>NC_050479.2:83454939-88707472 GCF_012460135.2 Molothrus ater
TCTTAGGGCTGGATTTTCAAAGCATTGTGTTTGGGCCACTGGAGTCTAAGTGGGACTCCAGAGACTGCAGTTCCACATGTCACTTTGAAAATGTGCCTCTTAGCAACTAACTCAGCTGTCACTGAGCACGGCCACTCTAGCAAGAAGTCCAGGAACAAGAACAGCCCAAAGGGAGAAGGGAATGCTTTTAAATCCTAATAAAAATATAAAAAGACAATCCTTCAATAATCCTTTTGTAAATCACTTAGAGAACTTTTCCTTATATGATTGTAGTGGCTTCTTGCATGTGTAGAATATATGCAAGAAAAATATTGAATCTTCCTTTTTCTCATGTTACCCCACCGTTCAGTAGTCCATATTTAATATTTATGAAACAAATTGAAGATAAAAATAGTCAGATGTACATTGAGAAGACAAGTTCAAAGATGGCTGAATCAAATCAGCATAATCACACAAGCATAAATTTGAGAATAAAAGGAACTAGACAACACTAGATTTGAAAACTGACTAATATTTTTCTTTATCTGTTCTTGTTATACTCAATTTAAGACATCCAACAGATTTTTAAAGCCTTTTGGAAGTTAACGAGAACTGAAACTTAAAAGGGCAGAGATGGTTACAATGGACAAATTTATTTGTAAAGGAATCAAAGTCCACTGAAGCTGTGGGACCTACAAAAACTGAATTTGGCACATAATTCTATGTTAACTTTATTCCTGTTAAGAATGTGCACGTCCACATACAGATTAAGGGTTCTGTACAAAAATCACATTTTTCATTAGTAGTTACAGCCTAAACATTCGAAGGGTCAATCATTCTGGATAAAACCAATATTTGACAGCTAGATATATTGAGAGAGAGCTTTGGAAAGCAACGAACTTTCATAGTTTGGAAATTAAGTCTCATTAAGATCAGGCACAGAAAAATGACACTTTCAAGACCATTAGACGTTCTGTAAGTATAAAAGACATAGGAAGATTAGCAGTACAGTACTTAAGAAGAGAGCAGAAGCTCTGCCTTAGGTATTCCTTTGTGTGGTGGTTTGATTTATAGGTGAATAGAGAAGCTATGCCATGAACCTAAAACAGATGTTATGGAAGTGAGGGTCTTTTTAAATACTAATTATGCAAGGATCTCATTGATTGTGCAATAACATCATCTGCCACACTTAAAGTGTGTGGGATGTCTCCTCTCATGGAGGAGAGATCCCTCTTTAGTATGGTTCCAGAATCTAGACCAACCAAGTAACAAACCAAATGTAATAAATGAGAGACTTTGAACACGTCTCACAATTCCCAAATCTCTTCTATAAAAGGAAGTGTTTAAGAAGAAAGACATCTAAAGGCCCACAAATTAAAATGCAAACTTCTGTAACACCATGCTTCTCAATCTGTTATTGTAGCAATCAAAGGATGGAAGTTGTTCTTTGGATTCAACCTTACTGTAGCTATAATCACTTTTTCATTTCTAACATGTGTAATACATCAACAGATATTGTAATGTAGCCACACACAAAGCACACTGTTGTTAGAATACTCTGAAGTTCTCTAATTACTTCAAAGTAGTGCAGAAGTAAATGTACAGCTAATGTCACTTCTATGACTAGTGTATTTCTTCAGTACACATTTCTCTATCCATAAGTCACCTTCATAAAAACACTATGGATAAGTCCAATCTTTTTTTTTTCTCTCCTTATTTTCAAATCTATTTACAACTATTTGCTAAATTCAATTATTAATCCCTTTCCTTTTTTAACGCATACAGAGCAATTAAAATTATGTAGA
Organism: Molothrus ater; assembly: GCF_012460135.2. Classification (NCBI taxonomy): domain Eukaryota; kingdom Metazoa; phylum Chordata; class Aves; order Passeriformes; family Icteridae; genus Molothrus; species Molothrus ater. Next base: position 83,456,724 of record NC_050479.2, read on the forward strand.
GTTTATAAAATAAAGTTAATAACCTTGAAGAAGCTAAGAAAAGTTACAAGTAAAATAGCACTAACATTAGTTAATTCCATTTGCAGGAAATGTTAGAGACTGGTAATACACATTTTCTACAAATGCTACAGGAATTCCTGAAACTACTCTCAGGCCTCCATTGTCTTCACAGTAATAATGCATTATTGATGTGCTTCCACTTTTATGACACAATCAAAATTTTCCCATAACTGCTCCTGACTGTAGCTTTGCAAGAAACACAGTTGATACTCTGGCTTCAAACAGCCATAAGTTGAAGGCATGTGTGCTTCTACAGACATAATTTGTGTTAGGAAACGCACCCTTGAGATGAGCTCCTCACAAAATGTAGTTGTGTGGGAAGGAAGGGCCATGCAATGTGAGCAAGAGGGCAGAGGGAGGTAGAGCAAGGGAAATGCACAGTTGCAGTCACCACTTCCCATGACTGGCAGCTCAGGCACAGCACAAGGAACAAAGGAATGCCAAGGCAAACATATATGACCTTGATAATATTATATATAATAACTTATGGAGGTTGCTTGATACAAAGCTCCAAAACAACAAGCGCTTGATTTTAACATCATTTACAAGGTGAGATGGGGATCTTCAAGTAAGTGGAAGAAAGTCTGAGTGACACACCAGCACATCTATTTGAACACAGTGACATCACATAAATGGGAACATTCTGCCAAACCATGTCCTGGCACAATTGTCTTAACTCATTTTTGAGTTTCTCTGCTGACACTTTTCACAAAAGCATAATTTAAAAGACACAAAGATTTTCAATGCTACCTGGTGCCAGTGAAATCAATTAAACTCTGGCCATTTACTTCATCTTCAGCTTTGCATAACTCTGATTCTGTATCTTCCATTAAATAAAACAAAACAGCAAGGTTTAGGTGTAATTATTCAATACTTTAACTTGTATTAGGTTTCTGTTACTTTCCTTCTCTGTAAGTAAAAAATTACCTTTAAAATATCAGTACAATGAGTTTCTGCTCAGAGAACCTGTAAGGATCACCTCAACATGCTTTTCACCATAAACACAAATAAGAAAGTTACTAGGTCTGACCTAGCTCTGGACTCCAAGAGATTGCACCTAGTATTAAACATTAGTACCTACCTAGAAGTGCCTGAAACAAGCTGCTCTTAAAGATGCCCATCACCTTTCTGATGGCTTTTTTCAGTTGTTGCTCTTCTGGCTTCCGTAGTTTTTTGCAATATTCTTCCAGCAGTACTAAAGCTCGGTCAGTATCTAGATAAAAAAAAAACCAACAAAACAAGCACAATGTCTTTATTGGCTCTGAAAAGTATCTAAGTGTTCAAATGTTAACTACACATTTTGAGAGGCACTGTTCACACATACAAGCAGCATTTACAGGAAGCATTTATAGAATTGTAACAGTACTATGGCTCGAAAAGATCTACAAGATCATTGAGTCCAACTGTTAAATCAGCACCACCATGTTCCCCAGCAAACCACATCCCCAAGTGCCACATCCACATGCCTTTGGAACACCTCCAGGGATGGTGATATTACTGCTTGCTATCACTAGCTGTATATCACAAACATATGCATATGGGAAAATGATCTTTGGAATAGCATCTATAGCAAGTGCTCAACTTCCATTTATCCAAAACCATCTGGAAACTATGGGGCCTGGACCAAATTACAACTTGCAGAAGCTACAAAATTATAGACAATAACCATTATGGAAACCCATGCAGGAAAACTGGCCTTAAAACATATTCAGAGAAGACACGAAAGTGTTAGCTTTGCATCTGCAGCACTCACTTCTCTGACTGACAAATGTGTATCTGAAAGGCAGGTGTCCAAGAGTGAGGCTGGTTTTTTCTATTCCCTCAATACATAAAATTGCTATCTACCTCTTTGGTAAATGAGGCTTTGATAGCAGACTTTCATCCATGTGCTGGCTCAAAGAGAGCAATCCAGCCTTTCTGTAAGAGCCCAGAGGAGCAGAGCTCTGTTTCTCCTGCTGCTATTATCTTCATGCAGTCACTTGCCAAGAGCATGAATAGCATGCAAAATTGCATGAAATCAAAACATCACCATCTTACAGAGAAGAAAAGAGAGGAACATGGAGAATCTGACCTCATCTGTCCTTCTCCCCATCCCAGTTAGATTCAGAAATGTACATGAACATATGTATGACACGGAGATATCCACACATGCTTTTGTAATTGTATTGCCATGTAATTTTCAGTAAGATTCCCAAGTACTTAAACTCCCCCTCTCCTCCCAATTAATAATTAAAAGCAAGTGCCTCAGTCTAAACTTCTCCCATTAGAGTTCAATGCAAGTTTCATTACTAGGAGAGGGTCAGATTCCTCTGGTTAGAATAAATGCAAAGTAATGTAAAATGTTTGGAAAGGCAATAAAGATCACTTTTAAAATTCTTTTTTACTAAATAACTAAAATAATGCTCCTTTTTCACTGTATAAAGATTGACTGTCTTTGTTCAGGGTCTTGATGACTTCCTGCATTATAGGCCTTGAGAAGTGACAACCAGATGAGTTCACACTGTGGCAGAGACATGACTTGGATTCTGTAACCTGATCACATTCTCAAATTTAAAAAGGGGAAAATTTTAATAAATCATTAAAGTTTAAAAAGAGGCAACGTTTTTTCTTTCTCCTCACAGAAATTCTACCTGGTCACAAGCATTTTATCAGAGAAATTAAAAACATAATGAATAAAAAGGAATATTATTTAAACATTTTTATATGTGCACAGACATCTATATAGATATATAGAATCATTAAGGTTGGAAAAGACCTCCAAGATCATCGAGTCCAACCTATGTACATATCATAGAGACAGGAAGATTAAGGAACATTTTATAGCAGTCTAGCCATTATAATGGAGGAGCTCACAATTCTCTGCTTTGATCCCCGCTTGAGGGGGTCTCCAAGAGGAACTCCTTTCTAGGATAGCTGTCCTTGGGGCAGGCAATTAGGCAATTGCACTTAGGACCACTTATAACCCACGCAGAGAGAGAGAGAGAGAGATCAGTTCTTTTAAGGCCACATCACAATACCTCAGCTGGGCTTACATCAAGTCATCCAAACCAAAAGCACAGCCTTGAAACAAAGCCCTGGATGCAAGTGGGATATGGTTGGGTACAGAGAACTACTTCTGCACGTAAGCTCAGCTTCTTTTGCTTTTAAAACCCCAATTACATCATATCTTTTACTGACCTCATGACCACGCCTGACCGACCTGAGACATTTGTACATTCATTGATACAATGAACCTTCTGGCCACCCTCAATAAAATAATTAGTCCATAACTAAAAGCATGGGTTGGAATCAGTAATTCACCTTCTCCCAAGTACAGATATGCATATGTAATGAATCCGTGGTTACTCATAGTAAAGTGAAGCCACAGAGTGGTGGAAAACCACTGCAAAGTATCCAGTACATTTTAAGAGTAGACTGAGAAACCAGGAAAATGGGACGTGAATGCCTCTTCCGCACCAGGGATACCACTCTCTTTCTTAGTGATTTGGTGAAGCATGCTGACATCCCCATCTTTAATCATTCTCCCCTTTTAATCATCCCTTTGCTGAAGTGTACAGTTCATATTTTAAAAAGTACAATGCTACAAAAAGCAGCATCCTTTGGGGATGTGAGCAGTTTTCATTTTCACTTGAAATACTATTTTTCAATTCATGAAGATGCAAAGACTACTTTCACTGCAACTTCTTGTTGTTACTACTTCTTGTTGACCCCAGAAGAGTCCTAAACTCTACTAACTGAACAACTAGCAACAGAGTACAGCTCTAGTGCTAAATCTAAATCCCAGATCAAGTAATGATCTTCCTGCCTAATTTTCCTCTCTAGCTTTAATAGGATACATTAATTTTTACTCCATTCCTAAGCTCCAGCATGGAGTTGCATCCTTTCCTGCACAATCTCACTTGGCAGCAGTGTATCTAGCTTTCCAAATAACCTGCAACGTGATGGGTGATTCAATGAGGATACCCAGGCACATCCTGACCAAGAGTTATTTCAGCAGGTCAGGGAGGGGGGCTGTGCAAACACCACTGCTGGAGTACTCCTGAAAAGCCGAGAGAATTATGGAGACTACTTGAATCTCCAGTCAATTTCTCACCAGATTAGGCTTATCAAAAAAGAACTTCCCCCCCTCTTTATGAACTCTCCTGTTTATAAATTACTCAGAACAAAACTTTCATATATATTTGACAGTATTTAGCATGCTGGGGCCCAATTCCTTTCAACACCAGCACAGCACATTCCTACCTCTGCACAACACAAAGCAATAGGAAATAATGTAATAAAATGGCTCAGCTGAAAAATGCTGAGTACTCTCCCCATAATAATAACCATTGTCAACACCCAGTCATACCCAACACAGAGGAGGACATCCAGTATTTTTTTTCTTTTGCAGCTACAAAGCCTAAGTACCATCTGGTTGCAAGAATGGACTGCAGCACAATACTCAAATAAGAACCATATTCCCTGCCACCCAATTAAGTGGAAGTTTCTGAATCTGAATTCCCACACATTCTTTTCATCAAGAAGAATGAGAGATTGGTGGCTTTCGCGAGGGGCTGGATCACTGTATCCATTACAGTATACAATAAGCCACAGTTAACTTATAGCAGCCAAAGTAAGTCCTGTACCTCACGGAGTATATCAGAAATGCAACCAAAAAAATCTATGGGATCACTATTCTCCAGTACTGATACCAAAATCAAATTCAAGCAAGACAACAAATCCACTGAACACACAATTTAATATCCCAAGAGGTGGGCCTCTCTGTGGATCCTGAGTAGGTCCTTTGTCCGTGAACAAAAGACCACTGAAAAGTCAGCATCATCTGTGCCCCATGAGGCCTGCTGGATGTAGATCTAATTTTTTTTTTCACTGCTTCTTTGTATTTTATGACACTATTTTTGAATTGATCCTATTGGCTTTGAAAGGAGACTTAGATAAGAACCATTCAGAAGATAGAGTCCTACAAAAACACGCTTATATTCTTACAGTCAGTGAATGCATTATTGTTTTGTTTAAATAAATCATACTCAAAACATCTTAATACAATTGTAAGAAAAAAAATCTTAAGGAATAAAACAGCTTTTACAATTCTACAGGATCTTTTCCAAGTAGTTATCAGTTAACCCAAACTAACTCACAATTCTATAAATTTTATTGCTTTATCACTCCACAATTTTTAAGCAGTTCAGGAATGTTTGTGGTTTATGTTACTGATCAGGGAATGGGTAATTGCTACAATACAGCAAATCAGAGATACATAATATTAACACAAAACTATAAGTAACTTTGTTTACTGGACTCTCTCAGAAAACTTTTCTTCCTCTCTCATTCTAAAGTTTTTATCACACAAGGAATTACTCACTTTTTCTTCTACAGAATGAGTTTCTACTTAATGTATTCATCTATGTAAGAATCAAAGAAGATGCAAATCCTTTTCTCAGGGTTATTATACTAGATGGGATCATTACAGAATACACCACATTTAAAGTACCACCACTGTATAGATTTTTCTGTAAAGTTGATTTTTAAAGTTCAATAAGTAGACATTTATGCTATAGAGTAAAATAATCTGTTGAGGCAATGCTCATACATCTGATGAAACAAATACAAAAACTGTATAGAAAATTGTGCAGAAAACCCAAGTTATATTTTAGCAAAGCATAACTTCAGTATATCTTATAGACAAAAAATTTTCTGGGGATACTGTCAAAAAGAAATTAAGCTATACATCCAAGCACATACAGAGGAAGGTGCACTATATATCAGGAGAAATTATATTCTCACCAATAAATTCCTTTCCTAAAGCATTGCTCTTAAAATGTAAGCTACACATATGAAAGACTAAATTTGATAATTATACATACTTAAATTAATACTGCAATAATTTTATCATCTACTTTGCTAAAATGATGTCAAAATCAATTCCATCTATTTCTCAGGGTCCATATCTGAGACCTGGATTCCACTACTTGGAATACTAATCAGTACCTTGAAGCAGAATGATTCCCTTCCTCTGCTGATGTTTTCCATGCTCTCATGTTTTGCAAGCATGTTTTTAGAATCACTTTGAAACTCCATGCAAGCAAGGAGACACCATACTTACTACAGCATTTACAGTAGAGTCCTGGCAGAGCTCAAGCATCTGCAGCTCTGCTGGTGTGGACAGTTGAGTTGATTAAAAAGATTTTATGCCATCATATGGGACTGAGGATGACACAGCCCTGCCTGCACATAGCAGGTTACACACCACACCATAGGCCAGACCCCAGAAACAAGTTTCTTAAATATCTCCCAGGTGTTTATGCACACCATTTATCCTTCAGATGAACTAGTATACTACACCTGAAGATAATTTAGGTTTATCCATAAACTTCAATAACTAATTAGGAACAGGTTTGACTAACAAGATTAATTGAAACTATATGAGGAAGTAAAAGTGATTCAAAAACCAGTCTCCAGGCAGCTCCAGTTTTCAGTCCAGGGTTTGTTGAAGGATGATGGCTCAAACCAAAGGAGCAGATAATGGAAGCACTATATAGCTCAAGCAGATGCTGCTAAGGCCCTATATACAAATTTATGGCTATTTTCAAGCCATTAGAGCTCCTTCTGGCTACAGTAAAATCATATAGGCTGAACTCTACTGGCCAGGACCAGTTACTGATTTTGCACTCAAATTGTTGTGCTTTGAACACCTCCAGTCTGCTGAGAGCTGCTGCTGCTTTCCTTGGGAGTAGGATCCTGCCATTCATCTCCTGCTATGAAGCAAGGTAGCTTGGAAAATGGAGAGAAAGAAATGAAAATACAATTCCAAACTCAGCAAGTTCTGCCTTGCATGTGGAAGAAATCAGACTCAGCTAGTTAATAGTACCCTGCACCAGCACAAGGGAGTATCAGGAAGCCACTGCCTCTCAGGGAACCAAGTCTACCACAGCCTCTTGCTAAGTTTAGAAATGCATTTACATTTTTTTCCTCACACTGGCATCAGAGATTGTGAATGAAAATCTTTTTGGGGTGCAACAGGGTGGAAAAATGTCAACTTCAGTGAAAAATAAGGTTTCATTGTTGAGAGACACTTAACTTTAGTTGAGATCTAACCCTAACTGAATTGATAAGATGAAGGGGTGTTTTTATTTCAATTTCAATTTTTTTCCTTTTTTTAATCTTTTTTTTTTCCTAAAAGGGATTTCAATTATCTTCTGACTTGCCAAGTCTGTTCCAGAGGTGAATTTTAAAAGAAGAAAATGCCAACACATTTCAGGAGACACTTTACAGGTCTTTGAGAACCAGAATTGGGAAAATGTAGGGCATTGGAGCAGGAAAAGGCATGAAGAATGGTGGAGAAAAAACACAGGAGCCAAAATAGAAGTGAGAAATTGAACCAGAGCACCCCAAAAGGGAGCAAGGAAGTGATCTTTGATAACTTTAGAAGAAAAAGGATCTCAAAAACTACTTTCATTTTGGATAGTTCACGCCCTCATTTAGATGACCAAAAGAGACAGAGGAGCAAACACTGTTCCCTGCCTCCATTATTTAAAGATGTCTTGATTTGATTCTCTGGTCTGGAATTCTCAAAATATTAAAATGAGTTGTTACAGATCAGCAGGAGGGAATGCAGTAAGGACTTTCCAGGCAACCTGCCTTGGGACTGATCCAAGTCAAACCTATCAGTAACTCATTTATCTTCCCTGATCTGCACACAGAACAGCAAATACAAAGGAATACATTCTGCTAATACACAATACTTGGTACCCACAGAGGAAAAGAGCAGAAAGGCAGTTAAATTTTAGAAAGAATTTCAAGAAACAGTACAATAGATGGTTGAGAAAAACACAAGCTGTAAGCTCCCATGGTTCGAAGGACTTGAGAACTACTAGACAAATGATAATCATAAAATATTTACATATAAACATTATTATGAGACACAAATTAAGCAGACTGCACAGAGGAAAAGCAGACAGGGAATATGTGTAAAAACCAGAAAACTCCCAGCATCTTGGGCCCTTCATCTCTTTAAGAGGACTTTAAACAAGTATCCAGAAAATGCAGCATATGGGTTATACAACCTTGAGGAAGCATAAGGCATGACGTATGTGACAATCACCCAGTGTGGAGAGCACTGACAACAAACAAGCAAAAGGGTTAAAAATAACAGCTCCTCAGGATATGCATGGCACATAAACCCATGTTCTGTCCTGCTAGGGAAAACAAGGGGACAGAAAAAGGAGGGGGGTAATCATCGAAGGGAATACCAGGCAGGCTTGTTTCTAGGATTTCAGCTTTTAGCAACCAGGTTGGCACACAGAGGATGCCAACACATGGCCTGTGGAGATTAATCTTGGGCAAGTGGAGAGTCTTTCAAGGAATGATATTTCAAGTTGAGGTTGCATTCTGAATTGCCCTTGCTCTCCATTAATTGTAAAAAGTGTGACATCCCTGAACTAACCCTAGCCTTGGTGAATTCTCTGCACAACTGCTTTCCTGCAGAACACCAATTTAAGAACAGTTCCATTGTGAAGCAGTGTTATTCTAGACCATGATGCTGCCAGCAGACAAGAAATGGGCAAGACAGACTGTAAGAACTGCTATGCAAGTACCAATTTCTCAGAACGAGGCAGTATTACATGCCCTGGTATATGAAGGGGAAACCAGGTATCCAAATTCCAAGGAAATCTGAAGTAAGGAGGACAGGTGGGTTTGCACTGAACAGTGTTACCATGCAGTTGTGTTATTGCAGGTCTCTGTGCCCCACAGAGCTGCCACAGAGCCACAGAAGTTGCCCATCAGTCTCCTGTTCCAGAATATTGATTTGAGCAGATACAACACAGAGGCTAAATGTTCTGATTGCTTTGAAGGGCAGGAATTGTGTTATGATGTGTCAGCTGAACTCTGAGAACAGACAGACACAGAGAGCCTGGAGGAGCCCTAGGAGATCTTCAGTTTCCTCCCTGCTGTGCAGACGGGCCCAGGCTTACACCCAGATGGCATCTAATTGCACTGGTAACCTCCTACAACATCCATAAGATCCCTCACCATCTGACTTCAGTGCTTGAAGGTTCTAGTGGTTTTTTCCAAATACATAAAACCAATCTTTTTATGTTAAAGTCAGGACAACTACTTTTCATCCAGATGTCAAAGTGTAAGGTAAACCACCATTATTCCCTTTACAGCCTCTTCTACACTTGTCGATTGGTCGTGTCCCTTCCCTGCTCAGTGTCCTTTTTCACAGTTCCAGCCTCTGCAACTTTTGTATACTTTTGACTTTCTCAAAGCCTCTTACTCTCTTTTCTGGAATTAAATTTATCTTAACACACAACCTATAAGCTCAGGCTGGACACCCAGTAATGATACAGGAACACTGACTGGTGGATGGAGCTGGACAGAAAAACCGTCAGCTTTACGAAACACACACAACCAACCAGGGATGTGGTGGGTTCTTTATTTTGCCTATTTGTTAAGAATCGGACTTTTTGTCTAACTTACTATAAGGACAACTAAGAAAAATTTCATATATTTATGTTGATTAGTTCAATGTAAGCTTTTTGTCCATGTATCTTCAAACTTGATTTTACAACATATAACCACACATCTGTTCTGGTAAAATGCTGCCTTCACACATTTTTTTTGTTTAAAATGTAATTCTTTAAACTTGACTAACTGTACTAACACAAGGAATACGATAATTATATAAAGATCAGGAAGTGGCTCAGCATAAACTCACAAACTTTACTCCAGCATTTCTGTTTATCAGAAAGCATCCTGAGAACCAAGCTACATTCCTGCTTCAGAGCCCCCAGATGATTATCTGACCCCTGCAATCCCACTGATATGTCTTCTCTACTCATCCCTGCCTGTAAACTACAATTAAATATTGAAAAAATACTCAGTATTTCGTGTCTAACCTGTTAATCTTATGTATCACACTTTACATAAGGAAGAGCCCAGTGCTTATCAGGGGCTCACTCTGGGACCCGAATTCTTCCCACCACATCACTTCTCCTCAGGGGACCACAAAAGGACTTCAACAACTGCTGATATCAGCTGCTCATCACACCAGGGCCACTCCTTTTTTCCAACGAGTTCTCTTTTCCCAGATATGTTGAAGGCAATGTGGGACCTGTTCATTAACAATCCTTGCTCCAGTTTGGTGACCTGGCTACACAGGTGACCTGTTTGCATTTCAGACAACAGAATGAGCAGATTCTGGGGCCTTGAGACTCCTTCCAAAACCAGACACCCTGCAATTACAAGTAGCTTCACCTGACCTTCTTGTTTCTGCCTTTCAAGTGTCATAATGTTAAAATCTAGGTGTACAAATGTTAATGTTAAATCAACAATGCAAATATGAAGACAGAATGAAAAATGAAGCCACAAACCCTCAAAATGACATAGCACCAAATAAAAACCTCTTATTTATACAGCTGAATAAATGTAAATTGACATCTTAACAATGCAAAATTATCAGAGTGCCCTGCTTTGAAGAGCTTACAATCTAATTGAATGCAAGACACAGAACTAGTGGAACTTGATGTATAGTTGCAAGAGTAAAAACCAGGAGTTGTACACTTAGTACAGCAGCTATTTTTTTTCCTTTAGAAGAACATTCAGTATCAAAATTAACATAAATGTGAAAATTGGAGTGAGACACAAAACTAAGAAAAATATGCCTATTCAGGAATAAATAACTTCCAAACTCATACAAAAGAATCATTATATTACATGAAAGAAAACAATTCAGTAACACAAATGCTTTCCAGTAATGCAAAAAAAAAAAAAAAATTGAATGAGATCAAATTACCTTTATTGATTAGCAAAATAGGCATTATGGTCTTACATCTTCTCACATCCATGTTGGAATTTTTAATTTCAAAGCCTTTGTATTATACTAGAATCTCCGAGTCAATTAAAAAAACCGATGTGCACCTTCAGGCAACAACATAAAATAAATTTTACACTTTGGACATTAAACAACTGGGTCTGTAGATTTGCAAACCTTGGGTTGGGGTAGTTTGGTTGGGGTTTTTCTGGTTAAAGGCACAGCTTAGCAAGGCAGTGTTAATATAGTGCTCAACACCTAGATCTGAACCAGAAGAAGCCTGAATTATTCCACTACAGCATACTGTGAGATATGCCCATACGGTCAGGGGAGAGGAACATCTGAAATCAGAAAAGACTGGTTTCTGCTTGTGAAACTGTAAACTGTCCAGATTCCCTCTTTCCAGGGAATGCTACCTGATCAATTCCCTGATAAATACGTTTTGAAGGAAGTGTCAACTTCTTCAGCCCAAAAGTGAAGTCAGACTTAGGGACAATTGCACTGACTTGTTCTGGCAAAGTTCTGCCACCAAAATCTCTTCTAGACCACATCCAATAAAGAGCAAATATTTTCTTCACATATTTTGTATGTCGATTATTACTGCCATCACCAATTATATCAGGGCAGTCTTGCTGGCTCTTTCTGGGATGAATATGGCAGGAGAAAACATGACCTTTATTTCTATTTTTATAAAGCTGTTGTTCAGCACTGTTTTAATTCACAGTAAATACAGGAAGATACCACAGTGAAAGAGACCTTAAATACTTCCAAGAAGCAGGAACCTGGTATGACCTGACCAAAATAAGCATATCTGAGTAAGGCAGATTTTCTCATTTTCCTGAAGCAGGGACTGCAAAACCATCTTTTATCACTTTTGGCCACTAGTTACAAATTCGGCTTTTTCTCCATGGTTACCCTCTGACATCTAGCTTGGCCATCTGGAACAAATTCAGAAGGAAAGAAGAGAGGATGAGCAGGAAAAAGATTATGCTTATAATGCAAGACACCATTGCTTCTACTGAGTGCAATACGCACTTAACAGGAATGGAGGAGAGGATGCACAGCTGCCTCTTGTGCTTGTACCAACACTGTGGTTGCTTCCAAGTCCAGTGACTAATACTACAATAATTTATAACACTTTTCCCCTCCCCTAAAATAATGAATAGTGTTAATTTATAGCTCTCACAGAACACACAGTGTCAGCTCTCATAAATATCTCAGATAAGGAGATGTTATTCCACTAAAATTTATATGAGAGAATGAGACATCATCAAACTGAGGTAAGGGAGTTATAGTGTGGTTACCCTGTGTTTTGTACCCTGAGAAAATGACAATTGTCCAGAAGGTAGATCTTAGGTGTGTTAAAATGCACTTTAGAGGTGGATCTCTCTCTCTGCTGACCAAAGCAACACTCCAGGACAAAAAGCTGGGCACCCTACCTAGGTGAGGCATATAAAATAGGATGGATCTACATGAAACGTCTGAGAAGTACCAGAATAACAGCAGGGCTGAAAAAGAGCATAAATTTCACTACTGCCAGTCCAGAGTCCACTTAGCCTTGCAGTGTGCATGCATATAACAGAAGGCTTGTTCTCTATAATGCCTGCTCCTTTAGTCCTTTTGTAGGCAAAATACTTCACTGTTTCTCACAGCAGAAACAATGGCTGGAAAAAGCTCACTGCCATAAAAGCAGTGACATCTTTAAATCAAAGCTTTGTGGTGAAAACTGGCACAGTTTAGATAGTCATTTTCTGACACTTGTTTAACTCTTGGAAATCTAAAACTGTGCTTTCCAGAGTCTGTAAATTTAACTAAAATTCGCACTGATCCCATACTGAAAATAACTGTAAAAACTTAGAGGTAGTTGAAGAAAAGAAAACTTGGAGTGAAGGAATTAGCCTTTTAGCCTTATACTTACTTGAGAATTCCTATTCAGCAACTGAAAGGACAAAAATCTTCTAATACCAATTACCTGTTACAAGTACATGAGAAAGAAAATTTCCAATATATGTTGGATTTGCTGCTAAGATGTAAGAAGACTGAAACCACATTCGAGATTTTTGAGCACAAAAAGTTATGATCCTAAATTTAAATTTTGTTAGCTAAAAAGAAGCTTCCACCTTGAAAGAGAATTAGGGCATGAATGGGAGCTAGCTTTGTCTGGTCCTTTATGAACTTTTCTTTAAAAGTTCCTGCTGAGTTGTTTTTAGACCCCTTCCTTTCAACAGACCAGCCACAAAGTCAGCATTACCAGTACAAAATCCAGCATTTCACAGAGCACATCTGTCAGATTCTTCTAAATGGCCCAGAAGTTGTCCACATGGATTCAGTCTGACACATTTTAATTCTTGACGTTGATGTGCTTAATAAAACATGTCCTGGAAGGCATTTTTCATATAAAAGGAATGATGCAAAAAGTTATTCCATGACAGAATCAGCACATCTTTATAAACGGGCAACAAGGTGGGGCAAGTCAAGATGATTTTAACAGCAGCCCACAGGTTTCATCTGACTAAAGGGACAATCCCTCTCCCTTTGAAAGATGCAAAGTGGCATGAGGGCAGCACAAACCCCAGCACTCATATCTCTGACTGCCCAGACACAGCTAGATGTGCAAGGAGGATGACAGGGTTCGTCTAGAAGCACATGTGTAGCCAGGCACCCAGATGTGGGGGTTCCTGCCATCTCTGTGTGAATCACAAGCAGGGCTCCAAAACTGGAGTCTGTTCTTCATCACAGAGGAGCAAGGATTTAATTAGTTCTTTCCATCACTGTGAAAGACATAAATGAATTACAGTAACATTTTTGCTATTAACTATTCTGTTGATGAATCCAAAATATGTGCAATTACAGATCTAAATATAGTCCCTTACAGTTAACAGAAATCAAGCTAAGTAACTCAGGGAGGGAGGGAGGAAGGGAGGGAGGGAGGGAGAGCAAACATCTAAACCCATGCAAAACCCTAACTCCACTTCTTCTGTATGGTAGTACAATTTTACTTTGAAGCAAAGCCTTCCTCAAGAAATTCCCTAATATTTCCATTCATAGTTCTACTCAGAAACATCCTAGTTTGCAAAAGGTAAAAATTAAGCAAAAATAATGAATTTATTTACTTCTCAAAATTGTTCATCTCATTCCATCTCTAAATGGCACTGTCTAACAAATCATTCTGTAACTACAGTCAGATGCCTGTCTTGTCTGATTTAAAACTTTAAGTGTATTTCAAAATTAGAGATGAGCAAAAGCCAAATAGAAGAGCCCTGTGTTTAATTGTGCAGCAATAGTGCACCAATCCATACAATATCTCCAATATCTCACCCCATACCTATAGGGAGCACATCCAACACCACAGGATACTCCCTAGTCCCTTTCCAGCCTTGCTTTTTGCTGGTACTGCCAGCAAGCATGTCAACTCTGTGAATGTTCCGGGGAAGGTAAAGCCTCATTGCCCTCCACACAGAAATGAGAAAAAAAAATACTTTCACTCTAGCACATCAGGTACTGACACATGACCAGAACCAAGCCTTTTTTTTTTCCACATTCATAAGAAATTAAAGCTTCCTGTAAGTTATATGATTTTTATTATTAAGCAAACTATTTTTTTCCTAACTATACAGGCCTGGACTTTTAAAAGCAAGATGGCAGGCATCACAGCAAGCAGCAAGGTGAAGTGTAAATTACGTGAAAAGCTATGTGAAATGTGAAGACTGGTACTAGATGTGAGAGCTATTTCAAAGGTAAGTTCCCAAAATGCTTCAATTGTTCTTTAGAAAGACCCATAACCGGCCAGTGCCAAAGAAAACAGTGCTTGGCAACAACTTCCAGTGATAAATATCACTATGTTTCAAAGCTTGTTTCACAGGTTTCTCTGTCTCCATACTGATTTTAGGAGAATATTTTAATCAAATCCAAAATAGCAAAGCAGAAAGAAGTGCTGACAAGGAGAGGGATAATCCTGTCCTCAATGCTGATACTGAAATACTTCTGCACAGCCTACAAGAGAGTATCCCACGGAGATTTCTACAGATGCCCTTGATGGGCAGGATGGTAGACGTGAACTCCCAAATTTTCCCCAAAAAAGGAAAATACGTCATCATCAGAAATACTAACTAGTTAGCCACAAACTGCTGTCAAAATCATCAGGCAAATAAATGGGGAAAAAAACCCCAAAAACCAAACATGGAAGAAACCCCTCAATCTCCCTAATATTCATAGAACTAACAGGCATTACTTGAAAAAATAGCAATCTTTTTAAAAACAGCAAAATGCTTTGAGTTGCCAGCATGCTTTTAATTACATTTAGAAAGTTAAAGTCTATTGCATGAACTAGACAAATTAAGTCGCTCAAAATCAAAATGAAGTTGCTGATTCGCCAACATTTTTAATCCTGCAATTTACATGCTTAAATACATTCTTAACAATACTCTTTTAATAATCAAAAACATTCACACTGGCAACTTCAGTACACTGATTGATGTGACAATTTAAAGTACTTCAAGGGGAACATTTGGGTCTCTTGACTTTATATTTTAATGTTGCCAAAACACACATCCTTGTAACACCAAAGAAGAAAGTCAAGCCTTGGTGTACACTAAGACTGAGCCCAACTGCCTGGAAACAAACAGGAAATTCAGAGATTTTTAAGGCCAGAAGGGACTGCTGTGATTGCCAATCTTATTTCTGCACAAAGGAGCCTGTAAGATTTCACCCCTAAAGTCCTGCAGCGAGTATTCGGAAACTGAATTACAGCTGAACATCTGGCACAGAAACATCCTTAGTGTAAATCATCTAAATCAGGATTAAAACTTAAATAATCAAAAGCCTCAGTTTTCCTTCTGTAAACAGGTACAATACAGAAGCCTCCCCAGTACATCAGGGTGACACTTTTACAGCACAGAAGGATGAATTATTAAGAACGGAACTCCTCCACACACGTTTCCACCTTTACTACACATAATGCCAAGTGATTCCATGAATGACAAGGCCATTCATTAAAACATTTCAGGTTTGAGATTTCATTTCTACACTGTCATTTTTGAAAACACAATCACAAAATCCCATTTATTGTTTTTTTCATTAAAAAATTCTAACAATCTGTGTGTTGTATCAGTATTTATATAGTAAGTGTTAACTCATAACTAATGAAGGATTATTCCTATACGGAAGAGAATCCAAAGTCACATTGATTACATCCTCATTTCTGTTTGTAACATTCACTTTTTGCCCTTTCCTCCACATTTTGTGGAGATCAGGGATATATTAGACCCAGGCACATCTGGACAGATGAGCTGAATAAAAAAGGTTCCCATGACCCTTATACTCTATTAGCATATTCAGAAACTTTAAATCCGTGTCCAATTTGCAAGAAACCAGAAATAATCTAAAGTCTGTGAGTGTTTTCAGTGTAAGAATTTTCCTTCATATACTTCCCAATTGTTGTTTGCACACTGGAAGCTACATTTTCCAAAGCTGCAAACACAAACTGGACGTGAGAAGAGGCCAAATGTGCGACTGTCTTTTCTTAAATGCTGCCCTACTACAGCCTTAAGTCAGTAGTTTTATATTGTACTAAAGCATAGAAATTCAAGCTGAATAAAATCACATTAAAAAAAAAAAAAAACATGTTCAAATCACCTTCAAAACACAACTCTCATAACTTGGTTTTAAAATCAGCCTCGAAACTTTGTTATTTATTTATGCTGCTACTGATAGCTGATGTTTATCCGCCAAACGTGTCACAAATAGATAACAGATTAAACTGGGGTTTTCAAATTTATTAGTATTTGTAAGAGAGGCTTCTCAGAAAATTAAACATCAAGCTTTTCTCTTGGTGCCTGTTCAAAATCTCAGACAGCTGATCTTTATAAAAAAACCATTTGAGGCCAAATTTTATGTAAATCTTAAAGCACAGCATAAAGTTACTTTTAAAAATCACTTTTTTAAGTGCACAGATTTTTCTCCCATTTTCAATGCAAAAGAAAAACGATTTCCATTCCCCATAAAAGCATTTTTAATTTGAAATGGTTAAGTACTAGAAGTCAGCAATCTAACACAATGAAGACACAATATGAGATATGAAGCTTCATAGCCCACCTTTCTTCTTGACTGGCATTCTTCTTCCTACTTCTGAATCTGGTTGCAAGCACTTATTTACAGGTACTAACGAAGTACTACTGGAACACTCTGCAAGGTCAGGAACTGACTATCTATTGCAGAACACTTTTACAGTTCAGTAAGGAAATGCAGCTTCAGTCTTCATTTCTATGAATAGTTGCTGTTCCCCTGGATTGGACTTGCGACGCTCTCCACAAATAAGAAAAAAAAAAAAGGGGGGTGAAAAAGAAGCTTTTTGATTCTTTTTAAAGAGATGCTTTCAATTTCTTTAAAATATATTTGACTCTATAAAAATACAAGAGCAAATGTTCCTTGGCAATATAAAACCTTATTATAACTCCTCTTCTGGCAGCAAAGTTTGAAAATTAAAAGATTTTATGCAATACAATTAAGGCACAGTCCATCTCTAGGCAGCTGTCTCAATACTCCACCTGTACATGCTCAAAAACATATTATTTGCAGGACAAAAACGCCCAAGTAATCCAAATAAGGAGGAAGACAAAAACAATCCAAAGTGCCTCTTTAAGCTCTTTCACTTCTTCAATTAATTTTGCTAGCTATGTATTAGGAGACTACACAGCAGACTGAAAAGATCCCTTTTTCCTCACCAGATAAGAGCCTTCAAATATCACCCTCTTACCCAACAGAAGTCACTGGGCAGACACTTTCATTTTTATTATCTGCCAGCCACCCAGCCTTACGGTCTTTAATGTCCCTCTGATCCTCCCATGTATTAAAAGAGAGGATTGAAACGAGGAAAGCAATCCCTTGACCTGGAATTATTAAAGTGACAGTGCTGCCCACTGGGCACTTGGGCAAAGCAGATTGCTTTGTACTGGAGTCATTTACTTCATGCCATTCCTTCCCTTGCACAGCAGCGGCCACCTCGTGAAAGAGGAATAAGGAGAGTTAGGAGAAGAGCTTCACAAAAGGTTCATTTTCAGAGATAATGAAGTATTAATGAAATAAAAAGCAAGCCATGTGATCAGTCCGGAGTTTCCCACTCAGAAGCGCGGCTGGTTGGCTTCAGTATCAGCCTCTCTCTCTCTCCCCCTTTTTCTGGAAAAACAAAAAGAGAAACAGAAACGGGATAGATTTTCCTCATCTACTTGGTTAAGGAGAAGTCTGAGAAAGGCGGACAAGCTCTGAGCGCTTCCGTTCCCCGCGAGGACGAGGAGCTGCGGTGCACAGGACAGGGCTTTGCCGCGCATCCCTCTTCTCGGGGACACGGGACCTGGGTGTGTGAAGGGGCGGCTCTGCTCCGCTCTCTGATGCTCGCAGCTGGGATCTGTCCGTCCCCGCATCCCTCAGAGGATGGCCCCCTTCATCCCCTCCCCACTCCACCCTCCCCCAGCTCTCTGGAACCCAAAGGGGTCCGCCTGCTGCTTTCCGAGGCGAAACGAGGCACACAGGCTGTGTGAAACAAGCACACAGGGCTGGCTGGGGGGCTGGGATGGGTGCAGATGAACTGGCGGAGCCAGGCTGGGTTTACGGACGAAGACAATTCCCCCCAGGGCTGCCGAGGAACAAGCGACAGGCAGGAGCGCAGGGGATGAGGGAGGGGTTGGAGGTGGGGCGAAGCGAGACGCAGCCGGGGCGAGGGGCGCTCGAAGGGGGCGGGACGGGGAGAGAGCACAAAGGAGCCGGAGGGGAGGGAAGGGGGCAGCGGGCGTTCCGCGGGCTGAGGGGCAGGCGGGGAAAGGGCGCGGGCTGAGGGGAGAGGGTCAGCGGGTTACCCCGAGGACTGGGCCCCCCCGCACCGAAGGGGGAGTCCCCGCGTCCCGGCCGCCGGTACAGGATCCGCGCTCAATCCCGCCGCCATCGAGGAGCCACCGCCGCCATCCGCCGCCCCGGTAACCAGCGCCGGGCCCCGCCCGCCGGCCCGCGGCCAATCGGCGGCCGCCATGCTGGGCCGGCGACCAACGGCCCAATCACAGACGTCCTTTGAGGGCCTTGGGTCATGTGAGCGAGCAAGATGGCGGCGCCCGCTGGTAGGGCGTGAGGTGGGAGGAGCCATGTTGTAGGCGGCGAGAGCGATTCGGTTAGGGCGGCGGGGCCGTGTCCGTCCATACGGCTCAAGGTCGGAGCCTGAGCCCGGCGGGGAGGCCGGGATGGTCAGCGCGGTGCGGGGGCAGCGACTGGTAGCGGTGGGGCTTGAAGGTCGGGGTCGATCCGCAGTTTCCCGGCGTAAAGGTTCTGACCTGAGCTGGGCCGCGGGGCTTTGGGAGGGCTCCCTCTGCCTCCAGCGGCGCGCAGGGCTCAGGGAGAGGCGCGTGTACAAGATTCAGGGAGAGGGGGTGCTTACAGCTCTGTGACGTGCTGTCTGTGGGATCCCAAAGCAGGGGTTTGGGGACTCTCCTCGGGCGGCCTGAAGCGATCCCGGTGCGATCCTGCCCGCTCTGCCCGCTTTCTCCGCTGCTGCCTCCTGCCAAGCCCCAACCGAAGCAGGCTCGGTCCCATAGGTGGGGCTTAGGACACGGCCTTCACGTTATAACAGCAACTTCAGGTAAGTATGATTGGCACAGTAAGTCCGGGAGAATTTCCTCTGCACTAAAACGTGTAGGAAAAGAAGCACTTGAATCACTAAACTCCAAGTGTTGTCAAGAGCTGTTGTGGAGGGTTGGCCTCAGGTGGCCACCAAGATGCTCATACCACTTTCTGCCCCCTTCAACAGGATAGGGAGCAAGTATGAATAAAAGCTCAGGGGTTGTGGTAAGGACAGGGAGATCACTCACCAATTACCATTACAGTCAAAACAGTAAACTTTGGGGAAATTGAATATACTGTCAATCAAATCAGAATAGGGTAATGCGAAGTAAGGCCAAATCCTTAAAATGCCTTCCCTCCACCCCTCCCTTCACTCCTGTTTTTCTATATGTCCTCCTCCCTCTTAGAAGTGCAGGGAGACGGAATGGGGGTTGTAATCAGTTCATCATGTGTTGTCTCTATCACTCCTTCCTCCTTGCACTCTTTCTTCCAGTAGGTGGTCCTTCCACAGGAGACAGTTCTCCACAGACTTCTCCAACAGTAGTCGTTCTCACAGGCTGCAGTTCTCCATGAACTCCTCCAGTGTGGGTCCATTCCACAGGGCTCAGTCCTTCAGTAGCGATGGCTGTTCCAGTGTGGGTTCCCCATGGGCTCACAGGTCCTGCCAGGAACCCACTCCAGCTTGGGCTCCTCTCCCCATGTGGCCACATATCCTGCCAGGAGCCTGCTCCAGCACAGGCCTCCCCCTGGGTCATGGCCTCCTTGGGCATCCAACTGCTCTGGCATGGGATGCTCCAGGGGCTGCAGGGGGATCTCTGCTCCCCGTGGTCCCCCACAGGCTGCAGGGGCACACCTGCCTCACTATGGGCACACCTGCCTCACTATGGGCTGCACCATGGGCTGCACCATGGGCTGCACCATGGGCTGCACCATGGGCTGCAGAGGGATCTCAGCTCCAGCACCTGGAGCAGCTCCTGCTTCTCCTTCTGCACTGACCTTGGGGTCTGCAGGGCTGCTCCTCAAACATGTTCTCATTCCTCTTTTCCAGCTACTGTCTTGCAGCAGTTTTTAGCCTTTATTGACTTCCCCACACACACCACCACTGTAGTGGTTGGGCTTAGACTTGGCCAGCAGCAGGTCTGTCATGGAGCTGGCTGGAACAGACTGGGGGAGCTCCTGGCATCTCAGAAACCACCCTTGCATCCCCCCTGCTGCCAAAACCTTGCCACACAAACCCACTGCAACTGTAGGCTTTCTGATTTATACCTACAAAGTATGGATTTATTTGGCTGGGGCTTTTTCTTACAGGTCTCTTTGACAGTTAAATCAATTTAAACCTGGAGTATTGCCATGCAAAATAGGGAATGTATTTGTGATTCACAGTGGCAAAGAGTCTAAATGTTTATTTGATTCATACTGGGGCTAAATAACTTGGATTACATCTGGGGTTTTTTTCCTTATGATCCAGAACTTCAAGATGACTGGGAAGAGAGTTTCTTGAAGTAGATTCTCCCCAGCAAAGACTAATTTTGGAAAGATTTAAGCGGATGGAAATCATACAAAAGATGTTCAATGAGCTTCCTAAAACAGATCAGTAAGTGCTGGTAAAATAAATGAAGAGAAGTGCATCAGACATTTCAAGTCTTGAAGGCTTTTCTTTTTCCTTATTCTTGTATTACAAATTCTCCTTGCAGTTACAAAATTAGTTAATTTTGAAGATGCTTGTTGTTGTCCAGAACAGAAGACTTGTTTTATGTTTTTCCAATATGGTTCTTTCAGTGCTGGCTCTGGTCCTGCCCTGCTGGTTTCTGGCATGTGCTCCCCAGTGCTGAGGGTTCTGTGATGGCTGATCAGCCCTGACGGGCTCTGAGCATTCTCACAGGGCTAGAGCTAAAAAATTTCTAGGAAACTGAAATGTGATTCTGCTGGAGTCATCTTCTGTCCAGCAGGGCTGGCCTGGGGCCAGAACTGAGTGAGGATCAACCTCCTGGTTTCTGCATTTCATTCTGCACCGCTCCCTGTTTCAGGAAGGCGAGACTAAGGTATCCAGCTGGTGGTGGAGGAGTCAGCTGGAGTCCTGCAGGCTCACCAGCAGGGTTCTGTACAGCACAAAGCCAGCTAAATGCCTTCTGGGCCTCACAAATGACCTTTTGGGTTGTGATACTGCATGTCACTGCAAAACCTTACTGGACCTGAGCTGGTTCTGTTATGAGCCATTTGCATGTGTGTATCAGCTTGGATAAATTTTTTAGAAATAAGAGTAATCAGAAGCTTATTTTATTTATATTTTTTTAAAATAGGACTAAATTGCTGGCTAAACAAACTGCTGGTAGTAACAGAGGGCCTCCCCACACAGGTGAGAAAGCAAAGGCTGCAACTTTGTGTAGGATCTGCTGCCGTCACGTTCAGCCTCCAAAACTCCTCCTTCCCCAGGAGAGCAGGGGAGGCAGAACATCACATCACTCAGTAGTGATGTGGTAATGTCTGGATAGAAACTCTGGACTTATGGGTTGCTCAGCCTTGGAAAGAAGTAGCTGCCAGTCACTGGCAGGACTTAGAGCTTGTATCCAAAGGGGTGCTCACTGATGTCTGGAAAGGAAGAGCTACAGTCAAACTGAGAGTTCCTGTTTAGCCAAGCACTGTTTTTAACATGAGGGAGCTCAAACAAAAAGCCACAAACCCCAATTCTTCCATCCTCCTTTTCTTTTATTTTCTTTTGTGCAGTGTAGCAGTTCTGTATCTCACTAAGTAGATTCTGCTGGTCCTGGGTACATTAATTTGCTTTGTTTTGGGTACTTAAATATGCTGCTAAAATTTTAATCTCAGTCCTCCATATTTATTAGCATGTTTGCCTGTGTTTCATTGCCTGTGATTGTAAAGGTAAAATTTGAATTTTCCTATTCAAAACAAGAAATAGTTGGTGTCCTTGATGTCTGACATTTTTTGTGTTTAAAGTTTTGTGAGATTAGCAAGTACATCGCTGAAATCTTTTCTGTAGTGCTTAATATTACTCAAAACATTAAAATGTAGAAGAATTATAAGTAGATTGACTTGACTTTTTAAAGTTATATTTTATTGTATATATATTTCCTCATTTCTTTACAGAAAACATTATCATTAGAAACATGCTTATAAGGAGAGCTTTAATGAGGTTTCCATTAAGTATAATAATGGGGGGAAAAAAATCGTAGCAACAGCTTCTCAACCCATCACTTCACTCTTGAAGTGTGTGTAAACTCAGGCATATAACAAAGGATGCTGCACTGGCTGCTTTTGGAAGTAGTTGCTCTCCATTTTGCATCAGTGAGAGATTTATGTCCCTTACCCCTTGTTGCAGGATTTTCAGAAGAGAATTGTAGTGTTGACTAAACTAAACTTTTTTTACAGTTCTCAGCTGCTGAAATGACTTCCCTTCTTTCACAGGAACCTTTGTAATCATGGAAAGTACTTCCTAGCAGCAAATTCAAGCTTATGTGGCTTAGCAGCAAATAATTTCTTCAGGAGCATCCTACATGTCAGAAAGGCTTCCCTGGTGTCTGCTATTCCAATGGCTGTTATTCCATTTCTTTCAACAGCAGCAATTTATGAAGCCTTTGTGTATGACCCTTTATTTTCAGGTAAACACCTCTTATTCCTTTTTTTTTTTTTTGAAAGGGCTTTGCTTTCTGTACACAATGTAACACTAGAAGAGTTTTTCCTTCCTGCAGAACAGTGCTCTTAAACTGTTGTGGTCTTGAAAAACTTCAGTTTGTAAACAGAGTTTGAAAAACAAAATGCATTGGACAGCAGTGAGTTCTCAAAGTGGAGTGGGAAAGGAGATACATATGTTTATATACGTTTCTGAAAAAGTTATTTTACACATAACTTATTTTCAGCATTTTTCACTCAGTCATGTAAAAGTGACTGCAACAAAGCAGTTCAATTTCCCCCCATCGGTACAATTTCATTTGAAGGTCAGCTTTCGAATGATAAATTCCTTATATGTTGGAGTGGGAGTAATTGTTTTTTTGTTTGTCTCAGTTTTTGTTTTGGGACTGTTTTATTGTTTTGGGGTTGTTTGTTGTTGTTTTTAAAAGAGTCCTCCTTTATAATTCTTTACATACCTGTCCAGCTTGGAAGTTTCTGTCAAGAGCCTGTTTTCAGGTTCTTGCATGCAGCTTATAAACTGATGTGGTGGAGGATGTGTAGATGTTGACAGTGAAATATGGTTTGCCACGCAGGTCAGCTGAACTGTGAGGTCTGTGCTGTGATCAGAGGAGGATTAGTAGGTGCTGTTGTGGGTGGTTTCTATCCCATTTTCCTGGCTATCCCCTTGAATGGAAGCCTTGCAGCCAGGTATGTCTTATCTGCAATGTATTGATTGAAATGTATTTATGGGTAAAATGTTCAGCTCTCAGTGTAAATTCTGTAGATATTTGATCTGGGCACATTTGTCTTCTTGTAGACATTTAGGATGTGGAAGGAGATATACATTAATGTCATCTAATTACAAAATGAAGTTTGTAAGAGCTACACCAAAGTGAAATAAGATCTGCAAAGTGATCCATGGGGAAGCCCTTGTGTTTAGCAGGAGCCTTCCAAGTCTCCCAGGCTGTGCCTCAGTGTGAGCAGTGGTGGCTGCCATCCTGTCACCACTGAAGGTGGCTGGACAGCCAAGAGACCTCAGTGACCCTGGGCAGTGCCCAGCAGCCAAAGCTCCTGACAGGTGTCATTCTGTGTAGTTCAGAGCACAGCAAGGGCAGGGCAAGGCTTGGTGAGACCAGGGCATGGTCAGGATGTTTTAAAGCATTTATGCAGAGAGCTCAGTACCACCAGGTGAATTTAACATAGGTGAAGAGAAAATTACTATCGGCATAAATATTTATGTTAAATCTTGACACTTACATGGATAAAAACGTTTATACCACTGTTTCTATTGTTTAGGTATATGTCAACTCCCTTGCCAGGGAAAGAAAACCTGTTACGCTACTGGCTCACAACTTCTCAGCCTGTCTTTAGAAAGATGAGTCTGGGCATCCTGGTACAGGCTCTCACTGGATTGTATCTTGCCACTAAACAGCACGGAATATATATCAAAATGCTGCTGCAGATGAACAGTAGCAGGGATCCTGAAGAGCTACCTGAGTGAAGTAAAGCAACTTTTTTATTGCCTTGGATAAGTAACCATAATAAACAAGAAAAAGAAGTGTTGCTGTGTCTTTTTAATACAAAACCAGTCTCTGCACTAGCATTTTTGAAGTTTTGAACGTAAGTGCCGGTTAAACTTTCATGATGCCCAGTTTAGTGTACACACTTAAATAGCAGACAGGTGTGTTGCTTTGGAAATGGGAGGCAAGAAAGCATTTATAGTCCCTGCTTAATGTTTGGTTCTAAGGTGATGCTACAGCTTTTAGAAGCTGTAAAAAATGAGTATTCTTGAAAAAGAGGTTTTTTCCTTCATAATGCAAACCATAGAAATTTATTAAAAAAACCAAAAAACCAATAAAACAAAAACAACCCAAAAAAACCCACAACCAAAAGGGGGAAGATCAAGGCAAGGTTTTACTAGAGATCTACTCAAAATCTGAGTATTTTTCTCCCTTTTCCCCATTCAGCTAGCACAAAACTTCTGTCACAAGATTATCCCATTTACACCATTAGATGGGTCACAGTGTGGAGAACAATTTTATCACAGAGCAATCAGGAGTGATAGTCCTGTCAGGCTTCCTATCATATCAAAAAAACAGCCTCTGGCCTTGTAACCATTTTGCCTTGAAATTAAGTCTTTTCCTGAAGGATGGGGCTGTGGTGAGAGGCCTTTAAAGGCCGGTGCCATTACTGGGGTATCTCAGCTATGTCTAAGATCAGAGTAATGCATTTATGAGTCAGGTGTGCCTTCACACTGGTGGCTGTATGTTCTAGAGCAATATAAATTGCAGCTCTCCTGCTGCATGAGGGTCCTTAGTGTATTCTGCAGTCTGAGAGCTAAATCAGGAATTCTACAGAAGCAATACTCCCAATCTAATGTATGGCCATAGGTGGAGGTTGGCTTCTTCTCCCAGGCAACAAGTGCCAGGACAAGAGGAAATGGCCTCAAATGGTGCTAGGGGAGTTTGAGGTTGAACATCAGGAGGAAGTTCAGGAACTTAGTTTCAGAAAGGCTTGCTGAGCATTGGAATGGACTGCCCAGGAGGTGGCAGGAGTCACCATCCCTGGACGTGTTCAAGAAACCACTGGATGTGGCACTTGGTGCCATGGTCTAGTCAAGGAGCTGGTGATAAGTAAAAGGTTGGACTTGATGGTCCTGGGGGTGTTTTCCAAACACAGTTACTGGTTCTGTAACTGTAAAAGCTGTACAGTTACTGGTCAAGAGTCACTTCAGTAAAATTCTAGCATCCCCTGATGCACATGGAAATATTTATTAATGAGAATTAAGAATTCAACATTGAGACCTTTACTTGAAAAGGTTAAAACTTATGTTGTAATGCTGATGAAAATATATTGAAGGAGTTTTATCATCTTTATCTACCTTTTCCTTAAAAATGGGTCATTACAGCAGGAACATGACACATTCTTTATCTATACCCAGGAGCAGCAGCAATACAGTCTCTGTTAGGTAGAGATCATTTCATTTTCTTGATTCAAAGTGTTGCTGTGTCACATGGTGTTCCCATCTGCCTTACCTTAATCACCCCGACTGGAGATTCCCAGGGACCAAGTATTTTACATGACAGTGCATTGTCATATCTCCGGAAGCCACCAGACTTTAACCAACAGAACCACTTACCTGTGATAATAAAAACATAAAATAAAGGTGTTATTGTGCAATAGTATCTTTAAGAATGACAATGATTGGCTCATTGATTATTGTGTTTAACATTATATAGTTAAAAATACTATAAACAGATTCTAGTGCTTATTAAAGGGTGAGATTCAAAAGGATCTTCCCTTCCAAATACTACTTTCATTTTGGTATAAATTGAAGTGATAATTATCCTCAGTCACCAAAATGCATGTTCTGATGTTTAGTGGTCTGACCTGAACAAACCACATCCTTTTTAGATACTCAGTTCTTCAAGTGAAAGGTGAAGATTGTATATTAAAAAGAAAAGTTACATTCCTCAACATTTTAGTAAGTTGCAAAGACTGATAGTTGTTTCCAGCATCACTGATGAGCACACAAATTGCAGGTGTGTACTTTACATGTTCAGTACTAGTCACATCAAAGGTCAGCTGAGCACTCCTGAGACTAGAAAGGTCTAGAAAGGTGGTGTGTTTGTGAACAAGGAAACTTTTCAGTTACACCTTCTGTACCTCTCCTTAAACTATTGGGGGGAAGAAGTGTTCTCAGAATTCCACAGGACAGCAAGATGCTATCCCGGTTCTGGCATGCACACATGTGGAGGAGTGCCTACACAGGAATCTGGGAATGTTCCTTCCATTCCCTGTTTCATACACAGGATATGACCTATCACCTACAACCCCCAAGAACCAGTCCTCGGCCTCGGCCTAATAAACTCCCCACACACACTGAGAGAGAACAGGTGTTAGTTGGATCCTTTCTTCCACCATTGTGGTAGAAACAAGCCAGGCACAGGCTACATATCCCACAGAAAGGACTTCAGGCTACTCCAAGTCTGAACTATGGCCAAAAGAATGCCAAGAATAGCTACAGATAAGAGCCAACAGAAATACTAAAAAAGCTCCTTTTTTCTTGCAGATGCACCATTCTAAATGCTGTGTCATCATTACAATGTATTCTATTTCTCCTGCAAATCCTCCTGGTACATGTGCAAGTCCTGCCCTTGGCATCCTCCTGCTAATGAGCACAGGCAGAGTTATTTCTCCACATCCGCATATCCCACTTAAACTGGGTGGAAAAACTGTAGTATCAGCAGCTGGTAATGTGCAATTTTTGCACAGGGAGTTCTTTTAAACAGAGTCCATTTGAACAGCTCCCATACCTAACATATCCTTCAGACATTTTACAGTGTAACTAATAGTAATACAGCCCTATAACCAGAATATTGCTGATTCCAGAAAACCTCCTTAACTACAAACACCAGAAAACACAGCATTTTAAAAATCAGTAAATGTACAAAGGGCCTTTGGATTTTGCCAAAGATCTCTGTGTTTCACAGGGAAAACTGATTACAATTTTGACAAATGGCATGAGAAATCTGATTATCTGGAAATGCCAAGTGCTGGAACATGGCTCCCTGCATTTCCTTTGACATCATCTCTCCAGGCAGCTAGATTACAGAAGCAACGATTTGTTTTTAACTCCCAGGTGCTGCAAAGCTCTTCAGAGGAAAGAAAAGTTAATTTAGAACACTACCAAGAGTCACAAGACCAGGATCAAACTCCAAAGGACTAAAGGAAAACTGAGCATGAAATTGTTTCTTATTTTAACACTAAATAGTCTTCAAGTGACTCTGTTGAGAAGAGAAGAAAAGAAGAGTAAATGCAGGTAGCATAGCTGTGCAGCTGAACACTGGCAGCACTTGGTTCTGTGGTACATACAATTTACCAAACACATTTCATTGCTGAAACACTGAATTTTCTACAACTAGATGCCAAAAAAGGCAGAGCATGCCAGTATGCTTTTACATTTTTATGCAGTATTTTTTGTGAAATGCTTCATTTCATGAAGCTGCAGACCACTTTCACTGGAATCCCCTCATGCTAGAAAACCAGTGCACTATTTTAAACTGTCCTCTACAAATAAAGCATTTAAGATGAACAGAAATCTGAACATACAGTACATGGCCCACTCCAGAGCCATGAAAACGTTCTGTCCTTCCAGCACTGTCAAACCTTTTGTTTTTAACACTCGTTCTGGTGCTTAGTGTGGAAAGAGCAATTTGATGAAAGATTGTGATTCAACAGCATGTAATTAACCAGTGATGAAACTTCTGAGCCTAAAAATAGAACAGAAAGGAGGAAGATGCCAATAAACCACAGAAGGGTTTATGTAAGTATTTTACTCCTCCATGGTACATTGATCAAATACATCCATATTGATAAAAAATTAAGAACTATGAAATACAAGAAGTGCTGATTCTCAGAAGTACACCTCTATCTGCAGTTCAAGGAATAACACCTTTGTGTTGTCCTCACCACAGAATCACCACAGAATTATCACCCCATTTAAAGACAGAAGAGCAAGAACATTTCTCCTGCATGCCCTAATCCATTTTATCTTGTTTTCCAGCTGATGACCCAGAGATAGCAGCAACATTTTCCCTTCTGTTTTACCACTTTGTTAAAAGAACCAAGTCATTCATGAAAAGAAAAAGATGAAGAAAACATTTGAGCCCATAAACTGAAAGATCAACAAGTCTGATTTTATTATGATGTTGTATTCTTATCTGAATGGCACATAATTACAAAGAAACATTTACAATATATTTTCAAGTATTAAGTTATGTCATTTCAAGGCTTTCACTTCAAAAAGCTACATTAATAATACACCATACAGATAGTACAGTTGGTTAGTTTCAAATAACTTCCTCCCTTCTATTTGGTTTAAATATGATTCAGTAGGCACTAGAAATGCCTGCAGCCACTGACTTTCTTGGGACTTGACCTTGTTCTTGTACCACAATACATCATTTTGCATGTCAGAAAATCAGCTGCTCTCAGACACAGCCACAGGTCATGTCATGACAGAGCATTGTGCAGGTTCACAGCAGAGGCCAGAAGAACTGTCCCTGACCCTGCCATTCAGCAGTGATGCGACAAGAAAGAATGCATATTTAATTAACTTAAAAAACACTCCTACACTGAAGTAACCATAAAAATGCCACTGGAACATCCCATGCTTGCTACATTAGTGTTTCTCTTTTCCTCAAGCAAATTAAACTGAAAAATGAAGCACGTTCATGAGGTCTGAGCTAGGCAGGTTGAGATTAGGTTGAACCTGAATTATTTCCATTTTGCATATCAGTCAGTGCAGGTCCTGATGGTTAACTCTGACTCCTGTGCACTGGTATAACCCCTCAGTTACAGTAGAGTTACCCAGAGTCACCCAAGTTAAGACTGAAACTTTGAACAGCCCTGTTGATGCCACCACAGAGGTGTAAGGTCACACATATCCCACTAAGTCTCTTTTGTGCTGGCAATATCCCCTGAACAGATGGAATTCTGCATACAGTGGAGTAAAACCTGTTTGACAGACTATTGCCTTTTTAAAAAATCATCTCGGATGACAGTAAATAATCCCAGCAATAAACTTCTTTTTTTTAACCAAAGACAGCAAAAGCCCTGTTACCTCTTTATTCTCATTTCTTATACTACCTTTTAAAATAAAGCAGGAAATGTGGCCAGCAGCTGGTCCCGTCTCTTCTGCCCCAACACAGCTGAATCCACTTTAGCATAAAGAAAAACAAGGATGCTAAATACACATATACTTTATCACACAGTGATGTTTCACAAAGAAAAATCAATCTCCTTTTCTACTGATGAACACGTGACAGGGTCTAGCACCAATAACGCAAATGACTGAGAGAAAATGCTTTCACCTACTTAGCCTTAAACACAAAATTTAAGGCTTTAAGAAACAAGATTTCAGAAACACTAAATAGCATCATTTTAAAAAAATTATAAATTAATCTGTTTTAGAAAAGTATTCTTTGTGAAACCTCACTTTACATATTATCATTTTCACAATCCTTCTTCCCCCAACTGACATACATTTAAACAACCTAAACATTATAATACAACTGAAAAAAAGAACCCACTCATCTTTTGTGATAGGGAGAAACACTGACTACTACAAGAAAACACACACTATTTTTTGTCAAACTATTTTTCCTCCTATCTCAGGAGCAATTATGGAGCATTTTTCATATCATTAGCCTCAAGACACATATTTGCTCATCCCCAAACTGTGCTTAATTATATCAGGTTATAGATTTCTGGATACTCTAAGAGGCTGAATTAAGAACTCTACAGTAGAGTTAAGCACATGCATATACATGCAATATTTTTAGAATTTAAAGCTACTCTGAAGTAACATAGGAATTTCAGTGTGCATGGGCACAGAGATTTACTTTTGGAAGGTAAAGTAATGAGTTACTTCGATGCACTGATTCTTCAAACCTAAGTCTCCTTAGAGGTCCGTGCAAGAGCAACTCCTCTATGTGAGGACTCCTCTGCAGTGATTTAACCAGTGCTCAGGCTGTTTCATCAGGTAAAACTCTGCACTGTGAATTAGAGCCAGCTAGAGAGGGGCTTTTGAATGGTTCTGTGCATCCCTAACACTAGACAGCATTTTAAACCAACTGGTCACAATTTCCTTTCCTTTTTTTCATTCAAAAAGCAATTTACTTTTGGGACAGTCCCCTGTAATAATAGACTATAAATGTCACATCCCCCTTATAAGCATGTTTTCCTTTTTCCACTCATCACACACTTGGTTTAATAGGAAATTTCTATTTCAAATGTATGAGCAGTTTTTTAAAATTCAAAATGTAGTTCCTGTATTGGCTACTATGTAGCCAATGTAGTTGTTTCAAAAACAAAAAAAAGGAAAACAGCTAATGAGACTGATGTGATTGTAACCTTTACTATAAATTGTCATCCAGAGCTAGAAACATTTTGGCAGAGTAGGCCAAGGACCAGAGAAACCATTTTCTGAACCAGTCATTATGAGAGACTGGGATAAGCAAAGCAAGCTGTCTGATACCACATTATGGGAATATATTGATCCTTACCAGGTTGCGAGGTGGAAAACGACTGTTCTTTAACCCCTACACAACGGAGCCTGGCAGGGCAACCACCTAAAAGAGAAACTGTCAGAGAGGTTTTAATAGTAATGTATAACTGAGATGCAGTACAATTTTATATGCATGCTTTCTTTTGCCGATCATTACTATTTTCTTAAGTCTGTCCAGTGACGATGTCATAATGGAGTTTTTGTTTGGTTTTCTAAGCAAGCATTTTCGGCTCCTCAGGATAAGCAGGCTAGACATTATCTGACTCAAGACCGGGTAGTCAGCATTATCTTTACTGCGAAGCGGAGCCGAGCACACCTTCATGCATCAAGTCGGCATGATCTTTTCACCCAAGTGCTGCGAACGGGCTCTGGCGGCACCTCCGCGTGTGCACCACGCGCGTGTCAGTCCGCACGACCACTGTCGCACTGCTGCACGCAGCTCTGCGCGACTCCCATCGCCAAACAGGCTCACACCACTACCGTCCACACGCCAGATTTACGGGACCTTAAACCAAGGCCACCGTCTGGCTCCCAACGTGCCGTTCGAGAGAATTTTTGTTACCCTGGCCACTTAAGTAAGCGCCAGGTTCCCCACCTTTGCATCTCCCCCAATACCACCCCATCACCACTGTATGGATTCTTTTCCTGCGCACCATCGCCTGCTTCCTCCGCCGCGACGCGAGGCCCTTACGGGTGAGAACCCCACGAGTACTTGCAGCAGGTACTTGACCCTACATTTTGAAGGAGGCCGCTGCCCGCCGAGCACAGATGGAGCAGAACTCCACCGACACCTGATCCCGGTCCACGTGCAGGCAAATCCCGCCGGGGGCCGCCCACTCCTCCTCCGTCTCAGTCACCGCCGCCGCCTCCTCCAGCCCGCGGGGCCGGGAGCTGGGCAGGGCGTAGTCGTGGTCGCTGCTCTCGCCGGCGGGCTGGAGGTGCTGCTGCTGGCGGCGGGGGCTGCCCGTGTCCCTGAAGAGGCTGGTGCTGAGCTGCAGCCCGCCGGCGCGGGTCCCGGCCAGGCGGCTCAGGAGCTGCCCCAGCGCGCTCTGGTTCGCCAGCACAGCCCGCAGGTAGCTGCTCTCCCGCTCCAGCTCTCGCAGGCGGCGGCTCAGGCCGCGGTTGCGGTCCCGCAGCTGCCGGTTCTCGGCAGCCAGGCCCTGCAGGCGGCTCTCCAGCCCCAGCACATACTGCTTCTTCTTCAGCCGGTTCAACCGCGCCGCCGCAGCCGCCTTCAGCCGGCTCCCGGCCCCGCCGCTCCTCCGCCCGGGCGCCGGCGGCCGCGGGCCCTGGCCCGGCGCGGGCAGCGCCTCCGGGTCCCCACAGAAGCAGTCGCTCAGCTCCGCGTCCACGTCCCAGTCCGGCCGGGCCGCTTCCAGCAGGTCTCCCAGCTCCAGCCCCGGGAACCAGTCCTCTTGCTCCCACACCTCCAGCGGGCCGCCGGGCGCCTCGGCCTCCTTCTCCTGCCGCCGCGGCTCCGAGGCGCCCGGGGGCTCCCGCCGCGGCGGCGGCTGCGGTTTGGGCCGCGCGGGGCCCTGGTCCCCTTCCCCGCCGCCATCCCTCCCTCTCGGGGCCTGCCCCGCTCCGGCCAGCGGCCAGACGGCGCCCGAGGGGCTGGCCCCGCCGGCCGAGGCCGCCAGCAGCTGCGTGAGGCTGTGGCGCATGGCGGGAGCGGGGCCCGGCGGGACGGGCACGGAGCCGGAGGGCAGCGGGCGGCGCGAGGCTGCGGCCCGGCGCTCCCGCCGCGGGGGCTGTCGGGAAGCGGCGCGGGGGCGGGGAGCGAGGGCAGTGGAAGCGCCGCGCGACTGCGCTCGCGCGCGGGAAAGCGGCGTCAGGGAATGGCGGGGGGGGGACTGCCACCAAATGTGGAATATGGAAACGTTTTCTTGAGAGAGGATGTTCTTTGGCGTTTGACCTTTGTATACATTCAAGCTCAAACCACGAGAAGGGAGATCCGTGGAACAGCGAGCAGCCAACGAGCTCTAAGGGATCTTCACGTGTTAGAAGGACAAATGAATTATCACTAGGATTGCCTTGTTAAGGTTTAGGGCTCAACGTGTTTCAATGACCTCAGACCTAGGGGGAGGTTAACAAAGCTTGGGAAGAAGGATGTACTGCTGATAATGGACACAAAGAATGCCGAATTTGCGGGCCACAAGGACATCGGGCAGAACTCCCACGATAAGGAATAAATTAATAAACCCAACTCGGCAACTGTGCTAAATCAGTTCCGACTGAGTAAAACATAATTCCAGCAGGGGGATATCCCAACTGCCAGCTCATGGGCTACCGACCCCAAAAAAAGAGAAAGATTGAGCATGCAAACTAATTAGTGAGAGAGAATCATTAACTGATAGATTACTAATTAATAAGAGAATTAGGTAACTTATAGCTTCTAACACCAATTCCCTTGTTTGCTACAACATAAATAGTAAAAAGTTTTGATGTTGGTGTGTTTGATTTGTGGAATACCACCAAGCACCCAGGCTTGTGCAAATCTGAAATAAGCGAATGTCTCACATGTGTAATTACTGGCTTGTTGCACACCAGGTAACAAATCCAATTTTTGTGGAGAGCAGGGGTGACAGGTGTGGGAGGCTGGGCGTGTAAGGGAGATGTGTGTGGTTTGGGTGAGGAGAGGTGTGTAGGAAATATGGGAGTGCAGGAGGGTCGAGTGTGAGTGATGGGGAGTGCAGGAGGGAATGGGGGGCAGTGACAAGGGGTTTGTGTGTGAGGCAGTCGGGGGGAAGGTCTCTCACACATAGCTATTGCCAAAGGGTGGGAAGGGGATTCCCTGAAGAGTGCAGAATGTGGGGTCTTTCCCACCACACCCCATGGCTGTGGCAGAGGCCTGTGGGGCTGTTCTGTCACACAAGTGAGCAGGTGTCCTCTGCCCAGAGTTAGAGTATTTAGGCACCTGGTTTCAGGGTCCCTTGCAGTGACCAGAGGGATACAAGTGCTCCTCGTTGCCAAGGGATGAATTCAAACAGAGCAGCCAGCTCTCAGACCAAGGGCACAGTGTGTGACGTGTTGGGGTTTACACTATAGCTGCCAGCACTGAGATTAATGAAATGTGTGTGGGGTGGGCACCTCAGAGCAGGGGAGTATGGTTAAAAAGTAGGAGAATGTGGTCCATAAAACACCTGTGGAATGACAGTTGTAGGAGCCAGGATCAGAAGAAATGCTGTGGTTTGTCACACAGCAGGTAGTAGAGCAGTACTTCTCATCTGGCTTTGCCTGGGTTCAAGGGTTGTCCAGAATTCAGAAGAAAGGCTGCTAGCAGCTGCTGCTTATGTAGATTCAGAATCACAGAATGGTTTGGGTGAAATGGACCCTAAGAATCACCTAGTTCCAACCCCCCTGCCTTGAGCTGGTAAACCTTTCACTAGACCAGGTTGCTCAGAGCCCCATCAGCCTCACACTGAACACTTTCAGGGATGGGGTCATCCACAGCTCCTCTGGGAAGCCTGTGCCAGAGCCAGAAACCACATCTGGTTCAGCCAGTCTTTGAGTTGGTCACTGGCTTCCAGACCTGCTGCTTCCGATCATTTCTGTATATTATCTCAATAGATACCAAATCTGATACCCTGCTGTGGCCCATAGATACTCAGGACCAAGAAATACTCATCCCTTTCCTAGATTGTTGAGTTATCCCAAGATATGTAGCAAAGAACTTGAGGTACTCTGGAGGCAGCTGCCTACAGCCCAGATGGGGGATGCTGTTTGGCCCCTCATGGTGGTTGTTTTGGGTTGTTTTGTTTTTTTTTTTGTTGGGGACTTAAAGAACAGAGCTGAAATTCCACAGCAAAAATCTTCCTTCTTGCCTAGGAGACCAGCAAGAGAGAGTGGGAGGTCTTTGGATCCCACAGTGCTGACAGGAAATATTTTTCTTTTTGTCAAAAGCTGCCAGACGTGCACAAAATGGAAGAGTGTATCACTAATATTTATCTGCATGAAACAGCTAAAACCAGGAAAAATACCCTGGTGGAACATCTAGAACATCGTCCAGTTCCAAAGAACAGATTGAAATAACCCAAAAGTCTTGACAATTTATTCTGAGCTGAATGGGAATATAAATACTACTCTGGCATTAAATAGAGTTTAAATGACTGCAGAAATCTGTAGACTACTAGAAAACTATAAACAGTAGTTTGCTTGAGAATCAGTTGTCATATGATATTATTGGATTACCTGTTAAGTTCCTGAATTTAGAGAACTGCAGAGATATTGCAAGGTAGGATTTTCTTGGAGCCTCAGAGCCTCTTACGTTCCCAGCCTCTGCTGAACTTCAAAGCAGAATCAAATAGAAAAGGCTAAGAGTTTGAGCTTTTGGTCATCTTGAAAAATAAAATGGTTTTAACTAAAAAAAAAAAAATGAAAACCTATGATTCAGCAGAGGTTAGTACTAAATAAATCAAATTCATATTTCATGTTTTCCACCCTAATCATTCATGTCACATCATTGACTGGTTCAATGGTCCATGTTCAGCTGTAAGAGTGTAGTGATTTACTTTCATAAAGGCATAATGACAAAAAGGCTACAGAGCTCTCAGTGGAGGAGGGTTTCAGCTGGTGAGGACAGTACAAAGAAACCAGAGGATGGTCCCATGGAGAGGAACAAAATTCAGGCATGTGTTACCACAGAGGCACCTGTTAAGAGGAGAACAGAGAAAAAACTGCAGTTATGCAACAAAGTGATGAAGTTTGATGTTCAGAGCTCTCTCTTTAGTCAGCAAATCCATACTGTGCTTTCTGTAAGCATTGAACTGCAGCAGGAGTTCATTGTGCGCCTGCTTGCTGTGTTCTAGCTGTCCTTGGAGCTCTTGAACCTTCAGATCTTTGTCTGCTGCTGCTGCCTCTTTCTTGAGGCACCTTCCTGCTCTCTGCATGGCTTCCTCCACAGTCTCTAGCTTCTCCTCCAGCTTCTGAATCTCCCACTCCTTATCTTGCAGAGCTTTGCTCCTCTCCATGGCCAGGTTCAGTAGCTGCTCTTTCTCTCCATGTGCCCTTTCCAGCTTGGCCTGCAGCTCACTGCTCTGAGCCCTCTCCTGGCTCTCTGCCTGCTCGGCCCTTGCAGCAGCTCGTAGGTGCCTCTCCTGTAGGACCTGCCTCTTGAGTGAATCCACCTCCTGGGCGTAGGCATCTGCTAGTTGGCTCTGAGCTTCCAGCAGCTCCTTCTCTCGCTCCTGGCCTCTGTGACTCTCAGAAGCATATTTCTCCTGCAAGGAGCAGAACTGCTGTGAGAGCTTCCTGGCCTGGGCTGCCAGCTGGAGCACTTCAGCTTCCTTCTCCCTCACAGCCTGGCTGAAGAGTGCTTCCCTGTCCTGCTGCAGGCGCTTGCTCTCCTCCCACAGCTGCGGGTGCTGTTTTTTGTGCTCATTTTTGAACTGGATCATCTTTTCATGGTTTTTGACCACATCTGTGAAGCACCCCTCCAAATACTGAATACACTGGGTCTGGGTTTTAGTTTTCACAGCATCCTCTCCCCTCAGTTTCTCCAGCTCCATGTTGAGCTGTTCCAGGTCTCTGCAACGTTTGTGTGTCATCCACTTTCCTCTTCGGTACAGAGACAAGATGATGATGCTGTTCTAGGTGTCAAAGCAGTAGCACCTCCTCACTCTGCTCCTTAGAGCTCTCACAGAGTTCCTCCAAGCTTTTGTCAGATCTTCCACATCTTTGCCTGTCTCTGGATCACCTGTGGAGTCAGCCATACCTGCTCCTGTCTCCTAAGCCATGGAGCACCCGTCTCATGCAAAGACAAGATAAAATTTTATAGTGGCTGCTTCTGTTACTGACACTCAGCATAACTAAACAGTGCCCTGTGGTTGTGTGGCCAACACTGCTGCCATAAGCTGGTGGTGTTTCTCTGGAAGTCCAGAGGAACTGATGTGGGGGAGCAGGACCTCCCAAAACCAATGTCAGCCAGCAACTACACAGGCCTGCTGCCCTCCCCCTCCTCTGGTTCAGAGTCAGGCACACTGAGACTCAAGGATGCCAGACTCTGTGAGCAACAGCTAAGAGTGTGGGCTTAGTATTTATGCAAGCCTATTCATTTGCTGATGACTAGCTTAGCTAATTATTCCTTCTCGAGGCACTGCTGTTGTAGCTACAAGAACTACTATTATATTTAGGTAAAAAGCTTGTAAGTGATAAAGCTGTAAATAACTCCTTACTCAATCCTTTTCCTCTGCCTTTATTTTCTCCTACAGCTCTGTATTGTAACTGCAAATAAAACACAGAGGGTTACGTCAAACTTTTAATTGATTTACAAGATTTCATTGCTATTTAAAAATAACCGAATAGCCTTATACTGTGCTTAGAGATTTATGAATCAAGTAAAAGAGCTATACAATCTTAATAAATAATGAATGCTCTGTGATACTAAACCTCTGTGTCTGGAGAAACAGTTCCTCAACTGAGTTTTCGCACTGATCTGCTAGATTAATTTAGACATGTAATTTTAAAAATCTGGTTCTTCATTTAAAAATAAGGAAAATATTTCTATTACATATGCACCAAAATGATTATTGGTGCTGAATCACACAGCATGCTACCCAGACATTTGAAAAATTAGCCTGTAACTCATCTACAAGTTTTTCATTTGGACGCAGACCTGAAACAGCACATGAAACAGCACACTGATAATCAGGTTTTGTGAATTCCTGAGCTTTGACTAGAGGTAAAGATAGGATGAGGGAAGGATCCAGCTTAAAATAAGGATGACAGATAATGTACAACAAAAATGAATAAACCCCTGTGAAGCACAAAGCATTTCACAGCTCTGTAGTAGTGACTTCAGTACAGACACCAGCTCTGCCTCCACCATCCTGCACTCTCTCACTGCTGTTGCTGCCTTGGATCCTTAGCAAATAGTGGAGGAGAGGGGGAAGGACTGAAAGGTTTAGGCCATTCAGTGGAAATACAACGACGAGCAGGGTTTAAGAAGAGAAAACTATTTTCTTACCAGGTATTTTCTTCCTGCTGTCTGTTTGTTGTCTCTCCTAATGTGAGGCTCTGTTTCCATAGAGGTAAGATGCTGAATCCAGTCACTCCAGAGCTCATGACCTCATCCAGGCTGCTTGGAGCCAGGCCAGCCCCACCAGGGTGGCTGAAAGAGCTGGCAGTGTTTCTTAGCAAACAAACATTGCTGACACTCTCAAAAGCACCCAGATTTGGAAAGGAAAGAGAATTTCCACAAGCTTGAAGAACTCCTCGTTCTCAGCTTACATCCTGCACATGGCAGATCAGAATAGCAGGCTCTGACCTCAGAACAGACTGAAGGTCCATGGAAAGTAAAGACAGACCTTGCCCTGAACAACTCGCAACTTTATTTAGCAGCTAATAAAAATCTGGCCAACACGATAGGGAAGGGAAAAATAAATGCAACTGGAAGAAAAAAGTCAGTGCAGGCTTTGCTGAATCCTCTGGGAAGGGATACAAAGGAGAAAGAAGAGAGTGCTGTGGGTAACAGACATGAAGCACACAAGAAAAGGAGGGCACAGGACAGGTTTCAAAATGGGTGAAACCAAAGCAGTGGGAGTTGCTGCACCAGCTCAGGTTTGCAGCCCTACTTGCAGCAATGGGAGGTTTCTGAACACAGAGCTCAAAAGGAGAGCTGGGAGTTTGAAGCCTGCTTTATAGGAAGTGAAAACAGTGTAATTCAGAAGATATACACACATGTATATATGCATATACACACATATGTGCTAAAAAGAAAAATAAATCATGGGCTAAAAGAAAGATGAACTTTTAACATGAAGGAGAAGAGAGGAAGGAACTGTTGTGTTTCTGCAGACAAGAATGAATACATAAAGATATTTTAGGAGTGTGGCTGCTTTGATTCTTAATTCCAGTTCACCTTTATGACAAAGCATAGCTATTAATTTAGCAAACTGCCCTTTAATGAGTAGCTAATTATGCACCTTTAAAATTTTGGTTATGGATGACTAAAGGCTTTCCCTTTGCCTTGAGAACAAAGTAAGTAGTTTCTTGAAACTTTTTGTCTTAATCAACTTCCCAACTCACATTTCTCTGTCAGCATATTATCATACTACTGAAGTTAGGGATCCTGTACACGATGAAAGGTATTTAAAATCTGGGGAGGAAGTTTTGTACTTAGGGGACAGTTTTTGTTACTTGTCTCAGTTTCTTGGTTAACCTAGATGAGTACCTATGTCATTAGTTAATCAAACTAGTTAATTACAAGTGCAATATGCAAGTAAATCTTGCATTCATGTTCAGGTAGCTTTTCAAAATTTGAGGTTTGGTCTATTAGTGAGGTGATACAGAGAGTCTTTTGAGATACCAGAAAAATCCTGTGTCAGTCTCTAGGAGGACTAAAAGAATAGCAAGACACAGAATGTCTTCTACTTGATCAGAAGACAAAGAGATTGTCACTGTCACAAAATAAACATTTTATTTTCATAGCAGTGAAGTTTAGGTATAAAAATTTGGTATAGAAGACAGCAGATTACATGACACTTGTGGCCCACTATTGAGCAGCCCTTCAATAGTGACTTCTGAGTCAGTTGCTGGCTTTGAGGGTCCTGCAAATTTGGAGGCAAAACACAGGCAGGTCCTGCAAATGTGGAGCCTTAAGACCACATCTCTACAATTGAGCCTAAAGCTGATTTGACTTCACAATGTATTTGAGCTTCACAGGAGATAAAACTGCAACACAACCATTAATTCTGTGAAACTGTAGGTGATGTTCACAGCAACCTATATTTTCAGATGAAAAATTTATTCATGTAAGGAGCAAATACAAATAAATTAGGTGCCTCTTCTTTTTCAGAATCACCATCCTATCTGGAGTGACTCTTCAAGAATATAGAATCAAAGCAGCAGCTGTACCATTTTGGTAAAAAGACACTGTTCTGAAGTGTCATGTACATGTGTCCCCTAGTCAAAAAGTGGTTTGTATATATCTGGCAGAGTGGAAGCTGTAGCAGTTACCAATCTCATACAAAACACCTGAAGCAGGAAGA
This sequence comes from Molothrus ater, assembly GCF_012460135.2. Classification (NCBI taxonomy): domain Eukaryota; kingdom Metazoa; phylum Chordata; class Aves; order Passeriformes; family Icteridae; genus Molothrus; species Molothrus ater. The sequence continues at coordinate 83,496,883 of NC_050479.2, forward strand.
TATCAAAGACTGGCAAACTGCTTTTGACACTTGTAGACTCACAGACTGCCTGGCTGATGAGAGAGAAAGTGGGTTCCCTGGAAGGTTGAAGAGCATCTTTCCTTTTTTTCCATTTATAGTGTATAATATATACCAAGTAGCATTTAAATTTCTATTATTAAATCAAGCAATTGCATTAGAAGTGTGAAGAGCTCCCTTCTCCCTCTACTCTAACTGAAGTGAAAGATTTCAGCAGCTTTTAGACTTATCTGGAGTAAATAATTGTGCATTTATTTTCAAAAATGTTTTCTGTCTGCATTTTGTTATATTGCGTGCTGAATGGCTAACATAAACCACTAGAATTTAATAAAAACTGAATTCCTATTTAATTTAAATAGGCTGCATTTATTTAAAAAAAGAAAACAAAAGGAATATATTTTGTATTTTATGTATTTATCTACCAGTAGCATGCATTTCTACAAGTTAAAACTCCCGTCTTATTTCCTATGCCTCAAAACTAAGCAAAGCCCACCACAGTCCTCCCAGTCTCCTAACGGTGGCGCTGAAGCACAGGTGAGTTCAGTTCTTGCAAAAAAACCCAAACTAATGGATACAGGTACAAACAAGTGCACTTTGAAGAATAAATACCCAACATTCTTGTCATCACTAAAATTGGCACATTTAAATCCTTTTGAGTAGCACTGGAATAAAAAAAGTTTCACCTTCACATCTTCAGCACTTAAGACTAAGTATTGTATGCTAACAAGATGATTAACACATATATAAGCAAACCTTTTACAACCCTGATTTTTTACAGTACATTGGAACTAAGTCCTCTGCACCTTGTAGAACAGGACATCAACAGTACCACTTCATGCCACACTTCTTTCATTGGGGAAGTAACTTTCATGTCCTAGAAATGTACAATTACAACTAGTGGAGCTTACAAAAAACTAAATTCTTCATGCCCATATTCCATGCTGGTGAGATCTAACATGGCATACTGAGGATACAAATACATACCAATGAGCTTTAACACTAATGCTGCTGTCTTATCAGTAAGGCTTCAAGAACAAGCCAAGCAATGTACAGAAACAGTTGACATGCTCTTATATTTCTGCTGGTTATTGGGATCATTTAAGGGATCAGAAATGCTTCAGTTAGACAACACAGTCATCCAGGTATCACAGCTACCTCTAACACTGGGTTCTGTAAGCACCTTCTTTCTTGAAGTTTTTTTCAGTGAATAAGAAATTTTAAAATCCCTACAATTTACGTAACAATCTGTAAGCAGATGTTTGAAATACAAAGTGACATCTGACAGCACAAAACCAGAACAGTAACAGAGCAGAAGCTGTCAAAAAAGCTACTACTGTGTTCCTCTTCCAAGTTCCACCCCCATGCTTTCAATTTAATTCCCAAGGTCTCTTTTTGACACTAACAAATAAAAGTCCACCTTATTTAGTCAATTTGGCAACCATAAGCATCCTGAGAGGTAGTGTATCTTCTATCCAAGTGTTTGGAGAGTTCATCATCTTCTCCCAAAGGGCAGTTTCATCTGAAGTAGAATCCATCCAATCTACCATAGTTCCATAGCTTTTGCCTAGAAAAATGTCAGTTTGAAGAGAAAAAATGCTTAATATGCTGCAGAGTTAAGCACAGGCAATCAAATTTGCCTGCTCTAAAATGGTTGCACCTCCTTAGGTAGCTGACCAAGTGGTTTGGAGATCCAGTTCTACATTTTTACTCTTGAGCAATTATGTCAAATACAATTAACAACAGTTTCACACAAATTTTGTCATCTTTGTCCAGATTTTTTCCTTTTTATTCTTGGTCTTTTTGTTACAATCCCAAGGAGAAAGATGCCAATTGCCCATACATCTGAGAAGACTTAACAATAAAACAGGGTACTGATTTTGTACTGAAATGCAACCTTGGGTCCTCTAAAATTCAAATTAAGATTTATTATTCTAATTTGTAATTTACGTTATTCTGGTGAGCCATGCAAGAAATTAATTTGTGAAGAGTAGCTTGTACATTGCATTTCTTGAGAAGACTCCAAACACATGCTCCCCTTAGATCAGGGAGCAGAATGAAAGGGACAAATAGAAGAATTGTTGCATTTTTGCGTTTTCCTGTTGCTATATTTGCACATCTTATTTTGCCCTTATGCTAAAAACTTATTTGCATTTATAATTCAGTATCTTCCAATCTTATCCTGCATTCCTCATCTATCCTTTTATTTCCACCCACTGCTGTCTTTACACTATGTTTTTGCATGAGTAAGCTTGCAAGACATCATCAGATTTCAGGTGCAGGAATACCTTAATCTTGTACTTTAAACAGTACCAAATACAATGTATGGCCAGACAAAGGTTTGTTTCTAATATTTCTCCTTGTCAGTCATCCTAACCCTCCTAACTTGACTATTATTTATATTTCAGGATCTGTTCTGAAGAATAGGTGCGTTACTGAACAAAACTGTTCAAGAGAAAAGAAAGACTGAAAGAGAAGAAATGGAATAGGGAAAAAAATATAAAAGACTACTGTGTAAATTAGGTATTAACGTGGTGATTGTCCAGTACCTGTTCCAAGGCCTATCCGGAGGCCTCCCAGAAAGTGGTTTGCTAGTTTGTTGTGATCCCAGACTGTGAGTTCTATGCAGGCTTCTTTCAAATCTTCTGGTCTAAAGCCATCATAGACCATGGTGTGGTTGAATACCGGGTTTGTAGTTTTTGTAACTGTCCTTGTTTTCTGGCGACTTTTTCTGCTGGTGTCTGGAAGAATGGTACTTCAGAGAGAAAAAGCACTGTCAGTTTGCACTTACACAGCACAGCCTGCATTAAACATACTGAAAAGGCAAAAACTTCTGATTAACTGTGTTTTGCATGGTAAAACAGGACTGAAGATAACAGTGCTTTGCAGAGATGGAGTGAAGGGTGATACTCTCATATTTCCTTACAGGAAATACTGGCAGCAGGTATCCACCCTTGAGCCTGAGAGGATGGAAGGGCAAGTCAGGTGGGGAAGAGGCACAAGTGAGTTTATTTGCTGTGTTATCACTGATGACACTGAAACATTTTGTTGCCACCAGAGATTTCCCCAACCAGCTTGTTATTCTTGTCTCTTCATATTTTTACTATGTATGTGGAAAGGAAGGGGGAAGAAATCCAACTATGTATTCACACTATTACACTATTTCACGCTTCTGTCTCCTCCCAAAATTTGCTAAGCTAAACCATGTTTTGCAAAAACATGCTTTGCTTAAAGGTGAATAAAAGCCAGAACAGTTTGACTATTCCTTCCACCAAGTGATTGAGAGACAAAACCAAAGTATGATAACGACACAGAAAGCTCTCCCAGTAAGCTTTACTTGGTGATACATGCTTAGCATCTGGAAGCTGTAAACTATGCAGGACAATTTGTACTACAATAAAGGAGAATCAGAAAGCAATTCAGTGTTCTTCTAATATGAATGTAGAAAAAGAAAATACAATGAGTGCAATGGTAGCATTATTAGACCACCATGTTTGACGACTTTGACCACAATTCCTACCATTTAATAAAAGAGTTGAGCCTATTGCCTCTCAGAGGAGGGAGGTTATGGCATTCCTTCACCCAGATGTGCACCTCACCAGTAGATAGAGTCTTCTTTCCTGTAAAAAACCAAACAAACAAAACATCTGCTTAAGCAGATGGCTTTTAAAGGTATTTTGTCTGATGCAGCAGTTCTTGCCCATTTGCAGAGGTGACTCTGGACTTGTTATCTCACATCTTAATTCAACATTGCTCTCTGTACTCTGGAAGTTGAAACTTTCATCCCATCAAAGTACTGCAAGATCCCATCATGTCTGCCTTCCTACAATGACTTTTCTTCTGTTACAACCAAGTAAACACAAGCCACTGGTCTTCTCTTCCCAAGACTCCTAGATAAGAAGATCAGCTTGTCATCAGTCTATGTGATGTTAGCATTTATTGTTTCTTGTACTTTCAAATAAACTCTTTTATGCTCTTAATGTATTTGGTTCTTACTGTCTGTCTGGATTAAAGACCTGACCTGGCTTCACTCTCAGATTGGTCCACTATCTGTTCCCAGACAAGATTAAACCAAACTGATCAGACTGCTATAAATTTCTGCTTTCTAAATACTTGCTGCTACTTCCTACACCTAGTATTGCTTGAAATTCTGTGTGTTGTCATTGCTTAGCACATCAGAGCATCTGCCTGATGATTTATAATCTCTAAAATTATTGGGAAAACAGAATTTTGTTACACGTATATATTGCATTACAAACCTTAGATTATGACAATGAGGTAATCTCTTCTTTAGTAACATTAAACAACAAAAGATCTCAAAATAGTCTTTGGGGTTCTTAACTGCATTCACAATAAGAGTGACTTACTCCTCTAGGAAGAAAACAGAAAACTTTCATGGTGAAAGAAGCTGTCTGAAGTGAATAACAAACATTAAACAAGGTTTGTTTTTATTTAAATTAAAACAAAAAAAAAAAGGACAAAACCACCAAAGCCTTGATGAACCAGCAAAGCGGCAATGCTTACCTCCAATTGGATGTGGGACATACTGGAGGGCTAGTTTCATCTCCCCTCTGTTTTCTAGATTAAGAGTTATTGCTGAAGTCTGAAATGAAAAGAAAATTAAACCAAACATTTGACATTAAAATGGTGCTGCACTTGCTCCATATCCTCAGAAGGTTTACTACATATTTGGTTAACAGGTGCCTTCAGATTTCTGTTGCAGCAATATGACAATGAGAAATACTTTGAAATTCCTACTCCTTAGACTGTGAGAAAGTTTCTCCTACTGTAAAAGCTAGCTAGACTACAAGACATCTCAGAACTGTATTTCTGTTTACCAGTGTATAAGTATTTATGATTATAATCAGCACAGAACCCACAAAACCAAGCCCAAATAATGACTTGGTTTTGCACTTACACAGCAGAAAATGCAAAACAGCCAACCTACCCTTGGCTTTAGAGGAAACCAGTTGATCTGCTTACTGGATGGATCATTCCAGTCCCAAGCTCCTAAATCCAACTCTACTTCACCAAGGAAGCTATTCCTACCAAAGGTATCATTGTGCCAGACGGAGATATTGAGGCTTTGATTCTTTAGGAGCTCCTTCTCAATTTTATACTGCCAGGAAGAAGTAAGGAAAAAAAAATTAAAACAAGCTGAATTTTTACCTATGCTGTGTCAGAAAGCGATACTGTTAGAAAAAAAAGTCTGTGTTTATTCATCCATACCTGCCCACTTCTGCATTTCAGAAAGCAAAAAAATCACAATAAAACCCAACTATTTCCTTTTTATTTCTGTCATCTTAAGCTCATACATGGCTCATGTTTGCTTACAAGAAGTATAAAACCACCAGTGTTCTTAATGCTGGATCCAGAGACAACTGCAGAGTTAATGTATCAATGGAAGCACACAGTCAGCTCTGCAGAGCAATCCCTCTCATCTAATGACCCTTTTGAGTGCAACGTGCCCAAAAGCTGAGGTTCCTCACACGTCACACATACACTATATTATATCCAGTAGTAGTTTGATAAATACCCGCAGTATTTCATTATAGACTGGATTAAAAGTTTTCTTTTTGATAGATGTCTTCCGTTTGCCCAGTCTGTATTTCTCTGGAAGCAGGTAGGTCTTTACATACCTAAAATTTGGACAGAATTGTTAGAAGAATTAAAAAAACCCAAAACCTAAAAAAATCCAGACCCTCTCCATCTTCCAAAATACACAAGTATTTGCTCACAAAGTAAAAGAAATCCACTTGAGTAGACATTATGTTATTCAGCTTGTATATTTAAGAATTTCAACAGCAGTGGTGATGTATAAAACATCACTTTCTTATAATATCCTTCTCCAGGGGAAAATATGTTGAAATGTCTCCTCAGCACATGAAAATACAGAATATATCCCTGTAGCAGGCCCAAATGTCATATTTATAGGTGCTAATCCTACTGAAAACATATCAAAGTGGTATTTACCATCTGAAAAGTGGCATTTAAAAAGATAATTTAATATTCTTAAAAGTTTTAATGATCTGTGTTAATATATATACACACCAATTTATAAGGGCACTTCTATACTCAACCAGAGTGAAAAAAAGCCCCACAAAGCGCATTATAGCCTCTTCATCTATTTCTTGGGTGCTTTACTCCAGCAGGTTAAAGAGACTGGAAAACCCCGGCAGTTTTCATTTCCACATTAAAAGACAAAATTCCATTAGAATAGAAATGTATTCTCTGTACTTACGGGTCTGAACGCTGTCGCTTAACATCTGCCACTGCCAGGTCTTTACACTGGCAAATAAAGATGTGGAGCTCGTTCAGCTGCTCCACATAATCAATGGCAAACTGAATGTTCCCCTTCACATCCACATTGCCAAAGTCTGCACTGTAGATGCTCATTAGGCTGCCACTCACCTGCAGTGTACAAGAGGAGAAATATTTTCCAGGTATTGCATTTCACCAGGTACTTCAGGATCAGGGTAGAAATTGTGCTCAGGATACAGACAGTAAAGAAATCAACTGCATGTCTTTAGATGTAACAATAAAATGTAATGGACACTGTTATACAAGCTTCTCAGCAAGCAGATCAATGAAAGAAAGATATTTGGAAATCAAAGGTGTTTGGCCAGGATTCTTACCAAAAAAATTTGAATGGGTTTACTGCATTGAGATAGAAGAAATTAAATTATAGGATGCTGTAGATATGAAGATTGCCTGTGCTCAGATCCTTGAAATATTACTTCTAAATCTACTCAGCTGATCTTCCTTGCAGCAAGCAGAGCCTAAGAGTTCAGGACAACAGACCTTCTTAAAATAATAACAAAAAAAATGAATAGATAGTCTATATTGCTGAATTATGTATGTAAATGCAACTAAATAAAACACTGAAAATTAAATACTAAATCCAGAGAAGAAGATGTGTGTGTATATATATATATATTTTATCTCAACATCCTTCCCTCAAAATTCTGTTTTTCTTATTCAAAGTCCACATAAACCAATGACTTTTGGTTAGCTAGTTGACTCAACTACACTCCTGATAATATCAATAATATCTCCTGCTTTGATTTATCTTTCTCCCCTTTCTCCCTTTCTAAATTTTTGTTCTATATGAATTGTTCCTCATTTTCAGATACAAATGTAAGCTCTAAGGGTAAAATCCATATCTTTGTTCAGAGCTCTGAACAAGCTGCAATATATTACCTAGAAAAAAAAAATGAAATCTATTTAATTTTACTTTACTTGCTTCAGGCAATTCCATGCAAGGAATTATGTTATGCTCATAAAACAGAAGTGGAAAGAAGGAGACAGAGATGGCAAGGAAAGAAAGCTACAATGAATAAGAAAAGAGCCAAAACAATATTGGAGAAATTAGCAAAAGCAAAGTGCCTTTAAAATAATGCTTTGGTTTACATACAGAGGATAAGGAGGCCATGCCAGAAGAGCTGCTAAGATTGGTTAGAGAGCTGGGACTCTTCTTGATTCTGCCAAAGGAATAACTGCTTTCTGATGTTGTATCTGTCTCTCTGTCATCACTCTACAAAAACATCACAGAAAGAAAGTCTGTGTACGTTCTTTATAGTCACAAGGAAAATTAAAAAACAAACAAACAAACAGAATTTTAATGCAGGTTGAGACTCAGTGGAAGTCTGAATTTAAATTCCCTTGTAGTGCAACATGAATAATATTTCTAGAATTAGGTCATGCATTTAAAGTTGAAAGGGAGTTTTTTCTGATGAACACCCCACACAGATAATTATTTTAAGCAGCGATGCAACTAGATTTGGGTGTTTGTTTGTTTGTCTGTTTTAAATCTCAAGTAGCAAAGAAAAATTACAAAATTAAGTTTATTGGAACAATTTAACTCAACTTCTCCATGTCACTGTCTCATGTATAACCTATGCAATTGATAATGCTCAGTTCTTTTAGCAGTCTTTTCTGTTATATAGTAAATGCTGTCAGCTCTGTGACTCTCTCTTAAGGGCAGCTGACCACAAGGTAACATTCAGAGAACAGCACTGGATACAGCAAATGGATTTTGCAAAGTCTTTCTTGTGGGAGGGAAGTAGGGCTTAGCTTTTCCATGAGGGAATTGCAGCTTTTGTTTCCTTGGTCATTATCAGGTTATGTACTCACAACCCCATTCTTTCTCAATGCTACTTCTGCACTAAAGAATTGATCCCCTTCCCACATGTGCCTTCCTATGCAAGCTGTTATGGACAACTTCATCTTCCTGTTGTATTCCACTCGGGAACAATTTACAAGGTCTCCCCACTCCTTCAAACAGTTTTGAACTGATGTCATAGATTGTCTCATAACAGATACAAGGTTAGTAAACAACAGTTTCCACACATATTAAGAAATAGTTATTTATATAAATAAACATTTAGCATATAAAGACCATTTCAATTTGCTTTAAAATCTGGTTATGTCTATTCTGTTAAGTAAAAGCAGACCAGAATTTTTTCTCTGTTCAGAGGTCAACGATAAGGACTGAATAATGTCCAGCCTACCAAGGGCAAAGCTTCTTGAGAGAAAATTGCTTTGGAGAGTGCTGTTTGGGACTGCACAAAATAAATCCAGAGAGTGAAGTAACACTTAAGCAGTGTGAATAATCAGTTTGGTTACACAAACTCTTTGAAAGACAGAAAAATTATAAGTCCTCCTACAGGGATATATGGTGATTATACCAGGGGGAATTGGCTTTAAACTAACTGATGATAGGTTTACATAAGATACCAGGAAGAAATTTTTCCACTGTAAGGATGGTGAGGCACTGGCACAGGTTGCCCATAGAAGTTGTGTAAGTGTTCAAGGCCAGGTTGGATGGAACCCTGAGCAACCTGCTCTAGTGGAAGGTGTCCCTGCCCATGACAGGGAGGTTGGAACTGGATAGTCTTTTAAGGTCCCTTCCAAACCAAACCATTCTGTGATTCCTCTGATAGAGTTCTGAAATTTTACTTGCACAGAGTTAATGGTCAGGGTACCTGAAACTATAACATTTCAGAGCTGGAGCTTACCTCTTCCTGTAAGAATGATGGTACCGACTTGCTCAGTCCTTTGAGTTTTTCAGGGTTGGAAAATGGTTTATCAGGCTGTGAAGTCACTGTGGAAACTGAAAAGCAGTAATACAAAAGGCTTCAAAAACATGTTTGTACATCAGAACAGTGAGATTCCACAACAGGACACAGTTAGGAGCAAACCACTTTGGATGAAAAACATGCACATGCACAACAGCTTGGATGCAAGGGGTTTCTCCCCCACCTCCCCCGCCAGAGGACTCAGAGAAGCTATAATAAGAAGAATAATCTACTTTGCCATTGTCTATATCAGTGACCAACAAACTTTGACAGGACCAGAAATGTTGCTTGATATGAGGTAGCCTGGGTGCTACAAGCAAATCCTTATCAAAAGTGATGAGGAAATCATTGCAGATTAATGTCTAGATTTTCTTCCTAAAACAAGAGTAAGCACCCTTGTGCACTAACAATATTATCACTGACATTAGAATTATCATAATATTCTTAGTAAGAAACCAAACGTTGTTCTATTTACTCAGTCTATTTAACTGCAATAGGCAAATCTGTGTAAATCAAGCAAATTCTAGACCTGACCAACGAAGTTGCCAGTATTCCTACTTAATTATAAGATACATATCTTATTAATGATGCACTTTTTTGCACTCTCCCTCTTCCATATTTGCATACCTCTACTGCAGCTCACTTCTGTGCTCTTTCACTGTACAAAACCTAATTGCACAAGCTAGGCTTGCAAAAATCCAGTTTGCAGTAAGCTTGTGATCCTCAGAATTTTTCATGCTTAGCCCCTCTTTTATTTAATAATACACAAAGATGAACTGGAAACACATTGTGAGATGCATCAATATGATGTGATAGAAAATGATTTGGCAACAAACAGCCACCTACAGGAGCACATATTTATTGCATAAAATGAAACACTGCACACAGTGGGATTGTTTGCAAGGTGAGTAAAACTTTTGCAAAGCTTTTGATGTCAAAGCTCAACCAGTGCTCAACAGATCAGTTATTGTCAGTATGCAATTAGATGCAGTACTCAGAGCAAGTATCTAGCCCAGATGTGTAACTTGTTAAATGAAAAAGTATTGTTAATGTATTAGTTCAGCTGTCAGAGGAAAAGTCTCTCCAGTATCTGCTGGAAGAATCCTACTACTCACTTTCTGCTGCATTTTCAGTCCTCTCTTGATGCTGATCAGGTTTCGGACCTGCTCAGTGCAGTATTAACAGTCATTCAGCAGCACAGTTTTGTGAGGTCATAAATAGCACCAGTATACTTTATATGTGGGATTTTTCTGGTTTTTTGGTGGCTTTGCTTTTTGGTTTTTTTTAACTTCCCCAGACCACATTAACATTGTGGGGTTTTTTTTTCCTTCCAATGGTTAGTAGTGGTTTAGGTATTAGGCCTGTATGGGCATTAGGTCTGTTTGATTTTGGTGTATCATGGAGCCTTCTGTTTATGCAAACATAAATTCAGAACTAGGGACATGGCTCACTGGTGAATTTGCCTATGCTGGCTCAAAGGTTGCATTTGATGATCCTAAAGGTTTTCTCCAACCTAAACAATTCTATGATTCTGTTTCTGTGTTTTGCATTGCTGTTCTCCTTTGAGGAGCTAGATCATGACAAAATATGAGTGTAATATAAGTGTACAAGCTAAAAATTCAATCTTTTTGCTGTTCCAAAAGGACAGTCTTTTCAAGAGAACTTGCCTTATTCTGCCTGTCCAGCCGTCAATTTGACTCTGTGTCATTTTTTCATAACTTCAATCTTATAAAATTAAAATCAAATTCCTCCTGCTCTTTTCAGGTTAGTTTCTACACATTCGCACTGAATGCCAAAACAGGCTTTCAGTAGGGGTCTCCAGTTGAAAGCAGAGTGCAGGATGGTGCTTAATTCCTGTTACTTTACTGGGTGTTCTAGGTATTCTAATATGCTATGATTATCCTATTGCTACTATAGGCATTGGCATGCACAATGCTTTAAAGCATCTAAATCATGAAATAAAAAATACAACTGCACACAACTGTTCTTTTAAAACTGTAGTGCTCCAATGCAGTAAATAAAGAATAGTGCTATATTCCACTATATTCAATATTATTTGATGGTTTTCAATTCTGTTTATTTTGACATGTTCTTGGAGCAGGTTTGCTTTTTATTTTTATTAGATTTGGAATTTCTAAAGGTGTATAGAAAAAATTAACTATAAGGCATCTATAATGCACTAATGGACTGATGATATCAGTAGCAGCTGATCTAGAAGTTCAACTATTGCTTAGAATAATGCTACTTTATAGGACTAAGGCAGGGATATTAAGAGAGGTTCCTTTCCAGCTGAGGTATTCTGAAAGATGTCTTGCACTAGCAAAAGTCATCTTGGATTTTACAATGCAATGGATAAACAGACAAGCTGAATATTTACTGAGGCCAATTTCTTTCAATTGAGCTTGTGTTCAAAGCTCCCTATGATTTCAGTAACTCATAGACTGAATGACTGAAGGCCAAAAGATTATATTGATAAGTGGCACAGTTTCTACAGATACAGGAGGACATAAATAGATTCCTTAAGAATAAACACCACAACAGAATTCTACAAAAGCTTTCCAGCCATGCTGAGGTTAACCAAATCTAAAAACGCAATATTATTCTTGGTTACAAAAAAAACCAAAACAAACAAAACAAAAACAAAAAAACAAAACAAAACAAACAAAAAAAAAAACAACAAAAAAAAAACCCAAAAAAAAAAAAACCAAAACTTCACTAGAAAACAGAGGCCATTAAAAACAGCAATGAACTTCCATGCAGACACAAATGATATTTACCATCTTCAGCACTAAGAACTAATTCTTCCTTTGGTTTATTTATTTTTTCTTTATCTGTTCAGGAAAAATAACAGTTAGAAACTTTGTTATTCAGTATGAAATGGATGGCAGTGATAATCACAAAATTAAGAGTAATGAGGACCAAAACCACAGACAAACCAGCAGAGCCATGGGAAGGGTTAAATTCAAGAGGCTTTTTACTTGACATTCTATCTCAAGGCCTACATCCAAGCAGTGGTCAGGTCTCATGGTGACATAGTTTCTATCAGCATGTTGTTGCAACAATGTTAGTGCGCACCTAAAACCTAGAAACTGGTTAGAAGCAAGCAGCAGCATAAGTAGTATTAGAATATTAACATGCCAATATCTTTCAAAAATCTACATCTCCATGCTTCAGTTCACAAATTCATAAGTTCAGTCAGTGTCTTCCCCATTAGACATGAGATAAGCATGAAAACACTCAGGGGCAGGGTGAAGTGAGACAGGAATTATAATTTAAAAAAAACCAAGGAATCCAAGGAGGCTACTGAGGGAAGCTGGGAATTCATTTTAAGTATAATGTTATCTCACTGTATTCTCTTAAAGTGAGGTTGATATATTTATTGCTGAAATACACAGGTGAACCATTACTAAACTGAGTTTTTCATGCTTTCATTGTCTACTTATTTGACCCAAGCCATCAACCAGGAGGCAATGACAGTAGCTGCTTATTACTGGTTTAGGTAATTGCCAATACTTCCACAACTGAAAAACTATCCAGGAAACAGTTAATCACTGATCAACACAGTGCACTCCTGGAAGATGTCTGTTTCGTAGACCAGCTTTGTTCCAAAATTAACACCAAGAACTGAAAATTAAACCACATGAGAAAAGAATCTGGTTCCAAAGTACAGCCTCCATATAGCTTATTGAGAAACAAAAACAAAGCCACAACTTGGCAGGGCTGTATGGAAGACCAGCGTGAACACATTTAAACCCAACTGGGGGTCATGGGAGACACACACAAGCTTTGTGCTCACTTGAGGTGGCTGATGGAATGTCCTCTAGACTTTTGGAAGGCTTTTTCCTATCTGCACTCCTTTTCAAAGCCATCAAAACAGGGTTTAATTCTTCTTCAGAACCTGTTACGAGACAAAACACATGAACACTGCACACACAGGCAGGCCACTTTAAGCAAGTCAATGAAGAACCAGCCACAGGTTTCTCATGAGAATCTATTTTGACAGTTAGCAAAGACAGTGAACATTCAATGAAAATACAAGATAAATTCAAAATAAAATAAACATCTAATTTTAAGTGTGCATTTGCACTCCCTAACACCCCAGTCATCAGCAGAGACAGACAAGTCTGACAAGTGATTTGATAGACAAGTGATTTGCCATGTGTAGGTATAGGTCTATCTTTACTGACTAATAACAGCATTTGGGGAAACTATTGCACTCAATTGGTTAAGATTAATACAGGATAAACTCATATTGTAGCCATTTTGCAACCATCTTTTCATGAATCAGCACAAAAGAAAATTTTAGATTTTTTACTTTGTGCAAATTTTTACTTTATGTAAATTTTTCCACAGTGAATGTAATCTTGTTTCAATGCTTGAGTAACCAAAAAAACCCAATAAAACCAAAACCAAACAAAATCAACTGACCAAAACCACAAAAGAGCGAACACCAATTCCCCCCATGCACCCAAAAAACCCCCCAATAAGCAAACAAACCCCACAAAAAACGAGCTGTGGATGTATTTGGAACCCTGAACTTATGCAATTGTCTTCAAAAGTAGAATCAAGACAGACCTAGCTCTTTCAGAAATCTGACTTTCCTTCCTCCCTACCTCACTTTCCTCCCCTTCCACCAAGCAATCACAGTGTTGCTGCCTGTAATTATGGGTGAAACCAAATTACATTTGATTTTTTCCTCACTTATCTTGAGTTTTCACTGACTCTCTTTGGAAACCCACTTTCCAAACAGGCTTGGATCTAAGTTGGCAGGCCCTGGGAACTTCATATATTTCTCAGATTCTCCAGGAGAAGAAAATACTCCCAGTTTCTCAGTATGAGACTAAAAAGGTTGAATTATCTCCTCTACCTTAAGGTCTTTGATGACCATCATACACTATAGATTGACTAGAACTGCCATTCAACCAAAGAATGTGAATCCTAGTAAATGGATGTCTTCATTGATATGGCCATTTTTCAGTGCAACAGGCAGCAATGCTAAATGAAATAGTACAGATTATTGGTATTTTCCTTATATCCAGATATTCCACTGATAAGCATCTATCTTCAGAGACTAGCCAGTCAAACTAAAGAATGAACTCAGTGAGCCACTGATATTTTTTTCCTCTTTTAATTCAGTATATTTGAACAGATTACTAGATTGAGTGTTATAAATGTATTAATTTGAAGGCAATGTCACATGGGATAAGAAAAGTATAAATCACAAAGACTGAATTGATTCGTACTGCTAAACTATCCTTACCAAAAAAGGCTTGCTCAAATGTAGTGTCTGTTAAATGCTTTCCAATCAAACAGCTTAATTAGTTCTTCCTACCCCTCCCAAGCAAATATCCAAATTTCTCAATTAAGACTGTATCACACAGACTTTCCATTAACATATTTCAAGCTGGATATAAAAAAAAATTGTAGCCATGTTTAACTCAGCACAATGAATTGTGAAATTTAGAAATCAGATAGCTCACGAGTTGAACTTCCTGTTCCAGAGTGGGAATCAGAGTTTTGATCTGAAAACTTGGATCCCAAATTTAAGTTCTTGCCTTCCTCTTCATTGTTATCCTCATGCTGCGATATTAGGCAGAACTGAGCTTCTTCCGGCTGGGGGGAATTGCTCTCATCTTTAAGTGGTGTACTTGTTCTTCTGAAATTCGTGAGTGCTTGAAATTCTGAATTCTGCTCAGAAGCCTCCAAGAATGTACTTTCATTCATCTGTTTTGCATTTATCTCAAATGGTTTGACTACAATCGTATTGGTCTTGCCTTCCAGGGGATGAAGATCAACTGGAATCATGTTTCTCTCTCCTGTTTTATTAGTAGCTCCATCTCTTTTAAGACAAGAAGCTTCAATTTCACTTACTGTAAGATCATTAACTGAGGCTTTGGCATATTTTTCTGGAGCTCCCTCTTTGAGAACTATCTTCATTTGTGTATCATAGCTACTTAGGGAGTTGTATGGCTGTGAACTTGTCATAAATAGAGTCTCTTTTTCTAAGGGAAATGTATGATCCTCAAATTCTTCTTGCTGATATAAATCTTTGGAGATTGGACATGAAACGGCAGATGCTTCTTGAAGAAGTTTTTCTAAAGAGCGACTGAATTCACCAAATTTTGCAATATTTGAAACAGAAGTTTTTTCTATTGTTTCTTGTATTTCTTGAGGGCGATCTCTGTCTCGTAGATATGGAACATGTATACTTACACTGCTCTGTATTTTAGCATGCATTTTCTTATCCATATTTTCCAGCACAGAAGCTGATGTTTCAGAGACCTCTTTGGGTAGATTCTGAAAATTAACATCAGACCCTCTATATTCAGTGTTGGACAGTGCAAATCTTTCTGTGGTCTCACCGACTCCCTGCACCAGCTCTCCATCATGCCCATAGTCTGTGCTCATAGCTTTCACCTCAGCAGTCCCCTGTACTGTGCTGTCAGCACATTTGGGCTTAGGAGAGGGTGTTTCAGAGGCCTCCTTCAGCATCCTCTCTAAAGCAGAACTCAAGCCACTGGCCTTGGATGGGGCAACAGACTTTCCTATATTCTCACTGATTTCCTGAGGTACCTCTCCACCATGCTCATAGGTTGTGCTTTTAGCTTCCACTTCCAGACTTCTCTGTGTTTTGCTGTCAGCACATTTGGGTTTAGGAGGTGGTGCTTCAGAGGCCTCCTTCAGCATCCTCTCTAAAGCAGAACTCAAGCCACTGGCCTTGGATGGGGCAACAGACCTTTCTACAGTCTCACTGATTTCCTGCAGCACTTCTCCGCCATGTTCATACATTGTCTTTTAACTTGCACCTCAGCAGTCCCCCATGGTGTGCTGTCAGCATGTTTGGGTTTAGAAGGTGGTGCTTCAGAAGCCTCCTTCATCAACTTCTCTAGAGCAGAACTCAAGCCATTGACCTTGGATCCAGCTACAGACTTCTCTATGGGCTCATGGACCTCTTCAGGCTGACCAGTAGCTTGTTGGTGTGCTGACTGTACACTGCAGTTAGTTTGTGATAGACTATTTGAGTCATTGTATGTTTTTATTTCCACCCTTCTATATTCAGAAGGTTGAGATACAAGGGTCTCTTTGAGAAGGTTCTCCAAACCAGCTTGAGGCCTCTGAGAGCCCTCAAGAGTATTATCCTTGTCTGCTACCTGATATTGTAAATACAAAGGTTCAAATTCCCTAAACAGTTTTCTGAGACTTTTTCTGTTCTCATGCTTATCTGTTGATGACACATTCACTTGTCCTGTACTTTTGCCTATTTCTGCTCCTTGATCAATAGGAGAAATATCATGACTGTTGTCCCCTGTTCTGTCAAAAACGTTGCACTGATTTGACTGAAAAAGTGCCCCTTTTAAAAGGTTTTCTTTGAGGTTTAAGCTACATGACATCTCAGAGGCTTCCTTTTCTAGCTTCTTTAGACATGATTTAAATACATCAAGCTCACCTTTAGGTAGAACAACTTTATCCACAGTCTCTGCCACTTCCTCTTTATCCAAAGGAGTAGTCTTGTCTTCCCCTTTTTCTATAGGTAAATATAGTTTATCACCTACTACTGTGTCCTTTAAAGCATCTTTATCACCAGGTGTCTGGAGCTGCAAGGATACATTATGATCTTTTGATGAAACCAGGCTTTTTTCTGTACATTCTCTAACTTCTTGCTCTGGAAGACCCATCTTTTCCTGGGATTTTGAGATAACTGGTTGTCTGTCCAGCTGGAGAGAGTCTATATTTCTTGTGTGTGCCACATTCAGACCTTTTAGAATAGGAGATCCTAGAGACTTTTTGCATACCACAGAATCTAGTTTCTGTGGTTTTTCTCTCTCAGATGTTTGGGTTTGTTGTTGAATTAACCCTTGCTTGCTCACATTATCTCTGCCTTTTTTATCTTCATTTGATTTTCTTTCACAGGTTATTGATCTAGTATTATTTGGCAAAGAATCATCTTCCCTGTCAATGCTACTCTGGAATTTAACTCCAGTATCCCAGAAGTTCCTCAGACTCTGGAAGTGTGAAGGATCTAAAATTTGATTCTTGGACTTTTCATTCATCTTTTCTTTTAAAGACAAAACCTGAAAGCTGGGCTTCTGTTGGGAAGAGGCAACTTTCCATTTAAGAGTTTCCTTCTCATCTTCATCTTTGCTTTTTGAGGAAGCTGAAGTAACACCAGCTCTGGGATGCAAGTTACTGGCTTTTGGGAGTTCATCAGATTGAAGCATCCCTTCTGGCTTTCCAAATGCATGGCGTGGTCCTGATTCAAAAGAATGGTAACTTCTGTTTCTTGAAGCCTGGCTTGCACAACTTAGTTCAGGACTTCTTGATGTATTCTTGCTCTGATCATGCAATGCCTTAGGTAGATACACTGCAGATCGTTTTAGTTGGTCACTTTCTCTGAGACCTGTAAAAGCATGGCCACCTGACACATCAGCATTGATACTAACTTCTTTCTCTCCATGACTAGGGATAGTTTTATCCCTTTCCCAGAATGCTCTGATCTCCCTTATTCTTCTTTTTTCTTGCATTGCCTTCTCCGATTCACATTTCTGAGCTGGCAGCTTGTGCCCTTGATGGTCCAAGAGATTTGATTTTTTATTTTGTTGTTTGATTTCTTGATCATGTTCTTTTTCTTCAACTCTTGTACAATCAAATTCAGTCAGCAATTTATCATTTTGCTTCTCATTTGCTTCCCCTGTCTTAGGCTTCACCCTCTCCTTTATCAGCTGTATGTTTTCTGAAGTAAAGGATGTAGATGAAATTCTGCTCTGTTGTTTAATCTTTCCAAATGGTTTCTCTTCTGTATCTTCTGTTTTTCTATGCATGCCAGGCCCACTGTGCTCTGTAGGAAGAACTGCTGTTCTGATTGACACATCCACTTCCTCTCTGGGCTCCCTGCCTTGAGACTTCGTTGATACAACTTCCTCGTCTTCAGTACTAGAACTTCTTTTAAACCAGTCTAAAACTTTTGACACAGATTCATCATCCACTTTCATGAGTTCATCAGCATGCTTGCCAGGCTTGAAAATGGTTTTAGCATCTCTCTCCTCAACAAGATCAGGCTTACCTTGTTGAAGACTTGCAGAATTGGTATTGGATGTCTCACGTGCTTCTGTTTCAGCAGCAAGTTGATGTCCATCTACAATGTAAACAAACTTATCAGAGTTATGAATCAGATACATGACTAAAAATCTTTGGTCTACCTAGAAAATTATTAATTTTTTTTTAATTGTTAGTGGAGAAAAGAGTTCTCTGTCCCTGTGATTTTGGAAAGAACCATACCATGGGCAATGGAGTGAAGAAAATTTCTGCTCTGAGACATCCTACTGGAATCATTGCTTTTGAGGGTACAAGCCAAGAAGATGAGTTAAACCCATTCTTAAAGGAAATGCTTTCATTGAAGGAAGGCTGCGTGTGACCCACACACAGAGGATGACAATCCAGCATATTTGTGTTTAGTCCCATAGTCCCTAAATCACATCTGAATCCCTAAGTCACATATGAATTACTCCCAAGGACAACTGACAGCACTACACTAAAATACCATCCACAACAGAGGTGCCTATACTGGCTCTGATACGATGACCAGTAGGAGATCATAAAAGTATATAAAAAACATTGATTATTTAATTCTGCAGTAGCACATTCTTGCAGTAGCACTTTCCTACTACTACTGTTTCCTAGTTGTTAATTGCTAGCTACAAGTGATCCACATTAATGAATATGTGTTATATCCTATCTCATTCCATTCTTCACTTCTACTAGACTCTTACCAGTAAAGTTTTTGTGTGACTCTGATTCATGGCTCAAGATTTGGTTGGATTTTTTTTCATGTGTCTTATCAACACTCCGCTCATTATTGCTGTTTGACAGGATATTGCTGGAGGTCTTCTGTGGAGTTTCAAGTTTCTTGGGAGTAACTGTATCTGTCTGGAAGCTTTCATTAACTGGGAAGTCTGATCTGTTACTGTCACAAGGGCTGGATGCAGATGTGTCTTCTTGTAAACCATCTATTGTTTTAATTTTTAAAGCTGATGAATAGGTTCCCAAAGGCTTTGCAGCAGGAATTTGCTTATCCCCAAGTGAATCTGATTGAACGGCATAATTTTCACTATTCTTTTTTTTGTCATATTTTAAGATTTCATGCTCTCCTTTTTCTTTACCATGGTGTAGCTGTGGGCTTTGCAGAGGTTTTCCTTTACCTGAGCTAGATGAAAACCTCACTTGTTTCAGTTTTTCCAGTGAATTTTGTGCAGAGTTTTCTACTTCTTCTGTAAGAGAATTCTTCTCACCCTCCCCTTCAAAAATAGTTGCAGTAGCAAAACCATTCTTTTTCTGAACATCTAAGGTCTGACTGACCCGAACTTCTGAGTCAGTGGAACTTGAGCTTGAGCTGCGCTTCAGAATGCCCCTGGGTGGGGCACCAATGCCATTTACCCCCTCACTCTGCTTGGCTGGTTTGGGAACAAGGTCTTCTCTTTGAGATACAGAATCTGCTGCTTTGTGAATTAGTTTCCTAGCTTTTGGGACAGGACGCTTAACTATTTCCTTCTGTGGTTCATCAGTAAGTTCTACAGAAGCCTTCTCAGGTTTATCTGCTTCATCTTTTTGTAAGTTTGATTTAGGTGGGCTGTCTTCTGAGAGTGACCAAATTTCTGTAAGACATAGAAGAGCTCATGAGTTTATGTGACATTTGTCAGTATAAACAGAAAAATATGACAGTGCAGATCTGAAATGCAGTGATTATACTGGTTTATTAAAAAAAACTGCAGCAAAAACACAGTCAGTAATTTTACATAGGTGTTGATTTCATTTTTGTGTAATAGAAACTTTTAGCAAATTAAAAGCTTGTAGTTATTTCTTATTTTACAAACACTAACTATTTGATTATGCCAAATAGAGCACACCAAGTTTTTTATCAGCATTATTCCTGCAAGGGACAAAGTTTGCAGGGAAGGGCAGCTTTTGAATACACATACACCTCTTCAGTGTCAGAATGTAAACAGCAACCTACAAAAATGGAAACTGGCTATTTCCACAGTCATGTGGAACAAGGCAAATGCAGAAATAATCTCCTGGCAGGGAGATGAAAGGTTTTGTATTCCTACTATGCAAATCTTTCCTTTTCCTGTTAGCATGCTTTACAACAGAGATAGGAGAGTAATAGCCATATAGACTCTAAATTACAACTTCAAATGTCTGTATTGTGATATATAATCACTCATCAACTTGCCTGCAGAAAATACTGCTGGAAAGGGAGGATAATAAACAGGACTAAGGAAACAAAGGAGAAAAGTACGGACCAAAGAGAGCTAGGTTGCTTCTGTCAAGCCAATTAGCAGCAATGATTGAAAGGTCATAAAGACAGTTATGCCAAATTCAAGGAAATTTCACTGTCCTCTTGTCAATTCAGGACAAGCAGCCCTCCCAGATGGAGTGCTTAGTACTGACTAAAACTATGAGTAAAAGAAAGGAAGCAAAATCCATTTACTCATGTCTACAGCCATTTCCTGAGTATATTCATATGCTTTAGATGAGGTTTGAAATAAGCTAGTTGAAAACTCTCTATACTTAAAGACAAAAAAGGTTTTGATCTCTTACAGAAAGAAGAAATGGAAGTAAAAATAATTTCCATATAAACCTACAGGAAATTCACAGTCATCTGCAAAGCAAGTTCATTTACCCTTCTTTGATAGCTGAGGTACAATGACTGGTCTGTCTTCTGATTCCACATTGTTCAAATTATCATCTGATACAGCGGAATTAAAGGGATTTCTCCTTTGCTAAAAAAGGAACAAACATTACTATTGCAGTCAAATTCTTACATCACAAAATAGAACACAAGTGCAGTGATTTTTCTCTTCCCCACAAACCCATCAGTAAGGAGTCTGAAGGCATACCTCTTAAATTGGATACATGACAAAAAAACCTAAACAATATGAACAGGAAATGATCAGAAGTGCCAGTGACACCCTCATCTTGTTCTTCTGAACTCACCAACAACAGAGATAAGTCACCACTTAAAGACACTTAAAAATTCCAAGTTTTTGCAAGATAAATAATTTTATCTCTAACTCTGTGATATTAGAATAGAGCAGGCTAATTGCTTTCAGTAGTTGAACAGATTGGAAATAATGTTAAGAAAAAGCAGCCACCAATTAGAGGTGTAGCAGCACTTTAGTGCGGAACCTTTAGTGGCTTTCATTACCTCCCTCTAAAACAAAAAAAAAACAACCCTCATTTTTTTACAAATTATTATCTTTCCTCCTCAAAGCTTTACTTATGTTTTCCACTGAAGCAAATAACTTCTACCATATTCAGTATCAGTCATACCCTTAGTGATGAGACTGCTGCCTTCACAGGTATTTCCTCTGGCTTGTTTAACACAGGGGTTACTTCTTTAAAACTGTAAAGGAAAATTATGTAACAACTTCAGCAAACAGGACATTACTTTAAACCTTTTTGAAAAAGCAATACAAAGATTCACTTATACATACACAAACATAAACATAAACTTGGCACTGGAGTTTTTCTATTTAGCCTGTTTTCATTCCTATAGGAAAGGGGATACTCTTGCTGCTTTGTTTCCTTGCAAAAAATGTATTTACTTGTTAAAGAATTCAATACAAGTTCTACTTGGTGTGACAGAAACCATATTTTTGATACATTTTAAATGTCTGAATAAGCTTTATAAAAATAAACATAAATATAAACCTATATTTTATATTTACAGTAAATACTGTATAAATACAGTAAATATCACTACTCTCCAATATCAGCGTTGCCATCTTCATCCTTGTCCTACATTTGTACTTCTAGGACTGAAACCAAACTGCAGGAAAGTGTCAAAATCTGACTGAAAAATAGAGTTTTGCAAAATGTCAAAGTCAGAAAAAATAGAGGAATCCTACCACCACTATAGTAAAGATGTGACATCTCACAGATAGCAACACATCCCCTCAGAGGTACAGTTTATAAGCTATTCTTTCAATTGAGATGTATACATGTTTTTGATTGATTGCATAAGTGAAGTAAGTTATTGCTTGTGATAATAAGCATAGCTCAGATATGGAGAAATTAAAATAGCTAGAAGAGACAGCTCCTGTATTATCTCTAGAAATATTTAATCTACTTGCAGAATGATGCAAGTTTTTTTTCCCAATCAGATTTTTACTATTTTAGTTTACCTAAGCATCTCAGATATGAAATTTTGAAGATGGAAGTTTTTGAAGATGGAAGTTAGACATGGATTTCAATAGTCTTCATGGAACAACCATATTGAGTACCCTGATTTTATATGGAAAAAAATGACATTAACCAAGATACACACTTATGATTTTGGGGTGAGGGAACAATATGAAGCAGAAAAGATTTATACTTCCAGATAGGAAATATATATCAGGCTAGGAAGGACAGCAATTCCTAGGGTTTTTCCGATACAGATGTACAAAGAGATTCCAAAACTGAGTATTTTTTTGCTCAATGATCTTTGTTATGTGTGAAAAGGCTTAAGGGTAGTATGTAGAAGAGCCACAAGGTGTCTCAGGACAGAAACAGCATCCACCTCTCATCAAGTTCCAGATTCATCTCCTTGCATTAACAAATATCTCTCCAGTCTGGTAATTGATACCAGTCTGCCCTCCTGAGTGGAGGACAACTTTCCCATCTTCTGCAAGGTGCACAGTTAAGCTCAAACTTTAGGGGAGAAAAAACCCCCAAAACAATCTGATAAACTACCCTTGTAAGTCTGTTTTCCTCTAGACTGCTAAGTGTGTCTGAGCCGTGTCGCAGGCATCTTTTCATTAAAATCCTTTCCTTAGGGTTTTTTCTTCCTGAGAAGCTGAGAGGCTCCAGGAACAAAATGTAAACAATGGTTATCAGCTGCTGTGGAATGCAACAGGTGGATCCGTGATTGGTCTCGCGTGGATGTTTGGATTTAGTGACCAGTCACGGCAGAGCTGGCTCTCTCTCTCTGTCCGAGCCACAGACCCTTGTTTTCATTCTTTTCCTTTCTACTCTTAGCTTAGCTAGCCTTCTGAGGTGAAACCTTTCCTTCTATTCTTTTTAGTATAGTTATAATGTAATATATATATCATAAAATAATAAATCAAGCCTTCTGAAACATGGAGTCAACATTCTCGTCTCTGCCTTCATCCAAGAACCCCTGTGAACACTGTCACAGAGCGGTGACATCACTTACATTTTGCAGAAGGAAAAATATAATTATGGAGAAGATAAAATGACCATAGTGAGCAGTGTGAACATAAGGCTAGCAAAAATATACTAGGTGCAATCTGAACTATAAACTTCTATATCCCTTCCTTGCTCTTTTGATTCAAGACCACCTTTAAGAAACATACCACCATGCATAGTGATAGAGGATAAAGGAATGAGCTGATTTTATAATGGAATCTATCTCAAGGGTGAAAAATTAACTGTTCTTACATTTTTGTAGGACAGTAACTGTTGCGGCCTCTTATATGCACACACCAGATTACTAACAGATTACTACTGTTCTTTCTACCATTTGCTGATCCCAAGTAAGAAAAATATTCTGGTTCTCAAAGAGCTAAATGTTGCATCTTCTATTTTCTTTTCCAAAATATCCTTTCACATTATTGTTTTTAACCTTAGTTCTAATATATTTTTAAGTATGAAAATAGACATACATATTGAAGAAACTACAGAAAAAGAAGTTTGTGTTCCTACTTTTATAAAGCACTTGTGGTTTTTTTTTTTTGAGAGTCCCACAATCATATGCTCCTGCATTTTGTGTCTTCTCTGCAACATCTACTACTGAACAGGACAATCATAATTTTTCCTTTTCAGGTTTGGTCCCAAATACTTCAACCCCTCACCCATTTTAAGCAAGAAAAATTCTGTTAAGCACCCTGGGCTGCAAGAAACTGATAAGACATTCTTCAGTGAAGTTTTTTACAGGTGGAGAGGTAACTTTGTGTTCAATTAAACATAATCTCATAATCTTTAATGCAATGTTTCTTTGGACTTACCATAGAATAATTAAAGATTAACAACTTGGCATTACATACTGAAAACCCTGGTCTAAAAAAAGCAAAGCAGAGAAAAAACAACAGCCAGGATCCTATAACTATGTTTTACAACAATAGGTCTGAAAATGAGTTTACCCACAACCCACTTAGATAAGAAAACTGAACAAACTGTTACCAGATATGCTGCATTCACAAGGCTAATCTAAAAGTGTGTAAATCCAAACTGACAGATTAAAAAAGGCTTTAAAAATTCTACCCTTCAACTTGGAAAAATGATGTGTCAAGAACCACAAGGGAGGTCCAAGTCCCATACAGACTGAAGCAACAAGGCAAAGGCAGGAGCAAAGCTAGAGAAAGGTGTTACAGATTTGCAGGCGTTGTCAATATGTGGATTCATACACAACCTGTGAATCTTAATTCACAGAAAGGCAACCCTCCTTTTTTGAGATTCAGCATATAGACAGATGGCATAACTGGACAGATGTTATATTGACAGTGTGACTCACCTCTGAAAACTCATTCTGTTAAGGTTACACCTTTAAAGACACTTCACACACCTGGCCTGTAAAGGCTCTGGTATGCAAGAAAATTATCACAATGATATAAAACTCAAAAAATAAATAATTCATAGCTTTATTGTGGAATTTTGATATTTGGGATGTGGGAATAAATGTCACTGCTAATTTTAAGGATACTGTTGTTCTACATAATATAGTAGCACCCTGATTTAACAGCAGTTGAACTGGCTCCAGGGTTGGATTTTATCCTTATCAGTTTACAAACAGATCTAGCAGAACTAAACTTCCTTTACACTCAGCAAGAACTATTTCGCTTTAAGAACAGGATCCAGAACAAAAGTACGCTAAGCAACTTGTTATCATATTGCTTCTGGACCGAATCCTCAGGTTAGCAGCTGTGTAAGTTTATGCAAAGCCTGTAAGTCAGTGCTGGCCTGAGCCACACTCTTAGAAAAAGAGGGGAAAAAAACAAACAGAAAAACCCCAGAAACCCCACAACACTCACAAACTTATTCTTAAAGCAGCACTTTAAAATGCTTTAAAAGTCCAAGTGCTTGAACCGCAGGTAGCATTTGGAAACCGTAAGCCATGAGCTGCCTTTAATGCAATCCCAAATTCTGCAATAATTCTGTTTCATCCTCTTAGCTGTGTTAAGACTATTCCATTGTGAGAGGACCAGCCCATTAATTCCTTGTGGATCCACTATCCTAGCAACCAAATTTAAATGTTTGTAGATTTTCCCTTCCCACCCCAGCTACTGGGGTTATTGCTTTTGCACCATTGTGTTTCCTTCTGCCCTTAGAGACAGGCCCACAGTTATGCCAGGCCAGTCTCCTTCAAATTCCAGTATCAAGAGAACAGAAAGGAAGAGTATTTTGAAAGCATATGGTGCCTCCTGCAATTTCTCACATAAAATATTGTGTAGACTAACCTCAGTTATGGTGAATTAAGCCCGCACTAAAATCATAAGCAACGAATTTCACAGTCCTGCCACATTTGCTTGCCATAGGTTTTGACATTTTAGAAACAAATGACCTGAGGCATCCAATCAAGTTATTTATGCAAAGTCAGTGTAAGTAAGCATCCAGACCACATATATAAATCACTTCCATTTCCAATTGCCTCATACATCACTGGACTGTGTGGGGCTGCTTTAGAGAGAAGATCTTGAGCTACTGAGGAAAGTACAAGTACACATGAACAAGGCATGGAGGCTGATCAACTTCTGGTACAATTTGGAGCAAAAGGCAAGGAGAGTCCTGGAAAATAATTATCAAGCTTTGCATGGCTGTGATCTGAAATAAGTCATCAAATCACTTCAAGTTGAAGACCACTATCAAGTTGGTCAAGTTTTTAACAAAAAAAAAGTCTACATATTCTTAAACCTTGCTATGTTATGTATTTTTGAAGAGGCTGCCCTGGCATATTACGAAATCTATTATACCTTATCAATCACACACAGTTTCTGGAGAGTTCTAATTATAAGAATAGGATTATAAGACTATACTTCTTTAAAAATATCATTATCTGTTCCTGATGCGCAAGATGATATGTAAAATATTCTAAAAGATATATTCAACAGCAACCTGCCTTCTGCTGTTCTTAAAGAAATAACTTCATAGCAATCTCCTGAATGTAAAAGGCACCTGTAAAAAAACCTACATTTAATAACAACTAACTCTGTCAGTACATCAGTTAACTTCAGCTGAGAAGGAAAACAGAGCTCTGTCTTGTGATAAGAAACCTTTATCATCCTTTTTGGACAACTTCATTTTGGCAAGTCTATAACAAAGCAGTTGATTTGACCTCTTTCAGCACAATTTCAGATGTGGTCAAAACAAACACCTCTGAGTTCACTGATAGTGATAAAATATAAGAAAGACACAAGCCAGAATTATTAAGACTCACACCAATCTTTGCTGTCATTCACCATGAATGTGTGTGCCCAGACTGCAGACCACGAAAGTGAAAGGTTCAATTGCTACTAGGTATTGTATAAATGCATAGTAGGAGAAGCCTTACTGCAAAGAAAAAGCAGTGATGCACAGAGAAGGACTTAGACAAGAAAGTGACAGGTTACAGAGCTCATCAATGGCACAACCAGAAGTAAAGCAGTTCCCCTAAGAAGTAACTCTGGCTCTTACCTCACTGTGTTCACTATAAGCACAAACAGTGGCTATCTGGGTTACACCCTGGTTCTTGTTTCCTCAGTGTGTTGAGGGAATCTGGCCACTTTACCTGCTCTGACTCCAACTGTTTCAGCACTTTCCTTCTCAAATGTAGGCTTTTTGGAAGTTTTCAACTCAGCCAATGAATTACATGTAGGTATTTTAAAGAGAAGACATGTCTGTTTCAGAAATCAACTCAGGATATTTCAAAACAAAATAAAGCTGTTTGGGATGTTTATGGGCTTGAGATAAAGTGATTTAATATCAAATCCTTTTTAGTTCAAAAACTACTTATCATCCAGCCAACTGTACAACTGTAGTAATTCAGGCATACCAAAGATAACTGTCTTATTTTACTCTGAAAGGAAGCTTCTCCATTCCAGAAAGACATTTACTTTTCTTGGTAGAATCTGACTAACTTTCTGCAGCTATCTAAAGATTCTAGTTCTTTCCATCTGAAATATGTTTGGTCTTCTAAAAAAGTCTCAGAGGTCTTAAACTGTGTGCCAAATAATTTGGAAAATTTTAAACAGCAATTTCTTAGTTTCCAATTCTTCATGTGATATGAAGTGCTCAAAACGTGGGTGTGGCACTTGGGAATGTGGTTTAGTAGTAGCCTTGGCAGTGCTGGGTTAATGGCTGCACTTGATAATTCTGTAGGTTTTTCTAACCTCAATAATGCTGTAATCCAAATTTGAAATTCAGGCTGAATTGATAGAATGGTTTCAGTAAACAACTGAATGAAGACATGCAGAGGTTGTGGTCCCCATATTACTGACTGCAGGGAACTGATCATGGCCAGCCATTCTAACTTGAAAATCCAGGTCTCACTTCAAGGAACCAAAATAAATTGTGACATGAGAACATGTATGCAACCATTCCATGCTTGATTGTCAACTTTTTCTGAGAAAGGCAAGTTGAAGATTGTTAATTGTTCTATATTCAAATGCAGAACAGTACATGACTATGTGTCTGTCACATGCACAGTTTTCTTGTACAATTCTAAGGTAACATTAGGTGACCTTTGAAATAAGAGGTAAGTAAATAATTTTGGGTGGAACTTAGAGCTCCCAAGTTTCACTAGTCCATATATATATATACATTCTAAGCATGATAAACAGACAGTTTACCTCCAGCTAGTTTTCTGTTGTTCTTCTTCTTGATGTTCCTCAAGGCCGTGTAGATCTGGTGGCTCAAAGACTTCTTTATTAACATTGTTCACCCAGCTGATCTTTGCTTTGCTCATTTTGTTCTGAGCCACTTCAGCTAAAACATGATGCAAGAATATTGTTGTTTCCCACATGCTCATACAGGTTTTCTTAAGAAAGACGTACAAGTACTTGCATTTAGGCCTACAGCTATTTCTAAAGCCCACTATACTTGAATTGCTTTCAGAAGCAGATCTGGTGCCTTCTAAAGAACGCCTTTATAATGCTACTAAAAATGTCAAATACTGTTTTGAGTACTTCATTTTACTGCACCAGATACATCTGGTTTAAACCTTAAAGTAATCCTAAAGGGAGGAGTTTTCTACAAGAACCCTGGTAAAGACTAATCCTGCAGTTCTTGCAGTTACACAAATACTGAAAGTTCATCCTCAGACTCCTGAGAAAGGAAAAAACAATTAAACAAGAGGAAACGGAAAATATGTTGAAATCAATTCAATTTTTCCCTTCTTAACCAGTAAACTGGAAGTTGGTCATAACTCACTTAGGCAGGTGGCCAATCCTTTATGAACAGAATTACCACAAGATGTTAAAAAGGTAATGTGAAAAACCTAAACAAACAAAAAGCCTCACCTCACTCAGCAATGCAAATACATTGGCATTTCTTTTTAGGGTGGGACAAAATCCTATTCCGATAATGCCTTTCGGAGCAAAAAGATTCCATTATTTCCTCTAATGCTTTTTCCACTTCACCAACAGTTCAGAAGTGAAGTGTGCAAAAATAAACAAAAAATAAATAAACAAGATTTTAATTCACATTTTTGCTATCTATATCTGCAAGGAAAAATATCTTGCCATCTCATGAGTCATTGAAACCAAGCAATTGTACATAGTTCTGAGTGTGCCAACATGTCACTTTGCTTAAGCAACAAGATTGGGATTAATTAACTTGCCTTTAAGATGGCATGGCTTTTAGTACCTTCCTTTAAGATACAAGTTACTGTGAAATTTAGCTAGAATTTTACAGCTGATTTTCATAAACTTCAAGTACAAAACCAGCCCAAATGACAAACACACCATGCTAACCACCTAGGGTTTTTTTTTTTTCCTGCATTCTTTTCTGTTTCAGGCTTTTCTTTTTAACTTAAAAACCCAAAGCAGTAACCTCAAACTGACATTATTCAAAATTGTCTCTGAAAATATAGAAATTGAGAAGGTGCAATACTACAGGGTTAAAGAGAGAAAAACAAGGTTAACTTGTAGTTACAAAACCCATAGAAAGCAACAAACTGTAGTCCATTCACAGCATGGAAGGAAGTACCTTACTTGCTTCACTAGCAAATAACAAAATCCCTTAACACAACTAAAAAAATGAAATAGTACAAACATCAGTACAATTTGGTAAAAACAATGTAAGTCTTGCACTTCTAAATCAAAAGGACTTAGTAGAACTTGAGGAGGTTAAAAGGGGATGTAGGCCAGTTTTGCTAAGAAAAAAATCGCTTTCTATACAAAGAATGATAAAATAGACCAGGACACTTTAGATTAAAAGTCAGATGCTGAGAGATTTATAATGGGGATCTATAAAATCCTGGATATTATATAATATGTTTTTGTGAATACAGATTGACTGCTCACTCCCTCCCTCCAAGAGGTAAAGTTAATGGTGACCAGGGCACCCACCATGACATGGGGATTATGGGCGCACTTAAAGTTCATGGGGACACAGGATGCCAGTCACAGCTGCCAGAGCTTTCAGCACATGTATTTCAGTTAGTTAAAACCACTATCTCTAGCTTGTGATGCCTGCCATTAAGCCTCAAAGGTCTCAAACCAAGCACTGAAATCATGGAAATTCATGTTAAAGAGCAATTTCCTCAATCTTGGATTCTTTGCCTGTTCCTAAATAACCCACAGGGCCTCAGAAATGGAAATGAGAATGAGTCTAGGAGTGCAGACAGCTTTTAATCCTAACATAAACATAAGCTAGTCCCTTCTGTTAGCAGTCATCACTCCTTAATATATAGCACTGTGGGAGAGGAAAGCTTCTACTGTAAATAATGTGGGAAGTCTCTTTTTTGCATCACTTTCCACTTATAGAGACACCAGTATTCTTGTATTTCACAGACAATATTGTCTGAGGTTAGTAAAGTAAGAGGCAGCCCTTCCAAAACAAAGTACCAAAACAAATTTCCAAGTGCTTACCAATGGTGGCAGGTTTCCTGCGCATGGAAGCTCTGATAATATCTGCTCCATGGATCTTATCCCTGTGCCTCTTCGACTTGGCCTCATAAAACCACTGCCCACTCATATTCTTCAGCTGAACATGGTCCTTGACTTTTTCTGGTAAATGCCTGAGGAAGAGGAAAATGAATAAATGAGATATAAACATACTTCACATACTTACCTATGGGAACAGGAAAAAAAGAGTCAGATTCTTTTGGTTGCTTGTTTTTTGTTTCAGGGAGCAGGGTTGTGTTTTGGTTGTTGATTTTTTTTAACACTGTCTCCACATGCTATTTCCATCTTCTCACCCGTTATGCTCCTTACCTAATTCTGAAGGATGACAATGAGCTGGAAAGGGAAGAGCCTCAGCCTTATTAACTTCAACCTATGCTCTGAGGGTAACTCTTAAAAAAAGCCAAAAAACAAACAGCTTTGCTATGATAAACACTCAAGCACTAGAAAAGTCTCCAGTAACTGCAGATTTTGACTTCCTGCCTTCAAAGGTCCGTTTTCCAAGACTAAAATTGAGATAAATTAGTAGAATAGCATGAATGTCTCTAGCAAAATTAGGAGCATGGCTATTTTGAGGCTCAGAAGATGCCTCTACGGGGGTTTTTTTGGCACTGCTTTTACACACACACAGTCCAAATGTGTACTGGAAGCGTGGTGCCATTTTTTGCATAAATTACACAAAAATCCTTATATGAATACAATGAGTTACAAAGAAAAACATCATCACATGTAAGAAACAACAAAATAAGTTTGTGCTATTTGTTTTATTAATCTATACATATATATATATATCTATTATGCAAACTACAGTCATTTTAAAAACTGGAAGACAAATTCTTAATCATTTGTTTTCAGGCTACAGGGTTTTCCTGCTTTTATGAGGCATGCTTTAACAGAATAAGTAGTTGCTGTGGGCAATTTGAGAGGTTGTTTTTTTTTTCCCTTGTTAGGCATGTAACATATTAGGCATATGGGCTGGGGACTAACCTGCAGACCAGAGAAGTTACCACACAGATTTAGAGAGCACTTAAACAATAAAAAGTCGAGTCATGCTTCATCATCCTTCTCCATTTATGTCCTTTCCTTCAGCAAAATAAGCTAACAACATAGCCCAAGGGAGAAATCAAATCAGGTCCATTCACTGAGACTTGAAGGCTAAGCACAGACCACAATGCCATGGAATGGTGTTGTCTTTCACAGGTCTGATGGATAATCATGAATGGTTTGGGTTGGGATGGACCTTTAAAGATCCCTCTAAAGATCTAGCCTAACCCCAAGGAAGTTCTGAGTATGACATTCCTCATGGGTTTAGGGGACAGATCTTCTGGTACAATCAATTAATTCTGATGACAGCCCTTTAATTCTAGTTTGCAGATTTGATTGTCACATACAGACAGTCATTCACAGCAGAGAAAGGACACTGGGCTGGTCCCAACCTCAAACTAAGATAGACCATTCTCATCTGTCAATCAACTTCTCTTTCATCTTTGTATGGCCAGATATGAAAAGCCTTATTCGAATACATCAGGTATATTACAATTTGAATACTATAAACTTCATTTTGAAAGTACTGTCAAAAATCAGTCCCTACTACTAGGGGTGCCTCAAATCTACTACATGCAGTTTAGGCTGCCAGATGTTGAGGTCCCCCCCTTTTAACTCCAAGATTCAACAGTCCATAGTATTACTGGATCATTTAAAATTTCTCCCTCCCTCCCTCCCTCTGTGCTTCTCCAAGGGCCAAACTAAATACCCTTCCTAAGCAAGTGTTCTAAGTTGAAGCAGGAACACAGCAGTAGCTTCCCTTTATCCTCCAGCAAATATATTACTCAGTTTATAAATGCAGCCAGCAGGAAGAATGGAAACGTAGAACACACAGATTTTTTACACAGGTGGTGGCTGCTTCTCCCTTTCACCTTCTTTCACACGTGTTAATTGTCTTCTCAGAAGTGACGTCCCTTAGGGCAAGGGACTGGCTTTTCAGCTATTTGTACAGACTGCAGGGCAGCAAGTGCTCTGGGACCGTGTGACAACATATGCCAAGGGAGGTTCTCTAGCGGAGGGCACTGAGTCACAGGACAAGTATTCAGTGTCCTCACCCCAGACACTGCTCACCCCTCTCCCTTTGGTATTCAGCCACTGAAACTGTGGGGTGTGGTTGGAAACCTTTACAAGTCAGCTCAGAGCAGAGGAAGCTCAGCTAGGCTGTGGAAGGGGACAGGATCCTAAGGCCTCTCAGCTGTTGCAGCCTGCTTACCTGCCTGCAGGACTCTTAGATCTGTGACCAGTTAACATAACCAGACAGAGACAGAGGCATGGATTTGTCACAGCTCTAGACTCAATAAATGTCACCTGGCCAATGCAGCTCTCATTCTGTCAGGAAGTGAAAGCACTCTGCTCCCACCTCTGCTTGCTGCCTATGAGAGTTAGTGTATCTTAACTCCACCAGCTCAACAGGCCTTAGAGACTTTGGGAATTAATTAATTATACTTGCTAACAAAGTTATAAAAGTGCTCTCAATTTTCACGGCACTTCCTTTACAAATGACCTGCCTGCCTGATAGGGTTTGTATGGTGAGAACTGACAGATGCTGACAGCAGCTGACTTAAACAGACTTTTACTACCTCACATCAAAGTAAGCTTGTCTTACTTGCCTTTTCAAGAGTGGCCCTTAGCCTGTCAGTCACATTGTTTCTGAGGAACTAAGAGCAACATAAGTATTAAAGCTATTTCCAGGCATTCTCCAGCCACAAATAAAGAAATATAATTCCATTATCAGAAAGACAACTTAGTTCTAGGTCTTGACAACAAAAAAGTTTTTAAGCCTCCTGTGCTCACCAATACATCATAGACTTAGAATGCCTGCAACTGTTTTTGGAACAAATGAGAATTTTTAAAATGCTTCTTGAATTCTCAAGATTTGCTAGGAGGAGGTCTTAGCAGTCACATCAAACTGCTTGCACTATGTGGGCTTGATTGACTGCTAGGAATTAGACAGAGATTGTGGTTTACCTTGAAAGCAACTGTGGAGAATCAGACTGCAGCCATCGTTTTCCACAGCTACGTCAGCCTCCCAGCAAACCACAACAGGCCTAGAAGCCAACAACTGATTCCACACCAGCTCCATATTAACAAAGAGGCTAACCAAGTTGCCATTAAATTTTTCTCTCGGTGATCAAAGAACTAGTAGACATCCAGATTAAGAATCAGATTGTGAGCTCAGTTGCCAAGTTGCAATTAGGAGAAAATGCAGCAAGACCTTTATGTATGATGCAAGTATGCATTCTGGAGTCCCTCTGTGCTCTGCTAAAATGCCAGTTAGTTTATGCTGCAGTTTTTCAAGGGGAAACAGCCTAAAGTTATAAAGAAGCTGGTGCCCATTTCTCCTATAGGAACTTTGAACTCAAACAAGTAAAGATACATAGTTAAAAGGAAATTTAAAAAGGATTTTGGACTGGATAAGACTTTGTTCGCATTATTTAATAAGATGTTTCCACTATGCTAAGGCGAAACATGTTTTATGGCAAGATGGAAAACTTGTCATCTCCCCTAGGGCAGTAAGTACATGGAGATTGCACTGTACAGGAATACAAACCAACTGTCCACCACTCTGCAGGCAAACAGAAAACCTATGCATGGATTAATTGCTTTGTTCCTCTTCACCTCTGGAACATCTGATAATGGGCCAGATCATGTAGTACCACTGTAAGGCAGGAAATCTGCTCTGATATAATCAGTCCCTGCTAACCTTCTCATCACCAAATCCAGAATGGTTTATCCTGTGCTTTGTAGGCTGTTGTAATAGGTCATTGCATAAGCAAAAAAGTAACAACTCATCCCTGTTTTTGAAAAAATAGTATCTAGCAATACATACCTGTATCTAAAAGTTTTTATCTACACTTCCTTAGTGTCTCAATTCCCTCCCCTGTACCTGCCTTATTCACAGTCTACATTACAAGTTACCATGGAATTTGCAAGATGTGACTACTGACACCTTAATACCTCATTTGATGACCTTATACCCCAATTGACAGCTTAAACTGAGCTTTCAGACAGGAGAATCTGTGTGGTGCCAGCATATTCTGGGACTCCTCATGATGAATGAAGGAGGATTTAGATCAAGGTCTGTGTTTACCTCAAAGATAGATTCACTATTGTCCCACACACCCTAATCCAAACATTTGGAAAAAGCACCTAAAAGTCCAACATCAAAGTAAAGCCTTTAAAAATCATTATATTACCACACCTTATCAACAAATTAACTTCTGAAACCTCCCTTCTGCAAATGGGGTACCAAAATATCAAATAAGTGGAGAAGTTGAAAGAGAAATTTGATTAATTTTATCTCAATTCTATTTGCTGCAAACATAACAACAAATTACAAACCAGCAAAAAGACAAAGGATTTGGGTTCTGGGTCACATTCTGAACACAGACAAGACAAACTTTTTGTAGTATCACTCATGCAAGAAGAGAAGTAAAATTATATTAGACCAGGGTATTTTAAGAGCCAGACTTGTTGATGAGGTTCTTTTTTCTTCTTTGAGAGTAGGAAACAACTACAAAAAGTTTACAGGACAAAGCAGTAGTTATTTAAACATTGCACCTTGTACGAGCATGCCTCTTTAGTCTGCAAATATCTATATAAGGTATAGGAAGAAAGTCTGTTCTGACATTTGCTAGAGAGCTACACCCAAAATATTTGTAGTAGGCAGTCCCAAACTGCAAGTAAGCTATCTTTTGCATGGTAGCTGCACATGACATTACAAAACCCTAAAAATCAAGAAAACCTATCAGTTACTGTTAACTTGTTTTAAACAGGAGAGTAATACAATTTGAAACTGTTTTAGGGCTATACCAGAAAGAACAAAGCAGACCTGTGAGGTTATGCAACCTTTCCCCATCCTTGCCATCGCAATTCCTCATAAGCAACAGTTCTAATTCTTGTCTTTGGTGTCTCTCTAGACAGCAAGATTTCTGACAGTTAGAAGCAGCTGGATACATGAAAAAGCAAGCCAATTCTATTTGTAGTAATGCATGCTCTTCCATTTTATGCTTCTTCAGAAGTCTGTGTGTGTTGAGTCTACTAGCAATACCCTGATGAATAAATCTCAGGTATCATCTTGCTTTTGGGTCCTTGGAGAACTGACCAGGCTGTAGTCAGCTCAAGTCTTGATGACAAGACAAAGACTTGACATTGTCTCTCAAGTCACAGGGGAGATAGACAGATCCAAGCCTGGAGCATCAGAATGAATGAATGAGTTCCATGTTTAGAAGGTGTGAGAAGTCAATTGATTTTGGAGAGTAAGAAGAGAAAACATGAAGCTCTGCTGCCCACTGAAATATGGTCTCCATCAGAATCTGGAACCAAAACTATGATTCCAACGTTTGTGCTAACAAGTGGCTGTGAAACACGCTGACCACATTAACCCTGCTGTACATTTCTCTCCTTGCAGATGGCCACTCATGGGGCATCAGACAGGCACATTTTCCCCTCGTTTCATTTAAAATATATGCATATTCTGCACGACAGATAGAGGCCTTAATGTGTATGTGCCTTTCTACTATGTCACCTGCACTCAGCACTCAGACTTACTCTCCTATTAGTAGTTACACTGTCAAGTTTGAAGTAAACTTCTTCTTACAAGCAATGAATTATATAGATCATGTAATTAGATACTGCCTAGGCAGACACAAAGTAAGCACAAATGCTTTGTTGAAGCATTTCTTAGCATATAGAAGCTTCTCTTTATTCCATTCAGGAAAACAGTATCAAGACTCTTGAGTCTTGCTACAGGAGGCAGTAGTTTTTGAGGCCTGCCAGTATTAGCAGCTTCTATTATCTTCCAATTGTTTTATTTCCAGAACAGCCTCACAGTCTTTAGTTTCTCTGCTTATTTTAAAGATTTGCACTGAGGTTGCCCAATGGCCTCCCCTCCCTCTTCTGATGCAACCCAAGTAAACCTGACAGGGGAAAACTAAACCAAACTGATCAACCCAACCCTCACAATGAAGGCACAGCTGTCCTGGGACAAATACACCTTTGGTATGGGAGCCTGCCTGGACAGCAGCACAGGACAATCTGAACAAGGGCTGGAAAGGTTGGAAAGGTTGTTAGAAAATATGTAACTGGCAGGTTCAGCTCACACAGTGTCCCCAGCTCTTCACAGGCTTTAAAAGTAGGCATGTAAAGCATAAAACCAGCCCCACCAAATGACACATACAAGCAAATATAAGTAAGCAGAAGAGCCTGTATCATGGCTTGCTTCACCCTATCAGCAAGGACATCTTTCCTGCTGTGCAAAAGAAAAGGTTGCATTTAGGATTTCAGATGAACTACAAATCAAGACTGATCCAATCTGAAGACAAAGGCTTCAGTTTGGCACTTAATAATACAACACAGTGCCAGGTACAAACATGTGATAAGCCTTCCCAAGAAAATTTTTGAACTGTAAGGAAAACTTTGCTTACAGAGGGAGTACTCAATATACAGGTTAAAATTGTTATTAGTATCCACTTTTTCCCTTCAGTACATTCTTTTACCATACAGAATAAGTCCCATCTCCCCTGCTTCACTAGCACTCCCAAACAATCATCATCCTGTCAAACAATTTATCTGCTACTGGTAGACAAAGTAGTAATCAATACTGGGAAGAAATGGTATCAGCTCATTTCTTAGTGTAGTCTAATGCTGTATCTTTTACCAAGACCAGTAGGTAAGGTCTCTCTTCCTTAAGCCCATCTATCTCACCTGATCAAGATGAAAACAGTCCTGTTTTTCTTACTGGCATTTTAAAAGGTGGGCTGGGACCATTCTCCCCACCTTCGTTCTTATGTCAGTTGGCTTTGTTAAAAAGGATAAATAATGACATGAACATTCTCCTAGAGAATAAAATTGATCTACTTCCTGAATAGTCACTGTACTTGGAAAATCATGTGGTGCTAAGCAGTGTCCATGATGGGGAATTCATGCAGAAGACATGAGCTTATCCTTTTCTGCCACAACAGGTGCACTAAGAACCTCCTTGCCTCTGCTAAGCCCACTCTCAAAACAGTTTAATGTAACAAAAAAATATTTTATGACAATTTTAAGTACACATTCTGATGTAGTTATTTGCACATTACCAGTAGTAAGTCTGGTTTCCCCAGTGCCAATATTAACCTCGTCACGGTATCTTAAATATATCCCACCTCATAAAAGACAGTGAACAATATAAGGAAAACTGCCTTGAAAAGTGACTGGAGAGGATATCTGCTAGAACTAGCCAGAGCCAAAATAACATTTACAATAGGCTTTCAACTGCCACACACTCCCAGCAGAATCAGACCCCTGAAGCTTTCTCTCTTTTTGCAATACCACACCAATTAATGTATCAAAGGGGTTTGGCACTCAGCAGTCCCCACCCACCACACAAACAACTCCATATCAGAATTTCCCCTATCATTAACCTCCCTCAGTTTACATAAGGAGCAAACAATCCCAAACACAGCCCACAAGAGCACTGCTAGGAGGTTCTGCTGGGAAGGGCTGATCACCACAGAGGGAACCCTGTCTCAAAGGT
This sequence comes from Molothrus ater, assembly GCF_012460135.2. Lineage (NCBI taxonomy): Eukaryota > Metazoa > Chordata > Aves > Passeriformes > Icteridae > Molothrus > Molothrus ater. Next base: position 83,534,631 of record NC_050479.2, read on the forward strand.
GACCACAACAGCTTTCTGCCTTAGACACGCTGGTGCCAGGGGCCAGCTACTCAAACCACAGAAGAGTCACCCAGCCACACTCCACAACTTCACAGACAAATATATTCCTGCCCACGTTACTGTCTCCAGAAAGGGCTCAGAGTTAAGTTAATTCTGAACTATGCATCTGTAAAAGGAGTTAGGGGTTAGATTGAAGCTACTGCCAGGACATTCAGTTATGTACGTAGCCCACTCATTTTGTTCAATGCTGGAGTAGGGTATATCAGAGATTCCTGGACAGGAATGATGACAAAAAAACCCAAAATAATTAAGTTAGTAATATGCTGAAAAAACAGCTTCTAGTCTTGACAAGCTGTCACCTGATTCTTATTTTATGCCTTTGCCCCATCCACAGCAACACTGCTATTGAGCGAACTGCTGCAGCTCCTAGAGCAAGGAAGCAAAGAGAGGCATCTTCTTGCACCAGGATTAAAAAAGCATACAACGTCTTTTGCTTTCCATGCATCACACCCTCTTGTCACCTGAGATTTCTTCATCACCCTTTTGCCAAAGAGATCATCAGTATCCTCTTTCCTTTGAGACAAACCTCAGCAGAGGTGAAGGAGGAAGCAGACACGCTGTTTCCAAAACAGTGCTGTACATAAAACTAATCATGCTGATCCTGACCAACACATAAGGAGCCAAAAGATGGGGAAACACCTATTACAACCTTCAACAAACCAAGATTTAAATCAGACTACCTTAAGGAGGCTGCATGGGCCAGCCTACTTAGATTTTTAGTTTTATTAGATTAGCAATATTAGGAACTGTTAGCAGGGAAGAGACTCCATCAGGTGGTTTGTAAAATTCCACTAGGAAGTGGCTCAAAGAGGATTCTGTCACGTAACCAATTTGACCATGCTCCAAGAACATGGCACAGATTATTAGAACACCCTTCAAACCTCAGAATTCCTCCTGAAGAGGAAAAAACATCACATTGAAAGACTTCCATTATATACACATATAAATAACACATTGTCTAATGTTTGTATGATGACAGTTGATCCCAAGTCTTGGAATCTTCCAGCTGTGCAAGGCTATAGAATCCAAACTGAAGTACTGTATCTCCTTGGCTGGAGATACAATTCAAGTAGTGTTTTAATATATAAGATATGAAAAGCAAGCGCCATGTGCCACAATTAGGCAGAAAAATCCATTTCATATGTAGGCTTCCAGCTTCTCAAGTTATAATATTTAGAAACTAGAAGAGACATTTTATTGTAGCAGCAAACATGCTACTGCAAAACATGATTACAGGCTGCTACAACCTGCAGTCTCTTGCATTTTCCACCACACCCTCTTGAACTAGAATTATAAATGGCAAAAGTAAAGCTACAGGAACAAAAATACTTTCTGACAGTCCTTTCAGACCACTACTGAGAGTGGCTTTTTTGAATTTCTGTTCCAAGAAGGGTTCTTTTCCCTAGATGCCGTTTTCAAACTCGTCTACAATTACTTACCCTGAATGCTTTCAGACCTGGCACTGATGTAACATTCCAAGACTAAATACAGTAGTTTTCTACCTTCAGTAAATAAAATGCCTATTCTGTTACAGAAAAGTCAGTTTACTGCTTTTTGAAGCAGAAGACAAAACTGTGTGGTGAAAATATTTACTTAGGCTGCATTAAGATGGGGGCAGGAACTTGGAACAGTGCCTGTAATGATTTTACCTTCACCAAAGCAAATGCTTTGAGAGGAAAAGTCTTTTTAACAAGGAGAAGCTACTGGTCTACACTTTATTGCTCTTAAAAGAAGCAAGTAGAATAACTCAACAAAATGCTGATTGCATGCTGATCAAAGAACCTCAGGGCTGCACAAGCATACTCAGCGAAAGGAATGCTGCTCCTAGGGCAAGAGGCAGGCTGCCTTTTCTTTTCAGGATATAGGGTATGCCTGCAACAAGGACATTTATTTAAAAAAAAATCTTTCTTAGTAGCAAAGAAGCATCAGAGATGCATCATGGTTAGAATAATTTCAAAATACTTAAATTGGAAATATATTACTTCATGAGGAACATCACAACAAGAAGGAATCTTAAGAGAAGATTACCAAATCAGTGAGAGAAAATCCTGCCTTTACTGAGGCCTGTAAAAATTTGTTTCTGTTATAGCACTTGGAGTTCTTAGCACCTCAGGCTCCATTTTTCATTATTTGTCCACATATTATTTTGTGTACCTTGTAATGGATAATTTCCTTTCCAAAAAAAATAAAACAATGCCTACCAAAATCTTCACTCTTGAGCAAGCAAATATCAGCAACTATTTGCTGATACAGGTATCTATGAAGCAGCTATCTGACTGCTATTTATACCTGTGTAGATAGACAGCTTTCTCAGAGCCATCTGGGAAACACTACTTTCCATGCATGCATTTCTAGTCATAGCAGTTGCCCTAATAGTAGCTTCAGTAAAACCTCCCAGCACATAAAACACTCCAGAATAACAACGCATTGCTCCATCTGTGACACCACAAAGAAATTAAAGAGCAATTTTCTGCTTTATCCGTGGAATGCAAGGACTTTTCATGGCAGTGGGGCATAGTGCTGGTACTTCTTCTGAAGTGCAGCTCCAAATATTTTAGGTACAACTTCAGCATTCAGACATATTTGCTGACTGCAATCATGTTTTGGTTTGTTGGGGGTGCTTGCAGTCCTTTTGAGCCAAGTCCCTCACTTACTATGCATTTGTCCAGTCTGCAGTGGTTTTGACCCTTGCAAACTGAATCCTCTTCTGAGGAAACCAAGGCAGATGTGTATCCAGGCAGATGTGTACAGGGTGCTCTTGGCCCCTATGGGAATTGCAAAGGTCCATAACAATTTTGGCCACTAATTAATCATTTGTGTGGTAGAGGTATTTCATCCAGAGACTATGGTAAATCTAGTCCAGAGAAGAATATATCTCCAAACCACATATACTGAGGCATATGGGGCCCTTAGCAACAAATGTTTTAATCTACTCCTGAGTAACACAGCACAGGAACTGTGTAGGTCTTCCCAGGACAAGCAGAGTGCTGGATACCTTACCTGACTCTCTCTTCTTCAGTTCTTTTAAGCTCTGCATCCCGTTGCAGCACCTTCATTATTGCCTCTTGTTCCTCCTCTGTTAAGAAGCTTAGGTCAATCATCTTGTTTTTTGTGAAGGGCTGGTAAAGAGTCTGGGAGGATCTCGGATTCTGCTGAGGACAGTCTGGTAGCCTGCTTTAAAGTTCTAGAAATCTTTTTCAGCAGGCACTGACAAACCTGGACTGGGTTACAGTCAGCGGTTTAAAGAGTCACAGAGGTTGCTTTCCTGCATGTTTCCCTAGATGAGAGACTTCTGGGAGAGTGTTGCATTCCTGCTTGCCATCACAATAATGTCTTCTCAGTTTGTCCTCTCAGCTCTGCTTCCTGGAGTAACAGTTCATTGACCCAGCATATCCAGTGTTTGAGAACAAAAAAAACATTCCCTAAAAAAGAGACAAGGAAGAACAAGTTGCAATATCAGGGATCAGGGAAGTAGATTATGTATTCATTTTTAATTAAAAGAAACAAGTTTTTCAGTGTGATTAAATGACTTTATGAAGTTCAAATGGTCACTTCAAGTCAAACCTGTTTTACAGGCCTCCTGAACAAGGTGGCCATGAAAATATATTCCTCCCCAATACGACAACTCCCACCCTAAAACATAGAAATGAGTGTCATACAATTGGTACACTTTTATTATACAATATTTTAAACCATTCTTACAGTTAGCAGAACAATTTGAAGCAAAGGGGAGATAACCACCCCCCCAAAATAAGTAAAGAGCACTTAGCACAATGATTTAAAGGAAGGAAAAAAAGGCCAAATCACTGTTCTACAGACCACATGGAATAAATGTGAAATAATTTATACATTTCCATATTGAGTATGTGTAATTACAAGTCATGTGGTAACATGAACCTCACTGCTTTATACAAGCCAAACTGCATTTATAAGTAGTAATTTGAAATACTGTTTTGTCTCTGTTTCATAGGCCCTGGTTTCAGAGGACTATCCACTTAGAGATAATTCCAACTGTCAAAGACAAAAACCTCTTCTTCAAAAAAAACTCTTAAAGGAATAGAGAGAGTGGCATGGGGAGGAGTTAGCCTGACCACAGACACAACTATCTTAGTGTCTCAGGATTCCAGAGACACTGGAATGTCAAAGCCTGAGAAAAAATAAATAGCTCCAATTTAATGCTCAGAAGCATGCCTAGTGCCAAACCTGGTAAGAGAGAGAAGAGAAGCAGATGTTTTCACTGGACATATATCTGTACCAGGCAGCTCCATCACAGCCCTTCAGGGTTGTGGGTGTCTTCCTTTGGCCCATCACTGACACTGTGATGTGGCTGACAGGATGCTGAACTCATATTGATATACCGAGCACTACAATCCAGCAATGAGTCACTGTGTTTGCTCCCCTGGCCACAAGAGTGCAACCAGGCCAGAAAACCAATATACTGACACTGGCAGGACTCAAAGGGAAACTTCATTCTGAAAATAACAGCATTTCTTTTAGATTTGGTAGGGAGCTGTAGCCACGTTACTGATTATCCCCCCCAAAAACTCCAATGCCCAACCACATTCTGCATGTTTTGTTTGGCTGCTATATTTTTCTCTATGATGCTCATTGTGATTTTGTTGCATGAGGTTGATACAACAGCATCTCAAACAACCTGCCACCTGTAACTTCATTTGTATTTATAACTAGGTTTATAACTAGGCAAAAGTGAAAAGTGCTTCCTATAGGACTACCAACAAATAGAACAATCTAAATTTGTTGAGTATCTACATCAGTACTCCTTCAGCTTAGGAACAGGTATGGATATTTCAGCTGTCATGTGGAAACTTTCTACACCATCTGACACAGCAAGCAGCATCCACAGTGCTAATCCAAAGCCCTGGATGCTGGTTGAATGGCAAGTGCCCAGCCAACAGGCACAGAAGCTCATGTTGCAACTACAGAACCTGGACAGCTGTGAACTGGAATAATCAAAGATTTTGCTTTGTTTCTTGCCCAAGATCAGTCCAGTCTGCAAGAAACCTTTTGCAGGGAATAATATCTTAGCATATCTTTGGTCTCTTTTTTTTTTTTTAAGCCTAAGGGAAGATGTGTTATATTGTCTTATTATATGAATTTTAAACTAAAGGAAATAGTTGGACAGCATTTACAAAACCACCTGCAGACTTCACTGACGTCTCTCAGCACTCAAATCAATAAAATAAGTGGAAATAGAGCTTCAGTCCTCCCCAGCTGGACAACAGTTTGCAAGGGCACATCCACGCAGGCTGTGAGAGCTCTCACTGCCACTGAACCTCGCAGATACCATCATACTGTAGAGCAGTTTCTTCAGCTAGGGGTGCACCCCCACTTTGTTTTCAGAGGCGAGATAGCAAGATACCACCCACCCTGGCAGGCTCTTCACCCATGATTCCACAGTTCTTCATAAACAAGAAAACCTCTTTCTGTGTAAAACCTCTTTCTGTGTGTGTGGTGTATGGCCAATCTCTTGAGATTGTCTGATACAAGTAACTGCAGGCTGGCTTTCTGCAAAAGATTATCAGCACTGATTCCAAACACAGATGGTAAAAACTGCTAGCTTATAGAACCTGTTATAAAACTTAAAATTATTTTAAAAATAAGAAGTGAAAAAAGCCCAAAAACCAACGTCTTCCCCCTGTTAAATTCACACTCTAACACCACCCCAGCCTCAATTATTTTGATTTCTTTTGACATTTTCTTCCTCTTAAAAACCCCTATACATGTCAGGAAGAACTGAGAGGTTTGAATAGTTTGTTTGGTGCCACTGCAAGTTCAACGGCAAGCATTTTTTGTCAGGAAAGTTTTCAGACCTAGGTTTCAAGTAAGACTGCAAGATTCTTATCAAACTGATTGACTCATGAAAATTGATACCACATTGACTGACTTCCAAAGTAGGGGTCTCATGTGCTATATACTAACATTTGTGAGTCATGGCATATTTGGCATGATTTTTTTTAAACATTAAATTCAGGTAAAACCACACCAAAAAAATCCTCTCTTTAATGAAAGATTCCCAGTAATAAACAGGAATCTGAAATTATGTTTTATCCAACTCATGAAAGCTTCTATGTTTTAGCAATAAAAGAAACAGAAAGGCAACTCAAAATAGTTTTGCCCACATACACTCTTAAGCTGCTCTTGGTTTCCAACTGGTTTAGGCCAGGTGCTCATCCAAGAATTTTATCTAGTAAAATTTCTCAGAACCTCTCAGACAGCTGTACACCTCACTGGCTTTAAGTCAGAATTCACATTTTTCTAAAACAAAAACCACAAAAGAAAGACAACTTTATCTACAAACTCATTAACCCTACATAGGGCTCTGCTTACCCCCAGACACTGCTTACCCCCAGACACTGCTTTCCCCCAAATACAAAAGGGGAACATTAATTTTAATACTGTATTACGAACACTATGGGATATTACATTAAGTGGTACTACAATAATAGTTTAGGTTCCCAAGTTTTTACTCAGTGTATACCTATGGGATGCAAATGAGGGAGGCAAGGAAAAGGCTGGAGTACTTTGCCATGGTTGACATTGAGTTTACCAACAGAGTCAGAGGACAAACAGCAAAACCCCAGAGTCAGCTGTTCCATTCAAACAAACAAGATCTCCTTTTGCATGCAGAAACCTCATAATGTCCTAAATTTACATTGCAAAACTACTTTTCAAGTGCTCCTCATAGAGCAGACCTAAGCTGCTAAAGCTTTGATCCAGAGAATTTGTCTGGCAGCCAATGCCTTCTAACAAGTGGAAGAAGGTGACAGCCAATCCTACTTCTGGCTGCTGCACCCAGCTCTCTGTGCCAGCTCCTTCAGCTGAACAACTACCCTGCAGGCCTGGCTGATCAGTGACTACTATCTGCACATCTTCATCCCAGAAAGCATCCACTTACACATCATCTACTGGCTCTTAAAAATAAGAGGGTTTGGATTTATGTGCTTGAAAGGTACAATTTTTTCTAACTGTATTTCTCCACTGCTAGAACATACCAGCACTAGCAACTAGGATGAGTTGGAAGTCCACACATAAGGCAACAGGAAGCTGAGGAAGACAGATAAATGCAATTGTGCACTACAACAATTTGCCTGCACAGAGGAACTCCTTCTCAAAAGTAACCAAGTTTGGCCTACACCCATGCTCAGGAAATAACAGACCTTTATTTTGAAGCAGGGAAGACAAGAAGAATACTAAGAGCAATAAAAGCCTTGGAGAGCTGGCCCCTGTGGCCCTGGAAAGTGACATTAGGCAGTAACGTACCTCTGACTGCAAGCCCCACAAGCTACAGCTTTGCAGCAACAACAAACAAATGAATAAATTTCATTCTCCAGTGATATTTAAGCAGTGCAGTCACAGGTAACTCAGCACCAGCCTAGCTAGGCTTCGAGATAATTTTGCTGTAAATACATAAGGCAAATCCCATGAAGGCAGAACAGCTAATTAAGCTAAACGCCACTGTTGGCACAAGCACAATTGGTCATGAACATATTTGCTCAGAAGATCAGAGGATTATGGATTTCATTTTGAGCAGTGGAGAAAGAAAAGCTATTAACTTTGAAGAAGGACTTAAGTCACAATTCACAGGAGTTTTAAGAGCTGTTGCCTGCAATGATCAGGACAAGAATTTAAGCACAAGAAGGTCTGTTGTCATTTTTATTCCTGAAGGGGCAGAAAGGAAAAGATCACCCAGTAAGATATGCATATCTGCAGCCAATCCAGCTGCTCTTACAAGAGGTGCTATCAGAATACTTTCAAAATTATAATAGCAGAGTATACATAGCATATCATTTGTCCAACAGTCCCAGAGATTAATTTAGAAAAGAGTGTTTGCTTACATGTACGCTTAGTCAGTGGGAGGTAGGGAGGTTCTTATCTAGCTAGATGTGAAGAGTGTTGGTAGAACAAGGACTTTTGCAAGTGAGGGATATCTATTTTAAGAGCAGTTTCAGTGTTGCCTTATCCATACAGAAATGCTTCATTTTATTGCAATAATAAGCCTATTTGTTCTCCTATGCAGTATTCCTTACAACATGGTTAAGGGAAAGAACAGGACCAGATAACTGCTCCAAACAGCCACAAAGGGGAAAATACTGAAAGTTACACACAAGCGTTGCTCACACCTTACCCTCTCTCAACAGTATCAAAACAATCCTTGCTGGTTTTAACCTGTAAATATTTGCAAATCTCAAGATACTTTCACAGTATCTTGAGTATCACAGTATCTTCACAGCCAGCCTTGTATAATGACATTCAACCAGCTGAAAGAGGAAGAAGTTCAGCTGGCACAAGCAGTTCAGAAAAATTCGCATTTTCTCCTGGAACATCTGATTTGTTGGTCCACATGACTCTGCCTGTGGTTTAATTTTATTCTTATTTGTAAGACATTAAGACCTTCACCACTTTGAAGACTATTAAGGCAATTTACTCTGAAGAAGAGCTAATAACCAAGAGGATAAAAGTTAACAACTTAATATTGGAACAGAAAAGAATAATTTGCTTTGGTTTTGGCCTAATCCCTCTAATCACATATGGCAGCTTGCCATTTCTTTCACAGGGCTTGGATATTGGCAGCACTACCTAAGTATGTAAATCTCTATACCTGTTATGGTGTAAAACCATTAGGCCAGAGGTATTAAGAGGATGTGGTCTCTGGAGAAAGAGGCTCATAAATTAAAAAGAAGAATTAGAAAAGCACACTTAAACATTCCTTCTCCCTGTGACCACTGTCAGACTAACTGTGGAAGCCATGCCATTTATTTCATATTGCGGTAAGTATAAATGTACTAAAAATATATAATTTGAAGAATCTTCAAAATTACAGAAATTCCAAGTTATTGATACTAACATCAGCATATTTTCAAATCTAGTTATATTTCCTTGTACATTGCACCATTTGTACTTGGCTGTGGTTTAATCCCAGTAGGCACACCGCTTGAATTAGTAACAGCTCGTTTGAAAGAACTTAATTCTTCTAGCTAATTCTATTCATCAAGAATTACAGAACAAAGAATATCTTCTCAGCATAATGGACTTGAAATATAATAATGAAGGTGACTCAGTCCTGTAGATCTCTGAAGGTAGAGCACTGTCAGTTGTGTAACAATTACTCTGATCTCCATTTAGACAGCAGAAGTGTGAGGCTCACAGAACTCAAGCTCCCATTGCCACTTTCTCACTCTTCATGTCAACATTGGCTTTAAACTCAGATAGGCTCCAGACTGAGGGACTGTTTTTTATATCTTATTTGAAAATAGATTTAAGCAATATATTAAAAGCTTTAGAGGGATCAGAAGCAAACCAATTACTTGGTGGGAAGCATCTCCTGACCCTACATATCTGATACATTTCTGTATGTAATGGCTAGCTATTTCTGAATGTTTTCCCAACATAAATACAAAACAGATTCAAATTCTAGCAAGGAAGTTATACAAGAAAATCCAAAACATTGCCTCACCTCTCCCTTCCAAAAAAATCCCAGCAACAAGCAGCCCTGAAACTCATAATGCAACTTAAGTGATTAATTTCTTAAGAAGGTTTTGTTAAGAAGCCATGACCTTCCTTTCATTTTACAGGAAAGAAGTGCTTACCCTTTTCTTCTGGAGACTTGCCATCTTAAACATGGATTCAGCATGGAAGATAACAATGAGAATAGGACAACAGGACCTCTATCCCTTCTCACAAACTTTTATTGCAGAATGGAAAACACACCTGATATTTCTCCCACTTGTACTGTCCCACAGAGGACATTCATCTATAAGCAGGAGCTGCCAAACCCCTTTCCTTTTCTTCCATTGCCCTATTCTTCCAAAAAAATATATGTATTCTAGTTTGGGATTTAGTATTACCCAAATTAGGCTAATGAACACTGCACTGATGCAAGCCAAATAAAAACATCTCTTATGTACTAGGAATTCCTAGGGAAAAAAAAGTTATCGAAAAAGCTAAAGTAGAGGCCTTGACAAGTTTACATACTGAAGACTTTAGGGGAACTATCTGACTTCTACCCTCCTTCCTTGCTCTCCAGCAAGCATTGACTACATTTTAGCAAGAATTCTGTTTTATTGTAGGGATTATACTATTAGAGAATGGAAGTGTGCAAAACAGTGTGACTAATTAACAGGTATTTCCTATCATGGCTTCCCCATGGCTACTGGGAAGTGACACACTTCCTACACTTTGTTAAGATATTCTTTCTTATGTGAAAACAAACTGAGCTGCAGTTTACAGTCACTGGGTAGTTCTGACTCTTTCCTAGAGAAGACAATATAATGAAAGGGCTTATTAAGTGGCTAGCAGCACTGATGAGAAGAACTCTATGTTACAAAGAGCAGACAAGGATTTGCATTCAAATACTTAGAGTAATGCTAAACTGAGCTGACAGTAAGACAGTTTGTAGAGCAGTTCCAGTCCTAAACATCAACTGGAAGACTGGAGCATACAGTTTCTGAAGAAATCTTTTTATTTCAAAGTCCATGGACATGACTTCTCAGATGATTTTTATCTCATTATGGAAATCCTTTAGTGAGTATCTGCTGCATCCCTGTGACTTCGAGAGTCCCGCTCTTACTCCTCATCTGAGTTGAGGTGATGAGCTAGCTGAGCAAGGGCAGCTACCATCACTGGCAGACTGATTTTGCTCCACTACTTTTGTAAAACTTGGAACCCGTTGGTTAACAGGTTGCTCCTTCCATGTGCCACTTGGATCTTCTCTAAAGCACTGTCAACAGCCAGCTGCTCAGGTCAGTGTAAGTAGCACATTGCCTCTGCAGGAGGGTGCACAATACAGTTTGTAGTATATATTAAGCAAAAATTGCCTAGTCCAGACAGCAATATTTTACATCATCTTTGCTTTCCCTGACAGAGGCCACTGATCTCAACTTCCTCAGAGCACCTTTGCCTGCAGCCCAACAGAAATTTGGGATTGCACAGAACATTGCAAAAGGCACTCTCCATCATTCTCAGACAATTAATTGCATAAGTAAGTACCTGTGGGAATCAAAATAATCTGTAACTCACCTGAACCACTTAATTTGTCACTGCAACCTCCAGCTTTTCAGCTACCAGCCTTGTTCTTGTAACTACAGCTCTATTTAATTGATTACTACTGTGGATAAAGAGCCAGCAAGCAGAATAAGCCCTTTGTCTGTCCTTTCTCACAGGTTGACTGACTAACCACTCACCTTAGACACTCACTTGTGCAAGTTTTGAAGGTTAAAATTACCTACCTAATAAATTACATAATCTCAAGAATACTAAAAAAGTTTGTGTCAATTAATCAGGTCCTTGCTGCTGTAACTAAAGCATACACCTACTTGAAAACAGGGCCTCACACAATTGCCAGCACAAATCAGGTGCTAGAGGAAAGAAAATATCCTTTAGGAGTCCTGCAGTCACAGAAGCAGTAAGTAAGCCAAAGAATGAGCTGAAAGAAATGCACTACATCAAAGGTCCCAGGAAAGTTAAAAATCAAAATGGTTAAAAAAAGTAGCATTCAAAATGGTCAAAAAACGTAGCATGCAGTCTGCACATAGACCAGTCAGGTCCCTTCTGAGTCACAAAATTAACTTAAACTTTGCAATGAAGTTTTTATTTCATGGTTATTTGGTTTTTTGTTTACTTGTTTTGTTGTTATCTTTTTTTTTAATAGATACATTTTAAAAAACTCATGATAGCTCCCTATTTAGAGGAAAATAACTTGTCCTCCCAAGCATGATGTTTTAACAGATAGCCCTGTAACATGAAAATTTTGTATACTATTGGGGTCATTCTGGCTAAGTTGAAACCACCAGCAATGTTAGTCCTCCTTAATACTGATACTGAATTTCAATAATAACAGGAAGCCTATCAGCCATGAAAACTTCACTCATGAGATTGTTTGCACTGCTGGGCTGGGCTGTGTCACACAAAATTGTCCTCTGCCTGACTGGTACCAGTTTCCCTGAACACTTATGGCCAGATGCGAGCAGAGAACTCTGACACTGAAAAATGAGGTGTGCTATGGTGAAAGGAAGATAAAAGGCCATGACAAGAGCTAAACCAAACTGCTACTCATGAGAAGCATGAAGCAGGGAACAGTTTCTGGAGTAGCCTTCAGTTGCACTGGATGAGGTGAGGTGTCAATTTGCATTGTGTGAAAAGGATTTGCCCTACAAATGCTGCTGAATAGTACAGGAATAGGAAAGAAGGAGCAAAAGACTGTGACAGGAATTGTTTCTCATACACAGGCAGCTAAATCAGGAGTTCAGAGTCTATGAAGCTGGGTTTTGGAGTATCAGGCCTGTCCCTGAACAGGTATTTAGTCTTGCAGGAGTGGCTCATTCTTTATGAACATAGCTATGCAAGGTGTTAGCTCACTTGCCCAATAGCTGCAGCTACATACCCAGGAAGCAGCCAAATCCAGAGCCCCCATGACCACCTAACCCAAGAAGATTCAAATGCACATCCCCTTGTTCACCAAAATACATGATAATCTCTGAAGGGTTTGCTTGGCTCTCTCTTGACCTCTCCTAGGCCTGAACTACCAAGGATTAAACCCACAAAATCATTATTAAAGTGATACCACTACCTTGCAGGGAGAAACAGGAAGCCAGGTACACTCTTAGTCAGGCCACTATAAAAAAAATCCTGATTTCTCCTAACTTCTATCCTCATCCAGACAGACCTGCATTCCTGGCTCTAGAGCAGTCCAGTTCTAATAGAGCAGAGGGAACAGGAGAGTTACCTGAGGGTATTAATTTTTAATCCAAGTCTCTCAACCTCCAGAGAAGTAATCACTATGAAGCAAGGTAAAATTAATGACATTTACACTAACATAAGCCATCCTAGGATTAAAAAACAAGTTATGTGGGCAGGACCAGAATAGAAGGTTAAGGGCTTGCTACTTTTGCTTGTTTGACAGATTTCTGCCTAGGACTCAGATACATACCTTCTGCTTACAGTGCTTCAAGTGCAATTACAGAGGGTTTTTGGACCTCACCCTTAATTTTTCATAACAGACTCTCTATTTTTAAATGCTATTTTTAAATCACATTAGCCATTTAAATTCATTAGAGAAGAAAAGCACGGTGGCAGATCTTACAATCTACAAGCTAATGGCATAGAAACCATTTCTAACCCGGGAGTTCTCAAACACACTGATCTAGTTCTGGAGCTCTAGCGACATGGCTGAGATCACATAGTCTGACTGTAGTTCATCCAGCCTGTACACAGCAAAATCTCTGTCAGTTTATCAGTCAGCCAGAATCAGACACTGGGCAGGAAATTTTATACAGAATTTACCAATATTGTTTGATGCTTTTGTAGAACAAAAACATTTTGCAGTGAATCTAGGATATTGATCTGCTAATTACTCCACAGATAAGCATCCCCTTTCTTCTTACTTACACTCAAACACATTTAGAGAGAGATGAAATGCAAAATTTCCTTGACTGGGACAGAGAAATAGAAAAAAATTATTTTTAAAAGATTTATACTGCAGAGAAAAAGGAACATACCAAGATGTAAGGGAAAATGGGATCATAGCATGGTTTGGGTTGGAAGAGACCTTAAAGACCACCTAGATCCAACCCCCCGTGCCATGGACAGGGACACTTTCCACTAGTCCAGGTTACTCAGAGCCACATCCAGCCTAGCCTAGAACACTTTCAGGGATGGGAGTCCCCAGCCTCTCTGGGCACTCCCAGAGATTAACAATTAACAAATTGTTAAGTTGCTCATTAATTTGATGTATAGTCACAGAACATTGAGTGGGTTTCAGGTCCAAAATAGTCTGGCATTATCATCAGAAAAGGAGCTATAAAATAAACAAGGGGAAGAAGTAATCTTTTCCTTCTCCTCACATGTACATTACATCTCTTCCCTTTGCCCTCTTGATGCAATAAGCAGAGTCAAATTACATATAGCAGGGAAACCTTATAACATGAAGTAAGAATGTAGCACAGCCAGTTGCTGTATCCTAATGAATTGGAATGACTCCCTGCCACAAGAATGAATCATAAATAAGTCTGCTGAAATCAGCTGTCACTCTCAAGTTGTGCCCTTTTAAATAAGTTAAAAAATTGGAGACTGCTGATACAGCAAATGCAACATCACTGGTTGTACACATTTTGGCATAAGTGTTTTGGATTTGGAAGATCAAACTATGGATCCTCCTTAAATTGACTTCTGATCAACCTAAATAAGCTGCCTTTAAATGCAACAGGTGATGGACTTCAAGTACCAGAAAGGTACCTACTACTTTTAGCAGTCATCCATTAGTCATCCCAGGTGAAAAGCACTTTCTGTGCAGAGGAAAGAATTCTTTACTATGGTTCAAAACAAGTCACTCTTGAATAAAGAGTGAATTCCAAAGGATAGGAGCATCACTTTTAATTAAAGAAAAAGAAAATTAAACACTTTTTCCTACTGAGAGACTACAAATGATCTTTATATTTCTTTGTAAATAATGTTTTCTTATAAGATTTTTGATTTAAGTCTGTTTCATCCCTTTCTGTCATGAGCACAGGAAACAATACAGAGTAGAAAAGAAGTAATTTCTTCAACTTCATCTATTGATGAAACTATCAAAGATTTTCTCCGTATACTAAACTGAAGCAGTATTTTCACTTGGGAATCTGGCAAGCATCTCCTACACAATAACAGGGGTTTACTCCAGAGAATACCTGCACATGGTCTCCAGAGCACTCCTGGAGTGCCATCCAGTCTTCTAAAGCACTGGCTCTTAATGGAAATGACAAATTCACTTTTCTGTCATCCATTTTTGGGGGCAAGGGAATCTTGTTTATTCTGGCCTTTGTCAGAATTGGAAAACAAGGACATGAAGAACTATTTCACTGAATTTTAAAAGTCTGACAGTGAAACTAATACACTATTTTGGGATGCAAGAAATGCTGGAATTAAATTTGTTTAACAAAAGACAGGCACAATGACAGCTTCAAGAAATTCAAAAACATGCCTTACAACCAAAGCAGAGAATGGCTGCACATGTAAGGTAGAAGCAGACTAAGGTGTTTATTATTTCCTTGCCTTAGACCTAGACATAAACACACTAAGGTGTGTAATTGGTAGCAGTGTATAAGCATTTTGTAAGATGGCAACAGTTTTAGTAGTATTTTATAACTAACTATACATGAATAACACACAACTGCAAATGAACAGAGACTCGCAGTATACTTGCCTGAACAGGGCACAGGAAAGCATAGGCAAATAGTAAAATCTGCAAGATAAGAACAGAGAATGTAGAGTGGTCAGGAAAGATGTCAGATGAAACTAAAATAAGATTGCAGAACAAAGAGGAGATGCATCTGATGGAACCAGAATAATCCTGCAAAACAAATAAGATGCTGAACAACACTACGGTAAGTTTGTTCCCTCAAATAATATGGACTACCTCATCTGAGATCACCCCCTTTTCTTTCAGGGAGGAAGCAAGGTGAACAATACATTAACAATTAGAAAAGAAGGATGATAATTTATGAAAATCACAAGAAACCTCACTTTGATTCCAGCTTATCTTGTCAAGGAGCTCTCAAGCACTTTACTGTGACTCCTGCAACTGAAACAAACCATCAAGAAGAGTACTCATCGGTGCTAAATACAGGGCGCCAGCTCCAGGACATTGTATACTCCAGGTTTACTACCACTTATATATGCAATTGTTAAGAACCGTTTGGGAAAGAGATAATAACGACTAATGGTAATTAAGAACTAATGACCGGAAAGCTGCTTTGTTGCTGTATATGAATTTGATAAAGTGCTTTGATTCATTAGTCTTTTAAACAATCCATCACTGAGAGCTTCAATCTGTGAGGAAACACGCAAATGTTTTGGTGCAACACTTTGATCAGTTCTTTCAGCTAACAAGATCAAGTTTCTTCTCACAACATCCTGTTAAGCACATGTCGTGAATGAGCGTGGGGGGACACATCACCACAACATGTTTTAAGTCCTTTCCCCTACACTTTCTCAAAAAGTTCAAAAATACTTGTCACTGTCAAAATATCTGTCCCCAGATTTAAGTGACCTTCATCTTAGCAATCTTCTAAGCAGAGTCTTCTACTCACACGGATTTTCCCTCTCACACAGGAAAGACCCAACTGGCTGCATTAGACTTTAGGGCCAGGTCCAATCTTGCAAGTCATTTCAGAGACAGTGTGGATGATGCGACTAATTCACTTTTGAGATTAAAAGTGTTTACTATTTACGAAAAAGTCATTAACATCTCTCAGCTGAGATCTAAGCACCTTATTTCAATGAATCTTCTCCCATCCCAGCAGAGTCAAGAGCTCTGTGCAGCCAAGTTCGGACAGATACCCGGCGCTCACCCGGACAGACGCAGCAGCAGCGGGGATGTCCCGGCTCTCGGCTCCGCGGGCACGGGGCTCTCGAGAGCGGTTCTGAGAAAGGCGCTGACAAGCGCTGCTTCCCTGCGGCCTCAACAACCGGGGCCAGCCCGGCGAGACACCTGTGAGCGCTGCGCCGTGCTCAGGTGAGCGGGCCCTGCCAGCCCAGCCCACCCTGCGGGGCAGCCCGGCTGGCAAAGGCCGGCAGCCCGGGCTCCTCAGCGGCCAGCGGGCTCGCTCGCACGCTGTCCCCGCACTGCGAGCGCGGGTGGCTTCTACAACCCCTTTTAACTCCGAGTCACTCCATTAACAAGTCCTCCCGCTCCCCAACCCCAGAGCCCTTTCTAGGTCAGCCTCACCTCTCCTTCCGACCCCTCCGCGGCTCCCCTTTCCTTCCCTCCGGCCAGAGACAGCGCCAGCTCCCCGGTCCCGCCGGGCAGCCGCTGCCCCGCGCCTCCGCCCTGCTTGTCTGAGGGCAGGCAGACGGCGGAGCGGGGCGAGGCCGAGCCCGTCCCGCCGCCCTGGGCCAATGCCGGCGCCCGCCCCTCCGAGCAGGGCGGCTCTCCCCGCCCGGGCCCGCCCTGCCGCCCGTGTCACCTGTGGCACCCCCGGGTGTGCCCGGCGGGGCCCTGGCCGCGGGGGTGGTGACACTGCCCGCAGGCCCGGCCAGCTTCGGGTCGGCTGTCAGCGGGCACTGCTCTGAGGCAGCAGCTCCACAGCGGACAGTGGCTGCTTCACACAAGCCCACGCAGGGAGTGTCGGCTTGACTTGACTTGAGCTTCCTTGAGGGACAATGATCAGTATTTCACTTTACCTGGCGATAGGCAGCCCGAGAGGTGTGAACATACGCCCCTGTTTGAGTGGATACGGGCCGCGATAACAGAGGTTTCCGTCATCTATTTGTTCAGGAAGGCGCTCTAAGTGGTTTTCTGTTTAATTAGTGGCACAAAATACACATGCCGCCATTTCATGGGGTGTTCCAGCAGGACATTCCCCTCAGCAGCCAGGCACCGCGGCGATTTCTGAAGCCGGAGTGCCTCTCGGAGCAGGGTAAAAGCACCGATCGCGGCATGGGGAGAGCTGGCGTGCCGGTATTTTCCCCTTACACACGTTTTTCTCACAGTGCTTGACCTATCTGGTTCAATTCTAGTTTGGGGCAGCTGAAGGATTTCAGTCTCTGGCGTGTCCGGGAGTGGGACCGCTGTGCCCTGAGGGGCAGCCCTGTTGTCACCTGCCCACGTCTGCCGCCCGGAGCGCTGGCTCGGCTCTCCCTCGCAGCAGCTCTGGTTTAAATTGCACCCCTACTGTGCTCCCAGCCCGAGTCCATTCACACCCCAAATCCTACACCACCAGCCCAGGCTTCCTGCTAACAATAAATTATGTTTCATTTCCTTCTCAAACTTAGATATGGTGAAAAAAATTTTAGAGAAAATTTAGTGTTCCCGGCATTGGTGTAAAGTCTTGGTCAATTACATGTCTTTTCAATTTCATGCATTTGATATGTGGCTGTTCCTTTTTGGGGAAGGGACTAGAGCATGCTTTTCATGCACTATGCAGTAAAATTCTGGCTTAATAAGCCTTTAATAAGGCTTACATTCAGTTCACAAGGATCAGAGTGAATTGGAGACCTTGTGAAAGACTAAAAGTCGCTTGCTCCCCTCAATAACTTTCATTCAATCACCTCTCATCTACATATCCAGCTTATTCACCCCAATGCAGCATACTAAGCTGCATCTATTAAAACCCACATTAAAGTGCTGTTCAGTGCAGATCGAGAAACATCACTTAATTAGAAGTGATGCGAAGCCCTTTTGACACTCTTCGTAGATGGAGCATCCTTTTCTCGAGTGTAAAATACCTCTTTACCCCCTCTCGCAGCAGTCCCGAAGAAAAAGGAAGGTATGCGTCGAACAGCGGTTCAGGACCAGGCAGGCTGTATCAGCTGGCAGCTGTGAGTGCTCTTGACCCCTGCTGGATGGACTTGGAACTGACGGGTCTGGTGTACCCACTGCCCAAAACAATTCCCCCATTCCCCCTCTAACCAAGGACTTTGGACCCAAGCTTAGGAAAAAGCAGCTCCTTGGTGCTAAAATTGTAGAGGTCTCAGCACTCTGAGAAGTGACTGCTGAGAAACTGTGTATGTGGTGTGTGCTGTGTCTGTTAAAATACGTGGGTGAGCTCTCCTGCTCAAATTTAATTTAGTGATGTGTTCTTAAAATGGATTCAGATGAAATCTGTGGGATTATGTGTCTAAGGACTGTCTCAGCTCAGACCAGTTGCCAGCTGATATCTTCATAAAGAAGAAACTGAAGATATGGACAGAACATGGAATACCTGAAGGACCCTCAGACTCATTCCTCAGTAACTGCAGATGGAAAAAGTCTGCACCCACTATCCAGCCTGTCCCCACAGCTACTCTGCAGCTGTTCAGCAGATTTGAAGAATCCACTCATTTTACGTAAGCACAGACCAGCTGTTTTTCAAGTGAATTGCGCCTGAACACTCTCAAGGTGGCAGCAAGAGAACAAAAATTAGTCACAGAAGGGTATACTCTACCCACCCTCGTCTTTGTGTTTCCCAGACACAGTCACAGAGTTTTAAGTTCTCAGCAGAATCAAAAGATTCAAGCATGGTTTTGATTGCAGAGCAACAAAGAGTGTTACGGCATCTTCAGGAAAAAGACCCAAACCAAAGAAGTCTGCAGGTATCTTTGTACAGTAGTATTGCTATCAGATTCAGAAAGTGGGTCACCTTTCTTCCTTCACCCCCCCATTCAGCATGTCTAACTCTCTAGTGATTTCCCAAAGTAAAAAGGAAGTCATGCCATCTTTTTCCAATAATGAAAAAATTAGTGAGTGCCTTGGTGTGGTTACAAAATGACAGGTATTAGTTGAAGAGACAGTAGCTTCCACTGAAGCAAATTGAGCTGATAATGCTTTCCTTCCTCCAGTTTCCTCCTGTCACACAACTGCCTTTGACACTGAGCTGCTCTCTGATGAACTAAAGCAAATCACAGCTAACTCCAATGTTGTTCATTTAATGGCTGTAATGACATTTCCCAGGTGGCTTTGACCACATCATTCCTTGTTTTTCATCCTTCAGTTGGTTCCTGGGCATCAAGGTAACTTTTTTTCTTCTTTTAAAATCTTCCACGCTCTTAGGTTATGCCGTTAAAAGTTCTCTACATGCACAAAGGAAGGCAGAGCAATAATGGTGAGTGCAATAGCTTGAAAAATACCCTGCCTGGCGGCCCCCAAATCCACCACAGGAGCTCTCAGCCCATCAAAGGTCCCTCTCTTCACACATGAAGGAAAGCAGATTCTTTAAAAAGTAAGCCTTCAAAAATATTTTAGAATTATTTAGAATTTATTTTAAAACATTACAAGAAAATGTATACCAGAAGTGCAAACTGTAAAAGGAAAAGTGTGGAGCCCTAATCCTTTTCAATTTAATTTATATTACTCTATACAGTGCTCTCTATGGTAAGAAAAAGACTGCCTTGATTATAATGATCATGAAAGGAATGGCTTCAAAGATCAAATGTGCATGACTAGGGCCTGATCATTTTCCTTCTCTTTCTCACAAGCAAAACAAATTTAATCCTGCTGCCAGTGACCAGGGCATCTTTAAGTTTACTGTCTTATGCAGCATGGCTACAGATCTCTGCCTATAGGACTAAAAGCATTTTGTCCTCACTTTAATGAACATGTCTTAATTACAGAGACTGCTCTACTATGTCAAACAGGACTTGTCAAAGGAAAACACAAATTCCCACAGGGATGGCCAAGAATTATGAACAAAGTAAGTAAATGTGAATGTTTATCATGGAGAAAAAGCAGCTATGGAGAGACCTCACTGCAGCCTTCCAGTCCCTAGAGGGGCCTTATCAAAAAGAGGAGAGTGACTTTTTTTATACAGGCAGATAGTTATGGGACAAGGGTGAATGGTTTTTAACTAAGAGAGGAGAGCCCAGAGAGGTTCTCCTCCCTAAAAGTTTTCAAGGCCAGGATGGATGAGGCCCTGAGCAAACTGAACTAGTGATGATGTCTCTGCCCATGGCAGAGGGTGAAATAATTTTTAAGGTCCCTTCCAGCAAGCCTTTCTGTGATTCTATGTTGCCCAAGAATGCAGGCAGCAGCACTTTAGTGACTGATAATTTATTTCTGTGGTTGAGTATGGCTCCCAGGATTATGTGGCTCAGTCACTGATATTCTATATCAGGAAAGGAAAGGAAATGACCAGAGCCTATCCAAAATCTATTGCAGACCACAGGCCAGGAGGAGAGAAGAAGAAGTAGTTCAGGATGAGACTCCAACCTTCCTTTCCACCTTCTTGAGCCCTGCCCCACGCTGGCCATGGCCTTTTGCTCTGATGTGGAGCAAAGGGGACACAGTCCACAGAGTTCGGCTGTTGTTACGGCCGTACAGGAGCCACCAAGGCTCCATCGCAGCGCCTTGGACAGAGGGAGCTGGTTCCTGAGACAGCAGCTCTGCGGTGATGGGTGACCCTGCTCACATTCCGTGCGAGCAGGACTGTCCCACTACGGAGCTGGGACACAGTCTCTTTCTTGACGAGAAGCTACAACTTCAGGATTTCAGCCTGGCACCGCGTTTCGGCGAAACCCAGCCCGTCCCACAGCCTTTTTTCCCGTACTTCTCGTTTCTCGGGGCAGAGGGCGCCGGCGGCCCGCACGGCGCTCGGCCCCGTCGCGATGGCGACCGGCGGGCGGGGCGCGCGGCAGGGCCGGGCCGTGCCCTGGGGCCGCGGCAGGGCCGGGGCAGAGGCAGCGCGCGGTGCGGGCCGGGTGCCGGGGCGCGGGCACCGTGAGGGGGACGCGGGAAGGGGTGCGGGCAGGGCCGGGGAGTGCCTCGGGGAGCTCTCCGGCCGTGGCGGGAAGGGGTGGCGGGGGGCTGAGGCACAGGGTGACAGTGCCAGCGGGATTTGGTGCCTGCGGGCAGCGAGGCGCTGAGGGGTGGCCCAGCTTTGTCCACTGAGGTGTCTGGTGGTGAAGGGGGCTGGGGGGAATAGTGTCAGGGACATGGGGGAAGTGTTAGCCAGGGACGGATTGGGGGCAGGGGGAATTGTTAGGCTGCTTTGGAGATTGGGAAGGGGTTACAGTGTGACTGCACCATGTTGTAGCGTTGTACCTCTATTGCTGAGGTAATAGATTTTCCGTATGCTGCACCGGGGACGGTGCAACCCCCAGGTGTACGGACAGAATGGGGAGTGAGAGGATGGACAGCAGCCAGTGGAAAGGGACCTAGGGGTCTTGGTCGATGGCAAGCTGAACATGTGTCAGCAGCGCCCTGGCAGCCAGGAGAGCCAAATGGGCTCTGGGGTACATCAGGCACAGCATCGCCAGTCAGGCAGGGATTGTCCCTTTCTGCTCTGCACTAGGGTGGCCTCACCTTGGATATTCTGTGCAGTTTTGTGCATCAGAGGAAAGGCATTAAGCCACTGGAGAGCCTCCTAAGGAGGGCCACAACGATGGTGAAGGGTCCTAAGGGGAAGCCGTATGATGAGTGGCTGAGGTCATTAGTCTGTTCAGCCTGGAGAAAAGGAGACTTGAGGGGAGACCTCATCAAAGTCTGCAACTTCCTCATGGTGGGGCCTGGTACCAGTCTCCTCCCTAGTAAACAGTGAGAGGATCCAAGGGGATTGATGGCCTAAAGCTGAGTTCAGGGCATGTTTGGACAATGCTGTCAGGTGCGTGGTGTGATTCTTGGAATGTCCTGCATAGGGCCAGAAGTTGAACTCAATGATTCTGATAGGTCCCTTCCAACTCAGTGTATTCTGTGAGTCTATAAATGTTGGGAACTGAGGGAGTGGAGGCTTCTGGTAGTGCAGCTGCTCGATATACAGGGATTATTATGTGAGTGAAAGTGCTAGTTTGGATGGTGTTAATGATAATGATTGGGCTCATGAGAGTGGTGAGCTGCTGTACTGGTGATCTCTGTAAAGAGTGTCTGGAAAGTCACTGTAATTGGGTTGCAGTGTCAAGAAACTGCCTGCTCCTTCTAAGGGTGCAATGGTAGTGAAGTTATTGCTTGAGACAGTGCTGATGCTTATAAAGGGGGTCAGTCAAGAGCCTCACAATTTTATTTGTTTGGGAGAAGAAATAGACCTTTACTTTTGTAAATGTTCTCCTGTGCATTTCAAATGTGCAGTCAATCCTCAGTCCCCTTAAATATGTTCCTCTCTGTCTCATGTGTGAGTATTTTCTATGGCTTGCAAAATCCTTTATTGTAGCATGTGTTTTTTCACCTTTTACAACTTGGAGGCTTTCTTGTTCCTCTGTACTTGGGAACAATTTCATAAATACGTCACTGGAGCTCATCTGGGTCTGTCGTCAAAAAGAACCCAAAACCACCCATAGCCTTTGCAAAATACTTCTACTCAAAATTTTCTGGTTTGGATCCAGTTTTAAGCAGGGAATTTGATTTTCCATTTAGTGAAAGAGACAGAAACAATTTAAAGAAACCCTTAGGGAGTGCTCTAGTGATCTTCAGTTTCTGAGGAAAATCAGTAAAATAAATGCTCAAGTGGAAATTGAATCAATAGCAGTCCAGTTAATTCTGTGCTGAAGAAGTGTGATGGATTCTTTTTTACACTTCACAAGTGTATCCTGCACTTGTGCACTTGGTTTGGAAACATCAAAGGGGTCTAGGAGGAGCAAAGTACCTAACTTCCTGCCTCACTGAGGTTTTTTTCTTAATTCACTTGTTTGTTTGAGTTTCTTTTTAATCTCAGGTCTTACAATAGCCATGTCTTTAGGATTTCTGGAAATTTCATGAAAAAATATTGTACTGAATTGGAAACTGCAAAGGTTGTATATGAAATAGGATAGAAAATTGTTTTGTATACAGAAAGCTTACATGGCCTTGCTTCAGGGTATGGGGAGTGTGGTGAGAAGGCACAGGACAGTGTTTGGATTGCATCTGTCAACAGTGCATCTGTCAATAGTTTCACTTCATTCCGTTGATTTTACAGTCTTGCTTATGTGGCTTTTTACTGATATTTTTTCCTGTTTACTTGTGCTCATTTTAATAGGAAAAAGTATCCAGCCTGCTGTATTTAGTCAGAGAACAAGTTTTAATCAATTTCACCTACTATTATAAAATTCAAAATTTAAATTCAGAGAAGCAGTTTAATGCAAAACCAGGTTATATACAATGTTTCTACTCATTCAGTAATAAAACATTCTATATTATATAAACTATTTTGGTTTATAAAATTTGATTATGTGACTGCTAAAAGCGAGGAATCTTTTTAAGTGCTCTTTTTTGTGACATTTTTTATTTTGTATAATATATGCTACCAGTTCCATTGCAGAGCTATTCATTGTCAGTTGAATTCTGAGGTTAGTGGTTGTGACAGCATGCCTGGGGAATACTGCTGACATGCATATCCCTTCAGAAAGTGCTTTTGTTCCAGCTCTGACAATGAAAACTGGTATCAGAGTTGTGGTGAAAGGGAGATATTCATAGTGCTAGGAGAACAGAAGGAGAGGGAAAGAGAGGCATGTGAACAAGTGGACTTGATAAAACAAGCATGATAAAGAAACAAAGGACTGGAAAAGGAGCATCTTCTGGTTTGATTTGCAAGATTGTAAAAGACAACCTGTAGCAAGGGATGCAATAAGTAATGTTGCAATAAGTAATGGTGATAGAGACCACTGTATCTACCCAGGTATACATTACATATATATATGTATATATATATACACACACATATATGTGTGTATATATATAGAGATATGAGCTTGAGTGCTACCCCTGGGCAGGATTGTTGCTGCCAAAAACTCAGTTTGTGTTTTTTTATTTCAGAGCTGTTACAAGCTTGTCACAAGTGACAAACGCCAGTGAACACACAATGTTTTGTAAATTATTCATCTCTATACTTTTTTTTTCCTTCACTTCTAGCACAAGTATTAAAAAAACAAAAAAAAAAACCAAAAAAAATGGAAGAGAGTAAGAAAAAGAAGAAACCAGAAGAGCAAGTTCAAGAGCCTGAATCTGATTTACCAGAAGCCTTACTAGAATATCAGTAGGTTTAATATATTTTAACTTTTCACTCATATAGAATATGTGAATAAAGAAAGCAGATAAAAAAGACAACTTACACAATTTAGAGCCTGAGCTGATTGATTTGAGGTTTTGAGGCTATTTCAGAAACGTTCACTTTTTAAACTGTAGCTGTAAGAAAGCAATTCCATGGGTCAGAAATTTTATGCCATTAGGCTATAACTTGGGAAAAAATATTAAAACCAAAAACCCTGACATTTTTTCTGTTAGTAGCAAGATTTTGATCAGCATATGCTGAAGTTGCAAGATCACATTTGGCTGTATTTTTTAGGATTCATTGGTGTTTGTGGAGGTTTGTTGTCACTAGCCAGAACCTCAAGACCTTCAGTTTGCTGTCTTCCTTGGTGCAGCTGAGAGCAGAGCACAAAGTGTTTTATTTTGAAAGTAAGAGATGGATAAATGAAAGGTCTCTTAAAATCAAGCAGAGGAAAATAAGAGCCAAGGGAGAAATATCTGAAGCAGTTACAAACCTGTTCAACTTACTTACTTGATTTCTAGTCTCTTGAGTAAATGATTAAAAGGAGAAAAAATAAGCTTCACTACTTTTATGTGAGACAGAAATTGAAATGGAAATACCTCAGGAACACCCAATATCCAACAATTATCAGCATTTAGGGAGCAGGGAGTAGTGCCTCAGTGTGGAAATGACAAGTGGAGTAAGCAAACTAAAAAGTATGCTCCTATAGTTGTGACAGCTGTATGAGTTCACAGGGTTTATGTGGGATTTTCCTGTTTCATTTTACAGAGCACAGAGTACAATTTTCCATAGTGAAACAGCCTAGATTTAGCTGAATCATATCACAAACAAATACCTTCTGAAAAGTGTAAAAGTAACTAACCTATTTTGTGAAGGAATAAAGAAACTGTATTACTGGGCTGAGAAAAACACTGTACCACTTTCTGATAAAATTATTGTTATGCATATGCTAATATCCAAGCAAATGACTCATTTGTCTGGAGTCTTCCACTGAAATAGGTGCTTCATTGAAATTGAATATGTAGTTTCTACAGCAACAGAAGGGGGAAGAGGGAAGAAAAGTATTCTTCTTGCTGTTTTTATCTTTCTCCCACTCTCTTTTCTGTCCCTCTTATTCTTCCTTTCTTTTTCTTCACCTCTGTAATCTGGAACTTCTCTGTACTGCTTGACTGATCAAAGGTGGATAATCATACAAGTGAATAGCTGTCACATTCCACTTTAGGATTTATCAACTGTGTAGTATTTATTTAACTTTGATTCCTGTTTTTTATTTCCTTGCACTGAAGAATGGTCACTGTTCCTAGGGAGTTTGTTATTTTGCATTTCCATTAAAGTTCTCCATTTCAGCATTTCTTTGGAACAACAATCTTATGATGTGCTTTTGCTGTGGCCATGACCACTGTACCCTGGTCTAGTCTCTCTCTAACTAAGATCCTTCTACTTAATAGAAAACCTGAAGAATACCTTGGAGCTGACACCAATACACAATACACTGACACCAGAGGATGCAAATTTAAGTAACCTGCAATTTGCATGATTCAGTGATCCAAACTTAGCAAATTAACTAGGAAATGAATTATCTTCTTTTGAAACAGCTGAAATCAATAGAGAAGGGAAAAAACTCCCAAAACCACAAAAAAGCACTCCAAACCCTCAAACTAAAAACTGAAGGAAGAAGAACTGTTAAAAGAATAGAAGATTTTATGATAATTGCAATACTATTGCACCAAATGATGAATGAATGCTGGGAACAGAGGTACTGAGTGCTAGAGTAATATTTTTTGGAGCATGAATTACCTTGTCCTGAAAGTGACCTGTGTAAGAGGTCAGCTAAACCTCATGCAGAATGAACAAACCAGCTCCAGCCTCTCAGGAGGCTACACAGGAACAATATAACCAGGGAGTCTGCTCCTCTGTAGGGGTATGAAATCCAAACTAACATGCAAGCCCAGATCTATGTGGGAAATAATTTCTTTATGTGTAGTAAGCAGACAGTGGTATTTGCCCAAATGAGTCTAGCAATATGATATGAAAATAAACATTTTGGTAGTATTTACATCTAATCTAGCTTAAATAGCTTCCCTTTCTCTAATTTTTTTGTAAGAATGTGTCTTTCTTTACTCTCTCTTCATAGCATTGCGGCAAAAGAAGCAGCAATTGCATGGGTTTTGTTTCATCTGAAAGGATTGGAAGAAAAGATCAAAGAAGATATTAAAAAGGTAAGTGACTATGCAATAAATTTTATTTGTGGTATTCTTACTCATAGATTCAGTTTTATTCTTTCCATTTGAATACTACATACTTTAAAATTAGTTATTGCAGTGATTTGTTACAGTCAATGAAACTAGAGTTAGTGAGTCACTTTATGTGCTGAAAGTTAAAGTGTTATCTGAATTAAATGTGACACGTAGCATACATGTCCTAAATATAACATGCTAAAAGAAGCTGCAGGAGTAGAACATTACAGAATAGGACAGGGCATTAAGGTAAGTGAGTTCAGCGCAGGTGCTTTCCAATGCACAAGAGATCCTTATAACCACCTACATGTTTAATGGAATCACAGAATTGTTAAGGATGGGACAGACTTCTCAGTTTATCAAGCCCAACTGTCTAACCCAGCACCATTGTGTTCATCACTAAAGCAGGTCAACAAGTGCCACATCCACGTGTCTTTTGAACACTTCCAGGGATAGTGATTCCACCACTTTCCTGGGCAACCTGTTCCAATACCTCACCACCCTTTCAGTGAAGAAATTTTCCCTAATAACCCATCTAAACTTGGCACAATTTTCTTTTTCTCTTGTCCTGTTACTTGTTACATGGGAGGAGAGACCAACCTCCACCTAGCTACAAAGTCATTCCAGGTGGTTGTAGAGAGAGATAAGGTGCCACCCGAGCCTCCTTTTCTCCAGACTAAGCATCCTCAGCTGCTCCACATCAGACATGTGCTTTACACCTTTTATCAACTTTGTTTCCCTTCTTTGGCATTTTTCTCTGCAGCAAGCACAGGACAGCAAGCTACCTTTCAGTAGGTACCTTTCTTGCAGTACATTCAGATATACCTTTTAACTAGTCCTACAAATATTCTTCAATATTTCAATGCATGAAGAATAAATGGTATAAATTTAATTTTTGTTAGTAGTATTAGCAGACCTAACCAAGCACTGAGAATTGCTGAGCTTCTTTGAATCCTTCTGAAGTAATGGAATTGCACAGGTTTCTGTGAGAATCTAGTTATTGCTGCAAACGTAGTTAAAATAAAAATTGAATAAAGGAGAAAGACCATCATGCTATTTGCTAGCTGTGATTTCTAGCACTGATTGATGAAGACACACTTTCTCATGGATTAAGAATTGTTTTGGGTAATTTTTAGAACAAGGTTGTGTAACTACTGATCTTACCTGAGTGACACTTTAAAGAACTGTGCATATGAGCTGTATATAAACAGCTATAATATGGCATCTGATAACTGTGAGCAGTGAACTTTGAAAATAGATATTATAGAGTCACCTATTGAAATTAATTGAAAATGCTCAAAAAATCCTTATTCTGCATCATGTTGCAGCCTGCACTTCATAGCAGTGAAACATTGAAACAACGCCTCTCTGTCTTTCCCGTGCTGATGCTTGCCCTGCTTTTATAAGCATCCATCTGTTTAACTTTCTATGGTACTTCTTGCAGTCTTGAAGCCTGGATGGTGTTTCATTTGTGGCTTGACTATCACTGGAAGTGGCAATTGCTATTCTTTCTGCAGGCATCTGAAGGCTTTTATGATTATTGTTGGGTCTTATGTCTCTTGTGGTTATACTGCTGGATTGGAGGGTGGTTCAACTGCCTTGTTCAGAGACACAGAGCAACAGCATAAGGGAGACCCCTCAGTTGGTATCCCCACTTTGTGACCCCTCAGTGGGTCTCCCCAGTTTGTTTGAATGTGTTACTGACAGCCAGTGCCCGTGAAGGGCTCACACTGACAGTTTATGGAATAATGCTCTTTATTAACATAAAGTTAGATTAAGTTTTGAGGATTTTCAGTGATAGTATCTCTCTGCAAAAGCATATCAAAGCAACACACAGACAAGCTCTAATCCAAAGTATTCAGTGCCCACAGAGCATGGCTCTAACCCAATAGGTGTCTCCCTCTACAGGGGAGAAGACAGGTTCAGCCTCACGACTGATCCCAGCAGTTATGATGGGCTTCCCAAACTTCTCCCCATTCCTAACTTTCTTTTATACTATCTTTATGTTTAGGTGGAGCTTGAGTGACTCTAGTTATTCATCTTCTTCTCTCTCCCCTGGCTGACAGGTGTTGTGCTGTTTGTCAGCTACAGAGTGCCATTGAGTTCCCCTCCCTGCAAAGATTTCTATGCAGCCTGGCCACGGTGTCTCCACTCTGTTCCACCCTCTGTTCCATCCCCTTAGCAGGGGCTGTGGTTGCAGGTTGTAGGGCATCATCATGGAGTAGGTTTTGAGCATGCCAGCTGCATTCCATTCAGGTAGTAGCAGCTGCATTTTACTCTATGATTTCCCTACCATCCAACTTCTGTTAGGATGTGAATACAACTTCCCAGTTTCCTCTAATTTTACACCCAGCTATCTTTCTACAGTTATTCCCCCAATTTGCTGCTAGTTCATGGTCTTTCAAGGACTCCATATTTTAGATTGAGCAGGGTACTTTAGAGCATGGGTGAAGTGCTATTGTTTTAATTTAATCATGTTTTGACAGTGCTTTGAGCTCCATTCTTTATTTCCTGCTTAATGTTTGTGAGTGGTTTAGAGTTAATCCTAGAAGTGAGGAATGCTTGAGACTCTTTCCACTGCCTTCTCACTTGTTTGCTCCTGTGTAGTATCCTT
This sequence comes from Molothrus ater, assembly GCF_012460135.2. NCBI lineage: Eukaryota > Metazoa > Chordata > Aves > Passeriformes > Icteridae > Molothrus > Molothrus ater. The sequence continues at coordinate 83,563,964 of NC_050479.2, forward strand.
TGGGAGCAAACATATACAATCTGTATTTCAAACAATCAGAGTGTCACTAGAGAGGGTCATGGCCAGGGGTTATGATCACAGTAGTGGAATCAGGATGTATTACTAATTTCAGCTCTGACTCTTTGCTGTGGTTATATGCAAGTGACCTGATTGTCTCATGATTTTTCTATATGAAGATGGTACATTCTCATGAGGAATGTCGACACCAAGCAAATAGCTCCTACATAGAAACATTGTTATTAAATTGTCTGCAAGAACCTTTCTTTCCAGGCAATGGAGGATTATTGGTGGGCTGTACCAAGTACAGCTGTCATTTGTCTCTCATTTCCTTCCAGTGGTCTGAAGTTACTGAGGAAATATCTGAGCCTTGCAAATTCTCCCTTCTGCTCTGACCTTTCAGAATATGAAGCACAGGTGTTTAGCTGGGGATTCTTGTATTTCATCTGGCACTAGGCCAGATTTTCCTTTTTTTTTTTTAATTTGTCACTCTGAAAACATTTTAGTATCAGCTGTGTCTTCTTCCTTAGAATGTTGTTCTGAAAGAAGAACAGAAGGTGCTTATCAGGCGCTTAGTAAGGCAAATAGAAGAAAAGGAGAAAAAAAGAGATGAGAAGGAGGTTGTAACCAGGGATGATGTGGAAGAGTCACTGAAAGCAGTTTTCCAGTTTGTGAAGGACAAAGAACAACTTCTGCAAGGTATGTTGTGTGCTGGGGAAGTGTGGTTTGCAGTTTACACACTTGGGATTAAGTACGTGTTGATGTTGTTTTGCAATTTAAGTAGAGATTCAACTTCTTTGTTATATAAAAAGTATAAAACTATTCCTCTCCCAAAATTGGGCTCTCTCAGTTTAGTATGAAATTGTGGAGGGCTTATAAATCAATCTGTCCCTTCCAAGTGATGTATAGTATTGTGCAAGTACAGAGGCTTCCTCTTTTTGAAACTCATGAAAGTCCTAAGCACTGGATCTACTGAGGATTAAAAATAAAAAATTATTGATGGAAGGAAAAAAGACCAGTTTGAGTGTTGAAAATTCCAGCTGCCATCCCTGCGATTCTCTGTGCGAGACGCGTGACCTTAGTTACAACGTTTTGGTGAGAACAGTTGACTCTCTTTGGAAGAATAAGATCAAGCTGTTTTCAGCAATGCTAGTGGCCCTTGAAACTATGTAAGGCCATCAGGTTGCAATGTACTATAGTGTGGAAGAATCCCCCTTCCTTTTCCATTCCCTATGAAAACACCTTTCTTCAAGAAGTTGACATTGTAAGAATTATCAGTTCAATAAATCAGTAATGAACTTGTCTTTTGACATTGTTATTTTAATAGATCTGCGCTCCCAAATTGAAGAAACGAAGAAAAAGATTGCAGAAAAGCAGCGTGAGAGAGATTATTGGTTGGAGTACAAAAATGTCGGAAGCAAAATACATGCTGAGAGGATTAGCAGTCTGGAAAAAGACATTGCAGATGTCAAATATGAACTTGAAAGAACTGAAGGTCAGTTTACAGCTGGTGTAATGCAAGTCTTACAGGGGCTTTGCATATTGCCTGCAGGAATGAAATGATAAAATTAATTTTAGATCAAGTTCTAGTAACTTCTATCAACTTTTCTAGTAATTTGCATGAACTTTTCTAAGTGCATCTAAGATGGGCTGCATAATCCTGAAAAACAGAAGGACTCCCTTTCTCTATTTCTCTCTCTGTAAAAGTTCCTTTATTAAAGAAATTGATAAAGTTTACAGAAATGATGACACTTCAAGAAACTGATAAGCTGGTCCTTTGATGGTTTTCTTGTAAAATACAGGCAACCCATTAAAAAAAAAAAAGTTACTGAGAAGGATAGCAGTTTTTTGTAAAAATAAGTCTACACATATTTAGGTCACCTACACAGAGGGCTCCCTTAGCAGTCATACTTGAAAATGTTGACTCTGCTGCTGTTAGTTCTCGTCATCTACAAGCACTTCACATATTGAAAGCTCCTTTGACAGGAGAGTAGTATGAGCTCATTCTTGGAACGGTCTTTTCTGTGGAGTGCACTGGTTTCCACGCAGGACTAGAGGGAGCTCTTTAGCCAGTGGTCTGGGCCTTTCCTCCTATTACACAGTGTGAGGCCCTGCAAAATCACCTACAGGCACACAGACACATACTGAGAACTGTTTCAGCCCTGTCACAGCAGTGCAATTCATTTGGGAGCTTATATATTGTGGTGCTGAGTGCTTTACAAAGATTTCTTTATTACTGCATTATTTTAAAATAATTTAAATATTTTGCTGTTACATAAGCCATGCTTCCAACAGGAGAAGGATGTCCTGGTTTTCTTTCTTTATGTCCCTCTCAGTATGCGTGACTGCAGCCAAGCAGCTGGTAGTAACAGGCAGTGACACTGCTCTAAGGGTCTCTGTATATTCTGTGCCAGCCATTACCAGGCATCAGCTACTGTGAATAAGCTATCTTTTTGTCTCTCAAAACATATTTTACCACCATTAAGATCTGCTCTGTGATTTCTACATTTCCAGATAGCTTGTCAGATATCCACATCTGTATTCAGGAGAGGTTGGGGTTTTTTCATTTTCCGTGTTCTTAATTGATTTAAAACTTCTCTATACTGCTGCTGAAATATGAAATGAAAAAGAGAATGGGCTGTTATATAGAATGCCAGTAGGGATAGGCAGTCTGATCCCCTGCATGCCACAGGGTACAGAATGTTGCGGTTTAACAAAAATTCATGGTCCAACAGAAAAGTATTTATTGAAAGTTGTGTTATAGTGGTACATATGGAAATGCCCTACATAACATACTGGAAAATGATGCTGACAGCACTTTAGTTTAGTTTACCATACTATTTTGCTGAACTCCCTAAAACTGAACCTAGAAAGTGTGTGGGGAGTACAGCCTTCCAGCAGAAATCTATCTTTCAATCTATCAAGCAAGGCAGCAACAAATTTGGCTTGCTCACACCTTGAATGTGTAACAAGCTTAGAGAATAAGCATAGGTAAACAAGTTTCTGTCTCTATGTGTACCACTGAAGGGCTTGGAACTGGCACAGTTCATGTTTTCTGGTGGTGACATTTTAAGCAAAACAGCTGGAGAGGAGAGCAAGCAAAAGAGAGCCACACATTTAGGTGATGTGTGGGGAAAACAGTGTTGCAGTGAAGGGATTAGAGAAGACAGCCTCTTTAGGAACTGTTCAGACACACACTTTCTCCTTTTTCATTCTCCAAGTACAACTCAGGTTATTTAGCTATTTGAAATAATGGAAGAGTGAATTCATTATAGTGTGGAAGTCCTTCCTTTTCATTCTGCCAAGTCTAGATGGTGGAGTCCAGCTTCCACTGTGTTAAATTAATAATTAATGCTCTACTAATACACCTTTCATATTTGACTGCCTTTGACTCCACAGTGCATCCATTAGCAGATATTTGTTTGCAGCTAGATCAGAAATAGGCTGTCTGCAACACAAGTGCAGTGAAAGACTGAATTTCAACCCTTTGAAATAAGTGTGCTATGCCTTCCTTCACAGAAAATTACTATAGTCTCATTCATTCCTTCAGAAGGAGGAAATATCAAGCAGAAGTGAGCTATTTAGAAGAGCAAAAACAAAAGAACTAAATGGAAGGATGAAATAATTAAATAGCAAGTGACTAGAACATGAAGCCAAACCTATTCAGTTCAGTGTAAGACATATTTTCTAAATAATGACCACAAGTAATGATAGAAGAAAATCATTGTGGCAATTGCCACATTCTCCATTTTGTCCTGCTGTCAAATTAGAACCTCAGAGTCTTAAATATGTCAGAAAATTTATTAGGCACGTTATAATAACTATCTGAAAAAATGTCATGTGGAGAAGGAGATCCAGTATGCTTCTATGTAAAATAAAATTAAATTTTCTAAGCAAATCTCTCATATGGCTCCAGGAGCTCTGCAATTGATAGAGACAAAATTTAATGTTAAGATGCCAATATTTTAGCAGAGAATTGCTTAGATCACTGCTCAGTTAGCAATGAATTGCTCAGCTGTTGCAGTTGTGAACAGAAATGTGTAATTTCTGTTTCACTTCCAATTTCTAGTTTTGTAGTTAACACTACTGTTCTTTGGGTTTGGAAGGAGAATTTCTTTGGGAAAGGATATTTGAATCCTTCTATGTGGACTATCTGCGCAGGCGACACTCATTGATAGTTGCAGTTTAGTAATGACATGTCAGTTATCTATCTGTTATCAGGAAAAATTGATGGCAAATAATGATTTCTGACTTCTCTGGTTTTTTGTTTTGAAGAATATTACAGTGAAGCTTTGAAAGTTGTGAGAGAGGAAAATCAGAATATGTTTGACAGGCACATGAAATTACTCAGTGAAGAAGCTCTTAAGGTATTCTTTTTGCTTTTTTAAAAAACTGCTAACTGTGTTACAGTTGGGATACATGTACTCTGCATTATTAATTATTTTAACTCATATTAAGACTTCAAACTTTTTTAATAAATTGAGAGTAAAATAACCTGCAAATCCTGGTACATCTGGATTTGGTTACTGCTATACATACATGTACCTTTTTTTCTTTCCACCAGAATAACAATGGGTAGATGTGAGGTCATTTTACAAATAATGCACGGAAAACTGGGGCACCATGCACTGACAAGGCTTGTTTGAGAACATGTTGCTTTTGCCATGGCCTTGATTTTAACATTTACACAGATTTCCAAAAGCAGTAATATACAAAAAGATTGCATGAAAATGTACATCAATTTGAAAAAAAAGGGTTTCACTGTACTTGTAAAGTACAACATTTTTAAATGTCACAACAGTGTAGTCTCAGGAAAATATAGGTTTATTGATTCACTATGATTTGGTCATCTCTGCCAGCTCTGATTTGAAAACATGGTTTACAAATAGTTCTAGTGACAACTTCTTACTTTCACAAGATGCAAAGTGAAAGTAAGGCCCATTAGGTTTTTAAATTCCCTGACTTCAGTGCTGGAATTTCCAGTCATGTGAGAACATAATCCAGAGGACTGTGTTTATGGTGATCTATTGGGGCATCTTCCCCCTCACTTCTTCCTTTCCATTTTACTGACATCAGTAATTAAATTGTAGCCTGGGGTCATTAGCACGGACCTCTACATGCTTAGGTCACTTGTTGTAGAGCAGTACACTTGTTGTAGAGCAGTACTGCCTCATTTGGGATTTTACTTGGGATTCTTAATAGCTGAAGGTTTGATTTTCTGAAGGCAGTAAGACTAGAGCAGTAGTGGTACACAGAAGAATTTATTAGGCAACAAGGGAAATGTCCTATTTTAATATGGGAAATAAAAAAATATTGGCAAATTGCTTGACATATAATCTGCTCTAGGCAGAATGATAGTGGACAAACATCTGGCCTTGTGAAGTAAATCCCCTTGTAATCCCTCAGAGGATGCTACAGTCTGTTGTGTAGATGTGTCTTAATTATTTCCTGCTAAAGAGCAGACAGTTTTTCTTTATAGTGTGCAGGACTGTCAAAGTGTTGCTCTCCGATGAGATTATTTTAAATTGTGTTTTCTCAGAATGCTGTGGGATACTTAGACAAGAACTGCCGCAGAGAGATTGAAGAGAACGAGTGGCTAAAAGAAGAGGTAAGAGGATCGCTTGCCTGCAGTTTATCATGGCAGTTCATGTTTGAAATACTGTGGCCTATGGTCAGAACTGTTTCCAGTCATGGGCCTGGGAGACTTCTGTTGGCAAAGGAGAGCAGTTTTCCAGTAATTAATCTGTAATCCTCAGCAGAAAGCAGTGCAATGTGGTAAATAAAGGTAAGAGGTGAACATCTGCTTTCACAAATGGAGAATCCCCTTTCCTGCCCAAGCTGTTACATGAAGGACTACAATATTCCATACAATTAAGGATCTTTATCTGTGGAGACTGGGATGCTATAAAGGATCAACCAGGTAAGTAGCTGAAGAGGGGAGGTTTGAATTGCATTAAAGTTCCAGTGCTGCTGTATTGAAAGAAAATGGATATGGATGTTGGAAATATGTTCTGAGAAATGGCTTGAGACGACATGAAATGGAAGGTCATAAAGAAACCATGGGGACTCTACACTGAAGAAAGGAAAATCAAAATCATATATGGTTGTAATTAATTGCTTGATAGTTTTTATACCGACCTTTAATGACAATTTAGAGCTATATATTAGATAGCTGTAATTTTCTTGATGAGAAAATATTTTTGTGTGCCAGATTTAGGAAAATAATTTTTTCCATAGTGAAAGTTTGATTTTATTTATTCCAGTCAATATAGGTTCTTTGTTTCAATCAAATCTAAGCATGAGATTGGTGGGTGAAATGCCTTTCCTCACTTTTTACAGCCTCACAGTTGAGAACTGAGCAAAACTTTTTGGAAAGTTAATAAATGTACTTCTTACTTTTCCATGCCACATCAACAAACCTGGCAGAGGTTCTTCATTTTAGTTACTAATTTAAGGTACTTGCCAGTATGCAGGGACACAGCTTTCCTTCTTCCCCTTAATGAGCTCTGAGCATGAATCTTTAACTTTCCAGGGAGGGTGTCCAAACCACAACTTCTGAAGCAATGAGGGTAAGGAAAAGAAATGTGAAAGAATTAATGTTTTATTCTGTATAAACAAACAGGAGCTCAAATCTACACATCCCCTCACTGCATGAGTATGAATTCTCTTCCCTTCTCCCTGTCTCACTGAACACTTACAGGTTTTACACACAGTAGCAGTGCCAGTAAGAGAGCACTTTGGAGTACTCTTATGTCCTGACAGGCCTTCACCTCAGAGCTGATTTGGATTTCTTTGGATTTGGATTTCTTTCCTCTCAAGCAGAAGTTTCCTATGTTATGAGTTACTTTCCTATGTTGCTACTTTCCTATGTTATGAATTACTGCTTTGAATTTTGGGGGAAAACAAAACTATTATCACTAACTTCTCCGGTCCTCTGAATTCACTCATTCATTTTCTCTGCTTTTCTTACATGGATGAAATATTTTCTCTCAGACTAACGTTTATGTGTAGCTGACAGACTGTTTCAGTATTTCCTTTGGGGGTGATAAACCAAAAATTTTAGTTTTGTCTCAGTTCTTTTTTTTTATTTAAGTTTGGCCACTGAACTAAAAAATGACTTACCAAAATAGCTCTAGATTAGTTACCTCCAAAATTAAAACAGATTTGGAGACTTCAGTCACATTTTTCCGTAGGCTACTCTGTCACACCAAGATGGTGCAAAGCTGCATCACCTCACTGTGCCAAGCCACATCCTGTTACTAGTTAATTTCCAGTCATTTTCACCTTTTTAATCCTTGGGAGAAGTTGGAACTAGTTTTAACTGCAAATTTGGATGATTATAGCTGGGTTAATTCGGTTTTGATGAGAATGGACGCTTTCAGATCGCTTGGTACTTCTCTTGAACACGTGCATATGGCTAAGCTTTCTGGGAAGATCTTTCCCATAGTATATTCCCCGCCCCAGTAAGGGGGTAAGCACTTGCTGGTACTTATGCAAAAGTGGGAGGCATTGTGGGAACTGAATAACCAGCATCCTTTGGTCAGTATATTTCCACAGTGATAAGGGGCAATTGCAGTCTGAAAGCAAATAGTACCTGGGGCTTAGCCAATGTCACAGAGCCATAGAACATCCTGAGCTGGAAGGGGCCCACAAGGATCATTGAGTCCAACTCCTGCTCCTGAAAAGCCCCACTGAGAGCATTGTCCAAATGCTTCTTGAGCTCTGTCAGCCTTGGGGCTGTGACCCAGGGGAGCCTGTTCCAGAGCCCCACCACCACCCTCTGAAGGAAGAAATATTGCGGTAACTTGGACTGAAAACTTCACTAATTTTGGGTAAGAAGGTTTCAGGTATAGGAAGGAATTAGAAAAACAACACTTGCTGAGTAAGACCCTGACTTTACCTCTGCAAAGAAGCTTTTCCTCTCTCAAAGCTCTGATGTGAAAGCAAAAAAAGAAAAACCCAAAGCTCCTGTCTAGCAGATGTGTTTGACTGTACAAGAAGATTTTGCTGTCAGGGTTGCATAGCCCAAATGTGTGGCTGTGATTGACACACATGTGCTGTGACAGTAACAGGGTTCTAATAAATGTGTGAAAGAACTAGCGAGTCCTTCCTTTTGTCTGAAGATGTGTCACTATGTTTCCCCACCAAATATGCAATCTTGCTGATACAGCTGCATTTTCCTAGGTATGTGCTGGTAAGGTTGTTGCTATCAAAGCTTTACAAAATTCTAAGACTTTCTTTTATTCTTTTTTTAATTGTCAAAAGGTTAAGATCTACCGAAAGGAAGAAAAGGATTTGAAAGCTTCTGTCCAGCTCCTGGAAGAAGAAAATACCAGTTTGGTGGCAAAACTGATTGATATCAAACTTCAGCATCTAAGAGTATCAGGGTAAAATAATGCTTTAATGGACTCAAAAGTGATTTTTTTTTTTTTAATAATGCTCCTGTCTGCCTCTAGAGCTATTTGGGCTCTCCCACATCAAAGCCAAGGTAGTTTCCTAGTTGAGGAAAGACAGGATTTGACTGAGTATACATAGGAGCAGTATCTCTGAAGGATGACAATAAGATTGTGATTCCTCAAGTACTGAATTTCAGGGAAGAAACTGGCTCCTTAATTAATCTACTAAGATCTAACACTACTCACTTTATATCACTTAGGCTTGGAAATAATTTCTTTGTGTTGAAATTAATGGTCTCAGCCCCAGCTTTTCAGACTAAGTGCTGAATAATAGATTTTGTCTTTACTGTTTGCAAAATGTTTAAGGATGTGAAGATTAATTTGCAGATATATAGGAGGCTTGCAATCTTGAGTGAAACAAATGACCTGACACTGAGAGAGGAAGAGACCTTGGGAAATGTCTGTCTGCAGAGGTGTCTGTAGTATTAGCTTCTTTTGTGTTGAAATGATTCAACTTTTTCCCTGGAGAAAGATTAATTTAGCTACAAAATGTCAACACTAATGGTATCAAAAGCACAATGCAACAATGTGAGAGATCCATCTTCAGTTTCCAGTCCCAGCTCAGTGATTTTAGCCATATTGCACAAAATGTTCAAGTCTTAAGAAGTGACCATTTTTCTCTCCTTTCCAAACTTTGGATTTCTTTGAAGAGAGAGCTGCCAGCTGTGGTCTGAATCTTGGACTGACTGGAGACTATAACATTTGTTTTCTTTTAGTCTCGTGGACATAGTTGAACTAAGGCACTAAGAATAAAAAAGAGCAGCTTATTAGCCACTAAGCTACCTGGCTGCCTCCATTGCATTTTTGAACCATTGCGCTATTCTGCCTCTGTGGTTAAGCAGCAGTGGCTCTCAGAAAGGGTTGCCTCCCCCTCACCCCAAATCATTGCACAGGACACATTAGAGAGAAAATTCAGACCCCTATTATGGGTTTCACCCCTATTATGGGTTTCACTTTATATTTTTTACTCCATAGGCATTTGTTTCATACAAAGGGAGCTGGCTTGCAAGAACTTCCTAAAGATGAAATGAAAAGGGAAACCAGAAAATATGCAGGTAATGCAAATGACAGCAGCTTATAAGAAATACTTAGTTACTGAACATGTACAGACTTTTTATTTCTGAAACTTTTTATTCAAACTACCTGTTTGACATGGAGAACACCTTATTTCCCTCTTGATTGCAGCCACCATAGCCATGATAGATTGTAATTTGCATTAGGAGACAAAATCACAATCTATTTGTAATACAGTTTTTAAATTTAAATTTGTTTTAGATTGTGGAATATTATCACTCATCAGAGCTACCCTGGAATGCAGTTTACAGGATTGGCCATCTTTTATGAAGATATGAATCATATCCTAATCAGTTCTTTACTGATCCATATCATAACTTCATTACAGCTTGTCCCTGAGAGGACACTCTTAAACTCCATTTAGGCTTTCATTTTAAGTGTGCATGCACTTTGCAGTCATTCATCCAATACACCAGAGTTCAATTATAACTAAATCCCTAGCAAGAGGAGATGAAGCTACATGGAGCTTAACCTGAACTGAAAATTTTGGTAAGCAGTACTGAATTTTGGGCTGAATCTCCATCCCTTCTGGTAGGTGTGGCCAGGGAAAGGATATACTGTTAAGCAAGAAGGAGTGTGAGCCTGTGCTTATCTGTTTAGGACAGTCTCTGTGGATTCCTAAGTATCACAAATTTTATTTTACATTTTTGTGTGAGTAGAAGAAAGAGGATGGAAAAAAGTAGAAGATGATTCTAACATATCTCTTTAATTAAAATTAAAGAGATATGTTAGAAAAATGGAAATCATACAGTTATGGATACATGAAGAAGTTTGTTGAATTTCTGATCAGTCCCAGCCATAGGTGGGCCTTTTGAAATACCAGGCACCCGCAAGCATGTTGACCAAGACTTCTGTATTAAACACATGTTTACTTTGAACACATTTGCTAGACTTTTGCAATAGTTACCTGTAGGATAAGTCTTTGTTCCAAGAAGCTGGGTCACAGTCACAGGCAAACCTGTAACTTGGCAGTCCATGTCCAGAATCCTCTATATCATCTTGAGAATGAGTTAACTGCAGATGTGATCTCTTTAGGGGAGTTATAAGTAGACTGTTTCAGGAACTTGTAGTTATGTACCTATAGATACACAAACATGGGTATAGAAGAAATTTATACTTGGTTTTGCTGCCTTTCTTATTCTTTTTAACTATTCAGGGGTCTACAGGATTTAAGCTGAACTGACAAAAGCTCAGTTTTTCCCTGCCTCCTCCTACAGATCCATTAGTTCTAACTTCCAATCAGTCTCAGTCCCTGGGTCTTGATCAGAAATTGTGAACAAAAAACACATAAAAAACCCCAATGTAAATGAGCATTTGGCTTGAATTGCCAATTAAAAATGCTACCAAGCTGTTCTTTGCATTGCAGGGGCTAAGCCATATTAAAGATTGCAGGCAATGCTCATATCAAGTACTCATTCTGACTTCCATAAGGCTTAACTATTACATACACTTCCTTTTTCTTCTCTTTAAAAAGCAAAGACAGATGGAAAGAGCCTCAGAAGTGCCTTTCCAAAGATTCGGTCTAAAACAGATTATAAGAAGCCTCCAGACAGTGATGAAAAACTGAGGAAAAAATTCTTCACTCCAGCCCTGGACAGCTTGTTGTATGAAGAAGAAGAGTTCCAGGTATGAGTCAGAGTTATCAGGTCTCCCACTACACAAACACACTTTAACACTTTCAGTGTGGAGCATGAGCTACTGTCAGGACCCTTCTATTTCCAGTGGTTATGGCATCCAATGTCCTTTACCTGCTGGGCAGTTCAGATGGACTGTAGTCTTCTGGTGATATTTGGGACAGTTAGGTCCATGCCCTTCAGATGCTGGGCCAAAAGAGCACAGGTTCTGTGTCCTAAGGACCAGTCTCACATGGAAGTTTTGGATGCCTTCAGGCATTTCTGGTACCATGAGGCATGTGTTATGCCCATTGAATGATGTCCTAAGAATCATCTCATGGAGTGTCAGATGAAATTCCCCTAGAAAGAATTCTGAATGTCACCTAATGAGAGATTACTAGGCTTGGATAGCAATCAACATGTTCTTTAGAATCTGTGTTGCACAGCAGCATTAAAGGATCAACATTCCTTCAACAGAAAGCCAGGATGAAGGTGTTCCTGGGTGCAAACTGCAGGGTTGAGGAAACAGTGCACATTGGTCTTTGCTGCAGGTGATGGACTCTAGCCCAGCAGAAAAGCTTTCCTTTCTTTCTCCCCCTGAATTAGTTTCTGTTGGGTTGGTCAACCGAGTAGACTCAGAGGTTTGGAGAAGACCAGAGCCAGTGCAGATGTGGCTGAAGCACATGGCTGGGCTTGGACCTCTCTCTTTTTGGAAGGAGCGAGCTGTTGCATTGGTTTAATTCTTCTCACAGAACTGAATTTGAGATTAGAATTTGCTTTATACAGAAGATGATACTGGTGAAAACACAGAGAAGAGGGCAGCAGGGCTGTAGCCTCCTAAAATGAGTTGGCTTGCAAAAGAAGCTCATTATCACTGACTTTATCAAACACAACCCTAGAGCAGCACCTCTACAGTTGTTTTAAAAATAAAAGTTTTTGTTGTTTTAGTTTTTTTGTTTTGTTTTGGTTTGTTTTTTTTTTAATTTTTTTAAGAATTGTTGCTTTTCTATGAAATTACAAAGGAACCATATTCTTTCTTCTTAAGGCATACTCAAAACTGGGACCTCTGAAGAGAAAGCTGCTTGTGGTTGGAAAAGCTGTGCTTACTTGTAAGGAAACAGAAGAAATGCCAAGAGGGAGCCACAGAGAAGGGGGTACTGTTGGTAAATCAGATGGGCGTATCACAGCTAAGATGATCAAGGCCTTATTTAAGGAAAATGATGAAAACTAGACAAGCTCTGCTGTTTACACAGAAATGTAACATTCTCAGTTCATTAAATATTTGATCTCTTCTGTGTGGCATGGGGCTTTGAGGAAACTATTTTAGAGTGCCTGAATCATGATTATAAGTTTCATGAGAGGTATGCCTGTGTGCAGAGGCTAATTGAAAGGTTCCTTTCCTTACCACTAAGAGAGGTCTTGTGCACTCTCTGGGGTATTCAGTCCACATAGCACATATATCTACTAAAAGGTCTGAGCTAATATTTAGTTTGTGTGGTCTCCACCTGCAGAATTCCTTCTTGGAATTCTGGAATTCCTTCTTGATCAGACATTGAATGGGTAAATGCAGGCTGCCATAAAACACATAATTGTTACAAAATACATCATGCTCTGCTAAAGCAGAATTAATTTTTGCAAGCATAATTCAACTATTGCTATAAATGGAGTGTCTGAATGCTTTTTTATCTGTCTCTACAAGACCCCTACTTAAATACACTGAAATAAACAAAAATTAATTTAAAACCAATTTAAAACCAGCATAAAAATCCTCTAAGGTCTGAAATATTTTGTTTGTTTAGAATTGGCCAAATATATTGTGCAAGCCCTTATCCTTGGTTTGTGGCTGGTCCTTTTGAACATTTATTTCAGTGCATTGTTGCAGTGGAGGGGCTCCCTCTGGACACCCTCTCAGCAGCTCACAACAGGTCCTTCCCATATGTAGGCTCTGACCCATGCATTTCCTCATTAGAAACTTGTGACAGCATTGAATAATCAATTTAAACCCTTGAGAGGATAATCAGCTGTTTGGAATAAAGCTTTTTAAAAAACTGACTTTTTAAACAACCTGTATCTCTGTGCAGTATCTCAGTGTATCTGTACTTCAGTGCAAACACTTTTGGTTTTCCAAGCACGCTCAGCTGTTCCTGGCCAGCAGGTGTCTCCTTGGGCTGCAGGTGAGTCCCACTGGTCTCTGGGCTCCACTGACCAAGCTCCTCTGAGGCAGGGATCACAAGCAGACAGGTAAGGGTGGCAGACTCCAGCTCACACTGACTGTCACTTCTCTGCCACATGGTGAACAGTAAAGCGAGTTTGGACGTGCCCCTGCTGTAACCCAGTGGAGTGACTGTGAAGGCTGAGGTAATTCCTATCCCTTGAGTGTCCATGGAATGGGGATCTGCACTTGGGCTGTGTCTGCAGCCCAACAGACACCTCCCCTCGGCTCCCCTGCCTTGCTTTGAGTGCAGCACAAGCCCCATGAAATGGCTGACTTGAAAGAGAGATTAGTTCTGCTCAGTGATTAGTTTAGCTTCTCCTTTAGATGCAGAATTACAATGTGCCTTATGCTGAATGGCTTTTCTGTTAAAGAAAGGCCTCTCCTCCTTCCCACCACTCCCCAGAGGGGATTTACATTTTCTAGTGGTGTAAATGTAGGGCCCATCTCTAGACTTCTCTTGGCTTATGCCCATAATGCATAGCACCATGTGCAGGACATATGGCAAGCCAACATCAACCTGCACCTTGGAAAAAAGACCCCTTGCCTCCTCCAGTCAGTTTAGCCTTTTCCCATAACAGCCTGTGTGGGTGAGAGGGAGTTAAAAAGAAATCCCAAACATGCTAATTAGGGTTCAACCCACAGGCAGCCTGCACAAGCCAGAAGCAACAGCCTTCAGCAAAACATATTTAGTGAAGTGTCCCAAATCCCCTTGATTTCTACAGGATTAGCATTAAGGCCACTGCAGGGCTTTCATATGGAGAAAGCTGGGTCTTCAGCCCAAGGCATCTGGATTTGATAAATTCGTTACTAGCAAAATCTCTGAGAAATAATCAGCATGTTGTAAAATGGGGCTGATCAGTCACTTTCTGGCAGCACAGCCAGTGCTTCCAAGCCCCACTTGGAGTTCACTACTCCAGTTAGGACCAAACTTATGGGAGTCACCCTTGTATTCCCAGCATTATGAAATACCTTTTCTTTACTGTGTTACTGTTGCACAAGACAGCTCTAGGATGCAAGCAGGGGTCCCGATCTCCCCAATTATAATCCAATCTAAGCTTCAGCTGACCTGGAGTTGTGTGTTTGACTAGAACAAAGCTCAAGCAAATTTGCAGTTTCAACAGGAAGAAAAAACCCAACAAGTATTCCTTGGAATTCAAAATTAAAGAAATATAAGCATCACTCAATTTGCATGGAAATAAAAACTACTTTAATAGAACTGAGGTCCATGAGCTGGAAGTGAGAAACATCAATCCATGGAATGTCTAAGAAGCACAATGGGGAGAGGTGTGCTGAGAGCCTGTATCCACTCCAGTGATGAAAGGAGCTGCTTACCTCAGCACTCTGCTGGCTTGAACCCTCTCTGAGTGACTGGCTTGTAGTGCTTTATAGTCTGGCTGTGCTGGTATGATCTCCCCCAGCCTGAGCTGCAGGGAATGTGGGTGATTTCACTTCTGGTCTGGTTTTTATGAGGTTTGCAGCCTCCACTGCAGCGAGGTTATATAACAAGGCACTCTTTTCCACAGGTTCAGACCTGCACGTTTTGGAAAAGGAGGGTTTAAGAGACTCGTTCTGCAGCATTTGTTCTTGTTTGGCTGCTTTCTGAGAGAGAAGTTATTAAACACTCTGCTTCTGTGGGCTAAAAGGAGTTTGCCAGAATAAGGTCAAGGCAGAAGGTAATGGACTGAAAAGCTACACTATAGTGACAAGCACAAAACAGAGAATCTATTAGTGTTAGCAGCTTTAGCCACTGATGTTTTGCAGCTGGATGTTCCTCCAAAAAAAAAGGCTTTTCCTTGGATTTTGAAAGTAAGGATGTTTTTTGCAATACTACATTTCAGGGCTCATGTTCTGCAGTCTCCCACAAACACCATATTGTTTTAGGACATGACATGGCAACAAGATGCCAACAACTGTTCCCATATGTTGACAGCTGAACATTGAGCCATGCTGAAAACTAGGATTTAACTTGGTGCTGCATCTTTGCTCACGTAGTGATTAAAGTAAAACAAGAAGCTAAAATTGTATCAAATACTGCATTTCTAAAAAACTCCAGTACTTGGGCAATTGCTGTAGCTGGCAGAGGGAAGTTCAGCAGTTACTGCCAAGAACAAAGCAGAGATCCATCCTATGAAAATAAGCCCAAGACCCCTGTGCTCCTTGTGTACTGCAGCTGCCGGATATCCAAAGCACTATGCTTGCATCCAACATATTCTCTTTACCCATTATCACCTCACATAGAAATTTAAGCAAGTTGGCTCTTTGTTCCAAGGGCTTTTTGATCTTTGCTTCAGGAAATTTCATCATCAGAGAAGGAAGAAAATAATTAAATGTGTTTTACTCACTCCTAGACTGCTCTGTTATCTTGGGAAGGCCATCTCACTGTATTACTCAACCTTCTGGTACAAAGAGGTGCTGAGTAGGTGGCAGCAATGTTACACATTCAGGGAACCTGCCCAGGGTTTTCTTCTCCCCACTCATTCTCCTGATCCAGCCAGGATGCAGCTGAACAATCAGCTAAGTCCCTTTGCTCTCCAGATTGAACTTGGCAAACAGTAGCAGCTCACAGATTTTTCTTGTTGGGCAAACTCAGTGGAAGATGTCAAGCCTGTTTCTGCTCTCTCCACTGTTGTGTGAGAGCTCCAAAGGTCAAGTCAAGAGATTGACAACAGGCCAAGGAGCAAGCTCTTGTTCGGTTTACATATGCTGCCATTAGCACTGCTCTTTTGTCTGTATTCAGCACATTTTTTCACTGCCCCTCACATTATCTTGTCAATCTTCTGCTCCCATCAGCATTTACTATCCTTCCCAGAGTTTTTAGCACTTAATTCTCATTTCTCTGCCACAATCTTTATCTCAATTATGTCATGGCCTTTAAGTTACAATTCATTTATGTTGCTACAAAATTTGTGTCAGGCTCTGGAAATGGGCACTTTTTGTCTAATGAAAGATGCAGGGTTTCACCCTGTCCCTTTTTCTTGCTGAAGGGCTGTTTGGCAGCTGGGAACGTCTGTGACTTTTTCTGGCAGTTGGCTGAATGGAACCTCTGATGTCAAAAAGTCATGCAAAGACAGACTTTAAACATGTCCTGAGGTACCATCTCAGTTTAGTTTGTGACTTTGAAACAAAGAAGAGAAGCAGCAAAGGAATTTAGATCTGTCTTCATATGAACACTCAACATTTGTGATGTTGGAGAACTCAGGAGCTGTTCAAGTTCTTGTTCTGGCAAAAGTAATTGTCTCAAGAGGTAAATCCAGTTGTTTTCATTATATAATTCCCTGATCTAAAAACAAACAAAAAAAATATGTGGTTATTCTGACACAGCAGTTCCCTATACAAATTTTCAAGAGGAACCACATCCCACCAACAAAGCACTCCATCGTACTCTGCTCTGAAGGGCAGGCAGCTTCTCTACACAGTTCGCTCCTGTAGATTAAACAGCCTTTCAACTCAATTCTGAAGAGAACCAGGTTTACACTACCCCCTATTATTGAAAAGTGCCAGTAATTAGAAAACAAAATACATCTGTGTGCTGTGCTTTTTAAATTAAGCTGAGTGTGCTATTTCAGTGATACTGAAAGCAAACACTTACTGGAAACAAAGCAAATGAGAACCTACTACTCAGGAAAATTCTCAAGCCAGTTTGTCTCTGAAGAGTAAACCAAAGAGCAAGGGTTTTTAGCAAAGCCTTCAGCAAGAAGGCCTAATCTGCACAGCAGCTGTTTCAAGGAACACAGAGCAACAATGAGCGAGTGGTAAAGGGTAACAGTTCAGCATCCCTGCAGAAGACATGGGTTTGGGTGTTCACAATTCTTTGGTACTTTCATGATTTGCAGCCTCAAGGCCACGGCCACACAAAGAGTCTAAGGGATCAAAGAGATCTAGGAACACATCTATCCTCAGCCAAAAGCCTCAAGTTAAGACTCTGCAGAGAGCAACGGAGACCTAAGAAGAAAATTAGTGTCTGTTTTATCATAACCCAGCTCATCAGGCTCTGGAGGAGGATGAAGATCTACCTTCTTCCTTCACACAAGGTCTGAACAATCTGTATCTTGGTATTTACTGAGGTAGGTAACAGGTCACAGATGTGCACCTTTTTTCCAGCTGGCCCCCAACTAAAACAATTCACCTTTTTTATATTCTGACCACAAGCAAACTGACCCACACTGAAAGCCCCAGCGGTAGGAAGGCAAAATTTTAGTAAATATGTATGAAACTCTCCAGATCTGGGTGTGTGTATTACATACTCTGTAATAGGTTCAGGGTTTTTTAAATTCATGCTTTGAGAAAGAAATTTTAAATCTACTGACCTGTACTGCTCAGTTTATGATACCTTGGCCTCCAGGACAAGCCTCAGGTCGTTGTGAGGAGCAAAGTTCCACTTCTATTAACTCTTCCTGTGTCTAATTAGAGAAGGTGGTCTCAGCAAACTGTTCATAGCTTTTCCAGCACTACATTCTGCTGTAAGATTAGGGAAGATAATAACAATTTTTGGGGACATAGTTATGCTTCTTGGTCACTTATGAACAGTACAAGTTTATTGCCATGAATAGTTTGAAAAACTAGAAGGTGGTGAAATATCACGTTAGGTCAAGAAGGAGGAGACACCTTGTCACTGAGGTGTCCACTGAGGCTGTCCATGACACCAGCCCAGGGAAGAGGCTGCAGGGATCACATCAGCCACAGGTTCAGAGTGCTGCACTTCCTGCAATACAATATGCACGTATGAAATACATTTGGTATTTTATTAAGTAAACAACGCAATTATCAGTGCACATTTTAAGCAGCAAAAAGAAAAGAAGCACCTCAGACTTTCATACCGTAACAAAAGTTCTGTGGAAGCTGCATTTTATTTGAAAATCCACCCATTTTTGCTAACATACATTTTAATATTTTAAACAAAAATAGAATCTGCAGAGACAATGCAGCAAGTATGCTTAATTCATGTACAGAATTGCTTTCGTATCATTGACTATCCTTCTGAAGGCCCCACTCCACCCAAAAGTTATGGTGTATTTACACAAAGCACCGATCAACAGCGCTACTTGAATTCCTCGTGAACTAAATACCCACTAGACATATGTAAGGAAGCTACTTCCCCTTTTTCACTTTTAAAAGGTACATGATCATGAATGAGCCCAATGAAAAGGCTTTCCCCCCCAACACACAACACCTCAATTTATTTTTTTTTTACAGAAAAGAAGGAAAGTCTTAAAAATGAAAGCAATTCCTCACATTCATCTTGGAAAGGCCTTATAATGTCAAATGTAAAAATAATGACATGCCAAGCACAAAGCAATAAAGTTCCTTCCCAATGCACTAATGCTGAATTAAAAATGTAGTGCTTCTTCTAGTCAGTTAACTGTTCCCTTGCAAAATCCTAGGCACAGAATTGACTATAAGGATTAATGCGTTTTACAGCTCTTCCCTAATTCCCATATATACTGAGAATTCATTAGATTCAGACCTTTAAAATATTTAGTGCTCTGTATGTCAGCTGAAAAGCATTCTGAATCAGATTCATTCTTTGTGGATAAAAATCAGACATACTGTATACATCCATACTCATTTTCATAAGGAGGTTTTTTTTGATACAATATTAATGTTAAATTGATAATCATAAATAAATACAAACAATAATACATAAGGAATGTCTACTGCAAACTGAATATATAATTTTTAAAAAAAGTTAATTTCCATTACTGCTGTGCCTACATTTGTGAGGATTGAAAAGGTAACTGCAGAATTAAGAGTTAGGATTCGACCCTCCCCTGCCCAGAGTCTTGTTTTGAGTTACGGTAAAGGACACATCTCCAATCCAGACAGCATTTCCAAACACCAATATCAATTTCCAGAATAAAGGCTTCTCTGCGTACGTTACCAATTAAGGATATTATTAGAAGCTGAGAGTATTGACGTGTTAGTCACCAGGACACAAATAAGTCCTGGTCTTAATTCATGGCAATTCTTGGCTTTGTGTTGTGTACTGATGTCTTCTTATGGAGGTGTCCCAGCTTCCTTCATTGGTCTTCATATTTCACTGCATCACTTAATGGAAGAGGAGAGTTTGAGGGACTGAAGTTCATTTTTTTCCTGGAAGTGGGAGTTTACTGCTGAGCACATCTTTTTGGAAACGTTCCTTTCTCTTCCATCTAACACAGTTACATAAACTGAATCTGGAAAGATGAAAAACCCTGGGGTTAACATGCAACAGAAGTAGGACTTCACTCTAAACCTTTTTTCTTCAAAAATTTCCATTCTTCTGATGCCCAAGCTACCCCATGATCTGAAGTTTTGAACAGAAATAAAATATTTTTAAAAAATCAGGGCCAGGAAACAACCAAAAGACATCAGGATGTTCTTCCAACGACACCAGCCTTTGGAATATCTCTGCATTAAAAATAAAACCCATCTAGTTATCCATCCAATATTGTCAACAGCGGCAGCATAACACAGACCAACACCACTATGAAGAGAACTCAGGGTCATTTTTCATGTTGAACCAGAGAAGTGCACAAAGAAAAGCAGCTGCTGTGTGCAATAAGCCTACTCTCTCTTTATACTACAAATTCTCAAATTTCTTTTTCATGTTTTCACTCATTTTACTATTTAATTCCCACCTGCCCCTGACTGGTCAAAACCAACAACTCCTCCACTGCACCTCTGTACCAAAATGGATCCCTGGCACATGTGAAACAAGCACCTCCTCCTGCATGAAGGGAACTCTGGCCAAGCCACGGGGAAGCGCACGAGCACCCTGCCAGCAGCACTCGGGGCTCTGCTGCTAACGGGGAACTCTGAACATTTTCCTGATGAGATGATAAATACCAGGTAGCACCAGTTCCTTCTCCCTAACTGCAGCAAGTACCACATGAGCTGGTTCTATTTCCAATGGACTGAGGCAAAACCACTCAATCAGCCTGTAAACTGCTGAAGTTAAACACAAGAGTTTCCAAGTCACTTCCACAGTGCTTCCAACTCAACAAGATTTGGTTTTATTTCCTTCAGAAACAGTTCTAGCCATGTTAATAAAACTTGAATTAGAACTTTTTTGTTTCATATCACAAACACCAGCATCTCCCCAGAATAATGGACAATACCTAAGTTGTTCTACAAGAAATCCTGGAGAGAGAGCTCTGCAAAGGGATCCTTTCCTGAGGCTCTGTGAGGACTCTGACTGGAAGGGCTGGATGCTGCAGACAGCTAGTAAGAAAGACGACAGAGAAAGGGAAAGAAAAAGAAAACAAGGTCTCAGAATGACAGAATATGAAAGCTAAACGTGTAATGAAAGGACAAGGGGAGGTTAAGAGGCACACTTGGCAGAAGTCAACTATTAAAATAAGGTGTTTGGTCATATGGAAAAC
The DNA here is from genome assembly GCF_012460135.2 of Molothrus ater. Taxonomy (NCBI): domain Eukaryota; kingdom Metazoa; phylum Chordata; class Aves; order Passeriformes; family Icteridae; genus Molothrus; species Molothrus ater. The sequence continues at coordinate 83,584,680 of NC_050479.2, forward strand.
AAAGCCTCTTCAATGGTTGGTGTAATGTAGAAACAAGCTGGACATGACCCTCCAGAAAGGAAACACCAGTGGCATAAGCCAAACGAGCAGATACACACTTTCACAGCAGTTTTCTTCAAAGGAAGATACAAAACATTCAGCCTGACTTCTGTGAAACAAGTTAGTCCTCTCCCTGCTTTACTGGGAAAACTACAGCCTGGCAGGGAGAGATGATGCTGGGGTCTGGCCAGAGCATGGCAACTTTCCAGATGGTTTCTCCAGAAGGAATAGCTCTCAGCATCTTTTCTTGTCAAAATAGGATGCATATAAAAAGAGGCTGGATAGCAGAGAATAGTTAATTCTCAATTTGGGACCTAGAAGGAGAACAAGAGATATATTCTGTGAATAGGAGAAAAAAGAAAAAAAAAAAAGAAAAAAAGATGAGAGTTTCAACTGCTACTGTGGCCGTTTTAGGTGAGAAGTGAAGACTGTGACTGATAGTCTGTACACTCATAAAAATTGCATCCTACAGTCACGTACCTAAAGCAGCACACCACAAACTCAGTCATATAAAGCACATAACTTAAAGGTGGGTAATATTGGCATTCCAACTGCTGCTGCTGGGAAAGACCAATAATCTGCAGACTGTACTTGCAGGAGTATCTACTATTTGTCGATTTATTTTTCCTTCTGTGTTGGTATTTTTCCTAACAAAAAAGAAAATGGTGTTTTATTAAATCCTATTTGCCTTCCCCCTGGGTAGAACATGCATGTTTCTGCACTTATAAATGAAAGTCAGCATCCTCCAATTTGGGTTCCTCACTGGAACAGTTTGTTCAGAACTGAGTCACTTGCACTCCATGCCCATGACAAAAAACATTGCATGAAGACCTTTTCCTTTGGAAATGCCAGGCACCTGCCAACCTACACATGACAGGAAATCTGCTTATGGGAATTGCTTGCACAAGTGCTCAAAGTGTAAATATTGCCATTGCACATTTAAATTTTTCACATGAACGTCTATTTTGGAAACCATATGAGAAGGAGGACTTCCTTCAGGATCAGTACATACTTAATCTGCATTGGAATCTTCATCTCCTCCTGAAACCCCACTCCCAATGGGGCATTCAGATCCAATAAAAAAATTTATTTATTCACCATAAATAAATTATGCAAAAGTCATGAGACAGAATGGGAAATGCTTGAGAAGCAATTTCAGGATGTCAGAATTTCCCCTCTTAAACTTGGTTCTTTCCTTTGGGAAGCCATAGACAGACTAGTGATATGGTCCAACAGAGTCCTAACTTCAGCAAGGAATGCCTGCTGCCACTTGATTTCAGAAAACATTCTTCCTCTTCATGGTCAAATGCCTTGAAGTCACAGAGATTTCTATCAAACTGAGCTGGCAAATCTCCAGCCCATATCAAGTCCAAAGTAACATCCCAGTTTGAAAGCAGTGTGGAAGACTGGTAGGTTTGGGCCAGTTGTGCAACATCAGCACATAACCAAACACAGGGGAAATTTCAGGAAGCCTGTTCAAGTTAAAATCTGAGGAAAAAACCTGATAATGCTATTACCTAGATGCCATAATTAAATTCAGCCAGGACTTGCAGTAAATATGCATTTTAACAAAATTCCTCTAATTATTAAAAAGGAGACCTAAAAAAAATGCATGGGAAGTATAGTTAGACAGTTTCCTACATTGCACCTCTCCAGATTACTCCAGTTTATAAATAGATCTGAAAGCAAGGACCACTCCTAACAGGTTCTAAGGAGAAGCATTTAAAACAACACTGCTGGCCATCAGTTTCTCTGGAGCTGACCTAACTGGAGCTGTGGATGTAGTGCCCCTGCTGCCCAGAGCTGGTGTGATGTGAAATGCACTGCACCACACTGCTCAGACAGCTTGGTCTCACCTCCAGCATCAGCGGCCTCCAACAAAGACAAACCTCCCTGGAGTCACAGTAAAACCTAAGAACCCATCCATAAGCGAGCATTGGGCTGACTGCCACCATTAGCTACATTCTGGTTACCCATGAAACGAGTCTGTCACGCTGTTTTACCATATATTTTAGGGGTAATGTGCCAAAGCAAGCATCTTTAAGGTCTACTTTCTGGCATAAGTCTGTCCTGAACTTTCTACCCTGTTCTTACAGTTTCAAACACCCCTCAAACCCCCCTCCCCTACACCCAGCCAAAAACCAACCACAAAACAGATCCACCAAACCAACTTACTCATTTACACATTTACCTATTCTCCATCACCCAGGTGATCACTCCTGCTACTTGCCATGTACAATTGGCTGTGTTACAATTTACATAGATGTTGGCAGTGGGTGGAGTGATTTCTTTATTCTTATTTAAATCTTAAATTTTGCACTACCCATCTGCTTCCCCCTCCTAAGGTTATGTCCCTCTGGGGGACATCACACCAGAACATGTGACATGTGAAGGCACACCGATTTGTCCTAATTGTACCATTTTATGGTACAACATAAAATGTGTGGCCAACACACAACACTGTTGTTGGTTTAACAGCCACTGGGATACTCAGGCCTTGTGATGGGCAGACACTCCAGCCCCTGTACATCAGTCAAATCTGGCTTGTCTGGGACATTTGGCATTTGCTGTACTGTATCACATCTGCCATCCCTCTGCTTGAAGCACTGATTGAGCCTGCCCCCTCCTCAGACACACACACACCCTTCCCCCCTCACCAGCTACAATGTCATCAAACAACTCCAACCATTCTCACTGCTCTGGGTAGCACAATGTAAGAAGTTGCAGTGGGTAATGCCCACTATTTTATCATGATGAAAACTTATTTTCTTTCTCAGGTGGGAAATACTGCAAGATAAATATTTTCAAAGAAAAATTACACACCTTTCAAAACTATAAATGCCTTCTGTGCTCAGATTTCCAAAGAAGCTACTGTTCTAGTTTCATTCTCAATTATTTCAAATTATTTTGTCTTTAAAAACCAAACTACCTTTGCTTTTGACTGCAACAATTAGGAAAAAAGTTGCGAGCATATAAAGAGAACACTTGGAAGAGAAGAAAAAGAGGTTTGTCTAGAGATAGAAAAAATTTATTAAGACTAATCCCTGAGAATATCAAGTTATGAACCACAGTTTCATTTATATGGAAACTGCATAACATTAACATGCCTATTTTCCCAGTGTGTTTTCAACTCACTACAACTTGGCAATAAAATTTTTGGCAACAACTTCATCTGTCATCATGCTTTTAAATACCTTTAGCTTTCTTTATTGTAGACAACAGCCAAGATCTATCAGAAGACCAGAGGTGATATAATCTGGTGCTTCAAATTAAATATGAAAAACAGTTTCGTTTTGGCAAGTGACGACGCCATGGACAAAACCAGTATTAGAATAATGGTGTTTACAGTGATCCATGTGGGCAGTTTCAGCTGTGTGCCTTTCAGATAACCACCATTTATTCTTTAAGATTTGTTTACTGACCCCAAGAACACATGTTTCTGTTTCTTTTACTTTCCTTTTTCTATTTCTGGCACAATGAAAGAATTAACTAAACTTAAAGTGCAAAATATGCTCTCAGACGAGCCTCAAGACTCAGCACACAGTAAATTCAGTGTGATAAAAGTGCAATTCCTCTCCGTGGCTATACATTAATAAACTCTGCTGTGTATGGGGAAGCTCTCACATGCAGCCCTTGTTTCATTTAATATGCTTAACTGACATCAGGCTTCTGAAAACTTGACACCTTCCAGCAACAAAGACTGTGTGTCTCAGGGAAAACCTTCTTGGTCACAGCAAATGCTGACTCAAAGGGTGTGTATTCAATTAAATTAATTCTCACAGGAGCCAAACATTGTCAGGTAAGAGAATAAATATAGCTCCACACACCTCACTTGTGACTAATTCCTCTTTCTCCTGTTCTGACAGCCAGCTGGGATTCAACCTAGGCCACACCCTGCAATGTCAAATGAAGCAGAAAGGGTCACTGAGCTATTCAGACCCATCTACCTGTTCATAACTGAATCAGGTGGGTAGGCAGGTTTGTTTTTTTTTTTAAGGATCATTTCAATTTTCTTTTAATGTAGAGAAAACTCCTATCCTTGAGGATCCTTTTACTTGGTCAATATTTAAAAACTGTCATAAACACTATTTGTCCTCTTGAAATGGTATAAAATCCATGTGAAAAATACCAAATCACTTATGTGACAGTGAAGGTGCAAAGCCGGTCTCAGAAGTCTAAGACAAAGCCAGTTGAGAACTGCTAAAGATTTATTTCTAGCTAAAGCAATCTAACAGCATCTCTTCCAGATAAGGCATTTAAAAGATATATTTAGAAAAAAACCCCTATTCATAAGGCTGTATTTTGAAGAAGACAATGGGCATACAGCCCACTGGGAGCACACAGCAGAACCCTTCTCATAAAAGGAGCAGACTGAGGCATTGGAAAATGCTTGAGGCTCTTTTTAGTGCCAGCTTGCTGCTGAATTCTCTTCCCTCCACAGTCTAGTCCCAAACACTGCAGTTACACCAACCTATACCTATGTGAAGTCATACATGAATGCTTTTAAACATTCACCTATAGAAACAGAGCTCTTTATATTAAGATCAAAATACAGGCACAATATATTTCATTTTTCTAATAGAAGGTCTGATGTGCAGAGTGAACTTTGAAAAAGAGACATGTGATAGGTGAGTAAAACTACACTCAATCCTGGAGCTTTGGTCTGCCAGCTAAACTTGGCTCTGCCTCTAACTGCAGTTCACAAATACAAAGTCTTAAAGATATCAGAATTTTCCAAAAATAGTATGAAGGTGGTCAGGGTTATCCATCCCCTCTTCCTCCTACTTTTTAAAATGTTTTTCTTACCATAAAAAAAAACCCTCTCTTAAGATGCCTATTGGGTTATACAAGTGAGTTCAGACAGAAATTTCCCAGTGACAGATATTTGTAAAACAGTAAAACAAATCAATAACAGGTATGCATTTAAGTCCAGTTAGTTCAGAGTGGCCCTTTGGCACACTCATTCCAGCAGGTTAGGTAATCAATCTGGACACAACACATCCTGAGAAACAGGTAACCAGGGGATTTAAGGAACACTCCACCTAAGGTAGCACTTAACAGGGAAAGGCCAGGTAGATCAGTATTGCTATTGTGCATCTTCACTATGCTGCAAATGCCGTTTCCTGCAAAACCATGGAGGAACACAAAGCCCACTGGAGACTACCATGGTTAAAACCAGATGGACGTGCCATGTGCCTCCCACTGAGGTGGTCAGGACCAACAATGGGGTGGTGGGTTGAGTTTTCACCAAGTTTGATGCCACAATTCTTTCAAACCCACCTAATCCAGTCATGGGCATAAAAGGCTACACACACCCTGTCTGGCCCCTACAAAATGCTGTAATACAAGCACACACCTTGCACCTTGGGTACTTTATAATCTAATACTTTCAAATGTAACAGGGAAAAGAACAGTGACACATATACTCAGGAAAAAGCTGTAATAGCCAATCTCACATAAACACACTCAGAGTAAAGCAGCACGGAATATGACTTTGGGGAAAAAGCTCATCTTCAGCAAAGGGCACAGACATCAGCTTTTGCTATTCTTTGTCATTGTCACATTCCCAGAAAAACAATGCCTGAAAAATACCTATCCTCTTTGGTTCAGTAACACAAACTTGCTGCTGTCAACATGGATACAAGCGGATAGGAAGCAAGCCTTCCATGAACTTTCCATGAACTTGTGCAGTAATTTGCCCAAGACAAATAAGAGATATTAATTAAATCTATGTATAAAATTAACATATTTAATATATTTCTAAAGAAACTGTGTAATTCATTCCCAGCACCAACAATTTGAATATACACACCTGTGCTCCTGGTACAGGGCCAAAGGGGTTTGGTGGTCTCATGACTGGCTGACTGTATATCAAAGTTGGCTGGGTCATTACTGGTATGCCTCCCATCTGTGATGGCTGAAAAAAACCAGACAGCATCAAATCACACACAGCATTAATACATTTCAAGTCTCTAAGGAGATAAAGGAAAATGGCAAATGGGTGAAAAGTCTTGGTCATATTTGAGATATGCAACCATGTGAGATCCTTCTACAATATTCTGCAAATAAAGGTTACTGGAAAGGAACATTAGAACCTTTCCAAGCAATTTTTCTCAGTAACAACTGAGCCTATTCAATCTCTTGCTGCAAAGATCTGAAGCACTAAAACACCTGTTAGACAAGCATTTGTGCTGCTCCTTCTGCTCCCCAACGTGAGGTCTGACAGCACCTCCCTGACTGCCTCTGACAGCACAAGCACAGTTTTGGAGACAGCAGTGCAGTGCTGACAGAGCTCTGGACAAAACTGAAAACTGAGAGCTGTACATGCAATTAATGTCAAGTAATTATGCAATCAGAGTCAAAGTGTAACCAACACTCCAGCTGAGCCAAATTAGAAGTTTAATGGATATTAATGGTCTTACAAGTCAGGTTATATTTAACACAGATGCCCATCTCTGGCACTGCTTTTGGCATTCCCCTCAGGCTTGGGTTGACAGCCAGCAGCAGTCCTACTGAAGCAATCCCCACACCAAGCAGCTTTTCCCTGACTAATCCTGGTGGTGGTGGTACTCTTCCTATCATGCCTACCAGCTGTTTGGGCAATCACAGGGTGAACCCATTCAATAAACTGACCCTAATGAAAATGCCCTATAAAAAATATAGGAACAACTGAACAACTGCTGGCCCAAGATGGAGGAAACAGCAGCCAGGGAATGCCCAGGCACAGTGCTACAGCACTAAACAACCTGCCTGTCCCAGCAAGCTCGCAACAAATGGGAACATAAGGGAAAAGCCTGCACTTAGACAGGACCATCCTCAGAACTCTGGTCCTCACTATTGCTTTTATGAAAAACTAAAATGTTTAACAGCAAGGGCTGTATATTGAGTCAACATTTCAGAGATTCCTGATGGTAAATGTCCTGAGTACAGTCTGAATGAGCCAGGGCAATTTCAGGATGTGCTATGGAGCCCACTGGTCATTCTGTAATGGCCCACCTCACCCACCTGCTCGGATACTGGACATGTTTGAACAAGCAGCAGCAACTCAGGGTAATAGAGTTCTGTCTCCTTAACTCCAGTTTCTATTTCACATTGGCATTTAAACCCCACAATTAAACATAATACAACAACGTAACATAACAAGCAAGATTACTTCTCGTACATGTTGCCTTCCCCTGCTGCTGACTCAAAATAACCATGAAAATGCTGCTGGTACCATAGGAGCAAAGTTGTGTAGATCAAGTTTGAATCCATACTGATGTTAGTTTAAGCATAACAGCTTTGACCAAGAACATGGGAGTTCATGGATAGGTAATAGGGAATATGATGATATATGATACTCTCCCAAGAGGCCCTCAAAAATACAGTTGGACACTTCTGCAGTTCACTTACTGAGTGTATATAAGTTATAAGTCATTAAACTAATTTGGTTATATGATGAAAGATTTAAATTTTTTGTTTCCTTTAATCTGTGAGCATTTAATAGAATAACTGCTTGAAGGAAGTTTTCTTGCCTTTTTTCACCCAGGAAATCTGTGCTGAATCAAAATCATACTAAAAAGAGCTAAGGCATATAACTTCAGAAATATTTTAAAATTTAAGGTAAGAACAAAAATTTGCAAAGTAAAAAGCAGGAAGGTCAGGTTGATGTCAAAAGCCTTGAGGCGCTGGTGTGTCACCAAGAGATCCAACTCTCAACTGAAACCACACCATATTGCAGTGTCACAAACTTGCACTTCTGTAGCATTAATCATCACAGATTTTTGCTCCCAAACCTCAGCAGAAGGTATTTAAGGAAGGCTTCACTTCACCAAGAAAACATTTCTGTTCTGAAAGCAGACTCTTATATTGATGCAATAAACTTACTTCTATGCTAAACTTATTTCCATGCCAATAAGGACCACCAAGAACAGACACTGTGTAATTTTCATAGAATCACAGACTGGTTTGAGTTGGAAGGGACCTTAAACATGTTCTAGTTCCATTTTAAGAAGTTTATGAATAAAACAAGTGAAGTAAGGAAGGGTAGACTTAAGTTCAGACAAACAGCATGTAAGTGGTTCACAAAACCAGAAGTTAATAACTTGGTGAGGAATAAATGAATGGGAGTTGAAATTCAGTCTTCAGTAGAGTAGTTCAGGAAAACAAGAGCCACCAAACTATAAGCAATCAAACAACATACAGCATGTGCCTGGTTGGAGCTGTAGGAATTCCACTCACCATCACATAGCCCATCATTCCTGTTGGCGTTGTGGCAGGATAGGCCATTACAGGGGGCGCCTGGTGTGAGAAACAGTGGTGAACTGAGAGGAGAAGGGATCAGCTGCATACTCTAACACATTGCTTTCTAAGGATCACCTGCAGCACTCAGCTTATTATGAACATAGCAAAGAATAAATAGGATTTGCAGTCTGGTGTTAAAAGTGCATCCTAATTATTTCAGATGGAGTACAATATCTAAACTAAAGTTTATGGGCCATCTTGGCAAATCTCTAATAATGTATTTGCTTTTATCATGTGAGGATTCTGGCTGTTGAACTAAACTGCAAGTACCACTCTCTCAACATCCTGTTTAGAGAACACAGTACAAGACTCAGAGAAGTTTGAGAGAAAATATTTATGAAACAGAAGCACATTTTTAATCCTATGTAGGATATACTTATATTTCAGTATCAACAGTAATGGTACACAAGAAGTCTTAAGAGAGAATCTGAAAAACCAAAAGACCAAATTACCATTGCTTCTGCTGACACTTAGAGGGAATTCTCTTTAGCCAGTCCCTTATGAGGATTCTCCAAGCAGGCTTTGATATAAATTAGACTCTCACAGGAATAGCCAGTTTGCATTCCCTCTCCCTCACTCACTCCATTCACTGCATTTGAACTTGCTAAAAGTCCTCTTAGTACTTGGCAGATACATTTATTACCCTGATGTGCTTACTGTAGTTTTATGAAGGTACAGCACTACTGCTGTCAAAACTGGGGCGAACTTTTGTTTTGTAAACAGCTTGGCAATATTTAGGTAGAAAACCAGCTGATAACTCTTAGAAATTTAAATAAAGATAGTTAATCTCTTAGCCATATTCTTTATTCTACAGTTTACTATCCGCTTTCTAAATTAGCATTAACTATTTTAAGGACAAAAAAGTTGGATTTTTTTCAGACTAAACTGGTGCTTACAGGTATTTAGATAACTTGCTGTCTATCCACTCCAGCTCCTGTTAGTCTACCCTCTTAGAATAAAAATTTTCATATTTTTGCTGTGGGGATTTCTATTCAAGACAAACACCATAAGCATCTCTTGGTACACAGACATTACTGCTACAGAAAAGAGGCAAATCATAAACCATTAATGATACTGGATTAATTAAAGCAGATAAATTGTTTCATCAGGAATAGGGCATCAGGAAAGCTGCTTCTGAATTCACTTCTAAGGTATCAGCTGCTTTTTTTAATATAGTAGAGCCAGTGCAACTGGAATTTCAATTGTCATGAGAACAGATAGAAAATCATCTGGACAGCATATTTGCAATATATTTCACACAGCAGGCAAAGCTATCCTGAAAATTACAAGTTTTTGGTTTTTTTTTTGTTTTGCTTGTGTACACACACCTACACAAACATGCTGAATAAATTTATTGTTGAGTGCTCAAATATGGACCTACCACCCTTTAGTTACAGTTACCCTGGAATTAAAACAAAGTACAGGGAAAGACCAATATTACTGTTGACATAAAGAAAAAAGTCCTTTGAAATGAAAGCCTGCATTCTTCAGACAGCAAGCACAGGTTAGTTCTTGCCCTCTGTAAACTATCTGCATTAATTTTCTTTCTTCATATGAGTATTCATGACATATTGGTCTCTCCCCACTTAAAAAAAATTAAAAATCAAAATCTACCATAAATGTGGATCAAGTGCCATGTATAACAGAAGCCTGTGAGGTTTCATGCAGTTATTCAAACACAATATTTTTATCTTCATTCAGAATCCACCAAATGCATTAAAGGCAGCACAGACACACACCCCAGCTCTCTGGCAGCAGATGGTACAGTTTAAAGCAAGGAAAAATAATCTTGGTATTTCCCATGCCATCATTCGATTCAAGAGCCTGCACACCACCTATGAAGTTTGTGTATGCTAGGAAAAGCTCAATTTTTGGCACACCAAAGATTTTCAAATGAGAAATGTGTAAATAGCAAGGAGGTTATGAGATTCTGCAACAGCAGTGGTTAATATCAGCATGCCAGTCGATTGCAAAAAGGCTGTGGGTTGTTTCACTTACGTATTGTGGAAAATGCATGCCATTCTGTATTTCCCAGGGAGAACAATTACATAATGCAATAACACTGGATTAGAAGCAAATACTTACACAACAGAATATACACAGATAGCATTTTAGTTCACAAATACATTAAATGTTTACTCCAACACATTCTTGTAATTCAAGTCATTCACTGAGACAACACACCTGTGATACTGTCTTTGGTATTAGGTTTGACATTGGTTTGCATAGTCCATTTATTTGGTATATGCCTTTTTCATCAAAGACTTTCAAAAGCATATTTATTTAGCAAGCTGCAGCAACTCCACAATAAATGGACCAGCAGAGGAAAATAAAGCTTTTTTTTCCCCTCACATTATTTCTTTTTCAAGTTTTTTATGTTTATAGAACAGTTTCACAAGAAGTGTCTCAACAGTATCTTTCAGTAATAAAAGCTGTTAATTGTAATGACTTATCATCACAAGATGTAGATATAAGACATGAGTTATTAAATAGATTCAAGCACACAGGTAAACTCAAACCACCAGTCATTAACACAGGTAAGTAGTTACAATTTCTTCAATATCTACACATCCTCCAGTAAGATCCACAAACATATTTCTCCCCTAAATAAATGTAGTGAGTTGATAGGGGACGCCTGGTAGGGAAGAGACAGCAGATCCAGGGAGACAAGTTCTGTCTTTCCAAATCCACAATGCTGCATTACTGCACTGCAGATTCAACCTCCCCCAGTCAGAATCAGATGCAATAAATCTGATGGGGCTGTTTGTTACCTGCTCTGTCCATGTACAGCTCTCCAGGTCATTGGTGAAAGGGTGAGTACGATTCACATGCAAAAATGTTCTGTGAATGTTGTGAAAACTACTTCTGTAAAGCCTTAACATGTAATTAAAAGCCCTCCCCCTACAGTGATACCCCAAAATCCTTGCCAATACTACCTGTTAAAATAGACATGAACTTGCTCATCAAAACTGACATGGATTAAAAGCAAGTGCACACACCAGGCCAGGAAAGCAGTAGTTATGTACATTAATAAAGCTGTAGCCACAGACACCTCTGCAAGTATCATGGGGCCAGTTCCCACCCCCAGAGCAGGCCAAGTTACAATGTAATGATGTAAGTGCATCTGTAAGTGCACCCAAAGGACACTTTCACACTTAACTTTTCTAGACTGCCAAATGCCTCCTCACTCCTTGGGATTCTGAGTTTTATGTCATAAACTCATAGAATGCTTTGCGTTGGAAAGTACTTTGATGGTGACCTAGTTTGAACCCCTCTGCTGTGGACCCAGACACCTTCCACTAAACCAGGCTGCTCAAAGCCCCAGCCAGCCTGGCCTTGAACACTTCCAGGGACTGGGGCTTTCACAGCTTCTCTGGGAAACCTCTGCCAGTGCCTCAACACCTTCACTGTAAAGAATTTCTTCCTCGTATCTAATCTAAACCTGACCTCTGTCAGTTCACAGCCACTGCGCCTTGTCCTGTCTCAATAGGCACTTGAAAAGTCCACTGAGTGAAACCCAGAAAGCCCTACCTCCCAAGAGAGAGGCTGCTCAAACCCTACTGAAGTTGGTGCTAAACCTGCACATCATATCACAAACTGTTTACTAGAATCACACAGCCAGGAAAAACAAATCCCAGTAGCACACAGCTCCAGCTGACCACTTCTTCAATTTTCTATTACCCTTTTACTGCAACTATAGACCAGTTTCAAATTCATCCATTATACATCACCCTGCAGACCTAAATTGCAGGGAACTCACTATTTTAAAATGAGCATTTGCTTACCAACGTTGGAGCGTTCCACGCAGTTGTAGGTGCAATCTTGGGTTGCCAGTTGGAACCACCTGTTAGTTTCTTTTCACCTGGCTGAGTCCAGTTTACATCACTTCAAATAAATTTTTTTAAAAATTGTTAGAAAACATTGGACTTGCTTAAAAAACAGGTAAACACCATTTCCACTTGGGAATGAGGCTTCTTTATTAATGAAGCTCATTTAGCAAAGGGGTTGATAAAAAATTTCGTGACAACATGTTTTAGCTCAGAAAAGTAAGAAAGATGTTCAGCATGAGGCCCCTCAGCATCTCAATCAACTTGCTCAGAATAGGAAAGTTAGTATCTGACTCAGAGCAAGACATTTGAGTAAGATTTCAAGACAGCATATTAGTTTTCTGCATGATTTCAGAGTTGGCACAGATGGTCCCAATAAACTTGAAATTTGCCAATTCAATTTCATGGCTTTCCTGCTAGAGCCAATGTTCACTACCCTCAAATACACACACCCTTCTTCAGAATTCACTGGTCTAAAGGTCAGCCTCAAGACCGAGGTTGCAGTTTCATCATCTTGAAAACCACTCTGCTCACCCTGAGGTCATACCAAGTATTTAAGGAGTGCTATGACTACCAGCAACAACTACAAAGAAACATTTTGATCAACTACTTTTTTTAATATACCTGAAGTCTGAAAGGAATCAGAGACAGGACACCTTGCCTGCTGCTAGCATTGTCACTGCCACTTAGTCTACAGTCACATTCCAATAGCTCTCAACAATTCATTACACCTTGTACAATCCCACGTGTGCTCTGAAGGCTAACATTATGTGTTGGTACGCACAGGTTTCAACATGCACATCCATGAAAATTTACTATAATGAAAATCCAAATGCTCAACTTCTGTTAAACATACTCACTTTTTAGTAGTTCCATTTCCAATGCCCAAATCTGTCACAAGGGAGAAAAAGAGACTACTGAAATTCTGTTTGTTTAAAAGAAATCACTAAGTATTTACATGTTAGTGGTTGCATACTTACTGCCTACAAGATTGGCTAAAGATGAATCCAGATCATCTGACACTAATTTATTAGGCGGTACTTTGGCAACTGGAAGACTCTGGTTTTGAGAGGCCACTGTTGGTTTTAGGAGACCACCTAGTTCATCAAAGCCTTGGAATGAGAAACATAAGTGATTTGAATCACAAGCCTCCCACAAATGTCATGACATTGAATTAGACAGCAAAGTCAGGACAATGGCTAAAATCCAAATTAACCTGATGATGCTACCCTATACAGGAAGGATAAAACTTATCATGCCTCTTGATAAAAAAGATATTTACTATGGAAATAAGATTTCAGTTCAGTGCTTTAACCTATGGGACAATTTTACATGGAATGGATTCATAGGGATTGTAAAGCAGTCAAAATGTAAAACAAAAAAACATAGAAAGTGATTCAATCTTACAAAAACATCTATTTGCTTTTAGCAAATCAATGGCTTAGGAAAAAAAAAAATCTGATGTCAAGAATCTAATGCAAAAGATCAGAAAATACCTACTTTCCAGATGCTCAAAAGAACAGAAAGAGCACTATGACTTCAATCCAAATTAACTGTATTGACTGATCATTTTCCAAAGCAATATTAATGTCAAAAGAGGAGGCAAAGCAGTGCCATAAACCATGTTGCAGATATATAAAATGAAGATGAAATTTTACCTCCTCCAACCACACTCTACAAATACAGACTTAATTTCAGCTCACAGCATATAAAAATGAAGGCTGTTCACTGTGTTAAGTTTTAATGCATAAAATATTTAAGTGAGGGAAATCAGTGTAAACATTTCAGCAGAGTGTAGAAATAACCTGTAAAGAAAAATTATTTGATTAATGCTGTTATTGACCTTTTAAAATCAGCTTTCTTTTCTTCATCTGAAACTCTGTTCCAGTAGTGTAAGTAAATACATATTAAGAGATTTATACCTCAAGACTAAAATAAATTAAGGGAAAGGAGATACGTTATTTATTTTAGCAAGTGTCTTACCACCAGAATCTGGGACAAGATTAGAAGATTTGTTTCCAAACACAGACTCAAAGTCAACATTAAGGCCAGCTGATGGCTGTGGTTGAGCAACAGGAGATGGAGTGAACCCTGTGGGAAAAAAAAGAAAGAAATTGTATGTTTTTATACAGCATTTCCCATAAATCCACCTTTATGCAAGACAAGTCAAATAAATATCTCAGCACTGCAGAAATACAAGAAATACCTCAAAAGTCCAGATTACACCCTGACACTGAGCAGTTTGTTTGGTCTTTATTCAAAGTTACTTGTCCAAAGAAAGATTTTGTCTAAAAAACTGAACAGACAGGCCATAAAAGACAGTCCTCTTGCAATTACTTCATCTCTGGACACCTTCCTTATTTTTTTACCATACAATATACCATTTACAATATAATTACTGAGGAAAAAGTCCCCATGCTTCTGCAGGAAAAGAAGCTGGCTAGTGTGGAATCTGTTTCAAGATTATTTGATTGAAGATTATTCCTCCGTGGTTTATATTAATCCAGCAAATTCTTTCAGATACAACTGGAGTAAGATCCAAACCATCCCAAGGTGCCTGAACTAGTAATGCCCTTGATTAGACACACCTAATACAAATAATTTTCATAGCTCTTAGTTACTTGTGGACACACATTTTGCAGTTGACCATGTTTTTCAGTCAAATTTCTAGAAATTATGGCAAGATATGGGGAAATACAGTCACATTTCAGCTCCTAGTGCTGTCTAAACTTACTTCTTTTGTCTTCCATGTGTCTATAGTGTTCCACATATACACAATTATTTTTCAACACTGAAAATTTACTGCAGCATGAAGCATTGCATATCATGTCCAGCAGCATAAGTCAATAATTCAGTAATAAAGAAGGTAATGACCATTTGTTTGTAGTATTTTTTTAATGTTATATATGATCACACACAAGCCCGTGCATGTGCAACACCTTGGTATTCAGGCAATAATAGAAGTAATCATTGCTTTATATAAAAAGCACCAAAAAAAAAAAAAAAAAAAAAGCAATGCCACCTTGAAAATTAGCTCTTTTGGTTTCTAACAAAAAGTATGATGACATGGAGAAATGAAAGGATCACAACTACTTCAGCAGTAAAACATTGCAGTGGGTAAAAATAACTGACAAAGAAAACTTCTTGGATTCTTGGATTTCATTTTGCTTGCTGGGACAGCACGTCATTTCAATCTTATTGTTTTTCTGAAATAAGTCACATTTTGCCTAAAAAAGTTAGTAACTACAGGATGTTATTCTTGAACATAAGCTTCAGAGAAAAAAAAGCAAATTTGGATTATCCGTTTCTTTTTGTCTGAAAGGAACATAAAACTCTTAACTTCATCACTAAAATTTAGTCAATGTAATTTTCATTAAAAATAAATCAAAGTAAACTGCATACAGCAAAACATGGGAAGCAGTAATGTGGGAAAAGAGAGAGTAAATCAACAAACAAAATGAGTATCTTTATGACATGTATACCATCAAGTTGTAACAAGCCATTTCAGAGACTCTGAACTTCAGATGGGAATTCCTTTGTTGGGATGTCCTGCAACTCTTAAAACCGTGCCTGTACCAATAGAAAACTTGACTTATAATAGCTCGTATTTTGCTTTAGCAATCAGCCTCAACCAAAACAAGCTGATTTTCCTTCTCTCACATTTTAGAAGTTTCAAGTTTTAGGAAACTGAGACCATCTCCAAGACAAAACAATACACAGGACTCCTTTGAATCAGCCCCAGAGAAAAATCAAATCCTACTCTTGATATCAACCACTAACTCAGGGCAGTTTGTTTAACAAGGATATTTTGAAAGGTGCAAAGGTCAGTATTTTAATGGAGCTTCTTTGAGCATCAAGACTTGACAGAAACTAATAATCCTGCTTTTTAATAAGGAACAAAGGAAACACAGTAATTTGTGGCATTTAACTTCTGCTAAATGACACTCACTAATTTTATGCAAAGATACTAAACCAAAATGTGACTTTATGGGGCTTTTAAGAACTAAGCCTTCCACAAACCATTTACTGAAAGTATGCCTAAGCCTTGCACTGCAGCAATGTTTACACACCCTGCTCAACCTGGTTTGGACAGATTATAACCTGTCACAGCCCAGCTCTCTCTCTAGCAATTATCAGGATGGTTTTCCAGAATCAGCACCAGTATGGGGTTACTACACAGACATGACACAGCTGCACAAATGATTAGCCAGTACTTCAGTGCAGCAGAGACCTCTTTCTTCTGTTCTGTTGCAAAGTTTAAGACTAGTTTAGTGCACTGTTTAAGAGTAATATATCAACAAAATTGCCATAAGCAGCACAAACATCCCAATCCCTTTATCTTAAAAACAATGAGGTAGAGCAAGATGAGAAGCTACTTATAAACATGCATGTCTTTTGTGTGGTATGCAGCAACAAGTAAACTACGAGAGATCCTGAAATGGGGAGATACTCATTTCATGTTTAGGCTAAATAAGCCTTAGTTTGGCAGAAACTGAAATAATTCATACCATTCATGACCACACACCTAGCACAAGCACATGAATTCTAGTTGGAGCCACTACAACAAGGCACTTCTGTAGTCAGCAACATGCCTACTAGTTCTAGGCACACAACACCTTCAAACTTCTGTGTGTGTGGTAAGGCTGTATCCCATTACCTACCTCCAAATAGACCAGCTACAGAAGAAGGCTCATTGCGGAAATGAGAAGCGTTAGGATAAGCTTGAGGACCACAAAAAGAATCTGATAAGGAGTATCACACAAGAGAGAAAGCCAGGAAAGGAGAAGAGGAAGAGTTACAGAAAGAGAACCAAGATACACTGCTATTCAAAACTTGAATTTCACATCAGTCTATAAATCCACATATAGTCTAATAACATAGAACCAATGGAATGAAATCAATACACATCAGACAGACGGTAAGAAACGAGTTTACACAATCTCTAACACAAAAGGGGAAAGCACAGTTTCCAAGGAACAGCTATATTAGGATCTTTTTTTTTTCCAATCAAATGCCATGTTTTACACCCTTGGAGGAAATGAGTGTAAAAGCTTCAAGGCATTTTTCTTATACCTGAAGTATATTCATATTTGCTTGCCACAAAGGGATTTAGTTGAGTAAATGGATTGTAATGATCTAAAGAACCAGAAAGAGTTATTTTAAATCCACATTCACATTATTGTAGCACCTTGATCATGCTACAGCTAAAACTGCATCTACATGTCCCACATGAATCTGTCAGGAGGCCACCCTCTGGTTCTAGATATATCCTGAGAGCAGAGACACTGGAAGGGAATATAATATCAACACCATCCACTTCCAGTGACTTCACAGCAGTGATGTGATAAATACTGCAAGGACCAGCAAGCACCACCCACAAAAGCCCACCAGGGTCCTTGTTCACAGCTCCACATTGCTGCAACTTTTCAACTTTTCATGTGACTGCAGAGCAAGTTAGAGAAAACTAACCTGCCTAAATAACTATCCTATTAAAAAAAAACCCAGCTGTATTTCAAATAATCATTCTATATTTACATGAACCATAACAATTTCATTGAAGCATGAAAAAGACAGACTATCACATAGCAGTACCAACTAAAGGTATTTTATATATATTTAAAGATATATTTATCTTTCCCGTTTTGTCTTTCCAATAAAGACAAACAGGCTAGGAAACTAGTTAGTTAAGTTGACAAAGTATAGGTAGTATGAATATCTTTAAAGAGATAATCCTTTTGTTTTACCTCTGTTAACAAGTAGCAGTGGTATTAAAAACCCCTCTTTGTTCTAATAGTCTGTATTTGTCTTTGACCAATTCTAGTGAGGTTCAACCAGCATAAATACAGCTTGTGACGTACAACTGTCTTTAAACTTGCTTTTTTTAACAGAACTGACATGTAATGAAGTGATTTTTTCATCTATGAAAACAAACTAAATCTTCATATTGAAAAGTAATTAAATTATTACTCTAGAGCTGCACCAAGACAAATGTTGGAAGGATTTCTAGTGAGACAGCCATGCTGAACCATCTCCAAAGTAAAATATGAACAGCTTTTAACAGGTGAGTTATTACTTTATTGCCCCATAGGTATTGCCCCATAGTCTGAGTAGATTATGCATCAATATGCATGACTTTAACAGCTTTGTAAATGACTACATGACTGGGGCAAAAACATCAACTATTAAAAATCAGATTAGACTCCTTTGTTTAAAAAGAGCATTTCAACCTGAGGAAGAAAGTAACAGCATTTTCTTTTCCTTCTCAGGCATATGCAGCATTTTACCTTAAAATTCCCAAGTACAAGAGACTGTAGAACTGCACTCAAGCAACTGCTCTGTTTCTTTACATCAGGTTAGAATTCCATCTAGGCAGCCAAGAAAGGATTTTAACACCATTTTTACTATAGAGCTACTAAATCTAATTCTAACATAGCATAAAACCAGCCCCAAATGACCAGCTTTTATTTTCTGAAAGGCTGCAAAAATATATTTTAGAAACTAAAATAATGTTAAAATTTTTAGGAAATAGGAAATTAGTTTAAAATGGTACTTTACCAACAAATATTTCATGTGTGGGTGTCCTACTGGTGAAAGTAGATACATCAGAAGACACAGACAGATGAGCAGCATCGTTAGTTTTTGTAAGGAAAGGATTTAGGTTTGGAATGGCATCATCAACACTATCAACAGTAGCAGAAAAAGGATCTGTTCAATTCCAGAGAGCAAGAGAAAGAAGAAAAGGGAGACGAATTTAGTTTTCTCCTGACATCTCTAAGCTTGGGATGACCCAGCTATTGATCTCACTTTCAAGTTGTCAAGGACTGCAGATACTAGCTAATAATTTCCTCTTTTTTTAATTTTTAAATTAATAACACCACCTTATAAACTGTGTTTCTTCCTGAGTGTGTTTTAGACTGAAACTAACTATGTTATTTCTCTTTAAACACCATCACTTTTTGTTTCTCTCAGTCTTGCCCTGACATTTGCAACAAAGTCTCTGGAGCAGAGGACACCTGTCAGCACTACAGAACCCAAGGTGCTATGAGAGGATTCAATGCAATAACATCCCCAAGACAACTTAAAAAACCTGAACAGAACCAACTGAGATGAGCTTCTCTTTCTCCGAATTGTGTTCAGGGGTTTTCCTGTTACTGAGCATCACAAAATTTTCAAGAGCTATGATTATACCAAGGTAACATACAGGACATAAGCACTTTCCTTGGTACCTGGGCTATCAGGAACAGCAGCTTGTTGTGGGTATGCTGTTACCTGCAAGCAAGCAAAGGACTGCTCTGCTTTTACAGACAACAGACCCTAAGCCAGAATAAGGAAAATGTTCCTTACTAAAAAATTGTCAGACTTTATTGGAATGATGGAAACATGGATCTATATATGTGGCTTCCCAAGGCACATAGTTTCAAGGTTTCCTGAGAATGGATGCAGTTGCCAAGCTCAAGTATTCCTGTAATTCAGAATCTGACATATAAACAGGATAAAGAAGGCAGCTATAACACTTGTTGACTGAAGGAGCTGTGGTTTAGCTGTCTGGTTTCAGAGCCCATGAACCCTTGATAGAAAACTCAAGAACTCACTAGGTGAGATCAGCAAAGGTTGTATCTAGCCCTACTACTTATCACTGTGCCTGAAGTGCAGCTTGATCTTCTAGACAAAGCCACTAGAGAGAAATTTCTGAATAATAATTACAGTAAAGATGTGCTAAATACTTCAGTTCCTGGCCTATTTTTTTTTAACCTGGCCAGTTTATACATATATCCATAACTCTTGTAAATACTATCGTGATGCGTGAAGCAGTTTTGAAATGGAAGTTATTTTCTCTCCCTGAATCTCACTTCTTGATTCTTAGCTGTAAGTCCCACACAGCTTCATAATGTGCTCATAATGTGTAGAAAAGTCCTAATGGAAACAAAATAACTACATTATTCTTTGCAGGCTTAAAGCATGCTTTGATTTGCTGCAAGTTCAAGGTATGTTATTAGGTAAGACCTGACTTTTCCCCAAATTGCTTGGCTATGTTGCAAGAAAAGTCAAATACCTTAAAAGACCTTTTCCTAAATCATTCAGTCAGCAAAATGACAGTGTCCAACACTGAATAAAAGATAAGTTGAAAAAACTGATATAATATTTGTAATATATAACACAAATACAAAATTACATATTGTCTCATGGAGGTTTCATATACAGGATATGCCACTCAGCCAGTTGCCTGAAGCTGAGTCCTTGTTTCAGCTACTCCTTAAAACTGCTTTCTGCTTTGAATGTCATTTTAAAAGATGTAGAACAAACATATCTGTCAATAAAAATGGGGCAGATTATCTGTTCATCAGTTCTTCCTTGCTCTTTCTGTTGCTATTTCACATTCTGCTTATTTTATTGGTTCTCTTTATATATATTATATAAGTGGAAAAAAATCAAACAGATGGGTCAAAATGTTCATTTCCACACTGATAGATCTGTTTTGCTTTTGAAGTTTAGGTACAAATTGACAGCTGGAAAATGTACCAGAAACAGCTGGAATGATCTCCAAAGAATCCCAATAAATAGTGCAGATAAAACAATATGGAAGAAATTAATAAGCACAAGTTTTTAACTGTATTTGTCTGAATCTACCGTCCACTAAAATTATTTTACACATGCATTCATCCAGAAAAGAATAAAAACTACTTTCTGTTCCCAATTCCCAAGGTTGTATATGGAACTTCCTGCATTTTGACTAGTTAAGACAATACAATCCAACTTTGGATTATCAAGATTTTCTCAGAAATTTAACCCTTTCTCAGATTCTCTGCTTGTCTACCCCATTCTAACTCTAGCCAGCATGTCCAATCTTGTCCAAGTCTCAGAACTTGCAAATGCTAGTAACAAAAGTAACCAAAAATTAATTGGGTTTTATATCCTAATTTATATCCTTCTATATTCAAGCTTTAAAAATCGCTGTCAGTTCTGACAGCAACACCTCAATGTTTCTGAAGCCAATTTCATCCTTGAATACAAATGGCATTTTTTTATGTCAATGGAATCACTCTGCACCAGCATGCCATCATCAGGCATTAATGATTTAAGTGCATTTAAAAGAGTAGTTTTGAAATTTGCAAATTTCTACCTTTAAGTTATCCAATTAGACGTATTTTGTCCAAAAAAGCAGTGACAAATGATTTTCAATGGAATCTTTTACAGTCTGAAATAGGTAAACTGAAACAACAATCACAGAACCCATTCCCCAGGAGTTTAGCCTTGTTAGTTTTTACATTTTTGGAAGCACAAAACTAAAGGCAGCGACCCAAAAAGAACACTTCTGTAACAATTTATTGTTTTATTACACACCTAAGAGCTTCTGCATAAAATTTTTAACAGTAACTGATTTTGGCTGATCTGATACTCTTCTCAAAGACACCATATACATCAAATACAAAGATCATCATGTCAGAAAATTACCTAAGGGAGGGATGCTGTGCAGTGGTTAGAGCACAGGACTGGAACTAGTTCAGGTTTCATTCTTGGCTCTGCCACTGACTTGCCGTATGACTTCAGACAAGTCAGTTAACTGCTCAGATTTCCCCATCTGTAAAATGTGGAAAGCACTTCTTATCTACCTCAGCTGTGTGAAGTGAGTGTTTATGTCTGTAAAGCTGAAGAGCTGGGGATTTTTTGATGAAAGGTAACACAAAAAATGGTGATCCCAGAATTTTAGCCTAAAACTTTAGCAGACAATCCAAAATCTTCACAGTTAATTAAGTCTTATAAGTATTTAGAAATGTGTCAATAGTAAGCAGAAATATCAACGACTAGTACTGAAGACTCATACCACAAGCAACACAACATTGAACAAACAGACTTTCAGGCTCAACTTTCAGGTTCATGAAGAAATGCTGAATTGTGATGTGACCTTTGAGAGGCAAATAGTTCACCCCTTTTATTTCTCACACATGAAACAAACAGGATAAGCTGAAACAGAAGGTATTGGGCAGAAAGCAATCAAGATGAGCCAAACCATTTTTCTCCATTTCTAAACTCTAAGCCTATCATAGCATTGAAATTTGTATACCTAACTCCATACACTCCTCACTATGTCCTTCTCCAAAGATGCTTTGCTCAGCAGAACTAAAGAACAAGTAAACTACTGATTTATTTTAGAAGCTGCCACATATATTAGTAGTGCCTTCCTCACTCAAAATTGTGTTATTTCCCTACAAACAAATGTGAGAAGGTATAGAAAATAAAGTACACAGCAAAAAGTAAATAGGAGAGCAGAATACATACACAGTTTATTATGAAGATACATTAGATAGCTGGAAAGACGTTAAGAAGAGCTATAGCTCATAAAACTAAACAGGGAAGTAAAAATTTAGAACATTGTTGTTCTGATGCCTATGAAACCTCCTGAAGCAGCAATTCCCAATTTTTCGCATCATAAAATAAAACATTTTTACAAGCATCTAGTTTAGAAAAAAATAATCTGGAAATAGCCTCATAGTTCAGGAGTTTACTATTTTATTAAGCGTCATTTATATAGAAAAATAAACCAACACTACCTTCCTCTCCCTCTGTCATAAAGCTCTTTAATCCTCCACCAGTATAACCAACAGTTATATTGGCAATATAATACTGTATCTGAATTATTCTGGAACACTGCAAAGCAGCCAAGAACTTTGAGTAAACATCAAAATGCTCCAGCACTCAAACCAATCTTGAAGGAAAATTCATGACTTTCTAGAACTCTCTTTCTTGACCCCTTGGTTTGAGGACTTGACTGTACCGATAAGATCATTTCAACTTATTCAGTCCATCCTAGAAACTGGGCAGAATGAAAATTTGGATGTTCCGGAGCACATTTCAGAGGGAAGAATATAAATTTTGTCTCTTCACTTAAGAGATCCAACCACAGCTTTTTGCTGATTTGCTGTTGTAGTTAAATGAAATATAGCAGAGAATTTAATAAGGCAGAGAAACCCTATTATTATTTTGATAACTAACTCTTGCCTTTCTTTCTATGCACAGTTGTCACAAGTGCCTCCTTTCAGGCTTCATCCAAGTTCTGCATTATCATCGCCAGCAAATTTGATTTCATATTAGACAAAATTTAGAATATGTATTAAAACAATTTTGCATTCAGGTTTCTATGTTTGCAGCACAGTCTACCGCTTAGACATCTTTACTGAACTGACTTCTAAACAGCTACGTTTCTGCAGCTGGCTATGTGAATCTTGAAGAGAGCAGTTATGAGGCTGGCAGATCTCATCAACAATTAAAGTAACTTTGCTAATTAGAAAACATATGAAAAAATTTAGAATCACCACACACTGCTACATTATTTTAATGTATACACATATTTTACTTTTTATCATCCCTTTATTCACTTGTAATGTCTTAAGATCTCTCTCTTTAAGGAAGAAATAGCCCCCAGACTAGGGGCAACATGTACAGGAACATGGCCATAGCAATCAGAATGTTAATCCAAGTCAGAATTCTTACCTCCCCAGGTACTTCCTACTTGTGGAGCAGCTGATATAGGATGTACAGATGGATGAAAAGTTGGCTGCAAATCAAGCAGATCATTTGGCAGCTTTGAAGTGCTACAAAGATAAATTAATACAACTGTTTGAACTACATCACAGTTTTCAATACAAGCAAATACTAGCCATTGTCAACAGTAATGAAAGCTTTGTTACAAAATGTTTTATTACAAAATGGATAAAATTGAGCCAAAATCAGAAGGGCTGGTGAACTCCATGTTTTCAATTCTGTAAAAAAGTGTTAATTTAGCAAGGTAAGTTGTATGTTATGCCAAGGGGCTTTTGTCAAATCAAAGCTGTCCAAGAAAATGACATGTGTCCTCACAGTCCAATGCCAGGCTAGGAGATGTTATATTCAGAACTCTTCATCAACTTTTAAAGTTCACCTCATGAAAACTCTATAATACAACAATGACAAAAAACAAACAAACAAACAAAAAAAACCCCCAAAAAAAAAAAAAAAAACAAGACAAAATGAACTCTAATAGGCTGCATCACCAAACTATTACTCTAAATTCCACAACTCTGATCTTTCCCCTACAATCACTGCTGAGAAACTACATCACAACCATGAGCTATTAAAGACCTTTGGGGAAAGCAAAATCTAAGAGGCCTTGAAACACTTGATCACATATCAGGCATGTGAATGAAAACATATTTAAATGCACATTTTAGACCATTCAAAATCAAATTGAGAACTTGTAACATCACATGGAAATTAAGAGTGAAGGCTTATATACAACTTCTGCATAAATTTAAAGAGTCAGACAAGAACAGCAAAATTCATCCTCTCGCAGAGAGCTCATTTCACACTTTAAATAAGTCTTGGGAAAAAAGAAAAGAAATAAAAAAGGAAAAAAAAAGAGTACTGGTCTTCTCCCAGAAACTTTTAGGACATGAAATGAACACAAATCTGCACATATGTCTTCTACTACGCACAGAAGCTGAATCACTGTGACACCCAAACATCTCTCTAAATGAGACCAGCACAAGAGTTTAATGGCCAGTAGTGACATCCTAGATCTCTGTATATTTTCTTGCTCACCCAATCCCTTGTATAATTCACAGGTTTTGGTATTGCATGATTAATTTCAGCAGTGATCGAAATCACATTTTTCCACTACTGCTCCTATTAAAAAGCAGCATCGTCTGGCACTGCCCTGTAATGTGAGCAGCTGAACAAAGATAATTTTCAAGGTAAAGCTTGTTCAAGATAATGACAGGGATTAACCAGACACATTGCATTTAACAGCAAGCCACTGAACTTCTGACCCAGCATATCCCCCTTGATGGCAACTCCTGCTTCAAAATCTGTTCTTTGCTCATAGCATTCATTCTGCCAGCAAGGAAATTTGAACAAGAAAAACTAGCATTTGGGGGTTTTTTACAAGAAAACACTCTTGTCCTCACCATGCAGAATTTCTGTCTGTTTAAAGATTTATCAGATGTTTCTATGTTTCAGACCTCTTAAGAAGCAAGATCAGATACTCAAGTTCAAAGCACACACCCATTTCAAGTTTTCTGGTCTCTAAAAAGCAATTAAAAAAAAACCTTTTTACCAGGAAGTCTTTCAGTTACTAACACTGATAGATTCTGTAGCTTCTCATACGTGACTCAGCTATTTACCACATATTTGGTGTCAAGTAACTTACTACAATAGCTTTTTAATGGGAAAGAAAGCTGTTGAAAGAGCAATAGATTCTTATGTGAGCTCTAACAGAACAACTATGCAATCCCTTCAGGTTTAGGATCAGGCTCAAAGCAAAAAATATGACTTCAGAGCGTGGATTCCTTCTATACTGATAAAAGCACTGTACCTTCCGCTGCTGCTTAGTTTGACAGGTATTTTATAGAATGAACATCACACACTTGCTCATACCAACAGCTCCTGTTAGTCAAAGATCAGGATTAGCATGCAGTGAGTACTCTTGCACTTTCTTTGCAGGTCCTTGCAGAAATGTTCCAGATACAACACAAGACTGCAAAACCTGCCTCTCATTTCAAACCCTGTTTCAGGCTTTTCTTTTTCTGAAAAACTAGACAGAATATTTGCCACTCTACCTTTAAAGATCTAGAAATGCATTTTCTTTATGACTTCTCAAACAGAATTTTTATTTGACTTTTCTCAAATTTACTTGTAATGCTCCTTGGGGATAAAGTATGTGTGTTTTACAGTTCCAGCTGTCTGGCTTATGGACTAATAACAGCTACCAGGGCTGTCAGCAGGCAGTTTATACCAGAAACTTCTGCAAACAGATGAGAACATAGTTTTATGTTATTTATTACAAAAGGCTATTTTTCATCAGCATCGCTATGACTTCTTATCACATTGCTAATGTACTCTACACCCAACCAATCTTGTGCAATATACACTCTGTGGCAGAAGTTTAGAGGAAACCCTTGCTGCAGCACATCTCCAGTGGAGGATTCAGCATACCTGTTAGAGGAGCTAGGGGTAGAAAAAATATCAATGGCTGGTGTAGTCATTATGCTTCCTGCTGCAGTTGACACAGGAGAAGCTGCTGTGGTTAAAGAGGTATGAGGCTTCTTTGCAAGCTCTTTTAGACGTTGCTCCTGTTGGGAAAATGAACTGGTATAAGAAATCTGAACATTTGTGTCTATGACATTGGAGGTAAATAAAGCAGAACTAAAGAATTATTTATTCCACACACTAGTGTTAGCCACTTGTAATTACAAGAGTCAGTGGTGCCACAAATGCTTCAGAAAACTATTTTAACAAACCCTCCACAAGCTGTACCGTCTAAGTACACACAATTCTACTTCCAGCACTTTGCCAACAGTACATGTTAAGTATTAATAACTCCGTTTTCCCCTTTGCTTTTTTTTGAGAATCCTAATAAGCTATCAAAAAGAACATAGGAAAAGTATTTTCAATTAAAAATTCTGTATGCTTACTTTTAAAGCTTTTAAGAGAGCCTGTTCTTCCTCTAACGCAGCTTGTTTTTCCCTTTCATCCACTTTTGTGAGGGACAGGCCAGTGCTTGCAAGGGAAGAGACTGCATTGGAAAGGGTGGTAGCCCTAAAGTAATTGGACAGAAGAAAAGCTGGCTGTTAAAACACAACACGTGACAGCGGCGTCTGAAGAACACTTCACTCGTACCCACCCAGTCTGCTTCTGAGCTCGCTGTAACATTGGCCAGATCTCACACTGCACAAGTGAAAAATTTACATAAGACACATCATATGAAATGCAAAATTAAAAATGCCCAGAAATCTTGCAGTCTACTCTACTGGCTTTTGGATTTTCCACCTTAAATGCTTCCCCTCCAAATTGCATCACAAAGTTCACATCTGAAGCCTTTTCTCTTCTTCTGTTTGCCTAAAATGACATTATTTGTAGGCACACAGCAATCTCCAATCATCTGGGCTCCATTTCAAATTGTTGTTAATTTAACAGGCTTAGTGAAAAAACTATCAATGCTTTTAATATATCCCAAAAGAAATTTTTAATTTATCATCATATTTGACAGTACACAAAAAGATATAAAACAAATACTTAACTTTTAGCAGAGTAATCTTAAAAAAGAAAGCAAATATTCTAAAAATTAGTGCCCTAACAAAATAGTGCCCTAGTCACTGCCATAATGAACTCATAAAATATTACTGCCTCAGTTTTTGAACATGCAATAAAGAAATGCTATTTAATTTTACAAGTCTTACCTCCAAGATTATGCTTTGTTAAATTTGAACAATGAAAATTGTCATGCAGAGGGGACTTCTCTATATTGCCTGTTATATTTTGGAAAGCACTCGCAATAATTTAATGCCTTATACCATATGCATTATGGCTTTCACTTCCATTTACTTTCAAAATTCATTCTTAATGTAAGGACTTCCTGGAAGCATTTCCTTGCTTTTGACAAAACAGGGATTAAAGCTGAGATGTAGAAGTCTAAGGACATGTATTTATTCACATTGCATACCTTGCAGAAGTCTAATTATTAACATAAAATGACCATTTGCAGGTAGTACATGAAAGAAACTTAGATTCTCTTCAGAAGTTCAGGATCCAATGCTAGAAGTGTAAGTAGGGATGCTAGAGGAGGCCCTTACAGGTCCTTAGATTCTAGTTCTGCTGACCTGGAAGAAGCTGTTTTAAGATATGACAACTTGCTAATCCATCATTGCTCATACAATGCCTTTAAGGGAGCCTCCTCATATCTTAATTTACAATGAAATTGAAAAAAAACTTATTTAACACTCGATTTGACAATTGTCCAAAAGGACAAGTGTATAAGCACCTGCTTGCAGCTGTGGAATCTTTGATTTTCTTCCCCTCTAGAGAAGCTAAATGTTGTTCCAAAGCATCAAGAAGGCTACTTGGTGCCTGCAAAGAGAGACATTGGGGAATACATTTGAAGAAACCAATAGTTTAAATATTTCAGAGAATGCAACTGTAGGGCAATTGGTACAACAACTCTGAATACTTTTACCCCCTCTTGGCATTCTGTACGTATTTAATGACTTCAAGTATAAGGTGCTGTATTCTATTCACTACATTATTCCATCACAATCATTTATCAGCAAGGACTGAAATAAGTCAAGAAATGTTAAAATTAACAGCTAGGAAACAGGAGGCAGATAATCAGAAGCAGTCAGTGTTTTAAGAGACACTAAGAAGGAAATTGTACCTAAAGTAATTTCTTTGTGCATGTTCTGCAAGCCTTCACATTAACTTCACATTAACTTCAATAGGCATATAGCCAAAAGCAAGGCTGCTGAAAACTACAGCTTTGTAATATCATGTAAGACTTTCATTATGTGACCTCACAGATATAAACTGTGTCTTCAAGCATGATGGAAATAAGGTTATCTTAAAATTCAATTAGAGAACGACAGAAACGTTATAAATTTTTTACAACAGGATCACTGAATATAAAAGCCAGGCTCTGACAGAGCTTGGATTTAATCACAAACTTAGAGATAACTTGGTGACAATGTATACAGTAATGCCTAAGTGAGTACCATAATGGCATTTCTGATCATGCAACCCTAAAAATAATACACATACATGCACTGGCAAACACATAATAGGTTTATCTACCTGTGAGAGATCTGGTATGTCTCCTCTGTCAATTCCAACTTGCTGTAATAAAACAAACGAGCTTTAGAACCTGTTTTCTTTTTTTTAAGGCAGAGATACTCAGAAGTAAACAACATTAACATGAAGTAATGCAAAAAGCACAAACTTGTTCAATATAAATTTTAAATCTCCAGAGTCTGTACTCTGTAATGGCTGGTTGTAATAAATTCTTGTTAAATGTATACACATTGAAGTAGGTGTGTTACAGAGTTATTTCAACAGATAGAACCTTAGAAACAAGAGAGCAAGAAGCCACTGTTTTAGAACCTGAAGAAGTTTGCCTATCTCACAATTTACATGGCAAACTCTCAGACCTACTGACACACAGAATATATTTGATAAGAATATTGAAACAAAGCATCAATGAAGTTTTGTAAAGAAACATTTTTCTAAAATGCAGATGAAATTTAGGATGTTTGCAGCAGGACATATACTGTTGCAACAGAAAGATCAATACTCTCAACTTCAATTGATGGTCTTATCAGCTGAAGACAGTATCTCTGGCAGAGACACTGTCAGGACAGACAGCAAGCCAAGCTGGAACGCTTATTTTGTTAAGAGAGATATGAATACCAAGGAAATAAAAACAAGAGGAGGAGCACACCTCAACTGAGGAATTCCACAATATTAGGACAATTTAGCAGTGCTCTAGGAACAAGAAGGCAACAGACTAAGCATTTCTTAAAAAACCCACAAACTAAACATTTTGCAAAGTAATTGCTTTTCCCTCTATGAGCACACCTACAGCAAAAAATCTTGAAGAAATCCCATGTCCTTCTGTTTGTCTCAGTTGCCTATTTCTGAAGCTGTTATTTTATCTAAAACTTCTGGTAGAATTGTGGGTTTTAAACTAGAATACAGCTAGAATCATAGAAAGCAGATCACCATGAAGTTCCTTTGTTAAAAGCAAGTCTGTTTTTCAAAGAAAGCTCACAAGTATTCCATAACCAAGGAATTTTTAAAATGCATGTTAATACACTCTCCTCAGCAAAAGATAAACCAATAAGCAATCCACAGTCAGGTTTTCCAATACAGTCCTCAAATGAACTAATCACCAGGGTAGAGATGAACAAGATGACCCTTGAGAGAACAGCAACTAAGCAAGGAGGAAGAAGCATCTATTTTATGATAAAATAAGCACTTTACAAGCCTGCTTCAAATAAACAGCTAAGTTGATCAGCTTAAGTTTACCTCTGCAACTTTAAGGAACTCTGAGATCCGTGTCATTCTAGTGAGGAACTTCTTATATATATCAAGGCCTTCTTTGCATTGGTTCTTTTTCATATCAAAGTATTTTTCTAGAAACAGTAAGAATATTTGCATTAAATAAGAAATCAAGATTTGCAAAGGACATGCAAAGTAAAAGCATATAAACCAAGACAAACAGAAAATACCTGCTGATCTGTTGTTATGATAACTGCAGAAGTCACTATGCCTAACTTGCACCAAATGACAAAAGCTCTGTCAAATGTGAGCCACTGGTTCCATGCATGAAATTACACCTTACCTTGCAGGTACTAGACACCACGAAAGCATAACCACCTTGAAGAGGACAATCAAGTTAAAGAATAGGTCACTCAAGGAAATGTAAATTCATCTTCTTGGGAAGAAGAACAAACAAACAAAAAAAGGGCAGTTTTACAATCTGGCAGTCAGATACCTACTCTATTCCAGTGGCCAGATATCAGGCAAGATTTTGATCTCTGACAAACTGATGACTCTTACTATGGTCTGGGGCAGTGAAGTACAACTGATTAGAAAACACCTTTGCTGAAAGCAAGAGGGTCCCACTCCTCTTTCGAAAAGCCCTTTCAAGGCCTGTTTCTTCTTTTTTACTAAGCTTCACTCAAAGCATAAGTAGAAAGCAAGTGCCTATTACTTCTTACCAAGGGAAAGGAAGCTGACAGGGGCGTCATACTGGAAGACTGACTGACTTCAGATTGTCCCTTACTGACTTATTCTGGATTTTACTTTTCATTTTGCAAGCACTGGGTAATGACAGCAATCAGGAGCTTCATTTAATCACAGCATATAACAGAATCAAGTAAGTCAACTGATTACTTTCAACTTAATTCTTTCCTAAATTTAGGAAAATTCATCTCCAGAATGTGCAAGTGAAAGGGCCTTAACTCTGAATTTTTAATTCTCCTTAATATATAATATATGCTCTAGGAACATAAGATAACCAATCATGGAAACAAAGCAACATTGACGTTTCAATAGCCAAGCAATCACTGATGTTGTGACTGCAGATTTGCAACTGACCATAACTGATTCCTTTACTAGGAAAACAAACTGTTTCTTAAGAAAATCCCCAACCAACATCAATATTATAATTCAGGTTTGTCATGCAGTTCAATAAGACAAAATTAAAAAAAAAAAAAAAACCAAACCCAAAACCAATGCACACAAAAATCCCCAACAAAGCAGTGCAAGAAAAAAAATTAGGTGAATAAAATCTTGGATGGACTTTGCTTTCAGAGTTTACCTATCCCTGGGTACAAAGCAATGTCAAATGCAATTGCACAGACAAACACTGGAAATAACAGCAAAATTTTGATGTTTTACAGTAAGACTGTTTCAGTTTCTCAAGAGAGCAGCTCTTGTGAATCATTCACTGAGTTCCCCCCCAGAGCTGAGCATTGCAGAGAGCAGTTATACTTACCCAAGAGGTTAATAATCCCTTCGTTATATGCTGCGAACAGTCTAATGGCATCTTTGAAGAGGAGCATGAAGGCAGCATTAATTACACCATTTGTAAGTTCATTGCTATTAACCTAGGAAGATCAGAGAAAAAGTTAATTGAACTGGATTGATCTCTTACTGGAAAATTTCTAGTTAAACTTCAGTACATTATCTCAAGAGAGGCTTTCCAGTCATCTCACTGGCTGTTAGCAGAAAGTAACACCATACATGATGTGACTTAATTCTGTGATGAGAGAAACTTTGTTTCTCTCATCACAGAATTAAGTCTCTCCAGTGAGCATTGTTATATATTTTTTCTGATTTCTTGGGAGTATACCAATGAACAAAATGATTTGTGTTCTTTAAGCTGCGTAGATAACATGGAACCAAGTGCAAGACATTTAATCTTAACCTATTTTACGAGTTTGTACAACAAGTTGACGGTATGTTAGAAATATACATGCTGCTAAACTTACATTAAAGTCAAGAAGTGCATCCATTTGATTTTGTATAATAGGTACGGTTTTTAAGAGTTTTTCTGTGCTCATTGTTCTCATCACTCCATCAGCCCTGTTGTGAGAGAAAAAAAATACAAAGAAAATTCTTCACCTGAATTTTGAAAGTCATTGTTAGTAAGAAACAACAGAAAATATAGCAGGTCATCAGAGAAACCATTTAAGTCTTTGCCACACGAAGCCATCCTTGTGGTGTTTAAGAGTGGTGTCTAGCCAATGTAACCATAATATCTGCAGCACAGAAAAACAATTACTTATTTGGTCAAAATGTGACTTCAAGATGAATTTTTGCTCAGAGAAAATTAAACTAATAGTGTTTAGAAATACAGGAGAGCTACGATGCATCAGGTAACAAGAAAAAATGCTCCAAAGATTATTTTTGAAGCAATTTTTAATGTATTCTTTTTCCAATCACCAAATTATTACTTTGTGTCAGTTTGGATTCTTTTAAACTTAAAGAGGTAAGAAAGAATAAAAAAATGCAGCAGTATGTTTTTCAAGATTTTCAGAAAGATTCTACAGGTTACATGAAATTTCCTTTTAATGGCTGACCACCAATATTTGGTTGTTTATTAATTGCTCAGATTGAATAGGCTAAGATTGGCTGCACATTTGAAAAACCCATCAAATGAATACCAAAAATATCCAAGAAAAGCAACAGCTGAGGAAGCGACTAAATCCCCTCAGTGACATGAAACAACTGCTTTCTGTAAGACAAATCAGACAGCCTTGCAGCTCATCAGCATGCACAGAGCAAACCAAATGCTTCTGCAAGTGCAAATCTCATAGTGCATCTTCACAGAACAGTTTGTGGCTGTTCTCCAGGTTGGAAAGCAGTGGGGAGCATGCTGCTTCCAGCTCTCTACTTGTGCTGTATATTTACTCCTAACAGCAAACAGCAAATGCAAGAAACTGAATGGGGCAGAGCATGGGTGTGAGGGCCCTAAGAAAAATGGAGTAGGAAAGGCAGATTGCTGCCATCAGAACAGTTATTCCTATTGGCTCACAGAAGGACCTCCAGGCACATGGTGCAGGCTAAATAATTCATCTCATTAGACCTAAAATACCTGATAAAACAATTGTGTACCTCTTCAGAGCAGCTGCAGCCACCTAACCACATACAAATCTTAGCTGTGGAAAATACTGTTTTGTGTTGTTGGCAATCCAAGCAACTCCAAAGGCAGAATGAGCAAAAGGAGCCCAGGCATCCTCCTTTTACTCTACCATCACACTTCAAACCAAAATGGATTCTACAGTCTTAGCAAGGAGGCAGAAGGGATTTGGACAGTGTTCTGAGGCCCACTACAAATGCCTTTACAACCTTAATGCAAAATATCATTAGACAGCCCATTACTACAATTAATTCATTCAATAGTATTAAATTCAGATTTCTGTGGATTTAACATTAAGGTTTTTCGTTTCAATATAAATTCACCTATATGGATGATATATGATTTAGATTTGGGTGTCTTACATATACAAAAACATACATATATATATACACATGCAAACATATACATACATATATATATATATATATAAGACATCCAAATCTAAAACTAGTATTATGCTTTTAAAACTTAAAAAGCACCATATAAAAAGATAATGGACAAAGATGGAAAGACTTAACTGTGATTGGTACCTTTTCTCCAGCCTTCCCAAAGAAGAGCTCCAGATTAATTCCATCATTCACTATAACATGTAATTTACCAAACCACTGGTGCTCTGCACTGTGTTTTTTTACATGTAAACAGGTACTTAATCTCAAAATAACTCCTCTTAAATGAGCACATTTTCCAGGGAAAATTTGAATTCCTGTCAACCAACTCAGGATAGCATCTGCCGAAAGGTACTATTAAAAGTACTAATTTACACTACCTTCAAAAGGTAGTAAACTTCACACAGATATTTTGTGACAGAGCAGAGAAACACCAGGAAGGACTGCAAGGTTGTTTCACCTGTCATTTAAGCCTTCCATAGCTACAGGCACAAATAAATTGCATGGTCCACTTTTTATTACATAAAAGGCAAAGTATATATCTATTGTGAAAGATTTGTTAAAACTTCTACTTTTTTATATAGACTTCCATCTTTAATTCCTTTATATTAAACTGTTGATGTTTAAAGATAAAAAATTACAACAACTGAAGTAAAAAATTTTTGCTATATACACTTTCAGCTGGGCCTTGGTGTGTCATGGGAAATATTCAAAAGAGAAAAGGAGTCATTATTGTCTGTATTAAGCCTGAGCTAACGACGATATTTTTCACTAGAATTACAGGACATATGATAACACCTCAACATCAGTAGAACAAAATGCAGTCCTTACCCTCTTTTTACTTTTGTGAAGTCAAAAGCCACTTGTCTATAGGAAACTGCCTTTTCATTCAAATACCTGCTATACCGCCTGATAAACGTTGACATGTCATAACCTAAAAAATAAGTTTCAGGGGTTTATTACTTACCTAATCAAAGAACAAGAATGTTATTCAAAATAACGTGCAAAATATTAGCACAAGACAGCTCCACTGACTAGGCAAAATTGTGCAAAAATATAATCTGAAAATAACTGCGTACGTCATTGTATTCACCATGTAAATCAAACAGACAATACCACAAATATCTAGACAACCTCAAGTATGTTAAAGTTTACACTTCACTTCCTAAGGAAATCACTTCCACAAGCAAAATGAAGTAATTTTTATGCAAGTTCTTTTATACTACAATAGAAATTACTATGAAAAAAATTAAATGATGCATTCACAAAGGCATTCACATCAGCTCGGCAACACATTATCTCATTTGCAGCTGAACAGAAAAAAAAGGCTTTGATGGAAACACCACAATATGACAGAAACTCTTCTCTGTTAAGATAGCAGTGATGGGAAATATTTTGATTAACTGTCAATCTAGGGGTATAGTCTAAGAAGAAGATCTGTTCATAGTCTATGCTGAGACCATAGAAGTTAAAACTCAAAAAAATGACTATCTGGTAGAGCTTTGGTTATAACTGAGCAGGTTTCTGTCCTCAGGCAACCACTTTGGCTGCCTGTTCTAGTACACTTGTGGCAAAGATCAGAAGTATATAAGAAGCAGTAGACAAAGTAAGGAACCATCTTAGGAGAAAAAACAATGCCAGCTACAGGTATGGTCAGAACTGCACTGAACTGCAGCGTAACAGTTTGGAAGACTGTTTCAGCTGAAAAATCTGAACCAGAGAAACAGTTATTTGCCTACTGAATTAGTCTCAAAGATAAATGGAATAGTCTTTGATCAATTTCCCAAAAAAGTAATCTTAATTTTTTTTTAGATACGGTTCTTGTCTCACTGATATGATGTATGTACATATGATGCATTTTTTTACATTAATAATCAAAACTGCCTCATTTGGAGATGTCTATGTCTATAGAAATAAAAGGGATACTGAGATCCATATGTTTAAGGAAGTCAGAAGCCTTTAAGAATGCCTGTAAGAAAAGATTCAACATGGGCCTCCAGCAGACAGCTCCTGCCACACCATTACAGCATTTTATTTAAGAAATGCAGCCTGGGGTAAAACGGGCAGAAAAATTACTTCCTAAATGACAGGGTTCGTGAGAGTAAGCAAGTTGTCTTTGCTGTTCCTCAGCACATTACTAACTTTTAATGAATAAAAGACACCTTACCTTGCAATCCACTTTTGTCTAGGAAATTGCTCAAATTAAACAATGTGTTTCTGGACGCCAAATACTGGATAAAACGCTAGATGAAAGAGAAAAAATGGAATACTTTTTTACTGTGTTACCAAGGAGAAGGAATTGCAATAACAACACTAGAAACTTTTTATCCAGGTTACAAAATTCCCCTTTTATGCCTTAAGACTGACTTCAAATCTGGAAAGTATTACAAAACCAGCTAAGCTATCGAAGTAAGCCAGTTATTTTTTATGCATAAATCTCTGAAAAAATCCAAGTAGCATTTTGTATGAAGGCCTCATTTAGTTGCAGTTTATTTTAAGCTAGAATATGGAACCCTGAACTTCTGAAAAAATCTCTTCAAATACATTCTCATTTTACATGCTTATAGCTGTTTCACTGACTTCAATTTTATAACAACTGATTTAATAATGCTAATTAGCCAAGTCATCTTTGCTCAGCATAAAATTGTAATGGTACTTAGCTTAAATATGAATATAGGTGATGGAAATGTTAGTTTGCTTATAAATCAAATATCAAACATAACAATTCATATAAAGCATTAGCATTGTATCACAATACTTCTAACTATACTTAATTACAAATTATGTTTCACAAGGTGAATGATGCTATTTTCATTTTGTAAAGATACATTTAAGATTGTTGACACAATAGGAAAAAAAACTTGTACAGAGCTGCTACAAAAATAAGCCAATCATTCTGTTGCAAGAAAGATTTTGACAAAAGACAAAACCAGTGTTGATTAGTGTAACATGTACTACTTCATTACTTTCATTAGCATACATAGGTTACATAGAAAAAAGACTGAGAAGAGTAAAGGCACTCAGTATCTAGTTTTAAAGGAATTAAGCCAAAGTTGGAGGCACCATCCCTGAAGGTATTCAAAAGACACACAGATGTGGCATTTGGGGATATGGGTTAGTAGTGGGCTTGCAGTGCTGGGTTAGCAGGTGGACTTGATTTTAAAGGTCCTTTGCAATTTAAATGGTGCTATAATCTGTTTGCACTCTCATTGTCCAAGTACTACTTCCAAGTGTGAAAAATTTCATTTTGAGCAGCAATCTTACCCTCAATACTTCTCTAATATATTTGGTGAGGAAAATTTGTTTGTAAACTCTATTCTTAATGGAAAGTATTTCAGACAGTGGTCCCATGAAATACTTTTATAGTATGAACTATTTTGGTATCAGTTTAAGATTCATAGGACTCAAAGTGCAAGGTGTATAGATTGTGTTCTGAAAAGTGTCAATTAACCCAATGAAAAAGTTTAAGCTTCAAGCCAACAACAGAAGTTTGCCCTCTTGTGGCTTAGCTTCACTGAATAGATTTTCACCCAGACTAGCAATGACCTGCAAGTGAAACCAGTATATGTATAAAAACTTAAGCTCCCCCTCCAACCCACACAAGTCAGTCAGAGGAAGCAGTTCCTCTGAATGCAAACTCAATGAAATTCGCTAAACTATTTCAATTCCAAAGTTCATATAGCTTACCTTATCCTGCAGTAAAAAGGAATGCTTACAAACTTATTTCTAAGAAAGCCTTAGAAATATATTTTTTTGGTTTTTTAAAGGCAAAACATACAAGCTGCTGCTATGCTTGACTTAGTATTCCAAACAATAAAGCCCCATAGCAATTAAAATTGTGAGACAAAACAGGTTTATTCCTTTTTGTGTAACTTGGGGCTATGTTTGTTAAACGGTTCAACTGTTTACAGTTTGGTGTTATTTCACCCTGTCCTAGGGTGACCCTCAAAGCCAATTCGTAGGCACACATTTGTTTTCATTGTAAAAAATTAGGGTGTGATGGTAGAAATTACTTTAGAATGAAGGTATTGAGGAGAAAAGACCAGAGGGTTAGCTAGAGTGTGAAGGCAAAAATGCTTCTATTTTCAGCTTGTAGAATCCCACGTGAGCTAGTTTTTCTTGGTTTTTTTTTCTCTTTCATCAATAGAATATGAACATAGGAAAAAAGTACCCTCAGCATTTGGGACATTTACTTTTTACACTAGAATTGCACACTTTGAAGTAGAAACAACGGAAACAAACAGAAAATGAGACCTGTGTTCATTCAGAGTAGGATCCAAAAAGGCAAACCTGAAGATTGTCTTACAAAAAGAATTACTGGAAGCATTTAGGTGACATTTCCAGGAATGACGGACTGCAACTGTTCTCAGAATAATACATCATTTTTGTATTACCTCATTTCCATACACCATTAGATGATGGGTTGTGATAAGAGATTTGAAGACCACTACCCAGCTACTGTTGGTAGTTCTTTCAAATAAACTATCTGCCAGCTGTGGGATGTTCACATTCATCTCATTTGTGCACTGGATTAAATCTGCAATACAAAAATTTCGTTATTATCAGTTCTGTAAAGGAAGATCAATAATGCTCCCAAAAAAAATCAGTACATTCATTTTTTGTAATAATCATCTTTACAAAAACTGAGGGGTTTTCCAGCAAAATAAATATCGAAAAGCAGCATGGCTCTGGTCTATCAGAACTTAATAATACAAAGCTCACTCTGCTCACTGCCAAGATTCAACTGCTTTTGCAGCTGCCTTAGAAGGCTCTGGAACAGAAGTACCATAATAACTTACACTATCTCTGACTAACAACTCTCAACTTTCAAACACCTAAAGCATTAAATAGCAAAATAATTATTACATGGTACCATTTAATTAAGTTTTACTGGAAGATTATGACTAGAATTAACTGTAATCTCAGATTTCTGGCCTCTTAATGGATCAGTAAATACTTTCCAGCACTGGTTCAAAGTGAGTAATAAAAGATTCAAATACTACTTAGTCTTGATAAAATGCAATCAACACCTTCAAAAGGGCAGAGGAAATGTTGAGTGGAAAAAGGAGCCCCTAGCAACAATGCCAGAAGCTGACAGATTAATTTAGTTCAAACAAAGTTGGATCATTAACCAAAAAGATGGTTAGGAGCACAAGACCTGAGGTTGGCTAACTAAAACAAAGCTTTCCAATCTCTGTTCAGCCTGGACTACTGTCCCACCTGTGTAAACATGGGGAGCTATACTTTCAGTACAAGCAACAGAACAACGTCTCATCATCCAGTAACTTATTTCCAAAGGCCAGTGAAGGAAGGGATGGCTTAAGATCACGACACTGTCTTGACAAATACAGGAGAAACAACTATATGATAATACAGCTTGCTAATATTTAATTATGAAGCTTAACTTAATGCAACATAGCAGTGATGAAATTTTTCTACCATTACCACTCCAAAAATAAACCAGCAAATTTCACTCAAACTGACAGCCCTGTCAAAGGCTGTAGCTCAATAAAAATCAAGACTTCAGAATGTTCTATGCCTTCCTGACTAAGGACTACCAAGGCATTGGTAGTCTGGAAACAACCATTTAATCTGAAGGCAAACATTTCACTTTTGAAGACAGTTTTATATCTTCCTATGAACAATCATCCACCTTGAAGGACTCTTGAAAGACAGAACCTTCAGCCAGAGCAGCAGGTAAGGCACAGCTACCACACACTCTGAACTAGTATCGTCAGAACTGAAATATCTGCAATTTACATGTTTAAGTATTAAAGAAAGCGAGCAGGAAATGATTTCCACATTCATAAATGTAATGAGATGGAGAGATAAACATTCTTTTATCTACAAGTAAAATTGTGATGACTACAGGCATTCATGACCTCATTTCTAAGTCATGATATCTATTACTGGATGATGATTTGGGGCTGTTAAGACAATGCCAGGATATTACTCAGCAAGAGATGTGCTCTGAACTGGATCATCAAAACCAAGCCCTGCAGCTTCTTCACCTTCAGGTCTTCCCTCCTAAATAATAACACAAGCAGTTTTGTGCAAGGCTATCTGCAGGAACATACATTAAATACAAAGGTACACGCATCACTGGATGTCAAGTCATACATTTTGGCATAAGAGGTGCAAGTGCATATTAGAAAGTGACAATCTCTATACTTAAATGCAACATCTGCCAGCAAATCAACAGTAATAAAAAATACAAAAGAAGAGGTGGCACTTGAAAATTCACTGTCTAAAAACATTAAAAACCCCCACCTGAAGTAAATATCCAGTGTAGACGATATTTTGTGCTGGGAGAAATGATTTCTGAAAAGCCACTGAACTTTGAATTCATTATCTGTTGCAGTGTATAAAAGAAAACAGGCTCTGTAACCCTCAGAAAATCATCCCTCACGGGACTGATGAGTGTTTCTGTGAAAAGCATATGAATGAACCTGGGGGGCGGGGGGGGGCACAGGGAGAGAGTGCCAGCACATTATGAGGAACCAGTGACCAACTGGGAGAGAACACAGGCAAGAAGCAAAGTACAGAAGCAACTCCAGCCTCCAGTGGAAGTAAATTTGCAAATGCAAACATGGGAGTCACTACAATACTACAGTTACTACAAACTAAATTTAGTAAAACATGAAATTTCTCTCTCTCCAAAACACAGACTGAACAGATGTACAACAATCTGGTATGTATTAATACCTCAAAGTACCTAAACTATACACATCTCAGAAAAGTTACATCACTCTGAAATTTATTTTCAAAGTATTTTCATAAGCAATGCTAAATAGGTAAAGAAATATTTGCACAGTTACACCCAAATTAGAACAGCAATTTTTGTGCTAACTATACTATAAGCAGCATAGTACAGACAGCAGAAGATGGTATCCTTCATCCCACACTCCTGCACTACATCCCACACTACATATAGAGTGCTCTTATTTATCCTATTCCCACAAACACCCTTCATTAAAGGAGAGGAACAAATATATAGTTATTTTCACATCCTACGTTTAACACAACTTGTCTCACACCCACCTATGAAAACACTAGCTATGTGTTTGGAAACCTAAGGGCCCCAAAGCAACAAATCTCTAGACTGCTACTTACTGGAAATGCTATGAGCAATACCACAGGCAGGTGTATAACCAAAGGGTACAGCACTAAGGGCAACAGCTTTCATCTTAGAGCACAAACAGAAACAAACAAAATCATCAAGAAAACAAAGGATAACCCTTGGTGAAAGAGTGATGCCTGTTTCACTGATCATCTTGCCATGGGAGTCTGGGAGAAAGATTTAATAGTTACTCCCATCAATACTACATAAAGGAAAATCACTTTATGTGTCAACCTTCTACATTAAGGCCCAGAATACCTCACAGCAGAAAAAGAAATACTCTCCTGGGAAATAAGCCACCTAAAATCATAGAATTCTGCAATTCTAAAATCTGTTAAAACTTTCACAGTAAGAGACACACAGCATACAGGTGTTAGATAACAAAAGTCATTCCTTATTTCATAGAAGGCAGCAATTAGCAACAAGAATCTTAAGCTTGCAGCTGGCTGGGAGACTTATAGGAGGGAAGCTTAGACAGCATCAAATGCACAGGCATATCCATGGATGTGGCTGGGGACAGCCAAGGGAAAAGCTATCAGGTTGCCCAGGGTGTAAAGCACTTCTTGCAATGCACAAGAAGTGGCTGAAGGAGGTGGGTTTATTCCACCAGCAAAACAGAAGGCTGGAG
Organism: Molothrus ater; assembly: GCF_012460135.2. Classification (NCBI taxonomy): domain Eukaryota; kingdom Metazoa; phylum Chordata; class Aves; order Passeriformes; family Icteridae; genus Molothrus; species Molothrus ater. Next base: position 83,625,910 of record NC_050479.2, read on the forward strand.
GAAGAGAGGGGGAATATAAAGACTACCTTCAATCAGGTATTTCTTGGAGGTTCACAGAAAAAGGATGAAAAGCAAAAGAAAATGGTCAGGCACCAGAGCCTGTAAACAGCCAGACCTATTAATGTTCAGCATGGTTTAAAAGCTGGGGTTCATTACAAAACCTGAGATCCCTTCCAATCTAAAGCAATTTACAAATCTATGCAACATCTACAGAATGAGAAAATAAAGGCAGGCAAAAACAGAGAAGTGGCTTACAAAGTTGAAGTTGGAAAGAGTAGTCCAACAGGTATTCCTAAGATCAAAAACCTTGGACTTATGTGACTGACAAAACATGTTTTGAGAACACCACTCACCTACCTACAGTATCAAATTTTGGCAGAGGTTTCAGAGGCAAAACTAGATTTTCCAAGAAAACACTTGTAGCTTGTTTTTAAATAGTGTTCAGATTTTATTTTTGTTGTAACAGTTAAAGCTTTCACCACCAAGTGACTTTCACATAATTCAGTTCTGTTTGGGTCTCTTTCCACCAAAGCAAGGGTTTTGCAAGGAATCATAACAAAGGTCTGGCCAACAGACATTTCAGCAACAGATTGAAATTGAAGATTTGCAATTGCACCTGTACCAAAGCAAGCATATTGCCTAACCCTGTTCAAGTTAACTACTGCAAAACATGCAGTACCATACTGTACAATACTCAAGCTTAGAAAAAGTAATATACGTGCAACTCCCAACCAAGAGTTCTACACCCTTTCAACCGTTCAGCCTTCATTACAGGAAAGAGCCAAGTGATTCATTGCCTTATGCTATTCATAGTTATCAGGTGAAAGAAGTATAAAGGTGCAAAGTAGAATAAAAGCAGAGCAAGATTGAAGATTCCTACACAAGAAAGAGGAAGCAATCACCTACACAAAGCAGTGACTACAAGGCTATGATGATAAAGTATGCTGTCTACTCCACATTAGGCATGTAGATGTGGATGAGCCAACCCATGGCAAGAGATCATGAGTCTTGGCCCATGGCAAACATGAGGAAGTCAGGCTGGATAATAAAGCACCAAAGGCATCTGTCCCAAATTACCCCAGAGAATGCATGTGCTTTCAGCATGTGCCTGTGACCTAACTCCTTGTGCAGCACCTCGTTCTGCACCAGGCAGCCTGCTAAGACAAAATTATAAAAAACTGGTTTCCCTCCACACAAAAAAAGAACCACAGGCTATCCTGAATGATTTCTTTTCCCAGAATCTTACTCATATGAATTCACAGTAAGATTATAAAGAACCTGGTTGAGAATAGCTTTCATTAATGGTTTTAGTTTCAGATCCAGTTTCAGTTTACTGTGACATTTGTGGTAACCTGACAAGCAGACTGAACGTAAGCAAGATTTACATACTCCACGTACATGCAGTACCTGATTATTTCCAATGGTTTACCTTAATCTCTCATTTTGAACAATATTTTTATTTGTAAAGTATCAGTCTGAAAATATTTACAAGAGTAAGATCTTCCAGGCCAGAAAGTGTGCCCCACACCCCAGTTACTTCAAAATAGGTCAAGCAACTGTGGCAGATATCCATCTTGTTAGCTATTGCTTTTTCATCTTTTACACCACAGACATTACCTAGAATAAGCAAGTAATTGGTTATATCCTGCAAGTTCTTAACAGTTGTGCCATTTAAAAATATATATATAATGGGAGAGACAGTATCCTTTCAGTAAGCAATTGAACTATTGATCATCCAACATGAGTAGGCAGATAGTGCCAAGAGCTAAACATATTACATTCTTCAGTTAAAAAATGCAAGAATAATAAAAGAATATTTAAACGCATATTGGTGGATCCAAAACACGAGCCAATACACATCAGATTATGTTTACATAACTGGTAAATTTAAAATTGAAGTCAAAACAGAAAACTTGTTTCCTTTTTTAAATACAAAAGGAAATATAAAACATTTATTGCATGAATTAATATTCACACAACTTATGCCCACACAGAGGAGTTCAAAAGAACACAATTAATTTAGTATCTTTCAAACTGAAGAGAGAACATGCTAGTGACTGACACTCCACTCACGAGGGAACACTTGTGGCCAGTCACAATGTTGGAATACAGGACAATTATCCTTGAGATGATTTTACTTAAGAGTGTGCATCTGCTTGTGATCAATTCCTCTTTCACCCAAGGCCATACAAAACAATTTTTAGATGTGAGTAAAAGATTTAATCATTATTGATACAGAGCTATTTTGCTCTCCTCTTAAGGGACCATTTTCTCAATGAGACAAAACCTTCAAAGTTGACACACTCTCATTTTATCATACCTTTGGAAATGAGTGGGAAAAACATTGGTGTCTCAACCCAAAATGCTGAAACAAAAATAAAATAATAATGGAAAAGACATAGTTATCTACACTGTCAATACTCAAGTTAAATTCCTTTCCTGGCTGCCTAGATTTCAATTCCTATAATGATTTTCAAATTGTACCAGTTTCCTCTACGTCAGGGTCTCATTTTCTTCTTGTTCTACACAAATATTTGATCACTGAAACAGAGCTGCTCCCTCATTTGGTCAGCAATCTTAATCAAAATGCAAATGGTCTGAATCTAAAAGTCTATTAAACAGCTAAAACATTTCCAAAGGATAGGTGAGAAAGCAGCAATGTGACCATTTCCCAATGGTCACACAATGACACACCGTGTAGCACCAGTTAACACTGACCAATTCAGGAATTTGGTGAAAATTTCAAAGATCAGAAGTCAGCAAGTTCACATCAAATTGGTTAATGATATGAAAAATGTCTGGTTTTATGCCATTGAGGAGTCAGCCACTAGACAAAAAGTTCCTTCATTTGATTTTTTGCTAGAAATACAGTTACAGCAAGCTTTTACTACTTCTAAAGAAATTTTATAGGTTAAGACCAACATTCCCCTGCCTACCCCTAAAGAGCTCATGATCTATATGGCCACATAGATTTTAAATAGTCCTGTTACAGGTTCTGGGAAAGCACACATGCCTGCCACATCTTTCCTTTCCAGAAGGACATTGAGAAAGTTTCATAAGAGGGGGGAAAATATGGGTTATTGAGAAGGAGAGGGGGTGAAAAAAGAAAAGAAATAAGCATGTTCCAATTACAGTAATGCAACATTTTTCAGCAGATCTTAAATGAAGGAGAAACTGAATTTAGCATCAAAGAAGTTTTTCACGGTCTGTTTTTATTTTGTTATTTACTGAACTGGAAGTGTCTTTTTAACCAGAGTGGTTTGCATGAAATGTAGCATAAAATAATAGAAATATCTAACCTCTGTATATTAGATATTCTTCCCAGATGTATTTTTTTTCTTCAAATTTCTATAAGATCATCTTCCTTCCTTGAATAATTGGCAAATCAAGGTAGTTCCTTATTTTCAAAACTTCAATAAAAAGCATCAAGTAGAGTTTTTCAACTGGCTACAGATGAAAATAGGTATTTTGGATTATGGAGGTTATTTTTTCTATTCACCTTGACACAATGACTATGAAGAGTGTGCTCTAATTTTATCCAATTACAAAATTAACAAAAATTAAATGACTTCACAAATACATAACAGTTTTATTCTAGCAAAGTGCTTTGAAAACATTTCTAGAACATATAGAGACAGTTTTCTTTAATATTTAAATACTTGGAGGACTTAATTGTGCCATGAAAGAACACTTATAAAAACTTCAAGAAATCAGAATACCAAAATAAGAACAAAAGAAAAGGTTTTCTGTAAAATCTATAATTAAAATCTACTTCTACAGATTAACAGTTCTGATAACTACAAACCCTGACACATTCAGACCTGATTCTACACATTCCAACTGACATTTTAAAGGTAGATAACTTAATGCAAGCATATGGTAATTTTCTAAATGATTCCCCACTTCTTCCACAGGTGATGTCCTTATTTAAATATGGGAAATAGGATTTGAATGTTCCTGGAAGTAAAGAAGTACTTTCATTAGAGAACCAAGAAATTTCCCTGAAAATAATACTCAGAATAATTCTGAACATTAATGCAAAGTGGTAAAATTGTGATTTTTAAACAATACATTTGAAACCAAAAATTAAGCTTGTGCAAAAACAAGGATACCCCAAATGACATACTGGAGTGATCAAATGAAACACAGTGATGGTAAATTTCATTCTGAGCCACTCACTAAAGGACATTTAATCTGTTGAATTTAATCTAAAGAATATTATATAGCAAGTATATATTTGAAAACTGAGTGAATACTTCGGTATTTTCCTAAAATATTTAGAAAATATTTTAGGAAAATACCAAAAATTTAGAAAATTTAGAAAATATCTAAGTTTGCAGTTTAAAACAAAATATGCCGTAAACACTATTGGTTTTAAATTTAGGTTTATCTTCTGAATAAGCCCATTTGTACCAAACCACTTTACTAGAAGTAGTTTACTACATCAGATTGCCCCATGGCTTCACCAAAGTCCCCTTGAGAAAGCAGACGAGGAAATTTGGACCATACATTTTTAAATTAACAATAAAAATTCTCACTGAGAATTTTTTCTCTGCATATAAACAGCATCTTAACAGCTACATGCACTGACTCAGGAAACAATTTCCGGAAGAGTTAAAGAAAACTGAGAAGACTCATTTTATTCTGAGCTTTCCATGTTTAAAAAGAACTATGATTTAATCTAATTTATATTAGATAAGCAAGATAAAAAATGCAGAAAGAAGATTTATTATAATGTTGAATAACTTGCTCTATAACCACAGGTTTATATTTTCATTTCATCAAGCTACATCTTGCCTTTTTCTTCCAACTCAAATGAAACTATCATGTTTTCTCTCCTACTTAAAACCACTGTTTCTAATTGGAATTCTTACAAATTACTTTAAATCTCTATCAGTAACCCTGTGAACTCAGCATTACTGCCTCAGGTATCTTTAAATAAATTTTTCTCATATGGCAACACTTCGAGCAACTTATTACTTCTGTTTGAGAACTGCAAAAACTAATATACTTTCTGCAAAAAAGAGAGTAAAAATTTGTTCAGTTGAACAATTGGTTTCAATGAAGAATTATCTGAAAAACATTAGTAGTGTCTACCAAAACTCCTCAACAAACAAAGAAAAAGAAGTTAAAAATAAGGGAAGAACAATAAAAACCATTATGTACACAATTTTCCTTTTTCTTTTCTTTATCTCAGTTCCTAAACACTGGAAGGTGCCTATTAACACTTCATTTAATATTCATAAGGACTATTCAAACTTCTCCAGTTACAAATATTGTGGAAAAGACAAGCGTGGCTATGTTACCTTTGGAGAATTGATTTCTCAAGACAGACTTTAGCATCACTTTCATCTAAACTTGCCAAATGCCCCCATCACATTTTAAAGACTAACATGAAAATACTGCGAAATATTGCCTCAACAGCTCCAGCCACAGATTATAAATATAACATTCTCATTTCAAATACATTCAAGCTGAACACACACCATAGCTTAACTCACCTAGATCTTCATCCAAGTTTAACATATGGCAGAAGTTCATTATTTTAAACCAACACAAATGCATAAGATACATAACTCACAGGATATGTTTTCATGATAACTCATGACAAATCTGGGGGGTCCCATTCCTGTCTCTACCTGCAAACATTGACACACTTCCACTGATGACATGCTTATGCCATGTCAGCCCTAGTGCACATCTCTGAACCATACTAACTTCTCAGAATAAAAAAAAAAAAAACCACACAAAAGCCCCTGACCTCAGTGGTGTTGGATGGGATAATGGGGATGACACATGAGGTGACACAACACAGCACAGTTTTTGCATTATCCTACCAGCTAAAAAACAGCTCACAAAAGACCAAAACAGGTGAAAGCTACAACAAGAAAAGGAGATGATGACATGCAAAGGTAAGAAGAAAGAGGAAAAAGGGAAGTAGACAAGTCCTTCCACTTTTGGCACCAGTGAGTGACTGCTACCCAACCACCCCACTACAGTCATCCTCTGTTCTTCCAAGATGTCTGCCTTGGCCTTCAGTGGTGTCTACAGTTCCAAGTTTTCTTACATTAATATTCCAAAGTCTGATGTTCTGGTGCAGATTAAAAAAGAAACTCCCTTTGTGCTTCTCACTGAAGACTGAGTATCCATACTCCCCATAAAAAACTTCAACACAATTAAAAAACTACTATTTTCTTTCTTAATAAATAACTTCCTTTCAATGTTTCCTAACTTTTCAGTCTTAATTCATCTGACCACCTCAATTTTCTGCAGTTTTGCTGATTTATACATATAAATACACACACACATACATATACATGAATGTATATATTTCTTTATATATATAGTTAAATATAGTGTCCCAGCTGGATAATGGAAATAACTTCCTTCTACAGACATATGGAAGGATGCCCATCTTTCCTACATTCTCATGTTGGTGGTTTATAATGAAAATCAAGTGAGCCAAACCTTCTTGCACGGTTTCTGCATGTTCAGATAATCCTTCTAGACTGAAGTTTTACACCTTCCTTATACGTTTAGATCTCTGCAAGCATTCATAGAGCACTACACCAATTTATCAGTGTAACTTCATCTTCTAATCTTGGCCTGAAGAGCCGCTGCACACATTCACAGGACAGTGTAATTCTCTGTTGATACACAATGTGTACCAACATACAGTTACTAACAAAAAACATCATTAGAACTACATATGGACATATTCTCCACTTTAAGTGTTCTCCAGTTGTGGACAAAGTGATGTAAGCACTCTGCACTAAAGCAGCACTCTCTGGGTCCACTAAGTTTGAAAATCAATGAAAAAACACACTAAAACCCATGGCTGTTACCTGTACCTACCAGTTGTTATAACAGGAGAGAACTATCTTTGTTAAAATCTTAAAATACTAAGCAATACAAAAGTATCTAAAATTTATTAGTTACCTTTCTAAGGATTAATTTCCCAGCTGCCACCCACTCTTAAGACTAAATTATTCGTCAAAACAGAACAAATTAACAATTGTTTCAGCTCCCTAATACTAAGAAATATGTAAGACATACCAAAGCTACTGAATACTTTTGCTCTATGTTCAGTTCCTACATACCCTTTAAAAGCATTTTATCATGAAATCTAGTTCAAAATAATTATAATCTCCCACACGTACACTAACACATTATTCCCACTGAAAAGTATCTGTAAACTTAGAGCCTTGATCCTATCTTTACAAACACGCTTAATAACAAGCCTGTGAATCATATTCTAAAGATGATTCTTGATTAAAAGATGAAAAATGTCTGTATCTATCAGCCAACTAACATGACGATTCTTGCATAAGCTGTATATTCAATTTGAATATTTAACCCACTGGCCTAATTAAACCAGGGAAAAAAATCAATATTCTTTTTCACTAATCACATGCTAATTTCAATGCATTCATGAATAAAATTATGAGTAGTTCTTTGTTCAAGATTGTCAGTATTTCCAGAGTGCATGGCTGCAAACACTTGAGGATGCACCCCATTTCAGGTTCTGATAAGCAAGAAAGCAGGTACTTACCCTAAGTGTTCTATATGAGTACTGCTGTTTAAGAATACATTAGGACAGGTGGTTGGACAGGCTTTGATTTTGAATGACAGCCATTGGTTTGATATTGAAATCAAACCAATAATATCTACTATATTAGTGTCTAATATTAAATTACTATATTAAATATGAGAATAATTTATAATAATACTTCAGCATCCAATATAATATTTATAGTGTGAATGGTCACACATAGTGGGTGAATGGAAGCACAATTAACTACATTAGGTGGAACATTTTAACTTTGATGAAGACGAATTACTTTGAAAATTGCATAGCTTTAACAATGCTTTTATATCCTACTAAAAACATGTAGGTATTTCAAGCAGCCTGCATATATCTGAGTTTATCCTATGATTTCACCTTAAGATGCATAGAGAAGGCACGTAACATGGTTTATAGAGAGCTGAGAGATCAGTATGTGATGCCAGAGATACTATCCCTCAGGTCTCTTCATCACCACGTACACACTGAATGTTACCACACTGGTCTCTGTCCCTGACAAGAATAGTGCCCAAGCCATCTGCCTTTGCATACATTAAAATTTTGGTTATAGTATGCACTTATAGCCCTCTCTTTCTGCTCCAAAGAACCTGTAAATGTTCTATAGCTATTGCACCTCCATACAATAAAAAACAAGTTGTGCTAACAGACATGTTTTTAAAACAAGGCCTATGAAACACAGGTACAAGCTGCTGTTGTACTGCCAATAGCACGTAACCAATCCTTGCAGATTGCTCTGGATACCTCCTGGATGCAGGCAGAGCACCAACAAATGCCTTACCTGGCAGCTTGCAAGCAGTGGTACAGTGACATTACCGTAGCCCAGCCCACTGGAACAGGGAAACCATTTTGTTAATAGCAGACATCAGTGAACAAAAAATCCTCAATGAGCACAACTCTACAGTCGTTCTGCAGCAAGGCAACTTCCATCTTTTCAAGAAGGTAAGCCTTTGACCTAACTAGGGTTCACTTCAGCATCTGACCCTCCTCAATCCTGCAAGAAACTCCTAATCTCAACTTTAGCTCACCTGGTTATATGGCATTCTGATGATATCTGTGAAAAAATATACTCAAAGACTATCCAAGTACCTATCACAGAACCACAGAATGATTTATGTTAGAAAGGACCTTAAATATCATCTAGTCCCAACACCCCCACACCACAGCAAGGATGTCACTCATGATCAGGCTGCTGAAAGATCCATTGAATCTGGCCTTGAACACTTCAAGGGATGGGGCATCTAGAACTTCTCTGGACAATGTGTTCCAGTGCTCCACCAGCCTCTGAGTAAGAATTTCTCCCTCTGTCAGTTTAAAGCCATTTCCCCTTGTCCTGTCATTATCAACCCATATGAAAAGTCCCCCTCCCTCATTTTTACAAGCTCCCTCCAGCTACTGGAAGGCTGCAGAGAGGTCTCCCCAAAGCCTTCTTGTATCTATACTGAACAACTCCAGCTCTCTCAGCCCGTGCCAACTTCCATCATCTGTGACTTCCTTAATCCTGCGTTACCGAGTAGCAAACAGAAAAAGCCAGACTTCTTGCACAGCACATTTTGGCAGTAAACACTTCTAGCACACTTTCTGAATCTAAATATGTGTATCTTCTAAATATGGAGTATCCACACAAGTGCAACTTCGGTGTTTCTTAGATGTTTACCTTCCACACCCCTTTATTCTAAAAGACGCTCCAGAAAGCAATGTTGTAGTAGTGATGTGCCCTCACAGTAGAGCACAGTGAAACTGAAACCAGTGAGCGTTAACACCAACCTGACCTCCTGCCACCACATCCCACTGAACAGATCTTCAAGCCAAAGAAATCCAAAGACCTTTGTTACTTTGGAATTAATCACACACATGTAATTCACATTCTTTGCTCTCTGAACAGCAGTGCACCATCTTTAATTAGACAGTTTAATAGACAAAACCAACGATAAAACTGAAGCCATCTGACATGAGGTTTTCCTATTTCAATACTTGCCTCATTTCAATAGCTCAAAGGTCTTACTCTAGCAAAGTTATTCTCTCCCATTTTAAATCCAGATTTTGGAAATTAGATTTCCTTCTGGACAAAATCTACCTCTGAGCACGAACAGCACATTTTTCCCTGAATGCCTTTGGGAGCTGTCAGGAAGCATGTATTTAAGTTAAAGGAGTTATGCCTCTGTATTTGCCTTCTTCCATCAGTGCTGAAACTGCCAGTGAAGATGTGTGTATCTGATGCATGGTAGGACACATTTCTTGGTAGATACCACCCTCTACAGCTTCTGGTTAACTAGTGGAAAAAACTGGGCTGCCTGGTTAACCACTGGAAAAAACCCAACCAAAACCTAAACTTGTAATTGTGTGGAAATAGGTTTCCTTTTGTCAAGAATCCATGCTAAAATGTTGTACAAAACAGTTGTACTGTCGAGGGAGTCTAAAGGCGTGTCAGCACCTACTACAGGTTCTTTTGCCCCTGTAGTATACTGGTTAAAAAACAACATTCCACATTTTATTGCTTCTCATGTTTTACACAGATTTTTAAAATTAGTCTGATAAAAGAAAAAAAAAAACTGGGAAATTCTTGCATCCAAGACCAAAAAGGTTTAAGCCATAATCTAAAATGGTTTGATTATTACATCGTGTTCTTCCAACATCATAGAGATGCAAAAACTACTCATTTGGATTCGTTTTAATATAGTAGGCATCAAAAGCCCAATATAAAAATTACTGCATATGGTGCTTTTCTAGCATAAAATAAATAGAAGAAGTCCAAATTACTTAGATTTTTTAAATTAGTAATATTTATTACAAAACAGTACAAATGCTTTTCCCTATAAATAGCACAATGCCCAGCTACTGGAGAAAACCTCCTCAGATGACAGCTTTAAAATGTGAATAAACTTCACACACATCATACCACAATCCAACTATGCAGCATTTCCTATTTTGTATGGATAATGTATGTATCTTACTTTTGTGCGTGTCTCTCAGGAAATACATACAGCAGCAGATAATCACTTACTCTTTTAGCTGACTAAACAGAGCTTAACAGGTCTCAATGTAGCTCTGATTTAAAGGCTTATAAACAATGACCTAAGCATACCAACAAAAGTGGAAAAACCTGAAAAGAGGGGAAAATAAGGCAAAGACAATTGAATCATGGGGCTAATAAGTGACAAACAAAACACAGATTTCATGAAGGAGGTTTGCTGAGGAATACTTTTTTATTGAAGTTTCTATAGAAGTAGCTGGTCAAGCTCAAAATAGTAACCCTTAAGATTATAAACATTTGCCTTAAGTGCACTTTTTTTGCACTTGCTGCAAAAATGTCCTTACCAAATTTCAGTTAACAGACCAAGGAGGAAATCAGTTTAGACTATTTGCCTATTATATAATTAATTTTCCTAGAGGAAAAAAAAAATAAACTCCTGACAAAGTATCTGAATTTTTTGAATGATGAAAGCAGCAAATTCTTAAACTTCAAATACTTATCATTCAGTGAAAATCAAGCATCATCCTTCTCCTACAAAGTGACTGGCAGAAAACCACACAGGCCAGCACAGGTTTACACAGTTGGGTACTTGAGCTGGTATCTCAGTGATCAAATAGGCTAAACCTTGTACTCCCCGGTGTTATAAGAAAACAGTTTTGCACAATGTGGCTGAGTTTTATCTTTCTCTATACTAAAAAAAAAAACAACTCTGCACATCAGACATTTTCAAACGACTTCTGTCTAATTCCTAAGTGAGACTAATCTTAATTTTTCCCATTAGGATAGGAGAAAGAAGCATGACAAAAACCAAGAAACTACTCCTCTATGTCAACGTATCTGGCGACGTGCAAAATTCCGGTCATTTTGGTTAAAAAAGTGTCACTACTTTAAAAACTACCATTTTTTAAGTAACAAGGAAAGTTCATGATACATGGATTTAGAGCATTTCTGCAGTCACTTTAACACAAGCTCCATCAATTCCATACAATCTACTTCACGTTTTGCACTCAAAAGTAGGTGAAGTCATTAAAGGAGATCTGTTACTGGCAGCCACCTTCATACCTTTTCTTTTGACCAAAACCAGATCACATTTTGACATGAACTGTTAGAAAACTGGATGAAGCAGAGCACAAGAGCTAAAAAAAAACAAAACAAACAAACAAAAAAAAAAAAAAACAACAAAACTAACTACCAAAACCAACTTCTCTACCTATAAAAACAGAGGTATCACCACAAAATTGTTTCAACTGACACTCCTCTACTGTGACTGTGAAACTCTTCCATGAAGGGAGGCAGCCAAGCAAAAGTACAGCTAAATTCTTCCATCCTATTAATAGAAATGTTGAAATGCCTGCCTAATTTAGCTTTTACTTCCTTTTTCAATTTAGACTAACATCTCCCATGAGATATTTGAAGCTCTGTGACCAAACAAGACTCACCCTGGCTCATCCCAAGCACATCTTCAACGCACATTTAATAGCGCTCTTTTACAAGGGCACAACAAAACCATCCCTTACAGAGCATGTCCAAGCTGCTCAGAGTAAAAATTTTAGAACATTCTGTGATAAGAGGCTAGGATGGTGCAGGAACAAACTTCACTTAACATGCAGAGCAAAAAGGAAGCTGAGTTTTTCCAAGACCATACACTAAGCTTTACCAATTCTCAGTAGATAAAGCAGAAGATATTACCAGGGGGAACACATCCTCTTTACAGCAACACTGTTATGTCTGAGTTTCATAAATCCAAATCAGTTCTTTCCCTCATGCCTCACTTTTAGAGACTCTTCTGAGCCCTTCATTAGTGACCATGGGGTCATGAAATTTCACAAAGATTCAGAGCCAATACGGAGTTTCAAACTTTTAGTCTGAAACTGGATGGGTAAGGGAAATTGTATACAGAAAGAGCTCCTCAGTATCCACAGCTTTCAGCTGGGAATTTCTCTGTTTACCATGAACAAAGACATGTCCCTATCACAAACAGCCTCTAAGATAAACTAAAGCCAAGAGAAGTAGTAAATAACATCTGTCTTTTGGTTTTCAGTAAAAGGAAAGAAACCTTCAGCCAGATTCTATCCTTAAAATTAAACTGTTTCATAAGAAAAGCTCAAAAAAGAAAAGAATTAGTTATTCCATTTACTTCAAAGTAATGTTGTTCATTGGTTAAACCCTCAGAGAGCTAAACCGAATATGGAACTCTGGTAAAACTATGTTTTAAGACATCTTGTGTCAGCCCTAGTATATACCAAGAGACTGACCATTCCTGTCTACAAAAACTCCTTATTAACAGTTTAAAATAAGGACAAAAGCATCTCCTCCAACTCACTGTATTTTACTCACAGATCATTAAATATGAAGAAAGTCTCCTCATAAACTGTGTGTAAACAAAAAGCAGAAAACCCCAGCAAAACAAGAGAGAAAATCAGACCCTAGAAATGCATGATGCTTCAAACACATAACAATGAAATCCCAAGCATATTCAATTCAAATTCATAACAATGAAATCCCAAATTTCAGAAGTTATACAAACTGTGCTGCTCCCTAGTATTTGAGAACTAACACAAACTTCTTTGGATTTCCATCCACTTACACACCAAGTTCAGCACTGAAGCAAGCTTCACATATTCCAGACTTTTAATGCAAAGCAACCTGCTTGGAAATTGACTTATGTTACATTTGATAGGCTTAAATGATGGTACATAGTGGCAAGGCACTTCAACTGAACAGGTCAGGAAAAAAGCTTGGGCTAGCTCCTTATTAACTATCAAGAACCTAAAAATAAAAGTCTGTATCCAGACAACCATTTTTCCTCAAAGCCCAACAAATTGTGTACTAGTCCCTGTGTATCAAACAGCTTATAGCTAAGAGTTGTGCACCCTGAGCTTTTCCATTCATCTGCTAATCAAATGTGACAACTTACTAAGCATGAAATACCCTTATTAGAAATAACTACAGTCCACAAATGCTGAGGTGTTCATATGTGGGTTCATTTTTTTCTTTTTTCCTATGATTAAAATCCACCTCACATGTATTTTTGATACTCTAAATCTTATTCTGCAGTGCTGCACTGTAACACTCCTGACTGAAATGCAAACACACTAGGGAGAAATAATCCCTAATAAATTTATTTAAATAATCCCTAATAAATAAAGACTTTAGGTTACTAATATATAACAGAAAAACTGATTTAAAGGATAATAAATCCAAATTCAGTCATTTGAATAAAAACCAGCTGATCCAATCATGGCTATATCAATGAAAGCTAAGGGACATGGACATTCAGAGAATTAATTCAAAACTGAAATCTACCTAAGGATTCCAGTATAATTCTAAACAGTAAAGAAACTTCACTTCTCAAGAGAATAAAAGAATACAAGGATATTGTTCAAAAACACATTTTTCTTTTTTTTATCTGCAACTAGGATTTGAACTAGTTATGGTTCATGATAAATAATAAATAATAAAGTATAAATAAAGTATAAGAATAAAAATTAATTGCAAGTAAAATACCTGAAGTTCAGTCCTAAAACTTACAAACTGACTTAACTGCTTACATAAATCTTAAATTCAAGTGCCCTTGTGAGACAGAAGAATGAAGGCATTTTATGAGTAAGCAAGACTCGATGAAACCAGCCTTACATCAACCCAGAAATGAAGAATTGCTTTGGGAACTACAACTCCATGAGGCTGCAATACATAATCAAGTAAATACTCCCAACAAACTGATTTTTAAATGAAAGTTATTTTTAATCTCTCCATAACAGTATACATCCCGAATTACGGACACCAATGGCTTCTGGCAAATAGAAAAGGGGACAGAATTAAACATGATCAAATAACGCCACCATTCCCCTGTGTGGAGACTTAACCATCACAACAGTTTGAACAAGGTTTCAAACTTCACATAAAAAATGTCAGATCCAGAATACAGAGTTGCTGATCAGAAAAATTCATAATGTATGAAATAGGCTGCAATGATGGCTGAAACTATGATAATACTGGGCAGAAAGAGAAGGAAAGAGGATAAAGCAAATTCAAGCGTGACCCCATTTCCAATTAAATATTGACCCATTCATCAGCAAGAGTTGAGGTACCAGCTAAATAAACCAAGAGCAACTGCAGGCAAATGAATGTGAAATGGCGATACAACTTCTGAACATATGGGAAGAAGTGGAGAAGAAAGGGACATGCTACATAACACAACTAAACCCAAGACAAAAAGCGCACACTTGAGAGGCACAGAAACACCTCAGGTCACTTTACAGATCAGCATCCACCCCAGAAAAGCCCAAAGACCACCAACAGCAAAGCAAGTTACAAGCAGCCCTTAAGGACACCAAGGAGCATGAAGACACCAATGTCTACCTTTGGACAGCCAAGGCATTCAACCTCTCACCTGGCAGAGTAACAAATCACAAACAACCAGAGCTGCCCTGAGTGGATTTACTGCCAAGTGAAGGTAAATACTTTTTTTTTTTTAATTAAAAAAATATTTAAAACATGTTTAATTCTGCCTATAGCTTTGTAGCCTGAGTTTAATTTAAAACTTTGCATGTTGCACACTTGGAGTTGGAAATCAAGTTGACTATGGCAACTTTAGAAACTTTTGCTGTGCAGATGAATACAAGTGGGTTGGTTTGGTTTTGTTGGGTTTATTTTTCCTTTTTTTTGGAGCAAAAGTAATTAAGGAATTATATGAACGTCATTATCACCTTTTTGTAAATGGATAAAATAATGTACTTTTTTACAAGTTGTTAACATGGACAATTTGTTTATATACTAATCGTTTAACTAGGACACAGTGTTATTAAGGATTCACAATTTATGTTTTAAATTTTATTAAATTAACTATTCAAAAAATCAAGAAAGGTTACAAACAATACAGGCACTTTGTTGATGTCTTAACACACAGCCAGCAACTGGAATAGCTGAGCTACTGCAAGCACCATATTTAGAGTAAATATGTGAAATGCCAGAGCAGTTTCAACCCATGCAAACTTCTCACTTCCCACAACAGCAAAAGAATCACTCCTGCTAGAATGGCACTGCTGCTGGAGCATATGAATGTTGTGACTGAAGGCCTGCTTGTTTAGGAGGAAGCAATAAAGGACAGCAAGTAAAGATTTCAAAAGGGTCTTTTCAGGAGAAAAAGCAAAAAGGAGTTGATGAGGAGAACTCAGTAAATTAACATCAGTATGAATGAAAGTACATAGGAAATCTCAGAATGAGTATAATCCCCACTTTTGGAGGTTTTTAAATTTATTTTAGGTTTAGACTACTTATGACTACTTTTGTCATGACCTGCATAAAAGTCTCAAGATTTCCCTTTACGCCACCACTGTTCACTCCAGTAATGCTGTATGCTTCAGTATGCTTCATTCTGTGAATTAACATGCTCAAGTCAAATTTTGATGTAGATCTTGTTCATTTTCACCCTCTCTTCTGAGGTAAAACTTATAAAAGCCTAATTTACCCTTGTATACTATTGCAAATGATCCAGATAAGAATTACTTTAATAAAGCTCCTTTAGCAAAATAGCACAGGAGATTTTTAGTCACAATCAGAAAATCCAGCATATTTGCTAAATCTGTATGAAATGCTTAACTGCATTAAGTTATTCTCACACAGTTAAATACAGCTTGGTTCCCTAATTTCTAAATTCCCAATACCCAATTTGTGACATATTACTCATAACTTGGATTTATCGTCATTAGATTTGAGACAACCACACCTTAGCACTGAATTTACTAACATTATTTTTAAGTTTAGAAGCTACCAGTCAATTGATAAAGCTCTGATATAAACTAGGGGTAAAATACAAAGTAGAGCAATATTTCTCCTTCAAGTCTTGAAGGATACAGTTACTTTGAATTTACTAAGAATTCGTAATCTACCCACTCATGATCATGCTTCACAATGGAGAAAATGGCCAGAAGAGCAAGGAAAACAATAAGCCAAATAATTTTACAGCAACACAACCTTCTTTCCACTTGATTGCATTCTTTTTTGTTAGTTACTTGTTGGTTTTTAGTCAGTTGCAGGCAGATACAATCAGTAATAAAATCTCTCTCATACCCAAGTCTTTGCAAGATAACATTAAGCTCCAAACTGCAACTACTCCCAGAGTTAAGACTTTGACCCGCAGGAAATCTAAATGGCTAAATTCACATACTCATGAATAAAAAGCAAAGTTTGCAGCAGAAGAGTTTGCTAAAATACTCAAAAGGACATATACTTGAGATTATTGCTTAAAACTTGTATTGCAAACTACTTGAAAATATTAAATAACTGCTTAATAATTGTAAATGACATGTGTATAAAGTCTTGAAGTAGAGGGCTTCAAGACTTTATACACAAGTCATTTACAATTCTTACCTGATTTCTACTATCATGGTTGAGAAAGAGTTACTTCAGTTTACAGAGAAGTGGACATATCCTACCAGCAGTAAAGCTACTACGTGCTATTTTAAAGCATTAATTGATGTATGAGATGTTTTGAGTGAAAATGTTTTAACAGCAGTGAGAAATTTCAATTTAAGAAAGCTGTTTAATAAATTAAGCTTTCAAATACAAAAGGTGTCTTGGCTTCAGAAAAAATGTTGCATTTTCCAGAGGGAGTGAGACACCAGTAATGTTTTTTAAGTGAACTTTCCCAGAATTCTACCATCATCAACAAATCATATACTTTACATAAGGCAACAAATGCAGAAGTCAGGAAGCTTTAAATTCCACATTGGGTAAGTCATCTCTTGTATTATTATGCAAACTACCATTACTTTGTGAGAAAAGCCATTAGGGACAACTTAAAATTTTCACATCTACAAATCAAGAACTGATTTGAGGATTAGGAACTGAAGACTGAAATAGATCATTAGGTCACAGGCTGAACGGCAAAGAATGTTTCTCCCAAGTGTCCCTTTTAGAAAATGCAAGATATGACAGCACCATTAAAAAAATAATTAAGAAAAATCTCAGCTAGGGCTATAGCCCAAAGTTACATGAGACCTGAATAATCACTGCTACTGGGAAACAATGGTGGTGGTATGAAGAGTCACAGGAAGCTGATTGCAGGTGTCCTACAGCTTCTCCTCCTTAGCTCCTGCCTCTTACTTCATCTGAAGCAGAACACTGCTTCAGGCTAAGTAAAATAAAACAACAGCTGCACAACTACACAGCTATTCTTTCTGCAAATGAGCAGCTGTAGTAGAAAATTGTCCCTCTGGCAGCCAGGAGGAGTATGATAGTTCTCATACTCTACTAAAAGGCCCGAACAAATATTCCAAAGGAATTCCAGTAAAAAGTAAGAAAGTTGGCTAAAGAAAGAAACTATGAAGGAATCAGAGAAAAAACTCAGAAAGAAAACTGAATACTTCAAAAGAAAGTTGTAATAATGCAATTATCTGTATTTGGAATAATTACAGTTACAAAGAACAGTTCTAAGCAAAAATAAAAATGGATCGCCTCCAGAAATTTAAGTCAATTACAAAAAGGAAGCAAAGCTGCAAGAAACCTCAGGTGATTCTGCCAAAACCAGAGACAAAATATGAGTTAGTTGCAGCACTAAAATACCATAAAAGGAATGTGGATAATCTGTGTCTACTGAAGAACACAGAAGTACCCACAGAACTAGGAGTTAATTCACCTCATCACCCAGGTACACTTTAGCGTATAAAGGCAAGTGAACCCTTATAACGCCGGTTTTCCCAGCTTCTCTACAAATCTCTTGGGTGATCCAGCAAAAAGCAATGATCCTTGTTCCTCAGTTCTCCAAGTTACCCTTTTTATACCATCTCAGTTTGAAATAGAAGCTGTCCCCAGCACAGACATGAAGCAGGAGTTTTTCACTGGGCTTTTCTCTGTCCCAGTAGTAGCATCTAGAAAAAACCCTGACACCAGTGACTTAGGAATTAAGCTCCCAACAAGTTCCTTCGAGTTTCCTTTGCCTTCCACAGCTTCTCATACACATCTACTCAACACAGGGCAGAGTTCTGGTTTACTGCCTTCCTTAAAAATACATGTTTTCTTTCACAATAAGAAATCAAGGAAATTACACTCTGGCTTAATTATAGAGATATTTCCTGTTAAGAATGGGTAATTACAGCATCACAACTTCCTTCCAAGTCATCCTTCCACATTCTCATTTAAAGAGGGCTACTCCATTAGCTACAAGCAGATAGGGTTACTATGCCACACTCATTCAAGAGGCCAACCCTAAACGAGTATCACAACAAAGCTGTTTTAAGTACACTCCACAACACACACATGTACACAAACATTTTTATGCTACTGAGCTATCACTGTTACAGCAGCTTCACTGAACCAACCCAGCGAAATTTACTAGACATTAACTTCAGATATTCCTAATATTAATTATCCACCACACATACAAACACAAGCACACCTCCCTCTGAGAATCACATAAAAAAGGAGGGAAATCTGCTAACAAGTTTCCCAGCACCATTTATATTCTAACAACCCAAAGCACTTGTTCTTAGCATCACTCTCCAACACTCAACGTGGGGGACAAAAAAGCTACCTAGAAAGAAAGGGTTGTACCAATCTGCGTGTGCAAGTTAAACCCACAAACCAGTTTAGAGCTCCCTCTGCTCTAATAGGTGTAAAAACGGGACAAAGTCCTAGTGAAACTAGGTTTTCCATAAAAGAAATTCATGAACTATGTTTTGAGGGTTCCAAGGCTATTAAACCTGATTTCTGAAAAACAAGTAATCCATCACAACAAGCACAGCATTCAGAACAGCAAACAGAATCCTTAACACAGCTCCAAGGCTGGACCTTCAAAACAGAAGAATAAAACAGTATCACGGATTCAAGTATACAGCCTCAAGATGATGTTGCTACCTATCACAAGCCATGTCCACTTGTAAATTAGAAGTCTTTCTCCCCCAAACCAAACAACTAAGCTTTGTAATGGGAGAGAAAGCATTCTTTGAAATATATTACATTTTAACCACCATGAGCTAAGGAAAAAATTCCTTTTTAACTTCCTTGATAAAGATAACCATCACTCAGGGAAATAGAGGTAACCTAGGATGGAGAGCACTTCAGTTTTTAAACTCCACACACTGTCAGAAGCAAGATAAATAAGAATAGGAACAATTAAGTTAATGAGTATCTATGTTGGACTTCCCTCCATTTTTATGAGTTAACATGAGGCTGAGCTAGTTAAAACTATTTGTGACAGCTCAAGCTTAATGAAGAAAGCATTTCAGTAACAGGACAGTCAGAAATCTTGAGATGTGTACAGGAAATACAGAAACAAGAATGTATGTCATGGCCACAGAACATGCTACCAGACAAAGACTTCATTACTGGACAGTACAGGAAAACTCAACTCATCCGCCCACCAGGACACAACCTATAGTAAGTTTTACCTGTATTATCATAATAAGCAATAATCAGAAAAATATTAAGGCAGCATGCTGCCTATGAAGACAGGTATATTAATTGTCATTTACAATGAGATGTCAGTTCATAGACCTTACCATGTTAAAATGGTTGTTGTAAAAGGAAGATATGTACAAATTGTTCAGAAGCGGGGCTTGAGTCACAGCTTGTGTAAAAAATATTTATTTTAAAGTATACAACCATAAAGGGTATGAACAAAGAAAAAGTTCAAAATACAAAACCATGTGTCATTTCCTGATGCCAGGAACAGAGACTTCTAATAAATATATCAGGGTACAAAGCATCTAGCCACAATCTATTTTAACCACTAAAAAGAGGGACTAATTAAAAAACCAAGTTTTCTTTGCTTTGATAAAAATTCTCAGAGAGGCAGAAGCCAGAACTCCTGACAGTCTAGAACAGAAAAAGGAAACACAGAATTGGTCTTCTCATCCAGCAACTACCAGACAGCTTTCTAAGGAAGTCCAGGCAACCTTCTGAAGCAGCACCCTGGAGGTCTCCATTAGGCTGTTGCCTAGCAGCCCTATCCAGAACATCACCCTTTTACACACACACACCCCCACCTGAAGAGCAGGTCTCTGGCCAGCTTCATATTCTTTTCAACAAAGCTTATACCACAAAATAATTCAGCTCCTAAATGCCTCATTACTGAAACCATACTTTTAGCACAATTACAGGCTAAGCCTGACAAAGTTTGTTTTCCAGAAAGCCTCACTTCTGCTGTGTGAAATCCAGTAACATCACGATTTCATACATATGCCATATGACAAGGGGTTTTCTCTACCTGCCAATAAGTTAGTCAAAGCTCAAATATTTCCGCAGTGTTCTGACACCCTTAGCTAACCAAATATAACAAGACCACTCAGTTACTATCATCTTCAGCCAAGAGATTAAATGAATGAGGGCATACCAAAAAGAGTCAGAGGCAGCTGTTCTGGGACTACCCTAAAAAATTAATCACATTGCTCTCAGGTACTTGCAGAACAAGAATTTCTTAAACCTTTAACATGCACATGTTTTGGTGGAAAGAAGAAAGAACTACAGTACAATTAATCCTACTACTATCATCTGGTGTTCTCATTTGGATACAGAGCAATTCAGAAGGCACAAACTCAAGACTCATGAAGAGTCAACCTTCTCCTGCAGACGTGGGTGGGAGGAATGGAGAAAGCACACATATAGAAGGCACAGACACACAAATCTCTCC
This sequence comes from Molothrus ater, assembly GCF_012460135.2. Classification (NCBI taxonomy): domain Eukaryota; kingdom Metazoa; phylum Chordata; class Aves; order Passeriformes; family Icteridae; genus Molothrus; species Molothrus ater. The sequence goes on from NC_050479.2 coordinate 83,647,096, forward strand.
AGTATCTTTTATTATATATATTTGGGAAAGTGAAAGGGGTGGGGGGGAAGCTGTCCTTAAAAGGCCCAGAATAAACAGATGCAAGGCAATCAGATATTCAGACCAAGAACTTCCTCAGTCCTGTGACCTTACAGCTTAGTGGAGAAACGCTATTGTGAACTTTGGTGTTCATCATTCTCTTCATAATCACCTAGGCGGATCACAGCTGATAGAAAACATTTTAAGCCTTTCCACCTTCGATCTGCTCTTAACAGAAGCTGAAAAATGGCCAGACCCTGCATGGCATGTTAAGACCAGGTACCGAAGTTCTAAAGAAGTCCTCTTAGATACATCTTTCCAAGTGAATGAGACAGGGTAGAAAGAAGGAACATCCTCACTGAGAGAGATTTGCCCCTCAAACAGTCGTTTCACATGTTTTCCTATATGGAAGATTTACATGATCGTTAAACAAGGATTTTTTTTTCCCGGGTAGATTACCTGGAAAATAATTAAGATAACTGATGAGCTATTCCTTCCTGAAACTCCTGCACCTCCTCTAGAGAATGGGGGAGTGCTGCCCTAGCACGACGCAAATGAGATCAATTAGTAAGGAAATTGCAGCCCACTCCTCTGCCTGGCCTCCGTGGTTCTCTCTCTCCCTAAGAAAGGGGTACGGAGCAGGTCCTGTCCTTCAGGAGCTCACACTGTCCGGGGCCCTGTGCATAAGGAAGACTGGCAAGGCCCTTTTTGGAGAGCAGATATACTGCACAGCCTCTCCCAGGCTCTCCATCGCCACGTCCCCGACCCTACGCCCCCGCCCTCGGGCTATGCCCTACGCTGAAGCCCCGAGCTCCCCCGCCTGAGAAGGCTTCCCGTCCCCACGAGGCCGGTGGGATGGGCGGCAGCCCCGCAGCGGGACCCCGGCACAGGCCGGGCAATCCCGCTCCTCGGCGGGACGCTCGGGAGATCCTCGGGCCGCCGTTCCCTGCCGGTACTCACAGTCCAGGTGCTTCTTCTTGGGGCCCATGACCTCGTGGGTCGTGGCCTTGCACACGGTTTTCGAGACGGCCGAGCCGGTCACGCTGTGCTGCGCCGCCGTGATGCGGTCGGTGAGGCTTTGGCCGGACATGGCGGGTTCGCTGGCGGCGCTGGAACCGAGCGCGGCTCCGCTCCCTCCTCAGGGGCCGGGACGGGAGGAGTCGCCGGGGGGATGGAGCTGCGCGGGCTCCTCACCCCGCCGTGCCGCAGGCGGCCCCCGCTCCGCCCTCAGGGACGGACCTGTCACCCGAGCAGGGACCCCTCCTCCTCCTCCTCCTCCTCCTCCTCCTCCTCCCGCCCCCCTCCCCCGGCCGCCGTCCCCTCCCCCTGCGCGCCCGCCCGGCCGGGGACAGGGACACGCACTGGGCGCCGCAGGAAAATGGCGGCGGCCGAGCTCCTCCTCGGGCCTTGCCGGGCCTCTCCCGTGTCACGTGACAGCCCGGCGCCCCGCCCGCGTGACACGCACCGCCCCCCTCAGCGCGGCGGGCGGGGGCAGGGGCGGGCGCCGCTTCTCGGGCCGGGATCGCTTCTCCCGGGATTCCTGAGTGTGGGGCAGCCTCGCCTGCCCCTGGCGGCCCTTCCCTTTGGGGAACCTGCCGTTCGTCTGGTCAGGCTCCCCTCGGGAGATTCGGTGAGCCCCTGTTCGGGTTCAGCGCCGGGTAAAGTCTCCGTGGAGCGAGTGGGGGGTGTCTCCGCCCCTGAAGGAAATAGTTTTGTGTTTCTCAGCCTGCAAAGTTTTTGTGGAAGCACCTTAGGCTAGGGAAAGCTCAAAGCGAGCTTTCTGTTCTTAGGCAGCGAAGGGTTCGGAGCCGGCTGGTTGCTGCGATCGGGCTTCTCTTCGGAGTTACTTTTACTTGAAAGCTGGCCAAAAATTTCTCGAACGTACATCACGGCTAGTATAAAAACACTGGTGGTTTCCAGGTCTTTCATGTTTAGCCTCCCACCGTTCTGCTAGTCAGCTAATGCTTCTTGGACCTGTGCGGTAGCTCTGTCCTTGTCAGCCTGGGATTTTGTATGAAGTTACTCGGTATCTTCATAAAAATCAGAAAAAAGTTCCTTAAGGTGCCTTCTCCCAGCCTGGTACGTACAGCTGCAAACCTGGCTAGCGACAGACGGTGACAAACAGTGGGGAGCGGCTCCTTGTCGTCCTCAGCTCCCACCGCCCCTTGCCCGAGCGCCGCCCCAGGCTCCCGGCTCCCTGCAGCTTCCATTACTCCTTGCAACACCGCTCCTCTCCTCCTCCCCAAACACACAGCAGTGAATAACACGGCAAAACCGCAGGATTCCAGCAGACAAAGTTCTTCCTCTCCCAGAAGTGCCTCCTGAGGAGCTGTTTTGTAAGTGTCCCCCATCCATGAAGCCACTGAAATATTTATTGGGCAACTTAAAGAGAAGCAGTATACAAATGATACTCAGCTCTGTATGCTTGACAGGAGGTGTAAGTAGGATTATCTGTTTATAATGCGTAAGGAAAACTGGTGTCAGAGGAAGAACATCTGGTGAAAGCTGAACCCAAATAATGCCTTTTGTGTGTGCGTGTAAGGAAGGCTAGCAACATGTAGAACTTGCTTTCTTCATAATGCCAAGCTCTTGAGGATACTGCTGTATTTGTATTTCTTAGCTCCTTCTGAACTGCTTTAGGACTCCCAAATATCCAGGCTGGGGAAATAAATCACTGATGTACACAGCAGCAGACTCTGGCATAAGACAGCTTTAGCATAAAGCTTCACACTATGGAAGCACAGGGGCTGCTATAGGCTACTGATACAGCAACACACATTGGTATTTTTTATGCTAACTTCAACTAGGACCTGGATTTCAACACCCCATTTCAAGCTGCTATTTGGAGAAATTCCATGGAACTGGCCTGAGTAAATTAGGCTCCATCAGTTCTTCTTAGATGATGCCTGTCACTTTCTCCAGGAGCAGTGAAACTATCCAAACAGAGGAAGCTTGTGACTCTAGGAGTTACTGAGACCAGATTTGGACAAAATATCTCATTCCTAAGGGAACAAAAAGTGACCTCAATCTTAGAAGTCCAAAACTAAAAATAAATTTTGCCTTTTTTACAGCTCTTCTTGTTCACAGAAAGCTCACAGTTTTACTCCACAGTTAAAAATTCTGCTTGTAATACTTGTTCATAAGCAGAAATGGATGAGAGAACTGATGGCAAAATGTATTTTGATAATTATTTGTTGCTTTTTAATTGCTTAGGAGGCACTTGATGCCATTACAGCAAGAAGCTTGAAGCGCTATGATAGATAATATCTGAGCACCTCCCAAAGATTTGGAAATTGAAATCAAAATATTATCTCTTTTCCTTTCCTACCTGGAGAAAACAAGTTTGATTAGCTTGTAACTCATTTGTTTTTGTTTGTGTGCCTGGGTGTGCTTGAGAATGAAAGGAGGAAGGAGTACATATCTAAAGAGAAACTACTCCAGAGATAGGAGTCCTATATTTAGTGAAGCAGCAAACCTAAACAACATTCTTTTCTCTTGTGAAAAGTTCTTCCAGAATCTGGATCTAGCTCTTGTGAAAGTGCTGTATCATGCATTCACAAGCTCCCCAAAATTGACAGTATTTAGCTGGTATTCAGCTATCCTGGAAGGACAAACAAGCTAACAGATCTTTTTCTTCCCATGTGTATTGTATAGTACTGAAAACCTAGCCTCAGCATGACCTCTGCAATTTATTATGACCTCTGCAATTTATTTATTATTATTAAATGAAATATATCATTTTCTTGCAACAATGTCATTTCCAGTCAGTGAGGTGCCTGTCACACTGAAATGCCTGCAGTCCACCAGGGTGATTTGGTGTTCCCAGTGCTGCTGGCATCCATGCTCTTCGTCCTTCCTTCGTGGAATCACTATTAGGAGAGCCATGGGTTGGGGGCACTATTAATTAGCTTCAGATCTCAGCCAGGTGTTTTGGCTGAATTTCAGGTCTATTAGAAATCAGCCCATCTGTGCCACAAAACTAGAGAGGAACAAAGCTGAGCATATGCTGATAAACCTTGCAGGCTCATTACCAAGGATTTGAGGCCATATCCGCTAACTGCAACACAAAAATTGTATCAACCATAATTTGGGAAGCTAAGGGGTCTAGTGAAGAGAAGTTGAAAAGAGAGAATGAGTTTGACATAGGGCTGGGTACTGGAACAACTGAAGGGAGATGGTAAGAGTGATGGGGCAAGGAAGGAAAAGCAAGGGCAGCAAAGCCACCTGTGTAAGGTTGGGAAATGCCCTATCAGTGTTGTATAAATGATTTGGAAATAAGTTACAATCCAGATGTTTCCCATGACCCATTTAAAGGATCACTGCAGTTTCATTTGCTCTTAAGGGTTATCGTATTTTCCCCAGCTTTTCAGGGAAGGTGGTTTTGATGTTAGCTCCAGGAATTCAGCATCTGTTTGAGTAGACATAAGATGTAGAATAGACTGCAGGAAATAGAAAACACCAGCTTCCCAAATGTAGCTCTCTATGGCATTTGTCCATGTCTGTGGCCACTATATGGTCCCATTTCTTGTGCACCTCTGGCAACAAAGAACTACAGAGTGGCTGCACAGCTAGAACCAGGCCACTCACTGGCCATATGCAGAAATCTACAGTTAGTGATGCATTTTTGAGTAGACTAATATTATCCAGCCTAGTAGAACTGTGCCAGTTTAACTCCAGTGCATTAATTTCAAAACCATGTTCAAAGAGTTTGGCAAAGATTCACCCCATGTTGTTTTTCTGTGACTATAGCAAGAATTCAATATAATTTGCATCACCATAGCAACTTAACAAATAATTTTATGGACAATGATAAACTTTTTCCAGCAATGCTTCTAAGAAGATGAAGCAAATTAAACTGGAACAAAGAAAAATTATGGTTAAAATAATGCTTGTTAGTGGCACAATGAAATGAAGTAGTCCAGGAGTATGGTCTTGTTACTCATTCATGCTGCCAACAAGAGCAGAAGCGAACAGAGGTGGTAGGTAAGGTGGCCACATTCCTTGGCTAGGAGGGAAGGAGGCAACAAGATCATTTATCACTGCAATCTGGAATATTTCAAAATAGTCATGAAACACAGTGGAGTTAGAATACTTTTTTAAGTGATATACCTCTTCACTACTCCAAATGTCCACAGGTTTTCCTTTTGCTTCACTTGTATCCAGTTTCTGATCCTTCATACTTTTAGTACTCAGCTCCTTCCTTTCATAATGATCATTCTTTCATGTTAATCCCTGTTTCAAATACATCACCCTTATCCACCCAAATACCCACCCTGAGTCTATCCAGAATTTTCCTGCTGAAAGTGACATTCAGCTTTTGCTCTGCACTCCTCTTATATCACCTGTGTTTCTTCAAGCTCCGCACTGTCCTCACATCTATTCCAAATCAATCAATCCTCAAATCTATTCCAACTCACTCCTTGCAAAGACAACTTCCTCAAGTCCATAGTGAATCAGAGATCTCTTTCCCAATTCTCTTCCCTCTTTCTGGAAATAGTGACAGCTTTCTTGTTTCTTTTGTTCCTTTTACATTTCCTCTTTGGTGCTGCTCTCTGTAAGGCAAATATCCAACTTCCTTCCTCATACACAGCATTCTAAGCTCTGCAGCTTGTGGCATCTTCTCATGCAGCTCCAGTTATCTAGTAGTCAATGTCCCTTGCAGTGCTGTTCCCTGAAAAGAAGCTGACTTTGTCAATAAAGAAAGCAGCTGTCCAAAAGCTAATGTGATTTTGACATGATAAAAGCACATAGGAAGGGACAAAAGTGAGTCAGTACCACTGCATAGGAGGGGAGCAATCAGAACTAATTTTTTTCACTTAGGAGCAGGAAATCTGTGTAGGAGCTCCCAAGCCTCATGAGAGTATCTAAGTAGAGGCCAACAACAAATATGATGCTTCTGAATCCTCTTGTGTGTTCTAACACCTTTCTCTTCTTGTCCTGACATGAAACTTGCACACTGCAAGATTGATCATGTCAATAATGCTGTGAGCAGGATTCCGACCTGGCTGACAAATGCGCATAGTAAATGTCTTTGAGTGTGAGAGAGAAAGGAAACAAGCTCCCTTACATTTTGTTCACACTTCCCAGTGGATGTGTCAAACACTCACACCTCTGAAGAGCAAGAGGCTTTCTGTCCTCTGCACCTGCCATGCATTGCCCATCAGCAAACATTCCTAATGCACTCCTGCTGCTCTCTTTCCTACTGTGGTTTTTTACACATCATTTCTTGGCAGTGGGCACTCTCACAGTAACTCAGATACTGAACAAGGAAAAGCAAACCTTACAACACAGCCTCACCAGCATGGTAAGTGCACCTATACGCTTCCCCAAAATTTCTGTAGACCATCATCATACAGGGAAAAAAAAGTGGCCCCATCCCTGCTAGTGACACTTGTCCTATCCCTTCTTCCTAGCTTGATGTTGAAAACCTAGGGCCTTGCTGCCAAATGCTTCTCCCCATCATTGCAGGCTGGCAGTGTTTGTGAGACTTGGCAGGAGACAGCATTTGATAAGAAACCTTCTCTGGGCACCTCTGAGAGGGCACTGTCATTCATTTCACTCCCCTGCCAGTTCACAAACACCAAGCCAGCAGGGCAAGTACAGGAGGAACTGCATTCCTTTTGGGCTCCTGTAACTCGGAAGCAGCCCCTATCATTTCCTTCAGTCACCTTTGAGCCAAAAGCAAGCAGAACACACTCCAGCCTCAAAGGATTATTTTTAAGTAAAGATATAAGCAAACAAGCAGGCAGGGTATCAGTGGTGCAGCCACTGCTGCCAAGCTAAAATTGGTACTCATGCTCACACTCTTGCACACGTATACGTGCAGCAGAGCTTAATCAATTCCCTCATTAATGTTGAGGATCATGTGCTCATGCTCTGTGTCTGGGAAAGCTTTACACCCACATGAATTTTGATGTGGAGCTGAAACAAAAATGTTGATGCTGGCAATGCCAACTATAGAGAGTAAATAGCTGGGGCCTGCCAATGCTGACTTGAATGGGGCTTCTCACCCAGAAGAAAACCTACATGTGAAAAGTATTCTCATTATCAGGTCTGTGCAGTAAAAGTGAATCCTGGTTTTCTTCCTCAAGCAAATAAATGTATTTATGCCAATGAGTTGGTTTCAAGCCCTGTATGGATCGGTTCCACTCTCTGGTCTTCATGTGAGATCTGAGTCTTGCCCATGGAAATGAGTCAGGCTATCGGTGTTTGGCTCTGTGCTTCAGGGGTCAGTGACTGCATTTACACATGGGCAAGACTTCATGCTGATTAAATCAAACTACTGCACTGAAAAGAACATTAACTAAATGCCTCCTAACATTCTGATGGTGTATAAGCTATTCTAAATCTTAAAATCCATAGAGGATTTGTCCTAATTCATTACAGTAAACTCAAGTACATAAGTGAAAGTGCTTTCTGTTTAGTAAATTGGAGGAAATGCATAAAAAAATGAGTTAATGGCAATTTCAAATTGCTTTCTTTTTCAAGATCCGAGAAGCAAAGAATTGTGAGTAACATCGGAATGAATGTTCTCATTCTCTGTCATCTTGTGTTTCCTAGATTTATTTCTTAGAACTCAAAAAGCAATACTTTCTTAGTAGTAGTGGCACAGCAGGCTTGTCTTGATAACATGCTTCAGCCACAAGCCTTGTCTAGAAGTGATTGGATAATATGTTTTGCTTGTCTTCTCTACTGAAACCAGGGACAGATGCAGGCCAGATGTTAATATCAGGGACACAGCACTCTGTTCACAACTCTGTGTTGGGCACTCACCTTTCTGACAGCTCAATGACCTTGAGGAGATCCCACAGTGGTGTGCCAAATGCAGGAGAATGCATACTCACAGTCCTGACTCAGGCTGTGCTTTCTCTACAGCTCCCCACTGCTTGTGGCTAGTGTTGAGGTGCCAGAGAGGGGATGAGATGATATGCCCCCTGGGAACAAGGGAATTGCTAGCACTACTCCAGTGGAGTGGGAGAGGGGCTACAAGAAGGGTAAAATTTCCTTGGTAACCTCCCAATAAATCCATATCAGTTTAAAGCTACAAATGAATCTGGCAACAAACTTCTATGACTTCAGATCATAAACCACCCATTGTGCTGAAAGCTGTTTGGTGTGGATCTCTCCCCTGGCAACTGGCTGCAGGCCAGCAAACTCACTTTCTATGGATCACAAAATCACCACAGTTTTTACTGGTCACTATTCTTCTGAAGGCAGGAATAAAGGATAGTAGAGGATCTGTGGTTTTGGTGCACCCACCTTCCTGGTTCTTCTCTTTGTACCACTTCCATGTGCTTTCAGTAATCAGTTAAGCATGCCTTTGCCTTTCATACATTATCCCTTTTCAATGGAAATCCAGACATGTTGGCAGTGCTTGCTAGCAGAGGAGTAAAGAAGGAGTAATGATCCAAAAGAAATTATTACAGTCTCTCAAATTGTACTGGGATATTCTCAAATCAAACAGTAGCCCTGAATTTGTTGGTGTTCACTTCTAATATTCTTCAAGAGAGCCTGTGCATTGCTGAAGACTTTGTGCATTGCAATAGCAGCTGAAACCGAGGAAGAACTACAAAACCAAGATGCTGATGATTCTGGGCACCTGTGTTTTTTAACCCTCACAACCAAAAAAATCAGAGAATGATAAAGAGCAAAAATGGATAGCACATGCATTGAACTTATTCAGATTAGATAACACAGTTGGAGGAAAGGAGAGAAGATAAGTAGTTTGTGCAACATCTTGTTGACCTGAAAGATCAGATGCCTAAAAGAATATTTTACTAAGAACAGTTGTACAGAAAAGAGTAAGGTGGGCAGGTAAAACTGCAAATCAAATACTTTGGAGGTCCAAATTTCATCACATGGCAGTATACTTTCAGATGCTATATTCTGTTCCTATTGAATCTATGGCAAAATGCCTGCTGACTTCAAACAGAATAAGTTTTGCCCCTCTAAGCTATGAGTATGGCCAGCAATACTAATGCAGAATAGAAATAAATTGTATAGGTGAAGAGTAGGGAGTTGGTGCTGGAAATTTAGTGATGCCTAATCTTAATCCTTTTATTTTCAAATAAACAAAACCTTTTTACTCTTAGAACATTATATCAAACATTGGGTTTTTTGGTCCACAATATTTTATAGTCCATTGGCTGAAGTGATTATTGCTAATAAACTTTATTTGGTAAATAATTTTTTAAATAGCTAACCCATGTTTTCAAAAGCATTAGAAACATTCTTTTCAAACCAGAACTTTTTGATATTGCAGCCAGTTTTGCTCAAGAAAGACCTTTGAACCTTCTCATTTGTATTCTCTTTCTTTTTACCTCCTCCTCTGTTGCATGATATTCGCTTTAGTGAAGTTTATCCAAATCTATATTCTTAAACCTTATCCTGAAAGTGGATTTGATAAATCTTTGTAATTGGTTGACAGCTCTCAGCATTATAGCAGGTGTCTGTGCATAGATGTGAGAATGAATAGCATAAAATGAACTACTGAACTTTTTTTGCATTGAAGGAATTTTGCATCAAAACAAGCAAAATTGCCAGCAGTGTATCTGTAGTATTTTAAAATCAGATAAAAATAGGATTGCTGAATTCTTTAATTAACATAGCTGAAAGTTAGCCAAATCAGCCTTGGACACAGCAGGAGACGTACAGTTTGTCCTGATTTTGTGGGGAATGAAAAACTGTAATACTTGGCACATGAACTAACTGTGCTAACTTAAAATGTTACCAAAACATATTCAACTAAATCAAATATGGTGGTTTACCAGAGATTAGTATACATATTTTAACAGAACAGAAGAGCACAGTTTTAAAGTTGTAGGTTACTGAAAGAAACAAAATCTAGAGAAAGTGATTATCAATGACATGAAAATTTTGAAGAATATTGCTTACATATTGAAATCAGTGAGGTCCTTCAGCCAAACTCTGGTGTTCTTACTGACAGAGATTAACATCATCCCCTATGAACAGTTCTGTTCATTTGGGAATCCAGTCTTTTATGGCAAATAAAATCTCAAGGTGTTTCAACTGGAGTGAACATTTTCCATTTCAAGATGTTAAAACCCACCACTTTTTCATTTCTATGTGCTCAGTTGCATAAAAAAGGATTTTGATTAGGTTAGAGGTATAATATTATGATGGGGATAAATTCTTTATTAAACAGAAACAAACATCAACTGAGTAAACATCATTAGTGCTTACAAAATCTAGACTAGATGTAGTAGCTGCCTGTGTATGAACTTCAGTGTCTTCCTAAGCTTATACTTCCTTGTTGAAATTTTAGAGGAGAGTTCTGTCATTCTCAGATATGCATCCTTAAGCAAAAAAAACTCTTCATGCAAAACTTATGAAAAGCCCAATTAGAAAACCTCTGATGAAATCAAATGCAGCTTTTGAAACAGTCCTGTTACAGAAAGGTAAAACTGATTTTTCAGTTTCACTGAGGCAGTGAGGACTGAATCCAGAGAAATTTCTTGAGGAAGGACATTGCTACCCTCCCTGCAAAGCTTTACGGTTTAAAATTGCAGTGCAAATTCCTGCTAGTAAGGTGAGGGGGATATTCATTAAATTAGTTCATGTGGCAGTTGCTCTCCCTATTCACTTTCCTGTAGACAGCCCAGCTCAACTTGGGTAACACTGGCCCCTGTATGAGAGGGCTGTGTGCAGACAGTTACCAAATTTACTTGTAGTGGCATTTTCTGCCTTTAGAAATTTTATTTTTCTTTAAGAATTTTATTATGAAGACTGCCTCATTCCCAGATATAACATTTCATGATTTTGGAAGAAGCAGCTACCTGCAGAACTTGTCTAAATTGCCACATCCTTTGGTGCTTCTCTTGTCCGGATCACTTTGTTTCCTAGAAAATACAGCTCATCCTCTCAGAGGACTGAGTTTCCCTTGCATGGATGGTTTGCTTGTTAAAAAATTTGCCTTCAGAAACCACAGTATTCCATGAGCATCCTTAGGCAACAGTTCCCAAAACAGGGGTTTTTACCAAAATTAAGTTACTGTCCCAGGGCTATGAGCCAGTCTGAAAGGGAACTTGCAATGAAGAGTTACTCAAAAGCCAGTTGGACTGCACCTTACTCTTTTACCAGCTTCCATCTTTCAGATGTGTGTGAGATGTATTCCATAGTCACAATGGGTGAGGATTATAATGGTTATTCCATTTTACAGACAATAAACACCAAGACAGGAGGCACAATGACAAGAAAGGCCCTGCAGATTAGAGGGCGAGGCAGAAATCTTGCTTTTCCTCAAGTCAGGGCCACTGATTCCCTTTGCAGCACACTCCAAAGGGCTGTGACCTCTTTAAGTGAAACACGATTTTTGGGCCGTTTCTCAAAGATCCTCAGATCTCTTTTCTACACCAAACCCATACTCCTTTGGTGGGGGAGGTAGGATGACTCAGTCACTCCACAGGCTCTCTGTCACTTCTCCCTGATACTTACTCTCAAGAAAAGCAGAATGCATCCATCCATGCTCTTTGGTAAACAAAGGGATGTGTGGGAGCATTTGTCCCCTTAGAGACTTAGAGACATTGCATGGGTAGATGAAGCAGATCTAAAAACAAAGACATAATTCCAGTGCTCTAGCAAAAACATCTGGCCAGCACTGTCTCTTAAAAAACAGACTGGAGGAATGTAAACATATGTTTGGCTCACAAAGGAGTCGTTACATAAATGTTAATTATGAAGAGGATTTCCCATGAGTACAAGAGCTTTTGACAGAACTTTGATTCCATGCAGTATACAAGTCTCTGGAGTCACATGCTCTGTCTTAGAGCTGTGCTGACACTTCTCTGAGTACTAAGGAGCAGCAAGGGCATTCGCTGTAGCACAGGAACAGAACAAGCTTTGATGATTGTAAGTGAAGTTTGCACAGCATCATGTTGAAGCAACTGTGTAATTAAACAGTTCCACCGATTATGTGGAACATGTGAATATCTAGCTACGATCCCACAATGGTAAGGCAGCTTGCCTTAGGTTACCTAAAGAAGATATCTGAGCATTATCATATCATTTGGCATAGCAAGGGCTATGGAGCCATAACATTTTTGCTGTTACAGCACTGAGATTCTTCTCTTTGCTTTCAATGTTTTGAGCTGTTATGATGTGACTTGCATGCCTTTTTCCTCCACAGTCAGGAGGTATTCAAGTTAAACTGACCTTTCCAAAGGGATGATGAGATTCTCACATGGCTGACATGACTCCAGGCCTCCACAAAGATCACAAGAACAGGAGACAACCTTAGGCTTTCTTTGCTGTGAATAGTGCCATTTAGCAAAGGGAGTGATTCACCATATCCAAAGTGAAGCCTACCTTCAAACCATTAGGGTGAAGGCACTGGAGGACCAGTTTCGTAATCACCCTGTTTGCATTGCTTAAACAGACACTGTGAGCCTCCTCTTCTTCTCCCACTATGGCCACCTCTTTCTCCTCCACCACCCTTGTTCTTGCAGCACTTGTGCTGCTGGGTGATGAATCTGACCAGGGAACTTACCTGACTGAAAAATATGGCTGATGTTTATCTGGCCTTTTTTGCAGTGTTACTTTTTCAGTTGGATCAGAGTTCCCTGTTCCAATTTGTGATGTGGCTCCAAAGTCTGTCAGCAGAGTAAAGGCAATGAGAGGTGGGAATGTTCAGGTGAGAGTGGGAGTTCAGGGATATGAAAACTGTGGGTCTTTGGTGTCCAGCGACTGAATATTGAACCATGCTTTGGGACTGATACCTTCTGTCTGCCTTGCCTGTTAAACTCTTACTGCATGTGTTGCTCTATAAATAATGTCTTTTGAAATTATAACAAGCCTATTTTAAAAGAGAAACACAGTTACTGAATTTCCACTACAATTTATCTGCCAGCCCTCCTTCCTCCCCAGTGGCTGAACATATCACTTATGTATTTCACAAATGCAAAATAGAATACTCCACTGCTTTTTCCTCCATTTTTTAGATGAAATTGTAAGAATTCATCCTTTCAGAATGACTAAAAAAGGTAGCAGGACTTCTGCTCAGGAAGAAAGAGAGTGATCTAGATTTAAGGCTTTAGAAAATTCAAACAGTGAGAAAGACTCAAAACATTTAAAAGCCAGGATTCCTAAGCAAGCTTTTCATTGATTTTTTTTAATATATATCAGAATTTCTGACCATATCCAAGGGGTTGCATAGTTCTATATAATGGCATTGGAGAGAGTTTTTAGTCAAAACGTCACTGACTTAGTTAAGTTATTAATGCTGAAAATAACATTTTTTCCAAGCAATAAAATATGAGTTACAATTCTGAAGATGACACAATTCAAAGCATATTTATTTGCAGTGAAAATCTGCATCTGAAAGAGGAAATAATGGTTTGTTCATAACATTGGCTCTGAAATATACTCGACAGTGTCAGAGGGCCAGCTTTTCCAAGAAGATGATTCTGTGAGTGCCGCTGGTACCCAAAGAGCAGGTGATATATTATGTACCCTTGATCTATGGCTTCTAGCTACATTACCTGTTCTCCTAGTGATGTAATAACAAGGAGTCAAACTCTCAGCTGTATTTAATATTGACTCACAAGCCTTTGTCACAGGCAAGCATGATTTCCTGATGTCTTTGACACCCAGGAAAGAAGGATGAGTGAGACACCTATAAATCTCAAAGTCCTGTTCTAGACATAACAGAGTGAAGGAGAGAATATTATGACAACGTAGCATTTACATGGTCAAAGTACTGCAGTTGTAATAGCATCTCAAATACCCTCATAAAGCTAAGGAGTAAACACTATTATCTCCATAAAGAAGCTTGCTAAAGGTGATATGCCCTGGAATTTATTCTAAGTACATTTAAGCTCTTCAGTTTCCCTCTAGAAGCTAGTAAGCCATTGAGAAGCAAACTTGTAGCAGAAGTAAGAATAGACACTGGATCTTGCTGGGATTCAAGCCCATGCCACCTCACAACTATCAGAATTTCCTGTCTGAGAGGTAGCTGGAAGCTCTATAAAAAGCTGGAGTTTATTAAGATGTGTCTGCACACTGGACCAGTTCTCTGGAATTTTTCTCCTGCAAACTGTCCTTCATTTGGTGTTTCCCTGAAAAGAAGTAATCCTTGTTTCCACTTCTGATGATAAACCACAAGTTAAAACAAGCAGGTTTTTCCTTGAATGCCAACCAGCTATTATTATACAATTTGTTATCAGATCAAAGCAAACATGACCTTAGCCCTTGGGCAGTACATCATAGTGCCATACCTTTCACATGGAAAGGAGAAGAAAGGAGGAGGAGAATACATATCCTGCTTTGCTCTCCAGATGTGACTGCACATACTTAAAACCATAATTATGGAAGCGGCTAAGCTCTTTGCCTTTCATACTGATGGGGTGTCTCCCGTCCTCAGTCTGTTTCTGGGTGCTGTAAATATTGCTCTCCATGTAGCACAAAAGCAACTGATTCACAGCCTTGCAGTCTAATGACTCAAAAATGTGAGGACTGATAGAAGCCATACCCACTTCTGAAGTCACTTGCTCAGCAAATCAGTACAGGTCGATGCAGCCTTTATACCTTAGCAGTAGTCCTTGCTGCACCTGAGGGATCATCTAGTGACAGGTGCCCTTCCCTCAACCTGTCCCTTTCTGTGCCTTGCGAGACACAGACAGAGCAGAGTTCAAACTTGCCACCTGTAGGAAGCCTTTGCCAAGAACAGAGGATAGTTTGCCAAGCTGATAGCTCTGCTGTTAATATTTATAATTCTTTGCATTTTACATTAAAGCCCAGCTTCTGGAATTTAGTGGTTATGTGAGAAATTCAACTTTTGTTTATTTCTTTGGAAGGTTTCTAGTGTTCAGGTTTGCAAAGAAAGGACTTCTGAATTCAGGGTTCAGAAGTTAGGAGGAAGGGGAACCCCTGTCCATAATTGCTACCTATAGGAAATGGTGTTATTTTTAAGCAAATTTCATGGTAATGAAATATGAGTCATGTTGTTTTAAGATCTGAGCTGCTGATAGTCCTATTTTAATGTCTTTTGCATAGTCCCACAGACTCTTTCACATCTGGTCATAGACCCAGTGCACAGTTTGTGTTGTTTAATAGTAGTACAACAGGTTCCCTGATACCTGCTTACATCTGAAAAGTCCTGGCAGCTAGGCACTGCTTGCACCTCTCCACAGTTAGTTATTTCCCTTCCAAGCAAAGGAAGAGCTTTAGGCCAATGTGAATGGCACATCTCACAGGTGGTGGCTTTTCCCTGCTTTTCTCAATGCAGTGTTCTCATCAGCATTAAAAGTGAGCTCAGTACACAGCACTCTTATTCTTAAAATGATTCTTGCTGCAAGGCTTCAGCTCAGCATCACTTGGGCTCTAAAGGTGATCCCTTTTTCACATGCTGTTCACACTTTTTGTTATAGCATTTTGAGCAATTACAGATAGGTTACAGACTAATTTATCCCTCACAATCCCCCTCAGAGCCATGCAAATGTGTTTTATTGTCCTTCCTTTACTGTCAATGAAAGCAAGACATGGAGATTAAAGACAATATTCTCTCCTTTGTTATTGTTCTTGGAAAAGAGCCAATTTTATTAAATTCTAACTGAAAGTGGGGACGGAAAGTCAAGATGTGGGGACTGGTCTGGGACAAACTCCTCCCATTCCTTGATGCCTTTTAAAAGCAATTCTGACACAATCTTTGGAGATGAGGTCTCTGGGAGGTCCTGGAGATGACAAAAAGAGGTAAGAGGGAGCTTTGTGATGATATAAATTTTCCATCAGTCTGAGTTGAAGGTTGCAGTTTGTCACTGCAGAGACAGAGAGTTTATAAGGAGCCTGTATTTACAAGAAGAATGAGGAGGCTGTGAGAAGTGACAGGGCGTCAAGTTCACTGAGCTGAAGTGGACCTTGAGAGGAGGGGCTGCTGTTAAGGTATCAGGAAAAAACACCATGAAAAGCAGGATGGTGGAAGGTTTGCTGTGATACCAGTGAGCCCTCTCTGCTCTTGCTGCAGCTGAATTTTTCCTGGCTTGCAGAGGGAAGGGCCAATCCATTAGGAAAGAGAAAATTGCACTGATTAAATCAAGGAGAATTTGGAATGCATTTGCAAAGACAGTAACTCCCAGTGAATAAGATATGCTGTCCAAGTATGGTGGGGGCCAAAACAGGGCCTCTAACTTATATCCTAGTGGGAATGTCAGAGCAATAGAGAGGTATTGTCCCCACCCACTTAGGACAATACATTCCTTGTGGGATCTGGATAGCATTCCCCAAGAGAATTATGAATTCTATGTTAGATGAAGAACTCCTGTACTTAAAAAAAACAACTGAAAAAGTGTCTAACTGGTACATGGCAGAAAGTCTTTGTTCTTGCACTTAAATTTATGCCACAAACTAGTCTTCCTCCATCCAGCTGACTGTCTCAGTAAGGGCTCTAAATTCTGGAAAAGGAAGTAGAGACTTCTATACATTATCTATTTAAGACTCAGTCGACCTACCACTGTCATTCCAGAAGAGAAGAGAGAAATAGATGGTCCCTCTGAACTCTGTAATTCTGTAAATTTGTTTGGAATTTAGAAAAAAGGGTGATAGATGTCTTCTAAATGTTAATGACAAGATAGATAGGTGTTCCTTCCTTAACCTACCATTTTCTTTCATAGTGCTGCTGTCTGTTTACTGTCTCTTCTTGTTTCTTGTGTTCAGACTTGAGAAATAAAACCAGCTGGCATATACAGACAGCCCTGATCCCAGCCATGATCCCTGACTTCTCATCACTCCAGAACTGTAATGATAACAGTGTCAAGCTCTGTTGAAAATAGATGCAAAGAGAGTCCAGTCATCATTTACGTAGCTCTGTGCCTCCACTCCATATATCCAGGAGAGTCATTCGCCCAAATGTTCTGTCCTGACAATGATATTTTTCCTCTCTTCCTGTTTTCTTCACTGATTTCATTTAACCTGGTATCCAATCTTTCAGTTTATATTGTGATCTAATGTCTCTGATCACTGTGGACAAAAAGTGGAAAAATCCCACTCAAGCAGTGCATTTTCTTACAGTAAGTGTGGTGAGGCAGTGGAGCAGGTTGTTCAGAGAGGTTGTGGATGGCCCGTCTCTGGAAGTCTTCAACACCAGGCTGGACAGGTCTTTTAGCAACCTGGTCTGGTGGGACATGTCCCTGCCCATGGCAGGTGGTTTAGACTAGAGGTTCTTCAAAGGTCCCTTCCAACACAAACCGTTTCATTATTCTATGGGTCTATTATAGAAATAAGTTCACAGAGCAACTCATAAGAAGAATTATGCCTTTTCTGTAAGATGACATATTTAGATAAGGCTTGTGAATCGGTGTTCCTTCTTTTTGCTCCCATAGAATTTCTCCCTGCAGCTGCTCTTTTCTCTTCACCTTTTTATTTATCTTTGTCTCAGCTGAGACTCCCACCACAGTGTTGGACCTCCTCACCTACCTCCTTCTGGTCTTGGCTAAGCCAGCAAGTCCATTTGTGTTAACAGGATTGACCTTCACTGATCCCTAAATTTGTGAGGTTTCTTTTCATTTGTCATTCTGCCCCTGGACAGAGCAGCACTACTGTTCCAGCAGCTCACCAGAGTGCTGGAAGTTTGCTCTTTGTCCCTCTGCAGTTCCTTACTTTTAATTTTTTAACCATTTGTTGCCATGTCTTTCTTTCTTTTCAGACACCCTTCCCTCCAGTCCTTTGGCTTCTCCTTTCTCTGCCTTCTCTCTTTTTTCATCCCTTCTTAGTTTCTGAGGAAGTGCTTTGATGGTGTTTCAGAGTTGGACTAATCCCCATCCCTAAGACACAGGGACAAAAGGGACAGTGGCCAAACAATTAAATGAAAATCCATCTCCTGTTTATTTCACACCTGGCCTCTCCTAACTTCACCTCATGGCCCATGCTCTTGCACTCAAAGGGGCAGTGCCCTAAAGAGTTTGTCTGTTTGGTGTAACACAGAAACTGTAGGCAGGCTTTGAGGAGCTGTCAGGCCTTGTGGGATTTAGGCTGGATAGTCAGTGTGGAACAGTTCCCTTGCTGAGAGCACAAAAATATGAAGATTTTGTGGAATGCAGGAAGGGGATAAAGACAATGCTCAAATAAAAAACAGAGGTGTGGATGACATGAAGATATTTTCTTTGTCTCTGCACTCCATTCACAGCTTCATTTTTCTCCACCTCTCCCCACCAAGGCCATACTGTCTGTCCAGTGCAGTGGGATGCTTCTGCTGACATAGATGGAACAGCAATGATGTAGTGACAGTGGAATTTCCAACTCCTTACACAGCTCTGCATGTAAATATGCAGAGATGCTTTCTCTGCATATTTAAATGCATAGCATTTACACAAACTCTCTTCACATCCCGTATACATGCATATATGTCCTCTTCTTCTGAGTCAGGCTTTCAGACAGAACATCCTTGCTGCCTTGTGCTTGCTGTTCATGTCACATTGGTCATCCCAGCGGATTTATGGCTGCTGTGCATTGCTGGAATAGGGCAGCCAATATGCACTGTGGAGGGAACCTGAGCAGCTGACAGGAAGAGAATTTACTTTTACAGAATCGTAGAGTCACTAAAGTGGGAAAAATCAATAGGTCCACCTATTCACCCAGAACTGCCAAGCCCAACACTAAACCACATCCATAAGTGCCACATCTACATGTGTTTTTAACCCTTTAGATTAAAAAAAAATTCCTAATATCCAATCTAAACCTCCCCTGGGACAACTTGAGGCCATTTCATCCTGTCACTTGCTACCTGGGAGAAGGGACTTGTCCCCACCTCACTACAACCTCCTTTCAATTGTAGAGCCTGATAAGGTTTCCTTTATGGTATTTTTTACATGCAGTGCTCCATGTGAAACAGCTATGTAGCTGTAATGGGCCAGTTTTATGCCATTTACAGAGCTGTTTAAACAAAAGCCTGCCAACCTGAAACACTTAATTCTGGCTGCAATTAAATTTGATATCTACCTGCAGTCACTGTTGGAATCCTATGGCTTTTCCAGTGACTGCTAATGATTGATGAGGTGCCCAAGATGAGCTATTCCCTGGGTCGTACAACCCACACACTGCTATTGATCTTGTTTACATAGATTTTGGTGAGTGCAATTGAATATGCTGCCTTGAGATCTCCAAAATGCTTTTTTCAGTGGATGCTAATCTGCAGCTACCAAACAACCCATAGGTACAGGAAAGGCAGATTAGGTTCTGCAAATCATACACTGGGATCCAGCCAAGTACAAAAGAAACTAAACAAGAGACACAGCCAGGCCTTTGAAGGTAAAACAGTGTGAAACATTTGCTTCTGTTAAAAATACTCCAACTGCTTTTTTTGTGTGTCAGTCTTCCTGCAAAGTCATTTGCCTCTATGGCTTTTTTTTCCCCCCAACTCTGGACAAAAAATACACACTCTGGATGGCTGCCAAAATGGTGAGGCAGCTTCTCTTAGGTGGCTTAAAAAGGACATCTGAGCATTATCAGTTGGATTTTGTCATGCAGTGAGGGGAATATAAGGTTTTTCTGCTTCCCCAGTGGTACAGCCTCTTGCAATACTTCAAGCAGACTGTGTTTTCATAGCTTGTTTTCAGAAGGGGCTGGATTATGAGCTAGCCAGAAAACTAAAGCCAAGCTGGTTATCTCATGCAGCTTGCAACATTGCTGAGAAGCCAGTTCCCTTGTGGCTAAGATTTTCCAAAGATACAGATTACTTGAATGCGCTAACATCTCTAATATCTGAGTGGCCTCCACAAAATATTTCAGAAAGTCCGTTTTTGGAAAAACTGTGCTCCTCTTCTGTGAAATTGAACCTTTCTCAGTTGTCACAAAGTAAATGGGTAGTAACAAAAATCACAGACACTTAAAAATCTTGGCTAAATTACTCTTTGACCTTATAGTTATTATGCGTGTTTAAAAGACCCTGCAAATTTGTTTGACTTATTAGAATCTACAAGCATTAATCCTGAAGCCTCATCAGACCTGTCTTATTTAGATGTGGATTTAAGCAAGCAAATAAGAACCTCTTTAATATGGAAATTGGGAGCACTTCAGCAGAATTATCAATGCTGACTTTAGCTTATTTCCTGAGGTAAACATGAGTGGTATCTCCCCTCTTCCATTAACTTTCTAGTTCCTCAATAAAATATTCTAGAGGATTAGATTCTTCTCTGTTGCCAGTTTGAACAGGAAACATTTAGTGCTGGTGAATAGTAAGTATTTTCCATATGCAAATTTGCTCATTTGCTGCCCCTTACTTCTTGTTAAGGGAAAGGGTCATTTATTCTGCCTGAAGCTTTCCTTCAGAGCTATTCAAATTAACAAGATGCTAAGTGTTTTACTGAGGAGGGTCTATAATTTCCTCAGCTGGTACAGCTGGAAAATCGGCATTTATTTATTCTCTGCTCAGAAATTACTGGTACAGAGACATACATTTGCTATGTAAAATACATTGTTAGTTTCTCAGCATGTATCATGATTCTGGGTCAGAGTTAAGAAGGTTAATGAAATATTTCAAGTGAATTTTTGCATAGCATTTCTTTCAGTACTGCAATGGATAAACCACAAAGCTAAGAGCATGTTTATGTAAGGTATTTAATCAGGTGTTTTCATCCTATAGAATGTATAGAGCCTATTATCAAGATGTTCTTACACCACTTGAATGAGATTAAACTCTTTATAAATACTCTTTTAAAGGCAAATTTGATATTTGCTTCTAAGGTTGTATTGATGTAGTAATGAGCAGCAGAGCTGATGTCTCTCTGAGTTTGCTTTGATTTATACTATTTTTGAGGCCAAATTGGCTGTAGTTGCATTTGGGCTTGAGAATTTTAGAGGAGATGCACCTGTGTCACCCCTGTCAGTCCAAAATTCAGTGGAGCTCTGAGTATGTTGTGTATATCCAAGGCAGTATTTTTGACTAGGTCCCTTGGTCCAAGACATCCAGACCAAGGCATTGTGAAATGTTGACTTTTGTCTTCCTCACAGAACTCCTTGAGCAATGGAATTTCTTGAATGTCATCAAAAGAAGTCAGACCCAGATGTGGACTGTTCCTGCTTGATATGCCAGGAGTGAAGCTAGCTTTCTGTAGCTTCCCATGCTGCAGTGAGAGAAGGATAAAAAACTAAGGTGTTTGAATTACACACAAATAAAGCAGTGGATCTATTCAAATGGGCTCTTTGCAAATAAACAAAAAAAAGTCACCACTTTGACACAGCCAGGCTTGAAAAGAGCATGCCAAGTTCAAATAACAGCTGTACCCACTGAAGCTGGAATCAAAACAATCTGGTCCACTTCATTTTCTAGTTCACAAACAAGGATTTTGGTTGATGAAAATGCTCTTAAGCCTTTTTAGCTGTGTGGTAAATACAAGATTGCTCCAATGTGGCTTTACAGGAGCAGGCGGTACTGGTGGAGCATAGCAACAGTTTGACTTTTTTTTAGGCAGTGAGTTTGGCACCTGCTGATCAGGTATGGAAGAATAGAATCATAGAATGGGTGAGAAGGGACCTTTGAAGATCACCTCATTCCAACCTCCCTGCCATGAGCAGGGACATTTTCCTGCCCTTCTTTCCTTCCAGCTTTCAGCCCCATCCAGCCTGCCCTTGAAATTTTCTAGGGATAGGGAATATACCACTTCTCTGTGCCAGTGTCTCATCACTCTCACATTTAATGCTTTCTTCATAATATCTAATCTAAATCTGCCCTACTTCAGAAACTCCATTTCTTCTTGTGCTGCACTACATGCCCTTGTCAAAAGTCTCTCTCAAGCTTTCTCGTAAGCCCCCTTTTACTGGAAGGCTGTAACAAGGTCTTTTTGAAGTCTTGTCTTCTCCAGGCTGAAAAACCTCTTCTCTCAGCCTTTCCTCACAGAAGATGTACTCCAGCCCTCTGATCACTTTTGTGGCCCTTCTCTTGACCTGCTCCAACAAGTCCATGCCTTTCCTCCACTGATAACTCCAGGGCTGGACGCAGTACTCCAGGTGTGGTCTTAGCAGAGTGGAGTATAGATATGAGAACCATCACTACAAACCAAACACAGTCTGGAAAAAACCTTGGGAGTCTAGATATCTGTTTTATTTCTATTCTTCATTTAGAGTCAGAAGCTGCCATCTTCAGTGAACTCATCATTAGCAGAATGAGAATGATATGGGACAAGTTTCTGACCCTGTTTCTGCTGTGGTAATGCTGAAGTGGTTCTGACTGTTGAGATGTTTTGCCATGGATGAGCACTTTTGGGCATTTAACTGTTTATTTAGCTCCTTCAGCAGAATCACTGTTGTCAACAGCAGCCAAACATGGCCTCAGCTGTCTGGTTATTAGATAAAGAAGACAAGATTTCAGTTTTGGGGGAATTTGATATACACACAGCACAACTGATCTTTTCACAGTGGTGCAGTGTAGAAAGATAAACTGTCATTGTTTTAACAGTACAGGAGCATGGCATCTGAGACAGAGATGGTTTAACTTGTGTATTTTTAGAGGCATCACAATCTATTTGTTTGGGAATTTGTTTGATTGTTTTTATCTTTTAAAAATCTGAAAATCAGCTTTCTCCTTTCTTGCAGCAGAGAATTTTTTCAGCAGTTTCAGCAAAATAAATATATGGCATGGGATCTTGAACAGATATGGTTTTCTTCAGGATATGTGTCAGATTGGAGGTAATGTATAGCAACAACAGAAATAAATGAAAATTCTACCTTAAATGGTGACAAAATGCTTTAAAAATGGGTTAAGACCCATTTTTTGTTTACTTCATGTAAGACTTATGCAAGTTCTCCAATCTCTTTTCCAGGATAAATGTAAACTAGACAAACTATTTTTAAATCTTCTGGAGTTATCATGAAGAAACAAAGAACGACATCAGGCTTAAAAATCTCTTCCTAGCTTATCACCTGAGAAACATCTTGCTAAAACCAAAATTTTGCCCACCAGATTTGAGAATTGTGGTCATTTGTAATTGCAAATAACCCAGCCATGCTAGTTGGGGCTCTCAATATTTTTACCATTATAACTGGATACGCACAACAAGTCAGTGTGTGCCTCAGCAAAACTGGATGACAGGAATCCACCAGCTTAAAAGGAGTATTGCATTACACATAAAAGGGAAAAGCCTGCTAGTTGTAAACGGTTTCATTTGTATCTCACAGCAAATTAGGTTCCTTCAAAATCTCCTCAAGGGACTGTGGCATCATGAAGCCTTTCATCAGGGGCCCCAGACTAGGCTCTGCTTCCAACTTCTTCAGAAGAACAGAACAAACATCCTCCTTCCACTGAGCCGGATGTTTTCCGAAGGTAGAACAAGGTATCCTCTGTACCTCAAAGGGAGGAAGGATCACATAACACCAGGCATAAATGTGAAGTTACCAGTTTTCACAGGCTTTTTTATTATTATTCCTTTTTTTAAACCAGGAAGCTTTCCCACATCCTACTTAGAGCTATGAAGTTCTATGGGTTTCCTCTGCTTTGGATGTACTGACATTCAAATCCCAGACTCTCAAACACAGTCATTATGTGCTGGGCACCTTAGCAGAGAGTGAGTGGCTGGTAGATCATTTCACTCTCATAACAGCTCTATAACAAGTACAGAAATGGTGTATGTGGAAAATTATTTATCAGGAAGCATTTGATGTATTTTTAGGTTCTCCTTTAAAGCAATTTAGTGGCTGGAAAGCAAGGGAGAGGAGATCAAGTTCCTGGCACACTGCCAGTAACTTCTCTGTAGACTTCAGCCTTGGAACCAGCCACACATCAACGTTTTCAGAGTTGTCAGCAATTCAGATCAAAATTGAAGCATCTTTCTTATGACACTGTACGAGCAGCAGTTCCTGCCATTTTTTTCCCTTAACTCAATAGCCTGTTGTTGATCCTGTGTCAGGCATTTAAACAGGCTGCCCACAGAAGTGGTGGAATATCTGTCCCTGGAAGTATTCAAAAGGCATGTGGATGTGGCACTTGGGGACAACATTTCATGGTGAACATGGTGGTAGTGGGTTAATGGTTGGACACTACAATTTTAGAGGCCTTTTCCAACCTAGACAATTCCATGATTCTAATCAACTGAATAAAAGTTTGTATGAACTTTGTCCTATATTGATCACTCTCCAGAATGAAACAGCTTGGTATTCTTGTTGTAGAGTTCACCAGGAGCATGGAACAAAGCAGAGCAAGGGTGTTTTTCTCTAGAAAACTTCCTAAGTTTAAATAGCTCACATTCTTCTGGACTTCTCTGTTTTTGCTTTAATGGTTTTGCATGTTTTGCCTGTGTATGCAAAATACTTAGACGTTGTTTAAAGCATTCTGAAAATTTATTTTTCATTCATGCCCAAGAGAGGAAAGGGCATGATCAGCTCAAAGGATTAATAAAAAGGTATTTGAAGTTATTCACCTCCTAGGGATTCACTTCTAGGCTGCTGGTTGTAATGATTTCAAGACTGGCCAGTGGCACACTGAAGAACATTTCACACTTGTATTCCCACTGACCTACATGGGAATGTCTGTCACAGACCTCAGTCCACATGGTGTTTT
This sequence comes from Molothrus ater, assembly GCF_012460135.2. Classification (NCBI taxonomy): domain Eukaryota; kingdom Metazoa; phylum Chordata; class Aves; order Passeriformes; family Icteridae; genus Molothrus; species Molothrus ater. The sequence continues at coordinate 83,671,610 of NC_050479.2, forward strand.
CTATAAATTTGTGCACATTTCCAAGATAATGGACTAAAAAATGAATAGTGTGGAGATGACCTACCCTTTTATGTGTGGAGGATTTGTCTCAAGGGCAGAAGAAAGTAATTTTATAGGTCTTTGTGATTGATTTATTATCTTGATAATGAAAGTTGCTTTCTCTTTTACATCTGTTCACCTGTAAACTCAGATTTTTTAGGCAGTTGATCTCGTAAACGCATATTTACAGAATAATGAGTCATTTTAGACATTGTAGAAACAAGAACTGCATAACCAGCAGCAACGGAAGATTTAACATCTCTTCCATCACACTGATATTTTAGTAAAGCCTTTGACACCATTTCCCACAGCATTCTCCTGGAGAAATGGCTTGGATAGGTGCACTGTGGGTTAAAAACTGTCAGGATGGCCCAGAGTGGTGGGGAATGGAGTTACATGCAGTTGGCAGCCAGTCACCAGTGGTGTTCCCCAGGGCTCAGTCCTTTTTAACATCTTTATTGATGATCTAGATAGACATGGGGATTGAGTGCACCCTCAGTCAGTTTGCAGACAGCAAGTTAGGTGATAGTGTTGATCTGCTGCAGGGCAGGAAAGCTCTGCAGAGGTATCTGGACCGGCTGGATCAATGGGCCAAGGCCAATTGTATGAGGTTCAATAAAACAAAGTGCTCGGTCCTGCCCTTGGGTCACAACAACACCAGGCAGTGCTACTGGCTTGGGGAAGAATGGCTGGAAAACTGCCCAGGGTAAAAGGATCTGGGGGTGTTTGTCAGCAGCAGCTGACCCTGAACCAGAGTGTACCCAGGTGGCCACGAAGGCCAATGGCATCCTGGCCTGGATCAGCAACAGTGTGGCCAGCAGGAGCAGGGCAGGGATTGTCCTTCTCTACTGAGCACTGGTGAGGCCACACCTTGAATGGTGGCCTTTCTGAAAGGACAGAACAGACAAAGAAGCACTGATAAAGAACAGACCATTGGCTGAGCCAGCTTCAGAAGATAATCACAAGCTTTCTGGAAGCCAATTTAAGTGCCATGCCAGAGCACAGTCTAATTTTGCTGTTAAGCCCTTTGCCCAGGAAATAAACTATTTCATTCAAAATGTTATTGCATTAAGCAGAAATGACTAAGGCTGAGATTCTGAAATCCAGTTCATGCTGAATGTCACCTCACTTGACAGGCAGTGTCAAGTAACAAAAAAGGCATTCAAAAAGCCAGCTTTTAATTCAGTTATATTTTTAGCTAGGCCCTCCTGCTTATCTCTAGATATCTTGTTTCTTATCAGAATGAGTTAAAGCTTCATAGAGCATAAGGTGAAGGAAAGCTGAGCTTCTGTGGTGCGCGACTTTATATACTGAGTAGGATCAAATGGGTGAGAAATTGGTGATGCTGGACAGGAAATAAGATCCTCTTCTCTTCACAAAGCAATGTCCAAGTGTGGTAGTAAGCAGAATCTATTGAAAAAATACAAAATAGAAATGTATTCACAAATAATTTAAAGAGTTTGTTTTACTCTGACTTCTACAATTGGAATTATTCGCAAGTAGTTGGATGGCAACCAGAATTTTTTTCACAAGAAGGCCATTTGATTGTTCTGCCTAAAAAATTTCCGTCGTTCAATTAGGGAGCTGAAACAATGTCTTGGACAAAAATGACATGTTCTCTGGAAAGCAAACAAAACCCAAAACAAGCTCAGTGTTTTTTTTCCATTAAAATTGCTGTCTCTCTCCAACTGGCTATCCCAGTTTAAATCCTAATGGAAGTGAGGCTCAGCGGTTTCTGTCTCTGTCAACTCAAAGAAAAATACAGCTGCATAGAGCAAAGCTGATCTGGCCCAGGTAGCCTGTAGTGAAGAATGGATCCCTTTTGCAGTGAAGATAAAGCCTTAAGGAATCAGCCACACTGTATGAGTAATGGATAAGTAAAGTATGCAAAGAAATGATTCACAAATAAGCCATAGACTGAGAGTTATTAATTGATTTACTCACTGGATTCTGACACACACCACATTTTTCAAGATTTCCTAACCAAAAAAGGCATCCTATTTGTGGCAGATTTTACCCAGAACTTTAGAGTGCCTAGAAAGAACAGCATTGCTCTGAATTTTGGGTTTTTAAAATGGAAATTGAATTGAAAAACCTCCCTTTGTACGAAACATGAGGACTTGGCCACTTTTTTATCGTTATGACTATGCCACTTTTCACAGAAGTAGGGTGTTAACCTCTGAGATGTGGCAGTGTTCCAGCTCAGATGTTTTTCTTTCTTCCTGGATTTTCTCTGTAGTTTCGGCTGAATGACGTATTGCTCACTTCCCTTCCTTTGTGCAATCCTGGTGGCACAGAATGGAAAAGACTGCTGTGTTTCCCCTACAGAGATTGCCTGCTGCTGAAATGCAGCTAGTGAGGTATATGTGCTCAAGGTGAACTGCATCCACACTCTTCAAGGCACTCAAGAGAAGCTAGATATCCACGAGGCAGACTTTGCCCCCAGTTTAATAAGCTTGCTGTTACCCTCCTTGGATGACAGCAGTGCAAAAATAGGGAGTGGTGTTATCCTGAGCATTGTTCATTGTCCATTCTTTACCCAGAAAACACAGGTTATTTTTATCAAGCCTTAGAAGTGACAGAGAGGATCATGATTAGCTGATGAAACTCAGCAATTCTGCAGCATAATAAAAGACAAAGTACTCCAAAGGGACAAACAAACCATGGGTGACCTATGTTTATGATCTGTAAAAGTAATCTTGAAGAATTGAAAAGAAGTCCACTCTGGAGTTCCACTCCTCTCTTTTACATTAAACCTTTTGCTTATCCACGAGTAAGAAAATCTTTAACATCTTTCTCTGCCATGGTGCCTTGTCAGTAAGTGGTGCCATTTGCAAGCAAAGGCATATTTCTCACATATTCCCACAGCACTGTTCTGAAGTTCACTCTTTTATAGGCAGGAATCTGAGACAAGCCTTTCCTTGGGGTCTCTAGAAGGTCTGGGCTGGCATTTTTCCACTGTACCACAATCTCCCTCTTAACACAGCTACATCTCTGAGCCTGGCATGAGCTTGGTTGTTACTTTGGCAGTCCACAACTAAATAAAGGATGAAGAAGAACTCGGGAATATTTTCTGACCCTAAAGAGCCATTCAGTAAAACCAGGAAAAAGTCCATCTTGATATTGCTAATATTTCATAGGAAATCCACCTCATCCCAAGATCTTATTTTTATAACCTTTCAGAATTTCTTTGCATAGTATAAAAGAGACACATTCTTAATTCTTAATTGAGGATAAGTTCTAAATCTGTTTCAAAGATGTAGTGGGGCACTACCTTGGAATTTAAGTACTTCAAACTTCTGAAAAAGCCAGATATGATATTTGCAGCTGAGGCCCACCTCTGCTCTGAAGAAAGCCCATTTCACCAGTGTGATTTTATTTTTAAAAGCAGTTTTCCTGGCAGGCTCGTCTGCCTTCAGTCGATTACGTAAAGTAAACTATTGACATATGCAGACCAGTTGAGGCCATTTTCTCTATTAAATTCAAACCTTGTTTTAAAAGTGCAATTTTAACATGTTGTTCTTTCTGAAATATTCCACAATATGTGCTTTCACATTTGGTTATATAACATTACATTCTTTTACAATAATAAAGCCGAGTGTATTTTGGAATTGTTCACAGACTGAAGCGGTTTAGCACATGGGACACATCCAGATGTGAAAAAGTTCTGTGGCTTGGCTAGACATGTTACTAAACCTTTTCTCAGACATCCAAATGATGCTCAGGATGAATTTAGATTTCCTTTCTGAAAGAGACCTAGCACTTTCCTAGTATGCACAGGGAGAAACATCATATTTCTGATGCTGGGCTATTGCAGTTGAACATAAAATATATTTTACTTAATGTTAATTCAGTAATATGCTAAAACTGCTCATAAGCTTCACTTAGGTACTTATACAGCCTGCTAATGGCCTTGATACAGGAGAATACACAAATAAAAATGCTGTATTGAATTGAATGTCTTCAAGCTTCAGCCTAGAGGCAGAGATGACTGAGAGTAATGCAACAAGAAACCCCTGTTCAGTAGGATTTCATGTAAAGGCAGATTGCTATGATTTTTCCAAATTCATAGGTAGGTGCTTCAATATAAGCCACAAGGGGATCTGCTATTCTAACAGAATAAATACATTAATTTGGGAGTTTGTGGAGCTTTTCTGTTTCAAGAAGCTGATGAAGGGATGTGACATAAGAAAGGCTACTGCTATACAGCACCCTCTTGGGTGGAGATGGGCAGCCCCTGTGCTGCAATGAAACACCTCTTTTGTCTGAAGGCATTTTCATGACCCAGTGAAACTGAAGGCGATTCAGGCCAAAGCTGTGGTCTGCATTCCCAAACAGAGATTTGAGAGATGCTACATAGCTCTCTCTGCCAAGGGTGTGACATCACTGACATGAGTCTTGGCACAGGGGATCCCTTGCCCAGATACCATCCATTGTCTCTGGCTGCATTATCATGTCTTGCCATCCCCACAGCAGCTACATGATCTGCACATTACACTGCTATAGCACACTTCACCCCAGCCCTGCACTGTCATCAGCACAAATTTAACCTTATGACCTTACAGGATAGATCCTGCAGGACTTACATATATGGATCCTGTATTGTCTCTGCACAAGGGAAAATTCTGTGGACCTCAGGGATTTCATTTCATTCTCCATGTGCCACTCATTGTTCTGGTCCTTCACTGGTCTACTTGATACTTGTTTTATCTATGGTCTGGGGATGAGAGAGGATAAAAGTTCTCCACTAGGATCAAATAATCTGCTTCAATTGGCTTATTCCAGTCTCAGATTCTGGTCTGAATCAGTCAAGACCTGACCCATTAACTGAACAGTGTTTCTGTTAGTATGAGACAATGGGTCTATGTCAACAGTGTGCTGGTTTGGCTTTACATCACATTGAAATCAAAGCAGTCATCATGTCATCAGCCTGTAGAAACACAGTGGTGAGTTCATCCACAATAGTTATTTAAAATCTGTCTTTTTTTTTTTTGAGCTGACTTTGATGGAAAACTTCAGGCTGACTGCTTTGAGTTTGCTTTTTTATGTTGTTTGTTGTTCTGCTTCCTGGTTGTTATTGATATCCCATCGTTACCCAAATACTTTCTAACCACAGGAATAAGGGCAGCTACAAACTCTTTTTTTTTGTTTGTTTGTTTCTTGTTTCTCCCCTTTGCTTGTAACTTATGAATATTTATTTGTAGAGGCCAAATGTCATGTCACAAAGTGTTTTCTATCCTTTCCCTGCATATAGGCACAATACAGTGATTTACCATGAGACCACAGAGTTTATATTCATTGGCTTGCAGCATTTATTATTTTATTTATCCACAGATTTATTATTTATCCATTCAAAGGATCATCCTGGCACAATTCAGTTTGTTGCAGTGGTGAGATTCTAATTCAAATGTTAAGCTTTGGCTTTCTTTATCAAAGAATTATTTTCCAAACATGCTTATTACCAAATACCCTTCATTTGCAGCTGCAAGATATCTGGGTGGGAAATAAGAGACAACTAGAAGTGCATGCCAGACCTGCTTTATTTGCAGATATGCCATGTACACAGAATTCCCACCTGGTCTTTGCCAGCAGTAAAAAAAGATGTATAGTGATGTCTGCAATTGGCTTTGCAATGCTGAAAGCTTTTCGTTTCATGGAAAAAAAAGTCTGGACATTTCATGCACTTATATGGTATTTTGTAGCCTAGTACTTTAGAGTCAGAGGAAATGTACATGTCCAAGAGAGTTTGCTGGATACACTGGAGACAGTATTCTTGGAACTAGACTTACTGTAATCATTAGGGAGAGAGATCACTTTGTTGCTTTCCTTATGCTAGCATAACCAATGTGCTATGCAGTTTGAACCTCTAGCCTCCTCCTCCTCCTCCAGAGCAGGAAGCTTTCCATTCTGAAAGCAACAATTCCATACATGATAGATCGATGAGCAGCACTTGTACACAAAAACACACAGAGTTTTGTTCTTTTTGCCCTTTATCCCTGAGAAGCTTCACACTCACGTGTATAATAATCTGCCATCTCTGTTCTTCCGGCTTACAGTCACTACTCCACATCTGCCTCCATGGCTGAGTCATCTCACCTAACATTAGGCATCTCTAGCATAGATGTCTAAAGCTAAACCAGGCATCTGCATTGCTTTTTGTAGTCACTGGACAGAAAAACACACTTGCAGGGACCAACATTAGGGATCTCTTTATTCAAAACTGGCCTGTGTTAGATATTTAACCTAGATGAAATGGATTTTGTCTTAAAATCCATTTAGTAGATCTTTACCATTCATGAAGGAAGCTTGGGTGACTGGCCTGGATTTATATATATATGTTATAGTGGCATCCAAGCCTTGTCCTTTCTGTTCAAAGTAAAACCTCATACTGATTTGACATCTTCAGTGGGTGTGTAATGGGTTATATTCCATCTGACCAAGGAAGGTGTTCCAGCCTTCACTACCAAAACCTGATTTGCACTCTTTTCATCACTGTGTACTGTACACGATCTTGTCAGTCAGACCCGTATGCTGGATATCAATTTTGACTTCTTTGACCTCTTTTGAACTAATTTAAATACAGATTCAATGGTTTAGGTTCCTCTAAAATACATCTCATCAGCAAAAATTGTGTGCAAGTTTTAGGTCTTTTGCATGAGCAAGATGCAGAAATTGTCTAAAATTCAACTACTAAAGAGTATGAAACTTTACTCAGAACATGGATAACTCTTAGCTGTGCAGTACTTATGTACAATCCATACTCTACTTGCATTGCCACATCTGTATGGTTTTACTTTTCCCCTTCTGTGTTCATCAAAACTCAGTTGTATCTCTTCTCTCGGGTTAACAGCTTTTCTGTCCTCTCTTCCTATCATGCATACTGAGTGACTCCTGCTTTTGCCACATATTTGACATGTTAAAAAAAAAAAAAAAGTATTCCTATTAATGATCTCTCAAACCCATTCATTGTTCTAATTCAGATTCCTTCTTTCAGCTTTCCTTGGCTATGATGGCTAGAAAATTCTTGGCAATCCATGCTGTCTGGCTGGCTAATGCAGTTGCATCGCTTCCTCACTCTCCATCTAGGTCTTTTGTATTTTGTCTTGGATTTAGATTGTAAAAGCTATTTGCCCATGTGTATACAGTACTGAGCTCAACTTCTGCTAAGCCACTACAGAATAGAAATATTAAGGTATTAGTGAAGAAAATAATAACACTGAAAAAAAATTTGAAAACTGAAGGGTAAATAACATTTCACAAAAGCTTTCCAGTGGAGATTTGCACTGTCCTGTTTCATAAACACTGACACTGTGCTTCCTTTGTTAGAAAATCTTTATTCTTCTGGTTTTGATTCTTTCATACTTTTAAGCTGAAAAGCTTCAGCTAGGTTCTGAAGCCAACACTGTTGCAAGCATGCAGCCCTTTGGCAAAGTTCTTGTATTTTGTTTTTGTCTGTAAAATACCATGCTTTAGAATAAAAGATCACCATCATTTTCCTCAAGTAAGACAGAAAACTTCCAGGCTGTAGCAGGTTTCTACCATCTGCTACTCAGACAGAAAGGATTGTACTCCAAGTGGGCATTGGTGAGACAAGATTTATTGATAGTCTTTTGTTGGATCAGCTGGTATAGTTTGAAAAGTTAGACAATTTTCAGAAATATTAGCCCTTTGTATGTCCCAAAACTTAATGTATATAAAATGTCTAATATACCTCATGCCATAGAAACAAGAAACAGGTAAAACACAGTAGGAGAGGTGTAATATACAGCCAAGACCTGAGATACCACCTCACTTGGTCTAGAAAGAGCACAATCAATGCTATATCAATAATGTTGTATTTTTTTTTTAACAAAGGATACCATTCTACTTAACTAGATGGAGTGTTTGAAAATAGGTGTTTAAACACCTCATAAGGAATTACTTCACAACAGAGAGAAAACCTCCACTGGTTCTGTGGAGTAGCTGACAAGAGCTATCCTAGCCTGGAACCCACAGAGAGCAGTAACAGCTTTGATTACAGTCTCAGGACATAAATATCCTTCTTTGAAAATGTTCTAGACCTCCTTTCCATCCCTCAAACAGCCCTCTCCTTTGAAACCAAGGTGTCATTTACAGAGATACAGTTTCTTCAGGTCTTCTGCTTTGTGTGGTGTCTCATTTCTGTGTTGTATCTAGTGAAGTCTCAGTCAGTGATAACAGGGGAAGAATTAAACTACTACATGTCAGTAATTAATAATAATGCAAATATCTCTGAGACACAAGAATTATGAATTCATTGAGCTTGTTTTTCCAAAATGTATGAAAGCTAGTCACTGTCAGGATGAAAGAGAAGTCATTTGGGGAACTATCTCATGTGCCTGTCACCATTAAGCACTTATATATGCCTTATTAAAGCATTTGGCCACACAGACTGGCTCAAGGGAGCTGCCTAGAATAGAATATAGATGGCTATAGGTGTTTCATCAGGAATAAAAGTCTGTGCAAAGCTCTGTCTCAGTGGAATCAGTCAGCAGTCCTTCTGAAATCTGCCAGCTTTCTGAGGCACCTCAACAACTTGACCTTATCTTGTGTGTTCTGTTCCTCTGGATAACTGTTTTCTGCTCTGTGCTAAACATGCCTTGTGTGCTGGGAAATGCTGTTGATCTGGCATGGTGCCTGAAAGGTTTTGCATATGGGCAGGAATGTTTTGTTCTGATAAAGAAAGGGCTGCAGATGTAAGAATATCAATTCTCAAGAAAAAGGGAGGAGAGTGCAGTGGAAATAACCCTGCTTTTCTCATGGACAAGGGAAGTGTTTAATAGTGCTCAGCACCAGCTCTACCCATTATTTTGTCTGTGAGGAGCACCTGATCTTCACCTTGGTGATTTATCATCCACATGAGCAACTTTTACAAGAAGCAGTGAACTAATCTGAAGTTAAGATATTCAGTTGCAGAGATTGTTGCTGCTTCAAGTCTGTCGATCCTGACATTTTGGCAACATCTGTACATGAATTTATCTATTACACCGCAGGACTGTCTTCTCTTCACCAAGGTCTTGATTTGATACAGTGTCTGTGCAACACTATGAAATTTGTCAACTTTATGTAACACAGCAGTGTTACAAAGGCAAATCTTTTTCAATTTGTACTTGAAACTTTCAGGCTTTATTTAATAGGATGCACTCAACAGTGGTTTGTTCACATCAAGTATGAAAGTGGCCTGAGAGACACTAAGACTGTAATATTGAGCCCTCAGTTACTTTTATTTTTTTTTCCTTTTACAATTTTAAGATTAGTCTTGGATTGCATTGCATCCTTTTACAACACTCATAGCCAGGCACTAAAGACCAAAATCAGGACATCCTAAATTAAATGTCTAAACCAGAGTGGATAGATGGTGCTGCCTCCTCCACTGACTGCACATGGACCCCAAGGGGATTAGCTGAGACCGTCACCTCTGCTGTGGACATGGGGCACTGGGGGCAATCTAACTTGCCTGAAACTACCTGGAAGCACTCAAGTAACTGTGTTCCAGCACAGAGTATGCATGATGACAGTTGCTGTAGGACAATTGCCTCTTTGTACTGCCAATGAATATAGTTTGTCCCTATAGCTCAAGCAGCCTGAGCAGTCAAGCAGATAGGTGAAGTTTCACAATGGTTCTACATGTGCAATATACAGGGAGAATAAATTAGGACAACCTTCTATCAAACATCTGCATAGCTTTTCAGCCCATATACATAATGTTTTGCATAGACATATAGGAAATGTAATGGTAAATTGCCTGTGAATCCTGTTCATGGTGCAGTTAGGGAATGGGTGGAATGGTAAAGGATGAGAAGATAGTGCAGAGAAATAAGGTCATTCTTTAGCATCAGCTTCCTTCTGAAAATATGCTGGGAAATGCAGAGAATAGGAGAAAAAATGAGGTTGTCAGCACAGATTAGAGAAGGAAGTTACAGGAATGTAGGATAAATGGTAACATGACTGAAAAACTATATAGTCACTGTAGAGATTTGAAAGAGTTTAAGATTCAATGAGACACCAATAAAACTATATAGCACACTTGAATGCTCATCCAGTGTTTTAGTATTGAGAGGATAGGGGAATTAAAGTTTATTTTATGTCTGGAAACTTCAATACTGGTCTCTGAAAAGGAACATCAGCAGTATGTTCTTCATTTAACTTTCAATGCTCTCTTAGGTGTAAAACAGCCCAGTGGTTGCTCTGGTGGAAGATGCTGGCTGGATTTAGATGAAACTCTTCTAGCTCCCTCTCTCCCTCCTGAATGTCTGTATCATGCAGATGAGCACAGTGTAGAACATCCTTTAGGAAGTGCTGATTCATACTGGCAAATCCACATAGCAGAGATGTTCCCAGTCTTATCCACTGTAATCTTTCTGGAGCAGATGCCCTGCATGCAGAAAGCAGAAGGAGAAAAATATTCTCTGCCAGAGCCAGCTGGTGGTGGAAGAAGTGGCCACTGCTGCCTGTGTCATCACATCTCTCCACCAAAGTGGCTATTCTTTCTTCTCTTTTAAAATACCAACTCCACGGGTTTCTCCTGATGAAGCAGTAGGAATACATTTCTGACTCACTTAAGTGAAAAAGGGACAACTTGTCTTAAAAGTTTAAATAATTAATTTTCACAATCTAGGTCACTTTGCCAGAGAGATGGGTTTGGAAGTGCCTACATAAACAAGTCATCTGACAAATATGAAGGGCCAGGAATACATGGAAGAGTGGCAACAAAGAAAATTTGGGAGTGATAACTTCTTCCAGTGTCACAGTTGAATCTAGAGGAAGGTGTCAGCTCACAGACTGAAACTGTGCCACCCAGAAAGGGCTGATGTACACAGCTAATAGTGAAACCATGCTTCGGTGTCTGGGATACTGGTTAAGCTATAATTCAAAATGGAATGACACCCTAGAAAGATGATACCAATATGACAAACCCTTAGACATCTTTTGAAAAGGAAATTTATGTCTCAGCCTTATATTATAGTACTCTAAATCCATTAATAAAATGAATCAGGAAGAATCAGGAGACAGAAAGTTGGACTTGAATGAGCCTTTGAATAGTTACGCCATCCAAGAGAAGTAAAATACCACCAGAGGCCATGAGAAAAATCAGTAATTACTCCACCCATGTTCATCACAGCCAAGAGTTAACAGAGTAGCCAAAAGTTTGGAGTAGAAACTGCAACACTCAGCATGGCAATACCAAATAGCAGGCAACACTCCAGTCCTGGCAGCTTGGTGTCCTACAGCATTTCCCCTGAAATCATGTGTTATATAGACTTGGCAGTGATGGTGGGGACAGTGTTGCCTCTTCTGTCACAAATGCCAGAAGCAATGCTATCCCCAGATCTGTTCTGGGGAGAAGGATTAAAGGAGAGAACAAATGCTCTTATTACTTACCACGACTCTTCCAAAGGAAGAGCATCATAAAACACACTTCAATGCAAAAAAAAAAAAAAAAAAATCTACCCAAGCTAAGCTCTTGCTATGTGATAAGAAAAACAACTTGTATTATTTTCTGTAAAATTGCCATCTAGGGGCTACTCATATTATATTCCTTGTTTGAAGTGGTGACCATGGATATATTTATGAATGTTTGTTTCTGATCTGGAAAGAGGTGAGAAGCAGGAAGGCAAAACCTGCAGACTAGTCAGTATTATTTCAGAAAGAAAGACCTGGAGACAGAGCAGAAAGTTTTTGAAGGAGTATTCTGAAATAATGTGCTCAGCTTGGCCACTGAGTCTAATAAAAAATATAGTTAAAAGAAAAGGGTTGAGAGATGGGTAGTAAGACTCATATAAGAATGGAAAACCACGGGTATTAAAGGAAAAATACTAAAACTTAATTTTAGTAGCAGGACAATGAGGAGATACTATGATGAATTGCATGAAATGAACACTTAAAAGAAGCACATTGGGATTCTTTCATTCATGTTCTTTTCACAGAACACCATTCACAGAAAGAGAATAGCAGTGAACATGAAAGGAAGGAGGGAGATATTATTTCAAACACTGTACAACCCCCACTAACTTACAAGGTACTAGAGTGAGAGACTAGCTGTTCTTAAAAGAGAATTTTTTATTTTTTAATTAGTATTTTCTGACTATTTTCATGAAAAATGGAAACGTTCTCATTTAAAGGAATAGCAATGAAACTGTGGTATGGAAGAGATTTAAACTCTAAAATTCCATGGCATGAATGCAGCCAAACTATAAGTGAAACTGAAACAAGGTAAGTAACTCTTTTGATTGTTTGTGGCAGCTGCCTGTATTCCAACATCTATTTAAAAAAATAAAGCTATGCCAATATGAGCTATAATAATTCCTGAGATTAGATTAAAAAATAGAAATATGCACTTTTTTTTTTTTTTTAATTCAACACCTTTCGAGACTTCTCCTTCTGGAAATGTGACACCAGCTTTTGGTAAGGAATTTATTACTTTACAAATTGCAATGAATCAGAACTACAGTGAATATGAAATGAACATGCACAAAGGGAAGACAGATGATCATAACCAGCAGTCTGATGGCCAATGCCTGTTTAGCTGCTCTGGGAATCTATGTATGAGCATGAGCATCATTAAGATATTACATTTTCTTTAAATGTGTCCCTGGGCAAAACAAAAAAAAAAAAGGCTAAACTAAGCGATCACCATTGTAACAACTCTTAAACAAAAACAAGGCAGTCTTTCATTTCTTTTCCAGCATTTAAACATCTCATTGTTGAGCCAAGAGTAAAATAATGCTGTTCTGAAGAAGCCTATACATTATCCTGATGTGCAGCAGCTGAAGATTTAATCAAGGTTGCTGACTGAGACCTTCTCCCTAAACCTCTAGCCTCCTCTAAGGTATTTAACACAGTGACTGCATTCTAGTGAGTATCTTCAGGGAGCTTGAAAATAAGCTGATCTCTAGCTTTCTTTGTGGTCTGTAGTCCAAGATGTAGGCAGGGCTCATTGCAATGACAATTTGAAAATGCATGCCTAATATTACCTCTCCCATGTGTCTGTATTGTTTTGAACTTGACTTTATACATAAGATTGTCAGCTTTAAGGTGGTTCTAGGTCTACAGATGAATTGTGAGGATGGTGTTAACTGTGTCATTTTGCTATTGAGGTCAGAGAAGCTTTGGGCTGTGACTCATGGGCACAGGCAGATGAAAAATGTCTGTAGGGGCTGACACCTATAACATGAACACAGAATTCAATGTCTTCCATTGCACTGACACTGGAATTTGTCCAGTCTCTTGATGAGCTGGTTCTGGGCACCAAGGTGCCAGGAAACTACTTCAGTGAAATAAGTGAAAGTTTTCTGTGGATTTATTGCCTTGGAGTGGGGTCCTCAAGAGTCATATAATAGGAGAGCTGGTACTAGGAACAAGATGGGATGATATGGGCAGGGACTAATCAGGCAGGTTTAAATTGTCATTTAGTTGTGACTAAAGGTGGGCAACTACACCTGTGGATGGAGATCCTTGCTGTGCTCAGCGGTGTTTGCTGCTGCTTCCAGACTCCTCCTCCCAACACAAGGTGCTGCTGCCTGGCATCTGCTTGCAAAGCTGCCCTGTTGGGTCACAGTGAGCCAGGACACTTCCCTTTAAAATAATTAAGAAACCAAACTATTTGTGCTTGAAACAGGCTGGGAGACAGGTCTGACAGCAGAAAGAGACAGGCAGCTCCAGAGGAGAAACATGGCAAGAGGTGTGGTGGGCTGGGCACACAGGAGACTGGCAGCAATTATGCTTGTGGTCATGGCTGTTTACCATAGGTATGCTGGTCTCTACACTTAAAAAACTATGTTTTAGCTTTGAAAAATCAAAAAAATAGACACACACCCCACCCAAAACCAAACCAAAACAAAACAATCCCCATTAAAAACAAAGATAAATTAGGAAGTGGCTTGATAAAAAAACTTATTCTTACAGGGAAGAAATACCAGGTGCCACTTAATGTCACTAACAGCTGGGGCCAGGAACATTTCACAGGAGAAATAAGGTACAATTGTTCAACTGTGAGAGTGATTAATCAGTGGAACAGACTACCATGGGAAGCAACAGATTTTCCATTTCTTCAAGTCTTCAGCTCAGGACTGGATGCCTTTGTGGAAAATACTAAATAAACATGAGATTTTGGGCCCAACACTAACTAATTCAGTAAAACTCAGTTGTGCTTATTAAACAGGAGGTCAAGCTGGATCATATAATACCCTTTCTACTCTTAAAAGTCAATGAAGTGTAAATGAAACAGCTATTGAACTCCACTATGGAACTGGTTAGGGAACACATTCCTATGCTTTCCTTGTCAGTAACAATGTTTTGGCTGGAGTATTGCAGCCTCTGGTGTCCAGGACAGCATCTTGCTCCTGCTTAACCCTCCTCTGAGGACAGCCTGTCTCTGTCTGAAGCCCTTCAGCTATGACTATCTCCAATTCAATGTTCTTTGTGTCTAGTTCAAGTTGTGTTACATAAAAACAGAAGTACAATAATATTGGAAAAAGAAGTATGCTTAGTACCACATGAAAGGTAAATAGAAAAAAGCTAATTTAGTTAGATACAACAGATGCTACATGTGAATGAAATCTGAGTGACAATTTTTTCATGCAGTCTTAAATCTGCAATTTTCTCAGCAATTCACCTCTAAAGTCACTAAAAATGCTGGGTTTTTTTTTCCTCCTAAAAGTAATAAAACAATACTTAAAAGTGAACTTTTCCTCATTAGGGCCCAAAAGTTTATTAGTGAGGAAATCATTATTATTTGCTTCAGATTTATAGATGGAAATGAAAAGAAGGTCATAGGTAGTCAGAAAACTAGTGAGGGTGATCCTGCTGTCTGTATGTCAGAAAAGTGTCCAACAAGATTAGGAGTATACACATATCTGTATTTTATTGCAAGAAACCAAAAGTATTTTCCTAAAGGTTTTTTCTGTGGCTGTCTTGATAAAAATTCTGAAGGAAGTGGGCTAAGGGATCTGATGACTTCCGTCAAATACAGTCATACAATAGATAATGTATAGCTAAAGCTGCAGGCATTTCTGGTACCCTCTGGAGTGACATTTCCAACCATTTATCATGTTCTTCAGATGTAGTTAAGATGTTCAGAGTCAATCCATAGCCAGTAGCGTGGGTAATGTGCATCCCAATGGCAAATGAGAGATACAACAGGTGGGAGAGGAGTAGCTGCAAAGTGCCTGGTGCTCAGCCTGAAATTCAGCACACAACTGCACAGCTGCTCTGCATGCACAGAGCTGGTGCCTGAGTGCCACCCACATATTTACATGGAATCATGATTGGGAACAGTTAGCTTGTACAGTCTTGGACTGTCTGTGCACTTAAAAGCAAACCCTCAGTCTGAGGATGAACTAAAATCAATGTTTTATATTACAACATTGTTGTCACCCATTAAAGAGTCACACCATATAGACAAGCACAGGCCATGGTAAACAGAAAGGAACTTGAAGGCTTCAGAGTTTTCGTAGTAACTTTTTTTTCCTACCAGCCAACTTTGGAAACTCCTTTTCAGCAATAAGCCAACATGCACACAAGAGGTAGAAATATTACGTCTTCTCTTTCTCAAAGATTATCAGAAATATGTAGCTACCCTGAGCCCAAATCTTACCTTGGCACTAAGCGTGAAGGAAACAGGCCAGCAAGACTTTCCCCTGATTCTGCTGCAATGTAATCTGTTAGACTATTTTGTTCTCTACTAATCCCTGTTAATTCTGTGCTTCCTCCTTGTCTGCCCTGCATCTGGAATATGCTTATATAGAAAAGAATTCGAGAGGCCATTGGCCTCACTGGCCTTATATAGGATCAGTTACGCTTAAAATATTAATGACTGACATTTCTCTAACCTTGAAGCTTCCATATACAATCCTTCACAGCAACCTCTTCCTATTAATTTTCTATTAGTATATTTTCCCTATACATAATCTGAATCTTCTTTACTGCAATTAAAGTTCATTGCTTCTTCTTTTGAAGAAAAGAATTTATTTCTTCAATGATATTTCCTTTTTTTCATGTCTGTTATCACCTCTCTTCTCAGTTTTCTGTTATTAAGGGTAAGAAGTTCCAGTTTGTTCTGTTTTTCCATTGCAGGTCATGGTTTCAAACCTATCATGATTCCTGCTGGTTCTTCTCTGGACACTCTCCAACACAGCCAAATTATTCTTGAAGTGCCTGGAACTGGATATACAGACAAGACCTTAGCTGCAGTAGTTGACATTATTCAAGCCTTTATGTTATAATCTCCTCAGCCTCCTTCTTGAGGCCTGGTCTTTACTTTTATGTTGTCAGCCCCATGCTTGTGCAGTTGAACATTTCTGCCCAAGTGCAGTATCTCAAATTTACCTCCATTAAAAAGCTATTTTCAGACCCTTCTATAAATATGTCAAGAGCGTATGGAATTCTAATCCTATACCCCAGTGTTTCTTCAGTCCCCTCCCACCTCTTTGTTATTTCCATGTGGAATGTGCCCATTTTCCATTCCAGCAGCTAAACTATTATTGAATAAATTGAAAAAGACTTAACGAGGGAAAGTTCCACTTGGTAATGCCACTACACTAATAAAGGATGGCAGCAAGGAACAGTGCAATGCAGTTGTGACAGCACTGTCCTAGTCTGGTAATACCCAGAACAGAGATAGACCAAATTGTTCTTCTCCAACCTTTTAAGGTCTTCAAGTAGAAAAGTGATGCAAAGACATTTTGGGCCATAGTTTAACCTATTATGTTTTAAAGCAGCAAAAGTTTATGTTTTCTGTTTCCTGCCTTCCCTTTGGCACATGTACCCTGCACAGCCTTTTCTATCAGGTCAACACAACTATTTGTGTGGCCAAGTGGTAAACCAGGTTGGGGGAAAACTAAGACAGTAGAAAGAGAAGATGCATAGCTCATGCATAGATGCCCGCTCTGAACCAGGTCACTGTGGAGATTGTGCCCATACAAGGAAAGGGACAGGAAAGCATGGCTGGAAGTGTAGGCTCACAATGAAAGAGAAAGACTCAACCCTGGTTGCTGCTTGGAGAAATTATCCATGCACCTCTCTGCCCTTACTTTCTCTCTGATGCAGGCTCTAATATTTCAAAATATTCTGTTCTTTTTGGCTCCATTAATTTTGATTTTGGTTGGATCCCTGATCTGGCTGACCACAAGACAGGCATTAGACATAGGAGAGAAGCTCCTGAACTCCTGAAAATGTAGTTTCATTACTGGCTCTCATCAAGCAAGTGCTGTTTTGGCCCAGAAGCATTTTCTTTACTGTGCCTTCCACCAGCTCAGTGTGAGGCTGTGTGACTGACAAAAGGGCACAGCAAGCACCAGCAGTGTGTCCTGGGCTGCTGCATCCATGCCTTAGGCGTCTCAGCCTTCTGTATTGCTAAGGGCCTTCCATCTGCAACTCCAGTCCTGCCTCCCAGAGCTGGGTCTCTCACCCTGGCTGCCTTGGCAATGTTCCCCAGAGCTCCTGGGGCACTATCTTTCCCTTGTTTTTCTCATGCTGTTGTTCTCATGCTGTTATTCTGTTTTTCTCATGTTGTTATTCTAATGACCTTGCACCTGCAAGTCCCTGATAGTGTTCTCAGCAGGTTCCCATGGGAAGTGATTGCCACCAGCGTGGCAATCATTCTACCTTTCCCTCTTATCCTACCCTTTGCTTCTGGTTTTCATTTCAGGGGGCACAAAGCTTAACAATCACCCAGCATGTGGCACCTACAACATAAGTGGTTTCAACCAATAGCATTTGAGTGGGTCCCAATAACCATTATATCATTGCTATGGTAAGAGCACTTCAGGGCAGCCTGGAGAGAAGTCCAGGAGAGGATGCTTTCTGAGCACCCTCTCCCCATTTTTTTTCAACAGTCCATGTAGAAGAGCTTTGCCTTTCCTTTCTTTTTCTCAGTTTCTCTAGATATTTTTTTCACTCTTAGTTTCAATATATGCCCTCAGCTTTGAGCCCCATTATTAAATATTTGTGCATGTGAACTTGTCACCACACCCTGGGTGCATCGAAGTTAAGGCTTGTAAGGAGGAATCCCCTGGCAGCCCCCTTGCTCTAGCAACACCACCTCCTATAGCAGTCTGCAGCATCGTGCAGGGAAGAATGCAGCTCCATGCTGGAGGGGAGGGAACACACAGCTGAGGCAAGACAGAAAGTGACAGTGGAATGGCAGCTGCATCGCGCTGGAATAAAGTGAAAACATACTCTAACTGGGAAGGAATAAATTTTAATACCCAGGACTTTCCTCTTTGTAGAGAGACAACAAGTTTGCATCAACTGGCATGAACAGAAGAATGGCTCTGGTACTGAAAGCTGCCTGTCACCACAGAGACAGGCAGATCCTGGGGAGCAGAGTTCTTAGGAAAAGAAGGGACAAGAGAAAAGTGATGAGGTGATAGGACATGGGAGCTGTTCCAGCAGCTGCTGGTGTGGACTGTTGCCCTCTTAAGCACTGCTGGCAAATCTGCCTGCACCCTGTTATGAGGTTTTACAGTTACTCTGGAGTTTTTCCAGTACAACTACTGGAAAATGAAACTGAAATATGAGCTGAGAGAATAAAGCATTCATTTAAATACAGATTAACCATAGGTGTTGGACCATTTTCCCCAGCAAATAACTCCTGCAGCATGCAGCTAAAGAAAGCCTGAATTACAAAGCATAACTGTCTGTCTCTAAGGCATTTCTAAATAATCACATTTTGATGCACTGAAGTTTTAGCATTGTGAGTAGCTTCTGAAGATGATGTCAACGAGGTCATCATGACTGTGTGCGTTTCAGTGGAAAACACTTGGGCTAAGCCTTGTGCATGGCTATTTCAATAGAAAAAATATTTAAGGGAAAGTGTATTGCCATAGTGATCCAGATAGAAAAACTAGGGTGTGGCATGGGAAAAAAGGCAAAAGTTACAGGCAAAGGCAGAAGCTGCATTTTTGAAAATTTTATTAATTTATCCAAATATTTTTTGCATTAGCTGCTCCTTTTGTGAGTGATGCTGTTACAGAACAGGCAATGTGGCACAAGACCTGAGTCTGTACTATCTTCCCCATAGACTGGCTGTGTAGCAGGGTGGCTTCTCTAAGAGTATTCCCTGGTATTAAGGAGACACCCAAGCCAAGAACTGCCTGCCAAAGTGGCTACAAGTGGTAATGGAAGCATGAGGCTTCCCTGGATACTCCTGATGTGTTGTATCTTTCCAAAGTTGAAAGCAAATCTTTGTGGGGATCGTCCTTGCAGTGTTTTTGGGAAGATGGGGAGAAAATCCTAGGGAGGTAGCTGCACATACTTCTGCTCACTGTACAGATGGCAAGTGAAATACAGCTTAGCTGAATGTTAGTTTCTTATCCTGGCCTTTCAGATTCTTTGGTATTATGGTGATTTAATGCTTTAATAGTCACACTTCTATGGACTAGTTCTGGGATAGCAAATTGCATGGACAGCAGCCCTTAGCATTTAAGACATTTTTAACTGCTGCTGTTTCAGGCCACACCAGGAGCTGAATTCCTGTTGATGGCAGAGGTTTCATCAGAGTCTTTATTGTACTTTGTCACTCAGCCAGTGTGTGGGACTGTAGGTCCCCCAATTTCTTCTATAAACTGGGCTCCAAAGTCCCTTTGCAAATGTGCTCCATGTACTGTAATGTGCCTGTCTGGTTCAGTGGGAGCTCCTTCACATACAGAACAAGCTATTCTGTAAAAAAGGTCAATTTAAACTAGGCTAAAGGCTCTGTTCACATGAGCTATGGGTCCAAGAGGATTTATTTGGTGACAATACTGGCTTAAGTAATTCTGGCTTTTTTCCTGCCACCTCCCTCTCTTCCCACCAATTGTTCTTGCGCCACTCCCTGCACTGTGACAGCAGAGCTGTTTGTGTACTACTTTGTGAACAAACAAGGAAACTAATCTAATACAAAAAAATAGAGATGTGCTCCTTGTTTTCTTCTGCCAGTTCACTTGACTTGTGTGATTCTTTACACAGCTATGTAAATCACTCCTTGGCAGAGAATAGAAGGGCAGGTGGAAGCAGGAGAAATTAGGCGGATGGGGTGAGATGGGACTGGCTGAGCCACGCTGTTGCTGATCATGAAGGCACAGACTGAGATGATACTTTACTGACACAAAACTGCACATTGCCCCTCTGTCATCATGGCAGCAGAGCTGCTAGAGCAGATAGAGAATCCTACACCTTGGATCAAACCCTTTCAACATTGAAGATAAACCATGAACCGAAATGGCCCACGGGCAGATTTCAGGGCATTGCTGAGCTGCAGCTTACCACTACTGAGATCTTGTTTCTTTGTCATCTTTGACTCCTGGCTGCAGCTTCCTTTCTGGTGGTCATCAGAGAATTTGTGTTTGGCTGGTTTTGCCCATTAACTAAAGACAAAGGATCAAGTTACTTTGTGCTTGATCAATTTTCTTCTGGGTTAGTGAGCTGAACTTGCTCATTGAGAGTGTTTTGAAAAGCAAAGCCCATGGAAGAGCAGTGGTGGAAAACCAGAATTAGGAACATGAAGAAGGTTTGGAAAGGGGGGTGGGTGAGATATCCTTCCTTCAGTATCACTGAGCTGTCAGATCAACTCAGCTGTCTTGTCTTCTGATTCAGATACATCTTCCATTTTTATGCAGGTTGTTAGCTCTAGCAGATGGATAACGTATGTAAGTTTTATCCAGATCATCTTGAACTTCTGCAGCAAGATTTAAATGTGTGAGCTGTTCCTTGCTTTCAGAGTATGAGTCAGCCAAAGGTTTGACCCATTAATCTTTCAAAAGTGAGAGGGGGGGAAAATACTGCAGCCTTTTCTGGCTGTTGCTCTCCCATTACACAAAAGAGATGCTACGGTTTTTCATGTGGATGCTTTTCCAGTTGGTTTCTAATGTTGCTGTTTTCATAAGGCAAAAACTATGTAAGCAGTCAGACTTAAAAATTCAACTGGTGTTCTGAAAATCCAGCCATGTTTTCAGACTTTTAATAAAAATGCCAGTAAAATAGCCTCTGTAATTGGGGATGGACTGACAGGGATATTGACAATACACGGAGCAGAACAGAATCCACCTCAGTTGCCATGGCTATGTTTTCCTGTTGAGCTAATCCAATTTTAAAAATTACTTGTATCCAGTTAATTCAGTAGTTCTGATCTATAGACACATAAAAACCAGTTAGTAATAATAATAAGAAACACTTTTTATAAAGCAGATCCTGGTATCAGGTAATTTAGCTGTGGGGCTATCTCTGCTCAGAGGTAAAACACTATGCTACCTAAGGCAGCAAAATATCAGGGCAGCACAAAGGCCAGGGCTCCTCTGTTAATGCAGAAGCTCTAAAAAGCCAGACTCAGGTGCTTCACTGAGTAACAAGAGAGGCTGGAAAAAAACAGGTATTGCCTGGGCAAAATAACTCTCCATGCTGCCTGTGTCAGTGGGAACAAGAAGCTTGTTATCCAGGCCTCTACTCCTTGATGTCTGTCCACTAGCTCACTAATTCCATATGTCCTCCATTCCAGCACAGCACAGCCCCTTCATCTTTAAGATGGCAAAATTAAGGTCTACCCACACTGTTAGAAACCCTGAGCAAATTCTAAGACTCTTTAGAACACCACTATCTCTTACATTCTTTCTTACATATTGTCTACTGCCTACTCTCAGAGACAAAAGTTCTCAGCCACTTGGAGCAGCTGGTCTGCCACTAAAAGAAGGCAGAAGGTATGTAGACTACCTGAAGCATGTCAAAGAAGAAAGATGACAGGGGAGCTGTCTTGCTGGACCTGTCACAAACAAAAGTGAGCTAGTCAAAGATGTGGCTGCAGCAAACACAAGACTGTAGAGCTGAAAATCCTCAGAGAAATGAGCAAGGCAAGTAGTAAAATCACAACCCTGGACTTCAGGAAAGTAGATTTTGGTCTACTTGGGAATCTTTTTGGCAAGATCCAATTGGTATGGGGCTCAGGACAGCTGGCTGATCTGCAAGGAGAAGCTCATCTAAGAAATTAAAGAGCAGTCCATTCCAATGTGCAGAAAACCAAGCAAGCCAGGCAGGAGACCAGCATGGATGTATAAAGGATTCCCAGCTGAGCTCCAACACAAAAAGGAAGTGTATGGAAAGTGCAAGCACAGATGGACTGCCCAAGGAGAATACAGAGATTTGCTTCAGTGGGTAGGGCTAGTGTCAGAAAAGCCAAAGCTCATCTGGGAGATGAAACCAGACAGAGAGGGGAAGGTTATCAGGAGAAGGTTCTGTAGGTACACTGGCAGCAAAAGGAAGGCTGAGGAACATAAAGATCTGGTGCTCCATGGAGCAAAGGGCAGACACAGTCACAAAGGACATGGAAAATGCAAAGGACACAAATTGAAGCATGTGAATTTCTGACTAATTACAACTTAAAAAAACTATTACCATGAGGGTAATTAAACACTGAACACAGAAGACCACAGTGGCTGCAAAATATCTTGTGTTGAAGGAATTTTTAACTGGACTCAAGGAGGCCTTGAGGAACTGGCTTTAACTGTCCCTACTTTGAGCAGGGCATAGAGATGATGAGCTTTGGAGGTTCCTTCCAACCTCCAGGATCCCATGATTCTGTGAAGAAGCTTGCGTGGTAGAGAATGAATGAAAAGTGTGAGACTGATTTACTTGCAACCCATATATAAAAAAAAGTATTTCAATGTCCCAGAATGATCCAGAAATATTGTGGTATGTATTAAAAAAAACCCCAAACAATTCAAAAGCAGACTATCTATTAAGACCCCATGTCTTCGATGCATTCCAGAGTTTTTTTGACATTTATAATTGCAATCCTATGAGAACTCATATTTGGCAGAGTCTTTCCATATATATTAAATCCAGCCTCACAAGTACCCACCATGTGTTTTTAAATACCATTAATTCACTACTTAAAACTGACTGCAGATTTTTTTTTAAATATTGTTCTCCTGTTTTCCTCTATATACTATATCAAAGTCCCTATTACTTCTTAGTTAATATGTGTATGGTATTTATATAGCAGTATTATACTAATTAAACAAATAATGAGCTATATTTTTTCATAGTATCCCTCTGGGATATAAGAAATGCTTCTCATGTAGCACTGTTGAGAAACTGAGGCAGAGAAAAGCATGGAGGCTTTCCAAAGAGAATCTCAGCAGAGCACAAATTGGAGCAATTTCCCTGAACTTTCAAGCTTATGTTTAACCACACAACTAACTCTTTAAATAGAAGCTAGATGAAATGTACTATGACATTTGGAAACTGAGCTCCCCTGGTACACCAGTCTTTCATGTCTTTCAAGAAAGTGAAAGAAAAGCAAGTGGTTGAGACTAATAGTGTCTCCAGAGGGAAGCAGAGCTATCACCTTGGGATGGAAGCTATCTCCTTTTCCCCAGCATCTAGAAGACACAGACCTGCCAGGCCACAGCCGTTTGTGAGGGAGATGAACTGATTGACTCTGGGAGTGGGTGAGGAACCTTTCTGCATGCTGGCCATGAAACACAGGCTGGCTGAGGCTTCCACTTTCCTCGTGAGCTGCTGAAACGTGGTGGAGCTGAACGTGCAGCTTAGCTGGCCGTCTGGAGCATGTCAGCTGACAGCTGCAGGACAAAGGGGAGCTGTCTTCTCCCCAGTAGCTCAAGGGCACCCACAGGGAGAAGTTCAAAATTCTCTCTGCTGAAACTTTGTGCCTGCCCTTCTTTCAACAAATCTGCAGCACAGTTGTGCTTTAGTCTTCATTACAAGACATCGGTCAAAAAAAAATCCTGCTGTATTTTAGAAACAAGCCTGTATATTTTCCCACAAACACTTCTAACAAAACCTCAATCTTAACAGCACAGACCTATGGAGGGCTATTAGCTGTAAACTACCAACTTTTGCTATATGTTGTGTAATGCTTCATTGGAGCCTACAGTTCTGCAGAACTGAGACTGTTTATTGCTAAAAACACTATAGAACATGCACCATTTGAAGCATATCTCTTCTTCCTCTTTATCTCTGAAGTTCATGTGAGATTAAATTTTATACACAAGGCATGGCTCACTTCTGTCACTGCCCTCAAAGCTGGCTTTATTGACACTGGAATGTCTCCCTCAGGGAGAAAAGACTTGTTTCTGCCTCTACAAGTATAGCAGATAAGATGCTGTGCCTGTAGGCAGATTACTTTTCCCCTTTGTTAGAAGGTTGGGTTTGTTTTTATTTTTTTACTCTTCATAACTATTGTGACTCTGGGACCTGTGGTTTGCGAATAAGTAAATGAACAAACATAAACCTGCAAGTGCAGTTATTTAATTTATAGCCGTAGAAGGAGCTTGCCGGAGAGTAAAGAAGTAGGAAGAAGAGAAGAGCTTGTCTTTCTTATCCGGAAACACTATTTGCAGACTGAAGGAGTTTTGTGGAGCAAGAAAACCCAAACAAACAAACAAACAAACAAACAAAAACCAACAAAAAAAACCACACACAAAAAAAACCCCAAAAAACAAAACAAAAAAAAAAACAACCAAAAAAAAAACCCCAAAACCAAACCCGCCCCCCCCAAAAAACCAAACCACCACAAAAAAAAAAAAAAAAACCAAACAAAAAACCAAACCACAAAAAAAAACCAAGCCCAAGAAGCCCTTTGAGCACGAGAAAAGAAGGACAGAGGGGTCGGTGACACCCTCGGCGAAAGCGGCTGTTTGTTTCTCCATCACACGCGTGCTCGGGCTACAGGCAGCAGCGCCGGCCAGGCGCCGCCACGCTGTGACCACGCGGGCTCGCTCCCGGCTGAGCTCCCAGGACGAGCGGGGTCCCCGCCGCCCGCCGAGCTCCCGGGGCGGCGGACAGGGCGCGTTTCCAGAGGCGGGAAAGGCACTGCTCCGCCGGCCTGGCGGCTCCGGCCCGGCCAGCGCGCCCGCTTTACGGCACAGCCGTTCCGACCTCCCCGTCCGCGCTTTGCGGCTGCGTGGCGGTGGGTGGGGGGCGGGGAAGATGTCTGAGCGGGGAGAAGCCCCGGCGGCGGCGGCACCGGCGGGAGAGATGCCGGCGAAGAAGCAGAAGCTGAGCAGCGACGAGAACAGTAACCCCGGGGACCTGTCCGGCGACGAGAACGTGAGGCCGGGCGAGGGGGAGGCGGCACGGGTGGGGGGCTGGTGCGGCGGGAGCGCGCGCGCGCGCGCGGCGGGCGCGGGGCCTCGCGCCGGGGGCGGGCGGGAGCGCGGAGGGGCCGCCCCCCCCCTCCCCTCCCCCCCCCCCCCCCCCCGCTGGCCCCGCCGTGAGGGGACATCGCCCGCCGGGACCCCTCGGATGTATCCCGGGGGAGGGGGAGGGGGAGAAGGGGGTCTCAGTCCGGCCGTCTCGGCTCGGTGGCCGCCCCTCGGGGCCGCCGGAGGGAGGCCCCCGGTGGGAGAGACCGGGGAGGGTCTGGGGGAGAGACTCCCTCTTTGCCTCCACGTGGATTTGAGGCCCAGACTGCGAGCGGGCTCTGTCTCGAACTCTGCTTCAAACCATCAGACTTTTTTTTTTAATTTTCCCTGCAAACCAGCAGCATTTTCCATCTTTCTTGCAGTTTTGCATTGTGTGTCTTCACTGTCACGTTGTAGAGTAACATGCAGCACAAGTTTCTGTGTGCAGCCTTTTGGTGAATGAGGAGTAGGAGACGGTGCTCGTAAACTACTCTCAGCAGAAGGCAGCAGGGATGGGGTCTGTAGTCTCTAAGTTAGGTAAAATTCTAGTGCTCAGAGCAAAGGTAATGTGATTGATGTAGAATAACTTTATATCTGAAAGCTAAACTTAACCTAAGGTATTGAGCAGTCACTTTATGTAGTTGCTGGTGTGGAGAAAAGTTGTGTAGTTATGGTGTGTGTATTTTGTAGTGTGTGGAAGTTTCTTTTCCTGCACTTTTTCAGCAAGTGAGGGATCTGGACCACATCCTCCACAACCTTTGGAAGTGGTGCTTGTGAGGTGACAGGCAGGTTTGAGAGGTTCCACACTGCTGCTCTTTGGGTTTTTTTTAGTAGCTTAGCAGCATTTGTGGATCCAAGTGTAATTTGGTGACAGACGTTCAGACTTAATTTGTTGTCAGTTGGAGGCTATCACTGAGCATGGAATAGGTTGCCCCATCCCTGGAGATGTTTAAGGCCAGGCTGGATGTGGCTCTACACAGCTTGGTCTAGTGAAAGGTATCCTTGCCCATGGCAGTGGGTTGGACTGGATGATCTTTCAGGTCCCTTCCAACACAAACCACTCTGATTATACAATTCTCTGATTCTCTGTGGGTTGCCTCAATGGTGAAGGGATTCCTTTTTCAAGAGTTGTTATTGGACTCCACTACTCCTGCAAGATGGGGGATTCTGTTTAAAAGTTGACATAATGATGTTGATTTGGAGAAAGGGTGCATTTTGCTCTGCAGGTGTCCTGTGTGCAGGTTTGTTGGTTATGTGGTAGTTGCAGATACCTGGTGTAGTTCACCACACCAGCTGCCTGGTGTTCTCACGTTGGCAGTATCTATGTCTAGTCCAAAGAAAACTTCAGTCTTGTCAAGTATTAAAGTTCTGGCAAATGTGCTTGGGAGATGAGAATTTGGCAAACTCTGAAATTTTTTTAGGGTAAAGGAGAAGAAACAGGAAAACTTAAAACTGTAAAATTGGTTATGAAGATTAGTGGAGGGTTGGCTCTTTTAGGGGTCCAGTGTGAAGGGAATGACTCCAGATTTGGGCAGTACACTTACGGGCTTGTGTGGTATCTTTCCTTCTTTTTGTCCTCTGAATGTCCTGTCTTTCAGAGTTGTTGGGCAAACAAAGACTAATACACCTCTTCAGGCTTCTGATAATAGAGACATGAAACTGGGACAAAGAATGAATGTTTAGTGGGAAGCAGTGTATTAATGTTTATAGTTGACCTCATTCCATATTCCTAGTGCAGTTCCTAATGCAGCTTCATGAATCCCCTACAGTGACAGGCTGTTGTCTGCCTCTGTCTCCCTTAGTTCAGCTTTAGAAATTACCTGGCCTAGGATGAGTTGTTTTCCCCCCACTAGTGTGATGGAAAGTGAATGGACTATCTTGCCAGAAAAAATGGGAAAAGTTGATTTTTAACAAGCTGAATGCACTCATACAGAAGTTGGCAGAGTTGGCAGGTACAATGCAGGTGAAGGTGAAGTGCTCTGTGACAGGTGGTGGAGGGAAATGTCCTTTTAACCAGTGCCCTGCAGTCAGACCACACAGGAATTTGTAGTTTCTGCTGATTGTCCAAAGCTGATTTAAAATCTCAGCGTCTGGACAGAGTGTTTTGTGTATCCCTTTTTTTTTCAATTTTCCCCATTCTTATCTTATGCTAATGGTTAGAGGGCCAGTTGGATTAGTTAGCTGATCAGAATTTAGCTGTTAGTGGAAACAAGTAAATGTCTGTGGAAAAGTGTAGGAGGGAGAGGAGGGACTTTCTTCTGGTGTTGATGCTGACCTGCTGCAGAACTGTGCTGTGAGTACAGAAGCCTCAGAATGGCTTGGTTCTTGGTAAGGTCAGGCCTCATGTTTTTACACAAGCAACTCTTCTTCAGTACTTCAGAAGTACTCATTTCATCTGGATCAAAGATGTTTCCTAGGGGAAGCAGCTGCTTTATCTCTAGACATTTTCTTGAGAGCAGCTACCAGTATTCTGAAGAAACATCACTAGATCACAGTTCATATCTCTCCCTCTTGGATTAGTCCTCATGTGATTCATGTTCTGTTTCTAGAGAAGAATGCTATTATGCTGGCATTAGATTAAAATACATGAATCTAAATAACACCAAGTCCTGGGAGATTTGTTCTTATGAGTGACAAGAAAAAGTGAAAAGGCCAAGTGCTGCAAGATCAGTTGAATGTATACAGCAATTATGATCTCTCTGTGACATTCTGTATGATTCTGAATGTTTTCAGGATGATGCTGTTAGCATTGAAAGCGGTACTAACACCGAGCGCCCTGATACGCCAACAAACACTCCTAATGCACCAGGAAGAAAAAGCTGGGGGAAAGGAAAATGGAAGTCGAAGAAGTGCAAATATTCCTTCAAATGTGTAAATAGCCTCAAGGTGGGTATGCATGAGCTTCAGGGAATGCTGGGCATCACTTAGTGGCAGCAATGTTAATGTTGGCTGTGAGACAGCATCAAGCTAGATACTTTAAAATATCTTTAAGCAATTATGTTTCCTGCTGATTTGAAGCAGTTACTTTTCTTGCTTGGAATAGCCAAAGTTTTGAAGAAAAAATGTACTGAGAAATAGGAAATAGTAGATAGTGCTGCAGTTAACATTGTTTTTGTAGAGTTTGCAAAGTTTTGTGCGATGCTATGATTATGTATTTCATTGAAGCTGTAGATGCTACTGAAATATAAGAAGTTGGATAAACAAATTGAACTAAAACAAAACCTGTGACAACTCCATGCAAAGCACAGAACCTGCTCAGATTTCTCTACGTGTTGAAAAAAAACCCAGAACAAACCCACCCAACAGTCTTAGAGTAGCTTTTTCCTCACACTTAACCAGATCAGGTATTTTCTATCCCCTGGCAATATCTTAACTACTGTGTAGTGCAATTTGGTTAATTTATTGTGAGTGTTGGGATCATGTGTTAGCACCTGATTCAGGCAGTATGTGTCTTCCCATGTAACACCTGGTGCTTTTAAGAGAGGTGGATTCATGGTCTTTACTCCCTGTTCTGCTGTTTTAGCATAGTCCTGTTTTCTTCTGCACTGGTGACAGATTGTGGTGGACTGAATGAGTTTTCTCATTCATGACTATTTTACTCTGTCAGGATGTTCTTCTTTTTCTCATTCCTTGCTTCATGTTTATTTACATGGCAAGATGGGAGTTATGGCAAACTCTGTGAGGATCTGTGTAGCTCAGCAGTGAATATTTTCTGCAGAATTGCTCTAAGAGTATTTTTTCATTCCCCCTATGCCTAACTGTGGAGCTGTGCTGATGTGGCTGTGTTTCTGAGCTTTGTCTTCAGGCTGCTGTAGTGAGACACTGGGGTACTTGAGTGGGAGGGGATAAAAGGTTTGGAGCATGGGAACCTTCTAAATGAGCTTTGCCACTGGTGAAATTGCGATATGAAGTTACAATGACAAAGGTATCTGGGAAACAAATTGATCTTATTGTGTTCTTGAAGTATAAAAATTGCCTCCATGCCTTTGAGGGTGTAGGAGGAAGGGAAGTTGTTTCATTTCACCAAGGTAGGCAGCAGTTCCTGTGAATCGCCCCCGCGGATGGTGCTATTTACAGCTTCAAGTCATACTTCAAACGCAGACACCAATCTTTGGACACCCAAACTTTGAACAAGTTCTGAGCTTTGTTACTCATGCTTGTTTTCTGTCTGCAGACAAAAAGGGTTGCTACTTTCCAAGTGTCTTCTGGGAAAACAAAACATTCCCTCACCCCAGTGTCAATCCAGACCCCACTGCAGGGTGATCCAAAAGACCAAGCTATGAAACTAAGCAATCCCTGACTTCCTTGGGTTTGGATGAGGGCTGGGAACAGATTCCTGTGCAAGTGGAATCAAGCTGTGAGGGAATAAATGCAGCATTTCAATTAAGTGGGGTATTATTATTAGCTTTTTTCCCCTGTTTCTCTTTGGTCTGAAATTAATGGTAATGATAAGAGATGTGCATGTTAGACAAAGACATAGGTAGCAGCCAAATTTGGTTTTTTACTTCATGACTGAGGAAGCCTCTCTTCCTTTTCCTGTTCTTCCATACTAACTTTGCAAAGACTCTGGAGAAAACTAATATTGAATGTTGTATGTGGGTTTAGAAAGACACTTCTGACTCTTTGAGTACCGTGTCATATATCCCCTAGTTTATATGATTTTGAACTATGCTGTAAGATGCAGGTATTGAAGTTAATGAAGGGTCAACATGATTTAAAGATCATAGAAATTAATATTCTTTAGGGGTGTATAAATTACATGTTCTTCCACTTTTGTACTTTTGGTTTTCCTGTCTTATTTTGTTTTTTAGTTTTTTTCCTTTGGGAAACAAATATGGCCATTACTGTCTGCTTTGAGTGTTAAATGGTTATGACTCAGCCTGAAAAACTCAGTGCTTGCTAAATATGTGTTTTAAACACTACTTTGGGAGTTCTTTTGGGTGAAATTTAAGCATCAGGAAAACAAAAATAATGGAGAAAAAATGGAAAATCTTGGAAAATGTCAGGAAATAAAAAACTGCCTTTTTTTCTTTATGAAGTAGTAAGTTACTTGTAAAATGTACTGAGAAAATTTGCTTTCTGTGGACTGAATGGAAATAGGGTTTATAAATGAGCATATACAGCTAACAGCTAGCACAGTTGCACATCCTCATATATCCATCTATATCTTGCTGATAGATCTTTTGGCAGAAAACTGTGTATATTTTGCTTTGTTGTGCTCCCTTTAAAGCAATGCAATTATTTTCCCTACCCTTTACTTCTGCTTAGGTGTGTGCTTAAGTTCTAAGCAGCCTGGTGTTGTCTCAGCTTCTCCTTGCTGTCCCCTACCTGGGAACCAGTATGCAATGCCATGCAGAATTCTAGCTTGTTGTTGGTGTGTAATGGAAACTAAATGTCACTACACCCACTGCCCACAATGGCTTACTTTCACTTCTGGGAACTGGAAATGCACGTGTGGGTTGTTGGTTCCCCACTGGCAGTGTGGGTGACACAGATTAAAAGGCATTCATGCAGGTGATTATTTTTGCCATCGTAATGACTTCACTGCTTTCTGTCTAAAACCAGGTCTGATCTTACTCTTTGATTGAACCCAAGTTGGTGTTGAGTGAGTAAGGCTCATTATTGGTTGTTTATTTATTTGCTTTTGTAGCAATAGGTCTGTTTTGTTTTCTGCCTTCTGTCTCTAGTGCATGAAGAACCTGGGTACTTTGGGTTTCGTGCCCTGTATTCATAGCAGGGACAAGATGGCATGTCACAATTTTACTTTTGGACGGATATCTGGGTCACTTCTGTCTGTACAAACCAATGTCAGATTTGTGTCACATACTTGGCATCTGAGCATAACCATCGTGTACGGCACCTAGAATACAATGTTGTGGAAAATCTCCTTCATTGTTTAGCACTTGGGACAAAAATTAGAGCAGACAAGTATTTTCAAAGTAGCTGTGTGCTGTCTCTGACCACTGGGGATGTTGGGAGTTTAAATAGGAGCAGAGCTTCTGCAGATACCCTGGTATCTTCCTGCAGGAGCCTCTGCCTGGCTGCTTCATCCATCAAACATCAGCAAAACTGCAATATGTACAGTCAGGCTCCTGGAGATTGTAGCACTTGGTGTGAGAAATGTAGTGTGGGTGAAGTAAGTAGAATAAAGACCTTTGTCTTGCAGAGTAATTTTTTTCCAGGGAAATAGGTTTTCTTTGAAAAAGCTTGCAAAATACTTTAGGTATGTACTCAAGTATAAAAATATGGAAACTGTAGCACTCTGTTATATATCTCTACTTATCACCTTAGTCTTGGTCCTACCTAGAAAATCAGAAACATTTTGCAATGTATGCTGGAAAAATATCCTATCTTGAGGGTGAAAAACATACTGCTTTTCACTTTCCATGTTTTGTTAAATTTATCAGAAACAGGGCATATAACAGAGAACAAGGTTGTTCCAGAAAAACAAATGCAAAACCTGCTAATATATCTCTGCAATAAAGCAGTGGGAGCCCATGCATTTTACCTGTATTATCTTCATGTGATATGTCAGAAGCACTCACTATTCAGCAGCAGGAACTCCTTCAAGCAGAAATTTGAAACCAAGTTATTATTAGTGGAAAAACTTTATTAAGCATTTTCAATTTGATCTCTCAGCCATTCTCGTGAACAAGACTTAAATACACTCAGAATTTAAGGCTACCAAGTAAAATTAATAAATATATTGCTAAAAAGTAAAATTAATAAATGTATTGCACACAAAAAATCATGGCCACATGTATTCAATATTATGGCTTATGGTTTTCCTCATTCTTAATTTCTAGTTCAACTGTAATACTTAACAGATACTGAATACCTGCTTTTTCCTTCTGTCCTGGGGTTACTAAGAGCCCTGCTACTTTTCCCTTTCTTAATATCCTATATCCCTCATCTCATGAAGCCGTTAGTTTCTGCTTTTGTGTTATGATGGATAATACTTTGAGTTAAGCTGTGAACAATTCTTTTTAATCTGTATTGAGCTTTGAAAGTTGTTATCTCTCTTAAGAATTGCAGGAGGGCCTTAATCTCTGAAAGATTTTCTGCTTTCTCTTTCTATTAATAACAGATACTGCCTTTCTCAGTAAATAATGCTATTTAAAATTTTTCCAGACTTCCTTTACTTTTCTTTTTCTAAGGAGTGTTAGACTCCCTACTCACACCCCCTCCTCGATTTATTCTTTGGTTTTGGATAGGCTGGAGCTGCCAGGGCTGGTACTTCTTGTGTTGTCTCTGAAGTGCTGCCATTTGAAGGCTGCTGAACAGCCATCATGAGACACTTCCTTCCTGCCTGCACTGTCCCAGACAGTCCCCTGTGGGGAGGCACTTTAATGAACATTATTCTTGCTGAAAACATCCTGTCAGGACAGGCCAAAATACTGTTATCAATTATTAACAAGCACCACCATATTCATCACAATTCATAAACATACCTCTTTTTTTTTTTCCTCTCAAACTGATGTAAGTTGTGTAAAATAATACTTGGCATTTCTCTGGTAACTGTTTGTAAAGGGGATCTGAAAACATTTTGTAGACATGAACTTTGTAGCAGTATTGTGACACACTGGAGAGAGTTCCTTGTGTCTGTGACAAAGTTACAAGACCTAACTGTAATGTAATAGTTAAATGTGGCTCTTTTCCATCCTTATACCAATATAATTCTTCTCTCTCCTGGTAATTCTTCCCTGTGAAGTTGCAAATCCTTGTGGTATAAGTAATTATGATAGAAAATGACCTTAGATGCAGAGGTTGCCTTACTGAAAATTGTAAACCAAAATACTGGAGCTGCAAATACAGCTTGGGAGTTCTGCCAGCTTCTAGGCATGACTGAGACAACAGTTCTTCCCATTTACTTTTTAAAAGGTTGGTGGAGAAAGAAAAGGGAGGGGTGTGTTTGTCAGAATATTCCTTTAACCTCCCTTTAAGACGGCAAGTTAAAATGTGGTGTTACAAAACTATGATTGTTAACTGTTCACTGTCTAAAATTATACTGCCTGTGAACCCATTAGTTTGAGGAGGGAAAATTGTCAATGAAACTGTTGAATTTCACAGCAATGATATGCTTGTGGGTTTTGTTGGGTTTTTTATCTCTAAACTTACTTTACATGTATAGGAGGACCATGGCCAGCCTCTGTTTGGAGTCCAGTTTAACTGGCACAGTAAAGAAGGTGATCCTCTTGTTTTTGCCACTGTAGGCAGCAACAGAGTGAGTAATCTGTTTTTCATCATACCGCCTTCTGTGTGGTTCTGCATGCATTCCTGTTTTCAAGCAATCCCTTTACCTGTGTTTGGTATGGACATGCAATACTTTATATAAACAGATGTATTTCTAAGATCTGTAGCATCTGTTATCTGGGAGAGCTGCATCCTTTGGATTGTTCCAGGAAGTCTTGCTAGCTATTTGGTAATTAAGCTATGGAATAAAGAGAAAAGTCTTACAGTAGTATGCATATGGGATAAGGAAGAGAGGTGCTTAAATGTATCTTCTCAATAAAATTACTTTTCATAAATATTGTCATCTAAAAGTAATGTACTCATATATACAGGATGAGAACTGTCTGCAATAGTGGCTGGCTGATGCCAGCCAGCTCAGTAGCTAAATTCATGGCCTGTGTGGAGGGAATTTATAGACTTCCTCTGAACCACGTTTGATGTCATTTCGGTCTTGAAAATAACCCCTGAGAAGTGCGTTTTATGCAAGTGCTGTGAATAAATAAGTGTTTCATTTCTAGGTCTGTTCTGCCTGGCAAGTCACCAGAAACACTAAGTTTAAGCAAGGTATCAATGACTCATTACAAGACCAAGTCACATTAGAGATAACTGCAGTAATTAATTCCAGCAAGGGTTTATCTTATTAAGGCAATTCAAATAATAGACTTCAATATCTGGGAAGGACAGCTGACAAGTCCTGGAATGGTGCTTTAATGAAACTGCTGTGGGCAATCTTTTATCAAACCATTTCCACCTGGTAAACAAATGGATGATGGATGAAATCTAAACCATAGAGGCGCTCTACCTCTCCCCATCAGGCAGTCAATAGATGGGTGCATGTGATTTCCTTTTGAAATGTTACAACTAAGCAGCAGTCTCTCCCACTTACTTATTTTTGGGTTTTTTTTTCTCCAGGTTACTTTATATGAATGTCATTCCCAAGGAGAAATCCGTCTGTTGCAGTCTTATGTGGATGCTGATGTATCCTTTTAAGTTAAATACCCACGTGTTTGCTTCTTCTTTATGAAAAATCAAGAGGCTTTGGAGGAAAAAACATGAAAATGTTTTGTCTGTGATTTAATACTTTGCTCATGTGGTGCATTCTTTATGTTAGGTCCAAGTCTTGCCTCTTTCCCACATCCTAGAATCCCTCCTATTGAAAAAATGTTAAAAACGCAGACTCGGGGACCAGACTGTATTAAAATATTTGAAAACTGATTCTCCATCAGTTTAATCTTCCCAACACTAATATTTGTATAATGTTTCCCTGCTTTAAAGTGTTTCCCTGTGAATTGGAACTGGGTTTAAAGCATAAGGATTGTGTTTCATGCTCTGTAGCATTAATAATTTGTGTTGATCATTTGCAATACACAAGTCATTAACTTGTGAACTTGGTCATGATTGATTATTCCTAATCAGAGGTGATGCCATGAAAGAGAAGGTGTTCCTTTTATGTTATGGAACAGAAGTGAGGAAATCAACATCTGTAGAAAAGGTGATGTCGCTGGTATTTGCAGGTGTATAACTGAATGTGTTTTTTTCTTATTGGATTCAGCAGAGACTCCTGGGCACTTAAATAAAATAGCTACAGGTTAGTTTAAAATAAAATGTTAAAAAAAGAAAAAAAAAATCTCCTGTTTGTTCTGTGATCCTTAACTTGATGCATTGTAGGCAGATGAAAATTTCTATACCTGTGCATGGACATATGATAGCAATACAAGCCATCCTCTTCTGGCTGTGGCAGGATCCAGGGGTATTATTAGGATAATTAATCCCATTACAATGCAGTGCATAAAGGTGAGTGTTCACAACTTTAAGATACAGCTTGTGTTTTAGTAAGGTATGACACTTTTTTCTTCTAAGTACATGTAAGCATGAGGAGAAATGGTAACTTGGTCTCTGAATTCTATCCCAGCACTACGTGGGCCATGGAAATGCAATCAATGAACTGAAATTCCATCCAAGAGATCCAAATCTTCTTTTATCTGTAAGCAAAGGTGAGGAAAAACCTCTGTTGTTTTTTGTATAAATGAGGATACTTTGGATTGGAGTTTGGTCTTGAATGTGGCCAAAAACCTTCGTGAATTTTTTTTTTACGAATGGTACTGAACAAGTTCACTTTGAAAGTTGAGAGCAAATCATGCTTTTACATGGCTATATATTTTATACTTACTAAATCCATGGCCTACAACCATAACTCCAGCTATGGTGCAAAGGGATTGTGAATAGTGCTGCTTTTTAGGAAAGAAGAATCCTGAGCCTTGGGTTTGCTCTTTGCTTTCGGGCAGTTGAAGTTTTTTCAGTTGTTGAATCACGTTGCCATCTAGTGGGGACCTCTTAACATTGCAGACAGCATTCACCATCCTGTTCACAAGAAAAACCTGGGTTGTCTGTTGCTTGGGAACTTTAATTGGACTCTGTGTAAAAAGCATTTTAGTAAAGGAGGCTTTTGGTGTAGTGTCTTATGGGCTTGTCCAGAAAATTCTAACAGTCACAACTTCCTGATCTTGACTGTTCTGTTAAGTAAGGGAATGATCTGCCACAAGGAGGTAGCCTTCAGGAATTTTTGAGTCAGAAACATTCACTTAAGGGGACTTTTTACTTTAGTATATTTGAACTTACTGATGAAGCTACATGAGAACAGGAGTTGGGAAGCTCTCTGATGATTGTAATGGTCAATTTGGTGCTGTGGGTCTGTAAACATCCAGTTTCTGTATATTTTTTAGGTTCTCTTTGTAATAAGGTTTTGACATCAGCCATAGTACTACAAGTTTCTCCGGTGCTATGGCTGAGAAGGCACAAGGAAGGAGAATATTTGGGCTGTTAGAACTGTTTGGCTGAGAGATTATTAAAAAGGGAGGAAAATATTTGGGACTGCGTGGCCACCTGTTTCCCTTCTAGGATTTTGGGTGTTGCTGTAATTCAATGCAAAGTACTTGTGGAATCCAACAGGGAAATACTCTAGAGTTCCTGTTTCCAAATGGGAGATACACTAGAGGTTCTTCATTAGAAATTTTTAAAACTTTCTTCAAGTAAGTGGATTAGTCTAATTGACTTTAGAATACATATTATTTATGTAAACAGTTTTTCTCTCCCTTACTGACTGTGATTCACCAAGAATAATGTTCTAAAAGTTAAAGAATTGAAAATCACAACTTTTCTGAATGTTGATGTTAGAATGGCAGAAAGGAATTCTAGCATTTTTTGATACATAAAATTGTTCTTATGACTGACTTAAAGCATATTTGTCAGATCAGACTTTCCTTTGCTTTTTGGATGATCTAAAGATCCAAGTGTGTTTTTGCTAGAAACTTTCCCTAGGGAAGGGGGTGGGCACGCTTTTTCAATTACAGAATTACTTTTAACAGTTAAGTTAGTTATAATAGCAACTTTAGTTAACGCAGTTCTTTTGTTTCTAACCAAAAAAAGAAGAATTTAATGCATTTTTGATGTTGACCTAAACACCTGTTACTCAAAGTGATTAAACTGAAATATATTATTCAAATGTACATATAAAAAGCAGCATGTAATTCTATTTGTTCTTTATAGATCATGCATTGAGACTGTGGAACATCCAGACAGACACGCTGGTTGCAATATTTGGAGGAGTGGAAGGGCACAGGGATGAGGTGTTAAGTGCAGTAAGTGGAAGACCGTGGGGCAGTGGTTTAGATTTACAACGGGTAGTAAGCAACTTTCTATCCTTCTGTGCACTGTTTAGATACTATAGCTACTTTAAAATAACCACCTGGAAGTGCATAAATACTGTTTTAAGAGGATAGACAGCTTTAAATGTCAGCTGGTTTGATTGATGTGGCCACCTCTTGCAGACAGGATCTGTGTGTTTCAGTAGCTGGTTTACTCACGGTGCAGCCTAGAAGTGAGCAAAACAGGGCTCAGTGGGGCAAGAAAGAGTAAAAACATTTCATGATGGTCCCACTTTTGAAGATCTTGAGTTCTCATCAAGTCAAAGCAGCATAAGCAAATAATCCTGGAGAGACATGGTGGTGAAGGAAAGAAGTTGTTTGAGTTATATTGTTTTTCAGTGGCTGTGAACAGACACTGGTACCCAGCAAACATCAACTAGAATAGTTAACTTTTAATATGCTGTTCTTAAGAACTCTTTCCATTCCTGTTATTTGACCTGTTGTGAAAGGTGAGGGGTGCATCTGGAGGAAACCTGACACTGTATTATTCACCCGTGTTGTAGCCCTGGAATTCTGCCAGAGTTGCTCCTAGGGAACTTAGTGAAAGAGGAGAACTAGCTGTAGATTCACTGTCTGTCAGTGCTGTTGAATATGTCTCTCTTTCTTGAGAGAGACTAAATATAATTATTAAGATGCTGTGCTGCTTTGCAGTGAGCTGATTACATTCTTAGTGTTTTTCTATTTGAAATATTCAGTTTTATTGCATGCTCTATGCATAAAATGCTGTTTTGATGGAAATGATGGAATAAAATCTGAGTTGATATAATGCAGCATAGGGTGAGAATGTTCAAAATTATTTTATATACATAGGATTACGATCTTCTTGGTGAAAAAATTATGTCCTGTGGGATGGATCACTCTCTAAAACTCTGGAGAATTAATTCAAAGCGAATGATTAATGCTATCAAAGAGTCTTATGAGTACAACCCAAACAAAACCAACAGGTATGTAGTCTTCATCTCCTTGTCTGTCTTTACCAGACATGAATACTCCTATCAACAGTCCAGGTTCCTTTCCATATTGGGAGTTTTTGGGTAGTGATGTGGATGCTGAATCTCACTAGATTGTGTGTCTTATTGTTGTTTGCTTCACTGGAATTTTATTGAATTCTGATTCAAAGTCCCAAAATTTTTTATTTTTAAATATCTCAATTATTTCTTATTTGCTGGACTAGAAAATGTCTAAAATTATTATCTTAAAGCTTGTATTTCATGCATTTGAAGATGTCAGTATCTTTTCTTCATATCATCTCATCTCAAAATTTCTAGAAGGGAATCAAATCTGTGTAATTAAATGTGTCAAATTATCTTATATTGAGTAGCTAATTATTGTGTATTATTTTACTTTGGGGTGGGGAAAAAACCATTTACATAGTCATAACTTTAATTTTCATCATTCTCTGGTTTGACCTCAGCTATGAATAAATGATCAAGTAAACATAACAATTAGATACATGATAGATAAATCCTCCTTTATGAAGTTCTTCAACTTTTGGATCTTAACTTGCAGTTAAACCATTGAGAGAATTGAAGAGTCTAAAACACAGTGAACATGTTCAGCAATGAGACTAGCTGTGAAAATACTCTGGCTTTTTTTGGTAATGTTACCAAATATTAAATGATGCTTTTTAGCGTGCTTTTTTTAAAATGATGATTTTTTTTTTAAGTGTGCATTTCTGTTTAACAATTTGGATGTTGCAGCAGCAGCATCAGGAGGACTGAGCTTTAATTAGTTCTTGAAGTATTTGGTGACAGGCATTGTATTCAGCATCTGAAGGAGTAGTTTTACTCAGCACAGTCTTTTACATGAGAAACTTAGTTATTTCATTAGGAATGAGGATGAAAGCAAGGACTGTTCCTATTACTATTAAAAAGAAAAACAAGCTGCATACAAAATCTACTTTGTTATAAAACTGTTAAAAAGCTGGGCTTGTTCTTTTAACATTAAAATATATTAAAACTGGTTATTAAAAATTACACTTGTGCTTCTGCGTTTATTTTTCTGAACCTCACTTGGCAATTTTCTCCATAGGCCTTTTGTTTCCCAGAAAATTCACTTTCCTGACTTTTCTACAAGAGACATACATAGAAACTATGTTGACTGTGTACGGTGGCTGGGAGACCTAATTCTTTCCAAGGTAATGCTGCATTTTTCAGCTATGTTACATTTATTTGTTGGTCCTGAGGATCCTAAACAATTTTATTAGCATATGGGTCTTAGGTTAAATTACTATCTTGTGTCAAATGATTTTGTGGAATGTGCTGGGAATTTTGTCACCTGTTAGGATCTGTGGGTAAGCAGCTTATACTTAAAAAGCAAAATTCTTACTACAGGTGTACTCCCTTACAAGTAAAGGGTTTCTGGCTAACCAGGATCTGCACAGACCATATGACAAAGGAAACTCTAGATACTATTTAGGGATCCTGCTAAAGAGTGAGATGAGGAGTAGCCATAATGGAGTAACTTTGATTTATGTGTTGTGTCCATTCGTAGCATTGGCTTGCAGATATTAAAGCAGGCAGTCCAACTGCCTTGATGCCAGCAATTGGTGAGTGCACCAACCTGTTAGTCAAAGGGATTGGGTAAACAATCCTCAAACCAATGTATATTTAGGCTGCTTATGAAATTGTGTTTGAGCCATCTGGGTGACTTCATCTGACGCGGGTGAGGGAGGGCCCCTGCAGTCCCATTACCTGGCAAAGCTGGGAGGGCATCGGGTTGCCAGCATGGACAGTGACTGTTATTGGTGATATGGCTGTGATCTAAGGGCAGAGGTGAGATTTTCAGTTCTGCTTTTCATAGTGTCATTGGGGAAGATGTGAGATGAAATGTTTGCTTCTAGTTGGACTGATTCTGCAGTATAAATTACAGGTGATTTTTCTTTTCATTATTTCGCTCCAGTCTTGTGAAAATGCAATTGTTTGCTGGAAGCCTGGCAAGATGGAAGATGATATAGATAAAATCAAGCCCAGTGAGTCAAATGTGACCATTCTTGGGAGATTTGATTATAGCCAGTGTGACATATGGTACATGAGATTTTCAATGGATTTCTGGCAAAAGGTATGTGTCTGACTTTGCTGTATTTGAAGGTGTGTAGCTTTTCATTGGTTACATGTTTATGGGTATAGGAAGGGTCTTGGTTCATGTGATATTTGAGAAACAGAATGGTTTGCTGTAAGGGACGTCATATGAACCTGCAGATTAAATTACTATCTTGTGTCAAATGATTTTGGGGAGTGTGCTGAGAATTTTGTCACCTGTCAGGATGTGTGGGTAAGCAGCTTATACTTAAAAAGCAAAATTCCTACTACAGCTGTACTCTGCTACAAGTAAAGAGCTCCAGATTTTTCATTCTGGGTTCTGCCTGTGGGGAAAAATTCCATAAAAGAAATACTAATTTTCCACCAGAAATAAGTTTCCCGATGTCTTCATCCCCTGTCTGCAGAGATTGTTCTACAGCCTTTCTGACTCCTCCAACAAACTTATTAAGTCATTCATGTTAAAATGTTCACGCACAATTTATCAGCTCTATAGCCTTTATAAACTTCGGACTTTATTCTTTGAGGGAGTATTTTAAAACCTCTTTATCCTCTGCTTTCTTTTTAAGATGCTTGCTCTGGGCAATCAGGTTGGCAAACTTTATGTTTGGGATTTAGAAATAGAGGATCCACATAAAGCCAAGTGAGTACTTTACTTTGTTTTTGCTAAGACAGAGAGTTGGGGTCCTTTTCTTTTTTTCTTTCCTTATTATAGAGAAGTTCTTTACTGTACTACTTACTTTCCATTATAATTAGTAGGGAAATAAACATTGTGAGCCCCTGAAGGTTAATGTTTATTTTATCTCACTGATTTATAAATTATATTTTATTAATGCCACGAGGTCCCAGTTGGATTGTGCTGCCTACCATGCATAGATACAGTAAAAGGCAATTTATTTCTCACAGAGTTTACGCTAATTGGGTGGAAATTTTGCAAAGCCATTAGGAGAAGATGTGCAAGGTGGGTGTAGCACATGACAAAGGCGAGATAGGTGACAGGACTGGAGTAAAAATGGAGAGTGTAAAGGTGAGCTATGAGCACAGTGTGGAGAAAACACTGTGGCTTTCCACTTCCTCACCTGTGCTGCCAGGCAATTTCACAGCATGTCTCTTAGATACATATAGGTATGTATGTATGTGTGTAAACATACAAATGCAAAAAAAGCCTGAACACAAAAAAAGGCCCCAAACAAAGCCACTGCCAAAAAACGTTGTATATAAAATGGATATACACTGCATTTTATTTTTATATGCCCTATTTGATATATTATACATATCTTTATATATATATATATATATATATATACATATATATATATATAATTCATGTAAATATGTATAAATGAATACATTAATGTATAAAATTCCTGGAAGTGTGGCAGTCTTTAATCACATGATTCTGATTTTTCATTCCTAACCCTGTGAAATAACACTGATTATGAAGTCCTAAATAATGTGATTCAATAGGCTTTCAATCTTTGCTTCACTAAAAATTGGGTGGATGAGAAACAACTGTGGGTGAACAGGAAACTGCTGTCCCAAGTCCTCATCTGGAATACAAAATACACCATGAAGGCCATAATCCTGTTGCTTTCAATTCCTCCTAGGTCACATAAATAAGGGATTACTGAAACAGTGCTGCATAATGTAGTAGGAAGATTTAACATTTCAGCTGAATAATTTTCTTTTCTTTCTAGGTGTACAACTCTTACTCACCCTAAATGTGTTGCTGCCATCCGACAGACCAGTTTTAGCAGGGACAGCAGTATCCTTATAGCTGTGTGTGATGATGCCAGTATCTGGCGCTGGGACAGATTACGATAAAGTACTTTTTCTTAATTCATAGAAGAAAATATATTTTCAAATTATAATATAGTCTGTTAACATGCTAGTACAGTAGATGCATTTAGTGTAGACTCTCTTGAAGGTTCGGCAGGCTGGAGCTGGACTTAGTGATGTTTACATTCTGTGTATTGTTCTGCTTGAAATTGCTGCTTTTAATAAAAAGAAGTATTTTTGTAAAGTTTTCTGAATTGTCCATATTAATTATTTCCCACAAGAAGCTTTCACTTATGGCCTAAGAAATTTCTTTGTTAGAGTTAACACATGAATGTATGTCAACTTGCTAGAAATTTTGTATATTTATGCTTGCAGTTGTATTTTGTGCCTTTCTTTATAAAACCTAATGAAGCTTTTATTCAGGGACAACACACAGGAAATGCTACTCTTAGGAATATAATATAAACCATTGTTAAACAATTCCTAAAAATATTTTGAACTCATTCTTTAAGTTAGTTGCAGATTGAAATTGATTTGATCTTTTGTAATCTCAAACTGGAATTTGCTTCTCACCATATATGTTAATGACTAGTGGGGTAAAAACATTACTGGCTTTGTCTTATGGATCACATTGTTCTGTCTAGTTACTGCATTTATCTAAGTTAGTTTTTGGAAATATATTTTAATTGTCTCTATTGTCAGTATTCCCAAATAACCTCCTCAATGTTTTTACTTTCCTTAGGAATAATGAATTCTAAAATCAATCATATTTGATATAGGATTAAAATGTGTGTACAGTTAATAAAAATGAAAGGGGGAAATAGATAAGATGGCAGAAATGATTAGCAGTGATAATCTGTGTTCAAAACTTGTGTGTATTTTGTCAGCAGGTAGCTGAAATGCTCGTGTCTCTGTTAAGAAAGTGGTCCAGGACATTGCTCAGTAGCTGTGTGCACATGAATGAGGAAGTAAATAACATTTATTGAGGCTGAACCATTTACATACTTTTTTTCCCTTTCCCTGCCTTTATCCTTTAACATAGCATATTACTTGAGAAGAATGTTTTGAGTTATGATGTAAATACAATTACACTGTCATTGTTAGTATTATGGTGCCTTTCTGATCAGTAGATTAAGTAGTCCTGTCTGCTGCTGACTTCTTAAGTGTGTATCTAACTTTTCATCTTTCAAGATATTGCTTTTTTCTGTTTGTTACAGTTTGGGAAGCTTGTAAATGCTCTAGTTAGATAAACTACCTGTGCAGTTGGAAGTAATATGACTATACTAGTTTTAATTTGTGTCCTTGGAAACCTGAAAAAAATGAGGCCCAGAACAATGGACTGACAAGCAGTTGACAAATTTTAGTCTGTAATATATAATTGTTTTTCTTTTTTCCTCTTTTAAATCCTTGATCTTACTACTGGGGAAGTGCAGTAGTACCACAGGTCCATCCAAAACAAGTATTTAATTGAGCTGGATTTTGGACCTTGTTTTTCTTGCACAAGCCACATGGCCGGTATGGTCTTTCTTGTGCCTATGAGTGTCTGGTCAAGAGGACATGGTCAGGAAGCCAAGTGTAAAACCAGAATTGGGCAGAACCATGTAGAAGCCCGAGTACCGGAGGGAGGAAGCTGAAATTCCTGCAGAGTTGAACACAGATCAGCTGCTGGAGACAGGTGAGACTGGAGCCTGGAGAAAGTGTTTTAACTTCCTGCACTTACAGAACTGCTGGCATAGTACGAGCCAGTGTTTACCCAACAGCAGTGGTCCATAGACATCATAGATCATGCTGTGGAAAGTATGAGGGGTTGGCAGAGTCTGAAAAATTATGGGGCTGGGGTGTGGTTGGGAGAGCACTCCAGAAAGGCAGTGGGAGTGCTCAGGCTTCCTGCAGCCTCAAGGAAAGAGCTTTGATTGAGTTAGCTGTACTAGGAACGCTTGGGTTGGAGGCTGGTGCCACTTAGCCTTTGCAAATGCTTTACAGTAGCATGGCATTAGACCATCTTCTGTGTTTTCCCATGGCAGGGGCTGAGAGTGAATTGGGATACAAAAGCAGTAAGGATTTCTCAGCCATGGGTGTTTTGGGACATAAGTGGTACATTCTGACAAATGAGCTGCTCTGTTGGAGAGGAAGGAAAGGAAGGGTGGTGCTTGACTGGAAAGAGGCTGAACAAAGTTAGGGTCAGCTTTAACTTTTGTATTAACTTAGGAATGTGCTGAAGACTGTCCTCTTAAAATGCAGACAAATGTTCCAGGAGCTTTGCCCTGAGAAACCTGGATGGAGCTGAAATTGGATAATGAAGGGAAGTACTTGTGTAAGTAAAGCTGTAACGTGCCAAGGGGAGAAAAAATTCTTTACAACAGTCAGCCCCATCTGCATGTAGAATTAATAATATTTTGAAAATACACAACAGGGGAGAAAAGTCTCTGTCAACAAGCAGACTGATAAAGCTCAAATGGATATAAAACTTAGGTGTTTATTTCATTAGAGTGTTTTCTTCCTACAGTTGCCTACTTCTAGACTAAAAAAAGGAGAAAGATTAAAATTATTGTGTGTCTTCTGGAAGATACAGAGCTATTAGAGTTATAATCATTGCAAAAGAATTTAAAGAAGACTTTAATATTTTCCAAAACTTTTTAACCTTTTAATGTATACTTTTGTGAAACTTACCTTAAGAGCACCAGTGCCTAAATTTTTCAGCAATAGAAGTGTGGTTTAACCCTAGTATTGGAGAAACCTACCAAAAGTAGCCTGAAAGAACATGTAGTTTACTCCAGTGTCTTCAGGCCACCTTGAGGTCTGTTCTTTGGCAAATTCTGTAATTGACTCCTTCTGTTCCCATCTCAAGACAGGTGAGGGAGAGGTAAAGTCAGGCTGATGAGTAACTGCAGTACAGTCA
This sequence comes from Molothrus ater, assembly GCF_012460135.2. NCBI lineage: Eukaryota > Metazoa > Chordata > Aves > Passeriformes > Icteridae > Molothrus > Molothrus ater. The sequence continues at coordinate 83,716,434 of NC_050479.2, forward strand.
AAACAGTCAGAAAGAGTCTAACTGCAGTACAGTCAAAACAGTCAGAAAACTCTTTCTGAGGCTGCAAGTGTTGTTATAGGTGTCTTTTCTTCATGAATTTTGCATGAAGAGCATACTAAAATTTGAAGGTTGCTGATTCCCTCAGTTATTGCGCACTGAGTATTTCCCTGAAGAGATAAAAAAAAAGCTGAAGAGTAGAGGTATCTGGCAGCCCATCTCATTCTACCAACTTTTAGACACTTAGAAATTGCATAAATGGTAGGCTTGGACTACAGTTCTAACTTTTAGGCAGAGACTTTCCCCACAGACAGCAAGAACGTTTGCACCACAGCTGGAAGCAGAAATAGAAAACAGATTCCTGATTGTTAAATCAGTGGTTCACTTAAAAGGTCTCTCTTCTCAGAGTATGGTCCTATTTCCTGGGGTGATGCTCCATCTGGTGGTGAATGAATAAAGAACGTTACCACAATGCAGTTTTAAATCAGGTTCTTCTTGACGCTTTTAATGTTAAGCCAAAAAAATTTCATGTTAATATGGATCAAATTTGCCCTTCCTAGTATAGGTAGGAGTGCTTGTTATCTCTGGTGCATTTCATGCTTATGTTTCACCACTGATTGAATTGGGGAGCTCTAGCTAAAGTCAGAGTTGGGGAGTTCCATGACTAAAAGTCAAAGAATTAACTTCCTCTGCAGGTGCTACAGACACAGTTAGGTTCACCTGAGAATGCTTTGCTGTCACCATGAGCTGTGTCAGAAAAATATTTACAATGAACAAATGAAGCAACTTTTAGAAAACAAATAAACAAATCCTGTGCATAATTAGAATTTTGACTCCTTGCTATGAATTTTGCACCTGTTTCTGTATAAGCCAGCAGCAATATATGCTCTTTATTGCTTCCTGTATTTTTAAATTCTTCTCTGGGCATGGTGGTGAGGGCAGATGTAGAAACAGGTAGGGCCTTTGTGACAAGAATCCCCACTCTAACAATTCCTGTTGCCTTGGAAAGGAGAACAATTGGGAAAATGTCCCAAAATGGAGGGAAATATATCTACCCCGTCACGGTTATGAGTGTGGCATGGAAGGGTAGGTTTAGCCTCAAAGCCTAACGATCAGTAGACAGTATTTTTTTTTCACACTTTTTCTTTAAAACCTGAACTCCCTAATATCTAGAAAGTGGGAATAGGAAAATTACTCTAAATGTAGGAGGATCATTACAAAATAATTTGTATTACATTGAGGTTGTTACTATTACCTCTGGCTATACCTGGGGAAAGGAATTTTAGTATTTTGTGTGTGGAGAAAAAAAAGTAAATGTGTATATATGGCTATATATATATATATATATATGTATATAAAAATATGTTAAAGGCAAAATAGCTGAATGTATGTATCTTTGTTTCTCCTCAGATCTTTTTCCTATAATCCTGTTCTTCCATTTTAAAACCACAATGTTGAGATAAGCATTGTTGGGAGACAGGTTAGAAAACCCTGGGGTTTCCTAAATTAAATTTCCTTAGACAAACTGAATGCCTATTTCCTCAAGCATCCTAACTAGTGATCATATGATAGGATCTCACAGAGCTAGTGAAACTCACCCACCCTAATCCTACGCTTCAAAGCTGAGAAAGAAAAAGCACTTATGCTTGAGAAGCACAGTCTGGCCATCCACACGACCTGTATGAATGAATCAGTTCTTACTTTCATAGCAGCTGTGAAAGGCAAAATACTGATACTGAAGGGGGATAGACTGTTCCCTCTGTGAGTTTCTATTCTATAAGCTCAATCACAGCAGGAAAGAAAAGTAATTTACACTGATGCTCTCAAGCATGTGCTACATTCAGTGAGCTCAGAGACACCTGCTGAACCCACAGTGGCTATAGCACTGGGAGAAGTTCTTAACCTATACTATTGAATTATTCAAACCCCATATAAATACATACTTTCATTTACAGCCCTAATGACTGGAACAGGGGTAAGAGCAGCCACAGGACTCATGCTGGACTTAGTGACCCCACCCACATGGTCTAGTCTGGCCTGTCTGGCTTCCTGAAGCCCAAACAACAATCCCACCAGCATCTGGAATAACCAGAATGCAGCTTTGGTCAGAACAGAAGTAGCTTGTTATGACTAGTAGAGAGAAGAGTGAGCAGCAGAGTGACAGCCTGTGCCCGAACAGGGCCCTTGGGTTTAAATACCATTCATTCTGTGACGTGCTCTTCACCAAACCATGACAGTGAGGGCCATAGAGAATTGCAACAAGGAGTAGTGACATGAGGATTATTTCATAGAGGGCAGCTCTGGCCAGTCAGGTGAAGTTGTAGCTAGTACCTCTTTTTCTTACAAATAAATCACTCCTTTGGTAATTAAATTGTGCTGATGGAGTGAGTTTGCTACATCATGTAGACACATATTCCCTAACTCCTGATGCCTTGCAATGGCTTGTGAAGTGTTAATTACTTATTTCCACACCAGCCAGATCCTTCCTTAAAAGTGTGAGAAGCTGAGCAATGACCACTCCCAACTTCCATTTGGTTCCTCTTGTCTTGTCTGATGCACTTTTATCACCAGCTATGTGAGGCATCTGCCACCTGTGTGACAAAACTACCACATCCTACAGCAGAATTTGACAGGGGACACAGAATAATCTCAATGACCCATTCTCATGAGGAAGTTCAGCCTGGGCCTCTGCTAAGTTCCCTTGTTGCTGCTTCTCTACAGACATTTGGCCTACAAATGTGTCTTTAAGAAAATTAAGGCTTGAGTCAAGCAGGCAGCCCAAATTTTTCAGGTCTTGCATCTGTGCCATGGCTTCTAGGAAATAACCCTGAGCTTTGTCCGTAAATTACCTGGGGGAGAATTAGTTTTACTTTTCAAAAGCTTATAACAGCTTTCCTGGGTTTCATCAGTCTGTTTTCCTCCTCTTCTGGGTTGAGCTCATTCCTTTTATTCCTTGAGTCCCTCTGCTTTTATGTGAGGGAAGAGTCCATTTTAAGCTGAGGCAGAAATGACACAGGATGTCACTGGGCACGTTCGAAGGACTGAGTTTCTGTTCTCAGGACAAGTGTACCTAAGGCTGACTTGACTTGATAAAGGATTCCTTAAAGGCTTCATTCCCCAGTCAATGAAACCAGTAAAAACTTTTATTTTCATGCCAGTGGTTTGGGAACAAATCTTATTCCTTGGTTATAGAAAGTAACTTACAAAAGCAAGATATATTGCTCAAAATAGTATTTCTGATCAAGCTAATTTAGTGAACAGAAGGGCCAGCTGGACCTTACCTATGAGATACCTGGGTACGTGTGGCACCAGCAGAAACTGCACTGGTCATGAGAACCACTCAGACCATGCCAAAATCCTATGGCTTTATGAACAAATGTGACAGCCTTCCTTATCAGACACCCCACGTCTGTTTCTAAGAGAAACAAGATTTTACTCTCTTATTACTGGGAATAATTCTAGCACAGCCAAAGTTCCCAAAGATTCCTCTTCATTACATTTTCATACAGGAAAAGTTAAAGATAGGTACTCCAAGATTAAGCTCAATAGTGTCTTACTGCCTAAGAGGGAAATACTGCTGTACAATTTATATGAGCTGGGACAAGAATATTGGTTGTCCACAAAATGGAAGAACTTACAGTGCAAGTACCAGCAGGAAAACCATCAGCATATTCACAGTTGCTTGGTTACCCTTCAAATGAGGTAAAGAAGGAAAAATCTGCATTCAGTTTGTATACAACACCCCAAAGCACCACACAAGTATGACACAGTGCTGCCATTTTTCAACTTGTAATTTTTTCCACTTTAAATGCAATTTCAAAGAAGTATTTCTACATGGAACACTGATTTCTTGATGCAGCCAAGCACTTCAATTAAATAAACCAACATGCAGACTAGTCATTTTCATCGATTTTAATTTTAAATACTGTTCAAGAGTAATATAAAAGTTACTAGTTTGTCTATTTAGACTAATCGTTGTTTGGGTTTTTGCTTTCCTCCCCCACGAAAATCTTCAGTAGAGTTACTTGATGCATCTTTCAGGTAACACTTTAGAAAGAACCCCAAATGACAGAATTTAAGCTTATGTTTTCCAGAAGAGAGGGTTCTGTGTCAGACGTCTCTGGAAGTTTTCATACCTAGAAAAATTAAAAAAACCAACAAAAAATAACAGCTCCTGCATATAAAATCGTGTTTTTAAAAAAGGGTACAAATAATTTAGTCTATGCAGAGAACATGATAAACAACATCTACTTCACACCAGGAAATCACAAGTCCATTTGCATATCTAGTATATTTGCAGTTAGAGTTGTGTATTTCACCAAGATGAATTTCATTAAAGCAGTATCCCAGAGGAGAGTCATCCAAGCTTAGTAAAATTGTAAGTTAATTTAGATTTGACAAGAGGAAAATTTTCTTCACTGACGGGGTTGTCAAGCACTGGAAGTGGTGGAGCCACCGTCCTTGGTGGTGTTTAAAAGACACGTGGACATGTTTTATCAGCCCTGGGTTTGTGGTGCACTTGGCAGCAGGAGGTGAATGGTTGGACTCCATCTTAAAGGTCTGTTCCAACTTAAACAAGTCCATGAATTATAAGTGACTGTTTTATGCATAGCATTTTTGGGCTAGGAAATCATGAATGAATGTATGAATCTGAGGCTGGATGGTAATGTTTTAGTAAAATCAAATAGGGAAATGTAATTCTCTAACATATAAGGCAAACATGTATGCACACATGCTGTCCTAATTTCAATTTTCATACTCACAAAACCAAGCAAACCATAAACAAACAGCATCAGAATTCACTGTTGACACACAGTGAAGAAACAGACAAAATATACATTTTCTGTGCCTTTCTACAAGAAAAAAAAAAATAGAGAAGCGTATAGGCTTTGAGCCACAAAAGTTAAAACCCCCCTTTTAATCCTCACAAACCCAAAATCTAAGGAATCAAAAGATACTGCCAATGAAATAAAGGAAACCACAAAATGTTCTCCTATACCTCATAGTTCATAGCCCAGCTTAAGTGAGAAAAGACTGAAGGGTTTTAAACCAATTCAGCCTCACCCAGGCACTCACCAGTCACATCAGAGACCCTACTCACATACAGTTCATGGAGTTTGTAGTTACCTTCTAAACACAAGGCATCTGCATCAAATTACACTCCCAAACAATACACAGGGCTCTCATCAACTGCTTGCATATTCATGAGATCTTACCAATGATAAAACTGTATTCAGATAGTCTCAAACAGTGATTAAAAAGGGCTTAGGTTAATACTGCAGAGGCTAAATAAATAAGGCCAAACTGATAGGAAAGACATTTTCAGATAACCTAAAGTATTGCCTGCCATTCACAATTTATCTCCAGACTACACAGGCTATCCCCAGACAGTTATTAAACTAGTCCCTGGAAAACAACTCCCAGAAGGACTTGTGTATTTACACTCAAGGATCTTGGTGACAGAACCAGGTCAACTAGTAACATGATTTCATCACCTCTCACATATTCTTAAGTAAGGCAACTATGCTGGAACTATGTCTAGGAAGAGACCAAATAAAACAAATAAGCATAAATTGACAACTATCAGTGTGCTCTGTCTTCCCACAGCTCCAGAGCATTTGCATTATCAGCAACACAGTACAAATGCACATATGTTAAAAGCAACCCTTTTAGAACCAAAAAAGTTTCATTGGTTGCATAGCACTTTTCTAACAAAAAAAAAAGCTGACAAATAAATATAAAAACAGTGGGCAGGACCTCTCTATACTAGCAATAAACAACAACAATTTTAAACACTTCTGCATCATCTCACTGAATAGCATGACAATAGTTCAGTGCTTAGAAATGATGGTCTAATGCCTAGAAAAAAACCCCATTTGTTACTAGAGATCACTGCCATTACCATTTCAGAACTACATTTGCAGGAATGAAAGCTTCAGAAGGATTTGGGGTCATCTGTGCCTGAGTGACAGCAAACGAGGAAGCAAAGTTATAGAAGTTATCCAACATCTTCTGAGTGAACTGAAAAAAAAAGAAGAGATATTTTAAGGAAGTTCTTTCTTCAATTTGAATTTTTGTGCAAAAGTTTAAGATATACAGCTCCTACATGAAGTAATTTTGTCATTACTTCATCATTGTCATCTAAAACACAGTCGGAAAGTGGATGTAGTAGGTCCACAGACAATGATCAAACATCCTAAGCTTCAGTCTTGCCCTCAGATCCATCTGGCATCCAGAAATCATTTGAAGAATCTTCACTTGCCCTCTCCCTGCTCAGTTTCATCCAACTGGACAAACAGCTTTGGGAAGAACATTTTCTGTTTGTGTGACAAAGTGATGCAGTGACAAGAGCTGTCCCTCTCCTCCAAACCGAATAATCAGAAGAACTCCAGACTGGGCCAAAGCTGCCATTCCAGCTCCCAGAAAAACACTTGTTAAACTATTGGAAAAGGCTGCAAGCTATTTACAGCACATCAGACTCCAGTGACAGGGCAATTTCCTTTAGCATTCCCCACAGAAGGGCTGCTGTCCTGGCATCTTTTACCACAAGATCTTGTGGGGAAAGCACCTAAAGGATGCACAGGGCACTCCTAAACTGTAGGACTAGGAAAGAAAAGAGTGAAAGAGAGGCCAAGGAATAGTAAGCCCCGTGTGCAGAGGATAAGGGTGTAGGACATTCCCAGCAAGCCTACAAATATACAAGTATACAGTACCTCCTTATTTCCTCTATTAAAAAAAAAAGGAAAAAAAAGTTATGCTTTGCTTTGATCATATAGAAAATTTCAGACAGAAATGATACAAGAAAACAAAACAGAGCCTGAGTTAATAAATGCAGTCTTGTGCTCCCTTCTGACAAAAAGAGCAGAAGAAATCATATCCCAGAACCCTACCCTCACTCACATGCAGAACTCAATGGTTTTGTCCTACTTCTTTTTTATATATGTTTATACACATAAAAAAGACATATTCAATCATATAAATCTTACTAAAAATGTAATAGGAGATCAACTGCATAACTTTGGGTAGCAACAGATGATTTTGCCATTAAAAAAACACTTTTATTGCTATAATGTAGCAGTTCCAAAGAGCTGATGTCAAATATTAAATGAAAGCTATTAATTATTCACAAATATGTTCCCAGTCATATATGCCCTTCCTCTGCAATCTACTCCTGCAAAGGTTTCCTTCCACTTTGACCTCACACATTTTCTTTGTAGGAGTAAGCAGTACTTCACCCTTTGAGTCAACTGCATTCCTTGAAGGCAATTACAATTTCAGTTAAGATGCTCAGAGTTGGATGCTGCTCTTTTTCAACAGAAAAATTCACTTAACTGAGAATAACATTTGTAAAAATGTTATGCAGTCATGAGGTGGTTCTTTTTCTTTAAATACTACTGCCAGAAAAATCCATGAGCCACCTTGCAAATGACCTGATGTGGCACATTATTCCTCCTAACTTTAATTACTGCTGTAATAAATATTTGTGGAATCAGAAATATTATTTAGGTGTCATTAGGCCCTAACAACTCCAGAAAAGCCCAATTAACTGTACTATACAAAGACAGCTGTTGGTCAACTCCTAATCATGGTAACTTTCTGCAAGAAACATTACCTATTTGGACCTACAATGTGTATAAACTGCCAAAGAACATCAGCTACAGTATCAGGATTACTGTGCAATTACTACACAATTACCAGTCTCAGCAAGCACCTGGAAGGAAAGTGAGAAGGTAAAAAAGGCCTGAAGAAAAGCCTCAGCAACTGCTGAAATGCTGAAAGAAAATGCCAGAGCCATCAGTGTTAGGGAAATCAAGACCCACTATGCAGGTCTAGCTTGCCTGGGACTGCTCTCAGACTGCCAACTAACTGCCAGAGCTGGTTGAGGATTTCCAGAGGTTCAAACTAATGGACAGGCTGGCCATTAAAAAATGGCACATTGTAGCCCAAGGCCTGATCCACAGAGAAGGCAGTGGGGAAAAACAAAAAAAAACCCCATTCTGTGGGAAAGGGCATAATTCTGTAGTTCTGCAGAGCAACATCAGAAGGATTTCTCCAGGGAAAGTGGTACACCTGAATATCTCTCTGCATCCATACCCACATTTGCCTTAACTTGTGAATAATTTTTGACCATTCCTGCAAGTCTAAGTACTGAAGTTTCAGCACCTACAAATCACCAAAGATCCACTCTCTCTTACATGTATTTAGTCATAGCTGCTCCTATAAGAAGTATATAAATAACTTTAGAGTAGAGTGAAACTGACACAAGTGAATCTCTTGGCCTCATGTCACTGAGGATGAAAATTCCAGTCTTCTACAGAAGACAGTTTTTCAGTGTAAGAAAAAGCAATTTCATAGTATCAAGGCACCCAACCAAATGATTTGACAATTATTATGTTGCTTACAATCCTACTGCCACCACCAGCAGCATCCCCTACCCACTCCCCAATTAGTGTTTCAGAGGCTCAATTCTTGAGACTTCCACAGAAAGAGAAAACGGAAAGTCCAGGCTACCTCTGTGAATGAATCTACTGATGACACAGCAGCACTTGCAACAGGAGTCTGCTGGGCCAGGTTCTCCAGCAGTTCCACTGAGATTCCAATCTGAGCCACTGTTGGTGTCTGTGGGAGGTTCATGGCACCAAAGGGGTGTTGACTTCCCTTCCCTGAAAGCACCACGAACAGCGCACGTTAGGTCTGACACACACGTAAAGGCTGTGCAACTTCAACCACTGTGTTTCTCCCATAGAAGGCATTCCCCAGCACCCACCAGAGGGATCTCCCTGTCCCAGGAAATGCAGAAAAATCACAGTCCAAGCACAGGCAAAAGTACACACAAGTACAACAGATAGAACAGTGTGACTGGTACATTTAAAAAGCACAACAGATCATTAGGAAATTTTTAAAAACCAGAAAAAACATGACTTTACAGCTCCCTCTGAAGTAAACGGAAAGAGGGAATATGATCAGTGAGTGAAAGACAGTAGAACCTTTTTCTACAGGAGCCAAGTTTTTAATTCACATTTGGGCAATTGCAGATAAACAAGAAATAGGCATCACTGCTGCAGTTTGATTCACTCATTAAAGCCACATTCTACTGAACCTGCTCTGCAAAAGTAGCGAGTACTGGTTTATGATCCCTCTGACTCAGGGAAGGCTGGGCAGCCCCAGGTACTGCTAAAACCCACCAAAAGCAGCAAAGGTCAAAGAAATAGTCATGGAACAGAGAGGTCTCTGACTTAGCAAGTGCCACAAAGAAAACAAGGAACCATCCCCAAACTGCATGCCACAAACACAGGCACCATCCCAGCCCTCTGCCCTCACTTCTGACCTTTCTCAACCCATACTTTCAGTCCCAGCTTCTGCCAAAGTCTCTGCAAACAAGGACAGACACGCAGCATCACTTAAATCATGTACTCTTCTGTCAGCATCTCTAAAGGAAAATGCAGGAAAAGGCCTGTGGGACCAGAGTGCTATCAGTAAGCAAACACTAATACTGCAGCTGTGTTTGTGGGAACACAATAGTCAAGTACACTCTTAACACAGAGGCAATGTTTCAGCAGCACTCTCTGGCCTCTTAGTAGCAGGAGAAAGCGAAGCTAAATCAAGAGCTGTCCTGCAGACCAGTCAGCACTATCTTGAGCTGCCAGAAAGGCTAATGGAGATTAAAAGCACCATCTCACTTAGTCAAACACTTAGCCAGCAAAAACGGTCTGACAAGTTGAACTGAGATCAGGACTGAAGACCTCAGGAACTTGACTATTCCTCTGCAGAGACACAAGGCACAAAGAAGCAAACAGCCAACCGCTACAGAAAGTGCACTCACAAACTCAGCACCCTTTTCAATTGAAGTGCTGCTCCTTAGTCAAGATCCTACAGCTGCAATACAGTGCTACCTTATGAGTAAAGCACTCCTATTAAAATGTTACTTTGACACAAGCTAAGTAAGAAAAGAGTTCATCTCCTGAAATGCTACTTAGAACCTCTTCTGAGAAACGCCATTTTATTGCTGTTTCACCTCACATTTGCTGTTGTTGGATGCTTGCTTGATACAAGCTATCAGAAACCAAGTATCAAGTTCATTATTAAAATGCCAACAGCAACAGAACTGGTACAAGTGTTGCATCTTGTAACATCTTCACCTGAGAAACTGATTTTTCAATAAAAATGTAATATCTTCAAGCAACAGGCTCTGTTACAATGTATGATTACTTTAGACAGTCATGATACAAACAATAAAACACATCCATTCCATTCACTTTACATGGACTCCCACAGAACCACGGCCTTGGAAAGATGTCTGCCTAAAAGTGTGAAATAAAAGCATCCATTGCCATCCTTACACCAGGAGAAATACACTCCACATTTTCCATGCTTGGCTCTTGCAATTAGCATTCCAAACCTTAGAAAGGCAGAGAATGTTAATCAGTACTGAAATACAAGCTCAGTTTTTTGTATTCAGACCCTACACTCTCCAACACATTACATCACTGCAGAGAAACTGCTATCAGAAAAGTATTTTTCCACCCATTTCTTTTCCTTCACTGAACCTTTAATTCAATGATTGAGCCCTTTACCTTTCAGCCCAGCCACAACAAAACCCTTACCCATGTGTAGGCTTCAAATGCCGACATGATATTAGAGCATAAACAGCATGGCAGCAGAAAAGTCTGTATGGAAAAGCCTCTGCTGTAACTCTTACCCCACTTGGGAACCTACTCCCAGTAAGGGTGCAAAATACAAGCCCAAAGTTTGTTTTCTATTTCTACCACACCTTCATAACATAAAAGCCTTTCAATTCCAAGGCAGGGAGCATTTCTAAGCCCCTTCTTTACATGTAAACAAATGAAACTCTGCTACAACTACTGCTTCCCAGGGAACTGACAGGGACACATCCTTGGTCCTTTCAACCTGGTATTAAACCCAAATGCAGAGTTCAAGCAGCAGTAATGTCTCTCAATGATTCCAGCTCTCTGTTATGTAGTCTTCTACACCTTAAAATTGTTTATGACCATGGAAACGTAGATTGTGTAGCTTAGACTGAGTGCACAGTCAGAGCTAAGCTGCAGACAATGCGAATGGCAGAGCTCTCTGCTGCTCCAATCAAGCACAGCAGTGCCTCAAGGCACTGCAAATGTGTTCAGCTATGTCACTGAGTTCTTCCTTGAGAGCAGCCCTTACCAGGAAATTACAGCTAATCATGCAAAAAGCATCTGAAAATGCATTTTCCTCCAAAACTGTCCGAGACCACACACCAGTGAGTCTTTCAAGCACAAGAAATATACACCAAAAGCACTGGTGATATGCTTTACTGTTGCACTAAGCACACAGCTTTGGGATACACAAAACCACATCCCCCCAAACCCTTCTGGAAGGTGCTCCCTCTTCTGAAGAAAGCCCAAATTTCTGAGGAATGTGTATGATCAGAATTCATTTTGCTTTGCAGCTTGAAAGCCCTTATCTCAACCATACTGCCACATCCAGGACTGACCTAAAACAAAGAATGCCATGTTATGAATGAATGCATTTTAGCAGAGCAACCTCATCGCTTAATTAAACAGAAATTTGAGTTAAAGAGGTAGACTACATCCAAACCTACAAAAGCTGTGTACTACTTAACCACTGTAACACTTTAAGCTGCTTGACTGATGTAGCTGTCCCTTTCATACAACACAGGTGTGCCATTGGAATGTCTCATCATTTTTATAATGCACACAGCACAGCCCTCGTACTTAGGAAAACACACGCACACACAGACACACACACACTCTACTCAGTGTGCCAAAAGTACTAAAACATTTGGAAAGCTGCTTTCCAATGGGGACACCCTCTATTGGCCAGTTCTACAGAGCAACTGTCCCTGGCTGGGTAGTGCCAGCTGTCAGAAATCACTGCCAGGCTCCACTCCCTGCAAAATCTGTCTGTGCTACAAAGAATACAACCACTTAGCAGAGGAAGCTGAAAGAAGATGCTGCTGGCATGTCTAGACAAACAGCTAAAAACATGGCAGGGAAGTTACAAGGTCATTTTTCCTCTATGCAGAGGACAAAAACATATCAAGTCTGCTTAGAAGAATTTCCAGATCAACACCACACACAAGAGAAGATGAGACAGCAACTTCACAAGGAACAGTAACACACAGACAGACTTCCATGAAGATGACAGGCTGCTTTTAGTACATCTGCTCAACACTATCTGAAAACACAGAGTGTGCTACCTTTTTAAGTAGCTTTTTGTTCAAAGCAACCTTCACACATTTATCCCTTATGTATTCAGGAACGCATCTGTTGCAGCGACTGCTATGTTCTACCAGTCTTACCGGATTTGAGACCAGAAATTTTGAAGATGGCACTTGGCTTCTCATTAGTGACAAACCCCAGCAGCTGCCACACTGCCATCCCACTCTGGTCTGGGTAACAAAAATAGACAGATCCTCCCATTCCATCTGGAAAAGGTATAGTTCCCAGCATGAAGACCACTACATGGTTGATGTTTTCATAGTCAGGTAAATCAAATACAAATTTGTCTTCAGCCACTTGTTGGGGCGCAGCTTGCACCTAAAGAGAACAAAACCTTTATTAGTATTAACATGTTTCTCATCTTCATCTGTCTGCGAATTTCCTTTTACAGAAATACACCTAAAGTGGTACATAACAAAAAGTGAGGAACGTACTAGCCTAAAGAGCAAATAGCCAGATAAAAGTCAAACACAGCAGAAGAACAACTGCAAAAAATATTACCAGAAAGACACGACAGTCTTGTTCTACCTGCACTGAACACATATCCCACCCGGGACTACAGGATCAGAATACCTTCGCTCCCCATGTGCGTAGGAGGAAAGTAGGGTGCAGAAGAGGTTGCCAAGTCACTAAGAAGTGGCTGTTGACCACCTGGCTGGCACAACCCCAGGATCATGGAAACCTGTTCACATAGGAAATACAATAGACCTTGAGAAAGGCAGCAGAAGGATGGCTGAATGAATGCCAGAGCAAAAGATACCCTCCTCTTTACCCGAGATGCCACATCCTTGCAGCCAAGGCACAATCTAGCCTTAAAAAGCTTCTTTTAAGCTCCCAGCTTGTCTCTGAGGAGACAACACTGCCAGGGGGATGGCAAGCGCCTCCCGGCAAGGACGCTCGACAAGGCAGCAGCCTGTGGGGACGCGGGGCAGGAGCCAGCCGAGCGCCAGGCAGGCGGAGCCCCTGCCTGGGGGCCCAGGGCCCTGCGGCAGCTCCACCCCGCCCCCGAGCGGGTTGAGGGCCCCGCCCGGGCCCGGGCAGCGCTCACCAGCCTGCCCGCCACCAGGCAGCCGAACATGGCGGCGGCCGGCGAACCCCCTCAGACGCCTCGCTACTCCCGAGCCTCCATGAGCGCCGTCCCCGGAAAGTCAACACGCCCCCGCTCACCCCGGCACCGCCGAGTCACTTCCGCGGCGCCGCCAACACGGACTACAACTCCCGAGGTGCAACGCGCGGCCGCGCCCAGGCGGTGTGCGTGATTCGGGGTGAAGCATGACGGGAGATGTAGTTCTTCGCGTCAGGGCGCTGACGTGCGCGATGGGCGGCGAGCGGTGATGCCGCCCGGCGCTGGCCCGGGCCAGCCCTGCACCTGCCTCAGGGGCTGTGGGCAGGAGTGCTCTCAGCCAAAGTGCCGCAGAGTCTTTTGGCCTTGTGTTTTAGCCAGGCTGAGTTGTCATAGATCCATGATAATGGCGTGTAGGCATGGGATGAAATCAGGCAACAGAGGAAGAAAATGAACAGGGAGATGAGGAGACGCAGTTCATCTGGTAAATCTCCGTAAATTATGACAAAAGTTCCCCTCAGCTCAAGACACAAAGATTGGTTTTCAATCTCTGCTTACAGGGCTGTTCCCTTGCAAGTTAGTGCAATGTAAGCTGCACCCCTGTTCTTTGGGCTGAGGGGAGCTCCTGTGCTTCATTGCTTGTGGTCTCCTGGGTGTCAGAGCACAGGAAACAAATGGAAACAAATCATTCCTTGCTTTGACTGAGAACAGTGTTCTGCACTTTCTGTAGAAGCCATTCCTTTAAATCTTGTTCTCATGTGTCATTTGGTGTTTACACGGGTACTTTGATTCATGCTTCAATCTTAATCATACCTGTGTTTATATTTCTGTCACAAATCTTTATGAACCCTCTCCCATGCCATTGTGCTGCTATGGACTGTGAAACCTGAGATTCACCCATCTCTGTAGGCAATGTCACGGTCTTTGTTTCCTGCAGCCAGGATCACATTTGGTGGACAGCTTCTCCTGTCCTCTGCCCTCCCAGACCCTGGGCACTGCAGCTGTGGCTTATGGCAGAGGTCTGTCACTGGGGAAGCTCCCAGGGTGTTACTTTTGTTGCCCACTTTGTGGTAGTAAAGTTTTAGCAAAGGATTGTGCTGCCTTTCCAAATGCTAAAAACTTCAACAAAATGAAGACCCCAGTGCCGGCTACCAGATGGAGTAACCAACCTGTCCCTTGCAGTGTGAAAATGTGAGGCAATTACAGGAGCAAGACCTATTAAAAATGCTGATGCTAGTCCATGGTTATTTGTACAGGCAGGGTGCAATATGTGTTTCTGCCTGGCTCACCTCTCACATGTAGTAAGAAGCCTAGGTGTAAGAAGTATTGAGGCAATAGAGCAGAACTGCTTAGTCCCAGGCCTCATTTTGGTTTTGAACCTTTGCAAGGGAGTTCTCCGCTTGGCAGGTGCTTTTCCAGCTGGCCGCAATGAACTAGAAAGAAAGAAAGTGTTTTAAAGCTTGAGATATTGCAAATTAGTGGAGGGTGGCCAAGCTCTGCAGTGCAGCCACTGAGACACAACCAGAAATCTGCTAATTAGGCAAGAGCTCACCTCAGATTGCCAGTTTGCTGCAAACCTCTGAGATTACACTGTGTCAAAAGGCCCAGGGCAGCCTGATCTCAGCAGGGCTCTCATGCACTCTTGCTTAGGCGTGATTTTTTTTTTCCAGTTTAAACCTAATTATTTACTATTTATCTAAACTTGTGGAGCTTTCTGTGCAATGATAGCAGCAGAGCCATTGCTGCTCCCCCTGCCAAAAGCTAATCTCAGCCTGTTTATGAAGTTGCTCTAGAACTTACTTGTGACACAAATGTTCACTTGCACCCCTACTAAGATCCATGCCTTAATGCCATTTAGGTAAAAGAAGGTCATACAGAGTAGGCACATTCCCTCTGTGCAGGAAGGGAAGGTATTTCCTATTTAATAGTGACAGATAGTGGCACTAGATACAGAAAACTGTTATTTGTAGAGAACTTCTGAGGAGATGTTTCTGTTCCTGGGTGAGGCAAAGACAGGAGAAAGAGGAAGAAACCTCAGGCAAGTTGAGGCCAGATTGACACAAAACTTCACCAATATAGTGGTGGGTGGTGGGCCAGAATATGTGCTGGGACCCCAGCTGAACACACAGACCAGAAGCATCTACACATGTCTGAACATGAGGGCAGCAAGGTGTGGATACTGGATCAGCAAGAACTGTGGAAAGTAATTTTTTTCCTGAATAAAGAGTAATTTTCTTGTACTTCTTTTTGTGGAGGGATAGAATGTAAGAAAATAAAGATAGTGCAGAAGGTAATCTCACACCTGATGATTTGCAGCTGTACTAATCACCAAAGATTAGGAACAGGCCTGCCCTTAATAGGCCACAGCTGTGTCCAATAAGAAGAAGAGTGCTACAAAAGAGTGGGTTAGCTGGGTGAGGAGAGTTGGAGCTTGTTGGCTGTGCTGTGAGGAAGAAGGAGTCTGCTGCAAGAAGCTGCCCATGAGAAATCATTGAGAAGGTGTGGAGCTTTGCAACAAGGTGACAACATCTTTTCACATTAGTTACAGTTGCAAAAGCAACAACAGATTGTAAAATATTCCTGTGGCAGGTTGGGGCGGGGGGGGGGGTTTGTTGTTCTCCTTTCCTCTTTCTCTGGACACCCTCTCTTTGTTTGCCAGTGTATTTTTCTGTTGTTTGTCTACTCTCCAGGTCATTAAGGATTTCATGAATTTATGTCATGTGCATGTTTTCTAGCCTGAGGAGTTGTATCCTATGTAATCATTTATTGTTCAGAAGTTGTTCCATATTTTTTGATTGTCCTTGTCACTTCTTGGCCTATTTCCCCCAGATTCCCCACAGGAGAGCAGTCAGCCCTGCAGGCAGTTCTAGCTGTCAGCAGTCAGGAAGGCACTGGGCAGATCTGCCCACAGGTGTACGTCTCTCCCGTTTCAGGAAGGTGGTGAAGCTCTCATTTTTGGCCATGTGACATCAGGTAGTATGGAAGAATGAACTCTTGACCTGTTCCCGTGACCAATCAAGCCTGGGATGTTTCAAGAATTGTTTTCTCTGTGTAGCTGAGGAATCTTAGAGCTTGTGAAATCCTTAATGGGCTTGAGAGCACAGATGAGGCTGCTGTT
This sequence comes from Molothrus ater, assembly GCF_012460135.2. Classification (NCBI taxonomy): domain Eukaryota; kingdom Metazoa; phylum Chordata; class Aves; order Passeriformes; family Icteridae; genus Molothrus; species Molothrus ater. The sequence goes on from NC_050479.2 coordinate 83,732,848, forward strand.
GGGTACCAGGGTATTTGGGATAGTGGGAATGTGTGATAAGAAGGATAGGGTTATGTAATGGTGAAGAAGGAGCTGCCTCATGGGACAGAGGAGGAACAAGGCTAAATGGAGCATGCAGGAATGTCATGTCAAGTGGTTCAGGGTCAGTGACTCTAAGGTCCCTTCAGAAAGATTTTAATTGTCTTTGTTCTGGGCAATGGCCTGTATTTGTTGTGTAGCTGCTTTCCTCGGTGCTGTTGACCCATAAGTGTTAATCTTCTCCCTTTTAAAGTCAGTGAGCATTTTGTTTATAGAAATAGTGATTGGGGAAAAGTTACCAGATAAATCTACAGAGGCTGAATGTTTACTTGGAGACTGGAAAAAAGAGCCAAAGTGCACAACCTAACTGCAGCCTAGTGATGCTTTTAAGCCTGTCCAAATAACTACATAAAGCAATCAAAATCTGGGGACAGTGAACATAGGTGCAATTAGTGGCACTGTTTCATATTAAAAGATTTTAATTTGCATTATAATTTTACTATTATGGCCTTTGCTTACCTTCTTCTCAACTTTTCCAAACTTTAACCATTAGGAGTGAACTTTTTTTCAGTAAGTGCTTCCATTAGTTAATATTTTTATATGTGTAAAAGTTTCAGCCAGAATGTTGTTTCCAGGACATGCGTCAAAAATGCCTTGTTTTACTCAAAGTAAAAAATTGAAATTTGGATGACATGTTCTTTCAGATGCCCTAATTCCCTCATGTTGTAAAAGGAGAGACTGGCGATTTGCTGGCAGGTAGTCTTGAGTCAGAAAAGGTGTAGGGGGATAGACTATAAGAAAATAAATATAGTGTAGAAAGTAATCTCACCCCTAAGGAGTTGCAGCTGGGCCAATTATCAAAGATTAGGAACAGGCCAGAGCTGTAACCAATGAGAAGAAGAGTGCTATAAAAGGGTGGGGTGGCTGGTTGAGAGGGGAGCTGGAGTCAGTGGCTGCTTTGTGAGGAAGAAAGAGTCAGTGCTCTGAGGAGATGCCCATGAGAAACACCAAGAAGGTATGAAACGTTTGTGATGAGGAGACAACAGTATGGAACCCCTGCAGTAAGATGACAACAATAAGGTGCTGTGAAAATAAGCTCACCTGTATCTAGATATGAACTATTTGGAGAATTCCAGTTTGTACGTGCTCAGGAGAAACTTATGTAGCACCACAGGTTCCATCCATGCTGAATAAGTCTAACTGGGGCTACAGAATTTTGTCTGTAGCTGCCTCTGGGTTGAGAACCAAGGCAAGAAAAGAGTATTGAGCACTTCTTACCCAACCTAACAACCTGAGGGAAGTACCTAAATTAAAATCGGTTTCATTCTGTTTTTTTCTAGACAGTGGCTCCTTTAAGGCAGAAACTGTCCTCTAGAAGAGCATCTTTGTTGCCAGTAATTAGAGAAGACAACTTGGCAGTTCAGCCTCGGTTACATGGGAATTTAAGTGGAGGAATCCAGTCTCTTCTCCGGCTCACAGTTTAGGTATGGTAGGAGGTACAGGGGAGCAAAGGAGGAACAGTGAAGATGGGGGAAGGCATAATGGCAATAGGTTGCAGCAGAGGTCAAGAAGGAGGAAGAATGTAGTTTACTCCTCAGTAATGCTGATTTTTTTGAGATTTGGGAAATAGTTTTAAAACCCCCTGGACAACTGAAAGAGGTGATGACTGGTTTGGTCACAAAAAAGTGCCTGGCATATTGACCTTGCATGACCTATTCTTTGGCAGTGGTGGAGAGGAAATTTGTGTCTCTACTGTGAATTTTATTTCACTTACCGGTGACCTTGAGGCCTCTGTTAGTGTTACCTGACAGCAGCTGACTATGGTTCTGTGAGAGCTTTAGCTATGATAAAATATTTATAGAGTATGGAAGATCATGTAATCTGCTCCTCAGATGACCTTTTGGGACTTGAGTTCCGTGGATGTCTTACTAGTCTTGCTGCATTTAAGGTATCTGTCTTTGCTGCATTTAAGGTATCCGAATCTTCATGGAGAGAATTATTTTGTACATGCTGAGATTGAATTTACATTTTTAAGTGAATGACACTTTGTCACCAGCAGATGGTGATAAAATACCAGGGTTTGGCATTTTAAAAAACCATTCTTCGTGTTGAAGACTAGTTGAGGCTAGCTCTGGCTGTATCTCTGCTGAAAAACTGCTGCTCTGTTCAGTTTAAACCCTAAGGAGGATGAAACAGTTCATAAATATCTTAATGCTATGTCATTAACTGGCAGGCAGTGAACTATACTTTCAGGATCAGAACTAGTAATGGAACAGGTAAACCAAATAATCCCAAGGACCATCATTCTCCCACATGCCACACACATAGGGAGTCCCCAAGACCTGGGGTACAAGCAAACCAACCTGTTTTTTAATGCCATCTGCATTTGGAATTTAAAATCAACTTTGCAGCACAATAATATTTTTTTATAGATCACGATGTAAGGATTTTTTTGAAGGCATTTCTATTTGGTTATGTAAAACATCATTAGAGACCTACCCTGTTTGAGTATCTCTCCAAGCATGTTTTAACCACTTCAAACAGACAAGTCTGGCTTCCCTAAAGTTATCAGTTTAATTCTGTTTTGTCTAAAGTTCGCCTACCTCCTTCTTGTGTGCATGAATAAAAAGAAACAAGCATACAGCTCCTTAAGGAAAAAGTTTCAATTGATTTATAAGTAAGACATTCTCTTGGCTTTATTGATGAATGTTAACAAAAGGTATTGTCCAAGCTTAGCTTTCTAGGTCCAGCTGTGCTATCTCCATGGATTTGTGTCTTCTGCTTAACTGTACATGTTCATCACTCCTGTTAAAGTATTTTCCTTCTTCAGGTTACTTGCTAAGTGTTCTCCAAACTGTTTTTGGCATAATAATCTGGATTAGTTTAAACAGATTTGGTATTAGATCTGCTAACTGGGGATATTGTGAATGAAACAGTGGGTAAAAGAAACACAGAACAAAGTAACAGTCCAGCTTCAGGTGGTGGTGTTGATCTACAGCATATATGGAGGCTCCTCACCCTTAGTTCTTGCTTGCACTGTCCTGTCATCTACAGCTCATTAAACTCCATTTCTCAGCTTTTGATGATGGCCAATCCATGATGTTCCCATTATATGAGTGTTCCTAAGAGCCAGAAGATCTTAGGTGCCTGAGATCCTCCGATACATCAAGAATCGGCACGGCATGGCTCAGTCCCAGTGAAGAAAACTGTTTCTTTCGGTATAGAAGGGTCTTTCTACCTTGTGTGCTGTTGGTGTTGCTATTCTGCAAAATTGTACTGTTTTTCTTAAAGTCTGAAAGAAGTAAGTAGGAAATTCTACACCACGATGACTGAGGTCATTGCTGGTGTTGGGAGGAGGCTACTTGAAGGTGAGGTGTGAACTAATCTTGGGGGATGTTCACAGGACTGTAGGTGGTTGACTTTGCTTGTCTTGGTCTGTTCCAACTTGACACTGAGACATCATAGCTGAGCATTTCTGAGCTCATTCTGTCCCAGGTGAAGGTAACCTCCTTGTGTTTCACTTGGCAGCGTGTAGTCAGGCAGACCATGACAGCTACATGTCTGAAGTAACACATATTAACTTTCTGGCTTGCTGTGTGTGGAATGGACTGAGCTTTGTCAGTAGTTAATTGCATGGGTTGTTGACTCCTGCTCTCAGGAAGTGTGGTAACTCTGCACCATAGCTGGCTATTTGCTTTCCTGTTCAGAATGGAGAACCTCTCTGCATGGTCATTTGGCTGTGCTTTGAGTCCTCAGCTTTGCTGACAGGCCTCCCACTACTCTTTTTCTGGTTCTCACTCATGACTGCAGACAGCTGCTCTCTTGGTGGGGCTAACCTGCATGTCCAGAAAGGTCCCATTGCATTTCAGAACTGTCCAAGTGCTTTTTGTTCAGTCACATCTCACTAGATGCAATTGGGGTGAGATTAGTGTCAGTTTAAGCAGAAGTGCACTTGGATTCAGGATCTGTGTTTGCTGTTTGTGTGGTCTGGAATACTTCCATGAAGGACAGATGTGACTAAAAGCACTACCTACTCTCATTATCATGCTAATAAATCAGCTTTATACAATCCATGTACTCCTATGTTTGTAAGCAGAAATGTGGCATGAGTGGTGTGTTTTATTCAACCCAAAATAACTTTTTTAAAGAGAGCTTCCTTTTTTGAATTACATAGGACTTACCAGTGAAAATACAGAATATAACACTGTAGCCCTTCTCTGTGAAAGGAGTCTAATGAAGTTCTGTCAGGGTCATGTTTAAAGACTTGATCTATAGTAACTAATCTCTGCCTATCTGCTACTTAAATATATGCATTAGAGATGTGGTTTGCCTTGGCTTCTAGGATTTGGAAAAACATACTGAGATACATGATCAATCTGGAGACACCCTGAAATTCTTCAATTCCTAGTAAGTTCAAAGGCTATTATGGTACCCAGCAGCCCTTGGATGGGCGTCTGGAAACACACCAAGGAAAAAAAGAGATGGTTTAAATGGTTTTTCCTTTGTGAAACCTTATCTGCATTTCAGACAAGCCAAGCAGGACAGACTAATTCTTCCTACACAGTGATGGAGAAAGGTCATAGTGCTGAAGGATGGGTAGGAAGTATTACACATTTGTAGGCATTGGCTTCAGTGAAATGTAGTGGTTTCCATCATGGGAGGTTATTATCCATGTTTTCCCAAGTTTCCTTCCAAAAATTGGTGCTTGTGCTTCTGGGGAGCTTTGTAAATTAAAAATCTGCACTACCACAGTGATCATTAAACAGGTTGGTATTTGTGTACTGGACACAGAATCAGCCTGAGTTCAGAACTGCTTTCAGTTTTGCAGCCAAATTGTGCATATCTCCCGTGAAGACACTTTGATTACTTTCTAGTTCTTTTTTCTTGTATTCCAGCCAATTCTGCTGAACAGTCCCTCAGATCTCACTATAACTTAGCTCTGTTTTAAACTGTGGGTCTGTATTTCAAATGCAGCCAATGTTATTTAAGAATTTGTATGCATCAATCCACTGGATGAGATGGGCAGTGTCACCCAGCCAGCATTAAGCTCCCTTGGGAAGAAGTGATGCTTTTTCACCCTCATCTGACAAATCCCTGACCTGTCCAAGATGCTGTAATTGATCTTTGTCATTAAATTCAATAATGTCCAAATTTACAGATCTACCTTGTTTCAGGCTAATGCAGATAAATGAGGTTCATGGTAAAATATTGACTTTTACTTGGCACCTATGCACCTCAGCACTTTATGCGTTTGATTAACATACAAGCAAGGCTGTAAAATCAAATAAATGAATGCAAGGAGTAATGTTTTATTCTCTTTAAATGATATATGAGACATAGCTATTTATAGCAAGAGATTGGGAGAAAAATGTAAAGTTAAGCCAATTCTAGGAATGCTGATACAGGAGATTCAGTGAAAAATTGATATTCATATGAGGAAGCTTCTGTAGGGAAAATCAGAACACCATGTAGTGGTGTAGAGCTCATTTATTTGTGCCTTGATCTTGGTCTGTACCCAGTGCAGCCAAACATTATATAAGATGCATTCTTTAAAAGTAAGGCACATGTTTTTAATGTTCAGTTACTGGAATTCCTTGCTAGAGAGTGTGATAGATCATTTATATGGAAGTCTTTAAAGCAAGATTTTATACTTCTCTGCAGGCAATGCTGCAGCTGAGCTGTGAATGCTGGACTTACTAAAGAAAGTTCTCCAGCAGATGATCATTATGCAGGAGTGCAGGCTGGATGGTCATGCTGGTCCCTGTATTGATGTGACACACTCAAATTAGAGAATGCTTATTATGCAAATGCTGTGATGAATTCAAGCTACTAAGAACCACCAGATATTTTAATAATTTAAGAGAGAATGTCCTCAGAGAGATGATGCCTTGAAAAAGTGTTTATCCACTGCAAGGGAAACTGCTCAGATCTCACTGAACCCACAGCCAGGGGAATTTTCAAAATATCTCACTTGAGCATAGCAAAAATACTGATTCATTTCAGACTTATTCCCTCCCTATGCAAAATACATATGCATAGTGATCCATGCACAATACAAATAGGCAGATCCTCAAAGGATGGAAATCACAAAAGCTCCATCAAGGAAAAATCTTTAACAGGTGAGAAGGTTGCTGCATCTCTGAGAAAGATGTTTTCTATGCAGCATTCTCCACAAGTAATGAAGATAATATAGTAGTGTGAAAAGTGTGACCAATGTAAACACAGACCACTTGTCTGCTTTCCTTGCTGTCAGAATCATTGTGGATTTAGACAGGAACCACAGAACCTTGTTCAGCATTCTTTGAAGAGGGGAGGGTTTTTAGCACATGTGCATTGGGAAATGGCTGAGTGGGAGCATGAGCAGAGCAGTTTTCCTGCTAAAGCAATCAAGAACTAGATCACTATGGTGATCTCTTTGATTTCAGACTGAATGTTGATTCATTGCAGATACTTAGCTTGCTTTCAGGACAGAGCTAATTTTCAGGAATAGGACTTTTATTTTGGAATAAGGAGTCCACAAGGGAAGATACTGCAGAAGAGCAGTCATCCACCTGTGTATTTTGGCTGGCCTGTATTTACAGAGTATCAGAAACTCTGAAACCAAATGCTGGAGTGGCACTGCTTCTTTCCACCTCCTTAGTTATGTGGCTGCCCTGTCCAGAAAAGCATTCCTGCACCATTTTCTCATACTGCCAGTCTCTGAAATAAGGAGTAGCTAGTTAAAATTCCTCTTTGATATCAAACTATAGGAAAAAGAGAGAAAGTTTTCAGAAGGACTAGGTCTACTCCAGAACCTGTTTTTCAGATAAGTATCTCTAATATCTTACCATAAGGTTTCTCTTTGTCATAGTGTTGCTTCTGGGGCTTTTGCTGCCTGTTGGATTTCCCAGCTCTTACAAAAGGGAAGTGACTTTGCTTCAGAAGGGGAGTTATGATATCTTGAAGGGTCACAGGAGTCAGCATAATTTTCTCTTCTGAAGTTAGGAATGAGATAGCATTACCCAAATGGATCCTGGAAGGTGTGAGTACATTACCAGGTCTGACAGAGACATCTGTGAATCCCAGAGCAAATTGATGGGCTCCATCCTGCCTACCAAATGTAGACAGCTGCTCAGTCACTGGATTCAGTACTCTGGGCTGCCTTTGCAGCTAATGGAAGGAAATGTGTGCTTTCATCTGAGCTATTCCAGATACTTGCCACAGGATGCAATACCCCACAAAGTGCCTGTTTGTTTCCACCTGTTACAAAGCTAGCTGAGGATGACTACCCCAGGTATAGAGATCTAAACTGTAGAGATGTGCAGTTAAGTGAATTAGGCTGAAGCTCTCTTGTCTTTAAATACATTTTATATAAATGTGTCTTTAATTGTAATCCTCAAGGAGGGATAAAAGGGTGTGAACATGGATCATATGCCCTCTTAAAGAAATGGGTTTAGATCCGATGTTGAGAGGCTCTGAGAAGGATTATGTCCTCTTCTATCACGAAAAAATGTTTTACAAAACCTGGGAAGTTTTGTTGATTTATGTGTGGGGGGAAAAAAAGGAGAGCCTGAAAGTCCTTCACACAATTTCTTTGTTTCAAGGTCATAATGAATTAATTTTGGAGAGCCATGGAATCAGTTGTGTATGTCCAATAAATTATGGAGAGTAATTAAGCTATTCATTTTAACTTCAGTGCTTCACTTTAGTGTCCTTGTGGATCTGCAACCCTGGGTGCTTTTTTGCAATAAAAAAACTTGGATAGACCCATTGGTTTAATAAAGGCATTGGTAGAATGCTGTCATGTGATTCTCTTCTGTGAAGAGTTACTATAATTAGTTCTGTGAGCAGATAAATCCAAGTTGTTACCTTTATTTTACAAATGGAAAAGCAAGACACAAAATTGGCAGCAGGGAGCTTTGTATCAGGCTGCAAATATTCCACTCAAGATGTCATAAACTCTGTGGCACCCTTGGGAAAATAATGCAGAAAATCTAAATCACACTGAATGCATACAAAAGGTAACACAGATCATGAGGATGAATTAAGATGGCAGATTGCACTCAGACTTGTGTAGGCCTTGCCTTCTGGTTTAGATCACCAGTGTTCTCTACACAGGTATACTACAGGCTAAACTATTGAGACATGTATTCATTTCAGCTGGTGGACTTTTGCTTGTGTCTCTGGCAGTAGTAACATCCCAAACACAACAGCAACCTGGTTTCATAGGGCACAGGGACGTGAACCAGGCAGTCTTCTCACCCTCTGGGTTCCCAATGTCTGCCTGTTGCACAGCCAGCAGTTTTCTGAATGCCTTGGGTGCCAATCTACTGCAACTGCAAAAGGATTTGATATGTAGGGACTGTTCTGCAGGGCATTTGTGGTAGTGTAAGCAGGAGAAGCTAGTATAGAAATGATGCTGGTAGAGATCATCTGGGTGTTGGGATTCACAGGAGTTGCCTTCCTGGTCTGTTAGAGACAGGCTGTGTCCTGAAATCCAGTGGCAGGGAGTGCCTGGTTAGTGACAACACACTCAGAGTACAGGCATTTCCATCTGCCTGGTAGCTGTCCCTTTGACCCTGACCTCCTCCAGTTGCTGGCATCCAGACCTAAGAGCCCCTCAATCTTGTGGCTTCTAGACATCAGCTTGGGCCAGTAAAATTGAAGTTCGCTGTGGATTGTGCACACAGAGGAAACAGGGAACCATGCTCACACAGCTTGCTAATAAGAGAGTTTAGTGTGATGTTGTGGTGGAGGCTGGATGAAAATACTGACCAGCAACATGCAGGTGGCCTTTTCTGTCCCCCTTTTCCTCTGTACACAATTGCTCCTCTCAGATCCAACTTGTTTTCTCCCTTTCCCCACCTTTGATCTTTCCTCTAAACATCCCACAATATGTTTTGTGTCTTTCCACAGTTCATTTAAAATGTCCTATAATAAATTCTACAGTGTTCAAGCAGTCTCTGCTCTATCCCCATGTCTCCCATAATAAGTTGTACACAGCTTAAGGCAACAACCCCGTTCAGTTTTCCAGGGGAAGAGTTTTCTTTTGCTGACACATTTTGGAGGGTTTTACATTCAGGTACAGCCAAATTTGCCCAAATGCAGGTGCAGTCTTTCTGGAAATCTTTTTTTCCAGTCCTTTCAGCTCCTTTCTGCTGTTGATGTCTGAAGCTGAGCAGACCTAAACAGTATTGTTCACCTTCTATGTGTGATTCTTCATTTCACAGACCAATGTTATCATGATTATTTTCATTCATTTGGCTTTTTTTTACAAGCAGAAGTCTTAGTCTATTCAATTTCTCTGTGTACAGAAATTATTCTACATCTTTCTCGTTGCCACTGTGCATTTTCTTGTTTGTCTCTCATCTAGCTGAGACAGGATCAAGGCATACTGGCAGTGGAATTTAGCTCTGTTCAAATAAAGGAAAGCAAAAGGGCCTTATGGTTTCCAGGACTGTGCTGCTTCTGCCCTAGTTTGGTCTGAAAAAGTTCAATTTAAACTAAAATAAAAATAAGGACAAAAGACCCAAGTGAATAACATCATCTTCATCATGACCCCATTAAGGTTAATAAAATGTTAAAATGAGGCAGTGCTCACTCTCTGTTTTATCTTTACTTCATTGCTTTTTCCTACCAGTAGTGCATCAATAACTTGCAGTATATTCTAACTGATTGAATAAAAAGTTATATTTAATTGGGAAATCAATGAGCAGGAATAGGGCACTGAGGTCATATAGATTGTATCATCCTGACCAATCTAACTCACTTGCCCTTTGAGCTGGTCTTTCATCATTATATTTCACTTGCCAATTCCTCAACAGTCTTAATTATGGGCACAGCAATTTGTCTTCAAATATCACACTACAGTGAAATCTATGCATCAATAAATACAGCTCAAAAGTGGTTTTCCACACTGCTGGAGACTTAATTGCTTCTATGGTTAAAGTAAATGCTGTAATTTTTTACATTTGTGATGCTTTTCAACATCTTCAAGTGACTGGAAGCCATTCAGGATGGCTAAATTAAAGGAAAACATGTATTTAAATACGAACATTCATTCTGAGTAATTTCGAACACTTTATCTGTACACAACATTCTTCCCGGTGCTGCAGTTGGAGCATGGCTAAGAAATAGCAGAGGACACTTCAGAAAGAATAGCTGGTGTCATTGGAAAGATCTGCTGCCTGTTCCGTTTTGATGGCCTCTTTTAAATCCCAGCTATATGCAGGGGAAGTGGTGAATACCACATTTACAAATTTTGCCCAGTCTAGGAAAACCAGGCTTTCTTTTCAGTCAAGTGTAGTTTTAGTGCTGTCCTTGTGTTTGCCCCCTGGAGGAAGCAGGAATGTGGGAATACCACTTGAAAAGCACGGGATGCAAGTGAGCCTTAAAAAGTCATTGTGTGAGCAAGAGTCATGGAGAAGTCCACAACTATGGGATATATTGGCTGGGGTCAGCATCCCTGCTGGATTTCATTGAGTTCCTGCAGCCAACCCTCCTAACTGCTGTTGTGCTCCCTCATTCCTAAACCAGTATTGGTTTCTGCAGTGGCAGCTTGCCTGATTTCTGAGTGGCTGTAAATTTTTGTTTGCCTTCATATTGGTAGCCTAAGTCCTCCTAGAAGAGATTCTTGCATCTCTTCTGCCTGGTATTACCTTACCAAGGATGGATAGGACAGGGCAGACCTAGGGCCAATGATATCATGTTTCGAGTGTGTTCTGGCATCTCCTGAGTCCCTCTACCAGGAACACCTGCTCAGTTGCTTGAGAAAAGAAGCAACTTTTTAGTGAGAAGCTTGGGTGATTAATTTAACCTGGAGCCCATGAGATGTTCCCATCCACATTGTAGTGTGGGTGCAAATAAGGAATCAGTTTTGGGGTGAAGAACTCAACAAAAGTGTGCTCAGTGCTGAAGAACAAGATCTGGGCATTCTTGTTATCTCAACTCCTTGCTGGCTAACAAAGATGATAATGATCCCTTCTCTGATGGTTTAAGGCTGCCATTTCAGAAACAGATGAAGAAGTATTGTTTAGAATTCTTGGCTTCTGACCTACTCTACAGTATTTTCAGCAGTAGTTTCTTAATGGTATGTGAGTAACTAAATATGCCTTGGTCCTGTTTTGTGCTGCATTCTAATATTTGTGATTGGCATTTACATGAGCCAAGGTCAAATCCTAGCTTTTGCCAGAGTTAAAAAAAACATTCCTTAGCAGGCAGAACATGTTGTTTTGATTTTTCTTTATCTAAAACTTCAGTCATGCAGCTGAGGAACCTCTTCTGATCAAAAGATTTTTGGAAACAGGTCAGTGGTTGTAAAAAGTTTCAATTTCGATGCTTCATCTTTTTCTGACAAAACCATTCTGTTGAGGCATTTCTGACAAGCTTTAAATTGTATCTCTGAAATATCTGGAGAAATTTGTTATCTTCTGAGGATTATTTTCTGTGGAAGATGTAGCATGATCTGAGCTGGTGCTACAAGGGCACCTGTTTCTAGGAAACACATGTAGGAATAATCTTTCTTAATTTTTTTTTTTTAAGATGCTATTTAATTTCCAAGATATAATTTCTGAGCCAAGCAGAATAAAACTATTCAATAACTGTACCCTTGGATGCATAAATATCCAGAAGATAAATCAATTATATCTACATTAGACATAATGGAAATAAAGCTACTATAATTGAACATTATCACAAGTTTTGATGTTCTTGGCTTGGAGAGCAAATATCTCAGCTTTGCCTTGGAAGATTACCTTGGAAACCTATCTGCCCACACAGGAGTACTGACAAGACATACACTTTAGGAAAACCACAGCACAGTCTCTGTACAGCCTCAGCATCTATCAGTCCCCAAAGTCTGCTTCAAAAATTGAGAGGCTAAGGAGAGGTTTGTGCCTTGGCTGTATTTTGACTTTGGAAAGCCTTTTCCTGGATTTTTCACACATAGAACCAATGTGCTGGACTTACATGATGCTCATGTATATCTCTGAAAAGAATTTTAAGATTAGCTTCTTGCTATAGGGGCACTGATATTGTTGAATTTCATCCCTACTTATATTCACAGTACAATATCAAGGATGTCAAGATAAGTACCTGCATTCTCATGGACAGGTTTGAAAGCTCTGAGGATTAAGTGTTGCCTCCAAGAAACCTCAAAGTATTGTGAAGTCTGTCTCTCCAAATAGACACAAATCATTTAATTACTGTACTTGCCATGGGAAGTGGTGGAGTCCACAGAAAATTAGGCAGCTGGTCAGAACATATGGGAATAATCATAGAACACAGAATGGTTTAGGTTGGAAGGGACCTTAAAGACCATGTCATTCCCACCCACACCTTCCACCAAAACAACCTCCTCAAAGTCACACCCAACCTGGCCTAGATGATGGCAAATATTGACTTTTATCTAGCATTTCAGGTGCCTTCCAAAGTTTTTGGGGTTATTTTGTTTGATTTTTTCCCCCATTTTCTGAGTATTTATGCCAGTGGTTCTTAACTTTACTGTCCAAAATGCAGCAATGCTGAGAGAGCAATGCACTGTGTGCTGTCTCCCATTTTGAGCTCTGTATTCCTGGGGACCTCAAGAAGCAGGGAATCCCCCAGCTACTGAAGGATCTTGTGGTGAGCTTAATGTCTCCAATTCCAGGGATGGGTATTGTTTTCTACATGAATAATATATTTGTTTGCACCTTGTTTATGGATGGAGAGATTTGGGTTAAATGAAAAACCCAAATATTGCTTCTAGACAGTGATAATGCTAAAAAGAAAATGCAAACCATTTGTTTTGGACCTGCATCCTCATCTCAGCATCCAGAGCTCTGGCTGATACACAAAAAAAATCCAGGTACTTCTTTGTCTGTACACCCCTGTAGCTGGTCCCCCTTGCACCCAGAAGGTACTTATTGAAATGCTACATCAGCAGATACTTGTCTCGGTCTTCTCTGGCAGAGGAATACATGCATACCCCATTTTTCTTCTGTGTTTGGTCACAGGATCTTGTGATCTGTTTTATGAAGCTTTTCAAAGCAGAGAGGTTTGTAGGCTTTGTGCAGCAATTGGAGCTATTATCTAGTTTGTTTTGTTTTGCTGATGGGGATTTGGCTAGATTATCTCCCCTCATCACATTAACCCTAAATGTATATTTTCTATGCATGACTGATATGGTGATATATCATCCCACAAAAGCTGGAAAAGAGTGCTTTGTGACTTTGCCCTGAGCAAACTGACCTTCCTAAAAATGAAGCTTTGCCTCTGTGAATGCTACTGGAGTGTTTCCTTTGTAAGATAATACTTTGCAAGAGTTACAAGCTCTACAGTTGTGTATTGCAACAATTTCCCTCTACAAAGAATACAATCTCCTTGAGGAAATAGCAATGGTTAAGTATTCATTTCTTTTACAGAGTGTAGATCTGATTATTCTCCAGTCAATTCAGTGTTTTTCCTGAGGTCTTAGCTGCTAGTCACAGGCAGTGAAATAGAGCAAAATTGTGAAAGATATCACTGTATACAGCTAATGGAGAAACAATTGAAATGAAGGAAGAGGTCACCTTTTGTATGCAGGCGTTGTATCCAGATGTAGTATGGATTATACAGATTTATATGGGCTTCTGCATTTAATTAAAGATATTGCTAAAACGTGATGGTGTGTACACATGCAAATGAACTGAAGTTGTGGGGTTTTTTTACTTTTCTTCAGGGCAAAGATTAAGTAGGGCTACTGCTTCAGCAGAACATTTCTTGAGACCATTATCAAGTTCTGGTGCAATTCCTTATGTCCATCTCTAGTCAATGGCAATACTCATGCAATAGCTCTAGTGATTGCAATAATGTATATATTTGTTACCAGTATACAGATAAATTAGAGTAGCAGAAAAAAGCTGTGGCAGCTTTTATTACATTATAACAGAGAGAAAAGACTCTTGAAATATGATTAAATAGATTATGGGTTAATTCTGAGCTTCCTGAGCTGGTGCATATGCAAAGACCAATTTTACTTTTAGGGAAGTGTGTCCTTTTCACACAACCGAATGAAATCAGAGTGGCAGATCAAATGATTTTTCATGCTGAATCCAAAAGCAGGAAGAAACAACCTTAAGAAAATGAAATGAATGGAAAATAAAGTCCATTCACAATATGCAAAAGAGAAGATTCTCCATATGGCAGGCTCATACTGTGAGAATGCTTATGTTCTTCCTGGAATGTGAAAGTAAAAAGGAGGAGCATGACTTTAAATCATCAGGAATCTTCAAAGAAAATAATCAGCTGGGAAACTGAGAAACGAGTTGGTGGTGGCAAGTAGTAAAAATCTTTGAAGAGCTCCAGACCCTCTCCACTTACAAAGGAAGTTGTGTAGTTTAATCATCAGCAGATGTTTCCCATAAAATCCCACTCTCAGTTATGCACTCAACCATCTGAAACAGTGCCGGGTCCCTCATGTGTCTTGATTACATGGAAATTTTCTGTGATTTGCCAAATTCATGCCAACATATCCACCCTTGTGCCATTTGGAAAACTGGAACTGCAGCAATTGCAGTTAAAAAAGAGATGAATGAAGTTAAAGTTGTGCTCAGTGCCAGTTTCCTCCAAGAGGTTTTGAAAGGTTTTTATTGCTATTGCTGAAACACTTTCACCAATGTAGAATGTTTTGCTCATTCCCCAGGTCTCATAGTCCCTATCCCTTAACTCAGGGACATCAAATGTGAAAATTTCTGGCAAAAGCAGAGAAAGGAAGCTACTGTAGTTCTTTTAAAAGTATCAGCTCTTCTTCAGGTGTCAATGGTGGCTGAAGCTGAGGCAAGATGGAGGCTCTCCTGCCTCCTACCTATGTTCTTCCTCTGCACCAGCTTGTCTGGGTGATTTGTTTGGGTACGATCTGAATGAGCTGGTCAAGCATTTGTATTTGTGCATGTGTGTGTAATAGAAGTAGTTGAAAGGGAGGAAAGCTCAGTCCTCACCATTTTCTTTAGTGGATAGAAAAAGCAAAGCCCAAGCTAAATGTGTTTAATGTTGCAGTAATAGGAGAGGAGCAAGGAAATGGTTCCAGTACATTGGGTCCCATTGACCTTCTGGGAAAAAACTGTGGGTTTTAATAGTAGTTACTTTAAGAAAGATGTGGAAAACCATTGTAGTTTGTCCTGATTAGACAGGAAGCTGCCACCTTCAGAGAGAGGCCTCAGTCTAGAGAGATGGTTGACTCTTCTCCAGTGCTATGACCTCACTCCTGATCTGTGGCCAATCACACCTTCTGTGCAGAGTGGAGAGGGGCAACAGAGATCCCAAATGATGGTTACAGTCCTGGGGGTCATGCTCTGTCTATGGCCAGAAAAAATGGTGGTAACCATGAATCACAGTCAAACTTGACAAGGAAGTACCCATCTTTTCCCTAAAATGGCTGAGAGGACATCCAGAAAAAGAAGTGCTGAAGAAACATTACACTTTGGAGCTGTTTGTCTTTAAGTTGTATCAAAGAATAAAACTGTGTCCTGAAAGAAACTTGGATGCAGTTGGATATATTCTGAGTTTGGAAAACAGTTGGCTAGCTTAAAGGCCAGAAATTAGGAAGAAAAGACATGGAATAATGTTTGAGGAAAGTAAGCATCTCCTCAGTTCTATGTGAAGGCTTCATGAGGCATTAGCTTTGTGTTAAATTTACAGGCCCCTTTTCCCCTACAAAGGTGATCTCTCCCCTGTGAAGCAATAGGCTATTAACAATCAGTTTCATATTCATCCTCCTGATTCATGCCACACACTTGTGTTCATTGCAGAAGGCAAGTTAAGCCCCTTTTGGAGAGTGCCCTATATAATTTTATAGTCATCTGCTGGAGGAACATAACTCAGTGTAATTTGTATTGCAAAGCTCACCTAGTGTGTAGCACTGGGTACATTTGCAAAGCTGTCTGAAGGAGAGCTGCCATGGTGGTTCAGCAGTATGAGCTGAACCTCTGCTTTTGGGTGGTAGCCTGGTGAGGCTGTGTTGTGTTCAGAGAGTAGGGACGCTCAAAAGATGTCTCCAGAGGCAGATTTTCACTGAAGTGTTCTTGCATGACATTTTCATGTGTGCATCTGGCTGCATTAGTCACTCCAGAGAAGAGAGACTGAAAGGAATGCTGACTTGTATATTCCAGATGAAATGAATTCTGCAAGTTACATTTTGGTCCCAAAGACTAAACTATCTGCTGTATTTTGTTGATTTGAAGGATAGTATGCTTTATTTTCTTTAGCAGCAAGCTATTGCCACAATGTCTTCAGATCTTTTTTGAATTTTCGTGTGTGTTCTTTCGTATTTGTTCCAGTTAGCAATAAGTCTCCTAGATAAGAAGCACTGGCATTTTAAGTCCCTGCAGACCAGCCTTTTCTGCTCTGAAGCACTGGAGCTTATTAACTTGGAAGATTCATAAGCTAACATTCATTCTATCACATCTCATATTACTTGGCTGTTACTTTTTTAATAAAAAGTGAACCACATACTCCATCCTTGTATTTTTCTGAGCCCCAGTAAGTCCTCGTTTCTTTCTCTTTATTATTTGTATTTAGCTAATTGACACTCATATTAATTGTATTGAAAAGGGGAAGTATTTTATGTGAAAACACAGCTGCACATGCACTTTTCAGATATTGCAGAGAAACAGTTCCTTTGACAGACATAATCTCTTAATTCTGTGTAATCTATAGTTTTAAAGAGAATATCTTGAGTGGTTCTCCAAAGTAATTTGGAGTGGAATTCATCTCTACTGAATAAATACCTACATCCAAGCTCATCATGCTGGGTTGCCCTTATAGTTACTGAAATACTTGTGTAGTCCATGCTTCTCATGAACAAACATGGACTCTACTTAGGCTGGAATGAACTTCCCTTTGATTATCAAAAGAGTCTTCAATGTGCTTGCACTCTAATGTCTGTGTTTGGTCAGGTAAAGCTTACCTTAGTTTCTTGCTAGTTTGCTTAGATTTGAAAAATGTTACAGAATGAATGGTGTCACTGATGGGACAGCAAATCTGTACCTCCGGGCTGCTGAGTACCGAATAGGCTTAGAAGTGGATGGGTTATCATCCTGCTTTGTCTTCAGGCTAAATATCCCTCAACTCTTTTTCTCTCTTCTTGAACTTGGATTCTTTTTATTGCTATTCTCTGCACTTTGTTCAAAAGAAGTGCAGGGTGAAAACTGGAGAGAACAGACCAGCCAAAGCTATTGCCATGGGATGTGTTTTCAGGGACTATTTTGCTGCTGTGTCTCCTTCTCCTCTTTCCCTTGTTCATATCTGGCTTGTTTTCAGACTGGTCTGCTACAATGTATAGATTATTTTTCCAAAACTGCACTGTGAGTGGCTGCCGCCCTTTAGTGTGGATGCTGTTAATTATTCCTTCCCAAGTGCTCTGCCTCACCCTGCTGACAGCAGAATTTCCCCCACTTCCCCCTCCCAGCACATTCATCCAATTTTCAAGGTGATTTCCAGTACTAATCCTGTTGTCCAGTGGACTGGCAGTTCCTTCCAGCATAGTGTCACAGTGTCATTGCAAACTACCATCCTTTATTGAGGTCTTTAGCAGTGATGAGTCCCACAAGACCTAAAAGGCTAACCTTTGCTGAACAGCATGGAATATGTCCTACTTATTGTCCACAAGTCATTTTTTTTGCTCATAGTGAGAACCTTCATTGTACAGAGGCTGAAAATCCAGATGTGATGGGGATGGCAGTTGTGGGGGCAGGGGAAGGCCAACATCCAGGATCAGTTTTGTTATCCTGGGAAGTAGTTGCTGCTGAGCCAAGGCCTCCCTGTTCCTGTAGAGACCTAGAGAAAAATCTTTCTTGTACAACTCTGTGCCAAGTGCAGTCACATGTTGGTCATGGAATTAAATTTTGCACAGAGAAGTTCCTGAAACAAGATAGGAAAATGAAGGTCATTAAATGTTAAAGTCCCAGCTGGTTGTTCCAGATCTGATCTTGGGTACAGGCACAATTAATCATTTTGAATATTTGTATTCTACTGCAGTCTGGGAAGAGTCAAGTTATAACATGTTTCCAAATTACCATATTTTGACTTAGAGCCACCTTTTAACAGAAAATATATATTAACTAATGTGTCAAGTAGAAAACATCATATAGGCAAAAACATCATAGGGCAAAGGAGGACTCAGAAAGTGGGGTCTTCAGGAACACCCCAAACCCTGGTTCTGGAATATGCTAACTGGAAGCAAAATGTGATTTTTTTTCTACAGAAAATATTTGTTACAAATATATTTATTTATAAATAACTTGTGTTATATTGTTGTGACTTTTTGAACGGACAGGCTTCTAATTAAATTTTCTGTAAATCTTTTGGAATACTTTAGTAACAAAAAATATCCTTGCATGACTGAATTAGTTTAATTAAAAATGATGTAAATTGCCAATTCTAATAATAATTTAAATCAGTAAGTGGGCAGCCTTGATTTATATAATCTATTATAATCTTGTTTTCAATTTATGATCATAATTGTTTTACCAAAGATAGCTTAGTCCTTTACTGGCAAAGAACCATTAAAACTTCTTGATTTGGGAAAGAATATGTTTGTAGAATAAATTTGTCATCTTTCTGCTAGCCAAGACAACATTTGTTAAATCATGTGTGTTTGGACACAAAGACATACAGCTATACCTATAAAAATATGTGTGTGTATATATATATATAGGGTTTGGTATGTGTCAGTAAGTAATAACTTAGCTTAACATATTCTTACTCTGATCTTTTATGTCTCACATTTTCAATATGTAATATGATGAATGATACATTTCCTTTCTGCTAGATGATTAATGTTTTATGTGCAATTTGTGTCAAATTATATTTAAATGGCAATAAAATTCAATTAAATGCACAGAAACATTTTAGTGATTAATTTCATAAAGCTACCTTCAGTGTGGTACATATATCAGAGAAAAAAGTTAATGAAAAATGTCTCATTCAAAACATTATTTAATAAACATTTGAAATATTACCATTAATTGCTTAGCAAACCTTGATATTTCTTGTCATCATGCCCTTTAAGATTTTAAAACTGTATCTCATCTGCTCTGAATGTATCATTTTCCTAAACCAGAAGAAGAGAAAGCATGCTACTTTTTGAAAAGAAAAAAAGTTATTGAACTGACAGTTGATTAAATGATTTTTTTTTCCTTTGGAAAATTAATATTTGAACCTGGAAAAGAGAGTCCAAATGCCAAAACCAGTTTTATAACTTCAGCAAATTCTTGTTTCAGGTCAGAAATCTGTAGCTTCAACCCATTCAATAGTTTGCATTTCTATAAAAATTAACCAGTAAAGATTTATTTCACAGTCATAGAATCAGAATAATTTTTATTGGAAAAGATGTTTAAGACCAGTGAGTCCAGCCATTAACCCAGCACTGCCAAGCCCATCACTAAACCATGTCCCCAAGTGCCACAACTGCACATCTTTTAAATGCCTCCAGGGATGGTGACTGAACCTCTTCCCTGGGCAGCCTGTTCCAGTGCTTGACAAACCTTTACGTGAAGACAGTTTTACTGACATCCAATCTCCCCTGGTGCAATCTGGGGCCATTTCCTCTTGTCCTGGATCTTGTTCCCTGAGGGAAAAGCTCAACCCCTAACTGATTGCAGTCTCCTTTCAGGTGTTGTAGAGAGCAGTGAGGTCCTTCCTGAGCCTCCTTTTCTCCAGGCTGAACACCCTCGGCTCCCTCAGCTGCTCCTCATCAGATTTGTGCTCCAGACCCTTCCCCAGCTCCACTGCCCTTCTCTGGACACACTCCAGCATCTCAGTGTCTTTCTTCTAGTGAGCGGCCTAAAACTGAACACAGGATTTGAGGTGTGGCCTCACCAGTACTGAGTAGAATTAATTTCAATGAATATAATTATAGTGGTTTAGACCTCAGTACATATATTCATAATTTCAAATGACTTATTTTAAGGCAAAGCACATGTTCCTGAAGAAAATATAATTTAAATAATAACCACATTTTATCTTCTTTACTAACACACAGACTTAAAACAATTGAAAACAACAATTAAAATGAAGAGCATTCATTTAATTGAAGAAGAGCGGTTTCACAGGTCATCTATTAAAGGAGATATATGAAAAAAACAAAAACACTGCTCAGTGACAGCTAAACTTCAATTGTTCCAGATCAGACTATTTAATGCAGGACCACCTGCCATTTATTTGATTCTGAAAATAACAATGGTAGATGAGTAATTTTTCTTTAGTCTTGCTACAGCAGATGGGGGCTTTTGTTTGTGTGAATGCAGCTTCCCTGGGGAGCTTGGGGTGTGGAGGGCTGTGGGAAGGGGACACACAGTCCTGCCCCCAGCCTGCAGGTCTGGGCTCTGCCCTGCCTGTGTCCATCCAACTGGAATGCCAAGCCAGAAAGACATGAACAAACATGGATTCACCAGCTAGATGATTAGTTTGACATGACAAGGACTATGATGAATGTAAGGTTTTTGAGTAGGAGCTGGTGTGTCCAGCTTGGTTTGGAGTCCAACAGCAACCAAGGAAATGGCAGCAAAACTCAAAGCAGGTCGACTTCCTACTCTGACTGTTACTTAGGTTTGGAGATGACATGGTTGGTCCTCCTGGAGCTCTGCACTCATTTCACCTTTGCTTTAGTCCCTTGTTTTTAGGCTCCCTGGTTTAGACTGGAGGCAGTCTTAGTCTGGCAGACTTGCTTAGTCCCATTGGCCTGGAGAGAAGGCTATGGGTGTGTGTCTATGGAAAAACTGCATACCCAGAATGTCCACAGTCTAAAGCAGAAGTTCTAGGAAACCCAGCACTTCTCCGCACAACCTTGACTTCAAAACTAAGCTCAAGTGGGATTTTGCTTTGGGCCTTTTCAAGTCCTGATGAACATGTGGGGCAGAGAGCAACATGAAATAGGTGTCTGTTGCATAAATGTTTCTCTTATTGAAGTAAATATGATATGAGCAAGTGGCAGGCATTTGCAGACATTTGCAGGTCACATCTGAATTCATTCTCGTGCTGAGGTAGGGATCTTGGAGGAGCTCATCAACAAGACATTTCAAAACACGCTTCCTATTTAACATAATATTGCATGTAGATAATAGGCTTTCAGTGAGCATCTTCTTTTGAGTGGAATGTAGGGAGGTTGATGTTTTTGTGGGCACCCCTTTAAAAAGATGCTCTTTTTCTCGAAGGAATCAGGATTTCTGTTACACAGGTACACAAAGAATTCTGCTGCAGTAGAAATGATCAATTTTGATTTTCTGCAAAGTCAAGGGGGCGGCATTGTGCTGTTCAGATCTGGAGGTTTTATTTGTTTTTAGACAGAAGGAAAATAATGTTGAGGGTGGAGAGGGGGCTATAGAGAAAAATATTTTGGTCTGTTTTGTTTTCACAGGACAGTCTCCTGTCTCAAAACTCTGTTCTTCAAGCCAGAACAGGGTGGTGGACCAGAAGTATTCCTCAGGAATAGAAGGAATTTATTCCAGGGATGTTTTTAGAAGAAGTCAAGGTAATTTTTCTCTACAGGTAATTTTTCTCTATAAGAAACATAGGAGAATTTCTTCAAGTTATAACTTTGATTATCACAGCTAAAGTTCAGTTTCATTATTAGAACCTTATTATACATTTATTTTGGGGCCCAAAAAGACTGTATTTCTGTCTGACATCAAACAGAACGGTAAATACCATGTTACCTCAGGGAAGATACAGAGAGCTGATTTAATGTTGAACAATCTAATAATTTGTTTTACTCTAATGTCACCAAAGCTGAAAGGACCCTAAGTACAAGGGAAAAGGAGCCATCTCAATTTCTAGCTGCTTGCTTTGCTCTTGTTACCAGCTAGCTGGAAAGGGTGCAGAGTGACACCTGTATTTAATGGTAGGTGTGAAAATGCAACCTCACATTATGCCTGCAAAAATGAAAACCTTCTTTAATGACTTCAGCTCTAGTTGTAACAGAGAGATCCTTTGGACTGTGACTACTGAGGAAAGCAGAGCATAGCTTGGTTGTGCTTTAGAGCTGATGGGAATCTAAGGTCTGCCTGTTAGCTAGTTTCCTATTGTTTTTCTAAATTAATATTTTGTCTCAATCAAAATAATTTTAAATCCTAGATTTTGGCACAGAAATATTTCTGGGGATTTCGGGGATGCTGATAGCCCTCTTCAGAGCTTCTGATGGATACCTCTGACCCTCCAGTCCCTCTGTTTAAAATGGTGGCAAATATAACTCTTGCTGTAGCTCTGAACTTAGCAGTTGCAATTTTCTTTGGTTTTCCTTTCTGCACCTTGTATTCTAATCTAATGGCTGGCTGAAAGACATATGGAGCCTTCCATGTTTTCATCCTGCTTAGCAGACTGGGAAAAAGTCTGTGTATTTCAGTAGTAATCTACTGGAGGAATCTATTTTAGATAAAACAATTACGTCTTCCATTTGTTCTTTTTTTTTGCCTTGAGCTGGCATACAGTTCTTTCTAACTCTATAAAGGTGTTTTATTGCACTTACTAAAAATGTCAAGAATACTAAACAGCAATACATAATTTACAATAGACTCTGTAGGTAATGGAGTTCTTATAGCCACAGCTTCCTGAGAGTGTATTTATTACTATTTTACTACCTGCTGTAGTATCAGGCTCAACTTCCACTGTATTTGGTGAAAAAAACCCACAAGGCAAGGAGGGATAGGGACTGCTGCTAAAAATAAGTGGGTGATTACTGGGTATTTGCCAATTTACCTAAGATAAATGGATATTATTAACATTGTTGACCATATTGAAGTGCCTTAATTGTGCAGAAATGCAGTCAGGAAAACATTAAACTAAAGAAATATGCTTGAATTAGTGTTGGGGTGCTGAGAAAAAGAAATCATCTCATTCCCACAAGATTAAAGTGACCTTGGTTATTGGTTAAACAGCAAAATGAATATATTTTCCTTCTTTTTTAATGTCTGGGTTCTTTGCGAGAGTTTGTGCTGGTTAGCAATGTAGTTCAAGTTCAGATGCACAATAATCAGGATGACATGATAATATGTTGATGTAAACTTGACAAGATGGATTTGCATAGGCACCAACTATGATGCTTTAATATATAAAAGCAAGAAGGTTAAGAAGTCCTTAGGAAATAAAAGCACAGAGGTAAAATTGCTTTCAAGCTGTGTTTAAAGAGTAAGGTTTTTGAAGCAGTGTTTTTAAGTACCTGTGCCACACATGGCTCTGCTAGGCTTTTCTTAAAGAAGGTTGTAACTCCAATTTCAGTCAGAAATAGCATTTTCTGTCTCTGTATTGATTTCTGCTTAAACAGCATGCAGAGGTTTGTTATCATTGTAGTGTGTTTGCAAAGAAATGAAATGAGCAAAAGCAACAAGTGTTAATTTGGCCTTGTTTACTTTTAATCTACTCTGGCAGTCAGTACCTCACACTCTGTGTAATAGCCCTTTATTTACCACAGGAAATACCTTAAATGTTGAGACAGGAGTCAGCTTGAGTAAAGGAATATCGAGAAAACGTGTTCATGTTAGTGGCTGCCTGGGCTTTTGGTAGCCCTAAGGAAGCCAGCACACAGCTCTTTCACCATGGCTCACAGTCCAGGCACATTCTGTTTTCTGAAACAATGTTCCAAGGTTTGTCTTGTCTTACAATCCTGTTAGGAAGTATCAGGGCAGGGAACAGCACCCACAGTGCAGGTAGCACAGCATCAAATAGAGGGATCATGCGAGATCTCCACTTCATCTTGCCATAGGATCTGAGGATCAGCCAGTCTTCGGGAAATTAGTCCCCTATTGTATCATTTTCACTAGCTTTGCTTGAAGAACCCCTAAGTACATGTGGGACCACCTGATGTTAAGTGCTTTGGTGAGTGCTGGCATAATTGAAGCCACTGACTGGAAATGGCACAGAAAGGAAACGAGATGATATTAATATCCTGGAGTCATTAACTCTTGCACATCAGATTCCCTTCTTCCATAACAAATCCTGCATAGCAAAAATGTGCAAGGTAATCAAGTAAGCTGAGGATTTTCTTTCTTTTTTTTGTCACATTTCATTTTATATCTCTAGCTAGAAGCAGTAAGATGTAGCTATCAGCAATCAAAGGAGGCCTGAATCCACCAGAAGAACAGTGGATTTTTCTAAGTGATCCATCTAGATTACTGTCACCAGTGCTGTATGCTTCTGAGGAATGTCTTAAAATTGACACGCTCAGTTTCATGTCTACTGCATTTCTACATGGGGCTCCCACCAACACTTGTCTGACTGGGAATAAAATTCCTTTGAAAACTGTTACTTGAAAAGACCTGCAAGACAATATTGCCTTGGCTGGTAACAGGCCACAGGCTTTGTGCTGAATTTTCAGGACTGCAGGACTGAGGTATGTCAGGTTTGCTTTGTCTGAACTCTTGGTGACCTGCCTGAGCTCTGTTTTACTTGCTGTAGCTGTAACAGCAATTTTTCTAATTGACCAGGTGTCTACGGCTAATTTGTTCCACTTTTGTTTGTCTTCCTATTGTACCTACATAGTTTTATGGCTTTAGCATAATGATGTCGTATAGAGAATATAAGTCTGAGAGCAGTGAAGTGGAGACACCGGACATAGAGGAGCACTGGGAGGGGATGAGAAGAGTTGGGGCACAGGCTGGAACTGCAGACCTGATGCCCATAAACAACTCACCCATGGCGACTCAAAAGAAATGCAGACCTGGAGCTAGTCAAACCTGGTTTTATGGATAGTAAAGTGGACAAAGAACAAGTGTCTAATGTATAAAAGACTTGGTATACTGTGAATTTAGGTGTGACATGGAGCTGCAGAGTTATTAAGAAAGAGCAAAGTTAAAAGGTGTTTATCTTTCCTCAAAATGCATTTTGTATTTTGCAAGGACAACTGATATATTTCTTCCCCTGTAACCTACTGTA
This sequence comes from Molothrus ater, assembly GCF_012460135.2. NCBI lineage: Eukaryota > Metazoa > Chordata > Aves > Passeriformes > Icteridae > Molothrus > Molothrus ater. The sequence goes on from NC_050479.2 coordinate 83,757,724, forward strand.
TTCTAGTGTGGAAAAGGCATCCATGTCTCCAAGGGAGGAAGAGTAGTAAAATTGGTATTGTTACATGGTTAATGTAACAGTATCTTTTGTTACATTAATGTTCACTTCATTTCACATATTTGTCAATTAACCAGCCAGTCTGCACAGTCCCACAACCTATGGGAATATTCTTCTTTACTCTTCAATTTCATGATGGCATAATAAAATAATTCATGGCTTCCTGCCATTGGATTCCAAATGTGGACATGTATGTTTTAGCACTCTTGCCACTGGAGTCTCTGAGTGTCAGTAAATTCTCAGTCTGAACCCTCCCTGTTGAAGGATATTACTCTGAATGTCAACTATCCATGGTGTCCTTATATCTTGTCTCACATAATTTTTTTTCCTAAAACAAATGCAGCTGCATTTCCAAAGGCTGTTAACTTTACTGGCAGTGGTTCCCCCCACAGAGATATGTGCTTCCCAAGTATTAATTCTCTTCAATTAAGCTTCCTGCATCATGCTGCATTGATCAGACAATTAATTGATTGCTGAAGACTTTTTTGCTTGAAACAATGAGTCAGCTCTTTCTGTTCCCTGAGAGTTACTCACCCCCTGTTTTTTCAAACTCAATACAGCTCAGCAATATGGCATTCATTTGTAGTTTGGTGTAAACTGGCGCCCTTTGATGCACACAGCACTGTTGCTTGTCTTTGTTTCACACCTCAAAGGACAGTGCAGCCTTATTTCTAACACCACTACTGAAAGCTGATGGATGGAGGGCAGCAAATTGCTCTGTGTTTCTGTTTTTAAATAATGCAAAAATCAAGTGGCCATTAGCTGGGGTCTGGAACTGTAAGCCTAATTCGGTTGTGCTGTGTTGTGATGCTGTGAATACACGTGCTTCATATTCCCTACAGTTATAGGAAAAGAGCATCTTGTTTCTCCTGATGCTGTGAGAATTTATTTCCTCTGTAGAAGCTATTTGTTTAAAATGAAAACTTGGACAATCCTAGGACAAAAGAAAGAAAATATAAAAATATGTCAGGCCACAACTAAGTAGAATAGTTACACATTCAACCTTTGCCCTGTTAGTCAGAATAAGCCCCAAAGCATTCAAACACAGGACTCACAGAGCTTGTACCTGGGAGGTATGACTTCTGGTGGCCAGACAGATTAGCATGTAGTGCTTTCTGTTCTCTAGAGTTTCAAAGCAAATTCAAAGTAACAGGGACTAGAAGATAATATTTAAAGTAATAAAAACCTGTAGGGAGTGTTGATTAAAGAATGTAGTTCAGTCCATGCATGGTGTTTGAACAGTACAGCTTTCTGGAAGTCTGCTGCAGGTTGCAGCTTGTAGCAATCCTGTCATAGTCTTCTGAGGGTTATGGTTTGGCTCCTGGGTTGGAGAAAGGGTAATGGAAACAGTGATATTCAGATCCATGGTGGAGGCTGCTTTGGCACACGAAGAGAAGGAATTAATTCTACAGTGAAGTCAAACCAAAATTTCAATTTGGTTTGTTCCATCATGAGAAGAAGCTGAATGCTTGATCTCAGGGAAATGTCCATGCACAGACATGCCTGTTCTGACACTGGCGCAAGCCTTTAGCTTTAGATGAAGCTAATCCCAGGATTATTATTTTTTTTTTTTACAATAAGTTCTAAATTGGAAATCTAAATATCAAATGAACGCTACTTGCTTGGGCAACACATTGATACAGAAATGTGCCTGGCTGGCTATTGTAGAGTAAACACAGCTATGGGATGAGTTGCAGTAAGTGAAACAGTGGAAGGGAGCACTGTTACTATAATTATTGGTTGAAAATATACTTATTATATGCATTCATATGTTTTGTTTCTGGTTAGGATCAGGATGGAAGGAAGAAGTTTTCTGAGAAATCTATGTATGAACTTTCAAAGTTTTTTTTTCAAAGCTATCTTGGAGAATTATGGCATGTTGGTTTTTGTTTTGTTTTGCTTTGAGAAGACATTTTAATAAGCATTCTCATTTTCAAAGACTTATTTTAGTTGCACCCAAATTCCAGATCTTTTGTGCACTGTTTGTATGAAATATAGTCATAAGAGCTGTTCTTGAGCTTGTCCTTCTGTTCTGCAGGAGTCAGGAAAAGAAAAATGAATGAGATTTTAAAGACAGAATCTATTGTGGTGGCCTGTCAGCCTTCTGTGAATGTGGTTTATATCCATTTTGATTTAAAGCAAATTATTTCTTCAAAAATCAAAGAGTGAAAGGGCTGGGTCCTGTGAGAGTAGTCAAAGAATATCTCAAGTTGTAAGGGACATTGAGTCCAGCTACTGTACCATCCTGTGTGTCCCTGCAGTGAAGTCCTTGACTAATGACTGTTTTCCCCTACTGCTTCCTTTCTTTATGTCGTCCTGTTTATTCCTTGACATCCTCAGGGAGTTCATTTGTGGCCATACATACATAGTGAAACATCACGAGTGACAGCAAGATTGCCACTCTGGTTCTCCTCTAGAGAATGTATTAGTATGTTACTGGCATATGTCAGTTTAATCAGTCCTACCTTTCTGTCCAGCCATGCCCTTAAATTGTGACAACCTAATCTGAGAGAAGCAAATGTGGTTTAAGAAATTACCTGTGTCAAACCAACATTTCAACTTATGTTCACTATTTTCTTCTATGACTATAGAATAGCTTATGTATTAACTGGAAAGGGCTGCTAAAATGCTTACTGCAAGGGTGGCTCATTTGTTGAAAGACTCACTCATCTTAATCTTGAATATTCCCAAGATTGCTTTTTGGGCATCTTTTGATGCTTCCTTCAAGCTTTCAGCTCGGTGATATATGGAAATAGCTCTGTGGCATCTATAAGAGTACTTCTGGGCTGTCTCAATGCTTACTGCACACTAGTTAGATAATGTGTATGTTTGAAGGATGTATTCCTTCTCCCACAGAGATGAAGCTTGGCCCATTTATTGACATCAGTGAGTTCATGGATTGTACTAGTTAGCTGCTACCCTGTGTTTTGCTCATACTTGAACTTTCTACAAGAAGCACATTCAGTGCAGCAGCCTCTGGGCAGCTCATAGATTCAAATAAAGAGATAAAGGAGAATCCTGAGGCACAGACCAGTTGGTTTTTTGTCATTACATCTTCATTTTCTGATTTCTCACAGATGCTTGTGAGTATCAACTGCCTCGTCTGCACATGCTTAAGGCCATTTTCCTCTACAGTTTCTGTGTTCTTGTTCCATAGTTTGCTATATGGTGGGCCTTCTTGGTGTCCTGTGATGTCCTGTTGACCCAAAAATACTTTTGTTTTCCTTTGTTTTGTATTGAAATGTCAGGGAACAATATGAGAACTGTATTACAGCCAGAATTGTGTTTTCATAGGATAGCACGGTGCTACATGCCATGACAACCTGTGAAGAAGTTTGAAAGTAAGGAAGTTTGCTAAAATAGTGTTGGAAGACTCATGGCTGGGGAAACCAAAGCAGGTGCAATGTCACCCATACTGCCATTTGGAAGTTGTGCTTGCAGGGAAAGATTTTCCAGACAGCTCCTGAGCTTTGTCTTGGGAAGGGAGTTAATTGGCTTGCTCAAAGTAAACAGATGGGATGCGGTATTCAAGCTTGCTCCTTGGCTGTCAATCTCTTATTCAGCACTATCTGCCTATTAAGTTTAAATATTGGCAGAAAAAAGTCAATGAAGAACAAAGAGAGAACAAATTAAAAAAAAAAACAGACACAAAACCAAATAGAAATGGAAACAAAAATGGCAATGGAATCACTCTCCATGGTCCACGAGGAAGATGGTCACTCAGGAGAATTTGTTCATGCATGCCATGTGCAAAAGGTGCCTGAGGAGAAGGATCATGGGCTGCCAGAAAAAATGGCAGTAACTGAAATGATTGTCAGAGATATTTTAGCCTAGAAAATCATGAGGAAGAAACCCAGCCAAACTGTGATGGCAGTGATTATAGCACACAGGAGTGCAGCTTGATCCATTTAGAGTAAACAAATTAGTTTGGTCTTGTCCTGGGAAAAAGACTCAGTGGACTTGATCCAATTAAAATGGAAGCAGTGGAGCAGGAAGGACTGCTGTTCTTGAGCAATAGCAAGGGCAGTGCAATCTCCAAAGCTCTTCTCTTCATTAGGTGAGGGGAGAAGGATGTGCATGTGGCTGGGTAGCTTACCTGTCACTCTGGGGAGAAAGAGAAGCGTGACATTAGGAAATTTAGGTGTCAAAAAGAACCAAGAATGAGATGAATGGACAGGTGCAATAAAAGGAAGTGATTAGTCCTGAGAGACATTTTGCTTTGCAAGTTTAAGAGGTTAGAGAAGCTGTTTAATGACCTTTTGGCATTTTGACTTCTGTAACCTTTTAACAGAAATTAGCATTTACCAACACTTTTTCAGTCTAAATAGAACAAAAATGTAGTCAACTTCTCCAAGACTTCTCATACAGTTTACCACTCCATCCTCAAGCCAGCATGAGAAGAATGGTCTTTGGTTAACTGACTTTGCTGAGGAATTTTTAAATTTAGATTTTGTGAGAAGGTAAAAACCTTGGAGGAACAGAGGAGTGCACAAAAGGTTAACTTTAGAGCTCAGAGCTACTTCAGATTTGCAAATGGCATTGTCATTCTTGCAGAAGCCCTGGAGAGACAGGGAAAGAGTAATTAGGGAGAAGTTCATAGTAGGTGAGGAATAATTAGGTGCTGCTGTGAAATAGCTGACGAGGACATCTCAGAGAATTCCTGGGAAAAAGCGCACTGCAGCTCATATCCACATAAATGAGGTACACTCGTGATCAGAGGTTAGAGTCTAGATACAGGGTCTCTTTTTGCATCCATCAGTACTCCTCAACTCATCCACCCTTCCTTGTTCCTGAACCCCAGTACCTCCTTGTCTGCTGAACTATTGTTACCTTTCTGGTTATAGTAGTACCTAAACTTCTTTATCCGAGATGTAAGAGATGAGAGGCAGCTGGACCCAGATGTCAGCTGAACGTTAATGTTGTCCTGGTATAAACATTTTCAAGTTTGAATCTAAATGCTGTTTTGTTTGAGGGCTGGTCAGTAAAAGACATGATTTCCTCACATGTACTCTTGATCTGATATGACACTGTAGGGAAAATGATGAAGTCCCAACACTCTTCTGTCTAAACCCAGAGAGAAATAATGTAGTCAGTCAATATGGTAAAAGACAATATGAACACAGGCAAAGTAGTAGTTAGTTAGAAGATGATCTCTGAGCAGTAGTTTTGGAGTGAAATTCTAAACTGTAGAGAGTCTAGAGGTGGTAGGTTGGCATATATGAGTGTTTGAAGCTAGTACTTCCAGACAGAATTACTACTTCTAGGTGGGATCCTATGGCTGTGGTGAAATCTGGAGCCATTTTTAGTTCCTCAAAGCAGAACTTGTACCATGATGTCAGTATAACTGAACCCAGGAAATCCAAGGGTCAGTTTGCAGTGATGACACGTGGGTGGGTGGCTGGGTCCATGGAATGATACAGCTGGGCTGAGGACTGGGTGACTATGCTCTGGGGTTTTGTGCTGGATATCTGCTTTGGCTTTGTCTCAAGGGCTGAATATCAGTCAGGGGCTTGAAACACATTATGGGTGTTCTTGGAGCAACCCATTAGGCTTTGCTTTCAGTAAAAACAGATCCTATTCATGCCCTTCACAGAGAAGCATGGTTCAGTGGGGATGGGCAGGAGAGTTGCTTCAAAAGTGCAGTCCTGATCCCAGATAAGCACTAGAGCAGATGTGTCTGTGCCTCTGGTGCTGCTCTGTAAAAGGGAGAAAAGGGCTTTTCTGCTTTCTGGTCATTAAACTAGGATAAGGCATTCTTAAAGAAGAAGAGGAAAAAAGAGAGGGATTTACATTTATTTTTATCAGTGGGAAGAAAACTGTTTTTCTTCTAGACAACAACACAAAGAAAATATCTATACCTGCCTATCCTTATGATAGATGATCCTTCTATTTTCATTATACTTTTATGAGGTGAGCCTATTAAAATGTGAAAATAAAGCCAAGCAAATCCACCATATCAAATAAAATGCACCAATGCTTTTCTACTATTAAAATGGAAAGTTTTTTCTCCATGAAGCTCCCTTGCTTTTCAAATTAAATGTCAAGTATCATGTCTCCCCCAGAGATCTGAGCTACAGAGCAAAGTTCAGATTAGTCAACTACAGACTTGTGTTTACCTTAATGCTTATTACATATCAAATTGCTGTGCTGTGACATGAATAAATATTGGGTTTTAAAGTTATTCCATTCAGAGTTTTGCTGGAAGAAATTTGACTGCTTTAGTGCAGTTATTTGGCAGGCCAAAAAGGTCATGTATTTTAAGGGCACATTCAACTGAAAATATGGCTGTCCCCAAAGGAAAATATTTCTCATGCCTAGTTAATCAGCACCTTTGTTGTTGAGGTGCTGCATATAGGATCCTTTGATCCAAACTGCAGTTCCAGTCACAGCACTGTTACAAGGTAAACAGGTGCTGGATTCCTTTTATGAGAGGAGAAATTGCAGCACAAGGATGGATGTTTCCAGCAACAACCTGATGCCCCTCTTGGAAAGAGGAGACTGCTCTGCTTGTGCCCAGTACGATGAGGATGTCTGATCCCCTGCGTTTGTCTCCTGCTTTCAAAGCACAGATTTCAAAGGCGAAGAGCCATGAGCCTCAGAGCGAGTTGTGAGTGTCCCACACTGAGGAGGGGATGGCCTTGGCCCAGAGCTAGCCATTGTCATGGCCATGGCCATTGGTGGGGGATGGAGAGGTCCCCACTATGGGTGTGCAATCAAGAATTGTGAGTCGACATCATAATAAAGAACCCGCAATCTTTTTCTCCTCTTCTCTTGAGAAAACAGTACTATTGTATCTCTGCTGCTTATTCACAAATCACTGTTTAATAATTAGGCAATCTTAGCTTTTTAGGCTCTGCTAGAGTTTCCTCTCCATTCCTGGACTTGTTCTACTAAGTGTTGGCCTGTGGATCAGATTTTATGCTGAAATCAGTGTGCTTCTTTTTTTTTTTTTTTTATGGTGGGAGTGCAATGTAGAAAAAATAGCTTTTGCTATTTTCCTAAATTCCTTCTAGTCCACAGCTTGGTTTGATTAAGGTCTCCAGCAAGCCAAAGTAGATGTGGGTACAGAATGAGACAGTGTTATTTGTCAAAGGTTATTTAGAAGTGTGAGTAAATATGAGAAAACTGGTGTTTGCCTGCTGCTCAGACTGACAAATCCTGATCAGCTGTTTCAGGTGGCCTGGGCCATTTACACTGATACAGCCTCTTTCAGGGTGAGGATCTCATGGGACTTAAACTGGCCTTGGGTGATTAACTTTTGATTTATGTAAAACCACCTCTAAATTTGCATCTGAAAAAGACTGCTTTAATTCTGTTACCTAATATTAAATTTTAAAACTTAATGTCAGGGGTCATGGTTGTTTGGTAATATAGCCTTGGATAAAAGTAGTGTGACATTATTCCAACAATATTAATCTTAATGAGATGTGCAATCTTGCCATGTGTGTATCAAGGACACCGTATTCATACGTTACCTTTATTATGCCAGTTAATGCAATTAGTGTAGTGTTGCTAATGTAGTTAAAAGTTTTATCACTAGTCATATAAGCTCCAATAGGATAAATATAAAGGGTTATTAATGCAGTAATTTATTATTAACAAGTAGAGAAGCAGCAGAGCAATAAACTTTGCTGTCCTGCTTTAATGCCTTTATATGTCATCACATATTAGTTTTCATAGTATGACTGTCATTCCTTACACTGCTGGCTGCTGCTGGATTTTCTCTAATAGTATTTAAAAAGGACTTGGCACCCATTTGAAGATCTTAGTGTCCCCCTGTCAGTTTTGTGGTGCATAATTTTTCTTTCACTTTTTCTCTTTCCTTTTGACAGCTTGCAGCAGGTCTGACTCTTATCTGATCAGGATTCCTGTCTGGAGAATGATCTTTAAATACCTTCAGTTCAAGGACACTGTAGAGTATCTCTTTCAACTAATATAAGGTACCAAAATAGTGAAATTTAATGAGATAGAACACCAAATTGATTGTCTCAGAAAGAGTACCTGAGAGGGTAGTTAAGATGATGTGTCAATCACTTTATCTTAACAGCTTGTACCATCATCATGTGACATTTCTACAGAATGACATGAACTGCTTGCAGTTAAAGGACTCATATTTGCACCTCTGATTTAACTAGCAGACAAAAATCATTAAAGGGCAAGGACTGCTTTGCTTAGTGGAGAGGACACAGCTTGTGTGGTTTTTAAGCAATTTAAAAAATATTGACGTCCTAGTTTAAGGACACTTTTTAGCCTGTCTTTACTTTTATTTTTCCATCACAAGTGTTACAATTTTGAGGACAGCCTGAACATGTTTTGGTTCTACTGGGTTATTTGATGCCTGGGAGGCAGACAGCCTTTCACAGAATAGCTATGAAGAAGCAATAAGCTGAAGTCCACTCATCTTTCATAATTCAACACGAGTTGTGATCCAGGTAAAAATCTGATTAGATAAGGTGTATCTTTAGATTTTTCATTGGACTTTCTTCTTCCAGCAACAATGGCATGGGTTGCATGTGCAATGCATATGTGAGGAAGTACAATGCAATATGTGAGGTGTGCAGGGCTATTGTCTTATCACAGACAATTTCTGCTTCAAACAAGGATGCAGATAAGTAGTTCTTAGGAAGGAGTTTTAAGCCTTTGACTTTTTTTTCACTCCTTAGCCATCCAGAGTTCATATTTTGTGTAAAATCTGAAGTATAAGCAGCATGTAGTTTCTGCTTGTGTGGATAAACAATCTGAAAGAGAAGGGAAAGGGATTAGGAGGAGATTATTTGCTTTACAGACTGCTGCATTGGGTACTATACTGTGGACTAAGAAGAATCTCCCAAAATTTAGGGGCAGCATGCAAAGAGATATTACTGTGAACACAAAAACACCTGAGCTAGGAGCTTGTCTGGAAGCAGCAGAAAGCAGAATAAAATTAGCAAACTGTGTAAAACTGGAATCAGAGTAAGGCTTTAAGATGAAGAGGTTCTTGGATGATATGTAAATTAGGGAAAAACCCTTCTGGTTGACTTTAAGGCTGACTTTGTGGTATTCTATGAAACAGGTCATATCATCCGGTTTCTTGGACTTGGTAAGCCAGTTGGTCTTCAGTCTTATCTTTTTAATAGCTTTGAATAATAAGTTAACAGGAACAATGCCTAGCAGAGTTTTTGGGATCAGGTCAAAGGTGGTGAATCTTACACAGAGCCATACACAATCTGTTCTTAGGAGGATATTAATTTTAGAATATGTTAGTTATTCTGTATTGTGATTTTGCTGAAAAATTGTCAAAGATCAGTTTAGGCACTTTCTATGCTGTCTAACAATGGCAGCAGTATAGGACTGAGTTGTTGGAGAGCCCTCCATTCAGAAGGATCCCAAAACATCTCTATGCTGCTGTGCCTAATGAGAATCACAGGCTTGTCAGCACTTCCTGTGGAATAGAGCTGTCAGACTCTCAGATGTAACCAAAGAGAGAGGAAGAGGGAGCAAGAGCTACCCAATGACATTTAAAATTCCTTTTAAGTATGCATACATAGTAAAATGCCAGCAATAGGGTTAGACAAGTTCATAACAAGCCTCACAAATGGGTTACTCTAAATGAGAATGTAGAGGTCTCAATAATAAAACCCACACACCTGCTTCCTCAAAATTTAACTTTTTAATTGAATTTTCTGCTCTTTTTTGTTCCTCTTTGAATCTCTTTCTTCATCTCTCAGTTGTAGTTATGCCCCCAATCTCAATCTTTACCATCTGTTCCACTTCTAAGATTAACATCTTCTATCATATACTGTACTATACACTGAGAAAAAGAGAAGAGAGATGATGACTTTCTCCTGGGAAGAAACCTTATATTTCACAAAAGGTTCAGCTGTCACTTTAAAACAACACCTTCCCACACACAAATATGCACCTGCCACATTAGAATATTATTAATAATGCAGCCTTCTTGTGTTTGACAAGCTATACAAAATTACCCAAAAAATGTGAAAAGGTCTAAGAAAGGTGAGAGCAAGTCAATGTTTCTTTTCAAAATGATAACACCCAAACTGATCCGCAATGAAAGTACTTACATTTTAAATGAACTGTTCTAACTTAACTCCTTATATACATTGCAAATTTATGTTCTTTTCCAATTACACAGGTGTCTGTTTTAAGCTTGGTGAAGTTTACAGAGTTGTGTTGACTCTTCTTAGTCTCAGTCTAGAACTACAAATCCCTGTTCCTTCCATTTTGTGTTGTTATGGTCCTTCACTAGCTAATAGTCTCTATCCAACCTCCACCACTCAGTGTAATCCCAAATTCCCAGGGGATTTGTGGGTCAGAGGAAGAGAGCACAGTGGTATGACTTAATTTTGCCTATAACTGCAGTTTCAAGCTGAGCTGGAGAGTCAGCACACCCTGTGAAAAAAGAATGGTAGTGCAAAGAAAGGAATAGACTCAAGGCTTAGGGTTGATTATAATAAGTTAAGGAAGGGAGTTGTGAGAAAGTGTTAAAATCTGATGAAAACTTGAAAACTGGTCTGGGAGATTTAGGCTGGAATGACAAAATATAAACTAGAATGAAATCAGCTAGTATAAGGAAGGAGTTCAGAAAGATGAGGTGAAGATCAGGTTTGTTTGGAAGAATCAGGGATTCTGTAAGGAAACAGGAAGTGTGATCCTGGCTGGAGCAATTTAAGGAAGAACAGTGAGATTAAAGGAAAAACTGATACTAAAGATAAAATGTCAAAGCATCAAGTTTGCTTTATTCCAAATGATGATTGAAGCGAGCAAATGCGAAAGTCACTGTTCGTCAGATTCAGATAGTTTTTTACTTGTGGAGAGATTTCAGCATTACACAGCCAGAACTGTGTAATGAAAGTTTGAAAGTTTTGATGCATCTGATTCAAAATACTTCTCTTGGTTTTGTCTGTCCCAATTAATCTTTCTGCCTAATGTAGCTACTCTCAGTTTATGCCACTCAGGGACACAGGTGTTTCTCTAATCTTTCAACTAAAATCCAGAGCATGAGAGTGAGTCAGGCATTGGGTTTCCATTAACAAAGAAGGATTTTGAAATCTGGGTTTTGTGGAGACTAGGACCATAGAGGCACGTAAGGGTTAAAGCTTTGAGTGTAGGCCTTAACAGCTGTTCTGCACTAGTGCTTCTTTGTGGACTGTCTGGTTTAAAATAAGCTGCAGAAAACCACATTCATGGCCAGTTTGTAACTGAAGTCATGAGCTGGGCTCCAGAGTTCCCCACACATTCAGTGCTAAGACACAGACAAAAGGCAGTTCAGACAAGCTGAATCTTCCTCTGAAGTTTCCCTCTGTTGATTAGAGAAGACCTTTAATGTGGGGTTCCTAAATCTAGTGCCAGTAGTTAGACTCTTAGCTGTAGGCTGGAATAATGCCTTTGGCACTGGGAAATGGCACAGAGCAATTTGCAAACTTCAGTCCTTCAAGGCAACAGGAAAGGCAAATACAGAAAAACTGCTTCACATTCTCAGTCTGCTTCAGTTCACAATGGCTTGTATTTGAAGGTGGCATAGATGTTTGAAATCAGGATTTGGGTTTTGAAGACATCAGGTGTTTTGAAAGGTGTTGCCTAAAACCTAAGCTATATCCAGTTTTTAACATCTTTTCACTGATTCTGCCTCACTGCTGGAGGAAAAGACAATGTGCTGCCTCAATGAATATTATATTTAATAGGGTTCAATGTAAGTACATGATTTTAAACATTCCTCCTGGAACACAAAGTTTCCTCTGTGAGCTACAAAGTTACATTGGCACTCTTTCTGTGGGAAAGCAGTTATTCCTCTCCTTGTTGCATGTGCCCCATGGCTTTACCTACCATACAGAGTCATCTAGAGCTGAATAACTATTGATTTGACCAGCAGATTTGGGACAACAGAATACAGATGTGTCCAGTAGTTCTAGCACCTAGATAAATGTTATCTATGTAGACAAAAGGAATATAATCATCTGCCAAATTTGATAAAAGACATGGAGTATATTTTCACAACTAATTCCTACACCAGGAATGTTTTAAATGTCTCCAAGGCTCTGGAAATTGGTGTTTCAATTAGCTAAATGAAGTTACAAGTAATTTTGTGACCTAACCCTGTAAGACTTTATTGGTAAGTTTTGTGTGTCAAAAGAAAGTCCCTCCAGAATGCAAAAATAACTCACTGATTATTGAACAGAATCATCAGAATTACAGTGTTATTTTAAAGAGAAAAGCATCTTTAAAAGTTCCCATCACATGGATGTCCATGAACCAATGAGAGTGAAACTCAGGGATTTGGAATGTGTTTCCCAGAAAATGATCTTCAGTTTCTTTACAGCATCCATTGGTCTTCTTGTGGTCAGACTGAAAAGATGCTCTTTCCTTCCTTTGCACCTTTTGATTTGAGGTTCTTTTCCCAATTGTTTGGTCCTGGCGAGCCCAAGGTTCCATAATACAATAATTACTGTCTAAAAAATGTCTTTAGAATATGTACAAGTTTTTTTTTTGTTAGTAGCTCTTGAAAAGAAAGCCCCCATATTTGAAAATATTACCACAGTCCCAGAAATGTAACAAAGCTAATGAGACACAGAAAAGAACAGGTCTGATTAATAGAGAAAATGATGGTAAGAAAATGTGGAAGGTTTACTGGGCTTGATGATGAATTCCTGCAGGTCATACCTGGTAATTTCCTATTCCAAATATGTTATTATTCTAGGCATGTTTTTATTGCAATCATGTCTTAAGATGACATGTTCACATTCTTACTATGTGTTTGCTTAAATATTAACTATGTTATAGGAGGCTTTCAGAAATTAAGCCTCAGCTTTTGATGACACTTGGTTACAGACACCTGGTATATCAGAGATACAGACAGTGGGTAAAAATATATTGTATCCAAACAAAGTTATTTGATCTTTCTTTGTAGGAAATATTGTTAGCACATCCAGAAATATTTTCTGGCAAATTGCTGTTTATAGAGTATTGGCTAACCCAAGAGAGACACACTTTGCACCAAGAAGTATCTTAGAGTGAAACAAAATATCTTAGTACTAAATAGAACAATATCCCTTTATATAAAGGAAAAAATACCTAGCATTTGAGTACACATGGTTTCTTAAGGGGAGTAGTTACATTGACTGAGGACGTGAGTTAACTTCAGAACAGCAGAGCTATCCCATGGGCAGGACCAACAGCCCATCTAATCTGGGATTCTGTTCCAACAGGGCTGGTACCAGATGTTTAGAGAAGTGTTTAAGAACCAAGCAGTACAATACTTTCCACCTTCCAGACATATTGTTCATGGACTTCCTGAGCTGGTGACTATTTTCAGACCATCTGCTTGCTGCACCCACTCTCCCTGAATTAGTCTGGGGCTTTTAAATGCATTAGTGCCTTTCGTCTGTGCCTCCACAGCATCCTGTGGTAATGAGTTTCACAGTTTTATTATGCATGATGTGAAAAAGTACTGTTGATGGAAAAAGGTATTTCCAGAGGGTGATTCATCCTTCCTGACTTAGCAGAGGATTAATTACCCTTTGAAGAGTCTCATCTTTCTGCATTGACATTAGAGCTTTATTTGATTACTTCGCACTAAACACGTACATTTTGGATAACTACAGATAGGGGAGAGTTATCCCAATTTTAGGGTCAGTTTAATTAAATGCAATAACCTCTTTCAGTTAAACACCCTCAGCATAATATTTTTTCTGTAGATTTTCATGATAGGAGATATCATAAGTTTTCCACAAAGATGTACTTGAATGAAAAATTGCTACCTACCTTTGTAAGCTTGATGGCAAGGCTTTCCCTCTGCCAGTTTAAACTAATTAACTTCATGTGTAGATGAGGCCTAAAGGATCGTTATAAGAAGAGGAACATTAGGTTTCATTATTTATCTTTTTTTATTGAAGGGCTTGGCTAACACGTGTGGACGGTTAAATTATATGAACTATACCTTGAAACGGATGAACAAATTCTTGCTGTTCTATCAGTCAGTGGTTACTGAACAAATAAGTTTTTAGAGAGAGAGACCCTCACTAGAATTTGGGAAATGAGCCATATATCGTTTATCAACTATATTAACAAAGGGGATGTTTTCCACATCCAAAAGATAAATTTTGTACTTTGGGAGATGACAATGCACACAACACTGATCAGGTAGATGTAAGGTTTTTAAACAAGGTAAGATATAATGGTTTCTATTCACCTATTACCTCAACAGAGTAATTAAATCATGTAAAACTTATTTTTAATAGCCCATGGCATAGACTGAAGAAATTATTTTATAATGAATATGTGTTTTACACACTTGGGATAAGAAATCTAAATAAAATATGCATTTACACACTATTCTGAAACCTTTATAGCTCTGAAATAGTTCTTATTTGGCAAAAGCACAGGCAACTACTTGGCATTAACTAAGTTTGCTCCTGTAATTGTAATCAAGGGAAATCACCTCACTGGTACTCAATTTCTAACAATAAACCTCATAAAGCTTGTTAATGAAACTCACCATTTCAATTTTGTTTTTTGGAAAACAGTTCTTTTCCCAAAGAAATTGTAAAGTTGTAGGAAAAAAACCCAAACCAAATCAAACACACTTTTCATTTAAACTTGACTCACTCTCTTGGCTTTCTGAAGAGGTGTCATAGAAACACCTCTTTTTGCAGTGGCGTTTTGCAGCTAGACCTGAAGCAGGATGAAATAAATGGTTAGGTCTTTAATGCAAGCCTTGGGAGAGTTGGATTTCTTGCTCAATGGTAGTTGTCTGCTGTCCTTGTGCAACTGAATGGTGAATGGTGCAGTCCAGATAGGCCTAAGTAATTTCCCAGCTATGATGGCCACTGGAAGAAGTAGGGCTGTCCTAGTAGTATGCCACAGCATATTGCTAGGGCAGATTACTGGTGGAACAGATAGATCCAGTAATAGTTTTGCATGACCTCTGGAGGAGGATAAAATTGCACCTGAAAGTTATTGTCTGGGTGATTACCCTTATTGACTTTTTGCATATGAGAGGAGCAAGACAGTAGGAGTGTGTTTTGAAGTGAATATAGATAGAGATGTTGGAGTGTTTAAGGATTTGTACCTAAAAGTATCTAGAAAGGCTGGATAGAAGATAAATATAGACTTGCAAAGCTAGGCCAAGATGGAGCCATTTCTAAGCAGAAAATTAATGGAAATTTATTTAGCAGAAACCTCACTAATTTAACCTTAGACAGTCTCCAAAGTTAGGCGGTGAGTGAAGTGGATTTAATTTCAGTGTCAGTCATGATCCCAAGTTTCTCTGTGGCTTTAGCATTTATCAAAAATTCTTTAATGTTTTTATACTTCTTGTAAACAGTGGACAGAGGGAGTTTCTTGACACACAATGATGCTTTAAAATAAAAGAATGATAGTTTTAAAATATTGTGAAAATGGCAGGCACTGCTGTAAGCCAAATATATAGAATTAATTCTGAAATGGTGTCGATATTTGCTTCTGCACTGCCCAGCTATCATGACTTCCTACTTTCTTTTCCTGTTGGCAAGGTTAACCTATTTTTTTTGAGCTTGGGCTTTCTGAGAGTAGATGCGCAGGGTCTTGGCATTCACTGTACTGATGTGCCTCATGGAAGTGAGTAATAGTTATTTAACGGTAAGAGGAGAGTTCCATGAATCTCCAATGAACAGCATTCTATGTTTGCATAGAATGTTCTTGAAATAATTCTGTTTGTACAATAGTGCTTCTGAGGGCAGCAATATAAATCAAAATTTCATTGTATAAATAAAGCATTTACCCATTAAAACAATGTTGTTCAGAAAATTGCTGTTATAAACTATGATATCTAGCACATCTGGATGAACTACTCTATAGGAAGACATTTGTGGAATTTTTATATCTTTTATGCTTTTTTTAAGTACAGTACATTCCATACATTTGCAGATATTTCAGTTTGAGGATGGTGTTTGCCATCTACTTATTCTGTACTACTTAATTATTGATAGTTTTGATTAAAAATTCTAGCTGTGTGTATGCACTGTGTGACAGATAGGGAAATGCACATCTGACAAATGGTGGATGCTTATTTCTGTTGCCTGTTCCATTTTTAATTTTGGAATGAAAATCAACAACATTCTGAGCTTTATCAGCAGGTAAATAGTCAGACCAAGGAAAGTGATCATCACTCAGTGCTCATTAGAAAACATATGGAGTTTTGGGTCCAGTGTTTAGGTCTGTCTGCACAAGAAATTGGTTGGACTTGCATGATAGCCAACAAAATGATGAGGGCTTGCAGCACTTTCCCTGTGAGGAAAGGCTGAGGGCATGGATCTTGTTCAGCTTAGTGAAGAGGTGGCTTTGGAGGGGCCTAACAGCAGCCTGGTCATACCTGGAGAAAACAATGCAGAAGGGAAATGAATAGATAGTTGGTGGGATGGTAGGGAAGGATTTCAATGTCAGAGCAGGTCCTCAGAGCTGGGATGCAGGAGGCAGGCTATGCATAGTCTATGCATCTTTACAGACTGAACTGTCTTAAGTTTTGTTGTGATTGCTTCCTAAGTCAGTGACTGTGATGTTCTGGGGTGAAGATTCATAAGGCACAACTTGAGGAAACTTCTGTGAATGTCCTACAGTGCTGATGTATGACTGGATGGGTCAAACATTGCCCAGTCAAATTCTGTACTGGAAGAAATCCCACTGAAGAAATTCCAATGAAGTTAGATCAGCAGGTGGTTTGGTATTTCACAAGGGTGCTTGCTTTCTAGAGTGTTTGTGGAAGTGAAGAGAAAGGAGCTGAAGGTAAGACTTGTTGTCAGTGCTTGGATGTGCTGTGTGGTGTATGGTCAAGTTCTGGGGAGCACTAAGTGCATTCTGCCAGGGCCAAAAATGTCAGGATCTCATTGGCTTCTGATTATATTGTCTGAATTTAAAGTGATGTATGTGCATGCCAGATGTTTGTACATGCCAGGCATGTGTAAACCACACAATTTATTTGTCTTGCTCTATCAGTATGCTGGTAACAATCCTCCATGTCCATTAATATTGCTATTTTCAGCTACTGACAAAGGGCTCTAAGCAGCCTGTGGTGTTCCAGGGGTAGGTATCATGGTTTGAGACTGAAGTGACAGCAGACTAAAGTGGCTTGAATACCCAAAACACTTTTAGTCACAGATGGGACATCTGCCCTGTGAGGAGAGGCTTGGAGAGTTAGGGTTTTTCAGTCTAGAGCAGAGAAACCTCCAGAGAGAACTTATTCCAGCTTTTCAATACTTAAAAGGGAGCTTATAAGAAAGGTGGGGATGGACGTTTTATCCTGTTTTGGTAGGATAAGGTAGATTCAGGCTAGATAGAAGGAAGAAGCTTTTTGCAATGGGAGTGGCAAAACTCTAGAACAGATTGCCCGGAGTTGTGACCACCCCATCCCTGGAAATACTCAAGGACAGATTGAATGGGGCTCTGACCCAGTGGGAAGGTGGTCCTGCCCACAGCAGCTGAATTGGAACTAGATGATGTTAAAGGTTCCCTTCCAACCCAAACTATTCTATGGTATATTTGGTGTTAGTGTGTGACATGGCATCATCATCCCACCAGAGACGCTGCAGTGCAGCACCAGTCTGGGGAGGGGCAGAGGAAACTTCTCCAGGAGACTTCAGGCCATGGCTCAGGGAGTCTCTGCCCACTTCTGTCAGTTATGGGATTGGGGAGAGAGGGATATCTTACATTCTGACTCGCCCAGCTTCTTACAGCTGCTGGCTGTTGCCTCCTGGGACTCAGGTCTCACCCTTCTAGAAGGTTCTGCCCACACAGCTGCAAACAGCTTTGTTACAGGATGATATTGGAGGGTCCAAGCTGAGCAACCCCAACCACACACTCAGCTACGATTAAAACTTGTTGGTTTTCTGGGTCTGATCTTCCAATGAGAAATTAATTTCTGGGCATAGGGCTATGCAGCAAATAAGCATATTTAGGTGTCACATACATAATAATGAGCCACAAAACCATGATGCAAGATATTTTCAGAGTGGCCTTAAGGCTTAGCTCTTCAAGAGCAGCAAAAGTCTTTCTGCTTTATTTTCTGTGTATCCATCTGTCATTTCTCCCTGAGTCTGTCCTCCTTCCTCAATGCCAAGCTGCTTTGGATAATTTGTCCCAATTAATTAGATCCCAGAGCTGTTTTCACAAGCCTGTATCATTCAATCCCCATGCTGTTGACTACCTATTAAATGACATAATTTAGGATCCTATAAGGGAAATCAAGCATTTATCTTTTTTGTCTATGACTGTAGCACACCAAAGAGCTGGTATTTACATGGAAGCCATCTGAAATGCTAATGCAAATAATTAACTCCAGTTTGCAGACTCCATTCAAATTGCTTACTGAACCCCACACCAATTCAAGAAATGAAACTGGAAACTTTTTTTAAAAATTAATCTTTTTTTAGTACTGATTGAAACTGTGATTTACTCTTTTGTCTGTATTTCCCTTAAATTGAAGTATAACTGAAGGAGGTCTGTAATTGCCAATCCTTTTCTGTAACACCAAACTTTTTTGCTATTTTTTTTCCCTGTAATTCTTTAGGAGACTACATAACTTTTAACAAGGCTTCCCAACCTCCTTTTTATGCCCAATAACACCAGCTGTCTTCTCGTGTCTCTAATGAATGTATCTTCCTCGTCTCACTCCACCACCTCATCACTTTCATTGTGTTCCCCTCTTTGACAGGTGGTCTTGTGGGTATAACGACATCATTAAATAGCTCTAAAGCTGCTAGTAAGGAAATAGTTATTGAGTGAATCAGAATACCTTCACTGCTGCAGCTGAATGAACAACTTACAGTGTTTGCTAAATTTAACTGTTTCTCCTCTGCTTGACCTCATCCGTCAGGTTCATAGGTCAGGAGAGAGTTTCATTTCCTATAGAAAGAGATTTAGGTCCACCTGAAATATTTGGGGCTCCCTCACCACTTCCCCCACTGCTGCCATAGGTAACAGAAGGTTTCCAGGTATCCATTTTGGATAAACAGAAGTAGGGCATGCACAGTACCCTGGAGCAGCCACTGTGGCATTATGAGCCTATGTTCATGTGACTTAGTCAAGCTGTGAAAATGAAAACCCAGGTCATAATTCAGTCATCCTTCAGGAATTCATCAGGAGAAAGAGGAGGAAAAATTAAGCCCCATCCAAGGAACACAGAAATCTGTACAGACTAAGGTATTTATTTCTCTGCAGGACTCTGAAGTGTGCTTGCACAATGCATACAAAGGGTTCTCCTGGACTGTTTTTTTCAGTGTGCAGATGTAGTTTGGGAGGGAGAAAGTGAATCTTAAGATGCCTGGTTAAAGAATAGGTCAGGAATACTTCAACCTGGAATGGTACTTAAGCATGCTCTATTTAATTGAAAAATTTTAATGGTAGTGAATAAAATGCAAAAAGCAGCCAGCAATGTGGGAGCTCTCTTAGCAAAAAAAAAATCCCTGATGCAGCGTTTGTTTAAGATGAGCCCTGACACTCAAAAAAGAGACAGAAGGAACCTTTTGCACTAATTTGAAAGCCTGATTAACTGCTCTTAACAATGATTGTGACCTGAAAGGCCAAGCCCAAGTATGCAGAGGGCACAGTCCCATCCTTTTCTCCCATTACCTAATGGCAGAAGTACTGCTCTCATCTCTGGGCAGCTGAGGAAGTGTCAAATTAGAAGTCCACCACAGGAAACAAAATCACCACCACAACTGATCCCTGGGTGAAGACTGGTCTGCTTAGATTAGAGTTTTGTTCAATTTGTAGTCAAACAGCAGCAGACAGGCCACTGACATCCTGAGGTTTTGCTGTGGATGTTACTTCTAGGCATGATCCACCGGTGGCTGCTGAATAATGTTTGACATTTCCATTTTGCAGTTCACAGAACTATGACACCTCATGTCAATGTGAATGAACCTGTCACAGTCTGATACTGTATTTGAGGAAGTAGATTGAAAATTGATTGTGTGACTTATCTGAATATAAATGGCGTATTTATTTACCCCGAACCATGGACTTGCAATTAGTCAATACATATTCATAAAATATGGGTTAGGTAAATTAACACTTGCCTATTGTAAATTACAACTGAGAATAATTTGTGGTGGCCAGAAAGTCGAAAATGCAGTTAATTTTGAAATGGATTTGATGCATTGCATTATTTAACCATTCCCTGAATAATTTCAAGCCATGAATTTAGTTACAACACGAAGTATTGCTGACATGCTGAAGAAATTTGCTTAGAAAAATAGCCTTTCTCTTCCATATATTGATACTTTTTTGCATGTATGTTTTAATTGACCAGTTCTGAAATAAAGTTATTCAGTTTTGCCCCATCCAATCAGCCTTACATTTTTTCTTACAGTGAGATGTATACCCTCCATAAATTTCTGATACCTTTATCCATGCTACTTGGCTTCTTCCCTTATGAGTTAGAGTATAATGTATTATGCATAATCTAGGTTAATGTTGGCTTGCATTTCTCCTACCAGGATAAGTTATACTTTCCCATCCTGTTGAGTAATAGTTTTGAAATGTAAGGAAATGGTGGCTTCTGGGAGAAAGGACTTCACACTTTGGCTACAGACTACATGGAAGGTATTTGAAGCCCCGCTCTGCCTGCTTTAAATCTGCACCTGAACCTCCCTCTTGGCTGACTGCCTTGTCCCTGGACTACCGGACATAAATGTGGCTACTGCATGGTCTCCAAAATTGGTCAATAGCTCTTGCCAGCGGAGGAGTGTAGAAACTGGGATTATTGCAGGGCTCTCTCTTCAGTGCATGTCTCAGTTTTCAGTAATATGCAGTGAAGATGCTTCCTTAGCCAAAAGTGTTTTTCCCCTGTGTTTATGGCTTTTACTGGCTTTTCTTCCTATTAGAGGATGTTTCCATTGTTCTTCCTGATATTCACTGTAAATTAAATCTCAGCCCTGAGTGGCCATTTAGAAATTTTCACTGAATTCCTGTTTTTTTGGTGAAGTACTTCTGTGTTTGTAAGTTGGAATTTCTGAGTGACAATCTACTGCTGAAAAATCCCAAAGACCGGCTCCATTACAGAAAACATGGAGTATGTGTGGAAATGGGGTATGGATGGATGTGAATTTCTCAGTGGATAGTGTGTCAGAGGCAAGGGCCAAACTTCAGAAATTACATTCCACTGCCAAAAAAATTATGATATGATAATGATGTTCTACAGACTTTTTCTAAGTATTGTATTATACTTCAAGCAGGTACTTAGGTGTTGAAGTCAACACAGGTGAGTGAGATGGTATTCAGCCTAAATCAAGTTCAGTTCAACCACTATAAATATGAGCAGAGGACAGGATAAGGCTGACTAATTTGTACAACCAAACCATGGAATTGCAGTTTCTTGTGGTGAACATCAATGAATGTGCGATATGGTTTTGTCTTTCGGGGAATACAGAAGTGTGGAATTTTAAAGCAGGTTCATGCCAAGCCTACACTGTGCAAACAGTGTCCAACATAGGTGATTTTTTTCTTTTCTTCTCAGAACCAACTTCTTTTAAAATAAAGGGGGAAAAAGTAAAATGCTTTTGTGATTATTATCTCTCAACCACATAATAGTTCCTCTATGGAAAGCTTGAAGATTATGGAATTACTCTTTGCTCAGAGGTTATAATGTCTATCTTATTTCTTAGGTCATATGGAAAGTTTTATGTGGAATAATGAGTATCCATCTGTCTGTAATAGCAAATAAGGGAATGTAAGGTGATTAACTTCTGGTATTCTTGAGTTGTTGGTGTTTTCAGCAAGACTTTCTCACTTGTTTGAAAGTGCCTGCGTCTCAAACAAGTCCATGCTCAGATATTTAAAAATTCATTTGCTTTAAAAGGAACCATTGACCAAAAAGGTCAATTACTTCCTTTCTTGTCCCTAGGAACATGTATACATACATGTTTTTCCATCTTTATAGTGTTTAAAGTATGTTCCCAGCTTGGTGGTGCTCATGGAGAAATACTGCTGGAAATCATGCATATGGCACATTGCCCAGCCAGTGTGATGCAGATGTGTAAGGAGGAGTCTTCCAGGACTACTGAAAGGTGCTTTTTGCTGTCCTGTGAAGAAGGTTAAACCTGCTTTTACTGGCTCCCTTGGACAGTATGGGAGTTTCCTTGGGATGATGAAGGTACTCAGCAGAGGTACTGAATGAAGCCAAGTGGGATGAAATTGTCTTGTGTTTCATTGCCTCACCTGTCACTGCTGTCTTGGTGTTTTCTCTCTGTTCCTCCTTTCCTGGAGATTTTACAGAACAGAACAGAAAATATTTCTGAAGATTTCATCCCTGCTCATCTTTATTAACTATGGTGTCAAGTCCTGCCTGGGGTCAAGGAGCAGTGTTGTGACAAAAAGGCTGGAAACCTAGGATCAGTGTGGGATCTTTGGTGTGGAAGCATCAATCATTTCCATATTGTGGAAATCTCCCCACCAAGGACTTCCTTTGACTCAAAATAAAATGTACCTGTTGCTGGTAGTTGAATGCTGCATTTAATTTCATTCTTCTGATTGACATCAATTCTTGAAATAAAACTATCTTGAAACAAGATGTCATAAGGTTACATTTATGAATTGGGAAACCACATTCTAAACAAATAAATCACACTGTTTTTAAAAGTGTTACAGAAATAAAGTTCATGTTTTCTGGAGTAAGGTTTTGAAATTGTTTTGTGCCTAGGAAACTGAGTTTTAAAAAAATGAATTTACTGTTTTTTGAAAAATACTGATAGGAAAATCCTCTGTCTGTCTCAGTGAAAGGAAAGTAATGCTGCTCCTGCTCAAAGTGAGCTGTATCCTGTGTATTGAAAGTAATGGTATTTTCCTCAGCTTGTAGGTTACTCCACATAAAATAGGCAGAACATTCCTAGTTAAAGAAGTAAAGTAATGCCATATGTAGAGGGCAGTGCAAAATGGGGGATGGCACATTTTAGGTGCCAAAGACTAATAAATTTCCACTCCCCTTCTCTATCTTTCTTTCTCCCTCCTTCTCTTTGTATTTGAAGATCAATGTGTCTAGTGTTCCCCTTTACAGCTAAAAATGTGAGACATGAGTTTTTAGCTCCTTTCCCAGGGAGCCAAGAATTCATAGGCTTTTATGTTTTACAGCTCTCTGGCAGAGGTTCCGGTTAAAACACACATAAAGCACAGGTCAGCCACCAAGCAGACAGCCGTAGCTATAACTCCAGAGTGCATTTTGTCTTCAAGATGCATCTAATATTAGTGATTGAGTTTGTGTCAGGAGGGAGCTTTTGAAGAAAACCACCTGTGCATCCCTTTTACTGTACTTTTATTCACACAGCAGAGTAGACTGGAAGTGCACAAATTGGATTTCTTTGGCATGAAAGTGACCACAAGATGTGCTCTAGGATTGCCTCAAATGCACTCCAACTGTTAATGGACCTTCAGTTCACAGGAGCAAATTAGAGCTGGGCTGATGTAAATCTCCCTGACAACTCATGTGTGAGTGATGGTCCTTACCAACAGCTGTGTCTCTCCAGATATCTATCCTTGGATCACTCACTATTGTAGACTTTTTTTTTCCTGTGCAGGAGGAGGAAATGAGTGGGCTAATAGCTTATTTCACTATTCACTTTTTCACATGTGCCCAGTGATCTGGCAGTCTGGCTCTTACTCATGACAATCTGGCTCTTCCTCCCCAGCTTCCAGCTCCAGTTGCTGTCCTTAGGCAGCTCCCTGCACAGAGCTGGCTTGAGTGATAGCTCAGATTTATAATTCTATCAGGCAAATAGACAGAGCAGCTGTGACCACATCTGACTGAGGCATAGATGACGGAGAGCAGATAATGCTCAAGTCATGGATGATGGCATGGGAACACAGACCTGACTCCCTGTTAAAATCTCCCTTAGGGAAAGGCTCAAGGAGCTCATTCAATTTCATACCTGATTTCTGTCCTTGCCTGAGGGCAGATAAATGCACAAAGGAAGAGAACAAAGCACTCACAGATGGTCATGTATTTTATTCACCACTAAAGCTGCCTGCCTTGATGGGAGGTGGGCTGGCTCCACCTGGGGATTTCTTTGGTGCCTGCTCAGGGGTTAGTGCAGAATTTCCCTGCCTATGCAAAACTTCCACAACAACCTTACCATAGATAGCTTCACAGAGCTTTATGTTCCAACACCTTTTATTTCTGCTTTGACTGTAGTCTGAGATAACATTGAACTATACAGCCAGCAAGGTGGATCTCATATCATGCCCTGTGGAAACATGCACTGCACGTAGAGGGCTGCTCCTCCTGAAATTTGTAGGGCAGGTGTGCTCTCCACTTAGATCCTTAGATCCTGAACCCTTAGATCTTCAATTTGTTTCTTTTACACAACCTTCAGATCCAGATTATCCTCCAGAGTATGAAATAGAACAACATATTTTCTGGATTTGTTTCCAAGGAGAATGATTATCATATGATAGAACAAAAAATTCCTTCTTTTCTGACTGCTGCTCCTAATCATAATATTATGGGCATTTTTAGAAATAATCAGTTGTTTGCAGAAGACAAACCCGGAACTCTGTAGTGATGTCCCATTGCTGACTTCTGAAGTATTTTTGATCTTAAAAAGTATTAGATGCTTCAAAGAAGCAATTTTGAAGGACAAAAGAATAAATTTAAAGTTTCTTTTCTGGCTTTTAAAAGAACATAACCTACTGGTAATTCCAGGAGAATTACCCAGGAAAATGGCAAATGAAAGTGTAGGAATTTTCATTTTCTTAAGTAGCTATGTTATTCCTGCAATAGTAAAAAGAGGTGGGGTTTCTGTTAATATTGAATGAGATTATATGCTCAGCAAAAAGTCAGAAGAACAGAGGTGTGATTTCAGGCAATCATAAACAGATTTTCACACATTGTGGGTTAAATTGTTGGGAGAATTTATGAAGAATTTGTTTAGGAGACGAAGTCTTCACTTTGTATTGCAGCTTGTTCCCTTCAGCATTGGTTTCAACTAACACAAGGGCGTCCTAGACTCAGACTTCACTGACAATTGTATGACAGAGGTAACACAAATAGGACACATTTTGCAGTTTGGTTGTTCAGAAAGATGATGGAATGGTATACTTTGCCTATGTAGCTTTATTTCATCTACTTTGGAAAAACCTGAAATCGTTGTGGTTTTCATTTTATTCAGTGAGAAATATATTTATTTACTATTTTGAGAGACCTCTATTTTCAAAAAGCTTCCTAACCTCTTCAGGTTTATAAACTTGGGGTAGTAAAGTGGATAAATAATCTGACATGTTTCTTTTCGTACTGTGTATTTAATGTATTCTGTAATATATACTGTTTTTTCTTAAAGTTGCTATTTGTGAACAAGAAGAGTCTAAACCAAAATGCAGAATAGGTATGGAAGGGATCTTCAAATGTCTTTTGCTACTCTTAATTTCAGAGGGACTGTTGTAGGAATTCAATAAGGTTATATCCATGCTGTTAGAAAACTTCTCAGAGGGTATTTCCCAGCCTCAAAGCCAAGGAATGCGGAGTAGCTCCTAAACCCTCTCTACAGCACAGGTTTTTAAAGAGACATTTGGTTCTATTTGCAGTGCCCAGTACTTGATCCAAGTCTGCTTAAAGTCCAAAGCATGGCTCTAGTTGCATAGCTCTAAGAAACAGTTATCAAAAATTAATGCATTTTTCAGCTCAAAGAACCTGAAATGCAGTAATGCCTCTTTCATAGCCTCACAACTTCTAGTTTTGTGGCAATTATGTCCCAGAGCATGTATTGGGAGGTTGTGCTGGACACCCAGGGAGGCTTTCTGGAGAGCATTGCACTACTCTACACACTACAATTTGGGTGTGGATCAACCCAAATTGTTTAGTTTCATTCTATACTGCCTGAGAGTTTTCTGGAGTCAAGAGTGTTTGGAGTTATAGCCAGACATGACTTGGGAAAAGCCTAGCCTACCTTTGAAAGGGTCTAGGAAAAAAATCAGGACATTTAAGTTGGATCTGAAGAGTCAGAAAAGCCAGAGATAGCTGACAGTAGTAGCACTAACCAATAAAGGTTCCAAGTTTAGTCATTCTCAGCAAGTTACATCTAAGCATGTGATTTCTGTGGTACTTCCAATTTTAAACTGATTCTTGAGGATACGGTGACCTCTTATCCTTTTCCTTCTCTATCTGTTAGTCTGACAGTTCCAAATGAGCCTCATTTCTCTTGGAATCTGATCAGGTGGTCAGTGTGAACTAAACCCGGCTTTCCCAAGCCAAAACTTCAAATATACAGTCGACACAGGACTGGCAGCTGCAGTTTCTATCCTCTTATCTATTAGAATGTGTTCATCCAATCTGCCCTTTGCACATACTGAAATATTGCCCAACATTCTGGACACTTTTAAATTGTTAAAATCCTTTTTCTCTTAAGCTTGTGTCTGGAAAGAGTTAATTGTTCCACCCCTGAACATTTCCAGTTGACAGCTCCTCCACTCATTTCCATTGAGAACATTTATTTCTACCATTGTGTTATTTCCTATTTGCTTCTCACCACCAGCTCCCTTTGATTCAAATCCATGTATTTATGTAGAGTGGTGCTGGGGAGCTGAATGGCTCTGAAAGTTGCTTGTACACCATGGAGCCCCGACATCTCTGCAGGCACAGTTATTGATCCTGCAGGGAAATGTCATGTCACTGAAACTCCAGCAGAGATCAATGTGTGAGCAGAACTGCAAAGAGCAGTGAGATGTGCAGCTTTATTTGTGTCTTCATGGTATTCTGAATGCAGCCAGATGGTTTACTGTGAACAAGATAAATCATATAAACTTTTTGAACTGCCTTCAAGTGTTGGGCTTTATGCTGCTCTGCTGTAGGAGAAAATTTCTTCACTGACACAAATGCAAGAACATGACAAGTAATAATCTGAATGGGAGATTTTATATGTTCACTCTTAATGCATTTTACAGCCAGAAGAGCTGCATTTGTGTGCTTTTTAATTTTTGGATACCCATGAGGAAAAGTGGCTTAGGCTTTGGAAACTTCCTAGTGCTTTTCTAAAGCACTGCACTCTTAATCTTAAGCAAGAGATAATTTTCAGGGAACATATTTTCCTTGTCCTTCACCCCAATGCTTAGTGTTTGCAGCATGAAAAGAGAAAACAGAGACTGCTGTGCAATCTGTATTTCTGCCTCTGCATCCCAGTCAAATAAAATATTGCCATGCTAATTGTTATCATCTGGGCATCTGAGTTAAGCCCACATGGTTTTCCTTTCATGCCTGTGGTCAGCCACAGGCAAAGGTGCAAAGTCAGTTGGTATAAAGAGAAAATACACTTTTGAATTTTAAGTTGATTGATATATAGAATAGAAACAAACTGAGGTGACTGATATTAAAGAATGGAGGTTTTTGTTTGAAAAATATCACCTTTGGTTGATTGGTAGAAGATAATTAGTAGAACGGTATGGTCTGTCAGAGACTGGTGATGATGGAAAACTGTATGGCAAGATGGATGAAGAATATCCACTTGGGAGACTTATGTGCTTCCTAGACCAGAGATTACTGATAAAAGCCTAAGCAGTGGAGATCAGTTTGGAGAATGGGTTTCCAGAGACCCCAGAGAAGATCCTTCAATAGATCTGTCTGTCAGTTGGAGAGAGAGGGGAAGAGAGAAAGGAGGATAGGAAGGGAGAGGGGAGGAACCACTATGTGCTTGAGGCAGAGAAGCTATACATGTGGACTCTGGGCTGGATCGGTGAGAGAGCACCCCCAAAAGTGTGATTCTCAGCCATCCCTATGGACACCCTCTGCTGCTCATCAGTCATACAGCATATGGAAGCAAGTCTTCTATGGTGTTACCATACTGATGGTGTACTATTAAAGTTCTCTCTATTATTAAGACATTAGAAAGAATAATTATCAATACATGTAGTACTGCTTTAGCTAATTAAGCAAAGTGTAACTCATTTTTCCTTTTAATATTTACATTTATTAATGTATGAATTGTCAACTGCTCAACCATCAGTCTGTGCAAATTGGTCTTAAATTTCCAGAGCCTTGTGTTTCACCCTCTGAAATCTACCTCTTCACAGGATTGCAGGATAGATAAGGGTGGCAGAAAGCTCTGGACATTGCCTAGTCCAAGCCCTCTCCTTGAACAGCGTCTGCTAGAGCTGGTTGTCCAGAGCAATGTCCACCTTGCTTTTGAATATCTGCAAGCACAGAAACTCCTTTTCCTGTATTCCACAGGTTGTGCTCCACCCAACCATCTCTTCTAGGAAAAGTGATCTCAGCTTAGCTAGCCATGCCTTCTAGGCTGCCTGTAGACTGTGGCAGACAGGATTGAACTAGTGACATTGAACCATGCTTTTTATTTATTTTTGAAACTGTAAGTATGGGAACCTCCTCAAACAAGAAAGCTAAGGGGGGAAAAAAACTTCCTCATGCAAAAATACCATGCAGCTCCTTGCATTACACCCCAATTCCTGCTTTTAAGGAAAATAAAATTAAGCTGTGCTCCATCCCAGAATTTACTCTTAACTGCTGGTTTAGGCAGCAGTGGTTTAGGTCAAAAAGCTACCTCACTTGCATTTGCTGATTTGCAGTGTGGACATGAATGTGGGTAGTAACGCTTGAGTGGTCATACTCCTCCCCTAGAAACCTTGCGTACTAGAGATATGGGAATCCAATAGGACTGGATATCTGGTGAGCCAATGCCAACTGCCAGGCAGGAGGGGAATGATTGGATATTAGCTGTGGTCAGTGACAGCCCAAATGTCTTCCCTCTGTGCTACTTAAGTAGAAGAGGATTAGCAATGAGAGATAGCCTCATTTATGTTTTCAGAATAATTAAGAAGCTGAGATTATAAAAAGAATTGAACAAGTAGATATAGTTTAGGCATGCATTGAGAAAGGAAAATAAAAACTGTGATAAAAATAATTTCTCACTCTTTGCTCCTGAATTTTATATTTTCATCCCTGGCCATGTCTGGGAAGTCAGGTATCTCAGGAATCCAGCTCTGTATAAATGTTTTCCTTGTCTGGCAATCAAAAAAACCCAAAAAGAAGTGAGATACAATGGTACAATCTGTAAAGCACAAACAGATGTGAGGAAAGTAAGTGGTGCAATTCTCTTAATACTTGTGAGAATACCGTAGGAGTGAATACTGACTAGAGTGTCATATCTTAAAGAGATATTTTCTGAGGTTTCTGCTGGGCTTAATAATGGGCAGATCAGCACATTTTTACTTTGTAAGCTTTCAGTTTTACTTTTTGATCAAAGGCTAGAAACTTTTAAACATGTGCTATCAAGATTATTTTTTTAAGAAGTTTTCCTAATGATGGAGGGAAAATGAGTGTTACTTTTTGTGTCATTGTCCAAAACCAATGTAAGGACAGGCATCTTGATCAGAAAGACTATTTTTGGTGACATACTATTTTCTGCTATCTTTAGATTTGAAAAAAAGTTCTTTTTCTCATTAAATGTAACCTACTTGTACAACGCACTCATACTGTGATATATAATATCCTTTACTGAGGGAGAATGTGCACACAAATCTTCAAGGAAAGATAACAATTTTAGTCCAAACTCTTCTATAAAGAAGAGAAAGGACAGGTATTCATTCCGTTTATCTAACCATCTTCCTTGCATTTATACTCTTTCCATAATGAGGAAATCAAGTTAACTTCTTTATCTGTGAATCCTTTTCATATTTTTCAGGGAGGTGCCTGTGATGAGGTGGCCATTAACACCTGTGGGAAGGTTTGTGTAAGGATAGAACTCTTCACTATTGAAGTTCATGGCACCTGCTTTCTTAAGCCCTCAAGCTACCTTGGCTGATTTTGTGTAGAATAAGTGGTGTAACAGCTCAATTGAGGCAAAAGATATTGTTTAGCAACAAAAGCATCTGTAACAAGCAATATCAAACCAGCTTCTGCTTTGAACATTGATTTAGATTATACAGAAGATTAGAAATTAGTGGGATATATTTAGAAGTCATGCAAGGTGGTCGAATCACTACAATGATTTTCAGGAGAAGAAGGTGAAAAAGTAATTTGAACTGCATTTACAGATATTTGTAGGTGTATTTAACTTATACTATTCATAGAAAATTGATCCTATTCCACAGCTAATTAAAGTTGGAATGTTATCCAAAGGATATTACTTTTTTTAAAGCAAGTGTATCAAATTAGTATTCATACAACCTCCAGTGGTTCCTTCCAACCTAAATTAAGCTGTTTTTAAAAAATCTATTTCCTGGCATAAAAAACCAATTCTTAAGCAGTCTTAGGTTTGTGTGCCAGTCTCAGCTAGACAAAATGGGTACTTCACTGTAGTATCATTGCCATATTTTTAAATGGGGTTCCAAACAGTGGACTATTTTCTTCTCTGTGATTACTCTGGCTGTGCCCAAGACAGCTCCCATATGATCTTCACAAGTTCTCTTTGTTCAAGTGTTGATGCTCTTGATACAAGATCTGTCTCTGGAAAAATTTCTCATTCTAAATGTTTTGGTGAGGGGTGTGTTATGAGCTTTTTGTGCTAAAATGTCAGCCAAAATATTAGTTTCAATAAGTTTTTAAGCAGTGAACAGTATTTTCCTTACTGAAGATGTTGACTTAATTTATGTCTTAATCAACAAGAATTATGACAATCAACCTGCTAAGATCAGTAATTTTATTTGATAGGAAATTAATTTAAACACTGTGTCATTTATCCTTAGTTTGAAAGTGAGCATCTCTTTTGTTCCCATTTACTGAACTGATATATGATTTATACCAGGCTAATTCTTATTACTTCACTGAAGTTTTTCCTGACTAATATTGATGTAAATGAGACCAGGGCTCTCTTCTACCATCAAGGACTGAACGTAACCACCATTAATTGCTGTTTCATCAGGCAACTGATAACATATTCTTCAGCTAAGAATAGCTATGTCTCTTTGAACCACTTCTAATGCAATTATGAAAGGCAGAAGAGCTTTAAAAGTGGGTTTAAGTATATTTAAAAGTGATGGGGTTCTTTGAGTAGTACACATGGATGAGACATGAATGATGAGACTTTGGAAACTAGAAATGTTAAGGCTTCTTACAGTGAATACAGGATTGTAAAAATTACATATCTTTATTTTTTTTCTGTTACATTGTCAGAAAAATGATTATACTTACAACAACTTTTTTAATGAGTCTGTATTAAAGAACATCAGTCATCTACAAAAATGTAACTTCAGTTCAAAGCTCTTTTTCCTTTTTTATTTTAACATGAAAGTTGTGGTGTGAAAGTTTTAATTAAAGAGATGGGAGGTAAGATTCTACTGCTTTTTCAGTGTTTAATTTTTTTTTAATGTCCAGAGCTTACTGTGCATTGAATTAGGTTATTCTATCTTCTGTCAAGTTCACTTCCAGTTCCATTCGTGTGGGTCATATTTGGGTCACCCTACCATTAGAGAGAAGGAGAAAAAAAAATAGACTGAAATAGGAAGCATCAACTCTACAGATTTAAAATTTTGTAGAGAAATTAATATACAGTCTCACATGAAACTACTTTTACATCATTTATACAAACTGATTCAACATCATGCTGGTAGTATCACTTTAAAAAATAATTATTTTCTCAATCTCATGTAAGTAATTTTGATTTGAGTGGACCTTCAACTAAAATCAGTGGCCCAGATCTATCTACTGTACCTTGGGACAGGATTTCAGTATGGAAGAAGGGATCCATATTCCAGTTTTCCTATGATTCAGTTTCCTTGAACAATGTATTTTACTGTTTATTTCAAGAATCTTTCCCCAAATGGGATTATTCCTCTTGTTGAGTTCTTGCATTGAAATCAGAGCATGTTTCTCTGTGGGTTTTTATAGGCACTGCATCATTTTGCCATTAAACAGGGCTGTTCTACAAGGTTTGCATTAAGATATTGTCACCAGTTTTAGCCTAGCAGCTTTATGAACTGCTTCCACAGTGCCATGCTGATCTTCAGGATGTGTGGATGCTTGAAATCACACAAAAATGTGAGCTTCTGCTAGTTTGCAGAAAGACTTGAGTGCTACTTTTGTCTAGGGAGTCTGTAACAAACCCCCACCTCTTCCCAAATCCTTCTACTGTTCATTTCATTTGTTACTAAATGAAGTATTTATTTCAAATCTGAAACTTCTTTTTGTAATCTGTTACAAAATTCAAAATCTTGGGTTAGATTGAGTTAAATCTGGAATTTGAATTTATCTTATTTCCTTTTGCTTTTGACACTTGTTTGGAAAAATCTGTTATTCACTTAATTCTAGCTTTAGTGACAACTAAAATTCTAGATAACTTCTAACTAAGCCAGTCAGTGTACACTAAACAAGTTACTGAGTTTGTTGTGGCATTTCTTGTAATACAGTGGATTTGCATCAGCTAATGATGCAAAAAAAAAAAAAAAAAAGAAATTTAAATGAATAGTCTAAAAAGTTGGCTATGCTACAAAAAGTGATCGGGGTCTTTCTATAGCCAAAATTGAATAAGAGACTGCAGAGGGTACATAATCCCTTAAGGTAGGAAGAATGAATCACCATCTGGAAGCACCTGTTCCTTTCTGCAGACTATGAAGATAGAGAAAAATCAGCACAGACTAGTTGCTTTAATTTCATTGTCACTTCAAGCAATTTGAATTCATCCTTAGCATCACTAGTGCCTTGGGAGAATTTATACTGAGTGTTTCGTGCAATGTGTCAATTATTTAATGAGATTGAAACAAGCTATTTAAAGATTTTCACTGGTTTTTTTGGTATTTTTGAATTGAATGTGTGTACTTTAGGTTAGCATTCCACCCAGATTGGAATCCTGACCATTGTATTGCTAAAAGCCAGGCTGGAATGATATATTCCATCCAAATAAAGAGTGTTAAATTCTCTCTGTTTAAAAATTTAAATATTTTTTCTATTTGAATCTTGTTTCATATTTTAATAATGACCTGAATTATTTAACAGCATTTGGGCTAAATAAAAACCTCTATGACATGCTTTCTCCTTTGCCATCTGAGACACTGCTATGGAAAATAATGTCTGTGTGGATGAGCAGAGGGCTCCCCTGTGACCTGTGGTGTGTATAATTTAATCACAGGACATTTGCTTATGCAGGCACCTTAATGGCTGAGGACAGAAATTGCTATGAAGGTTTCTCTTAGTATGACTGTGACTCTGTACTATGTTAGTTCTGTTCGTTTGTCCTTGTTACAGTGCTGCAGAAATCCTGTGCCAGGCTGGGGAACAGGGAGGATGTAGAGTGAAGGATACATTTCCCCTCTGGTTTGCAGATATGCTCCTTTGAAGCCTCTTGGGAGCTCTATATCTGACATTTTTCTCCCGTTGAGCTCTTTAAAAAGGGCTTGCAAGATCTGATCAAACAGCTGTGGCTCAAGAAGACTGGCAGGCAGTGTGGTTTTATTTTTCCTCAGCTCATAAACCTGCATAGAGGACCCATAGGATTGCTTAATCTTGGGTCTGCAATACATTTTTACCAGGAGGTGCCAATGAAAGCTATGTTTCCCCCATGACCTCAACATGAAAATAACAAATGATCCAAGTGCTGAGACTCAGCCCTTGGCTGCCTTGAGCTGGTACCTCTCGAGGGACACCTGTAGAGCTGTGTGTGTTGGCCAGGCCATATGCTATCCTAAGGCTGGTATCATGCCACAGAAATAGAAGTATTAATCTCTATTGCATAGTTGCTATTAAATTATTGAACAGAAGCCAGAAAACAGTTATTCCTTTTTGTTGGCTTGGGGAAAACCTCTATTTTCTTATTCTCCATAAGGAGATGAGGCTGAAACATTATATGATGTTATTTAGAAAATATATTCAAAACTGTCTTTGAGATAATACTTTATGTAATTGAATTCTTAGATTTCCTGTGATAGCTATAGCTGGTGTGGACTCATTTCAGTGATTGCTGTAGTGGTGTGGACTCAATTTCTCCCTACCTACCATTACCACTGTTACATTTCTGTAGCCAAGCTGTTCCCATTTCTGAGTTGTGTCCTGTAGAAAGCTGCAAAGCAGTTCTGAGCTACCTCTCCTGACAACTGTACTCAGAAAGATGAAGGGCACATCTTGTCATCTTTACCAAAGATACAATTTATGAGATCACGAAGGGAGACAAGCAGATAACAGGAGAAGACATGTGCAATGTTTTATTCCCAAGAGTACGTGCATGCCCATGTGGCTCGTGTGCTCATACTTGTGTGGTGGGTTGACCCTGGCTGCATGCCAGGTGTCCACCAAAGCCAGTCTATCCCTCCCCTCCCTAACTGGGCAGAGGAGAGAATATACAATGAAAGTCTTGGGGTCAGCACAAGGGCAAGGAGAAATCACTTACCAATTGCTGCCATTAGCAAAACAGACTCAGTTCGGGAAAATTAATTTAATACCTGTCAGGTAGTATATTTTGTTTCGTTAGTGTTCTAACAGGTAATTGCACATTAGGTCTGCCATGCTGGAAAGTAATTACTTCATCTCTGGTTCTACTGGTCAGTACAGATCTGAATGTTGCCTTCATTACTGAATAGTAGGGTTCTCTATTCATGGTACTCTGTGTTCACAAGACCCAGACTCCTAGCAGAGCTGTGGTGCTTCAGACACTGCTAGAATGGTGGGGATAGCTTTGGGTTTCTTCTAGGCTTTTGTAGAAGTCAAGTTCCTAGGCTCATATATAATATCATTATTGCTTCATCAACCTGAGGCCCAGGATCACTGGGCTAGGATTGGTGTTGTAGATTTAGCTAAAAAGGATGTCAACACAGACTCCAGCTGTGTGAAGTGATACTGCAGTGAACCATGACTACTGGTTCAAAGGATGCACAAGCGTCTTTGTCTGTGATGAGGATCTTAGGCATCTTCAAATGAGGCTAGACTAAAATATCCAGACAGTTAATTCTATTTTCAGACTTTTGCTGTTAGAAGAAACACCAAAGGAATCTTCCTTTGTTAGAAAAGGAAATCTCTGAAGAAACGAGCAAGTATTTTACTCTCTGATCCTTGTTTTATGTCTTGGAAAGCATTAGATAGGAGTTAATATATTGATGCTTCTTTGATTTCATTTATGCAAATGTATCTTAATTAAAGTCAGCCATCCTAATTTGTAGCTGATTCTCTGAGATCAGAATCTCACCTGAGGAGTACCCTATTTGGATGCAGTATCTCATTTCCATGCACAGTAAACTCAGGCATAAATATTAATTCTCTACTCATATATTCTTGTGGGTATGATTGCTGATGTTTTCCTTCCATGCAGATGTGACATCACTTCATCCTTTTTCTATCTAGATAATTTTTTAAAAAGCAGAATGAGATTGTTTTGGTATGACCTCGTAAACAACTGGAAGGCTGAAACAGCAAATCTGTAGCAAAGGAGCTGACTCAACAGAGCCAGTTAGTTTGTCAGGGCTTATCATTGCAATTTTTCTAGGATGTTTGGCTCAAAAACTATTCTACACATGCGTGCATATACACACAAGGTATACACAAATAGAAAAATAGGCACAATAAAGATCAGAAGCAACCATAAATAACTTTCTTTATTTACTTTGCTTGTACTCCATGGAGCATGTAAGAATTAAAATGCAAAACAGAGTCATTGCAATGGCTCCTTTACCATGCAGACACTATCTACTGTTGTCAGGTTTCATCATTGTACACTCAGATTTCGTTCCTTCCTTTCTACTATCCGTCATGATTTAGGAATGTCTTAATCACATTTCAATGGGTATTTGATATGTTGCTATTTAAGTCATGATTAGAGAGAGAGCTCTTAAGTTCTTTAGCAGCTGTCAGTTGTAGTGCTCTAGTTGTACAACACTTACAAATGACAGTAGGACAAGGACAGTAGAAAGATGTCTTTACATTACAGACAAATCATTTATAATATTCAGTATCTCCTCATATGTGGTATTTACAATGACTAGTGATTTTAAGGCCATCTGGTTAATAGCTGCTCAGCGTAAAAGGCAAGGTACAGGAAAGATCAAAATTAAGTTACAGGAAAAATAAAAATTGAACACACAGACCTAAACTGTGACACAGATAATAGAGCCACTAACAAAGACCAGTCAGTGATCATTAGGCAACTGATGAAGCTATTCAAGCACACCCTCGGCGAGATTAAATCTAGAATTTTGTATCTGGTAAGAAGGGAAAATAATTGTCATTGTAATCTTTCCTATCTTCCTATTAAAGTCTATGTCTGTTTTCTGTGTGACCTTGTTCTCTTCTCTCTCTGGAGATATGTGACCGATTTGATAGTGAACTTAAAGCAAGACTAGCCAGTGAGTAAAAGGAGCCTGGAACCTGGAGACATCCAAGGTGGGAGATAGAGGCTGGATAAACAGTACCTGGGGTTTGTGCATAGATTCTAGATGGATTTACAATCTGATCTAAGGTTTGAGGGCATCTATAAACCTGAGGACAGACTGAAAATAGAGCTCCCTAAGAAATTACAACCCAAAGTTCCAATTTAAGCACTTAATCCTGTTAGATTGAAATATACTTTCTCTCTTCAGCTGGTTATTCTTGAGGGTGACAGAAGAAGACAGTCCTCCCAAAATGCTGCAGCATGGGTCACTCTTCCATGGGATGCAGTCCCTTCAGGCACAGCCTGCTCCAGTGTGAGTCCTTCACAGGATCCTATGTTCTACCAGGAAATCTGTTCTGGCATGGGCTCCTCACTCTACAGGTCTGCAGGTCCCTGCCAGGACCCTGCTCCAGCACAGTCCTCCCATGGTGTCACAGCTCTCTCTTGGGCATCCACCTTCTCTGGTGCAGTCTCCTCCAGGGGCTCCAGGTGGATCTCTGCATCCCTGTGGTTCTCCATGGGCTGCACCATGGACTGCAGGGGAATCTCAGCTCTGTCACCTGGAGCAGCTCCACCCCTTCCTCCTGCACTGACCGTGGTGTCTGGGTAGTTGTTTCTGCAGAACTGAAAAGACAGTAATCACTGTTGTTATTTGTCATTGTTGAAGACTTGAGAAAGACCTGTGATGTAGGCATGGAGTGGTGAGCAAGAGAAGACAAACATTTGGGGAGAAAAAGGTGAAATCATTAAAAAAAGTCATGTCAAAAATGATTTTCAAATAAAACCACATTTCTATTTAACCAAACTTTTTCACCGTGAGTAACGGTCTTTGACCACAATGCAATACATTGTGAAAGATGCTGTATGATAAGGGTGATTGGCCTACAGAGGAAGGAGGAGAATTGAGACAACACAGGTCTCTCTCCCATGTGTCACTGAGATTTTATTTTATAGAGGCATATTTCGTTTTCAGTCAACTATTTCAAAATTTTTATTATATTCATTTTAATTTTATTCATTTTCACTCAATAGCTTAACCTTTAGTGAAGAGAATAAACTGCCTTACTGCCTTCTGATCTGTTTCCATCAGACAATCTTGTCAACAGTAATGAATGATAGAGCTAATCCAGGAGATGTCTGTGGAAGCTGAATCCACATGGGATACCAGAGAGTCAGCAGGATCTTTCCCTCCTACCACAGGAAAGTCTAGATATTTCCATCTGAGCCCCAACACTGGGCTCTGATACAATGAAGGAAATTGGCTTGTTTAAGGGTCTTTCTCTTTGTTGACCATAGAAAGAAACTCTTTCTTATATGCATCCATTAATATCAAAGGATGGTCTGTTAACAATAAATTAACTCGTTAACTTCTATTAACTATAGTCTAAGAATATAGTCTGGGTCAGATGTAGGTGCCTATACTGGACACAGCACAAAATACATAAAAAGGACTTGCATACTTATTTTTCCCTATGCTTCAAAACTCTTTTGCATTGTCTAAAACATACTACCCTTCAAACTTGCTTCTTTGCTTCTACCCTACTTTTGAGTAAATGTCCCGCTTTGGGCAAGTGTTAGTGTTAAAAATAGTCTTTGTTATCCATAAAGTTTTCATCAGCTTTCCAGCATTTACGAAATTTGATTGTAACTGACTGAGAGTCAGCAGTGACCCACCAGACATGGCTGTGGCTCAGTTCTGTGGACAAGAGAGATGCCAGGTTTCTCACTAGCACTTGTCATGAGCAATGATAGCACAGCAACTTGTCTGTAAAGAACCTGCTGGATGTCTCCAGCTGATAAATTCAGTGTGTTTCAGTCAGGAAAAGATGTCAGAGAATTTGTCTTGTGCAGAGAAAGGAAAATCAATCAGATCAATACAAAGTAAAAATATTATTGTTTTATCCCAGTGAAAGTAAACTACTGCTGTCAATTCTGTAGTCATCTTGTTTTTCCCCTGTAGAATATTATCTGCATGAGAGAGTTGCACAGTGATGCTGCTATGACCAGTGGGGCTATGACAGCCATTTAAAGCTCCCTGGGGTAGACCTTTGATACTGATTCTAGTGTTACACCTGTAACACTAGAGTAAAAAGTGAATGAAATAAGTATTTCAGAGAGAAAAAAGGGAAAAGAGAACAAAAATTGAAGAGGATAGAAATATGACAAAAACAAGTGCTCCATGGGCTGCAGAGGAGATGGGACACAGTTCCATGTCTCATAAGAGAAGCAATTGAGTCACCAAAAGTCCAAGAGCAGTGTTTTAAGGATTGGTTCGAAAAAGAATAACTGGTTGTTTGTATTGTCCCGTGTCCTCCTGTTTCCCCTCACTCCTGTAAATAAAAGACTGCTGTTTTAGCCACTTGAATCATCATTGAGAGGTGAAGAATTGTGACTTAATAAGTAATCAAAGATCATCACTTAATGTTTCTAGGTTTCTTAGAACCTAGGGTTCAAGTCACTCTTTATTTGAGACTTCAGAAAATGAGCCTGGCCCTTGGGACTGCCAGTTGAGGCTTGGCAGAAGAGTTATGTGAATATATCTGTATATATTGTGTGGCTTTAGCCACTGTGCAGTTTCCACTCCCCATG
This sequence comes from Molothrus ater, assembly GCF_012460135.2. Taxonomy (NCBI): domain Eukaryota; kingdom Metazoa; phylum Chordata; class Aves; order Passeriformes; family Icteridae; genus Molothrus; species Molothrus ater. The sequence goes on from NC_050479.2 coordinate 83,796,621, forward strand.
GTGGCTGGGCTGACTGCACAAGCTATGAATTATTACTGCAGTGCAGCCTGAAGCAGGATTTGCATTTAGAAAGGGGACTAACGGGAGTTTTTCCTGCATTGACCTAGGTCAAACATATCAGCTGGAAGTTGTTTCTTTGCATGACTTAACCTCATTTGCAAGCTTTAGAATATTGCTATCACTAATATTGTCTTCTTCCTAGCAGGGAATTGTGGCTAACAACCCCAATTCCTAGTTACCTGGAATTCTGAGTTTCATTAAACTTTAATGCTCTTTTATTTCAGTCTGAATCAACTGATTTTTTCCTTGTGGAACTATTGCTTGTTAAACCAAAGCTCCCAGGATCTTCTGTCTTTTCCCTGGAGTTATGACTCTTTTTTAGCCTATAGCCTAGACACAAGCCAAAGCAAAGCCTATCACGAAGCCAGGCATCTTTTTTGATGGGTTTTGTTTATAGAAGTGACATGGACACCCAAGGCATGGGTTCAAACACCACTCTATCCCTGTCTATATCTTGTTGAGTCCCTACTGTGGTTTTTGCCTCATGCAATCCAGTGCTCTCCTAGACAATGGCTGGGCTATCTGCATTAGGCAGAGTGAAGGAGACCCTGCAGCTTTGGCAGAGATGAGAGGTTCATTGTGTAGATGACAGTGCCAAGCCACTTGCCCTTGAAGCCAGAGAAAGGGCCCTGTACTTATTAGTGAAATCTCAACCTCCAAGTCTTACCTTGAATTTGCAGAGAGCTATAAGTTACTTAAAGACCCAGTGAAGTTTTTAAATGAGGCTTAGAGTCATTAGTCTCTCTTCTTGGGCAATAATGGAGTATAGTTATAGCACCTCTATAATGTCACTGCTCTCCTCCTGTAGTGACTTTCACACTCCAGGTTCTGGGGCACAGTACAATGGATAGTACTCATCACTACCAGTGAAATGAACCACACTCCCTGCTGCTGTGCATCAATTAATAACCTGGATGCAGCAATACTGTGTAATTGGGACAGTGGTGATCCACAGGGAACATAGGTCATGAAACTGTCTACTGATGTGGTTTTGCTCTTTAGCTCCTAGTTGTTAGTTCAGCTGGCTAAGAGATTGTACACAGGAGTTTTAGGGAACAAAGTGAAAAAGAAAGGTGCATCCTGTTGAAATTATAAACAAATGTGGTTAGGGACAATGTGAATTTTCAAGCATGAGGTCTTCACTCATGTTCCTGGAAGAAGCAGTACAGAGCAAATTGTCAGGACCTCAGTACCAAATCTTGTCCAGTCGCTGGCACGTTTAGAAGCAAAGCACTCCCTCCCACCACAAACAGGGCACAAATTCCCAGTCAGAAGGATGAATGCCATTCACTGAATGGCAATGACTTCCAAGCACTGAGCCAGGCAAATCCAGCTTGACTTCAGGGTCAAAAGTCAGCAGAGAGAGCAGAGGTATGGTAGTTAATGACTGCGTGTTGCTCGTAACCTTCTGACCAGAAGTCACTGGTAGCTGTGTTTGATAGTGAGGATAGTGTTTACCTAGATGAAATCAAGTAATATATATACAAGAAACATGAAAAACCATTGTGTATTTGCATTTTTACTCCTGAAAAATGAGGATGATTTCCTGCACCCTGTGCTAAATGTGTAGGCTGTGGATATTGCATTTTGATGTATCAGATGGACAACCTTTCCTTAGAGGTAATTTGTATGAATAATTTAGAGTTTCAGGGAACATTTTTTGTTTCTTTCCATTTGTGTTTGTTAAAGTAGCGTTAGCCTCATAGTGCCTAGGCATGGTCTCTTCAAAACACAGCTAGAAATGCCACTAAAGCTAATAATTCAACTACATTTTGCTGTATAATGAGCCAATCATCACATTAGTTTTATTGAAAAGTATGCTGCATCAACCAAGCACTGCTATTTTCTCATCTGAATTCCAGCAGCACGAAGACATTTAGAGGTACTTGCGTTGTGTGTTGTTCTAATGGCCTGCAGCAGCTAAAAGTGCTCTTCTGATAAAACTTCAGTTGAGGTCCCCTGTTAGAATTGACTGGGGCCTTTGTAATCACTATCAGTTGGTGGTCTTTGCTTAAGAACCTTGCTTGTTTCAGATTCCATAAATCTTAGTCAAGATTACTGCTTGTGGTCTGTTTTCCCCTGGTCATTTGAAATAGGTATCTTTTCCTGTTGCATTGAAAGGAATAGAAATATATGACATATGATATACTGCCTCTGTGTTGCCATATTCCTGCTATTGGAACACAGTACTTTCCATTGACAGATCACTTTGTGTTTGGCTCTTATCAGAGGGAAAACCTTGTGGGAGTCACATCAACAACACATTTCTCATCTGGACCACTAGGAACAGTGTCCAGGAAGAAGTGTCTTGGGAGTGGTGTTTGATAAGAATACAGGCCACTATTTTAATGTTTGTTCTGCTTCTTTCCAATGCCCACACACATAGTCATACATTTGCTTTTATACTGCAAGCACATCAACCCCATCAAATCTGTTCCAAACCTCTGTAATCCATTTCTAGTCTTTGTGTTGAGGGGTTTCAAATGGGTATGGCTGGCAATGGAAAAGAGTCACATCAATGCCTCCAAAGGATTCTACTGTGAGGGGTCCTTCTCAGATTTAAAAAAGAAAGACAGTTTGAGCCCTAAAACTTTCAGCCCTCAGGCAACAGAAGTATCTTATTATGTCTGCTGCATGGAGGTTTTTAAATATATGTGTTCTGCTTGAAAATTCAACAGACCACAGCAACATTTGCTATGACAAGAAGTTGAATTCCTTATTATCCTATCCTATTCCCTCTTACTGCAGGTATGGATATCTAGTTTATAGCTAGCTCTTCTAACTTTTCCTAGAAAATCAATCCTTCCTGCCTTCTAATTATTTTAGCTGCTCTTCTGCAAATCCCCTCCATTTTTGTCAATTTTTTTCTGAAAGATCTTTTATGTATTTTCCCTCAGCCACTGTTGCACATGGTGTCTATGCTTGCTATGCTTTATCATCAGGTTGTACCAAGCCTCAGTAAATGTGTTCCCTCACTGGGACTTTGTAAGTTTGCTGCCTCAGCCAAAATCTGGGATGTGTATTATGAATTTCACCTTTTCAATTTACCTTCACATTTTTTATTACTTGTTCCCCTCTCATTTGTTATCTGCCTTTGTGCATTGAAAATTAATTTAATAAACAGTGCTTTTATTTTATTATTTGTAATAAAGTACCAATGGCACAAAGTCATCCAAGCTAGAGACACTTTCACACCACTGTTCTTTCATCAAATAAGAAGCAGAGATCTTGTCTTAAAGAATTTGCAGTCTACACAGACAGGAGTAACAGAAGTTGGGAGAGAGTATGTTAGAATATGCATTTTAAATAGAAGAAATAATGAGTAAAAGACAAGATGGACCAAATTAGGTGGTTTCCCTAAGGGTTTACTTGTCACAAAGAGCTGAATCTAGGACTTCCTCAGGCCTAGCTTGGGACCTTTACCTTACAGCCATTTCCTTGTCAGCTCATCATTCTGTCACTTAATCTCTTGTAGGGTGACAGCAGATCTTGCAGCACAAGTCTTTCCACCACCAAAGTTCCACCTGTTTGTTTTTAAGAAGGGTTTTATTGCCATTTAAGGAGTGCAAAAACTGGGTGTTATCCTCAGTATGATATATGAAATTACAGCTTGGATTATTTTTACTAGGAAATGTTATCTTGCAGTAGAGGAGAACAAGTGGAAGAGGTATTAGGATTAAAACTAAGTGGCTAAACTGGCTTGATATTTGTTACATCTCCATTCTAATTTCTTACCCAAGCAAATACTATTGCCTTTATCTGTAATTAAATTATTTATCTTGGTAAGGTGCTGAAGTCAAAGTGACAGCTTTGAAGAAAAAAGGTTGCCTGAAGAAGAATACCATTTCCTTTTCTCTTGTTTGCAGTAGCATTATTATCAGTAAGTTCCCTGAAATCCCTTCAGAAATAACTAGATGAGACCAGAGAGGAGGAGTCGTGGAATACCATAATATCACTCCTCTTCCTAAGTCCTGGATACCCCAGATTCAATTTAGATGTCCATTTTTGCTAGTTTTGGCTGGGGTGGAGTTAACTTTCTTCACCATGCTCTCCTGGAGATGGTGAAGAAAATTAAGCTGCCAGCACATGGGAAGCAGTGAATTAACTCTTTGTTTTGCTTTGCTTGTGCACACAGCTTTTGCTTTCCCGTCAAACCCACAAGTTTACCAACTTTTACCCTTCCAATTGTCTCCCTGATCCTGCTGGTTGGGGAGTGAACAAGCAACTGTCTAGGGATTGGTTGCTGGCAGGGGTTAAACCACAACAATATTAATCAAAATAACTGCACATATTACTCATTCTTATTTTTTAGGTTTTTATTATCTATTGTGGCTTGAAATCATGAAGCTTTTGCCAACAGTAATGGAATAGGTACAGTAGAAGAGATCTAGCTGGTTGGGAGCTATATTAGAAATACAGTACATCGATGTAGTAAGAATGGAGCAAATATTGCTGACATAATGATTTTTTTTTTCAGGTTTAGGTTAACATAGCAATAAAATCTAGAACCAGAATGCTCTTAGAAGGCATGAAGATGATGTACTGATAGGGATTGTCAGGGGTGTCAGAAAACTGTCAATTGAACGATTTATTGGCAGCAGTTTGAGACAGGTTATTTGTATGACTCTAATTAGCCATACAAATGAATGTATGCCTACTCATAGGAAATGATGTAAATATGAAAGAATAATGGTTTCACTAATAAAATGAAGTGTTCTAAATGTTTCATGGGATACAAGCACAAGAACAGAGTTTAAATAAATATGAAAATTTTCATGTCATGGACTGTAAAAAGATACAGTCTTTGAAGATCTCCCTAAGGTGTCCTTTTCAATGCTTGTTTTCTGGCTGGTTCTGTAAGGTTGAGATATTGTGACAATGAAAGATGTACAAACTGCCAACCAGTTTTTGCTTTTATAGCTCCTTGTTTGATGGCAGTAAAAAATTCATATTTCCTTTTTTGATTTGAATTTTTTGGTAGTATTATTAGCATGACAGACTGGAAAATAAATCTAACAAGGGTGGCAGGTAACAATTGATCATTGTTCAATCTCATTCTTTTCTGATGGCCAGAAGATCAGATAAACTATAATAGCCTCTGAATCAGATTGTTCTGACAAATAGAATATTAAAAAGTTTTTGCCACACACTTCCACTTTTTCTTTCTTGTTTCTTATGGTATTTTACTCAATACCATGCAGGGACAGAGAATTATTAAGATAAAAATCAAAACCCTCCTGGAGTTAGGCTCATCTGACTTCATCTCCTGTAATGTTGGAGTATCTTGTCTTTAGCTGGCACCTCACCAGCCAGCTATCATCTGGACTCCTGCTGAATGCTGAGTTGTTTATAAAAACAGATTTCTCTCTGCAAATGATCCAGATGCTTTGGAGGGAAGAGGAATATATTAGGCATGCAGAATAGATAGGCAGCCTTTTCAAGTTTCATGGGTCTTGGTGAGAAGTCATGGGAATTTAGTGGCAGGAAAAATAATTCAAAGTCTTTAAAGCTCTTTTGAAGCAATTTCTTCAAAGCCCACCTTTTGCATTTTACTGTAAAATCCTTAAGCTTGGAGATGCAAATCCAAGCACGATGTTGTATCGCTCAGGAAATTGTATGACTTAAATCTACTGTGAATGAGCAGGCAGGCTGAGATTCATCTCACCTGCCTAGAAATTTAGACTTCTGTGCAAGGTATTTCATTTCTTTTATCAGTGGGAGATGAGTAGCTAAAGGGGATGGTTCATCATGTCCTAATCTGGGTGTCAAGGAGAAGTGGTTGGAGTCATACTTTGGAAGTGCATTTCTCTGTCCTTTAAATACAGATCACTAACTTGAAGCTCATAGATACCTTTCAGATTACTGAAGTCAGGTTGGGTAGAGTCCACTAACAGTGATCTGCTAGTGAGCATCACGCTGCTAATACTTGAATGTTCCACTGAAAAAGAGATAAAACTCAATCTAATCTTTCTGACCCGTTATTTAAAAGCTCTCAGGGAAAGGGAATAGAAAAACACACTTTATAAACCTATCTACATCAACATTGTGAGAGATGAAGAAGGGTTCATCTTAGATTATATACTCAGTTTGCTAAATCTTTAAGCTACCTGTAAGTTATTCTGGACTGCATTTCATAAACATAATTATTCATTAGACTGAAAATGTTACAACATGAAAAGTTTTGAAGACAAGATTTATTTCAAATGAGAATTTAGTATGTGAATTTTGAAAGTGTTCAGTGGTCACTGAACAGCAGCTGGTTTCTATGACTTCTACAGGTCTTTAATTTTAATTTCTGAATGAGTTAGTTAAAATAATCAGAATTAATTCTATCCCTCTCAGGATTTTCCTTCTGAAGAAGACAGTTAGTGCTTATGTAGCAATGGGAATGAACTCTGGCAATGGCAAGTCTCCTTTGAAAAATGACAATTTAATATTTTTAAAGCAATATTTCAAAACAAATTGAAAGTAATCTAAGATCTATTATATATGACTTTAATTTGTAAGAGCAAGAAAAATATTTGGAAAAAGAAGTGGTCAGTTATTAAGTGAATAAGGGGTAAATTTGGGGTCATTTTATCCAAATCTGTAACAAAAGACCCCTTGAAAAACCAGAAGCAGGTAATATAAGGCTTGGTTTGCCTTGTTACCACTTCAGCTGTTCTGTCAGTTTTTGGACTTCTTTCCTGCTGTGCAGGAAATCTGGATTAGTCTGTTTGCAGCAGGTTTTCTGGGGTTCATGTATTGTCATGACACAGCAGTGTTTGTACAGCAAGTGAGGTAATAACATGATGGCTTTTTGAAATGTGGTATTTTCACAGGCACAGTGGGTACTAATGAGGTCCCCATGGGCAGCTGGGTGATTTAAATATTTTAATTCCCATCCATCTCTTTTGTAGCAGTAACTTGTTTACCTTTTATTGCTGTGATAGTAGTAAGAACTGCAATACAAGAGGGTAGGAACAAAGGGCTCTTGTCTAAGCAGCAATTTTGGAGGGACTCTGTTCAATTTGTTCCCAGTTTCTCCCTGAGCAAGTTCCTTGACCCTCTTCCTCAAGGATTTGCTGCCAAATACAAGAAATAGCCACTTGGTCTATCTGAAGTATATAAGGCTACTAGTCAACCTGAGGAAAACCAGCAAAATCTGCTGGTTCACCTGTCCTTGAATGTTTTCAGGAATGGGTCATCCACCACATCTCTGTGCAACTTGTTCCAGTGCTTCACCACCCCCACTGTAGGATATTTCTTCCCTTTATCTTATCTGAATGTAGTCTCTTTCAGTGTAAAACCACTACCCTTGAGCTACCCCAGCAGACCCTAATAAAAAATCTGTCCTTGTCTTTCTTACAAGCCCCCTTTAAGTATTGAAAGGCCACAGTAAATTCTCCCCAGTTTTCACTTCTGTGGTCTGAACCACCCCACCTCTCAGTCTTTTTTCAGAAGACAGGTGTTACACCCCTGTGATAATTTCTGTGGCCCTCCTCTGGACTCTCTCTAACAGCTCCATGTCCTGCCTGTGCTGGCGGACCCCTGATCTGGTTGCAATATTCAGGTCACAGAGGCAGAGAAGAGGGGCAAAACCCCCTCCCTCACCTTGCTGGGCACACCTCTGGTGACACAGCCCAGGACATGCTTGGCTTTCTGGGCTGTGAGTGCACATTACCAAATCACTTCCAGCTTTTCATCCACCAGCACCTCCACGTTCTTCTCAGCAGGGCTGCTCTCAATGCCTTCATCCTCAGTCCTGTATTGGTACCAGGGTTTGCTTTGACAAAAGTACAAAACCTTGCACTTATTGAATCCCATGAATATCATTTGAGAGTTTCAAAATAGAGAAATTAGTCACCTCAATAGAAAAAGAAAAATCAGTTCCAATGATCATTAAAGTTAGTCAAAAATGGAAATGTAGATAATGGTGTCAAATTTTCCTTCTGTCAGAAGACCACTGATTTGAAACCTTATCTATGATGAAACATAAGGTAAAGAATTAGAAAGCAAAGTTTTATAAAACAAAATCCTAGTACGTTGTTCCTCTTGTTTAGATATTTTGAAGGTTTCAGGTAATAGTGTAAGAGCTGCATTTTGTCATATCTTAAACAGTTTTTATTATTTTACTGAAGATTCTTGAAACAGACTTTTCCTCTTTGAAAGGAGAATGGGAAAGGGAAGTTTTCTCTCATTCATTCTGCAGGTCTCAAAGAAAGACATTTCTTTAATATCCAAGCAGTGTGCCTCAACAGCCAAGGGGGCAAGGTACCAGGGCTCATAATATTATGGAGGGGGATAATTTTCTCAAAGAAACAGCTGGGCAGCTGTAGGTCAGAGCTCTTTATGTCTGCAACACTCCTCTGAATATTATATTCTCAACCTCAGGTGATTTGGTGTGGTCATTCCTGTAACAGTTTTAGTTCACATTACAGCAGTTAATGTCATGAAAATTGTGTGAAGCTGCCATAAACTGATTCAAAACACTCCAGGAGATTGCAGAAGTGAAGGCTTTGGATGTGCTGGGATTTCCTTACTGCATGAAATCTGAGTGCAATTGATTTGCATGCAAAGATTGTTTACCCAGTCCTGCTGTTAGGTGGTTTATGAAGAAAATAAGTAATTTTGTTGATTTCTGATGAAGCCTGCTCTTTCAAGTGGAAAGCAATGCAGTGGCCCAAGACTGTTACAGGACACCATGAGACCAGGTGTGCTCTGGGATTCACACTGTGAACCACAATCCCTCCAACCCCTAGGCAGCCCTAAAGCTCACTTCAGCTCATTCATACTGCATAAAACTGCAATGCGCAGTTATTATTTCACAAAATAACATTTTCCTTCCATTTTAAATATTCTGAGACAGAGACACTTCCAGAGCTAAACATTAGGATAATGTTTATCATTATGGTTTTTGAAGGATACCTGCCTTCTCTCAGGTAAAATAAATGGCTTTCCCTTCTCTCTCCAATATATCCATCTGAAAGTTAACTATCCAGCCTAAATTAATTTCCTGATTCCCTCTGAAGTTCCCTGGGAAAGATAATCACCTCTAGATGATTTCAGCTGACCTATTTTAAACACATATTTAGAAGAAGATGAAACAGAATTTTGTCTTTCCCAGGGTTCTCCCATCCTGAACACTCCCTGTGAATCTAATGACTGATATTTATTTTGTCTAGAGAGTTTATACAGTTGCATCTTTGGTAATAGGGTTGATAGATAAAGACACATGAAAGCGTACAAAGCTAATAATAAAACAGTAGCAGTGGGAAAATATATGTAGATATACATGATCAAAGCAGCTCCTTGAAATTTAGCAGATTGTAGAAAATAAATACATAACTGAGTTCAGAAGAGAAAATGAAAGAGAAAAACAAGATGAAAACATCTCAAATTATTTTGTTATGTGATCTGTGTTGAGCACCTTGTGTTGTATTCATGTGCATGACAATGATATTGCCTGATAATAATAAGCATGATCAAATCAACTCAGGGCTATGAAAAATCTGCAATTGGGCTAGATCTTTTCTATCAAAGTTTTATTGATTTGTAGAGGTATATCATAAATAACAACCCATTTTCCAGAGACCTTCCAGTTTAAAATATAAACCAGGACAGGCAGATGGTTTATAAAATTGCCTCCCACCTTCATTGGGAAAGAAAAATAAAATATAAACAAATTGTGCAAATTCTGAGCACAGTTTCATCTTTTTCTAGTACTACTGTGTGAACTACTGGTTTGCTCTGAATGTAAGCACCATGATGGCTTTTCAAGTTTTGATGGAGAGATTTTTTCTACTAGTTACTTGTGATGCAGGGAAAAGAAGATCAGAGGAAGATGTGTGACCGAGACCTTTGGACAACAGAGGCAGGAGAGCTGACCTTCTGTTATACAAGGGATTTGGTGGGCGTGTTAAATAGGAATTATGTAAGGGCTAGAATAAAAAAAATCTTAGAGGAGTCTGAGGAATGGAGAAGGTTAGAGATAACTAAGAAGTAAGGGATTAAGGGCCCAGATAAAGCATCAAAGCCAAAAGAAAGGATGTTACATCAGTTAAGGGAGGTGGATTTCAAAACTTTCAGAACACTTTAAGTAGGATAAGCAGCATGCAGAAGACCAGATTGTACATGGGGAAGATACAAACTCAGATCATAAAACACCACAGGGTGGCTGGAACAGACTTACAGGGAAGTGGTCACAGCCCCAAGCCTAACAGAGTTCAAGAAGTGTTTGGACAGCACTCACAGGAACACAGGGTGACTCTTGATGCTGTCCTGTACAGGGCCAGAAGCTGGACTTCAGTGATCTTTGTGGATTCCTTACAAATCAGCATATTCTGTTATACTAAGATTCTGTGATATCTGTGCCATAAGAAATCAAATTAGACACTTCAATAGCATACACCCTTTTGCCAAACAGGAAAATGTAAATCTTGTACAATTCCAAATAGAGATAATAAGAGTTTTCCATTGTATCAAGGGACCTTGGTAGATCTAAAACATGCACTTGTACAAACATCGATTGGTTTGGGTTGGAAGATACCTTAAGGACCACCTAGTTTGTAACTCCGTCTAGCCATGAGCTGGGACAGCTTTCACTAGACCAGACTCTTCAGACTTCCATCCAACCTGGCCTTAAACACTCCAGGGTTAGGGCATGCACAGACTTCTCTGGGCAAGCTACTCCAGTACCTCAGCACTCTCTTGCTTGTTGAAGGCTGTGGGTCTCAGCTGTTCAAGGGGTTACGATCAGAAGAATCACAAACACAAATGTTAGCTACAGGAAAGCTTCTTTGCTCCTCCTGCAGCTGCTTATGTAGAAGGATAAATGTAAATATGACCATATATTTAAATATAGATATAAATATGACCAGATGACTTTTTATTTCCTTGGCAAATACAGAGCAACCAGCTATATGGTAAAATGCATGCAATAGCGAGATAGTTACAATTAAAGAGTAAATTATGATGACACACATTATTTCTCAATGTCTAAACCATGGTTGAAGGTTACATAGCAATTACTTTTGATCTCATTAAGAATAATTAGTAATTACCAAGTACTCTAAGGAAAATGTGATTACTATGAAGCTACCTGGTGTTTCCCCAAGGGGCCTCTATTTAGTTGCAGAATATATATGCCCCAGTACTTATAGCAGCACATAAAATACCACTTTATTTATGCAGTACAAGCAAAACAGGCCTGTTAAAATGTTTAATGAAATATTTGGCAAGACGAAAGCTTTGTGGTGCCTACACTACAGAATGTTTACAAGTGGTTTTAAATCAGCTACTCTTACCTGCCATCTTACATGCCTTATTTTTAAGGTGAAGAAACAAATCATTATTAAGTAAATAAACTAAAATTTAAGCCTTGCCAATCCTCCTCACTTTTTTTTCTTCTGATGCATTTCTCAAAGGATAAGAAATGGAAGACACCTCCTTCTAACTAGAAACTACTAAAGATAAGTGCATTAGGGCAAAAAAAAATCCAAATCTAGCTGCTTGACTTTGCTAGTACCTTTTAGAAAGATGAGCAGATGTTTAAGTCTCAAAAGAAACAAAGATAAAAGAACTGCAAGCTGGTCTTTCACATTGATGAATTTCCCAAGAGCCTCTGCTGCTATGAAAAAGGCATCCAAGACAGAAGTAAAATGCATAATTTTTTTTTAAATGTTTTGATGGTAATTAGAAAGAGGATATCTCATATTAGCAACTGATTATGTGTGGGATGGTGCAAATGTTTGTACCAAAACAAAGAGTTTGTGGACTTTTATGATCATGGAGCAGACTGATTTATGAGATTTTTTTTTCTGGATTACTGGGAAATTATTTTTTTTCTGTGAGTTTAAAAGTCCCAGAAAATATATTTTATTATATTTTGAAAACAGTAAATTGAACTACAGAAATCATCTGTAAATTGCCACATATTAGACTGACCCAGTAGCCCATTTTGAAGAAAACCCTTTTTGCCAGACTTGGCTGAATTATCACAAGTAGAAAAACATCTATAAGAAATATGAAAGAACCTGCTTTTCCTGTGAGTTATCAGTTACCAATGACCCACAGATGAGAGAACTCGAAGAATTATTTTCTCTCTCTCACACATTTTCTTATTGGGCTCAAAATGGAAAACTAACTGCTATTTTGAGTGCTTTTATCTTTTGAATGAGAAAGGGGTCTTTGCTATTATGGCAGGGTCAAGAAATTTCTGCTAAGGCTGAGGAACAATACGAAGCCTTCAGCACCACATTTTTTCCAAATTCCAGAATTATTTGTTGCCAGTGGTGCTTGGACTGAGGAAAGTGTTCTGACTCCTTCACTGTGGACAAGAATTGGTAACCTTTCATCTCATTTAATATTAATTCTAGAGTTTAATTAATTCTAATTCACTCTAACATTATTTCAGAAGTGCTATTTAATTGTATTTCATGTGAACCTTTAATTGTTTTGGTAGTTATGTAAATATACTCTGTAGTGCTCAATTTTGTAAGAAAATACCTATTTTTTGATTTCTTTACACTGTAATATGTCCATTCAACACCTTGGGGTACACTTATTTCAACCATTCAATCATTCAGGTAGTTTTTCTTTTCATTTCAATGGTACTGATATCTAAACATGTAGAAGTTTAATTTATTGCATTATCAGGTCTCATAACAATTGCATGCTCATATTAGAGCACATATCCCCTCTTAAAAGTACAGCCCTTTTAGGACTGCATGGGTTCACCTGATGAAACTCGGACATATTTGAAGCTTGGAATTTATTTCTATGTCTTCTAGCATGTGTATGCGCATGCAGTCATTTGAATATTAGCTGTTTCCCAGTCACTGCGGACTTCTATACTGCATAGATTACATTTCCCTTAAGAGATTTATTTTTGCTTTCATTGCATTTGTTTATGGTGATTTATCTGGAAGAAGGTTGTTTCATTTGCCATTTCATTCCTCCTTGGACCCTAACCCTGTGCTAAAATAGACCTACTATCCTCTAAACATTCAAAGATGGTGCACGGGATTTTTTGTGCTTATCATCCTAGTGTGTAGTTCTTCATCAAATGGCTGTCTCTAATTAAATTAGTTCTTTGAAAAGTTATATCTTTGAAAAAGTATGGTTGGCTTGTCAGACAAAGATTTACTCTGTATAAAACCAGCTTGAGTGTTTTTGTCCATCTCAGATTTTTCTTGGTGCTGTGTGATCTCAGGGTTTCTCTTCTTTGTGAGATCCCATGTCTTATCTTTCTTTCTTTCAGCTTTGTTCAGTATTGACAAGGCTATGCCAGTCTCCCTTTAGAGAGTTACTTGGTTTCACTCAGCCAGAAATTCAACTCACCATTTCCTTTCAGCTCCACAGGAAAAGACTATTTGACCTTCAGACCTTGATTAGAGTCAGTGATTAAATGCCATGTGGATGGTTTTAAGGTCCCATTCTCTCACTGAAGACCTGAAAACATCTTAGCAAAGGTGCTTAGAGCTTCACACACGTGGGTCTTTATCCTACTTGATGCCCAAGTATTTATACTCATAGGACGTTGACACACTCTGTACTCCACGGGCTCTCTTTACTGTGTGAAGGAGTAGATTGGACCAATCCAGAGAAGTGGGCTGTGGCAAACATCCCTGCCTTATGCTGGCTGTAAACATCTTTCCCTTTTTTACTGTCTTGAGAGATACATTTTCCCATTTAAAAGCCATAAATGACTATTTCTTGGGGGTAATCTCCTAGAATAACCCATGCAAGTTACTGCTGCTGAGTATTTTGGCATTAAAGGTAACTGTTCTGCCTTATAATATGGAGTTCCAATTATTCAGAGCATGAAGTTTCTCACTTGCCTTTAGCAGGTGAGAAATGTAGTTCAAATCAGTGGAATTATTGGTTCCCTAAAATTGTCCAAACAGTCAGGAGCTTTGCTGACTCACAGACTATGTAAACACAGTGTGCATATTAAGAGGAAATTGAAATCAGTGCCCAGTTTCATGCCTTATAAATCACACCGACTGCATTTATAAATACAATTTACTGAGCTGCTCTTTAATATAATGACCTTATGTATTAATCTTCATGTGTTTGTTTCTTTTTGTGGTTCAATTATTATTCAGGTTTCTTTGCTAGCATCAGTGCATTGCTAAAAGGGAGAGCTTGTGTTTTCTTAAGTGCCACATATTTAATAGCAGTGCTACTTTTTGAAGACAGAGAAAAATAGCTCTGTATGCTTCATCCCAGAAAGTAGAAAAAAAAAGTATATTAGACAGAATGTATTCAGAATTCTGAAACATATACACAGTCACTTTGGATTGCAGGGATGTTTGGCAGAGAATAAGACCCTATGAGTTTCTGTAACTAAGTCCTACCCAGTAGATGGCATCCATGCACCAGTGCTTGAGCCTGTGCTCAAAGTACAGTGCAATGAAGAGTTCTACGATGTTTTATTTATGAAAAAAAATTAACTTTGAATCTTTGTGTTTTGCCTCAGGCAATATAAGGAGTAAACATGATTTTCACACCAATAGGTAACAAATGGTTTTCTTAACAAATTAGATGAACCCTGATGTCTGGTTTCCGATTGCTTTAGAGCAATGTGTGTACAACACAATTCTCTTACATTTAAAATCTTTTGTTTTACATGGGATAAAGTGAAAATGACTGGAGATATGCTGTGAATATGAATTATTTTTGGACAACAGAAATTTTGTGGCTTTAAGACCTGTTTTTAATAAGTGTATAAGCCATTCAATTATTTGTCTCCCTGGTGCTTTGTAGAGGTGTTTTGTTTTCCTATATCAGCATCCTTGATACTATGACAATATATTTCACAGAAATTGCTTAATTACAGCTCACAAGAAATACCCCTATGAGGCATTGCCAACCTGTGGTGATATATCTATCCTTATCATGTAATTGGGAAACAAGGTATTGAAACGTGTGACTCTGTGCCAGGAAAAGTGATTCTGCTTCTCTCGGGTGTCTATTACAGATGTTCCTCAAAATTATCCATGCCACCCCTTACACATCTGGCAGAATTGCAATGCAGCAAGAATGACTGCACTTTTCTTCACAGAGCTGAAGTTTCTTGTGAGTTCTTGTATCTCTAAAGGCAGAGGGAAACAGGTTGGTTTCCAAGATCTTTTGGGACTGGATAGCTTTTACATTGTGTTACATTACTAATGATGGTTAGATTACAATTCTGCATTTCTGACTTCACTGGAGAGTCATCCTGGTTACATTTATCCAGGATTTGAATTGAATTGAAAACAAATGTTCAAAAACTTGCAGCCATTTAATTTCCTTTCCTATTGCTTCCCAAATTCCATTTTGTTAAATACAATATTTTTTTTATTTTTTTCCATGGAAATTTTTAAAAACCTGCTGTTTGTTTAGAAAATGTGTTATTCATTCCCTGACTCTGTCACCAGAGTAGTTTTGAATAAAGCTTATTCCTTTGTACCATCCTGCTTGAACATATAATCCAAATCCCACTATGTTGGCAGTGAATTCCCCTCTGTAAGAGTTTTGATGACAACAACTTGTGATGGGTTAAACTGCTGACTGAGGCACTGACCTTTTTCCTCTGGCAATAGAGAAATTCTTCATTAGGTTTGCACCTGAATTTTAGACAGCTAGAATTAGGGGAAATTAAACTGTCCTTGAGAGGTTCATCTTCATGTATTATTAAACAACAGGTTCTCCCAGACTGGTTGTTTTATCACACTCAATCTTTTATTTTCTTCAGAATGAAAATTTGCAGGCTGGTGTAGAGTTATGCAAAGTTTTCTTTCACAGGAGTCAGCTGGCTTGAGGTCTCTGACCACTGTGCAGGGAATATGGACATTACCTCAAGAGACATCAGGGAATGAATGTCATGTCTAAGCTGGTTTGTTTCCCTGGATACCATTATTTAACAATGGTTCCTTCTTTAGTCTAATGAAATTGGAAAGTTTGATATTTAGTATAAATGGCAGTTAAGCAAGGTGCAGAATGACTGTATACTTCTTTTAATAGTGGTTTTTTCATGTTCAATTTGACTCTTCTTTCCTTTATGCTCTGAGCACTGTCTTCAGGACATTATTCCTACCACAAAATATTTTTCAAGCATCAAGATTAGAACAGTTTCTTTCCCTGGTAAGATTTAAAGAAATTTTTAGTAATTCTGTTCTGTGACTATTTCTTTGGCAAAAGTTAAATGTATTACACAAAAGATGTCTATTGAATTTGCAACAAATTCAGCATCCTTATGAAATTCTATGCTTGAGACCTCGACTTAATGAAACTGTTTAACAAAGCATATCAGTCAGCACCAGTGCTGCCTGATATTACATTCTAACAGATATATTTCAATAAATTCACTACTCTTTCAAGTAAAATTTCCCTCTGATTAAGCTGTGCCTGAAGCTGAATTTTCTTTTTAAAGTTTGAATAAAAACTGTGAAATCATTTGTGACTTACATCTCAAAAATGAGATTTTTCTCTAAGAAAAATTAGTGCAATATTATTTTACTCTTTATAAGTATAAAAATGGATAAAGCTTGAGATCTGAAGCTTACTTTAACTGTCTACTGAACTAATCCCTGATGAGGAGTGGTTTGGTGACTAGTTAAGAACTGACTTGAAAAAGGTGGCCATGGTGTGTTTGAAATAATAGCAGATTTAGAATAAGTTTTGAATGTACAAATTTCAGTTTTGACCGCTGTTGGCATCTCCATTGCTGGTGACTGCATCCTGCCCAACAAACCTCCTAGTTTTTCTTGATCCATATTCCTAAATGATTAGCTGTAAATGATTTAGATTAGACAGGGAACAGACACAGAGCTCTGACTGAGTAAAGGATTACAAAATTCATCCTGGCTTATGAATCTCTTACAAATGATAGAGACCTTGAGCAGTTCAAATTTAAAACTGAGTGCTCAGTGCTCCTTGAGGAGGTGAATTTTATCTCCTGAGGGTTGAATTGTGGACTTCTGGGGCTAAAAACTTGCATGTAAAATATCTCTGAATCAGAGACAGAAGGTTTGTCAGATATCCAGAGACTGAGTTCACAATTCACTGCCTAAAACATAGAAACAAACTGGGTTCAATGATTCACTGCAAAACACACCACTAAGACATCAACTTAAAGGGAGGTTAGGGCTTTTTTACTTAAGCATTGTTCATTTGGAATATAATTACTTCTGGAAATGTTGACGTTTACATGTCATGAGGAGGGTACTGTCAAGTTTTGTTTCCCAAAATTAGAGTCTGCAAAAGGAAAGCCTAAAAGAATGGTAGAAAAGTAGAATAATAATAAATACATCTTGAATATGGTAGGAAACAATGTGGAAAGGGAGACGTCATTTTCTGTTACCTCACTGTGTCAGAAGCAAATGACAAAACCTGTTTTAGTGAAGAAAAAACAAAGCCTGACATTGAGTATGAATGTTCTTCCACCTAGCTCTGAACAGACCTTAACACCTTCACATTTCCAGGGATCTTTGTGAGAATTTCCAGTTGAGGTGCAGGTGCGAGTGGGAATAATCTTCGTAAGGGCCAAGGGAAGGACGAATCAGTAAAAATGTAAGCAAACGTGGGCTTGAAAACTTATTATTTCGAGATTTGGTCCACATTTGTGATGCAATGTCAAATTTAAAATGACATTGACAGTCCTTTACTGTTTACAAACAAGCCTGTATGACTGCTGCCCTATAAACCTTACTGCCTCGGAGGGTTTGCACAACAACTTTACGGCTATCGGTGAAAATTCCTGAGAGAGAAAACATGAAATTGGACTCTTCCCTTAAATTAAGCATGGGAAATTTTGCTGGTTTTCCCTTCCAATAAAGGCATTTTTCATGCTCCAGTTGTATGTGGTGGAAAGTAGAAGGTAAGAAGTAAGAATAAAAAGGCCAAGTTAAAACATACAGGTGGATGAACATGGGGATGTTAAATTTTGGTCTACATGTTCATTGCCCTGGGCCATCTCTCAAGTGTGTCCAGACCCCTATGGAAGGCATCCCTTCCCTGCAGCATGTCAAGTGCACCACACAGCTTGGTGTTGTCAGCAGACTTGCTCAGGGTGCCCTTGATCCCTGTCCAACAAAGATGTTAAACAGCTCAGGTTGCAATACTGTTGAATACCTCAGCCTTCGCCCTGTCCCAGGTGGCTATGTCTCCCATTTCCTTCCAGTGACAGCCTCCATTTTCCCTAGTCTTCATTTTGTCACCAAATGTACCTGTATATATAGAAGCTTTTCATGTTTTCTTTGATATTCCTAGTCAGATTGAATGCTTTCCAGGCTTTAGCTTTCCTAACTTGATCCCCGGTTACTTGGACAATTTGTCTGTATTCCTCCCAGGCTACCTGTCCTTGCTTTCACCCTCTGTAGGGTTTTCCATGCTGAATTCTTCAATAAGAACTGAGCTCCATGCTGAGTTCTTAAATTAGCAGCTCACTCATCACTCTGCCTAACAACAGCAGGCCTAGGGAGGTCTTCAAACCACAGGAAAAGATCTCCCAGGGAGATTTGAGTTCAATACTGTGATATAAACCCCATAGTGTTTCATTCCAAGAGTATCCCTGGCCTAATGTTAACCAATTCTGTGTCATAAGCAGCTAAACATCTCCGAAAAGAAAGGACACAAGGAACTATAGAAATTATAACGATAGTTAGATCTGTTCTATGCATAAAAAGGCTTATTTAGTTTCACAGAAATCAAACATCCTAAAAGGGATAATTAACCCCTGGAATCAGAATTCTTGCAATTGGACTTCTCTTCAGGTTCTCTGCTGACTCCACCTGTCTCATAACCTTTTTAATTACTGCATTTTATCAACAAGCCATAGGTGAACACTAAGGTTAAATATACAGGCCAAAATGAAGAAGCTTTCAAACAAGTGCTCAACTTGGAATGCAGGGAAAATGACAAAAAACCCCCCAGTTTTTGTAGTTAAAGCTATGCTTAATTTCTTCCCTAAATTACAGCAGAAGCATACATATATGGTGATTAAAGACTGGAAAAATGGAATTTCATTATAAGACTGCAAAAATATTTTATTATTACTTTGCAGTTCTGTAGGACTTTATTTCTTTGGAGCATCACACTTATGAAATGCTACTCATGCAGGGAAGATGACATCAGTGACACTGCATTAGGCAGAAATCACGACTGTGACTCTCCAGGAAGTCACACTGCATAAGTCACTGCATTTTCATCTTATGATTTCATGGCCAATGAAAGGAGAAGAATCCAGGGAAACAGAGAAGAATCCAGGAACAAATTTGCCTTGTGTTACACACAGCTCCAGCAATTCACTGAAGAAAAGTTATGATGGAACATATCTGTGATTTAATTATGTGACAGTTCATCAAGTTTATGAACCAGTTTATCAAGTTTTGCTAACAGCTAGTGGTCACTGAAAGAAATCCTACCAGCTTCATTTTAGCTGCAAAGGCTACAACAATTTATCAGATGAGAGAGTGGTCACTTGATCCTTCTCTCCTTAACTTGTAGAGGGTCTAGCAGCAATGTATTGAAGGAAATCTGAGGGTCTGCAGACACACTAGGTGTGTTTTGACAAGTGGAGCATAATGTAGAGGAGCCAGCTTGTCTGAGATCTTGTTTGCAGCATGAAAACTGCCTCCAAAATGGACGAGTCTCATTTTGTTTGCCACACCCAAACTGCAGCTGAAAATCTCAACAGCGTCAGGATGATAAGGCCAAAAGAAACTCATAGAGTCTTCTAATGTGCTATCTGAAGCACACAAATCCCAGAATGATAATAACTTTTTTTTTTCATTTTCTAAAGCCTGCAATTCAATTAGCTCAAAGATTTTAAAAAGACATTTCTTCTTGAGCTAAAGACATACATTTGTGATTTACACACCCCTTAGTAAGGATCTGAAGGCTATTGAATCTTATTGATGAAACAAGTTTTGCATCTTATTTCCTAATTGAATATTTCTCATCTCAGTTGACAGTTCATGTGCTGTTGTTCTACAAATGTAGAAAGTATTGGAAAAATAGAGAGCGCTGATATGGTACAGCCTCTGATTTGCAATTGGTTTAACTTGTCTGAAATTTTCAAGGTAATGTTCAAAGTAGAACTCATCACAGTATTTCTGTTAGACGTAGCAAAACTCTTACCAGATGTTGATCTTACTGCTTGGCATATAAGACTCCTTCTGTTGTCCTTGCCACAGAAATCATAGAAATCACAGAATGGTTTGGGTTGGAAGGGACCTGGAAGATGATCTTGCTTGATCTCTCTTGTAGTGGACACAGATGCCCACCTACTAGATCAATTTTCTCAGGGCCCCATCCAACTGGGCTTTGAACCCTTCCAGGGATGAGAGGACACCAGGTGAGCAGGACTTCTTTCAAGACTGACTTAGACCTTAATTCTGGTAAAATAAATTTCTTAATCTTTCTTATTACACTTCAGAAAAGCCAAGTGAGTTTATTCACCCTTTCTCTCACTCATGATGAAGGCAAAAGGAGCAGGATTTCATAATAGAAAAGACTTGTAATCAATTCTCACCATAATCTCAGAAGCAAGATTGCTGAAAAAGCAGTGCTGTATCAAGAAGGATATTGCAGACAAGTTTGGAAAAATCTCTCTCTTAAAAAACTGTAAGCAACTTTTCCATTTTCACTGGGAGGTCAGAAGGCAGAAAGAAGTCACCAAGTACAATCACAACAGCTCAGTGCTTCTCCCACTGTCAAGCAAAAATGATAGGTCATTAGACTCTCAGAGAAGAAAGATCCCGTTTTGGTGACAGCTGCTCTGGTGTGTAATGCACTGAGAATGCCATTAGGTGTAATTAAAAGAAAACCTAAAACATAAGGACGGAGACCTTTTTTCTTCTCAAGATGAAAACCCTCGGTGTACATACAAAATTATCACCCGTCACAGCCATCCTCTCTTTTGTCCCTCAGGAAAACAGACAGATGTCCAGCTGGCAGGGAGTATGAAGAGTCTTACAGTCTCAATTTGCTTCCTGCTTCCTATGAGTTTGTTTCTACCTTCTCAAAAATGATTCTGTCATGCCTGTCTGGCTGTTTTGTCTGTGTCATCCCCCTTTATCTCCTATATAGTCTCCTCATTCCCTGTTTTTTATACCTGGACATTTTTCTGGACACATGTTATTCTGGACACTTGTTCCCTAATATTGGACCCAGTTCCTTGATCAGCTTGTCTGATCACCAAACAGCTAGGATGCCTTAGATCCCTAGTGCTGACCAGAGCAGGGGCCAGGCAATTTCTTTCAGGCATTCTGATGCTTTTCCCTGTTCCCTGAACATCTTGTTTTGCTTGAGTTCTAGTGCTACTGAGATCCATCTGGTACCTCCCCAGGTGATAGCATTTTCTGGTCCCAGTGACTGCAGTGCCTCCAGAGCTGCTCTCAGATGCACTCCAGTAGGGGCCTCTTCTTCCTCTCTGTGCCAAGCACAGGCCGCTTAGCTCTTCTGTCCTCTGATGTGCAGACCTAATGGTAGTATTTGTAAAAAAGAGCCTAAAGAAACTTTTGATCACACAGGGTAGTTCCCAGATGGGTAATTAAGGAGCAAAGACTATCTCCAAGCCCCTCTACCTGTTGTTTCCTTTCTCTGCTTCCTTCTGCTTTGCTTCTGTGGCTCAGTGATATGTTGTAGAAATCCCCCATTCTTCTAAAATATAAACACACCTAAATAATTTGCTGATATTGTGTCTTGTGTTCATATAGAAAAGGTTAAGGTTTTTTTTTCTCAAAAAATGTATTTTAAAAATATTTTCTTTTTAGTAAAGGCTGACTCACATATTTTTCCATGATTCAAACCAAATGTAAACTCTTTTCAGGGTCCTAGTCCAAACATTTAATTTGAGATTATTTCCAAACATTTTTATTTTGGACTGTTTTGAAACAAAAATCTGTTTTGAATTTTAGAACAAGGAATATTCTAGCAACTGGGACTCTTAAAAAAAACCAAACAAGCATGAGGTAGATTAGATCAGAGCTGTTCTGTCTTTCTTTCTGGGAACAGACATTTTTTTCAGTAATTGTGCTTTGTTAAACCCAGAAAAGGCAGATCTCACAAACCTTTAGTAAGTGCTCATGCATTTTTTGTAGAGTCACCCAACAATTTAGATTTTAAAGGACCTCCACAGGTCATCTAGTCAAGCCCTTACACAAAACAGGAAAGACTAGCAAAGGTTGCTCAGGGCCTTTCCAATTGACAAAGACAGAGACTGTAAGGCCTCTCTGAGACCCTGTTCCACTCTTTGACCAGGTTCTTGGTGATACCTGGTATTCACCAAGATATATAATCCTGGTATATAACCAGATTTTTTCATGTTTTGGGTAGTGTTCATTACATGTTGGAAGTTAATTTTGCATTCCTGAGAAGAGTTTGTCTTGGTCTTCTTTGCCATTCTCTGAAGAGTGAAGATTTGTGCATGTTAATGCTCATTGTTTGTCTACTGCGCATATTGGAGCTTGCCTTTTCTCACAAGCACACAATAGACAGTTGTGTCTACTTTCTGCTCTTTTTTTGTTCCTTCTTTCAGGGGTAGTTGTCAGTAGTTTTTGTGATTATCTTAGTTCTATTCACTTTTCCATGTGGATTTGGGTTAAAAGGTGTTTTCACCACCTTTCTTAAATTATGAAGCGATCACTTGCAGCTCCCTAACATAGTTCACTTCTATCTCTGGCCTGCACAGAGAACAGCTCTGAACTTAGTTCTCTTTATTTCAGAGGGGTCCTCATCAATTTTGACTTGCAACACTTTGGAATCAAAGGATGGGGATAAAACACTCCTGTCAGTATCAATCATTCCATTACAAATTCTTCACAGCTTAAAGATACCTTGCTTAGAAATAGGAGCTGTCATTCACTTTATGTGCCATCTGATTGAAAGCTCTTTGTGACACAGTTGTGCATTCTCCTGATCATTGAAGTCTTAATACTTCCCTGCATGTATCCAAAGAGAGCATTCTTTTCTTTTTGGACAAAGGGAATCAGACTTGTGGCATTATCAGTAGAATAGTCAGTCAGAATATGCAAGCCTAACTTGCATATTAATGATTATGTAAGTAAAAATCTATTGTAAGTAAACAATTTTGTCATCTGCAGGAAAATTTTTGTCTTCATGTCTATGAGGTCAATGGATTCCCACAGTACGACTATTTTCAAAGCTATATCAAATAAAGACATAAAAGTCTCCCTAGTTACAATTCTGGATGGGCTGTATTTTACTTATCTCCAGTCTTTAACTCTTTACATCTAGTCAATGCTCTTTCCCTCTATACTCAATAAAAGTGGGTAGCTCATCCAAAGTCAATACTTATCCTAGGATGGGATGAATCACCTTCAACACATTTACACTGACTATAGGCAGAGTCGAAATGGACTAATTTAGATCACTTGCTGACAAAAGAGATGAGAGATTCTACCTCTGCCCCCCCATGTCATCCCTGACAACCAGTGTGTGTCCGGCTTTGCCCATTATTTTGATCCAATTTTGGGCCCAAGGGTGCTATCAGAACTTAAAAATAACAGCAAGCCATGACAAATCAATTACAAAAATCTTTGGAAAAACATCTGGAGTTTTGCAGTTCAACTTCCCCTACTTTCTCCCTTTGGGATGCTGAAATCTGTCAGGTACTTTAGATACTGAAACTTTAGATAGTACTGCATGCCCTCTCTCACTCCCCCAGCAAACTTAGGCAAGGAAACTTAATCAATTTGCTTATGTTTATATCTTAAACAATTTAGAGCAGTTCTGAAAGTAAGAACTAAAAGTCTGAATATGCCTGGCTCTTTCTCTCCCAGAAACTGTTGGCGACAAGCTTTCAACAGTGTCTAAGCTAATATCCAAGTGAAGTGGATGCAAAGATTTGACAAGAGTCTTGGCCTCACACCAGCTGGACCATGATGCTGGCACTGCTGGCATTGGAGTACCAGAACATTCCCTCAGTAGCTGGGATAAGCAAGATCTATCCTGTGCTCTTCTGCAGCATTCCATTCCCAACAGAGTGGCTTATTTGACTAGGAAGTAAGCAGTCTCTCAAGGTACAATGTTGCTCAAAATCTTCATGGAGAGGCAATATTTTTTTGGTCATTTATTATGAGTCAACTGAACAGCGGCAGTATCTGTATTTTTGGGATCTTTTCTTTAATGTATAGATGACACAGAATTTTCTTATACAGGACTGCAGGGTCTAGATATGCTGTCCTGAGGATGGTATGTATAACTGAGTAGCTAAAATTATTGCAAGTCGTTCCCCAAAAAACTCAAGCAGATAGTTGCATAATACTTGCAAACAGTCAAGTTTCTTCACCAAAGTGGAGGTAGACTTGAGTTAATTTTTGTTTCACTGCTTCATTTATACAGCTTGTCCTGATTTTTTTCTGTATTTTCCCATAAAAACATTAACATTGAACAACAACAACAACAACAAATTATTGGTTGCTTTATTAACATCAAACTCACTCCCACAGTACCTTCCTAAAACTGCCCAGAATACTGCTTCACAATTCATGGACATCAAACCCATACTTTAAGCAGGGTAAAAAATAGTGAAACAGCAAAAATTTTAAAGTATATTGGAAACAGATAGGTACTGGTAGTAATTCAAGCTTTCTTGTTAATAATATAGTTCCAAAACTACTGCCTCTGTGGGAGCCATTACTATTCAAATAACACTGTGCAGTGTTATTCATTTTGAATCACAGTTGTACCAGGAATTATTTCAAACTCAATTCTGTTTGTGTTGCAAACCTGACACTTTTATTAGGTATATGAATAAAAACATCTGTACATATATTCAAGAAATGGAACGATTTTCAAAGGAATCAGCCTCACCAGCTGAGAGTCAGCTCTCTGACCAACACAGGCTAGAGCCAGAGAACAAAGAATGCTCTCAAAGAAATCATTACGTGACCTTTCTGTCCAGACAGTGTCTCTGTGTTGACCTGAAATTCTAGCAAGAGAACTGCTCTGAAATAATGCCTTAAGTTAGTGACAAAAAGCATCTCATATTTTCCTAAATGAGGGAAAGGAAGGACTAAACACTTTCAAACACTTTTGAATGCAAACACTTCCAAAAGTTCCTATAAAACAACACCATTTCTTCTTCTCTGCTAGATTTTGCAAACTTATGAAAATCATGAATTTCCAAAGAAGATGCTGTGAGCTGATGTCCCAATTCTCCTGCAGTCAATACAAATTCTGGTAATCACCAAGTCATTGCTAGCACATACAGAAAACTATAGCATGGCAGTTCCAGTTGGCCTTCAAGACACTGAAGCGTTACAGGGGAAGCAGGAGAGGAATAAGTGAGCTAAGGATGGAGAAATTCTCTGTTACCTGGGAGCTGCCTTGATGTCAGATATTAATAAATGTACCTTCCCAGAGTGGCTATAAGCTTCAGAAAGTACATGAACAGTGGTTTGGATTGCAGAAAGCTTCCTCTTTATTTTTTTTTTTTAAGCAATACACACTTGACTCCCTGTAAGTGTGCTATACTGTAATAAACTTACTTGAATATTTATCAGAAAGAAAATACTCACTAAAATGGACTTTCACTTTTGGTAAATAGCATATGCTCCTCCTTAAAATGAAAAAAAGCAAATGGGTCTGGATAAATATTTCCTCTTGCACAATGACAGCCATGCTGCATCTTCAGCATCAGTTAGTACCAGGCAATACTTTTCCAAGTGATAAGGATGCCAAAACAGCGCCATAATATTATTTTTCATCACAGTTCAAGAGTCTTAGGAAGGCCTGCTTTTATTTTGGTACAAAATCCCATTGGAGAAATTCACATCATGTGAATAAAATACCCAACAATTTTAACTAAGAACTCTGCCTCGTGCTAGCACTCAGTATATACTCAGGCAACACAGTGTGAAATCAGAACATATGAATCCAAGTCTGGCTGCATTTGTATTGTCCAGGGGTTAATTTAGATTTTCTTCTTAGCATTTTATTTTTGACTAACAGTCCACAGCAAGCTGCAGGTAGTGATTCAAAGCAACAGCAGGATGGTCACCTTCAGGTGCATTTTAATGATTCATGCTGAAATTCTGCTGTCAACGTATTTTTAGCTGCAGACATATATGTTAAAATAGCTTTTTGTTGCAAGTTAACAAAAGTAATGCTCGCTAATAAGTAGTGACCCAGCTGTTGAAAAAAGTTCTTTTTGAGGAGTGGGACATGGAGAGTGGCACATCAGAGAGCCCAGCTGTGACCCAGAGCTCCCACGAAACACTAGCAGCAGTCACACTTCCTTCTGTGTCCTGTCCCCTTCATCTAAGGGACAGCTAGGACCCAAAGGGCAGAGGCTGGAATATCTGAATGCAAGTAATTAAAGAGATCAGCATTAAAAAAACCAAACCAACAACCTGATGAGAAGTGGCATCTGTTTTTTCCCTCATAGCAAAGAAGTCAAACATTACCAAACTGAAATCTGCTGTTCTCCTCCTGACTCCTTTCCGTCCTCCAGCCTTCTTCCTGGTGGGGTGGTGTGAGGAGCAGAAAATACCTTAACTCTGTGTGAGCACCACTCTGCAATAACAAAATCATCCCTGAATTATCAACACTGTTCTCAGAACCTATCCAAACCCCATATTAGCTACTATGAAGAAACTAACTATCTCAGTCAACACTAGCACTCTGGCAGGTTTTCCCAGTGTCTTCAGGTCTCCTGGCTCCCAGCCTTGTGCTTCTTTTTTCCCGTGTTATAATCGACCTTGCTATTCTATATGCAGAAATTGTGGCAAGGCAAAAAAATTTTAATCCTTTTTCGAGCCTTTCTGTTGGAAACTGGGCTACATCTTCCCTTATGGGTAACAATTTTGCTTGCTTTTGAACATCCTCCAAATAGTCTTGTCATACATAAACTTGTGCCATTTGTCAGTCTGTGTCACCAGGAGAACTTTGAATAGCTTTGGCATGTCAAAATTCTAGAGCAAGAATGAGAACTGTCTGAGTATTATGAAGGGAAAAAGAAGAGAACTGAAAGGACTTCAAAAAGACTGCCTGCTCTTTTAGGGGATCTTAACTGCCATATCCACAGTTCTGTTGTTGAGCAGATAAAGGTGATAGAGAGGACACTTGGATTTCTACTTTTAACCTGCCCTTCAAAAGAGAGGACCTGAAAGGTTTTCTCATATTGTATTGGAATACCTTGGTGTATTAGTCTTGCCAAGCACTTCTTATCAACCCAGCTTATAATGTATTGCCTCATTACCATTCATTGGGGCCAGTGGGTAAAAAAAAAAGAGTAAATGCATTCCCTCTGCAAGTCTAAGAGCCTGTGAATCCAGAGGTCCTATTGATACCTCAGTGCTTGAAGACAAATGCTTTGGTTTAAAATGTCCGATTATTGAGGTAAGTGACTTCTCTCTGGAAGCAGTGTTAGTAATATCTGTGCAAAAGATTTGGAGTGCTGTACTGCCATTGTTGAAGTGGAGAACAAAAGTGTCACAGGTGATTTTCACACCTCTGGCTCAGTGGAGGGTGGATGGATCTGTAGGAGTCAATTGAACCATTGTTAGAAAAACAGGCAGTAAAACAATCTCTGAGTTCCTTTGCCGTTTGTTTAGCCAAGACTCAAATAGGGACAAGGAAACCATTTGTCCATTCCTTTGATTCAGTGAAGACTGAGTATGTTAAGCCACTCTAGATATAATTTCCATTCTCTGTTTTGAAAGACTTTCAATGGTGGGAACACCACTAACTCCATGAATATTTGGTTTTACACATGGTATTTCCCATTAGAATGAATTTGCAAATGCCGAATCTGAGGGTTTTTTTTTTTTTCACTTAAAAAAAAATACTTGTTAGGTATAAGAATTTATAGGAAGAGACTTTTATTCTTAGCAAGAGCTTATCTCATCTTTCCTCTGGTGCCTGGGTCGCTTAATCCTCGTTTTCCCTTTCTGTGATTTCCTTGTGCTCCCACAGTATTTTCAGCTTCTTACTGAACCAGTATTTTATCTCCAGTAGCAGCTACTGTTGCCTCACATTTCTCAGACATCTTCCTCTAAGATCTCTACATGTCATTGAAAGTAGCTGTGACTAATGCCTTTATCTCCTCACCTAATCCTCTCCGACCCTTCTTTCCTAGAAGTCTTTTAACCCACTAAGTTGCTCACTATTTGTATCACTTTTACTTGCAGAAACTCTTCTTCTACAGATGAGAAAGGCTTTCTGTGTCCAAACTCAGAGAATAGGCTTGGTGAGCCTAGAGTTCATATGTATGCTTTGAACTGATAATTATTTTACTGAATATGATAAGGAAGAAAGCATAATATCATCTAATTGTGACTGCACACTCCATACAATCAATTAATATTCAGATACAGAGTCAGCCATAGGAGGTTTGAAGACAGTTTTTTCTTCCCTCATATTTTGGTATAGCTAAGGTCCTGTACATAAACTGAAACAACTTGTTCAGCTGCTGCATGTGAGTTAAAGTAGACCAACCTGAGAAAACAGCATCTGTTCCTTGTCACACATCTTAGGCAGATCTTGGAAAAGAACATGACATAGACCCCTTATGCTCTTGTGATACTAGACACAGCAAACTCTCTGCTGTGGTGTTCCCTAAGGCAGTCTTTGATGACTCTCTGCTGCTGCTATATCACTTGAGTCAGTTTGCAGATGCAATCAGGCCTCAAACCTGGATGCCAATCACTGCCAAGCAGAAAAAGTGGGTTAAATTGGGACGTTACATCTCTCACAATGAATAATTCACCCTAGACTAGTCTTCTAACCTCTCCAGCAGTGGTTATTCGTGCATACACTGTGTGTATTCTTTACACCTCTCACTAGGGCTGTATGGGAATCAGATCATGCTTACAAGTTATGTAGCAGATTACAATAAGTGGCACTTGCTACAGGCTCAGGAACTGACAATCAGTTTCATTTAGCTCAAGGCTTAGACATAACACTTCACCAGTCCGTATATAAAGTGCTGAGAATGTGATGTCTGCAATTGCTATTATTTCTATGCTACTACATCAACACTTCGTGAAACTGAGATCTGGACCCCATAAACCTAAATGTTCTCTACAAAAGGTGAGTCTCACAAATTACATCAATTGAAAAGACACATGAAAGTAAAGGAGGCTGGAGAATGGATTTCTGTGACCTGACCAGGGTCACAGTGGCAAGAGATAAAAACAACTCTCCCTGCTCCCTTCTATTTTTTCCATCTGGGAAATTATGGTATTTATGTAATGATTTGCAGGGACATTGTGCTGTATTCCTGCTGCCTGTTGTGGAAGCCTCACTTGAGCTTTGCGACACTCAAGTAACGTGCATTTGGCCTTGCAGGGTGCTTCACTGAAGAGTGAATGCAGACTTCTTCCATACCAAGGGATAAAGTGATGGACCTTACTGAGTAGAGGCCAGATTCAGTTCCCTAATGCCAGCATCTGGTGTAATTTTGCTGCCATGGGGAATCCTTCTTTGCCTCCTGCTGCTAATCCAGAAGGGAAGAGCTCATGGGTCATCTCAAACAATCCTGTGTAGATGTCTCAGGTAACCTAGGGCAGCTAAAAGGACACTGGATATCACCTCATGGCAACCGAGTCAAATCCTTATTAACCACTGACAGCAATGAGTATACGGACACCTTATCCACATGCAAATATTTATGTAAATCCAAATCCTGTAATCCAGCTGAGGTCCAGGCCCCTCTCCACTGGCTAGACAGGGAAGTTTGTGTTGTTGTGGTATGCTATACACCCATAATTTGGTTGGACATTGAAAACATTTTAGCTTTCTATGGTGGTGAGTACACAGCCTGTTTTGTCTCAGAAGTGGTTCTCTTCCAAGCCATCAGTTTTAAATAATGGGTGGGAGGAAGGAAATAGGAAAAGTGAATCAAAATATTAAATATATCTTTAATAGCTGACTTTCACTAGTCCTTTATCCCAGATTGTTTCCTCCATTAGCACCTGCAAGAGTTGATTAAATGAGACAGACATGCCAGATTCATCAACACTGACAATTTTTTTTCAGCTTGTATGTACCTACCAAAAGGAGATTGTTGCCATTTGTTATTAAAACATTCCTAACTGCATCTCCTAGGAGCAAAAATAACTTTGATTTTTATGCCCAGTAGTTTTTCTTGCCCTTGATAGCATGATCGACAAATTAAGTGATCTCATAATTTATTCCTGCAATGTTCATTTTATTTATAATCCAAAAGCAATTAAATTCTCTTTTATGCCACATTGTCCTGGTGACAGATGTGTGGTTACCACTCAGACATTTGATGGCTGATATAAATCATCCTGTGATCAAAGTGTCTGTTGACTTGAGAGTCTGAATTTGCAGCAGATGCCTCCACATACAGAGTGACAAGAAAATTCTTCATGGGAGTCTCATTTCAGTTAACCACCTTGCTTTACTCTGACTTTGCAATCTGACAGCCCAGTTATTTTATGACAGCCAGGAGTCTTCAAATGTATATTTACAAAGTTACCAAATGTGTCACTTTGTCACTTATACCAAATAATACCTTTGATAGAAAAGAAATACATTAAAATTTATAGGGTCACAGTGCTAAAGGAGAAGGAATAGATAGTGAGTTTAACAATTTGACAAATTTATCTGCAAATGTTGGAAGATCTGCAGGATTATTTTACAATTTTGCTAAGAGCAATATCCACATGTAATAACTTCCTTTTCTCCCTGTCCCCCGATTTTCTGTTCTGTTAAACCATAAGAAAGCCTCTGGCACAATTTTAACCATCCCAACTAGTTTAGGAGGTTCAGGAATTAGTGCAGTCAAAAGAAAATTCCCTGAAGTGTTTTCGCAATGGCTACCCCTTTCTGAAGGGAAGGGGATTTTTAGTATTGCATTTATCACCAGAGAGTGTCAGCCAGTCTCACTGTTGGCCATAGAATGAGCTCAGGCACAGCTTAGTTTATTAGTATAAAAATAGGACTATATAAATATAGGACTATATAAAATAATAGTCTAGATGAGATAGGGTTGGCAGATGAGCTCTTGTCCATTGTCCAAGTCAATTGAATGTTTACTGCAGTGTGAGATAATGACCACTTGCCAGGGATCCTTCTTAGTCAACAATAAGGACAAGTCCATGATTCCTCCAGTCTACAGAGTCCTTCAGGACTATCTCAGCAGCTCATGTGCCCTTAAATGACCTGTGTGCCTTCATGGTATGCCTCAGGGCATATCTAACATCCATACCTTTTTATTTTCTACTGAGGCTGGCTGCGACACAGGCTCATTTTGTCTTAGATACTTTGGACAGAAAAAGAGCAAAATAATAACAATATCACAGAGACACTGCAGGGAGTCAGAAGAGATTCAGGGGCAAGTGCAGTGAAATGTAGATGGATGTTGATTGATGCCATTTGGCTTCAGATACAAACAGTGAGTTGAGTCCCTTTTTTATTCAGTAGTGTGTGCAAAGCTAGAGAGAGAAGATCCCTGCTGAAGTGAGCCTACCACCCCATACAGGCTGAGTTGGCAATGGAATAGCAGGCAGGGAAAAGACAAAATTGAAAATTTTCTATTAGTGGCAAGAGATGATTGAGACAGAGATAGGAATTCCTCAAACCTATCTTTCTAATAAATATATGACAACTAATTGGCTATTTGATTTCTGATCTACCCATATGGGATGCAGCTTCTGGGTTGTAGCTGGAGAGATGCTGAGTAAAAGGCAGCACAAATCATAGCAGGAGTCTGAAATTCAGCTTAGTATTGATCGCAATGGAGGCTTGATGTTTGGAGGATCTGACTAGTTTCTGCTCTGGGAAATGTCTGGTCATACTAGTTAATGTTCTAGTCGTACTAGTCTGCTCTAGTCGTACTTTAGTTAATGTGCTCCCTTCAGGCCATGAAGGAAATTGCTTCAGCTTGTTCTGCAGTGTGGTGTCTCTAGATGTCTCACATTGAGGGAGGGAATTAAGTGCTGTATGCTCCTTTCTTCTCTCCTAGATAAGTGAATAATGTCTGTTTCTTTGGTTCTCTGCCCTCTTCACTTACAAAGTACCATTAAAGGAGGAGATCAAATTTGTTGTTAGCTTGACTTTGTAGTAAAAAAACCAGCTTGGACTGAAAGGAGTGATTTAAGGGCATCCATGAATGCAGCGCCATTGCCTGCATGAGGCATGTGCTTGTCCCAGGACCTAACCTCACAGGCTGGCCTAGTTCTTGTAATATTCATAGTCTTTCACTTAACTCCACAGACAGAAAAAAATCTGGGCATGCTACTGTGGCCATGCGGACGTCAATGACATCAGAGCTTTATTTTGTGCTATTTCTGGAAGGGCATTAGATTGCAATTGGGCTTCTGAATTCTCAGATGGATCAAGATCAAGAATTTATTAAAACTGTGGAATGTTAATATCATCTTTTCTGTAGTACTTATATATGTATAAAGCATGTCACCATTCATTGCAAGATTTATCCTTTCAATTTCTAGTTCCATTGTGACTATGTCATACTGTAGAATAGGAACATCATTCCTCTTATCCTTTTTATGGGTAATTAATTCATAATGGTAAAGAAGGATTTACACAAAATGGAAAAGTCTACCTGTAAAGAAAGAATCATTCTGTCCAGTGGACCAGATTTAAATATTTTTTTCTTGTACCTGTGGGAATAGACCATAGAAGAGTAAACCTTTAAACCAGAGATTTTCAACATAGCCATTAGATAGTACATCAAGTCTCAAGGGCTTTTTGTTTGCCAGTTGATATTTTTTCTTCATTCTTTATAAAAAACCAGATCACCAGAAAAAGAACATCTTTTCCTTTTTAAAAAATGGTTTTAACAAGTGGTAGAGGAAGCAGTAAAGAAAGTAGTATGCATGTAGAATAATTTCACATTACTGAAATAGAATCATTGCTGGGGCTAGGGGCAGGGTGAAATGTTTAGACACACTATGTAGCATTGTTCAGTATATAAATGTATGTCACTGCATGCTGGCTCCATTAACACTTCCTACTTACTGTAACCTTGATGAAAGTGTGTTAAAATCATGAAAACTATTTCCTTTTAAAATGAGAAGCAGCAGCATTGAAATCAACATTTTAAAATTAATTATGGTAATATTGTTTAGTACTTGAAGAATAGAGTAGAAATGTTTGTAGGCAGGACTCTATTTCTTTAGGTAGTTCCTTTTATGTTGCTACCAATCTGTAGATGTTTTTAAGCAGCACACAGATATATCCAAATCGAAGCTCGTTAAAACTCTGCTAATGACACACTTATTTTCTGAATAACTTGTTTCCTAGGGGGTTTTGTGACCCCCAATTACTTTTGTGAGTGGAACTAATGTAACAGTGAACACTTTTTCCAGTTCCACTCTGCAATGATGTGCAACGACAAATGTCTAAAGAAAAAAATCTAAAAAAAATTAGATTAGCTATTAGGAAGAAATCATTCATGGTGAAGGTGGTGAGACACTGGCACAGGTTTCCCAGAGAAGTTATGGATTCCACATTTCTGAAGTGTTCAAGGCCGGGTTGGATGGGGCCCTGAGCAACCTGTTCTAATGGAAGGTGTCCCTGCCTACGTCAGGGAGGATTGGAAGGGGATGATCTTTCAGGTCACGTCCAACCCAAACCATTCTGCGATTCTTTGAAATAAAACTCTACATGATCTAAAGCCGTAAGGGGAGGTGTGGAGATGGACACTTCGTGTCAAAATATAATGTTGGGGATGGGGGTGATGTGCATTGGGCACACCACTTCCATAACTGACTTCCTGATGCTTGTCTGTGCCCAGAATCAATGCAATTTCACTGACATTCAGGAACTGTACCTACTTACTGAGCTACAACAAAGGAGAACCAACAGGAGAAACAAAAAATAGAAACCTCTCTGTAACAAACAAGGAGCTGAAGATCCCCTATGGCAAAAGAGATTGGAAAGAACATGCTGAAGGCTGACATATAAAATCACACCACCTCTAGCCTGGGAGTCTGATACTTTTACCTTACTGTAATAATACAAGAACTGGCCCAGTTCTTGGGCTTAACCTTAGGCAATGCTGATGAGCAGAAGTCAGTACATGGTAGCCTATCACTTGCTCTCAAAGCAGTCATCTCTGAGCCTCTCTGCTGTGTCTTTTCTTCCCCACTAGCTCATCTGAGCAGTCACTGGCTGTTCCCCTGCTCTTACAGTTATTGTCCAGCCTCAGCTCAATGCCTAGAAAAAACCCTGCTTTGGCACCTCAGCGCTGCTCTCCTCTCTCTGACTCCCACACAAGACACGGGGGCTCGGCACATCCTTTGATCTACCCGGCTGCGTCTTTCAGGAGGAACTGTAAAGTGGGGAACACACAGGGCTGCCCTGTGGAAAAGAGTAGGTATGTATCTAATAGCAGCTGACACTCTGCAGGAACCGTGCTAATTTGCTTTCCTAAATGTCATGGCTTCTTTGGTGAATGTGACCTGATTTGAAATTATGCTGACTTGCACTTTGGTGAAGTTGAGGGGCTTGATTTTAGGAGTCACACACTGCTACATGAATTGACAAGGTGATTTTGTACCTTCTTATCTAGAGTTGGATAAGATTATATCCATTAGAATTTATTTTCAATAAATCATGTTATAGTCTATGAAGAAAATTTTGCAAAATAAAGCCAGAGCATCTCATGTTTTCATTCCTCTGCTAGGTTCAAGGTGTCTTAATGAATCTATTCCTCTGTCTACGTGGTAATCACCAATATCTCATGAGAGACAGCTACCCATTTTATATTGAGGAAATATAATGGATTGTGGGATCTCTCAAGGGAGTTTCAATGTTTTGATCATTTTAATCAAAGGCAACAATTTTTTTCTCCCCATCTCTAGAAATCACAGAATCATAGGATAGTTGGATTTGTAAAGGACCTTTAACTGTCATCTGGCTCCACCCCCAGCTGTGGACAATGACACCTTCTACTAGACCAGGCTGCCCAGACCCTCATCCAGCCTGGCCTTGAGCACTTCCAGGGATGGAACAGCTACAACAATCTGGGCAACCTGTGCCAGTGCCTCATCACCATCATAGCAAATTTCATTCCAATAGCTAAACTAACCCTGACCTCGTTCAGTTTAAAGCCGTTCCCTCTTGTCCTATCACTACATGCCCCTGACAAAAGTCCCTCTCCAGCTACCCTGCAAGCCCCTTTTAAGTACAGGAAGGTTTCCCTGAATCCTTCTCTGAGCACAACAGGTCCTCAGTGTTCTTCTGATCCTTCTCCTAAAAATTCTATTTTTTACTTGAATGAGTTTTGAATGGAGATTGGAATCAAGTTACTTCTGGTTTGCAACAGCATTTGGCACTTGAGTAAATAAGGTACTGCAAATCTGCTTAATTCTCTTTTTCTCTTGCTGAGGTTAAACCAGCATCTGAAGAAATTGTTCTGTTGCTATTAGTTCATTCAATGCTACTGGTATAATATGGGTGACTTTATCTGATATTCAGGAGCCATGTTCAAGGCATGTATTACTCTAGCTGGAGAAAATGAATTCATATAAAGCTGTTGGAGTGGATGGTTCAGAGATAGATAAATACAGCTTCTGTATTGCTATATCAGTCTGTTAATATATTGTTTAATTCATCTTTGTCCTCAACTGATTAATCTAGAGACAGGGCACTGAAAATTAACTTCCCGTTATACTGCATTTGAACTCATTTACAGCTTTCAGATTTGTTTAGTGACCTTAGATCAAGGACTTCATAAACTTTTGAAAGGAGCAAATAAGCAGTCACAGCTGAACATTTGAAATGCCTGAGTCAAAAGTAACATGGGGTACCATTTAGAATAGGGGATTACAAATCATTTACCACTCGTTTCCTATGAGCCAGAGAGTGGTTGTCCTGTTCTTCCCTATCTTCTTTAATATAGAGTGCTATCCCCCTGCCATGGGCATGGACATCTTAAACCAGATCAGGTTGCACAGAGCCCCATCCAGCCTGACCATATCTTTCAGCATGTCTCAAGATGTTCCTCAGATATTAAAAAGAGATCCCCAGAAACTTCTGACCTCAGTGTCTGGCATTTCCTGACAATGTAACTGGTATCTGAGGAATACAGGCTTCAAATCCTGGCTTTGAACCTGCTATGATAACATTTGTCATTTGTATGTGAGAAGAGGAGCCCGCACTTAATGCAACGTTGGGAACAGACTCTCAAAATCAGCATAGAGCACTTAGCAGTCAAAATCAGCAGTCTGGCAAACAAGCAGTGTTCTAGGTCAGGCACTTTGGTGATGGATGAATAAACAGGAACTTACAAACTGATTTTGCAGGTAGGTAAGCAAACCCAGAGGGTAACACAGTTTTGCAGCATTTAAATTTAAATGTTATTCTGGTGTAAGTCTTAAAACCTTCCAGGCAGAAAAATCCCCATCTAACTATTGTGTGACAATTGTTCTTTTCTCTGAGATACTACTTTTAATAAAAATAATAGAAGTTTTTCAAATAGTTCTGGACAAGGAAGCTCACACAATACCAAAATCAAGAGATAGCAAGGAGATTGAAAGGTATTTTAAGAAAGCTGTAATATATTAAAGTTCTGCAAGTTTGCTAGAAACATAATTCATAGTACCACCAAAGGGAAAGAATAGTATTAACTTGTCCATTTTATATAAATCCCTAAGTTTGGAACAAACCCCACACCTCTTTTATCAAGTTAAATTTATATTGTTAGATGAAATAAAAATTTTATGTTCTGTATGGAAGTAGAAAAGGTCCTTAGTGAATGATCTTAAATTATCTCCTATTCAAATGAGTTAATTTTACTGAGAGAGTTCTATCAAACCTTTAATTAGGATTAAATTGTACATCTAAAAAGTTGGCAATTTGACAGTGACCTCCTTAAAACACATTGATCCAAGTCAATGGAAAAGGGAATGAAATGTTAAAAAAAAAAAAACTTTTTCATTTTAGTCATGGGATTTTAGGTTTAGTGTGAAAGGTTGGGGCAAGCAACAACTATTAAAAAGAGAATGTTTTCATTCCCCCCCCCTCCCCCCCCCCCCCAGAAGTTTCTAATGATAGAGGTTCAATTAGTTAATCTTTGTACAGCACTTCAAAAAATGTGAAGTGCTCTTTTGGACTTGGTCTGATACTCAACAAATTTGACAATAGACTTTTCATTGACTGCTATGAGAGATGAACTACACAGCTAAATTCAAGCTTCCTGAACTGCTAAGGAGGAGATTTTGATAAGCTCAAAGCTGTGAAGTAGATTTTGAAACACACTGCTGTCTAAATTTCTCATTTGATTCATGATGAACTCCCAATCTTTCAGAAACACGACTTTTCAGTTTAAAGTCTCCCGTTCCTGTCAAAATTGCCTTTCTTTGCTCTTGATGGATATCTTTGGAGGAGTTGGACTCTATGATCCTTATGGGTCCCTTCCAACCCAGAACATCCATGAATCTATTATGATATCTATATGCACCTGCATTGAAAACATCCCTGCCCAAAAGCTTTGAAGCAGTCTTCATTTACAAGTCCATTTTCAGTGTGATTGAACATACTGTCCTGCTGGTGTTGTAACCAGTGGTTCTATATTTTTTTAAAAATGTGATGAAAATGTGGACATCCTGATTTCTGCACAGCCCCATAAAAGTTGATGAAAGCTGACATATGAGTTCTGCTGGACAAGACAACTAGTAGCCAACTTGGGTGGTTTTTTCCCCTACTACTGTACAAATATGTTATGTTTGAGGTAAATATCCAATATAATCTGATCAATACAGTTCCATTTACTAGTCACACTTCGAATTTCATCAGGGACAACATGCATTCTTGTTTTAAAGGTTATTTTGGTTTTTTTTTCTCTAAAATCTTGTAGACATTGCTTGGATTTCCGTTATTAAATTCTTTATTAAGCTCAATTCCATTTCCCCTTTTTTCCCCCTTCAAATTCCCACAGAATGTTTACAAACCACACTTTCCATCTTATCCCAGTCATCTTGATTGCTCTATTTCAGTGTTGCAGAAGATACTCAAAATTCCAAGGTGTGTTCGGTTTGGGTTTTTTTTGTGAAATATATGACAATAGTTTTCTAAAAAAGTAGCCATAGAGTATGGTAACATTAATTTTGTTCTTGATCTGTGCTTCAGGTTTGCCTACTCTATTTATGAGCATAAAATAAAAATTTCTTAAATCAGAATTTGATATTTTCAGTTATTTTAAGAAACTACATAAACTAGCTGTTAACAGTGCTTGCTTGTTAATCTGGAGTTACATAATTACAAATCCTTGAGAAAGCAGTGGGGAATTGCTAGCACTTGAATTGGAATTTTAAGCCTGGTGGCTTAGTAGTAATAATTTGCTTTAGTCTTTTAGCAATTGTTTGAAGTATATTTTAATTTTTTAATGAATGTTTATGCTAGTTTAAATTCCCATTGAAAAGTTTGAATCTGTAAGACTTGAGTGCTCAGATGATGGTCTTTATTTCCAGTGCCCAGAAACATCATCCTACTGCAATGGGGTTGATATCCTGTGACCAGCCCTTTCCACTATCCAGTGCATTCTGGAGAAGGCTGAAAGTATTTCAGTTTTCAGACTGATTAATTGGAGAGACTGAATTATACAGCAAGTGACAGACCTTGGAACTCTGGAGCTCATATATCTCTTTCCATTTCCCCATCTTGGCTATGACACAGAGCTGGTAGAAACCAGCCACAGGGCCACTGGTAGACACCTGAATGGAAACAATCTTTCTCCTCTCTCCTTCAGTGATGTTGTTTCTTGCTTTTTCCTTTATTCTGATGCAGCCTCAGAGAAATTGGGCTACAGTTGACAGTAAGTTTTCACAGTATGTGGTTAGGGGAAAACAAAGTATTTTTAAGGCTCAGAGTGAACTAAAGGCGCAGCAGCGATGAACCTATCCACAAAAAATATCAAACAAATTAAGTTTCTGTACAGATGGTGTTCACCGTAGATGTTAGTCACAGGCCCAGTTCCCAGATACCAGTACCAGTTAATGATGGTTTACCAGTACCAAGTTACTAATGCGTTATCTAAGAGCAATAGCCTGCTGAGATGAGCAAATGTAACATGTAGTATTTACATTTGCAGTCCTGAGTTTCCCATTAAAATGTTTGAAGTACACTGTAGAAATGTGGATGTGCTTACTGTGCAGATTTCCATAAAATTATTTCTGTGCTCACTTGGAATACTGTGTAAATTGACTGAAGGCATCAGGTGGGACCAAAAACTACATTAACATTTCTTCCTCAAAATGCAGCAAATAGATTTCAATATTGCACTTGAAGGTTTTTTTCTTTTTGGGGCACAGAGTAACATGAAATGGTTCTTCTGTTTCCAAATGTCCTTCAACTTGCTAATTTCCAGGGCCCCGCCACTGTTCACTGTGATTCATTGTAGCAGCGAATAACGAATGTCACTAAAATAGTGAGATCGCCTGAGCTATTTCAGAAATTAATGGACTGACTGTGATATACTGGAGCCTCTTTCATGCATCTATAATTGGAGTGCCAATTTATTTCCAATCATTTCAAGCACTGTAATTATAGTGCATCATTGTTGCCTGCTTAACATTCATATGGGACACTGCCACAATAATTCTGGCAGGAGGCCACCTATTTTACTGCTGAAATGAATGGTAAAAATGAGAGGTAGTATACAAAGCAAGAGAACTTTGAATTTTGTTTAGAGGTTTTGTTCTGGCTAAGCAAGTAATTCTGGTCATGGTAGAATGGAACAGAACAAAGTCACCTTCATATAATTTCAATAAAAATATTTTCTGTGTGGACTAGAAATCAGTCAGGTAGGAAAAAAATAAATCTAATGTTTTAAATACAAATCCATAGTATTCCATCTGTAATATCAAAAAAAATTATTCACATTTCAGCTGAAGAAAGAAATCAAATTATTTTCTAGGAAAAAAATGCAGCAAGATTTTTTACTTTGTTTATAAA
The DNA here is from genome assembly GCF_012460135.2 of Molothrus ater. Taxonomy (NCBI): domain Eukaryota; kingdom Metazoa; phylum Chordata; class Aves; order Passeriformes; family Icteridae; genus Molothrus; species Molothrus ater. The sequence goes on from NC_050479.2 coordinate 83,836,560, forward strand.
GGTAAAATAAGGAATTGTGAGGACTGGAACTGACCTAATGAAGTCTATGGTTTTGAAGACCTCAAAGCAGTGTCATCTAGAGCAGGTTTCTCAGGGCTGTGTCTAGTGAGGTCCATGGCCTGGAAGATTATAAAGTAGGGTCAGACAGATCAGATATCTCAAATCTGTATCTAGTCTCCACACATGAGCATTCTATAACTTCTTCGGACAACCTATTACAGAGTTTGACAACCTGCAGTATTTTTTTCTTGTGTTGAAACAGGATTTTTTTGTATTGCATTTTGCGTCTGTTGCCTTTTGCCAGGTTTTGGACAAAACTGAGAGGCATCAGGCTCCATCTTTACAGCCTCATAATGAATAGTGAAAAGATTCAAAGCAATTCAATAAAGCTGATCAACTCCAAAGTTTATACCCATGTCACCCATACTACAGATAACCCCCAGAGTTTCTAGCTTCAGCGTAGAGCAAAGATAATAATTGCCAGTCAGAGAAATCCTGCAACTTTAATTCACTTTGGGACCTGCATCCCACAGACACTCCAGATGCAAGACAGAGGCCAAGTTAGGTTCCTGGGCACACAGAACAAAGTAAAAACAGCTGTAGCCAATAGTAATTAAGCAGCTGGTCACTAGCAGTGCATTATTACTCATATGCTTTTTCCATCTTGGTCGGATTTTTCTGTGTCATTAGACACTTCCTGAATCTGGTCTGATCTTAAGTTTTCAGATTTAAGAATAAGAGATAAAGTATCTATGCAAAAAAAAAAAAATCTCAGCAAAAATCTCCTTGCTCAAGACTGCAGCATGAAATTATTGAGGAAGGAGGTGATGGAGCTAGGATGCAAATTAAAATTCAGCTGCTGTGTCAGAGCAGTGAAGGAATTCCCTACCTGAGAGCATTGTAAAGTTTGAGAAAAACATCACCATTATCCAGAAAGGTCACCAAAAGAAGCCAATTAGAATTCTGGAAGGAATAAATCTTTAATAATGCCCTCCTTGGAAAGGTCAAATAGAACTCTGTATTGGTCTCTTATTCCCCAGAAGGCATTGGCAGTATTTTACTTGATGCAAATTGTTATAACTCTGCAAAAGTTACTGAGAAATTGATCTTCTCTGTGTCAGCTAAGGACAAACACCATTTTGCCAAACACAGGCAAGCCTTGGCTGCATCAAAAACAAAATAATTGTATTCTAAAGTAACTGGATTGTCTTCCACATATGCCACATGTACTACTGTGCAATAATGAAGTCCTGCAGTATAAAAATGCTGTGTCAAAAAGGATCAAATTTAATTAATGGAACACTTTTTGTGTGCCCCGATGTGCTGCATGATATAAGGTGTAAAATGCTCAAGTTTTCCAAATGAAACTATTTCTCACCATGCATTTGACATTGAGAGCAACTTTAAAAACCACAGGACAGTTTTAATGCTTCCCTTAAAATATGTGCACATGCAGTGACAGCATTCTGTTGTGCCCAAAGTCAGAATATCCTTTTTTAAGCCTGTGGGGAACCAGCTGGAGGAGATGAGAAAAGCAGTGGTATGGGTGATTCCTTCAGGGACAAAGAACAATCACTCTAGAAGGCTTTTGGTTGCTGAAAATAAGAAAAATGGCAGTGTAAAACATAAAGCTGGAAAAGATGGTAATGAGGAGATGGTGAGCAGCGTGAGATGACTAAAAGAGATGACTTAGAAACCATTAGAAAGATGATATCATAAAAAAAACTCTGTTCAAATAAATATTGGGGCAGAAGTTCATAAAATGCAGATAGAGAAAAGAAGAAAAAAAGATACCCATTTTCAAGAAATAAAGATCCATTTAACGAGAGCACTTAAATTAACTAACCAGACCAAGACCAAATACGTTCTTGCATGTATTCCAGAAATATAAAAATAAAAAAGGTGAATCAGATGCTATATTATGAAAAGAAAATATTCATCTCCTTGGTTCATATGGTAGCTGTTGAGATACTGAATTTGCAAGATGCAAATAATATATGAAACAAAAAACAAGTTGTACTGATGAAAGAGCATCACTGTACATTAAAAAAAGAAAAGGTTTCAGGAAGAATATTGTAAAATTGGCAGATGGACATAATCACATGTGAAGGGTACAAAAAATAATTTTTTTGATCAGAGGTAGATATTTGCACTAAGCACACTTATTATCTTCCCTCCAGCCTGCCTTGTGCAAGTGGATGGTATGAGGATGCAGACTTGGGAACAGATTGAGATTTAGGCTTAAAGACAAATTAATGCAGAGGTAGTTGATGACTCCTGGTCAAAAATGGGAATAGCAGCTATGCCACTGGGGCCTTCACAGACTGCATCAGTGTAGTCATGAAGGCATGACAGAGATTTCAGGGTCTTGGTGTAAGCAGCTGGCTGAGAGGGCAGAGCAACCAGCAGAATGCAGTCCCATCTGCCAGTAATCAAATACAGGAAAATAAACTATATACTTAAAAGTGTCTCATAATATGGGCAACTGATATATCCTGGGGAGTAGGCTGCTGCTAATTTTTAGATGGTGGTCCCAGGTCACATACTTGAATACCTATACATAGACACGGTGAATCAGTAGCTAAGAATGGGGTAATAGACCATAATACAAATTAAATGACTTTGCAGTGCAGCTCAGAAAAGAATATTCACTAATCAAGTATATAATTACTGAGCTTTTATGCTTATTACATGGTCAGTCAGTTAATGGTTGTGTAGCAGCAAAAGCAAGCAGCACTTTATCAAAACCTATCTGAAATATGCAAAGACACTTGTTTAACAAATGATACTAAAGCAGATAAAACCTTTACACTGTAGCAGTTTCTATTTGGTTACACTGTAGCAGTTGTCTATTTGTTTTACCAGCTGTTTATCAACAATTTTATTCACATGCTGACCTAGGGAATTAAAGAATGGCTGCTATGGTATGAAAGCGAAAAGAAAGCCTCCTTTGGAGATTTGCTGTAAAAATAGGTCTCTCTCAAAAATATTTTTGAGTTTCTTCTGATGTAGTAATTAAAAAATCAAAAGTGTTTTCAATTAGGAAAAAATGTAGGTGGATCAGAGGTAGCTATTTTCCAGGGAGATTAGCAGCTCTTCTGAAATGTGCTACGAAGGCAGCATATAAACTGATACACACACATTAATTATTACCAGCACATAACTCAGCTACATCATATACTTGGGACTAGGATGCACTGCTATACTGCCTAAACATGCATAAATAACACCACATTTCCTCTCCCACCACTAGCCTCCAGTCTGAGTACAAAACATGAGTAAGTAACACAGATACCTTCTATTTCTTGACAGCTTTGAAGACTGCAATGTTTGCATTTTCATTATTCCCTTCCCACCCATCCCCACTCCCAGAAGTCACAAGACCCAAAAAATCCATTAGCAACTCTGAAATTGAAGATTTTCATGTGATCAAGGGCTCCTAAAATCTGGTACTTTAAAGAAAAAAACCCAAGTACCCTGACAGCTACTACACTGAAATGTGTTCATTGCAACTGAGTAGACAGAGAAGTCCTATGAAGCCAACATACTCCAGGCAAAACTGGAGCATTCATGCAATGTTTGATCTCGGGAACAGCACTCTAAATAACTCACACCTACACACCATGCAACAGTGAGCACATCTGCTGCTTCACTGTGTATCCACACAGGCTATTTTCTTAACAGAGATCCTTTGACAATGAGAAGGAATCAGATAACAAAACCCTTAATTAATTAAAGTGCAGCCTCAGGACACTGGCTGTGTAACCAACTGTCTTATGGTCAGAGGATCTGAATATTTCTTATATCTAAAATGTATTGCAACCAAAAAATTTATGTTTATCTCAAATACCTGGACTCTCTGGATACCTATCTACTAGCACAATAAATGTGCTAAGGGTTGTTTTCTGGTGATAAGGACTACTGGCATGAATATAATGTTAGAACATGTCAGCCTCAATTACATAATGCCTGCATCCAAACTGCCTATTGAGAGTGATCCCTGGTGCCTGCTGACTTCTGAACACTTCCCAAAAATTGCTCAGGTGGGGACTAACCAGGCTGGGGCCAAAAGTATGGCCAGGGATTACTATAAAGCCTACCTGGAGAGCTGATTGAGTTCCAGTCCCTGAGGATAATTTCTGGTGCTGTTTATCAGTCTATGTAGCATAAATGTAATTTATCTAAATAAATGTAACCTTTAGTTTGGACAGGTAATCTGGGTTGTATTGTTGATTCTTTTCTTGTGAAGCCATGGTCTACTAGGAGGGCATGGCATGGGACAAACTAGAGTTGAAAACAACTGAAGATGCTAAAAAATGAAAAATTCAACTTTCTAAGAATTTTGGGGGAAAAAAAACCCCCACTTTTTTTTTCAAACCCTGATACATAGTTTATTTGTTAAAACAAAATAAATACAATGATCCCTTAAATTTTGCACACTTATGCAAAGCCCAGAAATAAAGCAGAACAACAGTCTTGCCCTCCCCATCTTATAAGGTTAAAAAAAAAATCAAATTATAACTGTATTGCAACATTTGCATATAACATTTACCATGCAAAGCATTCTGGACTAAATGCTGGGACATCCAAAGAGTATGGCCCAAGCAGTCTGAGCCTTATGCAACTCCTTATTACCCTCAGTTGAGGATTGCTTAGAGTTCATCATGCCACTGGGAACATTTATTTCTGTTTCTCAGAAGTGATGCACTCTTGTTTATACAGCAGAATTGCTGCTATCTTAAAGCATCTCAGTGCTTTCAGAGAGAAGCATAGAGGATGATATCTTACTAATTGGACTAAATACATGGATTGCCTCACTTTTTTTTTTTTTTTTGAACTTGAAAAGGTTAAAATTGAGGTCTCCAAAGGCATGACAGTACATAACTCCTAAAGGAGTTAGGAACTGAACTACTACTTTTTTCAGCTGGGAATGAAGAGCTAAAATAACAGTTACAGACTATAATCTACTTCTGAATATTGGAGAACCATCAGCTGACCATCAAACTGACAAACTCAAGACAATGTGTATACCAGCATTGGGGTGAAACAGCCCAAAGGAGCACTCTTACCTAGGTGGTGGTAAACCTTTTTTTCACCACCTGTATATCTGATCACGTGACACAAGTGTCTTGCCTTGAACGCTCATTTTTAATTGAAATTTTCATTATAATGTTCCTTAAGGGTATAATATTGAACATAAATAGCAACTCATGGACTTGTTCTCAAGCTAGATATGTTTTAAATATAAAGACTTGTTGATATAAAGAGAAAAACACGTCACTCACTGAACATCCCCATTATTCATGTACAAAGTCAGTGTTTTGAATGCCACAGCTTTGGTTCCCATAGGACTGTGCAAATTCCAGCTTTCAGTGCTAAGGATTTTTCCCTAGAAAACTGAATTGTGTAATTTGGTTTTCAGCCCAGCAGCACCTGAGGAGTATACAAAGGCAGAAAAAGTAATTTAATGTACTGTGACTTATTTAATCTGTTCTAATGCTAACATGATCATTTATTTTATGTTCCTTCCAAGCCTGCTACATTTTTCTTAACATTAGTCAGAGGTGTATTTGTTAATGTTTTAGCAGTGATTTTGTTACTGCTGCTACAGAGGAGGAAAAAAAAAATTTGATCCTTCCCAGAGTATATTTAGAATATTTGTCAGTTCCCCAGGTTGGTCATCAGGAGTGGAATTAGGCCAGAAGTTGAAGTCACAGTTTTGCAAATATTAAGGTACTGAAAGGAGCAAGCAAGCACACAGGTAAAATTTACACACAGGTCAAAATATATTATGGTCCAGGCTCAAAAGCAGATGAAGTAATTTGACAGCTGATGAGGACTGTGACAATCTCAAAACAGAATATGAATACTTTTCAGGGAATGTCTAAGGTAGGTGATAGGAATAGCTGAAGGGAGAATATCTGAAATAGGACCCGTGGGGTTTTTGATATGTTCTACTCTTCTCTACCCAGGGGTTAAGATACTTCTGAGATCTGAGAAACAGTTTGGTCCCTTTTGTTGTATGCTCTTTTTGTTACTTCTACTTCTTTTACCTATCAGTTCAAGTCAACAAATAACTTTGGTATTGATAAGTCCAACTGTTGCAAAAGACAATATCTACCATACAAAAACTGTCCCAACCAAAGACATTTAATTTTTCAGGTTGAAAAGACCTCCAAAGTCAAGAAGTCCAACCATGAGCTCAGCACCACCGTGTTGACCACTAAACTATGACCCCAATTGCCTTATCCAAACGTTTTTTGACAGCTTCTAGGGAATGATACCCCCTGTCTCACCTGTGCCTTCTCTTAATGAAGATTCTGTCTCCCCTCCTCTTTTCAGTCTCGAGTAGAGCATGGTGGATTATTGTGCCCACTGATCTCCACTGGAGCAGGCCATTAACTGGCTCTAGCTGCACTAAGAGTTTGTGGCTCTGGCACAGCTCCATGGAAACCAACATGGTGGTTCTTGTCCCTGCCAGGTTTGGACTTGGGTCCTTGGTACAGTTAGGCAGCCAGCCTCTCTTGATTGGGGGTCCATCTCTTATTTGCTATTCTTTTCTATAGTTGCTAGATTTATTTTTAATTATTATTTAAATTGTGAGGTTTGTTTGGAAATAGCTTGTTTTCCTTTTTTATAGCTCATTTAAGTTAAGCTTCTGGAAACAGTATACAGGAACAATGATAAACAGACTTTAACTGCAGTTTCTTTAGATGGTCCCTTTAATGGGCTCATAAATACAGTTGCTGGTTGTTTATTCTTTCTTTAGTGGGATCTATGGTTGATAAAAAAATCCAGTGAATCTGCAAATATCTGTATTTCCATTTGTAATAGTTATTGGAATCTTAGATTCAGAGTAACTCCGGGCCAATATTCCTCAAGTTTGAGCTCATAATGCTACATGATGTCTTGAGTTTGGAAGTGAGAATGGAGATGACATTATGTTTTCTCCTTGTCTTACTGTGAAGAAATTAGTTTAGAAGAGGGAAGCAGAAGAAATCAGGGAGAGGTTTGTTGGGCTGAGACCCAGATGGTGGGTGAGATCTGATTCTCCATCATATCTATCTTTCTATCTGTCTATATCTATCTATCTATCTATATCTATCTATCTATCTATCTATCTATCTATCTATCTATCTATCTATCTATCTATCTATCTTTCTATCTGTCTATATCTATCTATCTATCTATCTATCTATCTATCTATCTATCTATCTATCTATCTATCTATCTATCTTCTCTCTCTCCTTCTCTATCTATATTTATGATATGTTGCCACTGATCTTCCTTGTTTCTCTCTGTTACATAATTTTAAAGGAAGATAAATAACTCATGATTCATTTTCATGAATGTAGGTATTTGTAATTAATATTAATGAGTGCATTTCCTTGTAAGCGGGATGACACCTGCTGTGTGCACTTAAATGCCATGTTAATGAGAGGTGGTCTCCATTTCACTTTGAAGGAAAGGTGAATTTATCCATTTCTGTGTGGATGAGAAGGGAACTTACTCTGAGACAGGCATTAATACATGAAGCCTTGAGGCTACCCTGTAAAGCAAAAGCTTCTGAACTCCTTTACTCACTTTAAAGCTGAGTTCACAAATTGCTGTCCTTGAGGGTGAAAGGAAAGATAATACAATTTGAAGAAAAGTGAAGTAAAGTTTGTCTGACTACTTTAATTGAAGCTTTTGGTGTGCGAGTACTTCCTGTCATCATTATGTATATGTGCCCAGTAGCACAAGATCTGCTGCCCTTCTGTGCCTGGAAATTCTCCAGCTATGAAAGAAAAAGTACATCACATTTTAGGATAATCACTGACTTTTTCATTTTTAGCTTCCACCATTTCCTTTCTCCTTTGTGGCTTCCAGATTTCTGTGAGGAAGGTCCTTACATAACACATTAAAGCTTTGATACATTCTACTGCTCACTTCCCAAGAGCCAGGTGTTTCATTTCTCTTCTGGGAATGAAAGCAAAGCTGTAGGCTCTCTTGTTGCATCATAGAATAGAATAGAATAATAGAATCATTAAGGTTGGAAAAGACCTCTAAGTTCATGGAGTTCAACTCTCAACCCAGAACTACAGTTTTCATCACTAAACCATGTCCCCAGCTGTCACATCCACACACTTTTTGAACACTTTCAGGGATTTGACTCCACCACTTCCCTGGGGAGACAGGCCCACTATCTGCCCATCCTTTCAGTGAAGAACTTTTTCCTAATATCTCATCTAAACCTTCCCTGGTGCAATGTGTGGCCATTTAAGCTGAAGAAGGGTGGATTTAGATGAGATATGAGGAAGGAATTCTTTCCTATAAGGGTGGTGAGGCACTGGAACAGGCTGCCCAGAGACATTGTGGGTCCCTGCTTCCTGCAGGTGTTTAAGGTCAGGCTGGATGGAGCTCTGAACGACCTGGTCTAGGGGAAAGTGTCCCTGCCCAGGGAAGGATGATGGTACAAGATGATCCTTAAGGTCCCTTAGAACAAAAACCATTCTCTGATTCTGTGATATGATTCCTCATTATTCATAACCAATCATTATTTAGTACCTCCAGAAGTCTCTACTTTTAGGATAGTGAAGATATCCTCCTACATCCTCACAAATAGTGAGAAGTCCTTCTACATTTTCTCCTGTCAGTGCAAGATCACATTCATACTAAGTGTTGTATGTGAGATCTCATATTAATGAATCACAGGAATGTTTTGGAAAACAAATTTCCCAAAATATGGTTATTTTAGAGTTTAAACTCTCACAACAGCTAGACCAGAGAAAATCTCTTTTTCTGTTTTTTTTTTTTCTTCTTTTCATTTTGCAAAACTATTCATTTTCTGGAACTATTTTATAAATGCATTTTGAGAGGTCTAATTACGTATCTGTCCATACCCATGTGTTTTTTTTCAATTAACTGTAATGCATTTTCCTCAGTATATGCAGCATGCAATAAGATTGCCTTAGTGAATTTTTGTAGGTTTTTGAGGTTTCTTTCTTCTTAAAGTGAATATGTGAATTACTAAAGTGAATATGTGAAATAGTGCATATTCTGTAGCACTGGCAGGACATCAGACAGTACAGAGAAAATTGTCATTGAACTGGAAGAATTTGGGTTGCTCAGCCTGGAGAAAAGAAGTCTTTGGGGACACCTTCACTGTGGCCCTTCAGTTCTTTAAGGTGCTTTATAAAAAGGTTGAACACAAACTTTTCAGTGGGGCCTGTAGTGATGGGACAAGGTAGTGGTTTCAAACTAGAAGAGGATAGATTCAGATTAGATACAAGGAAGAAATTCTTTACAATGAGTGTGGTGAAACCCTGGCACAGGCTGCCCAGAGGGAAGGTAGATGCCCCATCCATGGAAACATTCGAGAACAGATTGGACAGGGCTCTGAGTAACCTGATCTAGCAGTGCTTCTTTACCTGAGCTGTCAATTCCCTGTCTCTTTCTTATTAATTGCTTTATTGCCTGTAAACAAGTTTAATTTTAAAAAGCTCATTTTTTCACAGCAAACGTTGCCACAAAATTGGTTAATGATGAAAATGCTGTTTCCAGGTTTGGTGACAAGACTGCTGCAATCCAGACATGAGGATTAATAATTTTTGCTGGTTTTTTTTCTTACCAAGAAAGAATGGGAGATGGAGAAGAGAAAGAATGGTAAGAAACTGTGTTCTGTGTACAAAACAGAATGACAGAAACTCATGTCTTACTTTCTGAAAGGTCTGAGAGCTGCTAGAACCAACTCCTTTGCCATCAGAGCCACGTAGTTTAAACAACAGCCAACAATATTATTTGAATGAAAACTAAGCTAATGAAAACATTTTAACTCCCAGATTATCCTGAATATGTCAACAACATATTTCAGGAACCATCCTGCCCACCTGGGTTATTTCTTTATTGAAGGGTAGCAAGATCATTGGTGTTCAGAAGGCTTTCCCCACTTTTAATCAGTTTTACAGCAAATCACAAAACAACTTTCAGCGCTTTAGAAGAGGTCTGCTGAATGAATGTACAGGGTCTGGAGGACAAGAGAGGTTTGTAAGTTATTCTGACCTGCTAAATTACCTAGACAAGTCATTCACTTATCTTCTACTTTGTTTCTCTGGTATCCATTGGCACTTTGAAGTCTTTATGCAAGGGGATAGACTCTTGCTGTGTGTTCATAAAGTCTCAGATCCAACAGGGCCTTAACTGTGACTGGGGACTCTAGAAGCTATATTAATTTAAATAATAAAAATTATAATTTCAAACCGGTAATTATTCAGTTCCTATGGAAGAGACAAAGTGTAGTGGAGGAACAAAGGGAGTTTTTCTACTGTGTTTGCCCACATCTGGGGAATGCAGGTCCTTGCTGTGGGAGACAACTTGAGCAATTACTGCTGCAAGATTACCCCAGCATAAAGGAAGGGTTGAAGAAAGAATAAGTGAAGACTTTACCCTGGTTAATTCAGAGTTCTGACAGAATTCTGCCAGTTTGTTATGTGTAAAGGTAACCATTGTACATCCCAAGGAAGGGGCTATTTTTTCCCTTCTGGAAATTGTGTATCTTCTAATCTTCCCATGGGAGAGATTTCACCGCTGACCATTATATAGTGACTTTGAGCATTTGGATATTGGCACTCCCTCAGTTTGGAGGAAGTCCAAGCATCTCTAAGAGTATTCAAGGAGGACACGAAAAAAAATCACACAACAATCATGATTTTTGAAACTCTTGTTAGGGTTGTAGGGTAATAAGCCATCAAGTGATTCTTTTTAGACTGACATCTGATGAATTGATGGCACACACTTCCTTGTCTGTACTAAGACACTGTCATACCACACTTCTGTCTGGCTTTTGAACAATCTGTTGATTAGCTCACACCACCCTGTATTTGACATGAAAGGCAAGACTTCTTTTTAACATCTAGCTGCTGTATTCAACACCATTCAAGTGATTCTGCATTTTCCAGCAGCAAGAGCACCAGCAAGGATGAGGTGCATAAGCTTTGTAAAATAACAAAATCCTTGCATAGTCCTGGGATAAAATCAGGCCAACAGATGTCATCATTACTGACAATCAAGAAAATTGAACCAGTGCTCAAGCATCTGTGTGAGGGTGGCATTACCTGACACAGAGAAAGCAAATTACCTTTCCATCATCAGGGAATCAATCCAAGGACTATGTCTTTGGATATAATTTGCATATGCTTCAACTTAGAAAGGGCAAAGGGAAAAGATTGTTTTATTAGTGAAAGACTGGGTGGTATTAATCTGAGAGCTGAGGGGAATTCTTAAACACAGAGCATTAATATGTCAGAAAGAATCAGAATCAGCTGAAAGGTTATTTAGTGAAGAGAAAGATTTGTCCTACAGCTGCAACGAAGATAACTGGAGTTTCTTTCTAACAAATTATGATCTATGTCTTTATCAGGGGCTTTATTTTAACAAGGATGTTTTATAAAATGATGGTTAGAGTTGATCATTCAAAACTCACTTGTTCGCTTGGTGGTCTCTGTGTAGTGTTTCTCCACCTCACTTAAAAAGCCAGACATCCAAACACCTCTGCTTCTAGGGGAAATACCAAGCTTATCTCACACTAGGGCTTTCGCTGAGGTTTTGCATTTCTCCCAAGACAAAGAACTTTTAAGTATCTTTATTCTCTTTCTTGCCCTGTGCTGTGCAAATGTGCCTCAAAGTACCGAAGTGAGAAGAGACATTTTTGCAGAGTGTCATGAAAACTGATAAAGGTGTTTTGTATATCCTCATGAACTTGAAAGATTAATAAGAATGTTGCCTTCTTAATTTTTAACTCCTGTGTACCCAGATCTGTATTTAACCAATATATCCGCACATTACAGCTTGTGCCTGAAGTCTAAATGCAGAGCACCTGGAAGAATGCATCTAGGATTTGCTGGAAAATACTTGAAGCTGGAGAAACTATAATTGCTTCTGGTAATCAGCCTTGCTTTGAAAAAGTTGTGTGCAATCAGTATTATGACTATACCTGATTTAATCTCCCTACAGAATCAGAAAGCTCTTTAGTCCCTCTTTAGACCTCTTCCCATATGGCTAAGACATCTCTGCCTAGGTTCCACAATTTTTCTGTATCCCTTTTCTGTAAACAGTATAATAGTTTTCTGATTGTGTTTCAACAGGCACAGTACAGAGGTATTGACCTATTTAATTTTACAAGTCATGGTAGTAGCATCTGCTGTCTCTCATCCTGATTACTTCTGTCTTTATACATACAAGAAAATAGATTTCCCTTTTCCTGATAGACTTCTATGGGTTCATGGAGACCTGCTTGCAGGTCTCCCAGCCTGTCAACACTCTCCAAACCACTTTTTCAAGTTTAGAGATACATTCCTTAGTAAATATTGTTCACATAACACAAATCCAGAAGAGTCCTTTCAAAGCCACCTTCATTTGATGGTGATGGTCTTTTACTGACATCTCTCTTGTCCATCAGCCATCCTGCTTTTAAACCATTTAATATGTGCATCAGTGATATTTTGAAGAGTTAATTTTCCATCTGAAGTCAAAAACCTTAATAAATCAAGTACATTATGAGCTGCACGAGCACGATGGAGCCAAGTAGGAAAATTAAATTTGTTTCATGAGCTGTCCTTATAAAACTGTATAGACTGGTCTTAATTATAGTACTACCTTTAATTTTCATTAATTGAATCCCATATCAACTTTAGGATTTCTCTGCAGGAAAGTGAAATCAGATTAACTACTCTGCACTTACCTAGATTATCCCCTTTTCCTCTTTGAATATCACCAAGAAGTAAGTCTTACTCTGTACTAATGTATATTAAGATGTATTTTTAGCAACCATCACAATTCTTGGAAATTTCTTTCAGAACACCTGTCTGTAAGTTGCTTCAGATTTAAATAAATTGAAAACTTCAAATATTTAACCGGTTGATTCCCCAGACTGCCTGAAGGCTGCTCTGTTCTTTGCCCAACTTGACACTTGGCTCCCTTGATGTACAGGTGGCTTTTATCACCTCCACCTGGCAGGCTGCTCTCAGGTGACTTTTCTTTTTGGCTGTCTGCCTAGAAACATGAGTGGAATGCCAGCCAGTGGGTGAGCCAGGCATGTGGGACTAGTGTAATCTCCTTGGGTGGTCCCCTAAGGAATCAGCTCTCTGGAAAGGAATTATTCTATTTTGCAGGAGAGAAAACTCGCAATACAAAATTAAATGCCAATCAGCCCTAATTTTTCAGCCAATACGAAATGTTTTTTTCTAGTCAGGTCATGATACATTTCTTTCAAAAGCAGACAGGAAAAAAAAAGGAAAATTTTCTTTCAGACCAAGAGCATAAGGTGATAAAACATAATAAGCAGAAAAACTTAATCAAGAAGGGAAAGTGTCTGCAATTGTGACCCTTGGCAGAAGCTGTAAGATGTCAGATTTAGAGGGCCAGAACCCTGTCATTGACTTGCAGCATTATTTCACACATTATTTGAAATTTTTTCTACTTAATAGGCAATCTGTCAGGAGGAAAAAAAAAAAAGACATTTAAGCAATCTCTCTTTTGTCTTCTAAATCCATTAGCAAGAACTAGAAAGAAATACTGGATTTCTGTAGGTAGCAATTTTGGGTACAACTGAAAGAACAAACACGATAAACAGCAGTCATCTAAAATGCACAGTTTTACCTGTATCAAGTGTCTGGAATTCCTTTTGAAGAACTTAAATAAATCTGGAGTATTTTTTTCTGATAATATGCAATACATAAAGTTTCTGCAGCATGTTAAAAAATGAAACTCCAGTGCTCTTTTCTGAATACATATTTGTGCATTTTGTAAAGGAGGGAAACATCATTAAATGTGTTTTGTGGAATTTCAAGTGGTAAGAAATAAAATGCTGCGATGCATGAACGGCACAACAATAATCTCTGTACTGCTAAACTGTGAGTTAGGATTGCAAAGCATGCAGATGATCCATCCAGTAGAATCTACAAGAAGTGCCCTGGCAGAGGACAGAGCTCTGAGCTTTACATGAAGAGATCTGTTGTGTTTTACTTTGTTCTGTTTGATGGAGAGAAAAAACACCAGACTCCAGAGAGTCAGCTCAATACTTTTGTTTACTGACTGAACCTTTCATTGAGATGAAAGGTTTCCCTGCCATGCAGTCATCTCTTATTGCCAGCCCAGTCTAGAAGACAAGAATAAAACAAAGGGCAAAGCAAATGGCACAGATGAGAGCTGGTAGAGGAAGACAAATACCAAGAGAAGTAATAATAATAATGATGCCAAAAATGGAATGGAGAATACAGGACAAGCTGAGCATAAATGAGAGAACAAAGAAAGAAGGATAATGGAAAAGAGAGAATAATTGGAAGAAAGACAAACACTGGGATCTATTAAAAGTTCTGCTCAAGTGATGGTTAAACTCACACCATTGTTTTGAGGGACAGCTGTGTAACTCTTCTAGGCTAGTGCTGACAAATTTAATATTATACCTGCCAGTGTGAGTTCATCTACAGAGATAAATGGAACAGATTCAGCTTCAGTGTACAGTTATTGTATATTTGTCCTTTGTGTAGAGGTAATAATTTTATATTTGGCTTATGCCTGTTGTAATTCTTAGATCTGCAACAAAATTTCTGCATGTCACTGGGTGAATGGCATGACTGATTTCTACATGTTGAGTACAAATGCACACTTGAAAATATTCTTAAGCATCCTAACAACTGTGGTTGGCTTTCTTTTCCTCTGTTTTTTCTTACTGTAGCTGCAGATCCTACTGAGGGGATTCATTTTGGGAATACACAGGTCAGGATCCCTTGAGTGAATAGTGGTGTTTTGTTCGGGCCATTAGTGACGTCCTCCAGTAAATAGCTGCAGTGTTGGCACCTTGTTTATCTCAGGTTTGATTCTCGCCCACTTATTTGTTGAACTGGTGCTTGCAGCCTCCTTCTGCCTTTGAAGGGCGGTTCTAAGCCCCATTCAGTCTTGCTGATTCCATGCCAAAGGCTACCAAATTTTGTGTCTCCATTTTTGCTCCTGTGAAGCTTGGCTGAGCAGTTATATGCATCCTATTTAATAGTCTGGTGTATGGTGTGTGTCCAGCATGCAGAGCAGACCTTTGGTTGACTAGTAGTCATGAACTGTGTACAATACTCTGCAGATAGAGCCTCTCCATTATCCCAGTTTTGTTAGATGATAAACCTCTGGTGTTTTGGTTTAGTTCTATTTCTTCTGACTTTTCTGTGTGTCTGACTTTTCTATTTTCTTCTGACTTATTTTGTGTGTCTAGGTATGAACAATCCTTCAGTCTTAACATTATTGGTTCTGACTATCTTGGATTTTAATGTTTAGTTTATTAATTTTAATATTGGCCGGCATGGTAGAGCAGAGTAGCAAGGAAGAGAGAGCCATAGCTAAAAGAATAATTATGTTTTGGAGAATTCGTGTGTCAGTAAGTCAAACCATGCATCAAACATATTCCCAAAAAGCGTATTCTCAAATTTCTCAAACAGTATACCTCATATATTTCATGAGGGAGAAGATAAATAATAGGTCTGAATATCAAATAATTTGAGTGTTTAAAGACTGTGCCTTGGCACACAGTCAGTTTGGTGTAATCTATGTAAATATAACTCAGCCCTCTAAAATTTCAGCTGTCCAACAGTGAAACAGCTCCTGTGGAAGGGCAGGTGATCACGCAGTCAGGGAAGCACAGGATATCTGTAATTGGAAGTGGCCTCTCGTCTCAAGCTAACCACACTGCTCAAAGCAAGAGCAGCTAAGAGCAATCTTCTCAGGGCCCTTTCAAGCTACTGTTTGTGCTTCCACAAGGATACACACTTCATCCTCCCCTCTTTGGGTCTTTTTCATAAATGTGACTATGCTCATGACCCCAGTAGCTGATAAATGTTTAAGGTGTTGCAGCTTGTGTTCACTGCCTTCTATGCTATTGCTATGCTCCTCTGAGAAACAAGAGAAGCTCCACTGGTGCTACACCCTCTCAGTAGGTAGCTGTAACCATCTGCAATAAGATAGCAAAAAGGTTCTCCATAAACCTTCTCCAGACTGAATAAACCCACCTTCTTCAGTTCCTCTTTTCTTCCATGTGTTCAAGCTTCCTGACTGTCTTCATGGCCCTGTGCTGGACTTGCTGGAGCTGTATATTGATGTCAGTTGGCTTCAGTGTTCTTGGGCACCCCCAATTAATTGGCACAGTCATGGAGCTAATGTCACCAAAATAATCAAGGTCATTGGGTGTTCCAGAAAAACATGTGGGTTGTAACTGGGAATGTGTGTGAAGAAATTTTTTCATAGAAATACTATTTATATTCAAAATTACAGAAATTCCTGATATGTAACATAAACCTCCCTCAGCTTTTGTCCCTTCATACTTCCTTCTATGATAGACATGGTCAGGTTACTCTTTCAGTGGACTTGGGAACAAGTACAGTGGTCTTATTTTTCAAAGCCTTGTGATATTTTAATATTTCACTGGGAAAAAATCATGTTTTCATAGCATCCACTGTTCCATTTCAGGATCAGTGCTGAGCTCAGTCTTAATGTTGTGTTTCTCAGTATTGTTTTAAGGGTTCCCAGTGAATAGTGGATAATGCTCAATCAAATTGCAATGAGAATCCAACAATTGTTCTGTTTGCACACAAAGTCAATGTTAGTTGTTGTCAGGGTGAGATCAGGGAAACGAGGTCACAGCTCCTCAGGCCATGCTTGGATGTTCTAAGTCAAAGTCCTTCTGCATGGATTGTTTCATCTGAGTTGCATTTATTGCAATGCCATTGTGATGTGCCAGAGGTCTCTGTGGCACCAATGCCAAGTTTATCCCACTAATGATCAGATGTGGAGTTCTGCTACATTTACTCTATCACAAATAACAGTCATGTCAATACTGGAGTAAAAATGGAAGGTTTTGTCACTCTATGCTCTATATTCCATTCTGTTTTATCACTGTAAACCAGGAGGAACTTAAATAACACCAAGTAACTATAAATAAGCTGGTATCATGATCTCTATACTTTTTGTCCAGCTTGTAAGCTGTTTAGCTCAGCATATCCACTTTAAGAGGCAGAATGGTGAGGTGGGATATAGCATTTTCTGCTTGACACCTGAATGATCTATCAAAGTTGACAAAACATTACAGAGAAGCAGATTCAGGTTCTTTTCTCAAAAGCTTTTTTTTTTTTTTTTTATGGTCAGACAAACCAAGGCTGGTCCTGATCTGTTTGCTTATTTGTGAAGTAGGTTGAGTGACTGTAGATGAGACAGTGATGAGGAAAGCCACAGTTTCTGGACAGGGAAAATCAACAGGTGAACTATGGAAGCAACTTTTTATGAGACTAGAAGTTAGAGTGGGACAAACTCATTTCAGGAATGCTTTGGCATTTTTGTAATGCTGATAATTGTATTCCAGTGCCTAGACTGTTTTCTGGACAGTTTTTAATAGTTACAGCCTTATTGACTAATATGGAGTCTCTAATATGGAGTTTCTTCGGCTTTGCAATGTGCTAGGACTTAAGCTAAAAAACAAACAAAATTCTTAAAACATGGATTTAAATGATATATATAGACATGTTGCATGGGAAGTATGTGATGAAAAAAGGGGAAATAGCCAGAACTATCCCCCTTTTTTTTAACATAAGTACCTATACCCTAGACTGTATCCTTCAGATAACATTAATTCTTCCTGTATTTCCCCTCCTAGTGCAGGTTTGTTAGACCTGTAGCAGAGCAATTTTGCTACGTAACAATTTGGGGAGCAAGAGCTGCCCTCCAAGGCCATCTGCAAACTGCTTAAATTAAGAAAGGTTAATCCATTCATAGAAATGTGAAATGGAAGCATAATTTTAATATACCCTGTGATATGAAGCAAGTGAGCCTAGATCTTGAGCTTTGCTGTTACCTAGAAGAAATAAGTTCAGCAAAACCTGAAATCCAATTTCCATATATATTGCTGGTCTTATCACTGTTTTGTCTAAAATGTTAAACTAATCTTAATTATCTGAATGACAATCAAAAATAAAAGTCAGCACTGTGTTCTGTCTCATTATAATTCAGCATTGGGATAATGTTGCTTTGGAAAAACCTCATGTGTGTGCCATAAATTATACTTGGAAGAGTCAAATAAATTACTTTCCCAGACAAATTATGTCCTCATGTTCAAAATGGAAGCACTGGAAAGCTTTGGTTCTAATGGGTACATTTTGTGTTTATTTATGAAAAGCAGTAATTAGTTTAAGTAAGTAGACATAGTTCTTTTTTTTTTTTCCTAAAATACTGTCTAGGATTTGATACATGTGGTTTGCATATGTAAAAATCCTTCTTAGCTTCCGCCATTTAATTTTGAACAATTCCTTAGGCTGCTCATATGCTTCAGTTTCCCTGTGGTGAAAGAAAATATTGTGTTACATTATGAATGTCCAAGGTTAATAAGGATACTACATAAGCTTTATATCACTCTTTGTGATAAGGTGGCAAATCTTATAAAACCTTAGATAACATATTTTTGCATTCCTAAGAGTTTTGATTTTTTGCCTTAGCCAGTTTTTCAAGTGCAGAAGGTAGACATATGCCTAATGATATACCTACTCTTAATTCACACACTGCTTTTCTCTCTATATCTATAGTATATGTTTATGTTTATGCATTTGCATGAAAAGAAAGGTCCTATGCCCTAGACTGCAGACATGCAAAATATGAGAGATGGTCCTTGGATTTAAGCTTTTCAACCATAAATAAACAAAGGATGAGAGAAAGGAATATCTGTATTTTCTCTCTGTAGACAGAGACTTCTGCCTACCACTGAGAAAAAAAATTCAAGCCAAGACCATGAATCCAGTCCTTCACTCCAGGACTATGTTTCCACCCTCTATCTATGCATGAGACTCATTTCCATATTTCATCACTTTAATGATTGTTTCCCACAGTTGCATGCTGATTATCCTGCCAGTTAAACAGAAAATCCAGGTATATATCATCTGCATAGAAATTAAACTGCCTACACTCCTGACAATAGATTGTTGTATTTACATTACCTTTCTGATATCCAGCTGCACCTGGATCAAATAAAACCCTCTTTAAATTGAATGAGAGTATTTTCTTAAGGCCTATGAGACTTTTACTAGGGACTTTAAATGGGTCAATCCAGTTTCTTCTGTAATTCTCTAATAGCAAACTACTGTCCAAAGGTTTCCTGCCATTTTTCACTCATTTAGAAGGGAAAACCTGCAGGAAGAATAAGTTACAGATGAACATTAATTAGGGTGAAGCAGCAGGGCTATATAAATTATGAAGGAGGTTCTTTTTTCTGAGTTACACATTGATTTCTTTTGTAATCAAATTCCATTTTCAGTGCAGCTTCCTTTTAAAATGAGGTAGGCAGAGAGGAGATAAGTGTCTGGTGAAACACAGTACCTGCTGTTTCAGATTCTTTTTAGGAGATTGCCAAGAATAACATGACTCAGATTAAAAAAAAAGAAAAAAAATAACAGAAGAAAATAGGTCGGAGGTTCTCAGTACCAATTAATTTAGCATTCAAAAGGGAATAGAGATGGCTGAACTTCATGGCAAATTGAAACAGTTCAGGAATGTGAGAAAAATACTGTCTTAGAAAGATAATAAGAAGAATCATATTTTTCATTTTTCTTTGAACTTCTTTATGCCATTGTTCCAAATGGGACCTTATAAATATCAGCTATTTAAAACTCTCAAATTCTCATGGAACTGCCAGGCTATTTCAATTATTACCTGTTTAAGAATGCAAGTTGTTTTGTTTTTCCAACGGTCAAATGGCCATCCTTCTGCAATTATTCTTATCCATTTCCCTTACTGAGGACCATGTGTGAACCCGTGGTGTGTGGTATTGTTCCCCACCAGTGAAATGCAGCCACCTCCAGGCCAATTTGGGTTTTATTGATGCTTAAAAACAGAGGGACCAACTTCCTGACATAGTTCCAGAATTTAGACCAGAAAATTTTCAATGTATTGTGTCATCCCAGAAGTATGTTTGCTAGTGGGATTTCCATCTGCCTCCTTTATGTATGGGGACGTACCACTAGCAACTAAACAGAAGAGCAGGAGACAGGGGACTGAGCTGGTACATCTTACCCCTGAATGAATACAAGGGCTTATTCTCCACTCATGACCCAGTGCAAGTGTGCTTTCATTTCCAGAGAAGGGCACTCTAAAGAAAAAGAGTTTGTTCAGTCTAACTCTTCTCCTGCTAACTCAGAGGTAAGTGCCTACTGTGAAGTTGAGTTAAATACAAGGGTCATTTATTGATTCAAACTTTTCTTTACAGGGAACTATACCTGTAGTGCTGATGGGGAGAAGTAGTCTTGGTGCTGATGTGGCATTTGTCTCACAAACAGCACCCTTACTCAGTGGTTCTGGGTAAAGGATAGTAGGAAGATCTCATTTTTTTCTTGATCTGAGGTGCTTTAGAGGATGATAAATTTTGCTTTTATTGTGGTTAGCATAAATAGGATCTTGGGTCTAACTGTGATACCTGAATGGAGATGAACATTACTAGTATACTCCAGCACAAGTGTAGGAAGTTTCCAGAGATGGAGGCTTGTATGGCATAGGACACAGCAACTCAGATTCTCTCTTTAACATTCAGCACATCCATTTTTATCCATCTCTTTTATTATTTACTAGTCATAACAGCATAGGTCTGACAACTCTATGCATTTAAGGAGTCTTTCCAGATTTTTTGGAGCATGTTTCATTCACAGGTACTCCTCCACCTCATTCTTCCTTCTTCTGTCAAGTTTTTCCAATTATGAACAGTGTCAAGCTGTCAAGACAAAATCAGTTTGTCTTCTAACAACCAGTCTTTACTAAATACTTCTATAATATATCTATAATACAAAACTTATATATGTATATATGCATATATATATATATATATATATATACACACACGTATACATATACATATATAATTAAAAATTGAGCCATATAGCTCCCACTATAAAGGTCCAGTACCTCAAACACTGACAGTCTTGGGGTATTGACCGCCTCTCTAGGAAGCCTATTGCAGTGTTTGACCACCCTCTGCATAAAAAAATGCTTCCTGAAGTCCAGTGTGAACCTTTGCAGCTTTGAACGATTCCCACCTCTCAGCACCTCACTTCCCATGTCCTCACCTCAGAAATCTGTAAGGGGCAATGAGATTACCCCTCAGCCTCCTTTTCCCCAAACTAGACAAACCCAGAGTGCTCAGCCACTCCACATGATATTCCTTCCAGCCCTGTCATCAGCTTTATTGCCCTTGTCTGGACACAGTCAAGACCTTTGCATCATTCTGAAGCTGTGGGGCCCAGAATTGCACATCTTGCTCCAGATGAGGCCTAACCAACACTGAAAACAGCAGGACAATCACCTCTTCTGCCTGGATGGTGATGCTGTGTTGGATACCCCTGTGCTGGATGGGGTTTGCCCTTTTGGCTGCCAGAACACGCTGCTGGAAGTGTTGAACTCCTGCTGGCCAGCAGCCCTGGATCCCTGTCTGCAGGGCTGTTCCCAGCCAGTCCTTTCCCAGTTTATACTTGTGCCCAGTGTTCCATCCCAAGTGTAGAATCTAGCACTTATTAAATTTCACCTCATTAACTATTGCCCAGTGCTACAATCTGTGCTGATCCCTCTTCAATGCCTCATTTCTTGAGAAAGTCAACAGCACATCCCAGTTTGGTACTACAAGAAAACTTGATAACAGGACTGGCCCTGGCATTAAACCCTGAGAACAACAGTAATGTTTTTACCTGCGCTCATGGCTGATTTTTTGCTTTATCTGTTGTGATTCCAAGGTCATATCTCTTACTTTGTGTAAGAAGAGTGAGGCTGTCAGTGGAATACTCTGAAAGTGCAGATTTTGCCAAGGAGAGGCAGAAGTAAGAGATCCCTATAGTCTGACCTGGATGTCTCATTTTGTCCTCTAAGGCATAAGAGAGCAGGAGGGAGTGCACAGAGCTGCTATTGCCAGCCCAGCCTTATGAATCACTTGAAATGTGAGTGAATTTCAGCAGCCTGGGGGCATCAATGGCTTATAAAGGGAAGTGGTTGGAGACAAGCATGCCAAAGATAGGAGGAGGAAAAAAAGGGAAAAGTCAGGAGAGATTCCTCTGATAAAACATGTGTGTCCATCTCAACCAACTACTCAAGCTTCTGTTACAACCTATGGAGAAAAATAACATTTGTTGGCTCCTCATCAAGAGAGTTTGCATTTCTTTCCTTCTTACCTCAGAGAGGCCATGACTGGTTGTATACCCTACTTCCACAGTGATATTTCCTCCATTGTTCTTTAGTCTGGAAATTAATTTTTTTCATCCATCACTCTAGGAAAGGAAGAAATGGCTATGAAAATGGAATTTGGGTAGAAAGGTCTGTTTGTAGTCCTCTTTGGTTGATGGACTACCTTCTCTTTGTTTAATTGTCCAATTTCTGAATAAATGAAAAAGGCCTTTGTGGAACTTCGGCCTGGATCAGATTCTCTGTTAGGCAAGTTAGGGTAAATAAATTTCCTTTCTTGTTTTTTTTTGTTCCATACTGGTACATAAATAGATAAAACCAAATTTTCGAATGTGTGAGTCCACAAAAATATGCACTTATTCAACTTACAAACATTGGGTATTTTTTGTTCTTTATTATCCTCACTGTCATAATAACAGCTTGTAGTCATATCTATGCTGGTAAACTAAGTAATGCCAGGATATGCTCCTGTGGCCTGGACTTCAGCCAGCTCTTCTGCTGTATTGTGGACATTGTCCCTGGCACGGTTTTGACTGGAGGCACCCAGTGTTTGGTCAAATGCCTCCCAAGCTGAGTTGGAAGCTATGAGTGATGATTCCAAACAGGCATTTTGACTATGGACGTGCTGCACTGGAGACAGAGAGTTTAAAAGCATTGATAAAAGGTGTACTGTGCCAGCTGGCTTCAATGTCAGGCGATAATTCTGTCAAGTTTTGTTCACCAATGCAGACACAGCCTCTGAACATTACCAGTCAACAGAGAACCACCATTAACTTGCATGGTAAAGAACTTTTTTGGTGCTGAAAGGCATGATGTTGCATCACTTTCCTGTGAAGCATTGCTACAGCGACACAGGGTTAATATTTATCTATCTAGCCAGGAAGAAACAAGCATGAAAGATCTGTCCCAGATTCTTTTATATGCTCAGAATATATATCACAGAATCATCATAGACTCATGAGTTGGAAAGGACATTGAAGACAACTCCTCTGCCATGAGCAGGGACATCTTCCATTAGACCAGGTTGCTCAGGGCCCCATCCAGCCTGGCGTTGAACATTTCCAGAGATGAGGCATCCACTCACCACCTTTACAGTGAGGAATTTATTCTTAAATATAATCTACTGTACATTACCTATCTATATGGGGTATACACAAGGGCTGATTTGACACTCAGTCGGCCTCTTAAGCTGAGTAGGTTGTAAATTACCTTTATTCCTTCTTGCACATTCAAGACTAACATGGAGTAGTAGCATGTGAGCTACAGCAATGGTCTGCATGTATCTAGTGGATGCATCTGGGATTTTTGAATGCCTGCCAATCTGGTACAAGTCCCAAGTCATTAACTTTCACCTGCCAAAATATCTAGTCTATAAAACCAGGATATGAAGAATGTACTAGTGCAATCCCTGAAAATACACATTAAATTCACTTGCTTGATCCTACCTTTCTACCTAAGTGTTTCACAAAATTGTCCAGGTGAGATGATAGTGACTTATCAGTGCCAGCAATTAATATTTGCTAGATGAAGAGGTGAATGGACACATTTCTTTAGGTTAACAAGGACTTAATTACGTGCAGATTTGCCAGTTTGGACTGGAATTAATTCAGAAGGAAACTTTGTGACTAGCACTGGTCTTTAACGCAGTCTAAAAAAAGTAATGTTATTAGCTTGGTAATTTATTCAGTCTGAGGGAAACAGAAGACAATGAACTTCATCTCACAGATTTTACTGTCTCATCCCATTTCAGAACAGCATCAGACTTCAAAAGGGAAAATGATAGGGATGTCTGGAATACAGTATAAACCAGCTAAGTGTTTTTCCACGAATGAAAGCTCTCATCATCTATTAAAAAAATTCATCAGTATTTAAGGACTCCCTCTCTGCCCTTTGCCTCCCAAGACAGAGAGGCCAAATTAATTTACAAAATGCTGAAGTCCCAAAATTTAATGATATCATTACTATTCAATTGCAGTATGCTGTTGGACAGAGAATCATGTAATGAATAAAGTTCTTTTATGCCATCCTGATCCAGCCGAGTGTATTAAATAGCTGACTAGTTATCACTTCAGAGGGAATAAACACAGCTTTCATTCAAAAGGGGCACTTCAATCTGTGTCAGTAATTTACATTGACATCAACAGTTTGTAAGGTAAAATCAGTCACATTCTTGACTACTTACCTGGGTCTTAAAATATTTGCTTAAATGCTTTGATGAGTTGAAATCTTCTAGGTCCTTACAAGTACACATCCCAGTCTGCCTTCCCTGGACACCCTGTCCATGTCCAAGGATACTGTTTCAGATCAGCACAGGATCAGTTCCTGCCTAGTGATGCTGCAGGATGCTGGTTTGGAGCCCTACCACAGTCCTGTTATGCAGGGTCCAGAACCAAAGGCTGATAACTGGACCTGTCCTCATCCCAGCCCTATCTCCATGGCACTGCTGAAGAAAGGAGAAAGGAAAATTTTCTATATAAGTTCTTTCACAGTGACTTTAAAAATTGCTGGTGCATAATCCACTCATATGGGAGCTGCATATCTGATCTCTATTTTTAATATTATGTATTTGAAGAAGTTTTTTTTTAAAGCTTAAACCAAGTGATTTACACCTCTTTGTAATTAGATGTAGCAGTAAGAATAATATTTCACATTGTACTGGAATGTTCTTTTAAACTTTGTCATATAATCTTAAAAAGCTTAATAGATATGGTGATTGGTATCTTAATTCAATTGTTACTTGACTTGTGGACTACTTTTTGATTTGCTTGAATAAATGGCTGAGTTTTCTGTGACATAATTGTCTTCTGCAAGGGCTTTCTGTGAATATATTTTTAATTTCCAAGTGGTTCAGTTTCTGCCCTGGCTATTCAGACACTTTTTTTCTTCTTCTAATAGCATTAATGCCAGTAATGTTAATTGAGTAATACTGCTGAATAAATCATAAGTTCAGCATGTATATTGTAATTTTCAGAGCTCTTCCTTTACAGTCTCACAAATCCCCATTTTTAAAAGGGATATGAATAGTATTATCCATATTTTCCATCACAGAAGTGAAATGCTACATTTTCTTATTCCATTTCTGCTTTTTTCCAGGCAGATGCTTGTGAATCTCAACAGTGTCATTTCTCTGTTACTCTCCTGTATACTGAAGAAATGGCTGAACTCCGAAGAGTACCTACACCAAGCTTTGGTTCTTTGCTTATGTTTATTCTTGTAAGTGAAATGTGTGTGAGGCCACATTTCTCTCTGTGATACCATCTGGCATGAAATGATCAATTTCTATGTGAATAAATTATCTTGGACTCCAAATGGGGGCAATCTGTCTGTAGGATCAAGAATGGTCTCTGGTTTACACTATCACTGGTGACAGACAAATGTCCTGGACGATGCTGTTTGCCCTTTTCTAAAACCTATGCCATGGACTGTACTATTCACAGGCATATTGTGAATAGTACTGTATGAAATACTGTTCTATTTAGCAGTACAGTCTGGTCTTTTGTGTCTGCAGCTCTCAGTTCTCACCAAGACATACACTGAGTACCACACTGTTCTTCAACAATGATGTGATTACATATGAAACATTTTTTCTGGTAGCAGAGGTCAACCTGCATACAGACATGCAAAGTGTTGATATCCTTTTTTGATGTTACCTCTAGTCAACAAGTTGATCATCAATGCTGAAAGTCATCTCTAGCAAAGATCCCATAGACTTGGGTGTTGGGAGGAAAGTGTGAAAACTGAAAGATTTGGTGAGGAGGGAAAATGGAGTTGTTTTCTCTCAAGATGTCCTTGCAACTGGGGGATGCTAAGAATATTCTGTATGAGAAAGTTTGCATATTGTGCTTGCTTTGGGATGATTTCTATCTGTCTTGGGAAGTGGAATTTCTGTAGAAGAGAACAGAATGCTGTCACAGAATTAAAAGGTATCCTTCACAAACAGTCTTGGGTCTCCTGCTGGAAGAAAGACAAGAACTTTGGAGGTTATAGAAATCACAGCATTGAGAAGTTTGTGCATGTGCCTTGGCAAGCCCTTTGGCATGATGCAGTCAGGAATGAGCTCGTATGTTTTTTGCCCCTGCTGAGACTGAACTAAGCTTAGCAGTGTGTGTGTCCTCACTTGTTGTTTTGGAATCCTCCAGCCAGTGAGATAATGAAATAAGTTTAGTGTTTGCTCTTCAGCTGTGGGTTGTGGTTGCCTTTGTTAATTGCATCTATCAATTCACACAATGGAGCATAGAATTTTAATATCAAGAGGTTTTCTGGTTTGGGCATGGACAACAGGGAAAATATTCAGCATTTTTCTCTGTCTGGGTGGCCACCATTCAGAAAATCTTGGTAAAAACAGTTTTCTGTGTGCTCTGATATCTGCACATGTCAGTGAAAACTGTGATGAAGTCCGTGCCGTGTACTGTGGTTTTGAGGAATTGTCTTCCCTGACATCCTGTGAACATGGAAAGGACTGAAGGGACTGTAACAACTTACAGTTCCCAGATTCCAGTTGGCTAATTATGGTAGCATTCTAGTATAAAAAAGAGAACCAGACAGTGAGCTTTTAGAAAATTCTTGGCTGGAGGTCAGGGATACCAGGGCACGGCAGGACAATGTGGCCTTTGAGATAAGATGCTGTTGGAAATAGCACATCTCAGGAGATGAGCTACAGGAATGAACATTGGGACACCTTGGAAGAAGGACTAAATACTTCTGCAGATTTGCACTTGGTCTTTCTCTGGTGATGTTTACAGTATTCCCCAGAGGATAATCTGTAAATGTAGATAACCTGGGAATTTAGTTTCAGAGGCACAGCCAAACATAGCCACCAAGGCACTGGAAATATAATGAGTATATAATGAGGACAGTGTATGTCTGAGGGAAGAAACATACCCTTGTGTTACTGACAGAGAAAAGAAATGGAGTCTGTTTGTTCTCTGCATTAAAAATAGAAAGTATTTATATATTATTGGGTTCAGTTGATCAGGTAACTTTTTCTTGCTTTTCTTTACTTCTATTTGACTTGGTTATCCGTGTATGTAAACGTTTTTTCAGAGAGATCTGGAATGATACCTCACTGTATACATACAAAGGTAACAAGACCCCTTGTGCTGGAAGGAATAAATAACAGAAGGTTTGGTTTGCAAAGCTGCAGATGTCACTGTATTTGTGTGTGTTATAATGACTCAAATCCATCATCTGACCAAGAGGCTTCTCTTGAATTCTTTTATTCAGCAACGTACTGGACATTGTTGGGATAGAGTTCACTTTCTTCATACCAGATTGAATGGTGCTCTGTTTTGGATTTTTGATCAAAACAGTACTGATAACATAATAATATTCTGCCTGAACTGTGTTTTCACTGAGTCAAAGTCTTCTCTGTTTCTCATTCTGTCCACCCCTCTCCTCAGTGAATACAATGAGGGTTTTGCAATAGGTTGAGCAAACCAGGCAGATGATCCAAATTGACCAAGGAGATAGTCCATGTCATATAACATCATGCACAGCAATAAAAAGGGCAAAGAAAGAGATTTAGGAGTTAGGTGCTTTGGGTTTTTCTTTTTCTTGGGAGAAGGCTGGCCATTGGTCTACCCATGAGAGGGGGTAAGTGATTGTCTTTGCACTGCTTGTTCTGATTTGTTTTATTTGTCACTTCTTCCATGTGACCATCACTTATTAAATGTGCTTTTACTTCAACCGTGAAGTTTTCCTGCTTTTATTCTCCCTTTTCCTGCAGCCCACTGGGGTAGGGGAAGGGGAGGAGTGAACTACAGTGTAGTGCTTAGCTGCCTACCTTGGGGAACACAAAACAAGCACCTAAACAATACTTTTGATTGCAGAAAATGCAATTGCAAAACAGAGTGCACATTACTTACTCTCATCTAATCTTGTGCTTTGCTGTGAGCTCAACAAAATAAAGCTTCTTCTTGAGGTACAGGAATTAATGCGTTCTTCTCCAGGGATGGGGAGGTATGTCTGCACTGGATACTCTGAACAAGCTCATTTAGGAACTCAAGCCATATAATGATGGTAAGATGGAATTTCTCAGCAGGACTAATTAGCCTGGACAAAGCACAGTTTCACTACTCTGCTTCCATCATCCTGATACTGTGTGGTTGGTTGTGTAAACAGCATTCTCCCTGCATCCTGCCTGACCTTCAGGTGTCTCAGTTTTGTAATATCTTCACTTTTCCTGTATGCTTAGAGCCCTGATTTCCATAATGCTCCTCATTTCTTTGTGTCAAGACCTGGTTATGACCTCTTCTTTCTGATTTTTTTTTAATCACATTATCTTCTAGTGAGGAAATTCAGGATATGTCTGCATGATGGTGATGTGCTCGGTCTTTACAGCATGTAAGCAGTGTTCTGCATGGCATGGCTTGTTGCGGGGTGAGAAAATTGAATAATTCTGCTTTCATCTCATCTGACACATCATCATAGAAGAACACTGCTGAAATTCCTACCTTATAGATGCCTATGTTACAGATGCTGCATATAGGTATTGGAAGAAACTGTAGCCTTCATACTAAATTAAAACCAAGGGCAAGGCCCATTTCCCACTCCTCATTAGCAGAAGAGCACAAATAGGGATATACCCTCTCTTTGCCTTTATACTCCAAACTAAGCTGTGGAATTTTTTCATCACAGGATTAACTTCACCTAATCTCAGGCATCTAAATGTCAGACAACTAACCTAACTATTCTGACTTTAGATGCCTTAAGTTTAGGTGAGATGGATCTCAGTGAAAATAAGGTTTGCTATTCAGTTACAGTCTTTTGATGGGGCATGAACACCATGACACATTCAGGCCATGGATAGATTTTTCCTACAGCTATATACAGCAGTATTGAAATCTCCAGTCATTCTCATGTGGAGCCAGTACTAGTGATGTTCAGATTTTAGAGAGAACCAGTTGAGGCTGATATGCCTTCAATACTTGAATCATTGCATTTGTCTTTCTATGGCTCAGCTGTCAATTTGTGAATTCCTTATTTAGGCACTTTAATAAAAGTAGCCCGAGGTATTGATCCTGTTTGTAGATGTTGCTTAAAATGCATTGCTTCTGTAATAGAATAAGAGGATGTTAATTAAAATTATTAAGTAATCTTCCTCCTGAAATCTGTGATTTTAAGTACTTGAGATGTATGAACTTCATATTTCTATAAGCATTTGTAACATGCACAGAAATGCACACACACAGAGACCTGCTTCTTCCTCTTATTATTTTCATTCAGAGAAAAACAAATCATCCCATAACTGAGGCTGAATGTTTCATTTCTTTGATGATTACAGAAGGCTCAGTCATGTAGCCACACACTGTGAGGCCATCCATTAATTTTCCAGGTTGTCTGACTGAGTTTTAAAGAATTTTTTTTTTAATCTGTCCCTGTGCTTTGATACCGTGCCCACCTCATGCAAAGATTTTGTGCAATTCTTAAAGTCCCTTTGCCCTGTAAAAAGGAGTTTGCAAGGTTGCTTACCAAAGGAAGATCATTTTCTGGTACACAGCATATAGATCCATTAGAAGGAGGTGCAAGAAGGGTTGAAATGTGAACATTTCTTTGACACC
Organism: Molothrus ater; assembly: GCF_012460135.2. Lineage (NCBI taxonomy): Eukaryota > Metazoa > Chordata > Aves > Passeriformes > Icteridae > Molothrus > Molothrus ater. The sequence goes on from NC_050479.2 coordinate 83,866,331, forward strand.
AACTTCTTAATGCTGCAAGGTGGCTAGAAGTATTCTTCATGGCCTATGGGCATTTCTAGAATAAAATTCACACAATCTTCTATCGCACACACAAAATAAACAAACTTACCACCTGTGGACATGCTTGTTTCAGTGAGTGAAAAGTCTGAGTGACTGTTCAGATCTAGATATCTACGTTGAATGCCACCTACTATGATCTCTGAAACACTTCATAGTTTAGTCTTCTTGCAGGAGCTGAATGTTTCATGTCAATGAATTAAATATAAAAATAAGGTACTTTCAAATGGTTAAAATGTGTAAGCAACTAAACATGAAATCCTAGAGGGATGCTGTGCAGAAAAGTAGAATTTACATGAATAATGGTGCTAGAAATGTGTTTTGGATAAAACTTTATACTATGTGAAACTCAGTGTCCACGGTCAAAAACACTGTTAAAATTGGAGAGGATGGAAGAGAAACTCAAAACTTATTCAAGTACTGGAGAAAAATGACTTGTAGTGGGAGAGGTTAACCTTCTGTGTCAGGATGATAGAAGGGTATGATTACAGTATTTAGGAATAAAGTACTAACTGGCTTATTAAGAACCTAGTTTGGAATATGAAATCAGGTAGACTTAAATGAGAAACTAGGAGGAAATAAAGTTTCCTTTCCCTCTATGGAACAGCATAAGAGGGAGGAGTGGTGTTTCATGGAAATAAAGCTCTCCACATATCTTTGGATTAAGTCTGGATATATTGCCAAAAGTTGATATACTAGACAAAAATTGCTGTGCTCCATGGAGAGTTATATCCATAACGTGCAGGAGATCAGACTATTTATTCTGATTATTGCTGGGATCTTAATCTCTGTGAACTGCTGAACTTGGATAGTGGTACTATGATTTTTCACAGATATAGGGCAACTTTATAGACAGAGCTAGGTTAGAATGAACCTGTAGCTAGGTTAGAATATTTTCTGTGTGAATAACTGAAATTGTACGGTGCTTGACTGTTCAAGAGTTTTGGTGGATTTTTATTCAAGGTGAAGTTTCTGCTGTCTATAGATGTCACTGTGAAACTCCTGAGGCTTGTGCTGGATTTATATAAAAGTTCAATGATTAAGGCTTTCCTAGTATTACCTAAAAAATACCTGACAGAAGCAAAGATAGAATCAAGTCTGGCCAGGACCGATTTTAACTGTGTATTGATACCAGCATTTTTCCTTTTCCTGTAGTCCCACCTCTCATGCGTTTGTGTTGGTTGACATGCACTCATTGCTTGATGCCTGCACACTCTGTGCTCTGAAAAGACCCTGTATGAGAATGTCATAAGTGAAAATTTTGTTAGGGACTGTCTCATGTGCTAGGAGACAAATTATTGCACAAACCCTAGCAAAGATTTTCGAAGTTAGCTGACACAAGCCACTTAGGGGCCCTTGTTTATTTGAAACAGTACTGTCCCTTTAGGCATAATAACTGTTCTTGTAGGGACAATTGTGCTTTGAAGTAAATACATACTGGGTGTTCTCTGGCCCAAGGAATACTTTGTAGGATATGCCTATGTACATGTCCCTGTTCATGGTCATTGAATTTATAACCAAAGCATAGGATGCATCTCGCCCTCTGTGGGGCCCACCTCTGTTGTTTATTGGGAGAATCTAAATGACTGTCTTATACTAAATACCTGCTATAAAGGGATGGATGGAATGCATCTTACTTGGTTAATCTTAAAGCATTTACTTGGTTAATTGTAGTGCAGATGCTTCTTTCTCTGTGTAGAGGCAAATGATCAAGTCTTCTGCACTGGACTTTGAATAACTTCTAATCAGCTATTCAGCTCAGATACAGATACGCATCACATTAAGGGTATAGGCACATGGAAAAGCCAGAAAAAATAATGGAATTTTAAATTCCAGAATACAGAGTATGACAAAGCTGTGAACAAAAGAAAGCAGCAAGAAAAGGATGACTGTGAGCTGAGAATTGCAATATATCTGTGAGCCAAGAAATTATATTGGTATTTAGGACTGATGCAGAACAAAAGATATGAACAAAAACTCAAAGTGATAAATAAAGTCAGATTATTCTTGGACAGAGTCACACATTATATAGTAGTGAGACAAAATAGATCAAGCAAAGCTGATTATAAAAAATAAAGAACTTTGAAAGGGTAGAGGAATTTTAATCATGGAAATACTTAATTACACTCAAATTGATCAGTATCACAACTCGGAATAAAGTTCCCCTACACAAGTTCTGAATACTGTACTCTTTAGGGAATGAGTCCTCCTATGCATCTTTTCCACTAGGCTGCAGAGTCTGCACCCAGTTGCCTTTTTGATCTCACAGGAAATGAATCAACTAAACAACTTACACTGAGAAGACCTGGTTCTTTGATGGGGCTAAAGAACTGAGGGAAGTAAGGATTCTTGTCTTCTGGAGATGTAAGGATTCTTGTCTTCTGGAGATTGTAATCATTTTAATGTACTCTACTTAAATGCCCTTTATAATATAGAAAACTGCTGGCATTGCTCGATTGCTCAGTGTTACTGATTAAATCCTGTGGGACAATAGGTGATTATAATAATGAAGTCAAATCTCCATAATGAAGATCAATCCATAATCAGAAGTATCATACCCTAGTATGGTTTGTGTGATTTACCTCTCATATGCTCCTCCTAAATTTCTTACAATCTTGTAATGTAAGAAATTAGTATCCATTAGAATGAGTTAGCTGCTGCCAACTCATTTCAAGGAACAATGGGAAGGAAGAATGCAAAGTTTTTCTCTTCCTGAAAATAAATACTTGTATTGATTTTCTAGATCTTGATGTATGAGCAAATCTAATAAAATAATATTTATTCCTGCTTACTGAAAAAAGCAAGAATGAAACAGAACCTGAATTATGTAACAGTTACCTGCAGCAAAGCAGAAATCCTCCTGCAAGAAATGCATTTCTCAAGTTGATGTTATCCTTGGTTTTCAGTGATATCACAGGGAGCATAAAACACACAGGATCATCCTGCATAAATTCACAAGGCTGCACTTCAAGATCTGCAATCATAAGCAAGAACTTTGAAGTGAAGATTTTAGAAGCTGTGCTTTTTCATTTAAAAAAAAAAATAAAGTATCACTGAGGAGTTATTCTGACACAAAGTATGAACCAAAGGCATTTTCCATGTAACTGTCTGAAACTGTCTGAAACCAAAGGCATTTTCCGTGTAGCTGTCTACTTTTAATTTGGGACAAATTGCAATCTTGAGGAAACCACTGGTACCATAGCTGCAGCCTTGAGTCTGAATGTGATCTGAAATATCTGAAATTCAAAGTGATTCATTTTTTAGGTCTTAACAGAAATGTGACAGGACCATAAATTATTGTAGGTCATAACAGGTCTGTAGCAGGGACTCTGATGTTGTATATGGAACTAATTTATTGTGAAAGTCTATTTAATAAGTAGGCTATTTAAATGCAGAAATAAGACTGAATTCCACACGAGCACAGATTTAGCAGAATGCTTAGGTTTGTAACTTTTTTCCAATTCCTCATTTCTTGAAATATCTTGGTAAATTTGGTCTGTAAGATTTTGCCCTGCGTAACTGGAGACATTTACAATGTAGACACTTTAGGCCTAAATCTTGCATGTTATTTTCTAAACAATGCATATACTGCTTATTTCTCTGTAACTGGTTGCAGTTGTGAGACTGTCTAATTTTTTGCTATCAGTAAGATCAATATTCGTGTCCAAATAAAAACAAACATGAGAAAGGCTGAATTCAATGTAGAAGAAAACCCCAGAAAAACAGAGCAAAACACATCCCCACCTCAAAATCATTATTTGATGGATTAAGTGAATCTGACAAAGTGAAGCCAATTAACAAACTTTTGAATAATGTCTAAAGAATACCAAGATGCTGAGAAGCAAGAAGACAATTGGAAGTGATTCAGCACAGTGTAAGTGCTGAAGCCCATGGATACAATTATCCTGACAAAATTCAGTGGCTGTTAAATGTAATTGGGGTTAGGGGTCATTTCCTAACTCTGAAGAAATTCTCAGAATTTTTGTTTTTGAAATCTCAGCACAAGCCTTGAGTCCAGTTTTTTGGTTTATTATCACAGCATCAGCTTCATTTTGAGCACTACACCTTCAGCTGTTCTCCGTTCCCTTCACTGCCTTTTCAGCAGAAAGGGAAGACCTGTGAATTTAATTTTTACCCGTTAAAAAACTCCATGTCAAAAATTTCTCTGACTCCCAAGTTGTTACATTTAGTGCCTCAGGTGAACTAAGCTTATTCACAGTACCTGATAGTCTGTATGATCTTATGTGATTGTATTCAGACCAAAAGGTGCAAGACCTTTAAATGATTAACAAAATAATTTACAGTAAGGACACTTTTTTCCCCACCACAAAATTGATTTTTCTTCAGAAAAAGAAGTCTTTATGTAGACAAGAGGCACTACATTCCTAGGAATAAATCAGAAAGCACTAAAACCAGTTATATGTCCAGGCTTTCGCATTTTAAAAATTAATTGATTTTAGAAATGAAGAAAATTGGGGAGAGAAAAGTTTTTTTATTAGTCTTATTTATATTCAGAAAGATTGTTACTGCTAAGTGACAACATAGGATGTAATAGAATTGAATGACAGGTAAAGTGTTAGAAGGGTTGTCATGCTTCATAATCCAAAAATCACAGATACATAGTAATTTCTGCTTCTAGCTTTATTCCTTGGTCAGGTCAGATGGCTTATAACTTAGTCTGCAACTTGATGAGATAGAGCCAGGTCTCTTAAATAGCATCAAGGTATCTACAAGATGGACACAACATCTAGGGGGTCCTGTGAATACCTGTAAGAAACATCAATAATTTCATCTAAGAGTTGCACATCTTTTAGTCACGAAAATGTAGTGGTTCATATTGTGCAAGAGAGATATTTTGAACAGGGAAAGGAACACAAAGCCTATGCCTTTTTTATCCAGCCTTAAGAATGAAAAGGTGCTCATTAAGTCAGATGATCACACTTGCCATTTCAGAGGAAAGGGAATTAGAAAGGGAGGACACCTCATCATTCAGTGAAAATAGAAGTGTCATCTGCATATAAATGCATAAGGTTTTGCACAGCCCTCAGCTGGGTTTCTAATAAGGAAAAAAGTACAGTCAGAAATATAACACTGACCTTGGTGATACAGATATTCAAATGGTTTTGGGAAAATAAATCTTAAAGATCTGCAGGATGAATACATCTGTGGGGATGGGAAAGAATGGATACCAGACTGGGGCAAAAAATTATCATCAGGGTTACGACACCACACTGAGAAGCAGGGAGAATGAAAGCTTAAATATTCCTCTGTGTTGTTTACCTCTTTTTGTTTTACGCTTGATGTGATTTTCCTTTAGAGGGAGAAAACTGGAAACAACAGTGCAGGTCACTGAGTGGAAAAGTCAGCCAAAGGTTTGCTATTGATGCTTCCCTATGAACAGTGACAGACCTGCTCACTAGATTTGGCTAGTGACACAGAATTTGTGGTGCTGGTGGCTGTGCCTTGTGGTGGCACTCTGCAGCAGGGTCAAAGGGCTCTACAAAGAAACAAAGTCATTAAGGGACTTGTGAGTTCCCATATCAAGGGCTGTTTGATTGGAGGAACAAATTATTCAAGTCCTATGCAGGACTTGAATAATTTCCCAAGAATTCTTGTACAACCTTGGTACAAGCTATTCACTCACTATGCACTGATTATCACGTTGTCAAGGGGAGATACAAGTCTTTCATTTTATAGGAGATTTTTTATTTATCTGCTTAGTAAGTAAACAAACAGCCTCAAGGGTGTTGTTTATAGCCTTGATATAGTGAAATCATCTACATGTGCATGCTGGTGAGCAAAAGTAGTCTTAGAAATAGGTTAAGCTAAAAGACTTACAAGTTAGGGTGATGACACAGACTCTTACTTTCTCTCACAAACAACAGAAATGTGGATTCATGTACTTGTTAACCAGACATAAAGCTCCTCACATTTAAAGGAATAGGCATTTTTTTCTTTGCTAAAACTTCTTTTAATCAAGTGAAGTAACTTTTGGAAGGGGAAGAACTCTGCTCTGCCTGTGTGCTTGCTCAGATTTGTATTCATGAAGGTTGATGGGTGAGGTATCCTAGGAATAGATGGAGGAAAAATTTAAAATCTGAGTTAGATTTGAATTTTAGAGAAATGGGCGCTGGGAGATCATGGCAAAAGTGGACCAGAGTGGTTTACTAAGGTTGCTGGAGGACATCAGGCTGTTGCTCTGAAAGGAAAAGAAGCACTATAAATCCCTGACAATTCTCCTGGTTTGGATTAAAACCAAATGTAATTAAATGAAAAAAAAAAATCAAACACCCTGGTATTGATAAGTTGATTCAATTTAACAATTGGTTTTGAACATTTAGGCTGCAGATGATTTGCCTTTTCAAACCTTTCTGTTCTGTTATGTAGGTTATTGCTCTTCATTGCTTAAGAGTTTTTAATGCCTTTTTAATTCTAAAGCTGGAGTTTAACAGAAAATACTGAATATCACTGAGGAGAGAGAGAGAGTGAATCATCATGATCTTGCACTCAAGCTTAGCAGCTTAGGAGAATCTCTGACATTTCCTAACAGGTTCTTTGATTGCATAGGATTTATGTTCTTTGCTTGCTTTTGACCCATCTCTGTAGATGGGATACAGAAATAAAAATGGTACATTGAACATAATTTTCTACGGAGCTTTTCCCACTTCTCAAGGGTTTCCTTCTTTTCCTGTGGGAGCACTAGGTCTCTTTTTCTATCATATATAAGGAGGGGAAAACTCGAAGTAATTTTGCATCCAAGAGTAGGCATATCAGTTCTTTGCAGTTACATTTGCATTACATTTCTGGCAATGGTCATGAATGACTGGCATCAGGTATGGCTCATTATTCTTTCCTTAAAGGACTTGGCATAACAGCAAGAGGCAAAAAAATCCTATTCAATTTCATATTCTTTCTTCTGACTGGCAGATACACCATGAGCAATTTTGCTGGAGAAATCATTTGGGGAATGGGAAAAGGAAAGTGAAGCCTGGAAGTTTCAGATTCCTGCAAAGATAGTGACTATCATCAAAAAGGGCTACAGATGGCAATGTTTATCCAGCTCATTCAAACAGAAGTCAAGACAGCCAGTAACTGCTCTGGACAGTAATTGTAAAGGAGCCACTTCTGGTGAGTTACAACACTTCACTGTGACAAAAGAGGGGAATAAAGGGAATGGTTATACAGATCAGATCAAGGGAGTGACATGTGACAGGAATGGAAGGTGAATGTTAGAGCCAGAGTCACAGAGATGATGATAATCTTTTACATCTTGATATTCTGTATTATTATACCTCTTTCTTCCTTTTCTATGAGCCTCTTTTGAGCAGATTTTTAGTAAGGAAGTGAGATAGCTCCCAGACATATTAAACACTGCAAAAGCCCTGATTCTTTGTTTCCATAAGAATGTTACGTGCTACCATCAACAATGAGAACTTTCTTTCTCCTGTTTGACATCTCCAAAAATCTCTGTGAGCATCTGTGGGCTGTGTCTTCATAGCCATGTTTTAAGTATATTCTACCAGCCTTCACTGACAGTTATTGACAAATGCCTTTATGACATAATGACTTGCTAAATTAATAGGACCAAATGTGTCAATTAATTAAAAAATACAGAGAATAACTCCCCTTCCTTTTGAAGAGATACTAACACAGAGAGAGATAGGCAGAGTCATTAATCAGACTTTTCTCCTTAATTCAACACATCTTCAGTGATAAATGCTTGGTTGATTAAAAGGGACATTCATTCATATTAACTATGGGAGATAAGACTATCAACACTCAGTTGAACATTTAAAGATTTAGGAAGAAGCTCTTTAAAATAGATCTTTAAGGGAGTTTCCGTCACTAACACTTCACTCTGTAAAGTGGAGTTGGCTGGCTCTTACCAGCTATCAAAATCCTCCTTTAATCCAAGACCCACTGTTTCAAGAGGAGGAGGTGGGTCCTGCTAGTCCTTCAGCAGAGACCAGAGAAGCCTACAAGTCCTCCTGTCAGGAAACAGATACACAGGGCAATGTTTAAGTAGAGGATTTTGTGCCCTTGAGATCTTTCCTACTACAGAGCAAGATAAGAGAACCACAGGTGGCAAGCTGCATTGAGAGTTCAAAGTCACTTACTTCAAAGTCAAGATTACATTTCCAAGTACAGCCTCAATTCAGTGCTGCATGCATGTGTTTTAAAATTAATTGTTTTCATTCACAGAATCCCATACAGTTTTCCACATGGAACCTTGTCTCACTTCCAGAAAAATGAGACACAGGAACTCAACCTGGCATATAACAACACAACCTGAGCAGTTAGAGTTCAGCGAGGTCAGAATCACCTTGCAGCAGGACCCTATTACGGGAAATATGAGTTAACTACAGCAAAAGAAAGGCCCACCTCCAGCTATTATAAATACATGAAATGTTGTCTCCCTCTAGAACACTGCTACTGATGTTTTTTAATCACACTGATGTGAGTTTTTAATTAGATTGAAATATGCGTCTGTAATTTGCTATAGGGACATTTGACTGATGTAGCATCAGCAAAGAAGGAGAAAAAACCAGCCATAACATCTATAATGCTATGATAATGAACAATTAGAAACAGCAATGTGTTATCTGCATTCTAATTGCTCTTTATAGTGCTCACAGAGGTTTGACTGGGGATGTGGTTTTTGCTTTGATTCTTACACAAAGTCCATTTACAGCAACATAAAAATTCACATTGGCTTTTTTGGGCTTTGGGTGAAGTCTTTCTTGCAACAGAGGAGTAAGAATGTAGGAACCAAGGGTAGAATTGAAGTATCTTCAGAAAAGGAGGAAATCTGAGACCTCTTACCTATGTCTGTTATTTAAATTAATTTCTTTTTCTAGCTAAACCACTGAGTTCTGAGGTATGGCCTGTATGGCAGGTTCTGTATATGTGTACTCTGCTGGAGTTTCTGTGTTAGAATTATATTCATCTGTCAGGGACCTTGGGTAAAATACAGTTCTTCATCCCAAATATTATGAAGGCAAGGGTTAATACGTTCTTATCCAGCTTCAGTTTAATTTAACCATAAATGGAATGCTGTGGGTCCTTTAAGCATCTGTTAAGGAAAGAAAGAAGCTCATACACTGAGGTCTCTGCTCTGTTGGCAGACATTATGGTAACCGTACAGCAGAGGCAGCCCGTATGGATAAGCCATATGGTGAGTAAGATGGAATTACACACTCACTGGAGAAGATGGTCCTGTTGTGTAGTTTATTGCCAGACCCAGTCCCAGCACTGGCCCTGTGAAACATAATTCCCAGGGTAATTGACAAAGTTTTGAGTTTAACTCCTGTTGGGATGGCAGGTGTGCAGACAGTCCAGGGAGGGGAAGGAAAGGGAAGGAGATGTTCAAAGCGCTGCAATGAAATCTGCTGGAATGAGGGAAAAAACTTGACTCTCTATGAGCAGATTGAAGAGATGAGTCAGATTCAGAGGGCTTTCCTCAAGAACTTCCCTCAAAAGTTTGTCTCAGCTGCAATCTGTTGTGTTTACAGTTGTTCACCCATATCTATCATTCATATTAGCTAAATTCTGGCTCTGTAAACACAATTTTTGCATGTTTTTTTCTCAATACAGGTGAATGATTTTTGGTAAAAATCAATACCACTGTAAAGTAATTCCCACACTAAGGTATTGATCACCTTTTTCCTGTAGGAGTCGTTGAACATTTTTCTATTAAAATATTAAACCTAAAGTTGCAATTAAACTTTGATTTGGAATCATCAGTGTTTTGAAATACCTCCATATCTTTGCTGTGAAAATTTCTGAATATTCAAACTTCCCATATTTTATGTACACTCAGGTCAATTAGTTAGCTGACAAATGTTCATCCAGATAAAATACTGGCAGCTGTTTGTGTATCTTGAGCCTGTTCAACCAATTCACTCTATTATCCCAATTTGTAAAGCTGGCTGGCTAAGTGTGTCATCTGTATTACAGTGACACATCTTATACTCAGTACAAAGCAAAACAAACCTCCTATAACATACTAGTTCTATTATCTACAAGAAACAAAATTAGTGTATGTACCATTTTTTCTTTACATATTTGTGCTGAGTATTTGTTAATTTGTAGTTTCATTTCTGCATTATGTGTGTTAGGATGCATTAAGCAGTAAAACTATGTATATTGAATTGATTGCATCTTTTAATTAAATGTCGGTGTTTCAGAATGTGTAAGATACATTTTTAACTTTTTGTTGTGGGAGGAGGGAAGAACCAATAATCATGGGAACAGTGAGATGCCTTCAATCTCAGTATGCATGGGGAGAGGAGTAGACTTGGAATAATATTCCCAGAGACGAAAGTCCATTGCAACCAGGGATGACACAGGCCATTAGACCGTACTTATCCAAAGTCCTGCTTATATTATGTAATTAACAATGGGAATAGTTGTAAGATATTCTTGGGCAAGCATTCCCACAAGGAAGCTGCTCCTACCTTATGGCAACTACATTGTACCTGCCTTCTTCAGACTCTTACACATGTTGGTGTGCATGAACAGAGATCCAAATCCAGAGGTTTGTTATGGTGATCAGTGTATGGATCCTTTCATCCTCAGCTATCCCAACATTTCTCACTTCTAAAGAGGAACAGTGAGAAGGAGCTAGAGATCCGCCTGTGTTAAATTATTTCTGTTTGCGTCCTTATTACAAAGTGCGCATTGTTGCAAACTGAGATTACAGCTGAGTTCAAGTCTGGGTTGGATTAAATAATCAAATATATGACTCCTATAGATATCCTAGGGCAGAACATACTGTGAGTTGAGATCTTAGGTTTATACTGCAGTTGTAAAAATCTCAGTGAGGAACTTCCTACCCATGAACTCTCTTCACCTTGAGATTTCTTCCTCAATAGGATTTTTTTTTCCAGCCCTCTCTGAGAGGAGAAGCTATGACCTGAAGTAGCTCTTAATAGGGATTCTTCTGGAGCCAATGTCAGCATAAAAGCCTTTGTGGTCAGTGAGACTTTTGGAATGCCTTGTAGCTTTACAACACACATACCAGACTGTGCCCCAAATTCAGCTGCGAGTATTATTCAGGAGAGAATTTTTGGTTTATGGTTTCCTCTTCTCTCATTTTAAGTGCTGCACAGTGCTTCTGGCAAATGAATAACATAGTGTGTTAGTTAATGGTTAGTTAATGATGGTTAATGGTCATTAAACAAGTCTTAGTTAATGACCCCTTCCAGTATTGGGAAGAACATTTTTTACTGACTGTTCTTCAACATATATTCAAAAGAACTGTCAGTGACCTTTGAATTTGTTCCTGGCTGCCCTGTGAATGCACTTTAGTTGATAAATGTTTGAGGATAAAATTTGAGGTCCTCCTATCTTTGTGTGGATAATAGAAATGGGCCAGTCTCTATAACACCTGGGAAGTTGGGTTAGCATTATTAGAAAATAAAAGAGGGGAATAACACAAGAAGAGGCATGATATTTCACAGATCTAGCAATTTCTAATATATTGCTAACTATCTTGTGATGTCATGTTAAAAATTAATTCTGTTGAAATTTCAGTAGAAATTTCTGAATTACAGGTTACTTGAGCAAGAGATTATCTCTTAGAGCTGAACAGGATGTAATAGAATCATGCATTGGTGATCCTTAATAGATGTGTGTAGATGTTAAAAAATCTTGTTAATAAATCCCCATATGTTTTATTAATGTCATTGAAATAGAATGTTTTATTAAGAATGTTATTAATAAATAGCACTACTCAAGAGTTTCAAAATTTATAAGATACAATAAAAAGGGATTGATTATTATTTGTGGAAAAATGTAACAGTTTTTTAAATGGGGGATATACAGTATGCATGCATGTGGTCTCAAATAACTAGCTATGAGTATTCTTCCAGACAAATTCAATAAAAGATGTGCAAATACATAGCAATACATATTGTTCATTTGAATTCTAGTTTTGGTTATGTTTACTGAGTGTTTTTCCTCTAACTGCTCACAAAAATGATTGAAAATGTGTTCCTGTTTATCCATTTGTTCAATAGCTGCTGTTGCTGTGTACGGTCATTTTTGTACATGAATTTGGGCGTTACTAAAAGCTGAATATCCTACACTTGTCACTGTTTGCTGACTATTATAACTAAATTGTGTGGAGCAGAAAAAATGCTAGAAAAAAATCCTGTGTGATTTGAATGACCAGCTGTACAACACAAGGCTCCTGACTTCACTGGAATTGGACTAGTGGTCAGATCTTGTGCTGGAGAACTGTCAATTTTACCAAGAGTAAATGAAGAGTAGAGCCAGGGAGTTGTTTGTGAAGAACAGTTTGAACAAATGGAGTAAAAATAAAAGTATGTACAAGAATCATTGTCCTACAAGAAGAAAGGGTTAATTAATCAGATTAATTGACTGATTTTATCAGCTCTATTGAGCAGGGTCTATTACAAAGAAGTGATAAAGTATTTGCACCCATACATGCAATCAACATATTGCTTTTGCAATGAACCTTTTGGAAAATTTGAAGTATTTGCTGCCAATATTTAAAGACTTTCAATATCTCTAAATTTTCTAAATCCCAGGTGTTCCTTTAAGAATTTCATCCAGCATTTGAAGAAAATCTATTTTAATTTTGTTTTTTTTCTTGGGGGGAGGATTATAAAATAATAATTTTATTACTTTGGGCTTCTCTCCATTTCCATGAAATAATGCAAGCATAATATTCGTTCTGTGTTTCCATCAGCACTGTCCACATCTGACCTCTGACTCCTCAATTTTTCCTTTATTAAGATCCAAATCATTTCAGAAGCATCCCTGTTTTGTTTTTGGACCAATAAAAATCTAGTCAACCTTTCTGAAACATCTTGACTACAGCCTGGACAAGAATGCAGGGAAAGGGCTTCCATAGGACTGGGAGATTATGGCTGCAATCTTACCCAAATATTTATAAATATTCCCTTTGGAAGAAGTACTAGGCCATGCAAAATGTGAGAATTTTCAAGAATTCTCTCAAAACTATTGCACTGTTAAAAATTTCATCGTTCAAGACTATAAACTATAAACTAACCTTTAGTGGAGAAGGGAGCCTAGAGGAGCACTTACTATTTTGTTTGGGCCATTTTAAGGCTCAGGATGCCTTAAAATCTTGCCACTGCAAGATGCCAAGTAAATCAAGAATCCACTCTCAGCCTGGCTGCATAGTGACCCCTTTCTAACACAGGCACACAGAAGTGGGGCAGTTAGGAGCTCAAGCCTTAGGATGAAAAAAGCTAAATAAGTGTCTTTGGCTTTTTCCTGATCCTGTTGCTCAGCTCATCACTCAGTTAAATTCCATGTGAGCAGATTTAGAATGAGTGGAACAAATCAGTTTTTATATCCAGGGTTTCAGGGTGTTCTGACTTTCTATTTCCATTGATGATATTTTTTTGAAAGACACCTTCTGCCCTTGTTGGAAAAACACACTTTTCTTCAGCTGTACAGTGAGATCCTCATCAGAAATTAAGTTTCATTTTATTAGTGATATCACCATATCCTAGGTAGGTTTCCAAGTCTTTAACAACTGAGATAGAGCTTGAGGAGTTAGTCCTTTGTAGATAACACAAGAAACAGTTGGTATGAAAATCCTGTAAGTAAACTAACAGCACAAGAAAATCTGGCTTTTGATGTGGTCCTTAGTGCTAAGGACCAGGACTACTATGATTGTCTAATTATTTGTGCTCTTTCAGAGGTGTGCTATAGCCACAGCTGAATGCTGCTTACATTATTAAAGAGGATTTTCATCTGCTTCATTTTACTTGGGATGATGCAGACAACCCACAGGTGATGTCTAGACCACTGGATGACACTAGGAATCTGTAAAGAGCTGTGGGAAATAGTTTTATGTAAGCGTGTTCCTGAAACAGTGTTTATTGAAATAAGTTTAATTTGACCCTCTTACCAGTCTGCTGGCCTGTGTAACCCATGGTCATGCCAGTAGCTCAGGATCTATAGGTAAGCATTAGTTTGTGGAATAATGGATAAACTCTGGTTTAATGTTAACCTCGTGTTACTTTATCAGGAGTGTGTGCGCTCTCTTCTTTAGGTACAAAACTATTTTAGATGGGATAGAGATGTAGAAATACCATTTAAGATTATACTTAAGTATTACTGCCTCTTTGTCCCAGTTCCCTACATGTAAAATGGGCAGAAAACCAGATTTTCTGTTAAAGCTACTTAGACTGGATGTCAGTTCTGGAAAACACCAGCCCTCTCTGTGATCCGTTGGGTGCCTACAAAAATATGGCCTCGTGGCATGTAGGGATATTGCTGAGGAATATGAATACTAATAAGTTGTTCTCAAAGTCTAAAAGAAAGATACAGAAAAAAAGAGATAAGAGAAAGATGGTGCGTTCCTCAGGTGAAGCTGATTCAAGCAAGCACTAAGAAAACAAAATCTCCATATAGACTGACAGTCTGAAAGGTGGAAGATAAAAAAACCTACAAAATTAGAGACTTTTACATGGAACTTACATAAAAAGGAGGTTTACAAACTGTTTTGAACACTATATAGTTTATAAAGTTTTAAATAATAATTTCCTGTTTCTCTTGAGAGTATTATTGCTACTGATTATTTTAATCATTATGAAAGGTGCCTCTTTAGTAGAGCTAGTGGCTTTGTAAGAAAATGTATTGTTATGCTAATAAGCAGATGTAACATCACGAATTCAAAGCGATAAAAACCAAATCTTTAAATGCCCACAATTCTAGTAAAGACATAAAGAACACAATGACTGCAGCATGTAGCATTCTGAAGAGCTTCAGGTATATGTCTCATAGCAACAGAAATTCTGTGTTACTATATAGTGATTTTAATGTGTCTTGAGATGGGTATTTCAAAATGTTGTTACTGAAGTGATTTTTTATTCTGTACTAGGCAGTCTAGCTAGGTATCAAAAGCTTTTCAGAGGCTGCTGAAGAATACTAACTTAAACTGTTTCTCCAGCACATGACCAGGGAGGTATCTTTCAGTTTAGGAAGGTATGAGCAGCTGTGAGCACCTACTACCAGGTTCTGTGATGACATTCAGCTGCCTGAGGAGAACACAGTCACTTTGGTGGCAACATCCATCAGCTTCATCCTGATACTGAAGCTATATCAATCCCATGACCATGAGATAGGCATCTTCCTCTATGGGATGGATGGATGGATGGATGGATGGATGGATGGATGGATGGATGGATGGATGGATGGATGGATGGATGGTCAGTCTTTCATCAAGTTGTACTTGGATTCCTCATCATTCAATTCCCTTATGTACATCTTTCTCTTGTATAAGGAAAGGTATGAAGCACTTTAAAAGGTGGGGTGTGCCTGCGTATTGATCACAGGACAGATACTTTCTGGTCACCTGCTGAAGGCTGAAGGAAGAATGATAAATTGCAGAATTTGGAGAAATTATGGTATTTGAGAAAGGGAGAATCAAGAAATAGGCTGCTAGAACAATTAATATAATTTGCAACCTGTTTTGCTGATTTCTAAATTTCTTCCCCCTACAAAACAAAATCCACAAAACAAATCCCACAAAAACTGTGGTGCTAAACTATCAATGATTTGTATTTGATGCTCTGAAAATCAGATTGAGCCATGAACTGGTGAATTTGTGTCTGTGGGTCTGCTACACACTGTACATTACATACAGTACAGGTAAAATAATTTCTAACTGTAATAGCCAGGTTTTGTATTCACAGATTTAAAATGATACAAAGGAAACCCTTATTCAGATATGCCCATTATAGCCTAAAAAGCTAGCATAAATGTTTCCCATCTATTCATATAGTACATAAAATTGTCAAATTATTTAATTCTCCAGCTTGCCAGTCACTGCTAAATCTCAACCTCTTCTTCACTTTGTCAGCTTCCTCCACAATACTGCATTATAAATTTTTCTCAGGAATTACATTAACCTTTGTGATTTCTGGTTCTTTATTGACTTAAAGAAATAAGGCCAAATGCCTTTGAACTGACAGCAGGAGACTGCAAATGATGGCAAGATGTTGTATAAAACCCAAGCCTTTAAAATCTGTTAAAATTCTTTTTCATTCTGTTTTCTTTCCAGTGGTTTAACTGCCTCATAGATTTGAATAATTTAATTTTCTATTCAGGGAGACAGCTTCTTCTCACATTTGTCAGCTCAAAATTTTTATTTTCCCTACATTTCTTCTTCTGTGCTTTTGAATTTGAACATTTTGTTGTTGGGTTGTTTTTTTATCCCTCATGCATAGCCTGACTGCAGTTCTTGATCTCAGGCACAGGAACCTACAATTCTACATTCCGTGACTAAAGATTAATACATGAAGCTGTTTTTTATTCAACTCTACAAAACTGTTGCAGCAACTATACTCACTGTAGGGATCCTGAAGACAGGATGTGACCGCTGCAGTTTCTCTTGAAAATATCTAAAATCAAGGAGCTGGACATAAGTTTAATAAATATTATGACAATCCTGATGTGATAATCTGGATAGAATTTGTTTTCCCTTTGAGTACTTGGAGTCAAGGTATTAATTTTTTTTTTTTGGTTCCAAGTCATGTTCAAAAATCCATGCCAAAATTATCTGACTAAAGAGCAATGGTTAAATTTCTCTAAAGTTCATGTACCAGTCCAGGAAATAAATTCAAGCTAGCTGACAGTTTAATAAGAAGGCATGTTCTATTGCAAAACTTTGAAATGAGAAAACAAATTTCTAAGAATAGATTCTATAGCATCAATGAAAGCAATTGTTTTTTCAGGATAGAATGAATATAAGAAAGCAGCATTGCTAGGTGCTAAAAGAGTGTTTTAGTGCAGCACATTATACATGAGTTTGCTATGAGGAAAACACAATGTCTGACAAATATGCAGACTGTTGGAGTGCAATCACTGGTGAGCTGTTTGTTATCTGTCAGTGCTTAGTATTACACAGCTCCTGCAAATTTAAATTTATAGTGATTATGTTGGTGTAAGTGATCAATGAAAAGTCGGTAACAATTTTTTTCTTTTTTTTATATATATGTATTTTTAAAGCAAATTCTGTAACTTCAGTATAGTGAGAAGTGGAAAAGTCTGCTGGAGGTTGGATTCTGGGGTCTTCACAGTCCATCTTAGTGTTGAGCTTGTTAGTAGATGCTGATTGGAGCACTTTAGTGCTCAGGTGCCTACTTTGGGGGGCATACAGAAGGCCAAATGAAGGAATTCTACAGTCCAAGGTCAGCCAGTAGAGAACTGTTTGACCCAAAGTGATATTGGTTTTGTAGTGGTTTCACTTTCTCTAGAGATCTGGTACTAAAAAGATTAGAGAGGATCTCTCAGGGTTAGGGAAGCAGCCTTCTTTGAATTCAAGTCTATGGTTTTAAACATGTCTGTTATTGCAGTGAGGAAAACTACCCACCAGTAACTACCACAGAACTTCCCACTGGCTGGTGTGTGTACTATGTTCACTCATTTCCTAAGATCTCTCCCTTTGTCTTTAAAGAAAGGGAGAAGTTGACCTTGTTATGTTACAATAATTATTTGCAGGCCAAGTCTGATTCTGCAGGTAGTGCAGGGAATTCTAAGGTCATTACTGTCAGCCCCTACTAGAATGAATGACTACAAAACTGGATCTCTAGCTCTTTGTTCTCAGTAATGAGTGATTCATGCTACAGCTCATTTGGAAGGAACACAAACTACCTGAATGTGAGAGCAGATGATGCATTTAGAACATACCTTGCTTATGCTGCCTGTACATTATGGAAAGGGGACCTTTTTAAGATGAGCACTGTAAACAGAGCTCATATAACTTATCATCAAGTTGGCTTAAGCAGTACATAGGACCTTTTGAAAAGCAGGGTGTTTAGAAAATGTAGCCCTGCAGCAAAGCAATATGGTGTTGCCCTCCTTAATAAAAGATCACAAACCTTGCACTCAATTTACAAGGCCATGGGATTGAAGCCTTGTCAAGGTTGGTCTTTCTCAACTAGTCCTGACCTAACTGCAACTCTGTTGTAACTTGGTTTAGCTAACATGGGGTACAGACATGCATGGAAAACCCAAGTGTGTAAACAGATCAGCCATGGTCAGTTAAAGGAATTCAGATCTTGACGGCAAAACTGGATTTAGGAATATCAAAGAGAACCGTGAACAAACATGCAGCATTTGTAAAATGGCATTTATGCATGAAATTTGCATGTAGCATAGACAGGCAAATCAATAAAGAAAAATCAAGGTGTAAATATGTGCTATCAAACAAAAAACATCCTAAGCAGAAAGAAGTCATCACCAGCATCATCATAATCCTCCAGTGAAGGACTTGGGATGCTCTACACCCATTTCCCCTTCCCTGGCCATGAACTCCAGGGCCTGGATGACAGTAAAAAGGTGAACATAATACCAGGAAAAAGGGTAGAGGATGGGGACTGTGCTTTTAAAAATCATTTTAGCTGGTCTATTATTATTGTTAATACCTTTTATGTGTAGTGGTATTCTTTAATTTGTTTCACTTTGTAATTTTTTTAAAATACATTGAGATAGATTCATAATAACTCTTTGATTAGCTTGTTAAGATTTCAATTATAGTAACAATAAGTTCTTGGCTTTACATACAGATTGTTTTTCTCCTTTCCCATTAATAGAATTTTGAACTTACTACAAAATCATACTAATTTTTGTTTTTCCTACATAAATTAAAGCACTTTGTAATCTTCTGCTTCCAATCTTCAGCAAACCCAGTTCTCAAGCATTTCTCTGCCCTCCAGATGGTATCCAAAGGAGGAAGTTTGTAAGGTACTTCCACCTGAGCTATGGACCTTATGTCCCCTGTCAGCCTTACAGCCAACAAAGAGAAATAGGTATTTTCTGTGTCCAAACTACCTGACCAATTTTATCTGTCTACAGTGATAGGAAAGACAAAAGTCTAAGTAGTGAACTCACCTTCATAGACCTCTTTTCTTCATAGGCTTTCTGTCTTCTGTCTGTTTGGCCAGTGGCTCCAGCTTTCCCCAGCTGGTTTATCAGTGATTTCTGGACACTTAAGTGCAGCTCCATTTGGTTGTTTTTTTATTATTTTTATTTTAAGGAAATTACATCATCAAATACAGCAGAAGAAGGATCTTATTTCAAAAGGCACAAAGAGACAGCAGGCAAAGACAAAACATGAAAATCTTTCTCTGTATTTCCTGTGGATTAATTGATTCCTAATCATATAACATTCCTACAGCAGGCACATCCTCACTAATATTAAAGTTTAAATCTATCCTATGCTTTGTAACTCTGCATTTCTTCTCCTTGCCTGAAGGGTTGCCTAGGTAAACATATCACTCAAATTTTGACACATTTGTGTGGTTCAAAGTGCGTAGAACATTGACCTCCAAGATTGCTTATACCAGTCATCCTAAATTTATCAGATTTTTAACTAGATTTCTTGGGTGTGTAGTCCTTATGCATATGGCAATAGAATATTGTCAGGTGAGGTTAAAACTGTCATCATTCTGTGGTACTTCTTCTCAGTTTATGCATATGTTCTAGCATGGAACATGATTTGGCCCAATTTCCATTCCTGGCACCAAATCTCACCCTTCAGTTCTACTTTAAGGGAAAATAGAAGGGGAAAAACAATCCTCAAATGCAAACCATTCACGATTATCAATGAGAGAGATTTTCAGCCAGGAATACTTATTTTTAGAGCTACATCTGTGCTGTATGATACTCATAGACAGATATTGGAAGAGAATGATAATAAAAATATCTCCATGTGGCTGATTGCTGTTGGCTCTCCCTGAGAACACAAAGCACTCAGCCTCTTTATGTAGTCAGAGCAGTACAAGACACCCCAGGAATGGAAAAGTTTTAAATTTACAGCCTTGTCCTGTTGCAAATAAGCTCAGAAATTGTGTAGAGAGCTGAAAATAGATAAGCATTAAAAAAAAAGGATATTATTGTGACTGACTAAATCAAGGCACAATGACAGCAGAACAGCAAGAGCCTTGTTTGAGGTGTGAAGTCTCAAGTGGGAGCAAATAAGAGGAGAAATATGTGATCAGCATCAGTCCCAGACTATGCATTTTCCAATAGATTTGAATTTTACAGGTCTCAGGAGCCATTAGCTTCTTGTCACTAAAAATTCATGAGGTCTAACATCTAAGGAGACTTCACATGGAGATCTTGACCCAGGAGCCAAAAGATCTTTTTGTTATCACAAGCAGGATTGTCATAGTGAAATGAAACAAAGTAATTCTAAGAGAACTTGCAATGCTGCAAATACAATTGCTGCCTTTCTAGGTTCAAACCAGGATGCACTTTCAACCAGGATGCACCAGTGTTCTTTAGGAAAGGAAATAAATAGTCAGGTATTCAGTGTCCATCCTAGTAGCTGTAGAGCTATACTGGAAATAATTATTCTCATATGAATATTTGAAAAAAGACATTATCCAAAGCTTTTTGTTTGTAGATATTGGTGATGATACCTCTAATAACACCTTTGTCTTATGAGATGAAGAAGAAAAACTCACAATCTGATTATTTGTGTATTGAACTGGATTCTCAAAAATTCCCATTAAAGTTAGGTGCCTTTGTAAGCTTCTTCCTAATAAGACTTCTCCCTTGTCAGAGTCGCAGAAAAAAATAACCCTTTAAAAGCATTGCAGAAAATCACTAATGCATTCACCTACCTCAAGGTTTGTTCAGCTGTTCCTGTGTCATTCTGAAGACTGTTTGTGTAATTTTTTTCTTAGAATGATCAGATGGTTGGGGTTTTAAAAGCTGCCCGGAAATCTGCTCCAGTGCTCTGCTATCCTCACTGACCTATTCAAGTCTCTAAAATAATTTTTTTCAGGTTGCTGTTTCAGCCTTTAATTTATGTCATGTGTATTATGGATATCATGTCCTTTTGCAGGCCTTTCAGGCTTTGAGAACATTTATGATGTTGTTTGTCAATCTTCTCTACTACAGACAAAAAATCACTATTCCATCAATATTTCCATATAGATCACGATGAGTTCCAGACCCTAAGTACAAAGACCACTTTGTACTTTCCCCTCAGCAGTCTCTAATTCACACATATTTCTCCTGATATTCAATACTCAGAACTGAACACAAGGTTTTATTAGAGATTCTATCAGCAGTGAGAGTAGTGGAAGTGATATGTTGTATAGCACATATTAGAGTGTAGCTATTTCACTACACTATGCACACATACAGCCAGTGTTGATCCACCTGAATCCCACACCTTTTTCTCAGTTATTGGTTTCCCAAGCTGTCTTTTCTCCAATCTGTTTTTATTTGATTGGTTACACTTATGTCCTCTAATTGTTCTCATTAAATTGCAACTGGTCTTCCATTATTTTTTCTCCAAACAATTTCTCCCTTTGGGATTTCAGTCCTTTTTTACGACATATTTGCAGCTTAGAGTCACCTGTGTATTTAATAAATATGGTCTGTATTCCTTTGAGTAGATATGTAAGTGTATTAGGCTAAAGATAAACAACTCAGGAACTCCACCTTATGCATCATTCTGCTTTAAAGGCATACCCTTGATAGCTACTCTTTGAATATGACTTTCCTGGCACCTTTACACCAAATTGACAGAACTTTCCTAAGTTTCTTCTGAGAACATTACATCAAATAGCAAGAGAATCAGGCTAGAATGAAGATAGAGGTTACCTGTTGCTTTTTCCCCTTTCTGTAAAGGGAAATTCCCTGTTTGTAAAAGGAAAAATTGTCTCCCTGTTCTCACCTAAGTATTTACAAAGAGTTTATTTATGATGGTACTGTCTTGGGACTTAAAGCTTCCCTATTCTTGTTTTTCTCCCACTTTAAAGGTTATCCCTTCAGTTTTCTTTTCTTCATTCACAAATGGTGACCCCACCACTTCCCTGGCAGGCTGTTCCAATGCTCTAAAACTCGTTCCATGAAGAAATTTTTCCTGACATCCAGTCAAAACCTCCACCTTTCAAACTTAAGGCCTTTTCCTCTTGTCCTATCTCTTGTTATCTATAAGAAGAGACTGACCCCTAACTGACTGCAACCTCCTTTCAGATAGTTGTAGAAGAGTGCTAAGTTCTTCCCCCATAGCCTCCTTTTATCCAGGATAAACACCCCCAGATCCCTTAGCCACTCCTCATCAGTTTTGTGCTCCAGACCCTTCTCCAGCTCCATTGTCCTTCTCCGGATATGCTCCAACACCTCAATGTCTTTCTTGCAGTAAGGGACACAGGATTTGAGGTGTGGCCTCACCAGTGTACAGTACAGTCACTGTCTTGGCCCTGCTGGCCTCACTATCCTGATCCAGGCCAGGATGCCATTGGATTCCTTGGCCACCTGGGCACATGCTGGCTCAGGGACAGCCACTGTTGACCAGCTCCCTCAGATCCTTTTACTCTGGGCAGCTTGCCAGCCAGAAAGCTTTCCAGCTTTCCAAGCACATCATACTCTTTTTCCACTTCAAAGCAAGAACTTTTATTTCTGAATTTAATATTTACTTTTGAAAGAACTGCCTCAGCCAGTCATCTTCTTGATATCTCTGGTCATTTCCTAGACTGAAATTCAGGGTTTTGTTTGCTTTCCTGGATCTGCTTATTGAACATGAAAGTCTCCCCAGAAAAGCACTTTGCCTCAGTTTCTCTCTCTCTTAAAAGGGAAGAGCAACATTTATTCCTTTACACATCCCTTTCACACCCACTGCTGAGACACTGTGGGGCATTAATAAACAACAGAGTCATTGAAATTCCCTAATGTCTTGGAGAACAAGACACTATATATTAAGAAAAATTGTTTGAATTATTTTAAAGCTGCTATTTTGAGTATTTAAAGTATTTTCATGATCAGTGTTTAAAAAAGTATTTGGTTTAAGGGAAGAGAGTTGTGAAATATAGTCTCTACATTTAAAAATGTTATTGAACTCCACATGCAATTTGAGCTGAATCTTCAATAAATATCTAAACTACAGACATTTGTATTAATATTTTCTCATTTACCCTGTTGCTCAAGCTGGTTATTGTGCTTGTAAATATTTAACTATAAATGCTAGAGACTTCAAAACTCTGAGGTTTTTGTCATTCTAAAGTGAACTGAATTTTCTGCATTTACCTTGGAAGAAAAATTGTTCAGGCTGACAAATCTAGTAGATACTGTTACCTATGATTTAGTGGTTTCTGTAAATGTTAGCTATAGACAGAGAAATACAGTAGGGTGAGAGTGGACTGTGTGGGAGACCATTCCATGCCTGAGGCATCACTTCATCCAGTTAATTGTGCTGGCCAACAATTAAATTCATAGTACTAGTCAGATTTATTTACTCTGTAATCTTTTTCCACCCCTGATTTTCTTTTTTATCAGCAGTTCAGAGCTTTGAGTGCTTACAGAAAGAACTATTGATGACCACAGTTAGGATAATTAATTGTTAACAGTGACATTTTCAAGTCTGAGATCTGTTTATGAAGAAAACTGTGCTGATGCTCCAGGGACTGCAAAGGGGAAAAAGAGAAAAGGAACATGAAAAAAAATTATAGCGTGGCTTTTATAGAAGAAGATGAAAGCTTTGTTTTGTTCTTGCTCTTTTTACCCACTTCAAAAATGCTGTTTATTCTGCAAAAGAAGGGATGATATAGACTTTAAGAACAGATTGCTTTTGCATTTGCTCAGTTTTCAGAATAATATCGACAGGTGGAATGGGGACAAGTAGAGAATATCAGAGACCTGTATCTTTGTGAGAGATGAAGCAGGAGTGTGACTCCCACACAGGGCAGAATCTTTTGCACAGGGCTATATCACTGATAGACTTTTAGACTTGTTTAATTTTGGAACTGAATGCTATTGGGTAACTTCAAAGCAAGTACCTTCCATGCTTTTATTGTGCCCATTGCACTTCCCTTTAGATATATCAAGGTAATGCTGTAACTGTTTATTCGGGGAGTGGGGCGGGCATTATTTTCCAATGATAGTGTTTTCTTTTTTCCAAATAATCTAGTTTTACTCATCTAGCTACATGGGGTTCTTGGGACCAAAGCATCTGAGGATGAAGCTGTAATGTGAGTTTCCACTGTGAAAGTGGAAGCGGTGAGTTGAGATTAGAGACGCTGTACCATGTAGAAATAGGGTAGTATCTTTCCATCACACGTTGTAGAATAGAAGAGTCCAAGTTTGCTATTTGCTGAGAGTTTTTCAAAGTTTTTCCCTAGTAAGGTTTTAAACTAAAAGGTAAGAGATTTAGATTAAGTGTTAGGAAGAAATTTTACTCAGATGGTCATAAAGCACTGGCACAGGTTACCCAGAGAACCTGTGACTGCCCCCTCCTTGGAAGTGTTCAAGGCCAGGTTTGATGGGATCCTGAGCAACTTGGTCTAGTGTGTAGTATCTAGTTCATGGTGGTGATGCTGGAACGAAATGATCTTTCAGGTCCTTCCAACCCAAATGATTCTGTAATTCTATGATTTTCATGGATACATTTCATAAAAGATGGCTAATTTACATTAGGCACAATGAGTTTGCAAAAAGATTAAGATATTAATCCTATAAATCTAGAAAAGTTCTATATTTTATTGGAAAAAAAAAAAAAGAAAGAAGGCGGCAAATCTCAGGAGTTAAAACTCCAAAGACAAACTACTGAACAAGATGTGGTGAGTTGACCTTGACTGGCTGTCAAACCCCAACCAGAAACTCTCTTATTCCTCATTCTCAAGAAGATGAGGGGACAAAAGTAAGATGGGAAAGCTTCTGGTTCAAGATAAGGACAGGGAGATTATTTAGCAGTTACCAGCACGGGCAAAATACACTCATCTTGGGAAAGATTAAGTTAATTTATTGCCAATTAAAATAGATTAGGATGGTGTGAAAAAGAGATGAAACTAAAGTCACCTTACAGGCACTTCTCCCTTCTTCCTAGGCTCAAATTGATTCCTTCATTTCCAACTCTTCCATGTCATCTTTCTATTCCCTGAGGAGGAACAGGGAAATGGGGATAGAAATAGGGAATGGGGTTTATGGTCAGTTCATAACATTTTGCTTTGACCGCTCCTTCCTTTCCACACTGTTTCCCTGCTCCAGAGTAGGCTCTTTCCCAAGGGCGAGAGTTCTTCATGAGCTGTCCCCATGTGGTCCCTTCACATAGGCTGCAGATCTTCCTGCTCTTCACTGGAGCAGGAACAGACTACTCCAGTGTGGATACCCACAGAGTCACAGGTCTTGCCAGAAAACCTGCCCCAGAAGTGCTCCTCTCCACGGGCTGCAGGCCCTGCCAGGAGCCTCCTTCTGCACGGGCTCTCCACAGAATGCATCCTCAAGGCACATCCACCTGCCAGGGCATGGGGCTGCCCAAGGGCTGCAGTGTGGGTGTTCTGAGCTGCAGGAAGGGAATGTGCTTCCCCACTGGTTGCAGGGGATCTCTACTCTGACACCTGGAGTACTTCCTGCCTCTCCTTCCTTGACTTGGGTGTCTGCAGAATTTCTTATGTCCCCTTTTTTTCTCACTTCTCTCTTTCACAGCTGCTGTGCTTTATTTTCCACCCCTTTCTTCGATATGTCATCGCAGACACACCACCAGGATTGCTGACGGGCTCGGCTTTGGCCAGTGTCAGGTTTGTCTTGGAGCCAACTGGAACAGGCTCTGTCCAACATGGAGGCAGCTTCTGATTTCTTCTTACAGAAGCCATCCCATCAGTCCTTCCACTGCCAAAACCTGGCCACAAGAACCCAATGCACATTAGGACATTTTCACTACATTTCAGTCTGTGAGAGACCATTTGCACCATACTTTGTCACAAACCATTACTTTTATCCAGCTTCAGTTAAACCAAATATTTTGTTTGGACAAATAAAAATCACATTTACAAAACAGGAGACAGTAGCTGATGGTAGACTCTTTAAAGAAAGACCTTAAGGACCAAATCAATTAGGCTAGAAATGTCCCATTTCAGCTGACAAAATATACCTCATGAGGCAGACAAAAGCATAACTGCCTACAAGCTCTCAACTATACTGAGATAATGGAGATTTTTTTCTGACTTGGGTGAGCAGTATGAATATATTAACTGGCAACATCTTACAGATTACTAAGATAGCTCCTACAGGAGTGCTCCAGAAAGAAGGATTATTGTGCACAGAGCTATGGTGAAACTGGAGTGAGGAGCTGTTAACTGCAAAAGAGAACAACACTGAAGAACCTCTATTTTCCTTCTGTTTCTTTAGCCCTCAAAATAAATCATTCCTATGTTTCCCTGCCTTCAATGGTAGCAAGTTACATCTTATTTCAATGTTGAATTTCTCTGAGTTCAACTTCCAATTCTTGGCATGATAATAAAGTATGAGAATAGTATTATAGTCTTGGTATAGTAACACAATAAAATTTTATGAAGCTATCATCATGCCTTATAAAGTAGCAGGAAAGGACACAACCTTTTATTTTTTGGCTTCTTCAATGCAGATCATCTACTACAATGACAAGAACAATTATGGAAACAATTATTGCAGGGAGGAACAATGATACTAAGGCCTAACTTGTCCTGCATGAGCCTACTTTTACAGTAGTTTAACTTCAGTAAAATCAACCACAGTAACAGAAAAGGGAAATTGAGTGAAGAGGATCCTAAAATTCATCTTGATGGCCTGAACAGAATCCCAACTGCTTATCAGGCTTGACTGAGCTTGATAATATTATCTTTGTAATTACGTGTTAACTCAGTTGCTGCTTGCTGTCAGTGCTCAGAATCCCTGAATGTGATGCTGTTACTGACTGCTTTTTTCAGGAGCCTGCTGCTTCTCCTGAATATCATCAAATAAATCAAGGTCCCAGAGAACTGTGCTCTGCCAATAATTTATTTTCATTTTGTTTCTATGCCTCAGGAATCTGCTGCTTTATTGAGGTTTGGTTTCCTGCGTTTTGTAACATATATATTCTGAGAAAATTCTAATTAGAATTAGGTCTCCTACAGCAAAACTACTCCAGTAGGAGTTTCTTTTTTTTTATAGTATAAGCTGACCTATAGTATTGCTGTGGTTTATTGAAAGTTATACCTTTTTAATAAGACATGAAAGTAGAGAGTTAATTCTCAAGCACTGGTCCTGACCAGCAAATCTATTAATAAAACTCTTTTGAAAATAAAACAATAGGATGGGCTGCAATTTTTATTGCCTTAGTAAACCACTAGCCTCGCTTAATAGGTTTTGCAGATTATTGTGCAAATTGCTGATTTGATTAACTCTGATGAAGTTTAGCTGACTCTAAAATTGGAGTTAGAGAATTACAAGATATTTTAGGAAGCCCACAACTGTAGTAGATTGGCTATGCAAAGCATCTCAGTGGACTTTAGCAGAAGTTGTGCATACTCAGCACCTCAGTGAATCTGACTAGCAATGAGGGCTGCTTAGAATTGAAATGAAGGAACTGCAAGCCTGTTCATACAGGAGAAGGCAGTCTGTGAGCTTAAAAAGAGAGCGGAGCCTGTCTTCCCCAATTCACTGTTTGCTTAACGTTTTCTGACTGAATGAAAATTACATTATTTCACATTGGTTGCATGTCAATAGAAGATATAATATAGACTCTCAGCAGCATCCCAATGCTTTGAGTTACCCTGAAAATGGCAGAGATACAGTTTTTGTAATCTGATAATTTTTTTTCTTGCAGAAATGATTAACATGAGCAGGAAGCATGTTCAGTACTGGAGAGTGTCCAAATATCCAACGTGGCATTTAACTCATAAATTAAATTATAACTTAGGTCCCTTGCGTCTCCCTCATTTTAATTTTTAATTAAATGAATCCTGATTTTCCTCTGTTTCAGAAATTTAGACTTAAACTCCTGTTAAGGTCATAGTACTGCAGCCACAAGTATCATGCTCTGAGTTGTCCCACAACCAAGTTTTCAAGTAGTTTATCTCCCTTTTCTGTCAATAGAATCAACCTGACCAGAATCTGAAGAATTTTTTTTTACCTATGCTCTGATAGAATTAGAGTTTAGTACCTGTAACCTGATCTATGAGACACATAGGATGCCCAGACAGATCAGCAGCACATTCTGTATACATTGTGTCCAACATACCCTGAATGCATGTCTGTGCATGAAACAACTGTAGGTGAAATGCATTAGACTTTGTCTAGAGCCAAAAAAAGTTGTTCCCATCTCAACTCAGTCCTGTGCTTTGCTCTGCAGTTAACAGAGATAAGTGGACATTTTTGGCACACAGTCTGTATGGCTGCAAGGAGGACAGAATTTCATTGTGTAAGCATAGGGTGGTTAAGTTGATGTCCTGCCCAGCCTGCAGCTGCCTCCACAGAGCAGTGCAAGTGCCCTGTAAGTCTTTCATTGACTGTCATGTTGGTGTCTTGAAAATCTCAGCACCCCACAATTGCCTATAAATGCTTATGTTTAGACAGTGAAGTGCCATCCTGGAAAGTTATAGTCAGGGAGCTCGAGCTGTGTGGGGAAAGGAAGGCCCAGAAAATGTCATGCTCCTGTTATACCTGCAGATTCTGGGAAACCACCACTCAGAGACAAAGAGATTAAAAGGAGGATTTCTAAATGCACTTCAGCTGGATTATGTTCTCATTTAATTCACTGGCAGATATCTTTAAATGCTGAAAGTTTTTCACTTACTACCGATAATGTTTCATTCAGTACTTGAATATAGTGACTCCAGTCCTCAGTCTGCCTGTCCTCCTTTCTTGCATCACTGACCTGCTCACTTCTTAAACATAGAGTATTTTGTCACATGGTGATTTTCTAATTTATAGGAGCATCCCAGAAACTTTTAACAAATTACTTATTTGTGACGATGTGTTTGATTTGTGTAGGAAGGTTTTGGTAGCAGGGAGGCTACAGGGGTGGCTGCTGTGAGACACTGCTAGAACCTTCCCCCATTCCAACAGAGCCAATGTCAGCTGGCTCCAAGATGAGTCCACTATCCCTGCAGACTGTGGAGGTCTGTGCTGGAGGAGTTTGTGGAGAATCATAGCCTTTTAGAAGGGCTCAGAGGATGCTGCTTCATACTGGAGCAGGGGAGGAGTGTGAGGGGTCCTCCCCCTGAGGAAGAAGGAGTAGCAGTAATAACGTGATGAACTGGCAGCAAATGTCATTTCCCATCCCCCTGTGCCACTGGTGGGGAAGAGGTAGAGAAAATCATGAGTGAAGCTAAGTCCAGGAAGAGGGGAGAGGTAAGGGGAACGTGTTTTAAGGTTTAGTTTGATTTTTCATGATCCTGTTCTGATTGGTATTTAATTAAACTCTTTTCCCCAAGCTGAGTCTGTTTTGGCTGGGTAGTAACTGGTGAGTGATTTCTCCCTGTCCTTTTGTTGACTGCAAGTCTTTTGTCATGTTTTCTCTCCCTTGCCCAGCTAAGGAGGGAAGAGATAGGTTGGCTTTGGGGGTTACCTGGTGTCCAGTCAAGTTCAAAGGTATCCCAGAAATACTACTTACTAGTAATTTCATGAGCTATACCATGTCTCTTTTAAAAGAGACATGCTGTTTGTGTGGTAGAAGCCAAGTGCATGACTGAGTAGTAGCAGTAGTAGTACACTCATGTGATGACACCCACTTACACTAAGCAAGATAATCTCTGTTTCTTATGTTATCTTTTTTGGATATTTTTTTTTCCTTTTTTGTCTTTTCCTAGACAAAAATGGCCAGAAATTGTCTTCTTGTTTGTCTGTCATGACCAAGCTATAAGATCTTATGATAAGTAGGGCTGGTAAGTGCTATCTAACAAAGAAGAATTGTCTTGATCAACTTCTGAACTGTACAGTCATTACAATTCCCACTCTGAGGATGCTTCCAAGCCAAAGCCCTCATATTCTGATATTTAGGTGGTGACCAGATAAATTCTGGACATTTTAACAGGATCTGGAAATAACCTCAGTTTCTTGTCTTCTCATAGGCTACAAAAACATGATCCTGGGCACAAGCCACAAAAGTTTTACTTCCTATTGAAGTAGTGCCAAATGTTGTAATATGTATTACAAAGGGAGGACAACTGATTAGCTCTATTAATTTACATACAGAACAGTCTTCTTTTCACATGCTTATTAATAGGGAGATTGCTAGTGTAATTGACCAAATCCACTCAGCACAATTAAAATGGATTTTAAGGGCTTTGATGTACATCACTGTAAGCAAAGGAAGCAACAGTTAAATCCCCAATTAACACAAAGAAAATATGAGACAGGATTTTGTATCATTTCATTACAAGCAAACAGAAAGAGAATAAATCCCCCCTCTGTAATGAAGTTTACACCCTACAACAAGAAAAACCAATTTAAAGCTATTGTAAATCTTAAATTATTCATTTCATTCTCAATAGGTCATTAAAATGCTGCTTCTAGCTTCTAACATTTGAGTATGGTTCTTGGTTTATGGCAAGGATTGCAAAAGGGAAGGAAAGGAAACCCCAAAGGAATCTAAAAGTTGAAAACAACAGAATGAGCAAAACAAAGCTGAAGGTCTTTTTATCCTTGGGATTTTCGGAGTGGCTTGAGAGGATTTACTGAGTGTATTGGTCTCCCATGCTTTCAGTTGGTTAAAAACTGAAGAATCAGCAATGACCTGGATACTGTCTTAGTGAGCATATGCTGAGGGTATGAAGTAACATGCATGTCACTGTGACTATCCTGCTAGGACAATCAGGACAGATTAACCTTGCAGATCGTGGTGTTAACATGATAAAAGCTTGCTTATATCAATCACTCTACTTTGCTCTGCAGAGAGATACATGAACATGTTCTGTGAAGTCATGCATCTTTTGGAGCTGGCATTGAACCTTGATACCCAGTTGATCAATCTGACTTGAAAACTTTATTTTGCTACCTACAACTTTCTTTCTTGGCCATGAGACATAGGAATTGGTCCAGCATCCACTTCTTACCCTCCTGCCTCAGTGCCTCATGGAACCTTCTTGGTACTTGCCTGCAAGA
Source organism: Molothrus ater (assembly GCF_012460135.2). NCBI lineage: Eukaryota > Metazoa > Chordata > Aves > Passeriformes > Icteridae > Molothrus > Molothrus ater. Next base: position 83,897,246 of record NC_050479.2, read on the forward strand.
ATCTCTTATTCTCTGGTTCATGTATGAGTACTTCTATGTTACCACACTGAAGACATATTTTGAATCTTAAGAGAGCTATGAGCTCTACTTTTGAATATTCAGGTTGCTAGCAGCCTATGGGACATCAGCAGCTCTCATAGTTCAGCTTAGACTGCCTTGGTAGTCCTTCTGTGATGGCCATGTGTGAATAATACTGAGAGCAGAAAAGCACGTTGTGTATAAAACCAGCTTTTCAATGGAAAGAGAAATATCTACTCTAGTGGCAAACATACAGTAAGACCTACTCGGTCATAATGTGTCTTGTCCACTGTCTCTGAATGCAGAGTACTCTCTGCAGGGATGTGAAGGAAGGGTACCACAATTAATGTGACTCAGAAAATCGAAATCCTGAGACAACTTATTATATAAAAAGGGAATGAAATAAAACAATTTCTCTGTAACATGGGCTACAAGACAAAAAAATATTAAAGGTCTGACATTTTGTTCTCTCAGGCATTTTCTTTTCTAAGCATGCAGAGATATTATAGGTGATGGAATTAACTGCTAGCCCTTTTGTGATCTTTTCACTTATTTTTCACTCTGTGATGTGGCTGAAGGGAGCCAGTTATACACATGTATTAGGCTAGATAGAAGGTTGAGAAGAACTGGAAGAAAAATACTGTAAATAGCAGTACTAGAGTTGTCCTTCAGAAGGATCAGTGTGCAGCCTTTCTGCCTTTGAAAACCTGTGAGGAGCACCTTTGCACTATGATAGTGCAGGATTTTAATGTCTTGCCTTTATTAGGATAAAATCTGATTGAGGCTGGGTTTACACAGAAAAGAAGAGTTTTCTGCTGTGTTCTTGTTATTGTTCTTTCTGTGCATCTGTGTGGTCTGGTCTTTTTGGTGTTAATTTTCTTTTTGAGGTGGGGAGGCAGGATTTTTGTGGATTTTTTTTTGGGAGGAGGGCAGCTGTTCTTTGTTACAGCTGGAATATGTGTGTATGTTTTTAAATTCAAAAGAAAGATAATGAATCAGTAAGTCTCACACATCTTTTCCTTGCTTTAGCCAGGCTCTCCATGACTCCTTGGCATTCAGTACCGAGACAGGGACACCTCTGATCAGATACAATTACCTACATATGAATTATTGGCTTGGATCAAATCCTCCCCATATTCAGTGGAGAGGAATAGGCACTTTCAAGTAGCAATTCTTTTACACTTTCAAGTAGCAATTCTTTTCCATGTTTCAGATGAATTGCACCCCAAAAATGTCTGTGTCTTTCCAGTTCTAATGCAGGAAACCTGGTATGAGTACAAGTGTAAATATTTTTTTTGTCTGAAATAAGAAATTATATCCAGGTTTTGTGCCAGCCTATTATGGAGTCCTCAGTGGCAAAATCCCACTCTAGAGCAGTTTGAAATTATCTACATTTTCCATTCTCTTTGTAGCACTTTCTGTCTTACTCTTTGTCTTCAGCTTCCAGACAAAAGAGGTAGGATAAATGTTCCTGAATGTTTCTACTGGCTTGACAGCTCAATAAAAGTATGATGAGCCTTTTGAAGAGGCTTTTTTTCCTTTATACAGGAATCAAACTAATCTTATATTAAAGCCTTAGCACAAAATAAAAGAATTGCCACATGGAGTTAATCAGGAAGCACTATTCTATTTTTAATTCACAGTCTACTTGAAATCATGTTAAATTGCAAGGATTGATTAAACTCTAGATAAAAGCATCTACATTTGTATCTAGCTATAGGTATCTTCATGTGTCTTAGGCGCCAAAACCGTCATTGCTATCAGTGAGTCCTGGAGAACAATTTAGCTGGCCATGAGTAATAATAATAACAATCATATAATAATAATAACAATCATAATATTGTATAATCTAGAGTGGGATAATTTCTCCAAGACTCTTAATTACAATAACTAGAGCATAGGCTATAATATAAGGAGAGCTCAAAACTTCTGTTCACTGGAGGACATCTACACACAGATAATTCAAGCTTCTTCTTCTTCTACAACTGAATTTCCTACTACTTGAAAACCTTCAGCTAAAAGGAGCTAGCATACTTGTGAAGGTCAGATTTTCATGCATATTAGCAGTTTTAAACATAGATGGTAAAAGAGTTCAGGGTCTTCTCCCACCAATTCATGAAGATGCACATAATAAGTTGCTGCTGCTTTTATGTATCTTTCAAACAAACAAATTTTCAAGTAGGTAGTTTATTAGAGAATGAATAACTTTGTTGCCTATAAAAACAGCACTGAAAATTGAAGGACTGGTGTATGAAAAGTTTAATTATGACTGAAGTGGATTATGCTGAAATGTTTGTTGTTCAGAAAGTTACTTCATGAAGGTAGTAGATGCAATTTCCTTTACCTTTCTTACTCCCTGGTAACATTTGTGATTTAATTGACTGCAAAACAAATTCCTCTGAATAGCTGAGTAACTCGGCAATATAGATTGGTTACTAGCACTCTGGAATTATTCATCAGTGAATTTACAAGATGAACTGTTTGGAACACAGATTTAAATACCCTTATTCAGCAAAGGTTTTTACTTTTTGTCTTTACCATGCTATCAGCACCTAATCAGTGAATAATTTACTGGGTTTTGCAAAAAGTATTTGCCATCTATCATCCTGCTTTCAAACATGAATGTGGGTCTCCAAGTAACCTGATCTAGTGAAAAACATTTCTGCTAATTATAGGGGAGTTGGACTAGATGGCCTCTAAAGATTCCCTTCCAACCCAAGGTGTTCCATGTTTCTATGATTCTATAAGTAAAAGGAAAGAAATAAAGAAATTGTGTTCATAAACATATCACAACTGATAGAGAGGAAGGTAAAGTGTTCCTTCCAGATTTCAAGGTGTTTGGAGAAGGAATATAATATCTTTTATTTTCTGTCACATAATTTTATTTTCTAATTTAGTAATCACCCAGATTCGCACTTACTTCAAGTGAACTTTACAACTCTTTTCAGTATTTGCTATGATTACATTATTATCTATGTTAATTTTTTTAGTCTGAGTTTTTTTCCATCTTAGCTACTAAGAAGTCCTAAGTGAAACAGTTTAAATAGCTGGGCTGTAACCTTCGTCCAAGTTTAAGATTATGTCAATGACATTGTGCTTGCCAAACGAGCCATCTCGATCTCCCACCACACTTGGACTGGATGACCACTGTAGGTCCCTTCCAAATGAAATGTTCTATTCTATTCTATTCTATTCTATTCTATTCTATTCTATTCTATTCTATTCTATTCTATTCTATTCTATTCTATTCCATTCCATTCCATTCCATTCCATTCCATTCCATTCCATTCCACAACATGATGTCTTTGTATCATTAGTTAATCTTTAAACACTAATTTTTCATGTTGATGTATAAGGTATAAATATGATGGCTTCACTGTGATCTGCAGAATTCTATCCCCTTTTTATATTTTCATGAATGCTACTCAAATTAACCCCAAATGAGCATATAACTTTAAAGGATTGCTACTGAAACCAAAACTGCCCTGTACTGTATGCTGGTATAATCAGAAAATGCGTGAGAAGGGCAGGGAACATTATGTCTCCATTTGAAATTGCAGTCTTTTGCTATAGTTTTGTATATTATAATTCTTATTGATGTGCCCTATTAGGTTTTTGGCATAAGGCAAAAGGTAACACTGGCATTTCTAAAAAGTACGGTTATTGAAAAAGAGGCTGTGAGAAATTTAGAAGTTAAAGTCTTATCAAGAGAACACCTTCTTATCCATTTCCATAATTTACATGTTTTTTAAATTTTCTTCTGCTGCTTTATTGGGTTCTCTGTTCTCCAGTTGCAGATAAAAAAGAGACCATGCCAAACCTTATTTTCACCAAAGTGTTAGTGAGACAAGTAATGGAATAATTTATCATATTTTGTTATTTATAAAAGATCAAATGGTTTTGAACTCTCACATAAATCTATTATCTAAAATCCTTTTCACATTTCCTCAAAGAAAGCATCACAGTGTGATAGATCCCCCGTGGCTCCTTATTAGCCAGAGAATAGAATTCCAGATGTTGTTTCCAATAATGCATGAGAGAAATAATAATTATTTTCAAAACTAACTCTCAACCTGCTGCCAGTCATGAAAGGTGAAGTAAGCAGGTGTACTTCATTCTCATATCCCCTCTTGAATGTGTGGGTACCACTGTCATTGCTGGGTCCACCATGTTTCTTATGCTGTGACACAATCCTCATGAAAAATTGCAGACAAGGATTAAAGGGATAATCAAATGAATACCTGATCATCCTTCAAAGAGCAAGCTTACCTCAAAAGAAATTGTGCTGTTTAATTTCACATTTGCAAAGGGGCCACTGGAAATCAATCATTCTTGGGTTATGCCTGAGGCAGATGAAGGTTGCAGCCTTTAGTTTGTTATTGGTTCAGTCAAATCCTAGTATGGACTAGAGCTATCTAATGATCAGACGTATAAATTAATATTCCCCTATATCTAAAACTCTAGGAATGAAAAGCAATCATTGCCTAAATGAGATTTAGAAATTACAAGCTATATTTTAGGAAAAATTGTAAGATTAGGCAGAGATAAAAATAAGACAGAGGTTAAAGAAATAAAATAAAACTTAGGAGATCACAAATAGCAGAGACACACAGTTAAAAATACAATCCACAATAGCAGTCAGACTCTCCCAATGGTACTTTCACATCCAGAAGTCATCAGACTTGCCATAGGATATAGGTGTTCCTTCAACACATTATTCATGTGGGTCTCTGGATCCTTCTTCTGCCATGCTCTTCATCCTTTCCTAATGTTCTCTGCTATTTCCACTCTGCAAGGCAGATGCCTCATTGCATAGAGTAGTGAAACTTTGGAATGCCCAGACCAGGACTATTTCTGGAAGAAGGAGCACCTAACAGGCAGTGATGACAATCAGACTGGCCAAGAGACATCAAACAGACACAGACTTTCCCATAATGTAGCAAGGTTAGCACAGTTGCATAGAAATCAGATACTTAGTTAATCTTTTTTGTGGCAGATAGCTGAGCTGTGACTCTACCCAGGTCAGTGCTTCCAAAAATCAAGATGGAAATTCCTTTACAGTATAGAATCATGGAATCATTTAGGTTGAAAAAGACATCTGACATCATCAAGTCCAATCATTAACCCAGCACTGCTAGGCTCACCCCTAAACCATGTCCCTAAGTGTCACACATACACAACTTTTAAATACCTCCAGGGGTGCCACAACCCTACAGTCACTCTTTCCTTGCATATACCTTTTGGAGAGCAAGATAGGGGAAAGAGGGACCTTGCTAGGACACCATCCCTCTAACACTGGTGTGCTGCCCTCAGGCTTATCTCTAGTGGCCCTGGTTTTATGCCTTTCCCCTTGATTTGATGCTTTGAGCTGAGACACTTAAGCTCTTTGATTATTGGCCTGTGTGACTGCAGTGTATGACTGTGAACGTAATGGGGAGTTCTGGTTCTCTCTGAAGAGAACAAGGACCCTTTTCATTCCAAGTTAGAAGAGGATCTCACCATGGTCATGGTGCAGGGCTTGGTCTCACTGCACAGGGCCAGAAGAATCCCTGTCCAGTCAATCCACATGTGAACACCAGGTGTGAATTGCCATGGCCACTGTACCTTTGCAGATCCAGTGTCAGAGCCAGTGGCTGAGCAGCTGGCTGCTAAGATCCCTTCAAACACAGATCTCTGCTCCTGAGTGGCACCAGTCCGAGACTTCTCTGTCCTGCTGATGTTGTGGATCTCCTTTTCAAGCGTGGGCTGTAGGCACAACTTATTTTAATGGCTACCAGCTCTTTCTTTTCTCTCTTTCTGTGTGAATTTCTTCTTTGAAGCAGTTCTCCAAGTCTGTGTCATTTTGCCCTATGCATGCCCTGCAGAAGAGGCTGCAAGGTCAATCCCTCTTTGAAGAAGTCTCTTCTCAGATATTTTGGGACTAAATTCCAATTCTAAGCAACCTGATTTTCCTCCTGTCCTTCAGATACCTTGATTTATGCTTTTTCAGCATTCTTTAATTTAATGGAGAAGATTGGTACCCTGTCCATGATGGCATAGATAGTGTCTCTCCCTTTTAACCTAGGGACATTTTGGGAGCTTAAGTGATTTCAAAGCTCACTTTGGTGAAATGGGGGAATAAGGAAAAAAACCCAACAAAAAGAAACCACCACACCATGAAGAAATGCATGACTAATAAGGGAATTTTGAACTCCACATCCTCAATCTCTCTTCATTCCATTGCCTGAGATTTTGTGATACCTATGGCCCTCTGTCAGGGGATCCCACAACCACAGGCAGTTATTAACAAAGAGCTTGACATCCAGTAGTAAAAATGATATCTAGTAATAAAAATGATGGTCAACTCAGCAATATTATCCCTGCATACTTTCATGATCTATTTATTTTCAGAGATAATATCCTTTTTATTTATTTGCTTTTCACTTCTGACTTTAACTACTTTAACAACAGTTTAAAAAGGAACTGGAATGTTTTGTTACAGGAGTAGACAGAGTAAATTTTCTTTCCTTCTGAAACTGGGATTTAGGACTCATGCTTTCTGGGGATTTCATAAATCTGTGTGTTGGCTCCATTTATACATTCATACACTGGGCAGGCTGCTGGAAGCTACAGTGACATTGATCACTTTGGCCATGCCCTTGTGAGCCAGGAGAGTGTTGTTTTTTGGTCCTTCATCTTTTCATTTGCCCCATCTGGTTTAATTTGAAAGGTGCCAAATGACAGCCTGTTTTCCCCACATTTTTTTCTCTGTGAATTCTCACTTATATACTATTGGTGCTTTGCAGATTCTGGGTTATGAAGATCTACTGCAGTTCCATGAGGTAAGTAAGTGCTATCATCACTACTCAAAAAGGACAAGGGCTGAGGAAATAAGGTCTAATTTGTGACCTGACAAAGATCATGGTGAAGGTCTATAGAATAATTTAGAATGGAAAAAAATGTCTCTCAGACTATGAGTTCTTTGTCTTTAAGCCAGCATGGATCTTTGACAGATGCAAATAACTCTCTAATGAGCTGAGGATCATTCTAGCTTTTGAAACAGAGAAAGAGTCCCAGTGAATCAGGCTAGTCCTCCATCTTACTCAGCAGCCTGTCTCTAAAAATTACCTTTAAGGATCTAATTCAGAAGCAGACACTCTGCAGCAAGATTTTTAGTTATGCTATCACTAGGTAAAGAATTCCCCAAACTTCTGCGATGAATATATATCTGCAGAAAAATGTTGTGATGAATAAAGGTCTGAAGCATGACTATTTTTTCCATAATTCTTGTTTGCTTTTAACCGTTACTGTTACAAAGCCGGATTTTAATGCTACCAGCTCATATCCAACCAAAGCAGCTCAGTAGCTATCATTGATGGCAGCTATGAACACATATTCAGATGTGTTAAAGACTCAACTATAAATTTGAATTCCTAAATTTTACAATCCATCCTTGAAGTATGGTTTAGCCACAGCTTTCACTCCTCAGAAGGCTTCAGGAAGGATATACTGCTCTCTCAAATCCACTGCATTCTTCCAGGCTTTATACTGGATGTGAATCAACCTCAGAAGAAATTTGCATGGCTATGATCTGCCTACAGATTATCTAAAATGTCATTGGAGGATCCAGAAGTGCTCCACTTCTCAGACACAGCACGGTTATATATCATACATATATCATTCCCCTGCTCAGGAAGCATTTTTTTGGGCAAGGCTAAACTGTGCTGGGATCAGTTACAGGACACAGAGATTCTTTTTCTGTTCCCAATGCCAGGTGCATTTGTTCACTTGTCAGTCTATAACATGAAGTGAGAGAAATGTGCACCTAAAGACAGTAACAAATTCCTGCCAGTGATAACCACTCCCCTGAATACATTTCTCAGCCTAGATAGTAGCAGTGAGAATAAACTTTTAGTCATGCTGTTTAAGGCAGTGCTGGTAAGTTCTATAAAGCAGAACATGGTTTATACCTTTTTTTTCCACACCACCCAGCTCACTGGAAGCACTACTCTGACAAGTGGATCTAATCCATGCTATGCATCCGTGTTGTCTAAATTAAGAAAGATCACATTGTAGCTTCCTGAGGATTCTGATTTTAATATGTTTAGAGATATATGATTTTTGAAATTGATATAAACTAATGCATTTTTGCCCCATCAATAATATACCATGTATAAATTAGTGTCTGAATTAATGTTGTGTGGCTTCAGTGAAAAAAATAGCAATGGCTTTATTACATAATAAAATGCCCTTAACTGTTGGACTACAGCAGCTTTATAACATACCATTATTTTTGGTAACAACCTCTGCCTTTTTATTGATCTCAAAATGTTATCAGTCAGAGCCAGATTGAAAGTAAAACTGAAGAATAACATTACAGTGGTGAAGCAATTGAGTGAAATAAATTAATGCTGGCCTGGCTTTGAATTCAGAATGAAAAGGAATTAATGGGAAGATTTACAGAATAATACATTTCCAACTTTTGAAGCCAAATGTTTTCACTCAACGCAATAAAGCATTACATGCAATTTAGCTGCATTTCTCAAACCATGAATGGCTTGTTATCAAGCCTCTATTGGTTTACTTCTTTGTTTGCTTTCTTGTGGCTTAATTAAAGAGCATCTCAAGGTACAGTTTGGAGCTACTCTAACGTCACTAAGCACTCAGCAAATGTGGGAGGACCGGAGATTGTGGTGGCAAGAGGCAATTAAAACCTTTTCTTGCTGCCATCTGTTTAGAGGCAACTTAAGATTCCACCTTAAAGGAGCATTTTTTTTTTCTGTGATGTTGGGTTTTTTTGTTGTTTTTGTTTTTTGTTTTTTGGGGTTTTGGTTTTTTGGGTGTTTTGGTTTTTTAATCCTAGTGTTTTTTCTTTTTTAACCCTAGGGAGAATTTTAGGAGCTAGGAAAAGATAACTGGGCAATGCTCACCAGGGGCTGTGATTTACTTCCCAGTCCAGACCCACCAGGTTCATCCACAACTCTGGAAAGCAGACATATTTAGAGAAGAACTCAACTGAGTAACTAGGCCTACAAATGTCCTCAACAAATTTCTTAAATCAGTGTATTGGTCTGTAATCCTTCAGGGCTGGACCTTTCATCTTACTGTGTCCTTAGCTCTGTCAGAACAGAAATGGTAATATTGAGCTAGTTTAGGCTATAAATATGCAGAGCCTATACAAAGAATTCAAGTTTATTGGCATAAAAATAGCTATTTTGGGAGGCTATTGTGAAATCCATGTCTTCTACAGCTCTATAGAAAATAACATTGATATTCCTGATAGCTGAATTCACTTTGTCTCACTTCCTCTTTCAGTCTTCCGTGGGAGCAACGCTGCTTGTGTAACTTTCCAATGGTGCAAAAATTTTCAGGTGTAGGCAAGCAGACAAATATTTAAAATCTAGAAAATGAAAATGGTAACACAAGTCATCTCAATTATTCACCTCAACCTGATCAGAGTGGGTGTTTTATTCCTAGGATGTAAGAATAAGTATGGGTGTGCCATAGTAGTGGGAAGTCTAAGTCCAATCATCAAGTTAAAAGTGAGAATTTGTATAGAGAATTGCAGAAAGATTGTTAGACACTAAAAGACTTGGTGATTAAGTGGCAGATGACATTCAGAAAAGATAAATGTAAAATGACATACATGGAGAAAAACAATCCAAACTTCACATATAATATTATGGGCTCTGAGCTAACTGCTATTACAGAGAAATGGTATCTTGGGGTTATAATACATAGTTTTATTGAACTCAGTGCCCAGCTCTAGTAAAAAATGCAAACTGAATGTTAAAAATTGTTATGAAAGAGAATAAACCAGAAAATATTATTAAATCACTGTGCAAAGTGCTGGTGTGCCTGCATCTTAAATTCTGTGTGCAGTTCTAGTCTCTGTTTCAAGGGCATAATGCTCCTAGAAAAGGCCAAGTGAACAGTGGCACAGGTAATCAATGGTGGGATGCAGATTGCACATGAGAGTAGACTGAACAGGATGCAGCTCTTCAGGGAAAAACAGTGGAAATAGAGAGTTGTATAAAGAGAGTTGTATAAAGGCTGTATAAATTCATGTGGGATACACAAAGGGCTTGTAGGCAATAATTTTCCTCTGTCTCTACCCACACAGTACCTAAACATTTCAAGTGAAGGTTACTGGTAGCTTCATAGGAAACAAAGCAAAAAAATAGTTAATCTCTGAAGTTCCCTGCTGCAAGTGGCTGTGTGTGCGTAGAGAAGATGACTGGATGAAGTCATAGAATAACAATACAGTGAGAGCTACTGAGCTCAGACAACAGGTCTGGCTCAACTGTCCCTAAACTGCAAAGGACTATTCTGGCAAATCTTATTGTACAGCCTCTATCTCTGCATCCTCCTGTCAAGGAGCTGCTGCTGGCCATCTCTGATGAGAAGAGGCCAAGATAGCTGACCCCAGGCAGTTGCCCTCTCGTCCGTGCTTATTCTGTGGCACAAGCCATCCATCCTCAGTCCCCACTGTTGCATGCTGCACGTTCGCAGCAGTGGCGGCTGCAGAGTTTAAAACTTCCCCGCCTGCCTTGCTAAGGCTCATCCTGTTTCCACCTCAGAACACAGCATCCAGCCTCCACCAGAGTTTCAGTCGAACCCATGCATTTCTTTATCTAAATCTGGATTTACTCTGGCCATTAGAGAGATAGAGTTTGGACAATGAGTTGAGATTAAAACCTGAAAGATTAGAGAGCTGCCAAGGTTCAACAGAGCTCAGCGCTTATGTTATCTCTCTCCACAAGCTGTCTAGTCCTGCTTATCCACACAGAAAATGTAAATGCATCTTTCTAAAACAACCAAGAAATGAAATTAGCAAAGCTCACTACTTTCTCTCTGGCTGAAGATTGTAGATTGGAGAAAAATGCCTAGGTTCAGCGTGTAAAATGCATCTGAAAATTTCTCCTTTTTCTGTATTTTCTCAGTATTCTCCATTCCTGCCTGGTGGTCTTTCTGCCCCACACCCACTTCCTTCAAGTTTCTTATCTGTGTATTCCTGAACTTATCACAGCAAAATTGAATTCTCCTTTACAGTGGAAGTGATAGAATCCCAGCCTGCACTAAAGGAGAAAAAAATACTATTCAATTTGTTCAGAACTGCTGTGCAAATAAAAACAAGAAGAAAATGACTGATTAAAATGAAACTCCCAGCAGTAGATTTTTGCATTGAGTTGAAATTTGTTTCTCCTGAAGCACACTGTCTGAAAGTTTCTCTCTGTTTATCAGCTGAAGTACTTCCTCCAGAATTTATCTGAATTCACACTTGTCAGCTTAAAGATGACTGAGGGCTAAATTCCATCCTATTTTATTAAGTGCAGCAATGCAGTAAGAAGAAATGAGATGTCTTCCCACTTACTTGGTAGGCTCACCTGTAATTTGTGGCAGTCTCAAAATTTCGAGAGTGGGGAGAAGAAGATGCTTTCTTGCTGCTTTTATTATGTTTGTATAAAATATGGTTCCCAATATGCTTGCTACAAAGTTCTACAACTAAAATTTAAATCCAACATTCCTGTTTTCATGGATGACTTCATCGTCGGTGAGTAAATGAACTCCTTACAGTTAAGTTAAATATCAAGTATATACATAGGCCTTTCTTTCACCTTTAGAAGATTCCAGATACTTGAAATGACAGGGTAAAGACCCAGCCAATGAGTCTGCCTAGCCTGGTACTCTGTGCCCAGAAGTGCCAATAGAAGATGCCATTGAGTGATAGCATGTGAACCTGGCCACCTTCCACAGTCCTTTTCCCTCATATACCCTGCAACAACTGTAGGTATTGGATAGGCATGTCTTCCTATGTCCTACTTTTGTTCAAGGATGTTCTGGCTGTGAATTTGACTAAATTTCTTTTGGACCTGCTGATGCTACCTGGCTCCCCCGCCTTTTGCAACTACAAATTCCAGAAGCATGTAAAGAACATCCTTTTATTTATTTTTAAATCACCTCTTAGCAGTTTCCATGGATGTCCTGTGTTTCAAGTACAGAAGGATTCCCAAAGGACAACAGTATTCCTCAAACAGCAGCCAGCATCTTGAGTAGAGATAACAACCTATCTGCAGAAGTGTGAAGTATTGAGACAGTTTTATAGCTAAATGAAAACCTTGTGAAGTGTAACTAGAAGTAGCAAGGCTACACATTGTATTTTACATCTGTGTATCGACTTTCAAACACACTTATTTTTTAAGTTTTTCACTTTAATAAAAGAAATTTTTCTTTCCTTTTAATTAATGATCTATTTTTCAGAGTAATTTTGACAGCTGGAAGAAATTCAAGGTGTCCCATTCTTCCAAAAATAGACTCATCAAAGGAAACAGACTCCTCCATCCTCAGAATGCCTTGAATCCCCACACACACCACCACTTCATGTCAAATTTGTGAATGCACCTCCAGCAAGTTGCGAAAGCTTTTCTGAGGATTGATGTAGCTGTCTATTTAGGAAAAGTGTCTTACAATGTCAAGTCTTAACCAGGTTATTGTTAACATCCAGCAGAACAAGAGGTATAATTTCTTAAACCTCTGAGACAAGTCCACATTGCAAGCACAGTATTTCTATCATTTAAGGATCTTGGAAAGGACAGCATGAGAAATGGGCTGAATTTTCACCTTGCCTTTCTGGGTCATAGGTAAATAAATTATGCCTCAGTGTGAGTCACAACAGTCTCCCATACAGAGCTTGATACTGGCAGAACAGAAAAAGGCAGCGCTGTCTTTCCTGGAATGCCTCCCTTTGCACTGCTCCCAAACACTGAGATAAGGACTTTGTTTAGCATTGCTAAGACAAACATTGTATGAAGTACTACACCTAGAGAAATTCCAACCAATTACACATATTTAGCCTTTGTAAGGGAAACAGGAAAATTAAATAAAAATGATTATGCCATCAGAATTGTTATGGCTATTATTTGTACCTACAGCCAGAAAGGGCAGCTGTAAAAGCCAAGGCCAATATCATGAGGATATTTCCTTTCAGTTTTTTCTCTCTAGTCTCTTTTCAGATTGGTATGGTCTAGGTTTCTACTACCCTCCCCCTCAATGGTTGATTCTGAGCTGTTTTATCACTGCACTCCCTAGACCTTCAATTTAGTGTGTTACTTGTGTCTCTTGTACTTACCTGAAAACAAACTAAACTCTTCCTGCCACTGACATGTTATTTCCTGGGCTTCGCATTATTCTCCTTGATTAGGTAACTGTCTTTTTCCCAAGCTGGAAGGCCCAGCAAGGGGTCATCTCTGGCACCAAAAGGGCTCAGGCCTCAGCTAAGAATCAACATCTTAGTCTGGAGAGCTGATGTGGGAAGAGATAAAAGAAATATTCTTGACTAAGAGACACTCTTTTACAAACCATAAAAGACACATGAGATATCACAGAGGCAGAAGGTTCTACACACACACCCTGAAAGTGTGGGAGACTTCTCCCTGGAGCCTGTATGCAGGTTCTGTGGTTACCTCACTGGGGATTGAGGGAATGGATCTCCATGAGTGCCCCACCAACAAGTGGATGGTAAAATACGTTGAATCCTAAGTTATATTATTTCTTTGCTAGCTGTGCCATTAATAGGTACCTCTAACCTCACACTGTTTATATCTACTAGTAGATTCTCTTTTTATCCTTATTCCTGTGTAGTATTAGTTTTATTTTAGTCTTAAGTCTGTTAGTTTTCTGTCTAATAAATAAATAATTCACTCTACAATAGACCAAATCTGCCATTATTAAAGAACTTGGGCACAAGAGTGGATTTTGGGATGCTGGGCACCTCAATAAAGCTACTGCCTGCTGGCAGAGGCCTGGGCAAAAGGCAAGGACTTATCTAAACCCCCACATCCATTCATAACACTGGCATGGTTGGATCCTGATCTTGACTGATCAGGCAACAGATGATAACAAGACAGAGTGCTACAACTCAATAGTAACCTGTTGATACATGGAAATACATTACCACGCCTCAAAACCAAAGGATGGTGTCTTTCTGTAGGCATGATGGCTTTCTGTAGCCTTGATGGCTAAGCTAATTTTAGTGCTTGTTTTGTGCAGAATGTAAATAATATGATGTACCTAAAGACACACATAGCATCATTCATTTATTGGCTGTTTGAATTGTTGATTTGGTTTCTGCTATTATGAACTGGTTGCTGTATGATATTTAACATCCATTAATGCTAGCAAGGAATGGAAGCAGTGAAGAAAAGCTCTACTTATATAAAATATTTCCCTTGGTTACTTTAACTTGCAAAAAACTGTCAGACTTCAGAGCTCACTCAAATACTCCTTACAGTTTTAAAAATGTTCTCCTAAGAGAGAAAAACATTCACACAACCCTGCACTTCAATGCATTTCTCTATATGCTTCTTATGATGCTCATCAATTTCTCCACTTTTTCTTTGCTCACTTCTTTTATTCTTCAAATTTGTACTCAAATCAAGAATTGAGAATAAAGTTAAATCACATATATAGGTCCACCTGACTATTCAAAATAACAATGTGCAAGCAAAAAATTAAAGAAGATATTGAAATATGTCTATTTCAGCATACAACTACATGATCTGCTAGAGAAAAATGCAGAGCTTCTGACAACCCTCAGTGAGGACAACTGTCTTCTTAAGTTTTAAAAAAACACAAGAAAAGGGTTAAGACAGCTTATTTAAGTCATCTGTTTCTTCCAATCCTGACCACAGCTACTCTTTTTACTGGGCATCTTCTCAGATTTTGGGTGAGGAGCTGGCCTCAGCAGAGAGGAGGAGGTCTGGTAAGGTTGGCCATATTAAGCCACAGCATTGGAATGTCATTGAGATGTCCACCAAGTGACATGGTGCACTGAAAGGAGTGGATATTAAATTTGATTTAACTAAATAGTCGATATTATTATATAATATTCAATTGAATGTTATAAAATATTCAATTTATATCACTGTGCATGTTCAATGAGGAACTGTGTTCTGGACAACCCCAGCACCACAGGCCACTGAGTTTTTGCTGCTTTACCATCTTGCTGTGGCCAGGCAGCCCTGGAATGTCAGCCCTGCCTC
The DNA here is from genome assembly GCF_012460135.2 of Molothrus ater. Taxonomy (NCBI): domain Eukaryota; kingdom Metazoa; phylum Chordata; class Aves; order Passeriformes; family Icteridae; genus Molothrus; species Molothrus ater. Next base: position 83,912,284 of record NC_050479.2, read on the forward strand.
TGGGGAGGTGAGGGTGGAGGAGCCAGTGCATTGCTGCTTATTTTAAATGTAGCACATTGGCTCCCTGCAAAGCCCTGCCTCTGCTGTTTTCTATGGCAAACCTGGCTTCTCCTAGGGCATCCAGGAAATGTTGTACCTAGAAGTTAGCTTCAGGGAGACCAGGTAAGAATCACTCCTTTGCAGTCTTGATCCAGGTGAAAAGACTGGTCTGATCCCTCATCAGACCCTGCAGGCTGACATCTCAGCTGCTTTCAGAAGATGGGACTCTTCTGTCCCCCCTCTCTTCTGCAAGAAGCAGATTGTGGAGAAAGTTCTGTGTATCGCTGAATGAAAATTTCCAACAACTCCACCAACATCCATGGCATTTATTTAAACATTAAAAGCTTAGAAATAATTTCTATAAATTCTGAATGAATAAAACCCCATTTGTCTCTATGAAAGAAATCTCTAATAATCAAGTTTAAATAGTTCCTGTGAACTTCAATAACTTAGATTCACTTGACAAATGGTATTTAGGGCCTAAAGATTTAGGAGCACAGTGAAAGGTTGTTGTCCTGTTGCTAAATGAGCTTGTCCCAAAACTGGGATTAAGTTCTAAGTTCTGGCTATGTTCTACAGTGAGCTACGCTCGGCCATAGTACCATTTTGATGTATTCTATGTAAGGCTTTGGCTCTCATGCTGCTGCTGCTGCTGCTGAAAGGCTCTGCTCTTTGGTACTCTCAGCTTGATGGATAAATTTGTTATCTTACAATTTATCACTTTCTTTGTAATTCTTACTTGACAAAGCCCCTTTCTGAATACATTTTGTTCAGTTTATTTAGACTGAATAACAAGAGAAATGTTTGTACAGTAAACTCTTCCTTCAAGTACTCAGACAGTTTCTTTATACTTGTGTGCACTCATTCACAATGCTTTAAATTAATTTCCTGCTGTATCTCAGAACAATTTCTCTTCTCATATTTGCTATTGCTTGCCTAAGATTGTGCATGCAGTCTGGCAAAACTCAAATAAAAAAGCTTTTCATGAAAAGCTTTGAAGATGGTGGCTCTGAACCCTGGGGAAAGGCTCTGCTCTCTCATACGGGTGTTAATTTGAAATTATTGTTAGTTTCATTTGCTGCTCTTGTGGATCATTTTTAGGGGGGGATATGAAATGATTCAGGCAATATCCTCTGTGCTGGACAAGCAGCTCTACCTCAGAGCATGCTATTACTGACAGCCTTTAATGCAGGAGGTGGAATCAGCAGAGGGAGGGAACACTAGCCAAACAAAAAGTGCTGGGATCTCTTGGACTAAGGCACAGCAGGTGAGCTGTGTTTTTTCTGTGGATTACAGAAGGATTTCTGTTCACCAGGCTTTTGGTAAAAAGCACTTCAAAAAGCTCTGCCTTACATACTACACTGAGAATCATCATATTTTGTTTTACCAGCTAATGTAGTCAGCAACTGGGTAAAAACAGGCAGTGCACAACACACAACATAACTTGATTTTAAATCCTGTCTGATTTTAAATCAGACAGGATTTAAAATCAAGTTATGTTTAAGCTCTCGAGTGTAGGAATCTGCTTTTGCTAATAAAAAATACAGAACTCATTTTCTTGAAAGGCTTAACATGTCTGACAAGCAGATGGTGTTTCTGATTTTTCTTCTTTGAGATAGGCTTGAGATTTTTTACCTCACCTTGGCTTCTGATGTTGGAAAAAATTTCTTGTCCACTTCTGCTCTCCAAATGATATCACAACTTGCTGATGAAGCAGGGGACATCATCAAGGTGTTTGTGATTGTGTCTGGAGGCATCAGTGTGTCCTGATTTTGTCTGGGATTGAGTTAATTTTCATCCTAGTAGATGGTACAGCTCTGTGGGTTTTGGATTTAGTATGGGAATAATGTTGTTAACATATTGATGTTTCTGTTGTAGTGCTATTGTAGTTAACATATTGCAGTTTCTGGGTTGTGCTTATTCAAAAAGTCAAGGACTTTTCAGTTTCTTATACTCTGCCAGCCAAAGAGATGCACAAGAAACCAGGAGGGAACATGGCCAGGACAGCTGACCTGAACTGGACAAAGCAATATTCAGTACCAGAGAACATCATACCCAGTATATAAACTGGGGGGAGCTGGCCAGGAGGGACCCATCACTGCTGGGTGATGTACTGGGTATCAGTCAGTGGGTGAGCAATGCTACTGTGCACCACTTGTTTCTCTCTTTTCTTTTTGTTACTTCCATTTTCCTTTTCATTTTCCTTTTCACGATTATTATTCTTGTCGTCACCATCAATCAATCATCATCATCATTATCATCATCTTCATTATTAAATTTGCTTTGTTTCAATTATTAAACTGTTGTTATTTCAACCCATGGGTTTTACCTTTTTTCACTTCTCTCACCATCCCACTGGGAGGGGAGTGAGCAAGCTGCAGCATGGTACTAACTTATCACCTGGGGTTAAACCACAGGAGAGTGACATAAAACATACAAAGAATTGTGCAGATGACATGGCTCACAGAGGAACACAGTTTTTTTCCTCTCTCTAATGGAAAATGTCACAATTCTTTAATATTTAGGTTCTTCTTCTACTATAAAGCCATGCATGCTCACTTTGGAGAAATAATTGCATTTTTGCTGAAGATGTTATACAAAAAGGAAATCCATGGAGGATGAGGTGAATGTGCTGCCCCAGGGGAGAATAGCACTCTCTCATTCTGAAATTTATGTTGCCAGTATTTACTGTGCATAGTATTTCACTATTTTAAAAGAAAAATCTTTCAATTTCAGACTAAAAAAGATTAAGGCAATTACCTCAAACATAACATACTAACACAGATAAATTTTACAGAGGAAAAGAATTAATTAATTAGGATAAAAATGTATTATTTCAACTTATCACTTTATACTACTTTACACCCCACCTTCCAGTTTAGCCATGAATTTTCTTTCAGTCTGCATTGAAAGCATCCTGAAGTCAACAGAAAGTCTGCTTTTGAATTCTGATGGGCTTTTGCTTAGGTTTTAAGGGAATATATACTCTTGCTTGACTGTGTGGTTTATATTTTGATAAATTGCTTGTCATATTCCCTTGGATAATTCATTGCTTCAGTGGAGAGATAAACCCAAATGTTGTACAGTCACCCCATCTTTTATAGGTATTGCAATTTACAATGTATCAATCATCTGCCTGTCTTTAAGGAATTTACAGCAACATTGCAAAATTATGTAAGACTAACACTCAGACATCAGAACTGGAGAGATTTTGTTAGCACATAAAGAATCCTACATAAATCCAGTGATATATTTAATTTGCATTGGATTCCCCTGAATTCCCATGATTTCCCAAATGCTCTCATTAGTTGTCACAGTTGATCCATTGCTATGGCAAGGTTAAGAGGTAAGCAGGCAATGGAGAAATGTTCTGGAACCCATCCACAGACATTTCACATGACAGTCAATGGAAACTTTGCTCAAAGATGTGTGAAAGGCTGAGGGAGAGGTGTGTGCTGGATATCTGCAGTGCACATGGGTGCATGATCACCCATTGCAGCAGGAATACCTTCTGAAAATCTCAGCAGCAGCAGTAGCAAGCTTGATCTTTTGTCCTGTGTACCCTTCCATTCTTGAGGAAGGAAGAAACTAAACTGCTGAAATGAAGTAATGGCTCTAAGTCAGCACATAATCAGAAGCCCAGTAACAGCAGCATCTAAGGAAAGGACCTTGTGTTTATAGTATTTTCTTGTACCATACTCCTGCTGGAACAGGATTAGGATTTCATTTCTGCTTCAGCCTGCAGACTGCCATAATCCTGATCATTATTTTCTGTCTGTTCATGTGATGCCAGTCAGGTATTTGGTTTAGTAATAAAGTAAGATAGCACCTACTTTCCACTAATTGAAGGGGTTTTTTTCTACAGGTCAGGGCTTTTTAAAAAATATTTGGACAACTTAGAAGAGCTGGTCACTTACATTCCATTGGGCAGAGGGTTGAGAGCTTGAGAGAAGGCAGAAAGGACTCTTAAATTAGCTCATATAATTGCTCTTATTTGAAATGGAATATGTCATATCTTGATAGGTTCCATGATGCAACGTCTGCAGCAAGGTCTTGCAGTCTTTCATTTCTGGTGTAGTGGTCATCCAGAAAGCCAGAGAGGTCCTGGCCATGTTTCTCACAGGCAAGACTAGCAGACATGGGGCACAATTATTCTTTCTAAAAATTTAGGTATCTGCAGTTGCTCAGAGGAATGAAAATGAAAATTCTGGGCAAGATTCACCCTACAATAAATATCTGAAGGGTATATTAGATGATTTATACTCTCAGTCTTTGAAATGGAACCTAGGGTGACTAACACAGATGTACAGGACAAAACCTAAAATCAAGCAAGTTGTTTCTCATCCATAATTACATCAGCAATGGCTGTAGACATTAAATTAGAGATGAGTGCTGGTTATGTGCTTGGATTATTTGGGAATGAAAATTGCTGACCACAATAAAAAATAAGGTCTTTCAAATATTTTTTGAACCAGATGACTGGCAAGTGTGAAATTATATGGGCCATAAATGACAAAGCTATTTCTGTGAGTAAATTATATCATCTCTGGTGTGTAACTCTGTCATATTTGAGACTGGAAGAAAGTTTGGTCAAAGAAGCAGGCTCTTCACTATGAAGTGGGATGTGAATACTTTTGATTTCAATAAGTACAATTAAAAAAAAACAAACTGCAGAGAGACTCTAGTGATCTGTGATTCATTTCTGCCTGGAATTAGGAAATAATATCAGTTCATTTAATCTTTTTCTTTTGAGCAGAGGGAGTGGAATAACAGTTGTACCCAGGATGCCAGCATTTGTGCCTTTAATTTAAGGCTGGTTTTTGATCTTAAAAAAAATATGCGAGTGTGTGTGTGAGCTTTAATGAAAATAGCTCTCACCTCTACACATAACATTATGAATGCCTCAGACACTAACAGCAAAAATAGTCTCTGCCAATAATCATCTTAATAATGATTTTCATTAATCTTTGTTCAGAGCTATTCTCTTTGATTGAGATGAAGAGGAACAGTAGACTGTGCAAATTCAGAGCAATGCCAGGTACATTCAGAAGATACTCTAAGGCTTTGCATTATGAAAGCTCCTTCTGATCTGCCACGTGTACAGAGAAATTTGCATGGTCCCTCTTAATAAAAGAGTTAACACAAAGAGCTTTTATTATAATAAAGGCCATGTTCTTATTAGATATTGCAGCATGGCTCCAGTTACTATGAATTTTTTCTCTTTTAATTTTCTTTCTGAGTTTAGTGTTCCTGCAAGGTACAGGGAGAAAGTATTCATGAACTGCGTGACAGTTTTACCAGGATTTGAACTTCTGACTGCTCTAATGTAAAGCAGGACACTTTCAAGTGCTTCAGAGAGACCATGAGACTAATGCTGCTGAAGAGGGAAGCCCAAGAATGTCAATCTGAAAGGCAGGACTGTGGAGCTGAGGGCTAAGAGGGCTTGCTCTTTTCCTTCATGTTTTTTGGCTTCTCTACCCTGCTTTTGAATAAAGGCAACTCTTCTTATAGGCACTGTGTGCTTAACGTGCTTGTCAGTCAGGAGAGCAAACCAAAACCTCAGCTTTCAATCCAATTCACTCACCTATCAATAAAATTAAAGAGAAACTCTTGCATGCAGGATTAGACAGTGGTTCTGGTTTCTAGCCAGATGGCTGGTGCTTAGTAATAATGCCTGTGCTGTATTAGGCTAGACCCAAACCCTACTAACAAAAATCTGTACAAATTTCTGTCACATTTATAAGTTGAACTTCCCATACTCTAATTTTCTCAGAATGGCCAGGGCTAGAAACAATGGGAGCTGCCCAGGAACACCATGGCATGAGTGTGCATGTTATTTTTGTTTCTCTATTTTTTTTTTGCCTTAAGACTTGAAATCCTATATTAATTTAAAAACTGTATATAACCCCTTCTCTCCCTTTTGTAGTTTAGGAGACAAAATTCATATGATTCTCTTTAATCTCAGGCTGCAAAGGCAACATCCAAACTGCATTTACCATTTTGCTCCATGGTCTTCAGGGATTGTAAGCTTACAACTATGGCCCCAAACAGCCCCCAGACTGTACCTTCTGGGCCCTGGCACCTGGAATTTAGTCTCATGTGGTACTGTCAACCCAGGGAATCTTGGGAATTATTCAACTATGGCACTGCTATCACTACTTATGTTTATACCAGTAACTTAGACTTTGACAGAAACCATTCCTGCACTGGAACTTGAGTTCCCACTATTAGATTCTAAGGTAGTTCTCAGCACAGTTTTGGCCTGCAGTTACTGATGGCTAGGGATATGTTTTGAAGGAAAACCTGTTTCCAAAGACCATTCCAAAGAGGGAATCCACACACAGAAACTCAGTTTTGTGGAATGAGAAGATGGGCATTCTGTGCCAGAGAAGAAGCAGAAAAACTATTCTGTGCCAGAGAATTCCAGTACCAGACATATTTGATATATTAGTATAGCTCTTTTTGTTCATAATTATTTCCCTAACTTACAGTTCTCAAGTTATTATTTTTAATTATCTTTATTTTATTTTTTTAAAAGGCATTTTCAGCAGAATAGATAATTACTTTGTAGATTTATTAGTTTCTAAAGATAATTTAATTTATTAAGATTCATTCATGCTTACATTTTTAGTATCTCCATCTACCTTGTAATTATTATGAAATTAATTTTTTTCTATTCTTAAGCCATGCTTATTCTTGTACTTCTAACTTACTAATTTTTTCTGTACTGTTTGGATGAGTATGTGTGTATTCACACTATGAAATTAAGTACTGAATAAAAATCTTATAAAACAGCTGGTAAGAAGAAGGTAGAGTCAGCAATCCATCTGTTCTTCTTGACAAATGTTTGTCTGGCATGTGTTTGAAACTTTCAGTGATGGGGGTTTTGCATTCTCCCCAAGCAAGTCTTCCCTGGTATCTATGTGCTTTGTCTTTACAAGGATTTTTGCAGATTTGACCTAGATGTCTCTGGTGGCTTAAAGCTGCTCCTTTTTGTCTCATCACAGCCCTAATATTTACTATTTTCTGTCACAGACTGTTTCAGACCTCTGATCCTTCCTGTTGCTCTGATCTCTCTCCATACATATCTCTTTGTTTCATTTGATTGATGGAGTTCTGTTGTTGTTTTGTGTTTTCCACTGTAGTGTCAGTAATGTCTGGTTAGAAATGTGTCGAACCTTTGGCAACAGCCTTCATGAAACTGTCCATAAAAATAAAATGTGACATAGCTCTCTGTAATGTGAATTATGGAGATGGATGTTCCTGTGACACTGTGCCTTCTTCCTTTACTGTATAACTGAGCTGAAATCAGGAAATCAATGGCAAAATTAATGTGAGTTCTCAAGAGGCCAAAGACCTCCTCTGTAATCACTGAGATACACAACAGTAGGTGAGTGGAAAAACAAAGTAATTTGGATTGCCCTCTTGCACCAGTCCTGGAAGGTAGATACAGGGGCTGCCACTGTTAAGAAAACACATATTCCATTGAATGTATGGGTCTGAGTAATAGGAGAGATCAGCACACTCAAGCACAGAAGAAAACAAAGTGTGAGTACAATTTTAATGGTAAATTTCTATGCAGCAAAGATTGAGCATTGTTTCTGTTCACTCTTTGATATTAGCTTGCTTCTGTGGGCATTCTGTCTTTAGCACTGTTGCAGGAAATAAACAAATGTAGGTCTTAAAGAATGTTTCAAAGCTAATGTGTGGAAAAATCAAGGTAACAGGAGAAAATCTTGCAAAAGCTCCTGTAATATTATTTCTTTGTTTATATGTATCTTTTTTTGTATTCATAATGTATCTATCAGATGTCTGCAGAACAAGTCCACTACTATGTACATTCTTCGCATTAACTTCCACCCTTTTAAACCTTAATTACAGTGATATTCTGAATGTGTCGCTCCTGTGAGGATGTCTGTGCTTGTTTTATACCAGTAAGCTATTTTGGTTTTGCAACTTTAAGATAAAACATCAGTCATTTAATTTCTTTGCTATACAATCAAACACATAAAAGCTTATCTGCAGTTCCTGCTAATTGGTTCCTGTTAATTCACATAAAGGCCTGTTTGATAACACTAGCATAAAGACAAGAGAGCAAATTTGAAGCTGTGACTGGAAATACTCTGCACTGACTCCTCAGATTAGGTGGTGTGTGCACAGAAGTGGAACCAGCTATGTAGGGAGTGGGACTGAAGGTTTTATCCCTTTAGAAAATGGCAGTGAATAAACACATAACTGTGGACACTCTTCTGCCCCTGAATGTGAATGGTATTGTGGTCATTTGTGAGCACAGACTGTGCATTTGGAAATAAGGGATTTAGGACCAGAAGATAAACATAAAGCACAAATTCCTGTTTGAAATGTACCTAGACTGAACAGTGTCTATACAGACCTTTGTTATACCAAATTCCATCAAAATATGCAATTACTTTTTAAGGCAGAATTTCTCAAATCCTGCTGATCATTTCTGTGTTTTACAATGGTTTTTTTCCCTGCCAATTTTAAGCACTTTGTAAGCAGTGGCTGAAAGTCAGTCCTCTTTTAAGCCATAATCCAGCTCTTTGGCTGGCCCTCTTAAAACCTATTGCCCTTAATTGTTTTCCATTAGCAGAAGAACATTAAAGGTACAGCCAGTGATAGCCACCCATTAGAGATGAACCAACAGAGTGTCTGTTCTCTGAGCTGTGAAGACATGGCCTAGATAGACAACACAGGGTCCTGAAGGTTATGCACTCTACTGCCCGGTTTGCTTTCTCTGCAGCTAACGGAGACCATGGAAATATTACTGGGACTTGAGGTGAATCACCTTGGGAAAAAAATAATTGTGTAACCTTTGTTGAAGTGTAAGAAAAGTTAATAAGGGAAGCATTGTTTCCCTCACTAAGTAAATGATGAAATTTGTAAAGTGCAGCTGGAGTTGAGAATCACACAAGAGCCATATGCAGCAGCAATTTGTTAAACTCTGTGCAACCCACACACCAGCTTTCAGACAGGTTAAATGTAGCACAGCATGTATAACATTATGACAATTAAAACATCTCTGCATTCTATTCCTGATCAAAAAAATGACTGTTGCTGTATGTACACGCAGCTGTCATTAATGTTTCTGCCCTTGAACTTTCAGTTTGCTGTGTCTAATGTCCTGCCAATTAAGTGCAATTACACTTATGGTCCCTCACCTGGTGATCTTGCCAATTTATGATTCAGTAGATGGGAATGGGGAGGGGAATTGGACCACATCACTCAAAGAAGAAAAAATTCCAGGTGAAGCACATATATCTAGACAATTTTACTATTCTTAGGACAACAAGGGATGAATAAGAAAATCCCAATATTTTAGGAAAGGGGAAATTGAGCTTCCCCCTGCCCTAGTTACAGAAGTCTTTTCAAATGCTACTATAAAAGATAAGCCAAAACTCTAGGGCATCCACAGGACAAGAATTGTGAAGACACACCAGCAGCACACAGAGAGAATTGGATGCTTTCAGTCTTGTGTTTCTGTTTAATATCCCAATGTCAAGATGGCAGATACCCCTTTTAAATTGAAGGGGTTTTTTTTCAACATTTTTAAAATTAAAAGAATGGACTTAAATGGACTTTAAGTTTCTTTCAATAAAAGCTCTCTTAGCTGTACAGAAAAGCTGACTATGGCAGATCACATTAAGGAAGAAGGAAGGGTTGTTGTGAGACCTGGATGGGAAGTGATAGCTCCAGTGTGAGGAGGAAGGTAGCTTCTTCTGTGGAGGAGGTGCTGGGCAAGAAAAGCAGGTAGTTACATAAGGATAAAGTGCTGCTGCATGGCAGAATGATACTAAACATGCATGTATAACTGTCTGTGTGTGTGATCTCCAGCAGCAAGGGTCCCCAAGTGCAAAGGCAGTGCCAAAACAGATATATCCTTGCTCAATGGCCATGCAAGTATTTTTCAGAGAAGTTCTGACTTCCAAATTTTTTTAGAGCACCAAATTATGTATGCTTCCTCAACCCAGTGCCACATCTCTCCTCACTTTAGAACATTGAGTTCACCCTGCAGTGATAACTCTCAGATTCCTGTACAGATGTAGGAATAGGACACTCTCCAGCTCTCCTGGGTCTGCAGCCGTCACCTAAAAAGCTCAGGTGGATTGTGCCTCATGAGTGCTTGCTTCCCTTCACTGAGCTGAGAGGGGACTAAAGAGGACTTGCTTGGACAGGTGGGGTGAATCCCTCTGTTGAGATCAGCCTTGCTCTCCCAGGGGAGCCTACCCCAAATACCTCTATTAGAAATCCAAGGATGCAATTCTGAATATGATCAGCCAGGGCTGTTTTCCTCCAGGAACCTGTTTCCTCAGATGGGCATTGAGAAATCCATTATGTTCCTTTACAGAAGTGTTTGTAAGGTATAAATAGGTGGGGAGTTTTATCATATCCATTTTGAAGCAGAATTCAAGGTTTATTTTAGTAACCTCACAATTTTTTTTCTGCTTTTGTCTGTTTTCAGGATTACACTCCTGACTCTATTGATGTTTCCAGGCTTGCAACCTCAAGCCTAAAAATCGCTGACTGCTTATCTCTTGTCACTGCAACCAATAACTCAGCTTCTGCTGTCCCTAGTGACACTTGTGGGGAAATGTCAAACAGGCTGTGCTATTGAAAGAAAATAGGAAAAAAATCCAGTTAAACTTTGTTCCTGGTGTTGCAAACATCAAAGTGCTTGTCTGTTAAAAGTTAAGGCCACAGATACGTGTTGGCAGGATGGATGTCTTAGTCATAATATTTTTTTTATTATGAGAATTTCTGTCAGATGTAGTTTTTTTGTTATCAACATCTGTCACTGGGGGCTGGGCTGTGATCCATAAGTGTTTCAAGTAAAAGGAAACAGATTTTCCTTCTAAAAATCAGAAATTGCCAAGCTGTTGTTTGGAGCAAAACCCTGCATTTAAAGCAATCATCTCTTGACAGTTCAAGAGAGGCTTTCATTTTCTGTGTGTTTTTCTTAATTCAAAGCATCAGCTGAGGTCTATCTCCTTGTCTGATGGTTGTGATTTCCCTCAGTCACTGGGATGTCAATACTGTGCAGTAGGATCATATTAATTTTCTTTCCCAGAGGATAAATGTTAGTGTTGTTTAAGCACCCATTAATTTTTGTTAAAAAAATATGCTACAATACTTACTGTTTTGTGTGGCTGAAGACATAGAAGAAAGAGAAGTGCAGACTTGCACCTCCCCTCTCCCATGAGGAGCTCCTTTGAGGAGCTGCCGTGTTATGCATGGTGTTGCTGTGTCTTACTTTCAAGAAAGAAGCAATCAGTAGATCTAACTTGCTAAACAGTGAAACAGTTATACCTGATAAACTCTTGAGCTGGCACTATCCTTCTCTGTTGGAAAAAATGTAATAGTTATTCAGCAGCCAACCCTGTTTCTGAAGAATCTAGGAAAAAACACCTAGGTAATTAGTGTTAACAGCAGCATCAGGAGGAAGCTGATCCTCTTAGAGGTTTCTTGCAGGCATTTCTTTTTTTTTGGTTTTAGATATTCTTTCTAACTTCTACAGGTCATGTATAAACATTAATCATAATGCTGGCTCAACTCTGACAGAAATGTTCTTGGCTGTCTCCATCTGTCAAGGGTTTACAGTCCAAAAATTCCCAGAATGCATCTAAATCCTCAGTTAGTTACTGTCATGCTTCCAGAGGTATATTTACCTGGGGAACAGCCGAAGTGCACAGAGAAAAATTCCTTAGCTGAGCAGACTCAGAACAGAGAATACTTGTTCATGAAGCCCACATCTTCCATTTAAAGAGGAATCTTAAAAACCAGGTTCCTGCATTGGATGCACTGGAACTCCCTATCAAAACATTATTCTATTATGTAAAGCATGAAGCAAGTTTTCTTAAAGTTCTATTCATTCCTTCCCTGCAAAATCTTCAATCACTCATGGAAATCAATTAATTATAATTTGTTGGATCACTGAAATGAAAAAATAAGAAACTGTAGATAATAAGACTATAATGGCCAAAAACACCAAAGCTGCAAAAAATGAATAAATGTCTGTCCTGAGGGTTTGTTTCAGCTGAGAAAAGACATGCTTCAGTTGCCTGTCTAGCTGGAAGTGGATGACTGGAGTGCTTGTGCTCCCTGTTACAGTGACATGACATCAAGTAGTTCTCATTTAGGTGTAACAGCAGAGCTTATTAATTCATACTCAGAGCCATGCCAATCCAAGATGATTTATGTTCACTTTGTCCCTTTTTACTCCTGTACTTGGATACCAAGTCTGCTGCCAAAGCATTAGATGCTTTGTACCTTGTACACTGAGATTTCTCACAATAGGTGAGCGTATGGTATTTACTGAACAATTAACAATCTCAAAATGCAAATGCTATAGCCATTAAATAATTTTTTTGTTTTCATATAACTCAGGAAATATAAACCATGGATCTATGCAGACAGAGCAGCAGAGAAGGAATCCTGTAAAATCAGTGGTATGTACATATGCAGCTGTTGTAAGAAGATTGTACTTGCAAGTCTATAAAAAAGTGCAAGTTTCCTGTCAAATATGCCCTCCTCAGAACATGTAACAGCCAAGTAGGTATTTTTAATAGAAAACAAGGGATGGAGACCAAGAGCATTAAACCTGAGCACAAGAGAGACTTCTAGCTTGAAGCCACCTCCAAGAACACGTTGAACTTGGAGCCCTAAACCACTAATCTCTCAATCTTGACAGGGATTATGGTTGTCTGACTTCGGGAGCCCAAGAGTCAGGCATCTGTTCTGAACTAGCTGTCTCATTTCCCTTTATGATCAATGGGGATAGATCAGCAAGGTGATGATTCATTCCTCTTATCTCAGGCTGGCATGAATCATTTTTTCTACTTCTCCCTATAAATGATTTTCTCTATTCTATGTGTGCCTTCTGTTCCTTAAGTTGCAAGTTGTAAAACACTTCCAGCTGTTTTCTCCAAGCCAGGAAAAAGCCAGGGATTCATAACAGTGAAGAAATCACAGATTTGTAGAAAACCCTCACTCTGCTGCAAGTCCAGCTTCATGTTTCCTTGAGAAGGCAAATAGGGCTGTCCCTGCACAATGCGCGCCTGACACCACATGGTGCCACACAAAGGTCTAGAGGAAGGTGACTCAAAATGGATATTCAGCCAGGAGGAAATGCCAAGGCTTCACCTACTTCCAGAGAAAGCTGTAAAATGAGAGTGCCTGACCTAGTAATTTGTAAACTAAGGGCAATTAGAGCAGGGAAAATAAGAGGTTAAGCATACAATCTGTACCCTGCTTTTGCATCTTCCTCCAGACCTTCCAGAAAGACATTTTTATATATAAACAACATATGCTGTTGTCTTAGCCTTTTTCACAGAATTCCCTTCTCTTGGCTCTCTATTTCCTCTCTGGTGTCTTGCTCCCATAGTGCAGCAATTTTTCTCCCCAGCACATACAAGAAATAAAAATCAGAACTACAGTATTCACATCTTGTGGTATCTACAGTGATTCATGTCAACTAAAGGACTAATTTTCTTTCTTGATTCCCGTGACTTTTTGAAAGGCTTTCTCCCATCTCCCCACCCCATATCAGCAATCAGAAAGTGTCCTGTCTTCTCTCTAATTAATGATCATTCCCTTCAGGCATTGCAGATGTCTTCACATATGGCTCATTACCCTTAAGACAGAAACAATGTAAGAGTTAAAGGTTTATTTCTCAGGGTGCTTTGGGCAACCATGAAGGATGAAGTCATTAAAAATACTTTTAACTAAAGAGAGTGCTGCTACCCAGCCTCATATTTTCTGCTTTCACAATATTATGTGATGGTCCTGCACTTTGGATCAAGGTTTACAAGGTTTTGATTGTGGTAAATTTGCCTGGAGCAGAAGGAAATCAGAACACTTGCAATTAAACATATATATACATACTATATAGGTTCCAAGGCATTTGCTTTTTTGGGTAAATTTTAAATCGATAAAGTAACTGACTTTTTGTGTATTGATGAGCTGGCAGACCTTACATGAGTATTCAGAATTCTGGGTTCATAAAAGAACTACAGAAATCAAAACAGAGAATAAAGGTTAAAGTTCAAATGCTAAAGCCTCATTGTATCAGTAAGTTTGATCCTTGTGCTTACACAGTTGAATCTGTTGATAGAATGAATGCTTTAAATTTTTACTCATTTGTATATCTGAACTCTGCAGGCATCATACAAAGATGGTCATTCTAAATTACTTAAGTCATCCTAATTTGTGATACTTTTCTTTTTGAAGATTTTTGGGGTTCTTTTTATAAGATATATAGATAAGACTGATGATAATTTTCTTGTTTTTGGACAGATGGTTGCAATATCTGTGATGGTCTTAGTGCTGGATGTTTAAATACAGGCCTCCGAAAATTTCATGTCCAGTTACATCACATCAGTAGCGTACCACCAACAAAAAATTAGGACATTAATAATGGTTGTCTCATCATACAGCAGGACCCTACAGAATGCCCTAGGTAAAAAAATCTGATAAAAATAGGTGGAGGCATTTTTTAGTGCCAATAATATCAGTGAGGAATCCATCAGCCCTACAGGTCTGTCAAAAAATCTGATGATTTTTAGGTATGTATGTTTAATTTTATAGGCTTCATTATGGCTGTGGATGCTCACCTGTATCCAGCCTCTTGATGGGATTAGTTTCAGCCAAATGTGCAATTCCCATTACCTGACCTCGCGAGCAAGGAGTCTTTTTCAGCAATGATTGTATATCCTGACACTGTGAAATACAGGAGCTACATGTCTTTGTACAGTTCCTGAACTTAATCTATCCATGGATGTCACTTGAACTCAACTTTCCTCAGCAATTAACTTGGTGCTTCCATGTGTGCATTAAAAAGTATCAAAGAGAAAACTGGACCTTATCTAACCACTGATGGAGGACTCAGGTCTTGCAGGAAAATACCTAATCAGAAGTGACAGGAAGAGTATGAATATTTTTAGGAATTTTAGCAGATTTGTGCCTTTCACCTTTCAGGCAAGTCTGAAGTTTTGAAGGTTCCAGAGGTGTCAAGGGAAATGCATTTATGTATAGAAACTATAAAATCTTCCATCTGTGGCTTTAGTTCCGAGTCCTAGTTTGAATCCAAATCATATTGAGCTTGGAACTGAGTGTAAATTTGCTATGGCTATGAATAAATATAACACATCTGGGCGTCTTGGATTTCGTGGATTCTGATATGTTTTTCTTCAAATGCTGCTCTACCTCTTTCAATTGAAGTTGGCCTCAATTGTCCATAGCTCCTGTGTTAAGTGTGAAATTATAAGGTTCAGTTCATTTTACCAGTCCTTCTGGGTGTTCAGGGTGCCTGACTGTATCAAAGTCTTGACATGAAGCTGTGTTGTGGGCTGATAGTCATAAGTGATGTCCATAAGCAAAGTCATTCTGTGTGGAAAGGCTTTCCAAATATCTACATTCTTCTTAGTGAAGGACCAAACTTCACCTCAGGAGTTCTCCTGTGCTCTGCAGAGGTTTGTAGGCACTCAGAATTGATGAAGCATCTTAACACCCAAGATAGTTGCTAGATAACTCCTTGGAGACTCGTTTGGCAGCTTCAGCAGGGGCTCACAGGAAGGCTGCAGACCAGTAATGGAACCTTACTGCTGCAACTTCATAAAATGTATTATGTTTTTTCTGATTTCATGTGGTGTGGCTAACATTTCTGTCCGTTAAGCAAAGGACCTCAGAAAAACAGTTGATGAAAATAAAGGCCTTCTTGGAGAATTGGGTTAGTATTGGGTTAAGATAATGATTTACTGTCCTGGGGTGAGAACTTTCCATATGTTGTTGGAATCCATTTCCACTGAACCAGAATAGTTCATCCCAAAGATTGGAAGGTCTCTTGTTGGTGTTCAAGACAGTATTTTATGATGTCCTGATATGAAGGCTGGGACACAAGCAGTATGTGACCATTCTATTTAGGCAAACATGTCTGGGTAATTGGAGTGTCTGCAGCTTTACTGAACTATATACTTTGAAATCTCTCAGGCTAATGGGACAAGAATGTGCCACCACTGTGATGAAAAAGCCATCATCCTAAAAAAATCTGTAAATAAGGAAAATACCAGTTTTAATGACTGGACTGTCTTAAAGGGAAAAATAATGCTCTTACCTAGGAGCACTTCTTCACAGTATGTCTGAAGAGTTTTCTTACTGTGTGACAACCTCTCATGCCGCAGGTAGATGGAAGAAAGGAACTTGCTTCATCTGCTGAGGTATTAGTGGGGAAGACTATAGCTACTGCTTGACCTCTGCTGAGGTCCTAATATTTATAGTAGCTCTTCTTACATCTATGACATTTATGTTGCATGCACCTGGTTTACATGCAGGCCATGGTCTCGTGCAGAAATCAGGTGTTAAAGGCCAGTAATCAAGTTACTTTTGTGCATTTATTTCAAACTCAGCTGTGTTAGGTGATGAATAGGAAAACTGGTGGTTATTTTTAATAGACACCCTAATATACAACACCCTAATATACAACACCCTAGTATACAAAGTCATGAGACAGTCTCATTTCTGGGTTTGTACATTTACTGAGCCTGGGTAGTGGGCAGAGCTATAATAATGGATTTCTGGAATCCAAGTGGCTGGTATGAAAGTTGGAGGACCATGATATGAAATTTAGCAGAAAAGATGTCATTTATCTGGAAGGGCTTTCATTGTTGAATATGTGGTAGAGAGAAAAGGAACCAAGGTAATTCTTATTTGTGCATTAATTTCTACAGAAGGCTACTAGAGAAAAAGCACATTGGAAAAATGATCATTGCATACTTGTAAACCTGCTGCATGGGTTTTTTAATGGTATTTTTATTTTAATTCCTGAGGATTAAGATTTATATTATATGCTCTACCCCTGTAAGGGGATTTCCAGGGCTTTTATTATGCCATAATATGCTCAGAAACAAGGAACACCAGTGAAGCCAAACATGCTGGAATGTTGTGTACTCTGGTCTGATATCTCTCAGGGTTTTGTGAGATATATCTCTGATATCACTCTCAGGGTTTTGTGAAAAGGTTTATTAAACTTGGAGGCTCATTAACACTTGTTCCTGGATATTGAAAGGGAAAACTTTGGTTACATAAGAGAGTCAGTGGGATTACTAATTACCAAAGTAAGGTCTCCAAGCAACCACTTGCTTTAGTTGATGTTGGGAGTTGGATTGTAAAAACCTGAAATACAAGGAATAACCAGAAAATATCTCACTGTTGAAGTAAGACTGCAGCAATGTCCAGAGCTAGTATTTGTGTATGACCAAGCTAAAACTTCCTAGAAGACAGCTTAAAGTATCATATAGAGTCTCTGTTGAAAGCAGGTCCATTCATTTCTCACAGCAGGATAATTCATGTGGTCATTCAGTTCAGGAGACCTGTTTGAGTTGAGTGGTAGGGAGAAATCAGTGCTTCCCTTCTTAACCTTAGAGTGTGTGTAGTTTTCAGAAAGAGCTTTGAAGTCTGGCCAGAAGCATCAATCTGGCCAGTTGCAAAAAACACTGTATAGGCAGTTAAAGAGTAATTTTTCACACCAGAAATTAAACTCTGAGCAATACGGTGTGTTTGATCTCCTGGACTTTGGAACTATCCATGCAGACAGCAAAAAGCATAAGGACTACCTGCTAGGTCAAGGTTTGTCTGTTCCTGTTTCTATAGATAAACTCATGATCTAATTCTTCATGGCAAAAACTGTGAAGGGAAAGGGTAATGGCAATACCCTGTCAAGCCACACTCAGAAATAAAGACTTGATGAGAATGTAAGTATAAACTGTGCTCTGCTTTGGTGCCATTCTTGAGCAGGAGGTGAGGGTGGTCATACTGTAGCAATGAATGAACTCAAAAGCAGCTGAGCTGAATGGAAAGTTAAAGCTGGATTATGAAGAAGGTTTTGAGGAGTTGAATTGCTTGTAGTTTTTTCTTCTGTGTTTTTTGTTTGTTTAGTTGGGTTTTTTTTTTGGTTTTTTTTTTTTTTTTACTTCAGGGAAGTAAACAGAAGATGAATAGAATGCTAATATAAAGTGAATATCCTTTTTGGAAACAGCAAGCAGCTCTCAGGAATTATACACAGAAGTAAACTCAGAATAGGTTTTCTTCTAATTGAGTGTTCGTAAGAAATGAACTATCCTAATGAGCAGGTGAAGACAGGGATACAGTCCATTTTAATAAATACATTGCAGTTGTGATAATGAGAAGCTATTAGTATTTTTCTTGATAACAATTAGTCTGTTGATTGGTTTCTATTCCCTTTGCACCATCAGCTCTTTTATATATCAATATAATGTTGATTTAACTTTTAGTGTTCCTACATATCCCTTTCAACTGCTTGGGTGAAAAACAATTGTATTGACTCAGTAATGCTGTGCTTTGCAAGCACACATATATTTTACACCTCCATTTTATTCCTCCACAGTAATAGGGCTTGAAGGCTGCATAACTAAGTGTTCAGAAACTGAGAAGCAAAATTTAACTTTTGAGAGTTAATTCTGCTTGTCAGAACATGTAATTATATTTTGAACTATAGCAGAGATCCTACAGAATATCTGTATCTACAGGAAAAAAACAACAGGCTTCCACAGAGCTTGAAACTGGACATTGTCTCTTTAGTTTGCCAGGGATGTTGCTGAGACCTTCCCAAAGCACAGTGTGGCACCTAGTGGCTGAAAATACAGTGGAAACAATGTTTTAGAATAGCTCACGTCCTCTGAGCCATGAATTTTCTTTAAATTAATGATCTCAGTCATGTGTATACCTTAATTAATAGTTGGACTTGATGATCTTAGAGGTTTTTTCCCAACCTTGAAGATTCCATGATTCCATGATTCTGACTTTTGATCCCTATGCAATCAAGCACCCAAAATGCAGATGAAAAAACTGCTCCCTACCTTGCTAGCTGATTTGCAACCGGGGCTTATTTACAAATTATTTTCCTTGCAGCTTCCTAGAAATGCACCCTGTCCTGAAAAAAAACATGTTGGTCAATTTTCACCCAAATGTGAATATCAGAAAAACTCAAAAAGGCTAATGAAAATTAGACTAGCAAGACTACTATTAAGCATCATTTTTACTGAAAACAATCGAAAAGTAACTCTGAAGAAAACTTAGTTGCTGGGTTTCTCTTAGTGCATATCTTTGTGGTGTTACTGATTTTGATGGGCCTCTGGTCTCTTCCATGCATAAAATAAAACAAATCTTACAGTATTAAATCATCTTGTATATCTGGTATCATAGTATGAATGCACAAACATTTGGGAAAAGAACATTATGCTTCATTTGGCAGTTAAGTGAATTTAAGACTTAGAAATATATTTCTTATCATGCAGGAGATTGATTGGCCAAGCTGGAGTCACAAGCAGTTTGTGATCTTTAGAATTAAATGTTCAGCACCTTGAGCTTTATAGCATGGTGTAGCATGATACTTATAGATCTTTGATCATTGCAAGGTTTGAATGTTCTTGAAGAAATCAAGAATACTAATAATAATACCCATCTTAAGTTAAAATTTTCCTTCACCAAGCTCCCCTGGTTTAATTCTGCTTTAGAAAACAGCACTGTTTTCAAGGTGATCAGCACTGGAGTCAGCTGACCTGGATTCACAGTTTGTACTCACCTACATCACATTTTCCTACTTTATTTCTTTCCTGTGTCTTGCTATTGAGAAATTTAGCTGTCACTCAGTTGGATTTTATGAATGGTTTAACCCTTTCTGACTGCTCCTATTGCCCAGTTTGAGCTAAAGACAAGTAACAAAAGGAGGCACAGTGGGTTCCAGTGCACATCCCCTTCCCCCTGCCAGGAGGGACAGTTTTTACAGCACTGTCACCTGCTCTGTACAGGTGCCCAGGCAGTAACCAGCTGTGACATTTACAACCTTTACACAACATTCACACTGCTCTCTGCCATTTCTGCAACCTGGCTTAGGAAAAGGACACCCTCTGCTGTGACAACTTCTTCCCAAGGACTGCTTAACACAAGTTGGGCACAACCACTGCTGTTTTGTTTTAAAAAGCATTTTTAAATGCTCATTATGTTGCATTTTGCATGGCTTTAAGGGCACTGTGTGAAGCAAGGCAGATGTGAAGTGTGGTACTATTTTTAGACACAGTTCCATTGTGGGATTCCCTGTTGCATCACAGTCTCATGTGTGGGAATTCCTGTTGGTTGGAAATCAATGGCACCCTGCCGTTCCCAGGTACTGGTGTGAAGGCAGCAATCATGTTAGTCTGTGTTTCCTAAACTTGCGACAGGCTTGGACAACTGGAAGACCCTAATGGGGCTACAAGTGTCTGACTCCTGATCATGTGCATATGATTATCTAAGATAGACAGGATGTTTACTTGTTATTTATTTATTTATTTGTTTATTTACTTATTAGCAGTAGAAAAATGCATACCATTCACAGGGGATTTTGCAGGCTTAGAAAAAAAAAAGTGCAATATCAGATGGAATAACTGCACTCATCCTTTCTGTTTCAAGGTCTTCTGCTGATTTTGCTATTTTTCTTGGCACACGTTTAAATTTAAGTTCGTGTTTAAATTTACATTTAATTTTAAATCAAGAAGATGTAAAGGCTCAGCACTATGAGGATGTAAGACAACAAGTGGATCTGCTTTGTACTTTCTACTTCACCATAGAGTAGTCTACATAACATAGCCAAGAACCTAATATATTGCTGCCTGTAGCAGAGCTTGAGCATTGGGTTTGTTTGTCTGGCTGGTTATAAATTCATTTGCGTATCAGAAATTTTGCATTTTGGAATCTATTTGAAACTCTGAACCTGCTCCAGAGCTCCAGAGATTAAACAGAAGATGTCGCATCCAGCTCAGAAATAATGCAGAGATACAATATCTAAGCAAATACCCACTGTTGATCAATGTAAAGCATGCTTGGCCTTTGCTATTTATGCTACATTTTGTCTTCCATTATCTGTGTTACCTGTTGAAAGCGGCTCCCCCACATAAGCTCTGCAGTTAGTCTTGTCCTAAATTTTAAAAAGTTTAAATGTTTGAGCAGGTAAAGCACATTAACAAAATGTGTAGGCTCCTATCAGGAGGTTTTTGTTTTAGATTTTCTTATCAGTCTAAAAAGTTCTCTCTAAAAGAAGGGTAATCTCACTTACAAGGTGCTTGGGCAAAACGCAATTGCATTGATGTGAATAATTGGATGGAAAGAGTAAGGAGGGTTTGTAAGTATTTTATTCAATAGTTGTTCCTTCCTACATAGGAACTTTCATTACCACTCTTCTGTTCTTCAGAAAGTCCAAAAACTGGGAAATGGATGAATTACTTCCTGAAACAAATCTCATTCAGCATGTGCAGTAATGTTTATGGGTTATAACTAAGTGGTGCTTGAAGTACATTAGCCTGCCTGATGCTGTTAATCTTTCTCCATATCTGTGGAAGGTTTGAGACAGACTTCCTGAGCCTGTACCCACTTATGCTTGGTGCCTCTTTGATCTGACGGGTGAAATTCCCTTCATTCATCCTTCCAGGAGTCATAAAAAGAGTGATCTATTTTACTTTATTAAACAGACTAAGGAAAGTGGCATGTTGTAGTGCTGGGCCAGAACCTTAGTACAGAGAGAAAGCCCTGGGAAGATCAAGTTGCAGGAAGGTGCAGGTAGGTGCTGTGAAGTAATGGGTTGAGCTATCCAGTTATGGGCCAGTCACTGAAATGGAGGAAAAGGGAAGCATAGATGTTGCTTTTTGCCCATGATGGGCCTCATGTAAGCTCCATAATAAATTCCAAGTGCTACTACAAGCCATTTCCTCTGAAAAACATCTGGAAAATGCACACAGGATGTGATTTGTGGGTTGTTTATTTATGAAAATGCACATGTCTGTAAACACTTCTGTTTCAAGGCATGAGCCCACAGGTGTCAGCTGATAAGATTTTGACCCACCAGTGAAGAACAGAGATTTCATAAAATCTCTGTACAGGCTGTTCTCTAGTAGGTATAAAATTCTCAGCCTGGTTTAAGGATGGTACTTGGAACACTTTTTGGAACACTCAGAGCAATCAGCTGCTTTTCTGGAGAGTATTCCAGCTGTCTCAAGAAGCAGTTGCTTTACATGGTAAGATTGTGGCTGCAGTACAAGACAGACCTGTCAGTACAGTCTGATGATATGTCACACGTGCTGAGAGTCCAGTCAAACTTTCTACTCCATGGAACCTGGAGAACTGATCTTTTATTTGTGTTTTCCTTCTGGAACTGAAGAAGCTCTGAAGACTGATGATAGCTCAAAACATCTTTGCTTCTTTTTGGCTTCAGGGCAATCTGTCATGTGAGCAATTGGCAGGAAAGTGTTCCCGGTCTGGATTGGGTTGCTTTGTCCACTTCCATGTCCCTCTTACATTAGTGCAGGGATGGATGCATTTTGGAGCCCTTTAAGGTGTCAAGGGTATGTTCTGACACAAATACTTGAGTTGAATATTTTTCCATCAAAGATCTAAGACTCAGTGGAGGTACTGAGGACAGTAGCACCACAGGATATGTGAATGTGTGCCATTGCTACTTAAGCAATTAATCACTTTATAAAATAATTAGTATGTAAGAATCCTCTTACTTTCTCTGGTCAGCATGTATTCACACAAATCAATAACACTGTTGATGGAAAATTATTCACTGAAAGCAGTAAGAGGCCATCAGTTGGGTGATAAATGTACAGAATTTAGTTTTGAATAAAAAGGATCAGGAAGACATCTGTGTTGTAAAAACAGATCACATTTTATAATGAACAGTGAAACCACACACTAGACCTAATCAAAGTAATTAGACAGCAGTGAGGAAGATGAATACCAATTCTGAATACTTATTTTAGTCTAAAAGCAAAGATATGTCCTTGTTATATCATAGCAAGATTTTTATGCTGTATCAGAAAAATGACAACCCCTGTAAAATTTTACGAGATTCCAAAATCATTAAAGTGGCAGAAAATGAAATTCAAATATGAAGAACAAACTTTGCATGACAAATGCATCCACTCATAAATTAAAATCAAATGCTACCTAGTAAGGAGGTAGTAAAAAATACCCCTGCTCTGTAAAGTTTGGAAAGATATTTTCTAACTGCTGAGACTGAAGCATTCTTTCTTTTGTGAAGAATAAGGCAATTAGGACCCTATCTAGCTGCCTTTGTTAAGAGGATGGAGACAGGCTCTTCTTGGCTGAGCAATAGGACAAGAAGCAATGGGCAGAAACTGATGGGCAGGAAGTTGCACATGAACATGAGGAATAACTTTACTGAGGATGAAAGGAACAGGTTGCCCACAGAGGTTGTGTTTTTTCTTACCTGGAAATACTCCAAAGCTGACTGGAAAAAATCCTGAGTAATGTGCTCTAAGAAACCCTTCTTGAGCAGAGACTAGATAACCTCCAGTGGTCCCTTCCGACCTTAACCATTCTGTGATTCTGTCATTTTGGCTTGCAGAAGAAAAGTGAAGCTCCAAGAAAGATGTCAGGTCATGGCTGGAGTTTAGGAGAAGCAAAGCAGAGGAACCAGCAGAGATATTCCAGTAAAATTTCAGAAGTGGGAAGAACGTGTGGAGGTACTGTCTTTATCTGGAATGAATGGCCCAGGCTGACAGGCCAGGAATGTGATGCAAAGAATGAAACAGTGCCCCTAATTCAGTGTTTAACCTTGCCCAACTTCAGGGCTCAGAGATTTTGAATGTTTTGGCCTCAGGTCATCCTGCATCTGTAAAACTTGCTTGATAGCTGTGCTGCTGGTCCATGAGCACTCAGTCATCTGTAACCTAAAGAACTCATTTCCCACAGCCTAAATGGGTATTTCTTCAGTGCTTAACCTCAAACATCCAATTTTAAAAACACTTGAGTCTGATCTTTTTTTTTCCTGCAGGCTGCTCCATTTGCTCTTTTGGTTATACTCTCTGACAGTATTTATTACATTCTGAGGAAATATTTACTATATGGACAGATGCAGACAAATGTCTTCTTTGGCTATGACTCTCAGGTGACTCCTGACCATGGCATGTAATCTCAGATGTGAATATCAGCTATTTTATTTTCCTCCTCTGAAAAATATAATCTAATTGAAATATGTGTAATGTATACCTGTTAAATGAAAAAGTGAGAATAAATCTGAAGTTGAATTAAATGCTTGTGCCAAATTCTAAGAGAACCAAATTTTTGCAATTATAATAGGCAGAAAGGTATTGATACAGTTTTTTTCATTTTCATCTTCACTTAATTTTTCTTTAGATCTCTATCTTTTAGTGTACGTATGAAACAGATCTATGAAACCTGCAGAATGTGCAGACTGTAAGTACAAAAACAGTGGTTTGTTTTCGACCTTTGCAGTAATCTAACCATGTTTCTTTATTATGTTTCTTTACAGTCAAACAACTAACTTATGCTGTAGTTGCAGAAACAGATAATATATTTTTATTAGTAATTATTTAGTACGATGGTCTGCATTATTTTGAAACAGCAGGAACTACTTAAGAAACTTATTTGAAAAACGAATCAGAGAAGAAAAACGTTTCTCATCAGCTTCTTTTCTTATTGCTCATCAAAGAAAACCATGTTTTTCTGTGAAAAAAAGAAATAATCACTTTCTAGTCACTCAGGTAAGGATAATATTTTTCATTTTCCTTTTTCCCCTCATTTTTTCAATTAATTTCATAGTTCCAATATCCTTGGATAACAATTACCTACCAAGATGGGCAAAAATTGGGTTTCTTGAAATACCACCTACATAAAAATAATATTTGACCAAAATTTTATGTGTTTTTTTAAAAAGTCTTGCTATTTCCATAGTACAGAAATTAATCAGTTGTTATCTCAACCCTTCTATTGCTGAGCTAGCTTCTACGTTTATAGAGAAAGGAAAGAATCTTCCCTCTTCCCCTCTAATATACTAAAAGGCTTTGTGACATTTAAGTGGAAATTATGTTTGTACTGTGAATGACCCTAGCAACAAGATCACAGAAAAGGACTGTGCAATAATAAACACCAGGTTAAAAAAATGCAAAACAGCAAAACCAGCCTGGTTTCCCCAACGGAATTTTGTTTTTCAGAGAAACCTTGAGAAGCTGATTACTGAACAGCTTTACAACTATTTATTGCTGAATATATTATTTTACACAGAATGCAGACACAAATTCCTGATGTCCATACAGCAACCATTAAATCCAGCAGTGTTTTATCAGTGGTAACATAGAAGCAAGTCATGTGACTCTCTTTGGGTTTCCTACTAGTATTAAAGGGAGGCTATAAAAGTAACATACAGGAAAGAAATACAAACAGAAATGGACTAAAGAATAAGATTCTCTCTATGACTTGCAAGATGACCAGCACAGAAGCATATTCTAGTTTTGCAGAATTGAAAGACAAACTCTGATTTCAAAGAGAACCCCTTGTCTTGGTAATGAATGATGACTCTTGCAGAATGAAACAGCAAAATGAATCTACTGAAATGTGGAAATGCAGTGATCCATTAGAAGGCCCCTAACTTTACAAATATTTAAAACATATGAGCTGCTATAAATGACAGCATCTAAGTGGTTTGTACTTACTGTTGTTCTCTGAGATGACAAAAGCAACCCCATGTTGGATGTGTGAACTCAAGCTATTAATCCTGTTCTGACAAAAATTATAACTGGCCGGCTTTATTCCCTGAAACTGAGCAAAGGGTCAAAGGTGAAAATGAGGAAACATGGCTTTTGTGCATTCATTTGCATATTGCTAATTGAGAATTTCCACCCTGCAAGCAGCCATGTAACCTGCCAGACCCAATTCCCCAAGTACTAATTAAATCAAACATGAGCAACATGATCTTTTAAGTTTTCTGCTGTGTATAACAGTGAGAAGTGTAAAACTAAATATACATAATTAACTGAAGTATTGCCTTGTAAGCGTTTTTAAACTATACTCAGAAGAAAATTTTCCAGGTACTGAGAGGAAAATCCAGCCAGTGCTGTGGAGAACCTGTCAGTTCTTTTGGCCATTCAGCCATATTGACGTGGAAGAGTGCAAGGTGAAGAAGATGTGCAGTTCCTTTGGTACAATAATGATCACAGAAGCATTTTGTGGGACAGCCATCCTTTCTGTCAAGGGGGTTAAGGACCTTCCAAGGTGTCTTATATACATGTCCTTATGTCACCTCCATGTTCTCCACCCTCCACCTTTTTTATTCCTGCCATCCCTGCTGTTGGTGCACTTGAAATGTCCTTTATACAAGAATTTGCTTGTCCAGACTTGCATATCATGACTGCTTTCTAAGGGACACTGCAAATGAACTGTGTCTACTGAGCTCAGGAGTGATGGGTGCAAGTTAAAATAAGATTTCTATTTCTTTCCATATTTTTGTTGGGTTCTTTGGCTCTTTCTGTAATTTTTCTAAAACAAAGGAGCACAGAACTTTAGAAGAAACTTAAATATGTAGAATTTGCACTTTCATATTTGCTTACTTTTAGCAGATGTGTTTATTAGAGATCTTACTATATTCTTGTAACACATGTCTATGCTAAAAGGGGAAAAAAAACCCAATAAATTGTTCAAAACAATGGAAGAAAACTTCTAGACTGTCTGATAGTTGTAAATGGTCAGTTTCTCTCTGGTGCAACATATCTAACACATTATAGATATGAAATACCAAATGTACACTTAAAATGAAAAAAATGCCAACTTTGGTCATAAATAAACACAAAAAGTGAACATCCATGAGCTGGAAAACAGTCTCTATTGATTTCAGAACATGACTGGTTCTATGAGATTGAAAGAAAACTCTTAGTCATGCTGCTTGAAAAGACAGTTCTAGGGTCTTTTCAAGAAAAGACAGTTCTAGGTCCTTATTTTTCCACCTCTTCACAACACTTCCATGGCTTTTAGTATAGCCTTGTTGATCCAGTGAGTGCAGTCAGCACTTCTGCAGTTAAAAGAGCTCAGAGACCATGGAAATACTCTGACCACAGCTTTTTTTCCCCTTTCCTTTCCTAAATAGTGCTGAATGGAAATGGGCCTTTGGTTAATAGGGAATAATATCTCTAGTTCTTACTTGGTCATTATGGAATTAGTTGGCTTCCAGAAGGTTAACAGGGAGTGGCTTAAATCCTAGAAGAGGGTTAAGATGTGATCTGGCATACCAAGGATCAAGAATAAGAGAGAGAAAAAGGCAGAGAGATGACTGAAATAGCTTATACAAAATTAAAGCATTGCACAAGTAAAGTAGGGATTTAAATGCAAGTGCATTAGCAGAGCATAAGCAAAGGATGCCAATTGTGCATGGTCATTGGTGGACATCTGGGAAAAAGGAAGGCATGTGTAAGAAACAAAGAAGGCGTATGCTCACTGTGATGTTGGTTCTCTATAATTTTCATGTAAAACTTTTTAAAAATCTCAAATGTAAAAAACCCCAAAACACTGAAGATAAAGTGCTGAAAATAGCATACAAACCAGGCAGATAGGCTTGAGGCTACAGGTGGCTACAACGGGAAGGAATCCAAAAAATAGAGAAAATTGAGAAAACATACTGGTTTGAGTTTATTGTGCTTCAAAACTTATGAAGAAGACAAAAAAAAATAGTTTTACGTTTACAATGACAAGAACAATTTTTATCTTAAAAAGGTACTTTTTATCTTAAAGCAACCAAGAGAAAATGAAGGTGGAGAGGTGTATTGAAACAATATGTATTGGTCTCCAGGACTCCAAGAGATGGTCACTCTGGGAAATCAAACACTCTACAAGGCTTTTAATTTACATTAGGAACTAGAAGAAAAAAATGCCAAATCCTATACAATGAGGCACATAATAGGGCTATTTCATTTTCCAGAAGAGCTGGAAAATAAAGTAAAAATAAAAAGTAAAAATAAAGTAGATTTAGTAAATTTAGAAAATAAAGTAATTTTTTTTTGGTTTTTTTTGTTTTATTTTTGGATTTTTTTTTGCTACAGTGCAGGTAAATGTTCATTTATACAAGAAAGCCAGAGGTAGAACAGCAAATGATTTCATGACTGCCTTTTGCAGCTTATTTCACTGCTGTGACTCTGGAGAGATGAGCAAGACCCTAGAGGCACTGACCTCATTGACTGATGTCGCTCAACCTTACATCAGATTCTGAAATGACACCACCTTTAGATTACAAGTACCCAACCATGCAGCCCTTCCCAGTTATTACATTAGGAGGCAGTACAGGGTTTGTTTGAGAATAGAAAGCAATTCAGCACAGAAGGCAGTCTTCCCTGATGATTTAATTTAGAAGTTTGTAAGTAAAAGTGTATTGCAGCAGGGCCAGTACTAAGAATCAATATGCAGCTGATAACCAGAAAGAACCCACAGAGTTTATAATAAAATAGGCAAAAGTTATATTAGTGTGTGGCCAAAGAGCACAGGGAGCCTCAGGAGCCTTGTTGCACTGCCTCTGGGTGACTGTGGGGAGGACAAGGATTAGAGGGAAGAAAAGGGTAATTTCTCTTCCTTCCCCCTTCTGCTCTTGGAGAAAATAAATGAATGTAAATTGTATTAAATAATTGAATTGCTGCTGAAATCCTTTCCCAATTAAATGAAGAAATTCAAACAATCTTCATCTCCCAAATGGCCAAACATCCCTTTTAAAAATCTTTGTGAATATATTGTGCATATTCCTATGCCCACATTTTTGTTTTGTTTCTCTGTCTGCATGCATCTATTTTTATAAGAAAGAATGTAGGTGGTTGAATAATGACAAATTTTTGTTTGTTCCTTTTTAGTGTTTTCCACCTACAGCTTATCCTTCACGTCCTTCAGAAAAGAAGGTTGCATATTTATGTGTAGTGCTTAATGAGAAAATACATCCTTGCATATGATATGCTCTGCTTCCTGTCATGTACTCATTATTCTCTTTGAGTTTACCAGTGCTTTTTGGTTTATAGATTCATGATTAATTTATTCTCAATCTACAAGAAAGCCCTTTTAATTCCAAGAAGTTGGTTAGATGAATTACCAGACACTACTTTATTTGGCCTGCTTATCTACTGGAATGATTTGCAATTATCATCCCTTGCCTTTCCTGAGTGGAAAAGAAATCAACTGCTGATGAATTTAGTGAGAGACAGGGAATGATTTGGAGATTTTAGGATTTCTGGCAGGATGGAGTCCCAGTCAGCAAAGAATGGTGTCGGGAGCAAAACTGTCCTGGATTGTCACTGCTGCTGCTTTGAGAGCAAACGGAGGAAGATAGACTGTCTGTGCTCCCATCAAGACATACAAGGGCACCGTGCAAGGCCAAGCTCATGCAGTCTGCATTGCCCTGGGGTGCCCATGGCCACAGGCAGCCCCACCTTGGAAGGCATTGGACATGCAGGTGTCTGGCATGCAGCCAATGGAGGAACTGCCAGCAGGAACTGCTTTTACTCATCTGCTTCTTTCAGCTGAAAGAAGCTTTCACAATGAACAAATTCTGACTGCCTTGACGCTTATTCTCAACGTACTCATCAACCTTTATGTCTGTTGGATGGAACTTCAGATTTTGTGGATGCTGATCAGGTGAGGCAGCAAAGTCGAAACCTCAGCAAAATGGATCAGTGTGTGTTGTGCCATTTGGAAGCTGAATCCGCTAGGCAAACATTTCCAAACATGTTTTGGTGGCTTCAGATATAAATATTAAGACAACTGTGAATCAATCATTTATGAGCAAAAAGGGCACTGAGTGAGAATTTGGGACACCTGTGATCTATTGCCAGCTCTGCCTGGATTTTGCTCTGAAGTTTTATCTGTGTAGTTTGTAATTTTTTCCTGCATGCTTGTACAACATCTGGAAAAGGCACTTCAGTTTTGGTGTGGTGCCCTCCAGTGCTTGTGTAAAGAATCTTGCTGAATTGTATGAGCATGCAGTGCAGAAGAATGTGGACTTAGGAAGGGTGGGACAGGAAGCAAATGTGAAGACTTTAAGTATACAGTTGCATATGGGTGAGTAGAAAACATACCCTTGTGTGACTTTGCACTTCTAGAACCCAATACTGTCAGCTGAACAGAAAAATGTCATTGTAGTTAGTGTAATTTACCACAAAATGTTTGTATGAGTCTTGCTTGGGGTCTTTGTATGAGTGTTGTTTTGTACAGAGAAAAAAGCTTGTGACATATGCTTAGGAGTACATGTTTCCTTTGGGAAAATTCAGTCCTATTAAAAATTTTGAGGTCATATAATGTTACAGCTGCATTAAGAATTCATAGTTGGATGAAAGAAAATAGGTATCTTGTGTAGATTTGTAGTACCTTAAAAAACAAGAGAGATTTTATTCATTCATCTCTATGAAAGTAAAAATAAGCCTGTCTCTTTCTTACCACAAAGATAAATTGATAGCATCTTTAAACTACTACCAGTGGGAACAAGGGAGTATTAGGATCAGGTCTAAGACTTTAAATACTGAGAAAAGCATTTAACAATCACGCTCATCTGCTTGAGGCAGGTGTAGCTCATAAGGAGGAAAGGAAGAAACAGCTGTATCTTGGATAAAGGCTCCTTGGCCACATGAAGATAAATAGCTAACAGCTGGTTTCCCACAAGGGGTTACTTTGCTGTAATGCCCCTGTTTCTGCTCCCTTGCTTAGATGAATCCTCTCTTAGGCCAAAGGGATGACGTGTTTATACATCATGGAGACAGATGCTTTCATCCTTGAAGATGATAATTTATCCTGGCTGTGGAAAATTAGTTCTCATTGGTCACATTGGGAGTGGACACAGATGTTGTGTATTGTGGTGTTCAAAGTCACACTACTTACTAGGGTTGCAATGCAGCATAGCTTTTTTAGACGTGAAAAATGCTGAGTAGGGAATATGCTTCTTCATGCAGTTAAATTCTGGGTTTTAGTATAGTTTATGAAGGTTTGCATGGTTTGGGTTTTTTTTACGAGAATATGAGAAGAGAGCTTCACTGGATGCTTTACCATTCTTTCCAATTTTGTAGCTGATATCCTGACACAAACACTATGTTAATCACAGTAGGGCTAAAATTACAAATGTAAGGTATTTCAGCTAAATGGAAAAGGCAGTATCTCACTCTGAAGGCATTGATGAGGACCTCAAAGGGATGATAAGCTCTGTATAAGACTCATCTTCCTGTCCTATTTTTTCTACCTGTAGGATTGTGAGGCTATGTGATAGTGCATATCCAAGAGTAACTGAGTCCTCTTTTGCTGACTTGTGTTGCAAGAGCTGAGTTCAGTCATCAAACCTGCAAATAACATCTAGTTTCATTTTCAAGAAAACAGTCTGAATATGGACATTTAGTAGAGTTTGCGAGGCATAATATTGGGGTTTTTATGCCTCGTCCCCTCTATGGAAAGTGCTGAAAGGTCCAATCCAAAGTTTATCTTGTGCTGTTCTTTCTTTTCTGTCTGATATTCATTGGTTTTGGCACATGAGTGAGGTTTTTTCCTGTCTCTGGAGATGGCCTGGAAAAAATTTGTACTTCTGGGTGCATTATTAACATACCCTGTAGATCTCAGAACTGCTTCTAGGATTGATGCTTTTCTCAAAGGCTATTTGAAGTTATACATTTCTTGTTGTTTTTCTTCCCCAGCATGTACAGAAAGACAACACACATCCTTGTGGGACTTCTTCACATATACTAAATCTTGAGATTCAGAGTCTTGACTTTGCATTTATTTTGATGATTATTACAATAAGCTTATTAAAATGGATATATAGATGATGACACACATAGTCACTTGATATATTGGGGTTGTAGCACCTATCCAAACACATAGTATGCACAATATTTATTTCCAAATTTTAGCTGAAAATCTAATTATGTAATTATGAAGTGATAGATACAGGCAAATCTGATACAACATAAGTTTCCCCAACAGAACTTTACATGAGAGAGGAACATGAAAGAGCTTTCCAGTAAATCTTTCCAATGTAATTATTTTTCAGAAGCTATGCTACAGAGAAAATATATGCCTTCTAGAGTATTATCTGAGGTTTGCCAAGAAGAATTGGTAATTTTTATATGAAAATTGTGAGATATAATTTTCATTGCCTCCATCAATCTGAAATCTTTCATGCACTTTCATTTTTATGGCAAATTAATATAATTTTTTGCTGCATTTCAGGTTTCATAAAAGTTTATTTAAGCAAAAATTTACTCTAATTACAAATGTATATGCTGAGACCTTATTTTGTAAGGCAATTTTTCTTAATTTTTGATTCTATTAGCTAGGTTATATCTACACATTGCAAACTAAATTTACCAGAAATGTAGCTTTAAGTCACAAATAGAGGGATCCTGCTATCTACTCTGCTTTATCTTCCATCCTGGTCCTTCACGTTCCTGAATATACAGAAGTCAGTGGGAACAGAGACTGTAAGTCATGCCAGCTTGACCTGACAGACTCAGGGTAATATGACTGTTGCTAAGTCAGAACATAATGTACCTAACAGAGCTAATATAAAGAAAAATCAGTTTGAAAAATAACATCTTTTATGAAAAGTAAATTTCCAGCTTATTCTTGGTATAAAGGTTTATTTTTTAAATAAAATGCTGACTTGCTTTTCTTGTTACATGCTTGTTGCATGGTTTAACCTCAGCCGACAGCTCACCCCCACACAATCCCTTGTTCATTCTCCTCTGGTAGGGTGGGGAACAGATTTGGAAGGACAAAAGTGAGAAAATTTTTCTCAACTCATAGGTTGAGATAGAGAAAGTACAATAGGGAAAACTAAAGCTACACAAGCAATCAGAACAAGGGAAGGAATTAACTCACCATGGACAAACAGTCATTCAGCCATCTCCAGGACAGCAAGGCTCCACAGTGCATAACAGTGACCAAGGAAGGCATCACTTTGAACAACCTCCTATTCCTTCTTCCCTGCAGTTTTTCTGCTGAATGTGACACCTTATGGTCTGGAACAGCCCTTGAGTCAGCTGGGGTCAGCTGTTTTGCTGTGTCCCTTCCCAGCTCCTTGTGCATTCCCCAGCCCCCTCGCTGGTGGGATGGGGTGAGGAGCTCAAAAGGCCTTGGCTCTGTGTGGGCACTGCTCAGCAGTAACAAACCCATCCCTGTGTTACCAATGCTGGTTTTGGACAATGCCAAAACATAGAGCCATAGGAGGTACTATGAAGAACCTTAACTCTATCAGGGCCAAGAGAGGCACTGTTATTGAAAGGGCATTTTCTGGTGGAAAACTCTTTCAATTAAAGTTTTCCAGCAAAGTTTGAAGTACAGCCTTCACAGATCTTTAAACATTGTGAGAGCATTTTTACTTTTTTCTTTTTGTCTTTTTTGAAGGAATTTATTAAAAAGGGTCAAACTGTGCAGGGTAACAGAGGCATTAAATAGGACTTTTGCAAACTAAGAACTTTCTTCCATGGAGAAAAATCAAAAGAAAAAAGAGAGCAACCAAATCTTTATATTAAGGGTTTGAATTGTATTTGTTTGAGTTAATTAAATCTTATCACATTCATATGCACTTTCTAATTAACAATTAGCCATGTTTTCTTTGTAATAAATGAGAAATCTTTCAGGGACATGAGAATGGATAAAAGCATGCAGCAGCTTAATGAATCTCTATTTTATCTTTGGAGAGCTAAGTTATAATTAGCGACAGAGACAAACAAAACTTTATACTGGTTTATGGTTTCAAATGTGACAATTTCTTTATGAAATCAACTATCTGCAATAACAAAATATTCCAAAAATAGAATTCTTCAGTACCTAGTCTGTATACTCCAAATGAAAGTGAAGAAAGTAAACTTGTTTTAAACAATTGACTAAGACTATTAGGAAGAAATACTGCATTTAACAAGACAGCTTAACGTGCAAGAAATATAGGCAGTTGAAAACACCCACATTTGCCCTAAATTTTTAAAAGGTCATCCCCTCAAAAGTCTTGATCTTTACTAGAAAAAAAAAATTCATTACTTCCTCTTCCTTCTACCCAACGGAAAATGTTGTGGTTTAGTAAGTTAACAAGCAAAGGCAAACTGCAGATTTCCACAATGTCTTGGTCATCCTGGCTGGATAATTCACGTTAAAACTAGAGCCTGCTCTGCCTACAGCAGATTTAGCTATATGTGAGTTGGTGTGTTTGTCTTACCTAACCTCTTTTAGAAACATCCTTTTTCTTCTTGTAAAGTCATAAGACCTTGATGATTTAAGTGTACTTCCATGAAATGGATTTAAAGCAGCATTGGCCGTGTCTAAATGTGGGTCTCCTACTGGCAAGTAAAAGACACAAACCATCCGTGTCATTCTAGCTGCTCTTCTAGGTTTGCCTGCTGGAGTTATTTCACTTTGTGCAAATCACACAATCATAGGGCCAAAGGCAGAACAACTCTACAGTTCTGCAGTTAATATCTGTAAAAAATTAACCCTGTCCTGGACAAAACTTGGACACTAATGTATTGAATTCCTAGATTATTTTGGGATTGAGGAACCCATATCAGCATTTTAATGACATTTTAAAAGGGCTGTATTTGGAGAATGAAGATAGATACTCCTAAACATAAAAATAATTTTCAGATGAGAGAAAATCTCCATTATTGATATTAAACACTCATCATATAATTTTTGCTTGTGCATTCTCCCTTGGTGTTTGCTTGCTGAGAGATTTTTGCACTATAATGCCATTTTCCCTGGGAAGAGCCTTGCTTATGACACATATTTTGAACTGTAGACGGGGTGTGATGAATGTACATTTCTGACCACTTTAAGAAAAGAACATCAGCTCTGTGGCTTAATTCTAAACCTGGCCAAGTTTTTGTCTGATGTCCCTTGAATAATTAGTTGGGCAATCTGACTTCCAGAACCATGTCCTGGAAAAGGACTTAATCACACGGCAAGATGGTGATTGATAGAGCAAAAACTAACATTTGGAGGTGCACAGGCCAATTGCTGGCTCTGTGTGCCAGCATTAATGGTCTCTCTGGAGGCAGTGCCTTTGAATATGTAGTGTCAGAGGTGCTGTTGATTGTTCATCATGGACTGCTTGGTTGCAAAAATTTAGTTCGCTTTGAGTACCATTGACATCAAAGGAAATTAGGAATACTCAACCTCTGGGAGGATTTAAAGCAGAATGAAACTGGTTGTGTAGTGTTTTTTCTGTTTCTTTTTTGCCCTGATTTTGTTTGTTTGTTAGTTTGAATTAGTTACATATGCATGGAGAATACAATGCTTTCATTTCAAGCATTTGGAACCAGGAAGTAGGAAGCTATGGCACAAAATTTTATATTTTTATGTGCCTATAGTGATATATCACCAGTGTGAAAGTCAAATGAGGAGATATTCTCCACCAAAAAAGCTTTTTGTCTGTTGTGTGTTAGTTCACTTTTTTCTGTGACCAATACTAGATGTTTTATGCTGCAGATACCTGCTTACTTGCAAATGAAAACTATTCCCTTGATCTTGCACATTTAATGAGATGGACAAAGTCTTCTAATTCCAAAATCAGAGGCTTCTTCATAACACTTGAACGCCGTACAAGGTCAATCTTATGATACAAAAGCATCTTGTTGATAGATAATTATGTCATGCCCCAAGGCCTCAGCTCTACTGCATTAGGTAAGTTGCAGACTTTTAACAATGATTAATGATGTGCTCTGATGGCAAAAATCAGAAGACAGACACAGGCAAATGTGGCTGTACCAGAGATGAGATATAAAGGCACCTAGTGCTAAACATTTTAGAGTATTCTTAGATTTGACTTGTGTAACAAAGCCATTTTATCCAGAATATCTTTCCTCAGTACTGACATCTTCTCATACTTAATGGGAAGTACAGGGAGAACTAAGTACAGGGAAAACAGGTGAATGATTGTGATCAGAGATTTTAACTGACTAAAGCATGTGAATGTACCAACATTCTGGTCATCTGACTTTTATATTCTGCCTCAGCCTTCTTTTTTATCCTTCTGTTATGATCTAAAAAAACAAGGTTAATTATTATTTTACAAACTAACTGATTTGGATAATCATCAAAATATTAATAGTAATAGCAACAATAAGAATAAGAGCAGAGATTTCTAGACAGTTTCTCTTATCTAAGCACCTGGAATTGCTTTAAGATATAAGCTTCTCAAGCCATATAAGTGTTCAAGACAATATTATGTCCGTTCATGTTCTACATCGCTATGAAGGGGTGAGTCAAAGATTTTGTTTAGACAAGTGTAGAACCTAGAAGAGAACTTTATTTCAGCTTTTATTTCTCAAACATCAAAGTTATCTAGGGCTTTATAGTCACTGAAGATATTTGTCTTCTTGCATAAAGGTTTCCTTTCCATAAATTTCTTTGAAAGAAAGTATCAAAGAGCAGCTGAGCTGGGGTTCTGTTCTTTCCCTACTTGTAACCAAAATGGGTAAATGCGACATTATTTTCTCTCATGTTCCCAGATTCAGGATCCCACTCAACTTCTTCAGAGCCTTAAGAAGAGGTCTGTGTCTTCTTTCTTGTTGTAAAGCATGTGAAGAAAGGCACACAATAGGCATGAAAACAATAAGAACAAAGTAGTACATAAGATTTACAGACTTGCAACCTTTCTAGTGTTTGTTTTTGTCAATATACTCTTTATCTTTTAATAGATAAAAAGGCCAAACAGTCATAACCTATCTTTGCTAACACTTTGCCAGTCTGCACTTTTATCTTTCTCATAGGAAAATATGCAAGCATGTTACCATGTGTGCTGCTCTGCTGAGAATCTTCATTTGTGACAATAAATTCAGCCACCATCAACAGGGGAGAAGCTGTCAAGTGAGACCGGTATTTACTTCTGTTGAACCAGCTGGTCATGGTGATCTTGGAACATATAACTAATCCATATATGTTTCTTTACTCTTATGCCAAGAGTTTTCAACTTCAGCTGATAAAATCTGTCTCTTAAAGGTGTTTTTAATTTTATCTCTGGGAAATGTTTTCTTTTGCTTTCAATGAATAATCTTTTACAATGTCAGAACTAGTTAGGTTTTGAAGACCTATTACTTTAAAATTTTTGCTAAGAAAAAGGGAAAATTTACTTCAGTTGTTTGGAAGTGATGTTATAGTGAAACAGTTTTCCGTGAACAAAAATGTTATGTTGAGTTCAGATTGTAGAAGATGTTTCTCAAAACACTAAACTTTGGTCTAAAATCTGCTTCTGCATTATTGATTATTCCATTGACTGGACATGGAAACAGACCCTGAAATTAGATTCTGAGGTTTTTCCTATCTTCTTGCCTAAAATCTTGGACAAAATACTCAAATTGAAATGAGGAGAAAAAAAAAAAGGAAGAGTGCTTTTCTCCTAGATGATTTCTTAGCAATTTCCTAGTTACTTAGCAGTGTTACAGCGTTATCGAGTCCAGAAGGCATGCCAGAAGCACTATGGTTCATACTTCAGTAAACTCTATCCTGTAATACTTTTTTGTTGGAAATAGCAATTTATCCTTATACTAGAATCCAAGCCAGGTTTATATCTACATGTATATTACATTGTAGATTCTCTGTATTAGATTCACACAGAGTATGACTTCAGACTCAGCTTAGAGCTATTGTCTCCCTCTGTAGGAGAGTAGTTTCCTTATTTGCTGTGCTTTTATCTCAAAAGATTTCTGTGTTTACAGACAAGGAAGAACTGGTTGGGATGTGAAGGCTGGGGGCGGATTTGACTGCTGTGACCCTGGAATGGTGAAGTTTGGGATCCTGAGAGAGCCAGGGAAATGACAGGATCACAACCCTAGACTTCAGAAGAACAGATTTTGGACTGTTCAGACAGTTGCTTGGAAGACTATCACTGGGTTACTGCCCTAGTGAGCAGAGGAGAGGAGAGAAGAGGAAGATCAGAGTCAGTTAATTTTCAATGATCACTGACTCCAAGGTCAAGACTTGCTGGTCTGTTTTAGTAGGAGGTCATGTAAAGGTGGCTAGACCTCCTCTGATGAACAAGGAACTCCTGGCAAAACTGGAGTATAAAAAGAAGGTGTGCAAGAGGTGCAGGCAGGGATAAGTGCCCCAGGATAAACAGAGAGAATTTTTCTAAGTGTGCAGGGATGGACTCAGGAAAGTCAATTTAATCTCACAAGGCATATGATGGGCAAAAAAGAGGATTTCTGCAGGCATAGCAGCAGCACAAGGAAACCCCAGAAAATGTGGCACACCTGCTGAATTGGTCAGAGGACTTTGTGACAAAGAACATGAAATACCTTCTTTTCCTTGGTCTTTGCTAGTGTGATTTACTTTCACTAACCCAGATCTGGGGGATCTGTGCCTGGCCTCAGTCAGCAGCTGGTAAGCAATTGCATTGGATTTGATTTCCCATTCGTCTGATGCAAGCATAGAATAGTGAGGAATCTGTCCAGTGACAGGACAAGAGATGATGCACACAAACTGAAATACAGCAAATATCATTTAAGCTTAGGGGAAAAAGTTTTTAGAGTGCATGTGGTCAGACACTGGAACAGGCTGGCCAGGAAGGTTGTGGAGTCTCAGTCAGTGGAGGTATTCAAAACTTGACTGGACACAATCCTCATCAACCTGCTCTAGCTGATGCTGAGGACCTCCAGATGTTCTTTCAATCTCATTGTGACCTACAAGCTGTGCCTTACTGCTATATATGCTCTCTATGTTCGTGGGTAAGGATCATATCAGCTTACTTCTCATGAGGAACAGCTCCTCATGGTGACTTGTCACTTGTAATTACCCTGTCACTTTGTGAAAGGTTCTGCACAAAATTTGTACATTCAATTTTTCTGCCATGAAGAAAGTGCAGCCTAAATATGGAGTTAAAACAGGTGTGCACAAGACATTGTAATGGTAAGAACATTAATAACAATATAAGAGTCACAAACACCTAATTTAGTACCACAGGTATCAGAGCAGAAAAGGTTAGGGGTTATTGATTAAGAAGGCTTTGCAAATGTTTAATTGCCCCCTCCTTCCTATATGAAAAAGTGATACTGTCATAAGCTGCATAAATTGCTATTTGTTTTATAACAAAGGTTCCATCTAAAAAGCAGTATGCTTACAGTTGCCCTCTTTAAAGAGGATGTATGTTTCTTTAGTTTTAGAAAATATAACAAAATATGGCAGTTTGAACATCTGTTTATAGATGTTGGGGAAGCTCTGTAAATCTTTAATACTGTATGCTTGTTCTCTTGGTTTCTGTCATCATCCATAATTTAAAGCAACTAAATCCTGGATTTAGAAAGGTTCACCATTTAGCTAGATCCAGGAGTCAGCATGCCTGCCTGTTTTTTCCTCAGGGTGATGGAAAGCACCAAAGGAGCCTGGTGCTTTGATGAGGTGATAAGATGCAAGATAGTTAGAGAAATGTGGAAGGGCCACTAGACACGTCATGGGTAGCAGCACAGCCTTAGGCTCTCCTCTGTGGCCAGCAGCTATGAACTTCAGCAGAATGTTCAATGGAGAGTAAAATTTAATTAGAAGTGAATTGTGCCAGGATCTTCTGCCTTCATTCTAAAGATGATAAGACTTGACAGCACCTCTGTCCATTCAGGGTGAAATTTATTGAGACTTCACTATCATATACCAAATTTGTGGAATTAAAAGCAGTCCAGTAAAATGCTAGTAAAGAAAGCATCTAATGATTTCGGTTTAAAAATGTCAGCCTTCAATTCTTGCACCTTTACTAGAAGTACAATTTTGTGGAGTGGTCAAGAGTTATGTCAGCAATTGCAGGTTTGTACTATGATAAAAAGAGGCTTCTGTCATAAATCACTTGCGGTTACTTAATAATTTTTTTTCTTTTTAATTAGAATAGAAAATGATCATGTTAAGAGACAAATTTGTATATTTAGGGTTCTGTAACTTGTATTTTCTTTCCACTGAAGATTTAAATCAAAGGCAGAAGAACAGAACACAGGACAACAATGTGTTACTTATATCTATTTGGAAATAAAATTTACTGTCTCAGTAAGAATTAGGAGATTCTTCCAGGATTAAAATACTCTAGTGCATTTCTTGAGATTGATGATCTGATTAACATTTAGCATTTTAAATATACTGAGAAAATGATTTATTTAGAAGATCCTCAGATGTATCACAAAATGAGAAATTTAAGCGGCCAATGTCTCTCGAGAAGCAAGATGATAGAAAAAATAAAATTTCAAACAAAAAAAACAATTTAAAAACTAGTTTAGATTACAGTTAAAATTAAGTTTAAATTAAAGCTAAGCATAACATTTTAACCAGAAGGGAACATCATAGGTTTATATTAACTACACAAGGGTTGTACCTCAGAAAGACTTCCTTAGAAATCATGGTTATCAGTAGGTAGTTTCTTACTAGTGTGATACTAATATTCTTTTTTTACTTACAGGGAATTGATGATGGTTCTATATACACTATGACCACAGTCCGTATCAGTGTAGTTTTGGGGTATATATGCAGATCTTCTGACTCTCCTGCATTCTTTACCAGATCACCCTTTCTCTACTCCAAGCTGATCAGCTCATGGTTTTTGTACTATTGATACTCACTGCATCCTTTCTCCACAGCTGGGATTCAGAGGTCAAGGTGTATCTCAGTGGCTTATAGGTTACCCAGAACTGCAGTCTGCTGTTCCTTTGCTTCTGATGTGTGGGGTCTTGAGATGGAAGAGGAACTACTCAGCCATGCTGTGGCTGAGGTCTCTTACTTAGCAGGGCCATATATATGGAGGAATGCCAATGCCAATGTGCCAATGTACACATACAGAGGGAGGCCAGTGCACCCTTTGGGAGAGGGAGTAGTCTTGCACAAACTGTGTCATGATCTGAAACAGATGTGATGCAAGTCCTCTGCATGATTTTGGCCCTCATGTTATTGCAGGAAGCCGGAAATTGTCCACCTACTGCATTATAAAACTTGGTGTTTGCTTTGATAATTGCTGAACAGTTACTAATTTTAATAAAATGTAGATAAAGATTTTGGGGTATGATGTATTTCTGGTCTGGTGTAAGTTATGTGTGAATAAACTCTATCTTGCCCACATTATAAATGGGTGGTGTACTGGCTTGCTTTCAAACAACACCATTATCAATATCTCCATGTTTACTTGTTTGCAGTGCTCACAGAAAGACGTGGATGTCACAATCTTCACTAAGCAGTGTATTTAAGATGTTTCTAAAATCTAGAGGTAATACAAGATGAAATATATAAATTCTGAGAATTCTGCCTTGATTATTTGTGGAACTTGAAAATGGCATTAGCAATCACCTGGTGGTACGCAGTGTAAGTACAATGGGAATCAGCCCCTGGCATGAAGAAAGTGATGTCATTGAGAAGTAGTGTGCCCTTCTGCCAGGTATAGTTATCACTTCTAGGAACCTTGTAACGAGGTAAACGTGTTGTGACTCTTTAAATATTCAATTGTTCAGTTACCTGACGGGGGGAAGGTTAAACTATACACATTAAAGTGTGTGTGTGCATATGTATGTATGTGTGTGTTTTTCATCTGAAGGGATGGATAGCCAGTGTATAAAGTTCACCAAATGTCTACTGAAGAATTAAAAGGTTGCATGTATATTAATGCAGTAGCATTGAGAGTGCACAAGACTTGCATGACATCCACATGTCCTGTTTTCCTGGCATGGCTTTGCTGTCATCTCTCTCAAGCAGCTCTCAGGCACAGTTTGGGGGTCAGAACAGACTGTGGTCTCTTTGCACAATCAGTCTGGATTTGGATTTCTGTGCTGGAAATGTAATGAGTTTTATTTGTTTGTTTGGGTTTTTTTTTGTACAATGTGTCCTGAAACAGCTGGCCTACACATCAGAGCACAGAAACTGATCATTTGAGCATACACAGCCAGCAAGAGCAACATGGATCTGTTCAGGTGGGAAGCAGGACTGCGGGATGTGAACTGGAGGACTGCCTGTTTTGCAGTAATTAATCATCACATACCATAAATCCTGGTGAGTCCAAACTGTACTGCAGAACGTAGTTTACTCCTGTCCAAAAAGTGAAAAATATTGTAGCATCAAGGCTGTGAATGACAGTTTCATGGACTGAGCTGATGTGCACATTTCAAATATGCTAAGCACACCAGGCCCTGTAGAAAAATATGCTGATTATTTTAGTGCCAGGCAGCCAACTTGCAGCTGTTCAGCCTCAGAGGTGCTTTTTAGGCAGGCCTGCAGCTTCTTGAAAGTCCCAAGTGTGTAATTTCCCTCCAGATGTGTGGGAAGATGGCTCCCAAATCCTGAATTGTACAATGGTCTCAGCTGAGCCTTCTAGTAACACTGGTGCTCGTAGTGCTAGATGTGATAGCATAGGACACAGGTGTCCCCTCTCAGTTCTGAATGTAGGAAGCACAGGTTTCCATGCTTCTTGTACTTGGTAGAAGGAGAAAAC
The DNA here is from genome assembly GCF_012460135.2 of Molothrus ater. NCBI lineage: Eukaryota > Metazoa > Chordata > Aves > Passeriformes > Icteridae > Molothrus > Molothrus ater. Next base: position 83,954,585 of record NC_050479.2, read on the forward strand.
CATGATGGATGAACTATGTCATTTTAGTTGAAGAAATGCATCTGAATAATCTGTCAGTTCATTCACCATCCTCTTTCATGCATTCTTAGTAGCTATGTTTTATATGAATAAATTTTATTTGCACAGGAATGTCTCTGAAACTGAGCCCAACTGACAAACTGGTGTGGTTTATTTGTACTATTAAACATATAAGAAAGATATTAAAATATTAGAGAGTATCCAAAGGAGTTCCAGAAAATGGTGAAGGGCCTTGAGGGGAGCCACAGGAAGAGTGGCTGAGGTTAATTTTTCTGTTCAGTCTGTGGAAGAGGAGACTCAGAGTAGACCTCATAGCTGTGTACCTCATAGCTGTCTACCCTTTCAGTTTGAACAACACATTACTCCTTGCTCTATCACTACAGATTCAGACAAAGAGTCTCCCTCTACCTCTCCTAAGGAAATGCAAGGTTGCCAGGAGGCTGCTCAATGCTCCAGTTTGAGACCTAGAGGCACAACTTAGCTCTCCTTTGGAAAAATCTGTTTCATAGACAGGAATTACTCCAGAAAAACTTGGTCATGTAGGGTTTCTCTGTAGAGAAAAGATTTACTTAATCTCCTTCTTCCTCCCTCCTAAAACTGAAAACTTGTAGAATTTTAGTCCATTTCATGAAAAAAAAATTACATATCATGAAAGGAAACAATTAAAAATCAGAGACAAAAAGGAAAAAAAAAACAGTGGAAAGAAAATATGATTAAATCAAATGCAAGAGAAAAAAAGAAAAATTTGGAAATGAAGTGAATAAAATAAAATGCACCGAGAAGAAATGAGGTGGAATGAAAAGACCAAACCTGCAAAAACAATATTCATTGAAATAATGGGAAAGAAGAGTCAGAATATAAATGAAGAAAATGAGATGCTTTGAAAAAAAAAAAGACTACAAAATGAAGAGAAAACTATATGATGGGGTGCCATGAAGTAAAGAAAAAAAGACCAAACCTTGGCAAATTGACCCTTATTGAATTCACAAGATTTCATTTCCTTTCCTTTCATGAAAGTCTTAATTTCATGAAAGGAAATGAAATCTTGAAATCAGAAAAGAAAGTGTAACGACCTCTCTAGAAAGGAGATCTGACAAAATGAAAAATACTTAAAAAAAGAGGAAAATTTACAAAAGAAGTGACTACAAGCAAAAGTATAGGGATGAAACACAGTGCAGTGAAAAGGACCAAAACTTCACAAAACTTCACAAAATTATATGCATTGAAATCTTGAAATCAGGGAAGAGAGTCAAAATACAAGACAGGAGAAATATTTAATGAAATCAAAAGCTTAAAATAAAAAATCTGCACTGAAGTGAAAACTTTTAAAAGGCAAAGGGATTACCTGAAGTGCAGGGAAATGGACCAAACCTTGCCCATTTGATCCTCACTGAATTCGCAAGATTTCATTTTCTTTCATGGAATGAAGACTTTCCTTTCATGAAAGGAAGTGAAAGGGAAACAAACACACTGAAACAGACATATGATGCAATTAAATGCATGTTAAAAACAAAATGAAAATTTGGAAATGCAGTGAATAGGATCATGTGGATTGGGATGAAATGAGGTGCAGTGGAAAGGACCAAACAACACTATGTTCCCAAACTGATTGTATGAAATTTTCCCACTTTGGTGTTATGTCCTATGCTAACTGTATATATCACTGCCACAATTATCTCTGGTTCTGCTCATCTTGTTTGTTGAGTATTATCACAGCTGAAAAAAGGAGATTAATAAAATATACCCTCATACTGATGGGGCATCTCAGAGTGTGTCAAATTTCACATTACTGAAACTTGTATGGATTTTAGATTTCAACAACTATAGCAGGACAGAGATAAGCAAAGAAAATGAAGTGTGTTGGAAGATTAAAATGATGTCAAAGACAAATATGAAGGGTATATATTAAATACACATCTCAGTTTTATATCTCATGACAGAATTATTAAGTGTTTTCAAAATTTCCAGATTAATTTACTTTTATGAACTCTGAAAATCCCTGAGGTAAAACAAAATAAGTCAAAATTCAGACAATCACTTTCCTGCAAGGGGCTAATTTGACCAGGTTTGAGATAAAGGTAGCATTCTCCAGAGTGCCAGGCAATTTTTAGGCCAACAGACCTCTTTGTCTGCTCATAAAGGAGCCTTTGTTGCTCTTTGGAAGATCACTTGATCATGCTCAGAGTGCCTCAACTTTTTGTGAACCCCAGTAACTCTGTAAAGCCTTGCATTGACAGGGCCTGGCAGGAAGGTCATCAGGAATCTTGAGATAATCTTGGACAGGCTGCATTCATGACAAAATATAGATCAGACATGCTAGGACTGCCCTTAATTTCAAAACATAGCCAACTGGACTTCTGTAGGGACTTTCATATAGTGCTCCAGAACATCCATCTCTCTAAGCTAAGGAGATATGGATTTGATGCTGGTAGAATAGCACAGAAATTGTGCATTGATGGGGTTAGAAAGAAGGACACAGAGCTTTGTTATGTAGCCCTGAGACACAGACTTTTTTGGACAATTAGTCAGCACTAGATTTGGATTCCAGATCCTCTCTTCAGTGGAGAGGAAGGCTTATTTAGAAGGTTTATTTAGGAAGGTTTATTTATTTATTTATTTAAAACTTTATGATGAAGTTTTATTCAATGTAACTTGAATGCAAACATTAACCAAACGCCGGAAACAGAAAGGCAGTAGTGTCTAAGTGTATCATTGAGGTTAGAAATGATAAGTTAATGAATATATAGATTCTCTGACATAATCAAGATGTATTTAACATTCAGGTTCTCTTTGTTCAGCCAAAGGATGGATAGAGGCTTTGCAGAAGAAATGGATAAAGTGCAGGAGTAATTTCCACACTTGTTTCCAGAAGCATAGAAAATTACAATGTAAGAGAAATAAATGCTTAAACAACCCTAGATTATAATCTGAGGAGTAAGCAAATTCTTTTTCTACAGTGAAAACATTTTAAATAATTTGGAGCTACTTTTCAATTTATGATTATTGCAACTATATTCTGGACAAAAACATGGTCATGAGAAGAATAGCTTAAAATAAAGTCAGTCCTCAGCAAGCATTCAATTATTTAGAGACTTTATTAGTACAACTAATTTTAAGCCTTGCCTTCTTCAGCTAATTTAAAATAATAGCAAAAAACAACAACAACAGCAAAGATATGGGGAGCTTGGCAGGCAGAAGTGTGCTTTATTATTGTACTACTACTTGACAAGTGTCCATTAGTGACCCCACATCACTCCGTTCTAACATATAAACCTTTAATATATAGCTACTGTGATTTACATTCTAATAGAGCAGACAAAGGCATCTACAATTTAATTTGAAAAGCTAGAAGTCCAAGGACAGGAATTTCAGAAAGTCTACCTGGTGACTTTAGAGGACTCAGACTGGCTCATAGCTGTATAGTCATGCTCTCTTTATTTTAATACACACCTCAGGAACATTGTGCTATGGTATGTAGTCCTGTATGTCCACATACAACAAAATCTTCTGAAAACACAATAACAGAGAGCAATATTGTATTCCAGATGACACATCAAGCTAAACGTTGTGCTAACTATTCTTAAACCTTTCATAGAATCACAGAATATACTGGGTTGGAGGGCACCCACAAAGGTTATTGTAGTCCAGCTCCTGGCCCTGCACAGAGCACCCCAAGAATCACACCAGTGCCAGAGAGCATTGTCCAAATGCTCCTTGAACTCTGTCAGGCTTGATGCTGCGACCACTTCTCTGGGGAACCTGTTCCAGTGCCCAACCACCCTCTGGGTGAAGAACCTTTTTGTAATATCTACCTTAAACCTCCCCTCTTTTGAGGCTGAACAAGACAAGGGACCTCAGCTACTCCTCATGTGGTTTCCACTCTAGACCCATCACCATCTTTGTAGCCCTCCTTTGGACATTCTCTTATAACTTTATGTCCTTCTTATATTGTGATGCCCAAAAAGGCACACAGGACTCAAGAGCTGTTATACCTGCATGTAAGTTGTCTGAAAGTCCCTTTTCTCCATTTTGAAAGGAGTCTGTTTTTTGTTTATAGATATAAAACAAGCAGCACGTTCTTAATGACCTACTGCTTGAGGGTGATCTTTCAATATGCAGTGCAGCACTGTTCTGGAAGAGGTTGTTAAAGTGTTGCTAGCTCTTCCCTAGTGGAAATTTATTCAGAGAAAATAAACATTTATCATTTGTGGGCTTCTGTTCCCATTTCATCCTGCTAATGAATCCCTTCTACGAGGATTAGATGTTGATTAGATATAATGGCTGTTAATGATCTTATCTACTAAATTAAGGCAGATGTTAAGGGATTTATACTTAAAAATACCTCATGTGGTAAATCTCAGGAGTGCGCAGAAGAAAGGCAACACTCTCTGCATTCACAGTGATAACAAATTAACCGTGACCTGAAGGGGTCAGGAAGTGTTCATATTATTTGATTAGAAAAGGTACAAGCAAAATTCCTACTTCCATATGAGCATTTTTGAAGACAATGGAATAAAAAAAAAGACTCTGAACCCAAAAGTAATTTTTAAAATGTCATTTATTTGTAAGCTGTGAAAATGCTAGAGAAACCCCATCTTGCCTAGTGAGAGGGACCAATCTGATTTTTATTTATGCCTCAACCTATGTAATACATGAGGTGAAAAACTACTCTAGGGGCTGTACACATGCTGGGAGCCCTGTCCTTAGGGAGGCTTCATCTGGCAGCTGATCAGGGGAGAGAAAGCTCTCTTCTTCCCTCTCTGCTCCCTTTTCTATCCCCCTTCAGTAGGAACACTTATCTTTCTGTATCAATAAACAGTTCTCCAATATAATATTGCCATGCTCACACTTCATTTTCATCTGAGAAATCTGTAAAAAAAAATCCTCCCCAACTCCCCTTTTACAGTGGGATGGGACACCTGGGTTACACTATGATGAAATCTCAGCTTTTTTCTCCTTACTATTAGAAGCCAGTAGAAGTAATTTCAGTGTAGCAGATCTTACTGGACTGGGTAGTAGTAACTTCCAGGAAAATAAGTAAATAGCTGCTTTGTGAATGAGAGCAGGGCTGTAAAATGAAAATGAGAGAATGAAGCCTACTGGCTGAACATGTGAGTGAAAGACAGATGTGTATGATAAGGGTATACTTGAGGAATAACCTGTGAAACAGTCCCCAAGGAAGAGTATTAAAGTATGCACCATTGCCAGATCTACTAAAGATGTTTTATGCTTATGTAGATCTCTGTTTTTCATTTTTCTTTTAGTAATGCCAATGTTTATAGTATTACTGTATCTACAGGGAGGGATAAAGCATTCTAAAGTCTTTGATTTGATGGAATGCTCAAGGTTGGCTATTTAGGAAGAGAATTCCTGGATTATGGCCCTCTTAGCTGAATTTAATTGTCTTTCAGTAGTTTTACAATAATTTGAGTATCAAAATATGCTCTTTGGGAGACCCTTCCATTATTGCCTTTTAATGACCAAGATCCTCTGAGTATTCCAGTAAGACAGCAAAATATTCTATCATGCTCAGTATTGCAAGCAAGCTGGCATCCATGTTCTTATTTTTTGCCTCATATGTTTAATTTTGAAAAGCCTTGATGTGATTATTAAGACTAAGAGTCATTGATAAAATTTCATTGATGGGTGAAATTTATCTTGTACAGAATGGCAGCATGAAGCCAAAGTAAGATGTATGTGGGATATTAGCCTCTGATGGCTCTCTGCGAAGGAAGAATTCAATTAACAATAAATTTAATTATTTTATTTTGATGCGTGGGGTTTTGAAGGCTTTCCTGAGTTTATCAGCATAGCTAAGAACCTAGGGGTGAAATGAGGGTCAAATTTTTAAAAACAGCTAATAATTTTGGCTAGCTTTTTTTTTTTTTTTTTTTTTGAGGACTTTTGGGAGGAAAGACAGATTGTGATATGAAATTTGAGACTCCTTCAAGGAAACTCTTTTTCAGAAAGCTTTGAAAATTTAATTATTGAAACTCATATGATGGGAAAAGAGTCTCCAGGTGAGTTCCCAAAGACATTAGCATATCTTGAGCACTTGGTGTGGACTTTCGAGCCTTGTGTTCAAAGTTCAGATGCTTCCTAAACTGGGTTTTAAATGTTGCTGTGAGGAGCCAATTAAATTTTGATTTCTGTCTCAACACTGTTTATCAGAGGGGATGTGGTGGGGGGCAATATGTGTGCCACCAGCATGAGGCAACTGGGAGAAGCCAGGATAGGGCCCTGTTTCGGGGGTCACTTTGCCTGGCAACCATTTCATATCTCACATGGGACAGGCAGTCAGCAGGAGACCACCAAGGACACTGTACCTTCCTTTTACCTTCGGCAAAAGGACTCCCCCAATGGACTGCAGTGGAACATTGGACTGGGCCAGTGGTCTCCTGTCAGCAGGCAGACCAAGGAAAGAGCCAGGATGTATAAAAGTGACTGTGTCACAAGCTCTGGGATCTTGTCTGTTTTCCCTTTGTTTCTTGGCCTGGCTCTAGCCTGGTTTTGTCCTTTTTGCCCTGGCTCCAGCCTGTTTTTTGACTTTTCTGCCCTCACTGGCCTTTGCTCACCCTCACTTGTCACCCTCCTCTGGCTGGGCGCTTGGCAGGACACCAGCTGACCTCCGAGCCTTGTGTGTAGCCTGTGTCCTGCTCTACCCCATTGCCTGTCCTGCTCCCTGTGCTCCTGTCTGCTTTGGCCCTGCATTCCTGCCTGAGACTCCTGCTTCCAGCCCTGCTTCATGGATCCTGCCCATCATCAGGATCCCCGCCATGACCCTGTCCAGGGCTCTGTTCCTCCCACCTGACTGCCCACTCAACTTGTGTGCAGCCACCTGTCCAGTGCAGCTAGAAAACCACCTCTACAGCCAGCCAAACATCTCCTCATGTACTCAACACTGATTTCAGAGCTACCTCTGTTGCTGGTAAGAGAAACAGCACAGAGGTAGCTCTGAAAAAGAACAATCTCTGGTTGGACCAGAGATGTAGCTACACATAGGCTCATGTCTGCTTCAGCACTGAGCCAGAAGCTGTTGTCTATAAAATGGTTTGGGGACTGGAACATCTGCCACACAAAAGGAGTCTGAGTGAGCTGGCATTATTTAGTATGGGGAAGGCTCAGGGGAGATCTGATTGGTGTATATAAATATCTGACAAGAGACAGTACAGGAAGTCGATCTAGATTTTTCTCACTTGTAGTTAGTGTAATAAAAGAGGCATTAAATACAAATGGAAACACAGAAAATTCCACTTACTTAGTCTCTCCTAATATCAGCTGAAATTCACATTTTCATTGTTCTCTGAAACAATTTTCTGACTAAAATCTGACTCCTGCTCTACAGGAGGCTTCTTTCCATGGGCCCACAGATGTGTCTAGAAGCCTGCCCTAGTATGGGCTCTCCACAGTCTGCAGTTTCCTTCAGAGCATGTCACCTTTGTTGGCATGGGGTCCCCTGTGTGCTGTAGTGTGGATATCTGCTCCTGCCTGTTCCTTCATGGGCTGCAGGGGAACAAATCTGCTTCCCATGACTTTCTCTACAGGGAAATCTCTGTGGTGTCTGGAGAACTTCCTTCTCCACTGACTGCTATTCACAGGGCTTTCTCTCAGTTTTTTTTTCAGTCCATATCTCTCTCAGATGCTGCACAGCATTTCTTACCCTTTCTTCAAAACATTATAGCAGAGGAAGAACCAGCTTGACTGATGGGTCCTGCTTTTTTTGGCCAGAAGCAAGTCCATTTTGGAGCCAGCTCAAACAGGTTCGATACGACAGAGGGGCAGTCCCTGATCTCTTCTCGTGTGCCATTCCTGCAGCCTCCTCCACTACCAAAACCTTGCCAGGCAAACAAAATTAAAGCACTTATGAGACTAATACTGGAAGGTGATATCCAATTTTGATCATAAAAGAGTATCAGAAAAAAAAGAATTCAAGAGTAGAGCAACAAAGTGTGCAAAGCACTCTGTAAGGGCTACTGGTGCCTGGCAAAATTATGGAGAAGATTAATCTGGGAATTATTAAAAAACTTATTAATTTTATCCTTTTCTAATAAATTAATTGTAAACTGCTTTCAATGAATATAGCTCTATTGCAACTGTTTTTATAAATACTACACAAAGTATAAAAGTTGTTGAAACTTTAAGTCAAATAAAGAACCACTTGCAAAAAAAGACTAGAAAAATTATGCTGAAATGGTAATCTTGGTAAAGGGAGGTTATAAGAAAAGCTCTCCAAGGGTCACTTTTTTTTCCTAGTGGTATGACTGTGATATGCCAGAATTACATTATTTCTGTCATCAAAACCAGTTGATGACAAATTGAGCTTATTGCTTTCTACAGCTTTCTCTTGAGAGGGAATAGAGAGGAAGATGTTGATCTCTGGTAAACACTGATAGGGCACATGGAAATGGTATCTAGCTGCATCAGGAGTTTTCATATTGGATACTAGGAAAAAGTTCTTCACTGAGAGGGTAGTCAAGCACTGTAAGAAGTTTCTCAAGGAACTGGTCAGTGTTCAAGAAACATTTGGATAGTGCTCTTAGTGTTCAAGAAACATTTGGATAATGCTCTTAGATAAACAGGTTAACTCCTAGATCTGGGTAGAGCCAACTGGACTCAGTGATACTCTTGGATCATGTCCAGTTCTGTGTATTCTATCATTCTATTGCTATTGATGCATCTTAGAACTTGAGTAGCTTCTCAATTCCAATGACCAGAAACTAGAGCTGCAAACATTCACACTGGCAAAAAAAAAAAAAAAAAAAAGGGAAGTTGTTACCACAAGAGGTTCTCCATTCATCATCACTTTAAACACTTAAATAAAGATTATCCTTCTTTTTATCCTTCTTTTTACATAAATAAAAGAAAAATTTCATTGAATATTCATATAATATCAGGCAGAAATTTGATTATTGTTGGACTTAAACAATAGGAGGATTGGCAAAGGCAGGAAATACCATCAGTGACATCATATGTTAAATTTTTAATTAATGTTCTTTCAGAAGAATATCATCAGTGTTTTATCACTCATTATTTTCATGACTGAAAATACAAAGTTTTAATAGCAAACTTGTAAACAATAAATTAATGTTTGATATAGAGTCAAAAGAAGAAGAATTCAAAGAAACACGATTTCAACTACAGCAATACATTATCTGGTGCTTCTAATCTGCGGTTGTTTGGACCAGTCTTTCATCTTTGTCCAAAAGAGGTGTTAAAGACCTATCACATTATTAAATTCACAAATCTGGCAGATATTTAAAAGATATATTGATTACTAAATCAGTTACAAGTTGATACTTGAAAGTAACAGAAATAGTGAGCTACAGAGCCTTCCGTAATTCAGTGGAGATGTGCGATCATAAAATTTATCCCCAGTTAGATGCAAGCTACCTTTTTTATATCAAGAATTCATATTCTTTAAAGACTAATTGTGAAGAGCAGATAGCATTTAGATCCAAATGAAGTCACAACCATTTTCATGGCATCTACCTGTTTACAGTCCTGATTTCTGTCAAACAGAAATTGGTAGAAAAAGGATGGCCAGATGTTTTTTATGCAAATTCTTTGCTGGTTAACAAGATGAGAATTTTACTTGTAGGTTCCCATGGAGCTGTTTGTTGCTTTCAACTCCTTTTCTACTAGAAAGATGGAAACTGAAAATGTGGGTGTCATTTGGCTGCTAACTTGTCTGATTAGATCTGTATACTTTTCCTTTTCTGCTTCTTGCTCAAACCCCAACTCCCCGGAAAACACAAACTAAATCAAAGTGTGTTAAGATGAAAAGCTGTACAAAAGCTGGATCTTCCCGTATACCTAGATCAGGTTTTAGCAAACAGCTACTGATTCTGGCACAGGTATTTTTCTGTAGAGTGGGACTGTGTGAGAAAAAATGCATCATTAAAATAAGAGCAGGATGAACTGATAACTGGTTCCAAACATATTAAAGACAAGAAGGTAGTTTGAAGAAGTCAGCATGAGTTTATGATGGGAAAATACAGGATCAAGCTGATAGCCTTCTTATGATGAGATTATAAACTCAGAAGACATAATAAAATAATCTACCTACCTTTCTGCCTCATGAGCTTGCTTTTGCCTTATAGCACATGTACAACACACACACAAATAGTGAAACGTCCCTAAGGCATTAACCACTAAGGTACTGCCTCCTTGCATCAAGGAGAGCATTTTTTATTATTAGAGGAGCATTAGTTCAGGAAAAGTGAGTTCTTCACTTCTCTTCAATAACAGTACTATAAGCATGGCTGCTCCCTAGTTTTGAGGGCTTAGTCATTTTTCCATGCATATCACAGGGAATTGCAGCCTTTAGAAATATAATTCTGAACAACTATGAGGTGGAGTTTTTTACTTTTTTCCCTAGTGATCCCTAAAGCCTGCTAAGTCCTTAAATGGAAGTTCTTTTCTGTAAGTCTAATTAATTTTCTGGATGTTGTTCAGGTCAATATCAAACTATACAGAATTTTAATCAACAGGGAAAAGCAAATAAGAAACACGAACATTCCATCATAAGCCAATAAAAACAATTCAGAATGTTACAGGCTGCCCTTAGCAGCAATTGCAGTACTTCAAAGTAAACATTATGTAATAATGTGTAAAGATGTTTCCTTACACCTCAGAAATATGTTCTAATATTAGTTATTAAAATCATTAACAACTATGCTGGTGTTGGTCAATAAAAATCATGTCAAAATCCCAAGATACTACTGACAGAGTTATCCAATATAATCTTCTCCTCTTAGTGTGGAAGAGATTTCAAAGTATTTGTTTTCCCAGCTGACAAGATACATGAAACTGGAAAGTAGGAAACAGCTGTTGATAGGAGGTAATACATGGTATGTGAATTGTGGTGCGCACTTCAGTACAATTGCTTAAAATAAAACTGGCAGAATAAGAAGAAAATAAGATTTATGGAATGTGAGAGTTGAGAAATATTGCCTACACTAAAAGGAGCAATTTCTTGTCTATGGAATAACGCAGTGAAGGTGTTACAAAGTGATCTTAACCATAAGTGATTAGTTTACATAAAAGAGCCTGATTTTGCTTCTTAGGTTTCATTGAATTCCAAAGCATGTACAGCAACTTACTGTATTTAAATACATTCTGCTATTAATTAGCTCCTGAACCTGAATAGGAACACATTTTTGCTGTGAGCCTGACTGGAAAGAAGATTTTATTGTTTCTCTAGTACATGTCCACAGCTCCATTAAATTTCAGTCATGTATTGCCAAAGGAAATATTAGGCATATGCAGATTCATTGACTAAGGGATATCTGTAAACTTGATATAGGGGCAGGCTGTCCTCACAAAGGAGGGGACTTCATCCTCTCCCATGTGCTGCAGTTTGTTTAAGTTAAAGAAAAAAAGATTTTTTTTAATGGATCCATGCCTGGAGAATGACACATTGACTAGACCAATGTTTTATCAGAAATGGAAACACAAATGTCACTGCTCCATTACAGATAAAGAGATGACATTTTTTGGAGGTCCTGAGCATGTGTGGAGTTAATACTTGAAAGTGTGCTAACATCTTAGGGACTGGAGTGGTCTAGTGAAAGGGAGTGGAATAGGAACTTGATCATCTTTAAGGTCCCTTCGCAGTCATTCTATGATCCTATGACTCTCTGAATTTGACCAGGAGTGGTTTATATTCTATGGGGAAGTCATGAGTATGCAATAGTGTTGGTGTTCAGTTTACCCCCCTACTGGGCTTATAATTTCACAGATATATCTGAATTTAAAGAACAGATTTCTACCTTTCCTGTGGATCTTCATGTGACCAATGAAGTTAGATTTCTTCTTTTACTAGAAGAAATAAAAAGCAGCTCATATCAACCTTCATACTGATAGAGCGCATTAATTCTGCATAGCAGTTGGAGATGAGAAGAGTGACAATTCTGGTTTCAGTACAGAATAAGAAGTAAAACTCCAAATATTAATTTGCACAAAATACTTAGACTTTTTATCCAGTTTTTCTTCACTATAGGATACAAAGAATATAAATCAGCTCTCAGCTTTTCTATTGATATACAGATTAGCTGCTGGTGAATTGGTCTGGGGTGAGTTTCCTGTTGGAATTATTAGATTGAGAAAGAAATTTAGGGATGGCTGATGTCTTTGGCAAGCAGGTGTCACTTAACTGTGTCTTAAACTAAAACTTTTCTGAAGTGGAAGCTACAAAATGGTAGTAAATATGATAGCAATTCTTAACAGGGCTTTAGGTCAGACTCAGCACTGTGCTGGTGTGGCTGTCTGGCTTCCTGGCAGCTCAAAACACTGGTTAAGGAAGCCAAACTTAAAACAAATATCAAAGATATGCTTAGATATCACTGATCATAGGCATTTATTGATTCCTTTCTGGAGTCTCACTGGCAGAAAAGAAGGTATGAATGGAAACACAAACTGTCCATACATGGATTTTGGCACCTTGCAAAACTGTGTTGTGCAGACCTTGTAGATTTAATCACTCCTGGACTAGATGCTGTGACTGCCCCTTTCGAAACAAGCAGCTGTATCAATTGAATGTAAAGAGCTTAGACCTCTCACTTATGGGCTGTGAATTTACCCAGACATGTCTTCTTTGATACAAGGTCAGACAAGGAAATTTCACTGTAATTGAAAATGAGCAAACCCAGCTCCCAGATTTATACAGTCCAAGGCTCTGTTCCAAGTGTTTTAGCTGACTCTTCCAAATGCTTTTCAGGCTACCATGACATTCAGGAAGCAGAGCTATAGGGAGGGTATCAGTGGGACTCCAAAGGGAAAGGGGACCATAGTGAGGAGAGAAAACCCTTTCTCCAAAGTTTCTCACAGTATTTTTCTGAGATTGCTATATCCAATATTAGAATACATTGAGGGTTGATTTATTGCTAGTGTACTAAAATTGGATCATGTTAACACCATTTTTACCTTCATGACTAAAGAGAGCATACTGGAAGGGTATCAGGATGTGCTTCTTTGGTAGACTTGGGTAACCATGCTAAATATATTTCCATGACAGGTTACATTATGTAGCCAATTCTTTGGAATCTACCTGGACATAGAAGAATGTATAAGATTTTGAGTGAGGATGTTGAGAGCTATGGGATGACTTATGTATAAAGAACAGTGAAATTATCCAAGACTCATCTGGGAACAGAAATAGCTGAAGAGGAGGGTGTGATGGAGAAGCACAGTTCATGAATGACAAAAAGCCCCTAGCAAAAATACTATAGGTAGAAATTGATTGTTCATTCTTTCTTCTAACAAAAGGGGCAATTCAATGAACTTAGTCAACCAGGTTCAACACATGTAGAAAGAGGTGGCTCTTTGTGCAAACAATACAAATGCTTTTATTTTTCTATATGGATAAAGACTTCTTGATGACAAATCTTCCTTTCCATGCTCTCTTTTCCAGAGCCTTTCATCAATCTTTGCCAGGGATATAATGGCTGATAAAATATATGTTGGTGCTAGTAAAAACTGCACAAGCTCATGAAAGAGAAATCCTCTGAGTGTTACAAAGTATGTGGAAATTAAATTTGGTTGAAGAAGTTCATAGGCAGGTGAGGGGAATTTTAAAAAGTACAATGCACACTCACTCTATTCTTACTCATTTGTAAGTGCCTGCTATTGGCCAGATTTGAGGACATGACCCCTGGAAGCAGATCTATATTAATTATATATTATATTATATTATATTATATTATATTATATTATATTATATTATATTATATTATATTATATTAATCTTATTATTACTAGTGGGATAATTTGGACACTGAACATTATAAGAGCTCTTTGTGCCCCAGAAGTATTCCCATTTCAAGTTTATTCTGTGATATAATGGTGAGATTCTTTTGGAGATTTTTTTATGTGTAAATGTTTTTCACAACTTTCTTTCTTGCCTTCTCCAAAGCCTGTACCATGTATCTTATGACTATTGGTTTTACAAAAAGTTTGGTACTTGGATGGGAGGATCAGTAAGACTGAACACTCTTGAAGTACTCAGGATAGTTCATATGTTGCCAGTACCACATTTTTGCATGTTTCCAAGTTCTCCTTGATAGCCATAGTGAGCCAAAGAAGGGGTCACTTGTCTCTGAAACTTAGCAATATTCTATTTCTCATGAGAATCATTTCACCAGAGAGGAGGAAGGGTTAAAGAGCCTAAGAAAATCAATAGGATGCTTGACAGGAAAGTTATGTTCTTTAGGAGATGCATAATTTACAGACCTTAATCCTCTGTAAATATTTATTTCATTGATTTTTCTCCCACACCCTTTATAGTTTCTTTACATATGTCTATCAGAAACCACGCTTATAGGCATTATTACTGCAAAAATGGAGTAATAACTGAAAAGTTTGATGCCAGAATACCACTAATTACAGTAATATGACTTTATATAATTTCGTAATTAACACCAAACATAAATAAACGGAACTTTTCCACATGTAATGTAAAAAAAAATCTTTCTCAAATTATATTATTTTGCTTTCAGTGGTGCAAAGAGAAATAAAGACAAATATAAAGTGAAAACATAATCACAACTAGTATTCATCCTCTTTTGTTGGAAAAATAGTGTGATGTAATTGAGATGAAATATATAAAGTTGCTTGACCTCCATCTCACTTTAGTTTGTGGCTTCAGGCACTATTGAATCAGAAGTAGACATATATAAAATAGGTTGAATATAATGTCTGCAAAAATAGTACTGAGATTGACACATCAAGCTCTCAGAAGTTATGATATTGAATAAGGTTGCTTGGCCAATTACTTTTGCCTTCTTTTCTCTATTCATTCTTGTACAACAATGATATTTTTCTCCTAAGGATTCCTCCTTTATTCAGTGCACAGGAATGGACAAGGCACATTGAAATATTACAGTTCATTAAGAGAGCACCATGTACCTGTGTAAAGGCAGGGGGGAGGACTAATGGGCAGCGATTGTAAGAGAAGTGTTCTTGGGCTTAGCCATTGTGTGCGGACACAAGTGATGCAGAATTCAGTTGTTGGTTGGTAGAGTCAGATGCCTGAGCAAGTCCCAAAGAATTCTGCTACTCCACAAAATACATCTGCATGCAGAAGAAATCAAGCCATAATAAATATAAAACCAATTGATTTTGACAAATGTAAGGTAGTTGTAACCATGAGAAACAGGTTCTTCTATAGAGAAGTGCTAGTCTGTCTTAATAACAGAGTACTGTCAGTCTTGCACCACATGCCATTATATTTATGTGTCTTTATTTATTTATTTCTACAGATGCAGTTAAAAAACTACAGCACCAGATAGTGGGGTTCCACCATGTACAAACTGCAAGAATATACTATTGACCCTGAAAAAACTTGTCTGAGTACACATAAAGAAATATATATATAGTATGACTTTGGCTAATGAAGGAAGATATTGATGGTCACCATCAGATGAACTCTGTTCCAAAATGCTTAATCCTAAGCAATTAATTATTCTTTTTTGACTAAAAGAAGAAATAAGACCACAGTTTGTGAGAGCTACAAAAAATGAAGTGTTATGTAAGGCATGTATTGCTCTTTGTCCAATTGAGTATCCTGAGCACAAACACAATCCCTAAAGTCTTTGAACTGTGGCATGTGTAGAGTGACCACAGAAGCCTGAAGGAGGAATTTTTGGGATCCATCACAGATACAGACCTTCTTGGCATGTAATTAACAGGAATGGCGTTGTTACATATCTCCAAGTAAGATAAATGATTTTATCTGCTTTTTTTGTAAAAAAAATAAATTGGTAATTGAAAGCTAATTTAAGGCAAAGGAGTGGCAGTAGAATCTACTTGTCTCCTTCAATACAAATGTACAAATAAAGATACCTATAGGTACAGAATGAGCAGATAGATTTTAAAAAGTGAGCTGAGGTGTCTTGATTTGCCATTTTTGTAGCACCTTGAAAAGAGAGCTTTCAGAAAATGCTGACCATTTTTCTTCCTCTAGTGATTCCCTTCAAGGCACCTCTTGATAGGTCCACAGGGAAAAATATACTTTAAATCATTACTCACTCAAGAAAGTGTTGGTCATCATTCTTTTCTTGATTAAAGCCTCAAAACTGCATGTTAGACCTTAAAGATTTCTCTTTGTCCTCTTGGTTACTGAATTTATGTCAAAATTATATTATCTAACATTTCCCTGACAAAACAGGGTTTTGATCAATACAATGAATGTCAGATCTGCAATGCTAAGCTTAGGCAGATTTTTTTTTCATGTAGTCCTTTTTCCCCCATAATATAAATGTATTTTTAATGAGTTTGTGTGGTGTTTTTTCTGTAAACTTTTCTGTGTTATTTACGTTCAGATTTCCCCTGAGTCAGTTTTTTTTTTAGCACTGCCTATAAAGATTACTTCATTTTTGATTTATTCATGGCCACAGCAAAACTATCTCACTTATGGGAAATACACTTCTGAGGAAATAATTTACATTATAGAAATTAATGAATTCCACCGTAGGGTTTAACTTCATAAATTGCTAAATCGGTAAATGTTCAAAAGTGCCAGACAGTACAGTTCTGTGCTACCTGATCAGAGATGCATTTTGCACTGCTTTTTACATATTCTCATATAACCTCAGGTTTAGTTCTCCAAGCTACTCTGTATCTGAGTTGTTCTGCCCATTCTTGTGTGGCTTTGGAGAAGAAAACACAGCTAGATGTAGGTATTGTAATTCCTATTATCTTTGGCTGAAAAAAATTAGAGTTATTTGCTGGATTGTTTGACCTTTATGTACAAAGTGTGGAGAGGCTTAATTATGTGAGGGAGTTATTAACAATATCCAATGTATTGAACCTGTACTTAGCAGTTTAAAAGGAAATTTGTCTTGAAGCCTCCCTTCCTGAGATGCAAGGCAACTTTCTGCATTCTTGTTTAAGTGTGTTTTGCATAAAACACACTAGGTAAAAAGAGTCATTAGGCAAGAAGATACTCTTGGAAATAGGTATCAAACCATAGGATCCTTCCTCTGCTCTGGGAAGTATCTTAGTGCACATGGGAAAATGAAGAATAAGTCTACCTATCTAACAATTAGCTCTGAGTAAATACTAGTAATTTTTAAAAATTTTTGAATTGTGTTATAGTAGTAAGAGCTCAATAAATGCATAAACTCTGACTATGTCATCAATGATTATGTCATTAATCCTGTATCTTGGTTTTTTTGATCCCACCAACCAAAATGACAAAATAGACCAAATAAAAGCATAGTCAAGAAAATACAGGTGAAAACCAACTTCTGCTAAAAAAGAAAATACTCTGGAAATCTGTAGTCCTGAGATTTATGAAATTAGGAATAATGTATATATCATCATACACAATACTAGAAGACATGATTAAAATATCAGTAAATGGAGATTGTGTTTGTTTGAGTTTTTAAATTTTATTTTTAATTTTATTTCTCACATAGATGAAAAATAACTGAATTTTGTGATCATTTGAAGATGTTCTGAACATCCCCAAAACTGGGAAAGGAATAGCAGATAGTACTGGTGGTAAGCAGGAAGACAGCATCTAGAATCATCTTATATGTGATTGATTTCCAATATTTCATGGAAGGAACTCCACAGACACCATGGCCAATGAAGAAGGAGAAAGAGGAGGTGCTCCAGGCAAAGATTTCCCTGCAGTTTGTGGCGAAGACCATGCCATGGAGCAGATATCTGTGCTACAGCCTGTGGATGACCCCATGCCAGAGCAGGCGGAAGTGCCCTGCAGGAAGCAACTCTGTGTGGACATCCCTGGAGTACACTCCTGTGAGGAACTGTGAGGGACCCAGATGGAAAGAGTCTTTTCCAGAAGCAATGCATTCCATGGAAGGGAACCGCAGTGGAGCGCTGTGTGAAGAAATGCAGCCCCTGGGAAAGATCCATGTAAGAGAATTTTGTGAAGGACTGTATCCTGGAGCAGAGGAAGAGCTCAAAGAAGGAGGGGCAGACATGAATGATTGTGAAGTGCTACAAATCTCATTCCCCATCATCTTAGACTGCTCAGAAGGAGGAGGTAGAGAATTTGGGAGTGGTGTTGAGCCTGAGAAGAAAGAAGAGGTGGGGTGAAGGTGTTTTTAGATTTTTCCTTGTTTCTTATTACCCTCTCTCTTATTAATTGCCAATACATTAAATTAATTCACCAGCTTGAACCTATTTTACCCTTGACAGGAACTGATGAGTGATCATCCTGTCCTTACCTCAACTCAGGAGCTTTTTGTTGTATTTTCTCCCTCTGTCCTGTTCAGGAGGGCAAGGGATAGAGTGGCGTGGTGGGCAGCTGGCAGCCAGTTAAGGTCAACACACCACAGTAGTAAAGGACAATATTTCAGAAAAATCCTAGGTAACTACCATGAAAGATCTCTCTGCCGATGGTTTTAAGTTCAAGTCAACTTTGCTGAAAAAACTCATTCCAGAATGTGGAAATTCTTTGTCTTATATTTGCAGTGGTATGTGAATGCATGCATAAGCTAAACAATTCTTGTAAGAATAGAAAAGCTGTTAAGAATTAGGCGGCTGAGACCTGTGGTATGGTCACAGAAAAATGCTGCAAGATCATTTAATTGAATTCTAAAAAGCCTAAGTATATTGCTGTTGCATATTCTATTAATTTTACAATTTTGTCCATTTTTCTTGATCAAATTGGTGCAATGTTGCCGATTTGGCATATGTTGGCAACAGTTGTGTGTATTATAAATGTATTGTACTGGAATAGCTTAGAAAATCAATGTTAATATTATATTAGCATACTACTAGCTGCTGACTCATGTCATGACAGGGCAATGCTGCATATTTTTATGTATATTAGGATATTCTGTCTGGAACTGGCTGCCACTAAGATGTCAAGCCTGAAAGTTGTGGAGGCATATTTATTGGTATAAAAAATTAAATGCAGCAACATCAAATATAAAATTTTCTAAATAGTTACTTACCCTGAATAGGAACTTCCCCTTACAGTGTAGTCCCTACAGTGGGCAATTCTTCATGAGGAACAAGGAGAGAAAAAGGAAGGAAGTGGTGGAAGGAAGGAAGTGGCGGAAGGAAGTGGCGGAAGGAAGTGGCGGAAGGAAGTGGCGGAAGGAAGGAAGGAAGGAAGTGGCGGAAGGAAGGAAGTGGCGGAAGGAAGGAAGTGGCGGAAGGAAGGAAGTGGCGGAAGGAAGGAAGGAAGGAAGGAAGGAAGGAAGGAAGGAAGGAAGGAAGGAAGGAAGGAAGGAAGGAAGGAAGGAAGGAAGTGGCGGAAGGAAGTGGCGGAAGGAAGTGGCGGAAGGAAGTGGCGGAAGGAAGGAAGGAAGTGGCGGAAGGAAGTGGCGGAAGGAAGTGGCGGAAGGAAGGAAGTGGCGGAAGGAAGTGGCGGAAGGAAGGAAGGAAGTGGCGGAAGGAAGTGGCGGAAGGAAGGAAGTGGCGGAAGGAAGTGGCGGAAGGAAGTGGCGGAAGGAAGGAAGTGGCGGAAGGAAGTGGCGGAAGTGGCGGAAGGAAGTGGTGGAAGGAAGTGGCGGAAGGAAGTGGCGGAAGTGGCGGAAGTGGCGGAAGTGGCGGAAGTGGCGGAAGTGGCGGAAGTGGCGGAAGGAAGGAAGGAAGGAAGGAAGGAAGGAAGGAAGGAAGGAAGGAAGGAAGGAAGGAAGGAAGGAAGGAAGGAAGGAAGGAAGGAAGGAAGGAAGGAAGGAAGGAAGGAAGGAAGGAAGGAAGGAAGGAAGGAAGGAAGGAAGTGGTGGAAGTGGCGGAAGGAAGTGGTGGAAGGAAGTGGCGGAAGGAAGTGGCGGAAGGAAGGAAGGAAGAGAAGAGAAGAGAAGAGAAGAGAAGAGAAGAGAAGAGAAGAGAAGAGAAGAGAAGAGAAGAGAAGAGAAGAGAAGAGAAGAGAAGAGAAGAGAAGAGAAGAGAAGAGAAGAGAAGAGAAGAGAAGAGAAGAGAAGAGAAGAGAAGAGAAGAGAAGAGAAGAGAAGGTTTGGGAAAGGAAAGGAAAGGAAAGGAAAGGAAAGGAAAGGAAAGGAAAGGAAAGGAAAGGAAAGAAAAGAAAAGAAAAGAAAAGAAAAGAAAAGAAAAGAAAAGAAAAGAAAAGAAAAGAAAAGAAAAGAAAAGAAAAGAAAAGAAAAGAAAAGAAAAGAAAAGAAAAGAAAAGAAAAGAAAAGAAAAGAAAAGAAAAGAAAAGAAAAGAAAAGAAAAATTATTAAAATGAGATTCCAAGAAAAAGTATGGCTGCAGGGTCTGTGTTCCTGTTTCCCAGGGATGTTTAACAGCATCTTTCAGGTCCTTAAGTCCATGTTTCTGGCAGTGAAGTCCTTCCTTTTGGCTGTCATTATGGTAAGTCTAAGGCTCCCTTCCAGCCATCTGAATGCTAGTTCTAACAACATGTAGCAGGAAGCCTAATGAGGTACATGAAATGTTGTCCTTCACCAAATGTTTTGCTGCCAGATCCAAATTCCAAACATCTCAAGCACTGCAGTACTGAGCACCTTGAGGCTTGTAGCTCTTTGGTGAATATTGATCTGTGAACCTTGTCTAGATCTTAACGAATTCAGGGTAAAGATGATCCCTGATGTCTGTGAGAACTGTTCTATCTGAACCAGTGTATTACTGAAGACATCACAAAACATTTGCAGCTGCAGTAAACCTTACCTGTTTATAGAGGCCTGTGCCTTTCAATTTTTCTTCTGCACTTTCCTAGGTTCTCCTCTGCACACAGAGGAGAATTTATTTCAGTGAACAGGTTTTGTACCAGTTTGACTGTACTGGTTTAGGGAAATTTAGGGTGGAAATCTCTGAAGGGGTCCCCCAAGAAAGCCAATTCAAGTGGCCCCCCACCGGTTAGGGAGAAAAATCTTCCGGAGAAGTGGAAAAAACTGTTTATTTAACAAGAAAAGTACTCACAGACATGAAAAAATTGATAATATTAAACAATGAAACCTCTCGTTGTTCTGATGAGATGGCAAATTCAGAAAGTCCTTCTGTGGATTGGAGAGAATCTTGTGGGTGTATCCTTGGCTTCCTCTCAGTCTCTCCGGTTTGAGTGTCCCAGCTGTGGTGCAGCTTGGGGGGCCCCCAGACAATAGTCCTGGTGTTTCCAGACCAAACAATGGCTGAACAGTTCCAAAAAAACCTTCTGGCCTCAGCTAATGAGAGAAAAACCAGCAAAAACAGCAAGGGAATACTCCCCTTCTGTCTGCAGAGTGGAGATCTCTGAGGGCACTGCTTATCTCTATGTTTTTGAATACAGCCATGAAAAAAATTCCACCACTTTTCCTTCTTCCCCTCTGTGCTCTCAGATCAAGTTTTAAAGGTGCAGGACTCAATGTCCAGCATAAACAGAACTGATGATTGGGGATACAAGCATCATGAAGTTTCCCTAGGACATTAACTTAAATGCTTCTTTAGTTTAAGTTATTGAATTTGAGTTCTGACTCTCTATTAGTTGCCATCAAGGCAATCTCCCTACCAAATTCAGTCCTTTAACAAAACCCAAACAAATGAATCATTGTTGATGCCTTTGATGCCTGTGGTTTTCCCTTGTGACAAATTCTCTGTTCTATGCTATTTAAAATGGAGTTGGGTGCAGATGTGTAATGACAAACAACACCAATGTATAGCTTTACACAGGTTTTAAGGATGCAATCAAATTTTACTCAGCATGAGTAACACATAAGACATTATTGCTTATTACAGGCAGTACCATTCAGGAAAATATCAGATCAAAGTACATTCTGGCCTGTGATTTAGACATTGTAATATATGTCTAGAACAATTCAAATAAAGTCTATATTAGCATAAGAATTATAAGGTGGCAACAAGCTTGTGGGGGAAAAGGGTGTTAATAAGTGATATTGCATGCATACCTGTTCACTTTTATATATAATTGATATTAGAAGATCAGGGCAAGATCAGGAAATATTCTGAAAAGACCGTATGATGGCATTAAAGTGACTTTTTTTTTTTTGTAATGATATAATATCTCTGAAGTGGTAATTTTAAAAGGGAATTGACTCTTTCATACATGTGTAGAATATTCTGAAGAGTCCTAAATATTTCAAAGCCACGAGTGCATGCCTTTCTGTAGATAAGTATGGGCACATCTATTTCATAAGTGAGACACAAAGGAGAAAATAAATTTATTCCTTTTTAAGACATACATATATATAGAGAGAGAGCAAGAGAGAATTTTCAGTCCATATTTATGTGAAAAAATGAACAAAGTTTTGCTTTCAGAGTTTTGGTTCTTTTTATTAACAATTATAATATTCACCAAATACTCCAACTTCTCAAGGACTGAAGCAGAAAATTTACACTAAAACTGAATTTTTTAGTTTTCCACTGCTGATCCTTTGGGTCAGTTTTCTAAACACCCACGTCCATACATCCTGTTTTGCAGTTGATGACTTCACAAAACCATTGCAAGTTAGATCTTTTGTGTTTCAGTTCTGCCACAGAAGTCTGGATATCTGTAAAAAAATGAATGAGACCTTGATACCAATTTTAGCATTTAAATATAGTTTTGAACATAAGAATTTCTCTGGCTGATATATGTAAGAATGGTTCAGTTTCCACTTCCATTTCCATCACGGTCAACATTTGGTCAACATTTTAAATTTGTATTAATACAGACCCTTCTTGTATAAAGGATCTTAATCTCTCTTTGTGAATTATCTTTAAAAATATTTTCATTTTACATTTGCCAGTGGATAGCATAATTAAGATTTAAAGGGCATTCTTAAAGAATTAAACCAGTTAGGTATGTCTTTTTACAAGAGGATTTTACAGGGGAATTTTGCATTACTGAAAAACTAAAACCAAAGAACTCCTAAGATGGATTCATGTCTAAAGCATTTAGAGGCAAAAGGAAGAATCTCACAAAATTCTTGCATGAAACTTCTGAGGCATAACCTGTTTTTTGAAAGTTTTCAAATTATATGGAATCCTTTATGGCTCATGATAAGGCTTTGTTTTGCCCTATTTTTATTTTGTTGGTTCGTTGTTTTTTTTTTTTTAATTAGTTAATTCCACTAATTACTTAAAAATTACATCTTCTTTGTAGTCTGAGATTTTCTGCCTTTCAGCCTCTAGGTTCATTTGGACCTTTTATCTTCTAGATTAAAGAGGTATTTGCAATCAAAGAGAGATCTCCGGAATGACAAATACAGGCCTTAAAAAGACCATTTCTTACACATTTCTTGTCAGGAGAGCTTCTTTTATCTTTCACTATAGATCACGACTTCTAGGCCACAAAACTTTCCATCCTCTCTTTTGCAGAGTCTTTCCAATTAACAACATTCAGTCCACTTGGGATTCTGACCCTCTGGTGTAATTGAAAGCTCAGCTTTTCTTTTAGTTTTGCTTTTCTCCATCTCAACTCCTTCAGTGGGGTTGTCTTTCCTCTTAGCTAGCTATAGTCAATTGTTCTTAGACAAGTGATATTTATTACCCCTTGTAACTTTCAGAAAGAGTTTTCTTGCACAATTTTATTGTTCCATAGATAAGCCATAGACTATGAAAATTTATTAGTAATAAAATGTAGTTTGAGTTTATAACACAAATAAAATTTCAAAGACAGTTACTCTTTTGATTCTAAAAGTTAATTTATCAGTTTAAGTATTTCATTTATTACTTCTACTTTTATATTTTAATGTAGCAATGTATTAAACATTCTGATGATACTTATTTTAGAATTAATTGCTTAGATATTCTTATGGTGAGCACAATAAATGAAGTGACTGATTTTTAAATAACTGGGTAGTGCATTTATCAAACTAATATTTCAGATAGTTTAAAACCAGAGTACAGAGGTCACTGAATATTTCTATCAAGGACTACAACTCAAAAAACTAGTTATGAAGAAGTTTGAATAATAAGAACTGATTTGGATTCTTGCACAGGTTTCAAAAACTCAGATTCAATCTTGCCTGTTAAAAGATATTTAAACATCTCACTTCTCAGAATATTTGTATGATAATAATCTGATTTTCTGTTTCTTGTCTTTAGGACACAATGTTATGTTCCACACAAAGCAAACAAAGTCTTTCCTGTGTCTTTAAATTTCTTATTACCATCAGAAAATGAAAACATGAAGTTATTACACCACTGGTGACAGCAATACCTATTTCTAGGTAGAACAAAACCTGGTACTCTCAAAAGGGAAACCTTAAAAAACATGGAATTGTGGGAGGTTCAATTCATTAGTTTATTGAACCTAATTTCATTTTTCTAGGGTTATTTGGGGCAAAAGGAAAAGGAAAATATTTACTAAGAAGGACATCCTGAAGAGTAAACAAGTCACTATGTGGGAGAAAAATTCAGAACATGAAAGTAATTTGCTTTTTCTGTTTGCCAGAACTTCGTGTCCTGCAGAAAACATTGAGGCTTTGGAATGTAACACATTTTAGTCAATAAAGCAATCCACCACTGAGTTAAGAACAAGATTTCTTTTAAAAAGGGCTTTATGCTATATTTCTTAGCCAGAGTATTTAATTTGTCAACAAACCAAATTAATGGACAAAGCTAATGATGGAAATCATGGCAGTGCATTAATTTACCTCAGCTCTAACTTTGATACATAATGTACACCCTTGAGATGAAAATAAGCACAATTCACTGAGACACTTTGTGTTGGAATGTTGAGCTTTAAGCTCAAGGAAATGCATGAGATCTCCTTGGTTTTTGTTCTAACTACAGATCTGAAAAAGCCAACATACACATGAAAAGTGAACAGCTAGAGAATTAGGTGTCCCCCAGTAGAGAAAGCAGGTATGAGGATGTAGCCATGAATATGGGTTTTCTGCTGACTAAGCAGCCAGATAAGAATGGATTCTTGGTCAGATATATCTCTGTCATCTGAAAAACATGTAAAGCTTGCTGCATTATTTTGGGTGTGTTGGTATTGAGGGAAGAAAGTGCATATAAAATTAAACACATATCTAGTCCTGAATGGACTCAGGCTGTGCAGAAGACTGTAAAACAAACAAACAAAAATATTCTTATCCTGTAAGTGATAGTGGAGCCCTGGAAAATGTTAAAGATAGACTTTGAAAATGTTAGGCTTTGTGTTTTCTCAGATCATTGCACCTGCGTAAGCAGTATGATAAATGATATAATTGTTAGATGTGATGATTGTTTAGTAACTAAATATAATTATTGTATAATCATAAGAAGAATCATGAGAAACTATGTTAGAAATTTAAGGGGGAACCATGAGAACCATGCTTGACAGAAATCTATGTATACAATAGAACAATATAAGTTTAATAATTAACATGAAAGTTATATAATGATAGAATATAAAAACACGATCATCTTGAATGTATGGTCGGAGTCAGATTTGAGTTGAATACTCCTGACACCCAGAGCTCTTAATAAAAGCACCTGCATATAATTGCTTATGTGATTATGTGTTTCTGAACGCTAACATAAGGACTGTCAGATAATAAAAACTTAGGAATTGTCACATTAGATGGAAGTTCTGTGAAATATGTCACTTATTTATGTAAAATCTTGAAAGATTCCATTTGGTGTTATAAGTGTCTATCTCTTCTCTTTCTGCTCTGCTCCTAGTCATGTTATCTACAGAAAAGTTTGATTTGGCCATTAAAGTGTTTTTAGTTTTGTGTTTGATCTTAAAGTCATTCCTTGAATTCCTTTTCTTTCTTGCTTAATGCTTTCAGATAGAGTTAAAATAAAATTTTAAAAATAATGTTTTTCCCACTAGAAGTATAGAAAAGACACTTCATCTTCTAAAGTTCAAGTGTTTAAAATGTTCTTACAGAGTATATGGAGACTCCAACTATCTTTAACATAGTTTGTGGATCTATCACTGTACATATGTTGAACTTTGCCTTTATAAAACCACTGGTGGAATAGAAGGTGCTTTATTGAATTTTGCCCATTTACACTTTTGTCCACTAGTGACTGTTTTCAGTGACTTATTTGCTCTTTGTGCTTTCACACACCCATTCAATAACACCTTGAATAGATTAACTGGTGAACATGGATAATAAATATTTTGCTCCAAATTATTCATCCTGAAGAAATCTAACTTTCCCAATTGTGTTCCCCTCTACTCTATTAGTATATTCATTATACATTGTAAAAAAGTTCATTTTCAGTCTTTTAAAAGTGATTGAGTACAATTATTTGGTCAAACTATTTCAAGTAGATATTATACTGTGGTTACCCTACCTTTTCTGTGGTGGGTTTTCAGCCTGCATTCAGTAAGTTTTCTTCCATTTTGGTTTACAGAACTACATAATCTGTTTGAAGTCAGATCAGGTCAATCTGCTGAAGTGTGAACAGTTCCTTATTTGAACTGAATGTGATGTTCATGTACTTTTTTTTCTTGTTACTAATTTAATACCTATATTCACAGCAAGGGAAGTTGAGACTTTGAAAGCATAAGAATTTGGCTTAAGCTGAGCTTGAGGAAGAAAAAAAGTTTTAAATATTTTTTTAAATACTTGTGTTTTCTTTTCCTCAAATACTGAAATCAATAATTAAACATTTTGCAAAAAATAATTCAGATAAAACATTCTGAATTGAGACTGTTTAGCCCATAAGAGTCACATAAATAAAATTAAATCCACAAACAGAAATGGCTCTATCTGGCTATATTCAGATGTAAAGAAATAAGTGTTTCCTTATGCTCTATTGATGTATTAGAAAATAAACTAATTGCAGTTCTCAGAATGACACCTAAGAATGGATGTAATTTCAGCATTTTAGGATGCTTGGGAAGAATGTCTCTGTAGTGAGGAGAGGAAGGTTGCGTGGTGATTGCCCTGCCAGAAGCTGCACATTATACTACATGCAAATTTATGGTCCCAGAGACATTACAAACCATGGATTACCATCCTTCATGATAAATCTGCCCTGAAAGCTAAATCCTAGTATTTTGCTCCCTGTTCTGAGGACAGTGACTAACTTCAGGTGATTTTATATTTTTGATCCACCCGCCCTCTAATTTTTTTTCCTCAGCCCTTCTGCAAGGTAGAAAATTCCTATTTTAAATTCTCTGATGTGCAGAGCTGCAACAGGCCAGGCTGCTTTAGTTCTAGAGTGCAAATGAGCTACTAATGGAATCCTAGCCTCTGTTCTTTTGTGTTTATTCAAGCATCTGTCACCGGTAAGTCTAGGCGAACAGATATGTCTGATTCTGTCTTTTCAGTTAGTCACAGAATTCTCTGGATGCACTCAGCTCTGCACTAGGGTTTTGTGTATTTTGTTCAAGCTTGTACTCACTTGTATATTCTTTATCAACATTGATTTCTCTGTTTGTATCTCCTTTAAATGACATTTTGTATAAGTAGCAGTAAAAAAAAAAACATTCTCAGTTCTGGAGATCCCTTAGAAATGCAACCACTTTAATTTGGGGATATCCTCTGAGCTATTTCCATGTGAGATATCCAAAGATCTCTGCTTTCAGCTGCACTTAGAACCTTTTGATAATGATTTGTCCTGCCTCAGCTCAGTGTTGAGTTACCTGCACGTATCGGTTTCCTTCAGATCATTTGCAGCAAAAGTGATGTGCGATATGGGACAAGGCAACCAGATTGGAATGACTGTGTCAAGGCCTGTGCCGCTCCTATGACAGGGCATTATTTAAGTTTATATGAGTATAATGCATTCCTTCCCAGCAGAACAGAGGAAGTCTCTAGATGGTATGTATCTGTATTGTCTGCAGTATCGTGTTTCTCTGTATCACACATAGTATCAGATGTTCAAAGGATCATAGGCAGACTCTCCAGAGTTGGAAGGCACTCACAAGAATCATCCACATCCAGCTCCTGGCCTGCACAGAACTACAAGAGTCACATCATGTTCCTGACATAATTGTCCAAATTGAACAATTTGACAGAGTTTCTTCTAGAACTCTTCCAGGCTTTGTGTTGTGACCACTTTCCAGAAGAACCTGTTCCAGTGCCCAACCAACATCTGGGTGAAGAACCTTTTCATATTATCCAGCCTAAACCTCCCTGACACAATTTCAGGCCATTCCCTTGGGGCCTGTGAGTGGTCACCAGAGACAATAGATTGGTGTCTGTCCCTCTGCCTAGCCTTTTGAAGCTGCAGACAATGAGGAGTTCTCAGTCTCCTGCTCTCAGCAGTTCCTCATATGCTGTCCCCTCTAGATCTTTCACCATCTTGTTAGCATGAAGTTTGTCCAATTCTTTGGCTTCATTAGGGTTACCACTGATGATAGCACTGCAGTGTTTTTGTGAAAAGTTCTACTGTTTTGACTTTTTACTACAAGTAGGAGAATGTCAATCCTCACATTCCAGACACTGCTGTTTTTATTTTAGCTGAAGTCTTAAAACGACCAATTTCTAATCAGAGATGTTTTTACTTTAGCATATTTTGCTGAAATACCTAATTCTATTAGAATGTTAGGCACTTTAGTGAATCAAATAAAAACAGTAATAACAAATCTTATTATTAGTTCAGCTAAGCAGATTTTATTTAACAGCTCTACTGGATACCCTGTAATACAACCAGGTGTGGGGGAGACAAAAATCTCCAAAGTATGTGAATCTGTTTGTTGTCCACTGCCTGTAATGAATTCATTGCAGGATACAAATCAGATACAGATCAGCATAATTTTGCTGCAATTCACTGCTGGCTCCTGAGATCTTCAAAACCAGTATGTGATGACCAGCTATCAGCACAGGAATGGTTTCCTCTGTTTCCAGATTAATTGTCTGTTAATTTCTGCTAATTGTCTGAGACTGCGTACCAGTGCTCTTCTTGCACCTTGTATTAATTCAACAAATCCTGGCCATATTTCCTATGATCACAGCTTCTTATCTTGGACCTGAGTCCATGCTTTTACCTTCTTTTTTTCCCTACTATCAAGATCACTGAATATATCTTCAAGGCCAGTGATTTTTCACATCTTTGTCTATTGTATTAAGAGTCCTGGCTTGCCCTAAGGCAGGGGTCTGTGAGATATCTGTCAGTAAGTCAGGGAAGAAGGCACCTGTGCCTTGCTATCTGCGTTTCAGATAGAGCCAGTACTGATGATGCACAACAGGTATGTTTCCTTCTTCTCTAGGATTAAGTTTTGTGCCCTTTCTAAGACAATGCAGTGGAGTTATTTCAGAGATGAAATTTGTTTGTAGATTTGTTCTGAGCTGATTACTAAGACTGATTAATAATTTCAATTCTGTTTCAGCTTCCTGAATTTTTCAATTTCACAGAGTAGCTATGAGGACATGAAAATATTCTTCTGGTGTGTCGACATTAATAAACTAATCTAAGAAAAATTATTGAGACTCTTTAATGGTAAACACACAGTTTTGCATAATCTGGACCAAAAACATCTGTGGCTGACACAGTGACTGAGACAAGCTTAGAAATCAAAAAATAGTCTCCAAAGCATCCTATCCTGGTGCTTGAATTGAAAAGTTAAATATTTTTGGCTACAAAGGCACAGCCCAGGTTGTTCCTGTGCTATTCCTCTATGTGGATATAGTGTAGACATGCAGGAAGTTGCCCAGCTGGTGGCTGAAAATGGTGCAGGAGTCTTTCACGGTTCTCAGACTAGATTGTATTGCAGTATATGAAATATAAATGTGCAATTATATATATTCCTAATTTACATAATATTTAGCTCATTTTTTTATTTATACTAGGCTTGCTGTGTTAACAGGTATTAGAATGAGTAAAGAAATGTTCAAGAACAAATAGTAATTACAGTAGGAGTTTTTGTATTGTAAAATTAATGCTCCATGAACATTTTGGCTAATCCTTGAAGAGCTGGGCTATCATTATTACTTAATTTTGAAGAAATAAACACTTATTACAAATCTTTCTAATAATAAAGACATAAAAGATTTCTCACCCACAAAGCTTGAAAAGTTTTTTATGTACAGACACATTAAACTGCAAAAACAGGGTCTAGCATTTCTAATGACGTTTATGAAATAGAGGCAAGAATTTTTAAAGTTGTAAAAAATTAATCAATTGATAACAAAATAGATATTTTTTTCAGGTCATTCCATAGACTGGAAGGTCCTAAGACGTGCCTAGTGGCAGAACAGTGCTAGAAATCTTTACTATTAATAAAGTTAAAAAAATTCTAAGGAATGCGTTATTATTTTATTCTAAATGTGTAGAAGAAATAATTCTGTTTTTCTGTTTCTTCCTGTTCAGCTATACAATGTTTATAAGACAACATTCAGCAAATTGCAAGCTCTAATTGAATGATTCACATATTAATTACCTGTACTCTGCATGGTATATTGTGGGTATTACTAAAACACAAGAAGAATCAGTAACATGGACTATAATGATAGTTTGCTTGGTCTGAGACAATGTGCTGGGGAGGCCTTTAGAAATTTATTATAATTTCTTAAGGGAAGCTTAGGTGCCAACATAGAAAGTATAAGAAATACACAGTGGAAGATGTTTAAGTATTAAAATAGCATTAATATTTATCAATGAAGTTCAGGAGAATGGAAGGAGAAAAAATAGCAGAGGTACTTCTGTAGACTTCATATTTTTATGGAAGTTATTAGTGTCCAAAGACCTCATAATCATTATGCATTTATTCCTATGTATATTTAAGATCAGACTTAACACATCTTTAGGGATGGTAATTGAGCTGTAAGGAAATGAAGTTCAAGAGATTTAAACATTCCTAGATTCCAGTGTCTGAAGGTGAGCAATGAGCTCTGTAAACTCTACAGCAAGATGACAGCTGGAGTTCTCTCTCCGACATTCAGGTGGTGACCCAATTATTTGGACAAACACTGTCTCTTTTGAGCACTATCTAGTTTTTGAGCACTATCTTAATTTCAATCAAAGGAGGAAGAGAAGTAGCTGTATATCATTTTTCTGCTTCTTAAAAAAGTTGGTAGTGATTTAGAGTCAAGGCAGTATTTAGAGTCAAGGCAGTATTATCTTGAATTCAAAGCAAGCAAGAGCAGCTCCCTCTCCTCCTCTAGTGCATCCTGCATGTTACACGGCTCTCTATTTACTATTAATTCCCTGCATTTAAAAGAAATGTTTAGCATACAGTGGAATTTATATATTCATAGGATTTAGAGATGCCAGGAGCAGTGAGAGTTTTGAAGTTCAAGTCCTTCAGACTTTGTTAACCATTCCATTTAATGAAATGTTAATGGTAACATAAGCCACCATTTTTAGTATTCAGATGGATGTTTTATTTACTGTAGAAAACTCAAGCAGTTTGACTTTCTTTAGCCTGAGACAAATCCAGACAAATTCCATCCAGGAAATTTCTCCAAATCTTTTGACCCAAATGCTTTCACAAGCACATAATGTTTTTCTCGAGAAAATTTAAGAAATTATCAAAATGTACACTTCTTTTTTCTCAGTGGTTCTAATTTATGACTAAATTTCAGAAGGATGGAAATACAGAGAGGAAGTCAATGAATACAAAAGCAGAGAATGTATCAAGTAGTTTCAAATAAGTCTGCTGATTTTCCTTATAAGTATCACCAATTATGATAACAGAGTGAAAAAAATGCATAGCAAGTTGGGGTTTGATTCAATCTAGCACAGCTGTACGATACATTTCTATATCAATTATTTAAACTAGATTAAGTAGGGCTGATGAAATTTTGTAGTGCAACAGTTTCCGTTGTAAAGGCTGATGCAAAAAGGGCTAAACATTTTCTCAGAGCATTAGTTTCCCAAAAAAATCTCATGAAATGTTACTAAAGAACATCTGAAGAAATAGGGAAGTTTAAATTCAACCTTAAGATGACTGATACAAGTAAATTGTGAGATGAAGTGAACTGGATCCTTGCCTTTGCTCAAAACAGAAGAACCTTTCCCCTGGAGCAACCCTATTTAACAATTACAGTGATGTAGGAATAAAGAATGAAGAACATGTAAGAAACAAATAGGACACACAAGAAGTCAACCATGCAATTTGATCCAAACACCCACCTGCATTAGAACCAGTGTCACCAGAAAAGGATGTAAATTATTAGTGGCAATTAGAGACTC
The DNA here is from genome assembly GCF_012460135.2 of Molothrus ater. Lineage (NCBI taxonomy): Eukaryota > Metazoa > Chordata > Aves > Passeriformes > Icteridae > Molothrus > Molothrus ater. The sequence continues at coordinate 83,986,544 of NC_050479.2, forward strand.
CTTACTGAGAGGCAACAAAACACCCATTTGTTACACAGACAATTTCTCCAGAGAAATTTGCAACCTACTAGGAGCTTGCATTCAGTGTTACACCAAGAGGCTGCCAAGTCTGGTGAAACCTACAGATTTTCACTTGTTCCTATTGCTTCACATAGGGTCTAGTGATACTGTGATGAGGCAACTTAGAGCAATCAAAAGAGATTATTTGATAAGTCTGTCAGAGCAGTCTTAAAACAGTCTGGAGCACAGGGAGTGTGCTCTCCTCTATTCTCCCAGTCAGAGGGGAGAATTTATGAAGAAGGTGGTGAACAGCTGAATACCTGGCTGTACCGATGGTCACACAGTCAAGGTTTTGACTTCTACAGCAATCCAGGATGTACCTTTGAGAAGCCAAGTCTGTTGAGATCTGATGGGAATCACTCATAAAGTGGATTGAGGGGTCTTTCACAAAAGGCTGATCTCACTTTAAAAAGAAATTCAAACTAGAATTACAAGAAGGGGACAGAATTTTGAGCAACAGAGAACTAGGGGCTGTCGATGTTTTAGAAACCAACAGGTAAATGCCTGTGAAAAGCCTCAAAATAATTAGGGTGTGTTCCTCTAAAAAGCTGTTACTTGCCTGGCTGAAGTGCCTCTGGCCCAATGCACACAGCATGGGGAACAAATCAGAGAAGTTGAAAGCCACTGTCCAGCTAGAAATCTGTGATCTGATCACTATTACTGGTATGTGGTGGGATGAATCAGGCTACTAGAGTGGTGATATTGGTGAATATAAATTATTTAGAAGGGACAAGTAAGAAAGGCAGAAGTGGGGCCAGAAGGGTTGCCCTTTATATAAAAAAAAAAATTGATTGACTACACAGAATTGTCTTTGAAAACAAGGGATGAACACACTAGGAGCTTTAGGTAAAAATTAGCTGCCAAACCAGCAAAAGAAAACTCAAGGTGTTTACTGCAGGCCAATGAAGATTAGGTTTAAGATCACCTGAGAAACCTGAGCAATAAACAAGTCTGTGGATACATAATGAGATGCACCAAAGCTTCCTGTGGGAAATGATGAATGTTGCTGCCAAGTCACTCTCCATCATGTTTCAAAAGTCATGGCAGTCAGGCAAAGTCCCCATAGAGTGGAAAAAGAGGAACATGATGCCCATTTCCTAAAAGCATAAAAAGAAGGATCCTGGGAGCTACTGACCAGTCAGCTTCACCTCTGTGCCCAGTAAGATCATAGAACAGATTCTCCTGGAAAATATATCAAGCCATATGGAGGACAAGGAGGTGATTTGAGACAGCCAGCATGGCTTCACCAAAGGCAGATTATTCCTGATGAATTTAGTGCCCTTCTAATGTGTGTAGTAACAGTGTGAGGGGACATTGTCAAGGGAAGAGCTACACAAGTCATCCACCTGGATTACTGTAGGGCTTTTGGAATGGTCTCTCACAACATTTTGTCCAATAAATTGGGAACATGTGTTTGGTGGATGGACGGTTAGGAGGTTGAGGAATTTGCTAGAAGTCTGCATCCTAAGAGTTATGGTCACTGGCTCAATTCCCAAGTGGATACCAGTAAGGAGTGGAATTCCTTAAGGGTGTGTACAGAAACAAATAACTGTTTTAAGAGATACATCAATAGCATAGACAATGGGATTGAGTGCACCCACAGCACCAATCTGTTCTTCAAGACTGTCAAGATATTTCTGGATGGCATCCCTTCCCTCTAGTGCTATCAACTGTACTACTCAGCTTACTGTCATCTTCAAACTCGCTGTGGGTGCCTCAATGCCAGATGGAATCTCGAAGTATGGAACCTGCTGTGCTGCAGGAACAGGATTATTTGCTGGAAACCAGGGAGTAGCTGAGTGCAGAGGCTGCTTTTTCTCCCCCCATCTATCTGTTGGTAATTTCTTGAATATTTTTCTTAGTATCTGTTTCTGACTAGAATCAAAATCAGAATTCTGGGTTGTATTTATCTTGGGTGTGTTTTACTTTGCAGTCAGGTTCTTCACGGCACTATCTACCCTAAACCAATAGAGAACACTGTCAAATATCTAATCAAGCTCTCCTTATTTGATTAAAAGGTGTTTTTTTCCTTCAACCTTGTGAATTGGAAGGATAATTATTCTTAAATTATCTATTAATACCTCAAGGACAGGATTCTGTCACCTTCTTGTTTCATTGGAATGTGTTTAATATCAACAGTACAATCTGGAATCACTAACAGTTGCTCTGCTAAGTAAGACTAAACCCATTTAATCTCTTTCATCAATTCTGACATCTTCAAGTTTCCTTTGAGGAAGAAAGATGGAGAGAATTTGAAGAGAAAATTATCTTCAGGTTTAGTTCCATATATATATCAGTTTCTGCAATGAAATGGGGTGAGGATTTTTAGTCCTCTGAAAGCATCACTAATATGTGTGAAAACATAAACCCTGAAAAACCTCCTCATGCTGGTGTTCCCTACTCCGTACCACAAATGTAGAAGGACATTTTCTACACTTTTTCTACTGCTATGAATGTTTTCAAAGTAAAGTTCCAGACTACCACAACAAAATATTCAAACAGGTGGACATCTAATGCTCTGATTCTGCTAGTGGAAGTGTTAGTGGGTTCACATTTATGCCAAGACTTTTCTGAAGTCCTTAATTCATTGGGTACTGAATTTTCCCTTTCATCTTCTCTCCTCTTTCTACTATTGATGAGAATACCCCCATTTTTTATTAATGACATTGTTTTTCTTTTTCATATATTTACAATCTAAGAGGGCGGAAAGTCTCAAAAATGAAAGCTTAAAAACTATTGTAAAACTCATGGAAACAATTTCAAAAATGAATAAAAGATTTCCTCTTACTAGTACCATGAATTCTTGACTTATCAATGCCTTTCAGGGCATAATGGAGTTATATCACAAAATTCCATTTTTAAACATGAATAAATTAGATGTAAATGGAAGTTCATAAAGATTGTGGTGTGTTTGATATGTTCACTTGATAGCTTGTTTATATGGAAACTGCTGACTATTTGACATAAATTTTACTGGAGATTTTTCTATTTTTTAATTTATTAACTTTGTAGTTTTAATCCAAAGTCAAGTAATTTGATGAAGCCACATTTATGAGTATTTGTAACTCTCCTGTGGGAGATTAGGGACCGATCAGAAGATCTCGCGATGTTACGGGTAGACAGAAGCCCTCCCCTTTACTGTTAAAGTTACTTAGCCCCCTGTTTTGTTGGCCTGTTGACCCCCGTTCTGTGACGCAAGCAGAACCAAGGATATATAACCCCGTGTAACCATTAATAAACGCCATTTGCTGTCCACCATATTGGTGCCTGCGAGTACGTGGTCCGAGCGGCAGGGGGATTGTCCCCGTGCCGTTCCCGAACCAGGTCGTCACGCCTCAAGTGGAGGCAACACCCTGCTAATATAAAGTACCTACCATAGATTACAGGATTTCTTCCTAGGACTTTTAAAATAATTTTGAAATCTCTAACTTTGAAAGAAGTCAAATAATGAAAATATTTTTGCATTGCTATGTAGTTGAATCACAATGTTACTGATACATTCTAGGTTAATGGAATGCAGAAGAATTCAGTCAATTTGCTTATGAGCAGAACTATATCTTCATAGGTCCTCTATTCACCCTTAATTACAGCATCTGAAAACTGTGTTTAAAAATTACCCTTAATTATGTAGAGCCAGCTCAAGCGTAGAAGTTAGATTAGTCTCACCACAGGTGCATGTGTGAGAGAAGCGGTGTCAGTGTCCATGATTTATAGTAGCTTAGTTCACTAAGCATGAGAGAATTAACATAATTCTGCAACCCTATATAATTGTTTATACTGCACTGTAGTTCTTTAATGAAAGTTTTTATCTTTAGTACTAAAAAGTCACTGGCTAAGGAAATATTGATGAAATGTTGATCTCCTACATGGTATGAAAGTAGGTAGTTAGCTGCTTGAGAAATAGGATCAAACTCCTCAATGAAATAAAAGAATTTGGTTTTGCACTTGAAAAGCACTTGTTCTAAATAATGAAATAGAGCATAAAGAGCTGTTTCAAATAAATGAATGAAATCTTGCTCTGCTTGTCCGAGAAAAAGAGCTTAGATCCTTTCCCTTTAGGGAAAGGATTCAGGATGGTTAGTCCCAAATAATGCATCTCTCAAATTGACTTTGGATTTGAGGTATATTCTTTTATAACAAAAGTTTAAGTGGTTCCTTAATCTAGGACTGGTTCATTCATGTCCCGTTCTGTGATGAACTATTCTCTCCAGGCTTTTTAGGGAAAACCTCTGCTACACAATTCATGGGTTTACATTCTATTACAGGAGTCAGCACTGAAAATTTGGCATCAGAGATTATCAGTCTCTTTTTCATTCTATCTATTCAGATCTGAAAAAAAATCTTGTCTTAGACTACCCAGACTGCCAGAAATTAGAGGTTGCTAGAAACACTGTAGCATCAGATTTACGAGCAATTTATTATATGCTTAGACATGCAAAATAACTGCTATATTTCATAGTGATTTATTTATGCTTTATTTATATTTTATTAATGAAATAAAGAGCAGGTAAGTTGCTCTTATTTCACCTGAGGTACTACACCATTGAATTAAACAGAACATTTCCTTGGAAGAGTGTAAAGTTCTTATGTTCCAGGCGTACTAGCTACATCTACAATATTAAATGCTTTTACATATGGTGAAGTGTTGTAGAGCTATTGTGTTCCATTCTGTTCAAAGCTGTTTAGCAGTAATGTTGCCAAATATGCCTTGTACAACTCAACTTTGAAACTCCTCAGAAGATTTCTTCATGAGTTCCCTATGGCCCTAGACTACAAGTACTATTTTTGGTTTTTTTTTTTTTTTGTTTTTAATTGCAGGGTCTGAAACAATAAGACAACTGAGTTGCAGACTATCGAAACATTGTGTTTTTTTACGTAGTACTGAGTATATGTTTGAAAGGCTGGGATGGGACTTCAAAGTACTTCAAAATGTTTGCAGACAAAGTCTGCTTTTGTAGTGGGTGTAGGAAATCAGACCTGATGCTACTTTATTCTTATTGACTGTTGCAAATTGTGCTTGAAATAAGCTATCAGTGTTATGCTGTTTCTTCTCAGGGTAGAGTAAGTTTATGCTACCAAAGATTTCAGGAGAAAATGAATGTTTTGGTAATGTTGGTGACTGGGGAACTGGGACATGGGAGTAAACCATGGAGTTAACTTAGCTGGTAATGTGGATGTGCAGCATGTCTGTCACTCCTGTAGCTCCCACGCAGCAAAACTGAAAGCTCTTCCAATATAATTTTAAATGATGAATGAGTTTGAGAATTATACCATCTGCTTGCTGACATAGGGAAAAATGTGTAATTCACTGAATTCATTATTCCTTCAGGTCTGATAACAGCAACAGATTGTTTGGAGGATGTAAACATCAAAGAGGGAGAAATGTTATTCACAAGGAAATGGCTTCATATTGTGAGATTAAATTAACAGAGTAGGAATGCTAGATTAGGGGAAGAGGGGGTAAATCAGCTGTGCTGACAAGCAAGATCCAGAGTCCATTGAGATAAATAAGAAATTAAAATATGAAAGCAAGTAGTTTAATATGGAGGAGTTTTGGTAGCTTTCTGAATTTCCTATATGTGAAGGGCAGCCTGCTTTAGCAGATACTAAGATTACAGAAGAGAAAGAAGGGTCACATGGACTGGTATCAAAATTATCTCTGTTGCACCCATTGAAATTCCAAATGTGAGGAGAAAAAAATCCCTTGATTTGATAATGAAGAAGAACAAGTATCCACAGAATGACTTTATAGACCTCTTGTAGATGATAGTATCTCTCTGGATAATACAGCTTTTCAGATATGACCGGGGTAAAACCTTGAAATGCTTTACCTATGCAGGTAAGGCAAAGGTTTTGTTCTGAAACTATTTTCGTAGAGTGTACCAGTCAGATAGGAAGTCAAAGATGCATTCATTTTTAAGTGCTAATGACATAATTCCTGCCAAAGTCAGACACAATTTTAAAAGAAATAATTAAATTTTTTTAAGTATTAGAAGCAATTGTTTGGAACCTGTATCAGTTAACATTTAAAAAATACCAACAGATGGCTTCTCCTGCATCCATGCAGCTGCCAATTCCAAAATAAGTAGTGCTGAGAGACTTCTGGGCGAAGCTAAGGGACAGGAAAGGCAGCTGTCACTGAATATCTTAATTACAGCATTTACAAAGTTTTAATTAATGTAATGTTGTTTCTATAGCTATATTAATGTAACAACCATTAGTAAGTCATTGGTTATACTTAGTGAATTAAATTAGGAATTTGGCACACATAAGAAGTTTATGGGAACAAGTGTTTGATCTAACTCTTCAGCATTACAGAGGAAGAATGCATTCAAAATATAACTTGAAAATGTTAAATCAAGTTTTCAGAGCCACAGATGATGCCTCTTTATACTGTAAAGTGATGTTAGACCACTTGTTGGAACATTGATTTCAAGATCATTCACCATTTTTTCTCTCTCCAGAAATCTTTTATTCTGTTACCTGATAGAGGCTTAAAATAATGCTTGCTTTTCCCCTGAGTTTTCTGAAGTCACGTAACAATATCAGAATAAGGCATGGGAGACTGCTGTTAATAACACAGTCCTCCATTTTAAGAACATTCTTTTCCAATTGATTTGATCTAATAAAGCACTGGTTCTTTCTTTACTCGTTTATTTCCCAAATGCCATCTATGTTTGTTCTGACCAGACAGCTAAATATCATTGTGCTTTGTTTCTGAAGGCTGTCAGTAAAATAAGAAAGACCATGGATGGATACTTTTTCTTGGTAAAGCTGTGTTTGATTACACAGAAGTACATTCATCCAACTTTCTTTGGATGACTATATGAGTTTTCTTCAGTGCTGGCCATTTTGAGCTGAAGAGGAGTGAGAAGTCAATATGGATGTCATGTCTTTTGCAACTTAATAAGGTGAAAGCAGTTGCTGTAAATAAAATACTAAGTGGCGATAACAAGCCCTTGCTTCAGTCTGGCTTGCATTCAGTTTTATATGGCACATGTTTTGGCTACACAAAGGAGTAACTGAGAAGCTTGTTCTGTTATTTTGTTAAGGAAACTTCCTGGTCTGACCATTAACAGACTGTGGCAGTGGCGCTGCCAGCTCCAGGGACTGTCACTGCTGGGACCGAAGCCCCTTCACAGCAGCGGCTCCAGTGACCCGACGGGTCCCCGCTTGACTCCCCCCGCACTCCCACTCACACCCACACCCACACTGGATTCCTGACTGGCTCAACCCCGGATTTCCCATTGCAGAGTCTCTGATGTCTTGTTCCATAAAGCCATTTATTCACAGAGCAGTAACACAAAAACAGCTCAAGCTGGTGGCTCCAAGGAGGGACCCCCAACAAAGGTCTCCCTCACCATCTATCCAGTTTCACTCTTCCTCCTCAGTCCTTCTGCTCCTGCCCTCCCTTTCCACTGTTCATCCACCTTGCTGGAGTCACTTATCTTCATCTCCTTTGTTCAGCAAAAGGTCAACAGGTCCCTGCTCCTGCTGTGTCTCAGCGTTTCTTCCCTTGGCTGGCACCCATCTTCATGCCCTTTATTATCCCAAAGGTTGGCAGTTCACAGCCTCTTGTCTTGGGCTCTCACCCAGAGCTCAGTTTGCATTTCTGCATCTCAATCTACAGCTTGCAGATTTCCTTTTTATTTCCACACAAAGTACTACATGAAGAATAGCCTACAAAAATATCTGCAGACCATGGTGACTGAGGCAAAGCTTGATGAGAAAATCAGTACAATACAGAAGATTACTTGCCCTTTTGGGAAGGGAGTTTCATGCAGAGCAGATTGTTTGAATTGATTACGTTCTTGTGTTGCTAGTAGTTTACCTTGGAAAAAGCATTAAAAACTTTTATTCTCTAGTGTGGAAGGTAATAATAAAAAACCACCAGCCAATGAAACCCTGTAGGTTTCCCACTGCAAGACAATTGAAACATAATGGAAATTCAATTGATTTTCAGTGGGGAAGGCTGCAGGGCACCAATTATCTGTGCTCCAGAATTGTTGCTTGAAGTGCAGCTACACATTGAGGAGCCAATCAAATGTATTTCAATCCTTGCATGCAGTATGCTCCTGACAACAGCATGAGGATCACATTTTTCAGCTTCTAATTAAATGGACATAACAAGACAACCTTTGGTTGGCTTTTAAAAGGACGTTTGAAATGCTCCTGAAAAAATGAATGCCACATACTCAGCAGCACTTGTGCAAAACTTTTATAAATCTCACTTTTAGTGATTATGAGTTGTGTTACTTCAGCCTGATAAATTCCAGCTTATGACCAGTATATCTATATCAGATTTATATGAAGGGCAAGTGTTAATTACAGTAGTTAAAAATATTCGAAACTGACTTTTTATTTTATTCCTTGATCCAAATAAATCTAATAGCTGTTAAGAATATTTATTGCCTGCACATGGAAGAATTACTTTTTGGATTTTATTGAAGAGTTTTGTCATCCTGTGTGTCAGCTTCTGATGGAGTGCAAGCAGATAATGACTGTCTCAGATTAAGTAGCAATGGCAAATCAAGACTTATACATAGAATGAATCTGAACTATCCAGAGCAGTGAGGTAGAGCAACAGGGCAGAGATTTAACTACTAAGATAAATGGGTAAAAGTGGCTGAAAATACTGGGCTAGAATGCCATCTGGTTTCTGAGGGACTTTTTTCACTTCAGGGTTTTTTTTACAATGTGGATAACATAAAAGAAAATAAATTTATTTGTTTTATAAGAATTTACAAGAAGAACTGTAAATTTTTAGGTAGAAATTTGTAATAGAACAGAATAAAGAAGAGGACTGCTGTTTAGACAGCAGTTTTAAAGAGAGGTATCTTCTCCTACAGTGTATCTGAATTTGAAATAATTGACATGCATTGCATTAAGTAAGAGTATATCTATGTTTAGATACACATAATTATTTTTTGTTGTCTACTCGATAATACTAAGGTCTTGAACTAGGAGCTTGAGGCACTTCAGCCTCAAAAAAGATGTGTGCCATCTCACAGGAGTACAGAACATGATCAGACATCTTGAAAAATGAGGAAATATGGAAATATGTGAAATTTAATTCAGGAAAAGAGCGACTGCAGGCAGCCGTAACCATTTTTAGAAAAAAAATGCAAAATAGAAATTAGTAAATTGTTCTCTGGGTTCCAAAACATTTACAGTTCCTTCAAGCTTTGTAATGACATTTTCATGTTTAATAACTATATTCCCTATTCTGTCATCCAAGACAAGAACAGCCTTAATATTCAGCAAGAGCAATTTCAATTGGGCATTAGGAAAATGTTTCTGGTAGACCAGCTAAGGAATGTCAATAAAAGTAGCAAAATCTGCATCATTTAAAGAATGATTTAGGCAAACATCTGCTTAGAATAACGTTATAGTTTCTCTTGCCATAAGATTGGGTGGAAGAGAACTAGATTACCCATTTTCCTCAAGGCAGCTTTACATTAAATTAACAGACAAATGTGCTGAAGTTTTAATAGCTGTTGTTTATGCCTCTCATACTTCAAATAGAAAAGAAAATGCAAATGCTTGGCATGTAAGACTAAGAGAGAAAGTGAGTGTCATGAAGTAGTAACTGAAGTGATTTTCACATCTTTTTCTGCTGTTCCATACTGGGGTGAGTTTCACCTCTCTGGAGAAAAATGTTTCCAGGGTTCTGTGCGAAAAGAATTGCACACTAATGCCATGCACATTTATTATAGACAAAGTTATGTTGTGTATACTATTAACATTGCCATTTATTCCTCTTGGCTTCACTGAACTACTTAGAAAGAAATATGCTCTTCAAGGTGACAAAAGAAGTCAAAGGAATCCAGAGAGACAAACTGAAAATCAGTTGGGAGGAACAGACACATCATTATGTCAGTGATGAAAATAACAAAAAGGATAATCTGGAATCTAATTGCTTTGATTGACCGAGATACCCAGAAATTATCAGTTTTATGTATTGTTCTGTCAATTTCTAAATTGCATTAATTGAATAATCCACATATATTCTTTCTGAAATTGTCATATTTTTTTGTCATTCCTAAACTGGATTTCTCTCTATTGCATATGGGATGTGAGTATTTTGTCCTGTATAAAGAAATAGAGATGTGCCAGTTTCATTTTTTTAGCTAGAATGATAACAGTAGCATTTACATAAATCTGACTTTTGTCCTTTGCTTTCTATTAGAACCTCTATCAATAGATGGTGACATATCAATTTCCCTCCTTTAAGCTGACTTTACACTTTCACAAATGGCTGCACAGCATGTAATTGTGATGAAATAATTCTCCTGAACTGATTATATAGCTTTGCTTGTAACTCTGGAAATTTGAATTTGTTAAATGGACACCCTTGTCCTGCTGAAGGTGGAAAGAAACATAAGGAGAAGAAAATCAAGGGAGGTTTTTTCATTAGCTTGCTCTTTGACTTTGAGAGCTGCTGATTCCACTCCAGCAAACACCTCAGATATGTCATTCAACTCACAATCAGACTTCTGCCTGTTAATGCAGTCAGCTGAAATTTAAGAGCAATCCAGCTCCCAAAAGGGGAAATCCAGAGTAGGACTCTGTTGTCTAAACACAGGTGTCAGTTATCCTACAGATACTCTGTGACTTCTTATCTGCTATCCAGCTGCCATATCAGAAGGAATATGGGTCTTCCAGAAGTCAACACCATATTTGCCAGGCTGTTGGAAGCATCCTAGACACTCTAAAGTATTTTGCCTAAGTGTTCTACATTATCTAAGTGCCTGTAGATAAGAAGTAGTCATATACTTGCTGCTGTTCAACTCTCTTGATTCCAAGACTGTTCTGATATCTCTATTGATGATAGTGGAAATTTGGGGGTATCTTACATATCCCAGCAGCTATGTTTGCATCTCTTAAAAAGTAAGCTGAGTATTGGTCTGCATCTCTCTCTTTTTCAATGTAACTATACTGATGAATACAAGTTCTTCGTCTTGTCAGATTAAGAGATTTTGTTTTAGTTAGTGTGTGAAGTATGTGAAATTCTGAATACATATTTAACTGTAGAGAAGCAATTGCAAAATAATACATGAAAACTCTATGGAGAATATAGTATAAGCCCAGAATTGTTCCACTGAGTTAAATTTAAAAGAATTTTCCACTAGAATTCAATTCTTCACTCCCAGCTCTTGTAAGTACACCTACCACATTTTTGATTCTTAGCAGACAATTTTTGTGCTGGAGGGCCTTGGGATATGTCATCCAGTTAAAATGTTATGGAAAGAATAAGAATTTTTCACATCATAAGGCAAGAAAGTATTGAATGGAAAAGAAATAGATAACTTAAATATCTAAAGAAATCACTGTCATGCCCAGGTCATGCCAAGGGCACTACAGAAATTAGTAAAGGGGGTGAATTAGCTGGTGCAGCTGCAGAGACTGCAGCCTGACAACATCTGAGAGAATGCATGGATGCAACTCTAGCAGTAGACGAAAAGGAATGACAAAATTTATCAAGCTAGAAATCCCTGTATGTGTGTGCTCAGAAGAAGAAAAGGAACACTGGAGTAAATAGGAAGCAAACCAAGAAAATTATGAAATAACACCATTTGGAGGGAGAACAGTATTTCCAAAAAAATATTTAATTGCTGTGTCTAGATGGTTTAATGACAAGATCATGGGGGACCAAAGGTGATAGCTTATAGGTACAGAAAGTGTGGGAAACACCAAAAATTTACCAGCTCCAAAAAAGGCCACCAGTAGCTTTTAGTCACCTGACTTATTGAATGCTCACAAGTTTCAAGCTGAGCTCAGAGTTAGGGGAGACAACCATGGGTCTATTTCCCTTCAATGCAGCCTTCTTGACAAGAAAACTCACATCGGTGCAGTAGTAAGGGATTTATTGAAAGAAATGACACCTGGATGTGGGGTTCTGTGTTGAGTTGAACATTTTACAGCGATTATAACCAATCTACTAGTCAGATCACTAAGAATATAGAGAAATTTACATATAGCCTATAGATTTTCTTGCAAAAGGTTTGAGCGCTCTCAGCTACAGTCTGCAGTCTAATTGTGGACAGTGGACCAGTCCTTGCAGAGATTGCTTCATAGACTTATTCCTGTTAATCTAATTTGCTGTTCAATTTTGAATTGATGTATCATTTTCCCCATAATGCTATTTCTTGCCTTTAATGTATGAGTTCTTTAAAAAATAAAAGGAAAGCATTATTTATGGTTTCTATCATTCTTGGCAGAGTGGCACTACAAAGTTAATTATTTGCTTCTGTTGAATTTTCTGTAAAGGAATTTATTTGATTGCACATCAACAAAATCACTGACTACTTTGCAGTCAAACCAGCGGCATTTGAAGGACACTATTTATTCTACTAGTGACTGAATAATTTTCTTCAAAAATGTCATTCTGCCTGCATCCACCATGGATATTTTTGGTGTGTATCTCTAAAGCATTCTGGAACAGTACATACATTTGAACAATACCTTTCACAAGAAAGACATAATACCTAAAGTTGAAACTAAGATTCTACATTATTGCGATAAAAATAACTATGGAACCAAATATGAACTTTCATTTATCTGTGTTTTTGTTGTCTTGTCAGGTGTTTCTTTCAGTTTAGTTCCTTGGGAAATGTCAGCTGCAGCTCAGATAATTAAAAAAAGACCTCGAGGACTGCTGTGAACTTGCCAAGAACTGTGCTAAATGGAAGGAGTGTTTATCATTACACTCTTTCAAGCATGAGACAGACGTTTCTGCTAAAATAAAGTTGGTCAGAGCTGTGATTCCCTTTGATCCAGAAAAGCACACCCTAGAATTTTTAATCTAAGGATATATCTAAGGATATTAGATTTTGCGATATCCATCAACACACAGTACACAGCTAATGAATTGTTCATGTGTTCATCTCATAGCAAAAGCTATGCTGATCATCCTGCCCTTTCTCTTCAGAAAGGTACATTCTTTCAGCCATATGTCAGAGTTGGATTTCTCCCTCAACCTCCTAGCTTGATTACTCTCCTGCTTGCAGAGAGAGGCACAATTCAAACAGGAATTTGAACCATTGCAGTGAAGTTCATCCTGCTGCATAAACAAAATTATAGTGACCTGTCCTTGTCAATGTATAATTTTGACACTTTAAGAATGACTCTTCAATGTTTAGCTGGTGAAAGTATTTCTGAAATGGAAAAGAAGAAAAAAATCATTAAAGCTTTTAGAGAGGCAATTAATTCCCTTCAGAAATTGCTTTCCACATTTTAGAGACTAACTAAACGATTTTAATGGTGCAAAGTGCTATAGCAGCTGTTCATCAAGGAAGAAATAAACACCACAACAGCTTCCAAGTGAATCATGATTTCTGTTGTTTCTTCAATCTCTTTAATCTCTTTACCAAAGGTTTACACCAAAGTTGCTGTAACAGCAAAGAATCCATTTAATGCTAGTGCTTTTTACACCCTAATTATACTTGTGTAAAAATTAAAAATGTAGGATCTTTTAAATGTTGTTTTATGATGAGAAAAAATTAATTATGATTTTGACCTTTATTACCAAGTTTGAATTTTAACTTTTTCCCCCTTTTCTTTCCATTGACTTCCTCAATTCTTACCAGCTGGGGAATCCAGCTGAAAATCCAGTAGGGTTTAAATAGCAGAAAGGAGTTGAACAGAAGAACATGGCTGTCAAACACATTTTCATGTTAGACAATTACAATATGTAATTGTCATGCTTTCGGAATAGCTAAAGTGTTCCTGAACACATGGTTGAGCACTAATAAGTTTTTGTGGTAAGGCTACACATGAAAACAAGGGATTAAAAGCCTAAAGAAGTAGTCATGACTTTCAGGGAGGCTTCACTCTGCAGAAATACACATCTGAGGAGAAGGTCACCTTCCTGTATAATCTTAAGGCTTCCTGACATGCTCAATTCTCTGCTTATTAAATCCCCTCCTATTCTTTTAACAGTGTTAGGGAATTTTTCATTAAAGGTTAACACTCAGGTTATTTCTAGAGGCTTTTGTTGGGAATTACTGACAAACATGAAACTGAGGCTGCAAGGTGCCTGATGTTTGCTGTGCCTGATGTTTGCAGCTCCTCAAGATCTGTGTGTGTACTTTGTAGCTACAACATAAGCAGCCCTGCAGTGTGGAAGAGATAACAGAAAAAGGATCAGGTGAGAAAGATCTATCCACTGACCACTGAGACATTGCCATGCCATTTGCATGCATTGTCATAATCATTAAATAGTCCCCAGTCTGTCTGTCTTTTCCTACTTTATTCCTCAAAGTAAGATAACTGCATCATGAAATGCTGAGACTCTAAGAAAAGAAACCATCAGGCTTTGCCTTGTTAAATATGTTTCCAGAGTACCTGTGGGCATTAAAAAATATATTGACTCAAATGTTTCATATCTCCTTTCAAAAATGAGTCAGTACTTATATGGAATCATTCTGTTACATGACTGAACATGGCATGGGAACAGGTCTGTGAATATCACCTGCAGTGCTGATAAAGCCTATCAAATAAGCTTAGGTTTATTTTATTTAGTTTAACATAACTGTGTTTAATGTATTTACAATCTACATACTTACTATGTTGTGAAGACTTAATAAATGTCTAGAGGAAACGAAGCTGGACATAAGTTTCAGTGAAAATGTTTTATCTGGTTAATGACTAGAATAGTAGATGACTGTTTTTACAAGTTTGAAAGATTTATAGACATTTATTGTCCTTGATGACTACTGAAGATGGAAGATTTTCCTTTCTTCTCTTCCCAACTCACTTTTAGAACTATTATGCTGTGTTCTATGAAGCTGATTAGCTTCATAGAGCACCTCAAATCATGGCCTATCTGTTCCATGTTATATATTTATACTGTACTTTAATAACACATATATTATTTTCACAGTAATATATTTTTACATTGTCTGTGATATCAGAAGTGCTGTTAGGAAAGTAGTTTCCAAAAGTTTGACTTACCCTACTGTGAAGTTAATTTGGTACTCCATAACAGGAAAATAAGATTATTTGTTTTTTTCATAGAAAGATGACAATGAGAGTGGTAGATCTTATTCTTCCTAGTTGTTGTGTTATGGAACAGACATGGAATAGACAACCGAAGGGGAAAAGTTAGTCTGCTCTTTGTTTTTAGTCCTTGACTTCTCCAGTGAAATGGAACTGAGACCTTGCTGAAAGCCTGATTGTATTGTCAGGACAGAGTCAGGGAGGGCAAATGAAGTCAAAACAAAAATATAAGATTCTTTTCTCCCCTCTGACCTGGTCTGAACTTGATCTGAAGTGGTTTTGAAGGTGAAATTAAGAAGATCCTTCATGTGTGTGACAGCATCTTAGATTGAAACCTTACTCAGTTTCTTAAACGAATTGGGTCCCTGAGGGCTTGTGCCTTGTGGGATAGCTTTGTGAAGTGCAAAAGTCACCCCAACTAGAAACAGCCTGAGCTGAAAGTCAACAGGACTGTTCCAAGACTCTTCTCTCTGTCTGGACTGCTGTTGCTGGAACACAACCCACTAAATGTCCTGGTATACCAACTGCAGGAATGCACACAGAAAGGTGATACAAACCTTGATAATTTTGCAAGAAACAGATGACTTATCAGCCCATAAGTTTTGTTATGTGTTCTTGAAGCACTATTTTCCAACAGTGAATGTCTGTATTCTGTTACCTAATTTCATAATAAACTTATGTCCTTTCTGTGTTTTTCTTTCTGCTAACAGTTGCACCTTCACTGTGCAAAAGATCTCCAGTAAATGGTTACAGATGCCAAGGGCTCTGGAAGAAAAGCTTGACACATCCAAAATAAGGACTGCTCTCCGAACTCCTGCAGAAGCATCTCTTCCTGAATCAGCTGTACCTTCAGTGAAGCAAATAAAACTCTTAGAAATATAATAGAACTTAGAAGAATGAAAAGTAGACTGCTTCATTTTCTTTGTAAATGATGATTTTAGCAGAAGGAACACACCAATTCTAACTTAGTGCAAGTGAAAATCTAATGTTCCAGTCAAGGACATTTTTATTTGAAATAAGCTGTAAAAGTGTTCTGCAGGAAGAAAGACTTTTAAAATTGCATATAAATTAAATAAGAAGCAGACACAATTTCTCATTAAGATTTTTCATTAAAAATTTAAGTAAATTTTGCAGTTTTAGAACCAGTAGGTTCAGGTTTTTAAGTACCTATAGCATAATCAGATATATAACCCAAAAGGCAAAGGTTTGGCATATTTGTTTTGTCAGAGTGACTGTCACTTGAGTCCTTTTTTTGTCCAGGAATCTTAGCAAACAGCTTTCAGGTTTATAATTTCATTACCTTCTACAGTAATAAACTTCTCCAATAGTAATTCCCATGCTCTGTGATTATCATATGAGTAGGGGTGAACATTCAAGTAAGGAGACAAGGCTGATCAGTCAGATGGTGGCCTTTAACATTTTCACTTTATAGAATATGTTTTCACAACTATCCAGTTCCTTCTTATGGAAAATAAATTTAAAAAGGAAAAAACCACCACAAATCCTCTTCTATAAAGTTCTTAATATCTTCAGGATAGTAAAATTTTGCAGTAAGACAGATAGAACAGATTTGACTCTGTCTGATGGTTTTGATTTCTATTCCTACTATTGGACATCTTACTCCACCACAATTAAATGCAAAGTGCACAACTAAATCAGTGCAGTGCAAAATGCAGGATTTCCCTTACTTTCTGCTTCACCTCAGTGGATCTCTGACTTAGGACTTTTGCGTTCCTTCCTCAACAGCTTCCCAGTTCCACTGAAAGCATCTAGATCTCCCTTCCACCTCACTCTTCCACTGCAAGCTTGTTAGTCAAGTGACCAGGGCATTCACCTGACAAAATGCAGCTTTAATCTCTGTCTCATGAGGAAATTGAGCCCATCTCTCATTTCTTTGGTAGGAACTGCAGCCCTGAGCTAGCAGCAGTGATGATCTGGGCAGCAGACTACCAGATTTACTGACAAATGGCTGCTGAACTCAGACCAGGGGCAATCTGCTGCTTCTGGACCTGGCCATATTGACAGGTCTGCTCTAACAAATATATATTATGCAAATCAAGGTCAGTGGTACCACTTTTCCTCGCTGTGCACTTTTGAATTAAAATTACATGAGCGATGTGTTTTGTGTTGAACTCAATGCTTCTCCAGTGGATTAGACATGATCTGAGCACACACTTGATGAATTGGTACTCCTTGGGGACATCCTCTTTATGACTCAGGGTTACTTTGGCATTTGTGGCAATGGCACTACCAGCACTTCTGAGTGTGCCTGGATTCCTCTCCTTTTGACCCTGAATCACTACGGAATGATGAGGTCCTCTGTGGAACCACTGCTTGCTGTGGGTGCTGGTCCTATTTTGCTGTTTTTCAGTTTTCTTATTAATTTTTTTGCCCTTTCCTAATGCCAGCCCAACACACATTGAAATGACTTAATGGCAGCTGAAGTGGTGTCAGACCATATCACTACATCCACAGGTCTGACCCTCAACTGCGAAGCCATTCTTTAGATGTGTTATCCAAAATAAATAAAAGGCTATGGGACTCTTTGAATGCATTCACCTATGACTGAACTTTTGATAAAACAAATCTTTTGAACCTAATCAGTCATTAGGTTCAATCTTGTTCTGCATTATCTTTCTAATAAAATTATACTGCAAATTTGATACCATAAACTTGATTATTTATGTTCAGGAAAAAGTGAAATGAATATATAGTGAAAAAAGTGAGGAAAATCTTCTGTTTAGAGTGGATGAGTAGATAAGTAGAAGAACTTTAATCTGCCTGAGTTCCAGTGAGAAGGCTTTATTTACCTTTGTTTACCTTTGGCTATATCTCTGGGGCAGAGCTGCACCTATTATAAATTAGCTCAGTCAATCTGAAATCTGTTAAGTTAAATAGATTTATTTGAAGCAAGGTTTCTATATTTTATATCCTTCATTTCAAGCACTAACTCCACAAGATTGTGTGTCAGTTAGTTTGCATTGGTATTTTGAAGCAGAAGGGTGGAGATAGACAAAGTAACCTTTAGATACTGAATTCAATATTGCGTTTACTCTGTTCTTCCCTGCTCCTAAATTTTAGGAAAAAAATTAGTTTTCCAGACTGACCAACATAACCTTATTTAAATGTCCATATCTCAAAATCAGAAAAGAGAAAATTTAAAGCTTTGTGAATACTTACATAATGTAAAGTTGTTGTTGGACTACTTTCAAAAATACAGCCAAATAATTTTGGTAATTGCTCTGTTTCATTCCAAATGAAATATGGAGACATATTTTAGGTAGTTTCATTGTTATTTAGATAACTGAAATTATAAATAAACATATTTCTTGCAATGTCCAGATGAAATGGTACAGCCTCTCCATAAAACATTGGTGTTCAGGTAGAGATTACAGCTGCTCTTTAAAGCTTTTCCATATTATTGAGTTGAATAAGACAAAGTTTATGATGCTTCTGCATTGCACAAAAGGTCAGACTCATTTTATGCCATCGAAATCTCTTGGAATGGTGTAAGCCTTGTGTCATCTTGGCTTCAACATTGATCTGCTGATGAGTCTTGGTGGTCATCCTGCTCATCTCAGAGAAGTGCTTGCAGCCTTCACTGCAACAGATGAGCCAGAAAGCAAAGAAATGCAGGGAAGTGTAAATAATGCAGTGTTATTTCTTTGTTTAGTAACAGCAAAGAGAGAAGGTTTGAAACATTTTTTTAAAGCATTTTGGAATGCTTCAAAAATTTATTAGCTCCTTAAAAAACCCCAAAAAACAGGCATATGGCATTTTTTTTAATAACTCATTGATATACTGAAGCTATTGTATCAAATATGATTTATTTACATGTGGGCTTTCAGCTGAAACTATTTATTACCAAAGATAACAGGCACTGCCATCACAATCAATGGTTTAGTTTGCCAATAAGTACAGGGTTGTCAGTCTGCAAAAAGAATTTAAAAAATATGATAATAGTGAACAGAAAGCAGTAGGATATCACGATGCACCTGGACTAGGCAAGAGTCTGAGAATCAGTGGGAATCAGATCTTCTTTCCAAAATAACTTTAATTTATGAAAAATAAACACAAGAAGACAGAACACAATAAGAGCTCCTTCCAAACTGGGATTTGTTTTGTATCACTTTATGTCAGTATTTCAGCTATCCATATCATCAGAGAATTAATTCTCCATGCAGAATTTGTGCTCATAGTAGTCTGTTAGCTTCTCCCTTCATTAATGGTTCACAATTCAACTTCCTTATATTGAAAACACTTAAGGTTTTGCTTAAGTTTAAACATATGCCTAAGTCCTGTTAAAACCAAGGAAGATTTAGATGTGAGAATAACTCATTGTTACACTGATGCAGACTTAATGGACCACTAGACATTTCTAAAGTGGCTTAAGTTGATAGAAAGACCTCTGATGATTGAAATACTTTGTAGGTCACGATCTATCTTCCCTTGCACTGTAGAGACACTGCAGTACTTGCTAATTTACTTGCCAATGATTTTACATGCTTCCTTGTTGAATGGGTGTTTTAATTCAAAGTAACTAGTTGGGTGCTTTTTTCTCCATGCAAGTGCCACAAGTCTGCAAGTGCCATAGCACAGGACTGAAAAGGCTAAAATCTCATAAAAAAGTAATCAGTAAAAAAATCAGCAGTTTGGGCTGAAGTTCCTTTCTAGCAGTCTCCAGCAATTACTGCTTCAGGTAGTGACAGAAGTGTTTTCAACCCAAATATTTTATTCCTTCTCTCTATTTAAACCAATATGACTAAAATTATTTAAAAAGTATAGAAGTAATTACTTAATAAGAAAGGCACTTATTGAACACTTATCTAGATACTCACCTCTGTACTAAACTATAATATGTCTTTGTGGTAAGAGGTGTTTTTATAAAGGCAGCAAACATTAAAAAGTAGTTTATATTTTATTAATAAAATAAGGTGAAGAAAAACTGTTTACTGATTACACTGTATTTCCATTTAGTAATATTTTACTCCTCATTTCCACACGAGAAATTGAAGCCAACACTAGTTCCATAATAAAGATAAAGAAAAGGTCTGACCTAAAAGGTATTTTTGCTGGACCATTTTCCCTGCAGAATGGGTTTTGGGTGATGTTCTCAGTGTGGAATGTGCAATCAAATTCTGCACTGTAGAGGAGAGATTTGCATCCACAGGCAGACTGAAAGAGAGTGTTTTTGCATGAGTTTCTAATTAGTTTTCCTTGGGCCAAATTTGTTCTCACTTGCACTAGTCATCAATTTTGCCATTAGCAATTTATACTGAGGAAAGTGAAAGAGGAAGTCTGTTTTCTTAATTCTGTCTTAATTTTCATACTTTATTGACAACCTGCAACAATCTAGATGTTATTGAGCTTCCCCTGTCTGTGATTTCTTGAGTTTTATTAGTAGCATTTTTCTGAGGAGCAGATTTGATTTCTTTCAGCATAAATTTATCATTCTCAAATTCTAGGAGGGAAGGAAATCCACACTGAATCACTCTTCAGCTGGTCCCCTATGATGCTGAATTCTCAGGATAAACTGACAATCTATTTTTATTTTACCCTTGCAGCTCTTCATCTTCTTGGGGTTCAGAAAATATGGCAGACTTCCACTAGACCTCTGCAACACTGAACCTTGCAGCATGTTTTAAGAATGATTGTCATATTAGGCTTGCAGACTTAAGACTCCCAGAAATAGGAAAATTTAGCTGTATAACTGCAGCTTTAATTCCCAATGGTTTGTTTCTGCGTTTTCTTTGGAGAGATTTTTCTTTTCTAATCTTCTTTCTGCTAAAATTAAAAAAAACCTCAAACATCCAAGCTTTGAGTAAATGCTTGCATACTCATAATTCCCATAGTGATGGAATCAGAGTTTTTCTTCTAATTCCTGTGTCTGGAGGTTTGCAGGGCAGTATAAGAGAAAAGCAAAACATATTTTAAAAAAAAAATGTACTAAGTGGATCATGATGCCCACAGGCAAACAAAGGAATGCTAAGAATATGGTGCAAATGACAGAATTTTTGCAGCTGCAAGTGGAAAAGAAAATGGAAGGTGGAGTGAAACACTTGCACATGATAAAGAATCAGTGGAGTTAAGGGTCTATTCAGATAGGATGTAAGGAAACTCTTAGTCAGTTTTTTCAGAGCAAATGTTTGGAGCTTGAGTTCAGTTCAAAGAGAAGCCCAGGAATGTGTCTGGGCCTATCTACAAATCACAGAATCACAGAAGGGTTAAGATTGGAAAGGGATGACAGTAGGGTCATCTGGCCAAACCTCCCTGATCCAGCAGGGTTTTCCTGGAACACATTACATAGGATTGTGTCCAGAAGGTTCTGGATGACTGCATCAATAAAACACAGAAGGTTAATGCTTGCATCCAACTGAGGAGGAGCGTTCAGGCTGGAAAACCCCTTCAGCCTTCTCCTCTCTCATCACAATGAATCTAATTCCCTTAGTCTGCCCTCACACATCATGTACTCTTGGATGTCCCCAGCCATCTTTGTTGATGCTTCTCTGGATTCCCTCCAGCATGCCACTGACTTTCTCACATTGCTGAGTCCAAACCCAGACATAACACTTCCCATGTGTCCATACAAGGGCCAAAGAGGGGAAATAACCATTTCCCTCAATGTACCAGCTATGATTTTAAAGCAGTGTGTGGGTAAGCCCTCACTGCTGCAGAGATACACTGCCAGATTGCATTCTACTTGTTCAGCATGAGTATCCTCATCTAATGTTCTGCAAAGCTGCTTTCCAGTAAGCCAGCCCCCAGACTTTGTTTTAGATGGGCTTATTCCCTATCACATAGTTTATGTTTGGGTAAAATTAGTGCTCTTTGTGGCACTCTATTTCTCCAGCGTGTCGAGATCCCTCAAAAAAACTCAAAGATCCCTCAAAAAACTGCCCTGCTCTCTGCCCAGCAAGTTGTTTATTCCTCCTTGGTTTGAATTTGGTTTGTGCACACTGAAGTCAATCTCCAATTCATTATTTGCCTGAAAATACATTAAAGCAGTACTGATCACAGGGAAATGTCATTCATAACTAGCTACCAGTGGGATTTCACTGAACCTGCCAGTCCAGTCATTTGGCTACACACTTTGTATTCAATGCATTTAGTATGTTGACTGGATTTAGACTTCTAAATGAAATATTAGTATGGACAATCTGAGGAAAACCTTGTTACAGTCAAGGTAACTGATGTCCACTGGTCTCACATCCCCTGCAAACCCTTGTTTCACTGCAGTTGTCTCACTGCAGAATGTGCAACTTGCCTTTGGTAAGTCCATCATGACTGCAGTCATTTTACTATTCTTCAAAGACTTGGATGTAGATTTCAGGTTTTGCTCCACAGCCTTCCCAGAGACTAAAGTAAGACATAGAGTTTCCAAGCTCCTCCTTTTTGTCCTTTTTGAGATGATACTGGTAAGCTCCATCAGCGCTCTCAGATGTACTTCACCTGGTCCAATTATCTGGTTAATTTGGAGTCTTTAGCTGGGATGCAGAAACTAATATCAGATTGACATTTTCCTAAAAGACCCACATTTATAAATTTATCATATGACCTCAAAATTCACTACATGGCTCTTTCTAAACTTGTTAACAAGTTTCAATTTCTGTTCTTTTAGCTGTCTGCATTTCTACAAAACTTCTGTTGCCTGTCCTCTTTTGAAGAGGTAAGAGTAATTGCCAGGCTTCAGATATGTGCAACTCATATGAAAATTTGACTGGAAAAGTCAGTGTTCCCTCTCCTGCTTTAAAGAGAAATTGCACACTACAAATCAGGTAAACCACAGCTAAACCTCTTTCTCTTCCCAAGCCACATGGCTATGTCCTTTCTTGTCCTCTGAGGCCCACAAACATCATCTCATCTAAAGTACTCTAAGTCATTAAACTCCACAATTAGTGGGACTTGAATCCTTTTCTTCCTTTCGTTTTTTTCCTGCTGTTAATGTCACACCACAAATACACTCACATTAGAGCCGTTTATTTGCTGAAGTGAAAAATCGATGTGTTCGCATCTAATTGACAAGTTTAATTTGAGCAAATGCATCTATCTAGTAAGACCACTTTTCATACAGGACTTTCCGCATGTGAATCTCAGATTACTCCTAGAAGAAATTGGTATCATTATCTTTAGCTTCCAGAAAGCTAACTTGAACCATAGATGCTTACTGAAGTATTTCTGCAGGCTAGAAGCAGAGTAAGGACGGCAGCGCAGTTTGACCAGGTACTCAACCAACGTTGTTTCCCTTGACTGTCTTAAAGAAACCTTCCTTAAGGCTCTCCAAAGCACACCAAATATTTCAGTTTTGAATGTTCAACCTGGACAGCATAAAACATGTGGACTTCTGTCCCTCTATATCAAAGAATCAAAGCCAGGCAGCTACATGGCAGAACACACTTGGTAACAAGGACTTTCTTGCTTACTAAAGAAGAAAAAACCCTAGACTTTTCATACGTTATTACATTTCATACAATGTAATAATGCTATGGACTTTAACCTAATCATCCTCTGGGTATTTTCAGGTTGATACAGTTACCACCACCTGAGTCTTCTACTCAGAACAAGCCTTTAATAATAGATAGGAGACTCTTTTGTGTAGTAGAAAGATTTTTCCCAAGGCCAGGCCTGAATAAAAATAATTTAAAACAAAGAAGCTCAGGTAGTATTTCAAGACTGGAGAAATGGATATAATTGGGGCTTTCTGACGTACCTAAACTAAAATAAATGTATATGTGTCTTAAAGAATTTATTCCTGAAAAGGCCGATTTGTAACATTATTCATAAATTAGGTAGCTGGTTTAAGATATTTGTGACCAGATTTGTTTTCTACTGATTGAACATATGTGAAGTATTGTGGCATTTGATCTTTCTTGAAGAAGTTTTATTGGGTGCAATTTTTGATCATAGTTATATAGTGAAAAGTCATTATCTAGCTAACAACTCTTCTTCACTCAGGGACATTGGTTTATATAAGACTATTAAAGAAACTTTTAACAGGAACTTTTTTAAATTCCCCAGTCAATGTTGCCAAGACTTCTAAAACGACTTTTTAAACTTCTTCCTTTGCTGAATTGCTTTATCCTATTGGTCATTTCTGTGTTGGATTCTACATTAAAAAATAAAGGATCTATTTATTCTCTTGACACCTTTTATATCTTTCATCTCTTTTATCTCTTCTTTAAGAAAACATCTGGCCATTACCATACTAATGGCATCTCTGCTGGTTCTTAATGGAGCTTCTTTTATCTTTATGATACCATCTGGTTTCCAGTTACTTTCAAAGAAAAAATGGGTAAAATAGTTAAACATCCCAAAGGCTGTCCTCTTCATTGTTGAAAAAGACTGTTTATAGGTATTTAGTACCATCCTTTGCTGAATCTCTTCTCCCTGGTGCAGAAATAGAATCCTAGCATGGTTTGGGTTGGAAGGGACCTTAAACACTATCCACTTCCCATCCCATCATACCACAGACAGAGACACTTTCCACTATACCAGGCTGGTCAGAGCTCATCTAGCCTGGCCTTGTCCAACTTATCCCCCTCTTGTGTTTTCAAAAAGTGTCTAGATACTGAGCAAATAATTAGGCATGTAGTGATACTTTGCTTCCCAAGTTTTGCAGGTATCTGGGGAGATATACCACCTTGGCAAAGGTACAAAAGTGAAATTAACATCTTCCCATCCAAATAACAACCACAATGATGATAACAACAGAAGTAATAATAGTGCTCACTACATAGGAGACAAAAAGTTAGGGTAACTTCAGTATTTGCCTCCCTTTCCTGCTCATTTCTTTGAATAAAGAGAACCTGTGTTGCACAGCAGAACAAACCTGGGTGGGGTGAACAGTGGGATATATCCTTGCTCTTCATTACTCCTCGGGCAAGCTGAGGGAAATCATGAACATATAACACTAAGTACTCAGAAGAATTTTGCTTGCACTCTTTGCTTTGTTGTATCAGCTCTGACCTACACAGGTTACTTCTGTTGGCATCAAGCCTGTTGAAGCTTCTGAAATGTGGAATACAATGCCTTTGTTTTTTCATGAGAAAATGGGTTTGAATATTTAATATATTTTTTATTGTACCTTATATTCTTTTAATGTAATATCACTATTGGATAAAAATAAATTAAGGTAGCTCCAGAAAATAAAACAACTGCTGTTGTAACAAAAAAATTGGTGAATCAAAGTCCAAAACTTTATTGTTGGTAAGTGTGAATCTTCAAGGTCTTCATAAACTTGAGATATCTTTCAATGTCATCATCGGGCTTTAACTAATTAATTACTTGTGAATAAATGTTTCAACAACTGGCTTCTAGGCAAAATCCTCTGAGGTTCACAGCCAACACCTCTAAAGTGTTGACATAGTACAGTGCTACAGGACTTCAAGTTGTATTGATCAATCACATATCTTTCAGTAAATTCAAACATTTTTGCCTGTATTCTGAAGAAAGATCTTAATTGAAAACATGAAAGCCTGTAGTGTATAAAATTAGATTAAGACACAAAATCCAAAGACATCTCAAAGACCATTGAGTGGTGTTCGTGGGCATGCTGGTACAGGTGTGCATACAACTGGGAGGTTTCTTCCGAGTTCTGAATGTCAAGGAACCAATGATTTGGCAGACATCACTAGGTGGTGCTGGTACACATATTTTTCATACTGTTTTTCTTTATTGTGCAAATAGTGACCAATTTCGGCAAGAAATTATTTTGCTGTTAAGTTTGGTTGTGCAAATATCCCTGGAAGTGGCTACCCATGGAAGTGTTCAAGGTCAGGTTGAATGAGGCTCTGAGCAGCCTAGTCAAGTGGAAAGTGTCCTTGTCTGGGGCAGGGGGATAGGAACAATGTGATCTTTAAGGTCACTTCCACCACAAGGTGTTCTGTGAAATGCAGTTACAGCTGGACTTTAAGGGAAATGAATCCCTCCATCCTCCTGCCTCTTCCGCCGCTCAGCTCAGTGATGTGTGGGGCTCTGCTGTGCTGTCAGGTGCCTCTGTGTAGTCCAGCAGCCACTGCAAGAACTGCCAATTGCTTCTGTCCCTTTGTTGGTCTGAAATGCATTTTCTTGGCTAGAGGCAGAAATACAAGAGCACTTGGCTCTGCAACTTAAATTCACAAAGTACTTTCCAACAACATCAGGTTCAGTATCCTAACAAAATATCTACTTTTGTTTTATGGTATATTTCTCAACCTGTCTGTAGTTAGAGATCATAGCTGAAAGAAAAAGAATTCTGCAGAACCATTTCTGAGGAGAAAAGTCCATTTTCTCCTCAGAAACAGAGCTGAAACCCAACAGATCCTCTCCAAATATGGTTACATTTCTGTGACATTTATTTCAATATACTACAGGCATCTGGGGAAATATGTTGCAGGCATTTAATATTTTTTGAAATCACATTAACAAAAACTGGAATATACCTCTTTGAGAAGATGAAAATTATTATGCTGTCTCCTTTATCCTTCAGTTTTACTATCCGATTTTTTTTATACCATCTGTAATAACTCTTACTCTTAAAATAAGATATTCTTATTTTTCCCTCCCTCTTCTTAGTGGATTCTTGTGTGCACTAGTGAGCTGTAATAATGATGATGTTATTGTCACTACTACTGACACAAACACCTGATCAGCACAACTGTTGTTTCAGGCTCTCTGAAAATTTCAAGCAAATTTCACTGTGCATGTGTGAATACTTTTAGAACATGTTGTTTGTAAATATGATTTGTAGAGTATTTTGAAAAGATAGTGAAGACTGGAGAAAAACTGTGGGAAAGAAAGAAAAAAATGTCTTGATCTTCAGCAAGTTCTCTATCAAATTAAAAAATATACAATATATTAATGTGAAAAATACTTTTTAGCTTTCTTCAATGGTCTCAGGCACAGAAATAATAATAATATGGCAGGTTAACTCTCTGGTGCCGGGCCAAACTAACAGGTCATAAATTTGGCACGTTTCTGCATTTGTTAAATACAGTGAAAAAGATTCCCTCTGGTATTAGATGGAAGAAGATCTGACCTGCAGAGTACTTCTGTGACACTAAATACACAAAACTTCCAAAACAATCAATGTGGAGCTGTGAGATCAGCTCTGTAGATGGCAGTAACTGATTAGCTGTTTGTAATCATAGTGTCAGCATCTCAGGCTTTCAAATCATCTACTCTCAAAACCTGGCACAGCTTTTTTTTTGTGAAAAGAGCAGCTTTTCCCCATTCTTCATGACTTACTTTAATTAAGCTCCCAGGGTTTGCTCAGTATCATCCTTCTGTTTTCTGGTTTATTGGCTGCGGTCTGGAAAGCCATTGGAATGGTTTTCCAAGTGTAACTGGTTAGTCATCTGCTACTCTAAATATATGTTTCCTTTCCAGAGCTACCAGGAGTTTAGTGCATTGTTTGTAATTGCTAGTTCAAAGAACTCCTACAGATTTGTTAGGTTTTTCCTACACTTCATCTCTTTTACTGGATCACAGCAAATGATTTTATTTTTCATTTGCTGCAGAAGAAGAACAAACATAATTTTTGTTTAATGTCAGACAGCTTTAAAAGAGTTGATATTTAACTTGTGTTAATTAAGAATAGTTTTTAAACACATCTTCTGTCTCTTTATTTATAGAAGAAAGGCAATTAGAATAGATAATTCCTAATGTCATCTCAGTTCTATGACCACTGTCTTGATTTTAGCATAGGTCACATTTATGAAATGTCAATGTATTCAGATAAATTTGTTATTCTAGTCAGCCATTTTATTTAAATGTTCTCATGAAGATGTAACAGATAAGACTGGATAAAACTCCCACTGGTGTCTTGAGAGGAATTTCAATGGGTTCTTCTTTCAAATCTTTAAAAAGCATTTTATATATTCCTGCTAAAATAGCGTTTACATGAATTATAGGAAAGCAGTATGCTTATGCAATTTCTTGCTTAGTGTTACAATGAGTCAGATTCTGATGGGTGTTATGCTTATTCTACAAATAACTCTACAAATTAACAATAGTGACATGGCTGGAGTCCTGTGTTTCCATTGTCATTGGTATCTGACCCAAAAGGGTCATCCCAGATGTAGTACAGTGTGTTTGATCTGCTCATTGAAAGGGCATTTTAAAATGATGATCAGTATCACTATCCCTTGTCTACAGAGAAAAGTGGGAGAACAGTCTTACTAAGAAAGTCAGATGTAAGTTCAAATCCTCTCTTATATTTCATGCCACTGTCTCTTCCAATTCATTACCTCACAATAATGTTTTGTATATGATCTGGATGATATCTTTTCATATTATTGGTGACAAGAAACTCATTATAAGAGTCTAGATAGATTTTATGTAGGGATTTTTTAAAAATTTTTTGGGGTATTTTAATTTAATGTAATTTTGAAAGAAAAAAAATACTATCAAAAGATTGCCTCAGTAACTGTTAACATTTTGTTCATTGGTGGAGTTTATTTTAGCTTTTGAAAGCAGTAATTATTAATAGTATGTTGTTAGTTGCATTTATTACCTTTTGGTAACATTTATCTGTACTTGAAGTTAAACAAAATATGAGATTTATGTCTGTCTTAAAATTACTCTCCTTGGGAATTATTTCAACATATTTATTTTCCCAGTACTTCCAATTAGTAACCAATTTCCCTTCAATAAACTGATGAACGAAAAGACCCACTTGTATCAGAAATAATCTGGATGTGGAATAGTGAAAACATGAGAACACGGCACAAAAATGCGTGTTTTTGTACAACCAACTGCTTTGGATACAGCCTATTTTTCATTCTCCCTTTGGTACATATCTAACAAAAAAAATCTAAGTGAGTGAGTCTTCTACTCAGAACAAACCTTTAATAATGCAGCAGAAACTAATATAACACTGCTAAGTCACTTAATTTGCTATGAGGCAAGAGATTTCCTCTAAAAAAAATAAGACTAAAGATCAGTGTCATCACCTGTCTATAAATGTCTTATTTTGAAGAATTAAATAATTTATATAGTTTCCATCTGTTTTCGTCCTGTTTTAAAAAGGAAGACAAGCTATTGCTTCATGTACTTGAATTTTTATTAAGAAAGTGCCCTGTCTTGATTGTCATCAACTTTTCCTAATCCAGTGGAAGTAGTGAGGAGATTTGAATTTTAAAATATGCTAAACTGTGGAATAGGGAGACATTCTTGACTAATGTAATTTAGAAAAATAATAAGTAGATTGAGGTTTGACACACAATTAATTCTGAGGCTATCCTTTATCAGGTGCCACTGCTCTGAATGGTCTTCCTGGCTAGATCAGTCATATGGAATCTATACATGTGTAGCTAAGCACGATCCAGAGAAAAATGTGTATATGTAGAGCATATTCTGTTTAGCCTCTAGGGAGAAGTAATTTCATAAAAAAAATGCTTTTAATCATCCAGTGTTCCACTTTTCAGTAGTTAATTATGATGAGAAGGGAGCTCTCCTCCAGCCTATGAAAAAAAAAAGGATAATCTACTTCTGCAGATATATATGTTATGTAAGATGTTCCCTTTTTAAGTCTAAAAAGAATCAAAGGAAATATATGCTTGCATGTGTTATATAATATATTTTTTTATACAGACAGTACATTGCAAGATATTCAAAAGAGCAAATTTTCCCAGCATTTTTAGCTTTTCAAAAGAGGAACATGAGGCCCTAATACATTTTGGGGTTTTTCTCTAATTTTTAAAAATCAGGTCCTATAAATGCTCATTTTCCTAAATTTTAACTTTAAAAAAGCCAAAATCAATCATCCCAAAAACCTCCAACCATCAAATCAACCCAACAATACTCCAAACCCAGTAAACCACCAGAAAAGTGAAGCTGCATGTCACAGTTTGAAGTCTCTTTGATGCCCTCTGTTGAGAGAAAGGCTGTTGTAGTATCCATCTGTAGTATCCATGCTGTTGTTGTATCCATCTTCAGCTCAAAAGGGCACAGTCTGATATTAGATGAACCCAGGTTTTGAAATATATCCTTGTCTCTTTAGTAGGATCATTGAAATTGAGAGACTGATCAACTCATGCCAAACTCTAGCAACCTTTCTCCAACACTGGGCAAAACCACAAGCAGAGCTAGATCCTTGAGAGGAATGAAGGAAATATTTAAGAGTACAAAGATATAGAATAGTGTTCCTAGTGAGAAAATTTTTTCCAAATTGATGAAAAACAGTGAGGTACTCTGCTTCCCAGCAAGTCTTAGGATTTCCTGGTGACCCTTGGATAATGAAGTCCCTGTCAACCCTCAAGCAAGCTGTACAAAAATTAGTATGTACAACAAGTGACTTTTGATGACTATAAATGTGGGCTGAAGGAAACTGAGAAATAGTTAGAAACTGCTTTCAAGTAACTGGATATATTTCTTTGTGCATTAATTTTCTTTCTGCTGAGCTGAACCCTTCTGTGAAGCCCAAAGATTTGTTTAAAACAGCAGGTGTCTAACGTGCAACAAAACAATCCTCAGACATGTCCTGAGTCACCCTGAGACCTCTGGACATTTTTTTCATGTAGACCACAGTCTGATGAAAGTCAACCTTTCGCCTTTTAGCCCTACTTCACCCCTTCCCACTCTTTAAACCAGAGTGCACACGGCCTTTCAGGGATAGTTAAAACAAATTGAGTTGCTGTCAAACAGTTCAGAAAATGAGTGCCTTCCTCTTCAAATTCTTGGCAGACAGTCAGGGTTTTTTTGCAAAAAAAATTGCTTGTATCTGCTCTTAAAGTAATTGGAATACGATTGTGTGCAGTATTGAATCAAAGAATACATGAAATGCATTGTTTGGTAAAAACAGTGCATAAATCATGAGTTATGGACAGTTGGGGATGTAAGTTTTTTATTAGGTCCTTCATCTGGCAGAGTTTCACTTGACTTCCATGGGAATTTCCCATACTAAATAGGGATACTAAATAGGGAACTGTTGTACTGGATGAATCAGATGATTATTCATTTTACACAGGGGATGTCATCACTGTATTTCAGTGCATATTAACAAAGCATGAGCAGAAATGTAGGTTAAGCCCTGGTTACCTGAATCTTTGAAAGGTGACAACATACCCTGCAACTGAGGTTAAATTAGGAGGAGTGAATGTATAGGAAAAACTACTACTGCCTACACTTTACTTGATGCATTTCTTGTCCCCTGTGGTGTTTGCAGGATGCCTCAGGTTATATCCTCATTTACCTCTTTAGCTTAGGGAGGCAATTAGGAAACCCTGTATTAAGTAGATTTAACTTCACAAAGGTGAGTTTGAAGTATCTTTGTGCTTGGAAAGCTAAACACAATGTTTTTGATAGGGCTAAATTTCTGCCTTTGGAAAAAAAACCTAGGTTTGTGTTTGGTTTAATGAAGAACACATCTTGGGCTTCCTGCTTCTTGGATAAATAGCACTTACTGCAATAGATGTATAATTGAGCCACCTCAGGCAGGATAAGGTGATACAGTAATAAGGAAACAAGAGGATTTTTCCAGTCCCAGACCTTTTTAAAGGAGATATCAGATGGGAGGATGAAATGCCAAATTTCTGGACTAATAATCAAAGATTATTATAGTGTACTCCAGAGCAGTACACTATATGGTCTCTACTCAGGTGAGGGTATGTGCTCCTTTAGCACCAACCAGTTTTTCTTGTCCTTCAGCAACATCACTGAGAGATTCTTCAACCATGAAAACATTGTTGTTGGGATCCCAGCTGAGACCTGAAGCCTCACTGATGCAAAGCTGTGAAGAACAGTGGATTGAATCCCTCTGGAGATATTTGTTTCTTTCCCTTATCTCTAGAAGGGGCTTAGGACATTCATGATACTGATTTCAGCATCTAATCTCTGGTCAGAGTGCTAGGGGACAGATGATGATATTTTCTTTTCTTTTTTTTCTTTCTTTATTTTTTTTTCAAGAAGGTATAAACCTGCATATATCTGACTTCTTTCAGAGCTTTCTGCATCACTCTCTGGAAAAGTTCCTAATCTGACACATTGCAAGTGTGTCACATTACTCCACATGAAATATATGCCTCTTCATTCATTCCAGAACTCTCTGTGTCATATGGCATCATCCCTAGCTGGGGTGTCCATTTACATCACAACACATCCTGCAAATTTACCAGATTACTTTAATTCACACATAAGGAAACTAGGCTGGTGTAAATTTTGTATAAATCCTTCACACTGTATCATACCAAAGAAGCTTTCCTGAAAGCTTCATGTCTCAGGAAATTGCATACCTGTGTTTCTGAATTTGTGAAACAGGCAGGTAGTTGCTTCAGATTCCTGCTAATAAAAACTCTGTGAAAATTTAGTTAGTTAGGATCTTCAGACTTTTTTTCATTAAAAAGTATATTTTATGGAAATTAAGGCCACAAATTTTGTTTACCACAAAGTCGTAAACCTCAACATTTTAACTCTCACTTTACGTCAGTTGAGAATCTGACTTAATTCACTTCTCCAAAGGAAAGCCATTGCTCTCCATGAGTTTTGCATGATACCAGATCACTGCAAAAAGCCAAATAGGCATTTAATTGTCCCTAGCAAAACCAGTTTTTGAGCAGCTAACTTTACAATGGAAAGTGGCACTATAAGCCCAACTGTCCTTGAAAGGCTCCTTTTCTTCTCAGAGGAAATGAGTGAGGTTTACTGAGGTAAGATGAGGTCTAAGGTTAATGTGCCTCGTTGTAAATTCAGGCATGGGGATCATTTGTTCAGAGGGAATATGATAAGCTGTGGTAAGAATTAGTCGGTTTAAACAGTACATTAGGTGACAACAGAAGTAGTGTCTCCATCTTGTAAAGTACTGCTCTGATTTTAGTTCATTGTTTTTAATGGATAATAACATGATAGAGGAATTTTGTTTGTGGTATCTGAAGGGGTTAATTTTTTTTCTCTATTATTTGAGCTATAGCATTTTGGGGGGAAATTGGAAAAATTAAAGAAAATTTTCTTTATAAAGAAAGTCTTTTTTCTTAAATTAAAAGTAGAATGACATAAGACTTGTCAATATTCTATACTATTCCTATGTGAACTTGCTTTATGCAAATAAGTGTTTGAAACCTCACATACATACAAGCCTAGAAGTTTTTGTATGAAGCGGAATAACCTAATAAGTAACTCATTTCTATTCTTACAGAAATTAAAGGAACATTTTTTCCCATTTTCACATTGTAGGAAATGAATTTCATGTAGCTTGTAGCACCATAGGAACTTGATGGTTAGCGAATTCTTTGTTGGAGATGTCAGGGCAGAACCTGCTTGGGAAGGCAGCTGTATTTTTACAGAGTTGTCAAAATTCTGACTCATTTATGAGTCAGAAATTATATGTTTACTAGGTAAAATAAGTTAAATAAAATCATTGCCAATAATTTGCAGATGGTCAGAGAAGAGTAGGAAAGAGTAGGAAATGCTGAGCTAACCTGGTGGGATGGTACTCCTTGTGAAGTAATAAGGATAAGGGAAAAAAAGGCCCAT
Source organism: Molothrus ater (assembly GCF_012460135.2). Taxonomy (NCBI): domain Eukaryota; kingdom Metazoa; phylum Chordata; class Aves; order Passeriformes; family Icteridae; genus Molothrus; species Molothrus ater. Next base: position 84,020,048 of record NC_050479.2, read on the forward strand.
TTATAGACCTTCTTATGAAAGAAAGTAAAGTGAGCAGAGCTTGCTTTTGAGTCTCTGGGCCACAGGTAGCTGTGATTGCTGCTTTCCTGATCAATTGTCCTAGTTCTATTTGTTATGTTTGCTTGGTGTCTGCTGTATCTGGGCCAGCAGGAGCTATCTATGGCACTAGGGCCTGTTTTGTTACTTTATCTGCATTATTCATAGTGCCAGATAGTCACTGAATGTAAGTGATGCTCTTGCCTGCTACCACATCACAGATAGTTATAATATTTTTATCAACACTACTCCTACTAGTCAGATGGATGGCCATTTCTGCACTCCACAGCCTTCTATAATCTGAAAAAATATTTCACATAAGGAAGTGTTACTATATAGGAGTTCAGGCTTCAGTCAGCATTTCTCTTCACTTGCTTCCCCTTGTCCTGCTTTCTATTCTTTTTTTTTTAACCAAGTTAAAGGCTCCTGTTGCTCTCCTTGTGTCCTATTTCTGATTCTATCACATGCCACTTAATCATTGCTCTCCATATTGTTGTTTTCTATTCTTGCTTCTATCTCCTGAATCTTTTCATTGCCTAAACAGCCCTGTCTCAAATATCCCCAGAACCCCCATAATTCCTGTACATAGAATCATTTAGGTTGGAAAAGACCTTAAGATCATTGAGTCCAAACATTAACCCAGGACTGCCAAGTCCACCACTAAACCACGTCCCCAAGTGCTGTGTCTGCACACTTCCCTGAGCATGCTGCTCATACTTGAAAACGCTTCCAGTTAAGTATTTTTTCCTCATATCCAATATAAGCCTTCCCTGGTGCAACTTAAGACATTTTTGTGTCATCCCATCACCTGTTACCTGGGAGAAGAAAGTGACATCCACCTGGCTACAGCCTCCTTTCAGATAGCTGGGTAGAGCAATAAGGTCCCCCCTGAGCCTCTCTTTCTCCAGGTTAAACTATCCCAGCTCCCTCAGCCACTCCTCATCAGACTTGTGCTTGGGACCCTTTCTCCTTTGCCCTTTTCTGGCCATGCTCCACCACCTCAGTGTCTTTCTTGTAGTGAAGGGCCCAAAACTGAATGCAGGATTTGATATGTGTCTCTATTTGTCTCCTCCTGTCTCCATCTCACCATCTTAGACCATAATTTGTTATTGTTTCATTTATTTTGTCCTGCATTTAATTTGCAGGACAAAATAATTTAATTAATTAATTAATTAATTAAATTTAATTATCTTGATCTAAATTAACCCAAATCAGAATAAAGAACATTATGGACTGCACTTTCCACTCAAGTGTTATGTATCAGTTATTTAAGGAAGCTTCACAGAGGTCTAACCCTGGATCCTGGTTTCCTCCAGGGATAATAACAATAACAAGCAATGGTTCAGAGCACATCAGGTTTCTGCCATGAGATTACTCAGTCAGAAGCAGCTTTTTGGCCCCAGATCTATCTTCTACATAGGTCCACCATAGCAACTGTACTCCTTGTTCAAACAGTGTTCTTGGTTGGTCAGGGAAGGTTCAGACTGACATTTTGCCTATGCTCTTGCTCTCCATAAATATATTAGCAAGTGTTTTAGAGCATAATCCTAGACAAATGTGAGAGGAAGATTTTACTCATGTGGTTATAAACTTTGAAAACCTGTTTCATTTGTTTCATTGGGATGTTTGGTTTTTTTTCAGTTATTCTTTGTGTGTAGCATGTAAGCATCTTAACAACTGAAGAAATTGGGCAATTTACACAGCATATAAATCAACATATTTTATCAACTGTAGCTGATCCTCAGAAACCAGGAACACTCTGGTGTTCATGGTTAGGGGATCCCTTCTCCTTGCTCCATGGAGAGTCCACAGATCAGTGTGTGCCTACAAACACCCCATTACCTGCATTTTCTGCAGCCTCTGTGTCACACAGGGTGGGTTGGATCTTATGTGCAAAGGCTGGCACTTTCTAGTGGCTGAAAAAAAAGCTGACAGCATGATAAAAGAAATGATCTGGCTGCTGGAAGCATAATAGTGTGCAGAATATGCATCTACATATGTTGAATCTTTCTTGGTAATGACAACAGAAACATTTCAACTTGGAAGAGTATGAAAGGCTGACACAGGGTGAACTCGTGCAGCCAATCTTTGTCAGCATTTCTAGAGGGCAATGTAATAATAGAGGGGAAAAAAACCCAGCATCTACAAATCACTGAATGGAGAGCAGTCTTCAGGAAGCATTTAAATTGAAGGACAGTTAAAATTTATGACTGAGGCATTTAGACTCAGGCTTTTCTGATCTTATGTGTCAAAACAAAGTCAGCTGTAAAGCGATACCACAAAATCACTGCTAATGAACGAGATGCAAGTGTCAGACAACAAAATTTCATGATAAAGAGAGAAATAAATTTATAGGCTGGGTGCTTGGAGTTTTCTGGTTTTGCTTGGTAGGGAAAAAAGGAAATATCATCTTCAGAACTGATGGATTGAAGTGGTTTTAAATGGAAGGGAAAACAGAAAAGAAAGGTTGCCAAAAATAGTAAAGTTTAAAGCCTCCTGGACATATTTTATTGTCTTTTCATAATGAGCTTGTCTTTTTCCCTTTTTATTTTTTTTTTCCTTGTGACCTCATAGGAATCTAAAACAGAAGAGTATTCTTCATTGTGATATATTGGAAGAAAATAGTTAAAAGCTTGTGAGAACTTTATGGAGGACACATATCAACATAACATACCCTGATACTCATGTAACTGTTCTGCCCTAAAGTATTCCAGAAAATTTTTAACAGGTGAGTTGAAGAGAACCAACTTTCATGTAGTTACATATATTGACAATATTGCCATGTAGCCATGTCCAGGGCCTGAAAAATGGAATATGAAATCAAAGTTCCATGGTGTGGTAAAGCTGGTGAAAAGGCACATTTAAGGGGATGATACACTGAAATCATTAAAGGCCAGATGAGAGCTGCTTTGGTTTGTATTATCTTGTGATTCAGTCCTTATATTTCAGTGTTCTTTCTGTAAAGTCTGCAAAATTTTGATGATAAACCTTGTGCTTCTAGGTCTCGTTCTTGCAAATACGTATTGCTATATTACAAGATGAAAGCCTGGAGTGGAGATGTCACTGCTTAGGGGGGCGAGACACATTGTGTGGTGGTGGGGAGAACATTTCAGGATTACTAACTAGGGAATGCTTGTGTGATGAACCAGAGGTGGAAAATGAGGGACCAAGGTGTTTGGGAGAGGAACAAACATGGGAAAACAGATATGGGGGTAAATGGTAAGAGTTGTGGGGACAGCTGGGCTGGTCATTGTGTGCATGTGGCTATGTCTTGTGCCTGTAAGTATAGTCTGTTCCGTATTCTCATTAAAATCCCTTTCTAACTCCTTTTCTGTGTAACAAACTGCCTGTGTCACGGGCACATGAGTAGATGGAGATCCAAGTGCCAGCACTTGGAGAGGGAACCACAAAGGTGACTTCTCTCAGCTAAGTTCAGATCAATTCATTTTGTAGTCAATACAGATTAAAAAATTACCTTCTTTAGAATGTGAAAGTGATGATTTATTTCACACATGGAATATAAAGACTTTTAAGATAAATGTGCCAATTTCTCTGCAATGACTGCCAAAGCAGCCCAGGATGATTTTCTCACTGATAGACATTTAAAATTGATAATCTGATCCTACCCTGGAAGACAAATATTGTGTCTTATATTAAGGACAGATGACAGAGAAAGTCACTGATAATAATTTACCCTGCTTACAAGCAAGTAATAAAACACTCATATAAGATTATGCCAGTTAGAAAAATTACTTTTGAACTTAATATTTAGATATTTTCCTTCTTATTCTTCGTATTGGTGCCCAGCTACTCTTCAACATCTTGAAGGTTAGTAAAGTCTGGGGATTAACATGACTTTTAGGTCTGAACTTGTGCTACATACTGAATTGTGCAAGCTTATCTGAAGGCAGTAACAAAGGCAATAATATAAAGAATCTCCGCCTCCAGGGTAAGAAATTCCGTACCTTTTTCTCCTTGGTTTTAGATCAGTCTTTGCAATAGGGCATTAGAGAAAATGAGCTGGCTAAACTCTTGTTGATGAAATAGTTTGATGACAATATTACAGCTGAGCAGCCAGTGAAAATATTTTCACTAAGTAATGTCATTGTCCACTTTTGTATGCTCTTTCTCTCTAACCATTAGATTTTATTTTTAATCAATCACAATGATTGAACAAAAAGAATTTGTCTTGAGTTTTACTCCTAACCATGTAAAGGATATTCAGAACAGGTTTTTTTTCTTGTGTATGGCTTTGGATAGTGCAAACCCTAGAAAGAAGCAAGTGAGCCTCAGGCAAAATGCACGGAAAATACAGTAAGCTACACTGTCTTGCCTCTGTGTTTCATTAGGGAATAACACGGGGGGAAATCATACTTCTCAACTCTAAAGACCACACCTGTTCACTCCAGAAGCCCAATTAATTTGCTTTTTTCTCAGGTGCTTTCAGCTTTTTGTGCTTGTTTCCATTATCAGAGATGCTTCTTAGCTGAACTTTCACATTGAAGTTGCTTTCCAACAGCCTGTGCTTGTTTGTACAATTGTTTCAAAGCCAATTATTGTTAACTTGTGGAAGAATAAGAAATTTGGTGTTCCAGAAAGAAGTCAAAAAAAAAGGTTTCAGCATTCAGAAATCAATTTCAGCAACAATTAATTAAATAGTATGGTTTGATGGGGAATACTCAGGGTTAAATGAAAAAACTACTCAATTTAATTTAGGGAAAACATATCTTTCTTGATGACCAGCTGGTCTCAGTGAAAAATCTCAGACCTCTACCTAATATTAACCTCCTAATTCCGTGTCATCATGAAAAATTTTCTTTATTTTTGACAGAGAACAACAATTAAGGCTTAGATCAATACATAGTTCCTGCTTTACTTCTGTCGTACTTACTTAATTATTATCCCTATTTACATAGAAAATTACTTAAATATCCATGTTAATTAGTTAACTACATTAAGATAGACAAGGAATTTTAATTTGGCTTTTTTCTTTTCCTTTCCTCTTTCCTGTGACATTACTTGAAATGTAGATACTGTGCTATATGTGTCTGGTGTAGCAATATTAGAAATATATTGCATGTAGCAGCAATATATGTAGTAATTGTAGCAAAAACTTTTAAAATTTGAACAGTGGTGTCCAGCAAGCCTTTGCCTGGATTTGTCTGTTGAGAATTTCTTAAGACTTTTCTGCAAATTACAAGTCTGCAAGTGAGAATGTGAGGTATGAATTTATGCAAATGGTATTGCAAAACCTGCCCTGCTACCAAACAAATACTGTATAATAAAGCAAAAAACATTGATGATCCTCCTGTAATCCCTTTGGGAAAATATAGGCATCTGTTGTTAGATGTTAATTCAGCCTGCAAGAACCAGAGTCAGTAGAACTATTTTACAGTCAATAAAGAAAAAAGGAGCACTTGCAGGATATGTTTTCACTTACCCAAACAGAAATGTGAAAAATAGTCCACATGAACCATGTTTTTAAAACATTTTGATTTTCCTCCTCTGCTGAAGGAGCCCAGAGTGACTATCTCAAAAGTTACTGGGAAAATGTCCCTGAAAGAATGTTGTTTTGAGGGTCAGGTTGCTAGTGGTATGCACAAGCGTTCACCTTGAGTTTGGAAACGTGGTTTAACTCCCTGCTGCCTGAGTGGGACCTTCCCTTATGAAGCAAAACAAACAATTTTGAGTGGAGAAGTACAATGTATTTTCACATGCTGACCAGGAGGTCTCCAAAATGATCATACATTTTATGTTAAGTAGGATAAACTTGAATATTACTTGGTAATAATTCAGAAATAGATTTCCTTCCAGAGCATAAAAAGCAACTTTTGTAGAAACCCTATTAGAAGCTGAGTTGTTTCTTCAGTATGAAACTTTGCTGTTTGAATATCAATTCTGCTGAAATTTCATGTAAATATTCTTAAAGGGAACAGTACCATTGCTAAACTTTCGGGGAGCAGAGACACTTGGTGTCTGTGGGTTTTATGTTAACATATCTCCATTGAGACAAAACTGAAAAAATCCCTAATATTTACCAATTGAAATAATATGTCAGTTGTAAAAAAAAATCCTGTCTTTATCCAAGGGAAGTTTTGATCATTCAACAGAGTCAGCTCACATGCAATTTTTATCATATAATCTGCAAGACTATGGCTTCTCTGATAAAGGACACTCTAACCCTTTCTTAATGGAGGACATTCTTCACGTCAAAAGTTTGGAGAAGCCATTTAATAAACTTAATGATACTCCTAATAGAAGAAAGGAAGAAAGGATGCTCTCAAAGAGATAGAGAATATTTGATTTCCCTGGTGGCTAATAATTTTTTTGGAAAATATCATAGTCTAGTTAGTGATGCCATACTGATTGATGTATCTTTTTTAGATAAGTTTCATAGAAAGCACTAGACCCTCAGGGATTTAAAAAAAAAATTGAATTTTGTTACAGGTAAATTAAACACTGTAGAAAAATTTCTCAGATGTCATGGCTAAAATAAGCCAACTATGAAAGGCAGGAAGAATTACTTGCTTTTTCAAATTAAAAAAAGAAAATTAAGTTCCCTGAAAGAAAAATATGAAAATAACAAATCAAAGAGATCTTGGTGCTTTGCCGTAGTTTAGCTGTCATACTTTTGGTGTTTTCTAGTAAAATCAAAAGTCTACAAAAGAAGTTAAGCAAAAATATAAATGAGGCCCTGATGCCAGGTAGATAATTTTGTATTTTTGTACCTCACTACTGCCTGCTGACAAACTTACCTATTGCCTTCCTTAAAAAGGGAAAATTCTTGCTTTAATGCTGTTTTAGATTTCAAGTTCAGTCATAGGTAACCAAAGCCTTGGCTGAATGTAGACCAAAAAATGCTGACATTCCTTGCTAGCGTGGTTTTCCTCTAGTCTGTTGCTTAGAGAGGAAGGGGAAAAGGACTGATTTTCACTTCTACTTTTCATGTTAAATTTTGACAGTGACTGGAGGTTTCAACAAAGCAATAATGCTTATCTATTACTGAAGGCTCTTGGTGACTCCAAGTTTTCATTTGGGTTGCAATAATGCCTTTGCATATTCTGTGAAATACTAGATAAATAGAGGATATTAGATAGCATACTTGCTATTTAAGTCTGTCCCTTTAAATCTCTTGTACAAATATTGTCTAAGATTCTTGTTTTCAGGCTAAATGCTTTCTTTCTTGTACTGTAAGCATCATTTAAATAAACTAAACCAATCCAGATAAAAAGCTACCCTGGTAACACTAGGAAAGCTCTTAATCTTCTCTGCTGTATCAAACAATAAATGCCATAGAAGTAAAATAGTGAAAGGATGATCTTTAGTACTGGGGTAGAGGTATTTAGAACCATTAAATAGGAGCAATTGAAATATGGCCTTCCAGATAGCCTGGATGCTATTCTTCAACCCACTGCTGCTATGCAGAAAGGTAAGAAGGAAATCACTCTGTCTTTAATGTTGTATTGTACATTTAAAATCTAAGTTCCTTGTGCCATGGTCACTCTCTTGGTGGAAATTGTGCAATGTCCTACAGAATGAGGCTTTTCTTAGAAAATTACCTGGCATTTGAACCTTCACATTTACCTATAGATACATATACTAAAATAAGACTCCTGTCCCTGAGAAGGAAGCAGTGGCAGAAACAACATGAATTTACTGTAACCTGCTTCCCCTCTCTCCCTCCGCTGCTGGGAGAGAGAAGGTAGAGAATAGGAAATAAAGTTAAGCCTGGGAAAGAGAAGGAGTGCAGAGAGGGCATCTTAAAGATCTTGTTTTCTTCTCTGATTTTGACTGGTAAAAAATTCCATTAACTTCTCCCAAGTTGAGTCTTTTTTATCCAGTATGGTAATTGGTGAGTGATCTCTCCCTTTTCTTATCTGAACCCATAAGCCTTTTGTTATATGCTCTGTTCCCTGTCCAGATGAGGAGGGGCATAACAAAATGGCTTTTTTAGACACCTGACTTCCAGCCAAGAGCAAACTGCCGTGGTGTGCAATACTTTTTCCTCAGACATACTTAAAGAAGAGTGTGACAATGGTGGGAGGATGGTGGTATAGGGAGATAAATAAAAAAGAAAACTTAGATATACTAAGAAAGAATTTATCTACCAGATGTCTACTTGGACTTGCAGCAAGTGATTTGCATTCTGACTGTGACAAGTAGGTTTAACAATCTGTGAAGTAAAAAGCTGTAATAAATTTCCCCTTTTTTTCTATGAAACGGTGCTTATTTCCTGATTGACTGAGTTCACTAAATCATACTGAGTCACATACCTGAAAGAGGGTGCAGCCTTGAATTTGTAGTTGATATGAAGCTATTCTGAGAAGGTAATTGCTTCTAACAAAGGAATAACGTTTGCTCTTAATTTCAATTTGCTTCTAGTAGACCAAGTTCATGTTAGACATCCAACCATGGCCATTCTCTATGGAGCCAGAATTGAGCTCTTGTCAATAAAGTTTTGAATTTCTTGCTTTCCTGCTTTCCTTGTGCTAATGACAGAATGAGCTTATAATGTAATAAATTAATCAAAATTATGAACTGCCAAATCATGAATGCATGGGCACGCTTAATCAGTATTACATTCACTATTGCAGTGAATTGTCCCAGATTCCCATTCAACACTTAGGCCCCACCTGAAGTCTGTGAGTTACTGAGATTCATTGTATGTTAAATTAGGTGCCTTGTATAGAACCTGTCTGGGAACGAGGCTCCAGTGACTGGAACTGGACTATAAAATATTTTTCTGATGATTTGCAAGCTATATGAATAATGTCTGAAGGAAAACAAGTTTTTATCTTTGTGTTCATTAAGTTTACTTATTTTACACTCCTAAACTGGTTTTTTTTCAATTATTTTTTTCAATTCAATTATTTTTATTTCAACAGTTTGTTTCATTTTAAACACAACTTTGACTGCTCATAGAGAGAACTGGGGGGTTTTTCCCCCCCAAATTTAGAGTTTTCTTATGTAAAATGACACTTTGGATTAGCAAGAAGCTAATGAAAGCGTATTTTTTAATGAGTTCTTGAAGTTCACAAATTATGTGTATCGGCTAAGGAGCCTTCATCCAGTTTCTTCTATATTCAGCTCAGTTTTAAAAAAGACAGTTCTAGTTAGTGGCTCCACACTTTCTTGTAAATCAGTTCTTTCTAAATTTCGAGATACTTTTTTTTTCAGTCATCCATTATTAACACTGAAGTATTACATTATCTTTCCACTTTATCCAGAATTTTTCTTTACCAATTTCTGAAATTAACTTAAATTCATTAAATAAATAAAATGAGTTTGCAAACTTGAATTTTGAGTCTCAGAGAAATCATAGAAAATATTATATTATTCTGTTGGAAAGAGAGCATGTCCGTAATGGGAAAATAGATGACATTCTCTTAGTCTTGCTAATAAATACATAACTTCCCAAGAACTCATGAACCTCATAAAATGCATGCTGTTCTGTAACTGTAGAATTGGTATGATTCAGTTGACCAAGAGCATTTTTACAAATTGGTCTTTCACATTAGATCTTTAAAATCCAGGAAAAGATTTCATTGTGAATAGATGTTATTGTTTGGACACAAACCCTTCAGTGTTTATTCCCATCCAGAGGAACATTTTAGCTCTCCCTCCTTTCTCAAACAGGTCACAGGATCTTGTAAAAAACCATCACTCAGGGTTGCATCAGGTTCATGAAGTTAGACTTAAAAATCTCAGGGTAGAAATAACATTTTCCTGTAGATGAATTCATCCTGCTGTGTAAGGACAGACAACATGTGAGACAGATGTGATAGCTTAGAGCTGAATGTTCCCTGGTGTATAATGCAGTGATAAAATGTGGAACACTTATGATATTTGTTATGAAATATGAGAAACTTTTTTTTGTTCCTAAGGCAATGAAGGAGCTCTCTTGGCTGCCTAAGTGATAAGTTTTTTTCCAATATCACTAGACAATAAAACACTGGCAACTGCACAATAAATATTCTCTCCAGGTATCAGTTCTGCTGAAATTAACCCTTGCAACTTTTCTACAGCCCTATTGCTGCTGAAGAATGACACACAAATTGCATACAACAGAAGTTCCATCAGCAGTCAATCGAAGTTAAAGAAAAGCAGTGTGCTGTGGAGGGATATATGTATACAATTTGTGTGTCTGTACCATGTTCTTTTAGAGTATCTGTAGTTGTGACTGTTTTTCAGAACTGAAAGAGGTACACTTTTCAAGTTTTCTATGATTGTATGCTATGGTTTAATGAGATTTTTTCTGTTTTAATATTTTACCCTTCAGTGTTTCAAATGCCATGTGTTTTTCCTTGCTAAAATGCAGAAAATGCAGTTTAAAACTTCTCTTGCCCAGCCCGCATAAATGATGCAAACATTCTTGGCCATAATTTATCAAGATTTCAATGCAAATTTTTCTCCATTCTGATATGTCATTTAGAGTTTTATTATAGCTGCCATATTTCTTGGTATTTGTATGTTTCAGATTGTCATATCTTAATAATGCAAAAGCTTATGATCAGATTAAACATTTTTCTTTCATTAGAGAGGACTTTTGAATGCTCCTGAATGAACTGGATGGTCTTGTGTGTCAACTCTCTGCTTCTTACTGACCCCTCAATGAATGAGCAAAACTTACAGATACATGTCTAAGAGAAATCAGAGGAGTTCATGCACACACACAATGCCAATTCTTTGTGTTTAATCTGAAAACTCTTCAGTCTTACCCTTGGAATCTATAAATTATAAATAATATATTGATAGTTGTGCTTGTATTATATATCCATGGAGAGCCCGAAGGAATAACCAGGTCCTATACTGGACAGGTAACTGAAAAGCTCCTTTGCAATCCTGACAGAGAGTCATCAGCCGCTTGCATACTTGGGAATAGGAAACAATCCTTTCACTAGCAGAAAGACTTTAAAATAATCCTTTGAAACTGGTAAAAGTTGTGTTCATAAACATGGCCCAAACATTTGCAACATATGTAAATTAAAATAGAGGTTCCTTTCAAAATATAGCTATCTAATATTTTCACACATATATAAAAATCTAATTTCAGTTTCTGAGAACCCTTTTTGGGGTGTGTTACTTCAGAACCCTGTTACATCTTATTATTCTTACTTATATTATGATAGCATGTTGTCAAAAGGTAGATCAGACCGTATCATGCGGTTTGGAAACACAATAACTGAAGTAATGTCTTGCCAGACAGATGGTTCAGTCATCCACTGTCTGAATCCACTGTTCAACTCTATCTTGTTCATAGTTTTGCTTCCATTTCAAAATATATATGAAAGAACTGGGAAAAATTCAGAAAAGGACAAAGCAGAGATTTAATGAAGGTGCAGTGTCTTCCACTGGTAGGAGAGCGAAACATGTTGGATGGACGCGCAGAATTTCTTTCACTGAATAGAAAAGCTAAAACTATCAGAAAAAGATAGATGGAACAGAGATGCCTTTTTGAATATTTGGCCTCTGTGATATTGAGATTTTGATTCTTCACAAGAAGAACTCTACCCCATGTTACATTTAGGATGCTAAAAGATGACGTGGGATCAAGGACTTGATAGACAGATTCCTGGAAGAAAACCCTGTGCAGGGTATAAAAACAAAGATATAAGTCACTGAGCTAGAATGGGTTTGAAGGAGCGAGAATATATTTGGGAAATGTTGTTACAAGTCCTTTCTATTCATGTTGCTCTGCAGTAAGCAATTGTAAAGCTAAGATGCTAAGATAGATGGACTTTTGGTATGACCTGTTATGGGATCTTGTGTGTCTACTGATGATACTTGTAGACTTGTTTAAACAGATTGCCTAACTTAGATAAATAAAATGATTTTTAATGAACTTTTTAGCATTTCATCACTCAGCAAGACCTTAAACACATGCTTGGTGTTAAAACTGTGATCAGTCAGTTAAAAGGAAGAGAGAGATGTTCACCAAACTAGCTTTATTGCAGTGAAAGATATTGTCTGAAATAAAATCAGTAGAAAAAATTTTTGAAAAATTAAAAATTGCTTATTGATTTGAATTGTATGGTAATGTAAACAAGATGCCATGGAGAAAGCCAGAGGATTTACTCCAGGACAACAATTCTGAACAGGCTCTTACTTTCTCTTAACTGCTACTCACAGAGGAACTGGTGTACATAATAAATCCACACCCTATTTCATCTCATGATAGCACATGTATACAGTCCTAGCCGAGAGAGATTTTCCCCAGAACTAGTGAGGAAAACAATGGATTTTTGTTACCCCGAAACCTTTTGAGGGAGCTTTATGAATTTGCTACCTGTTCTACAGTCTGGCATATTTCATTCTCGACTAGAATCTATTACATGTATTTCCAAATTTGAAATGGGGAGGAAGCAATCTGAATTTATGTCCTGATCAAATACACAGATTGTGGGAAGTACCCTAAATAAATAGTGAGAGTTTTCCATATTACATTTTATGCTGGCCCAGCTGCTCTAGTGTTTGATTGCTGTAATCACATTTCAGTGAGTATTCCTAAGAAGCTAAAGAAAGTAGAGCCATAAAAGTCTTTGGACCAGTATAATCTTTTTCCTACTCTGAAATAAAACTGTTAAAGCAATAACTAAACCAGTTAATATACCAGCATTTGTTAATAGGACAATCAGTAAAACTAAACTACAAAGTGTAATTTTTTGTATCCAAGTAAAACACACTACATCCATTGCATCTCCCATAAAGGATTTTAGTTGACAAATCTCAATTTGACTGTGGGCAAAATAATTGTCTATTATTTTAACTTGGGGCCATTTTGTGTTAAAAATCAAATACTGATTCTGAAGAAATAGAGCAAGTCATTTTCTCTGAGAACACAGAGTTCCCACTGACAGTGGCTATTAAAAAGATTTAATGAAATCATCAGGAGTTTTTGGAAGCTGGTCTAGGTATATTTTTGTACTCAATCTGCACATCAATATTAATTTTTTAACGCAGATGGAGGTTTTATTGGTACCCAAGGAAGGAAGTAAAAAAAATAGTTTACTGGAACTTCAAATTACAAGCAGGTCACAAAGCTGATGGAAGCAAGTGTGAAATTAGACCTATGAAACACTATGAAAAATAGGATGCAGTAAATACATATGCAAATAAAAGGGGATGCTGGAAAACAATTGTGACCAATTCCATCTTTTGAAAGTGTATTTGAAAGTGTATTTCAGTGTCTTCATCATATTTAAGGTCTGCCAGTTAAATCATTATAGACCTCTTTTTGAAGGTGTAATTATGTCTTGATTAAATCTGATCTCAAAATAAACAGTGCATAATTTCTGAGATTTGTGGGAAAAAATAGTGAAACATAAAATCTCAGGAAAAGGCTTCAGGTCTGATCCATCTCCAGCTCAGGTCTTGTCTCTTTCTGAGATTTCACTGTTTATCTTTCTGTTACAGAAAATTCCCCTGAAATCTCACAGTAAAAAATGCCTTTTGAAAATTTATAGTGCCTGTTTTGGTTCCAGGGAAGAACCTTTTTTTTTTTGTATAAAGAAAGTAGTCTGAAAAGTACAAATGAGGTGCTAGATAACATACATCACTTGATTAGCAAACTGTAGGTTAGTGGCAATAAACAAGTCTAGGGCTTTGGTAGGGTACAAACTCAAAGTTCATTCATAGGAGATGAAAGCTATTCCCAGGTTCACTTAAATTAGCTGAAGCCTATTTAAATACTCTGTGTGAGTTTCACTGTGATTTATTTATTGAATACTGTACCTGGGCATCTCAAAAACATTTTCTAGCTTAGCATATTATGATGCTGCAATACTATGCCCATTTTATAGATGCGTAAGTTAGAAAGAGAGTTTAAACTCCAAGTTTTCAGAGGACTCTTAGCTAATTGTATCCCATTTAGACATCTCCATTCCTCTGAAAGAAACATTGAAGGTTTTAAGAGTTGGTTAAACTAAAACTTCAAATTATCCTCAGTAGGCATAACTAGGAATAAACATCTTGGAAGATCTAGATCTAAAGATCTAACTGTGTGTTTTCAGGAGAAGTGGGAGTATAAAATTTTCATCACATTAAGATGTCTTCCCATGCTAATTCAAAAATTATTTAAATTAATGCCTTTCCAGAGATGGAAAGGAGGATCAAGAGTGATTGAATTGTTAACATGTGTTGAATCATTGATGTGGAAAGAATGACCTTCTAAATATAAATAAATTGAAGTATGCCTAGGCACCAGAAGACTGTGTCTGAATTGAATCTGGGTGATCTCATTTTCATCAAATTTCATTGGAGGCACCAAACTAAGGGTGGATGGTGTTTTCTCCTATGGACTAAAATTCAGTTGAGCAGGTGTTTCAAAAATAAAAGTAAATTTATCACCTCAAGGACAAGAAATATACAATTTATCACCACATGGACATTCTTGAGAATGACAAGAAAGATTGCTGATGGCACGTATCAGTAGTACCACAAGACACCCTTTCCTCTGTCCTGAAAAAAGAAAAAAACTAAGGAGAAAAAATTCTAAAATAAGTTAGAAAAAAAAGGCTATGAAAGAAAAAAGCATAGGTGAGTATGAATTTTTGTGTTATGTGCAGTGGAATTTTCAAGACAAATAAGATTTCATGATCCAAAAGTAATTTCCAAAATATTTTTTAGGAAAGGTATGCTTCCAGTAGTAGACAAACCAAAATACCAAAAGAGGTTTGTAAACTACTCATGAAGGACAGCCACAATACAAAATCTCATCTTCACTACCTACTCAGCTCAAGATATCAGAAATATATCTATATCCCTGGAAGTGATCAAGGCCACTTGATTGGACAGGGATCTGAGGAACTTAATCTAAGAGAAGGTATCCCGGACCATCTCAGGGAGAGTGGGACTTGATGATTTTTAAGGTCCGTTCCAACCTAAACCTTTCTATGATTCTGTGACCATACATAAACAAATGCATAAAGCTCACACTTTTAAGATTTTGTCTACTCATGTAAGAAATCAAAGCTACCGTCACTGGGAGCAAAAAATGTCTGTTTGGGAAAAACTGTGAAGCAACAGGTACAATTGTCCTTTTTTGGAAATGCTCTTATATTTACAAAAGCTGCAGATTACAACTGATTACAGATCACATAAGGTTAGGTAATATAGGAAAAGGCAAGAAGGAAAGCAGGAGAGGGAGCTGTAACTAGAGGTTGTGTAGAGAGCAGGAGCTTACAGAAGCAGGTTGCTTGCAGCAGATGGAAAGCCAGGCTGAAGGGCTTGGTGAATTTATGTGGCATTTTCCTTCTCTATGTTTCTTGTCTTCCCACAGCTCCAATATTGTATATGTAATTTGAGAAATTGCATTCCTTATTTTAATAAGACCCGGGGAGTAAGTTTTGTCTACAGAATGTTTTGTCTTGGGTTCATTGTGTCAGTGAGATCTGAGAATCTGCTGTAGAGTAAAAAACCCTGTCACTTGACATACAACTCTCAGTGTCTTCTCTCATGAGGGTTCTCTAATTAATGTTGTCTTTAAAAACAAATCACTTTAAAGTATTTCATTAACACAGAGTACTGACATTTTTGAACCGGTTTCATCAATAAATGCTTTCATCATTCTTTGTTCTTCCTCCCTTTTTGCACTTATTCCTTGACAGTAAAATGGTTTACTTTTCCAATTTAACAAATAGGAAATGTAGCAAGTGATGCTTTAGATGCTCCTCTAAATATTTTTCTATTTAAGGAAAGCATATCCCATTCTGGGATCGGATGTTTTCTTTACTTTTAATTTTTTTTTACGCATCTTTGCAAAACAGAAATACCTCTTCATAGGTTTTCCTGCTTTTTCAAACTTGCTCTTCCATTTATTCTCTAGTTTTCCAGAAAAAGCTTTTGGTCTAGCCTTTTAAATTCAGATACTACGACCCTTACTGATCATTAAGATTACAAAGTAGAAAGATCAGCTTCTTTGTGTGAAAAGAGGATGAATAGGAATATTTCAATTGTTGTCCTTCAGATACTGTGAATAAGCTTTCATTTCTTCATCATCTTTTAAAAGAAAAAATACTTTTTCTGTTTTCTTGGAAAACTTTTCATCAGGTTATTAACATTGAGCCAGATTTCTCTTAACAAATTTTTCTGCATGTCCACCTGTGATGCTGCTCTCAGTTCTAATATCTTCTGTGAGTCAGTCTCAGTATCCATCTCATCCCACAGAAGCAAGCTCTCCATCCATACACTGACCTTCCTTCTCTTTCCCCAGAAACTTTTTATTTTGAACTGCAACATATTCTGCTTGTTTTGTTTGTCCCATTCCATGGCTGCCCTTTTTTGAATACTTTCTTTGTGCCTTTGTATTTTGTCTCTCTATACATAAACTGGGCATTGGTCCTCTTGGTCAGTCTGCTTTTGCTTATTACTTTGTCTTTGACCTTTTGTTTGACCGTATTTGTTCTGAACCATTGACTGTCATTGCTGGGAGCTTTTTCTCAGACAGTTTTGCTGTCCTTACTATTAAGATGCATTTCTGCAGGGTGAAATCTTCCTCAGCAGTCTCTCCAGTCATGTAGGGTCAGACATTCCACATCCCATCCTGTCAATTAATAGAGAATTTCTAATGTTTCCAAATTTGCATGTAGATGCTGGAGTTTGAATTTCCTTCATTTGCATTGAGTTCTGAATCAGAAGAGACTCACAATTATCTCTTTAAAGTTTCATACTGCCATCCATAAGAGCCACCGGATACCCCTCATCACTCTTCTAGGAATTTTACCATTTTTGCAGATGCAACCAAACTATTCACTCCATTTAACCTCATGTTCATTGCTATTGAGGATCCATTTTTTAAAATAAGACTTGGTTGCAATTCTTGGGCTCTCTCTATGGGAACTGTTTTTGCACTTGTTTGTTTTTCTCATTTACATCCTATTAATCTCTTAATACTGCCTGGTGCCACTGCACTTTGTGAATTCTATGGCTGGATAATAAGAAGGCACCGTATTTTTGAACACATGCTGGTTATTTATTTAACAATGTATTAAGACATTCAGTCTCTTTCCTGTGCATACCAGCAAACTCTCGTTTTACAATCTCTGGTCCAACCCCAACTTTCATTCAGATGATTGCATTGAGATAAATGACTGAAAAAATAAAGCATTTCACATAGAGGGTTAGTCCTGCATCCCAATAGTCTTGTTGTTACTAGGAAATCATTCAATTTAGAATTTCATTTTGGTCAGTGTCATCTCATTACAGTTAATCGCATCCCACATTGCTAGTAAATTATTCTGTCACTCTTAATTTCAAGCACATCTCAGTGCTGTGATTTAGGATTCATGTGCAGCAGTGTCACTGCTGTAGAGTTTTCTCAAGCTCCGACCAAGGCGCAGTCCAAATGCCTTAATACAAAACTCTGACCCAAGTATCATCCATAACATATTCATGACACTCCCATGCAGGCAAAGCATTACAGAAGTGCAACAATCAATATTTAGACTGTAAACCCAGCTGTTTTCATAGACTTTCAATTCTGTGATTTATCTTATTTCTACATAATTTTAACACTGGTGTGGGCAGAGACATTGGGAATAATGTGTTGTGGGAGGCTGATTTAGGGGGGTTTGAGACCTTGGTTTCAACTTGAATTTGGAATGAGAAGAAGCTGGAAAGCTGCTGTGGTATGTTAAGTCCAACAGTTCTAAAGGTGACAGGGAGAAGAAGGTTGTAGGCTCTGTCATCCCATGGTCTTTCTCAAGGAGTTCTGAATCTGAGTTCTGTTTCTAACTCAAACACTAACCTTATACATCACTTGAACAACACCTTTCTGTGATAATTATTCTCCTTTCCTTGGTCTGCCATATCCACTTAAAATGGTAGCTATCCAGGTTATTATGAACCAATGAAATTCTTTAAGCTGATATTACAGCATCAAATCCAAGCAACCAACCAAGCAACCAACCAAGCAACCAAAACAACACCCACCAAAACCCTCCCAAAAACCCCCAAACAAACAAAAAACCACATACAAACCCAAAAAGCTGTCAAAAAACCTAGTCTTGGATTTTATCAGAAGATAAGACCAGGACGTGAAAACAGCTCTGCTGTTTTTAATCCTTGCAAAATAAAATTTTGCTAAGAAATAACTCAAGTATCTATCAAGTTTGCCTTCATAAAACAACTTTTCTGCTTTTGTTATTATAAAATTTGAGTCCTGAGAAAAACAAAGAACCAAAAATGGTTTGTGATTAAAGGAAGACAAGAGTGATACCCTTCAAATTATTTTTATAATTACACCAAATAATAAAATCCATCACAGGGAAGATCACTATATAATGAAAAAAAGCACATGATTATTAACCAAACCATCTTCCAGCTTCGATACCAATTTAATAGTATTAACACATGTTGCAGTATAACTAAAAGAGGAGATGAGGATCTGAATTAACAGCTTCTGCATCTGGAAATATTACTTTCCCTGTTAGAGCTACCTTGTCCTTATGACTGCTCTCTTGATTTCCCATATTTCCATGAGTGATTTTCATGCAAACTTCTAGTGAGTGCTCATAGTGACTGTAAGTAATCTTTCCTCTGTTGTTTGCTCTTTTTTGGCATCAGACTGTGGGAGTGGACTGCGCTACTCAGTAGTCTTGTCTCCTTCTGGAGCAAACCTGAGGATTCAAAACTTACTTTTTCCTCCATGCATTAGAGTTGGCTTTGGGAAACGAAGTGACTGGGAGAAGATAGCAGCAGTCCCTCAGCTCTGACGATGGTTCTGTCATTGTCCCCCTGTTCTGTGGTTGAGTTTATTGTCCCACAATTGTCTTGGTTTCTGTTGCTGGGTGGTGAATCTCCACAGACATTTTGCTTCAGTACCACTGCACTGTGAATAAAAGTGAAATGCCTGCAGCTGTCTTGGCATCCATTTCACGCATAGCAATTCCAATACACATTGTCATTCTAGCAAAATGCCCAAGAAGTTACTCCATGATCCCTCTTAAGCCAGAAGTACTGTCCTTCATAGCATGATTCAGAGCACTTCATAGGGAGTGTAACCTTCCTTGACAGCTCTAGGGACCTGACATGACACAGTAAGAATACTCCCTGTTGTGTCTGTTTTCTGCTTGGCATTAAGGTTTTGAGTGAACTCTGTAGGCTCAGGGGCATTTTTCTGAGCTATAAGTGTGTTTTGGCATAAATATGGCTTTTCTTACTGCCATAACATTTCTTACTGCATCCTGCCAAAGGGATGCTCTGAGGATGTGTCCTCTGAAACCAGTAACTTTTGTGAGGACAGAATCTATTCCAGCATTGATCCATGAGCTTTTCTTTTGCTGGCCTGTCTAGTTTTCCATCTTGTGGTTAGTTTCAATCTAGGATATTACAAAACTGGTTATATGCTGATACTTCAGGGTATTGCAAGTCAGTCAGAGCATGCAGCATAAAAATATATGTGTATGTCCTGGCATAGTATAACCGTAAATGTGTGATGAACACTGCTCAGCTGTGTTGGAGAAAAATGTTTGTTGCTTAAAACACAAATAGTGCTGAGTGCTCCAATTCTCTATCCAGGTAAAACTTGCAATTTCTCTGATGCTAAATCTTTTGCTCTTCCTCAGTCATTGACACTGCTTGACCTAATCTGCTCATGACACGTTTTGACTGTCTTCCAGTCAATTCAGTCCACCCAATGGCAGGTCTTTTCAAGCTCATGTTTCTTGCATAACTAAGTATCCTTGTTTAACTACAGCTGGCAAGTAATCCCCATCCAGCTGCTCCCTCACTTCCCCCTTGTGGGACAGGGGAAAGAATTGGAAGAGTCAAAGTGAGAAAACTTGTGGGTTGAGATAAAGATGGTTTAATAGGGAAAGAAAAGCTGTGTATGCAAAAAACTGTATAAAAACAAGGAATAATTCACTACTTCCCATGGGCAGAAAACTCTTCAGCCATTCCCAGGAAATCAGGGCTCCATCACATATAATGGTGACTTGGGAGGACAAACACCATTACTCCAAATGTCTTCCCTCTCCCCCTTTCTTCTCCTCTCCCCAGTTTTGTATGCTGAGCATGATGCTGCATGGTCTGGAATATCTCTTAGGTCAGTTGGGGTCAGCTGTCCTGGCTGTGTCCCCTCCAAGTCCTTGTGCACCCCCAGCCCCCTCACTGGCTGGGTGGGGGGAGGAGCAGAAAAGGCCTTGGCTCTGTTTTCAGTGTGAGCACTGCTCAGCAATAACAAACCCACCCCTGAGTGTATCAACACTGTTTCCAGCAAAAATCCAAACTGCATGCCAGCTATTCTGGGGAAAATTAACTCTCTCCTAGTCAAAAATGTCATAAAAAGACACTATAAGAATTCACTACGGAGTTATCTTGTCTAGGAGGAAAAGCCTGGACTTGATTTCCATCACAAAGACTCTCTGCTAGTGAACAAAGAAATTAAACACTGCAAAATCATGAGATGCAGGTGTTGAAGGAAGATTTCTTCCTGTGCTGCACAGCTTCATTCTGATCAGGAAAACAGAAAACAGTGACAGATGCAGTGCAGGCAAAGGGAGCCAAAAGTGAAAATGGCTCTGCTAACAGTAATTGTCAGGTTTCTTCCACTTATTATATAATCGTTGCTATCTGTTATGAAGTCTTCTGTGAAGAAAATAATTTAATGTTATCTTTACAGATGAAAACAGAGGTGAAATTGAGGAGAAACTGAAGGGGGCTGAAATTACTGAAGGTCACCCAAGAAACTGGAAGCACAGAAGGAAATCTTCTGGTTCTTTTAATTGCTGAAATTAAAAAAAAAATTACTAGCAATGTGTTGCACTCATACGTGGAAAGAAGCAGAACAGTCTTTTTCATCTCTCTTTTCACTGCCCTCACATGAGGTTTAGGGTATAATCCAATCTTTTGCATTTCATGGAATAAGTGGTAAGTCTCACAGAATTTCATATGTGACAGCAATATAGATATCTGCATGCATCTTGTATATACCAATTTAAAGTTTAATTAAGCCTCTTGTGTTAAGTCAAATGACCTTGCATTTGTTGTGGTCAAAGTGCTTATACAGTACATATATAACATTGTGTAGCTCACAGGAAAGTTTTGTTTATTTTTCTCAGGGCTGCAAACCTGTGCAAAAAGTGATAGAGATAGATTAGGAGTGAATGGAGTTGTTTCTACACTATGTACTATAGCTCTGGGTAGAATTGGCCTAAAAACAGACATAGGAAGATAAGCTGGTTCACATTCAGCTGAGAGACAAGTATATAGGTTAAGTGGTATTAATCACTGAACAATTGATTTAGGTTTGGATCCTTCCAAAAATGGCAGTCTCCTTGATGGCTCACTGGGGCTATCATGTCTTATGATGGAGACAGTTTTCACACTTGATGGGATGATAATACCTTTTCCCACTGTGAATGGTTTTTTACATTGATGGATTTTGCATTTTATGTAAACTCCATGTGACAAACACAAATGACAGACACTGTAACCTAAAACTATAAACTAGACTTCACACATCCCAGTCCAGTAGGGACTTGAACTTTTTATTTATTATTATTGTTTGGATATTTTCATCCTGTCCTGTAGAATATTTAGAGAAATAAATAAATAAACTGTAAAAATTTTGGACGTAAAATTTATTATATGTGTTGTTCTCAAATAACAATAAATATTCTTATTCTGAAGTCTCATTAGGGTATGAAACTTTGGTGGTTAATAGCTTAAGAGGCTTATGAAGAAAATATGGTTATTTTTATTATCATCCACTAAATTGCTAAATCTGTCAAATTTGATTACCTTTTATATGTGTGTGCATTAGCTAGAAGACAGCTTTATTAGCATGTTCCTGATAGAGTTCCTATTTCAGTTCAACTGGACAAGAAAATGAGCACGAAAAACATAAACATATTGCATTAAACAAAACTGGACCAGGGGAGTATGGCAAAACTAGCAAAGCTCATACTTAATTTCATTGTTTCCTCTGGCACAGTGAATGATTTCTTATTCCAACTAATCTATGTGTCATGTCTCTAATCCCCTTACTGCCAAGAAATCATCCTACAGCTGGTCCTTGAGGAGCAGTTGACATTTCTTTTGTGAAAATCTCAACTTTATGGAAAGAAGTTTTGCCTGTATTTTATACCCACTGACAAGTAATTATGTTTTTTCTTGCCTAGAAAGTCAGTACAACTGAAGAGTTATTTCTAGTCTATGTGATTGGGTTTGTCTTTTGAAGGAGGAGGGCTAAAATAGGTGTGAATGAAATCCAACTTTTCCTAATTTTTTTTTTTGAAGAGCATTTTCTAGGGCTTGCATGGAAACTGTATAACGCATAGAGGTGATGAATGTCTCTCAGGTTTTCAGCTCAGCCTATAGCAAATTGCTGATCTGATATAAGAATTAAAAATTACATAGGGGATTAATCATTGTCCTCTCCTGGAGAGCATGCAAAACAATATAGAACTACCTCAGAGGGGTTGTTATGGTACAGACATGTGTGACCAGGAATTCAGTCAGTCCTTACAAAAAAAGTGTTGCTCCAGCTCCTGATTTTGTCGGTGGTGAATTCCTATTGAAATTTTGGTAAAAAATCTTGACCTAATCAAGGTTTTCTGGATTGTGTTATCTGAAATTATCACTGTGTTTTCAGTTCTTCATCGGTTTTCAATGATTTGGTACATGCTTTGGCAGTGCAGGGTAGACACCCTGATGTCAGAAAAGGACTTCAAATTGATGTTTAAAGGCTTGTCCTAGAATGCAGACATAAACTTCCATCTGGACCTTATAAATTGTTTTATGCAAATTATGCAAAAAATTCCTGTAGATTACCAGAAAGTGCCATTTTGAACCTTGATGTTCTGGACACCAGATCTGTGTCTTAAGACCTGGCATTCAAGAAAATCCCATTGAATCCCACTGAGAGACTGAGAGATTTTTTTTTCTTGAATAACAGATGCAATTTCATCTAGAAGGTTTTAAAGGAGTAAGAGGTATTCTTCTATCGAGAAACATAAACCTAAGTAATGTCGATGTCCTTTCTGACTTGCTGAATTTAAGTTGCAGCGTTTTCCTTGTTCATGGATATTAACCGCAGCCAGAAATGGGGAATATGACAAATATTATTGCACAAAGCTTCCAAGTAGAGTGCATGCAGAGGATAATGCGGTCATACAAACTGAATTCATTCCAACCAATATTATTACTCTGAGTGTCAAAGCAACAAATAGTGGCCGGTATCTTCTATAACAATGCCAATATCTTTGACACAAGCTGAATGGAAAATTGTACTGGTTTTCTAGTTCCTTGATGAATGACAAAGGCAAAAATGATGCTTTGTCAAGACGACTTGGACAAGTTATTTACTATATATTTCTAGGGCAAAGTAATAATAAATAAGAAATATTTGTCCTGGACAAGAAAGATTTGCAGGCTGTTTCCTTGCCAACAAATGATATCTTTTGCAAAGCAATGCGACTGTGAAAAAATGTTCTTATTATTTCTAAAATATTCCCAAAACAAGAAAAGAGGATGACTTGGCTAAAGCAAACATCTCTTTCATATGATATCCAGAGATACTAACTATGGTGGAAATAGAATTTTGTCCTTTACTGTTGAAAACAAAGCCAAGCTCTCTAATTGCTACAAATGTTATAACTGTTACTAAAATACATTGCAATTAGTTTGTTGGTGTATCAAGGCCTTAATCACTGATCAGGACTTCAGTATGTTAAGTTGATAAAAAAAAGAGATCAAACTTCACAACAAGTGGCTCAGAGTGCCAGGCAGGAGAAAACAGACGAGTGTACAGAGATGGGTCTGCATATGCAAAGCAGTGCAACTGTTCATTGTCATGGAATCACAGAATGGGTCGGGTTGGAAAGGACCTTAAAGGTCATCTAGTTCCACCCCCTTTCCATGGACTGGGACACCTTCCACTAGACCAGTGGATCAGGGCCATACCCAAACTTGTCTTGAACTGTTAACAGAGTTAAAAATCATCATCTGGAAGGAGTCCAAAGGCATCAGGATTAAATTGTTGGAAAGATATGGAAGACAGTAAGAGAGGAAAATGGTAAAGACATCAAAAGCAAATGGAAGAGGTGGGTGTTACCGGCCAGCATGTGATGAGAGACAGCACTGCTCTTAAAGAAATTTTGCCAGTAGGCTCCTATCTCCATTAGATAGGTTTATTGACATAGATCATTTGTGATGGTGGTAGCTTGAGCTAAGTGCCTCAAAACGGGGATCCCAAACAACTAATTCCCTGAGCAATTATACTCTTACAATTTTGCTGACTGATATTGCTGATATTGCTGACTGATGGAGGAGGAGGCGAAAGATGCTTTGTGTACTCTTTAGCACTTATGCTGAGCAGAAATAATCTGCAAAATTCTCATATCACTGTCATATATCCACATACTTGGATGTAAAGAACAAAGCATAAAAGATAGAATAAAATGTCCCAGTTTGTAAGCTAGAGACTTATAAAAGAGTAGTAAATTCATTTTAACATTATTTGTTGTTCATGATTGTGGTAATAGGTTTTTACCTGGAATAATGTTTTTTCAAATGTATTTAAAGACTAATGCAAATTAATAATTTTACTGATAATTTATTGGGTTTTCTTCTTTAAAGCCTTTGAGACCTGACTGAACAATAGAAATGCTATGGTTTTCTGGTATAACTATGTGCAATATAAATATATTTATATAGGTGTTGCAAACTTTAGGTGAAACATTGATGGAGAAGCAATGAGAATTATTTCTCAACACAATTTACTCCTTACTGAAGACTGATTAATATATACAGAGCATAACACATGTTCTCAAATTTTTTATTTACTTAATTCCTCCTATTAAAGAGGAATTAATCTCTGATCTTGCATTTATACATTGTGCAATATTATTCACAGGAGTAACCCCACTTATTCCTATGAAAATGCTCTTTAACATAATAATGTGTATCCATAAAATGATTGAAGGACATATATATGCTAGATAGGGCTCTGACAACATTGTAATAGAAAGTTTTTTCCTCTCAAGTGGCTATTCTTTATATCAGGATTATTTATTGGAGTACTTTTTATGATAAAAGTCAGAGAATTTATCTAGCACCCATGGTGGAGCTTATGGGTTGGTCTACTAAGAACCCAGCCTGAATCTTCCTGCTTGTAGGTCAGGTTTTATGCTTGTTGATCTTCAAATTGACAGAGTTGCCATCTGACTAGTTGATCATGCTTTTATTCATTGAGAATTAAAAATTATTGTAATTGTAATTCAGGTCTTTTCCCTGTGATGAAACTCAAAAGGTTAAATCATATCTTTGATGTGACGCCTAAGCCAGGTCTTTGATCTGTAAACAGGGGCAATAAAACTGAAAAGAGCCTCACCTGTTTGTAAGTATAATTACTGTATATTAATCTGAAGTCAAGTCTGAAATTATTGCTCTATTAGCATATCAAAAGCTTTCAGAGCAGAATATTATTTGACTAGGAGTTAGCTATTTAAGATAAGCTTGCAGGATGCCAGCAAAGTCATATTGCAAACACAAAAATGAAAAGCTAAAAGGAATTCTAATCAACAGAATAAATATCCAAACTCAAAAATATTTGTATACAAGATATGCGAATATAGAGAATTTTATTAGGCTCCATTTCTCACAGTGTAAGTCAAAAGAAAGTAAGGAATGTTGGAACTACATCTCACTACTTGATGTTTTACTGGAAGTTAGGATGATCTGCTTTTTGTAACATATTTCTAACTTTGGTCAGTCTTTTCAAATTCTGCTCCAGGTGATTACTATAGCTTTAGAAAGTCAAGAAGGACAGAAATTTCACTATCCCAGTAAGCTCTAACTGAGTGTGAATAAAAAACTTGTAACAAGAGAGGGTGTATGGTTCAAACCTCCTCTGGCTGCAGAGGGAACTGAATTTATGTTGCCAGCTCCAGGGTGGACTGAGCGGATGAGGATGACCTGAGTCAGTCATCTTTGCAAAAAGAAATGCCATAGGTTTTTGTGGGGTAATGCAATGATGTGGGTCTTTGTCTGAGCCACCAATTTGGGAGTGTTGTTGAGTGCCATGAAAAGCTTTCCTTTCAGTGCCTCCTGTTGGGCTTTGTGAGTTCAGTGTATAGGGGACTGTGAAACTAAGCACTGAACTCTATCTGACTCCTGTGTAAATGGAACTTAGGCCCCCACTTGAGATTATGAATTCCATTTCCAGAGCTGAGTGTGGCAATATTGAGTGTTATGGTACCTGAGTGAGCCCCCTGAAAAATCTGGATCTAAACTATGGCACTGTGAGTTATGAACATTAATCTTACAGTCTCATGAAAATAAATGTTGCTGATGACTGAAAGCACAATGTCTACATGAATGCCTTGGATAGAAGAGGACAAACCTAAAAAAATGTTGAATAAAATCAGCTTGACATGCAGGAGAGTCTATTCCTTTCTGCCATGTATCTTGTCATCTTTTGAAAATAAATGACTCCCTATTATTAAATGTTACAGAGGAGCAGTAATGGACATATATAGTTCTCCAGGGGATGATAACTGTATATTAGCCTAAAACACAATTTCCAAAAAAAGAAGAAAATTAAATAAAAAGAAAACAATTTGTACAATGTTTCATAATCCTGTATACCAGCCAAACTTAAATAAAAGTTAAATAATAAAAGCAAGAGAAGAGCCTGATTCATTACTTAAAATGTAGACCATTGTCTTTGTCCTCTGTGAGTAACTACTTGTGCAGGTTATTTGCACTTCTTTATAGTCTATAGATTAGACAGTTCAAGCTCCTTTTATCAGCTGTCCTGAGAGATTTTACTATCAAGACTCAGAGTTGAAAAACCTCCAGAACCCTGAGACCTTTTTCTGGAAGAATAATCAATTTTTCACTAAGACAAATTTGATTCCTATATACATTTTCTAGATACCTGTTGAATAAAATTATTTGCCTTGGTTAGATAAAGCTTTGAGTAGTAATATATAGAAAATGCACATGAAAATCCTATCCAAGTATAATAATCAGAACCTGCTTATCTATTATGTATAATAAAGGGAAATGGGCTGATTTTGCATGTTTGGCTCACACAAGTTTCAGTCTAGCAAAACATGTATTATTGGCCACTGCCTGATCTTCAGTTTCTAATTCTCTACTATGCTACCTCAATTTTGTGTTCATACTTCTTTACAAAAATCAACACACGAGTGAAGCTTTAAGAGGAAAGGAGGAATTAACTAGTAAAAGTTAAAATTAAGAAACTGACTATATAAAAGTTATGCATAAATTATATACAGACCCAAGAAAAGTTCAAGAATGGTCAACTGCACATAAAAGTAAATGATTCTGCCACTTCAGAAGCTCCTTAGTTCAGATGCTAGGAGTTATTACTCAAGGCATCAAATTGTAATTTCTTCCCTAGAACTTGGCTAAAATGGAACTATGATGAATAGGCTAGCAGGTCTTTCACCTATTTATTTTTGCTTTTATTGCAGGAGTGATCATTAAATAATACAGAAGTCTAAATGGATATTGTCATGGTGCTGTGTGAGACTTTCCCCCTTTGTATGGTTGTCACAATTATCTTTATGTGTAATGAAACTCACTTGCAAGGTAAAATATATGAAACTTTACCTCAGCAGCACAGTCCATGGGAACAGCAGCACAGTCTGTGCAGCAACAGAAGTTCATATGTCAAATCCAGATAAAGACCGTTTTTCAATTATTTTCTCCATAGCTTTATGTCTTTAGTTTAAAATATGCAAGAGATTTTTCCTTCTTTCCTTAGACAACACTTCCTATCTCACACCTGAAAAATCATCTAACCTCATTAAGTACAAAGAGGCCAATGTTTCAACATTGGTTCATTAGACTATCTCATAAAAAATTTCCAAAGTCCTATAATTTAGATGATTTTCTTGGATTTTATATGTTATAGTTACAGCCAATATTAATATTTAAAGCAGATAATGTGACTGGATCATGTATGAAAGATGTGAAGGAGTACCTTGAATTTTTTAGGGCATTTCCCATAAATTCACTTCTATAAAGTTTACAAGGATGGATAATGGATCTGGAGAGTGTGAGCAATTTGCATCCTTCTTGTTTAGACCAGTCTATGTGAATGCATATTTTTGGGCCAGTATCTTGATTGGCTGAACTCTGATACTCTGGCTCATAGTTGCAAGGATGCTATTAGCTCGCTCACAGCTTTGCTTTGATCACGTGTAAAAGCATTCTGGTTTTGAGACTGTACTTTCATACCTTGAAGTGTATTTCAGAGACATGTCTCTAAAATGTTGTGTAATCATTCTTCATAGAGTCACTGGGTTTTGAAAATGGAAAGAAGTTCTGTGTCTGCTTTTCACCTTTTCCATATAAACTTTTCTCATCTGATTGCTATTGCAGAGTGATATACTTTTGTATGAACATTCTCCCTCACTTTGTCCTGTTCAATATTTGCTCCCACATTTTGTCAGTGCTGTGTATGTTTTTTGTCATCATTGCCATACTCTACTGCATCTTTGCTCTTTGGCTTTAAAGACTGTAATAATCTACATCATCCCTACCTACTACCTTTTTTATATTAGGCTCAAATTTTATATCTATAGCCTTTCTTCTATAATCTAGTACACTTTTTGTCCTCATTCCTCTGTTCTTCCTGCTATTTAGAGAGCTGCAGGGAAGAATTTCTAGTAAAAATCCCTGAAAAGATCTCTTTGTCTTTCAGCTAAACCTTTCTTCCTATTTAATTCTCTGCAGCCTCTGCCAAATACTATGGCTCCAAAAGCTATTGTAAATTTCCAAAGTTTCTTTACAGAATCACAGGATTGTTGAGGTTGGAAGTGACCTCTGAAGATCATCAAATCCAACTCCCCTGCTATGAGAGCAGGTGACACAGGAACATGTCTAGGTGTGTTTTGAATGTCTTCAGAGAGGAAAACTCCATGCCCCCCATGGGCAGCCTGTTCTAGTGCTCTGCCACCCTCAGTATAAAGAACTTCTTCCTCATGTTAGTATGGATCTTGTATTTTAGTTTGTGGACATTGCTTCTTGTCCTGTTGCTGGGCATCAATATAAACATCCTGACGCCCACCTTAGACATATTTATATGTACTGATGAGATCACCTCTCAGCTTTCTCTCTCTAGACTAAACATCTCTCCTCATAAGAGAGGTGCTGCAGACCCCTCATCAACCTGCTCCAGTATCTCCTTGTCTTTCTTGAACTGTGGAGACCAGAACTGAACACAATACTCCAGATGTGGCCTCCTAGGGCAGAGTAGAGGTCACCTCTCTTGACCTGCTGGCCACAGTCTTCCCAACCCCAGGATATTATAGGCCCTCCTGGCAGCAAGGGCACACTGCTGGCACACGGTCAACTTGCCATCCACAAACACTCCCCGTTCCTTCTCCACAGAGCTGCTTTCTTTTCTAGGTCAGACCCTGACCTACTGATATTTAGAGTTATTTCTCTTTGGGTGCAGTACCCAACATCTGCCTTTGTTGTACATTATAAGGTTTCTCTCCACCCAACTCCTCAGCCTATCAAGGTCCTGTTGAATGGCAGCACAGCCTTCAGGTTTATCAGCCACTCCCCTCAGTTTTATCATCAGCTGAACATTTTGCTACAGTTCTTTTCTCCTCTTTTTTCTCTCTTACAGTTTGCCAAAAGATTATATATACTTGGGTTTTGTTCAGTGTCAATCGGAATTAGAATATATTTCAAATTTCTGATGAATTAAAAACTTCCTGGATCCTGCTGCTCTTCAGAAAAACTGATTTTTTCATCACAAATTGCACAGCTTGAGCAACTGACAAGGCTATCAACATGAAAGAATTTCAAAGTCAGAAAATGCAGGAACAGAGATACCAGGAAGGCAGAAAGAACTCTGTCCATGCCCTGTTTTGAGCTCAGGGGAAGGCTGTCTAAATCTAGACGTGTCAAATGAAATTAAATGTTCCATGTTTCTCAAATAGGCATTTTCTTTTTTTAGGCTATTAAATTGAAAAAGTCAGAAAGTTGCACTCCCTAATCAAAATGAAATTTACTAGTATTTTATTTTTTGTATTTTTGGTCATCATTTGACATTCTGATTTCATACGATATTCTGATATTCTAGAATTAAAATTTGATAATGATTAACTATTGTGAATAGTGGAGAAATAAAGGATTAAAATTCACTGTTAGTATTATGAGATATCAATAAATATAGCCAATAAAAACTTATTAAAATGCAGTTCATACATGATTAACTAAATACTTTGAAACATTTATCTACAAATTTGATGATAAGTTAGGAGGAAAGAAAAAGCTCACAACAACTTTCTTCATGATTAAGATACTTCCAGTAACAGGAAAAGAACCTGGATGGAAATGGCACTCTATAACACATATCAGATAAGAGATCTCACTGAGGCTTGGCACTAATGCTTGAAAAATGAATTATCTGTGAAAAGCAGTGCTAGTGGAAGCATCTTATTTGTCTAATTACACTTGCAGCAAAATGCTATGTGTAGGAAAACAGCATGAGGTTGGGTTATTTAATCTGATTTAAGTAAACATTATTGCATATTTTTCCTTTTATAAGAGTTCTGATTTATGTGTATACATATTAATTAGCACATTAACTCCAAACTGGTTATGAAAAAGAAAATGTTGCTGTTATATTTAGCGTCATGTACCATTCAGATTTAGATACAAAGAAGTTTTAAAATATATATGTAATGAGCAAAATAATATAAACTCTTTCAGTTATTTTTATCACTCATGGCCTATAGATTTTTAACTCTACCAACACAATTAATATTGAATTTCCAGCATCAGTTTTAGTGCTTGTGCAGACATTATGCTAAAATTCTACTTAGTTACTTGCAATTATGCTGATTTTTTACTAACCTGTGGCAGGGATTTCAGGAGGTGATTTGGAGTTAAGACTTGCAATTGTGTTAAGGCTGGTAATAAACTCCATTAAATTTATAAAGATGTTTATAATCTTATAGTTTTAGTCATGGTTAAAAATATCAACAACAGAGTTTTTTAAAAAAAAAAATGTAAAAGACCAGTTTTATAAAAAGCCTACTGATCATCAGCCATGTCCTATAGCTGTGTATTTAAAAAGCCATCTATTTAAAAGGAAAATTAATTTAGTTAGCACACAATACCACCAGACTGATACATTCACTGATTCACTCAAATATGGGTATTTTCATTGATTTAGCTTTTGAACAGTATTATTTCTGCTATCTACATTATTTTAATGCAGTCTCAATCCATGCTAATTTGATGTTAAAAATTGTGGATGGGCCAGGAGAGAGGGAATTTCAGTCTCAGAGCACATCCTCCATGCCCAGATAGAACACTTCCAGAGGGTATTCATTTTATCTTACTTTTGAGAAGATTTGTTATCAGATGTTAGAAGTTAATGTCTTAACCCTATAAATAAGGAAATCTGACTAAATCTGCCCACAGCTATTATGTTCTTCACCTTTCCATTCACTATGTGCTTGATCATCCTGGCTGTGGAGAGGTATTTTATCAAGATTTTCCTGTTTTTTCCACTCTTTCTGACCCAACTTTGCTATTTCTTGTCCAGTACTGTCAATGAAGTCAGCTGTACCTCAGCCCTTAATTCTTAGGGCAGCAAAAGTGTCTTTACCTGCCTCTCTTAGAAACTTTGAGCTAGTGGTGGTCCTCAGAAACATTTCTTCAAATAGAAGATCTTCACATCAAAAAACTTGTATTCATGGTAGCAGTTATTTTTTGCTTGTGAAATGAATTTAGCCACTAGGAAGTGCCTTACTTTGTGCAGAATGCTGAAGCAGTCAACTTATGGTTCAGAGCTCAGCATCATTCGAGCTGATTTCCTCATAATATGAATTCTTTTATTTGAAGTTCTTTTAATAAGGCTACAGTGATACTGACAAAATATTATTTTTAAATAAGAGGCAATATTTGAAGGAATTAACTAGAAAAACCAGTTAATATTGTTTCGTGAAGGCAAAAATGTGATGATCAAAGTACCTGCAGGACCCAATCCCTGGATCTTTGGGCTTTTTTATGCACAAATATACCTGCAACTTCTTTAATTGCATTACTGGGAAAAAGTACTGCAAAAGCACAGTCTGCTTCAAAAGTATTCCACTGTGAAAACAGCAATGAGAAAGTCCACTGTCAATAATTTACATACAAAACACATTCTATTCCCAAGTAAACAAATACTTGTTAGATTTCTATATACAGACTGACAGAAATCCTAAAAAATATGGTTTTATACCACTAATCATCCTCATAGGATTTTTAGTTAGTTTCAAGGTTAGGACTGCTACACCTGACTTCAGCTCTATTCAGCTCATAGGTTTGCTACCTATGTATGTCCACAGACTAGTCTTTAGCCAATGGAAGTACTTGCATATCTGAATATCTATGTTAGAAAGGAGTGAAATATCCTTTAGAAGTGCCTCAGACTCGCTACTGGGTTTTGGAAGCACTTAGCTCATTGTCTTAGTCTCAATACTGAACTTTAAATAGTTGAAATAAAGTGAAATTTCAGTCTTGGATAATTTATGTGCTCTGAGCCCTTGATGTGAATATATAGAACATATTCCTGATGAATCAAAAGGTATCAGTTTTGAACAGAGAGCTGCAGGGAAGAATTCCCTAAAGGGAAAAAGGTTAATCATTATCGAGGCTTATTCAAACTGAGGCCTCACGGCACAGATAGCCTCTTGCTGTTCTCTCTCAGGCAGTGTTTCATCCATGAGAGTAAATCTAAATTTACTAAAAAAACCACCCAAACTTTCTCTAGATTACCAAATGTTGTTATTTAAAATATTGCACCATATTGGAAAAAATACTGGTAAAAATACTTCAGATTTGTGAGTGCTAAAAAGGAAATTCTATAAAACACAGAGCCATTATTGATTTAATTGCTGTGCGTATATTACTGGCTAAGTCTAATGATATCTGTTCAAGAAAAATGAATGTAATCAAAACATCTGACAAAGCACACCAACTAGTTTTGTTTGTCCAAAGGCCGTATTTATACCACACAGATTTTATGATTTTATGGGACAATAGTTACTTATTTTTCCCCAAAAGACGTTTTTCCTCTCTTTCCTATTTTCAATAATCAGACATATCTCTGTTTCAGAATGAATTCTCCATTTATGACTGATGCTGTGTTCCTCAGGTGATATTTTTTAATTCATTAATTTAATTTCAATATTTAATTAAACCTGTGTGCATGTCTTTGGTGAGAAGTGCTGAGTAAGCAAGCCAAATGCAACTGTTTGCCATGGGTTAGGTCAGGACAGATTTAAGCGCAAGCATTAATTACTGTGCAATAACAAGGTCCATGTGAAAGATTTTTGAGTAGTTGTTGTCTTTGTGACAGAGTAGTTATTAATATGTAGAACAATGTATAGCTGCAGAAACTGGTTACTTTTAATTCCCCTTTCCTGCTTTGCTGGAGAGGTGGTTGTTGGCGTTCAGGAGAAGTAGCATGCTAAATTTGCTACCTCTGGCCATGTGAGCTTGGTCCCAGGTGTTCCTGGTGGCCCTCTGTGGTCAGGTACACCCAGTGGGGGACATGGTGGATGTGGTTTATGAATTGAAAGCATCTTCCACTCAATTTGATTTTTAATACTTGGCAAATGACTCTGAAGAGTTGCCCATTGATTGTTGTAACATGTCAATTCGCAAGTATTCCTGTATCATTTTAGTTCTCATACCTCTGCTATTTATGTGGTTGGGTTTGGAATACTTTCAGATTTTTTTTTTAGGTTCAATAGGGTTTTTTTTTCTTTTTGTTTGTTCAGGGTTTTTGTTTGTTTATTAGGTTTTAAAAATGGCTAACTGTCCTTTATTTAACAATATTTATACCCCTAAAATCACAATATTCTGAAAGTCAAACTGCAACAAACCTACTTATTGGTGTGGTGCTGGATCAGTTGGCCATGATGCCTTTCAAAACTTAACTGCCTTTTTTCACATAGACTAACCTATAGTACCTAAGCTTAAGCAGAGACAGGAGAAATAGAGACGCACATAATCTTTTAGGTTGGAAAGGATCTCCAAGATCATTAGGATAATGCAATTCTCAGGCTCAGGGTCTAGATACAGATCTAAGGTCTGCGATACAGCTCCCAGTTCTACCCTACATTCTCTGGATAAAATTAGCCCAATCATTTAGCCTCCTCATAGTTTAGTCTCTGACTTTTCAATATGCTGCTAAGAAACATTTATGTTTCCAAAGTTTTCTATTATCTATGTATCTTCAGGTGAATCTATCACACTCTCTGGAATAATCACTTTTTGGGAGAACAATGATCACACTATAATTAATACATAATTACACATAGCAAGACCTGCCTTTCATAGATCCCTGCTGGCTGTGTCTGATCCCCTGGTTGTTCTGCACATTTTGTATGGTGGCACTCAAGATAATCTGCTCCATGACCCTTTCTAGTACTGAGGTCAGGCTGACTGGGCTGCAGTTCTCCACATCCTCCTTCCAACTCTTCTTGTAGATAGACTTGCCAACTTGCAGTCACCTGGGACCTCCATGGTTAGCCAGGGCTGCTGGTAAGTGATGGGAAGTGCCTCAGTGAGCACTTCTGTTGGCCCCCTCACCCATTGAGTGAATCCCATCCAGTCCCAGAGACTTGTGCAGGTTTAAGTGGCATAGCAGACCACTGGCCATTTCCCCTTGGATTATGTGGGCTTTACTCTTTTCCCTGTCCCTGTCTTTCAGCTTAATGGACTGGGTACCTGGAGACCAACTATTAAAGACTAAAGCAAATAAGGCATTTAGTATCTCAGCCTTTTTCTCATCCTTTGTCATTATGTTTCCATCTGCATGCAATGAAGGATGGAGATTCTCCTTTGCTCTTCTTTTGTTGTTAATGTATTTTTAAAAATCTTTTTTATAGCCTTGTATGACAGTAGACAGATAACATTCTAGTTAGGCTTTGGCTCTTCTGATTTTTCACTTGCATGACCACACAACAAACATCCTTACAGTCTTCCTGAGTTGCCTGCCCCTTCTTCCTTCAAAATTTGGCACAAATGATTCTTCACACAAATGAAATAAGGCATCAGCTGCAGAGGGAAAAGCTGGTTTTCTAGAGGATGCTACCTCAGAATGGGTGTCTATCCATAGCATTTCAGATATGGAGCCTTTGTTCAGGATAAGCAAATATAACAAGCTGGGTTTGTACTCTTCTGCAAGAAATTCTATAAAAACTTATATAGCAAAGCTTGCTATAAATAATCTACCCCTGTTATCAATCAGTTTTCAGCATGACAAGTATGCTGCCAGTCTGCTCCACTGGCTCAATCAATGGCATATTGAGAATACACTTCTTGTTTGTGGCATCCAAGCCTGCATTCCATCATTTCAGCAGTTCATATTGTCCTTGTTATGATATTCTGATGATTTAATGATGTAATACTCTAAGGGGAAAAGATGACTTTTAGTTGATAAAAACCTACAGAGACTTATTTGTATCTGGGAGATAGGAGATTATTTGCAAATTTGCTTTCCTATTTTGTAAGTAAAGTATTTATTGTTTTTCTAATTATAAACTTGTTAAAAAGAACTGGAGATGCTGTTTGTGAATGATAATATTCAATGCTGTCAATCACAGTTAAGGCCCAAATTTCTGAATAACATTTGCCTGCAGGAACTTGCTCCCTGCCTTATCCTTCACTTCCTCTCTCCCTGCCATCTCATATTGTTTCAGGTGAATACTTTTTTCCAGACGTCCCTATTTCACTCATTTGGCATACAAACTTTACAACTTCAAGGAAGACCTTAATATTTTTTGGAAGCTTGCTGGGGTCAGTTGAAAAGTTGGTGACACTGTAGGTTGCTTCTTGCTTCCATTATAACTGTGAATGTTTCATGCATATTCTTTCTTATGTCTGTGCTACTTTCTTATTTGCTTATTTCTAAGAGCGTCCCTGAATTGCTAGAGTGAATGATATTATAATAAGTGTTAGGAGGAAGTCGTTCACTGTGAAGGTCGTGAGGCACAGGCACAAAATGCCCAAAGCAGCTGAGGATGCCCTATCCCTGGCAGTGTTCAAAGCCAGTTTGGATGAGCTTTGAGCAAACCGGTCTAGTGGAAGATGTTCCTTCCCATGGCAGGAGGGCATCAGAACCAGATGATCTTTAAAGTCTCTTACAACCCAAACCACTCCATCATTATATAATTATAGATGCATAATATTATATTTTATATATTTATATATTTTCTTTTGTTGTGAGAATGCAGAATTTTTGTTTGCATCATGCCTTTATCCATTTCTGATTGGTCTTCTATGTTCCATGATTAATGAGAAATTGCACATATGCTATGTCGATGTGAAAAACAACCAGAAAGCAGTTACTTATCTCTGCTACTTCAGAATTTATTGCATTATTTCCCGTAATACATCCTCCAGCAGAAGAAAGAAAGAATCAAAAAAGCTTGATTTATTTAGAGATCCTGAAATCCACTCTATGCATACAGATTTGTGCAGTATTCAGTGCCTGCTAGAATTATTCCAGACAGACAGCTGTTTCCAACACTTATCAGAAAGGAGCTCTGGATATGAGGTCCATCTAGCTGGGTTCTATAATGATAAAAAGATTTTATCTGGGTTATAACCTCTTCAACTGAAGCTCTAACATGATCTTGGCAATAGCTTTGTGACCTCCATTGATTCTTTCCTGTAAAATAAGAGATATGGCTGTGTACCACCAATGTTTCACAAACACACCCTAATACTTAAGCCAAAACTCACCTTTTGTGACCATTCACACAAAAAATAGCAAACAAACTCCAGGACAAAAGATGATTGAATCCCCTCCCAATGTGTTTTTGAGACAAAGATTTATTAGTGTTAACATAGTATTCAAGCCCAGTATCATCCCCGATACATAGAAGTAAAGAGGCTGTCTTTTAAAATTGTGAAAAAAATTGATTTTCTTTCTAAAGTCCATGAGGAAATTTTAAATTTTCTGTTCAGTTCAATATATCTCAACCACTACTTTTTAGACCTTCTGCACAGACTGACTGAGACCTTCCAGAGCTGATAGCTGATCTGCATTATGCATGACACGTGTCCAGGTGTGAATACTTCTATGTTCAAACCAGAAAACTACCCAATGTAAGATACCACTGGAGGTGACAGTGCAACTGTCCTGTATGACCAGACAAGACCTCTCCAATTGCAACTATCTGGTCAAATACAGCTCCAGAACATGACTGTTTCTTTCCTTTCCTCTCACCTGTCACAGATTAGTCTGCAGGTATTGTTGGTAGAATACAGAAAAAATTTCAGTTCATTAAATCAATTTGTAACAGATAAACATGTGGGAAAAAACTTTTTTTTCCTTTTTAATTATTTTCAATATCATTATTCAAAACCTTAAGCTAACTTCACATTTGTTGTCATTATCCACATGAATTTGCAGTGGTTTATGATGACAGATTTGCATTTTTATATCCAGGTCAATTTATTGTAAGAATGAGGCATCTTTCATGAGCCTGTTTCTGTGGTGAGTGATTGTCCTTGTTGACTAATGGGTTAGTAGGTGGAGGGAGTGGGAGGCAGCCCTTGAAACCCATGATCACACTTACAGAGCAGCTATTAAGGAAACCTTTGCTGCCAGCTTCTGCTTTTGTGTGCCTTTACCTTATAAATTGTTGCAGCAACAAAACTGTGATTATACTCAATAGAAATATTAAACTTAAAACTTGAGAGACATTAAGGGAAAAAAATGTAATAGGAAATAATTTTGTGAAGGATATGAGGGTTAGGATTTTCTGTCTCTTTTCATTCTTGCAGTTGTTTTTTTTTCCTCTTCCCTCCCCACCCCCCTTGCACTCACTGTTGGTGATATGGTACTGAGTTACCTTTGTTTAATCAACAGTCTGATGGGGGAACTCTCACCAGGCTGATTCTTCACATCTCAGACTGTCTGGAGCCTACTTCCATCAAGCAATGTCTTTGTACTTAACACCTTAATGGTCCTGAGGCGAGAGAGAAATAGCAGTTCCTTGAAAGGAGAATAATTACACCCAGACACACAAATGCATTTGGTGCCAGATTTTGTTACCTCAAATAAGCAAAATTAAAACAAATGTCTTCTCTTCTACACTTACAGCACTTGTCTCTCTTCAGGAGGTTTAGGACAAATGGATTAGGAGACACCAATGACCTAATCCTGTGCCCTTTAAATCCTAGATAATTTTGCCATTGACTTCAGTTGGCAAAAAAATCAGGCAAAATGGAAAAACCTCTTGAAGGAAATTATTCTCTTTGTTTGACATTGCTGATGTTTTACTAGTCAGCAGTTGCAGAGTGAGATTTTTAGAAGGTGATGAGTCACCAAATGATTATGTGCCAATATTTAACATTAGTAAACTCTATTTATTGTCTGACATTTTTGAAAGCGACTGGTGATTTTAGTGACCCAGCTCAATCACATCCATGGGCATGAGCTACTTTTCAGTAATGTGCTTAAATGTTTCTGTACTTGTGGTACACACCCAGAAACTAACCCCAATCACTTGTCATAAAATTCTGCCATTTCATATAAGCTGAAACAGTATTTTGTAGGCCATGACAGAGGCTGTAGGTTCATCTGTCCTAAATGCAGTTATGTGTCTTTCAAAGCATGAAGATCTTTGAAAATATAGACCATGTGTATATTTCACCTCTCAAAAAAGAATTTGTGCTAACTAAACAGGTCTGTTCAAGACTATATGTAATTACGGTCACCTGAAGACCTGGCGTTTAAATTTCCTCAGTAAAGAGCTTATGCTCTCCTGCCTTTTCTCTCTTCCCCAAACAAAATGAATCTGCATCTCCTGCACTGGGGAGCCAACTGCATTCACATTCAGCCTTGTGCTCTCTTTGGGTCGGGAGTTGCTTGTTCTTGTGACTCAAGCTTGTCACTCAGGTTCCTATCCCCAGCCCTCTGACTAATTTCTCTTTTAATTAAAAAAACACTGTTTGGGTGTGAGCTCTGTCCTATATTTTCCTGTACTCCCTGGCATGGTTTTAGCTGACCATGGCTAATGGTCTTTCACCACATTCAAGCACAATGCAGGGGCAATAACTTTTCCCATGAGAGAGAAAAGAAGCCTTCCTGGTTTTAGAAAAATATACCCAAGGAATGCCACACCACATTAGGTCCAAGGACTGTCTGGAGCTTGCTTTATTTACTAGTCTATGTGTTGACCCTGTGCAGGCATGGACCATTCCAGGGGGCATTTTCATATTAAGGACCATAAATGAAAGAAGGCACTGAAAATAAAGAATTCTGCAGTGGTTTCAGTCTTTACAACCTGTAAACAAACTTAGCTTCATGCTTGCTGGATCTATGTCAATGAACACCAACAAACCTCTTCAGCTTCTTTTGTTAATTATCCTCTTGCAAGATTCTGATTTAGAAGAAATAAGGCATAGAATTTTACAGGAAGTAGAATCTTTACCCAATTTGAATGAGAGTTTCTGCACAATATGTTTTTTTTGAAACCTCCAGTAGATTTAAGCAGCAATAAACAATTTTATGTGCAATTTATCCAAACATATTTTTATTTGCAATAAAAGAGAGAGTAACCAGCAAAAGAAAAATGGAACCATTACACATGAAAACAAGTATATAAAAATAATCTCTATAGGATAAAAAAATGATGATGCTTATGAAATATTTTTACATACTGGTCTTTTAAAGGAATAAATATCTCCGAGCACCTCATGTCTTGGTGTGAGATAAAAGACATTTTTCTTAAGAAAGTCTCATTAGTTACTCTGTATCTCAGACACATCGATTAATTATGAAGCTATACAAATGATACGTAAGAAGGGAGGTTATGCCCTGGCCATTTTTTGTTAATTTATTTTCAAATTTAAAAAAAAAATGATAGTGGTACTTCGACCGAAGATGTGCGATACAATCAAAATGTCATGGCAACACAAAAGCAATGTATATATTTGGTGCCTTAGACTGCTGGTGAACCAAAAATAATTTAGGCATCATATCATGATTGTTTTAATAATATAATCTAAAGAACAGGTGTTCACCAAGTAGTAAATGGTGTCTTTCAGAAAACTTTTATTTTTTTTAATCTACTGTATGACCAAGGGATAACATAGTTGCTTTTTGCAGCTGGATAATGGCCTAATTATTTGCATTTCCTTGACTTTATATAAGGGAATAATATTTCAAGAAGTACATTTCCTGGATTTACAGCATTAGCAAAAGAAAGTTTCTTACAGCAACAGCTTTATAGCTTTCTCATTAAAGGATATATGAAGTCAGAAGGCAGGTTAGTAACAGCTTCACATTTTTGCTGTTTTTTCCTTGCTTTTCTACTTAAGAATAAGCTTTTTAATAAGGACTTTCTTAATACAACCCCCTTAGAGAGTGATACTAATAATTTTTCTCCTAGTTGACTACTTGCAAATGTACATAAATCCAAAGTAATGAAATGCCTTCCTTTCATTTTAAGGAAGTTGGTTTGAGTGTATAAAGAAGATTGAAGTATTGTACACGTGTATTTTAGCTGGAATGTGGAACCTGAATACAGTTTTTGCATACTAAAGTAGCTTCAAGAAGAAGTCTCAGCTCCTTTACTTCTCTTAAGTTCTGACTTCTGAAAAAAACCTATGGGTTTCCTTTATAAAGGAGTAATTGTATGGGGCTTTCAGCACCTGTTATGAACAGTAGCTGGCAAGCTCATAAAATAATATTTATACAGCATGTAAATAGGCTGTGTGATGCACATCTATGAGTATTAAGCTTATATGAATTGAAAAAGTTACTGGAAAAACTCATGGAAGAAAATCTGTCACAAGGTATTGAGTAGAGAAATATTGCTCCCATCTCAGGACTTCATTGAGAAACAGCTTGTTGGAGTTGGAAAACTGTTTTAGGGAAGGATTTTCCTTTTTTATATTGCATCTTCTCCATAAAAACAGTTACTTATTTTGGCTGTTGTTGGAAGGATGCATTTTTGCAAACTATGCTTTATTTGCACAAACTAGAATTATTAAAAGCCTGGTGGTCTAGATTTTCAGCTGGTACAGAGGAACTTTAGACTATATAGATGCTGCTATAGTTTCAATGCAATAGAACTAAACTCAAACTCATATATTTTGCAAAAGTTAAAATTCTGCTTAACAGATGAATTGACACATTAATGCTGCTGACATATTAGTATCTGCTCTTCCTGACCTGTCCTTGAAAATATTTGCTTACTACCAGAAAGAAGTGTGGAGAAGTGTATCCAAGCTGGGAATGTTCCATCTTTTCTATTAAACTTTCAACTATGACTTGAGGTATTGTGTTGTATGTTTTATTCATTCCTAGCTCTGCACTTCAAAATATTGGATGTAATACTTGGTCAGTAAAACTTATGCAGGACCAAGACTTCAAGACTTCCCATCTATAAATTCTCACAACTAATAACATTAACTAATTACAGCAGACTCCTACATGACCAAAAGTCATGTCCCCTAACAGGGGAATCACCGAATGATAGAATTGTTTGGGTTGGAAAGGAGGTCATCCAGTCCAGCCCCCCTGCAATGAGCAGGGAAATATTCTATTAGACCAGGTTGCTCAGGGTCCTTTCCTACCTGATCTTGAATGTTTTCAGGGATGTGGCTTCTCTCTGGGTAGCCTATTCTTTCCAATGTTTCACCATTGTTTCAAAAACTCTCCTGTATCTAGTCTAAATCTACGTTCTCTTATTTTAAAATCATCACCCCATGTCGTATCACTGCAGATCCTGCTAAAGGTTTGTCTCTTTCTTTCTTAGAGCCCACTGTTACATACTGGAACATGCTATGAGGTTCTGCCAGAGCCTTCTCTTCTCCAGGGTGAATGACCCCAACTCTCTCAGCCTGCCTTCACAGCAGAGGAAGCAGCCCTCTGAGCATTTTAGTAGCCTTCTCTGGACCCTCTCCAACATGCCCATGTCCTTTTGGGGTTGGGGGCCCCAGAGATTGACGCAATACTCCAGATAGGGTGTCACCAGTACAAAGAAAAGAGAGAAAGGATCATTTCCCTTGACCTGCTGGTTGTGTTTCTTGTGATAGACATGGTTGACTTTTTGGGCTGTGGGTGAATGTGAACTCACATTCATTCCATGTGACTTATGTGAAGCGTTTCATTCACCAGCATCCTTAAGTCTTTCTTCTCAGGGCTACTTGCAATCCTTTTTTCCCCAGCTATTGATACTGGGGGATTGCCCTGAGCCATGCGCAGACCCTTCCAATTGGCCTTATTGAACTGCATGAGATTCTCAGTTCTTGAGCTTGCCCAAGTCCATCTGCATGGCACCCAGGCGTGTTGACCAGACTTAGCGTCATCTAGCATCCATATTTAGGAAAAGTCTATCTTTAGAAAAACAAGCCAACACATTTCTCTGTTGTCTCCAGAAGATCTTTAAAACACTTAGTCAACCTCAGATGATTTTAAAAAGTAATAGGAGTGATCATCTCATTACTTTTCAGAAAGAG
Source organism: Molothrus ater (assembly GCF_012460135.2). Taxonomy (NCBI): domain Eukaryota; kingdom Metazoa; phylum Chordata; class Aves; order Passeriformes; family Icteridae; genus Molothrus; species Molothrus ater. The sequence goes on from NC_050479.2 coordinate 84,062,552, forward strand.
CTGCTTTACATCATTGTTTTGAATAATTTTTGAATTGAAATAGCCAACAAATTTCATTTGGTCTATTAAACTGCTTTCTTAAGGAGACAATAGATTAAAAAGTAATAAACCTTCTAATTAATTAGTCATGCCATATTTATAATTTCAAATTGGCAATATGGTAGCAAGGACAATCAATACCAGTGGAAGATTGAGCTGTTCTCTCTTAAGACTAAAATGGATTACCATTTAACAGGATTGCACATATAACTCTGCTCCTCTTCTGATCTCAGGCTCTCTTGAACCCATATTCAGAGATGCAACAAATGAATGTAATGGAAGTGGGTTAAATAAATACTCAGAAAGTGACTCATCACTTAGTTCTTCAAGGATAAACAGAGATTTTGCTTGTCTTAAATAACCTTGGAGCAAGATTACGCTGCATGTCAGGGTGATTGTGTTTGAATTTATATAATTATTAAAAAGATTGGTTTGGCCAGTATTTGGACAGATGGTGTTCACATCCCCAGTCCATGGTGTATTTGCAGGAGAGCTAAAGTTAAACTGCTTCTTTGCATTTACAATCACATTCTGCATTTTACTGACAGCAGCTTTAATTGGAAAAGCTTCAGCTTTTATCCTAGCTGATATTACTTTCTCTCTAAGATGGATACATTTTGCAATTAATTTTTCTCTGTGGACTGTATTATGGTGTAAGTAATAATTAAACAAAGCCTTAACATCTCCTTCGCATATGCAAAGGCAGAAATCACCAGTGGTTGACTCTGAACTGAGCATTTGTATAGTTCTGTACAGAATATTTTCATTTCTGCTGTGAGTTCTTAAGTGAACAAAAATATCCCTGTGTATTTTGGCACTATAAGTGGAACAACTACAAACATAATTTTTTTTCAGCAGTTCTGTTTAAGGTTTTTTCTGCACAGGTTTTAGGAATCCAAAGACAAGAATGTAGCATACATGGAAAAACAATTTTTGGTTTCTATGTTCTAAATACATCCAAAAATTAATTCTGTTGAAGGCAATAGACAAATGTCATCCCTTCATTTTTATGCACCAGAGGGGAAAGAATATTTCTCAATTTGTACCATGTTTGAATTTTAAACATATGCACAAAGAGACCTTCAGTTTATCTAAGGGCAGTAGTGACATGGAGCAAACAGAATGAAACAATTGCCTATGGTAGTCCAATTATAACTATCCCATATTAAGAAATGAACCCCTCCACACTAAGGATATCTTTAGCTCTTCTTATTCCAAAATTGTCCCAATGAAGTAATTTTTCTACAGTACCACACTTGTGGGGTGACATATGTTTAAAATACATTAATCAATATACCATGGTAAAATAAAAATTAGTTTGGATAGCTGCACCTTATGATGTTCTGTCTTTGAATGTGTTCTATTTCCCTGGTGGAGAACTCAGAATTGTGGTGCACATTCAGCAAAATATTTGTGCATATATCCAACTTTGAGTCAGCAAATATTTGCATTGCTCTTGCATTTGAATTAAATTTGTGCTAAAAAAGTCTTGCTGGCAGGAGTCCTACCAAGCAGCAATTCAGAAGAAGTCATTACATATCAAGACCTTTATTTTCAGAATCTGAAACTGGACATATAAAAACAGAAGCTTAGGATATCACTATTTTCCCTCAAAATAATTTGTATTACACATGTAACAAATATATATAAACATATATTGCATAAGAAGTAATAATATATATTTTAAAAATATTAGATATTCTGTCATATGCTTGTGGCATCATTTAACAGTTACTTCCCAATTGTAGACAACTAGACTCAAAATTCTGTAAATTTACATTTATGGGATTCTAAATCACTTTTCTAAAAGACCCTCATCATGCAATTAATAAAGGCTAATCAGAAAAGGTTTTGAATAATTCCTCAGCACTGTGAAATATTACTACTCAGTGCCATGACAATGAACTGGGTGCCACAGACACAACCAATGTTTAATTAGAAGGAAAATAAGAACTTGTTTTGGCTCCACTGTTTCTGTAGACCCGCAAATTCATCATTACAGTGAGACTGAATTTTATGGCTGACTTGAGAGTGAAATTGGTGAATGAATAGGCTGTCTCACATTTCACTTTTCAATCTAGGACAAAAGAAGGAATCCTATTTCCTTTAATGAGCTTTCAGTCTTTGCTTTGCTATAGACATCTGCCCAATACCAAAGCACATAACTTCGAGGTGGATGCTAGACCCTAAAATATCATAATTGTTCATTTTCTGTTCTCTGGTTTATCTTCATTTTGTCATGGAGAGGCAGCCATTAAAAACACTCTGCTTTTATGATGCATCCAGACAGTTTTCTGAATTTATTGATTTTGATCACTCTTAACTGTACTACAACCCCCATCTTACTATTATTGTGTTGACACTTACAATTTCATACTCCATAAAACATTTGACAGTGTAGCATTTTTACACGCTCTTATGATATATCCTTCCTGTTATTAATATACACAGAAATATCTGCACACAGGGTGGGAATACCTTTGGCATGGCTTTCCATTCCCAAATACTGATTTAAAAAAATTTATATTTAGAGATTATTTTAAGCAAACTAGAGCTAAGTGTTAGGTATGAAAAGATGCATCACATTTTTCAGCTTGTGCTGGCTTTAACACTGAAAATTCAAGTTACCAATGTGGAACAAATAGGGTGAGTGACTGAAAAATTACTTAAGATCATAAAAGAGTTCCTTGACGACTGGGAGAGAAAAACCATTCTCAAGTCCAAACATCATTCACTGGCACCCCTAACCACCTGACTCCTTATTGAGATTTTTCTGGACATTTGATGAGAAAAAGATTGAGACCAAACACTTTCTCAGTAAGCTTAATATTTTCTCTTTCACTTTAATCCTAATCTTAAATTTTTAAACCAATTTTCAAAGGCACCTCCCTGCAAACACAACACAGACAGCTAAAAAAGATATATTTCCTAGGCAGATCATCATCTGAAATCATTAAACTTCATTGCTTGATGGGGATCCTTTTTTCTCCACTCCCATAATTCTGGACTCATACCTTCCCAGTTCTCCCCTGAAAAACCTTTTCCAACAATAACTCTCTGCCAATTTCTAGCAAACCAAATAATACGGTTTAAACAAATGCTTCCAAAAACAACAACTTTTTATTTTTTAGTGGAGCATTCAGAGCAGTAATTGTCTGTTTCACTCTCCATGAGCCTCAACAGCCATTAGATTTATATTTTATTAACACCCCATTAGCTTCAATTGTAAATTATTTTCTCTTTTTTTTTTTAGAAATTATGTGCTTTGAGTACTAAGTGAATTCAAATAACTACCATAGAACAAAATGTAATTATAGAGTGGGATTTGCAGTAGTCAACAAATTGCACTGCTCATTCCCTCTCCCTTGCAACTTGTCTTGCTTTCACCCTTGATTAAAGTAGAGACAACCCAATTCCATTTTCAATAACTCTGTAGGAATAGCAAGGTATAAAGGGCTGCCAGAGTCAGCACATCATGTAGCTAGGCTTACTCATATGTAAGCAGAGGATGCTGATGTCAACTCTAAAGTGAGCTGTGAGGTCAAATACCAAATTCAAAATTTGGGATTGGGGTTCGGGTCCATCCTGTGACCTAAGTGAAAATCAAAGTCCAGGAAAGCATTTCTGCTTTTTGGGTCATATGTTTAACTGGAGTCAACATCTGAACTTAATTAAATTGCATGTTGACATGCAAAATTGAATAAAAATAAGATGACAATGCTGCTGCTGCTGCTGCTACTACTATTACTATTATTGCTATTGTTTTTATTATTACTATTGCTATCAATATTTAATGACTGACCTTTGCTTGTGAACTTAATGATGAGCTGAGGTTTACCCACGTAGGATTGATACTTTCATAGTCAGAGGTTCTTATGCATGACAGCTCCAAAATCCACTGAATATTTTTAGTCTTGATTGGGTAGTTTTGGGAAATGTACAAAGTGATTGTATCAAAAAAAAAATAGGTTATTTACTGACTTTTTCTCAGCACAAAATTGATTATTAGCCTGAAGAATATTCAAACTGAATTAAAGTTAGTTTTATACAGTCATGACTTAAAAGTTACAGATTACGTGGGGCAATACAGTAGTAAGATCTTTTGAATCTCACTAGTCTACTTAGAGCATCTCTTCTCTCTACGGAGAATGAGATTGCACAGAGATTAGACACCTGAAAGTCTGAAAAAGAGTAAGAGGAGAAAAGTAAATAACAGATCAGTCTAAATGCCAAATCTTCTTCTTTCTTAGGTACCCAGAATTCCATTTCTATCTAACATCTTGGCATTCTTCAGCCAAATTTTAAAGAAAATATATTTCTACCAAAGCCCATGATCCTCCGTGGGAAAAAAAAAGGAACAAAAAGAACAAAAGATGTTCCCCCATAATTTGGCATTTCTTTTTGGCACCTTCCTGTGGTGACCTTGAGATATCCATTTGGCAAATCAATGAAAATCCAGCAAGACATGACCACTGAAACATGGTTTTGCAATTGGACTAAAAAAACCTCAGGTTATTGTAGTTTGTTCCTTTTCCCAGCAGATTACGAAGGTTATACACATTATTGATGACTGGTATACCCATGGATGTAATTAATTTTATTTTATGTTTTGAACTAATATTTTCTGATTTTGTCTATCACATATAAGTTTTCACTCTCTTTTTCTCTCCATTTCTCTTATACAAAATGACCAGCAGAGGGATGCATGATGTATGCAGCATGTGGGTATTTGCTGCACATATTATGCTGTTCTGGAGGAACTTGTAAATGTTTCAGTTAGGTGAGCTGTCAGTAGTTGCCTTCAGCAAGTAGCAGGAATGTGAAAATATGGATTGTTTTAATGACAAAAGAAGAAAAAAGTTAGACTTCCTAGAGAGTTTAGTGTATCCTGGAATTAAGTAATTTCCACCTCACCTGCTGTCTTCTCCTAATAAGCTCCTTCACTATCCTTTACTGAGTCTGGTCTTTGGAAGGCCACTATAGTGTGAGGCATTTTTTCATTCTGATTGTTCAGAATAGCGTCCTTGAGAAGTATGTAGCCACCCGAGCAGGGAAGAGAAATATGTTGTCAAAAGATTTATACTTAGGGCTCAGATCATAAACAGGATTTTTATTTTGTGTGCATGTGGTGGCTGAAATAACTTGAAGTTTGTTTTCCTGGTGTGGTATCTATTAATCTGAATGCAGGTGTATCTAGATGCAGTCTGGAGGTGAAAGAGCTTTGCTTTCTTAGCATAGGTTTGCTTACTGACCAGAAACCAGAAAAAGTAAATGTCTCTGCCAGCCCATCAATTTTATTCCAAAGAGGTTTCCTTTACTTTTAGCTTGGTAATATAGGTGAAGAGCATGAGTGTGAAAATTTTATAGAAAGATCAAGCTTTCCCTTGCCAGTAACCCCACATACTTTGCATGAAATATTCCTTTATCTAGAGAAAGTCTATTTTTTTATAATATTTCCATCTCCAGATATTTCATCTATTATTCTAAAGCTTCATAACACACATAATATACCAAATAGCTGTACTGGTACACTCTCAGTATGCACTTAAGAATAATACACAATGCACACTCGAGCACCTCCATTGAATTTTTATGTATTATTTTTATATGGATTTCCAGTGTAGCAAATTCAAGCCTGAAGCACGTTTTTATTGTTGATTGCAAGCATATTCTGTAAGTGGAAAAAATAATTCAAATAAAATGTCATAGCTTTCTCATTACTGATAACCAAAACATCCTTGGGTCAAAGACGAATCTTGGATGTGTTTTCACCACTTACAATTGCTCTTTAGCACCAGAAGCAGTTGAACATATTGAATTTATAGTGCAACATTCACACTGTCTGCCTTCTCATCCCAGGCTCTTGTAATTTAAGGGGAAGTCATTATTCTCCAGTGAGTCCTCTGTCAGAGCATTGTGAAAGCTTTCAAAGGCGTCATTTAAACAGGGCATCCATCACACCCTGTCAGGCTCCTTAGCCTGGTGAGGATTTTTACACTGTTGTGCCTAGGATGTAAACAAAGATAATGCATTTGATTTTTTCCTATTGATCCTCTTTGCTGTGAGAGCAGCCTTCCAAAGAGGGCCTTCCAAATATGAGCAGCCTGCCAGAGCACTTACTTCTGCATCTGTCAGGCAAGGGAGTCTCTTTCCTTCCAGACTTTTCTACCTGATTGCTAATAATTTTTTTGTATATGTCTAGCTCTGTGATGATTAATGATAGGTCAGGGTTAGGCAGCAACTTGGTATTACTCAGCTCAAATACAGGAGAAAAGTCCTCTGCCTGGTGTGACTGTCAGAGAGTCACAGGAGTCTCCCTGAAAGGTCATTTATTACATTTATCCAAGCGGGGATGGAGTGATCTGGAAATTGTTAGCTTCATGAATCCTATGCTTTGACTTTTAATGCATAATTCTATGCACAAAGGTGGCTTTCTCTTAGTTAAAATCTTCCCACCATATCGAACAGTTCATATGAGCACAGTTTAGTGAGCAGTAAAGATATTTGTTTCCTTTGGAAATGAGTTGTCTTGAGTTTTCTTTCATTGCTCTTGCAATGGCAATAGGAGCAGAAAACCTGAGCTGAGTCCTCAGCAACCTGTAACTCAAACATATTGCATATCGTTTCAAACTCATTCTAGTTAACAAATAAAGCTTGCTGAAATATTCTAAGCTTGTATGACTGTAAAATCAAATGAGAGCTGCATATTTATACACTGAAGTACAAGCACTGTTGTAGTATGGGGTAAACTTTTGACCACACATACGTTTAGCGCTATATTTTGGACTTATCATGTTGGTCCGGTTCCTCGGCTGATATAAATCAGTCCAGTTGCACTTGTGTCAGTGAAGCTAGGCTGACTTACCATTCTTGAAAATATTTTCTATCATCCCATTAACACAAGTTTCCTAATTGAGTGTATTTTAATGTATTTTCATTCATTTAATATGTATATTCCTATGATGAAAAGATGCTGATGTTCACTACCTTTCAACTTTGGAGAAAAAATTGAGCAAATATCTTAGATAAACATATCACAATTACAGTGCTGTTCCTCTTTCCCCTTCAAGTAGTGTTATTATAATAATTAGATGGGAGTAAAACTGGGGAAGCTTTTGGGCAGAATTAAGTAGGGAAAATGCAAAGCTTCTCCTAGTAACTCAGATGCGATGCAGAACAGTTTACCAGACACAGGGAGAGGTTTTGTTTTCCAGCATATCAGTGTATCTGAAAGGCTAAAATTTATTTTTGCGGATGTATAGAGCATAGTAGCTCTAGAAATCTATAGCAAACTGAGTGTGGGATATCATATGAAATGACTAGGAAAACCAATCTGGTGTTTCCTCAAAGTTCCTTGGTTTTGTAATTCTGCATGTAGAGCAGAGAAAAAGAGATGTAGATTTTGCTATCTTTACTTCCCCTTAGTGAACACTCACTAATGTTGATTTTGATGTTTAATCTTGAATATTTCACTGATAGCAAATTTCACAGCCAAGCCTTAGAAACCAGCATCAGACATGTTCTTACCCTGTATATTTGAACTTGAATTTCCTACAGTTTATCGACATGCAAAATCAAAACATTACAAATACACAAAATGTGGTATGATCAAGGAAAAAAAGCTTTTCATAAAATTCAGAAAACACATAGTTTATGTCCCTCCACCTTTATTGTCCTCAAATATTCAGTCTTGCAATATGTATCTTCTCATGATTTTCTAAGATTTTAGCAATATTTCAATGGGATTTTAATGTAAAAAATGGACATAGAAGAAGTTTTACATCTCCTTTGCACATCACATTACTCTGGTCCCAATGGAGATTAAAATGTAACACCCTCAGTGTAGGACACAGTTTGTTGTTGAGAATTGATGATAAATGCTGAGGATATATTATGGTATCAATACTAAAACAGTTTGTAGCTGTTAGCATGTTAGAAGCACTGTACTGTATATGCATTTTTATAGGAAGAATGTCACGGCACATAGATAGGAATCCGTTATCCTGCTCTTGTTAATGCTCTGAGTGGGAGTAAGAAACAACAGAAATGCTTCTTTTGCTACAGAAATTGTTTTTACAAAATCTACAGCAAGGATTCTCTCAGTATAGACATGCAACTCACAGCAAGAATGAAAACAAAGTAAAAAAGTGGCAGAATATTTCACAAGTTAGAGAAACAGAGAAATAAAAGATATAAAAATTGAAAAAAGAAAATGAATGTTTAATTATCCTACTGAGCTTTCTATGAGTTGCAGCCAGGGTGTCTCACCCTACTCTCTGCAGGCCTTATTCTCAGATGGTATGTAGGCAATAACATTCTGCCTTCCCTTCCACTATTGACAGCTGAGCATTCTGTGTGAGAGTCTCTGGCCCTGGAGCTTCCTGAGAGGTTGTTTTAGGACAGAAGATATGAAAGAGAACACCTGAAGCACAACACAAAAGTATTCCAGCCTCTTCAGCCAGTGAGTTGGTTTCATCTGGGGCCCAACTTCCATGCCTCTATGGAGATGCACTGCATGGGGAATCAACAAGAACTGTTTGGAACTGTGGGCATGTCTGCAGGGCTGTGATCTTATTGGCATCACAGAGATGTCTTGGAATGGTGCCTATGACTGGAGTTTTGGAATGGAAGGATACAGGCTCTTTAGGAAGAGCAGGAAGGGAAGATGAGGGAGAAGAGGGGGCGTCAGCCTATGTCAGTGACCAGCTGTGATGCATGGAGCTCTTCCATGGATCTCTTGGATGACGAGCCAATTGAAAGTTTATAGGACAGGGTTGTAGGGAGAGCATGGATAGGCTGTATTACAGTGGGAGTCTACTACAGGCTGCGTGAGCAGGAAGAATGAGCAGAGGACTCTTTCTATAGAGAGAGGAACAGCCTCACGTTCACAAGTCCTGGTCCTCATGGAGGACTTCAATAAACTCAATATCTGCTGGAGGGACAACACAGGGCGCAAGCAAACCAGAAAAGTCCTGGAATGTGCTGTTGATGACTCCTTTCTCCAAATGATAGGGAACCCAATGATGAGAGGTGCTATGTTGTATGTTCTTGTTCTCACGAACAAGGAGGGTCTGGAGGAGAATGTGGAACTCAAGGGCAGCCTGGGCTGTAGTGGTCAGGAAATGGCCGAGTTTAAAATCCTTATGTCAGTGAGGAGGGTGCAGAGCATGAACTTCAGGAGAGCAGAATTGGACCTCTTCAGGGATCTGCTTGGTAGAGTACATGGAATAAAGCCCTAGATGGAAGGCGCCAGAGCGATCTGGTTAATATTCAAGGATAGCCTTCTCCTAGCTCAGGAAAAATGCCTACCAACAAAGAGGAAGATGGACAAAAATTCTCTTAAAGACCTCTTCCAAATTTAATGATTCTATTCTGTGATTCTAATGCCTGTTAATGCTAAGTCTAAAAATACATGCAGGATTGTTCAAGAAAAATTTGAACGTCAGCTTGAGTTACTTACATGAGAAACTTTCACCACTCAACTCACTTTGTATAGTTACTGTGTATGGATGGGTACTTTCAGCAGGCAGTCATTATCCTAACAGATTTAATTGCCCTCTAGAGAAACTTGTTTTTATCAACTGCTAATGAATGGAACCCATAGCAATTAACCTCCTTAAATATGTAATGTAAAGCTAAATATATTGAATCTGTGCAAGCAAAAACTTTTGGAACTTTTAGGTACTGACTGCATAAATTCGATCAAGATACGTGTGCTCTTAGACTTGGGACCAATGTGGCAGCCCTAAAAGTCAGCTCTTACTTTTCCAGCTGAAAGAGGTCAGCCAAAATAATTTAGATGTGTTTCTAAATAGAAAGAAAACAGTTTGTATTGATACAGGTGAACCATATTTTTGTCTATATCTGCATTTTCACAGAGTTAAATTCTGAATCCAAAGGAACTTGGGATAGGAAAAAGCAGTGAAATAGATCTTTGAATAAGGTGCTATCAAAACCAAGGGAGGCTGAATTGGAACTTCAGAGAGCTTTGAATCAAGATCTTTTGGCTACAGTGGCATCTTGTGATTGACTTGAGATGGAATCTGCTTCTCTTCACCACCTGATGGCCAGGTCAGACAATCAAGATGGCTCCTCAGGAAGGTGCAAAATTAGAGCTCCTTTTTCCATGCTGTAAACCATCTACAGTGCAAGAGATATGTGTTAGTATATTTCTGGGTCTGCATTAATAACCCTTACTTCCACAGAGGACTCTAAGCAGCTTGAACTCCAAACAATTTTTAAAATAAAAGAGGTAATACTGGGTGTGATGTCCATGCAATTGACAGTTGATCTGGGATCTTCACGCTGGAGAAAGAGGGTGAAACCAATCTGTGGAAAGAGTTCGGTTTTTTTTTAACCAGGCTAAGAGAGTAACTTGATTTATTTTAAATTTTATAGCAAGTACTCACATAGAATATTTTGTTTACAGTTCCACCACATAAGGAGCAAGGTGACAAGATGTATGTTATCTCCAAACATTCATAAAGAAGTTATTATTACCCAGCAGTAAAAGGCTCAAACATGACCAGCATTGAAATGCAGCTATTAACAGTCATATATTGTACTTACTGCTTTGTTCCTCCCTTGCCATAGGCATCAGTAAATAAATCTTAGAAATTATAGGTGGAAAAGATCTACTGCATGTTCAGAGATGGCTCAAGTTGATGTGGTGTGAAAGAGAATGAAGAAATAGATTCTGTTATTAAAAAATGGTTTGATAGGAAAGAAGATGTAAGGTCCACTCCCTCCTCACCATAAAAGTTAATCACATGTACAACACAAGCAGACACTTGCATGTTTTCGTTGCCTATAAACTTGTGGGCAATATCACTGGTTCAGCTTTAAAGATCAATGAAGAAGACTTCTGCTGTAAAAGTTAATATGAATATGGGTAAAAAGCCAGAGGGACTGGGGATTTAGCTGCTTTTGCTGAAAGGAAACAAGCAAATCTTAATGCTGGAGAGTTGATCTATAACATTTCATGCCACAGTATAGGATACTTGGCATGCTGCAGCCATCCAGAGCTAGGAAGGAGCTACGGGCTCCCATTTAGTGGCATGATACACAACTAATCTTTAATAAGGTATTCTTCATATGTGTTAATACTTTTTTCCTTTGGGAATAATGCTGGTACTACTTTAATAAAGACTTGGGAAAGCAAAAGCAAGTGCAACAAAGGGAGACAGAGGTAGCTGAGAAGTTGAATAACACAGTATCTTTCCTCCAGCAGAAAACTGGAGCTGATGAGTATGCTGGAAAGGGGAGCAAGAGGAAAATGCACTCACCATGTCTTACCCACTTCTTCACAGCTGGTAGAAAATTTGGGGTGCAGCTCAGCAGCAGAATTCCAGGAGGGCAATAGAGCAAAGAGGAACAAGCCCAATGTAACTGAATCCTGAAGAAAAGCAACATAATTATGGGATCATAGTAGGGTTAGAGGCAAGCCTAAAATCTACCCATAGCTGTATCCATGTGACACAACTGCAGAAACTGTGGAATGTCCTTTGCATAAAGAAATAACACTTCCACTGGATCTCTCTGCAGCCGTTTCAAAGCATGGAGTACATGAGTACTGTCTCTCTAATATTCAATGAGACAAAGTTTCTCTGCAGCTAAATATATTCTTGTCTGGAACAGCTGAATGTCTGAGCACAGGGAAGAATAAAAAAGAAAAACAAAGGTGGAGAACTACCCTGAGTAGGATTTATACAGGCAGATATGAATGTCTAAACCTAAGCTGCTTGTCTAGAAAATCTTTATAGTCATTAAAGAGAATTAGGCATGTTGGAGATATGACTCAGCTCTTTCTAAGATAAATGTAAAAAATAGCTCGAATGAACAATGCTCCACAAAATCCTGCTTTTCCACTGCCAATAAAAAGAATCTAGGGAAATAAATTTATGAAGACAAACACAGACATCTGTAGACATCTAAGTCTGTAACATACTGATTCTTGCTCAAGCCTCAATGAATCAAAGTCACAGACAAGATCAGAGTCCAGCTTTCCATCCAAGGATCTTTCCAGCTGGCATCATTCTCATTTATGCCTCCGTTAAAGATTATTATTCTAGGCTATGTAAAGTAAAAATGTAGAGAGGCAAAAAATGTTTAAATAATGATTTTAAACTGATGGACATGTAAAGGAAATTCAATTGAGATTTTTTCATTTATATTTTTACCAATCTATGTTATTACTGGAACATTTTGCTCTATCAAACTTGGAAAATGGATTTTCTTTCTGACAAAGATGGCATATTTTCTAGGCTTTGGTACAAAATGCATTGACCTCTGAATAATGCTGTTTGTATTCATGTAACTCTGATCAATCTGGAAAAGGAAACTGAGAATAAAATTCATTTTTCTACAAACAGAAGTCCTTTCCACCACTTCAGTACATTTCAGTACCAATTTAATTTATACTAATAAGGAGCCTATTTACTGCTTACAGAAATTAGCAAAGGCTTCCTGGGCCCTTCATTGTAATTTGGATCCACTCTGTGGGTCCAATTCATCTTCTGTTAAACCAATTGGAATGAGTCCTTTTGAGTGAGAATTGGATCAGACATAGAAGACGAAGAATTAACAGCTGTGCCATTATGTGCATTATTCTTCTGACATATCTTCTGGTGGTTCAATTAAACTCATATTAATCTTGTGAAATATGATGAACTATGTTTCATAGTCAAGATGTGCAACCTCCCTGAAAGATTCTGTTACATTTAATCCTTGAAATCTGCGACCCAGCGCTGCAGTGTTTCAACTCCCCAAAATAAGAAGTATATGATCCTAAGCGGATGAAGTAATATTTTGATAAGAATGGAGAGGAGAATGAGGTAAATTCCAAAACCATTTTGTATGCTCATTTTTCCTTTATCTTAAATTTGTCACTCAGTAACAAACTCATTGTCAGGGATGCAGTACAAGTTTCTGGATAAACTTCAAGTTCCTGATTAGAAGCAGCAGCTCTACTCATGCCAGCAGTTATTAATTATTTGCTGCCAACTCAACCTTGAAATATCCACAAGGGAGGTAGCCAAAATGTTTTCTTTGGGTTTTGTGGCTTCTGTTACAACAAGGAAAAGGCTGTAATTAAGGTGCTGTGGTTTGCTGTGGTTTTTTTCTTTATTTTCTTTTTTTTTTTCTTATTTATGTTGATATTGGCCAAATCAAAAAAGTTATGGAAGAACACCTACTAAATCAGACTTGAAAGGTTCTTGTGGGGGGAAAGTACTTCTTTCCACTCTGAAGTGGAGATCTGGGGCATAAACTTTGAAAATATTTAGGAAAATAAATGAATTATTTAACAGCACTGCTGCATTGTCTCAAAGGGCAGTACCTCAGAAATCCCACTGCAGACATATCTGGCTGTGCCATGCGTAGTTCTCTGCTCTTGCTCTGCCTCTACCCTTCTTTGCTCTTCATTCAGTCAAGCAATGACAGGTCCAAGCTCCTCTTGGTGTCTGGAGAACCATGTTTTATCTCCAGGTCAGTACCAACTATAGAGGTCTTATAGCTCTGAGGATTCTAGACATACCTTTAAGCAAATGGAAGCCCTTTCTGCTTTTAGAGAAAAGTCTGTGACATATTTATGTCTCAGAAAACACTTTAAATATCAATTCTTTAGTGACAAATAAATTATCTGCCTGGAATAAGCCTTAAACAGAGTGTCATAACTTCTCTGGTTTGAAGTGCACTTGAACTTCACTCAGCACTTGAAAAACACCTTTAAAGTGTTCTGTGGTTTCTCTGCTTATTTCTTGCCAGGGTATGCTGAAATTATCCAAATACCTGGTAGGCCATTTGCCTCTCACATTATGCCAATGCTTCTAGACTCTTTTCTGGGAAGACGGAGGTGTAGGCCCTTCACAGTGAGGAGGATTTGGATGCAGAGCTCCAAAGAGACTTTCCTAATCATAAGGTTTTATTTTAGAGAACTTTTATAACACTATGCATTGCAGAAATACATCTAGGAGTGAGATACATTGGGATACAGATAGACAGGAGATAACTCCAGTCTTAGAGTCTGAATGATTCTTTATGCAGGAACCAAACTGTTCTGCTTCTGGCTTAGTTTTCTTCAGATTCAATCTTATGAATAATAAAAATGCATAGAGATTTGTTAATGAAAAGTGTGGAAAGTGCTTTGAAAGTCTGTATTGCCCCATGTGTTCCCTCCTTAGGCCTTTCCACGGGATGCTGGAAGGTTCAGGGCCAGACTCCCCTCCTTTCAGGGGTGGAATGGCTAGCCTGCCACAAAAACTTCAAATTGATGCACTTAGATGACCTGTGGTACGACTGAAGAGAGGAGTTCTTGAATTCAACCTTTAGAGGTGCTATGAAATCTGCCAGCAGAGGAACTAAGCTTAAAATATGGTTCTGAAACAATCTGAGGGCAAAAGTAGAGTGGTGAGAATTATCAAGTACGAAGACAGACTGACAGACCCCACTCTGCAACCGAGGTTTCAAACGATTCCTTCTAATTCTTTAGATCCTCTACAGAGAAAATGGAGGACTGTTCCTTGCTTAAGTCAGTTCTGCAAGTGCAATTCAATATCACAGCAGGAAAGATACTCTGCTGCTGTTGCATGGGGGGTCAGCTAAGGTCCAGGAAGTGTTGTTGTTCTATCAATACCAATAAACTGCAGTGGTTGGAAGGTAATTTTTAGGTTTGTAATTCAGACCCCAGCTGGAACTTCATAACCAAAATTTATTGGAACTCAAGAGTATACTGCAAAGACAATTTTTTCTCCCCTCATCTCTTCTTGAGGAAGGAGGGAAGCAGAGACTAGTGTATTTATGGCAAGCTCTTTGCTTATGTCGTGATTTATGGGATAAGTATTTGGACCCCAATAGTTTTCAATAGCATTATTTTGGAGTTTCCAAATATTCAAGGATATTCAGAATGTTCCAGAATATTCAGAATATTCTGAGGAGATTCAGAATACTCATCTAAGATGAGTTAAAATTTGGGTGACAGGTCTTATTCAAATGCATAGTGAGAGCTAACCTGTTCTTGCAGGAGCATACTCTTTATTGAAAAAAGGGAAACCGAGGCAGGAAGGAATAATGGGGTTTTTTTCTGCCATGGAAAGAGCCAGGAGTAGATCTCGGTGTGCCTACAACCAGCCTAAAGACTTTATTTAATATAATGCAATGTCTCCATGTCTTGATAAAAATAATTCTGGTATAAAATGTGGGCAGGTGTGAATGTAGTATGTCAATAGAGTGCAAAGGGCATCCAATTTCTCAATTGGTTGCTTAAATTAGTTTAAAGTGTTGCTTCAACACACACACGAAAAGCCCCAAAGCAAAATGTTTCATTTAGATGCTGGAAAAATAGCTTTTTTTCTCTAGCAGCTACCCATTTCCACCAATAGTGAGTAGATAGGAGTACGAGTAGACAACAATTGACAAAGAAATGTCAGCACACAGCAGATCAGAGCCACAATGCTCATTTATCTACATGTATATATACAAATATATGTGTCTACTTAAAGTGTTTTGCACGGGCCTAGATTTGAGTCTGTTGGTATTTGTCCTGCTCAGTTTCTTTTGCTTTGATGCTGAAAGACCATGAGGAGATTAACTGGCTTTCTTGTTCCTTGCCTCTTCCCATAAGCTTCTGATACTCCAGAAAAGCAGGTGAAAATGGAGTGAAAAATCCTGAACACAAATGCTAAGTGAGTTCCTTTGAGGGTAAGCAGTTAATTAGATTAAGCATTTCAACTCTGAAATTTATATGAGAATATATACATAAAAAGTCACATAATTTTATCATCTCTAAAATGCAAAGGGCCAGAAGCGGAGCTTTACAGTATTATTACCACTGTCATCCTCACTAACTTTCATGTTTTCTTCTAATGGGAAGATCTGTCTCTTTTTGTCAGTCAGGATCTGTCAGCACTATCTTATTATTCAGAAACTTCTTTTACAGTGTGAACTGCTTTTTACCATCCTCAGTTACTTAATGTAATTGTACTATAGCAGTGATGCAGTGCTCGAAGACGGATGGTGTGGATAACTTATTGTTTCCTGCTATCTAGCCTTGTTTGCTCTGAGAGTTTAATAAAGTTGGACCGTGGCATTGCTTAATTTCTCTTCACCTATTAAAAACCCCAGAGAGAATGTGTGTGAGGAGACAGAAGAATTAGGGAAAGGCATAAATTTGGAAGACATGTAGGAAAATAAGGAAAATTTAAAAGGAGGAGAGAACCTGGAGGTACACTTCTACCAATATAAAATAAAATTTATTAAACACTGTCTTTTGTGTTTATTAGAAACAGAAATGGAAAACATATCAAAATACTCAAACTGATTTTTAGTTGATCCCAAATGATTTTATTTCCAGTTTGACTCATCAAAGCACAAAGAATCTGTATTATTTTTTTTACACTCTTTGCATCATTTAGAAATATATTCAGCCTAAAAATAACATTTTCCCTTAAAAAAAAGAAAAAAATCAAGTGTCCCATTTGCAAAATTTCACATTGCATCACTGAAATTTGTGATTTGTGACAAGTCCTATTCAATCTTAAACTGCATTTTTGGAGGATGACAATACAGAAGATATTTTTTGCTTTTACAGCATAACTTATTCTAGTCCATATTCAGGGATTTATAAAATGCTCCCTACTGCAAATCAGAGATCAAGGGGGGTATGGTTTTCAAAAGACCACTATTTCCTCAGCAGTGAAGTCTGCATCATGAGATGCCTCAAGCTTTGAAAATATTCTCCAATGCAGTGACTGCCAAAGCTGAGTTGGAGCTTAGGCAGGCAGATGAAATAAGTTGTCACTACCATAGGTCATTAAAAGAGCCCTTATCCCTTTGTATATATGCATTATGATACATCCTTAAACCTCTTTTCCATGCATTGACAGAGTTTGAGAGTTTGCTGGCTGAGAAAGAGGCTACTGAGGTCTCTTTCAAAGAACAGACCAGTAAGTAGCTTCTTTCCTTATTGCCTTGTGCGTCCCTTTTGAAGACATTAGCTAAATGCTACTGGCTGTGCCTGCATTTTTCCGATTCTCAGACTTAGACTGCTAGTTCTTCCATTTAACAACATTTAAAAATGGGATTTTTCTTGTTCAACATGGTGCTTGAGAAGAAATGAATAAATTGAAACCAGAACCACATGAATAAGCAAGAAAGTCTGTAAGTAGATTTTACTTCAGAACTTGCCTGAATGCTCTTCTGGAAATTATCTTAAAGCACTGAAAATTCATATCCTAAATAAATACGCATTTTAGAGACAAGTAGCCAACTTTTGGTAAAGTCATTGTAACAGAAAGAAGAAATAGTTAAATAAAAAACCAAAAGCAAGTACTTAAAAAGAAAACCCCATGACTATGGCTGTGTTTTCAGAAAAGCCAGCTGCATAACAGTGTACATGCACTTAGTATGGTATGCCCATTGCTGTGTTCCTGCATCCTGGATAAATTCAGAGAGCTCTTCTCTGGTGCTACAGTAGACAATGTGAAACAAAAATACATCAGGCATTGCACTTCAGGGTAGTCTGCACTGGGTTTGTTTTGCTGTAGCTTCTCCCCAGTACTGTGGTATCAGTTATGTGAGCAATAACAGCAGTGGGAGCTGTAGAAAAGCCAGTGATGACCCTGAGCTTTTGAAGACCTGCTGGGAGATACCATGTGGGAACATGGAAACCAAAAGGCTCAAGGATGATCAGGACCCTTTATTAGACTTGCAGCATTGAAGAATAACAGGAGATGAGAGCGTAACAGAATAACAAGTGCTGTTCTATCTTGATTACTGAAATTGCTATTGTCTAGACAAGGAAAATAATTTTAAAAATATATTTACAAATAAATATGTTAAGCTTTCTCACTATAATCCCTCTCAGTTACACTTTTAGTTTATTTTAAAAGTTTTAAGTCTTTACCAAGGCAACACTTAGAAGCAGAATCGGGTCTAACATGACATAAAATATAAGTTAAACTTGAAAACACATTTTATTTTTAAAACAGCAAGAGCTGGAAGAGCAAAGTGTGTTCTCTGCCTTTGAACAATTCATTGAATTCTGTGTTCAGTCTAACAGCATGATTCATAATCTGAATATTTTTTTTTTTTCCTCAGGAAAAAATAGAACTATGATGGTTAGGTTAACTGCTGTGATAGATATTGATGATAGCAGAGCCCTGCCTGTGGGGCTGAGATTGCCACTTTCTTCAGCTTTGGCAAAATACATCCTTTATAGACTTTAGTAAGGGCAGCTGTGGGACTGGTCCACAGTAGGCTGCCACATGAAACAGCAATCACAGCATCTAGGTGCTGGGCAAGGCAGCATCTACTGTGCATTGTAGAAAAAATGCCATGTTTCCTGTGATGAGTAGACAGTGTGAGGCTGGGATTTAAGGGATAAAATATGTGCTGTACCACAAGCTTCATGTGTAATGTTGGGGGAGTAGTTTGCTTTTCAGGAGCTGTGTCTTCAGTAAACCAAAGACAATTCTGCTCTTCAGGAACATGTAAAGAAAAATTAAAATATAACTTAGATATGGTACTATGGCTCTTAGTGTTATTTTCCTGTAATTACAGTGAATGATGTTGATGACAATTTTCTGCACAAAGAACAATAGATGTGAAATCAAGTGAAATCAGAATATTTTACTCTTCTTTTGTAAAGAAATGAGTCTTTTTTGTACATCCAGGGCTTAGAAAACATTAATTTCTGGTTTTCTAGAAGACAGAAGAAAAGTAGAAGGATTGAGAGTTTGGAACAATTACAGTAGTGTTTTCAAAAACTTGAAAACAAGGCTCTGATTCATCCAAAGACAGGTAGAAACATCTAGATACAATTCATAGGGTAAAAGAGAGAGTTACATAAGACTTGCAAAATCAGGATATATTAATTGAATTTCTGTTCTAGAGGGAGAGGAAATTGTTTCAAATCCCCTGGAATGTGACGGCATTTTTAATGGAAGTCATATGACTTTCTTAGAAAAGAAGAAATCAACAGACTATTGGAAAGTTTCACCAAAATTTGGATACTCCAGGCTTTTTTGTAACTGGACAAATTAACTCTGCCAAGGAAACCAGAGGGAACAAGAGGTTTTTGTAAGATCCTCTAGATATCCTTGTGTCCTTGTTTGACAGGCATGTCCAGCATCCTTACTTGCTTACTGCTTCCCTGAAATGAGGATAAAACAAAATATGACCAAATTCCTGACTCCAGTTGTCTTGACAAAAGTGGTAATAACTATAATAAAACTAGACCATCATTTGCTGTTAAGAAAATTCAAGAATAAATTATTATTGCCTTTGTGGAACTAGGAAATAAAAAGTGACGTGTAATGATTATAGGTTGTTCTCTGATTCAAACCTCTGAAAATCTAGGTTGAGGTCTTTGCAGCACTGAGCCAGCACCTAACCTCACTAAAACCTGTGTAAATGGAAGTGTGAAGAAGAGATGTTGGGTCATTCATGCTGCAACTGGTCAGCACTTGTAATTCCTGCTGGAACCACAGAAAGTACAGTCTGTTCATGATTGGCACCTATGGTTGCCTCAATATTTTCGGTTTGTGGCCTAGACTCTGGAGTAAAACTTTGAATTTTGTCTGTAAGGTTTTTGATTTAGTACATCAATGTACTGCGAAAAACATTTATGCACTCTCTATAGAACAAATGCAATACTATTCCATTCAGTGATCAAACCCAGGGAAACAGAACAATACAAAATTTAAGTCTGAAACAAGAAACTCGCATTATGTTTAGGAAGTTGGAACTTCTGACAAGATAAAGGGTCAATAAACTGCATGACTTGAAGCTGGAAAAATGGGCAGTGTCAGCTGGCTGATAGTGATTCACAGAAGACATTCTCAGTTTATTACTTGAGTTTAAGTAGAGGTGAAGGTAGTCAAAATAGTAGAATTCCCTACAAAATCTACTTATTAGTGGGAAAAAAATCCTCAATAGATATTATTCTGTGCAAGTTCACATTCTTGTCCACAGTTTCTGCCTCTCACCAAGTAACAGCTTTAAGGTTATAAACAATTTAGCTAAAAAAAAAAGAACTATAGGTTTGAAAAAAATCATCATAGATTCATAGAATTATGGAATAGTTTGATTTGAAAGGGACCTTAAAGACCATCTAGCTCCAGCACTCTTGCCATGGGCAGGGACACCTCCCACTGGACCATATTCTTCAGTGGACCATATTCTTCAGAGCCCCATCCAACCAGACCTTGAACACTTCCAGGGATGGAACATCAATGGCTTTTCTGGACAACCTCTGCCAGTGGATAAACATCCTCACAATAAAGAAATTCTTCCTAATATCCAATCTAAACCTGCCTTATTTCAGTTTAAAGCCATCTTTTTAAAAATACTATTTACCATATATACTTGAGATAAAGAGGTAAACCTGTTATTTCCCCTTGACTCCTCAAGTCTTTTTTACCATCAAGACCTCATATCCAACAATGTAAATACTGCTGTCAATGAATGTTCACTTATCCTCTCTGGAAAAAGTGTTTGAAGGAGAGAAAATCTAAATAACGCTGTGGTGAGGCAGAAACTGAATGTGTCCTTCAGAAAGAGTTCCCTGTTCTATACTATACTTTGCATAAAAAAAAAGCAAAAGTTCAAAGAAAAGGTTTTCTTTTTAGTTGTTTTGTCATAATATATTGCTGAATTTTCATGAAAGCATATTATTGTAAAGCCTTATCACCTCTTTTATTTTAAGAAAAGAATATTTTTTCAGAAGTTATTCTTTTGGTCTTTTCAATAGTATTTTCTTTTTTACTAGAACTATAACAGGACAGAGCTGTTAGAAGTCTAATGTATTAAAATTGTATTCAGGATTCAATTTTTTACGGTTCCTGTTTTCAAACTCTAACAACATCTATACCCAGCTCTCTACTGGTAAATATATTTTCTTTGATCATTGTAACATTACTGATTTGGGTGATAAATATTACATCAACAGATACTTTTGCTTTTGTTTGCTCAGTATGAGGTTTTCAAAGAGGAGACATTTCCTTTAAGGCCAAACAAATTTTTTTTTGTACTCTGTATTTTGCTTTTTTTAATTTTTTGGCTATGTTTTCACCATTAAAATGGGGTTTACAACCAGAGTATCAGGAAGAGATGGAATTGGAGCCTGTTATACTTTTCTGAAAGGGAATGCATCTGGAACATAAATTATTTTGGCATACCACAGGGGAAAGAATAATATTTAATCATATGTTTAATAACATTTGTTCCTCTTTAGTTCATGTGAATTCCATTACCAGAAGTTTTGGGGGAGATACAGATTTTATGAAGTCAAGATTTTCCTACAGTAAAAATTGACATGCTATGTATGGATCTTTTTTTGAAGAAAGATTGAAAGAAAAAATGTATATTCCAAGGAAGGTAGCTCTCCCAGAGAACATTTGAGGCCTCTGCCTCAGGAGATACACATCTCTGTCTCACTCTAGGAGTATTTTTTCTATTACTCTAGTGCCTGCTGACATCAGTCATGAGCTGGATCCTCATAATAAAAGTACACATTTTAAAATATTTTTAAAAAATTTAAAATACCAATCCCTGATTAAAGGGTTGATAACCTATAGATAAGACAGAAAACTGATATATATTAATCAAAAGTGAGGACTCAGCATGCAGAGAAATAGGTTGTTTCTCTGTGGCTAAGATAAGACTGAATGAAGAAAGAGTGGTTTCTGTGGGGCAGCAGATGTCTCAGCGGTGCAGCAGGACTCTTTCATTTCTTTTTATAAACAATAATCACATAATAAGTTTGCTTCCAGGCTTGATATTTGAGGGGTCAGAAGTCCTGTTTCAGAGTCATTCGCTGGTCAACAGAGTTTTGCACAAATCCAGCTGCTCTTGCCTTTGTCTGCTGCATGTACTTTTGTATTTTTTAACTCCTTCCTTTCTCCCCTTCTCTGGTTAGATTGCTGGGGTCTATCCTTGTCAACGCAGAGGTCCCCTTGACGTGAGTGTAATTAGCACTGACTCCATGATGCAGAAGGCTGAACCATTGCTTTATTCCTCTATACTATATTCATACTATATTCTTAAGAAACTCATAACCCCTTCCAGCCTGTCTGATACAGCTTTGACCTCATTGGTCAACCAACCAAAACACCACCACCCTTTGGTAAACAAATCTCCATAACATATTCCACATTTGCCTAGCAACAGGTGCAGCAAGTGGAGATAAGAATTGTTTTTATTCTTTCTCTGATCTTTCTCGCAGCTTCTCACAGCCTTCCACAGAGAAAATTCCTGGGAAGGCCTGTGCCTGCTCTCTGAGGCCAGAGAGCTGCTGCCACATATCCTTACCACTACTATCCAGTTATCAGAGAATGTCCAAAGCAGGGCAGCAAAGATGGTGAAGGGTCTTGAGGGGAAGCTGTATGAAGAACAGCTGAGGTCACTTGGTCTTTTCAGCCTGGAGAAGAGGGGACTGAAAGGAGACCTCATTACAATCTACAGCATCCTCATGAGGGAAGCAGGAGGGGAAGACACTGATCTCCTCTCTGTGGTGACCAGTGACAGGACCTGAGGGAATGGCCTGGAGGTGTGTCAGGGGAGGCTGATGCTGGATATTGGAAAAGGGTTATTAGCCCAGAGGGTTGCCCACAAGATTAGGCTCCCCAGGGAAGTGGTCACAGCATCTGACAGAGTTCTAGCAGGGTTTGGACAGTGCTCTCCGGCACACGGTGGGACTCCTTGGGTGTGCCCTGTGCAGGGCCAGGAGCTGGACTTAATGATCCTTATGGGTCCTTTCCAACTCGGAATATTCTGTTTTCTGTGATCTGAAGCCTTTCAGACAGATCACTAAAACTCCTCTTTTGTTTTTTGTTACAATACAAATATTTTTGAAACAAATGCTGAAAATATATGTCACAGCATTTAGAACACCCCAAATACACCACACAGGTCAAAATAAAACAAACAAGAAAAGTTACTACAGTTGTGCTAGATTTAAATAAAAGGATCTATAAAAAATGAGGATTTTTTTTTAAAGAAGCTGAGAAAAAGGTAGGTAAGACAATTTAAACTTCTCAGGTAACACAGAGACTTTTGAGGGACTGCATGGGAAGTGCAGTCCCCATGCACATAACCAGTTGTGATGAACTTGAGGAAAAATAGGAATGACAGCATCAAAGTTAAAGGAGATATTTTTAGAATTCATCAGGTATTAATAAAAACCCCTGAAAGTTACATCGAAATGAAGAAAATAGAAAGTATCCTAAGCTCTGGAAGACTAGATAAGGGTAAGTAAGGATCTGACTTTTCCATGGAGGGAGGTCAGCAGTGCAGTTACACAGGGTGCTGTTCTCAGACTTGCTGTTTAACAGAAACACGACAAGCAGGAATAGGGGATGTGCTGTGACAGTTTGCTGATGACACAGAGTTCTTCAAGGTGGAAAGGATGAAATCCATTGCAGCAAATTACAGAAGGTCCTTACAAGTGGTTGGGTAAAAAAATGGCAGATGGAAGTAGATACACATAAAAAACGTTTGTGTGAAACAATTGTAGCTTCACATACAAAAAGAGGTATGTGAGGCTCCATACACGCTCACTCCAGCCTCTGGAGAATGAAACCTTGGGGCTGAGATGAATAGTTCCTTGAATACATGCATTCACCATCAGTAAAAATAAAGAAAAAAAATACTTAGAGAGAATATAATAGAGAACAAAACAGAAACTATTTGCATAAACCCATTGTTTGCCCGACACTGAACACTGCCTACATGTTATGGTTCCTTCATGTCCAAAAATTAAATATTACAACTGACAAAGGTTCAGAGTACGTAAGCAAGGATGATCAAAGGGTTTGTGGTCTTTCAAGAAATGCCTGAGCTACCTGACACACTTTATCATGAAATGGACATGATCTGGGGAGCTCCACTAAGCTTTACAATGTCATGAATGGCACAGAGATCAAATGTTAGGATTGTGTCCTTGCTCTGTCCTCCTGCACAATCACCAGGGCCCATGAGAATCCAGTAAGATACAGTTATTCAGACAATTCACAAAATTCAAGAAAGGGAATTCTCAAAAGTGATTCCCAGGTGAAAATAGTCTTTCTCATCTTAGATTTTTATGGAGTTTGGGGGAAAATCCATGTTTATGTAGCATCAATTAGCTCAGAAATATTTTTTTTCTAATGATGATTGAAACCAAAAACTAAACTTTGAAGCCAAACAGTCAAAGGACAGATTTTGCAAGGTGGCAAGTCTCCTCTGGGTTTGCTTTGCTCCTCAGTCCTGCAGTAGGAGACGTCTTCAGCTGCAGGCAAAGTAGCTTAAATGAAATGCAGTGCTTTCAAATTTTGTACCAACTTGATTTTTGCTTTGCAGTGACATTTAAGATGTGTCAGCATAGGGACCCTTCTATGTTGAGGGACAGAGAAATAAGATCTCTGCATTACCTCCAGAGGTAAGTAGTTTCTATCAGCCAAACCCACTACTTAAGCTGCTTTGACACTCTTCTTAATTTGTCTGATTTCACTTTATAATTTTTTTTAGTATGATATTAGTTTGGTTTTTTAATGGAGAGCTAGATTTTTAAAACATGCAGTAGCTGAGGTACTAGCACTCCAATCTGACAGACATTTCATGATTAAAGTAATGGCTCGGGCTGTTTAAAACCACAAATTCCACTTCTGTATGCAGGAATCTATATCCCCAGCATCCCAGAAGGTGGGTCTGGGGGAGCAGGATAGTATTTGAATGAAGAGGAATGTGACAGATTTTAGCCTCTGGTTAATGCAATTCTTTACACAAATTACCATCAAGCAGGCGTGAGAATCCAGGCATTTCTCTCACTGGCTTAGAGACTTGATGTCTGAGCTGGCAAATTATCTTAATTGTTGTCTCTGGTAATTTAACATCTTCCACATAAACTGTAAATGATCCAAAAGAAGAGATTAAGGGAAACCATTATGGAAAGATTTACAGTGAAGAGAATTGCGGGCAGCTGGGGAGGTGTGTGAAAAAACACAGATGTGGTAATAGTGGTTAGCCTTTCACACTCTGAATAATGTTTAGCACTGGGTTTTTACACAGAAAGAGATTTCTCCAGTTCCCTCTTACTCCCTTACATCCAAGTACTAAAAATATTTATTGAATTTCTTAAAATTCAGTTTTATTTGATCTTGTTTTGTTGTTAAAATATTAATTTGACTGTTAAACTGGAAACAAAGGATTCAGACAGCCCACTGCTTAACTAGCACTTAAATACAAAGAAATTTTACAGGTCTCAGCACCTACAAACTATCTTGAGTGACAATTTTGCCTAAATGCCCCTAAAAATTGGACCCTTTTGCTTGTGCAATATATTTCACAGATATCAAAGCACTGTAGCTAATTGCTCAAATTATTTGCAATAGTAGGGCATGTGCATCTCTGGCAAAGTATCCCCTTTTCATTAATTAATTGATAAATTAAATAAGAAAGGCATAAAATGAAAAATGGAAAGTAGTTTATAAAGGCTGGTATAAGAAATCTCTTTCTGTCTTAGCTGTTCATGATTCCTCTCCTCCTTCTGTTTTTAAGATCACAACTTCAAGTTTTAGCAATTCAAAAAAAAGGGGCAAACTTTTTTCCGGTCATTTGCAACCATGACTATACAAAAGGGAAATGGCTTAACAGCCAACATGCCAGGCTCTACAGCAGTGACTCAGGATTGAGCTTGTGGGCGACTAATGTGACATGACGTACCACAAGCTGCCTATGAATGCAGATTTTGAGTGCCAGTGGATGATCTGAGCTGATGGCTAAATTCTCCTTGAGAAACTGGGAATAACTAAAATGGAAAGAAAAAATGGTTATCCAGAGAAGTTATAGGAAATACAGGAACTAAGAGGACAAGAAGAAAGAAAGTGCTACACGGCTTTGGCTCTGCACTGCACAGATCAGCAACTGATGAACACCACCCAGTGAATAGGTTTGTATTACACTAAATCTGTTGAAGTTCAAAGTCAGGCTTCTTCTAACCTTTTCAATGCCAAAGTCAGGCCCTTCCAATGCCTCGCTCCTATGTGAATGTATTAGCTCCTTTTCTGGAACAGTATTTAGCAATCATGGAATGGATTGGGTTGGAAGGTCATCTAGTCTTACTCCCCTTCAGTGAATAAGGATCTTCAACCAGACCAGATTGTTCAGATCCCCATCCAACCTGACCTTGAATGCTTCCAAGGATGGGACATCCACTACTTCTTCAGACAACCTGCGCCAGTGTTTCATCACTCTCACTGTAAAAATTCTTCTTCCTTATATCTAGTCTAAATCTACTCTCCTAGTTTAAAAGAAGACAAGATAAAACATTGTCTTTTGTCCTATAATAACAGGCCCTGCTAAAAAGTTTGTTCCCATATTTCTTATAAGCTCTCTTTATGTTTTGAAAGGTTAATCATGCTATGAATTTCTTCAACTCATTGTTGCGATGAAAAAACCCCGACCAAAAATAGGTTTTGTGTTTGGGCATCAAGCTCAACTAATGCACCTGGAGGCTGTACAGCTATTAAATCCCACACACCAGAAGCTGGGGACAGAGCAAGGCTGCGCTTTGTGATGGAGCTGAAACTTACACTGAATTATATTGGACATAAATAGCACTACTAGGTTTTGTTTTGCTCTTGTTTGGGTTGTGAGCCCTCACTGTTTGGCTCTGGGGACACACTGTGGCAATGTTAGCTGTATCTGCCAAACACACCAGCTACAAGACTAACTTTTTGTGCAATTGTGGTTTTGCACGTCCCAAGTTTTCACAAGATATTACACAGCATTACACCTCATAGTTGCTATATGCAGACACCTAATGATTAGGTGTTACTCAGCTACAAAAGCAGAATACATATTTTTTATTAATTAGAAAAAACACCCCTGGATATAGTCTGGAAATAATAATTCTAAATATAAATGCAGAACTCAGTTACATAAATAAGATGCTTAGGATCTTACCTGTAATTTGGTTGTTGTTCCTGTTAGACAGAACCCTGACCATTATTCTTGTGGGTTATAAAATGGTAATGGCTTATCTTGAATGGAAATATTGAGGTAATTATGGAAAAGCAGGAGGGAGAGGGAGGACATTGCTGCATCCCAAGTCTACAGCTGCATGGTGAAGAAAAAGAATGGTGACTCAAACAGTACAATGGGAAATGAAATGGACAAGATTGGGGTATTTGGATAGTTGTATGGGTCCTCTAGTTAATGCGGATTATTGCCAACTTTGAGACATGACCTTGCATCTCCAATAAGACTTTTGTACAACAAGTGGGTTAACAAGAATTAAAGGACTGAGGAGAACAAAGGGAATAGAGAGGTGAATAGTCTGGTTTTCATATGTATCAGAAGAAGCTCTACTTATGTTAATGCTAGCAGATAATACAGAATTAATGTATTCCTGGCAGGTAATAACTGGATGAATCTCTGATGAGATGATATACACATCTGAGGATTTGCATTATGGAACGATGGTGTGAGAGAATTTCTGTTCTATTCATTTTGGGTTGCGGAGGATGAGAGAATTAATTGCTACTATACAATATATATCTTTTCAATATCCTTATACATGGATTGTACCTTACTGAACTGAGAATAACTACTGTTTTTTATAAGCCATAATGATGCCATTGGAGTAAGGAAAAAAATGTGTTTTCTCAGTCCAATCTGACAGACCTTAATCAGGCAACATGCTAGAATTAAAAAGTGGTGGTCTGCTAAGTGCAGCCTTCCTATTGTGTGTAATAGATGCTATTGTATCAATAAAAACCTTGATAATAAGTAATTTTTCTTTCAATTTCAAAGTCATGAGAAACAACAATGATTTTGATCTGACTAAAGGCAGAGAAACTAAAGAAAGCCTGGACTTTTTACATGAGCTCTTTTGGGAAGATGGGAGTAGTTGAGACAGCATGAATTGGTACTACTTTCAGAAATTTTCTTTCCCAGATTACCGTATTTCTACCAATCCCCATTTGTTCTGACAAAAGCTGTCTGTGATACCCTGTGCAAAAAAATACACACACATCTCCTTATTATATTTCATCATATATCTATTCCTATATTAAGTGCTTTGCCACTTAAATGACATCGTTTTAATTAGTGAGCACTGTTGCAACTGTGGTTATCAATTTTGCTGTGCTAATTCTGTATCTCTAATGTTTTTCAGGTTTCACTTTTTTCTCCTCCAACTTCTCAATATTCAAATTTACATTTGGAAGATTTATTAAAAAGGTTTATTTGCTTAACTGTCCTTTGACGCGTTGGCTGTCCCTCATTTGTACAAAAATGTTCTGAGCTGAAGACTGCAATGACAGTTACAAGAAAGTCTTCACTAATAAATGTGCACAGTGCTACTAGTTTTTTTAAACTGAGATACAGCAATTTGTGTTCTGGTAGCTATCAGTTCACATAAAGTAAATAAACTGCTCAGAGAACAAAAAGTGTTGGGAGAAAATCAGCAAAATTATCCTGGATTTACATGTATATGTGATATGATTTTATGCAAATGTGGTTTTTTATCAATCCTATCATTCATTGACAACTTTCTATCAAAACTTATTTTCAGTGCTCTTTTGTCAGTAGCAGAAAATATTTCAGTATATTATACTTGCAACTTGGCAAATGAAGCTGAACTAAACTATATAAAAATACCCTAAATAGAAATTATTGGTTCATTAACACTAACAGATCAATTTTATTAAAATTTTATTTTAAATAGATTACTAGTGTCAAATAAGTAAAAAGGTTTCATTCTGATTATTTTAAAATGTTATTTTCTTGTTGTATGTGTTTAATTATGCTCAGCATAAGGAACCACTTGATATTAAAACCAGTGAAAGATGGCCAGATCACTAATTCATCCACTAGAATGTGAATTTCTAAATGAATTAGCAATTAGAGCAGCAAAATAGATATGATACATCATATCCAATTATGAGGAACATACAGTGATAGAGTAGTAAAAACACTACATTTTTATGTCTTTCATAGATTAAAAAGAAGGTAACATTTGTAGTAAGAATCAAATCAAGTTATTTTGTTTCTTGATATTTTCTCTTTAAGGTTTTCTTAATTAGTTATCACTCAAAAGATGTATTCTTGAGGAATACTCTCTTATTTCTTGTGTATTCTTGTAGTGTCTATTGCAAAATACAGCCTCTTTTGGGATGTGTTAAGGTCTTGACCTCAGTAATGTCATGCAGAAAAAATTTCTGCAGTTTAAGACCATGTTGAATAGATATTTCTTTAAGATATTATAATCACATATCCTCTTATTCTTGTTTTGATCTCAGAAAACAGAAACCTTCTTAGGTAATTAATTTCTTATATTTTTATTTTCTTCCCTCCTTTTATCTCAAGAAAGCTGAAATAGAAGCAATATCCATAAATATGTTTTGTAAATTTTTATATGCATGTGTATGTTCTGGTGCAGTTTTAATTTCCTGATCACATATTGTCTTCTTCAACAGGTCCTTTTAATTTTTTTTTCATGAAAAAATGCGAAAGATTCAGGATTCCTGGGCGTAACTCCAAGTTTTTTGGGTAATGTGCACCAAGAGGATTGTAGACCTTCTGTTCATCTCATAATGTCTTCTCCTTCTAAAATTCCACCCAGTTAGCATTTACCCTCTAAATGTTCTTCTACTCTGTTCCTTCCTCTTTGGATTCTATCCTTTCCCTGTGAGGTTGCCATCAAATCCCTGTTTAATATATATCTTATAAGAAGGCTCTTCATTTATTGTTTAACGTGGTGGAAAAACATCCACCTAACTCTAAAGATTCTAGAGGGTTTAGGGCTAATCCATATTCATGAGCCGTCAAAAAGTCAATCAAGTCCTACCAAACTGCAGTAGATCCTCTTTATAAATCTGCATCAGTCAGGAGTGATTTCATAATCCAGTTACAGTGCGCTGAAACCAGACGTGATTGACAAAGTTACACCTCTAAAGAGATCCGAAGAGATTTTTTCACCAGTTTTAATCAAAGCATGAGAATAGCATATGTTATCTTGCCTTTAAGTTATTTTAATTTCTAATTCACTTCTCTGAGGTTGGAATTCTTATCCAAATTTATCTGCACCCCAGTTTGAACCATGGGCAATTTCTCTTTAAAATGAAACAGAAAAAAGAACCCAAGGAATATATTTCACTCTTGCATTACAGATGGACATTAATATAAAAACACTCAAAACCTAAAAGGATACATATATATTAGTTACCCTGTTTCTTGGAATAGTGGGAGAGTGTTGAAATAGATGAGTTGTTTTTATTTTCTTCACAAAAGAGAGTGTTCTCTTTTCTTGTTAAGATCTTTCTTCTGTGAGAGAACACAGTACATGTGGATCATCTGGATAAGATAAAGGGACTACAGTCAAAATTTCACAGTGATGGTTGACACAGAACTAGATAAAATTGGAAAAGGAGAGAGTTGAGGACTTTCTGGCTTTAGTACTCTGAATCTAGCTCCAGAAAATGCTGCACCTTTTTCTATCACTGTAAAACCAATACACCTTCAAGGGTACTCGTATGTATTTTATGTTTATTGCAGTTAAATTTACTGATTGCTGTCTTGTACATTCTGCATTTACGAAACCAACGAAATTTGTAAGTATTAGATCTGAAAATTTGTTGATCAAAACAATCACAGGAGTACAAACTGCAGAACCCTGATTTTCTGTAGTACTATTTATTCCATTTTTTAGCAGTCCAGAGAGGAGTAGGTTAGATGCTCAGAGCTACACTGTGCTTTACCTTGCCCTTGTGATGTAATCTCAGTCTTGTAAGAAAATGGAGGAACTCACAGCCAGGTAGATGTCATGGTGGGTGCCATGAGGCCAGTGCCTTCTTCCTTCCTGGCTGGCAGTGATGAGGAGCCAGATAACCCAAAGATCATATGGGCAGACCAGGGTGGCATGATGAGACCTATCCTAGCAGATGTGTCAGCCTCTTACTCAAAAGTCTTTACTGTGGTACCTGAAGATGAAGATCTCAGCAGCACTATATTGAAAATCTTGAGTTTTCCCCTTTCTATTCCTGCTTTCAGTTCCTGGGACCAGTAACCTCATATTTTACCCTTGCAAGCACAGTGCTCTGCCAATCCTACTGGGCAAAATCAGAGCAGGGGTTGATTTCACTTAAGGTAAGCTTTAGTGAAGCTCTTATGCACATGAATTCTATATAATTGCTGTAATTTATTTATACTCTAGAAAGAAAAGAAAGACTTTTTTGTGAGCATCTGTTCAGGATCAGGACCTTTGTTAGGGATTATTTCATTGAAATAGCTATTCTGTCTTCCTGAACATAAACAAAATTGCAAGGCACTAGTAAACACTAAGTGTTCTCGCTGCACAGTGTGCTATGATTGCTTAATCCATGTGTGCAGTAGCAGTGAGCTCAGTATCCTCTAGAATACTAATTTTTTGTAGTTCTACACATCTTCTAAATCCTGCTGATGGGCTTTATATGCAATTGTAGCCCTCTGATGCTTAGGTGGGTTTCCAGAAGTCCTGTCAACAGCATCCCTTACCAAAGGTGTTCAGAGACACTAAGCAGAGAGAAGACTTTTAAATTAGTAAAGAAAGTCTCAAAATTATAGAAAAGATAGATTGGGTGTTTGCATGACCAAAAGAAGCTGTGCAGAGACTGCACTGTTCAAGAGATTAGTGAGGATTTGGGAAAATACAAGAGTGCGGAGACAAAAGTTGCTGACAGTCCTAAATTATTCAGGGCCAAGTGTTAAGTGTTGCAAGAATAGTGGAATTGCAGTGTAGTGTGCTGACCCTGGCTGGACCTCGTGTACCCACCAAAGCTTCTCTATTCCTCCTCTTCTCAACTGGACGGGGAAGAGAAATTACGATGAAAGGTTTATGAGTCAAGATAAAGACAGGTGGGGATGGAAACTATGATGCATTTGTGTATTTTAGCACCACAAGGTTATTCTCGCTTTCCTCTGCCTAATTTTCAAAAAAGTGATTTATTTTTTCTTTTTCCAAGGATTCCATAAAGCTGGAAAATGATTTTAAGAAAGGGTTTCCTTCTCAGATTACCAAAGTCAAGCAACTTCTATATATGAGGGATGATAGCCAAGTATGCTTGGCCTCTTCAGCCTGGGAAGGGGATATTTGACAAGAAGGTGTGACAGATATCTACAAAATCAAGTTGAGCTATCAGGAAAATGACTGCTCATTGTCTGTTACTCTTTAAGAGCTTGAGTCACCAAATAAGGTAGCAAGTGGCAGGTTTACAATTAATAAAAGCAGCTCTTTGCATAGTTTGGAATCAAGCCATGGTAATCCTTGTTACAGCATGTTGGTTAAGCTTGCAGGGTTGTAAAACTATACCATAAAATTTTGAAACAGAATCCACAGAGATACAGACAAAGAGAGGGATACATTTAGAGAAAGCATCTATGGTAAGGACTCTAAGAAGCAACTGGAGCCTGTGATTGCCATCAGATTCTGGAGAGCTTTGCTGTTGAAGAGCACCATATCTAAGCTACATAAGCTGTTAAGCATTGGCACACTCTGATAACCAGTAACTATTAACCATTAACTCCAAGCTCCACCTGGAGTCATGAGTCAGGCCAAATGAAATATTAGATAGGGTGCAGGTTCCCCACATTATTTGGTTCTTTATTAAACCGTCCCATTAAGTCACAAAGGATGGGTTGAAATCCAGCAGTTGAAATTCTTTTCTATTAATCCACTTGCTTTGTTCATGTATAGCCAAGTAAAATCTCCTTGCTTTCTCCTCAATTCTTGTTAGTGAGGCTCTGCATGGACCTGCCAGACAAAGTATGCACTCTTAACAGAAATCTTTAGACATAGCTGCCTGATAAACTACTACTGCTTAGCTAACAGACCGTGTTCTTGGGGGGAATAAAATTCTAATAAATGTGTAGCATGAAGGGGCCAATAAAATTATTGAATTAAATACCTTGGAGAGAAAAGACTTTATCAAATAAACATTTGACCCAATTTTCATCTACTGGGCCATGGTTGCAAGGAAATTCACAGAAGCACACACTTAAGGGATGAGATGTATGTAACACTGAGCACAATGTCTTGTATATATAACAAAGGCAGCAGAAACAATGTGAAACAGGTACCGAATTTACCTGAGTAAAATGAGGGACAGACAAATGGCTGAAGGCCCAGTACTGAGATTGTGGTTGGGGAATTCTGATCTGACATGTAAAAAAGTGTTAACAATGTTGATCAGCCTTCTCAGAGGATGTTAGCAATTTGGTGGAGTCTTCATTTGAGAAAAAATACAGTCATATTATTGCACACCAAGCCCATTGGAGGTGTTATATCAGACAGTGTCTGCCTCAGTATCTTGTCTCACACAAGTGCCAGCACCATATGGTTTTGAGGAAATTGGAAGCTATTTCCTCATGAATTTACTGTCCCGCAAGTGAAATCTCTTTCACTGTCCATCACCAAAATCACAAGATGATTATTAAGCTTAATTTTTCACTTGAGCTAATGCTATTGTAGTCGGTTGGCATTTTCAATAGACATGTATGCGTTCTGAAAATGTTTTTTGGGCCCTTGGTTCACCCCAAACACTCCTGTCATGAGTGCATACTGTGAACACAATGCCATACTGAAGTGCAACCTTGAGACCAGTTTGGTAGTACTTCAGCAGAAACTGTCTGGATCTTTACAAAAGCAGAGTGAGGACTCACATCACAGCAGCAAGGACAGGTCAGGCATGGCATGACCAGCCCTGAAGTGGTGGTATAACCCATCTGTCCCTGTACTATCCCATCATGTCACCAGCTGTGGAGCACTTCTGAGTTGTGCTGGCCTTGACCCAACTTCCTACAGGGAGAAATGAAATCAGTGGGTAGGAGGAAAGCCTTTCAGTTGTGTGGAGTCTTACAGTGAGATGTCCTAGGTCAATCAGTACATTCACAACAGCCTTGCTCAGATGGGATTTTGAACCATGGAGAAAAGCATTTGCTCACTCCCATTCTGTTCCTTGTTCCTTATCCAATTAACAACCTTTGTCATTAAGACCTAGATCTACAGCAGCAATAGAATCATTGCACATTTTGGCTCTTTAGTCCTAGGTTTGATTTTTCTTGCCTTTGGAGTGCAGACTATTACAGACTGACTAGTATAAACAAGTTTATAATTGAAAAATAAGACCAGTGAATTCCAACTTGTACAAAAAAGAGAATTGTTTGATTAAAAATTTAAAAATTATTTCTTTTGGAAGTGTAAGTACAGATAAAATTCTTATCTATCAGAACAGAAAATATTTTCTACTATGCAATATTTTAGTGGAACTCTAGCAGTTCCATAGAATGTCCCCCTGTATTTAGTTTTACCTGAAATGACTAATTTGAACATTATAAGATGTTTGAAGAAATTAAAATATCATAGGCAATAGAGGAGGATACTAGCTGAGCTATCTTCTTTCCTATACTGTGAAAAACCTCTATGGGTTAAAGTCAGACATAAATAACAAGACTGCAGACTTGTTTTCTAGTTTGACTGTAGAGGCTCTAGAAAAAATTTCTTTAGATTCATTGCAGATACACTTGGGTTGGAAGCCATGTCTGTACAAATGCATAAGCTGCTGTTGATTCCCAATGTAGCTCATGGAAGACCTCTAAGTTGGTTTTTCTCTGTCCTAAAACTGGTACCCAGTGACATTTCATTTTGCCTGTTTTGTTTCTCTGGATGCAAAGGGTGATAAAACTCACTCGCATCTGGTTGTCAACACTGCACGAATCTCATATTTAGGTAGTATGGACCCCCCCCCCCCCTCAGTTCTCCCCTCTTCAAATGCTCAAATGAATATACCTACTGAGGAAAAAAATCATCATATTTTGTAACAGTCACTTTATTTTTATGTTATCATCTAGAGCAAGAATTTTTAAATTTCTTTTGAGGCAATAGACAGCTACTCCTAAGTTTAACCTGGACCAAAGCACACAGTTTGAGGTCTTCTACAGTCCAGTAGAGAATCTAGCTGGTATGAAGAAGGTCATTGTATTACAACATTGTTAGTGTTTGGATGACCTAGGAAACCAAGATGGTCCTAAACACAACTGTATAAACTACTGAGATTTTGAAAAATGTCAACAATCTGGAAATCACTACTTCAAAACATCAAAGAAACTTTTATTAAAATAAAAAATGTTTTTTTCTTCAAAGGTTTTGTTTTCTTTTGTACTCTGTATGTTACTACTCTCTTGTTTAGTTATTAATACAATCTTCACTGTGTGCTAATAATTCCTTGGACTGTAGCTTGTTTTAAAAGCCACATTAATCCTGAAGTAACTGTTCATTCATCTTACCTCCTCAGAGGCAGTTTCAATGCACTATAATTTAACCTTTTTTTCTGGATAAAGGATGTTTAAGGGGTTCCCAGAATAGAAGTAATTTGTTACTATAAGATTCTAGTAAAATCAAGTACATGCTCTGGCAAAAAATATTTACTCATTCTCCACATAATGTCAACATGTAGCCCCAAACATTCCTTTATTAACATCTTTTTTCTTCCCCCTTTATATACAAGATCTAGTACTAGTTTAGATGTAAAATAAGCATGATGAATAAAAGGTGACATTTAAACAGTATATACAGCCATGAAGCTTCACTTTCATTTTAAATTCCATGGTTCAGATGACACTCAAGTCTCAATGTGACTTAGAGGAGTCATTACTTATACAAATAGGCAAGTCTCTGTGGAGACCTCCTTCAAAAATTTCACTTGCAAACAATTTGTATTCCTGGATGTTTCATTTGATATTTGGCTAAATGTCATCCCTGTCACAGCACAATTAAAAAAAAAAAGGCAGTAGTAACAAAGAACTTCTTTTTTTATTGTCCCTCTCTCTCAAACTAAGCATCCTGAGCTTCACACAGAAGGGCTGCTGTTGAGAGGAGCTGATCAGAGATGTAAATGTGTAAGACAGGAGCCGTGATAGGACAGACAGATTTAGTGGATTGACAGATTTGATTTTTATATCTGAAAATAAAGAAGACTTTCTGGTGGTTTTCTCCAGGAGGAAAAAAAAATAGTTTATGAAGTATATACTCTTCCAGAAAGATATGGGCAAGCTTTTTTAGTGAAGATATTCATAGGCCAGTGAAGGACCTTGATATTCTATTCTATTCTATTCTATTCTATTCTATTCTATTCTATTCTATTCTATTCTATTCTATTCTATTCTATTCTATTCTATTCTATTCTATTCTATTCTATTCTATTCTATTCTACTCTTTTTGGGAAGTACAGGCCATGAGCAGTCTCCCTAGGATGCAGATCCCTTCTCCCTGCAGGCTCCAGCCAAGGTGCTGTGCAGTGCATAAGTGTGGGACGGTGGCTGCTCCCTGTGTCCTCTGTTCACAGGTCTGGTAATGGAATTTGCCAACATGCCAGCCAAGGTCAGGTCAACCAAACCTGCAGCTCTGCTGATCTACATGCTCAGGGCTACAGAGACAAGTTATTTTTTTCTTGATAATTACACACTCTAGAAAGGGACTGGCAACACTTGGCCGTAAAATTTATCCAACATTAAATTCACATGTGGAGGTCTGGAATCCTGCCTTCTGCAGTTTAGAGAAGTTCACAGAAGCTGACAGACATGGTGGTTCACTTGGACAATACTTACAGGGATAATTATCATGGGAAGCAATAGTTTGCTTCTTCGCTTCTGTACAGAGACACACTATGACTTGCCTGAACATCCTAAAGTTTATTTTCAGTCACTCAGTGCCAGGCAGGATCAGTCCCATGGAAGCATCGCTTTTTGCAACAGACACACACACTTAGTGTTCTCATTTACCCCACACTAGTCTGTTTGCCTTTGAAAGTCTCCTTGAAGTGCTTCCTGAAATGTTAAAAATACTGTATTCAGCCAGGCTGAGAGCAGGAAGGCCTCCTGCTATCTCAAGTGATCTGGAGGGCTAAAGATAGTGTTTAACAAAACCCATGATGATATAGTAACCAGAACCCTTCAAAGCAAAAAAACCCAAGGTGAGACATCTTGCAGAGTGTGTGCAGAGAATAAAGGTTGAGAACCGACCCACTGAGACAATAGGGCCTGTCCAATGGCTAATTTAATATGATAGCTCAGTTTGATTCATAATTTTCAATCAAATTCTAAAGTCTATTAAAAACACCAGAATATGCAAACTTTCATTCATTATCTGCTTACTGGAGAGCTGTAAGAACAATAGGTTCCTTTCCTTGATTTAATTGAAATTAGGCTCAAATTGTACTGTAATTAATGTTCAGATAAGGTCAATGGGACACCATAGAACGACACAATGCCAATATCAATTCTGCAAAGGCTACATGGCAAAAATAAGGGTTGCAGAACCTCCCCCTATATTTATATTTAGATGTCATACAAAAGAGCTGGTTGAATACCAGAGAAAACTAACCCACAAATTTTGCTATTATATATATCTCAAGTAATATGGCCAGTCAGGCAAAAAAATAGTAAGACCTGTTTTCTGTTGGGTGCTTTATTGAGGAATAGAATTAACATTCATAAAATTGTCATCTTACACAAGAAAACCTCCTACTGTATTTCAAATTCTCACAATGAAAACAAATTCTGAAAGAAAATTCTGTGCATAACTCTAAATATATTCCCCATTGGTGGGAAGGCATTAGATATTTGCACAATGCTCTGATGTGTATTGATTGCAGTTAATCTTAAGAATGAGTCTTGGAGATTCTTGGCTGGAAAAAGATACCTATAAAGCAGCTCTGTTGCACACATAGGTATAGGATTTAGAAATCTTGAAACATAATGCCAGGACACAGTGATTTTGAGGAGAGGGAAAGATCAGTAAATATCAACCTGTGTAGCCTGAATAGCTTTTCATGGTTTTATTGTATTACCTATTACACATAAAAGCTGCTTCAGCCCTGAAGCTACAGATCTGCACCAAAATATCTGGGTTCATATTCTTAGAGAATACTCTAAAAGAGAGTTTAGTTCTGAAGAAAGAACATTATTTGTATCACTAAGCAGTAGATTTTTAGGAAGTATAAGTCAAAAGTCCAGAAATATGAGAGTCAAGTCTATTTTTCACTGTTTTAATCTGCTTTGTTCAGTTCCTTAGCTCTCAACAGCCTTGCTCCTGCTTCTGAAGGGGCTCGAAAGAAGTGACTAATTTTAGTTTGATGACAGCAAGCTAAAAGGGAAATTACTGAATTCTTCAATCTTCATTATCTTTGAATAAGTCTATGTAACCTTCTGAAAAATGTGCTTTAAACAACACAAGTTACTGGGGTCTTTCCAGGAAATGGTGTCATAGAATCATAGAATATCTTCAGCTGAATGGGGTCCATTAGGATCCTAAGCCTAATTCCTTGAAATTCTCAGGAGTTTTTTACCTAGGTTTACCTAGAACTAAATCATATAATGTTGTTCGGCTCCTTTTTGAACTCTGCCAGTCTTAGTGCTGTGGTCCCTGGGGAGCCTGTTCCAGTGAGTGAAGAACTTTATACTGATGTTAAATCTGAATCTCCCCTGATGCAGCTTTATTCCACTTCTTTGTGTCCTATTGCTTGTGTCTTATTGTTCGTGTCTTTATTGCTTGTGTCCTATTGCCTACCAGAGAGAAAATGCATAATATCTTTTGTGTTTAATGCATACAAGATCCTAAAAAAGAATCTGATTTAATGACGCTTATGGTCTTTAAATTGGGAAAAATTGCAAATGTTCAAAAATGTTGAAAATGTCTATTGTTTTCTCTTCAGCTTTCATGGCAATCCCATAGGAATTTGATTATATAACTGTTGCCTTTGTACACAAAACAGGACAAGAGCTCCCTGAACCCTATTTTTGGATCTAGCAGAGAGAAAGGATTGAGGATCTCCATCCAGATGGACAGATGGACAAATGCATAAGACTCAAATGATTGCTGTTGATGACCCTCTTTTTTGAGCCAAAACTAAAATGGGATGATTTTTTTTTGAATACTCTGTATCAGGAAACGGATACTGCCATATTCAAATCACACTGAAGGTCATCTTTTTTATGCTTTGGGAAGTTTAAAAACAATGAGTTGAACTCCACTGCATATCCACTGGTTTTTTTTTTCCTTGTTATGGAATTCCTGTTCCCTCAATCATGTGAGTGCACAATCCAATCAAACTTGCTGGGTGTTTCAGAAGTACCTCTTGCTTCATAAATATTCATGTATTTGTGGGTGTTTCAGTTGTTACATTGGATGTTTTATGGTTTTGTTTACCTCCATATTTTGATGTATTTATTGATTCACTGGTTCCAGTGACTCTAGCAGAGTCAAAAAAAAATCTGATAAAAGAGGATACTTTACAGTGTAGTGTGGTCTTTAAATGATGCTCCTAGGACCAGTTATTTATCACTTCTGCTTATTTAGCTAATGATGGAGCATTTAATTTTCAACATTTTCATTTTCATTCATTTGTTTGTACAATGTGATGAAGTGCTTAGAAGAAAGGAGGCCATGTACCTGTTTTGCCTTTTCATCTTCATTCACCCTGGGACAACTTAAACAAGTTTTTATTTCTTTATAGTTCACTAAAATGAAAACAATTCAAATTATTTATTAGGAGGAAATGGACTTAGTGATTAGGGTACAGGACAAGAAATCAATAATACTGCTTTTTATTTCCATTTTGACATCATTTAAGTGATGCTCTGAGTGGTACAGTGAGTTCTGTACCTCAGTTTCCCATTTATAAAGACATATTGTAATTTCTAATGAATGAATTAATTGTTCTTTATAAAAACCTTGCAAGTTTTTTGAATTAACGGTTTTGTACAAGTCCTGCAAGGCAGTGGTTGTCTTCCATGTTGAAAACAATTCTGGATCTTTTAATAGGAATAATGAATATGACAATCAGTGAATGCAAAGTAGTATTTATCAGCTTTCATCTCATATGACTAAACAAACTTTATTCCTGGTTGTGTGACCATGCATACACATTTTCAAGATATTCTTCTTTAACACAGTAGGATAAATCTCTTGAGTAATTATTATTTTTACCATCAAAGACTTGCAGAAGAGAAAACAAATATCCCAATTGACCAGACTTATGAGTCAGGGTCAATTTTCTATTCTGCTGCAGAACTCAGACAAGTCCCCTAGACTGAAATAGTCAGAGTGTTCATGTGACTAATGCCCTCCAAGTTCACAGAGATTTAGAGCTTCAAACGTCTTTGAAAATCTGTATCTTCATCCCTCTCCGCCCCAGCTGTTTTCATCAGAGGGGGGATAGCAGCACCTCTGTACCTAGTGGAAACAAACCACCACAAGGGCTAATTGCGTACACTGGGGCAAGGACAGCATTTTCTGTTGCTAACCTCCCACAGGGGAGTGATGTGGCTAATATCCATCCAGATGCCTTTGATTTCCTCAGCCCCAGTGCTGTAGTACTCATTTATAGCTGAGCTGACTGGGAGTGATGTTTGGAACGAGTCCAGAGAGAGGTATGAACTCACACCTCTGGATCCATACCAAGATGCCTTCACCACTCTATCATCACTCTCCTCTGAGGGATGTAATGAGGATACATTAATTAATGTTTATGAACTGCTTCACTGCTGCCATATTTAGACTGTTAGAGTTGCATCTGTAGGAAGAAAACAGCAACCAGGAATTCCACCTGAAACAGCAGAAATGGGAAGATGAAACAGGGGACCCTAGAGTGGTTTCCCCCTAGGAGATGTTTTTACACACTACAAAATACTCTCTGGAGTTGACAGCCTTCAAAGGCAATCTCAGTTCCAGAGAAATCCAGGCTAATGAAACTTTGAAGTACGTGATCGAAGGTCTGCAAATAATTTAGCCAACTTTAACCAAAGTTTTGAGTAATGATTTTTCATGGGAAAAGAAATAAACTTAAGATGGGAGAGAGATTTATCAAATATTCCAAAATATTTCAAGGTTACTCTGGTTGGTTGTGGGAGTTCTTTAAATGATTGGATGCTTTCTGGAGCGTGTATTTCTGAAGCTTCATCTATCACTCTGTGGATTTTCTCCAGAGAAAAATACCTTGCCTCCTTACTTTGCTCATAAGGTAATGCAGAAACTCAGAACTTGATGGATGGATATCAAAGTGTGGCCTTGCATTCACCCTGAGATGAGAATGGGGAGCAGGGAATGGCTCTGGGACATTGGCTTTATGAGATAGTTTCTGAGCAAGTGTAGCTGTGAGCTCCAGGGCAGGATCCATCCTGACATGAATCATGGGATGAAATTTCTCTATAGGTAGCCATGCATTACCTGCTACAGTCACTTGTTTCAGGGCCACTGTAACTATCCCTGGACCATTACTTCAAGTGCATCCCTTGAACCTTTTGAGTACTTTGACTTACACAGAGTCAAAGAGCAGTGATTGCAGCAATACTATTGTGACTAATTTTTTTGCCTTTTGGACAAATCCCCACACTGAAACTGGGTTTAGGCAGGTTTCAGTGAAAAAATATTATTAAGCAAAAAATTGTTTTCTTTCTACTTTAGGCTCTCAAAACAGGGAATTCAGCAACAACTACTGTGTATGTTCCACTCTCTGCTCTCTTTCTCATGCTTGGAAGGGGAGATGGCAAAACAAGTATTTCATCAAAATGAATGTTAATTTTCTTAGAGACTTGAGCATGCCAAGTGAAGCTGATCCAGTCTGACTGTAGCTTAAAAAGAAATTCACCTTTTATTTTTTCAAAATTTCCATGAAAACTCGACATATTTTTAATTGTCTGTATTTTTAAAAAGTGAATAGATGAATAGAACATTCTTCCTTCTAAACATGAGGGTAATTTGGTTTGGTGTGTAATTTAGTAAAGATTTTTAGGTGTTTTGATTTTTCCTAAATTTTAATATGACTTATGCTACTGTATTTGTTGCAAGACAAGAGAACTGGAGAGGGACTTTTCACAAGGGTGTGTAACAGGACAAGGATACAAAAGGCATTTAAGCTGAAAGAAGGCAGGTTTAGATTGGGTTTTAGGAAGAAATTCTT
This sequence comes from Molothrus ater, assembly GCF_012460135.2. Taxonomy (NCBI): domain Eukaryota; kingdom Metazoa; phylum Chordata; class Aves; order Passeriformes; family Icteridae; genus Molothrus; species Molothrus ater. Next base: position 84,104,557 of record NC_050479.2, read on the forward strand.
CCCTGTGAGGGTGGTGAGGCACTGGCACAGGTTGCCCAGAGAAACTGTGGATGCCCCATCTCTGAAGTGCTCAAGACCAGGTTGGATGTGGCTCTGAGCACTTGATCTAGTGGAAGATGTCCCTGCATATGGCAGGGGGGTTGGAACTAGAAGATCTTTCAAGTCCCTTTCAGCTCAAACCATTCTGTGGTTCTGTGATTTGTTCTCTAACTTACCAGATTATATAGACAATATGTTTCCTCAACCTGAGTATTTTCATCTGAAAATTGAACAGATTCTTTCAATATTTGTAAAATGCATTTGTAAAGATTGCAGTCATTGGTTATAAAAAGACAATGACAACTTACAACAATTAAGAGAATAAGAAAATTACATAAATATTCAGTTTTCCTAATATAAGGAGGGTAGAATTTAATTTTTTTCCTTTTCAGAAAGGAAAAAATTAAAATTATATGCCACTTAAAGGATTTGCAAAACTTAAAAAAAATACAGCATAGGATATATATACAGAGTTACATAACAATGTTTTTCTAAAGACTTCTGAATATCCTAAGAGCTCTAAAAGAACTTAAAATGTTTCAGGTTTTGTTCTATTCATCTCAAAGTATGGGATTTTTGGCATTGTTCAATACAGGAAATGGAAGGTAAAAATGTTTGGTCAGTTATTGAGAACTATGTATCTAAATCATGATACAGGTTTACATTAAATATGATAACACCATATCACTAAATATTTCCCTTGCACAGTGGACATGAGAAGGAAAGAGAGATTTGAAAATTATGTTACACAAGGAAAGAACTAGAGCCTTAGTGAGAGGTTTAATCTGATTTATGTAGTAAACAGGACCCATAAAACTTTCTTTGACACACTCAGATTTTCAGAAAAGGAATGTAATTGTGAAATTATGATAATAATATTCTTGGTGGTCTAACGGCATGGATCGTGTGCCTACACCATTAAGTTCATCCTGGCCCTCTTTGATCCAATGAGCATGTGCCAGTGCTTCCTTTTCAGTGGAATTTAAAGAGATATTATCCAGGCTGTAGCAGAAATAAAGAAAAAATAATACTATTGCAAACTAATGCATTTCTTGGCAAGAAATGCAAAGATTTTTGGCACCTTGCAATGTTTTAGTGCCATCTGGTGACTCCCCAAAATGTTACAAGAACATTTGCCAAAATGCCTGGATGAAATAAATGTATTGGCAATAAGAAAGTTTTGCACTAATAGTTATGCACAACAAATCTAACTATCAGAAATTCATTGCTTCAGTGACAGGATACAGTCTTGTACCTCACCATCAGAATATGAATTTTAAGCCTATTCTGCATGATGAAGATGGTAAACAAACAAAATATCTTCCAAAGAACTTCCCATGAAAACTGAGAAAATAAAGTTTCATGTATAACCACAAAGGGAAGAAGTAATTGTGGTTCTATAAATGACCCATAATGAATCTTTCATTTCTTTCAGTAGATACTACTGTCCTTCTTTCAGGACAGTAGTATCTACCCAAAGAACAGATAAGAATTACAGAAAAAGGAAACCTACTGGAGAAAAAGAGGGGTTAAAAACCCCAAAAAATAACTTCATACAGAAAATATTCTTTTTGAAGTAAGATGTGTTGAATTATGCTTTTGCTCTTAGAATGGGCGTTAGATTTCTCCAGTTATAAATACATCAAATAAGACCAGTTAGCTTTTGCTTTGATTTTTTTAATGGGAAGACACCAAGCAGAAAATATTGCTTATGTACTTCAAACCTTTGTTCAAGAGCTCTAACTTATGGTTCTAGAGTGAGGAAAAAAGACTGTAAAAATAGTTTCTTCTTACTCAGCAGTGCCTTTTCTGAGTTCAGAATCAAATTAGCTGACTTTGGAAGCATTTTCCTTTACTTTTAAACTGTGCAACACTGATATCCCTAAGAGAGATTAATTTTTTCTCTCTCCTGTCTTTTACATCCTGAGTTTTGCAATTATTTACTAAATTTCAATCAATAAATGCAGTACAAATGTCTTCTTTTTCCAGGTTTCTCACCTGTCACTAGGGTCATAAAAGGAACATAATTAGACTCATAGAAGTGATCATAAGCATCTCATTTTCGGTTTCATATAGGTTAAATATTTAACTTTAGGTTTTAAAGGAACCAATTCTATTAGCTCTCATGCCTTTTTCTCTTCATTAAAGAGATACTGGGCTCTTGCATCTTTCTTCTGACATTTACAGGTAGAGATTGATCCAGTAAGGAAAGACAGCATGGGATGAGATATCAGAAATAATGTGTGACTGGACTTGATGACCTAAGAGATCCTTTTTAGCCTTGTCTTTATTACAGAGATCATAAATCCTCAAATATGTCCAGCAGAAACCATACATTGAGGGCTTTGACCTCAGAGCTTTCAAGTCACTACAGACATTTGTATTGACTTCACACCAGTTTGGATCTGGCAGGCAGTTTCTTAATTTTGTGAGATTCTCTTGGACTGCTGTGTTCTTTGAACACATTCATGTTCTTTGAACACACTGTGCTGTGTGGATGCCGTCGTGGCTAAATGCTGCTTTATTGCCCCTGGTATTTCTCCTGTCTTTAGGAAGGAACTGTGGAAGGTTTGCTGTCTCCTGTGAGTTGGGCATCTGCTTTGGTATCATAACAGCATATTGTGAGGAACAAATCTGTGAGGGGTCTGTTTTCCTGTATGGCACTTGATATCCAGCAGACTGGAGTATCTGCAATTTTTCCAACAGAAAAATTCAGCTCCAGCAGGTTTTTTTTTGTTTTTATGTCATATTCCTCACCACTCTTTCTGTGTGAATAGTGTTGCTTCGATTTTTTCTTCTTTAATTTGAAAAGCTGATTGGAAGACAAATACTTTAGAACAATTGTCAAGATTCAGAATTTTTCTTTACTACACCCTTGTCATTTCTGTGTATTTTTCCTTGGGGAGGAAGAAAAGAAAAAACAAAAAGGCCTTTGAGGAGAAAAGAGATGAGGGATAAGGAGGAAAGAGAAACAAGACATCCCAGTTTATTTTTTGTCACAGCATAACCATGTCTCCAGGTGAGATACTCACCAGTAAGCAGCTTTGCCTTAGTGTGGTACATTTGCACCACTCCAGCCTGTCACTTGATACAGAATCTGCTTCGCTCTCGAGTGACATCCAAATTCAGAGTATCGTTTTCCCCTTCTGGCACTTCTCAATATTGTCTATTAAAACTCCCAGTTATTCCTGACTTCCTCTGCTCCTAAAAACTGTGTGGAAGTGCTCTGGGTTTCTAGTATAGGAAGTTTTTGCCTCACTAACAGTATTTTTAGATCTACATGACATCCACCTTGCAGACCAGTGTCAGCCAAAGCAATTTATCCCACTGTAAAGGAGAGAACAGGCCTGGATGTCTGAAGCCATTTATGATCATGGGGAAAATACAGCTTCAATTTCTAGCACCAAAACAGAGTTCCTGTGCAGCTACTTCTGGATCTCAAGGCACAATAGCAAATATTTATTGAGCACTGTTAGCTCTGTGGGTTGAAAGAATACTGACTGATGCCAATGAAGTGCACTCTTGGAGATGACATGGAGGGTTGCTTCTTCCTCTTTAGGCACTTTCAGTCTTTTGTAATATTTGAAAGATTATGTTCTGATTTTCTTTCACTGGCAGCAATACCCTTTCAGTATTTTCATAGTTCTTAGATGGGCTGTCAAAGTAGAGAGGTCAATTTTTTTTGCTTGAAACGAGGCACATGCTTGAAAAAGGTGTTATCAACAGTATCCTAAGTCAAAAAAACAGTGATCTTAATGACAGGAAAGAAACATATTTAAAAATTTCTGTGTGGGAAGACAATTTTAGTAAAAAATCAAGTAGCTGCATGACAAAACAAAAACTCATGGAGATCTGTGTGCATTAAGATGGACTAATAAAAAGAGCAGGAGACACTTGAAGGCACAAACCCCATCTTTGGTACACAGCATTTGGTGCATCAACAACATCAGATCAAATGTCTGATGGAACATGACAGGCACAGATAATACATGAACACTTAGAGAGGGTTGCACAAGTTCCCTGGCTGGCAGCTGCAGCTGTTGCAGTGCGGTGTTCAAGTCAAAAATTGAAAAGCATTGCTCTGTCAACACGTTTTCCATACCCATGTTGTGTAAATCTGCCAGACCCCTTGTTATTCATGGTACCTAAATGTTGTCTGTCAAAAGCACCTGGGTAACTCCTTTCAGTCTGTGACTTCATCATAAAATTGAAAGAAAGTGCATTTTTCTGGCTTTTTTGAGACACAAATTCATCAGATGTAAGATTTAAGTGACCCTTCTAAGAAAATTCACTCTTTGGGAAAATATTCTATGATTTTAGCTCCAAATTTGTTGTTATAAAAGCATGAATCAAGTTCTATTTTAGAATGAGAATAATTTGGACGTAACAAAAGAGCAAGGAAATACTGACAATTACACCCATTTCAGCCAGATCTTACATCTTAATGAGGAAAATGTAGAAAGCATCTGTGATATAGTTGCCAAACACATTGGACCAGTATAAAAAACCCTAGTTTCCAAACTAATTTAATATTCTGACAAGAACATAAAGTAAAAATTGTTCAGAAACACCATACATTCTCCTGCAAATGGGGTGACTAGTTAACAAAGAATTACATGAATAGCACCTATTAATTACAGATGATGATAATAGCTTGTAAAAGGGAAGGTAAAAGCAAAGGTTTTTAGGGGTAAGTTTCTGAGGTTTACACCAGTACTCTTTAGACAAAGCGAACTTAAGGCTGTTTTGACAAGCAGATTTGTGTGTAATATCAGCTGGGAAGATACTGGCTAGGAGAAGAATATACTATTTAGAAGCTAATGTTTTATTTAAACTGAGATTTAAATGTCAGAGGGCAGGTTTAGATTATATATTAAGAAATTCTTTATGTGATGGTGGGGAGGCACTGGTACAAGTTGTCCAGGGAAGCTGTGGCTGCCCCATCCCTGGCAGTGTTTGAGGCCAGGTTGGATGGGGCTCTGAGCAAGATGCTCTCGTGGAAGGTGTCCCTGCTCATGGCAGGGGCATTGGAACTGGATGATCCTGAAGGTCCATTCCAGCCAGTACTGGAATGGGATCTATAGTAGTGTTTGTCTCAGCTGTTGCTAGTAATTCTAACCTAGCTTCTTCATCCTCAGATAAAATCTGTTCTTCAAGTACTAGGAGAGCTGGTGTTTACATACTACATTTTTTAGTGGAAAAAACTATTTTTGCCTGTTGGTATGAGAACTTGATGAATTATGAATACATTTATTCAAGAACATATTCACTGCATTCATTTCCCAAGTCTTGTTTGAATTTTTTTCTTTTTCTTTTGTTTTATTTTGTTTGCCTCTTCTGCCTTAGCAAATCATTTTAGCCTGACATAATTTTGGGCATAAATTTTATTTTAAATCACAAGAGTCAGACACATTATTCTAATCTTCAACACTATATAAGAGACTTTGGAAGTCCAATCAAATAATTTTTGATTAGAGCAGGCCTATTTGATCCTTAGAAACCTGTGGGTCACTGCCAATATATTTGGGTAATGGTACATGCTCCTGGCAGAAGTTACAGGTCAATGGTTTGTCAAGTCCTGACAAGGTAAAATCACTACAGTAAGAGAGTTGGAAGATCTTGAAAGAGAAATTGAAGTCCGATGGCTGGGACTGCTAAAGTGGCAAGACTAAAGTGAACAACCACAGTTAGGCAGATGATTCCCATGCTATGATAATTTAATTGTCAAGTGTTGAAAATATGGAAGTAGAAGTTAGTAGAAGTAGGGTAGGTTGTCAGCAGTGGAATGGAAGGTATTTTTTAATTTTTGATTTTTTCATATAATCCCCTTGAAATGTTGGATTATTGAGTTTGGTCTTTTTTTCATGTGTGTTACACAAAACAGTCTGCAAAAATTTGTAATGATTTATATATATATATATATATGCATATATATATTCATATAGATGTATATACACATACATACAAATCTATGTGCCTGTGTGTATATGTATTCTTGCCCCAAACCTGTCTGTATCTGAGTTCTCCATTCTAAACATTCTTTGAAAGGTTTTCTTTCTCTGACATCTGTGGACCTTTTCATGACTATTTTTCCTCCAGTGCTCAGGCACAGTGAATTTGTCAGATTAGTTTTGACCCTTCCTCAGGGGGTGAGAAAATGCCTGTCCTATCTGGATGCTCATTAGCACTCAGAACCATCCCTGTTACACATGCAGTGTTTGAAGCCTTTTCCTGATAATGATCTTGATGGTTTCAGTTCGCAGTTCTTGTTTTGCTATCAATTTTTTGTAGTCCCATACTCCCCGGCGTTCCCTGAAAAGACATGTTTTAATGAGATATTCCTGGGCTTAGACATTGGGGAAATAGAAGGAGGAGAACAATGACATCAAGAAAGCCTCTAGTATTCTTTGGGTATTCTGCCAATGATACCTTTTAGATGTGCAGTTCAGTGTTAATTCTGCCACTGACATATTCTATAGGCTGTGTTACACACATTTCCCATGTCCTCCTCTCTAAGAACAGCGTGAGGGCAGACTTTTTCTGACATCTGTATAATACCTACTGTTTTTGAACTTGGTTTCTTTATTTTCCCAGCTGAGCCCTGCTCAATGTACTGATACAAGGCTGTATCAAGGCATATATTTTACCCCACCACCTGCAAGGTGATAATGAAATGCGTAACCCTTAAACACTTTCCTCTCCCCTGGTTTTTCAGAGCACCACACAAGGCAGCTTTTCAAGCTCATGCCTCACAATAATAAGGATTCTGACCTCCACCTGCTAATCCATAGTCAATAACTGATAACTCTGAGGGGCACACCAGAATAGAAGGAGATTAAAGTGGAGGTATCTCTGATATAGTTGAAGGACAAGGCTGCTGCATGGAACAAATGTCTTGCCAGACACAGCAGCTAGGACCAGAGTCCAAATGAGTCTTTTATCTCATACTTTTTAGAGTAGTTTTCAAGTACTTTGTAATTAGGAATGCATTTAGTCCCAGACTATAAGAAAAAACTGAAGGAGATAGGTCCTTTCTCTCTGGAGAAGAGTGGGCTCGGGGGGACCTCATGATAGCATTCCAGTAATAAAAGTGCAGTTACGGAGAGGATGGAAACACTCCACAAGGAACAACACAGAGAAGATGAGAGGCAAAGAATACATGTTGCACCAGGGAAAGTTTTCACATGGACATAAGAAAGATATTTTATACAGTGAAAACAATCATTCACTTGAATAATCTCCATAGGGATGTGATGAAATTCCCATAACTGAAGGGTTTACAAGATGTGGTTGGAAAGGGTGGTAATCTCATCTTAAATCTCATTTTTGCACTCTTTACCATGAAAGTTTGGGCCAAATGAGCATTCAAGGTGTCTTCCATTCTGGGCTATTTTATGATTTTATGATCAATGATTATTTATTTAACCTGCAAACAGTTTGCGCTGGCTCCTTCTCTGAGTCTGACAGTCTTACAAAGGAAGTTCTGGTCATGGCACAAGACTGAATCCAAGTCAGAAATCCTAAGATCATTATCTCTTCTGTATTCTTGGGTCTGACTTGATCAAATTTATAACTTGAAGAATTTATATTATCACTACCAGAGTTTCAACTGTAGGACCTTTGGAACTGAAAGAGTGAAGCTGAGTCACAGTAATCAGATTGCTGACATTTACTCCATCTTCTATATATGTTATATATAATGTAAAGTAAGAGAATTTCAGTATTTTCCCTCTGGTAACTGAAATGAAAAAAAGAATTAACTGGAATATAAGACTCAGTATACTCATGAAGTAAAGTTCAGGAAAGGGGAATGCATGTCTCTCATCCACTGACAACAGACAAGGTTCAATTAAAAAGAAGAGTTAAATAATGCCTTTTCAGCACAGAATCTCCAAAACTCTCAAGAGGATTGTAAGACACCATCCAGGAAAATAGAGACTACTGAAAAAAAACAGGATAGGATTTGTGTATACGTTGATCATGCAATGTGTTCGTTGCTAGTCTGGCTGAGAGGTAGTTCATTTCCCCATTGCACCCTCACAGGTCTTTGCTTTGCACTGGTACCTAGAAATGTGCTGATAACACATGGGTGCTTTGGCTGAACAGCATTGGCACAGCATCACTGCTGTCTCTCAACATTCCCCCCCCACCATCAAGGGGCTGGGCAGAATCTTGGGAGGGGATACAACTCACAGCTGACCCAAATTGACCCGAGAGATATTCCATACCATATGATGTCAGCTCAGATATAAATGCTAAGGGGAGGGGGAGGAAGGGGATATTCATTATTTGCAGTGTTTGCCTTCCAGAGCAACCACTACGTGTGCTGAACTCTGCTTCCAGGGAACTGTCTGAACATCATTTGCTGATTGGAAGTAGAAAATAAACTGATTTTTTTCTCTTTGTGCATGTACAAACCTTTGCTTTTGCTTTAATGAACTGCATTCTTTCAACCAACAAGTTGTTTTCCATCTTGTTTTCTATCTACTGCCCAGCTGGAAAGGGAGCAATAGAGTGGCTTCATGGGCACCTGGCATCCAGCCAGGGTCAACCCACAACAGCTGGAAGGAGATGTCAAGCAACTTTTACATATATCAAGAGTTCTCACATGAACAAATGAGCCACAAGTATATAGATGGACAATATAACCAATTACGGAGCAGTTTAGATATATTTTCTTAACATTTTTTGTTCTTTAGAGCCCTTTAAAAAAAGTTTTAGAAAGAAATGGAAACAGAAAATAATAAAGATTTACCATACAGCAGTTATTAAAAACTTGAATAATGAATTGTGCCTCATTATGAAAAAGTTTACACTCAAAGTGTAAAGTTAAAACAAACTCAAAAAGGGTAGATTTGCATCAGATATAAAGAAGAAATTCTTTACTGTGAGGGTGGGGAGGCACTGGCACAGGTTTCTCAGAGAAGCTGTGGATGCCCCATCCCTGGAAGTGTTCAAGGCCAGGTTGGATGGGGCTCTGAGCAACCTGGTCTAGTGGAAGGTGTCCCTGCCCCCTGCAGGGATTTTGGAACTGGATGACCTTTAAGATCATGCCAACCCAAACCATTCCATGGTTCTATGATGATTCTATGAAACTGCTTATGTGGAAGAGCTTACAGTCCAAAATCCAAGATGGAGACAGAGCAGAAGAGGGGCAAAAGGGTGGGAGAAGAATGGCAATTATTTATGCACCATCACAGAGCTGAGAAGACAACCCAAGCTGGCAGTTTCCTCTCAACCTTTACTATTCCTTTTACAATATTCCTTTGTCTGTAACATAAGAAGTCCTTCTATAATATTCCACTCTGACCAAATCTTTTGTCAAGGAGCCTTCTTAGGCTTATTACAATATTAAGTTGCCCTCACTTCAGTGGATTGAACTCTAAATCTTGTAAGTAAATGGAGATACTTGTGAGAAATATATTTTCAGGTGAAAATGTGATAAAAAAGTTTTTATGACAATATTTTCCAGTGCCACTTTTCAACTTGTTTTAAAATTTTCAGTCTCATATAGACCAAGAGAAGTTTTCAGAGGGTTTCTACTCAAATCCAGAATATTTTTGTTAAAAATTTCCATGCTAACACAAAAACTGGAACAAAGTAGGGGTTTTTTTTCATCACAATCTCTCTTGAAGACTGCTTTGGGGTTTGTTTTGCATTTCTGTTTTGTTTTGTTTTTTCTTTCATCTTGCATTTCTGGCGGAAGGTGCACCTGTGAAAGACACAGCCTGAATTCTAGATTCCAGATAAAAATTTTCCCAAAAAGCACCTAGAAAAATAATGACTGTTCTTGTAAATGGTGTAAATCTGACCAGGAATAGTCATGAAGGAATAAATATGGAACCATGCAATCTCATTTGTACAGTCAGTTTTCATTTGTATATCCATCCTTTAGGAAGTCACCGGGTGAGTGCAGACACACAACCTTCTAGTCAGAAAATTAAGGATGATTAAGAAATTCTGATTAAAACCTAGTTTAATTAGTGGACTGTGTGAAGTCATAGTCAAGTCAGTTCCAAGGTATTTCCTTGTGTGCAGATAGTGAATGCCAAATAGGATCAAAAGAGATTTTAATTACAAAAATTATGAGAAAAGTCAACTGGTAAGGTAAGAAGTAGCTCTGTAAAGAAGACTACATAATAATACAGGCAACACTGCATGCTAAGAGTTCCCAGAGAATCAGACATAATCATAATAAATGATTATGGGCTGCACAATGTGTACAGTTACATTTTCAGTTCAAAGAATTAAACAACTGCATGCACTACATAAACCTGTGGTTGATTTTCATGTAGAAGCAAGCACTGTGCAGGGATGTAATTGAATCAAAGGTGCAGTCACTGAACCTGCAAATCTGAAAAAAAGTGACTCTGGTTCCTCAAAAATGCTCATGAGCTTCCTCCTGTATTGTAGAATCACAGAATCCTAGAACATTTTGAGTTGGAAGGGACGCACAATGATCATTAAATCCAACTCTTAACCTTGCACAGTACCTTACCAAGAGTCCCACAATGTGCCTGGGAGAGTGTCCAAATGTTTCTTGAACTCTGTCAGACTTGGGGCTGTGACCATGTCCCCTGGGGACTATGTCTCATTATCCTCATGAAATCAATTTTATTATGGTCCTTTAATACTTATTTCAGAATGATATCTATATCTATAACCTAAGATCTTTTAAAGAAGAAATGAAGAGAGCCCACAGACTTATGTATTGCTTAAATTTGTTTGACCATTTCCTTGTGACTGCCATGCTTAGATATATAAAAACATTTTTATCTGAGCTCCTTATTTTTTTGTCTTTCTATTTTTCATAGTTCATATATTTCCTAAAACACTGGAGTTCTGAGTTACTCCTGCATATAAATGCATAAATAATATAAATTTTTGTTCTGAAGCTCAGTTTATCTCCTACACACATGCATACAGTTCATTACCAATGCTGAAATAAAGTTTAAGGGCATGAATCAGCAGCATACTACCTTTAACCTGTCACTCTGCAGGTGAACTGAATATTTTTGAGTTCTGGAAAGAGGAAGATGCCTTCACAGCTTGTGTGTTATTCTAAGCCTGCAGGATTAATACTGTGCTACAATAGCTGTAGCAACCACAGTCTTTTCAATTATTCACTGCAAGTATTCTACAAAGTGTTTTTGCAGTAACTAGATCAACATGTCCAAAGAAATCTCCTAGTAAAGATTAATGAAAGAAAGCAGATAAAAGAGTCCAAGACTTGACTAGACTTGCTTTATGTGTGACTGTGAACAAATGATGGAAGGATAATAACAAACCTCATAGAAAGAAAGCAAACTTCATGGAGAGGTTCTTTCAAGTCCCCGAGGTGATAAAAATGATAGGACAGAAGGAAAACATAGACATTTGATAACAGCTATATCGACTGATTTCAGGTTGGGAAAATCATTTTAATATAACATAAGAATAAGAACAAAGGAAAGCAAAATGATTTAAGACCAAGGTCCCAATATTGGTCTGAAACCAATGGAGATATCCTGACATGAAACAGAGCAGTTAGAACCTGAAAAGCTTCCTAAAGTGGGCAAAACCTAGCTAGTTTTATGTCTCATCTTAACAGCTCACTGAAAGGTTTGTACAGACTCTTTCCTGCAATATCAGGATGCTGAATTTAATGGCTGGGATGTTCCTTCCAGTTCCATGCCCTTCCCTCCTAGACAGTGTCAGAGAGATTATGAGATATACCAGCCTCATTACGGGTAATTATAGGAACTTACGCTCTTTCTGAGTTACAGAAGGATAGAGTTCATCCAGTGATTTTCATGCAAGAGGTCATCCAGAGCTGAAGGATAATTTTAATTGAGGTTGTAATTAAAATATCTGCTTTATAATGGCTTTTCCTGTTCTTAATGAATGTGTTCATCTATGCTTATTGATTTATATATTAATAAAGAAAAGTCTAGCGTCAGGTTTGTTTACTGATTCTTTCAGGACTTGTTTAGTGCTTTAAAGCAAAATCAATGTTGAAAAAAAAAAACTCCAGAGGCAGAGAGGTTGGGTGTCATGGGATGTTTGCCTGAGGACTGAAAATCAGATCAGTATAAATGTGACTATATGAATTTATAATTATTTTAAAAAGGGAACTACATCTGATACCAAAAGTTGAGGGGAGTCACAGCTTGTCATGCCAGTTCCTGAGATTATTTTGCCTTCTACTAATTTTCACCACATGTTGGAACTCTAAAATTCTTTAGGGAACTCTAAAAGTCTTAGGGAAGGGCACAATAATAGAGTGTATTTGCCCCACTGCAGAAGAAATGCATTTTCCCTGAAAATGGCCTGGGTTTCTGAAATTAGATAAATTTAGATGTAAGAAATTGCAGAATATGTAGGATAGAGGCCTCTTCTCTTAAATCGCAATGAACATCTCTGTGGAACTTGTTTCATTTAAATTTGAATAACCTGAAGGTTTAAGAGAATGGTTAATATGGAGAATTTAAAATTTTATTATTTCTGAGAAAAAAATGGCACTAAATCTGCAGAAATTTTGCTTTGGGTCAGTATTATGACATAGGAAACATTTTCTTATAAAAACCAGGGTCTTCCTTCAAATATAGAATAGATCTAAAATCTATAGAATAAATATTACTAGATTTATCTTCAAATTTGCCTTCAAACAGATAGTCTTCTTCAGACACACCACAATGAAAATGAATGGTGGATTTAAGTTCTCTTCATGAGTTGCCAAGTATCTGCTCACCTAGAAATTAGGGAAATATTGAGAATTACCATGTAGAGATGGTTACCTATATGGTGGAAAATAATATTTCTAATTTTCTTTTCCATAGTTTAGGGATAAACAGATGTAAAGTGAACTGCCAAACCACTGGCACAGATCAGATAGTTCAGTCCTACTGTAAGAATATTTGACACATTATGCAATATTATTAAAGGTTATCTGTAAAATTACAAAATAAATAGACTTTCATTTATCTCTTGATTGTAATGTACAGTCTGGAAAGAAAACTGCATGACTCATATCCAAGAACGTGCTTGCATGCTTGGTAGTTAGAGAGAGAGAAAAAAACACTTCATGTTTTTTACTTGTAGTAATCTAAACCTAGGGAATAGGGCTCGCTGTACATTTTGCTAAACCTTTCTGATGGAAAAGTTGATCTTTGATATCTTGTTAATGAAAAGAATGTTATTTTTAGAGAAAGTTTTTGTATTTCCTTTACAAAAGTATTCCCAGACAAAAAATTCTGAGAAAGAAACAAAAGTATTTCCCTGTGAATTTTGTCCCAAAGAATGAAAATCTCTTCACCTAATTATATTCCTGCCTTTAGGGATACAGTCATTTAGTGCAGGAATTTAGTCCACCCTTGCCTTTCCCTAGAATCAATAAGAATCAGAAGAATCACCTGACCAGTTATTGATGTCTATAGGAAATGGATCTCTAAAAGTGCTCGTTTCTGTCCCTTTGGCTACAAATAAAGCTGAGATGCCAAGTTCAAATCTGCAGATCTCTGAAATCAGGTTAAATGAGCTCAGCCCTAGCTGTCATAGAAGCATTAGTTCCTGTGACTTTTGTTCTCTTTCTATTAAAGAGTGGGCTGGGGTAGAGTTAACTTTCTTCACAGGGGCTGGTATGAGCCTGTTTTGGATTTGTGCAGAACACAGGGTTGATAATATAGAGATGTTTTTGTTATTGCTGAGTGGGGCTTACACAGGCCCAAGGCCTTCTCTCTTTTTCATACTGGTGAGGAAGCTGGGGATACACGGGTGGCTGGGAGGAGACACAGACAGGACAGGGGACCCAAAATGATCAAAGGGATATTCCAGACCATATGACATCATGCTCAGTTATAAAGCAGGGGAAAGAAGGAGGAAGAGGAAGGATATTTGGAGTGATGGTGTATGTCTCCCCAAATAACTCTTACTTGTGATGGGACCCTGCTCTCCTGGAGATGCCTGAACACCTGCCTGGTCAGGAGAAGCCATGAATTAAGTTTCAAGGCTTTGTTTTCCTTTTGTGTTTAGTTTTATCCCAACCCACATTTTCTATCTTTTACCCTTAGAATTCTGTCCCTGATCCTTCTGGCAGGAGAGTGAGTGGCCTGGTGCTTGGCTGTTGGTTGCAGTAAAACCATGACAAACAGCAAGGAAGATCTCCAGGACTTTATCTCCCCTAATGTATGACAGATGTTCAGCTCATACTTGATGCATTACCTCCTCCTATCAAGACTGAGAACTATGATGCATTATGTCAGGGAATTAATCCTAAAAATGAAATTAGGACTGTGAAGTGCCAGAACCATGGCTTCTGCAAGACTTTTCAAATATATATTTTGGAACTGAATAGGTCTGTTTGGGGTGAAAACACTTAGGGAGGTTGAGAAGAAATGGTAAAATTTGCCATTGAAATTCCACGCTTGTGAAAAGTGTTTTTTGGGGGCAAGTTTTTGTTAGTTTTTTTTGTTCTTTTCTTTTATGTATTTTTGGGAGGTTTTTTTCATCCAACCATCTCAGTCAGGCAGTGGCATTTTGAGTCCTTCCCCGCATCTTCTGACAGGACTGCAAATTTTCCAGAAGCTGCTTTTCTCTCAGGGAAGAATTCAGAGCATTCCACCTAAGGTCCTGATGAACGTGTGGGTTATTCACTCTGAATGGTTGGTCAGCCAGTGAGGTGGCAGCATCCACATTTGAGGTAAGTCCAGGGAGAGTTTTAGCTCAGGCTGTACAGGCGGTTCCCACACCCAGCAGCATCAGTCAGGGTGGTGTGAGCATGCAGGTTTGCATGGCAGCTCACACAGGCAGGGTGAACACAAAGGTGCAGTCTCTCTCCCATCAGCTTAAGAGGAAAGCTCAGGAATGGTTTCCACTCAGCAGGGTGCCAAGTCCCCAGTGTGTGTCAGAAAGGATGTGGCACCACAAACAGAGCTGCCATGGAAACGTACAGGGGTCTAGGTAAGAGGCTGTAGGGAGTGCCAGATCCTGGTGCTGGCCTCAGAATGTAACAAATCCTGTGAAAGAAAGAAATAGTGGTACAATGCATGATATATATGAACAATTCTCATGACTTCTAAGATGCTTTCCATAAACCTTTTTTTCAAGGTCTTCCATAGTAAATAGTCCACCTGCATAGGCAGGCAAACCTGAGCTTGAAGGACTCAGAGTCGTAGAATCATGAAGATTCAAGTCTAACCTTCAGTTGAATATTATCATGCCCACTAAACCATATCAAGAAGTGCAATATCAGCTCCTTTTTTGAACGCTTCCATGGATGGTGACTTCACTGCTTCCCTGGGCAGCCTGTTCCAATGATTAATCAGAACCCTCAGCCTGGCATGTAACTGCAGACAGGCAGGACACTGTGGTATATAGCATTTGCTGTGCATTCTTCTGAGAGTAAAGCAGTCAAAAGTGTAACTTCAAACAATCTGAATGTAAAATATCTCCTTCTTGTCCGATGTTGTTTTTATTACATCATCTCCAGGCCCAAGGAGGGCTTCTGCCTTCCCCAGTGTGGAAACACTTACGCTACTCCACATTCCTTTCCATGCTTGCAGTCACCAAGGCAAACACTACTTTTTGGATTTATACTTCTGTCTAGGAAATTGCCTGTTTCCCCTTTTTCTCCAATGCTTTTGGCTCAGAGGGAACCAGCGATTAGCAGTGACCCAGAATCCAGTCCTTGGATTACATGGCTGTATAGTTTTCTCAGCTCTGACTGGTAATTCTGGGTGATAAGTTTACACTGACTTGAGTATAATGTGGGATTTTTACTATTTAGAGGCTGTTTTCTAAGAGAAAAATTAAAATAAACGTTGAAATTATCACACACATTGTTATAGGACAAATAGCTGTGTCTACATCTACTAAAGGTAGATATTATGAAATTTCTGTGTCTGTTTGAAATATTCCTTTTTTTTTTTTTTAGATTATGGACTCCTACACCTCATATCTGAGACAGGGTTGTGTTGTCTTGTTTGATGGAAACTGTTGTGCTTTTATAGCATAGCATTACAGAATATGAACCTTAGAAGCACAGAATCATAAACATAGAATCATATAAGCACAAAATCATAGAAGCATAGGATCATATAATCATTTCCACCACTGTTTCTGAAATTAGTATCTTCTGTTGTGCATAGTCTGATGAATCTTTAGCCTTTTATGTGATCAGTCTCAGATCTGATCTTCAATTTCATGGGTAAATGAGGACATACAGTCCTTGTCACTTCCTCCTCCTTCTCTAATGTTCCCTTAAGATTTAGTTTTTCTGTACCTAGTGTATTTGTGCATATGTACAGATATCTGTGTTTGCTGTGATTTTTAAATTCTTTGACTAATTTTTAGCCAGATTTGATAATAGTTTAGAGCAGATCAAAGATTCAAACATAATGAAAACAATACAAGTTTAGTAAAAATGGGTATGTGAATGGGAAGAGAAATTTTACAAATGCTTCCAATACACACCTATGTGAGGGAAAGACTTCAGCATCAGCTCATATGTTAAACAGCAGATATAAAAATGAGCAAGAACCTCTGTAAATGACCAGCTCTGGAAAATACCATCCAATCTCTAGATCTAGGTCTAGAAATTAACCACTTGTTTCTACAAGTTGTGGAAAAACCAGAAGTCATTAGTTCCCATTCTTACAGAAAAAACAATCCAAACCAAAACTTTTTCTCTTTCTTGATGTCAGTTTTTAAGGATGCAAATGCTGCTATTTGTGATCACTGACCTAAGAGTTTTCTGGCATCTTCAGACCATGCTGGCAATGTTAGGAAATTTAGGGGGTTATTTTATTTCTTCTGAAACTCTCCTTGTTTTCATACTTCTGTGGTTTTTTTTCTTTTCTTGGATAAATACAGTGAGCTGTTGTTGGTGCTTTTTATTGTTAGCAGAAGACCTTTAAAAACCTTTCTGAAGGCAGTTTTATGAAATGCCATGCAGGGAATGAATCCTGATGACATAGAGGTGAATTTGAAGTGAGTCACAAATACTTACTTGCTGGGGCATGCTTGGGCTTCTTTACAATATTTCTTAGGAAAAGACAAGCACAAAATAGAAGCAGAAGGATGCATCTTTTGGCCATGCCTCTGGAAAATATGACAAAGCGCTGTATATTTTCCATGTAGTTTTTGAGTAAAAGTCTTGAAATTTTACTTTGGAGAAGCAGTTTTGGTCTGAGGTGGAATGTTAAGGACCTGAGACATGAGAGCCTGGTGATGGATTCTGTTGGAGAGAGCTGGCATTTATTTTCTGCCTGCTGTGGAAATGGGATAGAATCCTGGCTGCTCCTTCTACCTCCTTTCCAGAAAGAATTTTTCTACCTAACACTGCCTATGCTCCTACTACACAGTGTGTCTGACAGCAGACCTCTTCCAATGCAGAAGACAGCTTTTAACAACATCTTACAGTTTACAGGGGAAAAAAAATAATCTGAGGGACAGACACTGTGACATTCTTAAGAATAAGAACCCTCTTCTGTCATTGTCTCTAATTTGCTTTTCCTTCCTTTCTCCTGAGCTCTGTTTGCCAAGTAGAAACAAATAGGAACAAGTGTCTGATTTCATGAATGTGCTTGTAACTTTGAGTATTGTAAAGCTATACCTAGGGCAGCCCAGAAAGCTAATTGATCTCTGGAGTTCCTGGATGGCAAACAAGACATCCCTCTGGTCCTTTCTAAGACCAGAGCAAATCAGGAATGCACAGATTTGCTGCTTAGCAACAGGACATACATCTCTGTGAACAGAGATATTTTCTATTAAAATTACAGAACCTAGAGATTAGCAGTACCTACTTATTCATCCCGTCCTTGTTCTGGGGCTAAGGGAACACTCCTGGTGATGCCTTACCAGCTCTGTTTGAAGTGTCTCAGACCAGTGAAGTCCATATTTGGTGTCTTGACCCAATCCTGTTTTAAAATCACAGAATCATAAATATTGGAAAAGATCACTAAGATCATTGTGTCCCAAAGTTCTTACTCAACTCTCAGTAAAAAAAAGCAAGCATTTCCAAAATACATTTCTTTTTTTTCTTTTTTTAAGTCTTTTGAATGTGATTTGGATTTCTGTGTTAGGTTAAAAGAAAGAAATAACTATCTGCATGTCAGGGAGTTTGAGCCACACCATGAACTACTTCTGAAAATTTTACCCCTAGCCTGCTTCCCACCTGCTGTGCTGTTGCAAGGAATGTCTTTATGCTCTGCATGGTAGCACCCTAACTGCCCAGTTTCCTGATCGAGGGGAAGCCCAGCCAGCTAAGAATCTTGTATAAACAGCAGGGACTGAAATGGCTCTGCCACCGTTATAGTAGCAATCATTGGTATCAGTGACCCCATAAAAGAGCATTCGTTAGGAAGACGTGTCAAACAACTCATTAGAAGTCACGTACATTTAGGCAACAAAAAACTTACCAGTGGCTTTCTTGGCTTGCTTTCTGAAAGAACCATGTAGTTGTTTTTCTCTCTGTTTTAGCAAAGGAGTTTCATCAGCCAGGTCCAGCCTGGGAGTTTCAGTACTAGTTCTAGCAGCACTCAGTCTTTTCTGTTTCCTTTGATTCTCCCAGTTTAATGATTTACTACATCAAACAAAGTTTGAGTCTATTTTTTCCCCCTCTTATATCTGTTCCTACAGCTCAGCACTCAAATTTGTTCTAGTTATCTAAGCTTCTTACCCTTCCTCTGTACTTAGCTCTGTTTCTCACCACATTATCCAATTAGCACCTCACTAACGATCCTGTGGCTGCCTCTTTCCTCTGACCCAGCACTATTTACACCAGCTCAGCTATGCTCTCTATTGATACTCCTCTCACCCATTGAAGACAATGGGAATGCTGTCTAGTTTAAACAAAGGGAAGTCCATAAAAATATTTTGCTGTATAAAGAACTAAAATGCCCAGCAACAAAATAGCACACTGTGGGTACCCTTTGGTGCTGGTCGTATTTGATGCTGAGTGCATAAATGATGTTGAATATGAAATGACCTTTTGTTTTCATTGCAGTGATGCAGCCCAGTTTACAACAGTATGCCATGCTAACCCTTCAGCAATTCTCAATATATTAAATATTCTACTACTGGTTTTTGGACTACAGTCATAGGTTTGATTGGTTCCATATAATGAGTTTCAAAGCCAGGACTTCCATATTTCTGCTCCAAGAACAAGCTTTTGTAAGTGTGGTTAATGCTTTTTTTAAGAGGAGTCTCTAGTTAAATGGGTTTTTTTTGGAGATGAAAATGCCTGTTAGATTAAGAAGTATAGAACAGAACCAAGAAACAAAGTTAGAAAATAAGTATGGTCAACCTTTTATTTATAGTTCAAGGCAGACACAGATCAAGTGATTTTAACTCTGTAGCATATTGAATTACTTAAAGCCTGGGGTTGTGATCTCATCCAACTTTTAGAAATTATGTTCGGTCAGGAGAATCTATCCCATCTAAACACATACATACACCTCCAGTGAAAAGTTAGAATTGTCAGTAAAGGCCATTGTTCACAAAAATCTGCTTGCTTTTATGTGAATTAGTGTGGCTGGAGACAGCTCTGCTTTCTGACTTATGGATAAGGAGGTAAGCATTTACTTATTTTTTCTTACTCCCACAGGTATTTAAGAGAAAGACTTTAAAATTTGATATTTGAATGATTTGCATGGAGGAAAATTTTTTGAAAGATGAAGTACTTTGGTCAACATTCAGATTTAATCTCCATTTAGTAATTAGTTGAAGCATGGGTAATTAGATGTGCATATTACAGAGTACATATGACTTAGAAGCATATCTCCTTACGCATCAGTGGGATCTCTGCTCCCAAACCAATGGTATTTTTTGAAAGGCTTTTCTGAAAGTTTGCACACACACCAAAATTCTTCATATCATTTCTATGTATACATTTTTCATTAAATGTATAGACATATGGAATTTCATAGCCCAGTAAAGGAGTGCTTCAATAGCAAAGCAGTCCAGTTTCCTTCCCAAAAGAACAGTGCCAGGTTCACAGAGAGATTTAAGGGACAGATGGGTGCGCACGTTGCTGTTAAAGAGAATGTATGACCTAGCACCTTCTTCATGTCTGACATTTATGCCTCCAATGGCTGCCTTACTAAGGAAAACATATGCTGATGCACATGTTATCTAGGGCAAATGGGAAAAACTAGTTCTCTTGCACCTGGTATGACAGAAACATGACTTGAAATTAGAAAGAGAAGAAATTTGTACAGGGACAACTACCTTAAGACTATGGCTGACCTTCATTAGGGATCAATGGGACCTCAACTTTTGCCAGTTCTTCTTGGAGGAGACAGTGTCATATGGAAAATCTGGAAAATTATACCTCTGTGAAGCTGGTAATGCACAAGATCAGAATCAGTTCTCTGAATTTCTGTCTTTTTATCTTCATGACTTCAGTCTGAATTGACTTTCATCTTGACTTTTAAATGGAGACTGCAGAATAGATCATAAACATAGAGAAAAAAATTAAAGACAATCAAGCAGTCACATCACATTGTCTCAACATCTCTTATTTTTTTAGTGTTTGACTTTTGGTGTGAATTCCTATTCACAGGTCTTTTTCAGGCACTAATTTTCATAAATACAAATGTTACTGGAAACTCAAATATAGTATTAAAATCACTTATTATTAATAACTTAAGAAAGCACAGTTTTCTATGTATAGACCACATTCAAAGAACTTTGCTCACAAAAAGAACCTGGAAGACTAGATGTCACATACAAATCTTGTAAAAATGTAAGTAGAATTTGATGCTATTCTAATATCTTAGAGGGTAAATTATTAATGTTCAGCATTAAAGAAAAACATGTGTCTTCTGGGTAAATACACAGCCTTGCTTGAATGACATTCATATACCCTCACTCTGAAACTATGAGGAGGAAGAAGTCAATATCTTTAGAATGTAAAATGTGGAATGCTAAAAGAAATATAGTACCAAGATATGAGCTTTAAGTTTCTAAATACTATCTATACTATCTATCTGTTCTCAGGCAAGAATTTTTCCATGTTGCTTTCAGACAAATTAACAGTTATCAAAAAGTCAGTACAGCATTTAATTTAAATATGTACACTCACAGTTTATTTACATGCAATACATACATAAGCACACACGTACCTATGTGAATTATTTATATATAGATTAAATGAATGTAAGATATACACACACATATCTATGTGCATACATTTGTAGATACCCTGATCTCCCAGACCATTTGTAATGGATAATTAATATTATACATATATATATAATTAATATTATGCATATATGTATCCTAACAAAAAGATACATGAAAACTACTTTATAGAACAATCTACTATATAGAACAATTTTTCTCTTGCTATTAAAGGAAATGTGATTTCCAGGTGTTTTCCCACCTAAAGTAACTGGGCTAGGGAAGGAATCAGAGCTTTATGAGTTTATATTTGATAAATATTGTAAAATTTGTTTGTGTAGACATTTGTTAATTTGTTGTTGAAGGACAGGGGGAAATTCCTGGCTTGGGGGCTTCAATCTTTTTTGAGGTATTTTTGGTTGAATATGTGTTGTTCCACTGACAGGTACAAGCTAAGCATTATGTCTGTCATTTCCAATGGAATTGGAAAACAGTTCCTGATTTCTTGAATTTTTTTTTTTTTTAATTTCTTCCCTGAATGTTATTTTCTAGAGTCTGTTCCCTGGGAATACACTGGCACCTTGGTAGCTGCTGGGGTATGGATATGGGCAGTGTTCTGGTGACTTCTGTCTGTCCATATGCAGCCTCCAGGCTCTGAGCATGTGCAAGGCTCATTATGTGCAGACATAATGAAGTCCTTAGGAACAGAAATTGTCACTGCTGCCTTTCATACACAATTTTTTATTAGTTTCTGAATTTGGGGAAATAATAGATTGCAGATTTTAGGAGTCTTGCAATACTTCTATATGAGCCCTTCTTCCACTTATCTACTGTTTCAAGGTGTTGTCTTCTTCCTTCTTCAGCCTTTAGAAAATGTTTTATTGATATACAATCTTCCAAATCTATCTCAGCCCTCAATCTTTCAAAATAAGCCCTGAATGACTATTAAACAACCATTTCTAGTCTTTTCTTGGGTTGCCTGTAGACCAGCCTATATATAGGTTGACATTCAAGAGTACTAGCCACCTTTAAACCATTCTTTTTAGAGTTAATAATTTATTTAGGCACAAGTACATTTCCTGACATTGATTTAAGGATTGGTGTAGCCTGAAGTTAGAGAAAAATCAGGAGTGGATATACCTTGTTATATTGTGTCCTATGTAAATTCCAGACCTTATTTATTAAGAAGGTTTGATAAAACATTTAAGAAGAAAAATATAATTCTATTGTAAACTATAGGGTTAGGAATAGGATAGAAAGGTGTTTGTCTTCTTAAATATTTTGAAATAAGTATAAATTAAGATTTTCAGCATTGGTGGTAGTTTTGGGCATCCTATTTGCACAGTTTTGAAAGAGTCTGATTTCCAGGGCACGTGCTGATTGTGTAAAATCATGTTTCAAAAATTTGCTTAAAATCAAGGAAATTAGTTTTGAAAAGGAAACCCAGACCAAATTATTTGGCCTTTTGATGTGTTTACTTTTTCATCTAAAAATTATGAGGAAAAAATTTGTTTCTTTTACTCATCTCACTCAGATAATCATGTATTTGAATGAAAAATGCAACATCCTGTGAAGAAAGACTGTAGGAAGTTACTACTGTCACTGCTTTGAGCATTTCTTAACACAGATCACTATGCATTTTTCTTGGTTTTGTTCTAGACTAGGAGGATATTTGATTATTTTCATATAAAGTGGCTATCTTGCAGAAAAAATAAAATTAATGGGTTTGCTCATTCTATGGAGATATTGATTCAAGGGATGTTCAGATATTTTTGGAGATTTTTTTCCCCAAATCACTAGTACTTTATTTACTGTTTAATATAACTTTTGAGCACTGTGAAATTCTTAGAGATTTGACAACAATCCCAGAACTCCTAGAATGCTTTCTGAACCCAAGCTAACATGCAATAAAACCAATTATCTGATTTTCCATTTTTTATTTTTTAATTGTTTTTAAGTTGCAACAATAAAGGTATAGCAGTGACCAGAAGAACAGAGACCCACGATGTGATAAGCCTGGCACTGAGCCTGGGTGACTCTACACCACTGAGGAAGCATTAGCTGCCCTGAGCATGGGGCCGTGCTGCCAATATCCACACCAATTTAAGTCCTGCTCAGACAGGACTGACAGCACTAATTAGGAATGGATTTTCTTGGAGATGTCAGTCAGCTCAGAGGAAGAGCAGGACTTCCACTCTTCATGTGAATTATGGGCAGTTTGGAGGACAGGCATCCAAGAGCAGGTTTCATGGAGACATCATAGCAACTTTCCAGTATCTAAAGGCAGCCTGCAGGGGAGCCTGAGAAGGATTCTTCACCAGGAACTGCAGGGATGGGACCAAGAGTAAGGTGTACAAATTGAAAGAGGGAATATTTTGATTAGCCACACAGAAGAAATTTCTATTTGGGTGGTGAGATATTGGAACAGGTTTCCCAGGGAGGCTGTAGATATCCAAAACCTATTATTTCCAAAGCTGTTTTCAGGGATAAAATTCTTCTTCACAAGCAAAAATTTTCATTGTCAATATAAACCTGAACTGAGCTAATACTGCATGATTTTATTGAGCTAATAAAGGTATTATTTAGAAAAATACATTTATAAACAGAGATGTAGGGTTTTTAATGTATTCTAAGTGTGATTGTTTTTTTCTCCACTATTGTGCTACAGTGTGTCTGTCTCGTTTGTTCATTAAGGTTGTTGCACCATGGATTTAAGACTGTTTGTTCTCCCCACTCATCTGTAAATAACAATAAACAAAAAAGAAGATTTCTTCTAACTCAGAAAAATATTCCCTGTAGATGTTCTGCTACTCTGGAGGCTGCACGTCTCCATAAAGATTTTTCATGTCCTACTGTTTATGTCCTGCAGCCACACTCCCTTTGAACTGTGATCTTTTCACACCTCCCAAATAAAGCAGTATACAGTCAGTCCCAGGGAGAGTAATCTCCAGAGCCATATCAGGGCTCCCAGACCCTTGTGCTGATTACTCATTATAGGTTTTGAGATTTTTGCCCCCCATCAACCCATGAAGCCAAATACCCCAGTGGGACTAAGAAATGGATCTTTCAATATTGAGAGAGTAGAGCTTGGCCAGCCAAACGAATTTTAATCCTACAGCTTTGTGGAAAAGGTGTGCAAGTTAATGTGACAGCTCAGTTTCCTAGGAGAAGGTTGGAGAACATTCCAGAAGAGTTAGCTGTCAAGTTTGTGTGACCAAATTCATATGAAAACAGTGCATTTAAAAAGATGACATGAAGATGCCATTTTAGCTCATAATAAATTTTTTTTGTTAGCAGCAGCCTGGGCTGCTTCGTATTTTGATAATTTTTGTCTACAGAAGCAGCTTAGTCTTCTTTGTAAGAAACTGAAATTGGATGCAGGAGATTTGGGTTCAAATTCCACATGTGACCTTGGACATACCTCTTCCCCATTGAAGCTCGTTTTCTCCCAAGAAAAGTAAAGATGTTGATATTTCTTTTATTTGTCCTATCCTACCTGACTGTGAGCTCTAGATTTCAGAGTGAGTCGGTACCACCTTGCTCTGTGGGGCCATCTTCACAGCTGGCTACTGCACTCCTATAACCCCTGGAACAATGGTAGTTCTCATTAGGGACTCCTCTTTAAAATGTGCTTTATCATGACTAGAGAAATCCTCTTTCAGATTATTAATTAAAATGAAATTCAATTCCTTTCAACTATGGACCATGACATTTGCAGTGGGAACATTAACGGCAGAGAAATTTAAACGAGCTATCTTGAAAGTTTTGTGTTTGAAGGTTGAAGACGCATTTGCCCTCTCCCCTCCCTGTATGCACTGTTTCAGATCCATTGCTTATTGACTGATAGACTTATTGGTGAATTCTACAGCAGTGATCCAGCCCAGGAAGGTCAGCAGGGTGCAATTACCAGCAGAACAGGCTTGGGTGTGCTTCTGAACTACTCCTCCCTGCACAGCTCTTTCAGTATGCATATCACATCTCCCTGCTTGTAGCAGGCTGATGAGTGTGTGCAGTTAGTGCAGGCACACACATACTTCTGCGCTTTCCCTGAAAGTGGAGCATTAGCAACTGCAGTCAAAACGCACCGTTGCTTCCTCAGCTCTGATCCGAGCAGCAACTGTCTGATTCTGTCTGGAGGAGCTAGGAGACGGCACTGGAGGCAAGTTTAAAAAGGACCTAGTGACACCCTGCTGTCACATCTGGTTTCAGGGACCTACTTATTAGTAGTCCATTTAAAATCACTTTCCTAGTCCCATCTGTAGTGCACATTCTTGAGAAGTGGCTGGCTGGTGAGGAAGGAGCACGCTGCTGAAGGTATGTTGCAATCCTCTTTACCTTACATCTTGTGCTGAATGTTTTTGTCTGTGCATCTCACTTGCAGACATTCCTGGTATATGCAGTTTTACACTGAGAGCTGATGGAGAAGGGCTTTAACAAATCATAGCATTAGGAATAAACAGACAGGTAATCTGTTTTGGTTTTTCTCTCCCCTTCAATTAGCCATGCTGATTGTCTGTTAAAGGGTAAATTTAAATTTATGGAATAAACTTTCTGAAAAGATGACAACTCTGACAGCATGTAGCATCACAAGCAAATAGACTGCTGTTATTTCTATCAGGAGAAAATGTCCATTCATTGGTTGTTTAACTGTGGGCACGGAACATTGCTTTCAAAAGGATGTGTTTATTAAATATGGGCTGTGTATGCACTTCCAGCTGAAATTTACATACATGTTTTGAGATTTGAAAAAAAGACTCCAACTTTCAAAATACTCTGGACTGCAGCACACTTCTTTAAAAAACAGAAGTGAGCCAGGCTTTTAATTTCACTTAAATTCTTTTACTGGCATATATTCATCTGGTAAAAAGTCCTTGCCAAATACAAGAAGTTTGCTGTTATTGCATTTCCATAAATGTAACAGCTGTGAAGAGCATGAATATTCATAGTGTTTAGATTTTTGCTCCAAAGATTTTTATGATAATTCTGACTTTTCAAAGGGGATGGGATTTTAGAACAAAGAATTATGCAGGTTGAGATATTGTGATAAGACATGTATAAGAATTTCCTCAAAAAAACCCCATTGTAGATAAGCATATACTGCAGTACTTAGCTGACTGTACCAGTTACTTACTTGCAGCCAACTTGATCTGTTGCTTTTACTTGTGGATTCTTTTGCTAACAGGTCTTCAGCAGTCAAAATCAAATACAGTTTAGATGCTGGTCTCTAATGGGATGGTATTTCCCCAATGCTATATGGCTTTAAAACATTTCCAAGGGATTGTTAATTTTATGATGCTTAAGTTTTAACTTGGTGAATCCTGCATTTTCCCTTACTGAAAACTTATTTTGGGATGTTTCTAGGGTCAGAAAAGCCCACTACTATCTCAGTGTATTTTAAGGATGTAAAGTGATTTGAGTAATCTTTCCTTAGGAAAATTCTCCTGTCAGTAGTTTATCAAAATTGTATGAGCAGCAGAGACGGTCCTCCCCTGCAGGTGGAAGTAGAATGGTCTTGAAACTATATAGGCAACATATGTTCATGTGTGTCTAGAGATAATTCATCTAAAAAAGTTAAATAATCCTAGCTGCCTCTAGATCTCAGTGACTTCTCTATTACTAAAAATATTCTATTAATGGGTCATACTGCAGATTTCTGTAACTTCAAAGTGAAGAAAACAACCAGACAGGAATTGTGTTATATAAAACCATCTCAGAAACCCTCTTAAGGCATGTTGTAATTATTTCTTTAAAAATCCTCTCAGTACTTGGGAATTGCTGGGAGCTGTGGGGTACCTGCCTCTCCAAAATGTGACAAGTGGAGCTATCCATGCGAGCTCAAAGTGAATTTAACATTCCTAATGTCCAGGGGCACCTCTTTGGCAGACTGTCCTCACTCAGGCTGGACTGTGCTGCTCACCACTGGCAAGGTCAGCCTGGCTGGAGAGCTGTGCCCCCCAGCTGCTCCAGTCCTCAGCCCAAGCTGAGCTGTCACTTAGTGTCTCCTCCTCAAGGGACAGGGAAAACTCTTTGTCCCTTTCATCTGTCATTTTTAATGACAGCTGAATCAGTCTGGGTATTAGGTGGAAAGTTTCTGGTCATCCCCTCCTATCCACCCACCTCCACACAGCAGATATGCAGGGACTGCAGACATGAAATACATTTAAATATGTATGAGAAAAAGAACAATTTAATGGGTCAGAACCTGTTTCCAGGGAGAGAAAATCAGACTACTCTCCTGAAATCAGTAGGAAATTGTTTACATGAACAGAAGTTGTTTACAGAGGTGCAAACTGGTGCAAAATCTCACTTTCCCTTGGTGCTGTTTGAATTTCTGTGACCTGAGGACCTGGCTCTGTTCCTTTCAAGTTTGGCTTTATTCCAGGAAAAGTAGTCAAAATGGGGAATTTGTCTTTTCACTCACTAGGAAAAAAAACCTGTCTGTTTATGGTGACAGCAACAGATATCTGAGAACAAACACCTTTTTCCTTTCCCCTCACCAAAGCCTAGGAGAAAAAAAAAAAACAACGTACAAAAAATATCCAATGAAAAACATCCTCCCAAACATCTCTGTTTAATTCCCTTTAAGACAAATAAGGTCTCCTTTTCTGCTTTAATGTGCGTCAGGCTCCTTCCTGACCTCCACCACTGCGCTGGAGGATGCGAGAGTTAATTCGCTTTGACCCCTTGGCTGCCTCAGCCGTGCTCTTCTACAGAGCAGATTTGTTGATCATATCAAATGCAGCTGCTGATGCGTTTCTCTTCTGCTCTGCGAGTCAGAGCCTCGGGTGCGTTTGGTGAAGTTACAGTCTCCCAGCCCCAGCACTGCGATTCCCAAGCCGACCAGCCCCCTAGTGTTTTGAGGTATGTGATGCAAAGAGGTCTCTGCAGCTGTTGCTTGCCTTTAGCAGACGTAAAGAGGGGGATTTGAAACAGCTCACAAAAGCTTAATGGATTTATTGGAATCAAGAGTGATTGGTAAAGCCATACAGCATCCAAATCTTCTGTCTGGAAAAAGCAAGAGCTGGGTTTTGTGTACCTTTAGAGTGCCAAAACCTCTGAGACTGCCACTGCTTCATGGCTGTGAGCCTATCAGAGGCTGCTGACACACAAACTGCTGCAGAGTTGTTGTAGAAGACAGTTAGTTGTTTACACACTGTAACTGGGATTTCTGAGAGCATCCTGTATCACACAGACATGCTGCAGCACTGGAGTACTGCACAGGTTCCTCAGCTCTCCCATGGATGATAGCTGAAAAGGAAGATAAAGGGGAGGAAATACCATGAAGCCTCAATATTGTAGCAAACTGGGATCCAGATGGCAAACCTTTTCACAGCAATATGGTGGATTAACTTTAAAAACTCCCATGGCTACTACTCTCCTGTTTAATTTGTCTTTCCTTAATGCCATTTTGATGTGATGATTTTGCAGGTTAATTCCACAAAAACGCATGGTTTCAGGTTTAGTCCTCAATCAGGAGAACTTTCTTACTTCTCTATTAACCCCTTCAGAGCTAGTTAACTAATTGCATGATCAGTAGCAGCAATTTGAACTGTATATGGAAAAAATGCATTCACAGTACAGGCAATGTAGGAAACCAAGGTGATTTGCACATAAAGGAAGAAAAATAACCTTTTGGAGGGGGGAAAGGTTTTGACTTTTCTGGGCTTTATCTCTATTCAGAAATAATTTTTGGTAGTGCAGCTGCAATAATGGCTGAATTTCTTCACAAGGGAGATGTAAACACCAGGTTGGTATTGTACACATGCCAACATTTTTGAAGCTAGATGCCAGCTAGGTTTGTTTGTCCCTGTAACTTACAGATCCAGCTTACTGTCTTCTTGTAAGCTGCTACTGGTGTTTGAATATGTTCTTCCTTCTTCGTGCAGTCACAGCAAGGATCATCACTGCCCACATCTTCTTCAAAAAGCTGGTTGGTGAGACACCCAGTGGTGACAGTGAGCACCCGTGAGCTGGACAGTGGGCACCTCCTGTGTGCCTTCCTGCAAGTTACCCTTTAGCAGAAATCTTGTCAGAAAGTCACCCTCAGACAAGATGATGCTCAAGATGCCTCCCTTTACTCTCCAGTTCTGTCACTACCTGATGCAGATTGAGCATCATTGAGTAAATTATTAAAAAGAAATATTATTTAAATAAAGTGTCTCCAGAACACCTCTTGATAATTTGGTCTACGTTATGCCACTAGGGAAGTGGGTTTATATGTGCACATATGGGAATGAACAGCAAATTCTACTCCAATTCTGTATCTCACATGATAGGCATATTCAAAACCTGATTAAATGGGAATTAAAAATCTACATCCAGGTCTCACACTGTGACACAGTTCATCTGCAATCACTGCCATCCCTGCCCCAGCTGATGACTAAATTCATTATAGTCTCTCTACATAGCCTGAAAATTCCTTTGAGCTGCTTTTATGAGAGCACAACTTATAACCAGAAGCCAAAAATTAGATTAAATTCCAGATTAATCCCAGAAATAAACTTCTGTCTATTAAATCATATATTTTTTTTTAGGCTCTACAGATTATATTGACCAGTTTACTGTTAACTAAAATTGGAGCTTAGTCTTCTATCACCTGATAATTTGTCGCTGGTTTACTGAGTAATTTCTTCTTTGTCTCCTGTGCTCTGGACTATCAACTCTTGCAAACCAATAATTAATTGTTGTGGATCTTCCTGAGGGTAAGGAGGAATAATTCACTACAATGGAATAGTGTTTTTTTGCCATAAAGTTACTAAACAGAGCTACGGCAGAGTGAATAATGCAGGAGGTGATTTGCTTTCAGGAAGGTTACTAATAAACATTTCCACTAGCTGGACACTTGGACTTGGTCAGAGAGTGGTGTTTACATTATTTTGGTGATATAGAAAGCAGTTAGGGGAAAAATGATGAGATTCTCTCATATTACAAGACTCTGGAGAAATTAATTATCCAGTTTTAAAAAATGAATTAAATAAATAACAAGAAAATGTAAACCTAATCCAGTTTCAGGTGCATGTGTAAGTTAAAACATAAATTTAAAAGACCTACTATAAAATGTTGGTAAGTTTTATTTTGCAAGAGAAATACTGCTGTGCTTTCTGTAAATCCCGAGGATAAAAAATAATTTATAAATGCTTTTGATTAAATATTTTAACTTACTATTTATAAATAAAACTACAGTGCTTACTAGTTTTCTCTTTAATAAACCCCAAATTCTGATATCTCTAAAAGGTGATGGAAGATATAGCTGGGCTTATTAAAGATGAATAAAGCTCTATTTTTTTTTTTCCATTGCACTAGATTTTTTTCCAAACAAAATCTCTTATCTCAGAAAGCCATCAAGTTCTCACAAGGAACATAAATCACAGCAGAATAGGCAGCCTCCTGCTTCATTCACTGAGCTCCATATGCTTATCTACCTCGTGTTTCTGCATCCCAGGCTCCTAAAATGCTTCAGTCAACATTCCTTCTGAATTGTGATACGTCATGTTAATCAGCTTCTACAGTGTCCCAAAAATGTATGTAAATTAGACTTTTGATGAAGCAGAATATTTTGACAGGATTTTTTGCATAAATCACGCACACAAGCATACTCACACACAGAACCTTTTTAGAGAAGGGGGACATTTTTGGACCTCATTTTTTTCTGGAGTACTTTGTGACCAGCATGCTGGTGCTGCTTGTGAGCAGGAACACGTATGTGGCAGTATGCCAGCTCCCATAGCAGGAAGCAAATCAAGTTTAAGTCCACTCTTGGCAAGAAAAACTGCACCAAGGAGAAAGAAACAGAACAGTTTCCTCTTCCTTTGTCCTCCTTTCCCCTCACTCCCTTTTTGGCACTTGGTTTGTTCTCTGGGTTGTTTGTTGTCAGTGGTAATATCAGCATTTTTAGTGTTATCATAAGATGACATTGTCCTGTTATAGTAGATTAATGTTTTCACTTGATCTGTACTTCCAGAATAATCAGAACTCAAAAATCAAAAGAATTTATTTGAATTTAAAAAAAATAATTAAATTTGGTGACTTTAATATTATTTATAAATTACCTAGGTCCACTGAATATATAGAAAGCCATACTGAGGCTTGTTCAGATGAGTCTTGTAAGTATTAGCACTGCCTGGCTGCAAATCTCTCAATTTTTATTCTCCTCTGACCTCCTTTGCTATAGTTTTATGTTCCACCTTGTCCTTCAGGCCTGTATTCAAACTGCTTACAAGTCTGAATACGTCTGTCTCATCTGTCCCTCTCACTGAGTGTTGAGGCTGAGGGAGCAAAACAAGAACGGTGCAGGCAGTGCTTTCTGTCTCCTTTGGGCAGCCCTCAGTTTTTAGCAGTGCAGGCAAGGACCTTCAGCTGCCTGTACAGCTGGGGCCCTGATTGACATGTTCTGAGCTGCCCCTGTGAATCCATTCCATCTTCTACATCTCAGTCCAAATGGGAGGCAAAACTATTGCTGTGACTCTATTTTAGCACACTTGGAGTACTTTTTGACATAGAAGCATAGAATACAGAATCAGAATGGTGTGGGTTGGAAAGGACAAGAAAAATTACCTGCCCATGGGCAATGTTGGCACCCCTTAGGTCAGATTGCTTGGTCCCCCATCCAACCTGGTCTTGAACATTTCCAGGGATGGGGTGTGTATCTCACCATGAATGGCATACACCTGAAAAACTGCCAGACCTCACCAAGAAAGTATGGGACCATGTCTGCTTTCCCAGTCTAATAACCCTGTTGCTCTAATTTCTTTACAGAGCTCTCCCCTTTCTAAAACTTACTGTGCTTACATGAGGCTATCTCTTTGGCAACTTTTGCACAGTTGGGGCTTAAAAAGCTCCTCTGATAATTATGCAGTGTAGGCTTACGCATCCTGTATCTTAAATAGCAATGCACTCTTTATCATACATATTGTGTACCAACTAAAAAAATCACAGAATATGCTGAGATAGAGGGGACCCACAAGGATCCAACCCAAGCTGAGTCCATCTCTTAGCCCTGCACAGGACACCCCCAAGAGTCACACCCTGTACCTGAGAGCACGATACTTTAACTCTATTTTCCATATATAGATACCACAAAACAGTGTATGCCCAATACGTACACTGTGCATGAGGTAATACAGACAAAATAAAACACATTTGCAACCATATATATGATTAATGTTTCTCAAAACACACGATGCCCACAGAGAAATGTCAGTGATTTGTCATCTAGGGCAAATCCAACAGAGTTTGGAGTATCAGGTTAAAGCATCCCATAGCTCCAAAAACATACAGGTTGCTGCTACCTTTTTAAAGAGGCAAAAAAAGCATATAAGTATGTGCAATTTAATGGCTAAATATAAGCAGAAGAATGCTTCAATAATCATAAATACAGCTGTAGAGCCAAATTCTTTAATGATGCAATAGTCATATATTTAGATACAGATATATATTCTATTTCACAGTTTGAAGTTCTTAATTCTCAACACCCAAGTCTTAGTTTCCTGCCAATTTTATAATTTTTCCTGTTGTCAATTGCTTTCTAAAATAAGTTGGAATGAGGTGGAATTAAGTTTAAAGTTTAAAAAATTAAAAACAGGTGCTGTGCCTATACCTGCTGCCATATCCCTTTCTTCATGCCTTGTATCTGTGCTGCTTTCGGGAACAAGCTGTTTGATCCTGTCTCTTGCTGCTAATTTTGCACTGTCTGCTGTTGGAAGCTGGGGGAGGGGACAAAGTCGATGAATATTAGAACAGTGAGAGAGTTGAAGATGTTCGAAAACAGGGAAGCTTTGCAAGCTGGGTAGAAATAGGGTAGTATTACTCTTAGCAAGCTGAGTAGAAATGAAGCAGTATTACTTGTGAGAGCTTTAATAGCAGCCACACAGTCACTGGCTTAAATGTGTTTTGGTTTTGGGTGCTTTTAATGGCAATAATTAGGTAATCAATATTGTTTCAGAATGGAAAAATATCCTGCTTAACAACAGAATAACATTGATTAACTAAGCTAACACCATTTTAAGGAACATTAAGTAATCAAGACTGTTTCCATGATAACATCCCAAAGTGAGAGAAAATCAGGCAACTCTAGTATTGGATGTAGTTGGGACTGCATTTGCACTGTTGCTGAGGAGACAACGGCTGCTGCATTTGCCTGTGCAGTATTGTAGTACAAATGTATGAGGAAGGCACTGGGTTCATTTCAGTGAACTTGGATCTTATCCAAGATATAAACTGGATGTTTTTTGATGATACAGATATCACTCCACTCTTTTCATTACTCTTTATACACCTGTTAATTCAAACTGATATGTTTAATTTGAATATCTCAAAGAATTAATGATTATATGTAACTTGCACTTTGAAATTTACTGAGAGTCCTTAGGAACTTTTCAGGAGATGCCACTCTTAATAATCAGAGCAAAATTATGATGGGGTGGGAGATTTTACAAAGAAACCCTGTCCGCTGGTGGCACAAGTAGGAGTAGGGTCCACAAGTGCTGGGTGCTAATTTGCTGCTATATCTTACTCTGGCATATTGAATTTTTAAAATTAAGTATCCAGATTAATCCAGAATTAACCAAGCTTTCATATATTCAAGTACCTACAATAACAGCTGCAGGTTTTCAGACACTGCAAAGAAAGTTGTATGTAGATGCCCAGATTTAGTCGTTCTGATCAGGATTCACTGAGAACAATGTTTCTCAGAGATATAATGCTGATTTCTTTTTTGTGTGATATTGCAGGAAATGACATTGCACTGCTTTTGCTAAATCTGGGGGTCACACAAAGAGCAAGGCCAGACTGAACAGGGCTCTGAGCAACCTGATTTGGCTGAAGATGTCCCTGCTCATTGCAGAGGCATTGGACTACATGACCTTTAAAGGTCCTTTTCAATCCAAACTGTTCTATGATTCTATGATCCCATATTTCTATTATTTGACCTATAAATGACTTTGCATGAGTGGAAGGCAGTGAGCATTTGATAAAGCATATAAAATCTTCAAGGACTGATCCAGGGTGCCAAAAATAACAATGGTTCTCAGAAATAACTAAAAAGTGTAAGTGGTGAGCTGCTGGTGGTTGAGAATTCTTGAATCTACTTGAAACCAAGTGTGGTACCATTAAGCTCTTTTCTAGGCATAAGAACAGTCAACATCCCTTCTCCCAAGGGTTAACTAAGCAGACACTCTGTGTTTCATGATACATGAGCATGTCCTTAAAGCATTCACTCCTGGATGCAAGTCATTACGTATGAACACAAATTTCAATAGGGAAAAATACTTGCAACATTGAGATATTGAGGACAAACTTGAAAATATGATCCTTTATATTATGAAAACTCAAAAAAATAAAAATCAGATTTAAAATCTTCAGGAGTGACAGCCAATCAAAAAACGGAGTATTTTCACTCAGAATTAGTCTTGCAATAATCAGGCAAAATAGTGTACACATTTTTAATGTTCAGGTTTAACTTCAGCATAATTAAAGCAGAAATGCTGGACAGGTGGGAATTTTTATTATTCTTGAGGGTGTCAGGAAAGCTGTTGCCCCAAAGCTGGGTTTGAAAACCGTTTTCTGTAGATACGATCAGACTGTACTTTCATGGTAGTCAGATTTAGTCAAGAGGTGTGACACAGATTTTATCCATTAGGGCTTTGGATTAGTCTATGAAATGAAATATACCATTATTGCATTACAGCCTGGAGAGGACTGAAAGGAAGAAGTTCTTCTTGTCATGTATAAAAAAATGGAGCAGACACAATCTCTGTCTCAGTTTTCAAACCCTGATGCAGATGATTCTCCCAATGGTTTTGTTTTCTATCATATGCCATGCTTGTTGTATATAATCATGTCGGAGGCCATCTTTCTACCTGATATCTTCTCAGTCAACGTGTTCTGTGTGGGCTGGTGGTATGTAGAGTTTCACATTCACAAAGTGGGAAATCTCTGCAGATGATTACAGGAAGTGGTTCAAGTGGATAGATCTGACTGGTAGGACAATGTTTAAGGTGTTTTGGCCTGTACATGTTCTCACACTTTGTCTTGATAGTATTTTGTCTGAAGCGAATTTACTATATTCAGTACTCAAAAAGATTTGACTTGATCTTGCCCATCAGAGCTCTTCTGGCAGCTGCTATACTCATCTTCCTTCTTTTGTAGATCAGGAAACAAGAATTTATTGAAAATGGCTTTCTAATCTGTAGTTCTGCAGATTATTTGCCAGAAGACTAAAAGCAAATAAGGGCTGGAATAAACTTTACTTTTTACTGACATGTAAATTTAGTTTATTCTGAGTAAACGCTAGAAAACAGGCTTTATTACCCAAGTAGAAATGTTCAATACAGTCTTTGTGACATTTTCTGGTCACCTTGAGAGCGTTAAATATTCTGGTAAATTAGATAAAGCATGAATTCAAATAGAATATTTCTAATTTTTTAATATACATAATTCATTATGTTTCTTGGTATGCCAAACGGTCTTATTTAGGACTATCATTGGATCTTGTAATATTATCAGAATCAGTGATTTGTGAATGCTATGTTTATCCTCAAAATTACTTTACTTTGATCATAACCTTAAATTCTGCAACAATCATAAGGACAACAGACAGGAAACTATATCCTTGTTCAGGACGGGTAAACCTAGCCAGATAACTTTGTGCATTCATGACAAGACAGACTGTGTGCATTACTGAGGAGTAAAAAAAGGATAAAATAGGGATCTGTGTTTAAAATTTCTCTGGTAAATAATGGAAGGGATGGTTCCAAGAGACTTTGTGGAACCAGAAGTCTGCAAATTGCTTCCACTCAGTGCAGAAATTCATACCCCTGGTGGAGACATTTATTTTCAAAGTACAGGGTGCTGTTAATGGTAACAGTCTCCATATTTCAGGATGCAATGTCAACAATGATTTGTGTTAAATTAGAACTGAATAAGCAATTGTAATTGGTTTTAATGAAAATGAATATATATCATCTGCAGCAATTTTGGCCTTGTTCATTTTTTTAACTTAGTTTCTATTCTGATTGCATCTCTTTTACAAGTGACATTTTAAATTTGTTTACCTTCTAGAGTGAAGATTTTTGTATTGTCTGAATTTTGTTTCTCTAATAGGTGCATATGACGCATGATCGACTCTCTCCCTTGTGGTCTGTATGATAAGTTAATTGGATTGATCTCATTGCTTTTTACACAACTTTGTGTATTTTCTAGTCCATCAGTGATTAAATGGTTTTTTCCTGAATCTTTTCCAAGGGTAGAAGCCTTTTCCTTCTATCTAGGGGCCTGCAGTCAGTGGTGTTCTCCAGGGATTAATAGTAGGTCCATTATTATTAAACTATTTCAGGTGCTCAGCAAAAGATCAAGGAGTAATGGTCAAAAATTAAAACACAAGAAGTTCCACCTCAACATGAGGAGGAACTTCATTACATTAAGGGGAGCAGAGCACTGAAGAAGGTTGTCCAGGAAGGTCATGGATACTCCTTCTCCAGAGACATTCAAAACTCACCTGGACATGTTCCTGTTTAATCTGCTCTAGTTGACCCTGCCTGGGCAGTGAAGTTGGACATCCAGTTGGAATTTGGATGATTTCTAGAGATCCCTCCCTGTCCAAACAAACCTGTGATTCTATGACAATTCTGTGATTCTGTACTAGCATTCTTAACATATGAAGAGCAGAACTGTGGCCAGACTTACAGTAGGAATTATAACTTCGACAAACATATGTTCTGTTGGGGTTTTTCATCATGAAGAATATTTCCATGTTTATAATCCTAGTATAATATTAACCCTTTTGATTGC
This sequence comes from Molothrus ater, assembly GCF_012460135.2. Lineage (NCBI taxonomy): Eukaryota > Metazoa > Chordata > Aves > Passeriformes > Icteridae > Molothrus > Molothrus ater. The sequence goes on from NC_050479.2 coordinate 84,141,481, forward strand.
AAAGTTGTACTGAGAAGCTACTCTCAGTTTATCACACATTGTCACCTGAAGACCATTTCAGAATCACAGCTTTCAAGGCAGGATCTGCCATTGAACTACCATGCCCTATATTATTGCCGCTGGTTTGTGGTTTAAGATTTGAAACACTTATGGTCTGTTTTAAAGCCTAAAGGGATGGCCTTCCCTCCTTCTTTTTTTACCGCTCCCTAGGCTTTTGGTCATCAGCAAAATCTATGTCATCTTTAGATGTGGTTTTGTTTAGTATTTATCTATTCCTAATCCATTGATAAAAAGATTAAGACATGCAGAGCCAAAAAGAACTCAAAAACATAAGCAAGTTTCGAAACACAGCTGATTGGCACTGATTCAGATGTGGCATTGTGTTCTGAATCTTATTATTTAACTATGTCTTAATTAATGTATTATGTGAATGTTAAATTGTTCAAGCTTTATCACTCAAGATTTTATGTGGTCCCAATTCAAGTGCATTACAGAAATCTGTTGCATCAGCATCATTATTTTCATCACACAAAGTTGTAAACAGCAAAATGTTGCAAATATACTTAAATTTTCTACAAATGTGGAATAACATCAACATTGCTGCATTCTTTTATTTCTTATTAGTTCCTTTTTATATTAGCCATTCTATGATTTGGTCAGGGATGCTATTGTATCTACAGATCTATAGCTTTCCATACAAAAGAAAAAAAACCCAGTTTCTTACATATTTTTTAAAATATGTCTATATTCTGGAACATCTCCAGATCTCCAGAATATATTGGAAAATGAGCATTTGTGATCCACAGAATTTTTTGTTTTTTAGGATCTGAGTATTACCCGGATCTGCTTATCTTAGAATTCTCATTTTTAGTAACTGCTGCTAAATATTGGTATTACTTACAGTTGTAGTCAGTAGTATTTTTCTCACTTTACATTTTATAAACTGCATTATTAACTCCCTTTTCCAATATATAAATATTTACTGAGAAAAATGTCTGTCCTCCTTTATTGTTTGTAATTATTCTATTTCATCCTCCTAGAAATTTATCAATGTGGTTTGTTATATGAGTGATCTGGAAGGAAATTGTGTTTCAAACTTTGAATGAAGTATGTCTGTTTCTTGACAGCCAACATTGTACCTTTTGGGTTGATACCAACTACAACAGAAGCAAAGATTTTCTCTCTGATAGCATCAGTTATAACTTCTAAGAAAGACGATTTTTATTAAGTAGTGAAATATTGTCTGATCCTTCCATAGTTGAGCCAGAAATTGCAGTAAAACTTTGAACTGACACTAGCCTGTCAATAACTGGATTGGAAAGACAGTAAGGATTTTTTTTTTTTAATAAACAAATGTTACTAGTTATGAAGTTACTATTATTATTATTGTTTAAAAATTGGGAACTATTTTCTGAATAGAGGCAGAACTGAAATGCTACATCTTCTTACTTACTTTGCTAGTTATTTGATGTTGATGTCAAACTCTTTTCTTATGCAGGATCAAATGGAATTCTTATAATGTTTAATTGTCAGAAAAAGCTCTTTAAAATTCAGCATGAATATTTGAAGGTAAGGAATTATTAAAGAAATCAATGCTTGCTCACATTTTAATCTGCATGAGAAAGCAGAAAACAGAAAATAAGAAGCAGGAATACATGGACCCTCTTGTAAATCAGCTAAATCTCAGAGTATAGACTAGACTGCTGTAGACTCTAGCTATTCATGTTATTCTTTTCATGCTTAGACTAAATTTAAATGAATTTTAGAAGGAATTCCATCTTAATGAATGCTGTTATAAAACTTTGCTTGCCTTTTTATTTTTCATTCCTTAGTCCCTTGTTTGTATATGTAGAAATTATTGGTATCACAGGAATAGAGTGTCAGTGGACTGTGGGTGTTTTTTTCTATATTTTTAATATTTTAATAAGATTTAATAGCATTGTAAGACTGATTATTTTCCATTTTTTTAATGCTAAACAAAGATATTTTTTCAGACTAAATATTTTTATTCCTGAAACTTCCTGAAATCTCTTTCTCTCATCTTGTCTTCAGAACATTTGCTTGGAGTCATCTTTAACATCCTGTTCCATTTTATGAGGTGGGGAGGAAAGAAATTTACTAATTTATGGTGTAGAATAGCTCATTAGACAATTAAAGATTCAAATTAAATCTTTAAACCCACTCTGGATCTTTAAAAGTACATATTGGATCTGGACAATAAAGATTCACTGATTTTAATTTTAAACTTTGTGTAAACTCAAGAAAATATCTTAAAACTTGAACACTAAATGCTTAAACACTTAAACATGGATCAAGTGAACAACTAAAAGTTTTTGTAGCAAAAAATATCCAGCATTTTACTGAGATTGACATCTGATACATCTTCATGTAACTTATATAATTTCCATAGTAAAAGAATTCCTAATGTATTCTAGGTGAGAAGCAATAATTAATGAGGTTTTACTCTTGAGTTTTATTGCAGTTATGACAACTGGATCAAGCAAAGAGTTGAAGCTTAGTATCAAAGAGCAGAGGGATTTTTCTGGTAAAGGGTACAAACCAGGCAAAGCAGAGACACACAGCAGGGGAAACCAAGGCACTCTCTTGTTGAAGGAATCCTTCCACTGTGTCGTAACTCTCTATTCATGATGGGAGGAATTGGGCACTCAGAAAGGCTTTGTGAATGGGACCCTACTGACCTAAACTTAGATACCTCCATTTGCCAGGCATGAACTCCCAGTGCAGATTTTCAGTTTCTGCACAGTCAGTGCTTGTTTGAATAATGTAAGCACTTGCTTTAGACCTGTTTATTAGATACCTCAAATTTAGGAGGAGGACGTGCATCTAAAATTGTTCTGAACACTATATAAAGATTTCTGTGACTTCTGTGAGCATCATATCAATGCTAGAAGAACACTGAAGTTATGTTAAGTAATAGAGAAATGTGATTATACATAGAGAGGTCTAACAGTGTATCTGGAAGCATCTAGGGCCTTCATCTTTCCCTCCTTTATACTTACATATCTTATGCAAAATCTTGGCTTCTTTGGTGGTATTTTTTTCTTCCTAGAGAAATGGTATACCATGCCTCAGACTAGTGAAAAAAGAACACTTATCAATAAAAACTGTTACTAAGAGTTACTTATTTTTACTTTATACCTTGTCCAAAGAGGGTGATTTTGTAAAGGATGGCTATACTATGCCATCACCTGCCAAAATCAAGCAGACCCTGGGGCAAATGTTATGAAACTAAATTTTTTCATGCTTTTCCTTTTTAATCTGCTATTTGAAAAACTTCAGTTACATCTGCTTCTAGATTAGGTAGATGTGTCTTGTTTTTATCTGAATGAGCTGTTCCCCACCAACTTTTCAAGAGAAATTCAGTCAGCCAGGGACTGAGGGGAAACAATCCTTGTGTATGAATCCAGGTCAGCTTGGGATGGGAAGTTCCTTGGAGTAGAGCACTGAGAGACTCCCATAGGCACACTGGCTAGGGGGCAAGCTAAAAGGTTTTAGATTAAGACATGGGATTATTCCAGGACATCACTCCTTTTCTTGATCCTCAATTCATGTATCCTCCATACAGATCTACAAATAGCCAAATAAGATAAAATTTCTTTTAAGGCTTGGCATCAGCTTTTGTGTGCAAGTCCTTCTGCTCTTATCATAAGTTCTTCTGGTTTTACCAAATTACTCAAACAAATCAACCACTGCCTTGACTTTCTATAGACACATTGTTCTTTAATGTCTCTATTTTTGAAACTGCTGATATTGCCTACCTCACAGTCTACTGTGGAAACATTCCAGAAGTTCACTAAGTCCTGTGGAAAAAAGGGCTACTTTCATCTATTTTAAGCCAGTCTCCCAAAGTGCCCCCTGAGCGTTTGCAGTAATGTGTGGGTGAGGATTCATGGTTCTGCATTCATTTTGTACAGCACCTTCACAATGTAGAGCTCGAACATATTTCCCTCAGCTTTCTTCTTCTTAAAATGAAGAAGAAAAAAGAAGAAAGTAAAGATGAAGACTGAGAACAAAACTCTTTTAGTCCCTTCTCACAGAGCCATGGATTTTTCCTCTTTGTCATTTTAGTAGCTCTGCTCCATACCTTTAATATGTCACTCCTGCTCTGCAGAGATGAACTATGGTAACCAAGGTTTTATGATGTTAGTACCTTCTTTTCTGTTTCAATGCCCTTCAAATGAGTTGATTTTTTTAGCTGTTGCTTCACAGGGAGCCATGATACTTTGAAAGCAGCTACATTTTCCTTAGGAACAATACTTTCACACCTTGAGGAAGGATATGGTATGAAAGCAGAGGCTGCCAGCTTTCACTCTTACAGCAATAGGCAGTAAAAAGAGGACTTCTGAACGTGATGAAAAATCACCACTTTAGCACCTGGAGGTGGCCTACAAGAAGGATGGAGAAGGATTTTTTACAAGGGCATGCAGTGGTGGGTTAGGAGGGAATGGCTTTAAACTGAAGAAGGGTAGAATTAGATTGGATATTAGGAAGAAATTCTTTGCTGTGAGGGGGGTGAGATACCAGCATAGGTTACCAGAGAAGCTGTGACTATTCCAGCCCTGGAAGTGCCCAAGGCTAGGCTGGATGGATTTTGAGCAGCCTAGTCTAGTGGAAGGTGTTCCTGCCCATGGCAAGGGAGTATAAACTAGGTGGTCTTTAAGGTCTCTTCAAACATAAATCATTCTACTATTCTATGGCTCTATAATTAAGAAGTAAAGCTCTTCCATGTTTCATATACTTTGTTGGACATAAAAGAAAAAATAACCCTTGTTTTAAATATGAAGCATACAAAATTATTTTGCCTCTGTTTTTCCAAGAGTTTTGACGTACTCCAAATTTTTGTTCTTGCAAGTTCTAAAAGGCCATTTGCAAACCCTTTTTACCTCATAAACTTAATTTGTTTTTGAGAGAGAGATAATTTTCTCTTGTAACTCAGATACTCTGTAACCTAAACCCACTGCTGTACTCTAAAGTTTCTTTCAACTACAGTAACTCTCAGAACCCACTGCCAGGGGCTAAAGCCATATGGTACTGAAGTTGATCTTTTTCCCACTAAAAAGGCTTTATTTTATTTTATTTGACACAGTAATATTTATTAACTTCAAAGTCACTCACAGCATATATAATACTTGAGAAATTGCACCTACAGCATGGGCAAAGGGGCTTTGTTTTGAAGGAGGTTGAACCAAATCCTATAGTAATCATTAGAAATTTGGATTGTATGCTTTGATATCTGTAGCAAAGCTATCTACTGTCTAAATATCAATCATGACACAAGAAAAATGGCTGTTAAGTCATGCAGAGAGATAAAACTGACTGCAAAAAATATTTCCAGGATGTATTACTCCTAGTTGCCTCATATATACTGCAATTTGTTTTCATATGGCTAAATGGTTTAATGATCTTTAGAAACATTTCTAGACTTCTGAAACAAACATTTCTCTTAGTTACAGCCTGGATTTCAGTTCAGTTTTGCAATCTAATGTAAGAAAGGGCTCTGTGGATGGTAGTTATAAGAAAAAGGATATTGATAGTCCTTTGTGGGCAGGTGTCTAGCAATATAAAAAGCTATTTTGATGGAAGCATCTGGATCGAAGCTGGATCTTGACTTTAAGTGGAAATAATGAGGATACTTCCTCAAGTGGAAGAGAAAGTGTACTTACTGCTGGGTATTCTTGCTCCCCTCACCCTTATAACTCATTAAGGTTCTGCACTAGGAATTCCTGCAGTAATTATTCCTGAGGGAAGAATGTTTGGGGCTGTCATTTTATTGTGAATGATTACTGAATTAAAAAATTAACAATCTAGGGACATTCTGAAAGTTCCAAATGTGACCACTGAGTGGCAATCAGAGTATACTCTTGAAAAGTCTGGGATTCTTTCTCTCGGGCTGAGCACTATGCAGACAGCCAGGCTTCCTGTGTCCTTCTCAAGCATTCCCTGTAGCTCCTGAATTACATGTGGTTTGTAAGAAGTCCACGAGAATCTGTACAGGTAGAGAAACTGTGCTGGGATGAAGGTGGTGGTTATTCCAAAACTGCTGCCAAAAATGAAACAGGACAGCAAGGTATAAGGAAGCTGAAGCATCCAGCACATTTTGAGACTGTCCTGCATATGTAGCCTTATCCAGCAAAGGAGAACTAGAACCATGAGGAGATGCTCTGTTTACTACCCTGGATCCCTTATAAGGCTGCCTCCTGTTTTGCATGTTCATGGTGTCTGTCTTGGGGCTGATAATCAGCACATAAGGTCAAGAAAGTTTGTGCTTAGTTTTCAAAAATTATATGGCACCATCTATATCGCACCTAGCTCTGAAGAAAACCTAAAGCTGGCCAAGTCAATCATGTCTATTCAGAAGCCATCTATCAAAGGCTTTGTTTTGATGTACCTCCTTGCTCATTTCAAAATTGCAGTTGTGCCCAGGTGCCTAAATTCTGTCCACTTCATGAGGTCAGGGGCTCCTTATAGCAAGGAGCTTATGTTTGCATAGGCAGCTATGGAACACTGTAGTTTGAAATAGAGGCAATTGATTAATTTTAGGTTTCTCTAGAGATTAGGTGATACATGAAAACATGTTTATTCACAGTCAGTTCCTGAAATTTTGGCCCCTGAACTGTTTAACTGATTGGATATCCAGCTAAAGACAGGCTGAACATGATTTGGTAATTAGTGTTGTGTGATATTCAGTTCTTCATAAAGAGTAGGACATGATTATTATTGTGCTTATGATATTATATTCCTATTTTTAAAACATTATTATTTTTAAATTTATTTGCTTCATAAATTGTTTATAGCCACTGCTCTGCTGAAATGAAGAAAACAGAATGATTGAGAAACTGAAGGTATGGCTTTCACATTTTAAGGTTTTGGATTAAATACCTTATTGGCAAGAGACTTGTCACATGACTTTCACTTCACTGATCTACCTGGATTTCCATCCTCTTTGTGTAAAATAGACGTGACTGCTCCCCTTCTTTATGGAGTTACTATAAATGTTGTGGTGAATGGAGTAAAGTACTTTCAATAAGGGGAATATAGAAAAGTTTGGGCTGGATAGGAAAGGGGGTTTAGCTGTCCTAGAAGCTGTGTAAATGTAATTTTGTCAAACGTTTCTTCAACTTTAATGTTTTCCCAGCAACATGTTCATGATCAATATTTCAGAGGTGGAACGGACTTTCTCTTACAAGTTACAGTACTCTGAGTCATCAAGCATTTTGTTTACTCAGAATTTATTGGAGCCTATTCCATGACATATTCTCATTCAAAACGCTGCATTACAATCTAAAAGAAGCGTCCAGAACAGCTTCATCATGTTCTGTACTTTTTCACACATACACACACACACACACACAAACACAGACACACAGACACACACACACATTAAAAATTATAAAACCTCCTTTAAGCTCACAAATAATTACAGGGTTTTTTCTCCATAAATTTGTTTGTAAAATATTTTCTACGTCTTTTTCTTTCCTGTAATTAGTATTTATTAGAGTGACTGGGTTAAAAAGGCATTTAATAAGATTTCAACTAATTAAATTGCTTTATGACTTCCAGCTAAGCAACTATTTTCCTTAGAGAGAAAAGGAAAATAAAAGTTCTCCATCAAATCCATATTGATTTTTTAAAAACTTTACAAATATCTGCTGCCATGTTTGGAAGCTTCTCATGTGTTGCTATTCTAACATGGTGTTGAGCATTTCTGCTTGGAAAAGATATCTTTAAAATTTCATCACTTTCCTCAAGAAAAATTAAAGCAAAGCATTGTATAAGGAATCTCAAGAAATTTAGGAAAGTATTTCAATTATGAGTTAACATCCTTATATAGGTAAAGAGGAGAAATTAAGTTGCTTGAAATTAAATGTGTTTTTATAGGTAATATTTTACAATAGATACTATTTTAAGCAAAGGATATGCTGAACTGAAAGGTGGGACTCAAAATCCCAGACTCTAGCTTGGTGATTCCTAGCAGATATAGCTCTCTCTAAGGTGAGTGATAACTTTTTAAATTTGACCTATTCCCAAAGCTGAGTTGGGCTAAAAAGACTTTCAAGCTCTCAAAAAGTCTTTCCAGAGGCTGAGTTTGGGCAATGTTTTTGAGCTTAGAGGACACTCCAGAGCCCACATGAGCTAAAAGGCAGTGACATTAGTTCTGTGGTCAAAGCTGATTTCATGGGGAGCAGGATTAACTGGTGCAGTCCACTGTTTTTAATAGGATTATCACAATTTTTTTGGTCATTAAGAACAAAAAACTCTTTGAGAAGGACATGTAATTCTCCAGGAAAATCACTGTGATTATCTGTAATAATGGGTCTTGAACACTTGTGTTGATGGGGCAGCCACAGAGCAGCCTGCTTCTCCGGGCAACCTGTGCAAGTGCCTCACCACCCTCACAGTGAAGAATTTCTTCCTTATATCAAACCTAACCCTGTCCTCTCTCAGTTTGAAGTCATTACCCCTTTTCCTATTACCCCATGCCCTTCTCAAAAATTCCTCTCCATCTTTCTTGTAGCCCTTTTAGGTACTTCATAGTGCTAGAAGGTCATTCTGGGATTTTCTCTCCTCCAGACTAAACAAACTTGACTCTCTCAGCCTCTCTTCATAGCAGAGGTGCTCCAGCCCTCTGACCTTCTCTGTGGCCTCATTTGTATGTGTTCCAACATATCCATATCCTTCTTATGTAGGGATTGCAGGGCAGATCACAGTACTCCAGGTGGGGTCTCATGATTGTAGAGTTGAAGGGAGAATCACTTCCCTAGATTAAGTTATGTGCTGCACAGGTGGGAGTTTGGAGAGCCTGAAAAACCTGTGAGAATTAATTAGGGAACTTTACATTATATGCTCAGTATAAACATTGCTTATAAAAATCTCTCATTTTTACTTAATAAATATATACATATATACACAAAAAATGCATGAATGCACACCTTATATAGAAACCGATCTGCTTCATGAAACCACAATGCACAAAGCAAGATAGAAAAATGACATTTCTCTCTCTTTAACTAAAGATGTGTGTCTCTCATATATTTTAGCAACACAATTAGCATGAGTCCAAATGGCAGTTAGTTCTCAGAACTCTGCAAGTTGTGGGCCATTGACACCTCCAGGACTTGTCCCAAGAACAAAGCCAAATTCATATATTAAGTGTATTAGAGAGAATGATGAGTACTTTCCATACAGAAATGTGGCCTTTAGGAATGAGTTTTGATTTATAGAAAGTGCTAGATGGTGCCCTAAAAATTTTGTAGTCACCTAGAGAATACTTCGTAGAACTACTGCACTGTATAAGAGCCTATTTTGAAATTAAATTTAAGCTTAGACCTTTTCTGCAGAAGAGTTAATTTAATGCAGTCCTTGGTAGTACTAAATCAGAAATATTTATGTGGAGTTATTCTGCTTTTTATTTAATCCCAGGCATATTTTTATGTGTCAGGACAAGACAGGATAAAGTTAAGTCAAACTCAATGCAGTAGAAGGCACTCTCAAGACTCATACCTTGCTACCACTCTAAGTACCATTTTGGTACTACTGGATTTCACCTTCTAGTGAAATTGAAAGTGGATTCAGAGGAGAAAATCAGTAGTGTATATTTGTCTCACTAGTAGGACACATTTAACTTCTGTTTTGTATTCAAGTAATACCAAAGTAGAAAGACAGCAAAACCTGTCTTTGATTTACTCCTACGACTAGAAGGTGGTAATCCAAACAACAGTGAGGGTGGAAGGAAGCTTGTAGTGGAGTTCCTTCCCAGGTACTCAGGGTGATACTACATACCCATCAAGAAAAGTAGTTATTCCACTATGAGAGGAAGATCAGGCAGAGGTTTTAACTTCAGAAGGTGTTTTTTGAATGTACAATGCCTTTCAAAAGTACTTGTATTCTTACTCCCAGACTAGCTCTCAGCCCAAAAAATACCATGCTGTGACATAGACATCTACAACACCTTCAGTCCACTTAACCTATTCTTAAATGCCAGACCCTCCTGTAAATGTAGTAACATAGCAAACACAACAAATACTCCTACTATTCATTCCACCTGTCAATTCTCTGAGTAGTGCTTTTAATAGTTTAACTTGTCAAAACATGCACTATCTGTTCAATCTTACTTCTGTTGCCTGCATCTTACTTCTCCCTGATATTTGTTCCTGCCTGCACACTATCTTAATCTCAACTGCAAATTCCTTAGGGCAGGACATATCCTGCATATGATACATGGATCCTCAGTCCTATTTCAGGCTATACAGGAATAGCAGAATCCGTGTTCTTCAGTTAATTATGACAATTCTGTAGAATTGAACGAAAGATACTGGCAGAGGCAGGAAATGTTTTTCATTTTGATTAGCTGTGTTTCAAATCTCTGGAGAAAACAGAAAAATTGACTGGAAATTGCTTATAAAAATTTGCCTGGATATAACAGCACCTACATCCCATGTGGCTTCTCAGGAAAATGAAAAAGCTGTCTGTTCCAAGGGAGAAGTAAAACCACAGTGGTTGGTCCAGAATGATCATGAAACAGAAACAGCAGCACACGACAGGTCTCTAGTGACACTGAATGACACCTCACTTTACATCCTTACTGCCAAATGATAGAGACATTTTTTGATACTGCTCAATATGCATAGATCAGGCTTTGTCAAATATATGGTCTGTGACTGTGGCATCAGTTGCAAGTGGTAATAAAGGTTGCAAACATATGAAATGGTTAAATTTTTCACTCCAGAAACATGTGTTTTCCAGAATACAGCAGCTACCATAAAGGATGGAGTATTAAGTTTCTCTCAGACAAAAAACTTGTGTAAATGGGAAATGCCTTGCAGAAATGCAGGCTGAGTCTGCACCTCACCTATTTGTAGGCCATGAGTGCCTCTTTGAAATGTGAAAGTAAAATTTGATTTCTTTCATGACTACATTGTGTTCAGTTTCTGCAAAATAGTATTGTGTGCAGGAGGCTTAATAATAGTGGAAATTTTAAGAAAATGCGCAAGCTCCCAGTCAGAGTCACAACAGAGAAATGAAATTTTCTTTTTGTTGATTACACAGCTCTGGATGTTTTCTGGGATTCATGGGGGAAAATACTACACGGTATGATTTATTGTCAGGTGTGTTTTTCCCTTTTTTCTTGATTACACAAGTGTGTGGACATAAATTCTTGATTCTAGTGTGTTTCCCATGAGGACTTTTTATGCTTTGCATAAAAAACCAACCAAACAAAAAATCCATAAGTGTCAGAAATTCCAATGAAAAACTTTTCAATTGGAAATTTTGAAGCAAAAATGTTTACAATTATTTTGGGATGTGGAATGAGAAATATAACAGGGATTGAGAAGACATATTAACAAACTGTAGATCAATAGTACTGGCTCATAACAATGGTTCCCTTGCCTGTGTTCCCTAGTTTTCCCTGTCTTAAATCACTTTTTTTTGAGGAAAAATGCTTACTAAGAATGAAAATATCTGCAGGTTTCTGCATCCAGGGCTTTTAAGAATATAATATGGAAGATGCTCTGATAGCCAGAAGATGTATCTCATGCTGTCAATGTTAAGCTGTTATTTATTGAAATATACATGAAAAACTTATATATTAACTTCATAAAAACATGTGCTCATGGGGAAATAGTACATATTTTTCTTACCAGTACCTCCTCCCCCTCAAAAAAATATAAAATCCAATTTGCCTCAAAGAATCCTTGTCTCATTTCTGGTATGAATTTTTGTTTACATTGTTAACACTGAAGGAAAATGTTTAACACGTGCTTTGTGATAGCAGCAAAAACCATTATCATTGTTTCTGAGTATGAACATACACTATGAGATTAGCTCCTTCCTCACAGACTTTTTACTGTAGGTTTAAAATAATGGTAACAGGTGTATTCAAACAGATGGGAAGAGCAGGAGTTATTAGTATTGGAACAGTACACTAGAGAAAATGTGTTTTTGTTTAAGCACTAACTAATTAACAACTCATTTAAATAGTTTTGGTGCATATGTTTCAAACTTAATAATATCCTGCTAAAGCCAGAGTACCTGTGGCTAAATTTAGCAGGTAGAGAAAAGATTATGTCCAATGTAGAATTTGGAGCAGGTTTCTGGAGAGATATTTACCTTGAGAAAGCAGGAATAAAGACATCGTTAAGAAAATGAAATGCTACTTAGTACATACAAACTGCTCTTCCACATGACACTTGTAGTAACAGTTCTTCCCTGTATGTCTGAAAATTCCCAACAGTTTGTACATTAGATTATATTAATTTTTAATTCCTTTCTAGTACTACTTAAGTGAACTCAGATTCACCTCACCTACTTAGGCATGTAAAGATCTTAGTTTAGGAGCCTGGTCACCAAAGACAATGCACATATTCATAGCTCTCCCTTTTTCTTAAATTTGTGGTAACGATTATGAAGATTTTAAGGCAGCTTCTTACTCCAGAGGAAATTTAAACAGCACTGTGAATTGAAAGACCCATTCATAATAGAAGTATTAGTCATGAGGATTAAGCAAGCACAACTGGAGCAAGCTACAAGAAAATATTTCCAGGTGCAATGGCAAACTCTTTCCTATTATATAAATTAGCCATCACTGCTAAGTATCACCCATGAGTGAAACCAATTGCTATCCCCTCAAAAATAATGTCACATAGACTAGGAGTACCGTAAGAGTTAATACAGTAAAAAAGATGACTTTTAAATAATATCTTTAGGAAGCTGCTGCTCTTTGCTCAGAGAAAATAAGTGCAGCTCGACATGGATGCATGCTACAAGATCACATGTTCCTAACTTTCAACAGTCTCGCATATGATAGACTCCTAGAAGGGTTTAGGATGGAAAGGACCTTAAAGATCACCTATTTACTATCCTCCTGTGTGCTTTGACTCGCCCTAGAAGGTGAGGCTAGCTGAGGTTCTTTCAAATATATCCCTTGGGGTGGATTAGAGTAAAATGACACTGAATGACCAATGTATATATAGACGTATATTTTAGAAAAATTTAGTTGTAATGGAAAGGAGGTATGTAGCAATTTTAGTTATTGTCTGTAGTAGTATAGCAATATAAAAGTCTGAAAATATGGAAAAGAAAGAAAGAAAGAAAGAAAGAAAGAAAGAAAGAAAGAAAGAAAGAAAGAAAGAAAGAAAGAAAGAAAGAAAGAAAGAAAGAAAGAAAGAAAGAAAGAGAGAAAGAAAGAAAGAAAGAAAGAAAATATGGAAAAGAAGAAAGAAAGAGAAAGAAAGGATAAGAGTAGATAGCAGAGAGGAAATATATCACCACCCATAGATCCAGCAACAAGACTTGGTTGTTGGTGGTTGCAGTCTTGATCCATTGAGGAAGGAGGAAGCCCATAAAACAAAGAGTTCAGTAGGTTAATATGCTTTCAGGTTCACAGGGGAATGCTCAGGTACCTCCCGTGGAGGGGGGAGTTTTAACATGGTGAATCATACACAGTTTTCTGGTGGAAGGCCCCAGAAATTAATCTGGAGCTTTGGTGGTTGTTGGTGCTTGCAGATACTCTCTGTCCCAAAACTCGGGGTGATATTTGTATGAGCAGTTGCTTATTTTCCCACAGCTTGCTACAATTTTCCAGAATTTTTGTCCAGATGTGCTAACCAGACCTCACTTGGCATTGTGAGGTGAGTGCCTTCCTGCTGCAAATTTCTTCTTATGCTTATCTCAAGTTCCTGCTTTTTTATGGCAAGTTCCTTCTGGCCTTCTGTGTTTAAGACAAACAATAGTGATCTTCAAATCCTTACACTGAGGTTGACCAGGCTCCTTAAAGCCATATCCAGCCTGGACTTGAACCCCTCCAGGAGTGGGACATCCACAGCTTCTCTGGGCAATCCGTGCTGGTACCTCACCACCCTCATAGTGAAGAATTTCTTCCTAATTCCTAAAGTAAATCTTCCTATTTCAGTTTAAAATCGTTCCCTTTTGTCCCATCATGACATGTTTTTATAGAATGTACCTCTCCAGCTTTCTTGCAGCTCTTTTAAGCACTTGAAGATGCTCTAAGGTCTCTCCACAGTCTTCTCTCCTCCAGGCTGAATAACTTCACTGCTCTCAGCCTGTTAGCTGATCATATTCTTGATGTTTTCCACAAGGTGAACCTAAATGAGATGTAACTTGTTCTTCAATCCTATTCTGGCCATGCTGAAAAATATCTGATTCATTCCAGGTTGTGTTTAACTCCATAAAACTTAAGAGAAGTTTTAAGGACAAAACAGAAATTGTAGTGTCCATCTGTAGACATCCCAAATTTTGTCTTGGAACATTCAGACCTTAACATAAGAAGGGAATACACACTTAGTAGAAAAATTATACATAAACTGAGACATAAAGCAAAGCAAACTATCATTGTAGGAATGTTGGATTGTCCCTACGTAATTTTGTATTAATTTATTTATACATGGGCGTGTTCTCCCTTTACTAATTGCTTTTGGCAAATAGGAGTTCTGGCTCTTATCTTGGAAATAGCTTTTGTCAGCAGGCAGAAGGGCAGAGGTTTTACTGAGAGGCAGAACATGAGCTGATGTTCCCCCAAAGAGCAATGATGAGGTTATGTTGCAATGCTTCTTGCTTTGATGGCATCATTACCTTATTATGATGTTAGTATTTGTACAAGAAATTGATAACAAATGATGCTGAGTTATTGGGCAATGCTATCAGACAAATAGAATGCTAGAGTAGCATCACTCCTGTGAAATATAATCATTCTAGTAATGCTAGCACAACCCTCACTTGCTTGGTTTTTCAAGGACAAGATTAATTGCTGCTGGAGAAAATCTTGATTGAATTGCTTATAGTTAAATTTATCTATCACATTGTAATTTACATGCATGCTTTTATTGTTTATATGCAGCCTTTTAGTTGCAGCTGAAATTGTAAATGAGAAATCAGTCCAGATTACTTTTAGTGTCTTCTCAAAATTTGCAGAGTCATTTCTCTAAACAAAATTATGAGGAAATACCAGTATTTGTAAGATATTTGATGAGACAGGAATAGTAGATGGTAATCTGTAAGAGTAATTTCTAAAAATTTAGTCTTATGGCTCCTTTTTACTGCACACAATTCTTTACATCTGCCTCTCTTCCCTTGCTGACAATCTATAAAATGAAAGAATTGTACTTACTCCTAAGCTTCTGAAGACCTGAAGATAAAGAGTTCTATGGAAGACTTGATTTCTAGCATTATCTAAGTTAATGGATAATGAAAGGAGCTGTGACACAGGACAGCCCAGAGCAATGGGTTTAGCTTACTCAAACACAGTGTTTCTTTCTGAGGTGTGTGATAAAAGCTTCATTTCTCCTTTCATAGATGAGGAAAGATCACATTGTCAGCATATCTTGCACATCAACACAAAGAAAAAAATCAAATCAGCACAAAAATAAACAGTATATTTCCCTGTCTGGTTCACTTGCAGCCTTGTCAAGTTCTCTCTCAGCACTAAAGACAGTTGAAAATCACAGAAAGATTTTTATCACTCTCTTAAATGAATGCCTTTAGGCTGGAAATTGGTCTTTACAGAACTGTATTTTTCCCTCTGACACTTCAGTAGTTGTTGAATCAGTTTAGGTCTATCTCTCTGGTCTAATTATTAATATGGTGCCCCTCCCACAAAGCAAAAAATAATAAGTCCTAATGAACTCATTTCATGGGAGAAGTCATACCTATTTGCCTACAACCCCAGAAGAAGGAATTATGTCCATTCTTTGCAATTATATCTGTTGTCCTGTTAGCTGACTTCTCCAGCAATGAGCTCCGGAGAGTAAAAAGATGCCCAACCCATCTTTGGAGATGGAATGGATGTCCTGCCCATTTCTAATACTGAGAAATTCCTCATGTTTCAGCAAGGCATAAAGCAAGCTAAATAGAAAATTAGAATAGGTATTCTCTGTCTTTACCACATTCTGTCTACAGACATGCACTATGCAAGCCATCTAGCTCTATAAATGAAGTGGGGTCAGTACTCACCATGATTTGGGAATAGTTTTGGCGCTTAAAGCTGGATATATTTAGGCTGCCTTTTATGTTCATCACAAAAGATTTGCTTTCACACATACTTGTGGGGATAGTAATACTACAGGCACTTAAAAATGTCAAAGGTCTGAGACCCTGAGTCCTTACAGTAATTACTTTAAAGTCTGAAATTAAGAGAGGACAACGTGAGTGAGGAATTGCCTTAGTGGCTGAAAGGGAATTGTATACCCAAAGAAAGCCTTGGAAAATTACCTTTGAAGAACAGTCTGTGAAAGATATCACACTAAAATCTATGTATTGAAAAAACTCCACTCAGAAATTTTTATTGATGGTTTCTGTCTAGTT
The DNA here is from genome assembly GCF_012460135.2 of Molothrus ater. NCBI lineage: Eukaryota > Metazoa > Chordata > Aves > Passeriformes > Icteridae > Molothrus > Molothrus ater. The sequence continues at coordinate 84,157,819 of NC_050479.2, forward strand.
GCTTGAGAATATCAGCCATTGCCTAGGCTGAGCAGTGTCTTTCTCTACAGGAGGTGGCTGTACAAGTAAATGCATGCTCAGAGAACTATAGTTAGCTGAACAGATGAGAAAGCCCAAAACAGGCAGCAATTTAATTAAAAAGGAGCTCCTGATTGATGATGTGCTGGAGAGTGCATGGAATTGAGTCTCAATGACTTCATACCAGTGAGTTCAAGGTGAGGGAAGTGGGTTTTGCAAATAGTACTAAGATGAGAGTGAAGTTAGCTCTAGGGAATAGAGACAGCAGATATGAAGCTGTTAAAGAAGGCAGAAGGAATGAGGAGATGGCTATTATTTTTTTGGACAAATGAAGTAAACTGGGCTGGTCCTGGCTCTGGAGTCTCAATATTAATTCTATTCAGTTATTCCAGTGCTCCCTTGGATGATAGTGGCCTATGCCAAATGGACTTTTTCCATAAAATCATCAAGACAAGGATTTGAGAGTTAGCAAAGGCCAGGGAAACTTTCCAAATAGGCATTTTTTTCTATGGCCCTTCCCTTTGAGTGAGAGGATTAAATATCATGGCTGTTCCCTCTAAGAGGAACTTCTCCAGCAGCTGGCCCTGAGCACGCTGGATGAGCTTTAGCTCAGCTGATATTTCCTCCACACAGAGGAATGCAGAAAAGCCTGACAGCTAGTATCAAATCACACGGATCACTCTTTACAATCTCTAGCCCTTCTCCCAACTCAAATGTTTTGCACAATTGTTAAGGACAGAATGGCTACTTGTATTTTTCTGTATGCACTTGCTGAGAGAGTTCCAGCTAAAGGCATACAGGCAGTCCTGTATGTGTGGTTCCTAAGGGAAATCTGACTTTCATTTTTTATACTTCATCTGAAATGATGATGCCACATCCTTGGAATTGTTTCAGGTGAGGATAGATGGGGGTCTTAGCAACCTGCTCTAATGGAAGGTGTCCCTGCCCATGGCAGGGGAGTGATGATCTTTGAGGTCCCTTCTAGCCCAAACTATTCTATGATTCTATAAAATATTTAAATACTCTGTATTTCTTAATTTTTAAGAGCATATGACAGGCTCTAAGGGCAATTTAGCCATATTGGTTCTAGGTATAAATGTATATTTACTGTGCTTCAGCAGACCTTTCTAAATGTCTTTTCTCTCCATTTCACCTGTTTCTCCCCTTTCTTCATGACCTTGCCTATAAAGACTTTGTGAAGCTCTTGGAGCTAACTCTGAAAGGAGCAGAGAATAAAATATCATGGTACATCTTCACTTATGCATATGATGGCCTCCTCTGTGCTGCAGAATTTTCTTTTTGCTGTTCAGATGCCTCAAGTACATAAAAAAGATGCTGTAGAAAATCTACCAAGGCTAGAAGAAACCTCACTTGAGAACTACTCTATTTTTATAAAAGAGAAACAGAAAAATTATTCTTTCTCAACATTTTTAGTATCATATAGTTTATCTCTCTCTCTTCATGAAAGCTGTCCTAGAGTCCCTTGAAAAAAATGAGTCACTCTCTCACACACATTGACTTTGAGATACTTTTAGAATTTTTTTTTAACTGAGAACTTCTTCAAATAAATAGTTCCTCCTTGAAGGATTTTAAATGCTTGATAATCCCAAGATGTTTCTAAATACTAGAAACATCTAATTAAAAAAAAAACAAAACACCTCTCTGCCTTTTACAAGGACTATGAAACACATCCATTAATGATGCACTGGGTTGAAAAGGTCATCACAGGTAGAAAGAGGGATTTCAATGGAAAAGAGGAAGCCTATGTTTTGCTCTACTTTAATAATTTCTTATAGACAGTCTGGTCATCCTCTGAAGCTGCTGTTTATCGAGGAATAAAGTCGATACAAGGAACTCTATATGAAAGAATAGTGAAAACCTTAAGTACTGAATTAATTACTATGAGAACAAAATTTCTGGAACCTGAAGTTCAAATATCTTCACCCTGAATCTTGTTTAGCTTAAAAATGTCACAGAACATTGCAGCAAATTGGATCCTCCTGGATGGCTGTATTTTACCCGTGCCATTAATTCAGTGCCATGGTATCATTAGTGCCATGTGGTTTTGGCTAAATATGGAGAGGTTTATCCTGTGATTGTTCATGCCCAGCTATTTAACTCCAAAACTGCCAGTTCTTGCCTCTTCCTGCTTTAGTTCAGCTTTAATTTCTGGTGAATGCTTTGGTTACTTTGGGGTACTGTGGGCACTGCCCAGGACAGATCATACAACTACAAACTGCATATTGTGTCTGTGAAGCAGAGCAGCTGAAACAGTTAGGAAAGTGATGTGAAACAGCAGATCATAGCTTGAAAGGCCCATGAAGTAATTTAATGTACTGTGGCGACATCTCCAGAGATTGCTGGTGTCAAATATGGAAATCCCTGCATTCTTTTTCTTCCCCTTTCAAGCTAAATCATCCTTCAAGATGTTTGACTTCAACATACTTCTAGCTTGAAACTGTCCATAATTTTTGGATATGCTGAAAGGTTCAAGAGTTGCCTAAAAATGTTAAAACTTCTACTTAGTCTGTCCTTAAACTTGCATAATATTCAGAATTCATCTAACCCTTTTTTCCCATGAAGAGTTTGAAATGTTTTGAGAAAAAGGAAGAAACAGAGGGAGGGAGGGAGAGAGGGAGGAAGGAAGGAAGTGGCGGAAGGAAGTGGCGGAAGTGGCGGAAGTGGCGGAAGGAAGTGGCGGAAGGAAGTGGCGGAAGGAAGTGGCGGAAGGAAGGAAGGAAGTGGCGGAAGGAAGTGGCGGAAGGAAGTGGCGGAAGGAAGTGGCGGAAGGAAGGAAGGAAGGAAGGAAGGAAGGAAGGAAGGAAGGAAGGAAGGAAGGAAGGAAGGAAGGAAGGAAGGAAGGAAGGAAGGAAGGAAGGAAGGAAGGAAGGAAGGAAGGAAGGAAGGAAGGAAGGAAGGAAGGAAGGAAGGAAGGAAGGAAGGAAGGAAGGAAGGAAGTGGCGGAAGGAAGGAAGTGGCGGAAGGAAGGAAGTGGCGGAAGGAAGGAAGTGGCGGAAGGAAGGAAGGAAGTGGCGGAAGGAAGTGGCGGAAGGAAGGAAGGAAGGAAGGAAGGAAGGAAGGAAGGAAGGAAGGAAGGAAGGAAGGAAGGAAGGAAGGAAGGAAGGAAGGAAGGAAGGAAGGAAGGAAGGAAGGAAGGAAGGAAGGAAGGAAGGAAGGAAGGAAGGAAGGAAGGAAGGAAGGCAAAATAAGAGGAAAACAAAAGAGAAAGAAGATAAGGCAGAAAAAGAGAAAGAAAAAGAGAAAGAGAAAGAGAGAGAGAGAAAGAGAAAGAGAAAGAGAAAGAGAAAGAGAAAGAGAAAGAGAAAGAGAAAGAGAAAGAGAAAGAGAAAGAGAAAGAGAAAGAGAAAGAGAAAGAGAAGAAAGAGAAGAAAGAGAAGAAAGAGAAGAAAGAGAAGAAAGATAGCTCTTAAGCCTTTACTCATACAAGCTAAATTTAGCCTCCAAGGCACCTTTTGTAGCAAAAAAGCCCTAGATCTTTCTCATGCTCTTAACAGGATCAGTCCTTTGTTAATAATGATCTGCCAACAAGCTTTGTTTATCCCAGCTGCATTCTACTGGATCCAGCCCACATGCGACAGTGCTGGGAAAAATAAATGTCTTTTGTCAGAATGGCCAATATGTTTTCATATGCTTCCTAGGGAACAAATTCTGCAATTTATAACCCAGTTTTACATAGCAAAGATAAACAGTTAACTAAGCAGCAATATGTCTAGACTCAACACTTCAGCCCAGAAAACACTCCCAGAATTGCAGAATTATTTTGACCATTGAATTATGTGGGTCAGAGTTACTCAAGCTTTTGAAAATATAAAATTATTCTGACTATTACAAAAGCACAGGCTAGTACAGGTTTCATACTAGACTTGAACTGGTTCATTTTTACAGATGGGCAATAGTATGATAACAGTCTTCCTTTCAAGACACTGAATTGCTTATCCAGTACACAAGAGAATACGGATATGCAAATGTATACCAGACTGACATGTTCATGTTTTATTGGATTTTGCACTGTGTCTCATGTAAAATTTGGAAAAGGTTTGAACTATTTTCTAATTCTTGCTAATGTTTGGAATTAACCTTGAGTTTTTATGGATTAGGTCACTTACTGAAATAAATAAAATTACTAAATATGGGAGAATAATTTGCAATTAAGTTAACTTCATGACAACTTTCATTAAATCAACGCATTGGAATGAATAACAACTTGAGAAGTACAGTAGAGAAATGGCAAATATACTTCACATATGTAGGTAATTGAACACTCAACTTTAGCCTTCAGTGCATTGATGAAGGGCTTTAAAGTTTTGTAGAGGAAAAGTTTGGTTTAGCATAGGAGATAGGGGGAAAAAGATGCTGATAAATCTGTATCACACAAACCATCATGGCAACCTCAGGGAAGAGGAAAGAAAAGTTGGAAATGACAGATGTGTCTGTAAGCTCTGTCAGAGCAAAGAAAGGGCACAAAAATACTATGTTCCCTGCAGTGAAGAGATGAGTAAGGTAGTTCCCTATTTTCTCTGTAAGCACTTAAAATCAGATAGGGACAAAAGAAATGAAATTGCTACAAGGGTGATTGATCAGTATTTAGGGGCTGTAAATTAAGTAATCAACTGTGACTTTTGTCTAGGTAATTCTGAGGAAACAATCCAAAGGGATGAAAAGGTTTATTTTCCTTATAGGAAACTAGCTAAAATAGAAGTAGCAACAGAACAGTCAGTGGGGACTTTATTGGTTTGCAACAGCACTGAGAAAGTAATATTCCCTGATTTTGCGTACAAAGAAATTGAGGTTGACAATATCTACTTATTCAACCACTGCCCTCCCACTTCCCTCTGCCCTCCCCAATAGCTGGATTAGTCCTAAATGTCAAAAGTGTCCACTTCTCAAAATTTGCCCTGTTGGCTTAAAATAGCAGTTAACTTCTTCATTCACACTGCATGCCAATGAGTAGAACTAAAATTTTCTACCTTTACAATTATTTAATCATTAGTAGGCTGTCCGATCCTTTTTGTATTTAGTACTGTAATGACAAGAGTATCTCTTATTTTCTTTCATGAATAATAGGGTATTTATAAATAGCCTAAATGGTGGTGGCAGAAATTCAAACTTATGAATTCTGTTAAAAGTTGTTCAATGACACTGAGTTCCTTGCATGTGATAGATCTATTATTTCAGGCTACAGTACTTGTTGATGGAAAAGTGTGTATTTCTGGATATGTGTGTTCAAGAATTTTTGAGGTACCTTTATTCAATGACATATTTAGGAGTCACCTTCACTTGTCAACCCATTTTCTGTTGAACTGAGTCAGAACTTTCATACTCAGTTTTGCTTCTAATGAGTTGACAAAGATCAGCTATAAATTGCAAGCTGCATTCAAGTTAGCTTTTCAAATATTTTTGGGGGCATAAAATTGGAATTTTTTATGTGCTTCACTTAACATAAATAATGCATTAGTTTATCTTATGCTGAATAATTCAAATCAAATGTTGGTAAACTATGAAAGCCTTTTTATATGGAGATTCAGAAAGAATCATACCTCCTCTGAGATTTATGCTGAATGTGCTCACTGTGGACATTTTAACATTTTTTTAAAAGATCCTTGTTGATATTATGCATGTCTTTTTCATTCTTTTGGGGGAAAAATCACTTTTGTTGTTGCATGACAGATGGCAACCACAAAAGAAACCATATTAGATGTGTTTGAAAAGCATCATATGAATTCAAATTTTGTGCACAGATGTTTCACAAGTAGTCTTTTGCAGAGAAATTTAGGAAGCAGAGAGAAGAAAGTATTTGTTAGTACATACACATACATAAGTATATATGTGTATATATATATATATATATATATATATATATATGTATATTATGATGCGTTACACTTTCCACAAGAGTAGCAATAGCAGATCATAAAATACTGTAGCTGGGAAATAAAAACTCTTTATTTCATGTTTTAAAGTGTTTTCTGTACACACAGAAGAGCAAGAGAACAGAAAGAATGCATTTAATAGGAAACACTATTGATTTAGAACTTGAATTTGACTTCGTTTTCATCAGTATGCATGTGAATCATACCAGTGTGTCTGCAAGTAAAATGAATATTGAAATGTAGCTTGTGAAAAGTTTTTCTTTCTTCATTGGAGACCTTTCTAATGAAAAGGAATAAAAATAAATATCTAATAAATAGGGAGTACATCGGACAATTACATCAAAATTTTTGACTGAGTAATATTACCCCAGAATCAAGATCTCTTTAAATTTCTTCTCATTCCAAGGTCCTATAATATAAGATGATCTTTTCTTTTGTAATGGGTATTTTACAGATATAATTCAATGGTCAAAATCAACTGTAGACCAAGCTAAGCCACTAAAACCACTTAAACTACTTTAAAAAGCCCCAAACCAAACAAAACCAACATTTCTTTTTCTTTTTTTCTACTCTTCTTTTTTTTATTTTGGATTACTTTTTACAATAATCAGTTCCTCTGGTGTTTCCTGTGGCAAGCTTCAGCTTTTCAGCACAAATAGAGAAGAAAGCAGCACATGGAAGAGAAGGAGCAACCAGGGATTTGGACAAGTAGGAATTGTCTTCAGTAGACATGATCACAGCACATTCATGGATCTAAACTAAAGGACCTCCAATGTCAAGGTGAATTAGGGACCTAAACACAAAAAAACAAAGAAATATGAAGGAACAGTGGCAGCATGCAGAATGCACTGTAACTTTTCAATTTTTCATATTGGACTATGACAGTATTGAAGAATTGCATTTTTTTAACGTATAATTTCTAAGGTAGAGGCAGAAAACATGAGTCCTAGCCAGTAACTGTAGTAGAGCTTTTGATACAATAAAATATGAAATTATATAACATGCTAAGAAAATCTACTCTAAATTGTCTATGGCCCAAAAGTTCAGAACAAAACTTTTCACACTTATCATTTTTTCCCCAAAAAGAATGAAAAAGACATACATAATATTAATTCATTTGGTCTATCTGAAATATTTTGTGAACAGTATCAGTTTTTCTGGCAAGATCACGGAGCATGTTCTCTTGGAAACTCTGCTAAAGCACATGGAAAATAATAAGGTGATTGGTGACGGTCAGCATGGCTGCACTAAAGGCACTAAAGGCCAGTTTTACCTCACAAATTTGGTGTGACCTGTGATGGGGTTATAGCTTTGTGGGGAGGTCATCTACCCAGAATGATGCAAAATATTTAGCAATGTCCCCGGGCAGGACTTTGAGCCACTAGATCTAGTGGGTGACATCCCTACACATGGCAAAGGGGGCTGGAATCAGACGATTTTTAAGGTCATTCCAACCCAAACCATTGTCTGAGCCTATGATGTTTCCATGAAAAAAAACTTCTTTAAATTTCATTCTGTTTTATTGGCTTTAAATGCTGTCAGCATAACAATTGTGTGTGATGAGTCTTGAACCATGGAAAATTGATATTGAACACAAGATAGAGAATATTAAGAGAAAAAGCATTAGAATAAACTCCTTTTTCTCCTAAATAACACCCTTCTGAAAGATAAAAATGAATAATGCTCTCTGCCACAGGTGTAATGATATTCCCAGAATTGTTTCACATATCAACAGATAAAAAAGAACATTTAATTAACAACTGTCCTTTCTCTTTTGAATGAAACAAGAAGCATACTTACACATTTAGGGAAGACAGAACCAAATGATCCGTTTAGACTTGTAAGGGTTCAGCAAGACCTATTTGGAAGCTCAGTTTCTAATTAATGTGAGAGTTGAATATCACACTTGAAGACTCTTTCTCACTGGGTTTCAATGCTCTGAGGATCATGGGTAAAGAAAAAAAAGACTGATATTTTGATGTTGAAAAGTGATATAAATTCTTTCAACTGACTTATGTCTGCTCAGATCTCCTGAGGTTTTAATAAAATTTAAAACAGAGCTCATTAAATTATCAAGGACATAGACAAGGAGGGTTACACAACCTTATAACATAATTAGAGATATAGAGAGACGTTTTTTGAGAAAACAAAGAATATATGTGACCTGTGTATACAGAAAGATGGAGATGGTTTCTTATCCCAAGTGGCAAGTGATAGGACAGCAGGAAATAGCCTCAAGTTACACCAAGCAGGTTTAGGTTCACTGTTAGGAAAACTTTCGTCACTAAAAGGGTTGTCAGACATGGGTACAGGGTGGCATGGGAAGTGTTTGAGTCACCATCCCTAGGAGTACTCAAAAGAAGAGCAGACATGGTTTAGACATGAAAAGTGCAGTGCTGGGTTAATGGTCAGACTTGATGGTCTTCAAGGTCTTAATCTTAGTGATTCTATGATTCTAAATTTTTCTTTCGGAGCGAGTATGTTTGTGATGGGTCATATATGCAAGAACTTCAATTTGGAAAGCAAAGTAGAATTGAATGCTAAACATCACCAAAGATGTAATACATTGGCATGGAACAAGAACATCCACACTTGTAGGGCAATAAAATCATATCTACCCACAAAGTAGAAACACCTGTTGTCTTTGAAAGCTGACAAACAATAACTCTGCTCTCAAACTTCCTCTCCCTGAGGACATCTTAGTTAATTCATAACTTTTTACAATTAATTCTTCTTGACAGAGGACAACCAGATGTATAGAATTTGCAAAAATTCACCATAATGCCTGGCAAATAAAACCAGTAAACCAAACAATATTAAACTAAACCAGTTTAACAATATTAAATAATTTCCACTTCCTATAGACTTCCATTTATCAGCATTCATAGATCTCAAAATAACTGAAAAGGGAGACAAATATAATAATAAATATAAAACTGGAGAAAAGAGATGTGGTATATTAGAAGCTACATCATAACTGGGAATCCTCTGAATTCTATATGCAAAAAAACACTATGTGGTAAAACCTAACCAACCAACCAACCAACCAACCAACCAACCAACCAACCAACAGACTTGTGATAGACTTCTTAAAGCTGCTAAAGAAATTGTGTGCACCAAACCTTAACTCATTTAACTTAAAAATCTCTTGTGTTTCACGAAACCTCCAAAAGTTAATTAATATGTGAGATCATTAACTCAAAATAATAATAAAAAATAACATCATCATTAACTCAAAATAAAAATAAAAAATAACATCACAGTTTTCATAACACAGCTGATTGATAAATCAGTAGGGTTTCTTTTTTCTGTCAGATAAAGAAAATGGGTGCTATTTTTAAAATAACTGCAAGAAGATGTTACCTGTCATATCAGAGTTTAGCTATGTTGTTTGGAAAAATGTCTTTTGTTCAATGAATTAAATCAGAGCTTCTACCTCCTACTTCTCAGAAAAAGTTCCTTTACAACAAGCTTGCTCCATTGTATTGCCACCTACATAAATTGTATTTGGAGATTTTAGTACACCTTTAGGATGGTAGCACTAAAAGAATTTAATAGTCTGTCCAGGGAAGAGGTAGAATCACCATCCCTAGAAGTGTTCAAAAAACACATAGATATGGTGTTTAGGGACATAATTTATTGGTGGGCCTGGCAGTGCTGGGTTAATTGTTGGGCTTGATGATCCTTGAGGTCCTTTCCAACCTTTATGATTCTATGATTCCAAAATTTTTATACAGATTTATGTGCAGTTTCATTTCTATAGCCGAAACTGTGTTGACTAATGTTTGAAGCTAAGTACAATCCAATTATATTCCTTAACTCTATGGGATTACCTGAAATTCAGAGATTATATGAGCATAGCAAAAACAGCAGCCATAGCATGGCAAAACCCTTGGTGAGTTTAGTAAGTAAACTAAAAAAGTTCATTATTTCCTGGTTTGAATGCTAAACTGGTTAGAAAAAAAGAATGGCTTTATGCTTAAATATATAAAGAGCATGATTTTTCACCTTAAAACCAGCTAAATACGTAATAAGAACTGTGTGTTAATCTGTAAATAGTCAAATATAAGTAAATAAAGTGAGTTCTCTCAGGAGAAAGGAAAGGTGTCTGCTGGACTTTGAGTAATTTAATAGTGATACATCTTTCAGAAATCATGGCATTAAGGATACCAGGAGTTAGAAAAATCTGTACCTTTTTCTAAAGCACGTGGCAAAAATGGCACAAAATCCCTTATGACATTTCTATGGAAAGTTGTGGACTTGTGGACTATAGTCTTTCAAACTTTGACCTACTTGTTGCTAGTCCTTTTCAAAATACTATTATTTTCAAAATGCTATTATTATTATACTATACTAATACAAAGTCCTATTACTTTTCATGAATCACGAAGCAATAATATATAATGACGCATATCCTCCTCAATAATGACTTGTGTGTTAAAACATTAGTTTATCAAATGTGGAGTTTGAAGATACTGAAAAAGTAGCTCTAACTCAAAGTTATTGCTGAGTTCTTGCATGTGTTACTTTAAAATCTCTTAACTTTGGGAATTTGTATGGTGACCTAAACAAAGAGGCATATATAAAAGTTCTTGTAAAATATGCTATTCATCCATAAATGGCCCTCTCTGAAATTATAGACGCTATCATCTTTTTATATTACTGTATTTTCCTTTAATCTTGAAGAATGAGTGGGGCACTGGTTGGGTTCATCTGCCTAACACAACAAATGGGAAGTGGTCCTTGTTTCATGTCTCTTTTGATACTGAGTGCTGTTCTTACTGCTGAGAAAAGAAGTCTTTGATATGCCATCCACACTTCAGAAACCTGCTGCCTGTTAATGCATCACTCCTAGAAACACTATCAAGCCCTCCAGGCAGGATTGTTCATTCTCCTTGCTGTTTTCAGTCTCTAAATTATTTGCAATGTAAATAAGCCAGTACAGATCAATAGACTGAGAGTGACAGAGAGAATTAGGAGGAAAAAAGAGATATATCTGGACTTAGTATGTGATTTTGCTTTTGCAGTGAAGATTTTGCAGTCTAGATTACAGAATAACTGGAAAGAAATCCAAAAAACAAAGACAGGCCTCCCTATCTGTATTTACAGATTTGTGAAGCATTTTCTTCACAAATTAGAATTGTGCAGCGTATGATAATTTACATTGGTTACTAATTTTAGTCATCTTTTAAATGCATAATATTTAAAAAGTAGGTGTGTAATGGCCAAGAGAGTATATATTAGAAAGAGTTGCTTTGTTCTTCTGGACACTCTTCTACTCTACAGATAGCACCAAAATGAGAAATTGTCAAATTTTTGAGAAATGTTATGAACATTTCATGTTCATGACATCACAAATAGTGGTGCTTCACATAACATGAAATGGAAATGCTCAAAAGTGTTTCAGAAATGATGGTTTGGATGTTCATTTCTATCTTTTCTTTGGCCAGGTCAGAGTTTTGCCTCAACCATGAGGGAGTGGGAGCTTAGGGCCATATGGATGTCTAGGTTGTTATTCTATACCATCTTACCCCATGGCTGAGGGCAGAACTAAGGATTCTCACTTCTGAGAAAGAGTGGATGCATGGCTTATGGCTGGGAAGGTAAAGGTGGTGAAAGAGAATGGCTTGTGGTTTTCATTTTAGTAGGAGCACTAAATTAGGGAGTACCATTCCTAAACTACAACAAATTCTCATTAAGCTCTTCTGAAACAAAACTCACTATGGAGTAAGGTCTGATTCTAGAGAAATTTGCCATTTATATGTTGGTTTCTTCAACCCCCCTAATTTCTTTTTAATTCCTGTACATATTGGTTTGTTCCCCTTAGTTATCCTCTATTTAGTATGGAACAGATGTGTGTTTAAAGAGTATGAGATTATGAGTAAGGTCAAGGGACCCAAGAAATGTGAAGTTAAAACTGAGTGATGATTGTTATGCAGCTACAGAAGAGAAACTTTAGCATTTTTCCATGTGAATAGTGTAGGATCATAGTATCACTCTGATACTGAAGGCATCTTAGGAAGTCTGTAGTCAAGTCCCCTGCTCAAAAAGGGTGTGGGGATTGAGGAACATGGACTCTGCTATGCCAGCAAAGCAAAGCCCTTTATCACACCAGTTTTCCAGTATTTATGGTCTCTATGTTCCATACAAAATTTTCCACTGGGACCCCTTTGCCCCTGTTCCATAGCATTGCAATCTTTTCGGTTATCGAGTCCTTCTTACATTCTTGCATTAGCAATATCCTTGTTACATTCTCTCTCTTCAGAGCAGTCAGCATAACCAGGCACAATGTCTTCGCTTCTGTTCTTGCCTTGAGTTTATCTCTCCCACAGTTTTCACTCTACCAGGGCCAAAAGCTCTGCGGTGCTACCCAGCTCAACTTCTGTAGCTGAATGGTCTTCCACAAGAAGGGTCATCTAGACTAAGATGGTCAAAGCTTTGTCTGATTGGGACTTGAAAATATCCAAGGGTAGAGATCACACAAGTGCTCTAGGCAACTGTTCCAGTGATTACTATCCTAATAGTAAAAATTCTTTTCTTTATATCACACTAGTCCTTTAATTCAGGACTCTTTTTTCTCTTCTCCTTGAACTTAGTGCAGAGGCTGACCTTGCCTTTTCAGTAACCTTCTCTTTGGTACTGGAGGATTGCTGTTATGTTCCCTTTAACCCTGTCTTATCCTGATGATTCTGGTAAAGGTTTTCCTTCTCACTATGAATTCTGTATAGTTTCAGACAATTTGTTATCTGAAGCTTTCCCTCCCTCAGAAGAAGCAGTAAGGAAGCAGACATATGAATATAGAAGCAAATAATCCAGCAGTCAGTCTATATCTACCATGGGGTACTAATAGCCCTGGCTGGCCCTAATCAGATCCATTTCCAAATGCTCCCATAAACCCCATATAATCTCTGCCAGTACCTGGCAGAAGTGTGTTGTAGGTATGCCTGTGTCCAGATCTTCACAACCATGCCCATGCCTGGCCATGGCCTCAGTTGATCTGGACTCCAACCTGTTGATCGACATCATGGCCTGACTTTGGATTTGCCTTTTTGGCATGAACCTGGCTGGGTATTTGTTTGGACCTGGCAGTACCTCATCTGCCCTAGTAACTTGCTAGGGAATGGGATGAACCCTGGCTGGTGTGATCCATGCCCTGTTAGCCCTTGGGTGCACCTTGACATGGACAAACGATCTTATCTCCCATGACATCTCTCATCTAGATGGAAGTAAGATCTAGTGCAAAAGGAATAACAAGTGAAAGCAGAATAAAGGAAATAATTACAATTCAGTGAAGCTGAATCTTTTGTTTGATCCATTAGTAAAAACAGATTTCCCTTTTCTTGCAAGTAAGCAGAAATCTACCAGTTTTATCCAATCAAAGAGTTTCTGGTAGAGAAGTCTGTGGCAGGACACATCCATACTTTAAGGTGTCCCATGGGACATGTCTTACAGTGACTCAGCATGTGTGCAAGTCAAACAGGTGACAACACCAAATTCAGAATTGGTCTTCCATGTAAGAGTTAAAAACTGCAATAATAAGTTAGGCATGTGACACTTGGCAGGATGTTGCCTATAGAAATTGGCCTGGACTAACTGTGTGAGATTTATGGCCAATGAAATTTGTGCAGACTCTTGATTTTAACCACAAAGCTCTAACAAATTTAATCAAAACTGTTTGGGGGACTATCTCAACAGCACAAAACATGAGATTTTGTATATTAGGGACACTGACCATACATCAAACAGATTTCCTGTTTTCCTGGCATTAATGAGATACAACATTAATTATGTTACAATTCTTATAAAGATTAGGAAATAAAACTAAATTGTGGAAAGACAGCCACAAGCATGAGGGAGACACCTAAGTAGAAAAATATGGGGAGTCCAGGACTTAAATTATGTGCTGTTTTGGTGTAAACACTTATGGCTATTTTGTGGGAAAGGAATGCATTAGTTATATTTTTTCAAGGATTTAACTTTCTACTACCTCAGGAGCATGAACAATATATTTGGAGAGTAGTAAAAAGCTCACACAAGAGTTTCTTTAAATTGGATGTTATTATTTATACATACAGCAAGCAAGCATAAGTGGCTTTTGAGGCTTTGGTCTGGTAGAAACAGCAGCTATTATCCATTATGCTGACTGGAAACAGGAACAGAAGTAGTTTCTACAACAGCTACCTTTTACTTTCAAATGCAACCAACAGGAATAAAATCAACTTGCTTTAAAGAACATGGAGACTGCTGATTTTAAGCAGCAGAGGAAAATGTCAAAGCAACTTAAATCAAGAAAGCAGCCTTCTTTATTGCCAATGGTTTTGGTTCCCTGAGAATAATGGGGGAGGACAGACATTTTGAGAGAAAGCCATCACCTTTACTTTTGTTGATAAGGACAAAATGTTAACCTCAAGGAGAAATTCAGTAGCAAAGAATGAAAGTGGAAAAAAAACCCAACTTCATTTAACTAGCTTATTTTTAAAATATATAATCCTGAGACATGTTGTTTATGATTCTTTGCTCCACCAAGCTAGTCTAAGGCATTCAAGGACAAAATTGTCTGACATGGGAAAATCTCTCCTTAAAGACCTGGTTACCTGGTTAAAAATAGTTTCAATTTTCAAGCTAATTAAGATTTGTGGGTTTAAATTCTCAGAAGATCCATCCAATGTTCAAAGAACACATATCATGATTTTAATGTGGATAGTCTTTATATTTGTGCATAGTGAAGATGGTGAAGCTTTGTGTGAAGAAGTGAATTCATTTATGTTCCCACGATCACAGCCTTGATTATGTTCTGCTAGATCACCTACAGGAACACATCTAATCTATTGTCCTTCTTGTTAACCACTAATGGCCTTTTAAGTAGATTTTATCACTTTTTATCTATTTAATGTCATTGTGATCATACAAAAAGAAGTGTTACTTAAATCCATGAGGGAAATCTAAATATATTATATTATTGAAACTTCCTTTATCAGTCAATTTTGAAAAGCCCTGTGAAGTTTGCTTGATGACTTACTTCTACCATATTGTGCAGACTGACATTTCCTAGATGTGATTTCTGTTCCAGTGACTTTTTTTAGAAAACATTTTAAGTTAGTCAGCCTCTAATTGCTCTTGCCATCCCACCTGATCTTTTATAAGTAGAAACTTATTTTTCTTTCAATTTACCTCAATAAATTAGCATTACAGCTCCAAACTGTTTTTTAAAATTTTTGTGTTTTAGCTGTGTGTAAAGCCAGTTCTATAATGTATAACATGAGTCTTTATAATTTAGCATTTTCTTTAGCTAACTGTGGAGGATTTTTAAATTACTTATGAAATCCTTGTTTACCCGCCTGCCAAATACATTAAGTGGCACTCACACAATGAGAAGAATGTGTCTGCCTTGTCATTTTCTTATCCTTCTCAGCTAGCAATGAATTTAGTCCATTAGTAGAAAACATTTTGCTCCTGTTATGGTTAGAAGATGGACATTTTATTCTCAATCATAGGATTCATCAAGGTCTTTTTCAGAGATATGATTCATATTCTGCATAACTCTTCAGCATTGCTTAAATTTACCTCTACAATAGTTTTGATCTACTTCTACCTTTTACCCCTCATTCAATGTGATTTCAGTGATTCCCTCTGAAGGATAGGTAATACTTCAGACAGCATAAAATTTTCTGCAACTTTTTCACTAAAGCATTTATTAAAGAAGTTTTAGTACCTACATTGATATAAATCAGTCTATTAAAAGAGAGTAGGATCCTCTTAGATTGGGACAGTCCCACAAAACCTAACTTCAATTCTGACCAAAAGATGGTGTAACAAGGATATATTATGTTTATTTTAATATGCTTCTTGGGTGGCATTTACATTTAGATCAAGCAGAAAAATAACATTTCCACTTCTGTTTACTTAAATTTGAAAGTTTATGAATGGCATTCATTTTGCCAAACAAGTAAAGCAGCAGATCTAGAGAGAACAGGCAGCTTTCTCCACTAGGTCATGATTCATAGAATAAAATCAGAATGTTTAAATTGGAAAAGGTGTTTGAGAAAATGAAGTCCAACCATTAACCCAGCACTGGCAAGCTCACCACTAAATCATGTCCCTAAGTGCCACACCTATACATCTTTTAAATACCTCCAGGAATGGTGACACAACCACATCCCCAGGCAGCTTGCTCCAGTGCTGATCTCATCCTGGTGTTTGCATCTAAATTAGGCCAGTCTTAATTTGTTTAATTTATTCTGTACTTATTGTTAAGGAAGACCAAGGTGGCTGAAAACATGGTATTTCATGTAAATTTGTCCTTTTTGTGTTTACATCTAGTGCAAGAAAACAGACGAAGAAAAATAGCCAATTTTAAAATCTAAATATTTAGTGTAGATACTATAATCTATAGGATGGTTTGATCATGGTAACGTCCACTTTAAACCTAAACAGAATGAGCATGCATATACATAATTACTTTCATTGTACTCTTCAAAGTCATTATTTAAAAAAAAGTATTGGTAGGCTGATTGTGCAAAGTCGATGATAAAAAAGAAAAATAATTACTTATTTATGCTGAGAGGAGTGAATTTACTGCTGGTGCAAGTAGGCAGAGCTTTATTTGAATCAGTGAACAGGATTGTTCTGAAATAGAAAACCTCTAGAAAGCTCTAATAATTTTTGTCCTGTAGTTCTCAGGGATGGATTAAGCTATAAATTCAATTTAATTTTAATTGCTTTAAGTCTCTAAGGAACCAGTCCATAACAAATGGAGTCCCAGAGGTGAAAGTACTGAATTGGTCCTAGTATTATGTTTAAATGAAACACACAAAAACTTGCTAATTAGCAGAGACAGAAACTGAAATTATTTAGGATTTTATTTAATCTGAGGCAAATACCATTAAATGTAACAATTATCTAATTATACTGTCTTAATGTTGTTGAGATTTTCACACTTATATATGAAGAGAAGCTGAATGCTGCAAATAAGGAGTAAATTCTTTATTTCCACTACAGCAAATATGTTATCATATGCTTGACCTATGGCACAGCAATTAAAGATGCAGAGCTCGATTGCCTCAAGAGATTATACAGAATTCATTCATTGAGGTGGAAATGTTTAATTAAGACATGAATCATAATAAGCACACACATTGTTATGGTTCTGTGGAGTCCTGTAGAACCTTAAGAGAATATAACAATTCAAACCAACAAAATAACAACCCACACTTGGAGTGGTTGCCTTGGGAAATGCATCTGCTATTTGGGCCGTCTACAATGCTCTCCTATATATGGGATTGGGTGAAGTTTAACAGTGAGCAGAAATTTAGGAATTCTTCATGGAGATAGAGATTTTAATGGAAGTTAAATATCACCATCAGCATCTGATCCCACAATTAGTACCATGATACAAGGATGTGAGGAGACTGAAGAATGTAGAAAGAAGTGGAACTATATTTGATCAATTAATGGAGCACTTCAAGTATCTCTTGCTAAGAGAAAGTGATTGAATGGCTAATTATCAATATTTATAATGTATGGTGCTCCTTTTCCTTCCCATCACTTGGTCCATCCCACTGACTCCACACCTGGTAGAGGATTGTTACACATTTACAGTACACTTGACAAAAAATGACCAGCCAGAATAATTTTAGTAGTAAACATTGAAAAGGTCATGGCTGATGATAGAGGAATTTCAGGCAGAAAGAAAGACATACTGACCCAGATAAAGTTTTTGTCACAAAATATAGGAACAGGATATTGTCAAATCTCATACTTCTATCACAGATTTCAATGCTGAAAATGCTCAAGAATTTACAGCTGGAATATACATATTTTCGAAGAAATATAAAAGTGAGGGAGGGGGAGAAAAAAAAAAGGTAATGACAGGATCAGTAGGGAAGACAGAGGTGTATTTCAAATGACATTGAAACTGTATGCCTGTTGAAATGTTGGTGAGGTTATAAAATCTGTTGAAATGGGGAGGGGGAGGGGGGAGGGGAAAGGAACTCACAGAACGCGTTTTGAAAGACTGTCAAGAAAAGAAGAAGGAGAAGTGAAAGAGATTTAGCCAAAATACTACTTGCAACTGTGTTACCAGAAGAGAGTGATAGTGCACTGGCAGAGTGTGTTTCAGAAATCAAGGTCTTTGAACAAGGGGTGAGTCCTGAAAACGACTGGTAAACATAAAGGTGACAGAAACAAGGAAGGGCTAGTGAGCCTGGCATACAATGAATAAATGATTTTGAGTTAATCTGGCCTTTAGATGAGGAACATCTAATTAATTAACATCTTAATTAACTGAATTGCTTTCACTCAACTAAGATTATTTATGCTTCTAAGAAAGTACATAGATATGTAAAGCTCTTTTCAGAGTGTGCTGGGTTTTGCTGGGGCAGAGTTAGTTTATTTACAGTAGCTGGTAGGGAGCTGCATTTCAAATTTGTGCTGGAAACAGTGTTGGTAACACAGGGATGGTTTTGTTACTGCTGAGCAGCGCTCACACAGAGCCAGGACCTCTTCTGCTTCTCACAGCACCCCACCTGTGAGGGGGCTGGGGGTGCACAAGGAGTTGGGAAAGGACACAGCCAGACAGCTGACCCCAAATGACCCAAGGGATACATCGGACTATATGGTGTCATGCTCAGCATATGGAACTGGGGGGGAAATAAAAGGAAGTGGGGGACATTTTTAGTGATGTATTTTTCTTCTCAAGTCACCCTAACATGTGATGTAGCCCCACTTTCCTGGGGATGACTGAACACCTGCTTGCCCACGGGAAGTAGTGAATTAATTCTTTATCTTTGCTTGCATACACAGCTTTTGCTTTCCCTATTAAACTCTCTTTGCCTCAACCCATGAGTTTTCTCACTTTTACTATTTTGATGCTCTCTCCTATCCCACTGGGGTGGGGGAAGCAAGGAGCTGTGTGGGGAGGAGTTGCCAGCTGGAAATTAAACTAAGACGCAAAAATTTATAAACTAGAATTTTTTTTGACTGACCATCTTATTTCCACAATCTTAAACAATATAAAAATAACAGTAGAGTCACAAAGAAGTAGGTTCTGCAAGGAGGTCACCAGAGAAAACATAGGAGATCCCACCAGTTTAAATTAGAAGAAAATGTGATCCAGAATATTAAAAATAAATATTAATATTAAAGGCTTTAAAGCAACTGTGAAAAGACAGAAAAATCAAGTATATGTTTTGATCCCGATCTCTGCAATGTAAGAGAACCACTGGTGTTAGAGACCATCAATTTCTTGACCAATTTTTATTTCAGTAGTCATTAGACTTTGAACTATTGAAGAAAAAACTTTTTACTCCATTTTCATGAATGTGAATTTATTGCTTCAGTATCTCAGGGGGGTGAAAAAGCATAGAAATTTTGAGATATTGCCAATAACAGGATGTTAGATAACAAGGACACAGTGGAAAGTAGACTCCTGAAAAAAAGGTCCACTTTTAGACCCTTTAGAAGAGAAAAATATCTTGGGAAAAGTTAGCATGACTAAGCAGTAGTGCAGTCTGAGACAGGAGGTACAGGTTGGAGGCATTAAATATTTACTGTTGGCTACCCTGCAGAGGAGCTTCATGACAGTCACAAAGGGTAGAGTTGGCTTACTGTCTGCACAATGTGGACTTTTCCTAATTACACTACATATGCTCTTTGCTGCTTTTTCTTTTATCTTTTCTGTGCTTCATATTTAATTTGTCACTGTGTAAAGGATGTTTTTTCCCCCTTCCTGCTAAGCAACAGAAGCAAAAAGGGCACGTCTGCTACACCTGCTTAGTCTCACAAGTGACTGACTTGTTTCAGTAAAATGAATTTGTTTTCATCTCTCTTAAGTAATTACTTGATAGTAAAGCTCTTCCTTCATTACTTTAGAAACCTTTCTGGAGTCTTCTGAGCATTGCCTGCATCTCAGGCATATGGCCTTTTCTCTGTAAATGCCCCCAGCTTCATCCATTATTGTTACTTTAGGAGACATCCATTCTTAATCAAAAGAGTGCTGTGTGAGGCCATGTAGGTTCATACATTTTCAGTCAATCCCAACAGCTCCACACACAAATATAAATTAAACTATTAAGAATCTAAGGAGATTATAATGACTGCAATTAGCTCCCAATTTATTTAATAAAATGGGTGTTTCCAAAGAAAGGTCAAATAAAAGGAACAGATTGCATGCAGTTAAACAAAACAAACAAACAAACAAACAAAAAAACCCAAAAAAAACCCAAAAAACCCCCCAACAACAACAAAAAAAGTACTTTGGTGCTCATATCCAAAGGGTGGCAAAAGAAAAGCTTTCTTTGATGTGATTCCATGGAGATGTCCTGACAAATAGAGAGCAACTTGGTTTCATCTTCTCCTGAGTTTCCACTTTGCATGGAAAATGTTAAATTATCTGGTGGTATTGCTACAAAAACTCCCTTAGAGGTCTTTTTACTACATGGATGCAATCTTAACCACGTGATATTACTGACATATTCTTGGTTATTTTAAAGCTTTTTGAAATGCATAATCTCATAGCTTTTCTTTCTCTTTTTTATCACAAGAGTCTCCATTTTTAAACTTACCAAAAAGAATTCTACATTTTTATAATGTTTTCAATCATTTATTATGCATAGAAGTGATCCTGCATTTATAGAACACCCTCCAGGATGAATGAAAATTCACACCTTTTTTGGTCAATTGACTAGCAGAATCTGTTTAAACACTGAATTATCTGATCTCACACAACTGAGTTCATAACATTAGTAGAGATGCTAAGCATAAAACAGTGTACTTAGCACAGTCCAGAAGTCAGATAATTAAAACTTTGAGACATCAGAAATTTCAAGAGGGCAAGGGGTAATGTGGCAATGCCAAAATCCCATGTGAAATGGACTGGAATCAATGGAAGCCTGATGAGTAGTGGATAAATGAAAGCCAAACGTATTCTCTGATGACAGGATTTGATGGAATTCTAATAAACTCATGTATAGGAGAAGGCTAACTCATGTTAAACTCATGTATAGGAGAAGGCTACCTGGCACAAACCAGCAAAGTTTGTAAGGAAAGGAAATTCAAGAGTGTTTTATAAATGACATTGCAGCAGAAAAAGAACTAATGCTATTTATGGCCACAGATTCCTGTGATTAGTTAGAAGGACTACAGACATCATTAATACTTAACACTCAAATGGTGCTAGGACAGAGCCAGTTCAGTACAGAGGTTCTTTAGCTAGTGGGGATAGCATCAAACAGAGTAGGAAAGGTTATTTATTGCAAATATACTAATCTTATTAGTGGGTTGAAAAAACCAGACATATAAAAAAAATCATAACCTTATAAAAGAATTTGCAATATCCATTTTTAATGTTCAGCCAAGCTGTCACATGAAATCCCAGAGGAGCTGAATGTCAGGACTTCTGTGTGCTGCTTTTTGTGTTCAGCTTGAATTGCTCCATAACTCTTTGCAGCCTTGGGGATAACCAGGGAAATCTCCACTGAGGATTAGTCTGTAAATGAAGCATAAGTTCTGCTTTAGTGTATTCTTCCTGCACTGGTATGTTGTGATACTGGGATCAGTAGCAGTAGTTGGGCTGCTTCTGCTTAAGGGTAGAGGGAAAAAGGATTCCTAAGGTTTTTGCTGAAGGCTGTAAAGCTCTGGTGGGAATGAACATGACACAAGGAAGTTAAAGCCAAGGATTTTAATGTTATTCACTAAACTTTGATGCCTGAGTTTTCTTAAGCTCAGTGTCTTGTAAACCACTTTTCAAACTTAGACCCCAGCTCATCAGAAAATAATTAGCTTGCAACAGCAAGCATAAAATCCAAGCTACAATTTCACAATTTGCCATATTTTATTTCCTGGTAACTGAGACATGATTTAACTCTTTGTAGGCCTTTCTTTTGCTTCAGCTTTTTTTTTTTTTTTTTTTTTTTTATTGTCTAGGTTATAGTGATTCTGTTGTTCTGCATCCTCACCCTGTAGAACAAAAAGGGTACCAATGTTTCTGTGTCATTAGTCCCGTTACTATCCATAAACACATGGTTTTTCAATGCAATAGCAACTCATAGTTATTCCCACACATCATATATATCGTATATTCCAATTTTCTCATTTCATTTTTCCATTTTTACTACCATTTCAACAGCATTCTCCAGGATTAAGTCCATCTCCCCATTGTCTCAGTGCAGCACTAAATCTTACATGTTTTACTAAAATTCCCTTGATATTTATCTGAGGAATGTTCCTCATAGAAACCAATGAATGGAATAACTCTAACTTTGATTACTCACTGGGTAGCTATGCAAAAGCATATTTTGAATCCACTGTGCAAGGAAAAATAAAAGGAATTATTGTACCAAATTGGAATATTTCTCATGAAGATCTTGGTCAGCAAAGTTTCCCTTGGAATTACTGATTCCTATGATAAAAGTATTTTTGCATCAAATCCTGTTCATATTTCCAAAAAAATGTATTAGCCCCACTTGTTATGGCAGTACAGAAGGAAATCATATTAGTTTCTTAGATACCAGCAAAATAAATCCAGTCATTCACTTAGATAGCACAACTACTTTTTTGGCAAAGATAGCTTGTTTAATTTCTTCTCAGTGCTGGGACTTTCTTCCACTCAGATAGATGGATTAAAATAGAGTTATTTGATTTATCAAATCATCTCAATTCATCCACAGAAGTGGCTGTTCATTTCTGGGTTTAATATTTGAAAATTCCAATTGAAATGATCCTTCTAATTATTTTGCAGATCACTGCTAAAATTATTAATTATTACTCTGAATTTGCTGTCTGTCAAATATGTCCTTAAATAAAAATAGACCTATGCATGTGCAATAATGTATTAATGCTTAGATCTTCCCTGATCTTGTTTAATATATCAGTACAGGTGATACTGTGAGTGTCCTACCTGAAAGATTTCTCTTTAGGTATTCATGTTTTAAGCTGTGGTTATCTCTGGTTCCTTGAGCTGCCTGTTCCCATTCGGATTTATACATTTCCTAAACTGTGCCAGCACTTTATTCTCTGCTGTAGTATCTCAGTCACAAATACTGTCTGCTAGTGTCTGAAAGGTTGCCTTTTGCTTTAAACAGCTTCTCTTGATCCTTGTCTTCTCCCTTTCCTGCCCCAGTGTATTTCTTTCTATCAACACTCCTGCACAGCTTAAAACTACTCAAGCTACTGGAAAAGCAGTTTTCAGTTTTATCCCTTAGAAGTTTTGTCCTGATTCTGCTCAATTTCCTCAAAAGATTTTCTTCAGCCCCATTCTAATGACTGCAAGAAGGCTGTGAGTAGCCAGGCTGCCATAGCACTAACCTATCTGCACACTATCCCACCTTTGATTTCCTTCCTCCTACCTACTGCTACAGTCAAACAGCAACAATGAAAAAGACTAAACCTGATGATGTTTAGTAAAAAATTATTTTTTTCCCTCAGCTTCCAAGTGCCTAAATTATAATAATATCTCCAGGCTTCGACTGCAAAACACAAGCATCTTTGATGAAAAACCTTGGAGAGGTTCACAAAGATAATTAACTGTTATGCTAGCTTTCTACAGTGATTCATGCAAGTATGACAGTTATCAATCTGAACACTCTCTAAAGAACAAATAAAACAATACTTAGCTGTTTCTTGAAGTTTTTGAGATTTTAAGGAGAAAATACAATTTAAATATATGTTCTGGTTTTGGCTGTCATTTGAAGTACCATACTACCAGAGGTCTCACAGAAGTATAATTCACACATGCACCGTACAAAAGCTATTAAGGACTAGAAGGTCTTTAGCATCCCTTCCCACCCTAAACATTCTTGAATTCTACAACTACCTTCTGCCTAAAGGGATTTCTAGTGTAAATGAAGTGCAAGCAAAAATTTTGAGAAGTGAGATATTGGATGGACTCAGAGCAACATGATCTAGTGAAAGGTGTTCCTGTCCATGGCAGAGGAGGTGATTTTTAAGGGCCCTTTCTACCAAGAACATTCTATAATTCAACCATTTGTTTCTGGAAAAGAAAAAAAAAAGAAAAAAAAAAAAAGAAAAAAGGCTCTATTTTTAAGATCTGAGAACGGGAATATCTTCCTCCACATGGGTCATTACTCATATGTAGCTCAGAAGGCCAGACCAAGCAGTTGGACTTCTGGATGTAAAAGAACCATCCTTGGGTCAAACTTCTCTCAGTGGTGACAGAATAATATCTGACAAAAGCTTTTCCTTCTTTGAGTTTTTATAAGGGAAAAGAGACAGAGCATGAAAGAGAATGAGAGAATTCTTCAAACTGTATCATCAGCAATATTCATCCATCACATACTTTATTATGCATGGTTTCCTAAAGAACTAGAAGCGCACACAACTGAATGACTGCACATATTTATGTAAGTTGTTAATGTACTCCTGTAATCTAGCTCTTTTTAAAGGTCATCAGGGCAATCATGAGCAAATGAAGGAATGGAAAAACATTTGAAAAATGTGGAGAATAGTTGTCACATCATGGAAAGACTTGAAAAATTTTAAAGGTTAAAATTCAGTAAAAATAGAATTATTTAGAACCCTGAACTTGTTCAATCATACTTACAGTGCTCTTAAAAATATTTATTTTATTTAATGGCCTAAAAAACAGGCAACAGAGCTACAACTTTTTCAGCTTCCTTCTCTTCCCTGCAACAGAAGCACTCATACAAATTTTAGGATTTTTTTTTTCTAATTAGAATTTACACCTCTGTCTTTTTCTGGTAAATAACTTGTATAGAATGCTATATTTGCTATATTCTACAACTTCTATATTGCACCAGCACAACACAGTCTTTTTCTGATCAGTGTATTCTGATAGAAACTCTTGTCCCCAAGTGCTTCCCCCAGCAGAACAGACAGATGGCATAATGAAACAAAACAATGTGTAAACACAATGTACCCAGAATTAATGAGGTCTTTAGTCACAAGGTAAATACTAGAGGAAAAGAAAGCAGGATAGGCAAGAGGAGAAAAGCATATGGGTTCTGGGTGACATTTTAATAGACGTGAGAAAAAGTGACATAAGAAACTGGTCTATTCTTATTCTGATATTTGTCTTAGAATAAGGCCTAGGGAGCTAAACATGCCTGAAGCTGAATGCTGTTACTGCTACAGGAAGAAAATATACAAAGAAGATATCCCAAGATATTCAACTCCCCAAGATATCCAGAAAGGGAATCTGACTACAGAAGAGAGTTTTGATCTGGGAGAATGTGCAAAACTTACTCACCACCAGAACATATTTTCCTGTAAGAGCAAAACAGAGTGAATAAACAGAGGACCCTTGCTGAAGCAAATGAAACACATAGTAATTACCCCAAAATATATATTGTTCCACAAGGCACAGAGAGATTAAGGATACTGAAGCTATTTATGATGTTGCTATTTGTTGAAAAGTCAGAGGAACAGAGACCATATGTTGAACAAATGTGGTGCTACAAATTACAGGGGAAATAGAGCAGTAAAGAAACTTGTTAAGGTCAAAATTGAAAAATTAAAATAGGTTTGGGATTTATATTTGCAAAGCTGTGGCTATGTCTGAGTTAGTTTCTGCTGTCTATTCTTGTAAATCTCCACAATCAGTGAAGGCATTTTGAAATATCTGTTTTAGCAAGATAAGGTTAATTTTATAATGGAAAAGCCAATTTTTCTCCCTGGGGACCATAAAGAGGTGATAACTCAGATTTATAAATCTTTACCTGATTAACTAAATCCTATAAGATAGCTTTTGAATCTTGGGTTGACATCATGCCAGATGGGGAAAAAAAAAACAAACAAAACTTTTAAAAGTGTCTGGACCCAAATCAAAATTATTCTCACAACAGAATTTTTCTGCAAACCCACAAGGAAGAGTCTTGAACTTAAATCCTTTGCAGCCAGCTTGATGCATGTCTATGTACTTTTCTTTTATTGAGGTAAATGTGGAGGGTGTTGGATAAGAGGATCCTTGACTTCTTGGTGTAAGAGCAACAACTTGATTCTTTTGTTCAGAAAAAAAAATCCACTGATCAGGGACATGTGAAAAAAATAGAGAGAAAAAAGAAATTATACAGAATTCTTTGAGCTTTAAGCAGTTTCCCCTAATGAAAGCTTCTAAGAAATCTGAGAGGCAGGTAGGGAATAGATCACAATACTGCTCTTAGAGCTGCAGAAGTTACCTGTGATGCTTCAGCAACATCAAGAGCTTTGGTTATACAATACATGCTCTTAGGAAAGGCATGTTCTGTTTCCCTGTATCTGTTTTCTCAGCTAAGTGCAAAAGAAATACAATATTCGGAACAATGCTCATAATCAGAACATAGGTAGACTTTGAATGGACAGCTGCTTTCAGACCATCACTGGTTCTTACTATACAGCAAAAGTATTTATTTCTCAGCAGGTCCTAAGTATTAGGAAAAAAACTGATCTTAGCCTGCTGTAAGATGACCTTAGTGCAACACAGATCTTCAAACCCTGAAGTTCACTTTTAGATGTGTCTGTTCTTAGAGTTGATTTAAATGAGGGAACAGATTTGTAGAAGAGTGGAATAGATGAGAGGGAACAATATATTAAACTTTTGATTGATGTGTGGCAAGGTGCCTCCTAATTTGCTATGTGTGCACATGTTGGCCAAACTCGCTATGATTGCTTTGAGATAAATGAACAAATCTTGCCAATGAGTATCAGTATCTATTTGCAACACTTACATCCTTCGCAGAGCGTTCTGCAAGGCTGACAGGCTGAAATTCATTCATAAGTGTGTATGTTGACAGGAATAGAATAGGAGCATAACACAGACAAGAAATAATACCATCTGGTATATCCATCTTGGGAGGTAACAAACTGAAGAAAAACTGGGTGCCTAACAATTCAGTGACAACACAGGTGATAAATATAGAGACTATGGTTGCAGACTACTCCTCTTGAGCTAGAGCCCTATGTATCTTTTTTCTCAGTAAGAAAAATATAATTTACTTGTATTCACTGTGCCTTACATATCCTCATTAGCTAACTGAAGAAAAATAGCAGGCAAGAACTGAGAGTTAATGAGATAGGTGTCATCCCTGTATTCATATTTTGTTAGGAGCAAGAACAAGATTGCTTTCAAAACTCCTGAGTGGACAAGGACAGAGCAACCAACCAATTTTAGTGGTTGCTAATGTTATTTTCAAAGAACAAAACTACCCTTCCTCTTAAGAAGATACTTGTCCTAGACTGCCAGACACTGTGACTATAAGCCTAATTATTCCAGTTTCACAGATGTGCACTGATGCTGCTCTTTAGCACAACTATCCTTTAGCACAATTAAATGAAGGGTGCAGATACACAGCTTACAGCAATGCTACTGCTACAGAGCACAGCATGCAGCAAGCTGTCAGACTTATCCAGTTTGGAAATGTGGGCCCATTTTAGAAACAAAAAATATCAGCTCAGGAGTGCGTGAGCACAATGCTGAACTGAGTGTTCAGTGCACAATATTCAGCAATTACTTTTCTCATTATGATTGCAATTTTTGAGAGTGTAGAGCAGCCATAGGGTTAGGTCTGTGGAGTTGTGGGTTTGTGATCTGAACAAATTGTGTTAACCACTGCACCTGTCAAAGCAGCCTGGTACGCTCCTGATCGATGGAGTCAGTAGCGCAGCAACACCCTGCATGTTGTGCTATCATTGTGATTTGAGGGAAAATGTCAAGAGACAGAGAAAATAAAAATAAATTGCAATTCAGTAAGTGTTTTGAATTCATGGATTTAGTGAGAGCTTGCAAATGAAATGAAAGGAAACCAAACATGGTAAATTCGACAATGTAGCAACTGCAGTAACAACTATCATATGAAATATTTGAAATAAAAATTTCTCCTGTTGCATCATTAAAAAAAAAAATAAAAAGAAAAAGGCACCTGAAAGCTTTCAAATAGCACCTCCCTCCCCAAGTACTCATGAGTATTCCAGAAATAGATTTATGTTGATGTATCTCTTGCTGATTTTAATCAAACTCTTACAGGTTCTTATATCAGCACTACATATATGTATTACTTTCTCCATGAAATCACTTTCCTTAAAAAAAAAACCCAAAAAACCCAACAAAATACTTTTATCAGAAATCACAAATTTCAAAGCCAAAACTCACTGTAAAGGTGCAGTCTTTGCAGTATTGGATTTTTAGCTCTAGGTGGTATTCTCTGAAGGTATAAATTACAGTACCACATGACTCAGGTGGTTGTTTCAAAGTAATCAAGATGTATTTTTTTTTAATCCATAATGAAATTATTGTCCAAGGTTCAGTTTGTTTTCTTAGAATAAGAGAGCATTTGGAAGAAAGAAGGCAGACCTCATTTTTTAAGGTTTTGACAGTTTAAGGCTAGTTAATGTCTTATTAAGAAGCAGACTTGACTAATGGTTTTCAGCATTTGGGCACTCAGAGGTCATAAAGGCAACTTACTGAGTGTGTTTTTTAACCTCTGAGTTTAGTCACCTATGCTTGACTGTGAACTGCTGGATGTTAGCTGCTGGGTATTCAGCATTAGTGTGCTTCATCAGAATCTCCAGTGAAGCAAATGGGAATTTAATTCTGAAGGTATAAGATCAAAATTACACTCAGACTTCTATTATATTTCTCTTGTAGCTACCTTACCACTTTACCATTATATTACTCTTGTATTGTGGCTTTGCTGAGTTTATATAATTTGAGACTCAGCAGTAAACACTGTGCTTAAGTTTTGAAATTCTTCAAACACAAAAGGAAAGCTTGAGTTTCCCAACAGTGATAGTATAATTACAAAGAAATGTTTACAAGTAGTAACATTTGTGGTTCTATGGGATTGCTACTTCAATTGCAATTAAGGACTGCTCATGAGCAAATGACTGAAAATTTTAAATGAAACAAGATAAATTACTTTTTGTGTTGTGTTAGGAAAGGAAAGTGGGTGAAAGTTAAAGTAGGCAAAGTTGAAAACTTCTGAGAGGATTTATTTAACAAGGACATCACTGACAGAATATTAAGTACCCATTGAAATTTTGATTAATTGTATATATAGTTTGAATTTTCTGAATTGAAAATAAAATATGACAGTCATTATGGCAAAATGAAATAACAAACAAAAAGTGGAATAGAATTAAAAAAATTCACTGCAAGGTACTTTATGGACTTTCCTTCTATTCCACGAGTTTGATGGTCAGCTAAAACAGAGATTGAAATAGAACAATTCACCTTTGAAGCCAAAACATAGGGAAAAATTTATTATCCCAAATCCACAACATCAGGAATTCCACAAAACTTTTTTCCATGTCTTAAATGTTTTGTTTCATACTTCGAACCACAATATGCTGCTGAAGAACATACAGCACTTGTCAGCTTTGTTGTTGACAGCTGTAGAGCATTCATTAAGCAGTTTGCTCACTTAATACCCCTTCACTCCAGGTCTTCCTTTACATCATATTATTAAGCTCTTCACTTTCCCCTCTCCCTTCCAAGTTCATGTTTTCGCATCTATTTACCTATACCTGTCTATGTATTTTCAGCCAGAAATTTATAAATCAACTTGGAGTGTATTTCAGAGATATAAGGATATTAGAAATGCATCAGGGCCAAGGTACAGGCCAGTGTACCCATTGTCTTTCAAAAAATCCATCACTGAACCTCCCAATAGTACAATAGTTGCATGATGCTGCTAGAAAAAAAAGTGAGCCGAACAGAACAGTAAGCATTTTTCATGTCTTTGGTTGATTAAACTTGAACTCCTTGGCATGTGTGAAAACCTTGTTATTACCTGTAAAGGGCTCTTTGCTTTGTTTTTAAATTAGTAATCATATTATTATGAGCAACAGGTAATATCTGGCTCTCCTAGCTGCATCTGTGAGTTAAGTTGACATATCTAAAATGTGGAAGTGTAGGAGAAGGAAGAAATTTGTAGAAGAAATTACAAAGTGAATTCACAGTGTAAAATATTACCTCATCAAAATGCTAGTAAGTGACTGAAAGGAAAGCTTTGAATTTCTGCCTCCTTTCCTCCTGATAGTACATGTTAAGCATTTGGTTTATATTGCTATCTGTTACCTAAAGGAAGCACTTCAGAGCTGTGAGCGCATGTGAGCGTGTACATTTTAGTAGTTTAGTAATTAAGCTGGCATTATAATGCATGTCAACAATCACAGCAGGCTTCAATGAAGAGCCCTAGTAGAACAGGTATTGAAAGAACACCAGGGTGGCTGTCACAGATTAGCAGTACTGGCATTAGCAAATGGACATTGTGAACTCAGGTAAGAAAACATAATTTATTAGTTAGAGTAATGATAATGCTGTTAGC
This sequence comes from Molothrus ater, assembly GCF_012460135.2. Classification (NCBI taxonomy): domain Eukaryota; kingdom Metazoa; phylum Chordata; class Aves; order Passeriformes; family Icteridae; genus Molothrus; species Molothrus ater. Next base: position 84,188,003 of record NC_050479.2, read on the forward strand.
TCCCCATGGTAACTAATTTGAGGTGCCAGATAATGTTGATTCATTTAAGGATCTGTTGCTGTTTTCAATTACAGTTGTAGAATATACAGCTGTACTGTATGAAAATGATTAAATGAGAAAACAGGTATTTAAAATAAATCTGTATAACTCTGAAGCAGAATTTAACAAAAATGGTTTAAACAACAGTAATGTATTAATAAATTAACATAAGTGTTCCCAAAAGAGCTGTGAATCTCTAAAATTCACTCTAACTGGAACAAAAACTAGCTGCAAATTCTTGGCACAGAAAAAATAGGCCCATGAACAAATGATGAAAAATGAGCTCTTCCCTTTAGGCTTGTTCTCAAAATAATGGCTTTAAGTGGCTCAAACTCTTTCAATTGTCAAACTCTGTCAATTACAATGACAGAATGGATAATTTTGGAAGGGACTACTGGAGGTCATCTTGTCCAGCTCAACCAGAGGCCCCAAAATCACCTTCCTCAGATTGTGTCCAGACTGACTATCTCTAAAGGTGGAGACTCCATAACCTCTTTGGGTGACCTGTTAAATGAAGTATGAATAATTCCCTCTGCAACCTTAAGTAGAAGATTTTACTTTTTAGGCCATCTGAAGCTTAGTCCTGTCAGGAGCTCCTCATGTCCCTTCATATTATCAACTTATGCTCTACTATATTTACCAAAGATTTACCTCCCAGAAGCCTCGCCTATCTGGGCATCTTCTGTAACTTCTGTGAGGAGAAAGATTCTTGTCTTTCATCTTTCCAGCTGGGACTGAGTGCAGCAGCTGAGAGAGACCAGACAGCTCTTTGCTGTGCAGTCACACTCTGATTGCAAAATCCTATTCTTAGCCCTGCTTTTTACAGAGTTTGTGGCAAGGAGCAAAAGAACACAAACATTTTAAGATGCCATATGAAAGAAAAAGCAGTAATTCCATTGACATTTCTGACTCTGCATGAATGCTTTGACTGTATACTTGGTGATTTGTGATGTTGAAGATTTTTATGTCATAACATCTTTGGGGTCTTGGACTACATACTTTAGTAGTTCTGCTTGATTTTGGTGTAAAAAAGGAGAGCTTTCAGTGTTTCTAAGAGTGTATTTGTTTAAATGAAGTGGTATCAAGTCATTCTTCTGCTTATCGTTTACAAAAAACATATCACAGTGGATGGAGCTATTAGGCTAGGAAAAAAGGAACAAATTTCTAAGAAAAGATAACATATGAATTAACGAGCAAATGAAATAGATATCCTATACAAGTATGAGTACCAGGGTCCCTTGGTACAAGGGAACACTGTTGTGGTTCCAAAGAATCTCTTTCTGTCTGCTTAGACAATCATGTGCATGTTGAAGTGTTCCAAAGTACTCATTGACTGGATAGCTGCTTCAGAAGAGTCTATTTGGTCAACAATTCGTGTTCCTGTAGATTTGCATAATAAGACAGAAAAGCTTCCCAGGAAACACTGGAATCTCTTAGGTCAACCAGCATTATATTATGCCACAAAACATTTATTTTATTTTAATCTTTCCTGAATTCCTTTCTGAAAGTGTGTGGATGGATTTATTCAGTGATTTATTCTGATTTTTTCCTAAACCAGTTTATGAAAAAAAGGAGATAAGATGTTAAAGCACCACATAACATGAAATTCATTCCCTTTTCCATTATAACTGAAACTGTACCTTTGTCAGGACATGTGTTGAGCTGAGGATACGACTTCATACACAAGCCCTGGTTGCATCCCAACACAGATACCTCTCCATGAAGAAGACTCAGTCTCTAATGATCTTGAGTTCACACTGTATTGTTAAAATAGTCCTGCTGAAAGTTAATCATTAATTATGTATAAAGATAGTCTCATTAAATAAGCTAAGAAAGGGAAAATTAGACATTTGTAAGCTTGACCAAATGCTAAATCCTGAAAAAATTTATTGGATTCCAATTTGAACAAGAATTAAAATGCTACTTATGCTCTCCAGAGGCTACTAAATTTCTCCTAGCACATTCAACTTTATTTTATCCTCTGAAACTCTTAAATAGAGAAGACTCACCTGAAGCACCTCCCATATACGCTATGCCAGAGCTGCATTTCTGAAGTGCACGGGAGAATTGGGTAGGAAACAATTGGAGCCTGGAAGTGCTCCTTGCCAGCAAAACTTAAGTTCTGAACATACCAGAAGGATCTAGCAGAAATCATCGAGGAACACGCAAATATAACTTATAAAAGCAAAAGTCTTACCAAAGTAGTGGAGAAATTACACCAGTTTCCAAACAATATTGGCCTTTGAAAATTATCGGTCAGCTGTAGCATCTTCAAAATTTGGATATGCATATTTGTAAATCCAGGAAGCAAGACCTTATTGTAAATCAGTGACTCAGTTTCTCTTTATTTGGCCACATGGTTAACAAGACAAATGTTTAGATGTATGCTTTATATGCTTTCTGGTGACATATCCAGTGGTAGGTGTCTATTTGGGCATATGTTATGTTGTTAATGGAGTCATCAAAAGCAGACGCTGTGATTATGGAATCAGCTATGATCATCTATATGAATTAAATAAAAGGTGTTTAAAATCAAGACATTAGGTGGTGACCTCATTTGGAAATGACCTGGCATGTCTTACAGGACATCTAGGAATTAAGGATGTTGACGTGAGAAAGAGTTGCAATAAAGGTTAAGTGACAGACAAAGGAGTTGCACACTGGTGCCAGGTGGAATGGAAAAAAGAAAAATTCACTTTTTTCATTAATGATATGTAATAGTGTGCAGGACAACACTGTTAACTAGTTCACACTAAAAAATGAAAGCCTTGAGATCATGGGCTAGAGAGAACAATTGAATGTTGCCTGGGACTACAGTACATGTAATTTTTTTTTTTTAAATCTTCATCCCTGTGATCCTAGATCATTCAGAGTTCTGTGAGTTAAGCCTTTTTACAAACTGTTGACTCTACTGGAAATCCAAGGATCATCCCAAATTGCTTTAGGCAATTTCAACCTGAGGTTAAAACAGCCAGTTCTGAGACAGGTGTGGAACAAATAAAACCTCTGTTCTGTAAGGGCATTACCCCAGAGACCAAGCCTCAGTGCTGCTTGGACTTCAGCTCTTCTGAATGTGTCTGCTAGCTTTGGGAATGAGTATTAGATTTACATGCTAAAATGACCCCAAATTCACCTCTTTATAAAATGATGCAAAATACCATGTGAGTTGCAAAATGAATGAGACATCAACTCTTTGTACTGCTGAGATAAAAACACAACCCTGATCAAGTTCAGAGGTAGCAAAGACTGATACCCAGTTATAAAGGTAAATGAAACCCTCTTGCATTTTTCCAGTTAGGAGAATAAGGAAGAGGTTATGAAAAAGGAGAGCTATGTAGATGGTGAAGGGTCTAGAGGAGAAACCTTGTGAGGAGTGGCTCAAGTCACTTGGTTTGTTTGGCCTGGAGAAGAGGAGACTGAGGGGAAACCTCACTGTTGTGTACAGCTTAACCTCACAAGGGTAGGCAACAGGGCAGGCATGGATCCCTTCTCTGTGGTGACCAGTGACAGGACCTGAGGGAATGGCCTGAAGTTGTGTCAGGAGAGGTTTAGTGTAGGTATTAGATATTATTCACCCAGAGGGTGGTTGGGCACTGGGTCAGGCACCCCAGGGAAGTGTTCACAGCACCAGCCTGACAGAGTTCAAGAAGCATTTGGACGATGCTGTGGGGCACATGGTGGGACTCTTGGGCTGTCCTTTGCAGGGCCAGGAGTTGGACTCAGTGAACCTTATGGCTCCCTTCCAACTCAGAATATTCTGTTATTCTATGATTCCATGTTTGTTGCACTTTCACATCTCTAGTTTTGCTCTTCTATAAGGCTAATAATAAAAAAGTGGCAGGGAACACAAATATTCATGAGACACGAGATTTGAAAAGAAAATACTGCAATGGAAGGAAAGCAGAGCTGACTTTTATTTGATGCAGCTGCTGAGCTATTCAAGGACGTGGCCCTCTGGCGGCCCTGTCATCAGATACCTTTGAAAGATCCTCAGTGTGAATGACAGAGTGGGTGAAGAATGACCCAGCTCAATTCCCATTTTATTGTTTTTCATTGTAATCTGATTATCTGGTGCTACCATGTGTCAAAGGGACATTGTTTGACAACTGCATCAAATTCACAGGAGCACAGGAGTGTGTTAGGAAAAATATTTGCTTCATTCAGCCCTTTCAACCTGCATTGAGGATTGCATGCACTTTTTTTGGTTTCTAACCTTATTGCCTTACAGTACAAATAGCTAATCTCTTGAATAATTCTAATTAAATGTCACACTGTGGAAGGTATGACTTGTCAAGTAACAGGGTGATTGGTACAGCCATGGCCTGAAAGCAGGAGTACACGGGGCTCTGATGACTGAAAAACATCTAACCTTAATTTTTTATGTTTAACAGCTTGACTGCCAATGAAAGTGGAATCTACCAGAAGAGCGGGACTATGGATTATTTATTGATTAAAGACAGTTTAGAATCAAGTGATTATGTCCTAGCAAAACCTTTCAATTCTGGCCATATTTTTATGACTGCACAATAGTTTATGAAATGTTTTTACACATCAGGAGTTCATTTAAGGTTTTTTGTAATTATCAGATCCCTATTTTCCTTCAATGCACTACAGAGAACTCATAGAACAGAGAGTTTAAGTTAAAGGTGCTATTTTAACAGAACAGTTGGAAGCTGCTGCAGGCACAGGCCCAGAAATCCAATACAGAACATAAATTATTTACCTACAACTGCATAATCAGGGTCATGCTGGAAGAGACACCCAACAAACAGCAAGGTGCTATGAGAGGTGCTGTCAACATTTCTGTTAATAGCGTGACTCTCAATTTTTGCCCCAGCATGTGTGTTGGCTATTGTGCTGCTGGAGATGATGCTTTTCAGATGAGACAGAAAATTAGCTTCTGACTACATGTGGCCACTAATGATCCCATGCCAGCCTCTGTAAGAGCATGAGATAACCCAGGTGTCCTTCAGTTCAGATAATTGCATTTTGCTGATCTAAATTTCACCTTTGGTTTTAATCAGATATGAAATTCTTAACTTGATGCTCTAACCTGTTATATAGGTTCACTGCTTATGGATAAGGTACTGCCATTTCAGGGAGATATGAGTCTTTATATTTGGGATAAAAGTTCTTAACAGGAGAACTGTTGCATTGTTATTGCTATAAGGACACATTCACTGACATTTTGAAGAATGGCATGGGAAGGTGATTGTACCACTGGCACAAAATGAAGAGGGGAAAATTCCAGTAAATTATAATTTACTTATTTTCCAACAAGCTATTAAAATAATATATCATGAATTAAAAACACTTAAAAAGAGGATGTGTGCAATTGAGGAGAAAAGAGCTTAACCATGCTCCTATGCCTCCAGATTTTATTCTAACTTATATTTCTAATTTAAATCTTGGGAACTCTGGGCAGACAATGTGGTAACACCATGGGAAAAAAAAAGTGAATAAAATAATAAATCAGATAGTTGCCTAGGTTCCAATCACATGAAAGAATTCTAAATCCTTCTTAGTCCAGCCCTATAAGTGACCAGGAAGGCTGAATCATGAAGATTTTATGAAACTTTGTAGGATTGGTACTGTGCCATTTGCTTAAAATTCATGCTGAGAGATGAGTTTTCTCTCCCCTATACCTGGAAATGTTCCAGGTGAGGTTGGATGTGACTTGGTCTAGAGGAAGATGTCCCAGCCCATGGCATGGGGACTGGAAATAAATGATCTTTAAGGTCTCCTCCAACCTGAAGCATCCTGTGTTTCTTCGATTCTATGACCTATGCTCATGTGTGCAGCTCCTTTACTGTCTCTCATACTGTTGTTTTTAATTTGAAAATCAGATAAGTCTTCCAAAAAAACTCCACAAAACCTGTAAACTAGGTGAGATACACAAAGAAATCTAGATGCCAAAGTACTGCCAAGGGAGACCAAAAGACACCAGGGGTAAATTAGATTGAACAATATTTTGTAATGTGACAGTTCAGAAAACATGACTGAAAGCTGTGTACAAAGAAGTGTCATGTCCTTGATCAGTTTTCTCTAGGTAGTACTTTGCATCTGAAATACTGTGTATAGACTGTTCCTGTCAATAACCAGTGAGGGAATCAAACAACAAAAATAAAACTCAGTCAAGCTGGCAGCTGTTCATGGAAGGCGTTGGAAAGGATTCATGATTAAGTGGCTGAAATGACTGAATAATGAGGAGTAATTAGAAGGCTAATTTACGACTAAACATTTAATTTTGATGATGGAGGTCAATGGGAGTTTAATCATTAACTGTGAAGGAAGATTTATCAGTCCTCAGTAGAAAGTTATTTACCATTATTTTTGTCATCATCTTACTAGAAATTATTCTGACATTTATGAAGTACATGCAAAAAAAACCCCACTTTCATATGAGGGCTGTAGTTGGAAGAAAAGAGACAAGAACTTTGTTCAAATGTGAATCTTCACAATGGTATTTCCTAAAAAAAAGTGATGCAAATCCAGGTGGTCAACATGTGGATAAAAACTGTAGCATTCAGGAAGAAGAAACCAAGGTGAAACCTCCAGTGACTAGATGACCAAACAGGATTGAACTTCCTCCATTATTATTTTATATGACTTTATGGGGTAAATATCAAAGTGGATTGTTCCTTGAAGACAACAGATTATTATTGTCAACTCTATGTTCTTTAAGGCAGCTGGAGAAATTTGAGAATAACCATCACTCTCTTTTAATAGTATGAAAATATCTCTTTCAGATTTCATAATTGATGGTAATTTCACCAAGGTGATTTTTCTCGAAACAATACTTTTGCATTCATTCCTAAAAAAAAAAAAAAAAAAAAAAAAAAAAAAAAAGTTTTTGCTTACTTCTACTAGCATAAGGCATATCTTGCCTGACTTTCGATTTTTATCATACAGTTGCTCCATTAGAATCAGGAAACACATTCTTGGTTTGGTAAACAGCTAAGCCTATTATTAAGTTGATTTGTTGACAAAATTAGAAAAAGATAATTAGTCAGGTGGAGAAAAATAGTCTTCAAATTTCACCAAGAGCTAGAGGTGCATTTCAAAGAAATAAATTCAAGCCCTATTTGAAACATTGTTTAACAAATGTACCATAACAGACCCTGAACTGTCTCTAGTGGTTCTTAGAGTATGTCTATTTAAATGGACAATAAATCATACATTAATGAAAAGCCGGCATTTAGTTCTGGGAAAGAAAGTAAACAAATTAAATGAGTGTTCTCTGTTTTATAAAGAAGGGAAATCACCTGGGCAACATTTTGATGTTAATAATTTTGTCTTCGCAATTACTTATTTTACCTTATTTCTAGCACATATTTTACCACTTAAATTTGCGTTTACACAATAGAAACTTCAAACTCTCTTAAAGCTGTACATATGGCTTTCAGACAGAGATCAGTGCGCCATTGCACTAAGTATTGTCCACAACAAAAAGACCATCATAATCTCCAAGATTAAAAGCTAGGAAATTTCCTTCCTAGTATCCATAAGAACTTTCTGAGTTAATGTTTTTGCATGACAAAAGACTACAAGACTATTACAGACAAAGTAGCTACAGTCTTGTGACCCTCTTATAACCTATGCATTTAGCAAATAAACCTCACATCTGTGGCTGTTGATTATTACTTTCATTATTATGGAGAAAAGTAAGTCTTTCCTTTGGCTAAGCACTTATGCTTATTTTATTTTTCAAGATGTGTATAAGCTAATGGTATGCTAATCAGGGTAATGATTTCAAAAAGACACTTTAGTAATCCTTTTAATTAAAAAAAAAGGCTCATATTAATTAAGAGGAAGCACATTATTATTTATCATCAGAGTTAGAAGGCATACTTATTGCAGTCCCTCCTTTAATTCAAATTATTATGAAGTCTGTGATATAATAAGACCAGCATCAAAGTTGTGATGATGAATGCTAGTATTTTTTTAAAGTGAACCAAACCATTTTTCTTTCCAACTGAATGGAATATAACAGTCATGAGGAAATGTAAATTTGTCTTGAAGTCTGATTTAAATCAATGATAATATCCAAAAGATAATACAGCTCTAAGAATGTATGTCATGGGGGCTTTGGTTTTTTCTTGAGAAAAAAATTATTATTATCATTAAGAATCTTTTGAAGCCACTCTTTTGAATATAGCAGAGACAGAACTGCTCAAAAGACCTTGAAGTCACAAGTGAATTGATGAAATCAATGGGAATCTTCCCATTACCTTGGATAACGGTGATTTACATTTCAAAGTGAACTGCTGTTTACTTCTATCCATGGATGACAAAGCCAAAATTTTGGTCTTCTCTCATACTCAAACTGGAAGCAGGTAGTGTCTCCACCGAGATATATATTTGCCAATCTATCTCCTTGGCTATTTAAAAGTCTGTTTTGGGCATGTCCTGTCTAATGTTCACAACAGAGATGTTTGGTTTGTGTTTTCTGGGCATTAACACAGCAGCTGTTTATTCAGCTTTTGTACTTAGAGGCTGCAAACCACCTGGCATCATGTTGCAACTTCCAGATTGAGCCCTGGTAAACCAAAAGCAGAGACTTTCTCATACCCACCATCCAGTGACCTAGAGACTGGTAATTCACCTGACATGCTGTAGAAACAGCTCTCAGTTCCACCTGAGGTATTTGTGTTTGTACCTGCTATCAGCCAGGTAAATGCTTTAATCAATATACTGATATTTGAATTGCTCATTCCTCCCAAATTAAAACATTGCCTGAGATTAGCAATAAATATTTACATCCATAAAGAGAGAAAATGTGGCAGTGTACCTAATTCCATATCCTTTTAATTAGAGCAGATAGGAAAGGAGAGGTAGCGTTTAGTTCAGGTTAAATAAATGCTTAATATAACACTAAAAATATCCAGTTATTTCCTGTATCACTCTGTTTTTTCAGTCTTTCATGGAATTTTTACTTCCAACACAAAACAAAAGAATAGTTAGAAGGTAGCTAGGCCAGGAAGTATTTTAAAATAATTCAGCTAATAGACATGTATTAGACATACAGCCTAGGTGACCTAGTGGCTACCAGTTTAAGAGATGTGGTATTGGGGTTTGAGAGGAAGTGAATTTTCTGGGATGCTGTGGTCAAACCAATAGGTGCTCAGATTTGAATATTGGCACCTGGTGTGGCCACTGGGGACATGGATACGCCTCTGAGAACACAGGGGTTAAAAGCAGAGCATGCCCAGGAAACCCTCTCTTGGGTTCCGGCAGTGAAAGAGCTGGGATCTCTCCCCTGTCCAGCTGCCGGCTGGGCAGGGGAGGGGAAGCCATGCGGCCGGGTGAGGTAGGCCGGGCCTTGGACAGAGAGGGGAGGTGAAGAGGCCCTGAGGGTCGAAGGGTGGAGAAGTGCCAAGAGGCATCGGGCAGCCACCCCCGCGGGAGAGAGAGACAGTACAGCCTGTGCTTGTGCCACCTTGAAATTTGATAGCACGGCCGGGAGAAGGAGAAGGGGGGTTGCGGCGAGAAGGTGCTGGCAGGGCAGTGTGGGAGTCCTGAGCAGGCAGAGCCTGAGATTTTAACCCTTTTCTTGAATAATGGAAACCTTACAAATACTCATCCTCCTGGATCTGAATGAGAAGAGAGATAGAGATAAATGGAGGAGGAAATGGGCAAGTGTGATGAAAGTTCGTGCAAGTGAAAGATGTCGGAAGAGTAGAGAAGAATCTTAGGTAGGAAGAGATGATGGAGTGGCCTTGGCTGGACTTCTCTTGTATAGCCATGGACAGAACCATGTTTCCTGTGCCACAGAGACTGCTTCCAGGGGGAGGCAATGGCTCAGAGCCAAGAGGCTTCAGTGTTGAGACCTCTCAGCCCCAGGGGGTGAAATATGGGGGGGACAGGTGTCCCAAAGGTGAGACTGTGCTCTTTTTGGTACGGGACAAAGCATCCTTAAAAGGACAACCCTAGAAGCAGCTCTGGTCCATGTGCAATGGTGAGAGCACTGTACATGGAAGGAAGAGGTCACGATGGCAGATGTTCTCCGGGCAGTGCCACGAGTGACACGGAAACACACGAGGTTTCAACGGTGTTTCCAGGGGAAGCCTATGGCTCAAGAAGGACTCCTCTCCTCTTGATGAACTGAGGATTGATTGTCTGAAGGGTGGTGCTGGACCAAGAGTTGGTGATCTGAGGGATGGATGTATTGGAAATTTGGTGGGGGGAGGAGGAAATGTTTTTGGAAGGTTTTCATTTTTCCTGTGTGTTTCTTTTTACATATAGTTGTAGTTTAGTTAATAAAGTTTTTTTTTCTTTATTTCTAAGTGGGAGCCTGCTTTGCTTATTCCTGGTCACATCTCACAGCAGACACCAGGGAGAGTGTATTTTCAAGGGGGCACTGGCAATGAGCCAGCGTCAAACCATGACATATGGCTACCTTCCTATCTTCCAGATATGATCCATAAGGAAGGACTGGTTTATGTTCCTATCTCCAAGGGAAACCTGATTCTTGTGAATCCAGAGATGACAAAAAACATAGAAGACATTGTTATCCCCCATTCTGAATTGGTTTTCAATTGGCTCATCCTCTCTCCATTTGATTCATACTTATTCAGCTTGCCAGTGGCCTCCAGAAGGCAGAAGATATTAATTTCTGGAGGCTTGGCATTGGTTTAGTTCTTTGCTGAGTTTGGACATTCATTACACCAGTCAAATTGAAGACACTCCTGCATTCTGCCTTGGAGACCTTAGTCCAATATATAATCATGATAAAGATGCTCTTTGCACATCTATGAGCAAAAATCTGTAGAATGAAAGCTTTCTGTAGTTTTGGGAATGAGAACTACAAGAGAACATGTCAATACATGTCAATATTTTGAGTGTAACATAAATTAGTAATTCTATCTGTATCCTAAAATATTGGCATGAACTAAGATATGAAGGTCAAAAATCATTCTAAGAATAATTACTGCAGATAGGATGAAATGACAGAGTCAATTCAGTCTGTTATGTTCAGAACTTTTTCTGCACAAAGGGAAATCTACATGCTCTCTCTACTTAATAGATGAGACATGAAAATCTTCTTTATGTTCTGGTTTCCCTAAAAGTATTTTCCTGTTTCCTTCCCATAAAAATCAAATAAATACTAACCTAACCTAGAGCTTAGAGTTCATATGATTATTGACTCCCTTATAATGCATTTCACTGAAATTCATTGCATTGAATTGTTATGATGCTGTACAGATGGCTGTTAAGGAACGTGGCAATTAAATTGCATGGCTACATGCTACATGTCATCCCAGACTGGTCAACAGAGTTCTCTGCCAAGACTGCGATTTGCTCTTTTGATATACTTATGCATTGTCTTTTCTTATTGCAGCCAGACCCTTAAATTTAGAGGCTACAAAAAGGGTGGCAAAGTAAAATGAAATGAAGTGAAATAAAATAAAAACCAAAAAAACCAAACCAAAACAGCAAAAAAGCAGTAGTGCAAACAGGAAAGAAGCTCAGAGGAGAATGACTTGTAACGAGAGGCACATTTATATTTTTGGCCATGAATGATCACCACTAAATCTACACTATTAGATACATCTATGGAAGGGACCTGCTGATACTGAAGATTTAGAATATTTAGTTTCAATAGCAAAGCAGAGAACAGTTCTCAAACCACTACAAAAAAAGTTAATGTACATGGCATTGAGACCCTTTAAGAGCATCCTCAATAAAAGGATAAAGGATGAAATGAAGGTTTAGCCTTCAGTGCTGTGAGTGTTTTGCTTATTTAAGTGAAGTCCTATGGACACAACTATTTATGTGATTGTAAGGGAAAAAAAAAGAGTGATTGATAACATCAGAGCTTATAAATGAGCTGAGTGGGCCACTTGGCAGGGTTGACTGCAGCACAGTACTTCCTTGCTGGGTTCCTCTCAGGTTTCTATATTGCTTGCTTTCACTGTAAGAAATGACCAGCACCTATGGAGATAAACTGTCAGGCTCCTAAATAACCTTATCTCTGTTTGAATTAAGAGTCTTGATATATTTATATTAGTTATAGACAGTTATAGTTATAGTTAATTTTCAGACTTTTATTAATTAATTCTTCAATCAAAATCCATACCTTGTTTTGCCTTTGACAAAGAACCATTTGTTTGATTGTTGGTATCGTTGGTTGCTGGGGGTTTGCTACTTTTTTTTTTTCCTGGAAGGGAATTTATTATTTATTAACTTGGTCAGTTCTGTTTTCTTCTCTATGATGAAAGAAACATGACAGCATCTTCTGAACAAAAACATGCAGTTTTGTTGCTGCTGCTGCTGCAGTGTGGAGCTATTGGTAATCTTTGTACAGTCAGAAGTTGCTCATGCAGGAGAATGATAAGATTAAAGTACAGTGGGAACATGTGAAAAATACTGCTACTTTTGCAATGTTATTATTGCTGAAATAATTTAAAAGATTTTGGTTTTAAACATGTAACAAAAATCCTCAATTTTAATAGTTTCATAGTATCCATCAAAATTCATTTAGTAAGTGTTCATATTTAAGAGATATAAATATCCTATATTATAAGATGCTTGCTTCTTCCAGGCTACTTTCAACACTGTAAGAGTCATAATGAAATGTAATTTCATAAACCTCAAAATACTAAAGAGATGGGAATAAAAAGATTCATTTTAGGCTTATAAATTTTTCTGTCGGCTCAAAATCTTTTCCATAGAGAACAAATTAATTGAAATCCATTGGGGACTATATAATCTACTTATGTCTTCTGGAGTAGATGTAAATTCTTCAGGTAATTTCACACATTTCAAAAGAGTTGTGTCAAATTTTCAACAAAAACTAGTGTTTCAGTAGTTAAATTTTAAATGTCTGTGTACTGGAAGTCTGAAATCTATTACTTCTCAGTAGGTTGTTGTCTGAAGAGAAGTAGCACCAACCCTGACAGCACAATGAATTTTCTCCCAAATCTCATTGCATCTGGTGAAATATAATATGCTTAAAGTCATGGGTGGTCATTTGTCCTTCTTTATACAATTATTTTTCAATATGCAGTATGCTGGTGGCCAATGAAATGGAACTTGAATTGTCTTTTAATTAAACTCAAACATAAAATCTATGCTGTATTGAAATAATAGTAGTCAGACAAGTTAATTCAGCATGAAAAAGTAAAATTTTGTGTTATTATGTCTCTATAAATCCCTTTGCTTCAACCACATTCAAGGACAGAAACAGTGAAGACCATATAGGCTTCATAGTTTGACATCAGAGTCCTGAGGCTCTCTTGGAAACATATTCCATAATATGGATACATTCCATTCAAAGTGTCTGTTTTCACATTCTTACACTGTTTTGAAAGTCTTACATTTACACAATATAATCCAACAATTAAACTTTGCTATATTAAGAAAAAAACATTTAGCAACCTTTCAACTATGGCAAGATGTTTGGGAGATGTGAAGACTTTTCAGATGATGACCTAGTTCTTCTGCAATGAGTCAGGAGGGTAAGCCACCCAGCCTCTTCCTGACTGAGATCCACAGATGGTAACACCACAAGCTCTGAAAGAAAAATAAAAAATGTTGGTCAGAAACATCTGTGACATACACATACACAGTATAAATACAAGGCATAATTGATATGCCTTGTATTTATACTTTGCACTAGAACTTTCTCTGGGTTGGGTCCACTTTTTTCTCTGCACTAAAAGCTTTTCGGTGTCTACTGTTGCTATTGAGCATCAGTAATTCTCCTTAACAGATAAAAAATCTGTATTAATGAATACAGTCATAGTTAATATTGCAGAAAAAGAGACATAGTGGGTGGATAGTTTACAATTCATTTACTTTCACAGATTGACTAAAGTCTTTTGACTAACAATTAATATTAAAATATCAAGAGGGAAAGAAGAAGAAGAGGGGGAGAAACAACACATTAAAGTCTCAAAAAAACAAATATAAAAATTACAATGCTAATTATCCATTTGATCACTGCAGTTCTCAGCAAGCTGATTTGCTTTGAGTGAAGTAGAAATAGTTGAATTCTCAAATTGCATTTTATTTGCTTTGCTTCTCATAAGCATTGTCATTTGATCATAAGTAATGAAATGAATAAGTGTGTATATGTACAATATATACTTTTATCAATTCAGAAAAAACACCAGGTTCCCCAAACTGAAGCTGCACAACTCTTAATATTTCTTGTGCAACCATCTTATACTCAAGTAAGTGTGTCCATCACCTCAGTTAGTTACCAAGTATCTGCTTACCTGTTATTAAATCTAATCATACCACATTAGCCAATGTTTAAGTGTAAAGTAGTTTAGTCCAGTCTGTGGTGAAAAAGGTTTATGGACAGTCATGGTGCATCTCATCTGAAAAGATTTCACAGGCACAGTGAAAGGATATGTGAGGATTTGGTAACTCTTTTAAACTTGGATATCTGAGCGCTCTTCTCATGTCCCACTGGGTGTTCACATTATTATACCATAATTTCTTCCCTGTCTTTTCCCCCATGGCTTGGTTTATAGGTACATCTGTCCTGTAGATGATTTGGGGTGATCAGACAAGCCTGTTTGCAAAATCCCTGCTTCATTCATCCAGGGCTTTAAAGACATATAGTGAATGAAGGCAAGAAGAATAGAAGGAGACATTGCTATCTAAAGAGCCATTTCTGTTCCTACATGAAACAAATTTTCCATGGATTACTGATAAAATTTTTAAATCAAGTAAAGTTTGTTATTTCAAGAAGAGCTTTACTTTTCCAGGCAGCCATTCTGATATTCTGTTCTATGTTGATGGTGTACCCACAGCTGCATCTTCTTGTGCTTAGAATAGTTCTCTGAATAAAAGTCATACTGCAAACAGGCTAGAGTTGATGAAAAAAGAAATATATCTTTTGATAAACCAAGCAGATTGATATGTTTGCTCATTTTTTGTTAGATTCTCCAAACTCTAATCTTTATCTGTAAAAAGCATTTCACTGACCATGCAGTAAAAATAGTCAGTTTGCAGTACAAAAATTTCTAGGGCCTTGAAAAGAGGAAGCATAGAGACAGCCAACATTATCCAAACAATACACATTACTGAGTGGAGCATAGCAGAGGAAGTGTGAAGCAAATGTTCTCTCATGTTAATAAAAAATGAAGTCATGCATAGACCCTTTGCTCTTATGTGTTTCACATGGAAACTAGCCAAATTCCTAAGGGCTAAGGAAGCCAGAGCTGAGAGTATGTAGCTCTTTTTTTCTTTCAGAAGAGGGTGACACTATGACAGACACTATAAAAGTTATCTTTACATTATCTGATGACTAATTGCTAAATATTAAGATAATATCCTGCAGTGTTTGTGATGGGAGAGCTGATTTCAGGATTATGAGTAACAGAAGTTGACTTTCTGATTTCACTCCATGCTAACTGTCCTGATCTCAGCTAGAAGAAAGTGAAGATAAATGATTGGCATTATGCACCCAAGCAAAAGATTTCAAGGCTTGCCATGCAAGGATGCCTCACTGCTAAGTACCCTCAGCACTCTGCTCTGGAGTGTTGGGCATAGACAAATATGAATGCTGCAGTTCTGTTTGGATAACCACAGCTCCAATAATGAATCTTATACACATGTGAGAAGCAAATAAACCAACATCCTGTGTCTCCAGTGTGAAAACAAACATCCTCAAATCTTCCTACCTCTATTCAGCTGGAAAAGCCCTGATTTGACTTGCAATATACAAATCAGAGATACCATCTAATATGGCATGAACCTAAGATTCTGAATTGCAAATGAGCAGCGTTTGCCAATGATTAAATTATCATGCAAGTGAACTTTGCAAAGTAAAGAGGCATGAACAGATTGTCTTTGGAAAATTCCATTTGGATGGGCAAGTAAAATTAGCCTTTTTGAGTTTGTACAGGCTTTAGTTTTTGTGAGTTGTGCTGTTGTGTTATCATTTTTATCTGTACTGTTCCATTTTATTTGATTTATTTTTTCAGCAGTCCATGAAAAAATTGAAATAATTCCAGCAAATGTTTCCAAACAATAAGGAATTGTCCCACAAAATAAGAACAGATTATTGTTCTGAAATCTAAATTGCAGGGCACAGCTAGTATAAGAAAAGACTGATTATTTCTATAAAATACACTATTAGTTTCTAAGATTGAAAATATTTTACATCATACTATTGACTCCCTAAGGTAAAAAAAAGTGCTGAAAATATATAATTTGCAATGATATGAAAAGAGGTTATTTATGTCTATAAATGGAAAGCAATATACCTAATTGTTCATTTCTCCAGATCAATACACAATGTCAACATGCAGTTTTAAATATTTTTCAAGAAATTAGGATGGCATCAAGAGTAAAATCAGTATGTTAGTGCTTAATACAGTTCTGGGGAAAACTTCAGTGTTCAAGAGAGACACTCTTTTTCTAAACTCTCCCAACCTATTTTTACATGTGGTTAACCCTGGACAGCAGATGCCCACCAAACCGCTCCATCACTTTGTCTTCTCAGCCAGGGGAGTGAAAATTAGATGGAAAGAACTTGCAGGTTAAGATGAGACAGTTTACTAATGCATAAGTGAAAGGTTACACACACACATAAGCAAAGAGAAGAAAAAATGTGTCTGGCTACTTTCCAGGAAGCAGGGCTTTAGCATGTCTAGTGGTTGTTCTTGAAGACAAATATTGTAAATAAAGAATGCCTCTCCTTCCTCCTCTTTTTCATAGCTTTTATACCTGAGCTGATGCCCTATGGTATGTAATGTCCCTTGGGTCAGTTTTGGTCAGCTGGTCTGGTTGTGTTTCCTCCCAGGATCTTGCCCATCTCCAGCCTACTGATGTTAGAGGGGATTGTTGAGAGACAGCCCTGATGCTGTTCTGGCTCTGCTCAGCAGTAGCCAAAACTCTGAAAAGTTATCAACACCTTTCCAGCTACCAATGCAGAGCACAGCACTGTGAGGGCTGCTATGGGGAAAATTAACTCCACCTCAGCTATTCCAAATATGTTAGAATAAAGTCTTAGGCTTTAAGAATGATCATGGTTTCCATCTTTAAAATCACCAAAAATCTAAACATGAAGGGATTAAATGATCAATCAAAAAGATTTAATCTCAAAAATCGGTTAATGTATTTTTAACAGCTGCATAGAATGGAACAGCATATATTTCAGGTAAAGATAATTGAAGCAACTTTTTTTAGATTTTGACAACCTTTAATTCAAAAACAGCTCTTGGAACAAGCTTGAAAGGTGAGACTTTAAACAAAATGATTGTCTCTTTAATGGGTGAAGGAATGAAAAGAAACTGAAGAGGACTTAAAGCAAGAGTTCCATTTGCCAGTGAAGTCTAATTATATCTTCTTCTAAAAGTTGCTTCTTTTTGGAGTCACTTCTTGTTATACTTGAACAGAGCTGCATTCACACCTCCCCTGTATGTTCAGAAACTCAAAATGTGTTTAAATATTTATGTTTTCTAAAGTAGGAAAGGTAGAGAGTCTGTATTGCCCAACGTATTCTAAGATCTACAAATATATTCTGAAAACATTTCTTTAGCAGAAATTATAGTGTGGAAATGAGGATAAATGGGGCACATGTTTAACAGCTTTTCAGAGGCTTATCTGCTCTGTAATGTGTAAACAAAACCAAGGTGCCCATGTTTTTAAAATATCCAAATTAACTGCGTGTTGCTTGGTCATTCAGTACTGCATCTAGGTAGACCTGAATCATGCCATTATACATTACTACAACTGGATATCAGCTTTTGGAGGTGACAGCTGGCTCTTATTTATCTGTGAAGACTCATTGAGGAACATGAAGCAGAAGAAAGGAATATTCATCAAAGAATTCATGAAAGATGGCACTCTTCCTGAATCCTTTCAGACTTTGTTCATACCTCTACACTTAACTTTGTTCATACCTCTACACTTAATTTTCAAACCACATGCAGAATATTTTTATGACCAGTCTAAATGACAAAGTCCCCAAGGTTATGAAATTCTCAATATAACAATAAATATTTTCTCTTCTTTACTGTAAATCTAAAAATACCATGAATAATAATACCAAATTTTCTTGTATACTAGACTGTATAAAGTGGATAAGCAGATAAAATGATCCCTTTTAATTCTTCTCTATGTCGCTTTCAACACTTCAACTGAAAAGAATTGCAAATTCTTTTCAAATTTAGTCAACTGAGGAAAGTTTAAATTTCTTCACTGAAATGCTTTTGTTCCTTGCAATCAAAGAGAGCTGTTTCCTATAAAGAGAGACAGGAGAAAACAACTCTTTAGAAAGTTAAGTTGTGCATGCACCATTATTGTTCTCCTGAATCCACTGAATTTAATTTCATAAGTTCTAGTTCAGTTAAATAACAAAACAGAGCACAAAAAACATGCTACTGTCTTGGAAACCTACAATATTTAGTCAGTGTAAGATATTTTTTCTATCACACTTTTCAAATGTAAGACTTTTTTTTTTTACCATAAATGGTCTTTTCTTGTTTTGAATTAGGCTTTTGTTCTGGTAGGCATTGATGTGTATACAGCATGTCTTTGTTAATAAACAATTTTTGAGTAAACTGTTTCCAAGGCTTCCAAAACTCAAACTGAATTTTTTGGGAGATAAAATAGGGATTTTTTCTGAGTAGGAACTAGCCTAAACCTCCATAGTAAATCGAGATTTCTAACACTGGTAGGTTAAGAATTGTCAAATGTCCAAAATATTTCTCAATAACCCTTCCGGTGTCCTTTCCAAAATATAATAAAGAAAATAATTAGATTATTTTTTCTGAAACACCTGGCTGAGGAACTGTATTGACTAGTATCAATCTTTTGAAATAATCTGTGTAATAATAAGAACTGGTCCAGCAACCTGGCATTACGTAGCTACCCATTCATATCATCCTTCATTTGTTTCAAGAATTTCCTTTCCTCAACTTTCTTGTGTAACATTGAGCCAAACATTTTACCTGAGATTTACAAGTAGACCTATGCACCGAAGTTGTATTCTAAAAAGACACTTGTCTCCCTGGCTGCCTAAATTCTCTTTGTTATTAATGAAGGAAATGAGGTGTCTGAGGACAGGATCTATAGAAGGTAACTTTCTGCTTTGGGGAGGTCTACTTTTTGCCTTATAGCAAATACATAATACAAAAACAGTATTTTGGACTCTCTCTCTTCTTTGGCATTCTTCTTTCAACTAGGTGTGCCTACCATGAGCATCTGAGTGCTTAACTCCCTCCTTCCAAAATCTAGAACAGTGAGCTCTGCCAATAACTATGTCTTGTCCCTTTACTCTTAGATTACGTGCACAAATGACACAAGGTGTAGCCCAAATACTGTGTTTATTGATCACTCATTTTGAAAAAATAATTTATAATACCGTGTGCTATGCATAAATCTGTAATTTCACATTTTATTGTCAAATGGGACTTCTTTTAGTGCAAAATTTTATGCAGCTTTAGAGGAAACTCTCTTCTGAAACTTGATCCTTTCATTCTGGGAGGCAGAAATACTGTAGGGTTGAATGGGGTTGGAACGCCCATTCCTAACACCATTGTAAACCTGCAGTATTATCCTGGTTAAAGAGTTTGCTTTGATTTTCTCTCTTTTCCATTATGAGAATGCAATTGAATTTTAGTGGTAAGATGTGTCTAAACCTGATACATCAGTTCCAAAATATTGGTTTAGTTAATCCTTTCTCTTAGAAATAGATACGAATAAGACATAAATTATTTACTGTGAGGTGTTGGAGTGCATGCAGAATTCATAGTCCCATTTGCAGTTCTGTGGCCTAACCACTGGACAGAAAGACACATATCCTGAGGTGTGTGCTTGAGAAAGAGAAAAAGAGTACCAGATGATGACTCAAACCTTGATTCTGCACTCATTCTATGAAGCTTAGGATGTTCACTTTGTTTCTTCTTCCTCAAGGTTTTCACTTGGGCAAACAATTAAATCATATGCCTTTAAATTTAGATTGCTTTTCTCACAGGATAGTCTTACCCTGAGTAAAAATTTATTGAGCACCAATATCACTGCCTGCCCAGTTACTCATAAATTCAATAGTCCATGCCTGTCAATGTCTTCCTAAGCTGCTTTTCACACTGGAAAAATGCACACTCTTGCTGAGGAGTCCACCCAGCCAGTATCTCTCTGTGGTGTATTTTGTAGTCAGTGCTGGGTTAAAGATTTGACTTGATAGATTTAGAGGTTTTTCACAACTTTAATGATTCTGTGATTTCCCTCTACCCTTTCTTTATTCCCAGGTGCAACTTCACTCCTGGTTTTTCTACCTCCTGCCCTCAAGTGGTACGGGGGCTGGGCAATGGGGGCTGTGGTCAGTTCATCACATGTCATCTCTGATGGTCCTTCTTCCTCAGGACTCTTCACAATCTTTCCCTCCAGCATGGGGTCCATCCCATGGCAGACAGTCCTCAAAGAACCTCTCCACTTTTATAAGTTTGTATAAATATCATCTCATTTGCTTCATCTGTCAAATCTCCCAGCTAATTCTTTCCATAAAGCTAGGTAACTTCTTTTAAAGATAACTACTCTTATTAAAAAACTCATTATCAGGCTATATCAAGCTAGGCATACACACTTTTAAACATTGTCCTTGATTGAAAACTACATGAATTACATTCACAAGAGAAAGTGGGTGCTTATATGATTTTTCTGACCTTTTGTGGAAAGTTAATGTGAGATCCTTTTAGCTTAAATCATTAATCTTATTTTCAATGACTGACACCTCTATGCACTCCTATGCATATTCAGAGTCATTCTGACAGACAAGTGTTTCCCTAGCAATCCAAATAGATAACTATGTACTATAGCTGTGGCATAGAGGTTAATTGGAAAGTGCTTATATGACACATTCATTTTTAATGGATCATCATCGTCATCCAGAAATATTATCTTTCTTGTCCTGGTATTTCTACTATCTAATCAAGCTTTTATTCAAAAAGAGGAAATATTCACATGTACAGTTTGTATAAGGATGCTGACTATAGATTAGTTTCTGTGTCATATATTTCATTCTGTGTGAACATCCAGTATACATACTGTATATACTAATCCTATCAAGAGCTTTGAAGGAAACATTCGTTTGAAATTTTTAACAAATTAGCAAATTAAAATGAAGGGACAAGATTTTAAGCTGACCAAAAAGTGGCATTCTTTGCCAGCTTTATCTCTGTGAATATCACATCCTGATCTGTACATCTCAGCTTCAGGGCTGGATATCCCAGGAGCAGTCCTATTCATAAAAGGCCTTGACAATTAAATATTCCTGTGATTTGAGGTGACGGCATTCAATGGATGAGTATAAATCTCCAGCTTAACCCACAGGAGCTATTCTCATACGTATAAGACAAATATGATTATTGGGACAATTCGTATTGCTCCATTGCAAGAGAGAATGTGAGTAGTGAAAACAGTGCCTTTAAATTTGCCTAGAAAGTAGAAAAACTGACAAAATCTTTTCCCCTCATTTCCGTAAGATATGTTGTTTTCTTTCCCCATTTGCTGATAAGATGGGGCACAGGCAAATTATTTATTGTCTGTAAAATGCTGTTATTAACTATGATTTTTAACATTATCATGGCTCACTGATTGAAGAATCTAGTATTTTCAACATTTTGTGTTTAAACTCCTTTTATTTTTTTGGAGTGCATCGAGTTGGAATCTGGAAAAGAGAAAAAAGAGGTGAATAATTTATTAAGGCAATCATGCTTCATTAGATTTTAATCATTATTATTGAAGAAGAGATCAATAAATCTGTTCTTTTACCCAGGATTTTGTTCTTTCCCTTAGGCTACCTGTCCTTCATTCAAAAAGTGTTGTGTCTTGTGCTCTATGAGTTAAAATGGAGACATAATAAGAAATCACTTTATTGCAATCTACCTATGAAATAATGCTGAAAGGGATCAATAGAACAACGAATAAAAAGTAAAGGTCCATAAGGATGATTGATGTCAGCTCACTTCTGTATTTCCTTCTGCTGTATAACCTAGGTGAGAAGTGGCTAAGTGTAAGGTGAATATTATACCCAGTCTTTCTACTTCTTTTTTTCACTCTCCTGTCCCCACTGAACTTTTATAGATTTAAAATTAAAGTCAAACTTCAAGCCATTTTCAAGCTTTACTGATTATAGAAAGGAGATTTTAGGACAAAAATCCTCACTAATTACACTTAGGGATTCTTTTTCTAGTATCCTGTTTCAACTCCATCTTGCAAGACTAATGCAAAAAGAACCCCACTTAGTTGTTACATATAAATAAAAAATTGAGTGTTGATGGCAGGATATGTTTATTCCTGTAACCATTAATACACAGATCAATGACCATTTCTCTTCCTGTACCCCAGGTTTTCCTTTTGAAATAGGTGGTGATAGTGGCTGTGCTTTTTTACTAGCTGCTGTGTGTTTGGTCCATTCAGTTCTTCCAAACTTTCTCTGTTTATTATCTGTCTTTCTAGGCAATGCTTATCAGTGAGTTGTTTTCTTTCCCTGTGGAAAAGCTTTAAGTTGCTATCATAATGCAAGATATTAATACTTTTTATCTTTTGGGAATTTTAATGCTTCTGGAGCAATACATTTACAATAGTATGGAACTTGTTGAAGAGCACAGTCATCTTCCTTTGACCTATTTTGCACAAGACTTTGTTCTTTCTTTTCCTGCACTTTTTCGTTATAGACCATGTTTTTACCTACTATTGCAGAAATTATAAACCATGTTTTTTACCTACTATTGCAGAATTGAGAAAATTCCCACCAGTCAATTATAAGGTTGAAAGGTTGCAGGTGTAAATAAAAAATATTTTAGGGTGCTTATCTGGAGTCTGAACTTTCTTTCCAAGTGATGATTCTTTTAATTTTTTCCTCCTATTAAGGGTGGAACACTATCATTGCTCTTGTGTGCTGAGGTTTCAACCAAATTACTGAATGTCCTGTTAAGAGCCACTGAGAGGCAGCTGGGGTGCAGAACAGCAGTAAGATGGATAGGCTTGTTGATGCATTGCTGTCATAGCTCTTCAATAATTACCCATATGTTGGGAAAGGTTTAGAATGTGCCTGTCATTCCCATGCTAATTACAGGCTGTTGCAAAGCTCATTTTTCATTACTGGGATCATGCCATATTTATGGGGTTTGATGAGTTGTTTGTTCTGGGTTGATGCACTGCAGTTTTGTTGGAAGTTTCACATTTGAATTGCAAATAGATTAGTGGGTTAGATTCTTCTAAACTTAGAATTCATTTCAGGTAACTCAACAGACAAAATCTTGAGTCAAATAAAGTGAGTTCAATAGGCAGAAGTACAACACTTTGTTTGAAAATACTGGTTTTGATTGAAAGAAACAATTTTTTCAGACTTTTACTACATTACAATTTTAGTTGAATTAAATAAAAATTTCTTTCTTTTCCCATCTTCACCCTTTCTCTTTCACAAAGTTGTGAGATCCTCATAGACACCAGAATCAGAGTTCAGGTTTTACACTGGCAGTTAATTTCCTAATTGTCATGCTTTGAAGGCACAAATGAGTGTAAGGTGATGCAGCTTTTTTGAGAGTACTGCAAGCTCTAGAGATCCAAATATAC
Organism: Molothrus ater; assembly: GCF_012460135.2. Taxonomy (NCBI): domain Eukaryota; kingdom Metazoa; phylum Chordata; class Aves; order Passeriformes; family Icteridae; genus Molothrus; species Molothrus ater. Next base: position 84,211,583 of record NC_050479.2, read on the forward strand.
AATATTTTGCTTGTTACATGTGTGTCAGTGTCTGTGCTGGTGCATGTTGCAGTAGGCTTTGCATGGGGGAGTCCATTGGTGATAACAACAGAGCTCCAGATTGAAGCTGGTGTCCTACAGTGACATCCACACACAAAGAGGAAAGTACCTCCTCCTGAGGGCCTAACCCAGGCACCTTCCTATGAGGAGAGAGCTGTATGCCCCTAGTGCCTCCTCACCTGAGTTGCCATGTGCAATCTCCTGCACTGGATTGGAGAAATATGAAGTCCAGACTTGTGTAAGACTTCCCTGAATTTTAAGTCACTGGAATGTCTCAACCCTTATGATGTTAAGAGTTTGCTTCCCTTGGCTTGTTTAAATAAATAAAACTAAAATGAAAGGGAAATAAAAATAAAATAAAATGAATTGTCTAGGTTTAGATTTTAAATTGTCTTTAAAATAAAGGTTTTAAGAGCTGAAAGTTAGGATCTTATTCAGATCTGTCTGGGCAGAACAATACCTGAAAATAACTTGGTAGAAGGTGCTGTTCTTAGGGAATTTCCAGCAGTGACTAAAGAACAATGCAAGAAGTTTTATCAGTGATTAAGTTCTTACAATATTGCCAGCCTGAGGATGACAGATTTCAAATATGAGAATTTGTACAAACATCTTTTACTGTTAATTCAAAACCTGAACCTGAAATGTAAGCCTTGCTGTTACCTATAGTGGTGTGGAATCACCTACTAAAGGGATGTGATGAGATGTGTTTGTTTGCTCCTTTATCTGGTAGAGATTATATTCAAGTGTTTGGTATTTTTATGTATCCCTTACACAGCTGAGCAACAGAAGGGGTGTAAGGATAATGAGAAACCAGGTTTTCTAAGATAAAAAAATAGAGGAAATGGCTGTGAGGATTGCCCTTTTACTTTTCATGTTATTTCATTGAGAGTGATAAGGAGAAAAACAAGAAGAGAAGCACAAGAAATGTGAAGTCAGAGCACAGTGCAGTGTAGTAACTGAAGAGCTGATAAATATTAACTCTCTTCCAATGATTGTTCCTGGAAGAATCCATAGGATGCTGAATATACAGATTTTGTCTTCCCCCCACCCTGTAAATTGCCTACAACTAGAAAAAAACTGGTTTTGTTTCTCTGTTTAATCTCACCAAGAACACATTCCCTACCTCATTGTTTCAACACTGGCTAGTAAGCATCTTTAATAGGATGACAGATCTTTAGGTTGCCTGACATGATTCTCTTCACTATTAATGATCATTAGTGACTTGATATTATTAGGAAAAAATTACTCTGACTCTTTACAGGAACATAAGCAGAGAAGAATGAATAATAAATTTTCTCTTTTTCCATTTCTTCCTGCTTCTTCTCTTAAGTGCTTTTGGTGTGAGTATTTTCATTGCAGCAGGATAAAGGAAACTGTTGCACCCAAGAAATGTTTTTAAAAAAAGTCTAAATGGAAAACTAAATTAAAACCATTTTTAGAGACACCTTGTAAATTGTTATGGCTAATTCCCTGGAAATTTACCCAAATATCATGTCTAAGCACTTGGGGCACTGACTAATCTGCACTAAAATAGCAGCAGATGGAACAAGAAAAGTATAGGATGTAATATATCATGAACTGTCTGGAGGTCTCATTTGAATGAGGAAGGGATAAGGCCTGAGTGGAGGTGTTGTTCCATCTGAGTGTGTCTAGCCAGACAACAAGCCTCAGAAAAATCTCACAGTTAGGAATACATCATTAGATGTTTGAAGATAAATTAAAAATTAAATGGAAGAGGATAAGAAATGTTGTGAAGTGAAACTGGGAACTAGTGCCCTGGTTCTGACCAGGACAGGGTTAACTTTTGCAGTAGCCAGGAGGGGGCATGGCTAGCATGATGTGGTTGTTCTACACCGCCTCTCATGGGGTAAGGAGTCACTTCCAAGGAGAAGGGGCTCCTTCTGTTCAAGTGAGTGTGACATTGCTCTATGCATTTGGAGCACACAGAGACAAGCAGGAGAGAAGTCTGTCCAGAATTAGCAGTTCCTAAGTCTGTCATTCAAAGAGTATTCACTATGCACCAGATTTCATCCCTTTTGCCTCTACTCCCCCATCAGTTGCTAAATTCAAAAATTACTGTGGCAAAATGGTATGCATCATACCCTGCACTGCAAGGTCAAGACAAATTGTGTGTCATTTTGCTTGTAAAAAAAACCAAAACAGGCTACTTACTAGGCTACACAGCATTTGACTCCATCAGCCTAAAATTGCAAAATAATGTGGTGGGAGTGTAAACCAGACCAGACCCATAGCTCTTTCCTTCACTGACATAGCTGTGACAACCAATTTAGTCTCTCATCAAACATCACATTGAAGACACATTGGGTGTCAGGGAACAGCAGGTTGTGAGACTGCAGGAGAGCCTCAACCAAGTCCAGCTATGCCTCACTACAAAGCAACTCCAGACCCTCATGAAAAAAAACCCAGCAGACATGAAAGAAGAGAATGGATGCCTCTCCTGGGAATATGACTCCACAGTGCTGTCAGCTTCATGACCTGCGATGTATAATGTATTTATTTTTAATTACTTGTAGCTGAAGCTGCTCCAAGGAGTATGGTACAAGGTTAACACAGAAAGTCTCATTTTTCAAAATAGCTTGTGCATTGTATTAAGGCCATCATGATAGTCTCAATCTTAACATTTCTATAATGTGTCAAGAATTAATGTTAAATACAGAAACAGTTCATGCTTCAAGAGTATCCATTATTCTTTTTTCCTGAAGTTAGTATTTTCCTTAGGCAGGCCACAGAACAATTTGAACATTCATAGAATTACCTTTTTTCTTTTTTAAAGTTCCTTGGATAATTACAGTAATGAGGCAATAAAAAATCATGAAAAAAGAGAAATATTAATAAATACAGAATTTATATCATAAATATAAAATAATTTGAAATTTTGGCCAACAAAAATCTTACAGCCTTCTTTCTGTAGTGCCATATGTTTTAGTTTTACAAAGTAGAGTGGAAGGTACTTAAGTGTATCCATTAATGTAGCCTGGCTAGATATATGATATGTTAATTACTATCAGATAAAGTATAAAGCTAACAAAGCAATTGTGAGACTGACATGCAACTGCTGTCTTCACATTTCCTGACACAAGGCCAATTCACAGACAGCTCAGTTGAGGTCACAAAGTTTTTGCTGCTTCAATGGTCCAAGATGTTAAGTCAGGGAGGAAAACACAGAATGGCAAGGGCAAGCACCAGTCTCAGAGATTCATAAATGCAAGGTGTTCACTTCATATTTTAGTTCAGCCTGGCACCTGAGCTAAACTATTATTAACTCAGAGATTTGATATTAGAGCAACTGAACAAAAAGAGAGCACTAGAAGCAATATTACAATCAGAGCATTAGAGTCATTGAAGAATATTAAGGCTTTATTAATTCAGAGCCTTTACCAAATAATGTCAATTCTCTGAGCATCAATCCTTTGACCATCTGCTCTTTTCCATGAGAAGTACTGCGTGCAGTAGGTCTGGTACAGAGAATGAAAGCTGTTGTCATAAAGCTGCCATCTCTTTGTGTACATATATATATCCATCTATTTTGCTTACAGAAAAATGGTGTGATGTCAGAATAACAGATTATCAGTTGGGCCCAAGCCAACAGAATTAAACAAACACATGGATTCCAGTAGCAATAATTTTTAAAAACGCTGTCCATTTGATCTGTAGCAGATAGAAAATTATAGACAATATTTTTAATGAATTTGATTAGCTTAAGTTAATATCCTAAAACAAAGTCCTCCTGTGACACCAAGTCCCCACAGATCTTTTGAAAGAAATGCAGGTGCTCAGCAGGTGTCCAGTTAAGTGTGTTTATTCTTGACTAGAGCTAACATAGCTAGAACCTCATTCAGATTCTGAAAGAGAAGATGGTGCTAACTCTGTGAAGAGTAATTTCCAGAAGAGAAACCTGTTGCATTGCCTGCTGAAGTGGCTTAGCTCTTCTTCTAAGGTTAATATAAACTGCACGCTGCTTGTTCAGGAGTCAGAATTTCCCAACATGCCTTGTTCTGTGTTGCAGTGTTGCATCATTGGAAGGGAACAAAAAGACCAACCAAAATCTGATTTAGCATGTTATGACTTTCAAAAAGGGAAATTTCTGAAATTTCTGTGTCTGAACTGAAAGTGTTTGTCAAAAGGCTCAAGACAGGCAAGAAAACCAACAGCCTTTTTACAAACAACAAAGGTAAATATATTTAGCATCCTGGAAGACATCAAAACTGCAGCTGTGGGAAAACCAGATTTTTAAGACTGTCACAGCACTGACTGCTCTGTGCACACAAAATATTGGTGATAGAGTCAAAAGTGATCAACCTCCGTGGTTTTAATAAATCAATATCAAAGTGATGTATTGATATATTAACAACATGCAATTAAGTGACAATCAGTGGACTATACATCTAGAATCAGTATCAGGATCCAGAATCAGTATCAGCAATACAACAGATAAATCATTTTACCAGACACTTAAAAAGTGTTAATAAGCACGTACAAATTCAAAAACATCATTCTGTAACTAATCCCCATAATTTTAAATCACACAATCACAGTTATTTGCAAGCTACCCCAACAAATGTTCAAGTTGCAAGCACATGTTGGGATAGCAGCTCCTACCTTCTCACCCCTTCTATAGGTGCCATGGGTTCTCCATCTTCACATGCACCTGTGCTGCTCCAGCAATCTGATGAGATATGTTCTAATAAGTCCCCTCAGGTCCCACTCACTGACCACACTTTGTCAACCCATCAGCAAGGATACAGATTCTTGCATCTGCTAGGGAGATACTCCAACAGTCATTGTGTGGAGGTTGTAATACCAATTAAACTTCTGGAAGTGTCAGTCTTGATTGCCACTCTGTTCATACTCCAGTCTATCTCTCCAGAGTCACTCATTTTCAGACTCCTTTTAGATGTCAAGGAGACTCATTTCTTGTTCAGAAAGACTCTTGGTAATCTGTTTTGATATGATTAGTGGTTGATTTATGAGAATTTTTTTCTTTTTAATTTCCTCTCAGTGTTATCAGTTTTGGAGAAAAGACCCTGTCTGGCACTTTCAGATATTACATTCATATATGCTGTGTACACTCACAGGGTTAACCTATCATCTGTTGTTCAAGCATTTTGTCAAGAGAAGACTTTTCAGGCTACTCTGCAGACAGGAAATAAAGAGACTTGTTTCCACTGGACACTTTTTGAGTGTGTTCTGCTAACTTTTCCCAACCTGAAATCTAGGGTAAATTATCTCTAATGTGGAAGAAGAGATCCCCCACCAAAATGTATCCCAGATTATAGGGTTCGAATGGGATTTTGCATGATCCCAAGATCAAGTCCTGCTTTGATCAGGCAGTGTAGAAACTGTATCTTGGAGCCCTGACTCTCAGTATCATCCATTCTGGGCCTTCCCTGTCTTCCACTTTCTTCTTGTAGAAAAGATTTTTTTCCTTGCAAATGCAAATAAAACCTTCTTTAATTTCAAACCTGAATGCATTTAGATAATCAGAAGTCTTGGGTTTGGGTGGGTCCAACAAAGTGGCCACCATTGCTCTTAGTGACCTGCTCTCAGTAAATCAGCATTTCAGATCTTTATGCTTACCTGTGACACTACAGTGTGGAACAACTTTTGATTTTTCAGCCCCATTTGACAATCATGAAACATTTTCCTCTCCACAGATGTACTATGTTTTAGACTAAGGCTTTTCAGACTAATTATTACAAAAGTTTTACAGCTCTTCGGTAACAAACATCTTCAATTTCTTAATGTTTCATGTCTTCATATCAGTTTCTTTTAAAATAGCTTATAAATTATTAAACGCTTTCTTTTTCTCCCCTCTGTTTTTTTTTTCCCATAACTTCAAAAAGAAAGTAAATCTGTTTTCTAGTCGTGATACTCAGAAAGTTGAGCTTTACACTTTAAAGGCTAAACCCTGTTTCAGATTGCCTGTCTCAAATGTAAACATTTTCTTTTAGTTTTCTAACTGGTCATCACCTCAGTAAAAATCCATTCATATTTCATTTCTCTCACAAAAGCTCCTGTTCCAAAGTCTCTGAGTGCATGGAAAAGACTTCAGTATTTTATCAGGTGATGTGAGCTAAAACACTTTTTCCTCATATAACAGATTTATGGCCTATAAAAGCCAGAAGCAGCATTACGCTGATCTAGTTTTGAATTCCTCAGTGAAAGAGACTGGAGTACTTCATCCAGTACTCCTTTCATGAAGTTTAACAATTTGATCAGATTATAGCTCCAAAAAAACTATATTTAGGACCTGTTCTTTTTGGTTCTTCTGGGTTTTTTTTTAACTTTTCTCTATCAAACAGCTGTAGATTTTATCTGTCCCATGAGTAAGGGGGTTTTAGGATATTATTTAGAGTACCTTGAATATTCTGGGGACTTTCAGCTCTGTTATGGGGAATTTCACATCTCTAGTTTTAGAGAGTTTGAATGTTCTCTTCAGAACAGAGAGTATCTGTTCCAGGAACAGGCACTAGAATAAAAAAATTGCATTTTCTGACTGTATTTCTAGATTTAGCATTTTGCCTTCTGGAAATTCAAATTGATATCTGAAAATCAGCAGTTACAGTTTTGTTCTACTTATTAGAGGAGTTTATGCAGAAATTATGCAGCAGGGAAATAGATGTCCTAAAACCACCAACCCTTGCAACCTGGTACTGTGTGCAGAAAATTGATATCCTGTTTAAACAAATGTTGGCAACACTTATAAAAAATGGGTCAATGTACTTCCAAGATGTAGGACTTGTTTTGAAATTTGAAGTGCACCTTCACCCCTATTAAACATTTGCACAAAATACAATTTTATGTGAGTTTTCTGTTTTTTTATTTAGAGTCATCACAACCCTTTGAGTTTTGGTGGTTTTTACTCTAAATTTGACAGTGGACAGAGTCTCTCTCTGTCACATATACTGTTATTTATAGCTCTGGTTTGGTTAGCAGAATTTTTGGGTATGAACTGACCACACATTGCCCTTCAACTATTTTTACTCTGCTCTAAATATAATTGATACATCTACTGTATTTTTAATAAAATTATACCTCTGTACCTTTTCTATTACAAGGTATTTCACTGATTGATTGTTGTAATTTTATTTTGTATACATAAGAGATAAAATGAAGATGAAAATATTTTTTTATTATTCCTTTGGTATGTTGTTAATTTTGTGTAAAAATATTTCTTTTACGAAAGACAAGAGCGTCTCAAGGATTCTGAGATTATATGACTTGTGTAAGATGCCATAGAGGTCTTTACTTCTGATAAACAAATGTTAAGAACTAAGCTGCTAGAACCTTCTCTAACGAAGCTCCAAGCAGGAGCATAGAGAAAAAGGAAAGTGTTACATTCCCAAAGTCATGGGTGGAAATCAGCCAGCATAAAAATTTTATTGACCAGCAGGTTAGCTATTTCATGGAGGTATGTGTAGCCGGATATGCTTCCCTTAGGACATAAGTCTGGTAATGTAATTGGAACTTGTTAATGACTTTTCATAGCTGGGCTTTCTGATTTGTATTGAAGTAATTAATGGATCTAATCTTTGGCTTCCATTCCAGAAACCATCAAACCAACATGGAAATTCTCTTTATGTAAATATTTCATGTGAATTAGAAGTTATCTAAGAGTTTTACATTTTGCTTTTTCTACTTCCTTCTCTTTTTGAAGTTAGGGATCATACTTATCCTTTTCCAGTTTTCCAGTAGTTATCCCATATTTTCTAAATTCTCAGAAGTGCTGAGATATCATCAGCTAAGATTGTTAAATATAGCAGGAGTAATTGTTCTGAAATCATATTTAAGCATACGAAACCTGGCCCTTTCATATTCGTCTTTTCCAAATGTCCACCCATTGTACACACTTGAAAGGTGGGATAAACTGTTCTACGCCAAGCCACCAGCTGTGTTCCTTTTCTTCTCTGATATACTGGATATGCAGCCTTTATTTAAGTCCAGATGTTCTGACTAAAATTGGTTATAGCTGCATGTACATTTCTGGCAGCGTTTAAAGAAGTTGCACCCCGTGTGTCTCCCAAAATAGTCAAATTCTGTTTGAATGTGTAAATCAGGTAATCATATAGCAGATGGCCAAAAAAAAGGTAGTGAACAACAGGTAGTAGCTGATGAATGACAACCATTTCCATGCACATTCTCTGTGACTATAGCTCTGTTTTGGGCTTGAGTTTTCTTTTTATCACACCTCAGAAGTAACATAAAATGCATTGAAAACCAAATAAAATTTTTAGTAACACAAAGGGAGATGAATTATTTTAATATCTTACATATTTTCCTTTTGGAAATTAGTGTTATTTGGCAGGTGTAACTTCTATTGGCTCGAAGCTCATCATGTTAATGAAGCTGAGACCTGGATAAACTGCTCTAATACTGCCTCTTTTTGCCCTGATGCTAGGTTTAAAATGCTGTTTCCTTAGCTAATCTCTATGTATGGTATTGCCATCAACATGGGGTAATTGGAAAGCATCTGGCTGGAGAAATTCCCAGGAAGCCAAGATGATGAACACTGCAGTAAAGAAGCGCATAACCAGATTAAAAAAAAAACTCTAATAATAGGTGTATATTTGTAATATAACAGTAACAAGAACTTCCCTCTCCTGCATCCCATTAGAGATGTGGTTTTGAGAAACAAGTAATGGAAGGAGATAGTGGCTGGAGTAAAAATAATGAGACAAAGCCCAGGAGATGGCTTTAAACTGAAAGAGAGTAGGATTAGATACAATATTAGGGATAAATTCTTTATTGTGAGGGTGGTGAGGCATTAAAACTTGTTATCCAGAGATATCATGGTTGCTCCATCCCTGGACTTGTTCAAGGCTGGTCTGGATGGGGCTTTGAACAACCTGCCTAATGGAAGGTGTCCCCACCCATAGCAGAGGCATTGAAACTAAATAACCTTTAAGGTACCTTCTAACCCAAACCATTATTTGTTTATATGAAGATAAGAGGATAAACACTTATAATTCCACAAGATGACTTCAGGATCCATCCCATCTGGATTTTTTTCTGGCAGTGGCAATTTGTCAGAGATGTGGATCACAATGTACAGAAGCTAAGCAGGAACATGTACAACAAATATACAATTAGTCTTCTCAGAGCAGCTACTAACTCCTCACATGTTCACCTTATTGGCTGGCCAACATTTTTTTTTTTTTTTTTTTTTTGCCTGGAGTCACAGTCTGGAGTTTGGGCTGAACCCTTTCCCCTTGCCTTACTCAGGAAATCCTAGGTATGATCAAACACTGGAGTGACAGGAGTTTATATAGACTGATTCACATTCCTCTTCCCAGAGAGGCAGCAAGTCCAGACCATCAGCACAAGACCATGTCGAATACAAGGTACAACTGCTTGGTAATCAGAAACAAACAGACCAGGATGTGATTACCCTAAGAGCTGAATGAGCAAGGAGAGCTCCTGGCTGCATTCCAGGGCTGAAATGGGTGGGTGACAGTCAGGCAGGATGATCCCATGTAGTAGAGATCACACAAATCAAAAGAAAAGCAAAACAGTGGGGGAACCGTGCAGAGGTTTGTAGTCCATAACGCTGCTGGTGGTGATTAGAACCAGGAGTTCAGGAACAGGTGGACTTTATTAACACATTAACATAATAGTGATTGACAGCAGGAGAAATCTGTGGATATGACCCATTTGAATGTGAAAGCTTATACCCCATTATACAGCTCAGGCAGCTGGAACAACCACAAAACCATGGCTGAAATGCAAAACAGTAAATTTATTTCATTACCTCACTAACCAGAGGATCCCAAAGCAACACCTGGGCAGACACAGGAGTGGGAACGCAGGAACCGTCAGGCTCAGCCCACCCTCAGGGGTGGCAGGGCTGTTCTTTGCACCTATTTATTGAGGGCCCACGCACATGGGGCTTACCACCATGCTGTGATCTCTGTGCTTTTTATGATCTCTGAGCTCTGATCTTCCCTCTCCCAAAGCAGGGAGCTCAGGCAGGTCCCTGAGTGCCTCCAAGTCCCTCAGACACCTACGTTATCTCTGAACAGAAATTCAGTTTCTCAAAACAGACAGAGGACAGACAGCAGTGAGCATAATACATAGGATTTTCCACACTTTTATTTTTCAGATATCCATCTGCAAGGTCACTTGAGGGAATCTACTATCCTCCTTACCATTTTTCTGCTTTTAACCCTTTCCTCCCAACACCCACATTGTATTTTAACAACGCACTCCTCAAGGGCTATAGTTGTTCAGAAGACCAAATCCTCTTTTGTAGCCAACAGTAGCCACTCAGCTGCTGCAAACCATCCAAATTCCACTAACTTTAAGAAAATAGTATTGATTTGCACTAGCTGAATATTTTCTCCAGATGTTACAAAGCAACCCCTACTGCTTCTTATTTTTCTTCAAATGGCTATACTTTAAAGTGTCTCTGTAACCAGTAGGTGACAGCATAGTGTCACCAGAAAAATGGAAATTATTAAAGCTAACACAGTGAAAACACAGGAGCTATTTGGATAGTGTTTTGGGGAGGGTTTTTTTGGTGTGTCTTTTTTTTGTTATGTTTTGTTTTGGTTTGAAGTTTAATTATGTAGTCAGACCTGACTACCATTGATTTTCATGGTTTTTCTCTTTGTTAAGCAATTATTTTTATTTAATTTATCAATAATTTAATTAATTTATTTATTTTTTAATTCTTAAGAATAGTTAACCTATGGGCTTTTGTTGGCAAAATATCTCAGGCAATATTTTTCTGACAAGAAAGAAAGAGCTGATGGTATTTTTCCATAAAGAGAAACCACATGATACTGGAATATATCTGTCAATATATCTGTAATATCTATTACAAAGGATTCTATATTGTATAAAATTCTTGCTTAATGTGTTACGACATAATCTCAAATATTCTCACTAGTAAGAACAAAAAGTCAGTTTTGGAGAGTTTCTTGGCAACTTATTTGTTTCCCAAAGCAGATTATTTGTTTCCCCTTTGTTTTGTTTGGGGCATTTCTGAGACAGAATAAAAGGCTATTTAATAAAGTCCATTAAGAAAGATTTACACTATATAAGATGAAAAAAAAAGGGCAAAATTATGAACTGAACAGTAACAGGCATTCTGCAAAAAAAAAGACAAATTTCATTCCCTGGTGCAATTTCCTCCTTTGCCTCATTTTGTTGGATTTTTTCCCCTTTATGCTATCTGGTGTAATAATCCTTCTGAATACCTATTTAACATCTGCTGTGGTATGTGATTTGCTCTGACGAGTTGTTTCAGTCTTGGTGAAGACAATGCCTAGGGACTTGGAAATTCTGAGGCTGCCTGACTGTTATGAACCAAGAAAACTTAAGCAGTAGCATGGTTAATTAAATTGCATTTAAAACCATTTCACACTTGAATTATGTATGCAATGGCATAGCAATACAGTGCTAATAGAATTTCTACATCTAAGGACTAAATTGTATGGCTTTAGGTTTGGTTGTTTCTGGTGAGTGTTTTTAGGGGATTTTTGATATTTTGGTGATTTTTTGATGTTTTTGCTATAGTGTGTATGAGAGAGAAGGGAGTCATTAGGTACTTTGTATAGACATATTTTCACTAAATTTTTGTCTGAGGCATCCTCTGCTCAGTGCCAAGTAGCTCTGATGACTGCAATGAAGAATTGTACAGCCAGAGACCATCACTGCTCCTTTGAGTAGCTGTGGAACAAATCTTGATTTCCTGATAAAATGCTTTTGTGTGTATGTTACATTATACCACTTGCTAGCTTCACTGTATATTTAGTCACACTAGAGTTCCTCTGTAGAGCAAATTCTGATGGAAGGGAATCTCTATGAAAAAACAAAACAAAAGAAAAAAATCACAGCCCCCCACCCCTCTCTGCTGTGGTGGGATTATTTTAGAGAAATTGCTCCCATGCAAAAGCAATGTGTGTTTTAATGTGTGACTGTTCTGTTGTAATGAGGATGAAGACCTTGAAAGTCACCCTCCTTACCTCTTGGCAGGTTTCTCTGCATACTGAATAACTGCAATCTGGAAAATCTAGAATGGATATAACGTTTCTATTGCACCTGTGTGCATCAAAATCTGTTTTAAATTGAAAAGAGTGTTCCAGATCATCAGAGTGATCTTTTTCTGGAATCTCCCCTTTCATACTGGGCTGTGTTTTCTGTGCAGATCAGAAAGGAATGAGTGAGTGACCTCCATGCAACTGGATGCATGCAGAGTCTCAGAGTTAGGAGACAGTGATATTTGCTTCCTTCCAGTCTTCCGAAACCTTCTCCATTTCTCATGACCTTTCAGAGATAGTCAAAAGTAGATTTGCAATGGTACTGGCCAGTGCCATCAGCACTGGTGTATGCATCCTACCAAGTTCCCCAGGCTTATGCAAGTCCTATAGATCTAAATCTTCCTTAACCTCATCCTTCTCCAAAAAAACTAAGTCTTACTTATTCCAAACTTTCCCTCCAGAAGACTGGTTTTACCACTACAGACAAGGGCAAAGAAGGCATGGTCTTGTAGAACACCTCATCAACTCCTTGATCATCTGTGTTAAGAAGTTTTCATCAATGTACACAAGAAACCTTTCGGATTTTTGTGGTTTTTTTTTTTGTTTTGGTTTGGTTTTTTACCTTGTGTTGTCTCTTTCAGGAGATACTAGGCTGGTTACACTTTATAGGTGAGTTTGAACTGCAGCCTGCTTTCTCATCTACATGCATACCTGAGAACCAAGGCAGCCATGCCCTCTTCCAAAACATGTAATTTATATTCATAAGAAATTGTCTCAATATTGCTTCCTGAAGGGGTTAGCAAAGCAACTTACTATATTCCACAGCCTCTTTCCAAACTTCACTCAATGGATTAAAAAAAGTAAAAGGCACTTTTTTCATATATGAAGAAGGTAAACATTTGCCCATTTACTGAAGGTACAAATTAAAATATAGACAGTATAATAGAACCAATACATTTCAGTAAGCCGTTTCAAACTCATTAACTTCTGATGGTAGATGTACTTCCAAAAATGGAATATCTGACACATTGGTGATTCAAATTTCCATAATTACCTCCTACAGGTAAGGCAAGTCTAGGTGAATTCACAGCTATGAAAATACTTGCTTATGATATCGTACACATGTAAAAAACTTTTGTTAAGATATATCTGAACCTAAAGCTCTGTGGGAGGAGAGGCCTGACAACATATTTGAAGTTGAAAGAATACCTTATTTCATTCCATGTGAATAATTTTGTAGAGATATATAAATATATAACTAAGTGGACATAAATTTTGTGGAAACCTGTAAATAAGGTTGCATAAAAGAACCTGACTGTATTAGCACTGTGGATTTCTTTCCCTGTTTAAAAAAATCCTACAAATAAACAAAAATCCCATGCAATTTTTAATCTATGTCTGCCTTGTAATCTCCCTTTCCCTCTTTCCCCAGCAATTTCTGAGCTCTTTGATAATTTTCAAATAAATTTAACAGAAAGTTAGTGTTCATTAGGATTTTTATTTTCACCAGTTTCAAGAAAGCCATCAATCAAATAGGAGGTTGTCTCATGGTCCAATTGAGCAAAATGTTGTGTGAAATCTACCATATACACATATACACATATTTGGCAATGTCCATATAGCAAATCAACATTAATGCAAGTTATTTATTGGAGTGGGACCCCCATGAGAACAGAAGCCAAAATATGTGCTGGACTCCAAGATAAACTTGGAGATATTGAATTTCATAGGTTCTTGAGAAAATTTTGGAAGTTTGAGATATCTTAGAAGAAATATAGGAATATAGGAGACAAGTCATGGGGAAGACAAACTTCATTAGTTTTAGCAGTCATTGGAGCATCTCCATGCTAACAGAATATTAACTATTGATTTTGCTTTCAAGTGGTGTCATTTAGGTGTCTTGTTGACAGAATAAAGCCAAGTTCCTGTTGCCACACTAGACCACAACATGAAGATGTCAGGTCTCATTAGAGATGTAGGTAAGATTACCAGAATATTCAAATATATTCAATATGTATACTGCTTCTTTTAAAAGGCTGCAAAGCTGTCTTTCAGAAGTCTGTGTTAGTGAAAAAAAATAAAAAAGGGCAAAAAACTTCTTACTATTTCACAGCACTATTGTTAAGGAAATGCAAATCTGAGAGCTTCTAAGACCCAAGGGCTTTCTCCACTTTCGTTTTTGTGCTACTGTGCTGCTGCATCTGTTTGCAAATTTGGACACAACAAAGCTGACAGTATACATTAGAGACGCCAAGATATGCAATACACACATGCCCAGCCTCACAGACTAACACAGATAGAAAGCAGTGCATTTATTTTCTCCTAGATTAACACATATGACACCTGCACAGACATGGACAAAACAGACAGCTAACCCTTTTTGTCCTCTCTGGCTGACCAGATTTCTTATATGAGCACATCCTCAGTCTCCTGATCCACAGGCATAAGCAACCACAAGTCCCTTGAAAGTAGACCACACCATAAGTAATTTCTGATTCCATGCCCATATTCTCTGTCCTTTTTCTAGCCCTCAGCTCTGATCTTGTGAGTTTCCTAAGACTGCTCTTCATGTCTCCCACTTGGCTTCACTGGCAAGTCATCCCTCATACTCACACAGGGAACAAAGAGAAAGGTAACACAGAAAATATGATAATTCAGGTCATAGTAGGGGTGGGGCTTGGACTGATCTTCAGCTTGTTTACATAGAGTTCACACATTTTAATCCCCTTTTCCTTAACTTTTTCTGGTCTGTTCCTTCTCAACTCTCTTTGAACCAATCCTTTATCTGCATTTGGCTCTTCCCCTAAACATTTCAGAAGCTTTGCACATTCACTAAGTCCCAAAACATCTTATAACAAATTTTACACTATGCTACCAGCCTTCTCAAACATCCAACAATAGTTTGAGTTTATATCCTAATAAAGCTTTCTTTTCTCCCTAGAAGACCCATGGCAGACAAGCAATACTTGAGTGGTTCCTTTACTGGCCCATCCATCTGTGACCTCAGAGCTCTTGTCCTTCATACCACCTCTGATGTCCCAATGTCATTATAGTTCATATATTTCAGTGTTTAATTTTTTTATTCCTCTTGTCTCTTAACTTTGGCTTTGTTTTAAGTAGTATTGCTGTCAGCCTCATGGATGTTCCTGCATTCAGGATATTCATGTATATTTCCATTCCACATGCCCTTACATCTCAAGAGTGACTACAATCTTTGCTCTTGTTCTCTGTGCTCCTTTCCCTTATTTTCCATCTTTAAATGTGTGTGTGTTACTTGTTTCTTTATAGAAAAAATTCTTCATGGATTTTTTCTGCTTTAGAGAATATTAGAATCATGATTCTCAATTACAGTTATTTTAAATACACTAGCTTGCTTGTGAAGTGTTAAGAGGCATTGAACCTGGTGACCAGAGGGACAATTACACAATAAGAATAATCATAGAGTAATTCAGGATGTAAGGAACCTCTGGAAAAACGTCCTGTTAAAACTCCTTTTCAAAGCAGTGATTTCAGTGTTTAATAATGTTTCTCAGGAGTTAATCTAGTCAAATACTGAAAAAAACCAAGGATGTAGATTCCATAACCTCCATGGGAACTGTGTTATACTTCATCCAGTCTCTTTATAAAACCAAATCAGATTTTGATAGAGAAATTTTGGTTTTGTTGCTTTTTGTTTTTATCCCCTTCTTTAGAAATATTTACAGAAGAAGGAGAAAACATAGGCTTTCCACCAAAAAAAATCTACTTCAGTATTTGAGATAAAGTTTTGTATCATGTACTATAAAGAGAAAGAAACTTTGCAACATAATTCCAGCAACAGTTTTTAATCTGTTGTCATTGAAAGCAAAGTCTTTAATCTCTAATCTACACACAGACCCATAGAGTCAACATTTTATTTTTAAAGTCAGACTTTTCCATGAGGGAAGACAAGTCTTTGGTTCATCTTCTGAAAAAGATGATGATATTTACTTGGGATTTAGGACTCAGTTTTGTGCTCTCAAAATTGCTGTGTGATTTTACATATTTCTATAAATGAATCTTTAAATATATTTATAATTCAAATGAGAGTCTGCTGTGCTTTTTAGAAATATCTAAATACATGTTCAAGCCTTTTGAATTGCATCTTTGCCTATCTATGGAATTCAGATATGTTATTACTCCTCTCTCCCTTTCCCTTTAAACTTGCTTTGTACTCAGATGGGACAAATAAGTCCTTTTAAGGATCAATCCCTCTGAACAATTTTAGAATGTCACATAAAGTACTCCAAAAAACCCATAAGAAGTCTATCTTGTGCAGAGTAGTTACAGAGGTCTACATTTCCTCTGCTAAATTTCTAGGACTTTTTTGGTTCCATCTTTCTAAGCAACTTAGTAGTCTTCAGTGAAAATTAAATAACTAAACATTTCAAAAACAATAACGCTATTTTTTTATCTCCCTTGGATTTTGAGAGTCTAGACAGTTACAGAGTATTATCCTACAGAGGGTAGGATAAGTGCATGAAATCTCTTTAGCTGCATCTTCAGTCAATTTGGTTTTCCTGTATCTTTACAGAAATGTTGATAAAATCTCTCATATTTTCAAGGTTATATGCAATGCACACAATTACTAATCAAAAGTTTCATTTCTATATGTAGTAGATAAAGTTATATCTAGTAGATATTCTTGCCCTTAAGTGAAATATTCTTCTGTTAATGTAGCAATCTACAAAAAAAAAGTAATTTTAGGATAAAATAAAAGATATGTAGGGTTGTTTTTGTTATAATTTTGTTAAGCATTATGGCCCACTGAGAGGACAACTTTACCAGGACTTACACATTGAGCTGTTTCCGTGGTTCTGCTTAGTGAACTAGAAATAGTTCACTAATAGTGAACTAGAACTTGGCCAAATCACTTGGCCTTTTTTGTGTAGCTTCTCACATCTTTAGCAGTCACAACTGTACTTCGCTCTTTTGCGAAGTGACAAGAGATTGCCAATTAAAAATTTTCTGTCCTAGGAATGCAATCTATTATTACCCATTTCAGGACAGGCTTTACTTAATATTTAAATTTGATTATCTTGCCTCTTGCTATATAGTCACTGGAACTATTCCTTAGTTATATTTCTGCTGAAGTACTTTACTAAACTGAGACTTAAATTCTACTTAATGGGAAAAGCTGACATTTAATAACACATAGGGGTGTACTTTCTTATTGATTCTGCAGATATTAATAATAAAGATGCTGTAATTAGAATGAAGGATGTATACTCTTGTGCTTTAGAAAATTATTTCAATTTAATTCTTGCATACCATCGGATAGTGTCTAAATATCCATCAAACTGTGACTTACATAAAGGCCACAGAGAAATTCAGTAATAGATCAGTCATTCTTGGTTTTCATTTTTGTGTCTAATCATGAATATTTTTCACTGTATTCAGATTTTTTTGCATATTTTCATTGCAAAAACCATGAAAAATATCACTTTTTTTTTTTTGTGAAACCTTCATAATAATTGCCAAGTATCCTTAAGAAAGCAGTAATATCATATTTTAATATTTTGGTTTTACACGGATTTATCTTCAGTCTCATTTAAAAGCTCAGATTATTTTTTCATGCTACCTGTCATAAGCTGTAATGGTCCCAAAATTACAGCCTCTTACAGCAATAATTAGAAAGTATGTGGCTCTCCATTAATTAATTTTGGGCTCTAAGGAGATCGAGGTAATGCCATACTTTATGCTATGTTTGCAATAAAGTTTCAGATTAAACAAGTGATAACTTGGTAACTTGAGCACGAGTTTTACACCTTTCCTTAGCAGACAAGCTCACTTGCATGCTGATAGGTACCATGATAGGAAACATCTTCCCTTTATTAAACTTTATATTACAACTGTGCTTAGTGAAAAACTATTTTTTATTCACATTATGGTCCTCCTAGAATATGCAAATGTATTCTCTCATTCCCAAGGCAAATATAAAACAGACACACAAGAAAAGCATTTCCATCATCATTATGTCCCCATCCTGAACAGATGTGGATTAGTGACGCCTTATTGGCAAGATCACAATCTGTAGTAGAATAAATTGATGTTGCTCTGAAACTCATCATGTCTTTCAATTTGTTATTTTCCTCAGTTTTTCCACAAACTGAGGAAGAAAAAGCAAGATACTGAAGTCTGCAGCTGATATTGAATAACTTTGGGATGCTGTTCCAAAATATTTAAACTTCCTAACATCCAACAGTTGTGACTTGAGTCAGCAAACTTTTTAATATAAAACTACATAATATAAAGTTTATAATGAGACCCAAGATTATAAAGGATTTAATAACCAACTTTCAAAACACTTTTACCAGGAGACAATAAGTCCCATAATCATCAGACTATCAAAGTAAATTTTAGAACATTTTAATCCTGAAGGATAAAAAAAACAGTTAGGGTAAACATCTCTTGGAGAATTTCTAAAAATTATTAAGGTTTTCTCAAAATGGAAAGATGATCTCTTGAGATAATTTTTGTATTTACTTGGCTGTATTATCATTTTATGGATAGCAGTTGTTAGTTTGGAGGTAAAATTGTTGGTTTGAGGTTATCAATAGGCAAAGCAGAACTGGTAATACCACATAAATCTACTGCTACTCCATCTTCTTTTCTTCATGGATGTCTATTCAAAGTGACTGATTCTGAACATGGATTTAAAGACAGAAGAAGAATTAATTCTATGAATGTAAATAAATTATATGAAAGGAACTTTAAATCCACCTCCATCAGTTTCCTTTATTCTCGCAGTTCTTAGGACACAATGACAGTGAAATCTTGCCAAAAAATGCACCAATTTGAGAAGAACAAGATCAATAGCATTATTAAGTAATTAATGTTTAAATTATTGAATTGATTAATTTATTTTTATTTATATATTAATACTTAATAAAAATAAGTAATAGGTTGTGCCTGAGATTCACCATGTTCTTTTACTCTGCTTTCATGATTTGTCTGACTCGAATATCAGTAAACAAAATCTTTGCCCTAGATGAGGGAAATTCCCAGAAGAAGATCTCTGTTGGCTGTAGATGGTTTTCTATTGACATGTGGGGTATCTTTCTATCCTCATTAGCTCTCCCAGTCAATTTCATGTTTGCATAATGAAAGTTTGTGCTAGCTTTGATTCTGATATTAGGTTTTAATGAGCAGTTCTTAGACCTATAGTAAAATTAGGGCAGTCTCCAGAGCTTAACAAAGCTGCACTAATGTGCCTTGAGTTTCAGTTTGCTAAGTATTGTGTAGGACTACAAATTATATAAATGATGCAATCTGTAAGCCCCATTGCAATATATCACTGAATACTGAAAGTTTATTGAAATATGTATATATAAAAATTGGCATAATCTCAGTACAGAAGCAGAAGCTTGAACAGTGAATCTGGAAGGAAAATGGGGAAATTGTTGAGGCTTTGTCTTTCAAATATATAGTTTAAGACAAAATATGAGGACAGTGGTGTTTTTTCTACTCCAGACACACTAACATGATTGTGCCAACACTAACTACTTTAATCCATATACTTAGGATGATGTTAGGCCTGTTTCCTGCCTTAAGATGTGAAAAATGTAGTCTTGCAAATTAAAAGAAAGACTAGGAAATTTAACCATTAGAATTTGCTACAAAGACAACAAAAAAAATTAAGTCTAATAAATCTAGATATCAATGTGGATACAATAGAGCTGTTCTGTGTGTACTTTTACCAGAATATATGTTGAAATAATTATTCTAGTTTCTCTCCTGCTATTCTTGATCTTCTTTAAAATGGCAAGGGATGAGTTACATGTTCTACTTGATTGATGGTTTATGTTCTTGCAAGATATAAAGACCTTCAGTTTTCTTCTAGAATTTGAATGAACTAAACTGAATTAACTTGTAAATGGAAGCAGAATTTCTTGAAATATAGGTAACTAAAAAACCTGCAGATGTTTAATTTAAAATTACAGAACACTCATTTCACAGACTGTGTCGCAAATATGGTCCCAGGATACATGGCTTTTCAGGGACATCTGTGAGTAATGCAAATGAGGATATCAACTGACAGCCCTGAAAATTATTCACAGAACAGCAGGGTGGTAGCAGGAGTTTCTGCAAAGATGTTTGCAGCAAGTCTGCTGTACAGCTCTGTTGAACATCTACCTCCAACTCTGGCCAGTGCTCTTTTTTTTTAAAATAAATTGGATGAAAATCTGGATAGAAATCTGAGCACACTACCCAGTCATCAGAAAACCACAAAACTTTATATATTCCTGCTTGCCTGCAGTTCAAATAAGGAGACATTTCGAACACAGAGGCTGCAATTCAGATAATCTCTTGTGTTTCTAAGTGGTAAGACCTGCCTGTAGTTGACATCTCTAGTAATACAGTCTGAAAAGACACCTATCAAAATGCATTTATTAGAAAATCTAGTTGGATGATTGCTTCCTTTGTACTCAAAAAGTCAAAACTATAAAGATTTTCTTTTGAATTGCTACAAAACCTCAATTCAGAAATTTAAAAAAATACAGTTATTCTTAACAGTTATTCTTAACTATTAAAGGAAAAATAATAAGCATCTTTCAATGTTCTCTTATAATTTATCTTATTGTGCATCTTTACCTATCAGAACTTTGTGCTTGTTCCATGTCACACATTTGAAGCAGCAGGCAAAAAAGCTTAAAAGTTCAATGACAAGGTCTTTTGAAGTCATGACATATAAACCCACAGGCTGTCACTTCTTAAGCATCCTACATGCATATCTTCTTCTGAAGTTTGATTTTTGCCAGTGTCACAGGCTTGTTTCCTTTCTAGAATGAGCTCGGTTTGGGTGCAAACTCTTTTCTTTTGCATTGATAGGTAATCTTGTTCCATAAATGAATGAAAATCACTGATTTTTTGATAGCCCAAACCTCCACCTTTACAGTTTTTGTGTCCAAAAAGCCTTCAAACATTTACACGACAGAGTACAAGGTCTTGTCCTACAACAGAGAAGATAAGGCATTCATGATTGTCTAAGTTTTGTTAGTGGGCTCTCAGTGCAGTGTTCATGAAGTAAGGCTGTTGCAGAGAGTGAAGAATCCAGAATGAAGTGAATACAATGGTTATTTGCTGTTCAGGAAGAAAGACTTTCAAAAACAGAAGGCATCATGGGGGAGATGTGCTCTTATAGTGTGTTTGGTGCTGGCCTCAGCTGCTCAGCTCAGGACCTGCATCCTCCTGGACCTATCATACCAACTGGAGTTGTTCAAATACAAGTTCAGGCCTGGGAGCTGGGGAGCACTTCTGGAATTCACTGAGCACACCAAGACCTTTTGTATCCCTACTTTTCTTCTCTGCATCCCAATGAAGTTTTCTGCTTTAGCAGAATAAATTTTTGCTAAGATTCCTTTTGTGATAAGTCAGCCCTAATATAAAACAAAATATTCTGTGATGTTTTATTACCCACATTGATATAAATCAGTGCTGCTTGGCAAGAATATAATGCACCTGGATACACTGAGATGTTCTACTAACACTAAGTTTGTTGAGATCTTCAAACATCCCCCAACCAACTGCTTTGGGTCACTTGGTATATTTCTACCTGTAATTTCAGCATTTAATTTCATAACTACATTTCAAAATGAAGGAAAGGAAAGAGAAAAGCTGGATATTGGTATTCCTGAAACTAATTTGTGCAATTCTACTGCCATTATTTTCAGATATGGAACTTGAATAGATGATGCAGTATATCACTTCTATGTTTTGCTTTCATTTTATTTCTAATGTTCATTATCTTTTTTTCTTTCAGTTCCTTGCAGAAACAATGCTGCAATTGCTGGATTTTATTAGATAGAAGTCAACAGTCTGATTTCACACTTATAGGATGAAGTTAATGGGAATCACCAATATCCATTCTTTCCCATTTACATAAGAACATTTCCAAAGAAAACCTTAACTGAGAAATATGATAGATGAAATGAGGGAGTGATGGAGAACATGAAATTTCTTCAGAAATTATTACATCAAACAATTTTAAGAATTTATTTTTTTTCCAGACCAAACAAATCTTCAGGGATTTTTTGTTAAATAAGCTAAGTAAAAAATATTTATCTCTTTCTGGTGCTGTTGCTGGAGATATGGCCAACTGAGGTATGTACTAAACTGCTTTTATACTAGCAAGTTTTCAGTGCACATAAATGTTTCTCCTTTGTTGTCCTGAAATTTTGAAACACTATCTTTTCCCACTTCAGTCTATAAACCACCAATATTTTAACCCCTAGCAAGTGCTAAAAAAGTAATTTTCTTTTCCTTATTCCTCTGTCATGAGCATATGTGTGATGGGTGAATATAAGATAGGGATTTTTGTATTGATGTGAACTTTTACACCTTTTGTGTAAGTCACTTACCAGATACGTTATTTTGGAGATGCCATTAAAATCTGTCCTCTTATAGTTCCAGAGGGCTGAGCTCTGTTTTCAGCATGATACATTTTTATGAAGCTGTAATACAGTCTGGATAGCATTTCCAGATACACAGGTATCTACACCCCAATGATGAAAGATTTATTCACGTTTTAAGATGAAATATGGTCTGGTTCTACCCACATCAGTATATTAAGCAGAGCTGAGAACAGTGCCTGACATGGGAATGTGACTGCACAGACTGCAGAATTTCTCAGGCAGTTTCTTGCAGGCTTTTTGCTTTTGCCAGCTCTACCTTAAACAGTTCCTGAGTTCAGTTTGGAAGCAGGATCCTTCCAGTGGCTTCTGCCAGGAGACCCTCTCCAATCAGACTCTGCAGGCTGAGAATTTACCAGTGCTGTAAAACCTCAGCTCTTCTATGTCAGCTGGCCTCAGAGATAGACAGGCGTGTTCCCAGGCATGTGTGCATATCTGAAGAAGTAGACATAAAAAATGCCTGAGAGTTTCTTTGTAGGTAGAATAAAATAGCGTTCAGTATCGTTGACATGCCAGGCCACCCTGTTCTTGTGATCTGTTTGGCTAAAATAGGAAACACGTGTGGCGAATACTTGGCAGAAACCTAAGCATATGTGTTTCAGCTGGATTCCTCAGTGATGCACTGTTGTAGTTGAGAGGGTCATGGTTGAGATGGAGACAATACAAAACAACACACTCCATTTTCGGAAGGCTTCAAAACTGTATTTTTTCTAGCATGCATGCTTTTTATACATTCAAAAAACTACTAAGTTTCCACTTTACTCATTGGTCAGAAGAGACAAATAAAGTGCTTATTGGAATAGAGAGTTGCAGGTTTCTCTTATTTATCCTTCTCTCTTTCTTGGTTTCTATGTCGATGACCTTGGTAGGAAATTGTTTCGGGGTAAACATGGATCTTCTCATCAAACTTCTCTCTAGCTCAGAGAAGGCAGAGTAAAACCTCTTCCACAATGCACAGCTAAACAATATGTTTAGAGATTAACTGAATAATATGTTTAAGGATTAACTGGATTTGTTTTTCACCCTGTCAATGTGTGATTTTGTTTTTTTGTGTGAAAATTTTAGTTTCTTCACCTAGTGTCATGATTGGACTGCTTAGCCATGTGCAAAGCTGGCTTCCATAAGGCATGCTCTTGAAGTAATATTTGTGGGAGCAGGTACTGCCTTCTTGCTTTTGTCCAAGGGGGGTTTAAGATGGCCAGTGTGTACAACCAAGGCCTCATGACCAGGGGCTATGAAACAGAAAACACACCTTCTCTCTCTCCCTACCCTGTCATTAGTCTTTCCAAAACATCTCAGTTGACAGACGAAACACATGAAGAAGCTGGAGATAATTGCAATGTCTTCAGCAAATATGCAGGGGCTGTTCTTTTGTCACATGATTAAAAAAAAAAATCAGGAAACTCTCTAGAGGAGTAACCTCATGGAGTTGTCCCTGCCCCAGAGGACGCTCTCACCTCTCTGGCAATCAAGCAGTGCTTTCTGTAGAGAACCAGGACACCAGGCAGCTCCCCTGAGAACTAAAACAAATCAGTAGCTCCAGAAACCAGAGGAAGTCCATTCCAAGCTGGGTCTAAATTTGCATGATGTTACCGAATTGCCAAACGCAGTAGTTTATGAACACAAGACGCATACCTTGATGCATACCTCTGGCTAGAGCCAGAGCCATTAAAGGAAGGTCTAAAGATTAATGCAGCTTTCTGTGGATCCAAACACCCCTTTTATATATGAGTTGTTCTATCAATTATTCCAAAATTTTTCTGTGCACTC
The DNA here is from genome assembly GCF_012460135.2 of Molothrus ater. Taxonomy (NCBI): domain Eukaryota; kingdom Metazoa; phylum Chordata; class Aves; order Passeriformes; family Icteridae; genus Molothrus; species Molothrus ater. Next base: position 84,235,824 of record NC_050479.2, read on the forward strand.
TAACAGATTATTTATTTGTAAGTCATGCTGTGGATGAAAGTAAACTAGAAAAATTTCCCAAATGCCATTAGTTGGGAAACTCAAGTTTGCTTGTTTTTTTTTTTTTTTTGTTTGGTTGTTGTTTAATTAGTTTTTTGGGGTTTATTTTGTATTGTTTTGTTTCATTTAGAGACAAGAAATTTTAACAATTCCAAAGTATTCTAGGGGTGCTGGATGTAATTGACCTTACCTAAACATAATGCAGATGTCTACATAGCAGGCAGGCTCCCAGGAATCTCTTCTTTTGTGGAGAGAAATAGACTTTTTAAGACATGCTTCTGCTCATTGTCATGTGTCTGTCTTCAGAAGATGAGTGAGACATGCTCTGAAAGTGCCTGAATCACTGCCCTGGTAATGAAGGAAGGCTTCAAGATGTATGTCATTCATTCAAAAGCTGAGATGGATCCCACTTGGAAGTGTTTATAGATTGTTTGGCCAGATTAAACACTGGCTACAGGTCTGCAGATATTTGTCTACAAGGCAGTATATCCCATATCTTGTTCCCCTCTTTAATTATATTCTCTTAAGCAAATATCAAAATGATGAAACATCTCTGTTTTAATACAAATGGCATTACAATTATGTACATCACTGAGTGCACTTTAGAAAGACAGTGGAAAAAAATAAAAAATCCACAAAAATGTTATGCCTGAGGATTAGCCAAATTAAAAAAGCAAGCAAACACCTATCAAACATGTCAATCAAGGTCCAAAATATCCAAAACAGGTTAATTAGGGTCCCTAAATGTTTATAAACCATTAGAAAAGGGAGAGCAAGGAAAACAATGAAAATTTCACTACCCTTCTTTTGGAGGAAGAGATTTTTAAAAAAGGAGATTATATAACTCCTCATGTAATTAAGTAATAAAATATTAAAATTTCTCTAGAAAATGTTTTATTTGAGATGATAATTTATAGGTATAATCTTACATTTTACTTTATTTAAATATGCTCATCTATGATTAATACAACCATTTAGTTTGGTATTAATTTGCCTTAAATATTTGCTAATAGTGCTGTTTAAGTGAGTATCTGACTTCTGTTCCAGTGCTACACAAACTCTTGGTGTCAGTTTGTCCTCTGAGCTGAGAAACCTTTGTGTGTTTAAAAATCATAAGTCAGATATGCAAAACCCATAAATTCTGAAATTTAAATAAACAGCCTAAAATAAAGAGTGAGGGTTCCTTTTGCAACTCTACCTGAGGATCCATTTGTGCGTATGTGCGACCAAAACTTAAAGGAGAATATTTTTCATGGTCACTATGAACTTATCAAAGCCCAAGGCTATCTTCAAATACAAAGAAAATAATACATCACTCTTCTGGCCCTTTTTAGGAGCTGTTTTTCCTACTTCAGACAAGATATGCTGAGGGCTGAACTCACTGCTCCTACAGCTACTGAGGAGTGGAAAGGAAGTGTGAGGTGCTGAGCTCTCTCCTTGGTGTCCAGTGATAGGATGTGGAGGAATGTTTTAAAGCTGCACCACAGGAGGTTTGGACTGGACATGAGGAAGCAATTATTTACTGAGATGGTGGCCAAACACTGGAACAGACATTCTTAGAAAGGTGTTAAATGATCCAGGCCTGTCAGCGTTTAAAAGGCATTGACACAATGACCTTAATAATATGCTTTTACTTGGCCAGCCCTAAACTGGTCAGGCAGCTTGACTTGATGATCTTTGTAGGTCCCTTTCAACTGAAATGTTCTATTCTATTCTATTCTATTCTATTCTATTCTATTCTATTCTATTCTATTCTATTCTATTCCATTCCATTCCATTCCATTCCATTCCATTCCATTTACACAAAGTCCCTCATGCATCCAACAATGCTCTTCTGCTCCACAACTTTGGCACTGCTGACATCACCCTTGACTATAGCATTCCTTTCTCCTGCAGTCTGTCACCCATCTCTGCATCCATTAAGAAACTAATAAAGCTGAATTGTTGCAAGATTTCAATTGTTTGTGTTAAATAACGTCTAGCACATACAGAAAATGAGATAAACAGCAACTGGGAATAAATTGGCTGTTATTTAAATGAGGTGAAGTCATATGGGGATAAATCTCTGACTGTGTAACTTGAGATCATTTTAACATTATGGAAGATGAGCGAAAGCTTGTGTTATATACATTTTCCATGACACAAGTTTTCAGTTTAAAGATCTTAATACATTTTTAATGCACAAGGAAGAAAAATGGAGTGTGGACAAAGCAAAGCAATGTTTTTTTGCATAATACAGATTATATTTTTGATGAAGAAGAAATACCAAAGGACACTTCAAAGAAAGTGTGCCCCACTTGATTTTTTGAACATGTGCACACAGAAATGCAATTATTTAAGTGATATATGTATGAAACAGTGTTTTTCAGACACTATTTTATTTCTTTATATGGCAAGGTGGTACAGAAAAGGTAAGGAATAAAAGGACCTCTGCAAAAGAAAATGAAGAATATTTAATGCTGCAGACAAATAGGTGCATGTATAAGAATATATCATTAACATAATACTTACAAAATACCAGTTTCATGTCAGGTTAATTGTAGGCCCTTGAAGCATCTTTAGAAGACAGTGAAAGCAGTGAAAGGGGTACACTTTGACCATGCTTTCCTTCACAGTTAGGGGCTGATTGCACAGCTGTAGCTTTCAGCAGAGCTGTGGCACATCAAAAACATTCTAAATTCCAGTGATGACAGAGCATAAGCTGTTGCTCCAGGCTGGCTGCAACCTGGGAGAAGTACGGCACATCTTTATGTGTTTTAGTGCTGCATACCGTACAGCAAGTGATGTAAGTCATAGTTCAATACAGCTAGGAGCAAACACCCATTCAATTTAAGAACCTAAATTGCTTACCCAAAGCATAGCTGGTTGGGCTTGATGATCTAAGAAGTCTTTTCCAACCTTAAGGATTCTACGGACCTTTAATTACAGGATTAAGTACAAGTCATCTCTTGACCTTTGCATGCTTGTATTGGCTTAAATCATGGCTGTTCCTCCATATTGCCAAACATCAGTGTAAGGAAACATAGTCATTATTTTAGTGTTTCTATCTTTTCCATCAGTATATGAAGTTGACATAGTATTATAAGAAAAACTGAGAAGAGGTATACTATGCTTGAAAAAACTCTGCTCTTTCTATTTTTTGTCCTGGAAGAAATAGAAGCATTTATGTGAAAATGGCCCAATAATTTTTAGTGAGTAGAGTTTTTTGCTCTCTCAGGATTCTTTAAAGCCAAAGAGCCTTCATATTTCTCTCTTTCTTTTCTCTGGTGGCAATTCTTAGCTTTTCCCCATGTTCCTCTGCTGCAACTGCTGCACTATTTCACACTGACTTGTATTAATTTAGGACTAGAAGTTCTGGCACACATAATGAGCTCTTCATATGTCTTTCTTTTCTCTTTTTTTTTTTTATATTAAATTTTCCCATTTTTCACTAAAGTTCTGCACATTCAATCTGGACATATGAGAGCCAAGCCTGAGTTATCTCTCAATCTATGACGTACTGCTGTTTTTTAAATATATCCTTTTTTTAATTCTTAGAAAAGAACAGATACCTTTGTACCAACAAACACAGCAGTGCTGTGCTCTTCATATGTGAAGTAAGGAATATCTTACTTCTTTCCCCCCAGTTAATTGCTATCATTGAAATTTTATGGGAAAAAGTGTGGTTCAGTTTTTCTGGATAATACCAATATATGTGTTCGTGTCACTATGACATGATAAGATGCTAAAGGACTTTTTATTTTTTTTTCTGAAGATGCCTGTGTGGGTGCTATGTTTGCATTTGTCTTTGGAGGTATTTGTTTGTGTGCTGTGTTCCTCCTTGCACTATCTTTTTAGGATTTACTTGCATAGTCAAATCAATCAATTTGCTGCAGTAATTTCATAATTTGATGTTTAAAATATATCATTATATGTCTGACTTTGTATTACAAGGCATATGGTATCCAATGAAGCTGGGGCAGCCTGGTCCCTGAAAGTGTTCAAGGCCAGGTTGGATGGGGCTTTGAGCAGCCTGGTCTGGTGGAAGGTGTCCCATGGCTGGGGGAACAAAGACTAGATGATTTTTAGGGTCCTTTCCAACCAAGCATTCTATTACTCTGTAATTCTATGACTGAAATTTTTATGATCCATAGAACTGTTTTTTCATAACAATAGAAGTGAAAATGATAACCACTAAAAGTTCATGGCTGAATTAGAGTTTTTGATTTATGTACAAAGGTTAGGCTTAAATGTGAGCATTTAATGCAACTAGTGCAATTTTACTTTTCTTCCTGTCTTTACATGACACAATGTATAGCAAGTGAAGACAAACAACTTTTTTTCAGTGATACTTTGCCTCTAGTCTCATCACATTTTGATGCACTTCCACACCCAGGCAATCCCTCCTCCTGGTTCTCTACAAGCCTTGGTTGTTCCTTGTGTAGCAGCCCCCTAAGCCCATCTGTACGGTGTGTCCAGGTCCAGCCAGCAGCAGTTCTGGGAATGTCCTGGTGGGCACAAAAAGACACACGCACACGTACTCAGACCTTATACAGCCCCAACAGCCCAACTGCACAAGCCAAAACCAGCGCTTCACTGGCACCACATCTGGTCCAGCAGAACAATGTATTCATTAGTGGACACACACTAATGGACAGCTCCATTGGATAGCACTGGATAGCTCCAATGGATAGCTGATGGCCGCCAGACCTGCAGAGACCAGCTCTGTGGCAACCAGTTGCAAGGCCACCGGTTGCAAGGTTCACCTGCAGACAAGCAGGTGTACCTGCAGCCATCTTATTCATGTCTGCTTCCTTCATTCTCCCCTTCTCTGTTTTATATCATGCCCAGAATGAGATCTAAAGTGAATGCACATTCCGAAAGGACTTCTGAAAGCATGTGTCTTTCAAATATTGGCTCTTTTACCTTTCAAACTCAAGTGTGACTGGTACAATAATCCTATTTAAAATAACTGGATTTGCATAAGATTTTCTCTGGTTTAGAACAAGGCAAATATTTCCATTTTATAGTAGTTCAAACACCCAAGGAGATGTGGAAAATTGTTTGAACTTCTTGTAGAAGTTCTTGCAGACAGAAATCGGAAAAGAAGAAGTAGAATTTAAAAATATATTTCGCCATTCATTTTCCAAATCCCTTTGTAAGGCTGTTGTCCATAATTACACAGAGTGTAGTAAGCATGTTTTTACCAAAGCTGTTTGTTAATTTTGATGTAATTTCTTTTCAAGACCACATAGTAAGTAATTAAGGTATTTTATAGTCTGAAATCATTATGGGGAAAAACCAGAATTTTTTTTCTTATTTTAAAGTAACTAAATCAAGAACATACTTTAACAAAATGATGATCATCTTAACTAGAAAAAGTTTAAATAATACGTCCCATTTATTAAATTTAATACTTAGAGAATTATTTATATTTCTGCCATTAAAAGGCTGTGCAAGACAACACAGAGGTAAAATTAATTCCTTTATGTCCAGTTGCTAAATCTGTGATATACACATCATTAAAATAAAGTATGGGAGGAAATATGTGACTCCATCAAAAACGGAGCTCAATTAGTTACTCATTATGAAAAAGCAGTGAAATTGATTTGTAACTGTATCTCTTCAGGCTGCTGCCATTCTGTAGAGTTAATAATAAAGTCTGAATTCTGACAAGGAGAGTCATTAAAGCACTTCATAGGCAAGAGTTATTCATTACTTTAAAACTTATTATCTTGAATTTATTCCCTTCTGCTAAAAAGATTTGTCATGTCCAAGAGATTAATGATTCTGAATATGAAAGAGATGGCTGACATAAGTTGTAGTTCTCTGTGTTTTCAAGTGATTTACATGCAATCTGGGTGCTTTGTACAGTTTTAAAAAAAATTACTGCTCTCAAATTTTACACCTTTATTTATTAATTTCCCTTCAAGAGTGTGGCACCACAGGGCCTGAAAATCTCCTGCTTACATTTAATAAGGATCTTGGAATGTACTTATTTCAATCAGTTTTATTTCATTTGCATTTATATTATAAAATATTCAATTTGTTTAATTTATTATCAACCTAAATATATCAGGAAAACCCTATTTTCATATCTCTGTCTATGTCTGCCTAGGAAAGCATTCACTAGATAAGACTAGTAAGATTTTAGTGAATTGAATTGTAAAAGTTTTAAGTATGTTGGATGCGTGTTTATGATTCCTCTCTAATCGTCTGTCCAGAATGAAACTTTTAATAAACCAAAAACTAAATTCCTATTTAAGCAGAAATTAGCCAAAACCCTGTAAACTTTGTGAAAAATATGAATAATAAACTTGTATGGAATTAGAAAATTACCGGTCAAAAGTGCACAGAGAATTTCCTGTTTAGCACTACTGCACTGTATAATGCTGCAATGCTTGATTTTTCCTACTAAAATATTATTTCATACTGGAATTTTGGCTTCTCATTTTTATTAGGTGGTTCATCCATATAGGATGTTGACAGCATCTTAATACTCCTAACTAATGAACTGAACTTGTTCAGAAAAGGTGAGTGGCTTTAGCACTCACAGTTTGCATTTAATTTCTGGTCTGAACTCAAACAGATTGATTACAATGACACCACACTTCTAGTAAAACTGTGTATGCAATAGAGTAGGGAGATTAAAACAAAAGTTTCCTCCCTTAGAATTCCCCCAGATACACTTTGTGTGCATAATGAGGTTGAGTTCCCCGCAGCACTGCATGGTGCTGGTCTCTGATGGGTGCTTTGGGGTTACACTCAAGAATTGCTTTGCTGTACATATATGAAATGAACCTGAAAAAACATGATCTGCAATTTCCAAACTGCTGTAAGGTTGGGAAGAGAAAGGAGAATCACTGTTTTTCAGATAAAAACATCAGCTGTGTCATCATAGGAAGGACATAGACCTGCTGGAGTGAGGACACAATGAAGATGTTCAGAGGGCTGGAACAATTTTTCCTATCAGGACAGACTGAAAGAACTGGGATTGTTTGACATGGACAAAAGAAGGCTCCAGGGAGACCTCAGAGTGCCTTCCAGTACCTAAAGGGGCTGCAAGAGAACTGGAGAGGGACTTCCAGGAAGGGCATGTAGTTGTAAGGCAAGTAGCAATGGCTTTCAACTGAAAGAGAGGAGGTTTAGATTGGCTATTAGAAAGAATTTCTTTACACTGCGGATGGAAGGCACCGGCTGACATGTCCAAACGTGATGTTTAGAGTCTTTTTTGTGTTTAGAGTCTTTTGTGTGGTCTGCAAAGGATGTGGGCAGATCTCTTTACAGTCCACTACCTTGGGGCCAGGAAATTTTTTATGCTTGACTACTTGCATTAGAGGGCTGTAAATATTACATATCCTTTTGTGAAAGCTGTCACAGAAAATAAACAAGGTTTTGGGAGAAATCGTTCCCTTGTGCTGGATATCCATAATGAATACAGACAAATTATGAAAGCTTGTTCCAGTTTAGAGCTGAATCCTGGTTATAACCCTCTATTCTCTAAGAAGAGTTCTTGGCATCAAGAATCAGCTTTTTTCTCTCTTTTCATGGGTGGTTAGCTCTGTTTGAATAAAAACTTACATTATATGATCTAGAGCACAGTAATGCGATTTTCTTTCGTCTTTCAGAGCATGATGGATTTAGGAAGTGTGTGAGTTTTCTCTTTTGTGAATGTGATTTCTGATTAATTTCTGCATCTTGGTCTTAATGTGAAGCAATCTCTGAGAAAGTATAGTAAATCTGTCCATGTCACACAAGATTGCGGTTCCATTAATCTTCTGCAGCAACTTTTCCTCTTACCCTGATCACCCAAACAAAACAACCCTTCATGACTCTGAAAATGCACTATACAGGGTTATATATATGAGAGGCAAGTGGCATACTTGAATAGCCCACTGGATTTTTAGTTTCAGTAACTGAGAGTAGTTTTTCCGCACTCCTACATGGACAGTCCTAGCATGGAAGATTTTTCAATTTTTCATATCCAGAGTGCCTTTTTTCTTTGAACAAGAAAAACCTTATTCTTAAAATATTAGTCCCTGTACTAGCTTGAGCCTTACTTATTAAAAAATAAGATGATAGTCAAAAGCAGTAGCTTTCCCATGCCACCAGTAAATCTGTCGGGACCAGATTTTCAAACTCTCAGAACAGCTCGGATACAATGTAAGAAAGAAAGTTAAAGCAGAATAAGAGGAATATATAAAAAGTACTGTCTGTTCCATACAAACAGCTTGTGAGGGTATTGCCACCTGACTCTTAGGAAGACTTTGGGTGAATTTTTTTTATAGATATAAATAAACTATTTTAAATTGCATATAGATGCAATAATACAGTAATTTAGTGGTTGCACTGTGAGCATCCCCCACATCCTTTTTTTGTGCAGCCTTACTTCTGTCATTTTCTTGTGCTAATTATTCTAGTGGAAAAGTTACTGTTACATTTGCAATAAACTGAAATTATTGACAAGAACTGGGATAGAAGTCTGCAAACCTTTGCTTGCAGTGATTATCTATGGGAAAAAAATGTGCACAAGAGAAAGAAATTATTTTAAAAAATTATATGAGCTTTATTTACTCAGGGTTTGAAAACAGAACATTTTTGAGATCAGATCTGTGCAGGGAGAGAACAGGAGGCCTGTTCATCCTATATTGACCTGTAACTAATATGTGGATGCATTTAAAGTGAAAAAAAATATCCAACAGAAGCCAATTATTTGCTTCTTGGTTTAATTCTGTCATAAATATGGTGTTTAACATGGAAGTTTCTCTGTTCATTTGTACCATTTTATTAACAGCTATCAAATCTAACTGCTTACCTTCTGGTATTGTTTCAGTTGACTAATTCCCTTTTAATTAGTAGGACTTTTATGATCATCTTCCTTAACATTTTAGTTAATCAGTTTCCAAATGCCTGGGAAAGTAGCAAGAAGGAGAAAGAAAAGTAGAAATGTACCAACACAATTAATTTTGTTTAGCTTCAGTATCCTCTAAAAGTAACAAATGGAGAAAGTGTCCTTCAGTAGCCCATTCACCTTCAGTAAAGCACTATCATATCTATATTCTGATATGGTGCTGATTCTAATCAGTGGATTCTATTATAGGCCTTTAAGCAAAAAAAGAAAGTGCTGATGAAGGCCATAAAAATAAATGAGGCTTATTGCTTCTTGACATCTTTAGCACTTTCTGAGGTTTCCTGAGTGAGCAGGGGTAGCAGACAATAGCTGGAAGATTGTGTGTAAGATAATGAGGAAAATAAATGCATCCTTGGAAGCAGCCAGCAGTAACTATGGCTAACATTCATTACACAGTGTCTGGGCTGCTCCCAGTGCGATGTTATTAATTTATGGAATGAGCTAAGAGGTGTGAAAGAAAGCTGATGTTTGCTCCTAACCTTCCTGGCCAGCATTTTGAATATTAACAGAGAGGTCAAATGCATCATCTCCTTGAAATTGTCTCTCTCCCTTTTGTTTTCCTTTGGTAAGAAGTGAAGCAAAACATAGCACTTAGAAGAGAGGGATGTGGGAAACAGCTCCTGCCCTCACTTTGGTCAAAGAAAAAAAAATAGGACTGAAGGGAATATAGGTGATGGACATGAGGATGTGTTTTAGAGATCATATGGGGAGAGAATATTCTTCAAATTCAAAAGGCAATCTCAGTTCTCTTTCCAGGACTGTTCTGGGAGTGAGAGTTTAATAGCAGAATATTCTAGAAAGTGAGTATAGTATTTAAATGTTCAGACAGCAAATTCCAATTCTTGTATTCACCAACTCTCAGGAATAATCTGCATCATATCTACTTCAGTCTGTGGGTAGGTCAGTATTTAGTTGTTCTTGGGATGTACATCAGTGGGATTTAATTTAGTGGGATTTACACTTATACTTTCATATGCGCTGCATGTATCCATGGCAGCTTCTGCCTGCTGTGGAGTTCATGTAGTTTAATTATTTGTATGAGTTAACTAACCAGAAATAGACTCAGACTGTGATTACTGACATAGCAAAAGAGCATAATCTTAATCACAATTTGGAGTATTTTGGAAGAAAACCTGTGATTGGTAACTAAATTTACACTGACTGTGCATGTAGGTCATTTAGTGCAAAAACAGCATGATCAGTGTTGATTTCGTAGGCAATTTAGTGAACAGGAATTCTACACCAAAGGCATTTTAACTCCTTGCTGTACAGATCTCACAGAGATGCACCCACACACTCAGTCTAAAATATACTAAATAACTCTGCTGGCTACACTGGGAATCAGTTTAAAGTTAAGCATACATAATTCCAAACCCAAATATTTTGTTTTAAATATCTTTACATTCTGATCAGAGAAATTTTACAATCAGAATAAAAGGAAAAAATAATTATATTGTTTATTTTCTGTTTCTTACTCACTTTGCTGTACTTGAACATAAGAAACTAAAGCATAGATGTGGCAAAATGAAGTGCACCCTTTCCTTTTATATTTGTACCTCTTGATCTTGAAGACCCAACAGGGAATGATAACAGTATGTACAATAAACTGGGACAAAATGTTAACATGTCAACCCTACAAAGGAATGGCTGGGAAAGTGTAAGAGAAATACAGTTCCTTTGCTCACTCATCTAACAGTGATTCTGTTCAACTGACATTAATCTATTTTCTGAAGCAGAGAAAGTGCCAAAGGAAGGTATTTTGTCTTTGTTCAAATACTTTGTGACTGTACTTTGGCAGGTTTGTTTCACTGAGCTGTGGAAGAAGTGTGGATATGCTCTGAATCTGGGATACAGAATGATTAGGAAGCAGTTAGTGCTAAGACCAATCAGAATATTTGAGAAAGAAACCCAGGCTTTCCTTGAAGTTTTCTTTCAGTAGTTTTATGTGTTGTTTTTTGTCGTTGTTGTTTTTTGGTTGTTTTTTGTTGTTGTTGTTTGTTTGTTTGGGGTCTTTTTTGTTTTGTTTTTGTTGTTTTTTTGGTTTTTTTTCTTAAAATGTACTCAAGTACCAATTCGTACTAATTTGCAAGTAAAGTTTACAGAAGTCACAAATAGCCTTCTTCTCAATGGTTTTGCATAAGAAGCCTTAACTATATCTTTAGAATCTTTCCAAGTTCTTTCTTTACTTTCACACTGTCGCAAGGTTTAGACTGGAAGCCTAAACCAGCAGTTTCTGCTTCTGATATATTGATTATCTACATATTGAGTCCCAACATTTGATGTTTCTATTCTATTGAAGGACTCTTCACCACAAAGATCTCAAAGTATTGAGTTTTTTCTTTAATTGCAGATTTTCCATAGTATAATTATCTGAGATAATACAAAGCCTGTGAGCCACCAATTTAATCATTTTGAAGGAGAAGTGACTGACATTGCATAGAAAAAAAAAGAGATGATGCAATTTGAGTAATTTGGAGAGGTAGATTATATCAGGCTAGATATCACACTAGATGGCTTTTAATGAAAATTAATTAATAAGAAGAATAAATGTGCTGCTAAATACAGAAAATAATTTGGCTTGGAAACATATTTAGGACATTGAAGATCAAGGCAATATTGCTCAGTGGAGAAACTATAAATGTGAGGAGTTGATAGCAAGCTCAACTGAAAAGGAAACATTAGCCTAGGAGGAAGATACTAATGAAATTTCTCAAAAATCAATTTTGGGAACAGTCATGTTTAATAGTTTTATTTATGATCTTGGCATAGCGGCAAAATTGGGAAGCATCATTTGGAGGACAGAAGAGTATTGCCTCATCATAGTGAAGGAACTAAATGACCTTGACATCAGAGTTAATAGGAACGGGATGAAATTCATAAAGTGCAAGGGGATAGTATAAAATAAACTTGGAAGACTAGTTTCAAACCTGTCCACTATCATCCAGGAATACATTAGTTAGAAAAGGCTGGAAGAGAAAGGCCTTGGTAGCAGGAGCTTATCAATGAAAGACTATTAATTTTCACTGTTCCAGCTGTGAAAAAGTCAAACATCTTCTTAAGATGTACAAGTAATTTTTAACACATATTTCACAAGATTCATTGTGCATAAATCCAAGGAATTTTCATCTCAAGAAGGGAGTAAAATTCTGATGATATGTATTCAAGAAAGATGCATTAAACTATACAAAGATTTCTTTTTCATTATTACAGTGTTCAAATATTTGAACAGTGTCTGTGAAAGCCAGCAGAATCTTAATCCTTGGGATATTCAAAGCCTGACTAGACTGAGTTATAAACAACCTTATCTCATTGACCTTGACCAGGATTTAGGTTGACATTTGGATTTTCTGTTATTTTTTTATTCTAACTATGGTTTTGTAAATAAACATACTTATAAAAAAATATTTTTATAACCTAGTGCACTAAAAGTGTCACAAGACCCAGCACCCTTGCAGATAAAGCCTGATGAGTTTATGAAAGGTATTGTATGATTTCTGGCTCTATAAGCTGGGACTTGCTTTCTGGCTCTATGGGGACTTGCTTGGGTGTATTTCCATCAGGTCCTGCTCTAAAATTTCCCTAATGGGTGAGGAATTTATAATGTCAAAGATACAAACAGCTCCTACCAAGAAACCTTCTCTGTAACAAAAATATTTAGTGTTTTGGACCTTTTTTGATAGGATTTGATAGGATCCTTCCTGATCCCAGATGATGCTGTTATTCTGACCCAAAGCATTTATACTAGATGTACTCATCAGTGAAAAAACTCACTGTTGTGGGGTTTTTGTTTTGTTTTGTTTTCATTAAAATAAACAGAAATAATCAAACCCTAATTCCATTCCATCCTCAACAATCAATACTGGATGCTTCTATTCCTCTCAACCTCTGTTTAACACAAAGTCTTAAAAGTGTAAAATAAATATTTTTGGGGCTGGAACTAGATGATTTTTCAGGTCCCTTTCAACCCAGACCATTCTGTGGTTTATGAAATCTAACCAACTGCAGTGTGATCTGGTAGAGTCTGAACTTTGTCTCTATCACTGGGAGATGACACTATCAAGAGAATTTGTATTTTCATAAAGGCAGTGTGAGAAGGAAGAGGTGAGAATGGGTAGTTGCCATTTTTACAAAACCATATAGAATTTCACAGATTTTTGAAAGAATTGCCATGAAGAAGCCAAGTTACAGCATGTGTTGCCAAAGATAGATTCTTTCAATATAAGTTTGCTGATTGGAAATAAGATCAGTATCTATCAAAGTAAATATTTTCCCATGTTGATAAGAAATTATGCTAAATTGCAAAAGTTAAGATTTTTAACTTTAACGTCCTACCACTGTGCACTGCATGTTTTACATAGTGCCTCTATTAATATATTTATTCTCAAACTCCACCATTTTTTTTCACTAGTTCCTATTTGTTTATGGAAATTAAGCTAAGGCTTCTGATCTTGGAGTATATTAAACTCTAGAACAGTCATCTGCACTTCTTTCAGGTGTTTTACAGAGATTTAAAACTCCTGCATATGTCATCCTGTTGATGGGCTGTTGACACAAAATGCTCCATGTTGGATTAAATCCCAGCTATTTAGAAGATCTTCTAAAATTGTCATAGTACATCTTTAGGAAAATCTATTCTATCAAAGTTACACTTGCCAAATGGAAGTGAGAATTATTACAAAGTTTGAATACACAGTGTGATCTATTTTGTGGTAATTTCCTAAAACATACTAGAGTTTGGGTTCTTTTAAAATTTTTAAATTAGATGTCATATGATATTAATTGAAAGCTGCAGAGAAACTGAGGTAAAGAATAACAAATAACTTCCAGCTATCTAACAGATTGTTGCAACAAATCCTTTCCTGCATGAGAGATGCTTTTCATAAAGATCACAAGAATTAAGGTTCTTTTAAATCTTTAGTTCTTTATTGGTAAAATAATGAATAAAGTACGACTTTATTCACTGTATTTATACAAGGTAAGTAAAATTGTATTTCCATGACTTATGTCTCTTCAGACAAACTAATTATACTGATTATTATCAATTCCTAGAGGTATTTTCAGTTTACTTGTTTGCCAATTCACTGTTACCAATATACCATTACAAAATAAGAACTTAGTTTCAGAAATCTCCTTTAACCAGTTCTCTTGGGACTCATGCTTGTAAGTCAGCTGACTGTGTTGAAAATCTTCATGCACTTTTCTCAGAATTGAGAAACTTTCCTTTTTATCCTTTAAATAGAGAACTCTTTTTTCCTATTTTGTTACAGATAATAAGCAAAAATATTTGTAGAACATGTCTGTCTTCTGTATTGCTCGTGGCAGATTTTTCAACAGCATCTTCTCTTCTACCACATCTTCCTTTAAGATAAAGGTGCTGTCTTTTGACACACACCAGTAGAAAGAAGAATACATTAATTAAAAAAAAAAAACCTTAGGAAAGAATAAATGCAAATAAGACAGGATGAAAAAGATGATAACAATAAGCTCTTTTTCTTTGAAGTACCTAAAATCTGTGGTCATCAAAGACCTGGAAGTGTGTTCAGTGTTATGAGAAGAAAGTGATGCATTAAAATGATTTTAGTAACTTTGTACAGTCTGTGTATTAAATTTTCCATTTATATTTTCATATTATTACAGTCCAGAAAGAGCCATTAGATTATCTTGCTTCTTTTGATGTTGTAAAGTATACATTTCACTGAGTACTATTTTTACTGATGGTCCTTTTTTTTTCAATCTAAATAAGAAAGCAGTTTCTGTGCATGAATTTACTGTGCTAAGTAAAGAGTAAAAATTATAGCTCAGACTAATCTTCCCTAGTACCCATTATTCGTGCTCTCTGGCATAGAAATGCCTACCAGCCAGTCCAAGACAATGCCAAGACATTATTCATGGGTACAGCAGCAACGATATCCAAAAGTAAGCTGGAAAAAAAACCCCAAAACCCACAAAAACCCCCACTTTCTCTAAATTTGTTTTCATTCATCCTCCAATGTCTTCCTTTGTGCTTTTAAACATCCCAAGGTCATTCTGGCATATCTCATAGCATCGTGAGATCCTATGACAATTCAGATTGGAATTCTCTTTGGGTCTTCTAATTCAACCTCTTCAGAACACACAATGCATTGCCACAGATGCATATTACAGAAATCTCAGCTATATCGGCTCCAGAGTAACCCTAAGATTATTTCAAACAGTCTCTACAATCCTACAAAAAGAGCTCAGAGGACATCCAGACCAAATGTCATGTGCTATGGATGAGGCTAGTCTATGAAGCAGTTCTTATGGCTAAAAGGGTCCCTGCCCTAAATAGTTTAACATTATAAAAATATCCTATACTTTTATATATATGAATTGACAGGATAAGGTAGCTCTCTTGAGATTTTTTGTCACTGATTTTGAGAAAAAAATATTACATTTCTAAATCAGAAGCCCAAACTTCCATATTAGCATTTTATAACTTTTAGATGCAGCTTTTCTTTTCACACTTGTAAGTGTTTCCTCCTCCATCATTATCAGATTTCCTGTCTCTTCCTAGATATAATGTACCTCTCACTTGCAATATCTATCTTGGCATTTTGGACACATAGTGCAAATTGATCCAGGAGAAATACCCAGAGAGACCATGCAAATATATAGGCAGGTCAGATAGGACCTAACTGTATATCGTTTTTCTAAAATACAACTGTAATTTATTTTGAAAGCCAATTCTTTCATAGAAATTTCTCACTGGCTGAAAAATTCAGCTAGGTCTTAATCCTGTCCTCAGAGAACAATCTGAGCAGCCAACCTGTGAGATGGAGAACACTTCATAAAATCATACCCAGGGGCTGTAGATGGAAAACAAATATGGCTCTGTCCGTAACTTCAGTCTCATGAGGGAATAGGGAATGGATCAAATAGACGTGGATGCAGAAAATCTCCACATGCACAGTTGACACTTCTCACCACCTACAATGGTTTGATCTGTAGGAAACTCTCTGCACCCACTTCCATGTGCAGGCTGTAACACAAATCACTATTTATGTATCTGCATGTTCTCAATAAGATTCTTTTTCTGCTTTAAATATGTAAGTCAGTAAATGTATATGTATGGGATATAATAGGCAGTCCCACCTAAAATGATATAAAGTGCCATATATTTGAAACCAGTAAATTTCTAGATTGACTGAATATTCTTTGGGACTTTCGTTAGCAAAATCTCCCTAAGTACATAATAAAAATGCAATAAAATTCTAAAAAAAGAATATATGTCTGTATACTGCCTATTCATATTATATTTATACATAATATTGTGTTTCTGCCTGTATTAGTGAATGCACATAGTAAATGTTCTGAAGGGGGTTTTTTTTCAGATAGTTGGAATTCAAAGGAAATAGAGCATTGGTGGCATAATAATGATGCCTATTTTCCCAGAGGTAATTTATATTATGCTTTTTTATAGTGTAGGTTAAGCATATATCTAGACATCAGATTGAAGCCCACAGCCCTGAACTCTGAATGGATTGCTTTAGCAGGGAGCAGCCCAAAGCCATAAAAAATACCACGAGCTAGCCCTAAGGAGCAAACAACGAGCAGCCACCCCAGTGTGCTGTGTATGTGCCATGGACTCTGGCCTTTGCATCATATTTAATACCCAAGACTTAGCATCGCACTGGTATAGCTGTGCTGACACTGGTTCTGACGCTGGGCTACTCTTTGCAACATGTTCTTTGAAACTCCTAAATCACAAACACTTGGGGAGGACTACTTTATGCCTTGAGTAACAGTCTAGAGAAGAGAGTGAGGTCTTGTGGTTTTATCCCAGGGGTAACATCAAATGATACTGCAACTCAAAGGTAGATATCATCTTGACATCAGCATTCTGTTGTCAGCAACTGGAGAAGAATTATTGCGTGGAACTGCAACCCCCCCTTCCATGCAACCATCCATATTAGGCAGCCCAGGGGAGATGGAGACATGGACTATTTTTTGCCCGTTGCCATGAAAAAATGAGGGTTCAATGGTTTGCCTTTTGCTGCAGTTGGAGCCATAATCAAAGAACCACTACCATGCAAAAGAGTTGAGGAAATGGTCATTAAGCCAGCATGACTGGCACGCTTTTTATTTCTGACATGCATGAAATGAAAGTTATTTTGTGTGATTTTCTTCCAAGAGACCAGGAAAGCAGTATTATTTTTCAGGGAGCTGGTGTTCTGCGTATGAGAAAGCAGCAAGGTTGTACCTGTTTTCAGAAGTTCTAATTAGTTCCAATATAACCTCATTTTTGGTAGTTATGGAAAAAAAATAATTCCTTGTCCCTTATCTAATTGTCCCTTTGTATGCCTCTGCATTGATTTTGCCCAGTCATAATCACAAGAGGGTGTGTGCCAAGACATTTTCTAAATGTGTCTTTTGTTCATTGAATTCATTGCCTGGCTCTTATCAACATCAGATAGAAGGCTGAAAAAAAATTAAACAAAGCCACTCTTTTCCCTTGTTAATTATTTATGGCATTTAATTTGAATACCTTCCGTGAATAATATCCTGTAGATGCCTATTGTGTTTATTAGTGATGTACATTTCCCTTACAGGAAAACTTTGATGTATTTTATATGATTCCATAAAACACACTATGCTGGCAAGTAAATAGACTCCCCAGGCAAAGATTTATTAATAAGCCTCAATTAGCTAAAAATTGGAAAAACCCAACAAATAATATTGAACATGGAAAAATGAAATGGATCAATCTTGCATGGATTAGAAGTTCTTATTCACTGTAGATCTTGCATATGGCCACTTATGCTTTGCAATACTTTTATTAAGTCTGCACTTTGGAGTAATTATGAATGTAATAAAATTTCTGTAAAACTCATTAAAATGTTGCTCATGAACCAAATGACTAAGAAAATTGGTTAATGCAGAATACGACAGATTCATATTAAAGTAAACAATTCAGTTAAATATAAAATTAACCAAAAGAAATTTATAAAAATAAAGCTCCAATTTTTTTTCTGATGTTTCAAAAAAGACCATCTTTTCATTCAGTTTTAATCTACTATGAACTGTCCTCTTAATCAATTCAGTCATGGGTTACAGAAGTAATAGTAGTTACCCACTATTCTACTCTTTTGCAAGTCTGGAGGCTTGTTAATGTCATCTGAAAAGGTGAAATCTGAAAAAGTCATCAGTGACTAAAGAATGAAAATACCCCATGTATTTGAAAACAGAGAGAATGAAAGTCAACCACAAGCTCTTCTGTGACTCTGCTTTTGATTTCACAGCAAGGCTGGCTGAGAGAAATTGTTGCACTTCACCTCAGCTTTTTTATGAATTTCTGTAAAATAAACACTATCAAGGAAGCAAAATATAAATGCCTACAAGACTTAAAACAGATTGATGCCTCTGTACATGAAGCATATTGAAGACACAGACATGTGACTTTAGGTGCTCATGGAGAGAAAGTCGCTAAAAAAATCCCTAATATATTTAGATCTTTGCAAAGGATAACGCCTCTATGAGGAATAAAATCTCTTGATTTGAATGGTCAGCCACTATCTGAGTCATGATCATTCTTTCAATGGTATCTCTAGCAGCATTGACAGGACTCCCCAAAATATTGTTCTGCTGGGTTCCTACATCCAACTGGCCTGAAGTCCTGGGTGTTCATTTCATCACAAACTGCTTCCATTGCTGTGAATTATTTTAAACTATCTGTCATCAGCTCCTAATGATCTTAACTATATCCAAAAGCCTATTTGGCATTATGATTTCTGCATGTTTAGAAGTTCCTATTGAATATTGGCAAGAATCCTACCAATGTACAGGATGGTTATCTCTGGAGTAGGAACACCCTCGGGGATGGCAGTTTCTTCACCTGGTATATTGTCGGAACCCAGGACATCCCTCTGACTGTCCTGGATAGCTCAAATCCCTGGAAGGGAGCTCTGAGACCCTGGCATGAAGCCAGAGGCACCTGTGACTTTGATTTTGACCCATGGAGCAAATTACCAGCTTTGTATGAAGAATTACAAGTCAGGAGAGTTTAAGTAGAATAATAGTTAGCTGTCATAGGGTGAAAAGGTAGAATTTTAAGGGTTTTAGAAGAGAGGTTTGGGGTCCCAAGGAGGAATTTAGGCATGTCCTGTCCTTCTTCTTTCTCCCTCCTAGCCTCCATGTTCTGTGTGATGCTGGCACCTTTGGATTGGTTTAAAGTAGAGACAGACTGTCTAACATAGGTGATAGGTACTGGAAAATAATTGTAAATAAAGTACACATAGTTTTTAGTATAAAATGTTGACACCAGCCCAGGGGTGGGCAGTGTATCTTGGATTGACCTGCTGAACAGACTTCAGCAGGTTAGAGAAAGAATGTAATAGATAACAAAAAATAAACATCCTTGAAAACCACAGCTGAAGAATCCTGACTCCTTTTTCAACTGCCAGGGTGGGAAAAGAGATTTTCTAACACATCTCGGGGTCATCCTGACTGGCAGAGATTCTGAGAGTATATTAGGTAATGAAATGGAGAGAAACTCCGTTGGCACACAGACATGAGCTACCAAGGGGATTTGTTATTACTGCCTGTAGTAACTGAGGGCTCCTGTAACAGTTACTCTGTTCCTTAGTGAAGACAGTGGCTCAAGGTTCAGTCCACCACCCTGTCTCAAGCCAGTCCAGTGTTTAAATTGTGACATCAGTGAGATAATTAACTGTTTTTATGTGCAGGCACAGCCTGCCTAGACAGCTACTTAACAATTATAACTGTAGGACAAACTTGTATCTCATTCTTACATCCCATTTATAACTTAGGTTCTACATCTCTTTTATCACCAAGAGAGATGGCCAGGAGTACTTTAAATGAAAAGGTTTCCCTGAAAATGACAACTTTCCCAAAGTGTTTGCAAACACTAGAAATGTAAGAAATTTTTTCTTCTGCTTTGTTTTTATTGCATTTGTCTTAAATGCTGGTCTAGGACTAGTGAAATTCTGTCGGAAAGAGAGACAGTGGCTTCAGGAGAACCTGGAATGGATCCATAATGAATTATTGTAAGGCCTGTAGTCACACTTTATTTTGGCCAAATAATAAGCAAATTCTGGAACTGATCCAGGCTAAATACACAGTCAGTAATAGGCCATTAAGATTTGGTTTATTTGTGCTTTAGATAAAGGGACAGGACCTTCAAACTTAATCAGAAAGCTTTATCTTCAGGGAAACTCCAGTTATGTGCACATAAGCAGATGCTTAAATATAGAGTCAATATTTAAGGAATTGGCATCTGTTCCTAACTCATTGCACATTTGTTGTTCTACTCACAGGGATATTATCCAGAACTCACTTTTGCACATTTAAAGTAAAGCTGGTTCCATTTCTTTGCTGTCAGCTATACTAGAGGTAAATGCACTGTAAGCTGGCAGGACTTAGAGTCTGCAGGTGCAAATGAACATGCTGAACATTGCACAGAACCTCAGCAGACTCTTCGGCTTCTCAGTGAAGGGGCATTTTGCAGCCAGACCTTTCTGAACACACCAATTTACTAGGCACTTGGCAAAGCCATGTCCATGGATTTTCTATATAAACTAGAAATTTTTGTGACAACATAAAAATTAGAGTCGCAAAATTAGGCTATGACTCAAGCTGCAATGTAGAGCCTTCATTTTTTCTGGTGTCTTCACTGTTTCTACTTTCATTGGGTTATCCACAGAGATTTCTAAAATAGTCCATGTTCTTTAGCTCTATAGAAGAAGAAATAACACATGAAGATTTGAAAAGGTCATTCAAAAAATGGATATTAATCTGTCTTTGGGTAGGTTTTTTGTTTAATTTTATTCTTACATGCATGACCTGAAGACACTTTAGTATCAAAGTAAACTCTGCTACAATAAAAGAGCTTATGTTCAGTATGGGGATTCACTGATTTTGTTTGAATTCTGACATCCAGATAATTTTCCTATTCTTTTTCTTAATACTTTAGGTCTCTATTTTGAATATGGAGTTTGTGTCATTCACCCTTTAGAATTATTTTCTGCTACATTAAAAACAAAACTGGTTTTCAAGCTTCATTTTTCCAAACAATTGCTCCCACAGGGCATTAACTCTGGTAGAACAGTACTAAGGTAGAGAAAATACTCTGGATAATTCATGCATGGACTGAGACAGACCTAGCACATAGTGCTGCATGCACAATCCTCATATTATGAAGCAAAATGAAGGCCTGTGTGAGGCTATTAAACATAGGTTTCTTTCATGGAGCCTTTCATGGAGCCATTATTCTTTGTGTTGCATGATTCAAGTTGAATGAGAAAGGCAGGGTTTATGTAACCTGTTAGTCAATGCAAGACATAAGAAGCTTGGATGTGTGGTTCCTCTGGAACATTTAGGCTCTCTGCATGTGCATGGACAAATTGTCCCTTCTCTGAATCCAAGCAAGCCTCTGGCATCCTGGGGACCCTGGAACGTGGTACAGAAGTCATCCCTGGAGATCACACCACTCACTCAGACACCCATCTCTCCTGGTTACATGCACAGATAGGTTCTTGCACTCTGAGGAGATCAAAAGTGACTGAATGTGGCAGCTCTGTCTATTCTTTCTACACTGGTAGCTATAACTTCCTCCTTTAGTTGGCAGGGAGAGATTGGCATTTATAGTGTCCAATTCCTTCAAGGCATCTTGGAGGCCAAACACAGAAAACAGCCAGCTATCTTGACCTAGATGACAAGCAGACATGAGACAGCTTCATCTAAGAAGCGTTTAGGTGTTTAAATGAACCTCACATGTTATGAAAGTTGCTCTTGCTTGCAGTGGCTGAAGTCTATGTAAAACTATAACCTATCAAAATAAGATAATAATGTTTACATCATAGAAGCACAAAATTCTGATTTCTACCTAAGCATCAAAGCCAGAGAGGTCCCTCAAAGTTTAAAAAACCCTTAAACTATATTTGCAAGCATTTTTTTTTCACTCTTTTGAAGCGCCTCTGCACATAGTACAAAATGACAGCTCAAGCAGAGGTGCACTATGTTATAAACAGCCCTGCCCTACATACAGCAACTCAGTTCCATTTGGGAAGGAACAAAACTTTATATTCTCTACATTAAAGCCTATGTTGATTTACAGCCCTCTTTGATCAGATGATCAAAACCCACTTTAACACTGCTCACAGAACAACCTCACTCCTCTCACATGTATCATTCATAGCTGGCACAGATACTCAGCATCCCAGTGCTTCCTAGACTGTGATGCAACCTTTGGCATCAAGGATCATAGCTAGCTGTCTGAAGAAAATAATAATAATAATAAGGACAAAACAGGTTTTCTTGGGACTAATTGTGACAACTTGGCCTGAGCACAAAAATCATGTTTTTTTCTCATGGTGCCTGAATTAAGGCTTAAGTACAGATTTCAGGTGCTGGTCCCAGGGTAGTATGGACTACTAACTATATAAATTTTTTTATTATATTTCTCTAGTACTGGGAGATAATAATACACATACTAAAGTAAAATTATAAAGAATAATTGTATGGAATTATAATGAGAAAATAAACAGGAATAAAAGGGCATTCAATGAGTATAATGAAACAATAACAAATGTAGTATTTATTGTAAAAGAACTACCAGAGATACTTCAAAATTTTAGATATCTATTTTAAATTGTTGCCTTTTACCTCATCATTCTAGGGTGCTTTATTTAAATGCTGTGTTAAAATCACAAAACATGCTAAAATGTAGGTATTATAAACAATGAAAATTTTTAAAACCCCCAAAACAACAACAAACCAAAGCCAACAAACCTCCCCTTACCCCCCAAAAAACCCCAAAACAACTGAACAAACAAACCCTTCCGAAAACAAAACCAATATTTCCACTGAGACTCGGACTCACTGATGAATTGCAACAAATGTACTAAATTGTACAAAATACACTGTGAGTGAATAAATAAGTAAATAAATGGTTATGGGCCTGAAGGTGTGACAAAGGAAGTCCATTCCCATCTGGCCACATTGATTGTTTCATTGAAGTCACCAGCACAGGTGCAGAATGTCAGGGAATGGCTGTAAGGACCTATTTGTACATATTTTCTTTGCTTTGTCACAATCTGCTTTTGTGGTGTCACAAAGGATGTTCTCTGTCCCTGATCATATATGTAGGTCATCCCCATGATCATGGCCAAAATTTCTTGAGGTATTTTAGCTGACTTGTCACATAATTGGCCTCGAGGAACACAAATGGCTCCTTGCACCCAGAGTAATGATATCCCCTGCTCCCAGCTGTGACTGTTCTTTGTGTGCCACATCTTGTTACTGAAAAAGTGGATCTTAATGGAAATGTCTGCATTGCAAACTTCCTGCTGGAGTGCACACACACAGGGCAGTCTGGGTAGAAATGGTTTGCAAAGTACAGATGGAAAATAAGCATTTTAATTAATGCTAACTTTTGTGTACTTGGAGGACCCTCATGATGTAGATGTGATTCTATCCCATTTGGTCATGTAGAAGCTAATTCTGATGAATTCAGTAATTTTGCCAAAGTGAATTCATAGCTGCCTCTTTTCACCCTGGTACTTTCTTGTAATTACTGTTGTTTGACAGCTGTTGTTCTCATGCAAATTTGACGATGTGGTGCATGTGTCTGTGAGGTGATAATAGCTGTGCAGATCATGCTGAAACAATACAAATAAGAGCAGAAAATACCATCATATTTCTGAGCTGCAATGTGATTTAAAGTGTTTGCCTACTGAATATTGATTTCTGCATTGTAAACTACTTTCTTACTATAGTATATCACTGCTTCTAAACTATAGGTAGAACACAATAAATGTTGCTGTTTTTCAAATCAAGTTATTATTTCAAAAGATAATAGAATATTATCACTAGAAATTATTTGCAGTAAATAAGAGCAGTAATTTTTCAAAGCTTAGTTCTGTGTTCACCCTGTTTCAATACTTGAAAACTCTTTCTTAATGTACAGTCTAAACCTCCCCTGGTACAACTACAGCCCATTTCTTCTCATTCCCTTGCTTGTTACCTGAAAGAAGTGGCTGACCCTCACCTGGCTACCCTACCTGGCCTCCTTTCACGTAGCTTAGAGAGTGATAAGGTCCTGCTTGAGCCTATTTTTTCTCCAGGCTAAACACCCCCAGCTCCCTCAGCTACTCCTCACATGACTCATGCTCCAGACTGTTCTCCAGTCTGAGCAGGTGTGTCGATGCTCAGACACACACACACATACACACACACATACACACACAGAGTTTGCTTTCTTTTGTGTAGCACTTCTCTAAAGTATAGACTAGAGAGTGTCTTGGATCTGCACTTCCTAAGCAGCAGGCACCCCTTTCCCAGTCAGCTGCTGAATAACCTGTCCCTGTTAGCAAAGTCCTGGCTTCCCTTGTCACCCTGTGAGTCTTGCTTCTCTTGCTGAGATGAACTGGTATTTTCAGCTAGGCAAATCGGCCTAGCAGGCACAGAATTAACAATTCTTACTATTTCTGAGTGTTCAACTACACTTTGCGGGGTAATTACTTTTAGAAATGCCAGTTCAGCACAGCCTGCAACAAGCAGAAAAAGAGATGCAGATTTTCCCAGCAGGGACAGCTGGGGCTGCTGATTAAGGATGGATGAATCTGTTTGGGAAAACAAATCTGCCTAAGCCACAATTCTGCAAAACTTCTGTATTAATTCCTGTGTTTGTCAAAATGTTTGTCTCCCTTCCAGGCAGAGGCCTGGGATTTTTTTTGCTTGTTTGTTTTGTATTGTTCCTCTGTTTTTGCCACCATACAGTTTTCTTCCAAGAGCTATAGTCTGTTGACTGAAAAATGTTAAATTAGTTGTCTGGTCACATTCATGCAGATTCTCTAATAGTGCTGTTCTCTGATAGCATCTTTGGCAACCCCATACAGCATCTCTCATGAGCAGCAGTAAATGTCATGGAACAGAGAATAATGGTATGCAGTGAACCAGCAGGGAGATTTAGAAATTACCAACAGCCTACATTGTTTTCTGTTGCATATCTTTATCAAGGATCCCATTAGTGTCTTTTATCTTAGGAAAAATACAGTTGTGTATAGGATTCTGAAAACAGAAGACTGCCCAGATGACTGTGAGGAAAAAAAAAAGCCACAACTAACTAGCCCCCCAAATGCAGTACGTGTTAGTGAAAACTATCTTGGTACAGCTCATAGAGGTAGTTTCTTCTTGGGTCACACAAAAAGATCCAGTGTCTATTCCTGAAAATCTGGGGATACCATGCTCACCATCATGTTCAATATTTGGAGATTGATGATGCCATCCATCATGCAGAATCCTCTAGTGTGGGGCAGATATGCTAATGTATGTATTGATTTCTGGTAATAGTCCCCACCAGCCTCACAAGTTATGAAGCACTTTTGTATCACAGTAGATCTAAAAGGTGATTACAGAACAGAAGGAAAACAGTGAGTCCAAGCCAAGCAAGACAAAAATACTATTTCATTACCTGAATGGAACAGTTTGGAAGAAATATCACATATTGCGATATTTGTAGTGTTAACATTAAACAAGGACAGCAAAATGTTTCTAATAATATTGCCTCTTATTTAAGGGTGCTTCATAACCAGTTATCATGATAAAATATTTTTAGGCAACAAGATTCTCTGTCATCTGGGTTTTCCCATCAGCTTTGGCATATAAGGATTGCTCAGAGCCCATATAACCTTTTTTGGGAGGGTGGGTCTTGTGGTTTTTTTTGTTTCTTTTTGAGGGATAATAGACAGAGTGCATGCACTAATGAAAGGGATTCTAGAGGTCTCACTGGAAGCTAGTGCCTTCAGAAATTATATTTAGCATATGCAAAGAAATGAAACCTCCTTAATGTGCAGGATAATGCTGAATCAGAGCCCTGAGTGAAGGAAGCACTTGAAATGTTCACCTTAATGTAAAGTCAGAAATCTTTGTGTGGGAAGAATGGTGACCAGCTCCTGACACAGCATTTCCCACAAACACAGGAGATGTCTCTGCTTGTTTTATAACCATCTGTTAAATGGAAGTTAAAAGGAAAGGACCTGGATTAACTCAGTCAAAACCAGAGTCAGAGCCTAGCCCATCACACTAAGTTTGTCAGGATGTACAAGTGACACTCTCCTCTGTGCCTCCAGGTTATCAGTGGCTCACATTAGCACTTTTCTTCCCAACCATTTTTATGCCTCACATTTCCCAATGAATTTCCTATGAGGCAAATATCATTGCCCATCTGCCTCCATGCTGATAGAGGTAAAGCCACTTCTGATTTCTGTAATAACTGAACCCTGTGGCAAAACTCCTGCCTGTATGAATTCATATATATAGTTGTGGTTGAGAGCAGCACGAAACTTGGGCTCTTCTTGCAGACTGGAGGAACCTGACTCAACTAGATATCACAAAGAGACAGAATTAGTAAAATTTTAATTCCAGTACACACAAAAAAAAAAAAAAAGGGCATGTTCTAAATCCAAAGCAAACCAAAACAAAACGTGAACAAAAAACCGAAAATACTGCAGAAAATTAAGTCAGGCCTGCAGGACCTAGATGGAGAGAAGAATGAGAAGAACATGTCACCAGGTGGCAAAGTGGTATCAGATAAGAGGATGGATGTTCCCCTGGGAGACAGTGAAATATGGAGACAAGAACATGGTACCATAGGAAGAGAGACTTAAAAATAACAAGGCAGCCTGGTGAAGCACAGCAGAATGACAAATTGAGTTTTACTGTCCTTAGTCATCAAATTGACCTTCTGAGTGATCTAAAAAAGGGAGTGGAGTTGAAGAGGAGCATGTAGCTGCTCTGACTTGATGAGCAATGCCAACTATAAAAGTCAGACCCAAGCTTTTCCTGAATGAAGGAGATGTGATTGAACCACATCCATAATAAAGGTGCAGAAGGGATGGGGGGATGGGAGGGAAATAAATATAGTATACTGGCTGTCTGGGTTTCAAACAAACCTCTGGAATTGTTGTACCTATAGCTTAAATCAAAAATGCTTCCAGTGTCTCACAAAGCAACTCTGAAAGCTCTCAGTCCATAAATTTTTACTTGATTCAAATCTCTGTCTCTCAAATACACATTGAAAAGTTACCCCTTAAATCACTGTCTGCCTAAGAGTGACAAAAGAAGGGGAGAAAGTGCATTTCTCTAACTTCTAATATAAGTTTGGTTAATTGAAGCCAATATTAAACTTCTGAATTGGTGAAATAAGACTGCTTTAAAACATTAATAAATAAGCTTTTCTTTTTGAACCCCATATTTAACCAGATTTGACTAGAGAATGAAGATAGGTAGAGAGGATGAAAGATGAATCTGGGATAGACAGCTGAGGGTTAGGTTTTAAACAGCTTTTAAAAGCTTCCATACAGAGACTGTTATTTTTAATCCATCCAGAATGTGAACACATTGGCCTAAGCTGCTTAGTACACACAGATGGATTCTTGGCCCTACAGCAAAATAACCAAAATGACCTGGTGTCCCCACACAGAGCAGATTGGCTGGATCTACAGCACAGAGAATCTTTCTTGTCTAGTGCCCAGGGAACCTTAAGACAAAAAATAGTTAATTGGTGCCTGAAGTTGTTTATGAAACACTGTGAGGATTATGTTGCAGCCTGCCAGAAGTTGCTGTTGCGCATTTGCATGGTGCAGTTGTGTCCATCCATGTGTCCATGTGCTGTGGATGTAAAGAGCAGTTCCATTTTGCCCTCTCTTCTCCCAGATCCCCTCCAGTCCTGCTCCCAGCTGCACCACATAGGAACTTGCCTCTGGGGCTCATCTCAGAGCTTTCACTGAGCTGATTTAATTTTCTGGGTTTGCAGAATACACATACTTATTTCGGAGTGTAAATTTTCAGTTCAGTGAAAAAAATCCTCACAATGGGGGACTAGCTGGGCACTAGCTCTGGCATAAGCAAACTAGCATAATCTGATAGAAGCAGGATAAATCATTCTCTGACATGGGGAGACATAGCACAGTCTCATATGTATCTGAGCACTGACTTGTGCTTTAATTCTACTTTTTTTATTAATAAATTATCAATGTGTAATCTACGTGCACTGAGACGATCTCAACAATCAGACCTGTCCAGCCATGAAAGCCAATTACAGGTTTTGATTTCAGAATTTGAAAAAAATCTGTCAATATTT
Source organism: Molothrus ater (assembly GCF_012460135.2). Lineage (NCBI taxonomy): Eukaryota > Metazoa > Chordata > Aves > Passeriformes > Icteridae > Molothrus > Molothrus ater. The sequence goes on from NC_050479.2 coordinate 84,263,873, forward strand.
TTGGGGTATTCCTACTCTCTTCTCATCCCAAGTAATAATCTTTAAAAGTTGAAGTCCGGGTAAAGAAAATCTGCAGCAAAGATCCCGGAGAGCATTTTAAGCTTCTTCTTTCCCAGTGAAAGTTATGGATTTAGACAGATGTGCATACTAAAGCTAAATGCAAAATAGTTGAACACTGTTGGAAATAGCATCTAAAACAAGAATGAGATGTTCTGTAATAAAATCAATAATTGGGTCTGAATTGAATAACTAATTGCCATTTCTGAAATTAACTTTATTCTCTTGTTTACTACACTGTAAACCAAGAATAATCCCACTGTATTTTACTGCGCTAGTCATACAACTGAAACAGAATTTGAGCTTCTGTTTTATTGCTGGATATGAAGAGCAATGAGTTGAAACAGCAGTGTGAATCCTTATGAATGAACAGAATTGTTTCATTTGGGAGGCCATTCTGAAACCAATAAAATTGTAGTTGGAACTAATTTTGTCCGTATGCTACATGGGACAAAATTGCTCTTACTGGTGTGGATGTATTTACAGCCTTTGGCACAATGGATTAAAATGTTATCTGGGATTGAGGTCATGTTCATTTCCTAATCTAAATGGAATCCATCAGAGAATCATAGAATGCCAGGTTGGAAGGGGACATGATGGATTATCTGGTCCAACCTTCCTTGACAAAAGCAAAACCACAAGTCTAGACAAGATGGTCCAGCAGTCTGTTCAACTAAATCTTCAAAGTGTCCAACATTCAGGAATACACCTCTCACCTAGGCAGATTATTCCAGTGGCTGATTTTTCTTGCTGTGAAAAATGTTTCTCTAGTGTAAGCCAGAATCTCCCCAGGAGTAAGTTGTACCCCTCATCTTTTTGATGGCACTCCTTGTAAAAGGAAGTCTTTGTAGCCAGCCTTTAAATACTGGATCATGGTGACAAGGCCTCCCTTAAGTCTTGTTTTCTCAAGGCTGAACAAAGCAGTTCTCTCAGACTTTCCTCACATGGCAAACTTTTCAGTCCTTGGATAATAATTTTGGCTCTTCTCTGGACCATCTCCAGCCTGTTCACACTTTTTTTTTTTTTTTTTTTTTTTTAATCAAGGGGACAAAAATAAATTTCCAGGTGTTGTGTGGAAAGCACTGAGCAGAGCTGTGCAGTGATTTCTTTATCTCTGCTGCTGAAGCACTCTTTGATGCAGGGTCCTGTTGACTTTCTTTGCTGTAGCAGCACCCTATTCACTTATATGGAGCTCGTGTTCATCAGAAGCTCCTGGTCCCTTTCCACTGAGCTTTGCCCCAGCTAGGTATATATCCCAGCCTTGCTGCATTCCTGGATTATGTTTTGTCAGGTGCAAGACTTCATACTTGTTGGACTTCATAAGCCTCTCATTAGTCCACTCTTCTAGCCTATCTTGCAGGGTCACTATCCCTTCAGAAGTTCTCCCTTCCTCACAGATATAATTATATCTGTAATTAGAGATGTGGCACTGGGGCTGTATTTTTTTACTGGACATAACTGAAACCATGATTTATCATAATTTGAAAACTGTTAAAAGGTATCATGAGTCAGGATAAGACAGTAGCATTATTTCAGTCACATTGTTTGGGATGAAAGTTCTGCCTTTGTAATTACCTCTCCTTGATAGCCAGCAGAGAGCTGAGGGAAGGTTGCACAAACTGGGCAAATATAAATTCTACTTGCTCCTATTACTCTCTGAGACATTAAACTTTTACAGGAATTATGTGAACCAGAAATGGTTTTTATGTATTTAAGTAACACCCAATTGATTTCATTCCTGTGTGCTAGTCTGTTCATCCTTTGAATCCATGCAGACTTTTCTTGCAGATATATCTTATGACAAGGAATTCCACATCTTCCCTCTGTGTTATGTAAAAAACCACCTTATTTTGTTTGCTTTTAACTTGTCTTTCATCTGATGTCACCTATTTCATGTACTGGAAGAGAAAATAAATCATCAATCCTATTGATCTTCTTAATATAAGAGTTTTTTATGCACCTACTAATTATAACCTCCACAACTGTCTATTCCCCCTTGCTGAAGAGTTTAGTTAGTACTTCACTTTATGGAAGCATGACTGTAACTGTCCCAGGAAAAGTCCGTATGCAGATATTAATTACTGACTAGATAAATTGATCTTATGTTTTTTGCATTTTAACCTAAAACATAGGGGAAAATGCACAAGATTTTTGAGATTTTGAATATATTCCAAGTCAGTCTTAGGAAGAGACCATCATTTGTCTCCATCTTTCTCACCTGGGAAGAGTGTCATTTTTTGTTCTTTGAATAGAGTAAGCAGAGGTGTCATTGTGCTGAGCACTTTCTCAAGGGTTTGTCAGCTCTCTAATTCATGCATCATTCACTCATGCCCTTAACTCTAGTAATCACACAAAGTAACATTTCATGACAAAATGTGAAATTAGAAAATTGATAGGACACTGAGAAATAATATCTGGACACATTTGTGTTCGGTTTCATTGTACTGTGCTACCCCAAGCAAATGCTCCCAGCAATGTGGTATCTGCTTACTGCAAAATAAGTGACTGAACTGGACTTTATTTTTTTTTATTTTCTTTATGTTTGGGAATCCAAACTAAAGATCTGAGGGAACCCAGCCTCAGCATTGTACAAAGACTGTAACTGAGATGGTGTGCATTAAAAAAAAATATTATCAGGATGCACACTTTTTCTTTCTTCATACTGCTTATGAAGAGGAACTCTGATGTGAATTTTTCCAAACAGATAACATTCTCTGCTGGATTCAGTGTTAGTAAGCCACAAAAATCAGGATTAAGTTAAATTTGCATCACAGGTGGTGCAGAGTATTGGAAAAGGGATTTGAATTGCAGTTGGCTGTCAAAATGGCACATTGGCTATACAAACATAAGTGAACCCAGGATCAGTCAGTGTGGGGCTGTTTGCCAATGGTACTGAAGTGGTGATGGCCTTCAAAAAGTCTTATGCTCTTAGTACTTACACATACTAAAAGGCACATTTACATTAAAGTTATAGCTTTGGCAAAAGTAAGCACTTAAAATTTTAATGAAAAAGTATTTATTTGCAGTTGTCTATGCAGCATCCTGATGTTAAATGCTTTAATGATATCATCACATAACATTTTTCACTGAGTGCTTCTATTTGATAGATTCATTGCGACAGGAAGCATAGATTTATATTTTTTCAATTTCAATTATAATTTACAAAGACTACAACTGCATTCCTAAAACAATGTCAAAGACCATTTCTTTTAAGTGTAAAATGATATATGAAGCAGTTTATATGAAACTAATTTACCTGAACGTTAAAAAGTATTGTCATGAGGCAGGCTTTTTTACATTTTAGAAAGGGATTTATTTCATCAATGTGTCGAATTCACTTTTTTTTTTCAGTCCACCACTGCACTGTAAGAAGACTAAAGTAATTTTTAGCATTTTATATTTAATTTCTTTTAAATTATGTTATTTTTATCACTTCCTAGTGCTTTTTTCATTATTCAAGAATAAATAGATAGTGAAGAAAGCCAGCTGAAGTGGTAGTGGAAATGAAAAGATGGATTCTCTTTCATGTGCTTTATCTACACAAACTGTGATTTAGTAAAGTAACCTAACTCGTAACAAAACTCCACTATGAGGATTTTACTTATCTTTAGGTGCCAGCAGTTTATAAGCAATCTTAAGACAAGGTGTATGCTACAAAGACTGTAATGAATAGAGATATCTTTTAAGAATGCTATTTCCAAACTGGGGTCACAAAATGGACAACTGCTGGTGATGGCAGGGTTTCTGAAATGAAACACAAGATACAGGAACTTGGCTCAAAAAATATGCTCCAATATACAAGTCTGTAACCTGTGTAAGAAATGTGTATTTACTCTTTGGATGAAGCTAAGCACAAATTTTAAGTGCTGAGTCTAATGCAAGGATCACTGCGTGAAATTTCACTGTAGTCTCTGACAACTTTGTGAACAGGAAAATCCAGTGGTGTGGAAAGGCATGCACTAACCATAAAATGTACTGGATATGGAAAATAAGAGGCCTTTACTTGCAGTTATGGTTTGGGAAAAGAGAAACCAGAAGCAGCTGTTTAACCTTTCAGTCTAATTAAGGACATATGAAAAACAATTCCTATTTCAACAACAAGAGTTGTTTAAGCTAAAGAGATAAAACTTCCCTTGAGGAGGGGAAAGAAGAAAGGAAAATTTCCTGAATCCATAGAGAAGCTGGACCAGTTGAGAATACTGTCAAACAGAAACTCACTAATTGTTCAATAATTTTTCAACTTTTAGTGTGCAGTTTTAACATTTTCCTTAATAGGGTAAACCAAATTCACAGTCTTTCTTTAATCTTGTTTGATTTGTAGAGAAATCCAGCTCAGTAAAGCACACTATTCCTTTGGACATATTGACTCCCTTAATATTAGCAAGAAACAACATGATCAGAGGAGGTCTACAAACCTTTCACACTTTGTCTGGTATAAACCATAAACTCATCTTTACAAATACCGTCTTGAATTAATGAACATTTATATTAATCTCCTTTTGACCGTGTCAAGGAGCAACTGATAACCCTCACTAGATTGTACCTATTGCCTGCTCCTTGCTTTTGGGGTGTGTGTTCATTCTTACCTCTCTAAAATTAAAGTTGCATCTTCCTTTTCATGTGTTTTATATGATTTTATCTTCTTGACCCCTTGCATGAATTTCAGAGGATTCTTTCCATTACTTGAGCCTGTTGGGGTTTCCATTTTGACAGTCATTTCTAAAAGAAACAATAAATAATTTTGTGGTATTGAAATTAACAGTACATTATCTCCAGTACAATAATGACAGCAGCATGACAACTTGCAAATTAATGGTAAAATAGATTATCACCCTTTCACACTCATTTTTGAGATATTTTGCAACATTACTTTTTTGTACAATATAAAGTCTGGGATGTGTTAAACAGCAGCATAATTTATTGCTGTTTTCACAGACAGGATATTATATTGAGGCTTACAAGCCTTCTATACCTTGTCAAACATGTGAAGAACACTTGATAAACCATTTTAAAAAGTGTTGAAGATGCAATCAGCCATTTTAGTAGAACCAAAAATGCTGATTCTGGCCATGTTTGTTAAACACAAATGTTAATGGCTCTCCTATAGAATTTTTGCAAGTTTTCTCTTGCAGGCTAGTTTGTGCATCTTTTACAAGACATATTCTCCCATGTTTTGTTTTATTCAATTATTTTAGTGGAAGAATCTTAATAGTAGTTGTACTTCACTGTCTTGTGCTGGTGTTCAGAGGTTTCCATCAGAGATGGACTTTACGATACAATAAAGGCTGTGTGCAACTTACGACAGGTTGTAAAAAGCTTATTTGCTAAGGAGCTCATGATGTAGAGATGAACAAATGTCATGAGGCTCTTGTAGCCTCTTACACCACCAGAATTTAATTAACTATGGTTGTCTGGAAAGCAGTGTCCTTCCTCCAACACAAAATAAACAATAACAAATTATTCTCATGCCCTTGTCTCTTTTCATCAGGAAATGGAATTTTTATGATCAATGTAATGTTCATTCTTGGTTTCTTGAATTGTTTAGTGAATCTTGTAATTCAGTTTTTGTAGAATTACACACTAGTCATCAGCAAATGGTCAACACTTGCTGAATGAAGTCATAATATCATTAGGATCTACGTAAAAATTTGAAATTCTTTGATTTTTCTCTCTGGATATAATCTCAAAATGAAATTCCAGGATTACATCTGGGTATTCTTTTGCCTTTAGATAGGAGACAGAAGGAAGACTATAGGATCCCATCATTGAGTTATCCTGGAATTATAGAATTATTTGCATTGAGAGAGACTTTAAAGACAACCTAGTTCCAACCCCCACTTCCATGGGCAGGGACATTTTCCAGCAGATCAGGTTGATGAAAGCTCTATCCAGCCTGACACTGAGTAGTGGCAACAAATTTAAGAGACCAAAAATCCAGTCGTATTGGACATGTTAATTTCTTCTATCCTCAAAGAAGCCATAGAAAATTACTTTTCACTAAAAATTGTGAAGCTGTGACCATAGTTGGATGATTCATTAGCAACATTTCCAAGGCATGCATTTTTCTGAACAATATCAGAAATAAATTTCAGTATTGTATTCACACAATTCTTGCTCACAGTAAAATACCAAAATATTTACCAGATACCACTAACTGGTGCATTGTGGATCTTGTATGAGCTGAACAGGCTCACAAGATTTGAGCTTCACAAGATTTGAAAACTGCTTGTTCTGCTGCAAAAATTTCTCTACTATTTCAACAATTAAAACCCTTATATGGATTGTGTGAAGCATATTTATTACTGTTGTTAATTGAAATGCATGAATCAAAGGAGGAAAGGTGCTATCTGAGATCTGAACCTGACTTCTCTGGGTCTTCTCTGTTCTCATAAAGTGAGATTTATGTTTCAAGGGAAATTGTTGTATAAATTCAGACACTTTTCTCTAGCATTTATAATTTGCTCATGCTAACATTGTACTGTGATTATTTTCAAGAAATTATGGTCTGCTTTACTTTGTGACTCAATTGCTTTTATTAATTCACTCAAGTGCTCTCTCAGAGGATAAGTTCAAGGAAGTCTGATATATTTTAGGATCCCTTGTGTCTCCTCTGCCAGATAAATCTGGCCTGACCATGATGATTAACTCTGTGGCCCAAAAGGAGGTCTGCTAATGAGCATAAATGTGGCAACCCTATCTGTGAGGTCAGGAAAGATCAGGAAGGGGAATGAACACATTCAAGGATCTGCATACCAGGGAATGAGAAGATGATCATTTCCAGTCTGGACCAGCGTCATGTGTGGTCAAGCAGTGACACACACAAACTTGTATTTTGGTGCCTGCCTGTGTGTGTCACCAGCATCCATGAGTGAACTCATACTCTGGAGAACACTTGGAGATCATTGCAGTTTATTGTGGAGCTCCTGAGTTACTGAGGCACAAAGCAAGACAAAATTTAGAAGCCATTCCTGAGAGCAGAGCACATTAGACTGAGGTCCCTGACCGAGCACTGAGGAACAGGCTTTTTCCTTTACCTGAGCTGAGGATTAAATACCACTGGGGTGCACAGGTTGAGTGGCAGCTACTTTCTGAAGGAGCTGGTGGGAGTTCACCATGGTGGAATGTTCATTTGTAGGAATGTTACTTTGTTCTCAGTAAATTGTTCCCACTTTGGGCCTCATATACAGGAAAATCAAATAAGCGGGTAAAGCTCAGATATGGTTGTCTTTCAAATTTTAGTTTTTGATACAAAGATAGAACAGAATTTTGTAACTGTTGGAACCTCTGGGAATTTGCTTCAGTCATGCACTTTTCTAGAATGTATTTTCTGGTTTAGATTCTCCCACTTCATAATTCCAGTGCTGTTTTTTCATAAGTATGTAAAAATAAAGTGTTACTTTCATGTTCCCTTGAGTAACTTAAAAACTACATTTTTGAAGTAACTGACTAGTATAGTTATGTAACGCACATTCTGTATACAGGAAGCTGTAGGCATGTAGCTTTGAAATACACAGTAGTCATTGAGTTAGGCTTTGTGATCCTTAGTAAGTTGTGTCTGCTCCACTCTTGAATATTTCTGGTAAAGAATGTTAAAAAAAGAAAACATAAGAATGTTTTTTAGTTTAAATTAGTTTGTTTGTTTGTTTTATTCTTTTAGGCTTTTTAAATCTGAAACTTATACACAATGTCTTGTAAACATGTCTCAATTATTTTTTTACAATCTGCAGTGTTGTGATGACAAAAGTATGCTCATTTTTTAGAGAAAAAAGCTCCTAGTTTTTGAGATTACAAGGACCTAAAATGAAATCTAAGTGTAATGAAACTTTGATTGACAGTAACAAAAACTATTAAGATTTTAAATCTAGCTTTTAATTTTAATAAGTTAATGAATAACTATTAACTTATTGTCTTAGAAATTCAACAAAAACTTGAAGCATGAAAGTATTAATAGGAAGTAAATCCAATTGACAATTCTTACCATGTCCAGATTAGAAGCTCAGTCTATCTTTTACTTTGAAAGATTTTACTCTGTTGAGAAATGGACTCCAGAAATAATCAATTTTCCCACAAAATCAGTAAATATTTTACTGCCAAATAAACTTTCAGAATTTTTCCAGATGCATAAAGATGTCAGCTGCTTCTCACCCTGTTGTCACACTCATCATTGTACTTAATATTTCTCTATTTCAAGAAATAAAATATCAACAATATAAATTTTCCAGTATTGTATTCATAACTTGGATTGATGAGTCTGGAATTGAGAAGATGAGGATACACTGTTCTCTAAACCAGACATATTTGTTTATAAATAAGGACCAATGCAGGATGCAGATCGGTGAGGCCCAGCACTGTTCTGGACTGTGCTCATTACAGCATCAGACAAAGATATGGATGAAGATGGGTGACACATTTTCAGTCTATAAAGCAGAACAGTCTAAATTCAGTATCAAACTGTGGCATGCTGGTGAGATAGAAGCTGAGACAGTGAAACAGCTGCAGAGAGTTGGATTTTTAACAGAGTTCTGCTAGGTGGACTGCTCTACTTGACTAACCTGTCCTCGGCACATCGGCTACTGTCACCTTTTGATCCCATATATGTGACTACATATAAGAAGTGGGCAGCTAAATGCAGCAATAATCCTTGGATGAAGACAGCCTTGTTGTCTGGAGTGCTCCTCTAGAATAGGGTTGGAGGCTGTATAATTTTCTCCTTGTTGAAGTGGTTGCAACTAATTGGTATAGTTATAATTTATAACCCTTCACTGCAGCCTGAAAGATACTTGTAACAATGTAAGACATCTTTGCTGCGATGTACTGGTGCCTCTGTTGGGTTTCATGCTGCAACCCCCTCCACACAGTCAGGTACTGCTGTAACCAGAGAGCCACTGAGCTTTCTGTCACTCTAGACAAGAATATAAACAATTGGACACAAGATGGCTTGCTTAATGCAGCTGGCTATCTCACACCCCTAAGGAAAAGCATAGGCAAATCTTATGTATGTAAAGGTTTAGAGTTAATTATGAAATCTTTCTCATTTGCACATTCAGGAAGAACATCGATAATTTCTCACTATCATTTCCAGATCCACTATCATTTCCAGATGTAATTTTGTTCCTAGATATAAGGTGAGCTGGCAGGAGCTGGGACTAGCCAGATACTATCAGAACTGCTCAACTTCCTGCACAGCTACACAGGCTAATCAGGCAGAAGTGATCAAAGCAGCAAGATGTTGCCACCACTTCTTATTGTTTCAATAAGCATTGTAGCTGTTGAAGTTGTTGTTGGATTTATTGGAAATGGATTTATTACAACTGTTAATACAATTAATTGGATCAAAAGCAAAAAAACATCTTCTGCTGATATGATCCTGATATTTCTGAGCACATCAAGATTTATCTTGCAGGTGACAGTCCTGATGCACATCCACAGTCTCTACTTTGCTGATGTGTTTAAGTTGGCTTCAGTGTACAAGGACTTTGGTGCTGTGTGGATGTTTGTAAACCATAGCAGCTTGTGGTTCAGTACCTGGCTCTATGTACTGTACTGTGTAAAAATAATCAATACCACTCACTGGCTGCTGCTGCAAATCAAGTGCAGAATAGCTGGGATGGTCCCATGGCTTCTTTTTGGATCGCTGGTGATCTCCTCTATGACTTCTCTTCCTTTACTATGGATTACACCCAGCACTTACCTATGCAGCTCAACAGGGAACTGCAGAGAAAACAGCACAGCTCATGTCATGGACTGGGATAGTTCATCTCTCTACTTGCTGGTTCTTTACTTTGTAGGTTGCTTTTTCCCTCTAGTACTCTCCGTGGTGACCTCAGCTCTGTTAATTACTTCTCTGTGGAAACACAGAAAGACAATGCAATGTTATGCAGATACTTTCACGGATACTATGATAGACGTTCACCTAAATGCTATTAAATCCATTATTTCTTTCTTAATCCTGTATCTTTCCAGTTTTGTAGCTCAAATTCTGTTGATACTCTCGACATCTCAAAGTAAAGATGTGGTGAAAGTTGCAGTATCCTTAGTTGTAGCTGGGGCATATCCTTCCATGCACTCAATTATCCTGATCATAGTCAATTCAAAACTGAAATTGGCGTTTAGGAACCTTTGCCTGCATTTTAAGTGTCATTTGGAAGATAAGCCTCCAAGCCCCAGGCTTGAGAGAAACACTCTCCAGTAAGATATATGAAATCAATTATTTTACTGTCTAAAACAATATGATTTATCAATCATATTGTTTTACTGTCTTTTTTCTTAAATGGAAACTTTCATCCTCCAGAGATTTCTGTGACTAGTCCTCCTTGACATTTCAGTGCATCTGAAATAAAGTGAATTTTTGCCTTACTTGTGCACCAATCCAGATTCTTCCTTTCTGCTCAATATAGAGTGAGAATAAAAATGTACTGAATGGAAACAATGTACTTAAGTAAGAAATCAGTTTTAGGTTGCTTTGTGATTTCAGATTAAACTTTCAGTCTTAAACTTTCAGTCATAAACTTTCAGTTTAAGACTGAAAGTTTTATGACCTGTTTGAGTTGAAGAAAATGGGGACTAAGACAAGAATGTACAGAGCTCACAAGTATCAGCTCTCAGTAAAGGATTTTTTTTACCTGAGAAGGTTGAAATTTGACTAAAAACATGTTGTACAAGTTGGTGGTGCTACATGGAAAAAGATCGTGCTTTTAGACTGGAAAAGCTGGAAAAGCTAACTGGATTATAACCTGAGGGAAAATTAAGATTTGGAAGGACACAGTCATTTAATATAATCAAATTGCATTCTGAATGAGGTTTATTTGTGTTAGGATTCCAGTATGCCTGTAACAATGTTAAATACCTATTTATAAATTGATACTTTTGTTTGAAATATATGTTATGTTTATTTGTTTGGTTTTCTTGAAAGTGGATTACCAAGATAATGATTACAATGTAAGGTGATGTAGGTACATAGAGCTACCTGTAGAAAATCTTGCTCTTGTTGACTTGACCATTCTGATCATAGATTTGCCTTTATTGTCATGGTTTGCTATTGCTTTGAGCAATATTGCTATGAGTTGTTTCTAAGGCTGTTTTCTTTTAAAATTTTATGTTACTATGAAGTTTCACATGAAGTTGGTGAAATATATTTAGCAAGTCCGCTCGTGTTTTATCAAATAATGTGTTTGATAAATCTGTTCTAAAGTTCTCAGCTTATAAATTACTGTGGTGAGAGTTTCAATCCCACCTATAAAATTAATGAGCAGAATGACACACTTATTCTTGGAGCGTTCTCAGTTTTTGAAACATCAGAGTAATAAGTTTATAAAATTCTTTGAAAAAAAAATTACTGTTTAACATTATTAGATAAAGAGTGAATATAATGGTTTTAATTGGTACCTTAAAAATTTTTGAAAATTATCTATGTGTTAATAGGATACATAGGAGGATGTCTGTGTGATATGAAACAATATGATTATTAGCATGTGTAAACCACAGGTTCAGACTGCAGAGCATAAGGGAGAGTCATTAATCTCACAAACACAGCATTTGGAGGCACAGTACGTTGTACTGTAAAACTAAAGCTTCTTTAACGTCCACTGTGGTGGACTGCTGTAGTGCTGAATCAAGAGAGACACAGAAGTCCCTCGGGGGAAGCAGGTAGGAACCATAATGCTCATGTCAGAGCAGCACTCTGCTCTGCTCTGCTCTACAGCTGCAAGCCCTGCCAACATGCACCAAGGTTAGAGCAGCTACACAGCGACAGCTCTTCCAGCTGGCAACACTGTGGAAAGAAAGTGTTCTGTAAGAAATGAGTTTGTCTGAGACTGTTTTATTGCGGGGTGATTGGTAGGGGTATTTGGCTTTCTGAAGCTGATAATTTCCCCAGTGAGCTCATTTCTCTTCAGGTATTTCCAATCCCGTTTCTAAAGACAGTCTGAAGTAAAGGGATCAGAGCCAAAGATGATAATAACAGCCCTTGCTCAGCTTCTTCACCTTCAAGAGAGGGAGATCTGAGGCAGGCACAATCATTAATAATATCCTCTAGTGCTTCCAGGGGAAGAGGAGGACAAAGCTCAAGGACTTGACGTCTTTATGTTGTATTGATGAAAGTTTTGTTACACACAGCATAGAGTGAGATAGATGGGTACATAAATTAGAATTTTAAATGACTGGATTGGTAAATAAATTATTAGTTTTGTCCTTTTCCATTCCATTCTTCCCTCAAGCTTCAATTTATTTTCATGACTTCTTCCACAGTATATACGGATTTCCATTTGTTTTTTGATCTTACCCTGCTCTTTGGATTTCATCTTACCCCATCCTAAAATAATCTTCTGTATTCTCTTCGGATCTAGCCTGCTCTTTCAGGTACATTTTTAAAAAGCTTACTCATTATTATTTTACAAAAAAAAATCATTCACAAAATTACAGTAGACTTGTTTCTATATGTAGTTTATTTCAGAATGCAGATCAATAAACCCAATTAATACTTTGTCAATTATTATTTGTGCCCCCAAAACTCATAAGAAGAACGTCATTGAGATTTCATTGTCTAAGAAGTGTTTATATGATGATTGAAAATAAGACTGAGCTCACCAGTCTTATTTTCTCCTTCCATTTCTCCTGGAACTTTTCAAGTTACATGAAGTAGGAATAACATGAATAGGAGAATACTGTCTGCAGTTTCTATAAGGCCAGAAATTGTGGCAGCTCCAAGATCATTGTGAGTATGAAGAAAATTAGTGATTAGTGCAGTTTTTCATACCCACTGCATGAAAAACCAAACCTTGTCTTCATTGTCTTCTCCAATTTTTTTTTTTTTTAGTGCCACTGTTCTTTCTTTTTCTGGGTCAGAATTCATCACAATTTTGTGTCCAGAAAAGCCAGTATTTGGCTGGGCAGAAATTGATTGCAATCTTAGTAGCATGTTCATGAAGCTGGTAAGTTTCTCACTATCAGTCTCAGTATGAGAATCAGAAAGATTCTCATGAATCCACAGACATTCTGAGTTTCAATTGATGAAACTTGCTTTGTCATGTCTTTCCTTTTGCCTGCATTATTCAGAGGCTCTACCTGACCAAATCAGTAGCGGGGTGCTGGATATGAACTCTGCTATCCCTAACATACTGCCTCTCCTCTGCTAGCCATGCACTCATCCTTTCCTCTCTGCTAGGTACACAAGCCAGCACTGCCAGCTCCATGGATCCCAGAACAGATGTTCTTATAAATGCCACTAAAACTCCAATCTTCACTTTTGCTGGTTTTCTAGCGGTAATCAGGAAGCTTTTCACCTTCTTTGCATCTGACAGCACAATGGTGCTAATTTATTCTGAATAATTTTGGGTAATATGAAAAGTAAAATAAGTGTCAATGGAAATGCCACACTGTACCTATCTTTTCTTGAAATATGAGTTCCCACCTTTAGGCAAGGTCTGGAGAAAAGTTTTCCTTCCTGTAAGAGTTATAATAGGATTATAACCTGGGATTATTTTTATCCCTATTTATTTATTGTCTTCCCTATCATAATACTCAGCCTTCATTTCATTAATATCACAAGGACAGTTTCTCCAATGTTACAAAACACTTCTGAAGGCTAATCCCCCTTCCCCTCAATATTTCTTATCCTGTTTGTTCCTCATTTGAGGACATCTGGGTGGGAGGTCATTGAAGCTTAGTTAGATGTATAAAAAATGTTTTATATAAATCTTCATAGAGACATGGGTTTTAAGGCTTATTTAAAAAAAATCTTTATAAATTAATGTGAAAATGGCTTTAAATAATTATGTTAAATATATGAATTAGGCTCATGTTACTATCACTTCTAAGATTTATTAATTTCAAATTGCCATTTCTCTCTCCTAATATCTAGGTTTTTGCAAGGAACCAAACTTTACATTGGCCAAAGTAGTCATAAAAGATATCAATTGCATCAGAGAAGAGCATAGGCCCTCTTGGAACCAGAGTTTCTGATGCTCATAAGCTTTTCAGTGGTCAGAGGGTTTTTCATTCCTAAGCTTTTCTTGTCTCTGCATTGAGATATATCCTTCTTGAGTATTCAGCCTCTCTGTGTGTGAAAGGACAGGGATATTTTATCATCAGAAATCAGAGTAGTAGTATGGGTGGTGGCTATAGTGGGATTTAACTGGGCTTTTGAGAGGAGAGGAAAGCGAGGAGAAGTCTCACAGATCCATGAGATTTACTTTGGCTGGTCTCTTTTCCCAGTACAGGTAAACAAACTGGTGAACAAACTGGGGCAGCTATGCAGCCTTCAGAAGCTGCTATTGCTGAACTGGGATCCACGCACTGAATGCTCCACTACAAAACAGTTCTTTTCCTGCCACAGGAAAAGCAGAGGCAAAGTGCTAAACAGGAATAATGACTTGACGTCATCATCTCTTTATTGCCTCTTGGGAGAAAGGGGTGAAATTAAACCCTCTCTGGCCTTTAGGCACTCAAATGTGATATTGTGATGAGATTAAGATGTATGATATAATTCCTAAATTTTAAAAATGATTGGTACATAATTATATTCTATTTTTAATCTTTTTCCACCCCCTTCCCCAGTGTAATATTTGAATTTCATTTTTTCTCATTTTGTATCTTTTCTTTTTCCCCTCTCCTTTGAATACTTCTTTTTCTTTTCGTTTTTAGGAAAAAATTAATTATACATTTATCACTCATATGTCTTGACACTTCCCCTAAAAATCTCCACTATTTTTGCTGCTATTGCTGCTGTTATTGAAAATATATACCAATGAAATCAAGATGGGTTCATTTACATATTTACTTTATTATAATAAACACACATTTCAATGCACATTATTGGTTTTGGCAGACTTATACTTCTTCTTTTGTGATAACATTGCAAATAAAATCTCTCCCTTTCCTTGTGAAGGCATTTAAAAAACATAAAAAAAACCCCAACAAACAAAACCAAAACTGCTGAGACCCTGAGATATGTGAACCTTCCCTTTCAAATACCACTTTAGTCAGTTCTGCTTTGTTGTCCTTTCTCTGCCATTTGCTTTCTCTCACTCCAGTGTGGATCCCTTTTTCTTTTACAGACTGTTATTTTCATTCTCATTTTTCCCTGTCTCCTTTAAGGTCATTCTTAAAGTCTTTACTTTTCTCTTCCTCTGTTTAGTTTTAATCGCCACCCTTCAATTCCTCAAACACTTGTTCCTTTCTATGTTTACACTGTTTGTTTCCCTTCCAGAGTAGAGATGACCATCCAAATATTTTCATTGCCTAGGACTGAGATAAGGAGGAAAAAGAAATAGAATGTAGCTGCACGTATGCAAACAGCAAAGTGGAAAACACGGAGTTCAAATACTGCATGTGTAAATTCTACGTTCACAACTAAACTTATTTTAAATGCATCCTGAGAAACTTGCTCACTCTCTTAAAGAAGAAAACAGAAGTCTGCCTGTTGGAATTAATTCTCACCAACAGAAAAGAAGATAATCAGCTTTTTTTTCCAGAGGAACTTCTCAATCTCCTCCAATAAAGACTTATTACAGGAACTATGAATAGGTATTCGTTGAGCTCATTTGATAAATCATAGGAAACACAGCATGAGCTTTATACAGGTGTTCAACCAACCGAGGTTCAGACCCTTAACATAGCATGTGGGTATAATTTGAGTTTCAATGGTCACAGATATAATGTTTCTCTTGCTTGAGGTACCCATAGCTTTCTTTAGGAATCTGAAGCAGAGTTATTGCACATGTAGAGAAATATATCTGCCCCTGTTGAATAAGTATCTATCTCTCAGCTAAATTCAGCACAAAAGGGGAAAAGACATAATATAAAAACTTTGTCATTCTTAAGTCATGTTTAGACTACAGCAGCAGCCAGTTTCCTTTTTCATTGCTTTTTTACAACTGGGTGAACTTGTGCATTTTTTCATGCCATGGCTCTACTCAGGCAGGAAAAGGGAGAAAATTTCTAAGAAATATCCCCTGGAAAAGGTTATTCTGAGATATAAAATCTCTTGCCTTCAATTCCCTGATGCTGTGAAAAGCTAAAATCTTAGGTCCCCTGTCTTTTGGCTCTTACAAAGCCAGTCTGCTATTATTTCAAAAGTCAGCTCCAAAGCACATTCTGTCAAAAGAGGGTTTGGCTTTTGGAAAGTGAATGACAACTCAAATTTTGTATTAAGTTTGAAACTGGCTGAACACATATATAAAAGCTCTTGATATATGAAGGCATTGGACCAAGGGACTGGGAAGAAGGACAAGGTTCATTAACGATCTGTGATGAATCAACCCAAACTTCTCCTTCCCAGCCCCTTGGCCTGCTGCATCTCATCAACATGGACATGACTTGATTTGCCTTACCTAACCTAACCTGGGAAAGGTTAAAATCTCAGGCTGGCCTTGTGGAAGCTTTCAGAAATCCCTTGCTTTTCTTGCTGACTGTAGAAACAACCTGTATACATTACCAAGTTAAGGAATGAGATGCTTAACAGTCTTTGAGTAACATTCTCTTTGAACCTCTTCACCTATATGAATATCTCGAGTTCCAAACTGCTGTTTTGACCAAAACTGGGAACTTTTGGATGATTCTCAGATCACCCTTCAGAGCACTGGTGGTCTCTTATGTTATTTCTTCTCACTATACTTTGGCTTATTTTAGATTTTCCTTTCGTACTTCACTAATAAATCCTCTGACAGACATCAGGGCGATAGATGCTGAGGCTGTTTCGGGTCTCCGTATCATTCCACTGGACACCATTGGGATATACTTACTTGTCATCATTCCATTTGAATGTAATCAGTTAATTATCTCTGTCCTCAAACTTATCAGAAGGAGGAGATAGAAATCTCACAACTCTGGCAGCTCCAGGACACCTAGGCATGTAAATATTATCCAGTTTCTGTCTTTCTCCCTTTTCCTTCTATGTTTCTAATGTTTTTTATTTGTTATTCAACTGGTGCAGCTAAATCACCAAGACTTCCTGCGCTGTCTTTGGGGATAACTGCTTCTTCTACTCAGTTTATAACACATTTAAAACAAAACATTGATTCGATGTTGCATATCCTCCTCTAAATCATTATAACACATAAAATTCCTTCCTTATTTTAAGGGGCAAGTTCTAAAAAAACTTGATACAAAGTAATGCAAACAAAAAAGTAGGAAAATCCCTGGAACTTATCAAGTTCTTATATACCCATATTTTGAGGAGAAGGGCAGTGACGCAAAGTACAAAAAATTTAAAATTTGTGAATATGCAGTATATTTTCCTCATTTATTTCAGAAGCAGAGATAAATACAATTATATATTTTAGTTTCATGGTGAACTCCTTTGTATCCTTTCATCTTTCAGTTGAGTAGGCTGTTGAGTTTTCATGAGTCAAATTGTTAAATCTCATATTGAAATACTAAGAATCAAACATTTCACTCAAGACACTTTTTCCTATAGGAGCTTTGTGTAGGGTTTTTTTTGTATTATAGCCTATTATTTAAAATTTGGCCGCAAAAGCAGTACAGTTATCTATAAGCCAGCTGTCATGATTTCTTCAGAAAATCACTTTTTGCATTGAACTGATGTTGTGATCATATACTTTGCTGTCATGTGGCTTGATAAGTGATTGCTTGCTGTGAAGAGCCCACAAACTTCTAGTACTTGATCTTCTTACCATATATATTTACATGAGGTTGCAAGCATTGTACTTTCATAGCACTGATTGAACAATCTTCAAACAAATACATTATTCAACAAACATTTCTATGGAATAACTTCTTTCTAGACTGAATTTAAAAGAAATTAATCTGGCTCTGATCTTTACAAAGTTTAGTAGGTTCTATGAAAAAGCACTGTAAGGAGGGCAAGAGGGACTCATATCTAAGGTGCATCTCAGTTTAGTTCTATTATCTATGTGGCTTTCAATGATACATAAATCATCTCTATGCTTCATTGCCCTGCAGGAAGAAAAAGGTTTTTATTTGCCACTCTAAATTTGTTTGAAATAATACATAGGATTTGCTGTAAACATGCAGAATATTTTATTTCCTATTTTTATTTTGTTTGCCTATATTTCATACAACCTGATTTATTCCAGGCTGTGTGCTTCAGCCCGTGCCTGAAGTGATGTTGCTATATAAACAATTGATTTTCTTGCCTTTCAACAGAGTCCCCAAAGAGCCTTCAGTGAGAATCTTATTTTGAGTATTTTCTACATAAATCAAACAGCTTAAAAAAAAAAAACTGAATAAACCTTACATTATCTATATAAACCCTATACTGTATAGCAGCTATATATCTCAGGCTCAATGTGCTGTATATTTTCATTTGTCAAATTTTTGATAGAAACTTACACAAGAAAATTGAAATTTTAAAACAAATATGTGAAAAGCCTGTGATGTCTCCCTTCTATCCTGTCTTTTCCATATGAGAAATTTTGGATGTCCTAAGACAGGACAACCGAGAAAAGAAAGTAGTAAACAGGTGGAATGATGGTACCTAAGACTTGTAGTGGTACTTTCCTGATCCCCATTGTTCTCTGATTACTTCTGTTGGGCTCAGACGATGTCCAGCTTTTTGTGGAATTATACTTGGGTGAAAGCACCAGGGAGAGGAAAGGTTAAAAAAATGCAGTTGACTGTCTAAACTTCAGGAAAATTTCACTAGAATATTTCTGTAGGAGACTGATAGAGTGAAGTAACTCAGGCTAAGAATGTTATCAAAAAGAAAGTCAATAAGTCCCGCACAGGGAAAAGTTCTCTGGTATGAGAATGCTCTTTAAATTGAGCTTATTGAGAAGCTCAATAAGGTGCAGTGCCTGAAAGGTGAAGAAAAACAAAATTAGACTAGGAACAAGGTCCTCCATACCCCCTGGAGCAAAGTGCAATAAATTGTGATAGATTAACTACTATCAGAGCTCTTTTAAGCTAAGGTATAGTCAACATGAGGTTTTACTTTTGATAAAAATAGTTCTTTAGTGAAATTCTGCTCCAAGTGATGTGCAGAGGAACAGAGTAATTTGTCTTTATAGCCTCGTACACTGATGGAATCTCCACTCACCATTCCAGCTCCTAGTCTCTGAGAAACAAGTTCTTGTTCTCCAAGGGGAAGATAACATACAGAGTCACAAGACTAGTTAGCAATGCACACAAGAAATTTCTTTCCTGGTGAGAAACATCCATTCCTTTTATACTCTGGTATAACTTTTTGTTGTTTTTCAGTCAGCAGAGGTATGGGCAGTTTTGCCCTAATGGGGTTTCACTGGGCAAGAAAATGACTGTGATGTCAATAGATTTGTGGAGATTAAAGTACACAACAAACTTATTTCTTTCCATCTGAATTCCTTTTTTACTTTTTAGGGTCCAAATTCTCTAGTAATTCTGGAACAAATCCAGCAAGATTATATCAGTTACTGCTCAAAAATTGTTATTACTGAAAGAGAAGTTGAGACTTTAATCAAGATAGAGACTTTTTGCCAGCAAACAGAGGGTAAAATTTTTGTGAGCTAGCAAAAAAAATGTTGGTATTTAGCAGAGTCCAGAAGAGAAGCACTGTACTAGGGATACATAATATCTGATGAGGCTTATTCCTGTAAGGTAAATGAGAATCCTCCATATTGTTAATATTGTGGAATTACTCATAATTAAAACTTATGAAGTCATCTGCAAGCAAAGTCTGTTAACAAACTTAAGTGTGAATACAAAAAGCAAGACAGAATTTTGGAGAACAAAAGGTTCATGAAAACATGAGCAGCCTAAAGCCACAGTGGAAAAATAGGGATGCTAATTCAAAGATACTGTTGAGAAAAAAACAAAATCAAATTAAATAAACCAGACAGAAAGGTACTTAAGCTCCCCATGGAACTCCTGAACTCCTCTTGTCTATCAAGTTAAAAAAAAAAAGATAAAACTCCCAAGAATCTTTCAAACAAAAAATCTAATCTCTATAATCTCTACAAGAAATTTAGTGGTTTGGTTTTGGTTTTTTCCCCCTCATTAAATTCAATTATCATACATTCAAATACAGGAGGAAAAAGAAAGATATGATATGAAAAATCTCTGACCAAGCCCAGCTTTATTAATAATTTAGATTTCCTATTTCCTACACCTGTTTTGATTTTAGATAACAGCTTTGTTTTCCTTGTTGCACAGATAAGCCAGGTCACTGAGGTTCAGAGTCTTTAGCCACCACCAAAAACTCATGTTATTGTCAAGGGGCTGATTCACTTAACAGACTAGAACTTGTAACGTCTTAAACTCAAATTTAATCCAGTAAATTATGGCTGCTCTTCCTGTACATCAGATTCACTAGGCAAAACTACTGCTTATCTTCAGAAACTACTTGAATCAGTGTACTATGTCCTAATAGTATTTTCCAGGTCCTCCAAGGACAAAAACCAAAGAAGTATCTCTGTCGTTTAGGGTTTATTATAAAAACCTATTCCTGATCTGTATTTTTCCTGCTTTCAGTTCAGTGTAAATGGAGCAAGACACATATATAACAGACAGGTTATGTCTACAAAAATTCAGAGTCTCAGAGTCTCTCAGCAGCATCATGAGCAAACTGTCATAGTTCATTTTGAGATCCTGGGATCAAGGTATCACATGTATTTGTGTATTATCCGCCAAGTTAATTCCTTCATCCCCAAACATTGAGAGACAAATTTAAATAATACCTGTGTAGAGGAACCCTGCCCTCCAAGGTTTAAACATGTGCTTTTAGTATCATTCACATGATTTAAGGTTTGCAGCTCTGCCCTCAATGGAGATTGGTGCCCGGGGTTTAGTGGTTGTGCCTATCATTTGAAAAGGTGGCCAATAATTCTCCAAGAAGAACAATGAGTCAGGATAGAATCTTGATGTGCCTTTGTCACAGACTTCTCATGTTTCCATGGGCTGTGTACAATTCTCTTTGATGGTTATCTCTATTTTTTTCTGGTAACCTCTGGCTATTGGATGGTAAATTACAGTCCAGTTCTATACTGGCAGGAGAAAAACTTAAAAATCTTTCTCCTAGTTTATTTTTCTGTCTGTAAAAAAGGGAATCATAGTATTACTATAATTTGAATGGAGTCCTCAGTATAGAGCCAGATTCTGCCAAGATAGAAAACATCTACTCTCAGGTTAATATTTTCTAGATATGCTCAGGCCTATCAAACCCATGCAGTGTTGCTGCTCCTGCTTGATTTGTTTGGAAAATGAAGCTGAAGCACATTGTGCTGGGATTACGCCATCTGCACCCACAGCTGTACAGCAGCACTGGGCTATTAAAGGTGAAGGAACAGAAAAGCAGGAAGTGGTGGGTAAAGTACAGAAATATACAGTTCTCCATAAAACAAAAACCACTTACAAAAGTATCAGATTCTTTATTTTTCATGGTGCATACCTGATAGCTTTTTAAATATTATTATTATTTTATTGCTGTATTTGTTATGTGGCTTTCACCTAGATTTGACCATTACTGTTCCTTTTCCATTTTTTGTACAATGCGAAAAACTCCATAATAGAGGTATTTATTACCTGTCATATTCAACACAGGAAAACAATTTGACACAAGTCCTGACATTGGGAAAGTGTTATTTTTTCCATGAACTTTAGAGATTAAGATGTTCCTCTTCATTGTATGACTGTTACCAACAGAGCCATAGTTTCATTTTTAAAACCATTATTTTTTCACTTCGGAGCATATCATACATGTTCAGTTTGTATCACTAATATTCTTTGCAAACAGCTCTATGCAAACTGCTGAGGCTGTGACAAATCACAGCAGCCAACAGTCTATCAACAACCTTTAGCCAAACTCTATGCCATAATGGCTGATAGCACTCTGAATCAGAAATTAAACATAAAGACAAATCCTTGAAGGATGACTAGTGATAGAATTATTCAGTAAATACTGTAATAGATTTATATTTTGGTAACTAATTAATAAAACAAGCAATGAAGTAATATTGTCAGCACCTAAAGAGCTGTACCTCCATGAGAACATTTCTCATATGTAAGTGAAAAACTTTCATAACTGCAAAGAGTTTCGTTCAGAGTTATGGAGGATGAAGAAATATGCTGGTATAGTTATGAGTTACTAATTAAATAAATAAAATAGCATAGCATCTGTAAAATAAAAGTGTATCTACTCAGAGGCAAGTAAGAAAGCTGAATGCATTTTTGAGGTTGCTTGTGCATCATGCAAATGAAGGAGATTTTACTGTTCCCAGAATGGGTAAATTTTCAAGTCAGCTCTATCTCTAGGATTCACTACTTTCATGTTCAGAGTACACTGGATTTTGTTTCTCTGGACAAGGAGGAAGATACTTGGGGTACCTGAGTACCATGGTCAATTATTTTCCTGTCCTTGTCATAGATTTTTGTCAGCTCATACAGAAAATAGGAACACAAAAATATATTTTCCTATGTAATTTCTTACCGCTACCTTCTTTCTTTGGCTTTCAAGTCAGAAAAGCATGTTCTGCTGAATAACATTTAATAGGTGGGGTTATCTATTTTTAACTGTAGAGCAGAGCTTTTCATACTGACTGCACTGAAAAAGGAAGAGAAAGGTCACAGATGTCATTTTGTGGTGAAAAGATGCAGAAGCTTATTGTAAGAGATGTCTAGCATGCATTACTTTTCTTATCCTGTTTTATTTTTCTAATTCAATATGAAAGCTACTTACATGATAATTCTCTGAAATTGCGTTATTCAACTGAGCCACTATCATGGCAATAATAACAAAATAGAAAAGACTTTGAAGTCTATTATAAGTCTGCCTTGACCCAATTAAAAGCCATGCAGCTCAGTCCTGAGGATAGTCCAAAAAATCACACACCTCATTGTTCATCATAGGTCATGTCAAGGTCTTAAACTAATATTTTGCTGCTGAGCATTATGAGACAACAATGAAAAAATTGCTTTAGAGGTTCAGTACCTAATGCTGTAATTAAAAATTATATTTCTTTTTTTCACCCACTCTATGGGTCAAAAGAAGCACTCTACTCTTTTTTACTCCTTAGGAAACAACATCAACTAAAAGCCTTTCAGTAACGTTATCTATTCACCTGATCTATAAAACATTATTAGATGTAATTTCTATTTTCTGTTTGTTTTAAAAGTGACATATTTCACACTTATACATGTTAGATATAATCACCATGTTTTAAACTCTAAAAGCATGTGATCTATTGAATGAATTGATTGAATCCAATGTGATCATAACAAGGCAAACCTTTAAACTCCGAGAGTAACCAAATTCCACTGGCTGCAATTTCCTTCTTGCTAATTGTTGTAGCTGTTGGGGCGGCGGGGGGGGGGTGCTTTTAGTTTACTTGTTTTTTATAGAGAGTAAAAGTTACTGTGCCTCATTTGTCCAGGAGCAGCAATTCCACCTGTCAGTGAAGAGTTAGGATGTTTCATAGCCATGTGTTGTAGCCACAATCTTTTTAATCTCATCATTATGACCAAAGAGAAAGCTTATCTCAAAGCAACTGATAACAGCCTTTCCTAGTTATTTGCATATATCCTTCAGAACAAGATATTCACAATAACAGCCAAGCCCTGCTGAAGTGTGGCATAACCAGGAAAGGAATTGAGACAAAGCAAAAGGAAGTTATTGGCATAGTTTTAAATCTAATAGTAGAAAATTTAGCAATCTTAGACGACCTGTATGTGGAGATTCCACATAGTCTGTCCTACAGTAGAGGAGCACTGCAGATTTACAGCCTTCACGCTGTTGCTAAGTATGTCTAATGTTACAACATGTAACATCCTCTTATCCTCTTATCTTGTTCCCCTTCCTCCTTCCTACTCCTCTCCTTCCTGAGAGTATGAAAAAAATATAGAGAAATTAAAATATCTTTATAACTTCACCAAAATTTGGTAGTTTGTGCTTTAATCCTGTTGGTTCTCTTATAAATGGAAAAGAAACTGACTTCAGAGCACAGAAATTGGTGTAGCCATCATTTTGGGATCTCTCAGGAGACACTCACAGGCAGTCCTTTTTCCTCTCAATGTGTCGGAGACATCTACAATTTATTCACAGGATGGACAGGGAGGAAGTGCTTCCCTCTACCCTTTTAGTTTTAAGAGGTTATAATTTAGAAAAAGAGGTCTGATGAGAAATTAATTAGTCAGGGTCTTATTCCTCACCAGTTCAGTCTTGGACGATGCACCATATAAGCTAAATGAGTTCCATTTTATACCTTGCTAGATTTATTTTTACTTCTAATACTGTGATTGGAAGTCTGATCTAAAATCACAGTTTTCCAATGTTTACACTATCTGATTTTCAACCTATACTTTTTTATATTTGTTCTTACATCAGTTTCTAATCTCACATAACTCATCTAACTCTCTGTCGTTTATCCCATTGGTATAACTACAAAGAAGAAATATAGCTCCATTTTGCCTCTTGTTTGCCAAACAAAAGCAATCTCTTCTAGCAATATTCCAGAGGCTTCCCAATCCTGGCCTAACCTATTTCTCTCTTTTTAGACTTTTCAGTGAAAAGTATTTTTGGATAAATAAAATACTAATAGAACAAATTGCAAGTTTGGAGTCTGCTTAAATCCATAAAAGAAGACAATGAAAAATTTCCATTGTTGTCCATGGCCTTGGGGTTAGCCCTTTGTTTTCTATGTGGTAGTCACAGGCTTTCAGTTCAAAGTGAGAGAATGGCAATCTCCAATTGCTCTCCTAATGCCTCCTCCCTGACCATCAGTACATCCCATATACATATATCCATGTCTATACTTATCTATGCTTGCTTGGGTTGGGTGGCAGATCTCATCTAAACCCAGAGCCTAGCTAGACTGGGTTATTCAGTAGACTCCACCAGAAGGCTCAGATACAATAATTCTTCATTTTGATGCATGGGTTTGTGGTGAATTCTCAGAGCAGTTGTGATGACATCTATTCCTTTTGAGATGAACTAATTCCTTATAAAGCTGTCTGTAAATGCTCTTTCTGTGTTTGAAGTGCAAACCTGACAGGTTCTGACAGCCTGTCAGCCTCTTGTGTACAACTCCACTGGAGCCTGCTTTACTTCCGTATATTGTCACCAGTTCATTCATTATTTCTGAAATGTTAACATTGACTTCTAGCTGACTGACTTGAGGAGGCAATAATCAAGCTAAGCAAACTGAGGGTGACGACATAGCCCACCTGTTACTATACAACATTTATATAACAAAGTTTGAAAGTTTTTTTGTGTAGTTTTTCTGTTAGATCATCCAGACTGTCACAAGTATCTCAGTATATCAGTAGTACAAAATATTAAATATTGGTGTTAGACAATAATACCAGCACAAATGAGATAATTTACATGGAGGTTTTAACACATTGTCATTATGTTATTCACCATAACATAACAGTGAGACCTGTTTTACTTTTAAATTCTTTGAACAAAATAAAAACACTGTTATTCTAGATGAATAAAGAGTCATAACTATAATATCTCAAAAAAACCCCAAACAAACCAAAGTAACAAAACCAAACCCAAGAAAACAAACCTTCCAGTTTTAGCTATGTACACTTTTATGCCTCTCTGACTTTGATAATACAATGTTTTGCAATGCCTCCTTTTTTTCTTAAAAATGTAATCCATCACATTTTTTATAATCAATTACAAAACTTATGCAAAAGGGGTGTCAGATTAAGCCTGGTAAAAATAATGGTGTTTTTCATATATTGAAAAACCAGGTGATTATGGATCTGTGAAACATTGAGGTCTCTGGGGTTGGACAAAACCTGTTCAAAGGGCTTGGGATTGTAGATTTAAACATAAGTGGATACAACCCACTGGAGTTCCAAACATGCCTAAGACTGTTCTTGCGTCTGCAGTTGTGGACTGATCTGTGAAGATCTTCAGTAGGACTGCTTACTTGCTACAACCAACTTCCAGAAATTGCTTAAAATATGACTCAAGAAAGGCTAAAGTGTGGAATTCCTTCATACAATGTTGTAAAGCTGTAACAATACAGAATACAGGTATTAAGTCATGTTCACTTATTCCTGTTGAGAGATAATTAGGTCTTGTGTACTCTTTTACTTGTGTACAAACACATTTTATCTTTCCCTCTTGTCTTCTGTCATTTGCTGCACTGATTTAGCAATGCAAAAGCGATTCAAAGCACCTGGGCATTTATTAATGCTGGGTAAATAAAAATTTAAGCCCTTTTTTAAATGTGCTTTTCAACCTTGTTCACTGTCATTATGCTTGTTTTCAGATGAAAATGTTTTTATTGGCAAGAAGATCTGCAGAAAACTCAAGCTCAGTAAATAACAATGGGAACAAGTCTTCCCAAGAGAATTAACTCTGCGAGTTCTGCCCCGACCGTACTAGAAATTTAATGTACATATCTGCATAATACATTTTGCTGAGGGACTGTGAACTTTTTTTTCAAGAGGAACATGAGGTTGTGACAGTCACACTTCTCTGAGGAATGCTTTGAGTGTCCAAGTTCTGGTGTGTCTCTTCCATATGCATCTATTAGCCTGCTGAAAGGTATTACCTCTCACTGC
Organism: Molothrus ater; assembly: GCF_012460135.2. Lineage (NCBI taxonomy): Eukaryota > Metazoa > Chordata > Aves > Passeriformes > Icteridae > Molothrus > Molothrus ater. The sequence continues at coordinate 84,290,399 of NC_050479.2, forward strand.
AAACCTCACCCGGCAGGCATAATGTGGTTTGAGTTCTGACCTTGAGAAAGACTTGCTGCTTCTCTGTTGCCACAGGAGTAGTTATCAAAATACATAGTAAGAATAACAATAGTGGCCATCAGATACTATGGTAATGTTGAAGTATTCGCTTTCATACAGAAGAATAAATTGTAAAAACAAGAAAGTCTGAAGAAGTCCTAAGAGACAATATATAAACTAACAAACAAATAATTGAGTGCATTGACCATCTGAAAAAGTTTAGAAGGATTTTGTCTCTATGACATGGGCAGCATGACATAATTCTACCTTGAACAGAAAGCCCAAGAGTTTACCAAAGACTAGGCCATAAAAATGCCTGAATTACCCACAGACTTATAAAAATTAGTTGCCAGAAGTAATGTAGGATTGTCAAAATTCCTTTCATGTGATTGATGGTATCCATTATGTCAAATACAATAAACCAGCTTCATATTAAACTGCTATGGTTTAAACTAATGGAACCTTGTTATTCTCATACTTCAGCACCTCTGAATATTACCAGCACTAGGTCACTGAAGAGCAGTTTGGTAAGAAAAGGTGACCTGAAGATATTTCCCAGGAAAATTTACCCTGTAAAAAAATCTATATAAATTAGAGTCAGTATAAATTATCATAGCCAGTTATTAATATATATTGAAAAACAACTTAGGAGGTGAAATTTATCTGGCATCGTTATCTTATCCATTGAATTATATCTAGTAGAGAAGAAAGAACATAAACTGAAACCATTTGAGTGAAGCATTTACAGATACTTAATGTAATTGAGCACAATTCTGAATTCTTCTGAACAGTTAACTATTATTTGAAGTGTTGGAAGAGAATGACATGGCAAGGAAGTTGAGTCAAATCACCTAAAAGATATATTTATGTTTTAGTAAAGTGGACAAAAGGCAGTGTTTTCAGGGTATAATTCAACTTTCACTCTATCCAATTAAGTGATATTTAAAATATCTCTGCATCTATAAGAGTAGAGGAAATTAATCTTGCAACAATACTAAATATCTTCCTTCCCTTGCCCATGAATTCTGCCAAGTTACCTGAGTTAAAGGTCAGATCAGATGTGGAAAATCTTGCTGACAAGCACAAGTCTAAGTGATACAATGCTCTGCAAGGTCCCAAACACATAAAATCCTCAGGATTTGAGGCTGGCTTTGGTTTACTTTTTTAATAAAGATGAAGTGAATTTTGAAGATAAAGAGGGGTAGCATGATATATAATCTATCATTTATTTTAGATTTTATATAAACTCTCTGTAAGAGATTTACTTTCTTTCCCCTCTTCTTTTTTCTTCCTTCTGTAAATTCTGCAGACCAGTAGGAGAATTTTGTTTTGACAGCTTATCTAGTCTCAGCAAATGCAGTTTAATTTACTAATTCATTTGCATAGTTTCACCTTCACCTATCAAATTTAAAGCCTGTAAATTTATCGGTGAAAACAACTGAGAGAAAAGAAAAAAAAAATCAGAGGAAAAAAGGAAGAAGTTGATGCAATAAAATTTGGAGGCTGGTCTAAACTTTAACAAATCTGTAGATTACTGAAAATTATGAGGAATTTAAGATATGATTTTGATTTCAGTTTCCTATTTTCCAAGGGAATACATTTTTTAACATGCAATAATAAAAATGTCAGCTATCAGAAAAAAATGTGCAGAAAAGAAAATCTCAGATAGCTAAATCCACAGTGAGTCGGAGTTAACCTTTTAGGAAAGCATATCATTAACTTCTTTGGTCAAAGACTATTAATCATGCTGAGTTATTTTTGGAAAAGCCTGTTGTCTGCATACATGTAATCCTCAAGCTGGTCTTTAAGAATAGTAATTTATTCAAGAGGCAACCCAACATAATGTAAATATTTGGCTTCCATGTTGTCTTTGCATTCAATATTATTATTAAATACAAAATTAATTGCTATCCTTTGAGAGGATATTCTAACAATATTGTTACTCGTTTCTCACAAAGCAGCTATTTTCCTACTTATATAATTTACTAAGGAAATAATATAGAAGTCATACTATATATTTGTATAGAAATAATAATATTAATCTATTAGATTTTCAGAACAGTAATTATTTTTAATCTGGTAACATTCATTAATGCTGCATTTTTAGGTTCTTAAGAGCCAATGGTTCTCATTCAAGACAATGGAAACCACTGTGCCTGTTTTGTGTAATTAGACACCTACCCAACAGGACTGGCTATTCCAAGAGTTCCATAATTTGGGGTTTTGTAACAATATTATTGCTCAAGCAACTGTGCTGTTATAATTTCATTTAAAATACCACCACAGACCTAAGTTTTCATATGAAAAATGCAGGAGGATATAAAGAGTTGGTTATCTTTAGGATAACTAAATCCTTACTTGAAATTTCAACACTGAGGATTAATCTTGAGAATTTAGAAAAGCAAGGAAATGTTGTTGCACGTGCCCAAGAATGTTTTGTTTTCTATCCAAAATTTCAGGAGAACATTCATGAATATTTGCTTTACTTCTATTATGTCTTTGTGTGTATTTTTCAGATGTATTTAGCACTTCCTTTAATGGGAAGAAACAAGACCAAGAAAGGTTGCTTACCTCCTGTACTCTCAATGCTCTTTTGTCCAGTATTAATGCCCAAACCAAAAATTACAAATTTGATCATAGATTTTTTTTTTTCCTTCAGTAGTGTTATGATGCATAAAGTTCTAAGGATTATCAATCCTTTGGAATAGCACTGGGACTAGGAATAGTCAGGACTAAGAATACCATCTTCAGAATTTGCATCACCACAATGCTTACGAACACAAAATGTTAACTTGCAATCCCTACATGTCTCTGCTTGCAAATGTTGTACTTAGGATATGTGTTCAAACAAGAAGGGAAGAATGTATGGTGTAATGATTTTTTTCCTATTAGACAAATTTTAGGTTTGTTTTGTGTTTAGGTTTGTTTAAGATTTTTAACATTTATCAGAAGATTAGAGAAGTAGCTTTGGCTTTTTCAAGTTCTGAAGGAAACCTTTAATGTAAAATCTCTCTACATACAAATCATTTAGGGGGTTTTAACCCTTCAGGCGTGGTATCAGATATCATTATATCTACATAGTACTACAAACAGTTATGTAGGTCTGGTTTTTAAGAGTTAGCAAAATGTGACAAAGTCAGTTTTCCATGTCATGCTTCTCAGTTAATTAATACTGCACTGCTCAATTGTCTTCTGAGCACTTGGGTTTATAATGATGCTGAATCAGATTTCTCCTTTGTTATGAGTTCCCTAACATGCTTTCCAGTGACAACTCAAACTAGAGATCTAAAGGGAAAAAGAGAGGGTCACTGAGTCCTCCACAGTCTCAGAGAGATCCCCTATGTGCCAAGAGCTTAGTGTTGAAGTAGGAGGCTCTGTGAAGGCCCATCTTTGTCACCTCTGAGGAATTAGGTTTTCAAATACTTATCTATGTTCACTGATAGCTAGCAGGAGATAATAAATCTGCTGAATTCTCTGCACATAGGTCATTAAATAGTGGGTGAAGATGAACAATATTACCTATGAATCCTACTATTCATGAGCAGAGCTGGGGTTGTCAGGCCCAGCCTTCAAGCTTTTAATGCGTGCCCAAGAAAGGCATTGCTTTTCCATTATCAGGTCCCCTCAGCAACTGATGTTTAGTGAATACTTTGATGGATTCCCTGAAAGGAGTTATTACAATCCATAGTACAGAAGGATAAATGCCTTGACACGTCTCTATTTCTATAAGATTTTTAGACTCGGGTCCCCAGTGAAGCAAAGGGAACATGTTCTCCTTTCTAACATTGCCAACCTTCACTATCACAAGCACCCAAAATTAATAATTGTTTAGCTACTGAACAATTATGACAGATGATTAATTGATCACAAGGAGCTAGTTCTCATGGCGCTATTAATCAGTATGTCATCAAGCAGAAAGGGAAGGTAAGCAATCTGTATGTTACAAATCATGTAAGGGACACATTATTCAGTCAGCATGAAAAGGTCATTGTGGAGCAGAAAGCAGGATGAGGAGACTTAGCCAGATTGATGAGGCAGTGCTATTTTGTGTATTTATTATCAAGAAAAAAACCCAAAACAACTGATCTGTCTATACAAACACGGTAAATAACTGGTTTACTGAAACAAAATGCTAAGACAAGGGCAGGTTGCTGAGCTGCCAACAAGGCTTTAGTCTTCTTTTGCTCAAAGATTACCAAATGTGGGGTAAGGAAAGAGACATTTCCCTCCCACATCTCTGTGTGCACTTGATAGAATAATGTTTTGCAACTGTGGCCTCAGGACATGACCAGCCTCTCTCACCTCCTCTCCTGATGATTACCACACAACTCATTGGACACCACTCGTTACCATCTGCTGCAGGGAGAAGTCTGTTTGGTAAAGGAGCACAGGATGAAGACTAGGCTGAGAAAGAAAGAGTAAAAGGGGATTTATAAATAAAGAGTGACTTTTTTTCAAAGGCAAATAGTGGAAAGTAAAGGGGAATGTTTTGAACTGAAAGAGGGTAGTTTAGATTGCCTGTTAGAAAGAAATTCTTCATTGTAAGGGTGGTGGGGCTCTGGAACAGGTTGCCCACAGAAGCTGTGGATGCCCCATCTCTGGAAGTGTTCAAGAACAGGTTGGATGGAGTTGATAAGCAACCTGATCTACTGGATGACATCCCTGCCCATGGCAGGAGGGTTGGAATGAGATTATCTTTAATGTCTCTTCCCAGCCAAAGCGCTCCAGGATTCAATACTTTTTGGAAAGCAGTTACATGTCTTCCATGACGTGCTGGAGTTGCATGCCAATGGGAGAAAACATGAATGCTGTTGACTGTAGGACAGCTTCCTTTCCTCCCAGGTATGACTGTGCACAGCAGCTTCAGGCAGATGTGATCTTTTTCTGCCACCATTTCAAGCTAACCAGAAGATACTGTGCTAATTGCATGGCAATTAACAATAACCCTGAACCAGGAGGTGATAAAGAATCTTTAAGAATCATTAGAGCAGGGGTGAAGAATGCTTTGTAAATCTGCCAGGCATTTAACAGCTGTGATATTTTGCACCTGGTGTGGTCTCCAAGTACAAGCAGAGCATATATCATGCTCTGGTGTGTGTTTCTTACAGTGTTCTGGATAGCCTGCCTTGGTGGTGGGGGTGGGCACAGTTGATGTTTGTGCTGGATGGAAATAACCATCAGAAAGGTTCTCCCAGGGGTCTACATAAAAAAAATTTGGGTGGGCATAAATACCATTGTCTCCATGGCAAAATTTATTTGTTTTCAGGCTTCTCCCATCAGGAATTAGTGGTTTAAGGCAGAGGAATACATACTTAGTTTAACCAATACTTACCCAATAGCCAGTTTCCCCCTGCAGATAAATTCAGTTCAGCCACAAAAATACAGTATAGATATCTTATTTGAAAACTGTGTTTGGACTAATTTATTTTGCAAACCAAATTAATTCGCTTGTGCATCATGCTGTTGCAGGCATTGTTTCTAGATGTGGCTGCCACCCAGCTGACTTGGGACAGCAGCAGAAAGAGTCTGTCCTTGATGGATTTGCAAAGCTCCCTTAACTATCCCATAAACTATTTTCTACTTTATTTTATGCTTCAAAGTGACAGTTTAAGAAAGTATGGGCAATACATGGTAGTTATAGATGTAGAAAAACCTGGGTAAAACTTTCCAGGTGTGATGTTCTCCACAGGTTACAAGGCTTTTTTCTGGATTCCTGGAGCTGGTATGAAAGAGGACAAAGAAGCACGAAAGTACAGAACTTGTTGTGCCTTCTTCAGACAGTTAAGCCAAGCAAATCATTCAAAGATATGAGACATTTTTCCCTCTCCACTCTTCACCTATTTTAAACACTAGAAAAAATATTATCTTTACTAATTGCCTCATCTTGAGTTTCAGATCAGTAGACCATGCTTCTGTTAATTATCTACTTAGTCCATTTATTTACCTATTCAAATATTAAAAATATTTCAATGTCTTAATAAACAGAACTTTAGATTTTTTTCTGGTTGAAAATGCCAATTTTACAGGCCTTTTTTTATATGGAAAATCATTGGTGTATAGAAATTGCATTTTTCATTGATGTAAAATTTCCAAGCAACTCAGTTATTTGCTTATTCATTTCTATCAGACAATTTGTTTACTGAGCATTTTACAAATATTTAGATAGACATCTATAAAAACGATTCTATAACAATTTTAATGATGCTTTCACTATGAAAAGATTTTACTTATCTGCCACTCTCCAGTCAAACAACCTCACATAAAGAGTTCTACTCTTGTTCTTAGACATCATTGTTTATCTTGACCTTCTCTAATCCTTCTAGTCACAGAGGTGTCATAGTGTTTGAAGAAATTTCAGGTGAAGGAAATGCAGCCACTTGCCTCATGGATTTCATACATCTTCCTCCAGGTAGGAATATTCAGAAAGTAAATTAGAAAGACCTTGGAATAAAAATACTAATGAGAATTGTGGAAATATAAAAATATGATCAAATTTGAAAAACATGGATAGGAGAAAAAAGCCTTGAATTCTAAGGACAATCCAGTGATTAAAATTGTAAAGTCAGGAGATGAAGCTTGTAAGCGTTGGGCACAGTGATGGAATGATAGGAGATACATTGAAATCCAAAGGACAAAAAAGCAGCAAGAACAAAGGAGAGATGGGGGGCACTGAGGAGATGACCTGAGATTTGACAAGCAGGAATTCTACAGTTTCTGCACTACAAGTTTAGGTATGATTCCTGTCAAAGCTGGAGGAGAATTCATTTGCACATATGGACAAATATGAAGGGGCAAATGAATTTGCACATAAACAAAAGTCCAACATTGAGCTGACCTGAAAGCTGAGTAAATTATTCCAGTTGGAACATGTTTTCATGCTGTGTCCTAACCTAAAGCAGCACAGCATCACCTGAAAGTAAGATGATATAAACCACAGTAAGCAATGATGGCAGATTTTATTTTTTATTTCTCAAATATCAGTTGTCTATAGTTATTACTGATGGGAATAAATATGGTACTGCTTTCTCCAGTTAGGCATTTTTAAATTACTTGAATGTGTAATTTCTTTCTTATCAGAAACCCATACATACGCGGCATCTGCTTTATGTTTCTGTAATGAAATGAACACAACCTAATTCACCACTTGGCTACTCCAATCTAATGTCACTGTAATTCCTCTGATATCTCTATAATGAAATCAGAAGAGCAGAGGATAACAGACTTGTTGGATTTGCTTAGGAAGAAAAAAATTGTGTTTTTTTGAGCTCTTTTACTCTAGCTTTTGTTGATATTCCAATCCTTTATATTTCATAGACACAACCTTTCCAGGTAAATAAAATAGATCCATAATGAAACATGATAACCACTTATTTAATTGTTCATAATAAATATAAAATGCTTTAAAGTTTCTTCATTTATAAATAAGACCGTGTTATGAGCAGGTAAAGTAACTGAGATCTGCTAAGTAGGCTGGTAGGATTTGGCTGCTAAGCTCTCTTCCAAGTCCATATGCTTTTCAGAAATAGGTGTAGAGAAAGCCCTGCAGATGACATAAAATTTGTATGTTACTCAATGATAGGCATTTTTTAATGCTACTGCAGTTCGAAGTTTGGAATAAAATGTTAATGTCTACAGGAAAAAAAAGAAAAAAACAACCACAAAATCTGACTTTGATTCTTTTCAAAACAAATCCTTAACAGGAAAAAACCTGATAGCTATGTAAATGTTTGGAAAACAGGATCCTATTTGCTGCTCATTTTCTAAAGGGCAAAAGGACCTGTGTCCTTCCTTTCTTGCTAGGGGCAAACTCATATGAAAGCAGAAAAATTGCAATTTATAATCATCCAATATCATAATCTTTTAAAACATCACCAGCTGAGGCGTCAGAAACCCAGGCTGATGTGGCTTTAGGTAAGGTACTAACAGCAGGAGCAAATGACCTTATAAAAAGCCAAGATGCTGTTTTTCCTACAGCTTAATTTGCTTCTTTCTAATCCAGAGCATTACTTTTCCAAAATTGTGATGTTTTTCCCTTTTTTTAATTTTTTTTTTCCTAAGTACCTGAGGGAGGCATTTAAATTTAATCACATTAAGGTTCAGCACTCATCATGGTGATTGTAAAACAGGTGTGGACGAGGAGGAAGGCAGGATTTGCTGATTTGTGAGATCCTATCACTCAGCATCTGCTAGCCAAATTGCCAGCTAATTCACCTGTGGAAAAAAAAAAAGTCTTGTTTTGACAAGGAGAGCATTTCATCACCTGTGGAAATTGCCTTTTCAAGTGCATAGCCTGGAGCCCTCAAGGCACTGAAAAGAGAAATCCTCATTTGTATTTCTAGGCTCTTCTGATCAGAATTCAGATGATCAAGAGGATTCCCTAGCTGAAAAATTCCCTGTATTTTATTAGTTAGCCTTGCTTTCTGCCCTGAGGGTGCCATTTCTCAGCACACATGAAAGAAAGTATCTGCTCCGTAGGGGAAAGTAAAAGAACTTTACCTGTTGTTTTGGACAAATTGAGGCACTTTGCTTGTCCATCATCCAGCCTGGCCAGGCACAAGGCCATTCTGGTCCAGCAGCCAGGCAGTAGCAATGCTAATGAGCCCTGCTGAGACAGCAAGGTCATTATGCATGTTTAAAAGGTCTCAGGCTTGGATCTGGTTCATACATCTCTGGCAAGGCGAGTAGATGGACTTGGGAAGCAGCTGCCTGTACCCAGCTATAGGAAAATGTCCAGAGACCTGCAGAGTTTAACAGGTCACTTAAAGATTTGGACAATTTTTTATTGTAAAGTGAAACAGGAGCTTTAAACCAAGGAAAATGACAAGAACAACAAAGCCACAAAGTTGTCTGAAACATAACACAGGCACTTCCTAATGGGAAAACTTTAGTAATTTCCACTCTGGCATCTTCCCCTAAAACATCTGTTATTAGCCACTACACAAAAGAAAACTCTTCACTAGGTGGTGTAGATATTACTGCGTCCCCTTCTCTCTTGGTTTTAAACCCTTTCATCTTCACAGGTACTAGTGTGTGTGAAGAGCAAGATAAATAAGACAGGGAAATTCACATTTTATTAGGAGAGAGCAATAGCAAGTCCTCCCTCATTAGTTTGCTGTGCTGTGTACTTTTCTCCCCTCCTGCATCTGTGTGGGCTCTGAGGAAGTGGTCCAGGTCACTGGTAGCTCTAGGGCTTACACTGAATGACATGTACAAGAAACCTGGCAGATCCTCAGAACCACAAAGAAGAACATGAGCAGATTCAAGAGAGTTGCTGCAATGAAGTGCACCAGCTTTGCACTTCAGGCAAGTAAAAGACTGAAACCACAAAATACAGGGAGAAGGAACTATCTCTGGAAGGGTTTCTTCCCCCAGAGTTGGGTATATAGCAGCCAAACTGCCTATGTGAATTAGGACAATATGTTAAATTCCTTAGCTAGTCTTCCACAAGCCAGCTGCTCCAGCCCCAGCTTGGCAGATTGGTACAGAGATCAGCTCAGTATAAACATATTCTTTCTGAAAATAGGTATTTCTTTCAAGAATTAAGAGTCTGGCAAGGTGGCATTGCAGACTTTGAGGAATCAATAAAATCTTGTCTATTGTTGAAAAAACGAATAGTACAACCAGATAAAAGAAGACCTTGCTCAAAATGACAGCTCTGTGCAGCTTCCAGAGAATGATTTCCAACATTCACATGGATCACTGTGTGGGCCTCTTCACTGCCCAGCTCAATAGGTTACTCAGCAGAAACAAACTTCTCTTATATCTTACACCTCCAACCCCTACCTAAAATGGGTAGGTCTGTAGAAAACAGTTGTGTGGAATATGCACATTCATGAATCTCCAGACAATCTGTTGTTACTCCAAACAGTGGCAGGTAGGAATCACATATGGAGAAGATCTCTGCTCAGAGCAAGTCACTTGAGCTGCTTTTCAGTGCTGTACACCCTAGATGAGCTTTTGAAGATTTGCTCAGTTATTCAAGATGCTCTCAAAATAAGCCAAGTTTGCTTAAATACAATTTTTTCATGTTCCTGTTTATCTGTTTATGACAAAAGACATTTGAAAATACTAAAGAAAGAAAATGTGCCTAATGCATTAATATAGAGGAGTTTTGCAGTTGAAGGTGATGTAAGTAATGAGACTGATCTAATTTATTGGCCATGACCAGCAGATTGCTATGTGTTTAGCAAAGAATTTTTCTGACAAACATGAATGCAGTGTATGTAAATAAATCTTTTTTGATTGTTTCAAATATTTCTACTTTCAGGTTAATTATTTAATTTACATTGTAAGCAGTCTTCATGAAAGCCTGTAATGTGAAAAAATTAAACTCATTTACTTCCTTGGGAAAATTTCAACAAGAAAAGGATAACAATGAAAAGACAATGTTATCTGTAATTAATCTCAGTTTCTTTACAAACTCATTCTCCACTTCTCTCTTAAATAAATACGGAATTATAAAAGGTGAGATTTTTTGTTATATTTTTTATCTGTGGTTATTTTTTACTTTAATATATATTTAGTACTCATAAAATTATCATAAATTTGTTACTGTATATTTCAGATGACTAGAGTGGTGCAGCATGCAATTCATTTAATTCCTGAATTTCCAATTTACTCAGTTGTAAATTTTTATTTAACATGGTTCGTGTTTAACCTGAAGGATTTTGTGCCAGAGGAAGCTGTGTTTCAGCAGTGGGCAAATTCTGTAAAGGGCACAGTATCCTGTGGCTAACATACTCATCTGTGACTCACGAAATCTCTTGATTGATCATAGTCCTTCTATTTCTCTATCTCAAATATCTCATTTTTAGTGTAAAAATAAAAATGTTTTCCACACTCACAAGGAACTTTTTCAGGAAGTTGCTGGAGGAAAGTGTACATAAATATTGTAGCTATAGGCAATCACAGAGATAAAACGTTGTATTTCAAAACATGTAACCTGCAGTAAAACTGTATCGCAACAAGTATGTTTTAGCACCATCTAGCTATCTTGTCAGGTAAAATCATAGCTGTAAAACACTCGTGAAATCCAATCTAGTCCTAGCAATAAAACCCACCATGGAATTCTTTTATTTTTTAATATTTAATACTTTTTCCCCAAATTAGTGCAGAGTCAAGACTGAAATACCTGTAAATATTCATGCACTTACAAATGACCAATGTTAAACTGTGTTAGTCCTCAAATTGATGTCTGTGTCTTGGCTTAAGATGAAGGATGCTGGAGTGTTAACAGCTTGCCTCACAGCTGTGAGGATTTAGCAGATATGAGTGAAATACAATAGTTTTTGCCATAAAGCACTGCTGCAGCTCAAGCCATGACATTGTTTCAGCAAGCAAAATCAGTGTATGCTCTTTGAATTTGTTTACTGCTCCCCTTTGGTATGACTTTACTCTGATCGAGCTCCCCTGAGAGGTGGGGTGGGGAGGAATAGGATAAGTGGGGACTGGTATTCCTACTAAGTTTAACTCTGTAAACTATGAATAAAATTTAAATAAAATTGTTAATAAGCCAGTGCAGCATCTAAGATCAGTGCTTGTGAGCTTTGCCTCTCTGTTAAGATCAAAGAGTACTCTTACAGAAATCACCAGATGAACAGCAACTGTCTACACTGAAAACCATGGTGATAGGCAACTGGATAAGAGATGTGCCCTGGTCTGGAGCATAAAAGTATCCAGGTCTCCTTACTGCTGCCAGTGAGGAGATGACTAGTAAGTCACATGTGATGGTCTTTGTGTGCAGTGTAGGGGTTGTGAACAAAAAGGGAATTTAAGGCGAAAATATATCTGGTTGACTGGTTTGCTATTATGTGACTTAATGAAAATTATATACAAAAATAGTAAAGCTAAGAAGAGTCAGCAGGTGCAAAAAGATGCTGGCACAAATATTGCCAGCTGTATATTTCCTTCTGAGAAGTTTCTGTGTTGATTTGGGAGTTGAGATGTTAATTGTTCTGGGGCCCGATCAAATATTCACTATGTGCATCAAGAATTTCCAGAGACTCAAGTGGTCTGGGTTATTTTTCTGCGATTTATTCATTTGTATCCTAAGTATTTATTTTAATCTAATAATTGAAATTTCATGGTTAGTTTTGGGACCTGGCTACAAAGTAGCTTGGTGGAATCTCTTCAGGCGCTGGAAATATAATTGATTTTGTGAACAGTTGAAAAATAAGTGACTCAGTTCAAATACATGCCATTCAAAATTTTTAACACTGGTTAAATGTCCAATATATTTTAGAATTGCATTTTTTCCAAATAATTCTTCCTAGAAATATAGAATGGTTTGGATTAGAAGATTATTTCATTTCAAGCCCCTTGCCATGGGCAGGGACACGTTCAAATAGACCAGGCTTCTCAGAGCTCCATCCAACCTGGCCTTGAACATTTCCAGGGGTGGGGCAGAAACAGCTTCCTTGGGCTACCTGTGCCAGTGCCTCATCACCTTCACAGCAAAGAATTTCTACTTTGTATTTAGTCTAAACCTATTCTCTAAGTTTACAGCCATTCTCACTTTTCCTGTCACTATACATCCTTGTAAAAGTCCCTCTCCAGCCCTATTTTAATCCCCTTAGGTACTGCAAGGTACTTTGAGGTCTCCCTGGAGACTTCTCCAGGCTAAACAACCCCAACTCTCTCAATTTGTCTCCACTGCAGAGGTGTCCCAGCCCTCTGAGCACCTTCATGCCCTGCTCTGAACTTGTTCCAACAGATCCGTGACCTTCTTGTCTTGGGACCCCATCACTGGATGCAGCAGTTCCTGGTGAGGTGTCACAAGAGCAGGGTAGAAGAGGAGAATCACCTCAACTGATTTGATTCATAATGGTTCTATGAAATAGCAGTTATGAACCAGTCCTTATTTATTACACTGTTAGCAGTATGTGGGGCAAAGCAGCTGCTGATGAGATACAATTGAGACTTCACTATTCAATGAGGACTTTAGACAAAATATGAAGGCTCTGAGGCTTCCTGGTGTACTGCTCAGCACAGAAGCAGTTTATACACTTCTGAGGTCCATCTGTGCAGGTAAATCACCAGGCAAATCCCATCAAGAATATATAAATGAAAGAGTAGCCATCACTTTTCTTCATGAATAAAAACAGGAGGCTCAGCTATAACAATAAAATTGTTTTGGATCAAAGCCCAGTGCTCTTTCTTTCTACTGGCATTTCTCTATGTATGTACATTCAAGGGAAATATTTCTGTTGCCATGTCTTTGATAGTATTCTTTTATTTATTTGTTTATCTGGATGTTATTTTAGTAGCCTTTTCTTCTCATTCCTCATGTAATCCATCCAATATCAGCCACATGCAAAGTTTCCATTCTCAGAGCAGGTGAGCAGGGACAATTCCTATTATATCACTGTTGCTTTCTGCCTGGAGTTGGTAGATATTTTATTATTATTATTATTATTATTATTATTATTATTATTATTATTATTATTATTATTATTATTATTATTTCTGGTATTTTATCCTGTGTGGAAATAATGCTGGAATTTTTGTGTTGTGCATTAATTACACTGTATCTGATATTTTCACAATTTTTTACATATGTGATGATGAATGATGAAGCACAATGAAATAGGAAGTAAATCCCCATTACACCATTGGAGATGTTCCACAGTGTAGAGTGACCTCATTTTTAGTCTTGGTATAGTGCACTCAGAAAAGCTTTGTTTAGGAAAAAGCAGAAACAAAATACAGAGGACTAATTTTATTTGGGGAAATAAATAATTATATTTAGGTCTCCCTATTAACATACTGTTAGACAAAATAGGAGTGGTTTTAGCATGCTGGAGAGAGCTAAAATAAATGTAAATAGATTTATGCTTGCCACATGCTTTGCTTTAGGTCTTTCAAAGCCATGTGATAAAGAATATTTTTAATTAAGAATGAGAAAGAGACAGATTATGCAACTTGAAGGGAGTTGCTCTTTCTTCCCCCTTACCTATCCACCTAAATGTAACCTAAGGGAACCTTCTCACCAGTTCTTGATCTTACCATTGTTAGACAATCTCAGCTTTGGATCTTTGATGTTCATATCTGCACAATTTCAATACCAAGAGCTTTTTCTGAAGAGGAAAACAGCGGTAGCTGCAAAAACTGAGATATCTCCTATTGGCATGCAGTTCCTCTAGATTCCCTCTGAAATCACCAGAAAGAATAGATGGGCTGAATCCTCCTTTGAATGCGGATGATCTTCTACTCTGACTGTAGCTTGGTACAGCTATAGCGTTGCCTTAGGTCCTTCAGACACTTCCTTGACTTTAGCTGGGATTTGGGTATCATACTCCAAATCCAAACACCACCTATGGGTATAAAAGTGTTTCTGTTACTCTGCACTTGTTCTGAAGACAAAAATGTTAATAATTTTTGTGCTTTGGGCCCAATTGTGCTTTGGGCATCTTTTAAGGTGGTACAATTCTGTTTTGTCCTTAAAAATAAATTTAACATCAATTGAATGGTATTGCCTAGAGAAACTGTGGGCTAAATTAATTTCATGGGGGAACAGAAAAGAGCTGAGCTTTGTGTAGGTTTCAGAACTGACAGAAACAACACAGTTGTTCTTTAGACAAAATAATTTCTGTTCTTTGTGGAATTTATTTGCCTTATGGGGCTTTCATTTATGCCAGCTCCAACACCAATGTATACCTGTTCCTCTCGGGAATTAGCGTGTCTGAAAGAAAACTCAATCTTATCCTTCTCTTTTCTCAGTGGACTGAGATATTTAAACATGAAAGCTGTTGAGGATCTTAGTGGGAAAATATAGAATAATTGGGTCACCTAAAAGCTGATTACATGTTACAGATATGTAATACAAAGCTCCAGTTGTGAAGCTGAATTTCTTTCCTGTGTATGTGCAGTGTATTTTAATAATTTCCTTGGTGCAGTAACTGTTATTGAGCAGAGATTTCGCTGCTGTCAGGATAACTACAGGATTATAGAAACTCAAAATGCATGTAGTGTCAAATACTTCAGCCACTAAAATGTTATGCCTGAAGCATTACAAGGCTCATTCATTTCAAATTTGGCGATTCACATTGTTGCAATGCAGTTAACAGAATTTTGCCCCATCACGTTGAAACTTTCTGTTACAGCAGCAGATTTCTGAGAGCAGAACTTGCATTCTAAATTATTTTGATTTATTGAAGGTTAGTGAATGATGAAAGAAGGAGGTGTGCTTAAAGAAGCACCTGTTAAGCATATCAGGGAGCTACAGGAGTTATCTTCTTTGGGAAATGAACCAAAGAATGACCACTATTTGTACAGAAAATGCTATTTATATATCGGAACTATTCTCTTGACACTTCAGGAAAGCCAGATAAATCCCGTATCTTAATATGAGACAGTGGTCTTCTTCTGCAAATGGGGAAAAGTGCAAGCCTGTATTTGACAGATTAACAAGCTTGTATTAACTTTGAAGTTCATGGCTCTCATATGGGGAAGAGATAAATGTTTTAAGATAAGATTTGTATTTATCATTCTCTTGTCATTAATCTGGTGCACACAAAAGCACTAAAGTAAATACTGGTTAACAGCAGGGAAAATAATATTTCATACGAGAGATCTCAAATGACCCAAACAGCACTATTTGAGCTTGTGTGTCTGACTGAGTTAATTCATGTGGCAGCAATATTTTATTTCACTATTACATACTTTATTAGATTTCATTTGTTCTGCATTCTGATAGTGTATAGAGGCCGATGCTGTGTATGTGGAACTGTGGGACTTTTACATTGCTCAGAAATACTGTTTGACAAGACTGCACAGTAGCAAAATTGGTGCTTTGCAGGTCAATGCATTCACCTCTAATTTTGGGGTGAATTCTCCCACTTAATGAGTACAAACAAGTCCCTACATACCCAGTCAGGCACTGTCTCCTGTGGGAGAGATCCTATGTTAGAGCAGGGGAGGGATTTCTCTCTCTGACCAAAGGGAGAAATAACATGATGAACTCACCATAACCCCCATGACAGATCTACCTGCTGCTTCAGGAGGCTGAGATGTAAATAAGTGAGGGGTGAGGGGAAATTGGTTTTAAGATTTCCCATCATCCTCATCTGATTTTGTTAGTAATAAATTCAATAAATATCTCTAATTCTTCTAATTCTAGCCTGTTTTTCCCATGTTGATGTTTATGAGTGATCTCTCCTGGTCCTTATCTCAACCCATGAACCTCTCAGTATATTTTCTCTCCCCTATCGAGCTGCAGAGTGATAGATAGGCTTTGGTGTGTGCCTGGCATTCAGCTGGGGTGAAGCCACTACAGATGAGAGTCTAATTAGTGCAAATAATGTGTCAAGGGAGAGCTGTTGCACTCGTGTGTGGCAAAGAAAGCTTTAACAAAGTGCTGTCCTCGCTTAAATAAGTGTTTCCTCTCTCATGCTCACCTATACCTCTTTTACAACATTACATTGCAAGAACACAGAAGAGAGGGAAAGGTTATTGTACTGAGCTATAACTAGCTGTAATAAGGTATATGTTTAGTAAATATTTATATTACAAAATTTAATGTATTTGTATATCTAGTAAATAGATACAGGTTTAATTTTGATGGGATAATCTTGCTCAAAAAAGGGCCTCCCAACCAAGACAGAGGATAGAAAAGATGCAACAGTCTGCAAAAGATATTAAGAAAAACGTCCCATAAGAATATTAAGTAATTGATTCATTTTGGGAGTTAGTTTTACTAATTTTGTCTGCATCAAACACTGTTTCTGTGATGTGACAGGAAAACTCTAAGGGATGTTACGGACTGACCAAGTCCTGAGCCTAGCAGGTGAGTTGTCCAAACCAGAAAATTAATCAACTCCTCAGACTAGAATCTTCTTAAAAATCTTCATGCCATGAACAGAAATGGAAGACTTCGTTAGTGTCAAGATGGTTTTTAAATATCTGAAAAGAGCTTAAATTGGGATCAAGGAGGGTATAAATACATTATTATGTATAATTTTACTTTTCATTGTAAACTCTTTCCCAAGAAAAACAGCCCTCCAAGCAACATTTCCAAACTATGTGTGTCTCCTACATAAAATTACTTTCAGTGCAAAGTGTACTTTATGCAAATAGCATTTCAACCACTTGTGGCCATTAATCAAATTGAGCTGTCCATATAAAGGAGTTGCATGCCAAGTAAATACAGGACTGCTACCCCAGCAGTTGCCAGTTGCTGATGTCTGCTGATGCACAGCACAAACTGTGCTGGCTTACAGCTATCCAGGCTTTCATGGCTTTTCACAGTGACCCCGTGCTCAGATGTCCCTGGCTGCCCGCTTCCTTTCAGGGTTGTAAAGTCAGATTCACCTCCAAGCTGCTCCATGGGTAGGAGATGTCCCGAGTCTTTCAGGAAAAGAGCAGGCATCATCATAACAGCATTAAAGGAAACAAAAATTGCTTCCTTTGAGCAACAAATTATACCAGCATTAAGCAACATTTACTGCGATGAAAATTATTGAAGCAGCAAGGTATCAGACAAGCTGTGTACATCTGGTGTGTTCATCTGCTTCTTTGGAGAGCACTTCATCGACAGAGCACAGTGGTTTTTGTCCTGTTTTGCTAGAAGGAAAGGAGAGGATGCTGTTTTCTCTCATTATGATCAATTTTAGCCTCTTGAAGGAAAAAACTCATGAAGTGTAAACACATCCTTGTTTTTCTGTAAGCACTGGCTAAGCATCTTCATGTTGTAATTGCAGCAGATGTAAGTAAGGTTAGATTGAGAAAATCTAGGTACTGCAAGAATAAATCTTTAATCATTTAATAGTTGAGAGCATGTTGGGAGGCTTCATGCTGCTAAAAGATGCCATCTTGTAAATGAGATGTAAATTGGAGGTCCTGACTGTTTGTGATCATTAAAGATTGTATGAAGAATAGTGGTGATTAACTCTAATGTCCTGCCAAATTCTGGTGTGAATCTTTTTTTTCCAAGTGGAGAAATTCCCCTTAGAACTGCAGTGAGACTATTCATCACCCCTGTGCTAATATTTAGCAGTGTTAATTGCTAGCTTTCACTCCTTAGATCAATGCAAGCTATTTTCTGTCAAGTCGCACAAAGCTTTCTTTCTACATTCAACTGGTTAAACAGGCAGTTTGATGATTCTTTGGCTGAAGTTGCTTAGTACCTTACAGTTTTCCCAGCTAAGCTGCAGTGCTGGAGAACACAAATACTCCATAGTTTCTACCACTGTTGGAGGTAGTTGGCAAGATCTGGATTTGGACCAGGGCAGATGGAGTAGTACCCGAATGAACCCATGCTTGCAGTCTTGCTGCAGAAGCAGGAATCCACGTCTGACCTGCTGATGAAGCATGTCACCAAGCACTGAGGTTTGGTGACATCCAGTGTGATGTGCAAAATGACTATGTGGTTATGCCTTAGGGAAACCTTCAGGGATAATAATTGACTGAAAAACACAAGAGGGAGAAATAAAATAAAAAAACCCATCCTCAACATCTTCTAGTATATTTCACAGAATCATAGAATCGTTAAGATTGGAAATGACCTTTAACATCATCAAGTCCAAATGTCAACATAGAACCACCACTTTTGGTTGATTAAGTATCAGATTGCAGAAAGCTTTTTTTGTTTCACATCTTAGATTAGGGAAAAAAAGAATTACAAGTGTAGCAATACATGACTGGCCTTTTTTTTTCCCTTTTTTTGAAAATATTTCTGAATGAAATGAAAGAGTTCTATGTATTTCCCATTGAGGTTTCTTTTGCTTTTCATGTCTTAATAATTTTCTTTTGTCCAAGACTGGTTAATGGCTCAAACTGAAATGTCAACCTGTCACTGCCAATTTCACTTTTTCAGACAAGAGCTTGACTGTCTCTGAATATCTCTGAATTTTCTGTTACGTCCAGACTAATTCCAGACCCTTACGTGGGGCTGAAGATAGTCCCTTGCTTAAATACTTACATAAAGATCTGATATTTTTGAGTTTTAAGGTTCAGATGTAATCCACATTCAACTTAATCTAATTAAACCACACAGAGTGAAATAACTAGGGGTAGACAAAACCACAAATGTCCACCATGGGCTGAGGTTTCACTGACATCCTGTACAAAATTGAAAAAAAAAGAGATGATGTGCAACAATTGCACAAGACTCTAAAGATTTGTATATTCAAGATCAGGTATGATCTTCGGCCAAGATATCATCCAGCTTTCATTTACATAGGCTGTTTATTTTAATCCACTTTCTACAATTTCTATATTCTTTTTTACAAACATAATTTACCTGACTTTAATAATTCCAGGGAAAACCAATACCAACTTTTTCCTTATAACCTAATATTTTTGCTGCTAGAAAAGTTACATCTCTTAGCTATTGAGACTTTTCAGAGTTTTGTCAGCAAGACTGAAATACTTGCTTCCACTGTCAGAGATATTTACACCAACACTATGAAATTCCTGATTCACTTCCTACCTTAATAAGAGAAACAAATGCCTGATTCACTTCCTACCTTAATAAGACAAACTCCTGAAATTTCACTCTTGGAGTGTCTGTTTTCCAATCCCCAAGCCACTTTTTGTGGATCTCGTTTGACTTCTTCATAACACTGATGTATTCACGATGTTGGTCCTCAATTCAGTGTTCTTGTAATGGTACTAAAATAGCTTTATAGTAGCAAAATTTAAGTTCCTAAATTTTCCATGATGATCTTCTTTTCATACATCTAAGTACCAAACTTCTTCCACTCTTCAGTTTTTTACTGAAGTTTAGTTATTGAAGAGATAAGTGGTGAGCTCTACTGCTCATAACAGGCTTTCAAACTGAAGTATCCTGCTTCTTCATCTTGTTCAGTGAAATGTATGGAGACTTTCTCCTCCAACTTCCCTAGAACCATGTTTGTTTTCTTCACTGTGCAACCCAGGAGTGCAGAGAAAAGTATTACAAACACTACTGAACAACTCCTGAACAGCTACTTCAGTCTCAGCTTTGTAGGAGGTGGCATTTGAAGAAGTGCAGACTTAACTAGAGAAGAGAAACCTTGCAGACCTAACTAGAGAAGAGTCCAATATTAACCAATCAGATCAAGGGGGGAACAGTTAGAAGGCAGCCACAGGTGCACTCACAGCACTGACTTTGCTGTTGGGTCATTTATTGAACAAACATAAATTTGTAGAAAAGTTATTGCTGTCTATTGAAAAATAAGAACTCAGATCAGAAGTGTGTTGTCAAGGACCGACTAAGATTGTCTGACATGATCAGCTCACAAAACACTGTTCTCCTTTAGCATCATGTAGTGTATCTCCATTCCATACAGCATTCAGTAGTTCATTGTTCTGCTTCTGTCAAGTGTTTGTGAGCTGGAACTTGGGCAATCAACAAGTACTGGAGGTTTCTGTTTGGCATTTTGTTTTGTTTTGGTTTGTTTTCTCTGAGCAAAATATTACCATTTTTACTTTTGTCATGTTATCTTAGGATGCTATGCAAAGGTGGAAAGGAATTGTTTATTAAAATAACAATTTATTAATGAGTGGATATGGTTCCTCCCTTGTGTGAGGGAGAGCTGTCTTTAACTTGGAAATATGTTGTTGAATACAAGGGTTTTGTCACTAACTGCAGTGAAAACTGTGATTTAACAGCCCCGTTTTAGGTTGAAAATACTCTCTTTTGATTTAATGTGTAAATCAGGCTTTCCATCTGCTGATTTACATATATGGAGTACTGACCAGGGTGGGTTGTTGTAGCTGATATTTATAGAGAAAAGGTGGGGGAGTGCAAATAAGATGCAGACCACAAAAAGCAGCCTTTGTCAGGTTTTATTTTCTGTGGTTTGTTTTCAGTCAGCAGCTTTACAAATCCCTTTGCGGACACTGTGGTTTTGCACGGGCATCTATGAGAGCATTCAAAGAAATTTCTTACCTCATGTAATATCCATTCCTGCAAAATGAAGCTTTCAGTGTATGGGCTGTTAGCTTTGACTGATAATTTAATGTCCTTCACGCTACAATTCAATAAATGGACCTTGAATATCTTTGGATGAAGGACAAAAGGAAAAAGAAAGACCTTTGTCTTTTTGGAGAAGTTATTTCTGTAATGCAGCACCTTTTGAATTAAATTTTTAATATCTAGCTGTTTGTGTAAAGCTTTCTGAAAATATTTGATGTTTAGCATGACCTTGTTTATTGAGTCTCATCTTTTTTGTTTGAGCATTTACAGCATTCCTCCCTCTGTGTCAGACCTGCCTTTCCCTTGCCTTTGGGGTCAGATGTGCTGCAATGAAACATTGCTACACCAGGTACTCAATTGAAGGGTTGATTGTTACAAGACTGGATCAACTAAAAAGTGTATTGTACTACAGTTGTCTTCAGCTAAAAGCAAGCAGTGTGTGCTCTCTTCTAGATAAGACAACCTGATAAAAAAAAATCAGCAGGTAATCATAATGAAACAGGTAAACAAGGCATTGCTGGAGCTGCCAGGAAAATAGTGGAAATTCTTAGGGAATTGGCAGTAGGAAGTGGAAAAGAGGAAATACAAAGTAATATTTCTTTACTAGTTTATCTTCAGGAGCCAATTTGCTAAATGGAACTGAGAGGGACCAATCTGATTTTTATTTACTCCTCAATATGTGTAATAGATGTGTTGAAAAATGACTCTAGGGCCGGTGCAAATGCTGGGAGCTCTGTTCCCGGAGAGGCTTTGCCTGGCAACTGATCATCGGTAGAGCAGATCCCTGGATGCCCGGGAATAAAAAGCCCGTAAAACTGGGCCATGGGAAGAGCCTTAGCATCTAAAAGCAGTGAACTGCACCACAACGGGAGTAATTATTCTTTGGTTTTCTTGGAGCGAGCGGGGCTCGCCGGGAGGGTAAGCTTGGCTGCTCTCGCCTTTTTCTCCCTGCAGTCCTGGTTCTTCCCCGGCCGCCTTTCCTGGCCGTAGCTGTCCTGCCGTGCTTTGCCACCTCCCCGAGGCACCCCGACCCCACGGCGCTCCCCTCACGGAACAGCCGCCTCCCCCCTGCCTGCCCCGACACCGAGAGCCGCAGCTGCCCGGGAGCAGCCTGTTCTTCAGGACCGCAGCCTGTTCTTCAGGACCGCAGCCTGTTCTTTGGGCTTGCAGCCTGTTCTTCGGGCTCGCAGCCTGTTTTTCGGGCTCGCAGCCTGTTCTTCGGGCTCGCAGCCACGGCAGCCTGTTCTTCGCCCATGGAAGGGACACGCCGCCGGCTGTTCGGAAATCGCGCCCGGCCCGCCCCAGAGCCGGGCAGTCGTACCGCGGCTTCCAGAGCTCCGGCTGCCGAGCTGAGGCCGACATGGCGCCCGGGGTACTGTGGTGACGCTGTTGTGGTGCTCGGGTTCTCTCTCGGTCTCTCTTTTTCCCTCTCTGCTCCCTCTTCTATTCCCCTTCACTAGGAACTCTTATCTTTATCAACAAACACTTCTCCGACATAATATTGCCTCGTTTGCCTTTTATGCTTGTCTGAGAAATCTATCAAAAAGAATCCTCCCCGACTCCCCCTTTGCATTGTGATGGGACAGGAACTTTATAATTTTTCTTCTACCTTTCATATAGACACAAATGTTTAAATTTTTTGTCAGGAATTTAAAACTCAAGTTAAAGGCAGGAATTATGACCTAGGTAAATAGCAAATCAGATATAGAGCAGGGAAGATCAACATATTGGCAAGCAAAAAAGCAATTGTAGCAATCCAGAGCCTTTCCCTGATGAGCCAATGATAAACAGGTTGGGTAGAGTGTAGCAATTAGGGATTCGAAGCCTCACTGTTTGCCATTACGAGAGACAGTCCTCAGGGGTTTTTCACTGACCATTTGTGACCATGAGAGAGAAACCAGGCTCAGAGAACTCATGGATAACATCAGATTGGGGCCATAATTGATTGATAACGTGGGAGAGCATGGTAAATCTTCAGAGGGATCTTGGCAAGTTTCGGAATAGACTGACAGAAACTTTGTGAAGTTCAGCACAAGTGGATGTGAAGTTCTGAAACTGGGACGAAGTTAACCCAATACAACAGTACAAACTGGGGAACAACTTGAAAAAAAAAGCAGGTCCATTAAAATTTCCTGGGAATTCTGGTGGGCAATAAATTGAATACAAATTACGTTGGTCCCTTGCTGTTGAAAGATAACTCCATACAAAAGTATAGCTGCCTGGTGGCAGGAAATTCTCTTTTTTTACTGTGTTTGATACTTGTGAGGCTGCATCTGGAGTGCTGTCCTTGCGCCTGGGGGAATCAGCTTTGTTCAGTCTGAAAAACAAATAGTAAAGGAAGAGTTTTATCCCTGTCTTCAAATACCTAGTGAAAGGTCAGAGAGAAAGCAGGCTGAGTGAGACACGGTGAAAGGATAAGAAACAATGCACACAAATCATAGCGAGGGGAAAAGGAAGGAAGGATTGCCCACAGAGGTTGTTCATGTCCAGCTGAGGAAATAATGAAATAATTCAGTAGTAAGGCAGAAAAGGCCAGGAGCAACTCCATCTAAAGTTGAAATTAGCTCAACTTGGAGCCAAAGTTGGAATAATTGGCATCACAGTCTCCTGCAAGTCTAAGTGAATCTCTTATTCTACCAAATTGAGATACTTTGTTCATGGAACATTCTTAAAGTCATAAATTAAAGGCTTCGTGGTTGCTTTTGCAACCAGTATTAAACTCATGCGTAGAAATACTGCTATAAGCTAAAAAATATGTGTTATCAGTAATAAAAAAGCCAGTCCTGTCCTGACATATTAGAAACTTTGGAATTTGTATTTGAGCAAGTGAATATGAGAAGAGATAATTCTCTAATAGGGATAACTGAAAGAGAAAAGCTATGAAATATGATTTGAGTGGGAAAAGTATTCTCTAAATGTCTTGTCTCTGATATTTCTTGTATAATTCTGTTTTCTGAAAACCTTAAAAGGAGATAGAGCCGGTTTAAATCAGCAGTCTCTGGACATATAAATCTACTAAGATGTAAGGACAGGGATCTTAGACCAATAAATAGAATCATAGAATGGTTTGGGTTGGAAAGGACCTTAAAGATCATCTGGTTCCTATCTTCCTGCAATGGGAAGGGACACTTTCCACTAGGCCAAAAATCCCATTCAAAATCCCATCCAGCCCAGCCTCCAAAGATGTGGCTGCCACAAGTTCACAATATCTCTGGACAAAAAGTAGTTCTCAATAGTTATTGTTTTAGAATAGTCCAAAAGGTGAACAGAATCACAGGAATTATCATAACCAAATAATGTATGGGCAGCAAAGTATGGGAGAGGAAGGTAAAGAGCAACACTTAGAGAGAAAGATAGAAGGGAAGCAAGAAGGAAGAACACAATAGTTATGTTTTCATTGCTGCATGCTACAGCATTTATTGAGATTTTAGCTGGGAAAAAATTGTAGGAGCTGCACTTTTGATGTGGGTGGTATAACCTTATTCTGAGGGCCTGGAATGGAGGTCACAGAAGTAAAGTTGCTGCTTTCCTGTTTTTTTTTTTTTTTTTTTGTTTGCTTGTTTGTTTTAAAAAAGAAACAACTGACCTGACAACAAAACACCCAAAAATCCAAACCCACAAAGCCCCGCAACTACCATTTTTCCCCCAGGAATTCAGATGTGCAATTGGTCTCAGTGCATGAAACCTGTCTGCATTTGTCTTTATTATGACTGTGTAATGCAGCACAGATGGCTCAAAACATTTGGGGTCTGGACTTGCCTGCAGTTATCCTTGGCGGTTATCTTCTCAGGAATTTGTTAAGATCTCCTTTTTTTTTCTTTTTTTTTTTAAAGTAACCCCCATGCTGATAGACAGAGAAGTACTGTCCTTTGATACTGACTTGATGCTGACCAGCTCAGTCAAATGACTACCACCATACTGTGGGGCCTCCCGTTTCTTCCATGTGCTTGTCCCTAAATTCAAAATTGATATATTTAGCAAATATGAATTAAAATATAAATTGAAATTTGGCAAATCTCAGCCCCCCCTTGGTTGTCTTCAAAGTTGTAAATTATATGTATTCTCCCTACATATCCATCACAACCATCTCTTCATGCTTCTTTTTTTTTTTCTTTGCCAGTTATACCAAGCTTTCCTCTTTCTATGATGTCCTTCTAAGAGGATGTCCTCAGCTCCTCTAAAGCCTATTCTCTTATTAAGATGGACTTCATAAATTCATTTACATCAGCCTCTATGGATAATTAGTCGCCATGGCATCTGTTAAAACTCCTAATCTTTCCTCATTCCAGTTAAAAGACCAGGCCATGCCACACTAAGATTTTTCCTGAAGAATTTATTTCATATAGTTACATGAGAGATCTTTGAAAAGTGTCACTGACTTTGTTTCTCTTCATGCCCATTAGTGGCTCAGCAGCACGACAGTAGGTTTTCTCCACACCAGCTGTTTAGGGACATACAGAAGTGGGTAAGCCAGACTGCTCACATATGTTTTGCAGTTGATTCTTTCCTATTTAACCTCCCAGCTAGAAAATTAGTAAACACAGCTTCATCCTTTAAGTTGCCAAGCACTTTTTCATTTTGGATCAACAGTTGCAGTCTTTCAGGATTGTTGCATAGCTTTTTCCTTGGTATCTCTTTATGTATGTGCAACTATTTGTAGCACTTAAATTATCAATATATTCTCAAAGATAGCTGTGTCTGATTTTTTCCAATGACAAAAATAAGGTCTGAGGAAAAGTATTTTAGAAATTTTTAGCAGGTTCTGTTCATACTGGTGAGTTTGATTACAGTTGAAAGAAAATACATGGATTTTTCTTTCAAGGATATTTTTAAAAGATGAAGCTTTTAAAATTGGTTCCTAAATTGATAATTGTCATTGATGATTCACACAGTATTAATACTGTATTATTTCAGTCAAGCTACAGTGTTATGACAATTGAACTATAAGTGGATATGATTTTATTACCTCGTTTATGAATTTTTGGGTTTTTTTTCTGATTTTCCAGAGTGAAATTTTTAAGACCTACTTGATTACTAGAGAGAATAAATAGAGTTAAAGAGAATAAATATAGTTAAAATTAAGAAATTTAAATTATTGTTTCCTGCACAAATTAATAATCTCAAAGAATTTATCTGGTGGGGAATAAATAGTTTACTTAGAAATAGTTAAAGGAGATCACTATTTTTTTAATTGAAACTGGTTATTATTAGCAACAGGGAAGAAAAAGCAAAAACCCGTTATTTTGACCATGATATATGAATTCTGTAATGAGCTAAAGGGGTAGATATGAAATTATATTAATATTTTAGACATTAATGAAAAGCAGACATAGCTTAGAGAACATGGCATTGCAAATTCATCTTGGGCTGGGCTGTCTGTAATCTGGGAAAAACACGCAAAGCATATGATAAAGTGAACGGTTTTTTGGTTATGTTTGTGGATTGGTGATCCTTCACTGAAGAAAAATAAACATAAATCTCTATCAACATGCAGCATAGCATATTTTAAGCAGTTCTTAAGCAATCAACTTTTTAAATCTCTTAAATTTCATAGAACAGCAAGGGAAAGCTAACAGACCATTTAACGTATCTCAGTAATTTACATGAGAATAATAAATAAACCTACAAGAAAATAGGTTATATCTATAAGGAAAAAAAAATTATATGAGAGGGCATGGTGGAAGCCATACATCAAAGTGTGCTTAGTGTGATAAAGGATTATGAACTAAATCTCTAACTGAAAACTGAATATTCCTTATACCTTTTTAAAAGTTTCATTTTAATTAATATCTACTGACTACTGTAAGAGAGAAAATAATTAGCTAGGAGATTTTTTGAATTTGCTTATCTAGCCCAAGCATAAGAACTCAGATTCTTCTCATTCTTTGGATTTCAGATAAATATGTTACACAAAAATTTAGCAGAGTAGTGCTGTGAAATTTTTGATAGGGTAATCAAAGAGATTGCTGTCTAAATGCACTGTTTGCTAATATGAAAGTGGCCAGTGGGAGATGACAGATTATGCAATTGGCTTCATCACAGAAACAAAAAAAAAATGTATCTGTTGTTGAAAGCATTATGACCTCATGGTATTCCTAAATTTATTATATGATTTAATAAATCTACTAATTAAAGGTGCAACTTGACAAATAATACAAACATTTAGTTGTCATATTTGAACTGTTTCTTTAAATTTCATCTATCTATTAATTAACTGTAAAATTGCAATTTAAAACTGGTTTTTATTTCATAGAATAAGAATTCTAGAATGGTTTGAGTTGGAATGAATATTAAAGATCATTTGGTTCCAAACCCCCAGCCATGGACAGGAACAACTTCCACTAGTCTGGGTTGCTCAAAGCACCATCCAACCTGGTTTTGAATGCTTCCAGGGATGGAACATCCAATCTGAAAATTGTAAAACAATTCTCTGTCATATCCTATAATTTTGTTGGTATTTTCAGTGCCTCTATCTCAAATCAGTAGTAGAGGTTCCAACTGGGAAAAGGAAATAATTACTACATTTTTTTTCCTGTGGATGAGCAATTAGGAGAAGATCCTGAAAAGTTTGTAGGTGTCCAGATGGTTCACAGGGCCACAGACACACAAGTATTTGGAAAAATATAGAGCTAAATAAAATGCCCACAAACTGGATGAATGCAAGACTGCTCAATAAACACTAGTAGCAAGAGGAACTTATTTAGTTCAATATTTTGATGCGTCCTGACCTTTACCTTGGCTTATGTTCCTGTGATGCATACATCTGCAGGAGAAATGACTGATTGCTGAGGGTGAACTGGTGGAAATTTATTATTGCTTTTCTTTCTGCATACAGACCTCCCTAGACTGATTAGAAATTAAAGTTAAACTAGTTTTCTTCTTGACAGCAATCTGGCAGCACAAGATGTAGAGAATTTCAGCTGAGTTTTTAAAGTGTTTATTCCTGTTTTATTTGCAAAGAGAATCAGATTAATGCCTTATATTCTTAATGGAAATCATGGATTTGAGTGATCATGTGCAATCTTCCCTGATAAAAATTTCTGCTTGATAGCTGGATCTGTGTTTTATTTATTGTTTATCTGGCTGGCCTCGAGGTATCTGGTGAAGAAAACCAGCATCCATCAAACATCTAAGACAGTTTATTAAATTTATAGTCTTGACCTACTACGACTTTGGAAAATTAAGCAGTATCTTAGTGGAACCGCTACTAACTAGTAATCAGAGACCCCTTTTTAATTAGCTGTGAAAGTATGCCTTTTCTTAGCATATTAATCTTGAAACCAAGGTCATTTAAACTGTAATTTCTTGAACAGTATAAATCAGGAGCATACATTTTAAAAGGAAAAACAAACTAAATATATAATCAAAAGTAACATCCAGTAGTTACTGTTGGTTTCTTATCCATTAATTAAGAGAGGGTTTCCATCAAATTATAACATGAATCAGTTTTTCTAGATGGCTCATTAAAGGCTGGATTTTATTACATATTACATGCTT
This sequence comes from Molothrus ater, assembly GCF_012460135.2. Taxonomy (NCBI): domain Eukaryota; kingdom Metazoa; phylum Chordata; class Aves; order Passeriformes; family Icteridae; genus Molothrus; species Molothrus ater. Next base: position 84,318,831 of record NC_050479.2, read on the forward strand.
TATGCTTTTCACACAAACTTATTATATTGCTCAGAGAAGGTGATCTTTTAAAGCACATTAGACTAATGTTCCTGAAACTCCATCTAATGTAAGTTTTATTGAATTGCTGTAACTAAAAAGGTCACCTAATAATTTGTTCAGATAATGGATTTAGTGAAAGGAAAACAAAATGAATGGGTTACTGTAGTAACTCTGACCTTGAGATACATTTATAGTTACTGAGATTTATGAATTTAGCTACAAATGAAGAAACTAAAGAGCATTTGTTATAGTAGTACCATTTTTTAACAGTGGGTGTAATGCAAAGCAAATTAAACTTGTATTTGTTCCACTCTTGTGAGGTCTATTATATACAGTAATAGCTAATACCCTGGAGCAGCTCAGCAACATGGTTTTCTTAAGGTCACTATAGAAACATGCCAAAATTCACATCTTATAAAGTAGCTTCTTGTTCAAACAACTGGTCCTGACTTCCCCTCACTTGCATTTCCTCTCTCCCTCTTTCTTTCTCTGTGAAAAGGAGGGGGCAATAGTAGATCTTCACCAAGCAATAGTACATCTTCAACAATCATAGCTAAAATTGTAGTATACTCAGAATGCTACAGCAATGACACAGGAGAATACTAAAACAAACAAACAAAAAAAGTGATTTGCTCTGCTTCAGTGGGAAGTGGACAAGTTGCTTAATTCTCTCATTGTCCATCCTTCCCAATATAAATACCATAAATCATTGTTGTCTTGTGTATCTGGATAATAGCTCTCTAGCAAGTACCACCTGTGGCAGAAAATGAAACAGGGCATGGCTGTTCTCAAAAGTATCCATTGGGCTCTATTCATGAATACTGTGAATAATCAATCAATCAATTATTAAAATATAGGCTTCCTGTTTCACATAAGTCAATGGCCTTATTTTAAAAAGATCTTTTTTTTTTTTTCCTAAACCTGAATGGCATGATAGAGAGTACAGAGGAATAAGAGAGATGTCCCACTGGTTCTGTAGTAATGCTTCAGGAATCCCACAAGAATTTTCCTCTCTGTGGCTTTTCTATACGATCTTCTAATATCATCAGCTTCTGTTTCCCCAAGAATGCAATTATAAAGGAATACTTTTCAACAACCCTGCATAAAAAATAATTTCCAAAAACTAGTCATAACTTTCACTCTTAAAAAGGAAAATATCATCATTTCCAAAGTACCTTAGTAACCAAGAGTTACAGTTTTCACACTAAAGTTTTGTTTGATTGGTAATGCAATGTACTCAAGAGTTGTGAAAGGAAACAACAGATAGAAGAAAATTGAAGGTAGAATTGAAATTTAGTTATAAATATTTACAAGTGACTGCCATAGGGTTCTTAAAAATACCATTGAAATAATTACTTAATTCTCTGTGTTTGAGTTTGAGTCAAAAATAGGTGCCCTCCTGGTAGAATTATTTAATTCAATACAATTAATGGGTCTACTGTACGCTTACTGGGTGAAATTGTGACATTTAGATGTCATGGTTTAATGATCTCTTTCCATCTTAAATTTTATGAATCCTTTAGAACAGTCATTTATTGTTTGAATATTGAAAAACAAAATGTGAAAGAGGTACATTAAGCTTGTGTAAGGTAGGGGTTGTTTTCTGGGAGAGAACAGCTAATCAGAGATGTTGAATGTATTTTACAGCTTACTTTTTAAACACACAAAACTGGATTTAATCCTTAAATAGGAAATGTTTCTTTTTTTCTCTTTTTTTTTCCCATAAGAATTAATCGCTAGAGATCTAGAGGTAATGGGAAAGCTTATCAATTACAGCAGCTATAAAGAAATGAACAGTTGAGTGTAGTTATGGAGTTACCAAAAGACTCTTTTAGCTAATTTTTCAAAATGCAACACTAAAGATTGACAAAAGCTGCCTGGCTTTCCTCCTGGGTTTTATGACTTTGAACAGCTGTTTGGCAGATGGGTACTTGTAGTATAAATTCATGATACACCTGTGCTTTTCCTGATGAAAGCACTTGCTGTCTTGGCTTCTTGGATCTTGTAAAGTGGGAACCACAGCATGAACCTCACTGCAGGGTCGGACTTGAGAGAATCTTAAGGGTAAGGCAATCCTTTAACACATTAATTTTGTTTCTACTTCAGACCTGTGCAGCCTTATGGTTCTTTTTGAACATCCACACTAGGAAATGGAATGCAGAACAAGGTTTTCTCCTATCTGTGCTGGGACAAATGTGATTTTCTTTTGGCAGTAAGCTTGGTCAGTGTTGCAATGTTGCACATCAATGCCTGTCCCCAGCTCACGTCCTGGAAACAGCTGAGCCAAGGAAGCAGAGAGAAACACATGGGCTAATTTAAGAAAAATTAGCCCATGGTCATTTCTGGGTGCCTGTGGTATCTGAGACAGCTTTGAAAGCAAACTCATGTCTTACTATGCTTTACTGGATCTGCAGTCCAAATGTGCCTCAGGTCTCTAGTTGCTCTCCTGCTCTTAGAAAAATGCCAAGTATTCAAGGTGAGATTTTTTCTCTTATCTTCTCTCTTTAAACTGACAGACAGACTTGCACAGACATTTCAGCAAAAGCCCCCAGTTACCATAATGACAATGAAGAGGAGGATTATTAGATCATCAACAGTAAAAAAAAATACCTTCTTACGGACAGGAAAGGATGGGTATATGTATTGGATGGTCAGGGGAAAATATCAAAAGGGACCAATTATTTTCTTTTTCTTACATAAAATAAGCAGGCTCCAAGATACATAAGTCATAAGATACAAGGTCAGGCAAACTTGGGATCTTCAAGGTTGTGAAGTGAGTTACCCTCTCCTGGAAACAAGGGCATTGTACACGCAGCACTGACAAGCTTGTGTGAAGAGCATAACATGTCAATTAGACATGTATCCCAAAGCATCAGGAAAAAAAAAAAAGCAAAAAACCAAAAAACACTGAAGTCATCAAGCACCAAATACATCTGCTAAAGTTTTATACTGCCATAAGAAGCAAGCTCTGGAAATAGCTAGGTTGGAGAATTAATCAGAAAAATACCTCACTACATGCACCAGGCCTTACTGCTGAGCAAACGTTTTCATTTTTAGCTATTTGTATCTTTTACTTGCATGCTTGCAAAAGAGGGAGGAAAGAGGTGTAAAAAACATTTCCATTAGCAAGCTAACATCTGCTTCAAGGCACAAAACCGGAATTAGTGCATGAAAGAACTAAAATTCTAATGAAACAACTAGTAAAAGGATAAAAAAATCTATGTCAAGCTGTATTTTAAGTATTTTTAAATGTTTTTGATAATGACAGATAACTTTTGCTGAAGAGGTTATCACAAAAACTGTTAAAGTGTCTTATGTGGGATAATAGTTGGTTACTGTATTAAGGGCTTCAAAATAACCAGCTGTGTTTCTGAGGAAAACAAAACCAGCAGTTTTCTTTTTTCCTCTTTATTTCTTTTTCTTTTCTTTTCTTTTCTTTTCTTTTCTTTTCTTTTCTTTTCTTTTCTTTTCTTTTCTTTTCTTTTCTTTTCTTTTCTTTTCTTTTCTTTTCTTTTCTTTCCTTTTTTTTTTCTTTCCAGATAAAAAATAAGTAAATGTAAGACATTAGAAAGCTTTCAGCAGTCCACATGTATTTGCATCTGCTGCCTTGCACGAGGTGTAGCTGCTCTTCCAGGTTGGGAAATGTGGTAGAGAGATTCCAAATAAAAGTGGGAACAGATTTGTGTAAGCACAAGGTGAGAACAATCTAAATAAGGATTAGGTAGCTAAGCTCTGAAAGTGCCTGTTTCTTGCCAGTGCCAGTGATGGAGGCTCAAGTGATTATCCCAAATGCAGGTGTCTTCTCTAAGGGCATCAAAAGCAAAGTGAGATAAACTCCACTGTATGCATCATAGCACAGGGTGTAAGTGGCTTTAACAATCTGTTCCATGTCAGCTGGGGGCTGCTGCCACTGCCTTAATCAGCTGCCCTGGTTAAGGGGACAATGTCACCCCAACCCCCAATTCAGTGGAGAAGGGGAAGGGAATGTCTGCTTGGAGATCCATATCTACAAATATTTGCATGTCAACACACAAGCAAATCTAAGGGAGATTTGGCCAGATATGATGTCATGATTTAAGATGATCTGAATTTCTGTGTTTTCAGACACTTGTGCCTTGATGAGGTGTTGTTCCTTAAGCAGGTCTCATCACGTTACTTTGCCTTTTTCTTCCACTCTGTTGTTTATGTAAGCTATTCCTTATGAGCTCATAGGAGCTAAACAGAAGTAATTTCTGCATCAAATCAGATATTTTATCATACATCTTGTGGACAGCTGATTCTCATTTTGTATTTCCTCGTTCTTGCTGTAGTCCTAAAAAATCCTAAGTTTAAAATATTTTATTCTTGTGTTAGTAAATGCAAATAATATATTTTATGTAATTTCGTCTTACTAAACATTTCTGTCTAAGAAATTTCTTAGCTGATGTTTTGATTTGAAAAACATGGCAAGCTGTTGACTGAAGGAATCACAGCAAAACTTGCAATATGCTGCTAAAGACTGAAAAAAACCACTGTCTATACCAGCATAATATCTCGATTTGGTCAGATGCATCCTCACCCTAAATAACTTTTACTTATAAATGGAGATTTAATGGAAACATTCAAAGCCAGGCTGGATGGGTCTTTGAGCAAGGTGTCCCTGCCCATGGCAGGGGGATTAGAATTAGATGATCTTTAAGGTCCCTTCCAACCCAAAACCATTTCATGATTGCATCAATCTGTGAATGCCAAAGTTCCTCAAATGCCACTTTGGTTATTGCCAGCATATGGATTGCAGGCACCTAAAAACTTGGGTTTTTTAATATTCAGGTGTAGTTTTGGCAAAACAAGTATATCTTACCTGTTATACTGGCCTCTCCTGAGGGCTGCTGGGTGGTGGCTGCCAATGCCAGTGCCCTGTGAAGCAGCTTGGTGTCATGGGACTGAGGTCATACATGAGAAGTCTGATTTAATCTGTAGGGTTTTTTTCTGTATTTTTGCACAGCAATTAAAATTTTAGCAAAATTCAGGGCTAGACACCATTTCCCCCCTCTGAAATTAGAGGTTTTTGTTAAAAAATTTATCATTATTCCAAATTATCTAGTAATGGGCTGACAATTATGTGTGTTCAAAGTAATATGTAGAAATCCTCCTTTTACTCATTATGTGTGGCTACTTTTGCATTTTAGTTTTATATATATGTGCTTCTATAGCATTGAAAGCCTACCATAGGCTTACATCAGAATCATTAATTGTCTGATTAGTACTAATTAGTTATTCTGTTCAGCAGAGATGGTTATTCAGTCTTAATCCAAATAACTATTGTAGTGGAATATCCATGTCCCTTTGCTGACAAATGGACCAAGGCTTCCTCACTTTTCCTACATGGTTTTATGACCACATCTATTGCACTATCCTTATGAAAATGCCTACAATTTATTTTCATCTAGACACTTAATGCTCCCTTGCAAACACATGGTAGAACATGGAAGAAAAGTGAGATCTGTGTATTTTGAGGTAGAATCAATCATGTCGTATTAACCATATAAATGTTAGGGGTCTTGTCTAAGCCAGTCATGAGGCCAGCTAAGTGAGACACGATTGCTCAGACAGTCCTTCATTTATCTTAATTGTCTATTTTAGGATTGAATGAATCTGGAATTGATTGTCTCTCTCCATCACTCATAGAAAGAAATTAGAAGCCTAATTTAGACTAAGAGCCTAAGTTTTCTGTGACTAAATGTAGATAAAATGAATCCCAGCCCTGTGGTCCCATATTGCAAATGGATACTCTCTAGATTACATAGTTCGAAAAGTGAATGATTACTCAAAATTACTTAGAATTTCAGAATAACCAAATGAACAGATCTTTTATTCTTACACCCACAAAAAAGACTGGAGGAGTGATGTGAGACCATCAATAATTGGTTTATGCAGGAAAAAAAAAAAGCATGTGCAAAAATAACTGCAATTCTTTACCCTTGTTTGTCTGTGAACTGGCTGAGGCTCAGGGAGCATAATTCAGGATTTTCATGGTATTTATGCACAAGGAGAATGATCCAAGGGTGTATCAGCAAACTGAAATTCAGTATATCCTAAATGTTACCTCCCTGATTTCTTAATAAAAATGTTTCTTATGTATGGGTAATTAAGTTATGTATGGGTAATTAAGTAAAGCATGGGTAATTAACCTATGCTGTGGTGCTGGTGTTACAACAATACATTTTTTGAAGCGCATTTTTGTGGTGTTACAACAATACATTTTTTAGTACCAGGGCATGACTGACACATCATTTGAAGTTGTTGCTGTATTTCCACCTTTTCAACAGACCCTTGCATGTGGATGCCTCTAAAATATCCTTTGTAATTTGTTATACTAAGTGTGGTCACTCCTGCCAGCTGGCTTTTTCCTCATCATTGCAATGATTGAAGTGCAACTTTCTCTATTTTCACCTTCTTCATAACACATTTTTAATGTGGCTACTGTTTTATTTAAGCAATTTGTGTGTCATCATTATGTAAATTAAATCTTCTTTCGCTTTAACATAGACTGTTTCAGTAATTGTTAACTTAAGGGGAGAACATGTTTTCCATCATTCCTGGTGAAACATCAGTATTTATTCCTGCAGAAGGGCATAAAGGAGATTGCATTTTTTTTTTTTTTTGATATCTCAATAAAGCTTTTATCTATGAAAAGACAGGATGCAAATCACAACTATCATTATATGTGAGAATAAAGAGTGCAATACAGAAGTGAAGGAAAAGGTGAGGTGAAGATTCACATCTTCTTTTCTCCGAGTTACATTTAATTATAAAAAACAATCCAGAGGTACTTCAGAAAACATTCTTTCCATGGGCTTGCTGTACACTCACCTAAATAGGTTCGTTACAATCTGACAGTGGAAGCTAATTTGCCACTCAAAAGAATTTCTACTTTTTTTTTGGCCTCAATCATGCTCATAAGAGTTCAAAAGAGTCAGAGAGAGAAAACACTGGACATTTAACCACTTCTTGGGTAACAGCACTGTTCCATTAAACCTTATATGTTTGGGGTTTTTTTGCCTTACTTTTGAATACTCCATGCTTTTTGGGAAATATTTCACAACATAAACCAGCTGGCATGGAATCATTAGGATTCAATAAGACCTCCAAGATCCAGTGCAACCTTCAGCTGAATACCACCGTGTTCTCTAAAACATATCACAAAGTACCACATCCACTCCTTTTTTGAACACTTACAGGGATGGTGACTCCACCACTTCCTTGAGCAGCCTATTCCAAAACTTTTCTTTTGGAATAGGCTCTTTTCAGTGAAGAAATTTTCCCTTATTTCCAGCCTGAACCTATCCTAGTGCAACTTGGGACCATTTCCCCTTGTCCTAGTTGCTTGGGAGAAGAGGCTGACCCCCATCTTGACACAAGCATCTGTCAGGAAGTTGCAGAGGCAATAAATTCATCAAAACCATTTATTTTTCTTAATTTCTGTGTAGACTGGATCTTTTCTGCCTTTCATGTCTCCATTCACACCTGTTCTGTTGTATTTGATAGTTCTTCCCTCTGATAGATGCTATTCCTATCCCATTATTTTCAATGTGTGGTTAGCCATGCTGAAGTAAGTAGCAGTTTTCATTGTAAATAGCTGTGTAGTGAAGGTATATTTAGAGAATTGCTTGGTGTGAGTTGCAGAAAAAAACAGACTAATAATGACACACATCCCTAACCATCTCTTGAGCAGATGTATCTTCAGAGTAGGTTTTGAAATCAAAACATAATGGATAGCAGGAATAAACAAAACAGAAACATATCAAACTCCTCAGACTGATGTCCTTAAATTTGTTGTCCCTGATCCTGAAAAGAATAAGCCATCACTAGTAATAATTAAATAAAATTTAGCTCTAACATTGATACAGAGGTGAGAAAACCCCAAATTATTTACATGGATTTATTTTGTTTATTTGGCTGTTTTTATGATGTAATCGGCTTGTTTGAAGCAAAGGATCTGTAAAAAGATTGAAAACAGACAGTTTAAGTAGCTTTATTTGACATTCTTATCCCACAGAGCCTCTTACTACAAGTGCAATCTAATTCATTAAAGTTCTGAACCACAGAAGCATAAAATGATGTTGGAATAAAATCCCATAATACTTACTAGTGTTTGTAAATGAGTAATGCTGTTAGGAATGCTTCCTGTCATTATCTGCTTGTGAAGGAGGCTGAGTGGGATTTCTTCAGATAAAGTATTAAGCCTCTCCACACAGACTACAGGTCTGATGTAGTGAGTGGTATTAAAGGAAAACAGAGCTGAGATTACTTTCTGTGGAGTGCCATTTTTTACTGTTGTCTCTATTTAAAGTATCATAATGGCTTTAGTGACCGTTTCTTAAACCCCTGTATGCAGAACATTTCATCTTCTTGTATAAAACCCTTTATACTCTAAAATAATGGGTTTGAAGAATCTTATTTGTCCATTGTGTTTACAAGTAATTGGCATTTTAGTCCGATAACTTTAGCATTTTCACTGCTCTCATTAAATTTGTTTCAGTTAATTTAAATATTTCAGTGCAGCTTAAAGCCATGTTGAATTTAGCTTTAATTTCTCATGTGACGCATCAAATTTGGTGTTGATCAGTTTTTTGAAAGACCAACTGAAAAAACAGGGAAATAGCTCAATTCTATCTTCAATTTGAGCACTACTAATGCACTAATGCCCACAAAATTAATGATATCTTATTTTAATAATTAGGTGAAAAGAGAATACATTTTAATAATTACATAAAAAGAGACCCAGTACCTTCACATATACCATATAGGCTAGGAATATCATACTTGGTTAGTATAAATATTTATTTTATTGGTCAGAATTGAATTGTAACCAAATATGCCATATTTCAGAAAATAGGTAAACATCTTGATTTCATGTTTTCTTATCACTGAATATATTATAATATTTTTAGTGTATCATGGTTCCTCATTTATGGCAAAATTCTATCTACAATAAAATATTTCTTTTCTAAAGAACCTACAGTTTAGGTATTGTTTATTGTTCTCAAAACCAGGACTTGTCCCTTCAACTGTTACAGCCACTCTTTTATAAACTTTTGTATCAGTTCACTGGCTTTCATTTCACAAGAACAAGACCAAAAAAGTTTTAACCATATTTAATATCTTCTTGTTCAATTTGCCTGATAAATAAAAGCTAAAGAGTAGAAATTTCTTCAAAATATCTGACTTGCTCTGTTGTGTTATTTAAGGAAATTTGCCAATTATCATGAAAATACCTTATAGTAATATAAAAAAAAAATTTTGTGTAGTTTTCCAATAGTTTAAAAAAATCCAGCCTGTATATCATAAAGGCATCTACAGAAAATGTAAGAATACAAAACCATGAATTTATGCACTCATACTTGCTCTGAGATGCTCTTCTGGTGTAAATCTCTGCCATCACAGAGAACTTGAGAAGCTGCACTGATCTGCTGGAGGTGACTCCAGTGACATGAGGCATCTGATTCACTGATACCCTCATCTGACTCCTACATTGCTGTATAAAGCAACTGAGACAAATCTTTCTGCTTTCTCTTTTCGCCAGGCCCCAACTGCTGTTAAGACTGGCAAGAAAATATTACTGACAGATTGGTAAGTCCTTTTTTTAAGTTATGATAGTTTATATTTTCAATTTGTTTTGTTTTAATGCTTTTCTTGGATTGTTAAGACCATCATAACACACAGTTTAATTCAAACTAATTATTTGATTCATTGTAATTCTGGCAGAACTTTCAATTAGGGTTTCAAAAACAAATCTTGCAAATTTGTAAGATTGTATAGGGTTTCAATAGGGTTTCAAAAACAAAAATTGCAAATGGGTGTTCATATTGAAGGAAAGTGATTTAGCTTTTACCATTTTCTTTTACAACATAACTTGGTTTTAAGTCAACTGAACAAGTCTCTGAACACGTTGGAGATTAGGCAACAACTTTTCTCAGTGGTGTGGTTCATCTGTCATTCCTAAAACTCCTACTCTCTGGTGGCAGAAGGATATGTGATTTCAAAGGTACAGTACATACACAGAATATCAAATCTGATGTGTTTGAGAGAAGTTGTCAGGGTATCAGGGTGTTTTTCAGGAGCAGGTTCTCTTCCATCCCAGTCGAAGGAAAGCTTCTATCAACTTCTGTGGTGGCTGGGTCCTTCTGCTTTGAAGTTGACACAAAAAAGTTCCTGAGTTAATGTAGTTATTTGTTATATTCGAACTATTCATATTATCTCCACTAAACATTTTTCAAGTGGAGTTAGCCCTGAAGGATTTAGCCATTTATCTCCATACAGTTTTACTCTTACATTGTATGTTGATGTAATGAAAAATAGACCATCAAATTGATATTTTATTATATGACAGAAGCAATCTTTAAAACACTTAGCTAATAACATATCTAATAAATGAGTGTCCACAAATATATGAACCCAATTATTTCTGCAGGTCAATATAAAATACAGTATGTTACCATTCCCTAGTACAAAACTAGTTATATTAAGCTGCTCTTGTACTTATAACTCGAGGTATCCATCATTTCAAGGCATTAATTAAAAAAAAAACAACCACAAAACATGCTTTGTAAGGGGAATCCACCAAATCAGCTTGCCTATGAGTTCTTGATAAAATATTTGCATTAAAAAGCATTATGTGATTTTACTGTGAAAAATTTATTCTCTAGTAAATAGATTTTATAGAAGCAAAACAGATGCAACATGTTTTACAAAAAACTTGGATCTAGTTCTATGAAATTGCCACCATTGAGGAGTATTTTTATTTGAAATTTTATTGTTTTATTGACCATTTTAGAGCTCTTTTAGTAGTGAAATGATAGGTGAAGCAAGTCAACCAAATCAATGGAATAAAATTATATACATGTTAAAAAATACACTAAGGTGAAAAGAAAAGTAAAATAGATGTCTCTATTAATGCACACAGAAATGCCATCAGGAAGATGCTCATTTTGTAATTTTTTCCCTTAAGTTTTGCATCTCTACAGAAGAAGATTGCAATCTTAAACTCATCTTGAGGAAAGATTATGTTTATTTGAAAATATTAAATGTTAACAAGGATGAGTCCTCCCCATGTACTTTTATGTGTTGTTGTTCTGGTTTTCTGAAGCAATCATTATGATTGAGCTGTACGATAGAGTTGAATAGAAGAATTTTTTGTCTTACACTGTGTACAGACCTAGAGCTGGCAAGCATTTTCCCTTGTGGCAGTCCCAGGTGAGCAGAATCCTATTTTCTATGCTGAGGTGGCAGCTGTAGGAAATGTCACAGTTCATTTTGGGAAAATCACACCACTGACCAGAAATCAAATCAAGCAGCGAATAAATATAGTGTTATTGGCTTGTTCTCTGCCTCTGCAGACTACACTGTATTCACCTTCACTTTATAGGCAGGTACTGGGTCCCAGTGCAGCTGTGGTACCTATGCATGAGGAAGCTGGAAAACAATTTTTGAAAGACTTTAGGAAGGAACAGAAAATATTGCCGGAGTAAGAAGGTTCCTTTGAAAAAAATGATGTTTATGTAGGAACATTACTCCTTACTCTTGTTGAACAACTTTTAGGACCTGGTTTAGAAGGTGTCGAAACTAGATGCCACAGATCATCTCCCCTAACACTGTTTTCATCCAGCATAATTTAGAGAAATCTGTGGCAGAGCATTATCCTGGTTCTACAACCTCTTCTTGCCAAATTAGATTTTATGATCCATCTGTGTAACTAAACTAGAAAGGACCTAGATTGTGTCATATACTTTGTCTTGCATTTTATGCTTCCAACAAACATCCACCATGGTCTGAAGAACATTATAAACCACAGGTTACTCTAACCTGGAAGCATGATTGAAATTATTCTGTTTTACCACAGAAAATAATTCAGCTGCATGGAGAAACGTGCTGTGCAGTCTGGCCTCAGTAGTTACAAGCAGCCATTGATCATTGTTTAAGTGATGGAGATGTACCCATAGGTATGGATTTAGAGAAAGGTTCAGAGCCTGATTCTAGCCCTTGCTGTTTCAAACATTTCTATTATAGCTCTGCTCAAATAGTTTTAATGGTAGCATTTGGATAAAAATTATTGTAGAGCTCTGCAATAATTTTGGCGTAACTAGGTAACCATTTCAGATTTTATCTCATTAATTTTTGTAGAGTTGCTGTATGCTACTGCTCATGTCAGTCCTTGAAGCAGAAAAAGGCTATTTCATATGATAAGTTAAGCCTGAATTCATTTTAACTAACATAGAAATCCTAAGTGAAGAGTAAGCTCTTTTCTTAGCTAGTTTTACCTACTTAGCCTTGCAAAAAAACATCTCCAGAGGACAATTCATTCTACCTCTGACATGAATGACACTGGAATTGTCTCTCACTCCTCACTGGCATTCAGATAAATAGAATGATTCTGAATACTTCAACTAGAACTGCTCCAAAACCTGACATGGTGATTTGCTGTATTTAAGCGCATCAGTATATTCATAAATACTTTCTGTTTCTCATTTTCTATTTGACCATTATTAGCTTTGTTCACATTTTTAAGGCATTTGAAAGTTCAGGTTGGAACAGAAACTTGTGTATTGTCTCAAATTGGATTGATTTTCAAGAATTATATTTATTTCCTCATTTTGTGTAAAGGGTCAGTGACTGTGTTTTCTTCAGATGACTTAACAACTGCTAAGCACTTTTTGATATCATACTGTAGTAATTCACCATATGCAATGTGAAAAAAGAAAAATAAGTTTTTGAAACACCACTGATAGAATTTCAACATACAGTATTAGAAAATATTTGCACATCAAGAAAACACTAAAATTTGCAACTGTTTCTACTGGGAGGCTTAGAATTTTATAGTCTTCTGTGATATTTTTCAGAAACAGAGGGAACTACTGTTGTGATCATGATGAGTCCTAATTTTCCTATATTAACCTTGGACCATCCAGGTCCAGTGTTCTGTCTGTTTTTAAATTATTTTGTCCACTAAAGTATATTCTACATCTCTATCTCTCATTAACATTTGCCAGTCTTTTGTTCAGTTTTTGTCCCTTCGGTGAAAGCCTTGAGCAGTTTCATTGCTAACAATTCAAAATAATAACATTTTAGTGTAGATAATTCCCAAATGAGTAAACAGAAACTCAGGAACCCAATTAAAGAAATTCAGATGGGCAGAAACTTCTGGAGATAATCTGTCCCAAACCTGTACTTAGCTCAGACTATCTTCAAGGACAAGTTTGATTTCTCAGTATTTTGTTTAGGTGAGTTTTGCTTATCTTCAGGGATGGAGATAAGGCAACCTGGGCAAACTTTTCCAGTATTTCATCACTCTAATTATACACTGTTTTTTCCTCATAGTTAATTGAAATTTCTGTGCTTCACCTTGTTGATATTGCCTATTCCTCTTCCACTGTATATCTTTAGGCAGAATCTCATTCCACTTTCTTTATAAACACAGTGAATACCACTCCCATTCTCTATAACCTAGATATCAAAATAGTTACCACAAGCAGCTTTGAAATGCTTTTTCCAGGAAAAGTGCTATCTCTAAAATAAGATATACATGCAGAGATTTTATTTATAAGTGGAATGAGGTGATTTTCTGATACATCTGCAAGAACCTTTGAACAGGAGTTATGGGTGATGAAACTGATGAGGGATGATAGTCATACCTTATTTTAACCTGCTAAAAAAAGCAACATTGAAAAATTATCAAGTCAATATTACAACATACAACTTTCTGATTCTCAAGAGGACTTTATAAAGTTGTCAGCCCTACAGAGTGCATTCAGGAAGAAAAATATAATAATCAGTAAGCAACTCAGAAGAGACAGGTTCAGTGCCGTGTGTGCATTTGTAAATCTATGTTAGTGGCGGAAATAGATTTTATATCCTGCTGCTTCTTTGTTACATCTACAAACACTAGTGGAAAAAGAGTAGTTGTTAGGAGTGTCTGACCTAAAAAGTGCGGCTGATGAATGCTGAGTCTTGTCCATGAAAAGCAGCAGCAAGCAAGTCTATTGATCAATATACATGAAATATTGTTTACAGTGCAAAGCGGAATAATATATTTTGTAAAAGAGAAAATACCAGCTTTATCTGGTGCACTTATTGCACTAATTTCAAAGAAGCAAGGATAATTCATGTGCAGATGCAAGCTGCATTTGGATAATATGATGATCTACTAAAACTTCATTTTTGGGGCAGAGCTCTTTGAGGTAGTGTCTCTGTCCCAGCTTTCTAGGGCTGAAGTCATCATAAGGCCCCAAGATAGGTCCTTTGCACTTTATTTTGATAAGGTAGCTGAGTATGATATTTGAGATAAATACTCCTCAAATCTAAATCATTATTTCCCTGCTTCTCTCTAGATAACTTGAAAGATCAGGGATTTTGAAAGACAGCTCTGGTCTTTCTAAATATTGTGACATCAGAAAAGTTCTCTGGGTGAATGTCGGTCTGGGTGATTGATATTTGTCCAGAATCCATTGTCATTTAAAAAACAGTGAAGTTCACAGCATGTTCTAAAAATGCCTTCCTTTTCTGTAAAAAACCTAAAATGTAAATATAAATAATATTTATGAGTTTAGGATCTAGTCCAGAGACATTCTATGAAACAGCTAAGTAAACTCTCCTGTTTGCTATATACATGTTTAATTTGAAATGGGAATTTAGCATGCTGAGAATACAATTCAGAGAACATTAAAATTCAAGCTGCTGTTCTGTATTCAATACTCTACATGCACACTGAGGTCCAGAAAAACTACACAGTATTTGTGTAATCTCTTCTGAAGTTGATCAATTTATGCAAATTGCCAAGATAAGACAACCTGTTGTGAGAAAGTGCAAAATGATTTCCCTCGTGCTTGGTAACCCTGGTTGGCCCTTGGGATGTTTTTTTTGTGGTGAGTTGTTTTTGTATGGAAATTTATCTTTTTCTTTCTCCCCCCCCCCTCAGCAGATTCCTTAGGAAACCTAAATTAGGAGTAGAGAATATTGTATTACAGAAATCCTATTTGAATGTAGGGTCTTAGTATCTCATTAAGTAATAAGTTCTCCAGAGGAGACAACCAGTGGGAACTCAAAGACAAAATTACTTGCCTGAGATTAATAGGATAGAGACCAGAGGATGCTCAAAACTCCCGAGTCCTAGTCCCAGCTGCTGCTGCCTTTCATGCTGTTTCACTTTCAGTTGCACAACCAGGAATCTTCATGACTTATGCCTCTAATACATTGGGGAAAGTTTTGTAAAACGGGAAACAGAATTAGGAACAACCACAAACTGAAAAGGAAACAATTTTATTATGGATGGCTTTTGGATATCCAGCAGGAGGTAGGCTTCCACACAATAAGGTTTTGAATAAAATTTGAAATCATCTGTAAGTCACCATTATTCATACACTCTTAATGAGTATAATTTATGATAAGGCACAATGACACAGCACGAGGGATGTTGCCTAAGGCAGCAACAAGCCTTGAGATGCTCAAGTAACAAGGTAATTGTGGTGCAGCTCATACAGTGTTTGTGATGACAAATCCTAATCTGCTTTGATTGTCCTGTGCTATGAAAGAACAAAGCTACATTGAAATGATAGACCCACAAGCCATTTTGATTATAAGGCTTGTGTGTTTTTTCACATTTTGTCCATAACTTCTTTCATGTCTGTTTGAAAGAGCCACAAGAACATATTTCCAGTAATAGTTATATTTTATCTGTGTTTAAAGTTGTTTGGTGCCTAGTATTATACCTCTAATATGGAAATAAATTGAGGAAAGAGTTTTTTTTCCTTGTGGCTTATT
Organism: Molothrus ater; assembly: GCF_012460135.2. NCBI lineage: Eukaryota > Metazoa > Chordata > Aves > Passeriformes > Icteridae > Molothrus > Molothrus ater. The sequence continues at coordinate 84,334,647 of NC_050479.2, forward strand.
TTTAATTCTTCCCCTGTGGTCTTTCTCCACCCTGTGATTTTTGATTTAGAACAGATCTCTGAATAATGTCCATGCTATAAAAGTAACCCAGAAATCCTGGTCCATTGGTTACCCTGCACAAGAGGAGCTATAATTACAAAGTCCAGGATGAGCACTGCTCACTATCTAGAGACATAAAATCCCTCTTAAACTATAGAAAATATATTAGTACCTGGAGGAAAACATACCATACTCTAATCCATTTTTATGAGCTCCAGATAGAGGTAACCACACTACTTCATGGTCAAACCTGAATTCAAAAAAAGTTGCTTAGAAAGTCCCTGAAGTGGGAGATGGGTCCAAAAACCTTGCTGAAGACAAAGTAGATGACAGCCAGTGCTCTCTCCTTAGCCAGAGATCCTGACATTTTTCATAGAAGGCAATTGTTGGATCAGCTCTGAGTTATCTTTCACAAATCTATGCTGGCTGCTCCTGATCACTTCCTCCTTTATGTACACTGAAATGTGTTCCATGACTGACCTTCGTGGCTTTTCCAAGGACTGGGGTAAGGCTGACCAGTTAGTGGTTCCTTCCACTGTCTTTTCAACCTCTCTTGAGGCTGGGTGCAGCTTTTGCCTTTGACTATTTTTTAAAGGTAGAATCGTAGAATCGTTAAGGTTGGAAAAGACCTTTAAGATCATCAAGTCCAACCATCAAACTAGTACCACCAACATGTTCACCATTAAACCATGTCCTCCATATCAACACTTTTTTTGAATAATTCCAGGAATGGAATTGCTACCACTTCACATGGCAATCTTTTCCAATGCTTTACAACCCTACCTCTGATCTCTTTAGTGAGTTGAATAAGGTACTAAACTTGAAAGAAAAGACAAGAAATTGATTTTTAAATGGCTATTTTGATATTTTTTAGCTTATTTCCAAAAACTTTCAATATGTATAATTTGTACAATTATTTAAATTGATTCTTTAGTTATGATGACTTAGCTAGGATGGTATGAAAAGCATCCAAGATTACAATTTGTATTTATTGGTTTTAATCAAGAATTTGTACAGACACCAGACAGGTAAGAATAAAACTATATCAATTTCACTCTCACATGCTGCATTTGAAGTGGTGAAGCATTCTGTCTATGCTTTTGTATTCTTAATACCATATATTTATATCTAGACAATCAGTAAGGGTCGCAGTAGAGATAAGAGGCCTAAAATACCTAAATGTAATAATGACCTCTTCATGACAAAGAACTTTTTCTAAATAGGAAAATCAGAAAAAATTTGGGAAGGAGGGGTGGAATGCTGTCCTCATTTCCAGCTGAGGACAAAAAAACCCCACCACTTCCTAGAGTGATTTGACTAAGATCATGGATGTAGTATCTCAATGTCCCCTTGCTAATGTCTTTGTGCAAAACCAATCTGTCTCATTCACTGAAATAATTAAGTTAAAAATTACAAAAATTTCATCTTTGTGCATTCAGAGGTACTTTAATGCAGAAGGAAAAAACCTCCAACTTAGTCAGTTCTCATCCTGTGTATTTGTAATGCTTTAAATAGACCCATATTGAAAATAGAAAAGCTGCCTACTTACAGATAAAGGATTTATTACTGGGATTAAAACAGAAAAATCTCTTCATTGGTCATTTGCATCACTCCTCAGCCAAATTAATGATTTAAAGGATCTTACTGAAAGAAAATTTATTGCAAGATTTTTATCAGAGGTAAAAGGCAGCACTTAAGCACTTTGTTAGCAAGTAACAATTCCAGACTGGTAACAGAGGGCTGATTTACCTCATCTTATTGTTACATGATGAAGAGATTAATAATCACAGTAGTGCTATAATGCAACAAGACAAGTATAAACTATGAATAAAAAACATATTGCATTCCAATGAGTTGGGAATGTAGAAGGAGTTATTCAATAGACAATAGTGAAATACTGTATCGCAGTATAGAAGATTTGAGGGCAGAGCCTCGCAGACAGAAATGATTGATTGTTACGAAACAAAGGCCAGGAGGATCATGATACTTTCTTTTTGATAAAACAGTATAAACTGTTCATTTTTTAAAGAAACTGGAAGAACAATTTTACATTGCTAAGAGATGTTAGTGGGAAAATTTTAAAAATCTCTATGATAACTGGCTCTGATAATTGAGTATATGTTATCTATTTCAGTCAAGCATCTTTAATACTATTCTATACCCCTTGCAAGAGGAAATCAGCATGTGATTTCTCTTAGAAGCTCATGGAAACTTTTTAAGGGACTCCTCTCAACAGAAGATTAAACCCATTTGCTATAAAACTTAAATTATCATGGAGTATTAATTCCTATAAGTATTACTTAGTTGTTCATTGTGCTCACGCTAGATTAGAAACAAAATCAATACCCTTTCTTCTTAACCACTTCCTCTCTATAAAAAAACAAGTTATAAAATATTCCCAGAAATAGGAGGTGGAAATCCAGCGTCCAGTGAAGCTGATAGAACATGTTGACTGCCACAGTGCTCAGATCTCATTCTGAATAGTTCCAGTGGCTACATGTAATACAGGGCCTGGTTGCAGACAGATATTACATGTCTCACTAGGTATTTAAAATGAAATACACCAGTAGATTTGTGTTTCATGTCGTGCTTCCATTGCACAATATGAGTGGTGATGGACCAATGCAAAAGGCTACTGGGAAAGACTAATGCTCTTTGCAGCATCTGCTGAAATTGGAGTTGACTTTGATCACTACATTTCTGTAAGAAGACAGAAACAAAGAGAAACCTAAGAAACTTTGGTGGAGAGATCTTTGAGACCAAGACTGTGTTAGAGCATCCCATTTCAAGAAAACAGTAGTGTGTAATATTTCACCTAAATGCAAAGCAGGCTGTGACAATATGTCATAGCATATCTTGTGTGTCAATGTTTTTCTCCTTTGGTAATTAGAGTGAAAAAGGAAGTGTTTTGTGTGCCATCTGTTTAACATGATCCTATGATTGTTCACATATCAACCATATGACCAGTCCATGTGTGTCTCAGAAGAGATCATTCTTTTCCAATGCTTGTTTGACTGTGGTTTAAAAAGAAGTCTCCCCACCCTTCCTTTAGCAAAGAAGTTTCTTGAAGTAAATGGCATACCTCTAGATTTTATGCCCATTTATTGGGCCCCTGAATTTTTGCCTCTAAGGACGTATCAGTAAGGCAATCTTCTTCCACTGGAATGTGTTTCACCTTGCTAAACTAACAACTGAAATATGATTAATCACTTTTCCCTTGAGGTCATTTATTATGAAAGGTTCATGTAGTTACTACATAGAGCATCTTTCTAGGGTGGTGTGATAAAGTGAATGCTTTTACAAATTGGATTCTTGCTTGGCTGGTGCCTATTCCTATTACCTGTGTGAAACTGCATGGCTGACTCTTGCAAACTAATATTTTGAGAAACTCTTCTAATATCTCAAAAAAACTTCTACCAATAACCAAAACCCCACCAAAAAACCAAACCAAACCAAACAAAAAAAACCAAACCCCAAAACAAAACACAAAAAACCCCCACAAAAACCTCCAAAACAAAAACAAACAAAAAAGCCACTCCCAAATGCTCTGCAGCCAAAAGTTTGTGCACTATCTGCCAGCATCAAAACAACCTCCCTATCTACTGCAGTTTATATTTGCAAAATATAAGATGTTATAAACAAAAATTTGATGCAATGTAGTCTCTGTAAAATTTTTTGGTTTTTTGGAGTGCTGCGTAAAAACATTTTCTAATGTAGAACAATTTAACATGAAGCATGACTGTCAAAGGAAAATATTTTCTTTTATGGGCAAACAAGAAGATGAAATTACACTACTAAGAGATCACAATAGACAAGAAACATGCATGCTTGCAAAACCAGTTATTTAAACCAAATTTCATCCAACTTCTAAGAAGTTGTCTTTGCATTTGATGGATGTGATGTGTTCATTATGATAAGACAAATCTTGAGAATCACTACCTTAAACATCTATATCTTTTTTATATTTTTTTCTTGCAGCCCCTTTTTACTTTTGAATTGCTATCTTGTCAACTTTTATTTTTGTTGTTGGAATGAATTGTCTCAGTCATAAAATCCCTGAAAGTTTTATCCAAATGTGCTGAAGGATACTTCCGTAGAACCAACTGGGAATAGTGCACCAAGCTGGACGTTAGCAAAGTGGTAAAATGAAAAATTTTGGGAAAGTTTTTTTCTAAATAGTCTCTCCATGGTCACATTGCTGTAACTGTTTAAAATGTTTCCTCAGAATATCACAATCTTTGTTTTTGAGGCAGTCATTAAAAACAAATTCAAGTGCCTGTGGCCTTCATTCTGAAGTAATCCAGGTTTTGACTGAGGGGAATGAATATAGAATCAATGCTGGGGGGAAAAGTGTAGAAAATATTAAAACTATGCCTCTAAAAACTACTTATATTTGTACTCCCCCCAAAAAAGTTTTCATATAAACAAATTAATTTCTTCTCCTATTTTAACTGTAAGCCTGAAGTTTTGTATTGTATTAACTGGAGTAAATTTAGAACATAATATACATCCTTTTAGCTTGTACCTTCTACCTTGCATAGATTTTATTTACATTTCTTAAAAATCATCCTTAAAACAGCACTTAAAGCTCTTTGGTAACAGCAAACAGAAACATTCATGTCCCTAATATTGTTAAAATAGAGCAAAGCTGCATGTCAAATATCGCATCTCATCATATTTTGTATTTAAAAACCTGATTTCATCTCTTCCTTTGAAATGGAGCATCCTGTTACAGTGAATTCTCAGGCATGCTGAACTGAAGGCACCTTAAGTTGCTCTGAGGAGCTGACTTGATGTGAGTGGCAGTGGTGCCAATACAGATTTATGTTGAATTAGCACAAAAGCTAAGTCAGTCTTTGCAGAGAAGTTGTACCTCTAATAATTACCTGATGTGATGGGAAATAAGTACGCTCAAAAAGTATTTGTAGTGAAACTCAGAAATATGTTAAAAGTTTACTCAGCATGACAAAAAGAAGGATTAAAAAATATCCCACTGATTTCAGATCCCAGTAGAAGTCTAAAATAGATGAGGCTTCCCCTCAACACAGATTTTAATTTTTTCCCAAGATCCCACATCAAACACATTGAAGAATGCAGGCTTCCAAGACCCAATATGAACTTAAGTAACTTGGTTAGGGCCGCTTTGCAATGCAAAATCAAGCTTCCTCCTGGGTATTGGCATGTTTTCTTGCAAAAAAGTACCTTTTCAGTTAGAAATCTCTAAATAAATCACTGTCCCTTGAAAATTCTTCTGCATCTATATCTGTGTAGTTAGTTTACCACCCCTGCTTTTGTAGCCTGGTTATATCAGTATTTCTGCAAAAAAGTGATAGTCCAAAATTAATGAATTTTCTCTGATTTTTATAGTTCCTTGGGTTAGATATTGGAATATGTCATATATGAAAATATATCATTAGTGAAAAAATGAACCTGTGCCAAAAAGTGGATGCAACATCACAAGGATGAATTATAGAGGAATAATTCCTTCCCTGGATCTTCTGAATCTATTGCTTTTGAAACCCAGGATGCTGCTGCTCTTCTTTGCTGGCTCCTGCCCCAATACTTTTCTGTAGAATTGTTACAGTCAATCCTCAAATGCTAATATTTGGGAATGAGGGGTTTTCAACTCTCCCACAGGCGGGACTTTGCGTTTGTCAAGGTCATATAGGAGTGGTCAAAGCTCTTCTGTATGTAGTAAAGGCTTTTCTTTATTAACTTAAATTTGAATTTTTCTGTAGTTTAATCTGTTAAAGCAGAATTCAGCCTTATCTCTTTGTTCCTAATGATTAGGTTTTTAAGTAGACATGAGAAGCAAGAATACGTAGAGCAAAATAGACAATATCTAGTAGCAAAAAGGAATGAAAATATTAGAGGAGAAATAAAAAATTAATATAATAAACATTTGTGAGAAGATTCTTGTAATGTCAGATTACTGGAAATCAACACACAAATATATGAAGATTATTCATTGGTTATTTAACTGCTGCAATATTGGCCAGGATCTTATTATGCTTATTTAGGTCTTGGGAAAGGAAACCTCAATAGCCCAGAGGATTTTTATTTAAAATGAGGTCTTATTTTATAAGACATATTCCAATTATGCCATATTCTATGCAATAATAGATACATTTTATCGGCTGCTTGGGTGAGCTGTATTTTACTAATCCTGCATGTAGTACTACAGGTTCCGTCAAGGTGTCCCTCAGGCATGTCTTTTACTGCCAGCTCTTCCTGCAGTATGGAAGCAAAAACAACAATTAAACTTAAAAACTGAGCATAAGAAAATCAAGAAACTTACTGGACTACTCTAGACTTACTTTCAATGGCTTTATAGGTATATTTTACATTAAGAGTAGGAAAAGATCCCATGCACAAATAATCAATATTTGACTCCATGGATATGACTGGGAAAATTTCAGTGGTCTGTTTGGATAAAATCCCTTAGTCATTTTTATTGCCTTTCTGCAAGCACACATGGAAGTAAAGGAGGTTTTCTGAAACACATATAGAAACCTCACACAAAAGTTCAAGTAGAGTTGATGCAAGCAGAACTGTAAGTAAAAGTCAGAAAGTGTGTTTAGGAAAATATCTTTTCCCAAAGCCGAATGCTTTCAGAAATTAGAATATTTTGTTTTACTTTGATCTGTCTGTACTCCTTTTTTTTTTTCTCCTTTGTCTTCCAGCAGGAATTCCTTTGGATTCCATTTTTCAGCATCCATGCAAACACCACAGAATATGGTGCTCGAACACTTCCTCATTCCTGGAAGAGCTTAAGGCCAGGTTGGACAGGTCTTTGAGCAATCCAGACTAGTGGAAGGAATCCTTGCCCATGTCAGGGGTTTAAGATTCCATCCAACCAAAACCTTTTTGTGGTTCTGTGATTCTCTGATCACAGATATTAGACACTTCACATGAAGAAACAGTGAGACGAAACAAATGAACTGGACAACAATGTGCCAACTAATTCAGACACTGGCCACTTCACTTCCATTTGATGCTTTCACATAAATTCCTCTCCAGTTGGACAACCAACTTCATCTCCCTCTGATTCAATTTTCCATTTGTAAAAGGAGTATAATAATAGTTCTCTATCTCTACAGGGTCTTGTGCACCTAATGCAATATTACAAGGTATTTTCAGATACTGCAGCAGCAATGAATAAAACAAACAGGAGTGTGATGGAGACTGCTTCATCTTAAGGGTTTAAGTTTGTACCTATTTTCTTGTGTTTTCCTAGGGACATGTCATTTCCTTTGATATGATCATAAAATCACAGATAATACTCACGGGACTTAGAAGCATTCAGTGGGGGAATTATACGAAGACAGACAAAAAAGGGCTGTGGCTACCTCCCCATGAAACCTTCTTTATACACAGCAGTAGCTTGCTTTTTACTTTGTCTCCAATGGAGCATCACAAATTATTTCCTCACCTTCTGATAAGATGGAAAAACTATTCCTTTGGAATTAACTGGAGCTTAATTCGCTTCTGAATTCTCTGTCTGTCCATGGACTTCCACTAGGAGATTTTTATTTAGCTGATGATTGCCTGTATCTTGTCTTCATTCTCAGGGATAAAAAGATCTGAAATTTTTCTGAACACTTTGCTGTTGCCAAGGTGATAAAACACCAGAGATTAATGGTTTGTCTCTTGCTGCATGTGTCTGAGAAAGGGTCTGAGTGTATATGCTCACAGACATGGGATTTTTAGTCAACAAACTTCAAACACATTCAGTTTTAAAGGAAAAGATGTTATTTTAGATGGTCTTTAAGGCCACTTCCAAACAAAAACATTCTATAATTCTATCATGACATCTCAAAATTTTAGGTTGATTGTGGCAGATTGACCCCAATTCTAATTGCAAGCGAGTAAACGCTAACCAACTTAGGAGTTCAATACAGCAGAACTTGAAGGTAAACACTTTAATTCATATTTTATAAAGATTTAAAATTTAATTTTTAGGATTCTTCTATTTCAGTGCCACAAGATGTCAGTGCAGTTTAAGCAACAGCAGAGCACTTTTAGAATATAAGCTGCAGTGAAAATGGGCAACAGAAAAGAAAGAGAATATCTGCAGTTAATTATAAGGTCTGTTCTCAGAGAAATACATCTACAGTGTCTTCATGGCTTTTTTTTTCCCACTTATTTCTGAAGCATGCTCTGCTTAATTACAATTAGAATGAACATAAATATATAAATTCCAAATAGGAGCTACTTTATATCCCTGTCTGCATTTTACTTTTCTTTTAATTCAACAGTTAATGAAAAAGCTGCACCTAAATACATTTTACTGCTCAATAAAGGAGCATTTTTTTTCTCAGCATGTTGAATTTTGATGATACTTCTCCAAGTTTTGCTCAGACTTTGTGAAAGGAAAAGGAGGACGAGGAAGAGGAATAAAATCAAGCCCTGCTCTCTTATAGTAATGACACATCCACCTCACTTGTAACAGGAGCTAATATATTTCTATTACAATGATCCCATAGAATGAGTAGTTAATCATCAAGAAAATTCATTAGCTGAATGTCACCAGGAACCTGTGTACTGTGGCAAAGGAACAATGGGCAACTATTTGAGGTTTCATTCAGCAGTGAGTTCCCCTCAAAAGGCTGCTTTGCTCTTTGTGAAATTTGGTACAACGTTAATGGCATGATAAATGGGTGTTTGAAGTTAGTAAGCTTCTTTGACTACAAGGACAGAGTTCTTCCTGCCTACATGCCAGCTAATATTTCATACTGGGTGTTGTTTCATAATGTTTTTGAATTTTCACAAAAGTGGAGCCATCACATGCAAGGCCAAGGCAGGAGGAATCTCCCATCCAAAAGTCAATGTTTGCATGATTTTATCTTTTGAGATATACATTTTATTGATGTAAAAGGGTCCTTTTGCACAATGCACAAAGCAATGAATTTGTTGATATGTCTTGGCCCATGTCCATGTGAGCATGAGTACTGCTTAAAATGTTTGTACTACTCTTGTAGACAGTTTGGGAACTTGGTAAAGAATCTTTTTCTTTTTTTGGAGATTAGGTGCACACATATATCTTTCAAAGCCACCTTATGGACAGCACACAAGGGCTGATACAGCTCTGAAATAAGAGTATAAATCTCAGCCTGAAAAAATCAACAATTTAAGAGCAGAGGTGTGTGAAAGAGCAGCATTTGGATGTGCATGTTGGAAACTAATAGGCCCCTGAACAAAAAGGGTTGATTGCAGGTGCTTCTGCCTACCCATGGCCTGATTCTGTACGGACAATCTAGTCAGGATTGTGGGGGGTATTTTTGCGTGTTAAGGCTGATGTAGTGCTAACCCTCTGCTTGTGCTCAGTTTGATGAATTTTAAATGCCCTCAACTAACCTCTGATCTACTGCTGACATCCTTGGCAAGGAGACCACCATGAAACACCTTCCAACCAGAGCACTGAGCAACAGTCATTATGTCTCATCATTCCCTTAATTGGGACCATTCCCAAGGAAAAGGTATCACTAACCTCTTGGCAAGTCAGGATTCATTGAATAAAATACAGGGTATTGTATTCAATACCTGTTCCCCTCCTGCCTCAGTATGGTATTTATAGAAAAGTAAAAACAGCAGGGGGGAAGTAACTGTGGGGGAAATGATCTCTTGCTCCATGTCTCATTCAGCATAAGCCAAGCCTTGCATGAGAGTCATAGGCAGCCCCAGAACACTACCCAATATTTCTCTCGCTCATCCATTACCTCTTCTTTTTCTTCAAATAATAAGGGAAGAAGTAATTTGTTTACAAGCCACATTCTCTTTTTCTCTGCTGGGTGCTTCAGATGTCAGCATGATAGAAGAACAGGGGGATTTGTACACTGGCCAAGGATCTGCTGCACAGCCCATTATGGCTGGGGATATTTACATGAAAACAGGGCATCCAGCAGCTGCTTTCATAGTTGATATCTGTCCATGCAGAGAAATAGCCACAGTACCAGCAGCAATTACCTCTTGTGCTGTAACCTGTACCTTTCTCCATCTTCAAACTAGATGGGTGTTTTTTGGGGGAAAGTTGGTTTTGGCTTGAAACACACATCACGCTGCAGAATGTTTTTGGAGACAGAGGCAATTTTTGGCTCACTAAAATAAAGTCTACATGGAAAATAAAAAACTGACCTGGACTAGCAACATCAAAGCAGAGACTGCCTTGTCTTTGTATCTTATCAAATTTTAAGGTGAGATAGCAAAAGGCAGCTACTCAACTAATTTGATGCAAACAAAAAGAATTGCACTGTGTTATGTTGAACTTCTCTGTTTTATGAGCTCCCAACCCTGACGGCACTTGTTATTTATTCTATAAATAAGATTGAATTCTTGTCTCTGATTTGGGATTATTCATTTTTCTATGCCTGGAGCAGTAATTATGCAGATGCACAGGAATGGACCTTCTTTTAAAGGTCTTTGATATATTTACAATCCTAATATAAAATCAGCCTCTTCCTAGTAGAGAAACCAAGAACAAAAAAAAGGCATTTGTAAAATAATTATTTTTCCCTCCACACTCATCAAAATAATAGCTTGAGTAGGATATGGCTTAGGTATTTTTGGGTATGGCTCTCAAATTTGCTTGATTTCAGCAGTCAGTAATAAATATCTGGTTTTTTGAATTCCATTCCTGCAATCTAGAATTCTGAAGCCCTTCCTTTGTGTTCAATTCTGCTGTCAAGATTTTTACTTCTGAAAATTTATCAGGAAAATGCAATGAAAGCCAGACAAATTAGTATAGTAGTGAATAACTTGGAAAACACTCCTACTCCAACATTATATAAATATGTGTTAAATTATGGCAGTTATGGGAATAAGCTTCTGTGGATAGCCTCAAAAGGAATAAAACAGACTATTTACTTTAAAACCCAGGAGAACCTTCTGAGTTTTCTGACTTTGTCATATTGCTTAAATGCAGGTGAATGAACACTGTTCATTTCCAAATGAAAATCAATTTCTTATTTTAAAATGTAGAGTTTGACAGAGGTCATAGTCTGCAAACTGTGACTAAGAGTGTAAGTCTTTATTTGTCTTCATAATGCAAACTTTCTATGTTATTTGTAAGAAAACATGCAGGAGAAATTTTTCAAAATGACTTTCTTTATAAATATTTTTTCTAGTTGCAATATATCACACCATTCCTCTTTATATCCAAGTGATTTCTTCTTGTTGCATGGAACATTACTGTAGAAGGTCACTCAAGAAATTTAACTTCAAGGTACCCTTCTTTGGAAATGTCTTGGACAGTTCACAATATATTATTGGCTTACTGGTTTATTTTCTTTACATCAAGTGCAATTGCCATTTATCTGTTTCAAATTATAATTTATCTGTTTCAATTATTTGCTTCACTCCCAAAATGAGAAATGACAACTTTTTGCCATTATCTGGGAGATTGAGACAAATCCTGTCTTTACTGTACTGATTCTCATAAAAATGTAGGAATAATTAGTTCCTATTTCTGTGCTACAGTACAAGCTAGAATTGGTCCCAGGTTAAATCAGGTCTTGTAATAACACCAGGTTAAATTGTATCACACTGCAGAGGACTTGAAACTGCTCAAAGAAGTCCATTGAGTATTTTCCCATACTATCCCCACCATCTCTATCTGTATATATAGATTCTTATTGGAAAGTAGAACAGCTACTGATTGTAAGAAAGGGACTTAAACTTCAGAAGGAATTATGAAGTGCTCAGGCAGCCCTGAGGAACAGGAAAGAAGAGATATTATACAGACGTCTGTTTGGTCTTGAAGCAATGTATGACACACAGTTTAGTCAAACCCCCTGTGTGTGTTTGTGCATGAACTTACATGAGTGAAGTATTTTACAGAGATTTATGTTACATTAGTCAGCTTTTCTGTCTAACACTTTTTTGAGATGAGGGATGCTTTTTCTGACACTATGGATAATAGATCCGAGAGGAAAATCTACAGCTGGAGGAGTAACCAGGATTTTAGGCTTGTGCCTAACAACACAGCATATACAGAAGATGAGCTTTGGGATGATAATGGGTTCTGCTATTTGTAAAGGAGTATTTTATCTGCATGCTTTGTCTGCCTCCCCCAGTGACTAGAGCACCAGTGTATAGTTTAGTGCTGGAGACACAGTAAACTTCTTGAATTCACAGAGGCTAGGAGGGCTAAATTTTTTTTTCTGTAAGACATTTTTGTTTTTGGAAATATATTCCAGTCCATTTCTCATCAGGTAGACCAAAAAGTTGAAAATTGTCATACAAGTTTGATGTTTCACTTTATTTTGGTATTAGCCACAAGAAACTGTGGCTTTTCTGAAAGGGCAGACAATCCCCATAATCTTTGCTCATACTCTAATACACTGTGTCAAAAGCCCAGCAACTTCTGACCAAATTGTCCAGAATCTCACCCATTTCACTTCAAACCCACCAGAGAATATGAGAAATAAAACTGATCAGGCTCTTGTGGAGGGGCCAAAAGGCCCCTCACACAGATACACTACTGCTATCCAAATTAGAATGCAGAATATTGATTCTCCTAGTGTGTTAACATATTGAAGAAGCATAACATCAGGTATATAAATCAATAAAAGTTTTCAAAAACAGGTAAATATATTAAGTAAGCTATACACATATATATGTATCTATGCATGTGTATGCAAAACTGTATAGAGATTTGCAGAGCTATGAAAGCACATTCTTCAGAAACATCTTCGGAGCTGTATATTAATTGGAATGCTTTGGTGTCTACAAGTTATTTGCACCGTATTTATAGTGAGATCAAATTTATTATTCTTCACTGACTCCAGAGTAATCTTGTTAATTTATTAATAAAAAAGCAGCTTTTTAACACCAGAATGTTACAAGGTTTGGTTTTTTTCCTTAGGGAATGGTTGATTTTCTTTTGTTTTTCCCAAATGGCAACCCTGCAAACTTGGATCAGGATCTGATGACGAGATGTTAATGAAGCAGTTATTTTGATTCTGTTTTGTTTATATGCCAATAAAATTAAACAAAATTTAGTTTCTTGGTAGCCTAGCAAAACAAAACACAGCAAAAAAGAGGTACCTTTCTTATTCATTTTAGTATATTTTACACTAAAGGAACATAATCATCAAGGTTAGTATTATGTTCATATCACTAATCTTATTGCTCTTGTAGTCAAAACCAGAACTAATTATTTTTCTTTAGATAGATTATCAAAAATCCATTTTTCTAAAGATGGATGGTCTAATGAACCCTCCTGTGTGATGTAACTTGGTAAAACTAATGTTGAATAACTTTTAGGTTTAACCTTCTGCATGGTAAAATTATTTTAACAAAAGATTAATAGATTGATAAAAAGTTTGAATGTATAGTTTCATCTACCGTACTGTTAATACATCAGTAGGGTGTATAAACTTTTAAGTGTAGATGCTAGGAATGGGTTATTAAAGATACTCTGTGTGCGTCAATAGTCCATCAATAATTCAAGATATAATTTAGAAGTATGATTATATTCAGTACATTACTAGTTTGCCGCTTTGTTTCAATATCTTAAGAGTCACAGAAAGATAATTTAATTTATTTATTTATTTGGGCAATCATAAACCTATCCTGTGGAATTTCTCTGAACATGAAATTTTGTAATCTTCAGTGCAAAAATTTGGTAGAATCAGTGAAGCACAGAACATTTCTTATATTTGAAGAACAGGAAAGAAAAAATGCATGCTTGTCTGAGATATTTTTTTTCCTGGCTATGAATTATGGTGTTCAGATAACCTTAGTTCCTTTAAGATCTCCTTCATTACCACCTAACTAAACCACCAAAACAAAATGAGGAACTGCACAGACTCTGCCAGAAAGGAACCATGTTGTGCTTTTATTCAGTTCAGCCATTCTTTCCAGTTGCTTTTCCTCTCACTCTCCATTATATCCCTTCCCTTGTCACGCAGCTAGTCTTCATTATTGTGGCATAATTTGTTTGAGTGGAGAAGGAGGAGGAGTGTTCTGCTCCAAAGATTGCCAGGCTGAGGCTGACTCTGTTTTGCTGAGATAAGGAGTTGCACACTCTGAATTCCACCACTAAGCCATTTCTGATTCAGAGTTGTGCCCTGTCTTCCATCTGTCTAGATGGCTCACAATAGGGGGAGTGAATTCTTGGTACCTCAGCCTTGGAGATTAAAACAGCCACACTGAATTGGGTTTGAATCTTTTTAATTGAGAGCCAGTGGAGCATGTGTGAGATATTCCATGCTTTGCTTCTGTGTGATGTGCTGCACACTCTGCAGTTTGTGTGCTATATTCAAAGTCAATACCCAGTCATACCAAAGCTCATTTTTGCAAGTGTAATTACAAACGTAGTTGCAAAATGACAGGGACAACTGTACTTTCAGCCATTTTGGGACACAGTTTCCTGGGAAACCACAAGCCAGAGATGATATCACTCTTCATGTTTGTTTACAGCAGGATTAAATCCAGTGATTATGGCTGAGAGATTTTAAGAAAACTGAGAGTTCCACTCACTGTTTCTAAATGCTACATTTCTTTGGCTGAACAATTAAATTCTGCATCTTCTTTTCCCCTCTTCGTCTGTTCAAAACATCTGTCAGCATTAAGAATAGGCAAAACCAAAACTGTCTTCCAATTTAACCTCTCTGCTCAATTCCAGCAGCTCTAAAAGGTATGATGTTTCTGAGTTCAGAAGTATTTTTTTCCCCATAATGTTAAATTTTGAAAGATTTTTTTTGGGGTTCTTTTATCTCCTTAGGCCAAACATCCTTAAAATGATTTTAACATTCTTCAAAATGCAAAAAAATTCCTTATAAATTTCTTCAGAACTGTAAATCAAACTGTATGAAGAAAAGAAAGAAAGAAAAGAAAAGAAAAGAAAAGAAAAGAAAAGAAAAGAAAAGAAAAGAAAGAAAGAAAGAAAGAAAGAAAGAAAGAAAGAAAGAAAGAAAGAAAGAAAGAAAGAAAGAAAGAAAGAAAGAAAGAAAGAAAGAAAGAAAGAAAGAAAGAAAGAAAGAAAGAAAGACCTTCAAAACTCAGAGATTTCTTTTTTTCTCTGGTCCTTTATGACAGTGACTTTCACAGATGAAAAAGATTATGTGAATGATATGAAAAGTTTCTGCACAAAGGGAATGTACAGATAATATGAAAGGGATTTGTCCCTCTAGGAAATTAACTCCTATCCTGAAATAACGTTGATTAAATACTTTGCTTCCTTTCATCTAGTCTTGCTTTCTTTGTACCAATTCTCAAGAGAATGAACATCTATTCTGCTGAGGTGTTTAATCAACCTCAAAAGCAATTTTTTTGCTCTGTGTATTTTTAATGCTATAAACTCAATCCTTTAAATAATAATACGCCAGTAACACAGTCACTAGATACTGTGTATCTTGAAATTTTTATGGCTGATAGTGGTAACTGTAGGAAATCCAGTATTTCCTGCTTCATGAAAAGATCTTTCTGAGCTTCAATTCCAAGTATAGTAACAAGCTGGTCAGGAATTATGGCTGAAGTAACAGAGCATGATGTGGTCTCCATCTATATTGCCACCTTGCCTGAAACTAGACAGTTCCTCATGGTAGATTCCAGTCCTGAGAAAGATGTGTGGAGTTTCTTACATTTGTACAAGTTCTCCACTCTCAGGTGGAGAACTTGGCATTCTCTAGCGGCTAAATCTGCTGAAAAGAGTAATTCAAATCTCTACTGAATGTGCATGTGATCCTTCATCTAGTTGTCTTTGACAACCAATTTCTCCAAGACTGACAAGCTGGCTTGATTTCTAAAGGCTGACCAACAAAGATCTGAACTTATCAAGAGAGTCTTTATTCTTTTCTCTTTCTCAGGACATTTGTGATCTCAGACTCCATGTTTGGTTTTTAAAAGTAATAAAAATTCCAGTCATTTCAGGATTAAAAAAAAGAAAAAAAGAAAAAAAACCCTCAAAAACCCAGTCTAAAAAATTTGGAAATATTTGGAAAGCCCAAATTTCAAAAAAATTTTGGAAATCCCTTGGAGAAACATGTGTTTTTCTTTTTCTTTCAGCATGGTGTAAATGAACTGTGTATCATGATATTATATACAGTTCATATACATATAAGATATATGAACTGTATATATGTATATGTACATATATAAAATATATATAAATATATAAATAGGTATATATATAAATATATATATTAAATAGTTCATGCTAGGAGAGCTCTGTGTTTGTTAGTCGATTTATTCCATATTACAGTAAATAACTTGACTCTGATGACCTTGATTTTAAGTTATATAAAAACAGGGTTTTTAACATTATAACATTATTATTAACATTATTTTAATGTTAAAAACCAGTTTAAATAACCTTGTTTCTCTTTGTTTGTCTGTGCAATGTAAGATCTTCTCTTAATGTTTCACATATTGAGACGTAGAATCTAGATCTTGATCTAGAGATCAAGGATGCTAATTAAAAACTGTTAGCCAGATGCCTGAACTGTGAATTCTCATGTGAAATAATTCCGAGAAATATTTCTTAAGTTTTTACAAAGCTGTGTGGTGGGAATAGACCACAAGAAGCTTTTCTGAGAAAGAGATTATATTCATATAGTGCTGTAGATCTATTGTGTATTGAAGAAAAAGGTGTGATATATTTCTTAGAACCACATGTGATGTGAACTACATGAACTGTAGTTCATTGCTTTGACTACTTGTAGTTTTATTGCATTATTATTGTCTGGCCTTCAAAATATTGTTCATATTCAAATAATTTTATTACAGAGAAGTGTTGTGTTATCGATTCTCTCGGCTTTTCAAAAAGTTTGTGCATCATTATTTTCTTGTTCTTTCCATCACTAACTAGTAAGCCGTTTTCAGATGTTTCAAATAGTGTCAACAGAGCAAAATCACAGTTTGAAACAGTACATGTGACTGATATAGAGATTGCTTGTTAAGAAAATCCTAAGACACATTACAAGATAACTTTTCTAGACTTCCCAATTGTTCCACCATTATTCAAGTAACCAAGTAATTTAAATAAAAACCTTTTATTTGGAATAGAACAGTTTACAGGCAATTTCATTTTGAATAAGAAAATGTGTCTGTGCAGTTATGAATCCTATTAGAAGGATCTACATTGAGTTTTAGAAACCATATCACAGTAATCCCACTTAAATTGACAATTAAAGTGTGTTTTGCTTATGGCTGGCTTCAGACACCCTGTGCAATTTACTAAGTAATAGGAAAAATGTCATTTGCTATATGCAAACTTCTATTAGTAGTCTTTGCCAATTTAAGTTTACATCTATAAGAAAGACCATTAACGAGATTTTCTTAGTGCACTACAACCTTACACTTTATTTCCGAAACTATTCTGTAGAGTGTCAGAATTACACCACAAATACCTTTGCACAGTTTTCCAATGTGCTATAAAGATAAACATGGGTTGATTTGATGTAGCATTGAGTAGATTAGGGAAGCTTTGAGAGTAACAGTCACATCAGTTTATAAGTTTACAGAAACAATGAGACTCATGCCTTTGCAGTATAGACAATCATAGATGAGAACAAAGTATATTTCCTCTCTTAAAAACATTTCCACTGTGAGAGGCTAGTTCTTTGTGAAAGCAGTCTTATTCACCTGAAAGTCATATAATAATTTCTTTTTAATTTCAACATTTATGGATTCCGATGTTTTAGATCAGCCATTTATATGTTGCTTGGTGTGAGCCCAAAGATCTCACATCCCATATTAATTAGGACAGCAGTATATAAGCAAACTACTTACACCTCCTAGGCTAATTCTGTTTTCCAGAGTAACATGAAGAACAATTGTCTCTGAATGTAAGGAAAATTAGTTACCTATTTCAGAAATTAGTAAAATAGCAATGTTAAAATTACCACAAAAGAAATTAAAAAATTGTCATTGTTAGGAAATTGGAACTAAGAAAACACAAATAAAAACAAAAAACTCACAAACAAATAAATAAACAAACAAAACCCCCAAAATTTGTCTTGCTTTTTTTTCCATGAAACAAACAAAACTTGAATTCTCCCAGAAGACTTTTTTCGGTGGATTATTTGGTCCTTTACCAATATTTTGTAAAGATTAAAATTCCTTTAACATATTCTGTAAATTCTTTTATCAATGTGTCAATAAATCATTTTCATGAGTTTGAAAGAAATATGTGGACTGTTTTATTAAGAAAAATGTCAAACCAGTCAATACAGCACAACTGCTATAGTATAGGTTATTGTGATAGTTATGCACAGTGGCATAATTTATTTGAACTATATTAAAATCTATGCCAAGATTTCAATATTTTTCTGAAGCAGCTAATTTAGGATGATAAATTGAATTCTATCTCCAGCCAGTGAAAAAATATGAGCACTACCCAAAAAAAGATGCCACAATGACATTCTCCAGTGGGGTTTCTTATTTTCAGTGTAGCTGTAACCATGAAACTCCTTAACTTCTTACAAATATGTTTTGCTGTTAGAAATTTGGTTCCTATGTCTACAGAGTTTGTATTACCATGAACAGACATTAAATTGTTTTTCAGAAAGTATATGCCACATCATCATTGCATGGCATGTGTTAATTAGTCTTGCCTGCTTTAACCTGATATGGTCCATAAGTCAGGTACACATCACACGACTCCATTTCAAACCCATTCAGAACTAGGTGAAGAACTTGTCCTATGTCACTGAATCCTGTGGGGAAGAAGCACTTTAGAAATTCTTGTAGACACCAGAAAGTCACTGCCAGAGACAGGAGCATTAAGTTCATTAGATTTGTGCTGTGCTGAGTGCTGCTCTCTAAAATAGCAGGATGCTGAGATACACCACAGGGTCTACTGTCACCTATGCAGCTGTTGAACAGGTTTGTTACTTCCTTGCAGATAGAAGAGTGACAGTGCAGATGCTAATCAGGCCTGTGGGGCTGAGCAGGATAATGGTTGGCTCATCTGCTGCAATCTGACAACTGAAATTGCTCAAAGAGTTTCGGGCCCTAACAGAGACACAGATTGCCAAGAGAGTGCTCTGGTGCCATTTGTCTGCCAATCTGCTTGGGGACCAGGTAGTTGTTTTCCAGACTGCATAGAGAGCATGGAAAATACCATATTTGTATTCTAGTCAGGTTCTGCTCATTATAAAACAGCACAGAGGGTACTTGGCACTGCAGAAGAGGTGATCCAAAGCAGCTTACCTGTAACACATTCTATGCTCCTGGTGGATGAGAAAAATAGCAGGCTCCTAAACACCATGAGAGGGTGAACTCTTGCAAATAAGACAAATTGATTTTGTACTGGAGCATTACTCCTGGGAGGTACTGGCTCTGACTTCTCCGTGATTTGCTGTGAAGTTTTCATTGTTCAGATATCACAGGTTCTCCATTTTGAGGTTTCTGCTTTAAATATAAAAAAATATAAATTCTGATTTTCTGTTCTGCTGCTTAGCTCTGTATTGCTTCATAAGTATGTCTGCTGACTTCTTTGACTCTTGGAATAATGACACATTTCCCATGATGATTGAGAGCACCAGGATCTAGGTTTTCTGTCTTTGCAAAGAGCAGGATACATTTAATTCATTCTTTTAGTTTGGAAATTTTCTGATGTCTCAGATAATAACAATAAGAATAATTCAGAGATGTTTACTATTTAGGGAACAGGACTATATTCAGAAAAAATCAATGTTTGCTACGATAATTCTGAAAGATTTTCAGATATTATGACAAAGGAAGCTGGGTTAAATTCAGAAGTGCCGTGTCAGAATAACTCACATCTAAGAATTTGTCTTAGTGGAGATAAGTGTTTTGAATAAGATTTATCTCAGTCACCTTTCACCATCCAAAATTTGGATGTCAAATCTAAGGGATTAGGATATTCATAGAGAAATTAGTATCTGCTTTCTTAGAAATCCATCCTGTGGGCCATAATTTACACTGGCCAGGCTTGTTTTGTTTTTGATTTATGTACTGAGAATCTTCCTAATGCAGATGATGATCTTGTAGCTTCAGAAACCAGAACTGCATAAAGCCAGCTTCCTCCTCCTCCAGCCTCTAAAAATATGTCAGTGTAACCTAACTTCAAGAAACGAAATAATAGCATCAGTCCCAGATGGAAAGTTGGCTGCAAAAACAACAGGTGCAATAACAAATCTAAAATTCCTGGCTTCTTCATGCTTTTCTCTACATGATTTAGGTGATCAACACATTTGCCAGCAATATGTCTTAGTAGAATGTATATCTTTCCAGATTAAAAAAAAAAAAAGAGGGAAGATAAAGAAGAAAATAAAACAGGTGCAAAATAAGAGATGGAACTTTATCAGGATCATGGCATTAAAGGGCCTTTTAATTTTAACTTGGTTGTTTTTTTGTACCATGAAAAAAAATGAAGGTTTCCTGTGTCAATTATTTGATTGTGAAATATTATAATTTGCACTCAGCCTTTTGCTCTACAATGCGTTGTATAACTTGATATCGGTAATGCTATTTTATTCTAAATTCAGCCTAAAATCAAATTGTTAAACTTTGGCACAAAAAATTGGTGTGAGACCTCACACCAATTTTGGAAATATTAAGTAGGAAACTAAAACTTTCTATAGAGCTAGAAAGCTGGGGAAACATGAAGCATTAGCACTTCCTCTACTAGGTCTTTGGATTTTTTTAGGATAGCATTACTGTTTTGATATTTGAAATCTGTATTTCAGTCATTTTCTGTGGGACACAAATAAAGGCAGTCTCCTTTCTGTTCCTTTCCTCCCTTCTTCTCTTTTACTCTCTCTTTCCTCAATCTGCCTCTCTCTTCCTCCCTGTTTCTCTCTCTGTACTTCTCACAGTTGGTTCTATGTTGGAATACCTTCTCTGTGGCGTGGAATATGTAGCCCAAGAGCCCAGGAAACTGATGGAATCACTATCCCTGAAAATATTCAAAAGGCATGTGGATGTGACACTTGAGGATGTGTTCTAGTGGTGAATATCACGATGCTGGGTTAATGGTTGGACTGAGCCTAAGAGCTTTTTTCAAGTTTGCACAATTCTGTGGTGAGATGACCATAACACCTGACTCTCAAATATGACTTCAGGGAAGACAAATTCTTAGGGTGGTGTAAATTATCATGGCTGTTTTATTCAGTTGATAAAAAGCATTTGGAAATCTAAACACATAGTTTTACAGAAATTTATTTTTTTCTCTTTTTGAGTAGCCAAAGGATTAATAATAATGAGTTATATTGAAATAAAAAGTTGAAAGATGCTTTCAGGACTGGTCAAAGTATGAAAGAAGGCTCATGACGCTATCATATATTAATTTTTCATATATAAGGAATACTAATATTTGGTTTGCAGTTTTTTACTAAGATATGTTTCTATGATGTATTCCATGTACTAAGGGTGGGACGATAGAACTTGAGGGGAGGTTCCACAAATTTCTTCTACTTGCAGTTAGACTGGACTGCACCCATTGCCTAAAGATTTTTAGTCAGTGACATATGACCTTTTCTCCGAGGCAACTTGTAAGAGGAAAGGGGAATGGCCTGAAGTTGCACCAGGGGAGGTTCATGGATATTAGGAAAAACATCTTCACTGAAATGGTATTCAAGCATTCAAACAGGCTACCCACAGAAGAGATGGAATCACCATCCCTGGAAGTGCTCAAAAAAAGGAGCGGACATGGAACTTTGCACTGTGGTTTAGTGGTCAATGTGGTATTCAGCTGAAGGTCAGACTTGATGATTTTGGAAGTGTTTTCCAACCTTAATATTTCTATGATTCTGTATTTCCTGATAACAAAAAGATGGATTTAATCAGATTGCTCATCAAACCAAAAGATAAAAAGCAGCTGTGTAGCTGTGCACAATACTCTTCACTCATTTTGCTGAGTTATAGGGTAGAAGGCTTCCTTCTCAGATGTTTATTCTGCCAATGTCATCAAAATACATCTTCACCAAAACGTCATCAAAATAAAACACAGCAAGCAAGAGCTTTAATTTAGACTTAATAACTTGAGTCATTAGAGCAAAAGATATGAATGTTGCAGACAGGATTTGAGTAAGCCTTAAATGCTACGGTACCTGAAATTTTTGGAACAGATGTCATATGTCAGGTATGGTCTGTGCAGAGCAGTTGGTATCTTCTCCAGGTAGCAAGGAAAGCAACCCCCTTTCCACTTTTTGCCAACAAACTTCCCCAGAGTTGAGAGTAGACATTTTCTGGATTTCGTAAGTCAGCTTACTAAAGTTCAGATAGAAGGACAGAATGAAAGTAGCTAAACACTGGTAAAAGTCAGTTTTAAGTGCCACAAAAGAGAGTGTGTGAATGTGCTGCCTCTAGCACAAGCCAATTTCCAAAGCTGTCAGAGAGATCACCCTCTATGTATGCATATATTAAATATTTAAGGGAAAAAAAAAGAAAAAAGAAAAGAAAAGAAAAGAAAAGAAAAGAAAAGAAAAGAAAAGAAAAGAAAAGAAAAGAAAAGAAAAGAAAAGAAAAGAAAAGAAAAGAAAAGAAAAGAAAAGAAAAGAAAAGAAAAGTTAAGTTCCAGGTTGATAAAGGCAGTATAGAGGATTCTAGAAAGCAGAAGTTAACAGGAAAATTGATAGATTTAAAAATTTCTTAGCCAAAATGATTATCACATACATCTGTTTAGTCCTTTTTTTCTCCATGCATACAGACACTATGTTAAAGGAATTTTTAAGTATAATTTCATTTATAAAATACTAAATGGTGGGAGATGAGTGCATCCACCACTTTTATATTAAGCTGCCACAGTACTTTTTTATAACTACTCCTTAATATGGAGTCCTTTTTTCAAATCCATTTTGTCACACTTAGAAAGAGAAAAATGATCCCAAAACCACTGCAACATCTTATGTACAATCAGCAGAGGTGAAAAATCTAATAGTCCAAATCCTGGCTAAATGGACAAATTTAGAAAAGAAATTTTTTTTGGAACTAACAAAGGATTATATTTTGCTACTTTTATATATTCAAACATCACACTATTTCTTGAGTGTTTCTGCTGAAGTACAATGATCCACAATGCATCAGAGTCACTTTTTTTGAAAACAGTGTTCTATAATGTAGACAATTCCTTCACTGTTCCCGTATATATTTTCTTGATTTATAAAATATTTTGTTGGACCACAAGTGACACTAAGACAGTAGCTTCTCTATTATTTTTCTATCCCAACCATATCAAAAAACTCCTCCATAAAGACAGAATTTTTTCATAGCTGCTGGTAAATAAATGATAGGATTTTCTATTAGTCATCAGAAAGGGAATCCCATTAGGAAAAAAAGAAACCCAAACCAAAACATCTAGGGGGAAAAAGAAGAAGAATAGAAAAAAAGAAGAAAGTAACAAGAAACAAAAAGAGGACAAACAATCAGTATGGAATTGTCAAGAGGAAATACTCTAAAAACTGTCTGATCCCTTTCTGAATAGAGCAACAGGTCTAATATATAGAACTGGAACGGTAGATGTATTTCTTGATTATAAGGAGCCATTTGGCACATATTCCCATTGTGTTCTGATGTGAAAAATTAACAGTTAGACCTGTGATTCTACAAGAATATTAGGTGAAAATCATTTGGTAAAGAAAAAAAAACAGCTCACAGGTCTGAAAAGTTATATTTCTGCAGAAAAAAGAATCAATTCCAGTGTGGGAATGACTGCTGTTTATAGAAGAGACTTTCATACAAATCCATTAAAATAAGAGAGTTTTAAAGAAGAAAGGATTTGTGCATAACATCTCTGAAGTGTGGTCCCTTCCATTTCATCTTTTATACCCAGTATATGGTTATAAACTGCAAGGAAGCCTCAGGAAAATCTAATCTCTATAATGGTCCCTCATAATAATAAAAACATTTAGTGAGTCTAAGATTCCTCTTATTTACCCATAACTATCTAACAGTGAGTTCTGACTTGATAGTTTCCCTGACTTCACTTAGCATCGTATTTGTGAACTGAACATGACCCTTGAGCTCAGACCAGGCCACCTTTCCTGTTTCTGGAGATGGACACATTGTTCATTATTACTTTGAACTTGGAAACCCCAGCAATTCTGACGCCTAAACTGGCTAGTGTAATAGGCAATCTGAAGGCAGGCTGGAAACCCAAGCTTTGGTGTAAGGAAATCTGACAAAGATGTTCTGGGCCTTTTGAAAGTCAGTCACGAAAGACTTCAGTACTCAAAGTATTGCCATTGGTGATTCTCAGAAAGGAAATAATTTCTGAAGACATATATGATAAAAGTTCCCAGTTTCCTAGGAATGCCAAAGGACTTTAGACATAGGAAATACCATAGAATGAAGATCAAAAAATGAGTCAGATAATATTTCAAGAGAGTACTATAGTAATATAAGGCTGATAAAAAATATAAATACAGTAAAACAACAGAGACAAAAGTATTTAATATCTGATCGAAATTTGAATGGGCTGGGAAGGTTAATGCCTTTGCTTTTTTGGAAGTGACATGATTTTCTTAACATCCTCAAGTAGTCAGGGCTGCAATTTTATAACTGTTCAGAAAGCAGAACTTCTAGGACTAGAATGACCTCTGTGACCATGCCCGCAGGAGTGATTAAATGCTCAAGACAGAAGAAAAGTTCTTGCTACTGAATTTGTGACCCCATGAGTTGCAGAACCCAGATTTACTTTGTAGGTATCCTGTTTGTGTATTGACCAAGCCTGACCTTGCTTGTCCTAGGAGACTGTAAGATCATAACTCAAAGTAGTACAGCCACAGGACATCAGTATCAACACCCAGAGGATTTGACTGCCTTTCCGGTTTTTGCTTGGATGTGTTTTCTTTTAAAAGTTGCACCCTGTTTTATTTACCAAGATACATTATTTCAACTGTTCTTTAGAAAGACCAACTAAAGACAGATTAAGTAACCTTCCTGTGAAACTTTCTACTGTAGAAGAGCTTTTACAATAAAAAGAAATATGATTTCTTAAGTAATAGGGAATGAAACTGAAATCAGAAAATATTTAACCTCATAGCAATCTTCAGCTTTTCCGTAAATTCAGATCTGCTCTGCATTTAGTAAACTCAAGGACTCAAGCTCATAACTTCATCCAAGCTGTGAGCTGTTCTGTTTTCCTTAGTTTATTTTGGTGTTTTTAGTTCTGTTATTCACAGTTGCACTCTAAAGAAACTAACATAGGATGCATTGCTAAAAATTCTTGGTGGAAAGAAAATAAGATATTATTAAAAAAACAATAAAAGAGGTAGTTTCAATTCTTTCTTCTTTCTAAGTAACCTCTGACGGCTCTGTGCACGCACACACACACACACACACACACACACAAAAGTTGATTCCCCCTTTTAATAGGCTAAGCATTATTTTTATTCTTATTGACTTGCACACTTAATAAATGAACCAGAAAAACTTAGTAGATTATAGAGGTCATTTTCATACCTATTAAGTGTCATTCTGTTGCACAAAAATTGACTTTCCTAGATATTATTTGACAATCTTTTATGTTTACATTTACAGAAAGACCAGGTTAAATTATGTATTTTACTGTTTTCCTCAAATGCCAAAACAAGACAGACCTCTCCTAGAAGCATAATAAAAATACGCAATATCAATGTGTTATCTTTCTTGGAATATTTCCTTAGAACCACTTCTCATGGATCCTGCAAAATTTTGGACATTAATGGACTCTGACCACCAGTTAATCATAACTCAAAATTACTTTGTGTACCTGTCTTGTGTTTGAAATAGTAATCTTGTTCCAGCTGTTCACATGTTTAGGCTGATTCAAGCTAGGACTTTTTTGCATGTGTAGGATTCAGCTGCATAACAGACAGTTTATTAGCAAAGGGCATAGAACCACAGAACTGGAGGAGACAAACTCCTGGACAATATTATCCATTGCCTACTAAGGCAGGTATCAAGGTATACAAGCACCGCCAAAAGCAAATGGATGTGGTCTCCTCCAGGTTTGGTGGTGGTTTTGCCTAATGGGAAGGGACAATAGGAATTACTGTTTGTGCTCAAATACTAGGAGGCCTAGATTATCTTTCTATCAGGGGTCTCTGTTAAATGTTAGGAACAGGAAACTTTTCGTCTCCCTGGATTCTTAGGCATAGTGTCTTTTTTTTTTAATTATTTGATTTTTCTAGAATATTAATCAAATTATTGTTCCATTTTCCCCTTCAACCATTCTTTATATTTTTCTCAGTCTCCTTTTCCTCTACCTATCCTTCAATAAAATGCATGTAAGGATTTTCCTGACTAGACCAAGGAATTAAATTGCTGTGCAAATCGCTGAAGCATCACACAAAGAGCTACAGTTACGAGCTTCCTCTGGGGAGTGGGAGAGGAGGAGGCAGAAAGGCTTTGTGTATTTTATAAAAAAGCGTATTTCTGAAATCATAACAAATTCACTTTGTTACGAGGCCAACAGGTCTAAGGATAGTCTTTCCACTTAGAGTCTTGGAAATACAGAATTCAATAGCTAGGTTTTTTTTCAATGTTATGCCTTTTTGCTTTTTTCCCTTTTTCTTTTTTTTTTTTTTTTTTTCCCTCACAATTCATTCTGTTTTTATTTCTGGAGGAAGGTTGAGCATAAATAAATCAGCTTTTCAACTTAGACCTTTATAAAATTGACATGTATCTCTCTCTCTCTGACATATTCTCAGAGGTACTTGAAACTCATGCTAAATTTCTTCTAAAAACAGTAGAGATTTTTGTCAGTTGGTTTTTGGTTTGCTTTAGTTTGGTTTTTTTGGGGGGTCAGGTTAGGGAAGGCTGGTTTTAGTTTTTCTAGAAGTACTTTAATTTTTTTATTAGTAATAATTAAAAAGTAAAAGTATAAAGATCCCTTTGGATGTTGGTTAGAAATAGAGGGGAAAGGGAGGGGAAGCAGGTAATGAAGAAAATGAAGTTATTCAGTCTTAAAATGCCCTGGAAATTTTCTGAAAATAGGAAAAGATCTGGAAAGAGGATAGTATCCAATAGACTTTATAGATAGGTAGCTCTCTTTCTGTGTTCCTGTAGGAGACAGGACTTTATTGTTTCTAGATTCCCTGAGGGGAATTAGAGCCAGATGACTGCTCATTTGCTGATAACTGGCATCTTGTTTAGCAAAATTGAAGTAAAAATTGAAGAGTTTTGAAAATTAATTAATGGCAAATATTTATGAAACTTTATTGACTACTCTTGGTGCTTATTTTACTTTGCTAATTGTGGATGGAAGGACTAATTCCTTTTGACTCATTACTGGTGTCAATTAAGAACAACTGTTGCATCAGCAGATTAAACATGGCATAAAAGTGAAATGAGTGAAAAATCTGGGCAGCATGAAGCTGGACAAAAACCAGGAGCATAGGACTGCTCATGAATTTCCATCTGAAACCCACAGGTTGATTGTTCTGTAAAATTTAAATTTCATTTAGTTCTGTGATTTACTTGCATGCAATTGTTTATATTTGCCAGTCATAGATAATACATAGCTGATAGCTCATCTTAATATATTAACCAGAATAATTATCATCAGCTATTTATAGCTGAATCATGGATAGTATCACTGATCCGATTTAGTTTAGGTTTTTACTGTTACATTGAAATAGTAATTAATGGTAGTTGCTACCATAATGCGCTTGTCTTCCTTTGGAAATCTGCATCCCTTCATGTCTTTTCATACATGGCTGCTACTGGAAAATTTCATTACTGACAGTTTGGATGCTTGTTTCATTACAGGGGTGCCTATATAAATTGTCCTCTGCTGGCATGTAAAAGTGATTTCTGAAATCCCTTCTGACCTTAAATACTGTACATCTAGTGAGTAATCTGAGATTATACTGTGTGTTGTCTTCATCTAGTCTAATCTAGTCAAGCCTAGACTATACCAGATGTCTTTCAAAACAGGACCAGTCAATTTCACTTGAAAGTTGCACCTGATTTCAAAAAACAAAGATTAAACTAATTCTGACAGTGGAAATGTATACTACTGATCCACCTCCTCTTTTTCTACCTGTGTGTGGTCAGAAACTTTTTTAAAGAACAAACCTATAGTATTCCTTATGTGTTCCTTGAGTATTCCCTGAGTAATCCACAAAACTTTATTAGTTTACATATTTAGATAGAATTATAATTTGTGTTTCTAATTATGTAATTATTTTAAAACTCTTTGATGTGTGTAATTAGCACAGTGTATATCATAGAATCATAGATCATCAATACTAATGATATCAATCATTGAACAAAATAAAGGCCCACAATCTTCATGTAAATAGGGCTCTAAGGCTTTTGTATTTGACCTCTTCTAGTATCACCTGTTCCCTAAAGTTTCTACCAACCTTTTGAACACTGACCTCTTTGTTCATTTGCAAGCTGCCAAGTTTATTCCTATATTATTAATCCCATGCTGAAGTGTCTTGGATACAAATATGTAACTAATGGTAGTAATAGTACAAGGTGCAGAATTAACATCTGTTGATTCTTTGGGTTAATGGTGAAGAACATTAGGCAGATTTTGAGGGAATTAGAAACATTCAGAGTGGAAGGTATGTTTGTTTGCACTGATGGAGGATCCTCCATGTATAGGGAACCCTCCAAGCCAAAAATAGTTAAAGCTTTTCTTGTGAAGTCAGGGTGAGTATACAGGTAAATTCTTGATAAAAATGTAGCTAAATAGGTAAAGTAACAAGTCAAAGGGTAAATTAGCAAGTAAATTTCATCTGGTTACTAGACTAACAAACTGTCAGGTTTGTGCAAATGAGAGAATAGATTTGGATGCCATGATGAAAGATTATTATGAATTAAGAGCAGGCTTTTAAGTCACACATGGAGCTATTTCAAATATCAATATAATTAATATTATTAATTTCTCTATTGCTATTTTTAGCATGGTATCAGTATTTCTCATATTGCCCACATGAAAAAAGAATTAGAGAAACATTTGTGTCTCTCTTATAAAACATTTATCAACATTTCTGTGGGGAAGTAATATTTTACTTTGGATTAATTGTTTTACAAAACAATATTCTGCATGTACTTGTATACTCTGGTGAATCTTATTTACTGACTAAGTAAATTATGTGATGGTAAAATTAGGCTTTTAGTGCACAGTTAGACCTGACCTATACCTTGCTAAATCAGTGGAAAACTCTAAAATACTTTCTTGTTACTTGGTTTAAATTCTTCTGTAATTAGTAAAGCTCAGGATCAAATTTATTCAACTGCTGGATCTTAATGGAAAAGTGGCTGCTTTTGTTTGGAGCCTTGTTGCAGATCCCTTGTCCTGTGATTATCCTGCGTCTGTTTGGCTGCCAGGCTTGCCTCTGGAGTAAACCAGCATGTTCATTCCACAAAGACAGACAGACATTTGTCCAAAGAACCTCCCCACTTTAAGAGTCTGCATGAGGAGTGCACTGTGTTTGGCTCCCTTCACACAGGAGTACTCCAGCTCTATCCCAGAAGGATACTGAAATATTCAATATGTTTTCCTAGCATGAGAAGGTAATGAACCACACCTTCAACACCATGCTACAAAATGTCCATGAAGCCAATGCAAGAGTGCCATCTCATTGCTCTGAGGACTTTGAACAGAATGATATATTATATCAAAATTCAATCATTTCACTTAAGCTACTAATCTTTAGTATGAAGTCAAAAACTCAGATCCAAGTGTTAAAGTACATGGGGTAACTTTTCTCCATGGAAACCTGATCTTGGCATTCATGCAGCACTTTTCAACAGGACAGTGCTTTCCCATTGGTGGAGCTCATGAGACAATAAAGATTATCCTGCCTGCCATTATATGCCTTCATAGAGCCTTGAAAAATGAAATTCCAGTGGTAGCTGACTTTTCAAAATAGGGGTCTGGTAATAATTAGAAGGATGATTTTTCTGAAAAACAATAACAAGAAGACCCCCCCCACACACCTCATGATATAAATGTAGATAACGCTGTCATACAAATACATGAAGATGTTAATTCTGAGCTTGTTTTTCAAGTTTTTATAAAAAGAACTAATAAAAAAGATGCAAAGAATTCTTTCAGGAGGGTGATGGAAACAGACTTGGAAGCTGAATTTCTTGGCATGTTCTCTCACTTAACACTTTTCAATGTTTGTCACTTGACTCCTATCAATATAAATCTGATTACTCACTGTAATGATTATTTTATCTAGCTGAAATGTATCTTAAATCAGAGTTTAAGGTTTGCTTTGGCTGGGCTTGGGGAATATAGTGATTTAGGGTTGCAGCTGCCAGAAAATAAGTGAAAGGAGGAAAATGGAACTTCCTGGCATACTGAATTGGAAGCTCTGACCGCTGCTTAAGATCTCTAAAGGTATGCTGTTATCTTCCAAAAGGAGAATCCTGAGTCTATTCAGCTGTTTCAGCTTTTAAAACCAGAAATGGTTATATAGCAATTTTAAAAAGTGTACTGAAGCCAGCATGGCTGAAATGGTAGATACAATACTACACTGAGACTTGAATCAATTTCCTTCATTCTCCTTCACATTTCCTGTTTCATCTTGGAGATATTTCTGTTTTTATTCTTCCATTTCATAAAATGGAGTAAGGGTGGTGTTATCATAGAAAGTTTATTTATTCTACATGGAGTTTTTTATTATTTTATAATAAAATACAGGTTTATATAATTTGCAATATGAATGGAGAAAAATGACTTCAAAAAATGATGGAAAAATATAAATTGGAAGGAATCTTATGGTATCATGTAGTCTAATTCCCTGCTGAGAGCAAGGCCAGTTTGAAAGTTATCTTTTGTTACTTAGGTCCTTGTGTTAGCTAAGCACTGTCTAATCCGCACATGAATAAAGGCAGGACTTCTGGGGAACTGGAGTTGAAGTTACATAAACTAAGCCTATTGTCACACATGTAAAGAGATGAAATTTATAGCAGTGCAACAAATATTTGATGGATGCAATAGTATTCTTTCAATATACTTTTAGCAGAATTACAATTGTTCTTCAGTTATGTTTCCACAGATGTATTGTAACAGTGGAGTGATGCTGTATGAAAAATAAATATAATTAACAAGTAACAAATAACATAATAAACAAATTCTCATAATCAGGAGGATTGAGTTTACATCCCTCAATATACGATGTGTTTTTCCCAAACTAATTTTTCTGTCTTCACAATCTGAATCTGTGAGACATTATCATAAAGGTATAATGGTATATGTCTTGCACTTTCCAATCTTGTAGTTACAGATGGCTGCCTGTGTTGCAAAGAAGGGGATCTGCTGGGAATCTGATGAGATTCGTACACCTTTAAAGCTTACTGCATACCAAACACCTCCTGGGTACAGTAGTTCATACCAATACCCTTTTCCTTTGCTGACTTATTCATCACCAGCTCCTAAACTTCTGTGAAGACTTAATGAGCACTCCTGACCTTTTATTGCCTCAGAGTGTTATACTGAGTGCTACACAGTGTGATATTAATTCAGCATGATTGTTGCAAAATAATAAAATAAGTTCTTGCTTGCCCATTGTTCTGAAATATGCACAAATAGGGGCAAGTAAGAGGTTTATTATGTTATTTTCAGCCTGACTACCTGGAAAATTACAATGACAAAGCAACTAGAGGTACATGCAGAATATACCTTTGACCTCATTAATCTGAAAAACAGCTGAATATTTTTGAATACAGAAACCTTCATTGTCATATATGGACATAGCCAGTTAATCTGTAATTGAATATAGCATGTAATGTTCTCACTAAGAATTATGCTTTCAAATTTTTAGCGCTATTCTTAAAATTATATCTTTTAAGGGTCTTTTTTTTTTTTTTTTGCTCCTCCTGAGAAATTCTACTCCAAATTTTTCCACTAAAATGACAGAAAGAACCAAAAACATAATGCCATCTACTTACCAAGCACAAGGCTTGCCCTCTAAAAATAGTAAAGCTACTGAAAATATAATAATTTAGGAGCCAAAGGTAATCTTTTGTTCTTACAACTTGTGGCCATATGTGAATTAGAAGGGCTTGAAACCTGATGATAGATCAGGCTATCCTAGTGAAGCAAGTAAACAAAACAAAACAGAAAACCACAAGAAAAGCAAACAAGAACTTTGAGTTACTGGCATCTTCCCCTCGGCATGAGCTAATCTGGGTTGCAAAGAGGTTGCTGTAATTCATAGTTTTAACAATGTTAACTGTGCTGTAGGATTTGGGTGTCTGAGAACATATGTGCACTTAACAGCTAAATTTCAGTGACACCTGTGGAATGAATACACTTCAGTCAAAGAGGAGAGGTTCAGCTTTGTCCAAAGGGAACAGACCAGTTTTGTAGGCAAATGCATTCCTCATTGTGCATAGCAAAAATGGAGTTTACTAAAGTGAACTGTGACAACATTATATAAAGACCCTTTTTGCTGTTTTGCTCTAGAAAATGGCTTAATAAATAAAAGTTTTTGAAAAAAATCAAACAATAAACCAATTATAGATGAACAAGAAATACTTTCCAAAAGACTTATGTGTCTAGTAGCCAAAGATTGTGCACTACATTCCCAGAAAAAAACAAACCAAAACAAAATATTATAAGAATTTCCAGAATGAAGACAGTGTCTTTTATATATAAAATTATATTCTTGATTTTAAAAAAACTCAACAATTCTTGTTAAGTATCTTTTTCATTGTTCTCTACAGTAAGTATAACAATGTTCTTACAGGTTCTGGGAAAACAGACACTACTTTAATTTTCTTATTGTGGTTTTAGTCAATATTACAGCTTAAATATGTATCCTCTATATTTTTCCTCAGTAGATTTTATTTTATTCTGTATCTCTCATGTTAAAGAATAATTTTTTTTTAAAGATGGTTTCATAACTTGCTTTTCAAATATATGCATTTTTTTGTTGCATATCTGCAAATTCTCATCTTGGTCCACCAGTAGAATGACTTAGAAATTATAAGGCATGTCTGTCAGGAGTTCTGCCTCTTTTTATTCTAGTCTCGGCGTTATGTCTTCTGAGTGATTCTTGTGGGACCTGGGTTTCCACAGGTCATTTTTAGGCTCAGAGATACTTTTTCTTTCAAATGTAAAGGGAAGAACTGTGGAATTAATGTAGCTGTGAAGATATGCCCACTCCAGTATAAAGTCTTTGAAGCCATAGATGAGAAATCTTCTGTAGAAAAGAGAAGAAAAGATTTTTTTCTGAAATGTGCTTCAAGAAACACAGAGTCTTTGGATAACTCTGCCTTCTCTTCTTGCAGACCAATTAACTCTGAGATGTAGAAAGAAACTGTGTTCAATCTTCCTTCAGGTGTGTTACATTTGTTTTCCTAAAGCATGTCCTAAATCTTTGCCTCTATGATGCATCTGTGGGCTCCTTCAGAAACAAGTGATTCCTTTGCAAATCTTGGAATGATACTGTAGTCTAAAAGACAGAAATATTAATTTCAAGGGGCAGAAGGTGAGGGATGAGCATAAAAAATTTAATTTCAGAAATCTCAAAAGTCTGCTTTGTATAAACTCATTTGATTTTTCCTTTTTTCCCCCCATTCTTATTTGCAGATGGCTCCACTTCCAAATTTCCTTTATTAAGTTTAGAAGATGAACAAACTGAAGAGAAACATAATTGAAAATGTTATACTTCCTCTAGTTTCACGCACCAGTCTTTGAGCCTTTAGCAAAATCCTGCATCATGCATCTTCCCTGTGGTTCATGGAAACATTTTTAGAACCATAAAGCAAAACCCTTCAAAGTTAGTGGTCATCTGTCACTTTATTTCCATGCACCATTAATCATTGCCTTGGGGAGGCCCTACCAGCCTGACTGATGTTCGACGGCCTTGGCTTTGATTTTGTGTAGTTCATTGTTCCTTCTTAAAAGTGCATAGGAGATTCATGGTATAAAAAACTCCAATCTCACTGCTTTGAGCTAGAACAATGTTTCAGTTACTTTATAAAATAAATACCAATTGATAAAAGCAATAAATAAACTGGACATTATTGTTATCTGTTTCTATCTTATTTGAACCATAAAATCCAATTTACCATTTATGTTTTCAAATTAAACTTAGGAAGTGAGAGCATCTTCAATCACAACTGCTCATGTTCTGTGGCCTGCATGAAGCCTGAAACTCTATTTTCTTATCTAAAATATGACTGGTGTCTAAGAAAGACCCTTTGACAGCTGTCAGTGAAAATTAAAAGTCCTTGACAACCATGCCCTTGTTTATTTCAGCAGTAGTGACATGGTTCAAAGAAGATTAGGTCCAGTAAATATGGCTTGAAAATATGACAACTTTGTTAGGATTGCTTCACATGTCCTAACGGAGGCAAACCTGTGACCTTTAGACATGAAGACACAATATATTGCTTTCTGTGTACCTGATATGGCTTTTTTTAAGTTTGAATGAGTAAAAAATAAATCTGCCTGAACACCTTTATGTGAAACTCCTCTGTGAACTGTAATGAATATTGTTCACTGTCATAATCTAGGCGAATGGGCTTGAAAACCATGAGATAATTCATGTTTAGTGACTGCATGAATTTTACACTCTGAATAAAAAATTATAAAAGGATCTTGCCATAAAAATCAAGGGCCTCTGTATGAACCATGGCCTTTATACACCTCCTCCCCAGGGACACAGAAAACAGGATTCTATTAAGTACTGCAAAATCTATGAATTAGTTATTTTGAGCACCAGATTGTAGTTCTGGCTTTGCAGACTCCCCTAAGCAGAAATAAAACACAGTGTTCTATTACTCAGAATGAATGCATAATTTACAGTCTTGCATTGACTTCACACCTCTTGGTTCTCTCAGTCAAAAGCCTGAACCAGTCTGAGCCTTCTCACAAAACTTAATGCAGACATATCCACGGAGAGGTGGCCAGAGGTAGAAACAAGTCATGACAAAGCAGGGCAAGATCCTGTAGCTCAGTGAACAGTGAGAGGAAGTGAGCATTGATGGTTCTATTCTAGCAACATAAAAGAACCTGCATTAATTAAATATTTACTTTGATATCTTTTTTTCTCCATTTTATTATAGTGACATCAAAACTAGCATATTAGATGAATCCTTTAATTTCAAAAATCTGCTTTATCCAGAAAGGAATTTTTTTAACCTCGTCTCACCCTCTTCTTTATGGCCTTTCCAGCTCTCCACTGTTAGGAAGTGTTTCTAGTGTTTCTAGTATTTCATTGGTCAGAGTCATCCAAAATACAATTAGAATATCCAGTGGTTTTAAAAGTAATGATGTCTTTCTGAAAATCTCCAAATACAGAATGTCTCAGAATCTCAATAAATCAAGGTAAATCAGAAAAAAAGACTCCTGTCTTTGCTATTGTATATATTTTTGTTTTAGCTATATGTTTTGTCAGCCAGTATCTCTAAATATTGTAAAACTAAGCACATGTAAAAATATCCAAACCATTTTTCTAAATTCACAATAGTAAGTAAAGTCACTTTTTAAGGCAAGCCATATTGTTATCTCTACTTTTAACGTCATAAAGAGTGGGGTTATATTTTGGAGACATTGCATTGAAAGCCTTCTTTAGTCTTTCTCCACGTATTTCAGAAAAAGCAGTTTAACAAATGCCTCTAACTTTCTCATACTGAGGCTTTAAGAAAGTGAGAGGTTATTTGAAATACAGAAAGGACAGGAGTGATTACAGCTATTACATTAGAGCTCACATTAAAAAAATACATTGTTCAAGTATAGTGGTGAATCAGCTGAAAACAAGGTTTCTGCTTAGAGGTATTCATCACATGCTTAGGGATCCTTATAACCAAAATGATGAAGAAAATAGGTTCTCAATAAAATGTATGGATGCATTATCCCCAAAATACTGAATTGTTTTTCCAACACTCTATTTTCCTATAACATCTTCAGCACGTACATTGACTGGAGGTAATAATTTATCATTGACTCGAGATTTATTGTAAGAATATGTGATTTTGCCAAATTAGGGTGCTGACCTTAACATATATGGCTAATAGAACAGTTTGTCTTTAGAAGTTTAGTTAACTTCATGAGTGTTCACAGACTGAAAAGAATCCCTCAGATTTTTCTCTCTTCCTCACAGGCACCTTCCTTAGATGCTCACTTGTTCATTGTTTCAATAAAGTCTCATCTTCATTTTAAGCCTTCATACAAAAATAATTTTAAGCATTTCTTTACTGATGTCACTGCCTTTGATTTTTGGCTTTTAATCTGCTTCTGCACTGCAAAGCAGATAGTACAATTGTTTCAACACAATAACTGACATCTCTTTAAATACTCTATAAACAGTTTGTTCACCTCCCCAGTAGGTGTATCTTTTCTGCAGGATACAGGGTAGCTGCGGTATCACCACTGCTGGACACCTTCAAGACCTGGCTTTTTTGGGAGGCTTGAACAGCTGCCCATTTTATCCAACACTGCAATGGCTGTTGCCTGCCACTGATGGCTAAAGGCATGTTCATCTACCTCTCTGTGACCAAATTAGCCAGGTAATTCAGTTGGTTTGTCTCCCTGAGCTACGTACTACTGGTGAAGAGGGGTGGGATTTACCTGAGCAATTCACTGAGTTAAATTTTGGAGGCTAATCTGGAAGACTCTGAATCCTCTTTTGACCGTAAATTGTAGGAATATCAGGCAGGCAAAATATCCAACTTTGACCCTTGAAACTTCGGTGTTGTGGATATTTCCTATATCTTCAACTACATCTATTTAACTATTCAACATCCCTTGCCTTTGTATTCCTGTATTCCTGTATTCCTAGGACAAGGAAACAGCCCCAGGCTACAGGGCTTCATGGAAAGTGTTATAAAGCACTGGAACAGGCTGCCCAGGGAACTGATGAACTCATCATCCCTGGAAGTGTTTAAAAGACATGAGATGTGGCACTTGGTGACATGGTTTAGAGGAGGTATTGGTAGTGTTGGATTAGCAGCTGGACTTGATGATCTTAGAAGTCTTTCCCAACATAAACAATCCTATTATTCTATCATTGTGTATAATAAGAGCCAGAAATTTACTGCAGAAGTGCCAAGGTTGTCACACCATAAGACTGTCACAGAGCTAACAATCAGTAGCAGAAGGAGAATGATTCTCAACATTTGGAAGGAGCAATACTTTCTCTTGCTTGTGTCTCCTTTGGTCAGGTCTCAGAAAATAAACTTTTGCATATTTTTAAATTTATTTTTTTTAAAAATCAGAAATTCCTACAGCATCTTGTAAACATACCCAAAAAATTTATGTTTTGTGGTAGAGTCCTACTGGTCAGATGGTTAAAGAGTTTATAGATAATGGCTTTTCTGACCATTTTTTTTTTTTTCCCAGTAGGCACAGTGATCAGTTATGAGACCTTAATCTTTCTGGCAATCAGAGTCACAACACATGGCATAAAATTTCAGTGATATCAAGTGGGTTGAGAGAAAAGCAGACTGGAAGTTATCTGGAACAGCTACAAGAACTTAACACCTCAGGGAAAGTTATGAAAATTATAAAAACTGGTGCCACTTGCAAATACATTTACCAGGGATTTGCTACCATGTCAGTGTCTGGGGACAAACTGAGAAGCTTCCCAGTTTTAAAGCTTTGTGTGTTCCTGGCTGCTTGGCATGCTGACTGTGGCATAAAACCTATCTGTAGATGTTTCTGCCCAAGTTCTCATAAACCCTGAAGACAGCACTTTTCCAGATGATGGTGCTTATGCCCCACAGATGGCATCCATTATACCATAATAATTCTTGTCTGATTTATTTCTTATTCATCTGGCAATTCATTCAATGTAAACTTCAGAATTTTGGTAAACAAGTTATTATCTTTTAGCCTGTCATGGAAAATTTGTTTCAGTTCCCTGGACAATCCATTAATTTGGACAGTATTCATGCTCGTAACATTAAATATTCAAGATAATATGTCTCACAAATATATTTTCTGATTCCCCATGAGCTACCTCAGAAGCCTATGAGGATTAGCATTTTTTAGCAGCTTTCTCCACATAGACTAACAATTTCTCTCATATATTTCCTAAATTTCATATACAAATCATTAGGACAGCAACATTGTTTTGAAGCTTAAATGTGTCTGGGCTGCAGCAAATACTGTAGGTCCCCTCCCATCCCTGTGTGCATCCAGCAGAGCAGAATTCATGCAGCCACAGGAATAATCATGTTTCCTGCAGAGCAGTCTCCACAACACAAAACTTCTTTAAAAATATCAACAGATGAATAACTTGCAGCTTTGCTGTGAAAAAGCCCTCAGTAAATGTCACAACATGCAACTGGTGCTTCAAAAATGAAATATAACAGCATTTGCCTGTGTTCTCAGCAATTTCCTAAATAACCCAGTGGAAAATGATGTGGGATACTAATACAGTGGTGTTTCCTTATCAAAGTTGTTCTGTGTCTTCAAAAGATGCTACATAATTTCCCCAAAGCAGACAGAAATAGAATCTAAATAAGATTTCGATTTCCTTGATTTCCCCTCTTTCGTCCTAATTACAGGGTTTTGTTTCTTTGTTTCTTTGGATTTTTCCTAAATTTTTTTTATGTAAGGATTGATGTGAAAAGCTCATGCCAACACTAGTGAGAATTTCAAAAAGTACACAAGTAGCAGAACTAACAAAAGATGATTTCAGGTAGATTATGCCACAGCTTAGTTGATTTTCCTATCATGACTACAGTATCTCCAGCAATTCCAGTACCTTTTTTCTCTTTTCTGTTAGCACTCACTGAAAACCTCTGATCCTCAACAATGTCCCTCGTGCAGTGACACAGCAAATGTTACAAAAGGCTGTGAGAAATGAATATGTTGATAGGTCAGCTTATATAACCGGTTTAATAGGAGAGAAAAAGAATCTAAGCATTTAGCTCCTTTTTCAACTTTTTCCTCATTGCGGGCATTTGGGGAGGAATAAAAATAGAGATAGATGATCTTGTATCTTTCTTCTCAGCTGCACTTTCCCCCCAGACTAAAAATGTATTAACTCTGCACTTTCAGAGATTCATTGAATGGTTTGGGTTGGAAGGAACTTTAAAGATCATCTAGTTCCAAACCCCTGCCCTGGGCAGGGACACCTCACCCCAGACGAGTTTGTTCAAACTGAGCACACTGTGTGATCCTAGAGAGGAGACAGACCCTGAACAGACAGTGCAATTGCACAGGTCACAGGCACACAGTTTGTGGTAATTGGGAGTGGGGCTGCAGCCAAGCCTCATCTGCATGGGCTACAGCTGTGAAAAGCAGGTGAACAGCATTGGAGGTAATGAGACCTGGAATGCCCAGGGCACTGAGACTCATCCCCAATGGGTGCAGCTGTGCAGGGCAGGTGAGCAGCATTGAAGGTAATGAGACAGGGAGTGCCCAGGTGCACTGACCAATCTCAAAGGGAACAGAGGGCACACAGGTGCAATGCATGAACAATCAGGGTTATAAAAGGTTGGGCTAAAGAATAAGAAGGGCAGATGCTTGAAAACCTTTGATATGATGTTACTCTGTATGGGCTGATGCTTTCTGAAACTGTATAGTGATACTCTGTGTGTCATGGCTGTCTTGTCAGTGACATAAGCTGTGGCAACAAGTCACATTTCCCATTGCCCAGTAGCAAATACTTGATTCATTTGTCCATCTCCTGTAGCTATTCTTATAATTTTTTTTCATGCTGAAATCAGAGAGTTGAACATTATGAGCTATGCTGCGCTAAAAGGTAGACAAGGATTGATGGAGAAAAGCCAATTGTATGTGATTCAACAAGGTGAAGTCCCAGGTCCTGCTGTTGGGTCAAAACAACCCCAGGCAGTGCTAAAGGTTGGGGACAGAGTGGCTGGAAAGCTGTCTAGCAGAAAAGGACCTGGGGATGCTGGTCAACAGTAGAAGAACTTAAGCCAGCATGTGCCCAGGTATTCAAAAAGGCCAATGGCATTCTGGCCTGTATCAGCAATACTGTGGCCAGTAGGACCAGGGCAATGATCACCTGCATGTCATTGGCACCTTGAGTTCTATGTTTATTTCTGGGCCACTCCCCACAACAAAGTCACTGAGATGCTGGAGTGTGTGCAGAGAAGGGCAAAATAGCTGGGGAAGGGTCTGGAGCACAAGTCTGATGAGGAGTGGCTGAGTGAGCTGGGGGTGCTTAGCCTGAAGAAATGGATGCTCGGGGGACAGCTTACACTCTACAGCTGCCTGAAAGGAGGTTGTAGCCAGGTGGGGTTGGTCTGTTCTCCCAGGTAACAAGTGATAGGACAACAAAAAATGGCCTTAAACAGTGCCAGGGGAGGTTGAGATTGGATATGATTAGGAAAAGCTTTTTGTTATGAAGCATTAGAACAGACTGTCCAGGGCAGTGATGGAGTCATCATCCCCTGAAATGAAAAAAAAAAAAAGTGCAGATATGGCACCCAGGGACACTGAGCATGGTGGTAGTTATATGTTGGTGATTGGAATAGTGATCCTAAATGTCTTTTTCAACCTTAGCAATTCTATGATTGCATGATTCTATGAGGAACACATTTTTTCACCAGTCATTTCCAAGACATTTGCCTTACTGAGTTTTAGAAGAACTTCCAGATAATATCCTAAGAGGGAAGGAGAAAATCTGAAGTAGTGTAGTTGTTTCCATTTCTGCTCTTTAAGAATTTGCCTTAGTTTAGGATGGCTTGGGGTTTTATTTTCTTTCAGTTTTGCGTTCTTTTTTTTGGCAAATATCTGGGAACTTCACAGCTCAGTGCTGATCCTGAAATAGTTCAAACCCACTGTTTTACATGAATCCCAGTTCCTAATACAGACTCTGTCACTTCTCCCTGAAGTTCTCATTTATTACATCAGTTTGGTGTTTGGCGGGTTTTAGTCAAAGAATCACTGGGAGCTACTCTCAAGTGTGGAGCTGATGTCTAATTGAGAGTGTTCAGGAAAGCAGTCAGTGCAGAGTGTTGTATTTTTGTTATGACAGTGTTTATTTTACATTGAAAGACTGTAACTAAAAGAAAATAAAAATGGCAAAAAGTCAGACAATCTGAGGTTCTTGCCTGCAAACAGCTATGTGTGTGAGGAGATAGAAGTACAATATTAGGTTAGGTGCTTGCCTATTAGTACAAAGCAAAAAGACCTGGACTTCAAAGAGAAATCCAACC
Organism: Molothrus ater; assembly: GCF_012460135.2. Lineage (NCBI taxonomy): Eukaryota > Metazoa > Chordata > Aves > Passeriformes > Icteridae > Molothrus > Molothrus ater. The sequence continues at coordinate 84,375,690 of NC_050479.2, forward strand.
AGGATACTTGACGTCAGCACTAGCTCTATTACTGGAATATATACTAAAAATACTAAATAATAATACAAATGAAAAGGGGGGGGGAAAGAATTAATCTTGGATCTGTCATTTAGTGTACGAACTCTTAGTTAAAGAAACAATTAGTGTGTTCAATAAGTTTAACAGGGAGTGTTAGGAACTTTCAAAGGAGATAAAGGTAAGTTGGAAAGCGCATGCAGTTACCAGATGCAGAAGCTATCTAAAGCCAACACATATAATTTCCTTTTTATGAGAGCTTATCTGTTTTGCAAATAGATGTCCTGAAGGCATGGTGCAGACAATGATCTATAAATGGTATTTAATTATTGCTAAGATCATTTACGGAAACACACATGTCCTAAGGGAATTTCATCCTTTGTGCCAAAAGGGAGAAGCCTTTATGCAGGAGAAGGACCAGATTCATGTCCATGTTCCCTTCTAAGGAAGAATATCTTGCATCATCGTACTGCAGTACCCAGAAGAAGCAGCATTATTGTACACGGGACAGCAGCAGAATCCCCAAACCCCAGGTCTATATTAGCCATGGTGCAGCAGGGCAGCTCTTCTCTATATCAGGATGGCCTGTCCTCACAGGTGTGTCTTGGGCATATTGAGCCATGGCTGTTCAAGCCTTTTCTGGGCAAATACGGGCTGTCCCAAAATCGAGCAGGTGTATTAAGGTGATGGAGAAAAAAGCAAATTCATCCTCTTTCATTGAGTTTATTATTTCAGACTTAAAGCTAACATGAATTCCACTTGACAGCAAGTGACAGTGGTCCTAGTTTTTCTGAGTGTTGGTGAGATTTGGACATTGTTCCTCATAGCATCCTCTGGACAAGTTGTCCAGCTGCAGGGTGAGGGAGCTCACTGTGTGCTGCATGAAGAATTGGCTCAAAGGCACAGTTCACGGGGTTGTACTCAATGGGGAAAATATTGATGAGCTTGATGAATAATCAGAACAAAACTGAAAAAGTGAAAATTTATTTTACTCTTCTTGAACCTGTATTGCAGTAGGTAGAGCTTTTCAATCTACTGGTCATGTGGCTTCTGAAGTAATATTCCTTTTGTCTACACAAGTTGCTACTAATCTTCTTCATTTTGTTCCAAATATCTTCCTGTATTTTCTATGATACATTCTTTCAATATGTTTTTGACTTCCAAAGCACTGAAGTTCTCAGAAACCTGCATGGTGTAGTTTATTTCTCAGGGCTTCAAGAGATATTGAGAGAAATATCTCTAAATAATAATACAATCACTGTTCATCAGGTTATTGGCTCAGACATAAACACAGATGAAAACAAATCTTTGGTGAGCTTTGTTACTGAAGTCCACTGCATTTCATGTTCCCTTGATTGGTAGTAATCACATGCAGTGTCAGTTTCTGAATCTTTTGTTTGAACAGTGCTCACACCTAGAGGAAGAAACATATCTAAAAGAGAAATTAATGAAAATATATCCCTTCTTGGGTGTGGTATAGGCCCTTTAAATTTTATTATAAAGCTATTGTCTTCTGATTTTATGCTTAGTGTTATGTCCTCAGCAAAAACATCTTTTCCATATCATCTGCAGTTCTGATTATAGGCATGATGAAGTAGCAGTGAAAAGCGTGTGTCGTGCACTTCCTTGAACAAAGATTCCTGCAGTCATACCCTGTCATCTTGCGCTGTGGATGTTGCTTTTATCCCTCTCTTACAAAGGGCATATGCTCCCTCTGTGTATTATGGATATAATCTAAAGCCCACTAAAATGGAAAAACTCTCACTTGGCTTCACAGACATCCTATATCTATAAAGAGAAAACTAACTACAAAGGAAAATGGCTTTATGTGTTCATTTTTGTGCAGATATAAAATGTCCACAAGTCCAGATTGTATCTTCATTTTCATTTCTTCATTGAAAGGTGTGGGTTTCAAACTAAAATGATATATGCTGCCCTTTTTTATTTGCATGGTGAACCTATTTGCTATTTCTGGTCTAAGCTAAGAGACAGAATGGAAAAGACAGAAAAAAAGCTGTTTACAGAAGCTGCTCCTTGGCTAGTACAGCCTGGAAACCTTTGCCCATCAGTACATGTTTATTGGTAGAAACTGCTTGGCTGTGTGTTGCTGGGAGTTAGCATCCCTGGCAGAAATGAGAGGCCTGGCTCTCATTCAAGACGTACAACAACAGAAGTCAGTCTCCTCTGCACGTTTTGGTCAAAAGGGTAGAAAATGCACTAAATTATGAAGAATTTTGCCCTAGAAGGTCTGCCATAGACTAGGCCCTCCTGGACAGAGGCTGACCAAACTGCTGTGTTTGGACTTCAGTCCACTGTGTAGCTTTCATGTTCTCCAGATCTCAGCAGGCTCCAGGAACCATCTCTAGCTGACCTGCAGCCTGTTTTGGGTAGGCACTTGGGATGCTATCTCTGGATGAACTGGGATGCTGTGCCCCAGCCCACAAATTTCTCATGTCTGGAAATGACCACAGAGTCTACACAGTTTTATTGAATCTCCAACTCTCTAGAAGCTTTGGTTTTACACTTCAGCTCTGAATGACTGAAATGGAAAGGACAAAAAGATTTTGCAAAATCTTCTGAAAAAAACCCTTCGTTCCTTTCAAAGCTATCAGAAAATATGTACACATCTGGGGAACAATAATCAATAATAAACTCCTTGCCTGCAGTTCCTTGCCTTAATTTCCTTACTGCTGTGATGTGTTCAGCAGCTGTGACTACAATCCAACAAGCAATCTCTAATATTGCCTTATGCAAGGGTCTATTTCTCTAAATCATGGATACTATCTGCTTTCATAGAGCTCAGTTTTTCTCAGCTAATCGAATAATGAAATAAAAGCCTAATCTGTAAAATCATCCTTATATCACTCTGTATTAAATATTTTTTTCATTGGTTCCTGAGAAGTTCTGAGCTTTCTTTTCACTCAGAATTTTTTAAGCTCTAATACAAATATAAAATATGTACTTTATTGGGAGGATTTTTTCAGCCCTTCTAGATGTATTGAGCTTTCATATTTTTACATGGAATTCACCCAATTTGCCATCTCAGTATTTCTAAGGAGTCACTATGGCTTAACACCCTCACATTACTCTTGGACTGCAGACATCACATAGTCATGATTGAAAACAGTGGGTTGCTGCAAGGCTTGTTCAGGCATTTAAATCATGAACTTCCCCAAAATATTGGAATCAGAAATAAATTTTATAAAGCTTGCCACAGGTATGAAAACCTAGAGTAATACTTTTAGAATATTTTTGGTTAAAATCAGTCTTTAGATGTAGGCAAAAGAAGTTGAATGATTTACAATAGTTTCAGATCTAAGTGACAAACAAAAGGAATGGAAAGAAGATTTTAAGTGCAATGTCCTGCTGATGATTTTCTAGTTCCCAGTCAGGGGTATAGCTGATGCTTTGTTTTGACCTCAGTGTAGCATTTAGAGCAGGTAAAAAACAAACACATAGTTTATTGAAAGCAAAATTTCATCATGACAATATAGTATAATTACCTTTCTTCTATGAAGTTTATCTCCTCAGATGCTTGCAAATGCTTTCCATACTATGCACCCTAATTTAAAGATTTTTTTATATAAGTAAAGAAGTAGTTTGTGTAAATTAGCTTTAGAGGCTAAAATATAGCATATATTTTTTCCAGAATAGAACTGTATTGACCTTGGATTGGTTTCAGATTGAAAACATTGATGGCACAGTGCTACAGACAATCATCCTTCTCTAAAGCAAGGAAACACTAGGAAACTTAGAAAAATGCCTTCACAGAAGGAATGCATAGACTTGAGTAGTATCTATTGAAGTTTTACCTCTTTTTTACAACTGTTTTTCCAAAAATATGAAACCCATAAAAAGAAAATGAAACTTACTCTTTCTCATAAATCTACAAGAGAATTAAAAAAAAAACCCATAAATCACCCCACCAGAAAAACAGCTTAGAGCAAGATGGACTGGCAAATAGGAAAAATGCAAAAGTTTTTTATAAGAATATTGGAAAAACTGAATTTTGATGGGTTCCTGTTAACATTTTTGCTTCCTTATTCTCTTGGCCCACTTCTACAGTATGCTTAATGACTGCACCTGCAGTTTCAGTTACAGCAGAGATCTCTGCTCATGGAGGTACAATCCCATTTTTTGGGGTATTTTTGGGATATTCATGGCTAACAGTGCTGGGACCCCTGTATTGGAGAAGCCAATTCACAGTACCAGATGTTTTTGTATATCCCATCCACCACCACTGCAACTGCTTTCAATTCCTAGGTGTGTAGCACAGCTCTCAGTGCATGGGCAAACTTTGAGCCCAGACACATCACCATGCCCTGAAGAATGAGCACCCTAAATAAATAGCTTCTGGTCCCCTACAAAACCTCTGTTATTCAGGTTTTGATGGAGTGATTGTAGGCTACACCTTTAGGACACGAGCTTACTGGTACTTGAATGAAAAAGTACCTCAAACAAATCATAGTCAACAGACTAGCAACAAAAGGTCAGACAAGCTTGCCTTTCATACTAAAGGATAACAACTTTCCTCCTGGGAGCTGATGACTGTTCAGTTTTTTAGGAACGAGCTGCTTCACCTAAGAAGCCTTCCTTCCTTGTTATATCTTTAACAGAACCTCATCTTAATCTTCCTAGATCTAGCAGTGCATCCTGCCTGTGTGCACACTTTATATCAGGGCAATACCAGATTATCCACCCTTCTCCTTTTCCCCATATCTCAGCTTCCATGCAGAAGAAGCCCAGACTCAAAAGACTTGCAAGAGACTTCAAGCTGGACAGCATAACACTGTCTCTGAGGTGTCCTTGATATAGATCTACTTTCAGGGAACTTTAGGAGAAATGAGATGAAAGGCAATGCTGTGCCTCACCTAACTCTCTGACTCTGAGCTGGGACACAGATAGTTAAATTCCTGTGTTGGTTAACATGCCCTTTGGCCATTTCATTAAAGAGCTAAGCCAGCTGCTTTTCTGCTTAGTCTATATACTATATATAATTTATATACAATTAACTGAATGTGTCCTAACAAGAAGTAATGCATTTGCCATTTGACTGTAAAAGGTCACAGGTCATAAATTTGACTTAAGATAACTAGGCTACTCTATCATTAAATCTCATTGAAGATTGATTTATATTTAATATAAGGAAGTTGTTAATCAGACTCCTGTGGTTTAGGGGGTTGGGGATTTTTTGCTTGTTTATTTTCTTGTTGTCTTTTTTGTTGGTTGTTTTTGTTGTTGGTTGTTGTTGTTGTGCTGTGGCTTTTATTTCATCAGAGAACCTGCTGCCAAGAATGATTCATTTATCATGAGATCTTTAGAGTGGCAGTGTCTCATTTCTATTCCTTGCCAATATGCATAAGTCATCTTGCAACTCACTTGGAGCATGAATCAGTGGGCAATAGACACTGTAGTGATGCTGTGTGGAAACGAAAAATGTATTGGGCATGCTCAGTGAATGGTTTTCATGCAACTGTGAGCAGACAAATCAGGCAAGACACTTGATTAAACAGCACAAGTGTGCACTACAAAGCAAATTATGATAAATTGCTAGTATTGATTACTTTTAACCAGACAGATGAGATTGTCTGGTGTTTAAACTTAGGAATGCAGCCAAAAGATACCTTGACCTCACCTCTGCACTGGGAACCAATACAAAGTTAATTGGAGCTGTCGTTCAGGTAGAAGTCACAATTATGTTACATGTTTATTGATTTAATTGATTTATTAATTTAAGAGCCAGCTACAAACTAGATGCATTCTTCACTCATACATGCTTTTTTCTGTTTAGTTTTTAATGCAGAAAAACATCCAGGATGTTGCTAGTCTCTTTTTAATGCCTGCAATATAGTACATTTTCATTTGAATTAATGCACTTCTGATCAGCAGTAAACTTTTTTAGCTTGGGTTTGTGATCACATTTTCCCTTGTTTTAATTCAGTTTTTATTTTCCTAAGTTGCTTGTGCTGCTGAATTCACAAGTTGAATTCACCTAACCATCTAGGATTTGGAGTCTCTCCATTTTGTGGCATTTGCAACATTCATTGTGAATTTGCAAATACAGTGTTAATATCACAGATAAGTTGCACTCTAAACAAAGCATATACTCTCCTGAATGCTCAGCACTATTGAGCAGCTGTTTCTCTTCTGGTTTTGTCAAAAGAACTGATCACTTGTGACTGATGGCTAGATATCTGGTCAGTGTGGATGCAGAAACTTCAGTGTAGGTGGCAGAGTTTGCTCTTACAAATCTCTTCCATATGCATATATGCAAATGCACACACCTAATGTTGTGCTAAAAGGATTTTTTTTTTTGTTCCACAGTAATTTCAATCATCAGAATGCAGCAACTCTGCCTCCAGAACAAGAGAATTTCTGGATCTCCACAAACCACATTTTTTCCTCCCATGATCATAGAAAAAGAAACTAAAATCCCAAAAACCGAAACAAATCCAGCATTAAAATAAATGATTGTAGGGGAGATCCTACCCTAAAAGTCAGTTCAATAGAAATCTATAACTAAGATTCTAAAAATTCTAGCTCGAAAAAGAGTGTCAAAAGAGCATTAAAAAATTGTAAATATTTTCCACCTTCTTTTTTTCAGCTCAGTCTTGTACTATAATGTATAAACATTGAATAATAGAATTGTATTGGAAAAGACCTTTTAGATCATCACCAACCCTTAACCCAGCTCTGCCAAGCCCACCACTAAACCATGTGCCACATCAACACCTCTTTAAATCCTCCAGGGATGGTGACTTAAGCACTTCCTTGGGCTTCCAGTGCTTGACCCTTTCCATGAAGATGTTTTTCCTGCTATGCACTCTAAACCTCTCCTGGTGCAATTTGAGGCTGTTCCCTCTTGTCATGTCACTTGCTACCTTGGAGAAGAGACCAATCCCTGCCTGGCTACAAACTCCTTTCAGATTGTTATAGAGGAGATAAGGTCTCCCCTCAGCCTCCTTTTCTTCAGGCTAAAGAAACCCAGCTCCCTCAGCTGCTCTTCATAAGACTTGTTCTCTCTCCATAATGTACTGCTTTACATAATTTAATGCTTGAACGACAAAAAAAAAAACAATGAAAATAATGCTACTCCTAGAAACCTACACAATTTCTCCCTCTTTTTCTGACTGTGCTTCCCCTATTAAAATACATCACAGCTGTGGGTGTGAAGAAATAATTCAGATTTTCAAAACAAATCTCCTGATTTTTTAATATGGGGGTGGTGTTGGTGGTAGGTTTTTTTCTTAGTCTTTTTTTATCCACTTCTTTTCCCTGCTCCCTTTTTCTCCTCTCACTTGTGGCTCTACTGAAAGTAGAGCTTGGCAATTATATTGCTAAAACTTGTAGTAATGCAGTATTCAGCCCTGGTGTACTGACAATTTTAAGGTTCAATCTCTTGAGAATTGTCAGGGTTAGAAATACACTTTCTGAGCTGGGAATTTCAGCTTTTCAGCCACATCAAGTGCTGCAGCATTTATGTAGAGACCTGGCAGATGATGAAATATTGAACCTTAAAACAGTAGTGACATTTTGATTTATATTAGAAAGGACTTATCCTTTTCTGTTTCCAATTCCTCACCAGCATCTTTCTGTTGACTTCTGTATTTACATCAGAAAGATAGACTAAAATGTGGTGTAAATAGTTTTAAGTGTTTTCCACAGGATTTAATAAAAAACAAGTCTTTTTTTTTTCTCATGGAGAGTTAAGTTAGATGCAGGATATCAAGGTAGACTGGATTTTATAGGCATAAAACCACAAATTATTTTCCAATACCTTTTTTAAAGACTCAATAAAAATATTATAAACCAGATTTTATATAAAATGTGAAGCTTAAGCAAATTGCAGGATGGCATTATAAAACTTTTTACTGGAAGAATTTTGGTCTGGCCAGCATAATTCACTGGGCCATTTCAAATTTGCTGTAATGAAACTTTTATGTCATCACATAACATTGTCTTCTGTATAAAGAGACAGACCTGTAAAACAGTTTAAGCTATTCTAGCTTACAAGCTACCCTTGTAAAGGATTATAGGCCCTATATATCTGTAGTGAGTGTTATATCATTTTATTATTTTGTATCTAATAATTTTGTGAGGGTTTCAATATTAGATCAAGGCAAAAATCCAGTTTAGAAGATTTTTTCCTGAATTCATATATCCCAAGATACTTTTGAGCTACTTTGAAAACTGAATACACACATCCTCTTATTTCTCTGTTTGCAAGTGGGATGGAAAAAAAATATCTAATCTGGCAACAAAAGGTAGGAAAAAATACTTAAAGACAGCCCTCCAGTTCACTTCTGCATCTTTTGATATGAGTAATTGTATATTTTCATCTCTTGGACATATGACTTCACCTTCATAGATTGTTTTTCTTCCCATCTTAAGTCTCTTCCATCTGTCCAAGTGTTCATAGGGCTCATTCTCTGTTGGGGTCTTTACCACAAAAATTAGTAAAAAATTATTCCCATTGTCTCTATCAATGTGAAATAATGACCAAGATCGCAGCCTGTGTAGCAAGATAAAATTTAATGTGGTAGGACCAAACTCATTTAGGGTGAATGTCTCATATCTTGGCTTGATTAAATGCTTTTCAAAAAGAACAATGATTTCCTATTGATTCACTGTTTGCAAACATAATTATAGTAGTAAGTAGGAAGGATCTGATGCCAAAGAAATTATTCTGATAACTCTGAGGGAATGATATATAAGATGAACTATCTGCATTGTTAAAAGTAGATATGTGTATCAGAGTTCCCATTTCAGTAATGTTAACATTAATAGACTACAGCAAATGCACTCTTATTTGCCCAATGGACAAGTGAATACAAATCTAACCTTTCATACTGAGTTTCAGTCTGTCATAGATATCTTTTATGAATCCAGATCGTCTTTGATAGCATCTTATCTGACATCTAAATCTTTGCTGTTGCTGTTATCCTCAAGGCTAAATAATGCCTTCCACCTGCCCTGTCTCTTTTGATACTTGTTCCTCTTCAATTTGGTTTGCTTTTTAAATCTTCTTGTTGTGCAGAAAATTGTGTATCTGATGAGGTCTAGTATGTGTCATCATCTGTGAGCACGTGGCAGAACCAGTCAATGATGGCAGACTCCAGAGCAAGTAGATAATATAGTTTTAGCAGATAACTTTAAATTACTTTTTCAAAAATCTATTTGAGAAAGTCAGCCACAGTATGACTTCCAGAAAGTTTTGAAATATTAAAACATTTTGACACTCTGTTATATAAAGCTACAGACAGGGTGTTCTCTCAGTAGCATTTAACAAACATTAAGAGGCAGTTCATTCTCTGGAATGATGGCAAGGAAGGGTCATTTGGACCAAAATATCAAAACAGGTCTCATTCATTCAGCATTATAATTGCATGCTTCTAGTTCTTTCTTATAATCTCTTGAGCACAGAGGGGTCTCAGAAAAAATAATTGAAATCTGTAGAAGCACAGTACTGAACTGAATAACACTGATATAAAACCATCTAATAAAGGGGAGGGTCAGACCCATTCAAGGAGGCTTTGAACATTTTTAGCAGTGAAAACTCAGTACTCTCTACAGACAGAGATAATCATCAGAAATGGCAGAGGTCTTGAGAAATGTTTACTTGTTGTACACATTTCATGTGAGTTTGTGCAATTATATGTTATATTCTAAGGCAAGGTCTCTGCCCTGAGGTCTTTGCCATCTGCTTTTCCTGTGTTTGCTCATGGAAACATCTGAACTGTCTCCTCCAGCAGCCAATGCCAGGGAAGAGTGTATATGGGCTGACCTTCAGCTGTGCTCTACTCATTATTTCCTTTCCCATTTTTATCCCTGCCATTTGCTGAAGTACCAGATATCATTTGGATGCTCTAGGCAGATTGCAGCCAAAGAGAGTAGGTGAAAATACTGGCAATGTCATTGATCAGAATTGCCATTTTCCATATTTTGGATGACATGCTGAAAGATGAATGACTTTGATTTGAAAATATTCCAGTGTTGTTTACAAAACAGGGTCTCAGTATAGAGTACATGCGGTAGTACATGGCATCTCTTGTGGGTTTTACAGTACTGGATCCCTTTTTCCTTCTGAGAGCCTAAGAATGGCTGTCTTTAGATAAGTGATGAAATTCAGAGACAATAAGGGTGTGCAGTCACCATATAGTTTTTATTTGATTTGAACTATTTGGATTTATTGCAATACTCCTGCAGTGAAGGGCTGGCACATCAGATTTGCCAGAGTCCAATAGATTTTGTCCTGGATCTTTTAGAAATTGTACCCATAGGTTGTATAATGTTAAATATCAAATTTATTAATTTAAAGGTAGTTGTTGTTACAACGGATTTCTGATTTAGCAAGAATGATAAATTTTTTTTTTGATAACGTAATGCACAATCCATTAAAATTTCCCACTGGTCACTAAAACTTTGACAGCTTGTACATATAGATTTTTAAAAAGTTTTTATCTTTTTAATGGGAAGTATCATCAAGGTAAAACCTTGATGTATTAATTTTTTAAATTACTTTTTATAAATAAATTTATATTCAGTTGCAACTTCCTGATTTGACCAAACTAAACACTAGAGCCTTCACAATGATTTTGCTGTAGAGTTTTAATAATTGATAAGAATAATTTATGAGCTTGAAATCCATTGTTGCAACTCTTCTAAGTATAAGTAAAATAGAAAATATCTTTAGATATTATCTTTATTTTTCAATTAGTAAAAAGAATAAAAATATTTAAAGATTTGAAGCTTATCTGTTTACTTTCAGAAATGGAGATTGTGTGTAAAATTCCACCATTAACAGCTTGGCCTGTGATCTTATAGTGTCTTTAAATGCAAGATTTCTAATACTGTAGGGAAAAAAGTTTAAAAGAAAACCTCAGTGAAAAGAAATGAAAACCTATGCTGCATGTCTTTATCCTTAATAAATGTACTACTTCAGAGAGTATTTTCTGGGGACCTGCTGACAGTTTTCATGTGAGATAATTACAGATCAGAATGTATTATGCTGTTAACTTCAGCAGAGGGATTTTCTGTTTATTGATGCAGCTGGTAACACAGTCATAATAAAAGGTTATACGAAATATCTCACTTTATATTTTATAGAATCGTAGAATCATAAAAGGCTTGTGTTGGAAGCAGCCTTAAAAATCATCTGGTTCCAACCTTCCTGCCAAGGGTGGTGATGGCACCCAATATTTCAGTTTTTGGTTTTTTTTAAATGCTGTTTGCTTGAATTTCAGGTTCATTAAAAATCTAATACAGTTAATGATATATGTGATATATGTCCCAATTATATCTCAATTTGATATGGTCCTTTCCATATGTAGAGAACATGCAAGACATACATGGAGAGAACATTCTAAGGAAGACCTATTTTCAGCTGCAGGATGGGATTAAGCAATCCTTTGTTTATAGCCTGTGTCCTGGCTTTAGTATGGCAATACGGAAAAACAATCAAGTCTGGTATGAGTATAGAATCTAGAATTGCAGCCAAACGTGTGTCCCACATGTGTGGCAGGGTTGGGATAGGATGACTGACAGAAAGTTATAATTGCAATTTATGGAAGTAGGGATCATTCACAACTGCTGCTGGAGTTAATGGCATTGCTGCCATGCATGCATAATGCTCTAAACAGAATGGAATATCCTAAACCAAACCAAAATAGAGATAAGGAACATGAATTGCTAAATTGTCCATTTTGATTTTGTGTGTTGTTGTTGTTGTTGTTGTTTGGTTGGCTTTTTTGTTGTTGTTGTTAGGGATTTTTTATATGCCACCACTCAAGATGAGCTGGGAAAATATTTTCATTATGTCTCACATTGCTTTCTGCAGCTGCAGCAATGAACATGGCATGGAAAGAAATTGCTGTCCTCTAAGCCACTTTGAATAATGTGAAATAAACAAGCTGAATGACATTTTGAGCTTTGCTTTGCTGTTTCTGAAGTACAGCTATTTTTCTGACATGACTGGAATGATTAGGAATGTGGTTGTAAATAAAAAAAAGTAATTCTTTAGTTTCTGAGAAACCAATTTTACTGATTCTTTACATTACACTTTACAACACATTCAGTGGAACTACAGAATGTCAAAGTGACAATCCTAAAACATTATCAAAATTTCTTTGATAAGTCCTTTGTCAGCAAAGTGTTAATGCTACATATGAAATCAAATTCTTCTTAAAATATTACACTCCCAACTGAGATGTTGCATCCAACTGAATACAGTCCAGATACGTGAAGATTTCCAGGAAACCCTAGATAGTATTCACAACCAGATGTTCACCTGGCTTTTCTTTGTTTCTCATTTGCTCCCAGACCATGACCAAAAGTTTGCTGGTGTCAGGAAAATCTTAACCCAGTTATGGTAGAAACATGTGGGAAAATATGCTAAATATTTGCAGTCGTTTGTACATATTGAGTGATGCATTTGTAACTGCTATGAGAAGGCAACTAAAAATATGCTTGCACTTGTAATCCATGGGCTTCATTCTCTGATTTTACTTTTGAGGCTCAATGGAAGGGAAGGAAGACCACATCCTGCATCTACAAGGTGATCTAATCAATGCTAGTTGAAGGAAACTGTAAATATACAAGATAAAACTGGCCATGCAAGGTTATTTGATGGCCAGTACTTGAAGGAAAGTTCTGTGTGCACTGAGTACTTCCTGTCAGTGTATGCAACGTTTGTTGTCAATGCTGTATCAATGACTCCTGTTGAATCCATCGCATTTCTTTTCTGAATTAGTGTAGGCCCCTGCTATTATTTTGAGATTGTGATTTCGAAGAACAATGGAGGAGTTTCCCTTTTCCTGAACGTCTAGAGATTTAAGTTCACCAAATGCTAACATCTCCATATGTCTTTTAATCAGTTGAGAAAGACAACGTTCCTGTGATGTCATCCTAGAGTCATTTTATAGTGTGTTCTGAGAAAACTGAAAGAAACTACTTTTCCCTATTGATAAAGAGAACACCTGGTCACCCTATTGGGCAGGGGCACATACTTTTCAGATGCCTCTAGTTAAGCATGATTAATCTCTCCATCAGGGATTCATCCCTGAAAATGTTTAAAAGGCGTGTGGATGTGGCATTTGGGGACATGATTTAGTGATGAACACAGCATTGCTGGGTTAACAGCAGGGCTCAATGATATTAGATGGCTTTTCCATAAATGATTCTATGATATGCATCACACATATCTGATTGCTTAATAACTTTTAAGCAAATTTCATACTAATAGGGTTTTTTTCTGCACAGGAAGTTTTTTTTTTTAATTTTTTTTATTTGGTGCTCTCTGGAAACTGTTGCTTATAATTACTTTTCTGGAATCACAGACCATTGGTCTGTTATTTAAATTTGTACTGTGTTTTGTGGACAAAGCTGAAGTTGCAGCAGCTTTTTTCCCCTCTGTGACTGAAGAAGTTAAATGAGTACTGAGAAAAAGTAGAGGCACTGAAACATTCTATTACCACAAAGCCCATATGCTTGTGGTATAACAAGGAGCTGACCCTGAAAATTTGACACAAGTCTGTTGCAACCACTCTGCCTGATGCCACAGAAAAATAGAGAATTATGTATTTTTTAGAAAATACTATTTCACGTTATATTGGTTTAAACTAGAGGTGGTAATGAGGATGGGAAATGAGACAAACTAGTGACTCAGCATTTTAAGTCTCAGAATTTTAAATAAAGGTGAGAAAGGGAGGAAGGGTAAAGAATGAAGTTTTGAATTACAAGGAAGAAAAAAATAGACAAGGATTTTCCAAAATCTTACCATTAAGAGTAGATGGGTTTGCTGGAAATCCCATCCAGACCTGTCCATTTATATTTTAACTTGATATAGTCCTTTTTAGAGCATTGCATGAAATTTTGCATTGAGACTTCTCAAGTTAAGTTGATGACTTACAACAGATGACTGCAACTGATTGACTGAGAGTTCTAAAATTTGACTTGGTTAGGGAGAAACTGCTATTATTTATTTGTATAAAACTGTATAACTTGGGGTGAGAGAGTTTTTTTTCTCTAATGCTGCTAAAATCATAGAAATAAATTTTAGTCTTACATGATAGTTTCACTGATATTTACAAGAGTCTGACTGAAACCTCCTTGAAAAAGAAAAAGATTCCTTTTACATTTTTCTGCCATTTTACTACCTAATGTAGATTTTGATGAAAACACAATTATAGTGTAATTATGATTGTTATTTCTTAAATTATCAGTCTTTAGACTGCTGTGAAAAGAAAAACAGGAAAACAAAACCAAAATAGGAAAAGTAATGTGAAAAAAAATTAAGTCTCTCATTGTCTGTGCATCTATTAATTTATCTGAATACTAATAGCAGGATAGCAAGATATGTTCAGCACTTTGTGCATCAAACTGGGAAAAAATTCCTAGATCTAGGGTTTTGGAAGAACTCTGATGTTTGCTCTTTTATATTGTCAGTATATTTGAGGCTACCTGCTAGCCAACAATTTTTGAAGGTTTATGCAAAGAAGAGAAAGATGAGTTAGGTAGGAGGCAGAGTTCTGTAGAGTTCCGTAGAACTGTAGGAACCAAGAGGTGAGTGTTCCCCACAGACCTGATATTCTCAAAGTTCTGGTTTGTACCAGAGATATTTCCTCATGCTGAAGAACTGTTGATACAATATTTTCTGATCCTGCCTTTCTCCTTTTTCCTTAACTGACTTTTCTTAAGGGACATGTCATCTTTGTTCGGGCACATGGACTAAATGTCAAGGCTGGGCTAGCCTTTGCAAAAGTAAATTTCTAGTCAGTGACAGAGAGGAAGGATGTTTATTTGCTTTTACTTCCAATGAAAATTAAGAGTGGAAATAAGAAAAATATAAAGGATATATTTGAAAAGTGAATCTTTCATCCACATGTATATCATAAATAATAGAATCATAGAAAAGTAGGTCAAGTTACTCAAAGCCTTATTCAACCTGGTGTTGAACACTTCCAGGATGTGGCACCCCCAGCTTCTCTGGGTAACCTGGGAACATATAAGGAACTTTTTAGTCTTCTCCCTACTGATCTCATGGCAAGTTTCACTGAGATTTTCTACAAATGCACATAGCCTTTCTCACTTGCTTTCTCCACTTGGGCTTTATCCAGTGTCTCATGAGCAAGTGGCTTATGTTGCTACAATTGAGCTTCCTGGGGGATGGTGGGGGTCAGATGCTAAGAATGGTCTCGATGAGATGGAAATGAGTTTGCACTGAGCCCACTGGGTCAGAATATCCTTTACAACTTCAGCTGAAGACCAGTAATCAGCATAGTTGAATTTAAATTAGCTGTCTTAGGTAAAAGCCAATATCAGAAAAATCTCTTCTTAGTTCACCTCGATAACAAGAGTGTCCAGAAGTGTTTGGTGATCTAACTCTTATTTCATAAGCATTCACATAGGTTTAAAATTCACAAATTTATGAGAGAGGTTGTTTTGTACTTGTGCTTGGAACACACCATCTTTTTAGGCTTTAAGGATATCTCAGAGTAGTGAGATATCTTAGATTTCCCTTACTTTATCTTAGCGATCTTAAGATCACTAAGATAAAGTAAGGGAAATGCAAATACCTGAGACCTTCACGTCTGGTTTATACTTCTAAGAAATTTTGACAGTTACTTCACATATTTTATTACATGTCATGTATCAAACAATGGATTTGGAACAATTTCCAAATGCTTCAGAAGTGACACTAGTATGGTATTTTGGGAGAATATAAGTTAGAATATCTCTGCACTGTTAGAGTTCTAAGAATCTGAAATATTAGTTATAAAATATTATATAAGTGATTTTAATGAACAACAGTTTTGAGCAATATTTTAATCGCACAAAAAATTGGCAAAGGCATCATTTAGAGCTAGCTTAGAGCAAGCAGCTCTAAAAGACTTCCTGCTATAGAGCAGTAGAAGGATCCTTACAGCTCCAGTTAAAAAAAGGACTTTACCACAGTTCCTATTATGTCTTTCAATATCTAAGGTGACTTGTAAAGAGTTGGGGAGAGACTTTTTACACAGACTTGTAGGGACAGGACAAAAGGCACCAGCTTTTAGATGAAGAAAAAGGTAGATATGAGGAAGAAATTATTTTTTATGGTAAGGATGGTGTGACACTGGCACAGGTTGTTCAGAGAAGTTGTGGATGCCCCATCCCTGGAGGTGTTCAAGGTAAGGTTGGATGGGGATTTGAACCACCTTGTCTGGTAGAAGGTGTCGTAGACCACATCAGAGGGTTTGAACTAGGTCATCTTTAAGGGTCCTTTGCAGCACAAACCATTCTATGACTCCGTGACTCACTGATTTATCTTTTAAGTCTTTGTGCCTTCAGCCATATGTTGCTACGGTTGGCTGCTTGGACAATAAAGAAGAAAAAAAAAAAAAAAAACCTAAACCCCTCAGCAATATTCTTAGATCCATGATCATTATCCCTCTTAGAAAATGCTCACATGTAAAGTATTAGTTACTAAGATCTCGGGAAGCTAATAGAGAGGTTCATCTAAAGAAAATCAGTTAGGTGGGATTAACAGAGATCACTTGACTCCAGTCACTGAAAATATTGACCAGAATCATTATTCAGAGATACATCATAGAAGTGCTACTGTATCACTTTATACCCACTGCAGTTTTGACCAGAATAAACATCAAATTTTTTGAAACTCAATGCCATTCTGTCTGGCATTGAACAGCCTCTGGTAGTTTTTGGTTAGTTTTTAAAAATGGAATATCTGTGACAAACAGATCTGAAAGCCCAAACAACTGAAGACCTCCAGATGAACTTCAGGGTTTCTTTGTAACACTCTGCATGCAGCACATGAATAAACCAAGGTGACACATTTAGCAACACAAAAGTTTGGAAATCAGCTTCAAGGGAAGGATTTACACATAGTACAGAGTGATAGTGATTTTCCTCCATTTTGACACAGATATGCATTGAACTAGAACATAGTATTAGTTTTTATTGAATGCGAAAAGTGAGTAACATTTAGCTTCTTTATAGAAGGCGTGAAAAGGTCAGCTGGAAGTTTTATTGATGGTGTTTAAAGGAATAGTTTTCTTGCTGTAAAGCAAAATTAGAACTTATTTGGACGGAGGAAATTGTATTAAAAAAGCAAGTCTTGTTCCATAGGATGGTTGCATTCTAATCCCTCTGAGTAATTATGCTACTGTCCAGTGCTCTATGCTCATGTTTCAGGAGAAAAATCTCTAAGAACACTCCTTAATCTAATACCCAAGCTTCATCAAAGCCCCACATTTAAATGCTTATCAATTATTAGGAACTTATTTTTACTGTCCTAAACTTCTCTTAGAAATACAAATTTTAAGTGTAGCATTTTAAGATTTAGCAATTAAGCATCTTGGGGAACGGCTCTTTATATTCCATTATAACCTCAGTATAAATGTACATCGTTATGCCCACCTGACAATAAACTTCCAGAAGTTGTTCTCTAAAAGACAGATTCTTTTTAGTGAAAAGAATCATGAACACTACAAATGTCTGGACTAATGGCCATTACTAATTATTATTAATACAGCTAATAATAATAGTCATGTTTGAAGTGATTTTCAATAAAAGTATTTAATGACTTATGAAATGTTTTTCTCTGTCAGCCTTTGTGAGGCAAGTATTTTAAATGATGTATTGTTAAATGATGATACACATAAGTCAAAGAATGGTTATGGTAATAAAGTGTGACATGGAGAAATGGAAATGAGGGAAGAAAAGTGATTAAGGCATTGGTCTTGTCATTAAGAGACAGGCAGTCTGTATATGATTATTGGTGTGACTTTGGGTGCTTAACTTCATTGCTTCTGCTCTCTTGTTGCAAAATGGAAATGATAATTTACTATATTAGTAGTATATTAATATATGGAGCTGTGTTGAGGTAAGTAAATATGAATATATTTTACTTCACAATGTGCAGAAACCTGTGTGAGGAACCTGAGCCCCTTTCTTCAGGGCTCCACTGACAACAGCATGAATTATTTTGCTCTCTTACTTGGGATTGCCACTAAATTTTTTTAAACACTCTCTCATTCTGTAACTTCACCCTGCTTCCTTTTCACTGCCTCTTAGTTTCTTACCCAGGCTCAGAAAAGTCTAACTCATAAGCTTGTTAATATGTTCTTCATGAGTGGAGCACCTAGTTTTTGACATTTTGAGATTTGTTACAACTCAGTTTTGGACCAGCTTCAGGGATTGCTGATTTTACTGGCCCCACCAACCACCAAAAATTGTTGTCTATGAGTTTTGTGTTTTCTGGTCCTGCAACACTGTACTCCTTGGTCCTTGCTGGGTTTGCCAGTTTTGGTTCAGCAGTAGCTTTCCCCAGAGAAACTCCTCAATGGGAGGCTCAGCTCCAGGCTGCTACAGGAAAACAAGAAAACTAAGTACTTTAAAATCCCAGATTTCCATTATATATTTTTAAAAGATTTTTACTTATAAAGAGAGTGAAGATTTTTAACAATACTGATTTCTGATCTTTAATAAAAAATTAGAAAATTCATTCTTAATTTTAGAGCATTTTTATTAGCTTCTTATGAACGATGCACATTGATGATAAAAAGTAATACCTTGCTATTAGATTTTACCACTCATATTGTAGAAATGGGCTTTCACATTGCCTTATGTGCCATGTCAGACTAAAAACCACAGACACATCCAAACCTCTTTTTCTACTGAGGCTATGCTGGGAAAGAATACTTGGGTTTTTGAGTATATAAGTTGCTGTTTTTAATGAAATTTTATATTTTTCTTTCTTTTTTTACAAATTTTATTTTATTAGAAAAATACTTGGGGAAAAAAATATAAATTTTCTTTCAATTTGGAGCTGTCTGTACATAATATGCTGAAGGAACTAGACACAGGCAATACACTTGAACCAGAAAAAGGGTTGACACAGCTTAAAGTATTTAATGTACAGTTTGATAGAGAAGTTGCACTTGGCACTCTGAAGACTGAGATAATTGAAGCACTGAAAACTATTGTTAGTCCAAATTTAATTTTTTCCTCTTTTTTCTAGCTGGGATGCCAGAGGCAGTTTAGCTAAGCTAAATGATCCCACATCCCAAAACACTTTTAAAGGCTCTAATTTCACTGGGTAAGGCATCACACATATATCCTATTGCTTCTTCTGGCTGAGCTAGTTCAGAATCCATTCAGGTATCTCTGCCTCGGACTGTGTTGTGACCAGGAGGAGGATGCTGCTTTCCTCCCCCTCTCCTCTATATGCATATACTTCAGAGTTAGTGCTGATTAAAACTACTCAGGATTTCTTCTGAAGCATTCAGAGGCTTTAAAGATCAGGCCAAAATTGCAGTTAATTTTACCATTATGCACAATTTACACTGATACGGTCCTAGCAGGATGAAATTCATGATGAGTCCATATTCCTCTACACAGGTGAGATGCAATTTATGCATTTTCAGTAAATTTTGCACCTTTTCATTATTATTAAATGTGACATTTGAAAAAGCCTGGTGATGCAAGAACTTCCTCTCTCTTCCAAGAAGCTGAGTGGAAGGACATGTTGGCCTGGGTTATTACAGAAGCTTTCAGCTTTAATTTTCATCATTTTCAAGTGCTTTTGGGGCACTTTCCTCACCATATAATTCCTGCTTTCCCTACTTGACTCCAGGCTCTCTCCTGGTCATGGTGATTGGTTTGAAACCACTTATCTTGTGCTTGATGCAAGGGACATCATGTACCCAAGCCAGCTTTCCTGCCATTTAAAGCATTTGTCACCCTTTTTCTATCTTCGTTCCTTTCTTTTAAAGATAAGCAATTTCCCCCCCCACCTTCCAAAGCAAAATTTGCCTAAAAATCATTCAAACAACCCAAACACTCTGAGCTTTTTGCATGGATTGAAGTAATGAATTTACAAGTCACACATGATGTTTTCTTGAAATATATTGGGTCACAATGGAGAGCTTTTAAAAACATCTTTCATAAGTTAGACTCATATCCAATACAGACTCACCTACTGCTGGTTAAAGGAGCTGTGTGATGAGGCTAAAATATATTAATTATTTCTTCTAATATGATAGCAAACATATGCTCTCAATATCAAAGAGTTTGTAAGATACATACACTGTCTGCTTCAGCTGATGTTGCTGAAGTTCTGTAGTTCTGTCTGTTCTGTATCTTTTGCAACATACACTGTCTGTTGCTGATGTTGCTGTAGTTCTCAAAACTACACTCTTAGAGGGAGCGATTTTCAAATTCCTAGTTGGCATGTATGAAACCAGGTTCATTGATTTCAGGAAAAATAAGGTTGCTAGTGCCACCTGGGAATCCAGCCCTTCCAGATGTGCTATGACATTTAGGAAGAAGCAAATACACTCACTAGGCTCTTTAGGCTGTATTGACAGAGCAATCAAAAGTTTTGCTTTAATTTCTAAGACAGATAATCAAAATAGCAACCATTTTCCTATTTTGGACTAAAATAGAGATTAGGCTAAGATTTCATAAATAACTATTTCCTAAATATATAGAGTCTAGAGGAAGCCATTAAGTTGATCACAGGGACAGAACACCTCTCTTATTAAGACAGGCTGAGACAGTTGTGGTTTAGTCTGGAGAAGGCTCCTGGAAGACCTTAGAGAACCTTCGATTACCTGAACAGGGCTACAAGAGAGCTGGAGAGGGACTGCTGTAGTGATAGGACAAGGGGGAATGGCATTAAACTGAAAGGGGGTATATTTAGATTAGATATTTGGAAGAAATTCTTTGCTGTGAGGGTGGTGAGTCACTGGCATAGGCTGCCCAGAGAAGCTGTGGACTCCTTGTCTCAGGAGGTGTTCAGGACCAGGCTGCATGGTCTTTGGGCAACCTGGTCTAGTGGATGGTTTGTCACCCATGGCAAGAGGAGTTAGAGCTAGAGGATCTTTAGGGTCCCTTCCCACCCAAGCCATTCTATGAGTCTAGGAAAATAGAATAAAATCTTTTAGTCTAACAATGCAGTGTTGGCTGATGTAATGGATATGAGGTTTATCTCACCTTTATGCAGGACTGTTAGAACCGTGTTCATTTCCCATCCATGTCACATATATTATTTTACATTTCTTTCACATCCTTAAACTCTGAGATTCTTTGTTGCTGATTGCAATGGCTTGTAAACTTAGGTTTTATTTTGCATAAGTAATGGGTATAAACCTGATTCTTGATTTGTCCTGGATACTTTGAAGTATTGTTAGAGTAGGTAGGATAGTAACAGCACTACAATAATAATAATAATAATACAAAAAAGGACACAATACTTAATCTCATGTCTGTTTAACCCTTCTCTCACACTACAGCAGGAATAGGAACTCTTTCAGAAATATCAGTGTTACAGCCCATGTCCTGGTACAGTCTTTTGTGCTTGCAGTATGGGGCTATAAAAAACCAATTTATGTGTCACCTGACCATCTGCATACAATCTACAAATTGTTGATACTGACACCACCCAGTACAGTAACAGCTACCTGGTAAAGACCATTCAAAAAGCTCATGGCACACAGATTTTTCCTGCTGGTAGGTGGCCATGCCTGATGTGAGTTTTCTGTCTTGGTTTTGTTGTATAAAATCCTGTGGCAGAAGCCACTTTTTGAACATTGGCAAGTTCAATAGCAAAGTTTTATTAACAGGTCTCTGAAAGCAAAGAGGCAGTTAACAACCTTGGAGAATTTATTTAGATGCCTACTGGAAATAAAGAAAGAAGGGAAAAGAACTGTTGATTGTTTAAAAGATTTGCAAGAAAAAAAGATAGAAAGGAGTTATGAGTCAGGGCAATATACTGACATTCAGAAACAAAAACTGAAGTAGCTCATAAAGGGAAACATCCTGAAAATAGGTTTTTTAGAATTTGAAGGTATGTTCTTGGTATATTGACATAATTTTGGTGGTTTTACTGGTATGTCTTAAAGCAAAGTTTTAGCTAAGAACCCAATTAAGATTCAGCTCCCAAAATAATAACTTCCCAAAAGCTTTGCGCAGACAGTATCACTTGTCATTCATTCTCACTTCGACCATGTGGGAATAATTCAGGTGCCTGAGCAAAGGTATGGAATGAAATTTTTAGGTATTCTAAGAGGTATCCCATTGTCTCTGAGGCATTCACATGGGTTGACAGACAAAATGTAGGGTTTGGGGAAGACCTTTTACACATGACTTAAGAGACAGTGGAAGCAGGAGGAAGTAGGAGCATTTTGACTGGCACAAGTGCCTGTGTTTCTACAGACAAATCAGCCAAGTCCCTAAATTGCTTCCTTCTTCAGATCATGTCATCACATGCACATACTTTGTCAGATCTTTGACTGAAACTGGCTAGGTGAGATGTTTTGAGATGAGCAAACCAGTTGCTGCTACTTACATGGAGATTTGCTAAGTGGTAAAATTATTAAGGAGATGATCAGATGGTGACAAGCAATTAAGCAGGGACATTCAATGGAGCGAGTTCCTGTTTTCAGAAAACATTACCAACCTTCTTTTGAGCATGAGTAGTTCATTTTGGCATGCCCTTAATGAGCTGAAATGTGAATTGAATATATTAGTCTAAAGAATTATCGTCTTCTTTGTTTCATTTGGACATTTTTACTTTGTGTTACAATAAATGAAGCATGTGTACATAATTAGAACCTACATTTCAAACAAGCAATGGTGACTTAAATCTCCTACTACCAACAGTTATTTTGGGTGGTGTGGCTAAAGCACTTGCCAGAAAACCAAGTCAAAAAAGTCACTGAGTACATCAGCCTTCTGCAAATTCACGTTATCACGGGAGACCTCCTTCTGGGGAGACCCCACATTTTCCCTGGTCTTAGCCTTGCATACATGCACATCTCTAGTTCCTCCTGTTTATTCCCCATTATGCCTGAGTTAACAAAAAGGCATTTAAGCTAGGACACTGATGAAGCCAAGCTACTGGCTGGAGTGGCTGGAATGTCTTTGTGCTGCCCTTCAGGTGCTCTTCTGCTGAACTGTGATCCCTCCCCAGGCTCTGGGCATATATCGTTGACCCTGGCATTAAACTTGCAAGAGTGGGATGGATTCAAGTTCCCCTCCCCCTGCAACTTATTTATTATTTAAATCAGTGATGCTCCATATGAGAATTATTGCTCTTAAAGTGCTTCTATAGTTACTGTTATTTTTCTTGTGGGGTTTTTAAAAGATTATTTTTCTTTTATTCTTTGGTTTGGTTTTTTTGGAAATTATGCATTATTGGTTTGGGTACAATACGGGTATTATTCCAGCCAATATAATTCAGTAATTTCAAAAAATTTCACATGAAAATGTTCCACTCAAAATCCTGTTTATAGGAAAAGAAAAAGCTCACTCTCTGTATATATATACATACATACATACATACATACATACATATAGACAAACCTATGAATTTTTTGCTTGTATAAGTGAAATCCTAACAGTCAAATCCAGGAATTGATAGTTATTGAATCTAAAAATGAAGAGAAAAAAAAAGGATTATGCAGTTAAAATTGTTATGCATGCATTTCTCTGTCCCTTGTCCTGGTGTTGTGCTCGGTCTTCTCCAGGTCACTTATCACTTATCAGTATCACTTTACTGGTTATTGTTTGGGAAGGTGTTCCAGAAAATTAGCATCTGGAGTCCACCAGTGTTCATGCTGACGGTTTTCCCTTCCCTACCCTAGGAACCATCTGGTGCCCAAGTTCAGGTTTAGCTAATATGCTTTTACTCCTACACCTTCATCTGCAGCTGCACATTACATCCAGATTTTCTGTGTTATGGTACCTGCATCAGATATAACTTCATTGTCTCTGTTACCCCTAAACCCAGTTTGTACAGCTCCAGACCTTTTTTTCTTATACTGTCCATGGGTGAGCTGCCTCCAATGCCAGCCTGTGCCCCACTGGTCATCCCCTGCCTGTGCTCTTCTGTGCTATGTTCTGTTTCTCGCCCTCTCAAGGACTCTGCTGTTCTATCAGGCTTTTATCTATTTACACTACATCGTTGTCTGAGAGCTGTAAGTCAGAATCATAGGACCATAGAATGATTTCAATTGGAAGGGACCTTAAAGATCATCTAGCTGCAATCCCCCAACCATGGGAAGAGAAACCTTTCACTAGACCTGGTTGCTCAAAATTCCATCTAACGTGGTCTTGAAATATTTCATTTTACATAGAATAACAGATCACTATTTCTGTTTATATAACTATGGTCATACCATACAAGGATAAAGAAAAGTGTTACAAATTGCATATAAACAGACACCTGCTGTGAAATTGAGGTCACAGATAAACCAAGTAGAGAAAACCTCAAGAAGTCTGGCAGAGGTTCAATCTGAAGAACCTAATAAATTCAGTCCTAAGGCTCACAAACTAAGCTCAAATCTTATGGACAATGAAACTTCTGTAATACGGGGCTGTAGGATTCCAAGAACTATCAACATCTGTTTTCTATAATTAATTTTTATAGGACTATCTCTGCTTCTAATTAACTAAAAATTAACTGAACCACCCAGATCATAAAATTCCATGTTATATGAGGAAGAAGAAAACCTCTAGTGAATAGATAATGGAATACAGTTTTGATATTGTACTATATACTTTTTCTTTAAAGTCTATTTTGTAGCTCTGGATGAGTCAGATTCTTAATTTTACCAGTTATGAAATCTGAAAGTGCAACAGATGTGAGGCAGTGACAACTCCCTGCTCCCAGCTCCAAGAATCAAGCAGAGTGTGCATTCCCTATCGGCACACATGCAAACACATGTATACAATGCACATGTAAATACACATCTGACCGGGCACACAGGCAACTCTCAGCACTCGCATAAACACAAAAAACACCAACAGCCTCATTCTATTCCTTGATGTGTCTAATCAGGGTGAAGGTCTGTTAGAGAGAAACATGTATATATAGATATACATATACAGATATACATATATATACATATATGTGTATATGTGTGTGTGTGTGTGTGTGTGTATGTAAATATATATATATATATATATACACACACAGAGAGAGAGAGAGGTTTACCTGTGAAGTGGTGACACCCAGGAGCGGGGCTCAGACCACCTGTCAGCCCTATAGCTGCCCCTAGGTCCCAGGCTCCCCTTTTCCTGGCACCTAAATGGACAAATATTTGAGTATGTAGCTCCACTCCAGGTGCTGGTAGAGATCCTTCCAGTCACACCCTAAAATTCTTAATAGGAAAAAAATACATTGTTATCACACTTTTTGCTCTCACATAAGGTCCCAATTGTGTCAATAGTTCTATAATTTTATGTAGGAGTAGTTGCCTTCAGATTTATTATTTGTAACTTGTCTTGCAATATAGAAATAGATACATGGGTAAGTCTTAGATCTTGTCATTAGTGTTTCAGTCTCAGATCCCAGCAGAGGTGAATAGAGATGCCAGTTAATAGGATGTAGGTAAGTCAGATGTTGAACAGTGGATCAGATTGGGTTAGGGTGCGTGAATGTCAGGACATGAAGACCTGGATAATAACAAAAATGAGTAAAGAAAATAATTAGCTTTGTTATCAGGTGTAGGTGCTGGTGGATGGCAGCTATTTGGATAAAAGTCATGCTATCCACTATGTCAGCCTGCATCATTCTTTTGAATGATGCAAATCTGCATCGAATAAATAAAATGCTAGAAGGATCCATTTTGTTTAGCATTAAATACATTGTGTTTAAGTCATTAAAGACTGATTACAAGATATAAAACTTCCCTTAAAAGCTTACAGTTCTACTATATACTTCCATAAGAAGTGCATACTATAATCTCTCTAGAGACTCAGAAGAAAGATAAAGTAGATTATAATTTCTTAATTGGGTTTATTTACAGTTGGTGTATTACATGTGTGTAAGCCCCTGTGTAATAAAGTAGTTGCCTTGTTAATTACTTCTGATTGTAAGGTCAAGTATGCATTTTATCAAAATTTATTTCTACCACCCTATGGTCTGCAAATTCCTCATATTATAGAATGTTAATTGCAGCAAAAGTGGTTGACCTGAAGCTGAAGATACAGAAAACACACTTGTCAAAGGAATTATCTCACACTGTCCAAACCTTCCTTCCCTCACTATTTTTTGTTGTTGCTCACTTTAGACCTTTGTCACCCACCTACATCCCAGTGTACTACAATGTCTGACCCTTGACCTCCAGGGTCAAAAGTAGCATAAAAAGTTTGACCTATCGAAACCCAATCTTTGTGTTGGGTTTTTTAAATGTTCTTCTTTTGATTGTCCTATTAATCACCTGTCAAAGAGCATTTCTTAGCTTTGAATGGAACCGTGTCCATTTTCTTCAGTTCAATAATCTGAAACTGCCAACAGTGAACTGTTCATCTCACTGTGAATAAACTCAATTTTATTTGTAATTTCTGAGCTTGCTGATGGTTTCTCTCCCTAGCAAAGTGTAATCTTTTGTGACAGAGGAAATCTTGTCTATTTAACTGTATACTGGGCTTTGCAGTTTTCTTTTCATGAGTGGCTCGATTATTGATGTACATCTCATGAAGGAGGAGGAAAGTCTGCGTTCATTAATGATTCTGGAAAGAAAGAACAATACCTTATGCAACACCTTTCACATGAATGCTGTTTATTAGTTCTGCCAAATCCATTTCTATATCTTTAATTATTGATCAGAACTCTATTTTGCTAGGTGCCTAGAGGTGCAGGGAAAAATGTGCCTTTTCCTAAAGATTTTCAGAAGTTTTTCTTCAGCTTAACTCTTCTCAGCTTCTCCTACAATAAAGTCCAATTAAATAAGATAGCAACCCAGTAGAAGAGTTTTTTTTTTTTTAATTTTAAACTTAGAATTTCTAGAAGTTTAAGAAGGATATATGAATTTATCTGTTGGCATACACAATTGTTTTTCCCAGTCAGAGCTGGATGCTTCAACTCCCAACCAATGAAAAATGTCAGATGTCCATCAAGTTTTGAAGGACATGTTCTGATTCTAAAATAGAGGCTTTGCCAAGATTTTGCTGACAAGTGAATGCCTTAAGTTAGTGTCATTGGTTTAACAGTTATTTACCATCTGCTTGGTTCTGAGTGACCAAATAACAACAGCTTCAATCGTGTTTGTCTCAGTCATAGAGCTTGAAATAATAATAATAATAACAATAATAATAATTTATAAAAAGTTTTAAAATCCCCCAGCAACAGAGAGTTAGAAGAGAGAGAAACGATCACTGGAGGCCTAGCTTGTTTTATTGTGCAAATATGTCTGATGTAGCAGCTAAATGACAAATGTATTTCAGGCTAGATCCTAGATATATTAGAATAATGCTTATTTTTTTATGCCAAACTTACTTCAGAATCATGACATAGATTGAAACATGATGACATACACTATTTTTTTAGGTTCCACTTGCCATCTGTCATGCATATTTTAAAGAAAACAGCCACAGGTAAAACCTTAAAAGATATTAGAAGGGCCCTGAAAGAATGATATCACTTAGGTTGAAGACTACATGACAGGTTATGATACAGGTGACAGAAGGGATGCAACATTTCTTATTGCAGCTGGAGAATCCAATCTTTCAGAGAGTCATAAACCTAATGACGTTGTCAGTAGTATATCTTTCATAGTTTCAAGGATATATGTTTTTAGAAATAGAAGTAAATACAGCATTCTCGAAACTCAGAATTTGTAGGCTAGAACTATTGGTACATATGTAATCAAAATGCAAAGATACAAAATACAAAGCTTAGTGAATTTGGCGTAAAATGTTTCTTGCATATCATTATCTCAGACAAAAGTGAAGACCTTTGAAAGTCTTATACCATCATAAATTGCCCAGAGAAGCTGTGGCTGCTCCATCCCTACAAGTGTTCAAGGCCAGATTGGACGGGGCTCTGAGCAACCTGGTCTAGTGGAAGGTGTCACTCAGCCATGGCAGGAGGGTTGGAAGCAGATGATCTTTAAGGTCCCCTCCAACTCAAACTCTTCTGTGATCCTATGATCCTTTTCATTTCATATAAGTATATAAGCTACTATTTCTTAGACTCATTTGTGGTTTGCCCAAAAAAGAATAGCTCTTGGGAAAACAATATTGCTTAAAAATCCCTAAGGTTGTAGTCAGCAGCTGTAAAATATGCACAAGAAGATATATGACTCATGAATCAGGACTAGGAGTAAGAAAGCTGTGTACTATCAGTATTCTCTCCAGCACTCAGACAAAGCAAACAAAGCTAAATAATTCAGTGAACTTTTTTCTTTCACTAGCTACTGTAGTTACATACAGATTGTTATCTCAAAGGGAACAGCACAGGGTGGAGGGAAAGCAGGGTGAAATGTTAAATATATACTTTAGTGTATTGATATGAATAAAAAAAGATGTGACAGGCCTGGTATGCAAGGTCAGAAATGATGTAAAAAAGAACACCCCCAAGGAGACTGCTGAGCCTGACTCTAGCCAGTCACCTGTTCAGAAATGCTGCTGGGTGTTTTGTTTTTAAAATAGCTGAGATAATAAACAGCATCATGTCCCAAAGATGAACTCTGACACACTGATGCTGAGAACAAAGAGAATTTCAAATTCTGAGGCCACAGTTGCATTTCTGATGAGATTAACAATAGCTAAAAAATGATAATTAAAAAAACCCTAGGAATCTGACTGATAAAAGTTTTGTCTGTTCCTATTATATGTTTAGTTCAGTTAGCACTGCTGGCAATCAGCTCTTTTGACCCTGCTGAGATATTTGCAGGCAGAGCTCAAAAGAAGAAACATCTGCTGATTTGATCAGAGGAGCATATGGTTAGAAAATTAAGATATGAAACTGTAAAGTAGTAATAGGAAAGAAAAAAGATTGTGGTTTTAGTCAGAAATGAAAAGTTTACAAGGTTCTCCAGGAAAAGGCAAAAAAATACAATTTTTTTTTTTTTGGCAGAATCACAAAGCAGATTCTCTACTAAAAATGTTTCACACATGTAATAGTTTTAACAATTTTCTCTTCTGTTTCTGCAAACGAAGCTTGTCTTTTATGAAAAACTCCCTCAGTGTTCCTCTTACAAGAAATAGAGTATCTGTAGGATAAAGGCTTCAATGTATGCAATTCTCTACAAAAGGCTATTGAATAACCAGATTATATTGTGGTATTTAAATGAAGGCAAAAATAATGGGACACAGTAAATGGAATTTCAATCTAAAATCAGTCCATCTATTAACTATTTTCAAAAACCATATTTATCTGTTTTCATATTAACACACATAACTATTTTCAGAAAACATATGCCTCTCTCTGTGCTTACACACAGAGGCTTCTGAGATGAGTGAATGATAAAAGACTTACTAAAAGTCTGCTCTTTTAATCTGGGAAAGAAAAAGGAAGTTTTTTAAATAGAAGAGGCTATCATGTAATAAATTCTGTTTCAGAAACTCAGAAAAAATAGTTGCTTCTTTTGTCTATGCATGTTAAGCATATTTCTTTGGATTTTCTCTCGATTCACTTTCATGTAATTTTATTCAGAAGCAGATTCATAGTGCAGCTTTAGTATTGACATTTTTGGATAAAAATCTTGAATTGGTGGTTTGTGAAATTATTTTTTACCCTGCCTATGGCAGATATTTTCTTTGCAATGTCTTTCCCTTCAATATGCCATGATTTAAAATGCTGCTATTCCAAGTTCCTAGAAAATTTTGGAAAACATAAAATAAAAGCGAGCTTATATTAATAAAATATTATTTTCAGTTATTATTTGCAAAGCTTTTAAGTTTCCTATTACTCTGAAAACCGTGAAAACTTTGCAAACAAACTAGTTTTGCCTGTGAAACTGTGTTGTATTTAGAGAGATGAACTAATCAGAGGAAGGGGACAACCAAACTATTCAAGAATATTCTTTCTTTTTGCGATAAGTAATGGTTCTTATCTCTGCTAGCACTGAATTTCCTGGGGAGGAAATTATTTGCAAAATACTTTTCAATTAGGTACATTTATGTCATAAATCTGATGTTTTGAGGAATCTTTAATGTCAACATAATCTCATATTTTTTTGTATGGTATCTTTTCCTCAATGTCTATCAAATTATTCATTTCATTCAGACAGGGTTCCTGCCTGAATATCTGATCTTCCCTAAGCCACTGAACTTTTAATATTGTCTGAAGAAAGGATAAATATGAACCAATAATTATGGTCCTCTTGGTATGTGAACTGAGCCTGACACAGAGCTTGGTGATTTTTTTATTCTTCAAACTATTTCCTAATGAATGAGATGAACCACTGCTTAGGAAGCTGACCAATTTGTTCTGTGCAAGATCCCACCCAGGTTTGTCACATCATGTTAACACAAGAAGTCCAAAGCAAGAGAATTAACCGACGGGAGATTTTGGCCCTTTTACACAAGTTATTGGTTGGTTGGCTATTTTAAGAGCTGGTTATGTCTGAACTGATCATAACAGGACACATTTTAAAAATGTAAAGATATGCTTTCTCACCTGGCTAATGCTAAATATCAGGAGAATGTGAAACTCAAGGCTCATGATCAAACATTGCTTCTGTAAATGAGGAATTTCCACATTAATTTCCCCAGTATATCTTTAGTTTTAATTTTGCCGGTAAAGTTGAAATTTACTTCCACATATAATACATTTTTGATGTAGATTTCACAGGATTATGGCTCTCTTCTTGAGATCATAAAAGCTGGATAATCTTGGCAAAATATACTCTGTGGAAAGTATTAACAAATAATAACAAAAATATTTGTTATTCTCCTCCATTTCACACTAGACTAGATGCCAGTTTTAGATGCCTCTGCCCATTCAGTTGTACCATATGAAACTTTTAAGGAGTAATAAAGCAAAGCAATATGAAGTCAGGTGGTTAATAACATCCTTATTATGCTTGCATGGGTTGGAGTAGGACAAGGTCTATCAAGTTGTTTAAATCAAATTGAAAATCTTAATGGGAATGAAATTACAGATCTGTTATGTTTGCTCCAGATGTCTTGTTTTGAGCCTTTGTATAGTTTATTTAGGGGCATCACACTCGTGTGATATGTCAGTGTGTGTATGCTATCAACATGTAGAGGCTACAGCAGGTGCCTCTACAGAGAAACAGTGCTGACAATTGGGTGTTTTCAGACTGAACAGGTATTCAGTGCTTTGGTTTATTTTTTTTCCCTTTTATTCTTTTTTTTTTTATTATTATTTTTAAGCTTTTATCCTTACTTGTGTAAAAGATACACAGTCAGTAATACAATTTCAGTAGCAGACATATGGGATTACTTGTCAGCTATTCAGACCTATTTAATGAAAAATACAACTCAGAATTTTTTGTATCATAAAATTGCTGCTGTTTGTTTCTCTTTTGGTAATTTTATGGCTAAAGATGAGTTTTATTGGAAAAAAGAAGGCAAATTAAGTATGACAGGGTTATTTATAGATTGCATTGTCATACACTTTTATCCACTTTTACTGCAGTTGTTTTCTTTGAACAATTTGAGATCAAAAGGGACCAGCCTGTTTATTGAACTTGCTTCCATGACAGGACAGGAACAGATGTTCATCCAATCATTCTTTCAAGCTCACCATTTCACAAAGGGCACTTCCATGTGTTGAAGTAGTTATTCAGTCTTGATCTCAAGTGCTGCAAAATACATGGTGCTTTCATTAGTAATAAGTTGCAAATTCTTCTCATTATTTCTAGCCTGAAATTAGTGTACATAATTTGAATTTCTAACTTTGAGATCATGTTATGTCTTATATTTCTCAGATTAAAAACCCCTTTTCTATAAAAAGCATTCTTCCATGTAGACTTTAAAAAGCCACTCAAGCCATCACTTGCTATCAGGTATTTATGTGATACCACACATGTAAAGGAAACTTTGGCATGCTTGTTGAAAAACAATGTCCAAATAAACGACTTATTAAAAGAGCAGAGAGTTCTGCTGTGTTATGGTCTACTGGCTGGTCTTCATAAAAGACAACAGAAGTCCTCCAAGAGACTGAAGGATTGCCTGATCCTGTGTTTGGTAGTTGAAAGCTGTATAAAACCAAACTAGAAATAAAATGCAAATTTCTAAAGCTGACAATAAGGAGTCACTTGTAGTGAAAGTCACTCTGAAGTGGCTCTTGAAACATTTGCACAGAAATTGTGAGATTCTGATGGGACCAGTTCTACTTATAGGTATATGGCAGTATTCTCTTTAATCCCTGTGGTTCAGTAATGAAATGGAATTAGTGAGAAGTAGTTCTGAGTACAGGAAATGGTAAGAGGAAAATAGTGGAGAGATAAACATACTGATGTCACTAGTTTTTGAAAAATCAGAGCCAGCCACTGTAATCAAAACATCACAAAAGCAATGAGTTTATCAAGACATTAACCATACAGTTAATGTGTGGTTATTTTCGTGTGGGTTTTATTTTGAAGTGGTTTGAAAAAAACCCAGAAACAAAATTTCATTGCACTGTAATAAAGCTTTATCAGAAACCATGAGCCTCCCTACCCTTCAACCAGTGAAATCTTCCATACAAGTTCAGAAATGGGACAGAGTAGCTCGACACTTTAATGTTGCTGCATAAAAAAGGAAAAAAAAAAAAAAACAAACCAAAAAACAGAGAGAACATCAGATAAAAATCCTGGCTTGTTTTGAATGTTACTAGGAGATTTTCAGTACCTTTTCATTCCAGAAAACGCAGCATAATGACTTTGTTTTCATTTTAGTGTCTAAGGGAACTATTTGCTTTTAAAATACCTGTGGCAAAAACCACAGTTCCCACATGACCCCCAGATCTTTTTCTCTTGATGAGTGTATACAGATGAAAGAGAGTAGGTTAGAAATACAGCTGCATACAGAGTTTGAATAATAAAACAGGGAAGTGTGAACATTGCATGTGAGCTAGTGGCATTCTTGTCTTGCATAAGATACAAAGATAAAAATTAGTATGCAAAATTGTGCTTCAGATTCTTCCCATAATGAAAATTTACCTTACTGTTTTTATTAGTGCAAATATTATTTGCAACTATTATACAAAGAGTAAATTTTGACTTCCCTACTCTACAAATACTGAGGTATTGCTGATTTTGAACAAGTGTAGTGATACATTGCATAAGGGAGATGTGGATCCTAAAGGTCCACTTGGATTTGAGCTGGCAGCTCAGAAAAGCAGCACTGTTTAAGCCAACACTTCAATATGATGTAAACTGAAGTCCCAGGGATGTTAGAGAAAGCTTTCAGTTCTTTAAAGCTTAAATGTTGCTCTGGGTAAAGCCATTAAAACAAGTCATCCAGTGTGGCTTTGCATTTAAAGTTCAGCCAAATAATTTGATTCCCTCAGTAAACAAAATGCAGGTACTCATCAAATGCAGTGTAGCATCTGAAATGCATATATCTCCAAACTTTATATAGACTTACTATGGGACTCTTTTAATGGTGATTGCTGATATCATTTATAAATAAATATCTACATAGATAGATGCCTTGCAAATGTCACAAAATACAGCCTTCAAATACCTAAGTTGAGGCTGAGTCTAAAAAATGATATTGTTCTGCCTAAAGTTTAGGAAAAAATTTAGGAATATTTTTTGTCTGCTCTCATTTAAACATCTGATTCAGGCTATGAAAGAGTGCATCATCTTCTGTCTGGATGGGAGACCAAGATTCCTAATTTCATTATAGATGTCTACATACAAGCAAACAGACCCTGCACCTGCAGTCAGCAAGCTCTGAGTGTTTGTGCTTATCCATCTTTCTGTGGGTATCCACTGGTACCTAGGGTAGTGACATGAGTGATTACAACTAAGTTTAATCTACATAGAGACACCAGCTGATACTTTCTCTTTTACCAAGTGCAGCAGTGAAGTAAAAAGTGAGGAAGCTTGTGGGTTGTAGATATACTTTTAGGATGCAGTTTCACAAGACGCTTACATGGCACACAAAGGCAGCTGAGGTTATTTCTGCAGTCCTGTCTTCCTCCCATGCAGTTTGTCTTGGTCTCTCCTGTGCTAGTACAGCTGTTTGTGGTTTGTGGTTTTCTGCCTCACTGAGATCAGCAAATTAGAGCAGTGAATAGTGAGGGTTGGACTGGGGTTGTGAACTTCCTATGGTAGCTTTGCTGTCAATGCTATCATCATCTAAAACTGCAGACTGTGTCTCTTCACACAGGCTCAATAAAATTGATTGTGAGTTTTGAGTGAGCTGCTATTATTATAATTAGTATTTGAATCTTATTTATATTTATCAATATGGTTTCCTTGTGGTTGATTTTCCCCAAGAATGAAAAATTTAATTAATTTAGATATCCTTTAAGTGATTATCTTTCTTTTTAAAAGCAACAAACATCCACATGTAAGTGTTCTATCCCAAGTTCTTCAAGACCCTGCCACTGTTCTGTTGTCATTTCATGCTCCCTTCTTGACAGCAGATATATGTTCCACAAATGTTAGTTAATAGCAGCTAGAGTATGTGAAAAGGTAGGGTGTTTTATATATGAAAAGAATGTTTCAAGTATTTTTCCCCCAAACACCCTATTAAATTACTGTATTTCTTAGATGGGAACATCTACCCAGAGGATAAGCTCCAGAATAAGACTGAAGTAAAAAGACCCTTCAAAAATCCTCTTATTTTGGATTATCTATAGGAACTGCTGGTAAGGATCAGTAGGAACACACTGTTGGTTAGAATAACTAATTCAAAGTTATTCTTGAAGTGTCAGATGCTGACATCACCAGAGAGCAAATTGCTGAACTTGTTGGTATTTGGCTCAAGGTAGAGAAATATAACTAAATTAAAAAAAACCCTTCTTATCATTAGTTGTTGAATAATGTGACTTTTTTTGGTTATTACTTTTTGTAGTATTTGTTTCTGAAAGGTAATTTGCTCTCAGAAATTAATGTTGCCCCCAGTAATAAGGCTTTCTAATCAAAGATTTGCTCACAAAATCAATTTTATAACCAGAGATCATTCCTGAATCCTTTATAAGTGGTTTAATTCCTATTAAGACAATTCAAAAAATGCCTTTCTCAAAATCATACTCTTCTGTACACCTCAGAGTGTTTCAGGAGCTTCTAAATGTTTACAGAGGAACAAGTGAAGGTGAGTTCTAGCCTGATGAAAATGTAGCTGGATGTTCAGCTGATGCAACCTGAGCTCAAGAGGTTCTGTTTGTTGTTGTTGGCCATTTTGAGTATTTTGGTAATTTTTCATTGTTTCTTCCAAAAATACTTGGGTTATTTTAATAATACAATGAGAAGATCAAGAACTCAAGGGGTGTCCATGGAACTAACATGACTGTGGAACATTCATGCTCACACAGTGAACCATTCTGAGATTGTACCATGATCAGAATCTGCAGCAGTATCTTGTGTTATTTACAAATAATATCAGTGAGAGGAGTGAGACAAAAGGTATTACAAAAGGTATGAAAAATAGATGAGAAGGAAGAGGAAGAAAGAGAGAGAGAGAGAGAAAGAAAAGAAAGGAAAGGAAGAAAGGAAGGAACCAACCCTCAGGAAGGGGTACCAGCTGAAGCAAAGAGACTTCATCTAGAGAGATCTAGTAAGAGTGACAATTATTGTTAATGAAACTCTTCCAAGGTGCCTCTTGCACTCACAGGCAGACCTATAGAGACAACAACATGATCAGCTTACAGGTTGATTCTTAATTGTAAAATTTTTATTGAAACTACACTTCTTTGAACAAAAACCCTGTTATGTCATGTCTTGTTGAATGGTTTCTGAGAGGTTTTAGATTGAAGATTGCAGCATTTCATGACTTTCCAGAAAATGCCTTTGTAACTAGATAATGAACAATTCACACTCTACTTAAGAGAGTTGAAAGTAGAAGCAGCCACCTAAATGCATTAGAACCAAGATTGTTTTGTAGTCTATGGTTTCTAATATTGCCATAGCTGTGGTTTTATGTTATTAGGTGCTATTATTAAGAAGAAATAATTATTTTGTCTGAAGAACAAGATTGAGAAAGGCATTACTGTTGAACTTGAAGGAAAAAAAAAAGCCAATAAATTCCTTCTATCCTTTTGTATGTAGCTGTTGATGTTTTAAGAAATGCAACAGTGTACGATTGTGCAGATGAAATTAGAGCTAATTCTGCAACTGGTTTGAAATCATGACCAACATTGTTTTCTACACTGCAAGTTAAATAGAAGCTTTATTGAGTATAAAGAAATTTTTTAAAAATAAAAACCATTATGAGATCATGTGATTTTTTTCAGTCTAAGACCAAGTCGTTTTATGGTATTGTCAAATTTTATCCGTATATTTTTAGTGAAAGTTGATCCTAGTATAATACTATATACTGGCCATCATGTCATTGTCTTTCAGACACAATTTCAATTGTAGGTAAAATATAGAGCTCTAGTCAAAGGTGGACACTTTAGACATGTTTTGAATACTTGTTGTGATGTTCTGATTGATACATATCCATTGTTTTAAATCTTATTGATTATTTATTATTTTTAAATCTTATTTATTTAGTGGCTAATTGCAGACAAAGAGGCAGGTGTTCAGGGAGAGTATATATTATTTCTCTCTCATTTCAGACTGGATCTCTGTTGAGTTATATAATTTGACTAAACTTACCAATCTGAAAGGAAAGTGGTAATAATAAAACAACTTAATTTGCAGTGCATTTTCACATGTAGAGATGAAAATTGCTCTGTTGGATACAATGTTTGGTACAGTTTATCTCTGCCTGGCTTTTTTTGTTTATCTTCTGGGATATTCATCTCAAGTTTGGTTTTTAATTTAGAGCAGATTTCTTTGTCATTTGTAGTTCACATTCAAATCAGGAATCAGTGACATTCTAAAAATATTTGGAAGGTCCTCATTAGATTAATAATGACAATAAGGCACAATATTCTACAACAGTTTTGCAATATTTTACAGTGGTTTTCCTTCAGAAGCTCAGAAATAAAAAAGTTCCTTTCTTTCTGTTGATCCAATATGATCCTAAAGTAAAATGGTTCTGAAAATAAAGTTTCTTTAAGGGTAAAAAATTGGAGAAATTTATGGGATAATTATGTCAAGAGTTCAAATCTTGAAGTAGGTGGATGGGAATATAAAAGGGCCAGACTACTGTCCCTGTTGGGACCTTCCTTGACTGCACCTATGTTATATCTGACCTGGCTCAGACTCTGCTTTAGAGTCAGACCTTAAGATATGTTCATACACTATGCCTTTTATATAAATCATATGATTATAGGTATTTTCTGTTTATACACTCTTCTCAACTGCTGGAATGCTACATAACATTAATCTGTCTCTTCTGAGAGTACAGTAGATAGAAATTCTTGAAGGAATTTTTGTTTCCTTTGCACTTAAAAATATATTTAAATCTGTCACTACTGCAAGCACTTTTTTCCTGCTTTGAACAAATTAAAACGAAACACAACTAATCCCTAAATTCCAGAAATTCAGAATCCTCTTTCTGCTTTTATTGAGAAACTTTCTGTGTGTGGCATTTACAGATGCGTAATTTATCTTTGCTCCCAGAACACTGCTTTCATTTTTTGTGTGACTTCCCCTCCTAGACACTGTCATTTTCTTGTGATAGTTAGCAGATTGCCCTTCTCCAGACTGAACAACCCCAGCTCTCTCAGCCTGTTTCCATATCAGAGATCCTCCAGCCTTTAAGCATCTTCATGGGCTCCTCTTGTACTGCTCCAGAGAAATTAACCCAGAACAGAATGCACTAGTTCATGTGGGTATCCCAAGAGTGGAGCAGAAAGGCAGAATCCTTTCCCTTGCCCTGCTGGCCATGCTTCTTTGGAGGCAGCCCAGGAAATGGTTGGTTTTCTGGGTTGCAAGTGCACAATATTGGGTCAAGTTGAGCTTCTTGTCCACAAACATCCTCAAGTCCTTCTCCTCAGGGCGACTCTCAGTCCATTTTCCACCCAGCCTGTACTTGTGCCTGACTGGGATTGCTCTGACCCAGGTGCAGGAATTGCACTTGGCCTTTTCGAACTTCAGGTTTCAAAGGCCCATTTCTCAACCCACTCAAGGACCCTTTGGGTTCTCATAAGCAATGTATTAGCTATAATTTGCAACATTCTTTCCCTAATACTTTGTAATTTTCTGCTGGGACTTGATTCATTTGATTGAGACATATATGAGCACTGGCATTGTAAAGCCTTCCAGAAACACTTCTCCAGCACTGTTTATAATAAAAGGCATTTCCCCTGAAACATGAAAGGAGAGATTTTGAAGCAATTGGCCTTTTCATATGTTGTGGCACCATGGGCTAGGCAATGCTTGAAGCACAATTTCCATGCAATTTGTTTTTCTTTCTAGCTGCTTCAGAAATGTGCTTTCTTTTTCTGTCATTTTTTTTTCCTAGAAGGTCATTTTAATCTTTGATGTCAAGAAGCCTCAACAGGTTATTGTCTACCCTTTACTTTTTGCCCTATAGCCTGTTGCCTCCTAGATGACTTTAAATATTTCCTTATAACAACTCACTGCTCCTGAATGATAGATATACTTTCAATTGCTGTCCTGGTGCATATGAAAAACTGGTCTTGGCTCTGGTCTGACAAGCTCAGCACCACTTTTTATTTTTTTCATTGAGATATGAATAAAAATTGCTGGTATATATCATAAAATGTATGAGGTGAACCAACTGATAAGATAGGAGTATAGCTTTCATAAATTCCAGTGCTCATCTAGTTGTGTATGGATTTCAGAAATATTTTAAATGTATCAGTCAATGGCCTTGGGGAAAAAAAAAAAAAGTGAATTTGCCCTGGAAATGTGATCTTTCTTTATTGTCTTAATTATAGTCAATTATCTATTATACACAATGCATGTCAACTTAGGCACACAAGAGCCTGAGTATTAAGAGTCTATTAATTTGATATGACACTGAGACACAATAGTAGCAGCAATTTAGAAGTGAATATTTCTGGGTCTAATTCAATCAAGAAATACATTTCATTCTGTGATATACAAGAGGAAGCACTTTTTACAGTGTCTGCTATACTGCAACTTCTGGGTGAATCCAGAGATCTCGAGTAAATACATGTGAAGAATCATTTGTACCGTAAGAATCCAACAGTCAGTGAAAGAACTTTAACTGCATATAGAAAAAAAAAATGAAGTGACAAATGGGAAATCTCTTCTCCAACTTTCAGGTATCACTGAGATATGGAGGAAACAATACTCACTCAACCCTTTAAAGGACTTTTGCAGCACTGACAAAAGTGCTATCTAGGCAAGCCTGTTTCTAGTGTAATCACTTTGGTTCAGAAGGGTGCCTATCAACCACTGGTCCTGCAAAAAGGTATTGATGACCATCTAGAGGTCTTACACAGAGCTGCTCTGGTTGCTAAAGTGAAACTGTATAGAACTAGATTTGTGCAAGCCATGCAACCATGAGTATAATACATTTCCATCTGCTTCAATGGATTTCTGGATCAGGAACATAAAACAACTGCCAACACAGCTTATTGCTTTGCATTTCAGAGCTATTACTTGTTGACTGGGGTAGCTCAAAGAGTGAAATTGGACTGCATTGTGCACTGCAGTACAAAATTTCTTTTTTTTTTTTTTTTTTTTAAGGAAAATGGGTACAGAAAGTGTATCATTAACATCTGAAAGCCAAGCAGTGCACTATAAAAATGCTTGCAAAGGATGTATTGGCATTTAACCTCCCAGTTTCATCAAGTCTTAACTCTGTACACAAGAAAAGTTAATTACATGGTGCTTTAAGTCTTCATGAAAGGTCAATTTGCTAGTACTATACTGTGTAGCAGCAGAGGTTGGAAACGTAGCATTTTGAATAGGAACATGCTTTTAATAGTTGATTTGGGAAAATCATAAGAGGTTCATAGTGCATGCTTGGTAATGAGATTCAATTATTTCCAATGAGAATTTTAAGCCCTCTTAGAGACATGACTTTTGCTTACTGTAAGCAAAACTAATCTTTGAAAGTAGAAAAATGACACTCACCTTTTTATTGTGTTGATTTAGAAAAAGGTCAGATCTAATAAAGATCGCTCTTCTTGACAAATAATACTTAGTGTTTCTTTACCTTCAGCTTATATTATGTTGTAAAATCAGATTATTGGTATGATAACCTAATGGTACTTGACCAATAACAGATGGGTCCAGTACAACTACAGAATGCATATAGAAGAGTCCTAATTAAAATATTATTTTGAGTAACACTTGTGGATGCTGGATTTTTCTTTCCTGATACACCAAGTCCAGCAAACTTGCTAATACATGAAAAATGGGGCAGGAGGGGGTTCCTCAGGACTGTGATATAATGCAACAAAGTTAACAGGAAAAATGTATTTCCATCAGAGTATATTCCTGTAATAGTAGACCGCCATAAGAAATATACTTACCTGAATTCAACTCACAGCATTAGAAGAGAAAAAACCCAAGCAATAAATAGAACAAAAACCACATAAAAATTCCTTTGTTAATTTGAAAGGGGGAAGGATGAATTAGTTTGATTTGGGATACTTGTGTTCAATTCTCCATTCTGCCACCTTCATCTTTTGTAAAGCTAAGTCACTTTCACTTGGATCCCCAGAAGAGCTTCGTAGGCTTAGTTCAGGCTGTAAAGGATGCTGATACAAATGTACATATATGCCCAAAAAAAAGGTGAAAGTCCAAAAATACCCAAGTTTATGTTAGCAACTAGTACACAGAATAAATTATTTTGATTGAGGAAAAAACGCTGTGCATGTAAAGTCAACATAAAAGGTGTTTCCAGGAGCGAGTAAATCAAGAATATGGCTATATTGTTTATTTCTGTGATCTTAAAACCAGGTAGTAGCTAAAGTACTTGTGCTCACATGTGCTCCTGGGCAAATCTTCCATGTGGTTTTTTCATCTTAAAAGAATTCAGTCTTTGCTCTCTGGTGATAAAAACAAATAAAAAGCACAGTAAACAGAAATGCCTGAAAATCCACTTCAAAGTTCCTAATCCAAGCTAAAATATTAATATATATTAATCTAATGTCTTATCATTGGAAAATGGTGAATTGTAGTTATGCATCTATAAATAGGAATGTCAGGAATTCAAAGTTAATTATTCTGCATTTATTTAATGGGATATATTTATAAGCAAACAAATATATTTAAGAATAAAATT
Organism: Molothrus ater; assembly: GCF_012460135.2. Classification (NCBI taxonomy): domain Eukaryota; kingdom Metazoa; phylum Chordata; class Aves; order Passeriformes; family Icteridae; genus Molothrus; species Molothrus ater. The sequence continues at coordinate 84,416,736 of NC_050479.2, forward strand.
AAGGACTGTCAAAAAAGTCTAAAATAATTATTCTGCTTAAGTTGATGCTTGGATATCGTGTCAAAGTTTGGAGATACATACCTTATCACACATGTAGATGAGTAATAGAGAATGCAGAGGAAACCACAATGATCAACAAATTAGAAAACATGAGCTAAAGGTAAACACTGGGTGGGAATTTCATTTTTTTTTCCTGGAAATTTGAGTAAGATTTCTGTTATAGAGAGCAATTCATTGTTTCCCATGTTCCAAAAGAAAAAAAGAGGAAAAAAAGCTATTGGCTTTGTTTACAAGAATTTGCATGATGAACATGTTAAACTAGTAAATAGCCAGTACCATAACATTGAGTAACTTTTTTCATTGGAGATTTTTAAGAGTAAGGATGACATAAAATTTTCAAGGAGATTTTTATGCTTGTTCCTTGTCAGGACTGGATTGGCTGTCCTGCACATTATCTTGTTCTATGATGCTAGGTAACTAAATGCAATTTAGCTGGGAAATAATGGGTCCTTAAGCAATCCTTCAGAAGGTGTAAGAAGTTGTGAGGAGTACTGAGATTTGGGTCGATAATACAGCCAACTCATGAAATCAATGGCAACAGCAGAGTCTACAAGCCTGAAAATCAAACTTTACATGTCAAAAGCTTCCAAAGCAGAAGTACTTAGTCAGGAGTAACTGAATTTCCCAAGTAAAAGCACAGAGAAATTTGAGATTGAAAAGAGGAACTGAATCTGCATTTCACTTTCTCTTCTCACCTATAGCTTTGATTTTTCCTTCATTCCTATGACATAGTTGATCCATATCTAAACAATATGCCCAGCAAATTTAAGCACCAGATCTTTTCAAAATGGCTCTCAACCTCAGAGTTGCTGTTTAAGTCAATGCCACTTCCATCCCCAGTCACATATCAGCCATTTTCTGATCCCAAATCTCCCTCTGGATTATATTTGTATCATTATTACTGGTACAATGTATTATTTTTGGTCAAGACCAGCAGTGAAATCTATTTAGATTTTTCCATATGCTTAGAAAGTTTAGTAAAACTCTGTTTTAAGTCAGTGTAGGAGTCTTAGTTCCATCTGATTGTGTCCTGATAGTGCTTTTTTCCCCTCTGTCTTTCACTAAGGTAGTTGCTTCCATAAATGCAGTTTGATGAAAGTGCTTTTAACATATACAGTTCAATTATGAGTTGTCCATACTGTTCCTGTTGACTAACTAGAGACTAAATATTTGATGGTTTTCTAAAATGAGAAAAATTACTTTTCTCAAGGTTTCTTCATTTCAGTTTAAGCCTAAATTTGCTGAAATTACAGGTCAGAATTCCTGCTTCCAGGCCACTTAACAGAAGTGTCTTCAAGTGTAAACCAATGTTTTCCAAAGCCTATAGAGAGCAGAAGTGTGAAAAGCTGCTCAGAGTGCTAAGAGATGCATGCCCTGTTGGCACCCTTAAAAATTAGTTAAAAATCATGAAACCCTTAAAAATCATGAAACACCATCTGCATGGGTCATGATCAAACTCAAATGGAAAAATTAAAAGACATTTCCTGTTACTCTGTCCTGTCCTTAGATTTGCTCTCTTCTTCTTCTGCATATTTGTTGAATGTTTTTTGCCTACTGAGATGATAATTCAGCCAGTTGATATTGTTTCCTCCATGGAAAGAGTGTTGTGATGTCTGACTGCTGCCCTAAATGTGAAAAGGGTCAGTTTTAAGTACATATTATGTCTGGGGGCTCCATAAAGATTTCTGTGGATAAAACATTCTCTGTGAGCAGGAGACACAGAGATATATCTCCATCCAATCCCCTCTGCCAAGAGAAGAGCAGCAAGTCTAAACACAGTTTAGTATGTGATCCCTTGTCTAGTCAGTAAAGACATGTTTTAGGAAATGGAAAAGTCTGATTGTGGATTTAGTCACTGCTGTAATATGCAGGGTATACACAAACACACTTCCAGCAAGCAATATGATATTTACCAGTGTGAATACATTTCTAGTAAACCTTATGAGATCTATAGAGTTCATTGAGTGCTCATGTTAGAGCAGAATTCCTTTTCAAATCACTCTCAAATAAATGACAACTCAAGTTTGTGGTAACATCTCTCAGCCTGATCTTTCCAGGTTCCGTGTTCTTTCAGAACCTTTGGATTTCACAAGTAGATGAAGTTTATATTTTTATGATTTGAGGCTTGCTATTTAACATATATCAGTACTGTGGGTATGTCAAAATATTTCTAGAGCAGTTTGAAGAAAAAGTTTGAATCTGGGAATACAGAATGGACACAGCTTCTTTTTGTCTGTTAAAACTTATAAATACAACACTTTTTTAACAATCATGTTTCTCACCTTTGGTTACATACACCACCTCTGTTATTGACAGAATGAACCTTTCTACTTTAAGAGCATATAATTCCCTTATTGCACATCAGTTTATGAAAAGTAACTATAAAGAGCAAGTATCTGTTCATAGGTTTAAGGGACTGTTATCTCTTTTCATGAATATAACAGGAATAGATTAAAATTTTTACATTAGAATGTAGAACAGGTTTACTGCATCAGACCATAGTTCCTTAATTTATAGAGTACTGTCCATAGCAGAGGCCTAAAAGAAGTGACTAAACATAATAATAACAACAGGACAATTCCACAACTATACTTTCTCCACTAAATCCTGCCAGTCACTTAGATTCTGTGTCATACAGAATTCTGGAGCAAGAAGAAGAAAGGAATTTTTGCTTTTCACAGCCCCCGTGTCTTTTTTTTTTTCTCACTAATGTTTCAAATTGCTCTTTGAATTGATAGAAATGTTTAAAGTCCGGAATGTTTTTCAGCAACAGACTCCCAACCTTAACTCCAGCTGTGTGGAAAAGCTTTTCAGTATGTTTCTGCTACATTTTCCATTCTAGTAATTTAATTTTATGCACTGCATAGGGGTAAAAAAAAAAAAAAAGTGAATGGTCACTGCTTTTTCGCTTATTTTTGTGTTACTTTTATTTCATATACTTCTATCACATTTACCTCCACTCTTCCTTTTTTCAGACCAGAGGCTTAATGTAACACACATGTTCATTAATAATAAAATTTTAAATCAGTCCTTTTCTTCTATCCTGGATCAAGTCAAGTGCTGCTTTTTCCCCTTTGTTTTGATTGACTACCTGAAACAAGAGGAATGCACTTTTAATACCCAAGAATCATTGGATCATTTCACCATTAGACTGTGATGTGAGATTTACACAGGTACTGAGGACAATTGAATTCTTATTTTTATTGTGTTTCCTGTCCCCACCACAAAGGAACCACATAACTCCTGTCCACATTAACATTTCTTAGTCTATTACTATTTTACCAGAACTCTTTTCATCCTATTGATAAAGTAATAGGATAGTTTCCTAGGATTTTGGTCCCTGTATACAGTATCTCGACCTCTTGTATATAGGACTAGAGACCATGAGGGAAAGGAAAAGAAAGAACTGTTTGTATGCTTTATTTCAGGGTGGAAAATATTTTAGAAGTTCAGGCAGTCCTTGCATATTGTGTAGGTGGTTATTCCAAGGTCACCTGATGAAACTCCTCAGAGAACAGGTGGGAAGAATGAACGATGATTGAAAGACGGACCGAGCAGTGTGGTGCTGCCAGGACATTTATTGACAAGAAGCACAGACATTTATACTGTTTTAGCTTCTGCATAACAATTTCCAATTGTTCTGTCTATGTGAGATTTAGTACATAGCAGGCCATAATGTATGCTTTTTCTTTTGTGCAATTACTTATCGCAGCAGGCAGCTTTGTTCTTTGGGAGAGGGACACAGTTTCTGCAGTTCCTTCTTTATGGATCTTTCTCAGTTTCTGCAGTTCTTTCTCACAACTTTTTCTAACAGCTCTTGCTGTACAATCTTCAGCAATTCAAGCATACTGCTCCTGTCGGTTAACTCATTCTGCTCTGCAACAGAGAATGAGCGTGAGGTTTTTTTAAAATTTTATTTGTGTAGTTTAGTTTATTAATTTTAAACCAGCTAATTGTTGCAAATAAAAATGAATTATAAAAATGCACTAGAGATCAATTACCAGATAAAGAGGTGTCTGATGTCCATTTAAGTGACAACTGGTGACTGACTGTGGAAAGTGGCCACAGTAATTTCTTGCACAGGGAGCGCATTAGCCACATACTATGGCACCATGTCTCCAGTGTACTTTTTAAAAAAAGTCTTTTTTCCTTCTTCAATCACAAATTCCTCACCTCTTTTCAACACTAAAAATAGGCAGCTGTGGGAAAATATAATTAATTGTGCTATCACACAGCAGGAGATGTAAATTTTCCTTTAAATTGTAGACAAAACACCAAATATACTATGGCTCTGGGTTACTTACCACTGTTATTTTGGGCAAATCAACAGGGTTCATATTATTATAGAACTGTCAGATGCAATCGTCCTACTTCTGCTAATTGTCCCTCTGTGAATTTTCAGCACCTGAGCAGGGTTTTGCCTTAACTACCACATGCTTTAGGAAAATGATGTATTGCAAAAGGCAAAGCATTGTAGCACCTGAATTTGTCATCCAAAGCTGAGCAGACAACAACTTATTTATAATGGCACTCTGTCATCCTTCAAGCCTCAGTGGAACCCTTAGCAAGTGAATAGCTATTTTAGGAGATATGTCTCATGCTTCCATTCTGTGTTAATCTGAATCTTGCTTCTAGCTGCATCCAAAGCATTTTCATAATGCCCTACTCTGATCAAACAAAACCTATGTGTGAGACTAAGCTCTTTATTCTACATTGACATTGAGGGTCAAAGGTGGATGAACAAATCTAGTTCTGGTAATTAAAAAATCATATGTTTCAAAAAAAGACTATTGTTTTTTCAGTTTAGAACAGGTAGGAATGCTTGCCTGCCTACAGCTACTGACTGGACCACACTGGGCACATGCAGTGACTGTCTGGTGTCCTCACACCCTGTACTTTGGCAGATGGACAGCTCTCAGGACGTCCTTTGGCTACTGGCCGGTGAAAAACATTGAAATGGTTTTTTTTTGCTGTTTGTCTATCAGCTGTATTACTTACAGAAGCTGAGATGAATTAATGCAGCATCCCTTCTAAGTGATGGCAGCAAAGCAAAAAATTGCCATCAGCATTATCCTTGTACTTCTCCCTGTGCTGAAATTAGCACTCAGGATTGTTTCTTTGGAGTAGTCCCTTGCTCCTTTCATCAGGGACATAGTATAAATCCTTTAAAATCAAATGCATCCTCCATTGACCCCAGGTGCATTTTGGATCAACTCATTGAGTTCAGACTGATTTTCCCCTTACCCTCACATTCCAGAAAGGAAACAAAGGTTCCCCTCCATGCTCTCAAAATGATGCCAGGCAAACATCTGTTCTGTTAACTACAATTAACAATCAATGTTTCAGAGTGAACTAAAGACCAAATGTGATAAGGAGGCCTTCCTGGAGCACTTTGTAATGCATTCAATCTTTGATGCTTTAAGAACTCAAATACCAAGCATATCTTCATTTTCAGGTGGCGCAGTTGAGTACTTTTTCTCCAAACTCTCTACAAAGTCAGAGAAACTTTAGGAATACACTTTAGATTAAAAGCTTTACCACCCACCTGTCACTCACACAGAATATATAATTCTGACAAATTAAGGGGAAAAAAGCTAATTACATTGTAATTTGCTAATCCTTGCTTGGTTAAACCTATGAAATATGCAAATTACCTGTTGAGACCTAAATTGCTTCCTTCAAAGGATAAATAAATACCTTTTACTCTTTTCAAATATTATTAAAAGAACATCTTGACTGATGGATAATTTGCCTCTGGTGCAATATCAGTTTTATAAAAGTGAATGCATGTGCCTAGACATAAATGTCCAAAGTTTCGCAGAAACTTTAGGAATGTGGATCATTTCCTGAAAAAAAATTGATGCAACTCAAGTTGGGAGTCTTATGGATTGAAAATTTTATGACACCTGACTACCCTATAAGATTTGCTTACATTTTTTTTGTGTTCCACCAAGCAATGCTATAGAAACATGATTATAAATCTGCACCCAGGCCTGCCCTTTAAAGGAACTGCTCTGAAGTGAATAAGAATCATGGGGATGACCTTTCAAAGATAGAATATGACCAATTAGGGAGAGATTTTCTAATGTTCCTATGAGTAGGAACAACTGTGCAGAGCTAGAGTCTGGAGATGAAAAAATTGTAGCTATAATGTTCCATAGAGCCTGGATGCTGTTAGAAGAATGTCTACAAAGTGAGAGATGTGAGGATTAATTAAATCTAGAGGCAGAGCAGATAAGATTAATTTTCTTTATTGTTTAAAAACCAGTAACATTTAATTTAGAAGATTGAACATACTGAGGCAGGATGCAGTTAGTGTAGCTGGTACTTATGGCATCACGAGCAGGAAAACAGAATAATTTCTGGGGGTTTCTGGTCATAGCAAGCCCTGGCTGGAGTGATTTGGTGTGGATCTTGATTTAGATTTGCAAGTATGATCTGCAAGTTAAGTACAGTGGTATTGGTCCATATAAAAAATAAAATGAAATCAAAATAAACAAAGCAGAACAATACACTATTTAGATCTCATTGAGTGCTATCTAACTCAGTGTGATGTGTCCACTTTAAGTTTATTAGACTGAATTAAAATCATTGCATATTTTATGTTACATATCCTTTTCTTTCCAAAAAAACATTTCCACAAGCCCTAACATATAAAACCAGTATCTAACCATTGGCAAGCTGGTTTTGGCTATTGTATTTAAATAATAAGAGGAAATATAAAACAAAAGGGTAAATTTGTGTTGTTTTGGTTGTATGAAACACAATTCAAACAAGGCAAAAGCCAATTAGTGGAATGCTACCCCCAAGAAATATAGAAAAGAAATTTTAAAGTGTCCTATGAACATTGTAACAGTATATAATATTAAACTCCATAAACAAGGCTAATTTAAGATATATCTATAAGTCTCTAAAAGAGACTTATAGATATATAAGTCTATATCTATATATAATCTTTATAGACTTATATTTCTATAAGTCTCTAAAAGATTATCAAGACATATAAATATGTTTTATGAGATGAACAGGTTAAAAATGTTAGATAATGTGATTATTCTGCTTCCAAAATCTATTTCCAAAACTGCTGACTACTGCTTCCTCTGACTTCTGTGGAAGCTCCTGAGTGTTTGGCATTTTATAAAGCACATCACTGTAAAGATTTAAACAGTTAAACCTGTGGGAGTTACATTTTATTGGCAGTGGTGAAAATATGAGCATTTATCGCCTCTAATCATATTATCAGCAGCATGCTTTGCAGTAACAAATGGCTCTGATTGTCTTCTAAGGAGTGCTAGTCACTGTGGCAAGCTGTGCATCAAAATTAGGTGCCCATAACGTAATTTTCTGTTCCCTAAGGAGCTTACAGTAGACCTCATTGCAGGACTCAATCTCAAGCAAAAAGCCAGAAAGTAAGAAAGGAAATGTAATACTTCATAAACCAAATCAAATAGCAATAAACAATTACTACTTAAAAAATTACATCTGATGTGATTTTGTTTTTTCATTCTATCGAGTTTCTGCTGCCATTGACATGTATTCTCAACACCTACAATCAGCAGCTTAGCTGCTGCCACATAGACTAAGCCCATGATCAGCACCACAGTGCAGTGCACCACACTGCACTTTGGCTTTGCCTGGACACAAAATATTCCTCCATACCATTGGATTCATTAAAACTTACTGTTACAAGCAGTTTCAAGGGCATTGCCTTAATTTATACCTGTGATCTCACACTAAAGGTATCAGATTCAAGTCAGTGGTGATGGGATTCTTGTATACAAACAGCTGCTTCAGTGCTTTTGGGGCATAGAGGCAGGCAAAAACTCATTCTGCATTCACTAAGGATCTGACTGAGCCTGAGATATGCTCTGGTGAAGCTTCTAGGTGTTGCAAAGAATCTGGCAGGGCAGTAGGGCAGAAAGGATCTCAAGAGAGAAGGTTGTTTTGTTGGAAGATCACCTCTGGATATAGGCATGGACTTGGGTGCAATGTTAGCAGAATACCATTGAGCTTAATTTGGGCAATCCAAAACTAAAGATGTAAATTTGCATGCTGGCTCTGTGGGTAAAAGCTTATAGTATATGGAGATACATACATGCAGTTTTTCAAAAGTTCGCACTTGTTTAACTTTGAAGTAAAATGGTGTTGATTCATCTCACCAATTTATTTGGAAAATGGGGTTATTCTCTTCAAGTGAGAGAGAAAGAAAGAGCCAGTTGTCTTAAGAGGAAACTCCAGCCCTCTAGGATCCTACCTGGGGCTAGATTTGCTTGTCTTAGCCTTTTGCTGCATTAAAGACAGCACTATTTTTTGTGCCAGCACTTCAAGCCAAATGAGATGAATCTGGGCAAATCTGTTCAAATCCTCTGCTGAGTGAAGGGAAAGGATGCTTCTTCACCAGATCTCTGTAAATAAATAGTAGTGATAAAACCTAAGCTTTTTCCTAGAGATTTCTGAAGATGGTCAGAAAAACATCCTACATGACACTATCACTAAACATTGATTTGCCATTTTTAAATGTCCCTGTTTTGCCACAGATTGCTTACAGGGTTTTTCTTATAGAATCATATAGACATTTTAGAAGGAAATTCTATAGTCTCTTACTCCTATATAGACTCAAATGTTTACATGCATATCCCCTTAGTCATACATTAGTCATATTTGTCTACACAGGGTGTTATTTAAAAACAAAATAAAATCATTGATCTACCCATAACATTTTTAATATTAGTATTTTAAAATATGAAAAGGTTGTATCTTCAGTGCTAAGAAGCAAAACATAACTGTTTTGACGACATAGATGACAGATTCTTAGAAGGCATAAAGATTGATATGCCTCTGTAGATCTAGGCTGACTTGCATCAGCTAATGCGTGACCTGGCATTGATGTTTCTTTCAGTCCATTAACCATCTTACTATTTGCATTAGTAACATTGACAGTGGCAAAATTATAAAAAAAAGCTTTCCTACACCCTAACATGACCTTTCATTTTAATATCAGATGCACTGATCCAGATCCTAAAATGAGACAGTTTTTACTTTTTTTATAATTCATTCTTGAAGTGAACATGGGGTTTGGTGTCTTCATATGCAGTGATAGGACAAAGGGTAGTGGTTTTAAACTGACAAAGGGCAGGTTTAGATTAGATAATAAAGAGCATTTCTCTACGGTGTGGCTTGGGAGGCACTGGAATATGCTGTCCAGAAAAGCTGTGGATGCCCCATTTCTGGAAGTGTTCAAGACCAGACTGGATGGGGCTTTAAACAAACCGGTCTAGTGGAAGATGTCCCTACCTATGGCAGGTGGGTGGAACTGGATGGGCTTTAAGATGATCCCTTCCTACACAAATCATTCTGTGATTCTATGATCTGCAAACTTTCACCAAGTACTACGGCCTGACTGCCCCTGACAGGCTGCAGCTCATTTCCTGATTTCTTTTTCTTGCAAATAATCACTATGGAGCACGACCATGAAATTTACCTAATATATTTTGCAAAATTAATCAGTGTAGCTCCATTTTTGGCAATGATCATACGTGCAGATCTTCTGAAGAAACATCTTTAACTCTTCATACAGAAGATGCACATTTTCATTGGTTTACAGTGTTTACAACTGCAGTTTCTAACTGACCATCATATTTAACTGTCCAAATAACTTCCCAAATAAACCTTCCAGCTTATTGACATGAATAATGAATGTGCCAGCAGCGTTGATTTTAAAATGCGTGTCAACACTTTAACATCTGAACATCTATGTAAATGCAAGCTTTTAGCAGAATTTGAATTTAACAAATTACAGTTTGTGACTCTAATTTATGAGACCTATGTAAATACCTAAGATTTTTATAGTTGCTCCCGCTTAAATTAATCACAAATGTCTAATTATGCCTTTTTCAGCTGCAGGATATGCAAATTTAGTTGCATAAAGAAAGGAAGCATTCAAGAATAGATTGATTTTACAAACATTGTGCAGTATCATTTTTAAACAGGAGAGTGCAGCCTTTTAACCTGCTACAGACCTAAGTGGTCCACATCCGTTCTGTTTGTATTAAAATACAAAATACAACAGAAAAAAAGAATTAACTATCTGCTCACTCAGAGAATAATTTGTATCCTCATCACTGGCTGTACACAGTGCACACCTGTACACAACTTTAAAGCAAACACAAGGCAGAAATTTAAAAATATTCTAAACGATGGGCTAGTTTATCATCCTGCAGCTCCAACACATCAGGTGAGGAGGGAGTCTGACCTGCACCTTACTCACAACAGAAATATTTGTTACAATGGGGTTTTTGCAGCCAAGTGGACTCTGCCCTGCAGGTAAGCAGATCCAGAAAGATTAGTTTTGACAACAGTAACAGTGGGAGTTAGGAATTGAAACCCTGATGTATTTACAATGGTTCCTCTTGAGTATTCATTCTCTTTTTTCAGATGTGATGACACTGTTGGATTTAATGCCTAATTGTAATTTTTCTTTTAAACTAATCTATCTTGTAATTTAATAATTTTTATTTTTATGTTGTTGGTCAGAAATATACTGTTTTGCATCCTTATGGAAGAAATTTGATCTTTTCTAGAACTGTGTAAGACCTAAAACTTCAAGCTTCCTTCTTTTTTGAAGTGCATTTTTTTTGGCTAGTTTTGTGATTCTTCCATGGATATTTATGCTTATGGTTCCTTCCACTCAGCCCTTCTCAGGCTTCATCTCCAGTACTTCCCTTGCTTTTGGGCTCTATAGATTGAGGTAGACATTAGCACCTTTGCAAAGGCCAGCCAAAGGCCCCCAGGCTGGCCAGAATGCGGGAGGAGAGGCTGAGATCTGGGTTGTTCAGACTGGAGAAGAGAAGGAGAAATGGAACCATCTTGCTGTCTACAGCTTCCTACTGGGAGTATGTACAGATTAAGAGATAGACTCTTCTCAGAGGTGAACAAGGAAAGAACTGGGGAGAATCTGCATAATTTCATAATTTGCAGTAATAGAGAATCTAATTAGCTATCAGGAAAAAAGTTTCCATTTCAAGGCAACCAAAACCCATGCTCTAACTTCAGTTAAAGCCCAATAGTTTATTTTTGTGGGGGTTTTTTGTTTTTTGGTTTTTTTTTTTTTTTTTGTTTTGTTTGTTTTTTGGTTTCTTTTTTGGTTTTTTTTTTTTTTTAATTTTTCAGTTAAGTTCTGCAGACCACATCCACAACATATTGAAAAAAAGTCCTTACCAGACCCAAATTTCAGCAGGTGGTACTGCCTGGAGTCTTTTGGCCTGATCTTGGATAAAAAATTTTGTAGCTAATTGCAACAGAGCTGGTAATTGAGATTCAGATGGATGATGGGTTCCTAATTTGCTACAGAGCTACAGAGATTAGTGAAATATTTGGCTGAAGCACATTAGGAAAAACTGAACTTGGGAATGTATTAACAATGTCAGACACAGAGAGGTTTTATTTATTCATTTACTGAAAAAAAGGACCCATCAGACATATCAGAAGGGAAAATCATATCCAAAATCATGTTTCAGTGTGATTCTTAAGCAGGCTAAGATAAAAAACTCATTTATGAAGTGCAGCTTGACCAAATTTGTTATATTGATCACTGCTTTTAGTCCAGTCTCAGTCACTGTAATGACTGGGTTTAAAGACAGCCACACAAAGCTTTGTGTTTATGGCACAGATTAGTTGTCCAAAGCCCCTGTTGAGCACATTGCAGCAGTCCATAGCAACCCTGTTATACATCAACCCAGGACCCAGGGGAATTGCAATCAAATAACACAAAAACTGTCCTAAACCAGTAAATTTCTTTTGTTTTGCACTGTTTTTTGATGTGAGATTCTTCTGCCACCTTTCAAGCTCTTAACATCACCCTCCAGGTTTGCTCCTCTATGGACTGACTCAGAATTTGCATTCTTTGCAAAATTAGGTGTCAGATACTGGGGCTTTACTGTAGAAACACTGAGGGTGTTCCCTTTTTCCTCCCTCTCTTTCCCCTTTCAAAGATTTGCTGTGCTTTAGTTTGTAATTGCTGGAACCATAAGCAAGTGTTAAGTGCTGCACAGTTCATTGCTCATTTTATGCTTCATAAAATATTTAGATCCTTCTGATGCCATGTAGCCATGAGTCATCAGGCTGTTACTTTAACACATCTCACCACGTTGAGAGCTTGCATCCTCCAATAGCTTAGTGGCAATGAGGGTTGCTGGAATATATTCCTTAAATGCAGAAGACTTTGAGAAACAAGATTCATTACCGCTCCTGTATATAACTGTTTTCTCCTCTTCAGTCCTCTAACTATACATGCACTATCCTCTGTGGATGGAAATTTCCCAGAGCCACTGAATTAATGTCATTTGGAGTTCCAGCTTGAGAAAACTGGAATTGAAAATGTGGGATTTTGGGTCTGCAGTGAAGTAAAGAGGAAGGTTAGTGCACAGTGCCTCCTAAACTTTCTCCTTCCTTGGGCTACATCACAAGCACATAGATAAACATCACTCTTCTTGGCAAATGTTTTGAGGTGCATATCTTGAAGATGTTGTGGAATACCATGAATATCCACATTCAAATATTGATTTTTGAATTATTTCTTCTCCACTGAATTTTTCAAAACATCTTAAAAATGCCAAACCTTCTAGGTCATTTGTTGCTATCTTTACAAAAGCATTTACATCTATGTTGATATGTGCTTCAGCAGGCAGAAACACTTGAGTATTAAGTGTACTTATATAACCTCTGCTTTGTCTCAGAGATGCTGGGGAAATACTGAAGGGCTACAGGCTTCCAAGAATTCATCTTTTGTAAAGATGTCCTTGATCCTGAAATCAGAAAGGTCTTGAAACATCAAGTAGACATGAACTTGCAGATCTTTTGATCTCTAAATCTGAATTATTTCCTCACAGTCACAATTTTTAACAGAAATCACTGAGCCTGGATTTGTTACTTCATAGTCCAAACACTATAGCAGTTCTTTTTCTCTGAAGAAGAGAAGGGTTTTGTTAGAATTCCTGCTTTCAGGATACTTTGGTTTCTTGGGTTTTGGGGATTTTTGGTTGGGTTTTGTTTGGTTGGTTTTTTTCCATGTGCTAGATTTTAAAAAATATTTTGTTTTACTGTTCATAGCTATTTAATTTGATTTTCAGGTTAACAGTCACTCAATATTTCATAAATGCTATCAGTTAGTTAACAAATTCCATCATGCCATAGCAATGAACTGATTTTCTTCTTGATACAGTCTGGTTTGTTCTTCTTTTACTTTAAAAAAAATTCTCAAGGAAACAAAGATCTTATTTATAATTTATTGAAATTGCTATGAGCTTCACTTTCCTCACACAAATAGTGTTATACAAAATATTCTTAATAAACATTGTTTTAAACTATAACTCATAAAGTCAAGTCTATCTCCAAATGTATTTTTCATTTATAGCCTGAAAAAAAGAAAGTGAACTGTAGCTCCAAAGTCACAACATAACTCATTTTCATAGAAATATGACCAGTTTGTTTTGTGTGCCTGGTCTGGAAGTAGGTTATAAATAAAAGCAGATTCCCTAAATATTTACTATTTACTAGGTACCAGTGAGGGTAAAGTTATCTAAATAAATTTAAACAGCAGATAAATAAAAAGAGTAGCAGTTAAAAGAGTAGAGCTGGGAGTAGACCAAATATCCAAGAGTATCCATGAAAGTTGCCGAATGTTGAGATCTCTGGTGGAACTTGACAGACCCTTAAAAAAATACAGCACATCAAAAGAAAAAAGTCCCAAATTTAACACTGTCTCAAAATGTTCCTTCCTAATTTGCTTTTTTAATTGAGAGTGTTAACAACACTGCAGGCAATAACACTGTTCAAAGCCAATCCCTCTACAGATAGATTGAAGGAATAAAGGAATTTCAGGATCTGGACCCTTGCGTATTTTAGGACAAACTGGTGGGGAGAGAAGAGGGATTTGGGAATAATAAGTAGCTTTTGCAGTAAGTATTAGTCTGAAATGAATACTTTTTTTTCTACCCACTGCCATGATGAAATAATCTCTATATGTTATGACAGGTTTAAAAAAAGGGAAAGTATCAGGTTAATCACTTGCAGACAGGTTTTCCCCATGTCCTGAGAGCATTATAGAAAAATACCCAACCGTGTTTGTGGGAATGATGGAGAAGCAGCTGATTAAGGCTGAAACCAACATGTGTAGATTATTCCATACTTGTTGCAATCACGTTCTTATTAATATTAATAGAAAGATGAATTGGGTTTTATAATGTATGTTTAAATAGAAAGTTGGTGACAAGGCTGTACCAGGAAAATCTAGGAACACTAGAAAAGAGCTAAATTAAAGCCTGTGGTTTGCAAGTGATCACATTTTATTCCATGCAAAATGGGAATATTGCCTTGACAGGTGCTGTTAAACTCTGACCAACAAGCCTGTATGGTCAGACCAAGGAGAGCAAGCTCTGCTCACTACACACTGAAGGTCCCCTTTTGGATACGCTGTAGCTCAGCAGTGATTAAAAAACATTTTGCATCCAATGATTTGCAATTCAAGCATCAACGGCCAACAGAAAAATAAGCTATATAAGCTGTTCTTTCTTTCTTTCCCTGAATCCATCAGCAAACTCTATGCAACAAGTTTTTGATAATTATAAATTTTAACGAGCAACTATTTATTTTAGGGTCTTAAGGAAAGCTGATTTGAGTGGGATTTTCTTTTCCCAGTCGTTGGCTTTTGCATATATGATGGAGCTTATCTGGATGTCAAGATGTCTTCATTTTTCTTTGCCCATCTTTTATCTTGCAAGCCTGTCATCAAAAGAAATCAGCTTCACTAAAAACAAGCGCTGTTTGTGATCCTCTGAGTGTTTGCAGTCAGAAAGCTGTGTTGCTGACTTGTGAACTTTATTTCTTTTTGCAAAAGGTTGCATTTTTCTCACCTTTTTGTATCATTTAAATTATGAAGAAACATTTTGGTAACTTGCAGGCTCCTCTAGGTATTTCTAAGAATTTTTTCAATCTGTTGGTTTTCTCTTTTGAAAGTTTTTTAGGAATCCCTTGCAATATTTACTATTTAGTTTGGGGTTGTTTTTTTTTTTCTTTTCCCTATGGACTTTAGACTTGGAAAATTTAAAATAAAACAAAATAAAAGGGAAAGTTGTAAATATTTATTAATTCAGAGACTGAGAAAATCACTATGAGTACTCTTTTATTACTATTTCATCATCTAAAATATTCATTTAATATGAAACTTATCACAAAGTCCTTCGCAGAATAAAAGCCCAAAACCTGTTTTCTTGTCTATCAACTTAAGTTCAGGCTCCAATAGTAAGAGAGTCTTGTACTCTCTTGCTTCATAAAGCTGGTTGCAAATCGATTACCACGAGCAGTTATGCAACATTTCCAGATCTCAAACACAAGATGGCACCATTAGGAATGCTTTTCCCATATTTCTCCCTACTTGATACAGTAAGGGACAACCTTTGTTACTGCAAAACTGCATTAGCAATGTAGCTTCTGAGTGCACATTGCACATATAATTAACGCATAGAAACCTCTTGTATGCCTAAAGGACTCTGTAGTTTCTCGTCATTTTATTAAGGGGATGCAATGTGGTATGTTCAGGGTCATTCACTGCAAGAACAATCCTGCTTTTCCCAGTATTTTTCAGATAGATGTGTACAACCCCGTGCAAAATTTTTTACAGCCTTTCTGCTGATATGCTTACATACATATTGTGCTTAGTCTCCTTTGAGGAAAATACTAGGTTTGTTAGGAATGCATAATGTTGGGCAAATTTAACTAACTTTTTTAAATGTCAAAACACAAATCTCAAACAAAACTCAATTTGCCTTTCTCTAGTGTCTTCCTTATGCCTTGAAGATCTCATATATGTTTTTCCAACACATATTAGAGAAATGTTTGTGTTATTTTTATTGTTTCCACATTTGTTGGAAGTAAAGCAAGTAGCTGTGGACTATGAGTTTCCTAATGCAGGAGCCTGACAGAGGTGAGGCTGCTGTAGCTGTATTCATAGAATATCATGGACAGGCTTCTTTTGGAAAGGATCTTAGAGATCCCCTAGCTTCAACCCCCACTGTGGTCAGGGATGACATCCACTAGATCAGCTTGCTCAGGGCTCCCTTCAAGCTGGCCTTGAACACATCCTGCAGCCAGGACTTCTCTGGGCAACTCATTCCAGTATCCATCTCACTGCTCTCTGAGTAGTGACCAGAGCATGCACTGTTTACAGACTGATGTGTCTCCTTACCACTATTTTCTCACATTATTATCCTTATTATTTTCTCAGGTATTATCCTTACACTTGCCTTGGCTTGCTCTATTAATTCATCTTTAACCACCCACCCCTGAGGACCTTAATAGATCCCTTGGGAGCGATTAGAGTGAAGGACACTGAATACCTCCTCCAGGAATCAGGGAGATTTACATCTGAGTCTTATCCAGAGGGAGGGCATTGTCATGATAAAAAGCGTTATTCCACTTTGCAGGATCTGCTTCCTGTCAGCCTTTCCCTTTACCTGGCTCAAACTGCAGCTTTTTGATAAAAAGGTGGGTTTTTCCTGGTCAATTTCCAATGGTGGGTGCACACCCACTCTGCACCTGGGCTGCTCTTATGCAGTTCAGAAATTCTGCCATCAAACATCCAAAAACTCTCTTCCTGCCCTTCAGTTGGAGACTGCAAACCTGGCCTCAGCGAAACACTTGCTTGTTTTGCAGATGGATTATTTGAGTCATTAACCTTTCACATTTTGCTGTCTCACAACATCCCATTTTACATCCCAGTAAGTCTGGTGCAATCCCAAAGTGTTGTTCCACTTCATCCCACAACCCACACTTATGGCAGTCCATAAGGTGGTTTTCCACTGCCCCGTGGGGGCAGTGTCACTCCCAGCCCATGGGGCTAAGGTTCCCCTCAAGGAGGCACCAGGTCAGGGGCTCCTGTCTCTCTTGGGGTGATTTGGAATAAGCGTGTGCCCATCACCATTCTTCTGCACCCCTTTGTGTTCATGGATAAAATCCTTTAGTCACATAGCCCTGATCAGAAAATTTAGCCCAAATGCATAACATTAGAAAAATATCAAAGAAATAAAATATCACTCTTGCAAATTTTTCCTCCTTGTATCCATGCAGATGTTAACAACAACTTGCACGGTGGATTAAACAAATGTTTGAGAAGGCATGAGTGTCAGATAGATATTTTGCCCTAAAAATCCAGATTGTACTTTATCTATATGAAGCCTTATGTACTTAAAGTCTAACTTAGACAAGTCTTTTACACAGACCTCAAACTTCAATGCAGATTTGAATACTTTGTTGATTTGAAACCTTTGGATTTGAATGTGCTTAGCCCTGCATTGCAGAGGATAAATGCATGAAGTTGAGGACATCAAGAAAGGTGTAGGTTAACCTAAAGGAGAACAACAGGATAAGAACAAATGGATAAAAATGGTCCATGGGAAAAAATGAAAAAAGGAAAGGAAAAAAAAGAAATTGGAAGGTGACTTCATTAGGAGGAGATGAATTCTGGAGCAGGAGTCTGATAGCAATAATTTGGAAAACTAATCTTACAATACTCAGCTTCATCCAAAAAAACAGAGAGATGGGATAGGAACTAATAAAAATTCCATTGGGCCAGGAAAATACTTATCTTTTTCCATCTGTATAGAACAGTCAGATTGTGGAAGGTGGTGTGCTAATCATGGTCCTTTTTGTTGCAGAAGATACAAAGCTGGAAACCATAAATTTGAAAGGTATCTCAAACACAAACTTAAATCCTGTGTTTTCTATGAAATATGCCTAGAACTGGAGGCTTGTGGGTTTGTCTTAATGTTATTGGACACTAAACAGTGCCTCCCTTGTGTGGCAGAATTAGAGAGGTAGTGACCAGAGCTAAGCAAATAATGAATATTCCATTCAGTGAATTTTTCTACTACTTGCAGGTTTTCCCAGAGCACATTGCAGTTCCCAGTAAGCTTTATTATTCTGCAAATAACTCCTTTGGAAAAGTCCTGGTCTTTAGATTGCATTTCATTTCCTTGCAAATGCTGGCTGCTTAAAATTCAAACTGTTGTATTTAGGTGCATGGCATGTGAAGTGTTTTTGTTCCTTAGAGAAGCAATGGAAGTCTTAAAAAACCCCACATTTTTAGTGCTGAAAGTCATTATTAATCATATGAAATTTAGTGGTTAAGGTAAAAAAAACTGTACAAAGTGCTAGAACAAGGCCAATTATACTAGCTCTATCACCATAAGTATTCTTCAGAAAACCTTTCACTTCTGTACTAGTAACAATTTATTTTTATGTGCATTGGTACATATCTCTTGAATCATGATAAGGGCAAAGAATACAAGCTAAAATGTTACTAGATTCCATTGTCACACCTGCTATCTACAACTCTTTATTTTTGTCCTGTACAATTTATATACACCAATGTTTATATGACTTTAACAAACAGACACTGTTCTTTTTTTTTCTCTTTTCTCATGCCAAAATGGGAAATTTAGAAGGCCTGTGACTAATTTTCTCTTTTGATTTTTAAAAGATCCATTTGTAAAGTATTAGTTCCACCAAAAAAACCAGCTGACCCAGAACAGAAAGAACTGCTGAAATCATCTGCTGACAGGGCTCAGAAAGGGCGTCCCTTTATATATCCTCTGTCCTCCTCTAAATTCCATAATGATGTCTGTAGGATTCATAAAATATTGGTGTCCAGCTGAATATCTCACTTTATCAAAATATGCCTCCTGAATACAGCTATCTACTTCAGAGAAATGTCTACTGGATGGTTTTGCTACCCAGTAGGTATTTTACAACACAACTGAAAGCATACAGATCTCCTCATTCCAGAATGACAATGACATCTTGCAAAGTTTAACACTTCAACCACCTTGACCACAAAAAGAGTGACCTCTAAAAAACCCAGACAATTGTGCAAAAGCAAAGATTAAGAGAAGAATAACATCAATCAGGTTATTCATCAATCTATGTGACAAGAGTTAAAGTATTTTTAGAAGGGATCTATTATCTCAGCTTGGGAGATCTTTGAACATCTACAGGAGACAGATACAAAACTTTTTATCCAATGGTTACTGATATTAGCCAACTGCCAGAAGTCTCACTATGTAGCAACTACACAAGGATAACTTCTTTGTCTTTTAAAAACCTGATGAGTTTCCGTAAAAAGTTCCGGGTTTTACCTGTGTGAGTGAGCCTGCAAAAAATGTTGCATTTTCCTTTTCTCCCATCACCTGTAAGTCATCTTTGACCAGTGTCCCTGATGTGCTTATATTTCTCAGCTTCCCTCACATGAGACACCAACGTGAAGGCTGCCAAACAGAAGGTGGTAGGAAGCAAGACCATTTATAGAGGGGTGCTAGAGTTCCTGAATAACCCTTCAAAGCCACTGTTACCCATTTTCGTGGTAACCTCCAGGTTGTTCTTTTTTCTTGGTCTTTGGTCAATATTTCTCACCCACTGCTTTGAATAAGAGCTCTGTTTGCTCATCAGAGCCAAACAGAACTAAGGAGCCTCCTGGGCAGGTTATTCAGATTAACTGTCATGATGATCAGAGCCTTGGAGACTCGTATTTGAAGGAACAAAAGTATCAAGATCCAGATCCTTCTCATTCTGAGAAGATTCATATCTGCCTGTAGAGTGTCTTTAGGAAAGTTGTTGGTGGTGATAGCATTCTCAACAGCCCTTATGGTTCTGGTCACAGTCAGAATAGAAAGCAAGACTCATGAGATTAGGAGAAGTAAGAGAACCTGGAGGTTGGTTGGAAGTCACTACCTCGCAAAGAAAAAGTCTTGGTCCCACATACTTCTTCCAATGTTATTTTACCAATGACTCTCAAGTAAACACATAAAAAGCCATTAGATCAGGGAAGAAAACCACAAAGATTTTCTTGGATCATTTCCAGATTTTTTAGGTTGTTCATCAGGCCAGTGATGTGACTTGAATGTTGATACCACTCCTAAGAGCTCAGTTTCATTCTCTGTGGATGGGTAGAATAAACCACATTTCCTCCAAAAACAATCCACTGTATAAGAATGTTGAATTGGCAAAATATTTGTTGCAATGTTTCTGTTCAATATTCTTGCATTTTCCACTGTGAAATTGAATGTTTAATATTTTGTGGCTTGCTGGCTCCCAAAAGAGGCATAGCTTCTCTTGAAGTCTCCAGGAAATTCTATGGACATTCCTATTCTTCCACAAGACTTCTTAGTCTTTCTGCAGAAGAGAAAGAGCTCAATGCCATAAATTAATTAATCATTAAAGATATTATGCAATATTGGGAACAGATATTACGCTATTTAACTGGTAATGAATTCCGCTTTATTTTTAATGAATTTTCTACTATATCCTAATCACAGTTACATCATGGGCAAACCCATACAGTCAAGATTTGATTACTTTTTTTTTCCAATTTCAATAAAAAGAAACAACAGTGTTGTAGTATATATACCCAATAATGGCTCAGTGGTAAAACCACTGTCACTGAAAACAAATACTACAAAATTAATAATATCAGTTATCGGTTAAAATAATATCAGAAGAAAAGTCAATACTAAATATATTTAATTTGCTTAACTGCTTCTTTCTTATCTAGCTTTCAGAAAACTTTTAATGATCGTTGGTGGATATAAGAATATCCTAACTTCTATCTGTACAGGAAGTGAGACACTTAACATTTTTAAGAGTGTTGCAAAATAACTCCTACACTGTTGTAATTGGTTTAAAAAATATTTAGGGAATGTGACACTATTCTCCTAGTATTCAGCATGGACCACCCCCACTGCATATGGGTGTAGCATTAATACAGCGTGTGGGTAGTATTTCAATTATCAATTTTCTATCAAAATGGTAATTTCTAGGCATTCATGCTTCTGGTTACCTTGAAGATTTAGTTTATATAAATATATGTGTGAGTATTTATAGAGCTTTATCACACACACCTTTAGCACATAGCAAGTCAGGCAGTTATGGTACAGGATCTGCAGGACACCACACCATTCTAGAACAGAAACTGAAAGCCAAATAGGATATTTTAAAGCCTACCAAATTGTTCTAGACATTTGTGTTGGAAATGGAACCCAGAACTGAAATACAAACAACTATAGGATCTGACAACAAACAACTAGAGGGATCTGACTTTTTCATCGTAATCTTGGGAGTTATCTGTGCTGAAAGCAGTCATGATGCCTTCATGTCTGGTCTTTGCTAGAACTTAAAGCTCAATAAATGGTTGAGGGAATCTGTGCTTCCAGAGTTTCTTTTCAGTGAAAGACAAATGAAGAAGAGAGGCTGTTGCTGAGATGCTGATTATGTACTTAATTGTAGTGACAACCAAATCAATGCCATTTTAAAGCAATGGTGCCTGTATTAACTGAACTGAAAAAATAGTGCAAGTCACAGCTGGATAATGAAAATTCACAGGGGAGAGGGATTACAAATTTTGTGGGCAGTAAGAAAATGCTGGAATTTAGAACACTTAAGTAAACATGAATCCATGGGTTATAAACCAGAATAGAAAAATCCACTTAGGGCAAATTAATATGTACTTAATTGTACTTATTGATGGGGAGAGTGATGTCTTGAGATAAACTTAATCTAAGGATTATGAAGCAAAACTAATAGAATCTGGCATCCAACATGAAAATGAGAATTTCATGTTAAGATGTACCATAACCATATGTGTTAATTTATTATTAGGGGCTTTGTGTGCTCAAAACTGGGTACATCTGGCATATTAATTTAGTTTAATTTGAAAATAGCTATTAAGCTTTATTAGGCAATGCTACAAAAACCCCTACAAATAAAAAAAATCAAAAACAAGAAAAGAGATGAGCCTGAAAAATTTGCAAACATTTAAAAAAACATGCATGTTTTTAAAGTCTGAATATGAGAAAATGAAATTGGTTAAGTTGCCTAATTATTGAAAAGCAAGTTGTAACCACATACAAAATACCTTTCTTTTAGGAATAATTTTGCTTTGACAACTCTCTGTATTCATCTACAGTTGGAAAGGACCATCTCACTCAAGCTGCAGCATGCTAGATTAGGTGTAATTGGAAGGGTGCTGCAGTTTCCCACTATGGTAGCAGACTGGGATTTCTGTCATATGTACAGATAAAAGGAAACCCTTGGGACTTCCACTAAGTATGCAGATGATATTAATCCTTCTCATTTTGACTGCCTGTGGAATACAAAGCAGTGCAGCAAAATTGATCAAGATCAGTAGCAGGGCTTTTTTTTCTTCCTGCTCAGATCGTTATTCTGACAGGAAGGTTTGTAACCTTTTCTGTTTTACAAAGAAGCATCAGCATGTAACTGTAAGTGACCTGTGCTGTGGACTCCAGATGAAAATCACTAGTGAAACTCAGAGCCTCGAGTTAAAACAATACTGTGAAAAGATCTTTGGGAAAGTGATAACAGATTTTAGAACAAGGGCATTTTATCTTTACCATTGCTTCAGGTCAGAGGTGTTTGTATTTTTACTGTGGCTGTTCTCATTCAGGTGGTACATCTTATCCTTATGCAACTGACAACAGTACATCAGCAGGTGCTTTGGAAAATTCTTCATGTTCAGAATCTTTTGTAGTAGACCTTAAATACATCTCACTTGTCTTGGGAAGAGAACAATATGGAGCCTGTTTTTTGTTAGACTAGAAGTGACCAGGTACACCCCTATTTTACTCTGATTTAAATCTGTGGGTAAATATTTAATGTAATATAGTAGTAAATAAGTATATAAAATAACAGTAGGTTATATTAGAAATTCAGTTGGGGTTGTTGGGCTTTCTTTTTCTTTCTCCGTGTCAGGAGAATTAACTCCAGTGTCTTTTACCCAAAAGATTATGTCAGAGTCTATCACTGCCAAACTGCTGCTCATGGCTTTCTAACACTGCATGAAGTACAACAAAAAAACCAATAAATTCCTGTCTCTGGGGAAGGAATAATCCCAGGATTACCCAGGTGCTGACCATCTGGAAAGCATCTGGGCAGAAAATGACCTGGTGGTCCAGGAGGACACCAAGCTCACCTTGAGGGAGGAGTCTGCTGGGCTGCATTGGGCACAATTTTACCCACATATTAAGGGAGGAGATCCTTCTCTGGTCGGTCTCATGAGACACATCTGGGATGCTGCATCCAGTGCTGGATTCCGCAGGACAAGAGGGACACGGACATATCAGAGAATGCCCAGGAAAGGGCACTGGAGCACCTGACACAAGAGGAAAGGCTGAGGGCTCTGATTGATCAGCCTGACTGGAGAAAATTCAAGGGGATTTTATTAAGATGTATAAACATACAGAAACAGGGAGTAAAGAAGGCAGAGTAAGGGAAAACCTCCCCAATTGTAGGACATCTAAAGAGAGTGAAGGTCTAAAAGGCAGCTTGTTAAATGCAGTGAGTCACCATCTCACGGAACAGAGAAATGATTTTAGTACCTTCTCCTTTTAGTGGGTAATGAAGAGTTGTTGTTAACAGTACCCACAATTTATATATTTATTTTTTCCTTTTTTCACTGGTAACTTTCTGATTTTTACCTATAAAAACCTATGATCTATTACAAAAGACTTTTTAAGGGTAATTCTGCAGTTAATCTGATACAAATAAATTGCATGGTTGTTTTGTATCTACACTTTAATAAAAATGTAGATAAATAGTTGACCAGCAAAGATTTTTTTGCTTACTGAAAATGAAAAAAAAGGGCCTAATAAGTTATACAGATGGAAATCGGTGTGAACAATAACTCATTTAAAATTTTAATTTTGTTAACAATAACTAAAAGTGCTATTTTGTTGGAATTCAAACAAATGAAAGATTATGCATAATGGTGTTTGACCCAGAAAAAAATTGAGAAAGGGGAACAGAGGAGGAGGGCAATTGCAGAAATAGTCAGCAATGGGTGTCAAAGAAGCCAAAATAATGAGGGGGAAACAAGTCACAGAAGGACTTGGAATGTTTTAAAAATCTGATAGATGAGAAAGGCAGTTCTGTGCAGTTAAATGTAGTGTAATGGTGACTTTGATGAGTCTTTGTTTCACAGCTCTTTGTGCAACATGAAATAGGGGGAGTGGAGGAGAAAAAATGAAAACAGCCATGTCTGTGAATGTCATTAATGAGTGATGAGGACTACAAAGACAAAAGACAAATCTCTGAACATTTGAGGGGTTTTTATTCCATACATCTGTGTGAATTTCAAAACCTGAGACGTGACTTAGAGTGGTTGTCCAAAAGAGTAAAAGAAGAGTGGATGTGTCGAGGTAAAACAGAACTCCTAGACTTTGATTATTGTAATTCTAGCAGCAACTCTAATTACCTGCATAAGAACAATCTGGTTAGAGCACCACCAAAAATAACATTTTTAAGCTGTAGTTTTCATCTATGCACAATGAGTTTTCATCCTTACTGGTGACTGAATGCAGATCAGCTACTTCTGCAGTTCTGTGGAGGGGAAAAACATGGAAAAACAGACCCATTTTTTACTTCAGTGAACCTTTATTGACTTAGTTGTCATGCAAGCAGAGTCACAAGCAAATCCTAGGATAAATTTCAATGCAAACCCATTAAATGTCCTTAATCACAAATAAAACCTTGCATTTATTATTAAGTTTTATTGTATCTGTTTTGAGACAGCTGGTGGTCAGCCTGCACAGCTAATAGCTTTCTCTCATGACAGGGCTTTCAGCACCTGTGTAGCATAAGTATTGCTTGTGTCTGTATGCTGCATAAAAATCCATTATTATTTTGCTCAGCATAAAACTGAGGCAGGTTTGGGCAGCAATTTAATAGCACTTTATAACAATTTAAGACAGAAATTAAAGAAAATGACCTCTCATTAATGCTTAAAGTAGAAGTCTAGGCAGGCTGAAGGTAATCAGAATTTGGACAAGTCTCAAAGAAAAAAAAAAATAAAACATTCATATTATATATATATATGTATGTGTGTGTGTGTGTCTGTGTGTGTGTATGTATATCTATAACGCATAAAAAACAACAGGATCTATCAATCCAGTTAGGTTTGTGGAAATAGTCTGTGAGAGATTCTGAGGAATGACTGACCTTAACTTTTTAAAGCCCTTGCATTCTCAGTTACTTTGAACTTTGCCACAGTTTTTTTTCCCGACCTTTAACTCTTAGGATACCTGAGAAAAAATAATGTGGAAATAATTAATGTATAAATAGAAATCTTTCTGATTGTTCTGGGTAGGAGCTGAAATCACTAATCCTGACATCAGAATTGTCATTATGTTGCCACAGCTTCTGGGTCTGAACTCATTTGAAAATTTATCTGCAGTGATGTTCTGTATTTACTGTGAAGCTGAGATTTCTGACCAAGTGCTTTTTCAAAGTAGATAAGGAAATCACATCTGTGTAAATACATCACTGATTTATCAGTTGCTAGAAGCTGTTAGAACACATCAGGATGTTTCCTTTCAGGATTTCGACATAAAGTAGATTTCACCATTTTAAAACATCTTTATTTGTGGGAAGTTTGTTAAAATGTCAGTAGCTGGAAGGTTTCAGAGGTACAGAAACATTATGTGTGTTAGGGGACAATATTTTCTCCAAGGAAGAAAAGGTTCTGTACTGACACAAATTTCTCAGACACTCCTGCAGGCTGGTCCTAAAGATATGCTTTTATGGAAAAAAGATTTTCATTGTCAAAAACAAAGCCTTTGCATGAAAGAGAACTTTTATCTCTCCCCTCTCTAGAAATATGCAATTAATTTTTAGGGACTTTAGAAAGTATCACCTATTGGACCTACAAACTAGCCAAATTGCTTTCATTTTAATACAATTTGGAATTGGCTCAACTAATCACTGTTTTCTAATTGCATTTTGGAGGAAAAAGGGGAGCTGAATGAAGAGACTGCTTCTCATTAAAACAGCAGAGTGCTTGATGTCTGCTATTGTACCTGATAATTGTGGCAACAAGTGGCTTATATTTTTGCAAGTAGCAGTAATTAAATCTGTGCAGTATTTATAAATATTGCACTCACCTTTTATTACATCTAAGTGTATTATAGTAGAGACTGTAAACAAAAACCAACCCCAACCTCTGTTCTCTTAAAGTAAGTCCATAAACAATGTCAAAGGACAAAACATAACTTCTGTGCTTTTTCTGTAGCATATATGCTTGCAGGGTAGTGTAAAAGGAAATTGGCAACAGAGGACCACAAGAAAATTTTTTTTTATTTAACATCGTACTGATATTGCCCAAGGACAGTACCAAACAGGGACCTAAAGGGGGCCTACAGGAGCACTGGAGGGGAACTTTTGCAGGGGCATGGGCACACAATGGCAGGACAAAGGGGAAAAGCCTTAAGCTACAAGAGGGTAGATTTAGATTAGATACTAGGAAGCAGCCTTTTACTATCACAGGTTGCCTAGAAAAGTGACAGCTGCTCCTTTCTTGGAAGTGTTCACAACCAAGATGTATGGGGCTTGTAGAACCTGATCTAGTCAAAGGTGTCCCTTCCCATGGCAGGGGGTTAGAACTAGATGAAATTTAAAGACCTTTCCAAGCCAAACAATTCCACAATCTTCTGATTCAATGATAGGGTTGAGGGACATACAAGTTCAAGATCTTGCCTGGAGAGAAAAGCTGCTGATCTGCAGTAATCTCAGCAGTCAGATTTTCCCATCAGGGCAAAGAGTGACAAGGATGAAGATGCAGCACAAGTGGGCACAAGTATTTTGACAGAATGCTTTCTATTGGAAAAATCCTAATTTCTCTAAGTGAAATGTCCCTCAGGAGTGTGTTGATTCCAAGAGGAGCACGCCTAACAACAAAACCTGCTTGTGTTCCTGCCAGCTCACCCACCTTCTGCCTCGCAAGAAACTTTCTGTCTTAGTCAAAATGCCTCCAGATACCAGTGCAGAAGATCAGCAATCAGATTTCAGTTGAGCAGAAGGCGAGACCCTCCAGGATCCCAGAGTGGAAATGCATTCACCTCAGCAGAGCTGCTATGAATGTATTTCAGCATACAAAAGCTTGTTTTTGGGATCATCAAGATATGTTATTGAATTGACTTTCTATGTATACTTGTCAAGGAATTTTCTTCCTTTTTTAAAAATTAATTTTGCCTCAACTATGGCATTTTATCACAAAAAGTGACATTCTGTTTCTTAGCTAGCTTTTCCAGGAGGACTGGGGGTGCTCTTGAGAGATCCAGAAATTGTACAGTGTGCAACTTTGAAAATTTAGCAAATCTTCTGCTAAAGCATCTTTCTCTCAGAGGGCAAAAATGTTTAGCTCAGAGCAGTGGAGACCTTTGTAGGGTCACTAGACCAGAAAGATAAGGACTGTGATATGGTTAAAGCGGGGTCTTGGCGTTCAGGGCTCCATAATTCAGCACAGCATTGTTAAATATGTATTTCGCAGAGCCTCACACAAACACCTGGTCTCTTCATATCTTTTTCTCAGCCATGAAACAAAGGTTGCAAAATAATACTATGTTTAAGATTTTTATGACAGTGGTCTTTTACTGTGCAGCACAAATGATCTTTAGGACTTGACGTATTACTATATGCCACAAAAATATGGAAACACTTTTATAAAAACACTTCCAAAGCTTTAATAGGCAAAATAAAATCTTCTGTCTCTTCCTGCACAGAAATTACAGATGCAGGTTATCACATCATGGTTTTCAAATCCTGGAAACAGCATGAACATTTTCTTTGCAAGTGACTTTTTACCCTCACTTTTCTGTAGAAAGAAAAAATTCTCTCTTTTTTTCTGCTTCTCATTTCCTCTAGTTTTCAGTTTGATGTGAATTGGTACAGCCAGAATATAGCTCTCAATATCCAGCACAGTGCTGCTGATTGGTTTTCTGAAAGAGGACAGAGTGAAGAAGAACGGCAGGTTATATTGATTTACTTCTAATGATCTGTTTCTGAACTAGAGCTGGGCAAAGTGTTCTCCCGAAGGCACATACAGCTGTGCTCGTGGCTCAGCTCTGCATCACTATCAGGATTAAAAGCCACTAATGGATTTTGTCATGTTGCTGTATCTTTCTGCATTTTTTTTTCCTTCAAGCCCCATATGGGCTTAGCTGCTGAGGACATACATATGACTTTTCCTTGCCATGTGTTGAACAGTCTGGAGAAGGGCACCCATACTCTGTTACAGATGCAGTACATCAAAATAGCATTGCACAACCATGGGGGTTTTAGAGGGAAATTGCCACATGTAGTATGTGCCTGTATTTTGTTGGAGAGTGTGTCTCCATGATTTTGGGTAAGCTTGGCATTTGTGAAGCCATGAATACAACATGTGTAAATGGGTGATACGGAAAAACACACAGTAGCACTTTTTTGGGGACCCAGCCTGCCTCTGAAGGTCTGGAATGATTTTTTTCTTGAAATAGCTGGTGTCATAACAGGACTGTAACTTGCTCTAAATGTGATAAATTATGCTCAACAATATCAGACAGAAATAACTGATTCTTATGGCTTATTTCTCTTTCTCTATAGATTTTCTTTCAATAAATCTCTACAGATCTGCTTTCAGTTCTCCCCACCATGGTAGCTGGGGAAGGGATGGGCATTGTACAACACTGTTTGAATAACCAAACGATTATCCAATTATGTCTACATCGCCCAAAGGCAGAAAGGTCCTTACTTCGCCCACTCTTCCAAAAATTTGGTATCAACCAAAAATTTGGTATCAACCATGCTTAAATCCTGTAAGCATGATCAGGGAGTCATGGTCTTTGGAGTAATAAAATGCATGGTTATAAAGTTATTTTTTCAGACCAGGCTTATGAGCACACAAACATTGATGCCACCTAACTCAAAGATGTCTTCTAAATAGTTTATATATTTTTGCATCATTTTAAGAAGGGAGAAATATTTGTGTCTGACTTGACCCTATGATTAATAATGCTCCCCGGCTTCACTCAACTATGGGCATATATTTTAGGGTTTTCTTAAAAATGAAATTATTTAAGGGAAAATCATGTATTGCATATCTTCTGGCAGTTTTCACATTAATGCTAACTAGGTTTCCTTTGTATTATTTTTCATGTGATGCCTGAAGAAAATATTGCATGATGGTGTACAAAAGATGAATATTTTCAGTCAACAAGGTGTTGTCCTCCAGGAACATTTATACACATTCTTATTTTCATTATTGTTTATTGATAAGTTGGCACTGCTGCAGTACAGAAGGAGTCTGAGTGCTCTTCTAGGAGTAAATGACAACACACACACACACACACACACACAAAGATTTTTTGTTCTCTTTTTGCTGACGTAGAGTTAAAAATGCAGAAAAACATCACCTGCTTTTGGGTTATCAACTTGCAAAGCTTGTCTAGTCCCCCTATTCTCTTCTTTTCTCTGGATTCTTTTATTGATAAAAGTACTATCAATCTTAGTCACAGATTCTATGCTTCAGTCTGCTTGTTTTGATTAGAACTCAAAGTAGACATTCTGTGAAAATTCATCTATTGTTTTATAAGAAATCATCCCACATAATATTACATTTATAACTAGTGATATTCTGCTAGCAATATAAGGTATGAAGGCTAATCATGATGTTACACATCTTGAACTTAGGTATACTTTAACTAACCAAAAGAGTGACTTCTGCCTTTGGGCTCCTGGGGTTATGAGATTTCTTCTGCAATATCTTGGTATAATTCTGTAATCCTTTTTCTTGTAGTATCCATAAGGTTAAGGTCTCATTTCCAAGGCAATTCACAAGGCATCCAGAACAACGTTCTTTATTGGTATATAGACCCTGAGACTGGCTTCTGCCCACAGCTTCCCCAAGGCACTTTTTTTAGAGAAAGTGATTTGCGCCTGTGCGACTGCATGCTATTGCATGTGTGCACTGTCCCCATGTTCTCATGGTATTCAGTGCTTGGTTTCACAGCCTCTTTAATCAATAAGCCAATAGAAGAAAATACAGGTTATCCATGAGAAAGATCCTATAAGAGATCCTTGGGTTGGGCTGCATGTGATTGTTAAAGTCATTTTTCAAAATTACCTGCAACAGCTCATCATTAAAAATATGATAAAACTGCCCAATCATTTTCCACTAATATTAACATGTACTCTTGTATTTCTATTTGCTGAATTTCTAAGGTAGTTGTAGGAGTATTGAAAACAGGCAGTAAGTTACAAAATTGAAGCTTTTCTCCTGTTCTGATTTTTGGCACTCCACCAATTCTTGTCACTTCTTTCCTTGAGCAACAGTATTAAGGAATGCGACAGATGTTAGTCATGTGAAGACTCTTTCTTTTTAGTTGCTCACTTTATGTCACTTCCAATCCTCAGGTGGTGTAAATTAGAGCAGCACCACAGATTGATGATGGCTTATGCCAGGGGAAAAAATCTTTTTCTTAAACCTTAGTGATAAAAACTCTTCTGAACTAAATTTGAAAAGTCTCCCTCCTTGGCTTTTTATTTAATTTTAGAACAAAAGGCTTGAAATAACTGTTTGCAGCACTCCTTCAAATGCTAAGTAGCTCTTTTACATTTCTTCCTAAGCTTGTACGCACACACAAATTTTAGAACTAAAATGAAAAGATGAAAAAGAAAGGGTGAGTAGTCTTGAGCAATTCAATAAACTGTGAAAGGCTATGAATAATGGAAAAGTAGAATGAAATTATTTGAGACCTAAAAGCTAGGAAGATGACACTCACCTTTTAATGTCAGAACTAAATGGACCCATTTATATTATGCAATTACCTTTGATTTTTCTCATGCTTGGTATTTCCACGAATTGCAAATTTAAAAGTACATACAGTTATGTTGAGCCATTATCTTTTCCCCCTGATTTTCACACACATTTAATGTGGATCTAACCCCATTGTTCTTGATAGTCTGTTGACTTCATTGGCTTCCTGCTGATTTGAGCTGATGTTAGTAAAGTGGGAATCAGGTCCTGCCATGCAGCAGCGTCTCTCTTGATGAAATTTTGGATGCAAACCCCTTGCTATTGTAGCGATGCCATTCAGTCATCTCAGATGGTGTTCTGCTGAGCAGTTCTCCCTCCTTACAGCAGCTGAAAAATCAGAGCGCTGTGAAATCAGAGAGGATGAAATTGGGACTGGAGACAATCTGATTTTCCTTCCTTAAAGCCAAGCTGGTTTCAACAGAAGCATCCTCTGGTGAACATTCTCATAATCTGTGACATCGGCACATGGTTGTCCCAGAAACAAACTAATTAACCTTTTGGGAGTCACTTCAGATAATTTATACATGTCCTATCCCTCTCCTTACTCTCTTCTTGGGGGTTTTTCCACTGTTTTTTCTGATCCATGAAGGCTGCTATACGTACACATTCACAGTGAGAAACCTGGGCTTGGGCAATTCTCATTTCACACTGTTGTGCTAAAAGGTCAAGTTCTTAATTATTAACATGCAGTGAAAAAGTAGTCATTCCCAAAAACTTAAAACTTACATTCCTGACTCATGTGACAGTTTAGGCAGATGCATCAGTACCTTTAAAGCACTTTACCTTTACCTTGCATGTCTCCGCAGTGAGGATGGCCATGGTCTCTGTCATCTGTCACACAAAAAAGAGAGTCATAGAATGGTTTGGGTTTGAAGGGATCTCAAAGATCATCTAGCTCCAACCCCTTTGTCATGGGTAGGGACACTTTGCACTAGACCAGCTTGCTCAAAATTCCATCCAACCTGGCCTTGAACACTTCCAGAGGTCATCATTCATAGAATGTCATCTCATTCCATCCCATGCTCAGAGAGAACTGAAGGCTTTGACGCATTTGTGGCATTAACAGTGGTTTGGTGCATTCTGTGGAACAGACACAGAGAAGCCCTGGCATGAATGGAGTTAAAGAACCACAGCTGGTCAAAGCACAGATGATACAAATGATAGATTCCCTTTCCCTGGTGCCACATAAAGGTTTATACGAGGGACTTGGGACTGCAGTGAGGGAATGGAAGTATCATGTAAAAAAATGTATAAACTCTAGGGTCTTGCACTAGTTCTGATAAATAATTTCTTTGCAGCTTGCAGGTCTATTAACATAATTTAAACTGCGGGTTTTATGCAGTAACTCTACTCAGATTGTCTCAGAGGGACTGCTAATGTGCTGTTCCCCCTTTCAGAGCTATTTAGTCTGGATATGCCCAGAGGGCTGTAAGGAGACTTGAATCGGGGCCTGACAGTAAGTAGCGTTGCGTGCCTATGGCTTCGATACTGGGAATGCATCAATGCAGCATTATTGCTTTGTTGAGACTTAGGCTTTGCATTCCACCAGTGTAGCACAGAAAAACAATAAAAGATTTCACATTGGGAGGTGAAAATGAATTCCAGTCTAGTTTGTCTCTCTTCCTGTCTAGTTTGTATCTTCCCTTTAGCAAGACAAACACTTATTTATATTACTAAAAAGGGCAATAATACTTTTTTCCTAATCTATACTGTTTATACTGTTTGTTTATTATTTTAATTGGCAGCAAATGTTAGGCATTTATGTGTACACTGGGGAAAAAAAAAGTAAAAAGCTCTTTCAATAAACTGCTCACTGTAGCTCGATTGCCATAAGGGAAAACTGCTTCTAGTGTCAAAAGTACCAAAGTACTGTGGATTACATACAGATGCATTGGAAAATCTATTGGTTTGATGGGGCTAAGTATTCCACATTCTACGGCAGGTTCTTTCCAGTAGGATTTTGTTATTCACAGAACTTTGTAGACTTCAGTGCACAAAACTTGAATAATACATACTGGGGACAGAACAGACAGTTCTGGCTCAGGGAAATGTCTTTTTTTTTTTTTTCCCTTTAAATTTTATAACAGATGATATTTCAGACCAAAAGAAAGAAAAAAATTGGAATGCTTTTATTTTTTCCACTTAAAAACTCTGACTTTTCCACTGAGATTAAATGGAAGCCTATACATCCTCCTTTCTTACTAGCTTTACTGGTAAGAATGCTCAAGAGTTCAAATTGGAAAGGTTTGTTAAAGATCTAGAAGCTTTTGCATTTGCAACATTAATGAATACATACAACATGTTGGTCAAAGTAGGCAAGCAGTGGTTTTAATCATCATCTGCATATAATTGAGGGACATAATTTTAAATCAAGGCTAGGCAAACTTCCATAAGCTCGTCCAAATAAACAAAAAGCTAACTTACCATAACATAAGAAAAATGCCAATATTGTGCACTTCAGGCTGCCCTTAGAGCCAAGGTCATATTTGGAAGCTGATTGCTAGTTCAGAGGTTAGAGGATCACATCTGTGATTGTGGAAGTCCTCAGATACAGAGCTGGACCAGTGCCATACAGGAGCAGTTTCTGTAAAACTACTCTAGACCCTGGGTAGCTTCCAGCTGGATTCAAATCTGGATTGAATAAATAAAACTGTAAAACTTTGCACTGTTTCATCAATTGTGTGATTTAGCTGCCCTTTTCATGAAGACTCAAAAAGGAAATTAGTTTGTGCAGTGGCAACAAGGGGGTGGAAAGGGTACTGTGACTTTCCTGAAGGGCGTCCTGGGAAGGGCAGCTCAGGGGCACAGGCATGTCCTTCTCCAGCCCAGTCTGCAATGTCTGGCTATGGCTTTCTTCCTCAGGATGACTGGGAGAAAAGGACAAGAGCTCTGGATAGCATTGCACAGGGTAATTGCCATTATTAAGAGGAGGGCATACTACAGAGGATGCCAGGGACAGAAACTCCAGGGAGCTGGGAAAAAGCAGATTATATAGGGAAAGTGAGGGGCAGGACAAAATTTGGAAACCAATGGGATAAGGGTGCAGGGGCGGAGCAAAGGGGAAGAGCCAATGGGTTATAAAGAATCATCATAGGGTCTCAAAGGCCTCTGGGAGCTCACCCTAAATACCGGCAGTGGTTCAGAGGTTGGCCCTCCAGGGGAGTACAGTGAGCCTTCTTTGACTGGGCCTCTGGCCCTCACTGGCTGGGGCAATCCCATTGAGTAGAATCATAGAACCACTAAATAATGGAATCACAGGACCATGGACTCGTTTGGGCTGGAACAGCCCTTAAAGATCATCTAGTTCTAACCTCCCTGTCACGGGCAGACACCTCCCAATAGACCAGATCACTCAAAGCCCCATCCAACCAGCCTTAAACACTTCCATGTATGGGACAGTAACTTCTCTGGGCAATATGTGCCAGTGCCTCACCGCTGTCATAGTAAAAAATGTTTTCTTAATATCTAATTTAAGCCTACTCTCTTTCACTTAAAGTCATTAGTTCTTGTCCCATCACTCCATGCCCTTGCCGTAGTTCCTCTCCAGATCTCCTGTAGCCACTTTAGGTACTGGAGGTTGCTATAAGGTCTCTGAAGCTTTCTCTTCTCCAGGTGGAGCAGCCTTGATTGTCCCAGCCTGTCTCCATAGCAGAAGTGGTCCAGCCCTCTGAGCATCCACATGGCCTCCACATATTTGTGTCCACATATTTGTTGCACTGGGGGCCCCAGACCTGAGCACAATACTCCAGGTAGAGTCTTGTGAGACAAGAGTACAGGGGCATGTCCTCCGCTGGCCACACTGCTTTTGATGCAGCCCAGGGCTTGTGGTTGCTAATGCACGTTGATAGATTAGGTTTGGATTCTCATCAACCAAGATCCCTAAGTCCTTCTCCTCAGTGCTGCACTCAGTCTATCTCCACCCTGCCTGTATTTGTGCTTGGAGAAGGAATAATTAATTTGTCAAATAAAATGTTCTGAACTGTTGGGTCCTGGACCCTTGCTCTGTACGTGCACCAGTGAACCCAAGGTTTTATACCTTCTTCATTCAAATAAAAGAATAGAAACTAAAAGTAGCATTTTTTCTGATGTAGAAACCCAGATTATATTAAATTTATAAGAGAAACTTGCAGTATAAATATATGTGTTAAATATATATGTATAAATAGATGTAGAATATATGTATATGTACATGTATAAATATGTGTATGTTTTTGTGGCTAGAGCTGGAGACACACTGTACTGCAAAATTTCATTGACATATTAGGCTTGGTGATTGTAAAATATTTAAAATTTTCTGTTCATTTTATAATAGTCCAAGTTGTACTCATACTTCCTTTTAGGAAGATATCTCTGTCCATGGCAAGACAGATTTGACTAGAAATTCTTTAAAGGTCCTTTAAAACCCAAAGCATTCAGTTATTCTGTATTTTTATTAGTGCAAAGTCAAGGGAAATGGAAAAAACTGGATAGAAGAAGGCATCTTTATTTCTGTACTTGAAATGAAAGCTTTTGTTTAAAAATGTCAATTTTTGTCACAGGTTTTTTTGATGTTTTTGGGTTTTTTTTCCCTAAATTGAAGACATTTCTCAGATCAAAAAGCAACTGTGCTCATACAAAAATATATAGGTCTTTGTGAAATTCTTTACTTCTAAATTTGGTGTGTGGTAAAATATATATATCAGTTTACCAAATGTTTACACCAAATGAAATAATTTTATTCTCACTTGCTCCAAATTGTCAGGAAGCCCAAAAATCACACACTCACATAGTAATCTTTACAAGAGAAGCCTGGCTATTTGTCTTGAGCTACCAACTGGAAAAGAAGAACTAATAGCATCTATATAGCAGTTAATGTGCACTTGTGTTTAATTGGTATCAGCAGTACTGTTAGAAAATTAAGTAAGTAGCCATTTAAGTAAGCAGAAATCTTCATTGCTGTTAGGCTGATACTGTTGTTGCTGTTATGCAGGACTCATAAGCTGGGGATAACTCTGGTACCACAACCCAACATAAATCAGCTCTTGAAAGCAATATTGCTCAACACCATCTTGCTTTTTTGGCTTTCATTTTCAGTCTACTGGATCTTGGATACAAATAGATCATTTATATTCACACATTTATTTTTAAATAGTTTCCTAATGAAGACTCTGTTCCCTTCCATTGGGGTGTGCATGTGTTTCGTTATTGTAAACCAGAATGTGTGGAAGATTAGTTGATCCTACTTGAAATGTAAATTGCGTAGTGTACCAAAAACATTGCTTATCCTCAGTAAATATTTTATTTGAATTTAATGCTCTTGTACATCTGTATTACCAGTCTTACCCTGATTGTAATTGTTTGTTTTATTTTTTTTCTTTGTTCCCCTTTTTAAATCTGGGGGCAAAATATGTTAATTCACAGTGGAATTTGTATAAATGTTAAAAATGGCTCTATATTTGGCATTAGGGGACTGTTACATCAGAAAATCTATCAAAATTCAAACTAGTTTTGTAGTGCAAACTGAGCTCTAAAATTGTCAAGCTTCAGGCCTTACCAAAGCAGTTACCAGTTTTAAAAATCATATTAAAAAACCAAAACCAAAAAAACCACTCCTTTGTTGTCTGTCTATGCTCTGGCGCAGTCTTTGTATTGTAAATAATGAGCAAAATACACCTGGACAAGCTCTGCATCATTCTGCATCATTATGACTGAACTGGAAAAACCATTTGTATTTCCTCTATTCTCATTGTCCATATATTTCCTTAAAAAAAAAAAAATATAGATTTTTAGACTGACTTTACATTATGTATGACACAGGGTACTTATCAAGATAAGGTTTAAATCAGAATGGCTTTTTTTGCTTCTTTGCAAAAATCACCACTGAGAAGTGAAACAACTTTCAGTAAATTGCCATTTATGAGGAAAATAAAAAATGAAGCTAATGAAAAATAATGGTCACTTATTCAATTTCTCAAATGTTTACAAGTTTTGAATTTTGATCAAAGTTTCTGAATAGAGAGAAATTGTTTTGCATTGTCCATACCCAAAGACAACTTGAGAAAATAAATATACCAGAAACACAGGTCATGAGTTCATACTGAGCCCTTACAGAATATTTAACAACTGCAAGTGGCAACCTCATCTCATTAAATTAAAATATAATAGTTCTGTTCTGACAAGCAGAGTCAAAATGGAGAGGAAGTAAAAATGGATATTGGTCAGAGTGAGTAGTAGTTGGAAATCTAATTTTTTTTGTTGGAGAATGAATATGTAGAAATTTAAAAGGAGTGAGGACTTCATGTAAAGAAGAATTATCAATATTGCAAGAAACCTAGTGTTTCACGGCTTTTATTTTCGCACCATTTGGAAGGAACAATTACTGGAAAGACTTTTACTGAGGAAGTGTGTTCTGCCTCATGCTATGTGCCATACTATGTGTCTACTTTCATCATTTTGAAAGTGATGTTTCCCTTTCTCCTCTACTTTTTAAACACTTATACAAATTTTTTTCAGTTTATATGGATGACAAAAGGTTTTCCAAATGAGGTTTTGCCTATGACTATCCTTGCTGCAGCAGCGTTGCCTTTGACTGATGCTGTCAGTGATCCTACCTCAAATCGTTGAGGTTTCTGATGAGGTTTCACTGGTCTTCTGAATAAGGTGGTCAATGTTAACAGATGTGTCTGGGAATGTATAATACTCTTCACTGCCTTACTGCTAGATATGGTGCATGTGCAGAGATAAGGCAGGGTGCTGGTTTAGGCTGGGGTAGAGTTAACTTTCTTCATAGTGGCTGGCAATGAGGCTGTGTCTTGGATTTGTGCTGAGCACAGGGTTGATAATATAGAGATCTTTTTGTTATTCCAGGGCAGGGCTTATACAGAGCCAAGGCCATTTCTGCTTTCCTTACTGCCACACTGGCAAGGCAACTGGGGGGAGGTACAGCCAGGACACATGACCCAAACAGAACAAAGGGATATTCCAGATCATCTGGCATCATGCTCAGTATATAAAGTGGAGGAAAGGAGGAAGTGGGTTTGGAGTGATGGCATCTGTTTTCCCAAGTAATAGTCACATGGGATGGGGCTCTGCTCTCCTGGAGATGGCTGAGCACCTGCCTGGCCATGAGAAGGAGTGAATTAATTACTTGTTTTGCTTTGCTTGTGTGTACAGCTTGTATTTTCCCTATTAAACTGTCATTACTTCAACCCACGAGTTTTCTAGCATTTACCCTTCTGATTGCTTCCACTCTTCCACTGGTGGGCGAGTGAGTGAGAAGCTGCATGGGTCTTGGTTGCTGGCTGGGGTTAAACCACGACAGTCCTTTTAGAAATTATAACAAATCTTTAGGAGAGTCAAAGCTTATTAAGCTGCAGGGCACTACAGTATTGTAAACACAAAACCTCTCCTGCTAAGTGTTGTTTTTGGAATAGCAGCTCAGATTTGTCATTATTGAATATTGTTAACTGTACGAAAGAGAATGAAGCTGCAATTCTTTCATTTATTACTTGCTTTGGTAGTTGACTTTCTGCCATCAGATGTTTCCTAGCACAAAGGTTTTGCTTTTCAGTGGTGTATGCTGGTTCACTTCAGCCCTGATTTTAGGAGAACGCTTGTACCTGACAATACCATTTTAACCAAGGGAGAGAAAACTTCATAAATGTTGATGGATTTGTGTCCTCAGTACAGACTGTACCTTGGCAAACTGTCAATGCACAATAATGTTTGTAGGTTAATTAGTTAGGGATCATTTGTGTCTCAGAGGCTTAAATTCAGCTCTGAATTGTTCATCAGGCAATCCAATTGATTTTGGTGGAATTACAGAAGGTCTAAGAGTCAATTTTGCCCTTAGAACAGATAAAATGTGCAAGAGAGATTCAGTGCAACACAAACTATAGCCCACTGGCTTATTACCAAAAACCCACTCAGCTTTATTACCCTCGAGAGCGAGCAGGAAGGGCCCTTTTCGAAGTTCCTCATGCAACCAAGGAATTAGATAGCACCAGTGCACTTTAAGTTATACAATATCACAGCTGTCTTCTAATATTGCAAAGTTTGGTTTGGATTGCATTCGGACATGGTTTCTTTCTGTGGCTTTAAAAGCTTTGAAGGTTCCCTCCTTCTGCTTTGATGTTTAAGTGGTGAGCATAGCTACCTTCCAAGCAGTTGATCCAGGCTGGATTCCTGACCAAAGTAACAAAAAGGCTGTAGTGGTTAACACTGGCTGGATGCTAGGCACCCACCAAAGGCTCTCTCTCCCTCCCATCTGCAGCTGGACACAGGAAGGAAAATATAGGGAAGGGTCCATGAGTTGAAATAAGGTTTGGGAGACTCACTCATCAAACACCATCATGGGCAGAACAGGCTTGAATTAGAGATACTAATTGAATTTATGGTTAACAAAATCAGAGCAGGATGATGAGAAGTAAAGTAAAACTTTGGAATTGCTTTCCTCCCATCCCTCCCTCCTTCTCAGCTCTACCTCCTGCCCAGCAGTGCAGGGAGACAGGGAATGGGGTGCGTTCCACATCTGTTGTTTCTCACACTGCCCAGGTAGAGGAGTCCCCCCCTGGTTCCCTGTAGGGTCCCTTCCACAGGAGGCAGTTCTCCATAAACTTCTCCAACCTGAGTCCATCACAAGGCAGCAGTCCCCCACAAACTGCTGCAGCATGGGTCACTCTTCCATAGGGTGCAGTCCTTCAAGGACAGGCTGCTCCAGTGTGGGCCCCTCTGTTCATGGATCTCCTATAGGATCACAGACTTGTCTGGGCATTCTCCTGCTCTGGTGTGGGTCTCCTCCGCAGGCTGCAGGTGAATATCTGCATCTCTGTCGTCCTCCATGCGTGGCAGGGACACATCTGCCTTACCATAATCTTCACCATGGGCTGCAGAGGAATCCCAGCTCCATCACCTGGAGTGCCTCCTCACCCTCCTTCTCCACTGATCTTGGTGTCTGCAGAGTTGCTCCTCTCGCATGTTCTCACCCTGCTCTTCTCTGGCCACAATTGCAACTGTGCAATAACATTTTTTTCCTTCTTCTTCTTACATATGTTACCACTATTTCTGATTGGCCCAGACTTGAACAGCAATACATCTGTCTTTGGAGCTGCCAGGCAATGGCACTGCTAGACATGGAGGAAGCTTCTGACAGCTTTTCACAGAAACCACCCCTGTAGCCACCTCATTAACAAAGCTTGGCCATGCAAACCCAGTACAGCTAAAAAGCCATGTTTTGGGGCAAATATACTGTACACTCTTTATAACCTAACCTTACAAATAAACTGTGATTGGATAAAGTCATGGAAGATGTATTTGCACAATCAACTTTGCAAGGAGGAGCATGGTCACACCTGAAACGGCTTCACAAGGGAACAAAGTTTCTGAAAAGTTTAAATTTTAGTCCTGGTCAGAAATGAGTCACATATAATACTGCAGATTTCTTGTCTCCAGAAGTCCATGTTAGGATACTGATAAGCTGCTTGAAAGAGGGGAGGTGATATTCTAAATAAATTTGACACTCTGGAGTAATTGGAGTCTTTAACACTAAGATGAGGCCTTTTATTTTAAGGGAGCAGATGATTTATCAAATCACTCTGAGCTCTGAGGCTAGGGCATTCTGCAAAATAAAAAAACATTAACAGCTTTTTGATTCATACTTGCCATGTTAAGTGGTAGGTCCCCCATCTCTGCAACAGGCAACTCATCTCTGAAAAGTGTATTGTGCTTGTTTTGCATGTACTCCTATATATTAGTGGAAGCGTCCACACTTTTTGGACCTGCAACTCCTGTCATTTTTAGGAACAAAAGTCATGGCTTTTTTTGGGATGGGGAACTTTTCTGTTCTAGAACACGTAGAATATGTCTGTTTTCTAGAAAAACAAATCTATTAATTTATCAGCATGGACACCTTTTGGAGGTCTTTAATACGGAAAAGGAAACAAGCAAAAAAATAAAAAGCTATTTCTGTTTGTGACACATAAAGTTGATTGAAGTTGTTACAGATTTGCTTTTACACTGACTCTTTTTCCTTTGGTCTTTAGGTGGAAAAAAATCCTTCCTTCCTTCCTTCCTTCCTTCCTTCCTTCCTTCCTTCCTTCCTTCCTTCCTTCCTTCCTTCCTTCCTTCCTTCCTTCCTTCCTTCCTTCCTTCCTTCCTTCCTTCCTTCCTTCCTTCCTTCCTTCCTTCCTTCCTTCCTTCCTTCCTTCCTTCCTTCCTTCCTTCCTTCCTTCCTTCCTTCCTTCCTTCCTTCCTTCCTTCCTTCCTTCCTTCCTTCCTTCCTTCCTTCCTTCCTTCCTTCCTTCCTTCCTTC
This sequence comes from Molothrus ater, assembly GCF_012460135.2. Lineage (NCBI taxonomy): Eukaryota > Metazoa > Chordata > Aves > Passeriformes > Icteridae > Molothrus > Molothrus ater. The sequence continues at coordinate 84,457,769 of NC_050479.2, forward strand.
CTTCCTTCCTTCCTTCCTTCCTTCCTTCCTTCCTTCCTTCCTTCCTTCCTTCCTTCCTTCCTTCCTTCCTTCCTTCCTTCCTTCCTTCCTTCCTTCCTTCCTTCCTTCCTTCCTTCCTTCCTTCCTTCCTTCCTTCCTTCCTCCCAAAACTTTCCAGGCCCACACATCTTCATCCTGAAAGATGGAATGAATGAAATACTTTTTTGCATACTGTGCTGAGCATTTCTTTAGGACAAAGGAATTTTAATGTTACTTTCAAATAAGCGACATAGTTACGTGAAAATAATTTACTGAAGATTAATTCAGTCCAGTCTGCAAGTCCAATTAATTCATGTAATCAAAAAATTAAAAAGAGGTCTCCTAATCAGTGCAGTGTTTCACCTCATGATAGGAATGGAATAGAGGGAGGGAAGAGTCCTCAAGACTCCTTGACTAAATTTGCCTAATCCTTTGGTTTATAAAATGAAGGGAACAGCCTGGTGCATGACAGTGAACAATTCATTTCCAGTTGAATGAGTACAGCAAGAGAAAGTGCCCTTTCTAATCAGTCAGATTAAATAGGAGCTCTTTCATGGCAAATCAGTGACTTCAGCAATTATAAAAGAAACTGGACATGAACACAGAACCTGTTCCAATTAGTTTCCATTAGTGAATTCCTTGAAGTAGTTTGTGAAAGCAGTAAACAAATGAAACTAAGTACATTTGCAATATGTTTTTCATTATCTTAAATACTTTAGTTTCTTGAAGAATCTTAATAGCAGCTCTCTGAGTTTGAAACTAATTTAGATGCTCATATTAATATTATCTACCTTTCCCCCTCACGTTCCCCCTTAGCTGATGTTTATGACTTAAAATCTCTTTCCACTTTTTAGTATATGTACAAAACATATCCTTTTCACCTTTACTTACCAAACTGTGCTGTGTATATCCCTCTAGGGATAGTGTGTGTGTCTTTCTAGGGATGAGGTATCCAGGGAGAGTGAGGATCCAGGAGTACTTATTGGATGGACTCTGTCCAGGGCCAGCTCCTGCAGTGTCATTACTGGGTAACTGTGGGACTCTGTAGCTTTTGCTGGAGATTTCCAAATGATCCTGGCTCAGAACATCCCTAGAAATTCTTTGGAAGACTGGTATTCATCTCAGACTAAAACTTCAGAAACTATATGAACAACCTGATGAATTTTGTTAGATGAGTACAAAGTCTCTCCCACCACTCCCTTATTTTTTCTCTCTCTTTTTTTTTTTTTTTTCTTTTTTTCCCCGTTGGTTGGGGTTTTTTAAGGCTGGTTGTTGGGGATTGTGGATATTCTCAGTTAGGTCGAAGAGAGAACAGAGATAATTTCTCTCAGGCCAAGCCTGGGAAACTTAGAGAAAAGAATTAAAACAATTATTATCTCTCTTTCTGCACATGTTGCTTATAGATATGATCTTCCAGAGTGTGCTATTCTTAGTTCACCAATAGTGGGAGAGGTTTTTACTCTAAGACCAATCAAATCTTATCTTAGCAAGTCGGGTTATAAGAAATGTGCGATTCTCCATTAAACGCCTTCTTTTCACCCTCTGAAGACTGGAATGTTTTGTTCCCATTCCTGACTCAACAACGACAGGGGGTTTTTGGTGTGGGTTTTGCTTTTTTTTTTGTTTTGGTTTGGATGTTTTTTTGCTTGTTTGTTTTTGTTTGCTCTTGCTTGGTTTGGTTTTGTATATAGATTTACCCACCAAGGCCCCCAAGTGTGTACATGCAGATCCCCATAGCCATCGTGACTTCACAAGACAGACTTTTCCTATTTCAGCTGTGATTGGCTTTTCTGTAATACAAATTGGATATTATTCTTGGTGTTGGCCCCCAGAGTGTCTTTAGACATATGAGCAAATCCTGCATCTCTTCCTACCTGGTTCAGTTATGTCTCTCCATGCTTCCCATTGTAGTGACACTGTCTGCTTTAAAACACCTCAAGCAAAAGCTGCAGAGACATTCATGGCAGTCTTCCTATTTTCCCAAATTAAACAAAACAGCTGCTACTTATTAGTTGCTACCTTGTTTTCTCCAGTTCATTGCACAGAGGTTCTCCTGTACTGGTGGAGAAGACAGACTACTGCTCTGTCGCAGACATCTTTTCACTAAAAATCCTTTCTTTAGGATTTTTCCTTCTGAGAAGCTAAGAGGCCTCAGAGACAGAATGTAAACAATGGTTATCTGCTGCTGTGGAATGCAGCAGGTCCACCTGTGATTGGCCCATCTTGGATGTTTATAATTAATGGCCCATCAAGGACCGAGCTATCTCGGACAGAGTCTGAGAGAGCTGCCTTTGTTATCACTCTTTGCTTTTCTATTCTTAGCTTAGCCTGCTGAGGAAACCTTTTCCTTTCCTATTTCTTTTTAGTTTAGTTATAATGTAATATATATATATATATCATAAAATAATAAATCAAGGCTTCTGAACATGGAGTCAACATTCTCGTCTCTTCCCTCATCCAAGAACCCCTGTGAGCACAGGTCACACTGCTCCTTCTGCTAAACTTCCTTTTGGCTCAAAACTTCTTTTCTACTGTGCTTTCTCTTTTTACCTCTGATGTTATCTGTTCATAAAAGTGTATTGAGTACTAAATGGTTGTTTCCTAGTTTATTTTCTCAACTTTAAGGTGAAAGCAAAAGATGGCTCAAGTCTCAGAAATCTTTCTTAATCTCCTCTCTTCATTTGTCATAAATATTATCAATTGCCATTTTAAATTTTAATTTTTTTAATCTATAACCTTTAACTGGGGAAAAGAGGATTGACTTTTGTTGTTGTTGTTGTTGTTGCTGTTTGCTATTTTTTCCCCAAATTCATACCTCAAATAACACTCCTTTAAATGGTTTTAGAAAGAAGCTTGTAAGTTACAATAATTCCTTCTTCTGTAGATTCCTAAACTTCACTTGTGGAATAGCTTATTTTGGAACCTCCCACAGGGGACATAGGTGGAATTTTCCTTGTGGAAATTCTGTTTGGGCACAGATAGCACATGACAAGACTAATCTGCCCCAGACTCTGTACAGATAGGCATATCATGTTCTGTGAGTACAGGCTTAGTTCTCATCCTTCACTCCCAACAGTTTTCTCTTGATGCAAATCAACTCTTTGTATTCCTTGCTTTCACCCACGCATTCCTAGAGTTAAACAAATGTCAGAGCACAAGCACATTTTGTTCATTTCTTTCAGACAGTGAGGTAAATACTGTAAATGTATAAAAACATGATTTCAGACTACACATAAGAACCATCCTAGAATCCATAAGGTCCAGCACCAGCCCAAGCAAATGACACCCATTCCCAATGCAAATTAAATTCCATATTTTTCAGCAAGAAAGGTACTAAAGTAAAAATGAGATGCTCATTGAGGTGCTTTTGTGTTCATTATGTATGAGATATACTGGAGAATCTCACTTAAATATTAATTTCTTTAAGTTGCAAAACCAGATGTTTTGTCCCAGCGTCTCAAATGCATAAAATTTTAAGCATAAAAATTTTCAACCCTTGACCCTCTGTTCCTGTGCTGTCCAGTTTTTTATCCTATTTTTTCAGGCTCCTGCTCTGTCTCTAATGCAAGCATAATAATACTTTGACAAACTGGTGTTATTGCAATTGCATTTTAAGACACCCCATTTTGGTGAATAAGAACTCTGCTATTCCAGTCTGACCTGAGCTAGAGTTTTGCAAGCAACAGATCAGTATTGGGTAATCCTGTTTATATTTGGAGGAATATGTTATTATGAGGTACAGTGAGCAAATATGGAAATTACTGGAAACTAAAGAGCCCTCCAGAGGAGCTGCAGAACTTGTAATTCTATTCAGGACCTATTTTTCATGGTTTGATCTGCACAGCATAAAATGTAGTAAGCCAAACATCTGCTAACAGAAATGTACAAAATGAAAATGCAGAGAGCCTTCCCTCTGACTGGGGAGATCTAGCAGCTCTAAAATCCTGCTCTCACAGTTTGGCAGGAAGGGTACAATACTGGCTGGAAAAGAAATAGGCTGTACCCTTTCTGTGCCTCAGAACCCTCTACCCTGCAATAAACACAGCAATGCAATCAAGGCTTTACCTCTCTACTGCTGAATTCAGTCAGCTGAGGAAAATCATCAGCACAGTTTTAAAACATAGCATCCTAACTGGGGACTTTGAGTCTAGTAATAAAAAATATATAATAAGGTTTAGAAACAAAACCACTGGCAGAGATTTAAAGCTAAGAGTTCTCTTTGTAAGAGTGGGTGAGATTAATAATAAAAAATATAATGAGGTTTCTGTATGCACAGACAAGGATTTTTTATTTATTCTTATACTTCTCAAGATTCCATTGAACATGTTGTGCCTGCTTTTGACAGCTGAACAGTGTTCATTCTTTGTACAGGGCATCTGTATCTAGCAAAGATATGAGAATGCAGATAGAAATGAACCTCTATGCACTGTGTTTGATTTGGTGTTGCTAGAGAAACCTCAACATCTGCTATGCAAACTGCTATGGAAGAATTCAACTTTTACCCATACAACTCTCATAGGCATTCTTCTGTCTGCATTCTTACTCTAAGGAAAGAATGTCTCCTCTGGAAATTTGCCGATGGCACAAAGGAGTGGCCAATATACCCCAGAGGGCTGTGCAGCCCTTCAGAATCTTCTCTCAGTGGGTTGGAGAGATGGGCAGAGAGGAACCTTCTGAAATTCAACCAAGGCAAATGCAGGGTCCTGCACCTGGGGAAAAATAAACCCACACAGCAATACAGGCTGGGGATGACGTGCTGGAAAGGAGCTGTGTAGAGAAGGATCTGGGGGCCCTGGTGCACAACAAGCTGCCCATGAGCCAGCAGTGTGTCCTTGTGGCCAAGAAGGTCAATGGTATCCTGGGGTGCATTTTCAGCATGCCAAGGGTGGTGATCCTACTCAGCTCTGGTGATGCCACATCTGAAATGCTGTATCCAGTTCTGGGCTCCTCAGTACAAGAGAGTTGTGGAGCTCCTGGAGCAGGTGCAACAGAAAGTGACAAAGATGATTAGGGGACTGGAGCACCTCTCTTACGAGGAAAGGCTGACAGAGTTGGGTTTGTTCAGCATTGAGAAGAGACTGAAGGCAGGGTGTCAGGAGGATGAAGCCAGGCTTTTCTTGGTGGTGCCAAGCACTAGAACAAGAGTAAATAGGCAGAAACTGATGCATGGGAGTGTCCACCTGAACATGAGGAAGAACTTTACTATTCAGGTGATGGAAAACTGGAACAGATTGCCCTGAGAGGCTGTGTAGTCTCCCTCACTGCCTATAACTTAGGAACTATCAAGACACAATCCTGTGCAATATTCTTGAGTCTGACCCTGCTTGCACAGGGAGGTTGGACCACTGTAGTCCTTTCCAACCTTACCCATTCTGTGATTCTCTGATTCTGTGAAAGAGTAGATGAAGATGGGAGGTGTTCTCCTTAGTATCAATGTGATCTGAAAGGAAATAGAAGTGCCATGAGTTTATCACTGAGTGTCAGTCTATTTATACTTGCATGCACTGTGAGTGCACTGAAAATGCCTATTTAAAAGAATGTTTGACATTTGTGTACTCAAGCACAAGGATCTTAGGCCATGGTATGGGACATAGCATCCCAAGAGGACATTGAAAGCAGTGATGATCTCAGAAAAAGGCATCAGTGCTTTGCCTGCTCAGGCCTATGGGCCTTGCTTTCCCTTGAAAGGAAGGTAATTACATCACTATACAATACCTATTCCAAAATATCCCTTGCCTACAAATCACTGAGGTATTGCATAACAAGTAATATCCAGTAATATCACTGGTAATACCAAAAGCTTGTGAAAAATGATGTGAAATAAAAGTACTTCTTCTTTTATGGATAAGATACAGAATTTAATAATACAAACAGAAACAGTTCATGTGCTTCAAGTTTTAAAGTGCATTCAAACATATTATCTCAAAGAAAGGAATTAGGAGGATTTTTAAAGCCTTGTATAGACATCTAATTTGTAATAGAAAAGGGACAATGACCTAATGTCACAAGGCCATTTAAAATTTCAGGCCAACTGATCTTTCCAGTCAGATATCAGCCCTCCAGTGTACACATGACTATGTGACGTCTGCTTCGATTGCTTGCTGCAAGGATTTTTTTCCACATTTGCCTACAAATGCTGATGGCTCTGGGGCTAAGTGAATGAAGAATCTGCAGCAGAAATGCTAGAGAATGAATTGCTGACAATCAGCTCTCTAACTAGTTTTGAAAATGTATGCATGTACTTCTACCTCAGCAGAGTAACGAATAAAGTGCATAGACATTAGAGTGTTATTGCCTTTTCTACATCTTGTCAGCAGTTTGTGATATGGAGTGGTGTATGTGTTTCTGAATTGTGCAGATAATGCCTGCCATGAATAAATATTTTGGCAGGGTAAGATTGCATTCTTATGAGCCTTAATTTGCATTTTTTGTCTGCAAAAGCCATCAGTGTGCATACCTTGTATACAGCTCTTTTTTCAGCAGTACTTTTGTTCTTCCTGAGTACTTAACAATGCCTACCCAGTCATATTACTCAAACTGGCAGGTGGTTTGTTCTACAGATGGATAAACTCTAGAGCATGGTAAAATGCAAGTATCTAGTAGGAGTGTTTTGTCCCATCTTTGTTGGCCATCCAGCCATCTGCCTGATTTTCTTTAAAGTACAGCCCATGGTGATTCAACAGGAAGTGAAAGTGCTGTGTTATTTGTACTAAGGTGTTTAATCATCCCTGTATCATCCAGGCAAACCCTTACATGCAGAAATCTAAATTAGTTGGGCAGATGTATAGACTAGGATGTATTCCAGATATTCTTTAAATAAATATAACCTTTAAAAGGTTTAATACCAGCTGTGGTACAAATGTGATCCTTGACTGCATAATTACATCAAATACTACCAAGGAGGTGCTTTGCATAAAATAGTGATGAGGAATTCAGAAACTTGAAGGAAAGGAAAAATCATAAGATCCCAGCAATCAGCCCTGTTCCACACTCTTTGAGGTACTTAAATCCCAGGATGATGTCGCACTTGCATCTACAGCAGTGTTGGCTAGCTCATCCAGATATCAAGGAACCTGTACTTCTAAAGGTTACATAGTCTTTAAAATAATTAATTTGAACTAATTTATTGAATGAAAGAATTAATCTAAGAATATTAAGCACAAAGACAGCACCTGCGTCTCAGGAAACCAGTCGGACACAGAAGGCTGGATGAGAAATATTGGTGCATAGCTGCACTAGCTTAGACTGTTTTCTAGTGCATGTCCTTTCCTGAAAGTCTTAGCAGGGTATATGTCCTATGATCTGAACCAGAAGTTTTTTATTCCTATTCCACAGCTGAGTTACTATATGGCAATAATCATACTATTATGTATTATTGCTCTTATTTCTCAATCAGTATGGAGTATATGATTTCTGGGTCAGGAAGTCTCTCCAACTGGGTGTTTGCTCAGTGCCTGGCAGAAAGGAGCTGTGATTTCAAAGGGTGCTTATGATAACATTAAAGCATAAATACTACTTTATATCCCTTATTTAAGGCTTGAAACAGTGGCCTGGGAACTCCAAAGTCTGTTAAGAGGAGGAAATATGATAATTAAGCACTGTTGAGGAAATTAATATATTTTTATCTGTATTTCTGGTGCTTAGGGGGATTATTTTTTTTCATGATATATCCTCTTTTACTAAATGAAAAGTTGGAAATAGGAAGATAAGTTGTCAGGAGAGAATATCATGACATTGCATTTAGTTTTTTTTTTTTTCATATGTCATTCTTCCTATCATCATTTTAGTTAAAGAATTATTTCTGGGAGAAAGAAGGATAGGTTCAGTATATAATACTCTGATGAATATACAAGTGTTACAAAGGTGTCTGGTGCCAAATTTTATATATTCCTAATGAACATAGTTACATGAGACTTTGGAAACTGATGAAGGAATCACATCCTCTTAGCTCTAGGTTCTCCTTTATCCTCTTTTCTCAGCAAATCTATGACTAAAACAGTCAGTCATTCATATCAGCAAGTGCCAAAACAGTGAAGATTGTTATCTGAAGAGATTTCCTTGTTTTACCAAGTACTTTTCTACTAGCAAAATCTTATAACACAGATGAAAATCTTGGAATCCAAAGAGCTGGCTGTATGATTTTGTTTCTATGGCTTTCTCAGCTTCAATGAAAAAATGCATACAAGCAGAGTGACAGATTCACTCTGCAAAACCAGTAGAGTTTTAAATTGTGCCTATATCCATTTTACAATTATTCTGTTTGAAAACTTGTTTTATAATGACTTTCATAACCACCTCTCTGAAGTGTGCTGTAGTGAAAATAAGGCAAAGAACCATTTCCTTTCTCAGAAATTAGGTTGCTTTGCTTAACACTTTTGTTTTGGATTGTTACACTAAAACATATTCAGCTTTTTCTCTTGCTGCTGCAAAGGATCTGCTTCATGCACTGGTTAAAAACTGCAGTTCCTTAAATCAAGATTCATCTCATCCTTGCTATTTGAGCTCCTTGATCACCAGAGGTGATCAGGCAATCTCACTTGGAAAGCTTGTACTTGGAAACAACTAGTCAGCTCTGCACTTCATAAGTTCTGTTTATTGCCATTGCAAGGCAGCTGCATCTTCTAGATTCCTCATCAACTGGGTCAGAAAGATTCCAAGTTGTAAGGAAAATGCATTAATTTAATGATTAATGAAGTAAAAAAGCTTCAACTAAATTACTAAGAAACATTACAGAGCAGGCTAAAGTAGAAAACTGTTTAAATTGCTGTCTTAGGTCATTAAGTATATTTTTCTGCGTTAAAAAAATCAGAAGTTATTAAACATGTTTGTGGAAGCAAGAAATTAGGCCATTAATTTTTTTCCTTTTCTGCAAAATAAAAAAGTAGTTTCAAGGCTTAGAGAGGGTTTGATATGACATTTGGGCAGCTTAGAGCTCAAACAAAAGCAGGGTCTTTGACATCACTTTAATACTTGGATAACTTATAAATGCAGGCCCTCCTTTTTGAACTTGAGAGTGCTACTATGGGTAGGAGTGATTGGAATATGAATGGATTTGCTGAACAAAATCTTTACTACACCCTCCATTCTTTATGTTCCTATCTCCTTCTTTCCATTCCCCTTTTCCAGTCCAAAATGCACTGATTCCAGTTCGTGCAGTAGAAAGTATTTGATTTATGAAACAAAATTATCTTTTGCTCACATCCTTAGCTTTTATTCTCTTTTACTGAGCAAGACTGGCTGTCCAGACCTATATGTCAAGACAACTGAAACTGCCTCCCACTGAAATCTTTGGGAGTGAGCAGCAGAATCAAATCAAGGTTCTGTTCTAATCTTAATGTAGAAATGTGTCATTGCTGCTGAAGTTTATAATTGCTTACAAAAATTATGGAATTAATTCAAAATTTGTACATGCAAAAACATCAACTTCTTGCATCCGAGACTCACTCTAATACTGTGAATTATTGCTGTGAATACAGCCAGTAAATCACACTTACATAACTGTCTCTAAAAGTTTAGAAGGGTGCTAATTACTTTATCTTTTCACTTTTCCATGTATTATCTTTGTCAGAGTGGAGAAAATGGCACCTGAGAATGTAAGTTTTTAAACTTGTTCATACTAAAGATTTTTGGAAACCAGAGGAGAATTTTAAATACAAATCTGTTCTACATGGTTGGAAATCCAGAAGGATGGAGCTCATAGGAGACCTCTGTAAAATGACTGATTTTGCCTCAGATGACTTAGCAGGTGCTCGGAGGTGATGATTATTAGCAGAATCAGTCACAAATGTTAACTTCGCATGAAATTTTAGTGGACTGATTCTATCGTATCAGTGATTATTTTAAAAAACCATAAAACTGCTTTTCTACTTTACATAGATCTCTAATGTCTGCCTAGATGCTCACACTGCTTCATTGGATGCATATATGGATTAAAACTCAAATGTATTGTAGATATTTTTATGTGGGAAGCAGAACATCTTGAGATAATCAGGTCTATATGTGCTGAGACATTGAAAAATGACACACAACGACAAGTCAACCTTCCAGTCGTGTCCAGAACAACATCAGAGGTTAGCCTGATGTATTTTGAAAGTTAGAACTCTGACAATGATTTCAATATATGAAAACTATGCTTGATTACAGAAGGAAGGGAAAGCCTCAAAAGAAACACTACAATCTGATAAAATTTTTACATATTTTTGTGATATTTTATACATATTTTGTGATATATTTGTGTTATTTTATACTAGAATGTAAAGTTTTAAAGATGTGGGAGTGCATCTATTTTTTCCCATTAAGGAACTTATACTAGGCTCTTATATTTACAGAATACTTCTGGTGTGAAACATCAAAAGGAAATTGAGGTCTCTTTAATCATTAAAATCAATTTTCTCAAAAAACACCTACTGTTGTACTTCTCAAGGAAGGCTTTATGCAATCAATAGAGAGCTCTTCTAATGGAAGTGGCCTTTGCAGAATGCTTGGTTATATATTTTTTTGTATAAGGATCATCATAATCATCATCTATGGCATTTGTACATTTGTCAAGGTCAATAAAGAAAACCAATCTATTTTAATTTATTTTCAGTCAATTTCACTACATGTATCTTAGTGTTAACAGGTTCTAAAAGTAAATGTATTCAATTATGATATTTCACTGGTTGTATAAAAAAGGACAATGTTGTTTTGAAAGTGTATGTATGGGTACTGTATTGACTTTTGTATCTATTAATCAGAGACACTTGGATCAACCACAGACCAAATTTCTCTGCTCCAACTGACAGCAGAATGTAATTCTTGTCTAGGAATACCTGTATTATCTGCATATACTGTAGGGTAGCTTACAGAAATTCATTCCATCTGCCTGTTCTCTGTACAAGAACTGTCGTAAATATTTAATACTTCTAAGAATGCAGTGAAATATTCAAGAACTTGACTATGTCCAGTCCCATTAATGGATTCAAATCCCACATGTCCATGGTTGACTGTGTATTCACAGAAGAGAAAAAGGCCCTGAGATGTTGTGCTCCTGCAAAGATGTTAGCCTGGCTTCATGCACTGACAAGATTAATTGCAGGCCTCTGAACCTGATATGTTTTCTTAATATCTAACATGGCTCTTACTTTTCTCATTCAGGCTGAAATATGTGGCTTGCTCTTGCATAATTCAACACCAGTCTTCTCTGTGTGTGGCACTGTTTTTACTCCTTGTAAGTGCCTGCAAATTACTAAAGTCAGTGATATGATGCGCAGCAGTTTGCTTAGAGTTATTTCAATGATTATGGAAAGAAAGAAAATAAGCTTTTTCCAAACTGTCAGAACACTGCAGAAGAGACAGAAGAGACTGCAGTCATAATTTCTAGAATAGTACAAAACAATTTTTCAAGGTTTTTTTTTAGTGCATGTCCTCTTTACTCAGTGGGGTGTACTACAACATGTAAATTCTCAGGTGTGGCGCAAGTTCACTTTACATCTGCTAATTGAATTGTTCCAATATTTCTTCTGGAAGCTGACACTTAATATTTTTAATTTTTTTTTTTTTCAGATAGTATGCTGACTGAATATGTTAGGTGACAAAAAACACACACATTTAGAAACTGCCTGTTTCATACTCTATGAAAACACACTGCAAAACTAATTTTCCTCAGTTGGGACTATTCCAATACTCTATAATGGTAAGAGACCATGGAGGAAAGACAAACCAAACTTGCATGAAATATATCCAGCTTTATTAGCCTATAAAATAAGGAATACAACTGTTCATGAAGACATAAGGCCCAAGTTTATCCTCTCTAACTGGAGGTTTATATCGAAAGTCCTGGGGACATACGGGAGCATAGTAGCCATAGGATCTCTATATAGTAAAACTAAGAGGCAGCTATGGACAAGAAAGCAGCAAGCCAAAAAATGACATGAAGCATGTGGTGGAAATATGGGGAAAATATACTTTATTTTGAAAAAGAGGTCTCATTTGGGAATTTTTAATTGAACTTGGGTAGTGTTTCATCAGTCCCAAGATAGTGATGATTCTGTTTATAAAGCTTGAAACAATTCTGCATTTTGTCTCTAATATTCTGGTATGTGCTTCAGTACCTGATCTCATATTTCTCTTAATCCTATGATGCCTTCAAATTAGTAAAATTTTGTGTGTGTTCTGTGATGAAATAGTGTGCGCAACAAAAATGAACAATTCATGAAAACTGTGGAGTGGTGTGCTGAAAAAGAAACTGGGCTGGAAAGAATTTCAAGGTGGCACCTGCTCTGAAACTGGACTTGAGGGCCTACAGAGGGCCCCTTCAACTTAAAGTGTTCTGTGACTCTACAATTCTGGATTTTCAGAATTATTCCAAGAACATTAAAGAGCCCTAGGTAGACAATGATGTGTTGAAAGCAGTGGAAATTTGATAATGTCAATGATCATTCTCCAAAATATCAGGCATATCCCTATCCCCATGACTGTTCTAAAAATTCCAAAAAAGGAATGCTTTGTTTATATTTGTCATGAATGCTAAGTTCTTAGCAAATCTTAATTACAGTGATTTGAGGTTTAATTAGAATGTTTACTGGTTTGGTATCAGTAGATTCATTTTTAATGCTGATTGTTTATTCAATGACCATTTGCCTCTTTTAGAAAATCTAAAATAAAGTCCTCTGATGAAATATGTCAATTCTCATGGACAATTTCTTTAGTCCAGAACTGAATTTGCACATACATGTATAGTATACAGATGAATGAACTGCTGAATTTCAGCTGAGAATAATCAACTCACTGATGGAAAACTTAATATGTCCATGACCAATGTTGAAGTCTCAGATGTGAATCAAAGAGAGGAGAACACAAGTCCTCTTTATCAGTTTACCATTGCAGAGTTCTATTCCATTCTGTTTTTTCTTTCCAGGCTCATCCTATTTTCTTTTAAAGTAATAAAATTGGATTATTAGGTTTTTTTTTAATCCAGTCCCCTCCTATTTATGGTTAGGTATATAACCATATATATAAGAGTGAGAAATCATCTTCATATATTACAGAGCAGGAGAAGAAAATTTATTTATATCAAAATGACAATAAGAATTCAGAATAGTCCACTTAAAAATTATGAAATGACATGGACAAATATATTTTAGATAATGAAGGATATTCTAACGTGTTATTTGAATTATTCCTTTTCCTTTCAATCTGTAAGCAGTAATAGTAGTAATAATAATAATAATAATAATAATTTAATGTCAAGCTTAAAACTTGATATTAATATGTTACCCATTATTAAAATGTAAGTTTTCTCTCTCCACTTAATAGTTATGTAGATGCAACATACCAAAGTAATATATGCCTTGTAGACATCTATTTAGAGATGGCAGATGTACACAGTGCTCTGGATTCCAGTTTGGGCTATTTTATGCTATTACTGTCTGAACATGATAGATTCCTTTTTCATATGATTTATAACTTGTCATTACAGGACACTGTAGTCCTCCAGACAACATTAATCTATTGGTGATTCTGAAGTGAAGACGCGATTGATGCTGTATCAGAAACTGGTGACATAGGTAAGCTCTTTTCTTTTCAAACCTTTCTTGCTGAAATGCATAGCTGTACCTAAACAGGGGTCACAAAACTATTCTAACTTCTGTAGCACAGAATACAAAATTCATCAAGGCTCTCATTTGTTTAAATTTTTATTTTTCAGATAAACTTTTTTTAACTTTTTAAACTTTTTAAAAACATTTTTAATTAAGCAAAAATATCTGGTTTTATTACTTTTACCAAATGATTTTTAGCAATTTTTGGGTTGTCATCTCTAATCTACCTTGAGTGAATTTCTCTTTTATATTTCTTATTGAAATAGATAGCAACAGATCTCCTTTCACTTCTCTCAAGGATTTTATACAGAATTCTCTTCTGCTGTTGCACAGAACTTTTGGAAAGGTACCAATGAATTGATTGTCCTCTCTTGTTCTAAAATCAGCAGTAGGAGTGACACTTAGAGATTTAATGACATGAATAAGACTCTACTTTTATGTTCTTGAGCATTATGTTTCTACCTCTCAAATGCTGTTCGAGTCACTAAAAAACTTCTGCACTATTTTTCCTAAAAATATCCTTCATATCCTCCACAGTGAGATAAATGCTTCTTGACTGATTTCTGCAGAGGGCAGAAGAAAAACACTGAATGTAAATCCAAAGAGATGCATTTAATCTACAACTGTCATGCTCTGATCTGGTTCTGCATTTCAAGACTCTTCAGAGATACTATACAAAAAGTTCAAAGAAACACTTCATGTGATTTGACTACACTGAGATTTTAACTTCCATAATGTAATAGACAAAAAATCATTTACCTGTTAAAAACATGGCCCGATTCACTGACGGTATTGCTACACATCTTTAAGGTCTATAGATGGTGTAATCTTAAAATTATGGACGTAGCACTAAAAGACAAAACAGGGCAAGTTTGCTGTCACTTAAATCTGCTATTAGAAGGGTTAGGGGCCTATAGAGGGAGGAAAAGCTGAAATCAAACCCATTTAGGAAAACAGTATGAAAGACATCCCATAAGCTAAAGTAAGATGTGTAACTGCATACTGTGCTCATTCTCCTGTCCATTGCCTTGTTGGGACCCTAATCACTCACACTACCACAGTACAGCAACAGCTATGTGTTACTGCATCTAGCAGAATAGTTTATCCTGTATTGAATTTACTGATGCCTTCCGTCTCTGTCTGGGGCATGCAGAAATATTGTCAGCCTAAGGATTGTTTTTGTGTGTGAGTCGGACTTGCCTTGGCTGGACACCAGGTGCTCACCAAAGCCCCTCTATCACTCTAGTTCCTCAGATTAATTTATTTACAATCAAATCAGAGTAAGATAATGGCCAGTGTCAGTTTCTCCTCTGCCAGCTGGCATGGGGTCTGTCTGACAACCTGTAGACTCCTGGTGCCAAAACCTTGTCATGTAACCCTAATACAGAATATCAGTGACTCTTTAATGAGTGCCTTCACAGTTATTGCAATTGTATATTTATTGACTTCTGAATTCTGAATAACCTCTTCCATTGATATTCCCCAAACATAATAAGGCCATATTCCCACGGGTCCTGATCAAGTGAATGGGTGGAAGGAGACTCCTATTTGAAATGGGGCACATTTCAGAGCAGGAGCCTATTAATGGGGCACATTTCAGAGCAGGAGCCTAATTTTGAACATTGACTTTTGGAGATGTTGATCTTTCTTCATTGACTGTAATTAAACTCAGGGCTCTTAAGCCTCACTGAGCTAAAGCAAACCTGTATGACTGTATCCTCCTGTCATGCCTTTTTTTCTTGGTGTTTTATTTTTATGCTAATTTCCATGCAAGTAAATATCAGACACAGAGCATTTGATTTGTAATGATGACTTTGGCATTGCAAATGGTGACTGTAGAATGTGGCAAAATCTAGAAGCTTATAACTGGAGTTTCAGATCTGACATATCAGTACCTTTAGGGAGGAGACTCTTGTACATGGAACACATTCCAGCATAATACAAAGTGCTGCAGTTTTATCCTATACATTTCTCCTAGCAAATGAAGCGTTGCTAGTAGCAGACCTTGAGGGATCAAGGATCCGTTTCTATCAGAAGAATTTTGTAGCAGATATTTGGCAATCTTTGCCCTGCTTTGGCTGAAGACTTTATACTCTGGTCCTCAGAGAGGAAACCTTATCAGAAATGACTGACATCTTACAAAACATGCAATATAATGTGTTTGCTCAAAAGTGCAACATTAGCAACTGGGAAATTGAGTATTTGAGCCTTGGATATGTTGCTGAGATTTTGGCTTTTGTTGATGGTTTTTTTCTCATTCTTTTAAACAGAGTTTTATTTGCTTGCTCTTGAGAGCTCAGGTTAAGTGTTCTCTGTTTATTCCCAACCCTTTCTCTGCTATGTGAAGTAGAGTTCTTGGTAGCACCATCTGTCCCTGAGAAGAAACAACAACAAAATTGTGGGTTGGACACACAGCATTCCAGTGTTTTCCAGTATGATTAATTTGGGAATGAGGACACATTCAGTTTCCAGCTAGCTTTCTTTAAGATTTTGGCAAATTTTCTCTATTTCTCTTAGTTAGAGCAAAGAATTTGGAATTCACCTGGGTTTTTTTTTCTGAAATGTAACAGTATGCTGAAATAGAAAAGTACAACAATCTTCCATGATTTAGACCAATATGATAAACATGATGCAGAGAGATCTAAACAGCATTGCAATTTTCTATTTAAATTATTATTTTTGACCATTCCTCTAAAAGTATCAAAATGATTCTTCATACTTTGAATCAGACAAATATAGGTAACAGCATTTTAATGACTTTCAGGCCATTATCTCAGGCTCATGAATATACATCTTCTAGTATATAACCTTGTGTGCTGTAAGTTTATTTTTTAATTAACTCAAATATTTTGTATATGGTATCAGTTAATTAAGGTTGCGCTTTTTCATAAATTACATAGGTTGATAGATTTGGTGGAAAAATTCAGCCTTAGCACATGTATATCATACAATCATTGAGTAGATTTGATTGGAAGTTGCCCATGGATGCTATTTGATCTTAAGCACTCCGAATAAGATCAATTTTAAATTAAAAATATCTTTAAAAGGAAGGAAGAAGCAAATTATTACCTATTTTTTCTGCTTTTCTGTTTGTTGGTTGTGGGGGGTTTTCTCAAATAAATATTAAAATATATTCTTTTTTGCAGAGTTTTTTTTCTGAAAGATATAATTTAAATTCAGCAGAATTACTTTAAAATGTAAAATTAACTGTGTTCTAGGACCCACTTAGTTCTGAAATCATAGTTTAGAAATTATAATGCTCTTCTACATATTTAGACTTGACTTTTCACATGCAAAAAAAAAACACCCTAAAACTAGTCATGAGTGAGGAACTTGACTCCATTGCATCTTGAATATGAAAAATGAGCAACTGCAGCCAAAGACCACATTTCTAATTAGAAAACTTAATGAAGAAATGTTTTTCCCAATGAGATCTAAGACAGTATGGTGAAATTTGCCTTGAGAAAACATAGAAAATTACTCTGTGAGTGAATTTATGAATTAAAATATGTCAGAAAAGGCATTTTTGTCACATGTCCATCTTGTCACATAATGAACAAGCCCCAGCACTCCTCTTCAGGTTCAGGTGTGACAATATAGTAATAACTCTGTCTTGGCATCATGTTGTTCCTAATATGGAGAGAACTTTTGGGTAATAACAGATGTGCCATCTTTCCATGCTCCTTGCCTTTGTGTAGTAATGTGCTCCTGGTTGTGCCTGCACTCCCATCTACTAGTAAAATTAATTGTCACTATGATCATGGTACACAAATCTGGAAAAGAATGTGGATCCTGAAAGAGTAATGAAAAAAAATGACAATTTAGGTCATTAAAAACTTTACAGCTTACTGTTTCTGTAGAAGCCAACACTTCCTAGATAATTTGTGTTTTCAAGTGAGTAGTATCTTCTTAAGAGGTATTTTGGTGCTTTTCAGGGTTGTGACCAACAGATTTTTCTTGGGAGTAGGACCTATGCTGGAAGTAATATCCCAAGAACTGTGAATTCTCAGAAGATCAGTATTGATAATCTTTTCCTTTTAGTAATTCACATTGTACTTGTCAACTTATTCCTGAGGGCTGTAGTCATCCCCTATGCACTAAAAAAACCAGGTGGATTGAAGATTAAAAAGATATTGTGTTTTTTGTTGATAGAAAGGAGGGTTTGTCTGTACTAATAATTGAATTTCCATCACAAAATGCAATGTCTGGACTTCCAGCTAGTGTCTTATTTCTAAGATGGGAAAGATTTTATTAGTTACAAATGAAAGAAAACTAATTAGTGTAATTTGTGGACTATATGCTGATGCAGTCAAACTCTGTTAAAACAAATTAAACATGTTAAAACAAAACGATTTGTCAAAATAAAGATTAATCTATTAAGAAAGAAATAGACAAATTTAGCTCAGTTCCTGATTAGATTTCTGGGTTTATCCTAACATAGTCTTACTTTTAGCTTTGTTTGTTATTTTTGAATATCATCTGTAACAATCAAAGTTGTAACACAGGCATCTTTAAACTAAAGGCACAGGTTTCTTTGTCATCATCACTACAGAGTAACAAAATGATAGTAAATAAGATGCCTTGCAGTCAGAGCATCCATTTTATGCAGAAAGCAAGCAGCCCTAGTATTAAGAGATGTTCCCTTGGGACAAGAGTCTTTGATTCAGTGATTATGTTCAATATAGTAAGACTGAATTACTTTAATCACTAAGTAAATTACCAGAGTTACAGTTATAATGAAAATTCAGAGTTGAGAATTAGGAGCTAGAATAGCAGAGAAAGAAGCCAGGTGAAGTCAAAGCAAAAAGGGAGCAATATTAGAGGTGTGTTTGAGAAGGACTAGCTGCCCTGGCTGAGACTTAAAGTCACGACATGGGATTTGGCAATGTGTTTCATTTCTAGAAAGATTCTATCAGTTTCACCAATGCATATTTGACACTTCTAAGACAACAGATGAAGCTGAATACTTTTAATCAGATGCAAGTTGCTAGAGAAATCCATGCTGTTAGACACAATTACTTGTGAAGGAGATTAATGTTCCGTTTTCTGCAGCTTAATTGTTTAAATAATTTTTCTGTTGATGTTATGCTTTCCCACATACTCTCTTATGCAACTGTCACACTTTATGCAATAATTTATAAATGAATATTGAAATGAACAAAAGGGTAATAAGTAAAAAAAACTTTGTAAAAGTTGGCATTTATTTAAATGACAATGATGTTAATTGGGAGGTCTGGAATTAATCCAGTGCTGAAGAGTGGCAACATTATTTTTTTTCCCTTATTTTTTGTCTTTTGAGATCTGACGGTACGTAATAGTGACTCATTTATCAGGAAGACTTCTCCTCTTTTCAAGTAGGAAAAAAAAAAGAATAAGGAAACTGTATTGTGAATAAAATTAACGTGAATAAAATTAATGTGAACATTGATGAAGCAAGATGGGTGAATGCAAACATATGCAGCTGACTTAAAATTACACTTGAGCACTCCAGCCTTTGACTCTACCATTCTGCAAAAATTCTCATACAAAGTCACTGCACTGAGACTGGTGATGAGGATGTCCCAAAGGAAGAAAAATGTAAGGCACTAAACTAGCAGTAATATTTTTTACACCTTCACTATTCTGATGCAAGGCATGAACAATATTCATTTTGATGTCACTGCTATTTTTTATGCTCTATCATTTCCCCCTTACAGTGTCACCACTCAGTTTATTATGTTTCTTGAATTTGTCAAAGACGAGGCTTCAGCTACTGAAGCAAAGCTGAAACTGCATCTTTTTCCAGCAGATATAATCTCCTCTGCTGCTATGGGAAAAAAACCCAAAGCTGTTACACTGGAGATTTTTGCTCATTTTTTTTTCCTTTTTTTTTTTTTTTTTAGTTTTGCTCTGTGGATTTTTACATGTCTCAGTTAAAGTTAAGGTTATGTTGTTTCTTTAAACTTTTCTTCTTACAGGGAAAGGAATTGCATGGGTTTTTTCAATTAATAAGGATTGGAATCTATTTTATATCAAGTGAGATGTGTTGCTAAGCAGAGCAGTACTGAACATGTGGCATTACCATAATTTCCAATTTTTACTTTGCATTCTTAGGTCTAAGATGTTACAGAGGAATCTGATACTTATCATCTTCATTCTTAAAAGTCCAGAGGAGATATGGGGAGAGAAATAGGGGGATCAAAAAAAAATATAGAAGTGGATTCACATTTGCCTTCTACCTCACAGAGTTTACATTGGGCCAGGAAAATAATATGAAAGAAAAATGTTGATACTTTATGATGATTCTGAAGGCAAATCTCCAGGGACACAGATTTCCAGTGCAGAATGTCTGAATTTTAGGTGGTGAGCAATGAGGGAGGGTAAAGCACACTGTGGAGGCACCATGTCAGAGTGGGAAATGGTAATGTGTGCTAACAGATGTGTTCAGAGCCA
Source organism: Molothrus ater (assembly GCF_012460135.2). Lineage (NCBI taxonomy): Eukaryota > Metazoa > Chordata > Aves > Passeriformes > Icteridae > Molothrus > Molothrus ater. Next base: position 84,477,799 of record NC_050479.2, read on the forward strand.
GGTTGGATGGGACCCTGAGCAGCCTGGTCTAGTGGAAGGTGTCTCTGCCCAGGGCAGAGAGATCAGAACTAGATGATTTTTAAGGTCCCTTCCAACTCAGAGGATTCTATGATTCTGTGTTTTTACTGGATTGAAGAACTATATTACTCCTCTTTGCTCTGACAATTCAGAAAAATCCATTCAGTTTCTTAGGTGATTCTTAGGTGATAGGGCCAAAATGCAGGGACGTGTTTTGAAATCTCTTATTGTTGAAACCGTAATTATTTTTTTCATCAGATCTACATTCCTTGCAGTAAGCCACCAAGACACAAGGAAATCTAAAAAGAGACCTCAAAAGGCCCTCTTCTTGTTTCCTCTAGCCACTGTTTTATCTTCTTTTTCAATATACAACACTCATATTAAATTGTTTAAATTGCCCCTCAGAAGAGGGACACAGTTTTAGGCAGCGTTATTCTGAGCTTGGAGTATCTCTCCAAATGCCTAAGAAAGTAATGAGGTGAAGTGGTGACCAGGCTGTGATCCTGGGTAAAGTGAAAGCCATTATCGTGCAGCAGGGGAGGAGCAAATACACATGCTCATCTTTAAATCTTCAGACTGATGACAGCCTAAATTCAGTGCTGAATAGTCAAAGCATCACAGTATGCATGCTAGAAAAAAAAATGGACCTGACCTTTGCAGACAATCTTACGCTTTGTAAGATGATCAGGGAAACGTGAACATCTGTGCTGGGAAAAAAAGCATCATTATTGCAATCTGTGCTGGTAGATTACTTGTAGTTAGAATGACTAATTGCAGGATGCTGAGTGACTATATGGCATAGCCTTGTTGAGGTGTGTCTGCTTTATGTTCTTGTTTTTATTGCTTTACTCAAAATATAGTAGGCAAAATAATTGAATTTGTTTAATATCACAGAGCCATATCATGGAGAAACACTTCTTTAGCTGTTTTTTACTTCATTTTTTAAACATAGTCATGTGAAACAGAATGAAAGGATTTTAGGAAGAGGTGCATCTATCTCATTTTGTTTTGCATGCTCAAGCCATTTGATGCTGAAGCAGATTATCCAACCCATCCTCCCCCATGTCTTTGCAAAAGAGGATGCAGAGCTGAGATGGGCTTGTAAAATAATAATATAGTTCATGTTTGTGTGTGGGTTGATCAAAAGAAATACTTTTTCTTCTTGGATGATATTTTGCTGAAAAATATCAGATCTAATATGATATTCTGATCTATGTGACTCTCACATAAACTTGAGGTTATTCCAGAGAAGCCATTAAGCTTGACATAGAGTCCTCTGAGATCATAATTTGGCTCGTTTTCAGCTGTTGGGTTTTTTCCTGCTCCAAAACTCATATGAGTGCCATTGACTTACACAAGATGTCTTGTAATTTCTCCTTTACCATAAAGTAGAATATCACAGATATTTTTAGTGGACTATTGATATGTGAAAGCAAGCTCTTAATCAGTTGCCTATGGCCACCATATCAAAGGAAGCTTACTAGCTGAAAGATGAGTGGGAAGATGGCTGCCAAAACTCTTAATGTGATCTGACTATCCTGTTTTATACAGTCAAATCCCATTTTTCTATGCTTTGCCTGTGTAAATTCTTCTGCCCCAATTTTTCTACAGTAAATAGTTACAATCACAGAAAGTTAATTTCTGTCTATGTGAGATGCTGAGTGATGTCAGCCCAAAAGAGTCTTTAGCAAAGTTGTGGATACATCAGAAATATACACTAGATCTGATGCCAGGTGTGCTGGGTAATGTTCAGGCATAAAACAGCTCTAGTTGGCCTGGGTTACATCTGAGACATTGAACCTACATATTAATGCACACTTATATGTGCACTGCATGCATGATTGCCCTCCCTGGGACTGGATTTTAATATTTAAAATCTGGCAACCATGCTGAGCAACTTCATTTATTGATTGTCCCACTTGTTTCCATCTGGAAGAGAATCAGGAGGGTAAACTGGATGTAAAAAGCTTTCTCTAATAGAAAGCTAAAAAAATTATTGATAATGTTCCGCCAAGAAAAGTTCGCATTGAATATCTATTTTCGCTTTTGTTTTGCTCGTAAACCAAATCTCTAATTGGCTTTGATCTACTGTCTCTCTCTTTTAATTGTCATAGGAATAATTATGCTGAAAAGAAAGAGAACTTGAAATCTTGCATTGTTTCTAGTACGTCTAATTACTTTTTCAAAAAGAAAAGGAAAGAAAGTTACCATGTAAAAAATCCTTTTCTGTGGAAAATATTTTTCTACAGAAATAATATGGAAATTAAACAGAAAGTTTCTGAATTATTAATTTAAACACAAAATATTACTTCTAATTTCAAAAGAGGTGAAATTGGTTTGTCTTCACCTCTCTTGGTTTTGTCCTCTCTTTTTTCCTTTCTTTTACTCTTCCTCTCTCCCTCTCCTTGGTTATTTGATGTCCAGGGATTAGGAAAAAGATCCCACGAACAAATAAGCAAAACCACAACCATCAAAAGATTTTGTAAAGGATTATCAAGAAATTTAAATATGGAAAACAAATTGCAAATATTTTTACTCTTTCTGGTGGTATTTCATCCAGCATGCCGGAAAAGCAAAATTTTATTGGTTTGTTTGTAGATTCAGCCTGTTTATTTCCCATTTGGCCCATAGGCAAAATTTATTATTTATACCTTGGGTTTGATGATGGAGTAGCCCAACTCAACTGAAATAAAATTCTGTTTAACTTACAAAACTTCAAACAGTAAATAGCAAAATATAATAATCTTTTCAATATTACACAGTGTGCTAGCTTGCTATTAATATATTTTTAGTATTATTTTTGTCAATCTTTGTTTATGCAATGCTTTTGGGGAAACAAGCATGACGCCAACTGAACAATCTGATTTCTTTTTCCTTGGACTCTTCATATTTAACTGTCTATTTGTCTACTGGTTTTAGCTCCAAATAAGCTTTGAAATATTTAATTTATTTAGCACTATTTACATAATTTTTCCTAGGAGTTTGAGTAAAGAAGACAGGTGGCAGTCTCTCCAAAATTTACACTTGTTTTTCAGCCATTTCTGCTGCTCCGTGAAAACATTTGCTAATAATCCATATTGGAGTCAGACATTTGCAATTTAGGAAGAGAATAGAAGAAAAGAGACTGTCATAAACCTTGAAAGTCAATAACAATATATTGGCTTTGGAGTATGCCCACCACCACTGCCATGAATGCTGTTAAATCGCCATTGTATCAAAGTTTTGGACAGAATTATTACTAAAACTATGTAATAGTCTATATAGGAAAATATGAAGATAGTTAATGTTTTCTGGTTTCTTGATGAACATAAATATTTCAGCACTCAACTCTTGAAATAGGTAGATGGAGTTTTCTTTGCTATTATCATTTTTTTATCATTGCTAAAATTTTTGACAGTATACTATCATCAAAATTATTCACAATAATGTGAGCAGTATCATGATAGAGGAAATCTATTTTTTGCTATTCAGGAATGCAGATGAGCTCTGGAATGGACATTTTAGATGTTTATAGGTCAGCTGAAAGCTGTTAAAGGAATTGCCAGATAAATCTTTTAAAAGTCTCTTTTCATTTATTTACAATATAAGCAAGCTTTAACTAGTGGGACTATTTTTGCCTTTTGGGAAAGAAAAAAAGACATCAATAATTGACAAAGAATGAATACTCCTACAGATATTTTCAATCCAAATGGTTCAGCAACTTTCCAGAAAAGGGTTTCTGTTCTCTTTGACCTTAGAAGAAAGTCTCCTACTTTCATAAATGGCAGTGACCTTATCCTGAGAAATAAAGGCAGCATTTGAAACCCAGACTGACTATTGCTAAATGTGCATCTACTGAAATTTGATGAAATAAGAAATCTCTGAAAAAAAACTTGTATGAGGCAGAGGTTTAGGTTCAAACAAACACCGTGGATGGGATATAACCTTTTAAAAGTCATTCTGCATCTCATCAATCAGTTTATTTCCATATTCCATTTCTACCACAATAGATCTGGGCTAGACATCAGTCATGGGATGGAGGCAAGGGAAAATGTTCCCAGTGTCAAACACTTGTCTAGCTTTCACTTGGAGAGGAAGTTCAGAGTTGCTGCCCCCTCTCACATTTTCAAAATATAAATCTTGGAAACATGATTGTGAAGATTTTGGAACTAATGCTCTGTATAGAAAACACAGGATGAAATCTTATAAAAGCATTTTGATAGCAGAGTTTGTTTCCCCATCTTCTTGTTTTGGAGCTGGACTGCATAACTTTTCCTCATTAACAATTTTACTTTGATTTTTTTTAAGCTAACTTTCTAGAATGAAAGCAACCACATCATATTTCAAAGCCTTTACTGTGACATTAAACCTTTGAACTACTGTTAAGGAAATTATTTCCCTAAGGCTAAATATCTGAAAGGTTATTAAAAATTTAATTTCATAAATGGTATCTAGGCTAAAAAATAATAATACCTAAACATTATTTAAAACCTTGAATGCCTAATCTTATAAATCCCATTGCTCCTTACTTTTAAATAAAGCAGAAATTGCTATTAAAATACAGAAATTTAATTTTCATAACAGAAGAAGCACAGAGATGTTAGGTCCTATATCTTTTATGTTGGTCGAAACTGCGCACCTATCTGTGACTGCTACATGGAGTTAGTTTTATAATTCATTCCTTTTAAAACAGTTATAAATAAAGTGTATTTCACCTTTAGGGCATGAACCCACATAGGAGGCCATTAGTGGGAATACCTGAATAATTCTGAAAAGGGGATATAGGTGTTTCACAAAATGACAGAATGGTTTGGAGTGGAAGGGACCTTAAGTTCATCTAGTTCCAACTACCCTGCAATGAGTAGGGTGACCTTCTAGTGGGTGATATGATCCCAGGACTAATTTGAAAAAGACATTCATATTAGGAGTGTAGTGTCCCTTGACTTGTCCCATAAAGGGTAACGTTCCACTCATTATCTGTAGACTTTTCCTGCTCTCTCAAACATTAGGAAAGGTCTAAAAAAAGCTCTGAGATTCTAGACTTCTGACTTCTTCAATCCAGTAGAGTACATTCAGCATGGGTCACAAAGTTCTGTCCTCTAAATCCATACTGCCATGCTACCAGGGCTTTTCAATACTGCTCCTAATCTTATACTGAAAGCTTTCTCTGTTTTCAGCCGTTTACTTTCATGGATGTAAATTGGATTTATGGCATCAGGTTTAGTGTGGCTTTCAGGATTTTTTCCTTGTGATTTTTTTCCTTCTTCAAGATTTTTCCTTGTGATTTTCTGTGGTTTTTGACATAATTCTCACTGCAGAGTCATCTGTACTCCATTTCTTATTGTATCACTTGTGAGTTGGTATTTTTTTAAAACAACAAACCAAGAAGTATTGACCTTCCCCAGAAGCAATGTACTCAGACATCCCGAATGTGAGGCTTTCTCTTTCTACCTAATATTTATTTCCTATAATAACTACACTTCACAGTATGCTACACTGTGTGCTAAGTGACTTCATACCCTTTTAATGCTGTAGAGTATGAGCAAGCCTCAAGTGCTCTCGATATGGACTGTAGCTCTCTTCTGTAGATGTGCTCTTGTGGCCAAAATGGTTCTGCATGTCAGTTTATTCCTGTCTTTTTTAATAACCTGAACCATGCAAAAGACTGCACCAAGCAGTGTTCTGGAGGTCTGTCATCCAATGGAGCCTCTACAGGTAGGCAGATACTTCTGGAAATTCAGCAAAGGCAAATGGATAATCACACATCTGCCATATATTCCTAAAAGTTAGGAGATGACTGGGGAAAAGACACCTTTGTAGAGGAGAATCAGGCTGGAGAATCCGCCAGCCTGTCACAGCAGGGAAGGCTGACAGAACCATGGGCTACTTAAATAAGAGCAAATACAGCAGGGGAAATGTCTGTATCCCACCATTCCCACTTGTGAGAGGACATTGCAAAGTATGTCCAGTTTGGGGATTTTCAGTACAGTGGTGATATTGGACAAAGTAACTTCCAAAGTCTCTTTCAACCCAGATTACACCTTGATTCTATGACTCCCTTTCATCTCCATCCTACCAGACTGTACCAGGAGATACAGCGCAGAAGGTGACCTGAAAGACTGAAAAGTATTGCTTATTCTTAACTGCTGTTTTATTGTTGTACTTATACACTTTAGGTACAAAGAAACAGTTTGCTGGTTTGTTTTTGTTTTTTTTTCTAGTGAACATCTGACTATATCGCGGTAAACTTCTAAACTTAATGAAAACTTCACCTATTTTAATTACTAATACACTGTATTTCCTGTCATATCTTCATAGCAAAATAAAATAATTGGTTGAAGCTTGTAGATGAAATAATTCTTTTCAATGTAATTTTGACATTTCAGAGATGAAACACCACAAGAATAAATTAAGGAGTAATTTGATCAGAATAAAAATAATAAATTAATGAAGAAAGATATGAGAACAGCAAGGCCCACTCAGAAAGATATACAATAACGCAAACAGAAACACTTAAAATTACAACACACATTCAGGTGCATTTCTACTCCACGGTTCTTATTGTTCTTATTCTTACTTTAAATCTGAATTCAAAATCTGTATTTGAACTAAAACCCCACCTATATGTAATATTATATTTTATAATCTGTTATATATATTTCTCCAAAACTGGTGATTCTTCTCTTTTAAAATAATTTTTCTATGACTGAGTGGAAATATCTATGGTTTGATGCATAGTGTGGCATTCTATGTATGTTTAACCATTTTGTCTGTCTGCAAGAGGGTTTGCATTGTTCAGCAAATGATCAACCTTCATGAAGAAAGAGTAAATTTGTCTAGATTATATTTCATATCTTCTGATTTATTTATTTTTTTATACACAAATGTAAGGAAGGAAGATTTTAATAGAAAATTATAATGTTAGAACCATCTTTTCCATTCTCCTGGGTTTCATGGCTATTCTGAATATTGATAGAAAGGCAGGGATAAGGTTTATCAGTGTCCATTAAATAAATGTAGTATGATGTTGGTGTCTGAACATTTTGAGTACTCTTAACAAAGACCTGCATTTTAACATGATTTTTTACCATGGTTGTTTAATTAGTTAAACAATTAATTTATTTTTCTGGAGTCTTACATAGGTTTGTTATTTTGGTTTGTTATTTTTTTGTGTCCTTGCATGAATGGTAATTTTTAACCTGATCCACATGGACCGTATAGACTCTGTAGGGAAGCCTTAGAAGGATACTATATTTTGCATCTGTAAAACTTTATATAACTTTTCTAGTTCACGAAGATAATGACAGAGTTGTACAATATGTGTGCCACATAAACATTAAATTATAATAACTTCAGCTTGATATGTTACTTGAAAAAAAATCTTTCATTATCTTTAAAGATGGCAACTTGTCAGAACAGAAAGGCCAAAAATGAGACAACGTGAGAATATTAACTGACATAATTTTACTTCTGTGGCTTTGCCAATTAGTGTATGTAAATACCACTTTCTTGAGAGACTAGAAGAATGAGAGACAAACCCACAGATCTATCATTCATGAAACAAAAAACTCACACAAATAAACACCTCCTGCAGAGATATGACTGGTCCCTGAGAGCAATGATTCCTTGTTCATTTTGAAATGCTGTAATTTCAAGCTTTAAACTTCATTTATGAACTCTTGTAATGATCAAGGCTGTGAAGATTCTACTTCATATTGAAAAATTATGCTCCCAAAACTGCTAGAAAGTCCTTTAAAACAGTTTTCAGTACCCAAAGACATGACTTTGAAAATAATGAGTAAGCAAAACTTTGAGGTCATCATTTTGATCTTGCAAATGATCATTAAGCAACACATTTGGAAGACACTAAGATATTTTCTGAGATAGTCTTTCCATGTGGAAAAGTTAGAGAACAGACATCACAAATGCTAAAAGCTGTCATATTTTGTATGCTGTTGATGTTTTCTTTCTGAGAACTTGGTCCTGATTTTTGTCTTCACCTCATTTTTCTTGCTGTTATAGAGTGTAATCTCTCTGAAGGAAAGAGCTGCTTGATTTAACAAATTTGCATGTATTTACAGTCCAGACCCATGCAGCTGGCCTAGACATTTCAGCCTTCTCCATCATCCACAGAAACACTGACATGAAGCGTGTCTTGGTGTCTCTGTTACTTTTATTAGTCTCAGAAGATGCAGGATTAGTAGTTCAGAGGTTGAGATCTGCTGTACAACAGGTATCTTTGTCAAAAAATCTTATGATTTTTTTCCCCCTATCATGTTGAATTTGGGAACACTCAGGATGTCAGTCAAACTATCCTTTTTGTATGGACTAATAAAGCTCAGGCAGGGAAGAATTCTTACAAATATCTGATCTGATTCATTCATTGATAGCCTAAATGTCCTACTTGAGCTCCTCTGAAGTAAGCCTGTACCTTTATTTGAGATAGATTGTATCTTCTTGAAAGATTTACAGGCATCAACATCATTAAACAGGGAGTCCCAGGTGCTATTTTCTTGACAAAAAATGTGTGCCCTCTCTATTATACAGATCTGTTTAACTTTATTTTCCAACTGTTACACATGACCAATAATTTTTTTCATCATGAAGTAAACTGAAACAGAGTTGATTGGATATTAGAAAGAAATTCTTTATGGTGAAGCTGGTGAGGCACTTGAACAAGATGCCCAGAGAAGCTGTGGCAGCTCCATCCTTAGAAGTGCTCAAGGCTGGCCTTGATTAGGATTTAAGAAATCTGGTCTAGTGGAAGGTGCCTCTGCTCCTGAGGAGAGTTTGGAATTACATTATCTTGAAGATCCCTTCCAAACAAAACCAATCTAGGGTTCCATAAAAGAATAATCAGCTGTCAAAAGCCTCTTTATTGTAGAGGTTTGTTTGCAGATGACACAGTACTAGGTAGATAGACTTACTATAAGTTAAGCCCTTTAGTTTCTCATTGTGTGTTCACCAGTCCATAGGGTTCTGTGTGTTCTGGTTTGTGTTTTTCTTCGTCTTTTTTTTTTTTTCTCAAACCTTTTAAAATGTTTATCTCACTCATTTATATGGCAGAATTTAGCAAATTAGACAAAGTCTACTTTTTTTTTTTCTAAGTCTACTGACTGCACTCCCTACATATGAGGATGCTGAGATCTTGATTAGTTTGAGAATGTGACTAATATTAATTGCTCATAAACAATCAATTTTCCATACTCCTTACAAGTGCACTACATTGAAATAAGACCCACTTGGCATGCTTTATTTACTTTTTCATCCACAAATTTTGCCATCTACAAATTTCCAACCATTATTTTTCTTTTATTGCACACAATTTATAAATTTAATGAATACACAAAGCTGAGACCAACCTCTGGGATTACCCACTTAAAGCATTCTCACTGCCTTATGGTTCCCTATTTTAACTGACATTCTGAAATCTAATGATTTGTTCCACTTGATTTTATAATTTGCCATTTATATTTTTTAATATTAAGCTTTATTCAGATATCCTGTAAGAGTCTATGCATCATTTTTGTACAGACCAAACTTTCACTATTATGAAAGGTAAAAATATTGTGTGACAGTATGTAACATCCTTCAAATGAATGCACTTATGCAGCTTTGATTTCATTATCAATGTGATTTTTTGCTGTTGACATACCACATTGCTTTATATGATTGTATGAGACTGTATTGAAACAAAATGACCTAATTCATCCTTATTTATATTTTTCTTAGATACTGCCATGACATTAGTGTTCTCTCAGATCTTTCAGTATTGTCACACTACCCATTAAAATTCAGCAGCGCAGATTCAGAGATTTTTGTTTGTCAGAAAATTTACGATTGCTCAATGGAGATATTTGAATTGATTAAACTGAAAACATTTAGTAGCTTCTCTTTAATATATATCCTGATTACAAATGGAGAAGAAATACTCCTTTTTCAACAGGAAACATATAACCTGGTCCTTTCTAAGACTGTATTTATAAATTCTGATAACAGGCATGTTTTTCTTTTCCTTAGAATTTTTTATTACTGACTCTTAAATGTGTGTGAAAGTTTGAACACTTGCCAGAGGAAGAATAATTTAAGCTCTGATTCATTCTCTATTGTACCTGTTTTAATTAATGTAATACATATTAAAATTTGGAAATCAGATTAGAATTTGATCATGAAAACTGATTTGGAGTTTACAGAACAGAATGGAAACACTCTTCTGGGAATAGATGGACTTCAGAAAGAAAACCATATATGGCAAAGAGGGGTTATGAGAACTGTGAAATAATCAGCACCTGTTTGAGGTGCAGGAAAAAGTGAAGAGATAGAAAGAACAAGAAAAACTGGTAACACTGTAATCTCTTTGAAACTAGTCTAATTATGTGTCATTTTAATATCCTGTGTGGTGGAATTGGATGAGCAGGAAATTGCCTCCAATGCATCAGCATCTACTGAATACTCTGCCTTGTTCTCTATTTGGGCATCTAGGAGAAGTGAAGGAGAGGAGATGGGTGACATCTAAATTTTATCTGTAGAAGCAAAATAGTTCCCTAATCTTATTTTCTAATCCTTAATTAGTGTTTTAAATAGAATTGAAATTATTTCAGAGAAAGCAGAAATCAAGACAGAGAAAGATATTAACTGCAACTTACTACCAAGATTTTAATATTTTTTTAATATTTTAAAAAAAAAATTAATAAGTGTTAGTGCTAAGATTTTTATCTCCTGAAGCCTAAACAGGTAATCTGAGGGATTAAACAACTCAGTAAAGAGTTGATCTCTCGCTTGACAGGCTTGGGAGCAATCAACGCTCTAAAAGAAGGTCTTTTGCAAAGGAGCAGTGACAGAAACTAAAACCCATACCAGGGTGACCTCCAAGCTTCAGTTTCTATTTTATCAGGAAGAAAAATATTCTATCCCAATTTAAGAAAAACATTTGGAAAATTTCAACCCAGAATAATGTCATCTTGATGAGTCTGCAGAGAGCTTGGACTATCATCTCAGAGAGCTTGGACTATTGTCTGCTGGAGTTATGAATGCTGGAAAGACTATCCCAGAAGGAATGAGAGGAAAAGAGAATGTTAGTCTTCCAACATATTCTCTATTGACTGCTGTCATGTTCAAGCTGTTGACATCACCATGCCCAAACACAGAAAAATAATTCTTTCCTTCCTCAAACCTTCTACCGTTCCTCTGGAGATGAATATTCTTACTTAAAAACAAGTGTGATGTCTCAAACTCCATAACACACTCATAGTCTTCCTATGTTTGGGGATGCACCAAACCTCAAGAACACTGGGACTATTTCAAGCTTAAATTGTATATCAATTACATTAAATATACTTTCTCCCAAGGAAACACACTTACATGATATTCTCAAAATTTCAAGCATCCACTCTTTGCAAACTCTGGGTATTTTTATCAAAATCGCCTAGAGGAAAAAATTTATTTAAAAAATTTATTCATGTTTGCTGTGTACAGTAGAATTATTTTCTTGTGAGTCTCCATTAAAACTCCCTTATCCATTCATCTCACTCATTCATTGTATTTAAACTGAGCTTCTCTGAGGTCTTGCAAACTAGTTAATGTTTTTTTCAGCTCTTTGAGTTCCCATGATGGGAAGTATTGCACATCAGAGCAGTACTACTTATTAGACTGAGTTTAAAGCACATGAGACAGATATGAGAATGCAGTTAGAGTACCTGGTGAATTGTACTCACCAAGAAAATTATTAGCTGGTGAAGATTTCATTCCGATGAATTCTCATTGATTCAAAATATTCCAAACTGGACTGAACTGTGTTTGAAACAAACTCTCACTGGAAACAGGATGATTTTGTGAGAGAATATGTTGTTAGGGAAGTGAGAATTGGTACCTCCTTACAGATGTGTCTATGGGTTTGTTCTGCTGACCAGGGTTAAAACACATCAAGGTTAAACTAGCAGAAGATATGGGTGAAGCTTCACAGCTGCCTCTTCATTCCTCCAATAAAAAAAAAACCCAAAAAACACCAAAAAAAAACCAGGAAAAGACCATAGGCTTGTCCACAGCCTCTCTCTTTTAAAAAACTTGAAACTCTCTTGCTGTTGTCAGAGTAGAGACAGAAAAGAATATTTATATCTGTAATTTTTTCAGCATTCTAGTGGCACCATAGTGTCATTCAGATTTCCAGTATTAATCCTGAAAGAAATGCACTTTTACAGATTGTTAATTTTCTCATACATAGATCTGAAAGCATCATTAGGATGGTGTTGATTGCCTACAGGGAGAGAAAATTTAGCTATGAAACCCAGCAATCTTGCTATGTCCTCATTAAGATTGACAATCATCAACTTATACAGCTATCAATCATGAGAGTATTCTTGGAAGCTTGTGACATTTGATCCTTCTGCTGTTTTTAGGAATAAAAAAAAAGAAAAGTTTGATATAGATTGTGAACTGATGCTTCTTTCTTTCTTTCTTTCTTTCTTTCTTTCTTTCTTTCTTTCTTTCTTTCTTTCTTTCTTTCTCTTCTCTCTTTCTCTTCTCTTCTCTTCTCTTCTCTTCTCTTCTCTTCTCTTCTCTTCTCTTCTCTTCTCTTCTCTTCTCTTCTCTTCTCTTCTCTTCTCTTTCTCTTTCTCTTCTCTTCCAGTCCTCTTCCTAGGGTAAATGAAATTACTTGAACAAAACTGTGTTTTCACGGTGTATCAGCAAAAAATCTTGGAACTCAGAAATGGAAACAACCAAACTGTCTAAAGAGCAATACATGGCAAATACTGAAAAAATAAAAAGCTCTAAAAGGACATGGCATCAGTAGGGGCATCTAAAACTGCTTTCAAAAACTCATACTTTAATTATTAAACTAATAGGTTGATCATCACACTACAGAGACTGAGCGAATTTTAATTGTCTCTGGATAGAGGAAAAAAATAAAAAGAGTATTTGAACAAATCAATCATACATACTATTTAAATGTTAAATTGTAAATTTTCTCTGCAGAAAGACTGCCAGGGAGAAATATCATATGCAGCATCACGTGCAGGTTTGTCTAAACAGTAACTCTGTCCACTCCATGTACACAAGTGACCAAGCAACTCAACAGTGATAAATCTGGACTCCAGGATCATTCTCAGCCCTCCCAGAGCCAAATCAGATACACCATGCCCAGGTTTTCTGCAGTTTTCAAAAGGATCCTGCAAACAGTTCAAAGAGTTTGAGGATGCTGTATACAAGATATGTTCTTGCTGTTAGAGTGGAAACACTCGGATACAACTCTTTAAAAACTCAGATTTTTGTGATTATCCTTAGGAGAATTATGACTTCTGCAAGATTGTAAAGGCAATTTTAAATAAAACATCCAAATTATTGGTTGGTGACTAGGCAGTATTCTAGAAAAGCGGGGTTACCATGATGTGTGGTTCAGGTACAGGTACAAATGGACTTCCACTATCTAAGGAGACTGAAAAGGAAGGCATGAGGCTTATCTTAGGGCCCTATAGTTTTGTATCTCCACAGCTTCACATTATTCTTGAAGCCAACCTGTTAATTTAGAACATTTGAATTGTAGACCAACTTTTGTCTTTCACTTAATGTTAGATGAGAAATCAAATTTGCAAATTTCAGATGAATTCTTGGAACAAATCTACCTATCTTTATTCTGTCTATTTCTATTGAGTATTCATCAGAGAGAAAGAGTGATAAAAACCTTTGGGAACTGTGCACTAAAATATGTGGAAAAACTTTCTGGCCTTAGAATGTATATTTAGACACACTGCTTTGTTGTCTATATTAAAGCTCCTCGTTAAGCAGGCAGAAGCAATCAGGCTCTTGAGCAACCTAGCTGATGAAGAGTTTTATCATTTATATACCATAATTATATGTAAGAGATCATGTCAGGGTTTACCTTGAACACAGGCAGAAGGATCATGGTTTAGTAAATGGATAATAAGGCAATAAGCCTTGTAATGTGTTGATTTGTTAGCTTAGACTTGTGCACAGAGTGCATGCAAAGGGTGTGTTAGCATCAACTGTTCTGATGAGATGGCTATGAAATCAAGCTGTGCTGACATCAAACAATTTTAGATACTTCCAAGGCCAAGCTCTAATAATGGTACTTTGGTGAACCTCAAACCCTCATTAATGTTTTTGTGATATAAACGAAATGCTTAGCCAGTATGTTATACTCTAATATATTCCATATATATCCATAAATGAATATGTATGGTTTGAAATTGTTTTCCTAGCATCTTGTTTCTGCCAGCCCAAGGGATTTTGAGCATGGGAAATTGTTCGAGGTTTTATGTTGTTCAAGAAATGCTTGCCTGACTTCAGCAAAGTGGGTGAAGCCATACATCTTGTTTAAGCTTACTATGCAAGCATGCAATATCTTGTATAGTATTTACAAAAAATTCCATGTGTTTTTTAGAGGGGCAGACCCAAAAAGGGTGCACCATGAACACACCTTTATTAACAGATGATTTAGGGCATTTCTGCTTCTCATTAAAATATTCATTTAAGCTCATGTTTTCAAATATTCTCTCTAATTTTGAGTATTCTTTTCCACATTTCATTGTTGTATCAGTTCTTGTTCAATAGCTGGCAACAGCTTTTTTCTCTTGCTTCTTCTAATTGTAAATATCCTATTCCTAAATTTCCTTCTGGATGTTAATCCTTTCAGATTAATATGTCCAGCTTTTTCTTACACAACAAAAACAGAATTCTTCTGCTTTTTTTAATTTGTTGTTGTTTTTTGGTTTTGGTTTTTTTGCCTTTTTTTGCCTCCCCCCCCATATATATTATTTTTTTCAAATTTAAATAAATTTAAATAAATTTATTTATTTAAAATAAATAAATAAAAAATATTTATTTATTTTTAATGCAATCAGAATGTTCTCTTGCTAACATTCCCTCCCAGAAACTGCATATAGTATGTGCCTCAGATAGAATAAACCTCAATAAAATAGTGAGAACTAATGACAATTAGGTTTTTTTGGCCATGATTTTACCCTTCCCCAAAACCTTTTTTTTTTCCCCAAAAGATGTCAGGATAGAATTTTGAATCCTATGTTCTACCTGCACATTTTTATTTTGAGGCCAGATAGTTTGTTTGAGACCCAATCAACAGGACATTTCTTTGTCCTTCTGTTGCATAACTGACTTAAGGTGAAAGTGTCTCCATGACAGTAAATCAATCAGGTCTCCAAAGTTAGATGGGACTCCAGCCCCCAAAGCTCACCCTAGATAAGGAGCCAGGAATAGGAACCGTACTGAAATGCAGTAACTTTGAATATTTTTCTGGTCAGACCACTGAGACACACAGTAATAATAAATTGCATTACAAGACACATAACATGTTTACAAAATTTACAAACACCTCAAAGGTGTTGTCCACTTGTTTTATTCACTGGAAAAAGTAATATATGTGCTTCCTACCTAGTTCGAATGAGCAAATGAACAGGGGAGCAGTCTATTTCATTTTACAGTGTTACTGTCATTTAATATTTTCAATGTATCAATTTTTTATAGCTTAAATATGATTTATTTTTCAAATCTGGACAAGAAGGTATTTTAAATGCAAACATTAAGACACCAAAAGTAGGGCAGACTGGTTTGTGTTGGGCAAAACTTTTGATTTGACTGAAAATGAAAAAATTCTTTGAACTATTACACTAGATTTTTTTTTAATTTACATTGGTTCAGTTCACAGATCAGATTTAAAGACTATTCAGTTTAGAAGACCATTACTTTTTATTTGCAGTAAGAAAACCTGGACTATACAGGCTATAATTATATTTGTCTGAGAAAATTGTAACTCCTCAGAAATCTATCCATAGCTTGTCATAGCATGACAAATTAGTTCAGAGAAATTTGGCAGCAACAAAATTATTGAAGAAGGAGCTTGATCTTTCATCCTATCTGGAACTGAAAGCTTTTAAGTGATCTCCAGTTTTCCTTGATTATTAATTATAAATCTTTGAAGCTGACCAATGGTACACTCAGCAGTCCTGTAAAATGAGGGGGGAGGTTTGGCTATGACTTTATTATACACTTTATGATGGCTATGACACTTCTCCCATGTTTGTCAAATTCTCCTGCTGGACTGTCATTGGACTTCTATGGTAAACTGTGACAGGGCTCTGCAAGAAGGCACTCAGAATTTAAGGCCAGCAGAAGAATCCAAGATCAAAGAGAAAATTATTTTGTTTTACTTTGGACAAAATAATCCCTACTGGGGGCCTGCAGATGAAATTAAATGCTCTAACCACTAATTTTTTTTCCATCTTACATCAACATTAGGTAGTTTTATACCATGGAATTATCCACAGAAAAATAATTTTTAATGATTTCTGTGCCTGATGGCCAGTCATAGACTTAACTTTCATGTTTTGTAACAACTTTTGTTGCTTATACAGAGGTAATTATCACCTTCTGCTGTGCCTAAGAATAATGAGACTACATTATATCTGTGTGCCCCCCAAATAATCTGTCATTTGCCAAGAAGATTAGTTTTCCAGAAAGACATAGGTAGTTTCAGATTTGGCAGATATTAGATGTTCATTTCATCTTCTTCTGGAGAGGTTGCTCTCATAACAGCACCATCAGTTTTTGTACCCTTCCAGAATTCAGTTTCCAGCAATAACTTATATACTGTGCTTGTTAAAGTTTGTAATAGCTCCCTCAAAAAGTCCTATAGCTAAATCAATATCCTTCTCCTGCTGCCCTTGACTTCAGTAGCCGATCTCCCTTTGACTGTGCTGTCATATAGAATTACACTAAACTAATACACTAAGTTCAATTGGTAATCAAAGGTATTAGTTCCCAGATAAATTCATAGTAAGACATATTAGCAACTGTCTCTAGTAATCACATTCCATCACCAAGGGAGTTTCAGATAATAGAAAGTTTAGTCTCCTTCAATATGTGTCTAGTTTTATGACACATTAGTACAACTGATGTTTTAGCAGCTTGTCACTAGAATAAAGAATTCACAAACTAAACTTGCTTCATTTAATGAAAATTTTTAAACCTATTTTTTAACATATTGTCTCTTCTTGTCTTATTTCTTTGCCATTTGTCAGTGGACACCTGTCAGGTTAGGTATCCTGAGAGTGAGATGTCTGTGGCAATTTGCTCTTTTGTGTCTGCGCAATATATTCAGACCCTGATCAATGTCTATTGAAATATAGAGGAAGATTGCTGTTGAATCAGTCTGTCAAGGTTCTGACCATACCTGTATATTCTGCTCTTCAAAGTTCATGTATGTCTATCATTACACACAGAAGAAAGCTGTGCAAAAGTGGCTTGCACACTCAATCCATCCCTTCATCTTCATCCTCTTTCTCTGCACTAGTGGGAGAGAAAAGGCAGAGTGAAACACAGGCCATAGGATGCTGCCATTGAGCAGGACAGTAGACAGCGACCTGGGTCTGCTCCAAAAGGGAAGGGCTTGAGAAGGCAGTGAGAGGGGAGCTGGCTCTCGGCACTCCTTGGTGAGCTTTGGCACAATCTAACTCCATGGCTTCATTGTCACATTTCCCTCTGATCTCAAAGTGAATGAGGGCTCCTTCTGTCCTGAGAAGTGGAGAGAAACTAGGCCCCTCCTTGGCAATCAGTTTAATACTGAGATGGCAGCGTTCAGCTGAGATGTCAGATGACTCTGGTATGTGTCTGATTCTAGATCTATCTGGCTACCTGCATGCATATTGGTAAACATAAAAAGCCCTTGGATACTTAAACAGTTTGCATTAATTGCTCTCTTTTTAGAAGGAATCCAACATGCTGCATACTATGTTTTCTGAAGTTGTATTTCTCATTTGGCTTTTAGTTTTTTTAGTTGAACAGAGTTCCTCTGAAATGACACTTTAGCTAGATTTTGAGTAAGAACAGTCCTGTATGGGCTTTTTCTAAACTGCCCAATGTGTGCCTTTCTGCTAGCTTTTTTTAATTGATTGGGATTTTCATTTTAAACTGTGGTTCTTCCTGTTGTTTTTTAAGACCATAATGTCCCTTAGTCTCTTAGCAGTCCAAATATGAGGGTCTCTCACCTATCATCTCCTCTCAGTCAGTGTTCATTTTGGATCAGGCATGAAGGTTTTTCAAAAAAAAACCAAGAAACCCAGTTTGATGCTCAAGGAAGAATCTAACTGTCTGGGGAGACAAAGCATGTTGAGCACTTGCAATACAAGCAGGAAAAAGTACTGGGTTTTTTCAGTAGTTCAAGGACTTCTGCTTCTACTTTGGGGCCCTGCCATCGTTTATGTGCAGTAAACACAAGTTGGAGTTGCTTCTTTGCCTATAACTTTTGTGTCTCACTGGGAATGCTAGCTGATTTCCTACCTTAGCAGGCAGCTTTGCTATTTATTTTTTGAATAATGGAACGGGGGCAGCAGCTCTCACAGCTGTCATAATTGATTTTTCTTCCCTCTCCAAACAATCATTCATTAGCACTAAATAATAAGCACTCCAGATGATCCATTACTATTTCTGTCATTCTGAAAAACAGCTGACATACAGTCAGTCCAGTTGAACTTGCCCACCCAACAATTGCAGAGTTTGTTGAGAAAACATTTGATTTCATTGATTCAGTAGAACTTTAATGAGGTCCTGGCTGATCACTCCCTGTAGATAGCATCATAACATAACATTAAAAATTACTTTTTATTTATTTATTAATTGTTCTGCATATTGACACCATATCTTAACCTCAAGTGCTGCAAGGTTTTAAGACTCAGAACTGGAAGCACTCTGTTCAAACAGTTGGCAGTTCATTCCCAAAACTTCTGATTTTCAGCCACTTTTCAAGAAAGGTTTTATGCTAAATAAAGTGCTTTGGTTAGACACAGTGTAAAGAAACCTACCTTATTTTAATTTTTTTCATAAATTAACTGCTCCTGGAAGAAATTGGACACTGGAAATGCAAATATAACATAGCTCAGTAGGACCAGAAGCAATTTCATTTGCCAGATGTTGGCAAACAGTTGAAAAATTAGGTTTTATAGTGGTCTTTTGAAAAATGATCCCAGCTAAACACAACACACACACACAAACACACTCAGGGCTGGTTAATTTTAGTCCAGATTCATTCAACAATTTATTTTATTACAAACTGATTTAAGTGCCTGTGTCCTCATGAAGGAGAAAGAAAGTACAGGGGGAAAAGTGAGAGGAAGGCCAAACTCACCCTGTTTCCAGCCTCAGAACTAGCTGACCCCATCTTATAGGTGTCATGAAAGTTTAGTGTAAGCATATCTCTTTTAAAAATAATGTTAAATTATTTTTGCTTGGAACTGCATCTTGCTTCCTGTGTAATAATTGGTCAATTATGACTCCTTGGTTCCTGGGGGTCGTGTTAGCTCTACTACCCAATGGAGACCCTGCCTTACCAACACCTCTATGCTTGTTGCACAATTGACTGTCCTCTTTCTTGACAAACAAGTAATTTTGTTACCTGGGCTCTCTGACAATAAAAGCCAACTTGAGACATGTAACAGGAGTAGTATTGTGGTATTTAACTTTGTTGATTTTCAGCAATTTATTCAAGATCCTTTATTCAATGCCTATTGTGGTCAGTTGTTGCCTTTGAAACTTTTGTCAGGCTGCATCTTTCTTATAATGGAGCTTTATTCCTTATTAGCCTTATTGGAAAATCAAACCTATTGCTGTTACTTCATATATCTGAGCATTTTCTTTTGAGGTAGGTCTTATAAACTCAATAAGCAGAAAAAGACAAACTTAGTGAACAAAAAGTTTCCACTGATTCCAGGTAGTATGAAAGCTATGTTTCAGTCCTTGAAACATATTTTGTGGGTGGTGTTTGTTTTTTTTTAAGTTTTTTTTTTTTTTAATTGAGTAATTTTGGAGAGAGCCATAAAGAAACCACAGTAAGAGTTAGCTCAATGTCAATCCCTTAAACCCATAGGAGAAATACAAATTTGTTTCCATCCACTTTTTGAAGCTGTACTCTTGCATATGTAGTTTTTCAATAGTCTATTATTTTCTAGTTGAAAAAAATAGTGATAATATGTCACAGTTTTAACACAGATGGCTTATATGTATATAGAATAATTTCTGTAAGAAGCTATTTTCAAATCACTGTTTTATCCCTTCTTTGTAGATAAGTAGAGTTCTTGTAAAATAGGTATGAAATAAATAATTTTGATTCTTCTACAAACCCAAGAACTCCAAACCCAAGAAATCAGGCAATGTGAGTCCTTTCCTTTGTTGAGTCAGATGTCACATCATGTAGTCATAAACCAAATCTCTGCATCATTAAATTTTTTGCAAAGTTAATGATATTTGCGTCTCTCCTCATGTACTATTGAGAAGATCTCCCAAAAATTTTTGTTTTGATGTTTTGAGGTCTTCTAATTTCCATCATAAATTTATTCAGACTATTTAAATCCATTTTATTCTGTGCCAAATCTTGTTCTTGGCCTTTAAGGGAAATAGGGAATTTTTTTTTACATCTCTATTGTTTATTCCTCTGAGACATTTGTTTATGTGACAAAGCATCACTTACTCTCAGAACCCTCTATTTTATGGCACTTTTTTCCATTTTCTACTTTTTAATCTTTCTGCTCTCTATCCCGTAGTCTTTTCCTGTACTTATTCTAGATAACTTTAACTTATTCTAAATGTGAGTGGTCACAATATTGAATTACATTCAGAATCTCAGGTTTTTTCCTCAGCACTGTGTTCTCTACATCATTTTCTATTCAAATGACCTTGTTATTTATATTGCAAATTTTCACCCCATTTCTTATTCCACACTTTACAATGCATTTTGCACATTGGTCCCCCTTCTCTGTATTGGTAATGCCCTCTCACTTTGAATTGTTTGTGAATTAAACTACTTTAGCTCATGCCATGATTACAAACATTAAATTAGGTTATTTCCAAACTGGTCATTGAAGTATTCTAATAAGTTGTTTCCAGCCCAGTAAATTATACTTTCTCTTTTCTTAAATTTAAATTTTAATTTTAAATTTTTTCTTAAATTTTCTTAAACCTTATAATAACAGAAGTTAATTCTAGGTTTTCCATTTTTATGTCAGCTGTTGTCATAAATTCTAGGCAGATGAGATATTACTTTTGTCCTTTAGCCTAAAAAATTAGTGAAGCACTCCATAGTAAAGAGGTGCAAGGTCATCCTGGCCTAATAGACCTTTAGTAAATCCAAATCTGAGTAAAATATTACATCATTTGCAGAGGAAACAAATGTCTTGAAACACATCTGCTTATGAAGATTCATTTTTGGATGCCATCAAAAAAAGTGGTACCCTTTTGCACATCTGTTAAATTGTGTAATCTCTCCTGAAAGGATTGATGAAAGTACAGTAAAAGCAATCTTCTTGGAACATTATGCATTAGAGATATTGAGTTTCTGTGTCAACCTTCATTTGCTTTCTCTTTCATATCTTTACTATATATACTAAGCATTCATTAACTCACCCAGTAACTATTATAACATTGTTTTTTAAGAAAATTAAATTTACTAGGTCTTACTCAATTAACTTAGATGAAGGTCTACCACTTCTTTGCATGTACCAACTCATGCTTCCAGAAGTAAAACAAACATGAGCAAAACCCATAGGCAAATTCAGCTACCCAACTGTGTTCAGCAGAGATTTTATACCTGGGAGAAGCTCAAAACAAGAGGATTTTATTGAAAGTCTGCTATGGAAAAATCAGTGTCTTCCCATTTGTTATATCTAGGGCTAAAACATTGTTCAGTGACTAACAAGAAAAAAAACAGCGACAGCTATTTATGTTAATTTCTTCTCCTTAGTTGTGGTTTGAGATAATAAATAAAGTCACAATCCTAAAAATAGAAAACAAGTTATTCAGTTCCTGACACAATCCTCAAAAAATTTTTCTTCTATTCACCTCTGTATAGAGAGTAATGTCTGATAAAAGTCTGTAAACACATTCAGGTGTAAGTAGTATGATTTTGGATATAAAAAATAAGAGGAAGAAAAGAAGAAAGAAAGAAAGAAGAAAGAAAGAAAGAAAGAAAGAAAGAAAGAAAGAAAGAAAGAAAGAAAGAAAGAAAGAAAGAAAGAAAGAAAGAAAGAAAGAAAGAAAGAAAGAAAAGAAAGAAAGAAAGAAAGAAAGAAAGAAAGAAAGAAAGAAAGAAAGAAAGAAAAGAAAGAAAGAAAGAAAGAAAGAAAGAAAGAAAGAAAGAAAGAAAGAAAGAAAGAAAGAAAGAAGAAAGAAAGAAAGAAAGAAAAGAAAGAAAGAAAGAAAGAAAGAAAGAGAAAAGAGAGAAAGAAAGAAAAGGGGAAAAAAGGAATAGGAAGGAAAAAAGAAGAAAAATAAAAAGGGCAAAATGGAAAAATGGCAAAAATGGGAAAATGGGGAAAAAGTAAATGAAGAAAACAAAATTAGGAGGAATAAGAAATGAGGTTTAGAGATACATCCCTTTCCTCTCATGTCTGACACAAATGGTGATTCCAACTCCAGAAAGACTTTAAAAGTTCTTGCCTTGTGTAGTAAGAATCAGTCCATTTCTTAAATTAGATTTTTTTAAAAGTTCCTCTTTTATTTAATACCTATCGGAACACCATTTTAGAGAGTCAGTCACAGAGAGACAGAGTATTCCAATTCAAATTTTGAAAATTATAGGAAATGCTTCTTTTTGTGGACACATACACACACATTCACATAAAGACCCACACACATGTAAACCCAGAAAGGCTTTAAGATTCTCTAGCTGTATGCAACATTTCCCTATGTTCAGTATATTCAGAAATGTCATTATTATGTGAATAAAAAGTACATTTTATTTTAGCAGTAACTTGTGTCATTTAGCATTAATTTCTCTAACAGTACTAGGAAAAGTTTATTTTTAACTAGGTGAATCAATGAACTACATTTTTAAACAACAAATAAAAACCAGCATATTAGGTGCAAAACTATAATTGCCATTTCATGCAGTTAGCAACAGATTTTTAAGATGTATTAGCATTTTGTAATTTTCTTGACCTTTTTTCTCATTCTCTTACTTGTTATTATTTTTTTATGCTGACTTAAAAATAAATGCAGACTGCTATCCCTGGGTTCCTTTGTGGGAATGGGGAGGGAAGACAACAAAAATCTGAAAAAATCTGGGAAGGAGACATGCAAATCTCCCTCTTGATTTGTGGTCTTTTTTATTAGGGTGCTTATTAGTCCTCCCAACCTGGATCACAGACATGTAATCCTGCATATAGGATTACACGTATAATTTGTCACACAGGTGTGCTTCCACTCCAAAACAATGGAGTCCATGTCATGAAAACATTTCATGTTTTTGCAACATCTAGAAGTAGGATTTCAACTGACGTGAGATTTTTTTTTATTTAAACTCTCTTAACATTTTGTGAAATAGCACAGTGTAAACCTAGGATGCAGATTAAAATAAAGCCTTTGGAATTAGGAATTAGTATTTTATTCTGAAAGTGAACTTACGATGCCCTCTGTAAAGAAACTTCTACAATAATATTAAAAATCTCATCATTTCAGGCATGGCCTGAAATTCCTGCTCACATGTCCCAACATCTCCAGTGACTGTTATTATTCACACCCCACACAAGAGGTTAGCCACAGTGCCATAATGCTGAATCAAATTTTTGCATGAAGCATTTGGATCTTTATTTCAATAACAGTGGTGGAGTAATAGCTACTACAAAGAATTACTGAATAGAAATGTTCTTCAGGATTTCTGTAGTCTCCTCTTTAATGACAGTGATTCTAAATATGTCCTGAAAAAGGTAGGTTCTTTCTTCTGCCACCACCAGTCCTGATTTCTGCTATCATCTGGTGGTGATACAGCCTCAGGCAAAAATAACATCCCTGACACATAGCAAAACAAACATTTTTCCTGATGTTAGAATGCTTGGCTTTATTCTTCCTCAAAAAAAAAAAATCAGGAAAATGAAAAATTAGTGCAAAACTACAATACTTTATATCATCAGTTTTATGACATGAAAGCCTTTAATGTCCAGGAATGGGGTTTATGGATTAAAAACAATACCAGTAAAAAGCATGACATCTTGTTTTGAATTTTGGGTTTTCAAATGCTTAAAAACAATATTTATGTATGATTTTTAATGGAACCCTAAATTGCTATTCAAAATTCTATGTCATATTAAAATATTGATGATACAGGATGTCCATTTAATGGTTAGTAATAATGATATATTAAACCTTCCTTTCAAAAATTCTGCAATTTAATCCCTTTTAATCACCCAGCCATCTCCTCTTTTTCTCCTTTAAAAAAAGCTAAACAAATAAATAAATAATTAGTACAGATTCTTCATGTGATAATGCTGCATTTCACCAAGAACACAGATGAATAGATATTTAATGAAGGACTATTTTTTCCGTCAGAAAATGAAGAAAATCTAGTGAATGGAAAATTGGGGTCACTCTGTGTTGCATTGCAAAGTAATACTTATTGCAGCATTGAATCTGCTAACAGGAAAATTTGAAAATGATGAAGATTATTCAGACAAGAAACTAGAAAGCTGGGAGAGGTAGAACGGGGAAGCTGGAAGTCTTGTGCTGTGCTGATAGCAATTGTAATAGCAAAAATGATTGCTTTGTTTCCCAGGATGGGGAGGAAGGGTTGGAGACATTGCTGCTCTTTGTCTCACATGTGGAAAAAATCCTCATTTTTCCTTAGCAGGGGCAGTCTGTGCTGCTCTGAGAGTGATTTTCCTTGAGAAGGATAAACAGTTCAGAAAAGGTTTACCTGAAAATGTTGTAAGTCAAACAAATCTGAAACCTGGATGGAATCAAATGAGCAATTTAATGTCTGATATATCCTCCCTGCTTGGGCAGGGAACTGCTCTGGGTTTGGTGACTCAGTCACTGAGCTTTTTTGCCCATCTCCAATAGGAAAACCCTGGCTCTGAATTTAATGGGTGCCTATATATGTGGCTGTCCAAGAACTCAGATGAAGTACAAGTAGCTCTAAATATTTTGCATTGTGATTATAGCCAATAGTTACTACACATTTTCAAGATCTAAAATAAGCAGGTGGATTATGCTGTTCAATAAATGTTTATGCATTTTTCATTAAATGATCAGTGCATTAGATCCTTAAGCAATTTTAAATGAGGATCTAGTCTAATTCTCTTTCTCTGAAGTGACCCATCACACTAAAATAATATATATTTTTTTTTCCTCTTTCTCTGTTAAGTCATACATTACTTTTTCATTCCTAAGGAGGGGGAGAAAAACCCCAAAATAAAAGGACTGAATGTTTTAAAGTAAAGAAGCATTTTGTTAAGCCTAGACAGAATATAGAAGAATTTGTCCTGCAACACTAGTCAGACTCTTGTCCTCTAGGGAGAAAAACAAAAGAAATTTTCTTAGAACAATTAGGTAAAATTATCAAGATAGAATACGGTCAGATAGATGTGTTTGGTATGGGTGGGTTAAATTTATTTTTTATTTATTTTGAAGAAATAGAAGCAATTTGAAAGAAATATCTAGAGTAACTGCTTATTTAAATTAGTCACCTTTCTTTTCTCCTTTGAGAAATGAGCAATATAAATAGAATGTACCCCTAGGTATATTATTAAATCACTAAATGTACATTATTTTCTTTGGTATAATAACAAGTATATCTATTATTAAGCACAGCATGCTACCATGTACTAGAAATTCACACTTGAACCAATAGAGACAAGTTAACCCCTGCCATGGGTGCATCACTCCTGTTGTGTAGAATACACATCTCATGATGGGACAAATCACTCTCTGAAGGGGCATATGATGTCTACTTAAGATAAAAGGTTTTTACATGAACAGCTTTGATTTGGTGATCAACTCTTTGAGAGGTAAAATCAGTTAATATTACTATATTATTATATATTAAATATAATAAATTATATTTAATATAGTAAATATATTAAATATTAAATAATTTTGTACTTCTAATATATAAGTATATGTATTACTTCTAATATATAAGTATATATACTTCTATATATACTTTGAATATAAGTATACTTCTTATACTTCTAAGTATTTAGAAGTCTAGTTGAAGCTTTTATGGGAACATGAGCATCATTTTCTTGCACTGTGTTTTCAACAACACTTTGTAAAGTCATGTGGCATTTTGCCAAAAATCTCTCCAGGGACACAAGTCCCTCCATATCTTCCCTGGGTTCAACAAAGCCATTATCTTCCTCACATATAGGTCTGCAAATGTGCCCTCACTGCTAAACACAAAAGAGTTTAATGCAGTCAGTTAAATTCCAGTGATATTTATGCCCCTGTTCATTACTAAGCCATGAAGTTACACAAAATCTGAATACAAGACCCATATAGGTCATTTAAGACAGTTCCTGGTGCTGAATGATTATTTATTTGAATCAAACAAGAGGTACCTTAATACAGTCTGATAGTATGCACAAGCTTTTCAGAAATAGTACTGCCATTTAAGCATTCTTTGAGTTTTTTCTTTTTCTAGTCTTCCATCCATGTAATGCACTGTTCATGTCCAAGACCATTAATTTTTTTTTTTAATTTTTAATCATTTTCATTTCCAAGGATGCTTTTATTATTCTTAAATATTTTAATGTGAATTACACTGCAGCTTTAATGAAATGTATGGCAATTCTCTAGACCTCTAAGAAGCACAACACTTCAAGGAATAACTAATACAATAACATGGCAAGAAAGTTGTCTTTTAAAATTTATTAAAAGCGCTTATTGGCTCAAAACACCTGAATATGAGTTCTGGGAATTTTTGTTATTGGTGAAATTGAACATCTGTCCTCTTTGTAAATAATAAAAGCACTGTTTTTGAATCAGTATCTTGGTGGTGGTTCAAATAAAGTAGACTTTTTAGAGCCTCTGCAGTCTTTAATTTTCAAATTTTCTAGTTTCATTCTTAATACATAAGCTGTATGAAGAAATATCCAGAATACTGAATTATTCCAGAACATCTGTTGATCTGTCTCAGAATTGTCCTTGAATAATTTTAGCCCTCCTAGAAAGAAAGAAAGTGGTTTGAATGAAACAAATAGGTGATAGGCAATCTCATCTAGTATGAGTTATCCACAAAATTTGGACCAAATAAGCTTTCAAGGTCACTCCCATCCTTGTCTATTCTATGATTCTATAATTAAAAATGTAGTTTCTAACAGTAGAAGTAATCCAAAACCTACTTACTTTCCAATACTGTTTACTTTTATTTTCACAGATTATCTCCTGCCATCTGAGTTATAACACTTGAATTTATACAGAAATTACTAGAGGGCTGAGTTTATCTGTCTTCCTGTTTTTAAAGGGACAAATAAAATGATTTGTATAAGGACAATTATAAATGTCTTACTGAACCTGTGTATGTAATAAATGTTTGTGCAGGTGTCAAAAACCTGAAAGAACACTTCAATTTTTGCAGTTTTTATATAGTTTTACATACATACAGAGTTTCACTTTGGAGAGAAGTGTTGAGACACAGACTATTCCTACAAAGATTTTGCTCAAATCTATAATTTCAAGAAATTTAACTACTTAAATAACATCCCATAAATTAAGATACTTTGTTACTTGAGTACTGCTTGGAATGAAATGTCAAAATCCAACATATTTAAGACTTTTCTGTACTCCTCACAAATAGGCAAAAATCTAGAATCTTCAGATTTATTTCAATATTCATAAGAAGACTTTATTTATTTTATTTATTATTTATTTTTCAATATTCATAAGAAGATTTTTATTTCAATATTCAAAGAAGATTTCAAATAAAAAATAAAGAGCTCCTATCAAATTATTTATTTTTGAAATGATCTCATGTTCACAAGGAAATTTTTTTAATTGAATTTTTCACTGAATTCCAATTTCTATGTCTATAGATAAATTATTTAAAATTTGGTTTTATTAGTATTCTTTTTTTTCCAACAAATTCATGCACATTTATAATTCAATAAAAAGTAATTTAATAGCTAAGGACCAGGATAAGACCTTTGATTAAAAAATAAATTAAAAAAAACAAATAGTGTCATTTTAGAAATTCACTCCCTAAACTCTGTTTTTCAGAAGGATGTTTTGTCTCTTTTGTATAAAAGGAGGCTTTTGGCAAACCCTAAAGAAATGAAAGAAATAGAATACAAGAATGGCTTTCAAGGACCATGAGTAAGTTCAGGGAATCCACCATCATTTGGAATAACCTTTGGATCATTCCCAGGTTCCTGAGGATACTGAAAAGTGGAGAGTTTCAAAAACAGATTAAACAAATTCAGAGGGTTCCTCTGGAACTAAAATGTTTAGAGGCAAATATTTCCTGGCAAATCAGATGAAAAGGCTACAGATCTTAAAGCTGCTGCTGGGAAGGAAATCCTTAGGAAGGGTTGTACTGCAGAAACTTTGGAACCCTTACTGAGCTCCCCTGTTGTTTGTAACTACTGAAGGTGGGTTTTCCCCAAGCTGCACTTGGGCACTTAGCTCCCAACAAGTCAGGGTGCAGGAAGCTCTGAAAAACCCTGCTGTGGAAAAAATCTCAAAAAACTGAGCGGCCCACCAAAAGTAAGGCAGATTGTGGGGAGCTACTGAATCCAACATCCCAATAGAGGGGAGGCTGCCACAGCTCCAGGTTCAGCCAGCAGCAAGGCTGAGTTTGATCATCTTTCTAAAAACTCATTAACTTCTACATCTCTTCTTCACCTCTACTTAAAGTAGTGACAGCTCAAGGAAGTAAAAATAAACCAAACAAAGAACAATTATTAGCTTTGTTTGTTTAGAAAAAATAGTCCTTTCATACATCCTTTCTTGAGAGTTTTTACTTTATTATTATCATTATTGCCTCACACGAGACAAGTTTGTGGCACTTTAATTATTATCCATTATCCTGCTCATTAAAAGACAAATAAAAGCTGATTTCATATTTCAGCCTAATTTGCAGTCCATGCCCATGGTAAAATGTAATGATGTTACAATAAATTTTAATGTGTAACCTCTGTCTTTGGAAATAAAGCAAAACATGTATGGGGACAAGTGCTGCATGCTCTGCTTCTGGGACATAGATTTCATAAAGAAGAATAAAAAAGTTAATTGTTAAATGTTTCTTTTTAAATTATGAAATATATGTGTAAGTATTAGACATACACCCACGCGCACATTCAGAAACCAAATTCAAAATAAAATCAGAAAAAAATAACTCTGCCTTGGAACAGTCTGACTGTTTAGAGCTTTGGAAGGTGTATTCAGATTATAAACTTTGTGTATTAAGAGAAAGAAGCAGCTCAAAGTAATGGAAGTTGCCTTCCCTGTCCTCTCACATAGGCTCACACTCATTGGCTGTGATAGAAAGAAATTTAGAAATTGTGCCAGTGTGTAGCATTGCATTCAGCTCTTCTGGTAACAAACAGACAGGCAAGATTTTTTTGTAACTCTGCAAGAAATGCCTACATTACAAAGAGATTACTTACTTCAAAATTGACGTGGTAACAAGAAAATTAATTTCATTGGTAATTTCCCTTTTGCTTACTAATTGAAAGGTGACTAAAACAAGATGTCAAAGAAATTTAGCCAAAATATTTGTTTTCCTGCAATGAAAGCAAAATAGCTGCTCCATTAAAGCAGCAAGAGCAGTAAGCAGCAAGACCCTGGCAAGGTAAGCATTACTTATCAGTGAAACATGTTGGCTTTAGCAGAGCAAATCTCCTACTTCCCTCTGGGGAAATGGGGAAGGAAAGTAAAGCTGATCAGAGGGTTGATAGATGAGGATTTGTTTCATCTCCCTCAGAAGGGCATTCTGCCTCTACTAAACTTCTCCTATCTCCTTGTTCTCTTTGTTCCCAATCTTTGGGTTTGTTTTTTTTGTTTTTTTTTTATTTTTTTATTTCTTCACTCTGAAAGATTTCTGAGGACAGTTCTATGTGAAACATCAAGAACTATTTTGTGCTGTGTTTTGTGTTGTGATTTTCCTTCAGCCTCTACAAATGTAAACCTGTTTCCTCTAAAAAATATCTCTTGATTTCTTAAAGAAAAATAAGATCATTTCACAAAGCTTAAGTAATTAAGAAAAGGGAAAAATGGCCTGCAGAAATTGTCTGTCACCATTCCAGATCACAGCTGACAACAGCGGTGAAAACTATCACCTGCCATTCCCAGCACGCTTAAAAATACATTGTTCCCTTGGGGCCTCTGAACAGTTATGAATACAAAAATTAATTAGCTTTTTGAACTCAGAAGTCCAGTTTCTTAAATTGGATTTAAGTTTTGGATGAAATGTTTTGATAAGTGATAGGTACCTATACATTTTTGTTCATAAGATAATTTCCCTCACTGTGGTCTTCGTGAGCATCTCTTGCATCAGGTTGCTGCAATGCATCTCCTTTTACAAATACAGACTGGATTTAATTTATTGACCAGTTTAATTTGTTACAAGTCTGAAGAGTCTAGATTTGCAGAGAGCTAGGAAGAGATGCTATTTTCTTTTTTCTTTTTGGCTATTGTCAATAACTCAACCTTTTATAAAAATAAAATTTTTCCTTAAGTGGAGCAATAGTTTTTATTTAGTTTCACATCAAATCAGAATCAAAATTTCTATAATGATGTGATAAAAACTTGTAATGAATCTAAGTGAAATTCCTTTCTTTCCACAGTTTCTTGTAAAATAGCCTTCTAAGCAAATATCCAAGACTTGACTTAACAGAAAGATAGGCAATAGCAGACTTCATTCACCACTCCAATTAATTAAAAAGATTCATCTGAAGTTGGTCTTTTTGGTTCCAAAAGCTTTCCAGCACCAGATAAGGTGCTGGAAAGTGGAATTACTGTCAACTCTTCATATAAAGACAATACTGCCTGGAAATCAATATTAGCTGTACAAGATACCTGTGTATGCTATATTGGAGCAAAATATAATAGAAGTTTTTCTATGGATTTCCTGATGTTTAAGGTATCCTTTGTGCTTTTCAAAGACACAAAACTCCCAAAGAAACATAGTCCTTGACCAAAAAATTATTATTTGAAGTCTTGAACCTGATAGTATTAATAACATTGGATTCAAAAGACAGAAATAAACAAAATGGGGGTTGTTTTCTTTTTTTACCATTAGGGATTCTCCTTAGAAAATGAAATACCTGTATTTTTATTTGTTTGAAGTTTAGTGGAACAGAAAATTATTGCATCGAAAAAGTGTTTTAGCTCAAATGGGAATGCTATGTGATTTTTAGGAAAACTTAACACTCCACAGGAAAAAAAAATGGAGCTACTGAAATCTAGGTATCACTGCTTCCATATTTGTATATTTGTTATCAGATTATTAAATCTATCTCAAGTCATATTGAATTTTTATACTTTCAAGGAAAGAAGTACGAGCTGCCTGATCCAGAATGTCACATCAAGTAGTGCCAAAAGTAGGTTCAAGGCATTTAGGTTTAGAATAAATATCATTTGTAGGCACAAGCATCTTGTTCAATAGGCTACTGGATAAAAAATAAGCCATGGTAATTTCATAAATTAGATTGGATGAGTATTTTGGATACCTGTCCATCCCCACCAAACAACTGCTTATCTGACTTCTAGGAAGAAGATAATATTGTACTGAAGAAGCAGGATACTGTAGTTCCAGGTAGTGTACCTTCACAAATCACAAATAAGACGTTCTGCCACTAAATAACAGTCCAGATTTCTTATCAAGAATCATTTATCACATGGAAAAAGGAAAAAAAGGGGGGAAACATTTATTCTGGGATTTTAGTGTAAAGAAAATGTGCAAATGTAGTGCCAATCCAAATACTTTCTACATATTACTTTTCCATTTAGATTATAATGAAGCTGTATATTTTTATATTCAGGAGATTAAAATGATCAACAGCATAAAACAGAACATGCAAGAAATACCAAAACTAAATCAGCAAACAACTAGCTGACTAGTTTCAAAACCTAGTTCTCTACTTCCAGGAAGTTTCTTATAAAGTCTGTGAGCATATGTGAGATCAATCACAACAGATTTTTTTCAGAGTTCAATGTCTCTGAGAGGTTTATAACATGATGTTTCTACAAAGGATCAAGTTTTTAAATCTCTGGTACCTGAACATTCCCCTTACATGTATTAGCTGAAATGTGGGTTTTAACTACTCTGAGCAACAACGTAATAGGCATCTGGATACAAACTCTGGATTTATATTCATTAAACCAGATTTTGAATTCCAAGAGCAGCAAGAAAAATCACAGTGATTTTTAGGCACTGGAAGCATCACAACACCTGCCCTTTTTGTGCACTGATCAATGTGTGTTGCTAACCATTGCTACAAACTTGATGATTTCAAAAACAACACATGATCTTAAGTCATGAGGATCTACTGAAACACAATGAGTGTGTTTGGCTGGCAGTCAAACCCCGTGCCTGGTTTTGCGAGGGAAAAGCTGCATGCAATTCATCAGCATTCCTTTCTGCTTTCCAAATTTATCTCATTCCTGTTTCACTCTCTGGCTTATTTAGTTTTTAATTTGTTTTCCACAAAAGCTATTTTGAGATGCACATGTATTTCACTGGAGTGCCACTGAGTTCCAATTGTTCTAACACAGAGAAAAAAAATAAATGAACCCATTATTCCAGCATTATATTTTGGTCCCAGTGGGTTTTACAAACTGAGTGCCTGAAAGAACTGAAATATGTATCCAATGGATGATTTGGACCTGAGGATGGAATTTCTAGATGACATAGTTAAAATATCTGAATTATTCACCCACTTATGTGAATTCTGCATGCCATGACTGCACTCCTTCCCTTGATTCCCAGAGCTACAGCCCCAGGAGGAAGATGATTCATTCAGGACCTGGCTGTATTAACAGTGTTGAAGCTCAGGAAGGGCTGAACACACCCAATTCTTTGTGACCTGGTTGAAGCTGATTAACTTTGCTCAGGGGAATTCAGGTCTTTTCTCAGGGGTTTAGTTTTCCCTTTATCTAAGCCATCAAGACAGTTTAAGGGACCATTTGATGTTCTAAAGCTATAAAAAGCGAAACCAAATATAATCCAAATGCTATTTTTGCATCCTTTTTTATTTTAAGAATATAGTGAATAATGCAATCATATAAAATGTAGTGACAGCAATCATCAAGTAAGCTGTTTGACCAAGCAAAAAGCTGGTGGTTTACACTTTATGCTGAGCTTGGTGTGAAGGGAATGTGGTACCTGATATTTCAGTTTAATGTTACTGTGAAATGTGGATGAGTAGTGTGTCCCTACAAACCAAGTCATCACATCCTCTTCATTTGTGCCATTTCATCTTTTTAATATTTTCTCTTCCTTTTGTAGGTATATAGCCTGCTGAAATTGAGACTATGAGGCTAGAGCTTGCCCTTTAGGTTTGTCTCAGTTTAAGTAAGGAATATCTAAAGTGATTTTTCAGCTGTGTGTTGGTAAATACTGCTCACAATTTTTATTCACAAAGGTTACATTTATTCAGCTCTGTTTGCTGATAATGCAGAATGGGTTAGCTTTAAAAACCTGACAAGGCCCTAAAAGAACTCTGGTAACAATATAAAAATACTGAAATAAAATAACAGTGCAGGGAGGCCTTTGTATTATTAATAATTCAACATATACATCTCTGAGGTAAAAGGAAAAGCTGATTTTTAACATGATACTTCTAAATCCTTGAAGACACATTGGACACACAAATTACACATGTATTTCTCAACTCTTTGTGCTTTAAACCTGGTTACAATACCTATGCATGACTGACAGTTTTCATACAGTGTGAGTCAGGAACAGCTTCTGAAATTCCAGATTATTTCAATTTTACAGAGTATTTGCAGTACATAAGCATTTGGCCTGCTTTAGTAGTTGAAAGGTTTAGAAATGAGCATCAGCTAAAACTCAGAATGGTTTTGCTGTGAAAGTATCAAAGATCTGGCTAAGAAAAGACCACCTTGACCTGCAGGCAAACATGCTGAGCAAGTTCAGTTTGTGACTAAGTTGTAAATGGTATGGGATGACACCTATAGCACTGAAAAACTCCCATCTATCTGTTTTCTACCTTTAATAATATAAAGGTATCTGGGGGAGAATATATCAAAGGAGATGGCTGAAACCTGACAAAAAATGTGATGCACTGGAAGTGCTAAAGCATTAGCTTGTGAGGACAAAATAGCATTTAGGGGTTGTGGTTGATGATTTTATCATACACCCACACAATGTGGAATCTGGAGAAGATGCAGAGGCCTTTTACTTATCCATTGCTAGAGCCTCCCCATTATTTTGGGGCCCTCCAGCCCTGGTGCTGCTTTGCCTGGTGCCACACTGATGTCTTTGTTTGCCGTGCTGTTTAGGCTGTACTCACGCTGGTCACAGACCACTCAGTTCCCCTGTGTGCAGCATTGCAGGATCACAGACCTGGATCATGGTCAGGGCAATGAGCTGACCTCTGGAGTGGCCTGTAGTAATTGATTTGACAGTGTTGCAAAAAGCTACTCGTCTTCTGACCTTGCCATGTAAGACCATGGTTTCAAAGTTGTATGTCACTGCTAATTCGTTCATCGGCAGGAACGTTTAACTGGTCTGTCACAGCAACCATGCCAGATGGGGTTTCTTTCATATGAGTTAAAAGGCATCCCTTTTCCACAAAATTTGTTCACATCACAGATGACCTTTTATTGTAGCTTTGAGCTTTGGAAGGGGAGGTGACCCTGACAGTTTCAGTTTACTTTGCTCTCTCTCTCTTTCCACATGTTTCATAATTGAAATGTTTTTCTTTATTAGCAGTGGGGGTGAGTATGTCTCCTTAGCTTTGATCTTCCTTTTCCTAGGCACAGAAGTTTTGTAAGGCAGAACAGAGTGGCCAGGGAAATACTATATATAACATTGAAAGTAAAGCCAGAACAAAAAGATATTCAAATTATGAAGATAAAATAGACCATAGACTATCTTACTGGCAGGAAATGCTTCAAATAATGGCAGCCAACATAAAAAATTTCACTGAATAAAAATGTCAAGATGAAATGGTTTGATTCAGATAAAGCTACAATGTCTTTTTAACTGAAAATTTTCATGAAAAGATTTTAGCAACTTGTAGCTCAAATTTTTATATAGTTCTCCAAAAAAAAAAGAAAAGTGAAGATCAAAATGTCTAAAAACCATAATAACTCAACCCTCTGAAAGATGTAAATTGTCATTTTATAGGGCAGATTCTGCTATACTTCCTCTTATAAAGTGATAGTTTGCTGAAATTTTTAATAATTTTTTTAAAAGCAATACTTGCAGGAAAAGTTACTACTTTGCCTGAAAAGGATGTCAGGATGGATGGTTCTGTGAGAGCAGTAAATGCAGTGAAGAATGCAAAATTTAAAGCTTTGTATTTATTTCACAAAAACACAGGCTAACATGCTGTTAAGATGGCAAATACAAATACAAATTTAGCAGATTTAAAAATATGATATTCTAAGAGGTAAACAAGAAAAAAACAATAGACAAGAACAATGCACCCATTACTTGTAGCCAGGTTGTGAATGAACCACTCTCATGTGTTTCAATTTCCATGAATTTATAGTTTAATTATTTAATTCTTAAATGCTTTGCTTTGAGAAAAGACCACAGTGACTGAAGAAATTTTATTGAGTGCATGTAAAGCATTAAAATGCGGAGTCCACTGGGTCTGGCCACACAAAACTAATAATAGAACTGATGAATTTTCAGTATTCTGCTTAACAAACAGAGGTCAAATCTATGAGCAAGTTAAAACAGAAGCAAGATGCAGAACGTAAGGACTGATTTCCACAAAATGTTTTTATCTAGGAGAGAAATATTATGCGGAGATGCCTCTTCTATGAGCTTTAAGCCAGTTCAGCATCTTCACAATGACAGGGCAGAGGCATCTGACAGCATACTAGAGCATTCCCAGCTCATGTGATGCTTTTCAGTGTATGCAATGGGATAGATAAACTGGTTAGGATGCAATCAGGAAAGGTTTTTCTTGTATTTCAATTAATTTGTTCAATTCCTATTTTGAAAAAAATATGATGCTTCACAGAATCTACAGTTCCAGAGTTATCACACATCAGACATCAAGAGGCCTGCTTAGGTGGTTAGATCTCAGGGACATCTCATATATCTGATATAACCTTTGCCTATAGGAATTTTGCAAAGGACTCCTTCAAACCCTTCTGCATCTGAAAATCCACTTTTCATTACCCTCCTCCTCTATCACTCTGCCTAGTTTTCTTTTAATTGACTCTATGTATGTCTCATTTCCATTCTGCAGCTCCAGAGAAGGTGGCTGAGCTCTGAAACAGCATTCACCGTTTGCAGTTCACGAAATAGATTCCCCCTAATTTTCCTGGAAGACAAATCACATATACAATTCAATGGATGCTAAATATATTGTCAATATCTCAAAACCCTTCTCAAACCTTACAAAACAAGGCTCCAAATATCACTCTGATTAACATAGATTAAAAAACCTGGTTTTGCAAATCCTTTGCAGTGTTTTTGTGGAAAGGACCTTATCTTTCTGCATATTCTCAAACGTTAACAAGTTTAGTAGTACCCAGTATGACTCCTTAGCTTGATTTAATTTTTTTTAATCTCCATTACCTACTTTTCCATAAAAGAATGCAGAATATAGCCTGAATGCCTAAATACATCATCTGATATGAGCTAGATGGGGTGTTTCATAAGAAATATTCTTATTACATCCTAACATCTTCAAATGAGAAATTATTGGTAAAATACTTGCAAAATAAATGGTAACACAAGCAATTTGAAAGGTGAAAAGTGAATTGGGATGTGTACCAAATGTACTAAAGAAGACAAGATGTGGTGAAGTAAATACTAGAAGTATTAAACACCTTGATGATACTGTTGTCTCATGGTGAAATGTGAATACAATTCCTTTAATATTTAAAATCCACAGATAATTAAATATCAAATTCAATTTATTAAGCTGGGAAAAATACAGTGTTATAAAAACCTTTCTAGGCAAGCATATGAGCTTAATTTCTTAATTATCAAAGAAGATCTTAAATTGGTGTCATGTAGTTTTTTTTACTTTTAGAGCTAACATGTGAGAACTAATGAAAACCAACAAACTGCAGCAGCTTCTAAGCTAATGTCCTGTAATCATCACAAGCTCTTTTCTTGACAATCTCATCCAAGGAATCAGGATAAATGCTAATTCTCTGATTTTCCTGTTTTTGCAACTTGACTCTCTTATCAGTTACCATTATTCAGATTTTCTCATGAAAATGGACAAAAATGACAAATTAGGGACAGAACTTTATTGTCTTGCCTTCTAAGAGGCATAAGTATGTGTCTTCTGCTATTCAAGAATTACTTGCCTGGACAGCCAATGAACAAAATAGTGTTGGGTCTGTAAGGACACCTGAAAATTGTCCTTCTGTCTTACCAATCCCATTTCCTTTGGTCTGACATTAGAAGCTGCTTAGTACCATGGTGTCTTTTGTCATTCCCATTAAAGCATTGATTGGCTTGCTATCTCACTTCTTTAAAATTCCTTTCTTTCCCAATATTTCATCCTAAAGTACAGCAATGCTTGAGGCCCCTATTAATGATCCTTAAGCATTAAACTGCTTTTATAAGGTCAGAGACAGATGCCTCACCTATTCATATTTATGTTTCTTGAAAGCCCCTTTTTATCCTCAGCTCTGTCAAGCTGGTTGGTACAGAAATTATATTTTATAATTTTTTCTAGATTCCATCTACTTTTTAATTTCCTTATTCTTTTCTGTCCTTTAGAACATGAATCTCAAGAGGAGCCTTGTCAAAGAATAAGTGATTTGCATTGGAACAGATCTTAAAGATCACCCAATTCCAACACCATGGTAGGGACACCTTCCACTAGACCAGGTTGCTCAAAGCCTTTCCAAGTTGTCCTTCATTCCTCATGGCCATGAAGAATGAATGTTCTAGCTTCAGCATTGGATAAACTAAATGCCCAGTCTTTTTATTAAAATATAGTAAATAGTTTTCTAAAGAAAAGTAATTTAATGGAGAAGAGTGTGCTTTCATCAGCCACATGTATCTAGAAATACAAACCCGTCTGAAAATTTGCAAAGAGATAGAGGAGCAGAGTGGTGCTGCAGGATGGTTATGATAAGGTGTTTTAGTCTACAAAGCTCTCTAAAAGACAGACCAAAAGCCAAAAGAGGGATTGAGTTCTGTTTGGTTACAGGTTCCTTGTATCTGCCTGATCTCCCTTCATGCTCTCTGTCTGGCTACTCTTGTTTCTTCTCTTTTTCACTTTGGCCTCCCACTAAGCCAACACTTTATGCAAATTTTCAACTACAAAAGGGGAACTCATACCCACCAGAGTCCTTCTACTGTATAAAAAAATGTTCCATCAGCATTGTATTCTAATGTCTTAATTTCTATCACTATAATTGGTGGATTTCCCTATAAGGAATCACTATACCAAGAAACTAATCGTACATGACTGGTTTCTAAGGCTATCTTATCTGAGAATTCTGGCAAAAAGAAGAGATTCAGAACAAAACCAACAATTATTTGGAAATACTTTTGTAATAACTATGAGCAGATGGCATTCGTTTTAAGAATAATGTGAAATGTCCACTTTCAGAGTGCAGGGAACAAGCCTGAATCTCACAGTAGTAAGAGAAAAAACAGGTTTCTGATTGTTGCTTATTTTTATTTTAGCCTTCAGCAAAGCTGACAGTATCTTTGTGAATATCATAAGCAGACCTCTGCAAGCTGTTCAGAATTGCAAATATATACAGTGAGATTTCCAAAGCAATAAAATCCTAATCCAGTGATTAGTCCTGCTGTTATCACAGTGCAGGTTGTAAAAAAAGGAAATTTTTAAAAATAAATAAAGAGAGCCCAGAGCCCCTCCCAACTTCCTCATTTTTTTCAACTTTTTAGTTATTATGCAGACCCTAATATCACCAGGTCCTTTCTGTAAAGAATTAATATTTCTGCTAGAAGGTATAAATTCCTTGTCTTATGTCAGAATTGCCCTAATACACAGTGAAGGGTAGTAGCCAAATCTCAGGCTCCTGAGTCTAAGGAATTATGTTGATCACCACTGACCAACCTGTTAGACCTCTGGATGCCTGAAAAGACTGTGATGATAATGTATTCTAAAGCTGTATAGATTGTGGCCAGATGTCAGCCAGATGAGCTGGAAGCTACATATTCACATTAGCACTCCTGCGCATCTTTTTCTTTTAAAGACATCAGAGACAGAACCAAGGCTCTGCCTCATGATGTGTGACTTCCAGACCAGGCTGGCACACACCTGTGACCCTCAGAGACAGGTGTCAAGCTCTCTGGTGCTGTTCTGGAAGAAAACCAAAACACTGAGCTATGATTATCAAACTGAGTTGGACTGAAATTTAAAGAATCATATCTTATTGTAAAAAAATGTAGTAAGCTCCTTCTCACCCTGCATCTATTTGTACCCACTGTTAATGAACTGTCAAAGATGACTGTACAGTATTTTCAGAAATGCAGACCCACAGTATAACATACTAATGGGAAAGCCTTTATTCTCAGCCCTTGAAAGTGTGTTCTAAGGGCTGAGAATAAAGATAGCACCCTCCAATCACAGCTTTCCTGGGTATGAACAAACCAGTAAATATATCTGTAATGAAAGAGCAGAAGATTGAGGTAATTTACATGAAAAGAGTATACAGTTTTTCTCTTCTTAAAAATAGTTCCCTATCTAAAAAAGGGCAAAGCCATAATAAATAAATAAAAAAATATGCAAATGGAATGCCAGTATTTTCAGTAGGGTGATAAATAACCAAATACATTTTCTGTTTATTAAATGTTCTGCAAGTTGCCCTCTTTTTGCATTTTAAAATAAGTGTCTGAGGTTTTGTGCAATTAGGTAAGGAAAATAAAATGAATAACATTGTACTTGTTTATTGGATTCATTATGTCAAAATGTTACATTATATATGGTTATATGCTGATGCTGAGAGCAAATTTGTGTTAACTATTATTTCTGCAAATAAGTGTGAGGATATTTGGAATCTGAGAAGACAATATGCAAGGGTTTGTGGAATGATAATAAATAATAATGGAAAATACTTCTTTACAGTAAATCTGATCAAGATAAACTTCCAGTTAGGGCTATCCATCTGGTATGCCTGTCCTGACTTGAGCCCCTTGTATCTGAGCTAAGCGTTTTCAAGGGCTCTGAGTGTATTCATGGACCTACATTAACATGATCCCCACCCAGGCTCCCAGTGTTCAGGAGTCCCATTTCAACTCAGCCCTGGGACCTGAGCTCTATCATAGATGCACCTGTCTTCAGCCCTGGCCTTTGCCAGCCAAGACTTGACTTGAGGCATTTGCCACTTCCCATGTGTGTCCTGAGGGTTGGGCTGTTGGTGGAACCTGCCCGTAAGCAGCTGTGCACATCATCTTGCACAGATAGGCTGGGAAGGTGTCCCTGGTGGTCCAGTTGTCACCCTCTCCTGGCTTGTGGACAGGTCATACCTTTTCCTTCTTGCTGAGGAGCTCCAGTCTTGAAGCTTTGGACTACAATAAGGACTTTCCTGTTGAAATTAGTATTACTGCATACTATGAAGGAACAGATGAAGGAAAAGTTTGACAGTTTTCGGAATCATTCTGAACTCTAACAGACTTGGCAACTTGTACTTTTATCGTCTTGTTTCTGCATGAGCAATGGTGTTATGATGCACAATCATTTATTAGGAAATAATAATGGAATCAGTATGTAGGACTTGCTTCTGGGAGCCCTAAACTGCTAAGATATGTAGCAGTGAACACAAAGAAACAAAGATAGTTGTTACTAAACACTTAAATGTGCCTGAAAAAAGGCCTAAAAGAATTCCTCATTTGAATTCAGAAAGTTTAATAAAGTATAAAGCTGCTTACAGTATTTATTTACTTGACTTACATAGTTAATTTGTGGTTTTGAAAATGCTTTTGTACATCATTAACCAAGCTGTTATTCCTTCATAGTAAGACATTTTATGATTTTTAAATACTTGCGGGTTTTTTTTTGTTTGTTTGTTTTTTGTTTCTATGTGGTGAGTTTCATCTCCTTCCAGATATTTGTGATTGCTGGTGGAACTTCAGGGTATCTTCTTAAAAAGGGTGGATGTAATGGGAGGCTATCTTCTTTCTATGAGGAAAAATCTTAAGAGAGTGCCCTGTAATTTTTTTTCCTCTTCAATCCAGCAACTTTAGAAACTGTCAGTCAGTTCCAGCTAACCTTCATCGTTTCTTTAGGGAAGAAGAGATGTTGCAAGAAATACTAGATGCAAGAGCAGCATCAGAATTTGATTGCTAACTGGAGACCACATGCACTGTTTTCTTTGGCTAGTAATTGAAGGTGTTGAATCTGGTGTCATAC
This sequence comes from Molothrus ater, assembly GCF_012460135.2. Classification (NCBI taxonomy): domain Eukaryota; kingdom Metazoa; phylum Chordata; class Aves; order Passeriformes; family Icteridae; genus Molothrus; species Molothrus ater. The sequence goes on from NC_050479.2 coordinate 84,519,081, forward strand.
TGTGGGTGAGGTGCATACATAAATACCTTAACAGAGAGCCTGTGACCAAAAAGTCTTATCATTTTATGGTGAGGGCTTCACTTACACATGTAAGCATCAATAGTCTGCATGAAGGGGCCTGTAGGTCACTACTCTGCCAGAGGTGGCACGAGGCATTACACAGGGAGAATTTGCCAGCCTGGACACTGTCTTTCTCAACAGCCACCATCAGAGCTGCGTGATTATGGATGAGAATCCCTAATCCCTATTGTACATGAAATAGCCTAATTATTTTCTTCAACCTAATTATATTGTTTGTCTCCAGGGAGTTTGTTTGCCTCTTTGTTTGGTTACTATGATAAATGACATCATCTTTCATATCAACCTATATATAACAGGGAGTACAGAATCATGGAATGCTTTGGATGGAAAAGACAATGAAAAGTGATCTGGCCCAATCTCATTTTTCACTACTTTCATTAGAACAGGTTGCTCAAAGCACCTTAGAACACTTTCAGGGATGAGGCAGCCACATCTCTGAACAACCTGTGCCAGTGTCTTGGCTACCTTAACATAAAAAAAAAAATATTCATTATGTTCAGTCTAAACTTATCTACCTAAATTTTAAAACTATTGCCTCTTGTCTGGTCATTGTGGCTTTTGCTAAAAAGTTTGTTGTCATCTGTGTGTAGCCCTGCTTACATACAAGAAGGAGATCTAAGGTCTCCCTGGAGCCTTTTCTTTTCTGGGTTGAACAACCACAACTCTCTTAGCCTGTCTTAATAGGAGAGATTCCATCCCTTATCTGTGACAAGGGCAAGAGAAGAGACAAATGACACAAAACTGGGGTTTGCAGCAAGGCCAGTTAACTTTCTTGTCCAATATTAAACTTCAATAAGTGAGAATCCAAGTGCTTCCGTTTCCTTCTTTGTGAAGAAAATGACACTGTCACTTTGTCTGGTTTTGTTTTGCATAACACTACTCTGAATTTCTTGTCTTGAGTAATCTAGGAGATTGATTTACTTTTTTATTAACCAAGTTGGTTGTTTTGTTGAGTCTTTGTTTTGCTTATAACTTCTGTTAAAATCTCTGATTGTCCTGTCCAGGAGGTTTTTAATAGCATATAGAAATCATTTTTGTGGCACTTGTGTGGTGGTTTGAGTGGAAATTTGTTTTTTGGGATGCTGTGTTTGGGCCAATGGATATTCAGATTTTAATACTAGCATCTAACCTGGCCATTAGGACATTGGACACGCCTCTGAGAACACGGGGTTAAAGCAGAGCTCTCCCCTGGGAGGCTCTCTTGGGTTTCTGGCGGGAAAGAGTTCAGATCTCTCCTGAGGGGAAAAGCCATGTGGCCGGGAGAGGTAGGCCTGAGCCCGGGGGTGGAAGAGAGAAAGAGAGAGAGACCGGGAGCCATCAGGCAGCCCCCCCCTGAGAGACACAGAGAGAGAGAGAGAGAGAGAGAGAGAGAGAGAGAGAGAGGGAGAGAGAGAGCCGCTGCCTGGGACTGTAACCTTGAAACTGGATAAACATGGGCCTGTGCCAGCAGCATGGCTGGGACGGAGAAGAAGGGGGGGGTGCAGCCGGCCACTTGTAGGAGCTTTTAAGCCCTTCTCGGAGAATGAGAACTTTACAGATCATTGACCTTTCCTAGAAGAGAGATAGAAATGAAAGGGAAGAAGGAAATGTGCAAGTGTGAGAGAGGTCTGGGTGAGCGAGAGATAGTAGAAGAGTAGAGAAGAATCCTAGTGGGAAGAGATGATGCAGTGGCTTTTGCTGGACTCTTTTTGTACAGCCATGGACAGACCCATGTTCCTTGTGATACAGAGACTGCATTCTAGGGGGAGGCAATGGCCACAGAACCAAGAGGGTTCAGTGTTGATGCCCCTCGGCCCCAGGGGGTGAAAAAATATGGGGGGGACAGGTGTCCCAAAGGAGAGATTGTGGGGACAGGTGTCCCAAAGGAGAGACTGTGCCTTTTTTGGATCGGGACAGAGCATCCTTAAAAGACAACTCTAGAAGCAGCTCTGGTCCGTGTTCAGTGGTGAGAGCACTGGACATGAAAGGAAGAAGTCACGACGGCAGATGTACTCCGGGCGGTGCCACGAGTGACACAGAAACACACGAGGCTTCAGCTGTGTTTCCAGGGGAAGCCCATGGTACAAGAAGGACTCCTCTCCTCTTGATGAACTGAGGATTGATTGTCTAAAAGGTGGTGCTGGACCAAGAGTTGGTGATTTGGGGAATAGATGTATTGTGTTGGAAATTTGGTGGGTGGAGGAGGAAATGTATTTTTAAGGTTTTCATTTTCCCTGTGTGTGTGTTCCTTTTTATCTGTAGTTGTAGTGTAGTTAATAAAGTTTTGTTTTCTTTCTTTCCTAAGTAGGAGCCTGCTTTGCTTATTCCTAGTCACATCTCACAGCAGAAACCAGGGAGAAGGTATCCTCATGGGGGCGCTGGCATTGTGCCAGTGTCAAACCATGACAACTTGTATGGAGGGAAGATTCTCTTTGACTATAGGTCATAAAGAGTTTCTGTAGGAAGGGAGGAATGCAGTATTTATTGTAGCATTTCTTGAAGTGGAGACTGCTCTAATGCTTTGACTAGAGTATTCAAAAAGACTCCTCCTCTCCCCACAGATTAAGGGTTCTGTTAGTTTTGTTTAAAGCAAATTATTTTTAAAAATGAAAGAAAGTCTTTAAATCAGTGAGTTTTTTTATATATACTTAAAGTATAGAACCTGATTAGGAGTAAGTAAACTGTTATTTGAACAACAAAAAACACCCCACCCCACCTCAATGCCTAAGCAAACCCTAATTTTCAATATTATAATTAATTCTTTCCTGTACTATGTAAGAAGCTATAGCTGTTTAATCAAACAATGACATTTCCTGATATTAATTTGCTTTTTGACTTCCAACATTCCAACCAAGAACTTTTCATTTTGACATACTGTTCAATAAGATACATTCTGATAAATCAAGAAATCCAGAAGGGAAAATTTCCACAAGTGTTAGCACTGTTTGGTTCTGGATTTCCTCTCTTCTAAAGTAAGAGTACCTGGTTTTAATCAAGAGTCAAAGTTTGAGTAAAAAACTGGTTTACACAGTCTTACAGCAGAGGAATTAAATGTTGAAATTCATGACAAGGAGGGAATACCAGGTATTTGAAATGGGATACTTTTTGATTCATGGGTCTGAATCTCCTGAGTTGTTCCAACAGCTCCTCCAGTGGATTCACTGAGTGTAAGACATCAGGGTAGACCAGCTCTCTAAATATAGCCTAGGCATCCTCATCTTCCTTGTATACACAGGTGCTTTACAAGCAGTAACTCATATAGTGTTTTTCCACAGCATATATTGACTAAGTGCCATCATCTGCAGTTAAATTGTCTTTTTCCCATTAAAAGAAAAAAAAAACCAAACATAATTTTTGAAAAAAATCATAATTTACTAAGCAAATGTGTCTTTTTAGCTAGTATTTATTCCTTTATTTTACTGCAGAGTGGCATTGGTTTGATTTATTCTGTGTACTAATGGGGTATTAAATGTCACTTCTAAGTGAAGTTCCAAAGTCCCAGAGAGTTTCTGGGCTGACTCAAAGCCATCTGCCTTCAGAGACATGTAGTTCTCAAAGCCAGGGCTTCTCTTCTCAATGCTTCTCGCTAAGTGGTGCCAGAAAACAGAAGCTGAAGCGTGCTCTGGCCGCAAGACAACCTTGTGGCAGAGAGGGAAACTGGTACAAAACTGAGATGTGTGTCATTTTTTACACAGTTTTCACTTTTTTTACAGTTTCTGTGCCTGCTTTGAATGTAGCATCATCTTCTGGTGGAATCCTTTGAAGAGAGGTTTTACCTCTTCATAAGATAGGACAATAAAATTAATGCTGACAGGCTGTTATTTTGAATTAAGTCTCTTGTACCCAAGACTATGTTAGTCCATCTGGGGATCAGTAGTTCAGTGTGCACATGACAGTGTCAGGAGAAGGCTGATTACATTTCTTCTGCCTAATACTGCTGCCTGCCAGAGAGAAAACAACATCCCAGTCTCCTTTATTCCCAAATGTTCCTACTTTATCCCAAACTGGCTGGCAAAGTGCAACGGCAAGCATCTCCTTTGCTCACTAGGGAGTAAACAGCATTTCTCCCTAGATGGTTCAATATTTCTTGTGTCTTTGGCAATGCACACTACATTTGTGAATTATGATACAATTGTTCACAATATGTGACTAACTGCAAATCATTTGAAGCAAACAAACTATCAATTTTCATTTTGCTGGCAATTTGTTTTGTTAGGGTTTTACATTAAGTGTTTTTCAAGAATTGTCAATTTGTGTGGAGTTCTCATTTCTTAGTTTAAATTGTCTTGGTATTGAATAATTTACTTTCTTACTCTTTTCTATGAACTACTTCAATATGTTTAAAAGCTGCAGCTTTTACTCTTGTTCACATTAAGACAATTTAATTACCTGACCTTTCTACTTTCCTTTAAGACAACAGAATTAAGTGTTGCAATTATTTAGGTTTTTCAAACATTTTCACAACCATGTATTGATTTCAATTAATGTTTCTTTCTGACTAGTTTTAGTTCATAGCAAATTGACCTCTACATTTAAGGTTTTTTTGTTCATTTATCTGAAAAGGCCACAATATTCTTCTATGATTCTATTATATTTTTGTTTATTATTATTTTTTTACCTTTGTGAATCACCATCTTCTGAAAAAATTCGCAGAAGAAAACTGTCTTGCTGATTTCAATGTATTGGAACTCTTTGGGGGAAAAACCTGACAAATTTTTCTTGAAGTTTCTGGGACATATCAGATCCATTAATTGAATATTGGCCTCATGCATCTTTCCAAGATTCTTTTTCCCCAGTTTTACTAGTCTATTAATCTCCATTCTTCTGTTTATTATTTTCCTTTACACGAGCAACTGGAGCTTCATCAAATTGAAGGCCTCATTGTGTTAAGAATTGGAAATGCAGTGCAAAGTATGTTCTTGGGCCAGCATCTGTGACGTTAAAGGACACATCTACTGTGTAATGAATATACCCAATGCTGATTGTCATTAAGATGGATTGTTCATCTCTAAGATACTCACATGACTGTCACTACTTCATAATATTATCTGCAACTTATCAAATAATCTTTAATAATGTGAATATTAAAGAATTTCAACTACAAGCTTTAACTATTTCAATGCCTAGATGACGTTATTCTCATCAAACTGGCATAAAATCATTCAGGAAATCTGCATCAAAAGGGAATTGAACCTCAGCCTGAACTTCAAACTATTTAAATTATCTGTAGAATTTCCTGTGTGCCAATCAAATAATTTTTTAAAATTTTGCTGGATAAAATTCAGTAGATAGATGGAGCTATTATTTTTCTCCCAAATTAAAATTTTTAATCTTACAATAAGTAAAAAATACCTTGCCAGGAATTATTAACATTTTACTGAGTACCACTGGAAGAGTAATTTGAGATCCTTTTCTCCAATAAGTAAGCTGCAATGGATTTTGTTTATAAAGAACAGCTAAACAATAGTTGGTTGAATTCTAAACAAATAAATATCTAAAAAGAGTGGCCATTCAAGGTGTGTGTGTGTGGGGGGGGGTAATATAGTTTTTTCTGGAACTTAAAAGGATGGATGTCTCATCCTTATTTTTATTTCTGCAATCTATGTAAATTCTCAGCCTTCTTAGGAAAGACGGCCAGATAATTTAATCCTAATGATAAAAAACTTATCTATTGCTCAATAGATGATAAAAGTTTTCTGATGAGTGCTAAGGAATATGCTAAATCAGGGGGGTTGCATATAATTTGGTGGAGAAGAATGTGTGTTTGGATGAGAAACATTGAAAAAGTATGTTTTATAACAAGACTGCTGCACCAGCTTCTAAATTGCAATCAAGTTCACCAATGCAAGGTGAGCTACTGCTCACCAGTTGGAATGAAAACTTTTAACAGATGAAGTCTTTTCTTAGTCTTGCTGAATCTGACTGGGACATATTCCCAGGATACCAGACACTCCATCAGGGCATGCCAGAGTCCAGGATAAATGGCAGTGGCATGACAGTACTATTGTAAGGACAGAGAACGCTGCTGTTGCTAACAAGGATGCTCAGCTTCCTGCAATGATTGCTCTTGGTCATGCTTGAGAGAGTAAAGTGAAAGCTGAATACCTTCTGATTTAGATTTCAATTGCAAGGATCTGAAGGTTAGATAACTCGGTATAAAATGATGCTTTGGCATTGGGGGGAACCTGGAGGAACTTTCAAGGAGAGCTTAGCAGGTGCCTCAGGGAGACAGGGAATGAAAGAATTGATTGAATGAAAATAAATTGTATAAAAAGCTGTAAGGTAGGAACAGTTTTTTAATATAGATTGTGAGAGATGTAGAATTATTACTTCTTTCAATATAGTTTTTTGCCTATCTGTGACATTAATTGCAATCAAAATAAATAACTGGCTTATTTTCATCTGGGAAACAATGTAGGTGCTTTATCAGAAATGATTCCGCTTCAAAAGCTGTGTAGTAAAGGAACAAAGCTGTAAGGTCAGAAAAAAAGTCTTCCGTGTGAAAACACTAATACAGGAATTTGCAGGGATAGGAGACAGTTCTTTGCAGTGATCTGTATGTGGGAAATGGATGGTTTAACATTGTTCAGTTTTATGGAGATATTGGAAAAAATTTTGACTGTGTATTTGAAGTGTATTTTAACATTGAGTTTGGTACTATACCTACTGATACAGAAAGAGAAGTACTCATTGTTATGGAAATTTAGCATGGGCCCACACATTGGTTATGTCATTGAATTTAAGACACGGAAGTAAAACTAAAAGCCACTTTAATTCTTTAAAATGCTCTAATATACAATTTTTACCTGGTGACAATTACCCTCCTCTGACAGTGAGCAGGAAAAAAGTCTGTTTGTATTAAATATAGAGATAAAATGTATCTTACATAGTATTTTCTTAATATTGCAGAGCAGATCTTTGGAACAATAGCAAAGACGCTTGACGCTCAAATTTGAGAGATACTGTTTCTCACTTCCCCTTTTAACAGTATTTTAAAGGGGGCAACAGCAGGACTCATGTGAGTGCAAAGGTGTTTTCCTCACAGGCACATGCATTCAAAATTATAACTGAAGGAAAGTTGGCTGAGCCTCTATTTAAATTGGCACATTTGATCATGTTATATCTAAAGAGATTTTACTACATGTCCATTTCTGAGATGACTTTGAATATATGTGGCCTTTTTATAATTACTTATGGGAGAAGAATTTCTGTGCCACCTATATGAAGCTGAGACACAGAAATAGTCAGACTTGCCCAAGATTATAACACGACTGAATACGAAAGAAAAGAATTCAACCTGCGTGGCTTTCCATGTTTCTCTCTAAATACCAAGCCTCTGTTAGATACTGTGGACATTTTTAAGAGTAACACTAATACAGTCTTAACTCTTTGAAAATATCTTCTCTCAGTGTCTTTTATTTTATTCTGTCAAGGTTATTGTTACAGAATTTCTTTACTGTATTAAAAAAAAAATGAAAAGAAAAAAGCTTGCTGCTTCCAAAAACAGTAGGGATGGGTTATTTGACAAATGAATCCTGTCCATATGGTGGGCAGAGAAATTATCTTAAATGCAGAGACAAGAATGAACTTGTCAAACAAGGCATTTATACAAAAACATCTGAATCAGTCAGCTGTAAAATGATTGTAAAGAAAAGCAGCTTAACATTCTGTTAGGCAAATGTCTTATTGACCACAGCCACAGCTGCTGTGTTATTTCTGATGTTCAGGAAAGCTGGAGTCACTGGAGCTTTCCTCAGGGTTAGAAGCATCCTGACGCTCTGATTCCTCCAACCCTTTTGTATATGTATACTGAAGGAGTGTGTCCTTGCTTACATAAGGTGAAGGAGTTTTATAAGAGCTCTCTCCCTGGCAGATCTCCAGGTTGAAGCACCTGCAGCAAATAAAGCAGATGTCCCAAATACTTACCAGTGCATTGAATTGTTTTAATGTCCCTGGGTAAGTTTTTGGCTCAAGTCTGACTGATTTTAGAATAGTCTGCAAGTTAACTCCTCAGGTTCAATGTACAAAGCATTTACCAGGCAATTCTGAAAACAGATCAGAGGATTGAGGTATAATCGAGCAAGTAATTTGAATCTTCTGCCTTATCTAACAGAGCCTTGATTGCCTTTAAAAGAAGAGACTATCTGTTAAGGTAATTTAAATCACTAGTTCTAGGAAGATGATTCCTAAACAGGGAAAATGGAGAACCATGAAAAAAAACCCAAACCAAATCAAACAAAAACCAAAAGCAAAAAAACAAACAAAAAAAATACTAAAATAGCAAAAAAGGAGATAATAAACTAAAATGAAATAGCAGAGATTTTTGTGTGTTAATGAAAGTCCTCTCTAAAAGGATGTAAACTCAAACAGTGAACAAGCCACAGTTTGAATGCAGCAGAAAATAGTACCAAAATATTAAACTGTGGAGACATAAAACAATTTTAATTCCCAAACCAGAATTGCTTGCCACTTCTAATGTGAAATTTTCAGCTCTTTGGAGCCAGCATAAATTCTTCAGGTTGCTGTTGTTTCATGGGGTGTTTGCTACTGTAAGGAATGGCAAAGCTTAATGCAACAAGTTGTGGTCAAGGTGTTGTCAAATTGTTGGTGTAGGTGCACATATTTAGTTTTGCTAAAAGTGCTGAGAAGGTGACTGTGAGGCCTCTCCTCTCTGAAGTCATAGAAAATGGAAATACTCTATCCAATGCTGCTAGAACAGGGCTTGTACCTATGGAAATCAGAAGGATACACCACTGTTGCCTCAAGTTGCTGCTCAGAGCAGTTTTCTATTAATTGCACTGAGAGACAATGGAACTTTCTTAGGAAGATTCTATTCACCATTATTTTCTTAAATGCAGATACTGTGATAAGTGTATGTACATATATTAATTCAAGTTACCAGTCTTCCATCATGCCCATTTCCACTGGCAAAGGGTGGCCAACTTCTCCAGGGCAGAAAGGGAAAAATGTGCCACTGCCTAAAAAAGGGAGAAGGGTTGAAAGCAGTTTATGCTGTTGATTGGTTTGGGCCATAATTTCGTTTTCTGTCAAAGAGTCAGAGTGCCAGTCATCGGAAATGATGAGCAATCTTAAACTGATTGTAAATTGCATCTGACTGATTGGCAAAGTAGCCAGCTGAAGCTGAGGAAATCAACACTGGGCATGCAGAGCCCTTTCTCCTGCCAACAGGTCATGCAGCTGCAGCAAGTTCAACAAAATGGCAGATCTTTCAGTGCACAAAAGAGCACAAACTTGACAGTCCAACCCCATGCAAACACTTCACTGAAGTATCATTGGGTGTTTTGTTTCCCCTGTGACTTGCTCTTGGCCAGTATCCATCCACTCAGAGCCTCTTCAAATGACTGCTTGTGCACTTTATACAGCAATTTGGTTTTATTGGACAATCATTACAGTGCTCAGCTTCTGTGTAAAATTGCTCTGTACTTAATAGGAGAGATGTTGGCACTCAAATTACACTTTTTTTTCTCAAGACATTTGCCTGTTTTTTTCCCTTGCCCTTTGAGTGAGCATTAATGTGGATGAAAAGCACAGGCTCCTGGAAAATTATTAGGAGAGAGTTCCCTGTCAGACTATTGATTTCACTGTGTTGGTTTTGATTTCCTGCACATAGCTGGTTAAACATGAATAGACTCGATGAAGGAATCATATTGATAAGTTTAGCATGGGAAGTATACATGGATAAAAATATATAATATCTACCTTATATAAAATACATATTGACATCACACAATTTTGTGGAGGGCCTTCCTAGACAATGTGAATCTTTTATAATAATCACTAAATTAAAATTTGTGGAAGCTTGGAATTTAGAGTTGCTGAAATGTTAGTTTGCCAGCTAACATGAAAATCTTCCCTCCTCCCAAAACTGGAAAAGAAGGGAAATTATTGATCTCTTAGAATAAGATCACTGAAGCCATTTCCCAAATCTCAGCTATTTAGAATTTTTTTTTTGTGTAGATGTGCCGGCCTTATTTGATGTTGCTGCAATTATTTAAGTAGGAAGTGGCAGACAATAAGTACCAGATAGAAAACATTGGCAGTGATAAAGGGATCTGTAACTGAGCTATTCATGGTGCAGGACTGCAAACTCTACCCACACTGCTCCTTGTGGAGCATGAACTGTGCACTTACACAATCGAGTACCCTGAATCTCCTTCAGGTCCTATGAAGTGCATACAGAGGGCCTATTTTTATACTTTTTTTCAACTCAAAATGCATTCCAAAAAGGTTAAGACCTCTTTTATAACTTGCTAGGAGTTCCAGACTTGGCAAAAGCCAATATTATATGCTTTGAATTGGCAGCAGGTGAACGGGATGGTTGAGAGGAGAAAGAACATGGAACACTGGAACACTCCCTAGGAGTGTGAGAGGGAAAGAGGACTATGTGAATCACTTCTCCTTACTCTATCATCAGAGGGAACAATTTGCTTCCTTCAAAAGCTAAGCCTGAGAGACAACCAAAATGCATTGACTGATGTCCAGGGTCTTAGACCATTTGCCAGGCTTTGTTTTCATTAGCACAGCAAAAGTGGATCAAGTAGACAGAAGAATGTGGTGCCAACAATTGTATGTTCTTCAGACATTTGAAGTCTTTTACCCTAGATTACCTCCAGCCTGCTCTGAGGGCAAAATATCCCCTATAAACATGTAGCCTGGAGCTGCCCAAACTATAACTATGTCGCTGAATATCTTCTCTGAGAACAAGAGACCTTTCAGTAGATCATCCTCAGAAGCACCATACTGCCTTTTCATCTGTTTTACAGGAAGTGATGACAGGAATTTGGGTGGTAGGGTTTTGTTTTATTTTGTTTTTCGTGGTGTCAGCCCCTTTAGAAGCTGGAATGTGTGGGAATCTATAAAATCAGAAGGCTTTGGGAAAACTGTAGAAGACAGGCCTCAGATACAGCAGAATTGTGAACAGTGCTAAAGCAGCAGAAAAATTATTTAAGCTGTAGAAAAGCTATGGGAATAGAAAAATAATGCTGTGTATTAGTGCTTGTATAAGCTTTCTAAGTTGCAAAAAGTTTATCTAGCAAAATATTAAGAAGGTTAAGCTAATGAATAGTGCTCTGTGCATTGTCTCTTATAAACAGGTATTATATTTGAAAATAAGCAAGCATTGTTTTAACCAAAGCTACGTGTGCATATGGTGACTGGAGAGAACTACTGTCAACATGCTTTTGCTTCATGTAATTGGCTAAGAAGGTTATATGGTATGCTATAACATTAAGTTTTCTGGCCTGCTGCCTAGACAGTGAGCTGTTAGCATCTTTCCATTATCATAATCATGTAATGAGACTGATGCTGAAAAAATAAACAGCTTGGGACGCTATCCCAGCAGCCCCATCCTGTTCGCGTCTGTAAATAAATTGCTAGCATCAGAACCAAGCTTAATTTCTTCTCTAGGGTGACAACAAGAGATGTTTTTGTTCTATGTCCTGCCTGTCCTGTTCTTCCTGCTTCATGAACAATACAGTGGCACTGTCACCCAATTCCCCTCACCTGCCAAGCTACTGGTGGGGTCACTGGACTCAGGTAGGTGTAGCAGGGAAGAGTTATTAGTATGTCTGCAGAATATGGCTTAGAGGGAACTCTTGATGACCTGTTACCAGTGTTCCCAGAATTATAGCTCGTATTCTTCCCCCTTTTTAATAGCACTGCTCTGTCTCAGTCAGAGGAAATTTATGAATGTAGGAGAAGAACTCAGATTAGTGGAGTAGTTGTGTCCTCAGAGCAGAACTGGAAGGAGCACAGAGGCAGAGTTGAGATCTCTTGCTATAAGCTGTCCTCACACTTCACAATACTTGAGAAAATTTTTGGGAGACGATACTTGATCCAAAGAGCATGATTTTCCTTTATTCACAAGCTGTTCTCTCTGACTCCTACTGGTCAATGATTAGCTAGTTTGAGCTGTGGGACAAGTTGGCTGTGATCAGGATGGTTGAGGTCTCCTTAGCCATCTTCCAAACAATACCCCTTTTGATTGCTAACATCCCCCTCCCTCTTATACACAGCCATATAGTCCTTGCTTTGTGTCCATTCCTGAGTCTATGAGCAGTGCTTGGGATAACCTTCCCTACAATCCAGTGTAGTTATGACTTCATTTCAGTACAAGCCTTGTGTCCTGGTTTAACCCCAGGAAGCAGCCTAGCCCCACACAGACAGGCACTCACTCATTTCCCCACCAGCAAGATCCAGGAGACAATCAAGTGTAAAAGCTGGAAAATGTGAGGGTTGGCATAAAAAGAGTTTAATAGGGAAAGAAAAGTCACACATAAAAACAAAGCTAAACAAGGAACTGATTCACTGCATCCCATGGTTAGGCAGGTGTTCTGACATCTCCACGAGAGCAGGACCCCATCAGACATAACAATTACTTGGGAAGACAAGTCCCATCATCACAAACATCCCCCCTTCTTCCTTCTACCCTCCACTTTATACACTGAATGTGTTGCCATATGGTCTGGAATATTCCTTTGGTCATTTGGGGTCATCTGTCCTGGCTGTCCCATGTCACCTGTCCTCTCAATGTCCCATGCACCCCCAGTCCCCCCACCAGCATGTCAATATGGAAAGCAGAAAAGGCCTTGGCTCTGTATAAGCCCTGCCCATTAATAACAAAATCATCTCTGCGTTATCAGCCTTGTGTTCAGCATAAACACAGCCCCATAGCATCCAATGCGAAGAAAATTAACTCTACCTCAGCCAAAACCAGCACACCTTAGTGAAACACTTAGGCAGCCTTAGAGATATCTGGGGAAATTTTGTAGGAGAAAATGCAATGTCTGATTACTCTTACCTCCAGCCTGAAGCAAATGCTTATTTCCATGCCAGGAAAGAGCTTTTGTAGCATTTGGGTATCTCTTTGTATTGCCAGAAATGTTTTTTTATTGTGCTGCTGGGTAATTCTATCATACCTGATCAACGAAGGAGTGCATACGCATTGTTTTGGATGCCATGTGGAAACCTGTCACTGATGAGCTCACTGCAGCAGGTGCTTAGTCACCTCTGTCACAAATGCCCTCTGAGTAAAGGATGATGGCTGTGCCCTGCAAAACCTCTGTGAGATTATAGAGGGATTTTTTTCAACGTAACTGGAACAGCAAAGAGCAATTTTTTCAGCAACTTCATGAATAATACTCATCACAGGTCCCAAATGTTGCCAGCTAATACCTATGCCATCTTTGGATTCAATGCAGAGGGAAATGATCACCAGGCTTCCACTGAGGAGAAAGAAGCAGGCTTGGTGGGATGGAAGGTGACGCTGAAGGTATAAAAAGCAATAGGATGTCTGTCTATCTATATATCTATTTATCTATCTACCTATCTATCTAGATATCTCTTTAACTTTCCCTTACCTTTTAGAGGGGCTAGGTCCATAAAGTATTTTGTGCAAGTGTGGTTATGCAGAACGTGTCTTCCCCTGCTGCTTGTGCCCTATAGACTTTGCTACATGCTGCTGGGCTGCATTTCCTGCTTCAGTGCCTCTCAGGATATCTCACCAGCTGAACAGTGGATGACAGAGAAAGGTAGCTCATGGCTTCAGTGGAGAGTTTTGTGGATTAGAGTAGGACAGGAGAGTTTTGCTAGCTTTTCACTCCTTCAGATGACAGTGGGGTTAGCAGGGGCTATGTGTGAGTGGAAGATTGATGAGTTCTGTCTTAGTTGCTGATAGAGCTCACTGTGAGGCTGGATAAAGGGAGATACTGATGTTTTATGAGGTCCCATAGGACAAAATCCAGCCTCCTTCCCTTTGTCCAAGGAGACTTTCTCCTTTCACAGTCAAAGGACTTCCATGGTCTCTCATCACCATCATATTACTACTTCAGATCTGACAAAAGAATCTGTCCTGACCTAATGCCTATGTTTTGACTGAAACACACAATCCAAGTCCTGCAGCTCCCCAGCCCCAAGTTCCCCACCATGAAAGGCTTTTGTAGCCCAGATATTTCATATGTGTGCTTATACTTTTTGTGAATATGTCTGTTTTGTCATGTGCTTTTGAGAAAAGAATGCATTTCTGAGAAAAATAAACTCTATGAAAAAGAGTATAGACAAAAAACTTCTTGTATTCAAAACTAGGGATGAATAGAGCCTGATCAGACCTGATATGTTCACAGATAATAGTGATTTTACAACACATTTCACTGTGTTAGACAAGTTGAATATTTTTCAGGCATGATAGAGGCCTTTGCATTATTAAGGTGTCTCTACAATGTGTAGGTCTCATGAGAGGTTGTTACAGATTACAACCTTGCTGCTTTTTTCTCACTACCATTTAATTTGAATCTTCATTTACCTTAATAAGCTGGGGGAAAGAATGCTAGCTTTCCTCCTATCTTCTATGTTTATGGCAGAGTACATTTTTCTTTGGGACAGGGGAAATCTTTTCACCATGTTAGGAGAATTGAGATTATTAAACCTGGAGAAGAGAAGGCTTTGAGAACACATTAGGGGATCTTCCAGTATCTAAAGGGGCTACAAGAGAGTTCAAGCGCATGAAGAGACAGGACAAGGGGGAATGGCTTCAAACTGACAGACAGCAGGGTTAGTTTAGATATTAGGGAGAAATTCTTCGCCCTGAGAGTGGTGATGTGCTGGCAGAAGTTGTGCAGAGAAGCTGTGGATGCCCCTACCCCTGGAAGAGTTCAAGGAAAGGTTGGGGGTTTTGACCAACATGATCTAGTGGAAACTGTCCCTGCCCATGGTAGAGGGATTGGAGCTGTATGATCTTTAAGGCCCCTTCCAACCTAAACCCAGCCATTCTGTGATTCTGTGATCCTTGAAGTCCCATCTTGGCTGACATCTGGACATTCCATGAAAAAAAGGACCACTACTGCCTTTCTTTGTGGTATTGATCTTTCTGAGGCAGGTATGCTTTAAGACAGCCTGGAGTAATACTCATGCGTGCCTGAAAAAGCATTTTTATCCCAGGATTCAGAGATATGCTTGGGTTCTGAACACTCTTTAATGCCATAAACATGATAAGAAATAATTGTTAATACAAAATTAATAAATGTGTAATACATATCCCAAAGAAAAGCTGCAATAAAACTAGTTAGCTAATTATTTTCTATTTTAATTGCTTGTCATAATAGCAAATTTTTCCATAGAAGGAAGATCCCAAGACTTATTGAACCATTTACTCCCTTGCTAGGAGATTTCTAGGCAGACATGGGAAAGTCCAGCATCTCATTTATGATTGCAATAGGTCAAAAGACATAGAAAGAGTGAATTGAGACTGCCCCATTCCCAGCCCTGAACACCAGATTACACTGTATTCTCTGTAGCTTTGCCAAACAACCCAGCAGCACAGTGATATTACAATCCTGTGTCAAATTATCTTTGCATTTCATCCTTTCAAAGCAAATTTGACCCAGATGATTGCATTTAAATGAGAACTTTGTCGGAAATATTTTATACTACAAAAGAATGATTTTGAAAAATAGACAGGATGTGTTTCTAAGAGATGTCAGAATTTTTTTCTATTTACATAGGTAAAGGAAAATGTGGGTTTGATTTAAGCAGTTGAAAGCATTACATCTTCTGTACATACTTTCTGATTTTGAAGGATTAATTACTGGTTAAAAAGTAAAATTTGGAAGTTGCCATTATAAAAAAGCAGTGTCTCCAGTGCCAGGTGCTAGGTAACTGTGCAGGCTGGTAGCTTCTGAAGGTGGAGCAAATACCATTTTGGTGCAACATTGCTGCCTCATGATTCAGGGTAAATTTTTTTCCATTGTATGAAATTTACTCACACTTAGGTGTGAGTTGTTCAGGGCTGCACAGTACTAGCCTTTCTTCTTCCCTTTTTCCCCTCTGAAAAGAGGTCAACAGTAGAGAGAACACGGTCCCAGCCACTGAGAAGATTTTTTCCTGTCTCATGCTAGAGAAAATGTCGCCTTCATGGTATCTCATGCACAATCAGCTGATGTGGAAGGGGCTGTAGTACATGGCTCTCCCCTGTTGTTATAGTCACCAGTGTGTCAGAGGTAATGGTCTGCCTCACTAGTCCGGCCTTACTGTTGCAAGACTGAGGGGTCTTGACAATCTGACATTGCATCCTAACCCTGAGGATATCATAACAGAGATTGTAAGTAGTGATATTTTTCCACACTGTCATGGTTTGACACTGGCACAATGCCAGTGCCCCCATGAAGATACCTTCTCCCTGGTTTCTGCTGTGAGATGTGACCAGGAATAAGCAAAGCAGGCTCCTACTTAGGGAAAAAAGAACTAGAACTTTATTAACTACTCTACAACTACAGATAAAAAGGTACACACACACACAGGGAAAATGAAAACCTCACAAATGCATTTCCTCCTCCCCCCACCAAATATCCAACACAATACATTTATTCCTCAAATCACCAACTCTTGGTGCAGCACCACCTTTTAGACAATCAATCCTCAGTTCATCAAGAGGAGAGGAGTCCTTCTTGTACCATGGCCTTCCCCTGGAAACACAGTCGAAGCCTCGTGTGCTTCCGTGTCACTCGTGGCACCGCCCGGAGTACATCTGCCGTCGTGACCTCTTCCTTTCATGTCCAGTGCTCTCACCACTGAACACGGACCAGAGCTGCTTCTAGGGTTGTCTTTTAAGGATGCTCTGTCCCGATCCAAAAAAGGCACAGTCTCTCCTTTGGGACACCTGTCCCCACAATCTCTCCTTTGGGACACCTGTCCCCCCCATATTTTTTCACCCCCTGGGGCCGAGGGGCATCAACACTGAACCCTCTTGGTTCTGAGGCCATTGCCTCCCCCTAGAATGCAGTCTCTGTATCACAAGGAACATGGGTCTGTCCATGGTTAAATCCACCCCTCGGTCTCTTGCCCACTTATAGGTGGCATCTCTGCCCTGATGGCCTGAGGCATCATGGGCCCATCGAGCTAGGAATAACTCTCCCTTGTGTTTCCCAATCTAGGTCTATCTTTGACACCCCTATCTTTGCTGCCTGGTCTACCTGCTCATTGTTTTGGTGCTCCTCATTGGCTCTACTCTTGGGGACATGGGCATCTACATGGCGGACTTTCACAGGTAGCCTCCCTACCCTGGTAGCAATATCTTTCCACTCATCAGCAGCCCAAATTGGTTTTCCTCTACGCTGCCAGTTAGCCTTTTTCCACCTCTCCACCCATCCCCACAGAGCATTGGCTACCATCCATGAATCAGTGTAGAGGTAGAGCTTTGGCCATTTCTCTCTTTCTGCAATGTCCAGGGCCAGTTGAACGGCTTTGAGTTCTGCAAGTTGACTTGATCCACCTTCTCCTTCGGTAGCTTGTGCAACCTGTCGTGTGGAGCTCCATATGGCTGCTTTCCACTTCCGGTTCATCCCTAAGATGCGACAGGAACCGTCAGTGAAAAGAGCATAGCGTGTTTCCTCTGGGGGCAGTTGGTTATATGGAGGAGCCTCTTCAGCCCGTGTCACTGGTTCTTGTTCTTCATCTGTGACACCAAAATTCTCACCTTCGGGCCAATTTGTAATTACCTCCAAAATCCCAGGGCGATTCACTTTACCTATATGGGCACGCTGAGTGATAAGAGCAATCCACTTGCTCCATGTGGCACTGGTGGCATGGTGAGTGGAAGGGACCTTGCCTTTGAACATCCACCCCAGCACCAGTAGTCGGGGTGCCAGGAGGAGTTGCGCTTCTGTACCAATCACCTCTGAGGCAGCTTGGACTCCTTCATAGGCAGCCAAGATTTCCTTCTCTGTGGGAGTGTAGTTGGCCTCAGAGCCTCTGTGGCCTCGACTCCAAAATCCCAGTGGTCGACCCCGAGTCTCCCCAGGCACCTTCTGCCAAAGGCTCCAGGACAAGCCATGGTTCCCGGCTGCAGAATAGAGCATGTTCTTCACATCTGGTCCCGTCCTAACTTAAATTGCCAATTTTAAGTCAACTATTTTAAGTAGCTGCCTTGTCATTACTTTAATAGAATACAGAATGGTTGTTTTGTCCAACCCATCCTGCCTCTGTGCTCACAGGTGGAGCCACCCAAAGCTGTTTTTGAATACTTTCATTGACCCTTATACTCCAATAGTCCACAAACTCCCTAGGCAACCTACCTAAATTATTAACATGAGCAGATGTAAAGAGGATGCAATGGATATTAACATGATTGAGCCTTCTGAGATTTTCCAGTGAGCTCTCTTTGGACCAGGAAGGATTAAAAATATGACCTGTAGTAAAAACCAAATAAACTCTGCTTCAGCCTCTGTGCTATGTCCCTTGAGGTGATAAGGTCTCCCCACTGAATCCACCCCCACATGCTGAAGTAGAGATCGTGCTTTCCATCAGCACCATTTGCTGAAACTCCTCCATCTCACACCCATGAGGTCTGCTTGCCAACACCAATATACCCTCAGTGAAGTCACAACTTCCACACAGAAAGTTCTCTATGCCAGGAATAAAATGCATTCTCATTCCCCTCTGGCATCGCATCTGTCATTCCAGTAGCTTATCCTTAGAAGGCTGGGCAATCACCATTTGTATGAAGTTTAATGAAGACAATTGCCAGATTCTGCACCTGGGATGGGGCAATCATGGATGGATGTACAGACAGCCTGGGGAATGAGATTCTGGAAAGCAGTGCCATGGAAAGGGACCTGGGGGTCCTGGTGGACAGCAAGTTTAATGTGAGTCAGCAGCGCCCTGGCAGCCAGGAGGGGCAACTGTGCCCTGAGGGGCATCAGGCACTGCCAGCTCGGCAAGGGAGGGGATTGTCCTGCTCTGCTCTGTGCTGGGGCAGCCTCACCTTGAGGGCTGGGGGCAGTTTTGGGCACTACAGTCTAAGAAAGATATAAAGCTATTAGAGAGTGTCCAAAGGAGAGCTATGAAGAGGGTGAAGGGTCTAGAGGGGAAGCCTGATAAGAAGTGGCTGAGGTCATTGGTCTGTTCAGCCTGGAGAAGAGGAGACTGAGGGGAGATCTCATTACAATCTGCAAATTATTCATGAGGGGAAGAGGAGGGGCAGGCACAGATCTCTGTGGTGACCAGTGACAGGACACAAGGGAATGGCCCAAAGTTCCATCAGGGGAAGTTAAGGCTGTATATCTGTTCTTCACCCAGAGAGGCATGGGACAGTGCAACAGCTCCCCAGGGAAGTGCTCACAGCAGGAAGCCTGGCAGAATTCAGGAAGCATTTGTACAATGCTCTTGGGCATATGGTGTGACTCTTGGGGTGTCCTGTGCAGGGCCAAGAACTGGACTAGATGATCCTTGTGGGTGCCTTCCACTCTGTGATTCCATGGCAAGGCTACTTTCAGGAACAAGGCCAAAGACCAGCATTTCAGGTTACTCAAGGACAAGAGCACTGTGAAAACTTGCCAGTTGATTTACTCTACAGGAGTGATGCTCAGTGGACTCCTACAGAGTTAAAGTCAGCATGATGTAGAGGCATGCCAATTTACTAAGTGTTTCGCTATCCAAAGGTCCTACTAATCCTCAGGGATCTGGATTTCACTGTTGCTTTTGGCCAAGCAGTGGTATCGTGACAGTTGTCTAACAAATGCATAAATTGTGAATGGTAATGTTTAGCCCTAAAAGGGCAAAACTTCAGTTCTGCATCTCCTGGATGCTTTCTGACTCATAAATTTCTATTGAACAAGAAGAGTTACAGAAAAAGAATTATTTGGGAAAAGCTACACTAAAATTAATTTGTATCTGAAGCACTGCTCCTGGAACTGCTGGACCATGGAAATATCAGCAACAAGAAAAATCAGGAGACATTATTAAGACTGTGCTCAGCTTGCCCATGTTAGCTCTCCTTGCAATAAGTCTCAGGTGTAAGTGCAGAACAGAAGTTGTCTTTTTCTGAACAACACCATGCAGCAAATCAGAACTGCATGGCCTGGAGGTCAGATCAGGACAGATTTACTGCCAGCCAGCTGAGCGATGTACAAGTGTCAGCCCATTAAGCTGAAAGAGGATGGCTGTGGAAATTTTTAAGGCTGGGTTTCTGTATCTCTAACACCTGCACTCCCCATTAGTTATAAAATTTATGACAGAAAGTGCTGCTTCTGAAGATATTCATATCTCTATGCTACATGAGCAGTTGAAAGTTTGAGAGTGAGACTTAATAGGAGATTATTAGGTTCTGCATAATTCTACCAGAATGAGATCATTTTACATCTTGTTCACAGGGCAATATATTTGCAATGTACAGTACCCAAAATTGGAAGTCTATCATCTACTGTGGTGAAATATGCTGTAGCTTTTTGTGAGAGTTTAGTGCAAGTCATAAGGTATGAAACCCATGGTTCATCTCATCTACATTTCTTCAACAGTAGCTGCAGAGAAGTAGCTACAAAATAAAAAAAAATACACACCAACTGCAGGAAAAGATAAAAGAGCCTGCTTAATTCCAAAAGACTTGTTATTAATAGCTGAAAGACACTGGCTCAAATTATGGGGTCTTATGTCCCTACCCAAAACTTGAATCATTAAGTCAGTAGTGTTGCTAGTCATATAACTGTCCAGTCTTCCCTTTGTACCATGCAGCTGTGTATTGCACAGCCTAATTATCCATTGTCTAGAAATAATCAGCAATTGTCCCTTCTTGTTTGATTGAAGGCCTCTTTTATGCCAGGAGGAATATTAGTCCCTATTCCTCCTGCCACACAGCATTTGTTTTTTAACACTTTATTATGTCCTCTCTTGCTTTTTTAATTTCTCGAGGAAATCACACTATTCTTTGCAATCTCTATTCATGGAGGAGGGTTTTATTTCATCTCCTAATCATTCTCATTATCATTCTTGTACAAACCCCCCCTTCTGTTTCTCTGTGTCCTTCAATTATACTTCCTCCTCTCTTAGTAATTCTGCATAAACAGATTACTTCTGACATCAGATGCTCAGTTGTCAATGCACAGCAGTATCCACTCCATTCACTCAAAATATTTATCAGATATTATGACCATCTGGCTCACTGGCCAGGCCATGTAAAAGAGGCAAAATGGCTCTAAGAAGCAGGAAAAAATTACAAAAACAGGAACATCATCACCACCCAACCACTTTAGCTGTGTTCTCCCATTAAAATTGAAGTGATGGACTGGGGGCTGCTCAGCCATGTCTGATGCAATACTTCAAATTCACCTCCCTTGATTGTGCTAGTCAGTGTTTGCTCTGGAAAGGCTATGGTAGCACTGGGGGTTTCCAAATAACCCAAAATAATGTGTGCTGAAGAGCTGACACATCCAGGGCAATCAAGACAGACAGTTGCTGGACAGTTCCCTACACCTGGAGATACCCAATCCTCTTGCTCACTAGAACTGGGAAAATACATTGTAAATTATCTGTTTGGGTATTTTGATGGGAAGAAGTTTGGCCATTCTCACAAGAGTCATGGGAAAAGGAGCTTGGGCATATTTTTTCATTGCCCAGGTTTCCACACCTCCATGTGGCTCCATCTATAATTGTGTCTAGTCCAATTAATAGTCATTGTAAGAAAAGTTGAAGTAAGAATAAGTACCTTTTCTCAGTGCAGACAGTGGCTGAATTGAGGGAGATTTTATAAAAGCTTATAGAACTTTGAGTAACAAATATGAAGAAAAAATATGTGGATATAAGACATTATAAAAACTAAACTATATGTTTTCCCAATTTATTGAGAAAAATGTAAATCATGAAAAGAATTCAAATAATCTTTGGTTTTATGACTCCCTGCAATTTTCTACTAGGCAATATATAAAAAAGAGTAAAAAATGCTTCTAATTTTTTTTCTGCTGTTCCAACAAAGTGTCAAAAAAAGCATAAAATATTTTATTATTGTACAAAAGACTATGGAAAAATAAGGGGTTTTTTATTGGATGCTATTCATTCTGTTTTAAAATATTCATTGTATTCATTTTTTGATTTTATTTTTCATGGTTAACAAAAGCAATCAGAATCATTCCCATTAAATTGTTTTTTTCCCATACATGTTAACAAAATGTAGGTGTTGATGGAATTTTTCTAGGAGTAAAATGCTGAATTACAACTGGTTATGACTTAACATTTATTTTGTTGTTTATATCTCACTGTGTTCTTCTCTCTATGATCTCATCAAACTTTATGTTTTTAAACATGATAAGTCCTTCATGGGTTAAAGTAAAAGCTTAGTTGAAAAAGACTCAATCCAAGCAAATTTTACATCTTATATATGTTGCCATGACCACATACTTCCGTAGAAAGTTCTGTTTTCATTACAAATACTTCTGACCTTCAAAAAGCCAAGAAACATCATAACAAAAACTTTATATGTTTCCCTCAGAAATAAAAACCTGTTAAAATACTCTTTATACATTTAAATACTATTTAGTAATATCCAAAGGGTTTTTGAATATTTCAGTTGTAAAATCAAAGGACATTCTCTTTTATATAATTAAATTAATCCATTTTCCCTCAATAATTATGCAGGTTTTTTCATAGCATCATATTTGAAGAGGACCTTTCTGTACCATTGCATGAAAGTATGAATATCATTTCTTACTAACTTACATTCTCAGATTTTGGCTTTGTTTGAAGCTGAAAGTATTTTAAAAACACTAAATATTGTAGTGGGAAGCACTAAATAGTTGGTGATTTCATTTTATGAATTGTGATAACTTCTACTGCCTTGCACCCATATTTCCTTCTCTCCTGTCTTTGCCTTATTATGCTGTAATTAATATCTTCTAATCAGTAGAATACTATGCAGGCAGAGGAGTCTTCATAATATACAGACTTAAGGTTGGCTGGAGTTAAACAATTAAACAACTTTCTTCCAGTGAGTACAGAAAGGTTGAAATTCTGGCTTTAAATGTAAGGAATCCAGTCAGAATAGTCTGTCCACCTACTTCATAGATTTTAGTCTGGAAGTTCTTGATAGACATATCCCTGAGAAAGGGGTCTAATTGATCTAAAATCAATCTCAAGACTCAAGGGACCAAGAAGGCACCACTTCTGACTAAGTTATTTTCCTCTTTAATTATCATCAGTTTTACATTACTCAGATTTATTCATCATTTGAATATGTTTTAGCTTCAAAATCTGCATTTTGAATACTTCTAATTTTGGGGATTATTTTTCTTTGTTTTTTTGTATATTAAAGACTCTCTACTATAGGATAGGAAAGTGTATCCCCAGAAAGAAATTTATGCATGTTATAAATTTATATCTACTTCTGCATAATTTTGGTAAATATTTACTCTACATAGAGATATACATAACTTGCCAGATACTAGGAACCACCTTATCTAAGGACCAGTCTTCCATATTTTCCTTAGATGAGTGTTTGAGTCTTAAGGGATTCAGTCGCACATATGTTATCCTGGTGCTATTTATGATTCTTATAGTCCATGTGAGAAAATATTTTCCTGGGAAAATAAATAAATTAAACAATCCTACAAAATCCTATTAATCTGTAAGGAGCACAGAGAGCACCTAAATCAATTTTTCATTTTAGAAATAGCTTAATAGAAAATAAGCTCTATAATAATGTTCATGAACTCAGGTCTACGCCCAGAGAAAGGCAGCACCAAATATTTAACATAAACTTTACTGTAAATTATGAACTGTAGAATGAAAGATCCATTTAGGTTGGAAAAAGTCCTTAAGAGGATCAAATCCCATCATTAACCCAGCATTGCCAAGTTCACACACACCAACTGGCTGTAACTCCATTCACCACCACTCTCTGGGCCTGAACAGTTTTTACCCAGCAAAGAGTGCAGCTGTTCAGTTTCTTTGTCACTGAGCAGCCAGTTTGTGCAGCAGAAAGAGAAAAATAGAAAATGGGGTCTAGAGCTTCACTAAAGTCCAGACAACTGAACTTTCCTTCAGTTGTCTAGCCCAGCTTAAGTCTGCTCTTGATTTCTGTAAAATTTAGGTTCCAGTTTTAAATTCATTTTAATGGATTTAGATCAGAGTAAGGATGATCAAGTGACCATTAATACTGATTAGGATATTGTCCTAGTATGGTAAAAATACATAATTTTTTATTTCTGCAGACCCATAATGCACATGAACCATATTTCTAAGCTCTTTGGTAAATGCCTTGAACTCCACATCGTGATTGCTCCTTTGTCACTATTGTAAAGTGAGTGGAATTGTACTTAAAATTAAATTGACTTTATACTGAAAGAGGTTTGCAATTGTGAGTGGCAGTCCCATAGGGGCTCTCAAATATAATATAAGGGAAGCAATATGCAATGCTTAAACCTTTCCAGTTATCCGATTTAGTTGAGCTCATTGCTGGAAATCCAAATTTTTTGGCCTTTAAGTTCCTCCATGTGCTGTTGCAGGGACTATTGTTGCCAAACAAAGGGAAAAGAATTTAATTTTTGGTAGCCAGAGTTTAAAATCTAGTATGATGGTCTTCAGGGATGCCATAAAAATTTTGTCAACCAAATCCCATGCAAAGTAAAAACTCAAATTACAGTTTCAAAGAGAAACTAGGAAACAGCTAACAACCTCTACTATCTTGCCTTCTTTCATATTACCAGCCAGATTTGGGTCACAGATTAACTGCAAGATCTCAAACCACTTTATTTTATCCCTTATTTTTGCCTACTGCCACTTGTTTTCTAACAAGTGATAACTACCCACTGGTAGTTGTCACTAACGGGCCCTCTGTCCATGTTTCATTCTCTTTTAGAGTGGCATTTGAAATAATTAAGTTTTTTAGAGGGATAGAGTTGTATTTGGTAGATGACATTTTTCTGAAAGGAAAATATAGCAGTAGCAAAGTCCTGTTTTCATAGAAGATTCACTAATCATAAGAAACCAGGTTTTGCCACATGTATCCATAAATATAATCATATGGTATATAAATAGAATTGTTTTTAAATAGAATAGCTGTCAAAGTCTTCATTCAGGCTTAATCAGCAGCTCTTTAAGAGAAAAGGCTGATTGAAAAGGAAAGTCAGCAGCAATTTAGAACAAGGGCTAATAGCACTTCAGTTTCACTCCTTTTAAGCTAGAGGAAGTCATTTGACACAGATGTCACTAAGAAGGGTAAAACATAAATACTGATGTTTTGCAGACCTCACAGGAACAGAAAAAAAAAAAGGGTGCAGATATGTTATGATACTGGTGCAAAGTATATCATCCATGTGATTACCAAGGGGGTATTTATGCTCCAAGGAAAAGAAAATATGTTCTCTCTCAATCCCCCTCCACTAATAAATTGAAATGACAGAAATAATAAAACTATATTAAAAAAATACCTTCAAAATTAGAAAATGTAGAAGATTATTGTGATGGTGCAGGCATAGAAAAATATGTGCATATTCAATATATTGATATTAAAAACTGTGTGTGTGTGTGTGTGTGTGTGTGTGTGTGTGTGTGTGTGTGTGTGTGTGATGCAGATCCTGGTGAAGATTCATTGACTTGTATGAGGTAATCAGCAGCCCCTAGTAGCAGTTTCAAAGGTTAATCTGCCTTCATTTATACCTCTTTAGCTGATTGATCATTTTCAGAATTAAACGAGGAGCAAGACAAAACAGAAGTGCTGTGTTAGGCGTGAGTTTCTGAAGCTGCCCTCTTGCAGAAGAACAGATTGAGCCCTGTTCAAGGAACAGATTACACAGGCCTGGGCAGCACTGGTGCCACAAAGGCTGCTCAGGGGCTTAGCAGCGTGTATCTGCCATAGATGTTGAGAAGCTACAGATCTTCTGGTATGGTTCAGAGATAAAAGCAGCTCTAATGTTGCATCCTAGGGTGAGGTACCAGTGGGGGCTGACTCCTGAGTTTTTTTGTGTAAGGACTGTGAGGGATGATTTCCATCGCCAAATGCATTGGTTCTTCCATCTCAAAGCTCTGAAAACCACCAGGAGATTTTCTTCTGCCTATCAGAGGGAAAGAAATTGTCACTCAGCCTAAGATTAACCTGCATGGTATGAATTTTTTTCTGCTTTTATGAATACTGGCTATGCACTGTAACTAATTTTTTCCAATATTTAATAAGAAATTAATAATTTCATAATGATATTTGATGCTTCCATAATTAAAAACATTGATGTATTATGAAGCTCCCAATCCTTAAGATCGGATTTTTTCTTAACAAATCAAGTTCTACCAAAACCCATCCATTTCATTAGTTCTAAAGTTCACACTTAATATTTTGAGCTTGACAAAACCTTGACTGAATTACAGGTTGCGTTCCACCTCAAGGCTGTTCACCTTCCTGTCAGAATAATGAGGTGGTTTGCTTTTAGTTTCTCAAGACTTTGATCCAGGTACCCAGGCCATCCAGAGTCTATATTTTCTGAGGGTCTTTTTGGATGTCTTTGCCACAATGTTGTGACATGCCTGGCAACTCTGGGAATTTTGAGGACATACTACCTATCAGACTCCTCATTTTCATGCTTTTTGATTTCAGTAATGCTTGTTGCCTTGGTATCCCCAAATGGCTAGGGACAAAAACTCTGCAAATCTGAAACCAGCCTAATGTATCATCCTGATAACTATAAATCCTTGAACATATGTGAGGTAAGGAAAGCAATTGCCATTATTCAGAATGTCCATAGTAAGCATGCCAAGAACCTGAAATAAATTTAATTCATTTAGAAGATACTGTGCAGCTAAGAAAGCGCATCTTCAGAATTTCCATACTTTATTAACCATTTTATTTCAACTGTCGCAGAACTTTACATGTTTTGTAGTTAGAATAAAAGGAAAAAACACCCTACTAAAATATTAAACTGAAAATAATGAATTCCAACACTTGAGAGAATTTCCTCCTGGCCTGCACTGACCTGTTTTCTTACTTGATTTCTTTTTTTCCACTGACAATAAGGTGGGGATTTTCAATTTTCTTGACTTTTCCTTTGACAATATATTTTCTCACTTATCTTAGTTTTGTATGATATAATTTTGCAAGTGTTGGATAGATAAAGAAAATAGAGTTTTCTTTCTCCCTCATTAATTGCTTTATCTTTGTAATGCTGTCAATCCTTCACAAAAAACAAGAAGGGCAAACTTCTTTGTAAATGTACTCTGCATCATTGCTGTGCTACTAATGACAGGGAAAAGATAAATTAGTCAAACTCAGAATAGGATGGTGCTGAGGAAGTCAGAACCCAAGATAAAAAAATGTTTGTAGAGAGAATAATTCTGGACTGTTATTGGCTTATAACAAGCTTGAATCATTATACTCCTCCTTACTAGACTGGCTCTGCTGATCAAACACTACATGTTGGGTACAGAAGCACTATTCCTGTGTGTTTACATTTTTATGGATTCCTGTTACATGGCTGATACTGTCTTCCGAATACTGGCTGTTCCATCAGGGTTTTCTTGTCCTTGGTTTTTAGGAGTTTCTCCTGATTTTTTTTTTCTGTATGCCACGAAAACACCAAAAACAACATATTGCACAAATAAAAGCTCAAACAAAAGCACAAACTGGCAGCTTTATTCAGTTGAACACTGTGGCACAGCATGCCCTGCTTAAGCCATACATAGACCTATTTTCAATATAGAAACACCTATAGCTTTTTATTTCAGTGCTTTTGATGTTTTTCATAAATTGGGTATTATGTATGTACTGTGGTGACTCTCTTTGTCACTACTTAAGGTGAGATTCATGTGATGAAGTTTAGGCAGCTACTATCCATGCTAATCACTATAAATTCCCTTTAAAGTAAAAAAAGGCAGTTTGTGTGAATTACTACATCAAGTCAGTCACCCTCAGCATGTGATTGTCCCACATGTAGGTGTCTGTAATGCTGATGCTTAAAATTAGACAAGATAAATCCCAGTCTGGCTTTCTGTGGTAGGAAAAAGATTTACAAAATCAAATGGAAGCAGCATCCACCAGAATACAGAAATGAGAATGCCCCAAACACGAGATTTATCTGGGTATTTACATATACTCATTTTGAGTTTCCTACCTCTGGCTTTCCTTTTTATACATATTCTAAACAACCTGCAGTATTAATGATGACAGTTTATCTTCCTTTGTGTCTTCATAATAATTTTAATCTCCTTTAATAAGATTGAAGTCTGTTCACTTTCTGCTCCCAAGATAGCACCATGTTTTTATTTTTATATTTAAAGGAATTTTTACTTACTTAAAAAGTATAAAAAGAAAATGCTAAATTATTTTTAAATTATTATTATATAATAATAGAATTGTTTAGGTTTATAAAGCTCTTTAGGATCATTGAGTCCAACTGTTAACCCAGTGTTGCCAAGCCCACTCCTAAGCCATGTCCCTAAGAACTACATAAACATGTCTTTCAAGTACCTCCAGGAATGTAGCTCCATCAATGCCTTGGCAGTCTGTTTCAGGAGTTTACAGTGGAGTTTTCCTGATATCCAGTCTAAACCTCCGCGGCACAGCTCAAAGCCTCTGCTGCTCCTCATGACATTTGTGCTCCAGACCCTTCACCAGCTCCATGGCCCTTCTTTGGACAGACTCCAGCCCACTCAAGAGGGTCCCAGAACTGGATACAGGATTTGAGGTGTGGCCTCACCAGTGCCAAGTACAGGGGACAGTCACTGCCCTGGTCCTGCTGGCCACACTATTGCTAGTGCAGGCCTGGATGCCATCGGCCTTCTTGGCCACCTGGGCACACTTTGGTTCATGCTGCTAAGGTCCTTTTCTGCTGGGCCACCTTCCAACCACCCTGACCCCAGCCTGTTGCCCTGCATGGGGTTGCTGTGACCCAAAAGCTGGACCCAACACTTGCACAGTTCACCCTCATTGGTCACAATTGACCTCAGCCCATCAGTCATGCTGCCATCACAACAGTAAAAAGTTTACCTATCTGCCTGGTTTTAGTACAATTTTTTTCTTATGGTTTAGGTAATTCCTTTCAATACTGAGTCACCTTTTTTCTGCACTTAATAGAAAAATTTGGGAATGGCTAGAAATGTTTTGTTCATCTATCTTTTTCAGGAAGTCCCCTGGTTAACACACAAAAGCAGATAGGGTTTGAACTTCAGAGAGACTACCTGTGAAAGTTACACAATTTCTCACTGACCATTCTGTAATGCATTAAGGTCTACTTTGTCAGGTATCAGACAGTGTGCAGATTGACAAACAATTAGGTGAGGCAAAAGTTACAGGGAAAACTAATATACTTCACTACATCATACCTGGTAAAAGACAAAATGAGCTTTTAGTTAGAAAAAACCCCCAAACTTTAGGCTTGAAATGCACCTGGCAACTTCTAAATCTGTGTATAGGATTATTTAGCTGTATTAAAAGTTGCTATATTATTCTAAACTCTGTTCTTATTTTCTTGGTTGTTTTGATTCTACACATATTTATGTGTTCAGTTTCCCTTCATCTGCTTTTAGTAGGACCCATATAGGTTCTCTTTGATTTTGTTGTCTTCTTTGGCTCTTAGTATATGGTTTGCATGTCAACTTAGCTTCCAGGGAGTCTTGTGATGCTATTTTAGTCAAGTGGAACACAGTTTATATGACTTGAGTTTAGATCTTATGATTCTTCTTGTTTTATGGTAGAAGGCTGAGCAGATGATTCATGTCCCAAAAGTGATTATACCTTCCATTAACTCCAAAGTGATCTAAAGTTTGGTGCCTAAAATATGAATATCTATTGTGGGATTAATCTCCAGATGTCTCCAGACAATCTGGATTAAAATTAAATGTCATCTAAATTAGATGTCTCCAGATAAACTAAGTATCAGTTCCAAAAAGAAAAATTACCAATTGAATTGCCTTAAGGTGTCCAGAAAAAAAATCCATATGGAGTTGTCAAAAATGACCAAGAGACAAAGAGATTTAGACTTTTCAGAGTGGCAGTTGCACGCTGGGAGGAAGCCTTTAAGACAACCCAATTGGCACCAGACATGCATTTTGTCATTCAATTTAGTCAGTGCCATCAAGAGGATAATTCAACTCAGTTTACAGAAGATGCCTGTGGTGAAAATCACATCCTGAATTTATGTACCTAATACCATTGAGATTCATAATGATTTGGTCATGTCATTCCTGTGCCGGCTCCTAGCGGATGCCTGATATCCTAGGGCATTATAAACCCACTTATGTATGTGTAACTAAGTCCCATGCTGGACTATCACTAGATTAAGATGTTTTAAACTGAATCAAATCCCTCAAAGTAGGTGAATTAGTCTTGCTTTCTAATCTTTCTCATTCCACTCTTCTGTAAAATTATACCAAGAACAGTGACAGCAGGATGGTTTCTTAAATATGTTAAAATGTTGTTATAACTTCATTAAAATAATTTCATGAAATCTGTGCATGAAAGCAGTTTGTGCTGGTGGAGGAACCAATCCAGCAGTTGTAAAGTGCTTTGAAACCATTCAGTAATGAGCGCTATAAAACTGCACAGTAATATCTTCTAATAGATTTTCCTTAATTAGCCACTAAAACTGTAGAGTTAGATCTTCCCCCTGCCCCCCCCACAAAAAAAAAAAATCATGCAAAGTGAAACATTTTAACTGACTTTGCCATTTAATCATAAAATATGCTCAGTTCTCTCAGTCAATAGAGAGTTCCGAAGCCCCTGAATTTGCTCTGTCCCTGCATTCCAGCAGTCATTGGTGCACCAGTTATCATGGGATGGAATCTGAAGAAATTCCTGAGACAATAAATCATAAGAGAGCAGCATGCTCAACTTACACTTAGTGGATGGACATGGTGACATTTATCTAGATGCAGAGAGAGATACATTAAGGGTAAGCCACATGAGATGTTAAAGACTTCAGCAGAGCTATATTACACATGCGGGGGAAAAAAAATAAAATTCCAGAGCACTAAAAAGAAAGTCACAATTAAATTTACCATTTAGCTGTCAAAATATGTCCTACTGATTGTGCTACCAGTGAACAGAATGCATATTTTGTACATATCATGCATGAAAAGCAAAATACTTTGAAATATATCACAGGCCTCCAGCACAAGCATATTTCCTCTGGAAGCAGATGAGTGCCATTTAACCAGAGCTCAGTTAATGACTTCTGTCATTGTGCAAATCAATGAGGCCTCTACAATGGCTCGTTTATTTATTTTCCCTTTTGAACATGAGCAACTATAATTGTATTCTTTAATTAAACCAATTTCAATTATATTTTTCATGCTTAAATACGACATATTTGTCAGCCCTAGACTTGCAAATAATAGTAGAACAAACATCATGTTCATTCCTCTGCTTCTTTTAGCTGTCTTCCAATAAAAGCCATTTTATTTGCTTGAGCTGCTAAAAGTCCTTCCAGTCAGCAGTGAACATTCATTTCAATAGAAAAGTAACTGATTGTAACAATAGCCCAAACAAAAATTATACTTGCCAAGAGGGGATTTATTTCTGTTTGAGGGAGTAAGGCAATACAGCTGCAGTACTGCCTATATCATGAATCCCAGGCACTTGGCCTAAGATTGCATGAAACCCCAAACAGCTGAAACAGCAGAGCAAGTTCTCAATTCTAAATTACCTTCTTAACAACATACTGGGACATAGAGAACAGCCTTGTGAGCATCTTCACCAAATGTCATGCAGCATTAGACATAATATTTTTCTTCTTTGCTTCCACTTACAACCATGTTTTATATCTTTAAGCAAACTGTGTCTTCCTTGATGGAAGTACCTTTTATTTTTTAAATGTTGTCTTTCAAAATCTTGCCCTGTTCTGATGAGGTTAATTCTTAGAACAAAATAATCACAGTAAAAAAATTTTCTAGTCTCTTATTTATATAGCAGCATTTGGGCGTCTGTGTGTTATTTTTTCTCTCTGGTTTTATTGAGTTTTTTATAAATAAAGATATAGTAAATCTGTTGGAAGTCTGGATGAAATGCTACCCTGTATCTAATGAATAACTATTACATCGATATTCAAAGAAAAGAAAATACATTATGTTAATGGGAAAATGTTAAATGATTAAATTTTATATAATTAATTTTGACAGCTAGTTCTCATACTTCACACTATTGCCCTGCCTTTCAAAGTGATACACTCCTTAGCTGTGAACAACAATGGTCTCAAGTTTTGTTTCAATGTGACCTACCATTATTGACTTTGCTTTTCTTTTTATAGACAACATTTTTACTTTAACCTTCATAAATTTAATGTGAATGTTGAAAGTGAGCCTGCCATGTAAAATTTAAAAAAACCTCAAATTATGGAGAAAGCCCTCTCCCCTCAAAAAAAAAAAAAAAAACCCAAACAAATAAACCCCCACTGGTTCATTTTGTTCACTGTATTATAGCTATTGTTATGTTACCTGTGTTACTGGATTTATCAGATATTAAAATCTTATGTATGTCTGATATACATTGATCTGGGGAGATGTTATTCCTGTTCTATATGGGCCACTGCTACCTGCTAAACCCCAAGGAGAACCTACAAAGTGCATGATGTATTTCCAAACTTGAAAGATTTGTAAAAACACAATTTAGAAAGGCCACAAGATACAAACCATGTGCCAGAATCATCAGAGGAAACATTAAGACTTCTACATATATTACTTACTTAAGTTTACCACTTTCAAACACACTGGCCTTTTTTTCCTTTCTTTTAAACATATTTCTTTCAGCCATATTTAGGGGTTTTTTCCTTAATTTTATTTTTCTACACCCAATGTTTTTGGTGTTTTTCAAATTAAGAGGTTAAGATATACTGCGTGCCAACTGTTTAATACATAGAGAACATTTTAATTGCATTGAACTAGAGAAGAACTTCATTATCATTTTTGAAATTATAGCAATTCTAATTTAATAATTGTAATACTTTGGTTTGAATTTTGACTTAGGTTTAAGAACTCCAGTAGCGTCATTTAAATTCATCAAGCCCTTTCAACAGCGTATTCATGCCAAATGTCATTTTCTGTTACAAAAGTATATTTGGAAAAAAAACCATATGATACAAATATAAGCAACTCTGATGAAAACAAGCAATAAAACCTGAATTTTACAGTGACTGAATGAATAGAGAATGATTTATATATTCATGCTGAACACGACTTGAGTTTTTCCCTTACAGCTACTATGATTCCTCTGGTTTACAGTGCATCTCCTCTGGCCTGACCTCTCCCTAGACCACAAATCTCTTGAGTTTATAGAAGCATTCTGGGGAAGGATTGCTACAAAATTATGCTATTTTTCCAGTTCTTCACCGCATCTTCACTTTTCATTTGAAACAGAATACTGGACTAGGCAGAATTTTGATCTCACCTAGAAAGGCCATTTATGAGAAATCAAAAGACTATCTCATATCCCTGAAGTGAAATTCATTTCCAAATTATTTTAAGGATATTATTAACTGAGAGCATTGTGGCACTATCTGTCCTGCAGTTATCTACATCTCACATTAACAGAGCATGACCTCTTCTGAC
Source organism: Molothrus ater (assembly GCF_012460135.2). Lineage (NCBI taxonomy): Eukaryota > Metazoa > Chordata > Aves > Passeriformes > Icteridae > Molothrus > Molothrus ater. Next base: position 84,552,441 of record NC_050479.2, read on the forward strand.
AGCATTGTCAAGTGTTCATCTATTCACTCCTGGGAAAGAATATTGCTACCTAGAGTTACATCCTCAATCTGTGCAAATTGTCATGGCTCATGAAATTAGTGCAACTATAGTAATTTATACCTGCTGAGCATCTGGTCCCTGGAGATTACTGGGGAAAAAAAAAGTTTAAAACCTCCACTGATGTCTCATATCTAATTTAGATTCTCATTTAGACCTTCTTGGCGAACTTCTCTTCCAGTGCTAGGTCCCTGAAATTAATGGTGTTATGCCAGCAGGGAGTTTGACCTGCTATTTTTGGACCAGATATTCTTATTTTCCAAGAGAACAAAACATACTCCTCACCATTGAAGCAACGTTGGGAGGGTTTTGAATTTATGGCAAATTTCAGGCAGAACAAAATTACCTGGTGATAAAAAGCATGACTGGTTATTGTTCAAACTTAATTACAGGGCAGACCAGTTGCTCAGCTTTCCTGTTTCATGCTGAAAGTGGCATGTTCAGACAGGGAAAACTTCCAAGCTGGCTCCTTCAACAAGCAAAAGATTTTACCAGGGGTTTAGTTCTAATTCTGAGAATAGAATAAATTAAAGGATGTCAAAAGCCAGCTGCCTCTAGCATTGCTTTACACATGCTAGAGACTGCTACTCTCCTGTGATATTTGTCAGGGTTTCCATTGAGATACAAGCATTGATTTAATTCACTGAACAGAAGTTCTATACAGATAGTGTTGAATGCGTGAAACAAGCCTGGTAAAGCAAAGCCAGACATTAACACTGGTCATCAAAGGTCAGGATATATTAGGTGCCAGTGAGACAAGTTATTTATATAACTTGAAGTTTCTTAGAAGCTCACAGCAAGATGTCAGAGAGACCTTACATGAGTAAAATGACATTTACATGGAGTTTTAAGACTTAAATCAAGGGAGAAGGCCTTTGTAGTCACAGATCTAACTGCAAGTTATTTGGGCATCTGGCTTCAATTGAATTTATTAATCATAATTTATGTTGATGTTCCAGGCATTTCCTTATGATTTCTTAATACAGCTATCGCCTTCTGCTGAACACTAATATCTGGTTAAACTCTTGTGAATGCATGCTAGATCCACAATACTTCTTTTTCCCAGCTGTGTAGCTGTGATAGAGGGATTTTAGTGTTTTATTTAGGCAGGCCATGACAGGGTCTGAATTGCTGTGATCTACTGATTTCTTTTGCACTTCCAATGAAAAATTAATTTTAGGCAATTGTCAATGTGTGTGTGTGAAAAGTTTTTCTACTTTTCACAGAAATAATATAAAAATAATCTTCCTTTTAATTTTTTTTAAAGAAAGGGAGGAATGTCTTTCTTCCTGTTCTGTTCCTCACTTTTGCTGTGGAAAAAATTCCATTGACCTTGACATCAAGACTGAAAGGCAGAACCACTGCAGTTGAGTGAAAAATGACTGCAAGGCTGAAACTTGTTTATTTTGCAAAAAATATCCCACTGCTAGCTTTCTTTCTACAAGTTTAAAAGAATAATTAATTCAGAGACACAGCTTGTTGTGACTCAGCTCACCAGTCAGCTGGTATGTGCTGGTATTTTTGAGAGTCTTTGTTCTGTTGTTGACAAATAACATTAATCACTTTTGATTTGTCAAATAATTTCAAGACTGAGGGAATCCCTAAACATTATTTCTTTCAGACCATCTATTTCTTTCCATTTGATTTTCCAATACATCAGGTTTCAAGAGCTTTTTACACTCTTCACACCAATTTCGGTATCATATCTCAAATGTGAGAGCTGCCAGATCCTCCTGAGGAGCCCCTGAGAGGTTCAGGACACTGATGAGGGTTCTCTGCATTTTTGTCTGTCCGCTGAATGTCTCTTTCAGTAGTACTGAAGGAAAAAAAAAAGATTAATTTAATGAAAGATATTGAAAGGTTGATCAGAAACTCTTCATATTCACCATTTAAGCTAGAATGTTACTTTAAGAAGAACAAATCAAATTAAGTTACTTGTTGGATGATGCATAATTAAAATATACAGCTGGGGAAACTAAGAACGTAAAAAAGTTGAAGATGAGTTAGGAAATTTTTGGAGGATAGATCCATCAGAGACTATTAAATTTGATGATCTAAGTGCAAACTTTGTCACACAAACTCAGAAATTGCTGCAGATTGGAGAAATATGCAGAAAAAATAATCCATCTGCCTATGTTTTTCTTATCTTTTTATGGGAATATTACGACTCACTGCTGTTGATCATCTGACTCGTTGAGTTATTTATTATATTTTTAGCTAAAAAGATCAGAATGTAATCTGAGTCAAACATTACAAAAATACATTTTAAGAACTAGTGTTCCCCTTATTTCAAAAGGAAAACAAAAAAAATCAATTCATACTGAATATTGTTACATTGCAAAAAACATCAGTAAGGGTGGAAAAGATATCAAAAAGTTTGACTTTTAGTGATTCATGATTAAATCTTATTATGAATTTGGACTTCAGATGCACAAGTCTGTCTTCTGTTTATCAAGATTTCCAACTTATTTCCAAACATTAAGTATTTAAAAAGTAATTTAGTGCTAAGCTCTTTTCCTAAATATATTTATGTCATTGTTAAAAATGGCATTGCTTCATCATAAGAAAGTATTACTACACATCTTTGCAGTATTTCTTTTATGTCAAACCCTTTATTGGTTTAATAGAATATTACTTAAAAGAAGAATAAAATGTTAGTTGTATGCCTTTAGTTTAACCTGCAAAACTACAGAAGAGCCTCAGAAAAACATAAATGCTTGACACAGAGGAGAGAATCTATTTAAAGAAACTTAATGAATACTGGATGCATCACAAAATCTTGTAAGGAGGTTGATCATTGCAACACTGAAGAAAAGATTGCTAAACTTTAACTCAGGCTAAAAGTGTAAGGACAGTTTGGATGAAGGAAATGATAATTATGTACATATTGCGCACAGCAAACAGAGAAAAATCCAACCTAATTTCTCAATATCCCTTGCAAACAAAGTGGTAATTTAATTGCAGTTAATTTTGGTAAGGAATATGCATATATATATGTGTGTGTGTGTGTGTGTGTTCTGAGTTAACACATTATGTTAAAAATATTTGTTTATAAAATACTTCAGTTCTTATTGATAGCATAAAAAGAGAAGAGAATAAAAAAAAAGGTAGAAGTGGCAAATGAGAGGTAAAAAAGTCTTTTAATATCTCAGTGACACCTAATATTTAGCCTTTATAAACAAAAATCTAAGCTGCAGAAATGATTATCATAATTTGCTTGCTTATGTAAAATATATACTTGTCTGCTTTTTTAAAGACTGACACAATAACAATAGATAATATTTGGTCTGGTATTTTAATAATCATATTTAGCTTAGTCTAGTTTGTTTTCCCATCACAGGAGTAAGTAGGATTTTGTTCAGTGGTGTTTTTACATGGGAGTTGCATTTAATTATTGAGTTGCTTTTGTAAACTGAACAAATAAAATATTGTGACATACTGTTTGAGAGGAAGGGTTACAGAATTTCTGACCCTCCATGTCACATCCATTTTGTTTGTTCAGTATGTACTAAATAAGCAAGAAATATGCTTTGACTGGAATAGTGGACAACTAATATGTTGTCTCTCATCTATGTTCACAAGCTAGCTTTAATTCCCTGGTAATGCCCCACTTTCAAAGGAGACTAGCAATTATCTTCGACCCTGAAAGTCTGACCTACTCTAGTGCAACACAGTGAATCCTGTCTTAAGCCATTACCCAAGAGACCAGTAAAAATTGGTCACCTACCACATATGACCTTTAGCTAAATCCATAGAAGACTGCAGTGGAAATTCTGGTAACTACATTAAAGTTATTGTTTAAGGTAAGATTATCTTCCAGAGGCAGGTTAGGATATGAATAAAATTTGTCTCTTTTTGTTTAAATAAGAACTGCCAACAGTGTATCTTTAATAGATGTTTATTGTGAATGCTAAGTTCTTTTCACAGTGCACAGCCAGGCAGCTGGCAGAGACCCACAGGTTAACTTAAAAAGCAGATTACTGTTCTGATATTATTGATGATGCTATCAATGTTTTAGGTAGGCTAAAAAGAGGAATTGCAACTTGTTCCTGGGCTAGTCTCACAGCAGTCTTGGCTCCTCTGGCAAGAAGCAGATTGGTTATTAAAATCACAAAAGGCTTCATTTACACTGTGGCAAAAACAAATTAAAGAAAAAAACCCCAGAACTATGTATGACTTATACACCTTCTTATTTTGTCAGGACCAAGTTAAGGACATGATCCAAAAAGGAAAACTCCTTGATAATCCCTCTAGTGATTAAAATTAATGCAAGAATGCATAGGTCTTAAGAAATCACATAATTGTTACATGACACTCTTACTCTCATGAATGCAGAAACTGAACTACAAATGCAAATTATTTCTGGAGAAAAGACCTTTGAGTGACAGGTGTGGTATTTTCAGAAACAAACCTGAGAACTATACCATGAACCTGTAGATGTGAGAGCCAGTTGGACTTTTATTATTCATTCCCAACACATTTTTTTGGTCACAAAGGAATGTTTTGCACTAGATTTTGGCCTGAAAGAAATAGACTTATCATTGGAAAGTGTTCAATGTTATGGGAGAGGAAGGAAGGATAGCAACGGGGGAAAAAAGAAATCAGGGCAGCAGAGGAAACCAGAAAAAGAGACTAGGAGAATAGAAGAAAATGGAAAATGAGGAGGAAATTATGGCAGGTCTGCTCATTCAAGTTCAAAGGTGTGAGTTCAGAGATGTGTAGAGTTTGACTGTAATGAAGCCAAGAAATGGAAAGGCAGAGAAGAAAATTGACTCAATAAATTATCAAAGTACTTATACACTGGTTGATGACAGCAACTCTGAAATAAATATTAAAAAGTCAAATGAGCAATTAATTCCTAAGAAGGAAATAAGCTCCTAGAGTGAGAAGGCAAAGATATTATCCAGAGCATTTGGCAGAGGTGAGATGGGAAGGTCCTTTCACATGTCTGCACCAAGGTATACAAAGGTAGCAATAGAAAAGAGATTCTGCTATTGATGAATTCTTTTGACATTAGAAGGAGACGTACTGGGGAGATGAATTGTTTCTTGGCATTGTAGTCCTGTAGGCACAAGCTTTCTGAAAACATGCTGGTTTTAGACTTACAGGCAGCCCCTTTAACCTGCGGATTTCTCCAGAGGTGATCTCAAAATTGGAAGATGAAATAAAGTATGTTTTATCATCAGGGTTTTTGGTCAGTCTTTTGGATTCAGTTATTTGGTTCATCATTTTTTATACAGGAAAAGAAAAATCCTGGAAAATTCCAAGAGAAATAAAAAAAAATAATGTTGAAAAATAAGAGTAGCTCCTAAATGCAACCCATGCATTACTTTGCTGTCTCATATTTAAATTTCAAACTCTTAATGTCAGGGGAATTAATGGCTAAAGATATCATAAGGCGTATGCTGAATACATTATAGATGTAAGAGGATTATTCTGATCAACCAGATGGAAATGCATATTTCATCACACTACTACAGCTTTAACTCTGGCCCAAAATAAACAATGTTTTTCCATCAGTGATTTCAGTATGTAAACAGAACATAGCACACAACCCCGCTGAAAAAGAAACAGTTTTGGCTGAGATTTTTTAAAAGCAGTTAGTGGAGCTGAACCACTCTGTGACTCCCTGAGTTTTGTAAACTCCTTCCTAAGACCCTAATCTCTGTACACAGCTAAAATGTCTAAAAGAAGAAGTAGCTCTGAAATGTATTAGTTCATAACACTGCTTTTGTCTTAAAATCTCTGAGCACTCTTCAGCTGAGCCTGACAGTTTGTACAAACTGATATGGTATTACCCTTTTGTTTTCACCTGTTGAGGCAGACCTAACATTTGAATGTGTAAGGCATACAAAAAGTTCCCTGAATGAGGACTGAGGTGCTCTTTTTGGTTGCTCAAGGTAATCCTAATTAAATTTTATTAATGATGCCTGATTCTCTCAGTTATTACTCTGATGAAAAATATGCATAAAAGTGTTATATGTCTCCCTTAGAACTTAAGAATTTACTTTTTTTGTTATTCTCTTTTCTAAGTGGTAATTTGCTTTATCTCTAGTAAAATGATAGAACATAAAATGCAAAGGAAAAGACATTTTAAAGAAAAGTTAGAACAGCTTCAAATAACTACTTAGTATATGATCTTACAAAAATACATGTTATTAAGACTTGGAAAGTCATTTCACAATGGATAAAATAAACTTTGCTCCACCCTTTATTAAGTTTATGTAGCTATCATCAGACTCATAAGAAAATTGATAGAAACTTGTTTGGACTTTTTTTCACAATGCCACTGTCTTCTGCATATTCCTGTCTGTTTAACCAATCCAAGACCCATGAGCCATTGGGATGAATATTATGACTTTCATAAAGAAATTTTATTTAAAAAAAAAAAAGAAAAAAGTGAAGAATCAATCTGTATTGAAGACCTTTTCACATCAATGTTTTCATCAATTGGAATTTGTTTACTGTCTTTTCCTTTGTCAGTAAGAGGAGCCTCACTTGCACTTGGCACCTTTAGCTACTCTGAAGTTACTTTAAATGCCAACATCTCAGAGCTGTTCTCTTTGTTCTCTTACTTCCAGACTTATTCACAAAGGCTTGCAAGAGAATTCAGAAACAGGAATGGACTGTCTTCTTCCTAGTTTAATGAAGTGGCATTATTCAGCTGTTCTGGTTGAAAGTCAGGCCATCTAAACTGATAATACAAAGCTAATCATCTAACATGGGGCTATTGAACAGATTTGGGGAAATCTCCACTTGCATTCAGTAATAGCTTTTTTGATTATTCAGGTCCAACTGCAACAAAGTCACTGCACTGTTGCTGTTATGGCTTCCTGGTTCCTGTGGATTTTTAAAACTATTCCTAGAGCAAATGAGAGAGGAAAGTTTGTGTTGAAGTCACTCTTCTGTCTCTGCTAGAAAAGAACACACTTGCAATTTACTGTAATGAAGGAATAATATTCTGTACACGATGATCTAATTAACAACCTAGAAAAATTCTTTGCCAAGACTTCTTCATAAACATGTGGGTGAGCATAAGAAGGAGAGGGGGAAGACAAAAGTTAGTTCTTGGATTAACATTCATAAATCTAACAATTTTGTGCAGCACTAAAGTAATTATTATATGTAATGTCAAGGACAGTGGATGGTATTAATAAGCTATATTTTAATATTACAGTAATGATAACTTCTTAAGTTCTTGCAGACAGCTGAACTGATGAGTATATATAAACTCATTTTTCTTAGGAAAACTACCATCATTGTGGATGAGATAAATTTGTCTAATGCAGAAACATTCCTACTGTCGTGACCACTGGCAGTTAAGTTCAGAGGCAAGTACCAAACCACCATAGCAGACAACTTAAGATTTCCAGTTGAGGACAAATATCAAGGAGATTCACTGCTATCTTGAAGATAAGCCTGGCTGTCCTTTAATCTTTATGCACTTTTGGCGTATAAATACATTTTTTTCTCCTTTTTCAGAATTAGGCACCCCAAGAGACACTTCATGGCCAGTAGTGTTGCAGTCTCCTTCATAAACTGAACAACTCTGAAAGAATTTGGAGAAATACATGTTAGCTGATTGTTGATGCTGCTGGTCAGTTGTGTTCCCAGCCAGCAGTCAAGAGTTATACCATGAATTTCTAGACATTAACTTTTCAAGTGGAACTGGTGGTCATGAAAATCCATGTAATTTGTTTTGTTGTCAGTTATAGGTGCCCTTGTGATATAAGACACTCAACTGTGCTGTGCCACATGCAGCATGGAACAGGGACTGTCAGTAAACACAAGCCCCTATGTTTTAGAATTTTTCCTCTGAAACACAAAGGTCATAGGTTTCCATCAGGTAAGAGAAATAAAAATACCATCTACTTCTTAGGAAGTCTTCAATTTCAGAAAAAACTCAGCTCCTGTACAGACTAAATTAGTTTAAGGAGTATTTAATCCCACAGATTCCCATTGGTGTAAGCACATGCCTACACAAAACAAAACTCTTGCTAGTTTCCTCCATCTTTTACATTATCTTTTTTTCAAGACTTCATTTTTTACCATTTTCTGTATTTACTTCCAGCCATGCTAAAATGTTTCAGTGCTATGAGATTGAGAACAGGGAGCCAGAGGAGTATTTGGAGATTCTGTCTCTAGCTCTACAAGACTGAGAAACTCTTCTACCAGAAATGGAACAATGGGGATTTTAAAGCTATTTTTCCCATTTATTTGTATTAACTTTCTGTTTCACAGACATCCTTTACAGGCAAGGGAAGAGGGGTGAAGTGTAGGGAGGCGGAGAAACAGTGAGATTTTTGATGATTAGCTGGGATGAGACAGGAAAGAGGGGTGGTTATTATGAGATGAATCATACCCCAAGGGCTTCAGAAGGCTTCATGTATGTTTCAAATACTCCTGGGCTGTAATTATCTCAGGATAGGTAAAAGAGGTATTTTTAGAAATGTCAATTTTCTTGATTTATTGGAATTTAAGAGCTCAAGCCGAAGACTCAGAAAATGTGAATTTGCGGCCCTATAAAGGTTGACTCCAGCCATTTTGCAGTAATAACCTGAGGGAAAGAAAGCTCTTAACTCCTCCATCCCAGGAAGACCAGCAGACCTTTTGAGGCATTGATTTATGCCTAGTAAGTAGCTCTGATTTCCTTTCCTCTTTTTTTTTTTTTTTTTTTTTTTTTTTTTTTTTTGTGTGGTTTCCTCATTTGCCTTTCTGCAACTAGGTTAATCCTTAGAGCTTGTATTGTCTCCAGTGCATCACTTGGAGGGATCCCCAGCGTCCCTTTATCTGTGGCTCTATATTCCCCTGTTACATGTCTCTTCAGACTGCTTCAAAGCAAGTTTGTACAAATCCCCTTATGTGTCTTTTCCATCTGTTTGTTGTTAGTTGCATCCTCTGTGGCTTCACCATCCCTGAAACAACTGCTTCCTTGACCATTTTTATGTTTGGTAGGGGCATGGGGGTGAGTTTGTATAGAAATCAAACAGCCAAGGACAGGCATTGGAATGTCAGCAGAGAGACTGGAACCTGGGCAAGTCCTCAACACCTCTCTTTTGTGCACAAATTTCATTGCACTTGTGCCCTCAGCCTGTCCTGCTGCTAAAAAGCAGCCTGGGACTTGACATTTATTACATGATGTATTTGTTGAGTTTATGTTCTGAAAAAAAATCAAAACACTGGTAAAGTGCTGGAATTACAAACTAAGGGAATATTTGTTCTGTCCAGCAAGTTACACAGTTGCTGTGTAACTATGAGCTGTAGAAAAGAGTTTTCTCTTATTCATGGTTATTAACAGCAAGTTCCACAGCAGAGAAGAGTATATAGCATCGCTCATTTTTTTCAGGTGCAATTAAGTTATTGTTCTCTCTGGGTTCCCTACTGAGTATTTATCCACAGTATGATCTTGAGCAAATCATTCAGGGCCCATGTTCAGCAAGCATTTTGGTGCATTTACTTTAGTGGTATAACATAGCCAGCAACTCAGCCCCGCTCAGCTTCTCACTCACCCTCCCCATGTGGGATGGGGGAGGGAAGCAGGAAGGGCAAAAGTGAGAAAAGTCATGGGTTGGGAAAGAAAGTTTAGTAGGAAAAGCAAAATCTGTGCATGCAAACAGAGCAAAACAAGGAATTCATTCACCTCTCCCCATGGGCAGGTAAGTCTTCAGGCATCCCCAGGAAAGCAGGACTACATCCTGTGTAATGGTGACCTGTGAAGACAAATCCATCACTATGAATGTCCCCATTCCCTCCTTCCTTCCCCAGATTTACATGCTGAGCATGACACCATATGATCTGAGCATGACACCCTGTGCTCTGGGATCTTCTTTGGGTCAGTTGGGGTCAGGTGTCCCAGCTCTGACCTCCTTGTGCAGTCCCAGACTCCTCATTGGTGAACGGGGGTTGAGGAGCAGCAAAGGCCTTGGCTCTGTGTGAGCACTGCTCAGCAATAGTGAAACCACCTCTGTGTTATCAGCGCTGTTTCCAGCACAATCCAAAACACAGCTCCCCACCAGCTACTACAAAGGAAATTAACTCTATCCTAGTGAAAACCAGCACACTTACCAAGGAAGGTCTAATCACATCACACTTCTGGGTTTTGCTGAAGTCATAATCTCCATGAAGTTGAAGAATATAGCATCTTTTGAATGTTTTTTCAGCATAAGATACTGGAGTGGTTCTGGATATATATCTTATTAACACAGGTCGGTTGCCTTTCAATTTACCAGGAAAAATCACGGGGTTATATTAGTTAACGCTGTCATACCAATACTGAAGTTTGCATATAGATGCTTAAACACTTTTTTTAATCTTTTAATCCTACCCTTCTCCAAATCCCTTTTGTTAGCAATGTAAACAATAAGCCATTCCTTTTAAAAATTTGCTATCACTCTGACGAAAAATATGCATAAAAGTGTTATATGTCTCCCTTAGAACTTAAGAATTTACTTTTTTCTTTTATCTTAAATTCTTGTGGTCAGAGTGAAGGCTAAAATCCAAAAATAGCTGCTGTAGGCCATATAGTGGCTGCAGTATTTGGGAATTCACTGTCTCAGGTGTCAAGGTTTAGCTTCAGTAGGTGACAAAGTACCAGATAGTCTCTTGCTCACTCATAGAGAATTGGAAAGAAAGGAAAACTCATGGTTTGAGAGAAGAAGAGTTTAATAATTGAAGCAAAGTACTAGTACTAGTAGTAGTGTAGTAGTAGTAGTAACAGTAATAATAATTCAGCAATAGGATCATAATTAATGATAAGTAGTAAAAAAAACAACATTAATAAGTAAAAGGAGGTCCAAGAGAAACAAGTGATGCACAATACCATGCTCATCATCCACTGGCTGATTTCCCCCACCAGCAAACAGTGGCTCCTGGCCAACTTCCCCCAGTTTGTATACTGGGCGTGACATTCTATGGTATAGAATATCCCTCTAGCCAATTTGGGTCAGCTGTCCTGGCCATGTTCCTTCCTAGTTTCTTGTGTACCTTCTCACAGGTAGAGCATGGGACACAAAAAAGTCCTCAACTTAGACTAATCACCACTCATCAACAACTGAAATATCAGGGGGTTACCAATTTTATTCTCATACTAAATTCAAACCCCACGGCATTATCCTCTACAAAGAGATTTAACTCTAGACCAGCCAAAACCAGGACACCAAGGGAGAAAATATTATCTCTTCAGATAGAATACTTCCATCTTTTAATAATTTTTCTTTATCATTTGGCTGTTGTAATCCAATGCTTAATGATGAAGAAATCCCATTTCATTATACTAATATATCTCTGCATATTGTTTTGATAAAAGAGCGTGAGTGATCTGTTTTCTTCAGCCAGCAACCCACTATTGCTTTAAGAAGTAGAAGATAAAAATGTTTGAGCGTTAATTACTGACGTGCTGCGCAGCAGAGCGGCTGAAGGCAATCATGTGCTGTACCCCTCTGCTGATATTTAAATAGCTCCTGGGAAACCACTTCAATGTCGTTTGCAAGTTTGCCAAGCAGACTTTTATTGATCAGAATGTCAATTATGGTATCTCATACACTTGCATTAAGTACCCTGTACAAGAGAGTGTGGCAGAATGAAGGCTATCAAGGCTCATATTAGCCTGTCAGCTCATGAATTTGCAGCTCCTTGAGAGCAGGAAGAGAATAATTTCAAAGATAAAAATTCAACAAAGTTTTTGCACACAGCAGCTATATGTCATGTTCTGATGTCCAAGCTCATTCCACTATTTTCCTTTCAAGAATAACAGAATTTCTCAGGGCTCATTAATGTAATCTACAGGCCAGTCTCATGCGTGAATAAAAAAGTTAACTCGTGGGGCTCAGAAAGGGAAGTAGATCTGCATGAATTAAAAGCTCATGCAGACAAAATCTGACACTGAACTTTTGAAAACAGAGAAAAACTTACATTCTGGCATAAAATCTCAAATTCCAAACTAGTTTCCTTTAAAGAGATGCTATCATTTTTTATTTATATTTCTAAATAGAAATACCTCTAAACTGTTTAATGATACAGTACTTCTCAGGATCTTTCCCTCATAAATGAATAAAGGAAAAATAAATCTAACTATGAGTTTAGCAGGTGCATGTCACGCATCTGATTATTTTTTTTCAGTTAATTTTAACTTAATCTTTCCCTTGCCTAGCTCAAATTCACTAAATAATCACAAGCAGGCCCACCAACCACACCTGCTCTGAATGGTTTACATGGGAGGACCCACAACTTCAGAACTTTCAGTGACTTGCAAAAATAAATATTTGTTTGTCAAATGAAATATTCATTAAATTAGAAATTAACTATATTTTAAAAGATTTTGTATGAGCTTTTACATTTGGATGTAATAGCACCTCTCCAACAGTCCATGTCCATCTCACACAATATATCTAGAATAAGGTTTCAAAACCTCTTTCACAGAATTGATATTGAAAAAATAACCTTTTATCTCAGAAGGTAGCAACAATTTTTTCAGGTATTTTAGTGCAGATGAGTCACCATCTTTTCTGTTGCATGTAGTCTGTACAGTGCCTAAAGCAGAGAAAACCTCCACACCCCTACCACAATGAAGATGCTACAGAGGAGAGGAATGGAGAACATTAACTTATAGTTTCTGCTCTAATTGTGTATATTTTAGCTTCTGTAGAGAGAGTGGATATCTGTCTCAAGCACGCAGTTCTCTAAGGGAAAAAAAAGGGTTACCTTTAGACATTTACAGTTACTAAGAAATTCTCATTTCCATTCTAAGAAAAGCTTCATTTCAATAAAGTGCATTAGGCTTTGAGAAAAAATAACTGTAGTGCTGATTGAATAGGATATATAAGAAATTCTGCTTGAAGTGACTTACAATGTCTGCTGAGTTAAACCATTCAAAAAACATTTTATAGTGTCAATGCTAAAAAGAAAAGCCCAACAGCCCTTTTGTAGAAGCAAGAATGAGGTGATGTAAAGACTGTAACTTTTGCAACCACAAAATTGCCTTTGTTTCCCTGCTCTTTTTTTGCTCTTGAGTTTAAAAGCCTAGGACATGTTCAAGGAAAGATTTCTCCTGTTTTGTAAGGAAAGGGTAAGGATTTACAGGAGTAAGATATATTTATGGGGGAGGGAAAAAAGGAACTAAGCCTCAACAGAACAAAGCAAAACAAAAGCAGAAAACTCCCATATTAAACCTCTCATTTTTTCATAAAAATGGGAACAGCATGATATCACAAGTCCAGAGCTATATCCCTGGCCACACTCTGCAGTTCTGGGCTTTATGTTATATATATTGTTCAAGCCAATATTTTCAGCATATTTTCTTAAAGCAGAAATAACAGTAAGATAAACATCCTTAGGGGATCCCAAGGAATCGTTCACAGAGAGATTGCATATTCATAATAATAAATCAGCCCATTTCACATTTGTATTCTTCTCTGCATCCTTTTTGGGGGGCAAATTAGAATATAGATACATTGGAATATAGATAATGGACATCTAGAAGAGGCATTCTCAAGGTGACTTGTGATTCTTTTAGACATGTTCCAGATCTTGCTCTGTTTTATCACAGCACTTACAAAAGGTCAGTACCATTATTGGAAGTAATGCTTCACTTATGATTTTATGCACCATCTCCTCAAAACTGCTCCATATTCCTTCTTTTAAGGGATCTGTTAAGCTGGCCTTGGTAATAGTGACATAGTGGTTTTCTGGGTCACCTTGAACTAGCCACTTTAAAACTTCTTAAACCAGGAGAAACCATAAAAATTCCTCTGAATTTTAGAGGGCTAATGTGGATGAATAAATCAAAGGCCTTCAGTGAATGTTTAATAGCCATGTGTCACTGTAATGTCACTGCTTTTTAGGAAATGGGTGGATGTTTGTGATTTATATCTTTTAAATTAGTAAAAGCCTTTTCAAAGGATTCTCTTGAAAATGACGGGGTTTTATTTACTTTCTTTTTTTTCTTCTGTAGAGTTACTATCTTGTAAGGGCATTCAGAAGATAGATCAGGGGGTTGGTACTAGACAATCTTCAAGGTCCCTTCCAATCTAAACCGTTCTATTATATGATTCATTAATGTTTTTGGACTGAGATGCCATGGTGATGAGCACTAGAGGAGCACCACTGAAATAATTAAGTTTCCTACACTGTCCAGGCTTTGAATAATGACATTAATTAAAGGAAAGTTTACTGTATTGAAACTGAATAGTTGGGGTTTTTTACAAATTGTAAACCACATGGTGGGTGGGAGCAGGGCAGGAGAAGTGGAAAATGTCCTGTTCCGGAAAAAAATTCTGCACTGTTGGAGAAGCCTTGGAATGTCTATATGTCTGGTTTTCTTTGTTCTCTATTTATACATATGTCAAGAAAGGATTCCTTATTCCAATCTTTACTGTCATCATAAATCTCCACACAAAACCACCTAATTATATAACATATTTTATATAGATTATATCACATTTTCCTCCATACACATGTGTTCCTTGTTATACTATCCAAAGTTCTTCAATATTTGTAGAGAAGTCAAGTAAATAGAGAATGAAAGAGAAAATTTGTAAATCAGAGCACATCTGGATCTGCCCCAATGAAGTGGAAACATCTGAGTTGTCACCTCCAGATACACCAGGTCATGGGTAACTGTGCATAATTCTCATCCAGATAAATATATATGCCAGAAGAATATTTTCACCATTACTAACACGCACATAAGCACACAGATAAAGAATCATATAGGACGTATGTGCTTACTTATGTGCATGAGAATGTAGATCTACACACATACATTATATACAATGACTTTCATGTATGTGAATGTGCATTCACTCCATCAAATAAAAGCTGAATTTCTGTCATATTTCTAAAACACATTACTGTTGAATATTTTTCAAAATGAAATATGAAAATCAATTATGTCCAGTGAAAATACTTATCCACAGCTCATAACAAAAATGTTTACTTATAGCCAGGCATTTTTTCAAACAAATATTTCATAAATGAGCTTAATTCAGATTTTCTCATTTTCCCCAGGAGCGCACTCCTGATCCACAAGCACTTTGTTCAAGTCCACTGTTGCACCCATAAAAGGGTTATAATTGTGTGGGCAAGTGAAGGAGAGGCTTCTCTCTAAATCTGAAACTATCTTGGGGCACAAAACTATCACCAGTAAGTGACATCTAGTTAAGATATGTGGCCGGTACTGTTTTCAGCTGGTTAATTTTCTTCTTACTAGCTAGTACAGTGCTGTGTCCCCAAAACACCTATTGTTTCTATTTCATAATTATATCTCTTAGAGTCTGTAATCAAACCATGCACTAGGCTGGACAAGCCTGTATGGAAAGACTTTATATGAAAGTATAAACAATAGTCATTTGTGTTTTACAAAATGACTAGTGAAAACCTGCAAACCTGGAAAAAAACCCTGACAAAACCCCTGAAAACCTGGTTTTTAAGACCTGTGTCTTTTTCCCAAACTTATTAGTTATTCTACAAGAAAACTGAACTCTTTCTGCCAGCCTTGCCTCACCTACTTTAGGAACCCCGAGAGGTTTCTGCAGAGCAAAGTGCATGGAATATACGTGATCTGGAGAACAGCTTTTTTCGTCATCTGTAGCTGAACTGCCAAAATCCCTAATCTGTTCTGAAAACCTGTCATACTGTCTGACCTAAAAAGTTCAGTATCTCATTAATAACCTTCAGAGCTGCCCAATCTCCTCTGCAATGTGTGTGTTAATGATGGATGAAGCACCCAAGAAGCAACTACAGCATCAGAGAAGGAAATAAACAGGCTGGAATTGCCCTTACAGCACTTGATTGATTTAAAACATGTGCAGGAGCTGAATAAAGGGTCTGCAGAGGTTTGACTACAGTTGCCAAGGCAGTTGGTACTGCAAGAAAAGGTCAGAGGAGTTAGACATAGTTGGATTGTTCACAGATGTCTGATGGTGTCATTTTATTTAAAATAAATAAATACTTGGGTTTCGAGGGATGTATCGGTCAGATTCCACCACCAAGAGGATTCACTAGGATTTTATTTTTCTAATGGTTGTGGTTTTCTTGGAAACCCTCTACATGGATGTTCATTGTACCAGGAGCAAACTGAGACTAAACCTGCATTTTTTTCATAATCTGATTAAGAACAGAATTGCAGGATTTGTAAAGACAACACTCGTGCCATGGTATCTCTGCTTTTTGTCATGTCTTCATTTGAAGTTCTGGCAGAGAGCAGGATGTCTTTTCCTCTGCTTTTTGTGACTTATACTTGGTAGGAATGGACTCATATTTTACTCACCTGTAGGTTACTATGACATTATTTCTACAAAATCTGCCTAAGTTTAGCATCTAAACACAAATGAACTTTGTCCTAACTTACCATAAACATCGCAAACAGCTGCACCAAAAAAAAAAAAAAAAAATCAACTGGTCAAATATTTTCCTGTTGTTTTGAAGGAAAAGCAAACTTCCATTTTCCTGGAGTTTTTATAAAACCAACAACTGTGTAGAAACCAGATGTTCAAACCTGAAATATTTTCATTGGGGGAAAATTATTTCTGTTTAAAACAATTGCCTGGCTCCCTCATGAAACTAAAGCTCTGCTACCACAAATCAGTCTTCCTTTAGGTTACTGTGAAATAAATGTGTGAAAACTTCGTCACTTGGAGAGAGAATATTTCAAGCCAAGGCTGCATGGAAAATAAGTTTTGACATCTGACATCTTGGAATCAGACACATAACATTTAAAGAATCACATCTTATGTTCTATCAGAATGAACACCCCAGGAATTAAAAACCTGCCCCACAGCATAAGTTCTTCTCTGTGTTTCAAGGATTTTACAGAGTTTAGGCTTTCTTTTTCTCTGGTGAAACCAACACCGGCTTTACTAAGCAAGTTGGTGATTTTCTGAGCTGAGAGCAGCCTTGTAGTTCCTGCCATGTTGTTGGTTTAACATCTTCATCAACTAATGTGTTTCTTAAAAGCACTTCTCATTGTGAAATGTGCTTATAGAAAATAGTAAAGAAGTGCTTTACCACAGAAATCTTTACAAATTAATTGCGAACCAGTCAAGGTGTTTCAGTTAAGAGAAAAGTATTGGTGTTTTCCCAACAAAACACAAACACCAGCAATGAAACCTCAGAAGTCCTTATTTACCTGAAAAATTACTAGAGTTTCTTGTTTCATGCTGGAATATATTTTCTCTGGACAGAAGTATTTTTAAGACGTGGATACTGATAACACTTTGACATCCTCTCTAGTCTCACATTTAGCTATGTTCAGGGTTGATCAAAGCATTCAGATACTTTTGCAAATAATTATTGAGTTTTGAAACTGTAAAACTATGGAGCAAGTTGTCCCAGACTATCCTTCTATCACCTTCATATGTCCTATCCTATTGAAGAAGAAGTCAGGTACAGACTGTTCTAACTTCTACAGAAGTTCTAAACATCAGGAATTTATGTATCTATCTTCTGAAAAGAGATAAAGAATAGACAGACTAAAATAAGATGGCATTTAGTTTGCCAGAAACTATAGAATTGCCTAGCAGCTGAGAACGCGCTTAACTAGCGGCCTGCAATAACACTCATATTTTCTATTTTTTTCTAACTTAGCAACACTGGTGTCAGGCTGAAAGTATTGGAAGTAATGCAGGATCTTTTACATGACTTTCAGAGGGATAATAAATGAACTCCAGTCATAGGGAACTTGACTCAAAAATTTTCATGTGGACTATGTTGCTTGCATTTGTTTAAGTAACTGGGATTTGATGTGGTATTGTGAGCTGCCAGAGGTTTACATTTCCAAATGTATGAGATAGCCCCAAGACCTCCATCCTTTCTTTATAGGTGTCATTCAAGGCTGACATTTCAACAGCAGGAACATCTATTTGGACATCCCTTATTGTGTGTACTTGGAATTCCAAAGGGTTATCATGATCTCCATGCAAACAATTTTTTGCCTGCAGAGAAAAACTGAGCAGGCTGAGGTAGTTCAGGTGTAATATTGTTTAATAACTCATCTCAGAACTGATAAACAAAACTTGCTCTAGGAAAATGATTATCAGAAGCTTGCTCTCATAGGTGAGTTTGGAGCCCTGAGACATTCATGTCTGAATGGTGACAATTCCTGTGATATCTGTACCATGTGTAGTTACAGTGTACATGTGCACCTGTATCTTGTTGAAGTTCAAGGTACTTAGCACAAGGAAATGTTCTTGGAAACACAAAGCAATACAGTTAAGGGGGAAACCAAAAGGAAGGCACTTAAATTACACTCCAAAAAGGGTGTCAGAAAGCTCATGATCAAAATATTCATTTACAGTAATGCTGAAATTTGTTTATGATTTGCAAGATCATTCTCACTCTTCCTAATGGATGTCCCAACAGACCTTTTCTGAAAACTGATACATGCCTTGAACAATTGCAAAACCAACATCCTCATTTCTACAAATCAATCTGTGCAATTGAAACACAGAGTTTCAGTAAAAAACAATTTATCTGCTTTCAAAACACAAATTTTCTTGTGTTTGTAAGCTTCAGTGCTGCTTTAAGTCTCATTCATAGAGATGAAGATGGTTTCTTTTCTCTTGCGTGTTTAATATGCTCTAAGTGCTTGCAGATATGAGTATTTCATATTTGGTTTTTTGATGGTCTTCAGTATTTCAACCTTATGGTTGCTGTCATCTTCAAGAATGTGCAAGCATCAGTACACACGAACTAAGCATTTCAGTACAATGAAAGATAAATTCAGTAAATAGACAACAAGAATTTTACAGTTTATGTTTTGAATTCACAAATAAAAGTCAATAAAAAACATTATATTACTCTAAACCTCAATGATTTTCAGGGTTGTTCACACAGGATAAAAATATTTGTTGTAGTGCAGCTATAAAAGCATTATTGAATAAGGGCATGTCAGTTCAAGAAAAGGTTTCAGGGAAACAAGGTGCTAGTTTCAATGAAACAAATCCTTAAACTCATTGGTAAAGCCTCCAGGTAGAAAAAAGTCTGTTATTCAACAGAAGGCATTACATGGTTATATGAAGTTTAGCATCTCTCTTTTAATAGAAGCCAAATATAAGTGATTTAGAGGAAAATCCCCCTGTCCTACTCTCTTCTATGCTGCCTTTTTTTTTTCCTTTCAATAAGTACTTTTTGAAAAGATTTTTTTCACAAAATGTGAAAGATAATGTATTGAAACACCGTAACTTTTGCATATTTCAGGGGAGGTTGTAATCAGAACTGTATAAGACATGTATTTCAGTATGGAATTTCTATGCTCATAGATTTCTGCGTACTGTTCAGTAGTTGAAAAAAAAAAGGTTACTTCACTACTGTGTTGCAATTCCATCTGTTCCCTGTTATAGGGATTTTGAGTCTTAGCAGCTCTTCATGGAATCTGCTTTTTGCATCTCAAGCTGCAAATAGAACTTTTATGTATCAAGATCATCTGGAACATCCCCCATCTGGCGTACAGTTGTTAATAATCTGAAAATCACCACAGAAATACTTCTTACAACCTAATCAACAAAGGAAGAAATTAAAAGAAATCATATTACGTTTTCTTATGCAAAAAGAAAGAACATACTACTCACACATGGTTTACTGGTTTTAAAAATAAAAGCTCAGGAAGTGATCCCTGGAAGTATTCAAGGCCAGCCCTGAGTAACCTTCTCTAGTGGAAGGTGTCCCTGCCCATGGCAGAGGCATTGGAATGAGATAACCTTAATGGTCCCTTCCAGCCCAAACCTTTCTATGATTCCCTAGGCTAAAGCCTAATTCTTCTTAAGGAGTAATTTGCACACAACGTGGTGTTTAGCACTCCTTTGGGTGCACCAGCTACTGACACTTAAGTCCTAGTCAGGACTGCATCCATTTTCCTGTGGAACATTTTGAGTGCAAGTCATAATCTCCCAGTTTTCCTTCATTTCCTAATGTATTTCTTTACACAAAAGCTTACCATCCTGTTTTCTTGAACTGTGACCATTTAGCATGGCAGTTCAGGTTGACTGAACATCAACCAAGTGTCTTTCACATTTTACATACTACTGTGTGGTTTTTTTTGTACTATCCATCACTTAATCAGAAATACTTTTATATTGTCATCTAAATCAAGACTAGGAATATTAAATAGCAGTGGAACAAGAGTGCTATTATTGGGTGACCTTGTGTAATGAGTTCTTCTTGCACAAAATTAACAATTGCATTTTGCAATCTGTTAGTGAAGCAGATTTAATCCCTCTATCATAGGACTTAAGCCATCCATCTTGCATAAAATTTAACTTTTAATCACAGTACCATGTGACATTATGCTAATTTTTCATATGAATTCAACTATACCATACGTACCAGCACTATAATTTTTTATTTTATTTTATTCTAAAGTTTCTTAAAGTCTCTCTTCCAGAATCTAAGTCCTTCAGATTTGCAGCTATTTTTGAATATTATATATTCAATAAACAATTCAATACATAATATTTGAATATTATTCCATCATAAATGTAACTGCTGGATGCAAATGAGCCATGCCAAATAACTTGGAAAATGTTTTCATAGTTGCTGTTTCAGGTGATCTAATCCAATCCTAAATTATTTTGCTAATTTACTGTGAATGAAGGCTTTTAGATAATATGTCACCATTTGTAGACCCTCATCTTTTATGAATCTCTAGTTTAGGTTTCTCTAAAAAAATAATTAAATATAATGCCCTTTAAAAGAGTCATTTGACAAATAAGCATATTTTGTTTCCTTTCCTCCAAGATTTCTTTTGCAGTTTCAGATAAGTCCCTCTTTTTGTTAGCAGCATGGTACTTGGAATAAATATACAGTACTTTCTCCAATTTTATTTTGCTCCTCTCTCTTTTCTGTGTCTCTTCTCTCCCTTTTCCTTTGCAGGTTTTATTATTAATATCAGCATCTTCTCTATCTTTTCAACCTATCCATGGGGACCTGCTGCTGCTCCACTCACACATTTTCAGTGATTCAATACGACTATTTTCTGATTCTCCTCATGGTTTAACATACCAGCCAATACTAAAACACTGTTTGCCAGCGTTAAACTATTGTCCTTACACAGATGCCTTCAAAACTGCCTGCTAGTTATTTCTTCTCATTAAAGTATTGTGGCATTCACAGAAGGTTGGAGAAGGAACATATCTTTTTCTTAATTCCAGAAGAAAAAACAGCTACATTATTTCTATTTTGAGTTTGCAAAGACTGAATTTTGAAAATGATCATATATTGATTCTATACAGAATCATAGAATCCCACAATGGTTTGGATTGGAAGGGATCTTAAAGGTCACCTCATTCCAAATCCCCTGCCATGGGCAGGGACACTTCCCAGTAGACCAGGTTGCTCCAGCCTGGCCTTGAACACTTTCAGGGATGAGGCCTCCACAGCTTCTCTGGACAAACAGTTCCAGTCCCTCACCACCTTCGCAGTCAAGAATTCATTCTATTATGTAACCTAAATTTACCCTCTTTCTATCTGAAGCCATTTGCCCTGGTCTTGTCACTTGATGGCCTCGATCAAGTCCCTCTCCAGCATTCTTGGGTCTCCCTTAGGTGCTAGAAGGGGCTCTAACATGCCACTGTAGCATTCTTGTCTCCAGGCTGAACACCTCCCTCTCCCTCAGCCTGTCTCCATGGCAGAGGTGCTCCAGCACTCTGAGCATCCCCATGACCTCCTCTGGACTCACTCCAACAGATCCATACTAGTGGACTCTAAGTTCTCAAAATATGAAATCTTTTACTTGTGCAGAAATTATTTCCAGACACACCAAAACTATTTGTGTAAAAAGTTACAGATGTCACAGAGTGATGCAACTCAATTTTGAGGAACATATAGAGACTCATGTAGGTCTGCCTACAGTTCAGAGACTGTAAAGGTCACAGAGTAACTAATTTTCAGGGCAGGAAATATTGTGCCATTTCACCCACTTCTGCACCTCTGCAAGGGTCATTCCTTGTCATCAGAACAGTCTTCATAGCCATGTATCCTTATAAATTCACAGATGCTTCTCCACCATAACTGATGAATCAACAGCCCCCTGCAGTCTGAATCCTGCATGAATCCAGCAAGAGAATTTCTAGAAAAGTTAACATCAGATTTATTTCAGAGGGGCAGTCTGGGAGCAGATTTCTGACATGGAGTCAAGGTAAATCCACTTAAAAACATTATCGGATTAGCCCTTCTTGAAGTTTAATTAAATTGGTTTTCCTTCTATTAACTCTTATAACTAGGAAATGGCAGACGAGAATGAAATTTCATCTCATTACAGTTTAAAAAGTTAAGTCCCTTTTTCTGTCTCTAATGCTTAGAAATTTGCATTATTTTATATTAATCAAGCAATTGGATTTTAAGTTAACAACTTCAGAATGTGTCCTTTTGTCCGTGTCTCGTCCATGGAGATTACCCACTTCTTAAGTGTTAAAACCATTACTGGCTTGGGTGATCAAACAGAAAGGGAAGAAGCTTGTTCTGCAAAGCAGGCAATCCCAAAGTGAGCATACCACACTAAGTTGAGTGAGAAAACAAAAAAAACCACTTAAGACATAACAAGTGTAACAAACTTTGTAACCTTCTTTACCATCAAGTATTTTGAAATATATTTAGATATAGGCTACAAGCCTTCTCCTCTTTCTCCCTTTACAAAAAAAAATATTTTTGAAGTTTTTTCAGTTTTAGAGCACGAGGAGATCTAGTGAATTTGAGAGGAAAATTCACAATGAAATGGATGAGAACATTGCAGAAATAATCATGTTTAACAACACTAGTGTCCTGGCAGTGCAGAAAGGCCTTTGAAAAAATATACTTCTAAGTTGGAATATGAGCTTGATCAGAGAAACAGGGAGAAGTGCAACTGTCTAGGTAGAATAGCAAAGGTGGATTGTAAGAATGGAAAATCCCAGATGAATATCCTTCTAATTGTCAACTCCAGACACCTGAACACAGCACCCCAGAGGATGCCTGTGAATGCCTGGCTCTCCGAGGCACTATTAAGTCCCTGCAAAACATAACTTTGGTAGAGCCCATGAAGCCTTCTTCCTGCTGTGCCCAGGTGAAGAGGAAAGGATGTGGTAACAATGAGAAATTTCTACTTAATGGACAAACTGAGAATTTTGTTATCAATTTGAAAGAGAAACATTTAGAACAATAGAAAAAATAATACTTCATTGTCCCAGATTTCAACTGGGAAAAAAATGAAAATGTTCTCTTGGCTGTGTGTAGCTAACTGAGGGCTAGAGATGTCAATGAGGCATTTTTGGCCCATCTCACTCTTCAGGTCTTGCAAGGGAAACAGAGACTGGATTGTGCATAGCTCCTCAGTGTTGTGAAAGCTGTGTTAACAAATTGTGAAAGGTGTCAGAATTCAAAACGGAGACTGGGAATTGCCTCTGGTTCATACTACCTCCTGATACATGCTTCAGGTTCATTTTGAAGAGTGCTGCCTGGACCTGTCCAGAAACACACTTAAAACCATTCTGACAATTTCACATCATAAACAATTGAAATCTGGTGCCTGGGAATATTTCTTGGTGCTTTTTAATTTAATGGTATAGATTTAGCTTCTGTCACTCATATTATGAGCTCTCTGGGAAAAAAAAAAATCCTTGTCTTGCTACTTCTCTATCCTGAAAATAATAGAGATGGACCTTATGTTGATCTGCAGGGTGCTTTCCATAATGTACATGGGTAATAATAATGATTATTATGATGGGTTAAGAGAGAAAAAAAACCCTTGTTTTACTGTGAAAATAACTAGTAGAGATGTTAAATTAATTTTTTTAAAAAATCCTTTGTGTTTAAGAACTTCACTGGCAGTATTGGGGCTCACATTTTAGAGACATCTTTTGTTACTTTCTTTTTTTTTTTCACCAGTGTGATTCTTGTTTCTATGGTGGACTAAAAGAAGTTCTGCCACGCAGCTCTTCATACGAGTCATTTTAATTCTGACAAAAATTAATAACAGAAATTCAGAATAATGCTGATTCCCACAATGCTTATAAAAGCGTTTTGTAAAG
Source organism: Molothrus ater (assembly GCF_012460135.2). NCBI lineage: Eukaryota > Metazoa > Chordata > Aves > Passeriformes > Icteridae > Molothrus > Molothrus ater. The sequence continues at coordinate 84,576,491 of NC_050479.2, forward strand.
CAGAAGACTGTGATATGAGGCTGTAATGTCATTGGTTTATATCTGATTGAGAAATATCTAATTTGTTGATTAACAATCACCAGAAGATATTTTATACTTTCAAGATTATGAAAAGGACTACCTTTCAATTTACTGCTCATCTACCATTTACTAGTAATGCTCTGTGGAACAGATAATCACATAATTTACTAAGCAGGTTGTACTTGCCCTTGAATTTTTTTTTATGCCAGTAACACCATGCTTGACACCAGTAAGGTCATGCTAATTCATACAGGTTCATTTGGCTGCTGCAATCATTGTAGCTTGACCGTGGCATTCTTTTGTCTACTTTATCATGGTGGGTTTTTTTTATATAATTCCCTCACAGAATGAAGTCATCCACTTAGAATTTTGTCACAGATTTTGTTTCTGTTTATGGAAAACGTGACTAATCTACTATTTTTTTTTTCTTTTTATGTCTTCTTTGGATGAGATGTTGACCGTGAAATGGTTTACAGTTCAGAATCACATAGTCAGAAAAGGCCAGCCAAGATGTAATCACAAAATATCTGCCAATAATATGCACAGACAATAATCATCTGCTTGCACTTGGGGGATGCAGCTCTTTTTCCAAGCACTGCTTGGCTGGGACTTCTTTGTGTCCAGGTGCATTTTAAGAACCAGTTCTTGAGACATTAATTCCTCCACTCTACCTGTCATAGTCCAAATATAGATAAAGAGGAAGATATTTGGGTTTCTGTTGATGAGCAACATTGTTCTATGGTAATTAAATACAAAATAGAATACTTGCATGGGACTATGTAGTAATTTTATTATAATTTTCCCTAAGTCACATTAGTTTAGGCTTTATAAAAACTCTGAAATTCTGCTTTAAATGAAAGTCAATTGAAAATTTTTTTTTTCTTTTTAATTCTTTTTCTTCTTTCCTTGTCTTCTTTTGTTTAAGCAAGGATTTCAGTGCATATTTGATGCCTCTGACATGGGAGTCCACAACACTGGAATCAAGATTATTTTTGTATGTCTGCTGCCAGCCTTAAATGGTTTGGATTTTACTCCAAGCCCAGACTAACTGGCTACAGGGATCATTGTTTGAAACTATTTCCTACTCAGTTCTGCTTATAAACATCTTCACAGAAGCATTTTTCTTGCTTATTAACAAAGCTAGAAGATAATATTCTGCTTAATCCTTTGTATAGAATTAATTATTTTGCTAAATTAGGATCTCAGTAGAAAAAAAATATTTTAAACACAAAGGAAGAAATGCCAAGTACACCAGGAAAGAAAAATATTTGTTAATTTAAAATGACAGAAGTAGCTTAAAGTACTTTTGCCAGTTAATCAACCAGCTGAGATATACAGAAGCAATATTGACTGTAGAGCCCCATAATTACTCTTTGAAGGTTCTGTTAGACTTTTGAAGTTCAATTTATTTGTTTTTAAATTACTTTCTTTCAGCTACCTCCTATTTTTGAAGTGTGATAATGATAATATTGGCTCACATCACAACTTGTTCAAGATAGGAATTATCTGCTGCTGCAGAAAGTGAGTTAATCTGTAGCAGAATAATTCCTTAGCCAAAGATTATGACCCATTTCAAAGTTCAGTTGAATGCAAAACACTTAATACTACTGTTGATTCTTGGGCTGAGTGTGAACATTTCTGTCCTGACAAGATGTGCATGAAATACAGTTTCTGCCCTAAAGAATGAGAGATGTTTTCTTCAAACCAATTAAAGAAATAAAAAATGAAAAACCATGATAGAAAGAAAGTCACTTGACCAGAATGCCACACAAGATTAATTAGAATTAATGCATGGGGCCATAAGCTCTCCTTAGGCCACCTATTTCATCATAACTCTGCTGAGCCTTAGAATCATAGAATCATTAATGTGCTGTGTGCAAAGTCTACAAACTCTTGTAGTGAAGGCAGCAAGAAGTGTTTCCAGAAGTGGCCAGAGATGATTTAACCTCTCTACTTTAACATTCCAAGTATTCCATTATTGTTAAGTGAAATTATGTCCAAATAACTTACGTCGAATAATTTCAGTTTTATTGAAGCAGGAATTCATAGTTTGGGCATAGTACCAGAGGTGACTCCATCCATGTTTTAGAAAGGTATAATCTTTAGAGGGTTTATTTTTGTCTCAAACTAAGAGATGGTTGTAGAAGTAAGCCAGATAGTTTTAAACGTAGGAACATTTACACATTAAACATTTTCAGAAAATGTTTTTATTAAAAGGTTCTTTAGTTATGATTTATAAATCTTCAGAATAAATCTGCAGGACTATGTTTTATTTGACAGACTTTTACTTTAAAGATCACGTTTCACTTAAATAATTTCTAAAACATTTGACTCATTCCAAAGTGGATCTAAAAAAAAAACATCTGCAGACTCCTCTGCCATTTCTTTGCCTTCTCAAAGGTAGACAAATTCAATGAGATATCTACAAATCAAGTTAAAAATCCCAAATAGAAAGATTTCAGCTACCCCATCTTATTTAGCTCTTGAAATATATCTGGTTTAGGCTATAAATGTGCCCTTAAATCCTGTCATGATAATCATGTTTAAAATCTTCCTATCATATTGAAATCTGTTATGATTTATAAGTCCTTTTGAAGTTTTATGTCTCTGATTTTCACCCAAAGGGAAGATGTAGTAAAAAGTTGAGTTCATTGTGAGTTCAACCAGATGGTACATTTCACGTAACTACATCAGCTGTGGTAAATTCTCAGTGAGCTTCAAGACAGCTCAAGTACCTCAAAAAGTGCCTCACCACACAACTCAAAATTGAGTGTCCATGCTTCAGTGTTTTGGTTAGGAGCAGTACAGAAAAAGACAAAATGCATTATTTTTCAATAGATTCAAAGCAATAAATATATGTCTGTTTTTCTTGAATTTTATTCCATTAACCTTCAAGAATGGCTAAGGTGTAAAAGCCAGGATTTTCCTCTAAGAGTTAGAGTGAAATTTCATCACAAAATTTAAAAAAAAAATTACTTCCATTCTTCTTTATGTAAATAAGAATCATTACAGGGAAATTATTTGCTTTTCAAGCTAAGGAGTGTCTGTATTCTAATTAGTGTAAACTGCTTTGAGACAGTACAAAGAAAAAGAGCAAGCTAACCACACTGCAGAGCAGATCAGAAGGTCTAGTTGGTCTTAAAGAACTTAGGAACTATACGATGCATTTTGAAGTCCTATTTAATCTGCTTGCACAATCTTATGTCTGGGTATAGTTTTGTCTATTTTTATACATTATTATCTATATTTATGCATTTGCCAGTGTCTGCAATTTCTCTTTTTTACTACAATAAAATTCCCTGGTTGCTTGTGTCTTGCTGAACTCATTTGTGCAACAGATATTGCAGATGCTTCATGTCTCTTTGTAAATTCAGATAAAGCTAAAGGAGATTGAGTCAACCCCAAGCATTAAATAGCTTCTAGTTGTAAGCAGTGAACAGTCAAAAGGGACTAAACCAACCACATCCTCCAGACTGGATGAGCCCATAGAGTATATGAATGATGAAATCATAATGAATAGAGAATTGTGGGTATAAAATATCTAAATCTATGTGTTTTTACTCAGTAGTGAAGTTAAAGAAAAAACAGATATGCCATTACAAAATATATAGCATAGCTGTGAAACTCAGTACAATAGAAACTTGTGTCAGTATTTAGTGTTGAAAAAAAGTTTTAAAAGCAATTAAATTCATAAGAAAAGGAATCTCTCCAGATCTAACAAACAAAAGATAGCACTAACACAAAAACTCTGCAAGCTATAGGTTGTTCAAAGCACTAGGGAAATATACTGTGAAAACATCATCATGTATGTGTCTTATTCTTAGACTCTTTTGTAGTGACTTACCATTCAATACAGTAAAACAGAATTCACAAATATACAAACTTCTTCTCTTGTTTTGAAAGGCCATTTCTCACTTCCCTCACATCATTCTCCTATTGTCTTAGAGCTCTGCATGACTGTATAAGTACACGTAGGTAGGTCTATTTTTTATATATATTTAATATCCTAGGCACTGTCCTAAGGGGAATGTTTATTGTTCAGTATTCAGAGCTTAACAAACAGTGAACAGTGTAGGGTAGCAATAAGTATTTCACATGATACTTTAAGCATTTCAAGCATTTCAGAGGTTTTGAGGATTTTGAAATTTCATTCCCTCTTCTCTTATGTCAAAGAGGTGAGTGCTCAGGCAAATAGGCAGTACTAACACAGCGTTCTTCTGAGACAGGGAATAAAGTAGATCCAGTTATCTTTGTCAAGCATCATCAGGGCTGGAAGTTTGCATTCAGAAATTCTAGTCTTACATGTTTGAGAACTACAGAAGCACTGAGTTGATTATCTCAGCTGAAGGCTTTGTGAGGTTCACAATTGAACCTAGAATAAAATTTTCAAATCCAGATTTGCTTACCTTTTTCTCACAGAACAAGTAAAATGCATTAATCCAGAATTGATTTTTTTCCCATATTTTGTTCCTCTATAGGGTGCAATTTAACAAAAGCATTGTATAATTATTCAGTCCATTGCCTTTCTTTATCTTTTTTCAATTCTATATGCAATAAAGATGATTCTTGCATTAAAAGAGGACAGTGTGAAGATAACTGTAACGGTTTAACACAGCTGAAACAGCCTTGTTCTCTGACCTGCTCAAACTGACACTTCTGCAGGCTCTGGTACTATCAGTAGACATCTGTACATCACTCTATCTGGCAGTTTTCATTTTACAGCAGAGGTGTTAAGTAGTTAAAACCTAAAAGAACCCCACCATTGCAAATAATATAGGAAGAAGTTCTGCTAGAATAAGGAAATTTTTCTACAGAAGAGTATATCAGAGAAAAACAGATTTCTCCTGGGCCTAAACCATTAAAAAACTTCAAGTTAAATGACAATTGAGAGATACTTAAAAAGACTTTCTCTGTCTATAGGAAATGGAATTGCAACTTCTGTAAATGTTTATTTGGCTGTGACTGCAGTTTTCAGCTCAGGACACTAATTTTCTAATAAGAAAGCTTTTAAAATGTTTTCTTTGATTTTCTAGGCTAACTAGTCCATTTCCATACTAGGAAATTTTCTCAGGGCAATCCTAATGAGGCTGCTGCTGAAGCAGAGACAATCTTCTCTTTAGGAGACCTTTTGGTTAAAAGAATCCTCTGCTCTGTTGAATGTCTGATTACACCCAGATTAGATAAAGCCAATTAAGCACTTACTACTTAGCAAAATTAATATCTAACTAGTTATGTATATGGGAGTTATTAGAGGAAGTCAAAGGGTGACTTCAGTAAGCATCTATGAGTGCTTCCATATAAAATCAAAACTGATGTATCCAATAATGATATAAAATAGGATAAAATAGGGAAAAAATCACTATAACTCTGCTAATGACATTTGTATTTACTGTGTGATTTATTAAATTTAGCCTTGAGGAGAACTTCAAAGAATCATATTTATTTGTTTATTTCCATATGTTATCAGTATACATTCCTTCTTTTTCCAAAATTTTGCAACTAAATGTGGCTAATACCTAAGAGAACATTTTAATTGTTTTCAAATTATAAATATTCATTAAGTTTATATCAGTTCTAATTACTGCATTACTGTTGTTATATCAGCATGACAATCCCTTATATTACATTACTAATGAAACCAAGAAATCAAAATTTTCTCTCTTATCTATAGCATTATAGTTTTATTCCTCTATTAACTCAGTCAAAACCATTGAGGTAGTCGTTGCAGAAAATATTATGTATACAATTATACATTTACAGTTTTCTCATTCATTCCAAGCAGATTTCATAGACCCAGCTTTTCCTAAGTTGAAGTTCTATTTGTACAGAAGACAGGGCACTGTATGAGCAATAAGTTTGTATCATCATAAGAATTACCATCAGAAAAATACCACTAGAAAGTAAATAATTTATTCTCCTCCTATAATTTTTTGGGACACAACATTTTCATGAGACTTCATCCAAACTTGTTAGCAATAATCATGTTTCCTTGGTAGCTGTGTGCCTCCCTTCCTTCTCGAACTTATGAGGTCTAAATATAAAAGAAGATTTCAATGTTTTCTGAGGTGTCTACAAAGTTTGTACAGAAATCATGTACCTCCTATTTTCTGTTTTTCTTCCTTTATGCATGGATTATGATGTCTATTATCATATAAAGATTTCCAAAACTCATCAGGCTGTTGTAAAGGCTGTCATGATTTTGCATCTTACCTTCACACAGTCATTGAATCCTCATTTCTCTTGCTCTCTAGGTAAACAAAGGTCTCTTCTCTAGAGCTCTCTGCTGTATTGGGTACTTCCAAAGGTACTTGTGCAAATAATTTCAAAGTCATTTCAGTCTCCAAGGGTAAGGGACATGATGGGAGGCAGCACAAACAAACCAAAGGAAACAAAAATATAGAAAAAACCCAAGGTAGTTATTAAGTAGATTTTGAGTCTTGTCACTGAAAGTATATTATTAGGTATCACCTGGAAGTAAGAGAAATCTCAGATACCTTGAGGAGATAAATAAGATTAATCTATTTTTTACCATATTCCTCACAACCTTACAATATCCAAAATCCCAGAATTATTGCAACTGTTTAGGTTGGAAAAGCAATCTAAGATCATCAAGTCCAACTGTTTACCCCAAAACTGCCAAGTCCACCACTTAACCATGCCCCCAGGTGTCACATCTTCATGTTTTTAAATATATCGAGGTATAGTGACTCCACCACTTCCTTGGGCAGCCTGCTCCAGTGCTTGACACACCTTTCAGTGAAAATATTCTCCCTAAAATCCAAACTAAACTTCCCCTCGTGCAACTTGAGGCCATTTCCTCTTGTCATATTTTTTGTTGCCTTGGAGAAGAGGCAAACCCCCAGCTACGTAGATAAACTCATTTCAGATGGTTGCAGAGAGCGTTAAGGGCCTCCTGAACCTTCTTTTCTTCAGGTACACCCCCAGCTCCCTCAGCTGCTCCTCATCAGACTTGTGCTGCAGACCCTCCATCAGCTCCATGGCCCTTCTCTGCACACACTCCAGCACCTCAGGGTCTTTCTTGCAATGAGGGGCCCAAAACTGCACACAGAACTTACTTCACCAGTGACCAGTACAGGGGTATGGTCACTGTCATGTCCTGCTGGAAACATTATTCTGTACAGGCCGTGATGTCATTGACCTCCTTCACCACCTGGGCACATACTGGCCAGTATTCAGCTGTCTGTCAACCAACATCCCCAGTGGGTATGTCTTTTCTTCTTGGATTAAACAGTAATTTTCTTTTGTTGGTTGTCCATAGTAATTTTTGCATGTAAAAGATAATGGAAGATTTGAAAAGAAACCTAGAAACATGAAGAGTAAGGGTATATTTTGACAAATTTCCCAGCAAAAGGCTCAATAGGTCCCATGTACTGAAAAGTGCATTCACCAGCACCAAAATCAGCATGGATAACCCTGCTCAATAATTTCCTTCTGAGCTGGCTGCAGATTTTGTAATCAGATGGTAGTACTTTTAAAACCAACTGAAGTACTAACACATCCTGTACACAGCTTGCTCTGTAGCTGTGTTCTTGCCAGTCATCTTTTGCCACGTGCCCCAGTAGGAATTTTATGCTTCCCTAAAGTCAAAAATGGTAGGGCAACTTTGCAATTCTTTGTATGAGCTAGCAAGGAGCTTGGAATTAGGTTCATCACCTTGAAAAGCAGAAATTCCCATGTTCAGGAAGGAATAAAAAAATGAAGTGATATTCCGGATCCTGATAATGAATGAACAAGAAAATAAAGGCTCTGGTCTATGTAAACAGACATCTGGTCTTAGGAATTTATTTTGCCCGCAGTTTTTAGCGTGGATTGCTGAACCTAATCTGTACCAGAGCCCATCAATGTCTACAGTTATTAAGAAAGCATTATAAGTTATGTGTAATATTGTAAAAATATTTACTGAAGAATCCACCAGGGCTTTATTTCAATCAGTTTTTTTGGTATTTAAGTACTCTTTTCTATTAAACTGTCTGACTGCACATGGCAGAGCTTGACTTATGCTTAAATGATATCCCAATGAGAAACACAAAGTGAGCTGGGATTCCATTTATGAAAGAATGCATAAATAAGCATACTTTGAAGAAATGAATCAAAGGAGTATGAAGAAAAACCCTAACAGGTTGCTAGTGAGGCACATTTTTTGTATTTGGAAACCAAATTAAAATTCAGCTATTTCACTAAGAACACTTGAACATGGTAAAGTTTCTTGCATTTAAATCAGTGGAGCTAGGACCAAGTTTTGATCTTCTGCATCTTGACTTGTCACATGCCCCAGTATGAATTTGACTGCTCTTCAAATAAGTATAATCAAAAAATGTTCAGAGAAAAAGGGTTGTGGCTAGTGCCATCAGTATTGACAATAATTTTTTACTTACCACAGCACTCAACCTTTCTTGTTATACATTTCCATATTTTTCATAATACAACACATTTTCAAAAGAAGATATATTGTTGTAGCATTATAATTATGGGCATTTTCAAGTATGTATGAATGCATATGAAAATAAAAGACACAGAGTCAAGACCACAGAAGAGAACAGAGTTACAGGGTTATTCAATCTGGTTGCCTTGTCATAAGTGTAAAAAGAGATAGAGGGATACAAGTGGCATATTTTAGTTAATGTATTCATCCCTCTGTGTACATTAGTGCACATTTATAATGCTAGGTTTATAAAGATATTTATCTTACAGAATTTTTGTTCCTGCAAAGCACCCAGTAAGAAATCTGTCAACTCACTGAAGTGATATATTTACCCTCAAACCAATATGAATTGTGATTAGAGCAGCGTTAACATTGATAAAGTGTCATGAGTCTTGCTTCTTAAACTTGGCTGATTGATCTTGAAAATTTATGATTCATGTGATCCAGATAACATGTAAAATATTTTTCTGAGCACTTATATATCCTACAACACCAAAATACTTGAATCTTCTTAAACAGTTTTCTTGACAAGACCATAATTACTTGGCAAAAGGTAGAGAGAAGTGTTGATAAACCAGATGGTTGCACCCTCAGTCAGAAGGACCTGGAAGTCAGAGAAATAGCCTGACACAAACCTCAGGTTCACTGAAGGGAAAATGTTAAATCCGGGCCACAAGGATAGTGAGCCTTCTAAACTAGCACAAGCTAGAGAACCAACCATCTCCACAGTAGCTTGACAGAGATGGACTTGAATGTCCTGGTGAACAAGAACAGGAGTTGTCAGTGTCCATTTGTGGCAATAACATCAGCTGGAGTGTATTAGGCAGCAAAGTGACAGCAGGTTGAGTGAGGCGTTTCTTCCCCTCTGCTAGAGGTGCTGGTAAGACATACCTGGAGTTCTGTGTTCCTTTCTGAGCTCCCTGGTACAAGACAAAGGGGGACATATGGGATGAAGTACAGCAGGGAGAAACAAAAATGACTTAGAGACTGAAGCATTTTTAATTTGTGGAGAGACTGAGATAACTAAGGGTATAACTAAACCTGGAGGAAAGAAGGCTCAGAAGGAATGTAAACACATGAACAGATACTGATGGGAAGCAATAAAGAAGGTGAAGCCACAACCTTCTCAGTAGTACCATGACAGTTGACAAGAGAGAATGGGTACAATGTGTAATAACAAAAATACCAGTTAAATGTGATTAAAAAGTTAATTTTTAATATTTTTTTTTACCTTGATGAAGATGTTCAGCACTGGTACGTGTAGCCTGAAGATAATGTGGCGTCTCCAGCATTGGAATTGCCCTGAGCAACCTAGCTGACCTTGCTGTGTTTCCAGAGTTGTCTTTCTCTCCCATTCATTCTGTTATTCTATGAAGGACAGCTTATCACCAAACTGCTGAAGAAACAGAAAGACAGCAGGTCCTTTAGTGTCTGCATAGAGAAAAAACCTCCAAAACAAATAAAAATCCTCAGTCTGACTGCAGTGGCCACTACTGTAAGGCCTGTTTAGTGTGAGCAGATAAGCAGTGGAGTTAGGAAAAATAATCTCATTCTGTTCCTCCTGGTTTCCCCTCTGGTAACCATAAAGTATATGAACTGGATCTTATGTTTCTTCTTTTTTTTTTTACTAAATTGCAAAGCTCAGTTCAAGACTTTTGAGAAATGTCATGATTTGTCATTATGGTTACCTAATTATGCAAAGTACAACCATTAGAAAGCAAAACAGACAGTAAGCCGAGTAAGATTAGTCTGGAGCATTAGACAGACTGGATGAGTCACTGAAGCAACCACACTAACTATTGCCTCATCCAAAGATCACTTAAATCTTTTTAGAGGCTTCAGTGGATTTTGGTACAGCTCTCAAAAATATAAGTTGCTTCATTTTCCTGAATAATTTTAAAACACACAAAACCTCTTAAATCAAGGCTTTTCTGATATGAGCAGGACACATGAGGGGGACAGAGACATGCTGCTATTTCTATTCTAGTTTCTTAGAAAATGATCTAATGCTCAATGTTCAAGAGACCTTTAAATAGCCCCTGAATAGGCAGGCAAGCATTATCTACCAAACCAAATTCCTGTATATATTTTATGTATTTTAATATTTTTCTAAGTAGGCCAACAACAGTGGGTATGTCTGAATCATCTATCTGAATTTTTAATACCATCATTTTGCTTTTGAAGGTGTAATGTGAATTTTTTTTTCAACAGCTATATTTTCTTTGTTTATAGGATCCATAATGATATTTAGCTTTTTTGTTGATTTTTTTTTTGGAGGGGGAGGGTTGTGGGTTTTTGTATTGTTTTGGTTTGTTTTTTTTTACTTTTAGATAAAACAAAACATTTATGCCAGGAGCCTTTATTTCAGTCAGACCTTTTAACAAATAATTTTCCAATTATAATATCAATGCTTCAGCTTATATTTACTGCACTAAATGGTCTACTGCTATTTTGGCTGCTCTGTAGATATTCACAGCTTTAGAGAGAGGTGAATAGGTTTTTTTAGGAACTCTAGTAGCTTCTTAAAATACTAAAGGGGAAAAAACAAGATGTTTATTTAAATCTGCATTCAAAATAACATGTACTTCAGGCAACATGCCATGGGAAACAATCTTTCAATAGTATTTAAAACTTAGACCTGTACAGAACTTAAAACAGCAGATAATTACATGAAAGCTATTATTTTCTCTTATGTGTTCATGCATCTTAAAAATATATGTTTTAATGAGAAGACAATCCTATCTTTCGGCAACACAAAACAAGGTATGTTGTAAAATGTGTAATGCAAAAATCACTCCAAAACAACTAGTCCCTTTGGAACCTTCTGTTTCAAAAAATGTTGTATGTTCTGGAAACAAGAATTGTTAGAAGACGTTTGTTTTCACATAATTATAAATACCTTAGAGACAATCATGAAACACAGTCTAAGGAACAGTAAGCTTTGTACTACGAACACATTTGCAATGCTAATAAACAAAGATGAAAACAAGAGGTAACTAGCTAAAAAACAGAGTCTGAATGCTAAAAAGCTAAACATAGCAAGGCCCAGGAAAGTGGCTCTGAGATTTTAAACCTTCTAGCATGAGTTAAAATCTGCCCCAGATTGTCAGTGACCTCAGGGATTTATAATATAAAGACCTATACTCTAATTTGACCAATTAAAAAAATTAAGTCTGTCTGTCCAGCCTTCCACTCCCCATTATCACAGGTCCAGAGGCTTATTTTACTAGACCGTGAGTTTACATTTAAGACCAAGAACATTTAAGACCTTGTCAATCTAAGGGCACATTGTTCATTTTGTCATGGACTTCAAATGCTTTATTTGCAAACCTGCAATTCACAAGTTACAAAGAAGCCATTTTTTTCCATGAGTGGTTGTGTTGTAATTCTCATTATGTTAACAGGGTTTTTTTAGTTTGGTTTGGTTTGTTTTTTGCTTTCGTTTTTGCTTGTTTGGTTGGTTTTCATTTGGTTGTGATTTTTTGGGTTTTTTTTTTTTTTGGTTTGGTTTGGTTTTGGTTTTTTTGTTTGCTTGATTCACCCAAAAAAGTTTTGTTTAGTTTTCATCTCTCTTCTGACACCCATTTCAGGAAATTCAGACTATTTAACCTGAAAGAAAGCAAATAACCTTTTATTGAAATTTCAAGATGGGGACAGATTTATTTAAAATGAAAGGGATGAAAATTGCAGGAGTCACCTACAAATTTTATTAAACTCTGTATTCGCTAAAGTAACTGTGAAACAGAGATAGCACAGTTTGACTACAAATTTGGGACTGAGGATCACAAGGAAGATCCCAACAAATCTTATTTCCACACTCAAACCATTACTGAACACACAGGACAAACTGGAAGTACATAATTTGGCAAGTAATGTTAATTCAGTGGGATTCATAATAAGTAAGCGTTTACACTACAGTGTTATTGTAGATCTGACTGAATAATAGAATAAATTAAACAGATTCATCTTAAGATTTCCTTGCAAATAGTTAACCCTGGGAAGCTTCTGTTGTTATTTGTATAATTTATTGTGATTTGTACAACTGCAGACAAAATTCATGAAGCAGAAGAATATTTCTCAATCAGTGAAGACTGATTGAAGCTTATTTGCCTTATGTTATTCGGGTGGTGGGACCTGCAGACAATTTCAGCAGTCAGCTACACATAAAAGACTAGTGAGTGGCATCCCTGCCCATGGTATGGGAGTTGGAACTAAATGACCTTTGAAGTGCCTTTCAGCCTAAACCATTCTATGATTCTATGAGTTGTGGTGTCCTTACAGACATGGGGTTTAGCATGTACCCAACCAGGCTTTCCAATATGACTCAATGAGGTGAAAGCCTACAAGAGAGGCTACAGGAGAGAAATGGAACAAAAAAGATCAAGGGACAGAGAGAAGATGAATTACATTTCTTTCCGGTTATAGACATGGCTATGATCCTATAAGACTGGTGGCTTGAATGGTGATTTCCCTGAGATATACTGGACACAATCAAAACCATTTCAGGTCTTGAGAAATCAAGATTTTTCACATGTTAGCCTTTTGGAGTGTTTTTTCTTTTTTTAAGAAAGGCTGATAATTTTTTGAAAAAAAATAAAAGAGCAAATGAGTTTTTATTTAGTGTGAAATTTTGTTGAATATGGCTTGAATCAAAATGCATTTCAGCTAACTCTAGTTTACATGTTCAAAATCTTTGTTTGCCAAGTAAAAATAACATAATTAAGATACCAACAACAAACTATTGCTGGAATCTTTTATGCTTTGTGTAAGAGCAATTTTCAGTGAGTACATATAAATTTTTAAATTCTTGGCAGACACAAAATTCTTGCAGAATAGAACTTCTAAGAAATTACTTTTCCCTTCAAATTAATGCTTTCTCTATTCAATATGTAGCCATAACTGGTCAGATTGCTGAGAGACACTTTGATAAATTTAGAATGATAATTTAAGGGAAATTGGAATGGAAAGAAGGAAAAGGTCACAAGGTTGCAAATTGTTCTTTAGAAAAGATCTGTTCAGCTCCCCAGTAAATATGCCACAGTAAAAACCTGTATTAGATTACGCTTTGTAATCTCTTGTCAACTAGCTATTCCTCCTTGAAATTTTACTGTCAGGGTGGTGCTGTGCTGGCAGAGGTTGCCCAGAGAAGTTTTAGATGCCCCATTCCTGGAAGTGTTAAAGGCCAGGCTGGATGGGACTTTGAGCAATGTGATCTAGTGGAAGGTGTCCCTGCCCACATCAGGGGGGTTGGAATGAGATAGTCTTAGAAAGTCCCCTACCTAAACCATTTTATGATTCAATTAGTTTTTCCAGACACCTGCCCATGCCTTTTTTATCTCATGTTGTGTTTTTCGACTTCATTAAATCTAAAAAATATTGCTAATTTTTACTTCCTGGTAATAGATATTTTGATAGCATCTTGAAGATCCTGTCAAGATGGAGAACAGTTTGTACTGGTTCAACACTATCCCTGAGATCTAGTTACCAGCTCAAAGACTCCAAATGGACATAGCAGTTGTGTTAATTTAAAGACTACAGTGCTCTTTATACTTGAAATAAGGTGGAATTATTAGTAGTAATAATGCACTTTTATATTTTAATAAGGATCACAGATCTTCTGAACTAGGAAATATACAGTTAAGAAAACATGCTTTTTAGAAGTTAATTCATATTTTTGGGTCTGAGAAGACCCTGAAAAAGAATTAAACAGATAGGATGATGTTGCATTTAAAAGTTTTAAAGTAAAGAGAATTTAATTTATCTTTCCAAGAATCTGTATTATGGTTTCCTGGTTGTTTATTTTTTCATTTTATGTCACTGAAAATGGGACAAACATGTAGGCACAGAAATGCATTGCTTACACAGTACAAAAAATCACTCTTTATTCTGAGTGAAGTACATCTTCTCTCCATCTAATCATAACCCTCTAAATGAAATTATTCATTCCAGTTCTTATTTTAAGATGAGCATGGAATATGTAGTTCCTTTCCAGACCAGTTCCAATCTAGATTTCTGATTTACTTCTTTGGTTATGTGTCCCTCCAGACTGCCATAGGGACCAATTCAAGGGATTACCTTGTAAATTACATCAGCTTTTGGAGACCGTGATTTCAATCATGCTTTCTTTTAAAAATCATGCTGTCTGTTTCAAAAAATTTAATTTTATTTTTATCAAACATTCTAACCTGTTTATGTTTTCATTCAGAAATAATCTTAGTAACCTTGTGTTTTCTGCCTACCCTTATGAACACAAGCAGGGAACATAAACATCTGGACAGCCAAAAGTCAGGATATTTTGGCTTCTAGCAAACTGAACGTGCCCAGAAATGTTTCCTGACACTGAGGCTAAGTACCGTGACTTGGCTTTAGATACAAGGAGACAGTGTAGAAACTGACCATTGGGAACCACCTTTAGAATGTTTTGACAGCCAAACTCTATTAAGGAACTGTATCGAAAGGCTGGCAAAATTCATGCCAAAGAACATATTAACAGCTTAATGACCCTGTAACACACTCCAGTGCCTAGGAACCTTCCTGAGTCCATGGGTTTTCCTAACATGTCAAGTCTTTGTGCTGTTTTCATCTAAAAATTGATTCAGGCACATTTCTGACACAGACTTAAATTATTAGAAGCTTTTAATTTTTTTATATGGTTTTTAACTGTATTTACAGCAAGGACATAATATTGTGAATATGGGTTTCATATCTGTGCACAGGGTCAGAACAAAACTTTATGAACCACTCAAACCACTGAAGCCAGGAATATGTAGCTCTATCCTAAATAATATTGGGTTATGAGAAAGACTAACAGCTAAATCAACCTGTCCACTTCAGTTTCAGTGAGCTGTTTGTGTAGTTTCTGAAGGCAGTGCTTGGCTGAAAGACAGAATTTTTTTATTTCTTTTTACCACCAGTGCCATTTTTGAAAGAATTTTCCTTTGTTACAAATTGGAGTAAAAGAGGAAAACAAGATTGCACTTCATCTTTGGAAGGGAAGAAACAAAATTCATATTTTCAGCAGGGAAAACATATTGCCAGTATTGTCTCTCCAGGATAAAGTAATTTCAGCCTAGTACACTGTGCTTTGCTTTGTCTGGGAGAAATATCAAGGTTGGTGTTTTTTGGTTTGTTTGTGGGGCAGATTTTTGCTGCTTTTTGTTGTTGTTTGTTTGGGAGGGGAGGTTAATTAAAATCCCTCTATTATGGCTTTTCTTTCTCTTTTAAGATTGTATACTCTACTAGAAGAGTTGAATGAAAACCTCCTAGTCATCTTGCGTTTTTCCATTTCCACAAAGTGACTGAATTGCAGACCAAGTTAATTATTTTATGCATTTATTATTCAGATCAGCAATTTACTAGGTATTCAGAACTTTGCCACAAAATTTTATGGAAAATGACTCTTCACTTAAGCTCAGTATACATGCATAAAAATGATAAATCAGAGTGGATCTCTTAAGAATTTTTTTATTTTGTAATTTTTAGGGTGCTACTTTATTTTCAGGACAAATCTTTTCATTTCTAACATGAAATCCCTGACCAGGATAGCACTAATTGCATTGCCTAGGCACATTGAGTAGGGATTTCATTTCACACATCACAAACTATCCACACAACCTTGTCATAGTAATATTTCATACATATATTTTTCCCAGCAAAGTCTAATGTCCCTATCCTAGTTTCACAGTCCACTACTCTGAAACAAAGCTCAGTTAAATCTTAATAAAAAAGAAGAAAAATTAAAAAGATCAAAAGGCTCAGTGATTTCTTTCAGGCCATTGTCCCTGAACTTGATAAAGGTTTCTGCAACTTCAGCTGGACTTGAGGGACAGGACTTTGGTAGTCATCAAAAGAGGGTGTTGCTGATAACAGCACATTCAAAGGGAAGGAAAATTAGGTGTAGAAAGACAAAGAATACTTAGGGTTAAGTGACCATTGCAGAGTTTAATAAAATTTTGAGGTTTATTCACTGTTTTTATGGGAACTAAAGCTTTGAAATTAATTTTTTAAATTGATACAATTTACCTTTAAATCAAAGACAATTAATTTTAGCTCTTTAAATTGAATAGTCTTGGATGGTTGCTAATTATTCTCCTGTTTTACCTCAAAGAAAAAGGTTTCAATCAGCAATATGATGAGAATATGGGAAATTTCCATTTGTGCACGTGGTATTTCACTAGATGTGTCATAAACATCTTAGATTTCCTTTTGAAACACTTTTGCAGGTCATTGTCAAAGTCAAAATAGTGGTTGATCCATTGACCTGTTATGGTGTATGCTTCTGTATATTGCTTTTCACCTCTGTCTCTCTCAGGCAGGCGCACAAAAAGGTGAAATAATGTTAACTCCTCCTATTTGAAATAGAGTATTTTTTGTTCAGAAAATTGCTTTTCTCATAAAGTTATGTGATTGTTTGTTGTGGTTTGAAATTCACTCTTGCCTGTAAAATTTCTTAGGGAGAAAAAAAAAAAAAATTACAATGAGCCAGCCACCAGCTGCGGTAAATTCATGAGAGTATGATAATTATTGGAACAATTGGCATCAAGATTGCAACACATTGGATGCACTGTTTGCATGAAATCAAAACAATTTGCACCATGCAATGATATGCTCCTCTTTCAATGTCTTGAAAAGCAGCTTTTGATTGAATATCTGACTACTAGAAAAAAGTATAGCAGGTATTTAAAAGTGTGCATTGAGAGCAATACAGATTTTGTTACAAAGTAAACCCTTTTCTGCTTTGGAACCAGAAATACAGTATACTAAGCACACCCTTTGTTCACAGGACCATTGGGAAGACCTGGACCAGAATAAATTTTCTCTCTTGATTGTTTTAAATGTCTTTTAGAAACTGCCATTTCACTCCAATTATTTTTAAGAGATTCTGAATCTGTCAAGATGTGCTTTTTCTCTCTATTTATTCCTCTGAAGAGGACATGGCTGTTCAGGTAACAGTCATTGAAAACCTGATAGCACAGGCCTATCATTAATGTTAGCAGGTATGCTTTCACTATGTAGAAAGCAACCTACTGTTTTCCTGAAATTCAATGAACTTTCCGGATTTGTGAAGAAATTTAGTGGATTTAATGGACTCACTTGATTTGGCAATATTTAAGTGTCTGAACCTTGGAAGAAGTTTTGCAGGCATTTCAATAGTTTTGCAAAACATTTCTGAAAATTTTTATCCTGGGTATATATTGCTTTCTATGTTTCAATGTACTGAGATAATATTTAATGTCTTAGAAAGAATCAACCTCTGATAAACAAAAATCAAAATTACATTTTTCTTTTCTTAAATGTATTAATGTTTTTACTACAACTTGCATTCTTCTAGATTATTTGACAGGAGATTTCAATTTCAGCTGAGTACTGTTGGGTGCTAGCTCAGCAGTTTGGCCCCGGATGTGTGTAAGAAGATGTCTGTATCTTAAAATGTGTGTGCTTAGGCATCTATAGCTCCATTAAACCAGTTCTGATATTTCGGACTTTTCTGACAAAAAATTAGCCCTGCTACTAACAAATTAAAGTATGCTTTCATTGTAGCATATTTGTTTATGGTATCTAACAATCTGCTCTGCCTGAGTGCCTGGTACAGATGAAACCATTGCCTTCTGCTTGGCAAGTCAAACAAATGCCACTAAAGGATTGTTAAACTCTGATAAAACCATACATTAAAATCTGTGTTTCTGGACTCCTCTCTTCAGTGCATCTGTTCCAATCCTCTGAGCGTTGAAGATGGAATTCTTCAATGGATTTCTATACAGTCAGTGGCTTTTTTCTGATGTCTGTCCATAGAGTCTGCCCTTGGCTAGAGTATTACAGAGAAACAGCAAACACCCTGAGCTGGCTAATTAATGGAAATACAAAAAGCTTACTGCCAGGGAATCAAATGTTGGCAAACAGGTCCCTTTAGGCTCTTTCTGAGAGGGCTGGCAAATGCAAGCTGTCTACGCATTTGGCTTGGGATAAAACACAACGCTAGACATGGGCTCTTTAATTTTCCTTTTTTTTTCTTTCATGTAAAAAAATCTGCAATAGCTTGCATGGCTTAGATTGACTTCAAGGCAATTATGCAGGGTGCAGGCCAATATGGAATTCACTCTGCCCAATCATATGTTTCATATTGGGTTGTCATTCACTTTGTAACTCCAGAGTATAACTCAGGAATGAGCCTGCCAAAGAATGCAGAGTTACATTTCTCCTTAAAGTAGATAAAAAAGTGAGAAGAGTATAGAGCCTATATTGTGAAGTTAGGGGAAAGAAAAAAAGGACCATGGTACTTGAGTAGGATGGTTTCAAAACTGTATGTTCTGCAAAAACCCCCAACCCTCCATTTCCCAATGAAATAATTCTTTGACATGGCTCTAAGCTAACCCTTGCTTTAAGCCTGCAGATCTGACCCTTACAGATCTGTTCTCTTTGGTGAGAACCAAAACACACATAAGGTTTTTTTGACTTTTTACCCACAGAATAGGATAGACACCAATCTTTGCAATATAGTACTGATTTGGTGTGCAGAAAGAAGTAAATTATACTAATTTTTCTTTTATCCACGAGCTATGGTACTGAGGAGTTTTCCTTTGGAGCACCTGATCTACCAAGCTACACTCCTCAACTTTACCTTATTTAAAATATCCTCAGAGAAATATCTACCAGTACTGAAAGGTTAGAGTAATTCTGTACATCCAGAAATGAAATTATGAATCTGCATAAGAGAAAAATAGCCCATTTTGGCATAGCTGACATCTTAGTTGCCAGAATCTTAAACTGGAATATGGGTTGTGTCTCATTTTCATATATCTGATCTCAGTTATCATAGAATCACAGAATGTCTTGGGCTGGAAGGAACCTTAAAAATGATCTGGTTCCAACTCTGTGCCGTGGGCAGGGACATCTTCACTAGGATGTTTAGAGCTTAATCCAGCCTGGCCTTGAACATTTCTAAGGATATAGCATAACCATCCCTATAGTAAAGAATTTATTCCTAAAACTAATCTAAATTTACCCTCCTTCAGTTTAAGGCTGTTCCCTGTTGTCCTGTCACTCAATGCCCTTGTGAAACACCCCACTCCAGCCTTCTTGTAAGTCCCCTTTAGGAACTGGAAGCCCCCTTTATGTACAACAGACATTTGTATTACATCTTCTTCCATTTTTAGTGCTTATCTCCATCACATGGGGTCTGTGCTCTTTCTATTTGTACAAGAAGTTTCAGATGTCCTGGGTTTGATCACGTGCACCATGGAGAAATTTCTGGTCTCAGTAATTTCTGCTGCTAAGAAATCTGATACTCAGCCAAGTGCAATGGTCCCACTGGTTGTGCCCTGTCATCTCCATTATCAGTCTGCCTCAGTTGCTCTAAGCATGAACAACTGAATAGCTCAGGCTGGGAGGAACCCAAGGAAGGGTTGGAAGGGTTTATTAAGTCCAATTCTCTGCTCCTCACAGGGCTATGTAGAACTAAATGGTAGGACAAAGAACATAATCCAGACAGTCCTTGAAGTTACAGTAGGATTGCACCTGAACCTTGACAGCTTCACACTCGCTTTTATTTGCCAATGTAGAACTTTCTGTGCCCCTCACTTAGAATATCAAATCATTCATTCCTTAAGCAAACAGAGCACAGAGTTCACACTATCTTAAAAAGCAACATTCTCTCCTAAAATTCCTTCCTAAATAGATAAGCTAGTGAAACCTACTAAGATTGAAAATAGTTTCACCCTCAAAATAGCCTAATAAAAGTCAAAATAAATACCAAGTATTGGTTTTCAGTCCAGTTTATTCACAACCCATTTTGATCTTGTACAAAAACACCATCTTCACTCTTTGTTTTTTACTTGCTCTCAAACTGCCTTTTTTTTTTGTCCCATGGTGATTGCCACCTACTGCTGTTGACAATCTGTAATGTAAATAAATTAGGCTAGACCTTGGCAAACTATTTAGGTTTTCAGATGCATGTTCACAAAGAGTAGGCAGGCATTTGGAAGAGACATTTTCTCTAAGTGACACAATATGCATGTGGAGCTGTAAAATCAATACACCATTCACTGAAAAGGAGCTGATTTTCTGAAAAGTTTTCTTGATTGCCTTTTCTTTAAAATGCTTTTTTATATATCCCTAATTGATTACAGTCTTCTCTTTTGTGAAAACCATTAATTAAAATGGCATCACACTCAGAATAACTTGTAAATAAAATGAACAGTATGACTGTGCTCTCATAATGAAATTTTGATTAAAAAATAGAAGGAAGAAGTATGGAATTCTGCTTAAACTTATATGTGTTAGGCAGATGCACATAAAAGATGACAACTTCCACTTGTATTTGCCTTTAAGATAATAACCAAACCTCATGATTCTTCATTTAATCAAGGACTATGTCAAAGGAGTGCTATTTACAACACCAATTATTAAAACTTACACTCTGTTGGAACATTAAAAATATTTTTGTTTTACATACATTAGTTACTTTCTTGCTTTGTGGCAGTATGTGGCTTGTCTGAACCTAATTTCTAATCTTCAAATTCCAATTTCTCAGCTGGTGAAGTGTTGTAAGTTTCCTAGCAGTTTATTTTGGTAATTCTGGTATCTAGAGTAAGATTTTGGGAATAAAGAACAATTGGGAGCACATTGCTCAGGACAGCTTTTCCCACAATGCTTGCAAAGGAGGAATTAGCTATGGACAGCACAAGCTGTTATTGCAGCTCAAGGGAGTTCCCTGCAAACTGCAAGCCAATAAACTCATGCTACTCTTTAAGACACTTTAGGTCCCAGTTTTCTGGGGAAGTGCTTCTTTCCTTCTGTGCTCTTGGGAGGGCAGGAGATGGCAAATACTCAAGAGAAGACTCTCCCCTCTGGAACTAATTTCCATCAGTAATGCAGCAAAACCTGAAGGCAAAGAGAAAAAATACCAAACACCAAAACTGTCCAGACAAGCTTTTGCCTGAGGTAGATTAGTATGATATTTCAGTCTGCCCTTGGTTTCTATTTGAGGATGTGCCTTTGCATTTATGCTTGTTGAGTAGTATTCAAAAAAAACAAACAAACAAAAAAGACTAGAGAAACTTGCTAAATTCAGCCAGCTATTGGTAAATAATTTAAAATCTATATTTTATTTGTTGGAAATATACTTGGAGTATTAACAATGAAAGTGTGTTGTATTTATGTTATCAGAAATGGCTCACTGGTTTACACTGATGGAAAGACAGAAAGGGCTCAAATATCTCTCAGCTACTTCTCTACCTCAGCTCCTTAAGCCTAAACTAATATTTTTATTGTGAAGGCTGGAAATGAAGATGAATTATTTGTAATTACTAAGTATCTAGCTGTGTGATTTTATGTTCCATATTTTATAGCCACTACTGTGAGGATATAAGAATTGATTCCCATGCACACCAGATCTGCAGTTTAGTGCTTATTATTAAAGCCTTGTGAAAACAAAGGTGAAGATCACTTTTATGTTCTAAATTCTCCATACACTAAAAATCAAACAGCACAATAACTTAAAGAGGATAAAAGTTCAGTAGAAAAATAAAATGCTGGTGTGTTAGAGCTAAAGGGAGTTTTTTTCGTTAATGTCTGCTTGGAATTTTGTTTCATTTAAGCATTGAGAATCCCCACACAGAAACAGCTCCTATTCTATTTGTTATTATGCAGAGATTAAGTGCTTGAGAGGTACTACTGTCTTGAGAAACCTTGATTTCAGACAAGGGATAGAAAGAGGGAAATACTGTAATCCCCAGTTTACAAAAGACAGTGATTTAGTAAAGGGAGATAAAACCCCAGTGAGTGGACTACTGCAT
This sequence comes from Molothrus ater, assembly GCF_012460135.2. Lineage (NCBI taxonomy): Eukaryota > Metazoa > Chordata > Aves > Passeriformes > Icteridae > Molothrus > Molothrus ater. Next base: position 84,598,748 of record NC_050479.2, read on the forward strand.
TTTGTAGGACCTCATATGTTTCAGAGTTCACTTCCTGGGAGCACCATCTCAGTTCATAGCATGCATTTAAGCACACCAAAAATCAGGCACATTTATTCCATTTATGATTTTAATGGAATTTCAGTAGTCTGCATGCTTAAGTGCTTTTCTAGGTCAGAACTCTCTCTGCTTTGTGTCATCTAAACTGTACGGCCCTCTGTTACAATTGTTCCTGTGCCTGAGGCAATCTGGGTATTTGCAGTCCTTTCAGGAAAGATGAAGGATGGTGTATTCTGGTCAACTACTCCTTGCTAATAACGCCTTTTCTTTTTTGTATGCATCAATTAAATTACAGTATCAAAAAAAAAAAAAGGAAAAAAAGAAAAAAGAAACATTTAAAAGAGCGGACAAATCTATCCACACCTTTAAATCCTATAGTTCTTTGGAACAGACAGGTATTCAGTCTCCTTGACCACTCTCTGTCTTTCATCTACTTTTCTTTGCCCCTCAAGAGTTTTCTCAGGTTTTTGTCTTCTTTTTTTTTTTGTCTCACATATTTCTAAGAACTGGGTCATTCCCAATAATGCTATGTCTGCTGGAGTACTCCAGATTAAGTAGAATTAAAAGCAGCTTGGTCTGCCAGCTAGTTTTCATCAATTCTTCAATGCTTGTTCAGTGATAGCTACCATGAGCTTTCCTTCTCCTTCCCATCTGCAAGCTATGGAGATAAACCCAAAGACAATGCAGCAAATGTAAGGAGCAGCATGTGGCCCACCAAACACATCCAATCCATGAGCAATGGCAGATCTTCAGAGGCTTTCAGGGATCTCCAGCTCTAAAGATATTCAAAACTCATCTGGAAATAGTCCCAGACAACCTGCTTTATCGTAGAATCATAGGTTTTGGTTGGAAGAGACTTAAAAGACCATCTTTTTTTTGGGAAACCTCTTCTAACTGAATGCTCCTGAGTAATGAGGTTGGACTAAATGATTTCAAGAGATTATTCCATTTCAAGAAATTTTTGATTATTAATTAGCACATTTAAATGATATTTTCCATGATCACGCATTTTCAGATTTGAAACAGTCAGACTAACTACGTGTGTGAAGAATAGCATTACCTTTTATGATCCATAACTGGTAACAAAAACTTTCACATATCTGTTAGCTATAAAATTAAAGTATAATTATCTGACTAACTAAACCAGTTCAAAAGAACAGAAAAAAAATATTTCTGGCATCTTTATTGTTCAAAGATTTAATTGTTTTCACATGAGTAAGGACCTCTGGCTGTACTATTCACATCTTCAATGTACTACTGAATGCAATAGTGCTCCAGGATTTCAAGTTGGATATAGAAATGACACAACACTATCTCTCCCTGGGAAATGCAACTCTGTTTATGATAAACAATTAAATATAGAGATAGGGAGATAGGGATTTTACTTCAGAAACTCCTTGCTGCTTTCAGGATTAGGGTTTCAATGGGTGGTCCACCCATTCCAGAGGGAGGGAGTGAGGAGGGAATGAGTTGCTTGTCCCTTACTTAACTAGGCTAGAGCACTGAATTCCAATGTCTTGTTTTACATATAAGCAGGTTCCACTCACCTAAAATTTCTCTATCAGGCAGTCTTTGATCTTACTATTCAGGCAATAAAATGTGTCACTGGCTCAGATTAAAATATTTGTAGGGCTTTCAAAACTAGCCTAGGAAAGAGACCTATCAAAATGAAAGTATCACTGTTAGTTCTCTACTGTCTTTTACACTGAATACAAATGATAAAATCACCTTAAACTATTTTCCTTCTTTGCAAATGTCTAATGACAGTGCAGTGAAGTAATGGCATTTTAAAGCCTTTTTGATGGATTCAAAGTCAGTCATTAACATAAAAGAACCTGCCCTTCTATTTGCTAAAGTAATACAGATCTTTCACAAGGGTTACGGTGTTAAAATGGTTATAATTTTTGACAACAATCAAAAATGCTTTCGAAGTATTAACAGGTTTTATAAAATAAAACATTTTTTTTTCTTTAGCTAAAATTTCTGTTTTTAAGATACTCCCAAAAGTAGTGAAAAATATATGTGATATGCTAGAGAAAGAATCAACCCTGACTCTGCTTAATCTTGGTGAATTAATTTCCTCACTTTGACAAATATATGTTTTTTCTTAGACGTTTGCACTTTCCAAATATTAAAGACACTTTAAAAGTTCTCATTCTTTCTGCATGAAGAAAATGCCACCTTGTCTCTTTTATGCATTTCTCAAAATAACAGCAGTTTCAGGAGACCGGTCTGAGGACACCCAATATACCTAGTGACTGGAATGATTACCTCAGAGAGTAGAATCACGTTGATTTTTCAGATTAAGTACCAAGAATCCATAATACAGGCCATCCATAATGAATTATCTCTTCTAAAAAGTAGACAAAGCACTCCTAACTCGTGCATAGAAAATTAATCCACTCCAAGTCACTTTTCTACATTTGAAGTGTCCTATGTGTCCTAACCCAAACCCTAACCAGTCTGGGCTCCTTTGCATTTTCTGAAAGGAAAGCAGCACAGTCAGTATAAAATTCACCTGACGTATTTTAGGTGTCAAACGGAGATCCCTGGAAAGGAGACATTGTCCCAACTCTAATTTTGCAGAAGTCACCCTGGATTTACAGGAAAGGCATGCTCATTCTGGAACTGCCATTTAAACCTGTGAGACCATTGTACCAAAATAACACACTTCTTCCTGTGATGGTGGAGTTTCAAAAAATTATTTTGGACTCAACTGGCTAAAGAAAACAAGATAGATTACTAAAAATCTCTATTTTTAAAAAGTTTTTCATCAGATTCTATACTAATGCAGCATTTCTCAATGCTTTTCTATTGTTTTGAAATAGTATGAAATATTTTAATGTCAAAATTAAAAAATGTATGTCTTATTAAGGACCATAAACACTTATGCTTTAAATAATTAATGCATAATATGGTAAATTTAATAATACTTACATCAGTGACTCATTTCTCTGTGCTTCTTAATGACATAATTTGATATCTGTAAACTAGGACTGCCTCTCTGCTTACTTGCTATTTCAGTCTACAATTAAAAATTCCAATTAATTAAACACTACCTAAATATATGTCATTAAAGATTTTATATTATCTTTGAGCCAAGAAATCTGTGGAAGATTACTCAGTTGATATTAGCCTGGGAGTAGAAATTGAAAGTGTCTAAATCCAGCTACTCAAAAAAAATATATTATTAACTGAAATGATATTATGAGATAGATCAAATTTTATTTACCAATGTTGTTCCAAAAGCAGCTCTGACAACCAAGAGAAAAAAGCAAACTGAAAATTCCTAATATATTTAAAGATTCAAAAGAATTTAAACTGTATTTTTACAAGAACCTGATTTTTTAAGCATAGATGAGAAGCTGGAAATGGGTCTGCTGCTGTATTATATGGATTGCACAGGAAAAGCAGGATTTAAGCACACTGACATAGTATCTCTTTTAAGGATAATAATTTGAAATGTGCTGAAGGGTTTTTGAATGAGGAGACAGAAAATATGAGAGAGACAAAGAGGAGCAAAGGATTTTCTCTACTAGCAAAGCACATTCTGTCTATGGGAAACAAGCAGTTTTCTGAAATTTGTTTCACCAACACTGGTACATCTCTGGAAATTGGTGAATGTATAGAAACTTCTCTTGGAGAGAATAGATGAAAAGAGTGTAGGCAAACAGAAATATGGACTTCTCTAAAAGGCTAGGACAGGAAAAAAAAGATATTGGAAATTCACATAATGCTGTCTGAACACATTTAGTAATAAACCTGATAGTTACAAAATTAGAATAGAATAGAATAGAATAGAATAGAATAGAATAGAATAGAATAGAATAGAATAGAATAGAATATAAAGAATATTCTTTTTGAAGTGACCTACAACAGTCCAGTCTAGCTCCTTGACCACCTCAGGGCTGACCAAGTAAAAGCCTGCTGCTAAGGGCATTGTCCAAGTCAGGACTGGGACGCTGACCACTTCTCTAGAAAGCCTGTTGCTTGAGCAGCTCTTCAGGAAAGAGATGTTTCCTAATAGCATACTTAACCTCCCTTGCTGTGGCTTTGAATTTTTCCCCTGTCACTTCCCTCTTCCATTTTCCTCCTTGGGAAGGAGCCAAAATTTTGCCCTGCACCTGTCTTTTCTCCAAATCAGACAAAACCTCAACTGATTCTCACAGCACATTCCTTCCAACCCTTTCATCACTATTATTGCCCTCTTCTGGATGATAATTCAAGGATATTTTTGATAGAGGCTTATAAGCAGGGCCAATAGATATTTTATCTTTTACTAGACTGGTTGCTAGAAGTGAAACATTACCTCAATTGTCAGGTACATAAACATTTCTTCGTATCTGAAATAGAAAAAAGAGACTTCAAACTTAAAGTCAAGACAGGAACAACTGTGCCAGTTGGTCTACCTTGAAGGAAAAATAGTACAGTGGAGTTTGATGTTACCAGGAAAAGATAATAAAATAATTATTTTCTAGGTAAAATGAGGAGACAAGTTGTTTATAACTTGTGTGACATAGAGCTGAACACCAAGAGATTCCCACCACTGCCACTGTAGATAATCCCACAATAGAAACGTCAGCATTTATGGATCTCTCATCTCCATGTTGCAGGACGTAGCACATTTCATCCTGGGTAGCAGTGTCCTTATTGTGTCAACACAGGATAAGCCAAGCAACAATTACACAGCAGGACAGACTCATGTAATCAATCAAGAGTGGAAACACCCCAGTGAAAATAAGGGAACATTTCTTACTGAGCAGTCACTCCCTCTCTCCTGGTTCTCAGTGAAGTCTTAAAATCACTCTGAAATTAAGAGTCTGGAATATTCATAATTCTGTTCAGGACCAGAAACAATGAGCTAAACAGAGATTGATCTTTCCACATATTATCTTCTACTTCCCCTGCAGTGACAACAGACAATGACTATCTATCTTTCTGCTTCTCATGAGAGATAATTGTCCTATGTCCCTATTAACACACTCTCAGACCTATGCTGATTTCAAGGATGGCCTAACATAAGTACATTGAGCATTTTTTTCTTAACCTTAGCTTCAAGGTCTGATGTTTGCAAGAGGGAAACAGATGCCCAGTAGCTTGTCAACTTTTTTTAATAGGGATGATTAAAATGATGACAGGTTCTATCTCCATTTAAATGGTTCATTTTCCTTGCTATTGTAAGTGCATACATAGGAGAGAAAACTCAAAACTGAATCATCAAAATTTATGTCTTCAGTAAATTGTGACTTTAAAGTTCCAGCATGCAGCAACATAGGTAGATAGGGAGATTATGAAGATGTCTGATCAACAGATAGACATATCGCTGAGACTTTTTTATCCAGAAAATCTATATTCCAATAAATATGTAAGGAATGTGGATCATTTTTGAAGATTGTGCATCTGAATCCTATCTTTTTCAAAATGTGAGGCTTCATGAATGTTCATGCTCTCTGTGGCCTTTCTTAGCTCATGCACTCTAAATGGGAGGGATGGAAAGAGATTGAATAGAGCTCAGGAACTTCATTCCAATGCTTAACAAGCACTGCTACATCTGCTTAATAATATATTTTAGAAGGATCCACCAGTTTAAATGGGTGTATCTTTTCCAGAACTGTATCACCATGGAAACAGGAAAAGATCATGGTCTTTGCACAGTCCTTGTCTCTTTGTCTTCTCGTATTGAACTCCACAGGGGAAACTTTCAGTTATCTTTATTTTACAACATTTTATAGGGTCATTCTACAAAAAGGAGCAATTAACTCACCAGAAATACCTCTAAGACTTTCAACAAAGCAAGTTTTAGAATTTGGCATCCATGACTGGTTTTCTATAGATATGACATTATCTCCTCACTCTTAGAGGAAAATAACAGAATTTAGGGTTCCTATTTCTCAGATGTAAAAAACCCCCAACTGTTTCAATTTCACAATGTTGGGAACTTTTTTCTGGGAAACTTTTGAATTGATTACATGTGTGAGTTGATCATCAATGTGTAAAATTTGGAGCAGCTCTATCTGGGTGTTGCCGTTTCACCAGTTTTACCTGAATTTAATGTATCTTTCTTTGAAATTATTCCTCACGGGGGTATAACTTTTTTGACAAAATTAAAACAAAATAATAGAAACTGTCTTCCTCATCAGTGTTAGAAAAATCTATATATAAGTAGGCAAATTGCTTCTTTAACATCTTCTAAGTTTTCTGAAATTTCTTACCCCTTATGTTTTTATTTCCACCTTCAAATTTTTTCTCAACTTGGTTTAAGAACTCTTTAAATTCTCCATCTTCCCAATTAACTTTTTTTTTTTAATGTCTCATTCTCTCTCTCTCTCTCAGCTTCTTAATATGTAAGAGCTGTTGAAACCACAGTTACTTGACTGAGCAAAAAACCTATTTTTTGTGTGATTATTTTTGTTTTATTTTTAACCAAGTTTGGCCTATACTACGACATCTACTATAATTCAATAGGACAATACCAAACCTAAATTGATAGAAAATAGCATTGATACCAGCAGGACAATGCAACTGTTGACCCGGTTTTAAAGAAACTATAAATGACCCTAGCTAGAAAAATTAAGCAGCAAGTTGATTAAGGTTATCTTGGTTATCTTGATTAAGTTATCTTGGGCTTTTCTGTAGTACTTCCTTAATTTCCCTTACCTCATCAACATTAAGATTTATTTCCATGAGGTAGTGACTTTTTTCCTCCATTGGCAGTCTCCTAGCCTTGAACACAGCATTGTTAGCTGTGACTCAGTAGCTGTTTCTTGCAGCTAATTTGGATCATTTCAGCTTGTACATGTCCAGTTGTATATTGCAGCTGTCATATTCTCCCTGATATGTTGTAAAAGGAAAATGAAGATTAGTCAGACTACAGGGTACAGGAGGCTCTAAAGAGCTATGGTTTCAATATCATTGCTCTTGTGTAATTAATATCAAGAGCAATTCACTGTGAATAATATGAAAATAAATTTCTCCCTCCAAGTTCTGGCTTGGAGCCTGTTTTATTAGATGTTACACTAATACAAATGAGCAGAACATATTTTTTATTGTCTAATCATTAAATTAACAAGACTGGGTGGTTTTAGAAGCCAATACTATATACAAATGGACTTAATAAACAGGTGTATATATTTTGTTTCAGACAGTGTTTTAATGGTTGTTCAGGTTGTTAAATGATAAGTAATATATTATGCCACAGAAGATAGCTCAAGAAAAAACACAAGATCCTAAAGATGGCTATTTGAACTGGAATTTCTTTGTTGAATGTCATTAAGGGCTGAGCTGTATTTAATACTTTAATAGAAATATGTCAGAGACATGACAATGTACTACCAGTGCTTGTAAAGAGGATTTTGCCCTTTCTTGTCTCCTCCAAGAAACCATCCAGCTTGTAAGAGAATGTTCTCAGCAAATAAAAGCTAAGTCATTGCTTTCTCAGGGATGCTGTTGATGGTAATTAAATTGGGCCTTGTACTGTTCTCTGAAAACTTCCCCTTTTATACTCTTGTAAACAAATCTCAGATTCATTGTCTAATATATTACTGAGGTAAATCTGGACCAACTTCAATGATCTCCACCCATCAAGCCTCTTCTCAGTGAAAGTTCAGGGTAAACTCACAAAAGTCATTGGCATGGTTTTGAGTTCCTACTGCTATAAATTAAACCTAATATTAAAAATTGCATTGCTAGTAGAAATAATATGAAAGTCCCTTTAGACATGATCCTAACAATCCAAATTTATAGATTTTTTTTCACTACTTCATTCACTTTAAACATGCCAAAAATATCAAAGCAAAGCTATGATACATTTTAAGTACAGAAGAGAGGGAAGAAACTCTGCAGACTTCATTTTGACTAAAAGAATTAAAATATCTAAAAGGAAATATGAGAAGGAAACTGAGGCTAGAACATCAGTGTTGATAAAAGAACAGGAATTGACCATTGGTGGTGGGGGTCACACGTTTCCTTCTCCATATTCTAGTATTTGTGGTGGAAAACTAGATGAATACAATGAATTGTGCAATATACTTTCAATGGAATATTATTTAAAATACAGTAGATTCCAAGAAATTAAAAAAAAAAAAGTAAGAAATACAACCAGGAAATGTCCCATAGTGATGAAAAATATCCTCTTTATTCTATCTTTAGCTTTTCTGATGTTTCAGTTATAATTTTATACAATTAACTTGAAGGTACTATAAAAAAGATGTGTCCTCCTGTTTAAATTTTGCTTGGGTAAAAACACGCGTGATGTTACGGAATCTACTGAGAAGCAAAGCTGAATGGTGAGGGCGTGCTATAAAAGTAATATTCTTTGAGGGGAATAATGTGAGCCATATTGTGCATACTTCATAGTGAATCAATTCAGTGAGATCTGCGTCAATTTGATAACACAGCAAACACTGTTTGATGGAAACCAAACTGAATAGAGTTCTTCTACCTTGTTTCTTTAATAATATCCTTTAAATTATCACTGCTGGTATTTCCTTTCTGGAGGGACAGTCTTGAGGCTTTGAGACCAAAGATGAAATCTTTATTGTGATAAGGCAAAAATATAGTTTATCTCTTGCACAATTCACCATTTCCAGCAGATAAATCCTAAGCCTGACCAATAATACCACTCCACATGCATTGCGTCTCTGTGGCAAAGTTTTGGTAGTGGGGGCAATGCAGGGATGGCTTCTGTGACAAGCTTCTAGAACTTCCCCCATATCCAAGGGAATCATTGCCAGCCAGCTCCAAGATGAACCCCCCTGAAATGCTGCACCCCATGGAAGGGATTCATGCTGGAGCTGTGTGTGTAGTGTAGCCTCTGGGAAGGATTCCCATTGGAGAAGTCCGTGGAGGACTGTCTTGTGTGGGTGGGACCCCACACTGGAGCAGGGAAAGAGTGTGAAGAATCCTCCCCCGAGAAGGAAGAAGGGGCAGAGGCAACGTATGATGAACTGACCACAGCCCCCATTTGCCTTCCCACCATGCAGCTGGTGTTGGGAGAAGGCAGAGATAATGGGGAATGAAGTTGAGTCTGGGAAAAAATATGTGAGGGATTTTTTTTCAATTAATGTGTCATAAGCATGTCTTGGAGACAATCCAAAACTAAACAAAAATTAGATTAGGTCGTATAATCATTGATTATTTCCAGCTCTACCAATTCTGTCTCATTTACAAGTGCAGCAGAAATCTGTGGTAAATTACTGCCTATGCATTTTATGGGATTGATCATATACATAAATAGCCATATTTTCAGAAGAGCTTATAGCTTTGCAAATGCAAACTTGAGCCAGAAATTTCTGGAAAATAATGCACTGAATATGTGTGGGAATATATGTGGAGAAGAGAAATGTTGTTCTGGAGAGTTTTTGCGACCAGATGTTGATATTTCTATTTGAAAAAAAAATTGCATAATCCCTGGAAGGGGCTTTTCATGCAAGACTTTAAAATGAAATTAAAATTTATGGTAATTTTATATGTTCCAAATCAGTTAATTATTTCAGTGGCAAATGAACTTATAGTTGGTGAAGTCCACAAACAGCAAGGCTAGCTAACCTCAAAATTATATGAGAATGCTCAGGTCTTTTTCAGCCAAGTTTTGAATATCTCTAAGTCTGGAAATTTCATAATTTCTCTTTTCCCCTTTCCAAGTGCTTGACTGCTGTCATGATGAAGAGGTTTTTCTGTACATTTATCTGGAATATCCTGTGTTCCAGCTTGTGTCTTATCCTATACACATCCATTTTCTAGCTGAAGATGGCAATAAACTCTCTTTTTAAATTCAGAGAATAACTTACTTTGGAAGGACTTTCAGAAGCCCTGTAGTCTAACCACTTCTCAAAGCAGGTTAAATTAGAAAAAAAAATCCTTATGTTTATTGAAACTATATTTTCTGCTGTTGAACTTTGTGGGGTTTCTGCCAGTCCACCTCATCAACCTGTTGAGTTTAGCCTGAGAGTGTTTAGTTCATGGATTTACATGCTAACATGCCGCAACTTTATCAGGAAGCATCTAGTTCTTCCCTTCTCATTGAAGGTTAAAGTCATAAGTATCTGAATCTAGACAATGTGAGTCTCTCTTCTAAAACAGAAAAGTTGATCTTGCTTCTATAAAACTGAATGTTTTGCCCAATCCAAAATTTCCCCTTAGATCCTTATTCTGATTCTTTTCAATTGTAAAAAAAAAAAGAGAAGGACTAGTTGGGTTTACCTTCTATTGTTGGTATTTAATTTCATTAGTTTCTATTTATGGCTAATGTAATTTGCAAAGATTAACAATGAAAATAAAGCAAAATATCTCTAATTTAATTAAGCAAGCATCCTGGTATGATGATACTAAAAAGGTAATAAATATAAATGAGATATTTAACATACATGTGTAAGTTTTGAGATTTTTTGCCTATCATGTGCGTGTACAAAACTTCATAAAGTATCCAGAAAGTAAAAATGAAGCTCTGTATCAGCAGAGGCTTTTTATAAAGGTAATAATGTAGTTTTCACCATGCCATGTAGCCGAATTGATAGCAGTATTCAAAATTAATGGACTTTGCAGTGCAGTGGATTAATGCGCTCTGTGCATATCACATAAATCTTCCTGTCTGAAATTTCATATGAAATCCAGAACTAGGCCAAATGTGAATGACAGAGGAAGACTTTTCAGTCTCTGGGCTGTACTGAAAACTATACCTTGACATTAATCATGAATAAAATTTATTAGCAGGACAGGTTCATCAAGAATTCAGTTATTTACCCTAAGAAAATACAAATATATGGCTAATATAGATTTTAAATAGCAGATTTTTAAATAATAGATTTTTAATGTTTTTCTCATTAGTGTCTGTAAATAAGTGCTTTTGTGTGTTTTATGAAATGTGATTCTAAGTGTTTAGAAGGCTTTAGTTTCAAAAGGAATGTTCTTTAAAATGTTGATTATATTATTATTTTTTGTGCTATAGTCAGTTATCCCTTGACCTTCAAAAAATGCTTGAAGGCTGGAAATGTATGAACTAAATTCTGCCCTTAGAAAACCATGTAAATGCTCAAAACAAATATTCAAATCATTAAGCCTCTTTGGATTTATATTGTTATATGAGAAAAATCAGAATCCAACATCACATTTCAACTACTGCAATGAAAAACAATGTAAATCTGACAGAAGAAATAATTCCTATAAGTAATACAGGTTTTGTTTGTTTTTTTTTTTTCTCTAGGATTATTTTATAGTATTAATTTATTTTGGTAAAATTTACATGTGTCCAAAACTCAGTGTTTATTATGAGCTTTTTTGTTGTTGCAGGGTTTCTTTAAAAAGTGAAACTTTTGTATCAAAATCCTATGAAATGGGCATCTGTTTTCAATAGTCTCATTGCTCAACATATTTAGATACTTTTATGGAGAGGTGATATTCTTCATTACTGTCAAAACCAGTATTCATTATAATGAGCTATTTTAGTTTCCCACCCCTGTCCTGGAAATGATCTTCTCTTCAGTACCCTGGAGCAAAGCCAGCCATGCTTGCTTTCTCTGCCAGCTAGGATTTTCCTTACACAAGTAGAACTCCCAGGAGTTTTACTAGCTCAGAATTAAGCTAACAGATCAGTGCAAAAGAGCTATATCAGGAGCCATAGGTTTAGATCAATACAGTTTGTATCCCATCACACTGCTTTCAATCTTACTTGCAAATTGTCTTTGCTACATTATTTTTTCCTTTTCTATTTTTAATTGCATAAGCATTATTATTTTTTCCATTTTAATAGTTGCCGATGGTTTCAGACTGTTGTTTCAGAATGAGCTTCTACTTAAAACATCCTTTTTTAGATGTTGGAAAAAAGTTAAATCACTGTATTCAGTTTCCAAGTACTGTTCTACTAACATTTCCATAGAACACTTCTGGGAAAACTGTGCTCATTACTGCCTTCTACTATCCTCCTATGCCTCACTCTCCACTATTCTCACTATTCTGTTCTTTGCTATAAAATTTAAGTCAAAGAATCATGGAGCAACAGGCCATTATTAAGACTAGAAAGACTCTCTGAGATTACCTAGTCCAACTTTCTGTAGGACCACTTTCAAATTCAGACCAGATTGCTCAGGGATGCACTGAGACCCTCAACAGTGACGGAAACTCCGTAGCCTCACTGAGAAATCTGCTCAAGTGTCAAATTAATGCCATCACAAAAGCTATTATACTAATATTCAAGCTGAATTTTCCTTTTTGCCATTTGTATTTTTACTGTGGACCTCACAGATGAGCCTGTCTATCTATTCTATCATAATTTCCTTTTTCATTAAAGAGAGCTTTTTTTTTAACCCAGCTAAACACTTTCAGCTCTCTCATTGCCTCCTTGTAGGTCATGTGCTCCAGTCTCTGATCTTCCTGGTGGCTGCTGCTGGACTTTCCTCAGTATGTCACTCCTACAAGGGGGCACTAAACGAGGCACTGTACCCTGGATACATTCTTATGGTAGCTGAGCTAGGGAGAATCACCACTTTCCTCACCTGAAGGAAGTTTTTATTGTCCAGTATCCTCAAGTCCTTCTTGTCCGGGATCTTCTCAATTCATTCAAGCAGTTGTATTAAAACAAACTGGAAATTTCCAAGATTATTGTGTGACCCTTGTAGCTGTCTTGCTGCCTTGCAAGCTGTCTTGCCAGTAACTGCATAGTTCTGCAGTTGTGCAGAAATCTTCAGAAAAACCTTTCTGTGATTTCCATGCATGTGTTGACAGGATGGGTTTGTGTTTACAGTTTCCTACAGGCCATTTCAGCTGTCTGAATTACCAGATTATTGGCATTTAATATTCTCATGCCAACTGAGTACCATATTTTCCACTTGCTTTCATGCCTTTAAATATACTCTCTTTCAGAATACAGTCCTCAAAATTTGGAGTTTAAGGCCTTTAGGTACATGGATCATGTTTGTTCTCCTAACTTAAGATATTAATCTTGCTTTTTTCAGTCATATGGTACCTTCCTGTCTTGAAAGGTTTGTTCTAATCCTTGTGCCTAGATTACACTGCCATATGAAGGAGACATATGGCATCACAATCTGGGAATGGGATAAAGATCACCAGATCATGTCACATATCTTGCATAGCAGCTTCTAGTCAATGGTAATATAAAAGTGAAAAGATCTTCTAATCTGCTCTCAGTACTTCAAGCCATGCCATTTGCACTTGGTGCTGTTTACATCCCATTTCATTTTACCTGATAAAACTAAAATCAACGTAGAAGCAACTGAAATTTTTCAGTTGCATTATATTTGCATTCTGTAGCTGGTACCTTTTCTAATGTTACTGTATCTGTGATATATAGATCTATCACAACTTCTGTTACTGTGCTCTAAATTTCAAGACTTAAAAAAAAATGATGAATGTAGACATTAGCATTCTCGTGGGCCTGGCCATCAATATTTCATCTTAGGTAAACAGCAGTTTTGCCTAATTTATTGGTTCTCATTATGTCTGGCATGTAGAAGCTAAATTCCCCTCTGCAAGGGAAATTGCCCATCTGCCTGGAAAATGACCTTTTGTGCTCTGCAAATCAGTAGGGACACAAATCAAAAGGGGCACAGTTGGTTAATATTGTAGAAAAATGACTTAATTTGTCACTAACTAAATTGTCATGAGTTTGACCCATTTTGAGATTAGTTAACATTTGCTTCCTTTCTCATGTTTCATGCATAATTCATTTGGATTCTCACCATACTTGAGCTATGCTTCTGGAGTGGAGATGTTTTGTATAGTCACTCTTAGGAGCAATAGTAACACGACATTTGTCAAAGTGTCATAATGAACAATGAAACCTCATTATATGTCACTCAAAGAGCTGAATGAAAAGCATGCAATTTTATATCCAAATCTTGGAATGTGAAAGACAGAAAACAAGGTTTTTGTTGCTTTAATTGTCTTCCAGTTTGATTTTTGCTCTCTGAGAGCTCCCACAAAAGTCAATGTTAATATTCCTAGTTTTGATCCTGCTCTGCTGGAGGTGTTCACTGGTGGAATTTCATCAGTGATTTCACTGTGAACAGAAATAAACTGCAAGTGAATAAAAATTGCTCATGTGTAAGAGTTTACAAGATAAGATCATCAAGGGCAGAGACTGTCTATTTTGTTTGCATTGCACTGTATGGAAGATATTCTTCATGCCACAATAAAAAAATACATAAGAGTTGAATGCTGCATGCTACACAACATTGCTGTGCTGCAATCCCCACCAAATAAGAGGCCAGTGCACACACAGGAAAAACAGGCAATATGAACAGTTCAGTTTGGCTACTGAAGTGTACATGGGAAGTGATAATTTCTAATTAAAAAAATGTCCAAACTGAATTTTTGCACCATCTCTTTGGACAAATGGCTTTTTTTCTGTGCCTCTTTCCATTTTGCTTTTTCTAATTACCTGGATATATGGCTTTTTTCTTTGCTGCTATGATGATGAAGTGCCTGTGCCCACCAATCCTAAAGACAAAGAAAAAAAATTTCACCTGTGTATTGATCATATCCAAAATATTTAAATTCCCTGCAGTAACACATCTCTTCTCAAAGTTAAAGTTTAGACACATTCCATCAAATCCAACCCTATTACAGAAGAATTAGAAGAATCAAATTTCATTATTAACATAAAACTTTCCACAAAGCAGGCACTATAAAATAAGCTTTCTTAAGGTAAGAGCATCTTTACCATGGAGTTAAGGAACAGAAGCATCAGTATTCACTAGGTTTAGCTGTGCCTTCACCCAAAATTCTCCTTAGAACACAAGTCACATCTTTGGGTATAAGGTGAATCAAGGCTTCTCAGCAGGGTAAATTGTCTCTATCTAGCATTTCATTAGAAAAGATATGTGATCATATATGGTAAAAACCTAGGAGTTAATCCAAGGATGACAATGTAAAAACATAAGCATAAGCTTTGCCATGTCGGTATACAGCCATACTGTCAGTCATTGTCAAAACTATAGAGCAGAGAAGCATATCTCATCTTTTCCTGTCAAAATGTTCCTTCTGACAAAGGTCAGTGCCTTCATGACATAAATCTGTTATCCTATTATTGTCATAAGTATCAAAAGAAGAAAGGAGTCAAATGTTTGGAACAGATAGAGTCAATGTAACTTAATTCAGGAAAGGGCCATATTTCCCACTTCCCTTTGTCAGGCTGCCAGCCATCAGTATGAGCTTTCCCTCCTGCAATCTGTTTGTGTTCCAGTGAGTAATAGCTTTTTACTGGCCTGGAAAATGACTATCCCGTTGCTAGCAAAGTGCATTCATAGGATCAAGAGGCTTTTTGAATAGTTAAGTACATCGTGCCCTTTAAATAGACCAGACTTCAGATGAAAGCCCTAAAACTATGGCCAATCTGTTGGAAAATTAAAAATATAGTAAATCTAGGGCTGAAACCAGGCATATTTATGAGCTACTCAAATATACAGTCATTCAAAATAGTTTGTTACTCAATGGAATTTATGAGGGGTTTTTTTCTTTATAAGAACCAACATCTCAAATAACTCATGCACATTTGCAATACATGGAAAATTAAAAATATACATATAATATCTGGCAAAATTTATCTCAAAGTGATCACAGAAGGGTTTAATTTCACATCTATTTGAAAAGATACCAAATCGTCATAAGAACTATGTTCATGACTCTCTTCCCAGTAATGTCAAGGTGAACTGTGAGTAAATGGAACTGAAATCAATAAATGGACATAAATTTAAAGCTACAGTAAATGGGAACATTGAGAATACTGGATATGAATATAAATTGGCTAAAACACAGAGACATGCATAACATATGTGAGGAATTAGAAATAATAGATATCAAGGTTTCTGGATGGGACTGGCCTGTTCCATGCAACGAAGAAGAAGAACAGGCCAAAATATGGTTCCTAAGTTGTATTTACGTGATCCATGTGACTTATTATTTTATTTTGAAATAGTCATAACATTATAGCCATGTTAACATAAACTTAAGGAAATGGGGGGAAACAGTCACCCAGAGCTTACAATCTAGTGTAAATTGCAGAGCAGATTCTAGTACAGAGTTTGAAGGATCTGATTATTCAGCCACAGAATACAGAATTGCAGTGTTGGAGGATTGATTGGACTATTTTTCATCTCTTACTGGTTAACTTTGTGATTCACACAAAATTACTTTTTTTTTTTCTGTTGGAAATCAAACAAAAGCTTTGCAGTTCTGATACATGAACCACCTGCTGGTCCTTCCTTCTGAGTGACAGGACCTCCAGGATTTACAATTCTAATAACAGGAATTTGAAAAATGAATGATAGAAAAAGTGTATTTTTTCCTTGCTTGTTTGACAGCCTATCTTTTCTTACAATTTGCAAATGGAAAAAAAATACAGAAACTTGAAAACAAAATTGCCACCAGTTTTGATAAAATAGAGGAAAGATGGTCAATCCTGTCTTTACTCCCTAAAGAAATTAATTTAGAATTTCTTTCCTATCCACTTTCTTTTCAAATACCTCGGTGCTGGTCTTGCCTCCTCCTGCATTTAGTAATACTGGTGAAACTTTCCTGGTGACTGTCACATCACATTGCAGTTTTCAGAAAACTAATATAATTCCCCACAACTTCCTTCCTCAAGATATTTTATGGGTTCCAGCTGTATCTCTAACATCCTTATTACTCATGCTCCCTGTAAGTGCTGTTTCTCCATGGTGTAACTGGCAGATGTTAATGCCTTAATACACTTGGAAACAACCTTAAGGGAGCAGAAGGCATTACAGAATTGTGTAGGGATGTAAAGGATGTCCCCAGAGAGAGGAGAAGACTGAGGGAGACCTCGTTGGTCTTCAACATCCTCACAAGGAGAAGCAGAGAGGCTGGTACCAGTCTTTTCATTCATGATCAGTGTTAGGGCTTGAGAGAATGGCATGAATCTGAGTCAGGGGAGGCTTAGACTGGATATCAGGAAAAAGTTTTTTTCCCCAGAGGGTGGCTGGCCACTGGAACAGACTTCCCAGGGAAGTGCTCAGAGCACCAAGCCTGACAGAATTCAAGAAGTGTTTGAAGAGTGCTCCCAGGCACACAGGGTGACTCTTGGGGGTGGTGCTGTCAGGGCCAGGAGTTGGACTTGATGATCTTGATGGGTTCATTCCAACTCAGTGTATTCTATGATTCTATGACTATGAAATCTTTTCACTGGGATCTTCCACTCTACAGGAAGGTGCTGGCACAGTATTTCTGAACTATGCCATAAAATCTAAGCAAAATGAGGCACAAAAGCTGAAATCCATATTTGGATCTGAAACAAGGAGCTCTGTCTCTGTGGGCAGCAAATTTGATGAGAAGGTCAAGACTGACCTCTGTATTTGTTGTTAGTTGCTAGGAAAAAATGTATTTTAAAAAGGTCTTAAAATGGATGCTGTAATTTAGGTGTTTATTCTCTCATAATTGGGGTGGTAACAAAAGTAGCATTGAAATACAGATTGCACTTACAGACTCATGTTCTCAGCCTTTAAGGACATACCCACATAAGGAAACTGAAAGTAAGTCAGTGATAATTCAGCTTCTTTCTTTGAGGTTCTTTCATCCCTCACAGATCAATTAGTGATGCATACCTGAGCTGTTGAAAACAAATGTCCAAGGCTATCCTTATACTACTTCATTTGGTCATTTCATCACAGAAACACAAAGGTCAAAGTATTTGAGTGAGAAGTTCTCTAATTAGAACTGAAATAAATTTTTCAGGATGTAAAACCTAAAGCCCAGTAATTTTTACTTTTCTGCAAGTTCAGAAATCAGGCCTCTTTCCTAAGTGCTTTCATGGGCCACTTCACAGGTGTCTTGAAGCAATGAGTTTTAGAAGCACAATAAGAGACTTATAAAGAAATAAGTTTTTCTTAACAAGTTTCCCATTTTATTTCCTTGAAATCTATTCAATTTTCCCTTGCTCTTATATTACAACTAAAACTTGAGTAATAATGCCACCAATTCAATCTTTTCATCTGTCTTGGAATTATATGCCTTTGTTTTATACTGATTGTCCTAAAATTGCATGAAGAACAGTAAAATGATATATTTTTTAATACTTTTAACTTATATTAAAATCTGTAATTTTTAGTTTTGTTAATCTCAGGTCTCAGTTAAATATGAAAAACAAATAATGATAACCTTCAGGAATGATGAAAAAAGATGTGGAACTAAAAATTTATCTTCTTTCTAGCAATCTGGAGGGAAGGTTCACATATTGTTTAGAAATTAGTTGTTTTATTACTCATTAAAGATAAGATAAGAATGCATTTCAATCATTATTAATTTCTTCTATAATTTCTGATGTAATATATAGGCAAGTTTCATATGCTGAGCAGAATTCCAAAAAGAAAATAATAGCAGCAACTAATAGAATAAATTTTTGTATATTCAGTAAAAATTTAAATGTTCATCTACAGATGGGGCTGACCAAATGCTGCGGAAAAGGATGGGTATCTTTGTTGCTGGTACATGAAGCTCTCATCAGACTGGTTATCTTCCTGCGCTCCACAATCATAGTTTTGATCACAGTGTTTATATATATATATATATATATATATATACATATACCTTTTTTTTTCCCCTTAGGAAGTTGGCTGCATTTTCAGAGAATTTTTTCAGACATCCTTCTGGCTTTATTAAGGTAGGAGTACAAGATATGGACTATATATGTTAAAACTCTCTGTCATCAACTTTGATGCACAACTAAGTATAAGATAAATTAAACATTCATGAAAGGGAGGTTGTGTCAGAGAAAAAAAAAATTATCAAATGAAAAGAGTGGTTAAAGTTATTAATTTTATGCCTAAATATGGTACGACCATGTGAGCTGGTTTTGGAGGTTTATATCACCATTACCTGCACCATATTTGGGGTGTTTGTGCATCCACTGAACACGAGATTAGGAAGTTCTTATATCCATCACTCACTTGTATTTCCGTATCTGTTCTGCTCCTATTGCTATGACCAGATCCTTATCACAGAATGTTCTGAGCTGGAAGGGACCCACAAACATTATGAAATCCAGCACTTATGTGAACGGCCCTTCTGGGATTCAAACATGCAAACATAGTGGTTTTAGTATTAGGCTCCAACCAACAGAGCTAATCTCAGGGTTAATAGGTTGGTGCTCATCACAGTCAGGCCATGTATCTGTGGAAGAGCTGCTTCAATTAAAAAAAAAAGGATAAGAAAAAAAGATGAAGAAGTGGAAAACAATAATTTAATTTCTTTTTCTTTATCTCCTTGAAAACAACACCTCTCCCTTCTTACATATTAGATGTGATATGACTCAGGTTATAATAACAGTGCCAGAATCTGTTTGGCTTTGTCATGGTTTGACACTGGCACAATGCCAGTGCCTCCATGAAGATACATTCTCTCTGGTAGCTGCTGTGAGATGTGACCAGGAATAAGCAAAGCAGGCTCTTACTTAGGAAAGAAAAGAACTAGAACTTTATTAACTACTCTACAACTACAGATAAAAAGGAACACACACAGGGAAAATGAAAACTTCACAAATGCATTTCTTCCTCCCCCCACCAAATTTCTAACACAATACATTTGTTCTTCAAATCACTAACTCTCGGTCCAGCATCACTTTTTAGACAATCAATCTTCAGTTCATCAAGAAGAGAAGAGTCTTTCTTGTACCATGGGCTTCCCCTGGAAACACAGCTGAAGCTTCGTGTGTTTCTGTGTCACTCGTGGCACCGCCCGGAGTACATCTGCCGTCGTGACTTCTTCTTTTCTATGTCTAGTGCTCTCACCACTGAACACGGACCAGAACTGTTTCTAGGGTTGTCTTTTAAGGATGCTCTGTCCCGATCCAAAAAAGGCACAGTCTCTCTTTTAAGACACCTGTCCCCACAATCTCTCTTTTTGGGACACCTGTCCCCCCCATATTTTTTCACCCCCTGGGGCCGAGGGGCATCAACACTGAGCAGTCTCTGTATCACAAACAATCTCTCTTTTGGGACACCTGTCCCCCCCATATTTTCACCCCCTGAGGCCGAGGGGCACCAACACTGAACCCTCTTGGTCCTGAGGCCATTGCCTCCCCCTAGAATGCAGTCTCTGTATCACAAGGAACATAGTTCTGTCCATAGCTATACAAAAAGAGTCCAGCAAAAGCTACTCTATCATCTCTTCCTACTAAGATTCTTCTCTATTCTTTTACTATCTCTCACTCGCTCAGACCTCTCTCACACTGGCCCATTTCCTTCTTCATCTTCTACTCTATCTTCTAGGAGAAGTCAATGATCTGTAGAGTTCTCATTCTCCAAAAAGGAGTTAAAAGCTCCTACAAGCGGCCGGCTGAACCCCCCCCTTCTTCTCCGTCCTAGCCGTGCTGCCGGCGCAGGCCCATGTTTATCAAGCTTCAAAGTTACAGTCCCAGGCAGCGGCTCTCTTTCTCTCTCTCTCTGTATCTCTCAGGGGGGGCTGCTCGATAGCTCCCGGTGTCTCTCTCTTTCTCTCTCTTCCACCCTTCTACCCCCGGGCTCAGGCCTACTTCTCTCGGCCACATGGTTTTCCCCTCCCCCTGCCCAGCCAGCAGCTGGGCCGGGAGAGAGACCCGAACTCTTTCCCGCCGGAAACCCAAGAAGACTCTCCCAGAAGAGAGCTCTGCTTTTAACCCCGTGTTCTCAGAAGCGTGTTCATGTCTCAATAGTCAAGTTAAATGCTAATATTAAAATCTGAATATCCATTGGCCAAAAACACAGCATCTCAAAAAACACATTTCCTGTCAAACTACCACAGGCTTGTGTGTGGATTTGTCACAGGTTCTTTTGGAAATAATTACTTTAGACTTCTGCTAGTTTTTGCCCCTCAGGTATATGGAAATTTTTGTAAAGTTTGGGCAGCCTGGCCCATAGTGCTTTGAGCAATCTGCCTGTCTTTTCTGATAGACATTATTTCTATAATATATCAGCAAACTTAAAAGATATGTGTCTTCTCATGCATGATATTTTCACTAGCTAGATTTTGACTGGATCAAGATGGTATTAGACACATATTTCTAGCCAGGAAAAGAGATAAATGGCCAATATTTTCAACATTTCTCATCAAAGTGCTAAAAGTCCAAGTAAAAATCAGAATACTCTGTTTGTAATTAGCAGTATGTGGTTTATCCTCAAGGGGTTTTATAGGTCATTCCTATAAAATAGCTGGGCCAGGAAGGCTGCATATTATTTATTAGAAGTCAATTAAATATTTTACAGTGAAACAAGACAGGCTTCCACTCTCTATCATGCAGTCTTGAATGAAAATACTGAGAAAGTGACAACTGTAATTTCCTTACTCGCCAATTATTTGTATTAATTTTTGTTATTTCATGTTTTACTGAAATTGTTTTGAACTCTTGAACTAGATTGGAGCAAAAGAACAAATTTTGTACAGGTAGAAAGATGATCTGTAGAAAGGAGGCACCCCAAGAAGTCAGGAAGATGGATAGAGCATCCCCTTGAAATACAAAAGAAATCAATCAGAAATTCTATTTTGGTTTTAAAATTGAGGCAATTCTTTAAAATACATATTTTAACTTCCAGCGTTCTGGTTTGGTTTGGCTTGGTTTGGCACGGTTTGTTTTGGTGGTTTGTGGGTTTTTTGTAGGATTGTTTTTTGTTTTGTTTTTGCCTATTTTAAACTATGTTATAATAAAAATTTAGATTTTCATAGGACTCTTGGAGCTTCAGATTTTAGAAAAAAATTCAGAGAAATGTGAGAAATGAAATAAATCTAAGAATATTTAATGTAAAATTCTTAAAACTAACTATAAATACACTTATGGAATCAAGGGCGTTATTTATTATCTAAGCCTTACCCCTATTTGCCCAAGTCTCCATAATGCTAACAGAATCCCTCTTCCTCCCCTCAGCCCTAACATGAGGCAAATTTGATAAAACAATATTGTATAAAAGGAGGGGGTCTTCCTGTACTCCATATTTTCTCATACAAACTGCTATGTTTTGTTTTGTTTATTTTTAATGATGCATTCCAGATTTGTTTTGCAGTAAGTCATAACTAATGACCTTGGACAAAATTGCTCAACTCTTTTTGTTGTTTGTTTACTTCATCATCCACCTGACAGAAGAGCCATTGAGAAAAATGTGTAACATCCCTGACATTTAGAAATCTCAGTAGAAAAAGCATGTGCTATAGCTACCCACTCAGTGAACATATGTGGAACAGTTTGCATGTAGAATATAGTGTCAAAAATGAAATCCTTGTTTTTGGCTACTGCATATGCAGAAGAGTCAAGATTGTGTGGAGCAGAATTCTAAGAATGTTGTACTTTGTGAGTGTGATTGTCACTATGGCCTTTATAATGTAAATCCCCAAAACCTGGTGGGATCATGTTTGGAACTTTTGTAGTCACAGTCTATTTCACATATCTAGTATCTGCTGCCTCAGCCTGTCCAGTTAGCAACAGGCTTGTGGCTACTCTTACCTATGTTGCTAACATCAAATCTTTAAGGAGTTTGCACTTGCAGAGCTGAGCTCCACCAGGTTCCTCACACATCCTACACAAAATCCCCTTGGTAGAGAATGGACGGAAACAGCATTACCAGGAGTTTTGTTTAGTACAAATATGTCTAAATGCAAGCACTTTAAACTTTCTGATCAAAGAGATTTAATTGGAACCAGGATTGAGGGTGTTTAATATTACAAAAATTCAAGTTGTGCAAAGAGTTTCAGAGAATTCCTGTGTGAACTGATACCATGAGGCTACAATCAAATCTACAATCTCAGCTACCCTTTGATACCATTCATATGCAAAGGGTCTCCAGCCCAAAAGAGGGGTGGCTATGCCCAGTACTGCAATATTATCTTTTCTTTATTAATCTCTGCAGGTTGATTTTGGCAAAATCTGCTCTGTGCCCTGAGATCTTCATGTCTGGGAAAGAGTCTGGTTTGCCTTGAGAGGCATCACAGAGGTCCCAGGCAAAGGTCAAGACACTAGTTTAACATTGAAAGACCAAGAGGGAAGGGGACAGAGTTTCCTAGTGGGATCTATCCAATTGTTTATTAATGCAATCAAGTAATGGTGAAATGATGGAAGTCCTTCTGAAAAGGAAAGAGACAGGTGCTGAGTCCTCTGGGCTGATTCCCTCTTTTTCCCAGATGTTACCATGGATTTTTCATAACCTGAGTTAATAATATATCTCTGTTAACCTGTAAGCCACACATCATTGCTGCCTAGAGGAGGAATTTGTAACTTAGCTTTTTGTTAAACATCTCTTCCAGATCATTTGCTTTATTCAAAAGCTTCCTTCCCTCAATATGCTCATTCCCCACAAACAGACCGTCATCACCTGTTCTCCACTTGTTTGCATGCTGATAGCTCTTCTCCTCTCATAAATTCCATTAATTAATGAATAGTCAGCAGGGAATTGTCTCTTTGGGCTCATTAAAGAAATGGACACTAAAATGATACGAAAGCAGCTGCCTCCTTTCTGTTATTCCCTTCTGATGGCTACTGCTTTCCTCATCACTGCTAAATTATAACACTGCTTTGATTAGCAGTCCTGTTACTTGCTGCAGCTGCATTTAAAGATGGAAATTTTAACTATACAGTCATGTTTAATTGATATTCTCATCAAACTGTTGGCATTGTAAAAAAACACAGCCCTCCGATACATCAAGCTTGTGTACATATATTAAATCCTGTTGGAATTTTTTTGACCTTGTAAACAGATTGAAAAGACATGTTTCTTGATGCTTTCTCATAAGTCACTGATTATCAGCTGAGCTCATTTGGGAACCAGATGTAAAATTTGTGAAAAATCTCAGGCCAGAGTTCATTCTAAACAGAAACATATTTGATTATTATCCCAGTGCCAAAGTGTGAATGCTCATTTCTATGCTGAAAAATTTAGAAATTATTTATTTTAAAGCATAGGATGAGATCTGATTTTTTTAATAAAAGATTTCAAATCAAAAACTATTCCCCACCAAAAGAGTGAATTTAAGCCAGACAGATAATCTATATCACCGCTGATATAAATCACCATAGTTTGGAAGATGTTCTAATTCATGCAAGAAGGATGATTGTCCCAGACTTGCTCAAGGTTTAGGTTCCAACTCAAGGTTTAGGTTCCAAATCATCCCTTGTTGAAGAAACATTACTCACAGAACAGTCCAAATCAGGACAGCTTTCTCTACTCTGAGGCTGCTGAGACATGCTGATGCTCTAATAGCACAGTCTTTGAACAAGAGATTATAGAATCCTGGAGTCATTAAGGCTGCAAAAAAACCTTTAAGATCATGAAGTCTAACTGTTGTTATATCACTGCCATGTCCACCACTAAACCATATCCCCAGCTGCCATATCTACATGTTTTTTTAAGATTTCCAGGGGCAGTGGTTCCATCACTGCCCTGGGCAGTCTCTTACAGGGCTGGACCACACTTTCTGTAAAGAAATGTTTCCTAATACCCAATCTAAACTTCCCCTAGTGAAACATTATACCATTTCCTCTTGTTCTAAAAGAGGATGTCTTGCAGCTTTGAGGTAACCTAACAGAAATTGTTGTTAAATGCCTTTTGGTGGTTGGTGTTTTCACTCAGATAAAATCAGATCCCTTTCTGGGATCTAGGACTAAGTGGAAAATACAGGACAAGGGGACCAAGTCCATTGGTCTGGTGCTGATTTGTGATGCTGCCCATGTTCAAGTTCAGCTCAAAAGACAGAGGAAGAGGTCATTTGCAATGGAATATACCAGCAAGCATCCAAAATCAGACCTAACAGGAGCAGCTCTTTAAACCCTAGCCCTAGGAATAATATATTAAACACAATTCTGAAATTATAGAAAATGTAATGGAAAGGGTTCAAACCTGTTTTTCTCCCTGTTCATTAATTTCAGAGGTGGATTTTGACTTTGGTTACCAAATAAAAGCATATTTTGATGACAAACCCAAAACTTTCAAATTTAAAGGTACTACTTTATAGAAATAAAATATCTTTCCCTGATCTTGAAAACTGCTCAGCTTCACTTGGAGAGATTTCCATTAGATGTTTCAAAGTTTGTGCAGGATGATTATAGAGTTCGTAATTCACCTACAGTACTTAACCCCCTATTTTATTTTGTATCGGGATGAACACTTAAAGGGAATCGCCCAGTCATCTCCAACTCCTGCATTGTTGAATCATCATCTGTTCCTGTTCTCCTGTGCCCTCAATGTGGGCAACACCCTCAAGTCTCTAACTATGAGAGCTTGTTTAGATTCAAACTGGACCTTTTGGTTTTATTTCTACTTTTAGAGCTCCAATAGCTAAAAAATTGGGTGATTTTACCAAGTTTCCATGTGAGTTCCTAACTTCCTGCAGAGAACAATAAAGGTGGGTACAGAAAAACCTACAGAAAAGGTGAGACCATTTCCTTTTTGATCAAGACAGAGACCTAGGCTCTTGCAGTAAACATCTTAAATTGCCCTGCTGTGAAGGACCTCAGTTTTTCTACTCTAGACTTAGCAGAGAAATTTGGCCTTTGAACTGAAGAATTGGAAAAGTAGTCCCCCCATCAACTCCTTATTTGAAATGCTCTCATGTTTCGTTGATAGTTGGCTTTGTATCATGTTAAATACTGCTACTTTGAATAAATTACTAAAAATTTTCCCTTTTTATTTCAAGTGTTTAATTTCCTTCATTCTTTGATAGTCTGTGATTACACTCTATTATTCTCTATTAATTGAATAATATCTCCCTTTGAACTGCTTTGTGGAAACAGTGAAAACGTCTAGGTAGTTTAGAATATCACAGATATCACAATATATATGTGGAGGATTCACATATGTTATTAGGATTATTTAAAAACGTCATGTCTCTGCCATAAAAATAATTTAAAGAAATCATTCTCTGTAGTAGTTTGTAACTTGGCTCCATTGGTATGGGCATCTCAGCTGCCTTTAATTAGAATAAATTATTTTAGGTCTCAGAGGATGATTCATGGGCACTCTCTAAACTTCATCGTACAAATTCAAAACTAGAGGCTTCAGAAGATTTTGGTTTGAATTCAAACAGAGTAGGACTCTAAAATGAAGCAAACATTATTCTTGAAATGTAGTGCACATCTATTCATTGGTGCAATACCTAAGTTTAATTTTAAATTTTTAATAGAATTTTTTATAACAGTTGTGCTCATTAAGGATAACCAGGTTTGTTGAACAGAAGTCTCCTGAAAGTCATTCTCTAACTCAAGGATTCAATAAGGCAGACAGGATTTATCAATTCACTATACATAAAGAATTCAGTTATCCTGTGGCAGAATTGTTTTTATCCTGGGAGGTTAAATATTAATGTATTCCATGTATGTGAAAAATTTTACCTCCTATTAAACCTTTCATATGTTTCCCATGCCTACATCTCTTTTTTTGTATACTGATCTCTAACCTACAAGTCTTTAAATTATTTTTGCCTCTAAGGTAATTTATTAATTATGACATACAGTTGTTGTTAATTAAAAGATGCAGTTAGCTTAGTACTTGATATTGTTGCTAAATTAATTCACTAGATCTTTTACTAAGATACAACCTTCTTATAGTGTTACACCTGATGCTGTTGTTCCACACCAGCTACCACAAGATCTGATAATAATTACAGAGGATTCGGCTATCTGGCTGCTAGTAAGAATCTCAAGGCAGTAGAGGAGGGAAAATTATTTGAACTGATATCTGTGTTCACACTCATAGGTAAAAGCAGCTTGTCTAAAAGGAAAAGGAGAGTCCTGATGGCACAGATAGAATACATAAGAAATTTTTATTTAACCACACAGGCAGATGAATCAGTGTTTCAGGGCAGTCAGAATCACTGCCCTGAAAAAAGCTCTGCTTCTTTTCTAACACTAGAGTGAAGAATATCAGGTAGTCTGAATTAACCTGATCTGGGTTGTTTTTCATTTAGAAATGTACAGTGTATAGGTCAATAACTATTGTATTTTGATAAAGTAATTTGTAATTACAGCCCTACTGGAGGTCCTATGATAAAAAATATTCTTCTTGTTCTTCGTCTCACTGTCTCAAGAGCCTTTCTGCTGGGATTATTTGCATTGGAATAAGATAGGACACAGTTTTTGATCCAGCAGACTTCAAGAAGGATCCAATATATGCAGGAAATTACCGACATCTCTCATCTCTTGCCAGGCAACAATGCCCTAGCAGTCCCTGATATGCAGATGTTCTGGTTTCCTCTTTTCCAGAACTATTCCAGGCTCACCAAAGCCTCCATGGCAGAGAACCTGCTTTGTTTTTCCTGTGCCACCCATTTCTTTGTATATATCCATCTTTATTTTTGACATTTATTCTTTGGCTAATAACAGTATCAACAACACATACAGTGTTTGGTCCATACATGGATTCACGGCCACTATGTCAATCACAATTAATTTCTCTATTGTTAATTCTCATAAATTAATTTGGGTTTATTCAGTTTTTAGAAATCCAGAGACACCCATATTTTATATTCATTGCTGAACTACTAACTAATTGGTCAGAAATTTAAATCAGTGGAAAAAAACTACCATGGGAGAAGATTAATGTGAAGATCATGTAGACAGGTCATTATTTGTGCTAATTGCATTACTTGGACTAATACACTGTGTAAATGAAAGTGGCACTGCTTTCTCATCTATTCATATAGATAATTCTAGATTTCCGAACAAGTAAATGTACTTATATTTTTATGTAAAACTTGCTCACATCTTCAGGAAAAGGAATATATTCTCATTTATGTAGACTGCTCCTTTCTAGAAATCCATACAAATAGGTTAAAGGAAATGGCAATAGTGTAAGTCATTATGTAGAAAATGGTCAATAGGGAATGCATTATTTCTAGCCATATTTTCCATTACATTCAAAGGCTCTGGAAACTAAATGATATTACAATAAGTTTCACTTTTTCATTTTTGATTTTCTATTCTGATGATCTTTTTCAAAACATTACACCAATGTGACCAGAACATGAGATCAGATCATTCTTCCAGAATTATGCTGGGACACTGTGGTCACATTAGGAAATGACATGTCACCCTGGTTGCCTTTTACGAATGTTTATCAGATAAGGGTACAGCAATAAAATGTTTGGTCATCAAGGTCAACAGGAAGGTTCTGTCTGTCTTGTGTCAAAGCAACATTGGAATTGAGTAGACCTAGGGGATATATAATTTCTTTTCAAAAGAAAGCTTTTACTCACTTCTTATCCTGCACATTTCTATTTAATCGGAAATAAATTGTACTATTTGGGGATTGAAAGTCATATTTATCCAGATAGTAAAAAAGGCTTTTACTGGTCCTTTAAAGCAGAAGTTCACATCAAATCTCTGTCAATCCTGGCAAGAGCATATTTTTCAGCTCTTCAGGAAGAAGGAAATTGAAATTTGAATGATAATAATTAGAATTATTTTGATAAATGACATAATAGAAAGGACATGTAGTTTTTTAAGGAAAAAAAAATCACAAATGTATTCTTTCATGTGTGGTTCAAAATTTGTCAAAAATAAAATAAACAGATCTGCATCCCATGCTAGATATGAAAACAGCTTCACTAGCAATGAAAATAAAGACATCAAAAGGATAAGGAGTTTCCAAAGCCATGAATGTGAGTAAATATGAACAGAAGGAATTAAGGGTTATTTGGGGTTATCACAGCAACCCAAATAAAATGGATTTTAATGTCAATCTGTTTTTGTGAGATACAAATGAAATACACAGATGCTTTAGAGATGATCAAATTTAACAGCTCTGAAACTTTGTGTATTTAAAAGCATAATATAAATTTTAATCGACATTTCCATATGGGAAGGTCTGTGGATGAAACTGCAGATCTCACAGAAATACAACCACTGATGCCAGTGTTTGTGGCACTGGGGCTAACACAAAATGTCTTGCAAGGACAAAAGAGAAAGCTGTTATAAACACTGGGATCAGCAGCCCAGCAAAATGCTGACTTCCAGCCATCGTCACCTTCCACAGCCCTCAGCCCTCCTGCTCCTTTCCTGGAGCACATTTTAGGCAGGATCCTTTCAGAAGGTCTGAGCTGTGTGGGATTTGGGAGGATATATGTGTAAGACATTTGCTCTATGCTTGCTACAATCACAGGTGACAGGATTTGATGATCAGATGATCATTCATCTTTTTTGCCATAAGGAACAGTTGGCCACTAAAGCTAGTATAACAACTTTAAGAGAATGGCTCCTAAAATTTCCAAAACATATCAGCTGATTAATCATTATCACATTTCTTCTTAAAAAGTTTGTTTTGAAATAAATTACATTGTACTCAAAGCTTTCTCTTAATAAAAACAGTACTCAGGGTGTCTTGAACAGTTGCCAGAAAAATATAACGCAAAATTGAAGAGTTATTCCATTTATATGATCATAGAGCACATGGGTTGCTGAGATTGTGATGATTTTTTCTCTTTGTACTTAGGTCTATGCAGATTTTAAAAGTGAAATCTGAAAAGTGATCAGCCATTGACAAAATTTATGATATTTTCAAATTTGGATCAGAAAAGGAGTAAAGATCATTGCATTACAGACAAGGTGTATTTAGAAAACACAGCTTCCCCTGGAGGTTTGCACTCCCTATAATTACATTCCACATACAGTAATTGAAACTTGTGAATACGTCAAACTGTGTGTTTTCACAAACCTGTAGTAATCAGCTCAAATTATTTAAATTCACTATTTGACATAATTGCTATAAATATGACAGAAAAAGATATTTCTAGTGTATATTGCTTCATAACTCTATCAAATGACTGCCTAGGGAGATAACTACATTGTGTTCCTATGGAAATCTGCAGGATAGCAACATCCAATAGTGAATACTTGTCTTTTCACAAACCCTCTTTAATTTACTAAAAGATCTACTGATATTAAAGGGAAAGCTCTGTGGTCTGGGACAATCCACATACCTCTCTGATTCAGAAATTACCATAAAATCAAGCACTTGGAAACTGCTGGCCAGCAGCTCAACAGCTGTCATCAGGAATAGCTCCACTGAAGTCAGAGAAAACAATGCTGATTTTTACCAACAGAGAGTTCAAATTGCACATCTAGGGAAAGTACACATGCTGGGCTCCTGACACCATCTCAACAGACTTGTCACCTCCACAAAAACTGCTCTTAGACCAGAGATTGTCCTATTTGTTGTGCATTTAATGTGTGAGAGAAAAGGCTCTCTAGGGGTTCATGAAAGCCAAGTGCCAATTGTAGTTTCCAGCCCTTCTGAACCTTTGAGACGTCATGAGTGCCAGAGAAAAAGATTTTCCCAACACCTTTGCTTCAAGAAGTGCTGCGAAGATGCAAAGGAAAAGAGGAGGGCAGGGGGATGGAATGGGTTGAGGTGTCATAAATTATAGTTGAATGTTTCCTAACATGCAATTTAAGGAATTAATTTATCCCAGCCTGTTTTCTGACTGACCAAAAGGCAAATGCGGTATTAATTGATAATATGTATCACTGCTGGTAAAAAGAATAAATGGAGTCATTTTAGGAAACAAATACACAAGAAAACATTTGTAGATTTTTATTAGGAAACATGAGAACTTTCCAGAGGTCTTTTACATCTAACAACTCTTTGATGGCCCCTGGAGTTAAGATGAATTAACACAGAGGAAGAGAAAACAGAAAACCATGCAGAAAATTTTTTCAACCTTTTAATTATATGTGTGAAAGAAAAAAAAAAAGCAACAAAAAAAAAACCCCAAAAACAAACCACAAAAAAAAATTTGCAGAAACTGCTTAGCTAGAAAGTGGAAGTAGGCTTTAAAATGGGGTATTTTCTTTTACTTCATCCCTCTGACTGTATGGTGGAAGGATGAATTTAAATCTACTAAATCATCTTGTCTTTCCCTCAAGAGTTAGAAAGCCTTGTGCACATTTCCTAGAATTGTAGATGTTCAGATGACACTGTGAGGGTGGCGAGGCACTGGCACAATTTGCCCAGGGAAGCTGTGGATGCCCCATCCCTGGAAGTGTTCAGTCAGGTTTGATGGGGTTTTGAGCAGTCTTGTTTAGTGGAAGGTGTATCTGCTGTTCTATGGTCATATGAAATGTATTTGAAAGGAAAGGTAATTTATTTAACATTATTTTTATTCCTTTATTTTTTCTTTTTTAATGGAGATAGTGTGTGCTTTTCTCCTTCAAACAAACTGATCTGTACATGTATACATATTTATATAACCACAACATTTTATTAAACAAAAAGAAAATATATCTGTTAAACACCTAGTTTAAAAAAATTATATGAAGATGTGGCTAAACACCCCAATTACGAATCATATATCACTATTTCAACCATTCCACAATTATGAGAAGTACTGGCCTGGCAAACCAACATAACCACTGTTTCTCAAAAACTGAAGAAACTTCTAGCTGCAGAATGGCCACTGGAGCTCTTTGGTGGCAGACAAATAGCTGAAGTTTAAAATAACCCAACAACCTTTTTTAATCAATACACTGATTTAAATGAATGCTGCATTCACCCTTTATTCAAAGCCTAGAGAGTCTGAGAAAAAGCCTCAAGTCATCTCTTACTGACACACACAAATAGCTTTTCAGAGAATTTACATGGAAATTAAAATATTCAAAAAATAACTAATTCAAAGATTATAGTTAGACATTGTAAGATTAGGAGATAGTCAACAAGAATTACAATGAGAATATAGTAAATCCAGCACATTTTGCCAGTTTTTTATTAGCAACCTCTAGTCCAACTCTATTTTTGGACTAATTTGCTTTTTTTAACTAAAAATTTAAAAGAAAGCTTTGAGGACCAATGTTATGAATTGTCTTATGGTGTATTTAAACCTGAATGTTCAAGAATGTCTTAACTCTTACAGAGAGTTCTTCTAGTTTAGTTCTATCCAAAGTGAATTCTTTATTTTACAGCCCTACTAAGCAGGCATAATTTGTGAGTTAAAGCATCAGGATTTTATACATTTTTATGCATTGTGGCCCTCTTACTATTTTAAATTGCATCAGACTCTTGATGCCCTTTACTGAAATTTTAGTGATAAGATTTTTATATTGTATAAGCCAAGGGTATACTGGGACTCTAGATATTGTATTAGTATCTTAATTTGGATAGATAGTAGATTTGGAGTTCCTATTTTTTTTCACACCTTCTTCAACCTGACCGGACATTTTGGAAGTCTGGGTTAACTCCTGGTTAACTCAGTGGTAGCCTTCTCATGGTGTGCCAGGACTGTAAGATGAACAGGAACATCCAGCCCTTTAAGACACAACATTAATTTGGAAACTTGGGAGAGAACAAGCACATTTTGTTCTAAATGTACCATATGAGCTAGGAGAGGTATTCTTTCTTTCATTGATATATCTGAGCTTTAGAGTTCCCATTTAAGTGGAATAGTGGCTTCACATGTTGTCAGAGAGGGTCCAGCAGAAGAAAGAGTAGCCATATGGATATCCTTCAACAAGTAGCAGAGGATAATGGCAGTACAGCACTGAGTCACAGGATATCCTCAGATACCTTCCAAGCCAGAACATATACAATCCTAAAAATCCCTGTGCATATCTAAACAAGATTTTAAGCAGTACATAAGCATTCGTTTGTTCAGATTGTCTAAACTAATGGGTTTTCTGGAGTGCAATGTGTGGTTTAGATGTCTGTATTCAAAAGTCTGACCCCATCTCTATAAAATCTAATGCATTTTCCTTTGTACTCTACAAATGCTAAGTGTAACAATTTTATTTCATTTCATAAATGTTTTCCCAAACACAAACATCATCACTAATCCTTCGTTAGTGTGTTCTGGTAAAACTGTACTCCTGTCTTTGAACTTAGCCTGCCATGTATTTCTGTACTCAGAGTGAACAAGTAACGTGAGTATCTTTATCTCACCTTAGCCAAGGTGGGATTTCTGAAAAAGGAACTGTGTACTGTTTTGGGAATACAATTTTTCTTCTTTTTTTTTTTTCTTCTTTAAAAGGCATTTCATAAGCCTCTCCCTTAGGCAGCTGAAAAGCTGTTCTAAGTCAGCACTGTTGTGGAACCTGAGCATGCAGGTATCAAAGTGCCTGCTGTATGAGTCACAGGAGTTATTTTCAGCTTTGGTAGTTAATATGGGAAGGTAGGACAACTGCTTAATAATCCTAACCACCAGAAAGGAATTACAGCTGTGGAGACAGAGGTTCATCTGATCAGTGTTACACACTCTGAAGCGATGCAGGATGCTTGGATCAGAAATAATACTTGTAGCTGGCTGTCAAAATCCTCTACCAGTGCCACACTGAAAATTTGCTTTCTTCTATGCATGCCTTCACAAACACTCTTCACTTCAAGAGTCTTTCCAAATGTGCAACATCCTTTTCCCAATTAATAATAAGGGGTCAAAGTCACACTTAATCCTCAAAAAGGCTTCCTATAAGCTCGGATAGCAATATGTGAAAACAAGCTTCTTAATGATGGGAGAGGGATTTTCAGAAAATGTAATTAATATTCTTAGTACATTTATTTCTGTTATGTCACTAATATTAGCTGTTCTCTGTGCCAGAGACCTAGGAGACAAAAATATCTCAAACTGCCAGTTGTTCTTATAACTGGATTCACCTCTCCCCCAGGAAGTCATAAAACCTATTGATTCCCAGAATTTGAGAGGCACAGAAAAAGGATCACTTTATAATGGACCCATTTCTTTTACTTGTCTCTAGATATTCAATGCTGGCTCAAAATGAAGCCATAACAAATGCTAAGGCAGATCTCTTGCTTAGAGTGCTACTCTCTCATGCTGTAGCTCAATCCAATTTCACAGAATAGTCAGCCATGCTCTGTCCTGTGCTTTGCCTTTTGAAGGAAATATTTCTAAGGGGGGTTATCATCATCCCTGCATTGTTATGGATTAACTGGAAGCTGGGCTGGGTTTCCTTTATGTAGTGCATTTTTATCTCAAAGCAACAGGAGGAAAAATGGGTTGTATGCTGGACGCGTCAAATTCACTGCTCAGTGTAGGTTATGTGCTTGCTGGTGCTCTAGCTCTGTCTCCCTCTGACACGAGTTCATCCTGCACCAAGAGGCACAGCTGGGAAAACTCCGTGCTCTTTGGTGAGAGATGCGCTAAGGATAGCCAATGCTGCTTGACCTTGGAGGTAAATCCAAAGCTGACTGCTATATCCTGTTACATCCTAATCCCACACAATAGATCCTGTACAAGTGGCACATGTTGCAGCTGTCCCATCCCTGACAGTGTTCATGGCCAGGTTGGATGGGGCTCTGAGCAATCTGGTCTACTAGAAGTTGTCCCTTCCCAAGGCAGAAGGGTTGAAACTAAATGGCCTTTAGGGTGCCTTCCAACCTAAACTTTTCTATGATTCTGTGATTCATGGAAAACATTTTTGATCTATGTTACCCATCACACTGCAAAGAAGTGTTTGTGCTGCATTGCCCTTTGCTCAGCTAGGATGACCTTCATTTGGATCACATTATAGTCATTGTGGGAGAAGGGAGTAGAGACAGGTTAGCCTTTAGAAAATGCTTTAAGAACCTTTGTCTGGGTGCTGTATGCAGCGTCTTTTGCGTTTTGGCATGCCCCTGTCACTTTTATTTATAGCCTCCTGTCTCTTGGTTCCAGTCTACATGAGACAGAAGGGGCTTTCTGTGACAGATTAAAGAACAAGCAAAGTTAAAGTGCCAAAGATCATGGAAATTGCACCAGGATGTAGAAGAAAATGTAACAGACACCTTAAATTTTGTTTACATTTTTCTGAAACACATCCTTATTCATTTGGGTGGGTTTGCTAGGCATGAACTGTATGACAAATAGATTTCTGTTAGCTTAGCCTATAGAAATAACATGTTTGTGTGGATTTATTGGAATTTTTCTTTTCTTTGGTATTGATGCCATCTGTATTTATTGTTAGGCATGAGGTGTTCAGACCTTTCAGATCTACTTCCCAAATGAGTGTTTTCTTGATTGGCATTTAAAAATATGTGCTTTTTAATATTAACTGGTTTTATTATTGTTATTATTGTTATTTCTCAGTTACATAGAAAATTGTGTTATCTAGGTAGATATGCAGTAGCTACTGGTATATTTTTGTATTTTATTTAAAAGGTATATTACCTACTCATCCTCAGACTGCTTTATACATTCAGAGATTAGAGGGAGGAAGCTCATCTCTGATATCACTGCTGGCCCTTGCTCTTCCCTTTCAGTCTTGTCTCATGACTTATACATGAGCTACTCATTCACCTACACACCCACAGATCAGAACAAAAATTCCAAAGTGTCAAAATGTCATTGAAGAAAGAACAGAAAAACCTGACAGGCACTCCAAGACACTGATGATGGTTATGACTTACAGACTCTGGTGTTCTGACACAAAGGTGTAAAATAAAGATCCTGTGCATGATGGATCTTATGTTGCCATAAATTCAGTGGACCTTTATCCCCCCCAAACCTCGCATAAATATAATGAGGCAAAATGACTATTAAAATGTTGCCAGTGAGAATGGAGAGTATTTTCTATTTGCTTTGCATTCATTTTTGCAGAGGAATAATTTTTCAGTTGGACTTACCCTGAGTGGCTTTTCCTGATACAAATTTCTGCTGTCACAAGACAACATTAGCTATTTTCTAGGGTAGGCACAAGCATGTACATATCATCATCTCCCACTGAGGAGTTCAACTGAGCACTCTTTCCAAGTTGCACTTGCATCAGGGCACAATTATTGCTGGTAAATGCTAACACACCCTTTCCTTTATACTTCATTTGTTGCCTAATCCATCTAATCTAATGGCCTGTCATTGAAAAGGCATTACTTTCTGCAGTGAAAAAATCTTCCTTTAACTTTTTTGTGATAGTGACAATGTCCTATCCTAAATTTCTCTACAGGGATTATATTTACAGTGACTTTTTTGCATGTTATTCTCCCCACCATC
Source organism: Molothrus ater (assembly GCF_012460135.2). Taxonomy (NCBI): domain Eukaryota; kingdom Metazoa; phylum Chordata; class Aves; order Passeriformes; family Icteridae; genus Molothrus; species Molothrus ater. The sequence continues at coordinate 84,634,670 of NC_050479.2, forward strand.
CCCTTATATAATTGCAAGAAAATTTAATAGCCAGGCTTTAAAGTCAGTTTGTATCTCAGGCTTGGTCCTTATATTCAGGAGGTGGGACAGAAGTAGAGATACAATCAAAGCTGATGGCTTTGTATTGCTGCTTTAAAATGTGTTTCCACAAAAGAGGAAGTACTTTGTTTTGAAGATAGGCATGAGCACAATTTTTGCTATCTTATGCCATTAATTTCTAATCTCTCCAGAGATTTTTTATTCAGTTCCTCACTCATTTTAAATTATATGTAATTCATTTAACCTAATGTCAGGATCAGATTTCAGCTGTCTATATAAAGGCTTATTGTACCTTTTGAGATAGCCTAATATACCTGAGATACCCTCATTGAAATCACAGATATCATATTGGAAATTTATATCCCATTAGAGCAGCAGCAGAAAGACATGAACGAACAGTTCACAGAGATATTAACTCTGATGTGTGAGAACAAACCTGAATCCCACCCTGAAAGTTATATGAGGTCAATCCTATCCTTAGAAGAGCTAAAATGGTAGCTTTTACCCATTATGCCTCACAAACATCCTGTAATGATAAATGGGGTTCATAAAATGATGCAGATAAATTCACATTTGTGGTGTGAATTTTGACATCCTTTGACCTAATTTATTTTCATGAGTATGACTTTAGCACGTTTGCTGCACACTGGAAAAAGACAAAACAAAACAAACCACTCCATTAAGGACAGACTTTCAGGTAGAGAACAAGGTACTTGTTGCTGTAAGCTTCACCACAACTGGCAAAATGTATTTTCTCCAGTGGAACTGCGAGTGTCCGGTTGGCTTGCAAGACCACTTCTAGCAGTGCCATCTAGGGGCTGCAGCCACAGCAGTGCTCTCATGAAGAGAGATTGCCAAACCTGTTTTTCTGTCTCACTAGCATGGCTAAGTAGTTCAATAGAATTAATTTTGAATTTTCATAGTTCTTTGTTCTGTGAGCTTCAGTGAATCTTTTTTTTTTAATCTGAAATATAGAGACTTGACAAAAAAGAAAGTGGTTTTGACTTGATTTTTAAATGAAATGTCTTGGTGAAATGCTGGCTCTGCTGAAAGCAATGCAACAGCTTTCATTGATGTCTGTGAGCTGAAATTTCACTTGATTACTTTTTCTATTTAAATACATCCCTCTTTTAATGAAATACATTTACATCTATAACATTTGAGACAGACAATTCTAAAGCTTAATCTTTCTGTAGAATCTTTAAACTTGAGTTGAAAAGTTGAAAGCAAATCAGAAATAATAACTCGACATTTATGTTTTCCACTCAAGAGACTGTGCAGAAATGCATTGCTCTTTTTTCTGTTTTACTTCCCTTTCCAATACACAAAACATTTCATCCATCAGTAGCTACTGCTTCAAAGCCTCAAAGGCTCCATAAATCTTGGATTATCTCTGCAGTCTCTAATAAGAAAGAAAATGTTTGAGGTATGACCTTCTTCTTAAATTTCCTAGTATAAGCACAAGCTAATCATATCAGTAGAATTGAAATGATAGAACTAATAGCATCAGAAGAATTATCAGCAGATATTATGGACCAGCTTCAAACAATCACCTCCTAGTCTTGTTTTTCCCTCCTACCTTTTCTACTTCAAAGGTTTTTGGGTACAAGAATATGCATGATAATGTGCTCATTGGCAATTTCTAAGCCTCCCATGGATTTATAGAACAAATGATGAAATTATGTGGAAAACTGAGATACTTCAAAAAGCCAAAGCACTATGAAGAAAATGCATGTTTGCTTCATTATTGCTATTAGCTTCTGTTATGTTACATCACAAATGGAGGTAGTACTTAATACAATGGTTTTTAAATAAACATTAACTGAGGAACAGAATAGGGGTGGAGGAACAGAAAAGGAGGGCCCTCTGGAGATTTTTGAGACTTCTGCTAAGCTGGTATGCTCCTAGATTTTATCCTCAGCTGCCAGCAGCTCAGTGCTACACAGCACCCGCCAAAAGCTGAGTATCACTACTCTGTGCTTGACACAGTGACTGTTAGAATTCATCGGCATGAGACTTGGCTGAAGAATACCCAGTTTAGCAGCTGCAGGATGATTACATTTCTGTCCTGATGCTTTATCTGAAAATGCCTGTTCAGCTAGGAGTCCTAATTCAAACCTTTCCTATCCTTGCTGGCCCATCAAAGTGGGTTTTCTTGTTAAAGTGCAGGTGATGAAGGGAGAAAGGATCTCTGATTTTGAGCTTCCTAAGCGATTTTTTTTTTTGGTTCAAACCAGACACCTCTTTTGACCAGGTGTTTTGCTGTTAAATTCAGAGGTGCTTTCTTGGGAAACCAGATATGCTACTCAACTACTAGGCAGCTAAATTGCAGATAAGGCTGTGGCTTCTGCAGGCTTCCCATCAAGAACATTTGGGGACACTAACACTTGTAAGGTGGTGTTTGGAGTACCTCCCACGGTCTGAATAAACCCAGCTGTGCCTTTGGAAAAATGGATCTGAAAATACTTGAGTGTGCCATACTGTCCCAAAGATTTTGATTACCAAATCTGCCTTTCTACAACCTCCCACCACAGTGATGTACTTTTACTGTTGTGAAACCCAAGGTCATGGAGATGAGCATACATGTTGTGGGAACTAATCATAGAAGGCATGTTACTGCCCTGGAATTTCCCCCCACTACACTTGGTGAGGGGATGAACTTCACCATGGTACCCTGGAGGCGTGGAAACAGTCACAATTCTGTCCTGCATGTAAAGGGACAAAGCAAGTCAACAAATTTTACTCTGTGAAAAATTGTAGGAGCTCAGTCTTGCTTGGTCTACGTGTATTGTCAACCCACATATGAGGATTTGGTTTGGTCCCCTGCTGTTAATTTTCACTCATCATAAATTCCATGGTGACTCCTTTCAATACAAATGCAATTCTGCCATGCTTGATTTATTTTTTTTCCCCCAGGAAAACTGCATGGCTGAATTTGAATATAAAAATAAGGAGATAATCATAGAACCACAAAATGTTTTGGATTAGAAGAGACCTTAAGGGTCATCTATTTCTAAAGCCCATTGCATGGGCAGGGACCCCTTCCACTAGACCAAGTTGCTCGGGGCCCCATCCAACTTGGCCTTGAATGTTTTCAGACATGGGTTGGCCACAACATTTCTGGGAACCTGTCCCAGTGTCTCATCACCCTCACAGTACAGTATTTCTTCCTAATATCTAACCTAAGCCTTCCCCCTGACAGTTTGAAGCCAACTGCTCCTTGTCCTGTTACCCCATGCCTTTTTCAAAAGTCCTCCTCCGGCTCTCTTAGAGGCAGGGACAGGGGAAGGGGTCCCATCCAGATCAGAAAATGTCAGGTGGTGTCATGGGTTCCCATGGGAATCATTCACCTCTTTCTTGTACCCTCTGTCATTAGCTTTGTTGCTGTTACCATTTGTTGCCTTTTGTTTCTCCAGTTCTCCCTGCCAGCCCTTTGCAGGGAGGGATGTGGGAGGGAGAAAGGTGAATGAGTGAGTGCCACATGGTTTGGAGTGTTTTAGAGGGAACATTAAATTGAGAAATACCATTCCTAAACTACAACAGCCTGTGGGAAAGCTATGTGATTTCTTTTACTTTTCCCTTCAGGGAAGTTGAGGAATCTTAAAAGTCTTTTTCCTCCAGCATTAGAGTAAAACAGAGTTGTCTGTGAAAGCACACCCACCAGGGCAAGAAATAATATCATGAATACATTTCATCTGGCAGATGAGTGTTTATGGAAATATCTTCACAATATTTCTTTCCTTCTTCAGAAGTACTGCTTTTTATGGATAATAAAATTTATTAGTAGAAAATATGAAAAAAGTATAGCCACAAAGAGCACTATTATTTTGTGTGGTTTGGCTTCTTAACAGCATGACTTTAGCTTTGTATCAGCTTCCTGATTATTATTTTTCTATCACTGGTGATAAAACTAAAGGAGATGCAGTAAGTCTTTAACGGAACTCATGCTTTTGCTGAATTCATTTCTTTGTAAAATTTAAAATACCACAGAAGTGAAGGTATTTTTCATATAACAGTGTGCTTAAATGTCTCTTGTTGTGCACAGCCTACTTAGGCAGGATACCTCTGTCTAAATTCTGCCCAGACCACATCTTGATTCTGAAACAGATGATGTTTTCCTGGTCACTTTAATGAAATTGGGGTTTAAATCTACATACAGATTCCATTGTTTGGATCAATTTGAATCTATCAGTTTTTCTTCTTGGATCCATCTAGTTAATTTTTTTGCAGAAAGATCTGGTTTTGAATAGAAATTCCTTGGCTTTAAAGCAGGGGGACAATCCATGAATCCATTCAAAGGACTCCACATCACAATGTCAGTGTTTACATGATTTATGGTCATGACAATGTTGCAGGGATCCTCAGAAAAAGGGGAGCTCTAAGAGGATTTTAAGTTTTCTGAGCTGCCATGGGGCTTTATGCCTGACTCATTTGATAGAAAGAATCAAGTTCATAGAACCATGTCACAGAATCATAGAATGGTTTGGGTTGGAAGGGACCTTGAAGAACATCTAGTTTCAACTTTCCTGCCACAGGCAGGGACACCTTCCACAGTGTATTGGTTTGACAGGAAATGTGTTTTTTGGGATGCTGTGTTTTGGGCCAATGGATATTCAGGCTTTAATATTGGCATTTAACCTGGCCATTGGGACATGGACACGCCTCTGAGAACACGGGGTTAAAAGCAGAGCTCTCCCCTGGGAGGGTTCTCTTGGGTTTCCGGCGGGAAAGAGTTCGGGTCTCTGCCCCGGCCCAGCTGCTGGCTGGGCAGGGGGAGGGGAAAGCCATGTGGCCGAGAGAGGTAGGCCTGAGCCCGGGGGTGGAAGGGTGGAAGAGAGAGAGAGAGACAGATGTCGGGAGCCATCGGGCAGCCCCCCCGAGAGACACAGAGAGAGAGAAAGAAGGAGAGCCACTGCCTGGGACTGTAACCTTGAAACGGGATAAACATGGGCCTGCGCCGGCAGCATGGCTGGGACGGAGAAGATGGGGGGGGGTTCAGCCGGCCGCTTGTAGGAGCTTTTAACCCCTTTTTGGAGAATGAGAACTTTACAGAACATTGACCTTTCCTGGAAGATAGAGTGGAAGATGAGGAAGGAAATGGGCCAGTGTGAGAGAGGTCTGGGCGAGTGAGAGATAGTAGAAGAATAGAGAAGAATCTTAGTGGGAAGAGATGATGGAGTGGCTTTTGCTGGACTCTTTTTGTATAGCCATGGACAGAACCATGTTCCTTGTGATACAGAGACTGCATTCTAGGGGGAGGCAATGGCCTCAGAACCAAGAGGGTTCAGTGTTGATGCCCCTCGGCCCCAGGGGGTGAAAAAATATGGGGGGGACAGGTGTCCCAAAGGAGAGATTGTGGGGACAGGTGTCCCAAAGGAGAGATTGTGGGGACAGGTGTCCCAAAGGAGAGACTGTGCCTTTTTTTGGATCAGGACAGAGCATCCTTAAAAGACAACCCTAGAAGCAGCTCTGGTCCGTGTTCAGTGGTGAGAGCACTGGACATGAAAGGAAGAAGTCACGATGGCAGATGTTCTCCGGGCAGTGCCACGAGTGACACAGAAACACACGAGGCTTCAGCTGTGTTTCCAGGGGAAGCCCATGGCACAAGAAGGACTCCTGTCCTCTTGATGAACTGAGGATTGATTGTCTAAAAGGTGGTGCTGGACCGGGAGTTGGTGATTTGAGGAACCAAATGTATTGTGTTGGAAATTTGGTGGGGGGAGGAGGAAATGCACTTGTGAAGTTTTCATTTTCCCTGTGTGTGTGTTCCTTTTTATCTGTAGTTGTAGAGTAGTTAATAAAGTTCTAGTTCTTTTTCCCTAAGTAAGAGCCTGCTTTGCTTATTCCTGGTCACATCTCACAGCAGAAACCAGGGAGAAGGTATCTTCATGGGGGCACTGGCATTGTGCCAGTGTCAAACCATGACACACAGGTTGCTCAAAGTTCCATCTAACCTGGGCTCCAACACTTCCAGGGGTGGAGAAGCTACAACTTCTTTGAGCAACCTGGTACTAGTGCCCATTCATGAAAAAAGTCAAGGAGAGCCCTAGTGTTCTCTTCATCATCTTTAAAGTATGTTAAATGATGTCAGCATGAGCACCCAAGTGTAAAAGTGAAGCAAGGAAAGGGGTTTCATCTTTAAATCATCCAAAATCAGAGGTTTTTACGGCAGTAAAACCGTAATTAAACTCCAGTGGAAAATTACAGAGAATTCAGAAAATTGAATTGACAAGGGTTTCTGGAAACAGGGGTGCATCTCCCTATTACCTCAGAAAGAAAGAGAAATGCCATCAAAAGAAGCAGAAAACAAAACCTCTGTGGACAAAGGGCTCAGAAAACTGAGTGGCAAATACAGATATTAACAATGCTTCAACAATTTATATTTTCCATGTGAAAGAGACTTTCCATCTTTGGTGTACAAATTCTCCTTGATCTGTTTTGTTACAAATTTACATATCAGAGCTGAAGGTCATTAAAGAGTTTTGGGGCAGAACTTTTCCATTAATCACTTACAACCCTAATTTCACACCACACCAGTCCTTTGTATACTCAGGCTCACAGAGCCCACTACAACCTCCCTCCAAAACTCCTACCACAAAACCTACTTGCTCACTGTGCATTCAAACCAGGAGTATCTAAGATATTCTAGACAGAGAAGGGAGGCATAAACCACTATGGAAAAAGAATTTCTGGGTAAGCCGGATGTGGATTAACTTCTGGTGCCTTTCAGCAAGCCCCAAGGCATCTCTGAGTGGTGCACAGCTGTCAGTAATTCTGACCCTAAAGATATATGGAAATGAGAATACCAATAATTTTAACTGAGAAGTGGGGGATGATCTTCTCAGAGTAGTAAGGGCACAAAATCCACTAGCTAGCAGCTATAAGCATTTATTTCTGAGAGGCAACAGCATCATGTTAGGAAGATTTAGATTAGGCTGACTAAATATTCAGTGTTTCAGTGTCCAAAATCCACCTTTCTGTAGCTTTTCAAGGGATCTCAACCTCACAGATCTGTGCCCAATCTTCCATCAATGTTCAGTCTTCAGAGTGAATTCCAGAGTACAGAAGCTTCTCTTTAATTAATATTAACATGTATAAATTAGGTATCTATAGTAAGATGTATATAAGTATGTCTAATTATATATCATTTCATCTGGAAGAAAGAAAAGATTTAGTATTCAGTCATTACTTTTCCAGATAGAATAAAATATTTTTCCAGGTCTTCAAAGATCATCAAATATCGTGTCCTTTTTTTGGCTTTTTCAAGTTTTTGTTTGTTTATTTTTTCTATATTCAGTATGTTTACCTTCTTTCATAAATTTTATTTGACAGACATCCTCATATTTTCTCCATGGTATCTCCATGAAACATTGACCAATTTGTAGCTTTGTAGATTTTTAAATACTCCCATAACTTTCTTTTTAGTTCAGAAAAATACAGAAATACAAGTTAAAATCCATCCCTAAGATGCAAGAAAATTTAAAAATTGCTTTTAAGTGCATTGCTGATTCAAAGCCTTAATAGCATTGGGAAGAAATATTAGAGGAAATGCTTTGGATAAAGCCATACATAAATGGGACATTTCACAAATAAATATTTTTAGCCCTCTCATATTTTCAGTTTCTTCTCTCTAAGCTTCTTATTGAGCATTAAATTCTTTCAAGCTCCATAAAACCCTGGAAATCAATGTAATATTACAGGTAGCGTGAACCAGAATATTCTGTGTAGAAGTTAATTATTCTTTTTATTAGAGTTTGGATTTAGAAATTAAAACCCATGGTGATTTAGGCTTCCTTGTAATTAGATGTAATAATTGGAATTTCTTTCATAGTGAGCTGTGCCTTTGTTTTGAAGGAAGAGCAATATTTTATACCCTGTGATGTTTGATATTTATCAATTTTCCAACATTTCCTTGTGGCTTTCTCTCTACTGAAACTTCCCAAAATGATCACACAACTGTTATTATGGCAATGCCCATCCCTTTTTAGAGGTCAAGGAGTTTTGCACACATTTCTTACTTTCCTTCCATTTCTCTAACTGCAGCTTCCTGATGGCTCAAAAGTGACTTAATGCAAGGGGGTGATATTTCTGAAGAAGGTACAGCACAAACCAAACAGACCCATGGAAATTTGCCCCAGCAAATTTGACTTTTCAGAAGAGTGAGGTCTGACATCACAAACAGTTCTGCTACATTCTTCCATACCTGTTTTTTGAGTACTTTTGGTTGTTTATTTCTTAGGCTCAAGTGGCAGCTCTCTGGGTCATCACTTAATATGAGATTGCATAAAGAGAATGGGCTACATAATTAACTATTTTGTCAATATGTTAAGTATGCAGCTTAGAAGTAAAATTGGGTATTAACAGCTATCTAACATGCACCTTTTACAAATAATCCCTTTATGCTGACAGCTGGAATTTCCTGGTTTTGAAGGCAATCATCCTCCCTCTCATAGGGAATAACTAATTAAAAATGTCTCTTCAATCACTCCTCATCATCCAAGGATTCTCTAGTGATGAAGGTCATCTGCACAGGGCCAGCATTTAAGCGCATTCACATTAAGCTAAAGAAAAAGAATATTAACCAAAATCCAACTTACTTTATAGAAGAGTCTCTGAGATATGCTCATTGCCCTGATTTTGAATCTTCCATACTTTAGGATATTAATATTCAGCACTTTGTTGTCATTATTTAAGACAACAAGTTTTAAGTCAAATACCAATCTGCATTCAGGTTTTGATCAGCTAGCCCTAGAAATCTGAAGTGATGGATAAAACATCCATTTTATATTCCATGTTTATGTGCAGATCAGTTTATTTAACAAAATTATAATGGTTTCACACTTGGTTCCAATATTCTTTAGCCTTTGCTTCTCTTTTTAACATATTTTTGCAGATAATGCCTCATTTTCATGATAGTAACAAATTATTGAAACATATAAAACCTCTGCAAGTTATTTTTTATGTTGAGTTTTTTAACCTTTGATCCAGTATTCCAAATTTTCTAGAAGAAGAAAGCACAAGTGGGGGGAATAGAGGTTTCATAGTAATAGAAATCAAAGTATTGAACAATAAACCAAGAGCTCCATGGATGAACAGACAGCAGAGAATGGCAAAATTAGAAGACAGCTGGCAGAGAAGCACAACTGAGCACTGTAAGGAATATTTCTACAGCTTTTTTATCTGCATTATTCCAAAGTTTAAATATCCAGACTGGGGTGAAATTCAGATGAATTTAAAAGCCTAGAAGGAACGCAAATATTTTTTGCTGTCATTCAGGTGTTCCACTAGAGTTTCACAATAATAAGGCGTTGCCTTTTAACCAATGGCAAAATTTCTAATGTGAAGGATGCTTGGATTTTAGTAACAGCTGAGACGGTGATGGCTAGAGAATCCATCTCAGCAAGCAACAGCTTACATGAGTAAATGCAACCCAACAGGCCAAGGCAAACAGAAGAAATACATAGAGAGGCTGAGAGAGCTTGTTTATTCAGCTGAGAGTGGAGAATAAGAAGGAGGAGACTTTTGTCTTCAGACGCTTAACAAAGAGATGTAGAGATGAAAGAGCAAGGCTCCTCTGGGAATTGCACAGTAAAGAGGCTGTGACAACAAGCTGCAAAAAAGGTATTTTTGGTTAAATATAAGGAGAAAGGGGGGAAAATCACAATGAGAGTGTCTGAACACAGAAACAGGAACCCAGAAAAGATGAGCGATTTAATTTATACACTGGAACTTCTTGTGAGAGGATGGACAGGACAATCTTGGAGGTCCCTTCCAATCTGTTGTTTTATGGGCATGGGAGAGGGTCTGTATTAACAATATAACCATGTGCAGGATTGTTTCCCAATGCCAAGTTTGAGCCCTAGTTTCCTTTTACATATATTATAGATGTAACCTATAATTCTATCAGCTTATGATAATCATCAATAATGCATACAGTGATATAACATAAAATTTACCCTGCTTTAATATATCTATCCAGTCCACAGCACCCATATCTAAGGAACAGGTGATTTCAATGAAATTACACTCTTCAGCCATGTTGTCAAAAAATTCAAATATAATTTAAATTTTGTATGATAGATTATAGTGACAGCTCCGTTGGCTAAATGATGAATGTACTATTTACTCAGATACGCAGAACAGTGCCTGGGATTGCTCAGTTGCTTTGTTTTGTAATAATCAGATTCTATTCTGTAGCCCCACTTCTTACTAAGACACCTTGCTCCCAGAGAAATAGAACCTGATGTTGTTGTGCATCTGCTCAGGGTCCACAAGCATAATCAGGAAACAAAAATAATTTCAATCAGAAGATAAGAAATTTTGATTCTCTGAAAGCTTCTAAATCACCCATAACTGAGGTTTCTGCTTTCAGGATCATTGCTTTTCCCAATTACATGTTCTGAAATTATTGTTTTCTGTAAGCAAATAAAAGTAAAATTAAATATTTTCTGATACAAATTATAATTGGACACTTGTCTGTTAAGATGGTTTTACTTAAACAAAATGTACTCTTGTAATACTACATTTCCGATTCTACAATCCTGTAATCTTCAGGCTGCTCCTCTTCTCCAAGACATCATAATTAAAGGCAGGTGTTCAATTTAGCCACCAGAAGGGATGAGTTAATCTTGTAATTATTAGTTGCAAAAGATTTCTAATTAGAATTATAAAGTACTTAGTTGTGAATAGATGCAGGTAGATGCTCATAAGAGTTTTTATTTTTAAATAAATAAACACCTATCTCCAAGAAAATGAGAAGGACTTGAGCTCCTAAGTATGTTCAAAATGTCATTAGGAATTTATTTATGTCTCAGAGCAATAATTAAAAATCTTTCTTTATATGAGATTCAGATTTAAATTATTATCCAAGCTTGCTGGTAATAAATATGTATTAGTAACAAGAGTTTAACATCCTCCTTTGTTACTAACAGAATAGAAAGCATTATATTTAGTTGAAGCATTTTATCCTGATTTTCTATTTTCAAGTAGAAAACAAAAGCTTTTTTCAAATAATTCTCACCTAACGACCATGTTATTAATAATGTAAAACATTTAGTAGACATAGAACATAGATTTCTTTTTTTTTTCCTCAATAGATACTGAATACTATATTCTAAACAACATTTAATTTTTGCATTTAGCTTGCACTAGCAGTTTTTATACCTCATGAATATTGCCAATTGCTTCTTTCTTCAGGTTTTATGAATTGATCCCAAATTTGTGTGAATTATATTGTGCTCTTTTGTAAATTTCAAATCTTCATGGGGTTTTTTTGTTGTTGGTTTTGGTTTTGTTTTTTTAATGCAAAATTATCAATGCACAGTATAAAAAAGTGCCCTATAATAATACCTACATATTGAACACCTCAAAATTAGCAGTTAATAATCAGGAAAGACATCTTGGAATTGCTAAAGGAGTTTCTTTGTAAGACTAGTATCAGTTTTTGGTAAGAGAAATAAAATATGGAACTATAACTAAAAAAAAATGAGGTTGAGAACAAATGGTTGTCTCTATTTCATTGGAGGGTTCCTTCTACAAATTTTTAATGACACAAGTACTTGTCATATTATCACAGCAAAAATATAAGAAACAGAAGAGTACTGAGAATACTGATATGGAGGATCAGAGGAATGGAATATCTTGCATGAAGAAAAATTGTAAGGACTTTTCCCTTTGAAAAAGAGATGATGAAAGGTAGGATCATAAATGAGGTCCACAAAGCAGAAGACATTTTAGGTGTATCACTTCTCAGGATGAGTGGAGTCTGCCCTTCATCCTTGAAACAAGGAGACAATTTCTATTAGTGGATATTAAAATTTACATTTAACAAATATTGCATTGCAAGAAGAATATCTCTACCTACCATCTGTAATCTGATAAAAGAACTACATGGGATTTTGATGAAAGCTAATATTTTTCTATTGATAAATAATAGACTTAAATGGCAGAACACTTTAAGCAACTACAGATCCTTTTTCATCTCGTTATTTATACGTTTGCCCTGTAACTCCTAAAATGGCTTTCTGACAAGTACTCATTGTTTAAAGTAGTTTTTTTTTTTTCCTTTTAAAATCTAAAGTAGAATCAGGCAATGATGGAATCATTTATGTTGGATAAGACCTTTAAGATCATCAAGTCCAACTGTTAACCCAGCACCGTCAAGTGTACCACTAAACCACATCCCTAAGTGCCACTTTTAAATACCTTCATGGACAGTAACTCTGCCACTTCTTTGGGCAGCCTGATCCAATTCTTGACAACCCTCTGAGTGAAGACATTTTTCATCAGCCTTCTATTGATGGAAGAGTTTGTTGCCCTGTGTATGTTCAGCTAAACTCAGGTAGCAAGAAGGACACTGGGTCCTTCCAGTTCTCTGCGTTTTCCTCCCCTTTTTTCCTACTTTTTCTATAATCGGGGGCAATTTTTCTGATCCTGAAGGAAAGCTACGAGGATCCCAATTATTTCTTCTCCAGAATGATTATGGACAGATCATTATCATTTAAATGTGGATTAACACATATATACATTGGGATCAATTAATACCTCTTTTTTTTTTTTGAGTAGTTCCTATTAAAGAACATAGCTCTTCACAAAGCTGGCCTAAGTCAGCCTTTTTGATGCCAGCAGGGGATAACCAAGCAGCTTTAAAGTAATAAGATCAGAACAGGAACAAACTACTGTGTTTAGACAGAGTAAAACAGCTGTTCCTATTGATAATCTTTTCTTATGCATAACAATAAAGTGATTGTTTAGAAAGAAGCACTCACTTGGGATGGGAAAAGCAAACCAAAAAGCTACTCCTTTGCCTATCTAATCTTTCAGACCTGAATATTTTTTCAAAAAGTTTTCATTTTATTTGGTGGGGAGTTTTCTGCTGTGCTCTTCAGTTCTGACCCAAACCAATTAAATCAGACAGTTTATTTCATGGTCTTTTTGTTCCAAGAAAAGCAAGAAGACTAGAACAGTGTTCAACCCATCTTTTTTCTTCTATATTTCTGGTTTTTACAAATTAATATCTTTCTACTTTGTTCAGTGGAATAATAGTGAGAAAAGATAAAGGCTTTTGACTTCTAAAAACTTTATAATATGTATTTCACTAATCTAGAAAATGTATGAACAGTATGAAATATTTTCTTCCAGATAGAGGCTTTACAAAAAAAATTAAAAATTGATAAAATTGATTCTGTTTAGTTGTGATATCATTATAGTGATACATTCTATGTTGCTCAAGACATTTAAATACACTAGAAAATAAAACATAAAAACACACATAAATTTGCTTTGTATTATTTAAAAATAAAATACTATGGACCTTCTGTGAAATCCTTACTTATATTGGTCAGCTGCTGCTCCCATTAAAAGCCTCATAAACACTAATTCTGTTATATGAGTGAGTGGTCTGCAGCATCAACAAAAGAAAGGCAAAAATGCGCAGTTCATTTGTAAATATCAAGATCATATGCACATCAATTTGTGCAGCCATGGGGTTTGAAAATGGCTTAATTAATTTCAATATCCTATTAGTGAAATCAAAGGATTCATCAAAGGTAATTGCTAGATGAATATTAGTTACTTTGGGCTTGGGAACATGTATAATAAAAACAAGTTCACAATAATTTAATAAATTAAACTGATATTTGCCTGTTCATCTAGAAAAAGATTAAGTGTAGAAAGCAAAAACCTATAAAATTGTAACTTGCTTTCGGGTTTTTCAAAGATCAAATTTTGTTTCAGTGATGACCGTGAAAAATAAACATGTTTGATTGGGCTGGTTTTGGCTGGAGTAGAACTAATGCTCTGCATACTAGCCAGTACAGGGCTGTGATTTGAATTTTTGCTGGAAATAGTTTTGGTAACAGAGGGATAGTTTTGCTGTTTCTGAGCAGTCACACAGAGCCAAGGCCTTTTATGCTCCTCACGCAGCCCAGCACAGGGGGCTGGGAGGGGACACAGCCAGGACCGCTGACCCTGACTGACTCAAGGGATGTCCCAAACTGCAGGGTGTCGTGCGCAGCATGAAAACTGGGGGAGAAGAAGTAAGGCAGGGATGTTCTCAGTGATGGTGTTTGTCTCCCCAAGTCAATGTGATGGAAACCTACAGACCTGGGAATAGCTGAATGCCTCCATGTCCAATAGAAGTAATTAATTCCTTGTTTTCCTTTGCTTTACCTAATAAACTGGTTTTGTCTCAGCCTGTGAGTTCTCTCACTTTTATCCTCTCCATCCCCCTGGAAGAGTAAGTGAGGAGATGGGTGAGAGTTAGTTTGCAATTGGGGTTAAGCCATGATATAAAGAAAGTAAGAAAGCTGGATTTTCTATGCTCTCTACTTCTTCATTAAGCCTCTTAGAACAGAAAAATAAAAGCAGAAACCATTAATGAAGTAATTAAAAAACCTAATAAATATTTTCTCTGCCTTAAAACCATAATTTATGTTCTGACCAGGCCAGAGAGCTCAAGGTGTACCAAACCATGCACAGGGATACAGTACAGACTGCTTTCTTGTATTACATGTGTTACATTAACTGTACAGGGATGGCAAAGAGTGGCTGTTTCTGTGGTCTAATGCATAGATAAAAAATGTCCAGGGCTAAGAGCATAATCATGAGCCTAAGAGCACCTGCATAACACTTCTGATTCATAAAGTTCTTGAGGGATTCGTGATACAGACTATTGGAAATGGAGGCTGTTGCACTATTGTCTTCTACTAATGGATTGTTTTCTCTGAGATGAATTCTGGGCTTGATGACAATTTGGTTTGACACAATATGATTTTTTTCCCCCTCTATGTTTGTGTATTTTTCTTTTAACAAAATAAACTAAACATATTTTCCAGAGCAAGTAGTGATTTATCCAACTAAATCAGAATCTCTTTAAATTGAATTGTCATGATTCATCTCATTTCACTGCAGAAATCTCCAGCGTGAATGTCTGTGTCAGAGCTAGTAATCCACATCTTATTCTCAATGGAGACAAATAGGCACTTTGAGGCTGTGATTCAGTGTATCTTAAGATAGAAATCTAAAATGCATTATATCATAAAACTGCCAATGTTGTGGAATAAATCCACAGCAATGTTCTAACAGGAAACTCACTGTAACATGATTTTCATTTGGCCTTTTGACCCCACATGTGAAATCACTGGGATCCAATCAGAAATTTCAATATAAGAATTCATTTCTCTTACACATTGCTTCACAGCTCTTTAAAGGAAAGGTAAGAGGTAAAACTGCTGTCAAAACTTTATTTTACTCATTTGACGGGTCATTAATAAGCAAACTTTACTTTTATTTCTGATATAATTTCAATTTCAGTATTTAAAGAAACATAAGTGCCCTGATGGAAGGCACCATTTAGCCCTGTATTTGGCCCCTAGGAGGGCCAATATATAAGAGAAGATGCCTATAGAAATCACTGAATCCTGTCACTGACTGCAAATCACTCTTTTTCATTCCCCCATCATGCAGAACAAGGGGGTTTTTTTTGAGATATTAATGGTTACATTCTTGCTTTTTTGAGTTTATTTTAATGGATGTGCAGTCTATGAAATTTTTTTACTCTTTTCATACCAATTTCTCTTGACATCAGCTTTTGGAGGTTCACTTTTCAAGTGGAGTTTCAGATTTTTTTTAAACTTATCTCCTTCAAGCTTTAGACAGTGTCCCATCTTTCTTACAGTAGGATTTTTGGTTAAAATAACAAAGAAACAACCAAATAACTCTATATCCCCCCTAACTTCTCCCTTTTGACTCTGCTAACCATTATCATACTCCTCAGATTTTCCTGCCAGAGCTCCTCCCTTTCCCAGGACAGCTGCTCCATTGCCTTTACCATTGTGATTAAGTTACTCTAAAGCTTTTTTAAGCTCCACAACTTCCCTCTTGAGATGAGGAGAGCAGATCAGCACTTCAAGCTGTGGATACATAAGGCTTTTTACTGCACCAAATAATGCTTTCTCTTTTGTTTGCAATGCCTTTCCTGATGACGCTCAACATTCCTTGAACGTTAGGACTCACACTAAACAATGAGATCTTCAAATAAATATCCCAAACCAGTACCAAAGGAAGCCTGGTTTTCCACTGGCCATACAGAGAATCACCTAGCTTTGAATAGTCTTCTACATTAAAACTTAAATGTAGATGGTGTGAAAATTTCCTAAAATTGAAGAAAAGAATATTCCATGCCTTTTTCTGAATTTCCTGGACTCTGTACTTAAAGCTGTATAGCATTTGGAAAGATCAAGCCTAGTACTGTAACTCCCATGGATCTAAGTGGAATCTGAATAAGGAAAAGATAGTTTTATTTATATCTCATGTTTCAAAGGTAAAATTTTCCTTGTTGGGGTTAAATGGATCATAAGAGATAAATGGGTCTTTGGAGAGGTTTAAATCCCATGCAAAGAAAATAAACAATGAATCAGAAACCACAGGAGTTTGAGGTGTAGGTGTTTTAGTAGGAAATATAAACTTCCCAAGAGTGTAAGAAACATGAAGATTCATTGAACTCATAGAGAGCCTCAGTTTCCTTCAAGGGTTTTTGACTAATTATACACTACTTGGACCTTCATTCAGAAAAAGAAATTAGAAGACAGATCATGGTACTTGAAGAAACTGATAGTAATTACAGCTCCAACAGTAATGAATCAGTAATGTAGCATGACAATTCCACATTAGCTTTTTTGGTTTTTAGTACATAACTGTTGTTCAAATACTTCTCCTTATCTTGATGACAAATACACTGTGTGGCAATTCACACACACAGAGACTCAGAAACCCACACAGGCACTCACCCAAATTGCAGTGTTTGACAAGGGACAGTCAGGTAGAGTGAAGTACTTATTACAGAAGCAAAGAATCATAGAATGGTTTGGGTTCAAAGGGACCTTAAAGATCATCTGGTTTCAATGCCCTGCTGTGGTCAGGGACATCTTCCACTAGCTCAGGTTACTCAAAGCTCCATCTCAGCCCAGCCTTGAACACTTCCAGGGATGGAGTAACTTCAAGTTCTCTGAACATCTTTTCCAGTGTCCCATTGTAAATCTTGCAAGTAGAGGCAAACTCTGCCAGAGAAAGACAAAACTCTAAGGTTAGACATTGGGCCATAATAATCACAGAATCAAAACTTGATGAATGCCTTTTAACTTTTTTTTTCCTACTGAAATAATAGTCATGTGTGTGAGAAAGTCCTCTATAATCACCTTCAAGAGATTTTCTCCTCTATTTGTTGTCTGAATCCCCCGTTACTAGCTTGTATGGAATACTTCACAAAACCATCTATTAATTCAGCATAGAAGGCAGTACCAATCCCTCCTGGAAACAGCTGTACCTTGACTGCCAGATATTTGTCTTCCTTCTGCATTTGAAACAACAGCTGCAGGTTCTCACTTTAGGGATTATAAAGGGTGCAACAATGTGAGGTGGTGCATCCAAAGGAACATCTTGTAATGTAATAAATCCATCTGAAAAAACATACATAACATTTAGAGGGGGATGGGGGAGGTAACAGCAAAAACCACCAAAAAGGCAAACCAAAACAAAACCAAAGCAAAATCTTCATTGCACCTACTACATTTCTCTTCCTTTAATATAAACACAGAAAATATTCAAGAGGGCAAGCAATGTCAGTTGTAACTCTGCTTGTTACAATTTCTCGCAAAATAGCATCCCTGAGTTAAGATACTACTCTAAAAGTCAGATCTGGAAGTTATTTGTTACACAATCCTTGTAAAATCAGTGAACAGAAACACACACACCTGAAACTCCCTAATTTATTACATCTCAGAAGTTCTACTGTGCACTAAACCAGCCTGTATGGTGTGATTTGGGCTTTGCTACAGGAGTCACTTTGCTCTTGGTTCATAAGGTGCTTTACATGCATGATCCATTTTACTCCCTGAAAGACGTCATTCAGCAACCATTTTATTTGATATTTGATTTTTTTTTTTTTGCTAAAAATTCCTTCATTATTGAGATATTTCAGCTGAGAAATGGTTAATCCATCCATGAAACACTATCACTGTCTCATTATCAATGTCCCATAAGTGGATAGTTGTAGGCAGGATTTAATGGTACATAAACATAACTAAATGCTGGAGCTAAATTACCTAATAGCTGATATTGGAAATCAAGGGAAAAAATATAATGGAATGCAGAAAAACAGAATAAAAAGAGTAAAAAGGCAAGTAGCAGTATGGTTACTGAAACCCATGAAGGAAGCCTGATGTCCAATTGCTTGATGAGTCATTTTTAATTTTTTTTTTCAGTAAGTAGTGAAGTCAGAAGCATCTGAAGCTTTTGAATTTGTAAGAATTTGTGCTGCAGTGAATTTTCTGGAGACTAAGAAACTTGTTCTAATATCTTAGCCTCAGCTTGTCCATTTTTATTTTTCTTTTATCTCCCCTAGATCCTGCTTCTCATCCATTCATTTAGCTTTGTCTGAAAAGGGTAGACAGTGAATGTATCAAAACTAAATGAACATTAGAATAGGAAGAACCGCCTTTTTTTTGGGGAACTGTTCTTCTGTAGGGAGCTTGGCTACAAATGGTTACATCAGCTGAAATTTCTTTTCTATGCTTTTCTGTAGAAAGCTATTAACAGAAATTGAACCTCTGACTGCAATTTTAAATTATAGGTCTTACTAATTTATTCCTAAAATTTTTGAGGTTCCTACTTCAGTATTCCACAAATAGCTTAATGGCCTCGTAAAATTATTTTGTCCCGGGGCTGTTAAAAACATTAATATTTTATATATGGACACTTTGAACAATTCCAAATCTTGTTAAAGCAAAACCTGTACCCTACTTACTGTTAAGAATATAAGAACATTCTACTGAGTGAGAGCAAAGATATATTGATGAGAACTTTTTTTTTCTAGTCATTCTAACTTTCCTTCAAATATAAAAGCTACTGCTACCGAAAAAAATACAACATCCTTCCATTATCCCATTATCCCATTAGTAAAAAAAGCTAAACTTAATAAATTGGTAGTGTTCAATGAACTTTCTCCCATGGATGCAAGTGGTGTTCAAGAGGTTTTCCTCATTTACTGGAAGGCTGCTATCTCATGCTTTCTCTCTTGCAATGCAGGATCTGTGCTCTAGCTGCCAGTAACCTGCTGGTGTGATTGTCAGGAGGAATGTCCATGTCTCAGAGTAGGATGCCATATGTATGCTGGGCTGTACTTGATCTGAACTGATGGCTACAACACTTCCAGTGTCAGAGCTGATTTGGAGTCCTTCCCTCGTGGCATGCTGTGGTTGGCCTTGCTCTTAATGTTTCTCCAGCAAAGAAAACTAAAAAAAAATTATTTTTTCACTCTTCTCATGCTCTATTCTGTGATATTCTAATTAGTGTTCCACATTAGAGATGTGCCTTTTTCTTTATTACAGCACAGTTGACTTCTGCCTAATCTAGCCTCGTGCTTTATGACTTGACATTTGCAGTGTGCTCTCAACTGGCAGCAAAAACATTCTATTAAGCAGTTTACATGAAACACAGCAACTAGTGTTTATAAAACATATTTCTAAATGTATTAATTATAAAATTCAAGTGAATTAGTTATTAGTGGAAAAATATGATAAAATAACAAGCTGAAAGTTAGAATGTACACCATTCAGTCAAGCTATCACATCTGGGAATAATACAAATCTTTCTGGAGTTGTTCCCATTAGGGCTCTGCATCTTTGTCTGTCTCCTAATAAAACCCAGTGCTGTGATTCCTTCAGACTTTGAAAAGGAAAATAGTTGCAGTGAATATGAAAGATATTTGAGTTCATTTGTAAGATATGGGTAAATAATGGGAAGATGCATATCTGACATTTATATAGTTTTCATAGTTATAGGCAACATTTTAATGTCCAAATCACCATTCTCTCTTCTCTCAATCATTGTACTTTGCCCAGTTGAAGCAAAGTACTGAGTTAATAAGTTGCAGTTCTCTTTTAGTACAGGCAGCTCTTACTTTATTCTAAGAGAATAGGATGAGCATGCTCAAAGCACAATTACTTCATCTAATAAAATCTAATAATATCTAATCTAAATCAGCCCTCCTTCATCTCAGGGTCATTACCCTTTGTCCCTGTAAAAAGTCCCTCTGCAGACTTCTTGTAACCCCTTTTAGATACTGGAAGGCTGCAAAAAGCTCTGCCCAAAGCCTTCTCTTCTCTGGGTTAAACAGGCAGAACTGTCTCAGCCCGCCACTCTAATGCAGAAGATAATGTGGAGGTGACAATCTTTTTCTGAACCACACTGGTTAGAAGTTACGTAAAGAGCAGCAACAGAATCATTAGTGTGATGGCAATGACTCAAGATGTAAAAATCATAGAACTAAACACCTGTGGTTTACCTTCACCATCTACTTGTGGGCAAACATCTGAAAAGTATAAACAAGACATTGTGTGAGGGTGAGAGCAGGTGCACTACAGCCCATGAAACATGGGTGAACCACAGGAAGGGCCATGATTTAGACAGTCCTGTATTTTTTCTCTTTCTTCTTATTCTTTCCAGTTTTATATTCTATCAAATATAGCTAAAGATTTTATATTAATTTCTCAGAGTGCTGGAGGCTATTTCTGAGTCATTTGGTAGCTTGTTACATTGAGCTCCTTGGTTTGTTTCAGAAATATGTTGTATAAAAATTATATTTCATTTCAAATGATAGATTTTTTTTTCCTTTATATTTTCCTTCAGTATTACATGAAGGAGTAAACAGAAACACTCATTTGACTAGCATAATATCTCTGATTTAATAAGCCCCTGTGACATCAACTCTTACTTAACTCTGAGATTAAACAGCCCAAATTTGTTTCATCTCTCCTCCCATGGCAGTCTTTTTGTGCCCTTAATAATTTTCATTGCCCTAATACAGACATCTTCTATTTCTGTTATCTCTTTCTTTGAGATGGTATGGCCAGAATTGAGCATGAGATTCAAGAGAGAACATGCCATCAATTTATATAATGGCATAATAATAGTTTATGAATTTGGGACATTGCTGGACTCACTGCATATACTTACTGCAGAATTCTGATCAGTTCACTAAATTCAGCAAATTATTATTATCCTATTAAGCATTCAGAGAAGCAGAATTGAAAGGCTAAGGGTTCCCTCTTTTTTTTTTCCTTTTCTTTTTTTTTTTTGGCTTCTACAGTGCTGTGTTTTAGATCTATGCTGAAAGCAGTGTTGATAACAGGGATGTTTTCTTTATTGCTGAGCAGTGTTTAGACAGCAATAAACCCTTTCCTGCTTCTCATCCCATCCCACCAGCAAGGAGACCAGGGGTACACAAGCTGGGAAGGGACACAGCTCTGACCCCAGCTGATCAAATGTGTCAGACTATATTTATATTCAGCCCAAACCATATCACATTCTGCTTGGCAATAAAAAATGGTGGAAGAAGAAGGAAGGAGGAGGTAGTGATGGTGCTTGTCCTCCCAAGTCATCATTGCACATGATGGGGGCCTGGTGTCCTGGAGGCTGAACACCTGCTTGCCCATGGAATGTGGTGAATGAGTTCTTAATTTTGCTCTGTTTACACATATGGCTTTAGCTGTTCCTTGGAAGCTGTCTTTATGTCAGCCCATGAGTTTTCTCAGTTTTACCCTTATGATTCTGTCCCTCATCCCACTGGGAACAAGTGGCTGTGTGGGGGTCAGCTGCCCCGCGAGCTTAAAGTGGGATGGCAACAATACATGTGATGCACTTCAGGACAGAGATAGTGCAGAGATAGTCTCTTATCTTGCCCAGAGGATGACTGGTAAACTTCATAAATTAGGACAGATGCTGGATGCTACTGTGATACAGTGATGACACAGTAGAAGACACACTGGTGCTACTGTGTCTTCTCCCCTTTTTTGGCCAGAAAAGGCAGTTTTCAAGCATTTTATACCTGTGGAGGAAATTTCATACCTTGTTGCTGTGGATGACTGACTGCCTCTTGCAGTCTCTTTGGACTAGGTGTAATGTACACGCACAACACATACTGTGATATAATGATATGATAATCATATCATACCAACACCTTAAGATAATGATTCTTCAAGAATATCTTCCAAGATAAATATGTTTTTATCTTCTTTCTGTACCTGCATACCTTGAGTTCTAGAAATTATTGACCTGATATATCGACCTTTCCGTGGCAGAAGACAAACTCTTTCTTGAAGAGTGGAAAACCCAAAACAACATCCAGTTAGTGGTTTACAGAGCACACAGGAGATTAATATTTTTTGAGAACCAGAATTCAGTCATTGATTTTTTGGTTTGGTTTTTGGGAAGGTTTTTTTGGTAGATTTTCGGGGGGTTTTTTGGGGGGGAGGGGTTTGTTTGTTTTGTTTGGGGGTTTTTGTTAGTTTTTGTTTTGTATGGGAACATGCTGGCATTTACATATTAAAACAAAAGAAAAAGACAAGATATTTTGCTAACCCTAGTGTTCGATAAACTTTATATTTTATTCTTTGTGAAGTCCCTAAATTTCTTCAAGAATATTTGTTCAGAATTCTTAGATGTCCTTTTTGTAATATTTGCTTACATTTTTCTGGAGAAAATAGTTATTGGCAGGTGATTATTTGCACACAGCTGCAGTGAAGACATTTCCAATTTAAAATAAATGCTCTGCTTTCCTCAAGTCAGATGATTAGGCATGAGTTTTGCTCACTGATTTGACTAGCAAACTTTTGTTAATTTTTTGGATGTCGTATTCATGAATTGAAGTCTAAAGTGCCTTTACTTAAAAGTGCCATCATTTACTTTTTAGGCATATTGAATTTCAGGATTTAATCATTGTGATCACTTCACATAACAAATTCAACAACTAAGACATCTTTAAAAACACAACTGGAGAAGAAACTTGAAAATCCTCCCCTCTCATGAAAAAAAAACAACCACAAAACAAAAAAACCCAAAAGAAATAAAAAGAAAAGAAGAAAGAAAATACCAGAAATAGATTGTAACCTGTGATGAGAGCTAATACAGTGAATCCTGTTCTGTCTGGTACTACTCACAGACTCAGATTATTGTTTAACACTTGTAAACCATAGATATAAAAATATGCTTATTTCCCATCTTTTAGACATCGCTGAATTAATGGATACTAGTGCTTTTAAGGAACAGTGAGTTCCTGCATTTTCCCATGCTTTTGCTACTGGAAAATCCTAGTTTAACCAATACACTTTTATGTCTTTTTAAAACTTTTAAAATCCCTCTGTTTTCTCTCTGATACAAGGGATGCTGATCTACACTCTTCTGCATTGAAACACCTTTTTGGATGTCATGTGATTTCACCTAGGAAATTTTTTTTCTTCTTTTCTTCTTTTTATCCCTTACATGCACATGCTTCCATCTTCCTTCACAGCTTCATCCCTTAAAACCTCTGGCACTTCTGACTACTTTTTTCTTAAAGTTTGGGGATTTTTGTTAGGTATTAATCCAGCAATTCTATATTTTTTACCTGAGCAGAAATTAGCTTATATAATAAAAGAGCACCTTTGGACTCAATGATCAGTTTTTTGCCATCCTAAAATACTTAGAAATGTCTTTACTTGCAGGAACCTCTTATTTTCTGGCCTTGTCTTTCCCCCCACTCAGATATCACAACTTTTATGTCTACATAAACCATTGCTCTATATTTCCAGCAACAATTTATAACTTTTTCAACATCAGAAAACAAATGTGGCCATCCTGAAAAATGGTGTGCAATAAAGACAACCTCACTATGCCTGAAGTTAGAGCTCAAGAGTACAGTCAATTTACCACTGTTAATCCCATTAAGTAGGCACCTCCTGATCCCTAGTAACATTTAGGTACTGCATTACACTTTGACTTGGGTAGCTGTGGTGAGCAATAAGCACTATGACCCTATTAAGAGCAGCTTTCCAAAGGTGCACAGGCTTATTTTGAAGATGAAACAAAGTATATTGAAAATATGAATGCTTTCATGTACCAGAGTGTTTTGTCTGAAAGTACCTCGCAGCTGCAGTCAGAGATCAGATATCTCATGTGCTCAGCTTTGTATAAAGCATATAATGAAGAGCTATTATCCAGTTCAGAGCCAACAGAAAAAGGCAAATAGAAGCCACAAAGGCAGAGAGGAAAAAGGATGGCTAGAGAACAAGAAATCAGTGAGGTAATACTCATTAGCATATCTTCCTTTTGTAGTCATCCTAGAAAAGGTCACATCTCCAATACCTCAGGATGAAAGTTCTAGAAACATGATGTAAAAATTGTCTTTTCAGTTTCAATTTTTGACTGCATACAATAACTACTGTTACTTCATTAAAAGCAAAACTACCTATTTACAAGTGATCAAATACACACCAAGTTAATAATTTCTGGGGTGTTTATTTCATGAGACAGCACTAAACTAGAGCTGTGAATAACACACTTGTTTCATAAGAATCAGCACTGAGATAATAGGAAGTTTTGGTTGCTACTGGTATGAAAAAGCTTTATGTTTCTGTATTTCTACAATGTGTAAGCAAAAGGACATACTCATAATCTAAATAAACTAAAGGGGTGGGAAAGCATCTTCAGACCTACGGTTATGACATATCCCAGAGAATGAGGATCTGTCTAAATTTCAAAATGATGTTGTAATCATTCCTGCAGAATGCCTCCTGCCAGTACAAAATAGTCACTGATCACAATTCAGTGTCAAGTATGAGAACAGAACAGCAAATCTGGATTTAATCTATAAAAATGGGATACCTTGATACCTCAACCAAATGTGCAAATATAAATAAAATGACAGCATAATTGCAAGAGCTTCAATTATTATAATTAGATAGGAATTCACGCTTCACTGATGCTACACTTATGCTGCCCTAACTATTTCAGCATCATAGCTTGGATACCACATCATTCATTCTTCAGCAGTAAGTTAACTCAAAGGTTGGGCTGCATTCAGAATTATTATTGTTACATAAATATTTTACTAGAATTATGTTCTTAATATATATATATACTCTAGAAATGTTTATTTTTTGCTACATTTCGAAAATTAGCAAAAGTTTTGGGAGCAAATACAGAAAATATGGAAGCTCCAGATGAAACTCAGGCTTCTCAAATTCAAATGAAAGTTTTAGCATGGTTCCAATGGGGCTCTTCACCCTAGAAATAGTGACTAGAGCAGTAAATTTTGCAGGAGTAATAGCCTTTGATTAATATAAATGCTTTGAGTCTGATTGTATTTATTAGGGCAGATTCAATGTAAATGAGGTCCATATACATGTTGACGTGACCAAAGGATCTCTGTCACTTATGGGGTTTGACTTAAGATGGTCAAGTCATGGAATAGATCTAAAAACATTTATGAATGTACTGCTATAGTTACACCTGAACTCATTATCTCTGCTGAAAGGTAGAGATGACTGCATTATTTAGTTCTGTGCCACACTCTCTTGGTGTTCTGTCTTTGAGTGCTGAGTTAGAACTACAAACTCCCAGAAGTATTTACCATGC
Source organism: Molothrus ater (assembly GCF_012460135.2). NCBI lineage: Eukaryota > Metazoa > Chordata > Aves > Passeriformes > Icteridae > Molothrus > Molothrus ater. The sequence continues at coordinate 84,660,158 of NC_050479.2, forward strand.
TCAAGTTATCTCAGAGGTTTTTACCAATGACCTTACCTCTGTTGCCCCATGCAGGTACATGTAACAATATCTCGTCTTATTATGACTGGTATGATGGACTCACCCTGATATGACTTATACTGCAGGAGGTAGGAATTTTGATGCTTGTTTAGTTGCAATCAGGCCATAGTGATGGTAATTCATAGCAATTTCTCCTTTACTCGCATCATTCAACATAGATTGATGTGAGTAACCCCAACAACTAAGTGGAGGAAACTCAATGGATGCACATGAGAAGCAGAGCTTAAAAGAAATAAATTACTACTGTTGTTAGTTGAAAATAAAGCTATTTAGAAATTCCTAAAGGTGTTGACACACAGTCACGAATTCAAATGAAAGGCTGTCAGGCAAAAGAACAAACTACAAGCTTGGTCTCTATGTAAACAGCAATTAATTGAATACAGGATTTCTGTAAAGCAATAACCCTCTGTCTTTTTCATAGTTCTTTTTCTCAGAAAGAAAATATATATACCTTCTGGAGAAATATTTTTCTTTTAAGATTTAAGGGAAGCGAGTATACCTTTTAATGTGATGTTACCTGTGCAATGAGCAAAGACACTCTTCACCTGACAAGACCCTTTCAAATTGCTTTTTTCACTTCTTTTACTTTTATCACTATTTCTTGTCTGCTGTTTCATTCACAAATGAGACTTCTTCATTTACCTATTTCTTATTAAAAGTATTTGAAAATGAATGTAGGTGGAAGACAATGCATCCAGTTCTGAGACCATTTGAAATGCTGAAATCCCAACCACATGTGGTATTTCTGATTTGTAAAATCAGGCAACCTTGGAAATTCAGCTGAAATCCATATATTTCAAAGAATTTGATAATTTTCTCTAATATCTTGTCATTTCCATAGAACTTCCTGAAGAATAAGAGAAAACATCTGTTTCCTCTTATTCTAGACAGACAGAAAGTAGACAACAATACTAGATGGAGGGTAATCCAAGACCTTTTAGAGTTTTCAGAATTACCCTGGAAAAAAACAAAACAAAACAAAAAACTCCTCCCAAAATATATTTGTATAAAATTTTATTTAATAATGAATAAAATATATATATAGACATATATGTTTATGTATATACATACAGGTATATATATATAGATATAGATATATAGGAATATATGTGCATGTATATACATACAGGTATGTATGTGTGTAGAATTTAGACTACATAAGTGTTCATATATACTTCATTAACATGCAAAAAGTCTGTATTGTTCTTCTCAAAATCTAAAGAACTGGCTTACTTTTAAAACTGCAGATGAAAATGCAAATTGAGCTGCACTTAACTTTTTGTAGTGCTTCATTTTGTGCAGTTCTAAGCAGTTACTGGTCAGACAACAAATGCAGTAGAACAGTGTTGGCCACTTTTGTGCTAAATGATTCCTGACCTCCATGCTGTGTGACTAAGCTAACAACATTTTTGGGAACTTTTTTCTTGTCCTTTGTGAGCTAGCTTAAAGGGGAAAAAATTCTGAGGCTTATTATCAAGTTTTCTCTGGATGCTAAGGTGAGAAGCAATGCTTTTAATGCGACTGTATTGAGGCTGGGCATCAAATCTAACAGTTTTCTCAACTCTTTTCAGAGAAAGACCTCTATTATCTCTGAATCTATTGCCATTACCCATAGGGAGTAAGTCCTCAGGGCCAAGTATTTCCAAACCTGGTATTTACACTGGGTAGGACAAACAGACTGGTGACTGCCCTAAGGCCTGGGTCTCCCTTGCAGCTGTAAACCCTCCACCCCAAACCATGCATGTGACTGAAAGACAAGGAGAGACACTTTTTAGTCTGCCAGAGTGATGTTTTTATTACCTCATGCTCAGGTTTGTGTTACATGCCTTTGATCCATTCTGACTTGGAATAGTTGTGCGTGGGCTATTGGACCATTGTTGAGGAACCACTTGAGTGCAAAAGGCAAGCTACCTCTAGGATGCAGGACTTAGAACCACATCCAGGCCTCTTTTTTGGTAGAATTACTTACTTTACACAAAATAATAATTAAAAAAATATGGTGGGAATGCAGTTTAAAATACAGTGTAAAATCAAGGAGCAAACTAGGGATACACTTTGTTTAGCATCATGGCTGTATCTGTGACTGTATTCTATTGTAGGATGGGACAAATCATGCCCCAGGTGTCCTTGTCCAGCTCTTCTGAATATAGAGAAAACCCATACAATAGTTATAAAGAGAGTATATTTGCAGTGGCTGAAGTTCAGTGAGCTTAATCCCACCCAGCGTACTGGCATGCATAGCAGCTGTTATGAAAACCTCTCTCCAGTCAAATCTACCTGCTTGTGCAGCTCAGCTGTAATCAGTTCAGCTAGCAGCTGAGGAAGAGGCTCAGTCTCCAGGTCATTAACCTCCCAGCAGTACATCCAGGAGTGGAGATGCTGCAGAATGTGCTTACTGGAAAGTTTACCCTTCTGCTGCAAGTAATCCCACCACTGCTTCTCATCCCTGTTACTCACACGAACCAAGCATGGCTCATTTCAGTAGCCATAAATAAAGATGAATGAAGTTTTGTTCTTATTCTCTATGGTCTCCTAGTGTTCCTCATTTCTTGGAGTCTCTAACTCATGGAGTCAGTGATTTGGGTACTAGTCCATTTTGTAATCCACAGCACCACATGTCCCATTAAGGGAGCAACAGGCTGTAGCCAAGAGCCCATTGGAGCATCTCACTATTTCCCATTTGAAACGCTCCTTGCTTTGCCTATTGTTAATCAGCAGAAAAACTTGCTGCCTCAGAGTGAAACCCATGGTTGTAAAGTGAATCCTCAAACACTTAATGGCAATGGCTAAAGGAAAAAAGAACCCAAAAATTTATGGTCATCTTCTGGGGTTTTATTTGTTTATTTATTTCTTAACAGCAGACTGTCTGGAGTAGTTTAAAATTTTAGACTGAGGAGGTAATCACATTTTAATTGAATTATTAAAGTGTGCAATTTTTCACAACTAGTAATAATTTTAATTACTTAATAAATTGCTTTGGTGTCATATTTGAATCTCATTTTGAGTACTATATTTCATAAAAATGTCTGAATTAATTAATATTAAAATGCAAGTGTTCAAATCAAGCAATTATTTAAGTAGTTAATGAATTAATGTGAGCTTAGAAATAAGAAAAATGAATGTCAGCTAAACAGCATTAGAGTTTGACCCTGAAATTTTTCCCAGTCAATATCTTAGCTGTATTCAGTGAAACCATTCCTCAAAATGAATGAGTTTACATATTCAAGGAATGAAAGTTATCCACTCTAACTGCTTACTTACTTCTGAGTTCTGTGTCTGAGAAAACATGCAAATAAGTAGAAATATTTGGACATAATTGAAGAACTCCAGCTTTCCAGGTAGCAGTGTTTGAAAAGGCATAAGGAATCCAAATTAGTTTTGCATGTATCATTGTTTAAATTGAAGGAATTATGCTTGCAAACTTTTGATAATAGTTTCTGAGTTGTTTCTTGGGAAGATAGTCCAAATATGCATAGCTTGTAAAGATAAAATTTGCCATCATCTAATTTGATTTTCTGTATAGCTAAAGCTAGATAATACAAGCAACATAATCTTGTTTTAAACCAAATAAATATTTCATTTTGTAAAGAAGAAATAAACACATACAGACATGAAACACTGATATGTTCACCTTCAGAAAGTAAATTTAGAGTAAAGAAACAAAAACCAGAACTGTAATTTCCAAATCTAACATGCCTAACATCTAACTCATGGCATTATGCTAAAGTTCTCTTCAGAGAAGTTGAGCAAATTGAATGTACAATGAAAGTGGCCTTAAGCAACTACCTAGGGGAAGAAATTGATTGCCTAATTTTAACTAAAAGTCAAACAAATTAGTGCTGAAATCCTTAGGGACACTTAGTGATCACAAGGGGGTTGGGGTTACTTATTGTAGCAAAGATTTAGAGCATTTCAAGCTTTCACAGTTTGTCCATTATATGAAGAACATTTGTTTTATCTCTATTAAGCTTCAGATCTCATAGCATTAATCAGCTTCCACTTAACTAGTAATTAAGAGCCAGAACAGTACAACCCAATCTAAAAAGTCAGAGAGCTCTCTGTTTCTCACCTTGCTTCATTTTCTTATAGCTGAAAACATCCTCAATTCATGCCAAGGCAAGAGTGCAGCACAGGTGTGAACGAGGCTGTGCAGCTGGCAATAGCTGAGAGCTCCCTTTCATCATGGGGTTTATCAATGTTCAAAAGGAAATGCTCTTAGCACAAAAGAAAAAAAAAAGGTTGAGGTAAACTGGAGGTACTCTCTGACATCTAGACCAACTCTTCTCATTAAGACAACCCTCTTTCATGCTGTTCTTTGTCAGGGCTGCTCCTCCTGTGGCAATTCAATTGCCAGTAAGTCTGCAGGTGACACCAATCTGGGAGGGCACTGAGCAAATAGACAGACTCAAGCTGTGGAGTGACCTGGTGGCAGTTGGGGCTGCAGGCAATGTCTGGGAGATTCAGTACCAATAAACATCTGTCTAAATACTCATGAGGAACTTGATATATGAACATTTGAGCATCTGTGGTACTACGGGGTAAGTTGTACGGAATGAGGGGCTAATTGGTTTCTATTTTGCCTTGAAGAATTCTAGAGTTAATGAGATCATTGCTTCCAACCTCCTCCTAGTTACTACTTTTCACCTCAGGAGAAAAATAACAGCAACAGAAAAACACACCCTGACACCTTGAAATTGCCTTTCAGGTCTGATGATTCTATTATCTTGGAAAATGTGTTGCCAGCTTAATCTTATATTTGTCAGGTCTTTCTGTTCAAATGTGGCTCTTCCCACCCTCTGATAATACACTGCTGTTATTTTGACTTTCCTACAACCCTGTCTTTCTGTCTAAAATGCATTTCTAGACAAATTCATGTCTTCCTTCATCTGAAATTCTCTGCCACAATCTGCTATTTACAGTCACCTGACAAGCAATTGGCTCATTCTCTGTGAGGTAAACAGCAAATGTGTAGCTCCTTCATCCTAGAAAAAAAAGAAAGCAAGATATTTTCATTTCTGTATTGGGTTAGGACAGAGAAAAACCCTCTATTTTGTTCCTCTTTCTGAAAGGTTTTTATGAGTTTTGGTAAATTTTGTAAATACATCGAGTTTTGGATTTCTCTGTGGAAAGACTATGCCCACACATACATATACAGATTTATGTATAGAGTGGGTATAGATAATTGGAAGCACATATATCCAGTTGTACATCTGGTCAAATTTTGCTTCAAAGAATATATTTCATACTATATGGGTTAATAATTTTGGGGTGCCTCAAAGAGAGTTTATAATCTTTGTGAAAATCAAAATTTACCCTATTCTTGTATGATGAAATTGTGGAATAAGGAATAAGACAGTAGAGGGGGGTCATGAGCTTAGAGAAAGGAAAACTGGGACACCTAAAACCCCAGACTCTCCTTAACTAACAGTTTGTCCAAGACAGCAAGTTTGTTACTCTGTCTGCTTCACCAAAAAGAAAAAGCAAACCACTGGGTTTAATGCAACTCCAGTACAGTCAAGTGACATATCTGCAGTTTTACCTTTCTTAATTGCAAAAGTCTGGAGATCAGGGGGAAAATAGCACTGAGAACACATAAGAGTGTTACATGGCTCCTTGGTGTGCAATTCCCTACTTTGTTGTACACTCCTCTATAACCTCAGGGGGGTGAGTCATAACATTCACATTTTTAGTGGCATTTTAGATACTTTCTTAGTACTTCAGATCCCCTGAGATTGGAAGTGTTCATGTTTAGAAGTACATAAGTTATTCATTCAAGTTTCATTTATTGCCTTTCTCTTTCTGTGTACAATTAGTTAAAGCCATATAAATATTTAAGATTACCTAAATAGAGATATAGATACTCCATATAGATTACTTATAAAGAGTGATTCTAGGAGTGGAATAAGGAGGAGGCTGGAGTGGAAGCCAGACCTATGAATCAAAACACTATGTCAGCGAGCCTCCTCTGAATTTCTGTTTAAGTAGGAGACCACATTATGAAATTATTAAGTCGCTCAGCAGCGAGTAGGAGCCCAGTGTATTGATACATCTGCTTAGAATTCACTGGTTTTATCTGGAGGTCATTTTACAGCATAAATCATTAGATCAGAGATTTTAAAGGCCTCCTACCCTTTGCAGAGCAGATGAACGACCTCCAGGCTAGCCAACATGGCTAGTTCAGTTCAGCTCCTCAGAAGAGGAGCTGCCTCTCTGGACTAAGAGCAGACACAGGTAGCCCACGCTCAGTCTCCAACAGAACAAGGTTCAGACCTCCCTTTGTCAGGTGACATGTCCCACTAACTGGCTGCACATCCCTAATAACACCAATGCACCCATGTCTAAATACTCATGTGTAATGTGGTCATATATAAACACCTGAGCTTTTGTGGTACTGCAGGAAATGTATTACCACAGAGTCATTTAAGTGAGAAAACACCTTTAAGGTCATTGAGTCTGGATATCAACCAAGCACTGCCAATCCACCACTGCACTATGTTCCTCCATGCCCCATCTGGACATCTTTTGAATACCTCCAGGGATGGTGACTCATCCAAAGTGCATGTTTGAACAGCATGCAGCAGCAGATCAGTCAAACTGAAATGCATACAGCAGGAGGTGACTAATGGCTTACTCGTGCTGCTACTCTGTTATGAAAGCATGGAATTAATGACATCACTGCTTCCAGCATCCTGACTGCTATATTTGATCTGCAATCAAAAAAACATCAACAAAAAAAATAGGGGAAAAATATTTAAAAATTGATGCCGTGATAAACTGCCTTTCCCAGTTTGATGTGCCCTTCACACATGTAAGAATCCTAGCTACCTAGGTGGCACCCAAAATAATTACTCTGCTAATAATTACTCTGCTAGGGGCTTCTATTCCCCTTTGCTACTAAAACTCTTACACTGACTGTCAAAAGCAGGAATCCTGACTTTACCCCATTACATGTCTTTACTTTGCGATCCTTAACAAGTAAAGAAGACACAACTATACTTTCTTAAAGGCCTGAGTTTTAATATATATTTTTAAGTGTCTCTTTTCAGTTGCTTTTTGTGTGGGTTTTTTTGTTACTTCTTCTATGTATTTTTATTGTTTTTCTTCTTCTAAGTAAAATTACTACTAATACCTCACTGGTAAAAAAATTACATGCAATCAAGCACAAGCTGGTTTAAAAAATAGATTTATGCTAAAATCACATCTTTTAAAATAAGCAATTCATTGCTCTAATCACTTTTTCTTTCAGCTTTTCTACTCCTCAACATTAAAATAAGGAGGATTATTAAATTGCATAAGCTTAGTCATTAGCAGGTTGTTAAGATGCTGAAGTGATTGACATCTGTCTTTTTTCCATATTAGCAGCTTAATCTGCTGGTATGGCCAATCAAAACAAAAATAGCTTGATTATTTGGTGGGTGCTTAGCTCGAACAGGTAATTTAACATGCCTTTATAATCAGAATATACTGATATACTTTTAGAGATCACCCGATAGAAGCAAACAGTTCTGAAGGCTTTCAAATTATTGTGCCATTGGGTTTGAAGGAGGTATGTGAGCTGAAAGTCATGGTAAAAACCTGTCACTGTTTTGTTCCTAACCAATAACTGCAATTCATTGTGTATGTACCTATGTAAAACACCTTGAAAGAGGATGTGAAGTTTAGTTTTTTTCCATAAGTTTCCCAATTGCTCTCCTTCCAAGCAAAAGAAGGAAAAAAAGGCATTTAATTGAAGTTTAGTTTGCCTTCAGAGTGATTCCTTGGAGCTTATTGTGCTTGTATTTTCAATTCCAACCAAAATGACCTTACATTTTGTAAACAAAGCCTTTGAAGAAGGAAAACAGTGCTTTCATGCTAGTTCACTGCCAGCTGTTCTGCCTTTCATCTTTTTTCTATTACAGAGCTTTTACAAAGGAAAAAGCAACAGTAGACTATATATAATTAACAGTACACCTTGACCTGCATCTCATGGTTAAAATATTTAAATCAGCAGCATGTCAGATACAAGTGAACAATGCTACAGTAAATTAGGAGCAGCAAACCTTTTCAAAAAGACTGCAAAACCTTTTCACAAAAGTAGCAAGATAAAAACACTTGAGCCCTGAGTGCTCCTTAAACCAAAATATATGTAACACTCTGAAAATGCCTTTAAATGGAACTTAATTTAGTAGTAGTAGTGAAATTTCTTTCCATTAGTGTTCCATGTTTCATCTAACTGCAAATGCATAGAAGGCATTGGTTGATTAAGCTTTAGGAAACTGTCAGTATACTGCTGCACTGATATAAATTGAAGTGATGAGCACTGGGCTACATGCAGGCTGCATATATTGTACATAGCTACCATTTCTTACTTAAGCCACTGAAACTATGACCTATGCACTGATGTATAATCTAAGCCACTTTCTCTCCCCAAAATTCTTTGGCTTAACCCTCAAAATAAAAAGCCCCAAGAAATGTTAATAGTCTTCTTCATATTTGAAGAACCTGAGTATGCATATGTGGTAAATTCTTCATTTGTAGATACTTAAACTACGTACAGTTTAAAATACATAAATCAGAAAAAAAAACCCCAAAAAATGCCACGAAAATATTTGATTTGATTGCTGAATAATTATTGTCAACAAGATTCCAAAAATTTCACTTTTCCATCTGCAGCTGGTATTACAAGCAGATCACCAAAAAATTCATATCAAGGTAGCATAAAAGTGATAAGTACAATCAATGATCGCTGCCTAGATAAATCCCTGACCTGGGAATAGCTTTGGACTGAAAGAGAGGGGGTTTGGATATTAGTAAGAAATTCTTTACTGTGAGGGTGGTGAGGCACTGGCACGGGTTGCCCAGAGAATGTGTGGATGCCCCACCCCTGGAAGTGTTCAAGGCCAGGCTGGAAGTGGCTCTGAGCACACAAGAAGGGGTCCTCACCCATGGCAGGGGGTTTCGAACTAGATGATCTCTAAGGTCCCTTCCAAAACATTCTTTGATTCTATGATTCTGATTTAAGCATCGAGTAAGTCCATTTAGATAAAAAAGTGAAAGGAAATTAAGTGAAGCCAACAGATATTAATCTGTATTTATAATGTAAGAGTAAAATTAATAAACCTCAAATTAATTAATTTTTGAAATGTATATGCTTGGACCCACAGATGCTTGGATCCAATGTTTTTTAACTAGTTCTACTGAATAAACTGCCACAGTGTGAAATATAAAATTGTGTGTCTTTCCCAACTAAATTCATGGAGGTAACTAAGCATTTCATGGCTAAAGATGTAATTTGTCATATTAATGAAATATTCCTTTTAAAAAATCTATATACGGCCTATTCTGATGTTGAATAATTTATAGGGACAACAGTGCTCTTTCAAAAAGAATTCTCATTACCATTGTAAAGGAAAGGTAGTACATGATATTTCTGACCACATATCCTATTGTGATGCTAAGAGCACTTTACTGCATGATTGAAAGACTTTTACCCCTAACTACAGTTATGTGACAGTAATAAAGTATTGCCCATTTAGGATAAAAAAATTACCTTCCTTTTCTCCTGCACGTTTAGGTTTCTGGTCTATGTGTTCCATTCTTAGTCGCAGGTTCAGTCTGCCTATCCTTGGATACCGATGCAAGTACCAATGAAAGGAAAATAAAATCAAAACTTAAACTGGAAAAGTCATCTTGAAGTCACCTGATCAACCTACTTCCAAAGCCAGTCAGACCAGTTCCTCTTGAATACTTGAAGATGTTGAAGAACAGGTTGATACAATTCTGAGCAACTTGGACTAGTGAAAGGTGTCCCTGCCCATGGCTGAGGTTGAAACTAGAAGACTTTTAAGATCCCTTCCAACTCAACCCAATCTATGACTTGTGTTCTATGATTTGGAGTCTATGATTCTTTCAAAGCTCGATCTCAGTTTGAAATTAGATTGTGTAGACTTGTCCAGTGAGCATTGAGCAAGAATTGAGGTTTTGCAAGCTGTGTAATCAATGGCAGAAGAAACTTTGAAGACCAATATATCTTCCTCAAAATCTGAAGTGCTCTTTAGAGTTGTTTGTGGACATAAAAATGAGATATTTTTTGAAAGCTGTGACTTCCAGTTTTACCTTTTTACTTTCTTTCCTGTTTCAATGTTGTTGGAAGGCTACTAGAAAAGACACCACTTTTTAGCATCTGATTCTGGTGGTATCTTGTATTTGAGGTTTATTTTAGAATAGGGTAGTGCTGAACAATAAAGCTTAAAGACTGCATATGCCCTTCAAAGAAAAAATATATTTTATTGGAGTCAACATTATGAAAGCTATTATCAAGCAGTATCTTTGGATTTTTTTTTTTAATACAGGGCCTTGTGAAGCTGCTGTATTGGTCTTGACAAAAGAATGTCATCTTGCTGGACTAGTGAAATCCCTTCATATGGTTGATCTGGGAAACAAAAGCAGCTTGTATAATTAGTGTATTTTTTTTTTTCAAATGCTTTATGGTTAGTTCAGCATTACTCTGTAGGGCTGTTGTGGTTTAGGTTTTTTTTTTTTAACCCAAAGCATCTGAATCAGCTTCCAAATGTACATAAGAAAAGGGGTGTGGAGTACAAAAAGGAAATGTGTGAACAAGACAAATCTGTCTACTTTGAACAGCCACTGCAGCTGTAAGGACACCTTCATGGTCAGTCAGGTTCAAAGTGTCTTTTTCTTCCAAATCACAAGTATCATTTACTGAAATAATACTAACTGTGCTTTGGCTTTTATGCAAATCATCTAGTTATTGCTCATCACAGTTAATATAAGATGCTGCTTCTGAAAAAAAATATGCACACTGTAATGCTAATTTCCAAGACAAGGTTTCAGTTTAAATTAATAATTTTCAGTTTTCTTGATCTTCAGCTGTACTGTTGCTTTTCAGTTGCTAATATTACAAATTCATTTGATTATATGGGTCAGAACATCACTGGATGTAAATCACTGTACTACTGATGTGCTGGTGCTACCTAATGACCTACAAAATAGGAGCTCACAATATGGACTTCATATTATTTGACACTGAGAAATAGTTTTGGGTTGACACCACAGTATTATATTGGAGGCACTTTAAGATTAGTTTCACAAATGCCTTTAGATTTAGTACTTTGAAAGTCTTACGATATTATTTAGTCTTCCTGATTATGATAGCTGTTTTGTCCATTATTTCCAAATACTAGGTTTCAAGAAATATATAATCCTATCAGATTATTTATTTTATCTAAATCTAGGTTTAGATCTTGTCATTACTTGAAAAGATTTGAATAGAAAGCCTGATGACGATGGAGATGCACACTTGAAGAAATTATGATTTCCTAATTTCCTAGTCTCATGGTAAGGTCACTGGAGATTTTCTTCATTGGAAACATAAAAAAATCTAATTAATTTATTCTTTATCAATTTAATTTCATAAGATTTCAAGAGAAGTAGTTGTCATTTTGTTAAAGGTACATTTGATGTCAGAATAGGTGATTATTTGTGGTTTCTTGATTCAGGATTCTCTCAGATTCAGAGTCCATTCTTCTAGATGGTCATGGATTTACTGCTCTCTTCTGTATTTTCTCACCCTGTGTGGATACAAGAATGCTGACTACCTTCCTTACAGAAGACAGAAAGTCTTCTTTTGAGCTCAAAGCTCAAGGTGGGATAAGGTGGGATAAAATCATAAGTACCACAAAGCAAATATATTTGGCACTTCCTATGTTCTCATGTGTTACACAGTCCTAAAATCCCAATTTTATGACTCAACAGTGTTCTCATGTCTACCACATGCCAGGCAATGTGTTTCTCTGACACTGACCTAGAAGATGGACTAGAAATCCTCAGAAAGTTGAGAATGTGGTGTCGGAATCTGCTTTCCACACAAACCAAAAATTCACCAGCACATCTCAGGAAACACCTAACTCTCAGTTGAATAATCTATTTTACTGTTCTAAGGCCACTGTGTAATGTTTGCTAAGAAACAGAATAGTTTTCCTCTATTTTAATATTATGAATATTAAAAACAAAAGAAAACACAAAATATTTTCATATTTTCTGCTTGGAATGTTGAATTCAAAGAAAAGTTATAATATTAGGAAAAGTATGAGCTGTTAGTGTTCAAATTGTATTAGATAAGATTCCTTTATACAATGCAGAATAGCTCCATTGATCATATTTCAAATCAAAATTCACCTATAAACTGAAATGAAGCATATTAGACTGATAATGAACTAAAAATATAAATTTCCCTATAGTTCTGAGAATTGGTCTGGGGAAATCTCAAGGAAGTTTCCTTCTCTCGCCCTTGAGATCTTTTCTCCTCATAAAATGTCATTGAGTTTTCTGTTACTATGATAGGGCCTTGACAAGGAGTTGAGAGGTTTTCCTTCAGTTCAGCAGAGGGTTCCAGAATATACACAAGCTGGGGAGTTTCTGTCTTCATTACCCCCACAGTGCAATGGAGTGGTTAAATTCCCTGCTGCAAGCTAATTACACTTCTCTATGGCACAGAACACTTGTCTTCCCATAATTAATTATGAGTAAGAAAAAAAAATACCCTTTTGTTGTTTTTAATGAATTAATCCTTCATGAAAATAATTTCTGTGACATAACAACAAAAGGACATTTGTTCACTGTTCTCATCACCATGCACACCATAGTACATAAATGGCCTCATGTGGGGACTCTCTTTGTCTCCTCGGTCCAAGAACTTACTTTATTGCAGACATGGGAGTATTAATACCCTCAATTGCTGTACAGGCAGATAAGACTGTCTAGATCATTATAACAAAAAACTACAGAGGAAAGAATCCAGTGTTTTGATAGTAATTCTCTCTCTAAAATCAAAGGAACAGTTCCATTAAATGGATTTTTCTTCAGACATAAAAAGCCCACATTGCCCTACTTAATCTAGTCATTTGAAACACAGCTTAGATAAATCTATTTGACTAAATGAAGAAAGTCAATCTCTGTTTGATTGCTCATCCAAGGTGTAGGAAAGGAATCCATTATGTCACAAGATTGAGTAACTCAAGATGTGCTTTGTAAGATTAATGGATACTGTGTCAAATGTGTATTTAACTGGGTTGTGCTGAAGAGCCTGAATATAGCTATCTGGCATTTTGCTAAAGCTGACATAGGATGAAATTCTCTAATATTGTGCATAGTAGCTGCATTTCTTTAATTCTTCATGGAAGTTGACTGGATCATTGAAGCGTAGTAGATAAATGTTTACATTACCAGTGAGATTCCACAAGCTCTAATATGCTTTCTGTCAGGTAAAATCACAGAATCATGGAATGATTTGGTTTAAAAGGGACCTTAAAGATCATCTTCTTCCCCATGGCAGGGACACCTTCCACTAGACCAGGTTGCTCAGTGCCACATCCAACCCGGCCTTGAACACTTCCAGGGATGGGACATCCACAGCTGTTTTGGGCAACTTGTGCCAGTGCCTCAACACCTTCACAGGAAAGAATTTCTTAATATCTTATTTTAATCTATCTTCCTTTGATTTAAAACCATTACCCCTTGTATTATCACTGAACTGATTTTAATTTAAGAGCGGGTGTTATATTACCTACAGAAGATCAAAACCACAGGTGGATTTCCTGCTGCAGCTGCCTGCAGATACTGTTTCATCACTTGATCTGGGCGTGGACACCACAACACCAGAGACCATGGGAGAATCTGAAAGAATAATCACACTAGAGTTCTTCAGTAAAATCACATCTGTTGCTACAACAGATAGAGCAGGCATTGCAAAACTTGTTTGTATTCATAATGCTGATTTTTATGACAAGATGTTGGCTCACATAGCATTTATCTCACCCTATGACATTTTCTCCTGCATTCTTATTCATCTTCTCTTGAGTAATGTATATAATTTATTGCAGTTTAATTTCCTTAGACTTAAGTTTATAAGAAAAAGTAGTATGAAGTAGCTTAAATTGTTGAAAATTTTATAGTATATTTTGGATGAAAATACAGAACTCATGCTACCAGTAATAATATTATATTTAAAATGACGTATAAGAAGTTCACACATTTTCTCTTCATTTCTTCCATAATTTTCAACAGCTGTCCTTTACCTTTTGAGATAATTAATTAAATATTCTTCATAGGCACTGAGACCATTATATCCCCATTTCACTTGTAATAAATGAAATATATTGATCTAATAAACTCTTCCATGACAGGAGCTTTCCAATATATCTTTAGATATCTATTTTAAGGCAGCTGCCCAGATTCACCCATTACTCAGTTGGAAGAAATAACACAACCTATCCCATCAGTCAAAGGCTTAGGCTAAGATGAGATGAAGCGGTTTCTCCAAGAATCATTTTTTTTTGTATACAAACTCTGCAGGAGGGCAGGATTATAACTTATTTTATGTCACTCACAAAATGTTAAGAAATTTAATATTTTCCATTCCACAAATAATAACCAAAAATCTTACCCTTTTCTGCAGTAATCTTACAAACAGCTGGCAGAACACACAGGCTTCTGGTAGGAAATGCTGGATTGGTGCTTGGAATTGGGTTTAGTTAGAAGCTTTTTAAATAATTCCAACAGCTAATCCAGAACACATGTCTCTATATGTTGAAGTTGTCCCTCTTAATTTCAGAGGGGGTTGGACTAGATGGCCTTTGAAGGTGACTTCCAACCCAAACTTTTCTGGGACTCCAACATTTCAGATTCAGAAAAATGGTGTAATTACAGTTAGTTTAATTCCTATATTATGCTTTGCATCCAGTCAATTTAATGATTTGGCTTTACCACTCCTCTTTCAACATCATTTGCTGTTACTTATCCTGGTTTATATATTCATTCTATTAATTCACCAGAAATCAATTATTGTGTTCTGGAATACTCATTGCCTTATAGAAAAGTCCATCATCAACAGGTTATTTTATCTTACTCTTTGCAATCTAAGGGTTATGTGTATTAGCATAGGATGGAAAGCACTGCTAAAGCATCTTCCTGCAGAGATGTGCTATTTCCTTCCACTTACTGTCGAAGGGCTGAAAAAACAGCAAGTATAAATTCATTTATGTGTGGCTATTTGGGGCGGAGGTTAAGCCCAGGGAAGAGCATTATTTGTTAAGCCACTACAAAGACCAGTGACCTCAGCACTTCTGACTCCAAGAAGTCCTTCCTCTGTAGGCTGCAACCACTCAGCAGCTCCCTAGCACAGGGCATACAATAGTGAATTCTGAAAAAGAAGAGAGTGGCAGTTATCAATAAATTATGGTACAACACTGTGATGGACCTGAGGATATTAGAGGTCCTTTATAACATTAGTGGTTTTGTAA
The DNA here is from genome assembly GCF_012460135.2 of Molothrus ater. Classification (NCBI taxonomy): domain Eukaryota; kingdom Metazoa; phylum Chordata; class Aves; order Passeriformes; family Icteridae; genus Molothrus; species Molothrus ater. Next base: position 84,675,517 of record NC_050479.2, read on the forward strand.
TTCTGTGATTCCATGGAAGGCTCTGCTGTTGACCTCCAATGCAGGAGAAATGAAAGCCCACAGAAGCTGTTGTGCATGTTTCTCTACCCATCCTGCTGATGCATATTTGTAAGACTCCATCAGCATAATTAACAGATGTTCCTGCCTTTACTTGGATAGAAATATTAGTACTATTTGGAAGAAATCAAGGAATTATTAAGAAAGTCCAATATGAAAGTAAACCAAAGTAGAAGTTTAAGGATGGAATGAGACATAGTACTAAAGTGCAGCTGAAGTTTAGTTTAGCACAGGTGTCACTACACCTCCCATCAGCTCACTGTGTACAAGCTCCGCATGGTCTTGCCATGGCACAAGTTGCCAGACATGTCAAACATTTCAACAAGGAGGATGTTTGGTCTGGCAAAAGATGGGCAGAACCTACTTTCTAGTAAGGTTTTGAAGGAGGTTAAAGCTGAAAGAGAGCTAAGACTGGGGCAAAAGCCTGTTTCTTTGGATCTGAGGTTAAACCCCAAGACTAAATCAGTGGAAATAGAGTAAAGGAAGAATATGAGCAACAGAGGTCAAGAGCTGTGCCGGGATGGAAACAAATATCATATAAGAAAGGGCTGAAGCTGAAAAGAGTTTATATATTTTAAACAAGATTGGAATACAAGAATGAAATGTAGAGAAGTGTCAAGGAGAAGTTAGTACAAATACTCTTTTTTTACACTCAGCAAATATCTGAAAAACATTGCAAATAATGTAACAAAGACAAATTCTTCAGAACTGCAATGGAAAAGCATTAGTCCTTCCATAAATGCAGTAATTTTCAAAATGAGATTTTATTCTCCTCTTATAACATTGTTTTAAACAATCAAACTCATTAAATACTGCCCCACAGTAATGGAAAATGCTGTTGCATTTTAAATGAATCCTGTTATCACACATTTTGGTAGGAAGTAAGGACATAACATTTCCCTCTTTGAAGTCAGACAGATTTTTCTTTGACCATCTACTTGAGTGGGAACAAGCTGAGGCACAATTATCAATATTTTTGAGTGTGGGCTCTAATTTAATCCAAACATGGGCAGCCCAGTTTGTCTGCACAGCTTGAGATGCCTTTGGCTTAATTTTCGTAATCAAAGCATATTCACGGCATTCCTGTACAAAGCAAAGATGACCTCTTCCTAGCTGGGTGGTCATTTTATTAAAACATTGAGTTTATAAGTTCTTCTGAACACATTTCTTGCTGGCTGGAACTTAGAAAAAGCATCTATTCATTCCTTATAGCTAAAAGGAATTTACTGTTAGCTTTCAAGGGAAACCTGCATGTTCTTGGATTCTTAGGATCAGAGGTTTTGTCTTTCCATTTCTATATTCCCAAAGAAAATAATGCATGTGTTCTCTGTTTTGTCAGCATAATATTTATAACGCCTTTAACTATTAATTTCCTTGCCATAAAGTGCATAGGTTTTGTAAATTATGTGAGAGTGACAATGCTGTAGTTTCCTTGGCAACCTTAACTGGTTTTCAAAACAGTGTGTTTCATGTTTGGAATAAGCATTGATTTGTAGGATCTCACAGGAAAAAAAAAAAGAAAAGAAAAATGAAAAGAAAGAAGGAAAGAAAGAGAAAGAAACCTCTTGAGGGAAAAAACTGGCAACTGAAACGATTGCAAATCAACCTTCCGCCACTTAGTCATCTCTATGATATGAACATTAAAGTGCTAAAACTTAAAGAAAAATGCATCTGAAGCTGTCAATTTTTTTTTATTTTTTTTCTCTGCCTGAAGTCCAAAAAAGCTAGGTTTTAGCTTATTCTTCCTAAACTTGTCTTACTTTAAATTTGAAAATTTGCTAATGTTTATACACTAATGAGATGCTTGCTAGGAACCTTTCTACTGGTTTTGATGGTGTTTATTTCCCCATTTTTATAAATAAGCACACTAAATACCTCTGCATTACAAAAGGGGAAGTTAGGCATGGTGAGGCATAAGATCAGACCCTAAACTAAATATCTTAATTGTTGAAACATTTTCTATGACCTGATTGGAAAAGAGATGTTGTGTTAATCAATATGGATCTTTATCCTTGAGAGAAAGAAGATGATTGTTTCTTTTTATGGGGAGGGTGCTTGTGAAAAGTTTATTTCTTTTAACCAAATTTTAGATTATCCCCAGGCAAAACTTCAACAACTGGAAAAATATTATGTATTCTGTGTTTGGCATTTTCATACAACTCTGTGGTGTTTTCTGCATCCTTCTGTTTTTATGGTATGCTAATGAGGTACTGGTTATGTAATAGAGAAGAACATAATGGAAATAATATCATTCCAATAGCATGAAGGGGGCAAGCATGGTGAAATCATTCCATTCTCTCTTGCTTTCTGTTCAACATTAGCCAGGACCCTGTCAAAATGCTCAATGAAAGAAGGTGTTTGCATTAGTCTAAAACCTGATTCTCATTTAAAGTAGATATTCAGTTATGAGGATCGAGCAACAGGAACATAGAAAGCTCTAATGCTGCTGTTTGTGGAAAAACTGCAGATGTCATCATTTGCCCCCACAGTCCTTGGACTGTGTAGTTATGAGCAGAAAACAGAATCAAAACTGGGTGAAGGGTTGTGATTTGTAGGGAGCTTGGACATATGAGCTGAAGTTGTATGAGATAACTCATAGGAGATATGTGGTTGAAATCCCTATATAGACAATATAAAGGCATAGCGAAAAGAAACAACCACAGAATTTGTACCCTATTTGGTATTCTAGCCTATGTAATTCTTTAAATTGAGCATCAAGATTCTGCTAACAAAGATCACGGAAATGTAGAATATTCTGAGGTGGAAGAGACCTAAAAGAATCGGGTCCATCTCCTGGCCTTGCACTGAACAACTCTCATACAATGTGCCTGAGAGCATTGTCCAAGGGCTTATTAAACTCTGCCAGGCTTGGTGCTATGACCACTTCCCTGAGGAGCCTGTTCCAGTGCCCAACCACCCTCTGGGTGAAGAATCTTTTCCCAATATCCAACCTAAACCCCCACTGACCCAGTTTCAAGCCATTCCCTCGGGTCCTGTCACTGATTGCCACAGTGAGAGATCAATGTGTGCCCCTCCTCTTCCCCTCCTGAGAAAGCTGCAGGTTGCAATGAGGTCTCCTCTTAGTCTCCTCGTCTCTAGGCTGAAGAGACTAAATGACTTCAGCTCTGCCTCATAAATCTTCCCCTCCAGAGCCTTCACTATCTTCTTAGCTCTCCAATGAGTGCTCTCTAGTAGCTTAATGTCTTATATTGTGATGCCCAAAACTGCACACTGTAAGATATTACTTCTTACTGATAGCAAATGTGGAACTCTTCCATATTAGACCCCTGAGACAGAATCTCTCTCAATGTGATTCACACATTTTAATATGAAAGGGACAGAAGAGTTTGGATTTAGAAGAGAGCTCCTGTAGCAGGGATGGTCTCTCTTTTCTAGAGCTAAGATATCTTTTACTAAATCTTCTGCCTTGTAGTAATATCTTATGTATCATTTGTGTAAGGAGAATGTAGCTCCATCTTCTAAAGTTTGTTTTGGATGTAATTTACTTCTGCCAGCTTAGTTTTCTGACAGCTTGATGCATAGCCTCGTGAATATCATTGCATTGATACAATCTGAAAGAACTTTCTCCAACATTTGACTCAGGGCATTAGGAATCCATCACTGCTACCAAGCAGAGGGCAAATACTGATGACCAAAGAACACAACTATTTGGCAGATTGGTACTCAAGCTTGAATGGTAGAGAATGGTATCAGTAAGCTGTGCATGTGCATGAATTCTTCACACTTAAAAAAACTAAAAAGTTGAAAATTTGCCTCAACTTGGAGCAACACTGCTTAGATTTCTTATCAGGGTTGGTTTTATGGATGCTTTTCTTAAGTATCTGAAAGATTATGTCCATTTATAAGTGAGTAACCACTTGCTCTTGTCCTGTGGCATTAATCTCTCCTTGCTTTTCTGCATTTAACCATTTAAATGATGTATCTTTACACAAGTACTTCTCCAACAATCTACTCCGGTTGGGGGCATCCTTCCATGAGATATGTAGTTATATTTCCACAGAATTCCACAACAAATATTCATATGTTCTCTTCACATTCACCCACATCAATGTAGGTACATGTGCAGAGATCTCAGAGATTGACTATCATGTACACTAGGAGTCCTTTACACTATGAGAAAAATCTAAGTAGATAGTGAAGTCATCTGTATTACTTCTCCATCCACCTCTAGGCCTACACTCTGACACCCAAGTGTATAAGCCTGGCTTTTATATTAAGAGTCTTTTGGAGCTCTTGCGCCTCTGCGCCCTTCCCAAATTTTAAAAATACCTATAGACGATCTAAAATTAAAAATCAAAATATTCTGACAAGCCCGGTAACTCTGGGTAACTCATTACATTCTATAATGCATTTGCTCCTCATTGTGTTTTCTTTGTATAACATAAAATACAGGAATACATGCATAGTTTTTACACTTATTCTCACAAGAATGGTGTTCTCCAGCTTTCTACCAGAAAATAAGTGAAAGCTTAAGAGAAAATATGCTTAAAAGAAATAAAAGCATAAAGCTTACATTTCTTTTTTCTGTAGTAAATTCATAATTGTTTGATGGAGAAAAGGGAAATAAAAATGAAAAAGGTCTCAGGCAATTAAGAAAATTGTAGCACTTACTGCCTATGTCCTCAGAAACAAGGAAATAATACAATTGTGCTTTTCAAAGCATTCCAGCACTTTTGAATAATTACATTCCCAATTATATGTAATAAACAGGTAGTGGAATAGACCAGCATGGAGCTTGAGAGTCTGAGTCCTCGTACAGCACAAAAATGCTCATAAAAAGACCTTTTAGAAGCAGAGGCAAGACAATTAAGTATGGCATCAGTGATGTTACAGTTTTAGCATATGTTCAACACCATTGGTTTGAAGGGAGGAGTTAAATTACCAGAGGCCTGCAATGGCTCTGATATTATCAAACACAAATTTTTCTGCTCTATTAGTCCAATTATCTTGTAGGTAAAAGAAAAAGATTGTATAAGCTCATAACATCCAAATCTGTGTCTCTTTCCACTGAAGTTACTGAGAGTGTTACCCCCATATGAATGGTAAGGTCTAATTTTTTGGCTGCTGATGGCCCCTAAGCATGAGCATAAATGCCAAATCCAGGCGCCAAGGCAGCAGAGTCAGACAAAGAGTTTGGCAGTTCCATTCAAGTACCTGACTGAATGCTGGGGAGATCCCTCTGGTTATACTGGCTTTTTTGGTGAGCTAATAAACTAATATCATTGGTGTCCCTCCATAGTGCTGTCTGTGAGGAAATAATTAATGCTGACCTGCTGGCTCTCAGTGTCTTCCCTTTGCAGCACAGAGTGCTGGAAATCATTAGGGACTGAGTTGTTAAGACATGTTTTATGGAGCTAGCACAATACCTAGAGAATACTCTCAGCTGTGCTCCTGCTGTTTGACAGCAATGGTGCTGCGTAATGCAGTAGGGAGTCAGGATTTTCAAAGGTATAAAACTTGGTCTGCAATTTAAAAATGTTTAGCTTTGCACTAAATTGCATTTTTCTTGGGTTTCTGGTTAATTGTTGAGGCTATAGTGCACTTGAATCTCTCTTCCTTACCTTTAATTATTTTACTTGGTTTTTATGGGTAAAAGTAAGAGGTAAGCAAGACTGGTTTTGTTTATTGTAAGCTTGGGAAAAATAATAGCATAGGAGATAAGAGGGGTATAGTTTAAAGACACTTTTGTGTGCCCCTCCAAGGTGTGATGGTTATGTTCCCCTGGTTAAAATAGCCTCTGGGTTCCCAGAAAATTCGCTTGGTTGCAAAGGCTGCAGCAGGGGACTGGAGCATCAGCTTACACTGATCCTTTGTTGTGTCTTTTTTGCTCCCCCGCACAGTGAAACCCACTTGTCCTCTGCTCAATATCTGCTCTTAGAGAAAGGAGTGGAAGATCCATGCTCATATCTTTGTAGCAAAACAACTGTTTTCTAATCTGGTGATTCACTTAAGAGATATGGAAAGCTCATTATTTCATTCTATCAGCATCTATTCTGAGAAAATATTCTTAAATAGTTATTAGTGCTTTGCTGGTTCATGTTGATTGCTTGGAAGCAAACACAGGTAAATGAGCCTGTGGTCCTCCTGCTTTTTTTTTGGAAAATATTTACTGAGCCAGAGGAAAAAAGAAAGTGCAGTGTCATGGATGAACTTTTAAGATACTCATGTCAAAGGAGGGCTCAGTCTTTGTTCTTTCTTTCTCTCTTCACATTTCTTCATTTGTGTATCCTAGTGCAGGTGCAGCTAGCAATTCCCAAGGGCCTCACTACTTTGTTTATGGTGTACCAATTCTGGGAGCACAGATATTGAGTTGCAGTTGTTAAAACATCACTTCCATATCCCTGAATATTATTTTCATAGAACATGAGAATGTTGATAGGATGAGCAACTTGGACTATTCCAGAGCATATATGCAGATTAGATTAATGCTCTAGAGGACTATTGACATTTGCTTTTATGTTAAAAGCCTCTTTTTAAACTAATTACAAAGCAATAACAACAGAAATTTAAATTTCTGTTCAATTTTTTAAAAAAAAAGAATGCCAAAAAACCCCACCTAAAACAAACAAACAAACAAAAAGCAATCAAAAAGCCCCAACAAAATCAAGGAAAGCTTCTGAATGATATTTGAGGCCCACTATTCAGCTAATAATATAAATCCAGGCAACATTAGGGGCTATAGTCTCCTTTCTGGCACAGAACTTGAATCTCTGTGAAGAAAAGAAATATCATGAAGAAGGTTTAATCACTTGATTCACAGAGTGCATGTGTCAATATATATGTCTACTGCCTATTTCACTCTTCTGAAGTCATGAGAGACATGAGAGCAAAATAATTTATAATTCCTGTTCCTTCCTGAGGCATAGCTTGCTGAGAAAAGACCATTAGCAATTTTCAAGAAAGGAAGTAATTGCATTTCTGAATATCATCATCTTCAAATGAGATTTTTTAAAAGTATCATATTTTGTGTTTACAATCTCTCATTATGTATTCTATATCTCTTTCTTCTGTATTTGTTTGTCTTCTGAGTTCAGTGATAGGATCATAATTATACTTGGCAAAACAAGTAATACTCATTATGGTAATTTTTTTAAACTTATTTTGTGTGTCTTTGGTTCAGGTTTTAAAAACTGTCAGATGTAATTCTCTTCAAATACCATTTTCACCATTTCTCTTCTTTTTCTCCATTACTAGGAATAATAATATAAAAATCGATTTGACATTTCTTATCAATTAATCTGTTAGCTTTTTATATGTTCTTTAATTTCACATTTATATTTATTCATTTTTTAAATTTTCTTCTGTCATAAATACATTTTTCCTATGACATTGCCATGGAATGATATAGAAACAAATTAAACAAGACAAAACTTTTCTAAAATGTGGAAGATTTATTGAAAGCTTTTCTTTTATATGCGCCACAAGAAGCCTGCAAGTTTCTGCACTCCTTCAAAAGAAGTTTTTCTCAGCTAAAATCAGTTGACCTGATGAAACTTGGGTTTTCAATGACATTGTATCAAATACTGTGTGATCGCTAATTGAAGCTGTTCTCCAGGTCATTCAGAGAAGTGTTCACCAAAGGAGATGTTGTGGTATCTAGCAATAAATGAATTTACAAAGAAGTTTCTCTCTTAATGAGCTCCAAGCCTCTATGCAAATTTCTGTTTCAGAAAAGTTATAGGAACTTCATAACTCTAGAACATTTTTGCATATGTCAAATTTCTTTCAGAATAGCCAATCAGTTAAACCTCCTTTTTTTCTTAGGAAATGCATGAAACATACCCCCTCCACAAACACACAATCACAAAGTGATTACAGAAGCTTTCTTTTCTGTAGAAAACCAGGGTAAAAAACATAATAGGAGAAAAAGTGTAAGTAGCAATTATATGTAATGAATAGAAAAGCAAAGAACTTGGTAGTAATAAGTAGAACTCAAAAGTTAGGAAATGCAGGTCATTGAAATTGTAATCAAGAGTCAAGTATTCCTTCAGAATTTGAATTAAATTCTGAATTGTTGATTTTTATTCTAAAGCAAATTAAATAGACTTGATAAAATATCATGCTCACCAGCAGCACAACTTTTGTAGACCATAAGACTGGAGATTTAAAATTTTAATGATGCTATAATATATTTGTAATATTTTTTTGGTCACATTATTACCCTTTTGAGTAGAAAAAACTGATATTGTTCATTTCATTTTCGGATTTCAATAGATTTAGATGCCACAATTTTAATCTCATGTATATTTAGCAGAAGGTAATTTATAAGTCTGCAAAGGAGACTTTTTCAATAATTTGATTTCTAGGCCCTCTCTAGCCCTCCATCCTCTCTGACTTGAGAGAGAGATGTAAATGAAGAAGAAAAAGAAAAGATTGACACACAGAGCAACACAAAACTTAAACCAGTGCAGCATGGAGGCATGTTATAATTTGAATGTCAAATTTGGTTGGTGAATAAAGAATGTCATGCCATTTCCTGATCCCACTACAAAATTCCATGTTTTGACAGGAGAGAATGCCTTGGACTGAATATGTGCTGGGATTTACTGCAAGATACAAAGCCTTGCAACTTAGTTTCATGGTTCAAATCCAACTGAGGATGAAGGAGTGAAATTTGATTAAAATCCAGTGATTCTTTAGAGAAAAAAAAAAGAATTTGGCATATGCAAATCAGGCTTTAGAGGATGAGTATTCAAACTGCAATACATTTACATAATTTTCATTGATGCCCATCTCTACTTGTGGTTTTAACAAACAGGCTTCATTAACAACAAAAATTCTGATCCCTAATGGCAGCAGGAATGAGGTTTGAACTCAGAAAAAAGCAAGATACAGCTCAAAATGATTCTGCATGGTAAACATCTCTGAGAATATTGAAATATCTTGAGTATCAAAAAATTGGCTGAGATGCTTATGAAAGATGGCTGAAATCTCAAGGTGATTTGGATCTTCCATACCTGATCTTTTGCCTAAAAATGAAAAATAAGAAATTGTGCAAAATTTCTCTCTGATGGCTTCAGATGTGTAAATTGGCAGCTTGTCTCACGTGGTCTACCTGTATAACAATTTAAAATTTGATCTCACACTTCTTCAGATATTGGGCCTGATTGCATATCCAAATTCATAAATTTCAAGTAAAATCCTGAAATTATCATCCATAAAGCAAGTGCTATTCCCTGGAAGGTAGACACATTTCAGTGCTGTACTAGATGGGGCTGACCCAACCGAGGATTGGGTCTCAGATTAAAGTGAAAAAGCTTTGTGACCAATTCTTATGGTTCTTGAGTTTTGTGGTATTCCGCTCTTCTTTTCGTTGGAACCATGGAAGGTGGACTCTAAGTATTGATCAGCTCAAGATTAGTTTTCAAATGCAGAATTAGCCTTATTACAGAAAAGGGATGGAATAGGGAGGCAATTGAAACCTGAATCTATACCAAAAAAGAACTCTTTAATTTGTCTTCTCAATTTTTTAAATCATCTCCAAGGAAACAAGGATACAATGTTTGGTGTAATTTTGCATGTTTAGGAAGTAACAAATGTTGCAAAAATATGTAAATATACAATTTACTGAAAAAGTTAGTGTAATGATCATAATTGTCTGGAATTACACACAATACTACGAGTAAGTTACAGGGTGCCATGAAGAACAGTGTCTTCCCTGGGGGCTGGGATTTTGGGAAGAATGGAGCCTCATAGTCAACACTTGTCACACCAGACTGTCCCACCACAGTCAGCAGGAGGGCAGCAACAGGCAACAGGCCATGGGGATGGGTACAGGACAAGGACAGGGCAGGGAATCCACCTGTAGGTAGTTTACTTCTGCCTTCAAGTAGTGTCTTCCCTGTTTATACCGCAGTTCATTGCTTTCCTCCCTGCATTCTTGAATGTCAACACACATCTAGACTTTTCAACTGGATTCAACAATTTTCTTTAAATGATGATTCAGTCCTCCCTAATATTGGCAGCCTCTTCCAGTTTTTCCAGCCAAAAGTTTGGATGACCACTTATCTACTTCTTATCTCTATGTCATTGCCAGATTAAGTGGAGCCAGTCTCAGACTGATGACAGGAGAATACAAATAAGAGCTCTTTTCCTCTCCAATTCATCTCTTTTAAAATAAGATATTGCAGTCTCTTCATTAGTCAACTCTTTATGAGCCTACTATTTTTATATCAATGTTCACCATCCTTTCCTTGAGCAGTAATTTCCAATGGAAAACTGCATCTAGTCTTTCGTGTGGTTTTATAGTGATTTTTTTGGTTTAGATTGGTTTTTGGTTTTTTTGTTGGTTTTTTAATCTGCATGTACTAAATCCACTGCTTCACATAATCTAAAATATCTTTAAAAGGTATTAGATTAGAGTAGCACCTTTGATAAAACCACATGGATCATTTATTAATTTGCCTTTGTCTCTGTGTCCTCAGTTATTCTTTTTTTCAAGAATGCTTATAATAAATTGCAAAGCATTTAAGTCAAATTTAGAGTCCCGTAATTGCAGAGATCCCCTTTATTTTCCCTTTTCATGTAGCCCATTATGTTTGCTATTCTTCAGGCAGGGTATTACTCCCTGAATTTACACATTCATTAAAAATCCCTCCTACTGCTCTTCTGTTAGTTATGCATAATTATTACGACGCCATCCTCTTGTGCCTCAGATTAGTTTATGCTTTAGGTTCACTCAGCTTTGTCTTTTAAGAAAATATCCTCTGAATTTTGCATCCAGCACTGCACATAGAGAGGAGGAAAACTAAGGAGGGAGCCACATTATTGAGCAGGGCAAGAGCACCTTTGCCAACACACTTGCCACGCTGGTGAGCATGGACTAAGTTAGGAACAAAGGAGGGAGATGATGAACAGCCAAGTTAAGAAATGATGGTCTGTGTTAGGTAGCATTGTACTGGAGTGCAGATGGCAGTTCAAAGGGGATGATCCTTCCTCTCTACTCAGCCCCAGTGAGACACATCTGGAGAAAGGCCAGCCAAGGACCTGAAGAGTGTTCAAAGGACTGACTGTTGTACCTGACATACGTGGAGAGGCTGAGAAGGTTGCGGCTGCTCAGCCCAGAGAAAAAGTATTGAGAAGATCTTATCAATGTATATAAACACCTAATGGAGGGAGTGACAAAGACAAAACCAGGCTCTTCTCAGTGGTGTCCTGTGCCAGGACAAGAATCAATGGGGACAAAATTAAACACAGGAAACTCTTACCAAATATAAGAAAAAGTCTTTTATTATGAGAGTGGTAAAACACTGAAAAAAAGTCCTTGAGAGGTTATGAATGTTTCGCTCCTAGAGATATTCAAAACCCTACTGCACCCAGTCCTGAGCAACCTGCTCCAGCTGGCCCTTTGCACACTGGGTTGGATTAGAGATAATATTCAATTTATACTGTTCTAAAACAAAATTCTGTTATCTGCTATTAAATTGATTATAAAATTGGGAAAATTTTGATAAGTCTTTTTCTGCCTGAAAAGCCACAAAAGCCCTCATAAACATTTAAGGCTATAGCAAAATGTCACATAAACCACAGGACTATTTTATAGGTAAGTCACCATAAAATTGGCCACAAATTTGCAAATGTCAACTGTAATTGCTAATTTGCAAGACACATCCAATTAAACAAAATTTTAGTTTGCTCAGAAAAACTGTAAATAGCCAATAATACTATAAATGTTATTTGAAAATCCACAATTGTAAACAAAGCCTATTGGAATTAAAAAAACTAGTGGATATTCTTCTAGCTGTTTTATTTACTTTTATTTTATTTTATTTTACTTTTTCCATGTTTAAACACAAGGCTCCAGTGGGAACATGGCATTTCTATAACAAAAGACAAACAGAAAAATGGCTTCTGATCTTTTCTGAGATGCATCTAAGCTTGTGTAACATGGCTGTCATGTTCAGTGCATGACATGAGTGGTGCAAAGCTGTGAGAAAAATCTCAGTCCTGCTCCAAATGTTTCAGCCCCCTTTAAGTAAACAGCCAGGGCTCTGGCTGTTTGAAGTAGCTTTGAATTAACAGCTGAGTGGTCTTTAGTTGCTGAAGCAGAAATCTCCAGACCGTAGTCAAGGCAATGCAGTTTTGTGTACTGGCTTTAAAAATATCCACTCCCTGAACTTCTGTAAAGCTGTATCAAGTACTGCCTTTACCCTGTAAGATCAGTTAAATTGGATAAGAATATCTTTGTCTTCACATTCACAACCTCTGTCTCTGGTCCGTCTTTGAGTTGAAAATCCAGTTTTGAGCAGCTCTGGCTGGATCCACAAATAAGATTTTTGTGAGAAAGTTTTGCATATCTTACATTTCAGAAGAGTAAGTTCCTAAGCTCCTAAGAATGATGTCTGAGTTTCCCTTGAACTCAGAATCCTGTAAAGCTCACAGACATTTCTGTTTCCTAGTCTTCATGTTGAGAATGTCATACCCCATGCCCAAATCATAGAATCACAGAATCACAGAGTGGTTTGAGCTGGAAGGGACCTTAAAGATCATTTATTTCCAATGCCCCATGATCAGGGAAATCTCCCACTAGAGCAGGGTGCTCAAAGTTCTGACAACTTCATAAAATCCTAGCAGGAGTAATTAAATATTGCCTGAATTTCTTGCCTGGTCTATCAATAAAGGCTATTGAATTAATGATAATGAAGATTGTGTAAATCTTTAGGGATTTTTTACAGGTAAAAGTAATATGACCTCTTTAAATAAGATCATATTAATGTTTGAAGCCTCCTTGATGTGTTTGTGTAATTTTTATTAGTGAGGGGAATAATGTACTTACATTTAGTAGAGAAAAGTTTCTTGTTACCTTCATCATAGTATAAATAACCTGACATATTCAGCTCCCTTTCTGAAGAGCTCTGGCTTGCAGCACTTTCAGTAGATAAAAAACATAGTCATACCAAGGGAATATCAAAGAAAGTACATCTTATCACTCTGAAACACAAGGAACTCATCTATAGTTGAAAAAATAATTAATTTCTACATATGTCTCATTATTACCACTTTCTGAAAATCCTTTTTCCTGGAAGAATTATGTCCATAGTTCTAAAGCACTACAGATTTAAAGAACCAGGGTTAGAGGCCAAAGGTGCAGAGCTTTTAGGATCTAGAAAGGGGAAAGAGAAATCATTAAATTTGAAACAGAATCCAAAGCACTTTAAAGCATTTTCTAGAAAAATGCTTAAGACTTTTGAAATAAGCATCTTTGTGACTAGGAAGACAATTTTACAGATGCAAAAACATTGCTAAGATTTTGAATAACCACTTCAGGTTCTTGACTCCCAGTCTTGTGCTAATTCATACTGACTGTTTAGGGAATTTTTTATCCAGGTATCCATACCTTGCTCAAAGAGAAAAAAACAGCACAACTATTCCATCTGTGTTGATCTACAAAAACCTTCTAGACTTGAAAGAAATTTCAATCTCTTTAGGCATATGTGAGAAATGAAAGATCCTGGTGATCCAACATTGCTCTCAGCAATGGGAAAGCCAATTAAAATAACTGGAATGCAGTATGTAACTCTGCCCTCAGTATGTAACTTTAATGTGACACTGAGTATATATATTCAGAAAGAGGCTGACAGTAAAATCTACAATAGTGATGTTTTTTAATCACATTTTATCTTTTTCTTTCTGGCAGCAGTGGGAAATTCCTTAAACTTTTCCTCATGGGCACTCTTCTTCACTTATGCATGACTGAACAAACATAGTTTTAGAACAGTCTGGGAATACAGAGCTAGGCTAGTTTAATATTAGTGGATCAGAAAGAAGAGAGAGGATTTTGTGCCCTGATGTAGGATAGGTCTGCAAGAGTAGGGTTTCTGGATTCCACCCCAGAGAAAAACACTATAGAGATTGTGGTAAGGAGAGTGCTCCTTCCTATGGGACTCAAAGGAAAAGGCAAAACGACCATCATCCCTTTTCCAACGAAGGGTGCCCATATCAGACTGTGAAACAAACATCCTACAAAGTAAAAATATTTCCTTCTCGGAGATACAAAAAATAACCCTTTCAGAATTTCTTATTCTTCTTTTCATTCAATGTTTGTTTAAGTGAAGATATTTAGGGATTTCAGGTCAAACATTTAGCTAGATGAGCTTGACTTAAACCTGAAAAACCAATATAAAGCAATATCCTTCTCTCTCTCAGCAAGAGAAAAAACTCTTACTAAATCTCAACATTGTTAAGAGTAATTTTGGAGAGGCTCTTTAGTGATCACTGCTGGTCTGAGACAGGCTGTCAGGATCTCCCCAGTTATTCAGGGCTATAGGCCAGGAGGTAACGTTCTCCCCCAGGTTTGCTCACAAGGCAGTGCTACCACTCTGCAGTGTTTTTATCCAAAAAGAACCACCTCTTCTCCCTAGGAGTCTTTTTCAAGCTTTGGAATAGGTCATATGATTCCCATCAGTTGTGTTTCATGTTTCATTTGCAGTGACTGAAGGACTAATACTGTGAACAGACCAGAAAGCATGCAAACTCCAAGGGTCAGCCTTTTATCCTACAGGGATTGGCAGGAGCTTTGCATTTCCTACAGGTGACATGAGTACAGCTGTATTCTGGGATAACTCCAAAATATAATACTCGAAGGAGAGTAGGAGCCATCTGAAATCCCAGTTGAGTTTTTTGATAACTTGTTCTGTCTCCTTTATCTTAAATCCTGTTTAACTAGCAGCAGCTGCCACTGACATTTCCACTAGGATGGTACAGATGGAGCAGTGACTCAGATCACTGGCACTGCAGAGTTATGAACAGCTAAAACTGTTGCTGATGAAGATTATCAACAGGGCTGTAAGAGCGGCTCATGTGTGATTGAGGCTTGCAATATGTGGAATTCAGATTTTCCGCTTGTATTGTTTTCACGAAAGAAATTGCGTCTATCTGCCTACATGTACAACTCCAAACATGAACAAATTCTCAGTCATCACATTTTGTAATTGTAACTTTCTCTCCTTTCTGTTTGTTAAGAAATAGTTAAAAAGCAAAAATTACATGAAATAAGAAGTTATTACTTTTAATGTCAGCATTTAATCTGGGATAAAAAGAATTCTTTATTGCTTGATGTTCTTGTAGCCTGAAAATGGTTGGGGTGGGGAGAAGAAAAACAAGGTAAATCTGTTAGCTGAGGTTTCCTGTCATTTGGGTCACATCACTGCTTATCATCCCTCATTTTCCCTGGGGAAACAGAGAGTAAACAAGAAGATAGCTGCACTGAGTCTTTGTGATAAGGGTTTAAGTTGGAAAATATAATCTATTTTGTCATTTCTCGGTCAAAAGATATTTTGAGATTGTTCATTCGTTTACAATGAGAGGTGTGTTTATTTGTTTCCTGTAATATTTTAGGTGCATAAATTTCTTGGGAAAGGTACTAAGCTAGTAGATTTAAGCAAATACAGTTTCAATTCATTAGAATACATGACAGATCCAATTCTTTACAGACTCGGATGATCTGCATAGCAAAAAATATAAGGACTTAAAATGGATTCTGCTGTTGCCTGGGACAAAGCACAGTTTTCTAAATTTTATTTACATGTCCAGCAATAACTCCTTACCTTGATCAGACACAAGTAAACAACCATTTCACAATCTTTATTCAGAAAATAATCCTTTCTGCATGGAACACATACATTCTAGAATATATCTCAGGTCAGAAACAAACGTCGCTATGGTGTGGTTCAAATTCATGTCTTTCCTTGAATTTTGATGGGGTTTATGAAAGTCCAATAAATTGTTAGTTATGATGGATTTTGTTTCCAAATAGGAGAGATAGACCTCATTTTTTACACTTAGAACACTATATGTTAAATTAAATAGCCACTATGGGGGCAAGTTGACATTAATTAGTTAATGAGAGTTAGACACTTCTGTAATGGTGACAGAAGTTACTGAATGGGATGTATCTTTCATATTTGAAAGGAGGAAAGGAGGTCAGTTTTGCTCTATGACCCTCAGCTGCAGGATCTCATGGGCAGCAGGCTTTGTGCCTTTACACATGGGATTAGTCTTAAGATGAAGTAACTTCCTGGGAAACAATGGTGGGCATGTGAGACTTCTGAAAGTATTGTAAAATTTGTAAGCATTTTAGGATTGGGTTTGTTCCAGCTCCAGAGTCAGTATACAACTTAAACTACCCTTAGCATATTCCTAGGTACAACTTTGCTTCTTTTTGCATGAGAAGAAAAAATCAGTCCTGAAATCCTGAGCTGGATTTAAATCTAATTACAAGAAAGAAAGAAAGGTAGAGAATATAATGTGTAATCTGCAGCCAAGATTTGAGATCCAGCCCTTGGAAAACCATGAAAATATTCCAGCAACATTGTTCCACAAATATCTTAGTAAGTCCTGCTAAGCCCAGAAAAGTTATGGATACCCCATCCCTGCAAATGTTCAAGGTCAGGTCAGACAGGGGCTTTGAGCAACCTAATCTAGTGGGGGCACTTCTTCCCATGGCAGGAGGCTTGGAACTAGATGATCTTTAAGATCTCTTCTAATCCAAGCTTCTCTATGGTTCTATGTTTCTAAGCATAGCAGCAACAGAAAAATGCAACATTGAGTCTGTTCATCACAGCAATTTATTGCACCTGAAACACAATCATTTGTAATTTCTTGAGATGGAAAATGAAAAACATTAACTACCATTCTTAGGATTCAGCTCAAAAAATGTTTTTTTTGCCAAATGACCTCTTAAGGAAGTCAACACAAGAGTCAAGAAGAAATCCCAGAAGGCATTTGATTAGCATCATTTTCAGCATGGACATGTTAAGTTAACCTGGGAACTGGTTAATCTTGCAAGCCCAGAGAAAACAAACTGCCATCTTTGTTCAATTTCTTCTGAATTCGTTTTTTGCCACCAGGTGTCAGCACGAGTGCACAGACAAGACACCCCAGAGATCCCCGAGAGGTCTCCAGAAGCAGTCTGTACAATGATAATGTTTCATGCTAGTTCTCATGCTTCTGAAAATATTCTTCATTTTTAGTTCCACTATGGAAAAAAAAAAACCAAAAACAAACAAACAAACAAAACAAAAACAAACAACCAAAAAAAAACAAAAACAAACAACCATAATATTGATATTGCTTACTTTCTTTAACTGCATAGTCTACACCAGTTTTGTGTACTGTGGGTATCCTAGAATCACCTATTCTATGTGCCCTAGTATCTTCACCCATCCTCTTCTCTGCCCAAGAGTCACAGGGCTAGATTATCTCCCTTCAGACTCAAACCTGAAGATGTGGAATCTATGAGGAGCAAGGCAGGAAGGAGGGATCATTTTCACTTGATGTGGATAATACAGCTGAAAGACTTCCAATCCCTGATGACTATTCTGCTTTTTAAAAGTCACTGTCCATATGCCCTTTAAAGCTCTTGATGACACCCAGCAGCTATGTCCCTAAATCTCCTTTATGACAAGTGGGTCTCTGGTCATCGATGGAAACAGCACCCTGGGATTGCCCTGTTAAAGGCAGTATCATGAGCTGGATTTCAGTTAATCTTCATTAATATATTAAGAGAATTCCTTCTGACTTCCCTTCAAACATTTGAGCAGCAGACATTTTTATATCAGAATTTCCTTATTGCAGTTCCAGTGCCCTGATGAAAAAGAAGTGTCTTGTTTTCATGATATTTCTTACATTACATGGTTTCCTATTCTAGGCTTTTCACAGAGGTCATTGTAGCCTTTAGCTCGCTGTAATAGGGATGAACCAGAGTATAAGATTCTTGGTTCTGTTTAATGTTAAAATGTGTTTGGAATAAGTGCTTTTAATAGGAGGAGAGATCTGAATAAATAAGAAGACAAATATAATATTCCCATGACTATGACAGAACGTTCTTGCTTTTAAGTGAAGAGCAAGTTTTCCTAAATGAGAAGAGCCCTTCTTGATGCCAGAGAGATACAGACTGCAATGATCTGGTTATAAAGTCTTGTTTCAGTACTGCACCAATAAATCTTGCACGGGAAAGGAATGTGAGGACAGAAGGGAGAGGTCTTATCAAGACCTCTATTTGCTCCAAAGAGCTCTTCAAATCTCCTAGCTGTAACTGGGAATAGAGCAACATGACATGTATTGTCATCTCAGGTTTGTCTCCAGTGATTCTCCTAGAAGTTTTCATGACTGTTGTGTTTTCCCTGCTTGTCTTCCTGGTACACTGTATTTATCATTTTTTATAGTCTGCACCTTAGTTATTCGTATGTTTGGGTTTTTTCTGCAGGGTGTTTTGACTTCTTTTATAACTTCTATTTGACTCTTTTACTTTGTTTTCTCCAGCAGCGTAAGAGATACAACCCTGGAGCTGAAAAGTTGTACATGACCTGCAGGGCATCTATTTTTTACATTTTGAGTCTATGCAGAGACAATGATAGAATTTTAAGGCTTAAGGATCCAGATTTCTGGAAATGATTGGCTCTTTTTCTCAGGGTTCTTTGAAACTCTCAAGTATTGTATGTCTCCTTTATCAAATCAACATCACTGAGCTGTCCATCTAAAAACTGTAGTATTTTTACCATTTCAAGTCCTAAAGTACACATTTCATGTTTTCATTTCATGTATATGATGTCTGCAACAAATTCTGTATAAATCTGCCGGAAAATTAAAAGAAACATATTTATAATGGTGACTCCAAAAATAGACAAACTACCCAACCCAATATTTTACTGGTACTCTACTGCAATTACTAGGGAAGTATCTTTCAGTGTGCTGATTTAATTTAGCACTGAATATGTGTGCATCCATCTGTAATTTAAAGGATTCTGGTTGCAGTCATGGTCCAAGCTATCAATGTGGTTTACTGACTGAAGAACACTTTTTTTTTTTTCTGAAGTATTTACAGAAGCGCTTGGTGGTGGATTGAGCTGATTAATGCAGGTATCATATCCAGCCCAGAAAGTAGTTGAAAAGGGAGGGATATTCCCTACACCACTTTATTGACTGCCCATGGTTGGGTAAGAGCCATGTTACTGTCATATTTACAGTGCTGGAGCTGGAAGCATTTGTTGGTTCTGGAAGTACAGCCTGGGTCAATTATCAGACAGAGACACGTTGTATCATGTCCTTCCAGACCAGTTCCTTTTGGAAATGAACATCGCCACACAGGCAGACAGGGAAGTAGAATGCACAATCAGGACTGCTGGAGTAGCTTGACTGAAAATTTCCCTTCAGTTTCCGTGTAATGTATCTTTATTGCACAATTTGGAGATGTTTGCTGGAGTCAGTAATAATTATGTATTGCAGTCCTTCCTTTCCTTCTGTATGGACTTTTTTTGGTAAGCATCTCATCAGCTCTACTGGAAAACATGAATGAAAACCATAAACCTTTGCTTTTAAGGATCTCCAACAATTTTCTAATTTTCTCTATGCTATTCTGCTGGACTTTTCTATATTCATTCAACCAAGTGCATTCTGCCAGCTGCTGAATTTGGCACATGGAGATCTGACCTGCTGACCCCAGAAGATGCACCTCTTCAAGACACTGCCAAAGCTGGCTTTGTACCACAACCCATTGATTCCAGGATTTTCTTGGCAATGGCTCAGCCACTCATCTACAAATAGGATTTGATCCAGCACACACAGATGCCAATTTAAAGGACTTCCAGTAATTTCAGTGGATCTATCTCTTCCTTTTTGAAATTACCTTTGCCCTGAGAGTGGCACAAGCCCCTGAACAAGAGGGGTGCCAAGCAGGACACCAGAGCCACCCTAGCTCACCCCACACAAAGGAAAATGCACTGTTATCAGGAAAAACCAAAGCAACCCAAGAATTCAAAAGCTTTTTTTTTATTATACCTTTCAATTTTAAGGAACTGCAGCACTGCAAGTTCCTATTATTGTGCTATATTGTGTCATCTCAATTTCCAATTGAATAAAGAGTTTCTCTAAATGCAAGTTACTCTCCTTTGAAGAGTGGCATGTAGATTATTTACATATTTTAATCCTGACTCCCAAAGAAATTTGTACACAAATGATTCACGTATAATAATTCATATTTACTTAAAGAATTATTGCCATTCTTAGGCAAACTGAGTGAAAACAATATTTTGCTAAAACCCCTATTAAACTATCTTGCATCCCCTTCTCATTGTCACTAATTAGTTGAGTATGAATGCAAACAGAAGCTTTCTCCCTTTTTCTCTAATTGAAATTTTATTATAGGCAAACAGAAAGTGAGAAATTAAAAGTAATATATATGCATGTACTGGAGATGAGTGTCTTGCTTTAAAGAAGTTCTTTCTTGCATGAAGCATTCCTAACATTGCAGCTCCAGTTAGGAGCTCTTCATTGAAGCAGCAGTTATGAAGTACCATCTCTCTCCTAAATAAAATAAGGGCTCAAAGTCACAAATGAGGCAAGAAGAATCTGATTAACTTCAGATGCACCTTTCTGCCATTCTTTTCTCCAACTACAAAGGGAGGTTCTGTGATCAATTTTAGCTGCATTGCTTAATTACAAGTTTCCCTGTCACCCCAAATCCTTCTGAGGCTTGAAGTACTGATCTGATAGAAATAGTGGGAAGATAGGGTTTCCTTACCTCCATAGCAGTGATCCCCAGCCATAGTGATCTAGTAGTGCCTTACCTAGAAAGTTCTAATTTCCTATAGGTCTGTGTAGCACTGAACAGGAAGTTGATCTCTAGGCTTTCTGTAGTGCATTAGGTGATGAACAGAGCTGCTCACAGGGCAGTGATGATTAGGGTTCAATAGGGATTGAACCCTATTGAACCCTAATCAAATAGGGATTTGGGTTAGGGATCCAAATAGGGATTAAGGAACAACAGAGAACTATATTTCTTAAGTCACCTTTTAGACTCTTCATAATACAGCACTTAGCAAGACTTATTTCTTCTTTCCCTTGTAATTACAAACTGACCTTTTTATAACTTCCATGTATGAATGACTGAGGCTTTAATGGGACAACACCATGTTAAAGGCTGTTTATGGAGGGTTTAATTTTAACTATTTAAATATTCTAAAGACCGTCCTCTGTACAGTAATGAATACATACAGAACGACCTGTATCCATACTGTGAAATATTTTCACACTCCAAACAAAACACTAAGTTGACTTTTGGAATTTGGTCCTTACCCATGTTCATTCACCAGCCATTTTAACTCCCCAATTCCCAACTCCCTGCCCACACTCAGGAGGTTATTAAATTTTTTTTCCAAAATTGTATCATTGCTCAGTTTGGGTCTGGTATGAAACCAAGCATAAGATCATGTGAACTAGACCTCCTAATTCTAACTCTTGGCCTGACAGAAGCACTGGAATAATCTCGAGGGAGTCTGTTTCCACGAGGTTTTCATCTTAAAGTTTTGATACAAGAGGTCCATGAATCCTAATGTATTCTAGGTGAGCCAAGACTCTTGAGGAATATAAATTTTTTGCCATGTAAAGATAAATATTATCAGTGGTGTCATTCTAATGTACTAGGAAATAAGTGCCTGCATAAGGGTGGAGGAATTAAGTAATGTTTACAATAGAATGTTAGCTGAAAACCTTTCTTCCACTATATCAATTAATGCTGAGTTATGGCCAATTCAGAAGTGCTAATTCAGAACCTTCATGATTGACAAATAATCCCTATGTATGGCACCAAGAACTCAGAAATTGATTCTGTTGTTATAAATTCTGCATTTCTGCTGAAGAGTGAGCAAAAACCACATGTAAAGATAGCAGACAATTTGGGCATGAATGGACTTGAATGTGCAAAATTCATGCAGCTAGTCTTCATGATAAACTAAGCATAGGACAGAGCCACAGAAAGGAGTTTTGTTTTAAATTGGAAAAATGACTCCCAGTACATGCAGCTTGTTTTTGCAACCAAGGGAATAAGCACCACAGTGACAGAAATACTGTGTCTGCTGATATTTTATGAAGGTTAGAACAACAATCCACTACCTTCTGTATGTGTTTGCCTCCTAGCAGTGGATTACTGTTTTAATTTTAGCTTGCTTTATTGCTTGCTGGTTAGAGCATCAGGCAATACTAAAATTGTTATTAAATGCAATCTGTCTCTTTAATAACAGTTCCAAAATTAAAATCATAAAGTTGATTCATAAACCACAGAAATATATACAGTAGTTGGAGTAGCCTTCTTTCTGGGGCACTATTGAAATGTACCAATTCAATGGACTTTATAGAAATAGCTTGCAATTACTGTTGTTGATGAGAACAGGGAGCTTGTAATAACCCAGATGCATGTGTAACGTGTACAATATAAATTTGGAAAATGCTGCCAGCAACATCACACACTGCCTCTTGCTCAGTGGGTTAAGAGGTGATAGTGTGTGCTTTTATTAGCCACTAGCCATTAAGGTAATATCAGAAATGGTCAGAAAAGTCATGGAATCAGGACTAAGCATCAAAGGGACCACTCTTCCAAAAGCTTATATCCAGATGGGCAATAGCTAATGTGCAAGGGAACTTGCATATTTATTAAAATAGATATTTCAATTATTGACAATTACTGACAATCTAGAGATAACCCAGAAGTACCCAAGCTTATACCTTTGTGACATTTTGCGTTGCATGTGTTTGGGATACCCAGAAGTATCTCTGGGCTGTCTCTTTTTTTCTGGATTTCCCTGTAGCATGCACCAGGAAAGGGTTGGGTAGCTGTGAAACAGACCTTAAGGAAATACATTTTAGCGGGATTCTTTTGTCTGGATTCAGCCCAGGCTGTTTATCTTTAGCCCTGCTGGTTGAGACCTGGTCATGTGGGACAAGCTTATTTCATAAACAACCCGTCCTTTTTTATTCTCATTAGGAAAATATGATACCCACACCTCAAAGAAGCCAGCAGCACGCCAAGTGTGAATAGTTCTCCATCATTCATAGCTAAGTTTGGAATTCCTCTGTGCCTCCCAAAATTTCCACAGACTTTCCAGTTCTTGGTTCACAGCTCTGTTAGTGGAAGTAGCTGATACAGAGAGAAATGTTGGTGTCACTGTGTGTTTGTTGATGTTAGAAGACTGGCAAACATGAAATAGGATACAAACTTCAGAAGTGCTTAGCTCTTCCCTGCATTCAAATGTGCATTTTAAAGCAGTTAATTTGAAAACCCATATGCTTAACTGATACAAATCACCCTTATTTTCCCATTTCAACCCTCACAGCTATGTATCAGCCAGCTGCTTAGGGATGCATCTGTATATTTTGGAGAGTTGAAAGAATCCTGTTATTCCACTTTGCAGGAAGGAAAATGGAAAGAACAAGGGATTTGACCAGGATCAAATAAATTACATCTGTTCTAGCATATTAATTGTGTCTTTGTATTCCAAAACTGCTCGCAGACTACCTCCTGGGAATGGTCCCTGGCCTACTCTAGTTCCTGAACTGTCTAGAAATTCTTTAGGAGGAAGGTAATCATCTCAGGGAAGCTTCTAACAATTGAACAGTTAAACTGTTTGATTTTTCACAGTCATTTTCCAAACAGGCTGAAATGAGTCAGAAACATAAAAATAATTTGGTTTCCTTGATTTTGGCAGTAATGAACACATTTACATCAAACATGAGGTTATGTTGACCCAGACCTTTAAATCCATACATGTTTCAGAGTAAATTTGCCAGCACAGATAAGCACCTGGAAGATACCTGGTGTTCAGACTATAGGTAGTTCTTCAGGGTCAGGCTGCATCCTAAGTCCTCCAGCAAATCCTTGCCACATTTGTAGGCCTAATGTTGTCTAACTAGAGCAAGCTGATGATGATTTGTGTCTCTGCTGCTCAAACAGAAACTTTATGGTTTTCTGCTGACATCACTAGTAAAAAGTGCTTAGGTTCACTGCCACTCTAGTGATTTTGCACATTTTAAGTATCTTTTTCACCAAATACCAAAGTTTTCATCACAGTTTTCTATTCTTTCCATTTCCAGTTAATTCCCTGTTCACTATGTTATCAAGAAAACATTTTAAATACCTAAAAAGAAGTATCCTTTGGTAAACTGTGAAAGTCAAGAGAGAAGACATATAGACGAATTGGATTTGAAAGAGTTATTCAGATAGAATCACAAAAAGCAACACAAAAAGCACAAACCAAAAAACTTAAGAATAGATTCCTTAACACTTGGAAGCTCTAGACAGCATTAAATAGAATAAGAATGAAGATACCAACAGGAAACCCATCTCTTACAGAAAAATTGGGGATTTCTTATTTGATTTTTTTCCACATCAGTATTTCTAGGTTCTGGACAGCTATATATACCATTGAAAATATTTCCACAGTGCCCTCTGTTCTGAAAGCAAACAACAAAATTACTTAAGTTTAAATAGTATTCTAGTGTTAAGGATAGGACAGGCAAATATTGCAAGTGGTGGTCGCTGTTTTAAGGATCATAAAGATTTGTAACCATTGTATTTCTTCTGCCATAGTGTTTCCTTTTTTTTAATATTTCTTTTTTTTTCCCTACCCCTGGAGAATGTATCTGTATTTCCTGAGACACACTTATCCAATTAAAAGGAAAAAATAATCTCATTTTGCTCTTATTTGTCTTTGCTATGTCTTTCCTGTCTCAGTGGCTTTCATTCTCCTCACATGGGATCATCTCAAATACACAGGGAGCAATTTCCAGGTTGTTTGCACCAATCCTGTTATTTAGCTATTGGTGCCTGTATCTTTTGTACATAGTGCTCTGTGTTCACACTCTCATTACAGTCATTTCTCACAATTATGTTCTTTGATTTGGTATCAGAAGATTGCAGACTTCTCACTGCACTTGTAGCCTGCATGAGGTTTCTGGGTTTGTGTGTTGCCATTTACTCTATTTTTTTTTCTATGACAGTCTTTGAAAGGAGAACAAGACATCTTGGCTATTTACACAAAACTGAACTTGCAAAACAAAGCCATCTTCTAAGCTGTGATTTGAATTTGAAGCTTTTTAAGCATCTGATCACCCCTATCTTGCTTTGACCCTGTTTGCTGGCTAAGAAAGGCAGGTATATATATATAGCCAGGTGATTTTTGTCAGTAGTTTGGGAAGGTGAAGATGAGGTAAAATATAGCTGTGATGGTTTGGGATTTTGTAGGGAGAAGTGTTCTTTGGTTTTTTTTCCATTTTTGGCGTTTGGAGTATTTTTAAAAAAATTTTTAGTCAAAATTTTTATTGCTTTATTTAGCTATCTATATACCAACCTATCTCCTTTCTTAGAAGAATATTACACTTTTCTTACAGACCCAGACACACAAGTACATTTCTAGTACTCTGGACAAACAAGAGGATGAGACCAACCCTCCCTTGTCATTAGTAAGAGAACTTTAAATGTAATAGGACATATAATTGCCAAAAAATGAACAGGAGAAAGAAAAACCAGTCTAGTTTGTTTTACATAAATATATTTGGTCAAAAATTTACTGTGTCTCCAGCAGAAAGTTATTTGCTGAGGAATATGTTAGTGTTTGGGGATATTGATATCACTGGAGGAAGCTAAGATGTCTTAGGAAAAATACATCTGATTCTTGGCAAATTTTGATATACATAATTTAA
Source organism: Molothrus ater (assembly GCF_012460135.2). Taxonomy (NCBI): domain Eukaryota; kingdom Metazoa; phylum Chordata; class Aves; order Passeriformes; family Icteridae; genus Molothrus; species Molothrus ater. Next base: position 84,701,065 of record NC_050479.2, read on the forward strand.
TCAATTCTGTCACAGAGAGCTGGACACAAGATCCACTTGTTCTAATTCAACATTGCAAAACAGAAAGGTCAGTCATTAAACATAAATGGGCTTTTTCAGTGGCTCAAGCAACACAGACAGCTTTCATCACATTAAAATAAATAAGTTTTTAAAATCAATAAATTGAAAACACTCCAATCCTGATGAATTTAAGAAAATTATTGTAGTCACTTCAATGCTGTCATCCTGGGTCTACCAGCAGCCAGGAGCTATGGCCCCACTATCTATGTTTCTCCTTGACCCTGTATTCTCCTTTATGTGCTAATTCTGTTAGGCACTTGCACTCAGATATTATCATTTATTACTGAAATGCTGATCATTTTTGTTTAATGTAGTGTCTGAAATAAGTAGATGGAATGAGAAATCACAGGGGTAGCAGAAGGGAGGAAAGAGAAAAGTAGAGAAGGCATGAAAAGAGTGATGAACAAAAGCAGATAACAACAGAAAAAGCTGTAGAATCACCAGTCTCCATTTAGGGCATGAAATTCTATAATCTGTGTTCTTCAAGCAACCAGGCTGAAGAACCATGAAGATCTTTCCTAGCACTGAGATCAGTTCTACAATTGAAAAACAGCAAAATGCCATATTTTACCTTTTCTTATTATCTTTTTATTCCCCCAAGGTTTCCATTGACATCAAAAGAGAAAAGGCAATTTGAAATCTTATCCTTAACAATAGCCATGTCTCTAGTTATGAATTAAAAGTATGATCTAGCCTTTTCCATAGAAAGACCTGCAGCTGCCCAGTTAAAAATCAGGCTGGACTTTCTATCTGATTATCTTTTAATGCCTGCGATTAAATGAAAGATACCTATTCTGATTCATAGTTTTCTTATAACATTATATAATGGTCTTCAGTTTTATAAAATCCTTTTTTTTTCTTTTTTTTCCTCAGACATATTTCAAAACTTTCATCCCCAACTGCCATTAATATAGACATGACCACTGCTGATCTAAGTGACAAAGCAATTTAGTAGGAAACAGTACTGAAATAAGAAATGCTTGAAATACAAAAATTCAGGGTAAATTTAAAATTGCAAGAAATTTTAATGGAGATTGTTGTAATTTAAACCCAGATGGCAACCCAGTCTCACAGTTTCTTGCTCACTGTCTGCAATGGGGAGAGAGGAGAGAATCAGCAAGTAAAAGCAAGAAAACTCATGGGTTGAGATAGAGAGATGCACAAGCAAAGCTAAACAAGGGATCATTCTCCAATTCCCACCAGAATTCAGGTATTTAGCCTTCCTCACAAAAACAGGTTTCCATCACATGTACTGGTAATCTGGAAAGACAAACACCATCAATCTGAACATCTACCTCTCCTTCCTGCTTCTTACCCTGACTTGATATGTTTTGCATGATGGCATATGGTGTGAAATGTTCCTTGGGTCAGTCAGGGTCAGCTGACCCAGCTGTGTCCTTTCCTGGCTACTTTTGCACCCACAGCCGCCTTGCTGGAGGGATGGGGTGAGGAGCAGCAAGGGCCTTGACACTGCTCACATGAACATGCCTGTGATATCAACACTGTTTTCAACACAAATCCAAAGCACAGCCCCATACCAGATAAAGAAAATTAACTCTATCCCAGCCAACACCCAAAAGACTCAGGCTCAGGTATAATCTGTTAGTGTGAATGATGAGGTCTACTGGAAAAATTGTTGTTTGGACTCTATCTAGTCTGTCCAAGTGTTCTTTATTGCTCCTAATTGCCGAATTTCTAAATTGCTTTGTCCAATAACCTGTATTATACTCTGGTATTTTATTCTGGTGCATAAGGTCAGACATATCCATTCCCACTGCTTTTGTCAGTGTCATCACAGAGCAATCTATCAAATAACCAGCAAGAAACATTTCTACCGAGACAATACATTCTGAAACAAACATCATCTTAGAGAAATTGGAAAAGAAAATGTTTTCCAAATACGATAAATAGAACTGTGAGTTAAATAGCCTCAAAAAAATACTTGATTTTGGAAATGAAGGTCCAGAAGGAAGGTCCAGAAAAGCTGCAAGGGAAAGAAAAGATTGATCAATAGATGATTACAATGGCAGATATGCAGAATCAACATCTTGAAATTGATTTTGCTACTCTTGAGAATTTATGACATGAGCTAAAATTTCCAGCTTGGTGGAAGACAGGACTTTTTAGTGTTGCAGCATGTTTTCATCCCATAACTTTATTGCTTTGAGTGCCCTGTTTTATCACCCAATCAGCTGAACAGAAAATTTATCATTCTTTCAATGCACTTTCAAAACACTATTTCATGATCCTAACACAATCATTGAGTTAAGAATGGCTTGTGTTTCTAAATGTCTGGCTGAAAATAGCTGGCACTCTAAGTAAATAGGAATTAAGGGCTCTTCAATCAGAGGAGCAGCCTTGACTGCCACTAACTGAAATAACCTTTCGTTATGTAAGACTCTACAATAAGCCTTGGTAACAATGAGGTTCAATTGCATGAAAATAACAAACTTCCAGTACAGAAGATGATACAATTAGTGATACCAGAATAACTTTGTATTCAGAAAATAATGCCAAGTGACCTGCATGCCAGAAAATGGGCTCATGTCAGAAAATGGGCAGGTGTTTCATAAGAGAAGCTTCAGACATGACTTTATGCAGAAAAAAGTACACTGGTGTTATTTCTTGTTTGACCATTGGAAGACACTATCTTTGAACTTTGGTCATGATGGTTTCTTATTCTGTAGTATTCTTATATAAATAAGCAGGCTTATTCCCTGAGCAATTCACTAAGTACACACAACAGAATGTAAGCTGATGCACGCTGCATCTTCTTTGCCTCATTCATTCACCTCTGTTTTCTTTTATATCAAAGGCAGAAGGTGAGAAGAAAAATATATGTTATTGTCACTTACATTATAAATGAGCCTTGTACCAGGTAAATTTTCATTCTTTATTTTGCAATGCCTAATTCTGTTAGGAGAAAAGCAGACATGCTAAATACTAATTCCTTCCATTATGCAATGATCAGGTCCAGATTAGGTTGTTAGTTGCTAAAATATGTTGAACATATTTTCTGAATTGTAATTTAAATTTAAAAGAAACATGCTGCTTTAGTGTCATGCACCATAATATCTAGGACAAACTGAAAAATAATAAGAAAAAATCACTAGAAATGGCATTTTTTTCAAGTGAGTTTGAACACATATAGGAAAGAACCAGCCTTTAGCACTACTTCTGGGAATATATTTTGTGATTAACTGAAAAAAATTGGTTTCTAGAGGAAAAGAAAGGGTAGGGCAACAAACAACCTAATATAAATACAAAAATACAATTTCTTAGGGCAAATATTTATAATTTTCTTATTCCATTCAGAAGCTGTGAAAATCCACCAATTTATTGACTTTATTTATTGGAGCAATCTTATAAAGATGACTAGTTTTCTCAACAAAAGTAAGCTGTTTCAGTCTCTTGCAGTCTCTTCTGAAGCATGAAAATACCTGGTGACTACAATTATTTTTTTAACTTCTAGGCATAAAGTGTTTGTTTAGCGTATGTCATATGATATGTTCTCCTTTTTTTCTGTCTTTGAACCATGTTGAGAAAGCAGCTTGATGACAATCTGTGGGAACTTCTCTGGGTTGCTTGTTCTCTTTCTAAGCAAAGCTTCAGAAGTGTTTAAGAATATCTCAACAAAATATACTGAGTCACATCAAAAAATATACTCAAAATTTTTGTAATGCCTACTCAGCATTTTGCAAATTCATAGCTCCTGGTATCATGGAATGGATTAGGATTCAACGTCAGAAATTACTTTTGTCTTGAATCTGCTTCCCAGATAAATTCACTTTTTTCCATCCTCAGGAAGTTTTGATTGCTACCTCTACAAAGACAGTCTGCAGTGCCCTTGTAATGACATTGGGCCTCAGCAATGGGAGGCCACCAGGCCCCATGCCACAGTCATATGTAATTCCCTTTCCCTCTGTTCCTGAAAAAGCCCTGCTTGTTGCCCTGAAAATCCCTCACCATAGTTTCCTAACCCCACCCATGCACATTTGATCGGACTGTTTGTCCTGAGTGACCTGTCCCTGGTTCTTTCTATTGAATGCTTCCAATGTTTGACTTTAACATTTTATCCCTGGGGCATTACTGCAGTCACTGTTGGACCCATCCTTGGATAGCAGAGGCTCTGTCTTGGGGCACGTGGCACTGGTTACATTAAATCCAGGGGAAGTTTCTGGCAGCTTCTCACACCAGCCACTCTTTTCGGTCCCCCTCCTACCAAAACCTTGCTGCAGTAATCCAGTACACATGGTTTCAGCACAAATTCAATACAAGTCCTAATGTTAATCAGTAGTACATTAACTAGTGCTTATACATTTTCCTTTGACCCTATTTTGAAGGAAGATATCCATCTTTTCTGCTGTCTTGAATTTAACTGCCTGCGATTTTGTCCCTTGAAGCAGAAACCTGTGTTGTTTAAGGCCATTAGCCAGAAAAATTGTGCAATCACTCTGTTAGCAAATAATTTTAAATCTAATTTAAACAAAAGAGCAATCATATATGTGTTGTATTAACAATGAATAATTACTTTCCACAAATATATTTAAAGAACTAATGGCATAAATTCATTTGAATTTGCATTTCAGAAAATGAAACCCACTAGAAAGAAAATAAAGTAACATAAGTAGTAGTGCCAGGTTTATATTTTCATTTAATTTAGGAAAAAAAAAATCGGGAGCCCTTCTTTAAAAAAGTGCTGATATGGGATATATGCAGTAATATTTTAGACCTCTGCAATGTGGTCACATTTGGCTCCATGCACAAAGTGGAAGGAAAGAGGCATTCCCTCTGTGTAGTTCATTTGATCACGTTTAGGCACGCTAAAACATCTGCATCTCTTCCCCAACTGTACAGAACACCTCTGTCACCTCTTAACCTTGTAGATTTGCACACCAGGTATGAAGAATCAGTACTCAGGTATTGAACTACCAATAAATACACCTGCAGCATCCTACAAGAACACCTTTCTACATGTCTCAAGCTTGCCAGGGGCAATGCTGATGCTTCCAATAAAGGCACTATCCCCTTATACTGCCCCTGCTGACACAGGGGCCCTTGGGTAGAAAAATCTCAACTGAAACACCCCAAGATACTTATTCAGAGCTGTGACTTTGTGCTTGCTGTGACTCTGACTTGTATAGAGGTGAGGGAAAGAGCTGGCAGAGAAATCCCAATTCTACTCTCTGTTTTGTAGACACCAGCTGTGAGAAGGGGTCTGAGCCTGCTGAGCCGGAGGGACGTTCTGGGAAAAATGAACAGCTGATCATAGTCTTGCTGCCTGTCTGCAAGTCAGGAGGGGTCCTGAACCCTCTGACAGCTATCAGACAACCTTCAGCTGTCATTTCCTCAGAAATACTTCACACCAATGTTCACTTGTAACACCCCAAGAGCAGCAGTGGTGTTTCAAAGAAAATCTGCAAGCTTAGACCCTGCTGCAGCTGATGTTAACCCAGACTCCTCTGGGTCAAGGTCAATCCAGCCACTGAGCCTCTTTGACTGCTGTGTGATGTAGCAATATCTATAGGCAGTTGATTTCTCTGCTGTCACAGCAATGTACACATCTGCTTCCTTTTGCAGCATTAGAACTTCCTTTATTTCTTTTGCCAATGTGTGTTCTGCCTTGTCAGAAGATGCTTTGATTTATAATCACCTTCCTGCTGCTGCCTGGGTGAATATATTGGGTGAATATATCCTTGATAAATCCAGCAGTTGTCATTGGGATTCCTATTGTGTGAGGAAGGAAAGGGACAGGAAAATAGGAATGGTCCATGCAATGTCCAGGATAGTCCAAAAGTATTAGGGGTTGTGGTTATTATCTGATGCTACTGTTCACCTGAATATGACCTGGAGTATTATTTTTTGTTACTAAGGAAAAAAAAGAACAAGAAAAGAAAGAATTTCATGGCTGTTCTGAAACGAACTGCATGCTCTTTCATATTTCCTTAATGTGTCTTTAGAGTGCTTGCAATAGTAGTTAGGAGGAATATTTTTGTCTTTGTTTTTCATGGTGCTGGATCATGTAGTCTATGTCCTCTCATAATTTAGATAGGTATTTTCTTATTTTAAATGAATCTACTTTAAATTTGTGAAGTAATTGGTACTTATTTTTCATTCACAAACCCAAATATATTTTATTTAGATTTTTGAGGAGTTTTATTCAATGAATCCACAAATAAAATTGTTCTTAAGGAATCTAATAAGATTTTTGGAAAGTGAAGAAAATATTCCCCAAATACTTGTAAACCAAACTTGTAAATAATTTTGCAGTGCAGATACAATGACAGTCTTCATTATATTTCCTGGAGATTATTACATCTGTGGTAATCCCATTAGGTTATATTTATCATGTCTGGAGAAAACTTTGCTCTTCAGGGGAATTTTTCTGACCTATTGTAAACATGCATATCCAATGATTAGATGAATCACACTGTAAAATTTTATGCATTAGTCATCAACTCATTACATAAGATAATTCCACCTTACTTCTGTGGATTTGTAAACTCTATTTTATCCTCTTGTCCAGGTTCAATTATAACTTAGAATATCAGCACAAGAATTATTTACCTCTCTATGAAGATTTGTTCTTTCTCTGTGTCTTCTTCATTAATCCAGCTCGCAAGAACAGGAACATGCTGTACCTGTCTTGCCAGGCACAGCATGAATATCTCTAGATTTCTCTGCAACTAAATTCTTAGATTGGGTGCTAGAACTAAACAATATTTTCCCTTGTTCCTTTTAGTGTAGTGGCACTCAGAGCTGGCTGAGACAGAATTCAGATGTCTTCCATCGGAAGCCTTCAGGATTTAAACTCCTTCCTTCTTGTTTTAAATTATTTTAGTATACACAGTGTCAAAGTTTTATATAGGAAATTTGGAATACTATTCTTTCTTTCACGCTTGCCAAAAAAAGCTTAAACATAAAACAGGTGGTCAGAGGGATAAGTTCATGTTTAATCAGGATAAGTTCTTGTTGTAACGGCATATCCCTGAGAATGTTCAAGGTAAGGTTGGATGGAACCCTAAGATACTTGTTCTAGAGGGTGTCATCCCTGCCCATGGCAGGGGGGTGGAGCTAGATCATCTTTAATGTCCCTTCCAACCCAAACCAGCCTATGATTCTGTTCTGTGAATATTTTTATGCCTTCTTTCCATATTTTTTTTCCTTCTGTCTTTCTCTACTGGCATTGACAACTGGAATAGAGATTTACCTATCTGCCTTAGATTCAGATCCTGTGTCTGATGCTGAGGTGTCTTGACAGTCTGCTTAGGAAGTGAAGGAGCAGAGCAGCTGAGTGAGACTGTTGGTGCTGGTCTTCAGGTTTCATTTCCCACACACACAGGCTAAGCTGGCAGATGTATTTCTTAGAGGAATACTAATGTTAACAGAGAATAATTTAGGTTTCAATTTAAGCCATCTTGAGCTTTCCATACATTTGCTCAGGAGAATTATTTTTGCAAATCCTACGAATGGATTTATAGCCAAATGAGTGTTTGGTTTCACATTACTGCATGCTGAGAGGGAAGCCTGTGATGGGAACAAATATCTGCCCTAAATTTTCACATTCCTTCAACTTAAAAAGGTGGGAAGCTTAAACATTATCTCCTGTGTTCTCAAAGAAAGAAGGAAAGGAAAAAACGTTTTGTGGACTGATGTAACTTAAAACACTGCAATGCATACGTATTGTCCAGAGCAGTTGTGGATGTCCCATCCCTGGAAGTGTTCAAGGCCAATTTGGTGGGGCTCTGAGTAACGCGGTGAAGTGGAATATGTTCCAGCCCATGGCAAGGATTTGTAACTAAATGATCTTTAAGGTCCTCTCCAACCCAAATCATTCCATGATTCTACAGTACTATGGTGAAGGAGAGATAAATATGTAATATTTCTTTTTCTGTATTATAGGCACAGTGAAAGCCTGAATAATTATACATGGAACTAGACATGAAAAACACTGTATAAGCTCTTGACATTAAGTACTAAAATGAACTGACAGGCTGCAGTTGATCTCATATTGTGCTCGTCTAAGGGAGAGCTACAGCAGAGCCTCCAAAATAAGAATGGCATTTGACATCCCATCGCTTTACAAATGAAGGCCTGAAAGAGTCTCCTGTTTAGACCTTTCTGTGGGCAGAAAGACAGCAGAGGACATGAGATGATGTTGCCTTGGAAGTCCTCAGCCCTCAGAATTTCCTACCAGGAGTCATAACAAACATTCTGTGATGTTTTCAGGTACTTTGTCTGAAGTCCAGTAAGGATGTACTCTATTTTGTCACTGTCCAGCAAGCTGGTTTCAGTGTTCCCACCTGAAACTGAACAGTAAGATACTTTTTAAAAAAGCGTAAACAGGCAACTGAAACTACACATGTTATATACATATTTCCTGGAAGGCAGCTAAATATATAAAGGTAAAGATTGATTAAAACATTCTTTTTCATGGAACTTCTGAAGTTATCTCAATTTTAATCTTTTTTTGACAGAAAGTGTACAAACTGTCTTTTTAAAACTAAGCAAGAGAATTTCCCTATAATATCTTTGTTTGGAATTTTTTCCCTTTTCCTATCATACTGAAGGTTTTCCTTACTTTCTGATCTCAGCAGGAAAAAAAATGGCCACAGGAAAGAGCTGAAAGCTTTAGTGTATTCACATTGCAAAGGTAAATAGGGCTGCTCTCTGGAAGACATCTTTTTCTCCAGACCAAAATCATCATAGTCTCCACAAGACAGAATTTTTTTTAAACATTAAATTTAACTTTGATTCATCATACCATAAATTATACTCAAATTTGAAGGGGAAATTTGTGATCAGTCCTATCTACTTAGTCTACATAAAAGTTGGTTTTTTGCAAAAATCCCTCACACCATTAAAGGATCAGATTTTTTTATTTCAGGATTAGAGTGTGCCTGTATTCAATAATATATGGCTTTATTCACAGGTTTTCTTTTGCCAGCAAACCTTGTATGCTGCACATGCTGTAGCATTATGCATCTTGTTCCATGGACCTCTTAGATCAAATGCAAAATAAAATCTGTCTTTTTCTGTCTGTGTTGCTTAACTTCTCTGAACAATAGGGACACAGTGTCTGTTGCAGTGATGCTGGAATCAAGAAGGGTATGATTGATTATGAAAATAAGAACCAATTTTTTATGTAATGCCTTAAGAGCTCTTGCTGTTAAGGCTGGAATATTTGTGTCCTTGCATAATAAACCTGAAAGTTATATGGCTTAGGAAATGGTTATCACCTCATAAACAGGAAGCACCCTCAAGGTATCATGTACTATAGGCAATGTGATCACAAAAATCTGTGTTCCAGCTTTGCAGCAGTACTACATCAGTTCTTTTATGGCATCATTATGTTAAATGTTTTAAATGCAGGAATATTTCAGAATAATAGCAAACTATTTTCTGTTTCACTGCAGTTTCATTCAGGTCCATTAACATGTGAACATGAAATAGAAACAGAGATTAAATGACTTGTCTAAGGTCACAGTGATCTACTGGATTAGATGTGGGAACAGTGACAGAAAACACCTGACATCTGATATTGGTTTTGATTTGCTGTAGGACCTCATACACATCACCTGTACAAGGTCACTTATGGGAGTTATTAGAGCAAATGTGAACATGTATATCTAAGCTGCTTGTTACATATATTGTAAATATTCAACACTGAAAGTAGAGAGGAGAAGTAAAATGTGATAGCCAATTTTCACACAAAGCAATAAACATCAGTATAAGTTGCCAAGATATTGCTAATCTAAGTCCAATGTTTACACATTACATAATGTTTACACCTTAAATTCATACTTAGTTTTCTTCTTGTCATTGTGTGTAAACGTACAGATCTGTATCATGAATATGTAATATAACAGATTTTGCAACCTAGGACAGCTTCAGTAGTGAACCACACTGCTGTTTTAATGCAAATGTTCTTGAAGCACTGGAAGGGGCAGAGCATCTCTGCACCTTTAACCTGTCAGCATAACTGCGTTGCTGTCCATAGTGAACGGGGATGCGACAGAGGCTTGGTGTACACAGTGCTACTGAAGGACACTAATGGCAAGACAGAGTAGGATTTCACCAGCTGCACAACACAGAGCAGCTCTGTGGTCTCTGCACTTCTTAGAACTGGAGAGTGGCAGAATGACTTGGTTTGGAATGGACTTCAAAGACCATGTAGTTCCAATCGCCCTGCCATGGGTAGGGACAGCTTCCACTAGTCCAGGCTGCTCCAACCCTCTTCTAACAAGGCCTCAAACACTTTCAGGGATGGGGCAGCCACAGCTTCTATGGGCATCCTGTGCCAGAGTCTCACCACTCTCACAGGAAAGAATTTCTTCCTAATGTCTAATGTAAACCTATTCTCCTTCAGCTTACAGCCATTCCTTGTGTTATCACCACATTTCCTTGTGAAAAGCCCCTCTCAAGCTATCATTTAGGTCCCCTTTAGGTACTGGCAGTCTGCTCGGAGGTGTCCCCAAAGCCTTCTCTTTCCAGCCTGAACAAACTGCAGTGCTAGTGACATGTTAACATGCAACAGACATGCTGCAACAGGAGCAAGTACCTCTCGTTATTTCCCTGCAAGCAGTAAGACAGCAGGAAGGGAATTTATTTTCCCCAAGCTATCATTTTGTCCTGAATCTTTTCCCCAGGTTTTTCTTTCTGAAGGAACTAAGTCTCAGATCAACCCTTTACAGTGTTTCTGTCTTCTAGATGACACAGATTGCAGAGTTAAACAATAGTATTTTGCTGCTGTACTTATAGCTGCTCAAGAGTAAAAAAAAAAAATGGGCTTGTGTCAGGGCACTGGGGTGGAAAGGAAGAGAGTTCTCACTCAGAGCTCAGAGGTAAACATACTTGCTGCTCAGCTTTGCCTGTCAGCATGCTCACATTCTGAAAAATATTAATTTCTCTATTCAGATATCTGCAAATGTGAGTGCCACATGCGGGTCTCTTGCTCTTCAGACTTCAAAAACTGATTTCGTAGGTCTTTTCTATATATTTGAGGTCATCCATACTGAGAATAAGAACTGATAATCACCTGTCATATAAAAAAAAAAGAAGAAAAAAAGACAGAAAAAATCTGTTGAAAAATACCAGAAGCATGAGTAATTTGAGTGACATTGTGAGTAAGGCTATTGTTTTCTATTTGCTGAATTTATTCAACTTTACAAATTATTTTCAGAGGGGTATGCAACTAATGAAGAAGGGAAAGGGAAAGGAAAAGGAAAAGTTGGACAAAGAAGGAAAGCAAAACTATTTATAGGTTTGTCTCTTTTCAGCAGTTAATTGTATGAAAAAAAACAAGCAACTTAGTATTAAACTACTTTACAGTTTTGTAGAGTACTCTACATGTGATTTTCCATTCATTTCACTGGTATTTCCCTTTGCACATGTGGTGTGGTGCAAGGATAATATAAAAATTTTTGGGCCAGGTTTTGTCCTTTAACACGAGTCACCCTTTTCCTTGAGTATAGTTATGCAATTGCAGTATGTAAAATGCCTTTAAAAAATGCTTACTCCTGTGTCATTAAATTTAATGGTCTAGAACTTCTTAACTCCATATTTTTTATATATAGTGACACTGGCTTAGTTTCTTAGCTATTTTGTGTTTCCATTCCTGAAACATCTGGTTAAATCCATTCTTCCTTTGTCATACTACTATCGTCTATACACACTCACATCATCTGAGAGGATGTCCAACTATATGTAAATACTATTTTTGTCTTAATTGTCTTCAAATTCCTAGGTCAGGAGATTCATGCTGGGATTTCTGTACAATTTTTTCCCAAGCTTGGCTATTAATATTCTGTTGTAGATCAGCACATGATTTTCCTTTTGAATCACACTACTTCCATTTCATTGAGGACTGTACAAACGTATAAATTGATACTGCTGAGCTTTTTAGATTTAGCCAGCTGCTGGAAAAAAGGTTAATAGGTTTGGTTGCCTGGTGATACTATTCCAGTTCAAGTCTGTCAGATGTCTAATCATGTGTCTCAGCAGATGATATTGCCCATGATATTGCTCATAGCAGCTTTTTCTATCTTCTAAATTTCTATAAAGTTTGAAAAAAGAGGCTGTCCTATCACCAAATGCATGATTTAGAGCTGTGATTTTAAGAATCAGATTAAATCATGTATACATACATATATTTGTATCTATATTATGTAATATAGAATATTTATGTCATATACATAATACATATGTTAATATGGTTATATTTTTGTATGAAATTCTTTTAAGCACAACTTGTATGTTGACTCTCACATTCGATGAATCATTAGACAAAAGTAGGCATATAGGTGTTTCAGGAATATACTCAGCCAAAAAAAAAAGAAAATAAAGGAAAATGCTTGGGGTTTTCTTGGATTTAGAGCGTTTTAAGCTATATGTGGTTAAATTTGCCTTCCAAATGTGCCAGCCGGGTGTTTGCCCACTTGAAAACTACTCCAGTGACTGCAGTAGAGTGGCTGATTTGCTGAAGTGCAATAGTACTCAATTGGTCTCTTCAGTTAAGAGCTCAGTTTCCTTGAATTTTGGGGTTTTTTTTTTGTTTACATCACCAAAAAATGACCTTTTACAATTGTTTTTAAGTCACCTATCCCAGTGTGTGGGTGGATATAGATGTATGTGATATCTGCCTTGGCCAACACTTCATGGAATATGCGAAGGATGTGCTTATTTGTCTAATGGGTCAAAATTTACATCTGGGGAGAACTCCAGGTTAGTTTTTTCTGTGGATGAGATACCATATGGTCACACGCACACACATTTCTTGTAAGTCAAGTCTCTATTTTAAAAAATGACAAAAAAAAACCAAAAAGCACGTTAATTTTGCAGTTGTGGTGCTCATCTGTGATGGGGAGATGAAGCACATGAACATCATTTTCAAAAGTATACTAGACCACAAATAAAAGCTAAGATAATACTAAAATGTCTGAATACTTGAAAATCATAGGAAAAAAGAACCAACAAAACAAAACCAAGAGCTTTATGAGGTAATAATATATAGGGATTTAAAATTAAGAGGATTCCAGGCAGCACAGTCATCTTCGTTGCCTCGAGTTTGCCCCTTAGAGTGTGTATTAATTGCTCCTTCCTATCAAACTTCACAGCATTCAAATCGGATCAAAGCTGGGTTTCATTTAGTTGGAAGCATTCATAGTAATTATTATTCCAAGGTAATTTGGTTTTATAAGGTGGCTGCTTTAACTTTCTACCTTTCAAGTGAAAATCCTTGCCAATTACACTGATAGGTAGATCAGCTCTGATTTACTTAATCAGTTTGGTTTTTTCTTTGTATTTATCTCCTGCAGCTTATAGTTCTAGGTTATTAATCCATGTGTTAAGGATGTGTTGTGAAAAAGGGAGATTTCCTCAAACCCCTAGTCCTTGATAGTCTGTCAGCCCACAGGAAGGATGAGACCCTTGTGTGCCATCAACCCATCAGCATCCCATTATGGGGACCCTTAACTGAACAGTCCTCTGGATCAGAGGTGGCTTGACAGACTCGTTCAGGGACACAGAACAACAGCATAAAGGGGGACCTCTCAGTGGCTCTCCCCACTTTGTGACCCCTCTGTGGTCTCTCCACTTTTTTCGAGTATGTTACCTGCTACCAGCAATGGCTAGCACCTGTGCAGGACACACACCAACAGTTTATGGAATAATGCTCTTTATTAATATAAAAGAAAGTTCAAGAATTGTCAGTGATAATATGTCACTGCAAAAATATATTCAAAGCAATGCACAGACAAGCTCTAATCCCCAGTGAAATTATTCACTACCAGCAGAGTGTGGTTCTTATCCAATAGGTGTCCCCAGGGGAGAAGCTGGGTTCAGCCTGTTGTTTGATTGCTGAAATTTTGATGAAGTCTTTCCTAAGTTCTCCCCATTCCTAGCTTACTTTAACATTTCTTTATGTTTAGGTGGAGCTTGAGTGACTCAGTCATTTTGTTACTGATATTCACAAAAGGCTGAATGTGCATTTTCAAGTCCACCATGTTTGGGCACATTTCTTCCTTGTGATTTCTTTTTCTTTGGAGTGTGACAAGAAAAGGCACGAGCATGTTGGGCTTGGAGGATCTATAGGAATAAAAAAACTATATTCCTTAAAGTAAAAGAGGATTTTTTTGTTTCCTCCCTCCCCTAGCTATTTATAGGAAAGTGCAAATGAAAGATGAGGATAAATTCTTTGTGAATTTCACCAGTCATCCCACCAAAAACACCACAAAAAAAAAAAAAAAAGACAAAAAAAAAAAAGTAGACAAATACCTGGAAAAAAGCTCTTTTTTTTCTTTGGCAGCTTGGCAGTGTGGGCTAGTTTTTAAATCTCTGCTGGAGCCTTTTAGAAGAATTACCTTATCTCTAATGGCAGCTGTCACTTTGTCTAAATCTACGCCTAGTGCTTTGTATTTTCTGCTTTCTCATTTGTGCTGCTATTCTCATTATACATCCCTTAAGGGCTACAGGCGTAGAAAATAATATAACATAGCAACGTAACAGGACATAACAGAACATAGCATGACATGACAAAACATAAGGAAGAAGAAAAATTGGATAGGAACAGAAAGAGTCGTTAAATCTTTACAGAAGTTGTTCAGTGAAGTATATGGTTTGGAAACAGATAATTGCAGCAGCATACCCACATGACAGGGTTAGATTGTGTTATTTCTGTAAAATTCCACTCTTCCCAATAATCAGTACGTTTTTGAAACTGTGCGAAGAATATGGTACCTGGATAGCAGCATTACCAAACAGATACAAAAGGCCAGACTAAGGCTTCTTTATTTTTCTAAATTTTTCTTTCCTTTTCTGTGCATTGTAGTCTGTACAGACTTGGGCAATTTAAATTGATTTTCCTGACAGCTTTTTCTGTAGGTTTTCTTTGTTGAAATCATGATAAGCTTTGCTCCTAACACCAGTGGAAAAGAAAATTAAATATACGCATTTGTAGGTTGAGAACTCTCATAGGTGTCTATACCCTCAATCTCTAACATCAGTAACATGCTGGAGACATTGCAACAATAGAATGTACAACATGAGAGGAAATCCTATGAAAATCTGAAGACAGGCACTAGGTGTGTGGGTTTGGTTTTGTTTATTTTTAATGTGTTTATTTAACACTCAATATAATGTGACATGAACTCATGAGAGTTTCTTTTTTTATGTCAGTACTGTTGTGTACATACCCACACTAAATCAGGACAACTACCCTCAAAAAAGGAGGAACAGTTTTTAATTGCATTGTTTCCTAACCAAAAAGAGGCAAAGGTGTACTGAAGTGAGCTTTTAACTTGCTGTCATGGATCCAATTCATTTAAATCAGTGCTGAAACTCCCACTGAGTTGAGTCATACAGGATCATGCCAAAAGTCCTCTGTCATCGTAGATTAGAGAGCACACAACTTCAGTGAAACCAGGTTTGAGTCCTGGGAGAGCTGGCACTAACTACATAACAGTGCATTTTAAGTATTTTACAGATGATTAGCTCTGTGGTTTTGTGTTCAGCAAAGTCAAAGTAAGGCTGTGCAAAGAGCAAACTGGAAAAAGGAGGAGGATTCTACACTCAACACCCCCAAGGATATTATCTTCAGTGGCACTAACATGGCCTGATTAACATTATGACAGAAGTTGTTAAATCGGATTGGGAAAGTCGTCTGTATGGCATATCTTGTTCCTTCTCATACTGCCTTCTGATTTTTACTCTTTTCCCTGTCTTATATCATACAAGTAGATTAGATAAAGAGAAATGGCTTTGAGCTTTGCCAGAAACTGGAAACCACTAATTAGCAGCTACTTAGAGTTGAAAAGTTGTACCATTTAATTAATGATATTCATGGCATCATGGAATTAATGAAAATAACCACTTTTTCCTCATTTTTCTGCACACATAAATTTTCTGTGTTTTTCTGAGTCAAGAAAATTTTACACTGAGAATATATTATTTTGCCCTTTTGTGTTCAAACTGGAAAATTGTGAGATAAATTTGGGGTTTGGCCAATTATTTCAGTTTTAAAGTATTTTTTCCCAAATTTTTACAATGGATAAATATTTCATGCAATATATAAAGTGTTTTAGCATAAAGAGCAGTGGTAAAAATGCACAATAAAACACATTGTAGCTCTCTGCCAGTGCAGCTTGCTGTTGAGAGTATGGGAATAGCAGCACTACATGGTGCCAAAACATAGTGTTTGTCACACTGAAGACCATAGATCTGTTTCTGACCAAGAGATGAAGCATCTGTCAGGCTTCATGCTGGGATAATTCCTGCAACTTGCAGTCCAATTCAGTATTTTTTTGGTTTCCAGTAGCACTTTTGACCACTGCAATTACAAAATCAAGACCAAATAAAGCCTAGTGCAGCTGTTCCATATCCTTATATTGTGTTTCTTTGGTGTAGATTCAACTGTGAGCAAATGTGTTAATGGCTTGAAGATAAATTTAAACATTTCTGAGATAAACAAAACGAAACAAAACAAAACAACTTCATTTTCTGTAAAGGAGTAATTTTTGAGAAAGATTTATACGATACAAAAGAAAACTATAGGCCTGCAGTAAGGTAACCCATCTGTAAGTTTAAAGAGCTTTTTTTTTCCATTGTTCACAATTTTTTATTTTCCATTTACAGAGAGATACAATCTGTTTTCTAATAGAATTATTTTCATAATTCTTTATGGAAATAGAACTTAAAGTGCATGAAAGGGAGTTTCATTTCATGAATATCTTTGAGAACATATGAACTAGCAACATCTGCAACATGTTCAGAAACTCTGTCAGTATCTAATATCCAAAAATTCACATAGCTTCTTGCCCGGACCTTGTATCTAAGAAATAGAGTAAAAGGAGAAAAAAATTATTTCCCAAGACCTTTCCTTCCTTTTATCTGGATAGCAATTACATTGACATTTTATCATTTACACATTATGGTTTTGATGATTGGCCTTTTTTTTCTTGATTCAGAGAAAAGAGGTGAACAGATTGTACACTGGGATTTGTTTAACTTCTGCATGGTTGCTTCTGCTGATGTTAAAGTTTAGTAAGTTTCTTTCTTGCAGTATCTAAGGTTAGCTAGACCTTCACTGGCTTTATGAAAATGAGCCAAATGTCTCCTTGGATGCATGGGCAAACATATCAGAAGGACACATATAAGGCAAAGTGACTCCCAGTCTTCTGCCAGATGCAACCCCACCATCATTGACAAGATGAAGTAGTGCTACAACGAGATTGATTCATAAGCAAAGAGTATTTGGGTGTATCTAAGTGAGAGATTAATGTGACAAGCAAAGGATAATTCCAAAAAATAATAGTTTATTTTGGCTGAAGAAACAGGCTTGCAATGAATTAATGTCTTGGAAATGTTTCGGGATACAGATGCTGCTCTCTCATACAGCAACATATATGATTAAGACATCTGTCAGGTTACAAAATTACTTCCTTCTACTGGATGCTAGCCTGACCTAAGCCATAAATACTGCAATTTCCAGCCACGTGAACTTGAGCAATACTGGATTTAAGCATGAAGTACCTACAGAATCTAGTAAAAAACCTTGAAGAACCTACTTCTAGTACAAAATTTCCAGCCAGCCAAAGCTCTAGGAAGAAAACTAGGATTAAAAAGTCTACTTAACCAACACATAGAATTTTTTTTTCATTTACACATAGACAGATTTTTAATATAAATATGATAGTACTGTAGTGGGAGAGTTAAGGAGGAAGTAAAAATCTGAGCAGTATTTCTTTGGCCTGCATTCAAGCAGGCATAAGGGTATAAATAATTAAAAAAATAAAAGATTTATATCACTCCACTGTACAAACAGAAGAGAAATGACAGCTGCCTCATTACAATCCCTTAGCAGGCAGATAGGACATATTACTGAATAAAAGACCTGATAAGAAATATAAATCTACCTACATGTAAAAGAAAGAACAATCACAACAAATTTGGTTCCAACCCAAGAATTTCCTTGTAAAAGACATTTCCACATGATTGTTTCAAAAATTTCTAATAGATGCCACTTGTCATCTGGAGAATAGCAGAAATACCTTAAAAATCTTGCAAATTTTTATCATGCTATTACCCTAACACTTTTACTTCTGTCTTTAATACTTCTGCTTGGAAGGATTGTCCAACCTAGCATATTCAACCACACCAATGATTTAAAAGACCAGTTATGCCTTTAAGCTCTACTAGTTAAGCTGTAGCTCTTCACCAAACGAAATGGCTCACACATAAATAATGCAACACAGACTTGGGGAAAAAACATCTCAAGTGACCAAATCAAATTACAGTAAAGCTACCCATGTCAGGTGTTACTTTTGATAACTATACAGCCAAAGTTTGTCTTTGGAAATAATTATAGTGCAATTGAAAATATTAAACACTATTGTAACAGGATTGATTTTAATGTCATTTAAATAGAGTTTTCTTTTTTTTTTCTCTTCCAGCAATTTTCTAAGTATAAATGAGTTGCATTTCCAGGACTCTTTTCCCTGTAGGAATTTTTTCCCTTCACAGAATTTTAGGTTGTGGTAGTTTCTTCAGTAAGCTTCAAAGTTCTGCCTCTCTGTCTGTAATTAGTTAATATTTCTAAAGAGCTTTAAGAGATAAAAGGCTATATAAATGCTAAGTGTTGCCATTTCTTTTTGCAGAGGTAAATCTGATTCTCTCTTATAATGATGAAGGCCATAGCTCATCATCTTGGCTGATTATAGAACTTACGAGAACAGATTGCCCATAACCATTGCACACCCCTCTTTCCCATTTGGAAAATTATATTGCTCACAGCTTGACTCCTTAAAAGGTAGAATTATAATAGTTTTAATGTGTTTGAAATAGAATATCAACTAAGACTGGTTGCTCTGAAGAATTCCACTCAGGTTTATTGTCGAACCAGTCAAAGTAGCTTCAAAACAAAAAAGAAAAATAAAACAAACAAACAAAAAAAACCCCACAACAAAAGTCTGGACAAGATGTTCTTGGAGGTTTTTGGTTTGGTATATTATGTTTTTGGGGGGTTTTGAGTTATTTTGTATTAATCCCTTGAAAGGTACATTACAAGAGCTGAATTACGCTTCCTATTTCAGCCTGTCTGCATCTGCTATGTGGATTAATAAGGTATTCATTTCCATAGATGTTCTTCTGGCATCATTCTCAGCCTTTCTTTTCAAGCACAGAAGAAAATAGTTTATTTCTCACATATCAAGTATTATTTTGTAGCAATAATGGTGAAAGAAATAGCAGGAAGAGAGTAAAAGAAGAGACTATCTCAACTGTTTAAGAAATAGCAAATTGGATCTGGAAAGATTTTATTGAAAATGTCAATTTTATCTCCAGTTTATCTCCTCCCAACTTATTTAAATATCTTGACTAAAAACATTTCTGCTTGAGCTACTATGAGATTGGAAGTTCATTATGCATGCCTCCTTTTAGCTGTTATTTACTGGACATGATTATGTTAGCATGACTTATTGAAAAGCAATTGCAAATATAAAGGGAAGGAACTGACTATGAGCAGATGAGGAAGAATTTTTTTATAATTATGAGATGAATTTCAACTTTTTAAACCTGAAAAAAAAAAAGTAAAATCTATTCCTCTTGCACTATGTTTCTCTTCTCACAAGTGACGTTTCATGATATGATTCTTTTGTGCTGTATTTAATACCAAATCAAGGACTAATTTTTGGTTTAGATGAATCTGGATGCCCAAGAAACCAAGTGCAAAAAAAACCCAAAGCCAAAACAAAACGAAAAAGCAGTCTTCAAGCTCTCACACTAAAAAAAAAAAAGAATTAAAAACAGTACTTCTTGAGCAGTTTGTAAAACATGAATGTAAGAAGATTTCTACTAAATTTTGATTTCAGTGTTCATAATTCCTTTTTGTTATAATCATTCATTACCAGCTGTGAACTGATTCTTAAATAAGTTTCCTTGAGCTATTAGTCATTGATGCCTCATTAGTATTGTAAATAAAGCTTTGTAGTATTTACAAATGCCATCCTTGCTTGGCATTCGAGGGTTTAGCCGAGCAGTTTGTTATTTTTTATTTATATTTCCAAGACTGAAGAGAAAAAATGCTAACCAGATGCAATTCTGCCTTCAAAACTTACTGAAAATAGGAGTCATCATGCTTTATAGTTTAAGAGATGCAAAATTAGCTATATTTCTTCAGGATTCCTTGTCTCTTCCTCTGGAGTGAGAGGTACAAGCTAATAAAAATCTATGGGAAATTCATTTAGCAAGATGAACATTAAATTTTAATTTTTTTTTTTCAGTTCATCACTCACATTTTTAAAAAAGTTGTTCTTTTGTACTTTTATTTTCTCCTAGTGACTCAAGGTGAAGTGAGATCAAGACTTTCAAAAAATCTGAAAAAAAAAATTTCAATATTTTGAGCAAAATTTTTTAAAATAAAATAGATTTTATGGGGTTATTTGGGGTTATTGGTTGGGACCTTTTGTTTATTGGTTGCTTTTTTTTTTTTTTTTAAGAGATGTCAGAAACAAAATCACTGCCCAGTGCCAAGCTTGGGATGTGGAACTAACATGGATGAGCCAATTCAGTGACTAGAGTGAATCTGTGTAGGGTGGTGAAGGAGACAAAAATAACAGTAATAAATACAGGCAGGTTATTTTGATTTCTATTGTAACAAAAATGAAAGGGAAGAAGAAACATTGTGGAGCCAACTTAACATCAGTTATATCATTCCCTAAAAGGTGCTGCATGTTTCCTTCAGCTGAAACTAGTTTTTAAAATGGAAGATTAGATTTTCATGTGACTGTGAGACCTGGGTTGTTTCATGATGCCAGCTCTGTAAATTTCCTAGTAAAATCTGCAGGAAATGACAATGCTGTCCAAGACTTCCCAATCCTTTGCATCTGGAAAATCACCACCACTGTCAGCATGACCAAACCATAAAAAGTCTTAGGCAAATTAAGCCAATACTGTCTATTAGTAAAGAGATCAGTGCTCTCAGTTTGGGGCAAATTGCTGTTATTTTTTATTTCTATTATTATGACACTCTGTCATTATTGATATAAAAAGAACAAGGAACATGTGCAAAAGTAAACCACATGCTGTCTCAACTAGCCAAGAAAATATTTACCAGATGGGAGATGATGAGACAAGCCATTAGGATGTATCAGCCGTCATGGAACAAATGCCTCAGGGCTTACTTGCTAAACCCATGGTACTGACAACACATGGGATTAAGGTGTCCACCTGTGAAACTCTGTGAAAATATGCCCTGTGCTTCCACAGAAAGTGCAGTCCTGGCTTCAAGGTGACTAGAAGTAATAAGGCAAATAGTTTATTTTCTAAAACTGTAAGACTTGGAGCATCATTCACTCAAGACCTTACAAGATTTGTGTGAGTAAAAATATTTTTAAAATTATAAGGAAAGCATGGTGAAACAACCTTCCCAGCCTCAGTTAGTAGCTGAGAGATTTGAATTACTGATGTTCCCCTTTTTGAAGCTGTGCAGCATCTAACATTTTACAGATGTTGGGACTGTCAGTATCCAGGAGTTCTCTTCAGCAAGGACTGTGAAGAGGAGAGACACTACTCACAGCCTGAGATCATGCAAAGTAGCTCTTTCCCCTAGTCCTTGCAGCTTCATTTTAGCTACCTGACAGGTCACGCTTTTCCTTATTTCTGATGAACCAAAAGACAACTGACCTCTGCCTTGGCACCCTTAATAGGGTAAAATCACCCTTAAATTGATCTAAATCTAATAAACAAAAAGTCACACTTTTATACCCTTTCAGATTTTACCTGAAGTAGAGCAAATAGTACACCCACAATTTTATAGATGTTCCCAGTAACTCCAGTTTAAAATATGCTGTTGTGCTAATCTGGCAGAGTGTAGACATACACTTTACTTCTGTACTGAGATTTTTATAGGACCTATTATAAACTGTCCCCCACCCCTGTAAAAAAAATAAAATCAACAACTGTGAAAATCAGCAAGAAAAATTCACAGAAATGCAGACACTTAAGTAGTAACTGAAGTGTTACAAAATTCTGATATAAAACAACAATGACTAATAAAACAGTAAGTTTAGTGTATCATTGAAAGTTGTTGTACATGTTATTTGGGATACTCATAGATGTATTGCCCTTCTGGGCAATTTCCACTCTTTAGATTTGTCATCAATTCGGGGATTCTATGATCATCTACGAATGACTTGAATATATAATTTCCTTACTTTTATTGCAGTGTATTTACGAACAATAGCCAAACCCCATTTATTTCCCAGTAGGAATATTTTTAGTAAGAGACTACTTCTGATTGATGAAAGCAGAATGAAAAATAATTTAAATATTTCCATTTAACCAAGTAATTTTTTTTAGTCTCTTTACTTATTTGAAATAAGCTCTCAGCTAAAATGAGTCCACTGAGGGCTGTGTGGGGCTATAACTGGTACAATAATATCTGTGTCTGAATCTTTATCTCTTCCTAGGTAGCTGACAAGGATTATCCATTTATCCATTTCCAGATTTTCTCTGAATTCCAAGAAATATACAGTAAAGATGAGAACAAACCTACTGAGAATATAGGCCAGACCACTTATAGGTTAGTGAGCATCACTACATATGTGAGCCTCTAAAAAAGGATCCTGACCACAAATCCTATCTTTCCATAACATCTTTCTTTTACTTCAGTTTACCAGGTGAAATGATTTTTTTTTCTTATTCTAGCTTGCATTAGTCTAAGCTTAATTAATTAGTAATTTAATTCAAAAAGCTTCTCAAACCTAATGAAACATATAGAAAATTTTTGTATTGAAAAGTCAGAAAGAAACAATTGTATTCATTATTTTCAGCAAAAGGTTGCTAAGTAAAATTTGGGGGTCACAAGTAAAATTTGAGAGTCATTTAATAATGGGGAGGAGATTAAGGAGTCTACTATGATGATGCAATTTCACATTAGAGGTATATTATTGCCAGTGGAAGTGCTCCATTGTGAGCTGGGGATAAAGTCCTGTCTTACTGACTGGATGTAGGATTATCATAATTTATTTCTGTGTATGGAATTTCATTTGATATTTTCTTTACTTTGCAGTTTACCACGTAAAAGTAGTATTCCAAGTACTATGCAGCTATTTTAAAAGTTCTGAGAGAAAACTACTTACTGAGAGTGTTCAATATACATAACTCTTCCCCCCTACCCCCTAATTATTTCCATAGAAAATGTAGAGATTCCATCTTAAAAAAACCCTTAATAGTTGAAGAATATAATATGGTACTTAATCTATGAATAGGATTTTTAAACTTTGGAAAAAAATTAGGGAGCAATTTTTAAAAAATGTTCATAAAATTAGATATATATTTCTGAGCAGTAATTATATTTCATTCTCTGATGCTGCCAAATCAGTCAGTTAAAATAAATTTATCTAGGAAATTGCAAGTAGTGCTTTTCCTAGTAGAAGGCCATAAAACAGGACATCAGTTTGCAGTAGGATACCTGCCGTAGGAGCCATCTGAACAACCTACAGAGAGCTGGATCAGAGCTGCTCACTCAGGTTGGTTTTAAAGTCCAAGGAGAGGGACAAGCACTTTGAAAGTATCTCATCCAAAACAGGCAGCCAAAATAGGTGAGATGGATCACATTCTGAAAGTGATTCCTCATTTCCACTGACTACAAGGAACAGGGCAGTGGATTATTTTATCTTCAGCTGTGCTTCACAGACTTGCACACTGAGTTAAAGGAATTCCATTCTGATGAGAAAAAGCAATTAATCATGTTCAAGCCAAACAAGCCTTAGTTCATTTGGTGGCCCTGCATCTTTGTTTGTGCTAGCCACTCCCTTTATACCTGTATACATTTCACAGCTTCCCTCCTAGTCTAATCAAAACAGGATTTCAGCAATAAAAAAGAAAAAACATTTTTTAGTTACCTTGTGCATTTCCAAATAATGAATCCCTGTGCATATGTCTACAATTTTTACTCAATATTTTTTCACTCTTTAAGACATTATTTTTGTAGTTCTATTTTTCCATTGGTGAAAGATCATTTGAAAATTAGACCAGCCTCAAGTTTGCATAAAAAAGAGAAAAGGAAGGTAAGACCCCCTTGTAACTACTCCCCTGTGAGTAATTTCAGTATCTCCACTGGCTTTGCAAGAAAATGCTATACTGCAGGACTGGAGTATTCATTTGAAATATAAGTACCAGAAAAATCAGAAGTATTGATATTACAGCCAGAACTGGTATTTGGGAGTCTGCAAAGCCCCTGTAAATCAGGAAAGAGCACACTGTCCAAGGAAGGAAAAGGATTTGGTATCAGGGGAGAAGAAGCTGGAAGAGGAGAAGCTTTTCTGCTGCAGTCTGACTGCACTCATGATAGAAAAATATAGGAGCATATGCCTTACGAGGAGTTGCCCATGTCTTGATGCGGAGTTGAGTTGAGCTATAGCAAAGGTGGGAAAATGAATTTTTTAAAAAATTGATTTATGAGTTCTCTGGAATATCTGAGTGACCCAGGGTACATTGATGGCAAGTAGTACATCTATAACCCCAGAGCTCTTCAAGGTAGAGGCATCACTTTGATGAACCATCATTGATTCATCTCACAAGATGACTGCACCTGAAGACCTATGATTGCAGTTACCCAAAAAATAACCAGGCTGGATCTAATCAGGAAACCACTGATTATTTAGTCAGAAAGGTTCCCAGAGTGGTCGTGGATGTCCCATCCGTGAAAATGTTCGAGGTCATGTTGGACAGGCTCCAAGCAACTTGACCCAGTTGAACACGTCCCTGCCTATAGTAGGGCGACTGGACTACACTATCTTTAACGATTTCTTTTGTGGGGGAGCTCCTTCAGTGCGGGTTCTTTGGCGAGCAGCTGCAGTTTGAGCTGCAGTTCGAGCTCTGGGGTGCGGGAGCCCATGCCCAAGACAGTGAACAGCCGACCCTTCACACAACAAAGGGCACCTCTGGCCCATATAGGTGACTGCACACTGCACACTCATAGATACAGCAGGAGCTGAGGGCTCCACACTGTCCTGAGTTAGACTGAGTGGGTAAAATCTCAGGGTTTCCTTTGTTCAGGGTGCCTACTCAGAGGCACCAGCTTGAGCTGTTATTTAGTTGTTGCACCAAGATTAAATTGTAAGGATCTGGACATCTGCAACTCTACTATGGGAAATCTGGGATCAAAAAGGTAAGGAAACCTGCTCTGACTGTGAGTGTGGAGTGTGTAGGCTTAAAGGGGCCTCAGTTCCAGCTCAGGTGGTTCAAGTGTGACTGTCAGAGTGGCTCCTGGATGGTCAGACAGGGGAGTTTCCTGAACACCATCTAACCCAAACCATTCTATGATTCTGTGATCCAGTTTTCATTTTTTTTCCCCCCTCTGGCTTGTTTCTGCTTCAAAGCCCATAATTCAAATATGATTCTTAAGTTAGAAACCGACTTTGAGTCCAAGTTACAGTAAAATGCAATTTCAAACCTTGGACTCACATTTTCTCAAGAGAAAAAGACCACAACACTAATTCTAAACTGAAAATCAAACTGTATCACTTTCTTGCAGTATAACTCACTTTCTTAAAACTGTTCAGCTATATTTTTTTTGAAAAAGGGTGGTGAGCACATATATAATTCAAACAGGATTTTTACATATAACTTTCCTGGCCATGCCTTAGTAGGCTTTTTATGGTTCTCATCATGATTGCAATTTGTAGACCTGAACAATTTTTAGGTACCTCTTGAATATCACTACAATTACATTCTTTTTTTTTTCCTAGCTTTTCCTTTATCTTCGCATTTAAGTGTATTTCACTCTAATCCTCAATCTGCCATTCAAAATGTGTCAACTTGAGGAATACTAGACTATAGCAGTAACTGACAGTATTTTTAAAAATCAGTCTAG
This sequence comes from Molothrus ater, assembly GCF_012460135.2. Classification (NCBI taxonomy): domain Eukaryota; kingdom Metazoa; phylum Chordata; class Aves; order Passeriformes; family Icteridae; genus Molothrus; species Molothrus ater. Next base: position 84,726,995 of record NC_050479.2, read on the forward strand.
ACTGTATGCAGTAGGTCTCAGAGAAAAGTGCTTGCCTATGATATATGGCATTTTAACATATTATTTTAAATTACTTCCATCAAGCAATGAAATGGCATTCAGTTCATGAGCATGTGAACAAGCCGTAGAATTTCCTTTGACAACATGCTCCTTGTGAGATCAAACTTGTAAAACATCACATCAGATTTAATGTCTAATACATCAACTAATTCCCTCGCTTTGTTTTTTTTAGTTCTAAAGATTTAATGTTGAGAGGATATTTTCCCCAAGTTGACATAAATATTAGAAATCAGAAGAAAATGTGATTTGTTCTTCCTACAAGAATTGTCTCTAAAAGACAGTGCAGCACTTAGAAATAATCAGCCAGCAGAAATAGAGAAGATAAGGAAATGACAGATTCATTAAACAGCTGTTTGCATCTGTCTTTAAAGCAGAAGCAGATTTTAGACAGCTGCATAACATAGAAATATGCTCTAATAGAGCAGAAAGGAGTAGTTGCATGCAATATAGCAATAGCAGGAATTGTTGCAAATTTTAAAATGAGACAGCACTGTGCAAAGTGACACGAAAATAACAACATTGAGGATTCTGGATTTTTTCTTCCTTTGATTTCTCAGTTGCCTTCCAGTCTGGAGAAGTGTAATGTATAAAATGAGGTGAGCAGCTGGTTTGATTTCCTTGTTTGCAAGAGGGGATGTGCATCAGTCTGGCTTGAGCTGGGCAGTGCTCAGATGAGGGCTGCTCTCACCTGTTGCTGCTGTGGTGTTCCTTGCTCTATGAAGCACTTCAGTGTGTTTGGCAACTGGCAGTCATTATCTCCTCTGTGAAGTAAAGGAGTTTATTAAAAAAGATAGCCTTGTCATTAATCTTTCTTAGTACAGGGACTACTATATTTAATATAGTTCTATATTGCATAAAATATTTAAAACAATAGAACATGTATGTGTATATAATGTAAATATGAATATTTAATACGATTGTATGACCTGTGTGTCCCACTACAAGCACCTCAGTACTACCATCTTCCCAGGAGGGCCCTGACTGTGACTGGCATCTTTGTAACCAATGAAGCAGCTGAGAGTCTTGAGCCTCACCACCTACACCCCACTTCAGTGGCTAATTATGCAGTCTATAAAGTTCCTTTTCCCCACTTTTATCTTCTAGTGTACAAGCTTGACCTATACTCAGAAATATAATACAATACTCTTGTTTTAAATTAAAAATCAATTCCTTGAGGGAGTTTCTTATATATTTAATGATGAACATTTTTTTTCCTCTTAACAAGGGCACGTGGCAATAGGACAAGGAGGAACAGCTTTAAATTGAGAGTAGGTTTGGATTGGATATCAGGAAGAAATTCTTCACTGGGGATGGTGAGGCACTGGCACAGGTTGCCCACAAAAGATGTAGTTGACCCTTCCCTGGAAGGTGTCCCTGCCCGTGGAAGAGGGTTGGAACCAGATGATCTTTAAGATCTCTTCCAATGCAAACCATTCTTTGATTCTGTATTGGTTCGTAATCCAAACTGGAGACCTCACCTTACTTATTCTTTCTTTTTAAACAGTCATGAACCAGAAATTACTATGATATCACACTCTTACATTCCTATGCTGCCCCCATGAAATCCTTCTGATATAAATAACTCTGAATTCACCGTCATGGTTATTATATTTAACTGGTATTTCTCTACATCACCTCTTCATTTACACCAAATTTCAGTTCTGGTACGTTGTTTTCTTTTAAATTTGGATTCTTGGCATACTGATCTGGGAAAAAAAAAACAAACCTTTATGGTGGCCATGTTCTGCATTGCATCTTTATGAACTTGCAGCCATCTTTCAAGTGAGTGACCTCTAGGTGTCTGTTTTTGGTCTGCCATGACCAGAATGAGTGCAGCAGGAATTTACCCATTAAATCGTGTCACCAGTGTGGAGGAGGTACAGATCCTTCCTTCCTTCCTTCCTTCCTTCCTTCCTTCCTTCCTTCCTTCCTTCCTTCCTTCCTTCCTTCCTTCCTTCCTTCCTTCCTTCCTTCCTTCCTTCCTTCCTTGCTTTTCTGTGTGATCCCCTTAGCACGCTTTGTTTGGTCTTCTGTGCATTATTTATCTTAACTCCTTAGAAAATAAGTTTTTATAGGAATACATTTACTGCAATTTAAAAGTGAAAAACCTAGAGAGTTTTTAGAGGTTTGGATCAAGATTTAAAAATACCATTAAAAACCTTCCAGACTCTAATTAGTCTAGGGACAATTTCTAAGTTACATTCTAGGTTTTGATATTTTATTCCAGGACAGTGCTGGTTTTTTTCTCTGTCACTAAAAGCCTAAATTATTACAGAAATGTATACTAGAGAATTCCCTTCATTCCACAACTGTATGTTTCTCTCTCTATTTTTCCATTAGAAACTGATCAGGATTATTTTCCTGTTTTGTACTTCCACCACTGACAATGCAAAAGAGAAACTGAAAGCTGAAGAGCTGTATCTGTCCTGAATGAGCAAATGCACAATCCTAGGTTCATCCTTTCAAAATGTTATGGTAACATTTGATCTAAAACAAAAATTATAGCTCTGGAAATTTTTGTGCGTTCACTCTCAGCCTTTAGAAATATATCAAATACTTAAATAAAGATCAGAAATGCTAAATCTTCTTTTGTCATGAACACCATAATAAGAAAATACCACTTGATGTAGAGATTGGGATGAAGGCAAAGGAAGGCCTGATTTTTATTTTTTTTTCCTAGAAGCATAGAGGGACTCCAAGGAAAGTTAAATGAAGCAATAAATTAATAATTAATTAAAAATCTTCAAATAATTAATTTAAGAAGTCACATTTAAATCAAAATTTTTTTTTCATTTTTCTTTTCTGTATTCCACAATAAAATATATACAACTCTCTATGTGTGTATATACATATATACATATATATATATATATATAGGCAATTTTTACTTCAAAGAGGCTGTTGATGTTGATATTTTTGAAGCTGTATTGAAGCAATCATATTAGAGCACTCAAAACTAATTATTACTTAGAAACTGATGTTACTCCCATGCTTGTATTGTAATTGATGTTTAATTTGTAATTGATCTTACTACCAAGGGCCATGAGCAAATATCTTTCACTTAGCCTCAAGGAGGAACCTTGAGGGGCATCCCTACTCAAGGGAGAAATCCACACACACTCCAAGAAGTAGTTGGTTAGAAGATATTAACAATTGAAAGTGGGGTGAGACTTTTATAGTATAAAGTGAATGACTGTTGGTCATACATCTCCAGGCCAGCTGCGTCAGATCAGTACCTGTAGATATGTTATCAGTACTGTCACTTGTTGGTTCCTTTATGAGGTACTGTGTCTGCAACATCCTCACCACTGCCAGTTTCTGTCAGGAAACATTATCCTTCCACAGGGTGTTTAGGGTTGATTAGTCAGGTTGGTTTCAGCACTTTTCAACACAAAAAGCAGCTTCAGCCCCATTCTCCATCCGTTATTGATAGCTTTTCAAACAGGGTGTTGTGAGTGCTGTTTTACCTCCACAGCAAAAACTGTTAGGGAAGCTTTTTCCTTTAAAGTTTCCCAATAATTTCTGTCTGGCATAGTGGACCATAATCTTCATTATCCTCTCAATATGTCAGTTGCACAGATGATCAGATTTGCTTAAGACTTAATTAAGCACTTGTTACTTTTACTAGGTTAAATGCAGACTAGTCCTACTACAGTTATTATAGAAACGGTAAAGCTTGTTAATAACTGGAAATCTCTACTATTGTTTTGCAAGAACAGGAAAATCTCACTGATTAAACATCAGTACATTTATGTCACTTTAATTGCAGCATGACACTGTTGGCCTGGGATTTAGCTCTGGATTGTAGACATCTAGGAGCAGGTGTTGAACTAGATGCCTAATTCAGTTTTCTAGCTAATTGGGAGCTAGTTAATGCAGTCAGTGGAGCCTAGCTGAATGCATCTGCATTAGAGTGAGTTGAGCAATTCTCTAGGCTCCTTTCATTACATTGGTTACCACTGAGTATAATGAGAAATCAGCAATTCATCTCCCCTGTAGGCATATTGAGACATTCAAATTTAGGTACCTGCAGTCTGGAGTTGGGTCTACACTTAATGACCTGACTGGCTCATCTCTTGAAAAGTCAAATATTTTGTCCAAGCTGCTGGATAATTTGTAATGAAGGTATCTCCTAATCATGCTGTAATGGAAATAGAATATGTTTCTGGTGTAATGGACCTTCTTTCTCTTGTTTTCTTCTCTGTTTTCCTCTCACACATCTGTAGCATTTTTAGGTAGGTATCTTTTCATCTTCTACAGATCCCAAGCTGTTCTGAAAAATCTTTGTCACAACTCTCACATACCACAGCATATACCTTGATTGTTCACCTCTTGTGCTTTTAATTGACTCATACCCCACTCTTTTCATCTTTTCCCTTTCTTTCCCTGAGTTTTCAAATTGCCAAGATCTCATTTTTGTTAATATTGGAATAGGCTGTATATAAATGACACATTCTCTGTTACCGAGTAAAGGGCTCCTTCCAGTTCCTTGTCTGGCAAAGCTGCAACAAGATCATTTGGGAGGCTCAGGCAATGCCAAGCGCAACTTGAGAGGTACAGAGGCTGTTCTGCCTTTTGTTTTTTTCGGAGCTCACTGGGGTTTACACATTGGAAAGAACCACTGGTGAAGTCTAGCTCTGAACCACTATGCAGAAAGCCAGGGAGAAGGCCTGGAGCTTTACTCCTCTCAGTGCAAAACTGTTAGCCTTCTCCCAGGCTCTCTGCTGTGCTCCAATTAACTCCACACAAAAAAAAATCTCATCTGGAGGGAACTACTGAGTAGTGTGGACTCAAGCCAGTCAGAGTTGTTTGGTTCCAGGGTATTCATTACTGAGCAATACAAGTTTTGATCTCAAAATTCTGGTTAGGCCAGCATTTTGCCTTAGCAATATCGCTTACTCTTCTGATCCAATCTCCTGAGCAAAGAAACCCTGGGTTTTGAGTCAGTTTATTGTAAACTGAATAATACATAGTTTTATTTCTACCAATTATGAAGATATGATCCTACTTAGTGCTGGAGGACACCACACCAGTTTCTTAACTATTTTTCTTCTTTCATAGATGACACATAAAGATCACATAGGTAATTGTGTAAGCATGATGAAAGAAGCCTGAGTGTCCTAAAAAAATATAATGTGGGTCACATTCAGAAAGAACATGAGTGTAACTTAATAATCAAAAGAGAAATATGCAGGTGAGATGTTAGGATATCTTCTGGTCTAGGACTAATGTGGTATTTGTGCATCTGTGACTGGCAGCATACAAAAGGTGAGAAATTACAACACTTAAATGACAAAAATTTGTTAAAGGAAGAGGTAGAATGATTTTAATTTGCCCTAGAATTTGTGTCTACTATGAATTTTGACATTCTTTTGGTAGATTAAGTTTATTCATGATGTATATCTTATTATTATTCATTTTAATAAGTTTATTTATCACATATACTATACAGTTAACACATATATAATATTTATTAACATATATATAATATTTATTTCATATTCATAATTGGCCTGACTCCTTGCACATCTGAGATACTATGTATCCATACATATGCTTGTAAGAAAGGAAGAGAAAAAGGCACTAAAGAAGAGTTAAAAGTTTTCTTTTAACAAACTTTGAATTTCTAAGTAACATACTGGAACTTCCAATTTAAAAGAATATAATAGTTGAAGAAAGCAAAAAAAAGTTAAAGAAATTATACAGACTTTGTTTCTCTTGAATGTAGAGAAAAAAGCTACGTCTTAATTCTGTGTGTATAAGCCAATTTTGGAATACCATATTTAGTTTTTACTTGATCTAAAGCACTATATAATTTTAATAAAATATTGGATTACTAAGTATCAAGAAAATATTCTAAGGTTTGACCCCATAGGTATCAAAGTATCTCAATTTTTTTTTCTTTTGCATTAATTCCTCCTTTCCCTTAAGATAGTCTAAGCCAGAAATAATTCTATTGGAATCAGCAGAGTTAAAATTCATGTAAGACCAGAACTTGGAAAACAAAATGCACTTGAAGTTCAGGCATGTTTATGTCTGGACTTTCCACTTTTCTTATCATAATAGAGAAATCTGAGCCCCTGAGCCAGTGCTGAATTTCCACCATGTTTCAGATGGGAAAGGATATCTGCACTGGGAATATTGTCCAAACCCATGATTAGTTTTTTTTTTTTTTTTAAATAGCAAGGCAGACAGAAAACAGATGTTAATTGCTGTGAGAGAAAAGTTATTGGCAGAAAAGAGAAACTGAAAAAGCGATGTTTTAGCATAAAGTGCCTTTAATTGGAAATGGCAATAACGCAGTGAAAAAGGGAAGCAATCTTAAAATGTAAGACTCAAGAGCTCAAGAGCAGCACTCAGGCTGTATTTCCAAGCAGGAACTTTCTGAATTTTGAGGACATTTTGCATATCCTGCACGTAGCTAATAACATGCTGAAATGTCAGACTTATGTTTCATCTCCTTTCTCCTTACCTGCACTTGCCTTTGGATGGTAGAGGACAACATAGAATTACCATAGAAATACCTCACTTATCTTGCAAGGTATTTGTCATACAAATCTTCCTTTAGGGAAAAAGGAAATCACTGTGTTAGTGATTATAAGATCCCTTAAAGAGGCATCATTTCCCCTCTGAATCTAGTATTCATAGTTTAATGAAGTTAGAAGAGTCATTCCCAGGTAAGATGCCTCACATGCCAAATTTTATGTCTGTCTCTGCAGAAAGAAATTTAGCACCAGTCATTCTTTACAGGGCAGTTTTCCTCCAGTTCCCCCAGTGCTGAAGGATGCTGTAATTGATGCAGTGGGTTAACCCCAAAAACTGCAAATCAGGATGAAAGCAGGGAGAGATGGAACAGGGCAGAGAGACACACTACAAACCAACCAACCAAGGCTTTATTTCTGCTGCATCAACACTGAGAAAAATGACACTGGAAAAAGAAATTGACACACCTAAAGAAAATAAATGGAATTTTGGGGTTGATTTTTTTTAACCTCCATACTAACTAGGTCTAACAATATTTGGCAGAAGGACAGAACACTTAAGTAAAGCAGCATTAATTCCTGATCACTACAGGAATGAAGTATCTGCATTAATAAGACATACTTAAAACTAAGTACAGCCTTAAGTTGGTCAGGATTTTGTTCCTAAGCAATGAAGCACACACATTGAAAGCAATCCTTTACCTTAAGCTGACAAGCTATTACTGCATAGCAATAATAGTTACCATGTTTTTCCTTTGTTTCCTTTTAATTAAGCAGGAAAATGTGCTAAGCATAATGTGTTTGAGTTGTACATGTCCCATTTCTAAAGGTATGGAGGTTTAAACCTACTTTATCTGGGTGTGCCACGGCTTCATCAGAATCTGTGTATTATTTGAGATCTGTGGATCAAAGTAATGCAACCATTGTCTCTCCTGCACCAAAGTGGGTAAGAGATAGCAGATTACATCCATGGGATCTCAGGTCACAAAATGATGCAATGTTTGAAACAGCAGAGAAAAAACACCTTCTCACAAATGCCATTACTAGAGCCAACAGCTCTACAAACAGTCTGCAGAGGCTGCATGAAGAGCAGAATTTTTGATCATTTACCTTACATGCTCATCCACTGTGCCGGGGTGGTGGCAGTGGCTCACGTTCCACAAAGTGCAGGAGACAGCACATCAACAGAGCATGTATTTGCTGTATTACAAAATAGAAATACATTTTTCTGCTGGAAATTGCAAGGCCAACCTCATCCTTTTTAAATGACATGGTAAACAGTTTAGTCTTCACAATACAAACACTCTTAAACCAATCAAAAAAGAATGTTCTTTTCAGAATTATGTATTAAATTCTATAAGTGACAGCTTCTATATCCTGCTCTGCATTGCTGGAAGCTATCTACTTGCACTGAGGAATGGCTTTTCAGCCCTCCTTGGTAGATGGATGCTTTGAAGAAGTGGGCAAAGGTTCCTGTAGGTACTATGATATGCATGATCTTAAAAGTGGGAGGGTTCTCCCATCTTAGTGATAGTGGGATTTGGATGAACACTTATTCCCATGGCCTATGAATGAACCAACACTTTTCATTATTGCCACAATGTCCTAAAACTTTGAAGAGTAATATCTTGATATTGCAAATAAAAATACACAAAGCAGTTATCTCAATTGTACTATTCCTGGTTGTGGCTAATTACTGGTACTCTGAGAGCTGAGAGTAAACAAAATTAAATTTTCTGCTTGTAGTTGTAAACTCAGTAGAATTTTAGGTAGGAGAAAAAAAATAAAATGGTGAGTCAATTTAAGCATGAACATATGAAGATCCTCATTAAAATGGAAACACAGGAACGTACTGCCAGAAGTATAAAACAAAACCTGTTCCACACTGTTTATTACTTAGCATCCAGCTGATCATGCCTTCTAATCAGTGGGAATTTCTTGTAATGTTTTGATATTTAAAATTCCCTTTTCTCTAATTTTTTCTTTAATTTTTGTGGTTACTATTGCAACATGCCTAGTTGCCAAAATGGATTTTAAGTATTTTTTCCCTCCATATATGCACACATTTTGCACACTGCTGTATCCTCCCACCTTTGTTTGCCATCTCCTTACCAATATCTTGATTTGTTCTGTTGTAAACTGGTCACCTGTGCTTTCTAACCAGGGAAATCTTAATCCAGTGGAGACCTGGAAGTATCCTGAGCAGATTTAAACAAATCACATGGTGCTGGACAGAGCGCACAGAAAGCAGCTAAGGTGCAACTTCTGCAGTCGCTGTCTTTACATGATGTTTGCTTTCAGGTTTCTGTCAAATTATTTCCTTCTGCTGTCTTCTGGGGGAAAAAAGTGCATCAGTTTCTGGTGCCTGCCTCTTGCTTGTACCCAGCCTGGTTCCAGTGTTGCTGGTCCAGCAATCTGGGGACACAGCGTGAATGGCATCAGGGAGCTTGTGTGGCTGCGGAATGAGTGATGCTGAGAGCAGCACCCATAGCACCATGGCCCTGGCTGCTTTGTTTGCAGCTTCCTGGTGATTTATTTCCTCCCAGTTGCACAGTGATCAATCTCTTCCATTGGCATTTTGGAGAGAAATCTTTCCATAGTTCCCTCAGACAGGGCAGGATGGGCACCACGCTCGTACATATTTCATTGCTTCATTGTAATTTGGGTTCTCTAAAATTGAGTATTTTAACTGAAATTTTGCCTGCTCTACATTGTGTCCTTTTAGAAATGTTTCTCATCTTTGGGTGTAAGTTGAAGTAACTGATTATATGATTATGGTTAAAGCTTGGATTTATCAGGAAACTGATGTTGAATTGTTATTGTAGTTGAACTATTGCAGTAGAACCACTAATATCTCTGATAGATGCTGTAGTCCCTAAATATAATCCACACATTGTTTGCCTTTTTTTGTTTTTGGTTTTTTTTTTTCAGTTTCCCTATATGACACATTTTTTGATAGATAACTTCATAATAGTTACTGCTTTTGGTTGGGGCAGTCAACCAAGAAAGCTTGGTTCCTTAGTCTTCACCACATTAACTCACATCCCATCTCAGCATCATTTTCAATTGTGGAATTCAGATCTGACCCCTAAATAAGGTCATGAGAAACACGAAGTGATTTGAGGCTGAGGCTCAAAGGGATGCATACATCAGGGAACTGGGGCAGAACCTTTGACTAGTTCTGTAAATTCTTGATGGTACAACCAGAAAAGGTTTCATGCCTCTGGGTGGAGTTAGAGACAATGAGAAACAAGCAAGGATCTGCTTCAGGCTGTTCAAGGAGAAACCTCTTGCCTTTGATGTTTTGCTCTGAAATAAGCACAGCATGGTTAGAGCTGAGGGCAAGGGCTGTGCACAGACAGAGATGTACACTGGCAAGTGCAAAGGTTTCAGTTTGAATATATTGGTTAGAGTTTTCCACTTCAAAGTATGTTTGGGTTTTTTTTGGTTAGGAGTTTTTTGTGTTTGGTTGTTTGAAGCAAGGGGTTGGGTTTGCCACTTCTCCAGTTTTAATTTTTATTTAAGTATGCAATGCAAACAGGTTAAAATCAGAGTGGAGAATTATATCTCCTCTATATTTAATAAAACATATCTAGTCTTATTGACAGTGTTCCTATAATGGAATTCAAGAAGGTTTTGAACCATTTAGCTTTCAAAAAACAAAAATCCAAACTGCTCTTGCTTTGCTTTCCCCCTCTGTACTCACATCCAAAGGGAATCTGATTCTTCCTCCTTTTGCATCCTAACTGTATGCCAGCCTTTGTAGCAGCTGCATACTGATTACAGCAATTTTTTGCCCTGTCTGCAGGGTCTTTGTCCCTTTGTCAAATTTTGATAGTTAATTTATACCAAGCTCTTAGCTACTCTGCTAAGGAACATTTTTGATTACCTGAGCATTATCCCCACTCTATGCAGTGAGTTTCAAAAGAAAAAACAAATTCCAAAAAATTTCAAACCAACACTTTTATTGATGTCATTTTATTATTTGATATTTTTCTTTACTGTGAACACAATTAATTGTTTCTTTATGCTTCTTTCTTCACTTTCTAGTCCCATTTTCTTGTTCATATGGCATGCAAACAGTTTTTAGCCTATCCTTAGCACAGTCCCTAATTGTTTACTGAACATGATTGCCTCCTGTTACTGCTTCAAGATTCCAATTTGACTTTAAAGATTGTAATCTCTCCTCCTTGCCCTTTAACACCTCTCAGTGCTATGACAGTAGATTTTCTGCTAAAACACAGTTGTTTTTCACCTTTCAAGGTCTCTTTCCAGTGCACTTAACATCAAAGTATGGACAATGAATATCTAAAATCTGATTCTGTTTTCTGCTTTTGTCCTGAATTGGTTTTGTCCTTATGCTTCCCATGCTCTCACTCCTCTTCTGCATATCCTCTGCCATGCTCTCCACTGGGAATCACAGTAAACACTCTAAAGAGCCCTAAGTTCCCAAAACAATATGTTGATTGACTCTTTTTCCTTGCCTCAACTTCTGTTTCCATCAATTGAACCACAGACAGTATAAGATAATTTTTTTCTGAATTGACCAATTAAGGAAATTGATTAGCAAACACAGTTCATCCACTGATCTATTACTTGAACTATTTTCTAAAATAAAAAGGCACCTTGGATTGCCACAGCAAGTATTGTTTTCATCTAGAGAGTCCAGGAGTTGCTTCCACTTCTGTATTGTACATGTAGCATTAGATCAAGTGACCATAACAGTTTTATTTTATTTCTGAGAACTAGCATTGCATTAATTCATGTTTCTCTTATAGCTGTCAAGAAGAGAACATTCTATTAATCTATTGATTTAGGAGGAAAGCAATAACTTTTCTTTGTTTATTAATTACTTTTGAAAAGTGAAATTAATTCTCATTATTCACTGCTCCATTACTGAAAGGCACTTTACAAAGAATTAGTCAAAGTTTCCAGAGTGAAAAATTGTAATGAAAAGAAATTCAAGCAAATTTCTGAAGAATTCAGCTGCAACATGCTGTTCTGCCCTGCCTCTGAAGGACATAAATAAAATTTACCTTGATGTCACTGAGAGTGTCCACCAGTTATCACAAATGAGGGACAAGTTAGGATAACACATCTCATTGTAACAATGTGTTGGGCCAGTCTCTTCTTGCACATAACAAGTGGCAGAATAAGAAATTACCTCAAGTATTGTCATGGAAGATTCATATTAAGAAAAATTTCTTCTCTGAGAGGGTGGTCAGGTATTGGAAGAGAAGAGGTTGTCCAGGGTGGTCTCATCATCCCTGGAACTGTTCTAAAGTTGTGTAGAAATTGTGCTTGGGGACACAGTGTATTGATGAGCATGGTTAACAGTTGGACATGATCTTAGAGGTCTTTTTCAATAGAAATGATTCTATGATTCTATGGTCTGAGACAGATTTTAGTTGGGTTATTTTGAACAGCAAGAGAATGGTAAAGAGACCTCCTATTTACTACAATCAGATCACAAGGTGATCAGATCACAAGTAATCAGAATAGCTGAAAAATGTTGAAGTACAGAATCTCAAATGTGTTAGACTCTGCAATTACAAGAGAAGTAGCCAAGAAAATAGTAAAACCCTTTGGCAAACATTTGTATGCCTCACTAGGATATAGAGGAGTGAAAGGAGTAGATAAAGGAATTGCACTGCTAAAGTTGAACAATTATACAGAAGATGACATATTATTTCGCATATAGTCTCCTTCAGATGTTACAAAACTGGTAGATGACACAGAAATAAGGCAAGACAAAAAGTAGCAAAACTGACAGCAATTTCAACTGATTACCTATGTAAAGGACTTAAAGTAGAGTCAATCCTAAATGGCTGCTGAGATTTTACAGTAATTGAACAGAGCATGCAAAGAAAGACTGAGATCATCAGAATAAAGACTTATGGCATTTTTCTGTCTCTTACCATAACCTGAAGAAGTCAAACAATGTTCCAGGTTAAAACATACTCTATTATGATATTTGCATTGATTTTCATATTAATTCATGATTCCACCTGCCTCATGTGCCATGGTAGTCTTCATTACATTAATCTTTATGCATTTAAAAAAAATTGTATTTAACCACTACAATACTGTTATGAGGTAAAGAGAGTCTTATCTGAAAGATTATCCATGCTAAACAGAGGATGAACTGCAGCACAAAGGAGCAGATTCCTAGGTCTTCTAAGGTGCTAGCATACTCATTATCTTTTGAAATGGGGATCCAGTCCAAAGTTAGATGCTCTGAGTTAAAAAATCCATATCTCAATATGGAATGAGATTCACCTTGCCATACTCTAAATATCAGATATCCAACCTAAGCTAGTGGTCTGCAGTCTGTTTCTTTCCTGTTTTCATTTATTCTATAATTTTGCATAATTCAACTTTACCCTGAAAAGAAAATAAAAACTGGTATGGGCATTGCTGCTCTACTAAGATAAATTTCCAGAGAAGCTTGCACATTTATCAGGGGGAAAAGATTTGATTGGTTGAGAGTTCAAGGAATTCAATCCTGTCTTCCTCACAACAGTTGTTTGGTTTTTTTTGTCTGTCATCTTCTTCCACAAAGTCAGTTATTTTCAAGGACAGAGCCTCATTGACCTGCTGTTTCTCGTTGCCTCCTTTCTCACTGAAGAGATGACCTTAACAGCAGATCCTAAAATTAAGCATACAATGGGTGGAATTAAATCACAGTATCACAGAATGGCTTGGGTAGAACGAGACCTTAAAAATAATGTAGTTCCAGCCTCTCTGCCATGGGCAGGGACACCTTCCACTAGACCACGCTGCTCAAAGCCCCATTCAACATGGCCTTGAACAAAAACCAAGGGAGGGGAATCCACAACTTCTCTAATTAAGTGGCACTTCCATAACTATTTTGTCATTTTGTTCAATCAAAACCCTTACTGGGTCCTGGAGAGAGGTGAGAGGAGTGATGAAGTGGATTAAATGCATAGCTGGGTGCCCTTGTCAAGATCACAATTTACCAGCACTTATGTTTTCCTGTTCACTGACTAATTCTGAAACCACTTCATTTGATCTCAGCCCTGGAAAGGCTTATTGAGGTAGGAGATGAACCCAGAACATGCATAGACATATATAAAAAATCCTTTTGAATAGAACAGTGAATGACAATCAATTAATTTGCAATAGGACCTGACTTTACATCAGAAACACTAAAAGAGGGAATGCACATTTTTGTGAAAGTCATTGGAAACCAGGATGCTGGTTCTAACCTACAAAGACTCAGACAGGTCAAGAATAGCTAATAAATCATCTCTTCTTCAATCATGACAACCTTGAAGGAAGAATTCAGGCTAGAACTTTCACAGTGTGAAAAAAGCCAGAGCACATTCACTATGATTTATTTCATCTGGATTGTCTGCTTTTCCAGTCTGCATTTGTTAACCAGCTAGGTCCCTCTTTCTTTTTTTTACTTTTCCTTTGCTCTTTTAAGGCTGTGGAGGCTTTATAGTCCTTTGCTAATGGTTTTGGTTTTGTTTGTTGTTTGTTTTTTTAATTTATTTATGGAATAGATGCTCATAGCTCAATACAGATGCTGGTAATTTTAATCTAAGTTATTTTTATTAGTGTTTTCCTCCAGCTGTGCAAAAGATATCTCATTAATGTTAGGTAAACCTAGAACTTGTCTCTATTGGAAATCATCTGCCTTCTTTCCATCACTGGCTCCATACAGTGGTAGTGAGGATCACAGAAAGAGCCAGGCTCAGGGTAGGACTTCAGATGAAGCCACAAAGTGGCAGAAAGCACAAATAAGGAGAGGAAGAGAAAGACCTCTCCTCTATTCTGCAACGACACACCTATCTCTGCTGCAAAGCTAGCTTCTTCAAGTAAACATATTGACATTTACGTCACCATGCCACCCCACCTGTCCCTCTTGATGTCTACCTGCTCACATGCTCCATGATTTCAAAATCCTGTGTTGTGAACCCTCTGAGATGGCATCAGTTGTTGTGTCACTTGCTCATATAGAAGCTTGCACAACGGGGCTTTAAAGCACAGCTCTAGTTTCTAGGCACTAAGAGAATAATAATAAACAATATTAAAAGCTGTAGTAGCTGCAATAAAACATGCATTTACAGGGGTTAGCTTGATGCCTAGCTAACAAATCATTTAAACTTTTAAATACATATATATAAATAAATAGCAACAATAAACAAGATGAAACTGCAGCTGGGAGAGAACTCTTGTGGCTGTTATTTTTTTTTCCCTACTTATCTTCCTTCTGCATAAGGGATAATAGGTTTGCATTGCAAATTCCAGGCAGTCAATCTCTCCTCAATGACAGTTTTGCTATAATTCTCCTAATTTCAAGCTCCCATTTAAAAAGGTAACTGTAAATGGCATCCAGGCCATTTTTGCAGTCATCGGCAGCTGAGTCAGTTGATTCATTTCCACAGATTTAAGTTGTTGCACACGTAGTCAATCCCTCTGGAAAAAGTCGGCTTCCCCATATCAAATGGCTTGTGCAGACTCCAAATCCTGATTTTAAAATAAGCATAAAAGCTAAGGTTTTTAGGGTCTGTGTCATCACTCCAGCCCGGTTCTTGGGAGAGAGTTATACAGCCATTTGCAAAATCTTCTCTTCAGGAGTTTTCACAATGATTGTTACAGCAGAAACACATGAACATACAAATATAAGATCTGGAGTAGCTCTTATTTTTCTTTTGAAAATCACATGTATATTGGTAATCAAATAATTTTGAGCTCAGCACTGATACCAACCAAAGGTCTGACCTCTGATAAGTAAAAAATATAGTTATGACTCACTAATTTGATATTATAAACCACTGGCCAGTGCTACTCATGTTAGCTCCCTCAATATGTTCCTTGCTATCGTTATGATTATTAGTCAACAGGAATTTCCTCTGCTAGAATCAAGAAATTCTGTGTAAATGCTGTGTAAAGCATATTTACAGTTTAAAAACTCTGTTTGGTCAAACAAGTATCACTATACATCTGTTGAATTTGTTCAAATTCCAAAAATGGCAACCAGACATTATGAAATCAGTAAAATCCCTAAAAAAGCTGAGACTGTTTAGTCTAGAGACCAAAAGACTGAAGGAAAACAGGATAATCATCTCCAAATATGCAGAAATGACCTTCAAAGAGAAAAGGAGTAAAACATTTTTTTTGTCCTCATTGAATATAGTTAGAAGCAAAAGCTTCAACTGCATCAGAAAGCACTGGGTGAAACTGCTGGGAGAACTTTTTAACAAGAATGCAAAACACCAGACTAAGTTGCTTAGGAGACTGCAGCATCTTCCTGAGGGTTTTACAAAAAAGCCCAAATCAAGACCAGGAAGTGGTTTTTGCACTCTCTACATAGGTATCAATGAATGTATTGACACTCTATTTTTTTATTTTATTTTATTTATTTTTAAATCTTATTTATTATATTTATTATTTACATTATTTTCTATTAATCTTTTACTTTTTTTTATCTTTTACTTTTCCCGGTTTTCCCATGTACACACTTTCTACACTGTTTCAAAATACCGGTAACGCTGAGAAATTTAGGATTAAATTTCTTTTGTAGAAGTACATTTTTGCTAGACTTTCTGCAGGTAGATGCTTCATCATGAGACTTCAGTTTTTATTTTGTAAACTTTACAGAAATCACTGCAGTTCTGTCTTTAGGTATCCTGAAAATAACCTAACAATAGTCACAATGAGCAGCGCTGGGTAAGCAGCTATGTAAGAACCAAGGAGAAGAAAAATATAGCACAATTCTGATATGGCTTCTGCTGCTTCTGCTGTTGCTGCTTCACAAGACTGTTGCACTTTTGTGCACCTGCTGTCTACACTTATTTTTAAATATATTTTAAATATATTTTAAATATATTTTAAATATATACACTTATTTTTAAATATATAAAATTTACAGGTAACAGCCCAGAGATTAAAGTAGTAAGAAATGTAACGGGTAGCAGAACTCAATGGAGCCCATATTTTTTCTTGCTAGAATCAGAATCTTGGTGTTTACAACAATGTCAAATAACTTTCTTATGCTGCTGTTGTGATGCTGTACTGACTTCTGCTGGCATTTACATTGTTGGCAAATGTGCTGCATGAAGGGAAAACAACCTCACCTTTGAGAATGCAAACCACAGGAACACATTTTTGTCAAGATATTTTATATACACATGTAGCTCTAAGCTCTCTCAGGTCTCTGCAAATAAAGGTGATCTCCTGTGACAGCTCTTTTAAAGACAATTCACTTAAGTGGATTCATTTGCATTTTAAAGAAGGGTGTAGGAGGTAGCAATTAAAGAAAAAATTCTTGGTTAAATTTGTTCCTTTTCATAATGTGTTAAACCCTTTTTCCTAATATCTAATTTCTATTTTACCATTCCTCCCTCTCATTTGACTAAAAAAATAAATAAACCCAGAAATATTTGCTTGACCTGATAACTGTTCAGGTTGAACTATGAGGCTTTATATTGTGGCAAATGAAATGAGAATTTAAAAAAACCCAAAGTTAAATTATAAGCACGTGTCTTTAGTCCTCTGTGTCTCTGCCTAGCCATTTATTTTTTCATCCCTGTTATCTGCATCATAATGACCTTTCTTTGGGAGCTGTATCATGCTCCTGTGGCAATATCATGGCATTCTAACTCTGATTGTGACATCTGTGTAGATAACAAAACTGAATAAACACTGATTCACAGTTTTCTGGGAGGGCATTTTCTTTTTTTACTCTAATATTTCTTTTAAAATTAGCATATTCAAATGGTAACAGCTACAAAAGAAAATAAAAATTGATTCAGTCTATTTATTACCAGGAAGCTTTTGATAAAAGACTTGAGGTTTCTTGTAATGTTTTAAGTTAAGATAAACCATGACTCAAAATTAAACTTGAAAAGCACATACTGTAAGTTAAAGTTATCCTGAAACATCAAATTAGCCTGTTTGGGAGTTTTAAATGTGCCACTTAGTCTGAGTTTTTTGATCTCAAGGTGGGGTTATGTGGAAAACAATGCTGTGAGGAGCAACCACAGTCTGTTTCAGGGTATGAAATTGGCCAACATTGCTAAGACAATCTAACCTGTATTCAGCTCAATGTGTATTGGACAATTCATAGGAAGAAATGTTTTGCAACTCCTTCAAATATTCAGGATTTTAAATCACGAACTATCATAAAAAAATTGACTACATTTCTCTTAGCAAGAGAGTACTTTGCTTCATTCTGTTGTAAGTCATGCTTGGATGATTTGAATTCTGTAGTGTTTAACAAGATTCAGATAATTCATTTTCTCTCAGGATGATAAAAAGGATACAATGTCATTTATGGTTGTAATTCTCTTTCATAATTTTGCTCAGCAATATTTTTTTAGTGAAATGCTCATTGAAAATGGAACCATTACATGTAATGTAAACATTTCTGAATTGAGATGTTAACATTTAAAAATTGCCTCATTTCTCTTTAATGTGTTTTGCTTTTTTTCTTGCCTAATTATCATTCTTTTCAATATTTATGTTAACATGACCTTTCTCTGACTGAATGGCTTTAAGTGCTTCTCAAGTACTTATAGCTTCATGATTTTTAAATTAAATTATGTTGTTGCAGAAGAGACTGCAATGAAGCCCACAGAATAGCAGGGAAAAGAACAAGTTTCTTGTCCCAGAATATGAATGTAGTGATAGTGTTTATTAGCTCACTCTTCGAATCAATTCGAAGCAACTGTATCAGAGGAAGTATGACTTTGTTTCTTGTTCATTATTAGAAGCATTCCCACAAATTTAATGCTGGTCAAAATTGTCAGATTGAATAGCTGTGAAAGATTGTTTAATGTTGTAAAATGTTTATTACTTATGTTTATTATGCCTTCATCCTGCTGACAGAATTAAGATTACACTACTGATTCTGTTTGCCCATGGGAAAAGATCACAGGAACACAGGCAGTAAGATCTGGCTCCACATCTTGAATTTTCAGGTCAATGTTGTTCCACAGCCAAAACCTACTCTTTTGAAATCTGTGAGGTCTAGGTCTATACCCTATGCAATAATAAGCAAATGCAGAATTTTCTTGTAAACAATGTGAGATGTTTACTTTGATCTTCTGCATATCTTTCAGTGTATGTGTTTGGTTTGTCTAGAATTTAAGAGTAAAGACCAGACTATCAAATCAGTTTCACTATGAAAGCTGTTACTGTATTACCAGGCTTCCTAAATGTTTTCTCTTTTACCTTCACCCTAAAAAAATAGAACAACAATCCTTCCACTGTTCTCCATTTAGAGATGACAATGAGTAAGAATATGATGAGCTGAAAGACATGAATGACACACATCAAGGGAGAAAAAGGAACAAAATAAATCACTGAAAAAAATTGAAAGAGACGCAGATTTTTAATATTTAACTTTTTAACATTGAAAGATGTGAACAAATATAAAGACAAAATAAGACTGAAGGAAAATAATGGGTGTTAAAAGACTTCCTAAAAATGAGACATAAAAGAAAAGAAAAAAACAGAAAAAGCTTGTAAATTGTAGCAAAAGGTAAGCTTTAACTGAAACAGTCACTAATTAGCAAAATTTCTATATACTCATCTCACTCTTTAATTCCATTTGACATGAAAATGTCAAATAGAAAAAAAAGAACTGGCAGCTAACAGTCAATAAGTTCACAAAACTTAGTCCACAAGCTTCCCACAGAACAAAGCGTAATCCAGAAGAATGCTGAGTCTTCAAGGTTTGCTGACCTCAGTGGTTGAGCAATTGGGAATGACCTGACACTGTACCTTGTGGAGAGGTTGCTTGGGCTGAGTTCCTTAGTGGAATTGAGGAGGAGTGGGGTTTTACCCCTGTATGGAAAATGCATGTAGTCTGTTTCTTATTGACTTTCTCTTGTATTTATGAAGGTAGAGAATACAAAAAGGGAACTTTTTGCAAGGTCAATGCATAAGTCAGGAAGACCAAGATCTTAAGGAAAGTTACTATAGATGAGTGGTGTGCATGGATATTCCAGAATATGAGGACAAAAATAGCAAGACATTCCTGGAATTGTAAATTGTCAAGGTTGGAAAAAACTTTAGTGATCATCAAATCCAACCATCATGCTAGCACCACCATCATGTTCAACACCAAGCCATATCCCAAAGCATCCACACATGTTTTTTGAACACTTCCAGGGATGGTGGACCACACAACCTCCCTGAGAAGGTTGTTCTGAAATCTGACAGACCTTGTTCTCTTTCCCTGAAGAAATTTTTCATATATCAAATCTAAACCTCCTCTGGTGCACCTTAAGGCCCTTTCCTCTCATCCTCTCATTTTTTTTTTCCAACATTGAGTGAAGTTTTCTCAGCCAACAAGTTTCTGTCACTCTTGTGCCAATAGCACTAATACAGCTTCTCTAACCCACCATCCTTCCTTCCTGGATGTCAGGCCTGGCCAGGTAAACTTTAACACTTGGTGTTCACAAAGGACGCTCTAAAGTTTGGCAAGAAATAGGAGAGCTTCCTCTGGGAGGCGTTCAACTAGAGTTAAACAAGACAGGTTCACTGCCAAGAGCTTTGGAAAAACAGCACAAAAAGAGATGAAGGGAAAAAACAGAGAGAGAAATAGAGAATGCAATCATCTTTTTTTTTTTTTTTAATGGGGAAAGATGTCAAACTGTCATGTTAGTCTCTGCTGAGGTTCTGAGCACGAACAGTTGCCAGGGTAACTGTTGTGCCAAGCCTCAGCACTTATGTATTTTTTCCATTGATAATTGCTAATGTGAACAAGTGCTGGCTTGCACTTTACACCTGCCTGGCTTGTAAGTCTACTTTAATTGGATGTGCCAAGATTGAGGAAAAAGTAATCTGCCCTTTCAAGACAAGTGACAGATAGATGAAGTGTTGCTTAGGCCTTTACTGTAAAAATTTTGCTGACAAAATTATTATGAATTGTCTTCCCTCAGTGCACATATACTGCCTTTGTTTATGGAATTGAGAGTTTAAGCTTCAAGGTTCATTATGAGTAATTATGCCATAAAGTTTTTGGGAATATGTTGATGCTATGTGGCAAAATTCTACTTTTTCCCCCAGAGTTCAGAATGTCTTATATGCATATATGAAAACAGTTTTTCAAAGAGATGGAGAAAAATTAGGAAAACTCAAAGAATATTACCATCCTTATATATATATGTGTGTATATATATATGTATATATGTATATATATATATGTATATAAAGATCTTAAAAAAAAAAGTGTTCTAAGTAAAAACCCTGGAGAATGAATAGGGACAAGTTTTAAAAAAAATATTCTGCTGATAATTTGTTCCACAACCTCAGAAATGATGTGGAAATTTGGAGTGATCAGTTTTTGAATGTCCTGTCCAAGATATTCTGAAGACTGATAGATTGCAGCAGCATCTTAAATTCTTAAAGAAGTTCCCCTGAAAACTTCAGACTGAAAACCAAGGAACTCAGGGACCACATAGTTTTTTCATGTTTTTTTTCTTAACTATATGGTCTCTATCCATATTTTTGACTGTACTGCAAAATCCTATTAATAAGGTCTAATTCACTACTAAGCTGCCCCAAGAGGTAAAGTTATTAGAGGGCCTTCTTTTGCTGTTTTTCTCTCTCTTTTTCCATCCTTTTTTCTTTTTTTCTTCATGATCATCAGGAGATTACAGCATTTCTATGCTATTTATTTGCTTTCCAGAGCTGTGTCAAGCCTGGCCTGCTCCATTGCTTAGTGTATTCATTGTGTGTAACTGTCTTTCTTTGATGTTGATTGCTTAGTGCACTTAAATGAAGTTTTCTGAAACCAATATGCCAGAGCAAATTAATATATGAATAATACATGGTGCTTATTTTAGCAGCTTTCATCAGAAGACCTCAAAGAACATCATGAAGGATAGCAGGGAGAAGGATGTTGCACTCCTTACATAAAATGGCACCATCAATGAGGGTATAAATAGGAGAAAACTATCCTACTCTACCAAAAATGTCCTAAAAGTTAGACAGCATTAGATATGTCAGTAATTCTGATTGCATAACCTAACTTCATTCTGAGTTGTGCCAAAGGCTTCATGTGCATCTGTTTGCTCCTGTGGGACTGATTGAGGATTAAAAGGTTACAGTATAAGGCAGAACAGAGCTAGTCAGTCCAACCCACCAAGCTGCTAGTCAAGACAGAGAATTAAAAGAGAAATTAGTGAAATCCCAAACCTACTCCATAAAGCACTATGAATGCTAGATAGGAATTTCATGTCCAGAAGCACAGTGGACTCAGAGGAATGCTATTTTTGTTAATGTTATTTAGGTTAAAAGCTTAAAAAAGGGAAGCTGCTGAAACTGCCCAGGACAGCAGAGGATTTCAAACAGCTTACTTAAGATTCTTTTTAATACATGTTTTTAGTGATATTCATGTACTTATGTAATTCCCCCATGAGATGGTCTCATGAGGCTAAATTCTCTCTCATATTTCTGCTTGGTCACAGTGTCATGGAGATGAGAGAATTTGGAAGTCCACAGAAGTAAATGAGAGTGCCGTGTGGTAACCACAGTTGATAAGCCCCAACTGTAACGGAGTATTAGCTGGATGAGTGTTAGAGTTCTTTTATTAGTGGCTGCTGCACATAGAAGTGCATAATGTCATGCTGTGGGTTAGTAGTGCTGATCAAAGTTTAGGAGTTCATCAGAGTTTACTCCATCACACTTTCCAATGTCATCAGAAAGAAATTTGATTCTGATGTGAAAGTGAAAAAATTGACCTAGATTTTTAGCTTCACCATGAAGATGCTTATAGAAGCATCTGTAATGGAGTTTATCCACAATGATTGTGACTAAACTGGAGCAGCAAAAGCATAATATAGTGGAGAACTGCAATGCAATAACAAATGTTGGTCTAATGACAAAGAAAAATAAATTGTAGAATCAAGTGTAGTAAACAGATGATTTTTTAGTTATTATCTTTTAAAATCTGTATTATTGGTGAAATCACACTGGATGTTATACAGTGGTCAATTTTAATTTTATTTCATAGTCTATCAATCTGAAAACATCATAGCAGAGCTAACAGAAAAATAGATGGGCTCTGACATTATAGTTTAGTAAGAAAAAGTTGCTCCCTGGAGATGTATGATCCATTCAGCTTTCCAAAGAGAATTTGGAAAAAAACACCTAGAAAGCAGACCGGGAAAATGTACTTCTTAGAAGCACTGTGGCTGCCTGGGGCTGATATCTGCCGTTAATCCAGTATCATGTTGTAACAAATTGTATGATTGTCTTGTTACACTTGGCATTGTGAGGCTCCAGCTCAAGTACTAGTTAAGTTTTGAGCCCCTCACTTCAAAAAGGACATCCAGCACCAATGTCCTTTTGTCCAGAGAAGGATGAAAAATCTGGTGAAGGATCTGGAAAACATGTCTTTTGAGGAGCAGCTTAGAGAGCTGTGGCTGTATAGCCTGAGGAAGAGGAGACTCTGAGGGACCTTTCTGCTCTCTACAACTGCCTGAAAGGAGGATGAAGTCATGAGGTGTTCATTTCCTCTACTGTGTTTTAAGTGAAAAGATGAGAGGCCTTAAGTGGCACCAGGGGTGTTTCAGACTAGATATTAGGGAAAAAAAAAAATCACTGAAGGATTGATTAGGCATTGGAATAAATTACTGAGGGCAGCGATGAGGTCACTGACTCCAGAAATGTTCAAGAGGTATCTGAATGTGGTGCCTGGGGATATAGGCTAGGGGTGATTATGGTGGTGCTGGCCTGGAAGCTGGACTAGATGAGCTTAACGATCTCTGCTGACCTTGATGATTCTGTGTTCAAAGCCAGGTTGGATGGGACTTTGAGAAACCTGGTCTAGTGAAACATGCCTATGCCCTTGGCAGAGGATTGGAACTAGGTATTAGTTATGTCCTTTGCAACCTAAGCAGTTCTATGAATCTGTGATAAGAAAATAGGATTATGCTCCTGTTGATATGTTAAGTCACAAAGTCAAGAAAGTTTATCAGCTGGGGTTGCAGCCATGTTCTTCCTGTGATAGTCCATTAATCAACCACCCTTTGATTTATTATCTGTAAAATTCAGTATAAGGTAGACCAATTCATACATTTCCCTCTTGTACAATTGAAGTCAAAGACAAATCAGCAATGTCACTTATTTATGACCTATAATTTTGCCTGGGGGAGAGGCAAGGAATAACCAATGTCCAGTTTGCTTAGTCCAGTCTCACTATGATTTCCCTGGTAATTGCTCCTCACCACAAAATAAAAAGCCTCAGCAGGAAAAGGTGGGATCAGAAGTGGCTAGAAGGCAGAAGCAGGGTAAAGGTTTTTTACACTTTTCTGTATAATTAAATTAAGCACTGCAAATAGTCTTTTTACCCCCTGTGAGAACAGGGTCTTTCTGGCATAGATAGATAGATAGATAGATAGATAGATAGATAGATAGATAGATAGATAGATAGATAGATGATAAAATGAACTCTTTGTCTCTCCTTTAACTCTGATACACTGTGTGAATGCAGTGTCTTGCAAGGACTATGTTGTTCCAGGAAGGACACCACTGTTGCTGGTAAAACAAGTTTAAATAGGCATATTTAAAATTATTATATTTATTTGTTTGCTTGTTTGTTTGTTTCACAGCTATTCTGACAGACTTTTTTCTTCATTTTATTTTCCATCTTTCCCTTCTCCAAACCAAGAATTTGCTTTTCCTTTGAGTTAAAGAACAGCATTTCACCCTAAGTGCTCATCAATTGCAGCTGCACATTTAATTATTGTTAGACTTTAGAACTTTTTACTCGTTAGCATTAAACTGGTGCACAGCCATGTAGTTCCTACAGTGTGAGAAGTAACTAAGGTCAACTTATAAGAGCAAATCAAAAGAGAAGAGCACCACCAGTGTAGCAGAAATTAGAAAGAAAATAGAATGGAAGAAAATAAAGAAGGAAATCCTCCTAGATTTCAGAAGTCATTATCATCCAATTCTTTCACTCACATTAGAGCACTGGTAGAGTACAAGGTAGAGTACATTCACTGAAATCCATAATGAAAAAACCACCAACTTTTTCCTTTAGGTACCGACTTCAGTTACACTGGCTTAAAATAATACACCTTACTCTTAGCTATACCCAGGTAACTTCCAGCATGTCTCCTTGTAGCCATCCTGAGTTTAAAGTCAGGTTATTTAAGCTAATACATCTTCTCCTTGATTTAAAGTTTTATATTAACCTGAAAGGCAGGGAGATCTGAAAATCATGGAAACAATAATTCATATAACTCAATTGATAAGCTGTAACTCATTAAATCATTATAACTATATCACATTCATAAGTGTGGGTTCTTTCCTTGTTCTTGTCTAGGATTTGTGAAAGGCCAAGGCAAAAAATACATTTTCCTGATTTCTACACTATTAAACTGAGGGAGAAGCAAACACTTGACATAGTCATGATTTATATAAGTAAAATTTTGATTAAATAAATATGCAAATTACAAGAAGGAAAAAAAAATCTGTTGAGGAAATTTGAGGAAAACTATTTTTCTGGACACATTTTCTTTCTGGTTCATCTTTTTTACATTCATCACTTTAGCTATCAAAGGCAAAGGCAGCACATAGGCTTGCCTCTCTAAGTGTGAAGGACAATACACAAAACTTCAGTGACAAATATTGTCCCTGTAAATTTCAGCCACTGTTATTTTCCAGGCAGTTTGCCTGGGTTTTTTTTTGTTGGTTTTTTTTTTACTTTCACTGCTGGGTGTCAATAGCCTGCTGCTTAAAACATAACAGCTGGGAAACAGGAACAGAACAAGCTGGAGCTAACTATTTGCAAAGTCGCCTTTACCTGTTATTTTGTGACTATGTTACTATGACATTGGTGACTGAGCTTAAACTACTGAAAGAGCTTGGTCACTTTTAGGTAAGTGCTAAAATGGTTGAATCACCATCTCTGTAAGTGTTGAAAAAAACATGTGGATAGGGCACTTGAAGATATACGTGGTTTAGTGGTGAACATGGTGGTGGTGTTAAGTTGATGGCTGATCTTGATGAACTTAGAGGTCTTCTCCAACCTCACTTTGTCTATGATTCTAAGGCTCAGGCTCTGGGATAGCTAGATTTGAGGCCAAGACCCACATCAGATTCTGAACCTAGTTCAGAATTAGTTGCATCAAAATCCCTCAATTTGAATTTCAAATGACAGCAGAGTCTCCTTCTCAAATCACCTCATAAAACATAGGAACTAAGGGCTGTTTTAAGTTTGACTCCCCAAATAGTCAAGGCTAAGGGACCTGTTACTGCTCTGACAATTTCAGGGAAAACAGGAAATACTCTTCCACTCAACAAAAGAAAAATTGATCAGCATGTTCAATGCAGCTAGCCAGAATTTGGGAAGAAGAGGAGAGCAAATGGCCTCAAGTTGTGTAAGGGAAGGTTTAGATTAGATTATTTAAATATTCTCTTTGGAAGAGGTTGTCAGGCATTGGAACAGGCTGTCCAGGGAAGCAAAGGAGTCTCCCTCCTTGAAGATGTTTAAAAGATGTGTTGATATAGCGCTTGGGGACATGAGCTATTGGGAGGCTTGGCAGTGCTGGGTTACCAGTTGGGCTTGATAATCTTAAATATCTTTTGCACCCTAAAAGGTTTTGTTTCTATGATTCTATGAATCTGTTCTGCTTTTGTACCAAGACTATCTCCTATGGTGTTTTAATAGTTTGGGAAGATGAAATGATATCAGAAGGGTCCTGACTTAATTGTTTTGGTTTTATATTACATCGTGTATTACCTTAAAAGTATATATGTATATATTTGTAACGTATGTACACATGTACATACAAATGTGTGTGTGTCTTGAATGTTAAGTATTACAGCCTTAAGTGGATGGAGTATCTTTGCTGGCCTAGTGGGAAACAGGATGGATAACAAAGATGTGCAGTTGTATATAAGATAGATATTTTGATACTATTAGGTATACCTGGACCAGTTTTTTCCCATTGAGTGTATATATCAGTAATTCTAGGTTTAGGTCCAGGAATGGAGGCTCACTGACCTTGCTACAGACAAATATAAAATTTGCTTTATGGTTTAATATGCTTTAATTGAAATAAAAATCTGCATCCTGTCAACAACAACTCAGAAAATCTCCTGTATAAGTATATGATATGAAATATGATATTAAAAAATGGTGACTTTCTAAAAGCTCTTTGAATCAGCCACACAAGAAGAGCTTTCAGTTTTGTTGTGTTGTCTTGGTTTAACACTCATTAAATGTTTCACAGTACTATGATCTCCTCACAGCAAATATAATTAAACTTCCTTTCCTCTGGCACTAAACAGAACTTCATTATTACTTTCTAATTCCATAACTGTATGAGAGAAGCAAACTTTCTGAAATTGAAAGTCTTTTTTCCAATTTCAGTTTTTCTTCCTCTTTATTTTTTTGGTAGGATGGACATATTTCTTCGTTTGGAAATTAAGAATGTTCTCTGCTTCTGGGACATCATGGTGAAAATCTGTAATTAAGGTAAGAGAAATATCTTCAGATTTTCTACAATTTTACAGTCATGCAATTGCTCATGGCTTCAGAAGTCCTGCCTGTAATTATCTTTATGTACTTCTCATTTCCTCATACTTATTTTAGAAACTAAAGTTACTTTGTTGCATTTTTAATGACATAAAGACTAAATTGTTACAGGAGCTTATTTAGCTTAACCAGCACCTGTGGGCTTTTTGGGTTTGTTGTTAGAGATGCCATCACAGATTTAAATTTTACCAGCCTGCGGGAATAGATTGCCTTTCTAAAGAAAACAATTCTTTTTGTAATGTAATTCACCCTGCAGGAATTTTAAGGCCTGAGGATCTAAATCTGGTTTTGGAACACTTTATAGTTAGCATAAAATTTGAAAAACAGCTTTATAAACTAGGACCCTTCACTCCCACTCAAAGAAAATAAGACTTACAGGATTGCAAGTTTTGATCCCTCCACCCCTAAAGAACTAATTTAAGAATTGATCTCTAGGTCACATAATTTTCCACTGAGGTTCATTTTCTAATATAGCCTGGATTTGAATAGGCAGTGTTGATGTATTGGGACTAAATTACACACTTCCTTCTAGAGGCATGGATTAACAAACATAAAGTTGTAGCATTTTAAAGGAATGGAATACACAAACACCAACACAAGCCAGTGGGAGCAGATCTGGCTATCTCTTGTAAGGGCTTTTTCAAATCCCTGCTCTAAGCAGCATTGTGAATCAAATCAAATGCTTAAATCAAAGATAAATGTAGGAATGATGGGAGGCCAGTTCTCAGAAACAGATGGATTTACCAGCCTCTTATGCTCTATGTGGTGGGATTACCACCAGCAGGTTCAGCATGGAGTTTGTCTGGCAGCCTGCTCAGTTTTCTGTATGGCTCATCACTTCTATAATTTGCAGTGCGCTGCTTGGAGAAAAGGGATGTAGGAATGTTGTTCTCTTTAGATCCCTCACTTATTTACTAATCAGAAAAACAGTGTGTTTTAAGCAATTATATAATTTCTTTAGGACACCTAAATGCTGTTCAGGTGTCCTAAAGAAAATTTTTAATGATTGCACATACACAAAATAATAAAAAACAGTGATATTTACTGAACTAAATACAGATATGGAGGTATGTAAAATGTGACTAATTCTTGACAGATTATTTCTGTCACATAATAGACTTGACTAGATGCTTTCAAGAAAATCTTATAGACTTAATCTTTTTACAGTTGAATTGATGAGAGATGAGTTTTACTGGCTGCTGTTGTCTGGGATAACTTTTTCTGCATGGTGTTGGCATGGTTAACATTGTTATACTAATGTCCAGTCACAACTTCAGTAATAGTTTGGCTGCCAGATAAAGCCGTGATGCTTTAGTGATAGTTTGGTTAAGAAGTCTGTCATCATTGTTCAATTATAATCTATAAAGAAAATACCTAAGGTTATAACTGCGTAAATATGTTTATATATGGGCAATACTATGTGACCGTGGTCACAAGGGTTTTCAGGATGAAGAAGAGACGAGAATGTTGACTCCATGATCAGAAGGCTCGATTTATTATTTTATGATATATGTTACATTAAGACTATACTAAAAAGCAATAGAAAGGAAAAGGTTCCTTCAGAAGCTAGCTAAGCTAAGAATAGAAAAGAATGAATAACAAAGATCTGTGTCTCAGACAGAGAGCAAGAGCCAGCTCTGCCATGAGTGGTCAGTAAATCCAAACATCCACAGGAGACCAATCACGGATCTACCTGTTGCATTCCACAGCAGCAGATAACCATTGTTTACTTTTGGTTGCTGAAACTGCAGCTTCTCACAAGGAAAAATCCTAAGAAAGGATTTTTCATGAAAGATGTCTGCGACAACACTACACACCCTCTATGCAGTCTATAGGTTGCAATTGATATTAAAATGATGGTTGAACCCATTCTTTACAGAAAGTTGCAGATGATCAGTTTCTTTTTTATTTAGTTGCAAATTAAATCCTCAGTGGTGTAGCACCTAGAAATGCCCTAGTCATGCCGTTTGAAATTTCTGTGAGAACAGCCAAAACCATTCAACATTTTTTCCTAAAAATACTCAAAAAAATCAGAAGTATTTTCTGAGTTCTGCAGTTTCTTTACCCACTGCCATCAAGAATGAGTTTTGCTGAAATATTATGCTCATGTATTCAATTTTCTTGGTCATATTTCATTATGTCTTGAAGTGTAAGTAAACTTGATTGATGAAAATTGACTGATTATATCCAAGTTCTAACCCAAGCCTTGCAACAGTTGTTAGCAGATGCTGAGAATTTTTTGCCCTTACTCTACTTCAAAGCATAGGTCTGCATTTCAGATGATGTTTCTATAGTCCTGTGTAAGAAATAAAACCTATCATTTCTTGCTGAACTATATCCACAGCTCTGAATTATCAGTTCTTACCAGCCTTATGATATCTGGTAATTTATACGTAATGTGTGAAACTGGAAATGTGAGTTTGAGTGTAAATATATCAAAGCATCATTCTGACTGAATTTTAAGTTCTTTATATAACCTTGACTCCAATTTACGCCTATCAGCTTATAGGACTTCTATTACTTAAAGTAAACATAAATTTATATCCGCTGCTTCTAAAATCACTTTATTTCTTTTCAGTAGCATAAAAGTAACTTCTGACTGTTTCAGTTGGCAGAAGTTTGAGTGGCAAATTGCTATTAAGAAAAGGAGAGAAGGCCCATAGAGTTTGCAAACTCACATTTAGCAGGTCCTACAGTGAAAAATTCTGAAAAGCACAAGGATAGAACAACATGTGATTTTAATTGTAGGATAAAAATTGGAACAATTACATTTTTGCAAAAACAGTCACCTTGTTTTTAGCTGTGTGAGCTAGTGAAACATCAGAGATTTTTAAGACGCTGCTTTCAAAGAGTGGTTTGAAAGCAATCTCTTGTAAAATGCATATAACCTCCAGAGTTTGAGCACAGTCCCTGTGTGCCCACCTGAAATAGCATGCAGCAGAATCATGCAAACTTCAGATTATTATTTTCCTAAACCCGGAACTTAAGTTAGACCTTCCTTAAGAATAAATAGCTGTTGAATATGGAGCAGAATCAGAACTATGGAACTGAAATAAGACATGATTCCTAAAATAAAAGCAATTTCAGACTTTAAATGAAATGTTATTTTATTCTGGTAGAGGCTATTCAGAGAATTTCTGGTGATTAAAAGGCATTCATCCATGAATGGAAGGAATGTATTCAAGCCTCAATATGTTTTATTGCCAGGCTTCTAAAGACCCTGAATCCCAACCATAATGGTGAATGACAGCAGTCTCTGTTTTGTTAGAGAGAGGCAAGGCAGAACACCACAGCCTTTGTCACATGGATCTCACTCAGATGTCAGTGAATATAATATACATGCAGACTTATAACCTGATTTTTTTTAAAGTTGAATTATCAAATGAAGCCTAGTTGTAGCATTAAATGTCTAATCTGTTTGAGATTGTTTGATGGAAAATAGGCATAACTCTAGTGGTGAAAATAAAGTCATAAACTGCTGTCTGTGAAAGGAACATGGATCTCTCTATTATCTTCCTTCTTGAGATAACAAAACCAAAAAATAAGGAAAAGAAAAATAACAGCACCAAAAATGTGCTTTCTTATTGAACAGAAGCAAATAATTTTACATATAACTGTTGGAGAATCTCTGAATATTTTACTGAAGATATAGATGGTCTGCATCATTCAGGTACTGTCAGAGGAACAGAAGTGTCCTCTTCTGGGAATGTATTGTTGAAATATATCTGTCACTGGATGCCATCTGGTCCATCACAAAACAGACCGTGTTGCATTTCAGAGGTATCTATTCATAGTTCTTCATAAGAACATAGCTACTGACAGAATGGGACAATATGCAGGAGGGAAGCAATGTATGGAAAGCACAGATTATTGCAAGGTACCTTTTTTCAAAGGTAATGTCCTGAAGTTCCCTGGGTTACACCACCCTGAAATACAGCCTGTTTGATAACTGGAGTCCAGTGACAACAAAAGCCATGTCTTCACAGTGTCTTCTGACTTAGGCGAAGTTTAATTTCAGTTATAGAACAAGACAAGAACTTGCTAGATGATGCTGGGAGCCTCCCCTGAATGCACTCCCCATGGTAGAGCCAGCAACATTTGTGGTCCTTGTGCCCTGTGAAATTAAGCAACTGCTTTTTCAAAGTTTTTCCAAAGGGAAATGGGCAGGGTATGGCATCAGGGTCCTTCTAGCACTGGGCTACAAGTGCTGACTATGGATACTGATAACTTTGTGATAACTTACTGTTGATGGAACTGTTTTCTGTGAGAAAGTACATTTTATCTGAAACCCCGAAACTTAGAAAAAAAATTATTTTGGCTTCCAATTAATGTGGATATTAAAAGAGGGAACATTATTTTCTTGGAATTAAAATTTATAGAGTAATGAGCAAAACATAAATAAAATAAGTTGTTTTGACAAAAGCAGACATTGAAGTTTATGACTCTCAACATTCTGTAACAATTTGTTTCTGGTCAGAATTAAGAAAAGTTATAACAAATCTCTTTGAGCAGAATTTGTTCTGTAATCAACTCTTTTCCACAATAGATCTGAAAGTTCAGATTTTCTTTTCCTGTCTTGATCACAAGTGTGTCTCTTGCCAGTTAAAGAGGTGTCAGGGCACCCTAAAAGCTGACCAGTGTTGGAGAACTGTTTTTTGCACAACTGGAAGCCAGACTTCACCCAATCATTTTGAGCATGGAGCAGCCTGGTCTAGTAGAAAGTATCCCTGTCCATGGCACGGGGTTTGCAGCTAGAAGGTGCCTTTCAGCTCAACCATTTTATAGTATTGCATAAGAAGAAACTTGGCTTCCTCACTCTTTCTAAAGTGACCAGACTGAGACTTCAAGCCTTCAGAGTGCTAAGATATCTGACTCTATGCCAGACAATCATTTCAGAAAAACATTGAGGCAGACAATCTAGCCAATGCCTTGTTCAGCAATCCTTCAAGCAGAACATTATGAGGGAGTCTAAGTTATCTCTGTTTCCTGTGAATAAGGAGGGACTAGTGAGATGCAGTGGGGGAGATAGCAGCCAGCTTCCAAATAGGATAAGCAAAGGCGATAAAAAACGGTGATAAAGCCAAAGCTTTATGACAGAGGGTGGGGTTTTTCGGGTTTTTTTTTTTTTGGGAGGGGGGATTTTTTGGGGTGGGGGGCAGTTGTGCATTTTTGTCCTTTTTTAAATTCTAATTTTGTTGGTTGTTATCAGAAATGATTAGTTCAGCTATCACAAGATAAAGAGTTAGCTACAGTACTTTTAAAACAAAACTAAATCAAGACATTGTCCTGGAAGAACAGTGTTGATTATGAGTGGTGTGATAAACCAGAGAACATGTCATAGCAACTAACACATCACAGCAGTTAGGGCTAACTGGTTTGTTTATCAGCCTCGCCATAATAGATCCATCATTGTTTCTTTCACTACTAAACCTCTTCATTATGATTTTCTGATAGTATCTAGAACTGGACTTTGTGACCCAGTTATTAACTCCTAGCTTTCTACCATCAATATACATCAGTAGCACAAAAAGCAATATGTATGTGTATATATATACATATATATATATATATATACACATATATACACATATGAAAACCTACTGAGTTATGATAATTGATATTTTGTAGTAGATACATCTCTGCTAATGTATCACACCACAGTATATGTACAATGTCATTGTCTCCCTTGGGTTTTATATGAAATTTTGTATAGATGAGACATATGATTTTATGATACCATGATGTACTGTATTCTCATTTCTTCCACGGTTGCATATGCAATTCAAAAGTCTTCTTAATATACTTCCCAAGGGAGCTTTTCCTGTGCTTACTATTAATAGTTTTTGTTCATACCCTCTTTATTTCTAAAGACAGCTTTAGACATAATTTTGTACACTTAAGTAGACATGGAGAATTACAGTATCAGATCAATATCTGGAACTATTATGCAAATTCATTATTTGTATGCTCCCCCCCAAAAATAAATTTAGAATAGAGAAAGATCTGAAGAAAAAAGATCTTTTGCCACATTTCTACTTTTTCAAGTCTATAAAATTCATGTGTTTTGAGACAGATCCTGAGGTCTGCATGTAAAATCAGCTATTTCTTGTGCTTATATATCCTATTTTCCTGACAAAAAATTGGGTGTTTTTGTGATGAGGTTTCATTATGGGGTTGTTGGGCAAATAATTCTTGTGCCTGCATTCCAGCAGCATACTAGTCAAACAGATATTTAATGGATACTGTAACTTCTGCTTGGCAAATGAAGCCCTGTTTGATAGAATTTCAATTTTGGTAAAAAGTTATAAATAATAATGGATCTTCTGATATGAAAGCAGAAGTGTTTAAAGGCAGATAATGGTATTACCACTTTATAGAAAATCTGGTTTCTAAACTCTTTATTTTCTTGTGCCTGTGGGATGTGACAGGAGAAGGTAATGACTGCTGTTAAAGGGAGACATCAGTTACAGTGCTGTTCATAAATGTAGTTTGTTCGGTAATAATGTCTTTTTTCTCTGGTTTTTCTTTTCTTCTTCAGGACTTTCTTATTTCAAATTTCTTTATTCTTTAAAGTTTAAGAAAAAAATTACATGATGACAAAGGGGGCCTATATCATCACTCTGACAGACAAAGTATTTCAGGGGGCTTGCTTACTCGAAAGGAAGATATGCCAAAGAGATCTTCAAGACAGCTAAAAGTACAAGCTCAGCTTGATAGTGGGCTTAAACATTTAAAATGGTTTTTAACTTTATTCCTATGAAAATTTTAGCTGTAAATCCTGGCTGCAATAATTAAAAATGCATGGGAATCTCCAGTGAGCTTTCTCCCTCAGTTTATTTCTTTGTTTTGCATTTTGTTGGAGTATTTCTGTTAAAACCTCATTATGTCATTACTTTGCCAAAACTTCTGGCTCAAACTGCATTATGAGTTGTTTTACTGTGTATTCACGGCTGATGTGCTGTACATTGGCCCACACTGGATGCCCATTGCTGCTGGAGAGGTACTTAGTTCTCAAACAAAAATCTCGAAATTTGCAAACCTGAGCTTCTATTAAATAACCATTATAAATTATTTACACAGATGACATAATCCATTTGAGTAAGATTGTGCTTAACTTCATAGGAGTTTTTATTCATCTAGTAAAAATAGTTTTCAGGATTTTTTACTATATTATTTGATTTGCGAATTTCCTATACAAATGCCTGCTTGAACAGTTTTCCATTAACTTTGACTTCTTCAGTTTTTGTTAAAGGAAGTGTTAAAAATTGTTTTGTTAATTACAATTAACTAAGATTATACATCACACACTTTTTCTTTATTTTCCAAAATGTGTAAATATATCATATTGATATATATTTTCTCTATATAATGTATACAATAGCGATACTTGCCAGGGAAGAATTTGTCCAACCTGGCCAAATCACTTTCTGTCAAGCGACTTCTAGGCAGTACTGGGAAGTGAGCACAGCAAAGAATGATTCTCAGGATGCAGTTTGGGTGCTGGAGGCTGACTAGTTTTGTTGGCAGTGCAGAGGGCTATTTCATGCTAGCTGGCCTCTACCTGAGGCTGGTGCTGGACATGTTCAGCTATGGATGTTCATGGTCTGGGGTTCACATTTGCTGACTGCTGTACTGACACATAGCAGAGACCTCTGGGGCTAACCAGCACATGCCCTCAGAGGTCTGTGTTACAATTTCTCTAAATATCCTGTGCACTAAGGTAGAGGCAGAACATCAGTACTTTCTGAACCCCCTGCTTTGAATTGCTTTGTCAGCTATTTTGGAAGGATTACCATTTCCAGACCTGCCACAGCCATGGCAAAATTTTCCTTACTGTGATCAGAACAAGCTTTGCTGCTCCAAAGGAAAAAAAAAAAAAATTGAGACCGAAAAATTGAATGAACAACTAGTTGCAGCTGCATGAATAAAACATGAACTTACAATAAAACTTCTCTTCCAACATTTTACCAAGCTTCTAAAGCCACCTTGTAGGTTTTGTTATTTGCTTAAGAGACAGCATGCTCTGAAGAGTTTTTTTTCCTTTCTCTTTTCCCTTTTCTGTGTGACAACTACTATGTCTATCAAGAAAAATTGCTTAGAAGAGTTTGTTTCCTCTGTAGTACAAGATGCTTTCCCCTCCTGATGCAGCTGTCCATCATTCCCTGTAACTGGGTAACAGGAGGTCACATGAGACGGGATGACTCTGTCACTTCCACTACTTCTCTAAAATTACTTGAGCATTATTCCTATTGTGTATTTATTACATTTCATTAGAAAATTTTTGCCTTAAGGTTTCAGTCTTCCCTCTTTTGCTTACAGCTTTATCAGCCCAAGTGATATGTATTTTTTATGAGCTCTGTGTTATGAGACATAATATATAATGTATAATGTAAAACCTTCTAAGATTTGTGTTTAACTCCTACAAGCTTTGCAGGTTGAATACGTGTGACATGCAAATGCTATTAAACATTCTGCAATGAATAAAATTGAAAAAATATACACTCCCCATTTGATAATTTGAAGGAATTTTGTAAGAAAAAAAAAATTAATATGGCGTCAACATTTGTGTCATTAACCCATTCATAAGTAACTGTGCAAATACAGTCTAGCGACCTACTGCAAAGCAAGACCACTGTGCAATTATGCTGGAATTACAACTTAATTACATAGAAATAACAATATCTGAATTTTACTTATACTGTCTTTTTTCAAATTGTAGTAATTAACCTTGAAAGTTCTAGGTTTTACCTTGCATAACAATAGCATGCATGACCTGGCTAAGTTCAATTTTTCTGCTCTTATGTTTACTTCTTATAAAAATTAAGTCCTGATGTAGGATCATTCACTAGCCAATTTAAATTGAGAGTTCTTTCAAGACAGTCTGTAAACAATACGTAACTAGAAAAAATAAATATGTGTCTATTTATTTATAATTTCAAAAAAAATATTAAGATGTCAGATCTTGTGTTAAGAACCCTTCTTTTGTAGACTTTTTTTTCTTTTTTGGGTTAAAAACTAAGGTTTGGCTCCCTCTTCCATAACTCTAGATACGTAAGATGGATAAATTCCATTTCCTTTTTCATTTTCTGTAGAAGGAAAAACTTGACTAGCTCAAAGTGATATGTACCTTTTAGGGGTGGTCTTGCAATGTCCTCTGACTTCCTAAACTGGTGAATGACAAAGCCAGTTTTTCCCTCTGCATCTGCTTCTGTGTTCTTCGTCCCTATACCTACCAGCACCCATGAGTCCAGTAGTCTAACAAAATGCACAAGAAATACAAATGTACAAGGATTGTGAAGTAGCATTGTCTTCTCAAAGTCCCAGTGCATACTCTTTATATCTTAGGATTTAAAGCAGATAACAACATGATTTGAATATTTATTACTTTATTATTAATATGAAACTTTGCCCTTTATTCAAAAGGATATTTTTAAAGATTTTTGAAGCGTTCTTTGTTTTCAGATCTATAGACACAAGGAAAAGGGAATTCTAATGTCCTGTTATCAGAAAGATTCATCCTTGTTTTTCTTGTTATTATTCCACAAAATTTCTAAATGCTGTACATAAAACAACTAAATGTTTCTAGCCAACTCCAGAGATTAAAGATGCATCAAATGAAATACAGGCATAGGAGAGGAGTCGAAAGTGAAGTAATCCTGATTAATGTGTTGAGCAGCATTTTCAGAATAAGCCTCACCTAAATGTTACCCTTCTTGTTATCAAAACCAGATTCTCAGTAGATATTTTAAAGTCATGTTTTGTGCTTTGTTGTCATGGATTTTCTTTTTATAAAAATAGCTTAAGGTCCCTTTGCTAAGAACATCCTAAGCTGGACTCCAGCAGAACTACACTATATCTCTAAAGGGGGGCAGTGGGCGGGGTGTTAGATGTAAGAGGTTTTAAACCTGCATGTTGCCAGGAGCATCTGAAAGTCTAATCATGATGTGCTGTACATCCTTCCATTTCATGAGTCTATTTGTTCACACCTAATCAATGATGTAATTTTAAATAATCAGATTAGGACATTTTGCCTCAGGAACAGAGAGCAATTCAAAGAGTTACAGACACAGTAATACCAGCAACAAGGATCAGTGATTTCTTATTCCTCATTATGACAAAATTCAATTTAAAGTTATCATATTTTATCATAAAAAAGGAAATTAAGATAATCCTGATATGTGCATTTCACATCCATACATCTTCTGTGCTACCAAGAAAAAAGAAGGCACAAATAAGAAAACAGTAATTTTATGAAGATGGGGAAGAGAACTGTATTATGTATTTTTGTTATAGGGGCACATTTATTACATTTTTTAGATATCTGTATATGCTGCTGTTTTCTCAATGTCCATTATGTTGTTATCTAACCATGAAATAATGTCATAACAGAAGCAAATGTTTGTTCTTAAACCTTTATTCACCCATATCAATAAATCTGAGAAAGAGTTTTCCTCTGGAGAAAAGTACACTGAAGAATAAATGGGTTCATGTGTTAATTTCTTTCTCCTTGAGTTTCAATTTAATAGATATATCTTTTTCTTCTAGGGTAAGCACATGGGATCTGACTAAAATATTTTTATTTCTCTGGAAATGCCAATGATTATGCCTGTGTGAGCTACAAACATTTGGAATAATTATGTTCATTACAGTATACACATAAGTTTGAATTCATGTAACTAAACTGGTGGTATAGCTTTTAAATAAATCAAAACTATGTTTATGTTAGGAAGGAAAAGGGGTTGCCTAACTGACACAAAATATATCTCAGTATAAATTGATCATTAATAAATTTAAACTGGTAATTAAAAGATGATGATTTAGAAGGGTGAGGTTCCAAAGCTGTAGTGTCATCATTGGGTGAAATTAAATCAAGTTCAATTTATTTCTGAAAAACATCAGAAACAGGTTATGCTTTTGATAGTGGGAGGGTGAAGTCA
This sequence comes from Molothrus ater, assembly GCF_012460135.2. Lineage (NCBI taxonomy): Eukaryota > Metazoa > Chordata > Aves > Passeriformes > Icteridae > Molothrus > Molothrus ater. The sequence goes on from NC_050479.2 coordinate 84,765,004, forward strand.
GTGAGCCAGGAGTTGTCCTCTTTGGTACCTCAGCAAGGTCAAAAGGGACACACTTTTGCATTAGAAGCAAGTAACTATGAGTCAGGGAAATAGCCAACGGTTTACCTCTGATTACAAAAAATGTTGTAGTAAAAATGGTTCATGAGAAGCATGCTGAATATCTCTAAATCTGCCAAATGAAGTAACTAGATTGGTGGAAGAGGAGAAAATGCTGATGGAGGAACAACAACCCAATTATCTCAACCACACCAGGAAAGGAACAATTTAGGGAGGGACGTTTTTGTTTCAACTTTATTTATTTTTTTTCTTCAGGTAAATTCCCTGAAGTTTCTTGTTTGGTTAGCATTTCATGTCTAACCTGCCTCTTAAGCATATAATTCAAACCCATTAACACTCTTCTCTTGTTTTCTTACACACAGTGGTTTTAGAAGCAGGTATGGCCTGGTTCAAAGACCTCTGAAAGCAAAGGACAAACTTGCATTAAGCTTTGGCAAAATCACCCTTTCTGTCATTACTGCTCTTGCAGCGTAAGGTGAATAGTGCACTGAGACATCTTCACTTAACCAGAGCTAGTTTTAGTGAACTTGCTACAATCTGAAGTCAAACTCTCCACATATTTTTATATCTACTCAGTCACGTTTCCAATATGCTTAAACAGTTGAAAGGTGCAATTAGGAAATATCACTAAGTTTGAAGGCCTGATATCCTCATCTTCTGATTCAGCATGACAGGAAGGAGTGAGTGTAAAAATGGGAATTTTGTTATATCTGTCACTGCCATAGCCAAAGGTATCAGATCACTGTAAATTTGCCCATCGGTGTGCACATAGTAAGTAACTTCTCCTCATAGACCATTGTACATTTCCTGTAAGTATCCCTGGAAAACATTGCCTAGCTAAAGGTTTTGAATTAATCAATCAACTTGTGTTTTTATAGCACCATTCTGGAAAATCCACTCATAGCACTTTCTGTAATAGAGATAAGAAAAACAAATCCATACTCTCCTTTTAAGTCCAAAGCATCTATCTTCTTGACTACGTTCACTTAAGACATTTCAGCTGTGCAAGTACCATCAGCTTTGTACTTTTAGGAACTCTTTAACAACAAAACAAACAGACACAGGAGGCAATAAAAGTATCCAAGTCACGAAAAAGAATGTGGAGTCAACTGGAACTTTGATTTGACCCTACAAAACATGTCTTAATTTAATAATTTGGGAAAATTAGGAAATATTGTGAAGTCATTTCTACAGGCGACAGTGTGGCTGCTGAAGGGCAGCTGTGGGATTATTCAGTTACCCATAGATATTGACAATGTGGATGTCTGCAGCTGAGCTAGGATCTTTTCAAGGTCATGAACAATAAAAGGGTCTCTATAGCACCAGTCAACTCAATGGTTTAGGAACTCATGACTCATGGCCTTCAAATGTCTGTTTCTCTCTTTCAACCATTAAAGGCATTGAACATGGTTAGCTCTGGTGCAGACATCTACAGAAACCTCATTCATTTACTAAATGAGTTTTGCCATGAGCCTGACATCACAGTGAAGCTTCAGCTTAGCAGTGAAAGGAGAAAGAAGTCTAATAAGAAACTCAGAAAATTCCACATCAGACCTGTGTAAAAAGATGTTAGCAGCATGAGTTGGTGTATTTAATAATAGTGTGCAATGCCATTAGTTTTGGAAGAAAATAATGCCACGAAATTATGAAGCAGAAGCTGTATTCACCAAATTAGATAAGATTTTGTAATTTTTTAGAAGAACTAAAATGTCATAACTACATATATTACTTAAAATAATAAATAAAATAACTACATAAAATAACTACATAAAATAACTACAATTATTACTTCCAAATATAAATAAGCTGGAAATTTACACTAAGTTCACAGAGGTGCCTAAATTCATTCAAAAGCTAGCTTCTCAGTAAAATAAGGCGCTAAATGGATTGATCCTAAATTACATGCCAGGTTTTATCAGATGGTTCACTTACCCCTGTTCCCATAAGTCATGCAGGGAAAAAGATTAACACATGTGGTGAGTAGAGCTAGAGCCAACACAGACGTACAACTGAGCAGCTACAGAAATATGCAGAAGGGCAAAATGAGGGAATTTCTCATATGTACAATACTCAAAGAGAGCAACATTTTGGGATCCAACTTGGAGTTCAAATCCTTGGAGAACTGGAGAGGAAGACCTCTGAACTATAAAGTGAATTTTCTGCTTCTCTTCATCTCACCGCCTCCTTGGCTGTTTTGCAAAACTTGTTCCGGTTCTGAGTTGTGTCTAATTTGTCCTCCCAGCACCACACCCCTCATTGTTTTATGTTCACTTCATTTTATTTTGCAAGCTTCCATTGTGCCAATTCATTTGGGGGCCAATGATTCCTCTGCCTTTCCTCTGTATGTTAGCGCATTCACAGAGGAAATTCAGTAGCATTGTACATATGCAACATATGTTTTTGCAGGAAAAATTATATACCACAGAATAAGTATGTCCATTCTGAATGCTATAGAAAAGTGTCTTTTATTAGTGCAAAAAAATCAAAGAGTTACAAGGTCACTTATCTCTTGCTGTCAGGATGCACCTACACCTTTATTTGCACATTTGCTGACAAGCTCTTTCTTCCCCTGGCAGGCTTAAAACTTACTCCTTTCATCTGTTCTCAAGGTAAATGCAAGTCCAATATGCAAACAAAGGTGTGTTAAAACAGCCCTTCTCTCAGACCATGCTCTCCTGACCTGAATTTGCTCATTCAGTAGCAGTGAGATTCCAGTCATGTAACAGTAGATAAAAAAATTAATCATCTAGTGCTATCAATTAAGCTACCTACAGTCTTTTAACAATACAGGGATTTTCTGACTGTGAAAGGTGCTTTCCTTTTTTTGTGAAAAGTAGCACACACCCAAGGTGGTCTCTGCAATTTTTTCTTTTCTGGGTTGGCTCTAGGACATCAATGCTAGAGCATCAGAGACTGTTAATTTGTTCTGCTGTGCAGTCTTTCCCAAAACCTCAAAACCCAGTCCCAGCCAGCCATGCCCAAAGAGAAGAGAGCAAGTTCCTCCCTGCACTTCGTGGCATCTGGAAATCATAGGGGCAAAATCCTACCTTTTCACTTTCTCCAACATTCCACAGTACATTAGTTTCTCACATAATTTCCCTGTGACCATTTCTTTAATTGGAGCAACAAGTAAGGATAATGATGGGTTGGTGACAAAGGCAAGAAAGAAGATAATAATGTGAGCAAAATTCATTCTAGTTCCATCAGAGAGCCAGTAAACTCTTTGTGTGGCTACCATAAGAACTATATTGAGGACTCCTATAAAGGCTAAAGTAATGGCTTGACTCGGGAAAATAAAATTAAGCTTTCAGAGCTTAAAAAACTGTACAATTTGCTTTCAGTCACTCATATGCATATTCAGAAACTCCAACTCCATGTTATGTGGAAAAAAAGGGATTGCAAAGATGTTAGTATTTTAGTATGTGTGCAGAAAAATACCAAATACCTGCACAGATTTAAGTACACTGCAGTTACCCCTGTCACAATGAAGAAATAACCCATTTACTTTTGACCAAGCAAGGTGGGTTGACCTTGGCTGAATGCCAGGTGCCCACCAAAGCTGCTTTATATATCCCATCTTCAGCTGGAAAGAGAAGAAAAAATATACTGAAATGTTTGTGGTCAATATAGGGACAGCAAGAGATCACTCACCAATTACTACCATGGCTGAAACAGACTGGACCTTGAAAAATGTATGTATTGCAAATTGAATCAGGGAAAAAAAACAACCAAAACTGAAAACAGTTTTCCCCCCTATCCCTCCCTTCTTTCTGGGCTCAACTTCATTTACAATTTTCCCTCTGTCCTCCCCCTCAGCAGTGCAGGAGGATGGGGAATGGAAGCTGCAGTCAGTTCATCACGCATTTTCTCTGATAGTTCTTCCTTGTCAGGGAGTGGGGGGGACTTCTCACATTATTCCCCTGCTCCAGTGTGAGGTCCTTCTCACACGAGACGATTCTCTACAGACTTCTCCATCATAAGATTCTTCCCATGGGCTACAGTTCTTCATTAACTGCTCCAACATGGAGCACCACTTCTGTTGGGTGCAGTACTTCAGGAACAAAAGTTTCCAGCATGGGTCTCCTTCAGGGTCACAGCTCTGCCATCAAACCTGCTTAACATCCCTCCATTGAAGAGAGAGCCAAGAGAGTGCCGGGAGCCTGCTCCAGCAGTCTTCCCACGGGGTTGAGCATCCTTCAGGTTCCCCCTGCTCCAACGTGGGGTCCTTCAGGGGTTACAGGTGGATATCTGCTTTACTCTGGATCTCCATGGGCTGCAAGGGGGCAGCTTGATTCAACATGGTCTTCACTGCAGGCTGAAGGGGAATCTCCAGTGCCTGGAGATTTTCTTCCCCCTGCTGCACTGACCTTCAGGTCTGCAGAACTGTTTGTCTCACACAGTTTCATTCCTCTCTTTGGATGCAGTTTTTGTCCATTTTTTTATCCACCTTTCTTCTTTTTCTAAAATATGTTATCCAGAGGTGCTGCCATCATTGCTGTGGGCTCAGTCTTGGCCAGAAGTGGGTCCACCTTTGGATCTGGATGTTATTTGCTCTGTCTCACATGGGGGAAGCTTCTAACAGCTTCTCACAGAAGCCAACACCTGTAACTCCCCAGCCACCAAAACCTTGCCACACAAACCAGATAGAGTAATATAAAAGGTATGACAGCATAATTGTGTAGCAAAATAACTTGTCATTGCAAGCACATTCTATTGACAGAAGAGAATTTTGAGTTAATTACCTGATTTCTCAAAGCTCTTAGCAATCCACTTTCCAGCCACTAAGTATTGAACATTTGGTGATCTCTGATTTCTTACAGACTTCTTCTGCCATTCTGTTTGCTGGCCACTTACTGATGATTGTCCTGGGAATGCCCTGAGTTTCAGAACAGCAGTGTCTTTTCTACTGCTTAAGGTTGTCAATAAATTTAACAGATCTAGAAAGAAAAACACATCCTTATTCATGGGGCACAGTGAACATGAGGACTCATCAGATTTCCAGTGGGAGATTTAATAGTTTGGATTGCCCTGAAATGAGCTGCTATTTCATACCTCTAGCCTTCACCTCACAGAAAGCTCATTACTGACATGCTCATAGTACCTCAGTAGAATTTTGGTGTTTGAGCAGACTTTATTCTTACAGAGACAAGAAAAACATCATTGAGAGGCTGCTCATCAATTATTTATCTTTGATGAAACATGAGTTCCTTGACAACTTTTCTACATATATTGTACATACATCTCAATGTCTTAGAATTATAGAGTCACAAGACAATTAAGGCTGAAAAAGACCTCTAAGATGGAGCTTAACCATTAACCCAGCACTGTCAAACCATGTCTCCTAACATCACATCCACAGGTTTTTGAACATTTCAAGGGACAATGGTTACACCACTTCTCTGGGCAGTCTGTTCCAGTGCTTGACCATCCTTTCAAAAGAGATTATTTTTTCCCTAATACCCAATCTAAACCTCCCCTTGTGAAACCTGTGGCCATTTCCTGTTGAGCTCATTATATGTGAGAAGACACTGACCCACACCGGGCTACAACCTTCTTCCAGGTCATTGTACATTGCAATAAGGTACCGTATGAGTCAGCTTTTCTCTAAAATATATAGCCCCTCTTCCCTAGAGTAATCCCAGTAAACCTTACAAGTGCAGGGAATAGTCTTATCTATAAAAATATATGTGTGCACACACATGATGTTGAAAACATGTGCCTTCCATTCATCCTGCATCTTGAGGAAAGTGAAGCAACCACAGGAAGTATCTCAATTTTCCAGTCTTCTCCAGGACAAACTGCTCAGCCCTGATGATCTCACCTTGGTGTAGCGTTATCCTACATGAGGACCCTGTGCCTGAAATTGTAGACACCTTTTCCTGCTCTTTCCCATGGCATTCTTTGCTGCCAACAAGGAACACTGTAGTTTCTGGTTTCTGGTAATTGAAATCATCAAGCCCAAAAATTTTAACTATTTAAGCCAATTGTTGCTTAGCTTTTCTTAAGTGTTCAGTACAGCATATAAACAATGATCAGAGACTCATTAATAAATAAAATGGATTAAATAAGAAAGAGAAGGAGGAGACTATGGAGGATAGAGAGCAAATAAAAGTCACAGCTGGTCTTTGGCTGAGCAATTAATTTGGCAATAAATAAGAAAGCCAGCCCGGTTCCATAAACCAGTCCCTGGGTGATACAGGGACCTCACCCAATCATGTTCCATCCTAAGCTGCAGACATCTCACTGGTCAGAGAACTGGGAGGTGTTAAGGTCAGACCAATCAGCAGCTTAGACTGGGTGTTTCAAACCCCTGTATAAAGTGAGTTTGAACAGTAAAACACTCTCTGTGATCACAAGGGTCTCAGAAGTGTGTGTCGTTCCTGTCTCTGACCACCGACCCTATGTAAACAGAAAAATAAGGAGCTTTATACTCTTCTCAATCTATTGGGATTCATCACCAACTCCTGCAGGGTTGGTAGTTATCTTCAGTCCTTTCCCATTTATCTGGTTATTTGTAATTCCACCAAAAAAAACCCAGAAATTCTATTTCCAGATTGTACATGCTGACTTTTGAGGAGGGAGTTTAAAATTCATTACAGGCATAAAAACAAATCAAGCTGACAGAATGCTCAAATATACTGTGCTGCCCAGATTTATAATTGAAAAACCCTCTGCTGCATGAAATGAGTGAAACAGAGCAGATGAACCAGCAGACAAGCAGGAGACCAGAATTAAACAAATTTGTGTAAATAAATCCCACTTATTTATCAGATACCAGGAATTCATTTTCTCTGTATTTGGCCTCTCTGCCAGATAATGTGAGCAAATATTGGTTTGGATTGGAGGGCAGAGGGCATACAGATTATTTTTTTATTATTTATTAATTTTCTTTCAGGCAGATGATATCAAAGGCCTGTGTGAAGTTTTGGAAAGAAATGAAAGACTGAAAGGATGTGTCTGATTATGATTCATAATGCTGTGCGCTCAGTTCTCCTTTGGGATGCTCTAAATACTCTGTTTGGGAGCCTGGTTTGCTTTTCAGATATGGACCACCTGATGAAAAATAGATGTCTGGCTTTGCCTAAACATCACTGTCAACATTACCAGAGTGTTTTGGTTATGAAAGTATTTACCTGAACATTGAACACTAGTTATATATCCAATTGTGGCACAGTTTAGCAAAAGTTAAAAGTACTAGCTTAGTTTTGATCACATAATTAAAGGTACATTTTTTTGTTTAGCAGTTGTGGATTAAACATTTAGTATTACTGTCTCTTTAATATGACCTCTGAAACTCTTGGACTAAGATTTCCTGAAGTCACAAAAATCCTCTTAATATTAAATATATAGTAAACAGCTGACCTGACCAAACTCGTTGATTGTCCTTGGTGTCTATGTATGTCATGGTGGCAACTTTTAGGAAGAGGATTTGATTAGTAGAAGGAAGCCAGCCTTAGTGTTTGGGCAGTGGTCCATGTGATTGTGAGCCATTTCTCATTGAATTTAATATGACTCCCACAAGCTGCAAGCCAAGCAATGCCAAGCCACTATGACCAAGAAGCCAATTGCTACAGGTAAGTCCGACAGTTCAGAGAGACTCTTCCAGCTCTTCTACCTTGTTAGTAGCATGATTGAACTACTAGTTCCTTAGGATCAACCATTAAAATAAAGGAAGAAAGGTGGTTTACAGTTTTTTCCATTTATTTTCCTCCTAAAAGTATTTTGCCCAGACATTTTCCCTGGGCTCCTACTAATTTGTCATTTTTGCTTACAATATCCACCATTTTTTTTCACACTGGGAGTCAAACAAATATTATATGCTTGGCAACAGATAACTAGATGAGAACAACTCTGGAAGGTGGTAAAAAATATGAAAGAAATCTAATTAGAACCTGTTTCTGAACTCTTTGGCTCAGTGTAGTAAAAGTAGTTGTGAGAACAACCCATGAACAGTTATGTCTATCTACTGAAAGATGCTATTTCAGAAGAAAATTGGACATTAAAAATGTGGATAAGCCTTCAGGTTGAAAAGAGTTTTCTTCATCTTTTTTGAATTGATGACACACCAAGTGCTGTGCAGTGGAGACCTTTATTTGCCTGTGTTTAGCCATCAGAGGTAGCTTTGACATTAATATTGAAATACCAGAGGTAACCACAAATAAGGTTTTTCATTTTCTCTGGTCATCTTGCCAGGGAGATCACAAGAGTAAGTACCAGTGCTTAAGTTACCAAGTTGTAATCATTCAATGCTGACCATTTTAGAAATAGAAACTCCAGCTACCAGTCACGAGGAGAGTCAATATTTTATTCCTCTTGTGCAGTAGCACACCTAAGAGGTATGGAAAAACCTCAAGGTGAACTTGGATAAACATCCAAAAGCTCAAAGGCTTATCCAGACCTAGAGTCTACTAAACAAAGCAGAAGCTTTGTGATTTCTGGTGGATGCTCTCCTTAGAAATTTAAAAATTAAAGTTAAATGGATCATACAAAATAATTTGGAACCTTTGTATATGTTTGTTCTGAAATTTGGGTAAGTTTTCAAGGAGAAAGTTTCATGCCCATAATCTTCGTAAAAATCCAAATTTGAAAGCCTATACAGAAACAAAATGTATCTTTTTCTTCTGAGCTGAGTTTCTCCAAGTATACTTATTAAATGATGCTAACCTCAGAGAAATCTCAAAGCTTTCTGCTGTTAAGGGGTTAAATTTTGTGTCATACTGAGGCAGAACTTGATGTTGAGGGGGAAAGAAGGAGGGACAAATGTTTGAATTATTTTAAATCTGGTATCATTTTCCTACTTGTAAAAGGCTCGTTTAATAACCCAAGAAAATGCTTTTTTTCCCCTGTAGATTCAGTCTCGCTCAACAAATCTTAGCAGAGGATGGGACCTGAGGAAGTTCCACATTATCATTAACTGTGCTCCCTGGTGCCTTTCCCTAGTTCATCTCTCTACCCAACTTTTATAAATTATCTGTTTGGGAAATTACTTAATTGCCCATCTCCCAAGAGTTCTATGAGAACTATTTAATTAGTCTGGGAGGTGTTCTTGAAACTATTCATTTATTTCATTTTATTTATATTATGTCTGATTAATAAGTGCTAGAAGTGCAAACTGTTCAAAGTCATTGAAATTATGTCGGGATTTTCTTCTTTCTTACTTTTTTTGTTTTATTTCCATCAGGCTGGCCAGAAAGGGAGACAGTGACTGAGGAGCTCAGAGTTTGGATAGAGAACCTTTTAATACTTATCAGTGCCTGCTTCAAGTCCCTAGTCAACCATTCCTATGATTAAATGACAGAACAGGTCTATTTCCCAGTTCCAGAGCTAGATGATGATGATGGTAATTTCATTATATTTTCTCCATTGCTTTCAACTTGTCCTTTTAATTAAAATGTAAAGGAATGACAGATTCCCCTCTGCTCACTCTGACTTTAGTGAAAGTTCAACGTCCCAAGTGGGACTTGAACTCACATTATCACAGAACAAAAGTTCAAAGCATTAAAGCAGGAGCCATTAAGGTGTCAAGCAAGTAAGCTAGCACTTACTAGGATCAATTTTCCACTTAGGCAGCCTTTGCCCAATTGTGCTAACTCCTACTGAATCTATACCCACTAATGGATCAAAGCTGAGAGGCTAGGAATTCTTAAATCAATCATTCATTCCCAAAGCTCATTAATATAATATTACAATTGCACCCACTAGCTTTTCCATGAGAGGTAGGTCTTTACAGGTTTGCTTTAATACAGGTGGCTTTGGGTTTTCTTGTTTTCATGTGGGCAGGATTTCTGATCCAGTATGAAAGCTTACTATCTTGATATTTCAAACTGACTTGCAGATTGGTGATCATTATTTATTCAATAAATTTGCATGAATGTTCAATGAAATGCTAAGCTACTATAGTAGTAATAAAAACAAGGACAAGAAAGTGTGATATTCAGTAGCAAAAGGACTTTTTATCATTGTCATATATTCTACTAAACTACTGCTGTAACTTCTGGATGAAGACAATCACAACTCAGTTATGAATTTGTCTTTGTACTCCCACCCAGATAAGTAAAATCTTCAGAATGTAGGAACATTTTAAATCTTCCACTTGTTCTTTTAGAAATAATATTAAGATTATAAACATTAAAGAAAACTTTTGCTGAATGGCATGAGGACAATGAAAACAGTAACATTGAATTTATCAAGGTTTTTGAAAATAGTTACAATAGAAGATACCTCTCAGTTGTTCTTCTCTTCTCTTGCTATTCCTTGCTTGGTTTTAAGAGGTAGACCTAATGTATATTCTCACAGTTCATCCACTGTAATATCCTAAACCTTAAAATTTGTTCATTGATGCAATTAAGTTGGAACAAAATCAGTAATTTGGTGGAGGTGCAACATCATCAGCAGCAGGTTTCTAGATAAGGACTCTAAGTCTCCTGGCTTTACCTATCCTCTTGAAGCATCTACCACTGACTGAAGTGATAGACTCTCACGATGCTGCAGGGTTGAGAGTATATTACAACAAAATCTCTGATTTTGATATTATCTAGCAGCTGAATTTATCCCAAAGGGTGATGTAGAAACAAAGGTGTGCAAAATATACAACCTATATATATAGAATCTATGCTGCACAGTAAATAAAGGTAATTTTGTTATTGATCTGGTATTCTTTAAAGATTTGATTAAGAAAGCTGAACAAACAACCCTTTTTTGAAAGATTTTTTAGCCTTGAGACAGAAGTCCCTGTTGTGTGGAAAATCAGTGTTTCCAAGCAGAAATCTATACATAAAACACATTTAGTTTTGTAATAGCTACATACTTCTAGACTGTGAAATGCACAAAATCTCAAATTGCAAAATAGCTGCCTTTCAAAAACTGGGTGCTGAGGCAATGTCTGCAGCAAAGCTTTTCTTTGTATATTAAAATACCAGATACACATTGTTGCACATTCTGAAATGAATTGCCTTGCCATGAAAAAAAGAAAAAGTTTGAAAAATAAAATGTAAGAAGCTCTCTGAGCAGAACTACATTATTGAAAATGTCTTTGGAAATAATATGAATTGTAGAGCAAACATTAGGAAGCCACAGTGATGTTACTCAGTCCTGCATGGATATACAGGGGAGATAGTATGATTTAATTATTCATACAATATTTTAAAAAACCCTGCTAGGTATGAACTTGATGTTCTGTAAACAACTGACAAAATAATAGAAGCGAGGGTTTGATCTGCATGCATTGCAATTGAATATCTCTCTATGCAATAATTCATAACATTCAGAGGTTAACTAAAGAGAACTTAACATCTTTCTGTTGTCAAGGTTGAGTTAATTTCTCATTATAAGCCATATTCTAACAATCTCACAAATATAATCAGTTGTAGGAGAAGCTGGTAGCAATCAGTACATTTAGGCTGCCTAATGCATTTCATTATGAGGCATTACAGTGACTGTTTTTTCCTCTGAGAAGCAGTAAGGCCATTGTCAATTAACTGTCACATTGTCATTTTTTACATGATCACAGGGGATGCCTCTGTCATTTAGTGCACTGAGACAAAGAATTTGGTTTGCAAGGAAAACCATTGAGTTGCTCACTTTTTCAGCCTCAATAACATTTTTATAACCTTGCTTATTTCCCTGTAAGTAACATTTAATGCCCACTGTTTTAATATCTATTATTCCTTTATATAAAAATGTCAAGGTTTTTTTTTTCCTGTTAACCCAAAAGGCTGCTTCTTTCATGACATTCTCCATTTTTCTGATACTACTCACTGTTCTCTTCTTACCTTTTGACATTTTTTTCAAAACTGTGTAATAAAAAATGTCAAAGGAAATTTAAATCACAAAATCTATAAAGCTCTCTGTGAAAAGTCAAACTGAGAATCTAGTGGTGGCTGTGTCAATTTGTGACATTATTTTCTCTGCAGTAGATGCTGAATTGACAATTGATAAATATCAGAATTCCATTTAAATCCTCTCTGTACATCCTATTTGCTGTTCATAGGTGATGAGGAATATTGCAAGCAAAATACATTAAGATGATCCAGGATGAAGTCTTTTTCATGTCCTCATGGATGACAGTCAGTGTTGGGCTTTTCACATGCTAAGCAGGAGTTTGTTATTTCATCTTCAAGATTATTGCTCAATTTAGGTGTGGACTGAGTGAATGGTTAATTTGAAGGGAAGAAATGCACTGAATACACCCACTGATGACTTCATAGAATCATTGAGCAGTTAGGGCCAGAAGGAACCCTAAAGTTCATCCAGTTCCAGCCCCCTGCCATGGGCAGGGACACCCTCCACTAAGCCAGTTTTTTCAGAGCCCAGCTTGGCCTGGCCTTGAGCACTGCCAGGAATGGGGAATCCACAGCTTCTCTGGGCAACTGTCTGTGGTTTCGTAAACAGAAAGGCACAGACCATCCCAAGTCACTCTGGCTGGAGCATCAAACACTGCAGAACAGACTCTCACCTGGCTCATCCTGTGCATTTAATGATCAATAAATGCTCTTAATATGCACAGCAACATTTTTGATGACCATTTTGCAAAGGTGGTCTTTCTGCATTTTGTTAAACAATTTCCACACAAATAATAATTCAATACTGTTATGAAGCAGAATCAAATGTTCATATATAAAACAAGACGTATTTGTATGTATATCTTAAATTTTATTCCAGTTGATATGCAAGTATATTTTTTTTTCTGTTTTCTGGCAGCATGTTAATAAAACTAGTTTGTTTCAGATAAAGAAGTCTATCACCCTCAAGCTAGGGAAATTTCTTCTTTCTTTTTGTTTCAAGAAATGTCCTAGAGATAATCATCATAAAATTAAAGTCAGTACAGGTGGGTTCATGGTGCTGAGACAGTGGTGGAATCTAATTAAAAAATATGTCTGTAGGTTTTTATCTGTAAAATAATTCTGTAACATATACCACAAAGCTTAACAGTGTAATGATAGGAAGATGTGGAGACTGATAAGAAATTGGGTCTGAGGTTCACGGATGCTACATTGTCTAGCTTTATCATTACTCATTGCATATTTATAGGCAACTTGACCAACATCCAAGGCACATTTTTTGTATGCAAATAGAGAGTATAACACTCCATATCTGAAAAGATTAATCTCTTTTGCCAGAAATCGTTTTCTCAAAGTTTGATTAAATCATTTCAGATGGAGCTTTTGAAGGTCAGTGCCCCCCTTCCCACACATACCTTATAAATACAGGACAATGATCATGTTGTATAACCAAACCGTCTCAGGATTAAATGTGTCCAATCTTTAAAAAACAGAGATTGTACCAAGATTATTCAATTTATAGTCACTGTGGAAAACTAAGAAAATTAATGCAATTTAAACCATGAAAACATCTTAGAAAACCCTACTCTTGTTTTATTAATTGACAACTGAACCTGAAAAAGTCAATGTCAAGGCAATTGGACTCAGCCTGAAATGAAAATGTCTGTCACAGTGTTTTATCCTGACTATAAGTTCTGCTAATGGGTCTTTTCTCACAGACCCCACTGTCAACTCCACAGCCGTGTCTGTCAGCAAAGTTAGGGCAAATGTCAAGTTAAGCTCAGCAATGATCAGATACTGGATTCTGATAGGAAAACAGTTTGGGTTAAAATTAAAAACTCTAGATTTGTGGGAAGTTTGTTCAGCCTATGTGTGAGAGGCAATTTTTTTCCACAGAATCAATGAAATTGGAAAAGACTTCTGCAAACATCAAGTCCAACCTTTGACTGAACACTGCCATGTTATCTGGACCATGGCACTAAGGGCCATGTCCAGTGATTCCTTGAAGACCCTCAGGGATGCTGACTATACAACCTCCCAGCTCTCTCAGCTGCTCTTCATCAGACTCATGCTACAGGCCTTTCCACACTCTGGGCGCACTCCAGCACCTCAGTGTCTTTCTTGGATTGAGGGGCCCAGAAATGGACACAGGATTCGAGGTGTGTCCTCACCAGTCCCATGTACAGGGGTCCTGCTGCGCTGGTCCTGCTGGCCACACCATTGCTGACACAGGCCAGAATGGCACTGGCCTTCTGAGCCACTGGGGAAGTCTGCTGGCTTATGTGCAGCTGCTGTTCACCAGCACCCCCAGGTTCTTTTTCACTGGACAGCTTTGCAGCCACTCTTTCCCCAGACCACAGCACTGCTGTGACCCAAAGGCAGGACCTGGCGCTTGTCCTCATACAACTGGCCTTGGCCCGTGGATCTGTCTGCAGAGCCTTCTGCCCTCCAGCAGATCAACACTCCCACCCAGCTTGGTGTCACTGGCCAGCTTTCTGAGGGAACACATGATCCTCTCATCCAGATCACCAGTAAAGACATTAAAAAGGATTGGGCCTAACACTGATGCCTAGGGGACACTGCCAGTGACTGGGCACCAGCTGGATGTGGCACCATTCACCAGCACTCTCTGCGCCCAGACACCCAGCCACTTTTTAACCCAGAGAAGAAGAGAAGAGTGCATCTGTCCAAGCCGTGGGCTGCCAGCTTTTCCAGGAAAACCTGTGGAAAACAGAATGAGAGGCTTTGCTGAAGTCCAGGTAGACACCATTCACAGCCTTTCCCCCATCCACTGGAAGGGTCACCTAGTCATAAAAGATCAGGTTTGTCGGGCAGAACCTGCCTTTCTTTTCTAAACTCGTGCTCACTGGACCTGATCTCTCAGTTGTCCTGTATGCGCCACATGATCACACTCAAGATGATTTTTCCTTGAAAATATTTAAAAAGGTGATATTAAAGCTCATCCCAGACTTGTTTTTTCTTAGTGCTATGATACATTAAGACCTAAATCCTGCCCAAATATGGGTCTAATAGGAGACAGCACAGCTAGAAGTCTGGCTATCTTAGGCTGTAGCTAATGAAGGAAACAAGTGGTTTCATGATTTGTGGAGTCTGTGATGCTCAGGAGAAGTTTCACCTCATTTACCTGCAGAGGTTTTCAGTGTAGGCACTGAAATGAAATTTCCTCAGTCCTCCATAGAGGCAAAAATAATCGCTGCAGGGCACCATTCATCTAACCTGGTGCAGATGTGCAGAGAGATATGAACCATGCTCCAAAATTATTTGTTTTTCTTCAGACACTAAAGTACCCCTGGATGGCTAGCTTGGATGTCAAGTTCTCCATTGTAAATGCCAGACTTAGATGAGATTACTCTTATCTTAGTCTTCATAAATTTCACAACATATAGAACTAGTGGTTGTTTTGCATTATAATCAGGTAGCTAAAAAAAAAATGCCTAGGAAAAATTTGGATTTCCATGGATTTCATGTTTCTTCTTCTTGTAAGTAAAGCTTTACATAAGTATGTATTGTTAAAAGCAAACTATAGAAAACGAAGTTGCAACTTGAGGGAATATTTCAAATATTTACAGTTTAGATGGCACATATGTTCCCCAACAAAATTTTTTGCAAATTTCCAGCATAGTTGAAAGGAAAAGCCTAGTAGGGGGTCATTCTAGCTTTTTATTTATATCACAGTACTTCAGCAGCCTCCCCAGTGTCTTCCCTTTTCATTTATGCAACACCTGCCTGTAGTTTCCTTCTAAAATTTTGTCACTACAATTTGTTGTCTCAAATTTTCTTTTTATCATATTCTTCTTCTCAATATATTTACAAAGCACACCTCAAAATAGTTTTTCACTGGTTTTCTCTTGTCCTTCTGCTATTTTTTTTTCAATTTTTTTTTTGCTATAATTTGGGTCACTAAGGTGTATATTATGACCTTGAAAAGCATCTCAAGACATAATTTGTCTAAAAAATATTCTACTACATGGAACATAATGACAGTACTGTATAATATTACTGTTAATAGTTAATTTGCAAGTACTTCTGAGCTTTTTGGATATTTTCAAATTTGGCAGAACAATATCACCTTCAGGTTGTTCATTGATTATGTTTCTCATAGGAACAGAAAAAGGATCTATAGGAGAGACATAATTTCTGTTTTCTAGAGACGTTTTATAATTTAGCATTTAGTACCTTTCAAGAGATTGAAGGCTTCATTTTTACTTAATCTGTTTAGTAGCTAAGAATTTTGGCAAACCTAATCATTCTTGCATCCAACACCTTCAAGAGAAACTGCTTACCTCAGATTAGGTCCTCTGCCTTAGCTGCTTGGTATGGAAAACTAACATTCAGAAGAAGGAAGGGCAAGAGGCAATGCAAAATCTTAAGTCAATTTTTGGGATGCTTTATGACCAAACTTAGGGATGAACACACCTAAATTAGGTGCCTTCTCCTTCCTGTGTCTCTATCTTTTTTATCTATAGTTTAAACTCCTTGTAGTAACCTCAGGCTGATTTAGGCTGACATTTGCATGTTAATGTGAATGAATTCCCTGGAAGGGTTCCAAGACTGAACAGGCCATGCATGGTAGAAGGAAGCCCCAGATGCAAAGCTGACCTGAGGCACTCAGCCCATTCAGTGCATTTTAGCAAGATGTGGAGGAAATAACTGAGGAATGGGGTGTCTGAATACAGAGCGCACCCTGAGAATCTCACTCTATCGCTGCCAGAAGCAAACTGACTCACTGAGCACTGTGTCAGCTCTCCATACACACAGTGCTACTTCACATGTCTTTGAAGGATTTTGCAGAAGGTCTGAGGAGCCAGTGAAACATGAAGAGAAGGAGCTTCTCAGTTCTTCAAGGGAGAAACCACAGCTGTGTTCCATGCACAGTGTGCTAGCTTGGCATATAGTAGGATACTAGAAAACACAGAATCTCCCAAAGGATACAGGAGACAACACACAGAATGTATCACATCTCTTTTGTCCATAGATCTTGTATGTAAGGAGATCAAGTACCACAATTCTAGTTCAGCTAAAATGACACTATCTTATACAACACCTTGGTTTAGATTATTGCTTACTGTTGGTATCTAAAGTGTAGAACTGATATAATTTTAGTGATTGGCAGTACTGTACTATAACCTCCCTCAGCAAACCCAGTACGCTGCTTGTGTGCAGATTAAAAGCTGACAACATCAGAAAGACCTGGCTGTATCCTTGATGGAAATACCTGTAAAACAATGATGGTGGAATAAGAGGCAATAAAAAACAATCTGTTTTTGTTGCTGTTGTTTTTCCCCTTAAAAAGTTCTGAGGAAAATGTATTTAACATTTGTCTTTCAATGACCTTTACATTTGTTCTCAATCTATTTTTAGTAATTAAACAAACACATGGAAATTAAGGAAAGGAGGAAGAAGAGTGAAATCTGGTAACAAAAGGAAGCAAAGTATGATAATCCACAGAAGTAATAAACATGGACAGCAGAAGTTATGCCACCCTCATATGTGTTTCTCCTTTGTAGATTCTTTGGTTATTAGGTCAACATTATCCAACTCTGAGTAGAAGCATTAGAAAGGGAATCTCTACTTATTCATAACCATGTGAAATTTAAAGGGAATTAATATTTTTGATGTGTCTTCATAGTTCTTGAACTCATTTTGAAATCAGATTATTACAATTTAAAGAATTGACAGTCAGTCATGCAAACATGCAGACACATAGACAAGCACACGTAGGCACATACTGTATTAGGACATTGCATAGACTTATGGAATCAGGCTACAAAAACACCTGATGTGAAACATGTTAAAATTTCATTGCTGATATAAATTTGTTCCAATGATGAAGAGTTAATTATTTACAATCAGAAATGAGTATGAAAATGCACAGAAATCACAGTACAGTGAGAGGCCTTGGTGGTTTTTTTCTTTTTTTTCCTTTTTCTTTTTTCTTTTTATTTCTCTCTGAAAACAAGCTTTTATGTTGAATACATGATTATAGGATATTTGAAAGAAAAGATCTAAAACAGAAGATTTGCCCTTATCTGTTGAGAAATAAAAGACACATAAAAGAACTCTAATGCCAGAGAATCAATTGGATTGAGCTCATAGATAGTGCTGTAGGCCTAATAGCAGGGGACTGCAAGAGACCAACATGACAGGAAAGGCAGGAGAAAGAAATACTGTATGATTAGATAAGGGAGACAGGTAAGATTGGGATTATGTGTGATTTTAGTCTCCCTAAAATTGTGGAGAAGTCTTTGAGATACTGGCTGATGGCATGTGGCATGACAGACATAACAAATTAATATTTTCTGAAGTAATATATCAAGGACTCTGCTAACAATAATTTATTTCTAGATTTTATGCATTTTGTCTCCAAGATATTAAAAGGCACATATGAACTACTCATCTATTTTACGTAGTGTAAAAATGTAAAGATGGGATATTTCCTGAAAAACCTTACCAGAATTTCAGCAGATTCTGAATTAAAAAATAATATTTTAGGAAAGAATTATGTGGGAGGGTGTGCCAGTATGATTTGCTCCTGGAAAGGAAAGACACAGGAATACTTCTTAGTGTTGTTTCAGTCCCAGCATAAGAGCCTTTACACAGCCTAGATTCCAGTGTGCTTTCAGCTTGTGTTACATTTCTCAGTTTCTGGAGCCTTTTATGCATTTTGAATGTTGCAATAAAACCTCCTCACACATTCAAACTTGCTCCAGAAATAAATCTGGGTCAGCAGAGGGTAAGAGCTGAGCATAAGATCAAAGAGTTGGAAAGCACTTCAGTATACCCATGGACCAACCCCCTAATAAAGAGAGTCATATAGAGCAGGATACTCAAGGCTAATTGTTTTCTGGATGTCTCAAAGGACAGAAAAACCACAAGTCTTCTATTCCACTGGTTGACCTCTATCACAGTTGACCTCCATCGCAGTAAAAAGGTCTGTGACCAAACAGTCATCCACAAGATGACAGAGATTATTCAGGCAGCAAAACAGTTATAATTTAAATAATCCTTAAAATCTAAAACTGAGAACAAAGGAAAATGAGACTACTAAAGGAAAAAAATATAAAAGAACCAGCTCCAAGCTGAAATGAAAAATGAACAAGGAAGTTCCAGAAAATGCCAATATAGTAGAGAAATTTTGAAAATTTAGTACAGGAAATGAGCCAAAAACCCCTGTAAGGGTTTCATAACAGGCTATGTACATGCACAGCCTACAGCACAACAGCCCACAGCAAGTAATTTATTTATTCCACAAACAAGTAGTTCTCATCTATTCACTCCTTGTTTTTGTTTTTTATTTTGGAAGCAGTGAGAATTTACATCATCTTACATATCACATAAATACAAAAAATTTTAAATGCTCAACCTCTGGTTAAATGGTATTTTGGCTATTCCTTAGGTCTTATTTGTTTGTGTAATCTCTACATTCTGTGAACTTTCACACTGAACTTTAATGAGCTGATAATTCTTATTTTTATTAAGCATTTGTTTATTGTACTTGATGCTTATTCATCACATAGAAATATATTTTTCATCCAGTATCCTCTCATAGCAAAGAAATGTTGTCTCTTCCCAAATACACAATATCTTGTTGTCCACCAGCACCCCTGGGCTCTTCTCTGGAAGGAGCAAAGCTGCTTTCCAGCAGGTCAGCCCCCAGCCTGTGCTGCTCTGTGAGTTTATTCTTTCCCAGGTGCAGCACCCTGCATCTGCCCTTGCTGAATTTCAAAAGTTCCTCTCTGCTCATCTTTTCGATGTGTCAAGGCCCTTCTGAAGGGCTGCACAGCCCTCTGTGGTGTTAGCCACTCCTCTCAGCTTTGTGTCACCAGTGAACTTGCTGCCGAAGCATCTGTCCCTTCATCAAAACAAATGATGGTTAGTCAAACAACACTGGGCTCATTATTGAACCTTGGAGGACACAACACTAAGAGAAACAATCCAGTCCACTCACTTTTTAGGACTATATAATTGCAAAGGTGCCTAAATTTGACACAGAAATCTTCTTTCTGCATTCTAGTTTATTGTGAAATTATCCTAAATACTCCAAAATGCCTGATTTTTGCCTGCAGGGCTATTGAAACTTCATATTGGGGGGAAAATATTTTTCCAACCCCTAACCTAATGAGGAAGTTTAAAAGGTTTGTTATGTGATGCATATGTGTTTTATCATGAAGCATCTGAGAAAGTTAGATGCTCAGCCCAGAAATGGCAGATTTGTGTTCTAGACATTACCTCACCTATTGTGACTACTTCATACCCCACTTGTACCATGTAAAATTGCCCAGCTTCAACAGTCTTCCAAGCTATTGCTCTAGCATCTAGTGTCAATGGTGCAGGTATTCCCGCTCTTCTTCACTCCAGTTATCCTGTCTATTATTTAGAAAAGCAACTGTGAAAATTGCTAGTGCATTTTGGAATTCTATTGCACTTGAGCCTCTTCTGGTCATATGAAGCCAAAATGGTATAAAGCATGTACACACTCCTTTACAGTTCTCTGCTACAGTACAAAAAATTTCCTGCCTTTTAGAGCATTCACAGCCATGAGGAGTCATGCTTAGCAGCCCTGTGATTCTCTCAGAAGGATGTGGTTTATACCCATAGCATATGGGGCATGACATCTTATTTTTCAGGAAACTGTAGGTGTAGATTCACTTCATAGTATCTTGCTTGACACAAAGAAGCTGGGATTGAAGATGGAATAAAACAGTAGGTGCTTGGTGGACATAGGAGTTTTTGTAAAAAGGATTGTGTGAAATGGAGGCAGTGGTTATGCCAAAGGATTCTTCTAAGGTGTTTTTCTTCTGATTATTTCATTATCTGTAAATCATAAGTCTTTAAAAATTTGAACACCACTAAACCCAAAAATAAAACTTGGAATAAAATTTTAAATTTGACTATATATCACTGTATGTGAAATCTGTAAAATATTGACAATTTTTATGTATGCAAACTCCCCTTCCTCAGTCTAACATAATTACAAAATTATATTAATCAGTTCTAATGACCAATAGTAATAATTAAGGAGAAAATGCACTGGGCAATGGACATTGTACTCCTATCTAGTGAAACATGACATAATTCTCAGTGCTTGAATTCCCTTATTGCCTGTGCATGCTGGAAATTATTGTTTCCAGAAGATAGACTAGAAATTGGAAGAGATCAAGAGATCTTACTGTTGAGATATTAATGTAATATTTTTATGGTATTTGCATTTTATGTACATATCCATATTTACAATATGATCCTGAGATTAGTTTAAGGAATATTGCACTATATAAGCCCTTCCTCTACAATTACCATAAATAAGTGCATAACTATTTTTCTTTATTCTTAGCTGTATCTCTTTATACTTTGGTACTTCTTTTAGGACATAGCAACTTTCATACACTGCTTTTTCTGTCTTGCTTATTTTCTCATCTCACACAGAGTTGAATGAAAAAACTTGAACCATTGGAGTAAACCAGAAAATTGAATATCTAAAAGAAGAAAAAGTGAAAAACTAGATGAAAAATAATTAAGTCTGTAGGATAAGCAGCAGTATGACAGTAATGACAGCAAGAGTTGGACTAAAGTTGCTTGAACCTGCAACAATCATGCTTCAATATTAACTGACATGCACCAAAACAATTACAAGAAATTATTCTTAAAGAAATAATATGAAGATGGACATAAAATGATAAAATTATAAAATTAATGAATCAGAAGACATGTACAAGGTGAAGCAAAGGTTATGCAAAACTGACTGCAGCTGTGGCAAGGTGGGGGTAACTATCTTCTCCCAAGCCACTAGTGATAGGTAAAGGGGAAGTGGCTTTAAATTCTATCACAGGAGATTTAGGTTGGGCGTTAGGAAAAATTTCTTCACTGGAAGAATGGTTAAGCATTGGAACAGACTCCCTAGGGAAAAGGTAGAGTCACCTTCCCTACAAGTGTTCAAAAAACAATTGAATGTGGCACTTCATGACATGGTTTCATAGGTGTGAGGGTATTAGGTCAAAGGGTGGACCTGATATCTTACAGGTCTTTTCCAACCTTAATGATTCTATGATTGCAGGAAAATATAACATCATTGCTTTGTACTATTTCATTCCTCTGTTTCTCCCCTATTTCTTGTTTCTGTTTTAACATTCTCTTATTCTAAGTTTTTCAACTTAAAATAATTATTTGTTAAACTTGAAAACAGTGACACATATGCTGCTTTTCAGCAGGACCACTGAGGGCACAAAATATTAATCATGTTAAGATGCTCACAACACTGTTGAGTTCTGATTGAGTAATATTTCCTGTGAAAGGAATTATTTATCATGCTTCACTGGTACATACTTTTTCTAAGTAGTTTATTCATCAGTGCTTCGACTGGCACAATTTTAAGTAATTTTTGTGACAATCCCTGTAATAATCCTTTTGACAGGACAGCTATTATATCTGTTAATAGAGAAAGAAGCTACTGACTCACCAGTGCATATATTTTCTCTTATTCAAGCTAAATGTGGATAAAGAAAAACCTCACATGTTAGGTTCAGGACTCTAAAACCTCAGATTACTCAACATAACCAGGGAAGCTTCCTTTTGCTTTAACAATATAAGAACACTGTATCTGATTTTCCCATTATGGTATACATCATCCTCAATAGATCATTTTCAGTGTGACATCCTCATTCATATACTTCTTACTTTAGATCCCTTAATTATTAATATTTTTTTTAAATTATGCTCATCACAATCTCTCTGGGTGCCCATGTAAATTATTAAGAAGAATGAGTAATGGATGACTGATGTGAAACTAAATTGAAAGAGACTCAGCTGCACAATATAATATAGACCTTACCCAATGCCCTGTTTCTCCCCTAAGGCAAAAGCCTCAGTCAAGGAGTTTGAAATGTGCCCAGAGGGTCAATGGGTTTAACCTGTACTGACCTTTACAGGGAAAGCACATCAAAAAAAGAGAACTTTCAAGTAGATTGTTCTCAGCCATTGTGAGGTCAAAATTATATATATATATATATATATATATATATATATATATAAAATTATATGAAACGTGGAAATAATTTCACTTATGTTTATGTTCCCAAAGTAGAGGTGTCTGCAGAGAAGGTAGGTTTTTAAGTCCCCATTATAGTGACTGGAGGTGTTGTCAGTTAACTCCAGAGAGCAGTTAGCAGTTTCTATCTTCATAAACAAAATACTCACTTCTCAATTTGGTTGTTTAAATATGGGCCCCTAATGATACCCTAGGCTATGCCAGGCATCTAGAGAGGTGAGAGCCATGATGCTGAACTCACGGGAGACATTGCTTTCTGGACTTGCAGCTGGAGGACAGATGGGACACCCCATCTCAAATGGCATCTCAAATGGTACCATAGCCTGTGATAAGGCAGCTGAATCATGTCCCTGCTGGTAGATCAGCTGACTTGATTTCACCACAGACAAAAAGTAGAATTAGAATTTAGGGCATTAGGAATTCCTGAAGAGGAATGAGTTCCACCTTAACACTTCAAATAAATGCAGTCACATGTGAAATTGATCTGAAGAGATCGGAAGCAATAGTCTTCATGCTATTGTCAATATGACAAGGAACTCTGCCTGCAATTGTCGAGCCTGAGATGGTCAACTATTTACAACATCTTGAAAAGACATGAAATCAAACTAGTAATGAATAGGTATCTTTCATTACTCTATTTAAAGCCCCTTGTAAATATAATGTGTGGGTTTTCCATTTTAAAATTCTGTGCTCTGTTGAAAGCTGAAAACCTATTTCATGTTTAGATTATAGATATAATATTTTTCCTACAATGAACTAGAATTCACAGTAAGTGAATTGCATTCCACATCTTCTACAGTTGTTGACTTGTAGCAGCAACCTTTATTCGTTAATATATTTTTTAATTAATTTCCAAAAACATGTATCTTCATTAATTTATTGTATTGTCCTTGGTCAAAAGCCTGAATATCTATTTTCAAGGAAAACCTGCAAATTACAAAACTACTGAGGAGTAATATTAATGTTCTTGACTTCAGTCTTTTTGCAGATTTCTCTTCTTGGTGGCCTTCCTTTTTCTAATGAGACCACCAGATTTTCTTTCCAGAGTTCAACAAATACATTGCAAAAATATGCTTTGCTGCACTTACCACTGCAGTATTCAGTTGTTCCTATAGAGCAAAAGCAATGGGAAGATTATTTTCATTGTGATATCTTATCATGTCTAAGTGTAGATCATCTCCCGTGCAGCCGATGGCTGATGAATGGCTTCAAGACAAGAAAAACATGCATTCCGATTTTCTGTCTTTCCAGAAATCTCAGAAAATTACAGTACTGCCACTGTTTACAGTGTCCTTACCTTTCTATCACTGTCTGAAGAGATTCAGACAAGGAGACATTATTATCTAGTTGTCTCTCAAAAATACATCAGCAACAGGAGTAGGTTCACATCCTGCATATGATTTTTTTCACGAACATCTTCACAAAACCTGTTGCCTATAAAGCGGCAAAAGCAGTGTCCTAGATTGGTAGAGTTAAGATACATGTAGATGGGAACTCAAATAATCATTTTACCTACCCATGGCCCCAGGGCAGAATCAAATTGACAACAGCTGATACATTTCTATCCTTCTTTTGAAAACTCAAGTGATGGGAATTCCACTGCCATCCTTGGATATTCCATTCCTTAATTATTCTTATCACATAAAGATCTCTTCCTACTATCTGACCTAGATCTCCACTGCAGTTTAACCCCATTACAACTATTCTCCCCCCAATAGGTACATGGAAATTTTTGTTATTTCTTTCTCTATGGAGCCTTTAAAATATTTGAAAATCATTAGCAGATCTTCATAGGAGTTTTTATTACACAGATTCAATCACTATGTCTTTTGGAGACTTACCTTCTAATTCAAGGTTTTTATTCCTTTAATTTGTTTTTGTCTTCTGGATCCTGTCTAAATGGTTTAGAGTTTCCTTGGAACATAGTGCTCACAAAAGGATATTCCAGAGCAGTGCAGTTTAAGACAGTTGATTGGAAGTGAAGGTTGTTTCATGTCATTTAACTATAAAAATCCTGTTTATGAATTTGGTCTGAAGTTGCTTTTCGATGTGTCTGTATGAATATTACTGTAATTAGTAATCTTATTCTCCTGTTCCTTTTCTGGTGAGCTGCTCTGTACTCCAACTCCACTCTATATTTTGGTCATTGTAAAATGTACAGATAGTATATAGGTAGTTGAAACCCAAAACATTGGAAGAAGTTGACAAACCAAAGGCAGGTGATTTCCAGTAACATGTATTTGAGAGGCAAAGAAGGCAAATTCTGTGGCCAGACTGCGTATGAATAATGCACGTCTTTAACACTATACTCTCAAAATATTTTCCTTTTAAAAAAAAAAATTTATACCTTGTTTTTTCTTATTTTTCTGATTTATTTCAGTGACATTGCCATTGAATTGTATTCTTCCAAGTTTTCTTTTGATTTTTTTGTAAATATCCAGCATATGTTCCTAATTTTAATGTATATATATAATCAATGTGAAAACCAGTGGATGACAGCTCTTTTCAGTGAATATTTTCTTTTGTCTTTCCTTGATTTTTAATACTCTTCAAGCAAAATAGATGAAAAAAAGATAGGATTTCATAGAAATGCACAGCAATAAAGAGACTCTCATATTCTCTCAGGCAAGTTCATCAGTGTTCTTTTAAAACTAATAAAAATACATTTTAAAGCAGTTCTCTCTTCTTTATGTTCCTGGAAGGAGAACTTTTAAAAAACTGTTGGCAACTTTTTCAATAGTAACAGAATAAAATTGCTAAAACTGTAACTCCTTAATTCTTGGGAATTTTAGTTTTCTCTCCCCCTCATGTGCGCATATTAAACTGGAGATAATAACTTACATAAATTCTAAGAATTTTAGAAGTCAATGTCAGTCTTCAAATTTGAGGGGCCTTAAGACCCACAACATGCTAATGATAATGCATGCAATTTTTACTGGGCCTAATTAATCTTACCATGAATGTGTAAACCTGCCAGTATTGCCTGCTGAAGAACAGCTACAGGACTGCACTTCCTCAAATACACAGGCTTCAATGTTTGAGTAGTGTGTTTCAAAGAAAATTTGTTTTGCATCTCTATTTAGAAATTATTTTATTTGGGGTTTTTTTCCCATTGGAAGAACTACCATTAGATCTTTAAACCTTAGTTTTGCTGAGAAGCCTTAAATCTGATATTCTGTCAACAGGCAGACACAAAGAAAGCAGTTTCCTTTAAATTTCTTTTTTATTAATTTTTAAAATAATGAACATAGAAAAGAGTAAAGGAGAAGGAGTTAAAGATAGGCCATAAATAAGTGGTCTTCAGATACCACAAATAGCTAAGTAAATACCAATATGGATTAAAAAAAAGCCATTTGAAGCCCCTCTGGAGAGCCTTTCTACATAGGTGAATTATATATACTATTATGGACCACTGTATGAAATCCTTTATTTGACTGTTAGTTGCTGGAATGGTTACAGTGTAGATTTTTTCCTGGCAAATGTCTTTCTTGACCTCTGCTATCATAAATGTAACTTTAAAAATGGCACATTATCAACTAAACATAAATATTGAGATGAATTTCAGAGTTAGAAAAGATCGCTTTTTCAAGTAACCTAATAAAAACTGCCTTGATTAAGGGTGAAATTCGCCCCCTGCAGATCTGAAGGCATGTGAACCACTCGAGTGACATTTAAATCCTCCAAATGGAAGTGAAGTGGTGAACTTCACTCCAAGCACACATTTTAGATGTTCTTCTTTACATAAAAAGTTTAGTTCCTAAAATTTTATTTTTAAAATTATTAGCAATGTTCAGAGCACTACACTTTTCATTGTGTCTAAATATTATTTTCAAGCCTATATCTCAAATGGATTTTGTTAATAAAGAAAATAATAGAGCCTCAGGAAATGGTGTAGTGATGGTAATAGACTTGGTTCAGTAAAGATTCTGCTGTTAATTAAGAAACTTTCATCTTTGAAGTGTAATATTAAAAAAATTCTTATTAACAAAGGTATGTCAGGTCAGCAATAAAGTAGATTTCCCTTTGAACATTATATCTAATCAATCCAGAGAGAATTAACACAATTATATTTTATCAGAAACATGTAGAGGGAAGGATCAACAAGGGGGATGGAGTGTGACTTTGGTATTAATTACAAAACTGTTTTAGGAAATAATCAATCCTTTGTTAATCAGGTCAGGTATATGAAATGACAAAGAAATTATTTATCAAGCCACAAGGGTGAAAGTCGCACCCAAGAGATTACAGTGATAAGTGTCTGAATTGTAGAGCAATCATATGAGCTTTTCTTTGCATTTTAGGTTGCATTTCTAATTGTATTCTATTCAAAATATCACTAATTAACTTAGAAGGAAAACATTAAATGCTATAAACTGTAAGAGACACATGAATTAAACCATTTCATTTTTCAGTGTTCCAGTTAGACTCTCAGAACACATGATTATTATTTTTTCAGTTTTCATTTCTGAATGCATTTGATGTGATTTGATGGAAAGGATATGTTTAGTCTCTTCAGTCATTCTTGCAATAAATCCAAACTGCTTTATTGAAACAAGAGCCGTGTGAAAATTTATTGCAAACTGCATAACAAACCACTATTATTCTTACATAGAGCACTGTCATTTCCAAATTTTACAAGTTCCCTAGACCCTACTCTTCTTTCCAAAATGCAATACAAATTAACTGGAAAATAGGACATTTTAAATTTCACTATAAAAAGATCTTTGGGAATAACTAAGCAGCAAATTTGGCAGCATTCCTATAGTCCAGTCACAAGAATGTCTGAGAGAGGATCTGTTTGTTCTCTTCTCCATTGCATTACGTTATAACATTTAGCTCATTATTTTTCATCCTTATTTAAACTTCCTTGAAAAAGATTCAAGGTCTGTCAGAAGCACTACTTTTTTCCTACTTATTTCTTCTTATTTCCTACTTACTTAGTTCTCTGACTTTTTCTTTGATGTTTTTTAGTTAGTGCTTGGAACATCAAAATCTCTGCATAAGCCTGATAGGTGAAGTCCAAGAATAAATTCAATTCTGCTTCCACTTTTTTATCGATCGTACAATTTTGTAACTGTTCATATATTTTGAAATGTGCGTGCAATTCCTAGTGTGTATGAGCTGCTGCCTATTTTACTCTCTGACACGTGGTAGCTCAGTGTCTATTACAGTACAGCCCAGAAACCATCCTCGTTGTACTACCTGACCAAACACACATGCAATGAGAGGTTTCGTTACATGGAGTTTGATGACCTGATGATCTTGGAGGTCTTTTCCAGCCATAATAATTCTATGATTTTATGACTGTTGATCAAAAATCTTTTTCCTAGGAATCTTCAAATTAAAGAAATTGTCCTCAAACCACCTGCTCTTCCCTGGTCAGTTGTTTGATTCTCTTGTTAACATCTATCATAATGTTAATTGCCATTGGAAAGACACCTCCACGGTTACTAGTTTTAGTGCAGCTTTTAACTACTACCTCATGGAAGAAAAGAGATAATGAGATATACTATTCCTCTCCTGTGGGGCAGAAAACCAAACCAAACCAAAACAAAATCCTCTTTTTTCTTTCTTTTTTTCTTTTGGTAATATTTTTTCAGCATTGTCTTACATTTTTTTATTTTTCCAGGTGCCACTTTCATTAATAAAATACCTGTTCATTTACAAATCTTTTATCTCATCTCCACTCTTTCCTCTGCCAGGGATCTGTCTTGGAGATGTTACTGTCTTGCCTGTTGCAAGCATTTGCTGGATTTTTTGAATCGATCTCCAAGTGTCAGCTGCACAATGCCAATGCCAATTGGCACCCAAACAATATTCACAGTCAAGCCAAAGTCTTAATAGCTATGCATGGGTTTCCTTTTTCCAAATCCTCCCAATATCATCTCCTACTATATTCTGACATATTGTTCATAAAAAGGAAGGCTGATCCTGAATGCTAGAAATAACCTCTGACAAATACACCTGATGTTAACTGAGTACATTTCCATTTTTCAAAATATTCCTGCTTTTTTTCTCCCTCAAGACCTTCATTCACCAGAATGTCTCTGGGCTATTTTTGTCAAGGTTTGAAAAATGGCTTACTGTGATTTTTTTGATGCAAGTTAATACAGTGATAAGCACAGTAAAGTCTCCAGGAATAGCAAATCATTTATTTACTTCAGAAAGTAAGACTTCAGTGATGAATAAGCCCTATAAGGATTCTATAGTTTTAAGCAGCTTCACTGACAGTGAATATCTGAACTGGCTAAAAGAAAAGTAAAGTATGTTACTAAACCTGTAATTATTTTATACAGCTAACCAGTAAATAAGTTTTAGAATGGAGGGTGCTTGGCAAAGTTGTTTGATATTAGATTTTACTAAAATGGATGACCTTTATTTTAAACATATTATACCCCAAAATTATAGGACAAGAGAACTAGAAGATGCAGCTAAGAGGAGTACAGAAGAACATTTTAGGCAAAATAAATAATTTTGAACTACCATCACAATATAGACAATATCTTGAGTCACCTCCCAGTTTCATATGTTTTAATAAACTGATCAAACCCTGCTGATGGAAATATTCACAATGAAATAATTCAAGGTGCTGTGAGGCTTCTGCTCTGGAGTTCAGCCCACAACTGCAACCTCTGTCAGACCAGAAGCAAGACAAAGGCAATTTTTTCCTTTATCCTTAGTGATGTACCATTTTGCTTATTATTCTTGAAGTATTTTTCCCAAATCTCCCAATTGTCTTTTAAATCCCATCTCAGTTAAGTTACTCATAAAGCACTATTGCAATTGAGAAGAGTTTGCAGAGGCAAGTACCTGAATTTTTGCAGGTACCTGCAGTTTGCAGATGCAATATCCTGAATTCAATAAGAATCCAGAATAATGCACTTGTTAGACTGTCAGCATAACACTCTGATGTTGAGATCCTTAGAAACCTTCCAAGTCTTTTTCATTATTTGAGATAGTTATTACCAATACCAAAATATGAAGAGCTCTTCAGCCAGAAATTGTGAAGAGCCCATTTGTAGCATTTTTTAAGGAATGGCAATGTGTGAAGCAATGGTATTAGTGACTTCTAGCCAGGGAAAACTTGTAAATGGTCAAATGTCTGCTTCCTATCACAACCTCGGGTTATCTGCCAATATGTGACTTTTTGCAAGGGCATGTAGAGATAGGAAAAATGGGTGATGACTTCAAACTGAAAGAGACTAGGTTTTATTAGATATTAGGAAGGAATTATTTATTGTGAGGATAGTAAGGGAAGAGGTTGCCAGGAGAAGTAGTCCCTGGAAGTGTTCAAGGCTAGGTTGGATAGAACTTTGAGCAACCCTGTGTCCCTGCCCATGGTAGGGGGATGGAACTAGGTGAGCTTTAAGGTCCCTTCTAACCCAAACCTTTCTAAGATTCTATGATATACACGTGGAACTTTGAAGAAATAAAATTTAAAACATCCACTTCTAAATTATGGTAATTCCTCAATTTTACTTCCCAGTTACAGTTACATTTCTGGTGGAAATCTATTCCTTCTGGATTTTTGGAACTAACTGTAACAGCTATGACATTATTTGGCTCCAGGCACAGTTTGAAGAAGGATTTGGCAACTTTGTCTGATGAATGAAATAAAGGAGATAGGCAGAAAAGTTTAAATCATATGATACTTTGGTAGCTGGGGTAATACTAGGTTCATGCAATGAGTAGAATTAAAGGTTTTTAATTCTTCTATGAGTTTTAGTATTTGAATTTTAAAACTTATATTCCATGCAGATCAGCAATGTGATATTTATGTTAAAAATGAGAAAATCAGCACTATTTATCCTTGTGGTTCTACAAGCCATATTATTCTGGACAAATCAGGACTCTGTGCTTAGTTATCTGAGGCCAAATCATACATCTGCAGAAAATGATAAATCCATATGGATTTTCATTTACACAGAACTGGTAATCTCCCTCATGTTAGGAGGGGATTGGAATGGCAGGTACAAGATGATGTCACTACTGCTGCTCTTCTGCTCAAAAGCTCGGCCTGAATGGTCTCCTCACAAGCTCTTGAAAATCCAGAATAGCAGCAAATCAGAGAACTTTATGGTTCTGGAAGTTAAAAAGAGCTTTAAACTTTGCATAAATGTTAACACTTTGCATATACATGTCATGAATGTATTGTTCATAGGACCTCACATAGCAAGGCAGATTTTTTCATTTTCCTCTTAAAAGACATTTTATTTGAAAAGGTAAAGACCCTCCATGCATCTTCCCAGTAGTCTGTTTTAAAGGATGAAAAGATTAATTCATTCTTCTCTAGAAGACAGCAAATGGAGGGTAAATAACTGTGCCAGAGAAACAGTCTGCCCAATGGGGACATTCCCTTGTGCACTATGAATTTCCCTGCTGATCAATAATAATTTACTTTTTTTGAAGATTTTCTGGAGTGAGATGGGTACAGAAAACCCTTATCCAGCTTTTCTTATCTCTATTTCTTATGGTATGTCCAGAGGAGCAACATGAAATAATCAAAATTAATCCTGACATTTGGGGTTTTTTCACACACCATTAAAAAAACACTTTAAAGTATAAAAGTAAAGTGGAATCCCCTGGACTAAAAAGTTAGAATTTCAGTCATGGCTTTATTAACAAAGAGTTAATTAATCAATTGCAGCAATAATGTTCTGCATTGGAAATCACATCTTAAACAGAGGGTCTCAAAGGAACAGGAACACTGAAATGTCTTGGCCAAGATACAAAGAAGAAAATGTAGTCAGGCAAACTGTAATACATAACAGATTGTGTGAACCTTGTTTCATGAATGAATCAGAGCCATGACATCCTTTTGGAGATAACCTACTGGCTCTAAGATGGTGAATTTAGTCCCATTGCTCTTCACAGCTTAATGTCAACCTTACAAAAAAGCTTCGACAATTTGAAAAATAACACAGAAATAACTTGTAAACATGAAATAGGATCCAGAGCTCACAGAGCACAATGGGAAAATCCCATTTCCATTGATGTCAGTGCTATTTGCTTGAAAGTTCTTTAATGGACCTTTGGAAAGTAGGACTGTAGAGTTCTGCATTATATAGTTTAAAATTAATTCCTCCACAGCCAATCTAATGAGACTAAGAATACAAAATACTCACAAAAGAACAATAAATCAGCATGGTTTTGTGCAAAAATGTGCCATTTGCCTTTTTCTTGTCATCCCCAGCAAGGGACTTTTTGAACATGATATTATTCCATTAAATCTTCAGAGTATATACACAAATGCAACTATAACTTTTGTTCTTCCCAGAGTTTGCCCAGCAGCTGAACAGTTTGGCTAAAATTTGGCATACTGAATCTTGATTGTTGGTTAAGATTCAAGAGAAACAAAAAATTCACTTGCTTACCACATCTTTTTTTTTTTCAGGTTTCTGAAAACAATTATTTTTACTGATAAATGGCATGATTTTGATGTAAAATGATTCAGTTTTTAGACTGCAAAACCCTGGGATTTGACTGTCACCCTGATCCCAGCCAGGACAGGGGTCTTATGCTTAGACTGCCCTGTGGTCTCTTTTGTTGAGTGTCTATTCACATCTAGTCCACGAGAATTCCAGGCTGCTGACGTACCACACTAATGGGATGGCCTGAGCCACCTCCAGGGACAGGAATGCAGCCATACACTAAATCTTTTTGCTGGCTAACTTTTCACTTTGGGTTCACCTTTAGTTCATCGCATGTACACTGGTTTGAGACGCACCTTAGGACATCTGCATTGTGGTGCACTGCATGTCTCAGATACACTTATTCCGTTCATATGTGCTGGGCGCCATCCCACATTTTCTGCCATCCACAAACATCTCTGTTATGAGAATCTCTGGGTCTTTGAGAGGAACTCAGTGACTTGCAATTTAATGAAGGAGTGGCCTTGTGACCCAATGACCTTAAATATTGTGGAGTGATTAAGCAATTATTCTGACTATTTAATTTCTGCATATTCTGCATACTATAAAGTTAATGGTGTTC
The DNA here is from genome assembly GCF_012460135.2 of Molothrus ater. Taxonomy (NCBI): domain Eukaryota; kingdom Metazoa; phylum Chordata; class Aves; order Passeriformes; family Icteridae; genus Molothrus; species Molothrus ater. The sequence goes on from NC_050479.2 coordinate 84,797,896, forward strand.
ATAGACACAGAGATAGAAAATCACCATAAATGCATTATATTTAAATCACTAGTCCACATTTCATGTCTTTATAACACTTAATAGAGCATCAATACAGAGTAAATTAGAAGCCAAGAGCAGCCAAAGCCCGATAAAATTACTTCCAAGTTACTTCAGCACTAATTCTTTTTTCTTAATCTTCACTCTTACTGTAATGTTAATTATGTAAATTAATATATTCAGAAAGCAGGGAGTCCTTCTGCAAAACAAAGATAAGATTGAGGCTCTTCTCTTCTTCTCAGATGATGTCTACAGCCCCAAAACAAGGTACCTTTACCATTCATATTAGGTAATTCACACCTTTTTTTTTGTGTGTGTGTTACACTACAAAAAATCCTATATGAATCATTAACAGCAGAAGAAAAGAAATCTTAAGGTTGAATAATTGGGGAGGCTGGCAGTGACAAAGAAATTGAAAAGCAAATTGAAGGAAATTTGTACAGAAGTGGACAAAAAAGACGGTGAAAGAAAACAACCTGATTTTTCATTTGGATAACTGAGAGAGGCTGTCAAACATTTTCACCTCCAGGGCTCTTTTTGAATTAGCACTAGTTTGACAGTTGCTGCTGTGAGGTGCCTCAGGATTAAAAGTGTGGAGAATAAAGATGTCATTTTGTCTCCAAGAGAAGATGACATTCAGTAGATTTGTATTGGATTGCATCTTTATCACAGCAAAAACCATGTCTCACTTGTTCTAGTAAGTGTCTTGCTTGCTTTTCATTTTCTGGACACCAAAAAATGCAGACTGACAGTCTGATTAGCTCATATAACTTCCATTAATGAGTCTTCATTCAATCACATTTAAGGGACATTTATTCTTTAAGATCGAGGTTATAAAGGACAAGACAATAATGCTATACCAATTATTTTCTTCTTTCAGCTGTGCCCATGAAATACAGAAATTACTATGTTATTCAGCCAAAATGAGAAAATATTTATCTGAGTCGTCACTGAATGTAAATGTTGTCTCCCATGAGAGTCCTACCTGTAATTGAACCATTTGGAAAGCAGCAAGGGTAGTTATATTTTCCATGTCTGTTTAATTCACATTTATAAATAAGTCTGAGAATTTAAAACAGAAAAACAAAAAATGAAAAAAGAAGTACTGATAGATTAATTTAAGAACTATTCCTAATGCTTCAATAAAAAAAAAAAAATGAAGCAATGTCGTCCCCAGGGAGAAATGAATTAACTTGTAGGGGAAATCGCTATACAGAAATCATCCTTTTGAATAATATAGATATTATAACAACTTCAAAAGAATAATGTAAGAAGATATTTTGGAAAAAAAAGAAGATACTGTGAATATTTGTCCAGGATACATTCGACATATGTATCAGTGTTTTCTAAGTGTAAAATTTTTAATATGTTCAGTATTTTGCAGCCAGAAATAGCATCATCTTAAGTGGCTAGAACCTAATGATACTATTGATATCATGGCATCCTCATTTTTCCTGAGCTGCTTCCCTTCCCCCTCCCCCACTTCCTCCCATAGTTAGGATTCCATTTTCGTATGCATAAAATGTTAGTTAACTAAGGTATTCTTTAAATTAGGGGTTTCAAAAAAGTGGCATCTAGATGCTGGGAAATAAAAAGAGTCTTAAAAAATTATGAATATGCAGTTCAGAAGCAGAACTACCAACAGAATTTATATCTGCTGCAGCGTTAGTCTTAAAGCCTACAAGTGTTAGTCTTAATGCCTACACTTAACAGTATCCTTTCTGTATTACCAAATTGGCATAGAAATCCAAGTGGATTAAAGAAACCAAACCAAAGCAACGATGACAAAAGCCAATCACCCCCACCATCCCCCCCACAACAACAGCAACAAAAAACCCCGTCCTGAACTCACAAAACTTTATGGGAAATGTATATTTTTATTCTTTACTCAACCTCACCAAGATAATTATTGTCCCTAGTGATGCCTTTTGCAAAAAGAAATCATATTCCCTATTCAGGCTGTGCTTAACCTGATGAAATGAGACAAGCATTTTACTCTCCTTTGGGAAAAAAATAATCTGTTCTTTTTCTTATAGCATTCTATTTTCCCTAAGTTTACTTTCTGACTTCTACTGAAAATGTGTTGCTTAATGCACTTCATTTCCACATTTGATTTCCACATTTGCCTTTTTCTTGATGGTTAATAATGACATTTTTCAGACATCTTGATGAACCAATGTCTTCTTCCCATGCTATTTTTGAGCAAAAAGCCCCTAGCTCATCTGAGAAATTTTAATTTTCAAGACTATTTGATGTCCTAAATGTCTTTACAATTCTATTCATTTCCTCCTTTGATCAAATGATTCTGCCATGATACTCAGATTCTGTTTCTGCTGTGCTGTCCTTCTTTGAAACAACGCCAAATTCTGTGAACTCACATTTAACCTCTGTATCCAAAACATTAAGAAACTTTCATAAGGCTCTTATACAGATCAGTTCTTGGGACTCTTTCCTGTTTACTGCCTCCTATTCTGTTTATCAAGTCCCTTGTTTACCTTTAATTTTTTTTTTTTACTGATCCTCTTTTTTCCAATTTCTAAATTAACCACCGATATGAGAATTTATGAAGTACATTATTGAGACATCAATTAATCTATTGCTTTTCCTTTCTTAAGAAAAGTATACACCTTGGAATAAACATATCAGATTAAATATTTTGTTGTTTATTATGCTATCTATCAAGTCTCTCAGGGTATAATGCAATTGTTATATATTTATAAAGCCAAGGTAAAATGGCCAGTTTAATTTTAGTTTCTGGGAGAGATATATTTAGACATGACCAAAGAACTTATTTTTGTTCACTAAAAATATGTTTGTATGTCAAATACAGCTGAAATTAGAGTAAAACTGCATCATGTCCTTATATTGGGTTAATAATTTCATTTAAATATTTTATTATTTTAATATTTCTCAATTTGTTAGGTAAAATAAGTTAAAACAATTTTTTTTCAAAATAGAAAGTTTTATCCCAAGAAATTAAAAAGTCATGCTACATCATTTTCAAAGTGTTTTTTCTGTACAATACCATACAATACAAATTTTTCCAAGCTAACCTCATTTCACATAAAAAAAAATGAACTGGTTTTGTCTAAGTAACATGGAATGAGAGAAAAACCCTTTGCATGGAATTTTTCCAGCCAGCTCTTTTATTATCATCCTTAATTTCCTGTGCTGGAGTTATAACTTTAATTAATATTTATAAATGGAATTTTACATTAAAATTCAAGTCATGCTGTGAACATGGCAAGATGTTGGACTGGTCACTTCTGGAACCTGCGCTCTGCAGGGAGAGACAGTAATAATGTAGGGACTATAGTCTCAGTTGTCCCTCAGCATCTCATTAACCAAGGACAACAATTTGATGCATGAAAATAATTTTTTAGAGAGCACAGAGCTGAGTGAAAGGATATGAATTCTGAAATGGAGGAGAGCCACAAAGAAATAGCATTTGTTCCATCTGCTTTACTTTTGCAATTGAAGAATGAAGCCCATAGCTTCTGTTTGAACTGAAAGTTGCTTAATTTCTATGGTCATGAGAGGGCTCATTCACACAACTTGCTCCAGAAGTGTAAGATTGGTTTTAGATCAGTAGGTAGAAAAAGAGTTTTTCTCTCTTTCTCTCTGCTTCTACCAGAAAAATGGACTCAAGTCCCACTGGGATGGGAAAAATTAGAAAGAGGGGAAAAAAATTTCCTCTGTTCTGTATAGATAATCTGTTGCCATAACTCATTTTTCTGTGATACTCAAAGGGTGTAAATCAGTAAAATTCCCTTCAATCATATTATTTAGTATTTTTCTTCTTGTGAAAACTTACCTTCAATGAAAATCTGATGATGTGTAGCAACTTCACATTTTTAAATGCTTGATTTTTGTGAATAACACTGATCTTTTTGAAATGTAGACTTTTAGGCAACATTCTATGAAAGCAAAATAGAAGAGTTTCTGCCACTGAGACATGTTCCTTTCTATTTTCTCCTTTTACTGAGCTTTATCTACATGACATGCACTGTAAGAGTACAACATTGCTTTAACAAATGCAGAATCTAAATCCTAGTGAATTATCATTCTTCTTACAACTGCAGAAATCACTTCCATGACAAAGAACATATGAGATATTGAATGGTACACCTTTATGCTCTCCCGCAGTTTTATTCTATCTTTCATCTCATATAATTACAAACTTTTTTGTACAGCTTTCTTTGGCTCTGTGTACAGTAATCTTATAGTAAAAAAAAATTTTAAAGGACGTATCCTCCATAGACTGAATTTGAATGACAGCCAATCTTGACTGCAGAACAGAGTCATTAAATTTAGAAGGTATTTCAGGTAGGAAAGTTTGATTAATATCAAACAAAGCCCATTTAATGCTGCACCCTTTTCAGAATGGAGTGGCACATTTAATAATTATATGAAATGGCTTTAATTTCTAACACCTATTCCTTACCACTTTCATTTCCATAAGATTGACAGGATAAGAATACTTAATGCCCAAACAAAAAATTCTAATATTCAGAACCATCAAACTTTTGGTATTTTCTCAGTGTAACTCCATAACTGAAACAAAAATTGTGTCCCATGTTACTTCCTACTTTGTGATCCTTTCAGTACGGAAAAGAACAAAACAAAAACTCCTTAAACTCTTGCTTAAAGCTGTGCATTTCCTAGTCTTTCCACGAAGTTACTAGCCCAAAATATACCAAAACCATGTATTGAAGATGTAAAATTCCATCCAGACAGAAGTATTTTAAGAAGAAATTATTCCTTTTATTCATATTTATTCAACTATCTCTTGCCGTGATGAATAAAAAATGTGTATATAAATAAGAAATCTCCATATGTCAAAGAGATGTCAACACATGGAACAAAATATATTATTCTATGCTACATTATAAATTACTATCTGAAACTGAACATGTTGTTTAGTTTTCCTCTTATTTCACATTCCAAACTCTAGACAACATCCCAGAAATGCTGCCTTTTAAAAAAAGCAAGCCACACATTTAGATGATTGTTCCTGCCATGTTTTGTTTCTGCACACTCAGAAACAAAAGCCTGCCTCAAAAGATTTATTATGAAAAAAAATTCCTTTTTACAGTTATATTCTTTCTGAAGATTTCCAAACTCTTTATCCAGAACGAAGGTAATTGTCACATTGCAATACAAGACACTAAGGGGTATTATGCACTACCCATTCATTTGACAGTCCATGCTATTGCCGTAAATCCAGCTGGCCTGAAGGATGGATTCACTGCTTCTGGACTTTATTTTCCTTTATGCAGCCTTGAGAAAATCAAGAAATCTCTCTATCTTCTTGGTGATCCCTTTATTTGCTCAGAATCCTCTCCAACATATTGGAGGTGGAGGGCAGAATAATAAAAACAGAATAAAAGGAAATGGGCCAAAACAAGTGAAAGGAGTCATGGAATTTCTCTTGTGCTAACTCCAATGTTCCAGGACATTCCCCAGCACAGTGTTTTGGCAGTGTGCTGAACTAAGTTCTATGCCATGCAAGACAATAAAGGAATATTTTAAACATTTTAAAAAAGAGGAAACTCCATGATCTTTCCAAACTTATCATCTCCCATGTTAATTCATTTTTACTTGCTAAAAGAAACAAAACTCACTTCTAATTTCCCCATGTTCCTCTCTGTTCTTTGGGATAAAATGGAGATGTTCTCACTGGAAAGAATATAACAAAGTGAGATGGATTAAACTTAATAGCTGTGACATCAATGTGTTGCTTCCATCTCTGGATTACCAGATTTATTTATTAATTTCATCCTTCTGAAAACTTATCTACTTGATGTCTGTCTGAATTAAGCTGTGTGTTGTACAAGTATTCTTGATTGATGCCTAACAGAGGTGCAGAACATGTACTCTGGTTTTAATTATATGGGAGTAAGGATATTATAAGTAATATAATAATTAGAATAAGTAATGCTGATGAAACACATAAACTTCTTGTTTTCTGCAGTGAATTACCTTACTTTGGTGTCAGGTGTCTATTTCTTAACATAAATTTGAAGTATACTTGCTGAGAATGTCCTCTGTTATGTGATTTAGTTGTAGCGTTCTTTGCACACCAAAGGTAGATAAAATAGTTCTTCTAGAAGAGAAATACATGCCATAGAGCAAGAAAAAAATAACTGTATTTTCACTCTGGACATAAAAAATGGTATCCCGACTAGGTGAACAAAGAGGCCTGACAATCAGATGTGTCATCTCACCAAACACTCACAAGTTTAAAATTTGAAAGATCAGGAAGATTAGAAAAGTACCACAAGTTTCTTTTTTTTTTTTTTTACATCCTTTTCTGACCTCAAGATTCTTTGCAAAGCAATACAACACTTCAGAAATTACTAGTTATGAAATAACTAGTAAATTATGATCATCTTGATTGTTTTACAATTATCAATCAGTGAAAACCAGAATTAGAAATACAGCCCTTTCCTTACAGGCATCCTAAACCTAACCTTCATCTTTATAGACACCACATACCTGAAACTATACTGATCAAGATTTATTGAATTCTCTTTGACTTGCAAAATCTGAAAGAAAAGTTCTTTCTTTCATTAGTATTAAAGAAGTGTGATTAGAGGGGAATTTCTTCTTTTAGGGGGGTTAAGTTTTTTCCTACTTGTTGTTATCTGATGTTTTTCAACAGATAATTTTATATAATAATCTAGAATTTCTCCTCCCACAGTTTTCTGCTCAGTGTATTAGCCCCTGAAATGTTTACGTGTTTCAAAAATAACTACACAAGCTGAGATTGATTTTTCATATTATTTTATTACTCTTAGAAAACTCCTTTAAATTTAAACAGTTTGAAAAGCTCTTTCAATCATAAGTAGCATTCCCTCAAGAGCCTCCATTTTGAGGATAAACACTCAAGTCCATGATTTTTGCTTTTTGTTTGATGCCTTTTACAATGAAGGAAGAAAAAGACAGCAAAGTATAAATTTTTCCTGAAAAACACTGTTGTGTCAGCACATAAACAGAAAATACCCTTATTTTTAGTTTTAGATTTTGTTTGCTTTTTTCCCACCTTTCCTGTTCCAAAAGCAAAGTCTACATTTCTAAAACTTATAGAAGTATTTATTGTATCATATGTGCTGCTCAGGGACATGCAGTTGTGATTAAAGTTGGCCCTTTTTGCATTGTTAAGAATTTTTCCGTATTCCAATACTAAGCAAGAGTTGCACTAAGTATCTCATTTCTGTCACTTGTGCTAAAGGAAAGGTATGATGTAATGGGTAGTGAGTTTGTCCTCTTGCGTCCTGTTCCTGGCAAATGAAATCAGAATTCTGTTAAGCAGTGTTTTTCACACACTTTACTTGGGAGAAAATGCTGAGCCCACATTCTCTTTCATGAATAAACTTCATTGAACTGCATTAATCCATTAAACACACAGAAACACTGTTGGAACAAACCTTGGCACAGAAGGGAACAGCCCAGGTGATTTAATAAATCATCTCCCATTCATCACCTTTGACATGCGGCTAGTGCGCTCCAGAATTGTCTTCACCTCCATTACTGGGATCCTCAGCAGAGGTGCTGCCTCTGCTACGTTGTATATTTCCTGTTCCACATGAACAAGACCATCAAAATAAAAGAAGTAGGGAGAATTAGATAAGAAGGGAAACCACCTTTCTCATTTCTTCTCTCACAGTCATGCCACTGACTCAAGCATATCTGTTTCTGCCTTCTTAATGTTTGAGAAATGATCAAGTTATTTAGAGTTGGACAGGATTTTATGTTCACTACATCCCCATAACAGGGATCTAGGTTTTTTCAGTGGTACGCTTCTGCATCTGAACAGTACACTTTTGTCTTAAAAAATCTTTGGGGTAATGAAAACCTCAGTGTGTGAAAGTAGCCATAAAATAACACTTATCTTCCGACTGAAATTGAAGGTGATCTCAAGAAAAAGCTAATTGTGAGACTACTCTAGACTAATATTATCCTTCTATGATCCTGTGGTTTTCAAAATAGAGGAAAGGATCTTCTTTCCATCTCATTATCTTTACTCTTGACCTTTTATTTCAAACTGACAAATTTTCCTTCTCTCACCCATTTCTTTCAAAGAAATAGGGAGGAGGGAATACCCTTGTATCTGATTTCCATTTTTCCATGAAATTTCTGATCTATTCAGGAATTTTATGACCATATAAATCCCTGAGTTGCCTGGAAAAACAAGGTGACAAATGTATTGGCTCTTTCTGGTGCATTGCGTTGAACAGCATTCCTGTAGTTAAAAAGTCTACCCACAAAACAAGTTTTTTCAGGGGTCCTACAGGACATATCCAAGTCAAAGCCAGTCTCCTTATAACACAGTAGCAATTTCTGAATTCAGCTATGAACCTGGCTGCAAGAAAATCTAAATAGGCACATTGGAAGACCATAGAACTGTTAAACTTGGGAAAGACCTTTAGATCAAGTCCAACCCCCAGCTAAGTGCCACTACCATGTTTACAAACCAGGTCTTCAAGTGCTATAGCCACATACATTTTGACTACTTCTACAGATGGTGACTACTTTACCATTTTTCTGGGCAGCCTATTCCAATGCTTTCCAATGCTTTATCCCTTCCTATAAAGAATTTTTTCTTAATATCTAACTACTTGGGCTCTGGCAAACTGTGAGGACAATTTCTCTCGTCCTATAACTTTTTACCTGGGAGGAGACACTGAAACCCCCACAACCTCGTTTTGGGCAGTTGTAGAAGGCAATGAGTTGCCTCATGCACTTCCTTTTCTCCAGGCTAAAAACTTTCAGCTCCCTCAGCTGTTCCTCATTGGTCTTGCAGTGCAGCTATTTCCCCAGTTCTGTTGCCTTCCCTGGATATCTTCCAACACTTCAATGTCCTTGTAGTGAGAGGCCCAAAAGTGAACACACAACTCAAGGTGCCACCTCACCAGGGCAGAGTACAAGGAGGAATCATTACTGCCTGGGGTTGTAGTGACCCAGATGGAATTTGGCCTTGTTGAACCTCATACGGTTTGCCTTCTTCCATCAATCCAGCCTGTCCAGATCCCTTTGTAGGGTCTTCCTACTCTTCAGCAGATCAACACTCCTGCTCAGATTGGTGTTGTCTGCGAACTGTCTTAGGATCCACTTGATTTCCTCATCCAGGTCACCCATGAAGACGTTAAACAAGGCTGGCTCAAACACCGAGCCACTTGAGACCAGCCACCAATTGGAATCAACTCCATTTGCCACTTCTCTCTGGTTCTTTCTGAGCCCAGCTGTCCAAACAGTTCTTTACTCAGGAAAGAGTACATCCATTCACACGATGGGAAGTCAGTTTCTCCAGAGAAATGCTGAACATACTCCTTGAAAGGACTCAGCTATTATCTGCCAATGAAAAACCCAGTTACTAAATCATGGGCCAATATTGCTATATGAGGTTAAATAATCAGGAATTTCTGTTAAGCAGACAAGGAACAAACAAACAAGCACATTTTTATATTTTCACTTTTTTAAAAATAAGTATTTTAAACCTTTTAAAACAGATCTAGCAAATAAAACTGATATGAATGAAGCTGAAAAGAAATTCAAAAGTATAAAAGTAATATCTTCCACTACATGAATCTTTCTCTGGCCCACATTACCTTGTGGGATTTACAGATATTTTTGTCAGTGCCAAAGTGGAGGGTAATGAGTGCTGGTGTGAGGACAAACAGATTACCCAGAAAAAGAAGGAAGGAAACTTCTTAAACTTTTCTTATATGAAGAAATATACTGATAAACTAATCACTGTGCATGAAAAATCTCAAAAAATATAGTGTATTTATTGGTTGCCAACTTGCTATATTATTATCTGTACCCATCCAGGCTATGAAGAATTTTTGTACATGTCTTTCTTATTACGTACATCTACTGCCTGTGAAAGTTAAGGCAGGAGGGAAAGAGTTCTTAACTATGACAATTAAACCAGAGTTTCAAAACAGAAATTATTTCATTTCTGTGACATGAGGTCAATAATCCCATTATTGTTAATGCATTTGTATTCCCAGGCAACCACACTGGTAGCATTATAGATGCACATTCACAGTACTGGGCTACCATTGCTTGATAAGTGCACTGACTCTCCACTGTAGTGGTGATTTACCTGTGAAATGTCATTATTTTTATTGTGTAAACAGGAGATAAATCTCCATCCAATTTTTTGCTGATGGATGGCTTTTGCATGGAGTTCCAGCTAAGCAAGAAGGGGCTATGAAGACACTTCAAGGAGAGAGGGAAGGAAAATAATGGACAGAGAGAATTTGTCTCTAAAAAATCAAAGTTGTCTGCTAAAAATCAAAGTTATACAGTAAACACCTCAATGGCAAAAACTCCTGAGTTTTCCAAGACTGCTGCTGTGACATGTAGAGTCAAATTGAAAATCTTTACTTTCTTTTTTAGTTACTCTTGTAGGTTGCATCTGGGACAATTAAAGAATGGTCATTTGACAGTTTTGATACAGCGTCATAAATTTGTAAGCCTGAACACTTTTAATTTTTCCAGCTATGCTACTTTCTCTTAAAACAAACCAAATCAAAAAAACTACCCTAAACCATGAGTTTTTCCTACTCATACTGTTTCTGGACTCACTGTAAAGAGAAAACAAAATACATCACATATATTTTTGCTTCTAATTGTTAAAATAGTATACTTGGTTGTATGTCTGGGTGTATTATCAATGAATTCACTAGTTCTCCTTATTCTGACTTCCTTGTGGTCTTTTGAAGGTGAATTTTTTTTCATTATTTGATTGTGAAGCTATTATTTTCCACCAAAAAGCTGATTTTTTGCTACTTATAATGGATCAGTACACTGTAAGGAGACACATAGTAGACAAGGAAGAGGTCCTTGGTATGATTATGTTTTTCTTATATTGTGTTCTTAGACCTGAGCTAGATGCTGGGCAAATACTACAGATTTAATTTTTCTTTACCTGTCAGAAGACAAAGTAAACAGTAGAGGAATAACTTTTAAGACAGCAATATGCTTGGAAGAGAGGATGTGTGGAGAGAAAGAGGCACCATCTTTTAATTGTCTTCTTAAAACACAAGAAATGTCCTATCAATATTTCCTACACTTATTCTTTCTCTGAAAGTAGAATAAAAGGCCGTTTAGGGAGGATATGAAAGTCTAAACTTTGAATGGAGATTACTTGTCCAAAATTATTGTAGTAAGGATTTTAGAGGGTACATATCTCCAAATTCCCTTTCATGTCTGTTTAAAGCTTTCAGTTTTCCATGTCACTAAAAAGATAATAAAAAAGCCAACACCACTCACCCCCCTGAATCCTGCAAAACTGCTCAGAGCATGAATGCTGCTAAAGCTAAATCAGGTCAGCAGTGATTATTTAACAAGATGTGGAAAATCTCCAAGGATGTGGATTCTTCCTCCTGTTGCAGTGTTATGATCTTTCTCAGAGAGAAAGATCTTTTCAATATCTAGTCCCCTAAGCCCCAGTTTGTGTCCATTCCACTTTGATTTAGCATCTGCCACTAATAAGAAGAACTGGACTCTGTAATCCTTGTAACTGTTCTTGAAGTAATTCCAGGACAACATTAGACTTCTTCTTTTAGTCACCTTAGTCATATTAAATATCCTCATCTTCCTCTATCTCTCTACTTTCTGTAATCTAGGGCCTCAATCACACTTGTCACTCTGCTACCTCTGGTTTTGTTACACGCTTCTTGAATTTGAGAGGTCAAAGACTGAGCACTCTTCTAGGTGGAACTTTATCTGCACTGCTGAGAGTAACATCCACTCTCAGTCTCCTGGCACATCTCCTCATACTGTATACAAAGATGGAGCATGCATTCTTCGCAGTGGTTGTGCTCCTGGCTCCTGCTAAATATAGTGCCCACCCACTGTGCCCAGGTCCTTTGCAGCAGAACTATTTCAGCCTGTCCGTTAACAGCCGTAATGATAAATGCCTTTATTCTGCTCATGTACAAGACATTGCTCTTCTCCTTGCCAAACTCCATGAAGTTTCTGCTCATTCAACCTTACAGTTCATCAAAGTCCCTCTAGACTATGGCTTTTTTATTTGTTTTGTCAGTCACTCAATAGCATTGTATTGACTTTGCTCATTTAATGTCTAATTTGCCTCATCTAATTTGTCAGCCTAATTTCTCTAATCCTTTTTGAACCTCTTGATACCCTGTGTCTCCACAATCTCCTCTGGCAACAAGCTCCAGCATGCTATTGCTTCACTCATATTGTTTCTACTTTCAACAAAACCCCAAAGTTTTAATATTCAAAGCAAAATCTGAACATGTCTAGGGACGGTGATTATTTGTAATGTTACAACATACATTGCAGTTTCCTCAAAAAATCTATTTATCTTTATTTTTTTCCCTGTGATGCAGTATATGATTGTCATTAACATTTGAGTTCCATGGGGACATGGTTCTCCAAATATGAACTGTTCAGCTCTACTGCTTGTCTTTCGTCATTAAGTCCCTAATTCAACATAAGACCTGAGCACATCCATCAGCACGTTCATGGCATGTTTTCTTGAATAATGATGATGTATGCACTGCTGCATTAGTGTTTAAATGGAGAAACTGCTCCTTTGCTTTTGTTTGTTTTTCTTTTTCCTCTGTCTGCATAATGAAACAACATTGCAACAGGTGCACATCATGTATCACAGCACGGTCAAAAATCACAACTAACACCTATCTGTTATATAGGGAAATTAAGGAAAGAGAAGGCTGCCAGTGCGGCCAAATACATGCCTTCTTTTCTAGAGAGAGAGTGTGTGAAAATCACTATGCTCTTTTAGAACATAAAACAAGGAAACATTATTCTTATTTCTATTCAGAGGGACAAAAATTTTTCAGAGGAACCTCTCCACTATGAGGAAGAGAGGACACTTTGCGTCACTTACCCAAGTTGTCAGTGAGGATGTTATTTCAAAATCAAGTGATTTTATCAGGGAACGAAAATATAACAAATCACAAACCTTTCCAAAGGGAGTTTCATTCTCCAGATTCTATCAGAAGTGTTTCTATATGGTATAAGTAGGTTTTCCATAAATATTGTCTAATCTGTTTCTTTTTTCTTTGAGAGTGCTCATAAATTCTAACTTATTAATGGGCAGTTTGGGTAAAAAAAGGTACAAATCATGACAAAGAAACTAGCTGAAGGGAAAAAGAAATATGGGAGCCAGTGGGACTTTAACTTAATCATGGTATCCCAATATTTTCTTTTAAAATAAACCAGAAATGGCAAATTCTTCTCATATTTGAATCCCTGACATCACTGGAGAGTTCTGAGATGTCAACACAGATGGAAGTGCAAAGAACAGAAATTTTAAAAAATGTATTTAATTGTGTTTAATACCTAAACCTGTTCTTCTGACAGTGACAAACCACTAATGTGAATAAAGTGTCTAAAATAAAATGTGTATGGATCATTTAAGATCTGTTTAAAAATACATTTAAATTTCTATCAATTAAGGGAACATGACAGACTTCTTTGGGAGCCTTTTCAGTTTGTCTACCTGCCCAGTGGAGAGATTTTCCCTTCTGCATTGCCCCCTTTTCTTCTGCATGCTTCTGAGAAGGTAACACATACACCTCTACCTTCCATTAGGTAGCTGAAGACCACAGTAAGATTTCACTTCAATTTCTCTTTTCAAGGCTGTCCAAAAACAACTCTTTCAGGATCTGATTGCTTATACATCGCACATTCTTGAGCCTTGGGCTACCTTCATAGGTCTACTGCTGGACTTGCGTCAGTGTATGAATAACTCTGCACAGCTGAGCACAGTACTGCACTTGTGTGCATGCCAATTTGGGGCAATATCAGGAAGAACATAGAGAATTAAAACCACATCAAAATCTGTCTTTTTACTGCAAGTCTTTTTACTGCAAACAGACACATGTCATAAAGCCCAATTCAAGAACCATACCAGAATACATTTATACGCATCTTCCAGTTAGCATAGATCTATCCTTAGTAGATTTTTAAATTGAGACCTTGACAACTAATTTTAATTTTTTAGCCACAGAAGAGTCAGAAATTAAGCTAGTAGATCTCAGTGTTTATTAAATTTAAATGATTGAATCTTTACTTGCTTTTAACCTAGGGAAACAAAAAGCAGGTAATAAAAATGAAGCTACCTGAAATATATTTGTTTTACATTTTCTTACTCCATTTTCTCCATGCAAAGTCAAAAGTGCATTAAAAAGTAATATTGTGCTGAGCTCACAAATATGCAAACGCCTCTAGATATCTTGTCTCAATAAAGTTTATAGAATGCATTCCCAAAGGTCTGACAACAAAACAGAATAAATCGCAAGGCTCATAAAAAGATAATGCATGCCATTTTTTTGCTTACATAAACACAAACAAATGCAGCAAGAGGCAGGAGTGACTCTGAGAGGCCTCTTCCTTTCAAACTAATTCCTCTTATCATCACATACATTTGTAATGAATTATCACTACCTAAGGCAAAAATAAATAAAAGATTTTGTGAAGCACATGGACATTTGAAAAAAAGTCTGCATTCTTGCAACTTCTATGGGAAATCATCTTTACTTCCTTTCCTCAATTCAGATTTGCTGTTGAGGATCATATCCTATGGGGACTACACTCTACAAAAGAAGGAGAAACAAGAGTGACAGAAAAAAATGCCCAATGTTACCAAACAGCAGAAAGTCCCCAGCAAAGTCCATTGTTATTTTATAAAGAAATGAAAATACATAGAATGATATTACATATTCAGAGCACAAATATCCCAGGCAAATCCTTTCCTACATCATAAATTAAGGAGGTTGTTTTCCTCTTCTATGAGCAGGACCTTTAATCAAACAGCGAGAGAAGTCAGGAAGTGTTCCTGGTGTCAAAAATGAATCCTGAAAAAAATATACATAACATTTAAGCCTTTTTAGCTGACTTACAGAGGTCTGACCAGAATTGTTAGTGAGTTATTATAGTCTCCCTGGCCACAGTTTTATACATTTTATTTATTGACATTTTTAAATGGTAAATGGAGTTAATTCCTGTTGGTGGCTGATCTCAAGTGGTGTTCTCCAGGTCTCAGTATTTAGGCCTGCCTCGTTTATATCTTCATTGATGACCTGGATGAAGGTATCAAGTACACCCTTAAAATGTTCACAGGTGATACCAAGTTAGATGGGAGTGTTGGTCTGTGGAGAGCAGGAAGGCTCTGAAGAGGCATGTGGGCAGGCTGGATAGAATGGCTGAAGCCAATGGTATGAGGTTCCATAAGGCCAAGTGCCAGGTCCTGCCCTTGGGTCTCAATAACCCCCTGCAGTTCTACAGGCTGGGGAAAGAGAGATTGGAAAGATGCCTGGCAGAAAGGGACCTGGGTTGCTAGTGAACAGCAGCTGAACATGAACCAGCAGAGTGCCCAGGTGGCCAAGAAAGCCAGTGGCATCCCGGCCTGTATCAGAAATAGTGTCACCAGCAGGATCAGCAGAGGAATTGCCCTCCTGTACTCATCACTGGTGAGGCCACACCTCAAATCCTGTACTCAGTTTTGGGCCCCTCACTAGAAGAAGGATATTGAAGTGCTGGAGTGTGTCCAGAGAAGGACAGTGGAGCTGGGGAAAAGTGTGGAACACAAGTCTGATGAGGAGCAGCTGAGGGAGCTGGGGGTGTTTAGCCTGGAGAAAAGGAGGCTCAGGGGATACCTCATTGTCTTCTACAGCTGCCTGAAAAGAGGTTGAATTGAGGTTGGGGGTTGGTCTCTTTAATCAACGAGTGATAGGATGAGAAGAAATGGCCTCACGGTGCACCAGGGAAGATTGACGTTGGATATTAGGGAAAGATTCTTCACAGAAAATTTGACAAGCTCTGGAACAGGATGTCCAGGACAGTGGAGGAGCCATCACCTTCGGAGGTATTTGAAAGACACGTACTTTTAGGGACTTGGTTTAGCAGGGGACTTGCAAGAGTTCAGTTAATGGTTGGATTCAATGATCTTAAGGGTCTTTCCCAACCTAAATGATCCTACTCCACAATTCTATGGAAATAACCTCTTCACCTTACATACAAACATTCACTATGAATCTTTGAGACACACAGAAGTCAAAGGAATTGTCTGAGACTGCAATGAACTCAACATTAGAGTCACCATTCAGAGCGGTTCCATGGTCATCATCCAAAGGTCAAACTATTTATGTCATTGTACCTGGAGACAGAAACAAAAATATCTAAGCTTTACTTATTTTCACCTGACCCTGAAATAGAAATGTCATGACTACAAATCTCAGGTGAACATAATAAAAAAGCTATTAATTTTGTATAGCTTAAATATTATATTTAGCATCAAATATAGCAAATTAAAACAAAACAAGTTAGTTTGGGCTATTGTATCTTTGCTTTTACTTTTCCTTGAGTATACATACTGCTGATACTTAATTTTAAATCTTTTCCTTTGATCTGTGTTAACAATTTCGTAAATTAAATGTGTATCTTTGCTGTTTCTTATGATCTCATTTCTCATTTATATCTTGATTGGAGATTCTATACCCATAATGGGTGCCAAGTAGATGGTCTATTTTTGGTCCATCTTTACAGTTATCAAGCAGTGTTATATTCCCTAAGAGTAAGGGTGGGAGGAGCAAAATTATGGAAAAAAAGAGTAAAGAGAGAAAGCAAAAAAAATTCCATTCCAGGAATCATTTTGTCACAGATTAATGTAGGCAGCACTGTCAGAACTAGTTAGACCTAGATAATATGCAAGCTTTCCCCCACCACTATTTTTCATAACTTTGCTGATATTAAGTATGAATTTTCATGGCATGAACTATATCACTAGTATTTTAATATTTACTACTGTATTTTTAGCTGTATTCATCAAGTACTGAATAGATGGTGTGCAGTTTTTTGTCATTTTTGGTGGGGTTTTTCTTTATGATATACCTCTGAAAAATAAGACTCTCTCCAGGATGATTTTCAATATTCTTCCAATATGGCTGGTGTGTTTTGATTCTTCCATTCACATTGTAATAACTGCTGCAAAAGCAAAGCAATATCAGCCTATTTTTCAGAGTTCCTACCTAATAAAAATAAGTACGCTTGGACATGCAACTTCCATTATCATCAGTAATGGAACAATTACAATGTAAATCAGTGTGATGTTTCAGAATATGGATAATTTGCATATTATATGTGAGTTTAAACTTCCTGAAGGTATTTAAAATTAAATTGTAAAAGAAGGGAAAGATATTCTGTACAGCAAGTTGAGGTTCTTTCAGTAGCTGTATTACAAGCAAGAAACCATATCATTCAATTTTAAGACCTCAAGGTGTCCTATTATGAAGCGTGTCTCATATATCTATATATAAATATTGATATGAATTGCAAACATGTGTAGATGGAAAGAGATGTCTATTTTTTGCCACTTTTAATGCCTATCCTGCTGTACAGCAATTACAACGGAGCTCATTGAAGTCTTTCCACCAACTTTGGGTTTGTGGTTTATGTTCACTAATATTATTGCCTTAGTCCTATAGCACCTGAGATTCTCATGTGATCCCTGTCCAGTTATTAACAGCACCCAGGAGCCTTGTGTTGGATGGATTCAGTTTGGAGTGATTGTGGGCTGAAAGATGTGTAAACAGTAGAATAATGTTGGAATCCTGGATGCTGAGAATTTTAAACTTTCTGTGCTTAAAGGTACAGACCTACAAGAGAACACTACAATTGACCTGAAGATGTGGAGAAGACTTTAAAAATTGATTGATAGCACTGGGATTACGGGTGTGTAGTTGGTTAGAAGCGTTTAAGATCACAGGGTGGAAAACTTAAAGTTTGGGGTTTTAGAATATAGAAATAAATATGAAGCAAGACGGAAGTTTTAGGGTGGAGACACATTGTTCATCCTTACCTTCTTAATCCTATTTCTTCATGGGTTTGGGAGATGTTTTGTAATTGGACAGAAAAGTCTGCATTGTGGGCTTTGAGGGATCAGTTATTGGGTTAAAAGGGAAAATAGTCTAGGTGTCATTTCTTAATTGGATAGTTTAGTCTTAAAAGACCTTGTAACAAGAGATAGTAATTTTGTGCCTTGCTAATGAAAGGCTGCTGAACTCATGGTTGTGAGGCTGTTTCACTGATCAGAAATAATAAACACCTGAGTCCAAACATGAACTACTATCTCAAGTGCCTTCAATCCCATCCTTGAGAAACCAATAGAATAAAGCTGTCTTATATCCTGATTGAACTGATTTAACTCTCCCATATAAATGAAGTCCTTCAGCTACACAAGTGACAACACATTGGTATAAATGTGCCTGTACGAAAATTACCTTTCCCTTACAAAGAGTGTAAGACACACCATTGCAAAGTACTTCTACAGCTCCATAACCTGCCTGTTTTAGGGGTACATCAAAATGCAGGGGTTGTCAACAATCATACTCATCAAAGAAAAGTTATATTCAAACCAGCTGTGTAAGGGCAGCGAGCTGAGATCAGATTTCTGTCTGTGGATAAGAAACCCAAGTTACTAAGTTGGGTTCAGGCTGTACTCTGGGGCCATTTAAACTGTCCCTGCAGTTCAAAGCCTGAATCTCTGTTTTTCTGAAGATTTTTACCTCCAATGATTGGCTTTCTTTTAAAGAATCCCCACAAAATCCAAGCAAGATAGATTATCTCATGGTCGCCTCTCTGCTTACTGTCTCTTTCTTTTAGATGCTTCAATGTTATTGCACCTGAGGACCAAATTAATAGAGAAGGCTCAATAAGGGGTGCTGCAAGACTACCCAATGTTTTTGACATGTCATTAGCCCATCTATGGCCTGAACACATCCTTTAAGGGACCACACACCAAGTAGTTACAAAGATCATGTAATTATAGATGAAGAAAAGCCTTTGATTAATTTCTTCAATAACATTTTTAAGGAAAACCGGTGGCTGTATTAGAATTCTCTAAATACCTTTTCCTTGATTGCTCTCCTCTCAGAGTTCATAATTCCTGTCTCTTCCCTAAAGGACACTGAGTCCACAGTTGATGAGGAAGATGGGCATCTGTTTAGGGACAGGAACAACCTGATTCTTTTCCTTTCTCTCTGTTACAATTTCCTTTCACTTTCTAGGCTCATACACATGTAGGGCCATGCCTCCTGTTGACTGATTACTGGCAGGTTTGATTATAAAAATAGCACTCTGCAATTCAGCTGGGTTGCAGGCAACAATGAAGGATTTGATGGAGATATATTCTTTCTTTGCAGTCTCATTTATCAATGTACAGTTTCTCACTTGCCATTTATCATCTGCTTTTCTGTGCTTCCCTCGACATCTGGAGGATTTGTAGTCTGCTAAGTGGAGCAAGGCTTGTCTTGAATACCTTACCATCCCTGTCTAGGCAACATACTCCTGATTTTTCCCCAGTTTAACTTTTCTTTAAATAAACTTGACAGGTTCAATATATCCTCACTGCAAAGAATATATTGAGAAGAGTAGTAAGCAATGGAGAACATACTAAAAAAGCTACAGCCCAAGGAAAAAAATAGTGAGACGGAGAGAAATGCACCTCTAATGCGTATATGAATTTATAATAAAAAGCAGTAGTGATAATTGTGTGTCTTTTAACTCGAGAGGACTATAAAACAGTATGATGGAGTATACAGATGAGTGCCAGGTGGAAAGCAGGTCTTCCGTTTTGCAAGTACTTTCAGGATTTAGAGATATGGGATAGAAGGAGGCTTCTTGCTCTTGTTGATTATGAAAGAAGTAATGCATCCTGGCATATTTGAAAGTTTTGCAAGATGTCTAAATATCTCACTGCCTTACAGATGTTCCAGTACCAAATAGCTGAGGAATAAGGAGGATAGAAAGAAAAAAAAAAAAGGACAAATCGAGAGGGAAAAGAAGCAAAACAATAATAAAAGAACTCTTTCAAAGAAATTGAGTTAATAACACAGTTATAAATTTGGAATCACTTTGTTTTGATAGTGACCTTTCAAAGTTCGTTTTATTTTCATTTCCAAATGTCAAAACAGCGTATTTTGACAATTCCAAACCATGATATATATTTTCTTTAAAATTGAAATGTGATATTTTTCACAACTGGTCCCTTTCTGCAAATGGTTTCACTTTTGAAGAAAGTTATTATTTTCGGGGTTCAGGAGAGAAAACAAAAGGTAAAGAATTTCTGGAAAATCTTGATACTCTTTACCAGTAAAGTACGTGCTTGACATAATATGGGGCTACCTGTCCAGTTTCAGAAAACAAAAGGTCAGGGCCCCTGTGAGTTTGAGCTTCACCTGGTAGGTCAGCCTAAATAGCGCCTTAAGCAGGAAGGGCATGATGAGCTGGGAAGTGGTCGGCCCTGTGTCCAGCACCTGGACTAGCCAAATCCCTGACCTGGCCACCAGGTGGAGGAATTATACAGAAGAAAGTGTTTTCCCTTTGCGACAGCTACCGTGTGCATTGACATTTATCTGAACGACTTTAGAATCTTGTCTGTAGTCAATGTATCAAAAGCTGGCTAAAGTCTGGTGGCTTGTCTTGGCTTGTACCATCATGGAAAGGCTCTCTGGCACTGCTGGTTGTAGGGTTGGGATGTGACTTAGGAGAGGTGAGCTCACTCTTTAGCTGTTGCAGACTGATATGGCATTAGGAGAACATTTTGGGACAGTTTCACAGGGGATCTTGCTGTGTTGCTGGTGCCACAGCTGAGCTCATTGAGTTTTTCGCACAGTTGAGTTCACACACTGAAGAATGAGCTGACACCCTTTGATACAGCTTGGTTCTCTCATATATCACAGTTCCTTCTCTATTTGTTTTGCATCTCCAGGTTTTGTGTGATACTCAAATATATATGTCACAAATATTTTCAGGCACCTCAGCCATTTATCATTGGAACACACCCCCATTGTGTACTTCTATGCCCAAAAAACTTCTTGCATACTGGAGTGCAGCAACATCAAGCTCATGGGTGGGACCTAGGAATCACTGAGTCATTTTGCAGTTAACAGGTTTTAACTAAAGCATCTGCCTTGGTTATTAGCTGCTTTCTTCTCTCAATTTCCCTATATAAGTCAAAAGTAGATCTCAATATTTTGAGATCTCTGTCCATCACTCAGACTATTTTGAGTTTTGTGATGCTGACTGTCATAGCAGTTTCTGATCTCCTTGCACACCAAATTAATAAAACCCAGTGTCCCAATGGACTGGGAGGAAGAACAACATGACAGAGCAGAGTCTTAAAGGGTGTCACTTATGACAACTCCATCCAAACAGATAGAAATGTGATGATTTTCACCAGCATCCAAGACTTCCATCCCCCCAAAATGAAATCCCACATCTGTTCACCCCATTGTCATTTCTTCAAAGGAATTCATATACCTTCTCAATATACACATTATGCTAAAATTTTTATATGTATTTAAAAGTACGTGGAAATTCTTTCAAAATATTCTAATGATGTAGAAGTACTCAGTTTAAAAGCAGGAAAAACTGTAATAGCAACAGGAAAAGCAGAAGTAGTTCAAGTAAAAGAATTTCTTGCCTTTATAATAACACTTTACACATTTGTCAATCTCTTAAATGGAGTTTCTATTGATGGACAGTGGATTAGTCTCAAAGCAACTGGCAAGACTGTCTTTGAAATATTGCCACTAATGGGTTCAGATAAGAAAATTAGCAAAAGACAAATAAAATAAACATAAATAGTTTTAATGGAAAGCTTTCTCTGAGCTGCTTCTGTCTTTCTTAATCAACTAAGAATAGGCTGTGATTACAGTAATCATTATGCAATTAATCACTATAATTACTTTTACTGGAATAAGAGTTTAAAAAGCAACTAACATATTTTCTATTCTTGCTTGACTGGAAGACATTAAGTGCTTGTCAAGAAGTTACTAAAATTATGTCTTTGCAATTTTTTTCTTTTTGTCATCTTATTTTGGTTTTTTTTTTAATGTAAAAGTAACAGTGCAAGTTTATGCACATCCTATACACAGACAATGTTCACACAAAACACGGCTGTGCAGTTCTCCAGTGGTAATAAGATGCAATTTTTTGTGTACTTAGCATGCCACATGTGTTTTTTACACAGAGTGCACTTACATATAGGTATCTATAGTTTGGTTGTGATCCTTGTATCAATGAAAAATCAACAGTAAATTAACAATTTAGACCCACTTATCATTGTGAAATTGAAGTTTTGATGTTCCTGGGCTTTTTTTCTTTTTGACCTCAGGGTGAGAGTAGCTCTTAGCATCTGAAGGCTGGGCTATGTGTTTGTAGCTTCTCCTAAGACCAACCAGGGGACTCAGCCCTTGCAAATATTTCTCACCTCAAGTTTCAACGTTAATGACAGCAAGGAAAGAACTTACTTCATAAAGAATTGCAGTTTGTGAACATTTTATACACAGATCCCTATTTCTGTTTTGAGGCTGTAGTGGGAGGTGTACTGCCTGAATTGGGCTTGTATTTAGTGTTCTTCTTCACCTCTTCTCTCTTGGGAATTGGTCACAGTCCTGAAGAGACAATCTCCTACTGTTTTCCTTGCCACATCTCCCCCAGTCACCACAAGCCTCCCAGGAACATTATCTAATCCAGCCCATCAGCATTTCTACCTGTCCTAGCTCACAGCCCAGGATACTTTTAGAATTTCAAATCTGTTTAATAATTTTTTCTTACAGAATCTTTGCACAGCTGTGGACAGGTACCATCCTTTTCTGTCTACTTACTCTGCTGTTTCATACCACCTCAACTCTGAACATGTCTCAGACAACTATGTGCCCACTGAGGGGACTGTTTTGCTGTCTTAAATACAACCAGGACAATACAGTGTATACATGGCATTGTGTAAAAAAGAAAACTTTTTCAAGGGGGTAACCAGCAAGTAGTGCATGGCTGAATCCACTGATAAACAATCTAAAACAAGACCTGCTTGGACAATATCAAGGCTTCCAAGATGCTGAGGTGTTCTCCTAAGTAAGTCATTTTTTGTTTCTTGCAACAATTATCCCTGGACCACAAACTTCTAGGTCAAATGCTGTACTACTTAAGCAGGCAAGAAAGCTGTCAGAGTTAGGACTGATTTCAAGCACTGATTCCATCCAATGATTTTAAAATATGGAAGTAAAGATGTAGAGAGTATTTCATGCCAACAAGTTCTTATAAAAACTTTAGTCTGAAATGTTGATGTAGCACATGGGTTTAGTTACTGAGAAATTGCCCTATTTATAATTACTTTCTCCCCATACACCTTTTAGAGATGGATCAGCTGTGGCTATTTTTTGTTTCCCTGGGCAGGAGGTAAAAATGCTTTTAAAAATGTTGATTGTCTTCTGACGATGGACTCTGACAATCTACTACTAACAGGCAAACTCCCTGAAATGACTGATAAATGGAAATCCTCCTCCCTACATCTTTCCAAGCAACTCTTTGACTGGCAGACCAAGAGAAATGCTTTTAAATAGCAGTTCCAGTCAGTGTGGAACCTTGCTGGTACCTTTCAAGGAAGGTATGAACCAACACGACTTCAGTTTGCCCTGCAGTAGAATTTTACAGGCAACTGCTGGAGCATTTGGGAAACTAGACGACTTAAACTCAGAGCAAAGATACTTGTGCAAACATTGAAACATTCTTACAGAACATTTTTATTTGAAGAGATTAATATTTTCTGACCTCTGGAAAATTTATGATTCTCTAAGGTGAGTAAAAATGTTTTGTCTATACTGGGGCAAAAATTAACATGTCCTAATGGTAGAGTTTTTCTCTGTGGATGTCTGTGACACAGCTGCTGATATAAAAGCTATATGTCAATAACTTCTTTCTTTTCCATCCATTTGTTCTGAATTTTTTTTCATAGAATTGTACAATTTCTTGAGTTGAATGGGACCCACAGGGATCACTGTGTCCAGTTCCTGGTCTTGCACAGGGCATCTCCAAGAGTCACACCATGTGCCCGAGGGCATTGTCCTAACCCTTCTTGAACTCTGTCAGCCTTGGTGTGTGAACACTTCTCTGGGGAGCCAGTTCCAGTGGCCAGCCACCCTCTGGGTGAAGAACCTTCTACAAATATCCAACTTAAACCTCCCCTGACACAACTTCAGGCCATTCCCTAGGGGAATCCAGTACAAAGTTCAGTACCGAAGTGGCTGCTGGTTTTGAAAAGTGAAGACAAGCTAGCAATTTAGTCTCTGATAAATCATACACACTGTGGGTTTTGAGGCTATTTTTGACCCTTTGCCTGTTTCTTTTAAAATAAATATAACTTGCAATTTTTCTTTTAATCCCAAACTAAAATAAATGTCTTTGAAATGGCTACTTCTTTACCATCTGTGTTCATAAAATATTTCATGAATTCACAAAGAATTTTAAGAGCTCTAAAACTAATTTTTTCAGTAACATTTTTGGCAAGACATGTGGGTCAGTTTTTAGCCAAGTATGATGACTAATTTCCTGCTCTAGGCTTAAAGCTGTTTCCTAAGCATTTGAAAAGACACAGAGTTCCTGGGACATTTGATACTTAAGATATGTCTCCATTTTGTTTTCTGCCAATTACACTGACGACTTTAAAATTAGTTTTATCTATAGTAGGGCATTTTTATAGTCCTTGATATCAGTTTCCTTATCACATGCAATTTCTCTTAGAAAAAATAAGTAAGAAGTTTATGTCCACTCAAATTGTCACTAAGCTTGTTCAAGTTTTGTATAGCATTGTCTGACTTTTACAGTCTGGGCCAGGAAGCTTTAAATCTCCATATTATAAGTTATTTTGGGGTCAACTGAGCAAAACAGCACATGCTAGTTTCACAGCAACTCATGGAAGCACTTCTCTCGCCTCCACTAGCAACAGGCTTTTGACACAAAGGTTTTAGGGTTTAGTGTGTCAGCACTGCCACACAACAGCAGCACAGATTTTCCCAGTTTGGGGTTTTATCACTGCCTGTCCCTGAGCCATTGCCCCCTCACTCCCAGCTGCTGGGCACCTGCATCCTTACAAAGGCTCACATGGAAAATAAATGAGCTTGTTCTGCAGCAGTGGGAGCAGTGTCCTATTTTCAGAGCAAAGCAGGGAACAGTTGTCCCCACTGCACCCCCTTAGGGAAGCCCTTTTTCACCCAGTGCTTCCAACTGAGGGTGGAAGCTGTTGCTCGAGTGAATTTAAAGTCAAAGATCACATTTTCCTTTGAAAATACAGCTGATATGCCTAGCCAGCAGGGAAGTGTCAGTCCTCTTTCTCTCTCTGCTTTGTGTTTCACGAGACCAAAGATTTACCACTCCATTGGAGTAAAATTTGGAGATTTATCTTCATTCTGACAAAGCAAGAGTATATTTTGCCTTTGAGCCATGTAGGTGAACACCTGTTCCCTTTGAGTTTTGGCTTTGAATCAATGGGGAACTTCATAATACTCTCAGTCAAAAAACATCCAGTTCTACCTGGCTTGGACATAAAACCCAGAAGCCTGTCTCGGGTTAATCTAAAAAAGATTTAATCGAAATGTTTGAAGGCTTTTGTTTTCCTTTTGGTGAGTTTGGGTTGATCAGTAACAGAACCCAGTCCCATTAAGTTTGCATGAGTTCTGGCTGCCTTAGGGGCATTTTTCTAAAGTGAAGTAATAATATTTTTCTGATGTCCAATATGTCTTTAAAAAAGAAATTCTGTCTTTTTTTTTTTAATTTATGGTGACTTAATTAATCCTTGCAAACCACCAAAGTAAACTAAGTCTTCTAAAATGCTTTGTGGTATGGTGCAACCTTTGTAAGCTGGTATTTAGGAACAAAATAAGCATGTCTGGAAATTGCAGACACAAGTCCCTGCACAACAACAAGATAAGAGGAAATATATAATATTGTGTTTAGCTGCAACTTCTTACACAAATATGCACCATGGATTTTTGAAGGGGTTCTGCAGCACTTTAATTCTGCTCAATTGACACCTGCTGATGAAAGGGAGCCCTGAGTGGTGATCTCAGATTTCTTTAGATCTGAACAAAACTGACAGTCTTTCAAACTAGGGCAGAAAAAACAGATTTTGTGCCAAGCTGGGCCATGCAGAAGGATGACTTTGACAAAAAGAACTAGGAAAAATAAAGAGAAATTAGGAAGGGCTGAGAGGGGCCTGTTTGCAGTGCTATAAAGTCACTAAAACCTTGAAGGTACCTAAAATATTTGATATTCATGCCACTATATCAAAAGGTTCGGACCTCCATTAAGTATTAAAATTTGTCATTTTAAATTGCTTTTTTTTGCTGGCACGAGCAATAGAAGTATTGAAATTTCCTCAGAAAGTGCTTATCTCATCAAGAGTAAAATTATAGTATATGAAATACTAATTACAGTATTGTGAAGAAAGGTGAACTTTCTGATGACATTTTATCTACTTGTAGAATACTAATTTTCTTCTTTCTTAAAGCAGAAGATGCCACACATGGTGGTTTCAGTTACTTTCTCATCAAAATCTCTTTTAAAAATATGTATATAAAAATGATTTTATAAAATCTTTCAAATAATCCATGATTCCAAAGAAGCAGCTGAGTTTTGATCACACTTAAATCAGAGTTCATCAGTACTGAGGAGTACTGAGGAGTTTTCATAATATCTAGTCAGCAGAATAACATGGAAACTCATCCTGGAGCTTTGGACAATCATGTAACTGAAAAAAACAATATTTTATTTTGGTTTATTTTATTTTATTTTATTTTACTCTTTTAAATTCTATTTTTAATTTAATTTTATTGTTTATTTTAATTGAATATTTTATTTTTAAACACATGTTGCAAACTTCTGTTGGAATAGAGTAGTGAATTCATTTTTTTTTTGGTGGTTTACTTCTATTTACAGGGAATAATCTGTTTTAGATGACATACAAATTTATTTCAACCTTTGATAAGATCAGGTTCCATCCTCTTTTGAAATGTGATTATCATTGGCTAACATCTTCATTTAAATATTTGGGGTTTTTGCCATGTGTTTAAACAAAATCTTTGAAAGGAAAATACACTGTTTTTGGCTTCGGAACTTTTTCTCATTTTTCATTTCCTTAGTGCATTTTTTCTTTGCTCTATGTTTGTTCTTTGTCAAAGGCTGTCAGTCTGATCTCATGAAATGTCATACTGGGACTATAAAATATTAAATAAGTTTGTATAAGTTTTGGATATCTAAGGAAAGTCATTTCATTATGTCTCAGTTGTACACAGTTCATTATGTTGTGCTTTGGTCAGGATGAAAATAACATTTTTAAAAAGTCTCCATAAATATTTTATCTGACAAATTTATCTTCTCTTTCTATCCAAATAATAGTACCTACAAATAGATGAGTTTACTTGCTTTTTCCCCCATGTATTTGGGGATTTTTTTCTTTTCTGTGCACAATGGCAAGCCTCAAATATCCTGTGTTCTCTGTGTTAAACTCCATCTAGATGCCTAGCAGAGATTTATTAAATCAACCACAGGGTTTTGCTTTCATTGTTGACAGCAAAAAGGCACAATCCATTCAACCACAAATACATTTGCATGAATGTTCATCACAATGGTTCCACTTGCAATTTTAACATTTATTTCTGGTAAATATTTGGCCACTCATTCTACACAAAATGTAAACAGAAATGTACAGACGGGAAAAATGAATATCAATGCACTGGAAAACCACATATTTTTCACACCAAAATTTTTTTTCTTCTCTTGCACATATTCTGACATTTTCTGATAGCTTTTGGTCTCTGTTTTTTGATTAAACTCTTGTCCAAACTTTTACTCTGTGTTCAGTCATTCCTGGAGTTGAGTAGGCAAATCATCTGGGTACAGATTTCCTGCTTGTGGAATTTATTTCATTGCAGATTCCATGAGTGGTAGAGTTCACTTGTTTCTGATCAGGAAAGAACTGTTCAACATGTCTTTCAACTGGGGTAATTATCTACTGCGAAGGGATGTAATAGCACATAGAATTGTAATAAGAACCTATCAATTGATTTGGACTTTTGTCAGTGAGACAGTATAGTTAAACATTTTATTTTAGTCACTATAATGAGTGCTTGCCTTTACCTGTCTTTTTATTTCAAAGCTGTGGCCAGTTGTGCATGAGGAGAACACAATCAAGTAAGGAACACCTATAAAAGCCAATTTATAAGGCTTGTTCCTGCAAACCTGATATATTACTTTCTTACTGATTTCAGTGGGTGGCCTGTGCCTGTCCCAGCTGCAAGCCTCAACCTGTGGATAAATCAGATCCTGTAAATCCTCTGTCTGAGGAAGAAGAATAGGAATCATATGCTATGTGAATAATCATATGCTATCTGAATATGCTATGTGCAAGCTGCTAATCATCATTCCACTGTAGTTCATTTCCACTTTTAGCACCAATTATGTAAAAAGGGAATATACTTCACTAAAATACAGGTTGAATTGATAGGAGTGGGAGTATAAAGAGTAGTGGTGAGGAACCCCTCACCTTCCCTGGGTTTGACCATCCTCCCTGTCACTACACTGGCATTATGGTATGATTAGCTCCCTCTGATTGATGTCAGGCAGGTGAAACAGGTTCTTGTGCTGCAAGAGGGCCTCCTGCTAAACACAGAACCACTTCTAATGGCTCTGTAAATCAAGTTCATGAAGATAATAGGTTTTATCTACAGATCTGAAGGTTGTTTATGGCAGGTGAAGTGCTCAAAAATACACAGTGTCTTATTTCTCAGAGTAACATGTAGCCAACAGTTAAATCCTAATAAAGTATTTTTCCAGAATCCATTTGCTGTAAAGAAATGGCTGCCTTGAGCAATAAATATACGCCTTGAATTCTTCACTAGCAGAGAGCAAAGTTTTCAGAGAAGATATGTGTTAAGGGCATGAGGAATATTCACTGTTGTAATGAATGATCATTTTGTATATACATAAGTATAAAAGCAATACTATTGACTCTTACATTTATGCCTTTCTGCTGAAATTTGAACCCGCAGACAACTCGGTAGGTGATGTTTTCATGCATCAGATAGGCATTTATCCAGATATTGAGCATATTACCATTACAGAATTTGTCTTACTGTGACTTTCAATTGTGTCCATCTGCACATATTTAAAATGAAACATGATCAATTGATTAAATGGAGAAGAATTTTTTTTTTTTCGTGAAGTGTGATGACAATAGGCAATTTGACTTTCGAACATTTCAACCTCAGACATTCTTGGCATCCCTGACATCATGAAATCTATATTTTTTGAGTGTAAACCCTTCAATGGTAGCATCAGTTGTAGAAAAAGGTTTTATTTAATCATGTTTTCTTTGCTCCACTTATCCTCTTTCGCTGCTTGCCTGGATGTCTTTGGGCCGTGGGATGTCAATGTAGAATGTCAGGGTTTAGGAATGGTATTCCTCAATTTAGTATTCCCACTGAAGCACCTCAGACAAGCGCTACTCTCTCACTCCTGCCCTCCTGCTGCAGCAGCTGGAGAGGAGAATTGGAAGCACAAAAAAGTAAAGATCACAGGTTGAGATGAGGAACATTTATTAGAAACAGCAATGAAATAAGAAAGAGAACAGAAAGAACAATACAGAGAGTGTACAGGAAAAGCAAACGATTCACACGCAATTGCTCAGGACATGGAACCTGGCGCTGCCAGACCCCGTTCCCAGGCAAACCCTAAAGAACGTGACTCCCTGACCCTCTGTGGCCCCTTCACACAGTGAGAGGTCACCCCTGTATAACCCCAAGGTCCTGGTGCTGCTGCTCCTGCCTGCTGCAAAACTTAAGCCCTGGTGTGACCGGAAAGGTGACATATTGTTTGGAGGGATTGGTAACTACTCTTCCAAATAGGATTTCCCTTCCAAAAACCTGCTTTAGCAGGACAGTTTCCCAACAAGCAAAATGCCTTCCTTTTTCTGTTTGGGTCCATTCTTATTCAACACATGGAGTAGATGGAAAAAATTTGTTTTCTTTATTTTGTTAATAGTCTTTAGAAAGCAATTGTAAAGAAAACAAAAAGTTGCTGAAATACTATTTTGTGTAAAAGATAACCTGCCGAAATAAAACAGGAATTGATGCTTTCTGACATGAATGTATTACCTGATAATCCTTCCTCATGTGCTCTCATTACCTCCAAGATGTCTCCTTTTTTTCAATGAATATTTATTTTTAATAGATTGACAAAATTTGAAGGATTTTTTAATGTTTCTTTAGAGATGTTGAATCTTTTGCTTGTGTTAAAGACTTCTTTTAACAGACAAGTGCATTAAGAAACATAATTTTGTGAATATTATAGTAAGAATCATCTCTGCATAGGACTCGAGAAGCACATGTGAAAAACTGTAAAAAAAATAAAAGGCATGCACAGCTGTAATTGTTTTGATTTTTTGGTAAGGACCATGTATTATGGAAGAGAAAGCTCCTTTTTAATAGAGAGCATCTATTATCTGTCCCATATAAAAACACCATAAAAGAGAATTCCCTGCTCCAAAAAGTGTAGAGAATAGAACTGAAAAGCATAAAGGAAAAAATAGAGGGGTCAGACAAACAGTCTTTCAAATGTTCAGATTATAGTTTTGATTTTAAAATGTGAATAAATTGCCAGTTTTTATAGAAATCCTTCTGTATTATGAGGGTTATACAAGACAGTGTATAAACACTTTGATCCTCACAGAAAAAAAACATTCAGGGCAACAGCAGAATTTCATCTGTCTGGGTCTCTGAAATAGTCAGATTTCATGAAGGGTGAAGTCTCTGGAGAATTAGAAAGCAGTTTGGGGTCATGTTTCCCAAAATAAGGATTGTGTTGTCTGACTGCGTTTTTTGAGGCTTCAGGTGTGTTGTGGAGAACATCCAAGGGAGTGCAAGGACAGGGCAAGGGGGAATGGCTGCAAACTGAAAGAGGGTAAGTTTAGATTGCATATCAGGAAGGAAAAGTTTGTTGAGAAGGTGATGAGGCACTGGCACAGGTTGCCCAAAGGAGCTGTGGATGCCTCATCCCTGGAAATGTTCAAGGCAACCACATTGGATGGGGCTATGAGCAACTTGGTCTAGTGGAAGATGACCCTGTCCATGGCACTGGGACTAAATCTAGATGACCTGTAAGGTCTCTTTCAAACCAAACCATCCTATGGTTCTATGAACATTAAGATAGACTGCATTGATGACCTTTACTGATCTCGCTGTCCTTAAAACCATCATCCAAAACATCTACTGGTTGTAAAAAACATGAAAAGCAGAGAAAAGCACTGTTTTGATAGATTGTACTTCACTGTGGAAAATCCACACAGCGACACATTGCAATTTGCGGATAACACTTGGATCACCAGCTAGTGTCATGCTCATGCAGATGAGTGCTGGCCTGAACACTCCAGAAATTATTATTCACTCAGAGCTGCATTAGAAAAAAACACTTGCAAGCAGGTAAATGAGATGCTTGACACTTCAGGAAGACAAGAGAGAAATGAGAGAACCTGGCAGGATGATGTTCAATGGAGGATTTACACAACAACATAGCACTAATTCATGAGGCAAAATCCTGGATGGTGCAGGATTCGGGAAGCCAAGTCTGTGCTCTCTCTTAGCTTTGAACAAGCAATTTAAGTGTAAGCCTAACTCTTAGCTGTGGTCCCAGTTACCTCAGTAGGAGTATTCATACACTTAAAATTAAGCATATGCTAAATATCTTGTACAATTGGGACACATTTACATCTTTAAGTAGGAGAAGCAGCATGGGTGATGGAGTAAGTAATTTCTGGATCTCAGGCAGAGAAACACATAAAATTAAAAATATGAAGAACAAATGAGTAAGAGCTGTTTTAGAGTGGTAAGTGTTTGCCTGTAAATTGTTAGCAAACTCGAGCCATTAACATGAATTCACATGTTTCCAAAAAGCCAGTGTGGAGAGTTACTCTTAATGCATGTCATAAACATCTCTAATTATCAACAGACGTAAATTCCCTCAGTATTTAAAAACAGCAACCCACAAATGAAATGTACAAAATAACTCTGTGGCTATGCAGGTACAATTTTCTCATGTCTCACAGTTAGGAGTCATTTTCTTCCTCTGATCCCTGCTCAGCAGTCTTCTGTGTGGATATCCATGTTCAGGCATGGTGAGAGAGAGAGAAAAACCTCAATGAGGAAGTGTCTTGTAACATTGTATTTCTGCCCATTGTGTTGTCTGCACACACAGCTCCCATTATGGCCCCATCCCCTGGAAATACTGAGGCTACCATAACATCTCCTTCTTTCATACTCTGTGAGGGAAAAAAAGAGAGAAACAAAAGAGTCTGTGAGGCCGAGGCAGCAGGGGAACAGTGAGGTTCATACAATTAGCCCAAGTCATAGAGAACACCTACTCAAATGATTTAAAGTATCTTCCATATGCCTCTGATCTTCCTCAGCCCACATTTCAAATAACTCTACTGAAAGATTTCTGACAGCACAAGAAATTGTACTTTGGCCCATCTTTCGGAGATGGACCAGTATTTTCAAGCAGTTTGGGATTTTTATGCTCTTGAAACACCAAAGGGTCTTGCTTCATCCAGATATATTTTTTTAAAAGTAGGTTTTCCTTGGTCTTGCTTGGATAGCTGAAGAGGAAGATTCAGTAGCCATTTCCACTAGTCAAACTCTTCCCAGTCCTCTGCCCTCATATAAATCTGAGTTACAAGGGTTTGAACTCAGCCGCTCAAGCTGAAGTATTGAGGGAGCAGTGCATTCCGTGTTTAGATAGAAGCACAAGGCAGCAGATCCCAGCAAGTACTAAATCTCTTAGCTTAGTCACGTTCCTGCTACTGTGAATTTGACCCACATTCAATTATTTATGAGCAAATAGGCTTGTGCCTATGGATAATAGGAGAAATGGAGTATAAATGAGTCTTTGTGGACATGTGCAGTTCATTGTCTGCATGTAGATTCTCACTTGTAATTTAATAAGATTTTTGTGAATATTTGGCCTATCAACTTTGGAAAATAAATTTTGATCTAAGTTTGCATTGTTCAAATATAGTGCTGTTAGTTCTTCCTTCCACTACATCACAGAAAAGTCACTGATAAAATTTATATTCATAAGCTTTTAGTCTTAAGGAACTGACAGGAAAATTAAGTACATGTTGGACATTTGCCTATACGTAAGCACCGAAAATCCATCTCTTCCAATTCTTTCCCATTTCTTTAATTCTCATAGCACAAGTCTTTTTCTGTGTGTGCAAGCACTCAGCTGGACAAGGAAATCACGACCAATAATACCAAATGAAGAGGTTTTGTGTGTACTTGTATCTCTGCATCCCACAAATATTCTGTGACGAAACTACTTATGAATGCACATACATCATTGTCTTTATTTATTTGTGACATCTCTGACATTTTGTAACTTACAAGCTAGTTATCATCCATGTTTAGTTACAAGTGAAAAAGTACAGAAAGGAAAGAATAAAAAAGGAAGAAGATATCAGATTTTTTTTTCTAGATGTTGGAATACTAGGAATTTCTTTAATTTAAAGGCTGTCTCATTGACTGAATATGGAGCACAGATGTATAGAAACAAGAAAATTGAAA
Source organism: Molothrus ater (assembly GCF_012460135.2). Lineage (NCBI taxonomy): Eukaryota > Metazoa > Chordata > Aves > Passeriformes > Icteridae > Molothrus > Molothrus ater. Next base: position 84,831,390 of record NC_050479.2, read on the forward strand.
CAAAAAGCATTCTGATCTATCACTCTTATGTTGCACTCCTCACCATGTTATTGGAGTGCCATGTCTGCACACATTCTCAGCAAAGGCACAATTAGGTAGTGCAAGAATTATCCTGTAGGAAAACCATTCTCCTGGAATCACTATCTGAGTGAATGTAAAAAATATGCCCTTGTTTTTCTGGGTAGTAATAGAAGTGCCAGAATCAATTATCTCTAAGAGCTCTTGGGCAGTAGGAACAGACATGTCTGACAAAGCAAGGGGCACTTGGCATGTCATTTATTGAGTCTAAGATATGTAACACAGACAGCAGCTCTCTCTGATTGCAGAATCCACTTCTCCTCAAGTCCTATAAGGGGCAAACCCACTACTAGAGATTAAGAACCAGGAATTACATGCCCAGACTGGATATTCCACATATACAAGGCAAGTTAGGAGTCTCTGGAGTAATTTCTATTAACTAACATCATGCATAGACACGCACTTGGGATATAAGATGAGAGAGAAGTGACAGGGCAAGGGGTAGAGCTGCTGCTGCTGCTGCTGCTGCTGCTGTGAAATAACATAGATCAGTCTGATGTGGCCATTTTGAAGGCTGCTGCATAAGTCTGCCCAAAGTGTGCTAAGCGAATCATCTGCTCACTGAAGAATTCATAAACTGCCTGTTAACACCATCTGGGGAGGGTAGGGTGCCTTTGACTTCTGCTGGCTTCCATGAACAGAGATTTTTATCAGTAGCTCCTCATCAGTAGCTCCTGAAATCAGATATGCTACCCAAAAATTCTAAGGTTTTCTCCCCTAACTCATACACTTCCCTGGAGTAGGTTGTGTTTGGTGGTTTTGGTTTGGGTTTTGTTTTTTGGGTTTTTGAATATAAGCTCCTCTATTTAAGAAGCCAAGTAATATAACAAATTTAAACAATAGAAGGAGAAAAATTTCTATTTACAGTTATATTAATAGACTAATGAGAGATTTTATTAAGCCTGGGTCTCTTTTCCCTTCTCCTTGTTTTATTAATTGACATTCAAATAAAATGAATTTGCCTTATGACTCAGAAGAATACTCTGATCTGACAAATTAATAGCTGAATTGTTTTGGTGCGGTATTTCAGTGATTATCAGGAGGACTGTTAGTCACTGATGAACTTGCTCAAGAAAGATTAAAAACCCTCTTGTCAATCATTTTGCCAACAGTTGAAGCAATATGGAAAACAATCCTGCCTTGGAAACCACAGCATAGCTTTGGGAATGCAGTAGGTGCTTTTGTTTTGCTGTTGTACCTGATCCACCCCAGATCTGTCAAAGAAATGTGTGTAAGCAGCCACGTCAGTGGAACTGATATTTAAGCATCTGATTATTTTGCAAAACTCTGACTTCAGAAGAGGATGAAAAATCTTTAAATTTCTATTTTAATCGTATGAAAATCAAAGATGGCTACCAAAATACACCTCAGGATACATTTGCATCCAACATAAATATAGATAAATTATTAAGGGTTATCAAGCACTGTATCAGGCTATTCAGGGCAGCAGTGGAGTCACCATCTCTGGAGGTATTCAGAAGATGTGTAGATGTGGAAAACGGGGATGAGTTTTAGTGGCGGGCTTGGCAGGGCTAAGTTAACAGCGGGACTCGATGATGATCATAGGGGTCAGTTTCAACCTAAATTATTCTTAGGTTCTCTGATTCTATTCTACACAAAATCAATTAAAAAAAAAAAGAGAGCCTGCCCTTCATCAGGTACCAAACTCTAAGAAACCATCAATTTAGCAAACAGACACAGCACACTTCACTGCTTTTTTTTGTTAATCACCTTGTCTCTTCTATGCTGTAGACTACAGAGCTGGGGCAAGGAGGCACAAAAACTCACTAAAGAGGTAGCTAAAATGAAGGGAAATAACTTTATTTCTAGAACAAATAACAGCTGCATTTATGCAGATTTTTTTGTTTGTTTTTTTAACAACAGTCTAGAGACAAAAGGGGTCATCCAGAAGGTTAGCACCTTGAATTCTCTGTTTTTTTTAAGATGGAAGGAATAAATGCCAAAAGCTTAAATTTCAGTTTCTTTGGCCAAGAAATGGGAAGTCTGCTTCATTCTGATCAAATCGGATCTTTTTCAATGAGGAAGGCAAAACCCAAGAGCAGAATCCCAATTAGAGAGGGAATTAAAGAGAGGACAATTTTATCATGCTCATGTACTTTATCAATGCCACTGTATATGAGAGTAAAGAAGCTGCTCAGGACTAGCAGATGTTAGAAAGAGCTCCATTAAGCTAAATATTGTTAATAGTCCCCAGGTTACAGAGGTAGTGGCCAGGATAAATTCATCTTATGACATGCTTAAATTTCTACAGTGTCTCAAGCCTAAATCATAATATCTGATTATGCTCCTGCTAAGAACAGTTTAAGACAGAGGTTGGTTTTCAGAGTTTTTCTATTTTAATACAACAAAAAAATATCTATAACAGTTCAGATTTGGGAAAAAAAATAAAATGTGGGATTGATTTGACCATTCAGTTTAACAACCGAAGATCTTATGCATCTGCAGTAACCTTCCAAGTGACCCATAGTTAAACTAGTTTCAAAATTACATTAAAACAATTAAAGAAACACAGTGTTTTGATAACTGCTGAATTATTCTCTCATTGCTCTTGTTGTTTATCTAATTATTAGTTACAGAACTAAATCAAGATCATAGCCTTCAGTGCCAGATGTTTTATATGTATAAAGGTTGTATGGACTGCTCTATCATCCAGCATTAAATTTGAAACTGTAATTTGGCTAAACATCAAACATTTTTAGGAAGAAGATCTACAGACCCAGTGCTTAAAGAAACTAAAATCTGATTTTGTAACCCCATCTTAGCATGTCAGCTATAGCTAAGATCTTGTATAAATAAGATCATATCTAACATGTTCTCCATCTGTGTGAAACATCTATAGCTCCTTTCTGTATCCTTAATATCTTTTCTGACTTTCCATCATGTTTATCAGAAGATCTGGCTGTCAATTATTCTTTGCTCCTGGATATTTTTTACTTGAGAAATCTCTTAAGGGAAATGGTGGCATTATGTCATGTACAGTGTCCTGGCTGGTCCTGAAGATATTGTGCTCATTGTGCAGACATTGCAGAGTTAGTCTATCAAATGCTCAATTCAACATGGCTCAAATTGCATGGTAACTTTAGTGAGTTCGAAACTGACTAAATTGCTATCCTCTTGGAAACCAGAAATGTAAGAAGATAGGCAGGAGCCTTTAATGGTTTGTTTGTTGTTCTTTTTTTTTTTTTTTCTGAGACTAGCACTTAAGGAAGGATAGTATATTGGGGTCTTTTCATATTAGCCAGATGTATTCAGCCCTTTTTTAAACAATTTTATTTCTACTGATGACTTGGATATCTAAACCTGCAAGTTATGAGAAGATTTATTTTCTGAAAGTACCTCAACGCCCCTATTATCTCTGCAAGCATATGTTGAAGTCTTTCAAGAATCTTCTTGTTCCTGAGTGTCAACTCAGAATTGAGAATGGATTTAAACTCTCTGGGCAAAAGATTATTTTCATTATTTGCAGCATAAAAGGGAACTGAGAAATTTAAGAAACTTTGGTGAATGTATCATAAATAATGGTTCTGGTATTGACGCAGAAAGATTTAATGATTGTCAAGAATACTGTCCCTTAAAAGGGAAGAAAATCCCAAACCAAAATAACCCAACCAAACAAAACCAAACCACTAGCAAACATCCCAAATCCAACAAATTTGTTTTCCAGACTGTCAATGGAATTTAAAACATCAGATGAGTTTGAAAATCTCTTTGTATTTACAGCTATTCTACTCATAAATGTCTTTTCCATATAGTTTTATAGAATCCCATTGATGAGACTCTTTACTGAAAAGCTTAAACCCCTCAGAGTTATTGAACATGAAAAGCTATCTTAAGGACAGTATTATTTAAAAAAAAAGTCTCTCAGAGCTTAAGATTCAAAAATATATTTATATACACTTATCTAAAACTAGCATCTTTTGTAATATGTAGTCTAACTTCTCAGTGCTGAATCTTGAACTACATGTACTTAGGCAAAATATTTCTATTTTTCTGAAGACTGCTGTGATCATGGTGAGATACCAATCAACTAATGAAGTCAATGAAGACATGCAAATGAATTGTGATTTAGCTCCTGGTATCTGTATCTGGTGTGTCTCATCCCATTACCATTTCCTTGACTTATAGCATTAATATGATCTGACAACTCTTAATATCAGCTGAAATGACACAATGGAATATGACAACAATGTAAAAGAATACACTGCTTACAGACTGTTTTTCACTCTTCATTTCCGACGGGCTCTATGTAAGCTAAAATAAACCAAAGTGATGAGATGCCAGTTTATCACAACTGTTGTGAATGCCTAGGAACAATACTGTCAACCATTTTACTGATCTGTTCTCATGCAGGTGAGATTAAATACATTTTAAGTAGAGTTATGTAACCTAATTTATGTATTAGGTTGTGTATAGCTCCTGTGTAGCCTGAGCACATTAAATTCATTAGAAGCTTAACTTGGAAGGATTTTCTTGAGCTTGAGTGTATGGGCAGAGTTTGCATGGCTGAGACACTTCATTTATTCAAAGATTCTCAATCAACAAATATCATTGCTCTTAAGCTTTTGACTGTCAGGTACTGAGTTGCTGTATACCAGCAACTCTATGAAAAATCTCCATTCTATTATTTTGTCACTTAATGGGATTACACAGGAGGATTGGTCTCTGTCCCACAGCTACAATATACTACCACATGACCTTTTGGACTTTTTTTGTTACCCCGGTGAAAACTGGTTAGCAAAAAAATTAAAGTTATCGTGTGCATTAATGAGGGCTGATTAATGTATATACATACTTCTGTGTCCATTCCACTTGCTCTCTGAGGGGTTTTGACAGAGCAGGTTTTCTTTCTCAAGGGAACAAGGTAGACCTCACTGAGAGCAGAAGCACCTTTAGATCTGAGCTTATTCTATTGAACTGTCTTGAAGCAAAGGCAGACAGACGTGCGCAGCCTTGCAATGAAACATGGGTTTAAATAACAAACAGTGTTGAAAAACTGCTTGATCTTAATTCACATAAAGTTGTATCAAATTATCTACCACACATTACAATTCTTTGCCATGAGCTTGAAAGGATAACTGGCTCTCCTCAGGACTAATGTATGCATTGGAACAAACCTCTGGTTTTTTTCACATTATAAAATCTTTGTTTCCTCTTGGAAGCACAAGAGTTTGACCTCTCCAGTAAATAGGATTAAAGTTCTTAGAACCTTGCAGGCATTTGCTAGTTATTACTCACAGCATTTTACTAGGAAGATAAGAAATTTCTGCTGCTTTATTTTATATCCTGGTAAAAAGTAGGAGGACAGAAAAGCTGAGGTATTTACCGAGGCTGTTGTCTGTATCTCACCTAACCCCAAGGACTCTGGACAGCAGGAGCTGAAGTTATGTGATTACATTGTATTTGAAGTAAATACAGGAAAACATTATCTTTAAAAGACCAAAAGCAGTGAAGCACTTTTTCTTCTTAAATACGAATGGTTGTATTAATGTTTTTCATATTTATTCCATTGTATTGTTTCTAAATGAGAGTATATTTTATAAATGTTAAGAAAATCTGAAGTTTAACCTTGGAGAATAAACATCATAAATGTTTACAGTCTGCAGTGCTCTGAGCAGTGCTTAAGCTGCCAGATACAAGAAGCAGTGTTAATATTTCTCTGCCATTGCACATCAGCTGAAATCTCTCCTGTATTTTTCTACTAGGAAATTTTCAGATTTTTTTTTCCTGAAAGGTTACTTCAGTTTCTGTAATTATTCATAAAAACCCACATTTCCACTCTGATGTTGGGCTAACATACCCTTCACTGCTGCCTGCTAACACTGGTTCTTGATTCTGATCTGATTCCCTTCCTCGTTGAGATTCTTCCTTCTTGTTATTTGCTATAACTTGAATATGGCATCAAACACCTGATGAGAAACATGAGATTCTGGAGGGAATATGACAGCTTATGTCCTGGTTTTTGCTGGGATAGAGTTAATTTTCTTCTAAAGTAGCTGATATAGTGTGGTAGGGTTTGGGCTTAGTATGAAAACAGTGTTGCTAACACACTGATGTTTTAGTCTTTGCTAAGTTGTGCTAACCCTAAACGCAGCTTCCCATGCACAGGTGCACAAGAGGCTGTGAGGGAGCATGACCAGGACAGCTGCCAAAGTGGCCAAAGGGATATTCCATACCATAGAACATCACATCAGTATATAAACTGAGAGGAGTTGGTCAATTGCTGCTGGGGATGAACTGGGCATTTGTCAGTGGGTGAGCAGTGGTATTATGCATCCCTTGTCTGTCTGGGGTTTTAGTCCTCTCTTTCATTTTTTCCCTGTTTATTGTTTTTATTATTATTATAATCATCATCATTATTATTTTTCTGTTTCAATAATACATCGCTATCATTAGTATTCTTTTTAAATTTCAATTTTAAATTTGTTATCTGAAATCACAGATTTTGCCTGTTTCTCCAATTCTTCTCATCCCCCTGGAGGTGGAATAGAGACAGTGACTGCATGGTACACAGTTGCCATCTGGAGTTAAACCATGACATTAAATGAGAACTAATGCAGAAACTTATTTTCTCTTGTGATATGGAACAGCTTTTTCTCCCTGTCAGATGCTTCACATCTGTCATAGACTATTTGATACCCCTGCATCCATCACATACTCTGTCTTAGATCAAATGCCATGCAGTTCACATCATTTCAATTCATCACAAAGCCAAATATGTGTCTACACTGGGACCAGGAAATACAAGCTAACAAATCCAACTAAATATAGTGAAGTCTTTGACACTTCTGTTGGTCTGTGCTCCAGGAGCAAACAGGGGTTTCACAAGTTTCTTGGTGTGGAAACCTTTCAAAGGAAATTTTACCCAGCTACAGAAAAATCCAAGTACCTCTGGTCATGTGAAGATGCTTTCACCTTTTCATTCACTTATTCTTTCATTACAGTTTGATTATAACTCAGGTAGCTCTGGGAGAAACACTAAGTTTCCTCTTAAGTTTTTCTGGAATTCCATACTGAGGGGATTCCCTGGAATGTCTGAATCTGCATTTTGGATAGGCAAGACAGGTAAACACCATGACCACTTTTTAAACCATTATATGGGTATTCTATACTGTTATTATTTTTATTTGAATTCAATAGTCATTGGCAGGAGATCATAAGCAAATAGCATCGATTGCCAGGTGAGATTAAGAAAATTCTATTCTAAAGTTCAAGAATGATGAAGTAAAGGGTCAGATTTTGGAAATGAGCTGAGGTGCAGCAAGCGCTCCATAATCTTAGCATGAAATGGGGCTCCCATTTTCATCTCTCCAACAACGAGAATGGAGTATTTATGGACCTTTGACCTTGAGGGGATTGTGAGGAGTTCATTGGAAGAATTACATGCCACAAAGCCAGATATGATTTATTAATAAACAAGGGGAAAGGAAGGAGATGTCACAATGAGCAAGGAGGGCATTTGCATTCAAAAAACTTAATTTTTTATGTACTGTATAAATTCCTCTGTTTCTAAACCTCAGTGTTCTACTGCATTTTTCAAAGAAAACAAAAAAATTATATTTAGAGTGCTGAAGTCTTTGTGGTCCTTTCTGAATGCCGATTTTAGGGAAAACATGTAGTAGTTCTTCCTCAGAACTCTGTGTGACTTAAGGTCTTGCCAGTGTTCTTTAACGCTCCTTCATCTGAGGCATGAAAATCTGCACATATATAGGTAATGTGGGCCTGGAGATGCAGCAGCTAGATTCAGTCTATTTCATCTGATGGGCTTTAAATCAGCGTCAACTATAAAAAAAAAAAAAAAAAAGGCAGCACAAAACTGTCAGAACTCAGCAATTATTTGATATTTTCAAGTGATCTGAAAAATGTGAAGTATGTAAATATCAGTGTTATTACCAAAGCCTCATGTTTATATCTCATTGTTTGTACAACCAAATGCTCATAGGCTTTTGAAATTGCCACTCCTGTGCAAGGTCAGTCTATCATCACATCATCTAATTTTATCCATATGAAAGTTAGTCATCGAAGGTAATTATCTATAGCCAACACAGAGAATATAGCACCTCTACAGGCAATCCATCCTAAATATCTCAGATATCTAGTCTTGAAAGGAATTAATTGCTCAGTACTGATGCCAGTATCTCTTCACTATAATCACAGGGAATTTAAGCAATTTGGTTATTTAAACTACCCAAATTTTTTATAATCAAAGTCGAGCAAAATAAATGGCCTTTAAGGCAATTTGTCTACCAGGGAGAGTTTTGGGAATCCACTTGAACTATGTGAGGTCTAGTGATTAGCAAAATCCTTAGCACTCTCTGTGGAATTTTCCCTGTTGAAAACCCTGTCCATTTGGGCCATTGAGGGTATAAGTTTTAGAGGAAGCTTTGTTGAAGATAGCCCTCAGAATCTACAAGGGAGGGATGGATTCATGCATGAATATATGGATGCTAAAGGCTGTTATAAAATGAAACAGCTAATTGAGTCTGGAGCCTTTGAGGGTTTGATGGTAATAAGCAACACCCAGGAATAGCGCAGTAATTTGAACGTGACAAATTCTGGAGGTTTCTTTGATGTGTGATAGAAAGTAATTTGAATCAGCATGAGAGTCTGAATCAAACAACATAAGCCCTACCATAACCCGCTGGGGCTGGCATTCTTCTGGCTCGATAAAAGGTTTCTCAAGGCATTAAGTAAAGGCCATAGGGGGTGGGAACATAAACACAAACAGAAGCCACCAAAATGTTAACTCCAGTTTTCCCTTCCATCCCATCTCTCTTCCTTTTCCCCAGAATGAATTTGTCATGAGCTGGTTAACATAATAATGTGTGCTTTAAAAATATATATATATATTTGTATATATACTGGACATCTAACAAAGTTTCTAGGGTGGAGCTCTTGTTAAGATAATTTTTCACTGACTTGTAACAAGCTTGGACACAAATATTTTACAAATGGGGCCATCTCCTATTTAAACACCATGGTTTTGGTCACATCAGTTTAACTCAGGTTCAGCATTCCCTGACAAAGCAAAGTTTGCAGCTCATCCCTGGCAGGTTGGCGCCGAGGTGGTGGGATGTTCATCCATCGCCTTGCACAAACCTGGCTTGCTCATCGAGATCAACGTGTGCCATTGCCAGAGGCATCTTTTGGGGTGGTTTTTCTTTCCAGAAGCACAGCTTTTGTCACATAAAATGTTGAGTCGAATCAGCTGCAGCTGCCACTCCACGCACTAAGATGACAGCTCAAGTGGAAAGCTTTAGCTGCTGAATGCTGCATCAGAACAGCTCAGCTTTAAAGCCTTGAGATTATTTAGAGCCACTGTGTTTAAAACCTTTAGGGGAAGAATACCAGACAAGTTAGATCACTATGAAAAATGATCACTAGGGACCGCAATACATAATAAGGTATATAAATAAGTGTCACACAAAAGTGCTGTAGAAAAATGAAAAACAAAGTTTGCAACATTCTTCCATATAATGGCTTTATGGAAACATTACAACATTACACAAAGCTCGGAGTACAATACAAACCCCTGCAGACACTGAAATGTGGTAAGCTGTAGGGTACAGGAACCCACAGAGAAGCAAAAGCAAAGGTTTAATGGTATTTTAAATGTTATGACTATACAGAAGGAGAAATCAGCAATCTAATCCTTTTCAGAATTCTTTGTGCATGGCAGAATAGGCGGGAACTCTGATGCTGTCCTCTAAATCCAGCTGTGACCAAACAAGCACTGGTAAGGGCAGCAGTTAAGGGACAGAGTGTGCAAAGACAGGGCTTAGGATATCATCGAGGTCTGTGCAGCTGTTTCAGTGCTCTTCTTATTGCAGTGCACCACTGGCATGTGCATACATTTCCCTTTTGAGAGACCCCACCCTCATGCAACAAATAAATTATGCTCTCAAAGGAAGAAAGACTAAAAGGCTTCAATGTCAGACTCCATGAATTTGCCTTGAACTAAAATTCACTTCCCTGGGAGGTCCCTGGAAACCTAAAGGAAAGGGATTTGGCTTTTAAAGTAGGGTGCTGCTAGGTTAAAAGAAGTCACCACAAGATTTAAAAGTATTATAAAATTGCTCAAGCTTCTGTGGAGTTTCATCATCTGGAATTCGAACAGCACTAATATAAGAAAAATAATTTAATAATGGATATTAGCCTCTGCTGGGCAGAACTTCCTACTTTGTCCTGTAACCCTTGTGTTTTTCTCTATGAATCAGATGCAGAAAAAAGGAGAGGGTTCATCACATGAAATTGTCATGGACACGCATTTAATGTGCTAAAATTTCCTTTCAACATAGCTATCCTTTTTACAACTGAGAGATAACCAAAAATGTTCTTGTTTTAGTTCACATTGCCTCCTGATTATTCTTTTTTCATATCTTGTCAAATTTAGTCTTGAGCACACATATCTCAAGCTTGAAAAAGGAAAATGCAGATTAATGAAAATTATTAAGCAAACTAGAAAAGGAAAACAAAACAAGGAAATCAAAACACATCTTTTAAAAATATTTATTTTATTGCCTTGAAACAAACCTTTGTCTGTCATAAGTCCTCTTATTAGCCAGCTGTTTTGTTAACTGAAATATTGATCAAACTTGTCACACTTTCTTTGTCTGTCAGGAACAAGAGAAGGTGGTGACCCTTTCAGGAAATTGTAGTGACAAGTCTGTAATTTGATAATCACTTGTTCAGAAAAGATTTCACTTTGCTCCCTGATGTAAATCCAAGCTACTTAATTTCCTTTGATTTTTTTTTTAAGTTTAAAGCTTTGTCTTCTGAAAACTTCAGTTAGATGAAGAAATACAATATGGTTATTGCTTTTTCAGAATACACTAGATAGATTTTTTCTCTCTTTAGCTGAGGTGACTGTGCTTACTGATGAGAAGTTATTTATCTTTTTTCTCCAATTTCTCATTATATGAGAAGAATGCCTATAGAAAAAATCCTGCCATATTGCTTTTTTTCAGACTGGAACTATAACCTGCAGCCATTTCCAACTGGATTTTTACTGTTGATGTCAAAGGGTCACAGGATCATATAACAGTTTGGGTTGGATGAGACATTAAAGGTCATGTAGTTCAAACTTCTCTGCCATTGCCATGGACAATTTCTACTAGACCAGGTTACTCAAAGTGTCATTTAACCTGGCCTTGAACACTTCCAGAGATGGGGCATTCACATCCTATCTGGACAATCTGTTCCTATGCCTCAGCAGCCTCACAGTGAAGAATTTTAACCCAATATCTCTTTTAAATCTGCCCTTTGTCAGTTTGAATCCAGTCCCCCTTGTCCTACGGCTACATGTTCTTGTAAATATTCTCCTTGTCACAACAGGCTGTTTTGTGGAATTGGCTATTTCCCATCTTGAAGTGACTGAGAAACTGAAAAGGCACCTCTCATGGGTTTTTTAGATACCCATGAGGACCAGATTCAGGTTCCTTTTTTATCAAGGACTTTAAGATAATCCAATCACCTGCTTGTTCATCTTCCTTACCAGCACTTGAAATAGAACAGTGCATCCTGCAGAGTAGAAAAGCTTCTCTCTCAAATTTTTGAGTAGTCAAATAACTAAGTTAGGCAATCCTTCTGTAATTATTTTGTACCATTAAATGTTCTATCCATCAGAATTTAATTGTTGTAATTAACAAAAGAATTATTCTTCCTCTTCTCTCTGTGTCACTGAAATGATCTTGTGCATGCCATTACTTGGCATCATTCACTGACTTGAAGATTGTGTGCCTTCATTTGATGAACAAGGCTGTCACCTTCCCTGGATTTTTCTTTCTTTTTGATATGATCAAAAGTAGTAAAATATTTTTCCCTACAGCTAAACTACAGCAATCATGCTCAGAGGTTACACACACCTGAACAGCTACTTCTGCAACAAATTTCATTTTCCTCTTAGATGAGCTACATTGAAACCAATTGGCTAAAAAGAAATTTGATGTTGGGGCATGTTATTAAATATGGCCCCAAACTGAAGGGGATTTTTAGTTTGCCATTATACTGTTGAGTGTCTGATCATGAGTAATGTATGCATTCTCTTCAAGGGAAATATCCAAAATGGTGTCACAGAAAATTTTACCCAAATCCTGCCACATCTTGCAGGGTGGAGGTTCAGTTTCTTACAATCCTATATCAATCTTGAGATGCTGTTGCTTTTCACTTAGGTTGTTTAAACTTGGAGTTTCCACCTGATCACTAATGAGTTGATTCTCCTCAGATGGATTATCTGAGACCTATATGACTGTATTCTAGCCTTCAGAGATCAAGAACAAGGCCAAATAATACCCTCCTAAAATAAGGTGAAATTTGAAATTCATTTTACTTGAATTCATACAACAAAAAATTAGATTTTTAGGCCAAGATGAGGTTCCTTCTATATGTATTTAGCAGAGGGAAGCTATTTCCAACCTGAATACTCACGATAATGAACATGACCAGACCTTTTGAGGATGTCTCTGTTTTCCTACTAGCCATAGGCAGAACCTGAATCAGAGTCAAACACAGAGTCACACATGATATCCTGACTTGGAAGGGGCCTATCGGGATCATCATCAAGTCCAACACCCAGCCCTGCACAGGCACCATCCCCAAAGATCACAGTGGCTTGTGCCCAAGAATATTGTCCAAACACTCCGTCAGGATTGGTGCTGTGACCTCTTTCCTGGGAGCCTGTTCCAGAGCCCAACCACCCTCTGGGTGGAGAACCTTTTTTAAATATCCAGCCTAAACCTCTCCTGAAACAACTTTAGGCCATTCTCTCAGGTCCTGACACTGGTCATCACAGAGAAGAGATCAGTGCCTGCCCCTCCTCTTCCCCTCATGAGTTTTCAGACTGCAAGGGTCTCTCAGTCTTCTGAATCACACCTAGCTTTAGAAACCTTGATGAGGTAAGTTCCAAACTTACTGACAAATTTTTCCTTATCCAATTCAAGAGACATCAAAATAACATTTTTCACATCTACAAAGTATCTGTAATTCCATGGCAACCTCTTCTGCCAGAATTTTGGATTGACATCTCATCTGTCTGTCTGATGTATACCCTCTTGCAGTTTTGTTATTGCCTCTGTAGCATCCTCAGAAGCTGTTTAAAACTCCCTTCATTCACACTGAAGCAAAGCAGGTGTAATTCAGTGAACAAAAAATAACTCTTTGTGCAGCAGCAGAATTAGGTCTTTTTTAAAACAAACAACTATGACAGGAGTATCAGGCATGTCATGTATACATCCTCTTAAAGACAGGGATGAAAAGGCTAAGGAGAAAAGAAAAAAGCAGAAAAAGTGTTTCACTTAGGAAGGAGTTGGCCAAGAATTTTATCTGCATGTTTCAGTAACTGTTGCTTTTTTAATTTCATTTTTCAGTTAGGCAAAATAGCGCTTTGGTTTTACCATTTTTTGAACTTACTACATAATAAAAGTATTTCTTCTAAGAAGTTAAAGGTTTGACAGAAACCTCCAAAAATATAGAGTATCACCGCTTACCGCTAGATGTGGCAAGGCTTACTGAAGTTGATATTTTTTAAGGTGCAATGTGATGAAATGTGGTGATATCCTGACTCATCTGTTGTAGCTATTAGACTGCTCATATTAGTATTGTGTTCACTCTTTCCCGGTGTCAGTGGAATATTTTCCTCCTCCTTTACTTTAGATAAGCATCACTTGGCTACACTTTTTGTGTAGTTTTATTCCTGGGTGTAGCCCTAACAATAGACACCCCTCCCATTACTGCTACTTCAGCTCTTTAATATTTTTGAGTAAAAGTCCATTTTCTCCTGAGTACTTATGTCTCAACACTGTTGTTCTGAGGAGTTTTATCAACCATAGGTGGTGCTGTGCTGTAATTCTTTGATTATGTTTTTGGTGTTTTGTTTTTTTTGAGTGGCTAAAAGAGGCATAAAGGCCACCAAGAAAGATTCTGTGGTTATAGTTTTCAGAAAAAAATAATAAAATAAAATAGAAATGGATGGGATTAGTTCAAAACAAACTCAGTGGGTGTTCTGGTGTACTTCTGAATTCTCAACTTCTTTTACTCTCTGTCTTTCTATTTATATATTTTTAAACTTCTGTGTATTTTTTTCCACCACCTCTGGCTATACTTTTAGTTCTGGTACTTACTGGGTAGCCTATTTGGTAGATATCTCACAGCTTGACACCTTAATTTACTTTGTTTATCTGCAGAAAAGCATCATCATAGAAGCTTCTGTTCATATTTAACTTTATCAGTGTTTATCTTTTTGTTGATCTGTACTTATCATCCTTCCATCAGTATATGCTTCTGAAGTTCAACTGGAGACAGACTTGAAATCATGAAATGGAGTATTGAGCCGAAATCTGGTCTAAATTTCTCCAGCTAGGAGGCCAGGGTGATTTACCAAGAAAAAAGTGCAGACATTTACCTGAGTCCTTTGAAACCACTAGTTTTCTGTATGATGATGACCTAGAAATGTCCTGGGAAAGCCATTTCTGACAGGCTTTCTGTTTTTGTTTAGCTGAAATGGTCTGAAAGCATCCAGTCATAAGGTACCACTTTGAAAATTAGTGCAATAACTACAAGTAAGAATTTAAATTTTTTTTGTTCTTCCCCCCCCACGACTGCACGTTCTCTTTAGATTTGATTTTTGACCCAAGATTAATTCATTTATTGTGCCTTAAAACCAATGCCTCCTTTCCCATGTGTTGCAGGGAAAGAAAACCTTGCTCAATTCATGTGGTTAAAATCAAATCATTATGAAAGAGGTATGTCAATTCATTAATGACACATCATTATCTCACAATCAGTGAGCTATACAGTCAGGATCAATTCAGCTATAACACAAGTAAACCACAACATCTGATGCTTGCAAAATGCTAACCAACACCTGTGCTTTTTGAGACATCCTCCCATAACTATTCCCCAAAAGTTTTAATCACACCCACATGCATGGGTATGCAGACAGAGTTATAGAATCACAGAATGATAGAATTGCTTGGGCTGAAACATTTAAGATTAACAAATTAAACCATTAACCAAGCACTGCCAAGTCTGCCCTTTAACCTTGTCCCTAAGCACCGCATCTACCTGTCTTTTATACCCCTGCATGGATGGTGACTCCACCAACTTACTTGGGTTGAGTTCACAAAATTTCTCCCAGGACACTGTAGTCAGAAGAACACAGCCCTCTTCTCAGAGCTGTTTTCCCCGTTTTCACAACATCCCTGTTGGAGATATGCCGGCCGTACCACTGTGGGTACCCACATCAGTACCTGCAGTCCCTTAATTCCTACCTGTGTGCACTGAGACATGCACACACTGGCTGTGGGTCTCTCCTTGCTGTCCCTGCACTGCTAGGTAGGAAAAAAACCTGATGCCCTTATCTTTCAATTTTTTTGTTGTGTTGTAGGCCGCATTCTTGCAAACAACTGTGCACACTAGTTGACTCCCACCACTGCATGTTGCAGCACAGGACATGTCCTTGGGAATCGTGCTACATGCTTGGCCAGGCTGTTTTGTGGCGGTGAGCTCCACATGATCACTACTGATCAGTTATTTACTTTTCCATCTTTTGTTCAGTATAATCAAAGAAAATACACAGCTCTTTGTCAAAAATTCCCTGAAACTCCCTCTAGATATCACCCCGCAAGACCTCAGTTTACAGAGAATATCTTGGTTCAATAAAAAAGGGAAAAAATCTTCCAAAAAAACATTTATTTTAAAACAGAGAATATCTTAATTCCTTTTTTCCTTTGCTTCCTGCTTGGCTATGCATCTTCATTCATTTTCATCTTGTAAACACAAGAAAAGGTCCTAGCAATTTTTTTAACGGAAGAGCTTAATAAACACCAGCTGGACTCCAGAGAAACTCTATTTTGATTTTAAAAAATATTCATTTTGGACATCCCTGCAAATGTCATGGACCACCATAATATTCATGTTCTTCCTGCTTAAAAGAAAATGCACTGATCTGAAAAGCAAAAACTTTTTGATTGGCATTCAAGTGAGTAGAGCCTATACTGTACTTCTGTTGTCTTTGTTGTGGGCTGCCATCATTATATATGAGTGTTTAGCAGCTAATTGATGGGCAAAGTTATATTCCAGATAAGATAACTTTTATGGGGAGATAATAGTCACAAATCCCATTCTGTTTATTATGGAAGATTTTAATCAAGACAGGAAACTTCTTGATTCAGTCAGTCATGAAGTAGCTCAATCCAGTGCTGATGTTTCCTGGAAGTGCAGTCAACCTGTTCATCTCCAGTGAAAGGGATTTTTTTTCTCCTGCCTGCTGTATGACTTATGCTTAAATAGTTAGAAAATATTCTAGTAGTTGCTGAGGCACCCAGAAAGGAAATCTCTAAGGTATTTTAAACCTTATATATGAATTGCTTTGAAGAGCAGAGTTCACCGACAGCCAGGGGAGCAACAGATAAGTTTATGGCTCATCTTGATACATGGGGGAGGTCAGTACCTAGCTGAGACTACATTTTCTTCCATTCAGCAATATATGCAATGAAAAACAGCAGTGCAACATAAGGTGAAAAATGCACATGTCACCATAACTGCAGTCTTCTGTGGAAAAGTGAGGAAAAGATTCTTAGGTGCTGGAAGAGCAAGAAAATAGGATGAATAATATGATGCTTATAGGAAAGTATGTGTTTCAATGGTAACAAAGTGTTGGTCATACAGAAAAAGTCTTCAAAGGCATGACCTAAAAATATAAACTTGAGCAGGAGCATGTGCAAAGTCTGATGTACAAGAGGTCTATTTGAAATGTCTAGAAAATGAGAAACTTCTATTAAAGTGAGATCAGTTTGTAAACCCTCTTTATATGTACACTGGATGGGAAAATATCAGGGAAGAACTAGAACCACAAGTTAAATTTGTCTTAAACTGGACATAACTGTGGCTGAATTAGCAACTATGTAAAAAAAAAAAAACCACAAAAAATACTAGAAAAAAATCTAGACCTGGAAGAGTAAGGGAGAAATTTCTTCAGAACCAATTTCAAAAGGTAGCTTATGTTCTGAAAAAAGGTTCTGTGAGTTAGGGTGTACAAAGAACTGGAGTGACCAAAGAGATTTCTCTCTGTAATGCATCCCTAAACCTTTCTTCCAAATTTACACTGAATGGAAGCCAAACTATCGATATGCTCATCTGCCAATCTCTTGCTAGCAATGTTGTCTGAAGGAAGACAGCATAGAGGAGAGATTCATATGCGTCCCTTGTTTGTGACAGCCTTCAGAAGAACATTTTCTTTCCTTGTATTCTTTGGCATCTGCTGGGATCATAAACATATGAATTATCACAGACTCACAGCTTAGACACTGTCTTGCTGTCCATCTTTTGCATTTCCAGGCACTACATATCAAGCAAAGACATGTAAACATAAGCAGTGGGGTGGAGAAAAATATAAGGAAAGGACCTAGGAATCTGAAGTCCCTCCTTTTATCCTAGTTTTCTGACAATTTTAGGGCCTACTAAGATGTGCAGATTATTAGAAACTCACAAACCCAAGTCTTCCAATTTTTTTCACATACAGTTTTGTAGTGCACTTTTGTCTGTTGAGCTGGGGTTTACTTTCCTCACTTTCAAATGCCTTTTTCAGCACTTAACTTAAACTACTCCCCTTTTCCTCTCTGTCCTGATGCTAAGCTGATGTTCTGAAATTTATGTGCAATTGCCAGCCAATTACCTTTACTTGTTATAAACCTTTTTCCCCACCTACTTTCCTTTGTTTCTAGTTATTCTTGACTGAGACAGAGGTCATGTTTTTTTCATCATATCTGAAGAGAACCTCACAAAGATATTACACTAGATAAATAGTCATTATTGAGGATGAAAAGGTGAAGTTAAGTCATCCAAAATGATTCTACATTTTAGAACAAACTGGGGTCATCTCAGCTTTCTCAGACACGTAGAAAAACTTATCCTTTATGGACCTTTGTGGAGAAAAGAAGAAAAAGAGGCACCAGGTCTGCTTCTTTCAAACACAAATTTCCAGATTTTACTTTTTGCTATGTTCATTACCTCCCTTCCTTGGCCATACATTGCATATTTACATGCCTAGGTGGTTGTTTGTCTAATAGAAAATCACAGCAGATCTAGGAACCTTTTTTCTGCCACATTTATATGATAAATATTTGCATATGTATTAAAAATCAAATCTCTAAATCACACAAAAAATGCGAAAATAATTTTTGATCTGTTTAAGCAGTCAGTCAACATATTGCTAATAACATTGAACAGCATCTCTAAACCTCTAATAAATTCAGCTTATGGAAAAGAAAATGTACTAAGAGATTGTTTTCCTTACAGATGAATTCCATATAGAACAAAGAAATACACAGTGAATAAAATACTTTCTTTAGGGGCTGAAGAATTCTTCCACTGATCTAGAAAATTTACTAAAGTGATCCAAGTTATACAAAGATGGGACTTGGGTTTTGGGTTTGGGGTTTTTTTAGCATCTTACATTTTCAGTGTTTCTCTGATTTTTTATTATTGAAGACTAATTTTATTTAACTTTTGTTTTGGGTTTTTTAAGTTATGTATACTTGTACCAGCATCTCTCAAATATTCAGCAAACAACTGCTTTCAGTCATGAGCCATCACAGTTATATTGATTGTCTAGCAAACTCTATACCCTTTCCATTAGGAACTATAAAATGCTTTTTTTCCCCCTTCTATATACAGGACATGAATAATTTCTGAAAATTGCTTCCAGTTCCACAGCGTTTCAACTTTTAAAAACCCTTATTAGGAAAAACATTTTAATCTTGAGGTCTTCCCCCAAGCATGCCTAATATTAACATTGCTGCATCAGTTTATAGACACTATGGCAACAAGACCTAAATTTTTCTGTGATGATCTATTCCAGCAGAATCAGATATAGATTTCAAAATAATCTTATTCTTACTTTTTCCATTTCACATTATATTCCTTGTAAAGAATTTAGTAGAATACAATTCTTGCATTTATCAACAACAGCATCTAGTTTTGAACAGTTACTAAGATATAGAATTTTCTCAAACATGTCATCTGCCACTCTGTAATAAAACTATGGCAGTCTCTTGGCTGACATCTTAAAAGATATCCACAATTAAATTCAATAGAAACATCACAGGTTTCTAGTTCCTAATTTTAGGGTAAATTTAAGGATAAATTTTTTACCTTAAATTAAATTTAAGGTAAAACTAAGCTATTAGTTTTACTTCAAAAAGGGCCACTCAGGGAGGCTGAAAATCACTTCCTTTTTTTTTCCTTTTTTTTCCCCTTTTTTTTTAAATTAATTATAGATCAGAAAGAAATGCAGGGTGAGAAAAGGCACAGAGCATAAATATGGTTATATTAAGTTCACTTAAAATTCTCTGACAGGAATCCTCTGCTATTCCTCAGCTCTTCTTAAAGGGCATCTTAAAGTGCAAACCAAATCACTCATACAAAATGTTTCTAGACCCTGATCTCTCCACAGCCACAGAGTTGCTGAACTGTCACAGGTGTGCAGCAAACCAAGCCAGTATTTCAGACCCTTGAAGCCCACTGGTCTCTCTATAGAACAGAGTTTGTGAAATGTCCAATTTAATAACAATGACCCATCATGTGCCACTATGGCATCTGATAACCCAGGAAAATGCAAATCCGTGTGTCCCACATAGAGGGGAGAAGTGAGTATGAAAGGTAGGGCTACTGAGAAATGTAACATAATTGAATACCCTTTAAAAGACAAAACTCCTTGTAACATTACTTAGGCAGCAATTTTGATTCAAGTAATGTCAGTAACATTATTTAAAATCCTTTTAGATAAGAACACCCACCCCCGCACTCATCTCTTCATCAACTGACACCTGTCAAGAAGAAACTGTGGGGGGAAGGACTGCTCTTTAAAAGGAATTTGAATAATGTTAATACATTGCTCAAAAATATTTGGCAGACACTTTTCTTCCTAGCAGCTCTCTCTTTGACCTACATGTGCTTATGCAGTACCCTTGAAGAAGAACAAGGAAAATATCTAAAACTTCAGTCAGAGTTTAAAATTTCTTTTCTTTTAAGAGAAGGAGAACTAGTGGTAGTCTTAAATTACTTGAGTTTTCCTGAAAAAATAAAGCTGTATGAATGATACAGTATGTTATAGACTGTGAAAATACTGCATTTAGAATCACAGAATGATAGAATTGATTAGATTGGAAAAGATTTTTAAGATCATTGAGGACAAGCATTGATCCAGTACTGCCAAGTCCATGACTAAACCATAATGACATCCATGCCATATATTCATGTATTTTAAATCTTTGGGTATATTCGGGGGGTTTAGATCAATGGGAACATACAGGCAGATGTTACATGATCTTCTAGACACTGTCCTGACACGCTACCTGTGTTGCATAAGTCACAGTACAAGCTCTCTGTTGGTCTCCAGGTGTTTGGCATCAGCCATGCCACATTCAACTTCTGACTTTGTCCACAGCAGAAGCTGCCAAGAGAGCAGAAATGTGCCAGGTGTATGGGTATGTGATATAGAAAAAAAAGGGTTTACATTTGTACTTCTTTCCTTTCTCATTGCCCCCTTTTATGAAAATGAATGCATGAGTAGCCATTTCCTATTCCATCAATCTCTGCCAGTACACTGAAGTATCAAAATTGTTGTGACTCATGCAGTCTGGGAAACATAAAGTGAACATATACTACTTTGACTTTATCACTGCTCTGTAATTCAATTGCCTATGGTTTTTTTCATTCTCTTTGGTTTTGACCTTCCTGATCACATAGAAATATAAGCTTACATTGTCCAAATGTAGGTGTCTGAAGTTCTTTCAGTCAGAACAGAAAAGGAAGCTGCTACTCAGTACTTCTGAGTGACCAAAATGGTTTAGTTTTATGTTCCAGTGATTACCATCCCTGGTGGTGAATTAAGACTTCTGAGATTGCATCTGTATAAGCACTTAGAATAAGGTAGTAGTCCCTGTCCCTTTGTAGTGAAAATGGACAACATTAAAGGGAAATGTTTGATAAATATTTAGATTTTGGGTCTTGACACAGAGAAATTTACCATACAAAGATGCTGTCACTACACAAGACCGATGTAGGATTCTATTTTACTTTAGGATTCCCACAAACTCAAAGAAGAAAAGAGGGCATGTCTAGAAGGAGGTTGATCTTAATTAAGGTCCCATATATTCCTAAGGTTATTCAAGTCAGCAGCCTTGTTTCTCTTCAGCAGTTGGAAGCAGACCCTAAAGAAATAACTGTCAATGCAAGTATCTACTCTATAGGCATTTAAAAGTTAGGTAATATAAACTTCTCTTGTTGGACATCAGCAACTTCCTGATAGCTCTCCAAGGATACTTACACCATGGCAAAGGTGCATAACTCAAGAACAATTATACTGCCAATGAATCCATGACACTGTACTCCAAAGCAGACATGGATATGTGCATGAACAGGTAGCTCAGAATACTGCAAATCTTTCCATGGTGTTTGATTATGAAAGAGGCATGGATGTTTAAACCAAGATAGATAGCACAGTAAGAAAATTGTGTTTTGTGTCACTTCTCTTAAAGACATAAAATTGATATTGTCATCATTAATAGAAGCAAACCCTAAGGAAAAAGACTGGAGACCACTGAAGTAGGACAACCTTTTTACAGTGAAATCAATTAAATACATGCTGCTCTCTTAAAATGCACCACTTCATTTTGAGCAGCTTAAGGTATGAATAAAAAGGCCATAAAATGTTAATAACTATAATAACTGTAGCTTCTACAATATTTTTTAACTGTGCGGAACTGTAATGTGACAAGGAACAATAAAAAGAACTTGCAGACATTACTTGGGTTAGGAAAGGTTGAGAGATTTTACTGAGAAAGCTCTGCTCTTTCACCTCCTTGACCTTGAATGAATAAAGGCCCAGAAAAGTGAAGTGACCAGGTAGTTTTTTTCAAGCCATGGCTTGGGAATTGCCATCATATTTATTTTGTTGCTGCTGTTTATATATACTGTAATGCCTAGAGCCCTCGTCATGAGCTGTTGTGCTAAGCACTGAAAAATAAAGATTAAAATGACAATCTCTGTCTCTCAGAGCTTGTATGTAAAATGTAAGGCAAGAGAAAACAGCCTCATGTGAAGAGACAGGACAACAGAAGGAAACATTTTCTTTCTTGGTCAGCCTGATAAGCAATGGCCAATTTCTTGAGGGTTTTTTTCTTTTTCAGCAGGTTCAGTGGTAAAGGACCTGCAAGAAAGTACAGCTTTATAGAAGATTTTGGAAGGCCTCTGTCAGGAAAAGAGTCTGTCTGGTAGGGATCCCAAAAATGTCTTTTACATGTCTGGGAGCAGAATGAAGGAGATAGGACACTGAGCTGTAGATCTGAGACAATCCAGAATGAGAAAGGTCCTTTGTAGGATATATGAAAAGAACAGAGCTGAGGGAATTTGGACCCATCAGAATCAATGAAGGGCAAAAAAAATTCAGATATGTTGCAAATGGATAGCAAGCCAAGGAGAACAGGATGTGATGCTCAAGCCAGTTTCTGAAAGCTTGAAAAATGTTTAACATTCCTTCTCTGCTCTGCTCCTTGTGAGCACACAACTAATAGGAAGTAGAGGCATCTTTAGAATTATTCATTATTGCTTCAGTCAATGTCATTGAAATACAAGGGACTCATTCTGCCTTTGAGAATCACCTCACCTATCCAACACAAGAGAGAAGCATCTGGAATGTTCACTATGGATGGGTAGTTTCACCCAAATTTACGTGCAAGCATTCAGGGGTTGCTGAAACTGATAGGCCAGCTAAGGTGAGGAGCTGGACCCCCATGTCCCCAGGTCCAATTAGGAGCAAGTCTGGGCACGTGCTCCCTGTAGGCACATGCCTGGTCACATGAAACAGCACATTCTGGCAAATTCAGTGTTTACATGAACACAAACAGCAGCAATGTCCTCATTCTGTTCTCTGGCAAGTGGAAAGCCCACTAGTTGGAAAAAAACCTTTATGTAGATACATAATGTGGATCCATTCAGTAAGGGGACTCTGTCTGCCCAGTAGCTGACACTGGAACACCAGTTTCCCACTTTCCCCCTCTAGAGACACACACATGCACACTGTTAACTCGGTCAACTCCCAAACACTACAGTCTCTGCAGCATTTGGCCTGTACCCCCAGTCCCTACAGCAGTCATGTCATGGAATTGTAGAATCATGGAATCATGGGATGGCTTGGGTTGGAAGGAACCTTTATCTAGTTCCAACCCCCATGTCAGGGTATCCCTTGGTTAAGGGATATGTTCCACTTGACCAAGTTGCTCAAAGGCCCATCCAACCCAGCCTTGAACACCTGCAGAGATGAGGCACCTACAGCTTCTCTGGACAAACTGCACTCAGCTGTCACACCCCCAGTTACACATACACCCCACCAGCTTATGACCACTTCACCCTACTCACCAGTTAGCCTGACTTGATATTTACTGGTGTTGGCACACTGCCATATGCACTTGCACTTGCTCCAGTTGCTGGTAACAAAACCACCAAACTCGAAAATCAACAGATGTTTCTGATGACGCTATACATTGGTCTGCTCAGGGCTGCTGCAAAGCAGTACTTAGAGAAACCTTTGCAGAGGCAATCCTAGAAAAACAATCCATTGTTGCATTCATTCCTCTTGGCCATGAGAAAACTAAATTACCTATTATGACAAAATTGTACTCTTTGCCTGAAAAACTATGACACAGGATTAGGAAGCTGGTGTTTGCTACTTATCCTCAGAAGCACCTAGGACTGCTTCTCCTATCAGCAGAAAGAAAAAAGTCACTGCAAAAGGATCCATGCACAATGCAATCATCTTCCATTCAGAAAACACAAGATGAGGAGTCAAAATACTGTTTGCACCACCACCTTTTAAAAATGCTGAGTTGTTGGCACAGTTTGTGAGGCACAACTTTCCAGAGGAAGAGGGCAGTGGTGCCCTGCCTTCCTTTGGGATATGTTTCTTCTGGGGAGCTAAAGGAAATTAAAATTATAATTATACCTTCTCAGGTGCAACAGGAAAGCAATGCTGTTTCCACTGTCACCTCCTGTTGGGCAAAGAAGTGGTCACCGGAAAAAGGATAGATCAGCAGGGCCAGGGGTTTTCCGTGAGTTATACTCAGTTCATAGAATCATGGAATTGTAGAATGGTTTGTGTTGGAAGGGACGTTTAAGATCATCTAATTCCAGCTCCCTGCCATGGGCAGGGAGACCTTCCACTAGACCAGGTTGCTCAAAGCCCCATCCAGCCTGGCCTTGAACACTTCCAGAAATGGGGTATTCACAGCTTCTTCAGGCAGCCCGTGCCAGACCCTCACCATCCTCACCCTAAACTTAGTGTAGAACAGACCTTGTGCCAGTTCCTCTAAATGACCTTTAGATTTATGGGATCATTAAGTTTGGAAAAGTCCTCCAAGGTCATGGAGTCCAACCTTTGTCCAAACATCACCATGTCAACTAAATCACAGCACCAAGTGCCACATCCTGTCATTCTTGAACCCTTACACTTTACAGACTTTGCATCTTATAGCATGTGCAGCGGTGTCCATGGCCATGTTTCCTCACCATAGGCTTAGCCGGTATTTACTGAAATGTGGCAAGCACCAGGAAAGTATTTTTGTGCAGAGCACAGGCAGAAAAAACTGATATCTTTACTGTTTTTGTTCATGTACCCTTTCAAGATTTTTAATCTGTCATGAGTGACTGCATGCTAAATATCTAGGCAGATAGATTAGTTACATGCCAACCCAAAGAAAAGTAATCATCTCTTTCTGTAAGAATTTTTTTGCATGGGAGATTGCAGGAAATTAATTCCAAATTAATTTTTAATGGTTTAATGAAGTAATGTAAATACATATTATTAGGAAATCAATGTGTATATGAATTAGCTTACTTAAGTCACTTTACAGTCATATAGTCATGTAATTTGGAGAAGTTTTCATGATTTTTCGCTGTAGACATGAGTCCCAAGCATTTTAGAAGTGACAGATCTCTTTGGACACATCAAAAGCCATGCTCCAAAATATTAAGAATAGAGGCAATCAGAGATGTTTCCATTGAAAATTCCAGTCTGCATGTAAAGAGAAAAATTCCAAAAGCTGTTTTGGGATGAAAAATCTAAATACAGAAAAATTCCAGTTCTCAACAAAAATTTTCTAATTTGAGGCTGTAACCCCATAAAATAAAGTGCATTTGTTTGTTTGTTTGTTTAGTTTCTTTTGTTAAAAATTTATATAGCAAGAGACTGTCAATTAAAAAGAAAGTATGGTCATTTTTAAGCCTTTTTAAGCTTAAATAAATCAGAATAAAATTCTTTAGAAGACAAAACTCAATCTTTTTAAAGTCATCTCTAGCATTCCTGGAACCACTTAAGTGAAGAGTTCTGACCATTTAGATGAGATCTCAGCACCAATTCTAAGATCTGTACCTAGATACATTGCAGTATTCAAGAATCACTGCCTCCACACTTCTGCTATTCTTTTGGTTCTGATATTTTAACTGCAGAACCAAGTGGAAAGGACACATCTCCTTCCACTGTGCTGAAATACCCCTCAGGCAAAAGAAAGCTCGGAGGATGCACACCCACATCTTCCCACTTTGAATCCAGAACTTTACTCCTAGGAAAGTGAAGTTTCATAAAACCCAGAAAATCATTTACTAAATTTCAGCTGAAAAGAGTAGGAGGGCCAGTTCTCACCTCTGAAAAAACCAGGGGAAATAAAATAGAGCGGAAAAAACAAGCATGCAAATGTGACAATAAAAGACGATGAAAAGGAAATAAGAGAAGACCTGGTCCTCTTTATCAGCAGACAAATCTAGCTGTTATTGGACTAGTCTCAGGTCAGTTGGGATACTCGAGACCCCTAGTGTATTAAGGAACAGGGCCAGCAAATGAAGGTATTGTAGAGGGAGGAATTCACATTTGAGGTAGACACTCAAGAGTGCAGGTATATGCCCCTGCCTAGTGACACTGGATTCATTTCACAGAACATGGACACTCCAAGAATGCAATTGAACTCATCACACACATCCAAAAAAGGTCAGATGAATCACAGCAAAGAAATATGTCTCTCCAGTGAGAAAAAAATTATCTTCAGTGACCAGCAAAGGTGGCAGACACACCACAGACAGATACTGATGACACCAGTCTCAGCCTTTCATCTTCAAACACTCAAAACAAATTGTTAACTATAACTGAAGTAAAATTTTATATATTTTTTACAATGCTTTCTATCTTCCTATAGAACTGAGCACCCTGCAATTGTGGTGTGTAAAACACCTCATTGACCTCCAAGGGTAGCGATTTCTTATTCAGCAGTAATTAGGTGAGTTTATACTGTGGAAAAGTTACGGATGGACATTTAGCAATTCTGCAATGGGAACAAAAATTGAAGCAAGGAAATGTCTCCAATTTCTGATCAGGATGGATTTAGGACAGATGTAAGTCTCATGCTTCAGGGTCACCTATTCAAAGTTTGCTTAGCGCAGGCGAGCTGTTACTAAGTACAGACTAAAATGAAATCATTTGCCATTATTATTTAATTCTTCATCGCTCTGTATCAAAACTACCTCCACACTGCTGATGACATTATGTGCTAACCCACACATGCCACTGTTCTGCCCACAAATTAAAATATGATGCAGTAGCTTGTGGTTCCACTTTGCACTATTGGCTACATAGCCCGTGTAAGGTACAGACATAAGTCTCTAAAAATAGTATGTGTTAAATCTGTAGATTATATCTATAGATTATTCTTACAAAGGATCATATTTCGCACCTGGGAAAAGTGGAAAAATCCCATGTCTGACATAACAAGCATGTCATATGTTATAAGGGCATATAATAACCAGGACACAGGGGAATGGCTTCAAACTGAAGGAGGGTGGGTTTAGATTAGATACTAGCAAGAAATTCTTTGTGAGGGTGCTGAGGCACCGGAAGAGGTTGTCCAGAGAAGATGTGGCTGTCACATCCTTGGAAGTGTTCAAGGCCATGTTGAATAGGTCTCCGAGGAACCAGATCTAGTGGAAGGTGTCCATGTCCTTGGCAAGGTGGTTGAAACTAGAGGATTCCTAAGGTCACTTCCAGCCCAAACCATTCTATAATTCTATAAATGGATTTTCTGTACATATACAGGTCAACTGCACCTTTGCTGCAGTTGATTATTTTGACATTCTGTGTATTAAAAAAAGTGAAAAGTTGCTATTCTATGTTGGCCCATTACGAAACTATAATTAATCAAGTTGCAAAATGAAGATGAGTTTTCTGTAAAAAACATTTAATTTTACTTGGATTTATATATTCACAGAGGACAATTTTATAAAAATCCTCTTTAAAACAACAGCAAATTCTTTAATGTGACTACCAGCAATCTATCAATTAATGGCTTATTGTTGTGCTTATTGTCCACAGATGGTGTGGATATACCAGGCAAACTGCATAGTTGCTACCAATTTCAGAAAAGTTGTAATCAGCCTTTTAATCAATTTTCATAGATTTGGGGTTTAATAGCAATGAAGCACTGATGTCTCCCTACTTTATTCTCTATCATGTTTCTAAGAAAAATATTTGCTTGGGGGGATATTTTTTCTGGACTTACTGGGATGTATTGCTAGGACACATTGAAAGGATGGAGAGAATGTGGAGTGACGAAAATGAGTCCATTTAATTGAAAGAAAAGAAAGGCAAGAACTTTGTCCGAAATGCATGAACTCAAAAATAAATGAAGTTCCCCAGTACTTTCTTTGAAAGAGTCTTCACTCTAAGAAGAAATGTGTGATTTAGCCTCCAATATCCAATCTTTTTTTTTTTTTTTGAGTAAACTTTGATGAAGCTAAATATGAATTTCATAGAACTTCACTGTTGGTATTGCCTGCAGCATTTTGTTTGGTAATATTGTCACTTTTGATGTCCTTCAGAGGAAAAATTAATTCTTAAATATACTGGCTTACCTACTGGCAGACACTGTCCCCTTGCATAAAGAATATATTTCAGCTTTTACTTTCCATATGTCATTATTGACAATAAAAGGAAAAATAAATCTTATATTTTTTGGTGTCAAATACATTCCAAAAAACTTTGTTAAGTTACTTCTGGTGCTAAAGAGAGTTTTGCAGCTGGCCAAAATGATGCAGCATTTGAGGCATGCCTGATAAATCATTTTGCATCTTTCTCACCCATGTCCTTCAGGATAGGCTTCTGTTTCTTGAGCTAAGTTGTCTAGTATTGTACCAGATTCCCTGGGAAATCCCATTAGGTTTTGAATTGCTATTCCAGAAGTTGCCCGGTCATATCTACCCACTCCATGGGAATGTTTTGAATAACCTGGCATGTCTAAAGCACCACTTCAGTATTTAGGCAATTGAATTCTTTCCCCTCTTTCCAATCCAGTGCTGTAACAGCATCCTTATCAACAATAAAATTTATGAACTGAATGATGAGAAGCATAAATTCACACTGGGTGGCGAGAAGAAACTCTAAGAGGTGATAATCTCAATATTTATATACAATCCATGAAGGCTGGGCAGCTACATCCCCTCTGTCTGCCTCGAAGCTGTTTCAGAGCTTGGAGCACACCCCATGAATATGAAAAGAAATTATGTCTTTCTAATTATTCTTATGGAGTTTCTCCATGTGACATTAAACTGTGTGTTATTGCTGGTGTCTTTTCCTTTGAGGAAAGACTTGAAATTAAAAAAAGAAAATATGATAAGGATCTTGTACCATCATACAAGCAACTTGTAGTCCAGGTTGTCATATAAATTTCACTCTTACTTTTATTCTTGTCTTATGGTTGATTGTTCATATACAATGATTCTGAGATTTTTCGTGCACTTATTTATATTCTGTGCCCATGGATATATAGGCTTTCAGAGTATCTTCAGTGATTCCTTTAATAAAAAAGGTCAAATCAGAGAATTTTGTGCTTATAAGTATTATAAGCACAAAATTGCAAGTTTTATCACATGCTTTGGACTTCAGATAGAGATGAGGAAAATAAAGTTATCCTTCTGACCCCACATGCAGTGCACTGTATTTGGATCATATTTGTCCCAAGCAACATATGGATGACCATAAGAAGTGCAGTAGTTTACATTTTGTGGCCTGCAATGGATGGAAAAATCTACCCTAATAACAACTAATTTAGCAATTTCTTCTGGCTAGGGCATATTCAAAGCAGAGAATGGTTTAAATATGCCCATATATATATATACATGGTTTTTGGTTTTTTCATGGGAAAGGGTGAAAATCTTTTAGAATTATCTTAATAGTATTCAAATTTGGACAAACAACCAAACTGCCTCTCATGATTCAAAGCTAATAGGCATTGCTCCTGAGGTGAGAGATTTCTTGGTGTAGGAGAGTCAGTACTGCCAAATACCTTAGTCTAGAAAACTAAAATTTCAAAATTTTCCTTTTGTTCCAGTACATGAGACAATATAAGACACATTAAGAAAGATTTCTAATCTTTTTGATTTTATGTGCATGTGGTCTTGTAAATTATTTGCACTTAATACTTCCAAAGCACTTTCATTTTTAATTAATGCCATCTAAAATAAATTGAGGTTTATATATACAGCTTCTTCTCTACAAATCACTGGCCTAATCTA
This sequence comes from Molothrus ater, assembly GCF_012460135.2. Classification (NCBI taxonomy): domain Eukaryota; kingdom Metazoa; phylum Chordata; class Aves; order Passeriformes; family Icteridae; genus Molothrus; species Molothrus ater. The sequence continues at coordinate 84,861,093 of NC_050479.2, forward strand.
AGTATGGAGGTATACAGCTAGAGAAGTCCTTCCTGCTTTAGAAACTGAGAAATTAAAATAAATAGAGATGGTCACACCTCTGGACATGTTCTGCAACAACAATTTTTCAAAATGTGTTAATGCACAGAAAAAAGCCATGAAAATTACCAAGAAAATAAAATCCAGAGGCCAAAACTCTTCCTGTTCAACTGTAATCAGCTAGGTAGCCCTAATGACCAAATACAGGGAAAGGAAATGCTGTATTCATATTACTTAATCATGGAGAGAAGGGCAGGATTTGGGGGCATATAGGCCTTGGGTGACAAGTCAGCTGTGCAGCACATCGCAGCTGGACTCCAGCCCCTCACCTATGGGTGTCAGGGCTCCTTGTGTCTTGTCTTTCTTGTGGAGAACATCCATATGATGGATGGGAGGCATCCTTTGCCCAGAACCCTGCTGGGAATTCCCTGCAGCCCAATAAGAGGTACAGAGGATCCTGGGATCAATGTTCAATGTCTGTTAAGTCCTTTCACTGAATGTGGTTGACAAGCAGGAGATGAGGAGGCTGCATTCCAGACTGGTGGAAAGTTATTTCTTCCAGAAAAGCAGCAGAGCTGGATGGGGCAAACCGGAAGAGAAATGGGCTTCTGCATGCACTGGGAGCCACTGGGGCAAACACAGAACCAGGGGCAGAAAGATGAAGAGGACAAGAAGGCTCTTAACCCAGAGCTTGTAGAGGAAAGTTGGGAAGAAAGGCATCTCCCTATGGAACAGATCAACAGAGGGGTGTTTTGTTTCAAATTAATTTCCATTTTACTAAACAAGTTCTGTGGCTTCTCTGTTTTACAAAGTTTGATGATCACCTTGATATTCTTATAAAAGTTAGGTCTAGATTTGTCAAGCCCCTTTGGGGCTTTTGGGGCCCTCTGTTTAAGAAGGAGGTGTTGACAGGCTCAGCTTTAAGTCCTGGCTGACTCTGGGACTCATCAAAGACACTTTCCAGACCCAAAGAGAAAATTACCCCCTGAAGCAGGAGGCCATAAAGCCACTATAAATATCTCCATTTGCCACACACCTTTTTTTCTCTCTGCCTCCTGTCCTTTGCTTGTCAGCTCTTGGTCTCCTTTACCTGCCTAGCGCTGCTTCTTCAGTACACCAAGAAGTCAGGTTTTCCTAGGAATTAAGATATAAGCAATAAAGTTCCTATCATATTTATTCTATAGCCTACCTTATAGTCTTACACTGCTCTGAGATAAGATGAATGATTACATAAAGCGAGGGGTTGTTTCAAGTGAGTCTCTTGGGAGCCACGGATATTCCTGAACCAATCTGGGGTGGTTGCTATAGAGAATCATTAACCCGTCATTACAGAATAAATAACATGAGAGTCAGGAGAAGGTCATACCAATCCTGTCTCTTTTTGTAAAGTATCTTTAAAGTGTCTGGTCAATGTCACGTCTCACCTGCTCACCTACACAGCCGTTTGCATTTCTGCTCTATCTGCTTATCCCGCAGTGCAGTAAATCTGCAAAGCAATGCCATCCCTGTCATGCAGCTTTAGCATTGCCCTGTACCCTCAGTGCCTGCCCAGACAGCTAATCTGTGTAAGAAAAGTCTTCATTATTTCTAATGAAGGAGTTTAAATTTAAAGAACAATAATGTTATCATTACTATTTAATTCTTTATTACCTCATTTTTAATACAAACAAATGGGCACTGGCTACTGAGCTAAGAATTTCAAGATGATATTTAGCCACAGAAAATACACATTTGCAATAAAAAATAACTTTTCTTCCATTCTTGATCATTGCAATTTCCCTTCAGATTTTCCAAGCAATTTTACTGTTTGTGTTACAGTATTTAATAGCCAATATCACTGTCAAAGTTGCAAAGTGCTTGCATTTAAAATTATCTCTCCTGGCAGATGCACCTGAAACAGATGCAAACTGTTCCTCAAAAGAACTAAATATCTTGGTCTTTTCCCTTTATTTATGCTGGGGAAATGGCTTTCACCAGCCTTTTCTGGCAAAAAGTGTTTTTTATCCTTTTCTTTCAAAGGTCATATTTGTATGAAACTAAAGCAGTCCCTTAGGACAAGGAGGAACAGAAGTTCCTGCCTGTCTAAACTTGGTCATTGAACAGACATATCAGTCCATGAAGCCAGTGTAGTTTGGAAAGCTGATCTGTTTTAACAACAGAATGCTGTCTTTAATTACAACTGGACCAAGTTTAGCAGTTGGGCTGGGGAGTAAAATTTCATTGCTATTTATAAAAACACCCAAAACATGATGTGCAGTGTATTGTGCATCTGCCTAATGTAAAATAATCTGCACTCCATAGAAGTTTCCATTCTTGTTGCTCAGCAGATAATGGCAGATAAACAGGTGGTAGAGGAAATGGGGTTTTTGAGGTTAGAGAGAGATTTGGGAGTGGGGAGTGATAATTTTTAAGGTACTTAGACTATTCACAAGATTCAAAGTTTGAGGGAATTGATAATGGTTGGACTCAATGTTCTTGGAGGTATTTTCCAACCTATAAGGTTCTCTGATTCTATTCTATTAAAAACTTGAAGAGAAAAACATTTAAAAATTCCAAATACTGATGTCTGCTATAATTCCAGTTTCTTTGTCTCTCAGCTAGAATTCTATTTTGGAAATTAATAATTTCAAAATACTGATAGCATTTGAAATGGAGGAAAAATGCTAAAATGGATAGTAAAACTTTCAGTTAAAACAAAAGTCTTTTACTGGCTTGAATGTTATTTCCAAAGGAAATACACATTACTTGGTAAGAAAGTGTGCATTTTGGTTTGGCCCAAAAAGAATACATAGTGAGTTTACACATATGCATATAAATGTTATGTATATATGATATTTATTCATTTATTTATTTATATCTGGGTATCAAGATTAACAGTCTCTCATCTCTAGGCTGCAAGTTAATGCAAATGTTATGAGCACATGAGATGGGGGGAGGGAACTTGGAACCCAGTTCAAGTATGTCAGCTTTGGGAAGGCATGAGCTCCAGTCAGAACAATGCCTGCCTCTAACCTCTGGGTGCACAGATATCTACAGAGCCAACTTGTTGAATCCATCAAACAATGCTTCCATTTATCCCTTTGATGGTGAATTGTCACTGAAATAGAGACTTTGACTAAATAGCTATGTACAGCTGGCAGCTAATGCAGTGTTGTCTATAGCAGCCTGAACAAGGTTTAATGGAGCTTTATTGCTTTTCATGGAGTTCTATTGTTTTCAGGTCTATTGTCCTACAGTATCTACTAGGATTATTTTAAATACTTTTGACACTTTTTGTTAAAAGGAAAAGACACCTGCTAGTCCTTGAGACCTGAGGATTTCTTCTTTCCTAGACTGCTGGATATAAGGCTGCTGTTTTTTTCATTTGGAGGTCCATCCATGAGCAGGGATGAATGTGCAATCCCACTCACACACTGAATGTGAACAGACCAGCACAAACAGGGAACCATACCTTTAACAACACCTGCAGAAACAGAAGCAGTGTAATGTCACATGGACTTCAGTAGTATTGATGGCCTTGTCCTGTGCTTTCCTCTCCAGCTGGTCAGGCTTCAAGGTTGTTCCCACTTCTTATTCTACTGCTTTTCTATTTTAGCATGCTGGTTCTTTCACCGCTTTTGTCTCTTCACAAATAAACAATCTGCACACAATTGTTTCCTCTATTGGCCCCAGTTCTGTCAAATCTGAACTCAAATAGTGTATTTCTGCTATAGTTGCTCATGTAATCTCAGCCCTAACCAGTCTTCCTGCTGCTGCTTCTGTGTGTACTTTGTCTGTAGCCCTGACAAGGCTCTGCTCCTCAAAAAGCTCCTAAGTCCCCTTGTGTATTTGTGGGTTTTGGCTGTGTCTGATCAGACTCTTCCTTAAACATCCACAGAATCCATCTATCCCTGCAAGCTTTGGCCAGAGTCTCACAGAGTAATTTGTTGCATTCCATGGTTTCTTGTGTGATGTCCAGTGGACTTTTTCTCGCTCCATATAGAGCAGAGCTTAATCACCTGGCTTACATACCTTAACAACTCCTTGTCCCTAAGTTTTTATCACCCACTTTTAAGGTTAGATCCAAACCTACCAACCTCAATAGATACATTCCATGAGCCTTGGATGAAATCTTTAATGCTACTACCTTTCTTTGAAAGATAATTGGAAGCCTTTAATACTGAAAGAGTGAGCAATTTTTTGTCACCATCTGGGCACAAATAATTTTCTCTGATCAGTAGAAGTAACCTTCCACATGAAGCAACTCTAGTAATTGGGAATCAGATACCAAGTCCATCTGCCTAATGTGTTGATTCTTTGGTTTGACCATCTGGCACTCAGGTAGAGGTGGATTAAAAGCATGATCTTTACAATATAATTGATTCCCCTTTGGCTGAATTCCCCAGGTAACTGTAGTATCATTATTTTCCCATTGCCTGTGTTTTTGACTTTCAGACTAGAAATTTAAATTTAAAGCTGTTTAAGCTATATTTGTGTCTGTTATACTTGTGTTTAATTGCTAACCAGAAAACAGCAAGAAATGTTTCTTTCTGACATTACTCACCTCTTAAAATCAGTGCACGACTACAACGGATGATATCAAGATATCAGGAGCTCCTCATAAAGCAGAACTAATGGAATTAACATTTCATATTCTCTGAGCTTTTTAGTGGACATTACTGTATCTGTAAGGGTTCTACATTTTTAACTCATTAATTCAGACATAAGGATGCTACCTAATTAAGTGCACAGGGTAATCCCAGAGAGGCTTTAGAAAAATGTTTGCATTCAGAAGCCCCAATTTATAAACTGCTATTCATTAAAAAAAAGTTAAATTAGTTCTCTTTTGAATAAGGATAGTATTTACAGCACCAAGATTTGGCTGAGGTCAGAATCTATTTCTGGTGTTCACAAGAAAAATTGGAAAAGACAATGCATTGGGTGAACACTGAAATATTGATTTAATTTTTTAATCTCTTGGTATTACTGACATTACACAGTCCTACACTTTCTAAGTGCAGTCCCCTTTCCCCTTTTGCCCTCCAAAATTGGTAATGTATTTTATAATATATTAGCAAGGAAGAGAAGAACCACATAATTAAAAGCAAAGTTATTTTTTCTTTGTTGTGAAAGGTTATGCTCTGACATTTTTGACAATTTCTTCTTTAAACAAAGTTGCAAATGCATTTCTTTGCTTGGATATGTATCAAGTTCCATGTATTTTTAATGGTTGGAATCTTGCCATAAATATAAAAGCCTATAAAACAATTAGGAAGTACACAAGCTAATAATAAATATTAGATTTTTTAATGGACTTTAATTAAATTATTCTTATCTGATTATATATGTTCAAAGCAACTTTTTAGCAGTTGGCTTTTTCCTAGATATGGCTATCCATGAAAAAAAAAAAGAAAAAAAAAGGAGAAAAGAAAAAAAGGCATCATCTTCTGCTTATTATCAAGGATTAAATACTGCAAAGGAAGAATTTTCTCTTCCTAAAGAAAAATATTAACATGCACAAAAATAGAAATACTTAAAAAACAATAAAATGTCCTTTGCAGGCTTTAGGTGAAACAGAAGCTTAATCAAACAGTGACAAAGGTGTAGTAGATTCTGGAGTTCTGATATTTAGTACTAAAACAGGGATATCTTGGTTACAGAGAAAGGCTTATGATGAATCCAAGATAATACAGATGGGAAGAGATCAAATTTGAGATTGAGAACTATACAGCTTGTCCAGACTGGGATAAATCAATCTCAGTTAGCAGGTGTTTCTAAGTCTAGACAAAGCCTCTGTGGCAGGCAGTAGGGGGTGAAAGAAATGCTCAGCTAGGTGACCTCAAGTAAGAATGTCAGCTTTTGTACAGAATGCAGCAATAGGGACTGGTTGAAAAACAAGCAAAGCAAATGCTGGAAAATTCATAGAAAGTGGCTTGTGGGAATTACAAATAGTAATTAATTCTCCAGTGTAAATATTGGACATTTGCAATTGTCTAAATTAGCCTGAATTCAGCTAGGAGATGAAGTGTTGTTTATGTCCTACCTTACATCATATACTGCAGGAATTACAGCAGATGGTGGAAAACTAGAGAATTCTACCTGAGCTCTACAGAGAATCTGGAATCTGAATTAATAATGAAAAAATGTTTAATAAATACATTCAACCCAGTTTTTACCAACTCACATGTGGCCTACACACAGATTTTGCTGGGGAGGCACAGCTGATCAGCTGTATTTGCATGTAGATCGCTAGGTGTGGGTGCTCACAAGCCTCACATGCTTCAGCAGAGCTGGGACACTGTCTCTTCCTTCCTAGTTTTGTTACTTTTACATGTTGTACTTTGGAGAGCATCATCGCAGTTGTCCATGGCCCTTAAGACTTCTACAGAGCTTAATGAACTCTGATTAATTTAAGCTTCTTTTTGTAGGAGGCAAGTGTGCAGTTTCACAATGAATCTGAGGTTCACTTGATAGTAAATAACTCTTCCTTCAACCTTCAAAAGGCTTTCTGAGCAGAAAGGAAATAATAATGACAACCATATAGATGTCATAATAAGCAGGTTTATATCCCTTTCTCTGGCTTGGTTTCTTTTCTCTCCTGTGTGTTCCTGGGTAGTAGGTCTGAGAGTGCCCAGTATGGCCAGCCACAGCACCCCCATGCAACAAAGTCTTCATCTGTGAACATACAGCCAGAATTTCTGAGTTTTTTAGAGGGAAGTTATCAAACTCATTGAATTCTTAAATGCTCACAAAAAAAATCCTATAAAATGAATTAACCTTTCAGTATACATGATGGAGTAATGAACTGTTAAGATTTATCAGTGCATCTTTACAGAGAATTGTGTAACTCAGAATTTTACTATACCCAAGGATACCTTTGCCCCAAATTTGCGCCACCAAAAACCTTGTGTTGTACCACACTATTCTTTCACACCATTTCTCCTCTCAAGAGATATGACGACTTAGTTCTCCAGATCCTGTAAATCTACCCTGGCTCATTTAATTCAGTGGAACTTCTGAAAACTGCCTGAAACCAGCACCTAAAACTCGAGTGTACACTTTTAAATGCATACCAAAAACTTCCTGTATGTTAATTCAGTTCCCTGAGGCCTCCCTTCTAGACCAGTGTTCCTAAACAGAATTCAATATTTGCCAAATATTTCACAGATCTACATAGACAAACTGTTCTGGTTCACAGTTTAAGATGGATTATTATGACCATGTTTTAACTTTTAATTGAGTATGTGTGTACTATGAAACTTGCACATTTTCTCATTCCAATAGAGAAAAAGAAGGAAAGTGTTAAGCACACAAATGAAGAGAATTATTTTTGAAGCAGACCTCTTCTCCTTCCAATAAAATAAAATTTTAATATTTTTACTGAAGGAAAGATGATAATTTTAATGTAACTCCTAAAGGAAACTACTTTTTAAAAAGCAACAAAACAATCCAAATCTTCTTAATAATACTAATAATCCTATTCATGTTCTCAGATGAAAAAATAAAGGCTGCTAATTTTTATCAGGATGTTCATTTTGTAATCAAAATTCTCACAGAGATGCTGCCATGTTTGTTAAATGTGAGCCTCATTGTATTAAGATAAAGGAGGTTTTCTATTCATGCCACAGATTGCTTGTCCTTTTGAGATACATTTAGTCCATTTCCATAGCATGAAAAGAATGGAGAATTGTAATTAAGTGCAGTAGCGTATACAACACTATAATCATAATTGCTAGAATTATGTTCACAATTTTCCTCACATGTTTTGCAGATGCATTCTCTTTTATCTACATGCCATGTAGTTCATATTCCCATTTTGTAGAAGTTGCCATCAATTTGTTACCACATGTTTTATGTGTCACCATGTTTTTTCCCCCTCCTCCTTTGTGGAGGAGAACAAGGGTCTGATTCACTAGAAATGTCCTGTAGATTTTGTTGTTTCCCCACTTCTCCAAGGCCCAAGGGAGACCATCCACGTTGCATCTGGTTTGTCATTTTCTCAGCCATGTACTGGATTATCCACTTAAAAAAAAAACTGTACCAATTTGCTCAACCCATCAGCCTGGAAGTTCAAAAAGTGCAAAGTACTTCTCTCTGGGAAGAAAAAACCCTGTAAAATGCATTTGGGAAGAGATATTATTAATCGCTTGTGGCATTTGTAGGCCTCATGTGGAAACCAGCCAGAGTGCTGTAAATGGCATCATTTGTACCAATTTATAATGTAAAATGAAGGTCTCCATCCAGCTTTAGTATTAGTTACTGAGTCCTAGAAATTCATAGTTCATCATATATCAGGATTTTTTTCTTCCCTTGCAAAAAAACAGTCTATGGCAAGTTAGAAATTGTGACATCATCTGGAATTTAGGCTTGGTTGTCATTACTGGCTGCTCACCTTCTTGAAGGGATAAAGATCACACTTTAGCATCTGTGAAATGATGGAGAGAAGAAGTGCAATAGGCCCAGTGAAGCATCAGGTAACATTGGACTTTGTGGTCTTGGAGGTCTTTTCCAACCTCAATGATTCGATGTTTCTATGATTATTGTCTCACTCTGGCACTAGACCTGGACTAAAAGTCTGGCTCTGTCATTCTTCCAAAGAACTGGAAGTTTTCCCCCAGATGGTTAGGACCTTTGGTTAGGTCACAGGGAATAAGAGAAGAGTCTGCACAGACCTTTCTTCACTGGTACTCTGTACTCCCTTCCTCCCACCTAGTACATAAGGTGTTCTGCATATTCTCTGCAGCCTTTTTTATTGTCCTTTTTATTTTTATTTTTTTAAATATATATTTGCAGAATCTCTCAGCCAAGAAATGTAACACTGCCTGGATAGCCTCTTGCATCCAGAATAAAGTCTTCAAATATATCAGTGGTTACAATTTTGAGATTTTTTAATGCATCACATTTATTAGTTTCAGAGTACTTGAAACATCTTACACAAAAAATGAGACAAGTGTATCCAGTGACTGACTTCTCCCCCAGTCCCTGCATGGTTGATGATGTAATCCCATTTTAACATCTTCTTCCTATCATCTCAAAGTCTTCTGAACAAAAGAAATCAAAGGTTACATGTGAATCTTTTAATGGACACATACCAGTCTTTTTTTTTGCTTCCCCAAGGTACCTTTTGTTCAAATTTAGTTAGAACTTTAAAACATTGCATGTTTTCTTGCTCTGTTTTTCATTTAAACTTTTGACTGGCAGACATTTCCTTAGGTACACCTTTTATTCTCTTGAGAAATAATTTGTCAAATTCAGAGCAAAATAGGGGGTTTGTAGTGCTATTTTGTCCTTCAGGAATGCATTTATGTTCCATGTTTATATTCTTTATTTATAATGGTAAATGCATAAAATATTAACACTGAAATAGGATCCTTGAGGGACAGTGAGTTGAAAGAGCAGCTTGGGATAGAGAGAGGGAAAGCATCCAAGAACAGATATTTGATTTATTTTGTAACTATAACAGATGAAACACAGCAAATGTTTTGCAAGGAGCCACAGTGGGTTTGTGTTGAACTCAGCAGAGTCTGTAACAGAAGATCAGCAGAGCTAGTGTTCACCAGCTCTGTGTGCTTCAAACACATATGGAAATGGAACATGTGGTTGGGTTTCCTGGAAAAGATCCTGGTGGGATCTGAGAGGTCTGATAGTCGCTCCTCCTGGTCACTATGAGTCCAGCTATGGACATGGCTCAGCAATGTGCACTTGCAGCCCAGGAAGCTGACCATCAGAAACAGAGTGACCAGCAGGATCAAGGGAGGTGATTCTGCACCTCCTCTCTGTTCTTGTGAGACCCCTGCTGCATTACTGCATCCAGCTCTGGATCCAGCCCTCAGCACAAGAAGAATGTGGGCCTGTGGAATCCTAGAGGAGGACCACAATGATGGTACAAGATCTGAAGCACCTCTCCTATGGAGGCAGGCTGAGAAAGTTGAGTTTGTTCAGCGTGGAGAAGAGAAAGCTCCAGGAAGACTTTAGAATCCCTTCCAGTACCTAAAAGGGGTTATAAGAGAGCTGGGAAGGGACTTTTGTCAGGGGGAACAAGGGGGAATGGCTTTAACCTGAAAGAGAATAGGTTTAGATTTTGGATTAGGAAGAAATTCTACATTGGGAGGTGGAACAGGTTGCTCAGGGAAGCTGCAGCTGCCCCATTCCTGGAAATGTGCAAGGCCAGGCTGGATGGGGCCCTGAAAAAGTTGGTCTAGTGGAAAATGCCCCTGCCCAAGGCAGGTGGATAGTAACAAGAGGTCTTTCGTGCCCCTTCTGGCTCAAACCATTCTATGATTCTTTATTTCTATGAAGTGTGCCTTCAAATCTCAGTGTCTGTTAGGATTGCATGGTTCAAAGGACAGCCTGTGTTGAGATATGAACTTTGAATCAATCAAAAGTAATTTGCCATCACACAAGGAGTGGAATTGGATGCTCGAGGCAGGAAAGTGATATTTCCTGTTTCCCTATCAGCAGTCTCAGCTTCTCAGTTTTGAGTCTTAACCCTCAAATCTGCCCTCTAACACAGGAAAACATTTTCATGCAGATTCTAAAAATAACAATACTTAAGGCAAGAAATGAAATTTTTTCCCTGCCTGGAGTCTCAAGGATATCAGAACAAAAGCCAGGTTGCAATTCTTGACTCCAAGCCTTACATACAAGTGATCCTGTGCCCCCTTCCTTAACAGGGTACAAACCACACAGGGTTTCTGCACTGCCAGGGACATGCTCATGCTCCTTTCTCTGCATTTTTCACAGTGGAAACCATGATAAAACATCCTTTATAGCACCTTGGAATTCACCCTGTTTAAAACACATTTTCTTCTCTGTCTGTGTTTGCTCTAGAGATGAAATAGCAATTTATGTGTGACAATTTTCAGCATCACAATGCTGCTCCTTTAAAGATTGAAGGTAAATTTTTCTGAAATTACCCAGGTATTTTGTGCTGCCACTGCAAGCTTATGTCTAATTTGCTCTGTTATCCACACAAAAAAGTCTGTCTGGCAGACAGCCTTGTTTCTGTACAGGGTTTTGGGTGTTGATGGGTTTGGGTTTTTTTAATTACAGAATGGGAGGATAGCCAATCATGAGACTACACTAAATAAAAAGGTGCTTCTGCTGCTTTCAGCACTCAGTCAAAACAAAGAGGAAAGAGGCTTCATTTTCTCTGTGAAAATTCACTAATCTATTTTTATCCCATGATATAGAACTGTAAACAAAATAATTTCATAGTATCCATTTCATGTATCAGTGCTGAGAAATTTCAAAGCTAAAACCTTAAAGCTTTGGTTCTACTTCATTGATTCAGCCTGTATTTTGACATGATATCAAGGAAAAAAAAATCTACTTTTAACTGGCAGCATGTGGAGAGTTTGTCTTAATGGAGAGAGGTCTGACCTGGGCTTCAGAGGATCTGTATTCGTTTTCCCTTTAACCCACAGGCTTGATGTGCTTTCATCTAACAAATGCACTAAAAGATAGCACAAAAGTAGAAATATAGAGAGCTTATAGACTCAACAGAATTTGTAAGTGATACATAGACGTCTCCCAATAGACTGGCAAAACACATTTTTTAAATAAAAAATACCCTCTCCAAGGGTGTTTAAGACTTACAGCCAGACTCAGTCTCCAGTAGAGAGCTTCTCATTTCATTTTCACTCTCAGACTTCATCTGGGATTAGAAAAAAAATTGCATTGTATTACTTGAAGCTGGGATTCTCATAACTGCCAGGAATTTCACTATCTGCTGGATTTTTGCAGTCCTTGGAGGTTTGGATATGCTCCACAGGAGAGGCCCAGTTCTTGGAAGCTTATCTGAAAATCACTGATTATTTGGAAACACAGTAAGCAGGACAGACCTTCATGAGATGTCTAATAATTCCTACATGCTTTGGGTACCCTTTCATTCTTTGTGACACCAGTCTGCAAGTGCATGCCAAGAAACAATCAAAACACATTCTTGAAAGTTACATGTAACTTAAAACAAGTAATTTAAAAGTTATGTGATTCTTTGAAGAGCCAAGAAGCTTCTTTGGGTGTCTCATCGTTCCCTGAGCTCATGTAATGCAGCTCATCCCCCACAGAATGGAGGGCATATATGATCAGGATGATTCAGTGATGTGTTGGGGAAACCTAAGCAGGGTCAGAGTTAGATGGGGAGAAAAAAGTACTGGAAAGAGTAATTATACAGGATCATGCTGAGACTGAAGGTGGCAACCCTCAAAGTTGTCACCTTTTTGATGTTGTCATACTGCTTTCCATTCTAAAGCCAGCCTAGCCTAAGGGATTTTTCATTGTGCCCATAACACAGCACAAGAGCACCCTGAATTTCCACACCCCTTGAGGTGTAAACCTTTAAGGACATGTCTGTCTTCTCTTAGCCTGGTGTGCTCCAGGCTCTGCAACAATTGAAAAATGTTTTTCCTCTCTCTCTACTAGCAGTCAAGCTGGTAGGAAGAGATATTTATTTGAGTCAAAAACAGGTTGGAACTAGGACAACCTAGGGAATTAAATTATTAAGAGCAGTGGCCCTGGAAATGGAAGACTGAGAATATAGATTGAGAGAGGTTAAAGGGAAGCAAGTGGGCTGGGTATTGTGTGTGCTTCACAATATGTAGGATTCAGGAGAAAGGTATAACATCACTGTAGGTCAGAGATTGGTGAGGAAACTGAGGCCAGATAACAAGCAGGAGTGAATAAAATGGACTGGAAGAACAAAATTGGTTGGGAGGGATTATGTCTGAGGAGAAGTGTGTGAAAGCAAACCTGGAGTTACTGAAGAGAAACAAGAGGATTCAAAAGGACACACTGAAACTGAATAACAAAGGAGGAAACTGAATGTAATGGTGTTCACAGGGGTTTTCAGATTGGGGAAGAGATGAGGATCTGACTCCATGTTTCAGAAGGTTTGATTTATTATTTTATGATATATATTACATTAAAACTATACTAAAAGAATAGAAGAAAAGGATTCATCAGAAGGCTAGCTAAGAATAGAAAAGCAAAGAATGATAACAAAGGTTTGTGTCTCGGACAGAGAGTCTGAGCTAGCTGACTGTGATTGGCTATTCATTAGAAACAACTCTATGAGACCAGTCACAGATCTACCTGTTGCATTCCTCAGCAGCAGATAACCATTGTTTACATTTTGTTCTTGAAGCCTCTCAGCTTCTCAGGAGGAAAAATCCTAAAGAAAAGATTTTTCATAAAAGATGTCTGCCGCAACTGAAAGGCTGAGGAGGAAGGAGAGAGCCACTCTGGGCTAGAAGTCTGGGACTAGCACTAGAAAGACTGGACAAGATCATTTCATTAGCAGAGCCATGACAGATTAGGAAAAATAAACAGCAGTTAAGAAAGGCTGATATTTGTGTTCAACTAGAGAACCCATTCATACAACTGGTGTCGTGTGAGTGGGGAATGAGCCTCTGCTTGGTTCTACCAGCCCACACAGATAGTCTGCACACCTCTCAGCAGCTGGTTTACTGGCATGTTACTGCTTCTAACAGCCTGAAGAGATTTTAGCAGTGGAAACTCTGCAGTTCACATTTGCAGCATAAAGGTTTATAGGACTTGCAAAAGATGTGCCAACCATGTCTTAAGAGATACATCTCTGCTCTTGCTGCTGTCCCTTATTTTAGCAACAGAACTCATAGTGAAATCATAGAATGTTAGAATATGCCTGGTTGAAAGTGTCCCACAAGGACCACTGAAATCCAACTCCTGGCTCTGCACAGGACAGCCCCAAGAGTCACACCATGTGCCTGGGAGAGCTGTCCAAATGCTTCTTGAAGAGCTGCCTGCTCTTCTGTTTCTGCCTCTTTCATTTACCTTCTGTAGTACTGAGGGAGTGCATCAGTGACCCTTAAGCAAAAGAGCAATTCATGGTCAGGAGGTGATACTTAGAAATTTAAAAAGGGGAACCCACAAATCACTAAATGTGCTCCTGTGATAGGGAACAAGTTAAAAATCCTAATGTTACCCTTGCCAGTGGAAACAGCAGAAATTCCTCCTGCAGTGCTGTGAGGGACAAGTTTTGTTAGGAGCATGCAGAACCTGAGGATGATGTCCTCCAGCTTCTCTGGGCTCCAGATTGAGAGTGCTAGTTAATAAAAGAGAAGGACAGAGATTCAGCCTTACATGGTGTTTGTGGCATGTACCAGAATTTAAGGATTAGCAAAAGTCTGTGCTTTCTCTGAGCTGCTAACTCTGAGCTGTAGTGTTCCTCTGCACCTACATGGGTGCTGTGTTCACATTACACCCAGTAAAAACATCATCCTGATACACACATGGTCTAGGTTAGAAAAAACTACACACAAGGAAGGAAAGTTTAATGAAGAAAGCAAGGGAGGAGGAAGTTTAACAAGGAGAAAAGGGATCCAGCAAGAGAGTTATACAACAGCAACTGCATAACAAAAAGGTAGTAAACCCAGAAGAAAATTCTTATTAAATGTTTATACTTATTAAATCTTTTAGTTTACCATGCAGAAGTTCTTATTTTTTAATTTCATTGAATGTAACTAAAGTTCCCAATCCTGACTCATGTAGGTTTTAATCCTATGTCAAGGGATGAGATTTTGCTTTGTTTTTCACTATTGTAATTTTTTAAAATCTAATAAACTACATGTGAACACCCTCCCTAAAAGTATAATTATAATAATATTACAACAATCAAGCATCAATATCTAAATGCATGAGAAACCTTAAATCATTTTATTCTTTTATCATACTTTACCCTGCACTAGAATACAGCTACAGGGGTTGATTAATATATTTGGAGCATTTCAAATGACAGAAACTCTCATATGGAAGTGAACAGAAAAGTGTTCAGGAAAAAAAAAAACAAAACAAAACAAAACCCAAACTAAACAAAACAAATCAAAAACCCACCAAAACAAAAGAAAACCAAAAACCCTCCATAATGTATAAAAATAAGAAAACAACATTCTGTATCATTGCATTTCTGGGCTGAGAGAGATCAGGTCATTCAGAAAAATACTATCTGATCAAATAAGATATATAAATACAAAACCACACACACACACACATATATCTATAGATACATACACACAAATTTTTTCTCTCTGGAGAGCTTGACTTTCTGTTTATTAATATTATTCTTTTAGTGGAGCTTGGGATGCAGAAGGGGGACAGCATCTCAGTGTGATTGTGTCTATGTGTATTGCAGGTAGTTACCAAGTCCATCGTTATCAGATAAGGTTTAACATCTAGCAATTTGTTTCCTTTGTTATTTAGGACACACAAACTAGTTCACCAAGGGGAAATGATTTCTGTGGCAGTCCTCTGTGTCAGTTTTGGTGTGAGGAGACCAATGCAACGGCTCGGCCTTGTGCTGAAGACGTACCTCCACAAACTGTCAAATGTTATAAAATGCACAAGTGAAACTGAAATTTGTCTCCCTTTTTTATCTCAATGAAATGACATAGTGATCCATCAAAAATAAAACTAAAATTTTAAAAAACCCTATATTTCCTATTTTTAGGTCCACTTCATTTTCATAATCAAAGGCAACCAGATTTGCAGGTGTAAAAACACCAGTGAAGGACTTTGTTCTCTTTACAATCCAATTTTCTAAGGATACAGCTGGAAAATGTTCATCTACAAAGCAAGAATTACCAAAAAACACACTAAATAAATTTTCGTCAGTGTCCTCTTTACTACAGATTAATCCAAATACATATATTTTTAAGAATGCAAGTAATGCCTTCATATGCAATATAAAAATCTCTCCTGAGAAAATGTTCTGCCTTGTAATATTTCTTCCCATGAGGTCAAAATGAGAAAATGGGACACCCATGACAGATGTTTCTTGTAATGCTGAATTTTATGCTATGAAGGCACTCAGCCTCTACTGAACAGATCTGCAGCATGAACACTTAAAAATGATTGGTCTTCTTTCAAAATGTGTTTCTGATGTATGTTGACAGATCAGTGTGGATCTGATGATCAATTAGTTAATGTTTGTACAGTGCTTTGGAGATGTAAAACGCTGTAAGTGCTGAGCATTGCTATTATTACGAGTACACTTCAAGATCCTTAGGTAACTGTTGGGAGCACAGCAGACACGATCTTAATCTATTAATAGCCCTTTATAAGTGCAGTCGTTCCAAGACTGCCAAAACATCCCTATTGTAGCATAATTCTTTTTTCTTTTCTGTTTTTTTTTCAGATAGCATGGGTGTCATGAATGTTAATAGCAAGGAACCAAAATGCTCCTGTCATCTTCCCATTTTTATACATATAGTGTATGAAAGGGTCTGTTTCCTTAAAATGACAGGAGAGAATCACATCGTCCTAAGACTCCAATCCTCTGCATAAGGTCTAATTTGGGATTTGACTGCCAGATAATTAGTAGTTGAGGTAGAACCACACTGTTTTGTGAGTCCCATGGCCCAATTAGTAAATCTGATTGCGAAAGGTTACTAGAAGGGGCCTTTAATCTTACCAGCATTTTACTGTTATTGCATGTGGCAGACAGACCATCCTGTATCAGGGACAGGAAAAAGGAGAAATTTAGTGTCATAGCAAATTATCTGCTGGTGAAAATTGGTACATCTCCTTATTTACATCAGCTCAGAACTTGGCTCCAGGCCTTATAGACATTTCACATAGTGTCTGCAAATGGGTCTCCAGTAACCACTAAGGGTAAGAGGAAAGCTACTCAGTGAGGATGCACGTGTCTACTGATTAAGCAACCGAAATCCAATCAGAGGTAGCAAGCTTTCTGAGCAAAAGAAGTCAGCGTAAATTCAATTAAGGCCAGTGAAGAAAGAGCAAGAAAACAATTAGGACAATAAAAATGTATTTCTGAGTTGTTCTCTTATGCCTGCGCATGCAGGCATGCACAATGACACTCTCACAACCCCACGTGTGTGCCAGTGTTGGTAACTTCTGAGACAGTGTTTGTCAAAAGGCTGTGTTCAGAGATAGGGTGGAGCTGCAGGTAAAGGTCATCACATGACTGATTTAATGTTCGCTTCTTCCAACCTGCCCTGATAAAAACACCACACCTGAAATGGGGCCAGCAGGAGCTGGAGGGACCTTCCAGCAGTCTGCACTGATGCTGGAGGGGACATAACTGTCAGAGGTCCCCAGGGTGTCACCCAGCATTGAGAGAACAGGAGCAGTGTGGGTCAGGAGAGGGACTCCTCACCAGTGCTGTGTTCCGGTTGTGCAAGATGTGAGAGGGGAGAAGACAGGCTGGCAGAGGTGACCCGGGAGCTTTATCCAGTGCATCACTGCATGCTGGGCAACCACTGAATCTCTGTTCTGTTCATGCTTCTTCACCAAAATGAAGTAACAGCTCTGCAAAATGCTGCGTGAATGTGAAGTAGTGGCAATACCAATCCTGTTTACAGGAGTATTTGCTCCTCTCAGTGTTATAGAAGTCTGTTATTAGTCTACAGATCTCATTTATTTTTACTCAGTGCTGTCCACACAATTACCAGTTCTCATTATGAAAATAATTGCTGCCTGTATCACTGTGGTTTTGTTTGATAATATATTTCATGTTCAGAAGGGCCTATTAAAATTATCTAGCCTGACCTCCCACACAAGGAAAGCATTATATCCTCACTGAGACATTCTTACAACAACTCTCACAGTGGAGCTGTTAAAAATACCAGCATATGTTCATTGGCCATTGTACCAGACACATAACAAGGCATCACGCCTTCCCTGAACAATTAAGAATTTTACTGGATCCTGCAGTAGGGTGAGAAGAAAGAAATGTGGCTGTCCTTAAGATTATTAGTAGAATATGTGGAAAACCCAGAGAATAAATATAGCTCCCACTGTATTTATTGTTTTCCCTCCACAGCCATCCTTTTTGTGATGACTAAAAGAAAATCTTCCTTTGTAGTGGTAGTTTTCCACCACCTCTTTTTTTTAACTGGTGTGATTTTTAGAATAATATTCAATTTATTTACTGAAATAGGAGACCTCTTCCAAACCTCTTTGGTCCTTAAGAACATCTGCATTGGTGTGACAGGATTTCTGCCTGTGCCATGTTCTGATCTTTCTTGATATTACACAGCACCTATCACTGTCATAGCCAGCAAAGCAGCCTGATGAAGATGGAAAGCCTACCATGTTAATTTTCAGAGGTGTGCTCTCAACCTGCTGCACGGGGTATTAGCCTCACAGCTCCCATTAACCCCCACTGTGTTGAGTCAAGAACCAAGTGCATAAAGGATGTCAGGCATTATGCACTGGGAGTAATCAAATTTGCTGGTCACTTAGCCCTATCTGCACTTAAAAATGTGTGTTTGGAATAAAAATATTGGATAGCAGCAAAGCTGAAATGCTTGACAGCAGGGGTTGTTTTTCAGACCATCTAAAATACACTTGAGATGTGAATGTACAAGGAAAATTGTCCCAGATTGCTAATGCAGTGTTGGAATTTAAGTAGACTTTTACTTGAGCCATCATTGGTACTGTCACAGCAATTAAACTTTCCAGCAAGGTTTTCCTGCATGTGTGGAGTTATTTATGTGATTGTTTGCACTGTCCCCAGGCCACAGTCTCTCTCGAGCCTCCTTTGTGCTGAGTGTCGGATAAGTCCAAATAACCAGACAGTCCTTGCCCTGTTGAGCTTTCAGTCTGCAAAATGACATCCTAACTCCTCAGCTTGGTGTCACAGTTCAAGAAAAAGCACCCTGGCTGGAGGGGAAAGAGCTGAAACTGCAGGAGTGGTTCTGTCCCCCCCCTTTCATGGAGGAACATAACACATAACAACAGCTGGCTCTTTCCTCTTCACCCTGTGCTCCTGCTGTCAAATCTCTCTTGCTGCCGTGGCATCTGACAACCAAACCTTTCCTTCACCGTCACCTTGGACTTCTTTTTTTACAGAAGCACATTATTAGCAACATAAATTATGGTCTGAGAATGGTGTCACTGAGCACCCAGGATTAAAATCGCATGCTTTAAAACAAAAATGTCAGTCAGACAGGTGCACATAACCTGGTCTGGGGAACATTTTTAACAAATGTGAGATTTCTTTTAACATAGAGGTTTGGAAGGGAAAAGTATTTGCAAATTCATTTGAAGTTTGAATAAGTAAGAAATTGTCATCAATATTTTTTTCTAGATATTCCTACATTTATTTAAAAGTAATCTATGCTGGAAAAAGGAAGATACATGGAAATACCAATTAATAAATATTACTGCAATAAAATAGAGCATTGGAACTGAATTTAAAATGAAATATATTAAGCTTACTCAAAACAAGGCAAAATATTAGGGAGAGAAATACGCATGGAAAATAACATTTTTTCAGCTCTCCTCTCAGCTTCTTGATTTGTTTTAATAACCAAGCCTCAGAGTTATGCAGCCCTGTTTATTACTTGAATTTTAGGGCAAGTTTTATTTAAATGTCGCGGGGAAAGAGTTCCAGGGAAAGGTCACTTGTATTTGAAATTGTCCAGACAGAAATTCCCAATACCAAAACAAAATTACAGTGGGGGTTAGGTCTGAGGTCGGATTTGGGTTCCTCTTCAGTAACAATTTAAACACCATGGACTTGTGCACTACATTTAGATTTGCAAATGCAACAGACAGAATGAGTTATTTAGGTTATTTCAGGCTTATGGAGAGTTTGAAATGAATATTTCTTATCTGGTTTTGAAAGCACTGCACATGTTATAATTAGAGGTGTGATAAAAAGTCTCCATCCCTTCCAACTGGCATGGCAGCTCTGTTAGCCCTTTATTAGCTTTGAAGTTTACATGAAAAATTTGCATCGTCCAGGGACACATGGAAACTTTAGATTTCAAGTGACAGGACAAGGGAAGCAGGAATATTTGGAAATCCATTTTTATGAATGACACCACTGGTGGTTGTAGGTCACTCTGTCTTCTAAGTTCCTGACATTTCTTCTCCAAACCCATAGATGCAAAAATCACAAACTAAACTAATACCTTCTTAAATAGTATTTAAAAGTTCAATTCTTCTGTTTCCTTTCATTTCTTGTGTTTTCTTGATAATCCAAAAAAGACGTGCAAGAGTTATTTGTGTTGAGGTGCAGTAGGGGTAGAAATTTCCCTTTTATTATATTTTTACTTCAATTTGCACATGCACATACTGGGGTGGATCACAAAGAGGCGGTAAGAGTTTTCTGGGCTCATCTGAGGGCTCTGGCACCTCTGCAGGGTTTCACCTCTGGGTTGTCTCAGCAGCCCTTATTAGATTATTTCTGCTAAACGCTTTGCAGCATTCAGCTCTCGCTTAGAGCCTGGCACTACTTGCCCCTTAGCTTGTGCCTGAGGATCCAGCCCTGAAGTGTACTATTTTTCCCCAGATCTATTGTTTGCTGCTGGCACAAGCAAATTCCAAAGGCAGGACACTGAAATGAAAAAAAAATTGCAGACACTTCTTCACTGAGGATTGAATGTCAAGCAGACAGCTCTCTGCAGCTTACTCTCTTATGCCATTTCTCCAACAAATTTAGGGGACACAAATTTTTGCTGAAAAACAGGTCTATTTTGTGTATCAGAAATTTGTGTCACACCAATATTAAAGTGGAGTAGCAGATCACTTGGTTACAGCTAGAGTCCTTTAGTTTACCATCATGAAAAAAGAATTCTTGGTAGGACATAGGGCCCCTAAGGCTGTGCAAAAGCAGTCATAAACATTAGTCTTAGATGAGAATAGCAGAGGAATTCCAGACAAACATTCTGGCTAAGATCGGACCACACATGTATTTTCTGATAGAGCAAGAGACTTTCTCTGAGAAGCTGTGATTGCAAGATTGCAGCTGGATATTGCTGACAGCAACTTAGGCTTTTTTTTCTTCCTTCTACAATCATTGCTAAATATGAACAAAAATCTTCTCCATTGTCCATAATTTGAGGCATATGAAATGGGAATATAACACATTAAGCAAAAAACCACAATGCTTGTAGGAGGCTCTGTTCTAGTAACACGTTGTTTATTTGCTCCATTTACAGCAACTCTCCTGCTCTGGCTCTGAGGTATTAATCTATTTTTCCCAAGTTTCTCAACACTTACTCTGAAAAATTCCCACTGACTGCTTAACAGCCCAGAGCCCTGAGTCACTGGTAGTCCGTGTAATGGACTTGTACAGGCATGTCAGCAAGAGCTGAGGACTGAGAGCTTCATGATTGTTCGTCCTGTGGTCCAGGCTAGCCCACAAACTGTTCAAATATGTTTACCTAGTTCTGTGACTCACTAATTAGTCCCACTGTGGTCACGCTTGTTTCTAATATTTCAGACAACTTACCCATCATGTATATTCTGCAGTTACACTCCTAACTGCAACCCAGATTTCTGCTGGCACACATTTCACCATCACAGAGTGCTGTGGTAACATATTGATTCCTCAGGAGCAGGCAGAGATTTCCTTCACTGTCAAAGAGCTGGGACCAGCTGTCACTTCTCAATCACTACAGTTCTTTCACTGGAAGCAATGCAAAAATAAGGAACTGGTCATTGCCTCATCTTGCAGGTCTGCAGGACCACTTGTATGCACCATCTTGCTTGTCTGAGACTCCTGGGAAAGCACAGTCCATATGTCATACAAGTTAAGGTGAAATATGGACTTGGTTTGCTGGGTCTGTGTTACCTGTGTGAGGCTTTGTCTTCCAGAAAGCCCTGTGAGTGTCACTTCATAGAATCACAGAATGGAATCATAGAATCATTAAGGCTGAAAAAGATCCAAAGCTACCCAGTGGCATTTTGGTACTTTTTGTGTTCTTTCTTTGTGTACAGGCTCAAATGAATGTCTCATCACTTTTAACACAGGTTTCTGGACAGTGCTAAACAAAGGAAAATTTCACTAATATGCAATTATCTTCATTGAAAAAAATATCCAAGAGCTGAAATGCTCTCTATTTTAATATCTTTAGAAAATTTACCTTTGTGGATTCCTAATAAAATGGATAGGCAATAATTTTGAGAAAGCTGAGTTTGCCTTTAGGGAAGAATTAGACAATCTAAAAATTCCGCTCTGAAATGTCTCTTTTGTTGAGCAATTGAAGCTGCCATAATTAAGCAGTGTTTTGTTCTGCCACAGGTTTGTTTACATTTGAGAAAATGCAAGAGAACAATTAAAATTTAATAATATGGTAAACAAGATCTGAATAATTTATTCACAGCAAATAAAATGGATGTTGATAATCACTTTTTTTTTTGAGAATAGAAGACAAAACTGACTTCTAAGACTGTATAGAAATTTTGTTCTTTTGTTTGGAACAAAATTTGATTGGATACATCATCAAAGAAGAAAACACAAGTATTTTTACTTAGCGACAACAGTAAATGTAAAGTATGAGCTCATTTAAAATAGGATAAACTTGAATAATATAGAAATTATGAAATGGAAAATGCTGATTTTGAAGTTTTGTGTGCCAGCTTTTCCCCTAAAAGTAATTTTATATATGTGTACTCTGATGTGTAGTTATGCATTTCTTTATACTTTCAAAGCATTTCTTTATACTTTTAATGGAAATCATCAAGAACCTTTTTTTTTTTTTTGCTATTAACTATAGTGGGATCTGTAAGATTAACTTCAATAGTGCATGACCAAGGTTGTTATTATTATTATTTGTTACACCAGTATCTATACACTCTAGATAAATGAACAGATCAGAATCACATTGTACCTAAGTAGAAAGGCTTACAAGTTAACAGAATGTTTTGTTATACAGATTCTAGAAAACCTTTTTCCCAACAATATGTATTTAGGTTTTTGCTCTGGAGTAAACTAAGTCAGAAGGTACATCTTCCATTTATAAAATATTTTCTATCTTATTGTTAGTTACTTATACAGTCAGTAAATAAAAGATTCTTTATTTTCCTTTATATTTATTTGTTTTAAATATAGACTAATATTCTAAATACAGAAAAGAGTTCTGTGTGATTTGCAGCTCAAATTAATATGCTCAGAAACCATACTCATGGTTCATGGGTGGTTGCTTGACTCTGTAAGTCCTGGGTTTAAGTGAATCCTGGGCTAAAAGCAGGAAGGATAAGCTTTTTGGTCATTTTTTAAAATAAAAGAATACCACTAGAGCACCTTGCTGAAAAGCAATAGGAACAATCCTTCAGAACATTGTGTTCTCCTGCCTCCAACATCCAACAGCCCAGTGCTCTAAATTTAAAGCCTAGCTGTGGGTTTGAGAGGATGTCTAGTCCAACAGAGTAGAATTATTGCTGTAATGCTAAGGAATGCAACAGAAACAACTAACCCATAAAACAACAATAACTAAACCCATAAAATGCAGATTCAAAACTGTATGTGGACTATCTGAGGTTTAATATCTCCTGCAACCTATGGAGAATTTGATGCAATGTAGGACTAAATCCTGTGTCATGCTGGACTGAACTTTCAAACAGCATAGCAGAACAGCAAGAAACTTTAAAAATAGCTCAGTGCCCACAGTGTTTTGTAACTGAAGGGCACAGCCTGTCTCCCATACAACTTGAATGTTGTATTTTTCATTTTTGTGGTACCAAATATAATAAGAAAGTAGAAAAACTGAGGCCCATAGCACTATTCCAAGTTAACAATAAAAAAAATGGGTCTCAAATTTCAGGATTATTTTCCTTTCATGTAACAGGCTGTAATGCTATGTGACATCCACAGCAATTTACAGAGTCATTCATGTAAATATTCATCTAAATAGTCAGTCTTGTTCTTTCCATATGCTGTGCATTTTCCCTTTCTGTCCTGTCCCAACCTGGCAGTAATCTGGAGAGAAAAAAAATTAAATTAACTTCCTCGTTTCTTCTGGTTGCCCAACTGCACAAATGTTAATGTTGAATATTTTGGTGCAAGTTTTCTCTTTTTAGAGCAATAAATGAAAGCCTAGGGCTTGGGTCTGCACAAACATCCTCAGTGTGCTACTGGGGCAGTGTATGGGAATGGCATGAAGGATAAAGATATCAGGGCAAATCTCAGAAAACTTGAATGAAACACCAAGCTGCTGAAAAATTTGAAGTCTGCAAGTCTCCTCTGGTCAGTGTCGAACCAGATCTCCACCACTGCTGGAGTAAATGAAAAGAACCTTTGACATGCATCAGATATTTATGGCAAATTATACTTAACTGGTTCAGTGTGTCCAGAAAAGTGTTAAAAAAGAGTGAGTTTTTGCTTTGGTTGGGGAAAATGGGTTGAAGATTCCTTCTCCACCAGTAGAGCTTATGTAGTTTGAAGACCAGATATGAAATGGGCCAAGCAAGGGGGTCTCCACTCCACCATTCCTCTGGGCATGGTGTGAACTCACTGCAGCTGAAGAGGAAGACTGCTTCTGTGAGCCTGTACACACTCATAGCATAGATGTGATGTTGGCATGCCAGGCTGGAAGAGATACTTGCTGTGTTACCAGAAACAATAACTTTGACATTTAAAATATAACTTTCATCTTCAGGCCTAATAAAATGTATAGTAAAAAAGATATTCTGAAGTCTCCCAAATCTTGAAGTAGCCAACACAGTAGCTGGAATGAACTCACCAAAGAAATCAGTTTATGTTTCACTGCAGAATCTATGGCTTAACCTACAGTACCAACTCTAATAATATCAGACATGTAGTGTTAACTGCCTGAGACTGCTAAAGCTCATTAACTAACCTACAGGTTTTTTTATTGTTGCTGCAAAGTCCATAAATGAAAAGATCCAGTCATCCATTAAGTGCACAGCATAAATCATTTGTACCTGCAGACTGTGTCTTTTGCAAAGCAAGAAGTCATGTGTACCAGTAATAAACAGGAAAAACCTAAGAAAACTCACTAAGAACCTAGGCATCTTGGCAGGTTTTATTCTTCCTCATCCTTCACCACTAGCTCTTGTACTTTATTCTACAAAAGTTTCTCATTTTTAGCTCTTTGTTATCAGTGAGCAAAAATGCCTCCTACAGATGAACAGATATATTTTTTTCTCCATCTGTTGAGGCATTTTCTTTGCTGTGCTCTGGAAATTTGCCAAAAAGAAAGAAGATAACACTTCTGAACACAGGATGGATGGCAGACATAAATCCGATGAAAAGATGGACTACAGCAGCTGACTGATGATTTCACAAAGGCTGTTTTGTTGATTCTCACTGAACCTGAGGTTTTCTTCTTCAATTTGTGTCAGTGAGGACAAGGATGTTCAAATCACTCCCTGGAAGAAGTGCAGGGTATTTTTTAATTACATGACTTTTGTCCTTCTTGGATTTTTGGCACTCCAATTAAATGAAGCCAGACATTACCATTACAGGTGGGAATTCACTGGGGAGGTAAGAAAGTGGTACACAAGGTATCTGCCTACACTTCATAGCAATAGCCAATTGTATTTTCACTTTTCACTGTGTGTGAATTACACAGTTAAAGAACAAGATATTCAGAGAAATGGTCTTTGAAAGCCACTCAGTGTTTATGGGTTTTGGTGGCCTTTGAAAAAAAAAAACAAACAGCTTGCTTCAATCAGGGTATCTTGCAAGGCTGAAGTTTTTGCTCATCGATTACCTTGCTTTAAGATACAGGAATAGTGGAAGACATATTAATGATTTCAACCTACATATCATTCTTTCAGGGAAAGTTTGGATTATCCCTTCCAAATCAGGGAGGATATACCTCACCAAGCCCAAACTGGTGATTGAACCTTTCACATAAAATATCCATTCAAGCAGCAAAACTCTTTTGGCCCAAGAGAGGGTTTGATATATACTTCAGTGTTAGTTATGATGCCTTTGCAAACAGGTACTAGTCCAACATGATAGAATTGATTGTGTGGTGGCTGCTATGGCTGAATGATACTCTTTGATTTACTGACCTGAGGATAAATCCACTTCCCAATGTCCAGTGGGAGTCAATGGAAAGTCTCCTAGTCTATCAGAGGTTTATGGATTAGGTCCCTTCTGCACAATTAAAAGAAGTTCCTTCTCAGAGAAAAAGAAGAGAGAAGAAAACAAGCTCGAAAGCCAGTTAAGGATGCTCTTCATTTCTTTCTGAGGGCTGCTTTAGGCATTGTATTGAACAAGTATATACAAACAGCCTCTCAGCCTCTTGTGAATTACAATTGTTATATGTTTCCTTTGAAATGAATACTTGGCCCTTTGCCCTAAATAACACAGTAGTTGTTTGTGGGGTTCTTTTGGTTTTGTTGTTTTGGTTTTTGGTTTTTTTTGTTTGTTTGTTTTGTTGGTTGGTTGGTTTTGGTTTTGGTTTTTTATGTTTTTCCATTAAATTACAAGCAGAACATTAAGTTTAAACACTAGCTTTCTTCCCTAAGGAATAGAATGAACTATTAATGTCTAGGTTGGTGTGTTTCAGTCAGACTTTTTTCTTCCCATTCTCTTCATTTATGTTATGTTTAAACAAGCTTTAATTTTTATTTTTTTTTAATGTGCTTAGCTTGGGCAAATAAATATCTCCCACCCTCACTTAGTAATTTATGAGAAGAGGTCCTCCTTTTACTATCCACTTCCAAGTGTAGAGTGAGGCTACTTATCATTTTGCAGTTATCTTTGCTCTCTATGGTCCTGTTAATATACAATATTGAAAGGAAGACCTCCAGGACTTCCTACTTTACATGTAGTATTTCAACAGAGATCATATCATTAAACAGCAGAATGACAACAGGAATACACATTATTCTAACTAGATGAGCAACAGTGATGATTTACTAGCACAAGGTGTAAACCCAAGTCCTCTTCTAGTAGGTACATCAAGTTGCATTAATAGCTCTTTCACAATTTGTTTATGACAACATTGCAAACTGGAGAAGTCAGGCCCTTTTTTCTAGCCATTCCCACTTCATTTCAGTAGCTGAAATTTCAGTGGCTGCAGTGGTTTGACAAATATCAAACTGGCCCTAAGAAGGGGCAAGGGCAAGTTCTCACAGAATCATAGAACCATAGAATCATAGAAACACAGAATGACTGGGGTTGGAAGGGACCTTAACATCATCTAATTCCAACCCCTCTGCCATGGGCAGGGACACCTTCCACTAGACCAGGTTGCTCAGGGCTCCATTCAACGTGACCTTGAACACTTCCAAAGACAAGGCATCCACAGCTTCTCTGAGCAACCTGTTCCAGTGCTTACTACCATCACAGCATTGAATATCTTACCATCTAATCTAAATCTACCCTCTTTCATTTTAAGAGTAAAGACAGTGGGAAGTGAAATAATATTAGTTTTGTATCTGGTATGAAATAGTTAACATTCTGAAGCCAATTTCCCTTGTCCTGTCACAACATGCTCTAAAGTATCCCAATAATAGGTGCCACATTCTTCTCCCAGATGTGCCAGGAAGTTTCTATTCTGTGCAACCCTCTGTCTGTCAGCACCACTGTTGACCAGATCAGGTCTTTGCCGGTTGAAGTCTGGTTTATCTGATCCTACAAGGCCGTCTTCACAGATACATATCCTTCCTTATTTTACATGCTGGCTATTCTTAGCTGTTATTGTTTCATGACCTTCAATGTGATTTGTATTCTCATTATGAGACTTGCAATATTTTCAAATATTTCTTCCATATAAACAGCTCAGGATTATCTTCCAAAAGAAAGTGGGGATGAAAGTAGAGCAGATGTGAGAATTATAGAAATGGAACCCAAACCTCAGAAATCTCTAATACTTGCTGGAAATTCTTGCATCAAGGAAAAGGGCAGGCATGATTTTTTCTTTTTTTTTTTTTTTTTTTTGTAGAGCCTGTGATAATACATATTCACTGTGGGAATTTGCTCAAAAATTTTACAGTGTAGTATATTCTCAATAAGGCAAAAAAAGCAGTAGATCAGTGAAAAAAATACAGGTTTTTTATACTTTTTGCACAGTAAGTACATGAAATTTTGACTGTGCATGTGCCCTGAGATTTGTCAAGTCTCTGCATTGCTTGTAACTCATGAACAGCTGCCTGCTCTTCTGCTTTACCTAACTCCAGACAGAAGATTTAGACAAATAGTGTCCTTGAAAGTGTGAAAAAAAAACTTTATCAAAGCAAATCCATTTATAGTTTCCTTCCTTCCTTCCTTCCTTCCTTCCTTCCTTCCTTCCTTCCTTCCTTCCTTCCTTCCTTCCTTCCTTCCTTCCTTCCTTCCTTCCTTCCTTCCTTCCTTCCTTCCTTCCTTCCTTCCTTCCTTTCCTTTTTTTCAGAAGTAAAGTCCTTAATAGAACATTGCTGGGAAAAAAACAACAATAAAAATCAAACCAAAAGCAAATAAAAACTTCCCACCCCAAAACCCCAAATCAATCTGAAATCATGGAAGAATCAGGTCTAAAAAGCAATTTTCTGCAGTCTTTTAACAACATAAAGGCTAGGTGTTCTCATTTGTGGTACAGACCACCCCTCCAAGAAATTGCATTAGAATCCACCAAACTAGCCACAAGGAACAGGCTGTGTTTAAGATTAGTTTGAACCTTAAATATGCAAAAAAGCATATGCTAATAATGTTAAGCTCTTTAAGAACAGATTTTTCTCTCATCAGATGTGTTCTTGCAATATGTGATACAATGGATGGGATTCATCCACTGTGAAAAAAAAATGGGCACCTGGTAAAAACAGCCATAAAAACTCTTCTAAAATTGCTCTTTCAACTTGATCAATTCCTAATAGGCTTAAGTTTTTAATTGAAGTTCCTATGAGAAGTCCTTCCTTCGTTAAAAGAACTTCTTATATTGTTTCTAAATTATATCACTAAGCCAGCTTCTGATACCCTGATGCAGTAGTGAGTTTATCAGTGTTTTGATTCCAATTTTAAACAATAATTTTGTTTCAGTCAATGCATCATCCACTCCTGATTTAGCTAGATACAACAGTACAATGACCTCAGTAAGTGAGAAGAAGTAAATCTAATGAGAAAATTGTTTCTGGATTGCCCGGCAGAGGGAATGGTGCCTGATTTCCTTACCCTCTCAATTTACATAAGTTTCAGTCTGGCCAGGAAGAGCTGACCTTGGGCAAAGCTGGGAATAGTAGTACCCTAAGATATACTTCCCTACATAAGACTGAGGCAGTCTTCATTACTGAGACAGTGTGCACATTTTTAAGCAAATCAAGAGTTACAAAGGTGTATGAAAATCTATTTTAGTGAGAAGGTTTAAGAGACTTGCATATGGCTAAGTCCTCAATGACACAGCAGTTTCTAGCACCATTCTGGATTGGGATGCTGTGGCTGAAGGTAGGTTAGATGTCTGAGGTAGGAGAACACGTTTTATGTCACAATGCAGCCTAATTACTGAATTATTAGAGGTGTTTTGTGTCAAGGATTTAAAGATGGGTCATTTTTCAAGTCACTCTCTGTCCCAGGACTCCTGTGGTCACTCCATTTTTCACGGTTTAGCATTTTCTTCCCTTAAGTTGCTTCTCCAAATGTAAGACTTACCCTACCTTCTCTACTAGCTGTAATCAGCACCAGGTCAAAGCAATTAATTCTCTTCAAAGAGTTGTATTTGCATAGACCCATATGGCTGCTTCCCATGTGACTCTGTGAGCTAATTAAACTTGACTTTATTTTGCCCTCTTCCATTTTCCTCTACCTGAGGAATCAGTTCTCCAGTGCCTCAAACTCTGCACCCATGTTCAACCCCTTTAAAGTCAGCTTCTTGCCACTAGGAAGTCTTCCTATGTATTAAACTTAATTCATCCATATATTTAATTCAATTACATCATTTTAATTGTGTAATTTTACATCTCCTTAAGCAGGAGGTTTTGGCACAGGTACAATTTTATAGCTGAGTAGATTTAAAGGGATGTCTGTGAACATCTTACTAGAGAAGAAGACTACATTTATTACTGCCATGTTGAGGAGCTATGATTAGGAAAACCAGGGCAGTTTTCCAGGATCTTGGATGCTGGGGTCAGCAGGCCAAGTCATATGGCAAAGAGAATTATCCAATCTAGAAACAGCTTCTTCTTGGGGCAACCACATTTCTATTGCAATTATTTGTATGGCTTTAAGCTGAAAGGGGGTAGATTTAGCTTGGATTTTAGGGAGGAAACCTTTACTGTGAGAGTGATGAAGGAACAGGTTTGTCAAGAAGAGATGTGGATGCCCCATCCCTGGTAGTGTTCACTGCCAGGTTGGATGGGGCTCTGAGCAACCTGGTCTAGTGGTAAGGTGTCCCTGCCCATGCCAGTGGGTTGGAACAATATGGTTCTTAAAGTCCCTTTCAACCCAAACTATTCTCTGATTCTATTAAATTTATTTGATTTGTGTTTGGTATACATTGGTTTAGAAAGCAAAACTAGAAAAGTATTTTATTTAATTCTTATGACATCCTACTGCAGAATTGATCTTTATACTGTATTTTTCCAGTTCTTTGTACATTTTAGTTTTAAATACTGTGATGTAAGGTCGCAATTCAAGAGATTTCTCAGAATATGAAGTTTTCACTTAGGTCGGTTTAACAAAAGAAGTAACAATCCCACTCTTTGAGTGACCTCCTCCCCACAAACTTTCACTCACTCTTTCTGTCCTCCAGTGCTAAATCCCACAATGGGGTTACTACAGGCCTTCTATGATTTGTCAGTCAATCCTTTGATGCATTTTCTAGAGCAGACTTTGGTCTAAAAAATACAGATTTGATTCATTAGTGGGTAGAGAAACTTATGACAGATTTTTGAGGCAGAAAAAACATTTTGTTTGATCTGTCACATGGCCTTTTATTTCAAGCTCTCTTTACCCTTTCTTAAAATCTCTTTAAAAATGGAACTGAATTCTGGCAAGAAACAATCATTTGAACTGGAAAGTCAAAACATATTGGTTTAATGTTGAAAAAGTAAAGCAAATAATATTTTTTTGAGCTTTTTACCCTAGCTGAGGTTAAGATGTAACAGAAATGGGTGAGTACATTTGGTCATGTTCTGACCATCCTGAGTCAGCACCCTTCAGAAAAAAATATTGCCTGCTACTTCTGCATGTAGCTTTTAGGTTGTAATCCATTAATAATATTATAATTATAGATGACTTTGTAATTAATTTTGAATATAAGCCATTCCCTATAGCACTATCCATCCTGTTCTCAGAAATATTTGCCACAGGAGACAGATCCAACAGGATCACTGGTTTTGGTTTTACCTTTCCCACTATCTATTTATTCAAGGCTCTTTCTTCCCCTCCACCACCACCACACCCCCAAAAACATTATACATAAATAAAATCATAGAATGCTTTTCATTTAAAGGGACCCTACAGATCATCTAGTCCCAAGCCCCCTGCCATAAGCAGGGACACCTTCCCACTAGACCAGGTTGCTCAGAGCCCCATCCAACCTGGCTTTGACATTTCCATTGTTCAAGCATCCATAGCTCCTCTTTGCAGCATATCCATCTATTGCTTTCTGTAGTAAAGAAAGTGGGAAGTGAAATAATATTGGCTTTGTATCTGGTATGAAATAGTTAACATTCTGAAGCCAAGACCATCACTTGAATCCCAATATACCTCCCATTTAATCCATCTGCTGAGGAGGGATGCAATATTGTCAGTCATCAAGCAGGAGGATTTTAGCTATGCCCATAAAATACTCACATGACTTCCCTTAGCTAAATGTTAATTAAAACACAGCAAGAAGTGGCCTGGGAACCCCAGAGGTTTTTTCTCTATCTTGGCTATGTCAGGACTCTCCATACATGAAGTACTGAAAAAGGTTTGCTGTGCCTCAGAGACACAGGATAAGTGGTCAGCAGACCTGATTCCAATCTTATCTGCGCCAGAGAGCTTGTCCAAAATATTTCCTTCTGCTTCGGGTTCCCCATGTACAAAACTTCTCTGATAGCATCTGCGTGCTCACGAGAAAAAACTCGCTGTGAGGCCTAATTAAGAGTAGTGCAAAGTCTCGAAATCCTCGGGCAAACAATAGATAAATATATAACAATTGTGTTTATACACAGCAAAAATACCATTTTAGACAGCTCCACAGGGAATTTCCTGAGTAAAAATGGTTAAGTACTTTCCTTAAGCTGAAAAAATATTAACTGCTTTGTATACTCTCTATAAAGCAGCAAACAAGCAAATAATCTTGAGTGAATGAATTATAGAATTATTAAGTTTGGAAAAGAGCTCCAAGATCAAATCCAGCCTTTGGCCAAATGCCACCATGCCTATTTAAAGCATATCAAAAAGTGCCATGTCTACTTTTATTTTTTTAACACTTTCAGGGATGATGATTCCACCACTTCCCTGGGGAGCCTGTTCTGAAGCTTAGCCACTCTTTCAGTGAAAAAAAAAATAATTAATTGGTGTCAGAAAGAATCTACCTGGAAACATTCAGGTAATATGGTCACCTTTTTTTCTTTTTTTTTTTTATGAATTTTCATAAATTTTTGTTTCTTTTCTTTAATATTGGAAGGATCCAGAAAGAAGAAAATTTCTTTAGAAGTATCTATAATAGGTTTGATTCTCTATCATTTAGTGAGTTAACAAGGTGATTTTAAACAGAAGGCTTTCAGGGTATGCATGTGTGAGCTGGCAGTTTTCTTCCTTTATAGTCTCCCATATAGACAGAATTATGGAACCCATCATGTATATAGTAAGGTAACAACACTGTGCAAACAACCTTTTAAGTCTTACAGTCTGGGTATTTCCTAACCCCACCATTATTTTTAAAAATTCCTTCCGAAACCTTCAAGTGACTCAAAGCCCCATTTAGAAAAGTGTATCCAACCTTATTAAAAAATGTACAGAGTTAATTATGCGGGGCATAATTTACATAACAGAACAGTGTCACCACAGCAGATCAAGGCAAATTAGTGTAAGAAACAGTACCAACCTTCTGGCTTAATGAGTTTTGCTCATGACATGAACAAGTGCTAAGTCTTCCCTCCGCCTTGCCCTGGTGTATATAATTGACCGTAACATTGCATGGTTAATTATTTGAGCATTTAATCTCAACATGAAAAAATACAGAATGCATTACCTCTTTCTTTTGTCAAAAGTTTTTATAATTAATATTGAGAGATTAAAATAACTGATTATAGCTTACATTGCCATAGAGCTGTTGATACAAACTGTGAGATCATTAGTTTGAGTCACACAAGTCCCTTCTTATCCAACTTTCTTTTATAATTCTTAGTATGTTCTGGCAGCTCACATGGAGCAAAATTTCCCCTTTCCTGTTTTTACCTAATTTGACACTTGCAGCACTTGATTTCAGAACCCCATAATGTGCAAGGAGAATGTGTGTCCTGGGAGATAAATTTTCTGTCTTAGGTTTAGGGGACTGTGAGTTGAAACCTTAAAGCGTTTTCTTTATTACATATTTTGTATGCCTGTTTCCCTCTCACTGGAATATGGATGGCTACATTCTCACCACATAATTATCTTTATTGCCTATAAACAGGCTGCATTTGACTTGAACATTTCAGCTTTTTTAATGTCTGGCAAGGAAACAAAACCTATAGTAAATTAAGTCTGATTTCCATGAAGCTCTATGTGCATTCAAAGCTTGGTATGTGTTTTGTGTGAAGCCTATAATCCTTGTATAAAATGTTTAATTAACCTCTTTCAGAACATTTGTAATATTTTTCCACTGAATTCATGAGACTGTGTGGGCATCCACTGCTAGCTAATTTACAATATGTTTGCTTCCACTTCCCAAAATGTTGTGTGTAACTTAGTGGATGATCCTAGATACAGATGATGTCATTGCGAATCTTGCTATTGGTTTTTACACCAAAAAGATTAGTGATTTTTCCCCATTTTTCTATTTTTGTTCTATTTCTTTTCTTCACATTTATTCAACACAGGGAGCTGAATGGTTTGCTTTGCTGTTGGGGTTTTTTTGTGCAATACAATGGTTAACAATGTAAAGTATTTGTGCTGTTACCAGACTGAAGGTTTCTTCTGATTTATAGAAACATAGAGGCATTTAGGATGGAAAAGACCTCTAAAATCATTGAGTACAGCCATAAGACTAACCTTTTAATGGCTATCCTTGCTGTGCCTCAATGGCCAGCTCACAGCCAGCAGCAGTTGGAGGAGCTTTTTTACAAGTTACATCCTCTGAGATGGGCTTAAAACATGTTCTTCAATATGTTCCCCCAGATGGCCTCATGGCTCCCTAAACTTCTAGGGGAGGTTTAGACTAGATATTAGGAAAAATTTCTTCTCTACAAGAGTTTTCAGCCATTGGAATAGGCTGCCCAGGGAAGTGGTGTAATTGCCATACCTGGAAGGTGTGTGGATGTGACACCTGAGGACACAGTTTCTTGATCTCCAACGTGGTGCTGGTTTAATGGATGGACCCAATAATCTTGGAAATCTTTTTCCAACCTCAGTGATTTATGATTCTTTCATTCTATTATTCTTTGAATCTGTAGTCATCATTCTTGCCTTTCCCAGAGGTAAGAGACATCATGTGTAGTTAGACCCAGGAGAAAAATGCCCTTTTCTTTCCCACCTTGGTGGGTTTTTGTGCTAAGAGGAAGAACTGCCTAGAGGGGTATTTATAGAGGAAAATGCCTGGTTTTTTTATTAAGTATGGGTGATCAGGAAAACAAAGATTAAACACATGAAGAGGTGAACAGGTGCTATGAAAGAACTCTGTATTCAGGTTCAGCTGTGTTGACTGGGTACAGGGAAAGTGAGGAAAGAAGTGATTGACATGTTATGACTACGGAGAGGCTTAGCAGCAGCCAATTTCCAATTGAAACACAAAAAACTAGGCCCATGTTTGGGCCTTTTTATGAAATTTATTGCTGCAGGTCTTCCTCTGTACCAGGAAGTCATAAACTCATAAAACTCTAGATATTAGTGGTTACCTCTACTTCTTGAAGGGCAGGGGAGATGAGTAGAGTGGAAAAGAAAAAAAAAGTGCACAGACTTATAGAAAACAGTTAGAAGAGGGATAGAAGTTACAAGAGATAGAAATTGAATTGATACCAAAAATTCAGGATCATATATAATCTCTTTCAGCATAACATCTGGCCTGTATTACTCTACTCTGGGAAGGGCTTCCTTACCTTTTGGACAAGATTTAAAACCAAGGGCATGAGATATTGACACAGAGCTGCAATGAAAGGTCCTTGTATTGTGGATAACTTCCAAAGTCCCTGACAGTGACACTGTCCTTTAGATTGGCTGCAGGATAACTCTTAGGTCAGCATTTTCAGGGGAAGATGGAAACAAGCAGTTATGCTCCTGCTTTGACCTCTTTACGAGAGACACAAGATGTGTTGCTAAGGATTAAGGTTACCTGTAATAGGGTGCAAAGGCACCATTGCCAGCTATTCCCAGTATGGTTTTTCATAGGAGAAAGTTTAAAATGGCTGCATGTGAAAGTAAATCTTGACAGCACATGACCTGGGAGGTAGTGAGCAGTGAAGAGCCTTTTATGAACTACATTTGCCTTAATGTCTCGTTTTAGGGAGATGAT
Organism: Molothrus ater; assembly: GCF_012460135.2. NCBI lineage: Eukaryota > Metazoa > Chordata > Aves > Passeriformes > Icteridae > Molothrus > Molothrus ater. The sequence goes on from NC_050479.2 coordinate 84,896,408, forward strand.
TATAGCTGTTGATCTGGATATGTTGCCACACAGATAATGGAGTCCATTCACTCTCACATGTATCAACCCCTGTGGAATAGGGATAACCTATTTTATTGATAATAGACTATTAAAAAACCATAAAAATGGGCAAAAACATTCTTATGATTTCCAACAGTTACAGAGGAAGAAACTGACCACTGCTCAGTGATCATCAAGGTAACATGCTGATGTTTCTTACAAGTTATTTCAACAGGTGAAAGGGAGAGGAGAGAAAAAAATAAAAGGGCTGTTATTCCTCTGTCTTTTGAGATATTTCATCAAGAACAATGCTGGATGCCCTATGAACACCTTCTTTTCACCCCAGAAGGCTCCAGGGTTACTTTATGTGACTTAGTTTCCACCATTGCTCCGATGATGAGATAAAGTCTTTACCAGATTTTATCCCGTTATCAGGAAGTTATTTCTCTTTAAATTTCCTTAGCCTGCTACTACATCTCAAGATAATATTTTGTATATTTTAACATATTAATATAATATATAATATCCATAAATACTGATATAATACAGAATATCCATAAATGTATAGGAATTTCTTTTTTCTTCAATTCTATGTGTAACTATGTGGACCTTCCCTTACTTCTACTGCCACGAGCAGCAGTGGGGAGCAGTGCTACAGCACTGGCACTGGGTTTGCACCTGAGATGCTGTGTTACACAGCATTAGCAAATCTATCTTGCCTCCCTTCCCCATGCTTGCAATCTGCCAAAGGAAATATCTCGATAATACTTGAAAAATGCTTAGTCTAGAACCATGGGCAGATTTTTTGTTGCTGGTTCTGAGTACAAGGCAAAACAGGAGAGGATTATGCAGCTGAATGAGCAGTAGTGATAAGAGAAATTCGGGGACAAAAAATGCCTTATTCCTGGAAAGCCAGGGCAACATCTGAGGCTGAAAACAGATCACTGCTATGAGACTCTCACCAAGCAGAGAGAAACAACTGACAATAACTACCTGGAAGCTGCCTGTTGTCCCTAACTGCTAATACACTCTTCCATGTCAATTTGACACAGAATAGTCTAGCTGCAGTGGTCCACATAAATATGGTAGTGGCATGAAAAAGATGCTGCTATGGATGTCTGACTGGGAGCACCAGAAACAGAGCCCAATTGTTCATCCCCTGACACCTGGCCCAAAGAACAGTGCCACCAAAGGACTCTCTGCAACTTGACCATGCTTTCCTTTTTGGAGAAAAATGAACATATGGTCACAGGAGATAGATGATGTGAGCCTTCTACTGATGATCCCCTCATCTCACCTACTGCTTGCTCATAAAGCCTCAGCCAAGCACTTTGACCACAGGAATGAGCTCTTCAATCATCCAGGAGCATCTGCATGCAGTATGATGTTAGCCTGTACATTTCAGCACTTCAGAGCTCAGAGCACATACTTAATATTTGGCTTGAGAGACAGAGTGCTGTTACCTTTCCTGTATTGGGGTTGACAGCTGCAGCTATAAAACTGCCCAGACAACTGATTCAGTGAAGTGATTTAATCATCTGGAGACACAGTCAGCAGCTGGCAGGGACAATTCATGCAGAGGCCTTGAGCAACCCTTTAGAAAGACATATGAACCCCAGAGCCTCAACAGAACTGTCTGAATCTGGTCCACCTTGGAAAATCCTTAAGAACTTTCTGGCTCTATTCTCTTTTCTTGTGAGCTTTGAAAAAAATATTCTGGTTTGGATAGGTCAGTCCATAGTCTTCTAAAGAAATAAGGGCATTTTATTTATTTCTTTCTCTGTTTTACTTGGAAATATCTCATAGAATCATAGCATGGCTTGGGTTAAAAGGGACCTTAAAAATCCTCAAGTTTCAACCCCCCTGCCATAGGTAGACACATCTTCCACTAGACCATGTTGCTCAAAGACTCATCAATCTTGGCTTTGAACACTTCCAGGGATGTGGCATCTACATTTTCTGGGCAACCTGTTCTAGTGCCTCACCATGCTCAGAGTAAAGAACTTTTTCCTAATGTCTAATCTAATCCCCTTCTTTTAGTTTAGAACTGATTTTCTTTGTCCTATTGCATCCTTCTGCATTCGTCATTCTGTTATATTGCAAAGAATCACGGAGTTTTTGATGCTCCTGGCTTGCAGACTGTGGCTAAAGCATGGGAAACCTCATCAAATTAATATCACACAAAATGAAAAAGGAAGGTAGCAGAAAATCTAAAGTGAAGTACCAAACCATAGACATTAAGGCAGGAAATAAGGACTTTGTCATAAAGAAAGTGCAATGAAGAAAAGACATTAAAATTCAGTAAACTGAATATTGCAATGAGTGTCACCTCAAACACAGGCAACTATTTTTTTGATGTGAAAATATATCTGCTCTGGAGAGCACATTGGTGTTATTCTTGGTTTCAGATAGTGATGCTGTCTGATCTGAACTGTGTTACTGATGTTACAACTGTCCAACCTGCCTGGATGATATGCTAGCTGGCAGGAGACAGAACTGACATTTCTGGTCTCAAAGGCACTTGTGTTCACTTTGTTATGTCCAGACTTTTGGTATTTAGCAAACACCTCTTACTCTGACGCAACTGATGTTACATTGCTATGACTCTCAAGTTTCATTGCAGCTATCCAGATAGCAACCCCTGTGATCTGATAATGCTTCTAGTTTTAGCACCTATTTTACTTTTGTTTCTCCTCAAAATGCCATCAATTGAGCCATTCCTTGCACCCTGGTTTTGTATCACTGGTGAGCACCGAGCATTTTCATTGTGGAAGTGAAAAGTGAAAGAGATGCTGGGAGGGTCCCAGAGACCCCCACACCAAAGTTTCATTGTAGAAACTGAGGGGTGATAACCAATGTCCCTGCAGGGAGCTCAGGAAAGACACTGAAGGATCCTACTCAGACCACAAGCCAGCATCAAAAGGCTTTGGAGAGTGCCAGTTGCCCAAAACAATGATCTTAGGAGCCATAAGCAAAACTCCAACTGCACTATTGAAAACCAAGTCAGCTTTGGCCTGCCTTGACACAGGAATGGATTCCTGGTAGCTTGTCTTCACACAGCTTTTGAAGTGGAAGTGCTTTTCTTCTTACAAAATGAACCATATCTGTGCCCAAGCTTTCATTTACTGCTCTGCTCACACACAAGTTTGTGAGTGATGAAGCAGAGTTGAAGCAGAGAGCCTGCTTTATCTTGTCCAGCTTCCTTCTGTGCATCGTAATTATATATGTATTTATTAATTAGTTTATTTAGATATTTGGAAATACCCTGATGAATAAAAAGGTACATATTTTAGTTTTCTGATTATTTCCATTTCCCTTAAGACTCCATTTGAAGCCTGCAATTATTTTTCCCAGTACAGCATTCCCATGTCTTGCCCATATGCCTGCCCATGGCACTCCAGGCACCACTGCTCGTGCAGTCTATAGTTGACCATGCAAGATATTCCAGTGCACAACAGTGGCTCTGCAAAATTGTCTCAGTCTTTCCATGTTGTATGTTCATTGTCAGTTGGCTTCTGCCCACAGGTCCTCTGGCTTTATGACTGCCAAAAAAGAATAAGTTCAGATTTTAGTTGCTATGTCTTCCTGTTCTCAAGTTCAAGTCGAAGGAGATTTGGAAGGGTTTGTTAAATACAACTTATCTTTTTTACTCAAATAAGCATAACAGATAATCCATCTGACATAGATAATCCACCAGACATAGATTGTTGACTGACTCCTACAAGCTTATGTTTCTCTATAGCCATTTTCTTTCTGAAAAGAAGCACAGCCACACTGAATGGAGATGTTTAATTACTTTAAAGAGATTATTTCATATTCCTTCCTGTGCCACATGGAAGCTTTCACCCATCTCACCTGGTGTGTGATTTAAATGCACGGTCTAAGCAAATTTTAACTTTTTGACTTGGATATGAAAACTATAAGGCTCATGAAAGAGCAAGGCTTGGTAGGATATGTTTTCAGAGATTTACAATATATGCTGCAAGCATAAAATAAGGAATGGCACGGGGAAGGTAAAACACATTGCAAAGTATCTTAGCACATAAAAATGGAAGAAGGAAGAAAACTCAGAAATTAAAAGTAGGCAAAGAAAATGTGGTACAAGGATATGCAGCCTGTGAAATATATTGCCAGATAAACAGCTTAGAAAAGAGGGATAAAGCTGGACTCCCTGGGTGGGCACATGCCTTCCCCACCATCTAAATGTGTACTGGAACAAGAGTGATCTGTGTGCACACCTCCCTTCTTTTTGGATACAAAACTTGTGCTTTAGGGTGTAATTTAAGCATTAGCTATTAGAATAAAGGGAGTTTTACAGTCAGAGACTTCTGATATTTTTGACAAAGCAGCATGTGTCTGAGATTTCCAGAGACTGCATTCTGGTTATAATGAGTCACTGGTCTGACCTAGAGCAGAAATTTCTTTGTGGCAAAAGGGATGTATTTAAGTATGATTTCATAAATATTCCTCTTGTTCATGCTGTAGATGCTGCCTTTGTCTTGACTGTGCTTGATAAGGTCTGCATACAGCCAGGCTTGTGCTGACTATTGGCTTCTCTCCCCAGATAGCAACATGAGGAATTTCAAGACAGTTAAGAAAGGGAGAGTAATATTTTCAGAGAATCATAGAATGATTTGGGTTGAAAGGGATCTTAGAAGTCATCTAGATTTAACCCCACTGCCATGGGCAGAAATGCCACCCACTAGACCAGGCTGCTCAAATCCACATCCAACCTGGCCTTGAGCACTCCCAGGGATGTGGCATCCACAGCTTCTCTGGGCAACCTGTTCCTTACCCTCTGAATAAAAACTACATCCTAACATCTAGCCTAATTCTCCCTTCCTGTAGTTCAAAACCTTTCATCTCTGTACTTATAACTATTTTCTCATGCAAAAATCATTCTAAATCTTTTTGTAATGCCCATTTGATTGCTGAAAGGTCACAATGAGTTCTCCCATATATGTGGAAGTACAGTTCAAGATGTATTTCAGACTAATCTCCAATCATTAGTTGTGTCTTTCACAATTTAAGTTGTTTGTCACAGCAAGTACATGGCACCTGACAAGACCTCTGCTGCTTGCTATTAACTTTTTGGGACCAGAGGATTGGATCACTGTGAGGCTTGTCAAGTCAGTTGATCAGCAGACAGTTGATGCTTTGGCTTAGAAGTTTATTTGGTGCTGCTCACTCATTGTAAACAAAAGGAAGAGTCTTCCGTCAACATTTCTTTTCATTACTTTATTCAGTAATTGGATCTAAAGTAATGCACTTATCCCCAAATGTTGACACTCTTGCATTTAAGGTGACAATTTGTTGTAAACTTATTTTTAATCCTTTTGTGGATATTGTGGTATGTAAATGCACTATGCTGTGCCAACACTGTATTAGGGCTTAGGCCATTAACAAACAAATGCCCATGTGTTTGACTAACAGGCTTTAAACTTTTGTTCCTTACCTTATTTGTCCCTCCGGAAAGTCCTATTGTGTGAGAGCATTCAGTGTGTATTTGTGTTGAAAGTGTGTGCAGCACAAATGGTGTACCCCAGGATTCAGAAGTAAACTGGTCAAATTTCAAGTGTTTCTTACAGGTGAGAGAGTGGAATAAGGAAAATAAAGGAAGGTTAATAAAAAGAGACATAACCATAATAAAGGCACAGATAAAGGCACAGATATGCACTTGAAGAGATTTTGATAAGCCTTAAAAATGTTTTTAAAAAGATTACTGCAGTTTCAATGAATTTCTTATTGAGGGAATTGGTATTTTAGTAGTAATCAGGCTGGTAGAAACAGATTTGGATATATTGCTGGATATTTGAATACGGCATTTCATAGATTCATAGAATCACAGAATGAGTTTAAATTGGAAGGAATCTTAAAGATCATGTATTTCCAGCCTTTCTGCCATACCCAGGGATACATTCCACTAGACTACATTAATCTAAGCTGTTGTCTGAAGGCATTGAATTTGCCCAAAATTCTCTGTATTTGCCTGAAAGCCATCATTTACCCAAAACAAATTTTTATACCTAAATGATAGGTGTTTACAGAGTCTGCAAAACTGAATAGAAGAAGACAATGTCCCTTTCTTGAAGGGTTTATGGTCCCTGGATCTGCAGAGCACAGAGCACATACCCCAGCAGCACATATCAGAGCACAAAGCACATATCCCAGCAGCTTTCAACATTTCCAGCAGTATTACTTAGCACCATGGTGCTATCTTTAAATAGATTTTTTCGTAAGATAAGGCCTGAGTACAGCAACAAGACAGATATTGATGTGGCTTTATTTAAAATAAAATGTTTTAAAAAGGGAAGAAAACCCCCAAATAACTAAAAAACAATCAAACAACTACAGCAACAAAACCCACATCAAAACCACGAAAGTTAAAAGTTACAGAATTACCAGCTACAGCTGCCAAAACCCACTAGCAAAATAAGGTTAATCCCTGAGTTCAGAGTGACAGGTTGAATTTCAGGACAAACAAGCCCTCCTGTGTCCTTTGGCCCAAAAAAAACCCCTGCCATGATGTTCAGAATAAACATTCCCAACAAAGCTAAGTGCACGTTCCCTGCCCGTGCTAAGTCGGTGGAGCTGGGAGGCAGGCATGTACTGATTCAACTGAGCATGGAAAATGGACACTGTCATGGTGATGGCTCAGTGTCTGAACAAAGAACTTATTTCATTTAAAAGTTAGCCTTTTCATATTGATTTCAGCAGATTTAAGGAATAAATCAGATGAGTTTAGTGGAGGAGAATGAAAGACTTTTGAATATATTCTGTTGCCAAGTCTCAGCCAAGACAATTTATTGCCTTATGTCATTGTTTACATCCAGAGGGCACAGGGAGTGGAAACACAGACAGTAACAACAGTTTTTATACTTATTTTGCACCTTTTTTATGTCCACAAAGCCAGAGCAACAAGTAGCAATTTGCACACTGAATTTGCCCACTGATTTCAAAGTAACTCATATTTGAAAAAAATAAAGAATTTACAGATGTAATGGACTACATTTCTGCAACTGCTTACACATCTGCTTTATGGCAAGAGACACTACTGGCCTAGTAGTGTGTGCCAATTAATGCACATGCAGAAAGAGGAGATTGTGCCTCATAAACACATGTGCTGAATTGTGTGGACTTCACGATTTAACTTTGTTTCACAGTGTTCTAAAGCATGATAATGTGTAAACAGTTGTTTACATATCTGAAACTTTCACCTCAGTCTCTCAACATTTCTGTAGAACTCATCTCTTCCTGTGTGCAGTAATCCTCAGCTACTTGACAGAGCGATAGGTGTGCTGGGGAGCTTTGATTATGCTGAAGTCTGGCAGTGGCAGGGGATCAGAAGAGATGCTAGCCCCTGTTGCCTGATGTGCCCAGAGACCACTGGGCACAGAAGATGCAGGATATGGGGTGGCTCAGGGAGTCAGCTCACTGATTTTTGAGCTGTCTTTGGCATGTGTTAAAGCATCCTGGGGACTGTTTTAAACAACTCCAGTTGGGAATAAGCCAAATGCAGTAGTATTCTGGCCAAGTCCCGGCACTCTCCTTTCTCCAGGGCCAGTCAGGATTGATGGTATATTCGCAGGGTTCATTGACTGTGTGCCAGCAAGGGATGTTATAATGCCAAGAGAAATCTCAGCTGGTGAGATCTGAAGAGCTTCCAGGCTCTAAGCATTGCTATAGGAAGTTCATCTGAAAAACAAGTCCTGAAAGTGTGAGGTTCTGGATATCATTTTAAAAATGAGAAAAAGATGGCAGAAGTAAAAGGGAGCAAAGGTAAAGCACTAAGAAACTTCAGTAATAACAAGAATTGACACTTGGAAAAAATTTAGACTAGAAAAGACCTCTAAGAGCACTGAATCCGACTGTTAACCCAACATTTCCAAGCTCACTACTAAACTATGTCCCCAGGTGTCGCATCTGAAAATCTTTTTAATACCTCCAGTGACAGTCACTCAACCACTTCCCTGGGCAGTCTCTTCAGGCAATCCTTTTGCTGTAGAAAATTTTCTTAATATCTAATCTAAACTGCCCCTGACACTACTTGAAGCCATTTCCTCTTGTTCTGTCACTTGTTATTCGTGAGAAGAGACTGACCGCCCACCTGGCTACAACTTCCAATAGAGCAATAAGGTCTGCCCTGAGTCTCCTTTTATCCAGGTTAAACATCCCCAGCTCCCTCAGCTACTCATCAGACTTGTGCTCCAGACCCTTCACTGCCACAAGAGCTTGTGAAGAGCTTATGAAGACACTTTGAAGTAGCACTGGTTTGGAAAGAACACCAGCAAGGCCATCCAACAGCCAAGGCATGGACCATGGCACAGAAGAAAATACTAAAGAGCTAAAGCTGCCCAGTTTCTGCAGGTCCCCAAAATCTATTTGCTGGTCTCTGGTGTTATGCCTAAAAGTACATCTTCTCCCTGCTCTAAATCCACTAGATCATTTCAAGACAGAAAAGATAATGGCTTGGAGATCTCAGGTTTTAAAAATATTTTGGCAGAATATGGAAATGGATTTCCAGTTACAGTGGTCAGGTTCCATCCTAAGATCCTAAGACTGCCTTGTATTTTGCAGTATGTTCAGTCCTAGAGATCTCAGTTCCTTGCTAGTCTCTGTTCCTTTCCACAGTCTTTTTATTGGAGAGCTATTATGACACCCTGCCCCTGAACCAATAAATATCTGACTAGTATCCACTCCAGTGATGTTGATGACCAGTTTATGTGTATCTTCCCTACATAATTATAGAGATAAAAAGGGAGAAGGGGAAAGCATATTTTTATATATGTTGCAATCATATCCCATAAATACTTTCATCTTGTTAAATGAATAAACTGGTTTAATCCCTTCTCATAAAATATGTTCTCTATCTGTGTCACTCATCTTTGCACCTGTGTCTGCATTTAGGGAAGTAAAAGATTTCAGCAACTAAACCTACCATAGCCTATCTTTGCAGTTGCTTCTGTACCCATATACTTTTAGTATCTGAATACTTGTAGCCTTAGAGTAGCTGACTGTTATGCAGTATTCCTCATTGTAACTTGGCAGATTTCATTGTTTGAATTTTTTTTCTGTAGTTTAGTACACGTCTCATCACCACCACCATGGTTATTACCGTTGTTGTTGTTATTATCATTTCAAAAGGCTGCTCCTCTTAACAGCTCTTGATTAACCATGACAGCAAGATGGCCCTTACAGGAGCTGGTGTTCAGCTCTTCCTGGCGCTCCAGCTCTTCCTGGCAATGCCAGTACTGAACAGAGGGTAGTTGTTTTAAAAATCTGCAGCATGAAAAAGTAAGGGCTTAAAATCACATTGGCATCTTACATCATCTAAAGGGCTTCTTCAAGGAACAGATTTTTAAGGACTGTGCTAATTAACATTGCCAATTGGCATTAGAAGTAAATAATTTGATTCAATTCTGGATGAGAGATGCCCTTTAAGAGTACCTTCTGGTGAAAACCATCATTATAATTGGCATTGTTTCATATGTTTTTTGAACATTAACACACCTCTTTTCCTAACACCAGGCAACATCTCAAATAGATGTCCATTCTTTTACCACATTCTCTTTTAATTATCACTTTCTTTCTGCCAATGCTCAGTGGGAGTTAAACTGGGACCTGGTTGAGCCCTGAGGATTTAATAACTTTGTGATAATTCACTGAATAGTTTCTAGGAGCCTGGTGCAAATTGAAACCTCTGCCTCTGGGGAAAGACATCTCTGAGAGGCCATCATGCTTCTTGGGTAATGCAGGAAGCCAAACCTCAGCTTTGTGTCAGAGGATTCTCACATTTTTGAGGTTTCATTTTCAAGTTCCATGCTTCATTTTTTCATTTTCTTCATGTACTGTTTGTCAGTGAGTGGGACGAGCTTCTAAGCTAGAAGCTAGATCTTGAGTTGTCCTGCATGTCTGACTGATGCTGTATGTTTTATTAGATATATCCTTAATAATTCTGCACAAACATGAGCCCTAAAGGAATCATCAAAACCTAAAAATTGTCCTCCTACATGCCCCTCTTGTCCATTTTCCCTTGTAAATATATCACTAACAGTGTCTCTTAGTATGTCCCAATCATGCTTTAAAACTCAAAACATAAAGAATCAACTTCATTGCCTATTCTTATAATGACTCAATCCCCCCAACTTCCACTTTGAGTCAATGCATTTCCATGCACTGCTACTTTGCTATTCTCCAGTATTTTAAATTTTTGTGCAGGAATACATAGAGTCTTCTTTTCATATTTTATTCATAGATGGTGATCCTAGTAGAACTGGACAGGAACTCTTAGGAATTTAGTGGCTACTGTTGTCCCTGAAAGCTCATTCACTTTCTCCATTGCCTTGACCCATATCTGACAGGCAATTGTGGGACTTTGTGGCACAGCACTAAAGGACCCTTTCAACATATCAGTGCTATGTGACAAAGCAATGCTCAGGAATACTTTAATAAACACCAGTCCTGTGGTTTGCATAATTTTCATCACTTAATCAGAATTGTTCTTACATGCAGTTGTCTGGGTCAGACTGCTTTCTCTGGTTCCTCAAAAAGGTGAACCACTGGCAGCAGAATGGCTACTGCTCTGTCTTCCTAAAAATGCTGTTTGCAGACCTTTAGAGGTCATTGGTTGAACTTTCCACCCAGACTGGGACCGCCACCAACACCAGATCAAGTTAACCATGACTTTAGACAAATATAGAAAAACTACAAGAACTGGGATTCCATATCCACCCTGGATAACTCCGGTTTTTCACAAAGTTGAAGACTGCTATGGAATGTCTCTTTTGTCAGACTAAACAAGCTCAGTTCTCTCAAACTCACCTCATATGTCACTTGCCTTGGCTAGTTATAATCTTGGCAGCTCTCTGCCACATTCCCTCCAATTTTTTCCCTTAAATTAGCGAGGTCTAAAACTGCACCATTATTTCAAGTGTGGCTTCACTGGGAGTAAGTAAAGGAAGACACCTGTTTCTTTTATCTTGCTGTCCTTATGGAACAGTTTTGTTGTATTCTCATGCAGATACTGATTCATGCTTAGTCGACAACAACCTCTTAGGCCTTTTTCAGCATCCTCCATTCACATCAGTTGAATTGAGCCTATTGTGGTGATGCAACAGCTCAATTATTTGACTTATTAGTTGATTTTTTTGGTCTTGCAAAGTAAAATGTGGTAACTTCTGGTTTTGTTAAGGATGTTGCTTCCCTTAGCCTTCCCTTTTTTTTTTTCCCCTGATAATCTCAGTTCTGACACTCCTTTATTTGCTCTTGCATCGCATTAAACAAAACCATCAATCTTCAGATTCAAGGATCTTCATGACTTACCACCTACTAAGACACAGTGTCTTAGTTACCAGCTACAGAAGTCCACCCTTAGCACTTATGTGCAATACCTTCAAAAAGGCACCTTGGTGCTTTTCACCTGGCCCTCTGCGGAACAGAAAGATTTTATTGCAAACCTCTGTGAAACTGTATAATGAGTATTTGTATGTGTATATACAACCACCTATAAAGATATAAATCTATTCAATATAGAAGCAGTCTCAGATCGATTGCACAGTTAGCTCATAAAATGTCTGTGATGCCTCTTGAGGATATCGTATTGGAAACCTTGTGTAGCTCTGGATCTCACCCCTCTGTAGCTACCTCTCTGTCCATATCCCATTTTGGTTTCTCATTTCATCCTGAGACAATAAGTACTGTAGTCAGAAACTGATTTTTTATTCTGTGTATATTTAGACACTGACTAATACAATTTAACCTGCTGCTTGAGCAGGTGTCCAGTCACTATCATCATAATAATGATAACGATAATAATAAACCCAAACAAGGCTAATTTTAGCAGACACCTGATCTTGGCTTTCTGAAAATTAGTCATTCAATATTATTAATATCTAGTGTACAGTCTGTCTGGTTCTGCTTTGTCATATGTATCACAGGGATAAAGTACTTATGTGCTTCTCTGTAGAGTAAATATATTAAATGGTCCTTTTATGTACCATGGTGACAATTTCCTATAACTAAGAATGCAAATGAGATACCCCTTTTCACATCAAGAGATGTAAGCTGGTCCTTTCTTCTATACCATTAAGTGAGAAAACAGAACTGCTTCCAATTTTTACTGAAGCTGGGCTCAAGATGTAAAAACTTGCACCCTGCCCACAGAAATTGAAAGAAGAAAAACCAAAAAAAAGCCTTCTAGATAGAAAAATGCAGATTTTTATTTAGATTCTACAAACAAGCCAAATGGAGCATGCTGCTCTAGGGTTTCCCACTCTGTTTAACTGAATGGGACTTACAAGACAACTGAAAAGGAATGGTTTGCAAGGGCATGTAGTGACAGGACAAAGAGGAATGGCTTTAAAGTGACAGAGGGAAAGTTTAGATTGGGCATTAGAAATAAATCCTTTGCTTTGAGGGTGGTGAGACACTGGCACAGGTTTTCAAGAGAAGCTGTGGCTGCCCCATCCCTGGAAATGTTCAAGGCCAGGTTGGATGGGTCTCTAAACATCCTGGTGTAGTGAGAGGTGCCACTGCCCACGGCAGGGACATTGGAACTAAATTATCTTTAAGGTCCCTTCCAACACAAACCATTCTATGATTCTATGACTGCCTTTTCCTCCAGGGAAGCCAGATGGCCCATCACAAGAAAGCATGAAACCTAAAGGGAATAAAAACATGCTAGAAATGTGTCACATGGGATAAAAAGAAAGCTAGAAGGGTGAATGTGGGTAACAGATATTTAGTGGAAATTGTAGTAGAATACAGGTTTAACTCTTCTTAAGTTCTTCTTACCCAAACTTTTATTTATTTTTTTTTAGACTTAACTTGAGCCATCAAGCACCCCTGTAAAGTAAATGAGAACTAGAGGTCATAGAATCACTGAATTATAGAATATCCTGAGTTGGAATGTTGGATGGGACCCAAGTCCAGTCCAAGGGATCATCAAGCCCAGTGCCTGGCCCTTCTCAGGACCATTCCCAAGAGTCTCACCATGTGCCTGAGAGCATTGCCCAAACACTTCTTGAACTCAGACAGATTTGGTGCTGCGACCACTTCCCTGGAGAGACTGTTCCAATGTCCAACTACCCTCCGGGTGAAGAACCTTTTCCTGATATCCAACCTCTGCTGACACAGTTTCAGGCCATTCCTTTGGGTCCTGACACTGACCACCACAGAGAAGAGATCAGTGCCTGCCCCTTTGCTTCCAGGGCAGTTGCAGACCACAGTGAGGTCTCCCCTCAGTCTCCTTTCCTCCAGGCTGAACAGCCCAAGTGCCCTCAGGCACTCCTCATACGGCTTCCCCTCCAGAGCCTTCACCATCCTGGTGGCCCTCCCTTCAATGGACCCTAATGGCCTAATGTCTTTCTTTTACTGTGGTCCCCAAAACTGCCCCCAGCCCTCAAGGTGAGGCTGCCCAGTGCAGAGCAGAGCAGGACAATCCCCTCCCTTGCCCGGCTGTGATGCTGTGCCTGATGCACCCCTGGACATGGTTGGCCCTCCTGGCTGCCAGGGCACTGCTGACATATGTTCAACTTGTCATGCGAATAATATTTTAAACACTGCCTTGAGGAAAATTTGGTATTTAAGTATTTTTTCACATCTTGAAATGTGAGCTGAAATAAACAAACAAAAAATTATTATCAAGGAATTGAATGTTTAAAAAAATCACAACTTGTAAAGGTGTGATTTCCTGTTAAATTTCCTTGCCTGCTTTTAGAAGTAAGTGGCTGGACTCCATGAATTTAGAGGTTTTTTCCAACCTCAATGATTCTACGATTCTATAAAAATCATGCAATTTTTCAGTGCAAGAGTCCAACACATTCTTTTTTGAGTCACAGTCTTTAAATAAGAACAGTTGTCATGTTTCCTACTGATTTTTCTAATTACAAAAAGCAGTGGTTTTAAAGAACAAAATAAAAATTCCAGCTTTAAACTGTCCCCTAGCTCTGATCGATAAACTGAATCTACCTGGTAGATGAGTTAACTGAGACTGTAATGATATCCCAATTTCGATTTCATTGATGTAAAGTGAAAGTGACTCCATTAGAATCAATTGAATTACATCAGAAAAAAGCACCTTTAAAAGATGTTGGATTTCCACTCAGAAAGATCTTAGTTACCACTAAATTAGAAGTTGATGATAAATCAGGATTGCAGTCGAGGAACCCAGTCTCATGGGCTATTACTTTAACAGCTGATCCACCCAGAACTCTTTAGACCTATTTCTTAGCCTATAATTATGAACTGTATATATCTAAGCACCTTCCTCCTGTGTAAAGAAAATAATTTCTTCTCAATCACACTGCTTAAAGTCCCCTTCTACTGTCTTGTTGCATAAACCTCTTTCACAGGGTTTTGTTCTTAAGCCACAATCAAAGGACAGATATGTTCTTTAGTCTTATGCAGCAAGTAACATTTGGGAAAGCAAAAGCACAGTGACAATGTTAGATGCCCAGGAAGTAAGAGGTGATGTTACAATGTTTTGGAAAGCTAAAAATGAGCAGTGTAAAGCATAAAAAAGCAGTTTTAACTGTCAGTTTTACATCAGTGACCATACTGTATGATTCACTATCATGATAGACTAGTACAGCAATGATATTTAAAGATTTGAAAGGAGAAAGTTCTGATTTGGAAAGAACAGTTGTTAAATGCTTGTCTCCTAACTGCCCACTGTCACCCACAGTAGGAGTTGAGGGCACAGGGCTTGGTGGCTCCTGGGGTGGGAGAAGACAGAGGCATCCCCTCAGATCAGAGCAGTGTCTCACCATCCAGAGCCCATCCCAACAACCACAGCCAGTCCCAGATGCAGCCCAGTGATGTCCTAGCAAGACTCCTAAGCCCTGAAAATAAGTTCTTGATACCCAAAGTGCCTATTAGGAACAGATCGTGGACTGTACTTGACCATCTTAGGTCTGTTCTGTGCAGGGCCAGGAGTCAGACTTAGTGATCCTGGTGGGGCCCTTCCAACTCAGGATATTCTATGATCCTGTCAGCAATGTCTAGTTGTTGCCTGGGACGAGAAACATGCTGAGAACAGAAGAGATCATTGCATGTCAGGATTCAAGCCCCGATGTGTACAATTGTACACATGCAACCATGTGGTTTGTGCCAGTCAGGTATGGGATTAGGATGGAGATTGCCTTGGGGACCTTCATCACCTGAAAGGACAGGGTCAGCTCCTTCACAGGCTCATCTCTGGGCCACGCAAATTCACCCTCTCCAGTATCAGTTCCGACAAGCTGGTGGTCACCATGGGCAGATGGTCTTGAGGTTGCATCAGAGCAGCAAATACAGTCCTGGCTTTGGCTGTGCCTGTGAACTCATCCTGTGTGTTGCTCTATCCCAAAAGTAAGGGCATGCCTAAAAAGGGGAAGATCTTTCTGTGTTCTCCAAAGTTTGCATTGTCATGAATGACTAGTGTGAAATATGTAGCTTGAGGACCCTGATGCATCTGATAAGCAATGACTTTGCTCTTTTAAAAATGCTATTGCCAATTGCAACTGCAAAGCATTGAGTGCATGCTTAATAGGCTGCTTTATTTAAAGATTATTTATCAAATTAATCTGATTATGATTCTTTTCTTAAACAACTATGCTACAATAACCCAGAACTTGTCCAGAAACAAACCTTCAAAACTCACTTTTATGATTCACCGAAAGGCTTGAAGTGCACTAGGAATAATTTAGCAGCACCTGTGTTAAACAGCTTTCAGACAGATAAGGAATTACATGAGATACTCAGAACTGTAGAGCAGAATTCTTTGTTAAAAATTAAATAGTGTGCTCTTCTCTGCAGTATGCTCTTGTGCATACTTGTGATTAAGCAGGTTGTTTGGCATCTGTTGATGTGTTCCTTCTTCCCCCGCTGTAGAAAACTACATTAGGACTCTATGAGAAGCAGTAGGAACTCATCCCTAAATGCAATGTTTTCCACTCTGAAGGCAGGGTCCAAAGTCTAATTGAAGCAGCTACACCACACTTCAAGGAAGCCCTTAAATTGCCTCCCAGTAATCACAGGCAGATAGTCTGCCATGCAGGCCTCTTCATCCTTCCTGAAAAAGTAAGTCATCCACAAAAAAATCATATGGAGTTTTGGGGAGCTTTAAAATACTACATTCCACACTGAATCTGTATTATTTCTTCTCATATGGCTTCAAGGTTTATATGCATTTAAAAGAACCTTTGTCCTTTGAAGGAACCTATTTTTGCCAGTAATTCACTCTGCTACTCTGACCTTATTTGCTGATGGCATAATTTGTCATGCAACCCTACATAAATACACTACATCAATAACATTTTCTCAAGGCTATTTTCCCCTGAACCACACAAGAGCAAATTGGTTATTTTTCTTTTAAGCAAAGAGGCAGACAACATATAACTTTTCTTGTAAGGCTCTAATGTAAAGCAGGCATGCAGACAAGGCTTGTTTTGGTTTTATTGCTATATTTAAGATGAAGACAAGGTGGTAAACTACAGATAAAGTTCAGGGTTTTTTAAAATCTACATTTGAATGTGACCTTTTCCTTTCTTGTTCAGTTTGCACAGAGGAATAATTTTCAAAGTAGTGTGGGAAGGAACAATTAAAGTTAAATGTTAATTTTCAAAAATGAGGCCCAGCTTGCCTTCTAGTTTCTGAATTGCCTCTGGAATACAATTCAGGCTCAGCCTCCTGGGGAAAGGCATTGGAACAAACCACTGGTGTAACAAATAAGAAGGAGAATAATAACTTGTGAAATCAGACTGGTCTTTCTGAATAATTGAGGCTTAAGGTAGCAGTGTTCTCCCCCAAACCTCTTTTTGTTGTAATTTCCTTTATTGCAGACTGTGGACTCCTATAAAGGGACCAGGAGCTGCACCCCAGGTGGCAAGGGCAGAAGATGTTGTAGTCTGTTTCTGGTAAGGGGAACCAGATGAGAATGTTCCATGTAAAGGGAACAGTTTCAGTGTCTTCCTTCATCATTGTTGAGGTCTCCACCACAAACTATCAATTGGCTAAACCAAATGGCTCTTGGCCCTTTAATGTTCTTCTTTTAAAAGTTCTTGGCTTAGGCAGATTTCCTCCCAGTGTGGGCACAGGACATCAGGACCAGAGGTGATCAAATTTTGCACCCTTCATGCTGAGAGCAATTATCATGCAGACCTACCCTGCTCTCAGTTTGACATGTGCTTCCATGTGTGCAGCATCTGTAAGATGAAGTCATGCCTGTGATCTACTGCCTCTGGCTGAGACCTCAGCCTCCAGGTAGTCATAATATCTTAAGTGTACATAAGCTGGAGTCTTTAAAGTTCAAATAATTTTTTTGTTCACAATGAGAGGCAATATTCCAAATCACATCTGGAAGTGCCAGCTATTTCTCCACATCAATAAACACCATTCATAGATTTTGGTGGGCCTTAGGGAAGACTCCAATTTTATTACAAGTTCAAACCATGAGAGTACCATGCATCAATTCCTACCCAAAGTGCAATAGTCAGAGTTGAAGAAAAGTGTGTGGTGTCTTGTGAAACAAACATCCTGTTCCAGCTTTATAGTTTCTAATAACAGAAACTTCACCACAAAATTTTGAAAGTGATTCCACAGATTAATAATTTCCATTTAATTATCTTTTTTTTTCTTTTCTTGCTGAATTCAAACAATGGGATGTTCATAGGATGGTTTGGATTGTAAGGGTCCTTAAAAATCATCTCGTTCCACTGCACTGACATCAGCAGAGATTTCACCTACTAGACCAGTTTGCTCAAAGCCCCATCCAGCCTGGCCATGAACACTTCCTGGGATCAAGCATCCATATCTTCTCTGGGCAACCTGTGCCAGTGCATCATCCCCCTCACAGTAAAGAATTTCTTTCTAATATTGAAGTTAAACTTTCCCTCTGCCAGTTTAAAGACATTACTGTTGAGGAACACACTCAGTGCAGGTATCTGGGTAAACAGCTGCAGTTGGAGCTGCATGCTCGAGCTCCAGGGGTGGGAGGCTGAGCCCAGAGGCTGTGAACAGCTGCCCCTTCACATAACAAAGACACCTGTGGTCCATCCTGGTGACCACAGCTCCAGAGTTCCCGTGCTTGGCGTGGGAGGGGAAAAAAACACAGGGGCTCCTTTGTTCTTGGGTCCCTCCTTGGAGCCACCAGCTCTTCACTGTGAATAAATGGCTTTATGGAACAAGGCATCAGAGACCCTGCCATGGGAAATCCGGGGTTGAGCCAGTCAGGAATCCAGTGTGGGTGTGGGTGTGAGTGGGAGTGCAGGGGGAGTCAAGCGGGGACCCGTCAGGTCACTGGAGCCGCTGCTGTGAAGGGGCTTCGGTCCCAGCAGTGACAGTCCCTGGAGCTGGCAGCGCCACTGCCACAGTCTGTTAATGGTCAGACCAGGAAGTTTCCTTAAAAATTACCAATTGTTCCATCCCTACGTGCCATTCATCTTGGCTTGCCTATATTGGTGTTGTTTTGCCATAATATTCTACACTGAAAAGACTTCTGTTGAATTTCTGTGGTCCACACAGACACTTAGCGACCATCGACTGACCCCATAGTTTTCTCCTTGGGAAGATGGAGTACCTTCTGTCTGCTAGGATGCCACATCACCTTCCAGGTTTTAGTTACTCCCCTGCTCTACTCTGAATTCTCTGCAGTTTTTTAGCATCTCTCAGTGCACTAATAGCAGAAATGGACAAATTATTCCATGAATGGTTTCATTATTGTCAAATGCAGATGTATTATAATCTCACAACTCCCACACACCATCCCATATTTCTATCCATTATTTCTTTTTACTGCAGTGTCACCTGGGATCTCATTATTAGTTGATTATCCACCATGGCCCTAATACTTTTCAGCATCACTATTTCCCAGGTTAGCAAACCCATATCATTATTGTAGTTTGCATTCTTTTCCTATATACATTGTCCTTGGCCATATTGAAATAGATACTGTTTCACTGAAACCAAACTTTAAAATTTTTCATTAACCACTCCCACCCCTGTTCTGTCACTAAGAGATTTTTTTTTTCAGCACTAATGTAATTATCCCAGTCATTCTTAAAATGTCCAAATAACATAGAACACGGGAGTCCTCTGATTAACTGAGGGGAAACACAGGTACTCAGATAAAGTTCCATATTAATAATGATGTTTTCATAATTATACGTAAAGCAGTTTGTAAAATAATGTGCATATTTTTATTGTTATTGCAGCTTTTGTAATTTGAATTCATGAAACAGGACCTGTCATGATATCAGTTCAAATGTTTTGAAGAAATGTAATACATTTCATCAACAATATTTCTCTATCATTTAAACTCATCAAAATCAACATTTAAGTAAAATGACAAAACCTTTTTACTTCAACATACACTAACTAGTTGCTAGTTTGGAGTTGAAGGTTTTCAATAAATTATTTATTAGTTCAGTTCTGCATCTGCTATTCAGTTTGTGTAGGTTACTGCAGCAGAGTATTTTTTCTGTTGTTTGGATTTGCATCTTTCCCTTTATAAGGAAAGAGTTGTAACTAAAAAATTTCTCCCATTCCAAGTGGTATTTCACTTCTTTTTTTATCTAATTTCCAAACTACTTTGTCAATTAGATGAAATCACTACCGCTTTAAAATAATGCTTACAGTAACTATAAATATACTTAACCCAGGTTCTCTATCAACCCTATGAGAAAAATTGTTTTCTTTTGCTGGTTCATTGTTTTATCTTGGAAAAAATACCTAGTTGCATAATTAACTCTGACAAATCACTCTTAAAATGAAAATGAAATATTTGTAGACCTGAAAAGGGAAGAAACACAAATTCTAAATTATGTAAGATTTTTATATGAGATGTTTGTATCTAGCAATAAATTAGTTCCTTTGAAAACATATTTTCTGCATGAAAATAGTGAATATTTTCAGAATCCTAAATACCCAAATATTTAATTCATATTCGTACCCCACTAACTGAATCTAACTATTGTCAATGCGAAAGGAGTATAAAATAAAGAATATTTATTAGAAATTTGATCACAGTTTTAATAAATCTGAAATTTCCATACAATTTTACCAGTAAAAAAGCATTTTTTAGAACATCCAGTCAGGCTAGCATCTTGACCCTTTATGTCATTATATCCACACACTGAAATGGCCTTTTTTTTCCAACAGGATCTGTTTGGAAACCAGGAATTTTATTTGTATCCGTAGGAATCAGGGACTCTTGATTAAACTCCCCTGTTCCCCACACAAGAAATGAGTTTTGAATCTTGGCATTTTTTTCCTAAACCAATGTTTCTCTTCAAAAGTATTACAGGGAAGGTGGAATTAATTAAACGTAACTGCATGTAGCCCCTCTAAGTATGCCTCCATCTGAGATTATTGCCCTGGCTCCCATTTCTAGTCGCTGGAAGGTCCTTTCAGGCCTCGACTCGTCTGGCTGAGTTCAGATGTCTGTTTTCGGAGAGATAAACTGCACTTGAGCAGGGGCTGCTTTTCTCACTGCTGGGAAAGGCTCTCTAGGGTTACTGGCTCAAATGGAGCTTTACCCACTGCACATATCTCACATTAGGGAAGGTGTTGCAGCAGACGCCTGTGGCTACATGTAGTGCTATTTTTCTGGATTTCCTGAGCCTGGGAAGGTCTCTCTGGCCTGTGAGAGAAGACAGGGAAAGCTTACTTACAGAAATCCACTAAGAATTTAATTAACAGGGGAAACCAGTGTTTCTTGTTAATTTTCCCTAAGTGTGTCTCCATCATAAATATATTTGTTGAGTGTGGGAGACCATGAGGATACTCATGGTCCTTAAAACCCCTTTGTCTTGCTCAGCTGTTGAAAGGAGATATAATGCAAATAGAAATCATCCTAAAGACAGAGAAAACAGCTGATTTAGACCAAACCAAATTGAAGATTTTGCTCCCTGTAGCAAATACATCCTAAAGAATATTAAAATATAGTAACTGTGCTGTAAAACTGTGGAAGGTTTCTCACAGCAGAAAAGCATTACAGGTGGATCAAGTGCTTGGAAGTTAAAAGTAGGCAATTTCAAAGTAGAGAGAAATTAGGTATATTTAACATGGATTTGATTTTATAATTCTAACAGTTTCATGCTCAAATTGGATTTAAAGGTTGTACTCTAGTATAATGAGAAGTGATTCAGTAATGTTACTAGATTGATTTCTCTGATGTTTATGCAGATTATAGTGGGTGACTGTACAATGATGTTTTTCTTATGCAAAGTCCTATTCTTACAGAAGCCATTGACAGAAGTCCATGGTGTTCATTAGGAGCAGAATTACAGTGTTAGTCTCTGTTGTGTTGCACTAAATAGTTCATTTAGTTAGTTGTTTTGCACTGGGTGATGGGAATTCTGTACTGAGTGTGGTGTGTCATGTAGATTATTCCCCCCTCCTCATCACTTGGTTTCTCCCCATGCACTCCTTTCTACACACCTGGTGGTCTGCCCCATGGATACCCCTCCCCTCGCCCCTCCCCAATGGCATCCCATTGGCCACGGTCCTCTTTCCCCGCCCCCATCCCCTGGGGATAAAGCCCCACTGCAGGTAAAGGTTCAGCCTCTTTTGCCACCTGGGTGGTAGCTGTGGCTGGCAGTGTCCCATCACAACCCAATAGACAGGATACTCGTCCCATGTGGTGGAAGAGTGCTCCTCGTCTTTTATCTTCAGTCCGTGCAGGTCCGTGTGGGCTAAGGGCTCGAACTAGCCGGGTTGGACTTATATAAAGCCCAGAGAACCACGGATTATTGCAAGTCTCTATTATGCTATACCTAAATACTATGTAATATCTGGTTTCTCAGCCTTTGTGAGTTTTTACAGAATGCACAGAGTTTATAGATGGATTATTTTATATTTCTGAGCTAATGTTGTATGCTGATACCTGGAGAGGGTGCTAGAATGTGAATACAGAGAAATTACTAATATCACAGAAACAGCTGAAGGGAAAAATAGGAATTACAGAGCAATATACACTGCTTATTGCAATCAGTGTACTTACAGCATAACATAAAACGGAATTTACTGCATTTATTCTAAGCAAATTAAAATTCATTGTTTAATCTTTAGTCTGTCCACTGAATGCACCAGTCACTGAAGTGTGCACTTCTGGAATAACCTGAGACCTATGTTCATAATTAAAAACCAGTATAAATTTCTGTCATTTTTGAATATCTACCATTTTGGATGAAGAGAGAATTAGAACATACAGTAGAGCATGTCTTTGTTTCTGCCTGTCATGTTGATTGGTATTTGTCTTCAATCCCACATGGAGATGGTTTCTCTTTTTGAAAAGAACAGAAAAATTTTCTGTTGCATTAAAAATCATCAGGTGTCCAGAGCTGCACTAAATAGTCAGTTTTAAAACTGTCTGCGAGGAACAGGTTTTAAAAATAACAGAGAGAAAATCAAAGGCATTTTTTATGTTCTTTACCTAAGTGGTTTTTTTTTGGGGGGGGGAGGAACTTTTACTTATTTTATTTTTTTATTTCATATATATATATATATATAAGTGTATATATATATATATATATATATATATAAAAGTATATATATATATATATATATATATATATACAAGTATATATATATATATAAAAGTATATATATATATATAAGTATATATCTGAATTCTACCAGAAGGGAAATCTCTGAATTAAGACAGAATAACAATAAGCCACATCCATTTTAGTGAAGGCAGCCGGTTTATTTTCATGTAGGCATGGAAAGTAGCTCCTCTGTTAGCACAGTATATTCATAATACCATTTGAACATACTTTTTCTAAGTCCTTTATTATACCATATATTTCTAGCCTTCCTTATGGAAAAAGGGAGAGTGGGGGGGGGGAATCTCCACAGTTCTATTGTCATTCAACATACATTTTGTTCATAATGCCATTTGAGCAGACTTCCTCCAAGTTGTGCATCACTTATGTATGTTTCAAGCTTTCCTACCATGGCAAGAAAAACAGAGTTTTGGTCTTCAAAGTAGTGGGGGGTTGTCCTCGAAATGCAGGCTCAACTCCTCTCTTTCTTTGTTTATGGATTATTGTTCCACATGGGAGCAATTTTAACAAGTCCTGATTGGACTGTAATCCAGAAAGAATTAAGCCATGACTTCTACCCTGACTTTTGTTACATTAAGAAAAAAATTAGTGAACTCAAAATAGCCTATCTGTGTTTCAAATGACTGTATTTTTAACAGATTAATTCCTTTTTTTTCTGCCATGGGAAAAGTCACATTGAAAAGTTATTGAGTTTGCATGCTGGAGGACTGACACAGGGTTCTCTGGTGATACCTGATGGACAATATCAGCAGTGAGACAAAGGGGGATTATAAAATAAATAAAAGGATCAATCAATTGGAAATCAGTCGCAGAAAAACCAAGATTTTTAATGGGGGTTAATCTCACTCCTTTCAAACTATCAGAGGGTCATAGAAGGGACAGTTGGAAGGGACTGTGGAAGCCACCTCCAAGCTCAGAGAGGACCAGGGCCAGCACTGGATCAGGGCAGCCAAGGCTTTGTATAACCATGTACTTCAGAGCAGATTCAGACATGGGCAAATATTCTGAGCTCCACAATGGTAACACTGCCTTCTCTACTCTGGTTAATTAAACATAGATTTAAAAAATAAATAAATAAAAGCCCTTCTTACTGACATTTACCAGGTTGTGCTAAATAGCAATGCCTGTTTTCAAGTAGGGAAAAAAAAAAAAGAAAAAAACTCTCCCCAGTGGTCATTTCCAACCATAACCATTCTCTCAAAAAAAGAAAAAAAGAGAGAACTACTGAATTAGGATTTTCAGGAGATAGATACTCAACTCATCTGTTTTATTAAATTCTGCTGGGGACTGAAAAGAATTTAGCTCCTATTCAGCACTCCATTATTAATGATTATATTTTTGTGCTGCATAATGGTTTATAAACTTTATTGCTGTGCAGGTATTTTAAGTCAGTGTCATCTATCCAGCTAGGAAATGATGAGGTGTACTGCATAGAATTTATTTCAATTTTGTGTTAATCACTATGTAATAAGAAACTGAAAAATGACATTTTAAAATATTTATAATGTTCTCAGCAATAACCAACAGTATTTTCTTTCAGATTCCACTATTAGAGTATTAGAGTGCTTTCCCTAAAATCTAAGATATAAAGTTCAGCTCTTCTGAGATAGGTGCTTGATTCAATGCAACTAATAATCGAAGATCTTAGAAGTGGTTGAAATTGTAATGGTGTGCTAAAGAGCATAATGTGAACATAAAGAATTTCAGAGTTCATTTTGAGAGAACTTCTTATAAAAATCTTACATACACGCAGAACTGCTTGTATCCCTTTGCTTTTCCCTCCAATCATAAAACTGAGGCTGCAGAACTTGGAATACACTTTTACAGGTTTTAAAATATTTTAACAAGGAATATCAGAGCTAATTGAATTTGCAATAATGGTGGGGTTTGCGTTAATGCAAAAGTGTTCTACTATTACTGATGAAAATCTCATTTTATTACTGATTGGTGGTCTGTGGGAATAATTTATTGATTTTCTTCTGAAACTCCTGATATGCCTGTAGCAGAGTGGGGCCTGTAGATATTTCACCAGCAGCTCCAATTTTCTTTGTAGATGACTCAGAGAGAAATGCTAGCTGTGTGGTACAAGTCAGCTGTGGAAAAATACAGTCAAAGAACATTTTAAGAACCCCAGCTGAAGCAAAAGTGGCTATCATGGGACCGGTGGAAGGCACTGCTGCTATGTTTATTGATACAATTAACATCTGACTTCTGAGAAAATCCAATGAGCCACAAATACAACTTGTGCAAAAAAAACCTGCTCCTTCAGTAAATTGCAAATCCTGTGAGACCATCATTCCATCAGCCACAGCTCCTCTGTTAAACAACCTACCAAGCAAGCAGCTGCAAGAAACCTGAAAGGTGTGCTATGATGCTACATATTAATTTAACAGGTTGCTTAATAATCTGTAAATAAACAGAGTTATCAAGCTAATTAGCATTCAGGGAAAAGTTATGCTCTTTGAATTGCTGAAATTTAGAGACTGGTTAAAATTGCCTCAGACAAAGAAAAATAAATACATTCAAACATAGTGAATATTGTAATACGAGGTAGTCCAGCAGTCTAGAAAGTCAAAACCCTGATTTACCTACATTTTATGCAACAATCTTAAAAAAAAATAAAATAAAAAGCCAAAAGAACTCAATTTTTCTAAACTTGTTAGGAAATCAGAGCAACAGAGAGAACTTTGGTGGATATTTTTAAATGTCTCTTGTCTTTGTCATTGATGGTTATAACCAATGTAAACTAGGACTAGTTTCTGAAAATTCCTTCAAATTTAGACATATATAGTTAACTGTTCATATACTGTGCCAAACCAGCCTCTACTTGCTCTTCTAAATCTTTACAGGTGTAGATGCATAGAACTGCAACTGACATGACAATGTCAAAAGGCTCTTGGGCTTCTGACCCTCTTTTATTAGCTAAGTATATATAGCTAAGCACTGTTGTTTTCTTTTCTAATCTTACTAACATCTCCATTTCAAAGGGTTTTGAGGCTCCAAGGTATTATAGTAATTGTGTAAGCACATAGAGTAGATAAAAAATTAATATAAACAGTAAAGTTGCTTATAAAACACAGCATAATCTCTAAATAGTCTAAATAAACTTTTTCTTGAGAAATGCAAAATATTTTATTACATTTATATATTACTTGCCACTTTGTGTAGCCACACAAAAACTGAGTTCAAATTTCCCACTTAACTAAAAAACAAGACAACTATAACAATTTTCTGCACTAATATTTAGAGATAAACAATTGAAAAGTAGTAATTTCTTGTTTTATGCAGTTATCAGATGCTATGAAAGGCTGTACAACTGAAAGTGTGTGGTTGGCATGGTGAGAAAGCAGCACAGGAGGAAAAGTGGAAAAGTGAAGGGAACTTAAGTGAGTTCCTCGAGAGGAACTCACTTAAGAGTTAAGAGCTGTGGAATTCTTTTCTTGCATTGAGTAGCAGTGTAATGATATTAAAAAACTGTAAGTGCAGTGCAAACTTTCTTGTTTTTCTCATATGGGATATTTAGTCTCTTAATGTGGTCTGTGGGCAGACAGTCCTACCTCCATGCTCTTCATTCTGTACTCTTGGGTCTCTCCTGGGATCTCTGCACTCCTACTAAAGCCCCTGTGAAAGGCAATTAAAAAGCAAACCTATTGGCACTAGACTCAGCTTTACTATAAGGTGACCCATACCCCTGCTGGAAAAATGAGCAAGGTGCTGAAAACCAAAAGATGTTTATGAAAAATCATCTCTCTGGAGGAAAAGGAGTCGTCAATAACATTCCCATTTATTTTCTTACTTAAACACTTTCTTACTCTCTAGACACCAGTTAGTTGCATTGCAATACGGATCATATTCCTGCTAGGTTCTTATTTACTTCTATTGATGATGGCTTAGGATGCTTTTCTTGGTCAGGCATTCAAAACACACTGACAAAGGAAGCTTGAGAAATTTCATCCTGACCCTGCTCCAGCAAACGATTCCTTTACTAACCCACACTCATGTAGGTGCTTTATGTCCCTGTGCCATCTGTAAGGGGCACAACTAACAGGATTCCCAATTTTGCTTCAGAGCTGCAATCCCTGGCTGTAACTGGATAATTGTTGCAGTGGCTCATCCTTCCCTTCCCTTCCCTTCCCTTCCCTTCCCTTCCCTTCCCTTCCCTTCCCTTCCCTTCCCTTCCCTTCCCTTCCCTTCCCTTCCCTTCCCTTCCCTTCCCTTCCCTTCCCTTCCCTTCCCTTCCCTTCCCTTCCCTTCCCTTCCCTTCCCTTCCCTTCCCTTCCCTTCCCACTATTGTAGGCAAATTACATTGCAATAATAGGTGCTCATATACTGAGATCCCCAGAGTAAATATTTGAGGAAGGAGGACTGCATTTGCAGAGATACACCATAGATTACATATAATTTCCATCCAAAAAGAAAACAAAAGGTAAAATATTTCTTTTTAATACTTCACAAATTATTAAATTAATTCTTAACATGTGTCTTCCCAAAAGTTACTACATTCCTTCTAATGTTACCTTGGTCACTTAAATCAAGCTATACTTAGTAAACAGGATAGATCTGCTGGTTTTTTCTGCCTGTCTGGTGTGTGAAGTCTGAAGAGATTTGTCCTGTTGCCTGAAGACAACTAAATTATATTTTTTCACGACTCCTAAAGGAAAGCAAATCTAGTGGAACAACTTCTCAGATTATAACTTCATTTCTGTGAGACATCCTGGGGGAGATATTCCTTGAACTGTCTGAATTACTCTGTGCAAGGTTCTCAGCATGCTCCACACTGCCGATGTGCCCTCACATCTCACACCTTGTCAAGCACTGGTGATGCCCAGAGAGATGAGAATTAACCCATCATATCTTAGAAATGCCACTGACAGGACCCTGACTGCACCAGCCTGCAAGCAGATATGAAGGGAAGGGTGAAAGCATGCAGCAAACTATTTGCAAAGATTCCAAGAACTATTTTTTCATGCAATATTTACTCCCCCAAATCATATGTAAAGGCCCAGACTCTTCTTTACCTTGAAATTTGTCCTTTAAATAAGTCTGTATCACTTAAGAAACATCAGTACTACAAAAGAAATCACTTTCCATTTAACATTTGTGCCAATCTTGTTTTAGCATGATTCCAAGTCATGAAACAGATACCAACCTTGCAGTGTTAGAATGTGCAAAAATATTTTGAAAAACTAAAAAACTGAAAACTTTTAATGAGACTGGACATCAAAGAGAAACACACAGCTATGTGTAGGGATGGATGCAGTAGAATCTGTTTTCTGAGACTGCCATAAAGATCAAGTGCCATCACTTGTGTTGAGCTAAGTGTCTAATTTAGGCTGCTACTTTTGGGGTTGCAGCCCTCCAGAAATCCTGTATCACAGCATTTGGAAGCAGAGACTTATACACAGACTATTTTCAAGTAGTAATAGCGGATCAATCCAGGTCTTCATTTCAGTGTTTCAAAAACATACACACTGGCAGTGCCTAAATGGCACAGCAGAATGCAGAGCGGGTAGTAGAGCAGATGCTACTATTTCTTACCCTTCAGCTATGCTTCTTTAAATTTTATTAAAACAAAATAAGCTCAGCTAAAAATTCGTGTTAATATGTCTGCATTAGTTAACAGCCTGCTAGGAATTCTAATTATAATTGAGTTTATCACGGAGTACTACAGTATGCCCTTTCTTTAAATTTCTAGAGACCACTTAGGATGCAGATTGTTAGCTGTGTAAATATTTGTTGATATTTAAGATGCATAATTCATTTGTTTCCCCCAAAAAGCTGTGTAGCCTTTTTTGAAATACTGTTCAAATGATGTTATTTTATTGAAAACTATGCGCTTAGCCAGTTAGGGTTCTTGCAAGAGATGAAGAGTTGTGAATTAGGGTAGATGAAAGAAGGTGAATAGGGTAGGAAAACAGGATAGATGAAGAGTTGTGAATTTGGAGATAAAGTTCTGATAATCCCTTTTAAAATTATTCTTGGATATTCACTTAAGCATTGTGACTTTATATTTTTAACCCAGCTTGTAAAAGACAAGAC
Source organism: Molothrus ater (assembly GCF_012460135.2). Classification (NCBI taxonomy): domain Eukaryota; kingdom Metazoa; phylum Chordata; class Aves; order Passeriformes; family Icteridae; genus Molothrus; species Molothrus ater. Next base: position 84,924,991 of record NC_050479.2, read on the forward strand.
ACAGAATTTTTAAATGATTAAGGTAAAAGTATCAGTTGCAATGATTATTCATCCAGAGATTCTTACTCATAAGGCACAGAGGAATTCCTTATATTTTCCCTTTTTCCTATGAAGGTGCTGTAGGAATTCAGGGAGTTATTATTGGTCAGGATTAGATCAGAAACAAATTAATCATCAAAATTTCCATCTAATTCACAAGGCAGGCACTCTCTTTGGTTTATGTAGTTCAACACATTTCACAGAAAAATATGGCCATTAGCTACTGTTGCCTTATAAATAATATTTCAATTAGAAGTCATAAATAAATTATCATAGCTGCAAATCACTCTAAGTATCTCTTATTTAATGCTTGAAGAGTTTTTCTTTTTCTTTCAGCCTGGGTTTATCATTCTGTACTCAGTTTATAAAGATTAATTCAAAATACTATGAATATGTTGATTTGAATTTCATTCAAGCCCCATCACCCCTTTGACTTATGCTACTTCCTTATTCTCCTAACCATTACATTTGTTGCTGAGCAGCAATCTTCACTTAGATCAGAGTTACTGTGCCCATGCCAGAATCAGCTGGTTTTCTCATGGGCTGTCTGTGGGTTAGCTTTCTCTCCTCTAGCTGGAAGAGGAGGTTTTTGTAAGATAAAGCCTGTGAAGAGAAAAAAAACCCTCCACAGAACCCCCTCAAAGCTCCCCAGAATTTGTTCATGTACAGCAGCCTGTATTGTATTTCAATATCCTGTTTTGACATAAACGTTGCCTGCCAGAAACCTGAGTCTTTAATGTAGAAATAATAGTCCAGCTCTGACTTCTTTGCTTATTTGCTATATTATCATGTGTTCATTCTCTGATCACTGACCTCAGTAGCCCTTTCAAGCTAAAAAATTATATTTTCACGTCTTTTCCATTTTCTCTGGAAAAATATCAAATAATGACCTTTTAAAAAATACATTTTAGCATATGTGTCCTCTGCAAGCAGAAACCTTGCAAAAGAACCCAAACCAAAATGAAAAAACATTCCCCCAAACTGGGTAGAATTCTTGTTTATTAGCTCTTGGAGACTACTGGGCTTTCTTCTCTTTTGAGTGAAGTTTCATTAACACTTTCTTGCCCCATATTAGTAAAATATGGACCTGATGACTTGCTCCTTTTATGATAAAGTGGAAAATTCACCAAAGACAAAAATGGAATGTGACATAAGTAGGGATGAATTACCAAAGGGATGGGGAGAAGAAAATATATCACCAAATATTCCTCTAATGAAACTTGTCACTTCTTAATGAAAGGAGTTGAAGGAATTTCTCATTTAAAACTGTTTCCTCTATGAATGCACATGTGAACTATTATTTAGGGACACAAAGCTTCTCCTCTGAATACCACTTCTTATACTCCATGTTTAATTGCAATGTGTTCAGACTCCTTACTATGATTCACCTTCCTTAGTTGTTAGTTCTCGTTATTATGCTATTCGGTTTTAATTCCCCCCTCATTGAAATACTCATTCACTTGATCAATGGTTAGCTAATATTTTTGTCACATTGCTGAACTCTTCCTTCTTCCTTCTTAATTTTTTCTTGGTTTTTTTTTTCTTCTAGTCATCTGCAAAGTTAAAGTTTTTCTCTACTTGGTATTTAACACACCAGGATATTCACAGTAGACATATGAAATTAATAAAGATATTGATCTGGAGTGTCTTACCACATTTTTACCCAAATGATAAAATAATACTGCAAAACAAGAGAAGTAAAAGGGAGGGCTTTTTTTCCCCCTAGCTTTAAATATTTTAATTTATGTGAGGTGAGTTTCAATGAAATAAAGGAATATGTTCTTTTCTAAATAATTTCAGGTGCATTATTTGTATGGCACTGTGTGCTGGTTTATTACTATGTGGACATGATCACCTAATTATAAAGGCAAATGGAAGTTTAAAACTTGGGAATCAAGTCTTCCTAGACAGTTCTCAATGAATAGAAATTCTACATACATATTTATGGTAAAATTTTTCACTGAGTATTTAATTCCCTTTTGTTCTGTGAGAACCTGGATATAAAATCAAGAGATGTTACATTGCACTTTCGTGCCTCTTGGCATTTTCCAGGAAAAGCAATGTAAAATTTGAGTTGACCTTGCTTTAATACAGTATAAAAGTATGTGCTTGTCAAAGAAATATGACATTGTACTAATAGTCTCTTTCTCTTAAATTGCAGCCTATGTAGTATTTTGCCCTCACACAGAACAATTGTGTACTGTAGTGTGTAACATATAGAAAAACAAGAATTTAAGAAACCTAAATATTTTCCATGTGATCATATACATGTAAATGTACAAAATTCCCAATAAGAGCTTCTGATCTGCCTTCAAAAAAGGTCAGCAGAACAATTGAAAGCTTTATTTTTTCTAATGCACTAGCAATTTCAAAGTGCAACAAGATAACAGGGCTTTGTGCATTCTGTTCTCAAAAGACTGTGTTTCCCCTGATATAGCAGTGGGCTGATATGGTAATGCCACTTCCAAAACACAGGCTAGACCCACTTCATGTCACATCATGGCACATGGGCACAGCCTCTCAGGTGCTCTAGTTTCTGGGTATCTGCATTGCATTTCTCAGTTCGGTGTGTGTCACACACTGTGAAGATCCCAGAAGTAAACCAACAGGAATACAGGACTTCTGGGGCAAAGGTAGCTATGTGACCAAGCCTGTGGTCAAGTAAATGTGATCATTTTACTTGACAGTCTCACAAAAGTTCTTTCATGCATGTCTGTGAACTGCAGAGCCCAAATAATTAAGATAAATGTAATTTGAGAGAACTGATGGAGTTATTGAGCTGTCAATATCAGCCACATAACCACCATTCTTCTAGGCAAAAGTGTGACCAGCCCTAAGAAGCTCATAAAAAGAAAATGTATTTTAACTGTTGATCAGAACTCGAAGTCTCTTGAAAATCCATATTAGTGCCTAAGTTATTAAGACTTACACCTCATCCTTTCTTCATGAAATAGATTCCTCATAGGATTAATAGAAATATAAGGATTGGAGTCTAGAAGAAATTAACACACTTTAGAGGATAATAATGCTTCCCATCTAGCCTGGAAACAAGGACACAACGAAAGCCTCTGCAGTCAAAGAGATGTATCCTTGTACATCTTCATACTAGTGCAGAATGGATCCTCAGCTAGCAGAGACTGTGATGTGGTTTTGCATACTGTTCCTCAGCCAGGAATTATTTCCACAGAATAGTGACTTTTTCTCTAGGTAGCAGAGGGACCTTGCAATTGAGATTGCTTTCCTGCTCCTCCACCACCACCCCCTTTATTGCCTGTTAATCCTAATGAAATTTTTGACTCTTAGAAATCCAGCCTTAATATATTTTATGTATGGCATGTTTACACATAGCACCTTTTTCTTAAGGTGCAGCTGGTACTAGAAAGCAAAATATTTTTTAGTAAACAAGGAAAGGAAAGAAAAGCAGTATAGATTATACCATCCAACAGACCAGTGGTGTCCCTGCTTCAGTGTTGAGTAGACCACTAATCTCACACTGAATATCGCAGAAACTGAGATTTAGAAAAGATAGGCAGCATGGAAAAACTCAAAAAAACCCGAAGAGTAGAATTCCCACTGTACAAAAAATACCATTGATCAGTAAAATCAAACAAAATTAATAGTCATTTGAAAGTTTAACAGGAGACCAGATTAATCAGACTGGACATCCAAGTAAAAATTTATTAGTGAGATAAGCAGAATTCTGTTATCAAGAGATTAAAGACAAGAATTGAGCTGGATTTATTGCCCAAAAGAATATCCAGAAATAACAGCAAGAGCAGAAGATGATTTTGTGAGAGAACAAAATTACAGCATTTTTTAGGCTTTAAACACTAAAATATTATTTCATAGATTAGTTTAAACCAGAAGAGATCACTGAAGCCAATTTTGTCCAATCTGCTCCTCAAAGCAGGGCCAACCTAAGCCAGATTTCTTGGAATCTTTTCCAAGTTGGATTTTTAATTAAGAGATAGACATTGCACAATCTCTCTCCAAAGGTGGCACAACCTCTTTGTGCCATCTTTTCCAATGTTTTGTTACCTTTCATCACGTATAATCAGAATTTCCCATCCTGCAGCTCCACCTTTGCCATTTTTTGTTCTGTATTTTTGTGTCTGTTTTCATCCACATTATACTGTCTGACTAGACACTTATAAACAACAGCAAGTTCTCCCTTTACCTTTCTGTTCTCCAGATTGAGGAAATCCATTTCTTACAGTCTGTCACAACCAAATCCCAGACTGTGTTATTGCATGGGATTATTCCTTCTCCATTCCAGGACTGCCTACTTTCTCTGTGGTGAAGTTCCTTCGAATCCATATCTCCAGCCTTTTGAGTATCCTCTTTATGACTGACCTTATCAGCTTATTGAGTGCTCCCCACACTGATCTAGCTTCACCCAAAATCTTGCTGAGGTGCTCTCTGTCCCACTGCCAAACCATTAGCTGACTTTAAGCAGAATTATCTTTAGGAGTGATTCCTGAGAAACACCACTGGCAATCAGCACTCTTTTGGACTTCTTTTGGACTTCATTCTGTTGATCACAACTCCATGACCCAGCAATACCCATTTGTGTGACGTTTATGTATCCTTCTGTTGCATCTGGTGCTGGCCAGTTCTACAGATGTCTCCAAACATGACAGCTTTAACAAGTGACCCAATATGACCTTCTAAGAAATATTTCTCCGTGGGTCTTTAGCTTTAGTGAGCTATTCAAAAGACTTTATAAATAAATGGTTCCCAATCATGGAATGTGCAGAACTGTTTAAACGAGTCAAATAAAATGCTGGAGTAAGAAACATTCCAGTCTCCTTTGTTTATTTCAAGCTACAGTTGGTGTTTAGATTTGGTTTCTTCTTGCAGACTTCTGTGAAAACTATTTTCACCAGGAGGATTCAGCTTCTGAGAGTCTTTTTTCTTTTATTTTATTCAGAATACTGCAAACAGTCCCTGATAAAAATTACATTAGTGTGATTTGCTGTTCTGTCCTTGCTTGCTATTGTACTACTGTGCAGTTAGTTCCTGACAAATCAAAGACCAGGGTATGAGTATTGCAAATCAGATTTGGAAAGTGTTTACTTCAGGGAAATTTGTACAGTTAGCATAGCATATTACATTCTAAGCAATGATTCACTCATTGTTCTCAACAAGACAAAAGATGAAAATAAAAGTAATATTTTGATACACTCCCATAAAAATATAAACCCTCTAAAGAAAAATTAATGGACTTTATTGTTTTATGTAAGAAATAAAAAGACTGGCCATTTCATGACTCTGCCTAGTAGTATAACAGCAGCAAATGGAACATCAGCTCAAGTATTGTAGTGTCATGATGAAGCAGGTACTTCTTCCCATAGTATCTGCTGCACAGTCACATCAGGTGGGGTTTTTGGTATCTGGGAGTTGGTTGTGGGGGGTTTTTGCCTTTTTTTTTCCCCAAATAAGCAGATTGCTAGTATTGAAGTGAATTCAAATTTTCTTAGCATCATTGGCATGAATTATTTTCCTGCCATAAAAGTTTTGCTTCAGTTTCTTTTGGCAATATTTGTTGTTGTTTTTTTATTAGCATGCCTAGGATAGTGGGAGTAGAGATTATAAAAAGTCTTAGCTGGAGTGTCAAATAAGGAAGATTCTACATTGAGAACAGCTTTTCCAAGCTGCAGGCCAGATGGTAGCTTTGGGACTCAGAAGCTGAAAGAAGTTGCTGGAGTTATGTCAAGACAAATAGTTAAAAAATAGGAGAAAAAGGAAGCAAAAGAGATTGTCAAGTCAAATCAGCACAAGTAACTATTTGTGCTACCCTTTTATATATGAATTAATGGATGTATTACTCACATAATAACTTAGAAAACAAATCTAAAGGAAGGAGAACCAAGGCGAAAAACAGAATATTTGAATAACCCTATACAAATATAATTCACTCTATTCACCTGTCAACCCATGATGTCATAACACAACTTTTGAATTAAAGATTGACACTGCTACTTGTCCAAACCTATGGACACTACATGGAGACCCAAATGCCCAGACAGCACAATGCATTGAGAAGCTAATGTCTTCTACTTGTGCACCTGGAAACCTTATACCCTGATGTGACTGTACCACTCTGTAGCCTGCACTGTACCACCTCCCCTCTGGAACCAAGGCAAAGACTGGTGTACTTCTAGCTTCATATTTCAGAGCCATCTTAAAATATACTGAAGGATAATAAAGTGCTAAAATAAAAACACCTTCCAGATTATGGAAGTTTTCTTTTTTTTCAGACCTGACATTTTCAACTCCACCCATAAAAGGTGACAAGGACTGCTCAAAATAAAGTTCCTTGCTCATATGTGCAACTTTAATAGTGGGGTGATACCTTTCTTACCTTCAGCAGCAGCTAAAAGGACTCAAAACATGACTGCTGTTACTGTGCTGTACTATCACAAAGGAAAAAGATACATTGATCACTTCATTTTTTACTGAAAGTGGCAAAAAATACTGATATATACATATAGATACACACACACACACAAGAATTTTGCAGTCCAAGTCAGATCAATCCAAATCAGGTGTATAGCAAACACTGAGTAGCAGGCATTGCAAGCAAGGGGTAACTTAGCACCATTCAAAGAGGAATATGCTGTTGCTGCCATGAATTGATCTCAAAATTAGTGACAATTGTTTTTCATTCTTATGGCATATTCTTGCTGGAGGAAACATTCCAGAGTAGTAAGTTCTACAAAAATTTATGTATTGAGAGAGAAGTGGAGTCTATAGGCCATATTGAAGTTAACTGTAGCTCTTAGCTATTTGTTTAACACTGAGTTTCTGCCTAAGTGTGTGAGATAAAACAGGTTTACATAGCTAAGTTTTATATAAAAGAGTTGCTTTGGGTTACAAGAGAGGATTATTTACAGATTAGAGAGGCTGGATTTTTTTCTTATATAGATGTGTAAAACCTTTCATATTTAGACAATGTGTTTCCTATATATAAAACTAGAAGGGGAAATCCCCTTATTGATAGAAGATTGAGGATAACTAGCTGGAAGGGAGTAACAGAATGGATTTTATGAGCAAGATTTAAAAATCTTTTTGAGAGAGCCTAACTGGTTCCATTCTCAAAAGACAAGAACTTTTGCATTTTAAAACATTTGGAAAACAGTTAGGCTTGAAAGGCAGACAGAGGGGAAGAATTTCACAGAATTTAAAACCACACCTCTCTTTTCTGCAACTTACTGCAGGCTGAGAAATTCCTGGCATGCACTGACAAGGTGTGTTTAAAGAAAGAGCCACCATACTTGAATATTGGGTTTATGTTGTGCTGGAGAGGTTGTGGAAGTCTTTAGAGAACATACTGGTATATTTGCTACCTAATAACTTCAACAAGCAATTAATGCCCTTTGAGGAGATATAGTAAAATTCTCAATCAATCTATCTTATAATGGAGTTTAAGAGGCGGTTTCATCAAGGTCTACAAGCACTTAAGTGAGAAAAGCCATCTGATGGTAATGACTTTTTAATTCACTGGAAAGTCATAATGAGTTGCAGTGAGTAGAAGCTGATGCTAGATAAAGCCAGGCTAGAACCGAGGTACATATACTAAGTAAAACTAATTAGGCACTGAAAAAGCCTTCTTGGATACATGATGGATTCCTCACCACCTGAAGTCTAAAAGCTGAGGTTAGATATCCTTTACTGGAGTTTGTGATAGTTCAAGCAGAAGCCATAATCTTGATACAGGAATTAGCATGTAAAGGTCTTTATGTGCTTTTCAAGAAATCAGACAGGTATTTTACTGATCTGTTCTGACCTTAAATCCACACAGACTAGGCAAATGTTGAATATTTTTTTTATGTTATTCGGAAACTCCACAGATGTTTGCACATAATGGGATTGAAACAACAGTTTAGTGTAAGTACACCGGTGTAAGACAAAAGGTACCAGACAAAAGAGGGGACACATTTCCTCCCTCCTGAGCTTGCTTTCCAAAACAGGTTTCTTGATAGTTATCCAGAACACTAGAATGAAGTCTGTTCTTGCAATGACTCTCCAAGCTAGAACAGGGATATATGAATCTTCACAATGCAGATGATGAAAGATAGCAATAATCAACATTTATTTTCCACCCTCAATTTTTTTATTGCTGAATTTGGTCCTGGACAGTGGTGCAATGTCTTAGATCACCATGTTTCCTTTTTCCAAATGAGGCAAAAAAATGTTATGATTGAAAACTCTTGATTTGAAGCAGAAAGTAGTGATTGAGGTTCTTGTTACAAAGCCAGGATCAGTAACCGGTTTTTTTCTTTTTGTTTTCCTAATCTAGCCAAATGTAAAAAAAATAAAAATTAAAATACTCAGGAGGTTAGTGTTGGAAATGCTGGAAGAATATTCATCTCAAACTAAAGACTGAATCAATGGCATTAGAAATCAGAAGATTTCCTTGTTTTTTATTTGCAGTGTTTGGGTGAAAGAGTAAAAGAGATGTTAGGTCTTTTCTTCCTGCGGAAATATCCGTAAGAATCCGATTTGACCTTTCTGTTTAAGGATACAGTGTAACATTTTTTTGGTTTAGCTCAATAGATACATTAAAATTCTGCCCATTTAATTTTCTCACACGTGATTTCTCTCAGAAAGTAGAGAGAGTTTAGATACTTGTCAGCACATAATAAAAATGCAATCTTTAGGCTCATTCTGTTGATAAAGGAACTGATACACCTAACTCAGTTTTTACACATGCTATATAAAATTTTAAAGGACTTTGCCTTTCTTAGCAATTGAATGCTAATTAAGGGTATTGATTCCACTTAATGAGTTGCAAACACTTTTTAAAAGGTCAGACCTGAAGTGGGTTATGTGGAAATGTATAGAACTTTCAATATTTTTATTTCATTGCTATTTAAGTATGCACCTGAAGAACATTTGATGAAATGTTAGAGAGCAATGAATAACACTAATGTTTTCCAGCTACGTAAATGAGTTGGATTAGAGCTGACAAGTGTTCTCTGTTATTTGGCCACCATCTCACATTATATATCCTCAGCTTTTCAATTTATGTTAAAAGGGGTTGAGCTGGAGAACCTGGGCTCATTTAGCATTTCTCCTTCTCCAGCAGTAGCTGCAAGCACACTGCAGGAAAAAAGGATGAACCGAACATGCAAATTTGATGCTTACACCTAATATTTTTCCATCCTCTAACCATCTTCAGGTTAGGGAATTTCCTGAATCTCTGTAGTTTAGCTGCTGTCTAGTAAATCACAAAAGCTTTTCCAAATGCTTCTTTAAAGACCATTTTTCTTATTTCTTGAAGGTATGTACAGAAGCAACAATCTTTTTTTTGTCTTGTGTAGGTTTGGATGCAAAACAGCATTTCCTGTCAATACATATAATTGTGAACAGTCTAAATGCAAAACTAAATGCATAAGGAGTAAAAAAAACTCACGTGTATTTAAAAAGGTTATAAAAAACATGGAGAGGAAAATCTCCTCACTGGGAGTTAAAAAGATGTGAAAGTTCTGACTGAAAATATTTATTAGGAATTTTTACATATATCTCCTACTGAAAAGTGGAGAGATACATGTAAGTGGAGAGTTGTATATCTGGCCCATTATGAGACCTCTCAAAAAAACCCCATAAAAGAACATGTCCCCTAAGTGTCTATTCATCAGAATCAGTATTAAATATGACAAGAAAAATGTATTTAATTTAATTAGCTAAATATTTTTATCAAGAACTCAGTTGCAGTGAACTCTAGCTCCTTGCTTTTCTCAAATATTGTGAGAAAGTTCAACTTGAGTGACACAGTTTTGTACATTTAGCATGACAGCTGATACTGGGAAATGCCCCATGCTCATTCTGGGGGAGTTTGGACAGAGCAGAGAAAGGACTTTCGTATCTGATTTTAAACATCTACTATCTGAGCTAGTTAAGCAGACTCCAGTTATAATCAAAGATGAGAAACAAGAGGTTTTAGGGTGAAAAAACATGTCATCTTGGAGAAGAAGTCCAAAACAGACAGATGTCTCATAATGTAGCAGTGCTGTTCACTCTTCCTGACTGGAAAGAGAGCCTAGGGTGACTGGCTCAGATGCAGATGTCCAACTTAGGTGTGATGAATCTCTCTCTAGGGTTTCTCCTGTCCCTCCTTGTTAACTATAGAAATAATCCTTCTTCAGATTGAAAACTTTGGAAATAAATCTTGTAGGAAGCCAAATATCTTTATGGCTTTAAAGCATTATAAAACTTTTGCCATTTCAAGCATTTGTGAGCAGTGACTAAAGAACATTTGAGCTGGAAGCCAGCACTGCTGTGTACTTTTGCACTGTTTTCCTACTCAAGTATCCTGAGCTCTTTCTCTTGCCTTCAATATAATCTCATTTTGTTGTAACAGTCTTTTCTTCTTTTCTCCTTTTTAATGCTTGGGTTGTTAAAAAACGAAAATATGCCCCGAGACAGATGTAAAATTGCTGAGCTTTTCTCAAATCACTTCAGTCCAGTTTCCACTGTGTTCATCCTTCTACTGATATTTTCAAATACTTAAAATATCCATGTTGCCATTTCTTTGAAGTTAAAACTTGGTGTCTTGGATTAATTTTGATACAAATATAAACTCCAAGTCTATCTACAAAAATATAATACAGAAAGTAAAAACAAAATCTTATTATGAACTGTAGGACTTTGGATTTCATTTTGTAAATATGTAGCACCTAAGAAGCTTGTTTTTGTTTTCTTTGCACCATGACTGACAGATTTCTAACTATTGTAAACCAGAAACTAGCTGCCACTAAAGAAATTTTATGAACGAACTGGTGTTAACTGACACTAGCAGTGCCAGTTAGCAATACATAAATGAATCATTACAGTGACCAGATACATCACCACATAGTTTGTCAGTCTCTCTCTTTCCACAAAATCTATACAGCATTCACAAGAATATCTGAGCTGCTGACAAGGAGCTCAAGACTCTGTTTAAATCACAGATGAATTCTGGAGAGGAATACATGACTCATCACATTACTAGATAACAGAAATTGAACTGCCTTAACAGTGCTGGTTTCATGAGCATTTTACCATGTTCCATGAAATTCCAAGTAGAAAATTGATTTTTGCATAAAAAAACCAAAAACAACAGTGAGGGGGTTGCAGGGGTACAAGTGTGTTGTTCTTCGTCTTTCCAAAGATCATACTTCTTTGGATATTCATGTGGATGTAAGAATGCAAGTAGATGCTTACTCTGTAGAGTTGTCCAGTCCCCCTTTTTTTTCTGTAGCTTTCATCAGAACTTATCTTCCATGTAGTATTAACTCAAGGAGCATCATCTTTAACCTGGGCTTTGATCACACATAGAGATCCCTAAAATCAGACTACCTAGACAAGTAGGTGGAGCATGGTTTGACATTTCAGTGTAGGGCTACTGAAAAAGGTGATGCAGTGATGGTTCAAGTGCTGAGTGCTGCTTTACACAGCTACCCTGCTGTTAAAGTGGTATTTTGCAAGATAATTGTAACTTGATAGGAATGTATGCTACTCTGAAAAATTAGTGAGGATGCCAGCAAGAGACCAATTTTATATTGTCTGTATGTTTGAAGCAGGTGTTTATTTGCAAGAGAATTGACTGACAATTACTCATAAAAAGATCCTCTTGGGGGGACAGTTAGAAAAGCTAGCAAAAGTTAGTCTTCTAATCTGGATCACTCTCTGAAGGATCCTTTCCCTGAACTGACTATAATGGAAGCCTGGGGAAATTATTCTTAAGTTGTCCATGACTTGAGTTAGCCTTTGTGAATATCCCTCTGTGAGATATACCAAAGTAATATGTGTAAATGCTTACTATAGTCTTTAAACTGACTGCTCCTTCACATCACACTTAAAGTAACACATAGGCAAAATGGATGTAAATATAAATAAGTTTTGAAGTACATGGAGTTCTAACATTCCCTTTGTCAGCCCCAAAATCTGAAGAGGAATCAAAGTGTGGGTGACTTGCCTCCCTGAGGTAACTTGAATGGCAATAGATAGTTGTAAGGAAAAAGGGAATTCAAGGCCAGATTTTCATTTCATTGCATTAAATCTTTCATGCTGTGCTCCTAGTCTATCTTCCTTTTATCCATCTCCTGTGTGTATGATTTAATAGCAAGATGGATTGGACAAATTTGGGGCCTGAGAAGGTGCAGTACAATCCTGTGAGTGTATATATATGCAAATACTCATTTTTTACACTTCTATACAAACTCCCTCAACAAGGGAGTGTTCTGCCATTCCAGAGATATTGCAGGGTGCATCCCAGCCTTTTACATGATGGTGTGTAAGCTGATGCAAGACCTCTGAGGTGTGTCCTTTAGGAATTGACCTGCTCTTTGGAATCTAAGGTGAGATGCTTCACCCAATTATGTAAGTGGCAGAGGCCACTTGTTATGTATCTGGTAGAGGCCAGTATTCTGTGGCAACTAGGCTGAGACAACTGAGCTGCCTTTTAGACTCTCTGAAGTCCTATGTTGTTGACTTTCTAATTTAAGAAAAATCTCCATAGAATTCACATTTCCTGACTCTAAATTGACTTCCACTCAAAATCATGTTTCCAAGCAGCCACATATCCTAGCAAACCACAGAATCATATAGAATTATAGAATGGTTTGGTTGAAAGGGACCTTGAAGGTCATCTAGTTCCAGCCTCTCCGCTGTGTTTCTTTTCACAATGATACCACAATGCAGATGTATCTTTCTTTGCAGTCCTGCTCTACCTTCTATTCCTGTCCACGTGTCAAAACATCTTCAGTTCTGCAGTGTAAATCCTGAGAATTCAGTGCAAAATAGTCAATAAACAAGTTCCATTAAACAAATTTTTAGGTTTCTTATGGCTATATTACTGCAACTATTGAAATTCATGGTAAAGCTTAGTTATGACTCAAAAATCACTTTTGCCCCATCAGATTCCAGTTGGCTACATTAGTTTTTACTTTAGGCTGTTGGTACAAACCACCATTTTCTCTGAAGGTCAGAGGTACTATTTTAGGAGGGTGAATTTGTATTCTTTTGTGACTGATTGTCATAGATAATGGAAAATGGCAACTGTGTTTTGTTCTCAGTGAGATATGTCTGTAAGTAATTATTAAGAAGGACTAGAACTTTCTATGGTTGATTGTCTCTTCTTTTAAAACTATAAATAAAAACCGAGAGCAATTAGGGCTAAAGGACAATCTGGATGCAATTTGTGTTCAATGCCTAACACAGCAGGACTCTAATTCAAATGGTGTTATATGCCATGATATTTCCACAGTTCTGCAATTCCCAGATTTGAGCCTGAAAAAGCTCAAACACTATAAAAAGTTATTTCTAACAAAGTGGATTTCTGGAAATGTTGGAATTACATTAATCTATTCTTTTGCGATATCTGGCACAGGTCCCCACATGCAAGGCTTTCCCAAAGCTCTGGCAAACACATTTTTGACATATCTTCATCCCAAGAAAAATCCTGTCTACAATAATGCTGGCCCAGCTATAAAATATATCATAAATACAAGGTCTAAGGGACAAAAGAAATGTATTTAGAAGCTGATTCTTTTGGAAAAAAAAGCTTTTAGAATGGCAAGAAAAGTAAAATGTAAAGCGGTAGAAAACCCTCCAGCAACACTGGAAACACCAACAAGGATTATTCATCATAAATAAAAGGCATTCAAAATGGCATGGCAAAGCACAATAGCCCCTAGTTGTGCAGAGACTGGGCTACCCAATTCATATTGGAGACAAATGGTATCTTATAAAGCTCATGGCATGTTAAATGCTCAGTTCTGAACTGCAACATGCCTGAAGTTTTTTAATTAGAAATGCAGCTGTGTCAATTAGATGCAGCATATAGTACTTACACTTTCTAGTAGTTCAACTGGGGAAAAATACCTGCAAAAAATAAGTCTGTGTGAAAATCAAGCCAGCTTATAACTTGTGTTCATGTGTGGCCTGCAATTTATCTTCAGCTTAAAAGGCAGAAGAAAAAAATAGCAAAACAACACAAAACCTTTCAGATATTCTTTCATGCTTAACTACTCTGCAATCACTTTCTTTATTCACTCAGCATTCAGATTGCTTAATACTCTTCATAGCTTGTTTAGGTAATTTTTATATAATCACATAAATCAAACAATAACATTTCATGGTTGGTTGATCTGTTATTTTGGTCCAGTAGTGAAACTGTGCATTTAGATCTTTCTTCAAACTCTCTCACCAGAAAGATAAAATACTTTCGGTAAGTTATTTGGGATTGCCAAAACCTGTGTTTGGTTTGACTAATTTCTGCAAGCACAGAAGCAGGTCAGTCGGAACACCTGCCTCAGAAAGCTTCAAGTGTTCCAACATACAGGATGAAGTCTATCCCTAATGTCCCATTTTTTCCCCATCAGCCAGTTATTGCCCTGACTTCTGCTCCTCAGCTCCACTACGTGTATACTCCATAATTCTATGTTACAATCTGGGATGGCTGTCCATTGATGTCAGCACCATGGAGCAGCTGCAGAAATCATCATAAAATACCCCAAAAAACCAAAGAAAACAAACAATCTAAAAATTACTCTACTTAGGACTTTTCTTGATGAGTAGCACAGATGTCATGTTAGACATGTCATTATACCTATCCAGAGAAGGGCAAGAGAGCTGCTGAAGGGTCTGGAGCACAAGAATTATGAAGAGAGGCTGAGGGAGCTGGGGGCATTTAGTCTGGAGAAAAGGAGGCTCAGGGGCCTTCTCACTCTCTAAAAGTACCTGAAAGTAGGTTGCAGTAAGGTGTGGGTTGATCACCCAAGTAACAAGCAATAAGACAGGAGGAAGTGTTCACAGGTTGGGCCAGGGGAGGTTTAAATTGGATATTAAGAAAATTTCTTCCTTAGAAGGGTTTATATATCCTTGGCCAGATTTCTGCTTTCTTCAGATCTGCTAACCAAGTACTCTGACAGCTGCAGTGTCTCTCCAATTTTATTCCAGAAAGGAACAGAGGAAAAAAATCCACATACCTCTCTTCCTAACTACTGACTGGGTGGAGATGCTGCTCAGATCTGCCAATGGTGATGATCTGAGGCAGGGCTGGTATGCTGTCTCTAATTTATTTTGGCCATCTGCTTTTCCTCCTTCTAATTGGTGCATGTTAAGAGAGAAAATATTCTTAAAGAGCATTTAAGATGAGGATGCTCCTGGACTCACTAAAAACAGATTGAAATATAATATTTGTTTCTTATTGGGCAGATTGGTCTGTATCTCAGCAACCATTTCATATTTGGCAAGGCTATTCCTTTTACATAAAGTGATTACATGTACTAAGGTTGTTATTGGTATGAAGGATGCATTAGTAAAAGTGAGAAAAGATCTTTTTTAGCAGGTTCTGCTCACTTGTATAATATTTATGTTATAAATATTTGCAGTTTCTTTGTAAACACTGAGCTTTATGTGTCTTACTAATGCTCAGGAGATGAAAAGTGTATTCAAATAGGGGCCCTGAACACGGGTTTGTGTGCTCTGCTCCTTCACTATGAAACAACAGCTTTAAGGTTTGTCCATTGACTTCTCTCATCATCTCAGGGGAGGCCTTGGGAAAGGTGCATGAAGTTTAATCTGCAGTATTTCTGACCCTATACAATGGGTTTGTTCACGGGGAGTTAGTTTTATTAAAGCCTGAACTCTCATATAAGAAAATTTCACAACCCTGAAGAAGCCTGCCTTCTGAGCCACTGCCACTTTGCAGATTGCAGGAGTGGGAGACAGCTAAACATTGTCAAAATAAAAATAGACAATGTGATTCTTGTTTCCCCTGCACGTTCTGGGTGGGATTCATGTTCTCTATGTCAACCAGCTGGCAGGTTGACATAGAGACATAGAGGCTGAACTGACCATCTAAACAAATCGTGTGAAGAGAGGAACATCCACACAGGTGACTTGGTTTGCTCTCAGAGGTACTTCTCCTTCTCTACCAGCTTCAGATAAGAGTCTAATAACTACCTTAGACTAAGCTTCACAAATTATACTTTCAAACAGTTTTTCCTCTAGCAAGACTGACATTGGATTTTCAAGGAGCACCAGAAAAATCTCTTCATTCAAGTAGATCAACACAAATTAGTTTTTATTCATTTCTATCATGAATATGCTTTTTTATAATATAAATTAATAAGCTTTTTGATTAATTTAATGATTAAGACCTGCCAGTATTTTGCTATATTGTTTTCAAATGTCATTTTTCCCAACAGTAATCTTAGTTAAATGCCTTGTAATAATAGTTACACTCTCCTAGTAGATATGATATTTCAATAGCATACAGTAATTCTCACTGACACTGTATTTGCATTTCTTATTTACAATATTCCTCAAAGAATTATGGTTTGTCTTTATCATTTTACAGGACATTGGTGATAATATATGGATTCTGTTGGAGACAGATAGAGTATCGTACAAGTACTGGATGAAATATTTACCTGGCAAACAGACTTGCTGGTAAGTCATTATATTTTTTCTTCTCTTTTGCCACATTTCAGGTCCGACAATGTGAAGGCAGGTTTATAATCACGTTCAATTGGATTTTTGCTAATTTAAAAAAAAAAAAACAAACAAACAGAAGAAAACAAATTAAATTGTATATTTTAAATATTTGCAGTTCCCTTTCCTAAATAGCTTCAGTACTACTATGTCCCATTTCCTCTCTCCCTTAGAAAAACATTTTCAGTTTCCACTTTGTGCTATTGTGTATCATGAGGCATTTTAAGTTTTTTTTATCTACAGGTACTCCCTCATCAGAAATGTCCAAAGTTCATTTCACAGGCTACTGCAAGAGTCATAAAACTTCTTGAGATTTTTTAATCCTTTTTTTTTTTTTATTTTTTGGATTTTTCTTGTTTTATTTACTGTAGATATTGTGCTTTTGGTTTGGTTTTGATGCTAAAGAGTGTTTGTGGGGCTAGAAACATCAGTGCAGCTTTTATTTGTAGCTGATTAATATACATCAGGTGCTAAAGAAAATCACACATTTAAAAGATTAGTTTTAAGGTCACTGGCCAAAATTGCCCAAGTTATAGTCCTATTGGTACCTCTGGTTTACTGTATGATGTTGAGTGAGTAATTTCTGAAGAGCAGAAACTGTGCATCTGTGAGGAGGTACAGTAATGCATGTACAGTAGTGTATGAACTGAACTATTCTTCTTTATGTCATTGGAGAGATCACCAGGTAGCTCTTAAGAGTGACTAAACAGTCACTTAGCTTCACTAGGCCTGATAAAACCTATTGCTTCTTAAAATATTAACAAAAATGAATAATATAAAATATATTTTTTGTTTTAAATGGAGTTGCTTCAAGTCTTGCATTTTCAATATTGTTTTTAATGCTGATTGCTACTTCCATCCATTGGGTCTAAGATCTGCACTTGAAATGCTGTTAGTGCTGGGATTTTGTATCAAAAATGTGGAAAAGAGACCAAAGGTGAAACCACTATGTTTGGATTGCTAGGTTGCTGCATAAAGATACATGTTCTAGAGACTGATGAAATACAAAGGACATTTTATTTGTTGTTAGCCAAATAGACTGAAATACTTGACACTTTGAAATGTCTTGAGTTGGTCTCCTCTGTTAAGTCTTTATTGGGAAGAAAGAAAATATCTGGGAAAAGTATTAGTGTTGCATTTTCACACATTACCTGGATATGTACTAGGAGGAGGGGATCAAAATATGTCCTTGGCAGAAGGGGGATTATTTCTACAGATAGTGTTCAAAACTCATCCAGATGATTTCCAAAGCAACCTCATCCAGTTAGACTTGCTTTTGAAGTAAAGGTGAACTAGACATCCAGAGGTCCTTTCCAACCTAACTTATTCTAACATTCTGGGGATCTATGTAGTTGGGTGAAATGTGTGATGATCAGAAAACTATTTTATGATATACACACACCAAGGTACTTTACTTAATCTTCAAGAGAAATTTCATGATTTAATATGAGATGAGAGCAACGGGCCTCTAAAGATGCTGAGGGAAGTTGGGGAGCCAGAAAAGGGGAAGTGGGATTACTTTAGTAAGGTTAGGATCCAGCTGTGGGAGATAATTAGGTACTTAATACCGTAGATGTGCACATATTTTTTCCTGTGGTTTTAAGATTTTATTTTAAATGCTTTTGTTTTAAAGTATGAGTTGCTCTCAGAAGCCTGTATGATCACTGAATGCTTTGATTGCTGGAGGGCACAGATTTCTACATGCTGAGCAAAACTTAAGCTCACTTGGGGAATCAGGACTGATTTTACAGAGGGAACTCTGTCCAGTCTCCCTAGCAGAGGGCCATGAAACACCACAAGGGAATATGAGTGAAGAATACTATGTTTCTGTAAAAAGGAAAAATGTCATTTTGCAGTGTGGATAAAAGTATAGCCTGCAAAATGCAAAATTAACCACCTGCTATGCTCTGTTCAGTATTGATACAACCTCAGGAATATCCATGATGGGACACTTAAAAAAAAGCTAAAGACTAGCTGGACATGGACCTCTGAGGATAAACAAGGATGAGTATGCAAGATTCATGAGCAAGAATGAAAAGAAAGGTGGAATTGCTTGAGCTGATTTACAGTGATGAGCTTAAAATAAGTGATGGGCTTTTCAAAAAAGAAATAAATGCTTTATTTTCTCCATTAAATTAATCCTGGAGAGAGAAGAATGTTGGGAAATTAAATTGAACTCAATTCAGGGTGGGTAATAGCAGAGAGCTTAGGCAGATTGGAAAAATACACAGTGCTGGAATACACTGCTTAGATGTATTTTGGAGGGTTTTCAGAACAGGTTGGAGAATCTTCAGTCAGATATAACTGATCCCCATTGGGATATAGGATTAAGTCCATCTCCTGTGGTCTTTCCCAGACCTGCTTGTTTCTAGTACACTGCCCCTGAATCCAGAGCAAAAATTACCAGATGATCTTGCTCAAGGAAACAGTTGTGTAGAAAGGGTGGAGGGGGAAGGGAGGCTGTGGATAAAGTCACCTCTCTCCTGTACATTATAGTGGCCAAGAAATGCAACCTTCACCTGATGAAATTCGTACTGTCTGTCTCAGGAGTAAACAGCATCAACTTGGGCTTGTTGGAAGGTGAATCCCTGACAGGAGGCTCTCATTAACAACTATCTCAAACTGCATTCTCAATGTGTTGAAAAGCATAAAGGCAATATCTATTTGCCCTGTTTGCTTTAAAAGGGCAAAAGGCTTGGATACCCTATCTGAAACCAACAGCCCTTATATTCCATACATGATCATATCACATTGACATATCTACTGATTAAAGTCAAAGATTGATGCTTTTAGCAGCAACCAAAGCCATATTGGGAATCTGAAGGCTTCTAAACACACTAGAAAACAGCTGTGATGGACATACACAGCAACTGTACCACATGCATGGGCAGAATATCATTTTGGAAGCACAAGAAATCAGCACTGTGTCTGGAAATGAAATTATTATGAACTAAATTGATAATTACAAGAAGTAACAGCTCTGTTTCCAAACACTAGGAATCATAATCCTTTTAGCAAATAATCATGCTGTTTATATGCCTTACAATTAGGTGCATGAATTGGGAGATGAGACACTTCTCTGTATATCTCAACTGTATAAAAATATAAGTAGTTATAACAGTTCTTTTCTGTGTAACTAGTAGAATCTGAACTCTTTTGACAAAGGCTTTTTAGAACTGAGATCTAGCTTTTCATATCTTGTGCTCTTGTACTTCACCAGCTTGAATAATATCAATTAGAGCTGCTGCTATACAGTCACCTATTAATTTTCTGCTTCTCATGCCTTAGCATATTCCTAAATTTGGGTGTAGACTGTTCTGCTGGATTGCTTGAATAAGAAAAAATTAATTTAAGATAAAAACAATAGTTCTTTTATCTGCAAAAATTTCTGGCCTTAACACTATTGATGCGCATCCAGCACAGGTGCTTTACTATATAATTGTTGGAAACAGCTTGAAATAAAACATAGAAATAGGACTGGCAATCTCAAAAATATTGCCGTTGCATTAGGTAAAGGCAGTTGTAAGATTGCACATGTATCATCTTCCAGTCTTTCACTCTCTGATGATCAAAACAGTAGCAATAATACAGGCAAAGACAATAAGATTGCTAATATCCACTCAAAAACCTTTTCCTGAGTGGCAAATTATTGTGGAGTCAAGTTAGAAGTAGATATTCACGCTGCAGAAATCATAGGCAGCCACACCCAAAGAAATTCCAGGACTGAATCCATTAATCAAAAATGTTTCCATCCTTTACATTTCCTTATGGGTTAAATAACAATAAACATTGAAGGGAGAGACTCCAGCTGCAGCTGGAGGATTTAGAATAAATAGTTAAATACAACACACAGCAGAGTCTGGGAGCTTTCTTCCATACTTGAATACAGCAAGCTGGTTCCTTTTTTATAGGAGACCCCAGGTCAAGAGGAAGTAATTAATCCTGCTTTTGATGGAGAAAAACTTGTAGCTTATCCTTGGAAATATTTAAAAATGCAGTTTTACTTTAGAAAAGTTACATTCATCATCATTGCTGGTTTTCTGACATTTATGGACATTTTCTGCCTGGCAATGAACAGTCTCTTTCTCTAGTCTTGAATCACCTAAAAAAGTCAATTTTTAGGTGAAAATTTGTTTGGAATTTGACTCTTCACAGCCCTCTCAGCACCACTGCATTTGTTTAGATCTTGTGAAACCCCAGCGCAAGTACTGCATCCAGTTCTGGGGTTCCCTGCACCGGAAGGATGTTGACTTGTTGGAGTGAGTGCAGAGAAGGGCCACCAAGATGATTAGAAGAACGGCTAAGAGAATCAGGATTGCTCAGAGTGGAAAAGAAAAGGCTTGAGGTTGACCTGATTCTGGCCTTTTGGTACTCAAAGGGAGCCTATGAGAAAGATGGGGAGGGGCTTTTTGCAAGAGCATGTTGGACAAGGGGGAATGGATTCAAACTGAAAGAGGGTAGGTTTAGATTAGATATTGTGAAGAAACTCTTCCCTTTGAGGGTGGTGAGGCACTGCCACAGGTTGCCCAGAGAAGCTGTGAGTGCCCCACCCTGGAAGTGAGTGCCCCACCCTGGCTCAAGGCCAGGCTGGATGGAGCTCTGAGCAGCCTGGTTAAGTATAAGGTGCCCCTTCCTATTGCAGGGGAGCTGGAACAAGATGGTTTTTAAAGATCCCTTCCAACACAGGCCATCTAACGGTTCTAAGATTCTAAATTGCACTCAGGTGGATAAAGTGTGCTGACAGAATCAATGCTAGGGTTCAAAACTGAGCAGTAAGATGGTTCAGTAATAAGAGTTTCACCTTTTTTTTCCGAAGACATGTTTCTTTTACTTTCTTCCTTTTACCAGCTTCATGATTAATTGCAAAAGTCCAAATCATGAATGGCTTTTAATTCAGCATGTAAAAAATTGGGCTTTTATATATTTTAATGGATTTTTTTGGCCAAGTGATAGTGAAGCTAACTGTACATGGATGTGTGTTATTTATTTAAAATGTCTGACTTTTGCTGGTCTTAGTCATGCTACTCTTGTTAACATAAGGTGATAGGTGTATTGATTACAATTACAGAATGCTTAGTCTTTTAAAGGTGTGGTTTAATTTGTGTTTGTGTCTTCTTGAAAAGAAATAGTTCATTCTGCTGAAAAGTAATACAGCCATTAACCAAATACCTGCCTAGAGAGTCTGGGAAGTCATATTAAGCGATAGTCAATAAATTTCTTGGCTCTCTTAAAAAAAAAGGCCAGTTTTTGCCAGAGTTGCAAGAAAACAGAGCATTCCTTAAAGGAGAACTGAAATAACACAGGTTTTGGGTGTCTGCTAAGTGTTTTGCCTGTTTCAACCCTGTAGGAGGAAAAGGTGACCAAAGGAAAAGTGATTGCATTGCACAGTGGTTCACATCCATGCAAATGTTCAGAAGAAACTCTGACTTCTCAGAATTCATGCAAGATCGTGTTGGTTTAATACTACCATTTTATGGAGCATAGTCTACAGCTTGGTAATCTGAGAAGCATAGGATTTCAGTCAATTCATACACCTTCTCCATCCCCTTCACCTCCTCCTGGAGGTGCTCTATCCAGAACGGGGGTGAGGAAACAAAACATAACAGAAACTGACTTCAGATTAGATTTGATCTTCCCGGGAAAAGACATAAAGTGGTGGACTTAAAACAGAAAGTCAAAAGAATTTGCAGAAACCTACAAAGAGAATAAACTGGGTTAGTGGTATGTTGTTTTCATGTGTTATTCCTGAAGTCTGGAGGTATTAGCTAAAATTGTAGGTTAGTTTGTAAGTAAGGATGGCTCACTCTCACAAGACATCTGTTTCTGAAATTAAAAAGCCAACAACTGCATGATTGTACAGATAGCAATCTTCATTTAATAGAGATCCATGATTCAAAGAGGTATGTGACTTAAAATCTTCTAGGGAACACAAAGCAATTAATAGTTGGAACTTTTTATAGCACCTTTTATCCAAGGATCTCAAAACACTTTACTGGCTTTAATTAGGCCTCACACAGTATCTACCTGGAATAGAGAAATGTTATTTTTTAATTCTGCATATAGAGGAACATGTGACACAGAGGTTAAATGACTTGACAATGATCATGTAGAAGCAAATAGTAATGGTAGGAATAAATCCCAAACCTCCTGCCTTTCAATCCCATGTTCTATCCATTTGCTAAGTTTCTATCCTCTGCATTAAACTCAAGGCTTTTTTCTTACCTGTTCTGTAACATGTATGATTTTGACTACAGGATCAAAGCCCAGGCAATTAAAAAGAAATTCACCCTTTCCAAAGGAAAAAAAAAATTGAAAAATCAGTGTAAGACCACTTTTTGCTCTCAGGTAGAAGAGAAACACACTTACTATTTACTGCATTGAGAGCTGTGAAAGATATGGAAGAGCAGATTCCAGAGTAAACACGTTGTCTTTGGAGATAATGAGTAAGAGTTTGTGTTTCTGCCTAAGAGGAAGAATAGGTTGGGCTGGGCTTTTTTGGCAGATGATATAAATTGTGAAGAATGCTGCCTGCAGTATGCTCAGGAATTCAGTGTCAGGAAAAAAAAAATCAATCTTAAGGCCATGAAGGAGATAATCTCCTGGGGAAAGATAATAAGGAATCATCTCATGCAAGTATAGCCCCTGTAGCTGGGAAGTGTTGCATAAGAAACACAAGCATCTATACCCATGCAAACTCTTAAATGCTAGTCCTTGGCAGGAAGCAGGGGGAAAGAAAGTCAATATACTTAAATTAGCAGATAATAGAGATAATTCTGCTGCTGTGTTTCTAATAGCAACTTGAATTAGGCTATTGGATAGATAATATGATTTGTTTCTTGTAGTTTAAAGTATATTTTGAAAATGGTAAGAGAAGGGAAACAAGCAAAATAACCAGGCTAACACTAGGAGCCTGAATAAAATCTGTGTTGCTTTCACAGCAACCAAATTTAAAGAGCCGGATTTTTTTACTTGTAGAATTGGTTATTTGTCAGATGCTGATAATGATAACTGGTAAGAGAGAAAGAATTCAGTTCAGTCCTTATGTAGAGAAAATCAGGCAGTTCATGAAAACTTGATTCATTTGCATTACTGGAACATCTCTAGTCTTATCTTTACATCAAAGCTTGGAAGTGTGAATCCGTTGGGTTTTTTTTGCTTTAACTGACTCTCACAAATTTCACCATCATAAGCCACACTAAACACTAGAGCTGGCCAACCAGTGCAAATACTTCTTTACCATTTTTCAGTACCAGGAGATGCTAGAAGTTGATGTATCATGGGAAGAAATATTCAATCAAGTTTAGAATAAATAAAGAAATGCTTCCATTGATTAAAGTGTCCACCATTCAACTGATCCCAAGAACAATTATACAGTCAGGTCACAACAATGTTTCCCAGGCAAAACAAGCCTATGCATCCTCATTTCAGAGGTGATGCTGTGAATTAATTCACAAGGGTTTGTTTCCACAGGTTATTTGCCAAATGTTCCTTGGAAATAAGCTAAAATACCAAAGGTATAGGTTAGGAAATTAGAAACTACTTGCATTGCACTTAGACACAGGAAAAGATGGCACTGAAGTGCTTTCACTGTTCACACTTCACAAAATCTGCCGCACATAGACTTGACTTTTAAATAAATAACCAGTCTTTGCAGTTCTCATCACAGACTCTAAAGAGGCAGATGCAGCCATTGCAAATGATTTTGCTCTGTGTTACATTTGTCAAAAGCTGTCAGAATGTAGTAAAAAGGTGTTTGTGCAGAGTAATATACTGCTTGAACTCCTGTATGTCTCTTAGGCTGGAGATTTTAGGTTGCTGATTTGTAAGAAAGAAAGAGTTCCAAAAGAGCCTGGCTTTTTTTTTTTCTGGCTTTACTAATTTATTTATGGTTCACTTCTACATATTTACATGTCCGCAAATTACAGTCAACACTCAAGCCTGAAAGAGGAATTGAATCAGATAGGAAAAGATCAATCTGCTTCACGCTGAGCTACAGTTGCATAGTTAGATAGTAGGAATTGTGAACAATATAATCATTATTTTACCCATAATTTGGGATGCCTTTAATCATGTCTAAAATAGCTTTGTTTAAAAATGAAGTTTGTGTCAAGATTGGAGAGTAAGGGGAGGATTTGGACATATGCTCCAAATAACAAAGTTTACAAAAAATTTTCATACACACATACAAATGTGTGATTCTACTATCTTTTACATTGTGTCTCCATTCCATTAATAAAGCTCACCTGACCATAAGAAAAAAAAATCAGAACCAGATCAAGGCTATTGGGTTCTATATAATGCACCAATTTAAGGTGAACATTTAAAAAAAATCAGTATATTACATATTTTCATACATTTCAGGAAATACTATATTTATCTGGAAAACAGACAAGAAAGTTACATCCGACTGGTGAACAGGTACATGTTGGTCCTGTTGCTGACTAAATGAATTTTAGAGCCGACATAATATTACAATTTTAATTCATTCTAGTTTTGTGTGAATATTATTAGCTGAAAATTATTTAAGGGAACTGTGAGGCAGGGGCAGGCAAGCATAGAAAAAAGAAAGCAGGAAGAAAGAGAGTTGTTACTATCACTTTTGGCAAGCTGGTTTAGTTACATTCATAAACATACTAATTAAGGAATGAGCTGATGACAGAAAATGATACCTTCAAGACCATATATGAACCAGTCTTCATTAGTGTGAAAAGTTTTAAATATGTACCAATGCTTGAAACTAGTATTTCTTATGTTTTATGAGATGAAGTATAAAAATGAAGAGGAGCTGAACCTGCTAACACAATTTTTTCCCTTTTTAAAATTTGGAGCACAGGGAGAAAATTGCATTTGTCTTTTGACAACCTCCAAAGACACTATTTGATTGTCCTAATTTTTCTGAGAAAACCTTGACCATGTTCCAGGGGCAGAAAGGCCTCAAGAGTCTCTGAACTGCAAATTACTAGAGATTAGCAGTTAACTGGGGGGTGAGTTCAAAATATTGGATGGATCTGCTCTATTTTTATGCCTCTGCTCTAACTGTGGTATGATGAACACTCATTCTCCACTGAAGAAAAACAGACTGGCTTCCATTTGAAAGACCATTCTCCTCATTTCCTTTCCCACTAGAAGACACTGGCAAAGATCACATTCTCCAAAACTTGCATTTTACAAATAAATTTCAGAGACAGATTTATTTCATGCCATAAGCATGGGTCAGAATTCGCTAAGTAGATTTGTTTTGAATTTTAGGCTTTGAAATGCAAACTATGTGCTAGACATAAAAAATACAGCATATCTTCCCAAAATGACAAACGTTATTTTATTCTGTTGGTTTTTGCTTGAGTAGAGTTAATTTTGTTCAGAGTAGCTGGTATGGGGTTAAGTTCTGAATTTGTGGAGAAAACAGTTTTGATAACACAAGGGATGATTTTGTTATTGCTGAGCAGTGCTGACACAGAGCCAAGGCCTTTTCTGCTCTTCACCCACCTACCAATGAGGGGGCTGGAGGTGCACAAGGAGTTGGGAGGGGACATAGACAGGACATCTGACCCTGACTGACCAAAGGGATATTCCAGACCATATGGTGTCATGCTCAGCAATAAATGAGGGGGAGACTGGCCAAGAGGCTGCTGCTTGGGAAATGACCAGCTGGTGGTGAGCAATGGTTTTCATTTACATCACTCGTCTTTCTCTGTTGTTTTCATTTTCATTAGGATAATGGTAGAGGTAGTAGCAGTAGTACTAACAGAAGCAATACTAGTAGCAGCAGGAGTAGTAGTAATAAGGTAATATTTAATTTTAATTCAGTTATTCATCTGTTCTTACCTCAATGTGTGAGTTTTCCTTTCTTTACCATTTGAATTTTCTGTCCCCCATTCTGCTGTCGTGGGGAGTGAGTGGGTGGCTGTGTGGCACTTAGTTGCTGGCTGGGCTTAAGCCATGAGAGATCTTTTTGACACTCAATGGGAGTCTCAAAGGGTTTCATTTAATAACAGATTGACCAGAGTGTATTAGAAGGGATTTATACTTGTTAACAGTTTTGGGTCACAATATCGATCCTTCTGTTCTTGATATTATTTTATCTGATCTTTACCCTTCCCTTTTTCTTGCTGTACATGTTAAAAATTGGTGTTGGCTTTTGCAGTTTGCTGTGCTCTGTAGTGGTTAGAGATATTTTGCTGGGGAGATTTGTTATTAAAAACACTGACCTTGGTATTTGGGCTCTGTATTGTAGGTGCCATTTCATGAGGACAATTAACAATAATGGCTTTTACTCATTTGTTTGGATGTTGGGTTTTTTTATTTGGTTTTTTTTTTGGGGGGGGGGGATTGGTTTCTTTTTTCTTGGTGGGGGTGGGGTTTTTGGGGTTTTCTTGGTTCTGTTTTGTTTTGTTGTTGTGGTTTGTTGGGGTTTTTTGGGGTTTTTTTGTGGAGGCAAGACAGAATGACAGCTTTTTTCTTCTATGAAAGTTACAATAACTTTTCAGTATCTTGAACAACTGAGAATAATTAGAATATTTCTATTGGTATTTCTCAGGACTATTGCTTTGGTTTTGCCTAAAGCTAACAAGCAATATAGGAATATCACCCAGTCCTTATAAGAGTATGGTGATGCATGGCACAACATGTGGGAGAATATGGGGAGGTGTCTCAAAGGTGATCTCAAATGTTCTGAAACTTAACTCCCAAAAGCTACAGGATCCAGACAAAGTTGTAGAATGTTTGCAAATAAAAAAACAAACCACAAATGCTGTGGCTGTTCCAAAGAGGCACAACCCTGCTGGTTATGATGCATCACCCTCAGTGAGAAAGATGGAAAACAGACCAAAAAACAGTAGAGCTAATCCAGACACTAGATCAGTCACCTCCATAACTAAAAGGGAGAAATGGAATCACAGAATGGGTCAGGTTAGAAAGGCCCAGAGTGGAGTCATCTGGTCTAATCTCCCTGCTCAAGAAAAACTCCTGAAGCACATTACACAATATTGAGTCCAGATGGTTCTGGAAGATCTCCTGTGAAGGAGAAGAGGACTCATTTAGTAAGATATGAAGAAGGTTTTCTTAAGAGGAAAAAGAAGAAAGAACCAAAAGACACAGCCAGTTCTGCAGAAAAGCAGTCACAAAAACATGAGGAAAAGACTGAAATAATAAATGCAACAGAAACCTCTTTGTCCCTTTCTCTAAGTGAGCCTCGAGATATATGAAATATTAGTTACCGATGATGGTCTATTGGGGCCACTAGTCAGGAATTAGAGCATAAGGAAATCTGGCAGCTGGGATCACTTGATAAAGATAAAGCCATTCACAAAGGCAAAAAAATAGCTCTGTCTTGACCACTTAACAGAAGATAAACACAGGATTTCTGAAGTTTTGTAGGTTTTTGGAGAATGCACACTCCAAATTACAGTCTGATCATAAGCTTTCTCTATGGAGTGATCCAGAATTGTGACTTTGAATGGGCCCTGAGCAGAAACAAGCCTTAAAAAAAAATCAAATGGGAGATAGCTGTGCAATAGTACTTGGGACAGTCCAGACAAGACAAAGTGTGAAATATGTTCTTTGCACCTCTGAGCCAGGGATAACAGACCCACCTGAAGCCTCTGGCAGAAAATGCCTGGAGAGACTGAAGGTCAGCAGGTACAGTTTTGGTCCAAGGATACAAGGGATCTGAAGGCTCTTTGTTATTTTTCCATTCATCACTATAATTATTGTTAATATTAGTATTAATTATATTAAACTGTTCTTATATCAACCCATGAGCTTTCTCACTTTGGCCTTTGAATCCACTTCCACCCATCCAGATGCAGTGAGGAGTGAGCAAACAGCTGCCTGGTGCTTAGCTGCAGACCAGAGTTATACCACAAAATTCATATGATAAACCTCCAGAAAGTCTCCAAATTAATCTTTACAAAACACATCCGTGTTTTATATTTTTTCTTCTATCACTGTGATAATGTGGGTCTTTTCAATTTCCCATGTAGCTAAACTACACTACTTTGTGCAGTGATTACATTTGAATAAATTGTTTTAAGGTTGATAGTATTTTTTTTTGCCATTAGTCTAGATCCTCTGACAGAGGATGGTGAATAACATTGTTAAAGAGAATTTCACGATGAACAACCTCTTCAGAGTTTCTGTTATTTTTTTCTTATCTTTAATGGGCATGTTGCTGTTCATAATTTAACCCCCTATAGGGATGGGACCTGGATACATAAACTTCAGTCGACATTCCTACCTTCTTTTTAGAAAGAAATGAGTGTACATCTAGGGAATGAATTTAAGTGTGGTCCACAGGTTGGAGGGCATAGGTACCAGGACCAAAAATGATATTGTAGATGAAGCCAACATAACTAACACAAAGCCCACCACCAAGATGGCCACTGCTCAGTTAAAATGATTTTTCTAAAAATGTGAAACTCATAAAATTCAAAGCAGTCTTCCTTCTTGGACTGTTCTATTTTCACTGGGATCATCAAAGCAAATTTTGCCAAGTTCTAATCTCTTACAAACTCTTGCTGAATGTTCAGTTAAATCTGTCATTAGGGAATCATTAACACATAATGATTATTGTATTGCTGTGAAGAGGCATCACTTCTAGTATAAATTTAAGATTTCACACACTCACACTCTAAAGCCGAAGCCAGCAGTTCATTCAGAGGATTTATATGTACATTTCTATGCCTCTAAAATAATGGGATTTAGTTTTGCTTTACTTTTTGATGCCAAAATCCAGGACTTTGATTAAGCCAAATCCTCAAACATAATTAAGCTCCAAGTTCCAACTGAAGGACTTGAAATCTTAGTTCCAGAGAGAGCTCTGTAGTCCCTTCCTCGCAAGAAAAAAAAATCTTTGCTAGTAGATCATGTACAAGTGACAGAAGTGGTGGGCTGAAAACAATTCCATTGTAGGAAATTAGAGTTAATAAAGCTTGTATCTCCTCTATCCTTTGTAGAAGTTGGGCTGGACAGTCAAGGAGCTACTCATGCACATCTGCCTGATATACCTCTGCTTTCTATTTCTGCAATGAATATCAATTAAATAGAAATATGATGAAATGATAATTTCCTGAGGACTGGAGCTGGATGACCCTAAAGCTTGAAGAACCTCAGAGTTTGCTACCAAACCTATGACATCCACGTACAATAGAAGTCCCAGGTTCCCATCAGTCTTAGCCATAATTTATTAATTTCTTATTTTCTTGAGCATGATAGAAAGATGTGCTCAGTTCTAAAACTGCTCTTTCCCAAAGGAAAACATACCACATCAGTTAAGGAAAAAACAGGAATGGCAAGAACAGCCTTCCACTACCTCAAAGAGATGTATAAGGAAGGCTGGAGAGGAACTTCTGGCAATGACAAGCAGTGATAGGAAAATGGGGAATGGCTTTAAGCTGAAAGACAGTAGATTTAGATTACATATCAAGGGTAAATTATTTATTGTGCTGGTGCTGAAGCAATGGCACAGGTTGCACAGAGAAGTTGTGGGTGCCCCCTCCCTGGAAATGTTCAAGGCTAGGCTGGATGGGGCTCTGAGCATCCTGATCTAGTGGACGAAATCCTTGCCCATGGCAACAGGATTGGAACTGGATGATTTGTAAAGGTCCCTTCCAAGCAAAACAATCCTGTGTTTCTGATTTTATTAAAAGTGTCAAATACAATTGGGTATATAATTGCAACAGATATTCAGCACAGACACCCACTAGCAATAAATTCTACCTAAAATATCACTTGTAATGCAGTCTGTTTGTGTGAACACCTTATCCAGAAGGTAAAGCAGTCCTTTCTATTGGTGTGATTGTATGATACAGCATTGTCTTTGTCATGTATTCACTGAACATATCAGTTCATCTAGCTCATACAAACTCTATTCATTCCTTTGAAGCTTCAGTAGCACATGCAGCTAGAACGTGTTTGAAAAGTGATAAAAGTATAAGGCCTTCTTGATAGAAGTAAA
Source organism: Molothrus ater (assembly GCF_012460135.2). Classification (NCBI taxonomy): domain Eukaryota; kingdom Metazoa; phylum Chordata; class Aves; order Passeriformes; family Icteridae; genus Molothrus; species Molothrus ater. Next base: position 84,955,469 of record NC_050479.2, read on the forward strand.
AGCACAGTTAAAGAGGCTCTGCAGTAACTGTCAGTCACATTTTGCAAAGTTATTATCCTGCTGCAGACCTCTGTTTAAGAGGCCTATCTCATTACCAAAATATACATAGCTATAACTATCTGAGAAAACAAAAAAGAGTTGTTTTATCTTTTGACTCTAATTTACGTGTATGTGTGTCTGTGTGTGTTTATGTGTGTGTGTGTGTGCATATACACTTTTAAACACCCATTTGTCCCTCTCTGTGTCCACATTTCTTCCTCAAAATGGTAGTTGGAAATGTAGGTCTCTGAAGCAGTCACGCTGGAGTAGAATTGTCCTTCTTGGACGTCCCAGCTAGCCATCCAGCACTGCTACCAGTAGGGGAGTACTATCCTGATTTCCATGGTTCAGGACAGCAGCTAAGGCAAAGGCTCTGTGCCATGACAGCCGCGTGACCTTGTGGTAGGACATGGCTTGGCTTATGGCTACAGTCAGCAGAAATAAGAAGAGAGCACTCTCCAGCTGTGGTGAATACAGGTTTATTGGGCCCCAGGGAAAACCGACAGCCAAAAAGAGATAGGGGAAGTTGCAACAGCTTATAAGGAGGGAGGGAAACAAGGGAGGAGTCAGTCCTTGGACGAATAGGGTTTCAGAGGGGAGTGGGATACAAAAGATTGACTTAGGGAGAACACCAATGGGGATAACTTGATGGTGGGGCCCCGGCCCCTGAGCCAATCACTCGACGCTCTAGCTGGAAGTTTCTAGAGAGTTCTAGAGAGAAGGGTGGGAGCGCCAAGTGATGGACAGGGCACTGGGGAGGGATTTGAGAAAGGATACATTAATCTCCAAGGCAACTGTGGAGGAGTTGGGATAACTGGCAGCACAGGGGAGGGAAGAGAGAACCAGGGGAAAACCATTACGTGATAGGGGGGAACAGAACTGTCCAACTTATACAGACACAACACAACAGGTCTCTAAACCAAACAAACCATTCCTAGACATGAAATAAATTCTACCAAAAACTTTTCCTTAGATCAGAATTATATGACCATTTGTAGTATGTTTTGGTTATTCCAGATCATGTGTATAAAAAGGAAAAAAAATGTAAAATCTCACTAACTCAAGAAAATATTTCTTAAATAATAGTAACAATGAAAGAAATGGGGAAAAGCTATTCAGCGTGGGTATTTCCTTGAGCAGCTACCCTTTGCCATGAAGTGACACATCTTTGGATGCTGCCTTAGGAAGCACTAAGAGTCAAAACTTAGCTACAGTGTCTACAAAAGCTGCACACCAAAATCTTATCTATTTAAACAAAGGCTGTTAACAAGAAATCTCTGTTTTACTACCTGTTGTTGTTGTTGTTCAAACTGACTCAGATTCTACCAAAAGTAGGGCAGAAAGGCTTCTTTGCTCTTTCTGTAGAAGAAAACATGTCTAGCATACTGAATTTATCCATCTGCATTTCTCTGAGAGAGGATGGCAGAAGGAAAAGAACTCATATTTTTACATACAAACCTCATACGAATTTCAGACCTCCACAAAGAACACCTAAAAATTACAACAGTCTATAAAAGTCTTATAGCTAAGAAATTAGAGCTACTTGCAGGGCAAAGCGAAAGGACGAAATTCTCAGTTACCCTAGTGAATAACACCTTGACAGGAAACTTCCGCACTCAACAACTCAAATGTGAATTATTCAAACCACAAAATAATGTATCACAGAAGTGATGTTGTTGTTTTGGATGTTAGTGTGGGGAACCTCTGGAGATGATAGCATGATCCAACCCCTCTTCTTAGAGCAGGTTGTTTAGGGGCTGTAATATAATATAATTCCAGTCCAGGCTGGAATATACCCACTTTTGGACAACCCACCACTTCTCTATGCAACTTGTGTTCAACCATTGTCACAATAAAAATACTGTTTTCTATTTTTGAAATGGAATTGTGTGCATGTGGAATTGTGCAGAGAACACACCAACCAGTGTTCTTATCCACTGAGCCAATCATCATGGAATGAACAATATCAATCTGGTTAAGTAGGATTTCATTTTCATAAATGAGTGTAGACAACCCAATCCCTTTAGCCTGGAAATTGAAGTCAATCACCTCAAGTATTCTTCCCTACCAACCTACAGAAGTGATCCTTCATGTAATGGCAGTGCCTCAATTCTGGCAGCCAGGAGTATGAATTTTAGGACCTAGAACATGAATATGTGATTTGGTGAGGAAAATCCTGAAAGCCACAACACAAGTTTAAATGCAAGTGTCTTGCTTCAGAAGCAATGTATTCAACATGTATTCAACAAGAGGATCTATAAAAAGAATTCAAAAACTGGCAATTAGCATGACCACAGACAAGTGGAGATAATGAAACTAATTGTGTCTCAGTTTGGATTTGAGATTACTTTGGTTGGAGTATATCAGATAAACTATTCAGAATGTAAATCAAAAGACTCTTCCTTAAATGAAAAATAAATGAAAAATGTACTAATATTTAATCAATTTCGATTGAGTTTAAAAGCCTTATGTGATTCATGGGAGGATTTGATTTATCAAAATTTTTGTGAAAGACTGGATGGAAACAATTACTTAAATCAAGGAAGATGAGTTTAGTTTAAGTACTCAAGTGGTTATGGAACAGGTTGATGGGAGAGTTATAAAAGGTGTGTTGGAAAAGGAGCTATAACTGAGAAAAAAGATATTCATGGAGTAAGTAGTTAGGGGTGTGTTTTCATGTAATGAATACATTGATTGCAAGATCAGTCAGAGGCAGAATATTGTACAGGGTAAATGGGATCATTCTGAGCGTGGGAAAAAAAAGAGGGAGGACATTTAATAGTGAAAATTGAGATTCAGGCCTTGAGGAACTTGGAACATAAAGTCCACTTTAAACTGAATGCTTTTATCTGGAGGTGATAAGGAGACTTCTGTTTCTTCCAGTCAATCACAGGACACCCTTCAGTACAATGTGTAATATGACCATGAAAAATAGCAAATGTGATTCTGTACCCACATGATCTTTCATGTACTAACACCACCACCATTTGAAAATATTATCAAATTTGCAACAGGTATTCCAGTCCTAGAATATTGTGCACAGTTCCCAGTTAGGACACTCATATTTAATAATTATCAATTGTCGCAGACATCTTTCATGAAAAATCCTTTCTTAGGATTTTTCCTTGTGACAAGCTGCAGTTCAGCAACCAAAGTAAACAATGGTTATCTGCTGCTGTGGAATGCAACAGGTGATTGGTCTCCTGTGGGTGTTTGGATTTCTTGACCACTCATGGCAGAGCTGGCTCTTGCTCTGTCTGAGACACAGATCTTTGTTATTCATTCTTTTCTATTCTTAGCTTAGCTAGCTTCTCAAGAAACCTTTTCCTTTCTATTGCTTTTTAGTATAGTCTTAATGTAACATATATCATAAAATAATAAATCAAGCCTTCTGATCATGGAGTCAACATTCTCGTCTCTTCTTCATCCTGAAAACCCTTGTGACCACAGTCACAATTGGTGACCCCCGACTGAGGAGGACAATCATCACTTGGTGAGACCACCAGAGGAGCATTGCTGCACTGGGTAAATCTCAAATGTGTGGCATTGATGGTTGCTTCACAAGTGACCACAGAAGTGGATTCTAGCCAGGAGCTGAAGAACTGAAGATCCGAATTTGGACAGAGTTCACAGCAAGGCTGACCACAAAGGGAACCTTCTGAAAAGCCTCCAGGAAGATGTTCAGAAAGCTCAGCAGAACCATGCAGATAGCCAGAGAGTCCTGGACACTGTCACAAGGTACTGTTGGTTTTTCCCCTCCTAAAGATGAGGTCATTCGCAGTTTGTGGCTGCTCATCTGGAGGACTCCTCCCCTAGAGGATGAGGTTCCATTCTCCCCTTCAGAGGAGAAACTTATTGCCCTCTGGCAAAAATGGGGTGAAGAGGACAGAATTCTCCTGTTGGAGGCAGATCTCTCTGAGTTTTTTCGATGGGCAAAGCTCTTTGGTTTTTTTACGAATGTGCTATATGCCCTCGATGTGTTTGTCTGGGAGTGTATGGGCTCCATTTTCCAATTCTTTTTATACCGGGGGTTCGGATGCCCCTCGATTTATCCAACCTTTTTGAAGCTCTTTCTAGTCTTGAAACGGAGAGCAGCTGTTTTTCCCTGGATTGCTAACTGCAAGGGCAAAGCCCCGTTCCCCCCAATTCCGGGGGAAGACCCTTTGGAGGGGGACGCTCTGCTGCTTTCCAGCCCCCCTGAACCACAGTGGGGGGGCGAAGTTTCGCCCGCAGCCGAAGTTTTTTTTACTGCGTCTTCGGAGCATGCTCAGACGGAGCCGTTTGTTCCCCCCTCCCGTTGCTCTCAGGGGGGATGGGAGTGGGCGGCGCCGCCCCGGCCAGCGCCGCGAGCACCACCCCGGCCAGCGCCCCGAGCGCCGCCCCGGCCAGCGCCACGGGCACCGCCCCGGCCAGCGCCACGGGCACCGCCCCAACCCGCCCCGCGGGTGCGGGCGGTTCCCCCCGCGGCCCGTCCCGCGGCCGTCCCTCCGGGGGAGCCTGTGGGCGCTCCAGCCGCGGTTCCACCGGCTTCCCTGCCTGCATCTATCTCAGAGACACCGCTTCCCGCGGCTGCGCCGATGTTGCTGGGCAACAGCGATCCACCGCTCCCCCCGGCCGTCCCGCCGCCTTCTGCGACTGCGGTTCCGCGGCCGATGTCAGAGTCCGGCGCAGAAGAAGCTGCCGACCCCGTGCCGCCCCCGCCGCCCCCGCCGCCTCCCCAGGCGGCCCCGCTGCCCGCCCCTGCGGAGACTCCGTTCTCCATGTCCGCGTCAGAGGCTGCCTTGGAGCCGGCGGCAGCTGCAGCGGCGCCTCCTGCATCCAGCGTGACTTCCTCCCCGAGTTTTTCGGGTTGTCCCGGGGCTGCCCCTACGGGGGGAGCTGGGACAGGGGAAGAGGGCGTCAGCCTGTCCTTCCGTGGAGGAGGCATGGCCCGACAGCTGGCTGTGGGCGCAGCGCGACTGCCTGTTTTCAAGATCAGCATTCTTGGCGGGTTGGGGGGTGTTTGGTCCGGGGTTTCCCCCTGGGGGATGCGAATCTCTCTGCCGCCCCTCGCGCGCCCCAGCGGCGAGGGGGAGGTGGGTCCCGAAAGTTCTGCCCCTGGTCCCCAGCCCAGAGGGGGTGGAGGTGGTGCCGTGAGGCAGATGGGAGGAACACCTGGTGCATTTGCATTGCAGAGGCAGAGGGCACAGCAGGAAGCGAGCATCGCTTGTCTGCTGTGGGGAAAGGACATCCCCAGACCCGAGACGAAGTTTCTCGGGACAGCTTCTGTCTTCCCATTGCCGGCATGCCTCGGTGGTTTTGGGGAAAGCAAGCGTTTGGTCACCCCTTCTGCCATTGTACTGGCAGCAGGGTGCGGGTCTGTGCCAATGCAGAGCCTGCCTCGGGGGCTGGGGCTGGGCTGTCTGCCTTGGTTGCTTGGGCCAGGGCCACCTCCCAGCCTCCTGTTGGGTTTGGGGGCTTTGCTTCCCCCTTCTGGTCCTGGGCCACCTTTCTGTGGGCCAGGTCTGGGGTTCCTGATCCTTCCACATGGGCCAGGGCCCCCAAGGGCCTCTCTCTGGCTCCTCTGCTGCTGCTGCTGCTCTTTCCGACAAGACAAAAAAAAAAAAAAAAAAAAAAAAAAATTAAATTGAATAAAAAAGGGTGAAAGAGCTGGCAGCAGCTCAGAGGCATTGAGGAGCCAGGGATTGGCTTCAGCCCAAGTTGTTCAATAAAGGGCTGTGGCAAGACATTTCAGAAATTTTCTCAAAATTGTTTGAAGACTGTCAATGGACTTTTGATAAATATTGATGGACCTTTCTGTAGCAAGCCTGTTTCAGGACCAAAAGAAACTTTCAGATATGGCAAAGAGGAACATCTTCAAGCCATGGACTTTTCCTGAAACTCAGCTGCTTGGACTTGAATTTTCTTTGCATTGTTTTTGCATTTTCTTATATTATAGAATTGTTTTAGTAATATGATAGAATTTTATGTTCTACAGGTGAAGAAATTCCCAGTGCATTCCACAGGAGCACTTGAGTGGAGTTTGATTGGCAACAGATAACCTGTCAAGTGTTTGTCTTTTTCTTCGGCATGAGTACAGCAGAGAAAATTACAAACACTTTTTCCTTTTAATTTAACTAAATAAAAAAAGGTGACATGTCGCAGACATCTTTCATGAAAAATCCTTTCTTAGGATTTTTCCTTGTGACAAGCTGCAGTTCAGCAACCAAAGTAAACAATGGTTATCTGCTGCTGTGGAATGCAACAGGTGATTGGTCTCCTGTGGGTGTTTGGATTTCTTGACCACTCATGGCAGAGCTGGCTCTTGCTCTGTCTGAGACACAGATCTTTGTTATTCATTCTTTTCTATTCTTAGCTTAGCTAGCTTCTCAAGAAACCTTTTCCTTTCTATTGCTTTTTAGTATAGTCTTAATGTAACATATATCATAAAATAATAAATCAAGCCTTCTGATCATGGAGTCAACATTCTCGTCTCTTCTTCATCCTGAAAACCCTTGTGACCACAGTCACAATCAATGGAATTGGAACTGAAGAAGAAATGGCCATGCAAACAATATATAGAACTGAGAAAACGTTAGTTAGATTCATTGGAACAGGTGTTCCTAAATGTTCTGCTAAGGCACGTGAAGAGCAGGAGGGTGATTTAAGACAGCCAATGCAATTTCACCAAGGACAAGTCTAGCCTGACCAGCCTAGTGGTATTCCATGTTGGAGTGACTGCATTGGTGGACAAGGGAAGACGTGTGACTATCATCTTCCTGGATTTCTGTAAGGTCTTTGACAAGGTGCCCACAACATCCTTCTCTCTAAATTGGAGAGAGAGGAATTTGATGGGTGGACTGTCAGTGGGTGATGAACTGGTTGGATGGTCACATCTACAGAGTTTTGCTCAGTGGCTCAACATCTAGATGGAGATTAGTGACAAATTATGTCCCCTGGGGATCTGTACTGGGCCCAGTAATGTTTAGTGTCTCCATCAGGGGTATAGACAGTGAGATCGAGTGGCACCCTCAGCAATTTGCAAGTGACATACACCTGAGTTGTGTGGTTGACATACCTGGGGAGTAGGATATCATCCATAAGGACTTGGACAAGCATGAGAAATGGACTCAAAGGAACCTTGTGAGGTTTAACAAGGCCAAGTGCAAGGTTCTGCATCTGGGTCAGTGCAATCTGCAATATCAACACAGGGTGGGGGTTGAAAAGCTGGACAGGAGCCAACAATGTGCTCTTACAGCTCAAAAAGCCACCCGTATGCTGGGCTGCATCTAAAGAAGTATAGCCAGGTGAAAGGACTCCACTTTCATGAGGCCCCACCTGGAATACTGTGTCCAGCTCTGAGGTCCTCAGCACAGGAAAGACATGGACTTGTTGGAGCAGATCCAGAGGAGGGCCACAAAAATGATAAGAGGACTGGTGCACTTCTCCTGTGAAGACAGGCTGAGAGAGCTGGGGTTGCTCAGCCCAGAGAAAAGACTGCTCTGGGAGGGCACTTCAAAAGTGTTTATTGGAAAAACGGGGCCAGGCTTTTTAACAAAGTCTGGTGTGATGGTACAAGGGGTAATTGCTAAACTACAAAAGGGTTAGTTTACCCTAAATACAAGAATGAAGTTTTTACAATGAAGGTGGTGAGGCACTGGAACAGGTTGCCCAGAGAAGTAGTAGATGGCCCATTCTTGGAAACATTCCAAGTCAGCATGGACTGGGCTCTGAGTCATCTCAGAAGGTGAAAGGTGTCCCACAGTACTCCAGGAGGGGTTCGACTAGATGACCTTTAAAGTCACTTTCAACAATATCATTCTATGGTTCTATGATATCATGAACTTTTTTTATCCAAGAAGTTTGAGCAACTTACAAAAGAAATTATAGAGCAGCCTGACAGAGCAGGAAAAAAACTCCAAAAATAACAACAACAAAACAAACCAAACAACAAACAAACAAACAAAAAGATAATCCAGTCCCATTCCTTATGCTTTTGAGAAAAATTGATCAAATCTTTACTTTCAGCAGTTCCCTGAAGATCTTGGTATCCTTCTTGAAAGATGTCCTGTCAGCTGATCTAACGAATATAGCATGAATGGACCATTCACTAAACTCACACAATAATTCTTGTGAGATAAAGATATTTACAAAAATTTTAGTAGTACAGCTACTCATCAATGTTGTTTTACTGTCTCCACAGTTTTGAGCTCTGGCTATGATTTTGGGATTCATCAGAAGGATGGCTGACTCCTGGGGCTTTTCCTACCTGATACATGGCTATAAGAGCTCATGATGCAGGAAAGAGAGGAGTTGGAGAAAAGAACTGGGGGAGAATATGATATTTTTTTCATTAAAAAGACAGGTCTATACCTCTGATCAAAGTTAAGAAAACTCCTGTCATGTTTGCAGTGAACGAGAACTTTCCATAACAGTTTATTAGTTTGTATCAGTGGACAGTTACACAGGCAGCAAAGCTCTGTTAGATCTCTCATTAATCTCTTTGATAATGTGGTATTGTTCCCTAATGTACCTTTTGTTCAGTCTACTCTTAAATGTCAAGAAATGGGGTTTACATTATTCCCCTTTGGAGACTACTCTAAGGATTAATAGGTCTCAGTCTCTTTCGTCTTCTTTTCCCACTTCTCCTCTCAATAATCAGCCATTATTTTCCATTTCTCAGTTTTATCCAATAACTCATAGCCATATCCAGCATTACACTAAATTAATTCTTTTTTTTTTTTTTAACTAAAACCTTTCAAATAGCTTCAGGCAGCTATCATTTTCCTCTCCACATCTCTAGGCATGTTGCTATTCCTAAAAAACCAGCAAATAGAACACGAATGGAAAGGAGACATTTAGTGACTATAGATCTCTCCTATTAGATTATGTTTTTAGGTTACTATGTGTAAACTAGCCTTGTAAATAAGATATGGCTTATGCAAAAAGTGAGAATAGAGATAATGAATTGCTTACAAAGGTGATTTATACAGTAACAATATGAAAAATTGCATTTTGCACATCTTCTGTATAAAATTTGCACGCATCCCATAGAAACCAGCTAATGCTCTTCAGCAATTCCATCCTGACTTAATCAGCACACACAGCCTCAAATGAAGACTTCCTGAACTTTTACCCCTTCTCTTACTACCTAGTAATTATAAAATTTAAATTGCTTTGCTTCAAAATCTACTGTTGTCACAAATTTCTTATTCCCCTGGAAAGAAATTAAGATAATTCAGTCTTAGTACATAAAACTCAACATTAACTAAGTAGAAAAAACAAGCTACTGCACTTTTCCCTAAAATGCTAGCAGCTTTTAAATACTCTGCACACACATAAATCATAACCTGTTTTTCTTTCAAATACCAAATGGGATGTATCATTGTAATCAATGGGAGGGTATTCATTCTGCTTGTTTAGTGAGGGTGAATATATATTATAAATATAATAAAATATAATATAATATAATAATATGTAATTAAAATATGTTAATATAATAAAATTAATATAATTTAATATCTGATAAGAGTGCAATATGTGCTACTGCCTTTGCAATTACCCTCTTCTGTTTTTCTACAGAATCCTCTAACACTCAGGGCCTCAGGTGTTATAAACCTTTTATTTGGAAGGCCAGATTATATTCTTTTTTTAAGGAAGCATAGGATTCCTGAATTATTTTTCTTAACTGTCTTCTGTGGAAAGATGACTAGAGGTGACCAAAGAGCAAAACCAGTGCCTATCTATATATCTTTTTGTACAAAATTATAGATGTACATGTGCTTGTGCACACATATATATACATATAGATAATGTAATATAGTATGCAATTTTAAAGTCTGATTCTGCTGATTGTATAGGCTAAATCAGCCTCCTCATTAAATCAATTTCAAAGGGAAATGAATATATTTAAAGAGTGAGACATGTCTAGCATTTCTCTTGATGAGCTAAATCCATTTTAAGTACACTAAAGTCATCAGAGTTACTGTGGGGATGCAGTCATCTTGGTGTTTGCATAGGATTAAAAATGTACCAAGGCATTTAAGTATTGTTTCAACTAATTGTACTCACTACTTTTCATTTGCCAATGCTGGAATACTGAGCGGTGTTCCAGCTCTCAGAGATTATGCTGCCAGTAGTGTGGACTCTGTTTCTGTGGATATTCTATATAGTAAGAGTGAAGGATGTAAGCAAAATATATTTTTAGGAACTGAAACAAGCTTTGAGCACTAGGTTTTGAGGAATGCATATACCAGGAGCAAGAGTATTTTATCCCACCAAATTGTTATTCAAGTTGGTAGGGAGGCAAGAGCCTTTTGACTTTTACATGCCTGTCTTTTCTACTGCTTTACAGAATCATAAAAGGTTTTGTGTTGGAAGTGACCTTAAAGATCATCTAGTTCCAACACCCCCTGCCGTGTGTAGGGACACCCTCTGCTAGACCAGGTTTCTCTAAGCCCCATCCAACCTGGCCTTGAACACTGCTGGGGATGGAGCATCCACAACTTGTCTGGGCAGCCTGTGCCAGTGTCTCACCACCCTCATAGTGAAGAATTTCTTCCTAATATTCAACCTAAACTTTTTTAGTTTTAACTCATTGCCCCTTTTCCTTTCACTATGTCCTACTCAAAAGTCCTTCTCCGGCACTCTTCAGATTCTTTAGGCAGTGAAAAGTCCTACATGATGTTCCTAGAGTCTTCTCTTCTCAGGCTGAGCAACTCTGACTCAGCCTTTCCTCACAGGAGAGATGTTTCACCCCTATAATAATTTCTTTATTTCTCCTTAACTTCATATTAGCCTGCTTGTATTTTGGTGGGGGATGAGTGATGGTCGCAGCTAGTGAGCTGTTACATGCTAGGCAGCTTATTAAAATGGGTGTGAGATCTACCAACATTGGTACATGGATAAAAGTTCCCAGAAAAATCTAGTTTGGTCTCAGATATTTGGTCTTGGTATCTTTTTCCTGTAAAATCTCATTTACTCAGAGAAAACTGCACAATATCCTGAACAAGGATAACACAGTGGTCAATAACTGAGACACCCTTTGCAGAAATACAGGAGCAATGTGGCCTAACACTTGAAGGGAGGATTCAGTGTTCAGTATAAGTAGTACTTTGTCCAGTATTGCAGAAAATCAGAAATGGTGTCTGCCTGCCTTACATATTGAGCTGACAGTTTCAAGGCCAGAGATATGACCTAAAGAGCAAGCAAACCGTTATGTAAATATTTTTTGTCTAGATTAGTGGATGTGGCTCCTATGTTTAAGTAGAAGTTTAAATGGTTTGTATTAGGAGAAAAAACCAAACAAATAAACCCAAAGTAGAGACAATTTAGTCAATTGCTGTTTTTTTTTTTTTTTTTAATGCAGCTTAAAATGTTTTAGTCTGGTTACTTAGAAGAATAAGCTTTATTGTATGTCCATGCTCATAATGCCCACCACCCTTAACCATACCAGGCTAATTCAAACCCAGTGATCAATATAGACTGGAGCTACAGAGAGAGAAATAGACACCAAGTCTCAAGTTTCAGTGGCTGGGTATAGAAACGAAATTTTAAGAAGGTCCTTATTAAAGAAAAGCTCTGGGATGGCTTCAGTGAATGTCTTTCCAGGTCCAGTGTGGATGCCCATCTACAAATAGCATCTGCTTCCTGCCCTAGCAGTGCAAGGGGAAGTTTTGATCAGCGTAAGAAGACACCAAGGACTCTACGGTGAACTGAAACTTTATATCTTGCAGTACTTGAGAGTTGTTGGGCATGCATTTGTAGGAGTATGTGCTACATTAGTGTTGTTCACTGAAACACTTGCATAAATCATCCCACAGGAGACAGTACATGAGAAGAGCTCAAAATCTGTGGTGGCCAGGATCTGATTCCCAAAAGAAAAAAAAAGAAAAAGGAGAATTATCTTGACAATATTCAAGATTAATATTAACATTGGACATTAAACTTGGGAATGTAGTTAACTGTTTCTTGAGATAGTATAACAAAAAGAAATGTAAGCTATTGAGGCTTATAGGAGATGATTCAAAGGAACTATCTTGTTCTAATCTCCTTTTTTTTCCACATACGCAAATCAAAAACTTTCTCTAATGTTGCTTCCTACTGCATTTCATTTGGAAGCCAAGTACATATAGGTTAATGAGTAGACTATAAGGTGAGAAAAAATTGACTGGATCATAAGAGTCAAAGAATGGCGATCACTGGCTGACAGCAACAAGCAGAGCATCCCACAGTTCATACTACATCCCATACTGTTCTGCACCTTCATCAAAGACCTAGACAACTATCTAGTATACCTTTACCATATTTTCAGGTGACTATAACTTGGAGAGAGGCTGAAAGCAAATGTCAGAGCTTCTAGCAAGGGTGGCCTAAACAAACTTGAGGAATAATACAACAAAGACATTATTAGATTCAGCAAGAAGAAGTGGAAAGTTCTACACATATGGCAGAGTAATCCCAAACATCCAGACAAGATGGCAAGAGTCTCACAGAGTAATGGCCCCACTGAAAATTCAATAGTCTCCAAAGTGGAATATGAGCTACTGAATGTGTTTTCTCCAGAAAAGGGAAATATTGCTCATTGAAAAGTACAGCCACCAGGTCAAAGTAAACTATCATTCTCTTCCCAGCACTGGTGAGATTTCACAGAGATTGGTACTCGATTCAATTTAAAAAGTAATGTAGAGAGGGGTTGTGAGGTTCAGCAACAGCCAAAGGCATATGGCTGGTCCACAGGCAACAATACCTGGTCTTGTTTAGTCTAGAAAATAGAGTCAAACAGGTGAATCTAACACTGGCCAAGAACTGCATGTAGGGGAGTTTCAGAGAAGATTGACCCGGACTCTTATGGTAAGTGAAAGGTGGCAAAACAAAGCATAAGGGAATAACGGCCACAATCTCTGGCTTAACAGGTTCAAATCAGATATTAGTTAAAAAATAAAAAATCACTCAGGAGGTAGTACAGAATTGGAACAAGTTACCCACAGAGGTTGTGAAATGTCCATCCTTGGAGGGCTTTAAGACTCTACTAGGCAAAGTCACAAGGTGTGCCACACCTAGTCATAGGAGCACTGTCACTGTTTCAAGCAGAAATGTGTGCTCAGAAGTCTTCTCCAGATAACATTTTTGTGAATCCATTGGTTTGTGAATCAGAGGTCATGTTTCTCCAGTGAATAGAGTGATTCTCAGTGGAAAACTTGGTCAAGCCAATAATTCCTGTTAAGATGAATTTTTCCTGCTGTGAAATTAGATCCTTTACATTTTTAATGCATATAAATTATGTCATATCTTTGGTCAGGAAATGAAAGCAAATCACAAAGCTTGGTTTAAATATTTGGAAATCCTACCTATGAATATATTGGAACATAAACTACCTCAGCTAAGGTACAAATTGGAAATGAGGAAATGGTAGAGTCTTAATTAAGGAAAGAGTAGAACAATACTTAAAGAATAGGATCATAAGTTCTTAAAAAAAAAAAATGCACCTCTGACCTGTTCAGATTCTCTGGAAAAGTTAATGAAACAGTACATAAAGGTGATTCAATGGACATAACTTACTTTAATACTTTTTCATAAGGAACTCTCAGAGAGAATAAATCTCCACAGGGTAAGGAGCATAGTCTTGAAGTGGATTAGAAATCACTTAAATGAAATAAAACAAAATGAATGGTTGTGAAGTGAGGGATCCTTCTGCCTCAGTCATGCTGGATCAGTTTCATAGGCCCAGGTGATGAAAGGAATGGAACAAGAATGAGAACAAAGTATTTACATATGGCACTAGGCTGTCTTGAGATGGAAAGAATCATATGGTACCCTCAAAAATATAAATGCATTTACATCTATACTGCAGTAGCCTCTAGTGTTGTTACCTTGCTGAGTTAGCATTTACACAATGCAGCAGACACAATGTTTTCTCCAAGTAGTTGTCTCCCACAAAGGAAGTGGCTTCATGGCAGTAGGTGAAATTCAGCACTAGCAAACATGGTCGACATTCATTGAAATTAAAATGAAATGCTAAGGCAGTTCTAATAATATTAACTTTGAACTTGTCTTCAGTTCTGCATTCTCCTCTGTTTTAATTTTCTTGGTTCTTGTCCCTTCTGCTTTCTTCTTCTTTAGGAGGTCAACATCTGCAAATTTCCCCCAGAGTTTCTCTCTTCCTTAGCTTGATTTTTCAAGGTCCAGGTAGTTCCATCGACTTCAGTGTGTAAGTTTTTCTTTCTGTTTCACTGTCATTCATCATTCCTGAAGATCAAGCACTTATTCCCTCTGTGACCTTTTGCTTCTTTATTTCTGTCATCTCATACACAATGACCTAAGTCACACTCAGCTTTGTTTTGATTTCTTTTTCTCAGTCTTAAATACAGCTTAATAACATGCCTGGTTCTACAGCTATTGGCTTCCTGAACAAGTAAAGAAGCCACTTGCTGAGGAATTTTGAAGTTTATTTTCTTCTCTTTCCTTTTTATCATAGTTGCAAGACACGTTCTCTGCAGTTCTGATTCTAGCATCTCTCCTCTTTTCCTTTATGATGTAAAGTTTCAAAGGTTCAGGTGAACTTTAGATAGCTCTCAATGCAAATGAAGCAGCAACCCAATCTTTCTGCAGAGGTTAACTACTTTGAGAAGTCAATGGAAGCTAACACATACCTCTGAAAACTTCCATTTTCACTAGACATCTCCCTCATTTCATTTTCTAGAGAGTTTTCCATTTGTGTACTGAAGGTACACTGCTGGGAAAATCTTGCTGCAAATTTGTACCTGCACAAGCACGATAAAGACAAGGGAAAACCTGTGTTTACTTGGAGCTTTTGATTTTGCCAGTGATGGTACACAGCTCTTTTAACAGGGGAACAAACTGGCCTTCAGCAAGAATAAAGGTGTAAGCTTGCACTCCCAAGACCTCAGTTTGCATCCACAGGAAAATGCCCATGTTACACTATTAGATGCTTTCTTCAATACCTAATTAGCATGAAAAAATAATACTGAATTATCCCAGCTTTTGAAGAACCTGATTTCAAGAGGACAGAATGAAGTAAGGCACTTACCCTTAAATGTAGTATTGAAATGATAAATTTAAACCATCTACAATTTGGGACATCTCCTAAGTAAGGCTAAGTAGACACAATCAAAGAGACGCTCAGATTTACCAATGAAAAAAACAAAAACTCTTCACGGAACTTCCATCGGGATGAATTTATTTGTGTGTTCCTTCTACCTTGTTTTTTCTGATAAGAGTTCTAAATAGCAATAAAACTATAATTTAAGTTATAGGGACAGTTTAAGCGAACTCAGCTGAAATTGGAAAGTAAATTTTACTTCTCACAGTGAGACTGATTACCCATATAGACATTTATCCCTTTATGCTGATAAAAAATGCATTCCTTTAGCTGATATATATTTATAATGATAGCCAAGATAGGGCAGTCCTAGGTAAAACTGTAAATTGGTTGCGGAATGTTGGGGTTTTTTTCATATAAGCTTCTTTTCTCCTTGTTTTTTCCCCAAAAAATCAAAATACAAAGGAAGAATAGACTACACAGATCTCAGCTGAGGAACATTCAAGGTAAAGAGCTTTGTCACATGAATAGTCTTACAAATATTTCAACATTCACAGGCTGAAGAGGAAAATTCTTATTTTACTCATAGTATTGTTGTGTCAAATCAGGAAGTTAAGAAGGTTTTCTATTTGTTCACAATCAAGGAAACTTGCTGAAAAAATGAACACCTCTTTGTAGCAAGGTACAGCTACCTGACACCTCTTTTCAGTGTAGGATGATAGAGCTGTTTCACAAGAGGCTCCCTGACTGACGTTTGAGTGGGTGCAATATTAAAAAAGCTTTGCTTTTATCTTATGGGTTGTGGTGTTGTGACAGACTTTGGATGTCTTCACCTCAGAAAGTATCTGAGGAGGGAGGCGGCGTGTTATGCCTCTGGCCTCAAACTCAAGTCAAGATCCAATTCTGCTCTTCAGCACATCATTCCCACCACTTTCAGGTTGGAACTTCCATGGGATTTAGCTGCATAATTTTAAATAAGTCTCAATGGAAACAGATTTTTTTAATGATTCCTAGGTCTATCAATTGTTGTAATACTAATAAACTTGACAACTGCCTCTGGCAAGATGCTTTGAAGTGTCAATGTTGTCATCTGAAGTGAAATTCTGGAATTCAGTGACATTTAGGAGCTATCTTGAGTTACTCTGTAAGCAGTTCTTCACCTATTTGTCTAAATATATTAAGTTCAGGCAGCACAACAGTGTTCTTCAGCCACTGCAAACTGAAAGTACCAAGTTTTCTGGTGATTCAGACACAAAACCAAGAAACTTTTAGTAGGAGCAGAAACTTTTAGTAGGAGCTGTCATTACTGTCATTGTCATTAGTGCAAGTAGTCGTAGTAGGGTGAGATCAAGAGGAGATGCTTCTCATACTTTTCATTATGGCTTAGGCAGTTCCTTTGCAAAATAAGTCTCAGGACCTTCCAGTCCAAAAAAGCGAGCATTAATTTTAGGTAGGTTAGAGGTAAACCTGAGTTTGGACTGGTGTGGGAAGAGGGACACCTTCTATCTGTGCTCTTTAATCTGCACCACAGTGCAATCAGAAATGCAGTAGGTGAAATAAAAGAAGACAAGATGAAGCACAGCTTTACATCCCAAAGATAGGCAGTACTTACTTGAGAAATGTGCATCCTGAGGTTCTGAATTACTCTCAAAATAGCTTGTATGTCTTACCTTCAGGAGTTACTGGATAAAATGCAGAATTTGTATATTTAGCATGTTGCTAAAAAAGTCCTTACCACAATCCAG
Source organism: Molothrus ater (assembly GCF_012460135.2). NCBI lineage: Eukaryota > Metazoa > Chordata > Aves > Passeriformes > Icteridae > Molothrus > Molothrus ater. Next base: position 84,972,293 of record NC_050479.2, read on the forward strand.
AAACTAAAAATGCCCTTGCCTCAAGCTGTATCTCTCTCATATCTGTATGGCTCACAATCAGCTACAAAATCTTTTTTTAGACATAATGGAACATAGTAACTGGAGCCTGAAATCTCTAAGCCCCTCATCTGCCTGAAGGCCTAAAGTCAACTTTTCAAGATAGAGCGTGACCTTCACTCTCAATAGACCTTCATCTTTACGCAGCATCTTTCATAGCACTGGCAATTGTTCACCGTGGTATTTACTGCAGAGGAGATATAGAAGAGAATATACCCCTTACACAAAAAGGGCCTTCACTCACATTGCCATCCTTCCCATTTTATGGAATAGAGCACAGAGTGAACAACAGTGCTCAAATCAATAAGGACATAACACCCACTGTTGCCACAATTCAAACAGCCACAGGACAATCTGTTTTAAATTAGCACAAGACAGATTTATAGTAAGTCTAAAATGTGGTGACTGACTTATGGAAACAGGCTCAAGCCAACTTTAAGACAATCCAGGCTTCAGGGTAGCAGTGGCACCATGAAACCTACTGTGAGTAACCATCAGAGTTATCTTCAGCAGATTTCCCAGTCTGTGTTGTTATGGGGTCCCAACTGCTATGTCTGGAAGGTAATTTAGCAAGTTCATTCTAGCCTTTCTCAGCTAGTTCAAATCTATCCTTTCTGGATTACACTGCACATTAAAAAACTAGGGATTTTCCCAGAAACCTTTAATCAACTAAATCAAGAGAAAAATGCAACTAAGAAACTTTTCCACCAGGTGGCAGGTAGTGTTAGACACTGGGATGATCTCAGCATCAGGCATTGATATTTTTAACACACATTTTCAATTTAAAGAAGATTTTTGTTATGGTTTTAAACTGTGATATATACATTCAAATTGAAAATGGCTTCTAGAAGGAGATACTGACCCAAGCTGGACCTACTGGTGACTTTGACAAGTGACTTGTGAATATGGTAAGAAATTTATAATTGTGAAGGCATAAAGTCTGCTAATTTAGTATCTGATCAAAATGTTCCTTTCATTTCCCCTGTTTAATTTAACCCTTGTGTCTGATTCTTGTGTGACTCCAAGATCATGGGGACAGCAGTGATGGTGCTTATGGATTGGAAATGGATGTTCTTTGACAGTAGCTTGGCATTACTCTGTAAAATCCGCATACGAGAAATTAAGAGAGATTATAAACTACTGAATTGCAATTGGCATATGAGTAAGGGTTTTGGCAACAGCAGGGGAGTGATGGGATAAAGATAACTTCTGGCAGCACTCCAGAGAAAGCTCTATGCATGGAAACAGGCTGAAAAGCTGTGAGAGGAAAAAAAATAACCTCAGAGTCAAGGGCAAATCTTGGAATTTCCATCCCTGAAAGCAAAGTGAAGAATGACAATCACAGAGCTAAAGACACGGGTAAGCCGTAACTCTTACTGCGTATTGTGCCTTCCAGCTTTGAAGGATTCAGTAGGAAAAAGTTATGGTGTAGCCAAGAGATGACAGAGCTGAGACAGGCAGATAAATGGGAAACTAAAGGATAAAAAAGTCAGGGAAGACATAGAGAAGGCTGTCATCTAAGGGAAAATGATGGCCTATATAAGCCAACTGTGGCCAGTAGCCTATAACATATTTTCATGAAGTCTTCAGGATATATTATCTGGAGCCTTTTCAAGAGTTCATTTAAATACCAAACTTACATCTTAATAGTTCACATTTTTATGAAGGCTTAATTATGACAAGAATCCCCAAATCATTACATGAAATAGTCACCAAAATTCAGTTTGACACTTTTTTATTTTTTGCATGTATTACCTGAGTTAGGCAAAAGGTTGACAATGGGCCAAGATATATGCACCTTGCTCTAACCAGGTCCATTTAGCAGACTTATAGACAGAGACTCATTCTGCTCAAAATAAGAAAGAATATGTAACTATTACAAAGGAGTTTTATATTCAAAAATCTTTGGTGCAATGATTTAATCTTTACAAACACGCCTAAAGAGAGAAACTGAGTCAGAGACTGGTCAGAGGTTAGAAAAGTATTGGTGATGTTTAGAAGATTGAAGTTTGTAATTCTCAGTGTCTTGATCTGAGATCAGTAGATAACTCCTGGCTCATGCCATAGGAAATCCTATAAGGATGTGGAAATCCATCTAGGTTGCTGGTTCTGAGCTAATAGAGAACATGCTTTCAAAAGTCATCTTAGTGGGAGCCGATCATGATAGCCATATGTATACAAACAAACCTGTAGCAGAAAAATATTTCCAGGAGCTGGATTTCATCTGTCCCGTGATACAACAGTAAAACTGGGGTCTAAGTAAACTCTTGTTCCCCGACCTCTCTTGCCATGTTTCAGAATTTATTATGCATCTGGGACCACAGGCAAGTTGCATAAAGCTATTCTCCTCTCAAATGTGGGCTGTTATGATCCAGCTGGGATCTGAACCAAGGATCACTCTTGGACAGACACTGATGACATCTGATGTCCAACTCTGGCAACATAATGATCATTAGGGTTTAGTAAATAATATAATATACATTATATATATATATACATATATATATATATATATATACACACTATAATAATAGAACAGCTTTCCTCTCCTCTTGAAAGCTCCTAGTTTCACCAGGAGCTACCCTTGTATATTTATGCACATCTCTCCAAAAAGTCTTCCTGCTTCCCTTAAAAGAAACACCTGAGAACAGCCACCCATTTTCCCCATCTTGTTCTCCAAGGATTCTTCACCCATCTCCATCACTAGAACCACAGTAAGAGCTCCCTGAACACCATTCAGTATCCTTTGGCTTAACAAAGTGATAGACACATTTCTTTCTATTTGTCCAGATGTAGTGCTCTGATCCTTGTTTTCTTCCTCTGTAACAGGAAACATGTTCGTGGTACTAGAGTGTACTCAAAATACCTTTTTCTTTTTTTGCTATGAAGTTGCCCATCTTCACAATCAAATACAAAGAAAAAAAAAAGACAAAAAAAATTGTGGTCTCGCATATTCCTTTAAGATGTGATTAAAAAGCAGAACACAACCTGCAAAAATTCCCCCACCACAAAACCCCCTCCAAATGGAGCTGCCAGAAGCTGCTGCACAGGACTTCACACTTTTTATCTGTCTCACACTTCTAGCTCCTCGATTCCCTCTTTCACCCAGCCTTGTCATCCTTGGTAGACCTGGTTTCTCCTCTGTCACCTGGAGCAACCACTCTGCATTCTGCTGTCTCCTAGATTCAGCAGCAGACTTCAAATCTCTGTTTATGCCTCAGTTCTTTCTTTCCTGCTCCTCCTTGCTTATTTATGATTGAAGCGTGTGATTGTATTATTTACAGTAAGTCTGTAAAACGCTTGTGGAAAAATTTTCCTGGACAGAATATCTGAACTAATAATTGCATTCTAAGTACTTCTCAGATTCCTTGTGGGTGATGGAAATAAGCATAAATATGCAATTTACCTTATCTTCTTATTTTCTTACCTTTGTAAGTTACACAGGAAAAAAAGAAGCCAAGTTTTATCTGACTGCAAAACCAAAGGTCACACACCTCTGAATATTAAACATGTTTTTGCAAGGAGCAGTTCTGTTGCATTCAACAAGACACTCCAACCTGGTACCCAAAGTTCATCATTAAATGGTACTATGACGATTTTTTGCCTAAGAGGACAGAGTCCAAACCACTGAGATGATTGGCAGCATTTCTAAGTTAAACCTTATTGGAGAAATACTGTACTGTGGTTGTCAACAGTAAGACAGGCTACAAATTTACTCTTGAATATAGCTGTAAACGCCCTTATAGATGCCATTTTAGAAACAAAATATAAAGACAACAATATTTACAAAAGGTCATTAGCTCCAGAGGAAAGTACCTACAGGGAAACAAAATGGAAGGGGAAATGTCAGAAGGAAAATGGCAAGGAAGGGATGAGCATGGGTCAGTCAAATGAGGGGGAGGGACTGAAATGTTGTTTCAAGTCATTATGAATAGCACAGCCTGTGAAAGCATCTCTGTGGCATAAAGATTCCCTCTGAGATGCAGGACAACAGATCATAATACCCTGAATCTTGCTGGCAATACCCATTAGGGAGAGAATCCAACATAAGTTGTCCATCTAATTTACTGTATCTGAGATTAAATTCTACAAGGAAATGAGGGGGAATGCTAGGAGCGGGTGGTTGCAAATCTACCACTGAGCATGTGAGAGGCAGGTTCAATCTCTGCAAACATTATTTTGTTAGGCTGTTAAAGTGACGTTGGCACGTCAGCACATTAAAGCAGGGGCAAAGAAGCACATTTTTTATCTTCATCTTTTTAAAAATTCAGTGGTCCTGGCACTGTCATTTCTTCCTGCAAATAAAAGCCCTCCCCAACTCATTTACTGTTCCTTGTGCAGTGTGTGAGGCAGAGGGAGTTGTTGGCCCTTGCAAATGATAAAGCCAGCCTTGCCAAAAATCCCTGTTGAGCTGCTGGTCAAAGTCTAATTCTTTTGTTTTCAAAAAAACTGTCAAGTGCAGCTGAGCCATTTCCTCAATAAAAATGAGTTATCTTGCAAAAGACCTCCCTTTTGTCATTATTCTCATATATAAAGTTAGATTTGTTTATAAATGAGTTTGCGTGATGTATATTCTACCACAACTGTCTGTATTATTTCTAGGTGCAGTTATTAATGCAGAGAAAAAAAAAAGCAAGGGTTTATTTTTATATCACAGACAGTTTCTTCAGGAAAAACACATAAACCTGTTCTTGCAAATTTAGCCATTTCTTATAAAGAAGCCATATTTCTAATATTTATGTTATCACTACTGAAATAAAAAAGATTTAAGTATTACTTATAATTTCCGGAGGTTGGTTTTACATTGGAAATATGAATATTAAGTGTCATCTACTTGGTTAATAATAAAAATGGCATAATTATAAATAAATACACTCTTCATTGTGCTCTCCATTTATTAAAAAAAAAAAAAACAAACTAATATTCTTAAAAGTGACTGCTGATTTGAACTGCTGATTTGAATGTAACTTGGTGTTGAAGTTCAAGAAAAATCTTTCAAAATCCTGAATGACCTTTTTTAATGTAAAAAAAAAAAATCAGATAATGCTAGCCTTTATAAAGGACAGGCCCTTCCTGTGGTCACTGAAATTAATTGCTATTAAAAATAAATAAAAAAGATACATCAACTCTCCAGATATACCTCTGTGTGGAACCAGTGTCTTTGTAGCTAGCCATCACACATAGAAAAAATAAATGCAACCCTCTGCCAACCTCAAAAATACTGAAACAGTAAAAAATACAATGGTATCATTGGCTACTGAATGTAAAAAATCCATCTGTAATTTATTACTCTTTGTCCCCCCCATATGCGCAATTTGAGTTTGAGATGGCTGAAGGTGACTTTAACCTCATTCCTGTTAGAAGGCACAGTCCTGTTGATATCCCAAAAACTTTTTTGAGACTGAGGAAAACAACAAAATACAGTGCTGAGGGTTGGTAATTCATATTTTGTTCCATGTTATTAGTCAAAGGCTAGAAAACAGGGAATTTTAATGCTTTCATGATTCCTCTAAACTGAACACTACGCTAGCAACATTTCTTATTATAACAATATAAGCTGGGCAGTGAAATTTTTGAGCACACTTTTCTTAGCCTTTTTTTCCCAGTCATAGTGAAGAATTTCTTTTACACAGATTCCTTTATATTATATAAATGCCCATTTGCCATTACTGTGAACCAAGCTTCTCTGTCCCAAAAAGGGCCATTCTGCAGGAATTTTGTCTAAGTGATTTGCCTATCTGGCATTGCAGAACTGAGCCCTAAAATAACAAATAAAAATGAGCAAATGGAATACAGGCTGAAAGAGAAATTAAAAAATAGGTTGTGATGCCTGCTGTTCTTACAGCTATGTGAAAATAATCTTACACACCTGCTAGTCATTCTCTACAAGTATCATCATGGAAAGATCCCAAATTTCTACAAACACCTGAATGACTAAATATTGTTGAATATTTTGATTTTATCATCAGTGTTGGTGAAGAAATGCAGGTTTCAGAAGTGAAGGAAGCCAACAAATAATGAGTTGGAGTAACAGTCCTAAGTCACCAGCCCAAAATCTTTCCTCAAAGCATGAGATCAAATAACCTAATAGCACATGGTACACTATGATACCTTGCCACATGTGTCAACATGTCCCATTTTTGAAGACTGGCCTTTTAGCTCCAGTTGCTGTTGAGTGTATTTGCCATGAGGGCATCTGTCACTCTGAAGTCCCACTGATGCCTCAGTCGTGACAAGATACTAGATTGGTGTTAATCATGAGGCAAAGGCAGCAACTGAGGGAAAAGGGGAGGCCACATCAATCATATGCATAGATAACCTGCTGAATACAAATGGATGTAAAACTGCTCTTAAATGCTCCCCCATGCAATCCATGCAGTAAAAAATGTTCCCTACACATCTACGTGTAATGATCAGAACAAAACACCTCTCTTCTATGGTGCATTCAGTGCCTTCTGTAAGTCTTTCCACACAGTTGGATTAAGATGGACTCATGTTATGCTTCAGTGATAAATCATTCTGCACAAATATTTCAATAAAATAAAAGCTAACACTAATAGAAATTCAGCTAGTCACTGACAAGCACCTGCAACATATCAAAAGGAGATAAAACATGAAATCAGCATGCACCTCAAATGCTTAGGAAGATATGCAAATGTCAGAGAAGCTACAATCAGAGCCATTGCAAAATCACAAGCAGCAGGATGAAAGCACAGGGTTTGTAATCTAGTCATCATGCAATGATTTTCTTCCTGCTGCAAAGCTTGCTAATTACAAATCTATCAATTATGATGCTTGAAAAGCCCTACCTCCTACTCAATGAACGTTTTCAGAGGCCAAATGCCACTCTTATCTCTTGGAAGGATAAAGAAAATCTTTGTTATAGTTTGCAAGTTTAATACCACTCACCTTTTTTGGTACCCTGATAGGATAAAGGGAAAACGATAGGACAAAGGGTAATGTGTTCAAACTGAAAGAGGGCAGGTTTAGATTAGATATTACAAAGAAAATCTTTATTGTGAGCATAGTGAGGCCCTGGCACAGGCTGCCCAGAGAAGCTGTGGGTGCCCCACCCCTGGAAGTGTTCAAGGCCAGCCTGGATGGGGCTTTGAGCAACCTCGTCTGGTGGAAAGTGACCCTGCCCATGGCAGAGGAGCTGGCACTAGATGATCTTTAAAGATCATTACTAAACCATTACATATAGAATGTTCTGTGATAGGGAAAGGGTGTTCCCTCAATGCAGGACTTTGACCTACATCTACATTTTGTACTCCCATGAGCTCTCTATATAGATTTAATCTAGTTTCATAATCTCTCTGGGAGAGTTCCTGAGCCTGGAGAGATTAATGGCAACCTCACTGCTTTCCCAGGCTGAGGTATGGAGATGGTACACAAGGGTATCGTAAAATGAAATTTGGGCTACAAGTGTACCTTAATTAACAGAGGCAGAACTCCACTGCAGAAATTGCTGCATTTAGTCTTAAGTGAAAATGTTCTTTTATATGTTGTACAGCTCATAAAGTGTTTTGGGGCTTAGGAAGTAAAAATTTGCATAAATCAATGTACTTTTATTGTGTGATACAGCCAAAATTACATACTTGCACTCAAAGTCTAGAATAAGGGAAACATTTTGTAGGGTCATTTCTTAATTATTTTATTAAGACAGTGCTTGCTTGCTTGTAGCATTGTATATATGGGATGATTTGACAAAGAAGATCACAATTTTATTTCCCTTTGTCGGGAACCCCATCATCAATTGGGCATCCTTAGATCCAGCAAGCAGATGTGCACTTCTCACAAGCTAACATGAAGGTTTGAAAGATTTTAGTAAACATCCATTCAATATGTGCATGGGAACCTTTCTGATAGATGGACAAAGAAAGTGGGTAATGCTTATTCAAAACAGGAAATAAAAATTCTGAAAAGCACTGTTGAAACTCCTTGATTATTCTTCCAGCAAGCATACAGTTTACAGCAGAATTTTACCAATGATTCTCTGTCTAATTATTGCCTGTGGTAAAATAATTTGGTTTATTTGTAACACTGAGGTTAGGAAGAATTCTCTATGTGTACAGTCCTTCTGAGTGAACTTTGTATTAAGAGGAAAAGGAAATACTTTAAAATATCTACTTAAGTAACTCAGTGTCAGCCACTTTGTATTCAAGTGTTTACTGCCTAACAATTTTTCCCTTGCTTTACCTTACCTATGCTCTAGAATGGACCTACAAAAGGGCTTATTGAGTATTCCATGGATTTTTTTGCTTTCTTTTAAAATTACTTCAACTTGGCCAACCAGCATCAGATTTTTGCTGAGGTATAGCAAGCGTAAATTCTCTCACTTCCTCTGAGAAGCCCTCCCCAGTGCTTTTGCATGTGTTTTTGTGTGCGTAAGTAACACAGAGGAAAAAAGCCAAAACTGTAGTTTCTCTTTCACATACACAACACCCTTCTCCTCAGCTGTCCTCTGCTTTTGACATATTGCTGGGACAATTCCAAGGAGGCTTGCTTTCTTGTTTTAGATTTAAGTAGGATTTTCAGCCAAAGACTTCACAGCACTTACATGTAAGGTGTGTAAGAGGATGGTGCCTCATTTCTTAAATAACAAATAAACCAAGGTGAAATGCACTAAAGTACACTTCCACAAGAAAATGTAGTAAGTCAGAGATGGAAGATGGGGATAGCAGAGCATGTCTCCTTTCCTAACTGTAATTAGGAATGGAAGAAATGTCATTTCTGACAGGGGAAGATCGATTTAAATCCTTTGATTTTTATCATTGCAGGCTTGAGATGAAGAGGGCTAATTATCTTCCCAAATTAATAAAAACCTAGCATCTGAAGTATACTCTTTCCTTGCCATGTGCTACAAGTATTTTCTCATTTAATAACTTCTGAAGTCCTTGGCAGCTCTTTCCTAGACTTCAGTCAGATCAGGCACTTGCTATCAATGAGAGGATTTAAAATTAATGTCTAGTGTGGATAAAGTAGGACACCCATAATTACTCCTTCTTGTTACAAGTCATTTGCTGTTTTAACCTTTTGATTCAAGGGTGCTGAAGAATGTAGGCTGGTCCTCAAAAATCAATCCTGACTTAAAATTTCATAATCCATTTCTGCTGTGGGGGGGATTTGCCTGAAATCATATGAAGCTGTTTCAAAGAAAAATAAATATGACCTTTTCTTGCACTCCTAAGTTTGCTTTTGTCTAAAGCAAGGGAAATACATTTTTGGCAGGGGTTGGGTTGTGGTTTGGGGTTTTTTTCCTGTAAACTATTGTTCACAAAAAGGAAAAGAGGCTGAACACTGAAAACACCATGCCCCACTATATACCTGACCAAAGCATAACAGAAACCATTCCATTTGGATCAGATATCCCATGATGAAGAAAGGTATATTTTGTGGCAGTATGCAACTACAGGATAGGATGTCACAAACAACTTCATATCAAAATTACTAGCCAGCAGAGCCTTAATGCCTAAACCAGAAATTGAATCAACCCCAAATAAGTTTCTTAACAAGAAACACCATTGTTTTCCCACTTTAAATCCTGTTAATGGATCCTCAATATTTTGACTGGATACAGAATTTTCAACCTACTCATCCCGTGAAAGCCAAAAGAATAAATAGATTCTTTTGCAAGACCAAAGTAAAATCTCATTTAGTTTCTCCTAATTATAATACTTTGGACAACAGCCATACTCAAGAATTTCTCTTTCCTCTGGGATGAATTGGTCTCTAAGTCAGCAAATGTATTAAACTGCTTTGTTCTTTTTATATGTAAATCTATACTTGGAAAATCATCAACTAATTTTAGTCTGTTTGGGTTGACATGATCTCTGTGCCAAAAGTTATATTTGCATTCTAGTTTGGCTTCCTCTTGTCTATCAGAAAACTGATTGATATATGTGTGTATACACACGCACACACACACACACACACACACACACATATATATATATAATAGATATGTGTGTGTTTCTATTTATAACATATATGTGTGTGTTTAACTCAATGCTGACTAGTTTCCCCTAGGGTATAGAGATTTCCACCACACACAATTCATGGACAAAATAATTTTAAATGGGGATTTCATTAATAGCTTGCTGATCTCACCATGTCAGCATTAAAACACTCCATTGTTTATAGCTGTGTCCATGTAATCAACTATCCTATTTATTTTAACTTCCTGTTAAAGGCAAATGATAAACTTCTCCAAATATGGAAATTCTGGGTTGTATCAATTAGACAAGGACCTGGATTTGGCTCAAATACACTTATATAAACCTTGGAAAAATTGTTCCAAGTGAAGTATTTTGTTCCTTGGTAGCATACAAAATACACAAAACCCCTCTACTTACCACCTCCAGATTTTGTGGTCTATCTTTAAAATTTTAGAAATATTTTAGTCACCATCAGCTCTCTGTATCTCATTGTTTTCATAACTATCAAATCACGCTTTTATAATTTAATTATTTATTTATATCAAAATCATCAGAGATTTTTATCTTTATCTACTCTAAAGAGATTACAAAAACCCAAACATAAATAGAAGTAAAACAAGGCAGTTACAGGATGTTGGAACTGAACTTTAATCATTATCAGTAGTGCTTATGTCCTTTTGAAAAAAGAAACCTCTCTCAGAATTCCTATCAAATGTTCATGGTGTTTCTTAGTTCCTTATCAATTCTATAGTCATTCTTTATTCCATAAACCAAAATCCCAACTCTGGAAAAGCATGCCTGGTCTGTTGAGTGTTTTTAGAACATGTCTATTCTCACTTGCATTTTCCTTCCCAAGAGTGAGCCTTTTTGAGTGATTTGGTGAAGAACTGACTGCTGAAGTGGTAGCTGGTGTCATTGCAGAAAACAATTAAGTATTTTGAGAGTCACAGCAACAATAGAGGGAAGAATTTGACTAGCCTGGGTAATTATGTTAGGTTCTTCATTTAGCATGTTTTGGTTTGCTTTTTAGTCTCAAACAGATCATTTGCAGCATTCTTTGGCAAAACATGCTGTTTTAAAGATACAATGCTGAGAATAATGGTTTCAATGAAATGTAAATTCAACTGACGACCACATTTCAGATATAATTACAAACTGATATCTCAGCTGCACTTCTTCTGAAAGCTGACAAATCTTTTTAATTTCATGAAATCCAGGTCAGCCTATGAAAGTACAGCCAGAATGCAGAATTCTACATGGATTTGACATGAAGCCAGACAAAAACAAAGGCTTTGACAAGCTTTCTTATTTTCTATTTCAAAACTAAAACAAATCAGAGGGGAAGGATCACCCACCCATGCAAATTAAAATCCTGAAAAATATTCAGTGTACTCCTCAAACCAAAAATTTCTGAGCTGTCTCAAATCAACCCCCTGGAGATGATTGATTCCATGTAACGAAGCCAAATAGGGGGATAAAATTATCAACCCCTGAAAAAATCTCTACTATGCACTTAAGGCAGCATTTTCAAACTTTAATGTGTTTTGTCAGGTAGTGCACAATGCCTTCATTACCACATGCAGAGAATTACACAATTCCTACTAAATAAATTCATTAGTAGGGGTAGTCAGCAACTACATGATATAGATTTCTCAGTTTCAGCTGTCCAGTTACCTGTAAAAATTTACTCTAGACTCACAGACTCTCGTTCTCTCACGGGAAACTCAAGATGTTGCCACACAGATCACAGAATGGTTGAGGTCAATAGGGACCACTAGAGGTTGTTTTGTCCAGTCCTTGAAATGAAACATACTTGGGGTGTTGTAATTCTCTTTCAGGAATATAAACAAATATTTTTGTTGAATTCCATATTGGAACTGGATAACCTTTAAATAAACCCATTTGATTACTAGCTTTTGTAGCTTCCTCCCTTTACCTTGTAACTCACAGCGACTGTGATGAAGAATTATAATATTTACAGTATGCAGCATGGAATCTTATCCCGCCAATCTGAAGTAGGTTTGCCTGGTCCTATTTTATAAAATAAAGAATAGCATATGGAAATCAGGTGTAGACCCAAGGCATTCGCTGCAGTTACTAGACTCCCTTTGCAGATAATTGACTCCCTCGTTTTCCCTTTTGAGGGAAGCCAAAGGACATCACAGGAGAGGAGACAAGGACAGAAAAGCAAATAATATGTTTCCCTTCAGCATGTTAATGCTCTTTGTACATTTTTTAAAAGATGTTTCATGTATATATACTATAATATATATACCTATTGAGTGGCTGGCCCACGAACAGCAGCAGTGAATCTCATTTGTGTATTCTAGACACATGAGACAGGGAGAGAGATTCATTGATTGAGTCTCTGTATTTTAAGTGTTACTATATTTACTAGATAACAAATTAGAGATTTGTTAGACAGCAGGCTAAGTAGCTGTCTGTGAACTATGTATTTATTATGCATGGCTCTTCCAGAGTCATTAGAAGTTGAAAAGAAAGACTCACTAGGATGTGAAGGGGAATTCAGCTTGGAGCTGCTTGGGGACCACAGTGATGTGTCTAAGTAACAGTCAGAGTTAATTATAGCCCCCAGGTTACAATTCTGGGGCTTAAATGTAAACTTTTCAGATATATTAGCAAACACTAATATTACTATACAAATGGATAGACCACAGCATAGAGAGTCTTAACAAAGTTCTCCTTGGTATCTTCTACATCACTGCGATTGGAAAGATCAGAGAACACAGTAAATCTGATTTCCATTCCTTTTACTCACCTGCTAGATAGTACATTATATCCTTTGTGTGAAACTTCCTGAATGGAATGCAGTGGTGTCTAGATGCAAAACTCTAGACTATTTCATTTCCTTCCCTTTCCATTTTGATATAACAGGGACTTTCATTTCCTGTCTTGAGCAATTTTCAGGTCCTGCTCACATTGGTGATGCTCAGCTCCAAAGATGGCAGCTAGCGACAGACGAAAAATGATGCTGCTGTAAAAGTTAGGAAGAAGTAGAAAAAGCTATTGTGAATCCTAAATTTCAAGCAATTCAAGCAAAACAGCACGTCACAGTGAGCAGGAGAACATATTAGTCATGTTTTACTCTAGCTGTTTTTTCTTAACCAGGAGCCATCAAGTATCTGATTAGTGGATCACTCAGAGGCTAGATATCTGATATTATAACTGACTGAAAGTTTTACATGGACAGATCTTAACACTGACCTTGTCCTTCTAGTAAATGAAGTTATTGTATTTAGAAGGAGCCAGATCAAATAGTAGAATTTCAGTGTTGGTAAATTATAAGGAATAATAAATATAGGAAAAGTTAGAAAACTGCCATGGTTCCTTTCACTCTTCTCAGACCTACACTAATTATAATTTAAAAGATCTTCATTGCATACCAAATTAGGAACGCTTCTATCAGGTTAGAAAAATGATCCCTGTCTCTCAGCTCCCTGGCTCTGAGAATGACCTGGGGCAGATGCTTGGGGAAGGGTAAAGGAAAACAAGCTGATACTCTTTCTAGGACATTCTGCCAGGCTTCAGCTCTTCATGGGAGATTTTATTTCCCTCTGGATGATTTTGTCAGATCTAGAAGCTAAAATTGCTGATTCAAGTGTAAAATGGGGATTTTGATGTTAAAAGCAAATCAAGCTGGAATCTCTATAGAAGTTTCTGCAATACTGCTGCTCCAGTAAAATCAACTAATTTCTATTGAAATCAATCTGATTTATGTATGACTCTCTGAAGGCAGAATATGGCCCTGTGAAATTTCTCATCAGTAGGTGCTTTCTCAGAAAAACAACTTCTTTATTTCTCTGGGATCATAGAATCATCAAATCACCAAGTGTGGAAAAGACCTCTAAGATCATGAAGCCCAATTGATAAATGCCAAGGCCACCAGTAAACCATGACAATCTACACATCTTTTGATTACCTCCAGGGATGGTAATTCCACTACTCCCCTGGGCAGCCTCTTCTAATATTTCTGATATTAGAAGAGGCGTTCTAGGCCACCTGGGCACACTGCTGGCTCATGTTCAGCAGTTTTCAAAGAGTGCTCCCAAGTCCTTTTTTACAAGGCAGCTCTCCAGCCACTGGGCCCCCCAGTAGCCTGTAGCACTATCTGGGTTTGCTGTGACCTAATTGCAGGACTCAGCACTCATACATCTTGAACCCCATACAATTGGCCTTGACCCATCAATCCAGCCTGTCCAGATCCCTGTGCAGAGCCCTCCTGCCCTCCAGCAGATCAACATTCCCACCCAGCTTGGTGTCATCTGCAAACTGACTGAGGGTGACTTAATTTCCCTCATCCAGATCAGTGACAAAGATATTAAACAACACTGGATATTAAACAAATACTGAGCCCTGGGGAACCCCACTAGGGACCAGCTGTTAACTGGATCCACCTCCATTCACCACTATTCTCAGAGCCCAACCATCCAGCCTTTTTTTATCCAGCAAAGAGGGCACCCTTCCAAGCTCTCAGCAGCCAGTTTTTCTGTGAGAATGCTGTGGGAATGGTGTCAAGGGCTTCACTAAAGTCCAGATAGACAACATCCACAGCCTTTCCCTCATCTTTCCCCTGGAAAATGTCCATGAAATGTCCACAAAACGTCTGTTGAATTGGTTTATGCTTTTCCGGAACATTGTTATTACTAAAAACCTTTTCAGTGGCATCTGTGGGATTAATAAAATCTGTCATTTGCAAAGCTCTTGCTTTCATCACAGGTGATAAAATATATAGAATTTTCTAGTATGCATATATTGCATTTAGCTCAAGGAACAGAGGACATTTTAAAAATAAAGCTTAAATGAAAGAATTGCTTCAGCCATCAATGAAATGTGCTTTTAGGGGTGAAACACAACAGCTGTTTAACATCACAAAGCAATATCATTGAATAATTTAGTTCTCAAATTTGAAAAGAAAGGAATATTTATTCAAGGGAAACTCCAGATGGAAGTTGGGAAGGCAGATTGTCATTCTAAGACGGTGTTACAATTTTAACCAAAAAAAAAAACAACCCAGCAATTCCTGCAATACTTTTATTCTTTCACAATGTTCTGTAAAATGCTAGATAGCAACAAGATTTTGCCCATTTCAAAATGTATCACTATAATTCTGCCATTATAAGACTAAGCATTACTGTCTCCTTTTAACAAGACTCAGAAGAGTGCCACAATTTATATCAGAGGACATGGGGATATGAGATTAAATACAATGGATTACATCATTAATCTGTTTAAGAGAATATTTTTCTGCATCGTTAGCTAGTATCAGATGTTTTCATAGCTAATACTAAACATTAAAGTTATCAGCAATATATAATCTGCAAACATGGAATAAACTATAACTAAATTTAATCCCAATTCTCATCAGTTAGTTATTGACTTAAATTTAGTGTTTATCCATTTTTTAGGGTAAATCTCCCTAACGCCACTGTTAATAGCAAAATATTACAGGAATATGAATTTTGCTGCCATTGAGCATATTTTGCATAATTTTTTTTTTAAGATATATATTACTGATGACCTTGTAGATATGTGCAACATGGGCTGAAGAGAACTTCAGCAGGCAATTTCCTTGCATGCAGAATATGATCCTAGCAGGGTATGCTTCAGTTTGATAAGCCTAAAAGGAGAGTTTATTGTGTCTGAAATTTGAATTGAAAACATGCTCTGGAAAATTTGATTGTATATTGAGTGATCAGCTAATGAGACCAGTTTTAGACCACTAAGAGCTTCAGCTGGTCATACCCAATTTTGCTTTTCTGACAAGAAAGTGCATCTTTTAAATTCCCAGACTTGTAGTAACAAAGTCAATCACCAGAAAGTTATTTAAATAGAAGTCTTAAAACCTCAAGGCATAGAAAGTTATTGCACCTCATGGATACTTACAAGAGATGACAATAACAAAAGAGCTGTAAATCAGACAATCAGAAAAAGAAAATTTTAGAAGAAAAGGGCATGTACATTTTCTGAAGTATAGACCAAAGAAATCCCCAGAAAAATTTAAACAACTTTAAGCATATCTGGATAAGGAAAAGGAAGTGGAGAGGGAAAGGAGTTCAAAGTCCAGGAAAGATGAAACAAAAGTGGAAATGTAACCTGTCTATTTGGAAAAGTGCACTTAAGGATGTATTAGAGAAATTCCTGTGCTATTTTGAAATCCTGACTTTGAAATCTGACTACCGAAACTGGCCCTTACAAAAATGCATTTGAGATCTATTCTCAAATGCAGTGTTATGCAGTGTTACACCTCAATAAAATGAATTTATTTGGGATCTTCTGAGCTCCTCCTCCCTTCTTCAACATTGTTTTGAGGTATGGTGGGCTTTTGGGTCCTTCCATTTCAACCTGTGACTAGTGCAGTTTGGAACTTCTGAAGGACTTTGTAAGATCAGAGTCTTACTCTCTGCAAAATCCAAGGTGATATTAAAACATGCTTTCAGGACAAAGGTCCCTCACTAAATAATAAAAGAAAATTTAGATTTGGAGGACATATAGCATGCAATGTTGAATACTATTATGACCACTTATTTTCTGCTACATTAGCAGAGAGGGTAACTTGTGACACAGATTGTTCTGACATGATACAGCAGCTCCTGGAAGGTACTTCATGCCCCAAAGAGCTTACAGTCCAAGGTAAGCAGCTACCAGTGAACACAACAGCTGGGGAAGCAGAAGGTAGCAGTGAAATCATAATCAGTGAGATAAACTGATGAGTCATAGCTCATCAGCTCATAATCCAAAATACAAGATGTTATCTAGCACTGTTACTATGAGACAATTCATCATGTATGTTCTGCATTGTGCTCAAAGTCTTGCAAATACGGGAATTGTGGACTGTGGAAATTTTCACTTACTCCTATTGTTGAGTGAAATGTTATCAATCAAACAAAAAAAAAAAACCCCAAAAAAAAAACCCAGAAAAAAACCAAAAATATCTTAAATGCTCTTTCAAGACACAGCAGTGATAGGAGGAACCTATGGTGGTTGGAGCCCAGACCAGTTTATCTTTAAAGGGCTGTAACTATCACTTGACTTTATCATCAGAACAGAGCACATTCTTACCAAGTAATTGCAAGAGGTGATCTGATGTA
Source organism: Molothrus ater (assembly GCF_012460135.2). Classification (NCBI taxonomy): domain Eukaryota; kingdom Metazoa; phylum Chordata; class Aves; order Passeriformes; family Icteridae; genus Molothrus; species Molothrus ater. The sequence goes on from NC_050479.2 coordinate 84,989,397, forward strand.
TTCTGCATTCTTTTGAAGCTTCTAAAAGCTCCCCTCAGACAGATCACACCAGTTGCTTGTGGACTACTGCTAACAAATCATAAAATACGAAAAATATCCATATCCAGCAGAGGTGTTATGGCTTCATGGATATCTAGGAAAGATCAAAGCAAATCCTTTCTATAGGGAATCTAGTACAGCTGCCAAGGAGGTGTATCCTGTACCACAAACTCCCGAACTGCCAAATATATGTATCATAGAATTATAGTATGGTTTGGGTTAGAAGGAACCTTAAAGACCTTCTAATTCCAGGCCCTACCATGGGCAGGGAAACATCCAGACACCCGCTAGTTGGAAAAGATGTGAAAGAGGGCCCAGAGGTACTGCTCAGGAGGGTGTTGAACTGTCAGAGGTGATGAGATGTCTCTGGAAATGGTCCAATTTCCCAGCATTTTGTGATATGATAGCTGCAGAAGCCTGAACTGAAGCTGTCTAGAAATATGCTAACTGACAGAAATACACAAAATTTTTAGGCTGTAAACATCGGCTGCTAGGAATCTCTTGCTACAGTAAATGCAATTCAAAAGGTTTTGTTTTTCCAAATTGAGTTTGCTGGCATCTAAGTCAGCTATTGACTATGAAAATGCACTTCAGAAGTGAAAAGGATGCGTCATACACTATGTAAATATGAAATATTTTCAAAGGATTTAAAAAAGAGTGTGAGCATACTTAAATAAACCTCATAAAGAAGAAGCTAAACAGTCAGTATTGCAGTTTTTTCATTAGGCTGTGATAAGAGATTGGATTATAGATGGAACAAAACCACTTAGAAACTGCTACAAGAGACTGAGTTAATTTTCCAAGAAAAAGAGGTGACTCAATTCAGAATGAAGCATATGGAGGTTATTGGTGATAATAGAATAAATGTGCATGAGAATCCATAATGCTGAGAGCTTGAAATCATTGAAAGTGTAGAGAAAAACAAGAATAGCACATGGAGTAAATGCTTAAGACCAGCACAAATTAAGAAAATGTCAGATATATTGGAAAATTGAACAAGCTTCAATAGATTTTGCCACTTTTCAAAAGTTTCAAGCCATTATTTCACCATCATTGTATTTGGCTGTGGACAGTACAGTGTTAAGGTACTGCTCTGTAAGGGGGCAGAGACAACTGTGACACAATTTGGATCAACTACCAGAAACGAAATGGCACATTTAAAACTTTTAAGACAGATGCTAATACAGAAGACAATCTGTTGATAGAAGCATTCTGGAATCTTCAGTAGAAGAGCTACATATATTAGAAGGGTAAAAAGGCTAAATGTAAGGGAAGGGAATGTTTGTACTTCTTAAAGGAATATATGTCTCAATTGTACATGTAAATAAAAATAGAAAAGATGCAATGTTTAAGGACTAGTATAGAGCAAAATATTTTTGGGTTGAAAACGCATCTTACTGATGTTCTTGATAAAATTACATTCGTTGAAGGTGAGAATTGAGAAGAGTTTTAAAAGGTGTGTTGCTGGGAATTGATAGGTTGTTAGCATGATACTCATAACTGCAATAGCTTATAATGTCTTCATGCTGTGTGGAGAGTTTATGTAAAAGGGAGAGTTAAAAGGGGAGATTGATAGGTTTTTTTGCAGTAAGAACTGTTGGACAAGGCTGAAAAGCTGCACCTGCTACTTTAGACGGAGGGAGAAAAACCCATGGCTCACTAAAATAATTAAATTATTATTTAAAATATTACACTTGCATCTGAGGTGTTGTGTTTAGGAGGACTCTTGGTGGTTGCTCTTAGGAAAAAAAATTCCATGTCCGCATAATCTTAAGAATCTCTATGGGACACATGCTTTTACCAAAATGACATTTGTGTTTTCTGAGGTTCTCAAGGTATTTTTCTTTATGACATTTGATCTTCTGAAGGATTGCACTTTATCACCCAGGGCTCCAAGGTGCTTTGTTATGAGTCAGACACAAGAACAGAAAGCATAGGTAACATATCCTCATATATTTATCATCACCACTTCTACAGACAAAGAGGAAACACACAGTCCTTGAAGTACATTATAACAGACATTCACAGATAATCTGAAAGCTTTTGGTCAGCAGTCTAGAGTGTTTATCTATTCATCGCACTGAATACCACCTTAGATTTTGACAAGGGTCCAAAATTAATGATACATCAGCCTTGAGGTACTGACATGATACAAAACCAAGTTGTCTATGAATACCTCCAAAGACAATCTTCTCAGGATAAAGAGCCTATTTCCTTTATCACAGAAAGTCTTAAAACCTGTGTGTCAATACCAATAAATGAAAAATGAGTAATTGACCTTATTTTATGGAAGTAAAAATGCTCTCAACTCTTTCTAAACAGTCTGGAAGGCTGTGTTATAATAAAAACCCTGACAGAGAAGGAGAAAGAGATAATGAAGAGAAAAGACATCCTAAATTTTCTTACAGAAGAAAAAAGTTATTCTCAACTAACTGTCCCAAGCAACTGAACCCAGAAGTTCCCACAGCATAGTACAAGACTGAAGCGCAATTTTTCTAGATGTGTAACTTCATAAAGTTACACCTCCCAGCAAGACAAGTCATCAGGCACCATTCTGTGCAGCGTGACCTTAGGTCACGTTCTGTTGGAGCAGTGCTGTCCCTGCAAGGTTTCATCTTCTCAGTTTGTCCACCCTGCAGCAGGTTAGAAGCTTCTGGAGATCTGCACTAGTGCCATTCACTGTTCATTGAGATAGAGCTAGGATCCAGAAACTCTGTTTTGAACTGACTTAGATATTTGGTGAAAAGTTGGAGGAGAGAGACTGGGTGAAACTACATTTTGTTGTTTTCCGACTGAAGCACCAAAAGAATGAGGCCTGAGCTGGGGCTCTCAGAGTGTGACTCAGAGCAGTTCCTGAGTAGAGCTCCCAATTCCTCTGCTCCATGAAGTCAGCTTTCACTGGCAGGGAAGCAGCTGGGTGGGCATGTGGTGGCCAGGAACAAAGTTCCATCTCCCGACATCTTGATTGTCTGTGAGGAAGTGTGGTGCCTCCCACATGGGCTTTGAACTACTGGGCAGCCAGCCCATGACCTAACACCTCCCATTCCTCATGTGATGTGTAAAGGTTACTATTACTACAGTAACCATCCACACAGATGATGATGGGAGCTTTACATGAGCAGGGAAGAAAAATGGACCAAGGAATAGGGCAGCAAAATCTTCCTGTGGTGTTCACCTCTTGTACTCCTTCCGCATTCTCTCTTTAGCTACATTTCAAGCAACCCTGTCTTGGTGCACAGAATATCATCCCATGAGGCAGTGCTGAGACACAGCTATTAAGAAGAGTGAGCACTGCAAAGAAGACTTTCCAACTTTACAGTAAGGTAGGACCTGTCACATACAACCACTCATAGATTCACTGCACAAAGCTAGATCATCTTTTCTTCCCAAGTCATAGGAATTGTCTTTCCCTAACTCTCTGATTCATTTTTTTCAGCCTTATATTCTGGGTTTTAGCCACCTTTGTCACCCATGATCCATTGCTGTTTTAATTAACTCCATTCACTACCTTAACCAGATGAGACTTGTATTTTGGACTGTAGCAACGCTAAGCTTGTTCACCTATGATGTGTCTTAGAAGTAAACTAATCATTCAGTTTTTAAGGGTTGTGTGACAAGGAAAAAATACCATTTCAACCAGTAAGGTATAAAAAAGTGTCTAGACCACAGAGCTCAATACAGTAATCAAGCCCACAAACCACTAGGAACCTGATACGTCCTTTTGATCCAAAAGGAGTAACTTGAGGATTCATGCTTCCATATTGTTCCTGTAGCAAGTATTTTCCCAGAATTTCACTGAAAAGGTTACAAAAATAGTGGGGAAAATGTAAAGTACATTTCTCAGTGTTGTCATATGTAATTCTTCAAGTGCTCATGTTAGAAATTTGTTCATCCGTTACATTTCTCTCCCACCCATGTAGGAGAAGGAAGAATCATATACAAAATGTACAAATAAACAAACAAAACCCAACTGAGACCCAAAACCATTTCTATCACAAATCTCTGACTCCCACCATGACTAAATCAGTTCCTATCCTCATTTTCACAGGCAAAGCATGAGGTCTGTGGTTAGGGAGGGTAATTGGATCAGTTTCCCCAAACAGAATTCAGAGAAAACAAGCAGATGGCTAGCTCTTAAACAACCAGAAAGAAGATTGTTACTGCTTGATCCTGCATATATGATCCATCTTCTTGCTTCTCCCACCATTGCTCAGCTCAACTTCTTTTATTTGAGCCCTTCATTTTGTGCAATGCCTGAAATTAAACCTAGCTTTAGTAAGGCCATATCTTACTGAATGAAGCAGCTGGTATGTTGAAATCAGTTGAAATGCTCTTGAATGTATGAGATGTTCAGATATCATCCAAATGCTCTAGAGTTCACAGAGAATTATAGTTACAATGAAATGCAAAACAGGTCTGACAATTCACATCTGACATTCATCCTGGGATATCTTAGTGTCCATCTTTCAAAAGAAAATAGAGCAGCAACCCATCATCTTGATGCTGGATTTTTGTAAAAGTATCAAGTTGGACACTAAAAATAGACTCTTTTTTTTCAATGTCTTGGCCAGTGTTTTACATTTTGTATGTGGTTTAGTGCAGCTGCAGTAAAAGAGGTCTCATATGTTGGCTTGTCTGAATAGGGCTTGGTTATATAAAACCATGGATTATTGTGCTAGCAAAGGGTTTCTTGATTGCATGAAGAATAGAGTGGCTAAAGAACAGAACATCTAAATAATAGGTATCAAAAAATTACTCAAATTCAATGATGAATATACCATAGCTTTTATGCATGAGGAGGGAGTAATGTTGAGCCTTTTCTCCTTTAGGAGCTGTGATATCATGGCAAAAGTATTTAGACCAGAATGAGAAATGTTTTGGAAAAAGTTACATAATACATTTTTGTTGTTAGACTGGACAGAAATGAGAGGAGATACCTTTATATCATGCTAATTCCTCTTCTAAAAGCTGAAGAAATTTTGTCATTGATCATAGTGGAATGGAATATGATAGTGTGAAAAATAAAGCTGTGGACTGCTTTTAAGGAGGTATTGTTTTACAGGAGCAGTGAAGTAACAAGGCATCCATTATAAGGATTTTAAGTCAGTTTTTATTGTCTAGGAATAGCCAAGAATCTTAGTGCTTATAAAGGAGCTCTTCATTGCCTGAGCTCTTCTCTTTCCTCCTTCACTGTTTAACTCCGTACAAGAGCCAGAAGACGACTCAGGCAATGCTAAACTGCATTTGAAATCCCTGATTCAATGTTTTTAGTGGGTTGAGATAGTAGTACATAGGCCTCTTTCTGGCTTTTATACATAGGAAATAGCTTCACTCTATTTGGAAAGAGAGGATGTTAATCTCCTTCCTACATTAAAAAAGAACCACAAAAACCTGCCATCCAAATATGCACATCTATACTTTCAGTATGTCCTAGTTTTCAGCCTGGAGCTTTACTGTGGTGAATTCTACTGCCATGATGTCCCTATGTTTCAAAGTTAGGGCCTAGACAATTCTCAGTGTATCCTCATATTTCACAAAGATACTTCTCTTGTAGACATCTGGTATGTGACTCAGCTCCAGCTTAAAGCAAATATACTTGTGTTGCTGCTTGGAAATATCTATGTGTACATTAGAGGCTTCATTCAGCTCCCCATGTAGAGATGGGTGATACTCTTTAGAGTCTTCCAGCTGCTCCTCTAGGTGACCAAACTCTTCTACAATTTCTGTGTCATGTCCTCCAGTAGTTGGTATCCACTTTGGCTGCCCTAGAACATGTCAAATGGCACAAGAAAGCTTGAGCAACCTAATTCAGTTCTACATCTTCACTGAATACAGTAAGCTTAAGTGCCAAGTGCAACAGTAGAAGCATCCTATTCTGTACTGAATTTTAGTCCTGAATTCCCTTTTTTTGTCTCCAAAGTTGTGTTTGTAGGTCAGGTCTGAATTCAAAGAGAGCACATACCAGCCCAGACATCACCGCTCTGGCTAACAGACATTATCAGGATACCACCACAGGATAATTGAAAGTTGACAGATTCTTCTTTACCCTTTGCTCTTCAGTCAGCTGTGGGGATCACAGGCTGATTCTTGAATGCAGAGAGCCTGTCACTATGAAGGCAGAAGTTGAAGGGACAGGACAGTTATCAAGGAAAATTTATCCAGCCTTTTTAGTTATAAATACAGGATTTTCTATTATGTTTTAAGAGACAGGTATGACTTATACCCCAATGAAACATAAATCCTCAGGTTTCTTCCATGGATTGGAAATCTTCTGACAAGTTGTAATGCAGCTGGTTTTGCTTACAGAATTAAACAGGGCTATTTAAGGGTTGTTGTACATGTCAGAAGCCATTTTTTTACCTTGCAGAGGATTTTGTGTCATTAGGAACTTGAAATATTCCCTGTCTACTCAGTGAAGCATGTTATCCCCTCAGCTGAGCTAAAGGCCCTGTGGGGCTGCTCTAAGCAGGAACACAACCTTTCTTCTCATTTAGTGGCAAACAAAATTTTTTTTAAAAGCCAAATGCTTTTCAGTAGTTTGTTTTCTAAAAGCAGGATCATTTATCCATCCGAATTACCATCACAGCTAGTGATGTATAGGAGAGAAATGCTTTACCATAGCACAGAAACTCAGAGGTGTTGCACAGCTGGGATGAAGCAATGCTATGATTTCTTAGCCATGAAGAGCTTTATAGCATAAAGCCATGACTTAATGTTGAAATTGCATGAGATATTGCCATCAGAATCATTGCCATAAATAGCTTTGACATTTCTATACTCTCACACCCTTACAGCTTCCACCTCATCCCTTCACTGCTGCTTATCCCTCTCCCTTTGCTGCTTCTGCTGACAGAGCTGCACCAGGGGAGCACCATAAACCACATCCCTCACATGACCCAGCCTAAAAGTAAACTTCCTCTACCCAAGATTTTTCACTGAATAAGTTTTCAGACAAGTTATGTCATTTATAAGAATGATCATACACGACTATGGGATCAAACCACCTGTCCCTTTAGCTGTGTATCCTCTCTCTGGCAAGAGACAGTCGAAATACGCTCAGGAACCTCCTGCTGAAGGAAAAATACTGCTCATTTGCCCTAGCAGTACTTCAAGCACAGCTGTGGGAATGACAAAACACAGTTTATAGATGGAAATGGGAGAATGAGAAAGAGAGAGGCAAACCCTCTCTGTATTGCACCTTTAACTATTTGTCCAAATAAGACATAGCTAACTCACAGAAAAGAGTTTTGTAAGCTGTTTACTACTGCTAGTATTTATTCCAGATTAATTTTTGATTTTTTAAAATATTTTGTTTCTAATTATCAGGATTATGAAAATTAAACGCATCCACATATCTTTCTCTTCAGCTGCACTAGAGCCCAGACACTAGATCATAATTGACTTTGAGCACCTCTTGTTTCTGCATGTTAGAGCAGAAGTTGCAGAACAGAAATGGGAAGAGTTAGGAATACAGTTCGGAAGGTAACTTCTCCTCAAGGTCATGGGTCAAAGAAGAAGCCAGAGCAATGTGAATGCTATTAAATCTTCTGTACTGCAAGCAGTCTTCTAAATATGTATATATACACACACAGTCTGGCTGCAACCTGAGTATATTATCATTCATTACCCGCCCATTGGAGACCTTTGGGATAGTCTCAGAGAAAAGAAGAACAAGAATTGTATTAAGACTTCATGACTGTGATGCCAGGAGAACAGCGCAAGCATTGCTGAAAGTGCAAATAACAATTAGCTCTTCAATCTCCTGGGAGTCAGGGGGTAAAACTGATGGAACATCTGAGAAATGCTTCCTGAAGAGATAAAATAATTCAAAAACCTTAAGGAAATTTGCAAGACTGAGAAATTTATTTTCCCGGTTCTGATTTTAGAAACTAAGAGGAAAGGTTACATTCATACATCCCTGTTTGAACATTTTATTAATTTAAGCCTCTAGCATTGTTTTTTAAAGTCAACACTGTTCAAGGTCAAGATTTTGAATCCTTGGTTTTGTCTGTCAATCCTTCCACAAACTTCCTCTGTAAGGCAACAAGAAAAGGGAAGAAAAATATAAGAAAAAAGCAAATACTTTTAAAGCTTTGAAAAACAAAGTCTAGCCATTGAAAATAAGTGACTCCACAGAAAAGAAATATTTCTAATGGTATTTGTCAAAAACGTATAATACTTTGATTCAACACCAGCAATTATCATCTAGATGGATGCCACCAGAAAGGTAGCTTGCAAATGCTACTCTGAGAAACACCTCAGGTGTGTTTCCATTTCTGCCATATCATGAAGCTCTGTGTAAAAACTAACACCATTTTCTTTGCCACAATGGGAATGGGTTCCACATACTTCAAAGAGCAATCAAGATAAAAAAGGGGTCCTATTGTGTTTCTAGAACAAGAGTTCAAAGTATGATGTCCAGAATTCATTTCCTATTGATGTGAACAAATTGATGGCACAGAAAATTACTGCCATGGAAAATTGAAAAGAAATGCACTTAAAAAAATCAAGGAAGTAAATCATAGAAATCACTGAAAAATACATTGTTAAGAACAAGCATGAATATAGATAAGAAGACATCACTAACCGACACCTCAAAATCATGTAAAAATGTTATCATTTTGCTTCTGGTGATAGATACTGAACACCAGAGTAACAAGGCTCTCCTGCTCTGTTTACCCTGAATATTGCAACTAATATATTTCCAAAGTGCAGGGAAATATGCATTTGTTCAACAAATAAAAGTACCAGTGAGACACATTAAGAGTTAAGCTTCTGAAATGTAAAGCAGCACAGGGACAGCACCTGCTACTGAACTAGCTAACATTTTCTTTCATAGCTTTTCATCATCACGTGTCGGAAACATTGCTGTTTTCGCTTGCTTTTTCCTATGCTTGGCATTTGCCTTAAGTGCTCATAGATGTAGATTTGAACAGATTGGTAGCAACAAGAGGATGATATGGTCTGCACTTGGTGTTTTCTTCCAGGCTAAGGATCTTTTTGTAAGCAGCATGCATTTTGAAGTTTAAGTTTGTGAGGTGAACTTCAGTATCATTGTGCCAGCACATTAGCCAGCACTTTACAAAGTGTTTCATTATGAGATTTATATATTAAAGCCATGGCAGGGAGGAGATAGGAAAAATAGGGGAATAGGAATAGGATAGGAAGGGGTATAAGAACAAAGAATGATCTCGATATATTAATTCAGCTACATACAAGAAAAAAATTAAATAAAAAATAAAAGATATAAAGGATATTTACTTATCATATAAGTGAAAAATACCTATAAAATCTATTTTATTTACCTGATGCTTTCCTCCATTAAAAGTCACAATAACATAGCTCAGATAATGCAATTATCTCCTGCTGTAAGTAAAAAGAAATGCTCCATTTTTCCAGTCTTGCCATGCTGGCCAGTGCTGGCTATTTAAATGCTGAATTCACTTTGTCTGTTGCTTGGTAGAAACCATTACCTCTTAAGTACTTAGCCGTGTGTGTAAAGATTCGGCCTAGAATTGATTTCCTTACAACTATGTTATAAAATCCAGCAAATAAGATTTTCTGGAAGACATGTTGACAGGTCCTTAACTAGATAGTGCTATTGAATGCCAATATAATTAGCTGGGCAGATCACACAAATTATGCAGACTGCAATTCATTTCTGACATTGCTCCTTTTATCAGACCTTTCTAATTTTGCACTTGTCCCTTCTGTCTTTTCAGCTGAAGACTAATATTGTACATAGCTGGACTTACACAGCTGATAAGTCCGATTGCCATGAGGTGACATGAAGTCCATTCAGAAAAATTCCATACAAGTGCCTTAGTAATTGCTACTTTTGATAGCAATTGCATTTGCCTTGCAATGATAGGAGAAGGGGGGATGACTGAGCTGAAGGAGCTGAAGGAGGGAAAATTTAGATTAAGTATTAGGAAGAAATTATTTCCTATGAGGGTGGTGAGGCACTAGCAGAGGTTGCCCAGAGAAGCTGTGGGTGCCCCATTCCTGGAAGTGCTCAAAGCCAGGTTGGATGGGGCTCTGAGCAAGCTGGTTTAGTGGAAGGTGTCCCTGTCCATTGCAGGGGGGTTGCAACTAGATGTCTTTAAGAGCCATTACAGCCCAAATCATTCCAGGATTCTATTAAATTATTCTAATATTTCTTTTTTCTATTAGTGTTTTCAATCTTCTACTAATTTTGGAGGAACCAGAACTATAAACCCTGTAGATTATTGGTATCCATTGCTTTTGATTTGCTGATTTTTCTCCTTATAAGTGACGCTACTATTGCAATAAGGAGTACTTTTGCAGCCAGTCAAATTTCCTTCCAAATTCAGAGAAATTCAAGCAGAAGACATTTAATAATTAAGGTGTTAATTGTGGGTGATTCAACTAGTAGAAAATAGATGAACCTGAAAGTAACAAATAAGATATCTACTGAAACAGAGAAGGTACTCATCAAGGGAAATGCAGATGTTAATGTAAGACGCCTGATGTCTCCTGAGGATTTTTTAATGTCCTATTTCAGTAATTCAACACTGAATAAGTGCTTCTACATCCTAAATGACTACTTCTGAGGCACAAAGAGAAAAAGTATCATGTAGCTTCAGAAACTTCAGAACTCAGAAACTTTTTCATTCAGAGGGTGTTTGGGGACTAGAAGAGGCTCCCCAGGGAAGTGGTCACAGCACCAAACCTGATGTTCAAGAGTTCAAGAAGTGTTTGGACAATACTGTCAATGACATGGTATGATTCTTGGGGCTGTCCTGTGCAAGACCAGGAGTTGGACTCGATCCTTGTGGGTCTCTTCCAACTCAGGATATTCTATTATTTTAAATATGACTAGAATATTTAAAACAATTTCCCTAGGAATTTTCTTTTTGCTATCCTAAAAGTAGTGGGGTTTTTCTCCTCATCATTCCTGTAACTGGACAAAAATTTTAAGAAGCCAACACTTGTGATGCCAGAAAAAGAAAATAAGTGCCACAGAAGAGATGCAGGAGAGTTGATTTATCTGATTTATGAAATAAGAGACTGCAGCAATATTCCTTTTATTTAATCTTGCAACCTTCCCTGACTAATTTCTTCACCAGCCAAATGCCTTGACTTTGTGCTTTTATCTGTAGTTATCTACATTTGCCTGGAAGGGTATTAAAGGCACAGAATGCAATTTTGGTTTCCCTGTGTGTTCTGTAAATCCTGACCATGCAAGGCTTTGCTTACACAATGTAGCTATACTGTATATGTGAGCTAAATCAAACCACTTTGCAAAGCACAACAATTCTGTTTCCAGTCATTTTTGCCATGATGTTCTGTTAACACCTCTGGAAATGCAGTATGGACAATAAAAAAAGAACATTAACTTTCTTATAGAAATTTAAGCTTCCCTACAGAAATCTTTCTTGAAATATGCAACCTTTATTAAATTCCTTTGACCAACTTAAAATTGCAGAGAAAGGAGCTCAGTCATTAAGTATTTCATGTAAAGGGGATTATTCCATCTCTTTGTCTCAAAGTCTTCTGTCTTAATTTAGTCTTAAAGCCTTCTAAAGATTTCTCTTCATTCCAGTCCTATTAAATTTTAAGGGACTCTTCTTTTGTGACAGAATGAGCTGTATAGACAGTCAGCTGCTTGTTGTGCAAATTTCCTCTTGTGGAAATGTTGCTCAGTAGGACACCACTTTCTAGAGCCTGTTTTGTTCATTTCACACAGCTCCCCAAAAAGCCTCACATTAGTAAGGTTCAACAAGCACTTCCCATTCTCCTCTCTTCATGGTTGGTCACATCAGAATTTGCATCATTACATATTGTCTTTCTCTTATTTACACAGGAGTGAAGCACAGAACTCAAGGTTAATGAATCCTGATTAACTTTGTCTTCACTGATTTGGAAGGAAATGTCTAATGGATTTTTTTTTTTTTTAATGTCTACATGCAGCTAGTATAATTGGGTAAAGGACAGTTTAGACATATCTACCAATGATATGCATTTGTAGATCCTAAATTTTGAATAAAACCAAAAGAATAGTCATGTTATGTTTATTATGTTTTCCTGAAATATATTTGCAGTGTCCTCAGTAAGTTCTTCCACACACCTGACTTTTTTTTTTTTAATTTTTAGGAAGTCACTGAAATTTCAAAACTTTTGCTTGCATCTGGTCTAAATGGAGTAGGTATGACTCTTTTTGGCCAATAAACATCACTTTAATCAGCAACAGTGGTTATGAAATAAACCAGTTATTTAATAAAAAGGGGTGTTTGTAAGCAGGTTGAAAGCTGTGTGGGAAGATTAAATCCAAGAATATCATCTGTGCAGATTAAAGGCATTCCCACCTTGAAGCCGAATCTCTTGACAGTCCACCTAGACAATACCTATCCTTCCATTAAGAGTTTAACAACTCTCTGAATCCAGTAAAGGTCCTTTGAGAGTTAAAAAAATTGAGCTAGTGCTCATGGCAGGAGGTTGGAACGAGGTGATCCATCTTTAAGGTTTCCCCAACCCAAATCATTCCATGATTAGCAGATTTTGAATTTGTCTCCTTCATGTCCCAAAGTGATTTTCCATTTAGGGAAAAATCCAACAAATCCAAACCCAAATAAATGGAAATCCAACTACTAAATATCTTCTTAGAATATATATTGTCCTTTAGCTATAGAAAGTGTGTGGCACTTACCTGCAGAAAGCTTACGCAGAAGGAAGCCTGTATAGTGTCAAAACCAGGTATATTCAGCTAGTTAGGAGCTTGTGAAGACCTGAAATCCTGCCTTAGCTTAACTAAATCAATTTGAAACTAAGCCAGCTAGTGAAGACCAGATGCCTTTTTTTTAACCCTTGCTTGAATTGCTCTGGCAAAGGTAAGCAAAAGCCTCAAGTAAGCAAAGCAGAGAATGACGGTAGTTAATTTAATTGGCATGCTTCTATATTAGAAGCTTGTGCTGCCTGTACCATGATCATCCATATAAAAATTCAAAGGTAAAGGTAGAGCCATGACACTGGCAAACCACTTCTGTTTGCTCAGTTTTCTATTTTCCCTTTCCCTTTATGCTTTCTGCCAGGGACACGATTCATGGGGTTTGCTGCTGGAAGGAATCCTTAGATCACAGGCTATGGTCTCACAGCTCCACAGCTGCATTACCATGGCTTAACAAATTACCCCTGACTCTGAGCCACTGGCACAGTTGTGGGGCAGGCTTATGGCCCACCCTAAAACTGATGTAATGCATTGAAGCTTAAGCTTCACTGGAAGATTTTTAAGCTAAGTTCCATTACCTCGCAATTGGGACAGATTAGGAGCACACATGGGCAGTTACCTTCCAAAAATACATCTCCTCCAAGAGATAGTAACCTATTAGTCTCCCATAACTCCTCAGTGTTCCAAAGCCATAAGTCTTGCCTCTTTTATAGCTTAAGCCATAAAACTTCAACAAGTTGCTCTGGTATTGGACGTGCAGTAATCTCTCTGGAGCAGGAAGCACCATCTCAGCTGCAGCACTGAGCTCAGTGTCACTGCACCCCACACACTAATGAGCTCATTCAGAACATCGTGATGTAAACCAGACAGTGTCTACAAGTTAGAGGGGAGTTTTAGTCTGGCATTTCAGGAAAAAGCCTGCTGTAGTCACATTGCATGTCAGCTTCTTCTTCCTTCAGTGTGCTTTCTTGGAGCTTCTGACAAGATGGTCTTAACTGAGAAATTTGGCACAGACATAAGGGATCAACTTTATTTTTTTCATAAGATTCATGCAAATAAACAGCTATGTAATGGAGTGCTGCCTCAAAAATCCCCCTGCTGAGAGGAAAACTGTGCTTTTAGGTCAACACTGTATTAGAAACTAGAAAATCCACTTGGGAGAATAAGTTGAAAATTATCTGATAGGGAAAGACTTTGCATCTTATTACTTCTCAGTGAATATATGGAATTTTATCTTGTGCTTGAGATAGCACAAAATATGAGTGCAACTTCTGAAATAGTCAAACCTTCACAAGATGTTTCTCCAATTTAGATTGCTTAATAACTAGCATAATGGCAGGTTTTCCATTGTGGCTTAGTGTTGTTTGCTGGCTCTTCCTGACCTAACTTAGATGTCACAGTTGGCATCAATAGCAGTGAGAGTGCAAGCCACACACAGTCCATATTGGGAATGGCAATACAGAGTTTGAAGTGCCTGCATCACTTGGATCACAGTCTGGCTTCATGAAGTCAAACAGAATTTCCACATTTCTTGGCAAAATTTTTGTTACCAGAGATGATATTGAGCCTGAGCCCTGCTGCATCATAGCCCTGCCTGTGCCTGGCTGCTAAAGCTGAATGAGTTTTTCCCCAGTCAGAGTGCCTCATTTTCTCTGACTTTGCAAGGCTTCATTTCTAGAGTGCTGCCTGGTAATGGATTGTTCATTCACCATAAATGCTGGGAAGTATCCCCCAATAAAACAACCTCAACAGCCTCAACAGCTACAGGGTACTCCATGAAACATGAATAGGTCATACAGAATTTGTCTAGATTGTATCCTAAAAAAATCTGTATATGTAACGTTCTTAGAGGAACATTATTTTTCCTGCAATGGAATACATATGTATTTTCATCCATGGAAGTTTTCCAGGTCAGTTTGGACAGGGCTCTGGGAAACCTGGTCGAGTGAAAGGTGTCCCTGCCCATGGCAGGGGCAATGGAATGAGATGATCTTTTAGGTCTGTTCCAACTATTCCATGATTTTGTGATTCTATGATTCCTAATGCATTTATTAATTTCAAAAGGTGGATACATTGGAATTCTGCATCCTTTCTTCTATTTTGAAAAATTAGAACATTATTTTCTGTATTGTTTAGTGTTTTAACATTATGAACTAGAATTACAAGAGTTGCTGCAGGTGACCTCTGAATTGGGTACGATGACTCTGCTAAAGAAGATTTGAGCAGTTGCTTCTTTTTTACTCTCAGCACTATTTTCAGATGCAGGGTTCAGATGCATGGCTGCTTGGAAGGGAATAATATGGCTTTGAGGAGAACTGATCATATGGATAGGAGCATAAGGTCAGCCTGAAACTGCTGCTAGGAGCCCTCAAAATTCAAGTTATTTTAAGTAGGTGGTTCTTATTGTATTTGTTAACCTCAAGGGGCAGTTGTTGTGGAATGCAACTGAGATCAGTAGCATGTAATGAGAAAAATGTTTTTAGCAAACAGATGTATCTGAGAAATGGGAGGGGCCCTATATGACCTTCAGCATCTTCCTTGTGAGGGAATGGAAGGTAAACCATCCAAGTGCACACCTAGATGTATTAACATTGATTTATTACAAGTCTGTAGGCAAAGGAAAAAACAACTTTTATGTATTACATGTGACTTCAAAATGTACCAAATATCCAATCTAGTAAAGGAGTGGAAGGAAACTGCCTTGTGTACTTGGTGATTTTGATATGTTGCTATTTAAAGCTTGTTTAAGCACTTTTCCACATGCTGAGGAAGAATCCACCAGGCATCATTAGAATGAACAAACCCTTGTAGGGTTGTTGGTGTCAAGTTTTGCATGTCACATCTGCTTCCAGGCCTATGGTAGTGATTTTTAGATTGATCTAGAGAGGTCCCTTTTGTAACAAATTGTTTCACTCAGTATTCACGGAGGGCTGGCAGCTGTGTTGGCTTTCACATCACAAAGGACAAGCCATTGTATTTAGACAGTGATGTCAGCAGATGTGTGGTTTCTAGCTTTCTTGAGATTTGTTACCAATCTGAGTCCTGTCTAAGAGAAAGTCTTCTTACTGCTCCTTTTCCTCTTTCTCTAACAGTCACACTGTGGCATAGTATGTAAAAAGTTATCAAATGGGATGAGCAAATGGATTTATACTGAATTATCAGTGAACTGGATACAGTTTTGCATACAATCTAAGTCTCTAGATCACTCTTGTCAGTGGCTATTTGCATCTGCCATCCTTCCTTGATATTTATATAAAATGTAGCCAATATATTAATGTGGGTATCAAGAAGACTATTAAGAAACACTGTTCCAACAATGGAGAAATTGAGACAAGTGGTGGAGACACATTTCTCCAAGGGTTTGGGGATATTTGAATTTCAGATAGCAAAGACTTTTTGTCCCAAACTCTGGAACAGCAAGAAAACTAGATGCCCTTGAGGCTACCTTGGCCTGGTCAGAAGATAATTCAAACAAAAGACAACATACCTCCAAAAACTATCAGCTTTGTTACACCAAAAACTGAATCTTGCAGATATCTGGTGATTTAGAGGAATGCACCTTACAGATGCAGTATTTGAGTCTTTGAAGATTTCCTCAACTTTCTACCCAGCAGTGTCTGCCCTATTATCCAACCAGGGACTTTCCATTTCATCCCGAGGTGCCGAAATCTAGTTCTCCACTAAAAGCAGATTTATGAAACCTACTTACACTGTCTTTCCATGAGAGGCCAGATTCCATACACAAGTCATACCTCTATCCACCACTGCATGGGGCTTGGAATATATCCCTGCCAGTGTTCAAGATCACGTTGGATGGGGCTTTGAACAACCTTCTTGTTGAAGGTGTCCTGGCCCATGGCAGGGGGGGTTGAACTAGATGATTTTTTAGGTCCCTTCCAACCTGAACCAATGAGAGATTCCATGATTTTATGACATACTGAAAAGAAAATGAAGGCTCTTCTTTACAGCGTTCCAACTAGCAGCTGAGCTGGAATAAGCATTGGAAGTGTGGGGATCTTGAAATCAGGTCTTTGCACCTTGTGGAACTAAACGTGCAGCAAGAACAGATCAGACCCTGACTGCTGTACTGCAAGCAACTAGATGGCTAAGGAAGGAATTTTAAGCAGTCAAAATGGGTAGCCTGTGGGCAGGTGATGGAGAACTAAGGCAAGTCAGGACATTTAAAAATATATTTCCATTCAGTCTGGAGTTTCCCCCTCTACCACACAGATCACTTCCATAATAGTGAGGGCTTAGAATACATTCTAAATGTGCCTTTTGGAAGCTCAGTTTACAGAGTAAACTTTTTCTGAATATTCCAAGGAAGAGACAGTGGGAACACAGCAATGGAGAGGAACAGAGGTCTGAAATGAGTCACTGTTGTGTCCTCAGGAAACTCACCTGTAAGAGCTGCTCCACAACCTGGCACTCTAATGAAGCTCTTAGGTAGAAAGTGAAGGGCTTTTAATGTGTTTCATAGCTGCACATGCTCATTTCCAACAAAAATAAACTTTGTAAGACTTTTTTCCAAAGATCACAGCATACACAGATGACTCATGGCTGAATTGTGTATTTACCTATTCCCTTGCCCTTTTAATTGCAGAACAAGCCAGTGCAGGCACTGAGAGGAAAGAATGATCTTCACATTCTTCATTACTCATTTGTAGCTTCACCTCCTTTGAGTTATGACTCATTTTCTTACTCCTGGGACATCTCTCATATAAACTGATCATATAATAATTCACTAGAGGGGTGAAAAATTAACTTGTCTTCTTAATACACAAGTTAAGAAAATAGGCTAATATTTCATTTCCCTAGAAGAAACCAATGTAATAGGAGCAGGCAGGTCATGGCTCCAGAGTGTAACCCAAGTACAAATACACCTCAGCCAGACCAGGGAACTGGTGATAGAAAACTAGGCTGTTTCCTGCATGCTCCTAACTTACCTCAATATTTTTTTTACCCTATTTCATTCCTTCCTCCTTTTTTTCACCATACTTTTAGAAGTTACTTGGGTGTGGCTGCACTGCAAACTGAAGCCTTTTTCCAAGTATGTGTGCATGGAAAATGTAGTTGTTTGGCACTGAAATAGTCCCACAAGAGACAGCGTTTCTGCAGTGGAGACAGGTGTTCCATATTCCTTTTATTTTTCCTCTCTGTAATGTCTTGCATCATTCACCATGGGAGGGAGATATTCAATTGACCTGCTGTTGGTTTAGGATGACAAATTAATTTCATGTCAGTCTCGAAACAGCCCATTTACAGGAATCAGCTGGGACCACCTCGGCATGGAAGAGACATTTAACTCTTGACAGACAGGCAAAAGTTTCTGAATCCCATTGCTGAGCCACCCACTCAGCACCCATGGCTCTGTGCTCCACACTGTCAGGGGATACACCTGGTGACAAAACTCAAGCCTACCAAAACTTTAGATTAGCTGCTGAGTTGATACTTTCCACAAAGGGGAAATTCAAGAATAAGGCTGAATTGTGAATGCATACAGCCTTGTCTCTTCCTATTTATTATATGCTCTCCCTGACACAATTACATACAGCAAGAAGAGTGTTGCTGCTTCACACTGAAGATTGCTGTGACAGAGGAGCGCTGCTCACCAGCACAAACCCATTAAGTTTTCATTAGACCCCCTTGCCCTCTTTTTCATCTTTCTTGTCTCCTGCCTTCTGCGTTGTCTTTTATATTCTCACTTACTCCTACCTGGTAACGCTTCATTGCTCTCTCTCACTGCAGGTACCTCACTTCACCTTTGTCTTGGCAATCAGTTTGTTGTCCATTTCAAAGCTCTTTCATAGACAATGACCACTGGATCTTTTGGTCTTACATGTCAAACCCTAACTGCTGGTCTGGCTTGAAAAGTGGATGAGTGTAACAATGAGCTGATGCTGAAAGAAGTTTGTGCCTCTGTTTACATGTGTAGAAAACACAGGTGAAAGTAGCACTTTCACCGAAAAAATTGTTGCCCTGAACTTTTTTCTTTTTTTTTTTTTATTTTTTCATATAAGTGTAGAAATTCTTATACAAAATAAATTATCATAAAATGGTTTGGGTTGAAAAATACCTTCAAAATCATCTAATTCCAACCCTTCTGTGATGGCCAGGGACACCTTCCACAAGACCAGGTTGCTCAGAGCTCCATCCAACCCAGCCTTGAACAGTTTCAGGGACGGGGCATCCACAGCTTCTCTGGGCAACCTGTTACAGTGCCTGACCACCAAACAATTATGCAACAATTTTTAACCCAGAAAATGCAGGGTCTTCCTATTGTCATTTAAATATATCAGTAATAGGATTGACCCATAAGGTAGTGTCCTGGGAGGTCCCAAAAACCCTTGCGCAGATTTTGGCCACATCATGCCGTACAGACATGACAGAAGATATGGTGGCTGAGAAAGGTGCAGAGCCATATGTCCAATCTCTCTTGTTCTGGGGTTTATTGTATCACCATCAGCTATTGGATGCTGTGTGCAGTGCACACACATCTCCTGGGTAGAGCACAACAGCTGTTTGTCAACACACAGCAATGATGAACTGTCACCGAGGCACAAACAGGAGGAAAGCCTCAGCCAGCTCCATTTCCCTGCAAGGGAAATGTAGGTCAGTGGAATATCATTACTGAAATTGCAACAAATCTGGGACACTGGGGCTAATAAAACTCTTCCCGTACAAGTGCCACGTCATCATTAGTGACCACAAGTCTTCATGCCAGTATGTCCTGCCTCTGTACCGTGACATTGCCTTGCAACAGTGGAAGGGCACAGTTCAATACTGAGTTGCATCACTTGGTCCATTTCCAATTTATTTGCCAAATTAGAGCTTTCTTCAACCCTCTGGCTGTCTTCCATGTGTGTGCTGCCCAGACCTGAGCCTTCTTAGCTGTCTGTTATCTAACAGGATCACAGCCCTGCTAGAAATGACCTATATTTGGCTTGTTCTCCAGCATCTAATTTTGAGCACTAAAAGCTAATTTTCTTTTGTGCTGGAAGAACATATGGGTTCATTGTGAGGGAAAAGAATTGTTTGAGTGCTCTATTGAAGTTGGATATTTTTAGGTGCATGTAAGATCAAAGCTCTGATATCTCTTGGTGCAGTATTACATGTACCAATATGTAACAGCAAAGGAATCTTTTTCCAAGTCTCCATTCAGAGCATTTTCATTACATTATAAAGCTGCTTTTGACATTTTTGTGTCATATACAGCTCTTTAATGCAGCATTAGCTGATGTGAAGTGTGCCAAGCCCATTTAAGCACAGAATGTGTAGATATGGAATGAAACAAGTTTATCAAGATGGCAAACTTCAAGGTTTCCAGAGGCTGAGCTTAGATAAACCTTATTAAAACATGATAACTGTCGAAATAGGGTTCAGACTTTTCCAAGCAGTTTTTGGTAAAACTTGTTTCTCAGAATTTTGAAATACTGGTTAAGGGTATTTCACACATTAATTTGTTCTGTCTGCTTCAAGTCCTGGCTTCAAGTCAACAGAAATGCATCCAAGCTGTCAAGTTTATATGTAGGCTTTGCCAGAGTGTGAAGTTGTTTATATCTAGAGTTCTGGAGCCAGCTGACATCTAGACACTTAGGAAAATTAATTCAAATTAATTGGAGGTGTGAACTTGGAGCATCACAGTTCAAGCATCTTAAAACCCCATGTGGAAACTCTTATTCAGATGTAAAGTGTCCTCAGTTCTGAATATAATCTTCCTCTCAGATGAGCTATATCTAAATTCACAAGTAAGATCTAGTATCATCTTTTAAAGCAGAAACTGTTGACAAGGAAATTTCACAGGTGCACCAAATAAGTGATAAACAAACTACTTCAGATTTAGGACTGGTTTGGTTGCCGTAAAGTTGTAAAAAACATTTCAGCCTTTATCCAGTCAAGGAGCTTTGAGCTATTACAAGACAGATAAAGTAAAGGTCATGTTTTATGACTCATTAATGGTCATACTTTTAATATAAAATTACATTAAATAGCTTTGTTTTGTGTCTAACAGATCTGAAATCAATTGATTTTCAGTAGCAAGTTCAGTATTCTTCCACCTAATTTGCTAAAAGATACAAAAATATAATAACAAATAATCCTTTCATTCAGTGCAACTGCTATTTCTCTCATATCACAGTCTAGTAGGCTGACTAGTTTATCACCAATTTTGTTGTTTCCTCATGTGTTAAACACCTGAGGTGGATCTTTTTATATTTTGAACATTGAGATTGTACAGTGAGCACACAGACAAGCACTACCTTCTAAGGAAAGAATTAGCTTAGCTTAGCTTTTGTAAAGGGAAGTTCCATCTTACTGTATGCTGCTGTTTAAATATTACGTTGTAAGCACCTCAATAAAAAAGGATAGAGTGGTCATATTGTATACAGATTTTGAAAAAAACTAAAAATAAAAAGCTTACCTTTGGTAAGTCTTTATGTCAAACATTATTAAAGTAAGTTGCTATGGGAATAGAGAAAGTAACTCTGAAAGGTAAGAAAAGGATAAGTAGCAAGGGCTTATTTGTTGCTTCTCAGGATGGAGCATAGTCAGCACTGGGATGCCCCAGGACTGGTGTCAGTTTTATTTGATATCATCATCAATGCCCTTGAGGAAGCAGAAAACAGTGAAATATTTATGATTACAAATTATATTAAGCTCTATCAGGTAGTCAAATGCTTTATAACCTAACAAAACATAGCAAAGGGACCACAAGCTAGCAGATGAGTTCCTATAAAAAAAATACAAGGCAATGAATTAATCTAGAGAGAAGACTGTGAAGCACAGAAATATGATGTTGCACTCAGAAAAGAGAATTGCAAGGAGATATTCTAGTCACCATGGATATTTTCCTGAAACAATCATTTCAACAGGTAATGAGACCCAAAAAGGTCAATAACATTGACATCAATGAAGAAGAGGACGGAAGATAAGACAGTGCATTATATCCCTGCTTTGTAAAACTGGTTTGCACCCACATTGTGGATAATACATTCAGGCCTCTTTTCCCCAGGTCAAGAAGGGCATAGTGGATGTAGACCAGAAACAGAAAAGGGCAACTAAAATGACCAGGGGATCAAGTGACTGCTTGAACTCATGAAGGCAGTGGGTAAAGTGAATTTAGAAGTGCTGCCATTTAGCAATACAGGAGCTGGGTGGACACTTAACCAGAGCATGCAGAAGATGGGTTTAGCAAGGAGAAAAGCCCTTCTTGAGCCTCTGAGCAGGAAATTACAGGCATTTTCTTAATGACTGGTCATAAAGGCAGATAACATCAGCAGAATCAAAAAGGGACTGAACAAATTGCCTAAATAAATCTCTATATACTTCCCTAACACAGCCATTGCAGATGCCTGGGAAACATAGGAGAAATGAATTGCCATGGGTGGGCAAGCTTGTATGCTCTCATTATTTATCATCACCTGTCACTCCTGAAGCTTCCTCATAAAAGGCATTTTTAAAAATTCTCATCAAAGTTTTTAAAGCAGTAATTATTATTACATGCCTAGAGTACATACTTTTACAAGAAAAGACTGCTTGCTCCTCGCCTATACCAGCACATATCTGTCTAGATACTTTATGATGTCCACTGCTTTTGCACCTCTCAGACAAGTTTAACAAGGTCTTATTGGAGATCTGCAAGTGTGGAGAATAATGAAATCTCACACTGACACTGCCTTCTTCTTCCTACCTGGAAAGCCTCCAATGTTGTCTCTCCTTGTATATCCTCCTCAGGAAGACATTACTCTTCCTTCGCCATCCTCTACCCTGAGGAAGATACTCAGCAGGAGCGAAAAATAAAACAAAAAATATGTTTAAAAAATCCCTAGAAGATACCAAGAGCTCTGACAGATTTGGGAATCACAATCTTGCCCCCTTGAAAAATTATCCCTTTCCATTATTTTCCATGTGTATCCTCCTGTTTCCATTCTATATTACAATTTTTATCAAACTGACTAGAACAATTTTATCATCTGTTTTTTCCAATACTTCCTCTGAAAAAAAAATCATTTTTCCTTTTCCCTTTTTTTTCTTTTCCACATTGGCATCGTGTTTCTGTACTGAGCACTCTGTTTTAGGCAAAAAAAAAATACTCAACATAATTAATCGTTTGACAATTTCATACTTCAATTTTTCTGGAACTCTTGGGTGAATACTATCTGGTCCTGGTGATGAAATACTGTTAATTTTTTTTTATTCCCTCTAAAATTTTCTATTGATAGTCTAATTTGAAAAAACTATTCAAATTCACCTCTTTTTAAGGAAAATTTCTGGTGTGTCAATCTCCTCAAACTCATTGATAATGATCATGGTGAAGATTTTTTCTTGCTATAGCCCAATCTTCTCTGCATGATCTTTTTATTTCTTGATCATCTCAGACCTAGAAACATTCTGACATGCTGGGAAAAAAGTTTTCATTTTCATGGTTTTACCAATGCATTCTTGATTTTCTTTCTCCCTTTGTACTTCTTTACTATACTTTTATATTTAACTGGCTCTTTTCTGTTTCTCATTTTTGGAAAGTTTCATTCTGCTTTTTGAGGATTATCTTTTCAGTTCAAACAGGGGTTTTCACCTTAGTTGTTTTACCACGTTATCTTTGGCGTTTTGGCCTTTTTTCTTTTCTTTCTTTTTTTTTTTTTTCTTAATCTTTCTATTCTTTTTGATAGGTTAGCCCTTTCACAACAGCCTCTACTATTCACCCCCAACCATGATGTGAAAGGACAAAAAATCCCACATCCAAAATACTGTCTGTGGCTTGACACAGATACATACAAAAAGCTCCCAATTTCAAACAGAACTCATAGGCTGTACAGAAATTCCCTGCTGAGATTTTAAAATGATTCTTACACTTTCCTTACTATGGAAATCATCTTTTTCCAAGGACCAGAATTAAACACTAATAGGTTCCCTTTTTAGTTGTTTAGATATTTAATAGAGGTGTTGTTTCTATAAATACACACTGCAATTGCTTAAAATTGATTCCATTGCTTATTTAACAACTCTAATTTTTACTGAGTGCAGGGCTAAAAATGCTAGCACATGTCTTGTTCACCTGGGTCAATTTTAAGAATAATTTGATCTGCTAGATTTGCTTCCTTTTCAGTTTAGCTTTCCTGATGTAGGTTGAAACCTGCCCTTGAACATGTGTATGGCTCCCATTAATATCAATGGGAGACATGTGTGTGTACTGAAGGACTAAATTCTAAATTTACCCCCTAAGCACTTCCCCCATAATGACTGAGTGTCCTATTACAAAGTCATTCTTTAATTACCATTTTTAGCACAAACTTATTCCTTTTAATACAGTCTAACTGATGCTACAACTAATTATTTGAAGTGTCATTGCATAGTAATAGAAAATACCATTAGTATTTTCTGGTGTTTTCCACAGTCAAACTGCTGTACAAATATTTACTTACTTTTTCACATAGCATTTTTTGGACTGCAGTTGTGTAGCTAGGTGAACATTTCCCAATTTTATATTCTAATACTTGCCTACAGCTATTGCTCCACCAGTACAGCAGAATACATAATTTTACATTGCCTGTAACATTTTTTCTGATTGAACTTCGTTTCGCCTCTTTGTGTTTCACAGAGCTCCGCCACAGCCACATCTGTGTTTTCATTCTGAATTGGATTCCTTCACAATCATAGTCACTGCTTGCAATTAAACGTACAGAACCTGCTGCTTTAATTGAGTTCAGTCCAATTTGTCACTTCAAACTTCAGAAAATTATGTGGAAGGAAAGATTTACTTACCAGTTTGATTCAGTTAAGTTGATGGAAAACCTTTTGATCACTCAGCCATTAAACACATTTCAGGGCTGTGCCAAGCTAATTGCTTGAGCTTGCTGAAGTTTATTTGTATTTAAAACAATCTACATTTGTATTTTCCAGGGCTGTGCAAACCATTATCTTTTCAGACACTTGTGTTTCCTTACTTATGAGTTTTGAGGGTCTGATTCTACTCTTACACACCCAAGATTAAACAAAACTCTCTCCCTTTTGGGAAAACAAGGGAGAAAACTGTGCAGTAGCAGGTGCCAAGCCAAATTTGTATGTCCATCTGTTAAATGGTGCAATCAGAAAGTGACAGAGCCAACGCAATGTTTATTCATTACAGAGAACATGCTCCTGGTTATGACAGTAAATCTAAGGGTGCCTCAGCAGCTGAAGTGTAGACATGCCCTTTGGGATCCTGCTGGACCAGGGTGGAAGCATCCACTAGGAGCACAGCTGGAAATTACTAATAACAAGGCCTCCAGCTTTAGGGGGTCATGATCAGTAATGTTGCTGCCTTGTTTCTAAGAAATATAGTGGGGGTTTTTAATCCCTCGATTCCTGGATAAAACCATTAATGGAAACTGCAAATTGGTTTTGCTTTGGTCTCACTACATGAAGTAAAGGAAAATCTTATGTTAAAATCAAAGTGCAAGGCGCAGAGTCTCCATCTTTAAGACATCATTACAGGTCATGAAAGGCCATCTTAGGGATGTTTTGTTAAACAGTATAAAAAATATTCACATTGTCAGGCCAGTCCCCTCAAAGATACTTCCAACATAAATCTTCAATACTTAAACTGTGTAGATCTTAAAAGCAGATAGGAGCCTTGAGCATTACAGAAATACATATGATAATCTTCCAAGCTGAGATATGGAAGTGTGAAATATGTATGCAAGAGATGGAGATGGAGGGGACAGTCATTACTATTCCTCATATTTCCATTACATATATTTCTGAAAATGAGGACTAGAAACTACTGTCACCCACCTAAATTGCAAGATGGAGGTCTGGTCTGCTTCCTATCTACAAGTGGGCTACAAATCTTAAGGTATTATAACAAATTCTAACTGGATTCCTTTAGAATCAGTTATTCCACTAGAAAAAAATGATTTGCACATTCAGAATTTGAGGGAATCATCAGTCGAGTGACATACAAAATAGAGATTCTCTTCTCTTCTTAATCAGGCTTGTGTGGGTTTTAGCTGATCACTGAATTTCTCTGCCAGAGACTTCTTATTTGGAGAAGGGAAATATACCAATTTTTTACCTTGGAGGTTAGTTCATAGGGTATCAACAGGTCATGGAATGTTTCTCAGGTATCAATATTTCAGATATCTTGGTATTTCATGAAGTGATTCAGACTGGTTAAGTAAGCACTTTCCACCACAAAATTCATTTTCCCTGTAAAACTGACAGCAACAACACAGATAAGAGCTCTAAAGTTCAAAAGGCCATGTGGTCTTGGCCTGCTTCACTTGAAAAGAGGTTTGCTCTCTAGCAAAAATAGCCCATCTCATTGTCTTCTTGGTCCACAGCTGCTATGAAAGCACCCTGATAGACACATCAGATCTCAACAACTCAGCAACTAACTGGCAATCCTCCCCCTGGCCCTTAAAAATTCAGCATAAAGATATCATGTAAGAAGAAAGATAATTCTTGACAGTGACATTTCTGTGACTCCCTTCTCCTTCCTTGATGAAGTATGAAGGCGTTTCATTTGAATTGCAAGCAGTCACCCTTTGGCTTGAATATTCTCCAGAGCAATGCTTTCTCTTCAAGGATCATTGTAGTGGAATAGGCTGAGAGGAGAAGCACAGAAACACCCATCTTAGCCAGAGTTCCTTAAATTGTTAGAAAATTTACAGCAGTTTCTAGATTGGACCCGAATACCCAAAGCTCTGTGCAGACATCTCCTTTAATTTGCTTTTAAGGATGCAAAAGCACAAATAAAACAATAATGAATTCTGTATATTGTTTCAGGCTGTCATTTACATGGTGCTCTCAATAAGGTTCTCTTTACATTATTTTAGATTGCGATATTTATATTTATAGCCCTGATTTCCTGGGCACAATCTCTGAGGATACACTTGACCTAGAGCATACGTCTTAAAAGTGAGGTTTTGAACATTTAACTGCTATCACACAGGTTGACTTAATTACCACAAGCAGAAAAAAAGACCAAATGTGAGTTCCAAAGGCAATTGTGTTTTGAACCCAGGGAAGCATCTGGTAAAGTGTTTTTAACAATCTTTGCATTTTAACTAAATAAGTAAGCGTTTACAAGGCACAAGAGAAGGAAAATAAAATCTGGCTGCTTCCCAGATTAGCAGCCAGCTTAAATTGGTGAAGACAAAATAAAAATAACTTTCAGCCTCTTATAGTACTTTTGCATTCCTCTGAATACTTCACAGTCTCAAAACTGTCCTTGTCAGAATTTCTCAACGTCCTGCTTGGGTTTTCTCTGTTTGTCTTTATTTTCTGTTATCCTTTATATAAAATTCACAACATGCTAGCAAAAAAGTTATTTTGCTACATTACCAGTGCATTTATATGTCTGGACTAGCATAATTTTCCTTTAGAATTTCCTTGGTGCAACTCAGTTCTTAGCCAGTCCAGTAAGCCTATTTTGGTGGGAGAGTTGGTATCTCATTTACTCAGAGCAGATCCAGATATTTTGGTGGTTAAATTGTTGATCTTTCTGCACAATAGTCCTACTCTTACAATTAGATTTATACCTTGCACTGAGGAAGGCTATCACAAGATGCTTGAGTAAAATGGTAGTTCAATAGGCCAAGAGGGAATTACTTTTAACTGAAAGAGAGTAGTTTTAGACTGGATATTAGGAAGTAATTCTTTCCTGTGATAGTGGTGAGGGAGGCACTGGCACAGGTTGCTTAGAGGCTGCCTCTTGTGAATGACTGTTTTAAGGTCATTTAAAGAATCATAGTGTGGTCTGGGAGAGGAGGGGAGAGGAAGAGCCACCACACTGCCCCATCCCTGAAGTGTCCAAGGCCGGGTTGGATAGGGTTTGGAGGAACCTGGTCTGGAAACCCTGCCCATGGCATGGGGGTTTGAAGATCCCTTCCAGCCAAACCATTATAGGATTCCATGACACTGTGATAAAATATCAGCTGAGCAATATGGGGTTGAAGTGCTTAGCCAGACAAGGTTACTGGTGCATCAGCCAAGGAACATACCCTGTAGGGTCCCCTATCTGTGAGCAGAAACACATTCTCATGTAAAATCATGGTAGAGGAGCAGGCATGAACCTTGAGAAGTGGCTTGCTAATGTTTTCCAACAGTAAATGTAACTCAAAGCTAAGTAAAATGAGTCTGTAGCTACACAGCTCCTGCCAGATGGCTACAAAGAAGTCCATCCCTCACTGTATTTTATTTTTGTTCATTCAATAGGTTTATTTATGTGTCTGTGTGTGCATATTGGGAGATATTTCACTGTTTATTGAAGTGGAAGGAAGAGTTCTTTGTTTGGTGGTGTTGGGTTTTAATTAATGTAATGACCCTCTATCGTAGACTGCTATTGCCTGTGATATGATAGACACTTCTCTATACAAGGAAAAAGAAAATGCAGATAAGAGAGACAGACTAGGGATCTGATATAGATAATTAGATCACTTTTCCAGAGAATTGAACATACGTATTTGCATGTGTGTGTGCATAATTGTAGGAGCTGTCCTGGCTACTTTAGTGTGTGTCCTAGAACATGTTCTTCTTTGCTTTCATGTTTAAGAAGCAAAAATTAAAAATGGTCAGCTGTACCAATAACTCAGCCTCCACTAGTACAGTTTCCAACTTCCTTGTCCCCTCAGAGAATGAAGGTAGCTTCCACAGGAGCATTCCTACCAGTGAGAGAAGCTCCATGAACACATCAGTCAGTGTTCATATCCATGAAAGTTTTTGTGGAGTCTGCACCTCAGGCAGACTTCAGTGCATCCCATATACCTCTGGGTGGAGGGCAAGGACTCAGATACAAGCTCTGAATATTTTCCTTCTTGCAGCTCCTTCTTTCTGCTGGAAAGCAGTTTTAGTTACTTATAGGCAAGTTTTTCTTGGAGATTCTCTGACACAGACAACTGTAACACTAGAAGAAGATTTTAAGATAACAGTCTTTCAAAATAAAACCTGACACTAATCCTAAAGATAGGTTTACAGAAAAAGAAAAATCCTGACTTCCTCCCACAACTGCCTTAAAACCGCTAATCTACCGTAGAACATGTAGTTCATGCTCTCCATAGTCTAAATCTTGTCTTCTGAAAATTCACCAAATACCTAAATTACACTAGAAAGGAAAGTATGAAAGTTCCAACAGAATAGGAGATATAGAGGAAAAACTGAAGTCAGAGGTAACATCATTTATTTTGTCTTCTTGGGATTATGTTGGTTAGTGACATTCACATTTGATTCCATTAATTTTTATGTATACATATATTAATTTATATGCTTATGCAAAGGAATTTGATGTGGGTATATATATGATGAAAGTATGAAAGGCCTGATTCCACAGCACAATGAAAGCTGCAAAGTTATTTCATGATCCATCCAAGAATGACAGAATAGGGTTAAAGATATTGTGCTACACCTGTGATTTTATTGTAGCCATCCTGAAATGCCTGTTAACCTTGTCTGTTAAATCACATTTTAAAATTTTTGTATGGAAGTGCTTCTGAAACAGCATAATTTCGATTTTCCATTTAGCTTCCTCAGAGGGGAGGTTGACTGCATATATCTGCTTCCCAATTTATTCTTTTTCAAAAGGAGGCCGTGAGCAGTCAGAGCACATAATGGGAGTTGTGTAATGGGAGTTATGAGGGCTAAAAAGAACCTCTAAACAAATTGGACCTTTTAAAAAACCCACAGAAAAAAATAACCCAAACAACAAAGAAACAAAAGCCATTAGTCTCATTAACTTCATAGCATTCCTGAAATAACTGACAGTAGCAAAGGGACCAGTACTGATGAAGTATTGCCCTGATAAGCAGCCTAAAAGGCATGTTGCAGAGAGACATGGAAAATTAATTTATCACTTTCTTCTTTGCAAGGAGTGTGAAGCTGTGCTCTTTGCACCTGTGGCTAATTACTACTCCCCTAAATTGAGGTTATGAGGAGGAATAAGGAAAAATATGCCCAAGAGAAGAGTCTGGACTGCAGAAGAGAGAGGATGGATATATGGATGGATGGATGGATGGATGGATGGATGGATGGATGGATGGATGGATGGATGGATGGATGGATAATGGATGTGGATGGATGGATAGATAGATAGATAGATAGATAGATAGATAGATAGATAGATAGATAGACAGACAGACAGATAGATAGATGAGATAGATAGATACATACATAAATGCATACATAAAACATACATACATACATTGGCTGACTGACAAATCTAGGAAAAGACACAGATGGAAATCCTGGCCTTTATGAAGTGTATTGTGTTTCAATAAAAAGGTTTTGACAGCAGGGGGGTTGCAGGGGTGGATTCTATGGGAAGACAAGCTCCCTTTTCAGCTGGCTCCAAGATGGACTTGCCACTCTTCAGAGCTGAGCAAATGAGCAATGTTGGTGATGCCTCTGTGATAACATATGGGAAAAAGGGCTAAAAATGCTATTCAGTGAGAGAGGGGGATGAGAAAAATGTGAGAGAAACAGCCCTGCAGACACCAGGGTCAGTGAGAGAGAGGAGGAGGTACTCCAAGCACCAGAGCTAAGATTCCTCTGCAGCTCATGATGAAGACCATGGTGAGGCAGCTGTGCCCCTGCGCACATGGAGGTCCACTGGTGGAGCAGAGTTCCATCTGCAGCCCATGAAGGCCCATGGTGGAACAGGCTTCTGGCAGAAACTGTGGCTTATCAAAAGGAGCCCACAGGATGAGGTCTGCTTGAAGGGTCACCAACACACACTTGAACTGTCTGTTCCTCAAGGACTGCAGCCCATGGAATAAAGCACTCTGAACCAGTCCTTGAATCCAATGGGAAAAACCCACCTTGGAGAGGTCCATGCAGATCTGACTTTGCCCTGTGGTGGGGACACCATGCAGGAGCAGGGGAACAGCATGCAGAAGGAGGAGCAGCAGAGGTGAAATGTTATGGGCTGACCACAACTCCCATCCATCCCCCTGCACTGCTCAGGGAGGAAGCAGTGGAAAGGTCATGAGGGAAGTCGAGCCTGTGAGGAAGGGAGGAGCAGATACCTGGTGATTTTAAATGTATTTATCACCATCCTATTTTTGTATTGATTATCTAGATATTAAATAAGTTTCACCAAGAAAAGCCTGTTTTGCCTTTGAAGGTACATGGTGAGTGATCTCCCTGTCTATATCTTGACCCATGAGTTTTTACTGTATTTTCTCCCATCTTTATGAGGAAGAGTGAAATAGCATCTTGGTGGGCTCATGGTAGTAAACCATGGTCAATCCACAACCTGATGGCAACTAAAACCTTGCAATTTGGCTTCAGAGGCCCTGTCTTAGTGGACAGGGAAAAAAATGACTTGAGGGATAAATTGTCTCTTTCAGCTGACTCAGTGGAAAAGCCAGGTAGGTAGGGGGCCCCAACTTCCCTACCCCTCTGAAGACAGCCTCCATGAAGAGAAGGTCTGTGCCCCCTTAGTCCCTGTCTCCCCCTTAGTCCCCTTCTCACAGAGAATGTCTGCACTGCTACATATCAAGAGTATGTTCTACAAGCAGACTTGCAGCTCTCAAAGGGTTATTGCTTCTTACGTTACCTGGAGTTACCTACATTTAAAGACTTTTTTTGGTAGTTTCTGCCTTGCAGCAGGTGTCATGGATAGAGCCAAGGATGAGAGTTACTCCAGAAAGGTTGCACAATTTGGTAAAACTTGTATTTCACTGAAAGACCATTTTGTCCATAACCAGCAGTAGAAGGTGGGTGCTGAGGAAAAGCAAAAGGACAAGGCAAGCATGGAGCGGTCTTTCTTCCAGCTACTGATGATCTACAGCTCAGGAAATACCAGAGCCAGAGTAGGTTTCTGTACATCTAGGAATCATCAAGGTTCCCTTTATAGCCAACAGAAATAATTAGGCTTTTCTAAGGCCTAATTATCTCGCCATACGGCAGCTATTTGAAATCAGTCAAATTAATCATTCCCTAGGAGGACTTATTTCTTTCCTGTGACTGTGAGGAAGAGAAGCTGAAAACGAGCTTGCATGCAGATGTGGCCCTGGAGATGAGTGAAAGTGAGCGAGATGACTCCTGTAGCTGTAGGTGCGCAGGCAGCAGGGTGGAGATAAACCTTCTTGGAACCCAAAAATCAGAGCAGAGCTTGCAGTATAATGATTTCCAATGGTCTTCCTACGCAGATGCAAAAACACAAGGAATATTTTAAAGACATCCTTGCCCTGAGTACATCAGAGAAAAATTGGTGAAAAATGGCATGTATTGTCTACAGAAAATATATAAAATATCTATTTCTATAAAGTAGGTGGGGAATGAATAGAAAATTGGCAGAGTATCCTGTGAGGAGTACACAACTGTGCTATTCCTTGAACTTGCATGGGGGGCATGACAGGGATCTGTGTTTCATAATTCATCTGAGACTTTATCTGCTGTCATGGCAGAGAAGAGATCAGACATCTTCAAACTCTCCTGTTCCATTAGTAGTTCCTCTGATCAGCACTAGTTTCCCTTCACTCCCTCCCTCCTTTTCTCTATGTACTTCATGAGAATTAAAGAGTAAAATTCCCTCTTCCTTAGCTCTGAGCTGCAGGAGGGCTCACTTTCCCAGCCAAAGGATGCACAGTATGGGGGTATGCTCTGCTGATCCTCTCCTTTTGAATGGCTTTTGAAAGCTGATGTGATTTGAGCAGAATTTCGCTCTAGGACTTTTCAGGATCTGCTGTCTGGTGAGTTTTATTCTTGGGTGATTAGAAAACAAATATTTGGAGCCAGGTGGCTTGTTGCAGAAAAAAATGTTGATATAAATGAGGAAAAAGAGCAATTATTTTAAAGTTTGCTTTCTCTCCTGTGGCTAATTCACCCAATTATAAGCTGTTTGCTTGGTTCAGGAAATGGGTCAATGAAAGGTTTCCTACAGGCATGAAGAAAAACTTGCACTTACTTTAGATAAAGAAAAACAAGCAAAAAAAATTGTTCCACCAGAAATTGTCAACAGAGGAAGTCCAGACAGTTCAGCATTCCTGGCCTCCAGAGATCTCACTTACAAAATAAGGTCTTGAAGTTTGAAACTACCCTTTAACTGTGTGCTTGGGAAATACCTAAAGCTCTGGATTCCCAACCCACATGAACTTTTAGGTAGTTTCAATGTGGGAATAATGTGATAACAAATTAAGTATCTGCATTCTTGTTGGACAGAGTACATGAGATTCAATTAACTGAAGTGAGACTTTTGTTTGCCTTCAGCTTTGACTGGCAAAGCAAGACTAACTTGATTAGTCCAGAGGCAAATGCCACACTAGGGTGTGTGAATAGCATGAGTGGCTTTGAGTTGAATGCTTGTTAATATTTTTTTGGTTTCATTCAAACCTAAAAAATCCAAGACAGTAAGAAAGAACAAAAAAAAAAAAAAAATTAAAGGAATATTTCTCTGGCATGATTTAAAAAGCTTGGCTAGTTTTCAAGTGAATGCAACAATAATGCAAGCCCATAAGAGCTGAGCAGAGAAGGGACTAAATGTGAAGAGGCTGAGAAACAATGCATTCCCTCCCTATGATTTCAGCTGCCACCTTTTCTGCCCCCTGTACCAGCTCTCACTCTGCAAAGGTCATTCACAAGTTTGTCTCAAATCTATTCACCTCTGTAA
This sequence comes from Molothrus ater, assembly GCF_012460135.2. Lineage (NCBI taxonomy): Eukaryota > Metazoa > Chordata > Aves > Passeriformes > Icteridae > Molothrus > Molothrus ater. The sequence goes on from NC_050479.2 coordinate 85,022,708, forward strand.
AAGTCATGTGTACAGAGTTAAACTCTTGTAGTTCATTAAAGCACAACAAGGTGAAGATAACTGTAATTGTACATAATTAACTTCTTTTTCCCTGTTCCTTAATAGTTGAGATTATGGATGTTGTTTCCACAGTCTGCAGTAATGAGGCCTGAACTCTCTTAAAAAATGGGCTATAATAAGGCAGATGCTGGATGGCTGCAAAAAAGTTCTTCGGAATATCTGTGTCTGCGCTGATAATTCCACCTTCCAGTGAAGGTGGGAGGTTTCTTCTCCACAACTATGCTTTTCAGGCTAGACCCAAGTAGATCCAAGTTGATCATGATAAAGCATCATAGAAATGGGTAGTTTAAGCAGCTGGATTTACTTAAAATTGCTGAAATCTACCTCAATGTGTCAAGAGGTCGTAACAAAGTCCCATAGCTACTATGAGACAATGAGTAAAGAAAGCACTGAAGATGCTGTTGTGTGTTAAGTCATTATTTTGGGCTCCATCTAGACTACATCTGTTAGAATAGAGCAAGGCACAGACATTTTTATTGCTTCTAAGAGTAGGCACACCATACATCAGTGTGCCTGTCTCTTGTGATTCAGGCACTGTTGCTATCACAGGGTAGCTGCTCCAGAGCAATAGAAATTGTGGGGGGTTCCTCTGAGCTCACTGACTGGCCAATTTAGATAGCTTGGCTTCTTCCTGATCCTCCTCAAGGTCTTTTTAGTCAAAACAAGATCATGAAACATTTAATTTGACATTTATTACTTCTAATTATTCATAAGAAATTTAATATTAAGGACACGCCTCCTGCAGAATTCAAGCCTGACTGAACCTCTTGTTGTATGCATGTGAATACCAAGGTAGGGGCACCAGGCAGAGCTGTGGTATGTTTTTGCACAGATTGGTCTTGTGAGTAGAAGAAATTAACTTTCTGTGTTCTGGAAGAGCAGACGGGGCAGCTGGAGTTGTGTCCTTCCCTAATGAGATCACCTCGTGGTATCCAGCTAGAAGATCTCTCTGATCAAAGGAGTTCATTTAAACACCACTAAAACCATAGCATACTTTCCTGTGTCATTGGTGGGCTTCCAACGCATAAGGGTCTTTTGGCCAGCACAGAACCTAAACCACAAGATAGTCTGGAATCTGGGCATAGGAAGTTAAGTAAAAACCCTAAGGTTCCCATGATTTCTGCTGGCAAACAAATGAATTGCTGGAATACAAATAAAGCCTAATTTGCCTTCAACCCAACCCCAAGCAAGCTATGCCAAATGCCATGATGAAATGAGGATGGAATCAAGGAATCAAGATGCTGAAATTATCTCTCTGTCTGTATTGAAACATTTTCCATGTGACTGTATTCTTCTACTCTGTTTTCTTATTATCACTCTTTTAGTGTTATCGTATTATCTAGCTCATTAAGAAGTATTTCCCCTTCATTGTAAAACCAGCACTCACATGCCCAATAGCTTTTTTCATTGCAATAATACTAAAAAACGGACAGTTAGAAAAAATGCATGAAATAATATCACTTTTTTTTTCTCTGATGAGCAGAGACTGTTTAAATGAGTGAAATTATATTGTCCAGATTAGAAAATGTCTAGGCAGTGGAGAACAGGATGGGTTCATACTAGAGTAGGCATGTAAACTGAAAATTATTAATCCTAACAGCTGACTCTAACAACAACAGAAAACATAAAAATGTTCTACTTCTAAAGTTGTTTGTTTATGGAATTGTCTGTGAGATTTCAAAACCTTTTGAAATAACTTCTGCAAATAAAGTTCCAGAGAATTCTGGTAAGGATGATTTTACAGGCAGCTATTTTGTTTTAGCACATAACTATATGTAATTTGTCTAAATATTTTGTTAATTGTTTATATTCTTAGCATACTGCAGTGTGTGCATTCCTTTTTAGTATTTTCCCATTCATCCTTTAAATAGGACAGAAAAAGTTATGTCTGGGTTCCTCTTGCAGATAAAGTCCTTTTGTACATGATAATTTAATTCCCTTGGCTTAAAACACATCAAGTTACAAACTATGTGCATTCTTCAGGGAACACATAAACGCCCACATGCAGAGTATATCAGATGAAATTACTTTAAAATAATCCTGTAATTTTCCCTGAGCAATGACAGATTTTTATTTTAAAAAACCCAACGAAAAACCAACAATACCAAACAAAACTGTTCCCAGGAAACATTTTGATAAGAGCTTTAAGTTGATTACTTTTTATATCCGGTGTCCTGTTTGGCTGATAAGCTCCCAGTCTCTATCCTTTCACATTGTTTTATCTTTCTGTTCTGAACTCATCTACTCAATGTCATCTTACAGTTGCCAGCATGATGGTGGTGGTGGAGGGGGAGCAGAGAAAAAACGTGAGGGTTGCACAGTCCAGCACCGAGTCAGAGATTAGGGGTCAGTCTGCCCACACAGATAACTGCTACATTCTCAGGAATTAAATTTGTTAATCTTTGGAATGCTGTTCATCTTTCATTAATCATATAAGCTATAACAGAGCCTTTGATCTAAATGCAGTGTAGCCAGAAACCTGCTGCTTCTTTTGGCTCTGATTTATGAATTTGAGTTGTCAAAAGGAGTGCCCTCCCTCCTTCTCTTAAACCTGTCTCCTAACAGTATCCCACTCTATTTGCAAAGAAGTGGGATGATTTCATGGCTAAGTCACTGTGCTGGTGTTTCAGCAGTCTGGATTTGGTGCACAGCCCTTGGCAAATGCTGCCTGCCACTACCAGCAGAAAGGTGATTCTGTTGATTGACAGGAGTCTATTCACTGCTGATCTCTGCTGGACAGCATCTGAAGTGCTTTGTTTGGTAGGGTCACCTCTATCAACTTGGCTCTGACAAAAGCGTGCTATTCCCAAAGGAGGATCGAGTCCTTTGCTGGTTTACATCAATTCCAAAATGCATGGCTTCCTTAATGCACAACTGGAATTGTTTGCTGGTCTGTATTTTGTCTGTATTGCAAATGTATGATATGAAGTCATGGTGAAATTAAATAATGGGATCTCAAACATCACTGGCACTCTGAAATATAGTCATTATACTATAGATTGATGTGGATTACTGACACACTCAAAAATGCAGTTAAATTGGATAGCTAGTAAAAAATGAAAAAAGAAAAAAAAAAACCCAACCAAACTCATTGCATGTGCACCTATGCCACAAAATCCCTGCAGATATTATCTTGGAACAGCTTCACTGGCTTCTCAGCAACTCAAAACTTCTTCAAAGGGACCACACACCCAGCTCCCCAGAAAGTAGTCACAAACCTTGAGAGTTCAAGAAGCATTTGAACAATGCTCTCAGGTACATGGTGTGATTCTGAGGGCCATTCTCTGCTGGGCCAGGAGTTGGAGTTGATGATTGGTGTTGGCCCCTTCCAACAGAGTAGCTTCTATCATTCTGTAATTCTGTGATTCCAGCCCCATGACTGATTCTGCTTTTTTGAAATGTGCTGTTCGCCATGCATAGGGCAGGATGAGAGGGTCAAGAAGATTACGTGATTCGACACGATGAGAAGGTAGCTTGGAAATTTGAGAAGAGGAAAAGTAGTACAGAGACGTGTGACAGCACCAAATGAACTGAGCTTATGCCTTTCAACATGGATGCTTAGATGGAAAATGATCTGAGACTCACTCAACTCATCAGCTTCTGACACCCATAGGATGCTCTACTCCTTCTTGTGCACTGTCTGCCATGAGCCTTCAGCCTTGTTTCCTGTTCCACCAGATACAAACTCTATATTCCAAACTTTGCCCCTTAACTGTGAGCTTTTCTTTTTTTCTCTCCAATCTTTCCTGTATAGATAGAAGTGCTGTTCCTCTAAGACTGAATCTTGATATTTAATTCCAGATTTTTAACTATCTTCTATAAAGAGTCACTTCTTTGATCATATTCAGCAGCTACAATAAATAGAGGTCCTTCCTAGAACACTGGTTCATGGAAAATATATTTGTGTGCAGTCTCTTACATTTTCAAGTAATATAATCAATATTAATCGTTGTACTGCAAAGTAGGATTTATTCTTCACTGTGAATGGAATGGAATGGAATATGAGTTTCAGTAAATCTTCTCTATTTCAGTACAATACAACAAAAGCCAAATTAAACTACAGCTTTTGGAATTTCTGCAGATGGTATAAAAGGAATACATAAAAACTTAGAAAAAAAAGTCTGTTTCAAAAGTGTCAAAACATAATTCAACATATTTAGAGCATCCTTGTAGAATAACAGATAAAGAGAAAACATAATTGATTCATGAGACACAGTTGGAATCATCAGGTTTATACTTTGCTCTGACACTGTTTCTCTGAGTGACTTCTGGTGAAACCAGTCCATTTCCCCATGACCCAGTTTCCCAGTCATAAAACAAGGAGCAGGTGTGTGCCTACAGTACCCAGCAGTTGTGAAGATAATTTCTACAAAATTCTTGGGTAAATGCAGAGACATAAGAGTCCTGTAAGGTTGGCACTGAGTTTTTTGCAGTTTGCCTGAATCGAGGAGAGACAAGATAATGTGAAGAACAGAGGTGTTGAAAATCCTTTTTGAGGGCTGATTACATTCTGCTTTTATGTTTATAGCACCTTCAAATTTGGAAGAATCTAAGGGATAGGTTGATTTAAAAAAATACATCTGAAGTATATTCATTAGTTGGGAAAAAAACTTTCCAAATGTTCAGATGTACTGACTTAGTATTTTTTACTGAATCAGTAACCTAAACCCATGTGCTTGGAATATGCTTATTTCTCACCTCTATTTTCTACTACAGTCTTTCTCAAATAATCATTCACTATGAAATTATTGATCCTTATGAGACTAAGGTAAAATCCAAGATGGGAAACTAGGAGTTGCTGTAGTAAAGAATGTGAAAGGACTAAGAAAGGGAAAGAAATGGAAAAAATAAAAAGAGAAGAAAAAAACAAAGAGAAAGTATAAAAAAGTTGTGATTTTGGAGGTCAAAATGCCATTTTGAAAAATGGTGTAATTAATAAGATATAATTGCTATTCATTACTTTTCATCTTTTCATAAGGCTTTCATTGGCAACAGGGGATGACTGACTCTCAGTGGCAGAGTGGTTAGTGTCAGTGTTATGTTACCATGGTTCACAGACCCCAGCCCAGTTCACAGACCTTTCCCTAAAAAACAGTTTAAAATTTCTGACAAATTGTAATAAGTTCTATGAAACAATGAAATTTATTAAATTCTACCAGTTTCCTCTTTAGAAGGAGAAGGTCCTGAATAAAATAATGAAAATTGTGGCTGGAGAAAAAAATCTCATAGAATGATGGAATCATAGAATGATTTGGGTTGGAAGGGATTTAAAGATCACCTGTTTTCAATCCCACCCCTGCCTATTTTGAAACAAAAATTAGCTTTTTTTTTTCTTTCTGAAATTTCCATTTGCCTCTTTTGCATACCACCCAGACACTTCTCATGTAAATTTCAACTTCAGGAAAAGTAGAGATATTAGTGTCTTCATGGAAATGACAGACAGCAATGCTTAGATCTCTTTCTGCAGCAGCCTCCTTGTTAGATGGTGGGAAATTCACTCAGTCTCTCTCCTGGTACATTATAACATGTTACATTTAACATGTGAGGTGAAGCCTAGGCAATTACATCCAGAAAAGATTCAGGCACCAAATACCTTACGCTGAATTTTAGTGCTGACATGCTTTGGAGCCATTCAGAAATCAAATCAAATTACATGTTGACACTGCACAGAGAAGAGTGGCACAGGGAGACCTGACTTGGAAACGTGTATGGAATCTGAGGTTTCTAGGACTGTTTCAACACTGTGGCCTACTGACAGCAATAAGTCTATTTCATACATACAGTGCAGCCAGGAATGCATCCATGTGGCTCACAGGACCAGAGCAGAAACTGGAATGAGGGCTACTTGCTCATGGCAGAGTTCTCATGTCCCTGAGTCACATGATTTACTTCTGGCCATCTGAAACTTCATTTCATGGAATCATGTAGAACTATAAAACCACAGAATTCCTGAGCTGGAAGGGACCCATGAGGATCACTGAATTCAACTCCTGGCCCTGAAGAGGACAACCCCAGGAATCACTGTGTGTGTTTTCTTCCTGCCTGTTGGTGTACTTTCAGCAGGGAGCTAGAGCACAGCCTGGTCTGTACTCAGGGCACCCTACAGATCTGTGAATGGTGTTTTCAACAAGGGAAATCATTTAACCCAAGTCTCCCACTTGCTGAACCAGGCTAAAGTTGGACATCACCCTTACTTATCTACTTGTCCACAGCAAAGAAATGACAGAGGTGTTAAAGTGTTGGAGACAGTTTTGGCACCAAATTGCAGTATCATATTGGCCAAGGCCAGCAGTGATATGTCCAAGAGGCAGGAGTTGAAATCTTACAGCAGACTTTCTTTTTGGCTCGTGCAAGACTATTCTGGCCCAAAGTTGTGAATTTTGTTATTATGGATTGAATTATGCCTGGCATGGTTTGAGATTTATTTTTTTCCTGTAAGACTTTTAAGATAGCTAGAAGCTTTGAAAAGTCAATAGCCAAAAAATAGCAAAAGAAGTAGTTAATTCTTCTTTTAAAATTTATATTATTAGTGGTACTCTGTCTTATTATGCTGTTTATTTTTTTACTTCAGTCCAAGTAGTCACTGAGTGAAAGTACTGAATGATGCACAAAACCAGAGGAATTCTGCTGGAAAGCAAGGGTTTATCCAGTGGGGGGAATATAGAGACAAAAGCTGGTCCTTCCTTGGATACACTCCAGAATTATTGTTGGAAGGAGAATGGGTCACTTCCTTTAAGCCTAATGACATGGAGCTAGAGAAGTGCCTGACTATATATGGTGATGAGGCAAGCTCTGTTGTTGGAGACTGAGTAAACACAAAACCAAAGCAGAGCTCTGGGAGATAGAAAAATCAGAAAAATCCAGCGATTAAGAAAATGATTACCAGGAAAGAGGTACTGTCAATACATTAGTCTTGAAAGCTGGAACTGAAAGGGAGATGGGAGATGTGTTCCTCTTCTATCAAATGTATTAAAAGGGATTGCTATTGTGAAATGTAGCTGTAAACAGTCTTGTCCTCTAACACAAATGTGCAGATTTGTGGAAGCTAAACTGAAATGGCAGCAGGCTTGTTATTACTTAAATGAGTAAAAAGTTTTTGTAATACTGCCCCTAAAGAAGCATGGAATATAAAGAAACAGACAGTGAAGACTTGCTCTGGGCTGGAGTGGACTGGGCAGAAGTAATCTGTGTTTAAGTGCTGAGTTAGGGACATTCACTGATCAACTCTGTTGCACGACTCTCAGGAGGCTAAAGCTGATCTCAGCTGGTTAACAGCCACACTAAAATTGGAGTATGGGCCATTGTAAAATTCTCTTCATTGCTTACTTCTAGCAAGACAAATCATGCTTTTTTTCTTGATTTGCAAGTGATTTTTGATGACAAGAAGTATCTGAGACTGACAGAACTGAGACTTTCTTGCATCAAGATTCATCTGGCAGAAGGTGAGGGCAGGCTGACAAGGAAGTATAAGGGGAATAGGGAATATTTTGAATCACTATTTGCAAAATTAATATAAAGAATAAGGCTTCCTATAACAGAAAGTGATGGCCTCTAGGGAGAATTTTTTGCAGTGTGGTCCTATTTTACCCTGTTTGCCCTCACATGTTAATAGGGAGATACCATGTGAGATACCAAACTTCTTATGCTGGCTTTATGATAACTGAAAGTATTTCTCCCTCTTGCCTCTTCTGAGAATGTTTTTTATAGAATTTAAATACTCCTAGAAAGAAGTATGTCTTTAATTAAGTCAGGATCTGGCCATGAGTTTGAAAATTGAATTTTAAAATATTGACATGCAACAGATGTAATTGAAGTGTTAACATATTTACATGGGGTTGAGGGTTCTAGTGTTGTTACAGTTTTCTGTAAGCACTACTTATACTAGGAACTGCATTTACAAAACAATTTGTTATTTTGACTTCTCAGACCAAAATAATTAATAAATGCCACTAGACCTTATGAGAGCCAAAGAGGAGTTCTGAAAATCACGCTCTTCAGGTATCCAAGTCTGACCTGGGAATGTCGAGCCATCCAAGTTCATCAGTATTTTGAAAATGCAACCTCCTGTAAAGCAATTTATAGTCTTAAATTCCCACTTTTTATCACTCACTGAATTGCATCCTTTGTAGGAGAGGCAGGATGTAGCAAGACTAAAGCTAAACTCTTCCACACTCCTCAAACATGGTGAGAGAGAATTAAACTGAAATCAGTTGTTCATTCATTGAACCACAGGAAGACATTCAGCCTTGGGGGACTTTTTTTTCCCTGACTATAGCCACATGAAATTTAAGTATCTTATCTAGTCAGAGGAGATAGAGAGAGAAATATAACTTCATAGGACAGTATCTCATGTTGGACAGAGCTGGTTGTCTGTATGTAGCTATCTCTCTCCATTAGCCAGTTTGGATTAGATTATTTCTCTGATAAGTATTTCTAAAGACTTTGGATGTGTTGACTTGCGATGCTGCTGAGGGAGTAACATAAACTACCAGGCAAAAGATTTGCCTCCCCTAATTTCAGATATCTGCAGTGTAGGTAGCATTATGTAAGCTGGTTGACTGGATCCCTCCAGAGTGAGTCAAGAAAATCATAAATTTGTTTTAAGATTAAGTGATTCTGCTTCTGGAGATGTGTTTCCTCTACATGAAGTCAGAGGATTACAAAAGAAGCTAACTCATATTGGCTAACTCAGATGAAGATATCTACACATTGTAGAAGTTTGCGTTCAGGCAAATATTCCTCCTCTGGAGCCATATCTATATTCTCTAGATAACAGACTACGAGACCCTCTCTACTTTCAAATGCAGAATTTAAATAACTTGCAAACTGTGCTTGTTTTGGTAGTTCAATAAAGTTGTTATCCCTCATGTAAAGGCTTTATCATGGAATTTTAAATTCATGCTATTAGTTCAATAGATTGAACTGACATATCCTCATACTTACAGCCTGTGTCTGTACTGGAGTACATGTAAGCACACAGTGCCCAATACACAAGCCTAGCTGTGGTTTAACATACAAATGATGTGAATTCTGCAGGTCACCAATTTGTAAAGAGCAATGTAACCAGGGCATTATTTAGCAATGAGAAATATTTTGAAGATGTGTAGCCAGTGTCTCAGAGACACTTCTTCACTGCTATCATGCCAGTCTGAATGAAGAGTTGTGGTACATCTTGTACACAGCCCAAAGTACAAAACAGGGAAAGTGTAGATGGCATCTTAATGCAGAATTGATTTTTCCTGCTACTGTCCCAAGCTCCAGAGGTAATGTCTAGAACAATTAAATAAATAAATAAATAAATAAATAAATAAATAAATAAATGTCTAGAACATTTATATAAAATCATGTCTAGTTGTTTTGCTTGACAAAGTCACCAGATAGTCGCCAGTCACCAAGGCACTTGCTCTCGCCACCATAAAAACGGTGAAAAGCCACAAGAATGCTGTTTTTAGTGTAATCTGCGGAAAACCACTTTCACTTGTGGTGAACTTTTGGCTCCACAAAAGTGATCTAGCTATTGCTGAGGTCAATGGGGCCAAGTTTTCACCTTATTTAACTCTTTCACTGTCCCTGCAAGTGTAAGACCCTAAATAAGTATGTTAATTATTGTTTGCTTAGGGCTATGGAGAGGCCTGTACCTGCCAAGGGCTCATTAACAGTGGCAAATATCAGAGCTGTGTCTTCACTCCTCAGCCCTGGAAGCACAGCTGCTCTTCTTTCTCATCCATCAGCTGTAGTCTTTTCAGCATCATCTGGGTCATCTGAGTTGTTCAGCAGCTGTACTTCCATCTAATAAAATTCATGCTCCTGTGGCAGACATTGATCAAAATCCTCCTGCCATCCTTATTTCAAACTGCAAATACATTTTAATCTGTTTTTTCTTCTTAATGCTGTAATGGGAGAGAGGGATAAGATTAAAGTGAAACCCCAAACTATGTAGAAAAGGGGCACAAGCAAATAAAATTCTGTGGCAGGGGGTAATAATTATGGTAGTAAAATGTATTTCTAGAAGAGCTTCAAGTTTATGTATTAGACCTGGGCATTAATATACTCCTCTGCAGCCATGTTCCTGAATCCTGGGAGCAAGGCTGCTTGCAGAAGGTGCTCAGGAAGCCCTTAGCTGGAGCAAGACTCAAGAGAGCTGTACAGGGTTCCAGCATTTCCCCCAGCACCTCCTTCTCTTCTGATACTACAAAGGGTCTCATTGGGTGTTTGAGTGAAAAGTGCTGGGTTGGAGATGACAGAGTAAAAGAGAAAGAGGAAAAGAGCTTGCCAAGCTCAAGGGAGTATATAAATATATTATAAAGCTCTGGAACACTCAATAATTAATCCTAAGCAAAGTCTCCCTTTATATCTTTTTTTTTTTCCTGTGGAAAGAACAACAAAACAAAGCCTTTGGAATTCCCTCCCCCCACTAAACTCAGTCACTAAAGCAAAAGGGTGTTTGTTTTAAACCTTGACATACATAAAATTATCTGCTATTCACTCGCATACCATAGAAAGGTTTGGGTTGGAGTGGGCCCCACAGATCATCTATTTCCAAGCCCCCAGCATGGCCAGGGACACCTTCCGCTGTACCAGGTTGCTCAAACCCCATCCAACCTGGCCTTGAACTCTTCCAGAGATGGGGCTGACACAGCTTCTCTGGACAGCCTGTTCCAGCACCTCACCACCCTCACAATAAGGAATTCTTCCAAATACCCAGCCTGAAACTTCACTTTTTCTGTTGAAAGCCATTCCCCTTTTTCCTATTACTCCATGCCTTTGTCAAAAGTCTCTCTCCTGCTCTCTTGCATATGTCCTGCTTCTCCTTTGAAACTTTTCTCAACCCATAATAAGAGACCAACTTGCCTCCTACTTTCAGTTTTCCCTCACACAATGCTGTACAGGTTTTAATCAGGATTTCTGGAGCAATCCCAAACACTGCTTGTCCTTGTTTCCCCATGCAGTTCAGCCTCCTGCAGTGGCTCTCACTTTTAGCCACACATGCAGCAGGTGATGTCTGTATCAACCTTTTTTGCTGCTGAACCACCTGGGTCGTCTTATTTTCTGTTCTCTGTCTTGAGCTTTGTCTTCTTCATTTAACTACAGGGTGATAAGGCTGCAGGATGTGTCTTATTGTAGCTGCTCCCAAGGCAGATCCAGACAAGCCAATGTGGTTGTGTGACACTGGGAAATTTGTCAGCTGTGATGGTGCAGTGAGATATTGGAATTCAGTGTCCCTGGGCTGGCACTGGCTCCTCTTCTGCAGGTCCATGCTGCCTATCATGAAATGCAGGCTTGGGAATTTAGTTGGTTTTGTAGAGATTTTTCTTGTGCTGAAACATAGCAACCCCTTCCCAGGAACCTCCTCTGAATTTTCCTCTATGTTGTGTCCCAATAACATGTTTGCAAACATGTATCTGCAGAAAAAGTCGCTGATAGTTTAATTAAAAATACAGATAAAGCAGCAGCTCCGTGAAATGTCAGCACTCTCTCCTGAAAATAAGCTCCTCTTAACATCGGTCATGTTTATAATTTCCTTCACACTAGAAAAATGCCCTGAACTGGGTCCCTCTTACATTCAGCAATGAGAATAAAACATAACCCCTGACCTGAAAAAAAGATGATTTTTGCAGGCTGAATAACTAAAAGGCAAAAGAGTCAGAAACGAGCAGAAAAAGGAATGTTTTCAAATGTCACGTTAGATTTACAACGCTGGTACTTCTCATTCTTGCTCAGTCTTTGTTGAATCTGCCTTCCTTTTGTTTGTCCAGGGGTATGTTCTATTGTGTGTACTCAGATGATCCAGGGTTTGGAGGGAAGGCTGAAACCAATGGAGTTATTTTAGGACACAAATTCACAATGGTTAATGGAAAAGGAGGCCCAGACTTCAGTTATTACTCAGTTTTGTTCTCAAAATGGCCCTGTTGTATGGCTGTGCCAATGTCATATTTGCTAAATAAAAGTTTCTACATTTGAAGTGGTTTAAATACAATAATGCCCAAAGAAATTTAAAAAGACCAAAACAAAACAAAACAAAACAAAACAAAAAAACCAGATTAAAATAACAGAAATAAAATTGAGTAAGTTAGAATAAATACAATGAAATTAATATAAAATAAAATAAGATAAAATCAATACATAACAGCCTATTATTGCTGTCCAACACTCAGAGCAGGAGTTACCATTCTTCTCTTCCATTTCAAATTAGCTGGTATCAATAGAAACATAATGATATTCAGTATCCCATTAGACATAATGAAACAAATACCTTTTTATTTTACTTACACAGCATGAATTTATACATAAAATTTGCTAATAACCGAAGATTTTTTTTCCTCTTAGTGATGTTAGCACTGAATATAATCATTAACTTTATTTTCAGACAATGGAAAAATAAGTTGAGGATAAGCTGATGCATTGGTTTATTCAGAACCAAGCATAGCACAATGGTTTTTATTATTACCTGAGATAATACCAAAGCTGATTTTTCTGGAAGATCCTGTAGTGTAATGATCCCGAGTTTGCTGGGTTTACACCCTTTCACTCACCTTCCCAACTATAAAACATCTCTAATGACTCTTAGAGTTAATTTTCTGAAGTGTTTAGTGTTATATACTTGGGCATTTAGTGATGAGAAGCCCTAATAAAAAAAGGGGTAATAGGAATAGAACACAGGGCTTCAATTCAAATAATTTCAGAGAAACAATAAAAAGTATTGCCATTGCTTTACAACTAATCCTTCAGGAAATATATGCAGTTGAAAAAATGTAAATTTCTAAGTTGAAAATTCAACCTTATTAAATATGATTATGTCAGACTGAGAGTATTGGGTTTTTTTCTCCCAGTGATAGCATGGTTAGCCCTGTGAAATGTGCAGCATAGATCAAAAAGTCTTTTCTATATCATGTAATGTTGCAAGTAGCATTTTGACTCCACTAATTATTCAGGACAGAAAAATAAGGAATTGCCAAAAATAAGCATAGGCAGAGTAATGCTTGCTTTTACCAAGCTTTTTAGGGATTAGGGACTGTCATTTTAGGTGTGTCTTTTTCTGAGTACGTTGACTGTACTGAATAAATAATAAAATAATTACAAAGACCAAGTATCTAAAACATGATGGAGAGCAGAAATAATGAGGAAAGAAAAGGAGGGATTGTTTTGCTACTCAGTTAGATTTGTTGTGGAATTGTGATCTTTTAGCAGTTTCCTATATGCAAAGTGAAGGGTAAATCTCTGATTTAGGCCACTAAGGGGTTATTTTCTAGTCCTGTGTATTCAACTGAGTGAATGAGCAAAATCGATGTGTGAATGTTTGTGAAATTCCATTTGTACCTAATGAGAGATAAGGTTCATCGTGTCTGAGAAAGAGCAGAGGATGTAGACTCCAAAACATGATAGGGAAAAGGCAGAATTACGTTCTGCTCTGCTTCATACCCAGCCTTTATCACTCACGATCTGAGTGCTTTCCAGTAGAGCATTTAAGCACTATGACTAACAACTGTCACATAAAGAACTGTTCTCCCTATCGCTTTTCCCATCACCACTCCCCTTGAAAGGTGGGAGAACTTGATGTGCTGGAGACAGTTTAATTTTCGTAGGTTTGGGGAGAGGGTGTTGTGTCTTTCTTTCTTTCTTTCTTTCTTTCTTTCTTTCTTTCTTTCTTTCTTTCTTTCTTTCTTTCTTTCTTTCTTTCTTTCTTTCTTTCTTTCTTTCTTTCTTTCTTTCTTTCTTTCTTCCTTCCTTCCTTCCTTCCTTCCTTCCTTCCTTCCTTCCTTCCTTCCTTCCTTCCTTCCTTCCTTCCTTCCTTCCTTCCTTCCTTCCTTCCTTCCTTCCTTCCTTCCTTCCTTCCTTCCTTCCTTCCTTCCTTCCTTCCTTCCTTCCTTCCTTCCTTCCTTCCTTCCTTCCTTCCTTCCTTCCTTCCTTCCGCCACTTCCTTCCTTCCTTCCTTCCGCCCTTCCTTCCTTCCTTCCTTCCTTCCTTCCTTCCTTCCTTCCTTCCTTCCTTCCTTCCTTCCTTCCTTCCTTCCTTCCTTCCTTCCTTCCTTCCTTCCTTCCTTCCTTCCTTCCTTCCCTTCCTTCCTTCTTTGTCTTATGCACATCCAGCTCTCTGTTTAAGTTGGAAACAGCTTATAAGGTCTGTAGTAGTCCTGCAGAAGTTTTTTTTAAACTCTCATATACTCAGTAGGTCCTAAAGTTAAAAGGTTTCTCTGTGAACTTTGAGGGAAAATGACCAATCTTGAGTCCTATCCAGGACTCGATGGAGCTGTGCTAACCACAGATTGAATCACAGAAGTGTTAAATCCTGAAAATCCTATTGGTAATATTGTGCATGGAATTTGGGGAGACTCTGAGGATGGGTCCAAGCTTTGATGTTGATACTCAATCCTAAAGTCCCATACCAGAGAGGAAGAGTTTTGCTGCAGGAGGAACAGACTGAGGATTTCACAATTTGGCTTTGCTAATGATAACACTGATAAAACTCAAAGGTTTGTAGATGTTGATTCTGTTATACTGTGTTCTCTGCAGATGACAGTGCTGATGTTGATTTGAATCACATTTGCATTCATGAATTTCTTTCTCATTTTAATGCTCAGATAACTGGGAGCAGGACCAGTACATCTGGGTTTTAGATTTTCCCTGAAAAATGGTTGTTGAGATTTCTGTTATTGATTTTTAAAAGAGAACTAAATATATTCAGTCAGACTGTAAAAGATAAAAATATTAATTCCAGTGATTTTTTAGCCTTCTTTAATTTCAGAATTAACATCTTGAATTGGACATATTCCCCTGTAAGAGATGTCACCTGTTTGAATTTCACTTGATTTGTCTCCGTTGCCTTTTGCAGATCTGTTAGAACTTTTCTACTGACCCCATTGTGGTTTGTGCACTGGTTTTAAAAATCAGTTAACTGTCTAAATTAAGAGTTCAGAGATTTTACAGGCAAGAGATTCACTGTAATGATTCTTTGACATTTCTGCTGTATTTTTTTCTTTTTAATTTGTACCTCCAAAGTGATGCCTTCATATGAAGACCTGAGCTATCAGATATGTATAAAAGGAAATTTGAAAATGTGACTCCAGTGTAGCCTTTTTAGTATCCTGTTGATATTTTCAGGAGAGCGATCAATGATTTTAGAATAGTCAGAGTTTTAGAATATTCCAAATACTGCAGGTATTTGAATCAGTTATAAAGAGGAGGATGCAACTTCCCCTCTCCTATTCCAGGACTATCAGGAAGGTTTGGGAATGAGTAAGGCAGAAAGAGTAGGTGATGGTATTGGCACAGAAAAAGAGGAATGTGCTGGATGCAGGCAGGACCCCAGGGTACATCCCATGGTTCTGGTCCTCCAACTCCTTCCAGGGTATGTGACTTAACTCAGTATTACTGATAGCAGGTTTAAAATGTATTACAGTGAAGAATGAAAAACTAATTGCCATAGTGCATGATGGAGACTCAGGACTGGTGGAGGGAAGAAGGCTGTGTACTGAGCTGGCAGATAGTAAGCTAGAGAAGCACGGAATTATTTTGTGCTGGGCATACTGGTTGGAGGGGGAAAGGTGGCTACACCAGCTGGCAGCTTTTTGTGATTTAGTCCCAGCTGGTTCTTCTAGTGAGGCTCCCAAAGAGACTAGAAAGCTGGCCTGCTCACTTGAAACTGTTGTGAGTTGGCTGATATGCTCAAAGTCAAAAGAGGCTGTTCAAAAAGCAAAATTTTGGAGGCTAACACAGAAAATTTTAATAACTTCCAGGCTAAATCTCACTGCTTTGGCAGCTCAGCTCATCAGTGCTGGAGTTCTTGAG
Source organism: Molothrus ater (assembly GCF_012460135.2). NCBI lineage: Eukaryota > Metazoa > Chordata > Aves > Passeriformes > Icteridae > Molothrus > Molothrus ater. The sequence continues at coordinate 85,038,553 of NC_050479.2, forward strand.
ATTGGTAATCTTCCTGCCCTGGAAAAGCTTAAATATATACTGATGTGCACTGAATAAAGCCCTACAAACATTATACCATGTATAGACTTGAAAGTTTCTGTGAGTCTTTGTAGAAATGATGTTTTGAAATATAATGTCTTTAACGGAGATCCCAGAAGTTCAAATGAGATAACTTATTTATATGTTTATATTGACAGAAAATGGAAGAAAAAAATGCATTTTAAATAATATTTTTCCACTATTTCAGTTGTTACACAGTACCTGTCCATGATAAGGGCATTGATCCTAGATGATCCTTAAGATCCCTTCCAACCCAAACCATCTTATGATTTTGTTATTATTTTTTATGTAGAATTCTTCTATCCACGGCTGTGTCCTATTCTTGAGATACCAATGTAGTAGAATCAGGGCTCATTCTCCTTTGAAAAAGTAGTAACCATGTCTCATTGCCTGTATGGTTACCACTCAACTAGCACCTTTCCAGCTTGTCTCCTGTCACTTCCACTTCACTTTTAGTCCCTCTTAGCTCTGTCCAAGCTGCTGCAAATAAAATCATCATCATTTCTATCTGGTAGTGGCTATCCCCTTTCTTCTCCCTCCTTTTTCCACCTTTATAATCATCTGCAGGACCCAGTTGCTTTGCTTTGATTTGAAGCACATTGTTCATGAGCCCATATAACCCTCCCTGGCAGCATCTCACTTCAGCTCGTGTTATTTCATGTGTGCTGTCTCTTCCATCTTGTTCCACTCTCATCTCAGAGCAAACTTCAAGCACTGCATCTCCCTCTCCTCTTTCATTTGTTTGCTTTCAGGCTTGTTGCTCCTCAGGAGCAATCACCCTCCCTCTTAGCAATCCTCCCACAGACACTGTTGATGTGGTAATAATTCACTAGTGCAAAAGGTGACTATATTTTTTTATAATATATATCTATTATATATTGTATTATTAATAACAAGAAACAAAAATAAAAATGTGCAATTATGTACTTAAATATTATATATGTACAAATAGAAGATTAAAAAATACTAAGGATGACAGCATAATTAAATCAAACCTGTAATCTCTCATTTCTCTTACCCTTTCCTCTCCCATTTCTGCAAGAATCACTCAGCCCTGCTCCTTCATGGCAAGGCAGAACTCTGTATAAGAGCAATACCAGTATGCATGGGGGAGATGCTTCAGGAGGACAATCAAAAACACAGTGTCAAGACTTAAGCTCTAGAATTTGGAAACTGATCTGTAGGGACACTCCTTTTTACATCCTAGGAAAATTCTGAGAGTGCCTTCTCACTTAAAGCACCCAGATTCCTGTTGAATAAGAGTCATTGCTTGTCCATCTGTTTGCTTTTTTTTAATTAGTAAGACTGACAAGAAGCTGCCTGCCACATTTTTTGTTGAATTCATTCTATTTATCATGGGTTGGCTGCAAAGCAACTCCCTGCTTCAGTCAGATGGAGAGACCTGGCAGATGGGACATCTTTCAAGTCATTTTTACGTGTGTCTGTGAGTATATGTGGTCAGAATAACCTTCACTGTGTCACTTTTATTTAAACACTTTTTTTTCCCACCTTTGACTGTAATATATTGAAAATAATACAACTTAAAATATTCCACAAATACAAACTCATTTTCATAGCCTTGATGCCTTTTAAATATGTCATCAAAGTTTATTTTGCTAGCAATAAAACCATAAAATGTGATAATTTATGGAAGCAGCAGTGTCAGTGTATGAAATTAAGGAATATGTGGTGAATGGTATCAACAAGAGAACCAAGTTGTAGCAAACATCCCAATTTTTATTATTTGGAACCCTGTCAGGCTCTGCCCTAAGGCTCTGACACAGCAGCTGTAGCTACTTAGTAATGCTGAGAATGGCCAGTCTGCCCAGAGGCTTTCGTTTTAGATTCCCCTCTATTGGTAGATTTTCTTTTTCCTTTATGCAAGACATTTGTTGCAATGAAGTTTTCCACTTGACTCTACCTAGTTTTATGTCCTCGGTGAGGAGCACAGGATGGTTTTCAATTGTGATCTTTCCCCATCCTCCTTTAGTGTCAGCCTAGACTTCTTTAAATTGCACACAGTTCTTCCAGGCTGCTAACAGAAGCAGAAGGATCCTTTGGATAGCTAAGAAATACATGAATATGATGTTGTAGGCATGTACATATTTACTCACAGTGCCTCAGCAGATCTGTACATATGTGTTCTATTAAAAGGAATAAGCATAGTAATGACTTGTAAAATACATAGTAAGGATCGAAGCAGACCACTGTTTCCATTCAGAGCCAACTGTGAAAGAACGCAAACGCAAATCAGTTATTTTGGCTGAGCAGGAAGCTGATAGGTAATTTTTTTTTTTCCAATTGCAGATTTAGGTAAAAGTCACAGAGATAAAGATTGTATTACCTTGAGTTGCTGAGAAGAATCTCGTTGCAGCTGACCTGGAAATCCCAGGGTGATTTGTCCACTGGAAAGTCAAAATCTTTTGTGCTCTTTTCACCTTGTAAAATAATATTTCACTTATGTGTGGTGGCTTATGGATGAAAGGAAAAAAAAGCATTAGCATATCTCTTCATTCTTAAAAGTGCTTCCAACGGATCTATCCAAAGTCTGTTTGCAGTATTTGAAACTCCTGTAGCAGGTTCTACATACATAATGTCAGTTCTTTTTTTGCTATGCTGTTCTTAAAAGATACTCATCACAGTCAAATTTGGTTTAAACAAATCAAAATAAGGAAACAAAAATCTAATCAAATGAATTACTGAGGATAAGCTAGAGTAGATAAGGACTTTTCGCATAGTATACCTATTATCAAAATATCAAATAATTTATTCATATCAAAATAATTTATTCATACTTAAAAAGTTGTGTAAGTTTTTGTCTGAACATTTTTCTTCTATCCAACAAGAAAAAAGGATCATACCTTACTACTTGTGAAACTTGGTTTTGTCACAGTGGATGAATGGAGTAACAGATTACTTTAAGATTACTAATAGATACAGGTAAAATAAAGAAGTAAAAAATTAAATTATATGTGTACACATATATATTTATACACTTGTGCATACACATACACATATACATACATAAGATAAATATTTATTTGCTTTTTGCCTTCCAAACAAATAGTGGAGGAAAAAAAGAGTTGTACTTGAAATATTTCTGATAATATTTAAAACTCCTAACTGCTAACATCCAAAATTGTTGAGAGTAGCTATGATGTTCGAGGAAAATTTTAGCTACATTTACATTGAGTCAAGGACTTTGCAGATTCTCACATTATCCCATCTGTGGGGAGTCTACAGCGGGGCATAAGCAGCTGGGAGGAGACTTGGCTGGGGCAGCTGACTCCAGCTAGCTGAAAAGATGTGATGATGGTTTTCCCAGGGAAGTGATGGAGTCATCATCCCCAGAGGGACTTAAAAGACCTTTAGATGTGGCACTTGGGGACGTGGTTTAGTGGTGGGCTTGGCAGTGCTGGGTTAACCATTGGAGTCAGTGATCTGACAAGTTCTTTTCAACCTAACAATCATATGATTCTAAACCTGGATTTGTTTGGGGTACCTTGGCCTGTAAGTATAATGGTATTATAAAACTGACATAACCTTTTTGCTTTCAAAAGTTCATTCTGTAAATGTAGCTTGAGATGCACTTTCTTCAGGACTACAAAAACAAGCTGAATGTAGAAGATACTTGTCATATTTCTAATCACTGCCTTTTACAGATTAAATATGAAAATTGTATTATTTGAAAATGTGTTATCTGCTACAGTTAAACAATACATTTTTAAGATGTACTAATCTTTGTCAACGCTTAATGGATGATGATTAAAAAAAATCATCATCAACACATCAGGCAGTTTTCTGGATGGATGTGTTTTTCTAGTGTGGGCTGAATCATTAAGTATAAACCATTCTGTATCCAAGGAGAAGAACAAGGATGGGAATTATAATTTTTACAGATGCAAAGCAGTTGTGAATGAGAATCCACATGATCATCTGCCTTCACTTTCCTGCGAGGCGGTGTGGAGACATGGGGCAGTAATCTACCATGTGGGGAGTGGGAGGGCTGAGCATCTCTTCCCTAAGCCTGTGGGATATGGAAGAACTCCAGCCAAGGCACCAGGACAGGCAGCTAATTCTGCACACAGACAGCAAATGTGCGGTCAGAATGAGGCACAAGCGCCTTGGCTTTTTCCCAGTGCACAAGTCTCTCACCCATTGCAGGAGAATCACGGATGGATCAGGAACAGCTGTTTTCTTCGATTATTACCTGCTTGTGTCTGGAGGTCTGGGGTCAAGAACTTGGAGAAAACCCAATTTAGTGCTGGGGAATGGATGGGCTGCCAGAGCTTCAGCAGCAGGAAGGACACACTCAGACCTCCCAACTACATCCTTCAGTGACATGGCTGTCCACAAGAGACCTCACACTGGCAGATCTCTCCTTCAATTTTGTGTTATCAGTAGCACAGTACTTACTCAGTAACTTCAGTGTCTAATTAACAACCTTTGCCTGTGTGTGTTTCGCTTTTCAAATGAATGTGCTGTAGCTCAAACTTGAGTTTAACTGATGAAGGGCTACTATGAAATCTAGACACATTCTTTGAGGACATAATCATGCTACTGTTTCAGTATGAATTTGGAAATTTCTGCTTCCAAACATGGGCTGGTACAATTTGTTTGGTTTTATTTGTTCTGAATAAGTTCTTTACAACTGCCTGAAAGGAGGTTCAAGCAAGATGGGTATCAGTTTCTTCTTCCAATAAACAAGTAATAGGACAAGAGGAAAAGTTCTTCATTTGTGCCAGGAAACATTTAGGTTGGATATTAGGAAAAACTTCTTCACCAAAAGGTTTCTCAAGCACTGGAAGAAGTCTGCCCAGGGAAATTGTTAAATTTAAGAATTGGAAATTGTTAATGACCACCAGCCCTGGTGGTCATTTAAATAATATGTATGTGTGGCACCTGGGGACGTGTCTTAGAGAGGGCTTGGCACTTGGCAGGGATGGGTTAATGGGTGGACTTGGTCATCTTAAAGGTCTTTTCCAACTTAAGAGTTTCTAGGATTCTGTGAGATTAAAGATCAACTTACAGTCAGAAAGCTCTTCCTTCTCTCAATGCATATAACCTATGACCATGTCAGCTCTGCATCATCTACCAGTATACTAAACAGATTGGGAATCTCTGATTCCCCTTTAGAGGCACATTTCTCTATCCTAGATTATCCTTTTAGGATAATTCCCAAAATCTTGTTTTAATTAATGTCTTTGTTGGAACTGTGATTACTGGGAACAGTCCAGGGGAGAAAAACCTCATAAGTCCCATCAACTTGATGACTAAGCATACAAAGATTTTATTTACATTCTTTCTTATAGCAACTCATAGTTTGTACTATTTTTCCAGTTGGTTATCCACAGAGAAGCTTTAGATCTTGCTGGCCATAGCCTTTCCCTGCCTTTTAAGTATGGTATGTTCAGTAAAGCAGTATCTCTGGTTTCCATGTGCCAGGATTTTGTGTTAGTCTGAATTAAAATGTACTTTTTATTAAATTAATAGCTCTTAACAAAATACTGAAAGGGTCAGGATACCTGAGATGCTCCCTTTCTCCTAGTCTGCTGAATTTTATCCCTATTGAAACTGAGTAGGAGATGAGATTTAAAGGTTTTTAGTAACTACTTAAATTTATTTCATTATGTTCAAATGAATGCTAAACTTCATTTCCTCTCCCAAAGATGATGTAATCAGGCTGTTGAGTCTACAACTTGGTTTGATGGTAGATAGCCTTGAGTATTGTTAATGCCAATAGTTTAATATCACTCTGAGCTGCAACCAACCTTATAAAAAAAAAAAGATTGCTGCCTATGATGTCAGAAAAACAAACTGAGCTGGCCTCCTTATTGATAATTTGAAAGGGGGGGGCGGGGAACAACAAAAAAAGACTTGCAACTTGCCATAAATTTCTCATTTGTACTGTCTGAATGTTACATTTATTTTCCCTTATACAAAAGTTTAAGTGTGATCTGTTAAAACTTCACTCAAACTTCCTTTGAAACATATTTATCTTTTGAGGAAGGCTTTTCTTCACAACAAAAATTATTGGAATAAAATCCCAATATTACCAGGTGGGACGTGCCTGGCCCCGTCTGACCCTTGCTGCTGGGCCAAAGGCGGCAGCTGTGGTGTTTCACCTCAGAGATACCTTTGGCCGGCTGGAAGTTGCAGTTAGGCACTCAGAACAAGTCCAGGCATGGTAGAAACTCAGTTTACCTCTGATGGAAAGGCTCCAGGCTAGGTGAAGAGGAAAAGGAGACGGATTCTGCAGAGGGTTTAATCCAGAGTTTATTCCAGAGTCACATATGTCTGAATCTTGTAACAGCTCCACAGAATCCTGACTGCATGGTCCCGTGTCTTTTAAGCTCGGGGGCAGGGGGAGGGAAGGGGCAGGTGAGCCACCAGCCAGGTGGGAGGGGGGAAGGCTCAGGGGACAATGACACTTGGATGAGCCAATGACCCCAGGGCTGAGGGGCATCTTTTGAACTTCTGCCAATCACACGACACCCCTGCTGGAATGATAAGATTGACTGACAGCACTTAGCGAGGAGGCAAGGGGGAGGAGAAGGGAGAAGGTGTTGGCATACCTGGGAAACTACTGGGATAGCTGAAACAGGAAATTGCATCACACTGCAACAAAAAATTTTATCCAGAGGAAAGATAGTTACTTACATTCAACAAATTTACAAGGTCTTATGGTTAACATAGATTTTGCTACCAGAGGTCTTGCTGAGGGCCATACATTTTCTCCCTGATTATGTGATTTCCTCTTTGTTCAGCATGCCCCAGTCCATTCTTCCTTCTGGTCTCTCTGTAGCTCATTTCTCATGCCGTTGTGCTGCTGTGGAAGCTCCCATTTTAGGTGATATAAAACCTGTCACAAGCCATGTGCTCAGTACTTTCCTCCTCGATGGAGTGGCTGTTCACACTGGCACCTGAGTCTAGAGGGATATCAGGGTTTTTTCTTTTCAGAGCATCCCAGTTTCTGCATAGCTAGAGTTTTCAGAAGAAAATCCCATCTTTTCTCACTCTGCAGCCAGTCCTTGCCTTCAGGCAAAGAGGAATGTATATAGGATGATGCACCAGTTTCCAGAAGACTAAGACAGATGCTATGGCTGGTCATCATTTTCAGTCTTCTCCTGCCTGTTGTGTGGCAGGTTTCACCAGCACATGCAGGACTTTTTGCTGGGAGTGCTTGGAGAGTGTAGATGCTGTGGTGGATCCAGTAGGACATGTAGGTAGTGTAGAGTAGGGTTAAAGACTTTCCAATTTTAGAGAATCACACCTGGGGAAGATCACACCAGGTTTAAAGCAAAGAGGATAGTGTGTCCCTGGTGTAAACATGGCAATAAGTCTGTATATTTTGGCTAACACAAAACAGAGAGAGGTCTACAGCAGTTCTGCTAACTTGGCGTGGGGTCTGTTACATTTTCTGACTCTAATTGCTGAATCATCACTCCTTGCTTGGGGACTGCTTCCATGCAAACCAAACAGATGGACTGCTTTGGGATCCATCTGGAGACAGCTATCTCTTTTTTTCCTATAGAATATTGTCTGAAGAATCTTGCAATTTGTTTTTCAGTTCTCACTTACTACTTTTTCATGCCTGACCATTTTTCTCCTCCTCATGCATTCAGCCTCACATCTGGAAAGAGCTGCCTGACACACACAATATCCAGCACCTCCACAAAAATAAAACGGAAGGCCAACTGCTAAAAGGGGGAGGATGCATACAAAATGAGCTCAGCATATTTTATATTGTAATTAAAGCTATTAAAGTACTTCTGAATCCAACACCAACATTTCATATCATTTGTAGCAGCTTTTGAGTCAGAAAAAAAATTGAGGCTTTACTTACAGACCGCCAGGAAACAGCATCTTCTCAAGGCCATAAATACCTTATTGCCATCAACATGGTTTCCCTGCTCTCAGTGTTTTCCTGAACTATATAAGCAAGGATCAATGCTGAGAAAAGTTGCATATCTTTAGTAGTCATTGACTCCCATTGAACCAAGAGCCCTTGGGTCATTGCAGGATCTGGTTATTCACTGATCCTTAAACTGATAACAACTGTCTCTTCTTAAAATTGGTGATCTTTCTAGTGCTGGCCCTCCAGTCAAAAAAAACCAAAACTAACAACAACAACAAAACAAACAGCAAAAAAAAACCCCCAAAACTCAAATGAGGGAAAAATAAAGATAATTAATCTCAATGGAAAGAAATACTGAACTAGATTTCCTTCTTGTGACTCCTCATTATTCATAATTTAAATATTTGGATAGGAGTACATAAACAATGAATAATAGGAAGGCAAAAGATGAGAACTGTTGCAGCACTTTTTCACTGAACAGGTCAGAAGATTAGATACTGTGCATCTTACTGTTCAATTGATATTAAATTCAGCTCCATGCATGAAATGCAGACTTTCCATTAATGAACAAGCCTCTAAAACATTACTTGAGTTATACATATATATGGGATCTTATCAAAAAGTCATCCCTCTTTTTTTTGCTGAGTCCAGTAGCAGGGTGTAGTCTCTGGCAGGTCCTAGTAATGTGGTTTTGCTCTGAAGATTTGATGGGGAAAGAATTGGGGAACAGGACTCTGTTTTGAAAACCTCTTGTCCTGGACAGATTCAGGTCAGAGGGCTTTGATGGACAATAAAGATAAAAAACCTTACAGAATCAACTGAAAATTTCTCAAGGCCTTATCCAGGTTCATCTCCCAGGACTAGGAAATCTCAATTTCCAGTTTCCTCAACTCCTAATACATCTTTCATAAGAAAAGTTAGTTAAAAGTATAAAAACTGTATTCTGTTCTATTGGATTGTTCCACCCATTTTCTCTTCATCGTTTGCCTGTTATAAATTCTGATATTTTAGAAATGTTCACTTATATTTTTTCCATTTAATTCTATGTTATTTATACTCTGTGCAGTGGCTAAATAGTCCTTTTCATCTTCTTTTTCACACATTTTGAACATTTGCTATTGATTAGCACATCTTTTTCCTTCATCAAGGAAAACTGAAAACCTCCCATAAAATTCACCAAGACCAAGCTTAGTACCTTAAGTCATCACTTTCCCAAGTTATTCAGAGGCTGTTTCCTCACAGATCAGTCCTCCTACTTCTTTAATTGTTGGAGCCAATGCCTCTGAAGTGCCTCCACCTCTGCGTGATTATGAGGTGTTTCCACCAAGCACCTTTGCAGAGGTTGTGTCACCAGTTCTGGGCACAAAGAAGAGGTTCTAACCACCTTGTGCAGAAACATGGTGGTGATTCTTCTCATGCACTCTGGAATAAAGTCTTGATAGGGTTTTGGGAGGAGTTGGGTTTTGTTTGATTTTTTTCCCCCTTTATGTATCAATTGTAAATTTATGCTTAATTTAGACACAAGCACATTTTCAGCAGCTGTAACCTGCCATCTAAGGTGATGATACTTCAATTCAGTGTTAGTTGTTTCACCTCAAACTGTCACTTGAGCTGTGGGATTAGAACTCCAGGTTGCCCTCAGCTCTCTGGTCATCATTTTGAGAACCTGGCTGAAACACTTCACAGGGTGAAGATCACCACTTTCTGCCCCATGGTGATGCTTGTATCTGCTTGTTTGGTTTTTCATAAATGCTTGACCCACTATTTGACCTAGATGACTAGTACAGATCATGTCTGAAATAAATACTTCATAAATTTTAAGGCCAGAAGGGAACACTATGCTCATCTAACCTGGCATCCTACAAGCAAAAGGCCATGGAGTTTGACAGGTAGCTTCCATCTTCCAGTTTAGCTGGAATATGTCTTTTAGAAAGTCTTGTATCAGAGATTTGCAGTCATAGGAATTCTGCCTTATCTCCAGTTAAGTTATCCCAATGACTAATTGCCCTAACTGTCCCCCCCCAAAAAAATCAAAATTAAAAAATTATGCAGCATATCCAGAGTTAATTAATTCAGCTTTAGAGTCCGGTCATTAGATCTTCTTGTTACTTGATCTATTAGATTGCTATAATAAATCTCTTACCCATGTAAGCAACTGCACTTGCAAAAAAAATTACAAACTCAGAAGCTTAGATTTATCATCTGCAGATGTTTGTTAAGGAAGAAAAAGAAGATTTAAACTGAGGGCAAAAAAATAACTATTAACTTGTTGATCTGTTTGTGGGAAATGCATTTTCCCTATAAGACTATTAAAAAGATTGGATAAATTGCTTATCATAAATAATTGGAGAAGGCTGACTAATAGACCAAATTGCTTTTGGCCTTTCTGTCTTCCTACTCCTTTTGGAAGATACCACTTCAGAACTTTGGGGGGCTATTTATGGTGCTTTTTTGTTTTGGTTTTTTTATTTTCCCTCAGATATAATTTGATTCAATGATGACTGTCCAGTGAAAGTGTTTTTGTTCTGAAAAGAAACTGTGAAAGAGAAAAAGAAAACAAATGTTAATTTCTGTTCACATAAACTAATGGCATCCATGATAAGTAAATTGGAATAGAAAGTAATTCATAAGTACAGCAGGGGTCTGGTTTTCTGTCACTGTGGAATGTAATTAAAACGGAGCTTCCATAGATATCAATCTGGAGTAATCAGAACGTTCCATCTGTTACTGCATCCATCTTGACTGGTTCCAGAGCTGTGGTATCTAGCTTCTTCCAAGACAACTGTTTCTTGACTAAAGCAAGCTGCCCAAGCAGTGGCCATTTCAGTTCAAATGCAGGTTGCACAAAAATTATCCTTTACCTTGAGATGGATTGTCAGGGTCTTTCCTGCACTAAATAGGTTGAGTTTGTGCTGAGTGTGTTTTCTCACAGTATATGGTTTCGTAGTTTGTTCTAACTCTGCAAAACCCCTCATGTTTTGGCACAGAGCAGAATTTTCAGCCTCTAAACCCCATGCCAGCATCCTGTGCACAGTCTGCCAAAAATGATTGCTTGAAGATCAGCAAAGTGATGCAGATGCTGATCCAACTTTGTGATTCCTTTGTGCAGGAGGGAGGAATGCTTTGGGTTCTCATCTGTAGTACCTCAAACACATGCCCTGGGTGGAAATATAAAAATGTGCTCCACTAATCAGAATGCCTGATTAGTTATGAGCCTCCATCCATTTGTGCACTAGGCAAAGAGGGCAAGAGTGAGCAGCGTGTCCTTAAGACACCAGCATAGCATTTAAAATAGCAGGATACAAACCCAAGGGACAGGCTGAGGATTACTGGAGAGGCTGGTGGCACAGAAGCCATCAAGATCATTTAGAGAACATAAAGACTTAGCTCTGGTGCTATAATAAGATTAGGTGCCTGTAGTTTAGAAATACCTGCAGTGAATCATTAACAATCCTTAGATAAAGCAGTGTTAATTTGATCCCATCATGTTTGCTGCCTTTCACCAGACCATGCAATTAGCATGGGATGAAGCACAAGGAAAGAATCTTTTATGAAAGCCTTATGAAAATTCTTAATGGGTGGGATTTAAACCAAATGGATTATAAGCCTTTATTAGCAGCTCACCTGTAAATCCTGATAACTTTCCTTTCTGTGAGTTTCCAGTGTAATATTTGCACACCCTGATTATAAATTTTGAGGAAATAGCTTATAACCGTGGTTAAAATGCAGCATTAAAGCAGTTAAACAGTCTCCTTATTAGCATTAGAACTAGAGACAAAGCATATTATACTTGGCTAATAAATTTATTTTTTATGTAATGGAAATGCCATCAAAGCATAGTTAATCTGAATTGAATTAGATTATAATTGGAGCTCTTGTGCACAAGGAATGAAAATGATTCTTTATTGTTGCAAACTGACAATGCAGCATTTGTTACTCCCTCCTCACTGGCCTTCTAAGTGGCAGCTGTAATATAAGTGTGCTCATCTCGTGAGTTGTGCATACAATATTACTGTGTCTCTGAGCATGGAGCTTAGCAGTAAGACAGAGAAAAATGGATTGCTCTGGATGCAATTCATTACACCTTAACCCCACTCATTTAGAGGTAAATGTATTTGAGAAACAGACCTGTGCATAAGCATACTTGCTTTTTGTCCTCACTTCTGGCTGCATGTTCTAGTGTGAGTGATGTGAACCAGAGTTCTCAGGACTCAGAGGAAGAGTTAAAATCCTCTTTTACAATGTTAAAGAAAAACAAAAAGTTATGGCAGCCACATGAAGACCTGTGTAATCCTATCACAGCCTTTTTGTACCTTAAGTGTATAAGAAAGATAAGAACAAAGGTTTTAGCGGGGACTATTGCAATAGGACATGGTCTAAAGGCTTTTCTCTACAAGAGGGTAAATTTAGATTAGATATAAAGAAGACAATTTTTACAAAGAAGGTGGTAGTGCTCCGGCACAGGTTACCCAGACAGATGGTAGATGTCCCATTCCTGGAAACATTCAAGGTCAGGCTGGAGGAGCAGCCTGATCTAGTTGAAGATTTCCCTACTCATTGCAGAGGGCTTGGACTAGATTTCCTTTAAAGGTCCAATGGTTTTCAGGCTGAGTGTCAAATATTGAATCCCAGGGTTTAACCATATACATCCACTTACTGACTGGTCACCCAAATAGCTGGAGTAATTGCCCCAAGAATTTATATGTGAAATTTACCTCTCTAGTGAACATGGCAGGATAAAACGATGCTCATGTCAGGACTTCTGTGTCTTTCCATCACCTGCAGGGCATCAGGAAATATTTACACACAGTTGTAATGTGCAGAGATCTGCTCTTACACTGCTGCACCGATAGATTCGCTGGAGAGAGGAGATGCAGTGAGGGCAGGGGTGGGCAGTGCTTTACAAAGAGGGAATTTTTTGCATGCATGTATAATGAGGACAGGTATGTGTGTATTCCATCAGCCACATGGCCCAAGGTCCTGTGTGCACTCTGGTCTCTGCTTTAGGTGGAGAACAGGTGGCAGCAGCAAGACGAAACCCAAAGCAAATAGCAAAAAGGGTAGATGTCCCCATTCAGAAACAAGCACGCCTACCACAATGTCATTTAAGCACATCATCAAGGAAACAGTGTGAGGATTGCTATGCACTTACCCTGTCACTAATATAACTCTTCCTCTAGTGTGGATCTGGGGTCTGTGAAAAGAGGAGAGCTGCAAGAGTGATTCTCTTTTTACCTTCTTTTCTTTTACTCTTGTTTCCCTATGCTAAACCAAAACAAATGAGCAAAATGCACTTCACCCACTCATAAAACCAATCAGTGCTGTAAACAAAGAGAAAGCAGGATATTAATAAAGTACAATTCAGCTGAGAGCAAAGGGAGCATCCTCTGTAAGTCTGTCTGATTTGTGTCATCTATCCCAAATTTACAATGTGGTAATTTCTTGTTGCTTATAAACCATTAAAATTTGCAGCACAGTGAGCAGCTAATGTAATTTTGCCTGCAAGTGGTATAATATCTTGGATCCACAGGGAGACCAGCATACTCATGTCTTATCATTGCCTTCTGTGGTAGGTAAAAGTGCCCAGTGCTACTGGGCTTAGGCCCAGTGTGAGTTAGTTGAAGTTCATTACTGACAACCTGGGGCTCAGTTCCACTTATCTGCAAGTTCTCATTTAGCTTGAATCATCACAGTATCAGAGCATCTTCCAGAAAAACATGTTAAGCAATCAGATTAGTACCCAGCACATCTGGTTTTATCTCTCTTTTCTCTTTGTCTCCCTAACAGCAGCACAGGGCAAAGAGGCATTTTACAAAGAAGGATGACATTGCTACCCAAAAAAATTTGCATCCCAAGCCAGCCTGGACAAATGTTATTAATGTTTCAAAGTCCAACACTGAAAAATATAGCAAATCCAAAATGAAGGTTTCCTGTGAAGTGTTTACTGTCTTTTATTTAGTATTCATTAAATAAAATTAAAACAGGTTTTGTTGGTAGGGATTTTTTTTGACGCCTTAGTTGTCTTTATCTATATTGTTTTAATTTTTATATGTGTATAAAATTATAAAAAAACGCATTATCCATGTGTATATAATTTTCACCTTTTGTGGCTAATAGACTACAAGCAAAGAATTTGATTTACCTATGTTCCTTTTAGAGGTGTTCAGCAATTTTTCCTTTCGTCCTTGAGGAAAGTTAATTAACTGATATTTATATCTTTCATTGAGGTAAGGGAGAGGCATTAGCTCCTATTTTCCCTTGCAGGGCTCATGTTTCAAAGCATAATACCATATAATAGGGTTCATCCTTTCTACTTTTGTCAGTCCCTGTTTGCTCTTGCCATCACCAATCCCAGCCCTCTTTCAGTTTTCTGTTTTATTTTGTTCCAGTTTGGCTTTTTCCCATTTTGCATTTTGGTCTTACAGCTTTGATGGTGTCACGTGGTCAAGATAAGTAAGTTCCTGGTAACTTAGTTCCTGACTCCAGCCTGGAGTAAATGGGGATAATTATTACAACAGAAAGTCTGGCTTTACCCTGAAGCCCTGTTTTGGAAACACTTAGTCAATTTATCCCATGTCATGTTGAAAACCTACAAAGGAATAAAAACTGGGAAATGACAGAAACAGTGAGATTAAAATAAGGGTCAAATCCTCCTTTTCCCACTAAGAACAAAAGAAGGTACATGGACCTTAACTGAAGCAGAATGGATCTGTGGAAAACTGTACCATGCAAATCCTATCTCCAGCTTGCTCACATATCCACAATCTGTACAGCTGCCCAGAGCAAGAGGATGGCCCAAAATCTCATGAAAACAAGTGCCCCACATGTCACCCTCCCATTCCCAGCCGTTGTCCTGTGGCTGCACCTCTGGCTATAGGGCTTCAAACTACTCAGCTGGAAAGTCTGTGCTGACAGACATAACGTAAATGTTCTCCAAAACCTTTAAAGAGCAATTAGATCTCTAAAATATATTTCAAATCCTTCCTGTTGAAGAGATTTGGAGTAAAAGAGTCATAAAAAAGCCTGGGTGGTCACCCTGAAATATGTAAGAAAGGTGCCCTGGTAAGGAGAAGGGCAGATCATCATGTTGTACGTCTCTTTTGCTCCTCAGAGATAAATCAAATCTAACAGAGAAGAAACCCAGCCACTTTCACCTTAGTTTGGTCCAGCCACTGAAAAGCTAGGCATTGTTTCTGGGAATGGCTGAGCCCTTGTTTGGTCCTGGCTACAGTCATAAACAGAGCTTGTGCCTGGAAGAATCTTTGGCAGGAAGCTTCAACTTAGCGATGATTCTGTCCCTGGAACTTCCTGCAGCTCAGAGTTTAGCATCCAATGCATACTTCTGACAAAATACATTTTGTGTATTTTGTGGGATATGGGTCAGACAGAACTGCTCATGTGGTAGCAGCCCTGCACCTGAAGCCCTGTGGGGTTGCACCAAAAAGGATGTTAGGACGGACTAGTCCAGAGACCATTAGCAAAACAAGTCTCATACATCCCTTTGATAAGTGGGAAGGTCTGAGAAACCTCAAACCTCTCTGTGGCCTTCATTTCTCAGTGTCTCCATTTAACCGCCCACACGCGCTACGCCTGTCTGTCTTGTCTAATTTAGAGTATAAATTCTTCAGGGCAGGGACTGTCTCTCACTGTTTGTTTGCATGGTGAGGTCCTGATCCTGATTGGCAGCTCCAAGTACACTACAAATCTATTTTAATATAACCCTAAATTGAAAATTCTGTATCCTGGAGCCTTAGGGAATGTGGGACTGCATTCGGGGAAAGCAGAAGCTCTGAAAAAATACTGAAAGGTCATTGCAGACAATGTACTGAATATAAACTGTGAATATGGAGCTGATGGCTAAGAGACAAGGCTAATTTTGCTCTTGGTCAAATTTAAACAGGACAATGGAGGCATCATTAACCATGTATTATTTTACTGAGGGAAGCTGGGGCTGGCATGAGTCTCCATTTCTCATGTTCATCCTTTCAAATAGTTGTGAGAAAATACCAAGGATATCAGAAAGAGACAAAAATTTTTTAAAGGCTGGAAACCTCACCAAACTCCAGTTTCTTAAATGAGGCATCCAAGTGAGAGTCATATTTGCCCTAGAATAGTTAAATAGATACTGAGAGAGACACCTTCAGGGCATATTTACAGTTGAAATTAGCTAAATTGTCATCTGGAGGAGCCTCCACTGATTAAGTAGGGATGCTCAGGCAAGTAGGTACAGGTAGTTGCCCGAGTTTGTCAATCTTCCCACCCCAAGAAAGAATAATTTTGACACTGAGTGTATTTAGCTTGTAGAAAGAGGGATAAGAGGAGACTTGCTGACACTGTAAGCACCTACACAGGAAGACAGCTTTCAGTAGGATGGGGCTCTTTCATCCCTCAGACAAAGGTATAACAAGATCCACTCACTGGAAGTTAAAGCCAGACAGATTCAACCTAAAGATAAGGTGCAAATTTTAGCAGGAAGAGTAATGAACCTTGGGAACAATTTACAAGGGAGGTGTTATATTTTCCATGACTTGGAGGCTCTAAATCAAGATGTGGTGTCTCTCTAAAAGATATGCTCTAATTTAGCCATTAGTCATGAAGTTACAGAAATTGCTAGGTGATATGTAGGTTACACTAGATGGTCATAAAAGCCCTGTCTAGTGATAAAATGCACTAATCTAAATAATCAAACTAAATATTCCATCATAACAAATTGATTTTGCATATGCTGTACCAGCTCAAAGTTACTCAGTTAAAATTCCCTGCACTTTTATTGTCTGATGCAAGTGGACAAGGTACTTGGCGTCCTCTTCACCGCAACAACAGGTTATATATTCATGCCTCCTACAGACTGTTTATAGCCCAATCCATCATCTCCTGAACTCATCATTTCTCAGTGTGAAAGCTGCAATATTGTCCATTCATATATAAATATACATACATACATTCATACATACCTCCATGCATACATCAGCGGTGCCTTATGGAGTTTTTTAAGAAGCACATTTAGGCTCCTGAGAATGTTTTTTTTCAGAACTGAGGTCCCTGGAGAAACTGCCTGTTTCACAGAGGTGCTGTAATTCATCTGGACTGCACTCTCCACTCTTGAGGGAGCCTATGAAGGCAAATAGCTTAAAGAGGGAAAGACTAAAGGTGAGGAACATGGTTTCCTGAGCGCTTTTAGTTGACATGGCTAAAAGAATCCTAGGAATTACTTTCCTTATTTTCCCCTTCTACTGCTGCAAGATCTGTAGATCGTTTTCATTGTACAGTGTCATGGTTTAGCCCCAGCTTGCAACTCAGCCTCACTCAGCTCCTCACTCACATCCCAGCAGGAATGGGGCAGAGAATCAGAAGGGCAAAAGTGAGAAAATCCATAAATTGAGGCAAAGACAGCTTCATAGAGAAAGCAAAAGCTGTGAACACAATCAAAATCAGCCAAGGAATTAATTCCCCTCTTCCCACAGGCAGAATGCTCTTCAGCCATCTCTAGAACAGTGAGGCTCCATCATATTATAACAGTGACTTGGAAAGACAAATGCCATCATTCCAGATGTCCTCTCTTTCTTCTTTCCCCAGCTCCATATGCTGAGCATGATGCCATGTGGTCTGGGATATCCCTTGGGTCACCTGGGGTCAGCTGTCCCAGCTGCATCTGCTCCCAACTCCTCGTGCACCCCCCCCAGTGCCCTTGCTGGTGGACTGGGATTGAGGAGCAGAAAAGGCCTTGCCTCTGTGTGAGCACTGCTCAGCAATAACAAACCCATCTCTGTGTCATCAGAGCTGTTTCCAGCACAAATCCAAAACACTGTCTCAGTTTCCCATACTTTGAAGAAAACTCCATCCCAGCCAAAACCAGTACACCCAGGTGGTTGCAGAGAAACCTGAAACGTCCACTGTAGTTAAGAGAAGTTGGTGTTTACTCTGGAAGGAACCTTTTCTGGGAGGATTCTGTGGTGTGGTGCTCAGCACTGAGGTTGTCAAAGTACATTTGTCTGTAATATGAGGGACTAAACTTCATTTTGCTATGCATGCAGGACAGCTGTCAATCATACATGCCTGAAAGGTGTGCAAGGTGTTCAGATAGGAAGAAGCCAGTGCCAGCTACGAAATGAGAACAGGATTTCAAGTGCCAGGATACTCTGAATATTCATTACTGCGGTTTTGGATTTGGTTTTGTATTTTAAGAAAATGATGAATTTGAGGAAAATTGAGCAAATAATTGCTGTCTGTGACAGCTGCAATTAATGTGCTAATAAGGGAAGGTCTCTGAAGCACTTCTTTTACAGTAACTAAGAAATTTCAGATACTTACCCTACTGCTGCATGTTGTCAGTGATCAGTCTGTAGGAAAAATAGCTATTTGGGGAGCACAAACACTCTGAAAATGAAAACTAAACCACAAAGAAAAGTTTCCCGGCAATGCCTATTATTAATCCATAAGACGCTAAAGGAAGGAAGCTTGTAGGGTTAATTCACTAATCTGAGTACCAGGAGACCTGAAGTTCATGACAGCTTCTTAAGCATATACATCTGACCTTGGTGAGCCAAATCAACCTCTTGTTGCCCTCAGTTCCTGTAAATAGCAGTTGTTTTCCTCTACCCTGTTTTGCCCTCTCTGTAGTCTGAGTTCAGTTGTGCTGTCCATCATTGCTCTGAGGCTGTATACTACCTAGGCCTCTTTAATCTCAGATATTGCACATTGCATTTATGAAAAATTATAGGAAAGGGTGCTGCCATCCATGCAAATGGAAACTTAAACTCTACAACTAGCAGAAAATGGGCTTGGGTTTACACTCCTGGAAGGAAAAAAGCTTCTCTCCATGGAGAGAGTGAAAACAATTAGCAGTCACCATCATTTTCATCTCCATATCACAAAAGTACTTTGTGAAGGCTGATAAGTACCATTAACCCCATTTTACAGATGGGTGGGAAACAGCATCATGCAGCTGCAAAGTGAGTTGCTCAAGGCCATAGAGTAACTCAGCAGAAGTTATGCAAATAGAAACCAGGTCTCCTGATGCCAAGCCTTATTCCTTGGCCCACACAGATTCTACACAGGAGACCTGACCTAATTCCAACATCTGTGAAAGTGGCATCTTCCTTTGCAACAAGCCTAAGCAGGTATATGGAATGGATGAATGACCCCACTTCTCCAGTGCTCACCATTCTTGTGCAATAATTGCTCTGCAGACACTTTTGTGAGCTTGATGAATGTTTTATTTACATGGAAATGTCTCAGCTAACACCCACAGTAAACACAAGGCTGTAGTCAAAACGTTAGTGCATCTATTATCACACAGAGTGGGCTGAAAGATGTGACTGTGTCTGCTGTGAGCAGCCTTGCTCTATTAGCACTTCAGTGGTGCTTCACTGTCCATAGGGGAGTCAAGCCATAGGGGAGACAAGCCATGCACTGTCACATGGTGAGCCATGATTTAAGGGCTCTCACCCCCTGAGGCTGCTCATTTCTCTAGTGTATATTTGAAACCAATTTTGAATTATGTTTGCAACTAGGACTCTGAGAAGGATACCCATTGGTGGGGTGGTGCACAGTAAATTATGTATCTGGGTTTGGCAGTGGTTCAGAGATGTTGCAAATACCTGGTGTGCAGGTTCCTGATGCAGGCTTTGCTCTGCCAGAGACATATTATGATGATTACAATGGTGGGCTGGGAGCTGAGAAGCTGTTTGGCTGTCATGTCTGCAGCAATGAATCACGTATGGTTGGATCCACCCTGCTTAATTCAGGTGTTTAACTGAAGAGCCTGATTTCATAGTCTCAGGGCTCTTCTGCAATTGATAGATCCATAAGATCTCAGTCTCCCATTGGAGCTGCCTATATATGTTGACTGACAAAAAAAAAAAAAACTCATTACATTCGTAGTTAATCTGCTCCTTACAGCTAATTGGTTTGGTGCAATTCCAGTTTTCAATGTTTCACTTTTTGACTGCACAGTGTAAGATTATAGGGTCTCTCATTAAATGTAAGGATCATCCACCAGTTTCACAAGCTGAATACTCACAAACTAAGGTCACTGGGACTATGATCTTTTGGGGATTTCTTTGTGTTTTGCACATTAAAATGGGTATAATGATGTTATACCTAATTCAGGGGAGAGCAGCAGCACAAAGTGAAGGCTGCATTACTGATCTGTTTGCTCTACCCAGATTTTATAGCCTGATTCATATTAGCAATATTTCTGTAGTATACCAGGGAGGCCAATAGTAGCTTGTTCAATGATGACCAATGCCACATGCTTGAAGTGGCCAAAGGATCCTCAAAGTGTTTAGGATTAAAGGCATAGTGGTTTACTGCATTGGCAAATACCAGCAAGAAATGGATGTACAGAAAGCTGCTGCCAAAATACAAGTCCATGATGGATGGAAAGTGAAATGGAAATACTAAGCAAAATATTATCATTTTTTATTACTACCAAAGTGTAATGTAGCCATTTTTTATAGCTGAATATGTAATTTTTTTAAATTCTTTTGCCTCGTTGCAACTTTGGGGAAGCTATAGCTGGTCTGCTGGCTGTGAATCTGTGCCTGCGTATGTACAAGTCTGTGAATGTATAAGTACAGGTACTGATTTGCATGAAAGAATGCAATGGAAGCCTTTTATATTTAATGTAGGAGATAAAGGGAGAGGCTGCTTTGTCAGCAGTTTGAAGTATTCTGGAATTTGGCTATTCAAGTCAATTTGTAAACATATTTTCCAAGGCACAGAAAGCCCAAAACCATTCACAAATAAAGTATTACCTTGCCTTTTGATAGCTTGAGGTGGGGATAAGATGTGGGGATGGTCTAACATGATTTGGAAAAAATCCCTACTAATGAAAAATCATCTGTATGACTCATTTCTAGTCTGTCTGATTTTTATTTGTGGATTACGTTTTCCACTGACTAATACTTATTTGTCTCACTCCTCATTTTAACGCTATTAACACATCCAGTAACTGTGCTGATATTTCAGAAAATACCTTCCTTTATAAAATTCTAGTGCTTAAGAATATTTTAGTATTTTAATATTGCAGTATTTGAGTAATATAATTTACCTCAGTATCAAAATGTATGGTCCCAGACTTTGCTTACCAGTTATAAATGTGTGTGATGTGGAAGCACCTAAATTTGCCAGAAATAGGAGTGTGTACAGAAAGGGAGAAAGGGGAGATGAAAAGGAAACTGCTGGGTCAATCTTCTGAACATTTTAAATGGTTATACACTAATGTAAGCTGTATGGGGAATAAGCCAGAGGAACTGGGAATCTTAATACATAATTAGAATTATGTCTTAATTGGCTTAGCAGAGGTTTGCTAGGCTAATTCATGTGACTGGAATATTGATGTAAAAAGGTATGGCTTGTCCAGAGAGGACAGTGGAAAAGAGAGAAGACATGGTTTATAGACCAAAGCATATCATTGGCTCTGAGAGACAGAATTCGGTGTGAGACTTGCAGAAACTATCTTGCTGAAGTAGGAAGGAGGCCAACCAAGTGATGGGATGGGCTGATGTAACCATCAGGTAGGCAAGTTAGATAAATGCCTTGAATAGCTACTGGAATCTTTCAAACCCCAGGGGTTGTTGTCTGTGGGGCATAGTGACACCAAACTACAGCTGGAACAGAGACACTGCAGGAAGAGCAAATTCCTTGGTTGCTCTGGAAGCTGCCTGTTATCTCTAAAAATTGGGATGGTTGATGTGAAAAAAAAGCCTTTGTAGGTACTCTTCTGACCAATATATATAAATTGGTTAAGAAAATAAAGTAGAAAAACACATATAAGAGGATGACAACCTAATTCCTTTGAGGATAGAGTAACAGAAAATAAAAAAAAAGTATTTAGGAAAAGGTATATTAATAAATTCAACTGATTGGTAGAAGCGATCTCAGGGGAAGCAAATGTAGGGGGAAAGAGTTCCCAAAAGCTGATTAAGACAGCTCTGGGGCTCAAATTATCATGTGGAAGGTGTAGGAAGGTTAATAAGAGTTTGTCTGATGCATGATCTCCATGCTATGAAATTTAGAAAACAGTGAGAAAGAGAATGGAAGATAGATCAAATCAGTGGGAAGTAATATAACTAGAAGAAAATAGGCACAAAGAAAGGATAAAATGTTATGCAAAGGATTTACAGCAATATAAAAGCACATTGGGTAAGTGCAATAGAAATAATAATAAGAGGAAGATAAGAGCATGATGAAAAAACCCAGGAAAACATGTTTATTTTTAACTTCAGTCAGTTAATTTGTTCACCATGCGGTCCTGCAAACTGTTGTACTGGCACAAATGAGTGGTAAGCAAGGGAAGGAGGGATGGCAAAAGGAAAGGAGGAGGGGCAAGCTGCCTAGAACAGTTCTGTCACTAAAGGAAACGTAAGTGCAGGACCATCACTCAGTGGACAAAGAAAGAAGTTAACTGATGATGGGGCTGAAGCATTCAATGACTTTTTGCGTTTTTCTTCCCTAGAAAGATTAACTGTGATTGGATGACTAATAAAATTCATACCAGGGTCAAAAGAGTGAGAAACCAATAGTGAAACAAGGAAGGTGTGGTAAGCAATGATTTGGACCAGTTAGATGTTTTCAAATCAGCAGATTATATCATATAATATTTAAGAAATAAATTGTTTTGCTAAGAGTTGTCCTCAGTAAACTGGGGTAATGATAAAGTCCCAGTATCAACCCTCTTCCTTGACTTCAGTAAGACTCTGAGACATCAGCCTTTTAAAGATATGCTAAAAGCATCTTCTGTTTGTGTAAAGAGTTTCCACATGAAGGTTGACAATGATCAGGTTTTTGTCTGATTCTGTTCAGTGTTTCCCTGAGGTCTGCAGTGATGAAATAAGCACCATTTCTTTGTACTGTAGGTCACATGTAACAAGGAGAGCTTGCAAAGAGGTAGGAT
This sequence comes from Molothrus ater, assembly GCF_012460135.2. Taxonomy (NCBI): domain Eukaryota; kingdom Metazoa; phylum Chordata; class Aves; order Passeriformes; family Icteridae; genus Molothrus; species Molothrus ater. Next base: position 85,061,370 of record NC_050479.2, read on the forward strand.
CAGTATAATGTTTGTAGAATTCAAATTAATCTTTTTAGATACTCCAAAGATACTTCTGCCTATCTGTGTCTCTGAAAAACATAAAGTTTGGATCTAAACTTGCTACTCTATACAACAGTGAAAAAAAAAAGAATAATCATGTTGAGATCATGGTGGATGGAAACCTGGACATGACCCAGCAACGTGCATTCACAGCCCAGAAAGTCAATAGTATCTTGGGTCATGTCAAAAGAAGCATGATCAGCAGGGCAAGGGAAGTGACCGTACCCCTCTGCTCTGGTGAGACCCCACCCGCAATGTTGCATCCAGCTCTGGGGTCCCCAAGATAAGAAGGATATGGACCTGCTGGAGCAGGTCCAGAGGATGCCACAAAGATGCTCCAAGGGCTGGAGCACCTCTGCTGTGGAGACAGGCTGAGAGAGTTAAGGCTGTGCAGCCTGGAAAAAAAGCTCTGGGCAGACCTTAGTGCCTCTTCCAAGACCTTGAGGGCACTTATGAGAGGATGCAATAGGATAAGTTGTAGTAGTTTTAATCTAAAAGAAGGTAGATTTAGGTTAGCCATAAGGAAGAAATGGTGTGAGGGTGGTGATACACTGGCTCAGGTTGCCCAGATAGGTGGTAGAGGCACCATCCCTGTAAACAAGCATTCTGTATCACACTGTATTTTCACTTGTTCATTTCCAAGTCCTTTACAAAAGAGACAAGTATTACTGAGTATGGACAAAACAGAATACCCTACTAAAAAAGCAAAACTGGATTAAAGAAGCCTGCACCAAAATGCAAGACCCTTAAATCCTAAAGTACTTGAATACACCCCTGCTTCTGTCAGGATAAAATATCTCTCAGAATAATTGCCTGCTGGATTTATCTCAGGGAGGAAAGGCTCATCTAACACATCCTGAGTCTGCAAAACTGCCTAAGTAGTGGTGTGTGTTTTCTGGTACATGCTGCTTTCAGGAGGATCCCTGAATAATATCCAAACTATCCTTCATGAAATACTTGGCAAATATGGTCCCAAACCTGACAAGAAGCCAAAAATTAAGATTTTTTTTTCCAACATGCTGTGCTCTGCTGCTGCGCTCTGGTGATTTGAGCCAAATGACTTGATCTGTTTTCTGATGATAAAGTTTGCCTAGCTCTCTAAGTAGCTGTAGAGTGGGGGATGATGGGAGAGGGGAGGGAGTGATTGTAAAGGTGAATAGCTCTGCATTGCACAGCAGCCAAGCCTAGTCGAAATTCACAGTCTTTGAGCTAGGTAGTACAGGAGTCACCTGGCAAGTGCATTATGGCACGGAGTCCTTTTTGTCCGAAAGCACATATGCCCTCATTCACAGCACATTAACAGGCAGGGTCCACAGCTCTGCCTATCAGGAGCAGTGGTGTGAATTCAGCCTTCCTCGAGCCAACCTGGCTTGCCAACACCTATGCAAATGGCATTCCTGAAAGGCCGTTGCCCCTCTGTGCCCATACACAATCCAGCTGTCCAGCCTGAAAAAGCTGAAACATTTTCTGGGAGAATATTAACTTCTGCAAGGGTAACCACTGAGGCTCTTGTTAAGGCTCATGGAAAGGAGAACTGTTGAAAGTGAGGGGAGAGGGAGACTCACTCAAAGGCAATTATGGAAAGGTCATTTCCTTGTGTGTACACCTGCCATATCATTGTATATTTGTGTGTGATATCATTTATCATGAGGAAAGGAGGAGGAGCAAGAGACAGATAGCTATGAATATATCTACCTTCAATAGAAGACTGGGAGAAGAAGGACCTGTCAAACTGCCAAACAATTGATCCTCAGGTAATTTCTAGCCCAGTTTTACAAAAGGCTTTCATAAAGCAAAAAATCTTGAGTCTGAGTGAATTTGCACATATCTGAGATAGATTTGACTCTCTAAACTATAGCACTCTTGGCCCTGCTTAAAGCTCTGTTTTCAATGTAGCTGTTGCAGAAGCAGAGTAACACACTGCTCCTGTGAGACTGCTGCAAATCCCAGTAGTTGGCAGCTTTCACAGCACACTGCAAGATTTCTGTTGTTTTTTTTTTCTGAAGTTTTGGCCTATGATTAATTGGTTTAATTTTTTTTAGTAAAGTTCAATTTCTGCTTTACAGGCACCATTAGTATTTGAGTGTCTGCTTCTGTGGTGATGGATGCCAGGTAGAGTTGGGTGGGTTTGGAAATGGTTTTCCTGTCCCTACAAAACTGTTCAGGTTTAAAAAAAATTGATCCAAAGTCAAACTGAACTATCTGAAGCAGTGGGGGAAAGCAGGGGAGGGAGGGGAAAGAACATGTTTGTGTTATGCCATTAGTAATTATTTAGTTCAGAAAAGCCACTGTGGACATTAGGATTTTCCTGGGTCTCCCTGAGGCATGTGTCTCTCCCTCATCTTCAGATGCCCAAAATCTTTGGGTGAATAAATGCATGTTTATTGGAGCAAGGACTTCAATGTGCAGATTTCTCACATCCCAGATTAGATTTTAAGCATGGGACTAAAGAGCTTGTCTCTTTTCTGGCCGAATGAATATTTCATTATTTATACAGCTGCAGGAGGACTTGCTGGTCATCAATAGCCAGGTTTTTTTGAGTGAGTGACTTTCTGCTTCACAACCACATCGCCTCAGCCAGAAACCTTTTTCTCACAAAAATTTAGGCTGAAGTTGATATGTCTTTTCTGTCACTGGCACTAGTTTCAGCAAACCAATATTTTCACATGAAAGACAGAAAAGCAGATTTCATTAAAAATTGCAGGCCAGCAGTTTTGCTAAGCAGCTGGTCCCATACAAATCCACGGCCACCACGGTTTTGATTGTCAATTAGTTACAATGTGGTTTATCTGGTAGTGCTATGAACATACTCAGAGCTCCCAGCATCCAAATCCAGCTGCCCTGAGGCACTTGAGAATTGCTGATCTAGAAAAACGTGAAGTGGATTATATGTGGCAGGCCTCTGGTTTGGCCCAGTCAGCTCTGTGAGCTAAACCCTGTTCACAGAAGAGAAGAGCATTTACTCTTTAATTGAGAAAAGTAATTTGAGATTGTTACGTCTCATAATTGTCTAGAATCTTCAAATGGCAAGATGGCTGGGTAAAAATGTATTTTATTTTAAGTACCTTGTTGTGCTCCAGTGATAAAATGTTAAAAATGTAGGATGGCAGATATTTCAAGGGGAGTTTTGAGAAAAAAGAACTGAGGGCTGCTATGTACACCTGTGCTAAGTTCTTTTTTCTGTCCAAAACCACATGATCTGAACTGCAGTGGGATTGCTTATTTATCTATTTATTTACTTCTCATGGGATTCTCAAAGCTTTTATTTTCACAGGATGATTGACTTAGCACAGTTGACTGCAAAGTTCTGACTGCAGAGTCTTTGCATTGCATTAGCACCTAGAGACATCAGTTGAGATCAGGACCGTATGTGCATACAAGGCTATAGTGACAAGCAAGGCTTGTCTGATGAGCCTATGATTTATTTCAGCCAAAAATGCAAGAATGTGTTTTTATACTACTTTTTAAGGTGAGGAAATAGCAGGCCCAAGGTCATGCAGACAGACGTCACGATAGACAGAAATCAAATCAAGGTTTCTGTAGTTAACTTAGAAGATAAGCATTTTTTCATTTCTGATTCATCAATAAACAGAAAAACATAGAAAAGTACAGATGGAAAAACCCCCTTCCCTTCCCTTCCCTTCCCTTCCCTTCCCTTCCCTTCCCTTCCCTTCCCTTCCCTTCCCTTCCCTTCCCTTCCCTTCCCTTCCCTTCCCGTCCCTTCCCGTCCCTTCCCTTTTGTCTTTAAAAACAAGTCACTTTTTTTGCTGTATCTTTTTTCCCACTGGCAAAGCTACATTTGAGAAATAAGATAAAACACATACAAAATATTTTTAGCTTATTAAAATTATTTCAGATGGTCTTAAGGCTATATTTTCTCAGGATATGTTGATAAGGAAAACACAGCAGCCACTTAATTTGATTACAAATAATTAGACTCATAAGTGTAAACATGAGGTGTAGGAAGACCTAAGCACTCTGATTTAAAATACCAATAGCTGTGCAAATTACAAAGTCTTTCATGGGGTTCATTGAGTCCTTAATCACACAAATTCCCAGGGTTTTAAGAGTCATTCAGTCTGGGAAAACAAAGCTGAGTTTGAAGGACGAAGATTTCCCTGCTAAGCATCTCTAAATTCTCTTTACTTCATAACAAGAAGGTCACCAAACCAAATCAGGAGACAGAGATGAGGGGATAAGGTTATGTCCAAGGACTTAAAGGAATTTTAAGATAGCTGCTGTGAAGAAAATGTGCAACAAATCTAGGGAAACTCAGCTGAGACCTAGACTTTTAGAGCAAGTTATGTAATTCCAGGCAAGGAAAGAGTCAAGGAATAATTTTTTTTCTGTTGATATCACCAAGAGGCAGAATTTTATTTTATGGTTCCCAATGTTTGTTCATTTTCATCCAAGTCTCAGGTCCACTGGGGATGTTTTGTGGAAGGGAGCTCTCATCTGCTTCAAGGAAAAGAAGGGGCTAAGAGAATAAGGTTGAGCAAGAGGATGAATCTGAACTTGAGAGGAGATGGTGCAGGAGCAAACCTAGTTACGGGAAGAAGTTGGGCATGGCCAGTATCTGTGCAGCAGGAAACTCAAGAAAATAAAGGAATTGCCCCATGGGATATGACAGGACCTGAGGATGAGCAGCTGAAAACACACAAGGCAAATGTGTGGATCCAAGGGCTCAAGGTGGATATCAGAAGTAGTAACTTTAATCTTCAGAAGTCTAGTGAGTCTGCAAGTGATGTCTGCGTCCCTTACCCTTTCTGCCTCTCTACCCATGCAGGGATGGTGTCTCAGGTGACAGTACCTGCTGCCTGTAGCAGGATGGGTCAAGGATCAAATAAGTCAGGCCATGACAGCTATCCCAAGAGGTTCTCCACAGCTTGCACCTTTATTCCTAATCCTGCTTCATAACAAAACCACACCTTTAATAAAGAACCAGTTGAGTACACAGTGACTTTGAGGTTACAGTACAGGCCAGTCAAAAAATATCCCTGGATCCACCACAGACTTCGTCTAGGACCTTGAGAAGTCTCCTGCTCTCTTCATGCCTCTGTTGACCCATTTATAAATTAAAGAACAGTAATATTTATCTCTCTGATGAGATGATGCCATGAATCAGAATTAATGAATAGATATCAATTCTCCTGAGGTCCTTAGAGTACAAACTTGGTGACAGTCTAGTTTTCTCTCTGGGTTCCTGAAGCCTTATGCAGTTGCTCTGCTTGTCCATCTGTTTATCAGTTCCCTTATGAAAACTTGAGATCATTTTTGAATTAGTCATATTGAACAACAACTAGATATCTCCCAGAAAATATAATGAGGTACTGATAAGGTTCATGAAAATTAATAAGAAAATGGGAGGAAAAGACTGAAATTAATAACCTTCAAATCTGGGAGCAACCCCTGGTCAGATAAATTATGATGGGACATTTTTCTGCATGGTCTGACCCTGCACAATCAGCCTGCATGTAGTGACCAGCAGTCATTTTGGAACCAGTCACAGCATGTGGGGCCTTTTGCCAACTGATAATTGCTAGACTTAAAATAGAGCCCAGAGGCATGGAAGGTACCTAGGGGAAAAGATTATCTACAGGATATCTGCAGGCTTTGGAAGTGGGAGTTGAGATCATAGGGGAAAAAAAGAAAGTAAAAGAAAGGAAAAAAGAATGGGATGCTGTTGTGGAGGGTCTATAGATAGCATAGAACAGATATTCCAAGGTTTGCAGGCTTTTTTAGCTTCTCACTCACAGAAATATTTGTTAATTATTATTGGAACATCTGTTTATTGTTTTAAATGTCTGATTTCAAGAATTTACCAAATGACAGGAAACAAAACAGAAATGTGAAACAATTTTTTTTGTGACAACCAACATTTATTTCTGAAAGCACTTATTAATAAAGAAAGCCTCAGAAAGACATTTCAAAAATGTGTATTTAAGTCAAGTGCCCAAAATATAAGAATAAAATCAGCTTCATCTTTTATACTGACATTCTACAGACAGCCTTGAAAACCTGTTCTAGACTAAATCTGAAAAAACTCAGTAGCTGCTAGGAATTTTACAAGGAATCAAGCCATTGTGGGATCAGGTCATGGGAACAGGTACTGCTCCTGCTTTGACAAGGAAAGATTTGGGATGTCAAACATTTTGCATGCTGCAATGCATATCACATGCTCAAGTGATGTTCAGTTTTTAAGGAAAGGTATTAGCCAGCAGCTTTATAACTCTGTACCTCCCTTGTTATGGTGATAAAAAAACCCCAGCATTGATGCTGTCTTCAAATGACTCTACTGGTCTCTACATAAGAAGTGTTTGGTATGAAAGCTGAACAGTACAAGAGATGAAGCCAGGTAGTGGTAGTGGTTGGATGGCAACGTGTTGCTTTCATGATCATAAATGGTGTCTTTGTCCAAGATCACAGTTGGAAAAGAATTTGTGTGTGTGGTCTTATAAATATTTTTCAATTATTACTAAATATATAATTGAATTCTTAATGGGCATAATTGTCATATGTCAGATCTGGCAGAGAGGGGATAAGAAGTCAGAACTACCAAACCAACTGAGCTCCTAGGAAGCTTGATATGATGATCAGATATCACAGATTAAATTGAGTTTGGATAATCTAAACGCCTAAGAAGAGCCAGGTCTCCTATGCTTTCATACACCTTTGTTCATTGCCTGATTCTGAGGCTATTCTACTGTCTCTCAGCTCTTCTTACTTTTCCACTCAAATTTTCCAGTCTCTCCTGATCAAGAAAATTTATCTGAGAATATTAACAAAAGAACAGAGAACTTCAGAGACATCCTCTGTCTGGAAATTCTCTTCTTCAAACTTTTTAACCTCCTCAACATGCCCAGGAAAACACTCACTTCTAAAATACCCTATATCCTCATCCAGAACAGGCTCTGCCTTCCTGATCATCACTCAGCTGAGATCTCCACAAGCCCTCTATTTGCATGGGCAAGTGCTAGGGCAGCTTTTTGCACAGATATTTCCATTCAGCCCTGCCAAGCAATTCAGCACTGCCATGCCCTGGAGGGATCTACATAGGAACTTTTGTGTCATCGGGTCTTTCACATCTAAAAGCATTTCTATGCAGAAAAAAACTGAGGTGCACTGCTGGAGTAGTCTGGAGGAGTTTCCTCTCACAGTGCTTATTTGCTCTTCCTTTTGAAGAGACAGCTTCCAGGCCTATCATTCTAAAAAATTTGCAGCATAGTAGTTAAAAGAAAAATGGGGAAAGCCAGTAAATCAGCTGCAAATAAAATCCAAGGAGGTAAATTGGACTGCTTAAAATTGACCAATGTTCTTATCTTGAAATCCTGTGTACAGAGAATGTGTGTGTGGATATATATGTGCATTTCTGCATATCTGTGCACAAATTTAAAGAAATTCTCAGGAGTTTATGCAGTATTTTTATATAGTCTATCGAGACTAGTTTTACTTTTGTATATTTAAGCTATTTTTTAAGTTCATGAATCCAAGACACTCTCAGAAGTATCTGCATATGAACTTGAGCCAAGTCCTAAGGGAGACTTGTGTGGCATTTGCACACCCTGTTGACATTTAGAACAAAAGTCAAGCCCTGGAAACATAACAAAATTATGGGCTAGCTCTCTTTTCGGTGCCTGCATAAATTAGCAAGACTGTCATCCTTGTCATTTAACACTACGGCTGTACCAGCGTAGAAATCCACATTAACAGCACTGACCCATGGGTCACTGAACCTTGAGAAGAGGGAAGAGATTTTCAAATGGGCTGCAATGACTTTGCTGTAGAAATCTTAGCAGAGCTGCTGCAGTTACCATGCATTATGGAGGTTTCAACCAGGAATCAGTGGTAGTGGAGAGAATTTGCCAGACTTTTCTTCTGTTTAGGAGCACATATTTGCCCTTATTTTGTCTAATGGCCCAAAACTCTTCTTGGAGTTCTAGATCTCTGCTAAATGAGGAATGCAATCCTCTAACAATCTTAGTTCTGATGTAATATTTAATAAGTATATTCCTGATTTTAGTGGTCACAGAGAGCTTGCACAAAGCCACCAGCCTGGTCAACAGTATTTCCTTCTTTCTGGAACTCTCTGTCCAAATTCAATGTGGATGATCTGGCAAGCTTTGAAAGCATTCTAGTTTAAATAGGGGAGCCTGAGATTTTCAGCATCCTTGGTTTAAAAATGTGCTTCTGAAAGGGCTTGGCTTCAGCCCCTTTAGTTGCCCAAATTATATTTATAGTCACACTTGGCATCTACCTGACACACATCTCAAGGCAGTTTTACAAATCACTGCTCTCCTCAGTTTACAAAGAAGTTAAGAAGACTTGAGTGCTCAGTAGCAGTTTTCCAGCCTCCTGATCTGAAGAGTTATGCTCTGAACCACTGTGTCCCTGCACTATATAGTCTGGAACAAAACTCAACAAAGCTATCTTGATTCAATCTGAATACTACTGTGGTAGGTCTAAAGAAAAAAAAAAAAAAACTAAATATAAATTCAAGCTAAGATCCTATGGTTTGAGCATCATTAAGGACATTTTAATGCTATATATAGAGAAAGTGTATATATAGTATTAAGGAGATGAGTGTATTTTATCTTCAGTCAGTGCATAAAGTTGTCTGAGTGTAATAATAACTCTCAGCTGAGTCTACCTCTGCATAGACTGCTTACAAATCACTGCAAACATTTGTACAGAGCAAAGTACAAGACACTGATGAATAGAAAAAAGCTGGAGACAGAGCCCTGTCCTTTGCAGGGACACTCTGAAGAGAACCTTATACTTATTACAATGTAAAACTAAAATGCACAAGGATGGTGAAGTAATATTTAGCTCCATAATATTTCTTGTAGCTTGAGGCCTGATAGAGCTTTATAAAGCTGATGGTCAAATGCTGCAGTTCTTCTGAAAACGTCTTACAGTGGGAAAACATTTTGTGTTAAATATTTTAACAAAATTAGCCTTTTTTCTAGCACAGGATAGCATAGGCCTCTGAAAGGTTCATTATTAATTAACTTTTATGGATGAGGAAAACTGAGGTTCAGCAGTGCATTGTCTAAGGGCTCAAACTTCATTGTGTCACTCTCTGTTCAGAGTCCTGTGAGAGCTGTGGAAAGAGGCCACGGAGGCTGGAGTACCACTCAGACCATGCATTAACAGTTACAGACCAGAATAATTTTCACTTGTCACACATGCTATCTAATTTTGTATTGCACCTTTACAAAACCATATTACATATTTTTTGGGGGTTGGTGTTGTTTGTTTTGATTTATTAATTTTATTATTTTATTTTATTTTATTTTCAACTTTAGGAAAAAATAGTGTCTTTGGAAACAAAATTAAGGTCAGTGTTTCCTCCCTCATCGGCCTTATGTACCCATTCTTTCCCAGCAGGCTGCTGGACAGGCTGCAGCCCTGCCAAACCACTCTGTCCTCAGCCAAATGTGACAATCCCTGGAAAGCTCTTGGTCCAGATCTTGGCTTGCCTCAGGTCTCTCCCTCCATCACTGTCCTTGCTCAGGCTCACCCTACTACAGGCTGTCCCTCTAATGAGAGGGGAAAGTATTTTCCTTTTCATTCCCTTTGCACAGGAAATCACCCTCAAAGTGTATTCCATTTCTGATTTTGTTTATGTGTCAGATTTTTTTTCTGGTCAAAGAAGAGTGGCAATGACAGAGAATGCTTGAGAAAGTACAATGGAAATAGTTTTAAAAGTCAGTTAGAGAGATTTTTATATTTCACATTATATCCAGTACCATACCCTACCTGCAGGGACATTCATTGCCTGAATACTTCATACAGGTGGAGATAATCAGGAATATTAGACAAAGATCAAATGTGGTTGGAATTAAACCATCTCTAGTGTGGCCAGCATGCTCATTCATTTAGTTATCTTTCCTTGCTTGAAATAAGGAAATCAGAATTTTCTTATCAGAAGGAAGAAAGACAGAAGAAAATGTGTTGTTTCCTATTCATTTAGAGAGCAGTCCTTTTAATATACATCTTAAAACATTCTGGTTACATCTTTCTCTGTCTTTTTCTTTTTTCCCTTGATTTGCTTTATGTTTTCCTTTTTCCCTATTCCTTCTCATTTTTCTTTTTTGTTTTCCCTTTTTTGTTTTTCCTTTCCATATTTTTCTCCTCTTTTTTCTCTTTTTGTGTCCTTATTTCTTTATTTTTTATTTTTTGGTTTTAAATACAAATAAAGAAGTGCCTATGGAGGTTGCCATTGATTTGATACAAAAGTGGAAACCCAATTTTTCACACTTCCAAGGAGAATAAAATCTCAAAGACGTGAGTGGCCACTACAGGCTAACATCACTTCTGTAATGTCTTTTGTTTCAGTACATGGGATAAATTTAGTAATTATTTGCCAATGGGAGCTAATAACCCACATTTTTTGTTTTACACAACAGTCATAATGAAATTTCTCAAAATTCAAGTGTTAGGCATTTAACTGGAGGGACAGTACTTAGAATATGTTCTTCCCTAATTTTTCCTCTTATATTTGGTAACCTTCGTATGAGACAGCTCCTGTCTGTCAAAGATTTTTAGGAAGAATTCTGCCTTGGCATCTAGTAATATCTTGATATACAATGGTTTTAGTCTCTCTCAGCTGTCTTTTTCCATAATCATAACAAGATCTGTCCTACTTGTTTAACCCTCTAGTCCCTGTAGAAATGCTAAAATGCTGCCAACAGATTGGGGCGCTCAATAGCACCCACCTGATGCAAAGCTAAATGCCAATGTAGATACACACATAAGATACAGAAAACTTCATTTTTTTTTTAATTTACACCTTTATTTGGTGGCTTATTTAAAAAAATAAGCTCCTGTTTGCAGCAAGCATCTCTGTTGGCATGGATGGCTGTCATCATTCAGCCTGTGAGGAATTGCCATCCCTTTCCCCTTAGAAATAAATAAATAAGTAGTGAAATGATGGAATCTCTCCATATCTACCCACTCCCTATTGTTCTTACTAAAGAGGTATTTGTTGATTTGTTTTACTGAGGCTGGGTTTACAGCTAAGATTCAATAGGAATCACAGAGCAAGCTTGTTTCACCAGAGGTGTGGGTGACTGACTGAGGAGGTAGCATGATCTACCACACCACTGGAATGGCAGGAAGGCTAGGGTTAATATGCATCCTTTACAAAATTAGTCTATCTGAGGAAAATGGTAGGTAGACAAGAACATTTCTTGCACAAAACATAAATTTGACTTCTTTTTTTCATGTTCTAATGGACAATATCTTTGTAATAAATATAATGCTTTCTTCATGCACTGGAAATTGTTGTGTAACTTGTTTGTGGCTTCCTGCAGTGGCACTCTGGTTTGTTTTTTTTTAAACTTTAAAGGGTTTAGTGTACTGATGGCAAAGAGCTACTAGATTTTGATTCCTCTTGTAAGAGCTCTCATGAGAGGATAATGACAAGGCTGATATCAGCAAAATGAAAGAGTATCAAAACCTCCCTGGCTCTCCAGGACTTTCACACTACCTGTACTCCTAAAGCTTGTGGCACTTAGTGGCCTTACAGGAGTGGTGGTCATAGAATAAAGAATCACAGAATGGTTTGGGATGGAAGGGACCATAATGATCATCTCATTTCAACCCCTCTCACGGGCAGGGAATCTTCCACTAGATCAGGTTGCTCAAAGCCCCAACCAACTTAGTCTTGTTGGGACTGGTCCAGCTGGGGCTGGTCTCACAAAGCTACTGGAGAATGTCATCAGGATATATCTAAGGGCAAATATAAAATATTAAATATTAGGAAGTGTTCTGCATACTCAAGAGAGAAAAAACAATCATTTTCATCTGAACTATCCATTTCTATAGCCTATAAAACCATTGATGTTCACAATCTCTAAGTAAGGGATTAGACGGGGAAACCTATTAGTTACACTGTATTATATTAAATATTTTAACAGCTCAAGATGATGCAAGAGGTGGACAGGGAAGACAGCTTGCAGGCAGGTTCTTTTTCTCTTCACTAATTCATTCAGTCCCCCACATTCCCTTGACCTGTGATCTTGCACAAGCTGCAAAACAAACTTGATCAATGCATGGTTATATGGACACCAGTACATTGAACAACCCCAAAGCATTCCCTAACTGGTGCTGCACAGTGCTGGAGCTGGGGGAGGCTGTGCGTGACTGTGCAAAACTGTGAGCAATCAGACAGTTCATTCTTCTTTCAAGAAGTGTTACATGTCCAGGCTGTGGTATTCTGGCTCTTTTCAAAATGTGTCAGCTTAAACAATCTCTGCAAAACACATCCCTTTCCTCTCATCCTTTTTCTTCCTCTGTGCTGGAAGAGCTGCTGTGTTCCACCCCCCAGTCAGCACTGAGACTTTTGTATAAATGAAAGTTACTGAAAGGATTTGTGGCCACTTCATTATCACTGCTGTGCCAGATGATAGGGGTTGGAGCGTTTTTAGTACCTACAGAAATACTGTGGGATGGAGGGAGGCAGGTAACAGTCTGAGCTGCCTCCAGCAGAGGGAAGTGGTACACACACGCTTCCCAGCGTGCTCCATGCTGCCGCTGTGCAGAGCAGACAGCAGAAATGTCAGGTCTGGAGTTTGCAGAGCTGAAATTTCTCACCCCCCACCCCACCTCATTCGCCTTGCCAACACAAATGCCTGATTTAATTCCCTCTGGTTCTTTGTCACATTGATCTCGCCCTCGATTTCCCCCAGACCAAGACAGGAGGTGTCTCCCATCCACTTCTCAGGAACACCCCCCACCCTGCAATGAGACTTTACATAAGACATCGGATTTTAAAGCCTAGAGTAACTGCTGGGAAGTAGAGGTGCAGCTAAGGCTTCAAAACAGTTTTGGTTTTAAGTGTAAGGTTTTAATATTATATTCCAGAGGCTATTTTAAACCAGGGCTGCTTTCCCTGAAACTCATCAGTAGATATGACAGAGGAACTGGGGCTTGTGCAGATGGTCCCAGTGCTGCCTACAAGTGAATCCCCACACAGATGCGCACTCAGACCCCTGCACACCAACACACAGCTGGGGGCTGCCCAGACACGGTTTCCACTCTTCTTTTGTTTGTCACACATCTTTCTGTTGCAGGATTCCTTTTTGGAATTCCTTTTACACAAGCTGAACAGAAATGCACTGCTATGTCATATGGAAGAAATCATTTGACCACTTCTTCTTGACAGTTTTAGACTTCTAAGATAATTGTGACTCTTCCCTCATCTTCTTTGTCTTTGGAAAAAGCAAAAGCCTGCTGGAGATTAATTCAGGGGGAAGCTAATGTCCTTTACCTACACTTCCTTGAACTGCCTTAATACTGTTTGCAAAGCAACCAGATGACTTTGTCTCATCCTCACCTCATCTAGAGCTGCAGGGAGGCAAGTTTTTCCTCCAGCTTTCAACCTTTTGATGCCGGGATTTTCCATGCTGAGATACAGTAGGTGGGTAACAAGAAGATCCTATTAAAGTGAAATGAAGTAGCAAAAGGATTGCCAGCTGAGCAAATAAGAAACATATAGTACCTATCCATCCTTCCCTGCATTCATACTGCTCACTATGAGAAAGAAAAAAGAAAAAAAAAAGGTGATAAAGCAGGAAGTGCAACAGAGAGCAAGAGCAGCGGTGACAAAGTCTTGATTTCAGAAGTAGAAAATGCATCATTGCTGCTAAAGACACAGCTCCTTTAATGAAGAGGCTGCTGCAATATCATCGCAACAACTAGCAACCCACATGTTAGATTACAACAGGTTGAGCCAGTGCACGCTCCCCTGTGCCACACTCTGAAAAAAATAAATCAAATGTCTGTACCTGAGGCTCCTTCATTTCCCATGCAGAGCTCTCCTCTAACGTATGCTTTTCATGGTACCTTTCTTTGCCAAGAAGGGGCTGAGAATGGCTTATTTACCTACTTACCTGTCCTTGAGCTATGTGGCTTTTCTTTGAATAAATTAAACTGGCCGTTTCGAGTGATGCTTTCAGCCTCTCCAGTCTGGATCTAATTCTCAGAAGAGTTTTTGCTTAAAACCTGTTTTTCAAGTTTTCAACCAAGTATTGACTGCCTGCAAGATGCAGCTCTCTGAAAAGACCCTGGTGCCTATGGGTAAGGAAAAATATCCTATCTGGCTACCTTGCCTGCTTTTAGGCTTCCTATATACTTATGATAGACTAAGAGTAGAATGAGGGCTTGCTAAAACATGTCCTTGTCTTTTTTCAGTTAATTGCCTTGCTTGTTTGATGCTTGTGACTCTGGGATCAGATTTTCAGCTGCTGAGACTTTCTTTAAATCCACTGCTAGGAGATAGGTTTATTTTTTAATGCTATAATAGCATTCTTAATATTCCTGAGTGGATATACAAATTAGTTTTGCTTTGTGTGACTGATTCTGTCTTACAGGAAATGGTGGTAAATACTTGAAAAACTGTCATAGTTAGGAAGTTTGATTTTAGTCTCCAAAGCAGAGGAAAATCTTGATTTCAATTTTTGGCAAAGGGTGTTTTTGTCATGTATTTTCCATGATCTCAGAAGCAACAAAATTTCAGGGGCCAAACGCTCATTTGTATGAGCTAACTTATCTCTGAGGCAAGGAATTTTATGGTTCATCAGAAAAGCTGTCTGTTGTCATGGACATGGGGTGATTTTTTTCCCCTTGGGTGCCTAGGAGAAGAAATAAAAAAAAACAAAACAGTGATACATAGAAAAACATGCTGAAATATCATGCAGAAAAGATGCCTTTTCTTTTTAGTACACTGTAGAAAGTTCTAAAGATGATGTCCCAGGCACATTAAAGCATAACATATATTAAATCTGGCACACAGCTAGAAACTGTTGTTTCTCTGTTGTTTGGCTTCTCCCTATGCATTACCACTGTATTCAAGCATATTGTGTTTTTACATATGCATATTCTTGTGGAGTGGGGAGAGAGGAAACCATAAGGGTGGCAGAGACCAAAAAAACAGAGGTCCCTTTCATTGCTGGAGCTGTCATCAGGATCAGGGTGCAATACATATCATCAGAGTTCTCAGCAATGCTCAGGGAAGAAGTGAAGAGAAATATTCAATTCCAGGCCCTTCTTTGGAAATATTGGCTCACTATGTACTACCATGAATAGCTAGAACTAATTGTACACCATGCTGGGCTCTTCAGAACAATTCACTTCAAAATGGTCTCTGACTAGAGATCTGCACGCCTCAATCCAAATGATTTCAGGATAATTCTGTTGCAGGTCTGATGCACCTGAAATCAGAATTTGGACCTAAATAAAATAGCTGTTATTAAATTATTATTATCATCATTGCTATTATCTCTGTGTAAACAAAATACCACATACCATGACGAAACTGCTGCTTTTATCTCTCTTTGTAATGCTCCAAATCCTGTAATCTAATTGTTACACATCCTTGCTCAAAAGAAAGGCTCAAATATTAGCTTAAGGTTGTAATAGTAATTAGCACTGCAGAAGCTTAAGCTATCTGTGTAGATCACAGGGTTTGCTTACCACATACTTTATCAGTAGGTTAGCTCGGGCACCTTATCATCTCACACTAGGAATCCTGAGTTCAGCTGATTTTTTAGGAGTCTGTCTGTTCTGAATGTTTGTTCTTTATCTCTTAGACTGTGGTTGAACATGCATCAAACACAGAAAGGAATGTAAGGGGTGAGGGAGCAGGAGAATGGGGAAAACCAAGTGTTCTGGCAGTGAAATGGTACTAAATAATACCAAAATGTACTTGAAAGAGGAGTGGCAGTAGGATCTGTATAATTGATGGTAGTACCAAGACAGAAGTAGGGTTTCATTCTCCACTGACAGAGCAAGGGTAGTAATTCACACCCAAACACTGCATCTGTCAGCTGAACACAGAGGTGAGCAGAGCAACTCCGCTGCCATATACACCAGGGAAATTCCAGCACCAGAGATTTGGAGACTGGACGCTCTGGCTTTGACACTGTGGCAAGTTTACTGTATGCCTTTACTGAGAGCATTTTAAATTGGACTTTTGAAATGCAATCCGGTTTGTCTTCTGGTGCCTCTGTTTATTAACTATGGAGAGGGAATAATAAGGCTCATTCCATAAGATGTTTTCTGCTAGTGTCCTCTTTTTTGCTCTTGCCTTAATTTCAACATTCTGAAACAAGGTATAGGATTATAAGGATCCTTACTTTTAACAGAGTGGTTGTTTTTAAACTCTGAAGATAAAAGAGAAGGAAAATCCTAACTCAAGATATTAAGTTGAACCCTGTCCTTCAAGAACAACCAAGTCACTCTATAGACATCTTAAATCATAGATCCCTCCCCACAAAATCACACCCTCCAACTTTTGTTTCCTTCTCCCCTACAATAACACCATTTTCTCTCTGACCACAGCTCTTGGCAAGTCTTCCTTTCCATGTTTGTCTCTCCCTGTGCACACCTACTCCCTCTACAAAAGTCTCCTCTCTTCTGCTGGCTTGCCAGGTGCATTGTGTGAAGATCCAAGAAGTCACTCACAGGTAGCTGAGCTGGCTGGTTTGCATGTACTGACTGGCCAGCTGGCAGCCCAAGCCAAGCAATTAGCTAACGAGCTTATACCACAGCCTTTCACTCACACGAGCTGTGCTTTGTCTCACACGCCACTGATTTTCATAATATATGTAGGATATTTATATCTTTTAAGCTTTTACCTCTCTAGAGAAAGGGGTGAAATTAGCCACCAGGTTCAGAATACATTGCTGGGCACAGGATTGACAGATGGAGAGCCAGATGGACAGACAGCACTCCTATAAAAGCCTTATTTCCTTAGGAAAAGAGGCCGTTGGGTCTAAGCACTACTAGTACAGGGTTACAGGATGGATGGGGGGGGATTATAACCCTCATTAACAGATGTCATGTGTCAGACACTCCTGCAGAGAGATGCAGAGGGAGAGTAAGGAAAGCACCTTATTTTGCTTTGCAGGTGTGAGTTTCAGTCCTGTTCTGACTCAAGTAAACTCACAGCAGACTGGCATAGCTACACATTCAAAAGGGAAAAGGAAAGGAAGGCAGATTTGTCACTAGCCCCATTAGTCCTTTGCGGATTGTCATTTAAAGGCATTCATGTGGCCTTTCCTAATCTCACCCAACAGGCTCATGAAAGATTTTCTGATGTTTTCTTTACCCAGCCCAAGAGGGTAAATGAAGTAGCATATTAAGATTGTAGTCCCTTACCCTGAAAATTATTTGAACCCATCCTCTGGCCCAGCTGCACTCTGAAAATGGCTGGATCAGGCATGATCAGGTCTAACAGGCTACATAGTCTATATCTGGGGATTTCAAATAGGAAAAAAGGCCAGTTTTAAATGTACTGCTTACTGAATCTTAAAACCCAGCACTTAACCTCATTTTCTAAATCTGTAGTCACTAAATATGAAAATGCTACAGCAAAAATTCATAGACACACAGAACAGCTTGGATTGGAAGGGATCTTAAAGATCATCTAGTTCCAACCCTGGTTCCATGGGCAGGGTATTTAATCTCTGCAACCCTTCTCTGGGGTTTAGTAGTAGTGGTGCACTAGCACAGGTTTTGGACTGGTCCTTGTTAGACTCATGACTGAGTAACAGTCTATAGGATCAACCACCTGTTTTATTTAGCCATTTTTTACCACTAGATAGAAATTTTTGTAGCATCCTTCCTTTGTAGTATCCTCAGCACCACAGTGAGCTACCATGTGAAGTGGGGAATGTAAAGGAAGTAAAAGGTAAAATACCTTAATTGGGAGGCTTATCATGTGCAGAGTTGATATATGAACAAAATCTGGCCCCAGAGGTTATGGAATTCCTGCCAGGACAGTGGATGGAAACCCTTGGTTGAACCCAATTTCCTGCTTGAAGAGCTGTTGCTCAGCAAGCATGCTTTGAGTTGTCCTCACTGATGGATTCATCTGAAGCCTGGATGTTGGGTTGTGGATGCTCACTGCAACACGGGCAGTCCTGAAATGGAGAGAATAAAAAGTTTCAGAAAGTAATGTCAATTACTGCATTTTAGAAAGCAATTGTGTTGCTCCCAGTTTTATTTAAATTTGTAGGATAGCTGTGAAAACATCTCATTATTTTAATGCTGTGCATAAAGTTATCATAGCCAAGGGTAACTAGTACAATAAAATAAGCACAGATGCTGCTGGAGCTTTTCAGAACAACTAACTTTCACTCCACACTTTCCAGTAATATGATGCACCTTCAGTACTGAATGCTTTGTAATCAATCCTTTTCTTTCACTACAGAAGTTCCTCTTAAAAAAACACCAGATCTAATCTTCAAAAATATTTGCTGACTTCTGAAACATGTTCTCATGCCTCTGAGTTTGAAGTTACAGTGGAATATTTATTATGTAGGATGGCAATCCAAATAATCTTATTTTATCTGAAAGTATATAAAGGTCGTATCAAAATTTCATTGGAGTTCTGTCTGAGGAAAAAGAAGTTGCTTGCTTATGAAATTCTGTTATAAATGCATTTAACATCTGGTCCTGCAAATGTACATGATTGTTTCTTTGTGACCCCTTGCAATGAATAAAGGCAAGAGATGTGAGTAGAGATGTGCAGGATTAGATCCCTTACTTTATGTAATTTTTTTTCCTATGGCATTTCAATGATAAAAGACCAATTTCTGCCCTTGCTTAACCTCCAGCAACCCCACTGATTTCCTTGTTCATTCCAGATTGTAATGAATGACTTTACACACTGGAGCCTTTTTATTCTTTCCCTTCCAGATTGAGTGTCTCAGCCCAGACAATGGGCCCCTGCCTCCAGGAGTGTGCAACTGAAATAAATCCACGGACTTGAGCAGCCGTGCTCCATCGCGACCGCAAGCCGAAGCTGAATTCTGACACACAAACTTCCATGGAACATAAGCCAGGGGAGAGCATACAGGTGAGCAGCATTTTTAACTCCTTAGCATGGCTTGTGTTCATATCAGCCCTGACTCATGGGTTATACACATAGGGTATGTATTAAATATCACTGTACTTGCACCACGTGTGTCTAATTGAGATAATTATGGCTGTTGGAGTGCTGGTGGGACTTGCAGTCTTTAATGCACTTATCCCCACAACATCTAATAAAGCAAGGAAGTCTTTTTATCTGTATATTATACAAAGGAAACTGAAGCCTAGACAGTTTTTTTTTGCTATGCCAGGGAACTGAATCTGGGTTTTCCAAGCTGAAAGCTAGCACTCAGTCTGTTGGTCTGTCTTGAAATAAGCAGTACAAATAGCACAGAGAACAGCGCTTCTTGTAAATTGGGGATACTGAACTACTTCACTGTGATACGTCAGACATGATAAATTGCTACCGTTAAATAAAGTGTTAGGGAATTGTCACGTAGCTATGGAGAGGCCACGCTGTTATTAAGGATGCAAAAGGCATCTATTTCAGCTTATTCTTCCATATCCATATTGACTCTGAAGTGCAAACAATAATGAAAACTAAATTTTGCCAGTAAACTAACACAATTTATCTGGAGGACAGTGTAGAAAGTGGGAGCAGAGCTCGATCCTTCCCTGCTTGTGAGTGGTGACGTGTCAGCTGATGAAGGCAGCCCAGGCAGAAGGCAGAGAATATTCATGCTATTTACTGTTCTGGTGAGGATTCAGTGAGACAAGCTGGGGGTTGAGTCCTAAAAATCTAACAAGGATTGGAAATGTGTATCAGAACCAGTCACTGTGCTCAGATCTGCTGTGTCAATACCACAAGATCATCATTTTCTCTGTTGTCATACAATAATGTGGGTACTTTGCCATCTCAGAAGTCAATGGTTGGTTCAACACATGAAAAGGAGGTGCCAGAAGTGAAGGTGTTGGGGAAGTGGGGGCTTTATTCTGCTGGCTCAGACATTATTCTCTAAAGGGCAGAGATGTCTCCAGATCTATTTCTTTAGTAAGACCAAGTCTCTCTGTGATTGAAATAACTGGCTTTTTATTTCCCAAGAGCATCTAACATGTGAATGGGACTATTATTATGAATTTTGTTATTGCACAGGCATAAATCTGGAGTGATCACAAAGTTAGTCAAGATACATGGCTTTATTGGAGAATTCAAAAATATCACACATGCGTCTAAACCAGAAGATTTCATCAGAAAAAAAAGTCTTTTTCATGAGGTTATGTCTTGAATATGGCTGTAGATTGGCCTTCTAAGTTTTATTTGGTATTGTTTGATATGCTGCAGTATTTCATTGTAATTTAATGGCAATTCCTATTCACACAGCTATTCTAAATAGCTTCTTATACGTACCTATTACCTTGGTAGTCAGGTTTCTATATCAAATCCTGAACATTCCATTATTATTAAAAGTATAAAATCTATCTATTCCATCTGCTTTGTACAGTAAGGTGAACAAAATTGGATGTAAAGTCACAGTATGGTAACAGGGTAATTATTTTTTGGAGTTTCTTCTAATATACTTATGGTCAATTGTATTGAAGATGTATTATATCACAGTTGTTCATGGCTGTTTTATCATGTGTTGTGAATTGAGAAATATTTTATCCTATCCCTGGATTTAAAAAAGCATGCTTAAGATTTTTAGAGAGGAAAATATGTCTTTGAAAAGGTGTAATTTGATCCTCTGAGCAATGTATACAATTCTTGACATGATCTACACCTTCTTGATGAAGATCTTTCTTCTTCCTAAGACATCACTGGAATTTCTGGGGATAAGAGAGACCTTATTCTACTTCAGTAGACTGAACAAATCAGCATCACATTTGAAGTTCACTTTATATGGTACATACAGTATGTTTACACAATCCCAAAATCCTTACTTCAAGAACAATTGTCTTCCATGGAAGTGGCCTGCTGAAATGTTTTCCTTAGCATAATAAAAGAAAAGGAAAAAAAAAAGGAAAAAAGGACGTATTTACAGAGTTAAAATATAAACAATACACAGGGAAATAGAATGTAATAGGCTTAGGGAAAGGAGAATACAGACCTATATGCTTACAGTGCCTTCCACCTAATTGCCTATAAAGAATTGTCTTGTGCATATTACCCACATCAGAGCATGGTCTATAAGCCTGGGTGTCAGCTGCAGAGCTCAGCTGCTGTTTGTAAATGGTATTAACTGTGCTCTTGGTTTTTCTGTGCTTAACTGTATATAGTTTTGTTTTATTGGCACTGTACTGTAAGCATATTCTGCACTATGCAAATATAAGAGCTGAGAAGCATATGGGCCGAATCCTGCAACATTCACTCAGGCAAATGGCCAATTCACTTGATGGGAACTTTTCCTGAGTAAGCAGTCGGAGCAGACTCTCAGCTCCATCGTATGCCTCGGCTTGTTTTCAGGTATGACAACAGATATTGGTGCTTTGCAAGGAAGGAAAGGAAGGGTGTAAGACCCAGTACTGAGGGTAGAGGGGCTTAGCTCTGTTCTTCTCAAGAATTAAGATCTACTGAGATGCTACAAAGGCACAGTCAGCATAGAATGATCCTCTCCAGCCTTTAGCAGCCTGTTAAAAAAATCTGCTAATAAAAGGAAAGACCCTTACAAAAGGAAAGTGTCTTCAGGATGAGAGGAAAGGGCCTCAAGTTGTGCCAGGGGAGGTTTAGGCTGGATATTAGGAAAAGTTTCTTCACTGAAATGTGACCAGATATGGGAACAAGCTGCCCAGGGAAGTAGGGGAAATCACCATCTTCAGAAGTGTTCAAAAGACTTGTGGATGTGGCACTTGAGGACATGTTTTACTGATGGACTTGACAGTGTTGGGTCAACAGTTGGGCTGTTCCAGTCTTAGTAATTCTGTGACTGAATACGTGATAGCATTTCTCTGTCCCCAGTCTGGACATCTCATGGTACCAGTAGTGGAAACATCTCTCTAGTCAATGCAGATGGATTTAAGCTGCAGGAATTCATGGAGTGAAGAGAAAGGGAAGGGAAATCCTGCTTTTGATAAAGAGGACCAGTGATTTCTGCTCCAGCACCTTGTTCAAGAGCTTTGTCAGAGAGACATAATTCAAAGTGGGAACTTCAGGATTCAGCTCTGCATCCAGCTCTGTTTCAGCCCTGCCATCTATCATACAGGAATGGGGTTTCACCCTTTAACTGTGTAGGTGGCTAAAAGCTCTGTCCCGTTTCCTGATCTCTATATATTACATAGTCCAAGCTGTGGTGACAAGCAATATGTGTGGACTTCAGGTCCAAGACCTACAAAAGCTCACACAGGTGCTTTTCTTAATTGACTCCAATTTTGTCTACACTGCCCCTCACAGCTTGATATGTATCAGAGAAGCTGGATTTGATCTAGCTACCATGGGAACCAGTGCAGCACTGATGCTGTAGCACACATTTCAGCATGATCCCCACACAGACCCTGGTTACCCACTTGGGGCTGCTAAAATGTGTTGAGCACTGAGCTGTGTGTTCCCAGTGCTAATGTCATCCCTAATAGCTACCCTGATATTAGCAGTGGTACCCATATTTTTCTTTCTCTTGCAGACATTTCTTTCAGCAGTGCCTGATTGGAAACTTAAGCTGCAGCCCTTACTCATGTTCCTCATCCTCATGCACCTTTTAAACAAAATTGCTAATTCAAATAGACGCTTAAAGGTCAAACACTCCAGACCTGGTTTTGCAAACCTTCTTGTACATGACTTCTCCCCTTGTATTTAAAAAAAAAAAAAAATTCTCATCAGGAAATGTTGGCAAAAAGGGTTTAATTACAGAAATCATTTTGCACCCTATGGAGAAAGCATGAAGAATGGCATATTTCCACATTTGAATTGCACATTCATCAAGAAAAGAGTGATTTCCCCTTAAGAATTTTCTGGAGGAGTAGAAAAGAGCATTGAACCCTGGGGTGTGTATTTTATAGTCTCTGAAAGGCAAATGGTTTCACTTCCATTGATTAAAATACATAGGTTTTCCCTCTGGATTATTCTCCTGGATGTAGGAAAAAAATTAAAATCTTTAGTAGTGGCTGTCAAGTAGTGCAGCCCCTCAGGAGATGTCTCCACTAAGGCAAAAGGGCTCACCAAACCAACTGCTGCTGAACTTGGCCAGCAAGAAGCCTTTGACCACCAGATGTTGCTTTTTTTGCTTGATGAATGGGGACTTTACAAAATGTGTTTTCATTGTTTCGTTGGAGAGAATGTCAACATGGAAACACAAACCGGCATTGGGAACACCAGGTGCCAGTCGGAGTGGCAGCTCCAGGACTTGCTGTCCTTGCTCTCTGGCACACAAGGTCTAACAGG
This sequence comes from Molothrus ater, assembly GCF_012460135.2. Lineage (NCBI taxonomy): Eukaryota > Metazoa > Chordata > Aves > Passeriformes > Icteridae > Molothrus > Molothrus ater. The sequence continues at coordinate 85,084,600 of NC_050479.2, forward strand.
CATTAGTCTTGTCATTCACCTTCTCGTCCCACAGATGTGGCTTCTTTACAAACTCTTCCAAACCCTTCATGGAGGAAAACTTGGCTCAATAGTCACTGTTGTCAAGGAGCAAAGTGCAAATTGCTGGGGCGCAGGACCCAGGCACAATGTTGCAGGCTGATGAACACTGATACTTTGAATGTACATCTTCATAAAATATGCTCCAAATTGTTATGCAGCACACTTCTGTGACCACAGTAATTCACTGTGAATTGAAGCAGGAGCAGGATTTTCCTAAGCAAAGTCACTTTTTTCCATTAAATTACTATTGTTCTTTTTTTTACCAGGAGCATTATTGTCTAGTTCTGTTAAAAGAAAAAGGCCAATTACACAAACAGTGCTGACCTGTTAAACTTGAATTCACCAGCCAGAATTCAAATAAACACCATTCTACTCCCCACTTGAGTTCACTGATTTTTTTTCTTAATAATGTCACTTGAGTTTAAAAAAAACCAAAAAAAATGTCTGAGGTGAATGGGTATATCAACTAAGTGTTTCAAAACCACAGGAAAGTAATGCAAACTGTAAGAGCACTAAGAACAAGAAAAAGAAAAAGTTATATGTAATTGGAAGAGAAGATGTTCCATTTCCTTTCGAAAATCAAATGCAAACTGCTCATGTGACTGATTTAGTATTGAACAAGAGAGGAAAAATTGCTTCTTGGCATTTAAATGGAAATGTTTCTTGTTCTGAAATTTTGGAAGCTTGCATACTGTATGATTTTTGAAAGGCTTATACAATTACCATTGAATTTGGATGAGGTCTATTCCTAACAATATATATATTTCTCAGTTAAACCTTTTCCTTCCGGAGACCTAAATTACCTTTGTCTAGAGTCTAGATTCCTGATGTGGAATATATTCCAGAGGTAATAAGGCCAATGCAAATATATTTCATTTTTAATATGTATGTCTGAAAAAAAACAGTGAACAGCAGCAGCTGTTTTGCAATGCAGACCTTTATGTCGAGGACTCTGCTGTTTTAGGATGATCTGATTTGCTGTGCACCTTTTTACTGAGATTTCTGGATTTGGAATAAAACACATATCTTACCTCTTGCTTTCCACAAAGGCTAGAAATTTTAGGACAGAAGAAAAAGGCAGACCACAGCAGACTTGCACCTGGCTGATTTAAAGGTATGCCATGAAGAGGATGATTCCCATGTAGCTCAAAGCACTGCAGGAAGTACTGCAGTCCATTATGTTCAGCACTCCTCTTACAATGCGGTTTTAGGGCTGAATCCAGTGTCACTCCAAGATTTGTGATGTCAACACAAATCCTGTTGCTGAAAAGTTTTGTAAGAGTAAATTTTGAGGAGGGACTCGAAAGAGAAAAATGTGATTATTTGGTGAATGAGAAAATGATAGGCTGAGTGTAAATGGCAATGGGTGATATAGGCTGACAGGGATGTTATTGAGGACATGCCCAAGGTCAGGCAGTGAAGCAGTAGCAGGGCCTGACACTTAGCAACACTGTAACCCTCTCTTTCTTCAGAGCATGTTGAATAGCAGCATTAAACAGACCTAAATTCTTGTCACTGCTGTTAAAAATTATTAAAAAACAGATAAAACCAAACAAATTCCCCCCCCAAAGAAATAAAAGGCAGAAACCGGTAGCATTGATCTTCTTTCTGAGAATTTGATTTTAATTATCAAACAGCACAATTCTGTAAAATAAGTTAAAAAATAGTAATTGATAATGATAGTAATGTCATCTCCTGACACCATTGTGGATGATGCCCCCTGACCCCAAAAGCAAGACATTATGCAAGCTGCCTAACTAGAGGCACAGGAGAAACAGAGGTTTCCTCCTCCTTACGATCTGTGCTGAAACTAGAGCCCACCTGACCCCAAGAAGAGAGGGAGTTTCACCATAGCCAGGCCATGAAGGCACCACCTGAGGCAGATCTCCACTTCTTGCCTCCATCCTGATCCCCACTCCATTCTCATGCTAAAGCCAATGCTATTCAGACCCATTCTCATGCCTAATCCATGCCCAAGACCAACCCGTTCCTATCATACCCAAGCACGTCCTCTCCTGTCCTATTACCTTCTCATTCTCATGTCCACACTTGATCCATGTCCTCACCATGCCCATACATCTGTCCATGCCCACATCATGTCCATCCCCTCCCCATAGCCCCGTCCATCCTCTCCCCATGCCATGCATGCCTATGTGCATGCCCAAATCTCCTTCATGCCCATGCCATCCCGGGCCCTTCTCCCAATGCCCATGCCTATGTCTGTGTCCTCCCCGATCCATGCCTCTGCCATGACTGCATCCTGCCCATGCCTGTGCCTATTCCCTTCTCATGCCAATGTCTGTGTTCTCCCCACGCCCGTGTCTATGTACATCCCTGGCCCACGTCTATTCTGTGATCGTGGCCATGCCCATGTCTGTATTTCCTCAGCCCCACGTCCCTGCCGTGCCCGTGTCTGTGTCCTCCTGCCCAGCCCCACGCCTCTGCCATGTCCATGCCCATGCCACCCCACGCCTGTTCCCACCCCATGCCCCTCTCCACGCATCCGCAGGCCGTGTCCGAGTTGTTCCCACGCCGCTGGGGTGGGCAGCCGCCAGCCGCATGTGCGCCTGTCATTCCAGCCGGGAGCGCCGGCTCCTGCCTCCCATTCATGTAACCTGTGTGTGTCTCTCTTTCTCTCTGTGTGTAACAGCGAGAGGGAGAGAGCGAGCGAGGCACGGAGAGAGGGAGGAGGAGGGGGGAAGCTTTAAATAAAGCCTTTGGATTGCAGCTGCTTATTTTGGGCAGTCCTACCAGGACGATTCCTGTCAGGAAAGAAGCTGGACCAGTCGTTGTTTTTTTTTTTTTTTTTAATTTATTTTGATTTTGATTTTTGGGGGTGGCAGCGGTGTATGTCTGAGCTGCCTGCGGAGATGAGCTCCGGTGCCTGCCTGTAGTTTCCACTTTGGGATCGCTGGACACAGAAGTGGCATTTCGGTGGGGGGAAGCTGCAGACATGGTAAGCTTCGCTTTTCCTCTGAAAAGTGTATTTATGCCATAGACCCTTCTTGAATTTTCCCTTCCCCCTTCCCTCTTCCTACCAAACAGCCAGGCACACAGGCTGGGGCTGGGGCGAAGCTCCCTGAATCTCTGGCTTTCCTCCCCAGCATCCATCCTTCCCTCCTGCCCAGCTCCCTGCCCTCCCCTCGCACAGTTTGCAGCAATTCGGAGGGAGGCTAAGATGCTGCGAGAAGCTTCGGGCTGGGGCGGGGGGGGATCAGGAAGCCCCAGACTGCCAAAACCTTGCTTAGGGTATGTTTGGAGTGGATTCTCCCATCCAACCTTCCCCCTCCCCGACCCTTCCCTCTGCACCCCGAGCGGTGCGGCTGTACGGGGGGAAGGCAGCAGTGCAGATTGGGAGGCACTGGAGCAAGGATGCAGCTTTAAGATCAATCGGTGTTATTTATGTAATAACATAAAAGCAGGGAGGAAAGGAAGCAGAAAAAAATAGAATAAGAAAGAAGTGCCTTGGTATTTGTCAGCCCACAAGGCTCCTTCGGCTCTGAGTCCCCCATACTCGTGTCCTGCTGCAGGGTGGTGCGTGGTGGGAGAGTGTGTGTGTGTGTATGTTTACATTTGGATCCGTTTTAGAATCGGGGGTGAGGAGGGGGTCTCCCATTTTCCAAGGAAGGTGGGTTTGCCTCCAACAAAAAGCAAAAAAAAAAAAAAAAAGAAATGCGCCTGACTGCAAGTTGAGTGACAAGTCTGTTTCTTAGGCATTAAATGTTAAAGCCCTGCTTCCAGCCATGCCCTGGCAGGATTAAAAGATCGCCCAAATAGTGTGGTGTTGGAGAAATGATGCTGGAGTGCCTGGAAGAAATGCAGTGGTTCAGACTCGTGCTTGTATTCTCAGCAATTTGCATTCTCAAATACAAATTTGGGCTGTTGAACATGAAACCAGGCTGCTACCAAAGGGCATTTATTTCCTGGGATTTGTTTTGATTGAAAATATAGTGTAAAATATCTGGGATATTTTACTTCAAAAGAAGTGGTAGTTAAGAAATTTCTAAATCTTTAAAAAATAATAATTAGCTCCCCCCAAAACTCTAGAAGTATTCACAAGGCAGTATTTATTTACTTTCTTATCATGACCACACTTAGAAATTCACAGTGGTTACAACCATGTAAGCACATGATTTGAAAACAAAAACAAAATGAAACAAAACAAACTAACAAAAAAGAATCCCAAAACCAAAACCCAGCCTAAAAAAAACATATTTATGCCACTATGTTTTTTTATGGGATATATAGTCCGAAATACATTTTTCATACAGCCAAAGCAGAAATTACTAAATGCTCATTGAATAGATGGATAAGACCTTTCTGCATCTTGAATGCATTTTCTCATGATTTTTCCTGGAAAGTTCAATTTCTTATGATTTAAAAATAATAAATAAAGAAGGCAAGACACCAAACTCCTAAATCAAACTAAAAATTAGTCTCTCCACCTCAGCCCTATCTTCCTTCTTAACTTTTTGCAGTGAAGCCTCACCTGTACAGTCGTGTCTTTTTCTTTTTTTTTTCTCCCCCGAGAAAAGTTCCAGGTGAAGGGGGGGCCATAAAATAAGAAAATGAGAGCAAGTCTTTGAAGTTTGAAGTTGTCTGTGTGCTTTTTATAGGTAAACTTCTGCTTTAGTCTGGCAAGTTGTTTGCGTGCTGCTCTCTACTCTGGGGCGCCAGAGCTGGGTAGGGGAAATTGGCAGCTCCCAGCCTATCCCAATCCCATTTCTTTCGCCTTCGCTGACCCTAATAAAATTGCCTACTAGTAGTGTAGTCCCTCCTCTCCTATGGAAAGTGCTCTGCTCCCAGCATGTGCACCATATGTGCCTGCAACACCCAAGGCTTAGCATACATTCACCTATAGCATGCCAGCAGTCCATGTATGCCACCCGCACTCTGGCTCTGGCAGGAGCCGGGGATTGGCCGTCAGGAACCCCAGCCTCTCCCCTGGTAGCTGGGGGAGGCTGGGGCTGAGCCAGTGATTTGTATTTAATTTATTTCATTGGCCTCTTCAGAGCCAGGCGCCTCCCACCTAGTGCCTCTGCCTGTAGCACTTTTATGGGCTTGGGTGGAAAAAACAAGGAGTATGTGTGTATATATATATATATATAGATATAGATATATATATCTATATCTATATATATATATGTATATCTAGTGCAGTGGGGGGGGCATAAAGGGAGGAAGACGCATCTCTTGCACAGTTTTGCAGTGAGGCAGGACTTCAGAGCAGCTCACTCGGCTCTGCCTGTGTTACAAGGCTGAAGGAATTTGCTCATTTGTGGCCATTGCGAGCTGCCCGTCCTTGCAAAATTCCCAGCTCCCAGAGTCTGCCACGCTGCTGGATCAGTCCTTGCTGAAGTGGGCTGGTTTGTAGCCAGGAGAATTATTTGCTGCCATGATCCCTTGAGAATGCAATCCCCAAGTCAGTGCATGGCCAAAGAAAAGTAGGTTCTGTGCTAGTTTGCAGCCGGTCTGGAGGCAGAGAGGGGACCGACAGTGAGGTCTCGGTGTGTGGCCGGGCATTTCCCAGGCACCTGAAAATGTAACCTGTGTTGCACTTTCTTTGGGAGCAGGACCACTGCTCTGCACCCACCATCCTGGGAAGGGGGTCTGCACACACAACTGGGGCAGGGAAGGAGGGGAGCTGCCTTTGCAGACAACCTGTTTTACTTTTTTCCCCGTTTTCCCCCTCAAAAAAGAATCACCAAGATTGGGAATTACTGCCGCTGCTCTGAGATGCACTATATCTTTACAGGGACTCTGTGCCTCAGCCTCCTTTCTCATACATACACACATGAATGTGTTCACATCTTCACAAGGGGAGATTTTCAATTAATCTGTTATTTATATGTGTGACCTGGAGAAGAAATGTGATATTTTGGTGAAGAAAGAGGGTCATTAATATGGAAAAATGTTCTCAGATTGTTCTTTGGCAAGGAAAGGGGTAAGAGGCAAAAGGAGATGCAGAAGTTTACTTCATAGTTTCCTTTTCTTATTAGCAAAGGGTCCTGGTTTAGAAAGGCTTTTCTGGGGAGATTTTGCCTTCTCTAATTTTAAAGGATAGGGAAAAATCATGGAGAGATGAGGGTAAAACTGCTCATCTGGTTTTCACTGGTGGGGGGGAAGATAGTCCCCCCTCCCCCTGATTTAATTTACTGCATGGATAGAAAAAGAGAGACATCTCTCTAATTTCAGTGGGTCTGCAGAAGGAGTGAGATTTGGGCTGAGAAGACTGCAATTTTAAGTCCATGTAGCTTAATTTAAGTCCATGTAGCTTAATTATTTTCCTTGACTCATTTAAAATAGATGCTTTCCTTTTATTTTGGTGAGGCAGATAGTATGCTGGCAAGGGAAAATGTATTTTTGTTTTACAAAGTGAATTTTTTATTTTATTTTATTTTATTTTATTGGTTTCCTGGAGTGCATAATAACGAAATGTTATTTCATTCTGTCTACAACATGCACACTATTCCAATTAAAAACGTACTCTGATTATTTTTAACCTGGTAGTTTGCCATTTCTCTGCTCAGGAGAATAAAATATTGAGTTCTTGCACTTTAAAATAGCTGAGATGCTTAAGCAGAACTACCTTTTCCCTGGGAAAGTCATTTCCAGGTCTGTTGAGTTCCCGCTTCAATGGTTCATTTTCTGACAGAATCACATCTTTACAAGAAGAAGAACTATGATCTTATGTAACTTGATGTTTCCAGATCAAAAGTTACAAATATTGCAGTAATACCATGAAGAGAGAGATTTGACAGGAGGAATGTTGCATGGCATACTTATTATTAGGATTTCAAATCAAGGCGGTTTTAAAAATTTATGGAGGAGAAAAGCAGAATTAAAAAAAGATGAATAAACAAAACCTTGCTAGTTTGATATCTTTAACATCACTTTTCCCTTTTATCTTAACTGTGTAGACAGTTGAGATTTTATTTTTTCTTTCCTTAAAGCAAACTCTAGTGTTTAAAAAATGTGTAGTTGTAATTTCCAGAGATGAAGGAGCTTGAAATTTGCTCTCTCTCAGATTTGATTCAAAGAAATGAAACCCTGTAAATCAATGTCAATTCAGATTTAAAGACTGGCTGTTACCTGCCCTGTTACAAGGTCCATCAGCATAGCTTATTGTAACTAAAAGCTAAAATACTCCGTTTCTGCTTTGAACTGACAAATTGGCGTTGTTGGGTGCTTTGACAGAGTAACTTGCACCACTTGCTAGTGAATTGGGTATTCATGGATTCTTGACCGATATGTTTCAGAGAAAAAAGTCCTATAATGTAACACTTTTTGAAAGCATGAGTATATATGTGCATTTCCTCTTTGCTCTAGATTAAAAGGAAAAAGATCATGGAGAGATTTATATCTTAATTATGTCAGTCTAACATGAGGAGTGGTGCTGTAGCGTGGCTATAGGACTTACAGTAGTCAGGAATAAATGTACAATTTTCATTCTTCTGTGCTGTTTCACCCTCGATTCCCTTGATAGATAAATAATTTTGTTAGAAACATATAACATTTTTTTTTTGCCAGCTGTTCTACTCTCCCTGGAGCATCTGTAGAGACAGAGTTGAAATGTGAGTAGGAGGGCATGTTTCTTTGTCTGTGTGCAGTGACAAACACTTCTTACAGAAAGTTCAAATTTTGGAAAGTTTAAGCCTTACTCATGAAAATCCTTTTGCCTTTATACCAAATTGCTTGGAATGGAGCTGTTTGTGCTGTAGGGGGATTCAAACTTCATTGAATGTTGCCCTGCTGGGTATCAGCAGAGGTGATCTTTTGAATGTGAAGATGTCCATGAAAGCAGGCACAGATTTCTCTGTTCTTCCAGTGTGTTGGCAGCAAGAAGAAGGAAAGCACATTATGAAACTAATTAGGGCTGACAGATAAGTTTCCTTTTCCAAGTTAGAGTTGCTTTCTAGGATGTGACACAATCCTTGTTCTTTTTTTTTTGAGTGGGGGGAAGAAGGAAGAAGGAGAGAGGAGTTGCTGATGGTCGGTTTAGGTGGAGGAGCTCACTGAAGTGCATTTATTTATCAGTTCATTTAAATGGGCATGGCTCAGTGAGATTTCACCGATATCTCCACATTTTAGTGAAGTAGCAGTTGCTGTGGTCTAGGATAAGCACTGCAGTCCAGAACGCTGCTCCACTGCCCTAATCACTGCTAGGCACTGGTGGCAGATGTGCTACCCCAGCAGCAACAGCAAACATGAAAGCAGGAGATGTCTCACTCCCCATTAATTTAGGTCTTGTGATTATTCAGTGCAGTTTTCTCTTTAGGCACTGAGTAGAAGCTGTATCACTTGCCTGCACAGGTGTTTGCACACACTGAGCCTTCAAAGTATTCTGGAGATTCATTAGTTATACAGTAAAAAGTTAGAAACAGAAGATTAAATCCTATTTTTCTATTTTAGTCTAACCCTGCATCATGTATGCAATAAGGGCTCATAGGCTTTGTTCTCAACTCCTCAAACTCCAAAATGTGTACTGTAAGTCTTAAAATTGCTTTTTAAAAATCCAGTCTGGGCCTGTTTGTTCTGGGAAATATTTGGTCTATTCATAAGATCAGTCTTGGTTTTCTATATCAGGAGCTGCACCCAATGAACCTTATGGATCCCTTCCAACTCAGGATATTCTATGATCCTATGATATCATGCTGTGTGGAGTATAAGAGAAGTCAGGATTCATTTCCTAGGCAGCAGCATCTTCAAGCACTGTCTGTTCACATAAGAGCAAAGTCCTGGAGGCCTGAAATTCATAAACAATTTCTTCCACTGGGTCATCTGGACTTACATGGGTCAGTCTTACAAATGAACTGAACACCCAAATTTTATAATGGAAGGTTTTCAATATTCTGCTAATTCCTTTTGAAGTGCCTCCATGTCTTTGGATGCTGAAAACCATTTCATCCTTATCTCTGTAACATAAAGAAGAATAGGAAGGGAGAGTTTGGTTAGCCAAAAAGCTTTTAGAAGTGACTGCCAGAAGTGGTTGGAAAAACTGACAGAGCATGAGAGACACTGGAATTTGCTTTCTGCCTGTTGATACAAACAGCATTAGGTGGTTGGGCTGTGGGCAGCACAGATCCTGTCAGTTTGGAACAAGCAAATGCTTCTATTTCTAGAAAATTGCCCTTTGGGCAGCTGGGTTTAAGGTGTGATCAGCCTTTTGGCACAGATTTTTGTTCTAGAAAGCAGAGAACCATTTCAAGAGCCAACTGGCCGATGTGTTCCCGCAGACAGAGCCGTGATCAGGGATTATTTATGGTGTTTCCTTACGGTGGTGCTAAAACAATGCAAAGTTCACACAGCCTTTAATTGCTTCTTGACACTTCAGCAGATCAGCCTCTGAGCTGTCAAGATGATGATCCATACGCTGCAACACACTCTGACACAATTTTGAAATGTTGAGTTGAATGGACTTGCCCAGCATTGCCCACAGTCCTGGGGCATCACTTGGCTACCTTAAACTGAAACACATTTGTCCTCATTCTACAATCCTCTGCTTAGTGAGTACAAACCTCCCAGCTCTGCAGCGGGTGAGACAGGGATTGTAAACCTCCTCTTCTACTCCCCATTCTCACCGCTTCATCTCCAGGCCAGCTTGGGTAAAACACTGTCTTGTAAATAATGACTGTTTCATTATTCAGACACTTGAATAAGGCAACTTTCATTGTGATTTTTACTTAAATTACGGGTCTCCAATATATACTTTTAAATCATATTATTGGTCTGTTAGTCTCATTTTTGTTGATTTCTTTTGGCTTTATGGAGTCATCCAAGAGATAGTAGCTTTGTGACATTGCCTCATTTTTGTCACTCTCTGTGTGTCAAAGGCTTAGTTTAACAGAGTACTCTGCTCCTCTAAACAGATCTCTCAGTCCATCCCACTCAGCCTAGTCTTCTCCTCATGCCCTGCCTCATCCAGCTCCTTTCTACAATCCTGTTTTCACCTCTCTAACCCCTGCTCTCCAAGTCTCTCATCCCAACTTCATTCAGTTCCTACCAGCTTGAGGTCATGCCAAGAACCAGAGAGCATCTCTGATTGCAGTTCTGACACTTGAATACAGACCTGGCACTTCCCATAGCATAAAACATCTTGTCTTGTCATACACAGGTAGAAATGTAAGTGATGGAAGCTGGCAAATATGTACAAATGCACCCAGGAGCATGTAGCAACGGTGTTTTTATCAGAGATGCCTAAACTTGGCTTAATTCAAACAGATAGGCACAAAACTCATTAGAAGAAAAACAGTTCTCTCCCAGGCAAATTTCAAGTCCTTCCTCTAAAGTCCTAAAAATCCCAGAGGAGGTTTCAGAAAGAAAGCTAAAGCCTTTTTTTTTTTTTTAACGTTAGTAAAACAACATATTTTTCCTTAGCCTTATTCTCAGAATCTGCTGAACTGTTTTGACTGAAATTTTCCAAAAAACTTCAGCCTGAGGCAGACAGCTGGCATGGAAATTTTCAGGCCAAACAATTTGCTTAGTATAGTTATAGGAAACTGTGAATGCTGTTTTATTATTAAAGCTGCTTCACTCTTCCCATAATTGACAGCACTATCAACTTTGCCTTTCCCTAATAAACAGAGAACTGGAGATTGTGTTACAAACTAATTTCGTACTTGTGTGTTTTATAGATTTTTTTTTTTATATTGGAAATTTATTATAGATCTGACACATGCATTTCAGCATATGTTAGCAGATGATGAAATCTCAAGCTTCTTGGAAACTGAAGTGAATACAAGTAATGAGAATCCCACAAAGTCACATCAAAGTGATACAGCATTGCAGGATTTGTAGGATGGAATTAAATCCAAAGAAATCTCAGGAGATCTTGCACTGATGGAGCAAACCCACAAATTCCCATGTATCGCACCCTCAGGTTCAGTGTCCTGTTGACAGAGGAATTCTTATTTAGTATAGCAACCTTATATTGTAACAGCAACTGTTATCACAAACCAGAGCCAAAAAAAAAAAAAAAAAAACAAGGGGGAAAAACCAAATGGAAACCCAGAAAACTGAAAGAACATATAATTGCATTTTGATGTGGCCAGCTTTTTTCTCTGTTTATCATCATCACAGGTGACTCTCAGGCTGCAGTTTCACATCAGATCCAAATTCAGGACCCACTGGCATGGAAGGAGAGGGGTCCTGCTCTCCCCCTCTCCTCCCATCCCAATGTCCTCCCTCCCCACCTTCTGTCCTTTGACTCCTTCAGAACATGTCTGATGATTTATGCCTTTTTGACAAGGGCACTAGTGGTAGGACAAGGGGTGACAGTTTAAGATAAGAGAGGGCAGATTTAGATTAGATGTTAGGAAAAGCTCTTTCCTGTGACAATATTGAGGCAGTAGCACAAGTTGCCCAGAGAAGCTGTGGATGCCCCCAGGCTGGACGGGGCTCTGAGCAACCTGGTCTGGTGGGAGGTGTCACTGCACATGGCAGAGGGAGCTGGGATTAGGTGATTTTTAAGGTGCCTTCCAACCCATTCTGTGATTCTATGATTCTACAATTTAATTTATCAACCCAGGACAAAACAAGCTCCATCTTTTGCTTGGGGTTTTGGTTTATTTCTGATGACTTAGTGACTTACATTGAGTCAATGTGGTGGAATCATTTGCCAAGGAGAAGAGAGAAAGAAGGGGGTACAAACAGCTTGGTGGTGGTGATGGGGGTTTAGGCTAGTCCCATGACCAAGGAGTTTTTCTTAGCATGCCAACTATTTACAGCAGTTTGATTGTACTGATATGAAGTCTAATTTTATTCATGTTAAAATACAGAGTGCACTTTTTCATTACAGTCTTCTATCTTCAGGACAGTCTTTCAAGCCACCCTGTTTAGTGGGCCTTGAAGCAGCTGTCCTCTAACAATTTGCTGGATTCTTTTTGAACCCAGCATGTAGTTGTGATTGCCACAAGAAAAAGTTTCAAAATTTAAAGTCATGCTATGAGTGAATAAGCCTTCCTGTTTTTCTGCTTTAACCTCTCAATTTGGTAATTTCATTAGATGACTCCTACTTTGTGGGTTATACAGCAGGATAAATTCCTTCTACTCTTTGGTTTTGTTTTTCTATTCCAAGATGAAAATCCTCACCCTACTTTATCTATTCTGCAAGTCTTTCCATATTCCTGATAATCTTTTCAGCCTTTTCCTTTTCCTCTGTCTTTATTAGTTCTGCTCTGTATTTTAGACATGGGTAGAACAAAAAATGTATGCAGCATTAAGACAGAAATGCATGTTACCTTATAAAACATCATCCCATATTATATTTAGCCAGGAGAAAAGGAAGTTTGAGGGGACCTTATAGCTTTCTGCAATTCCCTGAAAGGAGGGTGTAGCCTGGTGGGGGTCAGTCTCTTCTCCAAGTTACAAGTGACCGGACAGGAGGAAATGACCTCAAGTGGCACCAGGGGAAGTTTAGATTGGATATTAGAAAAAATTTCTTCACTGAAAGAGGGACCAGGCATTGGAAAGGGAGAGGGACTCAGGCTGCTGAGGGAATGAGGCTGTGATGGGATCACCATGGCTGAAAATGTTCAGTAAGTGTGCGGATGTGATTCTTAGGGACATGGTATAGTGGTGGCAGTGCTGGGTTAATGGCTAGGCTCAGTGATCTTACAGGTCTTTTTTAATATAAATGATTCTATGATTTTTCTCTTTTCATTGTCCATTTTTTCCCTAATGTATCTCAGAATCTTTCCTGTGCATTTAACTGGCACGAGCAGAGAGCCAGTAGTTGTAGAGGGCATCCCATGGAGACCCCTCAACCAACCTTCTGTGGGGCACCAGTTAATTTACAGCCCATATTGTGTATGCATTGTTAGAACTGTTTTTCCCTTTATGCATTATTTTGCTTTTACTGATACTGAATTTCATCTGATGTTTTTATCACCCAGCTTGTTACCCAGTACTGTGAAAGTAGGTTGTAGCATAATGGTTGGAGGCTTCATGAGAGAATCAGAAAGCCCAGCAATGAAACAGGCTCTCATTTAGACTTTTATTCTTGTCCTGGGGATAATCTGAGCAAATATATAACCAACAAAATACCCTTTATATAAAGTAAGAACAACCAGCCTGCCTGTCTTGTGACATCTGACTGTGAAGTTGTCTGTTGCTCAAATGTTTTTCTTCTCATTGTCAGCATCTAACAGTCTTTTTTTTCTCATACTTCTTTCTAGCCAGTGTTTGCTCTTCCCAAAAGCAGGAAATTATGCCCTTGCTTCCTCCACACAGCACCACCAGAATCCTGATACCAAGGGACAACTTAATGATCATCTTCTCACAGCCTGACATGTTTCCCCTGTACCTCCATCTTCTTTCTATCCTAAAATCCCTCTTGTGTTCATGATGCACTGCAAAGACACCTGGGATTTGGAAACTTTTCCTACTTTCTTGGTTTTGCTTTTATCTCACAAGAAAGTGTGAGCAGACAAAGCCACCTGCCTGTCACTTAGAGCCCTGTTTCATGGCAAGCACTTGGGTCTACCTGAACAGGGCTTTCTTTAGGGCTTAGCTTTTATGGATTATTATTGTTGCTGCTGTTCACAATCTTATTTGGGATTGGAGGGATGCACAAATGACTCGTTTAGAAGCTACAAACCATTGCTTGCAGCCCTGCATATCCCCCATATGCTTTAAAATGTCATCTGTTTGTGGCTTTCTGTGCTGAACGCTGTTGATCACAGGCTCTGGAGAGCAACTTTATTGTACACCTGCATCACTTTGCTTTGTATTCTTTTATACCTCCTGCATAATTAATATTTTTTTCAATTTTATGTATTTATTTATTTTGGCTGATGTCTTCTCCAGAGAGTATCAGACACAGCAAGAAACTAGTTGAGAAGATGGTAACAGAGAAGAAGGGTATATCAGAAGCTGATACTGGGGAATAAAAGTGGATCTTTTAGGGGGTGAGAAAATGGGGGAATACCAGGAAGAGAGGGACCTCTACCAACTCTTTCATCATTAGTGCTGGATTCCTGCAGCTGGTGCTCTGTTGTGCTCTGTGAACTGAGGACACTGATTCTTTTTTTCCTTTGTTTTCTTTCTTCCCACCCTCCATTTCAGAGCATGGAAGACTGAACAGTCTGTAACTTCTCTGCTCTGCAAATCAGTAAAATTGGGATACCCAGCCCCAGTAAAGATGCCTAATCTAATGTGTGGAGGCATATATTCTTCATATCTCAATACTCCTGTTTGTTTCTCTCTCCTTCCCTCTGCTCAAATGAAAACACCTGGAGTTAATGTTACACAGACTATGTGAGATCCCACCTTGCCATCATGTTTCCTTATTAAGAAATTTCATTAAGGCCTTTTATATAAAATGTGCCCTGCTTTGACAGACTGAGTGTTTGAAAGTGGACACTCCCAGCAACAGAGATTTTTTTGAAGATAACAAAAGCCAATCACATTGCATCTTGTTTCAATCCCCAAAGCACCACAATGTTTTAACTTAAACCAGGGCCAGATCCAAGAATCATTACTGTTAATTCAAAGGCTCCTGTTGGTTTTAATGGTCTCTGGATCAGGCCTTTTCACTCCTGCTGTGGAACAGACCTGGCTCCCCCAGTGCAGAAGCAAAAAATGGCCATGAAAATTGAAGGCTGGTTTGGAAAAGGATGTCATTTCCACTGCTGGACTAATTGAGTATGTGAGGCTGGGAGTGGTATAGGTTTGAGGTTTTCTTGATGTTTCCAAGTAAGTCAAAGTTCCTATAATGAAAACATGTAGAGTGGTGTTTTGTAACTATTTTTATACCTACATCAGACTTGATGTTAGTGGCTTTGAATTATTTAATGTTTTTCTTCCTCAGCTGTCATCTCCAGTGAGCTCCCATTGCAGGGCTGCGGGAGTTGTTGTGTAAGGAACAATGCAGGAGCCTGGCATTGGCTGCTTGGGGGGGTGATGTTGCCTGGTTTTGTTTTGTTTCATGTCTTTAATCCAATTTTATCCTTTTTCTTGCTGGTGAGAGGGACATTTAAGGTATTAAATCATACTGACCGGCGTGGGCTGAATATGAAGTACATGCCAGCTAAATACACAAATGGGGAGTTTTCTGCTTAAACCACTGAGCGCTAATGTCTGTCACATAGGAAGAGCCAACTATTTAACATTCAGTCTATTCAAAAAACATTATTATGTCCCAATGGTAATTTAAAATCACATCTGTTAGAACCATATGTGGGGAAAGTTTACCTTTTTTTTAAGCTATTTTTTTAAAAAATCCCAAGTTACCCTGTTTATAGGGTTATCTTCAATGTGGGCCTCTTTCAAAATTTCAGACTAATGGCCATGAAACGCCATCAGTCGAACAAATGAACTAAATGAATTCAACTATTATCTTTTTTCCTTTGCAATTAATGTGTGGGCTTTCAGAGGATATCTGCTAGTAGACATCCAGGTTTGAAAGGAAATCTATATATTGGGATCATGCTTCATGCTTCTGTTGTCTGTAACCTGATATTTGTTTGTTCATCTGAGTTATTGGATATTTCACAGGTTTTATTTGTTGCCGTTTAAGCTTCTATTAACAATGACTATGACCTTTGAAAATAGCTCTTTGGGCAGTCAGATTCTCTAATTTTTACTTTGTGGAACTGCCACTGGGTTATTCTGTCCTTAAAAACAAAAGATAGAGATTTGTTTTCAAAGCCTCCCATCATTATTATCTAACCAGCACTAACAGGCATAAACTTGAGATCCTTATACCTGAGCAGTGCTAATAGCATATCTGACATGGCAAGTGGAACACCCAGGTCAAAATATCTGCTATAGGTCCCTCATTACATGGTGGATAAAGTGCTCTGTGTCACCTCTACATTGAGTGCAACATGTTTTGCCATGTCTTTATGTACCTGTTCATCCCAGCTAAATGCAAGCACCTGAGTGAATTGCTTTGACAGATGGTAATTGGGGGCAAACAGATTTCAAGCACAGAAGTTAAAGGAGCTCTTTATTCCTTCGCCCTGTTACCTGCTCCCTCTGCTTGCTAAGGGTCTTCAATAAAAGCTGGACAAAACTAAATTCCCAAGTGGTTGGCAAGCACTGACACTCTCTGTGCTTGATGTGTGTGCACACATTGTGCATTGTGTTGTGGTAGGGAACATTTCCATTGTGCCGCCCCACTTCTCTGAATTCCAGTTTTGGATGGTGAAAACAGGAAGAGCTCTGCTTTGGTTATGGTGGCCAGGCTGGAACACCAAATATTGGTATTCAAGCTGTGATCCCCTGTGGGTAACTAAAATTGTGCGTGTTACGTGATGAATTTAGAACACTCCAGGCCTCAAGCCACCATTCCAAATAACCCCTCATAATAAACGACAAATAACTGCTCTTCTGGGACTTTTATATGTGTCAAAAGCTTAGCCTTTTGCAGAATCCCACAGAAATCTCAGCCCTTCCCTGAAGTAATGGATTTTCCCATTAAGTGCATCCACATCTGTTAGCAGCACCAAGCTTTCTACTGTTCATCCTTCACAAGTAGGCCGAGTACCTCAACGAAAAATAACCACGAAATAAATAGATAAGCATGTAAGTACTAATAAAGCCACTGTTCATGAGTTACATCTTTCCAGTGGCATCCACAGCATGGAATATTGTGCATCCCCCTCCAGCTGTGTTTTAAGCTCTGAATTTCTTAGCTAAACAGGGTGCTCATGATCCCAATGTACAGAGCACCTGACAACCCAAGAGTTAAATATGCAGCTATAAATAGCATGCCTACTTTGATGGGATGCATTGTATTGTAATTTTAGCACTAATTAAAGTGGTTGTAGGCATGAAATATCTCAGTCTTTCAGAAACATGTGTAAATATCCAAGATTAATCTGGTTTTGTTGTCTGAATGTTTTGGCAGAGTTGTGCCATTGCATATGAAGTTTTACGAGTAGCAGAATAATAAAGATGGGCTTGCATGTCAATGAACAGCATTTTTTTATTCATTTTGGGTTACTCAAGTGCTGAAGTTAAATTGGAATGCATTAATTTGTTCTTGGTTTAAAATGAGACTCCACTGTGTCCTGTAGTGAGTTTGATGCTCAGAAGGTTTTGTGGGGTTGATTGCTTCCAGATAAGTCAGAAAGTAGCTATGCTGAAAAAACCCACTTTAATTTGAATGATGTGCATGGAAAATGTGGGGGAAAAAATGAAGAAAGCTACAAGAGAAACAACACATTTTTATGTTTTTGGCACAGCTTACTTCATATTCCTCCTCCCTGTCCTTGTGTGATCCCTGAACACTTGATGGATGAGAAAGATAATTGTTGATCATTTCATGAAGCTCTGCCAGTAACACATACCAAATATAATTAAACCTTCAATTTTATGCTTTTAAATACATTTTCTCACCTGATATAGCAATTAACCACTTTCTGTCAGAGCAGAAGGAGGCAAGGTGTTTTGGGTCCTATTTCCTAGCTCCACTTAATGTGAAATGTGGGGGTTTCATTTTCAAAACAATTCCACTTTTCTGTTAGATCATTTCACCTTTGAGGTTCCATGAGAGTCATTCTGGAACGTCAGGAAAATTGCCACAAATGATGATTTTGCTTGTTAAGCTGTTTTGCATGGTCGAATTGGATCAGTTTCAGTAATTCCTTGTCTCACTAGGTAAAACACTGCAAGACTTTTGCAGCTGGGACAACGAACAAGGGAAGTTTAATGCAAATCATCTCTGATTTTAACCCTATGTCTATGGTGTATATTTCAGGCTAATTCCTTGCAGACAGTCTTTTTAAAATTTCTGTTGTCAATCTGATTAATTTTGTCCAAGGTTATTGGTTTTTTTTGTCTGTAATATAGACAAAATATTTGATTGTGATCAATTTTGATGCAGCCATGATTCTACTCAAAAGGATGATAGAAATTGTCCTTTTCTCTAAGTAAGAATACTCAAGAAAGTATCATTTTGGAATGACAGCTGTCAAACAGATGAATCAGCTTTAAGGGAAAACAAAGGAAATGACAGACTGATATTGAATGTTAACACCTGGTAGACACTTTGAGCACAGCCATCCATAGCTATAGGTCTCTGACTGTCCAGAGCCCAATTCCACTGGGACATGCAGCACAATGCATTTTGCTCTCTCCTTGAGCATGAGGGCATGCTCCATTAGCTGAGACTTGTTTTTACAGCATATGTGCCAGACAGCTTGGGCAGGAGCTGAACAACCACCAGTCTTGCAGATCCTATCCCACAGGGCAAGATAGATGATTCCCTTTTCTTGGTTGTTACAGAGACATTAATTAAAGGGCATACTCCCCAGGACATCTTTCCCAGTTCCTGGGTCAACTTTAAACTTGAAACATAAATATAAAACAAATCCAGATGTCCTGATCTAGTTACACTGAGTAGTTATTGAGTAGAGACCTTGACCATATGAAGTAGTTGAAAGGAGGGGACATGAGGACTTCTGGTCTGTTTGCAGCTCTCTTTTGTGAGCCAGGAGAACTCACTTGTGTTTTTGTCTCAATTCATCTGTCCATAGAAAAAGTTTCCTAATAACTTCCTATTTATTTCCTCTTTGCCACATCATTTTGGAGTCCTGGAAGCTCTGTCCCATTCTCCCTTCCCTAAATATATCACTGCAGTGTCCTGGCAGCATTCATTTTAGGCTACAGAAATTCAGTCCATCATTCAGTGCACAAAATTATTGAATGGGAATCAGATTTACAGTCACACTGTGAAGAAGAAAGTTAGTTGACTTGTCTTTCGGGACATTTGGTTTTATTAGGTTCCTACACATGTTTACTTTGATCCCTTCAATGTTATCCTAGAAGATGATTCCAGGCCAGATTGTAAAAATGTCAGTTTCTTCAAACATGTGAACAAAATCCTTTCTAAATTTGTCAGATCTTTTGAATTACAACTCCAGTGTTCTGTCTGAGACAGAATTGTTACTTCCACTTTGAAAAGATTAGCCTTTTAGCTGTCAGGAGCTCACAGGATCCAGCACTGTCTGTAACAGGCTTTGTTCAGAACAGGTACACTCCCAGACCAACATTGTCCCAAATTACCTAGAAATTAGCTGAATTCTGAATTATACCAAAAGAGCTGAATTCTGTGTCACTCCTGCAAAAAGTATATCTATCCTTTCTGCAGATCCCATATTCATCAGAGATTGATAATTTCAGAGCACACACTTTGGCTGGACAGTGTCTTATCCTTACCCCATGTGGAGTTCTGCATTCATCTGTGGGCCCCTCAGCACAGGGAAGACATGGACTTGTTGGAGCAGGTCCAGAGGAGAGCTGCTGGAGAGCTGCTCAGGGCTGGAGCACCTCTTCTTTGAAGACAGGCTGAGAGAAATGGTGTTCAGCCGGTAGAAGACAAGGCTTAAGGGAGACTTTATAGCAACCTTTCAATATGTAAAAGGAGCTTGTAAGAAAAATGAGGAGACTTTTTAATTGGGCCTCTAGCAATAGAACAAGGGGTAATGTTTTTAAACTAAAAGAGAGTAGATTTAGATAAGATGTAATGAAGAAATGTTTTTATAATGGTGAAACACTGGCACAGGTTGTCCAGAGAAGTAGTAGATGCCCCATCCCTGAAAATGTTCAAGGTCAGGCTGGCTGAAGCTCTGAACACCCTGCTGTAGTTGAAGATGTCCCTTCTCATTGCAGGTGAGTTGGTCTAAATGAGAATTAAAGTTCCCTGTAAATCCAAACCATTCTATGATTCTATGACTCTGTCTTCTAGGAAAGGGGGGAAAAAACAATAAGCAAGGAAGGGGGAAGCACAGCAAAGCAGACCTGGGTACAAAAATCACGCCAAGTTCCTGCCCTTGGTGATCAAATTTTCTACTTTCTCATCCCAAGCATAGTCTTAAAAGAGGAATAAGGTGTCAAAACTAACTCAGATACAACATTAGCGGAGTGTTGGGTGACAGCCCTGTTGAATCAGTTTAGATACAGTCCCCTCATATAGGAAGCTGATAAGAGGTAACAATATGGTTAACTTTCCTGTTTGTTTTATCAGCAATGACTCAGTGTTTACTACCCTGAAAACTGAGGTGGAGACAGAAAATGCCAAGGGAAGCAGATTGGTTGGCATGCAAATAGAGAAAAGATCTGCATTCCTGGATGAAAGCAAGTTCCTTTGTTGGCTTAATTTTTCCTCATTAGTTTTACAAAAGAACCATGTAAAGAATAAAATCAAAACATACAGTTATCTCAGCTGTTCGGTCAAGTACCACTTATGTCCAGGCTGTTTTCTGCCTCTCTGAATGAAGGTGTTGGGAGAAGTATGTGACTGGGAGGTGGAGAAAGCCTCCTTAAGTCTTAAAGGTTCTCTAACTAACTTGTGATTGGTAGGAACAACAGATGTACTAAAGCCACACAAATCAGAAAACTTATAAAAGGCCCATACAGGATGAGTCAGATTAATACATAAGAAAAGATCAGATCTTCCAACTAAGACAGAAACACCAGGAAAGGAGGATCCAAAGCAAGATGATGAAGCCTAAATCTTTTCAAACCTTCATAACAATTACATTAGTTTAGACAGCATTTTGAGGGGCCATCCAGAGGAGAGAAAAAAGTAAGAAAATATATTTTAGGAAGATTAACCCAAGAAACCTCCATCTTCTCTTACAAGCTACAGTGAGATAACAAAACTCTGAGGCAAAGATGCCAACATTTTTCCCAGTATCTGTCCAGTTAAAGCAACAATTCAGTGAGCCTATCCAGAGCTGACGCTGCTTTTCTCTTTGATAAAGGGCCAGTGCAGGAGCTCTGGACAGTGACTTACCCTGTGGTCTCCAAAGAGCAGCTTACTAATAGAAATTAAAGTAGCCACCATGGCGCAACTGGTATCAAATCCGTTTTCTCCTCTCCTATTAACTTACAGTGAACATGGTGAGGCAAGTTTCCTTGCCAAAATCCATTGTGCTAGGAGTCAGAAAATCCTGTGGGTTAGGTCCCTTTCTTCTTCAGATCTCCTTGGCAGTAATCTGCATTGGCCAAGGCCCAGGGAATTCTAGCTAATAAATTATTATGTTGGAGGGACTGCTCACCCTGTAGCCATGCTAATTAGGTTCTTACCAGCAAATCAGGTCAGTTTATATTCTTGACTTTAATATAGGACAGGCATATGAGACCACGTGTTGTAGGGGTTTTTTATTGGAAAAATTAGGCAGAGTCACAGATTGTAAGAAAACTCATCTGAAATTCTAGGTTTTTCTAAGTCTCTCTGAAGTAAAACTGGCATGCCAGTAACTCCCTGTTATTTCTTGTTATTTCTTGTTATTGTTATCTGTATCTTGATGGTCCTAATTGGAAATTCTTTGTTACTGATAAGACAGCTATCGCCGAGGTAAGAAGGTATGAGAATGACACAGATGTCCTTGGTATATATTCTTTGCACCCCAACTACTCTTTGAAAAAGTTCCATATGATTATTAATAAATCCAAGGCATATTACTTCCAACTTGAAAAACAGTGACTGAAAGAGATAAAGACAGAGGCATTGCAAAATTATATATTGCAGGATGATATTGAGTATAGTTCAAAAAAGAAAAAAAATCCAGAGAAGTGTTTTACAGTAAAGGGTTTAGCTTTTGGAATCATGAGGGGGTCTAGTATTGCCAAGAACTTATGATGATAGAAGAGCTGCTTTAGTAATCAAACTATGTAAGAATAAAGCCAGGAGGTTAGAGACCCCTCTGTGAGATGAGTAAGTGTATAACAGTTTAAGTATTCCTGTTACTTGCCTGTAGTTATCTGCAGGTGTCAGCTGACTCTCAATAACCCCAACACATTAATTCAAAATGGCTTTTATCCTTCATAAAGTATATTGGATACAGCAACACAGAATAACTAATCCCTGTCTGTGTAAGAAGAGCTATTTCTGTCTGAAGTTTTACTCATAAAGGGAATTGTTCACTTACAGTGTCTAAGTCTCTCTCCATAAGTTATTATTGATATTTTTACTTTCTTATGTGTCTTTCCAATTCACTTTTTAAAAGATTATAGACTCCATTTCTGAGATTTATGTTGCTGCCCATGTTTATCAGTGACTTGGGATAAAAAACATGGCCATTGCCAATAGTTTGCAGGTAATCTAAAAAGTTGGGTTGATGCTTTGAGGCATCAGGGGGAGTTAGTAATGGAATAATAGGAGATACTGACAGACACCTACATGTTTTGGTGAGCTGTGTACAGGCAAGTGATCTCATCTCAATCATCTAATGTAATCTCATCTAACTCATCTAATGTAATGAAATATAGACTCTTCAAAGAGAAGTAAAAGCAAGGCAATCTTTTCATTGGGGATCCTCTATTCAGGCACTCCAAAACTGCAAAACACTTCTCTGGCATTATTAATAAATAGGTAAAAAAGGAGCTTTCAGTTTAATGTGAAACCTTACTCAAGCACAGAAGCCTCATGTAGGCATAGTGAAACCATCTCACTATGTGGCATGAGTTAACTTCTGTTGAAATACATTTTTGGTTGGGTACTCATGGAAATGACAAGGATATTGATAAACTACAGAAGAGCTATGAGAATAATTAAAGGCTTGGTAAGAGATCACACTGTGAACAACAAGAAAAACACTAGTTGTTTATCTCCTCAAAGTGCAAGATAAGGAGTGATGGGATTATTTTGGCTACTTGCAGAGGCAACAGAAATTCACTGGCAGGGGCCTCTGCTGGACAGATGTAGCAAAGAGGCATCAGTAAAAAATGTCAGGAAACTGACTCTAGACAAAGAGACCTGAATCAAAATGCATATTATTTACTATGAAGAGAACAAGCTGGGGAGAAATGTAATGATTATATAGGTGAGGAGTATGTTTTGGGGTTTTGTACCTTTTAGTAAATACTTTTATCAAGCTTGAATTACCTACACCCTACAGTATGTATTGCATGAAGAATCTTTCTAGTGGTCTCTCTTATCTGTATAACATCTGAATACACAATATATATCTATTTTGATATTCAGGACCTCATTCTTGCAATCTCCCATGTGGATAGTAGTGATCTTTGCCCTGTGCATGTTTAGAAATAGTGACAACTACACTTCCTGAGCAGAGCTTTGATTTTCAAAACTAATCAGGGGTTTTTTTGGTGAGTGTTTTTTTGTTGGTTTTTTTTTTTTTTTTTTGCTTGTCAAGAGCTTGCTCTGAGGTAGTCACTTGTCCTAAATCTAAATAAAAGAAAACTGAACATGTAAGAAGGTTTTCTTTTAATCATCTGGATTGATTGCTATTCTTCATGTTTTGCACTAATCTGCATATGAACAAAATGAATGCAAATCACTTATAATTTTATAGCAGTTTACATCCCTGTATACCCCATATGTGACAAGAGATATAGAATGTGAAGCACCAGAAATTCAAGTGTCTCCTACTGGGTCAAGATTGAATTGGAATTTATGAATAGATACAGAAGTGAAATAAATCTTCTAAAAATGGCCAACTCTGGAAAGAGAAAATGGTTCTTTTCTGATTTTGAGCGGTTTGAAGTGGAGAAAGCATGGATATGAATATATAGTATTTATTTAATCTGAAATTTGTTATCTCTTGCTCATCCAGAGAGATCTTGGTACAAGCAGATGGGTCCCATTATGCTCTACATTTGGTTTTTTGCAGTCTCAAGTTCCCTCTTAGTTTTCTGGTTTGGCCCAGCCTGCAATACTGCTTTCCCATCACACAGAGTTCTGTTTTCCTTTAAGAAGAACACAACAAGAAATCCATTAGTCTTATTAATTGCAAAAATTAATTGCTTAATTTTTGCAATTAATAAGATTAATGGATTTCTAATTTAAAAAAAAAGCAAAGAAAAACTAAGGAAAAAGGAAAACTCTGTTCTCTCCTTTCTTTGGTGTTACTGAAATGGAAGCTGGAACTCTGATCTGCTCCTAGTATTGTTCTATATTGCCTATGTATGCACCTCTTAGAGTAACTCTATGCCTGCATGGAAGTTGAGATATAAGCACTGGGAATGGCTGTGAACAAGCATGTGAACAGGTCTGGAGGCAGCAGAGGCTGCTGGCTTAAAACTGCTGTGCCTTGCAGCAGCTGCTGAGTTGCTCATTTATACATTCCCTCAAACTGCAACCAAAATAAGACAACTTAAAGCCAGAATAATTTGATCCAAGTTTCACTTACTTGGACATTTTCAAACATCTGTAAACCTGATTAATGTGGCCATTGGATGGAGAAAATCGTGGAATGGTTTGGTTTGGAAATTCCAAACGAAAACTAGACCAAACTAGGCCATCTAGCTCCATTCTGTCTGCCATGGGCAGGGATACCTTCCACTATCCCAGGATGCTCAGAGCCCCATCCAACACATGAACACTTCCAGGGATGGGGCATGTCCAACCTCTCTGGATAAACAGTGCCAGTGCCTCATCACCCTCACAGTGAAGAATTCCTTCATAAAAGCTAAACTAAACTTACTCACTTTTTAGGTTGAAGCCATTCCCACTTGTCCTATCATTCCCCATCCTTCTCAAAAATCCCTCTCCAACTCTCTTGCAGACCCTTCGGGTACTGGAAAGTGCTCTAAGGTCTCTCTGGAGCCTTTTCTTCTCCAGGCTGAGCAATCCCCACTCTCTCAGCCTGTCTTCATAGCAGAGGTGTTCCAGACCTCTGAGCATCTTTTTTGCCCTCCTTGTTCTTAATTGGCATTGGATTTTGCAGCCATTTATACCTGTGCAAGATAAATCCTACAAGAGAATACTTGGACAAAGTCACTTCAGAAAGTTCTGGACTACATGGAGTAATACCCCTTTTTGTACATAAAATTTAATAAAGAGCAAGCTAAATGAGAAGATGGTTTGTGGATTGTGGCATCCATTTGTCCCTTGGTGATTTTGGCCCATGGCTTTTCATAATTTAAGGTCAAACAAAAAGAAGAGCAGATTCCAAAAGACTGGACTATAAAGAAAGAAATATTCCTGTCCACTTTGTATTTCCAGGTGTTCTCATTTCAGTCATCCCAATTAGAGCAGAGAGCAGCAATATCTTGTCTGCTGTCAGCAGAGGGGAGGAAGTGGGACAGGGATTTCTGCTTTATGGGAATGGATGTGCTTTTGGGGAATGGGGATGGCAGAAGCAAACTCAGCATTATGGGACCACATTATTTGTCTTTGGCAAGAAAACTTGTTGGACTCTACAAAATTTATCAGACCATAGGTTCATGCGAATTACTGCAGGTGATGGTAACTTGTAAATGCAACAGTGCTCATGGCCTTATTCCTTTTTTCCAAATTACTATTTTATTTGGCAAACAATAGCTTTTATTGCAGCTCAAAACCCCTGACAACTGATTATTGAACCAAAAATTGTGACATCATAAAATATCTACTCCTTGCATGAAGTCTTCCTTATCATTATCAAATTCAGGCTTTGCTGACATGGGGCCAACTTTATGTACTTCCTCACATTCTTTTAGTTTTTCTTCACTGCATTCCTGTTTTAACAGATAATTCCCAAAGCACTTAAAGTGGAGAATTAATGAAGAACGATACAAAAATTTCCTCCTTTTCTAAGGGAATTTCCCAAATAGGGGCCTGAAATGCCTAATATACTGATTTTAGAAACACCCTATTTTTTATAATGGAGGTCCACTGGCAGTTTAGAAAGGGATGGTTAATCTGAAAAGCAATTGTTTCTCTGTGATACCATTAGCCATATTTGTCACTGCTTTTATCTTTGTCATTTTCTGTTGTCCCAAGAATTGATTCTTCCACATGAAATTTAGCCTATCCTCCATGTGTAAAATTCCCCATGAGCAAAAATAATAGTAAAGGTTGCTACACAACATATGACTCAAGGCTGAGGTAGTTATTCTGACTATTTTTATTTAATGCTATATATCTATTTATCTTTACCCCTGGGATGGGTTTTCATTCCCATTACTGTAATTATAGGCTGGTATGACTCCACTGGCATCAGTGGAATGATATGTTCACCATCAGTGGTTTTATCGAGTGGTGAATCCCTATATCCTGGAAATTTGGTTTTGATCCATAGACTCATCCATGTTAAACAATGCAATATAGTGTCTCCCACAGTTATTTATGAGTCTGCTACAGTAAATGAGAAACAGGCTTCAGATTATAGGTGCTCTTTTCATTTCTCCAAGATGATTGAAAAGAGAGTTTCATCAAGCTCATGTTATCAAGTCACTGACCAACAAGTCACTGTTCACTGAAGTCTCTGTCCATTGTTTATGGACAGATTTGTGAGAAACAGAATTTCTTTACAGAGTGCTCCTGCCTCATAGAGATAGAAGACCATTTAGTGCCCTGGTATTTATGTTTGGTTAAAGGGAGTCCTTTGATTAGCTCCAGATTTGTACTATAACGACTGTAAAGGTTAAGGTAAGAAATGTTTTGCTATATGTGGTATGTCTGTAGGACCCACTTAAATAGGAGAAGTAATTTTATCTATCAAGCTGTTGTGTGTTGACTCCAGACAGCATCTAACACCCCTCCTAGCTATTTGCTCACTCCCTCACAGTGGGATGGGGAAGAGAATCTGAGGGGTTAGTGAGAAAACTCATGGGGTTGAGATAAAGACAGTTTAATAGGTAAAGAAAAGATTTTGTACACAAGCAAAGCAAGTCAAGGAGTTAATTCGCCACTTCCCATGGGCTGGCACGTGTCCAGCCATACGCAGGAGAGCAGGGGTCCATCATGTTTAGTGGTGACTTGGAAAGGCAAATGCCATCATTCTAAACATCCCTCCTTTCTTCTGCTCCCAGGTTTCTTTATAAGCACAGCACCATAAGGTCTGGGATACCCCTTGAGTCAGCTGGGGTCAGCTGTCCTGACTATGTCCCCTCCCAACTCCTTGTGCACCCCCAGCATCCTTATGGTGGGTTGGGATGAGGAGCAGAAAAATCCTTGACTCTGTGTGAACCCCACTCAGCAATATCTAAGCACAGTGTAGTGACACTGTCTTAACCATAACTTTGAAACAAACTGCTATGAAGAAAATTGACTCTATCCCAGCCAAAATTAGTATTCAAAGTCCAAGATGAAATAAGTAGAGAAGGAAATGGAGGCTGGTGGAAGCTGTCTAAAAAGCTGGATATTAAGTGGTTTGAACCATGATCTCTTCCATGCTTCTGAAAATGTCATTGACTTCAGAAGAATAATCTGGTTTAAAAAATGCTATTGCTATCTCCCAGCAGTGTGTTTGTTGGGAAATCTGGTACTTATATGATAGTTCAAGGCATAGAGCAGCACAGTCCTAGAGTCCATGATATTGTAAAGTTACAAAACATCTTTTTACCTTGGAAAAAGGAACCAAATTCTGTTATTATTGTATATTTAGTCCCAGGGCAACACTGAAATTAACAGTATTTCACCTAGTTTGTGCCAATCAGAGTATGTCCAAAAATGCTTTTCATATCCAGTTCACTTCCAAAATCTCTCAAATACAATGTTGGATCCTCAAAGAAAAGTGCTGGGCCTTGTACCCTTCTTAAGGATCACTGCACATCAGAGAACTGCATGCAGGAGCCATTGATGCAGAAGCTTGTGCAATATATGTGTGTTTGTGTCACATCAACAGCAGAAGGTCACATTTAATTTTCTCCCAGAAGACCACCCTCTGAGCTGACACGTGGAAATTAAAGATACTACTCATTATAGCAGTTGTGATTTTTCTACCCAAATAGCTTGTGTGGGAAGGAGATCAGCCTCCAGTCCCTTGAGTACAAACCAATCTATACTTCAGCCCCTCAGCTTGCTGAGCCAGCAGAGTAGCTCCTGTTTGCTGCCTAATTTCAGATAAGAGTTAAACATAAATAATAATAAGAACAAAAAGTCTGATTATCTCGCAAAAAAAAAAAAAGTTCTGCATATAAACTTAGGGGGAAAAAAAACCTGTAAAAAGGCAAAGAGGGGGAAAAAAAAGCAAAAAACAAAACCAGATAAAACTCCAAACTGAGTATTTAGTTCCCTGGTACTAAAGTACCCAATAGCCAGTTCTCTTTACATCTAAATTAAAGATGTAAAATGAAAACCAGGGCATTTTGAAAATATGTGGGATGATGTTGTCATTTTAGTTATATTCTATATTTCTATCTGAAGGACAGATCCTGAAGTGGCAGATCCTTGATTATCTTCTGAAAGAAGTTATATATTTTTATACCTTATACCTTTTATACCTTTATATATATTTATATTTTTAACTTTTATAGAAGTTATTTATTTTTATATATAATTGAGGATCTCATCTCATTAGAAATCTCCTGATTTTCCTAAATGAGTTATGCAGCAATCTCATGGTTTGTCATTAGGACTTCCCCAATGTCTGCTCATTAAGGGCACTTTCCCCTTTGTCTGCAGGCTTGGCAATAAATAATTACCTATCAGATTCCCAGCATGAATTCTGAAGGGTTTTGAAAAAGGAATATAGGTAGGAAAAAGAGAAGAGGGAGTAATTAAATGGGATTATTGTGGAAAAGACAGCGGACAGAGAAAAATAGGCAAAGGAACCAAAGAAAAGAAGCTAGGAGAGATGTTTCCATAATCAGGGAACAAATTAGGAGAACTCCAGGATGGGAATAATATTTCCTCTATAAGTAGCAGAATCTGGGGGAGAAGCGGTAAGAAGATGGAGAGTTGAAGAGGAGGAGAAGAAAGAGACTCATGAAGGCAGTAAGGCAAACACCACACAGGGAAAGTGACTGAAAAACAGCTGAGGAGAAAGACAGGGATCCAAAACCAGTGGGGATGGACTGAAGATTGCTCTTCTAAGAATGTTGTTGTATTCTTGCCTCTGTTCCCTTTCAAACTGAACTGCTTTCATTTGTTTGCTTGTTTTATTTTTAAATGGCTTTTTCAAGGTACAGTTTTATTTGAGTTATATGGATGCTGTGCCTGTGATAGCAATCACCTGCTTTGAATTTGCACATTTAGCATGAATAGTTCTGTGTTGCAGACAGAACTATATGCAAACATGAAAAATAGTGTTTAAAACGATAAATTCAATAGATTTGCACTTAGGAAACTTCAGGAAATGAAAACATAATAATGCAGAATAATTCTGCTTTAATCTGTTCTCTGTAGTCTGACATCCCGTAGTCTGGGATTGATAATCATGTTCATGATATGTGTGATTAAACAAGAAGCAGTGATGCCTGGAAAATAAAGAAAAGCAAACGAAGAAAGATTTAATCTCTGTATGTGCATGTGTGTGTGTGTGTGTGTGTGTGTGTGAAAGTCCACAGCAATGGGGAGAGAAGAACTTCTCAAACCAGGATGTGTCTCAAAGTGTTTTCAAAGTGTTTTCAGCTCTTGAAAACACAAGGACCAGGGAGGAGAACATTAGTTCAAGAGATAAGAAGATTGGAAAGTGAGAAGGATCAAATCAAAACGACCTTCAGTTTATCTCTGGAGATCATGGAGAGAAGAGATGCTTGTCTGAAAAACAGAAACAGTATTACTAAGCATGGAAAGGAAAAAAACCAGCAGAAAATCACCTCTATGGTTTTTCATTTTCCAAGACAGAGCAAATATATGTTGTCTTCCCATTGCAAAGAGCAATTGAAAGGTATTATCCCCATTTTAATAGCTTATAGTAGTAATTCCTTGATTCTGAACATATAACATTTAGGAAAAAAACAACTATAGTGAGTCTAAGAATGGGGAGAACACACTTTTTCATTGTGATTAATATCCTGCTGTTTCTTACATATGGTCCATGTTGAGTGAATGGACAAAGGTACCCAACCTTGTGGACAGAGGTACTCAGCCTTGAAATCAGTATGCAAACTTAGCCTTAATTAGGTGATTGGAAGGTCCAGTTTGCCTGACACCTTTTTTTTTCCTGATTAAACTTTCCTATATAAAGTCAAGAGATAGTACCAGTAGTGTCATGTATTTATGCTCCATAAATAAATTTTGCCTCTGGTTTTTGACAAGAAAGAAAATAGAGGAACTCAAAGCTAGAGTTTGGGTGTCTCCACTGGCTTACTTTTTAATGGTTATAATGTCTCATTTCTGTGAAGCAAAGGAAGGTAATCCTTATTGGTACATGCTGCCCACAGAATATCTGAAGTCCCTGACTGCTTCTCCTGATTAGCTCTCTTCACAGAAGGAATTCCATAAGGAATGATGCTAAAAGCCATGGGGTAGGTACTGGGGCAGGGGGGCAATACTTAACAGTGTCACCAGCCTACTTGAAAGAAAAATGTATCATCTGCATGTGTGCAGGGGACAGATGGGATTTAACTGTGTCTGATTTGTGTGCACCTCAAGTTTATCATAAATCCTAATGCTTCCCTTCATCACTGAGCTCTGCTAACCCCAGAGACACCTATGTTTAAGGGTCTCATTGTAGCTCTTTTTCTCCTCTTCCTTTCCAAGTTCTGTATCCAAATGCATGGCAAGGACACCCATAAGTTACTTCTTTTCTCTTCTCTCTCTCATTGTGTGTTAAAAAATGAGGGCTAAGGAAAGAACTTGAGAAGGAAGGGAAAAGGAATATGTTCCTTCAGTTAAATCCATGGTGAAAATTAAATCACACATATATGTGTGATTCATTCAGGAATATTTTTTCCCTGTCTGGATCCTCCTGTTTTCTCATTTACAGGCATAAAAATTATTCCTTACACTTCTCAGTACTCTTCAGACAGTAAGACTACAAATATTGCTTTTCCTTGTTAGCTAGTGTATCTTCCATAAGAATTGTTGTTTGACTAATTTTGGTAAAATGAAAAAACAACTCCAAATGTCCTTTTTTTAGGAACAAGGATAGTTTTTCAAACTTTGTACCATGCACTTATCTTGTGTTTTTGCACAACAGAGGAGAGAATGCACAGATTTTTACCCACTACTTTTTAAAAATCAATAAATAATAATACAATAATAAGGTAAATAATAAAGCAAAATTTTTACATAACAATAACAATAACAATAACAATAACAATAACAATAACAATAGCAATAATAATATTTAAATAAATAACAAATTAATAATAAAATACAATGTGAAAGTTAACTCTTTTAACCATTGGCTTTAGACTTTGAGCAACCTACTAGTCTGATTCTGTCTTCTGCAGATCATCTTCTCTGCAGCACAGTGATGTAAAATAAATTACTTGCCTAAAGAATTTGCGGTCACCAGAGAAAAAGCACCATGACAATGAGTCATATCGTGATACAGGAGAATAATCATGAATAGCTAAAATAGCTAAAATAAATCAATTGGGAAAAATAGTACCTTGGGCAGTGAGACCAGCAAAAAAATAGCTCCAATGACTTGGTCCGTCTTTCATCTTGAGTGATGGAAATTTATAAAGACTCAATGAAACATAAAACACTCACTCCATGGTTTCTTTTGTTTGGAGAACAATGACTTTTGTGTGCAATTAAAGGCAGAGGCCTGGAAATTTTTTTCCATGTGTTTTCATGTGCACGGAGCTTTGTGTCTTTAGTATACCTCTCTCTGTTTAATTAATTATTCTTTAAAAATACTGTAAAAGTGCCTTTTTCATTTTTGCTTTTAAGTAGTCACTAAAAATTGCTAATATTACTTCCCTTCTAATCACATATATTACAAGGCAAAGCCTGAAAGAAGGTTGAAACATGATATAAAATGTGCTAATTTGATAATGAACAGCAATGCACAGTATTGTCTTCTATGCATTTTTCTTATATAATTCCTCTTGATCCCTTGGAATATCAAGTGCCAAATGAAGCAGCTGACTTAATTTTAATTCTTCTCCCTCCTTTTCTTCTGGTCATTTTTCTTCTGGTCTTGTCAGAAATTTTAGCTGTGGCTGGTTTTGATTCTGTAACAGTGAATGTTTCCTAATGTCAGGTATGGATCAGAGCAGCAGTAGTGGCTGCATGTACTGTCCAGCCCATCACAAGAAATTTTGGGCCCTGGAGCTTTCAGTGGTGTTTGAGCAAATCATGTAGACTATGTACCCCAGGAGGCAACACTTCCACTTTATTCAACTTCACAAGTATAAGATGAAGGTGGCTGTCAAATGGGGTACTGAAATTCAGTGTCTCCAGCAAATCATCCCTGCATGTCTCAGAAGCAGAGAATACTCTGTCCTGCTTTTTCTGTCACTATCTGGCTTCCGGCAATCTGTCAGCACTATCCACATTTGGGCAAAATTTGGAGTCTGTAGAATAGCTAAAACTCTATAGTAACCAGCTGCAATGAAGTGTAAGTGGAGGCAATCACAGGAAACGTTTTTCTCCACTGCATTTAAGACTCTATGTTCCTTTCCAGGTTATTTGGATCCCCAGAAATGACTAGCATAGAAGAGTCTCCAAAAAAGCAGATGGCCTCAAGGCTCTGTCTTGTGGAGGGATCTTGAAATAAAAGATGTCAAAAATGTAGTGGATATAAGCCTTAGTGTGGCAAGTTCTTCAGAGGGCATCTTCTATCTTAGTAGGAGAGCTACTTGGTCATTTTCCAAATATCACCTGATACCTCCAGTCTCTGACCACTTGTCCCTGAGTACACAGTGGCAATTACTTCTACCATCACTTGGGAGCATGACTTTAAATTCAGTGGAAAAGCATGTCCCTTAGACCAGGCTCTTCATCACATCATCCTGCAAAGCCACATAGATAAAGTCTTACGGACTGGAGGTAGGAATGTGAATGCCACACTGTATTTCCCTGTGGTCCCATGTGCTCATAATATGTTATTGGGAGTTTGTCACTGAATGTGTGGGAAATTTTTTAGCATGTGTAACGGGCAACCTTATTTTCTCTGGAAAAATACTTGATTTCATGTAAGACTACACAAAATTTAGAATTACTTGGAAAGGCAATAAGTTCTTAATTTTTAGAATTACAGAAGTATGACACTGAAATTCTTCATCCAAGAATATGTCTCCAAATCATCATCAGGGCATTGCAGATCTTGGAAAGATAAATCAGCTGCACAGAGCTCAGGAAGGTGAACTTATGGATGTTTTATTCAAGCCTGTCAATGAGTTCCTTTAAAAGTTCAGTAGCTCTCTCTATGAGGGCAATCTTTCTAAGACACACATTGTAACTGACAAATGGCAAAAAAAAAAGAAGGGCCAAGATGGAAAAGAATTTGTGGTGAGGTCTGAGGAGTTGGCAGCAAAGAGTGGGAAGTACCATCTTTTGTTCCCAATTATACTTCTTAGTTGTGTAGCAAAGCAATTGTAATGAAAGTCTTGCAAAACAGGCTTGGCTTCAAATTTAATGACTGAGTTTCCATTCCAAGGAATGAAACTTCAGGACATCCCGAAACCAATGAACACACATAACAGTCAATGCAAAAGAAAGTATCACAGCAATGCTATTTTGTACATTTGCTACCATTTGGTGATGTATGTGAGCTATATTTTCTTTCTAAATGTCAAACATACTACAATTTGTTAAAATCTTGGCCTCAGCAGAAGCAGAACAAAGCTTCCTTTACCCTCAGGAATGCCTACAAATGTTTCCCAAGAAGCACCAAAACTTGATGAGGAGTCAAGTGCAAACACTGAAAAAGCAATCAGAATGTGTCCCAGTGCAAAGTGAATAACAATTTTTGTCTGTTATCAAAAATAAAAGTATACACCTCTAGTAAATATGGCATCTGCTAAAGCAAATTCTGGCCAAACTCTGTTATAACCCATCCAAATACATACTTCATATTCTGGTTCATCTATCAGCTTCTCCTATTATCCACTTCACATAAAAAGAAGACTAATGATAGGCCTGAAGACACAAGAGCCAACGTGCATCAATGTAGTATATATATGCTTTTGATGATAAGAAGGATGAAAACAAAAAGGTTTCATCTGCATAAGCTATTCCCATTAAAACAGAGGTGCAAAGTATGCTAACTTGGGTCATAACCAAATATGAACCAAAATTATTCATGAAGGGTAGAAAGCAAAGCACTGAGTGATATTCTGCAAAATCTATCCCTCCGTGGTTATTCAAAGGTAGAAGGAAAGGAAAATGATGGTCTGACCTAACCCACTTTTCACCTTACACTTTATTCTTCACCCTAGAAAAAAGAAATTCACAGAGTATAATTCTGACTATAATCTGACATCCTTCCCCATAGCTAATTTCTTTTTGCATCTTTTCCAAAGTTTCATTTTAAATGCCAAATATTTTGACCTGTGTCTAGATTGCCCTGTATTCCAGTAACAGCAGCCTTTCACTCTGCTTTTTAGCTCTTATGTCTCCCAGATTGCTTTATCTAAAATGTTTCTGCTGAAGCTTTCCTATTATTAGAGGATCATGTAGGTTGGAACGGACCTTAGAAGGTCTCCAGCCCATGCTCCTGCTCACAGCTGGGTCAACATTGAAGTGAAAACAGATTATTTACGGATTCTTCCAGTCAGGCCTTCAAAATCTCAAAGGATGGAGATTCCACAATTTATTTGGGCTTAAATATCTCATACTGGATTTTTTTTCCCTTTAATCCAGATGGATCCTTCCCTGTCATGCATCACAATTTGGCTCTCTCTTCTTAAAAAACTTGCTCAGAAGTGCTGTAATGCAGCTATGAAATCCCTGCTGAGTATCCGGGCTGAACCAACCCAGCTCTCTCAGCCTTTCCTTGTACATCATGTGCTCCAACCTCCTCCAACCTCCTGATCACCTTGGTGGCCTGTGTTGGACTCCCTGAAGTTTGTCAACATCCTTCTTTTGTAAGGGGCCCAGCTGGATGCAGTATTCCAGATGGAGCTGGCTGGAGCGCTGAGAAATGGGAAAAAAGTACTTCTCCTGAAATATTCATTTTTTCCTTATTTCAAAAACATTTTTACCCCTGGCTTCAAATCTGGTTGGATTTTGTTAGTTTTTTGAGTTGTGGTTGTTTGGTTGTTTTTGTTTTTGTTTTTTAGAAAATTCTCCCCAAACAATGTAGTAGATATTTGCCCTACAACGCATGATTACTACTATTTACTTTATTTGCTTTTTACATTAATTTTCTCTGATTTCTCTTGCCATTATTTTTCTTCCCTTTTGGATTTTGCATTTTCTTCCACACTTTTTCAGAGATTTTCTTCTGAGTTTGGTTGTATTAGTATTAGTATTATGATGTTTCCAGGGCTTTTCTGTATCAACCTTTATACCTTTAATATAGCCAACTTTGGAGTAGTTACAGGAACTGTTCAGCATGAACCATGCTCTGCCTTCCAACAATCTTGTTTATTTCTGAGTATTTACCCTCTAAGTTTAAATATCCTCAGCATTCTCCAACAAGTAACATCCAATTAATGACATTCTTAATATGTTGAGAATATAAACTTGTATTTTCCTCTTCAGATCCCTGGATCTCAAATAGTACCTTGTGGAAGGAGTATCATGTGGAGCTGACTATGGAAAATGTCAAGTTTCTTGATGAAAGCAGGAGGCTGTCCAGTTAAGAAGAGAGAATTCCAGCTTTCTACTCAGCAGAAGGCTTGGGGACTGCAGTTCCTAACCAGACATGGGGGTTTGAAGTACTATGATTTCTCCCCACCAAAACACTGTCAAAGCAGGCAGGAAAGTAATTAGGCCTAGCATGCTTTAATTACTTTTCCCATTTTTTAATTTTTTTAAACTTCAGGGGTGCTGGCAACCAGTGCAATAAAAGGAAGTGTCTTTTTCAGCAACAGATCTTCTTCCATGTGTCCCCACATGGTAAACAGATGAGGAGGTAACCAAATACTTGCTGGGATACTGCTCATTATTTTGTTCTTAGCTAAATGAAACACATAATGTATTTCCAAAGTTAAGATTAATGTGATTGTGAATGGCCTCAGGGTCAGAAGAATATCCTGGTAAACAACAAGATTCTTGTATCTATTATCATCTTTATGGATACATTTTTAGAATTGCAGCTTCCTAGTGAATGAGACATCTGCAGATAAGAGATGCATTTGGTGGTAAAACTGAGTTTTGACCTCTCTATTCCATGATTTGTTTGATCTTTGCTCAACAGGAGTGAGCCAGAACACATTGGGTAGCAAAATTGCAAGACACAGTGCTGAGTTTTGATATATGTCTTCCAAACTTTACTTTTGTACATTAGCTTTGAGAGAAGGAGGCTGAAGACCTTTGCAGTGGCTACTTTCTGGTCATGAAATCATTGTCAATGTCTATTATTATAACACTGAATCTAAGATTGTTAATTTCCTTTGGGTTTAATTTTTTTTCCCCGTCCTTCAACGGGGCCCAGAAGGAGTCTGTTTACTCATTCATTATTCTATCACCATATGTTCTCAAATTCCCTGTCTCTTTCTTTCCCATTTGGAAAACAACTATAAAAACCTTGCCAGTTATCGAGATCTGCAGCTGAAAATCTCTGAATATTGGTTTGATTTTGCCTATCACATCCTGCTGCCAAGGGAATGATCTAAGAAGAGAGGCAGCACCTTTGCATATGCTCTCAACATGTTTTGCTTGAAAGGATTCCCAGTAACTGGTAGTTCATCCCTCTGCCATTTTGTCTCATCTTCCACCATCTTGTCTCACAAAAGGCAATATTAGGAAGGAGAGCCTTGGAGAAAAGAAATGTAGGCAGTGAAAGTAAAAAGGTTAATTAAAAAGTTAGAAAAGTGAGTGGATGTTTTTGTTGCCTTTTCTCTTTCAAAGTAGGGCACCTGTTGAGCTGTGAAGCTTAGCAAGGAGCAAGCAGGGGAAAAAAACAACAGCTCTGTTCCTTTGTACTGGTTCTTTCAGTATTCTGCTTGAAATTTGAGTGGCTGCTGGAAAGAAGCACTTCACTCTGTTCCTCCCTGTTTCTTTGTGCCCCTGTTTGTCATCATCAGGGGAAGAGAGAATAAAGACTGAAAGAAAGGATGAAGAGCAATTGGAGATCACAGGGATGAAACCCTCAGACTGCACCTGCAAGACCAGATTCTGAACACTGATTTCATCTTCCTCACCAGTTTGGGATAACAAAACACATACTCGGAGATGGAGTATGGTTATGTACCTGCAAACCCTGTAAGCTTCTGGTATTTCCTAGCTTAAAAACTGGTTCTGCCCCTTCTTTCCTGCAGTTTCAGCACCTTTGCTTCTAGGTAACCAAAATAGCTGCCAACATGCCTGCATTTTACTTTTTCTGAAAAAAATTGTCTGTGAAGAATTTCCTGATTTATCCTTAAGAAAGGAGCTTGGCAGGGATTAGAAAAAAAAATGAGAGGAAAAAAATTTAAAAATTGGTGAAGACATTCTGGAAAAAAAGTTTTGTAAAGCCATTTATTGATAGCAAGGATAGCAAGCAATAAACACCTTGAGACAGGCACATGTGGGAACAGGGGTTGTGCATTCCTTTCTCCCAGGCCTTTTTCCCTTCAACCTGTTCAGCTTCTCACATACACATTTTCAATTTGTCTTATGGCTGCAGGAGGATAACAAACAGCTGAATTTTCAGGATCTGAACACAGTGTTTGTTCCTTGCAGAAGGCATAGAAATTATTTTTCACCTCCATTATAGCTTATTAGGGAAAGAGACTCTGTCATTACCAATATTAATGCCACACAAAAACCTCTGGGAGCCTGTGTAGTAAAGAAATACAAGATCCTCCCCCAAAAGCAGGTCAATGCCAGCACAAATTATGTTTTTTGTAGAGGCTTCAGGAAAAAAGAAGGATCCTCCTAACATACAAACTATATTCATTTCATTCCTCTTCTGTAATTGCAGTCTGTTTTTATAGTCTGTCCCAAGCCTTTCAAAGAGACAGCTTAGATAATGGTTCAGACTGTTAGAAAATTGTCTGTTTTCTTTGTGAACTGTTTCACCCACCTGTTTTTCCAAAGTTTTAGCTCTTCTGAGTTATTGACAAAACACCAAACTCAACCCAAATTCTTCTGTAAACTTGGAGAGTGTGTGCAGGAAATTATTTGGCACACTTCCGTTTTCAAGCTGTCCCACTCATGAAGCAGCTGATCATCCTTTATTCTCTAATTAATAGATGCCTATTGGGAAGATTGTGTTATGTGCTGCATTTAAAACCATAGAATCATTTGGGCTGGAAAAGACCTCTAAGATCATCCAGTCCAACAATTAACCTAACACTAAATGTGTTATCCCACCACTAAACCTAAGCATCACATCTACATGTCTTTTAAATGTCTCCAAGGCTGGTGAATCA
This sequence comes from Molothrus ater, assembly GCF_012460135.2. Lineage (NCBI taxonomy): Eukaryota > Metazoa > Chordata > Aves > Passeriformes > Icteridae > Molothrus > Molothrus ater. The sequence goes on from NC_050479.2 coordinate 85,122,703, forward strand.
ACTACTTCCCTGGGCAGCCTGTGCCAGTATATTAGTATTTAGCTCTGCTCCATTAAAAATGAACAAACAAACCCCAACAAAACAGTTTAGCTCCACTCTTTGTAAATACTATGTGTCAGATTCCTGTTAGAATGCAGTCTGTAGTAGAGAGAGGCAGTATGGTGAAGGCCCATGGACTGAATGCTTTAAACACAGAACTATTAGAATCAAGGGCCCTCTTGTCTCTCCCAACCAGTTTTACATTAAAAAAAAAAAAAAAAGAAAAAGAAATTTCACTGGTTTCAGTGAAACTGTTCATGATTTATTGTCACTTAATTGAGAAAAGGATGAGGCCAGTAATTTCTAGTTCTGCACAAAGGTAGAGGCTTCAACAAAGTGTCCTGAATAGTAAAATAAGGTACAGATAGGTACTGCTGGACAGATAATATACAGGCAGATATCATTATGCTTCCTTATAACTAATAAAAGCCTGATACTTCTGGTAAAATATGCAAATAGCCATTTCCCTCCGAGAAAAGCTTAGTTAAGAGAAATGATCCCTCTTAGCTCTTTGGTCAGATCATCTGGTAGCCCCTGAATTTCTTGTGATAAGGACATGATTCAGAGAGACACACCTGTCTGTGCTTTTCAGCAGTAATTTCAGCAGAATTACTAAGTAGCTCAACTGCTTTGCTGGCTGGAGCAAGATAAATCAAACCATCAGGTGAGGGATTCTGCTAAATCTAAATGTTCAGGATTGCATAAGATTTTCAGGAGATAAAAATAAATATATATATATATTGCAGTTTGAAGCTGAGTGGAGCCTTGCATTTAGTGGAGTTAATTTCTAGTTTTCTTTGGTGTTAACATGAGGACAGAAAATCTTGCTGACTGTGTCCCATGTATCCCAGTCTTAAACCACAGACAAAAGTGGCAATAAAAGATGTTTAGTGGGATGGTGTGAGTGAAGCAACTATAATAGTCTCAAGTTTGCTGGTATCGGTATATGGCCTAGATAGTATGTTATACTGAATCCAAAAATATAAGAGCACTCCTCAAGGCTTGAAAAAGGCTCAAAACTCCCATGTGAACAAATCATTATTTCTACTTTAAACGTGATGCATATAGACTAATTGATTTTTCTAGCAGAGAGGAACACAACCCAGGTGACCACCTCCATATTCCTGTACTTTAAGGAGACTACTTACATTGCAATTAGATTAGATTATATGCAAAATAGACCCTTCACAATGTTCTTCAGCTGTGTTAGCTTCTTTATGGTGCATGCCAAACTGTTGGGGTTGCTTATTTCATGCTCACCAAAAGAACCAAAAAAAAAAGAAAAAAAAAAAAAAAAGCACTGGCACAGCTTAAAAATTCAAAATAAATCATGAGTTTCTGTCATATGGAAACAAAAAAGTAATGATACAGTGAAAGGCTACATTTCCATAACTCTTACTTGCATCTACATATTTCCCATTTGAAAATCAATGGGAGCTGTGTGACTCTCAGAAACACAAAGGCAGCCTGCCTCCTCCTTGGCAGCCACAGCTCTGTCCTCCCGCTGAGGAATCACCTGTGTGATTTGCATCTGATTTCCTTGCTAACCTGGAGCCAAACAGGAGGAGATGCACCAACAGGACCTGAATATTTAGCAGCATGAGAAGGAGGAGTAATTGATTCCCATTTTGGGCATGCTGGTGTAGCTCCTTTTTGCACAGTCAGGAGGGAAATGCAGTTGAGTTAAGCTAATATATTAATCAGCTGTTGGCTTCTCCAGAGGAGTCTTTTAACCCTGTAAATATCCTAGAATCATATCATCACAAAATGTTTAGGTTGGAAAAAACCTCTAAGACCATCAAGTCCAACTATTGACCTGACACTGCAAAGTCCACCCCTAAATCATGTCCTTAAATGCCACATTCACCCATCTTTTAAAAATCTCCAGAGATGGTGGCTCCACCACTTCTCTGAGCAGCCTGTTCCAGTGCTTGACAACTCTTTCGAAAAAGAATTTTTTTCTAATAATTATGATCTAATTCTGAGGAGCTTCAGGTCAACCCTTAACATATGGAAATCTATTTTTCCATCTATATCAGGCTGACTAAAAGTATACCTTGATAGTGGGATGATATTCTCTAATATTAAATGATTAAATAATAACATGGCTGCTTGGATGCTTTTCTAGTGTGTATAGCTAGCTTGGTGCCACTGGAGTGTCTTCATCTTTGTAAGGCATGAACAAGATGACCAAATATTCAAGGTATATAAAAACTAATGCCAGAATTTGGTTTTACTCTCTGCAATATAATTTCAAGTAATGTCAAGCTGGTTCTTTGAAGGTGCATGCTCAACTTGTTTATTTTTTTATTCCTTAAAAGAAAATCAGTTTCTAACTGTGCATGCTTTGTCCTGATTGCTTTAGTACCATTTGATTAAGAAAAAAAGCAAAAGTGTTCAAAGCTTATTTCAGTTCTTTCAAAAGCTCTGTACAGCAAGGGAGAAATACATTAAATCCCTGCTGTTGCAGGGAAGTCTAACCAGTCACAGGCTTTCCCAATCACTTGAGTTCTCTGCCAAGGACCAGACTCCAGTTTTATAGACTATCTGGTTGCACCAGGAAAAGAAAAATAAGAATTACCAAGATTTGTGCAATGCACAGATAAAAAGCAAAAGAATCTGGGTTTAGGCTTCTTTTTTCAAAAATTAGGTTCATGTAATCTCATTTTTCTTGCATGAGTAATGTAAGACATGGACATGGTATACTGGGGGACTTGGTAGTGTGCAGTTAATTGTTGGACTTCATGATCATATAAATCTTGTCCAACCTAAATGACTCCATGATTCTCGTTCTCTTTTTGTCAGTGCCCCTGCTACCCCTTCTCAGTCAAATAACAGTCCCAAAGGTTGTTGAGTCCTGCAGTGAAGGTGACCCTCTGAACAATCTAAGCTGGGGGGGCTCAGGAAGGGCTCCTAACTTGCAAGAGAGACGTGTGGAATCTGAGGAGAAGGCTGAAAGTGTGACTCTAGCTGGAGTCTGCTCATTTTTAGACACACCTGTAACTAATTACAATACACAGCTCCATGGAAAAATATATGTCTATAAATTTCAATTAAAATCAGCTTTCCTGGTCTTAATGTAGCAGTGGACCTCATGGCAGGATACACAGAAGCCATCGGGTTTGTTAAGGCTGTGGTTTTAATTTCTGTGAAACACAAACATCTGATTGCTTCCTAGGGTGTTCTGAGTGATGAGAAATTAATTTTTGGTAAATGTTTTGCAATCCCAGGAGTTATACAGGGAAAGGGAAACCTTATAATTCTTAATGTAGGGCCCCCTGACACAGAAAACTCTTCTGCCATTCTTAATCCATTTGCTAATTCAGCACCATTACAATTTCAAAATCAACATGCATTTATAAAATAAGTTAAGTGACAATCAGGACTGCTATGGACCTCCAGGTTAGCAATTAAGGAACTATTAGCAGTGTGAATTTAGTCCTTTAAGTTGTTTGTGGTTAGTGTTGGTTTGGTTGGGGGTTTTCAGTGTTTTAATTCAGCCTATGTAAAACCAACAAGTGTTTAGCCATGAAAAAGTGAATTTGAGGTTCCTGCTTGGAAATGTAATATAGTAGCTTCGGGTCTTACTGACTGATTAGGCTCAGCTGCTGGAGGAGACTGGATTATCATGTCACAGGGCTGCCTCTTCTAAGGCTCCTTGTAGGGCCACAAAAGATTAAAAGAAAGCTGAGGAGAGGGCAATTTCACTGCATTTAAACCAGTCTGCTTTATTCATTATTCAAGTGGCTGTGTTGTCCGTGAAATTTTCAAGTAGTGATTTCCTGGGGAAAAAAAAAATTGTTCCTTCTAGCTTTTCCATCTTACAGAAGCATTTTAACCTGCTATCCTTATTTCCCTTGATTTTAAAGCATAAATACATGCTTCCTTGCTTCTTTGGGAGTGAAGTACACCTTACCTTTAGTACATTTACAAATGATCAGATTTACCCTTAATGCTTCTACTGTTAAAAGGGTCCCTGTCCATGGCAGAGAGGTTGGAAAGAGATGATCTTTAAGAACCTGAACCATTCTGTGATTCTGATTTTATTAATTTTATTTTACCATTGAAGCTTGCTGCTGGTGAGCAAGGGATGTTAAACAATCAAGAAAGCTTGCCTTGAGGAGCAGGGGACCTGTCTTCTGGGCCAAGGAGAGATCTTCAGAGCAGCAAGGACAATATGAATTGCAGCCTTGGGTTGGCATAGGTTGGTGGCCTTTATGGAAAGAAATTCATTATTAATTTAAGTGCTCTTGTCAATGAAGGTCCTGTGCTACACTCAGACCCTGCCATGGGGCAGGGGATTATCCAGCACCAGTGAGAAAGATGTTTGGGTTGGTTCCCTTTTGCATACATGGGGTTCAAGATTTGTCATTGCATGAACACCGCTCACGTAAGGGCTTGACAGCAAAGAGAGGGCTTTGCCTTTTGGCGGTGTGTTCAGAGCACCAGAGAATTCATCTTTCTGATTACTGCACCATCAAAATGTCCTCCTGAGGCTCTAGGGAGAAGGTGCACAGTGAACTACAGGCATGTCTCCCTCTCACACTCTCTTTGAGCTCTGACAGCTCATTTCACTTCTCCCTGAACTGGCAGCAGGCAGTGAGAAGAGGCTGACTTCCCCCATCACCTTTTTCTTTGATGAATTCCTTTCAGCCTTGAAAGACATCACCTTTGGGTGAAATGACCAGTAAAAGCATGGAATTATATTTCCATGCTCAGCCTTCATTAGAGTCCAGCAGCTCATCTGTGCATTTAATGAAATTGAATCTGAGGTTAAAATTTATAAGCAAAAAGAAATTGTTGGAGGAAAAGCTACAGGAACACCATTTATTCAAAAATCCATTACATTCTATAGATTTTGCATAAAGAAAAGGCAAAGGTGGTTTGCTGCTGTGTGGATTTGAGTTCCATGGAGGTGGAGATACTTGTAGAAGACTTCAGAGGGGAGGGTCCCCATGAGCCCTGATGCCTCTACATCCTCTGTATAGAGGGAAAACTGGAAGAGCAGGAATTGTGAGCACAGCTGGGCACTGCAAAGTCATAGCATTTCCAAAGTGGGTGATCTCTCATCCTGCTTAAAGTCAGCACTAACACACACAGATCACTGCCAAAATCTCAAGGAAAAATGGTGAGATAATGGGAAAGCACAGCCTGAGGTCTGTAAGGACTGCAGACTTTCAGAAAACTTCCATTGTGCTGTTGGGCCCACTTCAGAAATAATGCATAGGCACACGATTAAATGTGTGCTGGAATCCTATGGATCTCTTTACGACCTTAAAGATGTCCCAACATCCAGAGATTTCCTTTGAAATCAGGATGGCCGTTGCCTTCTTGCCAAATCAGGACTCAGGCACTTTCTTGTATGCAAGTCTGAAGCATCAAGGGCAAATGCCCCCATTTGCATTTTTCTGCTGGAAGTCAGACATTTAAGGAAGATTTTTTGCTAAGGGGAACCAAAATATGAAATTTTGGTTTCCCAAAATTCATAGACTTGCCTTGATTTATGTCACACATGCATTTTCTGGTTTTGCAAATCTCAGGAAACACATGGTGGTGTTTATATCCCTCCTGTCCTCAGGATGCAGGTCTAATGAGGGAGGTTTAATTTATATCCCACACTTTTCTTGATATATACAACCTGACATAGTAAAAACTATAACTTTGTCTATGGTAATGCTTTATTTAACATTTCACTATGGGAAGCATTTTTTAAAAATTCAGAATATTCCTTTCTTTGCACTGATAAGCACAGGGTGTTATCATCAATCTCTTTAGACAGTCCAGGAACCATGTATTTGACGAGTAGCAATATTTACCTTAGGAATGTATGTCTTCTACCCATAATCTTAACATAGGTTCTCTCAAGCTCATGAGATGGCTTCCAGACTATAAAATGAATGGGGGAAATATTGCAGATGCTTGTTATTTTAGTTAATATTTTATTTTTTATTTATTTATACAACAGATGATGTTTATAACATACTATATGTGGTATATCACTTGTTCTATATTATATTTTGAACACGAATGCAGATAGGCCATTATTCCGGCTGTTTTTGAAGGAGCACAGCCAACTAAAATTACACTACAAGCAAAAATTTTTAAAACCTAACTGTAAAAATGACCATTTAAACATTTACTTTCTTTGGTATTGAGTGAATTTGGAAAAGAAAGATGAATTAAATAAAATTAAAGAACCTTTTTTTGTGCTTCATAGTCAACTTATTTTTCTGATTTCCAGAAGTGAGAAACCTGGCTTTCTTATATTCCAGGCAAGGGCTGCTTAAATAACATCTGTGTATATTTTCATGGGAACTTTTGTTCTTTTTCTATTTGAATAATTTATTAATATTACTAAATATGTCAATAAAGGTTCATTGAAACTGAAACTTTCCATTTAGCACTCCTTTGGAACAGAGTAGAACTACACAGAACAGACTGTGTCTAACAGTGTCTCCTCCTTTTTATTTTCCATTTCACAGGGTGCCATGTTACAGGAAATTGGAATGAAATTTTGTTATGTATAATTTCTTTCAGTGTAGGCATGTTGTAAGATACAAGCAGAAATATGTTCTTTTCTATCTTATTCCCCAGATCTTGTTTACAAGATGGAAACAAAATAATTAGGTGATGAGTCTATCCGTAATCTTTGAAGGGAGAAAGAAGAGAAGGTATAAAACCTCTCAGCAATTCTGTGGTTTGGAAAAAAAACCCAACAATAATCACACACAAACAACACTAAAGCTAAATTCCTTTTAAATCTTTAAAGACATCCTGAACAACATTTCAGACTACAGCCAGAAATGCTGCAGACCAAATCTTCATTGGGCTTGTCTTCATAAAAGTTGAGATTGAATACAATTCCCTGAGAAGCTCTGGAGACAAGGGCAAAGCAATTCAACAGCAGCACATACATTTTTAGAAGCTTTTTACAGCCCTGGCCATTTTGACCTCTGCAATGGTCTTGCTGTTGTTTAGGACAGAAGAAGTCTCTTTTTTATTTTTTCCTGCATCACATAGCTGTTTACACGACATGCTGCTTTCCTCTATTCTGAATCATCTTGTTCAAAAGGATTTCCTTTGCCCTGCAGAAACTGGGGGGCTGTGAAGGAAAAAAACCTTGACAAAACCAAGTGCAGCCACATTCAGGTCAGTTATGTGGGTACTGTCAGCTCACACGGTGCAGATGGGTCCACACAATTCTTTTGAGAACACAGAAATACTTGCTGCTATTATTTCTCCCAGAGTTTTTCCAGGTCAGATTCCAACCAATGCCAGTCTCCACGACAAACTCTTTTGGAAGACTGCTCTCAACACTGTCCTGTTCTCAACACTTTGTGACCTAATATAGAAAAATGGCACAGCGGTTAAATGACCTGGCAGAGGCTCTACTGGACATCAGTGGCAGAGCACAAAATAAATCCTGCAGCTCAAGGCACAGGCTGCTCAGCACCCTTCCTGCTACCTTTGGTGACGGTCACTGTAAGGGGCACGATAACATTCATTTGACTAGCCCAGCTCTTCCTAAAACTTCCAGCTACATATTGTGGCCTGAGACTTAACCATAACCACTCTGCCTTGCTTGACTTATCTTTACCACTTAAGGATAAACATCTAATAGTAGGTGCAAGCGCCTGGAGGCAGGAACCTGCTGTTCTGTGTGGTTAGACTTGAAAGTAGCCTGCATACTTTGGGGTGCTGTAGCTGAGGCTTTGAGAGATGCCTGTGGCAATTAGTCATCCAGATGCCATTGAAAGTCAATGAGAACTGGGTGAAATTCTGAGAATGGGTGAGCAGCCAAATGCTACCATATGGTCATAAGCTTTTCCTCCGTCTAGCACAGTGATCAGTATAAAATGGCAGGGAAGTGAGGCTTCAGACAGTGAATAGCAATTGAGATAAGCATAATAAGTACAAAAGCTAGAGCCTTGCTGCCTTGCTCTAACTGACTTAGCAGACATTATGACACTAGCAGGCTAATTCACTCCTGAAAGTTGTGAGTTAAGCATACACTGGAGCACAGGAATTTCCTGCATTATTTTTTCCCTTGCTTTTGTGGCAGTAAAAAGAAAGACCAAGGTGGCCATATAAGAACAGTGATTGCACTTCATCTTCTCTCTTCTTGGGATCAAGAAACAAATCAAAGCAGAATTAGTTTGTCTCAGTCTCTCCTTTTCTCCTTGGATGCATAATTTGCCTCCCATTTGGATGATCCTAGCATTATTTGTATTACACATACAAAAGCATGAAAGATGAAAGCATATGAAGTGTTCAAGGCTGGGTTGAATGGGACAATCTGATCTAGTGGGTGGCATTCGTGCCAACAGCAGGGGGCTTGGAACTGGATGATCTTTAAGGTACCTTCCAACCCAAGCCTCTTTATAATTCTACAGGAGAAAAGAAAAAAGGTAACTTGTGCAATTTCCATGCATATAAAACATAATTCTCCCTGCCCTGTTTATTTAGAGAGCACTTTGGAAAAACCCGGATGGGTTTAAGATGAAGAGGGACATGTGCAAGGAGAAGATCTCCTGTAGTCCCTCTTCATCTTAAACCCAGCAGGGGAGGGATGCTTCAGTGCTCCATCAGCACCTTGGTTTTGTCTTGCACTGTTCCTGTGAGGAGTCACATCATGCCTTGTAAAAGCGACACCACTGGAATTGTGTTGTGCAAGAACAAGAGAAAACAGAAATGCAACCCCAAGCTTTAACTGCACATGTCTGACAGCATCTTATTAAACTCAGAGTAGTCATCAGAAAAGTGAGAGCAAGCACAGGGATGAAAAAAGAGGCTGTTTCTGATAGCATGAAGGAAAAATGTTTTCTACTAACTGAAAGAAAACAAGGCAGTAAAAACAATTCCTAGGTTGGGAAAGGTTCTTTTTTATGCAAGTCCAGTTTGGGATGTCAATTTATTAATGTGGTCTCTACAATTTAAATCTCCATCAAGATCATCAGCCCAAATATTTGCACATGCTAATTTGTTCAACTGAGGCCCCTTTATCTGTCATATTCCTGTGAATTGTGTTTTCTGTTGGCTCATTCTTAGGGACAGCTTGCCTCCTTTTGGATTTCTTATTAAAAGATAATATTGACTTAGTTTCCTTTACACTGAACAACAACCTTTTCTCCTAAAGCCTGCCTTGGCTTGTGCCTGGATATGTGTGTGTGTGTGTGTGTGTGTGTGTGTCTGTATGTAAGACAAGCTGCTCTCAAAGACTCATTTCCTGCTGCTCTTAATGACAGGAATAATTAACATCATCTTCCCAGGAATACTCCAAGTCCTGTGTCCCACTGGCATGTCCTGTCTGCCAAGATTTCAGCCTAGATTAGAGAGTCTGTATAAGCTTTGGGACCTTATTTTGCTTGCACTTCCTCTTCCTCATACCAGATTCTGCTGGATGCCAATGAGGGTAACAGGACCCTCAGTACTAAACCTCACTGCACCACAGACCCTCAGCAGGGTAAATACCAGGAACCATTATGAATCCAGCAAACCTCTGCCTGCAAGGGTCTGCCTCTGTACCTACCTGTTCCCAGAAGCCACAGCTCTGGGGATTGCTTTGCCTACCTCTCCTTGATTGCACTCAGCTTTTGTCCTGAAAAATCCCTCACTGGCTGCCAGAATTGCTGCTGGCTGCTCACTGCCCTTCACAGATCCGATGCTGGGTGTTGCTGCTTTGAATTGTACGAGGCAGCTGTACAAGGGCAGCACCCCAAGAACTGAGCAGCAGGAACTTTCCCTGCCCTTCTCCCGTCATCTACATACCCAGGGCTGGGCAGTCAGGGAAGGTCATGCCTTAGCTGAGGAGCAGCAGTGTGTGCTGCTGCTGCCTGTGCTGAGCGCCCACCCTCCCAAAGCTTGAAGGCTGTAAATCTGAAGACTGATGAGTAATTACTTTTCTGAGGTTTTTTGTTTTCCATTTCTACCCTTGTGCTGGTACACTTAGCACTCTCTCTCTCACTGAGATTTCTTTGTGTGGTGGTGGAAAGCATTGTAGAGGAAAGATTCAGCATTGCCTCTCCCTCTGGAACTGTGATGATGGATGGCAAGCTTTCCCTCTGTATAAAATGCAGGCATACACAGCATACTCCTCTCTACTAGTCCCAGTTGTTGCTGTCTCATACTTGGTAATGACACTGGTAGAACACAGATAGGAGCAGATAGGGATGTTGGGAGCTTAAGGGATAATAAGAAAATTCCTTTTTACCTGTATTTTAAATTTCTCCACTTGCTTTACCAATGAGTTTAGATAATGTAATCTTTCTTGTGAATTTCTGTGGTCTGTTTTCATGTTTAATACTTACAAAAATTTCATTTCCACTGCTTTGAGACAAATTAATTTCAATTCTATTTCTTATTGCCTCTTGCTTATATATGGGAAAATGAAGTGAAACTCATCTAGACAATAGTATGTGGAACTCTTTCATGTAGGTATGAAGAGGTAGGATTTTTTTTCTATTTTTTTCCCTGTAATCTTCTTCTGGGACATTGAGGAAAGAACTTCATTATTTTAGAGAATAGTCTCAGCATTCACATAAATCCACAGAGGACTTCAGTTTTCTGTTAGGCTCACCCCTCCCTTCACACCCTCCTTTCTCCTCCTGGGGAAACCAGTAGTGTTGTTCACTGACTTAAGAGACAATTCAAAGGAATTGCACAACTTTATTTATGTATCAAAGCAATGTGATGAAGTTCACACTCTCTTCTCCTCTAATGCACAAATCCTGAAATTAAGTTGCTTGGTCTCTGTAGGAGTGATTTTCATTAAGGATAAAAGCACAGAAATTCCTTAATAACAATCAGACCTATCCACTTCATCTAAAACCCACAAATTCAGACAGAGAGCTCAGAGAGATCCTATTTATATCTTTTCCTGGGATACTGCAATATGCTTCCCATTTTGTAGAGATCATCCTCATTCTTCAGCTCTTTTTCCCCTACTCCCAGACTCCAACAGGAAACCAGCCCAAAGAACAAGACTACAATTGCCGTGCTTCATTGGATGCAGAAAATAAATAACGTGTCTCCTGCACCCATTACTTATCCTTGCTGAGTGTTTTTAGCCTACCTCCTATAAAAAGAAGAAGTTAATTTATAATCATGCTGTTTGTCAGAAGTGTTTGTTCACATATGTCTGTCGGCAAGTTGTATAAATCAATTAGCCCCAGACAGACACACTCTGTAGCTTTCTGTGTTCCCACAGATGTCACTTTCTCATCAGCAGAAATAACAGTAGCCTTTGCTGGCTCCTAAGTTGGGTACATGTGAAAAACAATTAAGTATGTCTTCTGCACATGTGTATCAGAAGTGTTCCAGTTACCTGGCAACCAATCAAAAAACTGTGATGGAAAGCCAAACACCTGAGTACAATACTGTGGCCATTTGCATACATGTGCATATGTAAGCCTGTAAAGATATATGTGGAGTTATTTTAGCATTAAAGAGTAAGGACTTGGGGATTTTCTTAAAATAACTGAGTTAGTTTATTACCATTTCTGCAAATGCTAACTTAGGAATAAGGTAGAGGAAAATAAAGCTGTGTCTGAGATGGGGAGGGATTTTGGGAAGCCACAGTGGTATGCTGCAGTCAGGGGGATTTATGGGAAGCATTGAAGAGGCAGGTAAAGTTTACAAGCACTGCACAGGACACGATTGCACTCAGCTGGTGCTTTATCAGCTTACTAACTCCCCTAGTTTGCATGAAGAGTCATAGCAATATATGCTGTTATTGCAATATATTCTGTTATCATCTCAAATCTACATAGAAAAAAACCATCATAGATTATCCTGAAAGGGACCCACAAGGATCACTGAGTCCAGCTCCTGGCCCTGCACAGGATAGCTCCAAAATGCAAACCATGTACCTGAGAGTATTTTCCAAATGCTTCTTGAACTCCTGAACATCACAGTGGGTGCTGTGACCACTTCCCTGGGGAGCCTGTTCCAGTGCTCAGCTACTCACTGGATGAAGAAACTTTTCCTAACATCTAATTCAAACTCACCCCAACACACCTTCATGAGGATTGATATCTCTTTGGTTGCAAAGTGCTTGCTATTAAAAGCTTAGGCTGGTCAGTGCTTCAGCTTCATCTTCTGCTGCACACAATCGAACAGCAGTGAACAATGCACTGAAAGAGATCTTCACCCATTCTAAGTCTGCAGGGAGGATCATTGGATTAAAACACTGTTTTGCTTGAATGTGAACAAGTGTGTGATTTGAGAGAATGGCAAAGAGTGGGATACATGTGATGAAGAGGAGGAGGTAGAGAAAGTGAGATACACTGAGAGGAGGTGTGGAGAGGTGTGGGAGAGGGGGAGGGACAGGGTACATGAAGAGAGGAGAGGCTAGCTACCAGTAGGTGTGTACCTTCATCTTCTGCAACTCTTGCACCCAGACAAGGTTAAAGAAGAGGAAATGGAAACAACAGGGGTGAGAACAGGAAGAGATCCCCAGACCACAAAATAAAATCAGGCTGTGAACCTTAGGCAACTACAGCACACTGTGTGATCAAACATAACAGATGTAGTGGACATCTTTTTTCTCTGGTTCTGCAAACCTTTTTCCTCACCTTCACTTTACTTTCTTTCCTATAGAACAGTGGAGGGGTTAATTTTTAGTACCTTCCAGTAATAAAACTGTTTTAATTAGCATTAGTTTGGAATGACAAGACTACAAGTAATTAAGTTAGACTGGGATCTAGTTGGAATGAAATTGATACCAGGGGATAGCATAAACATAAATCAGCATTTAAATAAACTGAAATCAGATTGCTGTAATTAGAAGAAAAATTCATTGGCACTAAGAAGTAAAAGTAACACATACAGATTTAATAAACATAGTGAAGGAAAGTGAGGAGCCTGGAAAAATATAAATTGTTCCTTCCCACATACCTGCTGTCAAAACAAAAAAAAACCAAAAAAAAAAAAAAAAAACCAAAAAAAAAAAGAAAAAAAAGAGTTCACTGTTTGGTTAGTATTAAGGAAATACTATTACATTGGCATGGGAGAGAAGTTAGAGAAGATTATGAGTGTCTGTACAGAATGATTTACATTAACCTGATGCATTGCAAGTAAGTTCTAGTTTTAAAAGTAATTACTGGCTACCAAACCCATCTGGAATCTGCAATCAAATGATGAAAAGAGACGAATGAGTCAAGGAGCAAGTGATTACTTCTCCAAAGTTAAGACTGGCATGTGCAGTCAGAAGCCAGCAGCAGGCTCATGCATTTTTTTCACGCTACAGAAAGAGCAAGCCAGCATATGCCTACCAACTTCTCCTGGGCTTTTTAGGCTGCTTACCACCATAGGACATGACATTTTTGTATGATTAAAAATGATTCATTAGCCTTTTGAATTAAGGGAATCATGTACCTTCTTTAAATGTTATGGCAATTAAGATATTTAAGATGAAATGCCCTTTTTAAAAAAAAAATATTTTTTTGCAAGACAATAATCTCCTTTCAGGCAAGATAACGGATTTCGAGGAATTGATGTAGGAAGGAAGATTAAAAGAACTCTGTGTGAAGTGATTCCAGTTCTGTTGGGACCTCTCAGGTAAGAAAACCCTACCTGAGCTGGGAGCAATTCACCAAGGGCATTCGGGCAGATCATGGTGACAGTCGCAACAGAGTAAACTTTGCTTTACACTCTGGGTCTTCAGCTCTTTTTCAGACAGGTCTTACCTCTGACAGCAGGGTCACCCAAGATGAAGTTGTAAAGGCCAGTGTGGATCAATGCAGACAGAGAATAGAAGCACAACATTATTTATGCACTATGCAACAGAAAGTCTCAGGCAAGATTTATATAGACAGAACAAAAGATGTGGCTGTGTTTAGAGCTCTGCTGACTAATGTGAAAGTTTGCTCAAGGCTGAACTTTCTCTCTGGGGTATTTTTAGTCTGTGCAGGCTTACTTAGGCCTGCACATATGTCAACTCAACCCACCATACGCATTTCTGACTTTCTGGTCATACCTGGTGGATATGAAAACAGGTTGAAAGAGTTAGGCTGGTTCAGTCTGAACAAGAGAAGGCTCTGGAAAGACCTGGATTTTCATCCACTACCTAAAGGGGCTGCAAGAGAGCTGGAGAGGGACTTCTGAACAAGGGCATGTAGTGGGGGGAGGAAGGCTTCAAACTGATAGAGGGCAGGCTGACATTTGATATTAGGAAAAAATTCTTTCCTGTGAGGGTGGTGAGGCACTGGCACAGGTTGCCCAAAGAAGTTGTGTCTGCCCCATCCCTGGAAGTGTTCAAGGTCAGGAAGGTATCGCTCCCCATGGGCCAGGAGGCTGGAGCTATATAGTCTCTAAGACCCCTTCCAAACAAAATATTCTATGATTCTATGCTGTAGGAAATCCATGTGTTATAGGACTGAAGTATTATGGAATCATGAGATCTACCACACCTGTGCTGATGCGTAGATTTGTCAAGTAAGTCTATTATCCACATGCATCAGACTTACTGTTAACATGTGAGTGGGCTGTCCAAAGTACATGAGTGGTAGGGGCATCCCAGCTGAATTATACACCTTGTTTATCCAGAAGAGCATTGATATGCACTCATATAGAAGACATTCAGTTGGGATTTCCAAATATTTTATAGTCATAGAACAGCTCAGTAAGAAAGGGAACTGTGGAGGTGTTTTTACCCAACAATTTCTTCTAATTGGACCTTTTTTCAGTCACAAGAATGCATATTTTGAGCCCTAAATATCCATCTTTGAATTATCTTTAAAAAAAAAAGTTTGGTTAGAAATAGATGGTGTTGTTGAGGTTAAGATGAAGGCATTTATTTAAATGGATGTAAAAGCATGAGTACCTGTTCCTATTGTGGGCCAATACTATTTTAATTTATGTATGATATTCAAAACATTAAAGAAGCAGGTGCAATTTCTGACTCAATCTAAGAATCTGAAATGAAGTTTGTGTTGCTTAAGTAATATGGTGCAATGGTCTAATGGTGTAATATGGTCTGTTGAACATGATGGTAAGATGGAGTGAGAAAGACAGAGATCTGATTCTTAAAACTGAGGATAAGAATTGTCTTGAAACTGAGAAAACAAGAACTGTAGGAAAGAGTAAATAAGGTCTTTGGCATAGCAGAGTGACATTTCCTTTGGCTTACTCAAGTGTAAAAAATGGTGAAAGTAGTGGATTTTTATAAAAGTGAGCACTGCTCATCTCATTCCAGTTACTGGGAGTTCTGCCATTAACTTAATGGGACTGAAATTCCAGTTCTTGTATTTAATCACTGGAAATATATTTTTGTTGATTGTAACAAAGCACTATTACACCACATATTAGATGTTACTTGTACACATTAAAGCTGTTCCTTCCACAATGATCCCATTACTTGGCCTAGGCAAATTAACATTAATAATAGTGTTGTCATTTGCAGGGAAAGAGTCAAGATCAACCAAAAAAATTAACAGAAAAACTTTTTAATGTAAGTTAAGCAGGCACTCTGACCTTACTTAACCTCCCATTCACTGGAGACTAAATGAGTGTTTTTAATACACACCTGCCAGTTTAATTTCAGAGCCTTAGGCCTAAATTGCTCTCTGAAGGTCATTAAATTTTTCTAGATACCTCTGGATAGGAGGGCACAAGGGGCTAGTTTGATGATGGGTCTTTCACTTGTTTTTAAAATGACAACCCATGGAGCCATCAGCTGGAAATTGTTAAGAGAGATGGGGAACTGACTGATGGTACCCTGGTTATGATGACTGTCATCTCGCACCTGCACAGCCCTGTCTGGAATCTGTTTTACAGATGCTGCTGGCAATAACTCTATCATGTACCTTTGTCGTGTCTTCACACTATGGGTGAAACTCAGCACCTTGTCTTGACATCATCCTGCCTTGTTACATGAGAAATCTGGGGACAGAATGAGAAATTCTCCAAGTGACAACACAGGGAGAACTTACTTAGCTCAGCTGTAACTGCCAAGCCTAACATAAAAACAGGACATCTAAATGAATATTGTACTTTCACCTGGAGTACAGCATCAAGGTCTGGAGCCCTCAGCACAAGAAGGACGAGAAAGTGTTAGAGCAGGTTCAGAGGAGGCCACAAAGATGATCAGAGGGTTGGAACAACTCTTCTATGAAGACAGATTGAGAGATTTGGGGCAGCACAGCCTGTAAAAGAGAAGGCTGCAGGGAGACCTTGGAGAGCCTTCCAGTACCTAAAGGTGCTACTGCACCTCTGCCTAAAGGAGAGCTGGAGAGGGACTTTTGACAGGGGCATGTAGGGATAGGACAAGGGGGAATGGCTTTAACCTGAAAGAGAAAAGGTTTAGATTTGTGATTAAGGAAGAAATTATTTACTGTGAGGGTAGTAAAATACTACCCTCAAAGCTGTGCATGCTCCATCAAAGCTGTTGGATGCTTCATCCCTGGAAGTGTCCAAGGCCCGGCTGGACAGGGCTCCAGGGAACCTGACCTAATACATGGTATCACTGCCCATGGTTGGAGGAGGTTACAACTAGATGATCTTTAATGTCCCTACCAACCCACACCATTGGTTATTTATGACATGAAAAAGTCTCCATCAGAAGGACTAAAAATGACATAGGACAGGTCCTCATTTTCTTGCTTCACCTTCTGTTCCGTACTCATTCCATGTGAGCCAAGGCATTAACTCCTGTGTATTCCTAACAGCATCCCTGTTCTTATATAAATCCTTTGTTAAAGCAATCATTGTTGTCTGGATTTTTAAAAAATCATGTCTTGCCATGACAACGTTGCAAAATGGAGCCATCTTTGCTGTGTTTTCCTAGCAGGGAAAAATCACATGAAAGTTTTCTGCTAGGCTACTCCTTCACAAGAGCATCAGATGTATTTGCTGCACCACTGCCATCTTGTCTGGACAGAGCTTCCATTTTCCTCCTTGTGTCAGGAATTAGTAGCATAATTTTATCACTCTTTAGAAGAAAGAGTTGAAGGGAAGAGGCAAGAAGCCAGATTTCACAGCAGAAGTCCCTAGAAAGCTGGGGACCCAGTTACTTGCTGATGCTGCTTTTTTCACAGTTATCAGCTCCCCATTCACCATGTGTCTCTTGCTGTTCATTTTTGAAAAAATTCATCTTTAGTCTATCAAAAATATATAACAAAGCTACCTTCTGAAATCACTTACATTGACAAAGTGTCAGCAATCCTGAAATAGTGTTTTGATCCCCTACTGTGCCAAACTACAGAATATGTCTAAATACACTGGCAGATCCTAAAATACACCCTGATGGATAGCAAGGACTTGTTGCACAGAAAAAATAATTTTTTGCGAAAATTGGGACTTGCTCATATGAGAGTGTCCTGCCTTACAATACATAAATCTAGAAGTTATCAGCAGAACATAACTTTTGAGCAATAGTAACATTAGGCAAGTGATCTCGTTTGTCACTGTAGCACAGACCATAATTCTAAGCAACATGAAATATGCATCAAAACCTGACTATGGTTTATCTTGACAGATACATAAAATATTGCAAAGGAAGGTGATAATTAGGCTTCGGGTTCAGATGAAGTTTCTGGACAAATTTTGGGTTTAAATCTAAAATGAGCACAATGCAGGAATCTAGTCTGAAGGCTAGATAGGATGAAAATCTTCACAGAAGGAATAACACCAGCAACAGACATATAGTAGAGTCAGTAGGCAGTTGGAGAAAACAGTAGGTAGGATTTGCTATGTTAGATAAAAGCAACAGGTTTGTGCTTTTTCAGAACCTCCAATTTGCTTTCTTCTTACTCGAGCTTCTGCAGTGAGGTGGGCACATTTTCCTCATTCCCCACTCTCCATTCTCAGTCTGAGGAATGAATGCCCCATCCAAGTCTAATGAAATAAAGAATGGGGTCCCATTGCATTGCATTGCATGTCTTTAGATAACTCTGTATGTGTTGTGGAATGAGCAAGAGGACCTCCAGGTACCCCATAGGTATGTTGTGAACAATAGCATTACATAAATATGCAATTGTTATGTCAACAAGGCAATTTCTGAGTGGGAAACTTTGTGGTCAATTCCAGGGTTTTGCCACTGCTGCATGATCTTGGTGAAGTCACTCAGTTCAGCATGAACAAGCTGATCAATATTTAATATGGTGCTAACCATACTTAAAACCTTTTTAAGGTCCCTGACATTCACGGAAGACAAGTGCAACAGGCAGGCTGTGTATTACTCAGCAGTGTTCTTAGGGTTTCTTATCTCAGGATGATGTATCCATGAACCATGCTATTGCTCCTGGTTGTCTCCTTTGCCTTTTTTAAACGTGATTGGCACTGTGGTCCAGCCCCTGCAATCTTCCTGGGGGTGCAGAGTCGCATCTGTTGTCAAAGGGTTTTGCGGGAGGATTACCACGGCTTTTGGAGAAATCCATGACAAGGACACACCATTCTCTCTCCTTCCTGCTGTCTTGCCAAATGCATGAGTTTAACCACCGAGCACAGTTTTTTCTTGCATCTCGCAGGTGTCTGTATCCCGATCCGGATCTGTCCTGATTTGCGAAGAGATCCGGGAGGGCAGGGCAGGATAGATTCGAATAGACGGAGCAAGGAGACACAAACGAGGTCAAATGGTGGCAATCAAAACGATAATTCACTTTTATTCACCATCAAAGAAAAGAGCAAGGAATAACACAGAAAAAGAGCAAAAAGCCAATAATTACAGGAAGCGAGACAGGGAATGACCACCAAGAAGCTGCGGCGTCCCGCGAAGAGCTCTCTCCCGCCCGCTGCCAGCGGCCTCAGCCCCGCCTTACGGCAGTGACTCGGCGCTTTCACGCCAGCCTGGCCACCATGGCAACCGCCCGCTCGCCACGTGCGCATGGTGCGCGCGAGCGCTCGGCGGCACGCGCAGCTCGGTGCTGAGGGCGCTCGGCTGCGATGGCGGCGCGGCAGAGCGCGGGGGCCGCCCTCGCTAGAGACCGCCCTCGCTAAAGACCGCCACCACCTGTTCGCCAGGGACCACTATGGCCCACTGCCTTCCCAGATCTTAGCGAGGGAGCCGGGCAATGGTGAAACAAGTCACTCTTCAGCAGTTCTTTACCGTGTGAGAAGGCCGTGCCTCAGTGAGAGAATGGCCAAGGCAGCGCCGAGAGCCCGCGCGCAGGAGAAGAGGTTCAGTCTCTGCTGTAGAGATAGCAGGTGCCAAGGAGAGAGGGAAAAGGGAACTCCGCACCTTTTGGGGAATCAGATTATGATTGGATTGAAATGTTGCGCTGTTCAAGGAAACAGTGTGATTTGGGGGGGGTGGGAGAAGAGATGCTGGGAGGGATGGAGAGAAGAAATGTGTAAAAATTAAAATATGCTGTGTCAGAAAAGCCATTTCCATTAAGCCACAGAATTCCTTTGCCAGTTGTGAGAATACGAAACCTGGCCTTGCTCCGTTCTTGTAAATTTCTGTTTGTGCAAGCTCTGGTGGAGGTTGAAGTGTTGTGCAGTGCCAGCTCAGAGTTCAGTCAGTTTCTCCAGTGGAGTTTTATGTCAGTAATATGAAACTGAAAGATTATTTCTTTCAGATTTTGGTTTTCTGGCCTCTTCTCTCAGAATTGTTCACAAAACCCAGCACTTCCTCCATGTCCCTTAGCAAGTCCCGCCATCGATGTATCTGGCTCTGTGCCCAGCTCTCAAGAAGTAAATCTCCACAGTCGGACCTGCTGACGAGCTCTTAGTTTCTTTTTTGCATGTTGTTGTTTGCTTGTTGATCCGTGCCGTGGGACAGAGCACAATTAAATGAAGAAAAATGAAAACATGGTGCTATGCCAGACAGTTTTGCTGCTGTCTTGCTGATTATGAAAGATGAGTGTGTTTCTGGGCAATAAGACAAGAATGGATAATGCTGTGTCCTTGATGTACTCTACCTCAGGCAGCATCTTCGGAGCTCTGGTCCTTCCTCAGGACTTGTGAGAAGAGTGCCAGCACTGATGTAAACAGAAGCTGCCCTTGTCCCTGGGCTTGTTTACTGTAGAGCTTTCACAACCTAAAGTGCGTGATTGTTTGGTACACCCAGACAGGCATTACTTTGACATGTATTCTTTTGTACTGATAGGATAAGGAATAATGGCTTAAACAGAAAGAAGTTAGGTTCAGATTAGATATTAGGAAGAAATTCTTCACTATGAGGGTGGGGAGGCACTGGCATAGGTTTCCCATGGAAGTTGTGTCTACCCCACCCCTGGAGGTATTCAAGGTCAGGTTAGATGGGGACCTGAACAGCTTCGTCTAGAGGAAGGCGTCCTTGCCCATGGCAGGGGGCTGGAATGGAATGATCTTTAAGATCCCTTCAATACCAACCATTCTGTTCCGTGATATCTTTGTATAGGATGTAAATCTCGCCTCTGCTGAGAAAGCCTGCTGCTACTTTGTACACAAACGTTCCTGTCATAAACCCGCCCATTCTTTACTGAGCCTGAAGTTTGTTGTTCCCTCAGCAAACACACAGGATCTTACATAATATCGGAGTGCTATTATTATCCATTACTGTTTGCACATTTGCTTGAAATTTATTCCCACATCTTTCCGTCTTCGAGGTCTCTGTTTTCTTCCTCTCTCCTCCTCACTCCTATTTCTACCCCTACATCTGTCTCTCATTTTCCCACCATGTAAATTCAGAGGCTCTACTACCACTTTTTATTTGCCAAACGCTGCCACTAGTACACCTTCTGAGATTACTTCATTTAGCAGCTGTCTTGCTCTGGAAGTTTATTCTTCTGGCTCCCTGTTCTTTGATAGCCATGTGGCATCCTTAATTTTCCGTTCTGAGCCATCACCCATGCACCCATAGAACCACGTACCCTTGTTCTGACCCCCTTGCCTCTTCTGTTCTCTGCTGCCCTGAAACCAGTATCTCTTACTTTTCATCCTGTCTTTGACCCCCATCTTCTTCTGGATCGTTCATTAAGGTTGATGACCTCAAGGTAATAAATATTTAATATAGTTATTCCTGACTGACTCATTGCAGTGTCCTCCTGACATTATTCAAGACAGAGGACTCCCATGGTGAAGCAAGGTTCTGGCAGATCTGCCCATCCAGAAATATTTAATGCAATGCTTAGCACCTTATTATTACAGGAGAAACTTTTTATAGACCAGATTGGAAGGACTGTTTGGACATGATGTTATCTCATGGAGTTTGAATGTGAGACCTGTGGACTGGATGCAATCGTGCAAAGGTCTTGGATGTAGAGTACTATCAGATTTAGAGCTAGATTTGCTGGATACTGTGGTAGGATCTCCAGTTTGTTATTGGGAGAGCAAGTCCTTTCCATCCTTGAAAATTATAAATTCCTTTGCTGCAATGTGTAAAAAATATAAGGTGCCTGGATGAGATTATTTTTTCTTGCTGTTTTTTGAATACCTATACTGTTTTATTCATTTTAAAGTAACACTTGCAAGCTGACCTTTCCTTCTAGAAGCCTAAGTTATTTAACCCAGAGAATTATTTAACTCCAAACTCATTTCCTGTGTTCTCAGAGATAGAGAACTGAGGATGCTCATATGATATCAAAGGGAGCCCATGTTATGCAGGTAGTAAAATTGGATATCTGTCTCAATCCAGAATGTCCTTTCCATCCTTGTAACACAGAAAAGCCCAGCTTCAACAGCAAACTACATCCAGCATATAATAATCAGCCTCAGGAGTGATTTCAGCCAGATATTTCTCATGTTTTGGCTCTTGATCTCTGTGCTGGTTTGGGGTCTCACAAGATTAAGAACTCATCCTTGTTCTCTTCCCAGAATGTCCACCTGAAATTTTCATGGAGGCAGATTGTTAACTGAGAATCAGAATACAGTGCTCATTTTTCTTCTTCTTCAAGACAGTAATTTTTGATTAATTTTGCTTCATCGTCTTGATGTTTCATGGTGCCCGATGACCTGAAATGCTTTTTGTACCAGAAGGTTCTATAGAAATGACTGCACCCTAAATTATGTTAGAGAAGGACTTAAAAATTCCATTTCTAGCTACGGATTTAGTCTGAAATGAAGAAAGCACTGGTCGGGGACCATGTGTGGAGCAGCTTTCTCATTCGCACTGATAGCAACACTTGTGAAATGCAGTCAGCCATGAACAGGATGCTGCACACATCCAGCACCTGCTGGGCCTAAGTCTGCTGGAGATATACCCAGAGCAGTCAGTTTTCCTTTTTTCACAAGAGGGGAGAGAGATGGATTTCTTTAGTCCTGGGGGGATTAAATGCCCAGTTGGGTTGACTCGATAACATGGAATGAACAGGGTCAAAACAACGACTTCAGCTTTCAAGTGATGGGTTTGTCTGCATCAACGTGAACAAATTCCCCATTGTATTCACCACAAACAAGTTATTCTTCCCATATCAGCCTGCAAGAGCTTTTTGTTCCGAGGGGTTTTTACCTACCATAGAACAAATATATTTGTTGTCAACACTGCAACCGCCCCCCCCCCCACCACTTTCCTTATGTCTGAGTTCCCATGTGTGTCTCTTTACACTATCCTAGGGCATTAATAGACTGTAGGATCTTGTTCCAGGCCCTTATCTGGTTTTCATTTCAGTAGTCCTTTTTGAGAGTACTCCTATACAGCAACTTACCCGTGTATCTGTCTGACCTCCTGCACCAAAAACCACTCTTGTCTTTTAAGCAGTGAAATAGATTTTCCTTCTTTCATCAGCCTGGCAGGCAAAGCCCCAGAATTTGCCCCTAGCCCCACCCCTGCAGAGTTTATATCAACATTGCCAGAAATGGATGTTGAGGCAATGGCTTTCCAGGTCTCAACAGTGATATTATCAGACCATTAACCTGAGGAAGCTCTATCTCTCTACCTTCGTATTTTGACACCTCTGAGGTACTTTGCACTCTCGAGCAGCAGACAGCTTCTTTGTAGCACTAGTTCCACATTTGCCTTCTAGGATCTATAAAGCTTATCTGCTTCTCCTGTGCATTTTCCTTTTTTTTTTTCCCTTTTCTTTCCTGAAAGTCCGTTTTTCACTTGGTGTAAATGCAGGCAGTGAACTGCAGTGAAATTTACAGAAACCATTCCACAGCTCCTGTATGAAGAGCTGTTAACCATTTGCTATTCTTGGGAAACAATTAAGTATTCCAGGTAAAATGCAGTAGCATAACACTTAGGGCAAACCATGCATTTAACAGAATGCGTTCTTAGTAACGGGTGAATTTTAATAGGATTAAGGAAAAACATTTCTTCATGTGTCTGGGCATTTAAATTGCTGTTTGTAGGTAGGTGAAAATATTGTCCCTTTGTCTGAGACACTGCATGCAACTAATTTCCTGTGTGTCTCTGTTTTAACCCCTGAAGTCTGTTTTATATAGACAGACTAAGAGAGTTGAGGCAGTTCAGCCTGGAGAAAAACAGGCTTCAAAGAGACCTTATACCACATTCCAGTACATAAAGGGGCTCTCCAGGAGAGCTGGAGAGGGTCCTTTGACACAGGCATGGAGTGACAGTAACAGGGGTAATGGTTTTTAGCTTAAGGAGAATAGGTTTAGATTAGAAACTAATTCTTTACTGGGAGGGTGGTGAGGCAGTGGCAAAGGCTGCCAAGTGAAGCTTTGGCAGCCCTATCCCTGGAAGTGTTAAGGTCCTGTTAGATGGGGCTTTGAGCAACCTGGTCGAGTGGAAGGTGTCCCTGCCCGTGACTGTGGGGTTGGTCCCTTCCAAACCGAATCCATTCTATGATTCTGTGATATTTGAGTCTAATATATATCAAATGTAATATAGTTTTCCAAATGGACTGAATTTTTTAGACTTATAGGTAACCCATATGAAGCAACTTTTAAGAGCTGTGTGGCTAGGTATTGGATTTAGTTTTGATTTTGTTTTTTTTTTTTCTTTTCTAACTTAAACAGGAATGTGCTAATTCTTGCTCACAAATCAAGAAGTCATTTAAAATCATTTAAACTTTATTCACTGCAGTGGTATCATTATCCATGTTTAATTTGTGCGTCATGTTTTGTTTCCTTTGTTCAGATCCCTAGTTGGGATCTAGGCCTTGAGCAATAATCTGAATTGCTCGCTGCTGAGACCATAGTAGCCACAACACACAAGAGAGGGTTTTAGAGTAGTTGCTCTATGGACTTTAGCCTCAGTTTTACACATTGAGAAGGAATGGAAACTATTCTCTGTGCTGGACAGTGTGGGCTCATAAACGGACAGTTTATGTCTTGCTGGGCATTTGTGGAGTGTGGAGTGGAGGGTTCCCCATGGGCTGCTGGATCACAGAAACATTAACACATAGTGAGGAGGCATCTTCTTTCACCTCCTGCTGGATGAATGCAAATCCCTCATCACGAGAGGCACGAGTAATTTCTGTCATAGCAGGAGTGTCTCTGGATATATGATGTTAGACCTGAAAGGTGACTCTGCTGTTTGATCTCAGCAGGTACATGGTCGATCTGAAAACACAGACTCCTTACTTAGACAGGCGGCACTCATCATCTGATGATCAAAAGAGGAGAGCTGCTCATTCACCAAGTTAAATTGCAGAGAGCTGCAGAATTATTATAGAGGGGTATCATCTTTCGTTACTGATGCAATGATGTGCAGAAAACATTGCAGCATGTATCAGGATTAGTGAATCATAGAATCCTGAGGCTTGGAAAATGCTTCTAAGATCACCAAGTCCAACCATTAACCCAGCACTGCCAAGTCCACCACTACTAAATCATGTCCCTAAACCATGTCCCCCATCTTCATACTTGTCATGTTTCCATGACTTCCCTGAGCAGCCTCTTCCAATGCTTGACCACCATTTCAGTGAAAAATACTTTCCTGATATCCAATCTCTCTCCATTTTGATCATTCTGTAGTTCCAGTAGCCTTATGTTATGTATATATATATAGGCCATCTCTTCTTGCAGCTGTAAGGATGCAGGGTAGGATCATGCTCATCACCATTCACTGAACACAACTAAACCAGCTGCTGAGCTGTTTGCTCTAGCAATTACTCTTTTTTCCTGCCAGTGCTTAAACTTTATGGGGTTGCAATACCTCATATACCCTAAAGCTAGTCACTTTCTTTTTAATGTCACTAAGTGTTTAAAAACTTGTTGATTGAATTCACAAAGGTTGTGTTTACTAACCACAGAACAACTGTATTCTTTTATATCAGGCAGAATTTGCTTATATGAAGTCAGTTACCACTGCTACAATTCTGGCGTATTAGTTCTGTTACATAATTAATTCTTTAAAAGCAGAAAGGCATATTTTCTCCTGCATCCAGTTGCAGGTACAGGTTAGGACAGTCTGTGATTTTTTTAACCATATGCCCATTCCTTGGGACATTCACATTGGACAGCTGAAAGCAGCATTTTCCAACTACCCCCTACTCTGAATTTATGAGCTATATCAGCCAGGCTGCTGCTTGAACATCTGTGAGGGTGGGATCACAGCTTTCTGTAGAATTTCATTGTGGCCCAAATGCAGCTGAGAATATCTGAAATAGAATCCAAACCTTTGGATACTGAGTAAGTGGGAAGGCCTCTGTGTATTGAACTCAAATATGAAGTGTGGTCTGGTTCTCAAATGGCTTTTTGGAAGTGTTTTGAATATTGTTGATGTGATGCTAATGGCAAAACTCCCTAAAAGAGTATCTGTAATAGCCACCTTGCAGTATCCTTAAAATTTCTGATACAATTATATTGAACTGCTGTAAAACAATTCTGTGTAAAAACTGCATTTTTGCCAGTCCACAGGGAAAATCTTCAAGATAAATTTTACTCCTCACTGAATCCTCCAGCAGTCCAGATGTTTTTTCTCAGACAGATGTTGCTTTGCCCAAGAGCAGTCATCGTCACTCCTGAGCTACTATTCTGTCTGTACACAGTGTGTGTTCCTGGAGCTGCAAAAGCTGCTAGTCAATGAACTTTTTCTCTCACTTTTTTGTCATTTATACCTCCTGCACTGTTCAAATAAGCAATGGGTTTCCTATTTAAGAAGCACGGTAGTTAAATTATAAGATTTGTTTAAAAACCTCTGGAGGATGGAAGTCATAGACAACAAGTGCTCCTTATTTCATTTTATCAGACTTCTGAGTTCCACCACGTAACTACACGTTGTGCAGCACGGCTGTGTTCTCGTGGTTTGACCCGGGACACACACGCACACAAATCCCTTCCCTTTGGTTCAGCTGGCCACCTGGCTTCCTTTGCTGTTAGCTAGCTCTGGTGTTGAAAGGGACCATGAAAACATCCAGACTGTCTCAGTCATAGTCTCTCTCAGCTGCCTCTGGCAAGCTGGAGAACCTCAGTGTATTTAGTTGTTCCTAATCAGACAGCTTACCTATACTTTTGTGTCCTTTAAATTTCTAGTTTTCACATCTTTTTGTCAAAAAAGTTCTGCTGTTTGGGAATCTGCATATTATATGTAATAATTGGACATACTGGGACTTTATTCAATGTTATAATAATACTTTTATTTCTGTTCTCTGTTTATTCCCTAATTTCCCTGATACTCTTTGGCTTTTGCCATATGAGTTGCCACAGCGTCATAGAAATAGTCATTAAAACTCTTAGGCATTTTCTAAGAAGTTCAAGGCCATCTTTGTGTACATGAAGAAGGAGTTCTTAACAGGACAGCTCATATCCTGGTCTGGTTTGCCCTCTCGAGGGGTTGTTATTTTCTATAGATTCTTGTCTGCAGAGTATCCAAGATGGGCATTTCACTGGGTGTCTTATGTTATACAGGATGAATCTGGACCTACACAGTGTAGTCAAACTGAATTTTTGAAATTAGTAAGGTGTAATGCTTAAATATAATGGCTTGTAACATAACATGCAGTCATGCAAAATGATCTTGCAATCTCTTCTGGCTTTAAATGATGAGTATATGTGATTGCCAGAGTCATTTTTAGACTATGTTTTCAGACCCTGCTTCTGAAAGTGTAGGCTGATATCTAAACCAGCTAGCATCAGTGAAAAGAGCAGTGCCTGAATCGGTGCCAGTCAAAACATGTACTCAGTAGCCACTCTTGGATAACAAAGACAGTTTCTGAGAGGATAAAACTAAAGGAACTGAAAATACTATCAAGACTCTTGACAGCCTCCCCTGTCAAGTCAATACATGACTTGTGGGTGTCCTTGAAGGGGTATAAAATTTTCATCCAAAAAAGTTACAGGAATGGTTTAGAAATCTACTGCGCCAGCTGCTAGAAAGAAATAAATTAAAGATACGGGGAACTTAAAAACATAAAAGTTCCATGCCAAGAAATATTCTCCACACCTGTCTCACACTTCTCAGGTGAAAGATGCAGACTTGTGTTGAGTTGTTGTCATAAAGGGGATCAATCTTCAAGAACAAAACTTTCTCTCTAAGAAATACTTAAAGGAACTTTATCATTGTCACATAATAGGAACAGCACTACTCTTTGGAAAATATCAGAAATATAAATACTTCCTTTTTCTTACTAGACTTGTATGTATGTAAATCTTTAATGATTTCTTCCAGTTAAAAAATTACTATTTTCAGTAAATAACAACAACAAAAAGAAATCCTTGAGGAAAATTTATATAGCAATGGCATGTAAGTCTTCAGTTTCTAATTCAGTTAGTCACCAAGTTTCCAATCCTCAGAGTGACAAGTTCCTTATTATCAGGGTGTCCTTAGTCTTCTTTTAAATTGTGTAGTAAAAATATTCCCTACAATATTTATGTAAATAATAGTTGTGATTTTTTTTCTGTAGAAAAGAAGTTTCTATTAATATAAAGAAGCCACAAGAACAGAATGCTAGAATCTTAATAATATCACTCCAACATTTTTGACTCCTCTTTTGCAATATGCTTGGTATTTTATATGGCTCAAATTTTTTAAATTCTTAAGTTAATGAATGGTTCCTTTTCTCACATCCTCTTTGATCTTTAGGTCTGTTTCTGAGAGCTAGAAGTCTAAGTGACAGTCTTAGCTCTCATGCAAAAAGAAAAACAAAATGGATTTTGTCTTTCATTGAACACATACAGTGCTATTTTGAAATGAAAGATTAACAGTTTCATAAAAAATTTAAATATATTAGGAGAATGAAAATGGTTGTTATGTGATACTTTAGGCACGGACGTGAAAAGACAGATTCTGTACAAAAGTGATCAAACCAGAAAATGGCAACTAAACCTCAAACATGTGCACAATGCATTAAAAAGTGAAAGTTAAAAAGTATGAAATACATAGTTTTTTTGAAGAACCTGAATTTCACAGAAATTACAAAAGAATAAAAGTCCATTAGGAAGCCATAATATCCACTTGAGCTGCAGGAAACCTTCTAATGACAAATTTCCAGGAATGGGAAGCTCAACCACTGACTTGTATAAATCTTCTTAGTAGCCTCTGATACCTCAAATATTTCAAATCTTCTAACACTCCATTGAGCAGGGAAGACTGCCTGACTCCCTCTTGGAAGCCAGTAGATTATCATTCTCTTAACCGTTAGCACTAATTAATTCAGGCAATAAAACACTGCAAATATCTTAGCAGACCAGCTTTCTCCTGGCATGCAGTTACTAATTTACACTGAACCAGTATGGCTTGATTCCAAGCCTGAGCCACAGATTCTTGTCTTTTGTAAACATTAAGTATCATTCATCATGTTAGTGAAGCAGCCTTTTCCTACTATTTATTTGTAGCTACACATATAAGTACACATATAAGTGTATGTGTACATAAACATATTAAAAAGCACATAGATTCAAAGAGGGGTGTGGAATTCTGTTTTGAAAATAGCCATTTCAGGCTGTGATTTCCAACCAACTGTTTAACAGTTTGTAAAGTGTATTTCTTTGAGGAGCTTCTGATAAAATATTTTCTGATTAAGGATTGATATGGCACATTTTCTTTTCCAGTTCTCCTAGAGATCCATAATGCATTGTACCTTTCCAAGAACCAGTGCGATCAACAGTTCCCAGTCAGAAATGGAATACTGCATCAACTGTAAATATGTAGAAATATTGTTAATTTAGGGAAGATATGGACCTATTGGAGCAGGCAATAGGTAGCAGTAGGACAAGGGGTAACATTTTTTAACTTAAAGAGTGTAGATTCAAACTAGATATAAGGAAGAAGTTTAAAATAAGCATGGAGAAACTCTGTCACAGGTTGCCCAGAGAGGTGGTGGATGGCCCATCCCTGGAAACATTACAGACCAGGTTAAATGGAGCTTTGAGCAACCTGGTCTGGTGGAAGGTATTCCTGCCCATAGCAGAGTGGTTGGGCTAGGTAAGGTTTAAAACTCCCTTCCAATCCAAACCACTCTTTTTTAAATTCTTGAGTTAATGAATGGTTCCTTTTTTCACATCCTCTGTGATCTTCAGGTCTGTTTCTGAGAGCTAGAAGTCTAGCTTCTAGCTGATGAGTCTGATGCCGACAGACCTCTGCCTCTGGGACTCTGTTGTCTGTATCAGCTACTTGATGGAAGTCAAGAGGCAATAAAAACTGATGGCAAGCATTGTCTCCTTACTTCACACAAGTAACAGCTTAGGCGGACTTCAGTTTCTTAACGCTGGGCATTTAAAAGTTTAACTTTGCAAGTCATTGTAGATTGTGTCATCTTTTACTTTTCTTCTTGGCCTACAATTCATGATGTTGGCCACATTTCAGTGAATGTCCCTTTGTTTATCTCTCAGGCATTAATTAAGACCACGGCACTTCCTCTTGTCTCATTTGTTTTTAACTTTTCTCTCATGTTGCTTAAATCAAAGCACATACTCAAAGGTGTTACTTCAGATAACCTGTAAAATTTAAGAATTTATCTCTAAACTCTCTTTTCCTTCATACAGAGTTGAATATTTGCACACACCCTCTCAGGATATTCTCTTGCCCATACAAGCTAAATATTCTCCAAAATAGTTTTTAAGTGCTGGATCGGAACTCTTCCAGGGATCATATCAGCTAAAATGGGAACAATCACAGGTTAATGCTCATACTTTTGACGCTCTTTAATTTATGCAGCGTAGCTCTTTCTGATTACCAAATTTACAAAGCTACTATCTTAATATAGTTTTGCTGACTCAGATAAAATACTCTGTTCAGTGAGCACCTTATACGCAAGAATTGTGTTCAGTGGCATGCCGATACATATGCCACCTTTGGCCTTTTAAATCAGATCATCATCTTGCAATGACAGAGAAATAAACTGATGAGTCTTCTAGGTCAGGTGCATCACACAACAGTCAGGTTTTCAGCCATTTTTGCAAATCCTTTGCCAACACCTGTTTCTGATTCTTGAAGGAATATTGCATCTATTCCCGCTTACTTACTTATAATAATGTTTGACATAAAAGGTCAGATCCCAGGCATTACTCTGTTTCTTTTGTGCTCATTCATTTGCTTCTTCAATTGCAGATATTCCCGGGACTGTGCATTGGAATTATGGAATTGGCAGGGATAAGATACCATCCTTTTAATAGTGAGTCTCTTAGGCTAGTAAAAGAATGCAACCAGCACGTGCACTGTCAGAGCAGAAAATTTCCTCAGGAACAATTGTAAGCTGTTTCTTTATTCTATGTACTTACAGCTCATTGTTTAGAAGAAAGCTAAGATTGCCTTTGTTTATGCATAAAAAAGCTAGTTTCATGGATACCACAGGTTAAAATAAAGGAGCTTTTATCACCATATGAGCTGCATTTCTCTCTGAGTTACCTGGATCTCTGCACTTCTCATTCAGATGCTTCATGTAAATGCTTACAATCCACGCTGAGTCTGTGACTTGTCTGTCTTGTCCAAGCGTGTGGAAAATAAACAGATCAGGGCATCATCACAGAGTTGCTGAAGTGCTTAAAAGAGCAACATCCTGATCCTCAGACCATTTTGTGATTTCCTCTGTCGAAGTTCCTTAGGAGATTGTAGGAGCTCATCATTCACAGACACGGCTCACACCGAAGTACCACAGATGCATGTTGTGTTTTGGTAACCTGGCTGGGGGGGTAGTCTTCATTGCCAGTCCCTTGTGATTGTAGAATCTTCAAGGTTGAAAAGACCTCCTGGATTATCCACTTTAACCTTTGACCGAATACCACCATGCCCACAAAACCATCTGTGCAAAGTGTCATGTCTACTCTTTTATGATACTTCCAGGGATGGTGACTCCACCACTTCTCTGGGGAGCCTCTTCCAATGCTTAGCAACTCTTTCAATTAAGAAATTTTTCCTAATATCCAACAAGAACCTCCCCAGCACAGCTCGAGGCCTTTCCCCTTGTCCTGTTGCTGGTTACTTCGGAGAGAAGACCAACGTCCACCAGACTACAGCCTCCTTTCAGGTAGTTGTAGTTGTAGAGATTGATAAAGTCTCTCCTGAGCCTTCTTTTCTCCAGAAAAGACCCCCAGCTCATTCAGCAACTCCTCATAAGACATATGCTCCAGACCTTTTATGAGCTTTATTGCCCTTCTCTGGACAGACACTGTTGATATCAGAAAAACAGAAGTTGGATGATACACTTCTCCCAGATAATCTGCATTTTTTTATTTGCCATTCTATTACTGATATTTTGCTATTTCAGCTTTTAAAGTCCACTATGAAACCTGCTTTTCCTCTTTTTTTTTCACCAGTTTGAGCAGTAAAGCACAGTGAGGAAAACCTGCTATGCAGAAACTGTACTCTGTAGGTGATTAAACTACTTTAATGTGCACTGCACCTTCCTTGCTCCTCTTTTTACTTGTCACAAATTGTGACTTTATCACTACTACCTGCAACTAAGGAGAATCATGAAATGCAAACAGTTTACAAGCTTTTTTCTGCACCAGACAGGTTTCAAGTTTCCTGAGGGCTCTGAGTATTTGTTTTTTTCCAAGAAAGCCTGAGACAGTTAATTCCCCAGCACTTCTTGCTGGTCTTTTACATCAGCTTCTTTGATAAATCATTTGGGACATCGCATAATCAAGTGTTGCCATAAAACATTTATACAGATCTATAAACTAGATTACATTGTGTGGGGAATCATTAACCTCCTCTGCTTGAATTGTGCTGTTTGTACTAAAAAGGTGCAGGTGTGCATACGTACAGAACACTAGCTTTCATATTTATCCTCTGGCTCAAGAGTTAAACCCATGCAGCAGCATCATCAGAGACAACATCTGGAAAGAAACACCTGGGGATTCCAAATTCTCTCTTGGTTTTGCTGGTGATGGTGGGGTTTTAGCTCTGCCAAGACCTTGTCTTTTCTCTGTGACAATGGCAGAGTGGTTCTGAATAATTAAAACATTGTGCATTACTGTTTGGCAACTACTTTAATATTCCCAGGCCTTCCTGCTCTGGCATAGTCAGGGTATGTATTGAATAATTTTCCCTCTACAGTAGATGTTAGAGCTCATCTCACAGATGAGAATATGAAGACTATATCCAAGAAGTAAATTAAACAGTGTCTGGAAACAGTCCTAGGCACTACAATACAGTAATTTCTGCTGTTGCACTGTCAGAAGCATCTGTGATATGGTGTTTGCCTGTGTCAACTGGTGCCCTCCCAAGTAATACTTCATTCTGGATCAGGGACTAAAAAAGAAAAACAGAGCTCATTTCCACCAGTCTCTTTTATGCATCTCTGTTGTTTTGGAGACTATGAAAGGTTGCTGGCTTAGATGCTCACTGCTCTGTGCCAGTTGGCCTCAGTGCTTGTGGATGGTTTTTGTGTATTTAAATTACCTCTGAAGATGAAGCTGAATTTAGCCCAGCCTGTGAGAACATCATCCTTGGGGTGAGTTCTCACAACTGTGATGAGCTCAGATGTCACCCTTGTCCTTCAGTACAGATGGGGCAAAACATTGGGCATATCTTCCCAGCCTCATAGCTTAGTTAACATGGCACAAAGGAGCAAATGGGTTAGATTCAATCCTATTTTACAGCTGTTTTGCTAACTGTGTAACAATTTCTCCATTGTACCAATGGAGAGTCCTGACTGATGGAAAACTACAATTGCATGGGTCCTTATAAAGGTCTAGTGCACACTCTCAAAAAATCCTTCCAACATAGCATGAAGTTTGTTCAAAACACAGTCATGGCCTCAACCCTCACTTTGCTGACTTTAGTAAATCAAATAACAGCAAAATAAAATCAGTTACACAGAAAAATCAATCAGCCATCAAAACCACAAATCAAAGCAGGAGCAAAAATGGAAAACTCTTCTTCCTAAAACCTAAGAATTATTACCAAGGAGAAAAGCCATAGCAGCACCAAGAAGTTCCAGAACTTTTCTATTGCTCTTGGTTGCTCATGAAATATTGTATAGTCTGATTCCTTTTTAGATGCTGTGGTAATGGAGAATAATAGAAAGTTTTAAAGAAAGACAGATTATTGCTATGTTGAATCAAACCATTACTATTTATATGCTTCATGAATAATTTCATGTACTTGTTTGAAAACTTTACAAACATTCACCACCCTGTGGAAGAAACAACTGGTTCCCTGGTTTAACAGCAGAGAAATGGGGAGGAAAGACTGTATACTTTGCTCTTTGTCTCAAGATTAGAGTGGAAAGGTCTGTCTCCCGGTTCTGCATGCTGCATACTGAGCTTCTTGATAGACGACATAATAACAGTGTAGCACAGCACCCTTTTTGGTGTCAGATCTGCATGGAAATACTGGCCCATAAAGTGAAACATGGTTTTGTTTATATAATAAAATATTTCACAGGTATGACATATGGGTAAGTGCAGAGTAAGGCTGACAATTTATATACACATGTGGAATATAAAGATAGGATTGTACATTCATAACTGCTACAACTGCTACTGGAATTGTGTTTCCAAGTACATCGGTTGTTTATCCCCATTTCTGTGCAACTTGCATTGGGAAAACATCAGTCTTTCTCTTGTAGGTTCTCCTGTAGCCAGTCTCTCTGCATCACCTAACAGACAAAGCTCTCAAATTTCTAAATATAATTTTTCCATATATATTCTAATAGAGATCTGAAATTTAAATAAAAACCTGTCAGCTATTTATTTGAATTATCATTTCTTAATAGAAAAGTAAAGACAAACTCAGTTGTTCCTTCACAAAGGATTCCTGGAATGCTGTTGACAAAATGTCATCAGCATAGTTATCTGCTCCTTTAGATCATACAGCTTTTTTGGAACTGGGAAATTATTATTCTGAACATTCAGTTCATTTTTACTCCTGAATATTTTCACTTTTTGAAAAGTAGGATTTTTTTCTGTTTGCTTTTCTGATTTCATGATTATGGCATGACGTAGATCAGGTGGGGGTACTAAACACACAAGATGGTTTCAGAAGCACAGTGCTGATGTCCTAGAGGGAATCCTGTCTTGTGAGAGGAATAATCAGATATCCTTCTGTTTAATTTTTGAATTGTATCAGTGTCAATTATGTTACAAATTCAGTTGTTCTAGACTGCCTTTTTAGCCAGTGAACAGAAGCACCTTTATCTATCAATAAATTATTTCCGTTCCACAAAAGGATAATGCTTTTAATTTAGCAGTCAGTTAAATGTTCAAAGTCAGGGTGAGAGGAATCTGTCTCCCAAAATCGTCCAGTGCTAAGCTTTAGCTGGATGAAGAGTTACTCATTTTGGTAAATCGTGTAGAAGCACCTGGAAAGGTCTTCAAATGCGCAGAAAGCCTCTGGAGACCATTACCCTTGTCCCTGAGATGGAAGAGCTCCACAGCTTTTGAGTTTATTATGATTTTCCTGTTCAGATGATGTAGACTGTGCAAGCTGGAACATTTTCAGGGGGCGGAGCAGAATGTTTGCATAACTACTTATATAGAGTCATAGAATCACTTAGGTTGGAAAACACTGCAGAGATCATCGACTCCAACTGGTGATCCAGGACTGTTAAGTCCACCACTCAACCATGCCCATCCACCGTGAGTGAATCTCCTCCAGTGAGTCATAAAGTATTATGGGATTCCTCACCTGGCAGATGCTTGGTCATTTCCAAGAGAATGCTGGCACCACTCTGTTCCTGGGATTTCTCAATGCAAATTTGTCCCCTCATGCTTGACTATAATGGGGCTATTTCTCATGCTGCCCAAAGTACATTTTCCCAGTAATGATGCCTTCACTATTCTATCCCTTTTACACACAGACATTGGCTGTTCAGGGAGTATGAGAAGGAGTGGATGAAAACCCATAATGCCACCATCCACCCAGACTTTCAAGGGTGATTATATTGTCCACAGGGCATAATGCTTTTGCCGTTTTCAGTTTCTCTCTAGTGTCTGAGTTGTCAGCAGGGTAAACAGTCACCTTTCTTCATAAATAAGTAGTGGCTTTGTATCAGACCTCAGACCAGTCACAGACCAGTAAAGCTCTAAATTGCAGTGGAACAAAACATCTGCACAAATGTAAGAAGCTCATGCAATTTCTTCTGGTTAGGTTTCACTTTGACATTGTTTACCCATCCTTAAACACAAACAGGGAAGGTCTATTATTTGATCAGATCTGACTCTCAAACAGAGATCTCATTATAGTGGCTTTCAACAGTACAATTGTGTTTTCAAGCTTTGAGAGGTGCAGCAGCTCTTCATTATTACCAAAATGTGAGAGAGAAAGAAGTGGATGTTCATTTCTCTAAAGGCTGAACCCCATTTTTAATGAATCTATGTATCAGGATCCTCATTGGAATTAAAAAGAGGGAGGCATCTGGCGCTGTAGTGAGCCAGGGAAATCTACAGTCACAAGCACTGCTAATATTTCCCTGGTACTGCCTTAATTTTGTAATCCATCATATATAAATGCTCCCCTCACAGACAAAATTTTTCTTTTCTACTCTTTTTTCTTTTCCTCCTTTCCTAGTTCACCTTTGCAGATGAGATTGGGGTCTTGGGGAATAGAATCTCATTTGAATTCTGAAACCAACTTTTAAGACTAACTCAGCACATCTAGTAAGACAACATCTGATCCGTCCAATCTCTAATCGATTTAACAGGGGTAAGGGCATGGGCAGACAGGACTTAGGATTTCCCTTCTTATTTCCACAAGCCCTTCTGGGTATTTCAAAAAGCTGCTAAAGTTCACATTACAGGACAAGGTAAAATGTCTTTGAGGCATGGAGTAGCACACATTTAATGAAGATAGAAAGCCAATCACTTAGCATCAGATGAGGAACAGCAATTTCCTTCAGTCTGGCACTTTGTGTATTGAACAAAATTGCATGAGAGCTTTGAGCGCTAGGAGAGCTGTCAAGCGGCCGTTTGTCTGGGAGCTGGAGCAGTCCCCTCGGAAACAGCTTAAACCTTTTAAATGAAAGCATTACAAAATGTACATCTGTGTGTAATATATTGGCCATAGCCTCAACTGTCAGGGGCCAGGCAACACCGTGTTGATATATATTTGTGCCTGATAGTAATTTTCATGCTTACACATGTAAACACAGCCTGCTTTATGGTTGTAGAGTACTTGGCTGCTTGATCAGCAAGCATCATACAAAATGTTTGCCTTAAAACTGATTCAGCTGCGTTGTGTGACCATATAACATGTAACTCAAAGTTTTTGATACTCCCTGGACTACTCTATTGCAAATGCATTGAGACTTCTTGTTAGATAAGACAAAATGACAAATTTTGTCACCACATTGACAAGAATTAAAGGTTTGGGAGGAACATATGCTTATAAACATCCTTGTTGCCATATGCCATCACCTATATATAATAGTAATCCAAATTCAGAACTTAGTTATCATACCATCAAAAAGATATATGAATGTGAACTCTGAGGAAATGTTTGTTTTACTCCTTTTTTTAATAAAGTAATTTATTTACTCATACTTTTTTTCCTGAAAATGGAAATAAATGAAAGTGGCTAAAAAAAGATAGACAAAAAAATACAGGGATGGTGGTATATATTAAAAAATGCATTCCCTGGGAACACAGTTGGTCTCATGTTCTTACACTGCTGAAGATATGGGGCAGGTTGTTCTGAAATCAGCTATTTTAACATGTAGAACTGCTTTAAGTGAAAGGAAGATCAAGCCTGCTTTTTCCTAGTCCTCCCTCACTATGAGATTTCCTTGATCCTCTCCCTACTCATTTTCTCCTCCAAAGCCTATTTGCAACTTGTACTCCCAGTAGCCACTTCCTTTAATGAAAAGTAATTCTGAGCACTGAGCAGATTCCACTTCAGCTTTGACACTGGAAGTGGATTTAAACTATCTGACAGAGCTGGGGACTAGAGCTGATTGGGCATTTTGGCAGTTTAAAACTATTGCTTTTCTCGTCTTTTTTTTTTTTTTTGCCTTTGGCATCTGACTTTTTTCCTTCTCGCTACTCCCATCTATTACTTTTAGTTTCCAGAGTATGCCTTATCCTCTCAATTCTGTCACCAGCTTCCCCAGGAGTATTCAGTAACAGATAATGGTCTTAAACACCAAGACCTTCTGCATACCCAACTCAGAGTCCATCCCATCAACCATGAATTTAGCCAAAGGGATTCTAAATCAAGAACCCCACAAGATCAGCTTCAACCTTCATGATGTGGTTTATTTGCTATAGAGTATTTGTTGAAAGTTGGACATATTGGAGGTCTTTTCCAACTGTAATGATTCTATGATTCTATTTACAAATGAGAAAACTAGATGAGAAGCATCTTACTAAACAGAGTACAATGGAGAGCTCATCTTCTGTTGTATGTACAAAGACATGTTGTCTATTGTTTTATATTGAACTCAATGTGATATAATATAGGAAAAAAAAAAAGTTCCTTAAAGAAGATCCTATTCTATCTCTTTTCTCTGAATAACAATAGGAGATGCACATAAGAAGATTACGATTGTGACCTCCATCATGAAATTTTGAGTGCTCTTCTGACTTAAACTCCAATCCTTCTCTTATTATCCAGGAAGGCTTTCTTATTGTTTTTTTCCTGTCATCAGAAGGAAAGTGATGCTGAATTTAGGGGAAATACAATGAGGATTGGTCCAAAAGTTCACTGGACAGAAGAGGTGGACTACTGTTTTTCAAGAATCTTTGTGATGATTGATGGGATTGTAGTTGCTGTTTTGTAGATATTACTCATGCCCTGACAGTGATCCATTGTGATCAAAAGAAACCCACAGCAGCAAAATAAACAAGCCTAAAACAGTCCTATTGTAAGAAAGTGTGAGGGAAAATAGTAGTTATATGACAACTGGGTAGATTTTAGAAGTGGAAAATTGGGAAAGATGCCAGCCCATGATTTAAAAGACAGCTACTGCATGGAATGGGAGTTCATAGATCAGCAGAACAATCTATCAATTCTCAATAAAATACCAGGAGCAGATTAATGCGACCAACCTCCTGGGAAGTGTGGTGGGCCAAGTTCAGAGGGGCACTTGTAACAGAAGCCTTGGCTCCAGGCCACACCTGGAAAGTATGGTTATTTGCTGGTAGAAAGGAACCGTTTTCATTCCCCTTATCTCTCAATTCCTCCTCCAGCCTTAAGTTTTCATGGAATTATAGAATGTTTTGGGTTGGAAGAGACCTTAAAGATCATCTAGTTCCAATCCCCTGCTATGGGCAAGGACACCTTCCACTAGACCAGGCTATTCAAAGTCCCATCCAGCCTGGCCTTGAGCACTTCTAGGGATGGGACATCCATAATGTGTCTGACATATGATTCTCAGTTACTCTGCTTTCCCTGTAGGTAATCTCACCACTTGATTCAGTCTCCCCCAAGCAGATACCCCACCCTCCTGAATAGTGTTCAAGCTGACAGTTTCTGTAGCATCATGGCTTTCTTCTCCTACAGAATAAAAGAGGGGACAGTACAATGCCGCCAGAAGTAAAAATAATAATTGCTGCAGAACAGCGATAAAATACAGAGTTTACAGACTGAGCTGCTTCTTTATTAACTATAGACATCAGCAGATTACTTATCTAGCTGGTTGTGCATGTTTCAAACAACTTCATGAAGAAACGTCTTTTGAAAGCAATTAATCACAACATCTCTGTCTCTGACTGAAGACCTGGGGTCTGGGAAAATATTCACAAGACATAGCTCTCAATATCCTTATCTGTTTTTGGACAGTTTCCTCAAAAGTCCATGTTGGTCACTTGAGTTGATGAGTCACTGGTCCAAGCTAGCATAGTCATTCCTAGAGGAATCATGTAGACATCTTGGTTTTATTAATAGAGAGAAAAAGAAACATTTTCTGGAGGTGGTTCTCATTGCTCAAGCATAGAAGCAGCCTGGTGACTAACAGCACAAGAACATCTATCTCTGAAAAAGTTATGTCTTGTTCCTGTCATGAAAAGAGGTGTTAAGTGTAGGACCTCTTCAGATGTTGGGTGCTGGCAGCTGACGAAGGACTAGAGTAAAAGAGATTAGGGATGAGTTTCTGAGAGCTGTGATCATTTCACTTGTAGATTATAAAGTCTTTTTAACATGAAGTTTTCCAGGAGTAAAAGTTTGCAAGCTTCCAAGTAAGTGATTGGGTTCTTTTAGATCCTGCTGCAATTGAATGGGATGAAAAAAGCTAATGGAATGTGGTGTAAGATGAAGAGTGTGAGCATTAGTAGAAAATACAGCATTTCTTTATTATTTGCATTGCAGCAAGTGACAATAACATTGCATTGCAGGGATGACAAGTCCCAGTTAGAGTTAGACCTCACTTGGAGAGATTTAAGACTCTGCAAGAGACCAAGAGAGAGTGAAATTACTGAGGTGATCCAAAAAAGATCACAAAGGAAGTTATTGGCAGAGCTGGGAAAACAGCTTCTGACTCCCAGGCCCTTCTTACGGCAAGAGACTGTTGTGCTATCAACAAAGACCATGATTTATTCTTTCTGTGCAGCACCATTTATTATTGAACAGCTGTTGTCAGTCCTTTAGTCTATTTGAAAAAATCTGAAGAAAGGAAAGATCTGTTCTTCCCTGAGAAATGGTTTACAGTTTTCTGGATATGACTACTTTAACTGCCTATACTTTTTCCTTTTCTAATTTCACCCCATCACATTTAATTCTCTGCCTTCAGCAACCCTAAATAATTCCTACATGAACTACTGTTCAGTAATCTAAAAAGACAGTAAAGTGTGTCTTGACATCCTAACCAAGATAGTAAATATTTAATATAATGCACTCTGTTAGAAGCAAAGTGCAATTAAATGAAAAGTCAGATAAAATGAGCTTAAATGCAATAAATACCAGTTACTATTCAGTGCCGAGAAGTTGCAAGTGTATTTGTTTCCTCTCAGTTAGCACTATTGGCAGCCTACTTTTTGTGGTTTTGAAACAGGCAACAGACACCCACATGCAAGCCTGCTTCATCAGGTCTCCTAAAATAATTATTGATATTGTTGGCTTTATTGTTTGGCATCCCATTTTTTTTTCAACTGCAAAAATCTGTGTTGCTGGATTATTTTTTTTTTCATGTTTGGTTTGCCTGGAAAAAAAGTCATAGAAAATTTGCAATAAATATTGAAAAATTGCTCATTTTTATGAAATAGATTTGGAAAAGAAAATGCAGATTTGATCCAATACCACTTTTAGCCTGCATGGTGGAAGAATACAAACAGAAGCAAAAACTGGTTTTGTGTTTTCATGTCCACTTTGAACTGGTTGTAGTATTCTTTATTTATTGTCCCATACTTTTATGTTC
Organism: Molothrus ater; assembly: GCF_012460135.2. NCBI lineage: Eukaryota > Metazoa > Chordata > Aves > Passeriformes > Icteridae > Molothrus > Molothrus ater. Next base: position 85,163,238 of record NC_050479.2, read on the forward strand.
TCACCTAATGCTGTGCTCCCTCCAGAACTACATATGCTTTTCCACTTCATTTAGGGATAATGAGTTATTTTTTGTCCACTCATCATCTAAAAGCGGAGAAACCATTGTTTGGAGGAATAATTTTTGTCTTATAGTATATGGGATGGCAGTGCTAGTTGAGATTCAAATTAGTCCAAGTTAAGGATGCCTTCAAAGCTTCCTAGAACAACTTGTGAAGATTACTGCAGGCTTCTAGTCTTTAGTCTTTTAGAATTTTGCTAATCTTGACTATGCAAGATCAACTATATTTAGATTTTGTACTTAAGTAAAAATATTGTCTACAGGTACATGCATTTTCTAACCAGAATCTACAAATAGGAAGTGTGTCTTGCTGTCTGGTGAAACAATGCAACTAGAATCACAGAACTGTAGAATGGTTTGTGTTAAAAGGCACCTTAAAGATTATCTTGTTCCAACTCCCCTGCCATGGTCAGGGACAACTTTCATTAAAATGGCCCTGTGCAACCTGGCCTTGAACACTTCCAGGAATGGGAAAGTACATTAAGTCCACTAGTTAATTTAATTATTCTGATTTTAAAAGCACTGAAACAAAACCATCTTCTATGTTTTATTCTGAAACAATCACTTGAAAACTGTTAGCTTCTTGTATCAGAAATGTAATCCAGATTGCTTTTTTCTGTGGGATGAGGTAGAATCATAGAATGGTTAAGGTTGGAAAAGATCTCCAACATGGCCAAATCCAGCCTTTGACAAAATACCAGTCTCCATTAAACTGTAATGCTAAAGGCCATATCTACTCAGTTTTTTGAACACCTTCAGGGATGGTAATTCCACCACTTCTCTGGGAAGCCTGTTCCTAATATTTCACACGTCATGCTTGTGATGTTTGGAGTTTCAGTCACATAAGAGCAGGTTATAAACACACTCCCCGGTGTGTATGTTTTTCATGGATCACAGTCCTGGGGGACATGACAGACTTTATTTTGCTCTCCAGTAATGATGGATCCTTGTGAAAAAGCCAAAGTTTGGAAAACTTGTCCCTTTAATAAAAATCTCATGTGGCTGTCTGACTGGTCTGACCATGAACCAGCAGAGTGTCCAGGTGGCCAAGAACCTTAGTGGCATCACAGTCTGTATCAGCAATAGTGCAGGCCAGCAGGACCAGGACATGATTGTCTCCCTGTACTTGGCACTGGTGAGGCCACAGATCGAATCATTCAGTTTTGGGCCCTTCAGTACAAGAAGGACATTGAGGTGCTGGAGTGTGCCCAGAGAGGGCAGTGGAGCTGAGGAAGGGTCTGGAGCACAAGTCTGATGAGGAGCAGCTGAGCGAGCTGGGGGTGTTTAGCCTGGAGAAAAGGAGGCTTGGGGGGGACCTTATCGCTCTCTACAACTGCCTGAAAGGAGCTTGTTGCCAGTGGGGTGTCATTCTCTTGTCCTGGCAACAAGTGACAGGCCAAGAGGAGATGGCCTCAGGCTGGGGGAAGTTTAGATTGAGTATTAGGAAAAAATATTTGACAGACTGTCCACATTCTATGGAGATGTCCTCCTGCCTGGAAGTGTTCAAAAAAGACACGGATGTGTCTGTCCATGTATGGGACACGGCTTTAAGGTGTACATGGCAGTGGTACTAAGGTGATGATTGGGCTTGATGGTCTTTTCAAACCTTAATGACTCTATGATTCTGTTCTACTACTGTCCACATCATCCAAAATACACCATTAATGCTAATATTCTGGAATTTGCTCTCACATAGAATATTTTAAACTCAGTAATAAAATCACCATTCCTAAGATACTATCAGTTTTTATACTGTTAATTAATTCAAGGGGATGTGCTAACCTGTATCTGGATGCTATGGTCTGTCATTAAAATTGATTTGTAGTTACAGTTAAATACACAGAACGGACATTGCTTCTTTTGCTGCTTCCCGCTAGTTCTGTACCCTTCATTTTGAAACTCATTCTACCATAGTCTCATACAATGGCCTATACCAGGATTTTTTTTTTAATACAAGGTGTCTCACAATCAAACAGGATTTTCCCAACATTTCTGAATGAGATGTGCTTTAAAATAATTTTTTCCGCCAATTATCATCCTCCTTAAATGATGTACTCATTGATAGATACTCAACCCTCGTACTGCAGACTGATGGATAAACTTGAAGTGTAATAAAGAGTTACTTTGAGGAGGTACATACAGGAATGGAGTTTTGCTTGCATTCATGTTGGAACTGTAAGGACAGCTTTACAATAAAGATTACCACTGAAATCAATAGAAACATGGTGAAGGAGGTGGGAATAAGTCTGCTGAATAGGGCATTGTTACTGCACAGTCATTGTTCATTTTAGCTCCACATATTAATAAGGTATTTGTTGCTATCACTGCAGCAAAGAACTGGTTTTGTTCTGTACAAAAACATTTCAGGTGTTAAAAAGATACACAGCTTACATTGTAAATGTAAATTTTTGAGACTAGTGAGAAAGCAGGAGCCCACTGGCTTATAAAGCTGTTTAGTACATTGAATTTGATTAATTTTAAAAAGTGTGGGAAATGGCAATGGACAACAGAAGACCCCTTATAGGAACAGGAAAAAAAAGTGTTTAATATGCTATTCCAATTAATTCCCTGGAGGATTAGGTAGAGGAGTGTAATTAAGGTTTCAGATCTTTATGGAATGTTCCATGTTGCTAAACAAACAGTAAAAATCATAGCTATTCCTATAATAAAACTTAAGGAGATTTCCCATGTTGAAATAAACTTAATGTACAGTATCATATGGGAGGCAAGTATCTTCATATTTGGTAAGTTTAATGGGATTCACGGACTATGTTATGGCAGAGCTTGAGAAGCCAGGTTATGATCAGAATTTCACCTTCAACTCTTCGTTTGTAATAGATTTATTAAGTTAAAAATCTGTGCAACAGTTGGCTGCTGCAGTTATAGTTGTGGTAAACTATCTTAACTTTTCTTAGTGAAATGATGCAAGAAACACTTGACTCTTCTGTATACCATTGAGAGAAATATCTCCTACATAAGTTTTTAAGGTAGTAAATATATGAGAGGAGTGGTTTGTTTTTTGTGCTGCTTCATTTATTTTTTTATATTACCACTATATACTGAAATAATGAATATCATGTTTGTAATGGCACTGAGATACAATTTGATAATGAATAGCAGCAAGTGGAATAGTTGAAATTAAATTACAGAGGATGAAAGATATCAGTAGGCATCTGTTTCAAGACCTGAAATGAAAAAAAAAATTAGAGCAATTATTCAAAAACTGGATAAAGAATATAGTACTCAAGTACTGTTTTAACTGCCTAGAAATCTGCTGGGTAAAACTCACTGTTAAACATGGATCATCAAAAATGCTCCTAACTTACACAGATGAAAAAATTTATGATGTGAGAAAAAAAGAACTAAATATGAAGAAGTTTTTATGCTTTTATATTTTAGTAGATAGAAAAAAATGAAAGAGTAAATAATGATGTCAAAGATGTCCACAATGATCTGCTGTTGTTTGTTGCTGTTTATGTATCTACAGCCAGGTCTACTTGACTCGCCCCATGTCCATTGAAATGAAACAAACATTTCTAGGGTGTAGCTTGTTAAACTTTGTTTTGATTCATATTTAGGGATGAGACTAGTTGTAACCTGAACGTGTCCATTTTTTAATTCCTTTGACTGTGGAAGGTTTTAGACTTGTTCAGGAGTGGATTGTCTACAATTAGTAAGATGATTGCATTTTTCTTTCTGGTTAACATGTAAAGGTAAGAGAGAGCTCCAGGGCTGCCTTTTAGAGGCACTCTACAGGCAGTCACACTGACAAAAAATGAGTGGTCCAGCAGTGGACATGGGTGTAGCACGCAATTGAATCAATGCAAGACATAAAAGGATAAAAGGACTGAAATACTCTGATCAAATCCTGTCCAAATCTTAATAAGGATCTTCCAACTTCTGCCTTGAAATAAAAAACTATGTTTAATTATTGAAAAGCAGTGCAATGAGAATGGGAGATGGCATAAATATGTGCTTTAACTAAGAGAGTGAGATCTGACCTAGAAAAATGTAGGCTAATAAATCTGAGAGGGAAATAAGCACAGTTATTAAGTCAGACAAAGATACCTGGAAAGTGGAAATGTCAAAGGAGGCCTTGAGGTTTTAGTGGACAGCAAATGATATATCTGCATGCTGCAATGCTAGAGGATTACAAAAAGGGATGTTGTGACTTTGGTCTGTATGTGCAGTGTCGTCATTCCTTTGTCCATAGGGAGGTGATTTTTTTGCTGTACAGCAGTGATGAGATTGCACCTTGGATGTAGTGATGGATGTTGACCAATTGAAGGGAATTCCAAGAACAGCAGCAAAAATCATTAAGGGGCTGAACAGCCTGACTTGGTAGGAAACAGAAAGTCATGCTCTCAGAGGATAAAGGGAAAAGATTGTTTCTCTTATCCCAAGGTGACAAAGACTGGCATGATGGGATTATGTTAAACAAAATAAATTTTGAGCTGCAAAGCAGGAAGAAATTCCTGCTTACAGTGTGACTAAGAAATTGCTCATGCATATGGTCAACTATTTACACTGATAGAAGGAGATGTCAGCAGGAAAAGTTGAACAGAACTTAATTTGTTCTGGCATTTGTGCAGTTACTTCTTTTAAATTTAAATGAAATCAAACACAGTAACCTGTGTTTTCAAATTGTGCATTTTGTGCATCTGATGACCTGAGATATCCTGCAAGTATCTGGTTTGTTGCTGGTCGTATTAGACATATAATTATGACTTTGCATGAAGTTGTTTTCTGAATTTCTCTGGGAAATAAACATTAACATTAATACCTTGTGATTTTCTGCCACCTTCTACTGGTGTTTCAACACAGTGGTTTTTGAATTGATTTCAGCCTTCTAGCTGATGGGCTACATGTGTACGCCCTTCTGTTCAGCAGAATAAGTTAATGTTTATCCAGCCGTTGTACAGGCTTTTTCACTGGTACTATTTTGTATTGTTGATATTGCAGTGGTGATACAGTCTTCAAAGAGAAAGTGTTTTAATGTGCAAAATGCTTTGTAAATACCAGAACTCATAGTGCAGGCTAGGTTTAGCGGGGCTTCGAGAAACTTGGTCTAGTGGAAGGTGGCAGGAGGGTTGGAATTGGGTGATCTTTATGGTCCCTTCCAACCCAAGCCATTCTAGGACTTCATGATTTCCTAAGAACCATCAAGAGCAGGGTAGAAATTGCTGATTTAAAGTGCTCACCTGTGTGAGCCTTTCAGACACCAAAATTCTATAAATACACAATTAGAAAAATATTCACCATGCCTAAGTTGAACATTGCAAGATGGTGGCATTTACTGAACAAAAATGCACCAATGTTTGAAATTGGAAGGAAGCAATGAGCTATTTGCATTGAAAAGAAATTACAATCTCTGTCACTTGCACTGAGCTCAAATGCCTTCTAATGCATAATGTATTTCAGATTGTGTAGGGATGTATAGCATAAAGTACTTAAAGACTACTTGCTAAGAGGTTTTACTAAAAAAAATTATTTAGTCAATTAGCAACAGAAGATTTCAAACCACTGAGTCACTTTTAAACCTTTTGAGTAGGAGACTTCATCAGATGCTCCATAGAAGAGGGGACATTGCAGTGGCAGGGATATGGATTAGTAAGTATTTTCTAGCCATAATTTCAATTATCTTGTGATGAGACTTTTTCACCACATTCCATTCATATTGGACTCCCTACACAACTAGAGTGTATGGCAAATAATAGAGGAATCTTATTTCTTTTGCTATTTAGCTCTGAAAAATTAATGGTGATTAACTTAAAATTAGTTGACAGGAAATAGAATCTTAATGCTGTTAGAACTTTAAACTATGGAATATTCATTCACTTTTTTATCTCATAATCTGTTAATCTGCTTTAATACTTACGGATAATGATAGTTATTATTTTCTCATTATTTTTACTGCCTCCTTCCTTCCCCTTGTCAGCTGAATCAATCTTATTTATTTAAGAATAAATAAACTCATTTCTGTAGGCATTTTTGAAGTGTGTATTTGAGAGGATCATCAGGTGAATGTCTGCCACATCATAAATTTTAGGTGTAAGCATCTCAGGAATTTCTTTACCCCATTACCATATTTAGGGCTGGAATCAGAACTGATCTGGAAGGGAAAGAGGCAAGGGACAAGGATCTGCTCCACAATTCCTCTTGCAGTCACACAAGCAGTAACTAGGGTGCACTGGGCAATGCCCTGAAATGCTTGCCAGCCTCCTACACCTTATAGTAAATCTGCTCCTTTGCAAAGAGATCCCATGGTTAAAGGACTTTGATTCACAGGATCCTGGCATAAGCTGAGTTGGAAGGGGCCCACAGGGATCACTGAGTCCAGCTCCTAGCCCTGCACAGCACCATTCCCAGGAGTCACACACGTTCCTTACAGAATCATGCTAACACTTCTTGAACTCTGTGAGGCTGGTGCTGTGACCGCTTCCCTGGGGAGCCTTTGACAGTGACCAGCCACCCTCTGGGTGAAGAACCTATATCTTCTATCCAACCTACACCTCTGCTGACAGAGCTTCAAGCCATTCTGTTGGGTCCTGTCACTGGTCACGCAGAGAAGAGATCCGTGTTTGTCCCTCTTCCCTTCACAAGAAAGTTACAGACTGCAATGAGTTAAATTCAAGTTCTAGCAGTCTTCATGTAAATCTGATCTGTACTTTCCAGTGTACTGTCATTATTTACTTGAGGAGTTACTGTAAAAAGGTGTTTCTGAAATTCATTAGCTTATATTTTAACTGAAAATCTTTTACTTATTCTCAGAGAGGGAACAAGAGGCTGTGCACAGAGTGTGCAAAGGGGTTCTGCAGCCAAGATGATTAGGACAAATTTAGTGGACCTCTTTCATTAGCTGTGGAGGTTATATCCCATTGACTTCTGTGGCACTGCACCAATGTAATTTAAAGAACAATTTGTTCCAGTAAAGTTGGATTTCATCTCCTGTTGCAGTCTTTCTAGCTACTTAGTAGTGTGAAGAAGTGTCAAAGTTTTGCTGGTGTGATTGGTTGTGATTTAAGATTCTTTGTGCATTTACCAAGGAAGGCAACATAGGAAAGGTTCTTTGATTTCATTCTATTATGGCTTGATTCCATGCCATGGTAATTTCTAAAGAAATGTTCTCACACATTCTACATGTCTCAAAATATTTAACTTAAAAACATTTCCTCCATTTTGCAGTTTGAAAGGTATTTTACTCTCAGTGATCTTGGAAGTCTTTTTTCACCTAACTGATTCTATGAATCTACATCTAGGCTCCCTCTGGGTTCTGGTTAGACTTAACTCCACAGTTAGGTTTCACATGTAAGACAAACATATTCAGGTGCAATACAGGAGAAATAATAGCTTTTCATAGATTTGGCCCAGTTAACTGTAGCTAAACTACAGTTTGTTTTACAAAAAGAGAGAAGATAGGTCTTTCACAAGAAAAGGCCAATTTATGCAGTTGGATGGGTTCTGGTAAGAAGAAGGGCATTTTGATGCTCTGGTTTCCTGTCTCCCAGGGCATATCTGTGCCCCATGTCTCTTTACTGTAGAATTGTAGAAATGCTGGCACCTTGTATACTCATAGTCAAATGCCATATGGGACTTCTTAACATTAATTGAAAACCTAATTAATATATTTTTTTAATGGCACAGGAATTCATCTGAATGTCACTGCTTTAATTTTTTATACTTTAAGTCTTGACACACACCAAATAACCTTAAACAAATCTAGTAACTGTGAGTTCAAAACACTTTGTTGTCATCCAGTGCCAGAAAAGCAGTGCTGCCTGTTATATTTAGATGCAGACAGATTGAACTCTTGTAGCTGAACCACTACCATGTGGTTTGGTCCCCTAGTTGAAGAGGTAGAGCAGCTCCTGTTTTTGTTGTTGTCGTTGCAACATTAACCTCCAGGAGGTTTTGTTTTATTGCTGGCCTATTCCCCAGATTACTATTTTCAAGTGGAAGGGGAGGTAAATCTGACAAGAAGGCAATAATTCATAGAGAAAATGACAAGCAATAATGAAATGCTGCAGTGGTGGAAAGATTTCCCCAGCAGAAATGTGCAGCCTGCCTCACCAGATGGAAGTTCATTGTCTTCAGTGTGTCTCCTCCAGACATGACTTTGGCCCAGTGCATTTTGTTAAGCATGAAAATACTTTGCTATTTCAGAGCTCTCATTTATTTGTAACGTTGACCCGAATCTAAACAGTTGTTATGTGAATCAAATTGTAATATCTAATGACCCAAGTGCTGTAATATGAACGTGCTGCCTGGGGAATTGCACTGTGTCTTGCTGGTTTGCATGGGTTGGTCTTCTGGCAAAGTCACAGGAAAATGAGAAGAACATTTCCATAACAAGGACCAAGGACTTAAGTAAACTTGGTTTTCCCTGTCAGGTCATTCACTCTAAGGAAATAGGTAGAGGGTAATAATTCTTCCATGAAACCAGGTAACAACCTTTTAATAAGCATCATTAAGTCTTTAGGTTGAAATAAGAGGCTATCCACCCTTTTATCCCATATTATATTGCTGAAATTCCTCGTTGCCATCCTCACTGTGGTTAGATGAAAGCCCCCTGTTTTCATATTGCTCACTAAAAGCACTTTCCCCTTGTACCAGTTCACTGCATCACTTCTAAATGCAGTTCATCTGATCTCTTTTATTTTGGCTGCTGCTCATTCAGGGCTACAAAAACTGTATTTTCAGACAGGTCTTGGAACCAAATGATCATATTTCTTACCTCATTCCAAGGAATAACATTAGGATCTTTGTTTAGGTGGGATTCAGAATAAAAATAAAGCTCTTTTTGCTTTCCCATGCATGCCCACACACGTGCACACCCATATGTATATACACCACTCTTTCTCCACAAGGGTTATTTGAACCCAGAACAGTAGACATCTGTGTATGTTTGTGCTTATTTCTTTTCAGTAACACACTTTCCAAATGCTAACTGCTGAGGGAGTGTAACTGCACTGAAATGTTAACCCATGTACAACCTAAACTCTGCAGGGCTGGGGGTTGAATGATTCTTGTAATTATTCTTTCTCACTGGCAAAGAAATGTTTCTCTTTGACAAGGAAATTATTCAGGCAATGAAGTTTTTGGCTTAGGAGTTATGAAGAATTTACTTGTAAACAGCTCTTAGCTTATGTTGCACCGTTTGCCTTCAGTAACTTGCATGTGGCTGTAGATCTTCTTTCCACATGCAGTTTCTGTATGCATGGAATTTTACAAGCATGGGACTCTTAGTGGAGCACTTCCATGTCTGTTTTTTCTTCTTCTCTTTTATCCCTGCCAGACCAGCACAAAAAATTCATATTCTAGCTTGAAGGAAAACCATCCGCAGTGATAAGAACCAGCCTCACATGCCAGATAGATTGGAAAATCAGGCTAACATTTTAGGGACTGTTCCTGCACTAAAGTGAAATGACAGGTGTAGACCCACATAACAGACTGGATTTTATGTATGCACATCAGCACAGTATCTGCGTGTTCAAAATATCCATCAGTGTTCAAAGAAGTCTGCAAGCTGCAAGGTAAAAAAAAACCAAAACAAAACCAAATACACAGAAAAATTGTTTTTTTAAATAATGTGACTTTTCCATAGTCTGAATCTGGCCAGTCATAAGCAGTGATTTCCCCCATCTTGTTTACATTAATATTCCCCATTTTAGTGTTCCCCAGCTTCATTTTATGGTGACACAGGCAGCACTTTCTCTGCTCTTTTCCTTGGGAGCAAGCAAATTTTAATATTTGTCTGTTACCTTGGATTACATTGTCAGTAAATGAGAACACTAACTCCTGGCAAGTCTTCACCCTCCCTTCCCTTCCCTTCTCTTCCCACAAGATTTAATTGATCGGTTTCATCATATTCAGCTTAACCTTATGCAAGAACATGAAACAGCATATGGTTTTCATCCCAGAAAGATAATTAACCCCCAGGTGATTTCAGTCAAGTGGCAAGAAAAAAAAATATAGTGAGGTTGTTTTTGGAAGGGACAAGAGAAGGAGGAAGCAGGAAAATTATGTCACCTCTGGTAGCTTTTTGAACTTTGAGCCCTGAAATCTCAGTTTTAGTGAACACACTCAATCCACTCATTATGAGAAGACTGAAGCATGTTTAGGGTCCCCTGATCATGAAATTGATTCCCTAGGGCATCAGTGTGCACACTGCTCCCTGCATCAGCTAGCCAGTTGCTTATTCAGCAAAGAACTCTTACTCTTGTTGGCAGATCACAGAAGCACCACCTCTCCCAATCAGTGTTAGGATTTAGAGAGTTAGTATTGTTCCTGTCTTCCCTTCGTTCCCTTAGGGAGACTAACTCCATAGATTCCATTGGACCTTTACTACAAATTGTTTTAGTTGGTCTCCTCTTCCCATTGGCAAGTTATAAACTAGTTTTTATGTTCGTTCTGTCTATTTTATGCTTTTCTTTCTGCGACATTGCATCTGTGCTACACTGGCTGATGTATGATAGGAGAAGGGCTGCTACGTTTGTACATCAAATTCTATATCTGTAGTTTGCCCTACACAGTCAGAAAATATTTGTAGGCTTTACATCTGATAAAGGTCATCTTCTGAAATGCAGAGGTGCAGAAGAATCTTCCTGAGTCTGAAGATGGATTTGCTGCAATGATCTTTTCTATGGTTCATTTCTTTTGTAGAAGGAAGAAGCTCCACACATTTGGGACAGGTTTATCGTTGCTTAATAAGAACTGTGCATCATGTCAGTGCATTGTAGCTGCAGCATGGGAAATTTTTGAGCAGGAGTTGAGGTACTTGAAAATTTCAGGGGAGTTAAGAAATAAATTAATAGTGAGAAGCAAATACCAAATGCTTCCTCCTTAGTCTGCCACCAACTTCAGAAAGGAAAGATGCAGAAAACCCCACGTTTTTCTTTAAAAAGTTTAAATGGGAGACAGAGCTCCAGGTGTGTCACTTGCCTGCTAAGGATAGGATGACATGAAATATGAAGCTGTCAAGCAGAGAGCAGAACTGATCCAAATCTGACAAGTCTAACATATTGAGCTCAATAGTTTTGACTCCCTCCTCTCCAGTGTCATCAGCCATCAGGCTTACAACTCAAGTGTTTATGCAGCACTGGACCATCAGCAGTCACCCCTCTCCCATGAAACGGTCCCCACCAAATGCTGTGGAATGGCAAGCGTTTAGTCCTGGAGACCCATGCTGAAATGAGACCTGCTTGGTAGCACATCTTTTTCAGGCACTACTTAATTCAAAATCTTACATTCTCATTACTCCTACTTACTCTCACTGGCTTTCCTGCTGGAAGGGACAATTCTTCCTGCTGGAGGCCTCGGAGGGACAATTTTTATAAGTCATTCCTTCAGCTACCAAAAAGTCACAGAAACAAGGTGGTATATTCTGTCCTACACCAGGTGATTGCTCTTACATCTCTTTGTAAAAGCATTCTACACTCATTTGCTAGATTTATTTCCATCTTGGAGACTGAACACGTTTGAATGAGTGAGTCCTGGCAAACATTTCAAGCACCTGCCTTGCTTCTGGCTGAATGCTGAGCATTCATACAGTTGGGCTGTTGCATGGGTCTTTCAGGCTCTGAAATCTTGGATATGTTGAGATGGTTCTCCTGCAGCTCCATGGGATGCTCCTTTTGTCACCAACCATCTGCCAGTTCCTTTGGCTATGCAGGTATAATGTGTGCATGCCAGCCTGACTGGTGTCAGCACTGAAAATTCCCCAGTACTGTGTGCAAACAGAAGGCTCTGTTCCAAGTGTGAGGAAATACTGTATCATTCCGAGGAAAACTCCCCAGGCCCCTTGGGGGAGAAAGAAAAAAACAATTCTCCTTCTTGTCAAGATCAAAACGGGATAGAAGGATAGGGAAAATGTCATTTATAGTAGGATGAACACAGAATTAGCTAACAAGCTACATGGAGGGGGCTGTTGATAGCATCACAATCTATGTGTATCAAGTTCAGGCAAGGTAGCAACATGTGACCACAAGGTAGAAATTGTGTTGGCAAGATGGACTTGACCCAGAGGATCCTCTTTGAGTTCCATGACGTATTACAGTATTACTTTTGAGCTCTTCCTTCAATGAAATGGGTCACAGAACCATTTATTGGCAACTCAAGAAGTAGATGAAAGCCAATTTTGAAAGAAACGCTTTGTTTCTACTAGTTTTAACATGCGGTCAGTATTCCAGTAAAATTATCTGTGTTTTACTTTCTCCATTCTCATGCAGAGTTATTGGAGTGTATCACTGCTTTTGTACTATCCGTGCTGACAATGATGACACACAGTGTGCCTGGAATCATACTAAATATTTGCATGGCAACTGTGCCAAATAGGGTCAAATTGTTTTACAGAAGAGTTCACCTAACTGCAGGGGAATTCTGGAGGTACCATACCAAACGGTGGCCACAGGTTACTTCACATTTTCACCTGCATGCAAGAAAATTGGCATGAGGGTCTCCTAGGATTTTATTCATCTTTGCATGGTTAAACAGCTGGAAGCAGTAGCCAGTTACAAGTATTTTGGCTTTTGTGTGAGTACATGGAAGAGCCCAGAACAGAAACTGAGGAATTTACTACTGTGGCTTCATCTCATGGACTCAGAACTACAGAATATCACAGAGGCTTGAAGGGAGCTTGGAGATCATCTAGTCCAACACACAGTGCTCAAAGCAATGTCAGCCACAAGAGCCCAGGGATATGTCCACTCATGTTTTGAATGTTGCCAAGGATGGAGTCTCTGCAGCCTTTCTAGATAAAGTGTTCCAGTGTTCAAGCACTCTGCCCCCAGTCCAGAAGCTTTACAGGACTAATGTTTTTGTTTCTCTGTGGTTGATTCTCTAATACAGAAGACACATCTGTGTAGAATAATAATGTTTAGTTAGTAGACCAAAAAGCTCTCTTTGCCAGCCTGACAGGTTACCAAGGCTGAGTCAGGGAAGTGTTCATAAATAATTGAGTTTTCTCAGATGAAGCAGTGTGACTCTTGGCCTCAGTATTATTATTTATCTTATTTAATAAAGGGTGTTCTGGGGAAAATTCAGAATCAAGAAGAGTTTTGTTAATGCTGAAGGACGGTACTGGTATCATAGCCAATTAATGTGCCTGTTCCTACTGATGATAAGTGGATCTGTCGCCTGTTCATCTGGCATTGAGCCTTGAGCCTTACATAATCATTTGTGGCTATACCCAAGGGTTTTGATAGTTAATGTTTCAGCTTTTACAGGTCATCAGAATTTTTCAAGAAAGATAGATTTGGTAAATAGTAGTCTGCAGTAGTCTGGAAGTGGAAACAAAACAATATTCAGAGGATAAGTTCTGTAAAATGGGCCAAAACTCATCTGAGGAAGAATCTTTTCAGTTCTATTTCAAAGTTTAGGGATAGGAAGAAAGAAATGTGTGACAAAAGAGAAATGCATCAAAGGAGCTCTGGTGAATCCAGGCTGGCTTAGCCTTCATGGGTTAATAGATAATTTGAAACTGCTGTTTTCAGTGGCTCTGAAATTGCAGGAAGTGGTTTGAGGCCAAGAGGGAATAATGACTCCAGGAGACATAATTTCTAGGGAGGAACTGAGGTCCTGCAATTCTGCTTTGGAGGAAACACAAGCCACAGAATGAAATTCCTTGCAGTTTCAAGGTTAGCAGAGAAACTGATGGCTGGAAGAGAGAAATCTGAGGAGGGAAGCAGAAAATATGAAATTATCTCTGTGTGTCTGTGTATGTGCAATGTTGTGCCACATTGCCAAGCCTTTCGTCCTTTAGCCAAGAATCTGAACTGAAAACCCTTTTTGTAAGGTCCTTCCAAAATGCACCACAGCTCTCCAATTCCAAGTATTCATGTTAGTTCAACATGGAAATGTTGGGACATGGGTTTTGAAATGTTTTAATGATTACTGTCCTCAGATAGATAATGGACAGGCAGAAGATAGAGGGAGGGAGGGAGAGAGGGAAGAAGAAAGAAGCTCTGCTCATTTGACATTTCTTCAGATAAGAAGACAGTGATGGCCATGCACAACTTGCACCACTCTCTTTGCTACTTCTGATGGTTTTCTATCAAAGGACTTACCTCTAAGAATCATGGACAAAGAGAAAAGCAAGTCTTTACAGATTTATCCCACCAAAGCAGCAGAGGCACAGGAGTTAGCTCAGTCTAAATTTAATCTGCCAGTTTCCCTGGAGTCAGTGGAGAGAGGCACCTTCACAGGGCAATTCAGAGAAGGAATCTGACTGCAAGGGCAGCATTAACCTTTATGACTGTTCTGCTTTTGCCAAGAGTCAATGGGATCAATTCATAGCTGAGTGGAGAAGACTTATACCGGCTAAGAAGCAGTCCCAGTATCAATAAAACTACCACAGTGTGTTCTCTGTATCACAGAACTGCCATATGTCTCCACTTATGGGGATTGGGTATGGGGCTGTGGAGGGAATTGCTTTTCTGGGCAGGTTAATGTAACAAAAAGCAAACCGCTCTGCAGCCATTAATCTCCCTAAAGCCCATAGTCTCAGTCCTCCTGTGCTGTACTCAGTGCTGTGCTTCATTATGGAGTCTTTAAACACTTCAGCTAAAGAGAGAGAAAGTAATTTAAAAAGAAAACACAGCTTTGGCTCCTTTAGTTGGATTTTTTGAGAAGTAAGGTTTCTCTTGGGTTAAACTTCTTCGACTTTTCTAATTTTGTTTATATTGTATTACAAAGGCCAAGTGCTATTGAATAGACCCAAAAAGAATGCCCAATATTAGAATATTTATTAAATCAAGATAAAATAAGGTATGTAAAATTGTGAGTTTTAAGTATTAGAGCATTTTGTTATTTTTATTTTTCCTATTTCCAATTTAGTAATAAAATCAAGTGGTCATGCTCTTATTTTTAATAATAATCTTACAGTACTTTAGGAACTGCAGCTTCAACAAGAGAACATAAATGAATGCTTATGGTATAAACCCTACTTTTATTTAGTACCTTGGAGGTTTGGTGAAGGGTTGTTTGGGCCTTTTTTATCATCCAGAGGTATCATATAACAATTTTCTTTATTTTAATTATGTCTGGAATATACTGCTCATTGTAAACAAAACACATAGTTATATAATGTGCATATTTTAGCTCAGGGATTTGAAGCAGTCTACTGGGCTAGGATACATGCTCTATATTTCCATTTATTTTCTCATTGAACTTTTTCAGGACTTCTGAGATACCTTTGAATAATCTAAACTTTCTGTTATGACTTTTTCTTTTCCTTGTCAAAATAAAATTATAAATACATTTGTTGAGCTCTTGGTGAAGGAAAGAGTTACTGTTTCTGATAGTTGCTTCACTGCTGTAAATCAATATACTGCTACTTACATCAGCCAGGCTACTGTTTACCCCAGCTTGAACGTCTTCTCCTTCAGTTCCAATATTAACTCAGTTAAAAATAGTAGTTTTATATTTAAACCTCTGCTTCCTGAAGTGACAGTAGGTGGGCCAACTTGTAACATGATCAACATTTACAGCATTATCTCTACTGGAATTTATGCCAGCTCCTAACAAACAAAACATAGTGGCTTTCTGGAATCCCACTGCTTTAATTTTTACAAAAAGGCAATATTAATTAAAGAATGAAAAATATGAGCTCTGATATAGCATGCATACACGTGCATAAGTAGCATACTACACAAAATTTTTGGTATCTTGTTATACAACTCATTCCCTGAAAATACCTGTGGAAAGGGGTGATGTGCTGGACTTGTATATGGGGAGAACAGGAGTGAGATGGGGGGATCACAGAGTCCTGTTGTCAATGCATAACTTGTGATTTAGTACAAAGTTTAATTTTACAATAAAATTAGAGATGTTTGAGGTGCCCCAAGCTGTTTTAGATGCCCAAGGTTATTTAAGAGACTGGCAGAAAAGGTGCAGGATTTGCAAGAAACCCATGTCTTTCTGGACAGCAGCTGAAGGACAGTCAGAAAAACTAGGGCATCTCTAGTTGCACTGGACAGTTTTATGTGGACAGCTGAGCTGGGCTGCATCTTGCACCTGCAGTCACAACTTTTCAAGCTATTTTTTGATAACACTGAGAGGCATGCTAATTGTGACCTATCAGAAACTGTTGGCCCTTAGCAAGATCATATACTGGCTCATTTTCTCTGCTGTGCCACACATTATATTAGTGAGTGTTGTCACTAAACAGAGTGACATTACCCAGTGTGTCTCATGATAAATATAGATTCAAGTACCTCTAAAACTGAGAGTTGTCTTCAAGTCCCTATTAAATATAGAGCTGCTAAAAAAAGTGCCCAGGACATTTCTGAGTGAAGGTGTCTGAGCAATATGCAGTAAGGGACTGAGATAGTAATTTTGATGATGTATGTTAAAACAGTTGGACTCATCCAGGTGTCAGACATAGGAGTGTCTCTGCTAAATTTCTTCCAAAAAATCAATATAATCTGCAAAAACCTACAGTATTTTAGTAATATTTAAAAATAACAAAATATGCTTTATTACCAGCATTAAGCATAAAATATAGACAGAAAAGGAAGAAAAAATGCAGTTAGAAAGTTTGTCCCACGAAAAACATACTGTCTCTTTCTTCATGCTTAAACATGTGTGCGTGCTAACTTAGGTCCAGTTTCATTCCATTCAGCTTGGAGCACCTTACATTTGATACACTCCTTATCCAGCCTTTAAGACCACATCTAATGTGTGAAGCCACCAATGGATAGTGGCATGGTGTGCATATCTTGGGCAGGAACAAGCCTGGAACATGTTATAACTATTCCTGGGGAAATCAGAGCATGGGAAGGCAGCATGGACATGGCTGGCCAGTAGATGTGGAGGTAGACACTCATTTATCCAAATCAGCACAGACATTAAAGACAGGTACCAATTACTGTCTGATGTGATAGCCTGGCTTCTGATGGAGGTACTCTGGCAGATAAGAGGGAATCTGGGTCTTAGAATCCTGACAGCTGCCATGCAAACAACCTTTACAAATCCATGCCAGTCTTGTCTGACACTCAACACCTGGCTCCTTTTCTGTAGTGAGGATGGCTGGACCATTGCAGTGGCGCACTGATTTTTGTGGATGGTGATCACAAAAAGGGAATTGAGAAGAGACCACCCGAGTTATTCTGACACATGACTTCAGTGCTTTCTATTCTTAGACAGATGAGGATCTGAAATATGTAAGTACACTATCATTGTTTTTTAGATTTATTTGTAAAGATGAGTCAAAGAAGTACAACTCTTAATCTCTGATAGGTGTGGTATTTAGACATTTATAATTTTCTTTTGATGTGTGTTTGTATCTGAGTTGATAAATCAAGATTGTTCTCATGATATTTTAAGCAGTGTTATTTGTCTCCATCCTTGTTATTTTTAAAGAAATGAAAAGAGCAAAACCCATGAAATTATATTTGCAGTGTCATTTAAATTTATTGCCTAATAAGTAGTGATCACTTTAAAAATCCATTTTTTTCCTGTGTTGTTAAGAAGAGGTTTAACCAAAGTGATTTAATCAAGATGAGAAATGATCCCAGGTTCCTGAAGCTTGAATAAATGATATTGTCAATGTTAATATGCTGCTCTGGAAGTTCATTTAAAGTATCAGAAATAACCTAAATATAATTTCATGGCAGCTCATATACTACTTAGCATAATTTATTCCTTACCACAGAACCTCCATTCCCTGTGCTTTACCAGCATTTCCAACTCACCAAATACCTACCAACACTCATCTATTTACCCCTGCATACTCCCAGTTCAAGTAAAGATAACACTTTTTTTCCCACCTGTCACTATAGGACACGAAAGAACACAAGCACACACTACTGTTCTCAAGGTGAAGAAAAAAGGACAGTTTATTTTCTGACTCTAACATTTATAGTTTTCCAAAAGTGACAGCAGATTGGAGGGTGACAGTGACACCTTTCCAATGACACTGGTCAAACCAACAGTCTATCAACTTTCTCCTCCTCCATAAAGGAATGGAAAACAATGAGTTATTTACAGAAAGTGTGTGAGAAAGTTCACTACAAGAATGTCAACATCAGAAGGCTTAGAAAATCTTAAAAAAACAGGGTGACACCCACCAAATAAATTCTATATTGAAGTACAACTTTATCTTGACTCCCAACATGTTTCTTGAATGAGAGCAACCAAAATATCACGTGGATATACTATTTCTGATTCATCTAATGATGTTGCATAAGGTGCCTTTTAGATCTCTATTATCTCCCATAAATATGTTTGTCTGCAACAGTTAATAAGTAGAACTTGTCAGCCGCAGAATGCTGTACCTCAGGTTTACCAATGAGTGTCCGTCCCAAAACATTTCAAAGAGAATGAAAGAAATTTGAAATGTTCCTACATGCACCAGGACTTCAATGAGCCATAAAGATTTAGAAACACAACTGGGCTTATTTCTACAAAATGAAGCCAGGAACACTGTACTTTAAAATACAGAAACCAGTTAACAAGATTTGTAATGTACTTGTAAGGACAAGGCTGAGTCCTATGACACTTCTGGTTTTGAAATTCATCACAGGAGAATATTTTTACTCAGATAGGGTTCAGAGTGTAGCTTTATGTCTCAAGAATGTAAGGATTCTCCTTTGGTTTTAAGCAATATGCATAAGCTTATAAATGTTTTCTTCCCCCAGTCCAGGTTATAAAACATCTCAGATTATTGTGTTTATATTGTAATGAGACTACCCTGAATTCTTGCAGCTTTGGGCAAGTTTTTAAACATACACATTGTACCAGCGACAGTCAGATTGTTCTTGAAAGGTCTGAATTAAAATAAGTGTATTTTAAAGAATATTTTGATTTCTGACTGTAGCTGATTGGTAGAAATTGGTGTAACAACAGTGCCATGATATCAAAACCCTTGTTCATGTGGAGGTTCCCAGAGGTATTGCAAGAAAAGGAACTATAGCCTAGGCATCTTCACTGCACTAGAGGGAGAAAACAAGGCTTTTCAGGACAAATAAAAAGTTGTGAGGCAATAGTAGAGCTCTGGCATTTCATTTCAAAGAAGAAAATAAATAAAAAGCTTCTGAGTGGAAAAATGAAACTGTTGGACATTTTTGCAGCTGTGCAGATATGTAAAGGATGCTGATGCTGCCGTGAAGTATCTGCGTAACTCTAGATAGAAGCTTTTGTATCATAATTTGTTCAGCAACTATCAAAATATCTCATTCCTGAAAGAAAATGCCCTCCTCATAAGTATTAGGACTTCCTTTAAGGAAGAAAAAAAAAAACTTGATTGCCAGAATTAGACCTATCAACCTAACTCAGACTTTTCGACAGCTATGGAAACCAGCCAAAATTGTATTAAAAAGTGGTATTGTGCTAGGGGTAACTATGCCCTGTCAGATGTATTGCATATACCTGGCTGTGCGCATGGATGTTTATGGATATGCCTATACAACGTCAAATCAAGGGGAAAAAAACAACTTACGGAAAAGTGAGCTAATATCTGGTTGTTCATGGCTAAAAGATACAGCGTGAATGCATTGTCCTGGCAAATGAAAGTGAAGGACATAAATGAAAGGGTATTCCCATAGTAACTTAGTGGTTCAAGGACATTTGTCAGTACTACATATCTGCTGGAAAAGAGTGGAAGGGGGATTCATTCATCTTAGTTCCCTGTGGTTGCTATCTGCTTGGAAATCGCATCCATTGCTACCTGTATAGGGAACCCTGACAGCTGGGGACAATTTGAGTTATTTGAACCATGCATCTCTCCACATGTCACCAGGAAGGGGATTTACATTTGAAATTGGAATTGGTTTATAACCTTGCAGAAGTGCACAGGAGTAATATATGGATCTTATCAGTATGTCTGGCCAGTTTTGAGTTCCTGTAGAAATGTTGCCACATAAGGATCTCCTGAGGTACTCAGATATCAGTGTGATTAGCCTGGCAGACAGACCTTTGTATTGGGGAAGCAAGGTCAATGCTCCTGGGACAGCAGGAGACATAAAGATTCAATAATAATACCTTATTATTCTATCAAATGATATTTGCAGAGCGTTTCAAAATCATTATGTGAAGGACAAAGGATGCTGTATATATAGAGAAGTAAAGGCTGACATTTCCACGGTGCATGTAGTTACCAGAATTCCATGCAAGTTTGAGCTTTGGAAGAAAAATAATCTTTGGCTGCACACTGTGCATGTGGGGCCTCCATAACAGACACACAGGGAGCCCCTGTAAGGCATCTACAGAATCAAGGCTATTGCTTTGCTGGTGCCATGTCCTCAAAGACCCTGAGGTTCAAAGACCTGTTTCTACAAGGTAGGGGGTTCATGGAGGCAAGAAACATACAGTTCTTGATATTTTTTGGTTTTGTTGCTTCTCCAAGCCCCTCTTGACCTAGCTGAATTCTGGTAAAAGCTAGACTATGTCTAGATAGGAATATCTTCCCTGAGCCAGTTTATGGGAAGTGTTGTGATTCCTCTTGTTAAGAATGGTCAGATTAGTTAGCATGGTTTTTCTTGGTTTCTGCTAAGAAATTGACTTTTTTTCTGATACTTCTGACAGTCCTTCAAGTTACCCAGACTGCAGATTAACACACTACAAAATAAAGCACTTGGTGCTCCATGTCAGGGTTCATCTCTGTTGTTACGCAAAAGGGACACAGGAGATGATCTCAAATAGTCACCTGACCGTGCCCAGACCATGTTATTTCACACATTGTACCCCTCGTGGTTTGTTCTCTGTTATCACATTGCAGTTTTGGGTCCTGCTCAGCAGTCAGAAGTTAAAGGCAGTGGTGTGGCCTAGTGTGGAGAACACAGGGCTGAGCTGCAGTAATTTTACATCTACTCTGGATTTGCAAGAGTTTGATAGATTATATCAGTCTATTCCACACATTTATACAATGAAATTAATAAGATTGGCTTACATTAGAATAAAAATACCCCTTACAAATGGGTAGTTTTATTATATATTTTTTCTGTTAATGACGTATTCTTTCCAGAAAATGGGCCCGGTATGGGAATAGGTGATATAATCAGACCCTTGAAGCCTCCACTATGCAAATTAATTTCCAGTACCCTGGAATATAAAAGTACACTACCTCTTTCATTAGACATGGATCATTTCTGTAATGAATGGTTGGCATTGCTGCATGATAATTTATCAGGATTTGGGATAGGCATAGAATGCCAGCAAACTGGCAGATAAATTTGATTTTGTTTTTAGAGCTGGGACAAAAGAAAACATATTTGCTGATGTGTGGAGTAATTTTTACCTCAGACATAAACCAGTTGGAAGAACTACAGTATGTGAAGTGAGGCACAGAGTTCTCCTAGAAACCAAAAACAGCTTTATAAACTGAATATTTTTAAAGTAATTTAAAGATTGACAATGTGCTAGCTTCAGGTTTGAAGTCACTATCAGTGACTTCAGCCTTTGAGAAAAAAAATTGCATAATAGGTGGAAAGTGGTTAAAGAAGGAAAAATGGCCAACAAATTTTTTGAAGATTTTCCACATAAAGGTAATCAGGTATTTGAATAGGTTGACCAGAAAAGTTTGGTAATGCCTACATGTGGTGACTTTCAAATAGTGGGGCAAGTTCTTGATCCACCTAATATATCTGGTCAAACTTGAATTATTTTGTGATTCTAGGAAGGAAGGCCATCAAAGATGAAAGTTCAAATTAAAATCTGAAAGATCATTTTTTCATCATCCAAAGGCATCTCTGTAACTCTGGATGTTGTAGTGGCGTAGGTTTTTTCTCTGTTTATTTGCTTCCAAGAGTGAAGGACAAGGCCACCTTCTCTGACAGCCCTTTGAAACAGTGTGAGTAGAGGTCAGATAAATTTGCTGACACTCATATTTAGCTTCAGCTAAGCATTAGCTGAAGTTCCCTTTCTCCAAGTTATCACTTTTGTAGTGGGGATTTAGCACTAGTCTTTTCTGCACTAGATATACCCATGTAAAGTAGTGGGATGAGATTCTTAGCTGGATACTTTCCCATCCTTACAGGTTCTCTTCATGTGTCATGTCATTGGACTGCTGTACATGAACAATGAAGGGAGCTGTTATCAGTCCCTTCAGAATATTCCTGTTAAGGAGGAGGTTAATCCTTCTGGGTCCTCAACTCAGCCTGTTCCTGACAGCAATATGATGGACACAGTAGACAAATCCAAACTGCCTGAAGAGTCAACATATGGGCCAAATGGCTTCTCCCATTTTTAAATTTTCCTCCCAAAACCACTGTGATTTGCTTCAACATCAAGCAAGACAGCCAGCCAACAGATAGGTCATACAGACAACACTTAGATACTCTGGAATTCTCCTACCATCTGCTTCCAGCTTTCTCATCTCCACTCAGTTCCATCCTTTTATCATTTCTTCCTTTTCTACCAATGATGTGAGTGGGGGAAGCACATTTTTCCACTTGTCTCCTTGTTTCTGGACTAAAAGAAGGCAGGCCTATAGGCAGGAAATCACCAGTGCGTATATCAGGACTGAGATTTGCGAAGAAGGCTCCATAATATCCATTATATCTATGCTGTTCTCACAGGTAACTCTGCACTGAGCCAGAAGAGCAATTTCAGGCTCTTCAACCCTTACAGAAGTAAGATTCCTAAATTGGATATTCTTCTCAGGTTTTCCTGAAGTTGGATCTAGGTAGTCAAAATGTTCTTTTCTTGGCCACTGCTCTGTTGCACACTGTATTGTCTTCCCTGACTCTGATCTGTGCCATTTTTGGTGGCTCCAGCTGCTATATCTGTGTAAGATACCCCTTGAAAGGTGTTCTCCTGCCTCTCCAAATTCACACCCTGCTGCACAAGTCCTAATTCACCATATTTTAGTAAAACATACACATCTGAAGGGTGTGTGAAGCATAGGATTGTCTGAGCCACATTCTTCTGCTATGTCAACTTCCACTGCACTTGGGTGGCCTTCAACTGATAGGAGAGATTTGAAGTTTCATACTGTTAGAATAGTTAAGGAGGTTTTCACAGGGAGAAGATTTACTGCGAATCTTGCAAAGTAGATCTTTGAAGCAGTTTTCTGAGTATTTTTTTCAATACCTGTGTGGCTAGATAGCACAGTCCTCAGTGTATCAGCAGGTACAGCAATTATGTATTTTAAGTTGGTTCTTAAAAATGCACCCAGCCCTGTAAAAATACCTTTATCCTTTGCATATAAGGATGCAAGACTTTTTCACCTGCTTCTTATCTTCCTATTGCAGATAGGGCAGGTGGGAAGCAGGCCTTCTGCGACAAGAAGGTGAACTCTGAATTTGGTACGTGATCCAAAGGACAGAAACAGTTAATTCCTCTGGTCATCTCCTTTTCATAAGAGATGGCTTTTGAAAACAGAATTAAATGAAATCCAATGTCTTTTTCATAAAATATTTGAGGGAAATCTTGTATGATAAGTCTTGTCAGTCAGTCCTGTACTATCAGTTGTTTCTTCCCCCCCACTACCCCCCTCTTCTCCCCTTCCCTTTTTTCTTTTAACTGACATCTGTCTGGAAAGACACAAACAAATCACAAGCTGGTACCGTAACTAGGATATTGTGGAACTCTTTCAATCCTTCAGTTTTTCTGCTGATAAAGATAGATAAATTGCAAAGTCTATATTAATAGGTGCAAGGGGCAAAAAAATGAGAAAAGCTTCAAAAGGCATATGCAGAAACAATTCTGGAGTATATTGAGAAGATTCTTTTTGAAATCATATTTACCCTCTTACTAGTAAGTTTTAAAAATAGATGCCAGGTACTGCAAACTCTAAAATCATCATACAATTAATTTGCCTTTTCTCTACAATAAGTCAGACTCAAGATAAGGATATACTTAACATTTGAACATTTGATGTTCCCTTTCCATTAAATAGTGATGATATTTCTAGCAGTTCCCAGTGTTTTAGCTGAAGTTTTTAGTGTTTTAGTTATATGCCTAGTACTTTTCAAAAATCAAGTTCAGGACATGTACAAAATTCTGTAGTAATATTTCCTACTAACTCTGCTATTTATTTCCATTTCACTATGGAGTGAAACATTAGGTTATTTTACATTTACTAGTGTTCCTGTAATCAGTTGTACTGCACTTATCTAGGACGTCTTATGAAAATTCCCCATCTCTTGAAGTGTTAAAGGCCATGTTGAGAAGGACTTAGAACAACCTGGTATAGTGGAATGTATCCCTTCCCATGGCAGGCGTACTGGAACTAGATGGTCTTTAAGGTCCCTCACCAACCTATATCATTCTATGATTCTTTATCATCTGTGATAGTTTCACACTCAGTCAACCCCACACAGCTTCACACCTGGCTTTAGCTGCTCTTTCAAACCGTCAGTACACAACCTAAACAGGTGTTCATACAGATCCACCTTAAGTACCTCATGCTGGTTGTGTAACAATAGGTGAAAGTATGTGTATGTCAAAGGATTGCTGAGCATCTTTAGCAGAAGAATTATTATGCACAGCAAAACAATTTTCTTTCTATCCTGTGCAATAGTATCTTTGATGATGGCATTTTCTATGTTAGAAGGATTCATTTTAAATTCAAACATTATAGCCCACCAGATTAATAAACAACATTTGTGAAATAATAATAACTCCCTGAATGTGTTTTTTCACTCAGGAGATTGGACACTGATATTGAATGGGTGTCTTTTTTCAGGATCTGGTGGTGATAGATGGCACACTTTTTTTGATGTACAGGGAGCCAGACTGTCCGATAGGTTCAGCACACATGAAGCCTGGATGTTCCTACTGCAGTGTAGAGCTGTATGAGAGAGCATGGACAGATATTTTGCTGGGAGGTTCTTAAGTTCTGAGTTTTGTGTTTTCTCTTTGTTTATGAGTGGAGACGTGAATAAATCTGATACCTTCAGAAGATCTTTTAAAAAATATACAAATAAAGAACACAGAAAGACTTAAAAATTTCATCAAGTTTAAGTATTAGCAAGGATAGTTAACTGGACATCATCAGCTCTGTTTTCCTGAAGACACTTGAGAAAGCAGAAGTTTTCAAGATAAGAAATCTGGCTTGAATCAAGTGTTGCCACAAAATATTTAGAAAATACTGTTTGGTTTTAGAGTGATAACTAGAACACCTTTTCTTTCCTCCACTAGTCACTCATATGTTCAACTTTTCAATACCAACATGGAATTAAATCTGTGTTTACCGTGTCTTCACAGTGACCCTTCCAATTTCTGCTAATTTTCAAACTTTATCTGAAAAAATAAATAATATAAATAAATAAAATCTGAAAATAAAAAATAAAATAAATGGACCATTCTTTCATGGTATGACTGGGAAAAGTCTAGATAAGACCATAGTACATTTTGACTGAGTGTTCTCTGCCCTTCATAGGTGTGATACATCGTACAACTGTAAGTGAAGATTTACATCTCTTCCCAATGGGAATAATTGGTTACCAGCATAAGTATGCCTTATGCCACTACTGCTGTTCTTCCCCTGTTGTAAAGGAAATAAGATGCAGAGAATCCTGATGCTCATAAATTCATAAATGAGTTTAATTGAAAACTGAATTCTACAATACTATAGCCATACAGGTAAATAACTGCCCTCAAAAATGACCAAAGCATATAGGTAAAGAAGTATGGTCTTGGCTTTTGAAAGCCTGGAATAGTGGGCCTGCACAGTTCAGGAAAGAAGGCAATGATGGTACGACACAGTCCTGTAATCTCATCAGGGAGCTTTAGCTCCATATCCATTTCATAATCATTTAAAACCACAAGTGTATAATTGTTTTGCTAAAAAAAACCAACTCAAAAAACCCCCAAAGTTCTTTCAGGATTCAGGATGAATATTTTGGCTACATTAGAACACATGGTCTCTAGAGAGAGGCTAATATACTTGTAGCAAGGCAACATGTATTTTGCCGTGGAAATACATACAGCCACATGCCTGTTCTGCTGGTGTTAAGGAGAGTATGGCATAACTGTGCAAAGGACAAAGTGGCATTTGGATTTGACTGGTTGCAAACCATGACAAATCTGAATCTGAGTAAGTATTTAATTGTATGAAACCACTGCCTGGCCAGGCCTGTCAGCAGGTTTGGTTTTATTTCATCAAGCGTCATGCCTATGCTGATAGGCAGGGAACAAAGTGACAGGCACCAGATCCACAGCACTGCTGGCCATCAAAAAATGATGAAGGCAGACCTGAGAGAGATTAATTTGTAAAATAAAAGATGAAAAAATACATCTGAGCCGGAGGAACAGCACAGAAAAGAGGGGTAAGAGTGAAGGGAAACAAGAGGGAAACAGCAAGTAGAGCAAGACCAGAGCTGAAATGAAGAGATGGTGAGGAGATGGTAGGAACTGTGGGAGCATAGTTAGGGGGCTGAGGGAAGAGAGGAGCTGAATTTCTACCTATGTTCTGAAGCTGCTTTTCAATAAATGAGTATATGGATTACATCAAGATGAAGAAACCTACTTTCCCCTTCTGTTTAACAGGCTCCCATTGTCTTAAATCTGTGTTAAGCCTGGCAGTTCATATCCTTGACCTTTTCTCCTGGTCACTCACTAATCACAACTCGTTGGAGCCAACACTTTGCTCCTTCAGTTGCCTGCAGGAAAAGTGTGGAAGCAGTACAGGCACTGATGATAGAAACTGATCCCTGGGGAAATACCAGTAGTACTAATGGGAAGGGTGTTCAGGCTGATGGCTGAGATGCAGAGGCACACGCATCAGCCTGGGCACTCTTGGTTCATAGTAATGACTCTTTGTTCCAAAGAAAGATAAATTTTCTTGGTCTTCTCTAACTTTTTGTTTTACTTGTGTGCTAAAATGAGTACCAGGCCAGCACAAGAAGGGAATATTGACAAATCAGTTGCTACTTCATCATGGAGTAATACCAAGCAGACTCTATACTTGTTATTCTAATCACACCTTCAATTCACAGTGACAGATAATTCTCCAAGGGGAACTGGCCTAGACAATCATGAAAAATAGGGTGATTAGAACAATGTTTGACTTCAAAGGCTATTTGATGGGACGGACTAAAACATTGGTCCTGCACAGGACAACCCCAAGAATTACACATTGTGACTGATAACATTGTCAAAATGCTTCTTGAACTCTGGAAGGCTTGGTTATGTGTCCATTTCCCTGGGTAACTCAATATCTAAGTCTTAATTTTACAGGCTGGTCTTCTTTATTTAAGTGGAAAAGCTTACTTGCAGCAGTTTTGCCCTAATAGTTTAGTAGATTATTTATGAATATAATGTCATGTCTGGACTCTCGGAGGTTCCTTAAAAATTTGATTTAATTTTTCCTTTATTATTGAGAAACATCTGTCCTGGAACCTGAATGTTGAAGAAATTTGAATCACTGTATTCACTGAATTAGTACACAAGGCATATAGCTGCAGGAGTGCTCCACATTTCCTTCATCTGCAAAATGCTTGGATATAAAACAAGCACCAATAATTTTGCTGGATGTACTGCACAGAAGGAATTTAGCTTTAAAAAGACAAGTAAAATTAAACTTACAGCTCTGGGAAGAATGCCAATCTTTAGTATTAATAATTAATTCCATTGTTTTTAATTCACTTATAATTACATAAGTTGATTTTTCTTTATTGCTAATTAACAAATATTTAATTACTTTAGCAATTCAGTAACGTTCTTGATGACAAAATATTTAAAAGAGGATGCAGTGCAAAGAATGGCTTTAAGGGATTTTGAAGGGGTTTTTTTTCAAATTGTAGTTATTTAATGCCAACCAGCACTTAAAATCAGCAGAAATCCCTTGTTTGTAGAGAGGCTGTGTCTTGAAAAATAACTAAAGGTTAATTATTGAATCTATCTCAACTATAGTAAGTCATATATTAAATTAAAAGCCTTTATAAAATCCCCACAATTCCAAGTGACCCGGACAATTAGATCAGTAACCTAATTTAATGGTTTCATAATTTCAAAGATTTTTGAGGTCACAGAAACCACTAGCTCTTCCACCTTGACCTCCCATTAATGGAGGTGATGGAATTTCATTCATTCCCAGTTGGAGCCTAGCAACTTCTATGGACAACTCTTACCTTCTGAAGAGGCATTGAGCACATAAAGAGACTGAGATCCCATCACACAACTGTGCTTTAGTGGTCACGTGTAGTAACTATTAATATTTAATTCACACTTTTTTCTAGTATGAATGTGTTCAGCTTTGCCTTTCAATCTTGATTTGTGCCTTTCAATACTAAATAGAGTGGGCTTCGACGTCTGCTTTCTCCTCTTGGATGTATTTGTGCACCCAAAGTTTTTCTCTTCATGTCTTTTCTAGTACTTTTACTTTTCTTGGCATATCATTTACTTGGGACAGGGTAAGTTAATTGATCAATTTCTCTTGATTTCAGGCTGCTTCTGTTTTCTAGCAAATGCCTGGCAAATTCTGAGGACCTAATTTTTTTCAACATTTTTCTTAATTCTAACTTGGGAAAATAATTTCAGTTTTTCCCACCACCTGCTCTTTTCTTAACTAAGACCTGCTGTTTAATTTTGAATTCCTGGACAATATCTATAAATTAAAATAAGGCCCTTCATTGTCACATAGTCCCAAACAAAAGCCTGTCAGTTAAAAAAATAGATATATTTATGGGTCACCTGCTCTGCTCCTACAACTGCTGATAACAAGCACATGGGAAGGAGCTTACTTTAGCCAACTTTTACCTTTCAGTCCAAGTGTTTCCCATTATTGTGTAGCTACTGACCCTATGAGAAAAGAATTCTTTTCTGGTATTTCTGTGTTAGAACCACAAGAGTCATGATTTAATAGACGTGCTTATAGCACATTATACATTACAGGTGTCTTTTCAAAGATTTCAAAGCCACATCTTGACAGTTTCATTTTTTTAAAAAGGTGCCTTTAATAACTGTTTCTTGCTGACTTAAGAAATGAGGGAAGAAAGTGTAACTTCAAAGTGTTGGCAAAATAATATGAATTATACAAATGTAGTTGTAAAGTTGTTTCCAGTTACAGTAGTAGTAACTCGAGACTGATAGCTGGTTTCCTCTTTTGCAAGTGTTTCCAATTTAAAACATATCTTTTGGAGTTGTTCCATGCTGTGTTGCTATTCTAGAACAAACCAGTTCATTCAACTGTATTTTCTAAAATTATTGGAAGCAAAACAATAAACAATACAAAAAATACTAATGAGTATAGTAAGTAATTGAGATACTCCCAGTTCTTTCAACTAAAGTGCTAAAAGGCATAATTAACACAAGTGGAACTAAAGAGATCTGTAAAAATTAAAATCTGAACATCAGGACTCGTGTTGCTCAACACAGGGTTGATAAACCTACTGACAAGTTTTACAGATATACTGTCATAGGCAGAGATGTTTTTGCCTGCTATGCAGTATGGCAAAGTAAAAGAAGGTAATGAAAGATATTAATATTTAAGTAGTTAATCATACATTATTAATAGCATTTAAAGTGGCATTAATTAGGACCCTTGCATACCTTTTCCCATCAGTCCTCTATGTTGCTGATCAGACTAATCATGTAACCTTACTGTACCATTGTCCTTTGACCAGATGCATAATTATTAATTATTATTCTTACTGCTGGCACTGGGACAACTAGACTTCCCCTTCAGCACTGCTTTCACAGTTGCAAAATTTTGAACTTATGCAAATAAACCCATGGACCCCTGTAGGTTTTATTCTTTTATTCCCCTTTTTCTCCCTTAGACTTTTTTTTCCCTTCTTGTACCTTTTCCTGTTGTTGCACTTTCCTTCTTCTTGTCTTCCAATAGCAAGGGTGGATTTCTAACACTGGGACGGGAAGACTTTTGGTGATGAGGACACTTAAGACCAGGCACAGATTATCTACAGTGATTGTGAAATTTCCATCACTCTGAGAACAAGTAAAACAAACATCTGTCAGGCATGATCTCCCTCTAGTTTACCCTGCCTCGGGGCAAGGGGAAGATCTAGATGACCTCTAGACATCTTTTACTAGGTTTCTGTGAGGGGAATAAAGCAGGTTGGGCTCACCCCAGCTCATGATTATGACCTGATCTGTCCCATGTTCACATACCTTGCAGTGCTGTATAAGTCCAGGGAGCATCCTGACCTTGCCTGAAATATGGTGCATACCTGCCTGTAGATATGTGCTGTGACACATATGTGCACAAAACTGTGTGCTTGGTGTGGTGCTTGGTGTACAGGCTTGGGGGGATGGTTTGGTGGTGGACTCGGCAGTGTTGGGTTAACAATAGTTGGACTCAGTCATTTTAAAGATCTTTTCCAAAACTAAATGATACTACAATTCCATGGATTTTCCCCCTCGGTCCTGGAAGTATATTGACAAAAAGAAGACCTAATAATGATTTTAAGTGATCTTCCGAGATCACTTCAACATGTTTATTTTTCTTCTTGGTCATCTGCAGTATAATTCATAAAGAGACATGGTTTGCTGGCAGTCAAAATAGAAGCCCACCAATTTCTTTACAGTGTTGTCAAGACTTAAAAAGATGAGTTCTTACTAATGATGTGAGGTGTGCGTAAGCTGGCCCAGAAAAGGATTATATGCTCTGACAAGGCCCTTTTTGTTAGTGTTTTTGGGCTAGCAAATACTTTGTGTATTGAAACCAGTCCCCTTCCATTCTCCAACTGCAGCACCTGGTCCTGTTGCACAATCTGAGAATTTGTGTCTTCCTCATCCGTACACACTCTGTGATTGGCTATAGACCTAGTAATGACTATAAAATCACCACAGGTTCACTGTTGCAAAGTGACTTTTCCTTTACTCCCCCCTTTCACTGCTTTCATCCCCTGCCCTACAGAAAACCTGAATGAAAGGATAGAAAAACAGGTAAAGCTCAACCCCCCATCTCTATCCCCAGTCTCAAAACAGATACAGGTGTTGCATTATGCAGGGGGAGTGTTTTCTTCAGTAATATTATCCTGGGAATTATCTTAGAGAGATTGACCTGTGAATAATAGCCAAGCCTCAGGGTTAGCCTCACAGTAATTATTGCTAGACATTTTCACTAGCCATATCCTTTCAGGTCAAGAGGCAAGCATGAGGACTCACATCCCTACTTCACGGCAAATTATTATTCAATTACAGTGACTTTTGAACCTGACCAAATGTAAATTGAATTGTCCTTCCTTTAAGATGTTTATTTGTGAGAAAAAGTCCAGGGAATTTAAAATGCAAGATACGTAAGCAGCCCAGACGGTATGAAGAGTCTGGGACTGTAATGAAATACTTGGGAAGTTCTCCATCCACACAGTTACGGAGGGATCTGTATTTCACAGGTGTGTCTTTATAGCAATTTGAACTATTCGGTGTCAGGCATTCTTCAGCAAGCCAGTTCGTGACAAGGAAGTCACCCCAGTACAAGCATCTCTGTGCACAGAGAGGACATTTTAGAAGAACAAGACAGTTGTGATGCTGCAGCTCAGGAGCTGTATTAGCCTGATTCTATTCTAAGATGCACTCCCAGGCTGGATTTCATCCTGGCTGGAAGGAGCTAGTGGTATCAGATCAACAATTAGAGGATTTGTGCGTGCCTAGCTCATGTGAAGGTGTAGTCAATACCCAAAGTTTAGTGAGGGATAAATCCTACCCTGCGCATGTTCACAGTAAGTGTCTCTTTGTATATCTATGACCTACCCTCAACTTTGGACGAATCTTGCTTGATTAAACCCTAATTGTGAGTCTCTTCTTGAAGCCAGAGTTGTCATGTGGTGGGGTACCATAGCTCTGTAAGCTGGAAAAGCGTATACAAAGCTCAGGAAAAAGGGGTAGATGTTGGAGTAAGAGTACAAGTCCCATGGTAGCTTTTTTTCTATGAGAGAAATCATTTTAGCTTTATGATGCAAAGGCAGTAGAGAACTGTACGTGGTTAACAGCTTTTGGATAATGTAAATTCCTTTATTCTTTCAAGGTCATCAGTGTGAAAACCTATTGAAATGAATCCTTAAGTGGACATAATCCACTTCAAATCATAACTTGCAGGTATCTGTCTTAATCTAACTTATTGCAGGAATGCCTTAGACCATGGAGAGGGAACTAATTTGAAAATGCACTTGACTTGTTGTTAGTTATTGGTATTCTGTGTTTGATTTTGATTTTGCATGGGGCTTAGCTTGCATGGGGAAAAATCAATAAAATCTGTTTCAGTTTTGTTTATAGTCTGTTTCTCCCTCTGGCTGCCCAAACAGTGGTGGTTACATATCAGGGTCTATTCTAGGACATGAATGTCTAAAACCAGGAGGGTTTAATTTGATTTTTTTTTTTCATTATGGGTTTTATAAAGGTTTTGTTTTAAGATAGTATGAAAGAGATTTCTTAACAAAATGCAAGTTTATTTTGGAAAGGAAGATGACAGAAACCCAGGCTGGGATTAGGTACATCTGATCAAATGTAAATATTCACAGCTGAGACAGTCATCATAGACTTGTTTTTTTAGCCAGTGGAGAGAAACAAGCACATTCAGGTGGAAAGATTTTTCATTTCAGAAGACACACCTAAAATAAAACCACATCATATACGCCTAAAATTCTCTGCTTCTTTCTGGGGAATAAAAAGCAGCCCAGGATGACAAGTTTGGACAGAGACTGGGGATGACTAAAATTATATGATTTTCCTTCCTATCTGCATGGGATCTCTCTCTATCACTCATGCTGAAATTGCTCCACTGTGCAGAAGAGACACTCTTCTTGGATGAAAAATCAGGGCTAGAGATTAATGTCCTAACTGCGCAGCCATATGGTGATGATCCCATTTTTGCTAGTAGCTTGGCTGCCTGGTGTTCTTGCCTGCAAAGGGGAAAAACTTCAACAAGGAGAAAAAAGAGCATTCCCTTCCAAACAGCCTTTAAATTGGTTCTAAGATCAGTTAATAGAGAAGGAGTAAGGTCCTGTGTTAGCAGAAACCCTGTCTCACCTCTTTTTGCAGAGCAAAGTTTGAACCTAAATCTATTTCTGTTGTGAAAGTTTAGATCAATATGTTTCTCCATAAAAGAGTAAGGAACTGTGCAAGGTACTATTGTCCATGTCTTGGATGAACAAAGAGAGGGTTACTGAGGTTGAGAAGGGCTGGCCAACCTAGGAAACTCAAGTTAAAAATAAACCAAATCATTGCAGTTTTTAAGCCATGAATGTGGGCAGTGTCAAGGGGACATCCTCTCTTTAGTGACTTCCTCTGCCCTCTTTCTGGAGACAACTGTGATTAAATTTTATGCATGGTCTTGATCGGTAGCAAAGAAAAAAAAAATAGACTTTTAGACATGATGCAGAAGATCTTGCTGTAGTGGAAAATCCATAAGAGAGTTCACAGAAAGTAAAGCTTGACAATGACAATACAGAGGAAGTGTCAGAAGACAACTCTTACTGTAAGTTCATCCTTTCTTTGCCAGATAGAGCAAATTTGTACTGAGTGTGTGTGAGCCTTAATTCCTTGCTGATGATATGCTCTGATCTTTTGGTTAATGGTCATACATACACTATTTTGGATAGTTTGTTGTATTGGACATCCATATATTTTAACAGTACTCTCCCCGAGAGAAAAAAAATGAAAACTAGAAAAACATTCACATAAAATATTTCAGTGGCTTGTTAAAAATGGTTGGTTTGAGCTTGCTGGCCTAAAGAAATAAAAATGCAAGGGAATCAAGGTAAAATCCAGCCTCCACAAAGGAAAATATGATATATCTGTCCAAGCAAAATGTTTTGGTTGATCTTGATCCCATTCTGTGTTTTTTTTTTTTCTTTCTTGTTAAGCTTTGCAGCTGCCTTTCTTGTGAAAGGGAAAACAGTAAGCAAGCTCCCTCAAGTCAGTTCAAGATATAGTTGGTCCTTTTTGGTTTTTTTGGGATTCAACCTGTGAATCAAAAAGGCCAACAAAACCAGAGTCTTGCAAAACCCCTTCAGCAGCGTAAACCAATGGCTGTAGTATGCATTACTCATAATGATAGTGGGTGATGTTTTTATTTTGCAATGAAATATGCTATTACTTAATTTTAAACCTAGGCAAAGTTTATCTTCATGACAAACTGATGCTGGTTGGAGTGACCTCATAATGAGGTCCAGTGTATGGGAATGCTGCCCTGAAAATATATAGGTAATACTGGAAAATCAAAAGACAATGAAGACAGCAGTGACAAAAAGTCAGCAGAGCAACAGTCAATAAGATGTTGGCTGGGAAATAAAGTTTGATTATTAAATTTAATGAAGTGGTGTAATACTACATCTTCTTACACATGGATAAGAAGAATGCTTGGTGCAGCAGAATTGAAGTAGTAATAATACTAATTTTCATGAGGAATTTTCTTTCTACTATAGTATAAATATTTTCTGTTAATAATAATAGTAAAAAAAGCAGCCATCACACACATATGCTGGCTAGATTAGACTTTAATCAAATGCCTATTGGAATGATATGGAATTGAGTTTTTCAATCAACATTTGCCATTATGATTTAAAAGATGATTTAAAAGACAATTTAAAAAGTTTTTTGCCTTTCAAAGAAAATGAAATATTTGTATTTTTTAGCCTTTAGGTAACTTGATTGTTCCTTTGAGTTTCTGTTGCTTAATTGGTAAATAATGAAAAAGCATTTTCTGACTGTTTCAGTAAGAAAGAAAAGTAAATTAAAGGTTAAACCTTAAAAATAGTGTGTGAAAGTTCAGAAGGGAGGTAGCAGGCATGACAGCTCAGAGGTGAAAAGAAACCTCATTGTAATCTTCACTGATTAAAAAAAGTCAAATTTTTGTCATTCTTTAGCTATGTTATCAGACAAGACTTATAGTAATTCTCACAGAGGGTCGATGATCCATAGGTATTTAACGTATTCATGAAAGTTGTG
The DNA here is from genome assembly GCF_012460135.2 of Molothrus ater. Lineage (NCBI taxonomy): Eukaryota > Metazoa > Chordata > Aves > Passeriformes > Icteridae > Molothrus > Molothrus ater. The sequence goes on from NC_050479.2 coordinate 85,198,086, forward strand.
CTGAGTATTGGGAGAATTCAGAGACTGAAGCGGAGACTTCCACATGAGGAACAGAGCCAGAGCCCCCATTGACTTACAAATGCAGTGAGCAGAAATATGTGCAAGCCAGCACCTGTGCTAGGCAACTGTGCTATGTACATCAACACATGTCAAAACTGGGCCTCTCATTAGTTCCCACCTCAGGCTGTGTTGGATACACAGGAAATGCATGTCCAAAAGTTGGACATGACTCACAAGGAAACAGGTGAAAAACCTGATGCTGTCACTGCTAAGCCAAGCAACAAATTTATTCTGCCTGACATTTCTTGTGACTGGACTCAAAATCCTTTTGCCCTCTGCAGCAGAGCGTAGGCAACTCCTCCATCCCACCATGTCATTACAGCCAACCTTGCAGCAAAATAAGAGATTTCCTAGATTTGTCAGCTAACAGACTGGCATCTGTTTCTGTTACTCTGCTGGCAAGTTTTTTGCCTTTTGGCCTTTGCTGTGCACACGAGGGATGGGACTTTGCATCCAGAAGGCAAAACCCTGGGTTAAGCATCAGGAGAGGAAAGAACTGCTTTTCTTGATCAGGTCATTCCAATCCCATGACTTGTTTGACACCCAGCAGTCCCTGATTACTCAAAGGCTCTGAGAAGTTAAATATTTGACCTTACTCTGATGTCTAAATTGCTCTTTAATTGCTTTATTTGTAAGCCAAGAAGCTGTATACCTCTTCCACATTCTCAATGAGTAGCTAATTAGAGAAGATGTGAGGTTTTCCAGGCAGCAGTTTGTTGAGATGACTGTGCCGAGATCCATAACTGTGATACAAGTAAACAGTCCTTCTTCCATTGATACTAAGAGTGGTGAAGCTGATGCAAACCAGCTGGGCCTGGTCTTACAGTTTATTTAACAGTAAACTATCTAAAAATATTGATTTGCACTGTCTGTGCTTCTGCTCTCTGCCTCTGACCCGTGGCCTCCTCTTGTGTAAACACACATTCTTTGGTTGGTGAGAGACATAATGATGGTCTGGTTCCATAAGCTGAAATCACGTTTGTTTAAAAAGCCTCTCTAAGGACACTTCGCCCACTGATGGTCCTTATAAATCTGACACTAATAACAATATTGTGACCTGGATGGCACTGTGGTGGTATTGACCCAAAACGGCACGGGCTCAAACAACACGAAGATAATTTTAACACTTTAGTATTTATACCCCAAGAGATTTCGAAGTTTAAATTGCAATATAGAAAAACTTCTTTGATGCCATGGACCTGCAGGGGAAGTGGCTGGCTCAGTATGGAAGACTAACTAGCACTTGGCTTGGCCATGCTCTTGTATCCTGCGGTGGCATGTCTGCGGCAAAGAGGAAAGGATGTTGGTTGAATTTTGAGGGGCATGTTCCTCTTCATCAAAAAACAAAAATTCATTTTTTGAACAGGGTGTTCCCTAGTGGAGTGACTGTCCCTTTAGCACCTATTATCCAATCCTGCCAAGAAACACCAACCAGGACAGGACGGCCACATGGGGAAAAGCACTAATGTGATGTCCTGAAGTACAGATATTTTAGAATATTTAGGAAATATTTATTTGCTGCAAAGGTGAATCTAGGTCTTGGTGGGAGAGTGCAATGGACTAAGGTTGGAACTGAGAACACTCATTGCTGCTGGTGGTAGGTGGGGAGGAGGAAGTTCCTTAGTCACAAAAGAGCAGTGTGTATGCTCAGATGAGCCTTTTCCAGATAATTCTGTCAAAGACTTCCATTCCTTTTTCTTTCTAGTAAAAAAGTGGTACTTGCTTTTATTGGACAAGGCCAGAGGGCCATTATCACCAGACTGTGATATGATTATCTCTTGCCCTTAACCCTGGTATCTCTGTAGAAGAGATGTAAATCATTTCAGTACTGCTAGTTGCATTTCAAACCAGGCTGTACTTGCAGAAATAATCAGTCCTTCCAGATTTAGTTAACAAAGGACTATATATAAACCTCTGACTGAAGCTGGTTATCACAGGCTGCACGTCTCCTTCTACCTGTGAACCTGAATCTGCAGTGGGATGTCAGAAGCATTCTGCACCTTTTTGATCAAAATACATAGAGTCTAACACACTGGGTAGGAATCACTTCACAAATATGGGCACTTGAAAGAGATGTGTCTTAAGGCAGATGAGATCAGTTTCATACATTTGAATCTTCTGCCCAGGTGAGTGGTGGAATCATCATACCTGGAAATATTCAAAAGCTATGTGGATATGACACTTGGGGATATGGGTTAGTGGTAGACTTGACAGTGCTGGCCTAACAAGGGGACTCTGACCTCAGAGATCTTTCCCAACCTTAGCCATTCCATGATTCTATTTGCTTTCCATGACCTGTTCTAATAAGTTGCCTTCTGGAGATGCCTGCTTCTACTGGTTCAAAGAAAAGCTGAGGGAGCCTTGCCTGTACACAGAGATCCAATGGAAATTGATCAGCAGCCTAATCAAAAGCCCAATATGAATATATAATTTATTGTATTTATTCCTTTTTTTGAAGTCATGTGTTCAGAGTTTAATATCCAAACCAGTCATATCTTTCTGGAAAGATCAGATGGATTGAAAGACATGTTAAAGGAATATATAGAATTCCTGGCATTAAAGCAAGTTGGAGAGAAATTTCCACTAAGCCACATGTTTGGGTATTAGGAAAGCATTGAAATTCTGCAACTCTGGATGCAAATATACAAGTGGTTTCATATGTGTACTTAAAGCCGACCAGTGAAAAGCAGGGCTAGCATTCTTGTAGCCTGCTGCAGAGAAACTGAGATCCTTGTCACTTATTAAAGTTTTATTTTGTTCCCCCACGAACAAGGCAATTAATTATTTAGAAAACCAATCAATCAGGGGTTAGATGTACTAATCAAACACATTTCAGCTGCTAAGTATTGCTCACTTAAGACATTGATCAGCTGTAGGATGCTCTGTAGACCATTTAGATGAGTATTTTCTGACAATGTGCTTTAAACCCCCTTGAGGTCAAATCTTTGACACCGTCTGCTGGACTGTGTGGAAGGTTGAATGCCAGACTGTCTGACAGACTGTAATTATTTTCTGTCCTGTTGCCCTTTCTGCAGTCATTAGGGAATCAGATTTCTGAGAAAGCCAGAGAAGTTCCTTGTACTGCAAGCAGCTAATAGCCTGAAAATGAGCCTCTTTTGTTATGTTGATGATTTGCCACTGGATGTTGTTTGAGGCCCAAGATCGATTATTTAAGGCTAACTGCACTGGTATCATGTATTCTTGGTCTTGTGCAGTTCTGTGCTTTCTTGCCGTTTCCCTCATGCTGATAGATGTGTGGTCTGTATTGAAGTGCACTTAGTCTGCTGGTGGTACCTTCAGCTGCTCTGGTAAGGACAGATGCCAACAGGGAGCCCGAAAGGAGTGCTGATCCAGGACTCTCTGGCTAGATGCTGAATGAGCATGAGGAAGTCTAGATTTTCTGCCTTTCAGGACAATGCCCTGAGTGTTCACAGAAATAGCTAAGCGAAATTAAGACGACATTTCCCAATAAATAATTGAAGAATGAGACACATTGTTTGCAGTCCTAACATGACTGCAAATTTAGGCTATTGCCTAGGAAGTTACTATATGAATTCCCCTTACACTGACCCCTGTGGTAATTGGAATTTCAATTATTCATTTTCAATTACAAGCATAGCATGATGATCACAAATGTCATTAAGTATTAAATTACATCTAATGATGGATGGATGGAAGGATAGATAGATGCCTCTCCAGATCTTTATTTAATGCTGGTAAAACAAGCTCATGGATTTTACAAAATATCTTTTTAAAATTCTAAAAGGATGGGAAAGTGCCATTTGTTTGCAGCAGATAAAACCTAGTTAATGCGCATTACCTGAGCTCAGCGTTAAGTTTTTATCATCTGTATCATTAAGACGAGTGGTCCCCAGTGTGTGTGTACAAAAAGGCAGGTACCTGGGCCTGCAAAGAGTGGCAAGGCAGAGAGAGGCCATTTGCATCCTGCCTCATTAGAAATTATATCCTGGTGCTCATAATTGGGATCTTAGTTTAGCAGCCTGTTCAGTGTGTTTCCATCCTACCTTTGCATGTAGAGCAGGCTTAGTCACACACTGTATTTTAGCAGCCTGGAATTGCAGAATCACAGAGTGACTGGGGTTGGAAGGGATATTAAACATCATGTAGTTTTAATGCCCTTGGCATGGGCAGGGGCACCTTCCACTTGATCAGTTTCCAAGCCCCATCCAACCTGGCCTTGAATATTTTCAGGGATGGGACATTCACAACTTCTTTGGGTAGCCCGTGACCATGCCTCACTGCCTCATAGTAAAGAATTTCTTCCTAATATCTGATCATAATCTCACTTCTTTTATTTTAAAGCAGTTCCACCTTGTCCTGTCATTCCATACTCTTGTCAAAAGTCTCTCTCCAGTTCTCTTGTAGCCCACTTAAGAACTGGAAGGAGCTCTAAGATCTTCCAGAAGCCTTCTCCAAGCTGAACAACCTCTGTCACAGGAGAGGGGTTCCATCTCTCTAATCATCTTTCTGGCCTCCTCTGGACTCTCTTCAACAGTTCTATGGAAGTCTTGTTGGGGAAATTACCAGGATGAGGCAATGTCAGAAATACACTTGACCTGTTGCCTTCCCTTTTGTTCATCTCCCTGGGCAATTTTTATGCCCACACCCAAGAAAGAGGTTGAGAACAGGGTTTTTAGGCCAGGTTTGGCCCTGAACCAGCTCTGAACCTGCAGGGTGTGGTGGGAGGCAGAAAACCACAGGAGTGCTCTTGCTTTGAAGCACATACAAAAGAACACTTACCTCCTGCTTTAGTTATATTTTGCTGTTCTGCCTGTGGTGTTCAGTCCACCACAGCAGGAAAAATTACGAAAAGATTCTGAGCAGATAAGAGAGTTCAGAACTGCCCACAGGAGAGCCAGGATGCTGGTTGCAGCAAGGTAGAGTTCATGTTGGCTCTCAGATAAATGGGGACATGAGGCACTGGCTTTTGGGGTCACTGTGGCCAGCAAGCTGTTGGAGCATTGAGGAGAAGCTTGCTGCTGAAATCCAAGCTAGTTTAGCTTCTACGGGAGGCAATGGGTGTTGACAGTGCTAAGAAAGAAGCATTTTAAGACTATGATAAATTTAATTAGATTGACAGAAATTTCTATTTTACATTCTTGGCTTTTTTTTTAGGGTAGTGCAGTAATCCCACTTTAGGAGAAATCCTGTTTCCACACTATTGCAATGAACTGCTCTACAGCCAGGCAGCCAGTCAAAAAAAAGAGCCTTGAACTATTGATTTGAACATGTGCATGGATGCCAGACTTCTGATTTTACATTTCTTGTGTCTTACTTGCCCTATTTCCAAAACTGATAATGATAAAATTTATTCAAGTGCTGTTGTGCTACTTAATAATCCCACAACTGCAAGGTACTTTCACAATTATGTCTGAACATAAATAATGTCTATAAACTGGTTGTTGTTCCAGTCACAGTTATCTTTTAAGCAAAGCAGACTTGAGGCTCACAATTTTAAAATAGCTTGTTCACAGCTTCATATTGGCAGAGGCATTGTCAGAGTCAAGAGAGAACCTAGAGCTTTTTATTAAGTATCCTTTTTCTATCAGACCTTAGTTTCTCACTGTCCTATGGGAATGAGGGTATTCTTACCAAGTCTACATATCTATAATTTACATTTACCACTTCTACTGTTAACCCATGACCTTTGTGCAGGGGTATCATTTTTCATGAATGCCACTCTTTCTACTGTCCAGGTTGGTTGTTTTTCCCATTTCCACTGCCATCTTAATCTTTTCTGTCTTCCCTCTTTGTCTCCTTCTCTTTTTCACATGTGTCTATACAGGCCATATATACATGTGTATATACAGGTCATGACTTGGAAGCATTCTTTTGCATTACGACATGTAGCCCTATTTAGTCATCAGCCCTTCAGACTTCTTCCTCAGGTTTTATTTATATATTTATCCACTGTCTCCTTTTTCATCCTGCCTTTTCAAAAACTATCTTGCAGTGCTGTAGCAGCAGTTGGAGAATCGTCCACCACTGTGACCATGGGTTGCTGTTGCAAGGCACAGCATTTGCAGCTCAGCCACAGTGTTGTGAAGCTGATTAGAGTTTCAGGGCCCCAGTAAGGTTTGTGTTGCTGTCAGCATGTCCCAGGAATTGCTACCTTGCATATTTTGCAGCTGTGATCTCATCTAACTGATGAATGACTCTTAAGGGACAGTTCTTTTTATCATTTCTGCCCCCCCACTCCCTCTCCCATCTTACTCAGGTGATAAAACACACCCCTTCTTATGCAAAAACCTACCATCTTCTGACCTTAAAGATTCATAGAATCACAGAATGGTTTGGGTTGCATGAGACCTTTAAAGGTCACCCAGTTCCAAACCCCCTGTCATAGGCAGGGGCACATTCCACTGGACTATGTTGCCAGGTTCCATTCAGCCTGGCCTTGAACATTTCCCGGGGTGGGGCATCTATCATTTTTCTGGGCAACCTCTGTTCATGCCTCACCACAATAGAGAATGTCATCTTAATATCTGATTTAAATATCTCCTAGTTTAAAACCATTCCCTTTTGTCCCATCACTCCATGCCCATGTCAAAATTCCCTCTCTGGCTCTCTTGGAGTCGACTTACATACTGGAAGGACTCCTAAAGTCTCCCCAGGATCTTTTCCAGACTGACCAACCCCAGCTCTCTTAGCTTGACTTTATAGGAGAGGTGCTCCAGCCCTCTGATCAGCTTTGTGGCCTCCTCCAGACTTGCTCCAACAGGTTGATGTTCTTCTGTGCTGAGGTTCCCAGATCTGGGTAGAGGACTTCTGGCGGGGTCTCACTGAAATAGAGTAGAGGAGCAACACATAGCCAGACTCATGGTAGGACGCATTGTTTCTACAATTCTGCTGCTACTTGGTTTCACAATTTTATTTTCAACCACGGCTGAACTTCAATGCTCTTAAACAACCTTAATCTGATAAAGCTGATTGCAATGTTTTTCAAATTTTCCTGATATATTACCTGATTGTCGAGTGTCTGCAAACCTGCACCCCCAGTAAAAGGAAAAAAAAAAAAAAGGTAGATTCTGCTTGCACAAAATTCACTGGAAATTTCTCTAGTAATAGATCAATGGTAGTCAAAATGGCAAAAAAATATTACATTGTATGTTATTATGCTATAAATATTTTAAATATTGTGAAATAATGGTATAATTTTGCATTTTTTCAGTATTAACTTCAGAGAGATGCAACACATAGCAGAGAAATTATGAAATTGACTCTAGTTGAGGAGAGAATTTCTGCGTAAGAGGAAGAAGATTGAAACAGTAATTCAGACAGAGATGACAAATAATAAGTTAAACTTATGTAGGAAAATTTTTGTGTACTTTGTACACAGTTTCCATTTAACATGTCAGGAACCTGGCTTTAAAAACAAGGCAAGAAGTTACTGAGTGAGAGTGTGTGGCAGTAAATTTAAGCTGGATACATACTTCTTTTTAAAAAACCAATGTACAGTATAGCAAGTACTATCTGGATCTCCAGGAGCCAGGAAAAAAAGCATATACAGTTAAAATCTGGCAAAGAGGCAGTTAAAATTCAGAAGTCTCTGTGCAGACCAAATCATCTGCTCTAAAATAGACAGAGTTGTATGCTTCTACTGGAAGAGAGCTGATGAAGATTGGATGGAGACAGATGGCAGTTCTTAAGACAGCAAAGCGAAACCTAACAGCCAAGTTGAGTTCTCATTCTGCCTGCTGGAGGTAAAGCATTCCCATGCCCACAAGATCTCCCATGAGTGCACCAAGCCCAGGGTGCCCTGCAGTCATCCTATCCTGTCTCTCCTCAACTGAGTTGAAGAGCAGTGAATGAAAACTTAGAGAATTGCAAGGGAGCCCAAAAACAAGGTCCGGGGAGACAGCCTATATGATATAGAGGTACAGAGTGACCATTTGCTGTTAATGGAAGTGCAAATTGACAAGGGCTTGGCTTCCATATGCAGGTACCAATGCCCAGATAAACTTTTAGACAGGGAGGTCTTCTTGGTCTTGGAAGCCAAGGTATAACATGATTTATTGGCTGGAATACAAAGTTAAATTCAACCTTGAAGGAAAGTGCAATTCTCTGGCAGGAAGGGTAATTAAGTGTTGCAACACCTTACCAGGACTGGTGTTAGACTTATGATCATTCTGGTTCTTTAAAATAAGATTAGCTATCTTTCAGAAGGCTTAATCCACCTCTTGGGAATAGCTGTTTCGTCTGTGTGTTGTGAAGGGCTGGAGACAGATCCCTCTGGCCTTATACCCTGCGCATCTCTGAATCAGTCTGCAGATGATGAGTTGAGGCACCAAGGATGAAATTCACCCTGCTGCAGAGTGATATGACTACACCTGTGTACTGCTTAAACCCCTTCCTGTCTTCAAACTAGAAGGACTCATAGAATATAGGCATCCTGCTCAGTACTTACCACAGGAGATGTTCAAATCCCAAGTGTCTGCCCTGTCCCTGGAGGCTGCCTGAAAGGCAGACCCCAGAGGGCTATACATTACTTCTTAGTATGCAAAATTGGTAGCAGGTTAGTTTAATAAGAAGAACAATAAACAGAAGCCATTCAAACAGTGCTTTATATGGGTTTTTTGTTTTTCCGGCTCATGAAGCTGTGCCCACAAGGAAAAAGTCATAGCCTGGGAAAGTTTGGCTCCCAGACTTAGTGACCTGGTGCATATGCACCCTTCCACCCATCTTTTTGGACAGGCTACTCTTACATGGCTTTCATTCTCAAAAAATGTGATTCATCTTGCTTAAACTTCAAAGTCTCCATCTATGCTAAGCACTTTGGTCTATACTTTGGCTTAGTGTTAAGGAAGAGGCACTATTAAAGGAGGCATTGTTCACAACTGTTGCAGATGTGATGAATTATGTCCCAGCAGTGCCTCTGTTTCTCCAAAGGTTAAAGAGGGAATCTGAAGTATAAGCTTGGTGGTCTTAATTTGAGCAAGTCAATCTATCAATAGCATCTCAACACCTCTGGAAATTTAACCTTTACTTTATGTTGGGCTAGCTAGTTATTATAGATTAACAATAATAATCAACCATGACCCACATTATTTATTCATTCTCCTGCTATGCTGCCTGCAAACTAATTCCTGTCTGGAAAGTGAAGCATTTGAATGCTTTAGATTCTCTGCAAATACTTTGGTTTGGCTTTTTAGAAGGGTCTTAGTAAGAGGTACAACTGTGACAAAAGTAAGTATTAATCTTGTCTATCTCTATGTTTTGCGTCATGTGGCATTGTTTGCATCCAGTTATTTCCAGAACTTTAAAGGGAATCTGTCATTCATTGTTACCAATTAGCTGCCTTTACAATATGACCTGGAAACTGTTTTCCCGACAACTTGGTGTTATTAATAACATGCATTACAGCTGGGGTGTGCCAGCAGTTCAGGAGTCACAGAGCAGCATGACAGTTTAATTTGGTACCTTGATGAGATTTTTGCCTGTGAAGTTGCACAGAATATAAAAGAGTCTGACAGAACAACATTGGTGGGAGCACTTTAGGGGATTTCCAGACTGTCTTATTTGAAAGCATTTACATTCAGTGATATGAAAAAGCATGTATCATAGCTTAGAAAACTGAAAGGGACAATTCCAATCACACTAATCATTAATAACATTATTAAAGTTTTTCAGTTACCACATAGACTTTCATTGACCAGTCAAAACAGTTTCATCAAGACTAGTTTAGAACCATTATTTCTTGTGGTGAAATGCCATGCATCCCCAGCATTGATGGAGTCTCCATGAAGTTGTAGACCTATAGGCAGGTCTTCAGCTTATCAAGTCTAGTATGCATGGCTGAAGAGCTGTAGCCATACCAAAGCACTGACTAAAGTGCATCACTGGAGCAAAACATGTTTCAAATACTACTATGAGTCACTATATACAACACATCCTAAATTTGGCAGATAAATCACAGATTTGCTCTTGCCGTCACAGACTGTCTGTTGCCCTGGTGCCAGTGCACATTAATCTGACAGCAGTCAGTGGCTTTGCTGTGGGGAGGCTTAAGGCTGGGATCTTTACTGTGGTTGTACTCTGGGACTGCAGTCCCACTTTGGTGAAGATTGAGCAAGGCAGAAAGCAAATCTCTGCTTTATCTTACTCATTTGGAAACTTTCTAAATCTACACCAAAAAAAAAAAAAAAGTACACAAATCTCCCAACACTATCTTTTGCATGATGAAGTATCATCCCAATCCAGTTAATGACAAAATGAAAAAATGTGTGTCCTGAATCATTTATGAAGAAGCTGAGAAAATCTGGACCTTCTCCAGATTTTTGTTTAACCATTCACTAGAGAATGTAATTTAACAGTGTGTCTGTGTCTGTGCAAGTCTGCAAGAAACTCTGGAGGACTGTAAGTTGCTCACACTTGCTTGCAGTCTGTGTCAAATTGGAAAACTAACTCAGCACCAGACTTTTACACAAGCTTAAGGAGATAGAGGTGCCCACTAAGTACATTCTTGTTATTAACTGTATCACTACTAGGTAGAGTAGCAGGAATACATTTATGCAGTTACTATCATCTCTGAATTCTACAGAGACATTTCCTGTAGCATAACAGGGCAGCCAAGCAATCTAAGAGATTACAAAGGTGTCAGGGAAAATACTCATGGTAAAGTATCATTGCATATTGGCATAGAAAGTTTCCTGAAAGTTCGCAGCTTACAGTAGATTGGAGTTAACACAGGTAATGAGTGAACAAATGCATCAATGGGCAGATGAGTTCTCCGTTTCCCTCTCTTTTCTGAATGAAACTAAGCACTGTACTTATTTTCCAGCTGAGAAATGAAATTAAATTGTCTGGGTACTTGATGGCCTACTGTTTTTAGAAAGCTATTAAGATGCTGCTGTCAAGTGGAGGACAGCTTTCTTGACCCTCTTTAGCTGGCTTATCTAGTGGCCACCTGAGGACTTCATCACTTCACAGGTGGTGTATCTCCAGTGGTGACCATGTTTAACTGTGTCTTCCTCTAAGTGGCAATTTAACAAGTGAGGCAACACACCAAACTGACTTCTCAATCAGGTGGGGGGGCCTTCAGGAGGAAGGGAGCATTCTGTGCCATTTATCTTGTCTCTAAGGACAGCAGTGGTACAACAGCTTTCCTGTTACTTCAGCTCGTAACTTTTTTGCTGGGACTATGAAATAGAAGCACTCATGCTAAAGATAAAGAGTCTCTCTGGGATCAGAATAACAAGCAGAAAGATCCAACTCTTTCTTTTAGAGGTTCTGTAGTGATAACATGGGCTTGTATAATACTGGCTTTTCATGGAATGTCTAGCTCCTAGCTTGTCGTTCTTAGCTGATCCCAGAAATTTGATAGTGGACAAAATTTGATTTTGCTAGTGAGGACAGTCACTGGGGTGCATTAATGCCAAGTCCTGCTCACTTTGCTTGTCACTTTGTTAGCCTTCACACAAGAGAAAGTCAACAGATTTTTTTTTTTTTTGACTGAGAGAGGACCCTAGACATTAATAAGCAGATGTAATGCTCAAAGCCTTTTCTTTTTTTATCACATATTTAGCAACAGCTTTTTGACCTTAGCTCATTTCAAGATCTCTGTGATCTGAGCATCCCACATCCATGTAAATTCTCTGTCAGGGTAATATTTTCTAATAAGGTTTTTGAGTAAGGGAGGGTAGACACATGGGCACAGGAGCACAAGACAGCTGCTTTTTGGGTCAGCAGCCCAGATACTCAGATGTTGTATAAGTGCTCTGTTCACACAAACCCCTGGTATCCAGAGATAGCTCTTTATTTGGTCACAAATGCATTCCTATTAAGGCAGCAACTCTTTTGGCATCTTCCTCCACTGGTTAGTCAGGCAGAAGTTAAATGTGATGCTTCAGGGGTGTTTAAGGCAAAATCTTCTGTTTTCAATAAATAACCAGTGAGTGAGACTCACCTGGATTTCCAACACTTCCGGACAGAGGTATTTTCTCTCTTTCTTTTATTTTACTCCCTGGTCTTTGATCAATGCTGTTTAAAGGGCATAATGTTTCACCTAAAGGGGAGTGGTGGCAGATAGCAATCATTCATCAAAAAGAAACCCTTTCAGAGACAGAGGGAAGCAGAAAAGACAAATGGCAAAAAGACCCTCTAGGCAGATTTCTGGTTAAATACTTCTGGGGGCTCAAGTTCAGACACTTGCTCCAGGAGCAAGCAGCCTTTCTCACATGCTGGTTTTCAGTTGCTCACAAGCCACACAGGTGCCTGAATTTTGTGATCGTGAAATGGATGAATGATTGTCTGCTCCGTCCAGCTCTGAACCTTTCACTCAGGATTTCTGAACCGTTCTTTGCAAAGAGCAAAGCTGCCCATCAGACAATGTCAGCAAATGAACCAAAAGGAGAACTGGTTTCACTCTGAAGTGAACCTATTGTGTGGGCACTTTAGAGTGTGGTGACAGCAGCTTAAGATGCTCCTTTATTTTTCTTCCTGCAGATTGTTCTTTTTAGAAAGCTAACCCCGAATCCGATTATTTTTATGATCTAAGAAAAGGCCGTGGCAACTGTTTATCTTTCTGTGTTTCTATATGTTCTCTAATCTAAATCTAATCACTCTCCATTCAAAAGCAAAAGAGACTTCTGTGGTATTCTGAGAAAGATCTTCTACTTGTAAATCAGCATATTACCATTGAATTTCAATTAATTTTACCCTTGGCTAAGTAGACTGCAAGGAATCTGGGTAGCTGAGTGATCTGGCCTTTTGGCTTAGTGGATTATAATGTGCAAACTTGTAGGAAATAAAAGAATGGGTTTAATTACAGGGCTTTACTCTGTGATAACATAGCTGTATATTTTTTTTGAGTTCACCAAGTATATTTCTCCATGGTAGATATTCTTTTGTACTTTCCCTGTTTTCATTTCTCTTTTTTGATAAAAGTCATTACAGATCCAACTAAAAGAAAGTAATGAAGAAAATGCTTTCCCTATAATTTTATAGGAATGCAGCCTTCAGAGCAGAAGTATTCTTCAAACTTGGGTGACTAGCTTGCATTGACATGAGTTGGTATCACTGCAGAAATATTTTTCAAATGCTTGGCCACAAAAGAAAATTATCAACTTGTTGAAATCACACCTCCTAGTTGTTGCACAAATCTAACCATGAGTAGCTTTAATTACCCAGAAGTAAAGTGGTGAGCCTTCTTAATACAGCACTCAAGTTCAATTTCCATTCTTGCTTGTATCTCCATTGATGAATTGGTTGTAGGACCAGGCCTGGGAAGTCTCTGAGCTGTGCAAGGGAGTAAAAAAAGAAATATTAATACAAGGGGAAAAAGACAAAAATTATTAAAAAAAATCTTGTTCCTGTTTGTAAAGGACGCATGCAAGGATGGAATGTGTTTGCAGGATACACTGATGCAAAATTATTGACAATAAAATTGGAGGAACTTCTCTTTCTGGAGGCGGGTGCCCTTTGCCCTCTGTCATGGTCCTTATACCTGCTGTCCTAGTTACCCAATCCAAGCACCTGCATGAGAGATCGTGGCTATTCACTAAGGTTTCCACTTCAAGAAATCTTGAGGATCCACTCACTGAGGATCCTGTGGACTCCATGATGTGATGTGGCACTCACTCCTGTTCAAACCCAACCCCAGAATTGGCTTTTGTCTAGAAATAGACATATTGTTCAACCTTTCTCTCATTTCTCCTTTGCAGAAGTTAGGTCAGGGTGAAAAATGTAACATTATAACTAAAGCCAAATTGCCTTTCCATGCCATAAAATATCCACATATCCATAGGTGCATTAGTCATACTCCTAAAAATTAATAGCAATAATAGTAACAACAACAACAATAATGTGCAAGTGAGTTGATCACAGTGAGCTGAAAACTGAGTAGTTTCCATGGCACTTAATTGTGTTTTGTGTGGTTCATCATTCAAACAGGCTCAAGTTCAACATGGAAAGAAGAACAAGAAAAAAACCAAAAGAGACAATGCCTTAAAATGCTGTATACTGAGAGGGTCTCAGAACTGGTCCTTCATTACCCCTGAGCACAAAGGCAGAAGTCCAGCTGCATTTCTCAATACCAGAATAATTTTCTAATAAATTCAGAAATGCGTCAGTAGTTTGAAGCAGCACCTACCACACATTCTCATCTCACTGGGGTCAGCCTGCAGCCCACGATTCCAACCCAATTACAGTATAGCAGAAATTTCACCATAACTTAAGAAAAAGCAAGATTTTTTTTTTCTCTGGTCTTTTAGCTCTGGTTCAGGACTTGGCCAGGAGGCTGGTCTCTGCTGGCCACAAACGTGCCACATCCAGGATGAACTTGCTGAGGTCAGGATGCCTGTGAGCAGTTCGCAGATATATTTTCTCCACCTAAATATAATTTTCCAGCAGTCTAGAGTCTGCTATTACAGTATTAGAGAAGTTCTATTTCCTGTGCACATCCACCTTGCTATCTTCTTGAAAAAGAGATAAAGTATAGCAAACCATTTAATCAGTTTAAAACTCTTTTCTAACTTTATGTCCACTTCTTTTCCCAGGAAGTCTCTTAGACCTTCCTTGCTAACTCTTCTCCATTACTTTACATGCAGGCCTGCAATTTATGATTTTCTTCTTACTTGTTTTTTTTATTTTTTTGGTCAGATGTCCAAAGAACTTTTCACTGGTTTTGCCGCCTTGCAAATGCTGCCAGGGCCAAGAGAAAGAAAAGCATAATCAGGAAAACTAAGTCAGGAACTTGGAATCAATCTGTGAATTTCAGACCAATTTTTGCTCCATACTTTTCCACTGTAACTTTAAACAGATCCTTATCTTTCTCAGCATCTCTGTTTTACTGATTCAAAGGAAGAAATCCCAGTGACTGCTCTGTACACTGGAGTTCAGAAGCAGCTAGCTTATCTAGGAGCAGGAAAGAGAAAATGAGAGATGTTTATGTCATATCATTTGATAAGGTGAATCATACTTTTGCTGCTGCTGTAGGGTGAGATGGTATGCATTCTGTTTCATAATGAATAATCAAAGCTATTCCACTTGGAGTTTTTAACTCTTGAAGCAATGTCACAGTGGATTTTTAATGACCCAGAAAGGAGGACAAGGGCCAGAAGTGCAGGTTGGGACCGCAGCCTTATTGTCTTTCTTGTTTCAGACTCCTTAAATATCTCCCCCCCCTTTTTTTTCTTTTTTCCTTTTTCTTTTTTCTTTTTTCTTTTTTTTTTTTCTTTTCTTATTATAAGCCTTTGTTCTCTGCCTTTCAACAGAAAGTTCTGTTGTATGGTTTTAAATAACTTTACAGGCTGTTTTTACTATCACACACACACACTACATTCTGCAGAGTGAATGGCAACACTGAAATCAAGAACCATGCTTCTCCAACCCCAAACAAAGGCACTTCTACTTCTCGGCAGCACCAGGATTTGACCTGGGGGTCCTCTGGAGCAGGGACTACAAAAGATTAACATTTCAGTCTGCTGAGCCCACCAGTGCAGTCTTGCCTTATCTCATAAGCTCTGCCAGAGGAATGAATTACCCTAGTTCATTAAGACTCGTTTTGAATTGTGGTGAGAGGTCACCACATAAGTCACCTCCAGTCTATTTTGCGAATAATATGGATTATGATAAAAGCTGGCTGGGAGGTTGAAGCCCAAGGATTTTGTTTTCTTTATCCTTCAAGGTGGGTAGAATACAGGGTAGGGAAACCCTGATCTGGACATTTCCTAGCACTGCATAGTAGATTATAAAAAAGTCTTTTTTTTTTTTTTTTTTTTTTTCTTTTTTTAACCCATGAATGGGTGACCTCTTGATCTCTCTGACCCCTTTATTTTTGCCATGAAAGAACTAAAACTAGCTCTGCCCATACAAAACCTTCTTTCACTTCAGTTTTCTCATGATTAAATTCCCTGCTGTGTTTTTGTTTAAGTGCTCTGATGCTGTCCTTTGGAATTGGGCAGATGTTTGACTCTTTGAAATGGTGCTTTTTTTTTTTTTAATTAGTAGTGGGCTGCAGTTAAGGCATGTTTGTCCACATCAGGAATATATGAGAAATGTTTCTACAGTGGCATTCATGTCTCACCATCTAAAAGTACTTTGCAAGTGATACACTGGGATACAGTAATTGATAATTTGCATGAAAACTTATTTTGCCTCACAGAATGCCTTACCAAATAAAACAAAGGCTGCCTCCATGTTGAGTAGATGACCGGGAATACATTAATTACAGTTGTAGACCTCTTCAAAACTAACCATGTCAAACGTAGGTAATGGAGGGTAAGGTTGAAGGCAGATGGCATATGGTCTACTTTAATAACTTTTGTAGAAATAAGTGGGAGCCAGTCATTGGGGAAAAGATGTGAAAATAATGTTGAAGGAAATGGATGTGCTTCAATTATCAGTTAGTGCTGTACGTGCATAATCCCACTAGCTTTGTGGGAGCTGTGTTAATTCATTAGTGTTGAAAGCATGGTCTTTAGGAGAGGGAAGGTAAACTTGGGTAATGTTTAGACCTGGTGTTGGAAACAGAGCTTTATCAGGATTCAACTAAATCCAGATCCTTTTACCTGACCCTTTGTCAGGCCTCTGTAGACTGTGGTTATTAAAGATGTGTGTTCACATAACATTAGCAACTAATTGAGATCAAGGCATCATTTTGCTACTTGCTATACAAATAAACTGAATTTTGTCCCAGAGGAAAGATAGGCTTGAGATTTACCAGAAGTCAGTAATATACCAGCTGAGCTAATGAGTCAATCTTCAAGTTTTGCAATGCTGGGCTTAGATTTGCTCTAAAAAAATGTAAGAATTAAATTCCACTGGATCTGGGCATGTCTTCCTGTACTCCTCAGAGAAGTGAACTAAGCCCCATGGCATCCCGCTCTTGGCTGCATTCCAGAGGTGCTCTGCATCATCTAGGTGCAGCTCCTGGCTGGATTTGGGGGTCCAGGGTGTAATACTTCTCTTCGCCATCTTTCTCACCCCTGTGAGCAATCCATTAGGTAATGCCTTTACCCCATCTATTTTTAATTCTATGAAGTCCAATATAAACCAAATAAACCTGAAAGAAACAATATACAATATATTAAATAGACTTGTACTGGCAACCAACTTGCACTGAAGTCCACCCCCCATGGGAGCAATCAAGTTTAATTATCCACTTTAATATGTGTCTAAGGTTTCAAGCACAATTTTTTCAACCTTTATTTAAAAAATAAATTTCACCAGAGGACTGATCTTGTTCTGATCCATCAGGAGGGTGCTTAGGATCGGTTTCAAAATGTAAATATAGCCCTAATATTTTAACCAAGAAAGGAGATTTCACATTAAAAAAACCTCTGAAACTCCAGTCTGGGAATGTCTAGCATTCAGGTTTGTCTTTCCATGAGATGCCATTAGTGTAGGCAAAGTGAAGCACAGGGAGGGTTCAGATTTCAATGGACAAGGCACAGACAGCTCCTGTTCACCTTATGCTTGGAAACTAATTTCACTGAGATGTGGCTGTGGGTGAGTTAAACAGATCTGTAGTTTCCTTCCTTCCCATAGTTCTCAAGAAAAAAGATCATGGTCCTTTCCACAGCCCTGGTTTACAGAAGGATGGATATGAGGAAGGGAGTGTGAGAGAGATTTAAAAATGTGTCAGCTTTATCCTGGGAATTGCTGTGCTGAAGTAAATTATTGCCTAGAAGTGAATTATCATTTTTGTGAGATCTTAAAAACCAACAGCTGTGAAATTGACTTCTAACTGATTTTAATTGAGATGGACCAAAACTTAAAATACCAGAAATAAAAATCCTGGATGCTGTATTTGGTCTGGCTGGAATGGAGATACTTTCCCCCCTAGCAGCCCTTAGAGTGCTACGGCTTGGTAGCTAGAAAGGTATTGATAATGTGCCAGTGCTTTGACTCCTACTGGGCTGGGCTCTAGAGCATCCTGGATGTCTCTCCAATATTTCCCCTTCACCAGTAGGCTGGGCTCTTGGGAGGGGGACACAGCTGGGACAGCTGACCCAAACTGACCAAAGTGATATTCCATATCACATGAGCTCTGCTCAACAGTAAAACTTAGATAAAGGAGGAGGAAGGGGGAACAAAGCCTTTCTTATAAGCCTCTTTAAGTACTGAAAGGCTGCAATAAGTTCTTTCCCAGAGCATGCTCTTCTCCTGAAGAGAGTTGGCTGAACAACCCCAATTCTCTCATCCTGTGTTCATAAGAGAGTTGTTCCATCCCTCAGATACATCTGTGACCCCCTTCTGCACCTGGTTGAACAGGTCTGTCCATGGCTGTCTTGCACTGGAGGCCCCAGAGGTCACAGGACAAAAAGATCAAAACATGGACTATTTCCCAAAATCAAACCCTTGTCTTGCTGGAAAAATTTACAGAGATGTTGTGAAGAACATCATTGTTCATGAGCTATGTCAGATATCTGTGGTCTTTCAGAGCCCTGGAGGGAACCACTGATGATGGTGGACAATCACTGGGGCTTCGACAGCTGGTGTGATCCCAGCAAGAGATTATTGCAGCTCTGCTTCTTTGTGGGGAGAAATATTTTCAAACCCAAGAGAGTTAAAGGATGAATTATCTTTATTAACATCCTGAATAAAGCTATTTTTTGGTGACAAGAATGTGAATATAAAACTATACTTTTTTTTCTGAAATCTGTAATATTTCAGAGCATGGAGCTAATCTTAGCAAATTTATTAGGACACCTGTATGGTATTTATTGAGTGCAAGTATGAAACAGGAATGATAAAAGCAGAGTAGTAAGTATAACAGGTTAGTGACACAATGTGACTCATTTAAGCAAACATTCTCCAATTACTTTGTTTACTATTGTCTTTTCAGAAGGCTTAGTTTTAAAAATCATGTTTTCCTAAAATTACAGGGTTTTTGTTTTCTTTTGAGCCTCTTTTTTGACACTACTGCAAACCCCAGACTAACTCAGAAGCCCACAGAGCTGATAGTACACAAAGACACCTTTTTGGATGACATTGTTTAGGAGTTAGTCAGTAAATGCAACCTAAGTTTGGATGGCATTCTCCATGGAGCCGTAGGCTTCTGTGCAATCACTTTAGTTTTGTCATTGCATTCAGACTGAGTTAGCCATTTTTTCTGCCAAAATGGCTCCCCCAGGGATCCTGATGGCTACTGCCACTCTCTGTGAGACACTTTCTGGTTTGGTCTCATAATCAGAACAAATGATGAGAGTGTAATAGAACACAGACGGCAATTGAGAAATTACGAGCAATCTATTAATCTTTGGGGGCTAGTATCACAAAGTAAGGAGTGTAACACTACTCCCAGTTTAATTGAAAACTCTCTGCATAAAGGACAATTAATGAGAAATGAACAATTTTGTGTTTCAGGAGAGATGAAGTGATGGAACTTCAGGGTGTATCAAAGATTCAAGAATTGTATTTGACTCTCTCCTGTGACAGGTGTGCAATTACTTAGTCAAAAAGACGTGCCAATGTCTTATACTCTGTTGTGCTGTTCTGGCAAACAGGCCAAACTTTGCCCACTTCTTGCTCTCTTTCTCACACCTCCTCAGCATACACTGATGTCAGCAGAAGAACAACAAGGTTGTTAAAACCATTGGAACTGATGCCATGAAGAAAGTTGTGTTTTGCAAGTTGATTATTTGAGCTAACAATGTCATTGCTGTTGTGCTACAACTCAACAGGTTTAATGGGCTCCATTTCATACCAAAAGGGGGACATATGACCTCCTTTATAAAAGTACCTTGGAAGAAATAGAGCACAGAAATGATTGTCTGGAGAAAGTTTTTCTGGTTTTTAGTGATTTAAATGCAGGCTGGTATGCAGAAACTCTTGAAATTTCATCTCTCCTCTCAATTACTACATTTGTTCCCAGTCTGTGTAACCATCATATGGGGCTCATAGGAGCTACCTATACCAAAATAAGGAGGTGTGAGGATTTATCATTTAGCTTTGATTGCTAGACAGAGTTTGGCACATTATAGGAATTTAAGTGTAAATAAAATGACCAGTTTGGGGTCAAATTTTGGCCTTTTCTGTCTCCTGTGAAAATGCTGCCTTTGATTCCACATAATCAATAACACAACACATTGGCCTGGAGACTTTACAGAAATAAACAATTTAATTGAGCTTAATGTTTCCTTGTTAGCACTTTGTCAAGGACAGAATAAGCTTTTATGAAAAATAAAGACAATTTCCATTCATTTCCTCCTGGTGTACTGTTTTAGATGAGGTCAAGCAATCTGTTTGGACATAATATGCTCTCACTTGAGATTTTTCTGATTCAAGGTGAGGAAAGATGAAAAGCTGTGAGTGCAGGTTATTTTGAATAATATCTGTTTTTTAGAAGTTGCTGCTTTTTTTTCTTTACAAAGAGATTTCTTTGGGAAAGAAAAAAAGGCAACTGAATAAAATAACCCTTAACATACAATAAATGGGGTTTAGATTGTTGTAAAATAGGTTTTATTGATTGTGTTACATGTTTGCTACAAGTTTTGGAGAGGTACTTGTATTTCAGTACTCCACTTCCATTGCACTGGCCTTGGCTTACTATCTCAGATCTGTATATCTGTAAGTGTGCATGGGAGGAATTCATTAAAGTACGATAAGCTGGAAGATGAGTATGAAGGAGAGAGTGAGCATTATCAGAATGAGGGGAATGTAGAAATGCGTGAAATATTTTTCAGTTTGGGAAAAGCATATTGCTTATTATCTTCCTGAAAATCTGCAGTTGCACAGCAATCAAGGCAGTGTGCAGTTTTTGGCTGCCTTGTAATATTGACAGACACCTGTAATATCATAATTAAAATGCTGATTTAGGTAAACCATAGAATCCTAGAATGGTTTGGGTTGGAAGGAACCTTAAAGACCATCTTGTTCAAACCACCCTGTCAGGGGCAGGGACACCTTCACTAGACCAGGTTGCTCAGATCCCCTTCCAAACTGACCTTGAACTACGCTAGGGATGAGGCATCCACAACTTCTCTGGGAAACCTGTGCCAGTGCCTCACTACCCTCATAGTGCAGAATTTTTTCCTAATGTCTAATCTAAACCTACTCTAATCCTGCCCTTTGTAAATTTAAATCCATTACCTCTTCTTCTGTCCTTCT
This sequence comes from Molothrus ater, assembly GCF_012460135.2. NCBI lineage: Eukaryota > Metazoa > Chordata > Aves > Passeriformes > Icteridae > Molothrus > Molothrus ater. The sequence goes on from NC_050479.2 coordinate 85,219,218, forward strand.
TTGCCCTTGTCAAAAGTCCTTCTCCAGCTTTCTTGTAGCCCCTTTAGTAACTGAAAGGTGCTGTAAGGTCTCAGATATGCTGTGCCTGAGCTGCTTCACTGCTTCATCTTAATACAGGCGTGGACATGACCTGGAAAGTGCCACATCAAAATAAATAAAGATATAAAAAAAATAAGCGTTGGGCAGGATTTATCAGCACATTCAACCAGATTAATTTTAGTGTCTTGTGAATCGAATTGTGAGCTAGATGGCAAAGTTCCTTTTAAACTTGATCTATTCAGTGTAGACAATGAAGCCTAGAGGGCTATTTATCTGACCCTGAGATAGACACCTGCATTTGACCAGCCAAATGGCTTTCTAGACTTCACTGACTGTGCTGATTAGGTCTCCTCTGACTGTAATTGAAGTGTAGAAAGACACCTGCCTCTCCCGTGGCGGTCCAATTTCAGGTGTCTGAATCTGGCCCTTTATCCACCCTTCCTCTACCAGGGCTGAAATGAAAGCTACACACTTCAGAAGAAAACAAAATGATTTCTACTTCACCATAGCTCCTGCTACTTTTTTCTGACTGTGTCTTATGGTCAGTGTCCTACTCAAATCATGAAGATCAGGGACTTTTAGCACTTTTAGTTGCTGGTTTATCTGAGAATTTGTCTTTGATGCTGTTAACCTTTTCTATCTGCCTTTGCTCACATTTAGATTGCCTGAGATGTACCAGGCTTCTCTACAGCATCAGCAGATTTGGCAATAGGATTAAAGTACAAGCTGGAACTGGTCCAGCTATTAGCAGCTAAAATATATGATGAGACTTTGATCACTGCCAGTGATTGCCATAGTTCTCCCAGTGGCAGCTTTACAAGAGACCCAAATATTTTGCTTCATTTCTTCCTTTTTGTTTGTGTGCATTTGTGCATGTATATATTTGCTGTCATCATTATTCAGGTTTCTACATACTGGGCAGAACAAAACATGAACCATTAGGCTGTTTTTTGAAACCTTATCTCTTTCTCCTATACTTTTTACATGCAGTCTCAAACCCTATCTACAACTTAGTATGTTAAGCAAAAATGTTACTGCCTGTTTCTTCTGTAGTGCATCTGTTCTCTACATCATTAATCCTAGATTTGCACAGGAAGACAATTGACATTTTTCTTACGGTAGGATAGAGTTACTAAAAGACAAGAAACATGGAAATGATACAGACAACAGGGTTTTAGAAAGCTGTTAGTTTTAAGCCAGGGTAGAGTTGTTATTTGCATTTCTTGCTTGACAGCTGCATTTGGGAGCTTTCTAAAATGTGGCAGCTAATACAGACTGCATATTGTTTTACCAAAAAAATTGGGTTTTTTTCCACACCTTTCTGTAAGTCTGTGCACAGACTGGGTGATTTCTTATGTTGAGGTGGGAAGGATATGCCAGATAACAAAACCAGTATCTATGGGGCTGACCTAGGCTCATCCTAACAGCACCTTAGAAACATTTGGTTTCTTAAAGATCATCCCAAATTAATATTACTTGTCTTGAACCACATTAAAACATACTATTACCACATTGGACTCATGATTTGTGTATCCACAGATCTCCATGTCAAAACATGGTTAAAAATTAGGTCATCTAATTAACTGAAACTAAGAAGGTGTTGAGTTGTGCCTTTCTGCCACCCCAGTAGAATGCAACAACCTTGGGAAATGACGTGTAAGACTTAATAGCAGCTATGGAGCTCCTTCTGCTCTGGCAAGCAAGCAGATGGATGTTCTTGCAGCCAGTCTCCAAACACATCCAAATGCAAAATGGGAATTTGCATCCCAGAAGATGCAAGAACGCTTTATCTTCTAAGCATGATTACTTGTTTTCAGCTGAGCAGTTGGATGGAGACAGGAAATTTAGAAGAGCTGTCTTGGAGTGAGTCCATTCAAAGAGCTGTTCCAGAGACTAAGCCCCATTTTGCATGCATATACAGGTTTTTCTGAGTGCTGTATTTATTAGATAGTCATCTGCTGGATATTAATATCAACAAATGTGACTTATGTGCTTAAAAAGGGGGTGGAGGTGCTCACATGAGCTGCATGATGCTGTGCGCTGAAGCTTGTTGTAGTCTGTTGTTGTCTGTACTGGGTGCTACTGAGTTGTCAGCTTAGCTTGCAGCAGGATTCAGGTTATTTGCATGTACTCCTTAAAAAATTTGAGCCAGTTAGCTCCAAGAAAGCTTTCATTACCTCAAATGGATTTTTAGTCATTGAGAGCCTTCCCCTTTTAGGAATCGTAACGTATAAAAGTTAACCAAATGCAATGCACTCTTGGCTGTGAATACTGGTGTATAAAGCTTTTAGCTGTAACCTGATTCACATCTGCTCTCAGCACTTAAGCTGATGAAAAGTGACAAGCCTGAACGACTGCCACTGACCCAGCCTCTTTCTGTCTTTTTGCTAAGTAAATGGCAAAAAAAAAATCATACTAATATCGATAACAATCTGTAATTTCCCAACCCTTTGCAGCATTATGTGTGTTTCTAAGCACAGAGTGCTGGCTTCAAGGGTCACAGTCCAGTTAGTCAATAAAAAGCACCAGGACTTGTTATGAGGGTGCATGCCAATTTGGAGAAAGTAATATTTGTTTTCTCCTGGCAGCCTAAAAAAGCCAAAAATGACCCCTAACCTTCTGCTCAGGCTTGAGATGGTTATCTGTATAATTTACTAACTGATCTTTGAAGAAGTTTGGATTACTTGAAATATGGACACAAACAGCCTTCCAACTGCACAGATAAAATCTTGCAGTGAAATCTGCACATTCTGCAGCCAATGCTCAGTGTTCAGGGAAGTGCCAGTTGGACGAGCTGCAGTGTAGCACCATTTGAATCCCACAGCAAGGGGATAAACACAAACATATTCCTCTGGACTGTGAAGCTGAAAAATCCTTCTTTCTTTTGCACTTCTCAGTGTTTTTTCTCATGAAATTCTTTGATTTTGGAAGCAATTCTTATTGTCCTTTCCAAAGGGATGAGTACCCATCATTGTGTGTGTTATCATGTGCCTCTTGATGTTTTCTGTATGTAGAAGAGACAACTCCTTTACTGCCATTAGGGAAGCACAAAGCTTCCAAATACACTTTGGTGCCAGCTCCCCTCACAGGTGGAGAAGGCAGTAATTCTCTCTGCATTATGGAATGCTGTGATGTGTGCCACTGGGGCCTGGATTTCCAAGCCAAGCAGCAAGCAGCGTTACCACATTGCCTGTGGCCAAACCCATACTAATAGGCTCAGTATTAGCAGGATATAAGAGCTCAGACTTGTAACCTTATTAACACAGTCACACTTTTTGACCTGGAGCTGAGCTGAGTCCTGTAGACACAGCAGTGTCATACCTGCTCACAAGATACTGCCCAGACCTATAAACACTATCTGAGTGACTGAAAGGTGAAAAAGAATCTAAGAATCTTCTGTTATCTGCATCCTCACTTTCCCACATATGTGCAAAAAAACCCCAAAACAACAACAAACCACAAAAACAAAACCACGGTACTGGAGAATATCAAGGAACAATTTCCAAAGGTAATCCCTTTAACTATCCTGGCTCTAAAAGGGAAAAGTACAGGATGGTTCAAGGGAAACCCAAACTAACCAGGTGCCATGACTTACATAGCTACAAATCAGAGGGTAGATTTAGATTAGATATTAATAAGAAATTCTTTACTGCGAGGGTGGTGACACAGTGCCCAGAGAAGTCATGGCTACCCCGTACCTTCAAAGTGTTCAAGACCAGGCTGGATGGGGCTCTGAGCAACCTGGTCTAGTGGAAGAGGTCCCTGCCCATTGGATGGAACTAGATGGTCTTTAAGGTTCCTTCCAACCCAAGCCATTCTATGATTCCATGAAATTCATTGTTGCTGTCAGTTCTAATAGAGAGTGAATATGCTGCTGGGACTGAGTTCAGTTGAAATTATTGAAAATCCATATTGAAAAAAAAGATTTCAAGCCACCTGGGATATTTGAGGACCTTTTTTATGCTTTTTAGATGATCAGACTTCAGAGAAGGGTGGGCTATTGTTAGCAACCAGTTTCAGTTAAGTCAACAAAAGTTGCTAGTAGTATACTAGTTGTTAGTAGTATACTAACATTTTTAGTATACTCTGAAACTTTTTGGACTCCTGCAGCAGAGTTTTACTAGAGATTCAAGGCTCTTGGATTCAAGTGATATGTGAAATGAGTGCTGGAAATTATTCTGATGCTCTTTGTTTTGCTGCTAGGACTTATCTTTCCAATACCCTCCTGACTAAAGCTAACAGGGTGGGAAAAGTAGGAATGTTTTTTATAGAACCTGTGACATACCTTAGCATTAGCAAGGGAGTGTTTAACTACTGCTATGTGGGTGTGCATTCAGATCTCTGTGAGCACAGACAGCAACTAAATATGAATAAAAGTGGGGGGAAAAAAAGGAAATCTTCATGAACCCACTTGGATGCCATAGCTGAATTATATTCTCTGTGAGTTAAAGCTAGAAAGGCAGACTTCCCTAACAGACATAACTTTCTATTCCAACTAAATGTAGCCTGAGCAGTTGAATCCACTGACAAGGCACCTATTTTGGATAAACCATTTCATCATCAGTATTTTGACATCTTCCTCCCCTAATAACCCTAGTATTTCCATTTCTTAAACACATCCCCATGCTCCAAGTGTTTTGTACCATTTTAAATAGCTTACTCATCTCCAAGATGCTGACATCTCCCAAAGTCTCTGTGCTATTTAGACACCTTCTTTGTCATCACATAGCTGCATTTTGTATGTTTACTATTAGAAGTCATTCCTCATTAGTGAATCCTTCTACATTCCTGTGAACAAAGGGCTATGACGGTGCCTGCTTTTAATGAACCCCTGCTGTTTTGACATATCTTAGGCTTCATGAGACTTGTGGCTGTGAATGCAGCAACAGTCCCAGAAAGCTGTGTTCCTCATGATCTTGTGTGGATCATCAGAGCAGGACTGAAAATGGACAATGAAACTTTTGACAAATATGGTCCTGGGAGAAGAGACTTCCTTCTTGCAGATTTCCTTCTTGCAGGAAGTCTTTGGAGTTTTTCTTCCCTTACTCATTCAGATGTCAAGGATGAATGAATTCCTGCCATAGCTTGAACCAGTTATTCACTGATCCAGAAGACAAAGATGCACAACTGGTAAACTATTGTACCCATAGTATAAAAAATGATTGCACTTTAATCTTAGACAAGGAACATTTTCAGGGTAATCCCAACAGGTTTACCATTCCAATTAAAAAAATAATGGCAACTTTCATCATGATTAGGTTTTCCAAATAATCCTTTTATAATTGTTATTATTTCATAAGCTTTTTTCATTAGCATCTAATAGGCCAAGGTTTCCCTTGTCATCTGTCCCGCGTCCTGCAGTTCTCAGGTCTCTGTGGCACACAATCTTCTGCATGGCCAGCACCAGAGAAGCTGTGAATGGAACAGAATATCTGCACGCTGCAGAAAATGAGGTGGGGAGGAGAGGTGTGCAGTGAAAACACATTTCACAAAAATAATATTGCCTCAAAACCAAGAATAATAAAAATAAAAAAAATTTATATCCCTACCTCTGTGATTGAGTTTTTAGTGTTGTTCCATACATCTCTTACACTCAGACTGTATATAAGTAAAGGGTTTCAAAGTGCTTTATGTATAAATAAGGAATACTAGTCCATTTTATATGATGGGAAAGCAGTGACAGTAAGGTGAAATAATTAAGTCGGTGAATGGCAGTGGTTGCACAGCCCAGCTCAGCATAAAACCTTTTCCTCCAACACTTGAAATATATTTTTGGACCATGTAAAGGTGGTTTGGGAGGAGGAATAAAGCTTTGTCACTTTTCACCAAAAATATGTTTGCATTTTTTTTCTTCACTGTTATTACTGTGGTGGGCAAATGTTTGTGGTAGGCAAAATGCTGGCTTTGTAATGGTGAATGCTCTCATGAGTTTGTGTGATATTTGAGATTAAATTAGATTCTCTTACTGAGAGAGTATTTTTTTTTACACCAGCCAGGAGAGAGAAGTTTTGATTTTCTTCATAAAAGCAGGACAGAAAATATCCAATTTTTTACTCTATTTAAAATAAAAGTCCTAAATAACATGAGTTTCATGAAGACTTGTCCACAGGACCTTGAAGTCAGATATACAGAAGGCATTGCTAAATATATATGGTTAGAAAATGTGTGTTGTGGTTGTTTCTGTCTGCCTTTGGATAAGTCATTGGACTCAGTGTTTGGCTCAGTTACAGCGGATTATTATATATTTCTTTCTCCAAGCAGCCATGCTGATTGTGCCCAAGCACTGTAGCCTGCCTAAATGCTTCCTTTTTCTTCTTGTCTGTAGAAATACTTGATGCTCCCTGGCGGAATGAGGCCCATGGCTGTACGGCAAATGTCATTCTCCTGCAAGTGCAGAATAAGTTCAGAATTGTTTGGCTTTGCTGCATTAGTCTTACATAAGTGAACAAACAAGAGTCAAGTCCATAGTAAGCCCCAAGGCAAGATATTGGCAATAGCAGCAACATCTTTGCAATGTAATCCAGCTTTTAGATCTAAGTCAGTAATAGCTTTCTTTATCTTCAGGCACAATTGCATGGGCCTGAATCTTCATTTGCATTTATAATTTAAACATGTATATGTAGATCTTCACGTGTGATAACAGTTGATTTTTAAAGGGAAGTAAGATCCCATGAGAGAGAAAATGAAGGTGCTTGGAGTGCATGGCACAGTGCTAGAGATGTCACAGGAGATCTCTCCTTATAAGATTGCAGGCAACACTGGAAAACAGGGTTCCAGATAACCCATCATGGGTTGAAAATAGGAACCAGATCTCTCTAATGTTACTGGCTTTTTCCATACAAAGTGGATGAAACATTTTTACATAGTGTAATATAGGACAAAGACTAATTTTGAAGCAGGAGCTTCTTTTCAAAGGTTTCAGTGCTGATAATGTTAGCAATCTTAATGCTAGTCAAACCACATTTGGGATTCAACTTTCACAGTCAGATAATTAGACAAAAATCTCACCCTTCATTTAAAAAGGAAATTATTCACAGATTTTCCAGTTAGAAGGAATGAACTTGAAACCATGTCCTACTTCTGCAAGGAATTGTTAAGATCCAGGAGAAAAACTTCTACCCCTTTTCTTTTCTTTCCCCCCACCACCTTCTTGCTGAAATTGCTATTGGCACATAAATATGTATGGACTCAGGAAGACTGTGATGTATAAGAAAAGATAACTTTTTTTGGCCAATAATTGGCTAAAAAAATGTTATCTTTATGGAATGTGTCAACCCTATTGGATGGCAACACCACCATAAATGTCACTTCATCTACTTGTTGGATTTTCTCACCCTATATCCTCAGCTCCCCTGTCCATTTTTCTAAGAAGACTACAACAGGGAGAAGATGGATAACTACAAAGTATTCCTACTGGGTTTCAAACTGGCATGGCAGCCTTGCTTCTTTGCTGCCTGTTTGGCAGTTACTTCCCTTCTCTCCAATTTTGTTTCTTCACCTGTAAAATAGCCTCCTTCCTAAAACACTTTTGAGTTCCACAGATTTCTGAAAAAGCTGAATATGAAGAGTGGAGCTGATATGTTAGAAAGGGAGGGTAGCCACTTTGGCAAGGAAAAAGGAGGAAGCAGAGGGTTCTTAAATACAGCATAAGAAAAATAGAGTGAGCAACAAGCTAGGGAAGGAGAGAAGTTGAAAGCAAAGAAAATGGATGGATGTGAGAGATCAGTTTAATGTGGGGGCTTTTAGAGGATAATAGCTAAGTAACAGAGGAACCTGCATTGGTCAGCTCTGAGGCTACAGAGGAATCATAGGATTATAAGTCTGAAAGAGGTTCAGAAAACCCCAGGGCAGGATCAGCTGTATCTCTGTCATTTCTGGTGCATGTTTCTGTAATTTGTTTTGAAGACTTCCTTTGATGAAGACTCCACAAACTTCTTAGATCATTTATCTCTGTGTTTACCTTACCCTTAGGAAGTTCCTCTCATGGAAATAGTCATGTAGGGAGAAAATGAATGTCATTTAGGACTGAAGTAATTTAAACATTGTGGTGCCCTGCATATTGACATATGTTAGGTCAGGGAGCAGAGTCAACAAATATGAGCCTTTAAAATTGACTTTGGGAAAAAAAAATCCTTCCTTCCTTCCTTCCTTCCTTCCTTCCTTCCTTCCTTCCTTCCTTCCTTCCTTCCTTCCTTCCTTCCTTCCTTCCTTCCTTCCTTCCTTCCTTCCTTCCTTCCTTCCTTCCTTCCTTCCTTCCTTCCTTCCTTCCCTTCCTTCCTTCCTTCCTTCCCTTCCTTCCGCCTTCCTTCCCCTTCCTTCCGCCACTTCCTTCCGCCACTTCCTTCCGCCACTTCCTTCCGCCACTTCCTTCCTTCCGCCACTTCCTTCCGCCACTTCCTTCCGCCACTTCCTTCCTTCCGCCACTTCCTTCCTTCCGCCACTTCCTTCCTTCCGCCACTTCCTTCCGCCACTTCCTTCCGCCACTTCCTTCCACCACTTCCTTCCACCACTTCCTTCCTTCCGCCACTTCCTTCCTTCCGCCACTTCCTTCTGCCACTTCCGCCACTTCCGCCACTTCCGCCACTTCCTTCCGCCACTTCCTTCCTTCCGCCACTTCCTTCTGCCACTTCCTCCTTCCGCCACTTCCTTCCTTCTGCCACTTCCTTCCCAGCTTGTCTTCCTCTTTTTTTGGACTTCATGGGAGCTTTATAGGAAAAGAAAGCCAAGAAGCTGTTACAGCACTTTCTACTTTTATGATGATTATGCAGGACTGAACAAAACCCCCAGGAACAGTCCTGTGCAGAGGAGACCAGTTCATCCATTCTGCACATATATCCTTTTTTTTTCTAGGTACTGAATTGTCATTATTAAAGGCATCAATACAAAACAAATGCCATTCATACCAGCATCTACTGCAGAGCAATCTCACCTACACTCACTATGGCTTTAAAGTACTACATGCTTCATGCTAGCAGGCTCTAACCACAAAGGACCAGTAAAAAAGCTCTTTCTGTCCGACATGAATTAGGACACTCAGTTAAAAATTCATAGGAAGATTACATAAAACCATATGCTGCCTTTATTTTTCCCCTTTTGCATTAAAAATGTACAGCTGCTCTGCATTAGACATTCCATTAGCCTGTGAGTCTCACAATCTGGACTTTATAGTTAATGATGAGGGGAGGACTAACTGAGATGGGAGAAGGGAGAGAATGAAAGTGTTTTAGGCCAATATTGAAGGCTTCCTTAAAAAAGATAGCATATAAGGTGGATGGAGAGTTAAATTGTGGGAGTAGAAGGCTTGCTGAAGAGAGCTACACAAAAGAAGAGACCTGTTTTCGGAATTATTGGTTTGCTCTCAGAACCCCTGAGTAGCATCAGCAATAATTAAAATGATATAACCTGTTTCCTGTGGTCATTTGGGAAGAAAATAAAAAATCTATATTCCAAATGGAGTTAGGAAATGTTTAGACTCCTCTAACAGTGTTAAGTCACAGAGAGTTTTATGGCCACTCCATTTCTTCTGCAAGAGACCCTTTAATTTAGTTGGAAGTCTTGAAGGGTCCAGGTTTATTATTAGATAATTTACTGTGTTGGTCAGTTAATTGCCTGGGATTGAATATATGGCCACCTTAATGTACTAACAAAGTGAATCATTTAGCAATAACCTTTCTATACATTGTAATGAGATGCAGTCTAAAGAGTCTTCTTGATGATGTTGTGTCAGTAAGAGTCCTAGAAGGCTCCGTAGGGAAGCTGGTAAAGATGCTGGTGGGTATAGGTATTTGCAGTATGATGGTCACAGGCTCAACAGCAAACAAGAGAGCTGCAGAACAGTCTGCTTACACAAACCTGCCCTGAGTCTGTCTTTGCTCACAGGGCAGAAGCAAAGAAAAAAAGGAGTGATGGGTTTTATTTACATTGTGGACTCAGGTCTGTGTGTTCAGCTATTCCAGCTGGCATGTGCCATGTCCATACAAAAAAAAACCCCAAACCAAACACATCTGGTAATCCAAACAGTATTTAAAATATCTTCAGCAGACCAAAAAAAGAAGTATTTTGTTGATCAGTTATGAATTATGAAGGGGTTGTTTCATTTCCAACCTAGGCATATTTCAAGCTTTTGATTTATTTATTTATTTATTTATTTATTTTACATCAAATACAATAATGAGATACAGCACCAGAGTCTGTTCTCTCCCTATATGGCTGATCCCCAAAGACTCATCTTGTATTTTCTGAATATGTTTATTTCTTCTTTGTCTTACCCAGTATTAAAAATCATAAACATTGTGCCTTCTTGGATTGATTATGGTTCTTTGCACTTACACAAGATGAGAAAACGAAGCAAATAATTTTTTTGGGGTTGAGTCACAAATAAAATTTTAATACAATGTATTATAAAATGTGCGGTGCAGTCACCATTGTTAAGCTGCATGTTTAATTAACTGTTGCCTGAATGCAGGTACTAAGCAACAAGAACACAGGAGCACATTACAGTGTCTTAATTAAATTATATGCTGTATGGTCATATTTAATTGTGCACAGAACATGCTTTCTCCTTCCTTTTATTCCTCTGTCTTTTGTTTCTACATCATCAAGTAGATGGAGTATATTAAAGGTACACATTATTCACAAGAAAGTGAGGAGGTTTTCCACACAATTTTTGGGGGAATGAATAATGAATAAAATTCTTCTGGTGCTTTGTTCCTTTAAGCAGGATGCAGGATGAACATTTGATATGGAGCATCACAGCGAGTAGCAGGAATGATACCTCAGTTCAGACCATACTGTCTTGGAATTTAAACTGTGTATCATGCATCAAACAGAGCTCTCTGCATTGTCTTCTTGGTCTAAGAAATAATTTCATATGTGAATGAAGGTAATGCCTATGAATTTGTGGCTGATGACCGGTTCTTTCGGAGTATTACACAGACTGATTGGTTTCTAATAGTTTAGACAATTTATATTTTTTTTTAATTAGAAATGCTGGAATCAATCACTGAAATAAACACTGAGGATAAAACAAATATTAATAAAGTGGATATTTCAAATCTAATAAACCCTAATAAAACTGCAGAATGAAAAGAATCAGTTTGGAAAGCTGTGAGCTTGGTTACAACCCAGAGCAGATGTCATGGCCAGACATAATCTCTGCTGTCCCAGGGAGCACGGCTGATGTGCTGCAAAACCTACAGCTACAAGAGCTGTGAAAATGGACTTGTTTCTGCAGGTTTTAAGGAAGCATCTTGACTGTTGTGTCTGGGAACACAGCTTTATGTGACTGTGAATCACCTTGAGCAAGTTGCTGTGTGCCAGGGAGATGCAGCACAGCCACAGTTCTCCAGGTCAGTGCGCTGAGTGGGAGAAATGCTGATCTGAATTTTGGATGAATTAAAGTGAGGCGTTGCAGTAGTGCCAAGCTTGAACTTGGCCAGTCTTAAAAATGAGTCTGATACAGCTGGATTTGGTAATACTATTTTTAGCCAAATTTTCCCTTTATGCTACAGGGAACCCTTTGCTTTGCTGCCAAACCTGGTTCCTTCCAATGGGGATATCATAGTCTACACCTCAGCCTTGTCTTTGTAGTAGTATCTTAGTCTCTTTGTAGTGACAGAAAAGATTTTAAATTATTAAATTTGTTATTCACTGGAAATGCCACTTTGCATGTTAATCAGAGGGCTTCTTAGAAGCCTTTGCAGCAGTGTGGTCTTAGAAATAGCATGTTTTAGGCCTTCCCTGTGCTATATCCCATCTAGCTTTTCTCCAGCTAACCTCTCCCATGCTGGAGCATGCCTTGGCTTTTAATGGCTTGAGTAAGCCTTCTTCAGAGGCAAGACATGCCCAGCAGTGCAGGGCTGAAGGCTTCTCTTCACTGGTGACTTCATGTACAACCAGGTTGTAGCTAGTGATCTTGCAGAAATTTGGGGTACAGGAAGTAGGAAAGAGGACAGCACAGTGAGTCATGGATGCCTGCAGGAAGAGTGTTGGGATAGTGATTGAAGCACGTGAGGTGGTATCAGATCAACATGATTCTCACTGCATGAGACTTCACACGCTCCTGAACTTCTCCTCATACAGACTTTCTCAGGCTGGGGTTCTGGGGAGTAATGCTACCCTTTTTAACTCTGCAAGCAGAGAAGATGCAAAGTAATAATTATAGTAAGGGGAACTTCACCCACAGAGGCCTCAGTCTCTGTCAGAGATAGCTTCAAGATGTCAATGTGGACATGAAAACCTGCATCCTTAACAAAGCTTAAGGAAATGTAACATTGTACCAATGCTTCAAAAAGGGTAAATGGAACAACGCAGGTAATTACAGACATGTCAGATTGACATTGATCCCAGGCAAAATAATGGCTTGGTTGATGCAGCTCTCAAATAGTAAAGGCATACAGGAGAGTAATGCAATTAATGCAAATCAATGTAGTTTTCTGAAGAAACTATATTTCTTGTCAAATAATCCTGATGTCTTTTTTAGGAGATTACAAGTTTGGTGTAGAAAGGTACTAGTTTTGATGTTATAGACTTCTTGACTTTGTACTGCATTGCATGTTGATTAGGAAACAAGAATGATAGAAGATGAAACCAGAATTCATTAAAATGTTAAAACCTGGATGAATATTATTTGTTAAAATGTGTTTGTGAATGGGAATATTAAGCTGGGCTGTTTCCAGTGGGTCAAGCACATATGATTTGCTGAATTTCAGCTTTTGATAATTCTAGGAAGAACACAGAAGAAGATGTACTCATTACTGATAAAATTTTCAGATTTCATGTTTTGAGGGAGTGATAAATCATGAATAGGACTGATCAGTGATACAGAACAATCTGGATTGCTTGATAGCAGGGTGTGAGACAAAAGTAAAGTCAAATGTGTGGGAACAAAGGCCACAGATTGGTTCTATTTTTAGAGTCAGTGATTCAGAGATATGCTGGGGTCCTAGTTTATCACTCACAGAACACTGATGCCAAAAATATGTGACATAGGTTTTGGGGACCTTGAATAAAATTAACTGTATAATCTTTGTGATTTGTGCTGATGAGACTGTTATCAGAATATTGCCTGTGGCTTTTACAGGGATGTTTAAAAACTGGGGATGATTCAGGAAAAATTCCCAAGAATGATTAAGCAATTGAAAGTCATGCACATAATGTAAGATTTCAGAATACCGTAAATACAGTTTGAGTTAAAGAAGCAGAAAGAAGCTTGATTAGGTTCTTACATGTACTTTTTCAGAAAATAAACATTGCAAATGGCTCTTCAGTCTGTTGAAATGAGCTGAGAGTATCTTGATGCAGCTTGAACTGAGACAACCTCAACCTTGAAATTAGGCACCAATTTCTCAAGGATCTTATTTAATCCTGCAAATAACTGGGGATTTTAGAATCAAGATAGGATATCTTCTTAAAAGATAAGATCTAGTTACAAGCCATTATACAGGAATGAATAATGGTGATTTTGAAGGTCCTTGAAGATCCATGAATCTGTGAGTATCAGTGTATAGCAACTACATGTGTTTTTGCCAGAGTCCATGGTAAAGTTTGGATTTGCTTCATGGGTGAAAGATCCATGCCCTCCATGTGTTTGCTCATCCTGCTCCTCACACTGAGCTCTCTTCTGTGACCACCTATGCAGTAACACATGCTGCCTCCTTTTCTACTGAAGAAAAAATTGACCTGTTCAAGAAGGGTAGGTCTCTGGAAAAGCTCATTTTCCAGAAAGACAGGGACATATAAAACATTTTATAAAAGCAGTGTTGGATTCTTTTTGCTCTGGGCAAGAGCTGCTAGAATTTGATGCTAGCCTCAAGTGGCTCTCCCTTTGGACCTTCTCTTGTTCCTTTCTCTGTGGCCCAACTTCCATCACATTTGAGCTGAATTCCCAGTTTCTGACTGTACCATATAGAAAGCAGTAGAATAATAAGTGATCAGAGCTAGGGTCTTTTGCCCATATTTAACAGTGTTCCTTCAGCTGTCTACCAAAGAGTACTCTTGAGAGGACACAGAGATGAAAACCGTAACTCCTCATAGTGATGTCTACTCCTAAATAATTGGTTAAATAAATACATGCCCCTACTAATAGTGAGAGCTGTTTAGGAGAAGATTGCAGCTGGTGTCATATCCCTAAACCTTGATAGATACTGGGTATTTAGCAGGAATCCTTTTAACCTTGTACCTAGAGGAAAACAATCACTTGGCTACTGGGAAAGAACTTCAGAATGAGTTACACTGAATATTTTTCTGTTAGAGCATTCTTTGCTTCCCACCCTTGATGTTTCTCTTTCTGGGAACCTTTGCCTATATGTATGAATCTGTGTTCAGTAATAATATTTATCTCTCATGGCATCAAGAGTTGCACACCTAATCTCCAAAGCACTTTCTGAGCATTAATTAATTAGGTCTCTCCTTCCTGACATGTGGTAAGGATTTGCTATCATCGTCTTCTCACTTACAAGGCACAGAAAATTTGTGATTTGCCAAGGGTCTCCTCAGTAACCAGTGTCAGAGCCATAATTAATGTTGTGGCTCCCAGTTCACTGTCCTTTGCTCTGATCCTTTAATGTCTCAATAGTGTCATTCAGGAAAAGTAGTTTAGAAGAAACAAGTACCAAGGTAATTTGCTAAGAAAGTGAAGCCACGCTCTTTGTAGTCTATTGTGCATTTTGTCATCTCACATTATTACTGGCTGTATTTGCCTGGGCTTTTTCTAAGAGAGTGGTTGTTATTGTGGACCAAACCCAAACCAGAGAGAGTGCTGAAATTAACAATGTGCTTAGTCACGCTCAATTCTCCAGCCCAAAACCCATCTGTGTTTAAATTGGTGAAATGGGTGTAGTTTTTGGGTCTGAGTTGATTGTTTATTAACCTGAGGAATATTTTAAGTCCCATGTGATTTCATACCATAAGAAAACAAGCATCATGATACTAAATGTGCTGGATGGTGAATATAAGAAAGGATGTGCTTTTCTTTCTCTTTTTTTCTTCTTTTTGTCTTTCTTTCTTTTTGCCTGCATCTGCTCTTACAAACCACATTGTCCCTCCTTGGTGCCACAGTGCTTGCCCCTGTTATGACTTTGAGGCTGGATAGCCGCAGTGTGCATGATAGTATCAAAGCCCAGGGACAGCTCTGGTAATTTGAGATTCATTTTCCTTCATCTGTGAACAGGAGCAGACTATTATCAGCTTGATCCAGGGCTGTCTGTGTGCACCATCCTGCCCATCAGCAGCAGGAAGGGATTCCATGTGGATATTTCCCTTCATTTCTGGTTTGAATATCACAAGCACTTGTTTTGGGTGCTGGTCACCCTTGAAAAGACCAAAGCTGACTTAGCTAGCACTGATCACAGGGGGCTTCGCTAAGCAAAAAGGTCACAACTCAGGTTTCCTCTTAGGTTGTCTTTCTGCAGACAGGAAAGTCTCGGAAAGGGAGAGGAACATTTCTGATTCTGGTCCTTTTGTCGCTTTCCTGTTGCTAGAGATGATACAGAAGATTCAATGACCTTTTCCATGAAAGAGAAGCTGAGGCTGATAGCAAGTGATGTGGGCTGACAGACCCCACTCGCTTCTTCCCTGCAGACGTGGATGTGAACAACTGTCCCACTGATGCTACCACATCTCTTTACCAAAGCTGCACAAAATGAGGTAGTTCAATATCTCAGTGTTGAGCTCTCACTGCTGTTATCATTACTTTTATCACCAAGGTTTAAGCTCCTGTCCCTCCCATATTGATGCTAAATTTCTTTGGTAGAAGAGTGTGGTCTGTAGGGCCAAGGAGAAGTGGCAGTAAAATGAAGTCTGTGAAAAGCTCATTGTGTGTCCAGACATTTCCACAAGCTCTTTGGGCCTTTGAGGTGGGTTGTTGTCCTTAAATCTACTTGTATCCAGAAGCTTGCAAATGGGGCAAAAGTGAAACAAGAGATAAAGTTCTCTTCCATTGTCTGGGAGGCCTAAAAGTCTTTATCCAAACTGAAGGCTTGACTTTTGTGCTCAGAGATACAAGATGTTGTTTCTTCTGGACAAGTAAATTATCTGTATGCTTTCTTTGCCTATTACCCATATGGGGCGTGTATGATAGATATATGTAAGGACCTGGACTTGGACTGAGAACCTCAGTCCATATCTTAGGCAGCAGAGAGTGAGAAGTAACTAGTAAAACAATGATCCTGGAATATGGGTTTGACCTTCATGTCACCTTACAAACCCCAGACTATCATGGTTCCCTCCTGCAGTTATTCTAATGAGCTGAAAAAATGGTTTTGAACATACTTCTTGGAGTGTTGCTGAGTCATAAATACACTCTAAGTGAAGACTACATAATGTTTTCCTGTTTGTCCATTAAATATAATAGAGCAGTAAGCCAGTTACCCAGAGGTGAAAGCCTGTGCATTCCATATTGCCAATTTTTACACATGCAAAATCTAAGCACATAACTTAATTCCAGTGCAATTATAGAGCTTTGTTGTGATTCCTCTAATCTCTTTTTCAGTAATTTAGATTCTAAGCACTCCCTGTTCAGGTCAGTAGTCTGCCATAGAACAGCCATCCCCGTTTCTTACTATTGGTGGGAACTTTTTCCTCTATAATCACTGGTGAACAGTCATTCTCACCTCTGTGTCCTGGCAGACAGGATGTAATCAGGTGGTTAGACACTGCAGGGATGTTTCTGCAGAGCTGGATCCACGTGTATTGTGACTGAGGCCAGATTCCTAGAGTTTGCAGCTCTGGGTCCTTGAGCTATTCTTATGGCCGTCAGTCATCAGTTTTAAGGGCCAGGTGGAAATCCATCAGCAGCTTAGTTTTATTTGCATCAGGGAGTAAAGGAAAGCAGAAATTGAAGTGCAGTATTTTTTCCTGCCATTGTCCTGGCAGGAAAGTCTGTACGTGGCCATAAAGTGCACATGCAGTAAGCCAAGTGCTTCCTGAACACCTTGGACTTCCAATGCACACACCAAAAGCTTGCTATGTGAGTCCTGTGTGTTCCTGGTGTTTGCAGCAAGAATCAGCAGTATGACTTTTGCAACCAGAAATTATGGAGTATGTGCAAGTCTGGCATTTCCAGAGGGAAATATTTGCTTTCCATGCCTGCACCACAGAGCTGATATGTTCAAGAAAAATGGAATTGTCTGTAATTTCCAGACCTGAGGCAGGCAACTGGATCCCACATCTGATGGGCTGACACACATCAGACATCTAGAAGAAATGTAAAAATCCTTAAACTTTTTTCCAGAAAAAAAACCAACTTGCTCTAGACAGATTTTATATCCAGCAGAGACAGCATCTAGGAGGCCATGGCCTTTACTTTGCTCCCAATCAGCAACATATTTTTGCTGTGATCCTGCAAATAGGAGGGTCATGCAGCTTTCTCTAAGCCACTGGTCTTTGTTTTTTATTCTCTGGCAGATTTGTCCCACTGCAGGCTAGGACACATAGACTTGGTGGTACTGTAAGTAAAACTGCTGCAGGCTTTGGACCGAGGCAAATTTGCCTTCAGGGCTTAGGAAAGAGCATCACAGATGGACTTGGGAGTGGATTCACTGGACTAACTGAGAACTAGGTCAGTTTGCAGGAAGGCAAGATATCAGATTTAACACACCAGTGTTTAAACACCAGTCTGTCTCCGTATGAAAGACACCAGTCTGTTTCCATAGTTTCTGTTCTTGAACTACAAAAGTAGAACCAAGTTAATATCTCTGCTAAAAAGTACCAATTCAAGAGGAAAAAAACCCCAAAAACCTGTGGTTTCATAGGTAGTTCAAAACATGCCATGTGTCCAGGATAAATAATTCATTAATTTGTTTAATTCCATTGCATTTCTAACTTTTGGAACTCTATGTTCCTTACAAGATTGAAGGATAATAGAAGAGGCAAGAAAGCAGATTTCTCATGAATTAGCTACTCGTTTCTTCTGTGTAGGTTTGCAAGGAGTATTCACTAGCCACAGAGCCCCTTGGGCAACTTTTTGTTGTGCTTGGTGCAGCATTCGTGTGTGTACCTCTGTGAAAATGATGGTATTCAGGTTTTGGTTTTACACGGTCCAAGCACTGTTGCTGTAAACAGCATTACTTTAGTTGCTGTTAATAAAACACTCTAATGTAATCATTACTTACCTGTTCCGGGTCCTCCCAGCAGCAGTCTGGGTAGACATGTCTATACAATTAGAATTAATGCAAACCACTTAAAACTTGAATGCCTAGTTTATTTTCGAAGGGGAAGGTCAGCATCATTATCCTTGGTGGATTCAATTACCAAATCCTGCATAATCACAGACCATGCTTCCTGTCTGCTAATCATGACTTGCTCTGCATACATTATGTGCAAATATAACCAAAACAAGAGATGGCATTTCCATATGTTTTGTGCCTATAATTACTTCTTACAGGTTGTATTTAACTTTCTTAGTATAATGTAAAATCCTTTTATTGGCTTTGTTTTTTAAAAAAACATAAAAGAATAATAAAAAACAGTGGCAAGCAGAAATAGGAAAGCATCTGTATGCAATTAATCCTTCTGCTTCATTAAGACCCCACAGAATCTGTGAACGTAAGTCACAGCAGTAGAACAAAGTTGTTAGAGACATCACATTTGGAAATGCCTCTCGTGAAGAACAGCATGTGTATTTAGTGGCTTTGAAATCACTTTGTTTGGTTTGGTTTAGTTTTGCTTAAGGAAGAGAATTCTAATAAACTTGTATTCAGCATTTTTTTATCATTAAAGAATTTACTGCTACTGTAAACAAATATCCCAATGACAAGAACAGGGAGAACTAATACATAATAGAAAATAAAGTTACCTAATTAAATATATACATCGTCTAATGAGAGAAATTGCATTGTTGTATGGTAATCTTTATCTATAACCATTGTGAAATCAACAGGTGTCTTTCCCAGAGCTCAGTCACTTTTGAGTCAGAGTTTCTAAATATGTGTCTTCTCTGTGCAATATTTAGGGCTTTGGAGGATTAGAAACTGGTAACTTTTAATATTCTTGAACATACCATTTTCCCCATGCCTGTTTAGGTATTGGTGTGTAAGTCTATGCCCACACTTGCACTTCTTGTTGAGCTTGGACTCTGAAGCATAAAAGTTTGCTTCATTTTCTGCTGCAGATTTTGTTCCTCTGACATCTTCAGGGCATGTGAACATCCTCTCTTGTGGAACACTGTGGTAATATGTCATCTGGATAGAAAAAATCATATATTAATCTGAGGGAACAGAAGATCTCTAGTTTCTACCATGCCATGACAGGTATTGTGAAGCTGCTGTCACACCTGGTTCTGTACTTCCCATGAGGTGTGGAAGACTCATCACCCCACAACTGCTGTGTTTGACTAGCACAGAGAGGTGCACAAGCATCAGCACAATCCAGTGCTCCTGTCTCCACAAAAGTCCCTGTTATCTGAGGACTGGTCTGAAGCCACTGGAGAAATGAATCTCTGTCTGTGGGTGCTGCAGCACCGCAGGCCTGCTCGCAGCACTGCCGCTGCCACCACAGGCAGTCCCCGCATGCCATCCAGCACAGGGGGGCAAACAGGTTTTTGAACTTGCTGTAAGAAGTGCATTCACTGTCATGAATGCACAGCAGTGACACATTGGGAGGGTGGGCAGGCTGAGAAATAGGCTGTGCTCAGGGTTGCTCTTCTGGTTGTAAACCAAGAAACCCTGGTGTAGGGACTGAAATGCAGAACCAGAGAGCTTGGAAGTGTCCTTATGGAGTTGCATCACAGAAGAGCAAGGAAATGTGGTGGTTGACTCTAGGCAATGCAGCTGTATGTGCAAAAACAACTTCAAGAATTCTTAAAAATTTATTTAGATTTTCTTACCTTTTAAAATGCTATGGAAGCTTTTATTCTGAGGTAAAAAGGTTCAACCTCATTAAAAGAACAGAAACTTCTCAAGCAAAAAAGACATAGAATTTCTTACTAAAAGCATTTTTAATGTTTAAGCATTTGCATGCACTTAAGTTTTATTAAATTCTGTCTCTGCATTTACCGAAATATTTTTTTTATCTTTTCCTGGGATGAGGTTTGAAGTATAAGCTAACAACAATTATTGGATCTCTTTTGACAAAAGAATTTTGCTAGAGGGGAACTGAGTATGTTTTAAATGTACAAATAAGAGGTAGAGGGTAACAAGTCACAATTAGCATAATTAAATGAATCTCAAAATGACATTTTGTAGAACTTCACTCCTGCATGTCATCAATATTTGAGCTATTTTGAGAGCTGAGCATAGGGAAAACTTAGAAATCAATGTGGAACAGACTAGACCTGATTCTGGCTTTGCTTTATCTCAGATTTAAACCACTATAATTGGATATAATTGAATTTTGGTGGTGCCCTTTCTCATTGCATTAGGGTAATTTATATGAGAATCCAACTCATTAGCTATGGGATTTTGCATATTGGAGAGTGGATCATGTTTAGCAACAAGCAGCAGTTCGTATTCCTTTTCATTTAAACAGGAATTGTGTAGAAGTCCCACCAGGTAGTACCACTACAGTGTGCAAAGACTTTCCTTGAAACTCAGTTTCCAATATGCCAATAACTTTTCAAGCCTACAGTAAAAGACCCCCTAAAGCTTTGCAGTCTAAATAACTCCTTGCCTCAAAGAGTTTCAGTGAAGAGCTTTGACAGCTCTTGGGAGAGATATTCTAGGGTGAGATTTACCTCCTCCAGCGTCAGACATTCCAGTGTAATTTTCTGCATGTGAGCTCCTCAGCTTAACTCCTGCAGTCAATGGAGGGGCAAAATAGACACTCTTCAGGTACGATTTCTCTGACCTGTTTTAGATGTCTACCTTGGGATGAGATGGAATTTCACCCCAGAAGCACCTTTCTTTCCTTTAAAGTGGATATCAAAGGATCAGATCAGATGTGAAGTTGTACTTTCTAGGTGTCTAAAGATAGGAGAGATTAATCTTGTCAAACCCCACAAAGCTCACAGTCTTCAGAACAATGCAGCAGAAATGAGATGGATAATGTCCTTTAAAACCTATACTTTAAAATGGCCAGAAACCCCCTTTAGGAGAGTGGTGAAAGTTCCTGTAGCAAGTGAAAAATAGAGCTTTGCTGCTCTGTTGATGCTGAACCGTGATTTTTCAAGCTGGAGTAATACAGAATCATATAATGCTTTGGGTTGGAAGGGACATTAAAGAGCATCTAGTTTCAACACTTCTGCCATGGACAGGGACACCTTCCACTAGACCAGGTTAGAGCCCCACCTAACCTGGCCTTGAGCACTGCCAGGGATGGGGCATCCACAGCTTCTCCAGCACTGTGACAGTGCCTCATCACTTTCACAGGAAAGAATTTCATTCTAATACCTAATTTAAATCTCTCCTCTTTTAGTTTAAAACCATTCCCCTTGTCCCATCACTACATGCCTTTGTCAAAAGTCCCTCTCCAGCTCACTTGGAGCCCACTCAGGTGCTGGAAGGTGCTCTAAAGTCTCTTCTCTAGGCTGAACACTTGCAACTTTCTCAGACTGTCTTCAAAGAAGAGGTGCTTCAGCCCTCTGAGCATCTTTGTGGCCTCCTCTGGAGCTGCTCCAACATCTCCGTGTCCTTCTTATGTTAGGGAGCCCAGAGCTGGACACAGCACTCTGGGATGGCTCTCACCAGAGTGAGTAGAGGGGCGCAGCCACCTCTCTTGACTGCCCGTTACTCCTTTCATTACTTTCACACTGATTCCTGATGGGGCCACCTAATTCAGTCGTGACCAAGGGGCCACTGTATTGAATTTGGTGACAAACAGGTGTTGGTACAGTGCCTCAAGAAGGTGAAAAGTTCCCTGCAGTTACTGCATGGTGAGATCAGCAAAGCCCTTCTTCTTCTGGTGTCATTCTTCTCCCTCCGGTCCCCAGTGCTCAATGTAGTGTTGGGAACCCATCTGGCCTTACTGATCTCTCTTTCACAGTGGAGTCAGCCTGTTTCTTCTCAGCAGGAGGTTACTCTTGATCCTACTATGTTGTGAAAGGCAGGGAGGATGAGGACTGCTTACAACACAATGTGTTTTTCTACCTGTAAGCAGAAGTCTAAAGAGACTGAGATTGTTGTGGGAAGGTCAGATCACACAACTTCCCACAGTGGGGTTAAAAAAAAAAGAGTAGTAATTCAGCTGCTTTTACAAAGCACCTTATGAATCATTACAATTTGTATTTTGGGTTGTAATTTATACTGCATATAAAGTTTTATCCTATATAAATCTAAGAATCAGTATTCCTCTGCTACCCTTGCCCCACAAATGGTACATCTAGTTAGTTACTAACCTTCAACTCCAGGTTTTCTAGGGTTGTGAATAGTTTAATGACACATGTCCCTTTGTCACAGAAATTTCTTGAGACAGTAACCCTCCATTTCTATGTATCTCTTTGCAAGCTGCCTTGGATCTGTGACCATCTCTTTAAATAAAAGTTTGCACATAATTTTGTTTTAATATGCAATTTAGTGAAATGCTGAATATTGATATGCAACACAAAACAAGCTGGTGACCAGATCATGGTGAAAATTCAGACTTAATTTCTGACCCTCTATCAACTTTACATTCCAGCAAGCACATGTATTTAAATATACTCCACCTGTTTAATGTGCCAGAGAATTACATTGATTGGACCTTGCTACCTAAATTAGGGAGACTGTTTCTGCATGTATTAATTGGACTGTGCGATTTAGTTGTTTCTCTGACTTTAAAATCTGGGGCCCTTATGATTCCTTTTAAGCTACACAGGGCACAGAGGAATCATTCTAGCAGAAATGCACTGGCAACAGAGCATGTACTCAATCCATCCATAACCTCTTATGCCAGGCAGGAGCTGATGGCCCTAGTGCTGATCATACACATGATCAGAAACATTCAAGAGTTTGGGTTATGAAGTTCTTCTGAGAGATTGTATATTCATCAGCAGTGTCCATCAACATTGTGCTTGGTTATCTTCTTCTGCTTCACTAGGGAGGAAAGATGCTGTCAGCTACATAAACTTGCTGTCAAAAACCTGAGGGTAGCCTTTTTAGTAGGCTCCGTGGTAATAGGTCAAGCAGTAATGATTTTAAACTAAAAGAAGGTATAAATAGATTAGATACAATTAAGAATGCTATTGCAATGAGGATAGTGAAACACTGGCACAGGTTGCCCAGAGAGGTGTCCTATACTTGGAAATGTTTAAGGCCAGGCTTGATGGGGTTTTAGGCAACTTTATATAGTTGAAGATATCCCTGCTCATTACAGGGCAGTTGGACTAGATAAGCTTTAAAGGTCCCTTCTAACCCAAACCAAATTCTTTGATTTTATGGAAATGGCAGCAGGTTTCCTCTCAAGGCTTGCTTCTGACATTTCTTGGGATAATGAATGTTTTTTTTTCTCTTTTTCCTGACAACAAATTCCAGAGTCTAAGCTGTTTTCTTGACATACTTTCCTGGGATGAGCAGAACAGAAGCATGGGTTAGTTTTGCTTCATTTGGTTTATGACTTGCATACAGCATTCTTATTTTTGTAATTGATCCATCTTCACTGGTTCTGCTGCTCTCATGACACTACAGGGAAGCTGCTGAGTTCCCTTAACATTAATTTGCTTGTACAAGGCAAAAAAAGCAAAAATATTCCATGTTTTGTAAATGCAAACTGTGTTGTGTTTCTGGTATACACCAATAGGAAAGCATTTGCAAATGTTCCTGTCTCAGTTGCTGAAACTGCCTCTCCATATGTTTTCCTGATTAAGAAATTCAGTCCACCAAATGGCAGAGTTTGCTCAGCTGGAGTTTACTGTTTGGTTGGGATTAATAAGCAGTTCTCCTCTTCCCATACATCTTCCTGTTTAGCATAAAAGAAAACAAATTACTTTGGGGCTTTCCTGCTTATTTGTACTTACACAGAAAGTATGTTCTGGGAGCTTTTACAGTGCGTTGGCCTCCTCATAATGCCGCACGAGGCTGCCTCAGCCACTGGTGCCTAACAAGGTCTGTGCCTGGGCAGTGTGAGAGCCAGCTGGTTAAGCCATGAATGCTGAGGGAGAAAGAAATAACTGACTGATCTGGGTTACACAAACTCTTATGGGGATTTATTGGTAGATTTTCTTTAACAAAGACAAGAAGCAGCAAATTTAGTGCTTGGATTGATTGCTCAGGTAGCTAAAAATCCTCTGAGGAGAGGACAAACACTGCCCAAGCCAAGCAGAGCCATCATTTCTCATGCTGTCTTGTATATGTGCCTGTTTCTTTTTTAACTTTTCCCATATGGCAACTGCTTTTTAAGCTCCAAAATCTGTTGTTCTGATTCTGTTCAACTTTGAAAATGTCACTGAGTTTGACAAAAGGGTCACACAGCTTTCTAAAAGAGCAGTAACAGCTAAGGATTCTTAAAGAGCCAGATATTTCAGGTGCTGATACCTGCACTTGGATATTATAAGATCCTATAACTCTCACAAATCCAGGCTAAACTCAGCAGGCTTGGGGTGCCTAACACTAATAGGCCTCCTGTCAGGTTGGGGTGCCTAATACTAATAGGCCTCCTGAACTTCCTAAAATTCTGTCTTTTGTGACCACTGATCTGAGTAAGTCCACCAACAAGCAGTGGCACATGATGACTGTTTTGAGCAATGATGGTTAGATGGTACATTGATAGTATTTCTGATTTTTTCTTCCTCTACTTTAGAATGAAGTTTCTCCTTTTCAACTTTATACATCAATAATTTTATTTTCTGAGTAACTCTGACATGTTATTACATACATACATGTATTGCAAATATCCAAAGTGATATTTTTCTGTTGGAGCCCACTGTCACATTTCGTGTTACAGATTCTGCTCCTTTATAATTCCTTACTTTTTCCTGCTGATAAAGTTTCTGAAAAGATCATTGCATCAGATGAAACTTTCTGATGTTTACTTCTGCTCAGAGTTTTTCACTGCCAGGTTGGAAACCAAATTATTTTCAGGCTTTTTCTCACATGTAGAAGAGCAAGAAAAAGGAAATAGTGTTCTGATACCTAAATAATCTAGATTTTTTGCATTTTCTTTAGTTTTCTGAGCAGACAGCAGGGACTTAGCTAAATGCTTGATTAAATGCTTTGAGATGAGAACTGAGCCCTGAATCCTTGCAGCATAATAGATGAGTAACTTGTTAGCAGAGACTGACCTGAAAGAGATTTCTCTTCCTGACATCCAAATACCTTTGCACTTTAAAAGATTTATTTTAGGATCTGAATTTTTCAGTGGAATACAGCCTATGGCTGCCTAACCATGTTTGATAGGGATTTATTGTGGTACAAGCAACGCAGCCTGTCTGCAAACCCTTGCAAAGGGTAAATTTCACTGCATGTGGAGGTATCTTTTCCTGAAAGCCCCTTTAATTGGCTCAAATCCTTCATGAAAGCATCTTTGGGAAGCATCTGTTTCCAAAAGTGTCTGTTGAATGAAATGTTCTGAAGTGCTCATTTAACAGCAGAGCTTACAGAGAGCTGTACTGGCTGAGGGCAGAAGTTGCCATTTGTGGTACCGGATCTCTGTCCTGCAGAGATGTGGGTGGGAGACAGACACATGGCATAATTCCCCAGAGCATCTCCCAGCAATCTGCTGCTCTGGGATTGCTTGAGCCAGAGGTGGTATCTTTGTGTTTAACAGCCCTTGATGGATTTCTCAGCAGCTGTCTGCTCCTACCTTTGGCATGTATTTATGCAGAAGAACAGGCTCAGAAAGCAGTTGTAGTGTCTTGTTACACATCAGCCAGGAGAAACAGAAAATGAAAACCAAAAACCTCCAAAGTTAGAATGTTTCCAGACTTTTCCATTTCCAATTGCCATTGTAATTCTAGCATTTAACCAGCCACTTTAGAGCACTTGTAGTCTTTGCCAAGCAGCCATGAAAAGTTGCCAGATTTCATTCTTTTGTCTTGAGAAACACGTTTTGTTGTGCCTCTTTATTGGAAGTAGCGTTATTGTTACATGGGTGTTTCCTAATATCAGCTGTGTGTGGGAATCTCTGTTGTGCAATCAAAGGATAATTTCCCTCTAAGAGTTACACTGGTCCTTTGAAAGGCTATAGTATTTCCCGTTTCATCTTTCTGTAGCCTGTGGCATTCTACAGGGGGAGGAAAAGCAGCAGCAGCAGAGCCTGGTAAACTCTGATATATGGGCTGTTTGGCAGACAGTGTGGGTTTCATGCTGTTACCCATATGCAGAAGTGAGCAGCAAAACCCTGCTGATGAGCTGGTGAATGACCTGGAACTGTCTTGTGAAGGATATTTTGATACAGGACACAAGTGAACAGTAGGAATGTTTTCAATGAAGTGCAATACAATCTTTAAACTAGTGCCTTGGATAACTAAGTGAATGGCTGTTTCTCTTCCATTGAGGCAAACCATCTCTTTTGAACAGAAGCCCCTCTGCTCCAAAACCACCAGTAATAAATATTTTTTTTCTCTCAGATTTTCTAATTAACACATTAATTAAACTTAAATGTATAATAATTTTGGCATTAAAGCCACTTAAAAATTCTTATCCCCATCTTTTTGCTTCTTTTGCAGAGTCTGATTTTACAGTCGAACAACTCAGATTTAAAGAAAGGAAATAACACTTTTAAATCTGCATCATTTAATGCACTTATTTAAACTGCAGTGATTCAGATGGTGGTGCTGCCCCAACTCAGTGAGAATAGTAGGGATCCAGCAGGCCTGAGTGCCTCAGAGTACAAAATCTTGCACCAACTTTTCTGCCAAAGACAAAGTATTGTAGGATGACAAATTTGGATTAAATATTTTTAGTTTTGATTTTGCTTGGATTTTTCTGCTTCAAGCCTCAGCATGTGCCTAACATCTTACTCATTTTCTCCAAGCTAGTCTCTTGGGCTAACAGCAGATAAAATCTCCCCCCAAAAATGTTGCCTCTTTCAAAGCATATTTTCTCTTGAGTTCAGTGTTTGTTGTTTTTCTCATAATAAGTAGGAAAACCTGAAGGCAACATGACTGTGAACTATTCAAGAGTGGAGTCTTAAGAGCCAGTACTGAGCACCATTAGCACTGGATGAAGATTAATTTGTAGAAGTCTAAACTGATGTTGCTTTAGAAGTGTAAGATCTTCAGTTCCTGGTGTTATAAGTGACTAACTCGAGGCAGACTTGAATCCTGTTTCATGGCAATGAATGCTTTGCATTATCAACCCCCTTTGGAAGCATCTCAGCTGGAGCAGCTAAACCCTGAGGCCCTATAAACAACCACACTTTTGCAAATCTTGGATTTCCTTTGGATCCTTCCTCATGACAGCTTTTTCCTTTCTGCTCGATTCTATACCACAGATGCATCTTCTCCCTGTTTCTATTCGCCTTCAGGGTAAACATTGTCTGTTATCTGGGTTTGTATGGTAGGCACCATTAATGCTGTTTAGAGTCTTTAAACACTACTGGAATGCACATAAATGAAATCAGGAACTACAGATTAACAAAACCAAACCATTTCAAGAATGAAATAACTTGTGGGAAGCTGGAGATTTTTTAAATCACCTGTAAAAGCATAAATAAGTGCATTTCTAAGGTCTTTAGAGTACTGTTTACTTTTGTAGTTAGAATCTCTGCTGCTGTTTCTTCACAGGACTATTTTTTCTTGCCCTGGAGTTACAGAAATAGAAGTTGAAAGACCTACATAAAATCCCCAGCATTTATGTGTTCTGCCTGATTTGTAAATATGCTTGTAGCAGTGCAGAAAGCACCTCCGTGCTTTCTTCCTCTGTTGACAGTCATGCTTGGAGGAGACTTTGCCCCTTAATACAATTACAGCTGCACCACAGTCCTACTTGTATTACCTTTAGAAGCCGTCCTTCCCTGGATTGCTGAAGAACTCCAGCCATCAGCCAGCTGTGGCAGGAGCACTGTGCTAAGGTTTCATCATTTTCTTGTGCTCTGCCTTCTCCTCTCTGTTCATGATCTGGAGGGTCACCCCTCCCCACAGCAGGTGGGTTGGAAATAGATGATGTGTAAGATCTCTTCTGACACAAGCCTTTCTCTGATTCTATGATTTTTATGATTACTATGTCTTGTAATTTGTCAGGAGCAGGATTCCTCACTGGAAGGGATCTTTGTCTTTACAGATGTAACAGGTGGGACACAGATACCAGGTGGATCTGCAGCCTTTGTAGAAGTCCAGCATTATCTGAGCTTCCCACCTTGGAACGATAACTGTGATGTAAAATCCAAGCAGGATAGTATATAAATAGTAACTAAAATCCACCTGCATGTCCTACCTGGGACCCAAAGAACATTAGTGATGTAAGTAAGAGCTAATAATCATGTCACAGCAATATTGATTAGGTACTTTTTTGTATTTTCACGCAGCTTTTTTGCAGATCCACCATATGTATCATGCACTTGCTTCCTTCCCCATACAAAGTTATAGTCTCTGGAGCAATCTTTTGGTTTATAGCAGCGATTACACTTGGATAGGTGATTCCAGAAATTTAGACTTGCCCAAGGGGCCTGAGGTCTCAAAGAAGGTGTCCACGTCCTCTCTGTTTGACTAAACAGCTATGATTTTTTCCTGAATTACTTGCTCTGTGTGAGGTCTGACAAGAGAATGGAGCAGGGTGTGATGGTCTCTAAGGAGAGATGACCTGAGCAAAAGTCTCAGAGGCAAATATCTCTAAGCATTGGCAGGAATTCCATGTCGGATCCAAAATTCCATTTTGCGTGGATGCAGAGTAGTCTCTCCAGCAATTCAAACTTGGACAAAGGACTGCCAGTATTACAGCCCTCAGGCTCACTAGGGGAGGGTTTGTGGAGAAAACAAAACAAAACAAAAGATAGGTTTTTGGGGATTATCTTTGGTTGTTTTGTTTTGTTTGGATTTTTTTGGCTGCTTGGGGTTTTTTTGGATTTTTTTTTTGGTTTTTGGTTTTTTTTGTTGTATATGTGGGTTTTCTAAAAAAGGCTTGGGAATGGACAGGGAAGGTGAAGGCAATCAAGCTGAATGCAAAATGGATCCTACCATCAGAGCAGCTGCATAGCAGAACATACAGTTTCCAGCTCTGCTCCCAGCTCAGCAGCCACTAGGTACATTGATTCAATTTGCAGTGGAAAATGATGCAATTGTTTTACTAGTTCCACAAAGATAAATGTCTGTATTTCATCAGAACAAGCACATAAATGAGAAGCAGCTCTATAATCTATCCTTCTTGATGACACTGGCACTGAGTACATTTGGCTCTGAAATTATCAGCTCAGCTATGCTGGCAAGTCACTTGCTTGAACAGAAACAACTTTGAAAAGGAAAGTTTAATAACCCAATGGAAAGTTTCACATTCTTCTTCTTTCTTCCCCTGTTCATCCTAAATCAAATACATATTTTTACTCCATTTATTTCTCTGGAGCATGTTGCATTTCTGTAGGTTAGGGATGAGCATTGTAAACCTCCTTGGGGCCAAACACATCTGCATGCGTTGGCTTTCAGATGGTTTTTGGTCATGAGGCAGTTCCAGATGTTGCTGTTCCCCCTGTCACAGTGTGGTGTGTACTTTCTGCACAAGATGCAGCTTTGGTGGCTATTTTTTTTTTTCTTTATGCTTCTTGCTTGCCGTAGGCCAGAGTGGTTTAGGAAGCTGGGGCTGGTTTATAAGAGTGATATGTCTAAAGTACATGACATAAAGAGGGATGGACATTAATATTATTCATGCATCAATAGTTGGCAAGAGTTTGTCATCAAATAAAAACAATCAGTAGCTTATCTTTGCAAAGTGAGGAAACTTTCAGCATGATGACAGCCAATCTTCTTTTTATGGTCCAAAATCCCCACCAAGGTAAGGTTGTGGCAGAGAAACAACGCCAAGGAAGTCAGAGCTTGCAGAAAAAAATTTGAGCAAATACTTCTCTTGTGCTTCTTCAAGAAATGTCTATCTAGAAAGGGACAGCTTATCAACAGATGATTGCAGAGCAGCAAAGGAAAAGGAAGGGCAGGACAGCTCTTCCCTTCTGAAAAGAGAACAAGGAAAAAGCTTTTGGAGGTCTGCAGTCCCTATTGCTCCCCAGAAAAGTCTTCCAATTTTGCATGCTCAGCATGTCTTTGTAGTTTTTGTGTATACTGAACGATGACAGATTTTATCAAACTAGGCTTGCAGGAGAAGCAGCAAGCCTTCTTATTGCTGCCAGTTTTATTCAAGTCTTTAGACTATTGCTGTGTCTCTGGCTGCATGGGCAGCTGCCTTACTTCTCTGGCACTCTGTCTTTTGCAGAAGAGAACTAGTGTTAAAGTAAGAGCCAATGTCTCTGTTACATTTGTACATGTAGCAATTAGGGCACCACAAATGGGTTCGCTGTGCTTTCACGCAGAACTCATCAAACTATACTTCTGAAATTGTTGGTAAGCTGAATATTTACAACAACAGTGGTATATTTGATTTTCCTGGGAATGAATATGGTGGTGATAGCTGAGACAGTGGAAGCAAGGAGAGATTGCTCACAAAGCAAGCTTCCTTAGGCAGAATGCACAAGGACAAGCTCTGAGGAGACAACTTTTCTGGGCAATGCCATCAGATCTGCACAGTGCAGAAACCCCTGCACATGCCAGGTGTCTGCTTTGTCACTAATCTTAGTAGAAAAGCCAAGGACTTTATAAAAAATGGCACTTCCCTCGAGTTATATTTTGAAGCATTCAGCTCCCCTTGTCCTGAATACATCCCATATCAGTGCCTAAATAGAAACACAGTGACCATCATGTTAAAAGTCATTCCTTTGCAGTGTGAACTCATCACAAGTCTTTCAAAGGAGTTAAAGAGCAGAGGGAATATTTGGTCTGTATTTGTTGGTGTATAGTAGCATGTATGTTCAAGCTTAAGGGATATCAAGTTTGTTTTAAAATCTGGGTCGAAGTGGGTGCACTGCTTTAGGATGGAATTTTCTGAAATTATAAAAAAAATAATAGAGAAGGCTAAGAACCAGTCAGCTGAATTGTATGAGCACCTGCAGAAATGTCTCCAGTAATGGAGTTTTAAATGCAGGAAATGCTAGTGAAGCTCCAGCATGCTGCACCTCCATGCTGTAGATAAGCAGAGGCCATCCTTCCCCAAACCTTTCACACTCCAGTCCTTCACTTGATTTTTCTTCCATTTGGGATGAAGGACAGGCTGTCATTTCCTGTCCCTTCAGATGCCATCTCACACAGCATGGCCTGCAGACTGTGCAGTAGAGTGGGTGCCAATCACCAAAAACACTCCAGGAAAAATGGACAGGGAGAGTAGTGAGGATGGCATAAAAGGTTAATCTCGGTATAGCAGTTAAGGTTAATTATTGGGGCCATCCTGGTAAAGTTGTATAACCCAATAGTTACTTATTAAATGAATACACAATGTTTCCTTCTTTTATAAGATAGGATGGAGCTTTTTTTACTCCACAGATCTGGAAGAGGCCTGTCTTGACCTTAACTGACAGTATCTGGATCTGTTTTGACTGTATTGATGAATAAGACAACAGCAACGTGATGGTGTGGAGAGCCCTGGGGAATATGTATAAGGCACATTAGTATGGCAATGCAAATTCAAACAGCTATTGACAAGCATGAAGTTCAGAAGCTGTGATTTTGCCTGTAGCCATGACTGCTCCCCCTGCCTTGAAAACCCTTGTCAAGACTGATCATTACCATGTAAGGAGGCAAGAACAAGGTGCCATTTTCATGCAGCAAACCCGGAGGTATAGGGAAGGGCAGAAAAGGGCTTTGGTAACCTTAATGCTAATTCATCGGGAATGAAGGCAACAGGAAGAGAGGCTTCATGTCTGGATCCTTTCTCATGGAAGAGATTAGGAAAAAGGTCTCCTCAATTTTTAGGAATCCATCATATCTAGGAAATTTCAGCTGAATTTAATAGGATGGTACTTGCTTTTTGTGCTGTGATTTCTGTAGTTCATACTAAAGGCTTTTCTGGAGTAAATAGAGAGTAAGAACTCATTTATAGAATCTTATGTGATGTTTTAAAAAGTCCTGTATTATGGATTTCTTTGTTAAAATAGTAGATAGCATAATTTCTACAGAAACCAGATCACACTTCCATAGAATTTCAGTGTGGGAATATTCGACTTTTAATCAACACAGAAGTACTACTATTGGTCCTTTTGTTTAGGACTCTTTTTTGCCCAACATACAACAGTCACACATCCTACTGAAAAATAGTCCAGGGCACAAAGCTAAAGGAAAATAATTAAGTAAGTTTTGTTTCTAGATTTGAAGGTCACCTATTTTTTTGCTTGAATAGGGGTTAACATTTAATTTTTCTATTCCTCAGTTTCCTTGGTAAAATGAAGATAACACTCAAGCACACTACAAGGATGTATTCTCAGTCACATTTAATTACTTGTTTAGTGATTCATGTGAAATTTTATTTTGTTGAAGCAAAAACCCCTGGGTGAGAACCACCACAGCACATTAGAGTAAATCTTTATTTGTGTCTTACAAAGTATGCAACTTAGCAAGTGAGCACATAGGCCTAAAAGAGTCCCTCTGCTCTGCAAAATGTAGAGTGTCAATTGTTTTGGCAAGCATGACTGACTTTTAGTTGTTTAGGATAATTCCCCACTGGCTATTTGTATATTTTCTCTGGTATTTTTTTAAGAAAGAAGATTTCATATTATAAAGAACAAGACTGAGCATAAGGCATTTGAATTCACCACCAAGTTCCCTATGTAACTCTGGCAAAATCACTTAATCTTAGCATTTTCTTCCTGTATTAAAAAAAAAAAAAAGAAAGGTAAAATTATAGTAATCTTTAGTCCCAGAGATACAGTTTGCATGTTAGAAACAGAAATCAGGTCTGTCCTTCACCTGACACTTGGAAATTCACTCAGACTTCTGGCTTTTCCAATTTAAGGTACCAACTACAGTTTTCAATGTGACAACCATCAGAGCACAGAGATTTTCATGCTTGTTAATAACATCTTTTCATATTAATAAAAGGAAAAGTAAACTGAAGCTCATTGTGCCAGATGATTTTCTCATTTTGTGATCTCACTCCCTCATTTTCACCCTTCTTCCTATGTTTACTTAATCTCTTTGCAGATCCAGACAGTACATATTGTTTGCAGAATATTTTCTTGAAATATTTGTCTGTCCAGAATATAGAGTAAGAAAACCTTGATTCCAGATTGCTTTTCCTGGCAGCTACTGGAAGATGTGGAATAAAAAATAACAACAAATAAATCTTAGAATCTGAAAAAAAGAGGATGACTTTTAAAACTTCAAGCCAGGAAACACTATCTAAAAATGAAGGAAAACAGTTTAGAGAAGGAAATCAATCTTACCAAATTATAAGTCCTCATAGAATTTTTACTGCTCTCTAACAAAAAATATGGTGTATTTGAGGGCCAGCTTTGTCGTTCTTACAATATAGTATGAGACCCATTAATCCTCTAGAAGACAACAAGCATCCCAGTCTGCCCATTTCTCTTGAATTCTGTTTGACAGGAATCAGATCTGTTTTTACTCCATATTTGAACACTGTCTGTGCATCATGGCCATAAATTCATGTCTTTTTGAGTCAAATTCCCTTTGGCTTCAGTAGCCACTTTTTGGGCCACAAGTGAGGAAGGATTAACAAAGGATTTGTCAGAGATTAGTAATAGATCAGTCCATGTTGACTAGAGGTTTTGAAGGGTTTAAATTTGCAAGAATGGAGAAGGATGGTGGAGAGTGACATTGAGAACATGGGCAGCATGCTGTCTGAGCATATCCACAGCAGCAGATAGTGTAATCTCATTTGCTGCATTAACTAACTTAGGGAAAGTTGCTGAGATACATCTTAGAAGAGGAACAGGAAAACAAAACAGTGTTACCAATGGATTCCACTGAAATTATAGTGGTGCATTCTCCTATACAGGAGCGCATCTCTGAGTTGTGGACTCAGACTCACACAGTGTCCTCAGAAGAGTCCTCAGCCTAAGGCAGCTTAAGAGGAGGAAGAGAGCAGTTGCATAAATGCTGTCTCAAGGTCTAAAAAATAGTGAGAGTGAACAGGAGCTCTCTGCATCATAGACTTGAACAGGTTAAAGGACTCATAGTCAAGAAAGCCAGAATAGCAACACCACTGGCATCTATTTCAGCACAAGGACTGCAGCATTTCCCTGATGTCATGGTTTAACACTGACACAATGCCAGTGCCCCCCATGAGAATACCCTCTCCCTGGTTTCTGCTGTGAGATGTGACCAGGAATAAGCAAAGCAGGCTCCCACTTAGGAAAAAAAAAATTAACTAAACTACAAGGGAAAGGGAAAAAAAAAAAAAAGAAACACACAAGGAAAATGAAAACTTCACAAATATATCTCCTCCTCCCCACCAAATTCCCAATACAATACATCCCCCAAACTATTGACTCCCAGTCTGGCACTACCCTTAAGAATACTCAATCCTCAGTTCATCAAGAGGAGAAGGAGTCCTTCTTGTGCCAATGGTGACCTCTTCCTTTCATGTCCAGTGCTCTCACCACTGAACACGGACCAGAGCTGCTTCTAGGGTCGACTTTTAAGGATGCTTTGTCCCACTCCAAAAAGGCACAGTCTCAACTTTGGAACATCTGTCCCCCCCATATTTTTCACCCCCTGGGGCCGAGTGGTACCCACACCAAACCCTCTTGGTCCTGAGGCATTGCCTCCCCCTAGATGCAGTCTCTGTATCACAAGGAACATGGGTCTGTCCATGGCTGTACAAAAAGAGTCCAGCAAAAGCCACTCCATCATCTCTTCCCACTAAGATTCCTCTCTATTCTTCCAACATCTCTCACTTGCCCAGACCTCTCTCACACTTGCACATTTCCTTCTTCATCTTCCACTCTATCTCTCTTCGAGGAAAGGTCAATGTTCTGTAAAGTTCTCATTCTCTGAAAAGGGGTTAAAAGCTCCTACAAGCGGCCGGCTGAACCCCCCCCCTTCTTCTCCGTCCCAGCCGTGCTGCCGGCGCAGGCCCATGTTTATCCAGTTTCAAGGTTACAGTCCCAGGCAGCGGCTCTCTCTCTCTCTCTCTCTCTCTCTGTGTGTGTCTCTCAGGGGGGGGCTGCCTGATGGCTCCCAGTGTCTCTCTCTTCTCTCTTCCACCCCCCGGGCTCAGGCCTACCTCTCCCGGCCACATGGCTTTTCCCCTCAGGAGAGACCTGAACTCTTTCCCGCCGGAAACTCAAGAGAGCCTCCCAGGGGAGAGCTCTGCTTTAACCCCGTGTGCTCAGAGGCGGAGCCAATGTCCCAATGGCCACATTGGGTGCCAATATTAAAATCTGAGCATCCATTGGCCTAACCACAGCATCCCAGAAAACATATTTCCTGTCAAACCACCACACCTGAGCAGTGCCCTTTCTGAGTTGCAACATATTAAGTATTTGTGTGGCTGGGACTTTCTCAATCAATGCCAAAATATGGTATATTGGTGACTACTGGAGCTTTTGGCAAGTTTATAACTATTCTCACTGTTCTTTGAATTTAAACAATTTTAGTCAGAATTTAATTAGCTTCTGCTTTCAGAAATTTTGCTTTCAGAAATAAATGTTGCTGTCTCTTCCTTTGATGGTCCCTCTGTTAGCAGACGTATTTCACTTAGTACCATGGATATTTCTTTGTGATACAAACTAACCCCATAATGAAGGAACAGACCTCTGAAGTTAAAACTGAAAGAGGAACTCTTTATCAAGGATTCTTCCAGTGCTTTTACCTTTTTTACCTCCAGTGCTTACCTCTTTGATACTGAGGGAAATTTGTTGCTTTAAGAGTGTCTTAGAACATGACACAGAATAAGGTCTTCTTCTTTAGCCTGTTGGGTGCAATTTCTTCAGTAATTCATATGGGCATACCTACTGCTTCCTGAGAGAGCCAATGGGTCCAGATTCTTCCAAACTTGCAGTTAAGTGTCTGTATCTGGTGTTCATTTGGCTAAGTATTCCAGTGGACATAGCTAGTAACTGTATATTGTGCTGTATTGAATAATAATCCCATTATTTCCGGGTGGGACGTGCCTGGCCCCTGTCTGACCCTTGCTGCTGGACCAAAGGCTGCAGCTGTGGTGTTTCACCTCAGAGATACCTTTGTCCGGCTGGATGCTGCAGCTGGGCACTCAGAACAAATCCAGGCATAGTAGCAGCTCAGTTTACCTCTGATGGAAAAGGTTCAGGCGACGGTGAAGAGAAAGGAGAGGATTCTATTGTAGAGACTTAATCCAGACTTTCATTGCAGGGTGGTAGACCTCTGAAACAGCTCCCAGTAGAATGCGGCCGCATGGTCTCATCTCCTTTGAAGCCCCGGGGACAGGGGGAGGGGAGAGGACAGGTGAGGGCCAACCAGGTGTGAGGAGGGGAAGGCTCAAGGGATACAGACGCTTGGACAGACCAATGAGCCCGGACCTGAGGGGCCATCTTTTGAACTTCTGCCAACTACACGACACCTTGCTGGAATGTTAAGATTGATGGACAGCTCTTAGCATGAGGGCAAAGGGGGAGGGGAAAGGTTGGCACACCTGAAATGGCATCACACTGCAACAGTGCTGGATGCCAGTTTGGGTCCAAGTGTTTGCATGTTAAGTCAAAAATAAAATTCTCAAAATGTGATTATGGAAGATGCAGAGGGTGGAGTTTCTTCAGCAGTTGTCCAAATATTAAGCATATTTTTTCCTTCCTTGCTCAAGTTCTTTCAGCTAAGTTGGATTCTGTTAAAGTACCTTCAGTACTTGCCTTGGGAACTTTTGATACAAACATGCCAAACCGTGCACTCTCTGATCTTGTGGTTCTTTAACTGGTGAAAGCTTGTGGACTCTGCCCAAGTGAAAATACAGAGAATGATTTAGTGCATTTGGACACCTTAAAGAATTTGCCTTTCCTAGAGGTGATTTACATTTGCATTTGTTTTTCTTCTCAGAGCTATGGAATATGTTTGACAGACTTTATATGAACCCCCTTAGAAATTGTTTGGTTTGGCTATTATGATGCTTAATCCTTCCCACATTGGGAGTCCTGTGAATTCTTTACTAGAGGGTATATGTCAAGTTTTCTGTCAGGATAATGCAAGCTGACAAGTCAGCAGGGACGTGATAAATCTAGACTTGAGGTCTTTTTCATGGTAGGGGAAGAATAAGCTAGAACTGTTTTTGTAGAGAGGAGTAAATCTCAGTGGTAATTTGATCAAGCAAGGCATCAGACAGCGTTGCTCAGAATGAGTTTATTGTGAACTTGATAATTAAGAAAGTTGCCATGAAGCTTTACTATCTCTTTTTTTTTGATTGCAGTAACCCTCTCTCTGTCGTATCATTTCCCTGTCTTCTCTGCTTGCTCTAGAAATTTTTCTTTAGTGTTGTTTGGCTGTAAAACATCTCTTTCCCATTCTCTTTCGTTCAACTTTCATGTCTTTTGACAGCTCTCTTTCACATCATCTTATGTTCAAACCTCTTGTGGTGTTCAAAGCCTCTGCCCTCGTCCCTCAAATACCTCAAATATCTGTCCTTCTCCAACCTCTCCCTGAAAACCCACTTCTATCACTGTGTCCATAAGAAATGGATTGAGATCAGCCATGAGATGGCAGATAGGACCTGCTGATATTTCTGGAGCTGAAGTGACTGGCATGCAGAGATTTAGCTTAGATAAACCCCTGCTTTTATGACTGTGATCTTCTCCACAAAGCTCCCTTGTATTATCTGCTTGAAAAAGTTATGATTCTATTTTCCTATGCAAAAAAAAAAAAAAAAAAAAATCACTGAAACTGAGACACAGTCTGCTTTAAAATTTTCTGCTCTGGAAGAAAAAACTTACTTTACTCACCAGAATGTGTCCCTGTGAATATTTGGAGCTGAAGCATTTCAGCTGAGGCTTAACTTCTCCGTCTGGCTGCGACACCAAATGAACAACTTTGCTACATATGAACAATATGTATACGTATACATAGTAGTATGCTGTCACACATTGTATCAGCCTCAAAAGCCACTGATTTTTTCCTTTTACATTTCCTTTGTGTGTACCATGTCCCTGACCACAGTGTGCTTGCAGAGCCACACTCTGGCGACTCCAGTAGCAATTGTGTTTTCACATCACTAAGGGTAGAGCTTCCATTGATGTCATGGGAGTTTGGTGTGGGATTCCAGCAGAGGATGCACAGGAGGAGAGATAAGAAAGCACCTGATAAGAGTTCACAGGCCTGATAAGAGTTCTGCCAAATAGACAGGAGAGCAGCATTTTCACCTTAATTATCAGTCTCCTTTTTTTGTGACTCGATGAAGGATGCTCCATTTTAATAGAACATCAACACAGGCACCTAGGAACTGCCTGAAGTCCCATGGAAAATGGCACTGATACCATCTTTAAAGTATGCATCCTCCTTCTCCTGTGAATTTTAAATAAAGCACTCAGCAAGCAAGAGAATATTGAAAAACACAGGTGATCAAACACAGTCCTTGATGATAATCTCCAACAAACTAGTTCAGTGCTGAGCAAGAAACCAAGAAGAATCTTTGGAAAGTATTTACTTTTTTAGTATGTGCCTTAAAAATGAATTGCAAT
This sequence comes from Molothrus ater, assembly GCF_012460135.2. Taxonomy (NCBI): domain Eukaryota; kingdom Metazoa; phylum Chordata; class Aves; order Passeriformes; family Icteridae; genus Molothrus; species Molothrus ater. The sequence goes on from NC_050479.2 coordinate 85,257,732, forward strand.
ATTTCCGTTTGTATGACAGAAATGTGGAGGATTTTTCGAAAGGCAGTGGTGATAACAATAGGCTTATTAATACTAAAACCCGAGCTATATAATTATAATAAAACCGTTGAGTCTCATTTCTTTTATATAGATGGCAGTATGCAAATAGGGAGCCATCCGCCTTGATAGCTGCAGAAGCTATGAAATCCTTATTTGAAGAATTTCAATCCGTTTTTCCTATAGCATTCAGTGCTCATAGTCAGAAGCTTCCCCCCTCCTCCCCTCTTCTTTCTCAATATAACAATGCATTTTAAACTGCTCCAAAATTGCAAAGCTATTTCACAGTTTCACAGAGAGAAAATGGCTTGAGGGAACCATTTGCTTTTTTATGCCTGGAACATCAAAATAAAATACCAAATGGGAAAATGAATTCTGTTGTATAAAGGATGGGAGCAAGTCAGAAGGAGCTTTGTGGTGGAAGGTGAGTTGTCTCGGGAGCCTGAGTAGGATTGCAGAGCCTAGCAAGGGACATCAGAAGCAGGTGCAGATACATTGAGGCTCCCTGAGCATGGCAGGAAACCTTATAGGAACCCACAGCTCTTTGTTCCTTGCTCATTTAGGGACATGTTCTTTGTGGTCCCCATCACAGGAGAAAGGAAGGCTATGTGGGATGTTAGAGATCTCAGTGATGTAAAAATCAGTAGATTTTTGTGGTATCTGTGCTTGTGAAATAAAGGACTCTACATAAATCCATTCTCTTTAAGGCTTTGGTACACCTTTATGGTTTTTTGTGAGTGATGATCCCTGCTTTTAAGCAGCAAACCATCAAGAAATGCTAAACTTTTTTGAGAACCTTAAGAGGTTTATTGCTCTAAATTAAAAAGTAGCTAATAAGCTTTTCTCTCAGTGTCTTCAGTGGGAATCAGGATATGTTTAAATGCCTCAAAAATGGGTACATTCTCAGCAAAGTGGAAATGTAATCAAACTGGAAATTAATTTCAGGATTAATGAAAATTTTGACAAAGCATTCACTGATGACCTGGTAATCATGCACTAACCAGTGGGGAAGGCTCAGAGCTTGGCTGCATCTTTGATTTCAGCTGCTGTACATTGGCCAGGCTGAGATCTGTTCTTGTATTCTCTTGCTTACTCAGAGACTTCTTCAGTGAAATTTGAATGCTGCTATTCTCCAAGGTCCAGCACATGTAGTTCAACACTCTAGAGTGACCTTGGGCAAAGTACTTTGTGTCTCTACTTTTTCTCTTCTATGCAGGTTGCAGGAGAACCTGAGCACTGTAGTCAAGGGCACTACATAACTTTGAGTACCATGGACAACATATAAAGGTCCTCTTCTCTGACAGCCAAAGAGAGTTGTTCAAAGACTTACAGCATTTTCATAGTGGTCTTTACCTCTTGATAGCCAAAGCCATCCTGGACAAGGGAAGGAAGTGTTTCTACTAAGGCACAGCACTTCTTTAACTGCAGGGTTTTTTGCTACACTTCCAAAGGTCTTGAAATGCCTTTCCTGGGGTGCATGATTTATCCTTAGGGACAAGGCTGATTAACTTTATCATAAATTCACGGTGCTTTGGGAATACAAGATAGAATTCTAGAACTGAAATCTTAAAGGTGATTGAAGTGAAAAGGAATTGGTTACATACAACCTCAAGTAGCTCTGAAAAGCTGTGACTGCATTATTCCTATGTGGCTCCTCATGTAGTAGGGAAAGAATTACACTTGTACCTGAAAGAAATTTAGAGACATTCACGGGCTTGTTTTTCCTTTGAGGGCATAAACCTGGTCTACACAGGGACAGATTTTGTTGGTATAGCTGTACCTACAGGCCTGGTTTATGAAGATTTATGTTTTTACTGGCAAGAGATTTTGACTGTTCATTTAGCATTAACTCCTTGAATGCTGTTTTTTAATGCTAGTAACAAAAGTGGTTTGAGGTGCTTTAACCAGATCATGGCAACAGGTCTTGGTGGTATAGATTAATAACATCAAATCATGCTGTATGTTTACACAAAAGTACATATTTCCATTTGAGCATATTTCTGTACATTGAGAACTGCTTGTACATACAGTGCTATATATAAAACTTTCTATGGATTTCATTCTATATGTGTGAATATGTATTTATATAAATCTATGCCAACATGCATTAGAGAATTAAATACCCAGTGTTCTGTGCCATCCCTTAACATTAGAACTCCCTACTCAGTATCCATATTTTGTTACAAAGTTCAGTTAGAAATAAAATGGCTTTTTCACTCATGCAACCAGAAATGTCCTTCAGATGTGCTTGAATTTAGGCCACTAGATCTTCAAAAGCACCAGACAGGAGCACTATGTCCCAGAACAAAATGATTGTCACAGTTTGGTTCCCCTAAACAGAACAGACCTTCTCACACCACGGAGCACAGAAGGTGAAAGACACAGGAAACCAGACAAATTGTAACTGTTTCCCTGCTGCAAATGACATTTTCTCTAAAAAATATTTCTTTTCCTTTAAGGAGAAAAATTAATAAAAAGAAAGCTTAAAAACCCTAACCCCTTGGTTTAACAAGTTGCATACTGTAATGTCATTTAAGCTTCCTGTGAACTGTTTTTTGGACTACAAGTGAACAGGACGAAAAATATCAGAAAGTCTATCAGTTGTCTTTTTTTTCCCCACTGAGCTCTAGCTCTCATAGGAAAGTCCAGATTAGGTTTAGTGACTCCTCTTCTTAATGATTTATTGAGGAACCTATCTTCAGAAACCCTGACTTAGTTTAACATTTGTCAATACAAAAACACATCAATGCTTGAAAAGATTGAGGTAGGTATATACGGTAAATGATATAAACCTGACTGTACTTTGGATTCTGCAGATAAAAGTTTTTCCTCCTAATTTTGGACTGCAGAAGTCAGAAGTCTTAAGGAGTCAGAAATAATCCTTCCAACTGATGGATTGAACCTGAATTCCTAGAAAACTTAGAGTTCAGGCAGAAATGCTACTAAATGCTGTGTTTTGAGTGCGGGAATTTCTGAGTTTAAAAGAAATGGGACAAGAAGAGAAACAGATAAAGGGGGACAAGTCATTTTAAAGGAGGGGAGATCAAGGGAGAAAGTGGTTGAGTTTCACGTCTGTGGTATCCAATTTGACTGGAATAAAGGAAATCACGAAGATATAGATCATACATCTTTTACTCCAGATACATGAGGAAAAAGGGAGGTAAAAGACTTGCACTGCAACATGCATCCTGGCTCGACATTGCCAGTGTGAGACTGACCTTCAAAGCTGCTACTTCATGGTAAAGGGGCTCAATATTGATTTTTGCATTCAAGGTGGCAGGATATTTTTCAGTTTGGTATCAGGATTTCAAACAGCCGCAACTCTTCACAAGCATTTAGGAGTACCTAACACAAAGAAAACAGATATGATGGAGTTAAATAAAAGATCGAAGCCTCCTTCTAGATACTTTTCAATTTTTTTTCTCCTTTGAGTACAGGCATTCCTGTTCAGTCCTTCTAAATTACATTCTGATGGTCAAGTTGAGCTGTCCCTCAAAAGCAAGTTTTTACATTCATGTGTACTTTACAGACATATTTTCGCTGTTTTACAGCAGACCTGACTGTTACTTACAATTTCATGGTCTAGTTCAGAACTGAGCATGGCTGAAGACATTTTTTTAGAGTCACGAGCTTGCTTTGGTGAAATTCAGCTTCATAATAGCAAATTAGTATAACAAAACTTAATGCTCTGGGATTCATCACATATTCAACATCCCAAATGAGCTATCGGTAACAGTCAGTCTTAGCTCATCATTTAGTTAAAGCAACCAAAGAGGAATGAGGAAAAAAAATGGGTCCATATACCTATTGGAGTTTAGCATTTTTGAATGTAGATTTCACTAAATCTTCTCAATCCTTTTCTTTGCTCTTTCCCTTTCTACCCTCCAAAAGACAGCACATCTAGTTGTTTTAGGAAGAGATCATGTATCAGATTTACAAAATAAACCAGAGACAAATTTCCTATGAGGTATGGCTGGGGAAACTCTATTGAAAACCTGATACCATCACAACTTTAAAGTCTGTATCCAAAATATACACACTAAGGCAGGTGAGGATTACAGTGCAAATGAGGAATCACAGGTGGGACATCTTTCATCAAGGCAGCAATGGAGCATAAAGCCAAGGCTTTGTCTGTTCTTGCATTTTGTAAACTGAGTAATGCCACTGGCTCATGTTCCTCCACTGGTGGTACCTTTCTCCAAGCTAGAAGGGAGCAGTACAGAAATTCCCAGCTGTATTTTGTCTTCTCAGTGTACTCCAGTGCTTCTCCTTCCCTGCTTAAACCTCTGCATGTATCAAGAAGCAGCCAGCAGACTGCTGCTATCAGCAATGCTGCCTTAAAGGCTGTCTTATCCCACCAAGGTGAATATCAAACTCCACACGCAGGATGTTACAGGAATACATCTGTGAAGACATCCCTGCTTGCTCTGAGCAGGTACACACTGTTCTCCTCATTATCCCTGCTAACCAGGCTAGCTTCTGCAACTAGTCCTGCCTCTCTCAAATGTCAGATGTAGAGGAGCAGCAGTGCCAGCAGCCCAGGCGCTGTCTTTGTCAGTACTCCTGCTGCAGTATGGAAGAAATTCCTTCTTAAAGAAAGCATGCACAAGTCTTAGGAGACTCTCTGAGAGTCTGCAGAGATGGGAGGAGGAGGAGAAAGACACCTGTCTGGATGAACTGTAGCAGTTCTGGGGTTGCAACCCCTGGGCTCTCTGCACTGCTCGGCTCTTGACCTGGCTCTGGGTAAATCACTTGAAGCTTTAATACATGGATTTTCTCTTGCCATCCTTAAGCTCACATCAGGCACATCAAAAGCCCACCTCATCTCCTGTCTGTTTCTGACAGTAGCCACGTGTCAGCACTTAGAGAGGTGTTTGAGAACAGGGCACAAATGCCATGGTGTTCCCAAATACTCTTCAGCCCTTTGCTGGTCAGATTATAAATTCTTTAGGATAGCGGTAATCTTACCCTGTGCTTCTACAACAGGATCCCAGTCAATTTTGAGGCCAGGTAGTGTTTGTATCATATAAAAATAACATTAATTTGTGGCCTGTGACTGACAACTGGAGATGGGTTGACAGCAACATGTTTGCTGCTGCTGCTTTCAGACAGACTGGGAAAGTCATTCCCATGCTCTGAACAGTTTACTGCTCCATCCCCATCGCAGGGATTAACACAGACACTGCTAGCAAGGACCCACTGAGGGTCTAAAAGTGTTACAGATGATAAGTGTATAACAGGAAAGTCAATTATCAGCTAGTAGATCCTGGTGTTACCTTCCAAGGCACTGAATTATGGCCTGCCACTTGCCTTTTGCAGGTCACCTTTCACAGTGTTACAGACCCACATTAAAATGACTTGTGACTAACAACCGAGCAGGGCTTAGTGCCTCTTTATCACTCTGCAGTGAAAGGAAGGTCTACTCTTTAATATTGCAGAAAAACCTTTGTGACTGAGATTTCAGACTGGCTACAGAAGATTTGCATCACTAAAAAGAATTGCTTGCTTTATGTTTTGACACAATTCAGCTCACTGTTTGCATTATTCAAAAGCCTGACAAAATCTATTTTTATAAAGATCTTTTGTTTGGTTTTTGTTTTGTTTTTTTGTTTTACACACATACTATGGTAAATGCTTGCTCTGGTCTGGTACCTGCTTGAACTACCCTTTTTAATATAAATGCTATTATTAAAATGTCTAAAGGATTAGGGATTTATAAAATGCATTTTAAAAAGTAGGTCAGTGGCACAGCTTCCATAGGATATACATTTTAAAAAAGGTAAATAAATATAAATATATAAATACAACCACAAAAAAAGGAAGAAACTGAGAATTGCATGCTCAGGGAAATTTCCCTTGGAAGTAGGCGGTTTGTTTGGGATCCCTGCAGCTGTGTTTATGCTGTTTAAAAAAAACCCAAAACCAACAAAAACCCAAAAACCAAAAGCAAAAACAGAGAAAAAAGATTTCTAGAGACTTAATTAACACCTAAAGGACAAGCATCTATAGCCTAAAGGACAAAACCAAGAAGCTCCCATCCTCATTCCTACCTTAGCCAGAGCTGATTTGTTTTGGTGAGTTCCAGCAGGAGTGGTCAGAACCAAAACCATGTAACACCAACAGCCAAACAATGTCAGCAAGTGGGAAGTCAGGTGGAGCTCAGCCGCTGGCCCCAGTAGTGTAAAGGGGTCGATGTGATACCTGGGACAAGACTTGCATTCACCTGGAATAGAGAGTCTGGGGCATGCTCCATCTTAGAGTCACAGAATTGTTCAGATTGGAAAAGACCTTTATGGTCATCAAGTCCATCCATTGACATAGCACTGCCAAGTCCACCATTAAACCATGTCCCCAAGTGCCAGATTTACATGTCTTTAAATTACCTCCAGGGATGGTGACTCCACCACTTCCTTGGGTAGCCTGTTCCAGTGCTTTGCAGCACTTTTGGTCAAAATAATTTTCCTAATAAACAATCTAAATTTCCCCTGGTGCAACTGGAAGCTATATCTTCTTGTCCTGTCACTTGTTGTCTGGGAGAAGAGACCAACCTCTACCTAACACCTCCTTTCAGGTAGTTTTAGTTAATACTAGAACAGGTGAGTGAGGTCACCCTGAGTCTCCTTTTCTCCAGGCTAAACAGCCCCAGCTCCTTCAGCTGCTTCTTATCAGACTAGTGCTCCAGAATTTTCATCAGCTCCGTTGCCTTCTCTGGACTCGCTTCAGTATGTCCATGTCTTTCTTGTAGTGAGGGGCCAAAAACAAGACAGGATTCAAGGTGCAGCCTGACCAGTGATAAGTATGGGAGGAAAAGCCAGATGCAAGTCATCATCTCCCCCTAACTCTCTGCCTCAGTAGAATTGTACTGACATTCACCAAGTGTGAAAGCATCATCAGTTTAGTGCACAGCCTTTAGAAGGGCTGCACATCATGAGTCAGTTACAGCAGCCCTGAAGAAGCCAAGTACTACAGAGTGTTCCTCTCTGAGTCACAATTTCCTCCATGCCTGGCTCTTTCCTACAGCTAAAGTTGTGTTATTTGGTAATAATCCACATCTCATGTTCCACATGTACATACCAAGAAGTGTTGAGGGAGAGCTCAGGCTCTGCTCAGGCATGCTTCCTTCAGCCTGAAGCAAGTAGGAATGAAGCAGTGCAGCTGTGAAATAAGATTGGGATTCACCTAAGGTTCCAAAAAACAGAGGGCAGAAATATTGTGTCAAGCAGAGCTAAAGCAGATATACAAACAACTGCTCAAGGGAAAAAAAACAAAACAAATGCATGTACTTCAGGTCAATTAAAATGCCTCAATTCTTGTAGAGCTTCTAAACTTTTTTTTGAAAAATAATATTACAAATAACCTAGAGAAAATTTATAATCTAAGACCTTCTTTGCAAGAAAAGGTTGAAATAATTCTATTTATAAAGAATAACCAACTTACAGACCTGGTGACCATATACCACCAGATTTGGTTGCTGCTTTTTTATTTGTCAATTATATAGTTAAGGATCACAACTGAAACTGAATTTTTGAAGAAAATAGACCAAGTTGCAAAGATTTGGCAAATCTACAAAAATTTATAAAGTGCAATGATCTGGTGAAGAACCTGAAAATTCCTTCATTGGACAAACTGAGTATTTAATCTATCAAATATACATTAAAACATTGAATTAATTTTGAGATGGTGGGTGGTTTTGACTCACAGAAAACATTAACCAGGCCTTTTTCATAGTATTCACTGTCCTGCTGCTGTGTTCACACAGAGTTGCTCAAGTAACCTAGATTGCTGTATGACACTTCCTCACACATTCTAATTGCAAAGATCTTCAGGATTTTCTGAAAGTAAAGGTCCTGCAGTGATGTAAATTGTTAGTATCATTGCATTCACAAACTGTGTTCTAAAACCGCTTAATGGTATTCTTTTAATCCATTGGAAGAATTACTCTTGTTCCTCAACTAAGTATCAAGTTAAGAATATTCTTGTCTTTCTTTTTTTTTCCCTGGAATGCAGTTATTGTTTCATATCATCTTGAAAGAATGGCAAGAAAAGACAAAAAACCATGCACAGTGACAATCCACGTCAATTGCCTGGTGCACCATTTATAGGTTGAACTTAGATCAGTGTGGGCAGTAGATTTTTTGGGAAGTACTTTCTGGACTTATCAGCTTGGGGTAACAAGTTTTCAAATCTTACCAGTGGCCATATAGCATGAATTGTGAAGAAAATGTATCCATAACAGAACCGAATGCATGCATGTAATCTGCCTACAATCTGAAGGTGTTTTATTTATGTGCTTGCTCTTAAATGTCTAATTAATGAGTGTCTAGTGATGGAGATTAGTGTAACTCATGTCCAGCATGTAATTTATAGAGCAATCCTAGCCTGCTTGATAGAGTTTCCAACCCATGAAGGTATCTTCCCCTTCTACCAGCTTGGTATGCAAAACCTTGATCTGGGAAACGTAGCTTCCTGTTCTCATTATAATGCTCTATTGGCACAAACTGCCTTCTGATGTGGGGAAAAAAAATCATCATTAGCAATGAAGCTTACTAGTAATGGATTGCTAATTAATTTAATCCATATGATGGTCTTCCCTTCACTTCATGTTGCCTAACAAAATGCCAGCATGAAGTGAACCCTCCAGTTACAAGTAAGCAGTGAATGGAGACCATCCCTTCCTTAGCCCTGGAAGACACATCCAGCTCTGACCATCACTGAAGCAAATGGTCAGAATGTTTTATGACTGAATGAGAAAGCATCTTTAATCCAAAGCCACTTGTCTTGTGTGCCATTTTTCTCTTCATCTTGTATCAGACAGATATCTCTCTAGACTTCAGGAGGAACAGATGGATCTATCTGACTGCATCTTCATTTCCTCAAAGCATCATATTTGCAACCATCTACATCCAAGCCTAATCAGATTTGATGACACGACTAGCTCTGGTTAATGCCCAAGCTCCCCACCTGAAGTACTGCATTGAGTTCTGGGGTCCTCAAGATAAGACAGAGATGGACCTCTTGGGCCAGGTCCAGAGGAGGCTCTGAAAATGCTCAGAGGACTGAAGCAACTCTGTTATGGAGACAGGCTGAGAGAGCTGGGGTTGTTCAGCTTGGAGAAGGGAAGGCTCCAGGAAGACCTTAGAGCACCTTCTAGTGCCTAAAAGGGCTACAAGAGAGCTGGAGTGGGACTATTGAAAAGGACACAGAGGACAAGGAGTAATGGCACTTCTAGATTAGATATTGAAAAGCAACTCTTTCCTGTGAGGGCGGCAAAGCACTGGCACAGGTTGCCCAAAGAAGTTGTGGCTGCCCATCCCTGGGCAGGTTGGATGGGTCCCTGAGCAACCTGGTCTAGTGGAAGGTGTCCCTGCCCATGGCAGGGCGCTTGGAATTAGATGGTTCACAAGGGTATGGAAGCAAACAGTTACTTCTGCTTTTGTATGTCTCATACACAAGAGAGGAAGGAATATCATTTGTCATACCCTGATGAAGGAAGGTGAGTGAGGCTTCCACTCAGGAATTACAGAAATTTGAAGAGGGCTTTAAGCTGCTTCAGCAGTAGGAGTGGTTCCAGTCATCTAGAGTAGTGACATGAGGACCTAACAAAGCAAAGAGGGCAGAGAACTGCTGTGTTCTAGTATGACCAAAGTCTGCCAGGGGCTGCAGTTTGTTCTGCTATGGAGATGACATGACTAAATAGAAACGGAAGTTGTGCTGTAATTTCTTGTGAGAACAGTTAGACCACCATTAGGAAAATTCCACGGAAAAAACAGGAGAAGCGTTAGACTGAATCCTTTTCCATTTCCTGGCTGCCTTCTGAGACTGTCATTTTGCACTTCTGCAACATAGCCCAAGTGTCATGTCCATCAGACCTGCCCTTCTGCAATGCAAGTTTGCCAAAGACAGAATAACAGTGTCAAGTAGCCTCCACTATTATTCCAGCCCTATTATAGTCATTCTTTTGTGTAATGTGCACAAAACCGAGTCTAAATTACTATTTACTATTGCTATCTTTACATGGGTCATATGGGATCTTCCCTCTCCCTAGAAAGAGCTCCTTGGTAAGTGGTAAGCCTTCAAAATGATAAAAAACAAACAAGTCTTCTCATATGCATTGAGACTTGCATTGTGGAGAATCAGGAGAGTCAATTTGCCTTCAGTCATTTATTACCATAACTCATTGCAACACTCAAGTGGGTCAAGCTAATGTTATCACTGAGCATTGTGATGGGGACGAAAGTTAGTGCTGGCTTTGTGTCCCAGAGGCTTTTAGGAGACAAAAGCAAATCAGCTAAAGAAATAAAATAATATGCTGATGAATTTTATTTTTTTTTAGCTGAGGGTCACTACATCTGGCAGATATTGTGAGGGCTTTGGTTTTTTCTTTTTCTTGAGCAGTACAGTGAATTTTGCTTGGAGGAAGCCAAGTGAATCCAGGTCAACTTGATTAGAACAAATGAAATAGGCTTTGCGTATGATGGAAATTTGCCCTAGTCCTTAGCTGCAAAGAGCACAAAATCTCATGGGCTTGTGCAGGTTAAAGCCTGAAGAGTAAGGCTGCAGCCACTTCCAAGTTATTTAAATACCCCACATTATTTACAGTTATTTTGATTTCTGTTTCTGTGGTGGAATTCTGAATCCTTCACTTGAATCACTCAATATTCACAGCAGCATAACAAGGATCCATAGCCTGTCATGTTTGCAGCATGACAGGATGTAAAACACCATTGCCTGTCCAGATCAAACAAGGTCAGATTACTAAAAAACAAATCAATCTGTTATTGTTTAATGTGTGGCTCACTGTGACTTGCATACGTGACTGACCAAGAGAAGCACATCATGTTGTGTGCAAGTCATTTTAGGTAAAGATGGCTCATCAGGGATGAGATAGTTAAGGGGTATGCACATTTTTGGGAGGATGGCAGAAAAAAACATGCAATTGACCTTCCTGGGAAGAATTTAAGTCAAAAATATAACAAGGTAATGAGGTATTTATTAAAAATACTCCTTCGCACTTTCATAGGTCTGCTCATATAACAGATGACAGCCAGCTAATCCTCCTATGCACTTTGCAAAGTGGTTATGTAAGTGCTGTCCCCGTTTTGTAGGTGGGGAAAGAAAGGCTGGAAAAAGACCCCAATCATTCTCATAGCAACAGAGAGAATTCATGCAAGAGCTGGAGTCTGCAGGAATTTTACTTTTCCCTTTGCATTACTCTTATATGTACACGATGTTCCCTTAGTGGTGACTTCTGAGCTCTGTTTTTGTCTCATTCTTTCTTCTCTCTGTCTTAAGTGACCTGATTTTATCTTTTTTAATGTGAAGAGAGGCTCAGCAGCATCTCTTGTTTGTGTGCATACAGAGGCTTAGAGAAGCACTTCAAATGTGGGGCATCTGTTGTTGTAACCCTTCCCTCACCATGATGCCCCCTTCTAAAAAATGCCCAGCTTTCTTTGCCTTGAAAATCATCAAAGGGGTCTGTAAGAAAGGGAAAACAGAAAGTTGGACAAACTGATCATGTATAAGCTCATCCTCTACTGGAGATTTTCTTAAGGCTTGGAAGTTCTGCAATTTCTCAAAAATTAACTCTGTAAGTTCAAGAAAAATCATAGTATCTATTTCTATCACACTACAGTCAGCCTGTTTTCTGTCTCCCCCTTCATGTGATTATTTTACTCTGAAGAAGATTTTCTTGATAAAAATCTTGCTGCTCTCTGCTCCTTGTAGCAAGATGTAAACACCATGCTGGCATCTTTAAAGATTTTTTGAGTCTTTATTCTGCAAGTGTGAGGAGTGAGGCAGAGCAAAGGAGGCTGTTATACACTGCTGTCCTGGTGCAAATGAGGAATTCGCACCCAGCCCACATGCATTTGATTCTCCATTACAGCTTCCAGAGAGGGCTCATGCTTTGTGCAGGGATTTGCTTACCTGTTTACATAAGGCTTCACCACCTTTTTCGGTCCCACCTTCATACATGGGATTATCCAGATAGATGAACTGTAAGCTCAAAGGAGTTTTCTAGGCATAATCTGTCTTATCATCTAGCCGATTTTTGCCACATACCTTCACAAATCCCCTTTTGTTTAACAAAGTCCTATCATAGGCTGTGGTTTAGCTTAGGAACCTATTTGGAGCGGCATCATTTATAGGAAGGGTGTCAGATACACGTTCCCTGCCAAAGTGCTTTTGAACTTATCTGTCCTGTGTAGCTAATGGGACAGAGCTCTGGGTTGCTTCACTTTTAAAGATAAAGATAAAAACTGGCTCTGTTTTCTTAGAACAAGCGTATTATGTGCTTGGGAAGTTGGCATGACTTCCACCAAGCCTGGGAGTCAAGTGGCTCCCAGGTGGCTGCACTTGGAGCTGGATATGAAAAAAGTTCTTGGCAAAACTTGCCTGCCCAGCCTTTATGAACAGTGCACAAACCTCAATTTTTTTTTTCCATATGTGTTAGCTTGCTGTTGAAAGAGAAACATGAAACAGGTAGCTTGGGGTTGCTTTGTCTTGATCAGGGATTTGGATGGATCTTCAAACATACCAATTCTTGAAAGCATGTCTCTGCAGCTTGATCTAATGCTTGCAATTAAATTAGGTAGAGCTGGTGCCCCAGTGCTGCAAATGTGGAAGCCAACACTGTTACGCAGGTGTAGAACTGGCATTAGAGCAAAACTCAGTGAGCTTTATATGAGGCATTAGGCAAATCCCTATTTAACCGGTTACAGTTTTGAATTTTCAGCCTACAAATAAGAAAAAAATTTAAGACCTGACATCCAGACCTAAGAGTTTTTCTTCTGACACTTGCTGTTTAAAAGCTCTATCTGCTCCCCGTGCCAGCTGGAGACAAAATGAGCTCTGTGCTGTTCACATGCTTTCGTCCTTCCTCTGCAGTGTTTTGTTCTCCAAGGACTAATTGCCAGTGTGATCCAAGCAAGAAAAGAAAACTTTCTGCAAACTCTGCCATCTCATCACGAACTAGCCTTGGGGTAAAACTGTAGCCTGGAATATACTGAAGAGCTCAGGTACCTGACACAGGCATTCACTGCTTTATGAGATGCCATAAGGTGTTCTAGAAGGTAGACATGACATAGGCAAGCTCTGGGATAGCCCAGGAGATCTCAAAATTAGAAGCCCCTACTTAGGCAAGTGAGTAACTCCTTTGGAGTTTTACCGTTGAACTCATAAATGCTAAGATTTTTTTTTTCCTCTGGATGTGGATCCTGTAAATATGTGGCATAAAGTATAAATATATGGCATAAAATCTGACTTTCATATAGAAGCAAATTTATTTTAGACTCTATAGTTTTGGAATAATTTCCTCATTATCCTCAGCCAGTGTGGGAAAGCCAGGGTGGGGTCTGAGTGCATGGAGGGATGGTTTTGTGAAGCTGATGGAGGGTGTTGAGTTAATATCCCCAGTCCCCCCAGACTGCTGTCTGGCACCTCATTCATCTGAAGACCTCTGAGCATATAAGGTCTGTGATAAACAAAGGCGGTCTGTCTTGTGCCTCTGGGTTTCCAGTGGCTTATTAAAGATTGGATTGTTTAATGTTATCCTTTAACAGAGAGATATTTCTGTGGATAGGGAGACTCCTGTGTCACTGGAAAGGAAAGAGCAAGGCTTTCATGTTCCTTGTTTAAACCATTAGGCAGTGATGTTTTGCTGTTTGACATGCCATTGCTTCTTGCGCTTTCTCAGCAGTCCCATTCCTTCATTCCTTGTGGTTAATTATTGCTCTCATTCTCTTTCCGGCACGTTTTCTGCTCTGTTACTGGATCCGTAGGGGAAAAGTGACTGAGGGAAATAAGCACAGGACCAAGGAGCAGAGAATTAACTGTCCCCATGGGAAGCTTGAGTTACTGGCTGCCACACATGCACATTTTCATTGCTAACAGTGAAGGAAAAGTTGACAAAGAGCTTGTCACCAAGAGCAGAATACAGAGGAGCAGGAAGAATTTCTGCAAGTCGTTTGTATTGCCCACACATGACAGCCCAGTGCATGCAGTTCACATTCAATTATTACTTTTTATTATTCATTATTTTCATTGCAGTAAAATCCACAGGTACCAGCCAAGATTGCAGCAGCATTGTGAGAGATTCTACTCTAGCACAGACTGGATTTTTTAGCAGTATAACTATGTCTTCTGAGAATATAAATATTCTACTAAAATAACTGTACTGTTACAAACCATGGTACTGCATCACAGCAGACCTGACTTTGACTTTTGCAGCTTATTCCCTTTCCCACACAGAAAAGATGTTATGTAGGTGTAGACATTTTGCTGTTGTTTTGAGTATTTGTATATGAATACTGCCACAGCAGTTGAATGCTGCTGTAGTTTCAGGCAACATCAGCCCACAGCTAAATGCGTGTGAGAGAGACCCTGTCCCAGACGGCATCACATCTCAGTAGACAAGGGGGAAAGGAGTAGGAGGCATAGATGAGTCATAATTCTGTTGAATGATGGCAATGGACAAGATGCAGGTATCATCCCTGAATCTGGATGGCATTGGCCTTTTGCAGTAAGAGACAAACTACTCTTCACACTAATTCCATGTCAGTGTCAATGCATCTCTACTGAAGTTAATGAAAAGCAGGGGTAATTCTAGCTAGACCCCACCTGTCTAAAGGTCTTGTTTGTTGTTTGCAGCTCTGGGGCTTCTCAAAAAGTAGCTGGCTGGAATCTTTATTTTTGCAGCCTGAAAGAACACTTCCATACTGATCCACCTTGTAGTGTGTCTTGGGCATCTTCTTCCCAAACACTAAATAAAACAGATATAAGAAGGAATTCAGGTCCTGTTACAGTTTGATATAGTTTCTGCCACATTTGGGAAGTTGGCTTTGACTTGTGACCAGAGATGTTAAAAAAATTGTGAGAATAAATGTACCTGGAAGATTTTTTTAAAGGCTAAGTGTGACAAATATTAAAGCAGACAACTTCTGATGACTTTCTCCAGATTTTAGTGCAATGGCTCTGAAGTCAGCTGTTGGGCAGCTCAGGAGCTTGTTGGTCCTATAAGTGGGAAGGTATCCTTTTTGTAGAAGACATTATTACTCAAGTTGGGTAGCATGGTCTGTGCAGCATGTAGGCTTTGTTAATGCTTTATATATCCACAAAGCTTTGTGCTTGAGATAAATACTGTTACTATCCATGTTCTCAGAATACTCTTTCAGGTTGGCACCAATGGCATAGTGCTCATTTGTAGTGGGTGTAGAATCAGAAAAAGACTGAACAAAGCAAATAATCCTATAAATTCCCAGGAAATATACTAGGTTGTGACAACAACCTCTAAATGTTGCTGAATTTTTAGGATATTTTTGTCAAATATAGTTATAAAAGCAGCAAATGCCAGTTTATAAACTTTTCATGGCTATGTGGAATATTTGTATTGATCTGTATGTTTTAATCACCCTGTCTGTGCATAAAAATGCATCAAAGCATATGAATTATCTTCTTTTATCACTTCCTGATTGATTATGATCTCCACAGTCCTAACCAATACACTAGTAGATTTAAGAAACATTTTTATTTCAATTTTAGCCTAAAGTAGAGATATACATGTCAGAGCTGAAGTGATGTGTTGACTTCGTGTCTGGCAGTGAGTGACAAATATGAGTGAGAAAATTGCTGGTATGGATTTAAATCTGGGAAAACAATGGGTTGAGCTACTAAGGCATGGCATGACATGGCAGTGAGCTAAACTGCTCCTCTGGTGAGATGCTTGTATGTGGTGTTTTAAAATATGTCTGGTATGCATGATGAAGTCATGTCAAGTATAAACAGTTAAAGGACCAAAGAAAGGCAAATCATCAGTGGGAGAACAATGTCATGATGTCACAAAAATAAGTAAGTCATTGCAAAAAGAACTGGGATCACAACCTTCAAGATGGAATACTAGAAACCTTCTGAGATGCCAATATGCCAGTACTGCTCCATATTATCGTAGCTTGGGAAAGAAAATCAGGTATTCAGAAACATCTCATAAGAATCAGATACATCACAAAAGTGTCCCTGGTAATGGGAAAAAGAGAAAAGTGCTGGAACAAGTGCTTGTGACTAGTAGATGGTCAACAGCATCCTTTATTATACGAACTGGAGTATCAGAAAGGGACTGGAAAACTGTGGGCTAATGTCCCTGGAAATAGTAATGTATGGAGCTCATTCCATATAGACAGGAAACAAATCGGTGTATCCTGCTTCCCAGTTAGTGCTGTCTCTAGGCAAGACTGAGTCATTGTCTCCTTGTTTTGTCAGCAAAATGGACAATTACTGTGCTATCTGTGCCATCTGTTAGTTAAATACTAATTTTAAGTGTTACCTTATCTGGAAATTTCTGCATTAACTAGAAGAAGGTTTAGGTTCCTGATTTTATGTGCATTGTGTTGCTTGTAAATAGGTGCCTAAAATACTCTGAAGTGTTTTATATGAATTCTCACTTACTGTGTTTGTTGTGGTCACCTTCTGCATATGGGCATCTAGCCAGGAAAAAGTTGCCTGAAATCTCCACTTACTGCACATTAAATTGCCTTGTTATGGTGTGAGTAGCCTCTAGACTGCTTGCAAAGGTTCTTGGCTGGTGTTTCTTACTGTGTTCTGATAACCATCAGATAGATAGATTACAAAGATATATATGTTTTGTCTTCATCCCAGCTTCCCATTTACTTCCCTAACTGTGGCCTGTGTTGGTATGAAAAGCAGCTCTCTATCTCTCTCTTTCAGAATGCATGATATGACGCTGTTAACAGGAAAACACAAAACTTGTTACCCAGATCCAAATCCTTTCAGAAGATCTATCTCCTCAACTCCTATAAAACAGGAGGGGGAAGAAAAGGACTGGATATGGGCCCCTGGTGTGCTAAGCAGAAGACTGTAACCAATCATTTTACAAAATTTTACCTGTGTTTAGCATCATCTATTGAGTCTGCACTTGGCACAACTGAGTTTCGAACTGTCTGTGGACTGGTCTATCTCTAATCACTGGATGTAGGAGCTCGAACCTTGTTTCAAGTACCAGGGTGCTAGATCAAAGGACTTCTTACTTCCAATTTAGTTTTAAAGTTAGTAGTAATTATGCTATCTTTCTCTTCCATGGATAGTCTGGGCTGTACCACAGGTCAGAGCATATTTTCATTGCATGCTGATTTAACTCAGAAGGTTTCTGCTGGATTAGGTGAGATACAATGCATATGGGAGGAGAGATCCTCTATCTGTAAGTGCTGCTGTTAAGCAATATTTCTGGATTTCAGACTCATTTGGAGGCTGCTTAATTTCCAAAATAAGCTTCTCTGATTCTCCATATATAATCTGCATACTCTACAAGCAGACAGGGATCAGCTATTCACTCCACAGCCTGAAATGCCTGAGGCTCTTGTCTCTGCTTATATCCATTAGAGGTAAACCAAGGCTGATTATAGGGAACACTGTACTTCTGATCATGTCAATGAGCATAGCTAGCAAGTGTTCTGGGGGCAGATTCTCATCTCATTTGCATTGGTGCAAATCAAGAGTAATTGAGTTATTCCAGATTCAGAGCAGGCGAACTGCCTTAATAGGATTTTCTGTCTCAATAAAGATATTATTGAATTCAGCCAGTGACTCTGTTTTGACACTGTTTTCCTTTGATTTTATGCTGATATACGGTGTTTAGCATTAGTTCAGAGCAACGTCTACATTGTGTAGACAAGGACACTTGGGAACAAAGTACATTTGAGTCGCAGTTTTGGGACCACATATTTGCTGAACAGGGTGAGGTAGAGCAGTTACTCCTAAAAGAGGCCGTTTCCAGCAAGTCACGTACCTGCGTGCGGGCGTGAGGGCCCCAATCAAGCCCAAGCTCCAAGGAAGCCAGTAGCCTCTTGTGCCATGATTACTTGCTGCAGAAATGGTTGAAGAGAAAGGCATCTCATGCAGCAGAATGACATTAAGCTGAGAGATAAAAGGCACTTTAAAAAAAAAAAAAAAAAAAAAAGAGAAGCTTTAAAGATGATTTAAAAACAGAAAATTCTTCACTTGACTCTTTAAGACAGCATAAGCCTCTTTTTGTTTCCTGTCTATTTCGGCCTGTTCCTGGTCAAGAACGCCACAGCTAATAATTGTGTCAGAAAACCTTCCTGTCTGAAAATGATCTCTTCCTAATGGATAGATGATACCATATGGTTTCATATGTCATAGATGGAGAGAGAACATATTGGACGACTGGCCACAGCTGGCAATTCGTGTTAGTGCCATATGGATAAATGAGCGAGCTCTCCTGCATTGTGTATTTCAAGTAAACCATTTATCTAAACAGGTGCTGACCCACTGGGAATGCATTTTTATGGTCAAGCTTGCAGCATGCAGCGACACGAGCAGCTTTGTTCACCCCTCCTTTGTCTGCAGTGCAAACCCACGACATTTATGTATCATTTGCCTCCATTCTGCATAACTCCAATGTCCATAAAAGCGCACCTGGGCAGACTCTTTGTAAATGAGACCTGAGTCTGGCTCATTGAACTGTGTGGATATTGTAAGACCAGTCTCCTAAATCCTCTTTGGGAATCAGTCTGTGATATTCACTTCTAATAGATATTGCTATATCATATGCAGGGGATTAAAACCACCCCATTTATGAGGCTATATAAATAAAGAATCAGACTTTCCACCTCCTTGAGCTACTGTGCTCCATCCCAGATGAAATTTTTACACTCCTTTCCTCTCCATGCCATAATTGCCTCTTTGTCTAAACATGCTTCATTTTGGAATTCCTCTTGCTTACATTCCTAATATGTGTGGTTCAAGGTACTCGCTGACTGATTTATGCTAGGCTTGTGTGGCTCCCTTGGAAATGGAGCAGAACACATTCCATCCACCTGCGTAATAAAACCAGCTGGTGCAGGGTGGGAGCGCTCAAACTGCAGCAGAAACAAAATTCACCTAAGTTTTGACTCAGTTATCTGTCTCTCTATCAGCTCTTCTGATTGTAGTATTAAAATCATGCCTAGGGAGCAAGCCCTTATGAAAAAAAGCAAAGTCTCTAATTATGCTGTTTATTCTAATTATTCTGTTATTTCTGTGTCACTGCCAGCACCAGATACTGGGGTGAAGGGAAATGTTTTTTCTGCATTTCTGAGCAAGTATTTTGATAAAATCACAGCCCTTTTAATATGATCCTAACATTCAGAAAGTTTTAATATCAGTAAAACTCTCTGGGCTCCTTCTGGAATCACTGAATCACAGAGTGGTTTGTGTTGGAAGGAACCTTTAACAGTCATCTAATTCTACCCCCCTGCCATGGGCAGAGACACCTTCCACCATACAAGATTGGTCAGAGCCTTGCAGTCCTCACCTTGAATGTTTCTAAGGATGAGGCATCCACCACCTATGTGGGCAACCTGTGCCAGTGTCTCACCACCCTCACTGTAAAATACTTTCTACCTACTCTAAATCTACCCATTTTTAATTTAGATCCATTACCCGTTGTCCCATTATTGCAGGCCTTACTCAAGTCTGTCCCCATCTTTCTTATAAGCCACTTTGAAGTTCTGAAAGGCTGCAGTAAGGTTTGTTCTTTGCCTCTTTCCATCAGCTCTACAAGCAGTGTAATTCTTGTTTTTATCACAGGAGGTAAGATTTTATATGAGAATAAATTTAGTCAGTTTGGTGGTAAATCAATCTACAGTCCAAAGCTCAGGTAAGTAATTTCATGAATGAGATTTGATTTGGATTCCCTATTCACAGCTGTATCAACCCTATGGTATGCAAAGAGGGAAAGAGTTATTTTGGCTAGGAAAATCAGGAATTCTGCAGTGGTTGGAGGAATAAGCCTAACAGTCACCCCATGCTTTTCCCTGCTCACCAGTTTCACATCACTAATAGTTCACTTGTGGCTGCTTGTGAAGTGAGAAAACAGAATAAACCTCAACCCAACACTATTTCTTATCCCCTGTCAACTACTCTGCTGTACCCACATTGAAGATGCCTGTTCCCTTGTGTTTGTTCATTTGTGCTCATCTCTTCCAAACAGGAGTTAAGCTTTTGTAGCGTAACAGTAATAAGGCAGCTTAAATAGCAACTTCTCAGCTGTGTTTGGTGCACACTGTGCTGCGGGAGATTAAAAAGAAAATCAGAAAGTGCGTGATGGAGATTAAGATGGTTTTGAATTGCTGCATAGAAGACTGAGTCCCCTTTGTGCCTCTTATTTGCTGTTTGAAGTACCGTTACTTAAGCTCAACGTTAGGGGGGAATGAAAAAAAAGTCTTCCTGAGAGGATGTGAGAAGCCATTTCAAAAGACGATGCCTCTCCAGTAAATAAAGCACAAATGTTTTGGGTCAGCACTGAAAGGGTGGATGAGATGGAGTTTCACCCAAAAGAAAACTTGTTTAACCAGAAGTCTTTCAAATCTCCTGCCTGAGATAAAGAAGATCAAAGTGTTTAAACACGTTGATCCACTACTGAGGAAAATTTAGTGCTGGCAACAGACAGCAGCTGCAGTGGAGCTGGTGTGTCTAAACTCACAGCGGGGGACTAATTGCTCTTATGGATATAGGTTTGCTTTAAAAACCAGGTCTGAAGGATCGTCATTCTCATTCAGAATGATGGAGATCTATTGATAAGAAGTAAAATACCAATCTACACTACACAGCAGCAGGAGGAATATAGTCCTGGGAGCTGAGCAAGAGGGATGCATGAGGATCCTCTGCTGTTATTCAACTTCTATTGTGTGGGGAAAGTTCCCATCAATTTACTTGAGATGATAACATTAGCTTGACACTCTCCTTGCTAATTAAATGTGGAAGAGTAGCTGAAGTCAAAACTTAATGTCATTGTCCTGAGAGATAGCTTGGAAAGGGATGCTTTTGCCATTAGAGAATTACAAATTTTCTACAGAAGCAGAAATGTTATTTTTATGCAATTTATTAGCTGGGCAGGGATGGGATAGTAGTAAGGCTGATTAGAAAAAATAATTCAGTGAACTATTCCCGAATTCAGTGAATTTTTCCTGGTACAAGCACAGCTGTAAAGATATTTGTGACAAGTCAGGTGGAGGGGCTGTTATGGCATCTCATTAAACAGGTTCCTTCTTGCTGTCCTAGCACGTGAAAAAATGTGTGCTCCTGTTTAATTAAGGGGCTAAATAGAAGGTCCAAATTGAGGGTTAGTGATGAGGCTTTTCTCATGGCACAGGAACTAAGTGGGATTTTTGCATTTGGGTGTGAATATTCTGAGGTTTGAGTTCTTCTGAATGCCCATTTTTTATTTATTTTAAGGGAAATTAAGAAAAATGCTGCAATTCTTATCTACAGCATATTCTTTACAAGGTATCATCAGAGGTACTCAGTAAGAAAAAAAGGCGGCTCAGCCACCCCAGTCTTTCCAGTTGAGAAGGAGAGACGTCATGGCTCTGGGAGGAAATTAAATGCTCCTGTGCTGAGTCACTACAGTACAGTACAATATACCAATCTAGCTCCAGCTGTTCAGCCCTCATGTGCCATTTGTAGTTATTTGGAGAACAGAAAATCTCTCTATGTGCATATATATGTGCATGTGTGTATGTACATATATGTAGATACATTTGTTTGTGTGTGTGTGTCCAGCCACATAATTAAATGTGTATGCTTTGACCTTTTTTAATACCACCTCATTCTTGCGATTTTCCAGAAGTATCTAAATTATTCACCCTGGGTTTTCAGAATAGGCAAAGTAGGGAGCAAAGGGCATTCAGAGGCCACAGACTTCTCCTGTCATCACAAATGAAAGCCTTTTCATAGCTCTAACCTTGATTGCTCCCTTGCAGTAGGGACTCCTGTTAAAGCCATTCAAATGTCAATATGCTGCCTAAATACAAGAGGTAAATTCTTCCATGGTTTCCAGAGAGGGCATCACAGCATGCCTACATTTGCCTCAGCATGAGGGCCAGCAGGACAGTCTACCAAGCACACAGCAACAAGGTAGACATGATGTGTTGTGGGCTGCAGAGGTAGAATACAGCTATGAATGTATCCTCTGATGAATTAAAGGTTTGATTCATTTGGTATGTCCCAGGACATCCAACCTGGCCTTTCTTTACTGATTTGGAAAGGTGCAGGTCTTCCTTAAGTGACGTGTCAGACCCACCAGCCCAGAAGATGCCTGACATAGGTGGTGACATCTCTCAGGGTCAGAAACACACTTGGTCAGACACCTGTAGACCACTGCCCATACCCCGTTAGGCCTGTCAAGTCTTGGGGTGTGATCACATTGAGCTGGAGGGAGAGGCACAGGAGAAGGAATCACAAGTTCCGGCATGATCCACCGGGAGTGTTTCCCTTTCTCAACACCCTCCCTAGCAGTGTTACAGCACCAGGAAGCGAGGAGTCAAGGGCGAGGAGCACATCCTCCCAACACAGAAGCACTCAGATTCAGGAGCAGTGTCCTTGCCCTCTCTTCACATTGTATTGTTCTTATTAATGCAGCTATCTGGCCTACTACCTGTTGGTCCACTCTAGAAGCAATATAATTTTTAAATTTCTGAGAAAACAGCTTTTAAAAATATGTTCAAATATTATTTAATGTCCATTTCAGGTATCATTAATTCGATGCAATGGTTATACTGAGAGATTTCACTTCGTACATCTTCTTAATCATTGGTGTTGCGTATTTTGTTTTCTACCCTTAAGAAATTTGCCAAGACAGATTTTTCAGTGGATTTTTTGAGGTGAAAGTGAAAGTGGCAAGTGGCATAAAAACTTTGCAGGGAATTCCCACTTTTCTTCAATATTTCCAAGCCAGAGGATGTCAAAGTTCAAATTACTTAGAAAATTACCACATTGGATCTGTAAGGTGAGATGCAGCAGTATTCATAGTTTACAAGAAACGTGGGGTCCATATAGCTTAGTCCACAATTTCCAGCCTTTATTAGGATCAAGTTTTGCATCCTCGAGCTCAATAGTTGGGCTCCTCTAAACTTATCAATGTCAGCTTACCTACCCTCTGGCAAAAAAAAAAATAGGGGCAGCAATTACCCATCCTTTGAAAGCTTTGGAAGGGTTTTGGATTAGATCAGCAATGGATAAAGGGGAAAACTATTCCTTCCATTTAACAGCTTTAACGAAAAGTGTATTGATGGTCAAATTACATTTTATTGCTGGTCAAGGCTCTGCTGAAAGACCTGAAGCCGCTACAGAATCAAGGAACAATTACAGAAACATCTGTTGTGAACTGGGCAACATACTATGATACTTTTCTAGGCAATACAAAAACTCTTTCTTTTACAACGACATTTTAAATACGCACTTCAAATAGGCCAGAAGAAACATTTTTACTTATTAAATTAACTCAACAGAAAAAATATTTTTCCCACAGATAAAGGAGTAGCTGAAAAAATGATCCAGAAGCCAAAGAAGACTTTTTTTCCACAGTAGACCAGGAAAATATTTATTTTGGCTATGCTATTGCATAAAAGTCATATTTTAATGCTTTGAATTTTGCTATATGGATTATGAGCATGTCAAAGCAAATTTTGAAGTACAATCCAAAAAAAGGTTTTGCATGTGCAAGAATGATGGCTTTCTAAAATGTTTGCAAGCCTTGATCAGATGGATATTGACTCCTATAATGTTTTGGGTTGGAAGGAACCATAAAGATTGTCTAGTTCCAACCTCCTTGCCATGGCAGGGACACGCTCCACTAGACCATGCTGCTCCAAGCCCCATCCAATTTGGCTTGGAACATTTCCAAGGAGGAGGAATTCACAACTTCTCTGGACAGCATGTTCCAGTGCCTCATAGTATGGTGTGTTAATTTTAAACTCTGCAAATAGAGGACCAAGTTTTCTGTGAGAGAAAAGTTGTTGCCTTTTGATACAATTTCTTTGTCCACCTGAAATCTAAGTTCAGTGAGTGAAATTTGCACAATCGAAGCAGCTCAATCAAGGTTGCAACTTTGCAGGCTGATGGAAATGCCCTGTTTCTTTGCTCCAGTTGACCAGAAGAGGATATTTTGTCCTTGAGTTCTCCTGGCTTGATAAAATAAGTTATTTGCCAAATTTGTTATTATTTGCTATTGCAATACTTTGAACAGTGTCATTACTGAAATGCTGCTCAGCCTTTGTCAGTGTAGCATTAAAATTAATGAGTGGTGGAGCAGTTATTCATTTACACTGAGAAAACATATCTTGGGGTGAGACTCACTGACTGGTAACTCATTCAACTAAAACTAGACATGTAACTTAGACTAGGCCATAGCTCTTTAACTTCTATTATACAGATGTCTGAAGTTAGCTGGATACATCTCTGATGACCAAAGCATATGCAAGAAAATGAGACTTAGGTATGGCACAGTTAAAAGTAGAACATGAAAGCTAATTTTTCACACAAAGCATATCTGCTGATCTTCCTTCAAGTGAGAAAGAAGAGCTTGGTATGCAAAGAGCACAGCACTGCAATTCATTGATGAACATTAAAATGTAATTCTTCTGCGATGCATTCGACATCCTTTACTTGTGTTATCATTTCCTAGAAGTCCAATTTTTCACTTGAAATTACTACACACCAAGAAAATTATCTTATTTCTGAGAAGCCTCCAAAGCCTCCACTGTGCAACCTTTTTTTAATCTCTTCTATAAGCTACTTAAAAAACAGCTTCACCCTTCTTAAAGGAAAAAAAAAAAACCAAACTCAAACCCTTAAAAATAACAACCAAACAAAGAAAATATAAGAGACAAAATACAGTGAAATGGCCCTTACAACAGAACTGGAACAGACTAGGATGTGAAAAACACCCACTGCACTGGGGCACCATTCTGGCTGTTGAAGTTCAAAATTGCACAATTCCCTGGGCAGCTTGTTCTAGTGTCTGACAACTCTTTCAATGAAGGGATTTTCCCTGATATTCAATCTAAACCTCCCCTGGCACAATTTCCTCTTGTCCTGTTGCTTGTTACCTGGGAAAAGAGACCAATCCACACCTTTCTAAAACCTTCTTACAGGGAGTTGTAGAGAATGAAAAGGTTATGGTGGTGGTTGGGCTTCAGTCACTGCAAAGCAAAATGCCATCTTACAGAAGGGTGTCCTTTGGCTCTGCATAACCCAAATAGACTCTCTTCTGCTTTCATTTGCTGCCTTTTGGAACATGCCTATGATCTCCAAACACATCAGCCATGCCTTTCTGTTCTCCATGGGGGAACAAAATAATGAGATGTTGTCCTCTGAGCAGGGCTTCATTTGGGAGGATGATTTTCAGCTCATTTCTTCTTGTCCTGTCTCCTCTTCCTGCCTCGCTCCACTTAGTCGCTGTGTCAGCGTCATCTCTTGCAGCACAGGATGATAATGGAAAAGGAGCTGGAGAGAAATATGCAGCACAGACACAATCAGAAGCAGCAGAGACCAGTATATGCAGGCATATGTATTTACTCCTGCTCCTTAGTGTCTCCAGTTCATCAGACTGTCCTCATTCAGCCACAGCCCTCTGAGGGAACACTTGACTTCAAGCACATGTTGAAGCTCTGATGTCCCTGGTGAGACTTAAACCTGTACTTAATGGTAAATGTCTGCTAAAAGAATTATTTGCAGTTGGAACATGTTTCCTACCTGGAAATGAATAACTGCTTTGTGGGTTCTCCTATCAGGAGCAAAGATAAAGTATTCTTGGCCAGAAAAGCAAGTTAGTATGAATGTCCTAGGTGAGGATATGTCCATGACCTTTCCTCACCCTCCCACTGGCAGCCAAGTAGCCAGGCCATCTATGACCATTTCTGGTGTCTTTGAGGTTGGCACTAATTGCTGTCTCAGGAAGAGCAAGGTGGGCCCTGTCATCAGGAACTCAGTTGATACCACAGTAATTCAGGGGCACCTCACCTACTGTGAGTTAATCAAAGCAGGACACCAGCTAGGAAAATCTCTGCTCTTTCCAGCTCTGAACACTGCTTAGACCCTCCAGTTGCTTTTTTAATATATGATACATTTGGAAATAGAGTGTCTGAAAACCCCCAAGCAGGCAAACTCCAAAGCAATCCAACCATCAAAAGTCTGGACTAAAGAGCACAGGTGGCAAGAAATTTTTCTTTCCTTGTGTGTGAAGATGCCTTGTTTTCGCAACACTTCTAATGAAAGCATTTTTATTTTTGGATGCTCTTTAGGGTAAAATGCAATACATCAAAATAAATCATTGCATCGTATGCCTGTTACAAATGAAAGCTGATGCACCAAATGTCAGGGTTGCTTGCTTTGATGAATCAATGAATATTGACAGTTTTGCTAACTGTGTAAGAAAGAAATGGCAGTGAAGGGGAAATGTTGACTTGATACAAATATATAAATATATTAATTAAATTTCAATAAGATCATACAGATTTTGTGATAATATTGTTTCAAATAAGGCAAAATGTCTCCTTGTGCTTTAATAGAGAAACTGTGTATCTTTTCCCTTCCCATATTTTCACTTACTAAATGAATTCAGCAAACACCATCTTTGAAAAGGCATTCATTTCAACTGTTCTGGAAAAAACTGATCAGACCAAGAACATTGGCTTCAAGGCCACTCTCCTTCCTGTGAGACAGGGAGTATCTGTGTGATAAATTACCTGTGGGTGAATGCTAAGTCTTTAATGAGAAAAAACATGCTCTGTTGGATTCAACCTTTCATGTGAAAGCTGTTTGGGACCTTACCTAAAAGAATGTGCTAATCAAGAGAAAACCATAACTACTGTCTTGTCAATGGACACAAATGAATAAGCCTGGTTAAAATGAGGTTGAAGTGAACTCAGAAAAAGAACCAAAAAAGAGTTTTTCTGTGCTGTTTTCTGAGAGCTTGCTTTACACTGCACAGTGATTTATGGCAATTGGAATCTCACTATTTCTGCAATTAATATTAGTGGATGCTTCCTATTCAGAGGAATGTTAATCATAATAATGCAAATGGAAGTATTATTGGAGCTATGCTTCAAAGTTCGTATTTCATATTGAGCTGAAAGTTCAGTACCCAGCATCATTCTCAATGGAGCATTCACATTGTATGGATAGATGGATGTGCACCAAAGGTAAAATAACTGAATTAATATAAGCCAGAATAATATGCCTGGCATATAGCTTCCCATTTTCCCATTTTACTGTAAGGATCTGATTTTCAGGCTTTTTAAACCAATAATAAATTATAGCAATGCACTGTTAATTACACCTTACAGAAGTGGCATATAGTATGAATTGCACTGTTGATGGACTTAGATTAAGTTTCTCGTGCTTATTTTTAGCATGTCAAAGGCAATTCATTTCCAACTGGGCCATGTTTAAAAGTTTGGAGTGAAAAAACTGTGTAATTATTTCCTAATAGAAAGAGAATATTGGTGACAATATTTTATCCTACATATCTTCTTGCACTAAATATATTAATGGGAAAGGAAGAAGCAAGAACACATATTAATTTCAACATGTGTTTAAAAGATATAATGAGTATTTATAAATTTTGCTTCTGCAAATATTTTCTAAATTGTCCTCTTCATATTGTTACCTCCCTCTGTGCTCCCTTAGATAATTTCTTAGCTTGTGATTGGTTTCTTTATGATTGTTGATGCTCTGGAAATATTTGGTCCCTGTCCTTTTTCATTCTTTTTCTTCCTTTCCTTTCCTTTCCTTTCCTTTCCTTTCCTTTCCTTTCCTTTCCTTTCCTTTCCTTTCCTTTCCTTTCCTTTCCTTTCCTTTCCTTTCCTTTCCTTTCCTTTCCTTTCCTTTCCTTTCCTTTCCTTTCCTTTCCTTTCCTTTCCTTTCCTTTCCTTTCCTTTCCTTTCCTTTCCTTTCCTTTCCTTTCCTTTCCTTTCCTTTTTTTTTTTTTAATGGGGGTGAAAGGGTTTTGTTGGTCTGTTTTTCTCCCCACGGGTTTTGATTTATAAAGAGGGTGAGTGGGAAGAGGGGATAATAGCAATATTTAAAAAAAGTCCTGCTGGCTTTTATTAAAAAATGCATAAACTTCAAGCTTTTGAAAATAATTCAGAGCTCATTCAGAAACATCAATTAATATTTCAGAAAATAAATTACCCACATAAATAAATCAATGCTATACATGCCTTTTTGCTGTAGCAGAAAGGTGTTTTTAATTTTCATCCAAGAGAAATGTAACTACCATATTAAAATTGTTTATCAGGAGGTGACTGTGGAGGATACTGTGCATGTAGTCAGTAGGACCCTACTTTTTAGGGAGCACAGAGCTATGACTGGAGCTGAAATGTCCATCACATGACATAATTATACTCTTGATAGGAAAAGAAAGAAGTTCTTAGGTGGGGACCATATTTTAGACTTTGTGGATCTGTATTCAAATCCAGTATAAACATCCTGTATAGCATCAAGGAAAGCATTTTGGTCCAGGACTTCAAGAATATCTCAAAACTCAGCTGAGTGAGAAAGAGATGCCCAAATAACTTTAAGGACTAGATCCAACAGGTACTGCTATAAGACTTATTCTGTATCCTGTGGTCTGGATTAGGCAGTTATATGTTCTGAATACCTGAGTCTCACCTTTTCTGAATCACTTTACATTATTTGGGCCTGTTCTTTCAAAATGGCATTCAGGTCATGATATAAATACAGATGTACTGACATTTAGGGGTTTGTATTGTTTTGGTTGGATTTGGTTTGGTTGGTTGGTTATTTTTTTTGTTTAAGAGATGAAATCACTTTGATGTTGCATTTGATGGGTCATCCCAGAGATATACATGTAGGCATGTCACAGTAACTTTCAGAAGACAGGTGTAAATGCAAGAGCAACCTTAAACCCTCAGTTTCTAACCATGACTGCTAAAGGAGCAGAGCAGACCACTTATATTTTCTGTGCTGCAGTTTATTCTCCAAAGTGGGAATAATAACACTTCCCTGCCTTGACAAACAGTTTTAAAATACTTATATTGAAAATCAGGAGTGGTATAGGTATTATGGTGACAGGGGATCCCAAGACTACCAGAGTCCTGAGAGAGGAAAGTGAACAATTTATTCTCACTACCTCCTCATTTCCAGGTCTCACAGAAAAGCATTCTGGTGAGTGATGGCCTCTTCTGCTTTTGTTTTCTTCTATTTGAAGTGAGCATCACCAAGAGAGGATACTCAGAAAATTAATTCAGATTGGCTTAGATAAGGACTCTGTGATGTTGATTAAAAACCATCCACAGGGCCATTAGTGAAGTGAGATAATAAATGAAAATGTGTTGAATCACGTGGGTTTTCTAGTGGGGGAACATCAGGGAGCATTCCTGAGTCCAGTCTTCTTTAAATATCTTCATTCATTAGCCAGAAGACAGGAAAAGAGTACATGTTAATTAAAATCACAAATGATCCAAATTGGGAGGCACTGCATAAATCAGCAAAAATAGAGAGACTAGAAACCTTAGGCAGGAAATGACAAAATGAGATGCGGCTTTGAAAAATGCATGTGGAGGAGAAATAGTCTGTACGAGAGCACAATCAGCAGCAAGGAGTGTTCTTGAAGAAGCAGAATTAATTGGAAGAAGACAAAGGATGTGGACCATGGAGTAAAGGGCAACGTAGCAGAGCAGCTATTTAAAGGTGACCTTTGCACCTTTTCAATAGACAGCTTGGATTCAAATTAATTTGCAATTGGCAAGATTCAAAGGTCAATGCAGTTTTGGACCATATATGCAGAAAGAAGTTGCCAAAGAAAGACATGGAATCCCACGTCCCTAACAGTATGCTACCATATCACTCTGCCTTCTATTATTTTTTTTTCCAATTCTTCAAGATCTTGTGCACCAGAGTGAATGTAAAATGGATGCATATCTGACAAAGTGGGTAACCTGGGAGAGCTGATGGGTCTGACAAATGTGGCTTTCAGTGAAACTACACACACCCTCTTTCTGTGTTCTCTGCCTTTCCAGTCTATATGGGACATGGTCTCCCTGAGACAAGGAAAGGGGCTAAGAAAAGGGACTTGAGACTAACTAGCTAATGAGAGGCCGAAGAGGAGCCCCAGTGCTGCTCTACACTTTTGTTGAACCTCCTGCTTGTAGTGTGGTAGGTTTGTGACACATGCATCATTAAATTTGGACTCTTCGATGCCACACGCAATTTCACAGGATATAGTTTACTGATGTGAGAGTGGAAACAGCAAGAGGCATCTTTGGAAGATCTCAGCCATTTCTCTCTAACAAAGGAAGAAGACTTAAAACTAGATATTTGGGATAACCATATAAACTAAAAAAATATATATTTTTATTTTCATCTTCTGAAGCCTGTGAAAACACAGAAGAGGAAAGGAACAACTGCTGTGTTAATTGGAAACTCTTGAAGCTCCTGTAGAGGAGTTGATGAATTACTCTTTTGGCAAGGGGGTGGATGTTTGCACAGTTGGTCAAGGACAGGCACCAATTCTGAGTGCTGTACAAAAAAAATTAGTTTGTATTTACCAAATGCATTTCTTTCTATGAGATAACTAAGCATACCCTAGTAGTGCTGATGTGACATTACATCAGGAACCCAGTATGTATAGATCACCGTTTTAGATACCCCGTATAACAGTAAGTAGTTGTTTTAATTTATTTTTCTATAGCAAATAAGTTAAAAATCACTGAACAAAACACTGATTTTTTTCTATGTCTGTGTATTTTTCAGGTAGACTGAGAATAACACGTCTAGGTTAAAACAGTATCCTACAAGAAGCATTTGATGGATTGTTCCTAGATATTTCTAAGAAGGCAACTACCAAAAGTGAGTACTAATTCCAGTACCTGGGATGTTTTAATCATGTTTTGTTGTTTAAAATAAAATTATGATATTTGTAATGTTTCTTGAGGAGATTTCCCTAATTGGAGTCATGAGAAATTTCACTAATTTCTCTGGAACGGGTCTATTATTGACCCATGTCTATTTTTATTAGCTGACAAGGATAATTTGAATCACAGTCTCAGTCATGGATTCATTTCTGCTGTGCCAGGCACTCTAGAAACATAGACATTCTCTGCATGAAATTACTTATGTCTTAGTAGAAGTCAAGAAACTATGGAAAGTGACAGACAGAGGAGACCCATGGATGTGATAAGAAAGTGCTGGTCAGTATGACAGGCAATGCTAATAGCACACCTGCAACCTAGTCCTTGTCAGAATTTTAGATGTTGCTGCAGAGAAAGAAAGTCACTAGCAAGGTAATTTTATATGTGTTTATTGAGATCAGCATGAAAGAAAATACAAAAGCACTCATTTGAAAATCCAGTGCATAGACCATGGAAAATGCATGGGTTGATTGGATGCAGACAGCCTAGTTTTGAGAGAAATGGGGAAGGAAACTCAATGCTATATCTGGAAAAATGGCCTTTGTATCCAGGGAATATAATCAGGGCAAATTTACACCTGTGATGTAAGTGACAGAAAGGAATTCTGCAGTAATTGACATGTTCAAAGATAAGGACTGAGTTAAGAGATTTACCTAGATGGGTAGAGAGCAAGGAAAGGCATTATTTGTAGTATGATACACAAAACATACTTTGAATGTATGTGTAGCTTCAGTGTAACTGGGAAGTGGCAACTGGAGTGGACAGGAATATGAGTTGAAGATGATATCAAGATTACAGGATAGTGGCATTGTCCACAGTGATCAAGAGGGAATGTTGCTTGGAGATCATTGCTGGGACATGTCAAGCAAAGCTGGGACTATTCAGTAGACAGAACATTACAAGGAAATGGTAGAAAAGCAGAAGCATGAATCAA
This sequence comes from Molothrus ater, assembly GCF_012460135.2. Lineage (NCBI taxonomy): Eukaryota > Metazoa > Chordata > Aves > Passeriformes > Icteridae > Molothrus > Molothrus ater. The sequence continues at coordinate 85,289,424 of NC_050479.2, forward strand.
CAAATCGTGGAATATTTGATGCTGGCAGGGACCACTGGAGATTGTCTAGTTGCCTTTCAAATCAAAACACACTTTCTTGGAGAATGTTGCTGAGGGGTGATATTTAAGAACTTTTCACTTAGAACTGAAGAGCTGGGGCACCTGTGGCTCTTGCCACATAAAGAAGCAGCAAATGTTCACCTCAGCCTGGGAATCTTGATATGAGTGATGAGTGGAGAGAAAGAAATGTCTGTTAATATTAAAACTACAAGTACAGTAGGAGGAGTCCTAAAAGTCAAAGCCATGAATATAAAGTGATATTTAAATTAAATTGATGCAGAATTATGTGTACTTGCTAGACAGAATGAAAGTGATTAGTGAACACCAGTGCTTTAATCACCAGCACTACACAGATACTGGCATAAGAAAGAAGAGGCAGTTCCCAAAGCATGAAAATTTTGCCTACGAGTCATGTCCTGGACTTTGTTCATTGCTCCTTAGGGAGAAACCATGTACTCCTATAAGGAATTAAATTGTGCTTTTTTTTTTTTTTTTCATAATCTTAGACTCATAGGAAGGTTTGGTTTGGAAGAGACCAAGAGACCATAAATATCATTTAATTCCAGTCTCCCCCTGCCATGAGCAGGGAAGTATTAGGGCTGGTGTGAGCTGAAATGTTGTGTCTGTAGCAAGAGTTCAAAAAGTTAACCCCTGAGAAAGATCTCACTGCAAGATAATGACTAGGCATAAAAAACAAAGAGAAAGAAAAAGGGAAAAAGAAAAAGAGTAAAAGTATTTTCAAAGTCAAGGTTTCATAGTAAGTGGTAACAGTATAATGAGGTGACAGAAAACTGAGTGGAGTAAGGAAAAGAAGAAGAAATCTCTAAAGTAAAACTTCTCAAATTTCTGGGAGTCGCTGCACATGACAAGCTCTCTATTAAGAGATAAAAATTTCAGAGGACATGTCTAAATACCTTTTTACTAAAGGCGAATTCTTACTTGTCACTGTAATCTGAAGACTTTTTCATTACAAAATACTACTCGTTTCAAAATGCAGTCTTTTACAACCATGATGCATTTGATAACCTTTTTGCTACCAGGAGATCTGAGTAGTGACATAAGGTCAAAGAGTCAATAATAGAATCCAAATCAGTTATTTCCTGTGGAATCACAGTATTTTTCCCCAGTTATGTCCAACGGGGTAGTGGAGTCAGTCATGCCAGCTATGAGGCACATTTTCCCCTCAATGGGTCTTTCCAGAGCTGTTTCAAAGGTATGCCATACTAGCTGGTCCCATACTATCTGCGAAGTCTTGGAATTATAGAATGTTTGGAGATGGAAAGAACCTCAAAGATCATCTAATTCCAAACCCCCTTCCATGGGCAAGGACGCTTTTCACTAGACTAGGTTGCTCAAAATCCCATCCAACCTGGTCTTGAATGCTTCCAGTGATGGAGGAGTCACAGTTCTCTGGGCAACTTGTGGCTGTGCCCCACCACTCTCACAGGAAATAATTTTTTATTAATACCCAATTTAAACCTGACCTCTGCCAGACTGAAGCCATTCCCTCTTGTCCTGTCCCTCCATGCCATTGTCAAAAGTCCTTCTTTCAGCTATTTTATAGACCCCTTTAAGTTCTGGAAGGGGCTCTAAGGTCTCCCTGTAGCCTTCTCTAGGCAGATCAACCCCAACTCCATCAGCCTGTCTCCACAGGAGAAGGTCTCCAGCCCTCTAAACACCTTTTTGTCCCTCTTCAATGCACACACAAGATGAATATGAACAGTACAAATAACAGGGTCTGTTATTTTACTGTCTCATTAAAAGTAACAACATGCCTCAGGGGATATAGTGTTTCTCAGGAGCCGCCAACCTTAATCTGGAAAGAGGATGATTTTTGGAGCTGCTGTCCTCTTGCAGCTCTCAGTGGAAACTGTAGCTCATTGCTGATCAGACTGCTCTTACTCAGGTGAGGAAAGAGGTAGTTGGTATTTGGTACCCAGCTTGAAAACACTGATTGTTATTGTTGACTGTCATGCTATTCTGCTGCAACCTGTGCACTCTTTTCCTTTCTATTTTCCTGTTAAACCATAAGGCAACTCTTATGTCTTTGGGGACTTTTGCAAGCACTTTATATTGATAAAGTTTTGGGAATAAGTTTTTGTAAAAATCCCCTTGTCCCAACAAATTAGAAAATGCTAAACAATGTGTATGTGTTTTCTAATTTCCTTAGGTCCCCTGTCTTCTTAGCCTTGATCAACCTGTCACCAGAGCTGTGTGGCATATCTTCTTGTTTACACTACAAATCCAAGATAAGCATCTTCAGCAACTGTATATTTATACAGCATCTAACACGTTGTGCTCATGATACACTTAAAACCTCCAGGTGCTATAACCATAGAGATGTTACATAATCCTAGGGAGCTTGTCATTCTTCCCACAAGGCATCTTGTTTCAACCCACAATATAGAGAGACATCCTTCTAAAAGGTTCTATTTATTCAAATTAATGTCATGCAGTGTTAATTAAGCATTGATACTTATGGCTTATTCTCTGAGGTGCCAGATCATCATTTTTCTTGAATAACCCTTGAAGTTTGGCTCAAGGTACCGGAGGTATGATAGAAGAGCCTTGTCTTGGAGATGACTAGATTAATTATTTATTTAGTTAGTTGTGTATTCATTTGCTTATTTATTTTTGCTGTCAAGTGCATCAGTTTCCCTAAACCTTTCTCCTCCCATTATTTAGCAGAGGAAGAACTGGAAAACAGCAGGAAGGCTGTAATTAGCAACTTGGCTGTGGAGTATGCAGCAGGTGGGGGGTGGCTGTAGAAACCAGTATGAACTCAAAAGTTTATTACAAGAACTGTTTGTACATTGTCTGTCAATCATTTTCTCCCTGTTTAGATTTGCAAGTGAATTGCAGATGCATTTCTTGGACACATCAGATTTTGCTTTTCTTTTGCTTTGCTGCAGAAATCTATTTTCAGCCCAGTTTTTTTCCTCCTCTTGTGACACGCAGGAGATGTGATCTCACACCCTCCAAAGAACCAAAACACAACAGCAAAGAAATAACAAAGATCCCATCATTACTCTCTTTGGAAAAAGAGATAACTTCATAGCAGGGGAACCACCTTTAGCTGCAGATATAGTGTATCTCAGAGAGATGGGGATACTTATTGCTCATCTTCTTGTAGGTTTAACAAATACACCAAAATATCATAGCATTTTCCTTCTGGAAACCATGTGCTGTGTGGAGAGCATAATGACATAGGCTTAACCCACAGCCTGCCTGCAAGTGCAACAGCTTTTAGCCATACCCCCCACCTCCATGAACAGGCTGAGCCATCCCAATGTTCTGGCACAGTTTTACTGCTTTTATGATCTTACAGAGTTTCACTCAGGGCTTCTTTGTGTATCTCTGGATGATCTCATAATGTACTTTATAGACCTATCTAACAGTGCCATGCACGAGGCCCACACAGCTTGTGTGTGCTGCTGTCAGAGCCAGTGACTGCAAACAGCACAGATGCCTCAGTGGGAGCTGTGCATCCTCAGTTCCCTCTCCATGCCTGCATATCTTCCCCTTGCAGCAGATGTGTAGCTCCTATAAGCACTGTGCTGTTGTCCTAGAGCTGGTCAGAACCCCACTGTGCCATGGCCAAAGCTCTTTGACACCCCTTACTTTGCAGCCCTGACTGAGCAGCACAGCCCGTGGTGCCACGTGCCACCCCTGGGGACTGTGTGCAAGCCCTTGTTTGTCACCCACAGCCATGGTACAGAGAGCTAACTTATTGAGGACTCAAGGCAACTATGCATCCATGAATTATCATCCCAGTTTTCTTTTCATAAAACCATAAATTCATAGACTAACAGAATGGTTTGGGTTGGAAGGCACCGTGAAGACTGTCTAGTTCCAACACTGTACCATGGGCTGGGACACCTTCCCCTAGACCAAGTGGTTCAAAGCCCCATCCAGCCTGGTCTTGAACACCTCCAGGGATGGAGGACCAACATCTTTGCAGCCTCTGCCAGAGTCTCACTACTCTCATAGTGAAGAATTTCTTCCTGATACCTAATCTCACCCTGCCCTCTATCAGTCTGAATGATTTCCCCTTGTCCTGTCCTTCCACACCCTTGTCAAAAGTCCCTCTCCAACTCTCTTGTAGCCCCTTTAGGCACTGGAAGATGCTTTTGCTTACTCATGATAGCTGAGGTAAATTCACTTGTTCATGGCAAAGCTTTCAAATTTTCCAACTGTCCCAACCTAGGCTTGTTTTAATTTACATATTCTCATTAGACATTGACTTTTAGGGTGAGGTGACAGAGGGTGGGGGAGCAAAATTTGCTTTGGGGCACATAAGCATACTTTCCATTTTGCAGGAGAGCATGAAATGTTTCTGTGTGGAAAAGCAGAGCTTTTTCATCCCATTTTAATGCTAATTTTGCAACTGTGTCTGACTATCCTCAACTCTGCTGCTGGGGAAGTTTGTATTTTGTGTGCATTCTCACCGAGGTTAAGAAGCCCCTGCAGGTCGTGAGGCAAAACAAACAAAGTGAGTAGAGGCATTCATTTCTTATGCAACAGAGTAATCTAAACAACAGAAGTATGGAAAAATAATTGAAAGAGAGTTACAGGATCTGTCTTCACCTGGTACAAGAAAGCACCCTTGAGTACTGTTGCTGTAAAACTGTTCAACATGTGTTTAGCTCCTGTGAGGAATCCTATTAAGCCCTAAATTGAAGGACAGGCTTAAGTACAGAAGACAATTTAAAATATACTTCCTCAGGTGAGATTCTTCCCCAGTTCCATTTTCTAATAACAGCATAGTGTTACCAGTGATAATAATGGACAGTCATCAATTTGGTAAGGTCTAATGCCTTAGAAGTAGAACAGTCTCTGTTTTTGCTCTATTGTTAATTTTTGAATAGTTTATTTTCTTCTTTATTTTCTTCTTTCTGCCAAGAAGACACAGTTGTTATCTGGTCTAGGCAGAGAAATAAGTTCTTTATTTTATCAGACTTAAGCTGTTAGCAGGAATGGACTAGTCTGACTTAGCTGAAACTACCATTCTGAACAGAGGTAGTGCTAGTAATATTAACAATATACATAAATGATATGTGTGTAGGTAACTCTTACGCTGTTGGTATATTGCCAGTATATTAACCTAACATGGCATTGTTGGTTAAGGTAGCTACACTGAGTTTTAATAGAGATATCGGAACCTCTGAAATACAGGCCAGCTCAGAAAAGGCAAGTTCCATGCAACCGTGCTCACAAGGACCTTCCAAATCTAGCTGGACCAACCAATACAAGTGCATATGAGAACAGCAACCCAAGTAGAGAGAATCCAAAGGCTGGAGAAATGTTTTTCTGAGCTGGACATCTGGCTCGAGGAGGATTGTTCATCCCTGCATGATAAAAACAATTTGTTTTCTTCAAGGGTTACTAAATGCAAGGTACTTATTGGGAGGGGCAGGCAGGTGCGTGCCTGAGGCATGCACTCAGACCTGCAGACCATTCAGTCCTTTTGAGAAAATAAAAATTAGCTTGGCCAACCTCATGCAGATTTGCTGTCCTGTTTGAGGCAAGCACACAATTCACCTGCAATCCTCATTTTTTGCTGTGACAGGGAACTGGCACTTTCATGTGTAATTACCAGGCATAAAGGAATAATTCTTCTGGCTGTCCCATCAAGGATGGCATAGAAGAGACTCCCCAAGGAGCTTCTTCAACAGGCAAATGCCAAATACACTGTTTATATTTACAGGATCTTAATTCACTCATATTAGACTGTGTATAAATTATGTGGCTCTGCTGGGAAGTGCTCAGCTGCAGAATTTGCTCCAAGGGCTGTTCCCAGTTAGACTCAGCCACACCCTGCCAGATGTTGGCAAAATATCCTTACTGTCCATAAAACATGTGCTCTGGAGTCACAGATGATGGACCTGATGAGGTGAAAGGATCTGAAAGGACATTTTAGCAGTTCTGCACACTTCCTTATGAAGAAGACCATCTTTGACCCTGAGAGCCTGAGGACTGAGTTTCAAGCTGCCATTTATCAGGACAGTGGTTTTGAGTGGTTTCTCTTTATTTTCTCAATTCTATTGTGGGTGGTTTTTTTTAATTTTAATGATGTGACATTTGCCAGGGAAAACATTTTCAGCAATAAATCTCATCAAAATCTCCACCAAAATCTCATCTATTGCTTGACATTAATTTCAATCCTTTCCACTGCAGCTGTCTCCCTGCAGGTTTCATCTTTATGCTGCAAGACAGGAATTTGCTCATCCTGCTCCACTGCTCTCAGAGCAGCCTCTGGGTATTAGATGGTAGTAGGACACAGGGGAAAGTTTTTTATTTTTGTAGTTAAATGCAGTGGCATAATTTTCACATTGTTGCTCTTTGTTTGATCTTTTGATCTCTTTAACCAATTCCTCACCATTCCTTGGTGATCTGTTAACACACTTACCCAACTAGCAGAAGTTCCATTTAATCTGGGAATAAATCCACTGGCAGAACTGTTTTTCCTGTTTTCAATTGCCCTGCTTATGTAGAGAGTCTACAACACCCTCCTCTGTTCCATTGGCTTTTGGAGAAGGGACACTGTCTCTCTACATCTCTGGCCAACCATGGTAAAAGCAAAAACCATGTGTGCCATGACAAAAGCAAACAGCACATGTGCACTGACATGGTTTTCTCTTTGGACAGGAGAACTGTGGAGCTGCAGCATTGAGCTCTCCAGAGAAGAAAGCAGGAGATCTGCTGTAGGGGGTCAAAGAGCTGATGGCATCCTAAAAACCATCCTCCCAGGCATTATGCTGTTAACTTGTTTGGGAAATTAAATCAATTTGCAAATACATGCAATGAGTGTAAAACTGAAATTCCTAAAAAGGTTAACATTGAGATTAGCCGGCAAGACCTTGGGGAGAGCAGACAGGCACCTCTGGGGCACCTCTAAGAGGAGAATTCAGCTTTCTGCCTGGACATACTGCATTCTTCTTCAACAAAATATGTGAACTGGACCTGTTAAATGTTGGAAATACAGCAGAAGAATATCCCAAAGAATTAAAAAAAAAGAAGAAAAATAAGTGAGCTTGTTTGTTTCCTTGCTCAGTATTTTAAAGCCTGTCGTTGTCATCCAGGGGGGAAACTGAGGGAATCAACTGGGACACAAATTGCTTTGTGATGGCATGACTTGCTGAAGTGATGAAATGCATGATGTTTCCTGACACATACATATTCTTAGTAGCTGCTGATGAGACAGGATGAGTGGTAGTGCAAATGTTTGCCAACTTGGGGATGGCTTCTGATAAAGAAGGTATGCAGAGCTATCTTTGAAGTCTGTCACAGCCAGGCACATATGTAACTGAGAACAGTGGTGGGTGTTCATTCTCCAAGGACACCTCAAAGATTGTGTCCAAAAAACCCACGAATCATGTCACTGGAACCCTTTCCAAGTCATGATCATGTTGGAGTGCTGACCATCCATGTCGGGGATGCAGGATGTAGGCTGTAGATTTGCAATGTTAAGCAGCAGGATATGGATTTAGGAGTGACTCTGGGCTTCAGTTTGAAAAATGGTTGTTTGTTTTCCCCTGAGATGTTTTTCCATAGTCCTGCCAGAGGAATTATCAATTTCACAGCTTTCTGAGACAGCTTGGACTTTCTGGGAAGACACCTGTGTCTATTTTTCCTCTTGTTCTTTGGCCATTTCCTTTATTTTTCCAGGCTTGCCTCCAAACACTATGAGTGCGTTTTGAGTCTTAGGTCAGTTACTCCCTGGTGAAAATAAATGTATTTAGAAAATCATCTGGAAATCCAGATCAAATAATTTTAAAAAATACTGCCCTTCAGCTCACCAAAGCCTGGACCATTTTTGTCTCCTTTATTTTCTTTATGACCTTTACAAAAATTTTCATAAAAAAAGGTGGCTGCTGTCAGACTGACAATGCTTCTCCTATCTGTGTGTCTCTGTTGCTGGAGGATGCTAATAGCAAAAGAGAGATAATTGTGCTTTAATTGGGTTCTGCTTGTTCAAAGAAGGAGGGGGTAAGGGATGCTTCTTGGTTCCCATGGCCTTGTAGATAAGTTTCCATATAATGCCAATTAAGAGCAAAATAAGGAGTATGCAAAACAGGTGACAACTGCTCTCACCAGGAATCGTTCTTTTGTGGCTAAACCAATAGGGCCTTCAACCAAGGCTGCTCTTTTTGCTTTTTCCCTTGATTTTTTTTTTTTGCATTTTGCATAAGCTTTGCTGTTGAATGGATCAAGTATAGAAGAGATTAAGATAACTGTAACCGGGGGAGACTGCCAATTGTGTATATATATATATATGTGAGCATGTGTGTATACTTGCCAAAAGTAGAAAGAAAAGTCAAATGAAGTTATTTTTTCCCCTATGAGTTATTTTTATTTTGTTTTTATTTCAAAGGGATCTATTGTGTCTGGGGAGAGGTCAAGGGTTTTTTTTCTTCTCTTTTTATGCATTTTTTTTCTTTATCCTTGTTTGTTAGTTTTAAGGGTAATTATTCATCAGGGCCTTTTCAACTGTCAAATGCAACAAAAGATAATCCAGCTTCTTCTCTACCCTGCCCCCACATTCGCCTTTTCCTCCAACAAAAACAGCCTTTGTTGGGATTGGTCATCATTTCGCAGGGATCCTTCTTCATCCCACAAGTTAGGAACACTCTTCTACTTTATATCAAAGTGACCTCTTAAAAATGCAGGGAGACTCGGGATGCTGCAGCTGATGCTCTGCCCTGGCTGATGTTGCCCATCAATACTTACCAGCCTGACAGCTTAGATGCTCTGAGCACTTTCTTTTCCTTCAAGCAGGATTTCTAACTTACTACAAGAACTGTTTATCAATTTCTCTACAATGCACAACTCGGCATTAATCAGTCTCCATCTAAAGGACTGTCCGTAATAAGTGACTTGGGTTTGCAGCTGCATTTGACTGGGATGAGCCCTCTGACTTTCCAAATTATGTTTTCTTTTTTCTTCATGACTTTCAGCTCCTTGCTCTTGAGGAAGCACATAGAGAAAAGAGCACTGCTCATTGCCAATGCATTTTGCAGCAAGAATTATGGTCCTTATAAACAGATCAATATATGCCAATCTCCAGCTTCACATAAATATTTGCTTAGATAGTAAATTGATCTTGTCCTTGATTTGCCATAATTTAAGTCTATGAAGCTATAATCAAGACTCCTTGATAATAAAAAGAACCCATCAGCAATTATACTCATTCACTTCCCCATATTCAAGGCTATTTCAGCATTTCACTGATAAACTTCTGTTTTCAATCAAATTTGCAACATAAAAATCAACACTGCACACCAGTTAATGATGTTGGAGTGCTTCGTGTGTGGCATTTTGAAGTTATATCAGTGTGGAGATAGGAGTGATTTCTCAGGGACTTTATCTGATACGGAAAAAAAGATTTTGCTAAAACTATACCTAAAACCTTCTGTCAAAACTCAAACTGAGTATCATTCCTGTGGATTTAAATGTACTTTTATATTTCTGAAAGTTTCCAGTAGCTAAATTTCTTGGAAACAGGAGTATCTAGGAATGCTTCTGTGATATGCTTACACCTTAATCACTTAGCGATTTTTTATGTAACTATCTGGTAGTGTGAGTTAGTGTGAGAGCTTTTGCACCAAATACTAGACTCCCTATCCCTAAATGTTTTTGTTCTATATAAAAGGAAATGGATAGGAAAGTGTGTTTGTTAAGAAATGTTATTACTATTTTGCAGGTGACGAGTGTGACCTGAGGGAGATTTGTAGTCTTACAGTGTCACAGAGGAAGCATTTTAAGGAAATAAATTGAGACATCCAGAGTTTATTCTGGTCCGCATTCCAATAGTTTGGACTCCTTACTTTCAGCAGATCTATACCTATTTATATATAAAATAAGAACTCAATGGAAGGCATATTATAGTAACCGCTACTAGGAATAGACTTGTAGGCAGATGCTGGTAAGAACACTAGATGGCAAGTGTCATGGGTTATAGTCACTGGAGGAAGGGGCTAAAATCCCTTCACTTTGAAAGTGACTGTGTCATGGCCATAAGATAAAGTTCTGCATCCTTATGGTTTTTCAAGGTGGACATTACTGTTACTTTGAGTCATGGCAAGGTTAACAAGGTTTTCAAGGTTAACCCACTGTTGTGGTTTAGCTCTGGTAGGCAGCTAAACCTTTCACAACTGCTGGCTCACTTCCCCATGCGGGATGGAAGAGAGAATTGAAAGAGGAAAACTGTAAAAGCTCATGAGTTCAGATAAAGATAATTTAACAGGCAAACCAAAACGAAATAAGAAATCCGTGTACTACTACTATGTTTGGCTATCCCTGAGAAGTGAGGATTCCATCAAATGTAATGGTTTCTTGGGAAGACAAGCATAGCACCATACCAGTTGCCATGGACAAACGTGAAAAAAAAATTTTATCCATCACCAAAACTTTTTCTGGACTAGATGTGGCTTTACTGTGGCATATCCTAGCATTGGAAACATCTATCCTCATCCATAACCATTAAACCAGCCTGAGAGTGCTGTACAAATAGGTGCATTAACTTATCCTCTGAGTCCCTCCCAATACCTTGTTTATCATGTATGGATCCACCAATTTTTAAAATGGACCTATGTTTGGAGTGCTGAAAAAAATCACTCTTTTAAGTAAAGAACTACATGTGCAAAGAAAAGGTTTGGGTAGGTCAGAATATTGCATAAATAATGAACAAATGTATAATTAAGTCAAGGGATAGACATCACAGTTTCATTCCTGTTAAAGATTAATGGGATTTTTATAACCAAATAAATTCTGGTTTGATTCCTCATTTGGAATTCTTTCAAACTCTGCTATACCCTTATAATCTTTGCTAATTCAGAAAAAATATCTGCTAAGGACTTCCTTTTCCTCTCTAAACTGGCATTAGCATCCTATATGGATGAAATACATATTGAATAGTGCAGAGTGCACCTGTGCTCACTGCACTTCCACTACTGCTTGAGTAGCTCATATTTCCTTAGAAACCTGGAGCATCCAAAAACATTAGCAACCCAAAGGCATCATGGTCCTGTCGTAGAAATCTTTTTGTGAAAATCTTTTCTTAGGATTTTCTCTCTTCTGAGAAGCTGAGGCCTCAGAAACAAAATGTAAACAATGGTTATCTGCTGCTGTGGAATGCATCAGGTATGTCTGTGATTGGGCCATTTTGAATGTTTACAGTTAATGGCCAACCACAGACCAGATAGCTTGGACTCTCTGTCCAAGCCAGCTGCCTTTGTTATCATTCTTTTCTATTCTTAGCTAGCTTCTGAGGAAACCTTTCCTTCTATTTCTTTTTAGTATAGTTATAATGTAATATATATATATATATATATATCTATATCATAAAATAATAAATCAAGCTTTCTGAACATGGATTCAAAAGTCTCGTCTCTTCCCTCATCCAAGAACCCCTGTGAACACTGTCACATGGTCCCCTAGAGGAAGACAAATAGAATTAGACCTATTTTATAGATAAGAAAATTGAGGTTAGTTTCCAGCTGATGTCTGAAAGTAAGCCTAAGTCACTGCTTTCAGCTGCAAAATTATCTCAGCGCTGACAGCCAATGGCACTGGCTCTTTACCTTTGCTTTTGGTATCCAGGCATTCAGCTTCTACCATCCCTTCCTCTGTCACTCATGCCGGCTGTCACAATATTTCAGGTTTAGTTGTCAGGAGCGCAGAGGCCCCTGCTAATCATAAAAACCTGGTGGATGTTCAGCACCTTCTGAGTCCCTTTAGTGTCTGGATTTGTGCATAAATTGAATGTGACTTTTCTCTGGTTGTCACCCAAATTTTCTGTAGACAAATGAGTTCTGACCAGAAAAATAAGAGCTGCAGAGATATCTGGAAGCATTCACCTACTTGGTCTGCAAATGGCCTTGCAGATTGTTTTGTTGATAAAGTAAACAAATTGCTATTTAAGGCCTGGACTCTAAATAAAAGAAAACACATGGAAAAGTACCTAATAAGCAGCACTCATTATCAGTTTATCAATGGTTCCATATTCTCATACTCTATTTCTTTTATCAGTCCCACCAATACCTGGAGCCAACAATGATACGTGGAGTTGTCCTTTGGGATTTATTGCCACCTCCTTATGGCTGATCATTAAAAACAAAATTAAAACTCTAAAAAGAAAAGTTGAATACTGTGTATTTCCATAGGAAAAGCAAGTGAAATAATTTTGATGTTAGTTTCTATGCCAGCATGCTGAATGCAGTCCAGAGTTGCTGGCCATGGGGGAAATAATGAATTTTGCCTAGCAATTAACAACTGGGGATATCTTTACTGGGTGCTGTAGAGACATGTGTGTCACATCACATCAGCACAGCCGTCCTGCCCCTGAATGCCTAACCCTGCTTCCCCTCACTTGAGGGTCATCTCCCAGCAGTCATGCTGGCACCAGAGATTAGAAACTCAGCTGCACAATAGCAGGTGGAAGGCTTTATTTTCTACTGATGTTAAAAAAAAAATTATATATAATAAAGGCAGTTCCTTTCTGTGTTGCTCCTGCCATAGTCAGCAGTTGTCAGGGTGGAAAGGTGGAAGTGATGAAGGATTATCATCCCTTGCATGAATGGTGGTGTCTTCTTTCTTAGAGCAGCTGCATAGCCCTTGGGAACTAAACAAGACGAAAGAGATGTGTCCAGAAGTAGAGATGTGACATGTAGGAGAGCGATTCAAGAGCAGTCCCTTCCACCTAAACCATCCTGTTTCTTTTTTTTTTTTTTTCCATAGAAATTTTATAACCATTTTTAATAGGATTTCACTAACCCTTCTCTGATTACAAGAAACAGTGGATTTCCATTTTTCACAGTACAGTAAGATAATGAATAGGTGAATTACAGCCTGGGATCACCCTGCTTGTCCCTACTTCGGCAGTACATCTCACATAAAAACACCCTCAGTGTCTCTTCTAAGTTTCGTAAAGAAAAGGAATTTTAAGTCTTCAGTTCCTCTCATCTTCAGTGAACAAATAAAGCAGGATGGCCAAATTGAATACAAAAGTGTAATTTTTTATTTTCTATATGTTAGGGGAGTCTAGAAAACTAGCAAGGGGCAGTTGTTTTGTGAGATTAATCCTATTTCCTGCATCCCTTAGATATAGATATGGTCACTTCCAGAGGAGATTTATATATCTTAATGAGGAAACTACCCTCAGGAACTTCCATTCTGTCTGTACCCTTTAGTGGAAGAAAATCCATATTTTCATACCTAGATAATCAGCCAGGTTGGGTGAGATGGAGTTGAACCTCATGTTGCCCAAAGGCCACATAGGTGTGAACACTGCCTTGGTGTCTTCATGGAACCATTTATGTCAGTAAAGAAGCTTAAGTTCATTGATTCCAACTGTTCTTTGCATCCCCGAAGACAAAGTCCACCACCTTGCCCTGTGCAGCTGCACAGCCAGTGCTGCAGGAATGCTGTCTCTTAGTTACCATATGGAAAAATCATTTAAAATTAACCTTAAGGCTTCTTGATGAGTGTTGTATGCTGAGTGATCGAAAAAAAATAGAAGCAATGGGCTAATGGGTGTATTAATCAAAGCAGGACACACAACTTGAGAACATTAAGATAAAGGCCCCCTTTCAAATACAGAGAAGGTGAGGTCAAGGCCGACTTGCTGTTCTTTCATACTCAATGGCTTTTAAGGGGATGTTATGCAAAGGGTGGAGAAGTGGTGCAACTCTGCATAGATTACCCAAAAAAAGGAGACTAGAATGAAATAAAAAGCACTAAAAATGCCAGAATATGGTGATACAAAAACCTGTGCTTCTCAAAGTATGGTCTTTAAAAATATAGAGGAATTGAACCTGATTTTGAAGTCCTGTATTTCATAGATTTGTGTGCTCATTCCAGGGAAGCACATAATCTGGAGATGTTAAACTGAATATGTTTTTTTCACTTTAATAAACTAATAATTTACTGGCATGTTGATCTTCCCAGATGTTGAATAACTCATGTGGGCTTGTTGAGTACTTAAAAGATCTATCAAAATTTTGGGTCCTGAGAAATTAAGAAGATTAAAAAAAAAAATCATAACCACTTGGCAATTCATAGAAGTTGAATTTGCCATGCCTTCTATTTTAGCTCTCAGCAGTGCAGGCATCCACATTTTGGCTAGTCACTCTGGACTTTATCTACTGTCAGTGAAGGGAAACAGCCTTCTGCAGGGCTCCTTAGCTGATGTATTTTATATGTGTGCATTAGGATAAGATGAATTGCACCTGTAAATCCCACGAAGATACTTATACCACAGACATTTTAATGAGGGTGGAAAATTTGCCCCCTTTTCATCATTTGAACTGAGGTCTGATGTTATCATGTCACAGATTTGCAAGCTCTGTCATCTACCTTTGCCATGTTGATAATGCACCTTCTAACCCAAATAAGTACAAGTTGGACATCTTTGATGTCCAATAAGTACAATTGGACATCTTTGATGTCCAATTACACCGAAGAGTAAAGCTTGTGCTTTTGTTCTTTATCTCAACATTGCCCTTTTGCCTCACAGGAGGCTCAATACTAATAATCAGTCCTGTTCCCCATAAATTTAAGCCACAGTAACCCCTGCCTAAGTGTGTGGGAGTTCAGGTCATTCTTTGCATCCCAGGAATGGGCTGCCAGGAAGGAGTGATATCAAGGAGTTGGAGAGTTTGAGGGACTCACATTTTGAAGGTCTGAATAAGAATGACTGAGAATATTACAGCAAACCACCTATTTCCTGAGGAGGTGGAAGAAAATTTCCCTGAATAATTGCCACTTACAAACGATTTTCCTCTCCACAAGATTTAAAAAGAGGCATTTTTAAATAACATAGCACACCTCCTCTTCAGTTGGGAAGCTGAGATGCTGTGTGAGTAACTGGTTTTGAGAAAGCATTTGCCTGAATCGGTGGTGAAGCTGCAGATAGTACTGAAAAAGAGTCTACCTCCCAGTAACAAAATTGCTCTTTCTCTGCTTACTTTTGTGACCAATCACAAAACCAACACACATTAAGATTTCAAAAAGCTGTGCATTAAAAAAAAAATGCAACTAGCTAAACTTCTGTAATTCCTTGTAAGTAGTGAAGACTGGATGTGAATTTAAATACATAGTCTGGGGTGTTAGACAGAAAGATGGATGTCAGAGTGGCTGTGATAATCTGAACTGTGTAGTGTTACAGGTTCATATTTAAAGATGGGGCTGAATGTTCCATGCTGGGGAATGAATTCCAGCTTAAGGATCTCTCTCTCCCCCAAGTTCAGTGTGGATATGGTGTCTAGTCCTTCACACCTTGCTAAGAAGTGATTTAAGAAGATTCCTCCATAGATTTTACTCTTGGACACCATATATCGCCTCTGTTGCAACAGAGAAGAGGATTTGTGGGTGCCTCATCTCTGGAAGTGTTCAAGGCCAGGCTGAATAGGGCTTGGAGCAAGCTGGTCTAGCAGAAAGTGTTCCTGCTCATGGCAGCAGGATTGGAACTGAATGATCTTCATGGTCTCTTCCAACCCAAACCATCCTATGGTTCTATGCGGCAGAAAACATGGCAGACAAGACATGATCCCAAGGATCACATCCAAACCCTAGACTATCTTGGTCTAATATGCTACATCAATGTCCAGTCGTGTTGTTTAATGTTTACGTATACATATAAGGAGTAAAGTCTTAAAAATAGACACACACACACCAAAAAACACAAACCTTTTTGGCATTTATACCGATAAGGCCAATTTTATTGGCAAATATTTTGCTTGGCACAGATTCAGCATGTACGAATAGCTTAATAATTTTGGCAGACACACCAATGAAAAATGTTACTGAACCAGACCCAATTATGTGTGTAAAATGTAAACAGTTGTGTCTGCTGGGGATAACTGCAGTATGTTGTCAAGCCATGACTGTGAATTACATATGGTAGATTGGTCTAAATTTGTTTTTGACAAAAGACCATCTGATGACATTGTTTTGGGGCCACACTATGGATGGAAGGACATTATCAGCAGAGTGGATTACCAGCATGGCTTTTGTTCCACCTCTGAGGTCAGCTTTCCAAGTTTGGCAGCCCTGGTAGAAGTTTCAGGCTGGATTTCTGCTGTTCGTTTTTGGTAGACTCTCCACAGTGTCCTCACACTGAAGTTATAATGAGTTAATAATTATTTCTTATTCTCCATATTAGACACTAGAGGAATAGCTATTTAGGTTATTTCTTACTCTGGAAAAATTCCTTGGCACTGACAGAAGCTGAAGCCTTGAAAGCACAACAAAGCCCTTTTTTATCTCTTTTATGTACCCGTTTTGCTAAGCTGGGTATACATATGCCATCGAAGCTGCCATTCAGTACTCGCAAGTGAAAAGCAACTCTGGAACTGCCTAAAAATGCTTTCAGGAAGAATTTGAGTTAAGCTTGGGCTGCAATTAAAGAATGGCCATGCCGAAAGCGGGGTGGGTGGGCATTGGAAAAAGAGGGGTAAATAACGAATCTTTTCAGAACATGGCTGTGAGGAGTCCCCTCCAGCCCAGCACCTGGTGAAGCCATCGAGCAGGCCCTCCCACCAGCTTAGATTAGACTAACAGTGCCACACAGCAGGCTTCTGCTAAAAGCAGGGAGAAGTCTTAAAAAGAGCCTTTTCTGATGCATTCAGGTAGAAGAGTGTAAAGTAAATAATGAAGCCGAAGGGCAGCACACAAGAGCATGACTTTGCATTCCTTTCGTGCCCGCTGCCACAAAGCTCAGAGAGCACAGAAAATGAGCTGCTGAAGGATGCTGAGTGCTCTGGTCCGGCTTTGCTGAAAGCCGGCGTCAGTGGGGCAAGGAAGTTTGAGTCATTTGGAACATAGCCTGCCACCAATCTCTGCCCTTATCAGACTTTTCCAGACAGCCTATAAACATGCACACTTTAGTAAATGGCATGTTATAAATATGGGTGAGTAACGGCGTTGCAGTGGAAGAGCAAACAGGATGTTATTTATCACCACCTTTCTATGATCAGCATATTCTTGTAGAAGAAGGTAGTTATTAGGAGAGGTTACTGACAGCACTTTGCCAGGCTTCATATGAGTAAGCTTAATTTTTAAATAACAATGGCTTATTTATTCAGTCATTCTGAAAATTAAATTTTCAGCAAAAATTCCCTAGCTTGGGAAGTCCATTTACTTCCTTAGGTCTAGAGCAACATTGCATTAATTGTTTTTTCAGGTATCCACTGACATAAATAGAGAAAACAAAGGAGAATTATTGGTATCATTAGCTGGAAAATGTGGGTTTGGTATTGATTCAATTAGATTTTTATTTATGTACAGTTACACACATTGTGAAATACATCTATAATAAGGAATGAAAATTGAACAAGTAATAATAATTATATGGCACAGAAAGTAAGGAAATGGCTCACTTTCTGTTGAGTTCAATGACTTTGAGCCAGGTGATATAAGAAAAAATAAAGTTATGTGTTTGAATAAGTGTGGTTTAACTTTGTGAGTGCTACTGGTACAGAATGAGTAATTCTGATAGTGTATGATTAAATTTCAGGAAGACATTCATTAGGGAAGATAGGACCATGACCAAAATTCTTTCAAGATAGGAAGTTGTTTGTTTATTGAGGACTTTGCTGCAATCTCTCTCCTCCTCCATGAATTGATGCATAATAATCTCCAGTGTGTTTTAAATAAACATCTTCATTGTCTTGATCCACTTTCCCTTCTGAATAGTGTCAATGGAAAGTGGAAAGTAATCCTACTTTGGAACTTTTCTGAGGTCACACTCTCTGTTTGCTCTTGTGTCCCAAATCTTTACTGCATTAGGAAAAAAAAATCAAGCCCAAATGATAAGTGCATTGGCCAGAAATTTTCTGTTTACCTGCTTGGGAACTGATGGGAGCTCTCTCTTCATCCTCAGTGCTCAGTCAGCGTGTGGAGTAAGAAACTGGGCAGCATTGTACATCTACAAAATAGGTTTCACAGGAATTCTTCCAAAGGGGGGGTGGAGAACTGCCTTGAATATTGCACATATTCAGGAGTTCCATATTCAGAGTTAGGAACCCAAAGCAGGAATCTTGGAGAAGAGTTCTCAGTAGGATTTCAATGAGGAAGAAACATCAAGTCCATTTGCTATCACCGTTCTGTCATTTAGAGTTTCGCACAACTTTGCTTCTTCCTTGTCCTTCAATATTTATTACTTTATTTTCTCTTTCCCCAAAAGACAATTCCTATCTATTTGCATTTGCCCAAACATCCTTTTCAGTACTGACTTACTCCAAATTTAGGTCTCCATTTCCATTGGGCAGACACTTTTCTTCCCTGGTACTTGTATGTTCACATGGAGCTGTAAGTTCATGAGGGGACATGAATAATAGATTTCTAAAGGACAAGAAAACGCTCAAAATGGAGATTAGAAACCTTGCGAGAGCTGTTTTAACACCAGAATATAAATCAGATATATTTCAATTTAACACCTGTAAGGAATTCATACTCTGTTTTTGTTCTAAATTGTTGTGTAGGACTAGCTGGACAGTTGCCCTTAATCTAAAAAACAATGTTTATCTATGTATAGGGAGGTAAAAATATGCAGATTAAAAGGGGGAAAATCCAGTGGAGAAAGGTATCAGAAGTAATGTGCACTACTCCTTCCTTGACAGACAACTTAATTCATTTCTCTGGGCTGCATACATGAGGCAGAGATCATAATAGTGCTTGTTATTTTTCTGGCCAATGGTGGGAGAAAACTAAAATTGTACAGAAGTATAAATTGCATTGCTTTCCCCCTCTACCATCACAGCAAATTCTGGTGGTTATAAGCCACTCACCTGAGCCATTTAAATGGAGAACAGTGGCAAAGTCCATTCAGGAACGTGCAGATATGCAAGGAGCATCTGATTGCACCATGACCTGATAGCACAGCGCAGACATCAAAAGACTGATCATCAGTAGGAATGATTTACAATAAGGCTGAATCCTGCTGACCCTTTGAAAAACTTGATATGCTTGGCTAGGGCTAGGCCTACAGCCACACCGTTACCCTATACTTACTATACTGCTTTCTATTTCAAAAGATCTCTAAAAAATCTCCATGAGAGCTGCTCGCACGTTGTTGACTGACCATCCTTTGGGGGTGAACAGGTTTACAAATAAAAAATAGAGAAAGAAATTTTTACCAGACATAGGAAAAAATATTTTTAACAGAAGAATGCTGATGGCCCTGATGGCCCTTTAAAGGTCACCCCCCCCCCCCCCCCCCCCCCCCCAAATCAGACAAATATAGTGGGAATTTAATCCTCACCTGGAAAAGGAAAAAAAGCACATATCCAGGAAGCTGCATACAACCAGGTTTGTATCAGAAAGACAAAAAGCTGGTTCAGGAAACAAAGAACTGCCAGTACCTTCACCAATCATACACAAATTTCAACTCCTCAGATTATTAATTTTTTAAAAACCTAAATCTGACTTTATATGTCTGTTTCATGACTAAACTATTCATCTGCTAGAAGTTCTTGTTCCACTCTAAACAGAATCTGGAGTCTGAGCATACCTCAAATATAAATACACAACTTCCTGATGTGTAAATTTGGGGATCTGAATCCCACTTGCTACCTGGACATGAGGTACACTTGGAAATTTTAAGTAATTTTCAGACTTACGTATGTTAAGAATTACACTTTAGAAATATTCTTACATGTGTATTTGGTGATCTGCTGTAGGATCTGAGATTATCCTCAACATTCTTTCTGTCTCCTTCAGATTTTACTAGGAGCTATGATGAGCAATTTTGCAGCACAGTTCTCTGCTCAAGTCACTGGGAGTATTTACTGAAAAACCTGGCAAATCTGTGTTGCAGTGGTACCCAAGCCTGGTTGTGCTCAGCACTGTGCAAACTTATAGTAAGATACATATGTGGCCTTGAATAATATGTTAAAGGTGAAAAGATTTGGCTTTCCATGAAGGCTGTAGACAGTAGCACCCTGGGGAGAAGAGTTACCAGTAGCTCCCTGGTAACATCCTATCCTTAAGTTTGCTGTCATCAACTCAATTAACTATCGCTCATTAACTGGATTAACTGATTGACAGGAGAGTGTGTCTTTGACAGAGCAGGCTGTGCCAGGAACACCAAGAGTCTTGCAGATTCGTCAAAGAATTTTCCCTGGGTGATATTAGCCAGAATGACAAAGCTTTTCCAGAAAAGTGGCAGGTGGTCCATTGAGGAATTTTTGCAAGATAATTCCCACCCTTAAAGAGGATTTACAACACTGGCCATGCCCTTAGTTTGCCCTGGTTTTTATTGGTGGCCCAGTGTAGATTTTACCTCTTGTGGTTATACGTGCTGAAGGTCTTTCCATTGTTGCGCTGTCTAGAGGAGTGATTTACAGCTTGTGCTCAGGGTGTGTGAGTGGATGTTGTGTGGGCAAGGGCTTGGCTTTGTTGCTGAATAACTCAGTGTGTGCATTAGGAGCCTTCCTGCCAAATTAGGCATCTTCAGGGTGGCTTTGCTGTATCTGATGTGTGCTACTCCAGTCCTGAGGGAAAGACGGATCCATCAGAGTATCTTAATTTAGGTAGGTCTTAGAATTTGATTTAATTGCGTGTGACTGTGGGGGCCTAAACATAAAGGCATTCCCTTCTGGTACTCAGGGAGATAATGATGACCTATGAATGGTGCTGTAGCTCTTTTTTACCCATTTCTTTCTGTTTGCTAAAGAATAAAACAATGGAGTGTGGAGTTTCAGCTCTCTCGTGAGCTTAACCAATTACTGTTTTCCTTCAAGCTATATAAATTGTGTGCATTTAATATTTAGTTATCTCCAGACTGTTTACACTAATTTTCATTTATACAATGCATCTAGTAACAGAGGTAGAGTGCAATTCTTTCTCTATTTCTCCTTTGAATGAAAGCCTTGAGGGAAGCCTGCAGTTTTTGATCATGCTCCACTTTGATGTAAGCAAATGTTTATGTTAGGCTCTGGCAGAATGTCTGAGATTCATGTTCATGAATGATGCAGGATTTGTCCTCCTTCCTTAGTGGCTCTATTTATAGCCACAACTGTTTGTATTTTCCAGGTTGCCTCCTTCTCACCTTCTCTCTCAGTCATGAGAGAGAAGGTGAGAAGGAAGCAACCACAAGTCCCTTGTCTAAGCAGAGCTAAGTTTGTTCTCATGCTTTGCTGTGTTTTATATTCCTCCATGCTGCATTTCATGCCTCTATCTATAGAATAAATGGAAGGTTTTTCCCAGCCCTGGGCTCCAGGGACCAAAATCTCTACTGCTCAGTGCTCCCAGGACCACGTAGTGTGCAGTGATGTAGCTGTAAAGAGCCTCCAGAGGAAACAATTTACCTGTTTCAGTGTTCGCAGAATCACAGAATGAGTCAGGTTGGAAGGGACCACAGTAGGCCATCTGGTCCAAACATTGCTCAAACAGGCAATCCAAGAGCACCTTGCACAGGATTGTGTCCAGATGGTTCTTGAGTATCTCCAGTGAGGGAGACTGCAATCTCTCTGGGCAGCCTGTTCTAGTGCTTGGTCACCTGCACAGTAAAAAAGTTCTTCCTGTTCAAATGGAGCTTCCTGTGCATCAGTTTCTGCCTCTTGTCTTATTGCTTGGCACCACTGAGCAGAGCCTGGCTCCATCCTCCTGACACCCTTGTTCAGGACATTAGTTCATTCCTTGTTCAGTGCATTAGTCAGGGCCCCTCCAAGGAGGGGTTTGAGGCTGAACAGGCCTAATTTCCTCAACCTTTCCTCCTAAGAGAGATGCTCCAGTCCCTTAATAATTTTCATAGCCCCCCACTGGACATGGCTCCAGGAGCTCCATGTCTCTCTTGTGCTGAGGAGCCCAGAACTGGACACAGCACTCCAGACATGGCCTTACTGGGTCTCAGTGGAGGGGCAGGATCACCTCCCTCACCCTGCTGGCAGTGCTTTCCCTAAGACATCCCAGGATACCATTGGCTTTTTTAGCAACAGGAGCACTGCTGGCTCATGGACAACTTGTTGTCCACCAGCACCCCTGGGCTCTTCTCTGGAAGGAGCAAAGCTGCTTTCCAGCAGGTCAGCCCCCAGCCTGTGCTGCTCTGTGAGTTTATTCTTTCCCAGGTGCAGCACCCTTGCATCTGCCCTTGTTGAATTTCAAAAGTTCCTCTCTGCTCATCTCTCCAAGGCCCTTCTGAAGGGCTGCACAGCCCTCTGTGGTGTTGGCCACTCATGTCAGCTTTGTGTGAACTTGCTGCAGAGTAATCTGTCCCTCCATCCAAGTCATTGATGGATAAATTGCATGATACTGGGCTCAGTATAGAATCTTTAGTTCCCTTAGAGTGCTTTCCTCTGACCTGAGCACTGCTTCTAGTTCTGCAAGGGTGTAAATTCAAACCATCCTCCATCTATAGACAGTACAGACTAAATCACAAATTCTGATTGTTTGGGGTTTTTTACCAGCATGTAGGTTTTGGTTTTTTTTTTTTGTTTGCTTTTGTGCTTTCAGAGCTGCTCTTTGATCCTGTGAGACAGCAACCCAAGGCTGTGTTTCAGTCAGAATGGTTGGCTGTGTTAAGGGCTGAGATGTTGTGATAGGGTTGTGCAGGGTGCTAGGAATGGACAGTCATTCTCCATGGGAGTATGTGCAGCTCTGAGCTGCTGCAGGCTAGAAGTAAAGGAATCGGGATTTCTTCCCAAGGACATGTCTTCAGTGCATTGTTTTTCCAGCATTTCATGGAAGGGGTTGGGTTGAAATGGACCTTAATCACCCAGTTCCAGCCTCCATTTAATGGTAAACTTTCCATTTACCTCACAGTGGGAATGAAAATTATCTATGCCTAGCAGAAACCATAAAGTACACTAAGATACTGGTAGGGAATTAGTGCAAATACACATGAGTCCTTTGTCAAATGAAATCCCTGCTTTTCCATAAGTTTCTGTGATTCAAGGCTACTATAAATGTCAGTGCTGATGGTATATTGAACCCTAGGAGTCTGGGATCTGATCAGGAGGTACCTTTAGAAAGGGTGATAAAGAATGACAAGAAGGGTTGTGCTCAGTGCACACTCAACAATCAGTTTCCCTAATCAAGGCAGAAGAAGATGAAATTAGATACCTCCACAACATGACTTTCTTTAGGATGAAAACAGAAAAAAGTAGCCTCGGAACCTAGATGGTGCTTTTAGGGACACAATAGCAAGATCCAAGACAATATGACGATCAGAGGTTTAATTTAAGCCAAATGACTCAGAAATGCAAGTTAGAGAAGAACCCAACAATTAATTTCTTTGTAACAGAACAAAAGCTTAGCAAATGCTATAGAGTTTGCTTTGATGTGATTTTAGAATCATAGAATTCTAGCATGGTTTGGGTTGGAAGGGATCATAAAGACCATCTAGTTCCAACCTTATTGCCCAGGGCAAAGACAACTTCCACTAGACCAGGTTGCTCAAAGCCCCATCCACCTAGTCTTGAACACTTCCAGGATGCTGTCCTTTTTCTCCTGCTTGATTCTGTGAGGGAGTTTGGGAGTGGGTTTGTTTTTCAACTACTTTGCATTTCATCATTTTCCCTACTTTTTGCTTTTCAATCTGAGTTTCACTAAGGCCAGTGCTCAGAGCAGACTGTGTGGACAAGGAAACAGTAACTCAGATGGATAGAGAGAGCCTCAGTGTCTTGCAAAGCTTGATGTTTCATGGCCAGTTCGAGAGAACCCTCAGGGGAAATCCAGCTGCTGAAAAGATATTTTCCAGTCACCCATATTGGAATTTTCTCCACTAAAAAGAAGGACACATTTGCCAAGCACATTACATTCTAACTCTACCCTATATTGGCTGTGTTTTAGTACTCTGCATGGTAGCTTGACATTTGAAGTCTCACAGTTACGATATTTCCAAGTAGAAACTTGCAGTCTGATTTACTGTGTCCTAAATTTTTAAAAGTTGCCCTTCACCAAGTTGGGTGGAAGTGTCAATTTGCTGGAGGGCAGGAATCTCAGCAGAGGGATCTGGACAGGCTGGACTGATGGGCCGAGACCAGTGATGCGAGATTTAAAAAGATCAAGTTTGAGGTCCTGCACTTGGATCACAATAACCCCTAAGGCAGCACCACAGGCTTGGAGTAGAGTGGTTGGGAAGTGGCTCAGAAGAAAAGAACCTGGAAATGCTGTTCAACACTGCCATGTGCCCAGGTGGCTAAGAAGACCAATGGCATCCTGGCCTGTATCAGGAGTAGTGTGTCCAGCCAGACCAGGGAAGAGATTTTGCCCCTATAATAGACACTGGTGAGGCCACACCTTGACTTCTGTGTCCAGTTCTGGGCCCTTCAGCTCAGCAAGGACATTGAAGCATGCTGAAGCATGTCCAGAGAAGGGAAATAAAGCTGGTGAGGGGTCTGGAGCACAAGTCCTGTGAGAAGAGGATGAGGAACTTAGGGTTGTTTCACCTGGAGAAAAGGAGGCTCAGGGGTGGCTTCATTGCTCTCTAAAACCACCTGAAAGGAACTTGCAGCCAGGTGGGGGTCAGTTTCTTCTCCCTGACAACTATGGATGGTACAATAGGATGTAGTCTTAAATTGTGCCAGGGGAGGTTAAGGTTGGACATCAGGAGGAATTTCTTTACAGAAAGGGTGTTTAGACACTCGAATGGGCTGCCCAGGGAGTTGGTAGAGTCACCATCCCTGAAGATGGTAAGGAAAGACTGATATGGTACTTAGTGGCATGGTGGTGTCTGGTCCATAGGAACTTAATGATCTCAGACGGTCTTTTCCAACCTAATTGATTCTGATCCATTATAATGGAAGCTCTATTACAACTTTTTGAGACTAATTCTTGACACTAATCTCTCTGGATTGTTTTCCTACTTTTTAAAATTATTATTATTATTTTGTAATTTTTTACCTTTCTTTTTGTGTTATTCTTCAAACTTGGAAAGGTTCTTGTTCACTTCATTAGTGCTAGTTGGATGTAGTTTAATCAGACTATTCCTGTTCCAGTAACCAGAAGTTATAATGTTATTAGTATAACATCCACTGTTAATATTGGCAAATGCAGCTTTTTAATGTTACCCATTTGCTATTGACTTGCCCAAGGTCAAACATCAGGGCAGTGGCAGAGTGGAATAGGTCCCTTATCTGGGTGTCCCTGTCTCTGAAACCCTTTCCCAAAGCTCTGTCTGGGCAAGCTAAGTCAGAGAGCAGAAGAATATATAAAAGCACACAGTGAGTGCAGGATCAGGGAAAGGATTTAAATAAGGCCTTTTTTTAGGAAGAACTGATGACAGACAACTACTGTAAGGAAAGAATTGAGGCAAGGTTTGAGATGGACAGGGAAGCTTATTTTAAGTTTTGAAAGGGAGTTGTTACTTTACAAAAGACTGGTGTTGTTGATTATAGTGAGTTACTTCTTTAGTTAGAGAAATAGCCAGAGAAGTTAGGGGACTATTTAGGATGCTGTACAGTGAGCAAGCCCAATGAACAGCACAAAGATCAGACCCTTGTTTCCCATTCCTTCTTCTTTTCTTTTCCCAAAGGCAGTACTGATGAATGCTGATCAAGAAATAATAGAGAGCAGAAGCCAAAAGGCACAGGCTTCCCAGCAAGCCTTTGAGTCTTGACCACCTCTGAGATTTGTCTTGCCACGTTGCAGATCTGTGAGAGTCAACAGCTGTGTTATCCCTTCTCTTGTCCTTGTAAAAAAAATAAAATACAATAAGAAAAATGAGCAAAGGGAAGAAACCATGTGGAGAGAGAAAAGGAGAACATTACATGGGCACTAGAGACATCAAGGCTGTGTACATCTGTGAAACACAGTTCTCTAAGCTTCGTGATTGTAGCTGCAGCATCATGAGTGTACTCAACAGGGTTCTACTTGAGTTTCAGTTAATATAATTTTAGAAGCACTTTAAAGTGCTGAAACCCATTGGAAATAATTCTGAAGTAACCCAGTGGACTGATTTTTCTTCCACCAGCTTCCACTTAAAAAATAATGTACACAAACATCCTATAATAGGAGGCTAGATTCTGTTTCCATTTACATGTGTGGAATGAATTCCACATGATTCCACCATTAAATAACATTAAAATATTCAATAATGTCACTCAGAGAACTAAATAACAAAAGGAGTTTATTGTTTTTATTTTTTCTCATACATATTTGGATTTTTTAACTGTGTTTTCTTGCAGTAAAATGCAATGATTAAAGCAACATGAATAGCAGATGAAATTATTTATGTTCACAACCTCCGAAAGAAGCAAAATTTAGCTGTATAAACACAGGTTAAATGCAAAGTGGAATGAGGGTGCTCGATGTACTTTGTTTTCCAAACAGACTTCTAAGAAATCATGTCTTGGCAATAATACCTGATTGTAATACAATATAGAAGTGTGATGATACTTTGTTAATGTTTTGAAGAAGGCACAGGGAGTTAGAGTTTATTATTGCATCAAATTTTGCAAGACTCATGTAACATGTGCTTGTCTCTCATTTACTTCACATTAATTGAATTAATTGCCACTCTCTACAGTTTAATCAACTGCTAAGGATCACACCATCAAGCTAGAAATAAATGAAGGTGGATTAATGAAATAGTCAAGGAGTATGTCCAAACACTCATCTGGTGCTTTCTTTTTTTACTGTTTTTCTTTCTATATTGTTGAAAGACCAGTGCTGTACAATTGGACTTCCACTGTAAAATATCAAAATTTTTTGCCACTTTATCTCTCCTGTGTTCATTTATCTCTGTAAATATAGGTAAAAATCTATCAAATGAGAATTGTGGGCAATGACTTTCCATTTGCATTTGCTGTCTCTACCTACATGGCTTTGGTCTTCTCTCCTGCATAGCTCCCTCTCAGCCCTTTCCAATGACCAGAGACATCTCAAATACACAATGAAACAAGTTTGATCATCAAATTGACCTTTTGTTGCCCTATTTTTGTATCAGTTTAAAAGGAAAACTGTCTTACATCCTTCAAATGCTCTCCAAGCCTTCTCAGTAGCATGCTAGCGAGCTTGTCAAGGGGTGTCTTATTGTTCCCACAAATCAGCTCATGTGAGATTTCCATGCCACATCTCAATTTTGTATACACAGCATGTTTTCCATATGCAAACTCCATCTATAGCATCATTTCTTAACTGGAAAGGGTTGTGAATCTACTAACTTATGTGTGTCTAAGGAATTGTTTTCAATTCATGTGGAGGAGGTATATATATCTGATGCTGAACTGGGCTTGTCTGTGACTGTCTCCAGTCTGTTATGAGAGTTTTCATGCCGTTGCAGAACCACTTTGAATATTGGATTCTTCATCCTTCTCCAGGAGATGCAATATATAGTAATGATAACTTTGAATAATACTTTATTATACAGTAAATCGTTGCCAGATAAGAGCAATTAATTGCATCTGATTCTGTCAGAGCATATGTAATAAAAGGGTCTGAGAGTCTGATTTTCAATACTGTGTTCATTTCACTCACACCATCAGTGGAAGGATTGTTAGCACAGATGTAGTCCAGAAATGTTAAGAGACAGAACACTTCAAAAGATAGATAACAAACAAGATAAATTTTCCCTTTTTTGGTAAATATTTCAGCAGATTACATCTTGTGGTTATCTGGATAACTTATCATAGAACCACAGAATTGTCTGAGTTGGAATGGACAAATAAAGATCATCGAGTTCCAGCCCTCCTGCCATGGGCAGGGGCACCTTCTACTAGACCAAGTTGCTCAAAGCCCCATCCAGCCTTGAATACCTCCAGGGATGGGGCATCCACAGCTTCTATGAGCAACCTGTGCCAGTGCCTCACCTCCCTCCTGGGAAAGAATTTCTTCCTAATACCTAATCTAAACCTACCATCTTTCAGTCTGAAGGCGTTCCCCCTTGTCCTGTCACTCCATGCCCTTTTCAAATTACCCTCTCTAGCTCCCTTCTAGCCCCTTTAGGTACTGGAAGGGGCTCTAAGGTCTCCCTGAAGCCTTATCTTCTTCGGGCTGCACAACTCCAACTCTCTCAGCCTGTCATTGCAAGAGACGTGCTCCAGCCCTGTAATCATCTTTGTGGCCCAAAGTTGTCTCAGACCTGGGTTTATTTTAAAGAAAGAACTTGCAGCTGTACACCACAGAAATTCACATGAAGATGGAGTCCACAGACTATCAGCTGAAGAATAAAACTACCTTAAATTTTTCCTGACCAAAGACTGAGAAAAAAAAAAAATTACTAACAAAAAGTAAATATTTTCTCTTGCTAGGCTGGGAATAGCGTTATGACACATTTACACTCCCATAAATGAGATCAAATTTGGCCCCTCTTAATTAATCCTGGGTCATAGTGAGACTTCACAATTCTTTACTCTGGAAAGCTTGAAATAACTTCAAAGAACATATTTTAATTGACAAGTGTATTCACTGCCAGAGATGGGTATAACAAGAAAAGGGGATTAGCACTCAGCCGCGCTCTAGAGGAAATTTAAGGCACAGATGTACTGTACATCAGATAAAGTCTGCGTTACTGCTCACAAATGTGGTATTTCATTGTCTCCACTAATGCTAAGCAGTTCACATCTGTCAATTAAATGCCTCTCCATTCTGGTGTCCTCTCTGTAGTGGTAGGTCTGTTTGCCCTGACTCACTGTTACTATTGAGTTAGTGCAGTTAGAGTTGCACATCTTCAGAGTATTTGCTTCCTCCCTGAGGGTACTACAAAGCTGGAAAAAGCTGACAGTTTCCAGATCTCCAGTATGTGTGCCTCACAAAAGCAAGAACACTGGGGTATTTTGAAGCTTAGTGCTGTTACCCGGTGGCCCTGACTCTCCTCTCCATCAAAGCTGCAATGAGAAGCATCTCCTGCCCTCAATCGAGCTGTCAACCCAACCGCCCTCCTGGGCTGCCTTCCAACAGCTGTTGCCATAAGTTAAGGATTGCTAAGGGCCCATGACAAACTGCTGGGAATTACCATTGAGTAAGAAATCTAGACCACACTCCACCCAAGTAACAAGCAGATATTTGGGTCAGGGAGAGACTTATTCAGAAGTTCTGCAGTTTCAGAGGTTTTCCTTACAGACAGTTGATCTCCCAATGCTGAGGATGTGAATTCAGACTTACTTTGGGTCAGCAAAGCTTTCTGGTTCTCTGGAGGGTACCTCAGCATTGTGATATGGGTATGGATCTCCACTAATTGGAAGCAACTTGTTTTCTCTTTCCATCAAAAATCTTGGTGGTCCCAAAGTAATTAGGAGCTTGGTCCACATCTCCTTGGTTTGGGCTACTGAGGAACAGAGACAGGCTTTTGATACAGATTTGTCTAGCTCCACTGTGAATGATACAGTATCATAAACTTAAGAAATGGAAGAGAATCTATCAGGCCCTTCAATCCCCAATCCAACCTAAGACTGCTCATTTTTGTACAACACTCTGTTTCTATAGTGCTTTGGGGAGTCACAGAATGGATCAGGCTGGGAGGGAACTCTGGGTGGGTACAACCTCGCTGCTCCAGCACAGTCATCCTAAAGCACATGGCACAGGATTGCATTGGATGCTTCTTGAATACCTCCAGTGGGGGAGACTCCACAATCTCTTTGGCCAACCTGCTCCAGTGCATTGTCACCCACACAAGTAAAGTTCTTCCTCATGTTCAACTCCAGATGTTGTTGTTGTTGTTGTTGTTGTTGTTATCTTTATCTTTATCTTTATCTTTATCTTATCTTTATCTTATCTTTATCTTTATCTTTATCTTTATTATCTTTATTATTATCATCTTTATTATTTATTATATTTTACTTCCCTAAGGGATCTGATCATTAGGAAAATATTTCATTGTGTTAATCAGAAATTTCCTTTTTCTTATTCAAATTTTTTTCTGAATTAAATCATAGCACTGATAATCAATTTTTTTTTTCTTGAGATCCTTCAGATTCCTCTGGACTTTTATAGCCCCTTTGTTTTTTACTGCTTGCCAATCTGCATACATTTAATGCAGATGTTTAATGCACCAGTTCTTCTTACTTACTCGCTTCAAGCTTTACATAAGTATATCCACATGGATATACTTTTGCTAATCACCTAGGGATATGTGAAACACTTCAAGCCTGCTCTTAGCAGTCATGTAGAGAGAGACAAATACTTCCCTACTGTAGAAGGTAGCAAACTGTAAAGACTTACTGATGACACCAATCTGTGAAATAAATAAAGGGGTCACTCTATCTTCCCCATCCTTCCTCCTAGGAACACTTTAAATCAAATGTACAGAAAAGTATCACCACTCCGTTGATTGTTCATGTTCTGTAGCTTGACTGTGATGTAGGAATAAACCCCATCACAGTTTATTTTTAAGATGTTAGGGAGTAGCAAAGCAGCTGAGGCCTCTGCTGAGATCAGCTGAACCTTGATATTCTCTCCCCTTCAGCCTCAAGGGACTAGAAGGAACCTTGAAGATCATGTAGTTCCAACCCTCCTGCGCAGGGATGGTGCCACAACTTCATACCCATCCACAAGCAATAGCACTAAAATACAAGATGCATGATTGTCCTTGGGAGAGAGAAAGATGTGGAATAATTAATGAAGAAAAAAGAATAACCATGGCCTATGCTATGCACTGTGAAGCACATATAGAGAAATGAATAATCTTTGTTTCTGCTCTGCCGATAAAATTACGTCCTGTTTTACAAGTTTGGAAGGCAAAAGCAGAATTTCAGACAGTCCTTTGCAGGTATTGATCTATAGAGACATGATTAAACCATTTAAATTTTATTAGTAGTAGAGTCTGGATTTACATGCACTGTACTGGGATCACTGGGACTCAGTTGAGCTGGACTAGGTACAACATTTGCTTATTTGGGACAAGGCAACAAATTTTTCTGCATGGGTTATGCCAACTTCCTCTTACCTTGGAGCTTCTAATGCACCATGACAAACCCTGAGATTCTCCTTCACTTTTTTCTCGTATTTCCATAACAAATTATGGAATATGTGCACCCTCCTCCTGACCTTTAACAGATAAAAACTAGGTTTTGTTGCTGCTGTTACTGTTTTAAGGCGATAAAAAAGCATCTGTCATATTTCTGCTATAATTAAGAAGATAGAAATATTACATGAGTACCCTGCTGTCACACTGACTATGCATTTCAGTGGCTCAGGTCATAATTAAGGGAAGTTTGAGGAACATCCTATTGAAACAGGCATTGCTGATTATCTTCACTGCATGGTGTTTTCCAGGCTCTTCGTCGAGGTACTATTTTTTATGTCCAGCAATGAGTCACAGGGCAGTGACACAAACAGCATGGGCTACATGGACCTTCTACGCCACACCAATCCCCCTCTCTGTTTCATGGCCAGCATCCCCAGCCAAGTGTGACAGAATGCATCTGACCCATTTATCAGCCAGCTCACAAGTGGTTATCAGGGCCTGCCAGCCTCAAGCTGCCAGAGCCTTTTAGAAACAAATGCTTCAGGTTCACAGCTCACAGTTCTGCTGTGCATTTCTTCCACCATGTCAGTCTCTTCTTAATTTGGGTAACCTTTACTGCCTCTTACAGCTCCTACCTTAAATTTTTCTCCTGTTTACATTTCAGATCCTGGAGCACACTTAATTTTTTTAAGCTCCTATGCATGTTCACATCCTGTTTGTTTCTTTCATAGTACTGTAAGCTAGTTCTCTTGGTTTGGGGAGGAAAACTCCATGGTGGCTATAAGGAGCCTGCATCCATTTAAGGTTTCTTCTTAACTTTTCCTGGTGTCGTCCTCTCCCTCTGTGCCTGCCAAATTAACAGGCTCCACCAGGCTCTGCATAACCTCCTCTTCCCAGATGATATGGAAGTGTTTCCTGCTTAGACTTGAGCCTTGCAGGCAGGACCTCCAGACATTGTCCTGGGACTAACAATGTCCAACACCAATTTTTTAGGTGTGGTCCTCCATGAAACAGGACCACACCTAAAAAATCCCCACAACCCAGTCACCATCTGCAGGTGCCTCTCTGAGACAAGGCTTGTCTTTGGATGGTCTTTCAAGCTGATCAGATCTGAAATAGCAGCAGTTACTTCACTCTGTGAATTAGGCTGCTCTGATTGCAGAAAGTTGGCCAGTCCTCTGCCATCAAACTGGTGTCTTTCTAGAGAAGTAAAACATATGTCTGACAGTTTCTGTCTTGAGTCTTCATATTAAATGAGACCTGAACAGCAATACAGATAAAAAGAAATGTCTGACAATCTAGCTCTGTTTTATTTAAAAGACAGTTAAAGAAAATTGCTTACTAGATGAATTTAGGAGGAGCATGTGAAGTCACCACTGAAATATCCACTCCTGAGTTCATTGAAGCATCTGCATATTTGAATACACTTAACTGGGAAGGAAAAAAGCCAAGCCAAGGCAAGGGAGGAAAAGAGGAATTTCAGCTGTTAAGCCTGCAAGTTTAGGATGGAAACATGCTCTCCAGTGGATAATGTTTACTCTGCAGTGACAGAAAAGCATAAACATGCTTTCAAAGTTGAAACCGACCTAATTGAAAGACTTAGGCTGGATCTGGACTGTGAAACAGAAGATCTCTGTTCAGTCCCTGGTTCTGCTGCCAGCTGAGGCAGTGTTTCATCACATGGGTATGTCCCTCTATTTTCTTCCTCTATACCTCTGCTTCTCCAGCTGCAACTGGAGTTCTGCTTTACAGCACACCGTCTGTGGTCATTTCATAGCTGTTTTTAATGCGTAAGATCATTTTATTCATCCCATCAACAGCTCAACAAGTAAATCTCTATTACTAATGAGTGCTAAGTCCTTTAATTATTCTACCTCCCTGTTTACCTTGGTGTGATATCCACATCTGAGAACCATAAAATTATTGAAAACAAGTGGAAATCAGTAGAAAGGGCTCAACCAGAAAACAAGCCAGTCTTTTTTATCATGATGGATGGGCAGGAGTGTGGGTCATTGCTACAAATAGTATCACTTAGCTGCCTGTGCTTCGGCCAGGGCCAGGGCATTTGACCTGCCTTGGCCACACTTTCTATCATCTTGTGAGTCATAATTAATTCATGTAATGGATGGCACTTTGCAGATGTCAAGCAAAGTCACAGCCCTGGCCTTCAGGGAGACTCCACCTCTATATCAACCATCCTGAAGATAAACACCAACATAAATGCTGCTAGGATAGGTAGCCTTGGTTTGGTTAGGACTCTGATAAGTCTTCTTTCACAGAAAAATGTACAAAGAGCCCTGGCTTTGATTCATTTGTTGGTATGCCACTCCAGTACCAGCTCACTCAGTTTTCATTGAAAAAAATCATTGAAGCATAGAATGGTTTAGGTTGGAAGGGATCTCTAAAAGGCCATTTGGTCCAACCCCATTGCCAAGATCAGAGACATCTTAAACTTGATCGGGTTGGTTAGAGTCCCATCCAACCTGTTGAATGCTTTCAGGGATGGGGCATTTGCCACCTCTCTGGGTAGACTGTGCCAGTGTCTCACCACCCTCATTTTAAAAGACTTCTTACATATATGTAGTCTGAATTGATCCTCTTTTAGTGTAAAACAAGTACCCCTTTTCCTAGCTCAGCAAAACCCGCTAAAAGTGTTTGTCCCTCGTGTAATGTGTAATTCATAAGTAATTTTACAGTAATATTGGGAATTCATCTTGAAGGCAAGATTTCTGAATTAGGCCACCAAGCTGCTCTGCATTTCTGTCCCATGACTCTAAGAGAGAGCTTTTGTTTTCTTGTTTGTTTTTTCTTGTTTTTCTTCTGAGAAGACTCATGTCTGACCAATGTTGGCAAGAAGGCCAATTCTCCAAATATGGCAGGATTAAAGTGTTCTGAATCCTGTTGAATTCCATGTGCTCATGGGCTTCAAAATCAATTGTTCAAAATGTACTTTATTAAGGTGAACACTTAAAGGGAGAGAGGGGAGAAGGGAGAGAGAGAGAGAGAGAAGACATCTGTTTCAGAGCAAAATGAAATCATAGCTGCAGGCAGGCATGGGAGAGATCAAGGGATGCTTTTAAAATATTAACAAAATTGCAAAACAATCCCTAGGGGTGCTGTAGGAATATTTGATTTGACGACAATGCAGTGGCAATTCATTCTTTGCCAAGAGCTGGGAGAGAGACCATTCATGTCCAGTAATCCCCCTGCAAATGGCATCTTTCTTTCTTAAACACGCCTTTATTATTGTTCACATTGTTTGGTGATTTGCAGAGCTTCATGTAATAGCTCAAAATCAGAGATTAGAGTCAGGAGGGCAAGTTGGCAGCATTTCCTTTCTGGCTGATGTTGCCTTCACTCCCAGACAACCTGTTCTAAAAGATATCTTCTCCATCAATGGGTTTCTAATGAAAGATCAGTTTCATTTAATTTGCTTTTTTTTCTCTTAAATTAAAAAAAAAAAAAAGAGAGGAAGAAAGAAAATTAAATTGAATGCTAAGAAAAGTTACACTGCTCAACAATCTTGGGAGTGAGGAGAAGGAGCAGGGTTTTCCTTAAAAAAACAAACCCAAGGTCTCAATTATTGTTATATTTGCGCCTGCCAGCTCTGAGACGACCAACATGCAGCTCTTTCAAGCTCTGGAATGCATGTAAGGCAATGCTAGACTGGGTTTTAGAACAGGATATCACACTTATTTCAGGGCTTGCATAATTAACTCATAATCATAAGAAGAGGGTTTTCTTTACAAATTGATCTGAAAACTATTCTAAATATAGAAGTATCTATTTCCTTACAGTTTGGCAAGAGGCAGTTTTGGCTCTGCTTATGCTAGTAAATGAAACAATACAAAGGGGTTATTGTTTATATTGTTGAATAGCAGCTAAACAGAAATTAATAGAGGTTCCTAGCAAGGTTTTGACCTGGGCATACAATTTCTGAGCACAACTAAGGCACCAGCATAGCCCAGAAACCAGTCCCAAAATGCAGACTACATCACCCTGTTTTGGATCCCAGGAGGGTTTTTTATATAGTTGAAGGCTTCTCCATGACACTGGACCTCAGTTCCAGGGATTAGTCCCAGACAGTTATTTACTGTAATAAAATATTTAATTTACTAATGTAGATATCTCACTTGTGTCTTGGATTTCAGTTGATCTGAGTTCCTAGATTAGATTGGTGAAAAATCTGGTTGAGGACCAACACATTACTAGCATTTCTGTTTAGCAATAAATATGACCATCAAAGCCATTTACAGCTTTTGTTGTTGCTTGCTTGTTTGTTTGCTTGAGGGTTGGAGGGGGGGGGGCAGGGGGGAGGGGGTGTTAAGTTTATATACATTTGTTTCCAAACCTAAAAATTACTGAGACCATTTCTTATGTCTTAGTGAAATAGTTTAATTTCAGCCTTAGCCTATATAAAACCCTGGGCCAACTGTAAATCTGCTATAGTTCTTATACCAGTTTATATACCAGTTTATAATAAACACAGGGAAGAAAAAGGATGGGAGATGTCAGCTAAGGAAGGGACAGAGAGAGGCCTGTTAATAATATTGACACAATTAATGCACTGCTTAAGCATTTTCCCAGGAGTGTTTCTCTTTCTGCAGTCCCATGGGAGAAAGTGTTGGGCTCAAGGTAGGGATCTCAGCCACTGTCTCTGCCCCTTTCCCACTTCATTTACTTACTTTTCACAATTCTGGAGTCAGATACGTGATCTACACCTTCCCTCCTCCTTCTCCCAGGGAACAGCTGCCCTCTCTGACACAGATAAGCTAATTTGAGCTGAAAAGCATGAAGTAAGAAAGCCACAGGCATGTTTGCCTTGGGCTAGGATCTTGGTGGTGTCTGTCTGTGATCCTATCACCCCTTCCCTGTACATTTATGCCGGGGCCTCATGTTGAGAGCAGCTCTGCACAGCAGCATAAAATCAGGAGCTTAAAATATGCTCAAGCCCAGCTGCTCTCCTGCCCTTGTCACAGCAGAGACAGTGGAATGGAAGGTGGAAGGAGGCTCATGCTTCCATCCTCGTGCCAACCCAGTTTATGCAACGTTAATAAATAGGTGTGTGATGCTGGGCTTTACACTAATGAGGCTCCGGGTTAGGCACATTTATTTATGCTGCTGCCCTTAGAAGACCATTAACTCTAGAAGAAAGGGTGATGTGGAAAACCAGTCAGGAAGGGAAATACTCCATGTCCCCACAGGTACAGCCACATCACCTCTTGTCACACCCCTGGGCTGTGTTTTTGGCATCAGTCATATCGTTTGTTTTCAGAGCTGCAGCTACCTGCTCCTCAGCAGGCCACAATGACCCCTTGGTGCAACTTCTTGCTCTTGATTTACCATCTGAGAAAGTGCCAAAGAAGGCACTGACTGATATAAGAGTTGGCTACAGAGCACAGTCCCTAGACCATATGCTCCTTCTAAGGATGGTGCCCTTCCACTGTCCCTTCTGCACGTGGCTTTGGCATGGTCCTTCCCAGCTCTGCTTCAGAGGCAACTATTTAAGAAACAGTCCTCTCCAAATCCAGGCCATGGGACCTCTGCTTGTTTCCATTAAGCATATAATTATGCAGAGAACATTGTTTGACTCCCTGGCTCTGGTCCAAGCCAACACACAGGCAATAAGCAATGCCAGGGTAGGAGTTAAAACACTTATGAATAAGAATTCACTTGCAGCTCCTTGCTTTGATGCTGTACGTATTCCTCCTTATACACATCCTTCACCAAATTACAATTTGTAGCCTAATAGAAGCTCAGCTTAGCCGAGAAAGTTCAGCTATGGGCTTCTCCTCCACATTCCAGGAGTAGCTGAGGTGTGAGGGAGGCAAAAAGGCACTTAAGATCCTCCAGTCTGGCAAAAATCTTCATACCCTCTGTCCAGATGATGCAACCTCTGGGTATGCAGGGCAGACTGGAATTATATTGCCATCTTGAACAGTACAGCAGGATGACACAGACGTGGGACCTGCCTTTACCCTAAGCACAGAATTACTGTCTTTTATAAATCCTTTCTTAGGCTGTAGCTTTGGCCAGCAACAGATTCTGGCTGCCCTGCACTCATTCCCACCATGTAGCAATTGGAACCAGATTGGATCCCTGGATCCCTGGTCTGCAGAAAGAAAACCACACTGATTTATTTTAATTTCTGCAAGAATTTCATGCCAGATGAAAGTCACACAGATGCTAGTATTATCTCAAGGAAGGAGACGTGCATGGGTAAAAATAACTAGCCAGGGTGAGATAGGGAAGAGGTCTTTAATTTTTTTGTCTGTGAAGACATTCCTCTGCCTCGGAGGACTGTGAGGTGCACAAGCCTTGTGGTACCCAGGACCACTCCAAAGCAGTTACAGGAAAAGAAACTAAAATCCAATTTCCTGTTACAGGGAAAAGGGGAAAAACATATTTGAGAGAGGAAGGTCATAGAGATGGGAGGAAAAAAATTCTCTTAATTAGATTTATCCCTGACTAGAGCCCAATCAACTGACCTGCACATTTGGCTTTTTTTAAGGTTGTCATCCCCATCATCTTCCAGTGGAAGGTTTCCCTGCCCATGGCAGGGGGGCTGGAACTAGATAATCTTAAGGTCCTTTCCAGCCCAGATCATTCTATGAATCTATGACATGTAAGTGTCCTAACAATATCCCTTCGCAGAGGAAGTAGTTGAATGTTCTTCAGCTTATGTCACAGCACCATGCCCTCAGCACATTTGAGACAGAGCAGCTGAAGATACTGAAGCCCACCCTCAGGTGGGGGAAAAAGCCAAGGAGCATGGATCATCCTCTATATTTCCCTAAGAGCAAGCCAGATTTTTAAAAGAATCTGATACTTCACCTCTTTTCACTTTTAATTACTGTTTGCAGGGTGCAACTCCCAGCAGCAGGACCTTGTGTCCATGCCAGCATAGAGGGGCAAGGGTCACATTTACAAAGTCAGATGCACCAAAAAAGCTGCCACTGGTGTCAGCTGGACTGAAATATTTCCATCTGCACTAATGGCCTCTGAGTGAGCCCCAAAGAGCCTGGTGTGTGTTCCCCACCTTTAGTTTCATTGTGAGTGTTTGCCTCCAGCCTGCTGTGCCTATCAAGGATGGAGAGAAGCATTTTCTCTTTCATTTCCATTCCCATTAATACAGTTGTATTTTGTGAGGTGTTTGTTTACATGAGCCTTCTCAGTTCTCTCCTCTCAGGGGAGCCATTAATTTATCTGCTTTGCTTTTCATCAACGGGAGTTGACAGAGGGAGTTATGGGTTAACTGCTCTGTTTAGAGCAAGTGGCAGGTGCTGGTATCACTCAAACTAAATGAAAATATAAATATCTCTTTACCTACCCAAGAAATCAGCTTAAAAACCCGAGTGTTTAAGTTTAACCTGTTTGTAAGCCTAATGACCCAACTCGGCACTAAACGTGTTTATTGACAGCTTGAAGGCTGGACTGCTCCAGACACCAGCTACGTATAATTATGGAAAGAAAATTTTTAAAATGCCTTAATCATAAAAGGCACTATGCTTATTATGTCAGAAAGGAGCCTAATTTTGGAGAAAAACCTGCTCCATCAAACCCAGGCCCCCTTAAGGGTCCATGGGGGCAAATCAGCAGCTCCCAAGGTCACAGGTTGCATCTGAGAAAATTGCCAATGTGCTCTCTGACATGTTTCTTCATAGTTTCATTTTGGCTCACCCTGAGAAGGAGATTTTCAAAAGACTCCAGTTTCTTAATTTCATTCCTCTTTGTCCTCAGCACTGACACTTTTGGAGACTGAAATACGATGCAGTGCAGCCCATACCATAAAAATGAACATTAAAAGGTTTTGTACAGAGAGCTGAGCTTATAAAGCCCTATTTTACTCCCCAAGTGAAATGAATGGAAAATACTTCTAAGTAATTTAAAAGACTTTGGATCAGATGCACAAAAGTTACAAAAGCCATGGTGGTATAAAATTCAATGCCAGTCAGGAGATGGCACAACAGATTCATTCCTCATTGGCCAGAAATATAGGAATAAAACCAGTGTTTTGTGGAATGCCTTAAGATATAGCTTATACACAGCATGATTTCCAAAGGAAAAAGCTAAAAAGTAGTAAGAAAGTTCTGGGTTGTTTTTAACATTAATTTTTCCTACACAGGATACCAACAATTACTACTGAAATAAAAGGAAAGGGGAAAAAAGGAAAAAAAAAGGAAAGAAAACCAAGGAAGTGAAGAGAGGAAAATATGTTGGGTGCATTTAACTGGTTTGCTTACATCAGTTTTCAACTCTTCTTGAGAACAGTATGATAAATGCAATGGAAGAGAGAATAAAGTCTCAACAGAAATTCCTTGAGAACAGTATGATAAATGCAATGGAAGAGAGAATAAAGTCTCAACAGAAATTCCAATGAAGGGCAGAGAAACTTTGCTCTGTAAGCAAGGAGGAGGAATAGATGGGCTGTGGACACGGAAACCCCTGAAACCCCTCGGGGTTTCAGCATGACAAGGTGGCTTCCATAAAGCAGCAGCAGCTCTCTTGTCAAGGAATGGAGCAATACTATCTCTCAGAGTCACAAAATGTACATCTGCCCATAGATGGAAGGAGCTAGTGCTGGAAAAGATGTTCTGGAATGGTTATTAGAACCCTCCAGTTCTATTGCTTGAAAACTGGTTAGAAATAGGATTTTTAGGTCAGGCAAGTTATTGCATGCATGACCTAAAGTGGAAACAGCTCCATCTGCCAACTTAGATGATAGAAAAGACTACCTCAATCTGTTTTCCTTCCCTTCCCAGTGTATTTCTTCTTGCTTGAGCTTTGCATCTAATTGTGAAGTGCCCCTATAGAACCAGATTGATATTAATCTCGCTTGCATAAAGTCGGGATAGGCTACAAAAATAAAAAGGTAAGGATTTGGGAGATAAGGGCTCTTTTTCTTTTAATTTCCAGACAATTTCCCTGATCTGCTTATGGTGTGGTTTTATGAACAGCTGCATCAGTATCCCCAGGGAGGCAGGAAGCAGCAGGGCGGCTGAGCCCTAGCAGGAGGGAACATCTCAAGTAGGGTTTGTCATCAGAAACATTGAAACAGGGAACCATTCCTCTACTGAGGCTGACATTTTCAAACCCAGGAGCCTGTACTTTGGTGAAAACAAACTTATGTTTAAAGGATTCTTGGCAATTGGATTTCCTGCAGATTTCTGCATCCAACAGATGCAAGCATTGATCCAGCTTCACTTGGGCAATGATAAGTACAATAAGACATTTGGCTTCAGGAGTGTGTGACTGAGGATGTTGCTGTCTCCTCTGTCTCCATCTGTACTCTTCCTTTACAGACATAATTGCTAATAAATTAACATTTGTATACTGCCTTGGAAATCGTGAGCTTAAATATAGGTTTTTATTAGCTCATATCCTGGCAAAATATTTCTTTCATACAAATTACTTTTTTGTAATTGAATTATCCCTTGCGATTTTAAAAACTTACGAAGTGGTTAGACCCCTGCTATTTATCATTCTTCTCTGCAAGAGTTTGCCAAGGTGGGAAGGAAATTGGTAGAAAATTTATTGCAAAAAAGTAGATAAGCATTTTACTTTAGGGTTCTTTTATGTCCATGGTTCCAACAAGCCTAATAATCTTTGCAAATCATTAGCATGTTATAGCCCAGAATCCATCCTGAAACTGTATGATCTCACCTCATAAGTTTCTTGTTAGACTCCTAGACTCTCTCAGAC
Source organism: Molothrus ater (assembly GCF_012460135.2). Classification (NCBI taxonomy): domain Eukaryota; kingdom Metazoa; phylum Chordata; class Aves; order Passeriformes; family Icteridae; genus Molothrus; species Molothrus ater. Next base: position 85,330,009 of record NC_050479.2, read on the forward strand.
ATCTTCTTAATAGTGATATGTCTCATAAATTATTTATTGAAATGACATGCTTAAAAGCATCAAAAAAGACCTTTTACTTGGCTGTGAAACAGCTGGAGAATGGTTATATCTGTTTCTTATAAAATGGGCCCAAAAGGTTAAATGCCTTGTCCAGGATCACACAATAAATTAGTGGTACAGCAGGGCATAAGAGAAACTGGTGCTATTTCCCAGAGTCTTGCTCTTGCTTCTCAGCAGTAGACATAACTATCTCTTCATCTCAGCAACTGTTGCATGGCCCAAAATGAAGATGGTTTACTTGCTACTGAAACCCATGGTCTCCATCTCTTAAATTCTCTTATTATTTTGACATTGGTGGAGCTGGTAACCTTTGTGCTTTGGGTGGGCTTTGTTATTTTTTTATCATTTCCCAGAATATAGGCTTTCCAGAGATAGACAGTCACCTATGACTTCACATGAAACACTTAGGATTCAGAGACAGCCACTGAATGAGGCTCCATGTGTTTTCCCAAGTGTTATCTGATAGGTCTCAGCCAAATGATGGAGGCTGTTAGTGAGTTTTGCTTCATTGTCTTTTAGTTCCTAAGGCATATAAAAGATTGTGTTTGTTGCATCCATTTGAAACAAATAGTAATAATTAACATTTATATAGCACTTTTTGCTTTTTAAGCACTGCTCAAACACTAATTACTCTTGGTTTAGTGTAAACTATTGTAATCTCACTCTGTTTTGCAATCTACTTGCATCTTTTGTTGACTGAGAGCTAGTTCAATTTCTTCTAATCTTTGGTCTAGTTAGTCAGTAAAGGTATGACTAAGAAGAGACATTTACATCTTCAATTGCTTTCTCCCCTCCTCGGCTCCTTTATTTGCTTTTTCTTTTTCTTCCCACAATGTCTTTTTGCTGAATATTCTTTAAGATGGATTCCTTAGCATGGCAGCAAAGCTTTTCTTCAGCAAAAGAGTGGGCCTTTCAACTCATTCTGTTAAATGTTATCAAAACTTGTTCTTACAAGAAAGATTTAATAAGTCATTCTGTTTTGCCACAGAAAGTCAAATATAAGATATTTTCCTATGGCAAACCAGAAGATTTATCACTTAGTCTCTAAACTAGTGATCTTAATACCAACAGTGCAGAATTCATTTTTCAGTTTGGACTTGGATAAACCCCTTAATCTCTTATCTAGCATTTTACCAACTGAAAGATGATTGAATTTCATTATTACTGGCACAGAATCCAAGAACTCCAGTAAACAGGCTTCTGATGTGCAAACAGGAGCTGGGGTTTGCGTAGTCTGTGCCACTGACTTCCTGCATTATTTGGTCAGGTCACCTCCTTTCTGTTGGTCTGTTCTGCCTGTAAAATGGGAGAGATGAAAATGGACTTCCTTGAAGGCTAAATCAGTAAGAAATCTGAGTTTTTGCTGTGTGTTTAAAAAAAAAAAGGAAAGTAAAAATATACGCTACTGTTACTCTGTTAGCTTTGGGCAAGTAGAAAAGCAGCATTTTGCAAGAATAGAATAAATGTAATGTTTGATTTTTTTACCTAAACTACTGTATCAGTTATCATTACCTTATTAAGATCCCTCCTTAATGCACCTTTCAGTCAAGTGGCATTTGTACATCTGGAAGAGTGTATTGATGTCTGTTTTGGAAGGTGATTGAATCATAGAATCATGAAGGATTTGGGTTGGAAAGGGACCTTAAAGATCATTTAATGAGCAGGGACACCTTTTGCTAAACCAGGTTGCTCAAAGCCCCAACCTGGCCTTGAACACTGCCAGGGATGGGGCAGCCATAGCTTCTCTGGGCAACCTGTGCCCGTGTATCAGCATCCACACATGGAAGAATTTCTTCCTTATAGCTAATCTAATCCTACCCTCTGTCTGTCCGAAGTCATTCCCCCTTGTCCTATCACTCCATGCCCTTGCAAATTACCCTCTCTAGCTCTCTTGTAGCCTCTTCAAGCACTGGAAGGTGCTGTAAGGTCTCCCTAGAGCCTTTTCTCCATATCCCTGCAAATGCAGTGCTAAGATGCAACCCAGCAATCAGGTGTAAGTCCTCTTGCATGTGCTTAAAATCTCTTCCTAGAGGTGATATCCCTCCTTGTTATTCCAATGAAGGGGCCCTTTGTTTCAGAAAAAAACCCCAAACACTTTCTATTTCTAATTTACTATTTTTACCTCTCTCTTTTTTCCCCCATAGACATTTTACTTAAGAAAAATACACTTTCTACTGCATAAGCTTATTGTGCTGTTGAAAGTGAAGCTCTGGACACGGTAGGGGTTACACTGATTAATCAATCCCTAACATCTCTCAATGCACTCTGATTATCTCACAGAGAAGTCCTAAAATGAATCAATTCATGAGCCCTTGCAGTATTTTTTTACAGATAATTCATGTTTTAATAAACTTAGTTTGAAGTTCAACCCTTTAGGGAATTTTATCAGAACAAGAAAATAGGTTGGTTTCTCTCCCCACTAAAGGAAGGCAAGGAGAGATTACCCAGTACCACAGCATCCATGACAAGAGCAGGGACATTTTTACATGTGATACTGTAATAAGACAAGGACAGGTTGGCCTTGTGACTAATCCTGCAGAAGTTTCCTGGGTTGCTTACATGAATTCAAGTAACTGGATAAGATAGTTGCCCTTGCCTGTAGAAGAGGGGTGGTAATACTTTTTCCCTACTCTGAGTGTCCTGCCTGATTGGGTGAGAGCTTCCCCCTGCTGCAGGAAGCTTTTCATCTTATTGTTCTGCAGTGTCTATAGAATTAGTCTTAATAAATCGGCAGATACAAAATAAATCTGTCCCTAGCAATACTTTTTGAGCATAATTCTAAGTATATTCCTCCAAATTCAGTTGAGGTTATGGCATTCCCTGCTATTCAATGGCAGTAGTGAAAGGCAGTGCTGTCCAAAACTACTTTTCTATTGTTTTCACAGTCAAGCCAATGACAAAAAGGAGAAAAAATTCAGATCTTGGAAGTTTTATACTACAGGTCTCCTTCAATTCCAGCTGTCATCCTGTGAGCTGCTCAAACCCCCGGCTGCATCTGAAAGGTGTAGAACAGAGGATGCTCTGTTCAAACAGGAGGTGCACATCAACGTGATACGAGGAATATGGGGGAATATGGATACAGGGCGGTGGCTGCAGGCAGAAAAGGCAGACATGCTTTCTTTCCTAGAAGAGTCTCAGCCTCCATTCAGCTCTTTTCAGAAATAATGTGTAATAGCAAAAAGATACATCTGAGAGTGGGTATGAGTTCAAGGTCTCTTTTCTTATGGAAAAGGCTGATGGCTCATCAATAGTCCATGAAAAAGACCATAAACAGTAACTTCAAATGAAAAAAGTACTTGTTCACACCACACACAGTCACATTGAGGCACCGCACACAGGATGTGGTGAAGGCCAAAAGTATTTAGAGTCAAACGGGGTTAGGCAAACTCTCAGAGGACAGATTCATGAGGGACTGTCACACCCAGTGGTCCTGCAGAGAAATTTGCTGAAGTGGATAGAGGTGAAAGACCAACCTTGATTCCTAAATCACCGTTCACAACCACTGTCCCCTTTTTGTCTTCCAAATTGACTGCATCCAATCCATACAGGGGTAATAAAGATGGATAGTTTCCTTGTTCAATTTATTGACAGGGAAGTAGGGATACAGAGCTAGTGTATTTAGGCATGGGAATTCACTTACCTAATTGTGAAATAAAGAGGTTGGATGGCACAAGGTGGGCATGGGAATTGTCTTGGGATTGTTGCTACATTTTCATTTGAGTCACAATTTAATTACAAAGACTTCCTGTAGACCACAACAGAACACTGAGAATTAGACACAAAGCTTACCCAGGAGTGGGTATAAAGCTTAACACCCTGAGTGAGTCCTGTACCAGGCTTTTCTTACTGTCTAAGAGATGACACACTGGCACAAGGTGCCCAGGAGAATTGTAGGTGCCCCATCCCTGTAAGTGTTCATAGACAGGTTGGAAAGGGTTTTGAGCAACCTGGTCTAGTGAAAGATGTCCCTGTCCATGGCAAGGAATTAAAAATCGGTGATCCTTAAGGTCCCTTCCAAAACAAAGACATCTTATTTGTTGTCATGGAATCCATTCTACAGTTCTGTGACTAGAAATTATCTTCTTTTTTGTTTGTTGGGTGGTTTTTTTTTTTGCTGTTGTTGTTATTTTTTTTAACAAACAAACCCCAGGCTATGTTTTTATTTTCTGGAAGAAAATAAAGGAAAATATCTCCCAAACAGATTGAGAAAGGCTATGCCAAGGGCTTTCACCTAGGAGGCTTGAGACACATTCAAAAGTTTGTCCTGACTCAGATGAAGGACATAAATTTTAGCTTCCTGTATCCCAGGTAAGAGCCCAAATTAGCAAAATGTGGGTAATGGAGAAAGAATGGGAATACTTTCAGTGAATACCAGCATTTTATGTCACCAGTTCTTTGTCACTCTTGAGATTTGCTGATAAATGAGCTGGTTTCACATAGGGTTTGGATGTGTGGCACATCATACACCCAAACCTTGAGTCTGACAAAGACAGTTAGGAAAAATTTGTAGGCTGATCATAATAGAGTGTACGTGGTCAGGCTGTATCTTGCAGCATTTATTATTTAAATGCCATTATGCACTCTCTATTATATTGAGGTTCTGAAGAAAACCCACTTCATCCAAGAATGGCTAATAGACTCATAATGAGAATTTCAGTATAAAACTAAGATTTTTTTCCAAAGTAATTTCCATTTTGGAGTAAGCCAGAGTAGGGTTCTAATGGCTGCAACTGCAGACTGCTTATACTTGACAAAAATCATTCAAAAGAATTTTTAACTTCAGGCCCTAAAATCTTCCACTAGCACAAGTTAAATGTTCCAGCCCATGACAGAAGACTTAGGGAGTTGCAAACCAGAAATAATTGAGATAATTGCATTCCAGACTCCTCCATGTTTTCCCACCACTACTGTTTCAAGCTTTCCTGGGCCTCCAGCTTAATGTAGTTTTAGATTTATTCATGAAAAGGTCACAAACCACATGTTTTGGACAAGGCACTACCAACTGTCTAGCAAGTCTCTTACCAGTAGAAGAAAGGCTTAGTGGTTGAGACCAGAAAAGGGAGGTTTTGTTACTTTCTTTGAGTACTGGATTGAAGCCAAGCAGTATTAATTCAACTCTTCATTCTCCTCCTCTCTTGTGCCTGCTTCTTTCCTAAGTCTTTGCCAAAAATGTGAGAGGATGTTATACCTATAGCTTAATTTATTTCTTATTAAGATCTCTTGAGATTTGAACCTCTGTTATAAATCTGAAGCTTAAGGTTTAATAAAAAACACAGGAATCCTTTATGTTGTGGAAGAATCTCCCAGAAACATGGTAAATGGCATCACACTGTTTAAGCCACAGTAGTGTATTTGCTAAGATCAGATCATTGCTGATTCTGATCACCAGGCAATACAAATTTGATTTGAATAACCCCTGAGTACATACTGAAGTATTTGCTGAATGCTTCAGAAAGAACATTCACCTCTACATTTATGCCAGCTTTGTGGTTTAGATGAGGTAGAATGGGAGGCAATATCTTAGACAATTTTTGACAAATAAAAATGACCAAATAAGATTTCTCAGGTTCAGAATTTTGTATAAAGAAGGCCTAAAGGACTGAACTAGTGCATAGCATCCCTGCCTGTGGCAGTGAGGTTGGAACTAGATGATCTTTAAAGTTCCCTCCAGCCCAAGCCTTTCCATGAGCCTAAGAAATCACAATAAGGAGACTTGAACAAGGCATTTCATCCTCATGGAAGTGGTAAGACTGTCAGAGTGGATTGCCTTCTTTCAAATATGATGAAAGAAGGTGATGACTTAATTTGGTGTAGGATATTAATAATCACTGACACAAAGTCATTTAATCATCTGAACTCGCAACTTCTTTGATTGCAGCTTAGGGTCCTGAGTTGGAGCTAATTTCCCAAATAACATTGCTGGTTTGCCCCCAGTATCTGTTGGTGTCTTTGTGAAGGTTTATATAGAAGGTGAAAATTTGTCTCCCTTTTGACTCTGAGTGCGGTTTTCATCACTCACCCTGGGATTTCATTGGTCAGATACAACTGCAATTGTCCATGCTCCACAGTCCTTCTGACTGAAGGACACTGTTGAACATGAAAGTGCATCTTGTTAATAATACCTGAGGTTCATGCTACTGTTCTCCAACAAAGATTTCAGGCATGCATTAGCCACAGTTTTTTTTAATTAATTATTCTACTATGCTTATGTGACTTGGTTCTCAAAAAAATCAAGGGCTCAGTATCAGACTCAGCCTTGGAGATGAAGTTGCTGCCCTCAGTTGTGTTGTTTTATTCTTGTACCACCTTAAGCAATTTGCTTTGACTTCCTGTGGTTCATCTCCTCCTCTATAAAGTGTAAGAAAGGATACTTGCTCGCTACTTACCAGCTTTAGGTCTTAGTTAATGATTCAATTTGTGCAGCCCAAAGGAGAGAATATAAAATTAAGCTTACTGCTCGGCATCCTATGGCTGTGCTCATTCTACAAGGGGCAGCAGCAACAAAAAATAGGGAAAAATATTGCTCTAAGCAGTTAAATGAGATCGAGTTCAAGAAGACAAAAAGCATGCCCTGCCAAGTAAAATAATGCCATTTTTGGATAGGCAGTTTTGCAGAGGAAAACAAATGAGAAGTGAAAAGTAGTTCTTTTGCTTCCTTCAGCACAAAGGTGGAGGTGGAATCAACCCACCAGAGCTCATGCCCACGTTTTCTTGCAGACAAGATATTTCACTCTTCAGCTTTCTCATCATCCTGTTGCCATAACTATATGGGAAGTACATAAAGCTATCTGTACTGTTTAAACCCTCACATTTTGACAGAAAATTGGATGATATATGACATGCTGCCTCCCAGAACAGGCGCTGTCTATCACCTTGCTGCTAATCTCTGTGATTAGTGACCTGCAATGTAAGTCAGCTATCAAAGACCACCTGTCCTTTTTGCTATAAGCACCTCCCAGCATATCACTTTGTGGTGTCACACTCCCTTGTCTGGTTTTTGATTGATGCAAGTTTCTCTTTTGAGCAGTGACTCAGAAAATAAATCATACCCCTTGCCATTCATTGAGTGCGATTCTGCAGCACAAAGCTGGTGTGGTTAATCAAAGCTCCAAAGAGCAACAAAAACCAACAGAACTGAGAATGAGGAGGAGAGGTATAAAGGATAAAACATCATAAAAAGGATTGTTTGGGAGCCAGCCAAAGCAAAAGCAAAATAAAAAGTGCTGCAAATAAGCATTATGTTTGCTGCACTACTGCACCAGAACCAGAACGCTGATTTTTTTACTCTACTCCCTGACATGTGTGCAGGGATGTGAGAAGGGTCCCACACTCCTGAAAAATATAACTATATCAAGGAATCTGATTTTACAGGCTTTTACTTCTAAGTTACCCTTTCTGGGGTCAGTGGGATTTTTCTGAGTAGAGTAAGTAAAGACAGAAGGATGCTTCTGTTGTGAGCTGTACTCCAGACCAGTTTGTGATTCGGCTGGGATTGGATCCCCATACACAGAAGGCTGCCAAAAATAGGAATGGCTACTGCAAGTAATTGGCCTTAAAGTAGAATTTTAAAAAAGGAAAAAAAGGTGAAATTTTATATGTTATGCAGAGAGCAGTAAGATGAAAGAAACAAACAGAACTAGAAACAATGCATTATAGGACAAGAAAGTCCTTTCCAAATATAAACGATTCAGAGCAGAAGAGTTTTGTGCTTTTATAGAGGAAAATGAACACGGAAGTGAAAAGGTACATATTAGAAAGCCTGGATTTTTACATCCAGTCCAGCAAGTTTATGGAAGCTTTTAAAATTATGAGGAGCAATCATGAGCTAAAGACGGAAAGAAACTGCTGGTTGAGTATGTAATTGAGACGAGTGTGATTCTTTGTGTTTGTCATGTGCCAGAGAAGTCAGGAAAAATGTGAGGTGTTGATGGCACTTATGAAATTGTAGCAGAAGTAAAATCTAGGCACAAGGAGTAGCAGAAAAAAAATAATAATCTACCACAGAAAAGCTATGAGGCAAACTCTCAGACTACAGAACTCCGTTGAAAGTAAGGTATCTGAACCATCTGGGAATTAGGCCATAAAACTGAGATGACAAGAACTGCATGTCCATGGAGAAGTGCTGGAAACTTACTTAAGTCAGGTAAATGCAACAGTTCAGTCTTTAAAAATAGCTTTAAAAAAATCATTCATTATGTTTTATGGAGGTAACCTTTCTATTTGGAAAGTCAACCCAAGTTGTGAGGGAGAGAGAAATAAAAAGTTGAGAGGAGTTAAATTTATAAAGACATGAATGAGTTGGGAATAGAAACACTGTTGCAGAGGAATGTGCATATGGATGGTGCAAATTTACAGGGCTATTTTTGATGAACTGTAGGAGAATTTTCAGTTTTTCAGCACCTTTCCTTACAAAAAGAAAACCCTTCATCTGGTGGGAATTCAGTCAATTTCCTCATGTTTTTTTGTCATTTCCTAAATTGCAAGGTTACTAATGGTAATTACAGACCCTGTTTGTACCTTGTGGCTCTAGCACTGCAAAAAGATTTCCTTGGCACATGTTACTCTCCTGCTAGTAGGTTTTTAAATGACCAGCCCTAGGTAGGAATTGCTACAATACTCGGGAGCAGACAGAAACCATCTTTCCTCATTTCTTTCTTAGAGAGTAACTACTTCTCACTCACATTCTGCTATCTTCATCCTCCATAACAATAAACCACAATTTCAGTGTTCATTATAGCGGCTCACAATACTGGGCTTTTGTGAAGGAGTCTGTTTTAGGGTGTTATATTCAAAAGTATAACAAACCTGCTCATTCTAAGGTTTTCAAACAGAGATGCTATAAAGGGGACAAACAGATTCAATAACAAGTGTAAAAAAAGTCACAGTTTTTCGAGCCAAAAACCTCTTTTTTTTAAAAAGAAAGGGGAGATGACAGTGCACTGAAAGGCAATCAGATGCTCTATTTCTCTTATTTCTTTCCAGTGTGAAAGCACCATATGTTTGATTCAATGCAAAAAAAAAATCTCCTATTTGGTAGATCTCTTACATGCTGCTATTGCTCTATAGCACAATGCAATCTCCTTCACTATTGCTTCTACATTCAGGCCTTAGTTTTGTACCCTTACTCTGCAATACATTTAACATGTCAGTTTTGGCTGGTAAGTAATCCCGTTTGCATTCACTGTACTACATTTACCTGAATGAATTTAAGTCAATGAGTTTAGTGGGTTTAAAAACATATTTGAAGTCATAGTGGTGCTCAAGTCTCTGTGGATGACTTAGATAAAGCCTGTTAAAGACACTCCTCCTTCCCCATCTCCCCTCCTAAGTGTTCAATAGTTTCTATGCATTTTTCTGACAAACAGAATGTATGAACTTGGTCTGCCACTGTCTCTGGAATAGACTGGAGGCAATGGATTTATTTTTTTTTTGTTATAGTAGTGCCTTAATTCCCAGGAAGAATGCTACAGAAGCCATACAAGGTGTTGGAATTGGGGTGTGTCATTGCAAAGTTGGTATTGGAGGTTTTTTTTGGACTAAAACCCTTTAGCAGTTTTAGCACAATCAGAACTGCCGAAATAGGACTGTGTCATGGTTTAACCCCACGAGAGGCCCAAGAGTGTAACCCTGCTTCTTTGCCCAGCTACCAGTTTACCTCACAGTGTTCCTGTCATTCTTGCTTCCTCCTGCAGTCTCTCTTCGACTCCAATATTTTTGTAGTTGTGCTTTTTCCAGACAGCTTTTCAAGCAAGAAATTAATAATAAAATTTGTCTTCAGGCTTCAGGATTACTATTATGATTTTTAAGTTATCAGAACCTCTGCTAGGAGTCTCCCATCCTTCACACATCCTTTGTTTAAAACTCCTTAGTTTTAAAACCCACAAATGCTACCTTACACCACATCCCTTTAAGCTGACCTACAATGCTCACAGCACATCCATCCTCAACTACTGCACATTAGCTGTGTGAGGGCAGATGTACATTTGGTATTGGGAAGAAATTCTTCCCAGTGAGGGTGGTGAAGCACTGGCACAGGTTGCCCTGAGAACCTGTGGATGCCCCATCCCTGGCAGTGTTTGAGGCTTTGAGCAACCTGGTCTAGTGGAAGCTGTCCCTGTCCATGGCAGGGAGTTGGAATTAGATGATCTTCAAGGTTCCTTTTAACCCAAACCATTCTAGGATTCTGTGATTCTCTGAAATCCAGGACACAGCATCTGAGGCAAATCTAGGATCTGAGTCATGGATGAGAAAGATTTGATTAGTACATTCAGGGTTTAGCTTTTCAAGAAAGAAATGCCAACAGAATGTGATTCAGTTCTTGCCATATATTTCCATATGTATTTGCTGTGAAAAAGACCAAGAACTGATAGGTTCTTCCTGAACCTTTCGCTTTCTGTTTTTAAATGCTGATGGTAAACAATATCCTGGGGTGGCATTTAGAGAATCAACTTCTGTTCTTTAGCAGTCAGGAGGATTCAGTTTCAGAGAAGCTCAGTACATAATTACAGATTTTCCATGTTTGGTTTGTGTACTTCATCATTATTTTTCCTCATAAACAAGTTTAGATATTAACAAACATTTTTTCCATCTTGATGCAAGGCATTGCCTTTATTTTTTCTGTTTTCTGTCGCGTTTAATAAACTTGAAGTAAAAATACTATTTATTAGTTATTTTGACAAAAATACTTTTAATACCTTTTATTTCTGATATCTGTTTTCTCTGTGTGCAGATATGTACACTTGTATTGCAGTGTTTATATACATTGGTTTTTCCACAGAAATAAATCCCAGGCCATGTTGTTACATGAAGCAGAACACTATCATTTATTTACACTTTCTCAGCTCTGCTTAAGTTTTAATATATTTCCAGCTGAGTAAAGATGAGCCCTCTGAAAAGGAAGACATTTTTATGCAATTTCCATCCACATGTCACTCCTTCAATCCTTCCTTTCTCCCTCTCCCTTCCCAGTTGCCTTCTTATACCATCTCAGTCTTTTGTTCATACATTCTAACCTCATGATCTGTGGAAACATTTTTAAAACCACAGGACAGCATTTTTCCAAAGCCCTCCAGTTGCCCAAATAGAGACATTTCAGCATTACCCGATTTTCCAGAGATTAGATGACTGATGAATACATGCCTCCTTGAGGTGTCTGAATCACTTCCTACAGAAAGAAGACACACAATATCACAATCAGTTTCAAATTCCCAAGTGTATAGTTCAGACAGATGCAGGTTGGTGCATATATGTATCCTGTTAGCAGTGGCAATTATTAAATGAGTCACACATAATTGAGACTTTCTTTTTATTGGTAATTGTTCTAAAAGGGTTTTTCTGGAATCCATTAAGTAACATCCCTTTTCTTCAGTGTAAGAATGTATAAAGAAGGCAAATTAGCCACTGAGGGCCCAAAGGCATGACATTTTTTAATTCTCTCTTTCAGGTTATTCCAATCTGACCACCACAGAGACGTCATTATTTTAATGTTGAATACTCAGACAAGGGTGCCATGGATGTAAAGGAAAGGAAGCCGTATCGATCTCTGACTCGGCGCCGCGACACTGAGCGCCGCTACACCAGCTCTTCAGCCGAGAGTGAGGACAGCAAGGCACCCCAGAAATCCTACAGCTCCAGCGAGACCCTGAAGGCTTATGATCAAGACTCCAGGCTGACCTACAGCAATCGGGTCAAAGACATGGTGCACCAGGAGGCTGATGAATTCTGCCGAGCAGGTGGGTGCTTTTCAGCAGATGCAGCTGTAAGCAGCATGAGGCAATCAGCTGAGAGCCAGAGTTGAATCGGAGGCTACCTTTGAAAGACTCTGAGGCCAAAAGCATGATGTAAGAGAGAGACTTAAAGAGAGCGACAGAGATCACCTTCAGTGTATTGCACAAGACACTGTGTGCAGCCCAGTGTCCTTAAGTGGCATACCCATATCCCATGTTCATTAGCACTTATAAGACACATTTTCTATGTCTTAGTCTTTCTGTCTGCAGCAGCACTTTGCCACTTCCCACCATGAGACTAGAACCCTCTGTGCACATGCTGCATGGTACTGACGTGGCATGGAATGTTCCTGCCTGCTTAGGAGACCTTTCACTGTGTCACATGTCTGCTCTGTCATGAAGGAAGTCAACAAGGATGCTGAGGCAGGAGGCAACAAGTGGAGAGTGTCACTGTCCATCTGGTCTACAGCAAAACCCAAGAGGCCTGGAAGAAAGGAGACAAATGGGTTCCAGCTGGAATGAGCCCTCTTGGCATTGTACACAGCCAGCAGGCTTTAGGTTTGCCTTTGGGACACACTTCAGTGTTAAAGGAGTAAGGAACATCTTTAGGACTTACAGGAGCACATTTAGTGAATCTGAGTCCCAGTATCTGTGAAGATGCGGAGTTTCAAGAGTCACCACAGACTCCACAGTTCTAACAGAGATTCCAGATGCCCTGAAGTCAGTGCAGTTGCAATTTTCACTGCTGGTATTGCCTGTGTGAGGTAGATTTCTGTCCCCTACCATAAGACTCATCTTCATTTTTCTGTAGAGATGTAGTTCAGATTCCAACCAGGACTTCACATAAATTGTTTTTAGAAGTCCATCAAGAAAAGCATAAAATGGTAAAGTGAGTCAAATAGAGTAGGCAGCATTCCAGAAAATGGACATAAACTAGCCTACCCAGAGTACTCTGAGCACATTCTCTGCAATTTGGAGAAGCTGATTCCCCAAAAGGAATACATATAATTACACTCATTAAAATTGGGGGCTGCTTGATTTTTCCTCAAAAATCATGCACTTGTGCTTTTGGTGCAAGACTTCTCTTCAAGGCACACGCAACCAAAATGATTTGCTGAAGTATCTTCATGCATATGGCTTTGGTGTTTGAGTTTCAGAATAGCTGCAATAGGCAACAATCAACAAAAGGGCCAATAGTTGATGTAAGTAATATTGTGACATCATGAAATCAGTTTCCCTCTTAGCAACTCTGAAGTACTTCATCCCCTCTAAGGAATGTATGCCATTATAAAGAAAAGGAAACCTTTTAGGTCATTGCATTTGCTTACTTCATACAATATATTCACCATGCAGGATAGATGTGAATTAGTCCAGGTCAGTGGTTTTCAACTTGGAGGTCCATGAGGCCATGCAGATCTATGGACTTCTCCTAAGAAGTCCACAAAAGATTACTTTTCCTGAAAATCCAGTCTGTTGGCAGGGAATGTAATTTTTCTATACACAAGCTCATGCTTGCCTAGGAAAATTTTGAAGGTACTGAGAAATAGTAAAAATGACTGGTCAAAGTAGCTGAAATTCATTGAAAAGTTAAGATTAACCATGTCAGAGCACCAGTTCTGTTTCTGATATAACTCTCACAAATGGCTACACTTAAAGCTTTCTCCCAGTTTATCCTGAGGGTCCCAAAACTGGCCTGAAGAGTGTTAACAATTCTCCCAGACTTTCTGTACCACATTTTTCACTGGCAGTAAGCCATGAATGGACCTCTCTTTGTGATGCTGCTTGGCTTGAGGCCAACTGAAACCAAGCCTTATTAGCCTGCTTGACATCAACAAGGCAAAGTGAATTTCTCTCCTGCATTGGTTTGGAAGGCAGAGGAGGAAAACATTTCAAATTGACCAAATAAATTCAGTAAATAAACAAGTCAGCATTTAAATGGTTTTAGCTAGAGTAAGTGTCAGCAAATGTGCAAGTCAGCACAGGAGAAAATAGACCAGATCTGAATTAAAAAGTCTTGGATATTTATTATCCTCCTTTTATTGACTTGAGTTCTTCCAGCTTAAAGGGTAACAGTGAGCATAGAATATGAAAATCAATGCATCTGCTGCTGTTTATTGCAAATAAATTTGATTTTGAGTTAATTGTAGCAGTCATTTTTCATAATTTATGAGCTGCTGTTGCTGGAGAACATCAGTCATGCTGCACATTGATGTGCCTGATGATGCTGAGTGTGGCTTCTTTCAGGCAAAGGTGGAACATGACATCAGTGACTCAAACACGCAAGGAAAACCAAAAGATATTTTTCAGTACTCCACAAGGGATGGTTTAGAAAAACCATGGCCTTAAACATAAGTTGAACCTAGAAGAGAAGAGCAAGGTCTCTGGGGAGATACAGCTTCCTAGCATTTATAACTTAGGTCAGGTTTATTTGCTTCCTTATGCCATGAGAATGTAGAGGACAATCTCTCAAACTACTTTGTAATTATGTTAAATTATTACTTTGCCACAAGCTTGCATTGTGCTTCCCAAGCAAGGGTCGGGCAGAGGTGTGAGCCCCAAGCAACCTTTTCTGTCCACTGTCTGAAAGCTTTAATCTTGTTTGGTCAATTAAAAAGGTGTGAAGTTCATGAATCCTTTATGCAGTTGGAGTGTTGTCAGCTGCAGATTTGTAACCAGCTGAATCTGAATTTTCTCCTGCCATCAAACAGCTCCTTCTCTGAGCTATACATGAAAATGTTGTCCAGTCCCACTATTCACCTTGCATTCACATACCTTCTCTCTGTTCACGGTGAGCTATAAAGTCAACTGAAAAAACGAAATGAAAAAATGTAATAAAATAGCATTTACTTTTGGCCACGTGTCATCTGATGCATGTGTGCTCTAATATGAGAGACCTTCCCCAGTCATCAGGGCTCAAGGACAAACTAGGGTATTTCCACACCTATGAAATTGTACTCTGGAAAAGTAGAAAACTGACTATTTCTGCTGGATACACATTTTCTACCATATGATATTTGACATCAACAAACAGAAATGTGAGAAAAACCACACAATTGTGGGGTCTTGAGAAAGGAGAAAATGGTAATTCAGCTTTGGATACAACCTTGAGATCCAGACTTGATGAACAGATTTCAATAATGAGTAGTTATGAACTTCAGTGTTCAAAGGAAGGTTAGTGCCTGAAATTTCCTGGAGATTGTGCATTCAGATTTATCTTGTTGAAATATGCCTGAGCTGCAAACTGTTCAGTTCTTTAATCCATTCAAGGCATAGCATAACAGAAGCAGGGGTGCATTGAGCTGTATAAATGCACTGTGCAGCTAAAGGCACTCATGGCTGGCCAAAATCTTTTCAAGATATTCAGGGTTGAAAAATAAATGCATGCATTAATAAATAAATATGGATTAAAATTGCTCTCCCCGGTCTCTTGTGGAACTTTCCAAACAAAGTGTGCTAATATTTGAAGCCTTATTCGCATCAATTCAGTCTGATTTTGAAGCTCTGCAGGTAACTAGACATGGAGTCAAGAGTCACTTTCGAGGTCATATTTTTAGTCAGCTAAACAATTGCATCTATTTGTGGCCAAATAACCTCTGCTGTGACTCTATCAGAATGAATAGCTAAATGTGAGGCAAGGTGTGAGTGGTCAGCATGGGGAAAGTGAAATCGCCAAAGGAAATTTAAATCCCCAGTATGTAATTTCAGGGTTTTCAATGAGCAGAACTCACTCAAATTGCCTATTGTAGGGAAGTTGTCAAGTGTATGGTAGGACTTTTGATCACTGCACGCCTCATTTTGCTTTTCCCACAAGAAGATTACTTTTTGCCTCTCCTAAAGTATTGCACCATTTCTACATCCGTTTTTCGTTTCAAACTTGATGATTTCATTGAACATGCCCTGAATTTTTGTCAGGTTCCAGAAGCAGAATCCAGCGACTTTTTAGTCCTGGCATGTTTGAAAAGAGATTGTCATGAGGTGGGGACTGGTGTCTTCTCCCAAGTAACAAGGAATAGGACAATAGGAAATGGTCTTGTGTGACACTAGGGAAGGTTGAGATTGCATATTTCAAAAAATTTCTTCAGTGGAAGAGTGGTCAAGGATTGGAACAGGCTGCCTACAGAAGTGGAGGAATCACCCGTCTCTGAAACTGTTATAAAAAAAAGTGTAGATGAGATGCTTAGAGATATTGTCTCGTGGTGGACTTGGACGTAATGGTTGGACTCGATGATCTTAAAACCTTAGTGATTCTATGATTCTGTGATCTCTTGGTCTCATTCAGAGCAAGACCACAGAAAAAGGGTATCTTTGGTATGATGTTGCTGTGTGTTACTGTGACGCTGATGTGCCCCACGTGAAGGTAGAGGATGAACACTTCAGCTCTTGACTTGTGCTACATGGCACCGTGACCTATTAAAGAATAACCCAGCTGATGTGTTTTTCTCACAGGAGCCAACTTCTCTTTGCGAGAGCTGGGACTTGAAGATGTGACACCGACACACGGGGCTTTGTACCGGACTGACATCGGGCTGCCTCACTGTGGCTACTCCCTCAGCGCCGGCTCGGATGCCGACACGGAGGCAGATGTGGTCATGTCACCCGAGCACCCAGTGAGGCTCTGGGGACGCAACACCAAGTCCGGGCGCAGCTCCTGCTTGTCAAGCCGGGCCAACTCCAATCTCACCCTCACTGACACAGAGCACGAGAATACTGAAACAGGTAAGTGGTGACAGTGCATGCAAGTGTCAGCCTCGAGCTCTAGAAGGAATGTCTCTTCCTACTACTCCACCTTAATCTTCCTTAGGTTTAGTGATGGGGCTTTTTATCAGACTCCATGAAAACACTCTTCTAACAGCCCCAGTCGTGGCCTTTTTACTGTCCTACAGAGTCTTTGTTAATGAACTGCTGGAGAAGCTCCTACTTATTTATCACTGCGACAGAGATCATTAAATAGCTGTAATACTCTCCCTGCTTTTTGCAGCAACCTTTCAGAGGGAAGGCATTTAAATCTCCCCTCCTCTGGCCAATACTACTCTTATCTTTGCTCAGATTTTCTGGGCAGATAATTTTCTTCTCTTCCTTGCTGGTTCCTTGACAGGGGCTGCTTCATTTATGTAAATTGGCTGACTGCTCTCTGAAGGAAAACAATGGTGAAATATTTTTAGAAGCCTTTTTCTTTGTGTGAAACAAAACCTGAAGGTCACAGATTTTTTTATCTCTGTAACTTTGTGTCCCCAGCTGCGGGGATTCCTGCGTGCCTTTGTAGGTCTGTGAACCTTTTGGTCAGCAGTTCTGCCCAGCAGTGTAGGAGAAGGAGAGGGGACTTTGATTCAATTGCAACTTGACCCAGGAGTTCATCCAGTCCTATATGCCTTTGCACCTTTAATTCAATTATAGCACAGCCTACTTCTTGATATAGCTGCTGCGTGCAAGTCATTGGGCACTTGTGCTCGGCACAGAAAGCTCATGTGAAATGACTGTATCACTTGTTCTTTTCATGCTTTCTGCCACAGTATTATAGTGACAAATGATGATAAGTTTTCCTCTGGAAGCCATGGCAGTGAGACATACACCACCCACATGATTTTATGTTTAACTCCAACAAAATTACAGTTGAAGCTTATTAAGTTTCTACTCAGAGATAATGATACATTAGGCAGAGTTCAAAGATAAATGGTCTTCTGTTCAAAGGATGTACGGAAGACTCTTTTTAAATTATCTTTACCATACTTTTTAAAAGATTCTTAGTGTAGCGTCTTACAAGCAGACACACAGTGGCAGGTTGCATTGTTTTCCTTCTGATCCTTGTGTTTTGATGAAAAATCAGAGGGATGATCACGGTCAATTAAAGTTTTGCAGATTCACAAGAAATTGATAGAAAGCAAGCAAAAGCAAGCACCTTGCACTTCCATCCCATTCTCCTCTATCCAGGCTCTCTTTTGTGCTTTCCATGTGATGTGTGAGCAGCTGCAATCCTATCCCATACATTTTTTCTTTCCATGCCTACTAAGAAAAGCAGTATACAGAATTCTAGGTTGGTCCCCCCTTTGGTCTTAACAGAGAATTGCATTATCTATGGGAGTCTTTTTCCCTGCTCTCTACACCTGCAAATGCAACTTTGTACCTACAGATCACTTTCAAATGAAGTTACACTAGAAACAGTACAGTAGCAACTTCACATGCCTTGAAAGGCTTTACTGAAAGTAATCACAGAGGGTGAAGGACTCATGTCAGGTTGGAGACATCCTTCAATTCCTCTTTCCTTAAGTTTAATGGCACACTAACCATTTGTTGAACCATCACTTCATAGCAACTAGAAAAAGAGAAATGAGAGGTGGAGAACATACAATGCTGTATAAAAGTAGGAGTTTCCTTGGAGGCTAGGCATTTGCAGTCTTAGATGTTGGGTAGTTTGAATGAGAAAGGCTGTATCATACTAAAACCAAAAGTCTGTGTAGCACAAATAAAACACAGATTGCTGTGGTGTCCAGTATGTAATAGTATTGTTCATACTGACAAAAAAAGAGGTGGTGGAGCTTAAAGGAAAATATTAAGATCTAAACTGTGCTGGCAATGAGCTTCATCTGATGCTTAGACTTTCCTGGGAAGATGTCATGGACATCAGACCATGTTCAGGTCAGAAAAAGTGGTCCAGAACTGAGAAAAAGTTCACTTTAATGTAGGGACTGTGGTTGAATTGGTGATATATATATGCAAACAAATGTTGCAAGGTAGAAAGAAAAGAAGGTTAGGGAAAATTCTTTTAAGTAGGCAGAATTTGAGCATTTTCTTTTGTAATTGCTTGGCACAGATAAAGGCATGAGAAATCTTTGTGCACAAACTCCTCACAGCCTGAGATCCTCTCAGAAGCTTTTTCTGCTGAACATAAAGGCATTTTCTCCCTCCTCACTCCACATAAGTAGTGTTTCTCTGGGCTGCTAGCTATCACACATGCTATTTTGAGAAATCCCAGATTTATAGAAGAAACATTTTCAAGAAGACATGAAATTTTGCTAATGGCAATGTAAAGTAACATAATGCTATGACTCAGTTTACAGGATGCCTTTATGAGCCAATATTAATTGTTGACAGTATTGATAGAAGTTATAGCCTTTAGCGGAAGTCAATATGGACTTTATGAACCTGCCATCAATAGAAGAGTTTATGGGGCTCATTAAACCAACTTCTCCAATGAAGGTCAAAGTCAGCAGTTTTTATGCTGTTCATTATTTATCTAAAATAAATAATCAGAATTTACTTCTGATGCTTGTAAATCCCAAGTTGTCAAAGGATGATTCTGCCAAAACATTTATTATGTTCCTAGAAGAGGAGAGGAGTCACTCCCTTGAAAAGTAGGTTTATTTTTATTTCAGGAGTGGTGTTGCCTAAAAGGAACAGATATGCTGCTCAGAAAGGACAGTCACAGTCCATCCCTGTCCTTAAGGAAGTCTATGAAGTGCTCTGGTTTCACAGCATTTTGTAGTCCATAGATCACTTAAACAGGGAGCTGGCATGGAAAGCCATCCATAGCTTTATCTAAACTGTTATGAGGTTTTCACAGAATCCCAGAGGTGTTTGGGTTGGAAGGAACCTTAAAAAACATCTAGTTCCAGGCCTCTGTCCTGGGTAGGGACACCTTCATTATGTTGAATGCTTCTAGGAGCCAAATGCTTTTACTAAGTTAAGAGTTTGTTTTCACTAAAGAGCTGAGTTATAACTCTGGCATTGCCCTGAGCTCACATCCTGCCCGCTCAAACAGCCATGATGGCTTCCCCTCCAGTGGACAGTGCATTTCACTTGACCTGGATAGTCACTTTGCACAGTGAGGGGACAGAGGCACAGCTCAAGTTGCTGCATCTTGCCTGGGGACAGTGCCATCATTCTGTATTGCTGATGTAGCAGGCACTTTATATGGTTCAAGGGGTTTTCTGCAGCATGATCATGATCTGAACTGGAACTGTGAACTCCCATTAACAGTTCAGAACCAAACACAGAGGGAGTCTGGTTCCTGGAAGTCTAGGAGATTTTAGGAGAACTTCTTTCCTATAGTAGATTGCACCATTTCTCAGCAAGACTGATTCAAGCAAAAGAAGTTCCTGAAGTGGTCATTTGGAGTGAAGCCTGGAGTTTCCTGGCGGTACCTTAGCTAACCCCGAACAGGATTTGTACTGAGCCAGCAATTGTTTACCATAGAGAAGAGCACATTGAAGAAAAACGAGGTAATAGTCTTCCAGAAATTGGCTTATTTTTCAGCAACTTAGTCACATACAAAAAAAAAAAAAAAACCCAACCCAAAAAACTTCTAGTCATAAGAACATCATTATAAAAATACAGTACCACAGGATAATTTAAACTGAAAAGCATTGCTGAAAGTCTCTGGTCCTCTCCTGCTTAAAGCAGGGCTAAGTTGGAGGTCAGGTTGGGTCACTCAGGGCCTTTTTCAGTTGCAAGTTGAGTATCTATCAGAATGGAGAGGCCACAGCCTCTATATCCCGGCTCTAGAGGTGACCACGTTTGCTGTGAACAGCTCTTTTTCTAAGAGATGATATGGATTTCAACTGCAACTCGTGTCCATTCCTCCCACTGAGCACCTCCAAGAATATTCTGACTCCATCTTGTGAACATCACCCATTGCAAAAACAGTTGAAAGACAGCATCTAGAGTCTTCTCTCCTCATAAGCAGTTGGAAGGCAGTTTGGCACTAGAGGAGATCAGAGGAGTCTGAGGACTTCCAGTGCTTAAAGCTTTTAAGTGTAAATTAGACAAAGATCTGCTGAGAAAGGTCTAGACTAGAGGCTGTCTTGGTCAGAGTGGCCTTCCGTGTGGGTCTCTCAAGCATCCCTCTTTCTCCAGTTTCAATTCTTGCAGCACTGCTGTGCCTTTTTCCTCTGGGGCAGTGCAGGAGTATTCAGGCTGGGCTTTTGTACTGTCTAGGGGACTCCTAACATATGTGGACATGGACAGTGTTTGTGTGCAAGCATGCAGGAACTGGGCTGTGTCTATTTCCTTTGGGTCTGTAATAGAGATCTTAATCCAGATCCACCCAAAGTATTATGAATCATGTTGGTAACCCCTGGACAAATTTGAACTTGAGAGATAGGCAGAAAATGCATAGATATTCCAATACAAAATCCCTACTCACAAAAAAAAAAAAACCCCGAAAAAACCAAACAAACTAACAAACAAAAAAAAACCCAACACCCCACCAACAAAAAAAAAAAAAAAAACCAAAACAAAAAAGCAAAACAAAAAACTACCACCAACAACAAAACCAGACCACTTTTTCCTCTACCTTCAGAGTGATAATGAACTTACTGGTTTGCTCAGTACAATCATTACAGGGTTACCGTACACCTGGGTCAACAGCATTTTTAAAATTGGTCTTTGTGAAAGTGGAATTGCAGCCCTTTAAAAACAAACAAACAAACAAACAAACAAACAAACAAACAAATACAGCATAACTTTCAGCTATTCCAAAGAAGCCATTGCAAACTATTCCAAACTAAGGATTTACTTTAGTTGTAATCTGGGCTCAGCGTTCATATACACCAAGGCTAGTATTTGGTTAAATATGAGAAGGAACAAGAGACAGAGGAAGCAGTTTTTTTCATTAGCAGGACAAGTCAGCCATGATTAATGCTGTGAGGAGTGGCGTGATGTTTCTCTCTGTCATCATCTCTTCCTTGGAAGAATGTGGGCAGTATCAAATGGCCAAAAGGATCTCACAGACAGGATGATTAGCATCAGATGGCTCAAGACAGTTCAGCTGAGTTGAAGATGCTCAACTGTGATCTATCATCTAAAGAAATTCTTGCAGCAGAAGTGTAGCTGAAGTGTGACTTCACCTCACTGAAAGATTAGTAGATATGAACTAAAATTTCAGATCTATCCACCCAGGAGGCCAAAATTCAAGCTGCAGGACCTTTTCTGTCAAATTGCCCTGTGCAACGTCTTTCCATCTTCACAATTCAAAGCCATGTGGGAAATATCATCTGCAAAAACTTCTTCACCCCTTCTATGATTGCAAAAGGGTTTACTATTGGACTCCAATCACCCATTTAATGATGAATTGGATATAGGTTTGATCACCCCAACACTTCCACCACACATCTGTTGATCATCTCTGTTTAGGATGTACAGTTTCATCTCAGGGTTCATTTATCTTTAGCTTCATTTGTGAAAGCACCAGTCAGTGCCAAAAATTATATGGTGACTATAGTAATACAGACACTTGCTGGTGAAAAGGTTTAAAAGCAGCATTTTGGACCCACATCCTATGAAGAGGAATAATTTCCCTTGTGTCCCATCCCTGGAATTGTTCATGGCCAGCCTGGATGTGGCTGTGAGCAACCTGGTCTAGTAGGTGTCTCTGCCTTCCCAGGGCAACCCAGGGGTTGGAGCTAGGTGGACTTTAAGGTTCCATCCAACCCAAACCATTCTGTAATTTTCTTCTTTTAGTCAATGCTGTTCTGGATTGCATTTAAATGAATGCATTTAAAACTGCCAAGCAACAACTAGCTCAGTCTCCAAGCATGCTCTCCAAGCCTTACCAACTTAACCAGAAAGGTAGTAGATATGTTACACTTAATTTTTGCTTTCTCATCAAATAAATTGCCTTTCTGAAAAATTCTGATAGGCTGTTGTAAAACTGAAGCATAGTGGCAATCAGGAACTTTAAAGCTCACATGATAGCTCTGCCTCCTCTACCATCCCAGACTCAACTCTTAGCCATGTTAATTGACATAATACGTGATTTACAGAGCATTCCTTGCAGTAACCGCCACATTCTCTGCTTCCACTGCTTAAGCCATTACTGTTGCTAGAAAGAGTGCTTAAGAAACTGCATAGGGTTTTAGGACTCAGCAGAACTGAATGCATATAGAACATATTATAAACACAGGGGTACATTAAAGCAGGAAATAATTAAAGACAAATGTTTCAAACAAGGAACACCAAAGAAATGCTACAATTTTATTTCTCTGGGGCAGTTAATAAATATTACTGATGCTTTCATTTATTCAGTAGTGACTGATACAGAACTCACCAAAGCCTTTGAAGGCTCCTGTTGCCATCAGCGGTGTTACACCAGGTCCTAGGTACATGTGGATAACAGTCGGCTTTTTTGAAAACAGCATGCCCAAATGGTATAGATCCTAATACTTTTGGGTAAATACACCACAATATGCTGTTCACTGCTAGTTTTCTGATAGCCATTTTGGCCTCTTATTAAATCAAGCCACATTTCATCAGCTTTTTGAAAATATTTTCTCCTCAGAGTCGTTTTACAACAGCTAAGAGAGCTTTAGACAAATAGTAATTATTTCTCTGTGTTTTCCTTGTTCTCTTAGTTTGTTGGGAGCTCTTCTCTTAATGTTGTCTGTATTTGCTACCGGGTGCCTTGCATTAATAGCTCTGACTCTCTGCAGAGGAAGAATTTTTACTCAGTTTTTTTTGCATTCACCTTCCTGTTTCCCAAATCATGTTGACCCAAATCACTGGCCCAAGTACAGTTCAATATATCAGTGCAATTAGCAGTGCTAGAATTACTGTGTAATCTCTGCATTACAAATTATTTGTTAATACCCCGGTTGATAATCCATGGTGACTTTTCTTTTTATTACCATGTTTTGCTGAGTAATTTCCTTTCAGGCTTCATCCACTCCATTGTTAATATTGTTACCGTGGTTGCAGCAACATCATCTCTTTATTTTCTCCTCTGAATTAAACAGTGCATTATAAAGTACTTCCAGTAAATGAGAGTGTGCTTCAGACATGCTTCTTCTGCAAACCATGAAGGCAAAAACATGATGCTCATATTCTGGAGAATTCAGAAAGGAATTTTTTTTTAAAAACACAAAACATTTTTCAAAATAAATAATAATTTTAAAAGGATGTACTGTGAGCTATATTTTATTAAGTTTTCCTTACGACTTTTTAGTAAGGGAAAACAATAATAAATTAGAACTACCCAGGCAAGATCAGACATCTGCTGGCTGTCATCTTTCACTTGTCTTACATCTGTTGTAACCTTAATATTAACAACATGTTTCAGCTTGAAATAAAAAATTAGCCAGAATCCTTACCACTAAATATCCATCATCGATTGCAGAAGTTAGTGAAGAACTACACAAAGTAGTAGCACATCCAGAAGGGAATTTTCACTGATACCTTTCCTTATTTCAGCTTCTCAAAACTCTCACACTGCCCCTTTCCAGATAGAATTTGCAAAAAAAAAAACCCCATTTTAACTGTGTGTGGATACTGTTGGGATATGGCAATTTACTGAAGCTACCTTGCAGAGATATTCAGAGATTTGGTGATCGCTTAAAATGTGAAGGTCAGGGGAAGAAATGTGCCTTCAGGCTCTCCAAGCGTAAAGATACTAATATTCCTATGAAGAATGTTAGTCCTATAAAGGAGACTTTTAACTGTATGACCATCAACTGCTACATTTTCCACTGAAAAATGGCTCCCTTGAAGGCTGTTACATCTTCTTTACTTGTGATCCAACTTTCTAATCACTGACATTCTTGATGATAGATATCTCATATTTTCTATCCTCTTACCTTTTTTGTCCTTTTTAGATGTTAGTCCTGAGATACTTCTTGAAAGTGAATAGGTGAGTCACCAACTCACCCCTTCACAAGAGTCTCAGGGGAGACTCTTGTTTTATCTGGATGGGACAGTGAATTCATGGGGTTTAGGACCACAGACCCTTATCTCCCTCCATATTCAATGAACTCCCTGCCCACTGGGAGTAAAACAGCATTTCAAAATGAGGATGTCACTGCCTCTCAGACAGGATTCAACCCACCTGAGAGCCAATTGACCCTTTGGTAGCACCACAAAGGGAACCAGAAGCATCTTTGCTCCCCATTTAAGAGGTGAAGGCATATGAGATTAATCTGAATTTAGTATTTCAAGTGCAGCATTAGTGGTCAGTATCTTGATTCTGTAAGTGAAGGAATTCCCACTTATTTCTAGGGCTAATTTATCTCATTGCTGGCCTCTTTGTCCCTAGAGGAAAAGAAGTATTTCCTTTTTTTTCTTCTTTTTTTTTATTTTCTTTTTTTTTTTTTTGTTAATTTTATTCCTGTATGGTGTGTCCCATAGAGAATGTACTTTCTGTATTACTGTAATCTGCATCTGAAAGGATGCTGACACTTAAGTCCTTCCCAATGTTATTCTTCTGAAATGAACTGCAGTTCAGTACAGGTTAGTGTGTAGGTTTCACGTTGTTATTATTATTGTGATGATGGTGAAACCATGAGGCAGAGAAAAAACGCTAAAAGATGCTCATTATTAGTCTGAATATTGGTGAGGAGGGCATGTAGAAACAACATCAACAGGTAAGAATTTACCGTTCTTTGTAGTTGTGTGATTAATTTTTGTCCTTTCTTTTGCCACTTTAAACTGCCTTGTCATGGTGATTTTTTAAAGGAAAATAATTGCATTTATTGATATTGCAGGCAAGCTGCCAAGTATTTTGGAAGCAAATCTATGCATTTTTTACACTGTTTCTGAGTGCCATAAATAATTTCTTGTGGTGTGATACACCCCAAGGGGAATAAACCTATGTTCAGCAGCATGAAACCTTTTGATAGTAGCTTTGCTTCCAGCCTGGTTTTGAGGTGGGATTTGTGCATCATTGCCAATCAGGAATGGCTACTGCCATGGACTGAGGATTATGGTCAGGACACTGAGGGCCATCAAAAAGCTGGCATGGCACTGGACATCAGTACTGGAGTCAGGGTGGACCTGCAGCTCAATGGTCACTTGGAGCAGGATTTTATTTTTAGGGTCTGACCTAAACCCTATTCTAGGCAAAGAATTGATCCCTCTGGGATACATGAAAGAGAAGCAGCATGGAGAAAAACCAAGAATTAGAGGAGACAGTTAATGTTCCATCAACAAGGATGGGGTGATGGTTGAGAAATCAAAATGGCTGGATATCTACCTTGTGTGGCCCACAGACTCCTGCTTCCAGAGTTAGCCAGCTGGTTAAGCATGGAACAGGGAGCCAAAGCTTGTTTCCCAATTGCATTTTCTCAATTTTTTTCCTTCATCTTGGATCTCTAGGGGTCACATCGAACTGCAGTGGGTAAGACATGTCCATTCACCATCCCAGCATTTCAAAGACATGCATTATTCCCTGAAGAGTAGAAGAAATTGGGAAGAAAGCCTGGTGCACCTGGCTTTCAATACCCACTATTCCCTCTACGCTATTCCCAACTGGGCATTTCCAGATGCTCATGTATTTCTAAATTCCCATTTGGACCACTGAATCTGCTTCTGAGTTCAGCACAAAGTGTTAGCCCACATCTGGTTAAGTCTCCAACAATGCCTCTTGAGGTATCTGGCTTTGTTTCTTTCAGTAAAGATGTGTCTCCATCTAAAAGCAGAACAAAGTGAGAGGAAAGAGCATGTTATTTTTGGTTTAGCCATGCCCAGAGGTGCACACTGAGCTCCAAATAAGGGAAAGCATAGCTTCTGCCATGAGAATTTATTCATTAAAATCTCATTGTTTTATTTCTCAGAGGATTTTGATTAACTTTTAGCAACTTTATTCAATCAAGGGCAGTGATTGAAAATGCATTACTGCCCTAATTCTGCAAAGTTTTCAGTTTTTCTTTGGACTGCCCCTAAAAACTTTAATTATATGCTCTAGGGCAGGTTGTTGTTTAGTTTTCTCCACCACAGCAAAGATCTTATTGAATCATGTATATAAAAAGAAAACAATAATTCACAGCTATTTACACAGGCAGATAGTGACAGGACAAGGGGAATGGTTTTAAACTAACAGACAAGAGATATAGATTAGATGATACAAAGAATTTCTTTACTGTGGGGATACTGAGGCACTGTGACAGGTTGCCCAGGAAGTTCTGGATGACCCATCCCCGGAAGTGTTCAAGGAAAGGTTAGATGAGGTTCTAAAACACTTGGTCCAGTAGAAAGTGTCCCTGACCATGGCAAGGGGTTGGAACTCCATGATCTGTAAGGTCCCTTCTAACTGAAATAATTTTGTGATTTTATGATTACATCTGAGGGACCAACTTGTTTAATAGGTTGCCACCCTGGGTACCCATCCCCATGACCTTTCATGGGTTCTCCATCCCTATGGTCGTGATAGTGCAACTGCTCATGGAGCCCAGCTCTGACTTATCCCCTAAACCCATGTGTTTTAAAGCCTTTTTTCAAGGGTGCCAGCACACAGATCTCCTGATTTCACAATTTCCACTCAGCTCCCATGCCAGAGAGATCAATTCAATGTCGTATAGAGCAGCAGAAATCCTACCCAACAGAAGATCCTCCTGATTTGTGTCAAATAAGGGCCAGTGACTGAGAGTGGCATAACAGAAACATCTGGGGGCTATTTAAACCAGTGTTGCCAGCAGGGAAGGAGCATTGCCAAACTCTCATGGAAATGCACCCCAGCTCCAGCTCTCCAGCAAGAACGGTCACTGCCTTTGTTCTCACCAATTCATTTTCTGTGCAAGACTTATTTTCTTCTCAGTCTCCAGCATGGTGAAGTACTTTTATTACCCTTAGTTTGAGAGGAGGGGGTGAAATTATGACCATATTCCAGTTTCCATTTAAATGCAGTTTTGACGTGAATTTCAAATAAATGTAAGACAACAAAAAATACAAAAACCTCCAGTAATCATCTACTGAATAAGAAATCTGTTGTTCACCATTTTCTCTTCATAAAAAATGTAAAAAAGTAGGAATCTGAATAAATGCATGCTAAACTATATAATTGCTGAAATAAATATGTATAGATATAGGATACTTTCTGATTTAGCATAAAGAAGCAGCAAATTATACCAATCAGTGAGAATCAACCAGTTTTAAAAGAAAATAACTGAAAAGCACACATGCAAAACAAGATTAAACCTGATTATTTAAATCAAGATTCTCTGCTTCCTGGTTTAAACCATGATTATAATTTAGATGAGGCCACCCTGCCACAAATAGTTTAGAGACAATGATTTCTCCCACTCATATAATGTGCAGATTTTATAGCTGAGGTAGAGTCACGTTGCTTGTATGGAACATTTATGTACTGAGCCTTTATCTCCAGCCACTCTCTTAGTTTGCTACTAGTTTGGTTTAGTTGTTTGAAGAAGGCAAATGGTAATCCTCATCTGAAGGAGTGGGAATCTGGTATCCCACAGAAAAATTCAAGATGCTTTTCCTTTGGGAGTTTTGCTTCTTTCTTAGAATGGAGCACTGCAACCTCAGTCAGGCTATGATGCTGACTTCCCAGTAACACAGGGACTGGAAAAGCAGCTGTAACCCCAGATTAGAGTATGAAGGGAAATGTCTCCCTCTCTCTGCTTTGGATAATTACATTCCACTTAACAAAATTCCCTTTGCTCCTATAGTTGGAAGGGGTGTTTCTCCTTCATTAATTGCTCTGGCTTGCTGCTGTGCTCTACCAAGCAGCTGTTAATGTTCCACCCCAGAGGAGTCTGCAGTTCAGTGATGGGTGAAATGATTAAGGCTTGCAAAGCACTTGATCATTTGGAATGAAAGGTGTGACATAAACATACCCCATTAGTTTCATTAGTGCTCAACAAAGCAAACTTTACCTGTAGCTGGTTCCACTCCTCCTTGGCATTTAAAACAAGGTGTTCCCTCTGGAACATGTGCAATTTGCTGGATGCATTCTTAGCTGTCCTTAAAGAAGCCTGTCACCCAGACTGGTGATTTGACCCGTCATATATTGGGGAACTGCCATAAAATGAGTGCTGTGTTTGCAGAAATTTGAAGGTTTGTTAATCCTGCCTTAGTTCTCAGGAAGAGAAAGGTAGTGACTTTGGCTATTACAGATATTTACTCCTGGTGTCAGGAAAGTAGAAATTCTGACACAGGATCAGTCTACAAAGGAGAATAAGGAAAGGGACTTAGAGGAATGTTACCTGATGGAGCTGCAGAGAAGCATATTAGAAGTTTGGTTGATAAAGATGGTTAGGCTGGTAAAGGTTCACTTAAACCTTCTATTTATGCAAATAGAAGAAAGATGTATGTATTTGTAAATTATGTGCCTAAACTAGACTTGCTGTGACACACAGCAGCAGGGTTCCATGTCTCTTGTCAGGTCACAGTGTCCCTCAACATCACCTGAATATTTTTGGCTGTTGACTGTCCATCAAGTGTGGTTCCCCCTGATGGGAGTCCTTGCCATTCCATCTGCACAGGACCCCTTCCACTGGTGTGCTGGCTGCTCTCAAATCAGAACAAATTTACCCTCTTTGGTCACTTTCCTTCTGTGACTGGAGCAAGCAGAAAGCAGAGATCAACTCACACAACTTCCATGGGTCCTAAGGCTGAATGGGATATTTTCATAGCTCCCTTCAATGGGGGTCATGTGTGTGAGCTGTTAGACTTTATGATTTGTGTGAATTGAAGCAGAAACCTAGAGAAACATCAGTGGACAGTCTTATCTCGTCAAGGCAAATGGATAAACACTCTCATTATTTGATCAAAAATTATTAAAGTTTTGACAGGAAAAAAAAAAAGATATTGCCATGTTAATTGTTGAATTGTTAGATAGAGAACTTCCAGGGCTCGAAGGGTAAATATTGAGGCCATGAGTTCTGGAACTCAGTTCAGTGCTTCTCAGCATTTTAATGGATATCTAGAGACAAACTTAACCAAAAGAGTTCAGAAATTTCTCTCTATAAACTGCGGGACTAAGGAGAAGACCAGTTCCCAAAGGAATATTTTGGAAGGTAATAGTGCTTTTTCCTAGGGAGATATTTTACCACCTCACAATAGAAGATTTTTTGAAGACCTTTAGATAGAGCCTCAGCCTGGACTTTGAAGCAAATGCAGTCCCCAATCATTTTTATCTCAGTCATTGGCACCAGTGTTTTGCATTGACTACATCACATTATGGTTAGTCCCACATAAGCACAAAAAGTAAGAGAAGTTCAGGAAGGGCTCCCAAAGAAACCGTAGACCCGGAACATCTATTATTGCCCCTGAACAGTACTCCGATAGATTTGTTTCCCCATAGACAGTGATGAACTTAGTCCTTAACCTTCCCTTAGTTCTTTTCTTCTGGAGTTTCTCACTGTAAGTAATGTTTTCCAAACCTTTAATGCTCTCATGAGCCATGCACTGTTTATCAATGTCCTCCCTGAATTGGATTTGGTTAATTCATTCTTGGCTTTGTCTAAAGTTCTTGCCAATATATTTGCATCCTTCAAGAGAAGAATGTCCAGACCAGATTAGAGATGGGGAGAGGTCAATACCCCTTTTCCCCAGCAGGCACAGAGAGCAGATAGATTCTGCAAAGGAATCACTCAGACGCTTTCCTGGAGAAACTACTAAAAAATCTCTCCCAGAGCTGCTTCACAGATTGATGTTTTATCGATGGTGGCGTGTGGGGGTTGAGAGGATAGGAGGGACAGATGGTCCATAAGGTTTCTTTGAGATACAGCCAGACTCAAAGAAGAAAAAGGAAGATTGGTGAATTTCTGGAAGAGCTTATTTCCTCCTTGGACTTGAACAGGGTGTTGAAATTCATCCAACAGACTCTGTAAAGCCTTTTGGATTCTAAGAAGACGACATAGATCTACAGCCTCATTATTGCCTATTGGGCTGTAAAACAAGGCTGTAAGAAATGAGGGAGACAATAGGGTTTGCTTCTTTCCTGTTTATACCAGCTCCTCTCCAATTGGAAATGTACTAATATGCCTTTTATGAAATAATTATTTCCTCATTGTTTCCTTTGGCACAAGTATCTGATCATTCTGATTCCACATAGAGAATTACTTTGAAATGAATAATTCCAAATCATTTTCCAAGAATAATTATATTAGTACATTTTCAAGTCTAGATAAGCCTATGAATAGCATTCCAGACTAGGATGAAAAAAAAATTATCAGATTCTTTACTTGCATGTTTTTGGAAATATGCAGACATACCTTCCCTTGCAAAAATACTATCTGAAAACCGGTTAGTTACTCTAGTTTCTAATATTTTAAAGTAAGAGTGTTATAAATTACAGGGAATTCAGAAGGTCACTAACAAAGAGTATTTTGAAAATATCACTGTGCTAGGAAAGTTGGTATGAAAAGAGCAAAAATTAGGATTTTTTGAGGATCTATGTATCCCTGCAGTTAGGGAGTTAGGAGGCAGGCAGTAACTCCCTTTATCATGATGTGCTGTAAAATCTCCAAGATGCCACTCAAAACCATTGAGATCCCAGCCCACTTGGGCAAGAGAGAGAAGAACAGAAGAGCTGGTTTTGTCCATCTGTTGAAGACATGACCTTGCCCTGGGGTCATTTTTCCTACAATGATTGCATGAAAGGTTTCTGAGGTGGGTTGTTGCAGCGTCTGCTTTACACAGCTTTGGGGAAAAAAAAATTTGTTGCATGACTCAGACTCATCCAGCTTCTCCTCAGCATTTACTATTTCTTCCACTCAGATTTTGCATTCAACATCCTCACTCAAACAGCTCCATTTCCTCCCTCCCTTTCTCCACCTTTATTTCTTCCTGATGAGCAATTCAAACAGCAAACTGTTCCTCTCCTTCATTCCCATCAGTGACTCCATTCAAAGTCCTGCCCATGTTCTTATTTTCTTGGCAGAGCTATATTCAGTGAATGCATTTGTTTCTTTAGCTAAAGAACAAAAATATCTGCAAGCAAGCTCATTTCCCTCCCAAACTGCTTAGGAAACTAGTGCTGGGAAGGGGGGCAAAGTGCTTTGTCAAGTGTTAGAGGAACAAGAGACACATCTTCTCCCTCCTGACATCCCTCTTTTATTATCATTTGGAAGACTCTGTTAGTCTCTCACTTCCTTGGGGACTAGAAACATCTTGAAAAGATCTTTCATGCAGGCAGATAACAAACTCACTGTAGAGCTGCATCAGAAAAGGAAAAATTACTTGCTAGTAATGATGTTTATCACAATTCTTCCTCCTTTCCCAGTGCTAGAAAGGAAGATATCTCTCAAATAAAGGCTAAGTCTTGTCCCTTTTTTTTTTTTTTTGGCAAACTACCCATTGCGAAAATTCAATGCATGTAAGCTTGGCTGATGGAAGTTTTATACAAAAAGTGGGTGGAAGGAGATGACAGTGTGGGCTGATATGATTTATTTGAGATAGACCTGATCTGATAATACACGACATGAAAAAAGCCATATTGTTTCCGCTTAATAAAGTGGTGTGAGGGCTGTTCCTGTGTCTGAGCAACATCAGTAAAGCCTGGGCCAGATGTTGGGAAACTCACACTCCCACTGGACTGAACTCATCAGCCTAGTCTGCTTGGCTTTATATCACATAGGACAGAAAAACACAGCCATGTGGCACCGTGGGTCATTGCTTTGAAGGAGACTTTGATTTCATGTGCTCTGCAGGGATGTTAAAAATCTCAGAATGCTTTAATGGAAAGGGTGACCCAGGTTTTTGTGCTAAAGTGTCTTTCTCATCATCATTGTATAGTTAGCACTGAAACAACTGGCTACCATCCTCAAAACTACAGGCAAACCCATAATAGACTAAAAACTCCCTGTTGCTAAAAGATAAAGGAAGTAAACTTCATGACTTCTGCAAATTGATGATGTGCAAGCCTGCAGAGTGTGTGTATGCATGGGCAGCTGCAAGGCAAGGTGCTTCCTTGGGATGTATTTCCATCTGTGTTAATTGTATCTGCTTGATGTTGCATTATCTGCCATTGGGAAGACCCGGACTAGACCTCAGGACTCTGACACTCAACCCCCTGAGTCTACCCAGAATGTTACTGAGATCTTCAGGGAATAGGAATTGATCTTCCACTACTGACTCCAGCCCTCTGAAACACTCAAGAAATTATGGTGTACACCTCTAGCATGCTCAGTCCACTGAATTTATGGGACTAAAAAAGAAAACTTTCTTGCCTTAGGACATGGTATTATTTATTAAGTTCAGAAGGAAAGTATCTGTATATCAATTTTCTTTTTCACAAAGGTAAAAAGAAAAAGTACTCCAAAGTGGACATTAATTGCTTAATGTCCAAGTAAGCAACAGTTCACCTAGTAATATTTCACCTAATGTCTCATTATATGATGATTAAAATATGATGCTCAGTCAAGTTCAAGATGTTGAAGACCTTTTCAACATGACGAGAATGAAATGCAGTTTTCCTGGAGATGTGCTCAAAACCAAATAAAAATATTTAGGTATAGAATCATAAAATAGTTTGGATTGGAAAAGCCCATTAAGGTCATTGAGTTGAATCATTACTGAAGCACTGGCAAGCCCACCATTAAACCGTGTCCCCAAGTGCCACATCTACGCATCTTTTAAATCACTCCTGGGATAGTGACTCCACCACTGACTGCCCTGGGCAGCCTGTTCCAATGCCTGACAACCTTGCTGGTCAAGAAATTTTTCCTAATATCCAGTCTAAACCCCCTGGTGCCACTTGAGGCCACTTCCTGTTGTCCTGTTTCTTATTACCTGGAAAAACAAACTCACTCCAGCCTTGCTACAACCTCCTTTCAGGCAGCTGAGAGAGCAATATGTGAAGTATGAACATATGAAAACAATCTAACCAGATGCAGAGAACAAATTTATGGAGGATCACAATTCAGTATCCTCCTGTCTCAATTTCTTAATAAATATCTGTAAGAAGCTGTACAGAAGGAGCAGGTACACAACTGAGGTACCAGTTTGAAAAGGTCATCTTTTCTGTTTTTAACAGACAGCTCCCTTTTTTAAGAGGAAGATGTTGCTGCTAGAAATGTATATAAATATACGACTTTTTAATAAGGGCATGTAGCTCATTACCCTCTGCAAATTAACCATATCTAATCATAAATTTCCTAAAAAATAAAATAGCACATTGCATCTGTTAGTCTTCATTCAGATACAAACCAAATATGTATGAGTACTGTAGTATAAACTGTTCCATCTGTTTCCATGAATATATAGTCATGCTGGTCACCCCCCCACACAAAACAGAAGGGTCTTTTGCTCTTGGCATCTGTCTCCACTGAAGAACTGTATTTCAACTGGAAGCAGTTGAGCTGGAGTAAGAGTAGTACTACTGTAAAAGACCTTGTATCCTGGTGCCTGTGCTGACATGGTCATCATATATGCACGGCTTCAGGAATACCAGAGGAAAGTATTTTGGGTTTTATCGCTAGCACAGAATTGATATTCACTGTAAATTCTTAAAGAAACAATAAAAGAAATGTCTGTTCTTTCTGGGGATACAGAGGGAATTGTGGGAAGCTATGGGATGACAGACATTACTCGAGAGGCATGAATGGACAATGTCAGAATTTGGTCTGTAATGCTGCTCTGGGTTTCATCCCACATATACTTCTGAGCAGATCACTTCCAATGTATTGCATTGCCATGTTGGATCAGGAGGTTTGGTGCCTGACCAAGAGGAGATTTACAAGCAAATCTGAATCTGCAGTGCAGGTCAGTGTTGTGACAAAGGCAAGTCACTATTTCTAGAAAACATGAATTTGCCATTCAGTGTGTGGTAAAGTCACCACCATTCTCACTTTCTCATGCTCTTTCCCTTTGGCCTGCACATCTCAGCCACTTGCACCCACATCAGTGCAGGATGCTAACAAGCAATGGCTTGCCAAGATTCAGTTCTACTAATGGATCACCAACCAGTCCAATATAGCCAATTCCTCTACTGGAAGAGGAATTTACAGTCCTTGGTGTCTGTACTGGGGACTGTGCTGGTACAACCTCAGCACTGAAAAAAGCCAACCTTCTTCCTCATACAGTTGCTCACTGCTGTCATGGTTTCACTTGAATTCACCTTCTTGCTCATGAGGCTTCAGGATCTGTCTCCTAGCCCAACAACTTGCTTTTTTGGGTTTGACAAAATCAAAGATCTGCTTGGGGCTTTGGCCATGGGCTAGAGAGCTGTTTCACCCAGTGCCCCTGAGCTTACTCTGGTTTCACCAGAGCCATTCAGCAAAATAACAGGCACAAGTAGTGCCCAGATCAGTTAGTTTTTCTTTAAATGTCTAAGATATTATCCTGATATGACACTGTGCTATATCGTGTGTGTGTGTGTGTGTGTGTGTGTGTGTTTTGGCCTAGTTCCCAGAGGTGTCCTAAGTTCAGCTGTGCTAAGCAAAGCAGATTCATTCAGACTCTTTAGGTACTTCTCTGAGTTACCATTTTACCCTCCAAAATCACATCCCTTTTGCTCTGGTTTCCATCTTCTTTTACACTTCCATTAATATGGCTATTGCAGTTGCCACATTTGCAACTTTTTTCTGGGCAAACAGGATCCTTCCTCCTATGATTTCCACTTGAGTTGCTGACAATACATCAGAGCAGATAGAGAAGTGGCAACTTCGTAAAACACTGCCAAATTCCCAAGTTGTGTGCAGACAGATGCCCCCATCATCATGAGACAACGAAAATCATGTCCTGAAACAGCGGTGATGGTGAATACTCCTTGGTGACCAGCCTGGGAAGGCTGATGAAGAAAGGTGTTGTGGAGAGAGATCTGTCCCAGCTGGCCACTGGTGCCAGTGCTGTCATTTTAATTAGCTGTGTGTATATATACACTTAAATAATACACAGTGTACCTCTTTATCAGCAGGATGGGTTCACTAAATGTATGTCAACTGAAATTACTTTAGAAAGAGCCTCCACACTCAGCTTTCCACCTGTTTCTCTACAACAGCTGCCCAGACTCTGTAAAGCACATGAGATGAAAGGCTACAGCACAATACTTTTATTACATCTAATAGATGAGCAATCAGATCTGAACTGACCAGGGACTGAGCATATGAGGCAAGAGGAGAATCCTTTGGGGAGAGCGTTACCATGAGAGTAATACAATTCAGTATTTGTACCAGCAACTCTGAAATTCAACAGCAGTCAACCTAGTACTAGCATCCTTTTAAATATCATCTTTCATTTCTTAGCAAACAGCAATATTCTGTAACAGCATTAGGGCAGGAAAGGGAGGGGAGCTGCACAGCAACCAAACTCACACACAGCAGGCAAAATGGGCAGGCGGGAGCATGAAAAGCAAAACACTGGTGAATTTGTGGGTGTTCTGAAAAACAAAGTACAGGGACATACTTGTATCCCTCAAGTGAATTTTAAGGAAAAGGCAAGAAACAGAGACCACCAGTGAGATGGCTGGGGGAAGCAGCATTCAGACAGAGGTCACAGCCCTGCTGATACTCCGAGCCCATGATTCTGTTTTCATTCCTGGGGCCCAGCAAGCTAAAAGACAGTCTAGCAATATGCAGGGAACAAATCCAAATGGGTCAATTAGCTGAATATTTGTGCAGTGGGCATTTGTTTAATCTTCAGGAGAAAGGAAAAAAAAGAAGAAAGAATGAAACCTGCTTTGACCATTTAAGACAGCTTTTCGGGAAAGACAGTGTAAAAATAAAATAAACAGCGGCCCAATGATTTGTAAAGCCTTGAATTGGCAGTGGGAAGACATTAAAGTTCTCTTTAAAAAATTTATTTTACTCTGTAAGGTTATCTTTTTAAAATGCATAAAAAGAGCAGCAGGCTATCAATGAGTCTTATGTTGTACTACACTGATTTCCTGGACAAGCTCAATATCAATAACTCAAAATCTGGGAATAAACCAATAAATGTGGATGGCAGCTGACCTTAAGTGTAACCTTCAAATTGCCTTTTTGGCAAAGGGGAAAAGCAAGGAAGATGATAATGAAAGTTCTAGTTTTTGCTGATATTAATATGCAGAGACAGCAGAGCCTTCCTGATAGATTTTCATTTCATGAACAAATTGGATGAGACTTACAAGATCACAAGGTGAAATGCTGGGTTTGAGAACCAAGTGTCTCACACCTTAATAACCCTTTCCTATGAGGGAGGTATGCCATGAAGAAGAGTGTTTGAAGGTAGTGGGCTTGGCATCAGGAGACTCAGAATCTCCTCTTGCTTTAGTCCCTTCTTGTGTCAACATATTCAAATCTCTTTTTCTCTCTAGACTTCCATTTTCTTCACAGAAATACTAACTATAACACTTTTTTACCTCCTCTCCCTCCTCGCACCTATATTCTGTTGAACATGTTCAAGAAAGAAAAATATAAACTGCAACAAAAAAAATGGCAATCTGGATGGCTACAGTGCAGGGAGGCTTGGGATTACTGCAAAGCCAGTCTGGGTTTCATTTCTCACAGGAAGGGTTGGAGGAAGAGGGCAGGGAAATGATAAAATTGCAGACTCTAAATATATCCACCAGGTAAATACTAGGGAGGGACCAGAGGTCTTTAAGCTAAAAGATGATGCTGGTACAAGAACAGATGACTAAAAATATGCCAAAATAAATTTATACAGGAAACTAGAAATTTTCTAACTGTTTAGAAAATGAGTTCTGAAATTCCTTCCAGATTAGAAGATTAGACAAGAAAGTAACCAATTTTTAGACAGTCCTGAGCAGGCTTGCATGGGAGACAATGCTTCTTATGTTTGGTGGTAGTGTTGGTGACCGTGAACATCCCTCTTAATCCCACATTTGTCTTTCATTTCTGTGTCATCCAACGCCTGCAGTGTCCTGTGTAACATGGCAGAGAGAGCTGTGTCAGGCAGGTCACTTCTCAGTACCAGTAGCCCCTGTTGTAATGCGCTGCCAGTTCTCAGGGCTGAGAGTCACAGCAGAGGGAGTGGATCACAGACAAGCCATGTTTGAAGGCTTGTTTCCCATGCAGGAGAACAGAGGGCTTTTTTAATTGCAAACTATCTCTGACAGAAATGATATCTCTGCATTCACCACAGGAATACAGGGGCAAGGGAAATTTGAAAGTAGCTTGAAATTAAGCTACCCAAGTACTGTTATCCTTGCAGTTTGTGTATTTTTGCCTAGCTGCAAATTCAAGCCATTCGATGAAAAGTCAGAGCCCTGCTGGGCAAAGTGCTGCTCATTTCACATTAAGGAACAATCCTCATCCTAGGGGAATTGCAACACTTGCCAGCAAAAGAGGTTATTGTCCCCACCTCACACATAGGGAAATGCAACAGGGGCTTCATTAGGGCTTTATATTTCTAAAAATGGCCTCAGCTTGAGCCCCAGGCTCGATCTTACTTTCAGCTCCTCTGAAAACAAGAGCAATTGAGGATGAAGTCTGATACTAAAACAGCTATTTTTTTTTTTTTTTTAGTAAACACAATGCTGTTCTTACACTTTTTGACTCTTGGATCAAACTGTCATCCCTGATGTGGTGTGTTTCTTCTTGTGTTTGGTGGCTGTTGAAGCCACTTTCAAACTACTCCAGTACTAAAGCAAGTAGAGGATTCCAATGTGCCTCCATGGGGCAGAGCTGCCTGGCCATGGACAGCTACCCAAAAGGAGGCAGGGATGCAGTAGTGAGATGGAGGTTGGTCTCTTCTCCCAAGTAACAGATGAGAGGATAGGAGGAAATGACATCAATTTGTGCCATGGGAGATTGAGATTGGATATTAGGCAAAATTTCTCCACAAAAAAAGGATTGTTAAACATTGGAACAGATTGCCCAGGCAAATGGTGGAGTCAGTGTCCCTGGAGGTGTTTAAAAGATGTGGAGACATGGCACTTAAAGACATAGTTCAGTAGTGGGCTTGGGAGTGCTGGGTTAATGGCTGGACTTGATGATCCTAGATGTCTTTTTCAACTTAAATAATTCTGTGATTTTATGTATTAAATAATTCTGTGATTGTATGTACTTTAAGAACTGAGGCAAAAACA
Source organism: Molothrus ater (assembly GCF_012460135.2). Classification (NCBI taxonomy): domain Eukaryota; kingdom Metazoa; phylum Chordata; class Aves; order Passeriformes; family Icteridae; genus Molothrus; species Molothrus ater. Next base: position 85,368,484 of record NC_050479.2, read on the forward strand.
TGGCTCTTAGTTTTCCTATATAATAAGAGTTTAAACTAAACACTTACTATTGTATTTTTTTCTCTGTTACTTCAGGCTATCCCATCTCTATATTTTTTGCCTTATCCCTTCATCCTTGATGCTCCCTGTTTAACAGAATTATCATAACCCCTAAAGAACATTTTGCTCAGCAGTGATGGCTTAGTATTTATATCGTACATTTGCCCTCAAAACTTTTGACATGGGATAAGAGAGCAAAACAATTGAAACATAATATTCTGCTACATGATGATAATTTTCCTTCATTGGTGAAGATTAGAAAATGGCATTATTGTAAAGATCCAATTACCTTTTTTATGAGCATTGTATATTTGGAAAGTAATAAAACAGAGTTATAAAACTCAGATGATTAGGAATCTCAGAGATGCTCTGCATTTTAAGAGGAGGGTGTGGAATATTCTTTTAATTGCATCTAAGCACAGCCCAACCAATGATTAGTTACTTTCAAAGCAATAAACATTACCTGGGAAGCAATAAAAGGAAATGCAGGAAAGTTATTTGATGGATGATTCCCAGAAGACATAAGGCAAGGGAAGGGAATGTGGTTTAGTGGTTAGAATAACAGCCGTGGAGTCAGGACTCCTGCCGTCTCATCCAAGCTGGAAAGCTGACTTACTAAATGTTCTGGAGTTCATTTTATTTTATTCAGTGTTAAAGTTGGTCTAATAATACCCAAAGAATCGATAAGAAGTTAAATATGCAAGTGTTTGTCAAGGCTTTGAAAGGTAGGATGAAAAGAAGTCATTATAAATACAAAGAAAGAGCTGAAAAACGAGGAAGGTATTTTGTTGAAGTCAGACTCTATAAATGCCAACACAAGTGAAAATGGACTAAAGGAAGTTCCTGTCATATACAGAGGCCAGAGATCAGCTCCTTATTTTTATCAAGGAAAACACAAATATCTTTGATTTCAGTTCTTTGAGAGCTCAGTGAAATTTCATTTAATTTCCATAGTAATTTCCATAGTGCCAGCTTTGACCCTGCAGCCTAAACCTGTTTAACACAATCCCATGCCCTCCATACCCTAGAAATACTGATTTTTCTGCTAAAACAATTGGTCAGTGTCCAGGCAGAGCACGAGAGCAGAAAGCACAAAAGAGGGATATGCAGCCGTTCGAAAGCCAGAACAATCTTCCAGAGCATCCTAGAAAGCCAAAATCAGAACAAGAACCACCCATGATTCATGAAAGTCCACAAACTGCACAGCAATGATTTTCAGGTTCCAGTTGGAGTAATAAAAAAGATAAACTCAAGAAAGAAAAAAAATTATTATGTTCTTCCACGCCTTTGAAAATTATTCTGTTACGTTTTCCTTGAAGGCTGAGACAATGTGACACGCTGGTTGTTACTTCATCAGTCATCTCCATTCCTAGAACTGTTGGAAGCCCTGATGAGAAAAAATAAGGAACTGAGGATTTAGACACATTACTTGAGTGATGAAGATAAATGTATTGAGAAATTTGAAAGAGAGCAAGAGGTAGATGCAGCCAGACACTGGTCCATCCCTTATGCTGGATTCTCATGTTCTTGTCAAACTTCATGTCTGTTTTTGCCAACAACACAGAAAAATGTGGCCTCTGGCTGCCCTTTTTGAGCACGTGGAGGCTGTTTAAAAGTGCAGAACTGAGTTTCTGAGTCTCCCCAAGAACACATATCTAAAAAGAGGTATGAACACAAAGAAAAAGGGCTTTAGGGGACTGGTTGCTTTTTCATCTATACAAACCTGGGAAAAAACCCTATTTTTAGAGTCTTTGAAGCTGATTGTCCTTATCTCCTCTGCCATAGCTAGGTTTTGGATGCCTATCAGCCTTGGTAAGCATTATTTTTAGTTCGTATAACTCATTTCACTGATACCAGAACTAACTTAGTGTATGAAAAACATGAGCTGCTTCAGATAGACTGTTTTCCCCCAAGTTCCAGGCTGTGGTCTTCAGGGACAAACACTGTCCATAAAATAATTAGATCATTTCCTTCCACTGATACGAACAACCTGCCAGAAAATGAGATTGCATGCATGCCTGGGTTTCTGGTTTTTCTGTTTCTGTGCTAAAGTATTTCTTTTCCTGAATTACAAAGAATTTTGACCATGTTTATGCCAGATTGATACAATCTTTTTGTATATAGCTACCTGACACTGCAGTGTTTTATTCTGCAATGCTGATGCAACTTTCTGAGTTCCTGATATATTGGTGTCTGTATGTGCTTTGGGATCTAATGCTTCTACAACAGCAGAGGGAGGAAAGTTCTGTTTAAGGACCCTAAAAGGTTGTTTGAGATCATCTGGGTTTGTCCTTTTACCATCATATTTTTTTATAAGTATTCACAGCATGTAAAGCACTTCAATAATTTTAATGCCTAAACAGAGAAAGCATCCAGGAGCTTCCTGTGCTTCTCCAGTGAGGCTGAGGACCACTGCTCATCTCATCTCTGCTTAAACGAAGTGTCTCTAGTTATATGTCATGAATCTGGAACAAAAACCTGTTGGTGTCGTTGAATATAATCAAGACCTTAAAATTAAGCATAGCTGAAGCTCCCTGCAAGATCAGGACTTCAAAGCATGAGGCTAAAAGGTGCCAAAAACCTTTATGCTTCATTTAATCATCAAGAGCATAGGATATTCAACATTTTGCCAAGCTGGCCTCTCCAGCTGTGTTACATTGGGTTTGATTGCTTTTAGTTCACTCATGTTCATGCCCCGTTCAATTTGATTTGAATGGCAACCAAGTCTACAAAGGGACTCTGCTGAGAGCTCCACAACCTATCCAGTTCTGTCTGTAAATGTGGCAAAATAATATGTTAGCTGCATTTTTAAAGGACAAAATCGCAACAGTTCCTATTGAACCACTGGTTTTGAATGTGGGGTATTGATGGCACAAAACTTGAAGGGAAAGGAAGTACAGAAAATCAGGGAAAAGTCATTTGAATAAAGATAATGAGAAACTTAGGAACCAAGTGAGGGGAGAGAAAAAAGCATATAGTCTGATGGTTTGCTCATTACAGTCAGTGATAAAAATCCTATTGACTTTAATGGCACATGATCAGGCTTCCCATGTGTAAAGTTAACATTGAATAGGAAGCAGCCTTGTTTCTGAAGGATTCTTCTGGTGCTATCATCTGGAACTGAAAAAAACCCAAACATATAGGAACAAACTTTTCATTACTGGGTACATTAACAGGCTGCAAATGAGTGAAAATCAGGTTCAGAGTTGTTATAAAAAGTTCAGTTGGGTATAGGGGCATTCTTTACCATTTTAGCTCACTTTGTGGCAATATAAATGATTTCTCATGTTGCAAAAAAGCAGAGAATCAAGTCTGACTGCTTTTTATTTTTAAGTCAACAGCTTTTGGGATACCTTATGCTATGCCAAATTAGCTGAGGATCTGGCTCAAGTAGCACAGATTATGGGGGGAGAAAAGGGAGGATTCACAAACTCAGACTTGTTTTGCAGACTCAGGGTGATGCGGAAGGAAAAATCGTGTATCAGATTTGCAGTCATTCATTTTCCATGAGGTTAAACTACCTTTTGTTGAAATAAGATGAAAACACCCATTTGAATTATTTGCCTCCATAGCCATAGACACTGACTTAGTCCAGATTCCGTCTGCATTCTTAAACCTCTGAGCAATTGTTGGCAAGCCCCACATGAGTGCTGGGGTTGCAACTAAACGTTTTCACAAACATCTGCTAGGTCTGTCTGATAATCACCTTTCCTTGGGTTTTTTTGTTGTGCATGAGGTTTTTAAGAGTCAGAAATCTATTTTAAAAGCTTCAGAACAATAGGATTCAAGCCATGGCACTGTCTATAGGAGCTGGTATCTCCCATTGCTTAATTGCAAGGAGCATTTGAGTCTTGGACACCATCCCGGTTCATAATGTTGTTAAGTTGATAGGGGAGCTGTAAACTAGGCTTATTATATCCACATTCTGCTATCCTCTGCATCTGACATTCCTGGAGACAACTCGTGAACAAACAATGCTCTATATTTCTTGTGTTCTGCAGTAAAGTCCAGATGACAATAGATGAAATAAGCTAAATGAGAATGGAGATGACATTTCCTTATGTCATTTCAGTGTTTCTTTATTTCCTTTCCATTGAACACACATTGTTCTTGACTTTTCTTTCTAATCTTGAGTGTGGTTTTCTAGCCACTTTGTTCAACTGCAGAAGTAGCTGCATAGGTAACAATTTGTCTTGAGACACTCCTGTGTCACTTTAAAGAGGCTCTTTCAGAGCATTAAATCATATGTGAAGGGATTTAATGACCCTGTCTTCAACCTGCTCAGACTCTAGCATGAGTCAGTAAATGACAAGGATTGTAAAAAATTGTTTCTGCAGAAGATGCAAATGATTGTTGGATTCATTCAATTAATGCAAATAATTTTCCTGTGTCTTCATGAATGTTATTCCAGAGAGCAACCAGAAACAGAAGAGAGATTATTGCCAGTATGTGGCATAGGGTCTGTCTAACTCTCAAGATCATCGAGCAATAATGGTTAATATGAACAAGGTTATGAATTTTTATATACACACATACAGCCAAATACTCAAAATCCTTCAAAAAGCTTGAATATTTCTAACTCATCAGAGGCTCTTCCCTCATTATTTAGAGTTTTCTGGACTGTTAATTTTAATTTTCTCATTCATTTTGTTTAAATTGTTCATTATCTCGCTGCCAGGGTAAGTTGAAGCTTGATGAAAGCACTTGCTGTGAAGTTGTCTAACATCTGAGGCTTTGAAAAGTTTAAGGCACTTTGAAAACTCTTAAGAATTACATTTTCTAAGTTGTTTGACATTTGCCAAGAAACTTACACCCCTGCCCATCCAAATACCATTGTGAGGATGATGAAGAAATACAGAGAAAAAATACCTTCAGGTCCATACTGATTTCACAGAGTTAGTAAATGCTGTGCTTCTAATGTCCTGGCATTTGCATAACTCTGTGCAACGTGACAGATAAGAACAGTGAAGTAGAATTTATTTATGACCTTTTTTCATTATTACAAAGGAAAGTGATTTTCCTATGTCATTGAAAATAGATTATTTTCTTTTTTTTTTTTTTATTGCATAACTTGCTTCATCAAGAGCATATTGAAAATTCATCATATTAGCATATGTAAACTGGTAAGTCTGCCAGACATTTTTCAGTTGTGCTGGAGCAAGGTCCAGGCAAGAACTGAAGTTTGTTTCACACCCCAAGACAAGAAAAGAAAATAAGCATTATTTTAAGTAAAAAAATGTCACAGTTACAGCAAGATCAGAGTGTTCTGCTGAGCATATTTAGGTTGTTTCTGAAGGAGAGCAGAAACACACCGTTCGTTCCCATCTTTGCTGACGCTGCAGAGCTGAGTCACCTCTGAAAACTCAGGCTCACACACATCCAAACCTCCCTCCTTGCCTCAGGACACGCTTTGCTCCAGTTCCAGTTTCCAGTTTACCCATCCTACATTAAACCTGGCTGCCCTTCAGGTAGGGAAATTCTACATTGCTGTCCTAGCTCCAAAATCCTTTCATTTCCTTTCATAGGATTGCAACGTGCATCTAGTTTTAGTCCTGTTTCTCTGCATTATCCCACTGTTCAACAACCCTTCTTGTACTGTATCTTTCCTTCTCCCTTTGTACAAAGAGGAATTTAGATCCTTTTTTGCCCTTTCCCAGGAAGTAAGGGGATTGATATCTAGCTAGGTTATGAAAGACATATCAGGAATTCTCAGTTGTTTTCTTGCTTTACTCCTGCATCATGGCCTGACCCTGTTAAAATCATTTGCATCCAGATCTAGATGCACTAAAGCTGCACACTGTGTAGATGAGGGGCTGCACAGCTGCTCCCACCAGACATGACTAGCACGGCAATAGAAAAAGGAGAGCACTAAAGCAAAAGCAATTTTTTAGTTTCTCCTTTTGCAGCAGATACCTCCCTGTGCATCTATCCAGGGTTGCTACAAGAAGCCACACGCGAACAACACCAAATTGATTAAAAGGGGTTTGCCCGTGCAAATTGATGTGGCTGATGTGGTCCCTGCACAGGGCTATTTCCCTGTTCTGATTCTTTGATCAGTAATTTTCAGAGGAAAAAAAAAGAGTAAAATGCAATTCAGAAGAGAGGAAATAAATAACCTAGGTTTCTTTGTGCCCACACACAGTAGGGCAAGCTGGGCAATGGGCTTGCAAGGCAGGTCCTCGTGGCAAACTGTAACAGAGGAATCTCAGCAGGACAGTGGAGAGACCGAACACTGAAGCCTTTTAGCCTTTTAGCAGCAGTATGCCTCCATGAAAATGTGGAAGGAGAAAGCAACACAGATCGCATCTCACATGGTTCAGACCAATTGTTGTTGGGATGGCTCCAGTATGGAAGGAGAATTGGTACATCAACAGACTTCTAAAATCTCAGGCTTAATTAAATGTAAAATACTAAAATCAACATATTTAGGCATTTTTTTCTTTTTCAGACATCAACGAGTTAGTGGCTGTTAATTAAGAAATGATCCCAATGAAAGCTGCTGCCTAATAAATCATTCATTAACAGGCCACTTTAGTGGGGCTGTTGTTTCCAAGCTCTATATTCAGCTGTTTGAAACAACCTTCCCATACTTCAGGGGAATGAAGCAGTTAGCATTTGGTCATTACCTGATGGTTAATGATGCAGAGCTCTGTGAGCTAGTCTGGGAAGTGATGGTTGTGTTCTTAGGGTTTTTTTGCAGATCTGGATGATTCCAAGGGAGTGGTAGGAGATTTGTGGGGTTATTATGGTGGTTGGTGCCTGATAAAACCACAGATGGATGATGGATGTGTGTTGCAAACACAGATATGTAGACCTTGCTTCTCTCTATGCTTTCAATGCTCAGAAGATTTTGATATCCCTATACTATCAATTAGGGTGAGATTACCTCTTCTGCTGCTCCTCCAGGTCAACAGCCCTTGAAATTTAAATAGCTGAATGCTTTTCACTGCACAGTTACCCTGAACTGCTGTTGGGGTTTTTCCACTCTACTTCTTTAGTAGGGGTTTAGAAATGGCAACACACGGATTAAAGATTTGTTGGTCCTTCCTTACATTCTTGCTTTTCAGTTGCAGTTCTGTTTTCTTGTTCAAAGTCAGAGGCTGGATACAGAGATGCTAGTTCAATGTTTTCAGCCTGTGGGATAGAGGAATCCTCTCCACTCTCATTGCAGGGAGAAGGTGTATGTATCATTTTCTGTCCTAACAGTGGTGATGTGACTCTAAATGCCAATCCCTAATTTCCTCGTGCATTAATTCAATTTCAAATTTGAATCCCAATTTCAGCTGGTATGGGAAGCTATTCCATGGATGCAGCATTTCCACTCTACAAAGAACTCTGTTTCAGAATGTTAGACCAATCAGATTATGAGTATATGGATGGACATATACGGATAGCCCACCTATAGTCTGTAAATAATTCAAATGTTAATTGTTGTGTTTGGCACTTCAGTGATGACTTTTCCTTCAGTAACACCTCAAGCCCTCAAGCAATTATCAGGATCCTGCTGTGCTGAGTCTGATACACTCTGTTATAAAGGGCAGTCCACAGCCCAGAGAGTTTGCTCTCTAGTTACACAATCCAGGCTTTCAGGAAAACATCATTAAACAAACAAAAAATGTGCAAGATTCTTTTATTCCTGATCATCATGTCAATTAGCCATGATCCACTTCTGCTGATTAAAATTTTGCTTTCAGTACATTGCTGGGCTCATAGAAAAGTGTCTAAAGTATTGCCCCACAGAGGTAAAGTTCCAAAAATTTCCATGCCATTAAAAATGTAGTAAATAAGGATTCCGTCTTTCCTGATGCTCCAGCTCACAGTATTTCAGGGAACAACAAAGGTCAGTCCAGCCCATATAGTGTTAAAGACCCCAGCTGCTTGTTTTAGGGCAAGGTTTTTTGTTTGTCTTTAGCCATTGATGTGATTAAACACCTTGTAAAAGTGTAGCATCTACACTTCTCTGTGCAAGGAGAAAGAATACACAGTCTTAGAATGAAAACACAGGACTAGAGAAATTTATTTCTGGCTCTTCCTGAAAGAGAATGGCATTGTTCAGTCTGGAGAAGAGAAGACTCCAGGGAGACCTTAGAACATCTTCCAGTACTTCCAATAAATCCCGTCTTTTTACATGGGCAGATAGTGATAGGAAAGGGGGAATGGCTTTAAACTAGAGGAGGAGAGATTTAGATTATATGTTAGGAATAAATTCTTTAGTCAGGAATAAATTCTTTGCAGTGAAGCAAAGCATTCCCAGAGCAGCTGTGGATAACCCATCCCTGGAGGTGGTCAAGACCAGGTTGGATGAGGCTTGGAGCAGCTTGGTGTAGTGGAAGATGTCCCTGCCCATAGCAGGGGTGTTGGAACTTTGTTTGGTTGATCTTTAAGGTCCCTTCCAACCCAAACCATTCTGTGATTCTGCCAATAACTCCACAGGTGTCCCTTGTTGTTAGCAGCACTGCCTTGGTTCCCTATCTGCTTTGCAAAGTCTGTGTGCAGGCTCTTGCCTGCTGCAGGGGATGTTGCACGAGCACAGTTATCCTGACAAAACTCATCAAATATCATGGGGATGAGTTCTTAGAAATCTTCCTACATTAGAGCTTTTTCTTTTCTTTCAGTCAAGTCTAACATGAAGGTGAAAGAACCACTGCTGTCCTTCACTGTATTTTCTTTGTTGACTCATCAGCCTTTCAAGGTCCTTGAGAAACACTGCTGGAATGTGCTTTCCTTTGTCTGGTGTGTGTGTGTCGCTCAGAAGCTCTTCTCATCTAAATTGTCTTTACTCTTTGTGAGGCCAGAGGTGGGTGCTTCCTTTTGTTAGCACCACTGTTACTACTGAATAAAATCTTCATGTTTATATTTTTATATATATGTGTGTGTGTGTATATTTCTATTTATATATATCTATCTATATCACTTTCTCATCAACTTTACCCTGTAGTACCAGAGCCTTTCTCTACAATAGTGAATTATTTATATCTTCTTGTGGGTAGTGGGGTTTTTTCTATGCTGGACTGCACTGTGGTGTTTTCTTAACTCATGAGTGGTTTGCCACTCAAAAAAGGACTTAAAAGCGTAGCACTGTTACAAAGATAGGATCAAAGCCTTATCCCAGCATCCTGGTTGGTTTGTCCTTTTCAAAACACTTGAAAACAGAGACAATATGCTGTCTGTGATTTGATCCTACCTACTCTGGGGCTTTGTGTACTTTTCTTGTTCACATATTTCAATGATGCCAGTCCAGCAATTTTATTTATAAAGCTATTCAATCACCTGTCTTTAAAAGGTGCTTTTTAATAGGTGCCAGCATTGGACCAGCTGAGCCCAGGCAATCCTGTTGATGCCAAGTGCAGGAACAAATAAAAAACAGATCTTGTTTGAAATACATATTAAATATATAAATATTTATTATCTATTTAATGTATTTTATATTAAGATGTATCTATATGATATATCAATGCATACTACAATATGTATATATTGAACATATAAATATATTAAATGTTAAAACTTCTGTATGAACATGAAGAGAAGCTTTTTCATCAGCCTCAGAGAACCAGCTTAGGGTCTTTGGGTCACTACATTTTCTTCCCTGTTTCCACATGGTAGATATGTGGGAGGTTTGGCACAGAGAACTTACTTTCCTTAACAATGTGCAGACTTTTACAAACCATATGTTCCTAACTTTTCTGAGTCAGAATAATTAATTTATATTCCACCCAGGAATATTTATTGCACTTTGTAAATTGCCTCAGAATCTGTAGATCAATGTTCATCTACATATAAATATATGCATGTATATATATGCACACATGCCCATGAATATATTTAATGTATGTATATATGTACATATATATGTGTGTGTGTGTGTGTATACGTATATACACATATGCATATAATAGAGAATGTCTCATGGTTGAAAGGTTGCAGCAAGTTGCAGGGGAGGGCAGCAACATACAACGCACAATGATATAAAATATATCCACCTTCTCTTTAGATCAGGAAAACCACAAGAGGGAGAATTTCTCACCAATTTCCCTTCTGCTCTGGTATTTTGAACCACTTTCTTGCGGAGGTTTTCTTGTTTTCTTCCCTCCTTTTCCTCCTTCCTATACTTGGCCTTTTTATGCTTACCAGTCAAAATTCAGAGCTCACCACCTGTGCACTGAGCAAGCAATCAAGTACTCATCAGCACAAAGATGGATACCAGTTGTTTTTACAGATTCATGATCAAGAGGATGCTTCCATTTTGGTTCCTATTTGAATGGAAATCTGCTGTCAACATCAAAATCAGGCTTTAAATAGATGTTTGTCATTCAGGCTTGATTGTTGCAACAGCACAAGAGAAAAGTGGGTGAAAAGCCAGAAAACATTACTTAGTCCCTGGGTATTTAATAGCTCTGCATGACCCAACAATACATCCTGATGCTGAAACCCCTGTTAGAGGCAGCACTTCCCAAATTCTGTGAACAATATACTCTGAGCAGTCACTGTGTAGCAGAGAATTTTAACTCAAGATAAAGATATCTTAGTGAAATTCCCATTTAAGGATGGAAAGGGGAGAAATGTGACCTCTGAGATCATCAGATTCAACCACTAACAAAGCACTGCCAAGCTCACCACTAAACCATTTCCCAGGTGCCATGTCTACATATCTTTTAAATACTTTCAGGGACAGTGACTCCTTCACTTTCCTGGGCAGCTGGTTCCAAAGCCTGACAACCCTATCCCTGAAGAAATTTCTCATATCTAATCTAAACCTCCTCTGGTACAACTTGAGGACATTTCCTCTTGTCCTATCAGATGTTACTTGTGAGAAAAGACCAACCCTCACCTGGCTACAATCTCCTTTCAGGCACTTGTAGAGAGGGATAAAGTCCCTCCTAAACCTTCTTTTCTCCAGGCTAAACACCCCCATCTCCCTCAGCAGCTCCTCATCAGACTGGTGCTCCAGACATTTCACCACCTCCATTGCCCTTCCCTGGACACACTCCTGCACCTGTAGTGAGGAGCCCAAAATTGAACAGAATTAGAGGTGCAGCCTCACCAGTGTCCAGTACAGGGTGAATACCAAGGACAGAAGAACAGGTGGCCACATTCTTATCTGATGCTGGTCTCTGTGGCCACATTTCTAGTGAGTCAAGAACAGTTTGTGCTACTGGAAAATCTGGTCCTATTTCTTTGAAGAATAATTTGGCCACTCTAAAGAAGAAGCACATTGCATCATTTTTTTTCTGGGCTTTGTTTCGAAGAGTCATTGCCAGCTGACCAGAGCGAGAGTAACAAGAGCTACTGAGGTCATTTGTCTCCCTCCTCCCTAGATAGCACATATGGCATCATAAGGAGTTCAGCCCTTGGCTCTTAGGGAAGACAAACTGCAGGCTCATTCTAAAGAGGAAAACTTGTTGAAGGATTACAGAAAAACAGATAAAATAGTTCCATTAACCATGCAGGAGAAAACAAGTATACTTCTCTCAGTCTTCACTGTATGATGTAACTGCCATCCTACAATGCATTTTCCTGGCATGCCAGATCACATCTTGTAGTAGATGGAGCTTTATGTTAAATTATGCACTGCAAAGGAAGAGGATCAGAGCCCTGAACATAGCAGTAGGCATTATTGGATTTACTTTATTGCCTATTGCATAGATTGGAAATAGCTCAGAAGCTCTTAACTCCTCAAACAGAGGAAATTTTGCCACCCACAGGTTGAAAATTTTGGTGAGAATCTTGCTTTCATTTCACAAACAAGTGGTTAAAATGTGTATTGTCTGCATTGCCAAAGACCACTTTGCAGAGTTATTGAATAACCTGTAAAAATTAATGAATTTAACCTCATAATAACGAGACTTCAACACAATGAGAATACAGATTTCTTCTTTCTCTTTACCTTTTGTTTTTGAGCTTGCCAAACATGTATTTTATGGCTTTTTTCTGTAAACCAATTAAAAGCCCCTACCAAGTCAGGCAACTGAGGGAAGTTCCAAAGTTTTAAGAAATTTGCCTAAACCAGGATTTTCTGCACAACTGTGAAGTTTAGAGCACAGTCTCATCTCATGCATAGGGAGCTGGCCTGAAGTAGGAGGAAGGTGGCAGGGACATAGAGGAGGGATGCATTAGCTGCCAAAATTACTTCTTTGTGTTCCTGCTGGTAAATATCAACAGGGTGCTAGTTGTAAGGCACACTCCTTTTAATCCTGGACCACTGGGAAAATTATGGAAGGGGAAGAGAGAAGGTCTTCTGCTTAGCCTAAATGTATGAGCTAAACACAGTCAGTGTTGGATACAAAATACAGAATAATTTTTAAAAGTTCTAATTCCTGAAGTAGGAGAAAACATGTACTTACAGGTGCGCATGCAAGCACACACAGTTTTTTTTTAAGTTGGTTAGAAAAGGTATATATTGATTTTCATCAAGTGGTCATTTGGCTCCGTGGCTAGGATCACACATGCCCAGCTCTCCTCCATGTCAGATTGTCTGAATTCCAGTTAGACTTTTCAATGGTATTTCAATGGTATATTTGAAATAATATTATATATATCACAATATTATAGCTATGTCTAATGTATATAATCTCAGCATTAGTGAAGCCAAACTGACCAGTCCAGTATAATTTTCTTACATACCAGGTCCTAATTCTGCTTCTTACTGATGGCAAGAGGCTCAGATCAGTACCCTGCGTGGGAATGCTGTGCTTCTGCTGTGCAGCTCATGCTGCCAGGGCATCACACACTATTTGTATTTACAGCTAAAGACAGATATGCAATTGTGCCTTGACATATACATGCAAAGCTTTCTGTTCCTGTTAGTTTTGGAGCTCACTGTTTGGATCATGTTCTATTATTACAAAAAGTTAAGTCTCGCAGACAAGGTATTTACCCAATCCTTGACAGCATGCATTAGCAGTTCAGGCACCACAGGTAGCTCACAGCTCGAGGAACTGAAAAAGCCTTGAAGAGAAGAGAAACACACTGCCAAGCACAGAGCCAAACTGCTCGTGCTTTGTTTCTTGTGATCAGATAACTTGCTTATCCATTTAATTTGACTCTGTGCAGATTTTGTAAACAATGAAGAGAAGCAACTTGCATGCCTGGGCTTTGGTAAATTCCTGGCTTCACCATTGCTACTCAACCTGTTTGCTGCAGGACATTTTACTCCTTGGCCAATCTCAAACCAAGGCTGGAGAGAGGGGATAGAGGATATTAACAGAGCCTAATTTTTATAGTTTTCAGGAACTTACCTCTCCTTTACTTGTTTGGTTGATTGGTTTTTGCCTAGGAAAAGACACTGCTTTTCCCATTCTTTCAAAGTGAAATATATCATAGAATCACAGAATGGTTTTTGTTGGAAAGCACCTTAAAGATCATTTCATTCCAGTGCTGCTGCCAGGGGCAGGGATACTCATTAGACCAGCTTGCTCAAAACCCCATCCAACCTGGTCTTCAGCACTTCCAGGGATGGGGCATCCACAGTTCCTCTGGACAATCTGTACCAGTGCCTCGCATCCCCTAATATCTAATCTAAATTTACCCTCTGTCAGTTTAAAGCTATTCCCCTTGTCCCGTCACTACCTGGCCTTATAAAAAGTTCCTCTCCAGCTTTCCCCTAGGACCTCTTCAGGTACTGAAATATTGGTCACATCCACGTAATTCCTGTCCTGGACTGCAATGCATAGGCATAACCCAAGTGTCTGGTAATGATGACCTGTGCATTAAGCCAGAACATAAAAACAACAACAAAACCCCACCGGTAATTCTGCTCTACAGCTGAGACTCAGAGGCTCATGCTGGTTTTGCCATTTAGTTTGCCACAGGATAATTAGAGCCTCCTACGACGATTTTCACTTTGTGGAGAGGGAGATGCAGACCCTTCAGCAGAGTGTCCCTCCATGCAAAAGGCATTTATCTCCTGCAGCTCTTTTTTTGCCAGCATGGGGTGCAGGGGCTGGAAATTGACCACAGCAGATTGAGAAAGCATTTTTACTCATGGATATAACAGTGTTTATGCTTTTTATTTTTCCATGTGAGATAAGCTTATTTATTTTGTTAGTGCATTAGAAAAACACATTAAATACATTTGAAGTGGCAGGAGAAGGAAGAGTTCGTATTTTTTGTGACCCTATAAGACTTCATACCCATTGCAGTGAAGGCTCATTTTCTCCTATGAAGTTCTATAGGTCTTGAAATTAGCCCTATGTGAGGCTAATTTTTCTGTGGGGTTATGACAGCTTCCTGGAATTAAGCATATTTTCCTATTCTGTGATGTTTCAAAGATTACTCTTCTTCCCTTGGGAATTTTTCTCTTTACTCTGTTGAATGGCAGTTTTAATAAAAAAGAAAAATTCTATGCAATGAAGGACGTACATAGAGCTGATGACCTAGACATCAATATAGACATGGATCAGAGCAATGCCACAGCTTACTATGCCTCTGCATTGTAGAAGCATCTCTTTGCAAGAAGGGTTAATTTTTGTAAACCTACTTTGTGCTGGACACAAGCATGAGATGGCTAAACTGAAATCTGTGCATGCAAGATGCTGAAGGGTCCTTGCTCTTAGCTTGTGGTTATTTTACTCTTTTCAATCCTCTTTTATATATTACATCAAATACTCATATTCACTCCCATTTCCTTAATGAACTGGCTAACAATATCATTTTCAAAGAAGGTCCTTAGATTTCATGAGCCCTACTTCTCTCTTCTCTAGTATTATTATACAATTTACATTGCACTTGATTTGCCCATCTCATGCTTACCCATCTCATGCTTGCACTTACACTACAAAATCTAAATAACATTATCCAGTCTTGCAGCCACCACACATCTCACCTTGTATTTTACAACAAGCTTATTCTTCCTGGTGACTCTCAATTTCTCTGTGGATGCAAAAGAAAAATAATTAAAAAGAAATGCATTTAAATCCCAAAAGATACATGAAGATGCTACTTGCATTTTTCTGTCTGATAAACCTCTGCATTTTTCTGTAGTTTCCTATAAGTCTCAAATATTCAAATATTCGGTGCTTATAAAGCAGAGTAATGTGTGTGTGTGTGTGTGTGTGCGCGTGTGTGTTTGTGTGTGTTGGAGGTATGGCAATACAGAAGGTGTTACAGAGTTTTTAAGTCTGTGCCAGTAATGGATTAAACCCAGGTTTTATACTTAAGTCTGAGGATTAGTTTTCTCTGTAAAACTTGGCACAGACATCTTATGGCTTCTCAAAGACATGTCTTGGTCTAGTCATGGCATATCCAAATACTGACTTTGGCCAGATGTTGATAAAAGATGCTAGTGTCCCAGGTTCCTCACAGACAAATGCAGGGGAGAAACCTGCACTATATTAGACACTGAGAAAGGAGCTTTCCTTTCAAATATTTCTTTGAAAGCAACTTTCTGCGAGAAGAAACAACTCCAGGCTACTTAGCTGTAAAAGGGACAGCCTGTGGATCTGATCTGAATCTGGGAGTGAAGAGAACTATAGTCTTAGAATCAGAATCATTTAAGTTGGAAAAGACCTCTAAGATTGCTGAGTCCAACCATCAATCCAGCACTGTCAAGCCCACCACTAAACCACGTTCCAAAGTGCTGTATCTACACACCTTTTGAACACTTCCAGGGATGGTGGTGCCACAACTCTGACCAGCCTGTTCCAGCACTTGACAACTCTGTAGTAGTGTACCTTGAGCTATCCCAGATGTATTAAGGAGGGAGAGATTCATACTCTTGGTCACACATGTGAGGATTCCAACACAATCCTTAGCAGCGGTGCTCAGACGTTTTAAGGCATTAAAGCAGTAAAAGTGAGACAAAATCATGACAAGACTTGGTTGATTATGTGGCAGGCATGGCAAGGAGCTGCAAAGGTGTGGGATGGCTCTTGGTGAGCCGTGCATGGCTTCAGGTCTTCTTTGGAGTGGCCAAGCTGACTTGCCAGATGAGCATGAGAAGCCAAGGTACAGGTCAGTCAACAGCAGTACAGACTAGGATATAGGTATCCCTCAGAGGCTGGCTAACAGAGACAGGCAGTCACAGTGGGGTGTCACCTGGAATAGATCATAGAATTATAGAGTGGTTTGGGTTGGAAAGCACCAGTTCCAACTCCCGTGCCATGACACCTTCCTCTAGATAGGTTTCTCAAAGCCCCATCCAAAGCCCAGTCTTGAACACTCATGGGGTGGGACATCCACAGCTCCTCTGGGCAACCTGGGTCAGTGCCTCACCACCCTCACAGTGAGGAATTTCTTCCTAATACCGGATCTTACTGAACACTCTATCAGTTTAAAGCCATTCCCCCTTGTTCCATCACTACACTCCCTTGTTAAAAGTTCCTCTTTGGCTTTCTTGCTGGTTTAGATTTTCTCAATACAGTTTTGCTCAGGAGTCCAGACATCTGAAATTCTGGATGCTGCCCCTGTACTCCAAAGTAGGAGCTGCAAGTTGTCTACCTCTCTGCCAGGTTCATGTAACATGGACACCCATCCAGCCATCCAAATACCAAAGTGTTTAACAGCTCTGCCTCACCTGCTTACCCTGTGCTTCCTGTTTTATTTTTATAACTAGAATTTACAGTTGCACCCTGCAGCACCCACAAAACACAAAGGAAGGAATCACATTCACCACAGCAGTACTAACTCCAGTAAATGGAGCTGACAACTTCCTTTCCTCCCCCCAGCTGTTCATCTTCTGCAAGGGAAAGAAAAGACAACCCATAAAGAGAGACTGAAAAAGAAAGTCACATGAATCAACACAAATAGGAGCATCTCACACAAAGAACAAGCTCAATCAGCTGGGCAAGGGACCTGGTGGGAGTGACATACCCACCACGCTGCCAATTACAATGGAACCTGACTGCATTGTGATGGAAAAGACCCTTTTTTTCTCCTTCCTTATAGCTACTTTGGTAATGGGCAATTTATCTTAATAGCAGTAGGAAAGAAAATACTCTAGTGGAAGTGGTCTATAGCAACTAACTGTGAAGTAGGCAGAAATAAATGCAGAAAAGAAAACTTTGCTCCAGCCTCCACCACTCTTGTGTACATGCAGTATTTCCTAAAAATAGAAAGGAGAGGCTTTTTTAATCTTCCTTTATGTTTGCCTTCCCCAGGATCTAATGCTACTTCCTGGGCACCTAGTGCAGAAATTCAGATGGCTTGAATCTCACCCACAATTTTTGGAGCTCCATTTGCAGCACCTCCGAACCTGGCAGCACCTAGTAGGCCACTTCCATCTGCCTTGAGCTGCCATTCTTCTGGTGATTTCTATGGGCTGTTTTGGTCTGCAGTGCAATCCTCAGGTCTATTCTGGCCTTAGAGAGTGTTTTCATTATTTGACCTGCCTAATCAGAACCAGTTTTCAAACTCCATTTTTATTAACTTGGAAAAAAAAAGGGAGGTTTCAGACAAAGCTGATGGTAAACAGATGCTATTCAGCTAACAGTGGTTGGTTCTCTAGGTACTCAAACACAGGGACGGGTCTGAAAAGAACAAAACCTTCCCACCACTTGTTTTAATGAGTAGGCTTTCTTGTATTTGATCATCTGTTTTCTCAGAGGAAAATGTTAAGAAGGCTTGTGATTAGCCAGAGGCAATTCACTACCCAATATAACACAGACATGGGGGAGTGAACTGCTGATGCTCCATGTCCCCTTCCCCCTCCCTCCCCATCCTCAGCTACTGTTGCAGCCAAAGCCAAGCCACTGGATGCACAACCTGGAATCATAGGATCAAAATAATTGAGAGACAATAACTTCTGTAGCTGAGCAAACCAAGGCAGCTTGCAGAGACTGTCAATCCCCACACTTACAAGCTGCAATCTATTTTCACTACCGTAGGCTGCCAGGTTAATTAAATGGGACTCCTCGTGGTGTCAGGAAGGAAGTCAAGCAGCAAGTGTTTGTAGACAGAGGCTTTAAAGAGAACAGTATATGAGAAAAGAAAGAAATTTCCTGGGAACACATACTTTTGTACATTTGTTGGGAGATGTAATATGCCTTGGCTGCTGCAGAGGGTCCCTTCCTAAGTGGTGTCCTAGTTAGCCCTGGTGCAGTAATGCCTCTGCTCCTCACTTATAGGGATGCTGGGATTCATCAGCTCAAAGTATTTTGTCATCAATGCTATTCCCTGACAAAAAGCCAGTCCAGAGAGCTACTGAATGCCTCCAGCATCTATGTTTTTCAGGATAAGCCGTGAAAGTCTTCACATCATATTTTTCTTTTTTTCCTTTTCTTTTTTCTTCTTTTTACAGCCAGTGAGATAATGTTCCTGTGTTTCCTTCTATTTTACGACTCATAAAACTCACTCTCCCTTTAATGTAGAAGCAGCAGCATCCTCCTTCTTTGTGCTGAAAAATGCACAATTACCACAATTAAGACAGTCATATAACATCCGTCTGCTTTATTTTTCACATTATGGTGAGAATGCTGCAGGAGTTTCCTAGACTTGATAGCAGGACTAGAAAAATGACCATTTTCAGGAGTTCCCATTTCCTTATGTAGTATCTCTTCACCTTGACTCCTTTAGGCATTTAAAGCCCTAAAGTCTCAAAGTCACACAAGTAGTTGTCTATTACTATAAATCACATCAATTTTGTTAACTGTTCAGTGCAACTGTTAACACTTACCCAGGTTGTGTCATCCATGATGACATCCATCTTGTCTCATCCATGATATTCCCTCCTAACTAAGGGGCATCCATCCTTCCTTGACTGTTTTTCACACCACGGTCATGTAATTAGAAAAAGAGGATGAATACAAGGTTATATAGGATATATTTCAATTAACATCACCCGTTTTGTATATTTAACCCAGACAGCTATGAAAAAGGGCTGTGGATTACCTGTGGCATTACTGAAGTTGCCCCAGAAGTTCAGAACGGTGACAGAGAAAGGGACCAGCTAGATTGTCAGACCAGAGCTTAGGCAGCAGGAGTGTCTGCTGAGGTGGGAGATAAATCTGCTGGCTGAATTGAGCAGTCCAAGTATGAATAAGCCTAAACCACTTCTTCTTTAGCACAGAATAATTCTGGTGGACTTAGTGTTGCCTGGATAGACAGTGTTGCATTGCAGACCTGAACCTAACTTAATAAATTATGATTCCCACATTATCCTTTAATGGTCACTTGGCCATTCAGTTAAAAAATTTTGAGGATATATCTTAAAGAGCCATCTTGATTCTTATCATGTTTTTGGTAGATTCCTTGCATCCTCCCAAAAATTACATCTCTGACTTACCTAAAAAAATCTCTTTTCTATATTATTATTTAGCTATTTGTCAGGGTATGAATATCCACTCCTTTCATTTATGTGCAGATACAGGTTTTATTACTAAACAGACAGTAAACAAAATCAAGCTTTTCTTCTCATATGAAAAAATAAAGAATTTAATGGAAAAAGATGGATTCTGAGGTTTCTGAGAAGTCTTACTCAATTTAGAAGATAAAATTCTAATTCTCTGTCATGTTTAATGTGAGTTCAGAGTTATTCCTGTGAAAAACCCTTTGGCATAATTCCTGTTCACCCATTTTACATTTTCCATAAGAGTTGTAAGACTGTATATTTGCAAGAAAGAAAACCTTGGCTGTTTTTAATGCTTCATTCCTTTCAAAATAAGTATAGAGCTCAGCAAAAATTACTATCAGACCCCAAGTATCAATGACCATTCTTTATGCTAATCTTTCCATTTCCTGCTATTACCAGTTCCAGGGTCAACAGCTAAAAAAAATAATACTGAACTATTATAAAATCATCTGTCATTTTATTTTCTCCCCCCAGTCTCTTAAAGCGTGTCTGCAATGAATTACCTCCGTGTCTGAAATGAATTACTGCTCCATCCCACACAAACACACCATCATTACCTGCCCCAAGCAAGGTCTGGAACTATATTGCTCTTGTATGTTAAACAATAGTCAAGCAATGGTGAGATGCAATTGATTATGTGAAACGTTAGAAAGCTTTAGTAAATCAGCTTCTCTGAAGTCATCTGGGCTTTAGGTGTAGCTGGTTTTGGTTTAGAAGGTTATTACACCTTCTTTCTTTCTCTTTCTTTCTTTCTTTCTTTCTTTCTTTCTTTCTTTCTTTCTTTCTTTCTTTCTTTCTTTCTTTCTTTCTCCTTCTTTATTTCTTTCTTTGCTTTCTTTCTTGTTTACTTGCTTTGCTTTCTTTCTTTCATGTTTTCTCACTTTCTTTCCTTCTGCTTTCTCTCTTTTCTTCTCTGCTCTTTCTCGTATTTTTTTTTCTTTTGCTTGTTCTTTTGTTTCCTTCCTTCCTTCCTTCCTTCCTTCCTTCCTTCCTTCCTTCCTTCCTTCCTTCCTTCCTTCCTTCCTTCCTTCCTTCCTTCCTTCCTTCCTTCCTTCCTTCCTTCCTTCCTTCCTTCCTTCCTTCCTTCCTTCCTTCCTTCCTTCCTTCCTTCTCTTATCTCCCCTCCATTATTTCCTTCTTTTTCTTCTCTTTGAAAATTATCTTGATGCTGACCCTGAATAAAGTAAATTGTCCAAATCTTTGAGAAACATGCTCTGTCATTACCAAGATCCTACTCCTTCATCAAATCCCAACTCACACTATAAACAGAGATAAACTTTTCATCTTGAAGTCAGATTGGTGCCTTGCTCTGATCTCTTTTACTGGAAACAGCTACTCCATTCTTCTGATGCTCAGGAATGTTAGTCTCATTTTCAGTCTCAAATTATTCACATCATTTTATACTACCTCAGTTGCTTTTCCCTCTTGCCAGTGTTTACCTGCTTGAAATATTGTATATTGCCTCCCTGCATTTGTTTTCCTATGTTAGGCTTGATAAATCAGCTTAACAGGTAGTTCTCCTCCTTTGGTTTTTGTTTGTTTGTTTGTTAGGAATGGCCTATTGGAATTTAATTTTATTTCTTCAGGGGTAAATTTTCCTAAATCAGAAGAAGCCACCTATCACTGTTTGTCATTCAGGTAACACCACATTAATGAAACTGTAATCTAGAGGCAGTCCTCTCCACTACATTGCAATTAAAATCCCCCTAAACCACTAATTGCAATTAGAATACCACTGTCCTATAACAACAGGCAGCCTATTAAGTGTTAAGACAGAGTTTGGAAGACAAACCAGCACATCCCTTCAAATTTTAGCACAAAACTGGCTAAAGTTTGTGTTCAAATTTATGTCCCATTCCAAACCAAACTTCAATCCAACCAGATTCCCAGCACCATTATACAAGCCGTAAACAGTATCCATACATTTCCATTTTTTAAGCAAAAGCCATGTGTACTGATGTCACTGCAGTGAGATTCCACAGACATAGTGTGTGTACCCTTTACAAAGTTTACAGTGGAAATGGGGCTACTGTGAGATTCACTGTCATGGTTTGACACTGGCACAATGCCAGTGCCCCCATGAAGATACCTTCTCCCTGGTTTCTGCTGTGAGATGTGACCAGGAATAAGCAAAGCAGGCTCCTACTTAGGGAAAAAGAACCAGAACTTTATTAACTATTCTACAACTACAGATAAAAAGGAACACACACACAGGGAAAATGAAAACTTCACAAGTGCATTTCCTCCTCCCCCCACCAAATTTCCAACCCAATACATTTGTTCCTCAAATCACCAACTCTCAGTCCAGCACCACCTTTTAGACAATCAATCCTCAGTTCATCAAGAGGAGAGGAGTCCTTCTTGTACCATGGGCTTCCCCTGGAAACACAGCTGAAGCCTCGTGTGTTTCTGTGTCACTCGTGGCACCGCCCGGAGTACATCTGCCGTCGTGACTTCTTCCTTTCCATGTCCAGTGCTCTCACCACTGAACACGGACCAAAACTGCTTCTAGGGTTGTCTTTTAAGGATGCTCTGTCCTGATCCAAAAAAGGCACAGTCTCTCCTTTGGGACACCTGTCCCCACAATCTCTCCTTTTGGGACACCTGTCCCCCCCATATTTTTTCACCCCCTGGGGCCGAGGGGCACCAACACTGAACCCTCTTGGTCCTGAGGCCATTGCCTCCCCCTAGAATGCAGTCTCTGTATCACAAGGAACATGGTTCTGTCCATGGCTATACAAAAAGAGTCCAGCAAAAGCCACTCCATCATCTCTTCCCACTAGGATTCTTCTCTATTCTTCTACTATCTCTCACTCGCCCAGACCTCTCTCACACTGGCCCATTTCTTCCTCATCTTCCACTCTATCTTCTAGGAAAAGTCAATGATCTGTAAAGTTCTCATTCTCCAAAAAGGGGTTAAAAGCTCCTACAAGCGGCCGGCTGAACCCCCCCCTCTTCTCCGTCCCAGCCGTGCTGCCGGCGCAGGCCCATGTTTATCAAGCTTCAAGGTTACAGTCCCAGGCAGCGGCTCTCTCTCTCTCTCTCTCTGTGTCTCTCAGGGGGGGCTGCCCGATGGCTCCCAGTGTCTCTCTCTTTCTCTCTCTTCCACCCTTCCACCCCGGGGCTCAGGCCTACCTCTCTCGGCCACATGGCTTTCCCCTCCCCCTGCCCAGCCAGCAGCTGGGCCGGGGGAGAGACCCGAACTCTTTCCCGCCGGAAACCCAAGAGGACCCTCCCAGGGGAGAGCTCTGCTTTTAACTCCGTGTTCTCAGAGGCGTGTCCATGTCTCAATGGTCAGGTTAAATGCCAATATTAAAGTCTGAATATCCATTGGCCAAAAACACAGCATCTCAAAAAACACATTTCCTGTCAAACCACCACATTCACTTTTAATGCCATGTGGCCCAGGCACTTGTTTCTCCCGGTTTCAACTCTTGGTTTCATTCCTTTGCTCAGGTGCTGCTTCTATTTAAAGGTATCGAGTTAGTTTGAGGAGAAAATATGCTGGAGCCCAATATAAATGAGAACAACCTCTAGTAGAGCTCCTGCATGATGCGCATAAATCATGCCAAGAAGAGGTGAAGGCTGAACTGTGCCAGTGTTAGTTCCACTCCAGTATCAGGCAAGAAATGCGTGGAAATGAAGCACAAATGCATGGCAGGGCAGCGGCTCATGCTGCAGCACCTTTCTGGATGGCACAAATGAGAAAGTCTGTGGAGCTGATGCATTGTATCACTATAATGGGGGTCAGGATCCAGAGCAGCAGTACTGTATCTATTATTGGGAAATAGCAGATACAGACAAAGAAATAATCAGACAGTGCTTTGCCCTGCAGATCTCTTACGGTTTTTGTGTATATTGGGATCAAGGGGCAGAACCTTCTTTTCAAGTGGTGTGCTGGGTTAGAGATTTGGGTCTGATGTGCACTGAGATTTCTAAGACAGATTTCAAAAGCCTGTATGATGAGCACTTCAGGCATGGGGAATAAAAAAATTTGTAGTGTGGTCCCAAACATTCTAGTTGCATGTCTAGTCCACATTAAAAAATTGCTTGCAGTGTTGTTTGTGTCATCTGTTACTTGACCTGCTGAAATGCAAATAGATGAAGATCCTGCCTCAAACACAAATCTGTAATTATTTTGAATGCTTAAAATTTTTTCATGGGATTTTTCCTCAGCCTACACCTGCAAAGAAAGGAAGTCATGGAACCATAGAATCATAAAATGGTTTGGGTTGGAAAGGACCTTAAAGATCAACCAATTCCAACCCTCTGCCATGGGCAGGGATGCCTTCCACTAGAGCAGGTTGCTCAGAGCTCCATCCTACCTGGCCTTGAACACTTCCAGGGAGGGCGCCTCCACAGCTTCTGTGGGCAACCTGTACCAGTGCCTCACCACCTTCACAGTAAAAAAATTCTTCCTTAAATCTAATCTAAACCTCCCCTCTATCAGTCTAAAGTCACTCCTGCTTGTCCTATCACTGGCCATCACCATCTCCATATCTAAAACATACTGTTGAGTGAAATGAGGGGACTTCCCAAGGTTTTGAACAGAAAGTGGTGAAAATTTACTACTTTTGAGGCATCGCTTAAAGAAAAAATACCAAGAACCCCTGAAACATCCTAAGGCAGCCAGCTATCCAGCATCCATCCACTCATCTATGATATGCAAAGGCGGAAATGGCACAGGCAGTGTTGAAAATACAAAATGTTCCTGTTAAAAGGGAGACTCATTGCTGAGTTTAATTGCTTTGCTCTGTGCATAACAGAGCTGAGAGCTGGTAGAGGATAGGACAAAACTGGTTGGGCATGGTAGGAATGATGTACATATCTTTTCCATCATTAGCCAGGAACAATAATTATGGTTTAAGAACAAAAGCCTGAAACAAAGCCTGAGCAGTGCAGAGGTTTTGCAGGGGTTTCATCATATTGCGTACCTTCTCTGGTGTATTTCTAAGCCAGGGGAAAGCCTTTCATACAGCTGTGGCTGAGCCCTCACTTTATAACTGAACTTTAGATTTCATCAGTGATTTATCAGTGATAAATCGAGTGTCTCACAGAAAGTTCTGTTAAACCACTAAGCACTAGGAATTGCATCAGATCAGCAAACATGAACAAGAAGCAGAGTCTGTCCACAGAGCGGTGAATTACTTGGCAAAGGCTCAATGGCTTGGGGTAATTCCAGTGTTTTTAACAGCAGAGAAGCAGTGATGCTCCCAGCTTCCAGTCTGCACATCCTGTGTATGCTCAGCACCTTACCCTTTCTGATCAGTCCTTACACTGCTTCAGTGCCCTTCACCCAGCTACCTGATGGGTAGCCTGCCTTCATTATTTACTGTTGGCAAGATAAAAACAATTCTCTGTAAAATAGCCAGTGGGGAGTGGGAATTTTTATGGCTGACTGCAGAATTTTTCTTTATGCTCTTTATCATCCCTATTTATTGTCACCACTCCACACCACTCCAGAGTCTGTCTGTTTCTCTCTCTGTTTACTTTAGGTATAGAAAATGTGCACCAAAGAAATGTGCATTTACCAAGGGGTAAATGCAAGCCATCTTCCTTGGCTGGCATTTATGGTGATCTGGCCCCTATCCAAAACATCCGTCCTGGCCCATTTACAGCATTGTGTGGCCAGCATTCAGCTGCTCTGCAGGGCCCTTAATGCTGTTGGCCATGGCTCTCAGCAGCTCTCATCTCAATAAAGCAGCTGAGCAGTGAGTCAAGAGGCCGCCGACACGGTCTGTGCCTATCATGAGGTTTTTTGGAGGACATGGGCACACAGTCAAACCTCACAGAATTGCTGTACTTCGATGAGTTACGGCTGTGCAGCTGGGCCAGCATGTTCTGAGCTCCCTCTCTGCAAAATAGAAGAATTTAGCATTAGGAAAGAATAGGAAAGCTACATTTTCCATCTTACAATTAGGAATATGCCTCAGGATAGGAGCAGATTTACCATGTGGAGATCACAAGTGCGTTTCTGTGCTTCTCAGCATCAGCCAGTGTGGAATGGATCTCTGCATCACACAACATTGTCCCCTCCAGACACACGGGACCTGCACCCACCCTGTTGCGGTATGGCAGCACAACTGATGGCATATTAATAGGCCTCCATAATTCAGCTGCATTTTTCTGAGTGTCTTGTCCTAGAGAGAGAGTTCTACAGTCACTGTGGATTCATTCCCCAAAGCAGTACAAGCAGTATTGTTTTCTTTATATCATTAGGGCTGCTATCTCTCAAAGGGACTCTAGCCCTCATTCCCTCATGCAAACATCTGACAGATGTTCAGAAGGGGAACGGGATGGTTCAGGAAGTCTTTGAGAAGGACAAAGGAGGGTTTGTACTTAGCAAATGCAAATTTGTGGAAAAAAGGAGGAGTATCTCAGAAAAGGTGATGGGAAAACTGCAAAGGGCTGCAGTTGCTCCAGTGGCAGTTCCACAGATACTGACTTTGGGCATCCTCACTAAATCTACTTAAGAATAAAGTAAGGTGGTGGTACTTCCAATTGTTTTGTACAACAGCAATATCCTCAGAGGTGTCTGCTGTTTCTGACTTAATCAATAAAGGCCATTAGAAGCTCACTTTTCTGCTAATACTACTCTGAGTACATCTTGTTGGGAGGGTTTTTTTTTATGACATTAAATGACACAGTACATTGATTTCTTGTGAGGGATACAGCTTAGGGTTTTTGTCATCCCATCACATAACACAGTTTCCTTGCTACATTTCTAACTGCTGCAACTTAATATTCACTGTCAATTAAATACCTTACTAAGGAAAATTTTTTTTAAAGAGAAATGAAAGCAAATGTCTTTAAAATATTTATATAGATATAGATTCAGCTGGTATGAGAATGTCTAGTCACCTTATTTATACACACACACACACACACACACACATATATATACACACACACACACGCACACACACACATATATATACATATACACACACACACACATATATATTTATACAGGTAATACCATCATCTTTCAAATGTTGTTTTTTAAAGGAAGTGGGTCCTAAATTTTCTCCTGAAAAGCATCCTGCAGTGAAGTTGTCTTGACTATATATTGCATACAGTAAAGCATGATACTTCTAAAACCTTTGTCCTTCTACAGCAAGCTGAACAGCATTTATGAGAGGATAAGTGCAGACCTCAGGACTCAAGCAAACTATGCCAATGAGGCTTTGGGATCTGAAGTTGAGCTGGCAGGTCCTTAACACATGTGTTCCTATTGTGGGGTTGACAAACTAGTCCACAAATCAATGCAATATCCTTAGGCCATTCCAAACTGGATTTCCTTCAAAATCAAGGAATGACAAAGTGGTTGATGGTGGAAGGGACCTCTGCAGATCATCTGGTCCACGCCCTCTGCCCAAGCTGGACCACCTAAAGTCCATTGCCTGGGGCTGTGACCATTGTGACTTTTGAATATCTCCAAGGATGAAGACTCCAAAAACTGTCTGGGCAACATGTGTCAGGACTTGGTCTACCTCCCAGTAAAAAAAATGTTTATTCCTTAGCAGTTTCCACAGTGCTGAGCCCTGCAGCTCCTCATGCACTCAAAAACAGCAACAGAGTTGAATTTGAATGCCAGAGTCAACCATAAAAAAAGCGTTATGTTAAAGATTCTCAGGTCACTTAGTGAAGGATTCATCTCAGGCAGTTTTAGTCAGGCAGATCAGAGCCATTAGTTCCAAGCTGGTCCCTTAGGCAGTCCTGGTATTCAGCAAAAAGAGACCAGTATCTCTAGAGCATGATGACCGCCACCAAAACAATCACCTCAGGGAACAACTTGCACTTCAGAGGTGCTACAGTATTTGTATTCTCATCATTATAGGAAGTGCACTGCTGCTGAAACAAGACTGCTGAAATCAAGTGCTTTAGATGCCTCTCCTGGCTCAGAGGCACTCATTCTCTGGCAGCTGCTGGGAACAGCTCTGGTGCTGCTCACAGAGAGGGAAGATTCTAACTCAAGCTTAGGCTTTAGAGGGCTGAGCATCTTCTGCTTGCTTCTTCAGAAAGAAACTGGGATCTCTGGATAATGGGGCAGTGAAGAGTTTGCTAAAATGGAAAATATTATAAGTGTTAGATTACAAATAAGCCACATGTACCATATGTACATGATGGAGCAGATGTAAACATGCTTTTTCTCTCTGCTAGTCTTGTCCAGGCTACTTTGAACTTGATTGTAACAGTGGATAAAAAGACAGTTGATTATATTTAACATGGACTTCAAATAAAGGTCTTTAGCAGAAGAGATTAGGGAAAAGATGTATGATTAGAATAAATTCAATAAACCCTTTCCTGACTTGAAAAAGCAGTGAAGAGGGGTTGGTGCCTATAAACAACGGGGAGATCATGCACTCAGTGCAGAATTGTGTGTAGGAAAATGTTTACATTGCTAGAATATTAAAACTGGATTTTAAGAATAATACCACAAACAGCCTAATGTCTCATGGCTATGGTGGCAGGAACCTGATAAGAAAGCAATGACTGGTTCAGGGCATTTCAAATCAGACCTTCAGAAATTAGATTTCAGTGCCAAAGTCATTGTAGTTTTCCAGTTAAATAGAGAAGAATAATAGAGAAGAAAAGAACAGATCTAAATAAACACCTCATTTTATATTTAGAGAAATAGATGGATTTAAAATGGAAGAAGTCTCACACAGCACAGAAAATATTAGGAAGAATGCAAAGGTAAGAGAGAGGAACAGTCACTTTAAAGAAAAGATGAATAAAAAGGTGTCTCATGGAAGTATATTACATCCTGAATACTACAGAGACAGTAAATTGGCAGCCTTATTTACTCCCACTCATAAAATAAAAACAAGAGCCATCCATCGCAACAGAAGGGCAATAAGTTTTGAACTGATAAAAGGCAGACTTCTAAAGATAATTTAACCTGTAAAATTCACTGCAACACAGTAATGTTAAGTTAAACTTAAGCAAATTTGAAAAAGGAATGGAAATCTATATTAATAGCAAATATAACCAGAGTCATGTTGGACAGGAGCTAGTAGAAATCCTTCAGACTCTAAGCAAAAAAAGCTTTATTTTTTGCCATAAGTTAGGATAAGCCTTCTTTCTATGGGAAAGTTGTTCCATAATTGGTCATGAAAGGTTTCTTACATTTTCCTGTGATTTACCAAAACATATAGTATTAGTCACTGTTGGAGAAAGACTACTGGATTATATGGGCCATTGATCTGACCCAGCACGGCAATTTTTATGGTCCTGTGAGCAAAATCCAATGGATTTGCAAGGAAACCGTACAGAATAGCAGCTTCAGTTTGAATTTTTCTTACTGCTCCAGAGGCCACAGAAGAAGCAACTAAATTCCTGGCAATGACATATTTCTGCAAGCAGGTGTGGTAGCAGTACAGGTATCTAATGCTTTTATGCCATTTGCTAAGGATTATACAGCAGTAATCTCTCCCATTAACTCTTTGTCTTGTTCTGTGTTGAAGATCCCATAATCTTCCCTCCACCCTCTCAGAATGTAATAAAACAAAAACTAAATACTGCGTGCATGGACTAAAACTTGTTAACAGAGATTAATTATCAAAGCACAGAGCTGCTGTTTATTAATCTCTCAGAACTTTTCAAATGAGCCTATCCTCACAGAATTATATCAATTGTGGTTTTCTTTTCTTTCTTCCTTTCTTCTTTTCTTTTCTTTTCTTTTCTTTTCTTTTCTTTTCTTTTCTTTTCTTTTCTTTTCTTTTCTTTTCTTTTCTTTTCTTTTCTTTTCTTTTCTTTTCTTTTCTTTTCTTTTCTTTTCTTTTCTTTTCTTTTCTCCCTTCCTTCCATTCCACTTATTATTGATTATCTACTCCAGGGTAATGGATGTCTTTGTCACTTCCAAGTCCCCTTGGAAGTGCTGGTCAGTGCCCATCAGTACTGGTTTTTTTCTGTCTCAAGGAGACAGAGACACTTGTTTGACAGAACAGCATTTCTGAATGCATTCTCAAAAAAGGCCAGAAGCTTTTAATTTTTCCTCAGATTCTAAACTAAGCAAAACTGAGGTCCATGCTCTGTTCTTGTCACAAGGACAATGAGTCAGTTTGGTGAAAATTCCACTAGAGATGGTGCATGGTTGCCTTTTGTTAACCAAGTAGTGCCTACCAGCTTTCAGAACAATGCTGTGCATCAGCAGCTATGATGGGCCAGATCCAACTTAATTAGAAACACGTGGTCACACACTGGGCCTCAAGAAAGGAGCACAGAAACTTCTCCTGGAAAGATGCATGGATGAAGGAGGATGGATTTGGCCCCAAACACAGAGTCAGGCTAACGCAGGAGGGTCAAACCATGACCACAGTGAACCCAGCAACATTAAGCAGGAAATTTATGTGAACTGGAGCTTGAGCACTCTTTTACTTTCCATGTAAGCACAGTCACAACATGTTTATACTGAAACTTGGTAAAGATTCCTTCAAATTATACGTACTAGAGGTGAAGTTAATCCAGCCAATATATTGCTTGCAGCATTTCATTTTTTCTAGGTACCAGCTTTCCTTTTACAGGATCTCATAAAAACAAAACAAAATGTTGCTCTCTTATAGATAACCTGAAAGCAGCAGTTGGTGAAGTAGTCCCAGTGTCCAGAGTTACATTATATCTTTGATGTCTGGCTCTGCAGTACAAATATTTCTGTAGAGCAAGACATAATGAAAGTTTATGAGCTTGTTAAGGAACTGACTATTACAAAGGACCATGCTCATTTTGACTCTATTAGAAACACAAGAAAAATAATTTGTCACTTTCCTGTGACTAGAGGGATCTCAGGGCAAATCTCAGATAAGGCATCAACACTGTCAGTGATTACTCAGCCTTTTTTCATTACAGTTTATAAAGCCCTGTATAAGAAACCCGTTTATACTGGCATTCCAATCCTGAAAATGCAACTTTATAAGACCCAGCTGTGGAGAGGACATTTATTTCCACTTTAGAGATGAGGCAAGCAAATCATGGGTGATGGGTAACTTGCAGAAGTTCACGGTAAAGGGGCTTTGGCTCACTGTGAATGACAACATAACAATACCAATAATAATTCTAGTAAATAGAAATTCTGGGTGCCCCTTCTGGGCTGTAGCTTGGAGATTTCTGCTATTCTTTCTCAGCCATTTCTATTTGATTTCTGTTTTATTTTCCTAAACTGAGCATAAGGTAGGTAAAAAAAAAAAATTCTTTCCTTGGAATTTAAAAGCTTTTCAGAAGTATACAGCTACTGGATGATGTTCCTCTCTGACTGATATTTAACACATTTTTTCTGCTGTAATTGAGAGCACAGTCATGCTGGAGGAGAAATTCCAGCAATGTCATTGCAACAGTTTGAGTATTTTCTCCATTATGTGTCTTTTGCTTCTTGAAATATAATTGCATAGGGAGATAGTTTTTTTAAGAAAAGAATTAACAATGCTAGCAAACATTTTGCAGAGATTTTCCATAACAACCTGGTTTTATGTCAGCTTCTCTAGAGCACAGCATCATTTATAGTATAAAATTAATTGAAAATCGAAAATTGAACAACAGGAGATCTTTACTTTTCTTATAGCACATTCCTGGAATTATCTGCAGTATAGAAACTCCATAGAAATGTCAGTGATTTTTTTGTCAGCAATTATCCCACATCAATATTAGGATTCTCTCACAATTGCCCCACTCCATATATTGATATAGGAAGATATTGATATAGCTGTGATAACTTTGTATCAATAGATGTGGTGTTGTGCATTGATAGATATTCAGAATGATCATAATATAGGCAGGATGTGCCACTGCAATTACTTGTTTTCAACCAATCCTCTCCCCAAGCCTATTATTAAATTAAATGAAGTATTAATATGTTATTATTATTGCACTGAAACAGTGATATAAGCTTGTTTTACTTTACTACATGGGAGAGCAGATCATGGCCTTTCATGTTCCTCTTTTCCAAGGCAGTTTGCACTCTACTACTGCTAAGTTTTGGCAAAATTATATTCAGAGCTGGATGTGTAGCAATTCTGATCACTGAGGCTTCCTTCAGGAGTAAACCTGTGTGCTACACTGAGAGCAAATCTACAGGCACAGGCACAGTGTCCTTTTGGGTGTGCAGGATGCTCGCATGGGTGCTGACTTCAGTCTGCCAGCAGGGAAGTCCAGGACAGACATGCATTTGACTTGGGTACACTGAAGGAGCCTCCCCACGGAGTGTAAGGATGCAGCCAGAGCAACATGATCCAAGGGAATGTTGTGGCAGTGTGGGGAAGAGGATGACTGCCTGCACCCTCTTGCCTAGTGGAGTTTAGCTGTGATTGATAGGCCGATAGGCCAGCGCTGCTGGCTGTACCATGGCATGACTGAGTTGTAACAGCACCCACAAGGTCCACTTCTGAGTTCCACAAAAAGATCTGGTCTTCGTGTCTGACCTTCTGAAGACTCATCCTTTCATCCTTCGATTTCTAGCCTGAGCTCTTGGTCATCATTTTTCTCTGGCCACTCCTTCAGTCAAGGTTCCAGCCACTATCCTCCTCATAAACTGCTCCCCTTGCACTGTGTCCTGCCCCTCAGCTCAGTGGTGCTGCCAGTCCAGTCTACCAGTCGAGCAGTAATTCCTCCTCTTTGTCCAGTGAGGAGCCTTAGCAAAGAACTCTCTGCTGACAGCAGCAGTGCTGCTTACGAGTTCTGTTTGGTAGAAAAGATCCTAAGGGACAGGTAACAGGTTTTTTTTTTTTTTTTTTTTTTTAATGATTTGGAGCTGACCTATTTCAGTAAAGCAAGGAATATCCCTATTCCACAGAGAGCATCTTTGCTGCAATCAGCAACCAGTGAATCAGAAATGCTTCACTGTGCAGGAGGTGAGGCACTGTCACAGGTTGCCCAGAGAAGTTGTGGATGCCCCATCCCTGGAAGTGATCACAGCCCCATTGGATGGGGCTTTGAGCAATCTGTCTATGGAATAGGTCCCTGCCCATGGCAGGGGGTTTGGAACTAGATGATCTTTAAGGTCCCTTCCAACACAAACCATTCTGAAATTCTCTGATGCAGAAGCAGAACACAGGGGGAGCTCAGCCATGCCTTGGCAAAGCCTCTTTTGCTACCAAAACCATACAGTGCAGAGTTACCTTCAGGCTGTTCACATGAGGCAACAGTCACCACAAGAGTAAGAGGTTTCTTACATAGCCACTTATTCATTGTGCTCACTGAAGGTATTTTAAGGTCCCAATCCTTTGCAGTAGTGGTTTCCTCTCCTAGTCTAACATCATTCAGGATTGGAGATTAGTTGCCAGGAGGCTGTTCTGGGAGTTTGTTTTCCTTTGAGTCAGGCATCACTAACCAGACCTAGCACTTCCTCCAAGGCTTTATGAAACAAATCTCTAATCCAGAAAACATTTTGAATTTTAAGACTAATTAAGTGTCATAATGTCAGCTAGAGTAAATAAAGCACAAAAGGAAAGAAAGAAGCTCTGGGAGTGGAATGTGCTTTATTGAACACATATCCAGTATTCTGACCATCACTGTCACTCAGGAAGACATCATCCAGTAAACCTGATCAGAAAAATCCTCACTGAACTGATAAGGCAGAGTAACTCTTCAGGTGGCTTAGCTGTCACTTGTAAATCAGCTTGCAAGCCTGTGGGCTGACATTAGTGCTGGAAGGCAGTGAGGGTTTGAAGCTCAGGTACAGTCTTCTCTGGACTTCAGAAGGATCAACATCAGATCCTGAGAGCTCTCTGCTGCTCTCTTATTTTCCCTTGCAAAGGGAAATAAGTCTCTTCAGGTGTATTTTTTCACTTTTTAAAAGATTTGCAGAAAATTCAGGCATAGTGAGTGATTTCCATCCCAGGTATGTCTGTTGTGTCATTTCAGTCACTGCAGAGCTGGGGTTTTAAAACTCTACCAATACAAGAGTTGAATTGTAGTGTGTATAAATATACTGTTTATGAAATTTCTTTTTCTTTTGGCTACCTGTTTCATCTTAAAAAAATAAAAGAAAAAAATTTTCAGGAATAAATAGGTTGAGAAATGTTATTTAGTCATTCTTAGTTATAGAAACTACAGGTCTATGTATCTTCAATCTGGGTTTTTCTTCCTCTCCTTATCTTAAAAATGTCTTATGGTGTACTATAAATAATGAGCAGAAGGGAAAGTGATGCTTCATGCAGCAGGGGAAAAGCAGCAGTTTAATCATGTTCAAACACAGCTCTGGAGAATGAATGAATGAATGTTCCTCCATGCATTTCCAGGCTTGAACAGGATAGACTGAGTCTGCAGGGATTTGTGTTTCAGACCTTGGTGTCAGTATGCATTACTGTGGGCTTTGAAAGATGCTCTTAAAATGTTTCTAAATAACCAAATGGAGCAACCCTCTCCAATGTGATAATCTGTGCAGTTACTACCACAACTCCAGCAGCAAGGAAAGAGGGAAGGGAGCAGAACTCTCTCCCAGCTGTGCCCCAGAAATCCTTTGCCATAGTAAGCAAATAACATTGTGTTTAATCTTTCACTTCAGGAAAGGTGAAAGTATCAAGAAGGTAGATGACGGTGTAACATCTGCATGTAGTTTAGACGCGCAGTACCTGCACTTTTTGCATCCAAAGAAAGAGGCACAACTGTATTTTGAACTCAGTGGCTGAAACAATTGGCATTAAGGTACTGTGTAGGATTTCTCTGTGCCTGGATGACAGCATTGAAAGGGTCCCTAACACAGCTCAATAGGTAAAGAATGTGCTCAAGCTTTGTTTAAACAACACAGGGAGATGGATTCACTTTTTCCTGTAATGAACATGAGGCGTTAGGCACGTGGCACTAGAGTCTGCTGCTGTTGTGCAAAAGGCACGGCCCTTGGAAGAAAAAATGAGATGCAGCACAAGGTATGATGTAAACTGTAATAAACTCTTCTGAAATCTCCATTTTTGCCTGCCTGCCTTTCAGTGACAGCATTGAAACTCATGTTCTAGGGCCCTTTTATGCAAAAAAGCCTTATTCCTAGGACAGCTCTTGCAAAATTCATGGCTGGTATGATTCCATGCCCTTATGACATGACAGTAACATCCATTTGTATCTGTTTGGCACCGTGTAAGTAGGTCGCACGATTACGATGAAGTTAAAATTAATTTTGCCTTTCTTTAAACGGTAATGGAACAGTTACTAACTGATTAAGGAAAACATTAGCGAGTAGCATTATAATTGATTTGAATGCATGTGTGTTTTGTATTGGTTTAGTTTGAGGGCATTTTTAAACAAATAGGACTGTCATTGTGAGACTTAATTAGATAATAAATTAATAGATAAATGGATTAGAAAGTTCAGTATGGCTTTCACAATTGCTGCTAGCAGCATAAAAATGAGGTGCTTGGTATTAGCAATGCTAATAAATGGCCTAAGTAATGCACTTGGGAAGAATGATGATGTGGCAGCTGAGTGACGTGTGAGTACCATGGTCTTTCCTTTGCCCACACCTACTCTGAAAACAAAGGTGCTCCTGTGCTTTCTTAGGAAAGATAACATGGTGCTGATCTGGAAGGGTAAGTATGTCAGTTCCCTTAGTGCACCTCAAGGCCTGCAGATTTAATGTGGGATTCATGAAAAATTCACTAAGCACACAGGACATCTTCTAGGGGTTAGGCTGCTCAGCCATCAGTTCAGAGATCTGACGAGGAAAAAGGCTCAGTGTGTGCCAAGTGTATTCAGTAATGGGAAAACTGCCTAAGAGGGAGGGAAGTCTGGATCAGTTGGGCTGGATACCGAGTTCATGAGAATCATTAGGATCCTTCTGAAAAAGACCGATTTGGTGGATGTTGTGCTGCTTATTTAATTCCATGAGGCAGTAAATCAAGCCATATGGGTCTTGCTGCTGTTCAAAGAGGTAGTGACAGTAACTCAGATAACAGACACAGAGTGCTGCAGGTTGGAAAGTGATGCAAATAATCACTGGCATGGGTTCAGGCTGGATGTCAAATACCTGAAATTAGAAAGTTGGAAGACCACTTTGGTATGTATTGAGTGTTACACAGCTTGCCTGAGGACACAGGGTAACTTGGATTTGTTATTTTTGAGTTGATTGCCCCTCAGATATAACTGCCTACTTCAGGGGTGGCATTAGCCTGCAGCAGTTGGTCACCATAATTAGAGCAAGTTTGCAGAAAAGGGTTTGAAGCCTGAATTCTATTAAAGTCACTTTTAGATTCTTAATAAAGTATCAAAGAATGGGAACTTTCTGCAGAAATGTGTACTAGATGGCCAGTATGGCAGAAATATGAATATTACTGAAATATCTTCAGCATAAAGAAAAAACACTTGGCAAGACTTTATTCCTATTTTTTAATGCTTTTGATGTAATCTCTTCTGCTGGTCACCTGAAGCTTGACTTTTTATGCCAATGATTTTCAAGGCAAAGTGAACTTTTTTAGCAATCAGATCACCCTTGATAGAAATTAACTGTTGTGACAAACATCTTTTGTTATGCATTTCAGGAGCATTCAGATAGATGCCTACTTTAATTGTAATATAGTACTCTGTGTAAAAATTCTGTTGCTTTTTTTAATGAGGATTACAGGAAATGAGTTCCATTTCACTGAAGGTCATCTTGATAAAAAGTGAGTAGCGTTTTACTCCCTCAGCTACATCACTTTTCTTATCAGTCTACCAAAAATATAAATCTGCATTCAAAAAATACTGCAAATACTGTGCAGCATATTGCATGGTCTGTAGACCTAATCACTTGATTAATTAAAAATCTATCAGAGTAAAATACATGATAATATATGAGCATAGTGTCACACCTGATCTTTGGAAGAGGTAAACAGGATGCAAATGGTCTTTTTCACCTCTAGTTTTCAATGGTGGAGACATTTGTCATCTGTTAGGTTGTTTAGCAAGTTTCTAATTAGTATCTTTTTCAAGTCTCTTTCCCATTCAAAGGGCTCCCATCCAAAGAAAATCTAAAAAGGTTCAGAGATAGTAAATACATTACACTGGGTTGTTGCATAAGCTCACATAACCCCAGTTCTTTGCCAGCTCCTTTCATGTCTGGTGTAAACCCTAAAGTCCTGCAGCCATGTACCGTGCTGAGTGCTATGTAGTGCTGAGGCCAACCATTAAACCAAGGCAAAAGAGACCTTGACAGCAACTGAAGCTGTGGCTGTTTTTAAGGGGGGCCCGGCTGAAGGGATTTAGAGAGTCCAGCCACCTTCAGCTACACCGGCACTCCCCTGGCACGAAGCCAGAAGCATGTGCCGACCGTGGGTGGGGTGAGAGGAAACAGTCACCGATATCGAAGCAACCACGCCGCAGGAGTGAAGAAAAGAGACGGCCCTCCTCTGCTGGGTGAATTAACTTGGTTTAATCCAGGGTAGGGGAATTGCAGGGTGGCCACCCAAAGGTGGCGAGCGGAGGAGGAGCCCCGGGCCCCTCCGGGGACCAGGTTTTACAGGGAAGGGGTGGGTACACAAGAAACCAATCACAGAACGAAAATTTGCATACATTGAAGACTGATGGGTGGTGTGGATCAATGGGGATAGGTCAGGGGAGGAGCCCAGGCCTACCAGCCAATCACTCGACACCCTAGCTGGAAGATTCTGGAACTTGGGGCGGGGTGCCGGTGATTGGCAGAAGGCCTGGGGAGGGGATACAAGGACAAATAAGGGATAATGAGGGAAAATGAGGAGGGGAAAACCGTGATTGACATAACTGGGGGTTTGAGCCAGACCAACTTGCCAAGCTAGGAGAGGGGGGAACGGAACAAACCAAACACAAACCACAACAGAACCGCTTCTGATGAACTTGGTGCACAGGCAGACAAACCCAGGTCTTATTGCAAAGGCTGCATCCCTGTATTTATTGACATATTTATCCTCAGATTGCCAGAATGGCAGGGAGAGTTCTTAGCCTTAGGACCCACTAGCAAAGCCAGTCTTTTTAAGAAGCAATGTGGGTTTAAGCCAGGCTAAAAAGGAAAGAGAGCAGAGTCAGCAGGAAGAATGCAGTTTCCATTACACATTCAGGATCTGGAAAAAGGTGGAAATCATATAAAATCCATAAAATGGATTGCATTGGAAGAAACTTTAAAGCTCATCTAGTCCAACTTGATCAGGTTGCTTGGAGCCTCATCCATGATGCTGAATGTGACCAGGAATGGGGCACCCACTACCTCTCTGGGAAACCTGTACCAGTATTTTACCACCCTCGGCATTAAAACTTTCACTGTTCTGGTTTTGGATTTTACTTAATTTCTTTCTGTTTCAAGTGTGTAGCTGGGATGGTCATTCATTTAGGCCAGCTCCCCATCTTTGTACTTCTGCTCCTATCTTGCACCTTTACATCTGAGCGTTTGAACTGCTGCCAGGTGAGGAGGCTGTGGCTTGCCTTCTGGCAGGCTGATGCAAACTTTTGCTTTACATAAAGCAACTGAGCTGGAAGAAAGGGGACTTGTCAAAAAGGAGGAAAGCTAAAGAAAACTTTGATCAGAAGTTAGTCTCTAGAATCAAAATGACAGCAAGCTTCCTGGGCTTTTTAAAAGGCAACAGAAACAACACTGGACTTCTTGTGAGTAAATTGCTAGCACTATTTCACATATAGCAATGGCTTTTGTGACTCCTGTTGAAATTTATCTTTAGTTTGGCAAGTATGTTGCCTTGAAGTGCCATAAGGATCCCATGTTGAGGTAGGCATTGTTCTCTTGTCATGTTTCAGACCTAAGTTCTCTTGCAGAGTGTGTAAATCAGCATATATAATACAGCCACATATTGAGCTTATGAGTGCCACACATGGCCACAAGCTGAAATTTTTCAGAAATTGTCTTCACATACTTCTGCAATTTCTTCCTCCCTCCTCTCTGTCCCTGATTCCAGAAGGATGACTTGGAGCAATTTCCTATTCTTGTAATATCTCACCTTTTTTTTCTACATACCTCGCTTTCTACCACTAAAAATCATGTCCTTAGGGAAGGATTTGCACTTTGCATTCAGCTGGTAAAACAGCCAGTTTTGTTTAGCAGATTTTTGTTTGGTGTGAATCCCTGCACTGTACATACCTGTTTCAAACATTGTGGAAAGAAAATGTTTCCCTTCTGGACAGGAATATTTGTTAAGCCTTGCAGAGAGTTTAATGCATGCTGGTATTCAGAACCTATTAAAAAGAAAAAATAAAAGAGGGAAGATGAAGGGGAAACAGACAACAAACAAACCAAACCCCCCTTCTTGTTTTTTAAATTCCAGTTCATGCCTTGCAGTTTAATATTCTTTCTACAAAAGATTAACTCAGGACCCTAAATCAAGCTGATTGTACAGTGTACATATTAAAATCTACATTTTGGTCAGAGAAGTCTGCATGCAGTCTGAAACACAGGACAGAGCACTGAAGCAGAATAATTATGGTTCTTTCTGTAGGTCTTTTCCATTCCTAATGCCTCCAACTCTGAACCATTGACTTAGTATTCATGTTTAGGCTGTTCATACAGTTTTTGCTTTTTCAAACCTTCCCTCTTTGCTACAGGGATCAACAACATTGTCCAGTTCACTGACCTTAAAACATTTTTTGTGCTTCAGTACTTGACTTACGCTTAAGTTCACATATTGCCCCCTGTGCCAACAGCCCAGCTCCAATGCTGCCATTTCTCTCCAAGAACCCACTCCTTCAATGGGCCACCACCATGTGATTTGATGGGTTTCACTGAAGATTAAGACATCATGTTCTGTGACATAACTGAATTGGAAAACCCTGAGTGTTAGAAATAAATTGGTTTGAGATATCTGAATTGGTCCTTTTGATCTGAAGACTTGATCTAAGTTTTGGATCCATTAGATGTATATATTCACATCCCTGTGAACTCTTTGGTACAGAAGTCAGGAAAATAAACTTAAGAAGTGAGCATTGTCTTCAAGAAAGTAGGAAACCTTTTTGCTCCATATTTATAGTAAGAAAGCCAAACAAATGCTTAAGAAAGCAATTGTTAAACTTATGCCTAAACCTGGACAAGCAGTTAAGTTCCCAGCACTCTTTATCCATGTCTGTTATCATGCTTACTGGGAATCTGCACTCACTGGACCAGAACTATTTAAACATCTTCCTGCAAACATCCCATTCCATCATTTAACCCTAATAGCAGATCTCACCTGTTCTGCAAATAAACACAGGGTCTCAGTTCTCTGAGGGAACCTTTACACCAGTTTTTTTTTTAATATGATCATTTGCCATGTGGACATTTGGCTCAGGTTGGAATATGCTGGGGTTTGGAACAGAAGCAGGATGGGTATTTTCTGTGCAGCAAACACAGGTCTGGGAACTGAGCTGACAGCTTTGACAATTGATGATTTGCCTTAATACACAAAACAGGACACGTTTTGACATGATATAGTGATGGACTAGGAGACACCATCTTAATCTTTTGGGTGTCATGGAGAGGTGATAATTTCTCATCATCCTCCCTAAACACAGACTTGCAGATGGGGATTAGGAAGGGGTTCAGGTCCTACAAGGCTGAATCACGTTGTGATGTGTTCAAATTCAGTTGTCCCAATCAGTCAACCAAACCTCCTAGGAACAACAATCTGGTCACACAGCCCCACTGACTCCCCAAAAGAGCCCTGGGGATGTGGCTGTCTTGCCCTGCATGTCTCACGTTGTGTCCTTCCAGAGGGATTAGTTGCTGTATTATTTTGATAAATGAAGCAGGGCAGGGTGATGGCATGGGCTTTTTCGAGTTGAGATGTAGCTAGAAAGGGAAAAGATAAACTTGGAGCTCTTAAGGATTAACTTCTGGTTTCTAAGAATAACATAGATAAGGCAGTCTCAATTAGATTGAGCTTAAAATCACATATAACGAATCTGAGATGGAAGAGATTGCTGTATCTGAAAGAGAAGTCACCACTGTTCTTCAGATAAGCTCCCAGATTTTCAGATGAGAAAAAATAAATATTGCAAAAAAAAGGGTTTCCCTACTTAACCTTCCCAGACAAACCCAAATTGCCTACCATCAAAAACCAAGGCAGCCCAAACACAGGGATGGTTTCACCACCAAATCCTTCTACTTCTTCTCCTATGTGTTTTTTTTTAAAACCTATGTTAAAGGGTTGCACTTCTCCTTACATGTGGGACAGCTTTGGAATGGTTTCCTCTCTTTTTTAACAAAACTAAAGGTTCGACCAAAAGTTTGCAAGTGAGGCAATCTTTGGTAACAGAAACAGGCAGGGCTGTCTCACCCCAAAGTCTGCACAAAAACTATGCCTGCTTTTTATCTGTCATGGATGTAATTTATTTTTATAAATGCTAGAATTCACCCACAAAAAT
The DNA here is from genome assembly GCF_012460135.2 of Molothrus ater. Lineage (NCBI taxonomy): Eukaryota > Metazoa > Chordata > Aves > Passeriformes > Icteridae > Molothrus > Molothrus ater. The sequence continues at coordinate 85,409,084 of NC_050479.2, forward strand.
AAAGCAGGGCAGCATTTCATCATGACTGTTTCCTCAGAGGTATTTCCTACAAGGTGTTGGATTCACTTTCTATATGATAAGCAGCTATGGCTGTGCAATTACCAGTGAGCATGTACCAGTTCTGAAGGTCATGCTAAGAGACTGTATGTGCCTTGCACAGCTGCTTCTGTTTAACATCCCTAATAAAGGGAGGGAGACATTTGATTTTCATCAAGGTTTTAAGAAACACCATATCTACAGAGGCCGGACATTTTCCTTCACACTTCATCAGGAAACTTTTCGAGATGGAAATGCAGGACGAGGCAGTTTATCACAGAGATGACCTGATTTTGGCAAGCCTTGGAGAGGTCACAGGCTTCCCACTGCCACTACAGAAGTCTTTTATCCTCAAATACAGCAGAAGTCATCTGTATACATCTTCTGGTCTATATTTTGAGTAAGCTGTAGGATGTTCTATTTTTTTCATAGTTCTTACTACAAGTTTAAGACAAAAGTGCGTATGTTTGTGAAGAGATGGCTCATTTCTTTTTTTTTTTTTTTTTTTAATTTAAACTGCCTCTCTATAAAGGTCACCCAAGTCCAGAGTAAAAGAGGATTAATTACTAACAGCCATAATTTAGAGACAAATTACCCTCTTGATATTTTGGCTGTCCAGGAGACAACATGTAAAAGCCATCTATCTGACAGAATGACACAGTTGACTGCAACCTACTGTTGTGTTGAGCATTACTGTGCTTCATCTCTCCTGAAGAATGATGAGAAGTTTAATATATTAATAAGAAAGTATATAAAAATAATGCTATACTTCTATGCAACTTTTCTCACTCAAAGAAGCCAGGCTGTTTTTCTCCTAGTCCAACTGGTCAAAAAGTTATTCTACAGAGATACACATTGATTTCAGTGGAGTTGTTCACAGAAGAAATGCACTTCTGCATGAACACAGCCAACAGGAACTCTCTTCCCTCGGTCTCATTAAATAATGCCTTATACTATTAGTAATTCAATTAAAATCAGTAAGAATAGTCCATGTGGAAAACTGCCTTTGGTAATCAGCTCTATCGAGGCGCAATATGCATTTTGTTTAGATGCTCACACTTGTCAGTGCTGGACTTCAAACTAAGAATTGCAGAAATGTGCCTCCCTCCCAAGCCTTTATCCTTCAAAGTAGGTAGGTACCTTGAAAGATCCGAATCTCAGCCTGGTTTGTGCTTCTCTAGAGACCTGACAAACCTGAGGGCTGGTATGTGTCTCATGCAGCAGTGCCTCGGGGTTTTGTGATGGCTCTAGTCTGTGCTGGCAAGTCTCTCTAGTCTTTGGCAGTCCTAAAGAGGCTTTTTAAGGTCAGGGACACACCATGGAAGGGTGGCTGTGAGGCAGCAGCTCATTTGTATGTATGCAACTTCTTCATTTCCAGAGCTGACATGTCTAAAGCCAGCTGTGTGTGCCTCCATCTCCTGAGAGTCTCACAGACAATTTCTAAGCCTATTCCATCAATCTTACATCATAGCTACACATTTTTGTCATGTGGCTTATAAATACGTATGGATTTCCTATAGTGCATGTTTCTACCTACAAGTCTTTTTATAAAGACCAGGTTTTTTTGTAGCACACTTATCAGATAATATCTCTCTTTAGAGGTCAGTCATAAATATACTCATTCCACTTTATTGTTCATAGTGGATTCTGCTTGATTTCTGGTAAGTTCAGGCTCTGGAACAATCTCAGATGCTCACTGTACTATTGCTTCATTCTCCTGAGACCCCACCTGCAGTGCTGCATCCAGCTCTGGACCTCTCAATATAAGAAGTATGTGGACCTGTTGGAGCAGTTCCAGAGGTGGCCAGGAAGATGCTCAGAGTGTTGGACCACCTCTGCTATGGAGACAGGAGGAGAGAGTTGAGGTTGTTCAGCCTGGAGAAGAGACAGCTCCAGGAGATCTTAGAGCACCTTCCAGTGCCTAAAGGGGCCTCAAAAGAACTAGGGAGGGACTTTAGATAAGGACATGGAGTGACAGGACAAGGGGCAATGGCTTGAACTGACAGAGGGCAGCTTTAGGCAAGATATTATGAAGGAATTCCTCACTGTGAGAGTGGTGAGGCACTGGCACAGGTTGCCCAGAGAAGCTGTGGATGCCCCATCACAAGTGGAAGGCATTCAAGACCAGGTTGGATGGGTCCCTGAGCAACCTGGTCTAGTGGAAGGGTTTGGAAGCAGGTAATCTTTAAGGTCCTTTCCAACCCAAACTGTTCTATGATTTTGTGATTCTATTTCCAAGTTGCAATATTTTAAGAAAGAACTAAAGTAGCTGTTGAAAGAGTTCATATTGAAAGAGTTCATATTGAGTCATTTATGAAAAGAAAAAAATAACAGGAAAAATTTGTCACATAGGAAGAGTTTGGGTACACAAAACACCTGGCTAGAGATTAATCAATGAGGTGTCTTCTTTAACACTTTCCATGCTTTCATTTGGGAATAATGTACGATTCTGCTTGCTATTGCAAGATAGTTAATTAGCATTCATAGATTTATGACTAGGATTTTACCAAGTAGCAGAGAAGCTGGTATTATTAGTGTTCACTGTAGTCCAGTTCTAGTCCCTTTTGAGATGAAGGCAGGTTTTATTAAAACAGCTCTTTCACAAAACTCATCTATTCATGGCAGATTTCTATTAAACACCAAGGTGTAAGGGGCAGATTAGTTTAATTTGCTTTCTTTTCAGTCTTGATGCCACTTTTCGTTACTAATACTTAAGTTTCTTATGCAAGTGGGATGATCAAGTGGATAGAGCCCTATGGTGGGAATCAAGGGAAGTGGTCTGCTCTTATCTGACCCACTAGAAGATTTTGGCCTGGTAGCTTTATTGCTCATCTGTTTTTCTCCTCTAAGAAGCAAACTTGTTTCTGTCAGTCAGTTTGTCAGATATATTGTGCTGCTGGACAGATCTGGAAATTGAGTTTGGATTTTTAGTTTCTTCCAGTGATTCCTAAGGCCTTGGTGAACAGGTGGCAGAAGAAGATGCTATTATTCAGAAACTGTTCTAATCAGTTCTAGAATTTGCATAATGCAACAGAGATTTTTAAAAAACCCCTCAGGCTCAAGGGCATGTGCTTATCACTTGCCAGGGATCTGAAGGGAGCAATTTCTGCCTACACAGCAATGTGCAATTTGCTGGATGTATCATTTCTCTATGAATTTTAGCACTGGCTGTGGTAAGAGAGACAGCTGAATTAATGAACAAATGAGATTGGGAAAATGGAATGGTTTGAAAAGCACTGTTCCAAAAACTATAACCCAGCTCCATCAGTCCAGTTTTCCATTACATGGTTTAACAACCACCTTTTACCATTGGGAAGGATAAAATGGGAAGTGTAAAGAAGACATTCATTAATCCATCTCTTGGCTGGCTTCACAGCTTCCCAGCAACAGCAAGTAAGAAAGAAGAATGGATCATAAAACCTTCTCTGTTCCTCCAACTGACCTTTGCCCACAACAAAAGCAGACCTTGAATTTTGTTTACTTTTTTAAAAAGCAAGAATTTTTACAATGCCTGGCCATGGAATTTTGGATTTATTTTAAATATACCTATTTCTTGAGGAAACACAGAAGTTAATGGCTTAAAGAGCTGTTTTCACAGTTAGGGAAAATCCATACTTATTTGAGCTTTAAACTAGCATTTGTGTATAATCAGACACAACTGCTTTCTCTACCCTAAAACGTTACCATTTTTCACCTAGCATTAACAAAAGTAGCAGATATGCCTGTTGCTGTGGAGATTTTGAGCCACAGACCAATCTCAGTTCTTCTACCTGACTTTACTCACAAGTTACAGCATCTGAAGGTGTTTTCCCATGAAACATTTTCTGAACTTACATGTGTTTTATTGAGTAAACCAGATGGAAAATCATTTGCACAGCTATGCCTTCTCATCCTGTGGGTCCGATGGCCAAGTTCATTACCAGTTCTTTTTCTGTGTATCTTATTTTGCAATGCTATACAAAACTCTCACATCTTTTTGTCTCTTCCCCATATCCTGTAAGTTTTCCCTATTAGTTCCTGGTGGTCTTCCCCATTCTGCTTCTAGCAGATTTAAGTTCTAGTGACACAGTGCAATGTGTGTTTTCAGACTTCAGTTCATTATTTGTTCCAAGTAGTCCTAACAGCCTTTGCTCCTGTTGCCTATATTTACATGCTCACATGGATGGCATCAGTGATAGGGAACAGCAAAGCTCAGAAATTAAATCTACATAAAAATGATAGATCTGTCCATAAATGGACACATTCAGATTGCTGAGCTTTTCTTTTTATCTGTGCTGCTTGAGACCTGTGTTAGATTTTCTTATGTTTTAAAGCATAGGTTTCTTCAATGTAATTCTCATCACGTTTTCACATCGTTGTATTACTGGAGGTCAGAGTCCCCCACCAAAAATAGAACAATGTGGAGAAATCTGTTTGGTGCTCTACTACCAGAAGAGCCTTACATGATTATGTTACCAACACAGTTATGCTCCCATGTTGGAGCAGAAAGTTATTTCTCAAAATAAGCCATCAAACATCTGTATGCCATTTCAGACCTTGAAATATTAGCCTAGGGGTGGATTTTTGTAGGTGTGATAATCTGACAAATTAGTCAAGGAAACACAAGCACAGGTAGAATCTTTTATTAGAAGTGATATACTTGGAAAAAGTGGACAAGCTTTCTTCAAATCTGAAACAGAAGCAACAGACTTTGCAGCTAAGTGCAAGTTTGAATAAATTTTTAAGAATTTATAACTGAGTGTATATATTTTTGCAGGGTAAATGGCACAGAACAATGGCTATCTGAACTCTTTTGCATGAGTGTGTGAGAACTTTTAATATTCAGACCAGAATGACCATTTTAATTCTGAAGTAGCTTTATTGCTCCCTGGTTCCAGAGACTCTTCTTTCATTGACTGGAAGACAGAAACACTCAAATAGCACCAGGTGCTGGTTAAGCTACCTTTGGGGACATGCATAATAAAAGTCATGAGCTTCTAACAAAAAGGAAATGTCATGCCTTTTCACATTTATCTTTGCATCAGCTTCCGCATATAAGAAAACATAAAGAGAAAGGAAAAGATAAAAAAGAAAAACCAGAAGGCAGCACAGTTATTGTAGATCAGCAGACAGATCCAAGCAGAACTGCCTTTGAAATAGCCTTAGATAAGGAGTGCCTTCAGGAACCTTCAGATGCAGAACAGTTTGTCAGCAGCACCTTTACCTGTCCACAGCTAGAATCCCAAATGTAAATGAGTTTTACTGTAGCTCAGTATAAACTGAGCTGTGACAGGGAGCAATGAGCTTGTGTTTTTCTTAAAGCATCTCCAAATGTGTGTTGTTTTCCCATGGGCGTGTGGTGGGTTAGTTTATGCCCAAAGGCACAGGGATAGACAGTAGCTTTTTTCAGCCAAGAACATTAAAAATACAACTCATCCTTTCTGTACAAAGTCTGTGTGCAGGTAACTCTTGATAGTTTGAGATATATTTGGAAATATTCACTGTTTATGATTATGTCTGTTAAAATTTTTGAGCATTGCCTCTTAGGCATACCATTGTTTGTTTGATTATAGAAATAAAAACACCAGAATTTACTTACTGTCTTCACCATAAGCTCTTGGTTCTCTGCAATTATAAAAGAAATCAGCTCCAAAATAACAAGAAAACCCTGATGTGCTCTGTGTCAGGGCCTCTCACTTGATGACTTCAGCATTTCAGTTTAAGAAAGGAAACACGAATTTAGGTTCTTTCCTCTAAGGACTAAGATCTGCAAATTGCAGCTTTTATGCATCCTTCATCACACAAAACTTAGGAGTCCAAGAAATCTAGTGAAATTTGGGAAACCAGATCCCAAACAGTTTGGGAGAAAAGCAGTCTGTACACTAAAATCCAAATTTTGCTCTTTGTGTGTGTAAATAGAAGTGGAAGAAAGTAGATGGCCTTGAAAAGCAGGGGATGTTCTAATCAACCTATCATATGGAATTCCTTCCCACCTGGACCAGGCACAGGAAGCCTGAGTGTCTCCTACATTTTTTCCTACATGATTTTCTTAAAATCTTCCAATGCAACTAATAGGAAACATTTGAGTGTCAGTCCTTCAGGCCATCTTCTAATGTTTGATGATAACACTGATCTCTTCTAAAATAATTTAGGAATTGGAACCTTCCCCCAGGAAGTGGGAAGCCTTGATTCTAGGCTCCACTCAGTTTGGGTGGTATTACTGACTTTTCAGTTTTTTGAGAATTGAAGGGGGCTCTGTATCTCAGCAGGGCTGTGCCACAGACAGGCTTCTCTCTCTGATAACACTCTTTTTAATGTTAAAAATTAGGGAACAAGCAGGTTAAGTAGGAAGACACTTAGTGAGCAGAGAAGCCTCCACAACTGGGTAGCCCTTAGAAGTGATCAAGTTTACTGACCATCCACAACCTCAGGAATCTCCCCAGAATCATTTATTTACATTTATTTTGCTGTCTCCTTTGATTTTCACACTTTATGAACAAGGCAACTGATCATACATAGAATCAAAGTCATACATTTTGAAAGGACTTTTCTACTTCTAGACTTTTCAAGGGGTTTTTTTATGTTTGTTCTTATGTTGTTTTTTTGTTAATGAAAAGCATCACTTGAAAAATAGTCCTAGAAAAAAGAGCCTCTTTTCTGTGCTGCTCAACCAAAATTTAAAAGAGTATGGGGAAAACATGGCTCATATGAATGCAGACATAGCTAGCCAAAAGGTAAAAATTAGGACAAAACTGAAGCCAGAGTGGCTCACAAAGGGTGGTGGAACTGCTGTAATGTCTGCAGAAGTGCCTCAAGTGCTGTTTAGTCAGAGGTTCTCTACTCATAGGCATTTGGCTGACACACATGTGGACTGATGAAAGGCAGCTGGGTCTGCTTGCTGCTAGCAGATCAGGGTCTTTAGTTCTAAAGGAATCATAAGAAAGAAAATAACTGTATAAACTATTGAATAGTGTACAGAAGGTCAAGCCTGCCAAAAAGGTCAGGCAGGTAATAATCAAAATTGGAGATAAAAGAGACCACAATGTTATATAGTCTGCTCACCAGCCTGCTGAGGAATGTTCAGTGCAGTTTAGCAGAAGCCCTCTGAGAGTGGGCATTGTTAGACCTCCAAAACTCTGGGTCAGGCTGGCCGGACTAATTGATCAGGAATTTAAAGTTAGACTTTTTATAGCAGGGATTCTATGCTATAGTGAATAACCACTTCAGAGATGGACAAAACCAATAAGGGCTGTTTTATCACCCAAAACTTAAGGATTCTCTTCTCCCATTAGCATTTTACCATGATTAAAACCATTACATATAAAAAAGAAAAGCAGAGAATATTTCATAAGAAGCATGCAAAGCTACCTGTTACATGTTAGTTTTGGAGCAAATAGATTGAGGGAAATAATTACCAATGATCTAGAATACATAGTACATACTGTTTCAATAGTCGGGAAAAATGAGGTATCTTAGCCATCCTGCTTCCTTTCCTTGCTTTGGTTACTAGGCAGTATCAGAAAGAGTTTCCCCCCTATACCATTGAGTATTATAAACTGTTTTATTGGAGTACTGCATGGTGCAATTAGGCATTGATGGGAAAGGGACAGGTATATGAGGTGGACCAGTAGTGTGTTCTGTTATGGCAAAACCAGCAGCACATTTTCATGTGGGCTCAGGTGCCTTATTTCCAAGAACTGAATTATTTTCTAATACTGCTCTCATCTTTTTAAGAGTTTTTTTCTTGAGTATGAATTAATTCCTTTAACTATCTCTCTGAAAAACAGACAGAGGCTGGGAGAAATGAGAGATAGAGAGACCATTCAGTGAATGAGACCAGGTATTATTCTCTCCATATTTAGCTTTACTGCTTATAGCCACTCTTCTCTGAACTACTGGAATTTTTAAATAATTCTGATGTGCCTGCAATTTGTGTTTTGAATTATCATTACCTTCCCTCTATCCAGAAAATCATCATTTGGGTCCAATCTCTTTATAGTCACTTGAAAAATTTCATCTTTTCCACTGTGCAGGGAACTGAACAAAAGTCAAAGTAAAGTTTCTTACAGGGCAAAAGTCAGTAAAACCATGATTGAGGTATTTAAATTGCAGCTTTAAAGATATTAATCAATGCTTTGGAGAAAAAAACATAACAATAACATCAGTGGTATCTCAAACTTTCTGAATTTTTGCTATTTCATTGCAAGTTATTTTGTTGTCTGCTGAAATACATAAATTATTTTGGAGGGAAAAGGATTGTTCCCATGTTTTGGGACTTGAAATGTCAGTCAATACCTGAAAATTCCTCTTGATCCATTTCTTTTCTTTTTGTGGGTGGCTGTTAGTATTTAGTTTCTGAGTTGTTCTAAGACTGAAACAAATGTAAAGCAAATCACAATTTTTGGTCAAACACTATTTTTTTCCTGGCTCAATATTGTCATATTCCTGCATTACCTTCTTGGGCAAAACCATAAAATGGCAATCTTTTCCAGGAGAGAAGAGCATCCTCTACAGATGCATAGCCTCAGATTCAGATATGTTTGCATCAGCAAAAATTCAGAAAGTTTTCTGGGAAGACAAAGCTGAAGTCAAGTTTATAAGGTGAAATTTTGGAATAAAGCAGTGAGGGTGCACATCTTCCTAGCAGCTTTCTCAGTTAAGTGTGTGATGTTCACTTGGACCTCCCTGGAAACACAGCACTTATCCTGACTGCAGATTTTAGCGAAGGGACACTCTCAGCCTCTCCCTCCCTACAGAACACTGAAATGCTCTCCTCCACTGTAATTACAGCTACCTGAGCACAAACAGCTTCTCTATTCTTACCACTTGCATTGCAAGAACACCTAATGGCTAAACACAAGATCAAAGTCCTGCAGTTTTGCATGCCTCACATGCACACAAGGAGGAGTCCATGTCTTGAAAAGCCTGCAGAATGAATAGACAAAACTGATTGAAATTGCTGGAAGATGCAGGATAGGTCTGGTTTTTAATGAGCTGTGCCAGGCACAGGGTATGTAGAATCTTCAGATGCATTCAGGAGTATGAGGTGGATGCCAAATGAGAGTCTGACACATAAGGATCAGATCAGACAGGTCTGAAAGAGTTCTTTCCCAGGTTACAGAGTGGAGAGTTACTCTCAGAGTAAGTTGGAAAGGATTAACACCCACTGTCAACCTGGTTGCAGACATGAGCCATAGAGGTGCTGCAGGCTGCACATGGCAGCACAGCGCTGAGCACAAGTGTTAGTAGGGCTGCAGCCCCTTGAACACAGCACCATGCTCTGCTGCTGGTGTCTGGAGCACATGACTGAGTCTCAGCACCATCCTGGAGCAGTCATCCTGCTTCCCCTTCTGTAGGAGCCTCACACTTTCCACTGTCTTCAACTCCAGATCCCCAGGGCTAGCTCACATACAGTGTGATGGAAAATAACCTTTCCTCTTAATCAGATCCCTCTAAAAGTTCATCTAAGAAGAGTCTTTCAGCACAAATTGCCTTGATCTCTTTCTCAGCTGAAGAAAGAAAGTGATATTCTGAACCATGACTCTTTGATGTTGCAGGAAGGGCTGTTTGCCTACTTTGAAATCATGCACTGCGGAAAAAGTCCTCCAAAAATCAGGGAGCTTGGCTAGAATATAAGAATTAACAGTGACTGGAAAACAGGTCCCATACAACTTTAAGGATGCAAGCCTCCAACCCTCATGGGGATAAAGACTGGGATTAGGAGGAGACTGCCCCAGTAAGTGTTAGAGGCTGAGCAAGTTAATTTGTTTTATGCAGTGCAGAAATTCAAAGTCAACAGTAATCTTAACAGTAATCAGAACAGATACAGTCTCTTTATTCAGGGAACGTTCGGGTCACCCCAAATTTCCTCCCCAGAACACTTATGCCTAGACAAGTAGGGTCTCACTGCAGTACACCTTTATCACCCCTTTGCCAGAACCTGCAGTTGTTATGTTTTCTTTGGACTGTACTTACTCAGGCAGACTATGTTTTTTCCCAAGAGAAGTATAAAATAGCCTTGCATCTGAGTTTTCCTTCCCAAAACATTTATCTCCAGCTGCCTGTGTGTTTCATCACCAATTCTATTGCTACTGTACTGTACTGTAGTGTACTGTACCTTTGTCTTTGAGCTTGGGAGGGAAGTGTCAAGTCTGCACAAATGATGGGCCAATTACAGCTTTGTATTATGGAGCAACCCAAATTGTCACTGCCAAAAACATCTCAGTGAGATTGTCTTACCTTCAGGCAGATTCTAGACATTAAACCCTGGGTTCATGACACTTTCACTTATGCACAAGTAAGGATCACCAAGGCTCCCTGTACAGCCAGTGAAGAGAAATGAGACATTCGAGCTCAAACTGGAGCCAGAAAAAGTGGCCGCTGGAAGATAAAGGTTGTATTTCCCCTGACTGTAGGGAGACACTATAGTGACTATGCTGCACAATGTCACATTATCCTTCTGTTTCCTCAAGCAACTCTGGGATTTCTCTTAACAACTGCAACCTTCACTCCTTTCAAGAGATGCTTATTTGTGATTATCTAGTTAACAGGTGGAAATACACGTTTTCTTCCTTAACAGCATAGTTTGCCTCATCATGTACTGTCTTACACATATGTGTTAGAACCCATCCCCAGGGGCCAGGACAGTTGCAGAGTGTATCACTGATCGGGAGCTGAACTTGTGGATGTTTTGGCGCTTTGGCTGTAGGATGAATTAGTTTTGCTGTCTGTTAGATGGCTCTAACATCATCTGATTTTGGTTGGTTTCTAGCACTCCATAATTTTGTCTCCTGGCATTACTTTAAGGTTAATTTTAGAAAATTACTGCCAACCACCCTGCATGACATTTCTGTAAATTTTATTTGCTAGGGCAGGTGAAAAAGCCTTGCAGTGGCCCACGCATAATAACTCTTTCCTGCAGGGATAGCAGGAGCATGAACAAGTTCTTTGCCTTGACCAAGCCTTTCAGGGAGAGTTCTCCAAGGCTAGTGTAAACCATTTTGTTAGCACTAAGCTTAGAGAAAGCAATTTCCATAAAGCCTACAGTTTGGTGATCAAATACAGGAAAATGGACCTTTTAGGAGATTTGCATGTAATCACTTGCAGAGAACTTCATACTTTATATTGGGTGTTTGGATCAGATAGAGCATTAGTGTCAGACTGAGAGAGGCTACTTCACAGGCAGCTCATCAGACTGCCTACTGATTACATTATTCTTTTACAAGTTGGTTTTGAGTAAAGCTGCAGAAGCATTTGTAATGCTGAGCCATAAATAGAGGGTCGCATTTTCCTAAAAACTTTAGATGATGTGAATTACTTGCATAAATATTTTACAAGGCATGATATAAATATTCTGCAGTGATTAGGATTGTTTATACTGTCTCTATCAGAAGAAAGTCTTTCTTTCTTGATCCTTACTTCTTTGATTTTGAAAAAGATACAAGAAATCTCCCACATATTTGGAATTTATGTTACCTGTTTGTGCTTTTAAATAGCAGCACAATTTGAGCCTTGGTGATGCATCTTGTAGAAAATCATGTAGCTAACTTACACAATCTGCTTCTACTGTTGTGCCTACAAATCAGCAAGCTGAGTATCTGGCTCGGGCAATTGCCCATGTAATTTTCTGAAAATCTGCCGTATTATTTTCTTCTGTTGGCAAAAAATTCTAAGTGCGGCTGTGCTGCTCCAGAGCACCCCAAGCCATGGAGGAACTGCGCTTCAGAAGGGAACAATTTTCTCCCTGCTACTCTCCATCTTGCTCAATCAATAATTGCTTTCTGCTGTTTTGGGTCAAGTTAGTAACCTCTACTGGGGGAAAGGAGATCTGAGGTCTGCCTTGTTTCTTGTCCCTTTCTACCTTCTGCTTCATTTGGGATAATTGCATAAGATCCAAATGCTCGCTCCAGATCTGTGCTGGGACAGTGGCAGGTAACAGGCATTCAGCTGTGATGCTTTTATATATCCCAGTATTTCATTCCTCACAGAGCTGCTGCCAATCTAGAGGTTTTCCATCCAGAGGAGAGTCTAACCAAGGTCTGCTCTGTACAAACAAGAATGCTTCCTAGCCTGCTGACAGTGATTTTTTGACTTCCTCAATAGAAAATGCTAGTAAATGGCTAAAGAAAATCATTGCCTATCCTCACAGCATCGTGGAGGGGAAAAACACAATTTGGAAGAGTAACACAAATCACCCACAAGGCAGGTGAAGTCCATGTAATATGTGTTCTTCATGCTCCACTTCAGCCCAGGGGAATTTATTCATTCCTTCTTAACCTCACATAGCCCTTATCCCCCTAGTATGCCAGTCTTCATACAGGGCATGTGATTATTTCTCATTTTCTAGGCACAACTACTCATTTCTTAATTTTAGCAACATGGCAACTGCCCAGGTTTTTCTTGTTAAGATGATATTCATTTGTCCCCTTCGTTTCATTCTTTTTCCCCTCTGGCTCTAAAGCTATAAATCAAATACATGAAATTAAATTAACTGAAATAAACATAAGTGCAGGTGGAAATTTAGGAAATATAAATAACTAAAAGTAGTTTTCCAAGACTGCTTTTTTAATCAATTCTAAACACAAGATATATATTGCCTGTTGAACTAAGAATGTTGTGACCACCTATTGTTAAAGAGTAGCAATAAATCTGCGCAACAATTCCTTACTCCTATGATTCACTGACACATTTTACCAGACAGCTAGTTCAGCTTGCACTTTTTCCAGAGGTGTATTACGCTGTTCACTAGAAAGGTTTGATACGCTGCCATGAGAAAGACATGAAGGTGTTTGTCCCTTAGGAAAATTCCTTTTTTCTCCATCTCTGAAGGAGTGAGGCTTCTGGATGCTAAACCAGTCTTCTAACATGTGATAAGCTGGGCTCATCTTCGTATACATTCCCCTTCACCTTGAAAAGCAAAATGGCAGATATTCTCCCTCTCTCCTCAGTCCAGCAGGATCTCTGATGCCCTGAAATAGCAGTGGAGCAAATCACTGCCTTTTATATTCTGCAGGGGACCAAACACTGCTGTGCAGGCAGGGCACTGTCCTTTCCACTTCATCCTATGTGTCACCAGTCAGGGATGTCCTGGTGCCCACCCTGCTTGCTACTTTGGAAGGATAGCTCTCACACAGGATCTCAGCTCTGCAGGACTGCTTCATGCTTGTGGGGTTTTAATCAATCAGATACACTCTGAGATGAAACTGCCTGAGTGTTAGACTTAATTATTAATTTATTTCCTTTATAATACAGAGGTACCTAAGGGTTATTTAGGCAGGTCATGGTTTTCTCCAGCACAAGACTAGCTACAAATTAATATTGATCAATAAGATTTCACAACAATGTCAGTACAGATCACTCAAAATTCCTGTGTAAAGTAAGGAGAAGACATAAAAAACAGTTAAAAGAAGTTTGTCTGTGTACACTCTTTCCTTTGACAGGATAATAAACTCAGCCAGCACACTACAGAATACACTCCGCTATCATTTACACAGCCTTCCTGTGAACCCACAAAGCAAAGCCTCATTCTAAAGGCCAGAGCTGTACTGTGATGTCTTTTGTTTGTAGTGGTCCTTAACATCATTGGTGCAACAGTTCTAACCTTGGTTAGAGACTTTGCTATTTTAAGGTGGTACAAAGGCAATGTCAGTGATAGGACTTAATGCCAACGTTCTTATGTGAGAACTACTGCAGTTGTTGTACTGAGGTAATTGCAATCACTTTATAATCAATTGCCCATGCCTGTTGTTTCTTTATGGGGGGAATCCAGCTAATTAAAAATATTCTGAATGTGACAACAGCCTTTTAGACTGTTTCTGTGGCTAGAGATACAACGTGCAGGTACAGGAAATTACAGAATTTTGAATCAAATTATTACACATCTCTGTGCCTCAGTTTACTTATCTGTTGGAAGTGTAAGTCTGGTCCCCAGAATGGTTTGTGCTATAAGGGACCTTAGAGATCATCTAGTTCCACACCCCTGCCCTGTGCAGGGACACCTTCCACTAGAACAGGCTGTCCAAAATTCTGTCCAGCCTGGCCTTGAACACTTCCAGGGATGGAGCATCCCCAGCTTCTCTGGGCTACCTGTGCCAGTGCCTCACCATCCTCACAGGGAAAAGTTTCTTCCTAGTATCTAATCTAAATCTCCTCTCTTTTAGTTTAAGACTCTTCCTTCTTGTCCTATCACTACCTGCCTGTGTAAAAAGTCGCACTTCCTCTTTTTTACAAGTTTCCTTTAAGTACTAGAAGGCTGCTGGAAGATCTCCACAGAGTCTTCTTTTCTCCCTGCTTAACAACTCCAACTCTCTCAGCCTGTCTTCATATCACAAGTGTTCCAGCCCTCTGACCATTGGATCAGCCAATCTGATAACAGATCCCAACAGATCTGATAACACTATTTCAAAGTTTACATACCCAATGCTTGTAAAGCCCTTAAAAGTTCTTGGATGAAGAAGTTACCAGGTGAATAAAGCTGATACTACTTCTTTATTGATCACAGATAATACCATTCTGGGTATATTGAACACTATTAAATCCTGTTGCCTTGTCATTTCAGCTCTGAGAGAAGTCAGCCGTTATATATACCCACTCTTTTTCAACCTCTTTTGGGACAAATTACAAACATATGAGTATAATCCACTGAATATAGTCCATGAAACAATTTACTGACCTTCTTTAGAAGTATCTCTGTGAATGTTCTGTATTTCTGGCAGCCCTTCTATTCACACTAGAATGAATACACCCATTTTAAATCAGCTCTTGATCTCTGAATGCCAAATCCTATGAGAGATAAAGTAATTCTTAAATATTACAGCCAAATGTGCAGCATAAAATGAAGGCGTGTTTATTGTTTGTCTTACTTTCCCCAAACTATTTAGGGTCTGCTCTGCTTGTCTCTTCCCTAAATTTAAAGTAGTTGCCTGAATATTGCAGAGTTCCTCGGTTAAGTTGAGAAACAGATTCTTTGTACTAACCTATTTCCAAAGTTTGTGTTTCCTAAGTACTTTCATAAATCTACCAGACACTGCAACATATCTTCCCATGATTTTTTTTTTAATTTTAATCTGAAATACTGGCACATAGATAAAATACAAAGTTCTGTTCTCTTTTCCTCTGAATATGTGCTAGTATCACATCATTCATACAGAGACATTCAACGACTATTATTCCTGCCTCAAGTCCAAAGAACATAATTTTGACTGTTCACTTCAAGTGGATATATAAGATTGTTACAAATGGATGCCAAGGGGCCCATACTTGGAATCCGTTTTGTTTTTCTTTGAGTTAAGTTCCAAATTGCAAGACTGTACATAATGAATGTTTTATCTAGTCCTTCTGTTTTGTATTTTTGAAGGAGAAACAGCACATTCTGCAAAATAAGTTGTCCTACTTGCTCAGGTTCCATGGCAACCCAGTATTGCTGCAAACTCATTTTGCTCTAATCAATTAGAAATTTTGCTCTGGCAGCTGGAATGAAAGTTTATGGGCTTGTTTTACTTGGACTTGCAGTTGCAGTAAATTCAATGAGATACTTGTCTGAGAAGGAAACAAACTTGTAGCTTTCGTCTCTCTCTTGGTTTAATTTTTGTGAAAAGGTCAGATTTAATTCTTGGTTTTCTGTCCAAGCAGGAAAAAAAGGAGGCAATTCTCTTAAAGGATCCGCAACTTAACACATGCTTGCCTTACAGCCTTGTTGACTTGCTAAAAAGGAAGGTATCGCTTTGCTTCCCGTGCATTTTATATCTGGTTGTTGTCAGCAGAGCTGCCTAGTGCACACCTTCCATCCAGCAGCTCCTGTTGAGTCCACCCCGTCATTCACGCCCAAAAGGCGATTTTCCACAGAGCACAGTGGTACGTGCCAGTGCCCTTCATAGCAGCACAGGCCTGAGTGGTTAGTCTGCACAATTCCTGGGGAATCTGCCCTTGTAAAGGTCAGCTCTCACACTGCTGCAAGTGCACGTAACGACCATGAAAGCCCATGGGATCTCATGTGCGCTCTGCAATGGTGTAGTTGATTAAAACCCAAAGTTGATTAAAACCCAAAGTTGCCATTAGAAAGGTTCTGGTATTGTTTGGTTTTTTTTTATTTTATTCTTGTCAAAACTGCAATACTGGGAGATGGGGAAACCTCCTTCCAAAAGAAACTCACAACAACTTGCAACCATGTGGAAATGGCAGAAACTTTGTGATGTGGACTGAGAAAAGCACTGACATTTTGCTTTTAGGGTTACAATTCCAAATTCAGCTCATTCTGCTCCTGCTCTTTACATCCAGACTACAGAATTTATGTATAGTTATGCCAAGCATACTGTCTAAACAAAACACAGGGAGAGCTTTGGGGCTCTACTGTACTTGTCCACTTTTTTTTTTTGGTTGGGTAGCCACACCATTAACTCCCTTTTATGCATTTCACTGGTATTTGCGTAAATGAATCATAGGCTTGAAATAAATTTTTAATCTAGACTGTCTTTCTCAATGGCTGGAAAAATTTGTCCTCTCCTTACAAAGTACACTGAAAAACTGTATGGGTCTACAGGAAGACATTGATTTTACACTTTTTTTCCATTTCAGTCACCAGCACTCCAAAATTCAGCCTCTGACTACTACACAGGATTAGAAATACAGGTCACCCTGTTTTGTAATGAAAGCATAGCAAATCAAAGTTCTGATTTAAACTTTGTTACATGTCAGGGCTCATCGAATCTCTATTGCCACAAAGAGGATGACACAGAGTATACTTTGCTTCTTCAAAAGCAGATCAGAATTAGAGTTGAATCTCAGTTTTCATGTCAGGGACTGTGACAAGGAAAGCAGTGCTCATCCACTTGCATATGGTCCTTTTTCTTCCTGTCTGTCTCCAGCTCCTAGCACTAGTTAGCATAATGGGAAGGTTACAGCCTTGGAACCATAAAAAGGGTCAGGGAGTGTGAAGTGGGCTGCAGATTCCTTAAAAGCTGCATTCCTAAAGGAGGAACTTGTGTGTCTGGAGGGTTGTCAGAAAGAAGGTGATCCAGACAATTCCACTGCTGATCGTAACAAAACACACAGGGCTCAATTTCGGCTCGTGGTCTGCATGCTGCACAGGCTGCTGTTCACACAAGGGAGTGTAGCCTCTCAACCAGCACTGGCTTTTCTCCTTCAGGTGACAAGTGTCTCTAAGCACAGGTACAGTCTGGTATTCTCCTTGGATCTCAGGGTTTGCCTCTGATGCCACAATTTCTTGTCTGATTATAATTGGCAATTTATAGGACTGGCATATGCCAAGGAGGTGATATCCAAGGGCTTGTGATGAGAAAAACTAATGACCAAGGTGGAAGGAAATATATATGCAGAACCAGCTTTGGGGGATTTAAATGTTAAACCCACTTTATTGTTTTAGGTTTGTGTCCGTTTCTAAAGTGTTCATGTTGTGTTTAGTAAGAAATATTGTACAGCTATGTTGTGAGCTATGCAATGTTCAAAACGTGTTTTTATAAAAACAGATGATTTTTTAAGTTTGCTGATTTTCTTGTGCTGACTGTTCTTTTATTTTGATGGATTTTGCATGATAAAATTTCAGTATTTGGGAAAATGTGAGAAATTAATCATTATGATGTTCAGATCAAATGTAGCAAGGGGAAAAGTTCATGTTTAAATGCATTGTCCTGTATTATATGTCTGTGTTCATATTCCCCCTGTTTTTATTGATGTACTGCACATATCTGACCTCCACATTTGCCTGATAGTTTTTTTTTTGTCAGTCTGGCACTTCTGACTTCCCCGTTTTGTTTAAAAATATGTTTGGAATAAGACCCTGATAACCATTAATTGCTTATAGTAAGCTTTTCCAATTGGATCTACTTAACCTACATGTACCTGATTAAATTTTCTTGCAGTCAGTTAGAAGCTCTTCCTCAGTCAAGCAAAGGTCTATATAAAATATAATCTTAGAACCCTATTTGTTGTGTTTTTCATCATTTAATCAACGAAACGACGCTGGTCTGAGCTGTGCTTCTGCTCTGTTATCAGTGTGGTGGTTTGCTCAGTTGCTTTTACCCCACACAGCCGTGTCCACACCTTTCCTCCACCTCTTGCCAGCATGGTGGAGGTCTTGAGCCGTTTGCTTTATAAAATAGAGGGAAGGGAATTGTTAAACCAATCCCCAAAAGGACTTTACACTTTTCCCTTGAAATCTGAAATAATTCGCCTCACAATACGTCGAGCAAAGCTTTCCCGTTAGTAAGACGGAGGGCGGCCGCATCAATGAGTACGACTCATTGACAGTGAGCGCCCACGCCGTGGGAACAAAGCGCATCTCGGATCAGGGGCTCTCGCCAATGTCAAAATCTTAACAAAACCAAACCAAACCGAAAAAGCACAACAAAAAAACTGACGGATGCGAGTTTTTAAGGATGGATACTAGGAGGACAGGAGTTTTAAAGGACCGTAACAGCCCGAGGGGCAGCAGGTAATGGGGTCAGATACGTGCAGTCGGCCGCCCCTCAGGCAGGGCTGCCCCGCTGGGGCAGGCGGCGGGGTGGGGGGGCGGCCTTCCCTGGTGCCCCGGCTCGACTTTTATTGTCTCTCTGTCCGTGTTTTGCCGTGGTTTTTTTGTTCATTTTATTTCTTTCTGTGTTTTTCCCCCCCTCCCTTCTCTGTGTGTGTGTCTGTGGCCCGCAGGTCCCCCCCTGCCCTGTTCGTCCGCCTCCTCCACCCCCCGCTCGCAGTCCCCCTCCCCTCTCCCCTCGCCGCCGGCCAATGAGGGCCCGGGGCGGTCGCTGGGCGACGGCGCGGCCCGGGCGGCCGCGGGCTCGGACTCTGAGGAAGAGTTTGTCCCTCAGTCATTCTTAGTTCAAAGTGGCTCTGGAAACCTCTGTGCCGCCGCCAACGGTGAGTGACTTTCTCGCTCTCTCTTTCTTTCTTTCTTTCTCTCTCTCTGCCTACTTTTTTATGCCCGTCTTGACAGCCTTGCGCGGGGATGTACGATGGCTGGGAGAGCGGGTGTTCCCTTTGGGTTGGTTTGGGGGTTTCATATAAAGAGTTAAAAGTTGCCTGGCAAAGGTTGGCAGCTTTGGGCAGGTCGGTGCCTGGTGCGTGCAAGCTGCGCGGTGCACAACCCTGTTTGGTACCCGGGCAGCGCTCACAGACTTGGCGTGACTTGACAGCTGGAGCCCGCTCCCTTTTGCGGGGCTGCAATTTCGGGGTGGTTTGGCTTTTTCATTTTATTAACTTCTGGATGAAAGACTGGGCAAAGAGCTTTCCCCTTCTCTGTGAGGGCGTCAAGGTACAGCCTGGGGGCTGGCGGGGCCGGAACTTGAGAAGAACCTGTCACCCAAGGGCAGCATGGATAGGAAAGGAGACGGCGAACACGAAGAGTTCCTGTGATAGTTGGTAGTGGCATCAGCACCATCCCAGAGGAGGGTGCTGTGTCCAGTCTCCCTCCGAGGCACTGAAATGTGTCTTCAGGGGAAGTATTTGAGGAACAGCAGCAGAACCACATCCTACTGGGATGCTCTGAGACTCCCCGATGGCTTGCTGAAGGTGCTCAGCACCACCGGATGGTCCACGATGCTTAAGCAAATTACAAGGAGAGGAACGAAATTCACAGTTCTCTGTTGCAAAGACAGTGAGTCATAAACGGAGAGGTAACGCTCATTGGCAAAGAAATGTGAAATTTCATCAAGGGTAGTGTAACCTGACGAAGTGCAGATTACAGCAGTGGAATAGCAGTGGCCACTCAGGCCGCTGCCATCCGGCTTGAGCGATAATTGCTCACAGGTCTGATTTATGATGAAGGAGAAGGCATTCAAAGATATCTTGAAAGAGAGAAAGAAAGGTGAGAGAGAGGTTTACTGCAGCTGGCAACAGCTTAACTGCGTTTATGTTAAGCTTCTAAGAAGGTTTCCTAGTATGCTGTTATCTTCAAGTAAGGAGAGAAAGTTTGACATTTAATTTGTCCGCCCTCTCCCTTTCCCAGCTTCCCTCTTCTTTTGTTGCATTTGTTATGGTAAAAACAAACTTTCCTTTCAAGGTTTTTCAAAGGAGAAGGTTATCTCCTCTGAATTGTCATCCTAAGGAGAGTAGGGGGAAATACAGTGTTGTATTCATTCAGGAAACTGATTAAAATTCATATCCTCTGTTCAGCTTTCCCCTTCCCCTCCCACCCTATAACACACACACATCTGACTGCTTGCAGTCACAGAACATGGAAATCTGAAATAATGTCAATTACCCTCTTGTTGGAAATAAAACCTAACTCACACTCCACCTCATGTTTTCCACGTCATAATGTATATGTATGTACTTTCTCCTTGCTCATTTAGGAAATACATGTGTACACATACATGAACACCCTCCAGGTAAAAAGAGGGAAGAAAGAGCAAGAGATTAAAAACCTTAATCTCTTCTTTTACTAATTAGCTGAAAACCAAAAAACTCCTTGTTCAAAGTCCACAGTGGATTATCAATGTGCTGATGAGTTAGTTAGACTTCAGGCTTTTCAGCACCCTGCTTATTTATCCTTTTTCTTTTTTTTTTTTCCTCAGTGCTTTTTGCATCAGCTTGTAGACATATTCCATTCCCTGAGGCCTTCTTTGTGTGCAGGATTCAGTAGGTTGGTAATAAATATGTCCCACACAAAGACAAGGCATCTGGGGTCTCATTTGCCTGCTTATTCTGGTTGTTCAGTAATCAGAAGTGCAGGTAATGGCAGGACACTGGTGACCTGCTAGGATCAGCTCAGCGTCACTCTGCTATCAAGAGGAAAACAAAGGTGACTCACTTTGCCACCTATCAACCCATAATCTAAAAGTTCATGTGAATGACAACCACGGACCATACAAGCCCATCACGATTAAAACCCAGAGACTCTTCTGACCTCTGTAAATGGATTTAATTGCTTTAGTTCTTTAATGTTCTGTTTCTATGAGGCTTAGTCAGCTTAAATTTTAAATGACAAAGGCAGGTCTTTGTGTTCCTTAAATGGTGAAAATTAGTAAAAGCTTATTTTGGTTAGGACTAAGTTTAATACAGTTAGAGCACTCGTTCTCAGAGAATAGTAGCTGTCTCAACAGCAGGACAGCCTGAGAATGCTGTTCAAAGGATTTGTGTTGCACTTTTTAATTGATTGTGGCTAGGTTTTCCTACCACAGCTGTGTAAACTCAGCCTTAGAGAAGTCCATCCAAAGTAAGTAACACCCAGGGAGCAGCACTGCTGTTACAAATCCCCATGTAAATTGCAAATATAATGCACATGGAGCTTAAGAAACATGCTACTTTTTTAATATGCAGTAGGCTATTCTTTATCTAAGTTCCTTTTATTTCAGAAAGGTAATATTGTCCCTGATATTATTTTTACACTTCCAGAAAAATGTCCACCTAAACTTTCAAATGCAGGCTGGAACCAGCTAATATGTATATAAATAATGGGCATCTTATAGGGCTTGAAGTTTTGTGATGTGTTACAAACCATGGTTTGATTTTCTTTATTTCTAAGTAATTTAGGACATTGAAAGTCCAAATTTTTATTGTACCTATTATATTAGCAGGCACATGATTTTAAGGAAAAAGAAACAGATTTTTCAGACTTGGACCTTTTCATTTTTTCTTTTTATATATGTCAAGTCCAGAAGGCTTTTTACTTTACCTAAAACTACCCAACGTAACTAAGGTGTGAATGTCTCCATTTCAGAGAATCCTAGAAAGCTTTGTATTGGAAGGGCCTTTAATCATCATCTTGTTCCAAACCCCTGCCATGGGCAGGGATACCTTCCACTAGACCAGGTTGCTCAGAGCCCCATCCAGCCTGGCCTTCAACACTGCCAGGGAGGGGGCAGCCACAGCTTCACTGGGTAACCTGTTTCAGTGCTTTATCACTCTCATAATAAATAATTCCTTCCTTATATGAAATTTAAATCTATCCTCTTTCAGTGAAAAAAACATTTTCCCTTATCCTGTGAGTACAAGCACTTGTAAAAAGTCTCTCTCCATCTTCTTTATAATCCCCATTTTAGCATCAAAAGGTCACACGCCTTCCAATCTGCAGACTAACAGCCCTGTCTCTCTGAAACATCTCAGGATATTTCCCTTCAGAAACCTTAAAATTTCCTGATTTTAGGATTTCAGCACTATTTTAAAAGTTGGCTGCTGTGTGCTATCTTGGTGGACATTAAGAAACACTAATTAGTTTTTCAGGTTTCTTTTTATATTGGTGTGTAGGTATATATGTGTAGGACTCGGGAGAAGCCAGAACTGTCTGAAGGCATCCAATCTTTAATCTCGTTGTACTAAGAAACTTAACAACTGCTGTGCTTGATCAGAACATGCAGTCCCTGACAAAGGTATGGGAGAAGAAGCATGAACAAGTGGGGCTATAGGGAGGATCTTGGCCCACTGAGAAAGTTTGAGGACTAGCCAAGGAGAGCTGTGGATGTGGGTGCTTAGCTCATTAGTGGCAGCTTTCTTCCATTTGAACCAGTAACTGACATGAAAAATACATTTTAAAAAACAAAGTGCCTGTAGGGAATGGTGTTCAGGAGGAGCACATCAGCCTGACCATTGCTGCCCATGTCCCTTCAGCATCCACAGCTGTGGCACTGGGGACATTAGCAGGTGCATCTCTGAGGTAGGGAGATGGCTGTTGTACAGAGTGACAAAGACCGGATTTGGAAAGATATATAAAATCTGTGGAAAGCTGACATCCAAGTTCCAACACCGGTTGTGTTGCCTCATAGTCAAAGCCGAAATGTGTGACATCTTCCAACTCCTCCATCAGTGAGCAGGCGTTCCATGAGAAGTGTGCTTTTGTCATTTGGTGGGGTCTGCTGTGCTTCTCTTAAGCTGATTGTATCAGGGAGACTGGATGTAGTCACTTAAAACAGCCTCTGCACATGGGAGCCACAAAATCCCAAATCACCTCTGGTTTGGGGTATTTTAGTATTTTCAAATACTAACACAATATTTGAGACCAGAGCATGGAATTTAATTAATTCTAACAGAAGTAAAGCAATACTAGTAAATTGTAAGAATATCTAAAACTGACTCTCTGGTCCTAGAAATTGCTTTGGTGATACTGAAGGTAACATCTACTAAAGTCACTGGGAAGAATCTAATACAGTTTGGAGTCTTATCACCCACCTCTGAATATATGTACCCCAATTTCTTTGGTTTCTCCCTCAAATACATCCCTATTACAAAAACTTGTGGCTCACCACTGCTTGAACAGTTTTGCACCTTTTCTACCACTAAGGGCATTTTTCACAGAAGAAACAACAGTGGAAGGTCATGATGCCAGTCACCCAAAGTGACATTGCTGCTGGAAAGAGAGGGAGAGGAGAAAGGCAGGCATAATTCTCAGTATTACTGCATTTTGAATTCCAAGACTAGGGTTAAAAGTTGCATAAAGCATGGATGGTGCAGCCCTTACCTTGGCACAGGTTACATTGGCAGTGGACAAGGAGGGAAATCTATATTGAGTACATGCATAAATATCCTAAGGTTAGATCCTGGGAGACGTGTGCAATTTCTCTATGATCCATGATTTTGGTGGAAAATAAACCACATCAGGATCAGTTTGCCCCCAGCAGCTACACCATGCTTCTTCTGCACAGTGGGATCTGCATGAATGAGCTGCTTGACCAACAAAATCCATGGTCACATAGTTAATGAACTATAGGTTCTTGTATTGCTTTTCCTACTTTTTCTTGTTTAGAGTGCTGGACAATTTGAAGCAGTAAAATCCCCCAAAGATTTTCATTTTCATTTCATTTCTGACTAAATCTGGGCCTCCTGATTTGTAACCTATTTTCTTTAAAGTTTTTTTTCTTAAGCTTTAAAAAGCAGCCTTGAGCTGTTAAATACAATCACAGTTTGGAATTTACCTCCCTTCAGTAATTTACCTATCCTTCAGTAAGAACTTCCCACTATTTATTCAATGGTTTGGCCCAGATTTGAGAAGATAAATCCTTTGTAAGAAGGCTGCTGGGGACTCCTATAGCCTTATCTTTTTTTGTCATATAGTTCAGTTTTATATAAATGGTGCATTTCTCGCAGTTTACAGTAACTGACCAGATCATGTGCCACTGCTGCTGCTATGACTGGATTTTCTCAGGATCTAGAGGGAAGTCATCTTCTTGAAACACAGGGCACTTTCTGCTGAAAGTTTTTGATGCGTCTGTGAGTGCTCAGTGTTTATTTCTTTTGTGTCCGTGGCGTGGTTGGTGCTGCAGAGTGTGCCGCACAGCGACGGCTGTTCTCGGACTCGTTCAGCAGCCCCGTGTGACCACTGGCAGGCTGGGTGCAGCATCAGCCTGCTCCGCATCAGGCAGCGCTCCTCTGATCTTTGGGCCCAAATTCAGACACGGCAGCTGTCCTGTACGAGTCCTGCTCAAGCACAGGGTTAGGTGTTCACAGCACCAGGACTGAAAGTACAGAGAGATCAAACTGCAGCAGGGAGGCCAAAAGACTCTGAATATTAAAGGATTTTGAAGAAGGAATAGTATCATGTGAGGTGTCTTAGAAGTGGAGAATTTTCAGGAATCTGACTGAGGAGAGCAAAAGAACCTTTGATAATGTAATCTGAATAATTGATATTTTTCTCATCTAAAAACTAACAATAAATTCCAATTAAATTCAGTTTTCTTTTATGGAAAGCTTTCATTTTTCTTTCCAAAAAAGCTTGTGAACAGAGGCTCTATTCTCTTGCTGTGTTTTGTCCTTGCACAGTGCTTTCAATTGCTTCTTTTTTACTACTCAAGCAAGTGTGTTAAGTAAGAATAGCAATTAATCTCTGCATCCTTTATCAGAGATTTGCAGAGTCCATTAGCAGTCAGTGTTACTCATAATGGTAATTCATAATTACAGAAGGGAAACAGGAATTGGAAGATATAACCAATCAATTTCCAAGTGTCTTTTAAAAAGTTTTAAATATTCTTTGTTACTGCATTTCCTATTAAAACTTTTTTAACATCATCACCCTCCTCCCCCTCCTCTCCTCCTCAACACTACATAAATTTAGTAAAAACATCCTAAGGAGAAGAAAGGTTTAAAAGATGTTTAGTTTAGCAGTACTTTTAAAAATATTCTTTAATAAAATTATATTTTTTTAAAACAGTAGTGATGATTAGATGAGGTGCTTCAACAAAAGCATTTTGAAAATCAGTTCTACATAATTTTTCAATTAATTTATCCTCTAATTTGGGAACGTGCTCAGAATTCAGCCTGAGAAACTATAACTTTAATTCCTCTCTTTTAATTTTAAGCAGAAAACAAACAATAAACTTATTAACCATAAGCTTTCAATTTAGACAGAGACATTTCAAGCCACCAGGATTTGAGTCATCCTGAAGAGAGTTCTCTTTTTGCACTCACTGTGGCTAGAGCTGTGTCTTGACTATGGGTCCCCAGAAGCCTGAGGGGTTAGTGTGGAGATGACCATTTTGGCTCGATTTTCACAGTTGATGCCTACTCAAACTCACTGAAACCTTCCAAAAATTTACTTACGTATTTGAAAATTTGTCCTCACATCATTCCTCTGAATTTATCTCTGATGTAAAGATGAAAACAAGGTTGAGGTTTTGAGTTTCCAGGCATCAGCTCTTGCCTTTTAGACCCTGAAGATCAAGTAAGAAGCTGTTAACTGGTAGCTGTGAGGAGGATCAGATCATGAATTATTCCTGTTCTTATTCACTGAGCAGTGGAGCCATCCTGTTGAGTTTTTGTTCCTCCTGTTTCACTCTTTCTTCTACCAGGAAAGATCAGAGAAATGCCAGTGTGTGAGCTGCAGATCTCTCTGAGGACATGAGGCTCTAGATGTGCCCACTTACATTGCTATCCCTTAAGCTCTTGCTTTGTGAATTCACTTTGCATCCTGAGAATATTTGTTTAACCTGGCAATTGTTTGGCTTCAGGATGAGCCAAAGGTGAGAAGCAAATCATTTGCTATAGGACTAGATTCTTATCACTGGTATCAGTGGGAGGCATTTGGATTAGATTCCTAGCATAGCCAGGGGCAAATCCTGACCCAGCTCAAATCCTTTTGGCTCAATCAGAGGGACCCTTGGTCAGGAGGGGATAGTATGAATACACAGAGAGGCAGCTGGGGGGCTTTTGGGAGGTTTTTTTGCAAGGAATAAATATCTCAGAAAGAATAAAGCAAAGTTATGATTGTCACATTCAGTGAAGGGCAGCAATGAAGCAAGTCACCTTTCCAGGCCAAGGAACACACTGAATCAGTTAAAGCAGATTTATAGCTTTTTAGCTGTGATAAAGCCGTATCAGAGTGTATATGAATTTACATAGGAGTAGGAGGTTTTTTTCCTTTCTTTTAATGCAAGCCACATTGAAAAGTGTGCACAAAGGAGCCCCACTCCAAGGAAAGACAACTGGAACAAATTATATGCATTCAGACTTGTTAAATGGAATTGGCAGCAGAAATATTCCTGGTAACCTGAGATTACGGCGGCATTGGTATAGTTAAGGTTATGTCAGCATTTCCATTAGAAACCCCTACTTTCAGGGGTTTATATCTGCAAAAAAAATTCACTGTGGGTCGAAACTTGACAAGCTGTGCAAGGTCTCATCTGAGATAGATTTTTTTGCCTTTTTACAAAATTGGGGAGAAAAAACTGTTTGAAGAGTCAAGCTACAAGAGCACAAACAAAAATAGCAGTGTTCTGGCTTTGATCCTTTTTGACATTAAAAAACCCCATTTCTTTCTTTATAATGTAACTATCAAATGTACAACAAAATCTTGCTCTGAAGAAGGAATTAATCATTACACTATTAAAGGAAATGAAACATTAATTTATGGCCCATTAGATGATTTTTCACTGCAGGACAGCCAGTGTTTTGGTCTACCTGAGGTTATACTGAGAGATTTGTGACTAACATGAAACAAAGCCCCCAAAGCAGTAGCTTCTGTGTGGAAAAAATGCTTTCAGGGCAGCTTTAGAAGAACAAAACATTGAAGGCAGAGTTGTCCAGGCACTGAGTGAGTACTAGGAATTCAGCCTTCTGATTTCTGCCACAGGCTTCTCAGATACAAAACTTAAACCACAGTTTTCTCAGTTGCAAATGAGAGCTATCGCAAACCCTAGGATTTGGTATCCTTCTGAACTTTCTTATTTATATGATATTACTGCAACTAGACATGGTTTACACTATGGTGAACAAGTAGACAAGAAGGGACCTGTGGCTCCAAACTTGCAGACATCAGGTTTCAGAGAGTAAGCTAATCTTTTTTCTAAATCTTTTCAGATTTTTCCGTGCACAACATTGAACTTTTTGTTTCTGGTAGTATCATTTCTGAGCTGAAGCCTGTGTGGCTGAGGGTCTGTATATGTTCTCAGTTCCTGCAGTGCCTTCTACACTTTGAAAAGTCATAACTGATGTTCATCAGAACTTTTTCCACTCACCAGATAAAAGCTGCTCTGGAAGTGCAGAGAAGTGTATTATAAAATACAGGAAGGAAGTCTGAAGCTCATGTACTCATGGCTGCACTGTGTTATTTCTGTGAAATGGATCTCTCAGTTGGGAATGAGCTCAAACTTTGGGAAGGCTTGTTCCATTAGCTGTTTGCAAGCCATATGTCTCCATTTTTAAATGAGGACCTGGGGGCTTTGAACTTTATTTATAAGCTGAAATTTGCTGGTCACTGTGAACTGGTGATTAATTTGTAAGGGAGAAGATGCCAGAAGTCTCACTCTGACCTGTGTGTTCTTTCAAACTAAACATCCAATAACTGCATAGCCTCAGAAGATGTATCCCCCCCACTTCCTCCTCCATCGTTTCTGTGCTTTGCATTATTCACTGTGTTTATTGTAACACACTATTAATCTCAACCACAGCTTTCAAACCATCATGTGACCCCAACAAATTCTTCAGCTAAAGCAATGATAGCTTTAGGTATTTTGGGTGGAAGCTTTTGAGGCTCTGAGTAAAAGAGAAAGGATCAGGTTAAAAAATATTTGTGTCAGTAATTCAGAGGAAAAAGTGGTTTTTGTGAATCCAGCATGATTTTTCTGAAAAATGATACTTGAAATATGACATGAGAGGATCATGCAGCTTCTTGCTGTGTGTGTATAAGCCATGGTGTATCCTTTGAAGTTGCTTCCCATGTGTACCTGGGTGCAAAGCAGTAGAGTATTTTTTCAAGGGAGAGCAGTCCTTAACCATGTGTCTTAACAGCAGGACCAAGCCCATAGTGCCCATTCTTGGTAGTAAAGCCAATGTGACGGGCAGTTATGGCACAGAAGGAACCTTTGCTATGAAGAGCTTTGTATGAAAGACTGTCACAGTTCTTTAAGAGTCAGTTGGGTTGAAGCTTTGAGGTCCAGCTTTGAGGTTGTACACACCCAACTTAAAAATTCAGTTTGATGGAAATTTGGAAAACACCAGAATTTGAAGGGTTAAAGGTTTTGTTTGTTTCTGAGTCCTGCCATATGAATTTAGAAAAAAGCCCCCAAGAGAGATGGAATAGCTGGCATAGTGCTTTAAAAGCATGATTGGCATTAGCTCAGAATCTACATCTGCAAGGTCTGTATTTTGTAGTAAGTAGTGCAGTGGGAGTCAACACCAGTCAAAAAACTGATGGCTGGTTACAGTTGGTGACCTTGGCCAAGTGACCTAAATGCTGGTGCTGGACTCTTACATAAATAAAATGGGGGATAATCACTATTGTTTGCTCCTTAGAAGTTTTGGAGATTTTAATATTCTTAATTTCAGACTGATTATGAAAAATACTGTTGTATTCCCTCTCCATTCAGCTGATAAATCCGTAGTGTCTCAGAGCTTTACTGCTAGCTTTTAACACATACTCTGTCTCTGGAGGTAAGGGATGGTGATGCTGCAAAGTTTAGTCAGCCTTTTTGTAACACATCTTCTCAGTCTGTCCTCGCTTTTAACAGGAAAGATTTAGTAGATGTTTTTTCTCTTTCCATGTAATAATTAGGTCTGTTAATGGCAGCCTGGTAGTTGAGGCCTTTTCCATATAAAGTAGCAAAAATGTAAAGATAAAATGTAATATTGTATAACAGAAGGTAATAAAATTCAGATGTAGTATATGGTATTTCTGTTTACAAGAGGTCAGCTAATACTGACATGTCAAAGTACCATGAAAATGTGCAGCCATTCACTAAAGACAGCAGTGGTGGGCCAAAAGATTCACGTTACATGTGGGCTATGTGACTCCATGTTACTTCATAGGTGCAGTGACTCCTTAAGGGTGGAAAATACTCTAAGGTCACTGAGTCCAACCGTTAACTCAGCACCATCATGTTCTGCACTAAACCATGTCCTCAGGTACCACATGCAGTACCTTTGGAACACTTCCAGGGATGGTGATGCCGGGACATCTCTACCAAATGGCAGAGACCTCGAGATCTTCATCTACTACTTTCTACCACTAAAACACAAATGTATGTGGAAAACAGTTGCTAACAGAATGGTGGTTGATGCATTTCTCCCCAGCTACATGCCATTTAAAATTCTAACATAAGCAAAGCTACTGAGACCCAAATCTTTTGCTCATCAAGGGTCTCAAACACCAAGTAGCCTTATTTGTAGGAATGGTCAAAATAAAAAGGCTGGACTGGCCCTCATTAATTACCGCCTAATTGTTCCTATTCTTTTACGTCTTAGGACAGCAACATTACTCAGAAATTAACCTTGCAAAATGTAACAACTGTCTTTGAGATGCCTTTCAGGGTAACCTAAAAGCTGCTAATCTAACCTCTTGTCTTGCTTATCTTTCCTAACTGATATCCTGGCAAGGCAGTAAATTGATAGAAATCATAAAATACCTGGAGTTGGAAGGGATTCATACCTGTAGGTCATAAAATATATTGGTCCTTTCTGGAGGATCTGAGCCTTTTTCTGTTTTTCTACATTTCTGTAGGTTCTCAGGGTGTTTCTAAGTGTCCTGACAATTGAGTCTCTTAATCATGCTGTCTTTCATTTTCTTTCAGTCGAAATAAGACCCTAATTGTAGAGATAAAAATTGGCCTCTCAGAATTTTTGAGGTTAAGTAGGTTATAATTTCAGCATTTTGGACACCTCAAGATATTAGGTGTTTGGTAAGTACAGTATGCTGTAAATAGGAAAAAGCATTCTGAAGCCATAAATGGCTATATTTCTTTCAGCATTTGGGAGGGAAGGGGTGTTGTGGCGGCCAGGTCAGTAAGATGAGAGCCTGTCATCATATGCACTATTCAAAATCAGCCAGCCATGACGGCTCAGGAATTGGACTCTAGGTTCTCCCACGTGAGGGGAGAATTGAGCTTTGTGACCTGCTTCAGAAAAATTAAAGTAGCGACACATGGCTCATTAGCATGACAGCTCAGGGAGTGGGCATGGGGTGTAATAAAGTGCTGCAGGACCTTGGAGTGCTCCAGCAGAAAAGCTGGCAAGTGTAAAATCGATGCTTCTGATACATTAGGTGGTAATGGAAGAAGCACAGCACAGAAGTGGTATGATCGGATGATTTAGTTAGAGCCATAAATCTAGTGGCAGTATCGTGGCAACGTGATAGGACACAGCATTTCATAAGGAGCACAGCATAAAGATTCATGCATTAGTCAAGTCTGGGGTTGAAGCACATGTGGGTGGGAGTTGCATTACTGATACAAATGATAGAGTGGTTCATCCTTGCAAACACACTGAGTAAAACAAGGGCACTTGGTGGTAAATGAGTGCTTTAGACAGAGGTGCCAGTATTTGCATTCTGTATGGATATTTCTGGTGTAAAATGATTCTGGTGAAATAGAAATCAGCATGAATTACTCCGGGTTAAAACTACTACTTTCACACTGGCCCCTTTCTTGCCTTACTCTTCCTGGCCAAGTGTGGAGATTTTGTAAAAATTCTCCAGAGTCACATTTCAGCAGTAAAACTACTGCTACTTGATGGTTGCTTGTGATATTTTTTAATGTAAATCATCTCTTTTCCTTGCTACTCAGTTTACATAAATCCTGCCCAAATCACCTTAAACAGCTTCTCTCTCTAAAACTGAATGGCTACATGAAACTATCAGAAGGATCTACATTTTACCTCAATTTAGGTATCTTGTTTTAAAATCAGTCATCCTCTTAAATTACCATCATTTTTTATGCCCTTCTTAACATGGCAGTCAGTTTTTCTACACCTCTCTAATAGTGAGAGACAATTGAGCTTGGTATAGCTTCACAGATACAGTGAGCACCCAAAGACAGGTCAGGTAAAACCAGAAAGAAGTGACACTGCTTCCTGCCATTAACATATGCTTGATTAAGAAAAATATCATTAGGACTAGTACAGAGGAGTAGGATGTCAGAGGAGATAAAACAGATTGAAGTATTTTTGTAGCATGAATTATAGAAACCCTTACTGTTGCTGCCTGTAACTTTTCTGATACACCAATGAAACTTGAAACAAGAGGTCGTCTCAAAGGGTAATAGCTTCCAGCCAAAATGTGCTTCAATCTACCAGACCACCCATCCTTTCTTTATCAATGAGGTCAAAATAATAGCAGTACTTGACACTTTTACACAGATGGGTAAAATCTATTGTGTCGCCAGTAGATATTTCTAGAAACCTAACCCATGTAACTATATATTGTGCCTTTCCCGTGTACATCTCTAAACAATTAGGAAACAGTAGGTCTCCTGGTACCCCCTTGAATCAGATACGTGTGATTATCTCCATTTTACAGAGGTCACAACTGACTAGCTCGAGGTCACCCAGGCATTCTGCAATACCCCCACAGCAGGATTCATGTCCCGTTACTCTCCCATTTCTTTAACAACCAGTACTCCCTGTTTTCTGCCCAAAGCTACACAGACACACCTAATCAATTGGAATGAGAGCTAAATGATTTTTAAACATAGTGGTGGAATTTATAAAGGCAGTTTACTTACCTATTTGAAAATTACATCCCAGTGTTTAGTCACATGGCTTTCGGAACAGAGAATTTTGACTTCTGCTGAATATTATGGTAGCTTCAATTTAGAACAGTTTGCTTTGTCTTCCATTTATTCTCTGTAAAAACTCTTGAGCAGTTTATATCAGTGTCAGTTCATGCCAGAAGTTCTTCCAATCCATCTTGGGATTAAACACAAACACTTCTCCTCTGACTGAACTGTGGGTTGGTTGCTGTCACATGGAAAGCTGACTAAAGCCCTTTAATTTATGAAATGCTACATATCCTCAAGAGATTGCCTAAATATTTTACTGCATGTCACTTTTTGTTGGAAACCAGAACCCCTATTTTCTGTGCCATCCATTAAGTAGAACTTGTTCTAATTACTTCTGCTTCTAAATAGGAATTTGTATGTGCTAACTTTTATCTGAGGACTTCAGACATGTCTCAGGGTTCTTGCATCTTTTTTACTACTTGTCTCCATCTTGGCTTAGCATAATATTTATGTGAAGAATTTAGAGGTGATCTTGAAGCTTTAATTTTTTCTCCCAAATTGTTCTTTTCAGGGTAAAGAAGTAGTATTTAAGATTCTTTCAAAGAATGTGGGTAACTTCCATCTGCTGAGATGCTGAGAGTAGGATCTAGCCTTGTAGCATGCTACAATGCTTGATAAATTATTGTGTACAAGAAGTAATGACAATGTTTGAAGTTTTACAAAATAATTTCCCTGGAAGGGTTTCGGCACAGTAGCCATGGAAAATTTACTTCATATAAACCAAGAAACAGAAGGAAGGAGAAAGGCTCTTTTGAGATTGGCATAAGTGACTTGTGTAGCAGAAGGATAATCTCTGCACACACCTGTGCAGCAGAAACACAGCGTGTGGATTAGTTTTGTACTTAATCTGTCACTCTGGCATTCCCCCTGTGAGCTGCCCAAGTGGTTTGTGCTCCTCAGCTCAAGTGTCACTGCAGCTTCAGCAGCAGCCGTGTGAGTGTGGTGGGTTTGGATAGCGAACAATGCATGTTTGTTGGTTCGCTTTGAGTCTGGTGTCTGAGGTGGAATTTTAATGGTGTGAAAAATAAGAGGAGGAAAGAGAAAATAATAACCTGAGCACTGAAACACAGCACTCAATACAATTCCTCAACCTTGGCATTCACATCTCCTGCCATTCTCATAAGCACCATCCCTTATCCCAGTAAAGTGGAATTCTGCTGTTAGTGTTTTTTTGCCAGAGAGTGGAGCATAAGGGGAGTCTAAAGTGCCTAGTGCTGCACTTATAATCCTTCCAGCATGCCTTTGCACTTGCTGAACCAGAGTTTCTCTTGTATTGCAAGTTTTCTTGCGTTTTCTATTTTGTGCTCTGAGAGTCAAAGGTCTTGAACAGAGAGACTGCATTTCTATAAAAAATGAGTTTTGTAAATTCAGAAAAGTTCTTCTTGACTTTCATAGTGCTCCATGCAAAAGGAGGGAAGCAAGAAACAGAGAAAAGATGATAATGATCTGTCTGTGATTTCTGCCACTGCTGTGCATTTTGGAGGAAATGGCACACTTGGATGAAGATATTTCTTGCAAAGGCCAAACTTCTGGCAGAAAAAAGACCACTAAATTCCAACCTGCAAACATTAAAGAGAGAAGGAAGAAGAGTGTAGAAAAAGACCTAAAAGCATGGAAGAAAGCTTTGTTTCAAATATATTTGAGTTTCAGATTGGCTTGGTGTACTTCCTGCGGTGTCGGAGTGCTGTAAATTGGAAGCGCTCAGGTTGGAGACAGGTCTGAAGCACTGATTTCTGAGCCCAAACAGAGTTGTTCTTACTGCCAGACTAGTTTATTCAGCTTGCTGGATGGGAGCCAGAGGAACTGACCGCCCTGTGAGCTGAAACCAATGCCAGGCAGCCAAAGAATAACATTGCTTTGACTGAAATGGCAACTGTTTGTTTGTTCTTCCAGCAAAAGGGGGGAAAAAAGCAGCTTTTAGTTCTGGTGGTGACAGAAGAGGTTAAAAATCGAAGAGAAAAAAAAATTATTGTGAAAGAGGATGAAAGGTTTGGGGCAAATTTTTCTCCCTGGTTACACTTCTCTAGTTGCTTGGTCTTCTCTGGTTTGTAATTTTAAAAAAGGCTCTTCATTAGTTTTACAGATTTTCTTCTGTCTTCTGCTAAAATATGGTAATTTTTATTATACGAAAAATTGCCCTTACTGGTAGTGATTATAATGTACAAAAGGGACTATACTGTGACAGTGTAGGCACTGTCACAGCAGCATGTGGTAATTGTGGAGATTGTAAGGGACAGTTTTCCATGTGTTAACAGAAGAATGCTACCCTGAGTAAATCAGCAGTCGAATGGGACTTAGGCCTCAATTTCAATCACTTTAGCAGGAGTTTAAGGTGAGGAAAATATGCAAGCTCAGTTTATTTTCAGGTCTCTATATTAAGTGCCTTGTGGAAAAAGCTGGCTTTCCTCCTGATGGTGCTGTGGGCTGTCACACTGTGAGTTTGGGATGTTTCCCTTCTTGATCTCAGTTTGTAGCGTACAGCAGCTCCCAAAACGCTGTATTGCAGAAGCACCTGAGTGCTGAAACTGCCTGAGCTGATGGACTTGTTTGCTGCTGCCATTTTGCACACACTGTTTGAGTTGATCTTCTTTCTGGTTTATTTCTCCTGAGAGCTTTCATACCGTTTGGATGCTGAAAGCTGGCCCCATTGCACACGAGAGGCACTGGCAGAGAGCTGGAGGAGTTTTGCAGTGGGAATGGCTGCCTGCTGGATTATAGCTGGTCTAAGGTCAGGCTGGCAGCACCCAGCAAGCTCAGCTGGAGCCAAGTTACTGTCTGCTCCCTGTTTGTGCCACATTCATCCTCAGGGAGCATCCCTGTGTCTTTTTCTTGTTGCCATGCAACTGTCAAAGCTGCTTTTTTTCCCACTGGCCTCTAATATTTCTGGTAAGACAAACGGTACCAGTTAGGAGATATTACTGGTGATATTGGTAGCATTTTATTTTTCTGCATGTGTCAGGGCCAATCCTGCATTTTTTTTTTGCTGCTTCTAGAAATATTTGGTGTTTATTTTGTTATGTCAGCCCTATGAACTTTCCAATTACCCATTAACTTTAGTCCAACTAAAAGAAGAGTAAAATGAAGTTTCTAGTGCTCTCTTTTATTTTATCAGGTTTGTATATGGGACAGGTACAGAGAACCAAAGAAAAAAGGAAAAAAAAATAAAACATTGTATTAAAATAGATGTTAATTTTAATAATGAAAACTATTTAAATATTATCAAAATTAATTAACTTTTTTAAACTTCAGAAATTTTTAAGAAGTCATGTCAGTCACATGTGTTTTGGGGGTCTGCTTCTTTTTTGAGAGAGTTTACCCAATGCTTTTGGGTTGGATAGACAATATAGGGGACAAGAGCAGGTGAGGACAGGTGAGTTGTTCCTATTATTCGAATGAAGAATGCAAAGAGGAACATGAAAGATGGTATTCTTAATTTCCATTTTCCAGATACTGCTGGAGAGGAGCATATTCTTATGCAGATATTCTGAAACTCAGTGATGGTTTCAGAAATAACAGGTGCTGTAGAGAAACCTGAAAGGAGTCTGAGTCATCCTCTCGTTCCTTTTTGTTTTTAATGTTCCTGGAAGATCTCATCTGTCCTTTGCATTCCAGGAGTATCATCTGGATGCATACAAGCTGTTTGGTCCCTCCAGCCTCACCATACTGTCAGCTTTCCTTCTGTCTCCCAGAGGGACTTTGGGCCTGCTCCCACCATGTCTGACACTCCAAGGTTAAATTTGAGTCACAGGTTGCTTGTTGGGAGGTTCTGTGGTTTGTCACACTTCCTGGCAAGCATGAAGTGGCTTCCTTGGCTCCTGTAATGCCAAGAGCCCCACTTCACACTCCACTAAGGGTTAAATTGTATTTCTTTGTGGTAGTGAACTCCAGCACAGTTCAGTTTTGCTCCAGGTGAGTGGAAGGACAAAGATTTGGCCCACTGAGTTTATACTGCTCCTTTTCAGTGGTGTGCCAGAAGGAGAGATTCCTCCTTGCAGCAGATGTGCTCAACTTTGGAATTGCCATTCTGGGTATTTAGAAGGGAGGCAGAATGACAGGCTAAGCACCAGCATTGCTAATACCTCAAATAAATGTTTTTCTGATTAATTAAAATAAATTGGCATAACAAGAAACACAGTGTGCGTCCTCAAAAGTGCAAAGTTGTTTTCTAATGCAGCTTCCTGTTAGAGCAAGGGCTTTAATTATCTCTGTTTGTGCTCAAAACCAAATTTGGATTTTGTTTTTTCTTAGAAATCAACATTGCTTGATTCCCATTGCTGTTTAAAAGGCAGCAGTGTAAAAGGCACTTGTCTTAAGCTATGAAAGGTAATTTCCCCTATGCACACAGACTGTTCCCTTCAGCCTCCTTTGGGAGTGACCTAAGCACAGCTCTAGGTAAAGAACTTTAAACTGTGTTTGTACAGAATCACTGTCTTGGTTTCCATTATTTTATTATTTAAACATAATAGGCTTCAGTAGTTCATGAACAGGACATTGAAAGACAAAGAGTTGTGATAGTAGAAAAAGCAGCAGATTTTCCTAATTCAATATAGAGCCTAAAAAGGAATGAAAGGGCTTACTGGACATGTCAGTCATAAAATAGTCCCACCACTATCAGTAGGAATGGGAAGAGTTGTGTTCTTATAGTTATTATAGGTATTTGCCAATTCCTTACACATGACATTAATGCACAAATTTATTTCTTAATATTTCTAGATTTCAGATTAAGATGAAAATGAATTTTCTAATTGCTTTTTTGTGTGCAAAGTGTTAAGCAAATTGCTAAATGCTGCCTCCTTCACCATAAGCAACAGTGTTTATGTGTTAGAGTTACACTAGGCTGTCTGAATAAACTTGCCATGTATTACTTTCTTTGATGCAATCAGGTTTTGGACTGGATCCATCCTTGCATTGGAAATCTCCCAGGAACTCTTGCGGATCTTGCTTGGATTGTTGCTGGTACTTCCTGAATGATCAGTTTTTGTTAGCAGTCAGTGCTGTGGCACCGTATCGAGTGCTCTCTTTAACTGAGATACAAACCAAAACCTTGACCACTTCTTTGTGGTCCCTTAAAGATCTCTTGTCATCTTTGTAGTACATGGATATTGACTTCTCTGTTCTAATTGCATTCCAATTTCAGTAATTCTTCTCTACCCCTCCAGATTTCTCTGTCTTTGCAATTGGTTCAAATAGTCTCTTTTTTATTTTTTCCCCACAATTTGTATTCAAAACTTTTGGCTTACTGTTCAGTGGAGTGAAACATGGTGGACTGGGTTACCCAGGAGATGAGGCTAGGAAGCCAGGTGGTCCCTTTTTATTTTGCAGTGCTGTATCTTAGGCATCTGTGATGGATTTCACTGCAGAGGCACTCGAATACTGGTGATGTGTCTCCAGTGTCTCTTTACCTACTGCATAACAAGGTGGGGAGGAGCAATTAATTCCATTGTCACAAAACACTCTATTATCATAATCTCCAACCAAATGAAAAGCAGTGTTACCTTAATGGTTAAATAGCACCTGGCCACTATGTGACAGTCACTGCCTTTTGGACAGCCTCAAAAACCAGTCCCACTGCAGCTACGCTGCCTTTAAAATCTTTGCAGATTTGCAGTAGAAGTTAGTGGTTATACTATATATTGAAAGAACAAATGCCAGAATAGGAAAGTTTCTGTTGTATAAAATAATTTTTTTCTAATGCTCTTGTTTATGCATCCCAGCTGTCCTTATTTTGCAAATCCTGTGATTTGAGTTTTTGTAAAAATGTTTGTTTATTGGTTTTTTCCTCTCCCTGCCTCGTACACACACCAGGAATTTTTTTCTGTATGATAGCTCAGCTTTTATTTCCAGCAAAATAAAAGAAAACAAACCACAGCTAATTGGCTCTTTGTTCTCAATTTTTTGACAAGTGACAAACACTGAGATCAGATTGTAGTGCATATCCTGCAGCGGTCATATGGAGCCTGAGTTAGGGAATAACGAATTATCTGTAACAGACTTCCACTTGCTATCACACTGCCTGTGTTTGGGGTATTTGTGTTTATACTTTCTCTGCCCCAAATGCTTTCTCTCACAGTTAAAGGGATAAGCTGTGGCCTCCCAGCATGATGTGGAGAACAGCATTCAACATTTATGACTTTTTTCTTTGCTTTATTTCATAGCTTTTGAAAGATGGAGCATTTGAACCATTTGCTATGAAATGGTGAAGGTTTGGGTAGTACTTCTTAGGCTTAACTCATCCCAGAACACCCACCAATACATGACCTGCTGTTGCCTGAGAGCTGTTTATGACTACATCAGTATTTTTCCAGTGCATGCTGTCCTAGAGGGTCTGTTCTATTTAAGTTTATGTCAAAAGTGGAATTCCTGTTGTCTTCATTAAGAATGGACAAGGACCAAACCTTGGGTAATCAAAGAAGGAAGACATTTCCTTCCATGGATTAGGGCAGTTACTGCTATAAATTGCCTCTGCCAGCCATACCTTGTAAAATCCAATGGACATTTTGCTGCTGGGGAGAACATTGCATCTGATAGACCGTGTAATTAAGGAGTTATCCATTACATTCTGTTCTCCTTTGTGCAGGACAAAATGCCCCAGCCATGTTGTTAAAGCAGTGGAACCTCCAGCAGAACCAGAGGTGAAGTTCCACAAGGGTTTAGTTGAAGTCGTGCTCCACCATGTCATCTACTTGGTTATTTCTTTATCTTTACCATAAACAGTCTTCATCAGCAACATATTTGTGCTAAGATGACATAATTTCCTCCTTTAATTTACAAATGACCACCTTTCTGCCAGTGGGCAGTTTATATAACCGTGTGAATGAACAGGAGTGGATCATGTGAATTTAATTTACAGATCCTTCCCCCTCCACCCCAGAACTGAAGCCAGCACTGACCAATCTATCAAAACCATGATGATTATTTTACATAACCATTTGTCTGCCTTGATAATTCTCTCTTCCTCATATTCTACTGTGTGTCTGTAAGCAGAGGGGAACCTCTGAGGGCTGAATGGCACTTCCTGGGCACAGCTAACACTGGCTTTGTCAGCACATTCCCTTGCATATCTCTTTGTTTAGGTGAGTACCAGGGATAGGAAGAGGAGGCTGGCATTTCTTTCATCACTTCTGAGCAAACATCATGATGCTATTGGAGACTGCAGCTCCTCTCAGGGGAGTTTTCTTGACCTCCACATTTGCTGCTTGAAGCCACATACTTTAGAGTCAGAAACCCCACAGAAAGACCCGGGGACTACCAAGGCTTTAACTGGGTACTTTTTCTTTTAAGGGAGAGCTGATGGGGTACATGAGAAGTTCCCCTCCCCCCCGGTACCTACTCTGTTCTTTCTAAACTATGCAGAGACTGTAAATCTTCATTTGCTGAAGGAATAGCAGGTATGGCCTGCTGGTACATAGTTGGCAAGTAGAAAGCAAAACATTTTCCTGGGTTGTTGAATATTGACATCCCTTAATTTCTAGTAAGTTATTAGAATTTCTAGATTTTAGGGACAGCAGTTCTGTGGTCAAACAGTTATAGTCTGAAAGAAGGGGCAAGGTTTCTGGTCAGTTTATTGTCGCTGTAGAGGCGTGTTACTCAGGAAGATTGAGTAACATGGGGAATTTCTGTGGTGGGAATACCTGTACCAGAGAAATGTTGTCCTCATAGTGCCTTTGCTTCTCCAGTTTAGTGCCCAGAAGAGAAAATCTGAAGACCTCCTTGGACACCACGAGTGCTTATGTCCTTATTTTCTGTCATCCATTGAACATCAAGAGGAATATGGTCATTGAAGTTGGGAGAGCTATCGGCTGGCCAGGGTGTCTCGATGGCAGAGCTGTTTTCATCTTTGCAGACCATCCCCCAGATGATCTGTCTGTGTCCTTTGCTTTAACCCTTGTAGGTCAGATTGGGCTGTTGGGGCTGGTAGACTGCGCTTGAGCTGGCATTGCTCCAGCCCGAGCAGTAATTCTGTATCAGTGATCACTGGGAGATTTGATTATCAGGGATTTATTGATACACACACAGTAGCCTTGTGTGCAAGTTGTCCTCTTGCTTTTAAAGGACGCTAGAGGACAAGGTGAGATTTATTTATGCATATAAAAATGCAGGAAGATTCCCAGGGGATTTATAAAGAGTGCCTAGCAGGCAAGCAGCCTCACTGTCCTGACACTTATGAGAGGTACCTCGCTGCTACAGGCACTTTTGTACATTTACTGAAGGTGTACTCTTCAGAAGTGCCCAAGTGATGTATGAGCCTAAGTCACAGTAACTTTTGGGAACACTTAGACTCTAAAATGCATGGCATACTTTTGAAAATGAAGCCTCACTTGGGCCTAAGGCTTTTTAGAAAATGCACCTCTGATGCTTTCAGAGGTATTGACCTCATCATTTCTCTCTTGCACTTTCACACACCTAAATATCCCTATAGACTCAGCCCTATGCTGCATCAAACCTTATATTTTGCCACTGTGACAATAAGTAGCTTCATCACTTTGTACTCACAAACTAAAAGGCACTGCTTTAAAGTGAATGAAGAAGAATGAGGAGACGTGTCCCTACAAGTGTAGCTTATGTCATAAATCACAGTCATAGGGGAGCTGATTGTTTTGGGATGGTTTTGTCCATTCTGTAACACTGGCTGTGTGCCTTTGAGAGGGAGGATTGGCACACAGAAAGGGTTTGCTTGAAGCTATCACAATGATGAAGTGAAATTTAAAATTACATTAGATGTTTGCTTAACAGGCAGCAGATGAGGCCCTGCAGATTCTCAAATCCTCCTTGCTACACTGTAAAATGGAACCATAACCATTTGTTATTCTAGTGGGGACAAGGAGATCAAGGCAGGAAGGAATCACCCTTTAATGATACTTTTTGACTTTTAAAGGGTTTGAATGTGTTGCTTTTTCTGGTTCTAACCAAGGTTCTGGTCATAATATGAAACTACCTTTTCTTCTCTTGAAAGTTTGAAATAT
This sequence comes from Molothrus ater, assembly GCF_012460135.2. NCBI lineage: Eukaryota > Metazoa > Chordata > Aves > Passeriformes > Icteridae > Molothrus > Molothrus ater. Next base: position 85,449,987 of record NC_050479.2, read on the forward strand.
TTTTGGGATTGCACCAGTGAGATCTTTAAAGGCATTTTAGTCCTCCTTCCCAGATTTTGCATGAATTTATCAAGCCATTTGAGGTAATATGGTGAGAGCTTAATTTAAAGTTACTCCAAGTGGCAAGGGAGTTGGCAAATGAATTTGGAAACACCACCTCTGGTCTCTGAAACTCTTAGCTGATGTGCTGAGCCTTCTCTCTTTGAAGGAATATCTCTGTTTACATAGCTTACATTGCAAAATATAAATTAGGGCTCTAAAGGATTTCAATGATTTAAATACAGGTTTGCACTTAGCCAATGATTGCAGTATAGTTTTTCCCATCACAACGCTGATTTTAATTAGACTTGGAAATGGAGACTTCTCAGTATAATAGGAGGGCCTTTGTTTTCTCTGTGTTGTGACTAAAAATGGCACATCTTGCTCTAAGTTAGTGTATAAAAAAAGCTAGCATTTTCTAGGTTGTGAACTTTTGACACCAGTGAGAATAATTCTGCCAAACAAAAATCCATTGCTGTTCAGATTCCTTGCCTGGCTGGATTAATGCAAATGTTCCTCATAGTCCAGCATGAAGTGGTGTATTATAAACCATTATAACACAGTCATCCTTTTTTCTCAGTTTCAAATCATTAGCATAGGTCCAACAGTATAGAGGACCAATTTCCATTATAAAGAACGTCCTCTCCCATTTAATCACTTACCACCAAATGAACCATTTAATGCCACATTCAGACATACTGTTTGAGGATTTCCCAAGGCTCCCCTTGATCCACTTGCGCTCCCTTATCTGCCTTTTGTCTCTTGTTAACCTGCTTGCTTGTTATAAGGTGGGGAAGGGGGAGGAAAAATCAAATCCATTGCAAGAGGTCCACAGCTGTTAACTTATTTTTCTTCCTTCAAAAGTTGTTTGAGATTTCTTGGAGCTTCTTCTTAGCAGTGCCTAATCACTGTAGTTAAACAGATTCTGTAATTACCTGCCTCATATGAAAATGGCTTGATTACTGCCTCTTTGTCCAATCTAGTTCAACTTCAAATGACAGCTGAATTTTTTCTAGATGAATAGCATATGCTTTAGGAGCCTGGCAGGGTGGTCTTGATTTATTTGCAGCCTTAAAAGCTTCTAAAAGAGAGAAAAACTTAGTTCTAATTTAACAGAAGAGTGGAGGTGCAAGGCTTCTGTGTTTATTGCTGAGGAGTAGCCCCTCTAACCTTTGCTTTGAGCAGAGTATGGCACTCATTCGGGAGTACATGGGTAGGTAAATTCTATTCCAAAAGAAGAAAAAGCTGTGGAATATGCTTCAGGTGGTGTACAAAACCTACCAACACTTTGAGTAATGATTCCACACTCTGACAAATTCAGACTATGATAACAGTGTTATATAAGCCAGGAAATTGAGCATTTGACTCCAACTGTATTTAACTTAGCTGTGGCTGTGCCTAAATAGTGTTGTCTGTGTTCAAAGAGCCACAGTTGCCACAAGGGATGTTCATACAGCACTCTGCAATGGTTCTAGTCTGGCTGTGTCTGTGCTTGGAACTTGGAGTCTGGGTATCAAGGAACAGCCCACACTCATTCAAGTAACAATATATCTGCTAACCTAGAAAACAGTGAGGCTGTGTGTGCACAGGCCATTGGGCCTGGCTCCTGGATTCTGGTATGTCTTGAATGTGTGGCCGAAGCTGTGTCAGGAAATGCAGGTGATGTTGTCCAGCCACTCACAGGAGCACTGTGCCAGTGGGTGTGCAGAGCCAGAGATCAGCCTGGTTAGTGCTGGACTGGGTGATGGGTTTGTAATGTGTGCTCCTCCCGGTGATACTGCAAGAAAAGGAAATGCTTTTGTGGATGCACAAGTGAGCAAAGCATCCTCTTCTCCACTGTGTGTGAAGTTTGTAAGGTGGGAATGGTACAGCAGAGAGTAAACGTTCAGGAAAGAAGAATGAGCTGGAACAGTTGGTCCCTTCAGCTTCCATTGCGGGATTGCTTCCTGCAGTCCAATTTTATATACTTTCTACTCTTTTGTTTTTAATGTTCAAGCAATGAAGTTTCTTTTAAACATAATGTGGAATTAGGTAACATTAAAAACACATCCAGAGATGCAAAAAAAATGACAGTCTGTGCCTATAAACTAATGCAAAAATAATATTTATTTAAACACTGTGCTCCCTAGGACAGCCTCATTTCCTAAGGGTCTCAAGAGAAGAGCAATCATACAGTATAATCTTGTTAATTTAATAAACGTCAGTGCAATGCAAACAATAAATACAGAACATTCAGACTAGAAATTGCAGTAACTATATTAAGCAACAAAAATTTCAGTTTATTATGTACTGACAAGCTTCTTAAGATAAAGATATACTATTTTCTTTAATTCAAACAATACGTCACATTTTTAGTAATAATAGTATTTAGCAATTACATAGCATGATTCATCTTCTACATACTTTAAAAATAACAATAATGTTTTAATCCCAAAGACATGAGTAGGTAAATATTATTAATCTGTTGAACAGATGGAAAGATTTATATGGGTTAAATAGCTTGTCTTGGACCACAAGGATAGTAGTCACAGTCACTGGCGGGATGAGGACTCACGTTGCTCTGTTTTATGTTTACAACTTTTTTGTCTGGTAAATCACTTGAGGGATCTCTGGAGACCATCAGTCTCTTCCACAATGTGTCCCCAAACTCTATACATTTCTGAAGCTGTTCCCATTCCTCACTATTGTTTTTTGGTTGTTTTTTTTTTCAGCTGAGTTGGCCTGTGTATCTTCCTTTTTATGCAAACATGCGTCTTCCTGGAAGGCCAATTATTTCTTGACTTTACATTAAAGTAGCTGTTTAGATAAGAGGAGAGATAATTCCCCTGGATTAGTATCTTTGGATTTATTTTTCTTATAACCTTGTAAGAAAATCCAGCCAGATCCCTGTGTCTCTTTTTTTCTCTCTCTCCCCCCTGCGTGTCTTGAGATACAAATTCAGGATTAACATTTCTCTTCATCTTTCTTTTATCAAATGTTTATTCAAGCAAGAGAAACAAAGAGGCATGGTTGTAAGCTCCAGGACACCTACTGAACCTTAGACCTGTGCCTGTAGACTTGCAGAAATTATTATGTGGGAGATTATTTTTTACTTGGAGCTCTCACTGAGTGAATTTTACTTTCTTAATAGCCACACATCCAGTTTTCAGATCCTGCCAAGAATAAAAACATAGTAAAATTAGCTGCCTCCTGGTATTCTCAGGAATCCTTTTGACAACAGGATTAGTCCAAATGGATTTACATGGTAAGAAGGTGGATTGCTCAAGGACCAAAGTTTTTTAAAATTCAAGCAGAGCTGGTGCTGGTATACAGTTTTGAAATCAGTATGAAAAAGGAAGGCTTCATTTAATATATTTACAGGATTGTTCACTCTGTTTACTGTGTAGGTATTGAGTAAGCACTGAATGAGGAGTATGAAAATGTCATTTCAGGTCAAGAAGTGCTATTAAAAACACCTCATGAATATATATTTTTTAAGTTTTTACAAATATGTATATATATTTTAAATTTTTACAATCCTATTCAATAAATTTTTTGGATTTTATTTTTCTTTTTACACAGAAGTGCCTGATTTTTGGAACTGGTCAGCACCCTGTTTCTCAACAGTTTCAATGTGAGCTGACTTGTCCTGTGCTTCTGTATGGGAGACCTAGCCTGTGAGAGACTTAGTCCTGTAATTTAACTGAGGTTGTGTGTGTGTGTTGTGGTCTGGTGCTACTGAAATTTAATGAAGATAAGTAAATATTTCCTTCAAAAGCAAACTGGATAGGTGGTAGTCATCACAAAAAGTTTAGGTGGAACTAGAACTCTTCTTGTTCTAGTGATTCATGAAGTATTAAGAGAGTTGCTTACATCAAAAATAGTAAATAAAGATGGTGATTTAGCTTGATGGCTGTAGAACTTTGAAAGCCTGCTTCAGATGCCCTGTACAGCAAGGCTTTTTCTTTCTATTCATCCTTGTGTTGGTATTGAGAGCTGCTGGGGACAATGATAGAAATATTACCTTTAGCCTGTGGAACTGGACATTCATATGTGGGTTGAAAGAGAGCAGAATTAGGGGACTATGAAGTACTGAATGTAGGAGTGGTTGTTTGCAGGTAATAGGATAGAAGAGCATTGTCTGGCACATGATAGAAAGATGGCACATAAGGTAAAGCTGATGAAATACAGCTGAGGAATAAGACTGTGATTTACGGTAATATCTATGCTATTATTTGAAGTGTTCCCTTCAAAACAGGTTATTTATCTTCCAGAAGTGTGGGAATCTGGCAATGCAGATGTCAGAGCTGATGGTTGCCTGCGGTTACACGTGAAAAGCTTTCATGAACTCTTTGGTGCCTGTGACCGAGTGCACCATCTGGGTTTTCCAGTGCCTGCTTCTTTGCTTTACTCATGTTCCTCTTCTGTTTTCTTTTAGTCTTCTTTTATTTGGACTTCTCAACCTACAGAGAATTTTATTTGCCCTGCTTAGAGCTCTATGGCTGATACTGTTTAACGCTGGGTCTTCATTAACTCCTTCCATTGTATTTTTTTTTGCTTACTTTTCAAGCCCCAAAGTATTGCTCAGATCCTTGTCCTTTGTCTTGTTCCCTGTAAGCCTTCAGTCTGCTAGTAATGCCACCTGCAATGCCACCTCCCCCTGCAGGCTCTCCCATCTTTGTGATGGCTGCAGGGTAGTCCCCAGGTTCACCTTGTTTACTAACCCACCGTCTTGACATCCTCGCTGGAAAAACATTTCATCCATCTGTCCCCAATAAGCAAATTAATGTCCCTGTTGCTCTTCCCTGGCTTGTCAGTTGGTGATTCTTTTACTTTGAATTTAACTAGAGACTTCTAGTTAAATTGTTTGCAACATTTTAATTTTCTTTCTAAGAAAACATTGTTTCTTTCTCTAGCAGTAAAGACACTGTTTTGTCCGTATATCTGTTAGAGAACTCAGTTCTCTAGGGACCTCAGTTCTTAGGGACCTCAGCAACAATTTTTTTTGTGACTTGCAGTAGCTCAAGAGGAGGTGCAGCCTGAGTATCTTCACACTGCTTTGCATGCCGGGAGAAGCAGGAGCTCACCCAGGAGCATCCCAGTGCCATGGTCTTGGCACCTGAGCAGCTGCTGTAAGCAGTGTGTGCCTGAGGTGCCGAGCGAGCATGACCCAGTGTTGCAGTATGGCTGAGCCTCTTGCTTTCTGCAGGGGTGGTTCTGTTGCCTCTGTGAACAAAGCGGTGTCTGAGCAGCTCACATGGGTAAGTTGATCTTCCCATTAGCTGGCTGAGACAGGACAGTGCTGGCAGTAGGGCTGTACTGGTGTAGGCTCCGTGACGTGTAGTGAATGAGCAGGTGTGATCCCCTCCAGCAGGGAGTGGTTTTATGGATATGCCGCATGGATCTACATCTGAATTACACCAGCACAAGTCTGCTGAAGTTAACAGATTTATTCTACACTAACATTAAATGAACCACAGAGCAGGTTCTCTCTCATACAGAATTCATTATACCATCAAGTTCTTCTCTGGTCCGACCCAGCAATAACTATGCAAGTTGCTGTACAATACGGTGCAGTATGTGAAATAGCTTCACAGTAGAAATTGCTATGATAACATACAATTAGTCTGTGCATTGACACTGAATAGGGAAAGGATGCTGAAACAAAATCTAAACTGTGTAGGAAGGGAGACATTTAACATCTCCAAGAAGTACCTTACAGAAGCACTTGTCAAATTCCTTTTCAGTTGTCGTTTCCCCTGTGCATGCATGCTGTACTATTTTTTTTTAGGAAAAACTGTTGCACAAAAGCCTACCTTTTAAAATGTCTTTCAGTGGGTACTAAAAATAATTCTATCATTGTCATAAGGGACTTGGAGTGCTGAATCAAAAATATATTAAAATATTTAGTGCCATAGAGGTAATTTTCTATGATCTAAAATTGCTGATCTAGGTAGTAGTCCTCATTATTGAAACTTTTTGAACCTTGATACATTCTCAAACACTTTGTTGTAGTTTAAATGGAAATCTAAATTTTCTTCACAGTTATTCTAGTGCAAACAGGTACCTCCCACAGAGACAGGAGTAGGATTCCAAGGTTCTGAGAGCATCTTCAGCTGCTATCACCAGCTAGTGGGAAAACAAAAAAAAGTGAAGAAAGTAAGAGGGAAGGGATGACATCTCAAGGTTTCTGCAGACTCTGTTCTGTCTTGGGATGCCTCAGTAGAATAATTAACCAAATTGCTTTCACATGTGTTTCTGTAAACCCAGTAAAGTCAATAAATAGTCTTTACATCAATTTATCTTCAGATGTTTTATTAGTGGTAATACCTAAGGTTCAAACAAGTCAGTTTACCCCTCCTTGTCAGGGTTATGTCAGCTGGTTTTGAAAGTTAAACTTGCAAAGTGGGCATTCATTATGTGAAACTGTTAAACACAGTGTTACTTTCTACCTGAACACTGTTGCAAATATTACTAAAGAGCAGTTTAAAGCAATTCTATGAAAGAATTTCCAATTCCAAGAGAGCATAAACTTGTGGAATAGTGTATAGGGCAATACATTTTCCTAACTATGTATATGCACTTCTATTTTCCAAATCAAATGTATCTGACTTTGGTGAAAAGTAAATACTTCCACGTGTGGTAGAGATACAAAGTCATGGCATATCCATTCTCTCATTTTGTAAAGGTTCTTGCATTTTCTCAGATAGGAATCTTCGCAGAAAAAGCTGGTAATTGCACTTGTCATCCACTCACTTAGCTACAGCTGCAAAGATATAATACAGTAGCAGACTCATGTTTGAAATGGCATTGACTCAACTGTAAGTCCCAAAGGTCACCATCATTAAAATCTAGGGCACGAGTTTTACACATGTCACTAAGATCATGCGGATGAAGAAAATAATCTACAAGGAAAGAGATTTTAGGAGCCTTTAATTCTCCTAGCTTTTAAAGCACTGGTTATATAATGCCTAAGCTAGTGGGGCTGCAGAAAATAAAAGTATATTAAAAAAAAGGCAAAAAATTACGTGTGAGGTCAGTCAAGGCAAGTAACACTGGTGCTGTAAGGTCAAGTCTTCCCCCAGTCTTCAGTGCCTGGACTTCCCTATGTTTTCCTTCATCCAGCAGGACAATATTGGACATTACTATTCACAGGATAATGAATTAATCATAAGAGGAGGCTGGCAGATGCAGTTGCTCAGCTTCTCTCCATCATATTTGTAAAGTCATGGCAGTCAAGCAAAGTCCTTGAAGAGGGAAGATATCACACTTTATTTTAAAAAGGGTAAATATAGGACCCATGGAACCATCAACTAGTCAGAGTGTCTGTCTGGAACCATCTGTGTCTGATAAGGTCATGGATCATATTCTCCTGGAAGGTATGTGTAGGCATATGGATGACAGCGAGGTGGTTAAGAGACAGCCACATGGCTTTGTGAAGGGCAAATCAGACCTGATCCAGTGTCCTTTTGTGATGCAGTGACCATGTGGGTGGAGAAGGGAAGAGCAACTGGTGTACTGTATCTTGGCTTCTTAAGTCCTTTGACGTGGTCCCACACAGCATCTCTGGTGCTCAGTTGGAGAGCTGTGGTTTGATGGTGTGGGCTGACCTTGGCTGGCTGTCAGGTGCCCACCAAGCCACTCTGTCACTCCCCTCCTTGACAGGACACAGGGAGAAAATACAACAAAAAGTTAATGGGTCGGGGTGAGGACAAGGTGATCACTTAGCATTTACAGTCTCAAGCAACACAGACTCAGCTTGGGTAAATTGATTTATTTTATTGCCATTTAGCAGAGTAGGATAAGGAAAAACAAGAGGAAATACAAAACTACATTGTCTGATTCTGTGATAGCACTGATGAAAACAAAAGTCCTCGAACAAGTGTTTGTCCAGGCAGTGACATTCGTTCCCAGCAGCCTGGGTGTAACGCATGCACTTCTGTAAGTGTACAAAGGACTCAGCCCCCTTCAGCATCTTGGAGTACCAGTCATTTGTTTCCTTGGTGTATATTGATTCCTGTGCTATGTATTGACTATCAGATCTCTTTCTTGTCATTTTCTGTATGTTCTCTGCAATATCCAGATAAGCTTTTGTTGTGCCTCCCCACCCCTGTCCCTCTAAATCCTTCAGCATGCTGCCAGCACTTCTGATACTGCCTATTTTGTGTCAGGTTACAGGATGATGAGCCACTGCATCAGTTCATATAAATCCATACTGAATTTAAATGGCTATTTATTTTCATTGTAGTATCCTTGTTTTTCATGGAATTTTTGATTGCATTTGCGTTGCATTATAACTAAACGAGAAAATGTAAAGTTTTCAAATTTTAATGCATTAATAGTAACTATTCCATGGGAAAATATGCACTTTAACTGTCTGTGCAAAGAATAGAGCTAGGAATTAAGAAGTATTTTGTCATTGTTTACAAAGGTACAGAATGATCTCTGGTTACCTGGAGAGAGGGCTTGAAGAGAAGGGGGGTGGAAAACAAAAGACAGAGTGGTGATTACTATAATCATGTGCATATAGCATGTATATAGCAGGTAAATTATGAGGCAGATAATCTGACAAATGGTCAGGGAATTTCCTTTAAGATCTGTATCTCAGACTGACCTCGCAACAAGCAGGTTGAACAAAAGTTCCATACTGGTGGATGAGATACAATCTTGTATGATTAGAGGGAGAGGTTGACTGTTCAGAAGAAACTGATAGAAATTCTGGCACTGATTTAATTATGATCAGATTTGGGTGTAATATGTTACCATGGCAATTGTTTCCTAATTACTGAGTTCTCACAGGGATAGTACAAATGAAAAACAAACAAAAAAAAATCAGCAGGAGTGTTTGATCTTTTCTACCACAATTGCAAAGGACTGGGTCTGATGTAGAAACGATGGGGAGATATTCTGTGACCCATAGCATATGAGTTTCATTTAGATGATCCTCATGGTCCTCACAGCACAACTGGAGGGTCTGTAAGGGGAAAAGGAGGAGACAGATAAGAAGAGTATGCCTAAGAATGGAATAATGTATGATTTAGTGAACTAGATTCTGATCTAACTAATTCCCTGGATTCAGTGGAATTTAGCTTGGATTTACATTGGTGTAAACAGGATCATATCTGATCCAGATCTGAATCACTGAAACTTATATAGCCACAAGAAATATATATGACATTTCCTGTAATGTGTGGTATATTATACCACTGTAGTATTTGCTAAGTCACATCCCTTGAACCTTAGCCTATTTTGGAAGGGCAGTTAGTAAGGAAAGAGAATTATTTTTTTAAATGTCATGTTTGATGTCTTTCTTTCAAGATAACTTCCAATCTCCATCACATTGCTGTTTCATTCTAATTTAAATCATTAGATGTAGGGGAGGACAAGCTAATCCATCCTGAAGAAAAAAAATAATCAATGCAAGTAGGTGTAATTAGTAGTACTTTCCTCTGGTGAGTCAATGGTGTAGAAAGAGCTGAAAAACCACTGCAGACTGCATTTGTTCTTCGTAATATGTTGTGACTCCCTCACAGCTTTCATAATGAAGTTGTTTAGATCTCCCCTAGGACACATATGTCTTTTTTTCCTAGTTAAACAGACTGACAAGCTGTAATATGCCATGAATAATTTTATCTATGAAGAAAGATCCAGACATACAGACTCATGTGGGCAGCAGGAGTTTTAATTTTCTTATTTGTTGAAAACCAAAATAAGCTTTTGATGAAGTGCTTACTTCACACTTCATGTTTTTACTGAGTTTATTAAGTATATTTATAGGTGTAATACCTTGGGGATATTCTAGCTAAACCTGAATGTGCTTCCAGTCCCTGGGAGGCTAGGTACAAAGATTTGTGAGCTATATATATGTTGTTGATCGCTCCTTTGCATTCATTCTGATTTGCCAAGAGAGTCTTCCTTTCTTGCCAAGTTTAGTAAAATAAATTAGAAAAAGGAAATAGTATGCCAAAAGATGAGAGCATGACTACTCCATGTGTTTAAACTTCTCCACCAGTCATGTTATTTGTTTCATAAACCTGAGCTAGTGGGAATACATGTGGAATAAATAAGTCAGCATTTGAAATGAAAAATAAAGAAACAAACCCTACATCTTCTCTGGATGTTGGTGTAGAAGAAGATGCTTAACAATAATATCTAGCACAGTTTGCACAGATTTTGCCTGTTGGTTTTGTGCACTCTTAATGGTTTAGAATACTTTGTGCAGGATGCCTGGCAGTTTTTGGGTGCTCCATCCACTTCATTTTCCCCCCTTTTTACATCTTGCTGGAATCTTCCTTCCAGTTGTATCTTGTCCAGCGTAGAGTGTTGCCTCTCTAAATTGTATCAGAGCAGTATCTGGGCAGGCTTTCAGAAATGCCAGGGTCGTGTGCTTAAGGAAAAGTGTAAGAATGCATTATGTACATGTATAGAGAAGCCTTCACAGCTACAAGAATAAAAAAAACAGCCTAAGTTGCCCCTCCCGGGATTTTTCTGTTTAAAGAAGCACAGTTCTCCTTCTTGCTGCTGATCAAAGGTATCTGTGGCTCAAGCTGTGTTTTTGTCAGATCTGTGAGGAATCACATTGGCATAACTTTGACCCTGGCTCAGAACTAAACCACAGTTGCTTCTGGCGTTGAGATCTGAGCAGTAGATACCAGTGTGGCACTGCAGCCCACACCAGACACCAGCTGTCGTGGCACTGACCCCTCAGAAGCCCTCTCTTGTCCAGGTGAGTGCATTTACCAGCAGGTCAGTCAGGCAGCCTGTACACTTGCACACCACCACTTGAAACACTCTGTGTTTCTGTGCCAGAAATGTACAGCAGATGAAAGCATATGAAAGGCTGTTCAGATCACTACCGAGATGGAGCCTTTGCTAATTTTTCAGCAGGAAACCACTCTGTTCCCTTTGTTGTGCCAGGTGCTGAGTTTCTGGACATCCTTACACAGCTCAAACAGCTGCCTTTGTCTGCAGATCAGCTGTTTGAGCCATAATGCTGTTCCTTGCCAACCAGAGCCTTCCTTCTGCTTTCATATCTGTTTGTTTGGTGTGCTTCACAGGTACAAAGCCTTTTGGAGTCAGTAGAGTATTTATCAGCAGCTCCAAGTCAGCTAAGAGGTAGAAACACTGTTGATACTTGTTCATGGATCACTGCTTGATTTGCTAGAGAGTCTGGTCTCCAAGGAAGGATGATCATAGAGAGGAAGTTATCAAGTTTCTCTTGATCTCTTTGGGTACAAGTGTTATTATCTGCCATCCTTCAATTCTGAGCAGCTAATTACCCATGGTGGGATGCAAACTTCTAATAAAAGAAAATTTTCAGAATCTGTTGATTCCCACTCGACTGCAAAGTGCAGAGTTACTGAAAACTTGGGTGACTGTAGGATGCATATAGAGGATACACCCCTCCCTGCAGTTTGAATGACTCCCAGTGCATCATCCACAATTTTGACACCTTTCATAATTATGAGGACGCCATTTCATTGGACAAGTCCCTCATCATAAGCTGGATGCTGTCTTTCTGAGGATTATCTTAAAAAGATCTTAATTCTCTTACAGGGAGAAAAAAAAAGAAGGTTCTTTCTGCACTGAAGGTGCACTGAAGGTGCAGAAGGTGCAGAAAGAACATTTGGGTGATGTCTCACTTCACTGGAGCTTTTATACTGATTCCTTAAAAAACTTCGAACTTCCTTCAAGACAAAAAGTTGATTGTCACTACTTCTTTTTCTCACCGTAAAACGTAGAATCACAGGATGGTTTGGGTTTGTAGGAACCTTAAAGATCATTGAGCTCAAACTCCCCTGCCTTGGGCAGGTCCATCTTCTACTAGACCAGAATGCTCTTGAACTCAAGATGGAGGTAGCCTTTTATATAAAGAAGACCATTTGCATATGTGTAACTAAGGAAAAGCAATAATTTTGTTTGGCTTGGTAAAGATTGTTTTGTAACTCATGATAAAATCTGTATTTGTCCCCCCAGTGCAATCACTGTAATTTTTACCTATTTCCTAAGAAAATAAGGTCTAAATACCTGTATTGCCTGTCTGCCTGACACCCTGTTATTTGTATTTTTAAGCTGTTGCCCAGTTTTGGCTGCTTAATGGGGTGCAGAGGTCTCAAAGATACCAAAGTCCTGCAAGTTTTGTGGAAATTGACACCTTTGTGACAGGAAAGATAAGGAGAATTACACCAACGCCCATTCCTTTTGTCAGCAACCATCAGGTTAGCCAAAACATACAAATTCCTAGATGGAAGAGGATTAAGAAATGAAATACATATGGTCATGTGTTCTTAGTCACAAATCTTTGTGCTCAACTTTGTTTTCATTACTTCGGAGTTCACTATTTTCATGTACAAATTGAGCTCTGTTCCTTTCATCATTCAATACCTTTAATTATAGCTATAATCATCTAATATGGAGTCCTGTTATCGGATGCTCTTAACTAATTAGTGCTGTAAATTGCTGTAAGAATCCTGGGTGAAAGTTCCTATGCAATAAAAATTATTATTTGTGTTTCTGGTTCCCAGTGTGTATCAGACAGATTATTTTAAAAGCACCATGTCCCAAATAGGGAAACTATCACTTTACTCCTCCATTAAACGCTGTGCAATTACACAGAAGCTTGGGGGGCTGTAACTGTCAATGTTACTACTGTGAATTTAAAGAAATGGAGAGTCTGCATTCCCTGCTGCCCAGAGTTTTTCTATGAGGTCAGGCCACCTCTTGAAGGTGAAGATCCACCACCTGAAGATCCCAGCAGAGTTGGTTGGGTCTGTGGGGTCACTTCAGGGAGCAGTCTGATGCTTTGCCTGTGGATCTTTGAGTAGATACAGAATGGACTGGGTAGGAGAGGAGTACAGGGAAATTTGAGCATATACATCCAACCCTTCTGGCTTATATGGCTTATGGGAGCTGGGTTTAAGGATAGCTTGGCAGAGATTGTGAATTTCAGATTTGACTGATGGAGGAAGATCAGGGATGGTCCAGATGAAAGTTGATAGTTTAGAAGAAAAGTTGTAGAAGAGATTAAGATAATTTGGTCAGTCAGTGGTCCTTCTTGAGAGCTAATGTTTCTCTGCCTTACTCTGGCTGTTCTTCTCTGGCATCATTTGTAATTTTTCTGGCTAGTTTCTGGCTGCTGTTGCATTTCCCTCACTCACTGTATCCACAAACCCTGCTCATTTGTTTTTCTTCAGTGAGGCATCAAATACTGATTAATCTCAATGCATCCCCAGAGTCTAAAACTTTCCTTAGGAGCCAGATATTGCCTACACTGTGCACAAAACCTCTGCTGACATCAAGAGTTACGTTGCAGATCAAGGCGAGTATTGACAATACAGGAGTTTTGCTGCAGATCAAGGGCAGTGGATCTCTGTGGGAGTTTCTGCACGTTTCTTTCCAAATGGCTATGCTGACAGGGAAGTAGGCTGCTGGATTCGTAACAGCAGACACAGATCTGTCCCTGTCATGGTTTGATCACTAGAACTGAAAAATAAAGAAAGCCCTGCCTGGTTTCCACTATTAAAGTTACCCTCAAGTATTAAGATTTTTTTTTTTTTCTCAGAAAATGAGCTGTAAAATTCCAACCTTACTAAAGTCTTAAAGAGTTTGACAGTTGTTTTCAGTGCAGTCAAGGCTTCATCCTTCATACAGAAGCTGTCTTGCTCTTTGGCAGGCTTGGTGGCTGTCCAGTGATGAGTTGAATGATTCTTTCCTGTAGTTTTGATGTCAATTTGGTAAATATGCGAAGTGGTTTGACTTAAAAGTGAGCAATACAAAGTTCTATGCGTAAACAAATTCCGTGAAATTCAAGCCTAAAAATTTAAAGTATCCAGTCATTATTAATTTAAATCATGTTATTAAGTAATTTTACTTCTGCTTCAGAGATGTATTTTTGGAAGAGATTCCCTCACAGTAGGCTGAATAGGATGTGTTCTGTTAGCATTTGTAAAACTCTGTAGCCAGTTATTCATCCCACTGTTTAATTTGCAACTTGTGGTTTGTGATGGGTCCATTCCAAACTCTACATCATTCATCTAGAGGGTTGAGGAGGCTCTGGGACTTTGAAGGGAACAAAAATAAACCCTCGTTATCACATGTTATTTGTGAATTACAGAATAAAATACATCTTAATGATCATCTGTTTAATTAAACAAAAAAATTTTGTCACCCTCCTGGAGTTGTGTCAGTTAGTGCTGGTGGCAGACTAAAATAGCTTTAACACAATTGTCCCTAAAAAAACAAGGCAGTATTTTAATACAACTGCATTCTGAACACCATTTTTTCAATTTAAAAAGAGATAGAAGGGGTATAAATTTTATAGGAAATGTTTCCAGCATGAAGCTGGTACAAATTGTTTTGCTCAGAGAATAACTAGTAATGTTTGAAACAGAGTTTCATATATAGCTGAAATGTATACTGTCAAGATACTTGGAAGTCATAAAAAAATCCCTTTTCTACACTGAACAGTTGTTCTAGTTCACTGACAGGGCATATATGAAATTATTATTTATTGTTTTGATCACACTAAAGCCTTTGATAATATAGAGATGTGTGCATGTTTGCCTTGTCTTCATAAGCCACTGATCTTTTCTAAACCATGCCGTGCTCACATTTGTTGAACAATATTATAAGAAAATTATTACTTTATTTTGACATTTTTCCTAGGAAGCTCTCCTAAACTGCTTCAAAGAATGTCAAGAGCACTTACAGGAAGTAATGAAAAGAACCTTACAAAACTCATCTTTCATGATAATCTGCGCTTAAAGCCGCGCGCTTCGTGCCAAAGCGTTATCGGAGTGCGCTGTCACTCTCCTGAACTGCCACATGCTAAGGGAACCTGCAGCTAATACCAGGCTTCAGACAGTGCTAGGACTCTCTGTTTCCAAAGAACATTGCTAAACAACCTAAGCACCTGGCTCTGGGATCTGCACTAATATCACTGATTTGGGGCTTGATTTTCAAATTATCCTGGTAAACTTTTTAAGGCCACAGTTATCACTGAGTGGCAGAAATGGGAGCTCGTACCTTACTTCTGTTAGAGCACCTGAAAATCTTTCTCTCTTTGCATATGTAGAGATACCAGTAATAAACCAGTGACAGTTTCACACATGGACAGTTTGTAGGCTTGTGTCAGTGAAGAATGACTTGCAGAAATAGATCTGCCTTTCTCAAACCGCTTATGCCTTGTGCACAGGAGAATAACTGCTGAATAGCTGGGTACCCTGGCTTTTCTCTGTTTCCCCTGCACTGAAAAAAAACCACAAAAAGCACTAGGATTATAAATAACAATTTTTATTATAAATAATATTTCCTTTTTTGCAGAAAAGCTAAGGCAGTCTTTTTGTTCTACCAGAGTCTTTTTCATTTTAAATTAGCCTATTTTCCAAGATGGAAGTTGAAGGGCAGCAGTCATCACTGCCAGTAAAGGCAATAGCTCATGGAAGGGAAACAAAAGTTAAGAGGAGGAATTAAGAAAAGATCAAAATCTTTTTACTATAACATGTTTTTTCTATCTCTGTAGCACAGTATATGTTTTTCTCACTGTATCAAGGCAGAGAGATACACAAAGGTACATCCAGAATATTAGGGTGAAAAATTAGCATCAGAACATGTATAAATGTCTTTATGATCTATTAATATTTAGGTGTAGTGTATTTATAGTTTTTATGTAATTTAAGCACTACAGGTTTGCAACATGAAGTGTAGAAGTAAAAAAAAAAAAGAAAGTGATAAATGAGACTCATCATGAATATTTCCTCTCAGACATGTGTTGTCAAAGGGTCTGTATCAATTAGTACAGAGATTTTTTTTGGGTGGAAGCATTATGAATAGTTAGAAAACCATACATGCTGGATAAGCTACACTGCCATTCCATCATGGTGCTCTTGTGAACAAAGTGCAGCATTGCTGAGGGGTGTCTTGACAGATTCATAGTTTTGATTTTCTTTTAGTGGCCTCTTCAAGTGTTAATAAAAATATAAAAGTTTTATGTCTGTTTCAGAATTACTTGGAGTGCAGCCGTCTGCTATAGCGCTTCCAAGAATGCCAAATAGAACCTGAAGGGAAAGGTCACGGAGCCCAGCTCTCACAAATCAGATTCCTGTGCCAAAGGGAATAAGGTTTCCCACCTGTGCAGAGAGATTTTACTCATCTGCACCCATGGTTTTCACTAAAGGAAGTCAGTCAGCTTTGTGTATGTGGTGGATGGGGCGGGTAGGTAGTAATCCCTGTGACAGACATCATGTCAGTCACAGCTGTCAGATGGAGTCGTCACCAGTTTATGTTGTGCTTTGGAGGTGTTTAAAAGAATTTTCTTTGTGAAACCTTTAAAGGCGGGAAAAAAATTAAAAGGAGGATAGGGGCAAGGAGGGGGTAACAATTGAAAAACTGGAGAACTGGTTATGTATTGTGCAGTGCCTCTGTTTGGTAGCGCCTGGGGGCAGCATGCAAAGAAGTTGATCCAAAGTCATGAAAAAGAAATCTCTGTTTGCCAGCAAAGACTTGAATTAGTTTATTTCAGTTGCTGCTAACATGAAATCTCCCCATTTCTTTCTCAAGACTGAATAATTAAAATCATTAGTGCTTGTTAGCATTGTGCTGGACCACATCACGTTGCATTCCATAAGCACTTTGCTGTGAAATAATGGAATTTTGTGTTTCCACAGACTTGTTCATTTACAAGCCTGGGTGACATATAAATGAAAAAGAAAGAACAAAACCCTACCTCAGGTGATTGTGCCATGCGACTCCCTGGTGGCTGTGGGATTTACATGCCATTTGAGGTGGAAATCCAGACCCAGAGCTTGCAAGTTAACATTAAATACAGCAAATTAAAAAAAAATAAATTGCAGGATATTAATCTTTCACCCTGACCACTATGAGCACATACCTGATCCTGACACATGGTCAAACTGCATGAAACTTGTGTGCTTCATATTTGCAAGAGGATGGGCTCTGGATTGTCATGGCTAAAAACACTGTAAAAAATACATAAACCAGACTATTTCCTCAGCTGCTATTAATAGTTAGCTTTGCTGGTGGAGCTGGGGACCTGTCAGTCCTGTCTGTTTGTGCACAGCTAAGTCACAACAGTGTTGCAATTTAGATAAGATTTTTGAAGGGCGTAAGCAAAATAGAGACTCTTTGTTCATTTTATTTTTATGGAGAAACAGACAAAGATCAGGTCTATATTTCAATTTTTCTAATATAGGTATAGGAAAAAAGAAAAAGCCAGCAATATCTGAAAGCTTTGCTGGCAAAATCCTGAGTTTATTTGCTATAACAGCAGCCAGAGGCACCTTTTGGTGATGTACTTCTGTTTCAGGAACCGCTTTACACAAACAATTCAGAGATTTGCTTGTGTAACTGTAAAGGTAATCATGTCTGGTTTGGACAAGGGTGAACTGGGTGGTTATCTGTTTCATATAAATGTATAAATATTTGTCTCCATATGTTACGGTATGAAAGGATCATGAAACAGACACAGGAGAGAGTGTATGGATAGAAACGAGCAAATCTCTCTCTGTATCAAAGAGTTCCTTGGGGCCTCAAGTCAATAAACTGCAGACATCAGAGAAATGCACTACATTTCTTTCAAGAACAGTCTTAGGTGTAATAACAGTTGTGTTCTTAAATGTGCAGTGGAGGGGGCAGCAAAACAGAACTTTTTCCATTTCCCCAGGCCTGAGGGATGGCACCCAGCTGCTTTTGCCAAGTCTGTGCAGGTTGGACACTTTGGACAGGAGACTAGCAATGATCTAAGTGGCATAGTTGGCTAAACTACAGCTACTGGGATATCATGGGTGACTACAAATGAGAAGAGAGAAAGCTGCAGGATCCCAATTCTTCAGGAGCTGGGTTTTGAAGTTTTAGACACACAGGTTTAGGAACATTCAACGAGCCTAATTTGTAGCAACTTGAAATCAGAGCACGGATGCACCATCCTTAGCTCCAGGCCAGTGGATTTTCTTGCCTGACATTATGGTGCTGTACCCTGCTAAGATGCAGTGCAGGTGGGTTATCTTCAGTCATTTAGCTGAAGGGAGCTTACAGGAGCCATCAATGCTGTCAGAATGGCACAGCAAACTCATTTGAGCATCCTTGTGAAAATTAGGAGAGTAGCAGTTATGGGTTTCCAAACACGAGAACCCAGATCTCAGGGGCTGAGAACACAGTGTGGTTTGCTGCAGCATCTCACCTGACTGGTGTGGCTCACAGTCAGTTTTTATGTTTGGGGCATTTCTGAGAGGCAAGGAGCTCTAATGAAGCATTGTTTATTTGTTTGTTTATATGCTTAGACCGGAAAGGCCAGCAGTTCAAGAGCTTGAGACTTCAAAGGCTACTCTCGCCTCCAGTGTGTGGTGTCAGGGTAGTTAAAGATGTTTCTTTTCAGTAAGTCCAGCAGCCTCCAGGGCTGCAGGAAAATTTGCTTAGCTGGGCACAGTAGAAGCTACTTTCCTGTGCTTCCCATAAATTATTTCTCAAGTTAAATATGTTATTTGAATTTGCACTCTGCCAGATACTGTGGGTTTTTTTCACTTTCCTTTGTGCTAAAGACAATGATTCTTCATAAACTGTCAGAGGCTAAACAGTAATAGTCTGCCTTGATTTTATTAGATTGTGACTCCCTTTTATTGAGTAATGAACATCATGAGTTAAAAGTCTGCATATCATCCTTTGATGGTGACCTGAACCTTTTTAAAACCATTACTTGTAGGGCATTCACTCTAGTCAGATGCATGCTGATGAAAAAACAGCCACCCAGAGCTCCTGCTGACTATGTACAGGCAAAGCTTGACAGCCCAGCATCAAACAAAAAATTGATTTCAAACCCAGAAGTCAATATCTTGCTTTTGCAAAGGCACTTTGGCACTTGAGAGGAAAGTTTGCATGTAATGTACACATTTGATGAACAAAATGCAGAGGAGATGGCTTGTTTGGACTTGATTTGGTGCACCCATGGTTTTCTATAAACAGTAAACCAATGAAGTGTTGATCTGTGCAGCTGAGGGGAGCTTCAACTCATTTTACACATGCATAGATAGAATCTAAGTGGGCCTGATTTTTGATGTAATTGATCTAAACAAATGAAGTTTCTTAAGTACAGGTATGACCTGGTAATGTTTCAGAATGAAGTCTTAATAAGTTTATAAAGTCTAGTCTTGTCAGTCAGTAACAAAGTGCCATTTTATCTGCTGCCTAATTTTGAGGTCCCTCATTTTCACTTGCTACTTGTTATGGTCAGTTTGTGAGGTGAAGAATGACTGCCTCTTTCACACGTGGTATACTGTTTAGATTGTGATAGTTTCAGAGTCTTTCCGCACTGCTCCTGATATGTGTAGCTTTACTAGCAATATCTAGAATAGCTCTGGCCAGTGTCTGGAGACATTCACAGGGACAGTGAGTAGTGTCATGAAAATACATTGCAGGTTTTATATTCTGCAGCTTTTTTTGGTGCTCAGTCTTTATAGCACATGCTATTGCAGATTCAATGTCCAAGTTGCACATTTAGAGGGATGCTCAAAACTATTTACATCTACATAGCTGATGTTCCTCTAGTAAGTAGTTTCCAATGTTTGTGGATTTCTCTGAACAGAAGACTGCACCAAAGTTGTATGGGAAAACACTTCTTTAGGCTTTAGTCATCCACAGTCAGTTGCATGTTTATGCACGTAGCATCATAAAGTAAGGGTGAGATACAAGGTTGTGAAGATTGCAACACAAGGAATTCAGCTGAAAAAAGACTCTGAGCCAGAATACTCTCTAGAACCAGGACACAGACACTGATGTTTCTAACTGCATCATGAGGACTATGCTCTTCTCTAAGTGAGAGCCCTTAATGGAACAGCAGCCCCCTGTTATTCTGTTAAGTAAAATAAAACAGAGGAAAAAAGATAAGGTTAGCTGTCCTGTTGTTGTTTTGTTACGTAATGTAGGTTATACATCAGCACTTTGCTCTCCTTTTATGTTTCAGTGTCATTTTGAAAACTGGGGACACAAGATGTTGCTACAGGAAAAGATGTGTTTCTCAGTCTGTTGAAAACACTCCACTTGATAGTAGGAGAAGCTAGTCTTAAGTGAAATTCAGTGGTTGTGTGTATAAAGGAGAGATACAGTCACTCAAGTTGTAACACTGATTCTAGTTTTTAAGTGTTAGTGAGGGAAAACACTTCTGCATACACTTCATCTCTGCTCAGATAAGTCATCTGACTCCACCATTCACTCCATCTCTTTTCATCCACCCTGTGGTGGCTTCCTCACTGGACTGTCCCATGGAGACAGACACTGTTGTCAGACATTGCTTGAAGGAGGAAATTCTCCTCTAGGTTGCAGAATGTCAGTGCCAGCCATGAGGTGGACCAGCTTGGTACAAAAGAGGTACCTTTGCACACTGCTTCAGCTCAGTCTGGATGTTACACTTTCAGCTGGATTGTCTGCAGATAGAAGAAAAACTGGGTCTGCAATTTGTCCTGGCTGTAATCAAAAGCCACTAAGGTACCCTCCAAGCAGGCAGTTCCTCCCACTTTGATTTTCCTCCTAATATTTTTCCATTATCAGCCAAATTGGGGGTTAAATATCCTGCTCCCTTTTCATTTTGCAGACACCATCATTGGCTTGGCATGTGTCTGATAGGGAACCCGTTTCTGGCAAGCAGTCTCGCTTCTAGTAGCAAACTTCCTGTGTCCCCTACAAAGGTGGTGGAAAAGACCCAGGTTAGTTTTTCCTAGTCCGCCTGACCTTAAGTGCCTCATCAGATTCATGAGAGAAGCACCCCAGCTCCCATACCCAGTGACACCCAACAGGACAGGGAGCCCTGAGAGGGTGATTTCAGCTGGCTGGTGCAAGTGCCATGAGTGTACATCTGCTGCAGATTGAAGTGGGTCCTGTAGCTGAAGCATGGCTCTTTGCTGTTCTGTCAATTGAATGCAGAGTACATTGTTTTTAAAAAAAAGAAATTGTTTATTGTTTCCTCTGGAAGGGCTGGCAGGATGGGGGCTGGGGGTGTTTCTCCTTGTGAGTGGGCATAAGCACGATTGTCCAAAATCACACTAGCAAGTTCATCATCACAGCTACTGTGGAGCTCAAGTTCAAGGGAGCACAGAGTGATTCATTCCACCTGGCAATATATATACAGTGAGTAAAGAGAAATATTTCCTGTACCTAATCCAGACACCAGTTAGGCATCAGTCTGTCTGAATGTGAGCAGACGTACAAATGACAAATGTGTGGAGGAACAGAATAAGCTGGGAAAAAAATGAGACTATATTTTTCACTCAGAGGTTAGCACATTTGCTCTGAATACCATCCCAAAACCTAATGAATCAGAAAGTGTAATTGTTACATAGACTAATTTCAAAACAGTACTACTCATTAAGGATTAAGGGAGAGAAAAGGAACATGAGGTTCAGACCTTTTATTGAAATTTTTTCATACTAGGTCCTCATTGGTAATTTTTTATGGTTTACATTTATTCAGCTCTTCATTCACAGCCTTCTGTCAAGGCTCTCTAATACATATCAAGTACAAACTTCATTAAATGTATTATCTTTCAGCTCTGCTTTATCTGTAATTACCAAGCCAGTGTTTGTCAATGGCATTTTAATGTTAGGAAACAAGTTTAAAAAACCCACAAAAAACATAACATAAAAGCAGCTTGATTTCTATCTGTTTTTTGCATTTGTTTCCTTGCATTTGAATACAGACATGTTAGATAGTTTAGCTAACTATTAGAGAAAATGAGGGTTATGGGGAGCTCTTTAAGTTCTGGCTATTTAGACTTCCAGAGCTGCCAGGCTGTCTTCTAGAAATGAACTTTATCTCTGGGATGCTCTTTCATTGGCACCTGGTGTCTGAGACTGGGACTGGTGTCTAAGACTCCTTTGCTATTGACAGGTCTCTTCTGTTCTCCCTTCAAGGCACAAAACAAACTGTTTAGCTTGACTCTGAGACTATTAGAAATTTGGATGGGTGGGGGAGAGGTGCTTTACAAAGTGTTTGTTTTATTCCTTGGTGTTCTGTTAGCTCAGCTGATCCCTCTGAGTAGCTCATGTCAAGTTTTTCATTCTGACAAGAGTAGAGAGAGAATGATTAAGTCTGTGTCTTTTTAGAAACCAAAGAGGAAAATTGCAAGAAGAAAAACACTGAAAATTCTCTCTTTTGGAGTAAACAAAGATAACATACAGATAGTCACATTTAGCTATCTCATACTTGGTTAAGAAAGGTCTTGGGGAATCTTGTTCAATTTATGCACTGGCCACAGTGTCCTGCTCCATTATAATGTCTTCTGAATTCCTGTGCTGATGTTGTCCCAGTAAAGGCTTGCTGGTAGATGTAGAGAGCTGTAGCAGACTTCCTTTGTATCCCACCTACGTGGTGGGATCTGTAAAAATTCAATTCTGTAAAAACTCAATTCTGTGTAGTAAACAGTGGATGATCCGAGCATCTTCCCACTGTGTAAGATCTACGCTCGGTCATGATGTAAGAGAGCCATTGCAGCCAGCATTAAGTTCTCCTTCCTGGGGAGAAATACAGTCACACAGTTTGTATCACTCAAACATTGTGGGTCTAGTTAATACTCATAGAATCATAAGTTTGGGTTGCATGGAACCTTAAAGTTCCAACCTTCTGCCATGGGCAGGGACACCTTTTATTAAACTGGGTTGCTGGAAGACTCATCCAACCTGTTCTTGAACACTTCCAGCAGTGGGGCATCTGTAGCTTCTCTCAAAAGCATACTCACAAAAGGGGACAGTTGAAATTTTAGGAAATCAAGAAAGATTTTTTTTCCTTTTGCTTAGCTTTCATGATCTGTTACAAATCCCATAGGAGCTGTGGTCACAGCAGAGGGTAAGAACCTAAACAAGGTTTTTTGCATCAAGGAAATTCTGCACAGTTGCAGTAATTTTCAGTAGGATAACTTCCTGGCTTGTGCTTTTGTCTGTACCTTATTTCTGATGTTCCTTTATTTGGAAGAAGACAATAAAAAAAAAAAGGATTGTAAGGCAAGGAAAATAATTACTAATTCTAGTCAAGGTCTATTAAATTCCATAGTGCTTAGACATGACATAAGTGTTCAGAATTTGTATATGAGTGAAATAAAAAACATTCTGGAAGGAAAAGCTATCTAAATGTCAGAAAAAACAAAATGCAAGCTATAAAATCCTGTGAAAAATCTCATAGACCAGAGTGAGATAGATATGCTGTCTTTACTTAGCAAAGAAATCATGGAGGATATGAAAATAGAGAATGAAAATAACACATTTTTACTTGATTCAAAAGCATTATCCATAATAGCATCTGCATTGTGTCTGTAATAATATGGTGTAAATTGAAATTTACATAACAGATCGTTGAAAACAGTCTCTGACTCACAATGTGAAAATGGTGTGCCTCCTGAAGGAAAAGTCAACCAGTAGCAGGAGAACTTTGCAGAAGGCCTATTTCTTGTTTCAAGATCCACCCATTTAGCCCCTTTGGAGATTTCATAGTATTCATCTCAGACATGAGCTATGCTGAAACTTAAATAAGCTGGTCTTGGAAACCTCTGGTATGTTTCTTCTGAATAAACAAGTCATTTTCTCTGGGCTGAATTAAGTTCTTATTAATGGTGATAGATTGACAGCCCTAAAAGTTGGAAACCATCTATTTGTTGGATACCCTCTATCTCCCTCAGCTGCCTTTAATACTCTCTTCCTATCTTGATTCCTGTCTGTTGAGTAGGAAAACAGTCATTAATTTTACTAAACCAGGAGTAGAATTCCTTCACTGTTGTTTCTATTGTCTCAATGGTCAGGACTTCAACTAAGCAAGAGTCCCCAGTAATATCCAGTCCAAAAATGCTTGGACACTTTGATTCACATGGTGCTGCAGAGCTGAGATCAAACCTGGTTTAGTTCTGATACTTGTCTATAAGGTCTGTGCTCATTGCTCTTCCCTTTCATTTGCTGGCTGATGTGCAAGTCAGAGGCCAGTATTACTGGCATTATAGGGCTTTTTAAAGTTTGTTTGAGCTTGCCAAGTCAGATTTTTTAATAGTTCCCCGAATTCCTGTGAAAAGTCTGTCTGTCCAAATGTAGATGACAAGTATAGACCTCTGTTTGAACTTGTTTTCTGTGTTACTGACATAAAATAGAGAGACCAGTACGTGTGTGACTTTTCTGGGTATTTAGGGTAAAATTGGGATTTTTTTAAGATTGGGACCCTAAAACCACTCAGTTCTCCTTATGGCATATATACTCCTATTTGTGTGTCTGACCTGACAAAGCCAGAGGTAAATATATGTCCAGTCAGAATAATGGCACCCCTGTAATTAACACGTATTTTTTTGCTAGACCACTCCAATACCATACGATTCTGGTGTAACCTGCCATAGTTAATGATGAGGCAGTGGGAGTCAATGAAGGGTGAGGAGGGGCAGGATTGCTCTCTCACACATCTCCCTGTTTTATCTAATGTGTTTAACTATCTGAGAAGCTGCAGAGACACTGTGAATGCTTCTTCTGTTCCTCTCCTAAATCCAAGTCCTAATCCAAATTTCAAAAGTACCATTACATGTCTGATACCATTTGTTGTAATTTATAACTACATATGGTTTTTTCAGTTCTGAGGTCTCTAATTAGTGAATAAATGGGGATTAATTTCTCGTTATGTAGAAGTCTGGTAAGTATTAGACTGATAGGATAGACACTCTTTTCAGATAAGGCATCACTAAAGTGTTGTGTACTACGGAATCACAGAATGGGTGATGCTGGAAGGGACCACAGCAGGTCATCTGGTCCAAACTTCCTGCTCCAGCAGGGTCATCCCAGAGCACATTGCACACAATTGGATCCAGACAGTTCTCAGATATCTCCAGTGAGGGAGACTCCTCCACCTCTCTGGGCAGTCTGTTCCAGTGAACAGTATTAATGACTTTTGAGCATGAACCCACTCAAAGTAGAGAGAGATATGTGTCCTGTTTCTCATATGCGGTGTGCTATACTGTCAATCTCCCTCCAGTTCCATCAAATACTTTAGTTTTCTTCATTTCCAAAAAACAATGAAAAAAAATGCTTTATGGTTAGCTAAAAAAAGTAAAAATAGAGATATGATCAGCACTTGCTTCATCTTTCCTGGGTGTTTATCTTCCTCAGTCTGCATCCCTCAGTCTCTTGGCTAAGAAATACTCTGAGTTTTACTCAAAGTAGCCATACAACTGATCTTTAACATCTTCATTTTTTGTTGTTTCATTTTCCTGACACCTCAGATTTTATGCCACATGCATTTTTTACTCAGTTTGAGTACATTTCTAACAGTACAAACCACTGGATTTTGTTAAATTGTATAACCCTGACATGCTTTTATGGCTTTCACCAAACCCAATCTGTGATTAAATGTATTCTTTGTCTTCTTCTTGACTTAACTATTGAAAGTTCTCAGGCAAAACGGCAGAACAAACTTCTCTGGGAGCTGTATATCCATCATAAACTGGCTCTAACGTGTTATCTATCCAGACTGGTTGTATTTTTCATGCTTTATCACAAATCAGTGCCACAGATAGATTGCAGTTTGCAACCTGCAGTTGTTCATCGGAGTTAACTTGGCTGTCAGGACACCCTTTCTGCAGTGCTTTAAACTTTCATAACTTTTGTGCATGAGACTGAACTATTTTTCTAGCTGGCTCAGGGATCAGTGCTGTGGTATTAGAACATGTGAAACAAGGCTGTGTTACCCTTTTGATTTTCATTTAGGATGTGTGACACCCCAGCCTTCATACTTTTTAGAAGTGTCTGCACATAGATTAACCCAGTATGGAACTACTCAAATCATGAACCTTAAAAGTATTTTACTTATGTTTTAGATCATCCTCCAAATATTCAAAATCATTCAAGACTTCGAACTCCACCTCCTCCAATATCACATGCTCACACCCCAAATCAGCATCACGCAGCCTCCATCAATTCCCTGAACAGAGGGAACTTCACTCCACGCAGCAACCCTAGCCCAGCTCCTACGACCACTCTCTCTCTGGAGAACAACCAGCCACTACTCAAGAGCCAGCCCATGCTCAGGACAACTGGTTACTCAACAGTAACATCCCACTGGAGACAAGGTAGGTCACTTTCTTTAGCACTTACAATGTTCTGACTCTGTGTGCTCAGGATGTTATGGACAATACACACATCTGCATAGCCACCTAGTTTGTGAACTGGTGTCTGACTTATGCATTTTGCATTGTATTTATTATTCCTTGTGTCTTTTTATTTGGACTAGGAGAAGAGGAAATTTCTCTTCTTTCATAAACTGAAAATGTTGTCTTTAACAGCTGTTTATAAGGTTATTTTCCTCATGTATAATTGGAATCAGGATCATAGATTAAAATGTTCTTGGTTTTCTTTCTTTTATTTTCCTTTAATGTCTTTTCTTCCTATGTAGTAGGATAAATCAATATCCTATTTAAAAAACTGAAATCAGTCAGTATATTGAAAAGATTTAGCCTTATAGCTGTGCCTCATCAAGCAGTTCTTTCATAGTACATAATTCAGGAAAGTTTGATCTTGTATCACCTAATGAAGAGAGGTCAGCTGCTGCCCTTTTCAACATTGCTCCAAAAGCATGAAACACTGGATAGCCCAGCATCAGCCATCTAATGGTGTTTCCATTTAGCTCTCAAATTCTTTTCCACCTATGCAACAGCTGAAGGATGTAACAAGGATGTACCAAGTTCTTGTAGCACATAGCTTTGTTCAGGTTCTGTGTAGGTTCTGGAAAAGAGAACTCTCACACTCCCTCAGCCTCAGTCCTCCTATCTGATGGTGAGTGCATCTACTTGCAGTCCCAGGTGCTTTCTCCAGAGGTTTTGCTTCACTATTTCCTTTGCTCCCGAGCAGCCACTGGGGATGCTGGAGTCATTAGCTCCCATACATGGTGTCTGTTTTAGTCTGCAAAGGAGTCTTCCAAGCCTAAAACATGGTGCACTGTCTTTGTCTAACCTTCTCAAACCAAAAAGATTTTAGACAGCAAAAATCATACAATGAGTGAAAACTGAGACAGGGCCCAAATTTTTAACATCACTGCCTGCAGGAATCTCATTGAGAGGCAGCAATAGTTGTAGCTGTATCATGGGACAAGTTGTACCCAGTTTTGCAAACTTCTGCTAAGAGAATGTTTTTTTAAAAATGAGCACATCTGTCAGTCTTTCTGAGAATGAGCTATATCTGCTGGCCTTCTGAAACTTCCAAAACAACCTGAATATCACATTTTGTGGCATTTAAAGATAATTAATTTCTCTGTGACTGCTTGATTAAAAAGACTCAACTAAGAACCTGGATCCAAAAGATTAAGACAAAATTATAAGCAAATAATGCAGTTGTGATTTGGCAACAGTTTTAGTAATTATATTGTGTTAGTAATTCTCAAGCACAAATACCAAAGCATTGAGTTTCATGTGATAATTCTTATTAAAATTACATTAAAAAATACTTAGGCCCTACTCCTGCAGCTTTTTTTGTGATAATCCTCTATAATTCTGAAGGAAGTCCTGTACCTTTTCCTAGCCAGGTGGTGAATTCTTTATAGAAGAGATAATACACTGTTTTAGTAGTGCAAAATCTTAAAGGCTGTCCTCATTTATTCTCTGAGAAATCATTGTGGATGAAAATTTTTCAAGATCTGAAGCAGACTGCTCTTGTTGCAGGTTGGATTGGTCATGTTATTGCTGTTAATCAGACTGGCAGTTGGAGGTCTACCTGCACAAAGAGCTCTTCCTGCATCACTTGATGATTTCACTCTAGCATCACACATCAGTCACATTTGTACTTGGTCCTCAGTCTAATCATTTTATTAATTTGGTAAAAAACAGATCATTTCAAGACTGATGGTGAGGCTTTTGACACACTGGTTGAAATGGAGTAATTTCACCCAGTGTTTCTTTTTGACAACAAGCATGTTGGAAAATATGCAATTTTGTGCCAACAGCAAATGAGCACTACTCACTGTTCCTTCACTTACACAACATTAGGAAAATAAAATGTGTTATAGCAGTGTCATAAAGAGAGTAGGCTGAACTGCATAGATGATCAGTGTATCTGGATTAACTTCCACTCTGACAGTCAGCTCTTCTGGCATGCAGAGGTCTTCCATTTCCTTCAGTGGGAATTGTGTAGACATAAAAGACCAGGCTTCAGAGCTTTTTAGCAAACTTGGATGCCCAATTCAGCCTCTTCCATGAGACTGATCTTCCCCATCTTCTCCACTGCAAAGATTTTTAGAGCCAAATAAAAAGACCATCACCTATGAGAATAAAATGTCCAATATGTAGAAATATAAATCCTGGCCAAGAGACATTAATCCAAGAATAAAGATTTTTGAAGTTAGGAGATTATGGTAATCTCATGTCAAAAATGGAATTCTATTTCCATTGGGTTTTTTTAATCCAATATTAGTCAACAGAGAGAGAACACAAGAAGAAAAAAGCTGCATCTTTTAAACTAGCGTTGTCACAGGCTGTGGAATGTGCCTGCAGTTACAGAATTTAACCAGTTTAAAGTGGCTTGATTTTGACTGCCATGGACTCCAGGCAGTTTTCAGAACTGGGAATTCAGACTGGTTTGTCACTGACTGGAAATTTCTAAATTGTAATGCAAGGGCAAACAGAGATGTGCAGCACAAATATACAACTGACAGGATAAGCATATCTGAGAATTTTGTATGTTGCAAGAGGAAGAGCCCCTCCTCTTCTCTCCCTCCTTTTCATTAGTTTCCCTTTACTCCCTTTTCTCTGTTTCTCCTTTCTCCTTTTTCTTTTCCTGTCTGCTCCCTTTTTTGTTGCTTTAAAAGCCATGTATTATCAGGGTTGTGATGAGAAGATCTTTGCTCAGCAGTCACTCCTGACAGGTAAGTTCCCCCCATATTTATTCCTCAGTCTTCTTCCTTTTGTGGCCTCCTTTCTGTTCCTTTAAATGAGACCCTGTGGGAGCCAACAAATGCCAACTAGATGGACGTTTAGTTGACAAATCAACAGTTTTCAGGAGACTTCCATTTCCAGGAAATTTCATGTGGTAATCATGTAAGGTCAGATTTCTCCCACCACTACTGCTAATGAGAAAGGAGAGTTTTTTGTAACTAGCCAGCGATTTACAGGTAATCTCCAAGGGATCAGGCTCCGTGAGCCTTCCATGAGGAAGACAGTCATGCATCAGTCCCTGAGGTGACCCAGCGACCTGTCTGTTACAAATGCATACATTATGAGATTGTGTAACCCTCCCCTCCTCTGTTCTATTGACAATCCACAACTGAAATTCATGGAACCAATTTGACATGGATTTTAACTAACGATGAACTTTTATTGATTGGTGTGTTGCTAGGTGCCTTGCCTCTTACCCATTAAATGCTCAGTGCATGCACATATGCTGCTTCTTTTTGCATTGAACTCAACATCCAGTCTTTCCTGCATTCCCAGGGAATGTAAGGAAGCCGCAAACACTTGGGGATGGATTGATGTCTCAAGTGCTATGGCACACAGCTCATGCATGTTGATCCACTTTACTCCACAGCTATGAATAGGAGTTACTTCACTTTTATTCAGATCAGGAGTAGATCTGTTCTGTCGAAGCAGCCCAAAGGCCTCCAAAAGCAGGGAGTTGAGCTAAACAAGTGCTGGCATTAGCAGCAGGAAGAGGAGGCAGTAGAAATGAAAATTAGGTTTGAGAACATTTTAGAAGAAACAGTATCAAGGTTTGTATAATGTGACAGGGCTGGTTTCTCTTGGTTTAGCATGTTACCTGAATCCAGTTTTTTTGACAGGAATTCTTGTTTGAGTTCATGTTACTTACATGCTCTAGGCTCTTAATCCTGCATAAGTGATAAAATGTCACAATGCTGTTATATTTTTTTACTAGTTTTTGCCAGGGGATTTATTCACATTCATGCTTAGATTCAGTTTTGATGCTGAAAACAGACATCGGCAAAATCAGGACTGTATTTTGTTTTAAAAAACAAGGGAAGAATGTTCTTTTGCCAGGTCTTGACAAACAAGCCAAACGTGAGAAAGACACAGTTTGTTCCCAGCTGTGCCTCTGAGTTAATTCTTTATGTTCCTGCTATTCTCCTCAAAAAGTACAAAACAGTTTAGCATTTGTAGGTCAAAATGTGACTTATAAAAGACCACGCTGGGAGGACGAATACTGCAAATTATTGCTGCTGTGTGCAGTGTCAGTCCCAAGCATTTGCATGTGCAGGCCCTAAGTATCTTGCTTATTGCCTGTATTTTCCAGATTATAGCCAATACTCTGATGTTGAAATTTGGGTTACAGCTTAACCTGTTTCTGGCTTATATCTGCTTATCACCAAGAGACTTTCATTTGGAATACTCATATTGAGCAAAAGTCACATTTTGAAAATTTACATTTTACTCTATTTAGTGAGTTATTATTCAACAAGGGAAATAAATTAATCAAATTGGAAACTAAAAAGTCCTCAAATCCAAAAATGAAACTAAAGCAAAGGAGTGGCAGATTTTTGCTGGAAATCCATAAGAAAGTTAGATGCAAGAGTGCTACCAAGGTACTGGCCACAGTGGGATTGAGATACTGTGCTGTCCCTTTTCAGAGTTAGAGTAACACAGGTGCAGGAGTATAACCAGATTACAGCTGGGCTGGATTGAAATCTGGTCCTTTGGATCCAGGAGTTTGGAAGGTTTCATGTGTCCGTGGCAATAAATAATGTGCATTGAACAAAGACATCCACTTTTTTGATACATGCACATGGGCGTGTGTGCTTGTATGTGTATATGCATATATATAGTGTATATATAAAGAAATGAACATTTTAAAAAGCTATATATGTATATGTGTAGCATCTTATACATATAAATATATGGTCCATCATTCTAATTCCATGCACAACTGCACTATAACCATTGTGGTTTATAAGATCACACTTCATATATGCATGACTCACTGGCTTCATTCATGTTTCCATATGTATGTAGAAACATAGCAAAGCAGACATTCCTAGAGACATTGCAGGACAACCTCATTGAGATGGACATTCTCACCTCCTCCCGACATGACGGTGCTTACAATGATGGGTATGTGACACTTACGTGGTCTTCCTGTTTACTGTACAGTCATTATGATCTTTGCATGAAAGCATTTGGTCACACCAGTGATGTTTAAGGGCAACACCATTGCTGACCTCTTCCGATGTGACTTTAAAAAATTAATTTCTGGGGCTTAGAGCATTGTGTCCTGTACATATTAATGGAAAACTCATTAATATGCTAGTGAGCTCCTGCATGCCATTTGCTTTTTATCCCCTTATTGTTTTGAAAGTCATTTGATTTGTAAGAAGTACCTACAGCAATTTCAACTCCCATATTAATCAAAATTAATTGAATTTTCATAAAAATCTGAAACCTTTATTGTGCTGACAGCCTGGTACTTCACTGTTTAACTGATGTCTTCCGCATACATTATCTGACAAGTGTCTGCTAGTGGTGTATGTCAGCCAAGCCTTGGACTTTGACTTTAACATTCTGGCACCTTTATGCGAATTTTGATCACATAACTTTTATTTTATAATGGACTTTTAACTTGATAGTTGGTGCCAAAACTGTTGAATCTTGTGTTGGCATAATTTGGTAGCCATCATTCACACAAGAGCTTATTGGAGTACCTGAGCACTGCAGGTGCCTCTTTGCTCAGAACAGATACATCCCTATCTAAAGAAATACTTTTCAAAAAGGGGATAGTATCTGACTTATTGTATTTTTTTTCTTTTTTTTTTTTTTAAAAGCATTAGTAGAAATAAAAAATAAAGAATCTTTCTCTAATGCTCAGCAGTCATGCTTAGAGTACCAGTAGAACCATGGCTGTATTATTACAGACACCTATTTTGGATAGTTATGTTACATTTTCCTGCATGAATTGGTGGCTTTTCTGCACTATGATGTTTCTGCATGTGATGTTTCCCCCATCACTGCACAAGTAACTTCATGGGGAAAATAGAGTCACTTCTTCATCTGGTATTAGCCACTGACTGACTCCCACGAATCCATGCTGATTGCATTTACTCTGGCTGCAAATCTGGCCCCATAAGCCGTGGCAGAATGTGCAAAGGGCACTGGGGCTGTTTCTCAGTCCTCATAAGCTGCATTTTTGTTTTACAGAAGCATGGTGGTAGATTAGTCCACTCCATTTCCCTGGTTTCATTCCCAGAATCTGAATGCCTTTTACAGCATGATGTCCCACCTAAATCAGGTTTTTCATTTAGTAGTCCCATGGACAGAAGTTCCATTGGGACATTTCATTTCAGAAACTCATGGGCTTCAGTGTGTTCTTTTCATGCTGACTTCCATGAGTGTCACCCAAGGTGCTCATGGGCTGGCTCTCAGGCTGCGTTTGTCATAATGGGCAAATATGGTGCCTCCCAATGTGTCACTGGACAGGAAATGCTGTTGCCTTTGACAGTAATTCACACTTTTATTTTAAAAGTAGCCTTCAATCCAAGGTGCACTGGACTGCTTTGTGGAAGCAGGTGCTTCTCCCCACTGGCAACACACAGCACTTTGTTGCTTTTAGCCACACCATTGTCTGACACTTAAATTTGCTGAATGGGGACAGTGTGAATATTCCCCTCTGTGACAATTTGGGTGCTATGTAATGGCTTAAGCTCCTTTTCCCCATCTCCATTCACCAATGCCACACAAAAAACGCTCTCATGCAGTGATCAATAAATTGATAAATGCCCCCCCTTCTTTAATCTGACCTCCGCTCCTCTTCAGCCTCCGTAGGGCATTTCTGCGGGAGTGCGAGCAGGCTCCCAGTTCTGCCCGTACCACCAGTCTGTCGTAGCTGTGCTTGGGGTTTTCATCTCACTCTAACGCCAGCTCTTCCACAGAGGGGACTCCTGCCCTTGAAGAGTTCTCTGTGGCATGTGGCACTTTGATTTTTTTGTTTGGTTTTGTTTTCTTTTACTCTATGTGACTTGCCTTTGATTTTTATTCTTCTCTTTTGTGCATGCCGTCCATGTCTGTAGCCAGCATTGTGTGGAGCTGCTTTCCTCGTCCTGGCAGCAGTCACCATTCTCCCACCCCACGCCTCCCTCAGCATCGATTTTTGTGAGGAGTCACTTGCTGTTGGTCTTTCTTCCCTCAGGCACTTCCTGTTCAAACCTGGAGGCACTTCTCCCCTTTTTTGTACAACGTCGCCGGGATATCCCCTGACGTCCAGCACTGTGTACTCGCCTCCCCCTAGGCCCCTTCCCAGAAGTACCTTTTCTAGGCCTGCCTTTAACCTGAAGAAACCCTATAAGTACTGTAACTGGAAATGTGCTGCTCTGAGTGCCATTGTCATCTCAGTCACGCTGGTGATCCTGCTGGCCTATTTCATAGGTAAGCTTGTTGCTGTTTGTTTTTCTTTCTTTTATTTCATTTCTCTACAAACCCTCCCGTACTGCTAATGTTTGGGAAACAGAGGGTCAAGACTGTGGTGCAAAGTGATGGGTAAATAAGGCATCTGTTGACTTGTTTGTGTTGCAGTGTTGTGGTAGGGAGCTTAACACCTGTCATAAAGCCAGAAGGGCTTAGCAAAACATGAGTCATATGAGGGAGTTGTATTCCCTTCAATATCATGGACTGTTTACATTCTGCAAAGAAAAGTGTACCTGGAATGAGGCAAAGAAACCAGGGTTTCTCTAATCATCCCATGAAAAGCAGGATGTCCCAGACACATCCAGGTCCCTCAGTGCTGACTTTGGTGGGACAGGTCAGAACCAAGATACTGGTACACAAAAATGTGGTTTAATTCCAGCATTTGGTGACACACCCATTTCAGTGACATTTAACTAATTTTATTGGAGTTGACAGAGTGACCAGGAGGATGGAGAAGGACTGGGTTGAGATTGTGGTTCATCAGGGCCTTTTTAGAGTAGGTGCTGCTCATGATATTTGCATCTTGTGTGGAAAAGCAGTGGATTTTTCTTTAACTGTGCATGATCTGAATTTCTTTGTTTTATGCAGCTGTCAGTGTTCATTGCAAAAAAGCATTATTTTTGTGTGTTGCAAAAGTAATTGAACTGCTAGAAGTGAAAACTGTATTTTTAAGCCTGTAAAGCTGGAATGTTACCATTACTTTTTCTTCAGTTCTGTTTGATATGTGTGTAATAAATGTCTTTAAAAAGTCCATTCCTAGACTTCTATGTTAAACTGTCTGTGGTGCAAACTCCAGTTGTCAGACACTTTTAGATGTGATCATGGGTAAAAGAGCCCATTTCTCATGGCTCAAATGAGTCTTTTTGATTTTGCTGTGACTTCCTGTTCGCTAATGATCTATAAAAGGTTGTGGTTAGAATTACAAATCTTAGTCTGGATCAAAAGATTTTGCTTTCATTTTACATGAATATGATTAGCACCACCACAAAGGATTGCTTTTACTGTGTTCCTTTTATATACACTTCTTTAATGACTGATACTTTTCCACTTCTGCCTTGCATCATACTCTGGTCACTTTTATGTCTCCTGTAAGAGAAACAGGAATGATTAATTAACCAACATTAAATCAGCAGCAGTTTGATGAAATATGCAGTCAGTTTTCATCATTTGCTATGTACATTTAGAGTCACCTTTCTCATTTGTCTGGTATTCTCCTTATGTCCTGAACATGGTTCCTTTGGACATAATCTCCGTGTATCAGAGGAGAGAGGACAATCATTTCAGCTCAGCATAGCAGTGCCAGTTCATTCTGGAGGAGGAGGAGGAGGAGGTGTGTGCTGGTTGATAGATGGAGAGGAGTTTGTTTACTGCTTTCCAACTCAGAACACTATCTCAGAGTTCACAAAAGATCACATGCCTGCTTAAAACCACAGTTAATGTTGTTAAAAGGAAGGTCCAGTGAGTGCCCTCCCATCCTTTTTATCCTCTCCATTGAGGTGAATTCCCTGGCATTTGCCAGACACCACGGAGGGCTGGCAAGGTTCCAGAAATGCTGAGCAGGTTGAACCACTGTAATTAAGGGTCATAATTACTAATTTCTAAAGGAACTACCAATTATTAAAAATCAAATCCAACAGTTCAGTTCAGCATAAACATACTTAGCAAAGATTGTCTCTACCAGACCCAGTGTTCTGATCAACGAGAAAAAAGGCAGATATTTAATTAGATTTTGATGAAAAATTGTGTTTAATTTGAAGTATCATCAATTATTAATTACTGTAATGAGCGATTCTGGCGGGGTTTACTAATTAACTCATTTAAAAATTATGAATAACCTTTTCATTTGTAATTATTTTTTACATCCTGTCAAGTTGCAGATGAGAATTGTATCACGTAACCCAAAAGAAAAGAAATGAATGAGACAGTCAAAATGTACTTTTACTAAGTTAAACTGAGACATTTTGCATTTTGATATGAACTACGTAATTCTTAACAGGAACTTTTTTATTACTCCAAGTAACCTGGTCTGTTTGCAAACAAATTACTGTTTTTCCTCCAATTTTGGGCTTTCTTCCCCCTGCATTTTCTTACAGATAATTTTTCTCATGTAAGCAGTACCTTGCTCTTTTAAATGCCATGGGGACAGTCTGAGTGGTAAGGTATAACTTAGTAATGAGTAAAAGGTCTAATCTGTGTAACAGTCTGAGTATTGGGAACTTGACTGCTTTCCATCTGCTCTTGTTAGTTAAAATGGAAGTTATCTTTTAATGACCATTTTCATTCTCCAGAGCAAACTGAGGTTATTGAAAAGATTCCCATTTAAGTGAGTTGACTTTACGTTGGGTCCCACTGCAGCAGCTTGGCATTTAATCTGTTTATTTTGTACACTGGTTAGATAATGGAAATACTTCAGAGTGGTATATAGGCCTTCAGGATGTTCCTCGCGTCATCAGGCTTGTCACAGTTTTCTGTTTAAATACTAAAAACTGCCCACTGCAGGCCTTACCTGTGTGTAGAAGTGTGGAGCTAAAGACATATTGAAGAGACCCTGCTACGGGCAGTACTTCCTGCGTGACAGACGCTCAGGCACAACTGTGGTGGGTGCCCATCTGAGGCTGGCAGGGCTTCATGGAAACAGCAAGGCACTGGTCATTTCTGAAGTTTTTTGTTGAAGCCAGTTTCTTTTTGAAATTCACCTGGAGAACTTCTTAAATCATTTGTTTGAGGCTAAAAGGCAGTTTCTATTATTTCATGTAAGTCTTTTTGACATTTAGCAGCCTGAGGTTCATTTATCTTGCTGGGCTGTTTCAAAGTGAGGAGAGGAGACATAAATAGGTGTCCATGGCAGCTGAATGGCTGCCATCATGTGTCAACACTGTGATCAAGGGGAAGGTTTTACAGTGCTGAGTCACTGGTCTGGAGAGATAATGACCAAAAAAATATAACAGAGTGTATTAAACACCAGAAGCTGATTTTCATTTGAATTAACCAGCTTTTGATTGACTTGTTGCCCCTTTTCAAAGAGTCAGACACCATACTAAGGCAGTGGTGACAGTGCCCATCAGTGGTTTGCACACACAGAGCTTATGCAAATCCCACGAGCTCCACAGAAGTTTGTCTCATGCCATGAGAACACCAAGGAAAAAAGTACAATCAGGGCTACAACATTAAAGTGATGGAACCATTGAAATCAATGACCTCTCCTTGAGCAGCTCAGAACTGCCCTGCAAATTTGCTATTCCAGGAGTTCCTGAAGAGACATGACTTTAAAATTGAATTCCCTATTTTAGGATTGTCCATTCAATGGACAGCTAGACAAGAAAAATTTTCCTGGCTTTTGCTGGGATTTGGTGGGGTCTGTATAGCATCATTGAGTTCTGCCTTGGAGGGCTAATTTCTAGCAAGATTCTAATGGCAGATAGAATCTCACAAGCTGTGTTGCTATGCTAATACTTTGCCAGCAGTTCCTGTACCTTATAGATGCCAGACCTGCTAGCAGAGCATTGTAAAGGGTCTCTGACATTGCTGTACTGCTTGGGAGGAAGTTTAGAAACAGAAAATACCTGTTTGATTATCCAGATCTCCATGCCCAGCAGCTGTTTGGCTAGGTCTGTGGAACAGTTTCTGAATTAATTAGTGATGGAGAATGGTTTCTGGCTGTTTAAACAGAAGTTATTATCCTCTCCCTGATGTAGATTCCAGACTAGATGGAAGTGCAATTTGATGGTGTTAGGCACGTGCAATTTTCCTATACTTAAGCATGTGCTGCGGTTGCATTGCATGAACAGCAAGAAAGATGGGCATTTGATTTAGATTAAAGCTAGGGCTGGAAAATATATTATGAAGCCAAAACAGTCATTCCTTTTTATTGGAGTCAAGAGCTCTCTACTTTTCAGCTCTGTGTTCATTTGAAGTCTGTACAGATGCAGCTTCACTTGAAGAACAGTGTTGCTTGCTGCAGGCAAAATGCTTTGACAGTAAACGTGTGCTAGGACTATGATGTGTTTTATAAAGCGTCTTTCTTTTTATTGTCTAAGAATCACCACGAAAGCTAACTTTAGCTCTGTTTGTCCATGATTCTTTGATGCTATGGAGCAAATCCAATTTAAAGCAGCTCTCCAAAGCTCTTAGAAATCTAATTAGTTAGCAATGGATGTATAGTGTACCAATTACCATGGTGTTTACATAGTAAGAGATCAATAGGGAAAGTTGCTAATGCTTAATTATTAAACTTGATCCATATCTATTAATCCTACATTTATACCTTGATATTAAGGTTATAAATGAATATAACCTTAGCAATTTATTACCCTACCAACAGGCTACTTTCACTTTCTGCTTTAATATTTATTTTCTGATCCCAGATTAAGTTCTATTTTGCTACTCTTGACATTTGTTCTTTTGATTTACAAGGATTTTAAATCAAAATCTTTGAATGTTTTTTATTTCCATCTTGTCTTTGATAAAAGGCAGAAATGGGAGCTAAACAATCTGTTCTAGGAAAGCCTTTATGTTATGAAGTCAATCTGTTACCTCAAAAAGAGCTTTGAGGTCCTTTTTGGGTTCCTTCACATCTTCACAAAATCAATGTGTTCTGTTCACTCAGTAACTGCAAACTCATTTACCTAATTTTACCCTTAATCAATAAAAGTGTCAGATCCAGTCTAAAAGGTGCTTTAGTATTACCAGTGATATATTTTGTGTATTATAAATGTTTGTGAAACTACATTCCAGGACACTGGTTGAGTTGGACCACCATCACGAGCCTGCACTACATTTTTTTCCTGTGTAGTATTACTTGAATATGTGGGGTTTTGGTTTTTTCTATTAAAGCTGGCTCTTATTGTACCAAATGCAGACAAACACTGGTGGGGCAAGAGGGTTAGTGCCTCCATCACTAAGCAGGACAGTTTAGATTACATTTAGCTCTTCCTTTCACACCACTGACATTTAGGAAATATGTGTCTTACTCTTCTCGTGCGCATGCTTCTCTTAAACTGCAGCAACTCCATTTCCTTCAACACTGGTTCAAATGCAGTCAGAAGTCAGTGGCATTGGGCCCAGTGTTTGCAACAAGAGCTGGAAAAATCTGCATGTATTTTTATAAATTCCTGGTTCTGGAAATTGACCTGACTGAAGATAAAATATAAGTCATGACAGATCTTAACTCTTCAATCCAGTTTTGAATGATCTTTTTTTGTTGTGTCACAAATTTTGCCCCTGTAGATTTTCTCAGAAAGGCTAAGGCATGAAAATAGTCTCAATCCCATGGAGAGATGCCATCAATTTAAGAGTCTGTCTGACTACTCAAAAATGCATGGAGTTGCAGAAATCTTTTTCATTTTTTGTTCTGTAGCAGAGAGATGGGAAGGTCACAGGACTCCGTGTTCACCTCAGTCATACTTCACTATGTTAGGGAACCAGCAAGGGCAGCTGCTGTGGGTACAATTTATAAGAGGCTGGTGAGTAGCAGTGAGCTCAGGAAAGCTGCCTCAGGTAATCTGGCAGAATAAACTTTCCCTAGCCATTTCCACAATGAAATAGTGACTCAAATGCTTCTTTACTAGCATTGCCCCACCTCCCTCTCAAATTGCATGCACACATGGAGAGTAATTATTGGAGAAAAGAGAAAGACACAAAATTAAATCACCGAGTAGGTTTAGATAGACACTGGAGAGAAATTTTTTACTGTGAGAGTGGTGAGGCAGTGGCATGGGTTGCTGGAGATGTGGCTGCCCCATCCCTGAAAGAGGTCAAGGCCAAGTTGGATGGGGGTTTGAGCTACCTGGTCTAGTGGAAGGTGTCCCTGCCCATGGCAGGGTGGTTGGAAACTAGATGGTTTTCTTTTCTTTAAGGTCCCTTCCAACCCAAAGCATTCTAGGATACTGTGTAAATTAAAACTACAGTGGGTTACATTCAGTCTTACATTTGTGCCTGTTTTGTTGTCATTTGCTGCAGCTTTAAGTACATGGTGGTATGAATTATAATGTAGATCTTTTATTTTCTATCACTTGCAAAGTCATCAAGAGCTCTTTGTATTATTAGGTGATTGTGTGCATCTTTTTTTTTTACTTTGAATTTTCCAGTGTATGTTTGGATAGCAGCTACTCTTAGCTTTATAATTTAGAGCAAAGGAAGTACAAGTGATTTATCCATTATTGTGTCTGAAAATAAAAGTGATAAAGGTACAAGATGCCACTTTAAATTTATTCTTGTGAAGATCAATTCATTCAGATGGGTGTTAAAAACCTTGCCATAGAAACTCCATTAAAGAACATTCACTGTTTCAATCTAAATAAGATTTGTAACCTGAACTTAAAAGTGTTGTGATTAGAGAAATGATGGATAGGCATTTGAAAGAATCACAGAATCACTTAGGCTGGAAAAGACCTCTACGATCATTGTGTCCAACCTTCAATGGAACATGACAATGTCAAATAAAATACAGCAAAAAGTGCCATGTCAAGTTGTTTCTTGAGCACCACGTCCCTGGGCAGTCCATTTCATTGCTTAACAACCCTTTCCATGAAGAAATTCTTCTGTTGTCTAGCCTGCACCTCCTCTGGCACAGCTTGAGACTGTGTCCTCTTGTCCTGTCACTTGCTGCCTGGGTAAAGAAGCTGACCCCCCCAAGCTCCTTTCAGGTGGCTGTAAAGAGCAATAAGGCCCCCATTTGAGTCTCCTTTTCTCCAGGATAAACACCTCAGCTCCCTCAGCCACTCTTTGTAGGACTTACTCTCTAGACCCTTCACAGGCTTCCTTTCCCTTTTTGGACTCAAAGGAGAGACACTTCTGCAAGAAAATATTACTGAAAAAGTGGAGCAGAAGATATTGCAGACCTGCTTATTTTGCCAGACTCGCCCAGTCTGTGGAAACTGGGAAGTACTAAAATGTAGGTATCCATGTGATGACAATATGTTCTGAACTTGGCAGCAAAATTTCTGCTTTGCAAAGTGGTTAGTACTTCTTCAGAGTCTACAATATACTGGGACAGTTTACATCTTTTCTCGACTAATTCAGTGCTTATTGGAGGCAGGAAAAAGCCTAAGGATTCCCATAACTTTCATTTAAAACTGTTTGCTCAATTTTTTGTAACTTAAAATCCATTAACTATCACATCATGCAACCTGACCTCTTTGCACATCGAAGCCCAGCAAACCCCAGCTCTACTTACTGTTTTACATAGGTAAGTCACATATGTCCTTCAGCTGGCTTCTTCCCAGCTTATATGTGTAAGCATCCCATTAGGTCTTTGTGGACTATAAAAGTTACACTAGGATATTGTTGTACAGCATTTTCTTGTTCTTACTCCTAAAGTCATTTGCTCTCTCTGCTTTCCAGTTGCCAGTGTCCCATGTCATGGACAGTTTGTGGCCTATTATCCAAAGTATATAGGCTGACCATTCACACTGTTTGTTTGAATCATTCAAATTTAGTTACTGCCCTGCTCTCCTGTTTTTCTGTTCTGCCCTCATCATTGTATTTCTCACTTGAAGTATTGAGCTACATGTTTAGTGATCCATGATTTTATATTTACTTACATAACACTGATGCAAATGTTGAATAATTTCAGACTAACTATCAGTTGTTCAACTTCACAAGAAATTCTAACGTGATGATTATTCAACAGCAGTGATAATTTTAATGTCTTTCAGTTAGTTTTTTAATACATGTATGCATGTCTTTATATCCTTCAAAAATGCTTGTTTGTTTAATCACATCAAACTAAATCACATGTCTTACTAAACTGTAATCTTGTCAAAGAATGAGTAACTGTTTCTTAAGATCTGTTTTTCAGAAAAGCAATATGGTTGGCCTGAGATACCATACATTGACTTTCTTTATTCTCTATCAGTTCAATTCTATGGTTTTTGTTATTTTGTCTATAATAGATGTCAGACTACCAAAACCAAGTCCTGTCCTTCTCCCTTCTTAAATATTTGTAGAACATTAATCTTGTTCTAATTTCTTGGTAGCTGGTTCAGTATTAATCAGTGAGTCAGACTCTTCCTTCTTCTTTACTGGGTACAAGTTAAATGAGCCTGCAGATTTAAAAATGTTTGTCCTTAAATAGATGTACTTCAATATAATTCCTGGTTACTAATGGACCGGAAAAAACTTATTTCCTGTGAAATGATTGCATTATTGTAGTTATTTTCAAAAGCTAGAACCAAAATTCTTACTGAATGCTTCAGTCTTTACTACAACATTATTAGCAATTTCCCTATCTCCATCAATATTGCTGCTCATTTTGCTAGGTTTCAGTACACTTAAAAAAATGTTCTATTGTTCTGTGGGTTTTTTTCAAGACATGTATTTTTTTCTTGATGTCCTCAGCTTCTTTTTGCCTCTCTCCCTGGCTTTAGATTTATATAGATTACTCTCTGCTCCCCTATTGTTCTGGCTTTTATATATTACTTTTTTTTATTTCCACATATTGTTTTATTTTGACACTGATTGAAGAGGTCCTTTTGTCAAAGTCTGATCCTCTTTCATCATTGTAGGATCACTGGAAGAATGACTTCCATTCAGAAGTAGATCACCAATATAACTGATTATTTAACCAGTCGAAAGTGGGTTGTGGCTAAGCATCCAGCAGACTCCATCTGATCTGGGAGTCTGCATCAGTGTGCCATGAAACCACGCATTAGTTGGCCCTTTAGATGTCTGATCCTTCCTTAAAATTAAGAATCTTTAATACAAGGAGAGATTAATGTAATTCCATCTGGTTTTATTAAGTGGTCAGATATGGGCTCTCAACCCATGAGCTTTTATCAGTTGCTTTTAGTGAGATTTTACAGTTGCTCTAAGCCCCCAGAAAAGAAAATAACAGCAGGCTGAC
The DNA here is from genome assembly GCF_012460135.2 of Molothrus ater. Lineage (NCBI taxonomy): Eukaryota > Metazoa > Chordata > Aves > Passeriformes > Icteridae > Molothrus > Molothrus ater. The sequence goes on from NC_050479.2 coordinate 85,492,256, forward strand.
TCCAGAAGTGCTGTCCTTGTCTTTATGACAGTGGCACAGATGTGCTGCTATAATCTTTATTTCATGAGTTAGATTGACCTTTGCACACAGATGCTGAAAAAATCAGTTTTACGGATCTTTATATGTCTTGTGGAAGGAGTTCTCTTTGAGTCCATGTTTTTATTTCATACTAATTAGTGTGAAATCATGGAATTTAATTGCAGTTAAGTGGAGACAGAAAGAATTGTTTCCCGTAATGGGCTTTTTCAGTGTTTTTAAATACCAAACGCTTTTGTGGGTAACTAGTCATAGAGTAATCTCAATTAGGGATGTCACTGGCAGTGAAAAATGCTCCTTGGTTATAGTTTAGTGTTTATCTCCCATTGTTTTCTAGCATAAATTAAAAGATGGCTTCAAAGCCTGCTTTGCAGCCAGGTTATACATTTCTATTGAATGTGCACAGTGATGTTTTCTCAGAGGTTTTTACCTGTAGTTAAAATTGAGCTATGTAGTAGATAGACATCTTTATAGGGTGAGGTGTTGTTGTTAAGTATACTGCTCAGGTAACATCCTGATGACCTGTAAAATAATGAACGGAAAGTCCAGTCCACTCTTTTCCTCTTTGTCAAGATTTCAAGCCACTGTTTATGCTGAAACTTAAAAGCTCCAAAAGGACCACTTCCATACTTCCCTTTGAGGTAGTAGGCTCTGGTGCTCTATAGACAGAGGTTGTTGAATCTTTGTATTTCAATGCTAGCCTATAAACTCTCCCATCATCTCCAGCTTTTCCTATCTTCCTCTCCATTTGATTTTATCATACCTTAACTTCCAAGTGTGTCCCTTTTGCACTCAGAAGCTCTTGCCTAGGCAGATGATGAGAACAGGATATGTTGGCTGTTTTCAAATATGGTAGCATGTGAAACAGCAGCAGCATCTCACCTTGCTTGCCCAGTACAACTGCAGCATCACTTCATTGTGAAAAGAAACTCTTTAAAAAGCAAAGCAGAACCAGGCAGTTGGCAGAAATGATGGCTGTGCTTACCCTAAGTGTTTCAAAAGAAAAATCTAATTGGAGTATCAATGGACAGAATCCCTTTCAATTATGGCAGAAATGATAATGAAATCAAGAATCAAAAGAGTTTCCAGAGGCTTTTGGTAAAAAAAAAAAAAAAATCCTTCAATCTAAGCATAATGATTGACAAACAGCATTAATCTTGATAGTTAGTAACAATTTATTGATTTTAGTATACCTTCCCCAGTCAGACTGTATCATGGAGTACTCCAGGTTGTGGAACATATACATGGGACCATTCTAGGCGCCCAACTGGTCCAGAAGGGATACATTTCTCTACTATTAAACTCCTATGGGTATTCAGACCCAAACCAGCTATTAAGAATGATCTCTGGTCTTTGCCAGCTGAACAGTGCACAGGAATTTGGAAGGTATTGGCTGATCAGAGCCAGTGCCATGGGTAGAGCTCTTTCTAACAAATAAATGTTACAGAATATCAAGTTATCCTGCTTAGTACTGTTTAATTCATTACTATCAACTTAGTCTTTGGGGATGCAGGGACAAAGCAGTGTGTTGTGCCCCCGAGCAAGCACTTTCTTTCATTTGTATTTAATGATAAACCAGAATTATCATGGCCTAAGTTATCACAAGGGAATGTCTGGGCATCTCCCTACAAGAAAGACATTGAGGTGCTGGATGGAACATGTCCAGAGATAGACAACAGAGGTGGGGAAAGGATGGAACACAAGTCTGATAAGAAGCAGCTGGGGGTGTTTAGCCTGAAGAAAATGAGGCTCAGGTGGACCTTATATCTCTCTACAACTGCCTGAAAGGAGATTGTAGCCAGGTGAGGGTCAGCCTCTTCTCCCAGGCAGCCAGTGATAGGACCAGGGGAAATGTCTGTAAGTTACACCAGGAAGGTTTAGATTGGGTATTAGGAAAGGTTTCTTCATTGAAAGGGTTGTCAAGCAGTGGAACAGGCTGGCCATGGTGAAATCACTGTGCTTGGAAGTGTTCAAAAGGCACATGGATGTGGCAGATGGAGATGTGGTTTAATGGTGAACCTGTCAGTGCTGGGTTAGTGATTGGACTTGATGATCTTAGAGGTCTTTTCCAACTTTAATGATTCTGTGACTCTATAGCCTAAATAGATGTGAGAGTAGGCATCTGGATCCACCAGGTGATGTGGCACTCATTTAGGCAAAATTCTGCTTTTGGATCTACTGTTGTTCTCTATTTATATTGCAGAAGTACTGAAGTGATGGAGAATGGTGACACCTCTTTTTTTATTAGGTAGAATAAGCAATGGTGTGTACTTTATCACACCTCTGATCCACCCTGAGCTGGCTACCACAAAACTAGAAAATCTGAGTTCACATATACTCAGTAGGGACCTAGTTAGAGTGCAGTAGCAAAATTGTCCGTGCCGAATGTTCCTTCCCTTTCCAACCCCCTCCTACTGCTACCAAGCAGACTGCACATATGGCATCCCTAGAAAGCAATTCAATGTGCTACAATGCTGGAGTTGCCAGGGTTGAGTGGTAATTTCTGTGCAATTGTTCTGCTCAGCATTGGGCCAGTGGAAAAAAATAACCTGTGATGAGGGAATTAAAGGCTATTACAGAGTAAATATGCATACAGGGGCTGATGTAAAATCACAAAAGCAATCTTAATTCTGTTCTTTGCTCATTTTTGAGTGCTTGACTTGGCAAACTTCAGGTTTTTTTAGCAACTGCTTTTTTTAGGTAAAATTAAATTTAAAGATGGCTGTGGGTCTTTCTAGAACACTGTGGGTTGCTCTTGCTAGCACTTGCCTTATTCTATGTGCTGGATTTAGTTCTAAGTCCAAGGGAACAAATTGTCAGGTTGTGTTTTGTTATTGAGAGACCTTTTTACACTGATCTGAACCTTTCATTTTGATTTATAGCACCTGAAAGTATTGTGCTGGATTTTGCTCATGGTCTCTGGACAGACACAAAAATTATTGTACTGTTAATTGTGCTGTGTCACCCACTTTATCCGCTTTCTCAAACTGTGCATTTGTATCCATTTGCCAAGCTTTTGTACAGAAAAAAAAAAAAAAGGGATTTTTTCCCCCTCTAAAGAGTGTTTGTTTTTCTAGTATATGTAAAGAAAAACTAGAAAAGAAATTAAAACATTCCTAGACTGCTTTAAACATACCTGTGCTTTTGTCATCCAAAGCAGCTAAAACAACAAAATACTCCTGAACGCTGGTACAGTTAAAATTTCTTCGTATCTCTTCTAGCAGGCTCAAGGCTGACAGGATTCTGCTTTAGAGCTCAGTTTTGACAATGCTGATGAACACTCTGGCCCAGATCTACAAAATGTGTAAATTTGTTCTGAACTTTAAACACCTCCATCATCCTCTTGAAGTCACCAGATTTACTTAGGCTAAGTAAAGCTCAAGTTAAACCTGTGCTTTGGACATCAAGGGATTCTGAGATTGCCATTTTGTTAATTTTTCTTGTATCAACTTGCACAGCCCAACTGGGGCTCTGGTGCTTTTAGAATGTGCATAGTGACTAATAACACTAATGCAGTTTTCAGCTGATTTTAGGATTAAAACACAAGCAGTGGTCTCAAAGACATTTACTTGTCTTACTATAATAAAATCATGTTTGTGTTCAGAAGAACAGATGAGCAGGCAGCCATCTGAGAGATCAGCTCGCACATCAAATTCTACAGCAATATTTAGATCTTCATGCTTAAACTGGGATATTTGATTTAAACTGTGATCCCACCTCTGTTGTGTTGAGGTTTTAGAATAAGAGCGATATATTTTGTGACTTCTGCACAGCAAACTGTGGTTTTTAGTATTTGGGCAAATTATTGTATTATTTTTGGAAGGTAGGTTTTCTGAAAGTTCTCTAGTTGAGATAACAAGGAAGGAAGCATGTGAGAGCTTGTGGATTTACCTATGTAAATGACACCTTTTTTAATTAGTGCCTCGCAGTTTATATGTGTGTAATGAAAGGGCATTTGTAAAATTATACTGTCCACAACAGGCTAGCCCAGAATTTTAGTAAATGCAAAGCAGGATAAGAGGCCCTCTGGTACAGCTGCCTGTCCTCATTTCTCTAATTGAAGTGAATACCCCAGTGGGAAATCGATTATTTCTAATATTATATACACAAATTAAAACTCCATTTAGAGGTATAGTGGGACCATCTTATAATTGACTTTGATCTTGAATAAATATCTCCATTATATTTATTTTAATATGGTCTCTGCCAGAAAGGGTATCTAGAAGGCAAAATATGATTTTACTGAGAAAGGCCTGAGCATGTGTAACACCAATTCCACCAGAGCTTTGAGGGCTGAAATAAGTTTCTTTCTTGCAGTTGGCTGCCTAATAGCAGCCAAATGCTGCTGAGCTCCATCTTTCCACTTCCTATTCTATTTGAAAATAGTGTAAATGGTAAAGGAAATTACCAAAGGTATTTAAGCAGTCAGCTCCTCAGATAAGCCACGCCACTTTTATGTCTATACTTTCTATAGGTTAACACTTGAAAAATATCCTCCTTTAAAAAAGCATAAAAATATTTAAATATACCCATTTAAAACTGCATTTTCCCTTTCCTGCAAGAAATTACAAGCTACTGTAGCACTGGAGGGGCCAATGATCATCTATTAATGATTTGAATGGACAGGCAATCATTCAAAAGACTTTGATCCTCAGGGGCAATTAGGAAGACATTGAATAGGAAGTGCTGACTCTTTGCATTGAACAAACATTGAGTTTAACTGCTTCATTTTAAAACATGCCTTTCTAGTCACTTCCTTGAAGGTTTCAAAGAAATGTGGTGCTTCAGCTGGAAGCCTTTCTTCTTCCTTATTAAGAACAATTGGGAAATAAATTAAAATATAAAGTGTTTTCCTAAGAAGAAGCTAATTGTATTTGGTAAACCATCTGCTTCTATTGTGGAAATCGTGGATACAGCTTTTCTTCAATCAGAAGGGGTCAAAGAATAGCTAGTGCCAAATCAAAGCAAGTAAATGTGTTTGTGGCAGGATTTCAGGTGATTAGCACGATGCTTTGTTTTCTCAAAAGGTAGTTCCCACCTTGCTGGCAAATTTTTAAAAGGTAGGAAGCTCTCTGTCATTTGAATTCCTCCTTTGCATGTGGTGATTCTGATTGAGGGAAGGAGAAGTGAATTATCTCCAAAGGAACCATTTTTGGTGCTTGCTTAGTTTAAACGTGAAGCAATAGTCAGGCAGCAAGGTAGGATCCCAGGAATTGCTAGATGTATCCCATTGCATATGTCAGTACTGAGCTGGCTGTGGAAGCACCTACGTCATATTTTAGGACATTTGAGGTCCTAAAAAAGTCCCACAAACAAACAAACACAGATACCTCTCTGTTTTATCAGCCAAATCCTTCCTCCTTTAACCCTGAGATGGGTGGATGCAAGTTGTCCAATTCTTAGATGAAGCAATCACATCCCAGCCCAACAAAGTATCTTCAGCCCCAAACTATGAAGGAGGCTTGAAAACCCTTTTTTTTTCATTGAAGGCGGATCATTGAGCATTTAGGAGGGGAGGCAAATGGGGAATTTACAATAGTGAGCATTACCCTTAATGTCCCTCCTGGTGCTTTTTTATTTTTCTTAACTGTTGTCTTGTGTCAAATAAATCAACAGGCAGGAAGCAGAGTCGTGGGACCTCCCAGCTGCAGGCTTAGAGTCTTCACTTAAACAACATGTAATCAAGCTGCCTTTTGGGCTCCATTCCTTTGTGACCTGTTAATTTTACATTTCTAGCTGCACAGCAGCTCTAATCCATCTGGGTTGTGGAGAGCCTGGTATGCGGGATTCTCTGTTCCCACATGACTGCAGTCTTGTCCTGGTGTGCAAATTCACATTCATTCGGGCAAAAGATGATTTATGAAGTCAGGTTTTCCATTTCCTGAGTGAGAGTTTTAGGCCACAGATGGAAAGCATTTATGTATAGGAAATAATTTCAGACACTAGGAATGACACAGAGTGCTGTACAGAGTTTTTGGTCACAAGGTAACTGCCGAAATCCACATAAGACGTGGCCTTGCAGAAATCCCCCTCTTCTTGCCCCATGGTGCCTTGCTGAGTGACCTGGGTATGTATGTGTAAAAGATGTGAATTCATGATACTACAAAACCCTGGCATCTTCATTCAAGATACTAGGTCTTAATTCCAGATCTGGGAACGTGTTCTTGGGGTATTAAATCACTACAACACTCAAAATGTCCCCATGCTCTTAGATGAACAACAGCTTGGATCTGTCTAGTCCAGGACTTGACCATACAAACAAGTAGAGCAGATAGTATATGCTGCATCCAGCTTTTTGCCCTCTTCCTACACCAGTAGGGCCATAAAGCCACTTCAGCCCTTGACTGTCATGTGTTCTGCCACAGAAGCCTTGGCCAGCACTGAAATGGAACAGTAGTGTAAGAGAAAAACAGTTTGATTTTTTTTCTTTAATGTTTGTTTTACCGTTCCCATTCTTCCTAATCTTTGTTGACTTATAGAAGACTGACAAACCAGTGATTATTTCATGCTGAAAGGCTCCTTTTCATAACACTGGATGTCACAAAAATATGGTTTATTCTGCAACAGTCAATTCTACCACTTATACAAAAATCATATGATTTCAGTGTAGAGACAGTTATCCAGATAATTACAGTCATGTTTCTTCCAGAGACAGGACTGAAAGCAATACATTTACTTGGTTAAAATTAACTCTGAGTAATTCAGTGGTGAGATTCAGCTTTTTCTCAATTAGGAGGAAAAAAGCAAAGCTCAGGTATCATTTTGGAGAGCATATTATTTTAGATCTGACTAAGCACGAAGGTTAAAGGGGAATATGTAATCACCACATATCTTATGCTTGTTTCCACACAAAGAGGGGAGAGCACAGAAACAACCTGCAAAATGTCTTCTCAACCACTGAGCTTCAGCTGTTTTTCCTATTCCAAATCCCTTATACTTTTTTGTTTAACTTATCTTTGCTCTATTCTAACCTTCTTTTTCTCAGTTTCTCTCATTCCATATTTTTCTCATCTTCCTCCAATATCTCATTTTTATTCTTGTCCATTGTGGCATCAGTCCTTCTCATTTGTTCCTTCTCACACAGTGTTTTCCCATTTTCTCCTTTTCCCCATGCTGCACGGGGAGGCTTTGGGAAACCTTTCTCCCTCCAAGGAGTGGCCTTTTGGCTTTTGTTGACTTAGGCTTAGCTGTCAGCAGTGCAGTGAGGTGCTTGTAGAAACCAGTGGAGTAGCAAAGCCAAACTTCTCCAGATGGAGCCCAGTACAGGTGAGCTGGGGAGGGTGGGGTGGCAGTGTAGAGGTGGACTGTGAAGCTTTTCCAGAGCTTGTGCCCTCCCCTGTGTTATTTAAGCAATTATACTGACATATACGAGCATATATTCTTACATAAATATGGATTCAAAACCTGGAGTATTCTTACTGCAAAGCAACTGGCTGGGGTTTTCAGATGAGAATCCCAAAAGACTTCTGTCTTGCCTTTATGCCCTTTACCCCTGTGCTTGCTTAAGTCCAGGCTCAGGTAGGGATCATTAATGTGTTTTGTTAGGCTTTGATTCTGAGAAAGTCTTTATCCATTGTTTAGGGCAAGATCAGTTGTTAGCTGGAAAAAAATTGCTATTTTCTTCTTTCCTTTGTTTCTGTAGCAGCTTTGCCTGGGTGAGCAGTCACCAGGCCAGCTGTGGTACCTGCTGGACTTAGCCCTGAGAGGGCAGGGGAGAAGGAAGCAGCGGAGCCTGGGAGCTGCTGTGAGAATGCTTTTAACAAATACTATGGAAGCACCTGGTGGCTTCAGCTGTAGCCTTAATCCAAACATCCTAATTGATTGGTTTGGTTATTTATTACACTTAGCTTGCTGCTTTGGGCAAAGCAACAAGCTAATAAAGGGCCAGCAGTTTGTTTTTCAATTTTTTGCTGACTGGTGTGCTTTTTGGGGGTCTCTTATGCTTCAGTAAGCATGTCTTGTCTTTTCTTCTCCCTGTGATCTATCACAATCATCTGCCTCTCTCTGCTAACTCCTTCGTTCCATCAACCTGTCCTAAGAGATGTCCATTTTGTTGACCATGTGAATTATTATCTTTGTTCGTCCTTTTTTATTCTAAATGCTGCACCACTTCTTTTGTTCTCTGCTCCGCTGAGTAAGTTGTTTTGACTTTAGTGTTTTGTTGTCTCATAAGCAAGTGGCAATAATACAAAGATACTCAAAAGCCTAAATGTCTTCAAAAGAAACTTGGAAAGAATGTTCCTCTTTATTTGACTTAACAGCGTCTGCTGCTGCTGATTTTGGTGTCCACAGGTAGCTATGGAGTAGGAATAATGCAATATAGGAAAAAATAATATGTTAAAATCAGAAGAATCATGATCCTGAATACTTGGTTCCATCAATATGAACTTTGATTTATTTGCATGATTAAATAACTCAGATCATGCTAAAGTCTTAGCAAATTTTCTCTGCTAAAGTGAATCTGAGTCCAGAAAAGAACAGCCATATCACACTGGCATGGTTGAATGCTGAATTCTGTGAAGTAATCAAACCCTGAAAGGACTGGAGTTTGATCTCCAATTTTTTTCCACCAAGAAGGCAGCCACAGGTGACTTAGGACTGAGGATAAGGGGATTTAGTCTGGCACAGAAAATTCTGTTACCCATTCAGCAAGTTTTAGGGCATCTTTTGCTGGCACTTAGCTACAGGGGAAAGGTCATGCAAGTCAAAGCTTTAAATTCAAAACATGAGCATAATGGGCCAGAGGCCCCAGATGCCTTTATATCATCTAAGTTGGTGGTGGTGAAACAGCCCAGAGAGCAAGCAGGGTTTCTCTCTAAGTATTGTTTTCATTCCAGCAGAAGGGAGACAAGAGAGTTTTCTTCTCCATGGGGAATATAACCAAAGCTTCTGCAAAGGGCCTGTCATGGAGCTTTCTAGGCAGTAAAAGCTACATGGTATTTTACAAAAGTGTACACTTTAATGATTGTTAATTGCAGAGTGCTCTTTTAACACATGGGGAGCCTTCAATATCTGAAAATCTATTGAGCGTCATGTTGGAGACGGAGATGGAGAAGGACATGGGGGCTTTCAGGAGGGCATTTACTCTGTGTCAGCAACGTCTTGTGTCTAGCTGAGCAGGGGCGAAAAAAAGCCAGAAAAAATGTCCACAGTGGGTTCCATTGACCCAGAGACTAAGAACATCAGGAATCTGAAACTATGTTTACAGCTTTACTTCCCTCTTAGGAACATTAACACTTCAAAATATATTATTATGGCTCTCATCCATGGTTACAGGGCTTTTCTATGATTATGGTCCTTAGTTGATTTTTTTTTTCTGTGAGAAAGAATTTGCACAGATCAAGGTTGATTCATAAAACCTTTAAACACAACTGTGTGCAACAACAGCTTTACACATCCCATTGAGATGTAAAGACTCAAAATATCCACTGCTATTACCACTTAACTTTTTAGCACCAGTGTGGCAGTTAGAGCAAGAGGAGAAATGAATCTTCACCAGGTTGCCAATCAGACACTGCTGGTATTTGGAATATAGTAATGAAATCACTTATTCAGGTGACATCCTCATAAAATACCTGCTACAAGAGTGTGTTTCCAAAGTAAATCAGACTCTTTGTTCTTGTTTCAGGTTGACTTTTGTGGTTATTGCCTACCTATAGCAGAAATTGCATGATATCTGTTTGCCATATGAATGGGGATATTTATAGGCTTTTATTTTGTGCTTAAAAGCATCAACTCAGAAATCCTGAATAGAGCAGTAGCTCTCAGCTTTTACACTGTTTTTGGAATTTTTAAGCCACTTGATAATCAAAATGCTATTCAAATAATTCAGGTTTTCAACGTTTTGCACTTTTGTGTGCATGGTGTGCATAGATGTCATTCTCATGGCTTATCATTGGAGAACTTCTTACAGCCTTTCAGTACTTTAAAAGGAGGCTTTTAAGAAAGATGTAGAGAGATGTTTTACCAAAGTTTGAAGTTACAGGACAGGGCCATAATGGTGTTAAAATGAAAAGAGAATAGATTTAGATTAGATATAATGAATTGTTATTGTCAGGCTGATGAGGCACTGGCACAGGTTGCCCACAGAAGTTGTGGATGCTCCATCCCTGGAAGTGTTCAAGGCCAGGCATAGAGCAGCCTGGTCTAGTGGAAGGTGTTCTTGCCCATGTTAGTGGGGTTGAAAGTAGGTGGTCTTTAAGGTCCCTTCCAACCCAAACCATTCTGTGATTTTGTGACCTATGTGACGATGAGATCAGTGTACACAAGAAGCTTTTTGCTTTAGACAAAATCTACTAGCAAAGGACAAAAGTTAACATTAATACAAGTCTTTTAACTACTACTTTTAACTACTACTAACACAGTATCTATATTACAGATAATTTGGTTGTATTTTCTATTTTGGGAAATGGTAAGACGCTTTTCAAACATTGAGCATTGAATGATGACATGGAATGGTTGATCCACTTGCGCAAGTGGACGGATAATGTGCAGAAAAGCTGTAGCCTCTTCCAGAGTGTCAGTTCTGTTGTTAAACTGAAGCAAGATGATCACTTAAGACATTTCCTCTCATATATTTTAAATTAATTTTAATGCCTGGAAGAAATGCCCACTGCACCCAAAGCAGTGTTGAGTTTTTCACTTTTATTTGCTTGCAATTATTTATTTGTAATATGATACAATAATAAATTCCTCCTAAGGGGAAGAGAAGCAGCAATAGCCTTTTGGGGAAACAATGGCCTTGCAATGTGTTCCTAAAAATCTGTGTGGCACTTAGGGTGTGATGTCCAAAGGACAGAGGAAGTCAAATGGTGTTACAAAGAAAGCAGACCACTGGCTCAGTTCTGCCTAGACCAGGAATGCCCACTATAAGCTCATGCAGGTCATTCTAACATGAAGATGTCTGAGAGGTGGAGCTGATGTTAAGCACTTAGCACCAGCAGAACTTAGGCCTGACTGCTGTCTAGGAATGCCTGAGTTTGGAGGACTGAAGAGTACAGTTTCCATTCTGCTTGGAACTACAAACATGCATGTAACTACAAAGATCCCATGTTAAACGTAGGAACTTGTGTGCTCAGAACATCTAAGCCCTTGAGCTCTGTAACAGCTCTGTGGCACCTGGGTAACACTCTGGTCCTTGGAAACGTCCAGCCTGGATGGACTTATAAGACAGCTTCCAGTACTGAGCTTACAACAGAACTGCTGGCAGAGAGCTGCATGAAATGCCTCTTGGAGCTTGCAACCCTGTAAGCATACAGTAAGTTAAGTGAATTAACACAAAATTGCATTTTAATGCCCAAACAAGTGAATTGAGTTAGTCCTTTAATCTACTGTAGTTCTCATTTTCTTTTCTGTGTACTAGAAAAAAGCAGATTCCTACCAGTGAGGTTTTGTGAGGTTAATAGCTATGAAGTGCCCAGGCACTCTGATGATGAGGGCTGTATAAACACAAAGATATTATGCAAGCATAGTGATGCCAAATGCTTAATGCAGATTCCTTGTTCATGGTCTGATTTCCTCTCTTCCCTTTCCTCCCTCTTCTCAGTTTCTCTGCTGAGTAAATATATCCCTTTTAGATGAAAATACTTGTTCCTCTTCTTAAAGTACCCTTATACCAAGAAGGAATGTTACCAACACTACTGGTAATATAACCAGTAGTGTTGGTAACATTCCTTCTTGGTATATGTACCTGTATAAAAACAAGTGTTGAACAGGCCCTCAGGAGACATTCCTTGTTGTGCTTCCTTGCTGTGTGGGAGTTTTAGGAGTGCATTTTCTTTCCTAATGGAAAAAATTGTTAACAAACACAGTCTCCATTTACATGGTAAAAAAGAATTTTGCACTCATGTTTTGTGATGTTGTAGTTGTGCAAAGACAGCCTTGTTTATGTTAGTAAATGATAGGTGACCCAGTTGAGACTGAACGGGAATAAATCCCGTATTTTGCTAAATTGCCTAAACATGCTGTCTTCAGAGAGCTACTCAGATTACTTTTCAGTTCTCTTGTAATCTTGTAAAGATTGTTTCTGATGCACAGGTTTAAATAAATTAACCACTTGTCCCTAACAATGGTTGCCAATCTCAGGTGTACGTTTGTGAATAAAAATAGAGTTGTAGGCCATGGAAATGCTGTTTCTTTACTGGGTTTTTGGTTTTTGGGGTTTTTTTTGTTTGTTTCTTTTTGTTTGTTTGTTCAGTTTGTTTGTTTTTGGGTTTTTTTTGTTTATACTAAATGGCTGTGATGTTAGAGCCATTGTATAGTTTCTTGGAGAAATTATAGTGTAAAATATCAAGGCTTTCCCTTAAAAAAGAAATGTCATTCCAAATGTAGCAAATATCAGATCATTTAGCTGTGTAGAGCCTGAAGCTAAGCTGGATACTGATTGAGTATGAAATGTTTATGTTGGGGATGGAAGAACTGATATGGTAAGCCACAAGCCACATTCTTTTGCTTTATATTTGGAAGGGGCAAGTATTAGGTGTATAAGCATATGATTTCCATACTCCTCATACATGCATTTGCTTTTTAGGTAGTTTGTCTTTTTCCCTTAACTTTACTTGTCTTCATGTAATGCCTTGAAATAGACTCACATGTGCCCTGGGTGACTTTGCATGGCCCAGAAACCTACAGAGAGCTTTGCCCTGCTATGACACAAATCTAAATGGTGATGCTTGTTTTCAGTTCTCAAGGATATGTCTTTGATCTGAATAGAAGAGGCTGAGTTGTACGAAAGAATGCTCAGACATAGTTGCTCACATTTGTGATGCAGAGCACAAAGGCATGTGCACAAGATGGGTCTTGAATTGCCTGTTTTTACTTGGTCTTAACGAGAAAAAGCTGTCAGAGATGTCTGTAAAGGCTTCTGTGTATAATTGATGGGTAAAAAAAAAAGAGAACCTATATAATACACTTGTGAATATGGCAAAACAAACCAGAGTGCAGTTCCCCAGGATTTATTGGTATGTTAAGAAATAATACTTCTTGTTTTTCTGTGTTCACCTCATTGTCATCCCAGCCTTGGGAGGTTTGTGAAACACTGTGCCTGGTTATGGAGACCATGAGTCAGGAGTGGTTCTGCTGGAAGAAGCAGAGCGAATTGTTACAGGTGATCTAAATCAAGTGTAAGTGGGTAGAAAGACCTAGGGAGCTGGTATGGTAGAAGCAGCAGGGGCTGTCTAATTACATTAATCCTATTCTTGTCCTAAAGCAATGACCACTAATAAGGCACTGGAGCGAGAGTTTAGAAAGAGAAAGTGCCCCTGTAGTTCTGAAACTCTCCCAAACAGAAAAAGATGACTTTTCTCATTGCTCACCACAGCCATGCACCTGTTTGGCCTAAACTGGCACCTGCAGCCGATGGAAGGGCAGATGTATGAGATCACGGAAGACACAGCCAGCAGTTGGCCAGTGCCAACGGACGTCTCCTTATATCCTTCGGGGGGCACAGGGTTAGAGTTACCTGACAGGAAAGGCAAAGGAACCAGTGAAGGTATGGTTGGTGTGTGTCCATGTTGTGAGTCCTCTGTCTGCCTCTAAACTCCAGCCGTCCAATCTCATGTTCCATTACCCTCAGTGCTGCCATCAGCAGGTGCTTCTCCAGTCTTTCATGTCTAGAGCTAGTAGCTGTCAGTCCTGTTTCCATATGTTTCTAAGTTTCATACCCCTCTGATGTCCACTAATGCAATAAAACTGTGAAACCTTCTCCACACATTCAAGGCATTCTCACAGACTACAGAAGGCCATCATGAAAACCCTGCCTCGAGTGGTTGTTTTCATGGAAAAACTTTGTCTCTTGAAAATTAAATGATTCCTGGAGCACTGGATCAAGCTTCTTCTACAGAACTACAAAAATGTTTGAGTTGGACTATTTGTTGCCACTTAGCAAATGTTTGAGGACCAAAATACTTACTGAGAGCTATTACACTGTAAGTTTTGGCGTTCCAGAGTTGAGCATAGCTTTGCAAAAGTAGCCAGATAAAAAGCCTGGTCTCCGTAAAGTATCATGGTGTTGACAGAAATTAGAAGCAGCTTATGGGTCCTCAATTCAGCAGCACCTTACTCAGCAGCTTTACATCACTGTGTTCTTTTTTTAGAGGCACCACTGTTAAAAGTACTTGTAAGCTCTGCAAAGTCTTATCCCTCACCAGACATAGCTGGAGAAATGAGAAATGCAAACTTTCAGAAAGCTTTTTTGTTTGTGCGTTAAGCTTCTCTATATATAATTATGAGATACCAGCCAGGTAATAGACTATTCTTGATAGTTATTTTGGTGGAAGTTTTTTGGACAGATAAGATGTATGCTAGTGTTTTTGCAACTCACTGAACTCAAATGTTTCCGCAGAGTTTCCTAGGCTTTGGCTGACAGCCTGTGTTTACATGTTTAATTTAAATTAATTGTAGCAGGTTTGTCCTATAAGAGTTTTTCTGTCTTTATTAGTCCAAATGAAGGCCATAATTATGTGTGTTCCTTAAAACAGTGCATTTACTGGTAACTGATGGCCGCCATCGAGTTGCTACAAGGAAAAATCAGCTAAGCAGGTTATTCTCAGCAAACCGTACTAGACAGTACAGCAAGCTGCAGACAGCCCTGCTGTTGTACTCAAAAATACTTCACGACAGATCCTTTTCTTTTCCCCTCTAACTTGCCATATGGTTCATTTTTGAATCATCTAGCTTTGATCTGTCCATTTCCTTGTAAAAGTCAAAATAAAATGTAGGCATTCAAAGCTGCCGTCCAAGTGAAAGACCTTCACTTGATTTTATTTTAGCCACGTTTATAGTGACACGAGTAGAAATTTTGATTGCTGCTCTGTTAAAGGAGAAATCTGAGAAATAGCATAGTTGTGTCATGAGAAGACCCCTCAAGTTAGTGCTTTGTATAAATCTTAGGGAATCTCTAGGCTTTAGAGGAAAATACCGTGTCCTGACTAAAAAACACATCAGCACCTTTGGTGCAGGAGTAATACTGTCCAGCCTTCAAATGCAGCTCTCTCCCCATCAGATAACTGTGTAACTAATTCTGGACTAGCAGTGCTGCCAGGCTTCAGTTCTAGACCAGAATGTCTGTGACTGAAATTTATTTTAAAGAGAATTGAAATATATTTGAATGTCTTCTGGATCAGAATGAAATAGGCTAGAATGTGTTAGGAGCATTCTTAGAGCTGATCTGAATGAATCATTACCAATGTCTTGCCAGCTCTCAGTAACAGTCATCCTTTCTCATCTGTGGCTGTGCTCCAGAACAGCATTTACCTCTGTTGAAGCCCAACCCTGTTTACCAAAGCCCTTAATCACATGCTTACATTTAAGCATGTAATTGACTGTGGTTAAGTCAGAGCTGTGTGTGTTTTTAAGTGTTTTCATGGGTGATGGAACCATCCTGTGAGAAATACAGAGAGATTCAGCAAGGTCTGAAATGAAGTAGTTCAGTTTGATATAAAGAAATTAGGAAGAGTTGCTACGGTAACTAAAAAGTTCAAGGTGATATACAGAAAGAGCAAAGTAATTGACAGCCCAATTAAGAATTCAGACCTGAAGTTAATTTTAAGGAGTCAGGTATTCTGATTAAAAGCCAATTTCTGATTAGAAGCTGAAATGGCTTTTTTATTATACTTTCTTCGTGAAGTATCCAGTCCATAGGGCCTGATCTTATTGTAGGCTGCAACTGGTGAAACAGAGAGGGATTTCAGGGACTGAATTCACAAGAGAGCTTCTCCTTGGACTTCTCTATGAGGACAAGCTTCAACCTCTGGCAACATGACATAACAGCTCTTAGAATATGTGCTTTTCAAACATACAACTGTCCACCAAGAGGAGACAAACTTTGTAATTGTGTGTACAAAAAATTATTTCTGTGAGACTGTCTTTTGTAATCACAGAAGCATTTTCGTTTGCATGAGCAAGTGCTGATCTCTCTACAGAATACACCCTGTGCTCATTTTCTCCAGGCTCTATCTTGCATAGCAACATCTGTCATATTAAATTCTCACCTTCCCTGAATCACTCTGATGTGCAATCTTTATTAATGAACAATCATGGGGTATATCAAATACTTCAGGTTTTCATCTGAATATCTAAGAATCTATAAAACATGTCAGTGGTAATCAGAAAAAATATATCCTTCTTTTGAACCAAAACATGTGATGTCTTTAGCTCTTCTTTAATAGAATCCTCAATCTTTTCATCTTACAATAGTTCAGTAAGAAACTTTGCATGAAGACGTTGGAACTGTTTCTCATAATCCTGGGAGCGTGAAAAGAAAATTTTAGTATGCCAAATAAATACTATCAATCCAGTTGATAAAGTAATTCCCTTCAGAATGTAGCTGGTTGATTTTCCTTGTACAATTATACTCTATTAGCCCAGAAGGATTCAGAAAGAATGCCCATTTACCTAAGCTGTTTCCTGTTATCTCCTTTAATATGTACATGGACTGAAAAAAGATAAAAAGTCAGCAGATTTCCTGCCTGTACTTATTTGAGAGTGATGAGCAAAGATAAATGGAGATCTTATAAAATTAAGAGTAGCTTTTTTTGTGTGAACATGCAGCCTTTGCATATATAAACCTTTTGTGCTGGTATGCATAGAACTTCTGCCTCAAAATAGCTCATGCCATCAAGTACTGCTCCAGCAGTATCCTTAAGTAGTTGCTGACTTTAAATCAGGGTTTAGTGTTACTGGAGCCAAAAATTCTGCAAGGAAAAATTCTCCATCCTTAATAGTTAATATGCATATAATTTCTATATTGATTTTCAGAGACAGCTAACAATTTACATCTGTTTCTGGAGAGTTTGTGTTGGGATGGTATGTGGAGAAATTTAAGGCAATACTATATTTAACATTATGTAATCTTCTTGGAAATGTCATTTGAAATAATAAAATGCAATGTTCTACCAGTCCCATTTTCAACATGGCAAGTAAATTCTGAGACTATTTGATATAAATTCATGATAGATGGGAAAGGATGTTTTTCCCCCATCCTCAAATGTAGGTACTGGAAGAAAAAAACATTCATAATGTGATTTTCCTACAAAAGAATGTATGTAGTCAGAAGTTTCCTTCTCATTTTGTTACATTTGTTTGCTCTGTGAAATGCAGAGTAGTGTGTGCTGTAATGGCATGGAGATAAGAAACAAATTTATTTGCATTTCCTAAATTAATAATTAATCCTTGTTGGTGACATGTTGCTCTCCTTCCTAAAGCCAGAATCTTTCAGGTGATGCTACTACATACTTTTCCACTAGAAGTGTCCTTAATAAAGGCTATTTGCTAAGCAGTTGCCTTCTTCATCATCCCTGTGCCGTGCACCCAAAGCTGTGGCCACTGGTTATAGCACAGGCTGAAAAGGGAACATTCTGGCACCTGATTTTTCATTCTGCCCCTCATTCCCTAGTCTTCCTTTGGGTCCAGATTTTGTGAGGCAGCCATCTGCTTTGGGAGCTATAACTGCATAAATTTCCAACCTGGAATTCCTCAGGTATGTTTTTAGGGGTGCCAAGCTCCCTGCTGATTCCCTTGGACATTATGGCATGTCCTGATCCCATTTGAATACCCAGGCTCTCCAGCCTCGTAGTTTTAGAAACAGATGCCTCCATTTGTCTTCTGAAAGAAAATGGATAATAATAGCATATTTTACAGATTTTATTGAAACCCAGTTAAAACCTCTAATGGTTCTTCATAGATACTACTCAAGTGCAGGATATGGTCTCCTTTTTGTATCTCAGTCCTTTTTTTTTGTTTGCTTTTTTTTTTTTTACTATTTCAAATACTGTTACCACTGTCAAGGATTAATTTAATAGAGAAACATTTTCCTTTCCCCACTTAGGCATTGTTCATGCTGCTGTTCCCCCCCCCACCATTCCACTCTGTGGCACATCTATCTCATTCTCACTACACTTCTCTTTACTAATTTAATGATGACTTCTCCATTCCTAAACTTATATTAATGTAGGATATAATGTCAGATGATTTATTCTTGTCTTTGGAATGTAATTACACACTCTCTGATGTTACAGTTTAAACAAAACGCCATTTTTCTCCAGGTTGCCCTTCCCATGCTCATGTTTTCAAACAAAATAGTTATTGAAGCCAGAAATAATCCTGCCAGTTTTTTTTCCCATAATCGTATGGATTGACTAGACAAAGTACTCTGAAGACTTCAGGACACTAATAGACTGTTTCTCAAGATCAGTGTCAGAGATACCAGTATGATTAGATTACTTTCAGGATCTAAAGACTAATTCAAGAATTTTGTTCCTGTGTTTTGGCAGGAAAGCCCAGTAGTTTCTTTCCAGACGACAGTTTTATAGACTCCGGAGAAATTGATGTAGGCAGACGAGCCACACAGAAGATCCCTCCTGGTATCTTTTGGAGATCTCAGGTGTTCATCGACCACCCAGTGCATCTGAAATTCAATGTGTCTTTAGGAAAGGCTGCTCTCGTTGGCATCTATGGCAGAAAAGGACTCCCACCATCACACACACAGGTAATGGGACCTTATTTCCTTAATTAAATTATGTTTCACTTACTAAATTATGTTGTCTCAAATTGATGTTTGTATGATGTATTATTTAATCTATTTCTTTCAGGAGTTTGTTGCATGCCTGTAAGATGCCCAAGATCATTTATTCAGAGAACGCGAATCAAGGGATAATTGAAGAAATTTACACAAATTAATCTGGTAGGCTGTAGGCAGGGGAAGAGCAGGCAGTTGTCTGAGGCAGCAGGCTGCCAGAGGAGGAGGGTTTTGTGAGGCTGGTGGTAACTGAGGCTACCAGCTGGTTGCTCCAAAATCAGATTATACCACCTTCTCCATCCAGTGCTTTGCACAAAGGCATCCAAAGGAATCTTTTCTTAAGCAGATTCATATTCATCAGGTCTGTCTCTCTTTCAGCCACTGCCTTTTCTGTCTCATGGTAAGGGCAGCAAGACCCCAGTTGGTCACCATTATGGGAGCAAGATTCACTTCTGTCTTCCGTGTCAGAATGCCTTGAGCCAACCCTTCACATGATGTATGCTGACTATCTGCTTAGAATGAGGTTTGTCAGGGCCCAGTAATTAGTTATAAAAAAAGAAAACCAATTTTTTACAGAAAGCCATCAACTTAGGCAGAAATCAAGATCTAAGTTACTATTCTGTAGGACTAAAATGAAAGCAGATTTTTTTAAATACACCTTGATAAAAAAAAAACATATCAAAAAATCACTTAGTGAGAAAAACTCTGAAGAACCATCCCCTTAAGTAAGGAATTTATATTTTCTTTTTTTCTCTCCTTTCTGTTTCAGCTTCTAAGCTGCTCTTACCCAGATTGATTAATACATTAGGGCATAATACACTGGTAGTGCAAAGTATCTTACTCCCACTTGCATCAGCAGGTTATCAAAGAATTAGCAGGTTTATGTTAGTGTATCTTGCCCTTGCCCTCTACTATTAGCTGAAAATACTAGAGATTTATAGAAATATCCCGCCTTTTTTGGTTTTGAACAAATAAATATGTTTATTATGATCTCTGTGGATAATATGGTATTTTATACATATTAACACACCTCCCACTTATTTCTGTCAAAGAGATGTCATAAATCTATGCTTTTCTATGTACTTTTCTGCAAAATTAAAATATTTCAGTAGGATCAGCACATCATAATTCCAGTGCCACAGTAATGGTGTTACTGCTCTTTTCTAATCAGTCTCTTTTCACAGGGAGATTCACACATTTATCACTTAAAAATCCTGTGTTAGTTAAAGAAAAACTCAAGTCATGATTGCATAGTACTAATTGTAGATCAGAACTCTGTATTCATTTTATTCATTTATTATCATCTTAAATTTTGTTATGGAACAGAAGTTATTACACAGATAAGTTCAATTGTTTAAGTAAAAAACCTAAAATTTAACAAATAAACCTCACTTTTTCCACGGAGTGCAGTCATTGGTTTCCCGTGAGATCATAATTCCTGCAAGCAGATGTGCTCAAGTGTGGGTACCATTGTCCATGAGGCCAGAGGTCCTGCCAGGAGCCTGCTCCAGCACAGGCTTGGGATGGGGGTCACAGCCTTCCTTCAGGCATCCACTTGCTCCTGCATGGTCTTCTCGCCAGGTTGCTTTCAGGGGGTCTCTGCTCCCCTTTGGAGCTCCACAGGCTGCAGGGGCACAGCTGCCTCACCATGGTCTGTGCCACAGGCTGCTGGGGAATCTCAGCTCCAGCACCTGGAGCACCTCCTGCTTCTCCTTCTGCACTGACCTTGTGTCTCTATAATTGGTCTCATTCCCCTCTTCTTTAGCTGCAGTTACTTCTGTGCAATAATTTTTTTGCCTTCTTAAATATGTTATCAAGGAGATGACAATTGCTAACATCACTGAGGGGCTTAGCCTTGGCCAGTGGCAGGTCTGTCTTGGAGCTGGCTGGCATTGGCTCTGTCAGACACAGGGAGAGCTTCCAGCAGGTTCTCAAAGCAGCCACCCCTGCAGCCCCCCCTGCTACCAAAACCTGGCCATGCAAACCCAATACAAGGCTCAAAGTCATGGCTATCCATGCTTAAATAGCAAACTATTCCAAATTCTCTTTGGGAAACATTCTCTGGCTGGGGTGATTTTTTCTATTCTAGATTGCCAACAACTATGGTCACTAATAAGTAGGAAGAAAATGTAAGTTCCAAATTTCTATAGTCTTAGAAATAGATCATGCAGAAGCCCATAATAGTTTACTATTAACAAAAGGCATTTCTTCTCATTCTTCTCAACAAATCATAATAAGTTACACAATTTTGTTATGGTCTATTAGATTTAATCTTCCTAGATCAAATCCTTTTTTAAACTCATTTTAATAAATCATGAATTTTAGGGATAGGTCATCACTGCTTGCAGAGGGCTTTTTTCCATTTGTACAGTTTGAATTGATTAACATGGTATTTTATCAATCATTTCCTTGCTAGCAGTAACTAATTGCCTATTAAAAATCTTTGAATGTATTAAAATGCAATAAAGCCCAATCCATTTGTGGGTCAGTTAATATTTACAACTAGTAACTAGTAGCTTGGCCAAATTCATCAACATATGCAGCAGCATCTTGCAAATATTTATTAAAAAAACCTTTTGTTTTTGGCAGAAAGCCCCAAGTAAGCATAACCCAGACTGAAGTAGAACAGCAGCAGCTCACTGCACCTGAGTGCCTTGAAATTGTTTTCATCTCACTACATCTAATATATATCAGGAAGTGGATGCTTGTAAGCACAATCCACAGGATATTTCTTAGATGTCTGCTTTACAATGAGGCAGGTTGCATCCTAGAAGTATCTCTTTGCTTGCAATCCAGTGATTCTAGAAAACTAATTCAAGCTGCCATGGAGATAGCAGCACTCGGTGAAGTGAACTTTACCTATGGTTTCTTGAATTCTATTTTAAAAGTTGAGTCAAGCTGTTGCATCATGATCCAAAATTAATATGAAAATACTTTGGGTTTTCTCTTAATGGTTTTACCTTCTCCATTTCGCTTGTTCCTTACTCAAACTCAAGCTCTGTTGAGACATTCCCAGCACCCAGACACCATGATGATGTCCTCTGTCACTGTCCTGCTCAGCTGTGTCAGGCATGGTCACACTGAGACCAGAGGAGGCATCAGCCTAGGCAGGAGTTTATGCTCAGAGTGGCTACAGAGACCTGGATCCCGAAGTGTCTTTCAAACCAACTACTTGCCAGTATCCTTTTAAATCCTTCTGTTTTCATAGAATCATAGAATATGCTGAGTAGGAAGTGACCTACGGGGATCATTGAGTCCAACTCCTGGCCTTGCACAGGAGACCCCAATATGTGCCTGAGAGCATTGTCCAAACACTTCTGTGACAACTTCCCTGAGGAGCCTGTTCCAGTGTTCAGCCACACTATGAGTGAAAAACCTTCTCCTGATATCCAACCTTAACCTCTCCTGACACAGCTTCAGGCTGTTTCCTCAATTCCTGTCACTGGTCACCACAGACAAGTAAGAGATCAGTGTCTGCCCCTGCACTTCCCCTCAATGAGGCAGTTGCAGACTGCGATGAGATTTGCCCTCAGTCTCCTGTTCTGCAGGCTGAACAGACCAATGACCTCAGCCACTCCTCATGCAGCTTCCCCTCCAGAGCTTCACCATCCTCATGGCCCTCCTTTAGATACTGTCTAAGAGCTCCATGCTCTTCTTATATTGTGGCACCAAAAACAGACCCCAGGACTTGAGGTGGGGCTGCCCCAGTGCTGAGCAGAGTGGAACAATCCCCTCCCTTGCCCAGCTGGCAGTGCCATGCCTGATGTCCCCCAGGGCACAGTTGAAACAGAAATGCACATTTTTAAATGCAAGTGTTTAGCATTTATACTTGCCTTGTATTGTTAGATTTTAGATTGCATATTTTTATAATTTATATACATATATATATGTCATATTTTTCCTAAACTGAAACTCTGTCTCTAGCAAAGCTAACTTGTATAGACACCCAAAAGGAATGACCTTTGCAGTATGGCAGCTTTTACATTCTCAAAAAGACATTTCAGCACCAAATTTGTGATCTGTATACTGAAATGCAGCCAAAAGAAATAGAAGTTAAAGCAAGGATCAAAAATAATTTCCTCTAAATAAATAATTAAAAATACATAATTAAAATAATCTAGGGATGAATTTTGTCATTTTGTATGCGAGCTGTGTCATACATAGCTTATTGCTCAAAATGCTCTTGGAAATAAAAACATCTTTTTTTAACTTAGTAGCTTAACTTGTTTTAACATTTCCTACATAGGAAAGAACATATCATCAAGTCCTTATCTTGGTTGACTTTGAAGACCATACCAGACAACTTAATAACAAGCACCCAAATTTTGCTACAGTAAAGTGAAAAGGGATAAGCAGCCTAAATATTGATGCCACAGTCAACTAACACTCAGCAGCCATTCAGTGCAGCAACATTTATGGATTCAGAAATAGGTGGTGTTGTTTCTTTCTGCCTGTTTTTCTTCTTCCTTCCAAAAAAAATCACAAACTTACCTGATCAGCTAGACGAGAGAGGCAAAACCAAGTGAAGTCAGGGAATAGAAAAGCTAAATAGTGCCTCAACTGTTGGATTCTGCTTGCAAGGTGTCCTGGTCGTCTAAACACACAGAAGTCAGATTAGATAAGGTTCATTTAACATTTGTGATGTCTGCTAGGCTTATATCTGCCTCATCCCATTAATATAATACCAGACAAAATACAATTATTGTGGAAAATCAGGGGAAGGTTATTTAAATAGGGGACTAAAGGGAGTTGCAATACTAGTATTAATGCAAAGCAGTTGTTCAGTTAAAGTTACCTTTGCAAAAAGTAAATGCATCCTCTTGAAGAATATACCTACAGCCACTCCTTAAATGAGACTTTTCTATATTATCTCTTTTCCATCTTCATTTTTTTATGACCTTTTAACCACCTTTCCTTTAACTACTTTTTCCACTTTTTTTGTTTTAAGATAAAATCCTTGTTGGCTAAGCAAAATACTTCCGCAAAACCTCTACCAGAGTTCACTTTAAAATATTTTTTATTTTTCCCTTGGTGACCCCTAGCAACTCCGGCAAACAACCCAGTTGGGCTAGATATATTTTTCTGTCTTATTTTCCATATTAGCCAAGATATATAAAAGATAACAAATAAGCTGCTTAGTGTCATATTTACAGTGCAGTTGAGGCATGGTCTCATTATTTCCTGCCTATATTTCTACAGAATGAGAACACCTCAGTAAGGCCAATATGCTGCAAGTCACCTTCTAAACAAAGATGATTTCAAGATTTATATAATTACAGGAAAATACATTCAAATACAAGCTATTTCCAAAATGGTTACTTGCAGGTAGTCCAGGAAAGTATTTGAGTTACTAGAGCAAATCCTATTTATGATACTTCTCCAGATCCAGAATAAGAGACTAAGCTTAAGGATACCTGATAAGCACACAAACATCACTCCCTCTTATGTTTCAGTTCGACTTTGTCGAGCTCCTTGATGGAAGACGTCTGCTGACCCAGGAGGCGAGAAGCTTGGAAGGACCTCAGCGGCAGCACAGAGCTTTTGTGCCCTTGGCCAGCCACGAGACAGGATTTATCCAGTATTTAGATTCAGGAATATGGCATTTAGCCTTCTACAATGATGGCAAGGAATCGGAAGTGGTTTCTTTTCTTACTACTGCTATTGGTAAGGATTTCCTCTATTATTCCTAAACTCCTAAGTATGCCTTGGGGCCAGGTATTAATGCACATACTTGAATTGCATGATGGCTTCGTGTGGTTTTGGAGAAAAGGCTTGGAGGGGATTGTATTTAGCAATATGCTGAATACTGTTAGACCCTAAATGTTGAGTAAGTATTTTGTAGGTCTTTTAAGTAACTATAATCATAACAAGATTCTGCACAGTGCCAAACATGGATTACAAGCTGGAAAATCCTTGCTTTATTTTCTTACTTTGATTTTCCTTTTATTTAGTTGGCTTTTGTTGGTTTTGTTTGATTTTTTGTTTGTTTGATAGGGTTTTTTCTCTTTCTGTAGCAGAGGTGTAGGAATGATTGAAGAACAGACAGTAGCACCATTCCCCAGTTCTGTGTGACAGACAGTTCTGCCATTGAACACCATCAAAATCACTCAAGCTGGAGTTCAGGCAGAGTACTGGGGTTAAAACTCCAATAAAGGGCACTGTAAGCCTTGGTAGTAGCAACCACAGAAACAGGAATCCCTGTTTCTCCTTGCTAACAGAAGGAAGCTGAGATTGCTTAAGAAGAGCAAATTAACTAAATAGGTCTTCTGACTTCTCTGGCAGTAAAATGCCCTGTCAGTTCATCTCACAGGCATGGATTTGTTGCTGTCCAAGGAGAAAAAGATGCTGCCAGTGGGTGCCTGACAGCACACTGAGTATTCTTCTTCCACCCTGCAAATATCTAAATCTGTTTCCGATTCAGTAATATTTAATTTTACATTTGTTTGACCTGCTTAAACTGTTCATATACCAAAATTCATTTGGTTGTAATTTAAAGATTAGTCCATAAAACTAGCACTCAGCTTTCTTCTGACCGCAGTGTTTAATGGACTTTTTTTCTTTGCAGAAAAAAAGCAGACTCATTCCAAAGCTGCCATTAATCCCTCTCCCAACAGAGGCATTGGTGTTGAGTCTCAGCTGTCTGCAATAGTTACCTAAGAGCTAGGGGCTGTAATTTGTCTTGGCAGGTTAATTAAAAAGTTTAGGTCTTACTAAAGCAAAGTCATTAACATCCCAATATTCCATTTTAGCACTAAAGTTTATCTAATGCAGAAATGGAAACTGCTGTAATACTGTGTTTTAAATTAAAAACCTGGGAATGTGATGTTCTGTCTTGTTTGCAGCTGAGCAACACTAGCGGTAGTTACTTCTAGAAGTATGTTAGCTTAGGAAATTGAAGTCTTACTTTATAGAATGCAGATTTACTTCCATTTAGTTTACTTTAGTAATTTGATTTTTTACTTACAACAACCACAGAAGCTTAAGATATTCTTCTGAAGGCAGCTTTTTCTCCGTGTTGAAAAATGTCTTCAGTTCAAAATTTCCCATCACAGGAAAGAAATCAGTAAGGCTCTTAGAGCAGAAAACATGTTTAAAGCACTGTCACTATTGTTCTTGTTTTCAAAGTGATGCTTAAGTGTTCTAGCCAGACCTTTCTCTTGGCCTTATTGCACTAATATAGGGAAAAACAAGGAGATAAAAAAAAAGAAAAGAAGCATTCTTAATTTGCCTTTGAGCATCAAGGGAATGGTGAGGGTGAGAAGCATGTCAGATTGTTTTCTAGGCAATCTTATTTTTTTTTGTTTTGCTCTGCTGTACCTTCATGACTGCATGATAAGCAGAGCAGTCCACGATATGGAGCCCATGATATATTCAATATATCCCCTTCTCACCTTGAATCATTCAGGGTTTCTGTGATTCAGAAACAAGGAAGTTTTCTTTTGCTACACAGGTGGGAATCACTTTATCCACTGGCAGCTTTATATCAACACAAAGCTGTAGTGTAAAAAACCCGTTTGAGTACAAGCTATGAATTTTGAAACAGACTTAAGTAAAAATTTTAGGTGGGAAAATGTGGCTTATTGGCTAGAATCTGTCCAGAAAAGTGCAGCATTTGTATAAGTACCATAACAATCACTGTAATAGCCTTAACAAGGTGGTACCTTTCTCCTCCATCTAGTTTTCAACAGGTTGTTGGAAAAAAAAATAAATAAACAGTCAGGTGCTTTATGTAACTCTAATGCTTCAGAGCCTTTCTAGTGTATTCATGAAGTCTGGCAAGACATGGCTGCTAGATTGTAAGTACATAAATACTGTGGTACTGTAGTGATACTATTTTTTTTCACTGCCCAAGTAAAGAGAATAAGGCAACATGACAGTGCTTATGAACCAGTGTGTAAAATTGCAACACAAAACAAATAAATCAAGTCACACATGATGGGAGCCTTAGATCTGTCTGTGCAGGGTTAGGAACCTTCAAAGGAGTTGTGTTGACTGTCAGAGGCAAGCTGCCATTTCATTTGATTCCTGTGGCAAGACCACCTAAAATATCTCCCTTTATTATTCCACTAACATAGGGTTTACAGTAAGAGCAAGTTTGAAAAGTATAGCTGTGATGCAGGAGGAAGTAGGATCCAATGATTTAGAAGCAGACCAGCAGCCTAGAACTCCTGAATTGTGATTGATGTGTTAATTCCTCCCCAGCCTAGGCTCATGCTTCAGCTGCTCACTGTGTAAAACTGAGGAGAGTGACATTTCTCTGGAGATGCTGTGAGGATGATAGAACTGCTGGGAAAATGAATGAAGCATTAATTAATAATCACAGATAGTAGTAGAAAGCACAAAATTGATAATGGTGATCGTAATGATAAGTTCATAAAGCCAAACTGTGCAGTCATTGCTTCAGGCAAACATCCCCTGTGAGTGAAGACTCACCAAAATAAATGGCAATAGCTTTTACTTCAGCAATAAACATGTTGGATGGAAAGACTGCTGATTTTCCAAGTCTTATCTGCTATGTTTCAACAGACCGAGCTGTTCAGAGCCAGCAAATCATTGCAGGCTCTGTATGACAGTATCAACTGCAATTACTGTGCAGCGCTTGCCTGGAATGATTTGGCTTCCATTATTCTAATGAAAACTGGAGAAAAATGGAAAAAGGCATCTGTATTCCCAGTCTGATAACACAGAGATAATTTCAAAAATTGTGAGGCTGTCCATTATACAACTTTGGAATGTGATAAAGCTATAACTAAATCCACTCAGGAACGTTAGCATAGATTTTGAGGGCGGGAGATGGCAACTTGGCCTGTTTTCTAAATGGGTGTGGAATCATCATCGCTGAAGGGCTAGGTGTTTTCAAAATGTGTGCCTGTTACATGCACTGAATGTAAACCTGGGGAGAATACAGCCTTGTAATGCCTGTCAGAGCTTAAACTTCTGAATAACACAGGAAGTTCAGATGGAGGGAAAAATATTATTCTGGAAAAGTTTTCCGCCTTTAACAGCATTTTTATATCCCATTCTTCTGAATTACAATTCATTCCATTATAAAGGAAGGGACGGTCAAGGTCTCTCAATAATAAATTAACCTTTTTGTAAATTACATCAGTGGCACTTTCTGAAATTCCTAATAGAAACACTTCATTGAGAAGCACCTTGTGGCTTCACAATCTGCCACGATCTGCCTGATAGTGGTAATTTATTTAGACCAATCTTGTCTAGTGAAGCAAAATTGTAGGCTGAGGAATCAGCTGGAATCAGCACATCTGCAACAGATTTTGGCCAAAAGTCTGCTCAGTAGAAGCAAGAAACATCTGAGAACCTGAAAAGAGCATCTGTGGAGTCAGTGTCTTTCAGCAGCTGTTACTGCTGAGCTCAGGCAGTCTCGACTGTGCAGGACCATTGAGAAATCAAAAGGAAAAGCAAAATCAGTTGTCTGTGAGAGGAGAGCATCGCTGTTTACCAGCTTGTACCCCAGCAAGCGACAGGAAACACATGTAGAACACTCGAGATAGGATGCAAGGTCTCATCTCATTCCTATCTCATCCCTATCTTCTACATGAGACAATGCTTAAGTTACGAAAAGCATTGTCTGCTTAAGTTAAGAAAAGCATTGTCTCCTCCCTCTGCCATTGTAAAAAAACCCTGCTGTAAGTAGTTTCCTCCGCTGAAGTGCAAGATGAACTCCAGTGTAATTTATAAGGGGCTGCCAGCACATCCAGCACCTGGTAATAGACACCAAAAGGCACATGCCCTTCCTGCAATAGCCCAGAATGTAACCTACCCCATGCAGTCCCTAGGACAGCACTTCACACTCAGGAATGGAGAGTCTGAGCAGAGGAACACTTCATAATAGGACTGAGCTCAAAGGAGAAATTGCGGGGCACAGAAACAAGCATGGGACTGGGAACCCTCCTTGTGTGAGAGGTGACAAGAATGGCTTCCCTAGCACTGTGTGAAAGTGCCTTTGTGTTTAGCTTATTCTTAGCAAAGGGAAAAGTAAGCATCTGAGTAGCTCAGGTTTGCTTCCATTGCTTTTGCTGCTTATGTTTAGGCTAACTTAAACTCTAGCAATTTCCACTTCAGAGAGGGATACAGAAGTGTGATCCACTTAAAGTCTCAAAGACATTTGTGTTATTTACACTTGCTTTGCTAATGTCTGGAAAAATCTTAATTGGTTTCATGTAAATATTGAGGAGTCAGGATACTGTGCAGAGTAACATGGGATGTGATCTGTTCTGGCTTGCGCTTTGCTTTTAGCTTCTTAATGCCACAGTTACTCAACTTAAAAGTCCCCCATGTACTATTAGATCTTCAGGACTCTGAAGGAGGAGAGCTGGTTTTAATGTCCCAGCTACCCTTTTCTGAACTTCTCCTTAGGCTAAAGAGGCTGAAAGTTCAGCAAGTACTTTGCTGAATCAGAACTCCTTAACTGCTAATGAGACTCCAGCTGCTCCGTGAAAGAGCTCAGTTCTCCCCTATTGCATGAGTATGGTCATCTTAGCCCTTCTGTTTCAGAGAGGGACATGGAGAACTTCCACCTTGTGGTAACCCTCTGCAGATAATTAGTTAGTAACCCATTCCTGCCCACACTCACAGCTCTTTTTTTGCTCTGCGTAGAAAAAGAAATACAGCAATATGAGAACTGTGCCAGGAAGGAAAATCACCTAATTTTTGATGTTATTGATCTCTGTGCTACAAAATAATAGCAGAGCTTTGCAGGCTCTGTAAATAGTTGTTTCGACTTTGGCTCTGTATGCCCATCTACAAGCAGATATCTGATGCTCTGTCACATGGGTGATGCTTTTTTTTGATTTCTCTCTTGTTGCTGCCAACCCTTTTTTTGATACTTTGTTTCCTGCTTTCTGCTCTTACTTAGCTTCTCTGAGTGTGGCCAAGCTCATAGGTTTCAGGTAGTATTTAGAAAAGATACAGTCACTCAATTCATGTAGAAAGCAAAAAAATGCATTTATGAGTCCCTGCCAGGCTGTGCTAGGTTTTTCTTTCCTTGTGTATTTGATCTCATGAATGACATTTTGTTGACAGGTCTGCTTGACTGAAAATGCTTATCCTCAGAGCGGGTTCAGGTTATGCTGCAGCACTGCAAAGTGTCTTCCTTTAAATATCCAGCTGGCCACAGAGTGTGAGGGGTCTTCTGTGAGAATTGAACTTATCCATACAGAAGGTTGGCAAGAAGACAGGAGACTGCCCTCTCCATCCTAGCCAAATCCAGCCCAGTCAGATAGGTTCGGTGTCACAAGGCGAGACAGAAGTGTGGGGTGAACTCCCTCTGCCTGAGCTTTGTGAGCTGCAGGAATTCCCCACTCCAAGCAGGTGTTATGGTGTGCTTGGTGAAAATTCACTTTCATCCAGCCCATGTGCAAATCTAGGCTGTTCTATTTATAGGGCTTAATAAAAAACAAGCGTGGGCTGAGCCTGGATTTGGAACTAGAAAGAGGGGTGTGCAGAGGTGAAACTTTTCACATTAGCTTGCACTCCTTATATCCAGAGATTGTTTGCTATTCTCAGTAAAACAGTGATGATGATTTTGGATAGATAGTGACACAGCCCTTAAAACTTTAGCAGCTGAAAGTCAACAACAGCTTTATTAGTGTGCCTTAATCTTTTCATGTTTTCCCTCAAAACTGATGAACAGCCTTATTTCCCAGTGAAGTGAGCCAAGAGGGTGAGCATGTTCCAGTGTTGGAGTTTATCTCTGTGTCCGACTCTTCAGACAACTCCTACCAGATCAAACATTCCTCCTGGTTCTTAAATTCCTTTCAGCTTCAGTCAGTAATGTTTGTACGTGATCCCATGGTACACTGCTTCCTAAATGTTAACTGCAGCTTTCTGCCTGCTGCTGCTAAGATCAACAGCACTTCCAAGGAACAGGAAGTCAGACCAATTGTTTCAAATCTAGATGTTACTTGTAATGACCTTTTTTCTCTATGCAAGTGTCTGAAACAATTCTTGCATAATAACCCTTCTTCCCAAACCATAATGGCAGGCAAAATTATTATTTCTGGATTTTGCTATTGAAGATGTAAGGCATCTCTAATAAAGAGGAAATTAGGACATGTCTCAAAGATAATTAAATAATAAGAAGCCTGTAAAGGCCAAATGCTTGGCTGTGAAAACTTCCATGGCCTCTCTGTGTAGAGTGTATCTCTTCACTGATGATCAGTGAATAAAAGCAAGCAGTAGAAAATTAAAATGTGTAAAGCTAGCTTAGTTTTAAAGCAGAGATGCGGTAATTTATTTAATGTTAGATTTGAACTTTTTCTTTAATTTTTTATTTTGATTTTTATATGTACACACCTCTTTCAATAGCTCTTACAAGTGATAACTTGAGTGGAGAAAATAGAAAAATGGACAGGTACTTTCATTTATATTGTTGTATAAAAGAAATAAGGCCAGGATGGATGCCAGTAAGTATTCATCTCAGTAGAAGTTAGATGTCTGAGTGTCTTTAATGTTCCAGATTTTGTCTGGTTTTAATCATGCTTTAAAGTGGTAGAAAAATGAAGGTAGATTTGTCATTTTTAAAAGCTTTGCCTACATCTGTACTTACATGGACTGCTAGCATTGAACTTGCATGTCCATGTGCTGCTTTCAGGCAGGCAAGTTCTCTTGATCTGACAGAGCTTGTACAAAAGGTTTATTGATTGGGGGAATTACTTTAGTTTTAGGGTCAAGAAAAGGTTTATTTATTGCTGAAGTATATGCCTCTTTCTTTCTTTCTTTCTTTCTTTCTTTCTTTCTTTCTTTCTTTCTTTCTTTCTTTCTTTCTTTCTTTCTTTCTTTCTTTCTTTTCTTTCTTTCTTTCTTTCTTTCTTTCTTTCTTTCTTTCTTTCTTTCTTTCTTTCTTTCTTTCTTTCTTTCTTTCTTTCTTTCTTTCTTTCTTTCTTTCTTTCTTTTATTCCTTTCTCTTATTTCTTTCTTTTCTTTCTTTCTGATATTTCTTTCTTTCTGTTATTTCAGTCCCTGTGTTTTTCTGTTCACTTTTTTTCAGAAGAGCATAATTCTGCCTTAATAACATGGCATGTAAGTGCTGTCTGAGGGGTTCTGGAGAAATGTGTAAAACAGTGCATATGGTTTTCGTTTTTACACTTTTGTATATAGCTCTTTCCACGCAGCCCAGACTGTGGGCTAATGTAAGCACAGCTTGTTTTATTCCTGTGTCGTATTACCGAGCTGCTAGAGCAGCTTTGTGCATGCTTTTCTTTCCATGAATGCTCCCTGCTAAAGCACAGAAATAAGGTTGTGGGAGTTACTCGTCCGCTTTGTCAAACAAAAAGGAAACTCTTTCTGTACTTGAACAACAGACACTTTAAAGCCTCATTTTTCCAAAGGCTGTATTCACGTGTACGTACTTGCATTCAAGACCACAAAAAAAACCAGAAGCCAACAATATCAGCACCTCAGGAGTCACTGGACCAATCTTCATTTTGCATGGGGGCCGAGCAGATGAGAGGGACGTAGTCTGTGCAGTCGCTCCTGGCACATGTTGACTTTTTAAATAATAACAGTTGGTCTGTATATTAGATGTGTGACTGCTTTCTTTTGCGGAGTGCTACAACAGTCTCAGAAAAAGTTCCATAGATTATCTTAAACTGATTTCTAGACAGCTTGCCAGAGGCTCTGAGAAGGAGCAAGATTTGACCACATATGTGCAGCAAGTCTGCAAGGGGCAGGAACAGAGCCATAAGTACTGCTTTTTGTCTGGCTCTGACAGAAGACCACCAGAAGAGAAGAGTTCAATGCAGCTGCCTGAGATGCCCCAGAGAACTGGGAGCATCCCTACAGGGGGGCAAGGCTGAAAAAAGAACCTGGAGGGGAGTCAGGCTCTTGTGTAGCAGTGGCTGCAGGTCAGGCATCCTGCTTGGGAGCATGTCCCTGGCACCAGGCACTTACATAACTGAACCTCACATATCAGTCATTCCAGCCAGTGCATCCTTAGTTATCAGGCTGGATATATTAACTAAAGACTTGGAGTAAAATGAAATTTATTTTCTATGCACCCAAAATTACAACATTGCCAAGGTTTCGTGGCATTTGTTTGACCAAAAGAGATTACATTTGTAGTTCTCTTTGTGTGTATGCAAGAATGGTTTGGGTTTTTTCCTCCTGTACTACACCAACTTAAAACATCATTTAAAATGAAACTCAAGGCCAGATTTAGCCTTGCCCTGAGCTATGACAGCAGAAAATGTAATGTACTGAACGTGAAGTAACTTCCCTCTTGCTAGTACAGCTCCAGAAGTTGAACCCTGAAGGCTGAATAATTGTTGTTTCCTGTATTAGTTTGTAACAATTTATGAGAGTGGGAAGGAACAAAAAAAAATTCTATGCAATCCCCTGGGGAAATATGGGATATGAGAGTTTCATCTACTGGAGTGAAATTCAGGTTTAAAAATATTCCAACTGCAAAAAAAGGAATCTAAGAAGAAAATAACTGTTCACAGTGTGTCTTTCTAGATCTCCACAGCCATGTCACAGTTACGTTACAAGTACGGATTAAAGTCTTATTGTGCTTGGAAGCTGCATTGTAGAAGGAAAAATAAGAAGGCTTCAGTCCAACAGCTACTCTTTGTTTAAAATCATTCACTGAATTTTTTTTCCCAGCTAACTTCCAACCTGTGATCACATTTCAAGTGCTTTGGAACAGAGGGTGTTTTCAGATGGTCAGTGTATGATTCCTTAAGAACTGTATTTCAAGACCCTTTTGTGCTTTTAGCATTGCTCACATTGTAAGAAAACAGTGTTCCCTGTTTGGCCCTATGGACAACAGAAATACGTTATCAGGATTTCCTGAAAGTTGGTGAAGTCAAGGGAGATTTTACCATCAAGTTAAATGGTCATATACATTGACCAATGCCCAAGTGCTTTTGAAATCCCATTACACTTTATGCTTTCAGCCATCTGAGAGCTTCAGATTATAAGGCATTCTGCCCTGGAAAGATTTCTTCTTAATAAGGAAGCAGTAAGAGAAAGGAATGAATCAGGGAGATAAAGCTCTCTCTCAAAGGGCAACCCAAATTCAGACCAAATGTGGCAAAGGTTTCTGAAATAATCAGGCTTGTTCTCTTCTTTATTTACTCCCCAGCTATTCCCACTTGGTCCCTCTTTCTATAGAACAGAAGTTCAAAATAGGACAGAAAAAATCTGACTTTTTAGTATTTCCAGCTGGGACTGGAGTCAAAGGTGCTTGAAATAGTGTGAGAAAGACTGATATGATTGTGGTGAGAGCCATTTGAGTACCTGGATATACATCTCAAACCAGGCCTAAAAAACTAAGTATAGACAGCTCAAGGGAAAATGTGCTCACATGATGTACTGTGAAATTTGGCAAAATCAGCAGCTCTTGATTTCAATAAGTGACCTGACTGCCCCTGAGCACCAAGCATTCTGTGCTTCACCATCACCTTGTAAAATGTCCCAGCCTGCAGAGTCACTTCTGGCAGGGGCAGGTGTCTCTTGTCAGTACCCTCATGGAGATGGGGGTGTATCTGCACTTGCAAATTGCTTTTTTAAAACATTCTTGCAGAAAAAAGAGGAGGGAGAATAACATTCAAGTCAATATTGTGGATATGTCCTCTCTCCCTTTCCAGGTTCAGGAGTGATTTAAAGAGCTGTTTAAAAGACTGCCTGCTTGTCGCCCTTTTCCTAATTTAGCATCCTTATACCTGCATGTGAAGATTAGAGTTCCACTGGGATGTGAGAGCAAAACAGGGTTATATGCATGGGTCCTTAATTAAAACAGACCTCCCAGCCTTAGGAAAAAGAAAATAAAATAAAAATCTGGCACAACATCAACCAGCATTAGTAGTATCAGCATCATGCTAGGTACCCTACAGAAGAGGAAACTGTGAAAGAGCACTCAAAAATAATGACTGAGTTTCCATGATGATGTCAAGACTTTCACATCTCAGGCTGCCAGGTGTGGAATACTTGAGCTAGAAGTATAAAAGCTGTACAAAATAAAAATGAAGCAGAAAAATTGAAATCTCAGCAGGTGATGATGTACTGTAAGAAGGAATCAGTCCTTTAAAGCTTCATCTAGGGAAGGAAGAGGAGGAGCAAGAGAATACCAGACCCAGCATTTCCACATTTCCTTTGTTTCCAGGGCATTTTCTTTCCACTTACATTTGTTTTCTTTTTTTTTTTTTTTTTTTTTGGCTCATAGTGTCAAATTTGATGCTTGAAGTCATCTGAAACCTGTTTTATCCTCTCTCACCTCCACATCTGCCTTAACATTGTTATCACAATTAGAAGGGCAGTGACAGTTCTCTAGACTGAGAATCCAGCCTCTCCTGCAGTGAAATTCAATTGAGTAGCATCATTTCTTTGAAAAATAAACAAGACTGCAAGCTCTGCAACTGGGAAGTAAATTAAATGTGTTCACAGAGCTTCAGAATCCTCTTTGGCGTTCATCTTACACTGCTTGACTTACTATTAAAATTATTGCTAACATAGTCAGGGCAGTGACAAGGAGCATTTTTGTTAAAGAGAGATGTTATTGCAATGAACTTCTAGGTATCAGTTTTATCCTGGACAAGCAGACAAGCAGATCTAGGAAAAATAGTATGTGGCTTTCTAAGGT
Organism: Molothrus ater; assembly: GCF_012460135.2. Lineage (NCBI taxonomy): Eukaryota > Metazoa > Chordata > Aves > Passeriformes > Icteridae > Molothrus > Molothrus ater. Next base: position 85,527,409 of record NC_050479.2, read on the forward strand.
TGCTCTAGTGCAGCAGCAAAGAGTAAGGTGAAATAATGTGGTGTGCCTTCACTCTCCCAAGCAATATAATTCAGTGTACAGTGAGAGGAATGCTGGGCACTCCTCATGGCCCTTTTGTACTGTTGTGGCTGACAGAGGATTTCAAGGTCAAGTATAAACCATGGAGTCTCCCTGCTTGCTGCCTTGCTCCCTGTGCCCTCCCTCCCTCCCTCCCTCCCTCCCAGCAAAACATTTTTGTTAGCCAAGGGAACACAACTAGGCAGAAAATAGTTCAGTGGACAGCTAGGAACAATATATTTCTGTGTGACAATAAATACATGTATTTGTTTGATACAGTAAACAATTCTATTTTAATTATTTTATTTACCTCCTTTTTTAGTTTACTTGCTGTTTTTGAATTAATGCATCTTTGTATAGAGATAGTCACCATTTATCAGGAAAGGGTAAAAACCTTTTATTGTACCAATTAGTATGTATGCAATATCTTCCTGGGCTGGTAGATGAGTAGCTGTGGCAATTTATTTTAGGCTGAGCAGCTACATATATCTTCTCACCAGAAGTGAACAAAAGATTTTGAGGCCATTTCTCATGTAGTGGCAGAGTAGACTACTAGTTGAAGGGACCAGACAGGATACTTAAAAAAACTCTGCTCTTTTCTTTGCATCTCATTTCTAATATGGAATATTCTCACTGGTACAAGTTTTTTGTATTCCTTGAACCTTGATTCCTGAACTTAGTTTAGCATTGATTCATTAAGGTCTAATTGTCCTGCTCTAGTGCTGTTCCTACATGTTTCTGACGCCAAACACTGCCATCTCCAAAGCATCCTTTTGAGATTATCAAATGAAACAGTTACATTTGAATTCATACAGCCACACAGCACTGAATGGCATTTAATCAGTTCTTAGAAAGCAGTCGTGGTGCTTATTAACATCCAAAAAGCTACTGCCTTCAGTTGCCAGCTAGATAACTATTTTTTCTTTGCCAATAGATAGTTGCCTCTAAATGCCTAGGGAATGATGATGCTTGGTGGCAAGTGCAGGCTATAAAATATTTATCTTTAACACACAATTGTATTACTGCAGCCTCTAATAGGATTTGGTGTCAGGCAAACATCTGCCTTGGCCTCTGGCCCAAAGATAGGGAAACAAGCTATTAAGTTGGATATTGCATAGTAAATAAATAAGGCAGAAATACTGTTAAAGTAGCTGTACTGCTGACCAGCAAACATGGTGAGTATATAAAAAAGAAGTCCATCAAGAGTCTAGAAATTTGTCTAGCTTCTTAATATGTTTATTGTGTTGCATCTGGATAAAGGTAATTCATGTCGGTAGTTGTGAGCCAGGCTGACAGATCTTTATAGAGTTCACCACAGTAGAATTGGCTTTCATGGGGCTTTTTGTCCACAGCAAAGTGGTCCCCTGAGCAGACCATTAGCCTGGGAGCTTTGTCGCTGTCACATGAGTCAATTTATAATGTGAAGCAAATGCTGTGTCGTATTTGTGTCCATGCCTCAGATTAACAACTCTAAAAAATGGGAATGGTAACAGTTAGTGATTTCATATTGAACTTGATAATACCCTTAAACAAAAGATAGTGTAGTGTGAAGTCTTACTGTGGGTGGGGGCTGGATCGTGCCAGTTTATGGCCTCTCTCAGAGGAAGGGGTGATTACAGTGGGAAAACTAGCAATGGGACAAAGGTTTCAGCCAAGTTTCCCTCAAAATCTGCCAGCTGTGAGTTTACTTGTACTGAAAAACATCCCTGAAAGAAATGGCAAAAATAGCAGATCAATGTTATTTTTTGCAATATGTTGAATTATAGCTGCTGAGGATACTTGGAGAATTTTTTTTTGTTTCTTTCTTTGCTTTGATATTTAAAGCTCATGAGCAGAAAGGACCTTAAAGAGTGCTTCAGAAGAGTTTTGCTCTTGAAGAAGTCTAGGCTTTTGCACTTAATGAATGTTTTCCCTTTCTTATTTTTATGAATCCAGAAAGTGTTTTGTACATCCTCCTTTTCCTGTCTGGGGTAGGCTGTCCTACAGTAGGGAGTACCTGCTCTAGTACCTGTCAGACAGGGCATTGACATACCATTCTCCAAAATGAGGTGTGTGGCTCTGAAGACCAAGTGTCTCATTATGTCATTTAGACTTTCTGTCAGAGAAGTATGAGGATATTTATAATGGAGAACTGAGAAGATGCCCAGAGGGCTTGAGCACCTCTTCTGTGGAGGCAGGCTTAGGGAGTTGGGGCTGCTCAGCCTGGAGAAAAGACGGTGCCGAGGAGACCTTAGAGCTCTACCAAAGGGTTACAAAAGAGCTGGAGAGGGGCTTTTTATAAGGGCACGGAGTGATAGGACAAGGAGGAATGGCTTTAAACTGACAAGTAGGCAGGTTTAGGTTAAATATTAGGAAGAAATTCCTCACTGTGTGATGAGGCATTGGCACAGGCTGCCCAGAGAAACTGATATGTGGTTGACATATCCCTGGAGGTGTTCAAGGCCAGTTTGGATGGGCTGTAGAGCAACTTGGTCTAGTGGAAGGTGGCTCTGCTCATGGGAGGGGGATTGGAACTGGGTGGTCTTTAAGGTCCTTTCCAATCAAAACCATCAGTGATTCTGTGACTCCATTAAATGACTTGCTTTTTCAGTTGCTAATTAGACTGTGAAGCTGGCAGAACACTTAATTCCATAGGCAAGCTTCTGCATTCCCTCTTAGAAACCCCACACCCCAAGTTTTGCCCATGTGCCCCTGGTGTGAGTTGTTTGCTTTCAGAAGTTTCACTCCTGCTGGTGGTTGAAAGGTGGCATGGAAACTGTGTTTTCAGTGTTCTCTTTTCATTCAACAGCAAAACCTGATGAAGGCATCATGCATCATCCATTGGCTGGCCCTCAAGTTATTAATCTCTGCCCTTACCGGCTGGTGTCAGTCACATCTCTTCAGGGATTTGGAAGCCAAGAGAAAACTGTGGGAATCAGACTGGAAACAGAGAACATATGTATCTCTTTCTAAAATAGAATTGTTCATGGTCTCACAGTGAACTTTAACAATTAAAGAAAACAAAAACATTGTCATAATTCTCTAAAGGAGTTCCCATGGTACTATTCATAAAACACCATATGGAATTTTGTATATATTGGAAAATACTCCTCTAATTATGCGAACAGCTTACAGAATAAGCTGTGTAATGGAGACTAGAAGCCAGCCATAACTGCAGTGGCCTGTTTTTGCTTATTGACTGATAGTGTGTCATCTCTCTAGCAATGCTGACTGTGAACATACTCAAAAGGAAGACAGCTGCTTTGTGCCACTGACTTAGGGACTCCCTGAATGTTAAAGTTGTGTCCTTCTATCCCATATGATAATAATTTGGCTAAGCCCTAGCTTCGGAAAATGTCTGCCTGATTCTTTATTCTTTCCAGAGTTCTCCCACCACAACTCCCTAATTTCTGATGCCAAGTCACCCTCCTCCTCCTGTTTAGCTTGAAATGTAGGTGCTAGAGCACTGTGCATGAATGCATGTGCACTTACACATGGCAGAAGGGCCAGAAAATTTTCTGAGGTGCCCAACTGGCAGTCTGTAACCATTGAAACAAAATTCAGTCCTAGGATGAAAATACAGAGGTTTTTATGAGAAGCCTTGAGTGAGTATAACTTGCTAATGCCTGCAATATCAAAGTAAAAAGAAATTCCAGGTTGTGATTCTGCCTAAGAATATAAATAGGAGCAAGTTCAGTGTTGCACACACAGCTTGCAGACTTGCTCCTCACAAGCCTTAGTCTCTGCCTTGTTTTGTGCTCATTAGCTGTGGAGCTTCTCAGGAAAAAAAGTGTGTTCATTTAACACTTCCTTTATGGAAATACTTTGGAGTTGTTTGGGAGTAGCTTTGAGACAAAGATACACTGCATGAACCTTCATCACTTTTCAGAATTGATTCTCAGTGGTGAAGAACTTTTGGGAGTGTGTGAAGACCTTAATTGCCCTGAATCACCAGGAAAGTTTGCATCCTTAACTGCTAAAAAACAGCAAGTGGCACAAGTCACAGGGGGAGTAGAGTTTCTTTTCACTTCATCTCATCTCTATCAGGCAGGTTATTCCAGGGCAAATAGAGGTAGTGTAAAATGAGAATACATTAAAAATGTTACTTTTGGCAATATTAGAAAAACAAGGGACATCAGAGAAAGCAGTGAAATGGGATTAAAGGATTTTTAAGGGCCTACTCTATTATTAATAGCAGAGGGTATTCAGGCCACAGGTAAGAGCTACTGAGGTGCTTCAGTGAGGAAGGTAACATGGGTTTCATCCACCTGTTTTTTAATTCCTTTTGAATTCCTTTAGCCACTCTATGGCAGTTTGGCCACACTTGAAAAGAAGTATCTGGGAAACCAAAGATTGAGGAGGTAGTGACAGATGAAGTGATATGTGTGCATATCACTGCAGCTTTACAATGAGGAATGCCAGATCTGCATATGAAGCAGAAAATAGATGTGAATATTTTTTTTTTAATGTGTTAGTGTCAGTCACTGTCAGCAGGGATTTGACCAGTTGTAAGTGTCTCTGCTAAACCAGTCAGAGGAGGAAAGGATGCACCACCAGAGTAAAGGTTCTTACATGGATTCACCCAGAAATTCTTGAAAGGTTGGTTACCTTAGCACAGGTCTGCTCCATTTCTGTGATTACTCTGAACTTCTAAATCCCTTTATACATAGTCATTGTAGTGGACAATGTAATTCAGTTTAATCTGTAGTGGACATCGAATTGGTGTGCAGAGTCTAACCTGTCTTGTCCTAGGCATCACAGACACACCAGCTGAACCCACTGTAACTGCAAAATGTTGTTTCCAGTAAGAAAGATTACCATTTAGCTGATGTAGTGCATTGTCACACTTTGGAGCAGTTGCCATACTTGATGTATGCTACTTTTTACATACTTTCTAGATGTTTCTGTGGGTCTTTTTACTATTTTATTTAAATATTATATTACAAAAATATACCAAGAAAGCTATATGGATATTTACTCTTTTTCAAGATCTCAGTTTAGTCCATTAAAGCAAAAACTTGGGAAAAAACTCTTTAAAATAGTTTTTAATATTCTGAAGGTGTTGTTAATGCTGGGAGTCTGTCCTGCATCATGCCCTGAGGTATTCCACTTGACTTCAAAGGTCACATGTTACATCTTTACATCTTTGCAGGGTTGCTCCACCTTGCAGCCCCTGACCCAGTGTGGCAGTGGGGTGGTGAGGTGTCATGGGACAACTGCACTGATGCTGAATAGCACAGCCTTTCTCTTCCCAGTTTTCAGGCAGCAGGAAAAAAAAAAATACTCCATTTTTTTTTTTCTGCTGCATTCTTTTTTTTGCCACCTTTGAGCTTAACCACCTCATTGGAGGGTCTGACAAGTGCCAGAAGCAGCACAAGAAGAGGGAGCTTAGAGTTGTTCTTAAGATGAGAAGATTAGAGGAAAAGGACTGACCTTTTCAGCAGCAGGAGTGGTTAAATCTCCTTGCCCATCTCATTATCTTGTTTCACAGAACTCACACTCTATGTTCTTCATGCTTGTAAGTATGTACATAAATAACTTCCTTTTCCTAAATCGTTGGGTATATTTCTTGAAGAACAGAAAAATACAAGTATTGTAAAAAAAGCATAGAGAAAAAAAAGTCATAAAGTGAATTAATTTTTGTTTTCAGAAAAACAAAACTCTGACATTAACCCATGTCAGAGTTCTGAAGATTGTATACACGTGGGCTAATATTAATTTTCATTTACAGGATAGATTTGTGTTTATACCTGATATGAAGTGAGAGATGATATTCCCAAATATCACTATAAATGCACAAGGCCTTAGTTGTTACTTCTTTATTCTAGGAAGCATGGCTGCTCTTTAACTGGAGCAAAGATGGCAGTTCAAGCCTAAAGGGTTGACTGCATGTTGTGACTGTATTTCCACACACCATCAAGTGAATACCTGCTTAACTACTGAGTGTTAGAAAACTGACAGCACTTCCTTGTACCTTTCTTGCTGCATGGAGCTGTCTGCTTATGAGATGTCTGAAACCAAGACTTGAACCATAAATGCTTTAAACTGGTTTTATTATTTAAATTTGCTGTTGTCCTTTGTGAATTACTGAATTTAAAATGTCAGTCTTTATTTAAAATTACAGCCTTTAAAATGTCCTTCAGAAACCTCTGCTCTTTGGCAAACACCCATCCAGAAACTGGCTTCCTTTCATTTGTGATTGGAAACTAATCTGCACATCTCTGCTGTCGCTGGTTCTCTTCACTTGCACTGATTGGGAGTTTACAAATAACTTTGCTCCCACAAGGTCGCATGAAGTGTATCTGTTCAAATGCAATCATTATTCACAGGGCTGAGATTTTCACCCCACTTCATGTGTACCACCAGTGCCTCTGCTCTGTAACCAAATCCAGTTTTCATCTGATAGGCATCTCCCTCAGAGAAGATGTGAAATAGCACTGTAGAATGAACCATGGTATTTATTACAATGTCTTTCAAAGCCCCACTCACATTTACTCAGTTTTCACTCAGTTTAGTGTAAGAAAAAAGGATTATTTTCATTCTCTTTTTGATGTGTTTACAAGCTTGTGTTGTTTTTTTATGAAAGATATGTTTTAGTCCCAATATTCTGAACTCTCTTCGAAAGAGAAGTGCTAGATAACATTTTGCTTACCTGTTAACTTCCCCTGAAAAATGAATAGCTGGTGTTTTTGCCAAAATCAGGCAATTTAAGATGATAACTAGAAATAGAAGAAAATGTGAAATAGACCCAATCCTGTTCCACCAAATAGAATATTAGGCCCAGCATTTTGAGCTGTTAAAGATACAAATTATATAAAGTATAATGTATTATATTCAATATAATATTGCAGAGCAAATAAGAAGAAATTTGGTTAAAGGTATTTCGTCAACAAGCAGATAGGATGAACCAAGGGTCTCTGTTCAGTAACTTCATAAGGGAACATATCTATCATCACTCAGCTCTTTTTGGCACAAATAAATGTCTCAAGGTCACTTAATCAAGTCAACAAAACTGGACCAACAGTGTATGTTCTGCTGTGAGAATGGTGTGTATTGTATCCCTGCAATAAATTCAAAGATGAGAAATGGTCATAAAAATATACAGGAAGAAAAGAAATTTGGAAGTTTCCAGGTACTGAGAGAATGCCCAACCTGGTAAGTGCTGAGCAGCTCATATTTAATCACAGAATTTGCAGTTGAACCATCCATTGATGTAAATGGATGAGCAGGGTTTAGTGCAGCTCACACTAATGCTTTCACCCAAGTGCAGCAATTGCTTTGAAGTTTCAACTGTCCTGCCCATCTAGAGCTCTCCTAAACTCAGAGGTGTTTTCTTGCCTAAAGAAGTGTCTGAATTCTCTTTTGTTTTCCAGAATCAGTGGATAACTGTCCCAGTAATTGCTATGGGAATGGAGACTGCGTGTCTGGGACTTGCCATTGCTTCCTTGGCTTTCTGGGCCCTGACTGTGGCAGAGGTAAGAATTTATGCTTGGTTAACTGTTACCCTCTCCCATTCAGTTAACTTTTTTGTCTTGGAAATTATATTCATGACAGTGCCTTCTGCAAAGTACTCTTCATCCAGTGTGGGGATGCTGCAGTAGAGTGGAAAGAAGTTGATCTGTGAATTTTGTTTGCCACAAATTTGCTAAAATTTCTATCAGCAGCTGAGGGACTCATGGGTGTTTACCCTGGAGAAAAGAAGGATCAGGGGGCATCTTACTGGTCTCTAGAACTACCTGAAGGGAAGGTGTAGTCAGGTGGGGATTGGTCTCTTCTCCTAAGTAAGTGATAGGACAAGAGGAAACATCCTCCAGTTGTGCCAGGGGAGGTTTAGATTGGCTATTGGGAAAAATTTCTTCAGCAAAGTATTCAGGCTGCTCAGGGGAGTGGTGGAATCACCATCTCTGGAAGTGTAGGTGTGGCATTTAGGCACATGGTTTAGAGGTGGGCTGGCAGGGCTGGACTCAATCTCAGAGGGCAGTTCCAACCTTAATGATGCTTTGATTCTTTCCTAATTGTGCCTGCTGTGCCCTTAGCAACAGCACAAACCCTTGGGCTGCTTGTGGACAGGCAAATGTCACGTTGGAAGTTTTCTCTCTGGAATTGACTTTAGAAAACAGGACTTATAAATGTGGCATTATGGTTTGTTTAGCAGAGCACTTTTATCATGGTGTGGCATGACAGTATAATGATACTTTCTTTTAAGATACTGATTGTACAAAAAGTACCTGGCAAGTCTGCCTGAGCCTGGCTGTGGGGAATAGGGCAGCATTAGCATAAGGCTAGGAGTGGGATAATGGCAGGAACAACTGGTTACTCTGGCCAAAAGTGAAAACACTGGGAGGACTGGGACGGAGACTTACCCCAGTAAACAGTATAATAAATTTTTCTGCTCAAGTGATAAGTATTTTTAATAAATGGATTTGGAAGAGTTTTCTTTGGCCTGATTTTTTTAGGTTATTTAAACATTTAAAAAACAAACTGAAATACTTTTAGTAAGAACACATTTCAAACCAAGATATGAAAACCTTGCATGTGGGAAATGACAGGATACTGTGCATCAACCTTTTCAAGGCCTTTTTTGGCTCAAACAGTCCAACAAACTAAGTACAGATTTATAAATCTGGAGAGGGAGGTAGCATAAAACGTTAGTGCCCACCCAAGGAGCTGTGGTAAGGCTGCAGGTCAGGTCTTTACCCCACCTCATCGCTGCTTTAGAAAGCAGGCTGGCGCCTTCCCAAGAGAGAGCTAAACTCTGTCCAACCCCAGCCCTCTCCCCCTCCAGCTGAGCTGGGTCACATCCCAGCAGCGAGGCAGGAGACAGAGATAAGGAGCCGAGCACCCCTAGGGCAGGCAGGAGCTCCCTGCCAAGGCAGCGGGGCCGGGCTGAACCCGGCGGGGTTTCAGAGTTCACAGCCCAGTAAGATGGATGTGGCAAGCTGTGTCCCTGAGAGCTGTTATGTCAAACTTCTTGCTGACTCAGGTTACACTTGGTTTGCATTTCCTTACACTTGGTTTGCATTTCCAAGCTCCTTTTCAAATCCCTAGAGCTGGAGACAAAAGGAGTTTTTTCCATGTCCCATAGCATATTCCAGCTCACACCTCCTAACTTTCAGTAGGGGCAGAAGTTCAGGGCTTATTTCCCCCAAGGCTCCCTGTAGAGTCTGTGGAGAAGAAGAACTTTCTTCACTGTGAGTCAGAGTACTTAAATTCTTCTTCTGAATCCACTTGCAGAGCAGCTCACCTCCCCTCCCCGGCTACCCTGAACTTTCTCAGGCTTTTCAAGGGAGTGATGTGAGTCTCCCATTTCACCAGAGCACATGCTCTAGCTGCTATGAACACCTTTTGTTAAACTCTGTCTTTTCACTCAGAATCATCTGGGTTCAGATGTTGCACTCTGCCTTTAGGAAGACAGGAAAATACCTGGAATGCCAAATTTATGTTTGTATATGCATGTCCATTCACTGAGTGTGTTAAATAGATCATACTGCCATGAGCATGAGATCCAAGGATTCCAGGATTGTCTTACTGTTGATTTTCAGGGGCACCCAAGACTCTTCTTTTGACCTATAAATCCCTCAAAAGGCAGCAAGTGTAAGGCAGTTACAGTATCCATCTGCAGCCCTTCACAATCCTTGTATGGAGCAGTAATCCTTAAACAAGCGGGTTCCTGCTCACACTGAGCATTCATGGATTTCCTGGGTGTTCCTTTATTTCAGTTCAGCCTTGTAATTTACCATCCAAATGAATGGGAAACTCTGGAGCAGAAAGCCTTTCACTTTTTAGTAATGGTTTATTACTAATGTATTATTAACTAATTATTTTTAAAAAATAAATGAGAGCAAGTCACCAGAGGTGTATTCCATAGGCTTTTTGAAGGTTTTCTTGGACATGGGAGGTTGCCCTTTCAAGTTCTGTTTAAAGTAAACAAACAAACAAATGATCTTACTCACTGATGTTCAACTTGCAAGAAACAAGAGTATGCATTTGGATTGCTGCTATCATTACCACACTAGAGAATTTCTGTAATTTTGCCATCATAGACATTGTTGGAATCTGAATGATCAAATAATAATTATATATCTTTATATATGGAAAAGAGTTGCATAAATAACAGGAGAAAAATTCAGAAACCTCTTTTGTCTTTATTCATTATTGCATGCTACAGAGGAGGTCTTGTTCTCTCCATTGCCTTGACATTTGTAGCAGTGCTTTCCAGGTGATGCTGAAGGACTTCTCCACAGAAGGCTCTGTGGAGTGTCAATCTCACTGCAGATGGCCAGTAATTTATCTGATCCTTTACTGAGTAATCAGCTGTCTTGTCAGGAAACATGTAAGTCTTTCTCAGCAACCTCTCCCTGGTTAAAGGCAGTTATTCTTTCTTCTTGTTGAAAAGAACTGCAGTTTTTTCCCTGCCAGTGCCTTGAAAGAACAATGTCCATTACTGAGCATTGAAATTTGAGATGGGAGGGGCAGAAAATTCCATCACTTACTTAGCTGAAAAGTGAAATTACAGAGTGAGTGTGCTGTGAGCCATGCACACAATACAGTGTATCTTACACAATTTAAGTCTCATGTTGTATAGGTAGATACTATCTTGCAAATTATGCACTTGCAATGCACTACGGCATCGTGTTTCCTTTAAAGTGAACAGAATGCTCCTTAGTAATAACAATTGCCAAATTCCTTTCTTTCCTAAACTTCTTTTATCTTGGTCAGGCAAATACAGTTCACTGCATATCGAACTGGTTTAACAGTCAGAGTTGGCAGTGCTTTGTATTTTATTGAGGCTGCTGTAGTTCTGGAACACTCAAACTGACTTGACTATAAGGACGTGTGGAAACAACTCATGATGCACTTTGTGAGATCACTGTCTGAAAATATGGAAGAAAAGGAGAGGAAAGCTTTCCTTAACCATGTAATACCCCTTCCCACACATAATCAAAGTCAGGAACAAAGCAAAAGAGGATTCATCACATGCCTAATCCAGTTGGATTAAGCAGCAGAATGGAATATTCATTTCACATTTGTCCTGTATAAAATTGTTCATAAATTGCCTTTCTGAGAGGCAGATGAGAAGGCCAGCTGCTCTCACCTAAGGCTGATGTGCAACAGTGAACAAGAGCAGTCTGTGTTGAATATATGTCCTTGCAGCAGAGTTTCAGCAAAATAAAATGAAAGAGAATAGGACTTAAGCAAGAAGTTTCAAGGCAGAGTGAACAGGAAAAAGCTGTTGTTTCTGAGGGACTGAAATCAGAATCTTCCTTGGCAAAATCAGAAGAGGGGACAAAAGGAGCATAACGTGGCTGGTGTGGAGAATGCCATAAGGAGAAGGCATCATCTGAAAGCAGCTGGAGAAAACTTGCAGAGCAGTGATTACAAAAAGCTGTGGTCCTGGAGGCTGAGGTCTGGTTCTTGATGCCCTCTGCTTCCTTGGGGTACTTGTTCTGTATCCTTCATTTCATCCCATCTAACTGACTGGCATTTTCCAAATTTAGCTCTGAAAATGCTTAATCCTGGGATCCATCATGCCACAGCTTGAGCTTGTCATTTTCTTCTTCTTCCCTTTATCACAGGGAAGAAATCCTGTATCTGGGTGGCCTTGAGAGTCACCTGACTTCTCTGGAAACAAGGACAATTAAAAATACTTTATAAGTCCTTTATAAATTATACAAATTTCAGAGGATAGATTTACATAGCTTTTATTACAGGGAGCTTGGAAACAGTAGAGGCCAATTTTGCCTTGTGGCTGGTGATGAATGGAGTCCAGCAGAGATGATAACCAAAAATGGGGACTGGGCATTCAGTTAGAACGATAGAATTAATAAGGTTGGAAAAGACCTCTAAAACTCTTTTCATCAAGTTCAGCTATTAAGCCAGCACTGCCAAGTCCACCACTAAGCCAAATCCGAATCTGCCACAAAAACACATCTTTTAAATTCCATCAGGGATGGTGACTTTGTCACTTCCCTGTGTAGCCTGCTCCAGTGCTTGACAACCTTTTCAGGGAAGAAGTTTGATAGCTGATGGTATGACATGAGCTAAATCAGGGAAGTAGTCTCAATGTGGTATTCTGGGCTCTGAGCAAAGCAACTGAAACCCATAAAGCTGAGAGTTAACTCAGAAAAAAACAGGGGAGTGATTTGTGTGCCACTGAGGTCCACAGCAGAGGCAGTGTCAAGGAAAGTCCGGCAGCAGGTCAGGGATAGTGATAAGCAATCTAAAGTCAGTGATGCTCCAGAAAGAAGACATCAGTACATTGTGAAATCAGAATACGAGAAAACTATGAGTTCAGTTAGTGAAAAAAGTATCAGTGACACAAAGCAAAAAGATAGTCTAACTTAAGAGCATTGTTTGTTTTAAACACTCGCAGGAGAATAGAGTTAACAGCTGGGTATCATCCATATAAAAGATTGGGTTTTGGCAAAACAAACAGCAGCATACCCCGGTGAAGATTGTGTATGAAGAATGTAAATTACATGCTCGACTCTTGTGCTTCTTTTTGAAATTATTTTCCATTTGTTTTAATGTGATTTTTGTTGTCTGTCCATAGCGTCCTGCCCAGTGCTGTGCAGTGGAAACGGGCAGTACATGAAAGGAAGATGCTTGTGCCACAGTGGCTGGAAGGGAGCAGAGTGTGATGTCCCAACCAACCAGTGCATTGATGTCTCCTGCAATAACCATGGCACATGCATCATGGGCACCTGTATCTGCAACCCGGGATACAAGGGCGAGAGCTGTGAAGAAGGTATTTGCAGGATGCATTCAATTAGCCTTTTGCTTTGATTGTTGTTCTGTAATTATATGGATGGAGGCTATTCAGCATCAGACTGGCACTTAAACAGAACAATAATAGGCACCTTACAGATACAATAGATGGATACAACATAAAAATGATATGTTGTCATAACTCCTTGTTAGCTATCATACTTGTTCAATAATTGGATGAAAAGCCATCAAATGCTTCAGATAGAAGAATCTAGTTGAAAGACCAGAACATCTAATCATATGTTCAAATGTTCTTATTAAAGCATCATTTCCATTTACACATCTAAACGTATAATTACTTTTACAGCGCTTTCTTCTCTGCTGCACTATACCAAGCAATTTCAGTTGCTTACATACACAAAATGGTGGCGTATGAGAAAAAGTCCCTGGTCCTTGTCAGCTTTAAAAGCTTAGAAATGCTTAGGACTTGAATTAAATTCTGCTTCAAAGTCAGATATTATTTTAATGGCTCTTCCATAGCTTTTTTCTCACATTAGCCCCCCAAAAATTTCTCATTTACATTTAGATTTACGGCTGCTTTTAGTACTTATCTTTAATCTTTTTGTGTAGGAACTCACCTGCCAACATAAACCTTTATCTTCCTGAGTCTGTGACTGCTTCTTACTGCTAATGAAAAAGTGGACAGTTTTGCAAGTGTATAAATCATTCAGAGAGTATAATTATATATCCAAAAGTGCATTATTTAAAGAATAATGTTCAAAACTTTGAAAACTATTCTCAGAGTTCTATGCTGGTGACCTGATAAATAATTATTCTTAAATTGCAACTTCTACAAGTACATATATAAGGCCTCTTCCCTGCTTGATAGATTAAAGACATCATTTGATACATTCAAGAATGACAACGGCTTGAATTAATTTATGGTGGTCTTCATGTATGCAGGATAAAGATTTATCTAAAATGGCTTTATTTTATAGGCAATGAAAATAGACTGAATTGGATTCAGACATTCAAATGGCATCTAATCTAGCAATTCTTTTGATGTGTATAATGTATTGGAGTGGGACATCTCTGATGTAGCATGGCTTCAGTGTCAGTAAATGTTAGAGATGAAGACAGTATCAGCTCTTGTAACAATAAGCCATCTCTTGTGAAAGCCACATTTTGGCTTAAAGCACAATTCAGTGAAGCTGTGGGGTGTACAAAACCCAAAGATTTTGACTACTCAAGTATCTTTAAAGCATCTCTGTAGACCTCCTATTTACTAGATCATATCTTTACTGGATAAACAGAAATGAAAAGATCCCAATTTTGCCTCCAGCCAGAAGTGTTTAATGTGTGTAAATCAGAGTGAGATTTGCCCTTTTTCTAACAGGAACCTTTATTTCCCTGGTCACGTTTAAAGCAGAAAAGCCAGGCGCTGCTCAGTTATTTTATGTTATCACTGTAGCAGGGGACAGTGTCAGTCCCACTAGGTCAAAACTTGAAAAAGGAGGAAGAACAAAGAGAACATGGTTTTTTCTTATGGACTCTTTAGTATTTTTCCAAGCATGCATGTTTTTGATACTCGAGGCATAATTTGTACTACGTTGTGAGGGGGGGAAGCAGCTCAGAAATATGCCATGTGGGAAATCTTGAGAACATATATATACATATTTAGATTTAGTAAAAAAGTTGATTTATACTATTTTTTAAATTGCTTTTACTCTTTAATTTCTCTTCTAAGAAGGGCCATCTGGTATTGATTACTTTTTATTATTTCTCAGTTCTCGTAGCTTCATTGCTTGGTCCATGTTTGTAATGGGTTTTCATTCCAGGGTTTCTCCTGTCTTTTCTTTTTCCCCCATAGAAGTTCAGCAATGTTTATAAAACATCAGCCAACAATCCTACGCGAGATTTTCTTTTCTCTTTCCTTAGTTTATTGGCCCATATTTTATAAGGCATGGCCTAAGCCAGCGAGACATTGCAGGGAGGGGAGCAAATTTAAGAAGTGAAATATGAGAAGTTACTCTTTGGGCACCGAATAAGCCTAATAACTTGTGTGACCAATGAAGCATGAAGCATATTGGGGAAAAGTGTAGAAGAGGCACTAACCTTGCTTGCTACATGATTTATCTCCCTGGCAAAGATTCTGCACAAGGCTTAACTATAAACAGGGCATTTTCCAACCAAGAGTTTGGCCATTTGGGACATTTTCCAACCAACAACACGGGCATATGATTTTTTTTTCTTTTCCAGGTATACTAGATCTTGTCAGCTCTGCCCTCGTGCCCAGCTCCTCATCTCTGCTTCACCCAGAGCTGAGCAGCTAAATTTGTCAAGCAGAACTCCCTAAAAATATACCATTGTACTCCATATCCACTAAGCAATTGATTAAGAAGAAAGCAGAAGCCTGTAATCCTGTCCCAGGGCCCTTCCAATGGTGCAGAAAGCCTAAAGAGATAGATCCAGTGAGGCTGAGATTAAAGTAGCCGTTGTGTGTGACATTTTCTGAAAGGGCTCATTTCAACATGAAAAATGGCCTTGAGATTATGATAAATGGGGGGTTCTGACATGCACATTCTCCTCCTATAATCGTCTGTGTTAGAGCTGAGATAGCAGATTGTCTGCCTCCTGTGATGGAGGCCCCTGCAAAACTCACCTTTTTCCCAACTGACCTTCAGAGGGGATGATTAATTGCCTGAAGGTAGCCTCTTGTCAGTTAGCCTGTGATCTTTGTTCTCTATGTTCAAACCATCTGCTGAGAACTGCGGAGGCTGCTACTCCATCCCTTAGTCCTTTTCATACTTATTACTGCTGAGAAAGAACAGGGCCAGGGATTCAAGGGTCTCATGCTAAAATTGGCACCCTCGCTCCCAGCTCGCTAACAGTGAAGGAGATTTATGGACTCATCCTTTCCAGCCTCTTAAAATTTTTGAGGATTGTTCCAGCTATGAGCAGAGCTCCAGGAATCAAACAAAAAAGAAAATTCTCATGCCTTGGGATAGTAATAACTGAGCCATTACATGTCAGACTGAGAAGAGTTTGAGAATCCAGGGAATTATCAGAGCAGCTGTTGTGTTTCCTTTTAAGGTTTCTGGATCTTAAACAGGTCAGTGGAATTCTTATTAGCTTTTCCAGGGGTAAAAACTGAACCACAAACCTGTCGTGTGTGTGGTAGCCATGTTCTGCTCTGCTGTATCAGAGCCAGAAGCTGGACAGTTTTCCTGTGCTGCTTAGCCAGACTGACACTTGTCACCAATCCCAGGGAACTGCCACACACCGTTTCAAAAGACGGGAAGAATTTTTCTAGGCTGTCCTATCAGCTTTTATCTATAAATAGACGATCGACTCCTCCAGTCGGTTTTTCTGGGAGGGTGTCTGGTGCATTTCATATTTTTCGATTGCTGGATGAAATTCCCCTGTGGGCAGAGCAGCTGACAGTTGCCTACAAAACACATAACTCAAGAATCAGGGAGGGAGGACATTTGGTCTTTTGGTGTACATTGCTATACCCCTAACTAAATGGTCTCTGATCTTTTTAGGAAAGTTCCTCTTTTATGGGGGGAAGTAAACCTCAAACATTTTAAAAAAATTGATCAAAAATAAAATCAGAAGAACACCATTATAAAAAAGGCATGATTTTATTTTAATCCTTATTCAAGAAAAACTGTCTATGGATATATTTCAGTGTGAAATTTCTTTAAGTCTCCATGAAACCTGTATAGATTTAAGCACATTCTTCAATTTAAGCATGTATTTTGCTGAATAAGAATGTCAGCCTCTGCTGAATCTTTATGCAAAATTCTCTCTCAGAAAACTAGGGCTCAGCTTCAAATTCATTAGTAATAGTAATTTAGGTTATTTTAATAGAATAAATGAAGACACACTATGTGTACAATAGAATATTATTCTTATTCTATTCTTAATTTATATTAGCCTGTTCTTACCAGAAAGATCCCTTATTAGTGTAGACCTGCATAAAAGAATGGATTTCATCACTAGATTTTTCTCTGCTTTTCATGTAGGTGTTTTAGGTCTCACTGCCTTTTAGGGCCACTCACTTCTTGCATGAAGCATCTGTTTTGTTCACAGCAGGGCTTTTTGGTTGAAACCTTGAGATACTGTGTAAATATGTTTGTGTAGACAGCAGTCTGATAGCTTT
The DNA here is from genome assembly GCF_012460135.2 of Molothrus ater. NCBI lineage: Eukaryota > Metazoa > Chordata > Aves > Passeriformes > Icteridae > Molothrus > Molothrus ater. Next base: position 85,544,318 of record NC_050479.2, read on the forward strand.
TTTCCTGAAGTCCCATTTGCTTTCTCTGTCTGCTTCCTCTTCCTTCTCCCATGTAGTGGACTGCATGGATCCTACCTGCTCGGGACGAGGCGTGTGCGTCCGAGGAGAATGTCACTGTTCGGTTGGCTGGGGAGGAACAAATTGTGAGACCCCAAGAGCCACTTGTCTGGATCAGTGCTCTGGTCATGGGACCTTCCTCCCGGATACTGGACTCTGCAGCTGCGATCCCAACTGGACTGGCCACGACTGCTCAATCGGTAACGTCAGCACTGGCTTACTGTTGGTCTTTCGTTAAACTTTGTGAAACACTCTGCAAAAAGGTGCTACAGACGTATTCCTGTGAAGCACTGGAATTTCTCCTTCCAGTCATGCCCAATGTAGGGCATGACTGGAAGGATAAATTCCATAGCTCAACTACATAAATAATTCTGCTATCATTGCTGAGCATAGAGTAATATCATAAATAACTCCATTAAAGCCACCTAGGCTTGCTATTGTCATTATATGGCTGTTAATGTAATTGATGGTCTACATATAACTTCTTGTTCCAGTGATAGTTCTTGATGAACCCCAGGACCACTAAACTGTCTGTTTTGATTTTTAGGAGATGACTAAATAATCTTTAGTGGCTGTAAACAAGAAGGACGATTTGGTAATCTGTCAGATCTCCTTTCCCTTCTGAATTCAAAGCTTGTGCTTTTCTAGGCTAGAGGAGGATGAGTGCCTCATGAGGTTCATATTAAAAGACTCTCTTCTACCAGCTAAAAAATAAGTATACTGAGTGAAAGTATTTATTAGTACAAGCAGCTACCAAGAAGACAGATTTTTATGGGCAGTTTTGTGTAGAGGTTTGGAACAGTGACCTTCATTCCTCCTCTGAATTGTCATCTTGCTCAAAATCTGCATCAGGTGTGAGAATTGAAGGCTAAAGAAAAATTGTTCAGGACCCTTTTCTTCCACATGCAATTAGCTCTTAAATAAGACCACACTGAGAAATAGTGGAATACATTAAATAGTTAGAACTTACAGAGCATCAGTCCTTTGGCTTTTGTCCTGTATTGTGTGCTCACAAAAAAAAAAGACCTCAGCAATAACAGTTTCTATACCTTACACAACTGGAGTGGAACTAGGCCAGAAATCCAGGGCAGCTCAGTATAGGCAGGAATTTTCAGCAAAGCAGCCCAAAATGAAAAGCTGTTAGGGGAGTGGATATAGTAGAAAAATTATGTAAACAACGTTTTCACTGAGGAATTGCTATCAGGAGTAAAGAAAATCAGGTTAACTGTTTGCAAGTATTTTAAGAGAGTCATTTCCAAGGATGAGACAAACTGAATAAACTGGTGCTAAGAACATAAGAAAACCCTTTTGACAATCATCATTTAGGCTGGGTGTCAGAAGCTTGTCATAAAGTAAAATCGACTGGACTGAGGAATAATCAGAAGAGGAGGCCTGCTCTACTTGCCTAGGGCTGAAGCTAGGTTGATCAAAACTTTTGCAGATGTACGTAGGGAAACTATCATACATTGAAGGGAAGATAAATTTGGTGCCAGGCTTTTCCTTTCCCCATATTAATCTTCAATTAATATGGGGAAAGGAATTCCATAGGAATTAAAATGAAAATAAAGAGAAAATAAACTCACACAGTATGGAATTGAAGATAGAATTCCTTAATTCTATCTTCAGTTCCATACTGTGTGAGTTTATTTTTAAAACCACCATAAGGGAAAAGGTAGTCATGTATTTGTAGTTTGTAGCATAGATCATAATTGAGTCATTATTCTGTGTTTGTACAGAGGTTTGGGGATTGCAGGGATGGATTTAGAAAAATGTTTATTTCAATGTGCAAACAGAATTCACTTTCCCTTTGTTAACCTGCAGAGTCATGTACAGATGATTTATAAGCTTTCCTTATACTGCTTTTATAAATCCATCTAGTGCAAACTTTCTCTGGCAGCATGAAGTTATTTGAGACAAACTTGAGCATCATTCCAAGACCTTTTTCCTCACTGAGCTGCTTGTAACATTCAGGTTATTGTGCCTCACAGCTAAAATCACAGCTAAGATGATTTGTAAACTTGCATTTCTAGCCCAGACCTTTCCACTGAATTGATGACTTGATTTGAAAGACAAATTTACTCACAGGATATGTGGTCCTTTCTTGCATCATTAAAATAGAGTGAGCAGGCATGCTATTGCATGTAATAACACACTGCCCAGCCCACTGGGGTGGAGGTTCTGTAGAAGGGTCTAAAAGGGACAGATTTTTATTGTCCTTTAAAACAGGACCAAACAGGACAGAAGGATTACTAAGGGGAAGAGCTAAGTACTTGCAGAAATCACCCTCAGCTCAGCAAAGCAGTTAGGTCTGTGTTCAGTCCCAATGAAATGTATAGAACTGTGCCCATTTGGATTTGTGCCAAGGATGGCCCCTTTCATAAACCACATGGAGAGGCATGCCCTGGAAACAGCATAATTATCTGAAAACCCAGAATATGAACGGGCACAGTGGATTTTCCAGCTCTTACCATCTTGAATTTAAGAATAGCACCTGTCTACAGTGTTGTATGCTGTATTCATTTAGGTTATCAGGCAGTATGGAAGCAGTAGCTGAAGTCTGTGGATTGTCATATGTAGAAAGTAAAACTAGGGACTCTTTGAACCTTAGACTGTGTCTTTCAGCTAAGTAGGTAGATTTTACCTGCCTTTAGTGGTAATCTTAGAGAACACACACTACTGGGTAAAACCCTCACTTTTCACAAAACAATAATATTAGAGAGATTTCTATTTCCTGTTTATATTATCTTTTTTCATTCCACTTAGCCTTCATAGACAAGCTGTGCCAGTTCAGTCTCTTGTGAGAGATTCCCATTCGGAACTGCATTGTAGGAAGAAGTAGTTATATGGTTTGGGTTTTTTTTACTTTCTGTGTCTGCCCACTGCCAAGACATGCTGAGACAGGGCTGCTGCCGTACTACCTCAGAATTGTCACTCAGGGAAAATGCTTCTCAAACATATTCCACCCTTTTATGCAAGGGACAGTTTGTAGATCAGTTTTCCCTCAATACACACTGTTTTTTTGGCTGATTCTTAAATACTAGAAAGCGTATCTTAGAGAAAGGTACAGAAATAATTCCAAGCGATAACTTGTACTGAGCAATAAAAGTGGTATTTTGTTTTCTCCATGGGATAATTAAATCACTTCCCTTTTGCATCTTAGTACTGTTGCACAAGCAAATTTAAAAAAGGCCCTTATAACCCAGTTCAGCTGAAAAGTCCAAGGCAATGCTTGGTAAAAGAAAGGGAATTAAGGAACCACTTATCCTATCTCCATTCCTCCAGTCTGCTATCACAGATTCTCTGTATCCCAGGCTTTTGGGTGGCTATCTCCCTTCACCTCTTATGAGCCCTATCTGGCAACTAATAAAGCCATCATTGGGCAGGTCTCTTAACCTCTTATTGTCTGAGTGTAGTGAGAAGAAGGAAATAGCCTGTGCTGCAGTGTGAAACAGAACTTACTGTGTGATATAGTCTCACTCTTGACCTATTTAAACTGGGCCAACTATTTCTAGTGAATCAAGAGGCAGCACACCACATACCTTAAGACATGTTTGCTGACTGCAGTGAAATGAATAGGTGAGTCATGTCTTCTGCACTGGGGGAATGCACCGTTTACCAGGGGGATTTCACTGATGCATCAGTATAATCCCAGGCCCATCAAAACAGTATTAGGCTTGGATGCAAAATCATTATTAAAGGAATTAAGTCATCTGGTGTTGTCTTTCACTCTCCTCAAATTTACTTCATCAATTTTCACACTGTTCTGTCTTTGGTAGTTGACATCTTTACATGCACAGTATTCATTCAAATCATTGCAAAGTTGAATATACTTAGCAGCAATAGAAATTATGTTCTCTGTGTCTTAAGTGTACTGACTTTTTCTGGGCAGTTGACAGTGGTTGTAGATTGACCTGCATGCAGATAAGGATCCTTCTCCATCACTCATTCATAATGACTCATGCAGTTTATGCACAGTTGACACCCAGGCAGTACTTCAGACCCTTAAAAATACACTGGAGAAAACCAGTAATAGGGATAGTACTTTGTATGTGGTAGTCCTAAATTGCCAGTGGAGACATAAAATCATGGGCTGCACATTTAACAATAAGACTTAGAAACTGGAAGCTGGGGCTCAGTAAAGACATAAGTTATGATATCTTACATCATATTTTGAAAAGACTGAGAGAGCATGCCTGGCCAGAGACTGAGGCTGAGCTTGCACGACCGTATCTCATGAAATCTTGTACTTTGGTCCTATTATAGCTCCTATCATCGCTTCTGCTGCTAACCTGGTTTTCTGAGGATATGCCATTTGGCTTTATGACTTTATGCCCTTTTGTCTTCACTGTGGCAGGGATGAAATGCTGCTTCCCGGGATTTACTGATGCACTTTGTTATGAAGGTCTACGATCACAAAAATATTTAGGCATTTAAAATTTGCCTTAAGCAAATGCAAATCATCAGTCTTTGCTGCAGGGTTGTGGAGAACTACATATGGCAGATATTCCTAGATAAACTTGTCCTCCAAGCACAGTGGGGAAGTAGTGTGGGTAGTCACAGGGTAGCAGAAGACCAGGTATTTACCCACCTTCCATGACTTTACTTACTTTAGCAGGTTGAGAAGTTGGATTTAAAATAAAACTAGCATGGTGTGTGAATCCATGTCTCTGGTTGCAGGGAAGCCATATTCTTATAAATTATTGCACAGTGAATTGAAGTCAGTGGAAAAGCTCCTATTTACTCTGCGGGAGTATGGATCAATTCAAGGTTATTCACAAACAATTATTAGATTTAAGACCCTGTATCAGTTAATGGTAATGACTGAATTTTTTAGTATCAATTTCATAGTGTAGATTATCAATGGCGACAGTCTTTCAAGTAGCACGCAAGAGTTCTCCACCACAAAGTTGGTACAGTTCATTGAAACAGGCATTTTTTTCTCTATTCCAATTAATAGAAAAAGAGACCATGAAGAATGAAGTTTTAAAGAGTTAATCTGAAGTAGATGCACCTTACATTGCAATGTCTTTTTTTTCACCAGGAATTGTGCAGGAGACTATTGCACACACGTGTATATACACACACACACATACACTCACACACAGAGTCACAGAAGCAGTTCTCATACATTTTATCACACCATGTCATATCCCATTGTTCAAACAGTGCCATGGCTAACCCAACATCTGTGATAAAATTTGATTTCCTTGGGCTTACTGGTATCAACTTTTGCAAATAAAATCCCATGTTAATTTCTTATCATGCCCAAGGCCACCAAGATAAAAATCCATCCTTAGAAAACATTCATATAAGCCTTCTGTAAACAATCATTTCTTCAGGGGTAAAAATGTCTCTGTAAAAGATGGATATAACATCAACTTTGACGTGGTAGAGGCTTGTACCATACTACAGACCAAGACCGCTTTTAATGCCTAAGAAGTTGCTGATTTGTTGTTTTCTTAGCTTTAAAACGCATGAGGAAAGAAAAGAGAACTAAACCTCAGGAGGCAACACCTGAAATTGATAAACATCTTCATCACTAAAGAAAAAGTCACCAGACACAGCTATGTAATCAAAGGCCACCTTGAATGCTCTTTCTTCAGCTTGTAACTTGTTCGTCTCACTACCCTGGCAGACCTATGAGAAACATTAGTCTGGGGCAATTGAAACTTTGGTAGCACAGTGTCTTCAAAGCTGGTCTTCAGAAGATACAATCACAATCTCTTCTGGCTCAATACCTAAATTGCAGACTCATCTCTGAAAGCCTTACTTTGGTCCTTTAATGGTCATTGAAAGCCAGGAAATTTTTTGTACCAGCAGGAATTTCATCCTCTGCCTTGCAGAAGCCTAACATGCTGATTTCTGAACTTGTGATCTTCTCCATTTTGTACAGAGAGAAGTAACTTTTCTCTCAAAGGGAAAAGTATGTGTAGCCCAGTGCACACACAAGGCTCTCACAGGTTCTGCCTGGCAGATACCTGCTTTGTGGATTGTGAAGAAATTAGTGAATCTAGAGAATCAACAGTGTTAGTAAGAACTATCATTGTGAAAAACATGAATTTTTTCATGTAGTTGAGTTTGTGAGTAGAGATTTTAGCCTACCCATTGCCAAGAGGAACTTAGCCTTTAAAGGCTTCTAAGCTTTTTATTAAAAATGCAATAAAAAACTAAGATCTGTCCAAACCTTTGAAATAAAAGCATTCAGGGAGGCTTTAATTTGAATATCCTTTTACTCCCTTTCCTTTTGTTTATTAAAAATGTGTGTAAGGAGACCCTGATGTGGTGGAAAAAAGATAATAGTTGAAATGGGCTGCAGTTATTTTTGTGGCGAGTCCAATTCTTCAAAAGTCCAAGTATCTTTGTGCTCAGCAGATGAAAGGGACATAATAAAGGGAGGGAGAGAACTCCCACTAAGATAGAAAATACAACTTACCTTTCAAATATGAATTCCTACTTTAAGTCTGATACCTGAGAAATTGTTTTAGGACATTTTCCTAGCCAATCAGAGATGCATCAAACTTCTGTCAGCTCTGGGATGTGTTTAGGATTTTACTTTTAACCCCTTCTCTGCAGCAGTCCATGCAGTCTTGATCAGACACAATGACAAAGGGAAGATTGAAGGACCTGAAAACTTGTGTTCTAGCTGTCATTTCAGACTTGGCCAAAACCAGTGGAAGCAATGATATCATCAGTCTGTCTCTGACCATTAGATCACAAAGCATTTGCTCTGATTAAGTCATGTCTCAGGCTGAGAATAGTGCGTGTCCAGTAATGTAACAAGCAGTCCCTGGTTCTCATTGACCTTAGGCATTCTGTGATGAGCAAAGCTTCTCTCTTGTATCAGCAGTAATCAGTGAAAATTTATGGACCCCTACAAAGGGCAGTGGGAAGACTATTCCATCCCCTGTTTGTTTCCTACAATAATTAGGGCTAATTCCCAGCATGCCAGTTTCAGTTCAACATCTTTCCCTATCTCCAAATGTGACCTCAGCAGTCACACCATGAGCTCAAAAATTCTTTTTGTTTGGATCAATTATGCCTTGTGTTGCAGTCTTTTCTGACTGAAAACAGCATTGTTGTACTGGAGTCAGTGGGGCTCGTGTTAATGTGACTAGTTTGAAAAATTTCACAACACCACAAGATACTAAATTCCATGTTTAAAGCAGAGTACTGTTAAAATATCGTGTTTTGAGGATGACTGAGCAATTAGCATGTTTGCTTGTATCACTGAGAATATAATTTGTATCACTAAGTCTCAGATGACCAAATTTTGGCTTCTTCTCATTTGAAAGGAGGAACCTCTTAATTTTTGAATCTAGACCTCTGCTGCTGACTATTCCTACTTTTAACCAGGATACTGCTGCAATATCAGCAGGGTGATACTTGTGCAGAGTCAGTCTCTGCCATGATCTACCTTGATTATGCTGGATAAAGCCACTCATGGCTCAGCAAGGATGGTTGTAGGTTCTCCACTGGCATTCAGTCAATTCCATGCTGTTGTTGGTAGATACCTCCTGTGACTGTCACCTTACACTCCAACCCAGTTGGAGCTCATCACAATCAGAGTTCCTGCAAAAGTTTATTGGATGTTTTCAGTTTCATCAAATCATATTTGAGACACTGAACTAGGTTGCCCAGAGAAGCTGTGGGTGAACCTCATCCCTGAAGGTGTTCAAGGCCAGGTTCGATGGAGCTTTGCACAGCCTGTTTGTTGGAAGGTGTCCCTCCCTTTGGCAAGGGTGGGGGGGTAGTAGGAGCTGGTCTTTAATGTCCCTTCCAACCCAAATGATTCTATGTATCATTCTCAGTTAGAATGTCCAAGATTAGGTAACAAGGAAAAGAGTCTGTGAGTCAGTAAAACAGAATAACATAAAAAAAAGACAATATAAGACCAATAATTGTCGTGTAGTGGATTGGTGTCTACTAAAGCCCAGAAATCCATGATTTAATAAGCTGTCTGAAGTGGATGCACTGGAATTAGTATATTCTCTCTGCCCTCTTCCAAACTACAAGGTGTTCATACTCTAAAAACTATCATCACAATTTGCACTAGTGAGCACTTTCTAATGGTGTTGACAGACGAAAGTTAGAAAGCTCTGCTGCTTTTCACTAAAGGTGATCCTTTCAGGTCAGTGTTGAGGCGCATGGACAGCATAGCAAACAGAAACCTTCTGGAACAGCTACTGCTGCATCTGGTTTGTGTGGATAGACAGACATCTAACTTCTGGATATGTCAGCTCTGCATGTTTCATACGTGTTCTGTGTCTCCTTTTGAAGAATAACAATAAAATTTTTAAGTTCTTTGGCAAAATGTTGTCTAAAGAAAAAGGAATCCGTATTGGGACTGAGCTCTGAGTAAGGGAATCTCAAGAAAATCTAGTTTGTGATCACTTGAACATACACTGGTGACTGATCTGTTTAAGTTATTTTAGAAAAAAACAAAATGTACAGAATTGGAAAATAAATCAGTTCTTTTTAAGCATAAGCAAAACACATTTCTGCTGTCAAATTATCTCTTCCTTGTGGACAGAGAGGAAATTAAAATTAGCCCAGAGAAGAATCCTTCTTAGGAACTTCATTTAATATATTAGAAATTGTTTCTTTTCTGGGAAGCTTTAACACATCCCAGAAAGCATAGAGATTCAATTAAGCATCAAAGAAAAAAATACAATCCTGCACTTTGGGATATTTATTTTTATTCAACAAATCTCGGCTCCAAGCCTGAAGCCTGACTATACCTGGCATTTCATGTCCTGCTATTCAACAACAAGAGACAGTTTAAAGTAGAGTTCATAATAATAAATAAATGAAAGGTTGACACGAATATGAAAGTAAATCACAGCCATAGAGGAGATACTTCAGACAGAAAGTGATGGTCAGTCCTTACCATTTAAGGCAAGGATGAAAATGGAGTATAAATACTGTAGGAAGTAGGAGCTGATAAAAAGCACCACAGCAATTTAATGGAATTTCATCACACAGAATTACAACTTTCCAGACAGGAACTGGAAGACCTTTATGCAAATATGAAGCAAGCTGAAATTGCATTTCGAAGTGAGTGTGTCTTTTATTAAAAGACATCCCATCTGTACCAGTGTACATTGTGCAGCTAATTGTGTCTGTTGTGCTCCCATTCTTACTGTTTCTGGCAAGAATTCCCAAGAATCCCATTGTGCTCAATCTTCTATGGTTAGAGTTAGAGGCTCAGTCTTGGAGGATACACATACATCAGTTTAAGTATATTACTATACCAAAGCCCTTCATTACTCATTTTGGAGATGGAGGGTGGGTCCCAGGGGAGTTACAGACACATCTCCTGGATCTGCTCAGCACCAGGTGAGGAGCTATTCTGTGGACTATTTATTCATCTCCAAATGAAGCATCTCAGAGGTACCCTGTTCCTGATCTGGATCTCCAGAGAGAAATGAGACCTAGAAGGTGGTTTGCAGAACCCTTTCATTTAAACACAAAGCTGTTGATGCCAGCAAATAACTAAATACCAGGAGAAAACTGGGGGAAAAAAACTGAAATGGGGTTAAACTTCTGTGTCTAGTTGAGGGCCAGAGCCAGAGATGGGTCCTTTTTTTATTAGGGATTTTCACCACCCTTCTCCTAGATACAGCTCAACCACTTTGAGTGAAAAATCTCTCTCCTCTTCTGTTCTGTGTTTTATACCTCCTTTGTCATACCCAGTCTTTCCTACAAGTGCAGAGTTGCAGTTGTCCCACCTGCACACGTATTGGAGACCTGTACTCAGTCCTCCTGTAGAGCTGGCAAGAATCAGCATTCAGGCCAACTCAGGTGTCCTGGTTAGGGTCACTCTGTAATGCAGGACGTGCATTCCCCAGTACAGGCATTCTGGGATGCTCCTTGGGGCTTTGTGCTCAGGAGGTGAAAATTCAGGTGTCCAAGTTGCATTTCAAAGCCATTGCTGAAGGTCAGTGTTCTTCCTAATGAGGGGTGATAGCAAAGCTGATGGATTCATTTTCAGTCTCTAGAGAGCATCCTTTAATCATGATTTCCTCATGCATGGAAAGAAAATAAATAGCTGTTACCTTTTAGTTACATTCAGTTTACTGAGCTGTGTAAAACACATTGAGGCCCTTGAGGGGAGTGGAGAGTCATCAAAGTACCAAAAGTTTGATTGCGCTCCTAAAAGGACAGGTTTTATATTTATAGACATACATAATTATTATTTTTTCTACATTAGTAATATTTACATATTTGATGTATGCTTTAAAAATTGATTAACAGATTATTTGTTTAAAGGTGTTAAATTATGCAGACATTGCTTTCAGGACATGATCTCTGAAGGAAAAATACATCCCTCAATTAATGACATGGACAGAACTTACACAATCATTCCCTGTTTGCTACTAAGCCAGGATGGTTTTCAGAGGATTTCATGGTACAGATCAGCTACTGGCAGTGACAGAAAATCCACACCTCTTCTTTCAGGTTTTTTCTTGCTCCTTAGTTTGATCCTTTCCTTATACATTTGAAAAAAGGATGGTTTTAAAAGCTAATGTGCTTTATGTCTTCTTCAGTAACAGCACAGGAGTTCATGTCACTACAGAGTTATCAAATCACAGGAATGAGAGTTTCATAACACTGCAAAATGTGTTTTGTTATGAAGAATGTCTTTAGCACTTCACTGCTATCTAAATCATGCTGATCACACACCTTCTGGTTTTTTCATCTATATATTTCTTGCTTTTCCCAGATATTCCCCATAAATTGCTTTCTAAAGCAGGTTGTGAAAACAAGGCTTAGCTCCTCACCAAACTCAGCTTTTTAGCTCTGTGCAGTGCCTCTCTCCTGTGCTTTTCTGGAAAAAAAAAAATCTGTCTGAGGCTGGAAATTACCTCAAATGAGCCAACTTGAAATGGGAAAATCCTAGTTATGGCAGATTTTAATTATTAAATTTTCTATTAATATATTGAAGGTCAGTGGAACTGACCCAGTTTTCATGAAGCTCTGAGCAATTTCACCTGATCTTACATTTTAGCACTAAATCCATATTTATTAAAGGATTTAGCAGACAGGTCAGAACCAGCTAAATCTCTGATTCTGCATCACATGAATGCTAAAGAAAAATTTTCATCTGCATTGCTCTTCTCTAAGCTGGAAAGCTTTAAACTGTTGTCAAGCTAGTTTGAGGATATGTGGGGGGATAGGGGTAAACATGTAAAAATGGATTTGCTAGAAATGAAGCACAAATTAACATCCTTATTCTTTTCCCAACTCCAGTCTTTAATGTAATGTGAAAATAATGTGAAATTCTGAATGATGCCATTTCCTGTGTTGGAGGCTCCTGTGTCTGTTCCATCAATTAAAAAGGGCTTGAGCAAAGCACTGCATTGTTGGGTTAGTGTTTGATGGGTTTCTTTTCCCACTTTCTTCTGAAATATCAAAGACAACACAGCAGACTTTTTGTTCTTAAGGGGACAGATTTATGCCAGTTTTTAGCAGGATATGAAAAAAAAAAAGAGAAACAGGTACAAGTTTTTTATTTGTAGGAGTAATTGCTTTAGTATTCTAGCTTCTGAAGTGCTGTTAATGGACTGTGACCTCATTATACCTGGCACAGTGCAAATGCAGAACAAAAAGGATAATCTTAGCCTCAGATAGTTGAGATTCTTAAACTTTAAGTGAACAACAACAGAGAGAGACATACTGATGGAGACAGAGTAAAATTACATTACAGTTTCCCTCAACACACTGTGGAGAAGTTAAGGCATGTCAGCAGCCACTGTCAAGATTTTGGGTAGGATTCAAGATGGATTGGGATTTTTAAGAGAGCCTTGAAGAATTCTGAGGCAGTTTTAACAGACCAGAGGGAAGTCCCTCCCCCAGTCATGAGGAGATAATGAGGGGAAAAAAAAAAAAAGGAAAACCATTTGTCTAAAAACTAGCCAGCAGGCAGTTGAGTCTGGGCTCACAGAGTCACAAAATGGTTTGGCTTGGAAGGGTCTTTAAAGGTCAGTTAGTTCCCACCCCCTGTCCTTGGGCAGAGGCACCTTCCACTAGACCAGGTTGCTCTAAGCCCCAGTAATGGGCTGGTTACTGGTGGGGATAAGCAGTGATGAAACAGAGCAGGTCCTGGAACTGAAGTGGAGACATTTCTTTTTTGATTATTTGCATGAAGAATAAGCAGAATTGTATTGGAATGGCATTATCCTTTCCAAAGAATAATGTTTCTGATAACCTGAGACCTCTGGGTGAACCACCCCAAGCTCAACAATGCCTTGAGCACTGTCTTCTCCAGAAACTCTCCATGAAAGAGGTTTCAAGTGAGTCATCCTCTGGAACTATCTCTCTTTCCTTCTTTACCCACAGAGGGCATTTAAGCTCAATTCAATTCTTCAGGTAAGACTGACATAACGTGAGGTAAGATCCAGGCAATGTTAGACATCACTCCAAGACAATAACATGACAAAACCCCCCATGGGAACGTTGATATGAACTTGATTCCTTAAAAAAAATTTTGCATCCATTAATCAGTTCCTATCCATCAGTGCCCTCTGGTAAGTACATAAGGGAGCCAAATATAGGGTAATACTCAAAGTCCAGGTGTTTCTCACAGAGGTGCTTGGCTTGATTGTACTTTTTGAGGACATTAAGCCTCATATTTGCTCTTAGAATTGGGCACGAGGTTGACTCAGAGGGTCCCCTCTCTTCAAGGAGCTACAAACAGCTTTGAGAGCTACACTGTGAAATGAGGTAAAACAGTGCACCTCTAGGAAAGGATAAGGAGTGGCTAAGCTGTTCATACAAACACTGGATGAGATTAAAGATGAAAGGAAATATTTAGTCACCTTTTGGGAACAGCTGGTGTGAAAATATTTAACAGGCAGGTCTTTCATGCGCAGGCAGAGCGTTCTAACTAAGCTTAAATAGGCAGGAGCAATATAGTGCAGCTGGCCAGTCTGAGAATATTGTAATAGGAGAATTAAAAGCTTTCCTTCTCATTTGTTCATGCAGCTCAGATGGTAGCTAATCATGTCCTCTAATTTTAACAACAGAATTGGGAAATGTACCAAAAAATGCAGTTTGTAATAAGAACAGAGGTGACAAATTCTGTCCCTGGGACTGAATGACAAAGAAACTACTCACCTGCCCTTTTCTGTAAAACAGCCTTAGCTGCCTTTTTCTGTCCAAAAAGACATGTATTTAAGTGGAAGCTTAATATGAAATCCATTTTGATCATTTCTTAGCATGCCACAAGAAAAGTAAAAGCTATTCTGACTATTTAATCACTCATTAGAAACCTGTGAGCATTTAAGAGGGCTGTGTTGTAAAGGTCCAGAACATGTAGCAGGTTGTGTGTTGTAAAGCTATTTAAATTGTAGGGTACCCATCTATCTTTAAACTGGCACTAAGTGGAAGACTTAGTTTTGAGAGTTCCTGGCTCCTGGTTCCCTGTCAGAAATAATTAAACTACATTTTAGGGAGACTGTCCTAAGTAGTTTGTTTCACAAGTGTTTTTCACAGCTGAGAGTCTATATTACAGCCCTTGGGGCCTGGGAGTCCAAACCACCTCATATATCCAATATATATGAATTACACATTCATAGCCTGGGACCTGCACACTTCTGTGTGCATGGGTGGTGGTTTGGCTGGGGTCTCAGCTGGGTGGGAGATGAAACCCAAAATGTTCTCAGCATTCCCTTTCTGGGTTAGCCTAAGATCTGTTTGTTTATACCATGCAGTGCATATCCCTGGCCCACGTGTGCAAGACTGTTCCTTGGCAGCATGTTGTCTGAGAAGTATTTCAGTCAAGATGTAAATGTCCCAGGGGGTTTTCCATCCTTTTTCATCGGAATGGCTGCACAGAGACTCTGCTTTTCAGAACATGATTTTTTTTCTCTCTTCACCATTTTTCAATGCACTCCATTATCCTAGTTTGATACCTTTAAATAACTCCAGGAAGGCTTCTGACTGTCACTATTCCTATTATCTCTGGGTTTTTTTCCTCCACCACCAATCTGTAGACATTTGACGTTTCCATCTTATCTATAGGACACAAGACTGCATATTGGGACATCAAGGTGTTCATGAGCCTGTCTCAGTTCACATTTTCCTGTGGATCCATCACTTTCCTTCTTTATGCCTTGGTTAGTTTATCTGAAAGGTGTTGCACCTGAGTCAGGGGAACCCTTGGTATCCATAGAGGCTTGGGGGTGAGGGATTGAGAGCAGCCTGAGGACAAGGACTTTAGGATGGACGAAAAGCTGGACATGACCTGGTCATGTGCTCTCACAGCCCAGGAAAGCCAGTAGTGCCATGGGCTGCATCCAAAGCCATGTGGCCAGCAGGGTGAGGAAGGATTCTGCCCCTCCACTCTTGTGAGACCCCTCCTGGAGTGCTGCATCCAGCTCTGGGACCCAGTTGTGGGGGTCTCCAACACAAGAAGGATATGGACCTGTTTGAGCAAGTCTAGAGGAAGCCACAAAGATAATGAGAGGCCTGAGGAACCTCTGCTATGGGGACAGACTGGGATAGTTGGGTTTGTTCAGCTTGGGGGACAGAAGGCTCTGGGGAGACTTTATTGTGGCCTTTTTACTACTTAAAAGGGGCTTATAAGAATGATAGGGACAGACATTTTAATAGTGCCTATAGTGATAAGAAGAGGGATAATTGTTTTAAACTAAAAGAGGGTAGATTTAGACTAGCTATAAGGAAGAATTTTTTACAAAGAGGAAGAATAGGATATAATGAAGGTGTGAAGCGGCCAAGCTGGCATCCTCTGGATTGCTTGGTAAACTGGGAGCAAGAAAAATTACTTCTTATTTGATATTCTGAGATCCAAGTTCAACGCTTATGTATAAAGAATGTGAACTAATAACCAGAAAAGGGATTGCAGTCTAACTAGAGTAAAATGGTAAAAGTGTGCTGGAAAGCACCAGAGGCTACAATAATAATTTTTGGAGTTTGGGCTTAAATACCAGTACCCTCAGACCTTGTACTTTCTCAATGTATTTCTTGTCAGCTTGCTGAAATTTTAGCAGCTTAAATCTAGCTTTTGGTTTTCAATCTACTGTTTCCTTTTCCTCCCCTAGACTTTGTTTATCAGGTCAGCCAAGGAGAACTAAATTTACTTTTTTTTTTTTTTTGGTGCATCTTTACTACTATATTAACCAACTTGCAGGTCATGTGTTTTCATCACCACCCTGACCAGCCCACGCTCCATTGCAGTGCTGTCTGGCAGTTGGGGAAGAAAGTAGAAAACACATGTCTGGACTCCAGCCCTTCAGCAAGGATGGGTTTCAATAATAAGGCCCATCCCTTCTGCTCTTATTGGGTACTGTAGTATGATATTACCTCCCTCGCAGCTAGGAGCTGTGAAAATCTGTCTCTCAATGCCAGATGCAAAGTAAAAACTTCTGACAGCAACTCAAGCCCTTCCTCAGCCATGCGTTTATTGTTTGATAGTGCAATTTCTATTAGCTTCCAATAAATTCTACATTAGTTTCTGTTACACCTCAACAGCAAGTGATGTGTGCACATGCTCTGCTTAAGTAGCCAAGATACCCAAATACTTTTGCAAGTTTTATTCTAAATGATACAGACAAGTCCCTGACTGTCTTTAGCCCATTTGAACTCCAGAGTTCTTTCACTAGGAGACTTAAGCATATAAGCCTAAATGTTTGAGGAGGTTTGGAGACATCCATGATACTGCAGTAAAAGGAGTTTTACTGGAAACTGTTCCACCAGCCTGAGCTTTTTGGGAAGCAAGAGCTAAATATTGTTCTCATGTCACATTTAAAAATAAGGTGTTTTCTAGACATGCAAGGCATTACTGTTGTTCCTATCATAAATTACTGTTCTACAAAGAACTCTCTGATCCTTTTCACCATAAGGGACTGAAGTCCTCACAGCTATCTGCTGTGGTGGAGCTGCAAGGAGCTTTCCTCCTGGAGCTGAACCAACCCTATATCAGGGGGATATCAAAAGTTGTTGAATAGCCCAAGTGTCCCATAAATGGGGTATTCATTAGCAAAAGACTAAAAGCAACTTATGTACAGCTGAATTTCAGTCAGGTGTGATGTTAATGCAGGCTGAGTAGTTTTGAATATTTTATATGCAGCCAGTGACGTAGAGAAAAAATGCGCACTGCAGAGTACCCTGGTACCCCTTTCTGTGCTTCCAGCCCAGCCCTGCTCAGCATTTCTTCTGTTCACTTCTCCATGTCCCCAAAAAAATCTAAAATGTATAAAATCTATAAAATGGCTCAGTGAAGCCAAAGGCTTGAGGTCAAAACATTTGGGAATTTAGAAGTGCCAGGCAGAAGTCAGAGAGAAGACCTCATAGGCTGAAATACTGTGAACTGCTTCTCCTTCAGCTGAGGAAGGGAGAGTATAGTCAGGGCTTATGAAAGATGGAAAGTAGCAGCTAAGTAATGAGTCTGGAGAAGAAATAGATTCATTTCATTTCATTTGCAGTGCTACACTGCATCAGTATTTGGGGTTTGTTTTTTTTCCTTGAAATCAATCCTGTGTATTAATGGTGGTAACAGGTGCTTTAACACCTGATTCATGGGCATCTCTTCTCCACCAAGTCTCTGTTTTGCCAGACAAATACAATGTAGATGAAAACATGTTTCCCAAATTCATGCCAAGGCTATGCCAGGTTTTAGACAAAAGTCTAGTGATGGTTAAAAAAATTATGCCTATGTCCTCAGGCCTGCTGGGGCTCAGGGAGGTTTGGGAAGGCCATCATCCCTGAAAAGGCAAGGTCCTTTAGCTCTTTGCTTTTTGGCGGTAAGTACCAAAATATCCAGCTGTGACTGTGCTTCCATTAGCTTTGATAAGACTTGGGAACAAGCACCATCCTATCAGCTCCAGTACACGTGGCTCACAAAAGATACAGTTGTACCTCTGAATGTCTGAGAGGGGAGTTTTAATGGGTAGTAGGAGAATAAGGACATAGAGGATGGGCAGATTTGGTAGAAATAGAAATATCCTTTCTTAAATTTAAACAGAGAATAAGGATTTTAATGAATCCCATCCCCAAAAACATGGTTTAAGAAGTCATGAACAGGCTTTGCCAGGACTTAACTTTAGCATCAGTAGTTTATCAGCACACTGTTTCCACTTAAACAGATTTTGATTAAATGTGACTTCCGTTCTGCTTATTGGAAGAGCCTTCCCCTTTGGATTTGAGCATCACAAAAGCTTAAGGAGTGCAAGTGAATTAGAAAGCAAATAGGAGGATCAATCACAGCGACCCTTGCAATCCATGTCCAGCTCTTTTTTGTAATATACTTATTAGATTCTTATTGTCAGGAAGGATTAGTGTTATGAGCTCTAGGAATTCCTTTCATTGCCCCATAAGGCGAGGTAGTGAAGTGTGTCTGCTTTTCTTGACAATAACACTCTGGATTTTCCCCCTCTCCCTTCTCTCTCTCCACCCATATCCCCTTCTCTCTGTTGTCTCCTCTCCCACAGAGATTTGTGCAGCGGACTGCGGAGGACATGGCATTTGCGTGGGAGGCACCTGCCGCTGCGAGGAGGGCTGGATGGGCACAGCCTGTGATCAGCGAGCGTGTCACCCACGCTGCAACGAGCACGGGACCTGCCGGGATGGCAAGTGTGAATGCAGCCCGGGCTGGAACGGAGAGCACTGCACCATTGGTAGGGAGAAAGAAAACCCGACTCCTTTGAGAGAATTATTGATGATCAGGGAGGAGAAAAGGCGCATGCTTAATTGAATATGTGTGATCTAGTGTAGCATGAGCACCTTTGTTCTTGGATCTCAAATTCTGACATCATACATTTTCATGTGGGAACAAGACAATATGTCCTTTCATTTGCTGGTGACATGGCTCTGTATATTTTTTATTATCAGACGTGAAGTACACCTATGCGGTGTTTGACAAGCCTTTAAATGTCAGCTAGAAGCTTTTTTTGAAAACAACCCACTTTACCTCTCTTGAGAGGTCTTTCTGTGGTCTCCAAGACTCCTCTGTACTATGTTGACAGCATTTTTAAAAACATGCATCTGCTTTTAAATTTTCTTTCCTTTTATTTGCTACATTATTTGCACTGTCACTTTGCTTGCCAGTATAAAAGAGGAAACTGCAGACAGATGATTTCTGGCTGGTATTTAACTCTGTCTTGCTTATCCCTTGTCTGTTCTGCTACCTTTCTAACCATTTCACTTCCCTCTCACTTTGCTTCTGTATTCCTCATGTACTGGCACTACTCATAAGCTCTCTCTGTCATGTCTCTTATTATGGATGTTATTATTAATAAGAAGCCAACAATATGCCTAAATCATGCAAAGAGCTTCAGTTCTCATATTAAGCAATTTGCAGCACCATTAATAAACTGCCTTGGCTTCACATTTTCCTTCTCTCACTTAACTACTCAATGCATTTTCCCTTCTTCCTACTTTCTGATAGTCAAGCATTTAGCCTCTTCAGTTCCCCTTCCGTAGTCATGCTATTAAATCAGTAGCCCTAAATTCCCCAGATACCTTTTATTGTATATTAATAGAAAACTAAATTAGTGAATCCAGTTCTATTCTCAATAATGCCTGTGTGGACCTGAAAAAATTCAGTTGACTTTAAAAGAATTGTTCCAGAATGAAAATTCTCCTTCAGTCATTTTATTTTAATCAGCTTCTTTTAGAGACAAGGAAAATTTACCTCTATGTTACTTTCATTATGTCATGATAACTAAAAATCACACTTCATCAAGACTAACCACTAGGAATACCTGGGCAAATATCAGCATAGTTATTGTGTGGATTAGCAGCTTAGTTTTATGAGACATCACTTCCCTTGCTTGAGCACCAGGTGCATTTGCACACGCAAAGACAGGAAATGAAGCCTGATCTCAGTATTTTAATTTCAGCATTAGGATAATGGTACAAACCATATCTGTGGCTCAATTCTACTTATCATTTATTTATGCTAATGTCACCCTATCACATTATGGTCTCCACATGCATCCCCCTAATGAAAAATATCTTGCTTTTAAAACTTCCTCTGTCTCATTAGACAATGCATTCTGCTTTCTTGTTGATGTCCCTAGCAGCTTTCATTTCTTTTCCTGAGAAAAGGATTGAAAAACCCACATTTCTTAAATGACTTTAAAATGAAAAGAGAGCAGTCCTATGTTAATTGAAATCCTGTTTCCTTAATATTATTTTACAGCCTTTTATTCAAGCAGTTTGATTTGGAAAGCATCACAGATTCATGCGAGTAAAAAAAAATTCAGCAAAAGGCCCCAAATCCAGGGGACAGTTTTATATGGAACTTATTTATGCAGGAAAAAAAAAAAAGCCTGATTCATCCCCTTAGTGCCATTTTATTAGTTCTGCTGTAAAACCAAAATGCCATTAGTTCAGTATATGATAATTCTCCACACAGCTGATATGCCTGGACTGTTTTTGAACAACAAGCTTTTATCTTTCATGGTAATTAAATTTATTTGTAGTATTCCTCACTCTAAGTATAAATGTTATCATGGGGAAGGCCAGCACTGCAATGCAGTCAGCATTGAGATTTTACTGGTGCACACTCTCATTTTATGTGCTGCTACTTTCCTGTTGCAGTCTGCCTTGGTTTAGGAATCATTCTTGGATACATAACATCCTGGAGCAACTCTGTTTTTTCACTTTCCCGTCTCCTCATCTCCTTGCATGGTGATTTAAAAACAAATTTTACATAGTCTCCTACCTCTGAAGCTGTAAACACTATTTCCTACAGAATATTTCACTGGTAAATGTGTAGAATGCAAAGGAGATTTGGCAAAGTTGTGAATACCCAGGAAAATTGAATGGTTTTAGCAGGAGTAATGAGCTAGTTATGTTGGCACAAATGAAAGGACATTGGCTTGGAATTACATTAAGTACGTGGAAAGCATTCCCCTTGTCCTTGTGTAATTTCCCTGCATGGCAAATTGTTCTGTTGATGGTAATTCCGTATATGTCTGTGTCATGGCCCGGTTTGCTTTAGCACTGACAAGCATAAAACCCCATTGCTGAAGTGATGCTTGACCAGTATTGCCGTGTGTGCAGGTAACACAGTAGAAATGGACCATACCAGTAGGGGACACTTCTTCCATTCCCTGTTGAGCATGTGTGAGAGTAAGACATCCTTTTGTTTTGTAGGTCATAGGAGGCACTTCCTTATGGTGTTTAAGGTATTCTGATCCCAGTGGATTAATTTTGTTTGCTCCTACAAAGAGTTGTGTCACTAAATGTACTATCTTGATTGCTCACATTCAGAGATTTCATTAGAGTAACCCCAGTTAATTCCCAACTAGAAAATTGATGCCGAAGCTTGCATTCATCATCCCAATTCAGCAGACTTAGTGCAGGAGAGTAGAGCAGAAAATTGATTATCTAACTGCAGGAATCCTGAAACCCAGCAGAAGGTTTCAGTCATTTTCTGGAAGGAACAAAACGCACTGTGACAACAGCATCAGTGCCAGACTCCTGTGATGGGTTCTCCAGCATGTTCCTAATTCATCCCTAGTTAGAGACATTGCAGGAATTCAAGTTTATTCTGTTCTGGCCCAAACTACATCCAGGAAGCATGGTGGGTTTTAGGAGCATTGAGTTTAAAGATGAAATAAACCCTCTTACTGCGAGCTCTGAAAGGCCAAATTACAGCTCAGCTCTGTAGTAGACTGCTCTAAGGGTTTGCCTCACAGAAAGCAGCACAGAAAATTTCCTGGGTTTAAGAGTCATAGAATCACAAAATTGTTTGGGCCTTTAAGATCATCTAGTTCCAACCCCACTGACATGGATAGGGAACTTTTTGCTTGACCAGGTTCCTCCAAGCCCCATTCGATGCTGTCTTGAAAACTTCCAGGGATGAGGCATCCACAGTTTCTCTGGGCAACCTGCCAGTGCCTCACCACCCTTAAGTGTAAAAAAATTTCTTCCAAATACCTAATCTGAACCTGTCCTCCTTCAGCTAAAGGCTGTTCTCCCCTGTCCTATGATTATAAGCCCTTGTGAAAACTCCCTCTCCAGCTTGTATGATTCATACAGGGGGCTTCCCTGCATGGTGGAGTTGGGATATTCAATATCCTTGAACGGCTTGGACACAAGACGAAAGCCATCTCTGGAAGTTCAGTTGCTGCAGCTAAATACTCCAGAGTCTCTGGAGACCTGAGGGACCAGCAGCTAGCTCTCCAAACACTCCACAGCCTACCTAGCAGGATTTCAAAGCACCTCAGTGCCTAATCCCCATTGATCTCTGCAAAAGCCACATGTTAACTCCTTTCGGAAATCTGGTCCTGGCACGCACGGGTGATGGATGCAATAACAATGCCCAGACAGACAGGCAGACAGCCTGTCCCACGCCGGCTTCTGCTTATGGCGCCATCAGCCTGGGGTTTGTTTTACATTGCAAAACCCTGATTTTTGAGAAATCTGCCCCTTTAAGTTTGCCTTTCATCAGTCTTCTTGCATAAATAATCACACATGTTCTGAATAACTCTAGGTTGTAATCAGTGCTTTGCCGTTTCTGCTGGAGCAGCTGGAATCCAGACAGGGCACATTACAGGTGGATCCTGATCTCTTTTCCCCAGCTTTCTAACACATCATTTGTGCCCTTTGAATCCATAAAGCAACACAGTCCATTCATGGCCCAAGACAAAAATAAACCTCCCGGTGTCTGGGGAAGGTTCTTGCTATCTTGTAGATGTGGTGCTTAGGGACAGAGTTTAGTGGTTGCACTCGATGATCTTAGAGGTCTTTTCCAGCTCTTATGATTCTGTGATTCTACCCGCTGCCCAACAGTCAGTGCTCAAGTGCATCCACAGCAGAAGCTGAGCTGTGTTTTACCCTCTGGCACTCACTTCTCTGCCTGGTTGAGATGGGTACCTTTGGGCAAGAGAAGACCATGATTATAGCAGTCAGTGGAAAATATGCACTTGCTGCTTTGTTCTGACATGATCTTCAATCAATCTGAAGGTAATCTGGCCTTAAATAGTTTGGCAGCATATTTGCCAGTAAATATTAAGCACAGATTAACTTCAAAGATAGCATTTCCCTGACCCTGTAGCATAAACTTCACATGCTGTCCCTGGTTCAGCAATGAATGTTTACTTTCTCCTCTCCTTCACATTTGTGTGATCTCAGTTTAACTCCAGTGATTTCCCTGAGGCTCTGTCCACTTCACCTCATAGGAAAGATAAAGGGAGAAAGAATATTTGGGAAATGAAGAAGGAGAGCATAGTGGGAAACAAGTCCTTCTCAGGGACCTGCCTGCAGCATCTCTCACTTCTCTTCTGTTCTTTCCCTCCCTCTCTGCAAGCCAAGAGAAGTACTTGTTATCATTCCTATTGTGTTTCAGACAAGGCAAACCAAGTCAAGTCAGCTCAGGCTGTGAAACAAGGGGGCTTTCACACTGAAAAATGGTCACAGGAGCTCCTCCCTAGCAGTTCTAAAGTGGCTTCCAGGAGTAGGGTGGTGACATGGAGTGGTGGCTTCCAGGAGTGTGGTGGTGCCTTTCAGTGCAGAGGACTCCTTAGAAAAGTAGCTTTTCTTCTAAACTCCTGCATAATTTCTCAGCATGTCCCGCATGCCCACAGGGTTTCCAAAGGAGTGTCTGTAGGGAATAAGATTATATTTTAGTGGCAGAAGTATAGCCTGTATGGATTTAGAAAAGAAAGAGTCCTGCTGCTCCTGTAGGAAGCCCCATTGTTTTTTCAAATTACAAGAAAACATTGATACATAACTGACACATGGTTGGCATTGACAACTACGCTCACTGCCATCAGCTGCACAGTGAGCTAAGAGGTTGGGCTGCTGGGGATGTCAAAATCCAGGAGATACATTCCTAGGCTTCAGCCACCATCCAAGCAGACGATGATGCTGTGCTTCCTACATTGCTCCCCCCACATCAACATGATTAATTCACCTCTTTGCCAAGCCTCATAACTGCCCCGCACTAGGTGAGCTCTCCCAGCCCTCTCCACTTGGTTCCTGTACAGATCCATTACATTCACAGAATGGAAAAATAATTCCTGCAAGGGAGGGCCATGACTTCCCAGGAAGATAGTCTGCCTGAACGAGCCTGAAACAAAAACTTCTTCAAAAAGTACCAGGACACAGCTGATGCTGAGATTGCAGGGAGCAGGCAAGAGAACAAGGGAAATAATGTTTAAGTAGATATTGAAATAGAGAAATGCAAGACTCAGAGCCTCTCTTTTGTTATTAAAGGCCAGCGGGTGTTAGGACAGAGAGTGCCGCCTGCTGGCATGAACCAGGGCTCTCCGAGGCAGGATGTCTTTGCCACCAGCCTTCTGCTCAACACCAGAAAATCAGTAAGAAGGTGGTTTTCCATATCAGTGTTCCATGGGAATTGGGTAAATGACTGCTCCCATGACATCTATAACTTTCTGTTTTTACTTTTTCTTTAGCCGTCCTTAAAATTAATATATTAATACTTGCCTATCTGGTATAGTTGCCATGAGGTTAATTTAATATTTGTAAAGTAATTTGATCTAGGGCTAGAAAATGCTGCATAAATGCAGTATATTACCATTAAAAAGATCCAGGGAAAAGCCTGTACCAGTCTGGTAAGGTCACGGAACTATGCCTTTTTGCGTGGAAAAATATAAGACAATCAGGTAAGGTGGAGGACTTTCAAATGTCTCTGCTTTCCTGATGAAATGCAAAGCAGTCAGTAAAGTGGAGAGAGACTTGCAAATCATCAGAGCATTGCAATATCCTGATATACATATATACACATATACCTATATATATATATATATAAAACACATAAATATATATATAGAACTTTCCTGTTTTTCTTCCTGATCTTAATGAGCAAAGATGACTGAATGCCTTACAGCTTTCTCAAGCCATTTGACTGAGGAGCACTGTGCTCCACTCTTCTTCCTTTTTTCTCTCCTCATAATCAAGGTTTTTCTTTTCATATCACAGCGAACTCTCCTTTGCCTTTCTAGCACCTGCACAGTCTCGTAGTAAGCCGCAATGCACTTATTCAATCCTACCTTAAATGTCCTGTCTTTTATCTCCCAAGCTCACTATCTGGATAAGGTAGTGAAAGGTATGCTCTTCCTTCCTTTTTTTCCTATTGTCTTTGTGTTTCTTTTTTAAAAATGCACCATGAACATGCTGTGTTGAGGTTGCATCTCTTCCTCATTGTCACCAAAGTGGTCCCTAATGTCTGGAAGGGTGAACTTTCCAGTCATTTATGTAGGAAATACCTCTGTAAGTGCTGTGACCCTGTGTTAACATCGTATCAGTGTTCCTACCCATTCCCTTGTCCCTCCTCTCCCCTCCAAATCATCTCTCATCCTCACCCTTCCCACTCAGGTGAGGCAAGTCAGGAGAAAACAAGTGTCTGTGAATACAGCAGGAACCCTGTAGAGTGATGTGTTTTAATTAAATGTCTATGGTCCATTTTGTAACAAAGGTGAGTGCGCTTTCTATGTGGAGTCTTCATGTTTTTGATTCACAACTGCCAACTCTTACATGGGAGCTTTAAGTAACTATATATTGAGGGCTTTTTTCGTAATACAGAAATGTTATGATCCCAAAATCTCTGGTTGTATAAATCAGTGGAAATTAGTGAATGCTGCATTAATGTACACTTCAACAAAATCCAACCTTATGCTCCTGTTTGTAAGTGTAACACAAGTCTAGGACACAGACCTTTCTTCAAAAAAGAAGAAAAGGAATTGAACTGTTCGAGAACAGTGATCACCTGCTGTTTTTTAAAAAAATCAGTTATTTGTTAATCAGAACAATGAGCTAAATTGATTTAGGACTTTTTAATAGAAACAGACAGTGCAACAATGCACTTAGTTTTTGAAAAATATTGAAATAGCATGCATATGGTTAAATACTACAGTCTGACAATAAATATGATTGAGTTGGACTTAAATATTTTTCTACATGGCTGATTTGACACTAACAGCAACACAAGGTTGACACCATACTAGCTTCATATGTTTGCTGGTTAAACAAACCAAAAAATCAGGTTGAACAAATAAATTTTTTTCTGTAGTACGATCCTTCTTTTCAGATTTTGAGTAATCAAAAATAACAGCTGTGAGAGGCTGAGGATGAAGAGCAGATATGCTCAAGTATTGACCTCCTGAGCAGTTAAAATGAAGTCTTTGCTATATAGGGCTTGTGTGGTGTGACAAGAAACATGCCCTACTGGCTTCACTTCTCTAGGAGACTTTACAATGCAGTGTTTTTCTTTTTTTAAAGGCAGATTCAGGAACAACTGGAAATAGGCAAAATGTTTGAATAGACAAATACCAGTGATGAGGAAATGTCCATAGTTTAAATACTTCCATCATCAGTGTAATGCAGCAACTAGTAGCTGTCCTTGGACCCCTCTTTATGGATTAGTTGATTGTACAGTGGTAGTTAGTTTTCTCTCATTGCTTAGCACCAAAAAACCCCCGTGTTTGACTTTATTTAAATTGGGAGGAAAAAGTACGTTCCCTTTCTTAGATCAGGGAAAGAGGGAAATTTATTGTGCCCTTATGAAGTAAACATGGTGGCATCCTAACTGGAAGATATGGGCCATCACTAGGGAGCTGATCAGAACCTGCTGTTAATGTTCCACACCTCAGTGTTTTGCATTTCAAAACCCCAGCACTCCTCCTTTTCATCTTAATGTGTATTGGAGAAGGCTGCATCAAAAAGTAGCAGATAAGCATTGAGGGCATAGAAGAGATGAAAAATCAACCTGCAGAGCCTGGCAAGGAACCTTCAGTACTGATTTGCCCCTTTCAGTTGCCCAATTTTTTTAACTAAGTCATTTGTAGATGTCATTTTTCCTCTAGGTAGCTTTTTGACTCACCTTTATGCCCAATAATAAAGACACATTATATTTAATGAGTCTTTCAGTAGGTAACAGTTAAAGTAACATACTAAGAATAAAAGATTGTCCCTTGCTATGCATGGCTGCTTTTGGAAAGATTGGCAATAGCTGAAACATTAAAAGTACATGGTTTTCTACTTGGCTAACTGCATGGTGTGCATTTTTCAAAACTAAATTGCTCATGCCCTTTTGGCTTTCTTAATTATTAACATCTTTCTGGTTGAAATCCCTTCCCAGTAATCCTGTTGTCAAAGGGTGAGCCTGATTTACTGCTGAATCTTTCCTACAGCTTTACAATAAACCAGTCAGTTAGAGAAGATGTAGAATTGTTCCTAAATGGGAGGGCAACTTTTAATAGCAAATATCAGCATAATTAAACCAAAAAGCTCTAACTAGACTCAGAGTAGAGTCTTCTAAACTAAGGCCTAATTAACACTGGTAGTGCTTAAAATGAGAAGAGGTGCCTATTATTTTAATAATAATTAAAAGAGATGCTGATTTTAGAGAGAGTTTCTCCATCCAGAATATTACTGAATCTGATGGTACATCAGTTTAATTAATTTCTATTACTGAATATCAGTTCTTACTCTTCAAAAATAATCATTAACCACATTAACACTGTTGTGATGCATATATAAACAGCTATTTTGAATTTTAAAGTTGCTGAACAACATTAGAATTCAGGGGTGGCTGCAAGGGCTGCTCCTGAAGTGTGAGAGCAAGTGAGAACCCAAGGTCTGACTAAAGCCAGTTCCCTCATTTGTACAGTTTCCAGTATAGGAGCTCTGGTCAGTAACTTCTTAACCTTCCTATTAGAGGACACATCTAATTAAGGATTTCTGGATTCCAGTCACCACAGAATATCACAGTGGTAGTTTCAGAGTTGAGTTGGTTTTGGGACAAGCTTTCAGAGTTTGCAGGGATCAGCTGATAATTTGCTCCTCTCCTTTAGTCTTAGAGAAACTTCTGCAGGTCTCATAGCGTTTGTTGTTCTCTCAAGCTTCAGGCATTTGCATCTTCCCGTGTTGCATTCAGCCATGTCCTACTTGTCCCAGAGCTCAGCTGCTGTCTGGGACTTCATAAGAACCTCCGTCAGGGCTCTCCTACGACAGTGAAGGAAAGACAATAAATAGCCTTTTCTTCTTATTTCAAGTGGCAGTGAGGTTTGCCTTAAAGAAAAATACCAGTAAATGTCGCTTATAGTTGGACTAATTAGAGAAGGCTTTAACTGTACAGATCATTAAGAGCAGATTATTTTACCAACAGTCTTAAAAATTGCAGGATGACTTCTGGTGACAGTCTCCTTTGACTCTGATGGTCTGTAATTCTCTGTTTCAAAATTAACCCACTTTTTATATTGCTTCCCTGGTCTGTTCTCTCACTTGTGTGGCAGACTGAACATCTTTGTGAATGCCCTTCAGAATCTTTCAGCAGCACTTACATGTGCTTAAGTTTGAAACTCACGTAAAGGGTTTCCTCCCCCTTTTCCGAAAAAGCCCTATTCATGTATTTAATTCTCTTAGTCACCCAAGTACAGTTGACATTAGAAACAGGAATAATGGATCATTGGTGACTTCTAGCCATGAAAAATCAGAGCTGCAAGATTATGGTGGTGTAAATCTCTGAGGATTAAGCCATCCTGCTGTGGTCACATTCAGAAGCAATTCGGAAACAAGATGATCTCTTTGCTTTATTCCCCAGCATGGGGGAAAGGAGAGGATAAAGTTTATTTTGTATCATCTTTTCATCAAGTGCTTTGAAGTGCACTGTCTGTGGAATGAGGAAGATTGTACCATCCTATCTGTGTAGAGTAAGTGATGGTGAAGTCTCTGTGCACTGAACCACTTCAGAAATGGTAGTACTTATAGGTCCATTATCCTGGATATATTGGCTTATGTATCTCTGTTGTCTTCTAACTTTCTGAAAGCCCAAGTCCTCTAACAGCTGCTGTATTTTTTTTTTCCTATTAATGGTTTACTTTCTCTATTCATCTTTAAAATGTCTGCTCTCCTACCAAACCATGATACTAGGGGTTCAGTTTAATCCTCACAGCATTGAAATTTTGATGAACTGTGTAATGTAATGGTAAACACTGGAAAATCTCTATGTTCCTATACCTGTGAAGAGCCATTTCTGTCATCAGGAAAGCAAGAACTTTCTGGTTCCTTGGAAGAGCTTTATCTACTAAGAACCAGAGATCACATTCTCCTTAGTGGGAAGAGACAAACTTACTTTCTGGACTTAAAGGGTGCCAAGACAGTGGAGTATAAAATTGCAGGAGAAGTTACCCTACTTTAGGTATCTACAGATGCTTATATCTCATCAGGGCACCCTGGATTCCTGTAGTATTCAAGAAGAAGAATAGATATTTTGGGAAGGCATAATCTTACGAGATACTTGCTCTCGTCTCTCCTCTCCTCTCCTGACCAATGCTTTTCCTCTGCTTGTCCTCTTTCTGAAATGCTTGGCTTACTTTCTCTGGGTGCAGATCAAGAAGATTTCAGAGTAAATCCTGAAAGTCCATTCAAATACTCTCAAGCATGTTTCATATAGACAATGACTTGCACACAAAATTCACATAGGATTGAAAGGGGTCTCCTCAGTTAGAGTCCAGTCTTCTGCTGGCAAGGACACATTTTGTAAAACTTTATATAAATTTACCAAGCTCTATGGAAAAGTAACTGAAGAATCTTCTCCTTAACACTCCCACAGGGAGTCTGCTCCAGAACTTCATTCCTTTGATCCTTGCAAATGATTTTTTTTCCTAATTTCTAGCCAGAATTTATTCATACTTGGTTTATGTCCATTTGTTCTTGTGCCAGCAATACTCTCTTTACCTTAAATAGCTTTTAAGAAGTTTTCCCTTCTCAATGTTTATGTGTTTCATTAACTTTTGGGAAAAAAAATTAGACTCTTTTCAGCCACTATTGTCCAAGGAAAGACAAATCAAGCTCTTCCCATTTCCTCAGATGCCAAAGGTGCTTCCTCCAAACCATAGCATCTGTTTTCTGCCACTCCAAATTTCCTTTTTCCTAAGCCTGGGAGAGTAGAGCACATGCAGTTCTGTATGAGGTCTTTGTTTTCATAGCTAGATTAGTTTTCCCTTACATTTCCCGGGCACTTCTCAATGAGCCAAGATCATAGTGTCTTCAACTTCATCCAACTCTTTCTGGTTCTCACTTCACTCCTATCCAGGTCAACACTACAGCCCCTTTGTTCTGCCCAGTCTCTGCAACTGTAGGAGAGAAGAGAACTTTTTGGCAAAGGTTTTAGAGAGTCTGAGGAGTAAAAACAAGAGGTGTGCTCAGTGGTGATGCACCAGCCAAGCTCTAATGGAGCCATCCAGTATACGCATAAATCGAGATTTCTTCAGAGGCTTTTCATCCAGACAAACCAAAGCAATGGCACAGGTTTCCCAGGGAAGCTGTGGATATCCCACCACTTGAAGAGCCGGATTGGATGGGACTTCAAGCTTCCTGGTCTAGTGGAAGGTGTTCTGGCCATGGCAGGGAGATTGGAATTCCATGACCATTTAGGCCCATTCCAACCCAAACTGTTCTACGATTCTGTGATTTTTAGAGAGGGGAAAAACTCCTATCTCTACTGTCAGGATGGTCTCATCCAAATTGGATATATCTACTCCAAAATGGGATTACCTACCTAGCCAAGTAATTTTAGGAGGTTAGTTAATACACTTCTTCCTCTTTCATTCTCAAAATAGCTGAATGCTTTCAGCTTGTACTGAAAGTAAGTAAAGGGATCAAATATATAAATTAGCTGTAGCATGGAAAAAATCTGATTAAATGGTTAAATGTTTGGCGCTGTTCTAAGTAACTAAAGGCGGGATATTAAAATTAAGAATTTCAAGTAGCCTTGCTTATAAATAGCTCTTCTGTAGTATATAAATACTAATGTAGTGTGTAAATACCAAAATACACAACAGCATGCTGACACATACAAACACATTTGCTGCATCCCAGAATACACATTTAAAAGACTGAAATGCAACAAATTTGTTTGTAAAGGAGAAATATATTTAAGATCCTTCTAAAGGACTTTTCCTTACCACCTTTGTTCCGTTTTCCATTTGGCCCATGTATATCAGTCACTTGTTAAAAAAACAGTCCTAAAAAAATGTTTGTTTTTTTCTCTTCACTGAGAAAGGTTCTGTGAACTTAAAAATCTCCCTGTGAAACAATTTTTTTTTGTTTGAAAGGCATTTCTAAGCCCCATTTCCCCAATGCAGGACACACTATGACATGGGATGCTCTAGATGGGGCTCTGCCTTGTGGAGACCCTCACACATCATATGGTCAAACAGGTGTTGAGACAATGCACACCTCTTCACTGTCCTTTAGCACAGGATAGGTCTGTGTTGTTCACACAGGTTCACAAACCTGTCTTGCAAAGCTGAGGACCTTAAAAAACTCAGACTATGTGGCAGGATAGCACTATACACATATAAATAGAGAAAGCATTAAAACAGGGCTTAGGAAGACTGAATTGTTTCCCTGGTGTAATCAGTCCTGCTGAGTGACTTCACAGTCACTTCAGTCCCTTGTACTTCAGTTTCCTAAGCTGTTAAGTGTCTCTTACATTTCTGACAGCTTAGTGGTAAAGATTTTTGAGCTTGGCAGGTAAAAAGCCTCCAGAGGGGTTTAAGCTAAGCAGCCTCCCTCACACCACTGCTTACTGTGGAAATTACTCTGCTGTTTCCTTGAAGGGGTGGGGGGGGGAAAGTACAAAAATCTCAGCAGGAGGACATCAGATGAGAAAACCAAACCCTAGTGAGCAGATGGGGAGGTTGGTGTTCATCCTCCCTAACTAAATTTTATCAACTATAAAATGCCTGCCTCTGTACAGTGACTCTCTCTAATCACTGGGGAGAAATGGATGTTTCCAGAACATGCTTTAGCTCATCACCATGAGCATCAAACCCACATGAGGAGTCTTCTGCCCTGGGACAGTCTGTTTCTCTGCTGACTACAGAGAGTTGAAGGTATCTCAGTTTTAGATTAATTTGAACCAGATGAGATGAATCCCTCCCAAAATTACTACAGTAAAGAAACTGTATGTCTTCAAAATATTTTCTACCTTTCCCTTTCCAGCTGGTTTTGAATGCTTACCAGTCTGAGATCTCAGAATTATTGAAAGCCATCTGCTTTATTCTGCTGGGTGTTGTGAACTTTATTCCCAAATGCAACTTAGGTAACCCCAAGTACTAGTCTCCACATACCAAATGTTTTGAGAGGCTCGGAGGGCAATGTGCTGCCTTGCTTTTGCAACCAATGAAGCAGAATATCTCAGTGCCCCCCTAAAACTCACCATTCCCTCAGTGCAGTGAGTGTGGTTGTGCTATGAGGACCTCCTGGGAGAGCCAGAAGCAGCTGCCCATTGAGTAGTCACCACCATCCTGACACCAAAGCAGGTTCATTCCAGGTGGGAAGACACCAAGTGGGAGTGGAGAAATCAACTGAAGGCAAAGGGAAAGAGCTGTTTAATGAGGCCCTTTCTAGGCTATGTTGCTTTGTGTTTTGAGTGTGTTTGAACGTGTGGCTGTTTGCCTTGCAGAGGGATGCCCTGGCTTGTGCAATGGCAATGGCAGATGCACTCTGGACATGAACGGCTGGCACTGCGTCTGCCAGCTGGGCTGGAGAGGAGCAGGCTGTGACACTTCCATGGAGACGGCATGCGGTGATGGGAAAGACAACGATGGAGGTAGGACACGAGCACATGTGATATGTCAGGCTTCACAGAGCCTATAAACCTCTCACAGTGAACAGTCATCTGGACTTGATTCTGCAGGGCAGATTGTTTTTTGACAGCTGGTAGAGAGCAGACAGCAAAATCTGCCAGGCTGACTCAGCCAGAGTGGATTGGAATTCAAATTAAATGGGTTTGGATCTGGG
This sequence comes from Molothrus ater, assembly GCF_012460135.2. NCBI lineage: Eukaryota > Metazoa > Chordata > Aves > Passeriformes > Icteridae > Molothrus > Molothrus ater. The sequence goes on from NC_050479.2 coordinate 85,576,118, forward strand.
GTGCCAGGGCTGAAGAGGGACATTTGTTTGTCTTCAAATCAAGTCCATAGAGCAGAGAGCAGGCGGAGGCTGTGCACCTGTCCAGTCCCTCTACTCCAGCCAAGTGGCTCAGCAGTGACACGATGGGACCACCTCAGGCAGTGAACATCCCTGACTGTTCAAACTTTGCCCTCACTGCCTGAGGCTTTCATCAAGGCTCTGCAGTTGGTCACTACTGACTTTGTATGGATATTTTTCATAAACTTAGAGACTTGGGTGACTGATCCCCATGCCCACAAGCCATCCAATCCCTCTCAAACCATGTTTTATTGATTACTGTTCCATATGTAATGATGTCAGGCCTGTGAATAATAGCTCTGTGTAATGCAAACTTAATATTCAGAGTTATCTCATTACAAAGGAAACTGTGGTGCAGTGTGAAGGTTTGAATTAGAGAGCAGGAGATGAGATATTAACTTTAAGGCATAAGGGAGACTGCATAATTTGTTGTGTTGTCACTCAGCAAAAGGCTTTGTAAACCACAAGTCTGGGCCAGGACCCAGACTGTGAAGTGGAGACTGCATTTTGCAAGCCTCTGTTTTATCATATTCACAAGAACAGTACAGTTTAAAAAAAATAGCCAAGCCAAGTCTGTGATTATCTGCTTCACAACAACTGTGATTCTATTTGAATATTTAAAATACTTCTACACATCTGGCATGGCAAATGGACCAAATTAGCCCATTAGAAAAGATGGAAAAATTTGAGTACCATACAAAGAGTACACACTATAAAACAAAGATGGCTTTTTACCTCATATGGAACTGAATATCACTGTACTTGTCTTTTCTATTTACAGCTGACACAGGGCAGCAATAAAGGTCATCACATCAGATGTGTAAAAGTATGGTAAATAGACCAAAGGTCAGTCCCAGTTTCCATGGAAAAAAATAACCAGCAAAAGCCGTGTGAAGTTTTTAGTAAGAGAGACAGAAGGAGTAATCCAGCCTAACACACCATGTAAATCATAACTGTATGATATCACAAAGAGCATGAAAAGACCCTGAGCATCTCTTTATATCTCCTGAATCAAGGGTTAACCTTTTTACCTGGGTTACCCTCACCTTGAAATGAGCTGCCTTGCAAGCCTGCAGGACAGCAGATGTACACGGGAGAGACAAAAGGCATTGACGGGTTTACAAGTTAGTGCACATGAACTACTAACTGGCATTTGGTGAACCTGTGTGGAGCAGTGGTGTGCACAGCAAGAACAGAGCAACTGATAGGTTGTAACTTATTTGTGGCAGCTTGTTCATGTGTCAGAGCCCACAAATGGGTGTTGACTTTACTCTTGGTACGCTCAAAAAAAGAAAATGTACATGGTGTGCATTACAGATTACAGATAATCAGTCATACACTGTGCCTTTGATTTGGCTGTATTACTGCTAAGGGCTCTCTTCAATGAGCACTGTGCCTTCTCCACCTTTTGGAATTCTGTCACATACACTGGAGTGATGCATGCTCAGGGCTGAAGAAAGGTGGTTTATTTTGGTTCACTGGAAAGGATCCAAACGTGGGATTTGCTCATGAATGTTGGTAATGGAGGTAGAAGTCCTTCCATGAAGCTTTAGAAGTCAAACAACTGACCTAGTCAAAATGGATATCACGAGTGGTGAGAAAGAGGTTAGTGGGCCTGTTCACAGTACCGGGGGGTTCACTCTGCCTGAGCTCATACCTGGCTCCTACTCTGTGGTGTCAAGTGTCTGCTAATCAAAATCTCTGCAGCCGGAAATTCCTCAGGATAATGGGAGCTGAAGTCAGAAACTTTTTCATCAGCTGCCAGCCTAATCATACCCTGAGGGAGACGGGTGCTAAATTACAGGGTGCGTTCGGCTCTTAAATTTGGAGGCTGTTCAGATAAACAATAACAAGCTGAGCAGGAGTCACTCAGAAAGAAACTTGGTGAAATTTAATCTTTGTTAAGGCTAGTAAAAAGTTGTTTCTGAGTGCAGTTCCCTCTCCACAAAGTGTCATTTATCAAAGCTAGCACTTAGGTTTCACACCCAGGTCCACTTTGTTTACACTTTTAAAAACCAAGCCCATCAACTTGAAAGAAGCTGTAGCGAGTAACTGAGAGCAGGTGATCATCCAGTATCAGTTAAGGAAAAACAGTGCAATGACAGAGCTGTAACAATCTGGGTAAAAGGCCAAGATTTTGTACATTTGACCTAAGAGGCCACCTGTATTGCAACAAACAGAAGGTGTTTCTTTAAATCAAGATGAGAAAAGTGGTTCTTGCCTCACTTCAGCAAAAAATAACCTCTAATTCATGGCTGCAAACACTCACTACCTAAGAGTAGGTGTGACAGGTAGTACCTATATGTCTCACCCCACACTGACTGTTCTGTCATGTACTTGAAGAATAAGTTTGAAAGTTTAAAAAATCAAGGAAATTATCTTCTGTGACAAGTCCTAAAAGTAGAGTTAATGGCATTTGATAATACCTTGAGAAGAGTCTGGTATTCCATAGGCTAAATATGGGCTCTGTTGCATTGGTAGACTCCTCTGTTAAGAACATAGTGTACGGGAAAAACTGAGGGGAAGAGAGGATATTCTTAACTAATCTCATGAATATACGGTTGAACAGCAAAGCTGTGTTACCTGTCCTTGTTCTGGAGAAATCATCTAACTGTTTGAGAGCCAGAGTTGTCCAGTTCTCCATTTCAATGAGTTTGCATGAAGAGAAAATCACACTGAGGTGAAATCATGACAGGACTACAGATGTTAAATGAAATTGCTCATTTGGTCTAAAAGTTCAACACAGTTACTTTATTTGAGGGTCTTTGTTGTTCTTTGGGGCTTCTCCAGAGTAGCCAAGTCTTCCAGGTAGGGTGAAGCTTGCTGGTTTTCCAGGAACTGGAACCGACCCGTCCTTCATTTTCTGCTTTAAACAATTCCTGTTCCTGAGCAGCTAGCTCAACTCTGTCAAACTTGAATCTACCTTACTTGTGGAAGGCAAGAGGCAATATTTTTCTCATATGAAAAATATGTCTGAAATGACAGTGTTCACAATATTATCTAAACCTTCATGTTCATTAGCAGTTTCTGTTCAGTTGTCTGCTTTTCTCCACTGCCTCTTCCCAACTGAAATACGTCCAAAGGTGAGTGTTAGTGGTTAAGGGATTAAATAGGTAGATAGATGGCTAGATAGATAGATACCCTTCCCAGTCAAATAAGCCTGGCTTGTCAAAATATATATTGCACACCATTAAATAAAACTATAGAAACTTCATTTTTCTTAGCTGTCATCTGGTCAACAATCTTCCTTTGGGACTGAGAGAAATAAACCATCCTGCATTCTTTTTCTGCAAGAATTGTATTAGCGAAGCTCCTTCCCCTCAGTTTATGTCTCATTTAGCCTAGGACAAACAGAGAGTTCCAATGTACCCATGGCCCCATTTTGCCTTTGCAAGTTCAGTCTGTGCTCCACCAGATGCTTCCCAAAAGCTAGCAGGTGGAGCCATTTGTATGCTTTCCTTGACTTATCCTCCTGGACCAGAACAACTAAAGGTTGCCTTAATCTCCCATCCCTGGAGCAGTGATCAGGTCACTTCAGGGACAGTGTAATTCAGGAATGGTTTCTCTGAGGCAAATCAGTGATGTTTGTTTAACTGTACCAAAGCCCACTGGCAGCTCCACAGTGCCTTGCCCCATTCAAGGATCAGGTAGTGCTTGTGGTAAGGTGGAGACTTACATAATGCTTTGGAACAACAGCATTTCAAATCTTTCACAAGAGAAACTTTGGCACAGCACTCTGGCCTTCTTAACACCCATGTGTTCACCATCTGTCCACCACATGCCAAATAGTGTTAGAGAGCTGGCAGAAGTCTGCACTGATCTTTGCAGTGCATAGGGGTTACATCTGAAGTTAGTCTCAGGGTTTTAAAGGGAACAGTAAAGAATCCAGGAGAACCCCAGAATGCAAGCCTTTGTCTTTGCAAATGGTTGAGCTGCAGACAAAGTAGTGGGGTGCTTTCTGATGCTTCCTTTCTTCTTTTTGCCCTCATGCCCTTGGCTTTAATAGATGAGAAGATTGTCTCCTGGGCGTGGTGTGTGAGCTGTCTGCTTCCTCAAAACCATAAAAAATTACACAATAATGTGCTGGCTACATTTGTGGAGGGAAATACTGAGATCTGACTGCACCTGGGAAAATAGCCATCATAAATTATCATTTATCATCACAGATAGATCTAGTCAAACAACAGGGTCATCTTGGAGGAGCCACAAAGCACTGCTAAAAGGATTAGAAAGCCTGCTGTACTTAAAAGATTGGGTAGCTGGTATAATTTGTTAGAAATCACCCAGCTTCTCTTCCTCTGTTTCATGGTGACTGTTAATTGACTCGTCCTCAGATAAAATGACCAGTTCACATTTTCAGGTTTCAGCTCTTTGCTGATTTTGTGTTGGATGGTAATACAGGGTGTCTCCTGTGGCTGGTTGTTGGCAGCAAGGCTGGCAGGAGGGCATTGTTAACCCAGGGCATTCTGGCATCCTGGAGCATGTGTTGATCATGCCATTGGAGAGGATTATGTATTGTGAACGGGAGGGTCTAGCAGTGTCTTGTCTTGACACCTTGGGAGAGCTCCTGGTACTTTGAAGGAGTCCTTAATGAAATGCCTTTGATTAATAGATTCAGAAAGAAGATATGAAAATGCTCTCTGTGTTGAGGGAAACCTACCATTGTCTGCTGAAATGAGAGAGCTAAGTTATGGGAAGGAGGCACTGCTTGTACACAAAATGTAACAGAGGTGACATGAACCAGCTTCAGAAAAAAACAGATTGGACACTTAAATCACAAAGCATTTCTGCACTTCAAAAGATGCTTAAACAGAGTTTGAGCACCAGTGTTTAAAGCAGAAATTCAGGAAAGCTCTACCAGACCTACTTTAGCATCTAAGGGAAACCGCTGCAACTTCTGTGAGACAGAAAGTCCCCTTAGAATCCTAAGGTTTTGCACTGACTATGCGGAACATTGCATAGACTGCATGGCCACTTTCCTCTTGACCAGGATTTGAGAAACATGCCAATATCTGAGTTATCTGAGACCACTTTCCAAGATGTTTTCAAATGATTGCTTAAATTGGCTTGGATTCAGTCAGAGCATGTTAGGGTGAACTTTTCAACAGTAGCTTAACACTTGCAGCACTTGCCAGGAAAGTGAGAGACCTTGGTGACAAGGATCTCTCAGCTGCTGAGGGTGTGAAACCACTGTTCCCACCAAAAACATTTATAAGTTCTGAGTTACTTTTGCTCAGAGGAATCACTTTTAAGATGTGCTTTGACTCCTGAAGGAGGCAGTTTCAGGTACACTATTGCATGACAGTCGATCAGGTTAATTGTCACAGACATCTTTTCATGAAAATCCTTTCATTAGGATTTTTCCTGCTGAGAAGCTGAGAAGCTTTAGCAACAAAATGTAGACAATGGTTATCTGCTGCTGTGGAATGCAACAGGTCCATCTGTGATTGGCCCATCTTGGATGTTTACAATTAATGGCCAACCACAGCCCAGTTAGCTTGGACTCTCTGTCCGAGACACAAACCTTTATTATTCATTCCTTTCTATTCTTAGCTTAGCTAGCCTTCTGAGATGAAACTTTTCCTTCTATTCTTTTTACTATAGTTATAATGTAATATATATATCATAAAATAATAAATCAAGCCCTCTGAAATATGGAGTCAGATCTACGTCTCTTCCCTCATCCTGAAAACCCCTGTGAACACCATCACAGTTAATCAACTTGTGCTTACTGCCCTGTCCAAATGCTAGTCACAGAATCATAGAATATCCTGAGCTGGAGGGGACTCATAAAGATCATCGAATCCCAGCTCCTGGCCCTGCACAGAACAACCTCTACTCTGTCAGGTTTGGTGCTGTGACCACTTCCCTGGGGAGCCTGTTCCAGTACCCAGCTACCCTCTGGGTGAAGAACCCTTTCCTAATAGGCATCCTAAACTTTCCCTGACACAGCTTCATGCCACTCACTCGGGTCCTGTCACTGGTCACCACAGAGAGGATATCAGTGCCTGCCCCTCCTCTTCCCTTTGAGAGGGAACTTAAAACCATGATGAGGTCTAGCCTCAGTCTCCTCCAGGCTGAACAAGCCAAGTGACCTCAGCCACATCTCATACAGCTTCCCATCCAGAGCCTTCACATTCCTCACAGCCCACCTTTGTACACTCTCTAATGGCTTAATACCTTTCTTATATTGTGGTGCCCAAAGCTGCACACAGGCCTTGAGGTGAGGCCGCCCCAGTGCAGAGCAGAGTGGGACAATCCCCTCCCTCACCCAGCTGATGATGCTATGCCTGATGCACCCCAGGACACAGTCTCTCCTAAGCTAGAAAAGGCCCTCACACGCCTTGCTCAGCTTCATGCAATTCCCTCAAATCCTAGGTTGCTTGGTTTATATGCTGCTTTGCTGGCTGTTAAAAATCTGCTTGGAGAAAGGAAGAAGCCCATGAAACCAGCTGCATCAACTCTATTCTCCAGAGCAGTGATGAGCTGCGGGATGCTGTGAACTTGTAGATTCTAAACACATTATTACAGGTCTGGTTTATGCCAGACAGTGGTGATTATCATGTGTTTCCTGTCATTTCCTCCTTCCACTTCCTTTCTTTCTCTATTCAGATGTTTTTTTAAAGAATGTAGCTCTGGATTAGGATGAACATTTTGCAGAGTCTTTCTGTAGTGACTACCCCCACAGAGGTTCTGCACAAGAGCCCAAGGAGTCCTGTAATTCAAACACTTAACTGCTATTACATATGACTGTGTTATTTCAAATTCGCAAACAAGTGCTGAAGACTTAGAGAAAGAAGTGAGGGCAATTCCTTTCCCAGGCAGCCAGCAATCTAATTTAGCCCAGATACAAGCAGTGAGAAGCTTATTCAGGTGAAATCAAAACAGAGCAGGTGGGATAGAAGGAGCAAAGAGAATATGAATAGCTAACATGAACACAGGGAGTTAACAGTCATATTGCCATTGTTCCTTACAGTTGTGTTTTGTTTTCCTTTGTCTCCTTAAAGGGGAACCAAAAGCTGCAACTCTTGTTGAATAAGTAAAATTTATCTTTGAAAGCACTGGAGTAAAATCCATTTATTCCCCAAATCCAATTCAAGTAAATGGAGTGTCAGTCCTCAGCTCAGGAATTGGATCAGAACATCATTATTCCTGTAAAACCTTTATCAGCACAAACATCCACGTGAACAATAACTTGTTTGTGTAAGTACCTTTAGAGCCTTCCTCTAAACCAGTTTAGATTAGAACTGAAAGAGTAAAACCTGATTTGCTCAGGGGTAAGACTAAGACTTTGTTATCTTTACCTTTGAGCATTTACATTTAAAACCTTTCCCACCCAAACTCTCCCAATAATTCATCCAAAAGCATCACAGGACAAGACAGTGTCCCCACAAAAAGTGATAATGTTGCCTGATGAATGGCACAAAAAGAGAACTGAAAGATAAGAACTGGATGAGGCAAGAGACACGATTATTTGTATAATCAGTGCATTTTATTCTTTTGTTGCCAGTGGAAATTCTCCCATGGGAGACAATGGGGTTTTATTGTTGGTTTTACTTCCTAGTTTTGCTTTGCCGAATACAGTTTCTCATAGAGGCTCATCCCATTGCAGTCAGTAACAAAAAGTGTCATGGTCTTTGGCAGGAGCAATCCTTGAGTTTGTCATGTGTGCTGTCCCAGATTCACCCTAATCAGGCTCCTTAAGCTCACCTCCCTCTGACTGCCTGCCTGCCTGGGGCTCCCAGAGTGTGTCACAGTTCACAGAATGCTCTCTGTGTACAAACAGGTCCATCCCTACCCATGGCCTGCCTGTTCCCTGACACTTGACATGCAGCACCCTGTCAGAGTCTGCTTAAACACATAATAACACCACCTCTGGCTGCAGGTTATTTGCATTCTGTTGGTGATGTTAGCATAACTGATTTTTGTTGCTGCATCCATAACTCCGTAAAAATGCTCAATAATTCAGTCTCAGCCACTTAAGACACTGCCCATTAAATCAGCCAACACAATTGTAGGGCCATGAAAAGTCACAGCTAATTGGAAATTTTATTAGCTTTCAAGATCAGCTCTTAGCTGATCTTGTTTACTGCAGAAGCAACGTCTCAAAATCAGGCCTTTGTTTCTGTACAAAGCTCTAATTCTTGACACCTTTTGGGTGCTGCATGGCAGTGAGTGAGGAACTTGGAAGCTGACTGCATGGACATGAAGGAGAAATGAGACTACTGTGGGATTTGTGAGCACTTTGCAGCCACCAAGTGCAGCAACTACTCAAGGAGGGCAGGGACAGCAAGTAGCTCCATTACTGCTGAAGAGTAATTATTTTGCAGGAATTTTAAAACATCTGGTTGGTTTGGGTGGATTTTTTTTTTGCATGCATCATACAGACAAACATCATAAAGGACGTGATTTTCAGAAAGTGATGGGTCATGAGCAGTGTTTGAAAGCCAAGTAATTTTAGCTCCTCTTAAATTTGGTATCCAGGTGACTATTTGTGGAAGGCAGTGATGATAAGGAGTATCTTGTGAAATTCTTGAGTGAGGTCAGTATTTCCATCTGTTGTCATTATCTAGTGTTGCTGTCTTGATAGTCATAGCGAGTGTTTAAAGTCAGTTGAAATCAGTTGTTCTCCAGCTGGCATTATGCAAATGTTACACTCATCAGGCTGAGGTCCTGCTCCAAGAAGACACAGATACCGTTGGTGTTCAGCCCCTTCCATGAAACAATGCTCCCATGGAGAAAAAGCTGAGCATACATTGCAGATACAAAACTTTAATGACAATTGTGGTTATTTCATTGGGTTGTGCTGACACTTCAGAGCCCTTTGAGACTAGAACAGATGTTTTGTGAACAGAAAATAAAAAGACAGTCTCTACTCCCAGGGAGTTTGCAGTCTAAAGTAGTAGTTTGAAGAGCTCACTAATGGGAATGGTGGATTTGCAGTCTTTAAGGGAGTCAGAGCCTCATTCTAAAAAAAAATTGCAACTCCACCCACAAGATAAGAGCTAGATAAGTCATCCCAAAATAAAACGCACTGTATAGTGATATAAAGAGTGCAGATTACCTGATAAAAATGGTCTTAGTCCCCTAAAATACAATGTTGGCTGAATAAATTGGAGCTGCTTTATCCTCAATGGCAGAAAAGAAAGGGTTTCTGCTGAGCCAAATTAATTTTCCTTCATGTCCCTCTCTACAGGGAATGAGCCAGGGCTCACAAGATGACCTGTCGAGATGCCATCCACTCTGCTTTATTCTCTGATTACTTGAATGTTAGTGAAAGATGCAAACCACTGAACACATTATTTACCAGATGTGACAATGTCTTGCCAGTGGCTCCCTTTTCACAACAACAGTGGTTTGATTCACCCCATGGTAACTCTAAGATTGCAAAAAGGTAGTTATTTCAGGCTTCATGCAAAGGAAGTAGGACAAAAGAGTTTGGGTTTGGTTTTAGCAGGACTGTCAAAGGATATATATGTGTATATAGAATGCATAAACAGTCTCAAGATGTCTCAAAAATTCCCGTTGCTTGGAAATCAGAAGGAACACAAGAGATGTCTTAAAATCTGGCTTAGTGACACATCTCTGAATTAATTTGTTAATTGGAAGGCATCCATGATTGAAGATGTTTCTGTAGGGATCCCTTGGAATTGGTTGTTGTATCCAGCCCTACTCAGCATTTTTATTATTGTCTTAGAATATAGTTTACTTCTCTCCTGGTAAAATTTTTAGGTCACCTAAAGCTCAGTATGGTGGTAAATAACGTACCCGATCATTTTGACACAGAGTGATCTGACTCACATCACTGCAAGGTCACAAACAAAATATATCATAATGCAGCAAAATGCAAAACAGCCCTGGGAACAAATAAAGGATGTTATACTGGAGGGTTGAGAGATTCTTGAGAAGCAATGACTCAGAACAGGATTTTGAGGTCACTGGAGGTAATTGTCTCAACATGAGTTCTCAGTGCAAGGCTTTTGTACCTTCACCTCTGTGAACCTTAGGAGTATAGAAGCCCAAAAATTCTTTGGGGAAGAGGAAGTGGTCTCTTTTCTGCACCCAATATTGCTGACATAGTGCTGTGTCCAGTGTTGGTGTCCACACGTAAAAGATGTGAAATTACTGGAAAGAGATCAAAGGATGTCATACACCAAAACATCCAGTGGATGGGAAACAAACCTTAAACTGGGAATTTTGTTCTTCCTCAGCTGTTCAGAGAAAAGATTTGAAATGAAACAACAAGGATTTTTATTCTGTGTGGAGGTACTTGCACATGGAAAAGACATCAGAGCATGCAGGGCAGAAGGAACTATGGTAACTTTATGGACAAAGGTCAGACAAGACCAGTTGTGGGATACCAGAGTTAGACAAATCCAACCTTGAAATATGACACAGTTCCCTAGCAGTAATTAAGCATTTCAGAAGTTTCTTGGAGGAAGTGGTTGACTCACTGTAATCAGCTTTCTTTGGTATATGAGATATTTTTCTAAAACACAGGATTTAATCCAGTTCTAGATGGGAAAAAAATCAACAGCCTATGGGCATAAGAGGTCAGACAAGCTGATCATATTAGCCTTAAAACATATGAATTGCAGTAATCCCCCTGTGCAAGACTTTAAACTTCTCACAGAGATAATTCAGCAACACATTTGTTCTCTGCTTTGAAGTGCCATGGTCATATTACAGTTATACTTAATTAAGGAAGCTGTCACTTTTTAAAACCAAGGGCTGTATAAAGGCATCCATAACTAAGAACTTACTATGCAGCCTACCTGTGCTCTGGGAGCTACTGGAGTTAGGAATCCACATGCAGGTGATGGGTCTCTGTGGCTTTGCTGCTGCTAAACTTGGGGTGCAGAGAGCATTGACCCCATGTTCACCTTTCTCTGTTACCTGTCTGAAAAATTTGCTTTGATCTCTTATGAAAATTCACCTTTATGCTTTATGGATTTCAAAGGTGTTTTGAATTACAACTTCATATTGTTTTGTTGAATTGGACAGTTAATGCCAGAGTTATGGGTCAGGAGCTTCTCGCAAATGTCACTTTATCCTCACTCTTCTGATGGATCCAGTGAGAGATCTCAGGGCATGGAAAGTCATAGCTGTGTACACTGTCATTATATCTGCTGACAAGTTGCTGTAGGGTACCACTCGGATGACTTTTGGACCATACAATAAAAAACCCCAAGAAAACAGTACGCACAGACATCACTACTTATGATCTTGTAGATTAACTCTTGCTGTTCTGCATGACCCAGACAAAAATAGCTATTACATTTTCCTAAGCTAAAGAAATGCTTTGTCCTGAAACTGCTTTTGGTATTAGAGGGAGTTGAGTAGCTAAACACCATTTCAGCCCTCAAGTGCCTTCATGAATTTAGGACATCAGTGACAAACCTTTCTGGTGTAGTTTTCCTCAATTTATTCCATTTAGGTCCAAAACACATTAGTTGAAAGTCTTATCTGCAGATGAGTCCTCATCATTCTCACCTGTTCAAAACATTGTCCTCTGCATCTATTCTTCAAACAGTTATCTACAGTTTCCTGCAAAGACAACATTTTCTTGCTGTCTTGCAGCTTCAGGCCTCAAAACACATTTCTGATGCCTAGAAAAAAGACAGGTTAATGAAGAGGTATGGTACAGCTGGTTTGCTATCCTTTCAGCCAAGTGTCTGTAGCCTTAGAAAACATTATTAATGTGTATGAGAAAATGACAACATTTTATCTTGCTTGAAATTGTAGTCAATATAGTAACAAGGCTGGTTTGTTGTTTGTTTTTCTTTTCTTTTTTTTTTTTTTAGTAGGTAGCTGTGACTAAGCCTGTTGCATCTAAGCTGGGCAGTGTTCTGTGAATGGTCTCTCAAACTCCATCTGAGATTTGACCTGCCAGAATCCTACTGATCTAATCATCTGCAGCAAGCAATTTTTTTAATGGGCAAAGAAATTCTAATTAGTTCTTTTTCATTATCACTAGTCATCAAGAGAAAAGGCCAATGGATAGGTTTAGTGTCCAAGATGAACCTTTTTGTGTGGCAATTTTGTAAGGAGTTATAAAGATGTAGAGATGTTAGGACAGACAGAGGTGTGGGTAACAGATGGGATTTTTCAAAGCACTGTTGCTGGCTTAATAGTGCTCCCATTACCATTAATGGCAAGTCCAGAGCACTTGTGGAAATGACCCAGTGTCTGTGTTTGTGTGTGTGTGTGTGTGTATGTGTGCACATTCGCATTGTCTTTGACCTACTTGGAAGCTCTGGGAGCCCCTACCAGGCTTGTTCAGCTTTCTGTGTGTGAGTAACCACGTGAAATGATGATGTCAGTGATGTTATAAACACTAAACTATTCCAGGATTGGAACAGGTATAACTCAACAGAATCCAAGTCCATGATGTGTGAGCCATCTTAAGTACTAGAACAATGAAAGATGCGATTTCATCCTATTTATATTGCAGTAAATACAAAATAATGCCAATAACATTAGTGAAAGGACTTCTAATTCATACTGGTAAAAATGGGACAAAATGGAAGCTCACAAACGGTAATAATAACAAAATGTCTTGTTTTAATTTACTGTTTCTTTGAGATTAAAAAATCCATTATCCTGAAAACTAAAGATTTCATCCCACTTCAGGAGGGCTCTGCCTCTCAGGACAGTGTTGCTCTCCAGGCACGTTCATTTCTTGCCTCTCTGCTGGAGTTGTTAGTAGGATGCTTGCTGTAAAGGTGGTGTCTGTGACATATGGAGCTCTCAGCAGCTACACAGAGACCAACCACTCATTTCACATAGGTCTGGGAACAGCCATCACATGGTAGTAATTTTCATTCCCTGTCAAACTGTCTTGCTTGAACTGATGAGTTGGAAGTGAAGGGCTCCGTATCCCATTACCCCAGAACAAAATCATCCAGTTCCCTTATCTGATTTAAAGATCTGTCTCTACTACATGCTAACAACTTTTATTGCTAAATGTGATGCTTCATCAAACCTCTTTTGAGCTTTTTTTGGTATTTCTTTTCCTGTCACTGCTTTTTACTGTGCTGTTTGCAATGAGCAGTGGCATCTCCAAATGAATGGGGCATGTTGCTATGGTGGTGGGAGGGGAAGTGCCTGCATTTCATGGCTTGACAGATATGCAAACCCTCATTTTACTGGAGTACACTCAGCAAGCCTTTTCATGTGTGTCCACTGCTATTATTGTTGTTACTATTAATTTAATGGTGCTGAAAGTGCAAGATTTGTATCCTGAGAGTTTGAGGTCATCTGTTACTCTGTGTTGGTATCAAATCAATGTGACCAAGGTCAAAAGAGATCATACCTTCCCAGCAAAATATCTTTACTTTCTACTCTATTTTACTAAGTTACATGTATAGATCTCTCTGCAGCCGTGTAGATACCATGGCTTTATTCACTATTTAGTCCTGCTGAAAGCAAACCTGGTAGCTTTGGTGTGATGCAATTATTAGAAGAGGGGTTCAGAAGTTGTGTATTTTGGCAAAAAACCCCATAACCATCTTTGGGGGCTCTGGAGTTAGTTATCAAAGTGACTGAGTTGTGGAATGGCACATCCTAGGATTAATCTAAAATATGCTTTTTTGAGAGCCCAGTGTCATATATGAGTTTTCATGTATTGCATACTACTGCATATTTATGTTATGTATTAATGTGTATTTTGAGTTCCTTAATGTGACTTTAAGTGACCATGCCTTACTCAATGTTGATGAAAATCCACATTTCTCTATTGTGTGGATTGGAAGGAGTTCTTGCAACCTGAAGCCTGCAGCACTCCATGTTTCCATTGCTCTAAAATGTTCCTTACCCTTCTGTAGATGGCCTGGTGGATTGCATGGACCCAGACTGCTGCTTGCAGCCACTGTGCCACGTTAATGCACTGTGCCTGGGCTCCCCGGACCCCCTGGATATCATCCAGGAGACGCAAGCCCCCGTCTCCCAGCAGAGCTTGCATTCCTTCTATGATCGAATCAAGTTCCTGATTGGCAAGGACAGCACTCACGTCATCCCAGGAGACAATCCTTTTGAAGGCGGGTAAGTGAATTTTGGAGTTGATTCAGTAAGTGGTGAAGCATAAGCCACTTGGCCATTTTAAGACATGGAAGGGCAGCAAGACGCAGAATAATGAAAATTGTTTGGATGAAGTAGATACCTGAAGGCTTTTGTGGTTGATGTAGTTCTGCTGACTGTCTCTTCACCTACAATTTCCTGCCAGCCAGTATGGCAAGATGCTCCTCTTCCAACATATATGACCAGTTCCATGTTTCCTCACTTTCCTTATTTCAAGGAGTGAAAGGCATCCATTCAGCTCTTCTAGATGAAGTGATTGACATTGTGCACAAGTATCTCCTAAAGAGCAGTAACAGATCTTCCTTTGACAGAGACAAAAGAGAAGGAAACTAAAATGCTATTAGCAATCTATAGTGTGAATATTAGAGACTTCAGAAGAACTGAGGAAAATCATACCATCTAGGGATGGCTGTTAGAGTGATTTGCAATATAAGCAATCAGGTTGAATATAGATTGGTTTTAAAATGAAGAAATTCTTTATCGCTGCAATCATCATCAAGAAACAGGAACTGGGAAACAAAACATAGCATTTCACTTCTGTGACTGCATCTCAGGATTTTGGTTTAAGTATATTACAATCTGTCAGGGCTGATCATCCCTGAAAATCATTTCTTGTAGCAGGGTAACTGGGGTGTCAAATTCCTAGATCACTCAGTGTCTGCCCTGAATGGTGCCTTTCAGAAGTAGTGACCCTGATCCTAGAGGTGGCTGTCAACGCGTAGGTTTGAACTCTGTTGAGCTTCACCTAGTCATGAACTGCTTACTTTCAGCTTTCCCACACACAGCATTTAATAGGTTGGCACTGAAAATACACAATCCTCATGTTTGTGTGGGTATTTATTTCAGCACTTACATCTCAAGTGGCCTCTCAGGCCCCTCTAGCTCTAGCTTTTCGTGGAGGGACACTGCCAGCATCTCTTGGGTACCAGCTCCCATATATTGCCTGTTTTGGTAGTCTACAGGCTGACATCATCATCACAGCAGTGTCAGGAAATTGGCCTGATGTGATATTTGCCCTGATACTTGTTGCTTCCAAGGTCTTCAGAGTTCAAGAAAACTGACAACAGTGACT
The DNA here is from genome assembly GCF_012460135.2 of Molothrus ater. NCBI lineage: Eukaryota > Metazoa > Chordata > Aves > Passeriformes > Icteridae > Molothrus > Molothrus ater. The sequence continues at coordinate 85,591,326 of NC_050479.2, forward strand.
CAGATTATAACCAAACACTTTTATGTTGCAAATTGTTGTCCTTCATTGGCATTCTGAAGATCGCAGGTACTGGATACTGAACAGTCTGGACTCTGGACAAGGCGTTGTGATTTGTTGCTGTAAAACCAGGCTTCAAGTGCTCACCTTTCATTCTTCTGATGTATTTAGGGTAGCAATTCCTTAACACTTCCACAGAGGACTCTGTTATCAGGTCCATATGTATCCTTTCTGACAGGCAGAGAATTTTGGTACATGCTTAGTGAACTTTCCATACAACTAATGAACTATAGGAATCTTCATATTTGTGCAATAAAATATAAAATTGCAGCTTCTCTTGAAGGGCTGCTTGCATTCAACAGCATACAGAGCTGGGGGGAAATAGTGGGAATTTCTAATTATATAGTGAATTTGTTTCTGAGAGTGCCACCAGAGGATCAACAGCAAGAATGTGTCATTTAGTGTAACATAAATTCTTGCAGGAGTTACGTGTGTTTCATAGGTCTGATGATAGATCTCTATGTAGGAAGGACCTACTAACCATCTGAATTCTGAATCAGGAGAGATTCAGAATTCAAAATGAGCACCTGCTAGCATAAATGTTTGTCTGGTATGTAGGTTACTGGAGTGGAGGAATGCAAAGATTCAGATCGATAGGAAGGGTTTTAATGACTGCTCTTGATTAAATGCAGTGGAAGTAATAAAACTTGTTCTACTTAAGTTAGGATGAAGAATTATACAGAGGTAGCAATGATTTATGAGGTTTCTATTCTCAAGTTATCAGCATAGGGTGTGTGCCACTAAGTGTGGTCTACAGATGTGTCACCTCAAGCTGTGATTGTATTGCATCTCTCAAGTTAAGTATCTTGATTTGTAAGAGTGATTGCAACTAACATTGAAGAACCTCAACAGAAGGTATATTTTTCCCTGAGACAGCACCTGGTCCAGACTCATGAGAGTGTTGGGTTGTTGAAAATGCCACTACTCTTTTGGGATTTTAAAAGACATCACATGTTCCTGTTAGTTCTTAAAGATCTGGATAGACTATAGATCTGGATAAACTCAACCATCGCAAAGGTTTTCTGCTTATTTGGCCTCTCTCTGTAGTTCAGTTGCCTGTTTCACCTCCCAAAAAGCTGGACCTTTGAACAGCTCCTCTGGTCACCCAGGAAATGACAGTGCTTCAGCAGTAGTCAATGACTGATATGTGGGAAAGCATGGGCTGGAACCATCTGGAACCCAGTTAGTCTGGACAGGCAAGATTGCCTGTTTTTGCATGTGTGGATATGCCCTTTATTCAGTAGCATTGTCACTGAAACTTCACCAGTTGCCTTTCCAACAGACAGGTGATAATATCCCTTTTATCCATGGATCCTTACTCGGTGTCTCTATAAAAATCACAGCAGCCACTGGAGGCAAGATGAGCTGTTTTCATCACTTCTTCCAGCTGCTGGCTTAAAAGTTTGTCTGACAAGAGGGAGTTATTCTTACAGAGGGCTCCAGCATCTTGCTTTAGGACAGCCCTCTCCTATTGCGGCTGGGATAATTCGTAAAGTCGTCTCCTTCTTGGTGTAGATCAGGACTGTTGACTGCTGTTCATGGAACTTTCTATATCTTTCTGTCCCAACGCCATCGTCCTCATGGAGTAGGGTTGGAGTTGGATCCATGTCATTTGCTGTGAGCAGTCCCCCATGAGCAGGCAACACAGAGGTGGCGTGGATCTCTGTGTCCTGTGTGTCTGGTATCCTGCATGGGCACCAGAGGCACAGGCACATTCACCATTCAGGTCAGGAACTAAGTGCTCCTCCAGGCTTCACTAGGTCATGGCTGACCGATTATCACCCTGAGGGAACTGGGGCACATTTGCATCCCTGTCTGGCCTGTGCAGAAGTGGCAGCAGCATGAAGGAGGTGACTGAATAGCTCTGCAATATATTTCCTGAGCTTCAAAACCACAGCTAAGCCACTCTTCAGAGAGAACAGCAGTGCAGATCACCTAATGGATACAAATAAATGGATGTCTCATGACAGCTAGCCTTTGAGTGAATTTATTATTGAATTACACTCTGGCTTCTTAAGAAGAAGCTGAGCTGACAAGCTCTCTCACCAGTGCAGAAGAAAAAGAAAGACAATGATAAATTACCCTGATGGATAAAGGCAAAGACCTTGTCTCTTCCCAAATACCAGCAATTATATATTATTCATGTTTGGGAAGAAAAAATAATCATTACCCATATTGAAATGAGTGTTTATGATGATAAAGCAAGTAGCTAAATTAAATTTTGAATGCGCAGAATGTCTTTTCACATCATTTTGATGAACAGATAACAAGTACTCCTCTACTACTTGGTCATTCTTGTATTGATTTTGAAACCACTTACTCTTACTGTTAGCTTTGTTGTTTTTAAGTCATTCTTAGTTGTCCATCACCATAAGGAGTAGCACAAGATGCAGTGGTGTCAATAAGTTGACTATAAAGTAGGATACCTGATATATTTGTTCTCTTTTGAGGGTTCATAAAATGGCAAGAGCAGTCCTGGTCCACAGTCTTTTATGCTAAGTGTTGGCATGGTTAAAGTGCCTCAGAAAACCATGTGTAGAATTGGCACTTTTGTAAAGAGAATTTCAAATCATTCAATTTTGAAGTAAGTGTATTTTATACCCCTCCTTTTTTGAGACAGATTGTGTATATCTACTTGCTGCCAATAATATCAACCTGCTCTGATTACTTGGGCAGCTAGAAATAACCATCTGAGTTACATGAAACATCAGAGAGCAGCATTTGTTATTAGCTGCAAGAGTAGTCCCCAATTGCCCTCAGTTCAGTAGTCTGCGTACAAAGTTGGTTTTGATGATTTAAAATTCTGATTGAATTAACTTTGTACATTTTTTCCCATTACTGAGTAACAAGACATCTGTAAACATGTCACTCAACCTTCCTGTGTCCCCTCTGTGTGCCAGGCAGAACAGTGTACCTTACTGATCCAGGTGGAGAGGATTACATAGCACAGTTAGAAACTCAGAGAGACGGGTATGCTCTACGTGCTTATGTGCACTGTTTTACTGTGAATAAATAAATAAATAAATAAATGGGGTTTAGTGTCAGAGTTAAATTGCATTGGTCCCAAGTCCAATCAAAACCAAAACTGTGAATATTGATCATGGCCAAAGAAGAGCTAAGAAAATAGGGGGGATCGAAATGTTTTTTCAGAATGTTTTGATAGTCCTTCTGATCACTCCTAAGTGATTTTGAAGAACATTGCTATGTTTGCTTAGTATCCTTGAGGGAGTTTGCCCAGAGAAGCTGTGGCTGCCCCATCCCTGGAAGCATTCAAGGTCAGGTTGGATAGGGCTCTGAGCAATCTGATCTAGTGGTAGGTGTCCCTTCTTATGGGAGGGCATTGGAGCTGGATGGTCTTTAATGTCCAACACAAACCATTCTCTGATTCTATGCATATATTCAAAGCATCTTCTCTTTTCTTTTCACTCATTTTGTCCCATTCATGGAGGGCTGTGGGTTCACCCCAGCAGATCTTTCTGAGGTTTCTTCCCAAGGAAACCAAGGTGCTCTGTCTTTTCCATGTTTTTCCATCAAGAAAAGTGTAACTTTGATACAGTGACCTAAGAAACACTTCTTTAGTTGAAGACGAAGTTAGAGGTCAAAGAACCAAAACTTACCAGGTGTAGCTTTAATCCTGATGATTTCTCCTGAGCTGGCTAATCCAGCCCTTGGCTCTGGTCCAACTCCAGGCAGATGCAGCTCCCTTCAGCAGCTGGAAATTCTCTGGGTCAGATGCACCCACTGTACACGGACACCCAGAAGCAATGGGGTGGGTGGGACAGCTTGGGTTAGGACATCTTGGAATGCTGCATCTAAAACTTTAAAACTTTGTCATAGAGATAAAACAGCATCTAGTGTACTGAGGGTGAGCACTCATGGCACAGCATGGTACCTGTATTGATGGAAGCAAGGTCATATTTTTCCATATTTTCGAACAGGCTAACACAGCAAGTCTTCAGATCCTGTTCTTCCCAGCATTATTGTCTTCCAAAGGCATTATTCTTCTTTTGATGCTTTCTACTCATATGAACTCCCTATTAGGTACAAGTAATACCTTTTAAAAACTTACTGGTTTTTATTTTGGTAATTAATCCCTTCAAGAGGAATTAAGAGCTAAGCCTACTTTTAAAATTTACCTTTCTATGTACAGGGCTTATTTTCTTTTCCAGTGTTTGCCCTCTGATTTTGAGTTTAGCATAACATTATTCACATATAGTAAATTAATGCAATATATGCAGCTACTTACATCAACTTTGTGGAATTTGTACCTGCAAGATTTAATGAAAGTAAAACTCCTGTCCATATTTATGTTCTTTTACATGACATAGATAGTGTAACCATGAGGCAATTATATTCCTCTTTTATAACTGTCAGTAAAAGGAATTTCATTGGACTCGATGATCTTTGAGGTCTTGTCCAACCTTAATGATTCTGTAATTCTATAAGTCCTGTGTACAGTCATTAGAGAAATCGGGATGCAGCTTTCTAAAAATATTTTTAAAACGTTAGATATTTATGACCAAGGGAAGGAGTAGGATCTTCCTTGTGTGATTTGGGCATGCTTGCAAGGCCCAGTGAGGCAATTGATAGAAACAATGCACCATCCTGCACCTGGAATTAAAAGGTCTCAGGTGATACCTATGTCCCGAGGAGCTCTTCAAGTGTGCAGAAAACAGCTCATTAGGAGTGTGCAGAAAACAGCTTATTAGGAGTTTTTTTCATGCTTGCAAGTTTTGAAGGCTTGATATTTAAGTACCTCCCAGATTACAGAGGTACTGATGTGCACTTGTGGATTTAGGAGTCCAAACTATGGTGTACGTGTTGATGCATTCTCTTGGATCTGCACATGCATATTTGATTAAATATTTATTCAGTACTTAAATTACTGTCCTTTGAAAAAAGCTGCCATATCAGAAAGAGTCTGTCCTTTGAGTTTAGTAGTTATTTGCTAAATTGGTTAAAACCTCCTATATAAAAAAGCAGTTTTATAATCCCAAATATAATGTCTTTTGTATTTTCCGTAATTCCTTTTGATAGTTACAAATCTATCAGACAGCTTATATGTAGTTAAAGAACTTCCCCTATGGTCATCAAAAGAGAGATAATTTTGTAATTAACCTGGAATAATGTATTTTTCCTCCTCTTCTGCTTGGTTTTGTTTTCATCGTACCTCAGATTCAATGAAAGGCAGTGCTTTTATTTCCGTTCTTCTGCAGAACTGAATATGTGGCCAATGCTTACAAAATAAATACCAGATGTAAAATACTGTAATAATACAGAGCTACTAAGTTCTGCAGACATTTTTAGTGAAGACTTGACATGAATACACTATTCATCTCTGAAAGTTATTGCAGCATAAAGTCTTTATCTCTCATAGAAATAATAGCTATAAAATGACTTCTGAAAAATCATGAAATAAGCATAATTCAGTATTAGGTGGAAAAATTATCTTGTACCTTATGTACTACTAGACACTTGATTTGGATTGTACAGACCTAAAAAAATATGAGTGTGATTGTGTTTCTTTAATACCTTATGCAAAGCAGGAGTGTTTCTTTGGTTTTACTGGAGAAAAGGAGAGAGTCATCAGCTCCTAAAGCATTAGTCAATCACATTGTGAGTAAAAGGATTCTTCACTGAAACTTTGCAATAAAGCACAGCCCAACTTTATTATGTGTTGCATTTCCTATAAAACTCTGTTCTAAAATACTTTAATTAAACAGTTGGAGGCAGTTTTACAATTCCACAGATGTCATCAGCATCTTTTCCTCTGCTGAGTAGCCTTCCCATATCCCTTACCCTCCCACCTTACAGTTATAGTTCAACTGAGAAATCTTGAGGTGTAAAAATAGTAAGTCAATGAGGCATAGAGAAACAAGATGCTCTGGACGGCAGGAGTGGCATCCAAGAGTGGCCAGATTGCTTGGCAGATCAGAGAGGAAGATTGTGCTGTCATAAAGATAAAAGGACACACATCAAGAAGGTGAATAATGTTCAGTTCCTGGGAGAAGTATTCAAAGCAATAAGGGCCTTAGTCTTTCAAGAATGGAGCCAATAGGGAATTCTTGTGAGAGCAATGATCATGGAGTTTCTAAGAGTGGTAGGAGGTCCTCAAAGGATATTACATTTTGTTACCAAGCTGTCATGCAATAAAGATACCTCCTTTTCCTTTTGGAGGAGCTACAACCAGCAGTCACTAATGCTGCTGAAAAAAGATGATGCCCAAGGAGATGTTAAAGAACCATCAGATTATAAGTCTTCACAGAGCAGAATGGAGTCAGGTGCATACAGTGGGAAGCCTAAGAAACTGAACAATTGATCACAAAACCAAGTCCTTGCATGTATACTAAAAATATCAGAAGAAGAACACTCACTGGGTTGATACTGTCAAGTTAGACCAGATCTAAAGAGACAGCAAGAATAAAATCTGTGTCTAGAGATGTTATTGTAAATATTGATTAATAAGCACTTCTTTTTTGACTTCAAAACCCAACTTCATTAGCCACATCTATAAAAGTATCTGAGCATTATGTAGCTTTTTCCCCTGTCCTTCAGGCAATTTAAGTAATGGGTGTTCACTGGAGCTTTTCATTCACTTGGCTTTGCTATTTCTTTCATGGAATATCTAAATACTGTAGAAGACTTCTTGCAAAAGGTTAACAGCTAAGGACCATGCCCACATAATCATCAGCATCTCCTGATCCCTCAGAGATGAGACCTTTTTAGTACCTTCACTGAGTAGGTAGAACAAACAGGGCAGGTGCAGTTTCTTGCTTCAACTTAGAATTGGCTTTCTTTTACTGATTCTGTTCAGAGCTCTTAAAAACTTTGCTCTTTGTCACCCATTCTCCTTCTCCAGGGTCCCTGTTCCATCAGTGGCTCACAAAGCAGAATGGCAGGATCTGTTCCAAGCCATGTCTGTCAGTGCCGCTTAGCAGTCCCCATTTGGGATACAGTCAAACATTAGTGCATTTAGTCCCTTTGTCACATTGACACCAGCATTCTGGTGCTCCCCTTAGTGCAAACTCCTCAGATGAGCCTAATCAGTTATTTAGAATCATTGAATATTTTTGGGTGAAAGGGACCTTTAAAGGCCATCTAGCCCCTGCCATGAGTAGGAACATTTTCAGCTGTATTGGGTTGCTCAGAGCCCCATCCAATTTGGCCTTGAATGTTTCCTGGGATGGGGCAGCCACAATCTCTCCACACAGCCTGTACTGGTGTTTTGCCATCCTCATCATAAACTGCTTCTTCCTTAAATCTAATGTGAATCTACCCTCTTCTAGTTTAGAACCATTGTTCCATGTCCTATTGCATCAAGCCCTGCTAAATCCAGCAGGATTGTATCCCTGCTGCCCAACATGTGCCAAACCCTTTCAGAAACTCACTTGTGCTGTCCATGATAGTGTGGGATTCTTTCTGCATGAGTCCTCTTCAATTTTAATTTCCTATATAAAAATCTGCCTTTTTTCTTTTTAACAAGGAGACCTTCAGAAGGATCATTTGCATTCTTTTTCCTTACCTTAATTCCTTAATTCAGATGGCAGCTAAGAGCAGTACATAGATTTTGACTTTAAGCTTTTCTTACAACTAAACTGAACTAAAAAAGTCAGACAGATTTACTCATTTCAAGGAAAGACTGTCAGGAGGTTTTTCTCCACAGTTAAGAGGCGAGTGGGCAGGGCTGTTTTTACAGACGGCTTTTGAGGGAAATACTGCCACAAGCAATGAACTTGAACGTCTCTATGTTCTGATCTTTCCTCTTCTTCTTTTGTCCTTCATCTGCCAGCTCAGGCATTTTCTGTGTGTCCGTGTGTTTGATCATGATGCCCTTAGCTTTTACCTGGCATTCTACCAAGTGCTCTGTCTATCCTGGTACAAGACTGCCCTGAGGTTGTTTGACATTAGACAGGCCGTATTCAACCCAAAATGGACGAGGTACATTTTGCTTTATCCTCTCTTACTCTCAAGCAAAAAGGGCACAGCCAAGGCTAAAGACAAGAGATTGTAGCACATCTGCCCTTCTAGGCACTTATCAGACTGAGCAGATCACAGATGAATGCCATGAGAATGTAAAAATCTCTCTGCAAAGGGATTATCACATTGCTACAATTATTCTCCTCATGTCTCTGTAAGGAGGTGATTCTTATTTTGCAGGTGCAGTAAAGAGACATAAAGAGACCAGCTGACATGACTGGTGTCACACAGAAAGGCTGTAGAGATTATTTTTCATTAATAACATTCTTCTCAATGAATTATAACTTTCTAGATTTTTGTTCTATGGAGCTCTGTTGAAGTTTTATCCTGAGGAGAAGGTTAAATCCTATATATATGCATATATATTTATATATACCAATAAAATATTAAAGTGGTAAGTTCAAAAGTATTTATAATGTCAAATTAAAATATTTGTTATTAATAACTTGGCTGAGGATGGCTAAGCAGTCATGATAACCATTTTCACACATTGAAACATTTAAACGAGAATGAGGTATGTGGGAAGTATTTTGAGGAGCAACAGAAATTAATCGGAGTGAGATTTCCCATGTCACCTATCCTCAGTCAAGGCAAGAACATACATTTCTTGCAGAAAAAGTGGGATTTAGGATGCATGGAATTTTCTTCTTACAATGAAAAATGCTTAACAGAAACAGTATTTTTCCCTTATTTCAAAATGCCAAGCACACTGTCACCAGAAAACATCTGTGACTAAAATGTGTTGGAAGGACTGGTGTCTAAGTTGTGAGACTCTGGATCAGAGTTAGTATTAAAGACAAATCTTTAATGTGCTCCCATGAGGTGAAATGGCTTTTGTGGCATTTACTTTTCTGGCTTCTGTTCTAAGGCTGGTTTGGTCTGCTTGAATTTTGTTGACAGTCTGTCAAATTTTATTTGTCTCTGAGCAATAGGAACATAAAGGCATCAGAGTACCCCTGTCTGTTTTGCCATTGTGGCCCAGATCTTAGCAGAAAGACTTAATTTAATTTTCTTGGGAATAAAGGGTAACTTCACAAAGCAGCAGTGTAAAATTGTCTGATACACCATCTGGCCTTGTAAATGGCATTTTGACAATGATTTGGTCTTTCAAGCAAGTTTTTATGACAAATAAAAAAAAATTAAAAGGAAAAGTCTAATTAAAGAAGAGGAAAAATGGAGACTGCTTTTCCTTGTAAAACAAGAATCCGTATAGTCTTATGTAACAGTAGTGAAGGAAACAAAACAAACAAAAACAAACCAAAAACCAGAGGCAATAGGTGGAATCTGTTAATAATTTATTGAAAAGATGAGACTCAGGCTACAAGAAATTGAATTTTTTTCAACTGCAGAAAACACTCTGAACTAGCAGGCCTGGACTGATGGAATAAATCTCTTCTATTAACATGAGAGATAATTTTATGTAAATGTATTTGGAGACCTTCTAGCAGAGCTGAGCATCTTAGCAGTGCCACTTAACTTCTTTGCAGGGTAATTGCATTTAGACCAAGGTCAGCTGAAGGAAATAGCTGACTAAATTAGCATTAACCAGGATCCTGGGGGGCTTGGGGCATTGTAGACACTCAATCTTGTCTCCATAAAGGACATGTTGACACTAGAGAAGCCAGCTGCTTCCAATGCTGCTGTGTTTTATTCAAGTGGGGCAAATTTTATCACCCAGGGAAGTAGAAGATTTGAGACTCATCAGAGACAGTCTGGGCTTGAGTTTTCCTCCAGTTTCCATCTCTATCTCTTTTAAATGGATTCAGATTCGTGCATCTTGCTCCATCTTCTTTTTACTGCTGTGGGTTGGGAATGATGTCCCCTTAGTCCTTAAAGCATGGAAATAAAGCAATGGTTACAGTCCTCAGGAGGGTGGGGATGCAGCTGGGTTTGCTGACAAGCTGCTTCTCTGAGAAGAGACAGCCTCCAAGTCCATGAGCACATAGGCGTGTTAGAAGAGTTGGGTGAGTGCTGGGAAGCATCATCCAGGATAGGAACTGAGTCTCCTTCCAAAGGTGGGGTGTCAAATGCATTTGCTACAGCTGCCAAGGTGAGAGGAAACTCACTGTTTGCCTACCTTGTGCTGGTGCTTGTAGAAATAATTGTCAGTGATATGTAATGGAGCAGATGCTTGTGGATATAAAGCACATCCCCAATTTACTGAGCCAAGGTTCTAGGCCAAGCTGCTGGCACTGTTACTTAGAACTTTAAAACTGCCTGGACATGTCTTGTAGGGCAGCAGGAGAGACACCTGCAACTTGTATTTTTTTCTTTACTTGCTTTGACCTCTTAGAAGAAAAAAAAAAAAAAACACGTGGAAGTGTTCTTCTTGGGTTCACAGAAATGTATGATCTTGTTCTTATTATTTTAAAACATTTTTAGTTGCAGTGTTTATTTGAATATGTGGTACAGAACATCAATTCTTTTGTACTCAGGTGTTAGTATTCATGAAAGAGTTTGCAGTGATTCTTTGTCTTCTATAAAATGTTCAGCTCATTTGATGAGAAACTGAGAGAAGGAAGTTTCAAACCCACTCTGGTCTCTCTGAAGGATGGAAAAGAAGATGGGGCACAGTGTAGCAGATCATGAAACAAACTGGGAAGAGAGAGCCTAGGTTCTGCTGTTGGCTCAGAGGTGTGTTCAGACACATTCACTTTACGCAAAAATTGCACTGCAGGTGGTGACCTGTTGACTTCATTGGGGTTATTCCAAGCATCGACATTTTTCCAAGCATATTCCATGGCATCTTGATTCTTTTTGAGTTATGCTCTACCTGTGTGTTAGAGAGTGATGTGCGTAATACTGTACTGGATTATTGTCTTCCAGTTTTTATATATGGAAAGCTGAGTTAGAGCCCTTAATGGAAGAAGCAAAAGAAGTATTAAGGATATTATTCCCCTCATTGGCCGTATCCCAGAATATGTTCAAGGCCAAGTTAGGTGGGGCCCTGAGTAAAGCAGTCTCGTGGAAGGCAGGCAGTTTGGAACTACATGATCTTTAATATCCCTTCTAGCCCAAACCGTTGTAGGATTGTTGGATTATTAGCTCCAAACTTGGTCCAGGTCTTTTTCTACATGACTCCTAAGTCAGTGATGATACATCAGAGAAAACTCCGTGCCATAAAAATAATTTCCAGTATCTAATTTTCTTGTGACCTATTCCAAAATTATATGTGAATATAGTCACATCTTAGATTGCAGACACATTTTGGCATTGCTGCAGTAATTTTTGATAATATTGGAGCTCTCCATTTAGATCAGCCGGAATTTTTTTAAGACTCCCTGGCAAATGGTCTGTTTGCTGTACTGTGGAATGTAAAAATTGTGCAGCCTTTATTAAATTGAAGTTATACTTTATCTCCTTGCATTATACAATCTCAGATTTTTAGGTGGACTGTAAGAAAGTAACTGGCTCTTTCCCTAATGATCTATGTTTATGAAATCATCTTTACAAAACATTGCAGAAATCATCCTTTGCCTCAGTGAACCAGCAAAGCACCATTGCTCTGTTGAAGTGCAGCTGGGATGATTTACTCTAGCTGAGATCTGGTTCTGCACCTGGAGAAACATTGGCTTTCAATCTCTGCTCTCCAGCAGGACAGCACTTAGAAAAATTATTCATTGGGTCACGTTAGCACACTGACACTACAATTTGCTGTTGCTGCTCAGAAAAATAGTTACCTTCAGCCAAAAATTGGGTTCAGACACTCTCACAGACATGTCATGTTTTGTCTTTATGGGAAGCTCCTGAGGTAGCAATGTAGTAATGACTTAGAAGTCTGGAAACAGACTTTGGAATGAGAACCAAGAAAATTTGTCTTTGGCTTTACTGCAGGTTTTCTGACTGACCTTGGACAACTGAAAATCATTCCATGTTTTATTTCCTCTCTCTGTAAAATACCAATCTGGCTGTATTAATCAGTGTTTGTAAAGGTCCTTGAAATCCTTAGATAAAAGAGCATATTACAGATCACAGAGTAGTTGGAATAGATGTAGCCTATAAAATGGTGCAATCTACCAAACTTGGGAAGGAAAAGCCCATCCTATTAGTGTGCTCAGCTCCCTAGGCAGACTGTAAGGAAGCTTTCTGAGCCCAGCAAATTTTCTGTCATGGTTTTCCCAAATAGGAAAGAAGTGAGCTGCCAAGCCTTGGTCAGGATCTTCTGGGGCTTTTGTGCCTTAAATATGTCCATGTACTGCATGGTAATTTTCAGCTCTCTTTGATTTTAAAATACACCTTGCTTTTAATTAGGGCAATACTGTTAAGACACTACTGGCTGTTAGGAAAAGGTTCATCACTCAGAGGGTGGTTGGGCACTGGAAGAGGCTCCTGATGGAGCGTCGTGGCACCAAGCCTGCCAGAGTTGCAGGCGTGTTTGGACAACACTTTCAGGAACATGGTATGATTTGAGTGCTGTCCTGTGCAGGGCCAGAAGCTGGGCTTAGTGATCCTTGTGAATCCCTTCCATCTCAGGAAATTCTGTGATTCTGTGAAATTCCAGTGTGATGTTGTAAATCCTACAGAAATTTATACTTAAGGATATGCTGCAGCAGTTGCTTTTATATAATAGGGTAATTGTAAACCTCACTTTGATTATCCAAGGTTTTTACACAATGCCTGAGAAAGCCTTCAAGGGCAGCATCCCACCATCAAAACACATGGTATGGCCTCCAGCTTTACAGGTTATAAAGGCCTTAGCTTTCTAATCCATAGGAATTCCTTGCCACATCAACAGAGGAAGAAACTGCATTTGTCCAAACAACTTACTATTTCTTATCATTTTTCTCTTTCTTGCAGACATGCATGTGTGATTCGAGGCCAGGTGATGACAGCAGATGGGACCCCTTTAGTTGGAGTGAACATCAGCTTTGTCAACAATCCTCTGTTTGGATACACAATCAGCAGACAAGATGGCAGGTGGGATGTCTGTATGGGATTTACAGTGTTCAGGCAGCAGTAACAGCATTATTACATGACCACTAAAGAGAAACTCCTTCCAAGAGCACATTTATTATTCATACCTTTTGAAGATGTTGGTGCATTAATGTTTGTTGTTTTGGGGCTGCATCTGGCTGGTGACTGATCCCCAGTTCTGTTCCTTGCTCTTCAGTTCCAGGGCCAGTGTTGTTCAATGTATTTATCGATGGCCTGGATGCAGGAGTTGAATGCACCATTAGCAAGATGCTGATGGTACCAAACTGGGAGGTGGTCTTGATGCTCCTGAGGGGCAAGAGACCTTGCAGAGGGATCTATATACATTGGAGCATTGGGCTGTGATGAATGGGATGAATTTTAAAAAGTCAAAATGCTGGATTTTCTGCACCTGGAACAAAGTAACACCAGGCACGAGTATAAACTGGAGAGGAGTGGCTGGAGAACAACCCTGCAGACAGGGATCTGGGGGTGCTGGCCAGCAGCAGCTGAACAGAAGCTGTTAGAGCAGTGTGTCTTGCAACCAAGAGGGCAAACCCCATCCTGTGGTGCATCAAACACAGCATGACCAGCCAGTCAAAAAGGTGGTTGTCCTGCTGTATCCAGTGTTGGTGCAGACTTGCCCAGAACACTGTGTGCAGTTCTGGGCCCCACAATTTAAGAAAACTGTTCAGGTGCCTTAATGTTTCCAGAGGAGGGCAAGAAAGTGGTGACAAGGCTGGAAGGAATATCTTGTGAGCAGCATCTGAGGACTCTGAGTTTCTCTAGTTCAGAGAAGAGGAGACTTGAAGGGTGTCCTCATTGCTTCCTAGAGCTTCCTAAGGAGCAGGTGTGGAGAGGGAAGTACTGAGCTCACCTCCTTGGTATCCTCTGATAGGACTCATGGGAATGGTTCAAAACTGGGAGAGATTTAGACTGGACATGAAGAAACATTTCTTAACTGAGAGGGTGCTTAAACACTGAAACAGGCTTCCAGTTGAGTAAACTTCCCTGTCCAAATATCCAGAAGCCACTCTGGCAGTCACACTCACACCATCTGAGCTGGGACAGGGGCCGCTTCGCAGCCACACCCCACACTCACACAGTCACACCGGGGTTCCTCACCCACTAGACCTCAGGTTTCCCATAGCAGTGTCTTGTGTCCAAATCCCTAAAACAATTTAATCTTGGTACAATAACTAAATAACAAAAGAGCCCAAGCTGCTGCCTGCAAGGAGGGACCCTGAACAAAGGAAACCCTAGACTTTTATCCCCTCACAGTCTAAGCCTGGAAAAGTCTGGAGTTGTCAGCTCCTGTTGTCTCTCCATGTGGCTACTTGGCAGTTCCCTGCCTCTTGCTTCAGGCTTTGGCTGGGCCTCCTGCCCCCCAAGGACCTCAGCTGCAGCTCACACTGTAGTTGCACACCAGGCTACCAGCACCAAGTGTAACCTCAGCATTCCTAGAGGCATTCAATGCCCTAAGCCTGTCACTGTTTAAGAGGCATTTGGACAATGCCCTTAATAACATGGTTTAATTTGATCAGCCCTGAACTTGTAAGGCAGCTCGACTTGATGATCCTTGTACTTCCCTAACAAATGAATAGCTTCTCTTCTCTTCTCTTCTCTTCTCTTCTCTTCTCTTCTCTTCTCTTCTCTTCTCTTCTCTTCTCTTCTCTTCTCTTCTCTTCTCTTCTCTTCTCTTCTCTTCTCTTCTCTTCTCTTCTCTTCTCTTCTCTTCTCTTCTCTTCTCTTCTCTTCTCTTCTCTCCTCTCCTCTCCTCTCCTCTCCTCTCCTCTCCTCTCCTCTCCTCTCCTCTCCTCTCCTCTCCTCTCCTCTCCTCTCCTCTCCTCTCCCTTCCCCCTTCCCATTATTTATTATTATTAATTTAGTGATATCACCTAGAATCTTTAGCCAGCAATTTAGTAATGCAGTGCCCATGCATTTAAAAATATGTCTTCTGCTCCCAGGAGATCTATTCTTGCTAATTCGTGTTGAAATTATTAGGAAGAAGTCATTAGGATTACAGTTGTGTTAGAGGCAGAATCTGAGCAATCATGCTCAACCAAAACAAAAGCAGTGCAAATTGGGAATGTCTTTCATCTTATCTTTTGTTTGTCAGTGCTAATTGGCTCCCTTTCTTTTAAGAACAAACGTAACAGAAGGGCTTCCAGCTGCATATGCTCTGCGTATTGACTACTAACCACTAGCACTTGGGAGAGGATTTATGGGTTTTAGCACCTCTCTAATCCACAACTTTCATTTGAGTTGGCTAGAGAAACAGATAGCATTGTAATGAAAAAAGAATAACATGTGCTAGCAACGTGTGCTTGATGCTGTCCAGTTCACACTCAGGGATGTTTGCACCTCTTGTAACACTGGTAGGGACTGGGAGGCTTTCCAAGTGATGCTCCAACCCTTCAATGATATGACAATAAAATGGAGATGATAAAGAGACATTCCAGGAAAAGGACACCCCTGGAGCTGGTGTCTTTTTATTGCCACTAGCTTAGGCATTACTGCAAAAAAGAGAAAATTTTAACATTTGTGCTTAGGGTATCTCTGGCAACCGTACTGAATCTACTTCGTGGGAAAGTGGGATCCAAACCACACTCTCATGATCAGCTTGTTGTGTATGGATCAGCACAAAATCTGTACCCCGTAGAACAGTTAAATATGACTAAAAGATCGCTGGACAACAATGCCTGTCATAACCTTTTGTTCTGTCTGTCTGTCTGTTTCCCTGTGTTTGTACAACACCCAACTGCTGTATGTAATCATTAATATAGATTACAAATACTTTGAGGAAAGAAACCATCTATTTGCATTGCAGTTGTGCTGTACTTAGCACAGAGGGGCCCTATTGTAAACTGGACCTCTAGCCAGCAAACATGAAGGCTAAAGGGACAGAGCATGGAGGTGACTGCTGCTATCCAGGCTCCAGACCTTTGTAATATTCAAGCAACTATTTCTTTCTGATTCTTCAGTGGTGAGAGGTAACCACCCCTGCTACAAATCTACTTCTACTGGAAGTTCAAGCTAGGGATGCTCCTTCCATGCTATGTCCTTCCCAAGGTCCAGGTGAGCAGGAGCACAGGGCAGAAAGCAGTGCAGCCAGAGCATCAGTATGCTCCACCAGGCTTTGGTGGACTCCTGGTTCCTTGGAGTGGCTGCCAGCCTCCAGAAGCTAAATTAGTTTCAAGGAGCTCAGGGCTGCAGTTTGCTGACTCAGCCCCGAGCAGATACTCAGCTCTAAGTGATAAAAATGACAGAGATCAGCTGTCTCAGAGCAAGGAATCTGTGACCAAGTGGGATTCATCCTAAAGCTGTGATTTCTGTAGGCAGCTGGTGGGGGTCAGTGTACCCCCTGACTCTGTGGTGTCAGCTCTTCTGATTTCACTTTCTTCACTTTCCTCTCAAGTGAATCTGCTTCTACAGAAACCTGGTGCACAAACATCAAACAAATTGTCCAGTTGCAGTGCTGAACCTCCAGAATAATGAATATACCTTCCAACTTGGTGAAGGGATACATGCAGGTATTTTCTCAAATGAACAGGCACGTCAGTGCATCTGCGTACTCTGTAGGTACTCTATGGACAAAAACCACTTGTCCATAAATGGACAAGTTAAAGAACACCAAAATCCATAGAACCCAATGGTTTGGGCTGGAAGCAACCTTAAAGATCATCTGGTTCCAACTCCCCTGCCATGAGCAGGGACAACTCCCGCTAGATCAGGTAACTCGAAGTCCTTGAAATCCAGTGACTTCCTCAGTGGTCTGTAAATTACCTTGAGCTATATAAGACCATTCAAGCTAAAATTTGTCAGGGCAGAATATGTTGTCAGACATCCTAATTTCTAATCCCAGCTTCTGATTTAGTGGGTACCATTAGATGCATCTCTTGACTTTCCCAGTCCAATGAACCAGCCAGTGAAAGAGAGTTAATATTTACTTGTGTTCCTTACTGATTGTCATAATATTTATTTAATGCTATTTGTAAAGCACTTTCAAAATCATGTAAAGAATTCATGCTGTTCCAGTTTCTATTATCTTTTCTATGGGTTTGAGTATTTTTTAATAGAGCATATCTCATCAGCTTTTGTACAGCAAAGTTTTCATGTGATTGGGTCAACTTTGTTTTAAGAAATTGATACTCTTATACAAGAAGCAGGTTCTCCTGAACTACAGTAGCAGGCTGCATGCAGTCCAGAGCATTCCCAGTCATAGAGGGTCATCCCTCCCATCTTTAGTGTCATTCTGGTTTGGAGAATAAATGGGAGCACACATGCAAGCAGTTACCTTGTTCCAGGGGTCACGAGATAACTGCATAAAACTCAGCAGGTTTATTATTTGGCATATTCACCATAGGAATATATATTCTTGAAAATGTGCACTGAGTTGCCTTAAATTGATTTAGTAAATCAGTTTACTGATAGCAGGAAAATAACTGGGGTTTTAAAGTTAGGGACTTTAAAGATACAATTGCATCAGTTTAGCTAGATTGGTTCCTAAACTGATTTTGTTGCTCCAGGTTTGGGGGTTTTGGGGTTTCTTTTTGGCATGATAAAGTCTCCAAATGTGTAAGTAAAATTTCAGTTTTAGAATTACAGTGAGATAAATTTTTCACCTCTTTAAGGGGACTCACTTTATTCCAGGTCTCTTCTATAACATTGCTCAGATACAGCCTGAAAGAGTGAAACCCTGGTCCTGTTTAAGTCACATTACTTAGACTGAGCAAAACTCCTATAACATCAAGGTTTGCATGTGTTTTTAGCCTAATTACTGCACCAGAGACTTTGTTTATATAACAGGGCATGAATTTAAAGTGACAACTCTCAAACTACTCTGTTGTATGCATTTCTGCGTAAAGCAAAGTTAACAGACAGTTCAAAGTATCAGTACTGGATTATAAACCACATTTTTAAATAAAGTTTTAAATTTGATTAAAGCGGTAGTTTAAAGCGGCTGCAGGTCCTCAGTATCCCTGGGTTGTAGGAACACAATAAAGCAGCAAGAAAGTCTCCAGACCTTTTCCATATTGCATTCAGCAGCCTTTGCATAGCTTTTTCAGAAATACCAAAAACAATGAGCTTTCAGAGAAGAGAGATGAGAAAGGGTTACACTTTCCTGTGGAGTTTTTATTTTTTGAGCTGCTTTGGATAAATAGATAATTTCATCCTTCTGCTTGTCTCTCCAGAGTCTTTAAAGAAAAACAACAAAACAACTGTACGACAAGTATGATTTTTATGGAGTGGTAAAAAATACATCAGAGATGAGCAGCAAAAACAGAAATAAAATTATCTTATTCCTTCAATCCCAGGACAGTTTTCTTTTTCTTAAATTTAATTTCACCGAGGGAAACTGGGAGGTGTTTTCAGTTTGTTTTTTTCTGCTTGATTTTGGGTTTACCTTTTGTTTAGTTCATCAAGGTAACTTGAAAGCTGCACCCTGGGACTCTTGGAAAACCAGCTTGTGAGCGACACTGCTTGCTAAAAAACACTGCATGGTTCTGTTTTCACAGCTGCTGGAGCCTGACATGGAGGTAGTGCTTTCCCTTCTGCATCCTGTTTTGGGGATGCAGGAGAGGCCCAGACATTTCCCCCCAGCAGATTCCATCTCTGATCCAGGCTCAGTGAAGCCAAAGGAATGAAACGGAGGTGTTTGCAAATAAGACTTCTTCCAACTTCCCTAAAAACTTGTTGAGAATCATTTGTAATGTTTATTTCCTCCCTCCTGTTGGCCCGTTCAGTGCCCGGATCCATGCAGAGCAAGCATCTCCCTCCCAGCTGAAGGAGTTGCCAAATGCTAATTGACTGTTAGAAACATTCACATCAGGGTACAAACGTTGTGCAGCTTTGCTGGCAGGAACCAGCAGGTTACTCCTGAGTCTGCAGCAAGCCAAGCTCCATAGGTCTGGGAACATGATGCCCCAACTCAAGTGGTAGAATAAATATGGCTTTGGCTTTTTGAAGTGCTTTCCACTTCCTCTCATGGACTCAATTCAACATTCTTTAATGAATAACCTTTTCATAATTCTATTTCCTAAATGGCACCTCAGTCCATAAACCATGAAATAAAAAAGGTTCCCCCAAAAAATTGCTTGACAAGGACATTTTTTAGAAATAGTTCATGCCCACTGTTGCTCCTCTGGGGTTTTTGCACCCAATCTGAAAGCCTCACAATTTATTTTTAAAAATAATTTTTAGATCGTTTTTTCACCTTCTTTCTTACCATTTATTTACAAGGTGCATCAAGTCTGGCTTTGGGCAATCAAGAGTGTTTCAGATCCCAGTTCTCATGCAGAGAAGCACTTAAGCTCGTAGCTCTTTAAGCACATGAGCAGCTCTGCTGAAACCAGTGAACCTGATCACATGCATAAACTCTCAGTGAGAGTGTCATACAGCAGTACCAAGCATGGAAGTAAGAAGCAGGGATGAGAAAACTTTCTTTGCCTGAAGCACATGTTTGGCATTGCAACCGAAGAGACAGTGAGAAAAACACAAAGGAGCAAAAAACAAGAGGTCATCAATTTCTGTTGAAATCCTTTCCTTTCTTGCTTAACACCTCTTTTTTTGGGTCTATGCATAGTGGATATATCCCTGTGGTACTTGATAAAATCTCCATCTGTGACAAGATGTGAAGTTTAAATGCAAAACTAAGAAAACCACCAGAACCTTATCCCAACATCTTTACATCCAGAGGATAAATATTTTCCTAATCAAGGTAACATTCTTTCACACAGCTCCAGAGGGCTGTCTGTTATCCAACAGTAACACAGGCAGATAAGCCACTTGGCAGGAGGTAGCTTAGGGTGAACTCAGAGACCACAGGCAGTGATTCATCTGCACTGTTCTAAATGTTTAAGAGTCAAAAAAGATGATGTTCAGAGTGCTGTGGCACACAGACACCCTGCACTTGTAGGTATTTCTAGTAGACTAGATTCAGTCCATGACTGGGCTCTCCGCGTTGACTGGGTTGCATTAGGCATTAGTCAGGTTAGCAGAGATGCCAAGACAATTCATATGGGGATGTGTCAGAGAAACCTCTTTCCAAATAGTTTATTTCATCATGTGAATTGATCCAATCTGTGCATTTGTTTGGATAATCACAACTTAAAAAAAAAAAGAAAATTAGTATATATGGCCAAAATAAGTTGGTGCTAGAAAAGCACTAACAAAGATAAACATATTTCTAAAAAGGGATGGGTATGATTTCAATATACATGAGGACAAAGAAGCTGAGCTTGGACTCCTGCCTCCAACACTTGCTGTTATTCAGGTAAACTCTATTTGGGCTGCAGATTTTACATTCATAAAATGAGACTGATGACATTTCTTGCAGTTATTTTTCTGGGGTCCTTGCTAGGCAGTTGAAAAAAACAGATGGGGTAGTGCTTGCACTAATTTTGTATTCCATCTCTTAAAACAGCTTTGATCTTGTTACCATTGGTGGAATCTCAATTATCCTGCACTTTGAGCGGGCTCCCTTCATCACCCAGGAGCACACGCTGTGGCTGCCGTGGGATCGCTTCTTTGTGATGGAAACCATAGTCATGAGGCATGAAGAGAATGAGATCCCAAGCTGTGACCTCAGTAACTTCGCCCGGCCCAACCCTGTGGTGTCTCCTTCTCCGCTCACTGCTTTTGCAACTTCCTGCTCAGAGAAAGGTCCTATTGTTCCTGAAATCCAGGTATGAGCCGTTTGAGCGGAGGGACAATAAGTCATAAAATCATAGAATGGTTTGGGTTGGAAGGGACCTTAAAGATCATGTAGTTTCAGTCCCCCTGCCATAGGCAGGGACACTGTCCATTAGACCAGGTTGATCAGAGCCCCATCCAACCTGGCATTGAATTGGGGTTGGGGCATCCACAATTTCTCTGGGCAACCTCTGCCGGGGCCTCCTCATCCCCATCTTCTTTCTGTGCTTCTTCTGACAGCTTTGAGCAACACAAATATGACTATTCCCCTGCTTTCCTAACAATACGCATTCCTCATTTGATACTCCGTTTTTCAGACATTTGGCGGGAGTACTCACTCCCAGGCACTCGCTTTACCAGATTTCTTTTCCCCTATCCCTGAGAGATGGAGGTAGAGCACTTGTGGCTAACAACACATGAGCTGGGACCCTTGTGTGACCCACAAGAGGCCCTTGGTCTCAATCCTTTGGTATTCAACATGCCGAGAACCAGGCTGATGCCCTTCTGGCTGATGCTCTAATGCCTGTCTTCTGTTCAGGAGCAAATTCCACCCTCTGGCTCTATAAACCTTGGTGGTGGAGTGTTGGAGTGAACTTTCTCATGGTTGGAAGTCACACCCCCCCACTCTACTCAGCTGCTGAGACATGCAGTCAGCCAGCAGGAGGGTGAGAAGGGACAGCCTGCAGAGCACCTCAGTTTTATTGCATTTCATGACATTTGGAATAGATGAGCAGAGTGAGAGGGTTACCTTTAATTTCTCATCTCCATTTTCCTTTTTTATGAGTAAGTATGAGTCAAATAAAGAACCTTAACAATCTGCTGTGGCTTCAATATACTTTGTCAAATCGAAAGTTGTGTTTTAAACAGAATAGTCCAAGGAACTAAATTATCAATTTTCCTTAAAAATACTAATTCTGTTGAAACACATGGATGTAGCAGCATTCAACCTTTGCTACATTGGACATGCTGTTCTCTCGATTTTATATGCCAGCATTCAGCATGTCCTGAGTATTGCTTTTAGTGACAATAATCTGCCAAGGAGGAAATGATAACAAGTGTAGAGATAAACTGTGTGCTTCCAGCGTGACTCCACTGGGGTTGCAGTACCATTAATGAGGAAATAAGTAACTTTATACCTTCTAATTTTAATAAACCAGGTGCTAAACCCAGCAACAAATAAAGCTAGTGGTCTCTTTACCTTTCTCTCTGGACCAAGTCTTATGATCCTTTCTCACACTAATTTACAATTATGGTCCCCATGTTTGTCCCAGCGTAATTACTAATTATGTCCTGTATCTTGTAAAGTCCATCATATTATAAGTTCTTGGTTCAGAATCTTGGTTTCCACATCTTTTTATGAAATAAACAAACATCATGAAAGGTCAGTGCTGCCTGGGAAAAAGCAAATATCTGATACAGTGCAACTATGATCATAACCTCAGTTATTATTTGGTACCACAAACACCTTCCAGTAGACCAGACTGCTCAGAGCCCCATCCAACCTGATTTTGAATGTTTTCAGTGTTGGGACATCTGCCATCTCTCTGGGCAACCTGTGTCAATGTTTTACCACCCTCATCAAAGATATTTGGTGCCATTTGAAATGTTCTGATGATATCCTGCTTGAACTTCAACTGCCAATCCAGAATGATCCCCCTATCAGTGTCCTGCAATTTATCTTCTGGATATCTTTGTGAATGGCAGATCACATGGACATCCCAAGTCCCACGAGACGCTTGTATTTATGGAATCTAATACATAAGAAAGATTAATTTTGAGATTATAAGGAGTTCACGTGCAGTTGTCTGGATATATGCCAAATATCCGAGCTCCCACTTAAGTGGACAGAAATCAAAGCAGTACATCAGTGTGGCCTACACATCACTTAAGCTGACCACCCTGAAGCTTTCTGGTTCTCACTGATGGTATCAGTTTGATTCCACTGACTGAAATTGATGGTATCAGTTTGATTCCACTGACTGAATTAATGTGTGTGTTTACATCACGTTGTTTATGTGATGTAAACATCACATAAGTTGACATCTGGATTTAGATGCCTTAAACTGGAATTGAATCCCACTCTTAAGTTTACAAGGCAACACCAACCTTCTAAAGAGTCTGTCTGTATCTGCTGTTATCTATAGGCAAGACCTAAAAGAGCAGTTCAGAGCAGACACCTAACTTAGGTTCTTAAATTGACATAAGATGAATCCCATACATGATGAACACACTGTGTGCCATATGTCTGAGCTAAAACCTGTAAATCAATATTCCACCTCAAATATTGACAGCTGAAGGTTAGCAGAGTTTGTGGTGCAGGAGTTTACAAGAGAATCTGATTTGTGGCAGAGTCCTGACTGTACTGCAGTTCAGAAATGGACTACTTTTCATTTCTGTACTGGATGTACATACAATAAAAAATAACCTAGCTGTCCATTCCTGCAGCTGAATTTTATAATACACAGTTCTCAGTAGGGAAATGTTAAATATAAAAGGTGTAAGCACATAGCTGGGAGGAGGTGACAAGCAGATAGCAGGGCTGGGAAAGAGGTTTTGACAAGTGGGTAGATAAGAACCCCATGAGCTCCAACAAATAAATGCAGAAATAAATGCAGTGGTCTTTACCTGGATGCATTCAAAAAACATAGTAGTACATTTTTAATATTTGATTCAGGTGCCTATAGACAGATTTGGGGCCATTCAGAATGCCCTGAAGTGCCCCTTCAGGCCTCTAGCTGTAGCTTCAGAAAGGTGGAGATGTCAGAAAGGTCCATGTCAGAGTTGTCATGCCCTTGCAGAAGTTTTGGATACCATAGAGTGTTTCAAAAGCAATAGATGTCTATGTTAAGGCCCCTGAATCAGACTCAAAATGGTTTTCCTTTTTAAAATTCTCTCTGAGCATCTTACAAAAAAAAAAAAAGACATTGACTGTTCCTTGCCTGTCTGCTGGCAGATTGAAGAGTAGCTGTAAGAGACATGTGTAACCCAGCACACAGAAACAAGATTTCCTACCTTGTCTCATACTAAGAGTAGAAAAATTGCTACTAAGACATGAACAGATTCTCACCACAGAGAAAGATAACATGACAGTGAAAATTGCGACCCTGTGTAAATCCCCAGTAAGCCTGAAGAATCTGCTCTTCTGCCTGCCCAGCCTTGTGGCTGGATCTCTTTAAAAGAGCAGATTATATTGGTTAGTCTGGGATAAACCCTACGAGTCTTTCACAAGGCCTGCAGTCACAGCATATGAATGTGTCTCGGCCAAACAGCAATTATCAAATAGAAATAAGGGCACAATTTAGCTCTTATTACTTCTAGAACATTCAGATTATTTTAAAGCTTGTTTTCCCCCTTTTCTCCCTCTGATATATTACTGAATTATACACCCCTCTACCAGTGCCGTGTTTTGTTGCTAGTTTGTCGCAACTTACAAACTACAAATACATTTTGAATCACCTGAATTACTATTTGAACCCTCTCTTCAAGCAGACACCTTTAAACACAGCCCCTTGTGCTGCTCAGTGCCTTGGCAGTGTTGGGCTGACCTTTTCTTTGGAATGGTGGACAGCAGAGATAGATCACAACAGGGAGAAATAATTACTTATGACAAGGATCTGAAGCAGACTTTCTAAATAGTATCTCCATGGCAATTATTTTTGCCTGTTTTTATCCTGATGGGGTTACATATGAAGACAGATTTGATACAAGGGGCCACCTTTACTGCAGTTTGGCTGAGCTCATCTCTGGTTGAGCCTGGTCCCCATCCAGCTTGTTGATGATCTCATAAAATATATTTTTAAAATCCTGGGTTTTCCCAATTCTGTCATATTTCAACCTCCTAAGCACTGAGATATGTAAATTAAAAAGACTGCATTAGAGAAGGTAAATATTTATGAGCACAGTGGAATGGGGTTTTAACTGCTGGATGTGTCTGTTTTCAAGTGCTGCAACACTCCAAGCCTTTTAGTTATCACTTTAAAAAGTGTTGGGCCTTGGATAATATCTCAGAAGAGGTGTTTTCAGGGGGCAGATTACAAGATTTGTCATTTTTGATGACACTAACCAGAAAACCTGTAAGAGTTGAGGAACTCACTATGTGAGGGGAGTTTGCTGCTCCCACATAGACAGAGCTTGGTATAGGAGTGACATAACTTGGAAGGCACAAGGATCATGGAATCCTGGAATCTCCTGAGTGGGAAGGGACCCACATTGAGTCCAGCTTCTGACCCTGCACCCCAAGGACACCCCAAGAATCACACTGTGATAGATGTGATCCCTTCCTGATGGGTGAATCTCTTGACCCACCTGCCTTCAAGGTTCCCTGTCCTTAAATTCAGAAAGATGATTATTGCTAGGGATGTATTTTCCATGTCATTTAGGGGCCAGCACACTGAAGAACTTCAGAAGTGGCACAGGAGAGGACTGTGCCAGCTGTGACCTTTTAACTCATCCCATAAAGCCACCAGGCTTTCCTGCTCACTGATAAGCTTCTGCCTTCATTTTTCAATATTCCCCAGAGGTTGCTGACTTGTGCCAAAAATATCCAAGCTGGGTGTTTACCCAAGAGTGAAGATTTCTTGAAGGTGACAATGTTTTACTCCTAAGATTTTTTTATCAGCATTTTGCACAGAAAGATCAGCACAGTGTCAGGGATATATTTGTATCACTTTCCATAAACTACTAAGCATTTCTCCATTAAAATTAAAAAAAAAGAAGAAGAAAAACAAAACTTTAAGTTCTGGTGACACTTTAGCAGGTAAATTAGCTGAAAATCTCGTCTTTATTGAGACTTCTCTATTCTCAAAGCAGAAAAGGCTTTCCCTGATGTTTCTTCAGTCTTTTCTGAAGTGTTGTACTGTCATGGGCACCTGTTAGATAATCAGAAATACCCACACTTATGGCTGGGAGAGAAAATAAATAGAATACTGAGGAGTTTGGAAAAGAAAGAGAAGGAAGAATGCAAGGGAATGGAAAGGAGTTGTAGGTGGTAGGTCAGGCCAACAGTTTTATCACCTAAGTAAGAAGGCAAGGAATTTTAAGCAAGTACCAGAATAAGTAGAAACAAATGTGGGGTCAGAAAATAAGGGCAAGAACACAGATTAAAAGAAGCTAGAGGTAGGTGGTATATCAGGTAGAGTGGGTCAGAGAGGAGGTAGGAAAGGAGCAGTTTCAAAGTAGGAGAGATGGGTAAGTCAGAGGAGGGAGAGTGGAGCCAGGATTCAGTAATGTCTTGGAGAGAATTTCATGTTATGATCAGGACCAGGAAACATCCTTAAGGCCAAGTAGAGTGTGATATTTTACTGGGAAAAGGAAGGCAGGAGACAAAAATTAGAGGCCTCTAAAACCTATGATGATAAAAGACAGAAAATGGAAGTTAAACTCATAAGCTGTAATTATCTGAGATCCCAGGCTCTTTTCTCCGTGTGTCCTGGTACTCCTTTTAAGAGTGAGTCTCTTTGTAAACACTGACTTAATGTGACACTTTGTTCTCCTGTTCTCCCATGTAACAGAGATGGAGAAGGTGGGAGGCCTTCCTTAGCTTCCAGAAATAAGTTATGTACATGATTTCATACTTGATGCCTACTAGGTGCCTTTTTAGACATGCCTGCCAGAGCTTTTATACAGGTGTGTTTGATAAATTAGAGCTTCACTGCCTTTTCCTGTCTGCTCGCTGCTGATTTAACACCTCGTGGATTGCTTTTCCACAGGCTCTACAAGAGGAGATTAACGTTTCCGGCAGTAAAATAAAAGTGAGTTACCTGAGCAGTCGCACAGCTGGCTACAAATCAGTGCTGCGGATCAGCATGACCCACCCCACCATCCCCTTCAACCTCATGAAAGTCCACCTCATGGTGGCCGTCGAGGGACGCCTCTTCAGAAAGTGGTTTGCAGCAGCCCCAGACCTGTCCTACTATTTCATCTGGGACAAGACAGATGTCTACAGCCAGAAGGTGTATGGGCTCTCAGAAGCCTTCGGTAAGTGACCCCAGGGTTTGTGCCTCCTTTTAGAAGCAGCTAAGTGGCAGTGATAGACTTTGTCCTAGATCAGTATGGTCTGACTGCAGACACATGAATGGTCCCTGCAGATTCACTGTGGCACACATTCCCCAGCAGATGAATCACAGAATGGTTTGGGTTGAAAGGGATCTTAAAGACCATTTAGTTCTAATTCCCCAGTCATGGGCAGGGATGACACCCATTAGATCAGGTTGCCCAGAGCCCTATCCAACCTGGCCTTGAATACTTTCAAGGACAGAGTGCAAGTACTTACCTGGCTGTTAGCTGGCTCATGGCCCAGCACGTACATCCTAAACTGCTCCCATCATATTCATACAGAAGGAATTAACTGGGACTAGAAGTGTTTGGCTAACTCTCACCTATAGCCAAAAACTGTCAACACTGCTTTGAAAGGAATCCCTAGGACAGAGCCCTGATTGCCACTGCTCCTTGTGCCTGACCTTCAGGGTTGGTCTAATCTTAGTTTCCTCTTTGTTACCCATTCAAAAATGCCATCCCATACTGGGTGTTTAATGAGCAGAAGTAATGCAGTTCTGCAGTGATTGCTTCCCATCTGTCAACACCCAGTGGACATTCAGTTACAGGTCTTCAACTGAGTCTGGACTAGTCCCTTCAGGCTGCCAGGAAATGGTATCAGCAAAATGGGAGAGATCCCAAATTAGCAAATACAGCTCCTGTTGACAGAAGGATGGTTCATTATGCCTCATAGCTCAGCTGAAGATAAGTCTCTTTAGAGGAGTTGCAGGATGCCTGGTTTTCTAGGAGTAAGAATAAGTGCCTTCCCCTCTCACTCAGGCTTAGCTGCCTTGAGCAGGCTGGATTATGCACCCTGCTGAGCCTTACCCAGCTCAGAGTCCACACTGAGAAATGTAGCATATCCCGAAGCACTCTGCATGCATGCTCTTTAAGATGCTAGATCATCAGTGTGTCCTGGAGTGCTCCATGAAACAACTCTGCAGCTCCAGACTACACAAGCAGGTCTGAGGACATCAGCATTCATGCCTTCAATGATTCCCACCTCCAGAACAGTGGAAAACATTGACCTTTTGTATCCTAACTTACATCTTTTTCTGATACAATCTGCAAAAGGCTATGTTTGATGGAGAATCCTGAGTTCTCTCAGAGCTCAGCACTTTTCAAAGAGGCTGGTAAACTTGTAAGATCAGACAGGTTTTTTTTTTCTATCTAGTAAAAAAAAAAATCTATGTAATTGCTTTTCATTTGTGTGGAACTTGCAGTTCTATTTTGCTTCAGCTGTAAAGATTAGAAGAAGAAAAGCAGACCAATGAAAATGGTGCTGCTTCTTCTGAGAAAATCGTAAAAGAATCATTATTCTGTCAAAACCATTATTTTCCTTCTGCTGACAACTTTAAGCAGCTCCAGCGTATTCAGTGGAGTTACTCCTGAAAGCCTCTGATTAGACATCATGGCAAGCAAACTTTTGACATTAACAATGACCACAAGTCAACCTGACTGAGACTGCTGCCTCTGAGGGACTCACTGCCCCGTGCATGAATTGCGCAAGTCTTTACCTTCCAAGAAAGATCATAATCAAGATTAAGTTCCTAGCATGCATTCTTTGATCAGAGAAATTAGATAGGAGTAAAATTCTCCCATTGAGAGTCCAGCATGGTGTACACTCTCAGATCATAGAATATCCTGAATTGGAAAGGACTCCTAGAGATCAAGTCCTAATCCTAATATCCGTTGTTTTAAAATACATCCTTAAACAGTATCTTTTGAATTTTTAGCACATTTGCCCAGCACTGACAATGACATTGATCTTTTTAGATTCAGAATACACCTTTAAGAGAAAAATATTTGGACTGTGCATTATGATGATGACATTTTCAATTGAATTAGCAATTTTCTGTAGAAATTCTCATACCTCTGCTCAGTTGTGACTCTGTGTGTGCTGGCACTGCATTTCTGAGTTCCTAATCTAAGGAGTCTTGTTTCTCTCTTGTTTACAGTTTCAGTAGGTTATGAGTATGAATCCTGTCCAGACTTAATCCTGTGGGAGAAGAGGACAGCTGTGCTTCAGGGTTATGAAATTGATGCTTCCAAACTTGGAGGATGGTCCCTGGACAAACACCATGCCCTCAATATACAAAGTGGTAGGTTGTCTGCAACTCATAACAAGAGTAGTGCAGCATTGCAAGACCCAGTTGCTTCTTATCACTAAGAATTCAAGAAAAAGAAAGAAACCTGACCAACACATGTGCTCTCTCATGTATTTTACTAACAAATTATTTCTAGTTACCTACATTTAGAAGCAATTTGGTTTGCAAAATGTAAAAGAAGCTGGCCATCATGAAGTAGTTGAATGTCAGCCCAACTTTGTAGTGTCGTAAAAGAAGGGTATTATCAAGGAAAATATTCCTAAAATAACAAAGGGGAGCCTATTCAGATTGGAGCTGCCACTAAGCATAAATCCATCCAGAGGCATCCTCCAATATGCAAGGTGTACTTGTGAAACAAGAGGCTTCATGGGTCCTAAAAGAGAATGGAAGGTTCCAGAGTCCTTGAAGACTGCTGAGGACTGCAGAAGAGAAGCTTAAAAGCTCATCAGAACATGTTCAAGGGTGGGAGCACTGTGTCCCTTTGGATAATAGTGGTATGGGAGCAAACATCAAATTCAACCCACATCACTGCTGAGAGTGCTACACTTAGAGGGAAAATAGGCAGAGCTTCTCTAAAACTTTGCAGATAAAACATTTCTCTAGAGAATGTCCCATAGTTTTCCTGGCCCTTACTTTTCCATGAGCGATGTAATTTCTTTTTTTTTTTACCTGGTAGACTGCAAATTGCAGGACAAGGAGGAACAGACAGGGCAGGTAAAAATTCATAAGATGCTGAAAAGTGCATTTCATTTAAAGGCAAAGACAGTCTTGTTCTCCCTACATATTTACCTTCTGCAGGAAATGTTACGGGTCTAAAAGAAATACTCAATTCAGAAAAAAGGGTCCTCATTTGAAACTATCACAAAACAATACTATGAAAGATGATTAGCCTTCTTGCTACGGAACAGATTCCCCAGCTGGCATGCAGCATTGCCAGTTTGTGCTTCCCTTAGCCAGGTCTCAGTCTCCCTGTTTGTTTAATTTCCACAGTACTGTTTTCTCTCTCTCTAGGCATCTTGCATAAGGGAAATGGGGAAAACCAGTTCATTTCCCAGCAGCCACCTGTAATTGGAAGCATTATGGGCAACGGCCGCAGGCGGAGCATTTCTTGTCCAAGCTGCAATGGTCTGGCAGATGGAAACAAACTCCTGGCTCCTGTTGCCCTAACGTGTGGGTCTGATGGAAGTCTTTATGTTGGAGATTTCAACTACATCCGAAGGATCTTTCCCTCTGGCAATGTCACCAACATACTGGAGCTGAGGTACTCTGTGCTGAATGTGGCCATTAGAGTAATGCTCTTAAGTTCTGCAGAAATCCTATGTACCCAAAAGAAAAATGAGCAGAACTCTTAAAAAAAAATGAAAATCAATCAACACAGCAAAACAGAGAAAAAGCTGTCTGGATCTGCCTCTTCTGCAACTCTGCTGACTTTGATTTACACCAGAGAAACACAGGCCTAGTGAGTTCTTCCAGAACTGAATCACATGCCAAAAATATTGACACATTTCTGTGCTGCTAAATCAGGCTGTGCTGATGTCTGCCTTTTCCTGTAGTCAGAAACCAGTGGGAATGCTGAAAATTAACAAGCAGCCTCTGAGATAACCTAAACTTGGAAGGACACAGCACTGATGATGATATGTAAAGGTGAATCAGGACTGATAATCACTCATAATTTAGACAAGATTATCACTCTAGGCAGTCACAGACTGGGGTTTTCTAGTTGTTTTTTGAGGGCACAGCTGTAGCAGTCCCCTTCAGTTCCCAATTGAGCAGCAGTGTCAGGCTGAACATGCAGATGGGAAGCATCTGGAAGTAAGTGGAGAGTTTCCTTTTAATGCCAAAAAGCAAAGGAAAAAAATATACCAGGAGAAATAACGAGGAAGGGGCAGGAACATCCATTAAAAATAATGAAGCAGAGAGAAAAGTATGATTTGTCACAAATTCTGAGAAAATTGAATAAATTGTGACTGAACCAAATTTCAAATTGACCTAACTGAGGATATTTTTCCTATCTAAAATTTCCACAAAAACAAGCATCCACTTCAAAGCAATGGGGCTTTGCGTGGCCTGAGAAGCCTCACTCCAGGAAAGTCAGATAGAGTTAAGGGAGTGTTCCTGAATGAGTCTTCTGTGCTTGACAGGCCTGAACTCAGGTCCTGAGAAGTCAGTATGAGGATAGCCTGCTGGAAGGTTCAATATTCCCATTCACCTCTCAAAATCTGGCCTGAAAGTGAGAATCTTCCTGAAAGTAAGACCCTCCCTCCTCAGATTTAATATCCCATGCTGCTGAGGACAAACATATTACTGCATTTCTGCAAGGACTGCAGCCAAATTTGTGCAAGATCCCCTTTGTCCCTCATGCACAAACATGCCATGGTCATTAGACCTCACCAGAAGTCTTATTTGGCATTCAGAACCATCCTTGTAGATCATGGTGTATGGAAAACAAAATCCAGACAGGCACCACCGGAAGGCTGGCACTTACAGAATATCTGCCTTGGTATGGGCACCTCAGAGGGCTGGGGCACCTTTCAAGTAAGGAAGCAAGAACCTCATTTTTGCTATTCTGTTCCATGATACATGAGAACATAATATCTCTCATGTTTGTAAGGTGGGAAGCTGGGATAAAGCTTCAGACCTGGTCCTCGTTAGAGTGTAATATCTATCCTTCTAGCGCCAGAAAGTTATTTTAATGACCAAAGGTGAAATTTCCAGAAGAGCCTAGGTGAGTCCAAATCCCATTTCAACAGAGTAGGATTAATATCTCTTTCCCAGAAGTACAATTCTGAAAACCCAATCCCTGTTTCATTGTCAGTGGAAATACCAGACCAAACAGAGATTTTGCAAAGTCTTTCCTCATTGGGGAAGAGAAAATTGGAAGCCTTGACAGAGTAGCCTTGCTGGCTGTTGTGTAGAGGCACAGAGTTAAATTTACTCCAGAGTTAAATCTGCTGCAATGATTGCTGCTTCATCTGTGCAAACACTCAGGTTACTGGATCTAATAAACATTTCTTCACTCTGGTGTGCTATAAAGTAAGTGGGTTCAGATGTTGGCTGGCTAAAAGGAAAGCCATTGCTTTTGGACTAAATGGAGTTTGCTTGTGTCTTCTCAAATCAGCATCTCCTTTGAGATTAACACCCTCACTGTTTGGCTCCAGAGGTTGGAGGTTTGTTTGCAGTGTAATGTTCTGGGAAGCAAATGCATTGTGGGTCACAGAGAGCTGCAGCTGGGTGTGTAACTTAGACCTATGAAAAATGTCCAGCTCAGCATAATTTCAGTCCTCTGGGCTGGAGTTCATGAGGTTACAGCAATGAACTGCCACCCGTAACTGTGCATCTCTTAAGTTACCTTTCTAAATCACAAGGTGTTGCTTTGACTGAGAGTGAAAAAAACGTGTAAAGATATCTGCATCTACATCTATTTAGCTCAGTGCTGCACTGAATGATAGATAAAGTCGGATGGTCCTATCTCTTGTGTGAGTGAATAACTCTAAGCCGGTGAGATCACAATTCTTTTGTGATATGCAGCAGTACATAAGTGAGCTCACTGCCAAGTAATATCCAATATAAAATACATCAGTGTCATTCCAGCTAAGTCTTTATTTATTATTGCATTGTGTGATACAGTTACTGTCAAGTTTTCAATCTGCTAATAATGCATCGAACTGAGCTGCTAACACCTCATTCTTTCTTCTATTCCCTGCTTTCCTGTCTTCTGTCAGAAATAAAGATTTCAGACATAGGTAAGCCAACCAGTGGAGAATTCTTATGCTGCTCCCTGTCTTGTTGCATGTTGTTACACAGTGAGCCACAAGTGCCATTTCCAGATGATTCAATAGCAAATGAAGCTGGCGTGATTAAAACTGGCGTAGGCAATCAGTCATCAGAACTGGGAGCCATTAATCACAATGTGAGCCATGCAAACTTCTGCATGAGCTGTTATAGCTGGAGACAGGGGAAATACAGGCAGGAGAAGCAGGGTAACAGGAGGAGGAGGGGGGAAGAAAAATGGATGGGAATTATCCAAGAAAGTAGAATGGGAACAGCATCAGGATACAGATTACTGGAACAAGTAGGATGGAAAAATAATTCTCATACAGTGAAAAGCCTTCATTTGGGTTTGGGGGGGGTTTAACAAGCATAATGAAGATCCCTATGTGCCCCAGCATTACTCACCCAGGGAAGTTAGTTTTTGTAACATTTTTCAGTCTGAGCTTTCATAGAGAGCTTTGACACGTGAAAGTCTGTCAGACTCAAATAGGAGGTAGTGCAACTCAGAACCTTAGCCAGGAAATGCAATAAAAGAGTAATGACAAGAAAACAAGATAAAAGAGAGACTCTTAAATTGGAGCTTTGTCACTAAGAATATTTGTCACTTGGGTTCACTGGAGTTTCAGTGGGTTTGATCCAATCAGTTGCATTCCAGAAGATGTCAACTTCCTGTCACTGACTGTGTTTGCGAGGACTTCTCTGACTCTGACAAGTTTCCCATCCTTCTCCCTGGTTGCTTTTCTAAATCAGAAGCTTAGACTGTGTGGAGTTGAGATTTGTGTGTGTGTGTGTGTTTAGTTTTCCTTTGCATTTGGGATTGGGGATTTTTCTTGCTACATGCTTTGCATTTACTATTTCTTTGACTTCATAGAGGCTGTGCTAAACTAGAAATGTTCTTTCATCTGCATGCCTGGAAATGAAATGGAGTAGAAACTGATTTTTTATCCTATTGCCAGAACAACAATGAAGGGCTTGAGCTTCACAATATATTGGACTGGCCCAAAGCATCTATTAGCAGGGCTGGGAGGTTGGTACCCAAGACTTTTTCACTGATTGTCCTCATCAGGCTGAGTTCCAGTCCCCCAGGTACTCTTTCACATCATTTGAAGACTATAGAAAAATTAATTTCTCTTTGGAACAGCCAGGTTGTATTCCTAATGCCCAAGAAATACACAGCCATTAAAGTGCATCTGCTTTGACAGTGAAGGGCAGCAGCTGGATACCTGTTATGAGAAGAGGTTTTGTGTATGAAAACAGTAACTGAAGGAAGATCGATGGACTGGCCACAAACGCTGCAGATTGGCAAGCAGAGTTGGCAGGGCTTCAGCCTTTAGGCAGTTTCTAAAAACTAAGAAATTAAGTGAAAGAAATCCAAGACATGCCTGCTTCAGTGTAGCCTAAAGGGGATGAGGGAGGGAGGAAGCAGGTGAGGAGCTCCAGATCAAGTCCTTCCATCTGTGACTGTGTTGAAGGAGTCACCCATCTCTTATTGCCTGTTCTGTGATATTTGCTTTAATACTTCATGCTAGGAAGTCTCTTTGCTCCTGACCCTCAAGGAAACGAGTGTGTGTAGTCTCAGCTACAGCTCCAGTGCTTTAGACTCCAGAAGATCCTAAGCTTGACACCAGTGACCAGTAATGGTGTAAAAGGGGAGGTCCACAGGGCTGAATCACAGTTGTTTGGAAAAGCTGAAATCCATATGCTAAAGCTGCCTCAGTTTGGGGAAAAGGAATTCCTCCCCAGTATGTAGGCTGTGATGAGCTTGATCTCCAAAGGTTCTGGAGCTACCCACTAGGAGGCTTGGCTTTACAGCTCTGTGTGTGTAGCCAAGATCTAACTCTGCAACAGCCTAAATGAGGGATGTTAGCTAAGCCAAAAAGCATCACCAAATCATGATGCCTTCTCTGCAGGAACGTGGAGGGCAGTGAGGCATTTCTGTCTTGCAAATATACAAAAACTGTCCACTTAAATTTATTCTTCCTTTCATGTTTCCATTCATACTTTAGAGAGAAGTCTACAATTAGTGACAAAGAGAGGTATCTCAGCAAACAGCTCTAGGATCAGATAAAAAGTCCCTTGCCATCTCTGGTTTGGCTTATGGCATTGGTATAAAATTTTATTGTCCAGCATGTCACACTAGAAAGCTTTGGGCATCACACACAAACTGCAAGCACTAAAAGACCAAGACCAAATCCAGCTCACTGCACTGTGTGGCCTCCTTAGGTATTAATCTATTGAGTGTCACCCAGGGAAAAAAGACCAGTACCTCACACAAGCTACAATAATTAAATCCTCTGGGTCTGAGCTGCAGGGTGCTTAGCATGAAGCCATGGAAACACAGCCCCACTGAACAAAAACCTCCAGACTGCAGGAATTTGGTGGTTCTTTAGTCACCAGCAAATGTACATGGCCAGCAAAACTCAGAGGGAAAGTGGGTAGCTGGCAGAGAAAAAGAAGTGATTTTGTGTCCTTAAACAGAGACATCAGATCCAAAGAAGCCCCAGGGGTTTATCCAGGTCAGTGGTTGTGGGTAACTCATTTTGGAGGTGTGACTGCTCCTGTCTGTTGGCCACAGTGGGTGCCAGAGCTGTACAGTTACCAGTAACAGAGGTTGTCCTTCAAGGAGGTATAGATGCCCTTGCATTTGAAAAACTAAGATACAGTTAATCTTGTGAGACAAATGTTGAAAATAGTCAGACAAGTCCTACCCCAAAAGGTGATACTTCTCTCCATTGCTTGTAAAGGGAATTAAGGCAGCCAGCTCTGGTGTAAGCATCCACTTTGTAACCATCTAAAGCTTGGTGAAATTAATCCCTTGGCATTTTACAGAAACCAATAAAAAGGTGTAGTGTGCTGTGCTGATGTTTTGTAGGGAACATGCTGAAAAAAGGAACCATCTCCCTTTTCTCATCTCTTTTCCTTAGAGACTGGCTTCCCAGGCTGGAGCAGGAGGTTCCTTCCTAGGACTCCTCCAAAATATGGGCTCCGGGCTCAAAGGGAAAATGCCAGCCTTTGTTCAAAGCCTATGTACGTATTATAATACAACTGAAGCAATTCACAATTCAAACCTCATACCTCTGCCAGCTCACCCAATTTTTTATCCTGTTTCTTCCCTGTACCTGTGTGTAAGGAATTACATAAAGCACAAGCACTTTAAAATAGAGTCTCAATCTCTTAA
Organism: Molothrus ater; assembly: GCF_012460135.2. Lineage (NCBI taxonomy): Eukaryota > Metazoa > Chordata > Aves > Passeriformes > Icteridae > Molothrus > Molothrus ater. The sequence continues at coordinate 85,627,056 of NC_050479.2, forward strand.
CATACCTGCAGAGCTTCCTAAATGATACTGGTACTATCCCCTCCAAATAATGAGAATGATAAAAGGGAGAAGGCAGATGTATGGAAGAGACTATACACAACCCCAAAGAAGTGGGATCACTGTGGACTTGGAAGATTTCCCTGTGCTTTCCCAGCACATCACTGTGTCACAAGTATACAGGGAAGCAGTATCACCTCTATTTCACTTTGGCTTGCAGAACCATGAAACTGTTCTCATTCCCAGTGACTACACCATCATGCCCACTAATACCCACCAAAGTGTCAGTTCTTGGCTAGGGACCAGCCCATCCCATCACTGCAATTTCAGTGTTTTTGCTTCAGGGGGTTTAAAATATCAATGCATTGCTCAGGTTTTCTTCTAAAAAACTGTAATAGCTCAAGGAACACTCTGAATGGGAAATCAGCTCTTCCTCCACAGTGATTTTCTAGTGGCAGCGCCGATATGGGGATAGATATTCTAAGACTACAAATAATATACTGATCAAGTCTTTTGAATAGTAAAAAGTCTTGTCTTTTGTTTTGGACTGTTACCTAGCTGAGAAATAAGAAAGGATGAAAGGGGAGAAAATGTCTTCTCTGCTTCACCCCAGGCATATTTATTTCAGTTGCTGTTCAGCCCCGTCCAGTTTACCACTTGGATTTGCCTTTTGATTGTGGCTTTAAATAAAAAGTGAATCCCCAATGTTCCTGGCTCCACCACTCATGCAGTATCACAGATAAAGGAAAGCGGTTTGGGAGATTTTACATGACCAGTGTATGTTTATTTAAGCATCTTTCACCCTGAAGGATCTCAAAGTGACAAAAAACCCTCCAGTGTATAACACTGTGCAGTTCATGGTAGGGCAGAGTACAATACTAACTCTCTGCAGTGGTGAAAACAGTTGGCAGAGGCCAGGGGGGTAAATTCCAGCTTGACCGTTTTAACAGGTTGTTTCAGCATGTATTCTATACAAGAGCTGGCAGTAGAAAATTGTTTTAAGAGCTGTCTTTTTTTACAGAAGATTGTAATCAATAATAAAATCCACTAGAGTGGGGCTGTGCAATCCAAAAATAAATCACGACAATATTGCTGGGAGAGGGGAGCAGGAATTTCTCTCTGTCCCCATTTTTCTCCATCTCTGAGTAAGTCATTTGCCGTTGCCCATCTGCACATAGCCTGCTCTAAAACTCTGGGAAAGTTATCTGTGCTTGCCAGTCAAAGATGGTAAAGGATTGCAAAGTGCCATTAAATCTGTCCTCCTCTTGTCCACCTCCCATGCAAAATAGAGATTATGAGCAGCTCAAGAGCTTACTGACATTCAGCAGGGCTTTGTTAGGACAGTCAGCAGAAAATGCAAGGCCCTGATCAAAATGGATGATGGATTCCCACAGGGAACTTCTTCCACCAGGGTTGAAGCCACTTGCTTAGTGTGAGTGACATGCAGGTAAATGAAATAATACCCTCCCAGCCTGCTGTCATTGGGAAGGAATACAGATGGAGACTGAACTGTCAGGCTGGAGCTGTCTTGAAGGTCAGAGCATTTTATTTAGCAAGAATCAGTGTCATTTTTGGAGATGAAATCTGTTCAGACTTTAATAGGATAAATCACAAGGGATATTCCAGAATAAATCAGAAAGGTGCTTTTCCCTCACCCCCATAGTATTAAATAATTTGAATGAAGAACCAATTTGCTGCTTTTTAAATATGAGAATAACTCAGTAATTTTTACATGTCTGAAGAGGGGGTGATTTTCTTAATATAAAGGTTGAGAGGAATTTTCTATATGCAGAATAGAGTCAACTGTGATTGACACTCAAGTTTCTAGTCAACTTCTCCTGGAACAATTCCATTAAGTGCAAAAATGTGAACTGTGGCCTAGATTTTTAATATGAATTCTTTGGATTTGATGAGTTTAGACAGCTTGAAGATGTTCTGGAGAAAAGTAGATACTTTTCATACTTGTTCTAATTACTACTTAGGCTTTCTTAGAAGGAAAATAAATCTCTTCAGGACAGACATTAAAAGTCTAACCTGTTAGTTTCAGGCTTAGAAGAGATGCAGCTCAATACACACTAGTAGTCAACAATTTTAATAAAAGATATTAATATCTTAAGTATCTATGTTAAAATACAGGTAAAGTCCTTGCAAGACAATCGTTTAAATTCTGTCTAAACCCATCTGGTTGGTTTTTTCTGGCCAGTTCTATTGGATGCTTTCCATAAAGTGGATTCTAGTTTATTAATTTCTTCAGTCTTGGGCTCATTTAGTGTTGCAGTCATGGAGCTAAAAATATTATCATTCTGTCTGCTCATTTGGTTTTCTCAGCCACCCTTTCTTGTGTCCAAGGAAACAGGAGCAGAGGGTGTTCAACAAGGGACTGATGTTCAGGTTCCTCAGTTCATGCTTTACTTGGGGCAAAATGTGCCACTCAGGAATTATTTTTTTTCTCTCATCATTGAGGTCCAGCTGAATTCAGTGGTAGGATTCCCTTAATCTCCCTGTGGGCAGAACAGAACTTTAGAGTCTTTGCTGGAGTCAGCAAGAGACCAGATGAACCTTGATGCAGTGATCTTGAAGGGTGTATCTTCAAGTGCTTTATACAGGGAGTCTCCTTTTGGAGTTTGTATTAGTCTTTGTTGGGAGAGCAGATTTTTTTTTCATTATTATTTGTTTTGTTTCCCTAATGTTCTCTGTTTTCCCTTCACTTCCTGGCACTGCACGAACACCAGTTTCAGGACTATGTCTGTAACAAGTAAATTAAGTAAACACAGGCACTGGAACTCAATCTGTAGTAGTTCCTGGCATGGTTTTGGCTCAGATTCAGACCAGAGAGCCCTTTCCTTCGGTTGCTTCCCTCCATGCCAGAGAGCACCCAAGGCACAGTGATTGCTAATGGATGCAGCTTGGGATCCCGTGCTGTAACACACCTTGTACTAACCTTGTCCAAAACAGCACTCCTTCACTTTCCCAGTCTCTCTGCCCCATGCATTTTTATTCTCTAAAGTGTTTGCATTGCCTGTTGACTTAAGGAAACACATCATCCAAAAAAATTAATGATGTCATACCCTTGTTTTTCAGCCACAGCCCAGCTCATAAGTATTACTTGACCACAGATCCAATCACTGGCTCCATCTACCTCTCGGACACCAACAGCCGACGTATCTATAAAATCAAGTCAACCACATCAGTGAAAGACATTGTGAAGAACTCAGAGGTCTTGGCTGGAACTGGGGATCAGTGCCTCCCATTTGATGATACCCGCTGCGGAGATGGAGGCAAAGGCACTGATGCCACCCTTACAAATCCCAGGGGTGAGACTTCTTCTTCTCCACTGGCTATTTTAAAGGGTTTTTTTTGAAAGCAGCTTGTTTAGTCACACTGGAGATTGCTCTCCTCTCCAATTCTGAAACACATCCTAAGGGCTTGCTCGTGGAAATAAGTGAGTATGTCTCACCTTCAGCTAGTTGTTTCATGTTTCTTCAAATTCACATGGCTGGGAGGAATGCCAAGCCAGAGGGGTTCAGTGATGGGCACATGTCCAGAGGGCAATGGAATAAATCCACCCATCACTTTTATATCTGTGGAGCCACTACTTCTCCTTACCAACAGTGCTTGGTCCCTCCCAACATGGGCAGGAATCACTAATATTCAATTCACTGAGGCTTTCTTGGCATTAAAAAAAGCCCTATAAGCATTGCTGTGTGTATATATATATATATATATATATTTATAAAAGGGCAGCAAAACTAGCATACAGCTCAAAGATATGCAAATGGTGGTTTAGACATTGACATGATGTATCACAGCACCTAGCTTAAATCCTGTAGGGAGTGGATACTAACTTTGATATGGGAGTGGTCTAATTCAGCTTAATTTTACCTGGTTCCAACATCCTGAAATGTGATAAAAGCACAGTCGAATCAGAATAAAAGCATCACACAGCCTTCATGGCTGTGAACTAAATTGTTCAAAACAGGTTAAGCCAAACATATGCAGTCCTGTGTGTAGCCAAGACTTCAGTCTGGCAATCTCAAGGTAACAAGCTCTGCAGATGGAGGATGTCACTCCTCCCAGCTGTCCACAGCACCTCAGAAAAAAAAAAAAAAAAAAAACAAAAAAACACACAGAGGGATAGAGATGAGGTGGAGAGGGTAGAGATGAGGTGGAGGGGATAGAGATGAGGTGGAAGGCACTCTTTGCAGCCCTCTTCACAAACACAGTCAAAAATCTGTGCACAAAGGACACCCATGCAGGAATGTTTTTTGAGATGGGGCGTTTTTGCCTGTTATGTATTTCCTTCTGTGCAGCTGTTCAGAGTGCAAGATTATTTAGGTTCTTGGCTTTGACATCAATGTGCTGCAGGCTTTTTTTTTCATTGCGCTGGGGAGTGGTAGCTCCCTCCTTCCTCAGCACAAAAACGGCCAAGCCTATCCCAACCTCTTTGTAAAGCAACCCCTCAGCAAAACCTGGGGATCCTTTAATAAATGCTCCTGCCTATGGCAGCAGGTTTGGACTAGATGACTTTCAAAGGTCTCTTCCAACCCAAACCATTCTGTGATTTTATGGAAAGTTATTTCACTGAGAGCAGATGAGATTCCCAAAGAAGTTTTGTGGCTGTCTCATCTCTAGAAGTGTTCAATGACAGGTTGGATAGGGCTTTGATCTACCTGGTCTAGTGGAAGGAGTCCCAGCCCATGGCAAGGGTTTGGAAGTGAATGATTTTAAAGGTCACCTTCAACCCAAACCCTTCAATGATTCTATAATTCTCAGGAAGTTATTTTTCATGACACAGAAATGACATTGTTGTTACTGAATCCAGGAAGCCCAAACTGATTTAATGAGCTTTTGTGCCAGGTCTGGCTCTGATTTTTTGGTTTTGGTTTGGTTGGGTTTTTTGTTTGTTTGGGGTTTTTGTTTTTGTTTGGGTCTGGTTTTTTGTTGGTTTGTTTGAGTTTTTGTTTGGTTGTGGTTTTTTTTGTTATGTCAGCTAGTTGTTTCCTGTCCAGGATGCAGAAAAATGTACTTTGGAGGACCTATTTTTTTGCCAAAAAGCATCAAAACTCAGACTTCTACCCCTGTAATATTCAAAGAGTCCAGCATGGTTTCCAAGCTCTCGAGAATCCCATGAGTTAACCATTATATTGGGCTAAAGTATTGCCAGAAGCACAGATAAAGTAAAGGAGCAGCTACTGGTGGTCAGTTTGTAGTGTAGAATTTGTCTCACTGAAATGAGAAGGCCAACTGAAAGGAAAATTAAGTGACTTGGGCAGAGAGATCCAGGCAGTCCAGCAGATGAATCATGAGATCAGGGAACCCAGAAATCTGTAATCCAATTTTCTGCACCTCTTTGAAGTTCAATCAGTGCAAAAAAAAAAAAATGCCCCACCACTTTTGTTGGTCCTCTGTTCTCCCTTCTACAAGATAAGAAGAATATTATTCATTTCCATCCATGGGTGAATGTTACAAGGTTTAGATGACTTATGTTTCTTCTTTGCTATAGCAAACAGCTCTGGAGTTCAAAGTTTTCAGCACTGAAATCCATCTTGTTGGCAACTAAAGCTCTCAGGAGGCCATTCTTCCACCTCAATCATATAACAGCAAAATTCATGCATTCATTCCTCATAGCTCCAAAATTTCACAAAACAGAAGTAAATTGAGGGTGAAAGAGGAAATGACATGAAGCAAAATGACAAGAAGAAAATACTAATGCAGAAAGCCTGCACTGCCAATAGAAAGTTCCTAAACAGTGTTCCCTGATCTGATTCTAACCTGACTGCAAATTCTGCTGAGGCAATGGCTGTGGCAGGTGTGACTCACTCCCCAGTCCCCTCAACAAATGATGAACAGTGAAAACTCATGCTGACAATGTAATGTCACCATTGTTTATGCTTCCACAGTGGTTCATCCTAGCAGAAAAATCCAGCAAATGCTCTTCCCTCATGTATTTCATAATCGTTCAAAATAAAAATGATTTATTGTATACGTAACCGGTAGATCTCAAGTGACCCTCTGCTTCTGTGTCTTGGCAGGCAAATAAACACTCATAAGTGAATGGTCAAAGGAAATTAGAAGACTATTCTGTAGCTATAGAGATATCAGCTGGCCAGGGAAGGACTTGGAAAGTCAGTTTTTCAAGAATCATTGCTCTTCACAGGACTCTACTTTTTAAGCCTAAAGCTATTTTTTTTTGCTCTGAACATAACTGCTTCATGCCAAGTAGGATTTCTGTATTTTAAGGACATCTTTGCACTTTTTCAAAAATCATAAAGAATAAAAGTCTTACCTTTCATGATGTTTTAATTAGCTTATATTTTCAGCTTGCTGGAAAACACTGAGGGATACCTTCTGGCCAAATGAAAACCAGCAATTCATTAAGGCTGGAGAAATAATCACGAGCTGTCATTATATGCCTTTGCATATATCTTTAGTCCCTTGGACCAGTCAAGCGTCTGGTCTAAGTAGGTTTTTTTGGGTCTCTTCTCAGTGGAAAGAAACTAGTACCCTGAAGGTGGTTCATTCTGTGACAATGCACATGTTCAAGATGAGATGAACCGCATTCTGGGAGTTCTGGTCTTCTCCTGGATCTGATAGCCTGAAGAATGAGGTCCCCACTGCAGCAGACAATGTTCAGAATGGTAGACTTTTCCCCATTGTTCTGATCACTTCCTCCAGTTTTCACCTCAGCTCCCTTGAGTTCAGAGGGAATGCTTTGAGTAGAATGCTTTGGGTTGGAAGCAACCTTCAAAGACCATCCAGTTCCAGCCCCACTGCCATGGGCAGGGACACCTTTCACTAAATCAGGTTGCTCAGAGCCCCATCCAACCTGGCCTTGAGCACTTCCAGGGATGAGCATCCACAGTCTCTCTGGTCAACCAGTGCCAGTGGCTCACCACCCTCACAGGAAAGGATTTCTTTCCAATATATAATCTAAATCCACCCTGTTTTAGTTCAGAATCATTATCCCTTGTATTGACATTTCTCTGAAATACCTTCTGGACAGAGATTCTTGTCTCACTCCAGTGAAGGAAGAACTCCTTTTAGACCATTAGCTTAGAAAAGACATTAGAAGGGGTAAAACCCTCCAGGAGTTTCACACTTTACCCATCTTTGGCTTGTTTAATAAAGGTAGGCTACAGAAACACAGGACAGATAGATCCACAGATGAAGTAGGGGTGGCAGTGGTTTGGTCAGGGTATTTATTATAGCTATTAGGAACCAGTCTGAGCCGTCCAATTCATTTGCCACAGAGCACAGCAAAGCTTTCAGATGCTAATGAATTTCAATATATCCTTGCAAATTAAAGTGTTACCACTTCCTAATTATCATCTGCTAATAATGATCCTCTTCTACAAGCAATCTAAAGAAAAATTAAAACTCCAGCTTGTCAGAGCATTTATTTTCATCTGAGTACTCACCATTGGTTCTTCTCGGGAAAATGTTGTGGCAGAGAAATTACCAAGGAGCTTGCAATTAAGAGAGATTGCAGTGACAAGTCTGACACAATAGGAAGGAGGTTTCAGAAGGCACGTGGGGAGAGAGGGGACATCTCATTCATTTAGCACCATAACACCAATGTGAAATGAAGTAATTAATTTGGGGACAGATTGGTTCTTTCACTCTGCCCTGCTGAATGTGTAAACAAAATCTCAGTTGTTCTCTAAGTGTTGAAGAGTTCGACAGAACTAATTGAGGAAACCAGCCCTCCACAATCTGTTAACATTTTTATGGTCAGATAATAATAGGACCATTTTGGGGAAGACCAGAAGCTGACTGAACAAAATTTCTTGTCCCTTACTCTGGCCAGAAGAGACTTAGGGGCAATGTGGTCTTCCTGTGCTAACACTCCAGATGCTAGTCATCAGTATTTAGGGAATTTCTGAAGAAGTTGCACCAGACCTGTGCTTAATATATCAGCATCAATTGGCTAAGAAACCTTTCTGAACACCTAGTTTTGTTCTTCCAGGCACCCTGTGCTAATAATTTTCATAATTTCTTTAGCCAGGTCATGAAAAAGGATGGTCCTTTAGAGGCCAAGTCACTGTTTTGTTGGGTTTTTTTCTGTGTCTTTGCTAATTCCTTGCTGTCTTGTGGTTCCCTTCTTGACCACTGCATAGCACAAAACTGATCTTAGCAGAAAACTTTTCACAGGAATTCCAGAATCTTTTTCCTATGTGCTCTTTTTCAGATTGTCAGTGTATATGGGTAGTTAGGCTTTCTCATTCCCCTGTGAATTCCACTGTACTTACTGACGTTGATTTTGATCTCCCATTTTATTACTCAGTCATTCAGCATCCAGTCAGACAAGAAAGGTCCAAATTTGGATTTCTTTTAAGCACCTTGTTTTTCAGTGAAAAGGGTTTTCCCCTTTTGCTTTTCCTAACTAGAGCTATATGCACCATGCAATCACTTTTAGTGGTTTGTCTTCTACAAGAAACTCACCATGTCCCAGTGGCTATTTGCAGCATAACGTTTTGCTGTCACCTCTTCATGCTGCAAGGTCCTGACATTTCAAGCAAATGTCATCACATCAACTTTCTATCAGCACAGCTCACTGCTGAGATGTACGTGGTGCTACAAGCCCTTGTTTTGTGAGAGATCTCTGCTTATGTAAGGGGAGCCAGCACAATTTGATAGCGTATGTGTTTCATATCTCAGAACTTAAGGTTTGGATCTGCAACACTACCTGGGTAGTGGCAGCAGCTGTTTCCTCTCAGTAACTGTGAGGCTGAACTTGGAGCTATATGCTGAGAGACTGTAATTCCCTTATGTTCCTATGGAAACATGAGAGGAGCCTTCTGCCAAAGCAAGCCAAGGCCTTGGGCTTAACACGCATAACATGTGAATTACCCATTTCTGTGCCTGTTTGCAGGAGCCAGCTCCCAGCACTGGAACTGTGCCTATATCAGAAAGAAAACAGAAAGGTCCAACCTAACCTCTACAATCTGCTGCAAAGCATCCATGAGATGCTTCTTTCCCTTTTCACAGAAGTCATCCATCCAAAGACACTTGTCTGTGGGATAGCAGGGCACTTCTCTATAATTAGTTTTGATTCCAAGACACTCAGCAAAATCAGGAAGGGATTGGAGCAGCTGCCATGTAAGGAATGTGTGCAAGTGGGAATTTGGGGCTTTAACAAACTTGCAAACTCTGCTGCCCTGCAGAACATCTCAGGAAATGTGAGGCAATTGAGATTGCTTAGCCATTATGAAAGAGGGATAAGCAGAGAAGTGTTCAGTGATAAGAGCACATACACGTACCATTGCTCTGGAGCACGGTGATAAGTGGTAACTTTGCTATCCCACTTCCACTTACCTGGGTGTGCGAGCTCTTTGTCTAAGCTGGAATGCAAAATAAAGTTGTGCTCTATCATCTGATCAGAGCTGGTTCGAGGGCCACAGTGCATCCAGGTTATTATTACTGTAACTGGGTAATCAGACCAGCCATCAAACCCCAGCACTGCACACAGTGAGCCACTGCCAGCAGACACTGCTGATAAGTCCAATCCAATACATATGGAACTAGCTAAGGAAGAAAATTCTGCCTCATTGAAAATCGCATTATCCAGCCTGCCACCCTTCACTGGCTTTTGGCTTGTCACACACAGTAATGGACAGGCACCTGGAAAAATACTTGTTGTGAACCAAGGAATAGGTAAGAGACTCTTTTGAGTGTTTGACAAAAGCTAATTAAGATCAACTGAACCTTCTATCATGCCTCTTCCAAAAAAAAGCATGTCTGCCATATTGCTTAAAGAGCTTAGTTGTTGGTTTTTAAGCAAATATCAGCAAACTTGAAAGAACTTGACATTCAGTCGAAAAATAATTAAGAGGAGCAGAGACCTTCAACAGCAGATGACAGTGAAAGGTGACATGTGCCAGTATCTTGGATGGATCCATTGAAGAGGGCATAGTGCTGACAAATCTCATGGCAGGTAAAGATAGCTTCCTGAAAGCCATGGATGCCAGTGAGATATTGATGCTTATCCCATCAGATCCTTCTGCAAACATTTAACAAAGTGCTTAAATACAAGTGATGCATTTATATTTACAGTGAGAATAAATGGCCACCACTACTGTGGCTTCTCCCATAGCATTCATCAGCTCATAGAATGGTTTGGATTGGCAGGGACCATAAAGACCATCTAGTTTCTACCCACCCTGAGGGGGAACATCTTCCACTAGACCAGTTTACTCAAAGCCCATCCAACCTGTGATTGAACAATTCCAGGGATGGGGCAGGCACAAATTATTCGGGAAACTTTTGCCGGTGCCTCGCTATTCTTAGTAAATTCTGATGTTCAACAGTTACCTTGTGCTCCTCTTCGAGACTCTTGTTTCATGGCCCTGCAAAGATGAGTCCTTGGCATGAATTCAACACAGGTATTAGTGTAGGACTAGAGGCAATCTTTTAGGTCATTCAGTCCTGTCATGCATTATCTCAGCAATCCTGCTATATAATCCCCTCCAAAATTAATGAACTTCATCTTGAAAGCAGCAAGTAATTTTTTTTCTTACTGCCGTAGAGGTTATTCTGAAACCACACAGCTCTGATGATCAAATACCTGATCCAGGTCAAAGTGATGCCCTTCAAACAGGGTGATGCTGTGAAGAAGTAACGAAAATGCTGGTTTTGCCTCCTGGCAATAATACACAGCTCCCATTCCACTCAGTGATCTGAAACACCAGTTTTCTGACTCCTAATTGACTTGGAATCAACAGGTTGCAACCATGTCTGAATCCCTTCCTTTATCTCAGCTCAATGCAGAAGTTTGTTCTTTCTCTCAAACAATGACTTAGTCCTAATGTTTTTCTGCCAGGCCAGATTATCTTCTGTGGATTTCCTTATAATGAAATCTGCTATGTTCTTCCACATATCACCTACCTCTGTGGCTTCCAGCCCATGCAATACTTACAGTGCTGGCTGAAGGCCATGATTTTAGTTGCCAAAGCAATCAGAGGATTAGTCCCTACTCTATGAAAATCTAGAATTTTTGATCTGTGAACTGCTGCATCTGCACTTCACAGCAGAGCTCACAGTGGATGGAGACTGAGAGTGTAGATGTTTCAAATAAGGGGATCTGGCTGCAAAACAGCATTTTGGAGGAACACAAGGTCTGATCACTCCTCAAACATTCTCAAAGCTTTCTATCTGAAACAGAATTTCCATCATTTCTGTCACCAAGATGACAGCCAAAGAGAAGGTCTAGTGAGAATTCAGCTCAGTAATTTAATCTGCCTACAATATAAATGTTTTCTTTAGAGATATTTGCTGTAGTATGCTTTTATAGTCAAATGGGAGGAAAAGGTATTTCCAGCAGGATTTGTATAGTGTATTGGGGATATGGGCTTTAGGGTGATACAAACTACACTTTCAAAGTAGATTTCTCTCTCCACTGATTGGAATAGCTTCAGATACTTGCTTAGATGCACAGTGCAGATGTCTGCTTTTTGCCAAGTGATTGTTAACCCTGAAAGCAAAAGAAACCAAACAGGAAGATCCTAATATTCACATATTTCAAGCAGAATTTTCACTTGCATAAAAAAAAGATGTTACAGGCCTCTACATTCTTTTTCTGTTTCTTTACAAGCTTGTAGTGTCTTTAACACATTCAAATATTATGCTGGGTGACATTCTGCCTCTATAGGGTAGATGAGGTGAATGACTGTGGAGTTATTTTAATTTATACATGCACAAAGAGGAGGTAAATAGAGCCCCTAACTTCTTACTGCTGCCTCAGTCATGACCTTTCTCTGTGCCTTTGTGAGAATTGCCTTGTCTGTTAATTTTCTGATATGTAAAATTAGAATGACCACACTCATAGACTGTTATGAATTCTAATTGGAAAGTGTAGAGCACTGTCTGCAGGGCAAGAAATGAGATCAGCAGCCTGTAACTGCTGTCAGCAGACCTCAAATCCACTGACAGGAGTATGTCTACAAAGGAGGTTTGAGCAATGAAATTAATCACTTGCAGAGTTCAGAATCAGGTGAAACACTGTATATTAGTAGGATTATCCCAGGGAAAACCCTTTCTCATTTATCCCTCTGGAATTTGATTGACCTGATGGACCTTTCACAGCCTTTTTTTATTGCCATTTTTGAAAGATTCATCAGTGTAACATTTTTACGTGCATGGCTTACCATTCATACCATAAGCAATAAAACCAGGTTCCTGATCATGTAAGACACGTGGTTATTAGGAAGCCTTTTCATTTCAGCAGTTCACCGAATGCCATGCCCTTTTCCAGGAGTGAGCAGGGATTTCTGAATTGCATTGAAAAGTGCCTTCCATGGAATGCTGCCAGTTCAAAGCTCTTGATAACCAGGACTCCAACATGCCCAGCTCTCCTCTTATCCATTTGGAATGCCTTCAGATATATTGCTCCTCGTGTCAGGCTGCCATCACTTTCTGACTGTCTCTCTTTGATCCTTTCCAGGCATCACTGTGGACAAGTTTGGGCTGATTTACTTTGTGGATGGCACCATGATCAGGAGGATTGATCAGAATGGAATCATCTCCACTGTGTTGGGTTCCAATGACTTGACATCTGCTCGGCCTCTCAGCTGTGACTCTGTTATGGACATTTCTCAGGTAAGACAGTGGCTTGGTTTTGTTTTTACAGAATGCAAGCCTGCACCTTCACCCTTACCTGCATGTCTGTGTGCTTCCCCAGCAGGTCTGACAAAGAGGTAAGGGCTTAAGGAGAGTTGCCTTTCTACGTAGTTTATGGTATAAAATTGACCAGATCATAAAAGAATTACCCAGTAAAGACAGAAGGAAGGACAGAAGGAAAGACTTGACTGCCCTAACTCATAGATTTTTGGGGGTGAAATTTTTGAAGATGTCCCAGCCACACAACTGACTTCTTTCAGAGTTTCCAGTCAGTGGGAAGGCACAGATTCCTGGGAAGGCAGGTTTTGTTACCGTCATGTCTCACTACATGCCATGGACTATATGCCATGCTCCATTATAACGTCTTAGCTAATCACAGGTTTTTTTCTTTTCTTCTCCTCATCCTAATTTGGCCCAGCACAATTTTAGACCTGAATCAAATTAACATAGGAAATACTGATTCGAGGATGTGGTGCCAAAATTAGCAACAGCAGGGAAACGAGAATCTTGAATCGTATCAGATTGCAAATTGGTTGCAGCTACCATCATGCTGGGCTTTTAAGTCCTGCGGCTTCAAGGTTCAGAGAAAAAAAGAAGAGGAAATCTCATTTTGATTTTGATTGCTTTACTGCTGGATGGTGCAGAAGAGAAATCTGTTACAGCCCAGCACTCAGTTTTGTGTAGCACTGGCCAACTTGTCAAATTGTGCCAGTTTAGGACAGTGTCCTTTGAAACCTTTGTGCCACTTGTTGTTTGCCTGACTGCAGGAATGTTGTCCTCTCCTATGAAAATATAGATCATAGCTGGAGGGCTAAGTACTGTTATTCAGCCACAATAGATGTCAGTGGGGTTTCCTTTTTGTAACTACCTAGATAATTTCCATGCTCCCATATGGAATCTATTCTTGTTTTTTCCCTCTAATTTGAAAAGATTATTCTTGCTTCCTTGCAACTGGCTCCCACTGTCTGTAATTTATGAACAAGCTGAAATTATGACTTTAAAAGTTTTTCTGCCTTCTATAAAAGGGAAATTTTGATGTTTAAAGGCCACCTTGTAGTATGTTTCTCATCTTACAGACATAGTTTTTTCTTCATGTGAATTTCAGGGTCAGTTAGCAGAAGACAGTTGTATAATCAGACTTTAGAAATTATTTACTTCCAGGTTATGTAGCTTCTATGTAAACCAGTGGCATGTTCAAACACTTCTGAGATGAACATGTATCAGCTGAAGACATTTTTTCCCTGTCATAAAATGACAGGAACCATTTTTAGATTAACCTGTACTGGGATTGGCAGATTAACCACTCCTGTTGTAGAGAAACATACTGAATACAAGCTTAATTTAAAAATAAAATCCAGCTTGGGAAGCAGCTTTTCATCATTTACAGCAGATAGAAGGGTCCTTTCTGTCAGGTCCTTGAGGCTGCCTGGGACTGAGGACATGAAATATTTAGCTGCCACTGTTGACAAGGAATGGTTTTTAAGAAATTGAAAATTCCCTTGTCAGTTCAGAATAAACTCAGCTCTTGATGCTAACTGAAGACTGCAGAGCTTAAAGACCACTGGAAGGGATGGAGGCATGAATTATTAAAGAGAAAACCACAGGCTATAATGTTTTACTACAAGAAGGGTTAAAATAGGCCAGGAGCTGAGAAAAGGAAGGAGATTTTGCAAGCAGAGAACCAGAGTAGACAGAGCTCAGCAAACTGCTTAGCAATGAAAATAAGCCTCACACACTCAAGCATTAGAAGACACAATGAACTAAATACCTTACATCTGATCCTTTAAAATAAATGCTGAAAAGGCATATAGGAGCATCAAAATAAAGCATGGCTGTAGCAGAGATGTTGAACTACAGGCCTTAAAAATAGGAATTTCCTGTGTTTCTGAATCTTACCTGGTCTCTCCTTACTCAGTTTTAAATAAAATCAGAGTGAAAGATGGTTTCATGGACCTGACTCTGCTGGCATCCACTCCTCCTTCCAATAAGATTACAAAATAGTCCTCTAAACTTAGTCATGTCAGACAAATGAGAAGAAGCAGCAATGGAGATGGATGGTGGGAAAAAAAGGTTCAAAACAAAGAAACTACACTGGAACGGATAGGTTCCCATCAGCACAAGACCAATTTTTTTTTCTATATAAACCTGAAATAAAATAAAATAATCAAAAAAATGCACAACTTGGAGTTTTTTACAAAAAAAAAAGTTCTGAATTCTGTTGGTAAACATTTTTTAGGTTTAGCAACTAAAAGCGAAGACACACTTGAAAAGAGTGTATTGCAGAAGGAGAGCTAGAAATGAAGTCATTCTAGTTCTTACTCACTTGTGGTGTTGCCAGTCACTGTTTTAGTGGATTATCAGTGTAGAACTGGGATGTGTCGCTCCTGAACCCATTTTTCCATTATGCTAAAACAAAATGTGAAAATCACCATGAAGGCACAAGTATTCTACTTCATGAACTGAAATTGCCTGAGTTTCCTGTGAATTGGTATTCTGCATTTTTGCAGCATAAAGCAGAAAACCATAGGTTATAACAGATATTCACACATGCTGGCACAGCTGCCAGTTTTGTGTCTATCCCTCCTTGTCATTTACCAAGAGGAGTTCAGCCACTTGTGTGAAAAATCCTTTAGTAAAAGAATCACTGTTCTGTGTGTCTGATTTCATAGCACTTCACACAGCAAAATTTACAGTCCCAGGTCTCTGCTATGAGGTCCAGCTTCCAGCAGTTCAAAAAGCTGGAGAGGGAAAATCGTAGAATGGTTTGCCTCTGTCCATCATCCTGTTCCCACCAATGTTCCAGTGCAGAGTGTGGGTGTCTCCCTGTGACTGCTTCATGTGCCCAAGAGCTAGGCCCCCTTGCTCACAGCAGGTTATATCCTCTATGGCCACCTATCAAGTAATAATTAGTTTTGGGGTTTTTCACCCATTCCCCCTTAAATCCATGTTGATTCCATCCTCATTGTGATTGATTTATAGCAATCATGCACTAGAAAAATGTCTTGCTATAAAAGTTCCCTTGTGGTTTTTTACCATGAAGGTTCGTCTAGAATGGCCCACGGATCTGGCAGTGAATCCCATGGATAATTCACTCTATGTCCTCGACAACAATGTTGTGCTGCAAATCTCTGAGAACCACCAAGTGCGCATCGTGGCAGGGAGGCCCATGCACTGCCAGGTGCCAGGCATGGATCACTTTCTCCTCAGCAAGGTGGCAATCCACGCCACGCTGGAGTCTGCCACTGCCCTGGCCGTGTCCCACAACGGGGTGCTGTACATCGCTGAGACCGACGAGAAGAAGATCAACCGCATCAGGCAGGTCACCACCAATGGGGAGATCTCCCTCGTCGCCGGTGCCCCAAGCAGCTGCGACTGCAAGAACGATGCCAACTGCGACTGCTTCTCAGGGGACGACGGCTACGCCAAGGATGCCAAGCTCAACGCGCCCTCCTCCCTCGCCGTGTGTGCGGATGGGGAGCTGTACGTCGCCGATCTGGGGAACATCCGAATCCGCTTCATTCGGAAAAACAAACCCTTCCTCAACACACAAAATCTCTATGAGTTATCCTCACCCATAGACCAGGAACTGTACTTGTTTGACACCAGTGGGAAGCACCTTTATACTCAGAGCCTTACCACTGGAGATTATCTTTACAATTTTACTTATTCTGGAGATGGAGATATAACCCTGATCACTGACAATAATGGCAACTTAGTCAACATCCGAAGAGATTCCACAGGGATGCCCCTCTGGCTGGTGGTGCCCGATGGCCAAGTCTACTGGGTGACAATTGGTACCAACAGTGCACTCAAAAGTGTAACAACACAGGGGCATGAAGTAGCCATGATGACTTACCACGGCAACTCTGGTCTCCTTGCCACTAAAAGCAATGAAAATGGTTGGACAACATTTTATGAGTAAGTATTTTATGAATATTGGCACTGCTGACTTCATTGTGTGTTCTCTGAACCATGCAAGGTTGGTAGAATTTAATTCCCTGGTCATAATTATTGTCCAAATAAAATGGCCCGAACAGAGAGTATTGGATTTCACGCAAACACTAGATACTGGCAGTTGGTGCATTAGAGCTTGAATAAGCTCCCTTTACCAAGTCGAGTCAAACAGAATTTCTGCTGAGTTTTTCTAAGTGATTTGGACACCTGGTTCTCCTTAACTGTAGTCAGGACTGGAGATTTAGGTTGTGTGTCAGAGAATTTTTCTTGGCTTTGAAAGCCTTGGAAGTATGAAAGTTCCATCAGAGCCTCTTTTTTCACAGCTTTTCACCTACCTCCTATGCTGCAGTGTCTTTGTTGAGCCTGTTTGAAGTGTCTGGTGTAGAATGACAACTGGCAATGACTAATGAGAGCTTGCTCTGGAAACAATTCTGTAATTAATGGACTGCTCAATTCCTCCTGTTGCAATTTGCCTCACTAAGCTTTAAAAGTAGTCTTGAAACAGTTCAAGACTATCCCCAAAGATTTTTTAAGCAGAGAGAAGATAGGATGCACTGAAAGACCCAGAGATGGCAGTATCTTGAATATTTGTACTTCTTCTCTGTACTGCTGTTAGCAATTCCCTGCTTTTAAAGCGAACACATTTCTGATATAAAAAAGGATAAAGATAGATAACTGGGTGAAGAGCACCTAGAAGGATTCATCCTGTTGTTGAGAGCCCCTTCCCCTCCCTCTTCCTTAGTTTAATTTTTATTTACAAGTGTAACCTGTTTGAAATGCTCCTTTAAGTGCATCATTCCCCACATGGTTTGAATGGTTACATGGAAGTGTTCAGCTGCCATAATAATAGACCCATTATAAGAATCCAATTTGGACAGAATAGGCAGTTCCCAAGATGATAAACAAAAAAGTTGCTAAGAAAAAAAGGGATTCAGGAAAGGAAAGTTGGCTAAATCCACATATCTGTGTGTTGATATGTGGTTGCTTTGGTTCTCTCCTTAAAATGTTCCAGGCCCAGTTTCAAATTTCTTTGCTTAATACTCACTGCTCCTGCTCTTGCCTTGAAAAGAACTGATGGAAACTCTGTGATGAATCTTTTGAAATGTTATTAGCATTTTATCAATGTTCTGTTTGCAATTACTGTAGCAATATTCCTCAGTGAATCCAAGTTAATACTCTCCATCTCTTTGAATTTGCTTGAGGAAGGCCTTAGGGAGGAAAAAGAGGGTGTCTTTCTCCATAGGAGTGAAAGCCAGCTATATTGTCAGGACCATTGGTGCTAAGTCAAGGAGGTGTTTTCTTTTTGCAAAGAACCCAATACTTCCTGTGCTTGAAAACAGATGCAGCCACAGACAGTGAAGCAAACTAAACATTACAGCTAATAATGGTCAGATTTATACCTCAAACATAATCTTTTATTTTAAAGTGCAACTGAAAATATAAAGGAGATAAAACAAGACAGAAGCTCAAAACTAACTTACTCTGTGGATATATTTATAACAGTGATCCATTATTTCTTGCTGTCCAACAAAATAGAGCATTTGTGAAAGTCATCATTCTGGTCCTTTTATGCACTTCAGAAGAGTCATGAGAAAGCTTTTTAGAGCTAAATGGAAGACAGTATTCTCTAGTGGCTGGACTATGAAAATCTTGACTAGAGCAAGTGTTGACTAGAGCACTGTATGATAGCACAGCATAACTGAATATAGATTTGTGACTCTGCCTTCAGAGATACCTCATCCAAACCTATGATCACTTACCTATGTTTAACTATTTCTGACAGTTTCTGATTCAACTATATAAAACTACAGGGTGAAAGTCTAGATCTGAATTAGTTACTTCAGCCACCCTTTACAGGCAGGTGGAAAGAAATAGGCCCATTCAGAGTTTCTTATGAGTTATGTTAGGTATTTCCTTTAAGATGAGAAGAGTTGTATTCTGGAAGTTTATCTCTGCAAAGGTAGTAGAGAATGATGAGTTCAGATACAGATGTTTATGTTGCAGATGTCTACAGTTTGGAAAAATGGAGCCTGTCAGTCATCTGAGTGTTTTATAAATATTGTTAGTGATAACAATGTATTTACCTGTATTATTGTTACTTTTAGAGAGCTTTTTTTATATGCTCAGCCTAAATCTTCCATGCTTGAATTGGAGACTATTCTTTTTCATCCATCTTACCCTTTCATATCCTATCCTATCCTATCCTATCCTATCCTATCCTATCCACTAGGATTTTGAAAGGCAGATCAGTGATTTAGAGGGATCGATTCTGTCCAGGTTTTGTATGTGTAACCAGGGAAAGAACATAAGCTCAGACTGATAAAATTAGAATATGAAATAAGAGTCGAATATTTCAATTGCTTGCTAAAGTAGGTTTCATTTAAACAAAATATATTTTTGTACAGTCTGATGCCAGGATACACATGTAAATGGGCTGAGCCTTGGCTCTCAGAGTTGTAGCAAGGCATCAAGTCTTCTGTGTGATCCTCACATGATTCCATGGCAAATCTGTCTAACTTGTTGCTTGGATGGACAAACTAAATTAATACATTCACTCATCACACTCTACTTGTAGTGGTTAGTAGGAAGCTGATTTTTTCTCTGTGCAGCATTGATGTGACTAATATTGTCAGCTCATAAAAATGCAGTTTATGAAGAACTGTGGAAGTTGAAGGCTGGGAAGAAAAACTCTTAAAAAATTCATTTATGGGGAGAACAAGAAAGACTTGATCTATTTATCTCAACATGAATGAGACTGGGAAGTGTCCAGATCAGAACACGTCAGCCAAAGCTCTTGCATAGAGAGGGACTCTCAGTCTAACAGAGAAAGGCTTGAGAAGGGTATGGGGCTGGAAAGCAAAGCTAGAGAAATTCAAGTTGACAAGAAGGTGTGATTTTTTTCAGGCTGAGATGACCTAACTGGTTGAGTAACCGAACATGAAAGCAGTATATTCTCCATTTCTTTGTATCTTAGATCAGGACTCTGATGCCTTTCTTATAATGTAATCTCACCAGAGAGAGGATTTGCATGACTGAAACAGAAGCTGCAGAGATGAGTGCAGGCATGGCAGGATGAAGACTAAATTCCTTGTTATCAAAGAAGCTGAAGAAGATGGTGTAAACCAAATAAAATCAACATTGACTACCTTTATGTTATTGGTTTCTCTGCCAGAATATCAAGAAATGTACATTGGGAAGGCTTAAGTGGTTTAGAGAATTCCTGTGAACATTAGTGGCTAGAAGGTGCTCTAAAGGAGTTTCCAGTCTTGCCTGAGGGGAAGGGTGAAGTTCACATTCCTGTTTTGCTCATGGCCAAAGAAATAAAGGCATCAAATCTGACTCTGAGGGAAAGTTTCATGTTTCTCACAGCACACAGGAGTTGTTTGTGGGCCTGGACAAGCTGGACACTGCTGCCTAAAAAGTTAACAGTAAAGTAAATCCAGCTGGCAAGTTTACACTGCACCAGTGGCACCATGTTCTTCTACCCATGAAGAACATCCTCAAAAGATTTACCTTTCACCTGGCTGTCTACAAAGGACCATAAATCAGAAACCTAGCATGGCAGAGCAGTGGTGTTGTGAGAGTGGCATCACTACGTGTTCATCATGGAATCACAGTATCATAGTATGGCTTGGGTTGGAAGGGACCTTCAAGAACATCTAGTTCCAGCCAACATAGCCAGTGTCTCTGGATCTCCTCCAGGTGCTGTTCTTACCAGGCCATTTCTTAACCTTTACCATAAGGCTGCAAAGAGCTCTAACACGTGGGCACATTGGTGTGACTCTGGAAAGGAGGGAAGGAGGAAGGATGTACTGATGCAGTACTGGAGGTCTGTCTTCAGGGCACACCAGGGAATCCAGGTCCTCCAAGGCTTCATGCTGGACTGGCACATTGTCCCTGCCTTTCTGTGGGGAAAGAGACTGGTGCTGGCTTCAGAGAATGGCAGTCTCACTCACAGCACTTACAGCTCTTCCTTTCACACATCCTACACCCAAGCCTGCTCTAACAATCCTGTTTTATCAGGTTTAGCTCTGAGTAAGACTCAATGTATAATGGTGTGCAGTTTCCCTTTTTGTTTGAGTGAAACTTAGCTCCCCACAATAATTAACCTGTCTCCAAAGACCTATCTATGACTACTTTGAGGGTTTTAGCATTATATAGACCTTTCCTGCCCCTGCAGCGGGCTTGACATTAGCTGTCAGTTAATGCAATGCAGCTCAGCTTGTCCAGTAACTGGATTAAAGACTTCTCTTCCCATTGAACTGGTGACAGTAACAGTGATAATCAGCAGCAAAGGAAGTTGATCTGGAAACTGAGCCAGGGAAATGACTTCTTGTTCCACTCTTCCAGTAAAAGACAAAGGATGCTGTGTGACTACTTGCTGCTCTGTTGTTTCTGCTTTTTAACTTGACCTGAAAAAATTGCTACCAGCCTTTACAAAGTTTCTTAGCAGTTGCTGTTTGTCTGCTTCAGAATCCGGAAATTCTTATTAATGGATTTGTTAAAATCAAGAATACGGCAATTATCTTGATTAGTTCACTGAGATGTTATCACTGTACATTAACTCAATTTCCCTCTGAGCCAAAGTCAAACCTTCTATGCGTTATTTAGCCCAGATGAAGCTCGTTTACTTAGGTCCTGTGTGTGTTCAATTAGTTTTGAAGGTCGCCTCCTCCTGTACAGACTCAAACACTTACACATTGCTCCAGCCAAGCCCAGAAATTCAAAACCTTTTCACAGACTACCCAAGAAGTGGCTCATAGTTGTCTGGAGGGCAAAGGATCTCATGGAGCCAGATCTTCAGATGAGTGGTAAGGGGAGTTTTGACCCCGTAACACTGGAGGCTGTTTTACAGAGAACCAAACTCTGCCAAACCTCACACACTGTAATGGATGGAAGGTAGGAGCCAGCTGGACTGAGCATGCAGGAGGATCTTGAATGGCTTCCCAGTGACCCCCAGGGCTCAGCAGAGGTCCCACCCCAGCACCCCCAGCTTTTAGTGCCAAAGGCAGTGCCCTGGTCTGTGTGACTGTGATTTTTCAGATCATACACAGAGTTCTACAGGATTTGATCTAGTGCAGTTCAAGTGAGGGTTTTGTTCTACTCCTGCAGCAGACTGGAGTATGAGAAACACCTTTGGCTTTTTTTCCTCCCTCGTCTTTTGGCAAGATTTCTTGGTTCCACTTGTTCCACAATTTCTACATGATAAAATGATGAGATTCTCATTATTGTTCCTCTGACAAAATTGCAGTGAAGCTCCACTAGGTGCCATGATAAAATAGCAGTTCTCCAGTACCCTCAGTAAGTCATGAGGTCACATTTTGAGCCACTGCCCTGCCCTGAAATGCATGCCTGATAGCAAAGTTTAGTTGAGAACCAAGGGAATTATGACTATCATAAAGCTAGAAAGAGATCTTCCTCTTCTTTCTTGGGCAGTCAGAAAATTCAGTAGACTGTGACCACAACCTGGTCTTTGGTCATTAGGGAGAGGACTTGCCTTCATGCATTTTTGAGTATTATCGGTTTGTCTGTTATAGATTTATTTTTAATGTTGTGTTTAATGTTGTTTGAAAAATTGGGATGAGGCGAGCTTGTTAAGAGGCACTGGGTGCACGTTGGTATAATCACATGCAAAATATAGTTTGCAAGGTCCATTTAGACACTTTGGCACTAAATGCAATATTATTATAGTGAGTTTTTTTCTGATCTATTTGACTTGTGTTTTAAAAGGCTGATGAAATGTGAAGAGGCTAAAATGAGGAAATGCAGAAACTCAGGCAAGAAATTGATTTCTGAATAGATGGTACTAAAGATGCCCTTTAATTCCCAAGGTCCAGGTCTCTACACAATGGTAATGTGATAAATGAAAGCTCTGAATGTTTACAAGCCAACAATTAGACCTCATAAGCACCAAATACCATTTTAATTCTGTGCATTGAACCTTAGCTAAGTACGTTTCCAATTGGGAATGGATGGTAACGGATTCCTTTGCTGGCCTAATAATTGCCACTGTAATTGTAAGTACTGAGGCTTTGCAGCAGGTTTGAATGGGAGGCAGCAGCTGTGTTAGCAGGTGATGGATTCATTGCTCCAAGTGGCTGCTGTGTGCACTCCCATGCTTCAGTATTTCCTTAATTCTGGGGCTTTCAGAGCATTTGGAGAACACAGAAGTCTTAGGCTGTGATGAAAACTGGCCCAGCCCTAAATCCTGATGCTGTGGAAACAGGCTAGGCAGCTTAGCTGCAAAATGAGGTGACTAGGAGAGATTTATGTTACTGCAAATACCAGGGCACACCTGCAGCTACCTAAGAGCCAGTCACTTGGCCTTCCTCTCCAAGCTGAGGTGTGCCCTGAAAGGGCCTTTATAGGGCTCAAAGCAGAGGTGGAAGGAACCAGCACATTCAACTTGTCAAGCATACTATCTCTGGGATGTGAAAGTCTGCACATTCCTGGGAGACTGTGGGTATGTGACAGGTATGTGTTGTGTGAGCTAAATCAGGAAAAAGGGGGAAAATGCTCCAGTTCGGAGTAAAAACCGAAAAGAGAAAAAGAACTGCTTGCCAAGAAGAAAACACTCTGTGTTTTCATGCTAATGGGCTTCCCACACCTCCATTTGCGTTGCCACCACAGTGCTAAAAGGAGCCTTAGTCTGGACGTGAGCATTTTACACTTCATCTGTCACCAGTTAAAAATAATAATAAAAATGGGAACAGTGTAATTGTTCTACCTTCTCATTTTTCTTCCTTTGTAAGGCAGGATCTCCTTGCAGCTGCAAATCAGTAAGCTGTCCCCCCCAAAGCTAGTCCTTGGCAGGTTCCTGTCTGTCTGTTGGGTAGAGAGGTGCAGCAGCTCCTGCACATGCAGAAAACACAGATGGTCCTTATTCCTTCTGAAGGAGGTTAATGGGGTGACTAAGGATGTGCCAAAAGTCTAATGTACTTCTGCAGACATCTTAAACCAGTTCCAGCAGATCATTCCAGACTGTTCTGGTCCAAAAGGAGCCTTGCTTCTCAGGATCTAAAGTCCCAAATGGAAGTCCTTGCTTTTGGTGAAGTACTGTGAGTTTTGTACACCTGTAAAAATGTATCCATGTAAATTAAGTGCATTGTACGTAGTAATTTTGACTTCACAAGAAGAATGTGTGCACAGAGGTCTAAGTGCCATCACGCTTTTTCATTCTTTTTTTTCTTGCCATTTTAACCTAATTTGCACAAGGAAAGGTTACTGGCAGATTTCTCCAGTTGCATATTTGCAAATATGATTTATTTGCCCAGCAGAGGTGGAGAACCATTTGTGAGGGTGCTAGAAGCTTGAGGTCCAGGAATATTATAAAAATATTACTAAAAAGGCACTACAGAAATACTATGTAAAATAATATTTCTTTTACACTACATAATATTATATAAAAAGGCACTACTTGCCTTTTAGTAAGAGCATCCTGCATTAAGACCAGGGAGAATGGCTTTAAACTGAATGAGGGTAGGTTTTAGAGTAGATGATAGGAAGAAATTCTTTACTGTGAGTGTGATGAGGCACTGGCACATGTTGCCCAGAGGAGATCTGGCTGCCCCAGCTCTGGGTGTGTTCAAGGCCAGGCTGGATAGGGCTCAGAGCAGTGTGATCTTGTGGAACGTGTCCTGGCCCATGGTGAGGTGCATGAAACAAGGTGATCTGTAAGGTCCCTTTCACCCCAAACCAATTTGTATTTCTGTGATTTGATGAATAGAAAGAGTTGGCTGTCTGCTGCTGCTGGGGGCTGTTAAACTGAGTATCCACAGGGTTTTGAGGCTTTCTTGGGAGCACATAAGTAGGACTTGCTGGAGTAAAGGTTTTGTGCTCACTCTCAGCATTTTTCTGAGTGCCATTCAATTAGGATAAAAACCTGTGACTCACAGGACATTGACTCAGCACTTATCACATGAACAAGCTCTCTGCCTGCATCCTGCCTTTTGCACTCCTTATTTCCCTAACCTGCAGACCTGCTTCCTTTTATACACCTGTTACACCACACTCACCCGTTGGACTTCAGTGGAACACATCTAGATTTGTGACATTATTTTCAGGAGGTGAATCAGGCTTACTTTTAGAGCAGCTTATTTTTAAAATCTAAATGAGGGAATAGAAATAAATCCCTCACACCTACTAATCCACCAAGTCAGAGATGCCAAAATTCAGATTCATCTTACTGAAATTTCAGAATGTTTTCAAACTTGATTCTACCCTTACAGTTCAGACTGATTTGTATATCTAGGACTACTGATGTTGTGGTAGAAGGAATGTGGGGTGTTACACAACACACCTTCAGTGATAACAATGTCTTCTCTGCTCAGAGGAAAGACTAAATCATATCCCTTGTGTCTTGTATCAGCAGATGGGGTAAAGAGACTGCCTGTGATGTTTTTTGTTTAAGATTCACATGCTGGTTTAGGAGGAGATGTGCAGGTGACTGGAGACAGTACAAGCAAAACACATTTGTCTCAGTGCAAACAGGGCAGCCACAAATCTGGAGTAAATTGTTTGGTACTGGGAGCACTTTAGTTCTGGCTCTTGCATGGAGATGCAGCTCACATCCAGGCTGTGTGCTGTTAGCTGCTTGGAAAAGCTTTAACTGATCTCTGCCAAACTCCTGCAATGCAGTCCTGTTTTCAACCTTGTCTTGTTTTGGAGTTTTTTTTCTTCTTTATTTTCCATTTTACAAGTGGCTGATTGATTGCCAGGATATCTGAGAGGAGGGGCAAGGCTTGGATAATCCATGACTGAGAGGCTTACTGTGGAGGACAAATACTTTCTTCTATCCTTCTGCCTCCCCTTCTGCTCAGTGGGCAAGAAAAGCTCATGTGATGATGTCTCCAAACCTGAGGGATGCAGAGATTTGCAATGAGGTCACCCACTTAGTCACTATAACCCAAGAATTAAACTTGGGCAAAAATCATCTTTTCAATCAGCCTTTCCTCACATTAAATCACTGCCACCATATTTCAAAAGTGAATCGTGATTCAAACCAGCACTGTGTTCGAATCTGGAAAAAGGAGAGTGGAAGAGGAGACAAATTTTTTTCTGTATAGTGCAGAGCCAGTCTAGTGACTGCTGATGGGTCTCTCATCAGCTACAATTCAAGAGTACCTTGTCATTGCCTTGCCCTGCCTTGCCCTACCCTGCCCTGCCTTCCCCCCACACCCCCCTTTCCCCTCCACTCCCCTCTTCTATTTGGATTTTTTTTTTTTTTTTTGTTTCTGGGTTTTGTTATTAGATGGGGTGTATTTTCTTATTCCGTAGTTCAGAGTAGTCCCAAAAAAAACATCAAGAGCTCCTCAACCATCTGCTCCCTCCAAGGTCTGATCATCTGTATCCAGATCCCCTCTAAGACATTTCTCTAACTTATCCTCAAAAGAGTTGGACAGTGGGGTTTCCAGTGCTCCATCTGTTCTCTGCTTGGAGCAACCATGGGCCTTGAAAATGTTCTGCAGCTTCTAATCTGAATTTTCATTGTTTTCATTTACTTTCTGTCACATCCTCAGTAGACACAATAAGCAATTTATTATAATCCTCTTCAGAACACCCATTGTTAGGGTGCCCATCATTTACTTTGCATCCCCAAGTGATAAATTTTCATAATATGATCTACTTAGTTTCATATAAATCATTCTTAAAAGAGTTGTGGGCAGGACTTGAAAAAAGCTGAACATTTATCCCTGATTGATTTGCTGGAATTATTTTGTTTCACACTAACTATTTAAATACCCCTTCCCTGAAGGTCCCTCTCATCAGAAGGTTCAACAGCCCTTCACAGATTAGCCAGTAGAGCTCCCTATTGCTCTCCATTTCAGCTACAATAACCTCATTGCAAAGGTCCCTTGCCAGCCTTTTGGGTCTGTGAAACTTTTTGTAATGCCACAGATGGGAGGCATAATGAGGTGTTTGCTCCCTTAACTCAGGAGAGCCCTAGACACATGTGTCTGTTTTTCTTTTTACCAAAAAATAACTCCCCCAGCTTGTTAACTGTTGTGGGGCCTGCGTGTATGAAGCTTATTTTACCTGGGCCCTGGCACACAGGTGTCCACATCACAGAAACCTTCCCAGATGGTGCTTATGTTGATTCCTCATTGGAAAGGCCAAGGACACAGTAGGGGTGAAAACTCGTCTGCTTTTTTACACTTTCAAATCAGTCCTTCCATATGGTCTTAGGAACAGTGAAAGGTAGACATCGGGGTTCATCTGTGCTCAGGACTCTACACCACATTCACAAAGGAAATTCTCTATCTGATGTGGCCAATCTGGTCCTTGCTGCTACTTTAATATACAGCTTTTTAAAATTAGATAGGAAAAAAAAATTAAAATAAATTGCTGAGCTCAGGACACAACCAGACAAATCAGTTGATGAGCTTCAGAAATTCCTAGTTCTGCTAGACAGGATGCACAGGCCACTGCTTTTCTGTAAGCCACAGCATAGGAGATGGGAAATAAAGTTACTCTTTTAAACAAGAAGCATAGTGCAGGTGTGAGGAGTGTTGGGAAAATATTGTTAAGGTACAAGCTAATATATATTTAGTATTTTTCTATTCTTTACTTCAACTTCTTCAGCTAAAAGCTGTGATTTTCTTCTCATGAGGACAAAAAAAATCAAGACTGTCGAAAAGAGTGACAGTGCATTTTTCTCTCTGAAGAATCTGGATGATGAGTTGAAGAATTGATCTCTACTTTATAGGATAATTCATCCTCTGTTGATGCTGTTGACTTCATTACATTCTCTCTTTCAGATACGACAGCTTTGGCCGCCTGACCAACGTGACCTTCCCTACTGGGCAAGTGAGCAGCTTCCGCAGCGACACCGACAGCTCCGTGCACGTTCAGGTGGAAACCTCCAGCAAGGATGATGTTACAATAACAACCAATTTGTCAGCATCAGGGGCCTTCTACACCCTGCTCCAAGGTGGGTTGGGCCACCATTCCTTTCCTGACCAGGCTGCACACAATGGATCAGGAAACAGGCATCTTCTTGATAATCCCAGTGCCAAAAATCACCTGCATTCTCAGTGCACCAGAGCTCCCCACATGCTGGTACAGACACACACACCTACTTAGCCTCGTTCCCTAGCACAGTGGATGCTCTGCAGCTGTTTTTCTGCTCCATTCTCAGTCAGTCCCCTTGCCATGCAGGCTCGTGCAGCACAGTCCTCCATCATCATTACCATTATTGTAGTAACTAAAAGGGTTGCATAAATCAAGCCACACTTCCAGCCAACCCCTTTGCTTCAGTCTCTTAATGGCTTCTGACTTAATAGTTACTATCCTTCTGGAACAGGCTTCCAGCTGGTTGCTGGAGATCTGATTCTTTGTTCACTGGTGTTTCAAACATTCACAGGGAAGTATCCAGAAAAATGACCATCCCTATCCCCAAAAGGTCTGTATTTGAACTAAAAGGTAGTGTGGAGAGGTACAAAGGAGAAGTGGACAGGCGGGGTAGGACTAGTGGGACCAGTTTATGGCTGTGGGAAATGAGCACAGTTGTGCCTGTGGTAGGAAGGTGGGAAGCAGAGGACTGATTAGGTGCAGGAAAAGGGAATGAAGTGGGAAATAAAAGAGGAATAAATAGCAGGGGAGCACTAGGCTGACATGCTGGTACCGGCAGAACCTGTACTGCACAGTGCCAGCCTGGATCTCCAGGGTCTGAAAGCTGAAGCCTCTTTGGGATCAGGATGAGCTATCACACCTGTTCTCTGGGGCTTGGGGAAAGGGAAGGAACTTTCAGACTCTGCTTTCTTTACTCCCCAGATCTCATTCACTCTGGCTGTGACTGATTACAGTGGGGTGTGAAACATTTTTTCTCCTTGTGAGGAACAAACTGCTCAAGTGGGGCAAGCATGTTCCAGAATGGCATTTATTTCCACATCTCTGGGATACAATTTCTTTCCCTTTCCTGTAACAACATTAACCTTTCCTACAAGAAGGTACCTGCTATGAAAAGCCTGAAAACTAAAAACCTGAAAGCCTGAAACACTGTTTTTACCCTTCTGGAGAGGACAGCTGAGAGGGTTCCAGCCCCCTCAAGCTGTCCCCATATTCCTGTAGGGAAACACAATTACTTTCTTATTCTTTACTGCTAGACAGATGCAACCTACCCCACCCCATCTCACTCACTCACATTAAGATGTGTGGCAACAGCACAGACATGAGGTTGGCTTCACCTGAAGAGCCTAATTAAGCAATGGAGCCCACTGTTGGGGGCCTTTTAGTGACAAAATTGACTGTGGTGTGATTTATTCACTCAGCACTGAAGGCACAGTTACATAATGGTGCCACAGTCAATTCTGTCATTGTCCTGCCCTCCAGCACAGGGACATTCTGGCCATTAGGACATGCAGAATTACAAACAGCTTAACTATCTTCAGAAGTATAGAATTATGAAACTGTTTGCATCTGAAGAAACTCACTTAAAGATCTGGATAAAGTTGCAGAAGGGGTGGGTTGGTGAAGCAAATTCTTGGTGAACCTTTCAGGAAATCTGGATCACACTGTGAACAGGTGAGATCTGAGAACGCGAACGCGTTTTCAGAGATTGCAAATTCCTGTAGGATGGATTTAGGAGCTTCTACAACAGGCACATCAACATTCCAGTGGGATTTTGTCTTCTGGACTAGTGACAAAATGAGCATTTGTTCAAACCAAAGTAGGGCAGTAGTGCCCTAGAGCCAAAGCAGTCTAAAATACAGCATTCAACAGCCCATGGATTTCATGTAGCCCTTGAGAGATGCCTTCCAGAGCCAGGGAAGAGTCTTCTCTTGGGAAAATTTTGAAAGTAGAGGATTTACATTCCCCACACTGTACCAGAGCACTGGTGACAATAACCCTTCTGTGGTGCTTATGTAACACGAAGAGAACATCGTGTGTCTGATTAATTTCATGTAAACCTTCAAGCCTTCCTCTGCTTCCTGGTGAAGGAAAAAAGAGAGAGGAATATATTCACTGTTCAGGAATCTTTCACTGATTTGATTTAAAGCCCATTTCCTTGTATTTTAGCATCAAACCACGCATCTAAGAAAGGTGTGGCAGCCAACTTGCTGGCCCTTCTCTCCATTTGCAGACTCAAGCATGGAGGGGGTTTGATCTGGCTGGAGTCTGTGTCAAAGACCATCAACTTACATACTCAGTGGTAGAGCTAAAATACTTGGATCTACATTATGGATCACTGCTGTATGTTTTTTGGCAAAATCCTGTGCCCCAGTGGTTTCGTTATCACAGCTGTGTAAAGTTGAGTGATGGTTCTGCTGAGGTCTCTGTGGCAGAACTCCAGCTGGCTACCACAGGAGCAGGATGAGACCCACATAAAAAGGACCAGTTGGTGTCATGTTTTCTTCCCTAACTACACCAAACTGTGCTCTTTGCTGATCTATTTCTTGAGGACAAGAAATGGTAATTTCACTGTGATCTTGTTTCCTGCTGAGCTATGGCAGAGCAACTAGTGAACAAAACCCAGCTTGCCTCAGAAAGGGAAAACCCTTAATGGGAATTTTCAATTGGTGTTTTTATTCACAATTAAGAGTTTATGGCAGCCTGGGAGACAGAAATGGTAATATTTTCCAGCTTTTGAAGAGCTTCAGATAAGACAGTGTTTGTATAATATGTTTTAAAGCCATCCTGCTTTAATGTCTCATGCTTTCTTACACTTCATGAGCTACTCTCTGCAGAGATAAATGCCGGCTGGAGATTCAAAGGATGAGCTTTCAGCCTGCCTGATTCCTGAAGGATGTAGAAGAGAAATTGCTCTTCTGTTCAACTCCTGAATTCCCAAATACTGGCCTCAAAATCTGATCTTTCATGAGCTAGTGGAGGCCAGATGTATAGAGTCGTGTGGGAGCTTAATGCTTCTGCTTTCTCTCCAAACATGAGGACCTTCAGTTGCCTCCTGAAAGCTTTCTCAAGGGAAAGGATTTGGCTGTTGTGTGGGGAACTGGTTAGCATTAACTTGCTGTGCAATTTCCTGTCACTTGTGAGACAGTGAATGAGCTCAGGAAAGTATGTGGCCCCATGTTCTCATATACTGTTGTGAAATTAGGATCTTTAGGATATAAAAGCATGGAAAGTTTTCAGTCAAACTGATTTAAAACAAATACCTTGCCACAGTGTTTTAGCCTAGAGGAAGAGGTTTGAACCTGCATCCTTTGGTAAGGATTACAGTTTTTTCACTTTTTTAACCTGTGCAAAGCTTTCTGCAAGAATATGAGGTGCCAAACCTCATCAGAATGAAAAAGCAATTGTCCATGTTTACTTTCCCTGATGGACTTGATGTTTTGCTCCCATTGAGTGGGACAGGTGAGTAACAGAGTGTGTTTGGTTACAACCATCCGAAATGCTCATGCAGCCTAGGTGAGGGAGCAAACGAAGAGCTGGAGCTGTATCACCAAAGTTCAGCAAAGAACTCTTTTCTGTCTTCAGACCAAGTCCGAAACAGCTACTACATTGGTGCTGATGGCTCCCTCAGACTGATGCTCGCCAATGGCATGGAGGTGGCCCTGCAGACCGAGCCACATCTGCTGGCTGGCACCGTCAACCCCACGGTGGGGAAGAGGAATGTCACCCTGCCCATCGACAACGGCCTCAACCTCGTGGAGTGGAGGCAGAGGAAGGAGCAAGCGAGAGGGCAGGTCACCGTCTTTGGACGTCGGCTGAGGGTAAGTGAGAACCATGAGCACTTTTGGCCTCCACTTCCCATCTCATCAGTGCCCAGTCTCGTGGCAGAAAGGGATGGGTATGATTTGTATTGTCTGCAAGAGGGATGGAGCTGCAGGACAGAGAATTGTCTGTTCACCCTCAGTGACATAACCTTTATGACTGTAGTATATCATTAGGCCTCCTTATGTGCTGATGTTCCCTTAGCCATCAAAGGTGGTGCTGCTGATCTCCCAACCTGTCCTCTGCATCACTGGGAATGTGTGACCTCCCATCAGACACCACAGGTTTAGCCATCATCTCAGGCTGTTCAAGCAAACCAGGGACAGTTGTAACTATAAATTACCAGACCACTTAGTGCAGGTGTTTTCTACCTGTGCTGCTGGTAGTCATAGAGCAGAAGATTGAAAGCCTTCTAAGCATATCAGGACAGGCTGAGAGAGCTGGGGTTGTTTAGTCTGAAGAAGAGAAGGCTCCAGGGACACCTTAGAGCACCTTCCATTACCTAGAGGGGCTCCAAGAAAGCTGAAGAGGAGCTTAGGGCAAGGGTATAGAGTTATCAGGCAAGGGGGAATGAATTCAAACTGAAAAAAAAGATGGTTTGGATTAGGTATTAGGAAGAAATTCTTTTCTGTGAGGGTGATGAGACACTGGCACAGACCACCCAAATGTTCAAGGCCGGGTTGGATGGGGCTCTGAGCAACCTGGTCTAATGGAAGGTGTCTGTGCCCATGGCAGGGAGGTTGGAATTAGATCTTTGAGGCCCCCTCCTACCCAAGCCATTCAATGATTCTGTGAATACTGTTCATTGGGAAACCTCAGAAAAAACTCTGGATTCCTGAAATTGCTAGTCTTTTGAACCTGTTGAAGAACTGGGCTCACAAGGCATTGCACCACAATTGCTATTGTTCCCTGAAGTGTTACAAGCAGCTCCAGCCTGACAGTACTCTCCCTCCAGGAGTGCCTAGACCTTTCCATGCTTGAGACTGATGTGTTTTGAAAACATTGTTCCGCACAATGCACCTCATACTTGTCAGGGCTGTTTAAAGATCTTGCCCTATAAGCTGTAATTCATCTGCTAACTGCTGGCAAAGCTGGGAACTTGTAATAGCAAGTCCTGTGCATTCACCCTGTACCTTGCTAGTCTCAGAGTCACAGGCTGATGAACGGTTCCTGGGAAGCTGCTCAGCACCTGGCAAATTCAGACCCTCTGAGAAAAATGCTTAGTGCTGTGTAATGGCACCCCAGCAAAAGGACTGCAGCTATTTATTCACACTTAAACTTGGCAGTAAATATCAATGCTCTGGTTTCAGGATATGTGTTTCCCAGTCCTTGCTCTTCACCTCTCCCTATTCCCTGCTGTATGACCCCTGCCACTTTGGTGTGATTTTTCCTGTCTCTCCTCGCTCACACTTGTCAAGTCTTTCTCTTCAATCTCTCTACCCCAGCCTCTGTTTTTTTTTCCCCATGCATTGATAGCCTCGTATTTTGTTACCAGAAGAAAAAATGCAAACAGTAATGAAAGCTGAAGCTGTTCTTCCAGTGTGAACTTCTGTGTATCTGCAGATCAGTTGTCACCATGCTTTTTTGTTGGGTTTGTCCTGGGGGGGGTTATTTTATTTTATTTTATTTATTTTATTTTATTTCATTTCATTTCATTTCATTTCATTTCATTTTAATAACTGATGAAATTTTCAGAAAGGTCTTTTTCTGAAAAGAGAGGGCCTTCTGAAATCTGCAGCTGGGTCACAGCTATTTGGTGTTCAAAACAGTTTCCACTCATTTAACCATAGCTTAGCTGCCCATATCAGTTTTTATCTCCCAAAATTTTTGTAGTAGATTCAAACACAGAATGTGTCTGTATTTTATATTGTACTACAGTTGGAAAAACACTTGGAAAATGAATTTTCAGGCTAGTTGCTGGTATCCCTATAAATCTGCCAACATTTATTCACATTTTGATCCTATCAGGACCCTTCTGGAGAATCAGAAGTGCATCTTACATGGTCAAAGGACTTAGTTATGGCTGTGTTCAGGGGTTCAGAGTTGTTGAGGGTGTACTAGATGTTTTAAGCTCTGTGTCTGTGCATGCATGGCAGCATTTGCACCCCTTATAAAAAAACCTGCAAGGTGCTAATTGCCTCCCTGGGGATTGCGCAACATTTAACATGCTCTCTGGGTGATGTTCCCCTCTTCCCTCACACCAGTAATTGCTGCTTTCCCTGGCAGGAGAGAAACTTAGGAAAGTCAAATTCAATGTTTTTGTTGATTTTGGGAAATGTTACCATTTCTGCTATATGTGACTAAGTTACTACTTTCACACTCCCCTCACCCCACTGCTTGCATGAGGCAGCAGCAATGGCATAGTGCTTCATGGGGAAAGAACATCCCAAAGAAGCTCCAGCATCATTTTATGAAGCCTTCAAAGTGAGGGCAACAGGATCTGGACACTGTAAAAGAGTGATCCTTTCTGCTGTCATCACAAGGATCCACTTTTTATGGGTTGTGCCTCTTCCTCCTGTGGTGTGCTTGCAGACTGGCAGCCTGTTGCCATGAGCTCGGCCAGCCCCCAGCACAATGAGGCCACTTCCAGAGCTGCCTCTCTGACCCTCCCAAGGAAATAACACAATACACAGTTCTTTATTGCATGGATAAGGCACACAGCAGGGACTTCTGCACGGATGAAGGGAAAGGGGACAACCCTGATACCTTTTTCCCCGTTCCATCAGTGCTGACCTGGCTCTGTACTTGGCCAGGCAGCTGTAAAGCATCACAAATATGTTAAAGCAGCCCCTTTCACTTTTTCTGTCCCACACACCCCATGAAAAGTTGTGATTCTCTATCCACCCACCCGGCAGTGAGATATCTCTGCAGATTGGCTGGCTATGAATTCCACCTGTCCCTGGCCAACAGCAGCAAAGACTTCATTTGCAGAGAGAGATAAGAGAATTAAGTAAATCCTGCTTCAAGGAGCAGGACTCCTCCTTTTTCTCTTTTTTTTTTTTTTTTTGTTTTTTATTAAACAAACTTGAGTTTTTCAATAAAGAAGGATGTAAAATAATCTCTGGCAATAGAGCAAATAGGACAGCAAAAAGAGACAGAGTTGCTGGCTCAGTTCTTTTATTTATTTAACCTGGTATGGTAACTCCTGTCATAAATATCTTTTTTTCCCAAGACCTTGGTAGTAGGTTAATGGTGGCATCAAGATCTAGTATCCCAGAAATCCCCACAGCTAACATGACCAGACGGGGATATGGTGCTAACCATTCCTGTTACGCTGACTAATAAAGATGATCCAGGATGATCTCCACAATTTCTGCAGGACATTGAGGTCTGGCTATGGCCACTCCAACAGTTTTAGCAGTTTGCTGGGAAAGTTCCTTTGTAGGCAGCCATTCATCACATGGATGTCATTGGCACCTGGAGTCCTCACTGCAGGAGCATTTTTTGCCTTCCTCTGCTGAAGGTTGCCAGGCTGTTTTCATGAGAATCCTCTCCCTTTTTGTACTCTAGTGTTCCCAGGGAGATCAATGCACATTGTTTAATTATCATTTGAGCTAAAGGAGTGCCAAAGAAAGCATTGGAGAAATCAGAGATAGTGGTGTGTTTATGCTCTTTTTTCTGCAGAGGAAGCTAAGGGATTGAATAAAGTACTGTGGAACGTGAGTTAGGGGTTAAATTTAGTGCCTCACAGATTTTAAAGGGATGTCAAATCCACTGTGAACTGTGGATTTAAATTTACCCTGTCTTGATCCTGTGCTGATCACGAGCCTTGTCAAGCACTCTGAGGGGCAAAATCTTTTTGCAGGAGGTTTTCAGACTACATTCCAGAATAAGGTCTGGGATGGAGGATGGCACCTTATTTAGCTGCTCACCATAAAACACAGTTATTGGACTGCAGCCTGCAGCCCTGTCACTTCTTCTGCAGAAAATTCACTTCTATACAAGGCATGCCCTTGAACAAGTATGAAAAAGATTTAGACCCTCTTCAGAGGCTACTGGCAGGGTAGGGTTCACTTTGCTCATCGCCTTGAGGGGTTACTGTTTGCACTGCAGCACTTCACAGATAAAAGAGACAGTACATCAAGAGAGCAGAAGAAAACAAATCATTAAAAAATAAAATACAGGAAAAGTGAGATTGGTTCCAACTAGCTGCACAGACATTGCTTGCCAAGCAAAGGGAGGGTGGAACAATTTATAGCACCAGTCAGAGGATACAGACATTTGGACTGAGCTTAAAGAGCTATCCAGGGACCTGCTGTTTGGCCCTTCCAGACCAGTGAATGGCACTGCTGCTAACATACTTCTCAGGAAGACCTCATTCAGCCTGGATGACTGTTCCAGCCCTAGAAGAGCTCTTCCCAGCTTTCTTGGCAAAGACCTGAAGCAGAAGAAGCTGCAGCTGCCAAGATGGAGCTGCTCTGTGAATATATGGGAGGCAGAGGTGCTATTACTTCCTGCTTTGCTTTTCTTTTTTTGCAAGGAATTGCTTCTCATGTTTCTCTCTCTATGGCAGGAAGTGCCTAGGAGATACCAAATTCCTCTTAGTTACTCATGTGCATCTGTACTTAAGAGTTTTGATACCTTTTTAATTATTTTCCAGCTTCCCTGTTATAGTGACTGATTTCTTCTCTCCCATTGCACATTTACGCTCTATATCACACATATTTAATTAGAGCATTGTCTTCCTTTCTACAGAGTTTCTTCCCTGCAGTCATATGCACCTTTTATCCTTGTTATCCATAAATTGAAAATTGTTGTTGCACTTGCCTCTTACATCATCCTCACAATTACATCATGGCAACAATTCCTTCTCTCCCCAGCTTCTGTGATACCTTTTTCTGAATTCTGTCTTTCTGGTGTCCCCGTTCTCTAGCCTTCCGCATAGAAGTCTGCCCATGCAAGACTTTCCCTCTCCTATTCTTCAGGGCTGAGAAACCTCTTTGTTGTTTCAACCCCATCCTTTCTCTTGCAAGTCCAGCCGTACAAAGTCCTACATGTCAAACTAAAATAAGGACCACCACCATATTCCCCACCAAACCATGTCCTCAAATGCCACATCTGCATGTTTTTGAAGACTTCAGTCAGGAGTGTCAGTGTTACCCAGAGCAGGATAGGGCACTGTTTTTAACTTGATCTGAAAACTTCATAGCAAACAGCAAACTCTGACTGTAGCTGAATAGCTGCAAAGGGAACTGAAAACCAAGTCAGCTTTTTGGAGTTTGAGATTCATCCAAGAAGAACCTACACCCTTCCAGCAGAAAGATGTTCACTAGCTGAAAGAGGTTTGGAAGTGGTGGGATGGAGAAAGAGCTGTCTTCACTGGCAAGGTCTTACTGGGTATACTGGTTTTCTTCCTTGCTTTCAAACCAGTACTTTGCTACTGTGGTGATGTGGTTTTGTAAGTCTCCTTGCACACATGGCTAAACATGAGTTGTATTATCACCTCCTTTTTGTATTGCTGTGCACTGCAATCCCTGAGTAGAAATGTATTCCTGCTCTTGCCTTTGAAGTAGATACCTTTGCTTACCTCGAGTGCCTCTGTATTTCCAAAGATCAGAGTATAATTATGCCACTCTGAATAACCCCAGGACAGTGAAGTTAAAGGTCCAGCTCTTACAGGAAAGCTCCTGGTCTTTGTAACATCTACAGTGGTTAAAAGCCTCCACATTTCATCTCAGGAGAAATGCTTAACCTCCAATGCGTGCATTATGTTCAAAAACTCAGAGAAAACCATTGATTTTTGCTATGGTGGCACAACATCCATCTCTTTTCTACAAGTGTTTTCTGATATGCATGAAAGCAAGACTCAGTCTTCAAGGTTTGATAAGTAGAATATCTTGGAAATATTCCTTGCAATAAGTTGTCATTCTGTGTTCTGTAAGTCACATCTGCTGTAGCTGTCCTAAATCTAGATTTGGGATATGAGCAATATTCCTTCACTGTAGTGTTTCAAAAGTACCATACTTCTGCCTCTCTCCTCACTGAAGTCAATTTAAAGTAACGTTAGGATAACTCTTTGCTTTAAAAAGTGTGTCTTATCCAGTAGCAATCAACAGCTGGATACTCTGCAGTGCAATGTAAAGAGGTGTTTGGTGAAACAAGGCTAGTCTTTCTAACTTACACTGTTTCCCGCTTCCTAATTCTCCCTCTTTTTCCTGTAGGTTCACAACAGAAACCTGCTGTCCCTTGACTTTGATCGTGTGACAAGGACTGAGAAAATCTATGATGACCACCGCAAGTTCACGCTCCGCATCCTCTACGACCAGGCAGGGAGGCCCAGTCTCTGGTCACCCAGCAGCAGACTGAACGGGGTCAATGTCACCTATTCCCCAGGAGGACACATTGCAGGGATTCAGAGGGGCACAATGTCAGAAAGGATGGAGTACGATCAGTCTGGCAGAATTACCTCCAGAATCTTTGCTGATGGTAAATCATGGAGCTACACCTACTTGGAGAAGGTAAGAATGGTCTTACCACTCAGAGATGGTGCATTTGAGGCACATGGGTTTTCTCCTTTGACACAGTACAGCTGCACTCCTTCACCTCAGCTAATTGCTGGTCCTTGCGGTCCAGTCCTCCTCTTCTGTCCCACTAAGGTGCACAAAGTGGCTTTCATGCCAGACCACCACAGAGCAGTTGAAAATTGTCAGAGATGTTTTTTTCCCAGTCATGCTGAAAGCATGTGAACAGTGAAGCTTTGACATGTGATTTTTTAAGCACAGTCTTGTTTTATTGCATTGCAATAAAATATGCTCAGATAAAGTCAGCAGAGTGAGCTGTAGCAATTTCCAGTAGGATTTTGCATATGAAAACAACTTATAGAGTCTGACATCCTGCCTTCTTCAAGTGGTCCATTTCTACTTACAAAAATACATAATAATTAATAAGTGAGGCATTAATTCAGCCATACTTGTAGCACACTTTGCAGTATATCCTGGGGCCTTCACTCTGTAGGTTAGCATGGAACTTATATTTTCTAGGTATTACCATTCAGCATTACACTGCCCAATTACCTGCAGCTCCATGTATTATATAGCTGGGACTGGAATTTTTTATTCCTGGTTTTTGGAATTTTTTTTGTTTCCCTAAAACAGTTTAAGGAAACTGTAGCTGTGCCATATCTTTTAAAAGGGAAAAAGTATTGACTTATTCCTTGTGTTATACAATCTATGTGGATTGTTTGTTATATGCAAAAAAAATCCCAGAAAAAATAAGTATGCAGGCAGAAGTTTGGAGGAAGAGGATAATAGAAGATTGGTTGATACAATGAATTAATTCATCATTGGAAGGTGTTGGGGGATACCTTTTCAAGCATCGTTTAAGTAGCTCTACCAATCTTATTTAGTTAGCTTTCAAAGGCTATTGGCACTTTGGTAAGACAGCTATTGGGTAGTGATTTAAAAAACTGAGCATTCTGAACTTGGACCTTCCTCACTGCATTAACTGCTTCTTCCACTGACCCACTCCTGTTTGAGGATACTTGATGTGCCATGCACAGCTCCTTACCTTTCACTGTTGAATTCTATGGACACAGAGATTTGTCCTACTTGCCCTGCTCTTTGGACTGAGGAATCTTACAGGTTTTGTGAGAGTATAATTTTGCTGGAAAAACAGGGATATAATCTATACTTTTCTTCTTTCCATCCAGTCCATGGTGCTGCTCCTTCACAGCCAGAGACAGTACATCTTTGAGTTTGACAAGAATGACCGATTGTCCTCGGTGACCATGCCCAATGTTGCCCGTCAGACTTTGGAAACCATTCGTTCCATTGGTTACTACAGGAACATCTACCGGCCACCAGAAGGCAATGCCTCAGTAATTCAGGACTTCACAGAGGATGAACAGCTCCTCCACACTTTGTACTTGGGCACAGGGAGACGCGTCATCTACAAGTATGGGAAGCTGTCCAAGTTAGCCGAGATGCTCTACGATACCACAAAGATCAGTTTCACGTATGACGAAACTGCGGGCATGCTGAAGACCATTAACCTGCAGAATGAAGGGTTCACCTGCACAATCAGGTACAGACAGATAGGGCCCCTCATTGACCGACAGATTTTCCGCTTCACTGAGGAGGGCATGG
This sequence comes from Molothrus ater, assembly GCF_012460135.2. Classification (NCBI taxonomy): domain Eukaryota; kingdom Metazoa; phylum Chordata; class Aves; order Passeriformes; family Icteridae; genus Molothrus; species Molothrus ater. The sequence goes on from NC_050479.2 coordinate 85,666,376, forward strand.
TGAATGCACGCTTTGACTACAATTATGACAACAGCTTCCGGGTGACCAGCATGCAAGCGGTCATCAACGAGACACCTTTGCCTATCGATCTCTACAGGTACGATGACGTGTCAGGCAAAACTGAGCAATTCGGTAAATTCGGGGTCATCTACTACGATATCAACCAGATTATCACCACTGCTGTCATGACCCACACTAAACATTTTGATGCCTATGGCAGGATGAAGGAGGTCCAGTATGAGATATTCCGGTCTCTCATGTACTGGATGACTGTGCAGTACGACAACATGGGGAGAGTGGTTAAGAAAGAGCTGAAGGTTGGCCCTTACGCAAACACAACTCGTTACTCATATGAATATGATGCTGATGGCCAGTTGCAGACTGTGTCTATCAATGACAAACCTCTCTGGCGTTACAGCTATGACCTAAATGGAAACCTCCATCTGTTGAGTCCAGGGAATAGTGCCCGCCTTACACCACTCAGGTATGACCTCAGGGATAGGATTACTAGACTGGGGGATGTGCAGTACAAAATGGATGAAGATGGCTTCCTGAAGCAAAGGGGCAATGATATTTTTGAGTACAATTCAGCTGGCCTGCTCATCAAAGCCTACAATAAAGCAAGTGGGTGGAGTGTGAAGTACCGCTATGATGGCCTAGGAAGGAGAGTCTCCAGCAAAACCAGCCATGGCCATCACTTGCAGTTCTTCTACGCAGATCTGACCAACCCAACCAAGGTCACCCACTTGTACAACCACTCAAGCTCTGAAATCACCTCCCTGTACTATGACCTCCAAGGCCACCTCTTTGCGATGGAGCTCAGCAGCGGCGATGAATTCTACATAGCCTGCGATAACATTGGCACTCCTTTGGCTGTCTTCAGTGGGACTGGCTTAATGATCAAGCAGATACTGTACACAGCGTATGGGGAGATCTATATGGACACTAATCCCAACTTCCAGATCATCATTGGCTACCATGGAGGACTGTATGACCCCCTCACGAAGCTCATCCACATGGGGCGGAGAGACTACGATGTGCTAGCGGGTCGCTGGACAAGTCCAGACCATGATATGTGGAAGCATCTGAGTAGCAATAACATAATGCCTTTCAACCTGTACATGTTCAAAAACAACAACCCCATTAGCAATTCTCAGGATATCAAATGTTACATGACAGGTAAGACATTTAAATTAATAAACATTTTTACAAGCTTGCCATCGGTAAATAGGTGTCACGGTCTAACGCCAGGTGGAACTAAGCCCCACACCACAGCCACTCGGTCACTCCTCCCAGGTGGGATGGGGAACTGAAAAAGTGAGAAAACCCATACACAGAGATTGAGATAAAGACAGTTGAATAGGAAAAGCAAAAGCTGCTTGTACAAGAAAAGCAAAGCCAGGAATTCATTCTCTACTTCTCATCAGCAGGCAGCCATCCCCAGGACATCAGGGCTCCATCCCACAAAAGAGTGTCTTGGGAAGACAAACACCATCACTCCAAACATCCTCTCCTTCCTTCTTCCTCCCCAGCTTTACATGACACCTTATGGTCTGGGATATCCTTTGGGTCAGTCAGGGCCAGCTGTCTGGCTGTGTCCCCTCCCAGCTCCTTGTGCACCCCCAGCCCCTTGCTGGTGGGGTGGGGTGAGGAGCAGAATAGGCCTTGGCTCTGTGTGGGCACTACTCAGCAGTAGCAAAACCATCCTTGTGTTACCAACACTTTCCAGAACAAATCCAACACACAGCCCTGCACCAGCTACTATAAAGAAATTTATCCTCACCAAAACCAGTGCAATAGGTCATTCCTCTCTCAGTGTCCTGATCACCATGAGGTTTTCCATTCTTTAATTAATGGACATAAGTTTTAGAATGCCAGTTGGACCCCCATGTAGCATAGATGGAGATTGTAATTCCCAAGCCTGTTTCCTTTCTCTTCTTAGGTGTTTGTTCTTTTTCCTTACAGTTTTTTGTCCCCTCAGATATCTGAAGTTTAGCTACCAATTAATGTCCTGATAACCTTTCTCTTTTTAGAGGGGCAGCTCTGTTTACACAGTTTTGCCTAGAAATTTATTTGCAACTAAACAAATGGCATACAGAATTGTTTCAGCAGAATGGCAAAGCAATTCAAACCTTTTATTACAGTCAGCCATTTCAGAGTGTCTATATGACTACTACACTACTAGCTCTGTAGCTCAAAGTTAATCAGCCTTGCAGAATCAACAGTATCTACAAAAAGTCAAGAAAATAAGGTGCTTTAGACTTAGAGGACAGATTTTGGGGCACAGCTACCCCAAAGCTTGATGCAATCTCTGAACTGCTTCCCCTGAAACTTTGTAAAATTGCTGTAATATGAGCTCTGGGGTATTTTTACAGAAAATCCTTTTGTATGTTAAATGGCCTTCCTATATACATAGAATCATTTAGTTTGGAAAAGACCCTAAAATTATAAAGTCCAGCTATTAACCCAGCACTACCACTTCCACCATTAAACAGTGTTCCTAAGTCCTTCAACTACATGTCTTTTAAATCCCTTCTCAAATGGTGTCTCCACCACTGCCCTGGGCAGCCTCTTCCAGACCTTGACAACCCATTTTGTGAAGAAATGTTTCCTAAAATCCAATCTAAACCTGCCCTGGTGCAACTTGAGGTTGTTTCCTCTTGTCCTATTCCTTGTTACCTGGGAGAGCAGAGCAGCTCCCACCATATACTCCAGCCTTGTTTCAGGCAGTTGTAGAGAGCGATAAGGTCCCCCCTGAGCCTCCCTTTCTCCAGGCTAAACACCCCCAGCTCGCTCAGCTGCTCCTCATCAGACTTGTGCTCCAGACCCTTCCTCAGCTCCACTGCCCTTCTCTGGGCACACTCCAGCACCTCCATTTCCTTCTTGTAGTAAGGGGCCCAAAACTGAACAGGATTCAAGGTGTGCCTCACCAGTGCCTTGTACAGGGGGACAATCAATGCCCTGGTCATGCTGGCCACACCATTGTTGATACTGCCCAGGATGGCACTGGCCTTCTTGGCCATCTGATCACACTTGAATGTTTGCTGCCATCCCCTGCCTGTTCTGAGATGGCAACCTGAAGGACCTCACTAGCAAATTGTCCCCCTACCACTGGTGTGCTGACCCCAGGTTTGTCTCCAGCCAGCTTTGTTTTATCCCCTTTCTCTAGGCTCAAACGTAGTTTCATACTGTGTGCAACAGTGGTAGCAATGAGGAGAGTTTGAGAAGATTGAGAAGACTTTTTGGTGGGACTCTTTTCTAGATAATTCGCATTGAAAAGCCAAGTGCCACAATCACACATCAAATGTGCATACTTCTTAAGGAGATAGAAATTTTTAAATGCTCCTGCTGCATCTATCACAACCTTCTCAAATTCAACAATAATTGCATTCCCCTGAGTTACAAGATCTGCTTAATAGCAAATAAATGTTACAAAGTAAAAATCTTGGGTTATCTATCCTGCTTGTTTTTCTAGCCATTAGGATTTGTGCTTTCAGGTTCTTCTGCAATAATCATAAGGATTAGATCATGGGTTTTTTTCATGAAAAGTTGTTTTCTCCAGAGCTGAGAAGATGATGCCACAGGGAAGTAAAATATGTCAAAAGATGCAGGCTAAGTTCCTGTATGTTGCACTCACTCTGATAATAAAGGCTGGGAGGGAATACCTCAAGATAACTTTTCCTATCAGAAAATGCTTATTTGTCAAAACTGAATTTGTTTATGGGGGAGGGTTGAGCTTGAGAGATTTCTCAGGAGAAGCATAAACAGCTTTCAAAATTGTCTAAATGACAAATTCCAGAATGTCTTTAAACAAAATTAGATTTTGGATTTTCAGCTTTTTCAAGTTAAGTGTAAACTAGTGATTGAAAACTGGAAAAGAAAAATAAGGAATCAAAATCAACATGGAGTTTAAATCAGAAGTTAATTGGAAATTTTTGGTCTGAACAGATCTAGTTTTTGAACTGTTGCTTTGTGGCATATTAACAGATTTTTGTTTTCCTACTCAAGAAGGGACAGAATATTTTTTTCTAGCCCTGTCTTAGAACAGGTGCACAGCTTCCCACACAACTCTGACAGTAAAATCAAGATGTCAAAAACTGATACACTAATATTTTATATGCAGCAAATGATTTTTTTCCATGGCCTTATAAGTTCTATTTTTAGTTTTTCAAGAATACAGAGCCCAAATACATTTTTCAAGTTTCTCCTCCGCCAGTGCATGGAAGAATCAGGCCATGCTATGGGATGAGTGCTGTGACATGAGGCTGCTGCACCAGCACTTTTTGCTCAGGCTTTCAGGCACCTTGTGGACAGGACCCATGGTAAGACTGTCCTTGTCATCACAACCAAATCTGCCCAGATCTGGACACAGGGAACACCTCTCTGTCCCTCCATTTCCCCACTGGGACCTGTTTGTCCTTAGGGGAGCTCAGTGCTCAGGACATGGGTGACCAGCACATGCTTTGGTCCACAGTGATGAGGTCTCTGAGCTTGAGGAAATTGAAGGTATGTGGAGGGGAGAGCAGGAGAAGCAGGTATTTATGTTTTGAGAGGCCCATTGTTAAACATGAATATTTTAGTGATTGTACACTTCATGGCACAGAGCTTTGCTGCCAGCTTCAGCAATCCTGATGGATTGAACTGACATTTCCATTACATGTGTCTGCATTAAGCACTCTTTTTCTTTGCCCTCAAATGAATTTACTGTGAAATGTGTTGGCAGGGTTACTGTAGCTGAAAAAAACCTCTGTGATGTGAAATGTACTTTTCTGTCAAAAAAGTTGTCACTGCCTCCTGGCAAATTAGTATTTTCCCCTCTGTTTTCTCAGCTCCACACCTTCCTCTCATGGTTTCAGGTTGTTTGTTTTGGTGGTTTTTTGTTCTGGGTATTCCAACACCTCTCCCAGAAAAGAACAAATTCCTGTTGTAAATGTTTTGGAAGTCAGTTTTCTGAGAAGTATTAAAAAAAAACCCTGTATTGGATATTTCCAGACATGTTACATATTTTTCAACAGTTCACCATCCATGCTCTGTATTTTTCTAGCATTTTTCAAGTGCTTGGGAAATGATTCCTGCACCAATGCTGACCTTCACTGTTTTACTTTGTTCTCCTGACCACCTGGTCCACAATATGTACATCAAAGCTCTTCATTTGAGATAAGAAGGATTTGGAGGCAGGCTGTCTTAGCACTAGGCAACAAAATAATCAAATGAGCCTTTTCATTTCTCTCATACCCCCCCAGCCTCTCTGTTTCAAAGACACTCCAAAAACAATCTGTACATTGAGTGAACAGAAGTGTTTTTATTACAGAAATCCTCCCTCTTCCACATGGATTGTCGCAAGGGCTTTTTGGACATCTGCCCAATCGCAACATTTTGGCCTGTAGGAAAACAAGCAACAGATAGTGTGTTTGTTTGGCTCCTGATTCTCCAGTCATCTGGAACGGCGTTATTTGCCACTTGCATCCATAATTTCTTTTCCAACCAGTTCTTCAAAACATTAATTTAGCCTCATGGGAATAAAGAAAAAATATTCAAAGATACATATTTTATTATTTAATTTTTTTTCTGTCTTCAGATGGTTTCAACAATGCTTATTGAGCTTAGCAAAATGAAATTCAAGCCTTTACACTTCCAGCTTGAAGCAGAGCAATCACCAAGAAAATTCCAGTTACATCCAGACACTTAAGACTCCTGGGAGCTAATATTAGTTAAACTTCCCCTTCATACAATTTTTTGCCTTGCAATTGCTATTGTGTGCCAAATCCACACCATATTGCTCAGGGATTGTAGCAGGTGTGTTCTCTGGAGCTAAGTGAAGGCAAACAAGGTGTGCTCATCAAATGCTCTGAAGTTAAGGGCGGGGGGGGGAGTGATGCTAATCCCAAGCAGATCTAGGAGTTACCTAGCCTCATAATTTTTTCCTCCAGCAGATTAACTTTCACCTGCCATTTTTAATAGCTGTGCAATCAAAAATCAAGAAAGACTTTGTAATCTACTGGCAAGTAAATGCAGGAATGATGTCCCAAATGGCTGGTTTTCCATCACATTCCCTTTAGTGCTAGTGGTCCCTTGTCTGTATAAGACAATAATTTATCACTGGTAGCCACAGTTTTCTCACCATTCATGGACTTTTTTAAAGGTGTTTGTAAAAAGTACCCAAGCAAGATACCTCTCGTGTTTGTACACTTATTTTCACTATAATGTACCTTGCAGGTAGTATGAAGTCTAATTATAAATACCACTGTAAAAGATGATGTGACTTTACACTGGTATAATACTCAAACTACAGCTTCTTATGAAAGATGCCAGGAAACTCTGGACTGAGGTGGAAATCCATGGAAAAAGCAGTGTATATGTCCAGAGCCTCTTCTGTGAGCACCAGCTAAATGCTTGAGCTGTCCATCCTGGATGTCCTGGTATTCTGGTACACAGCTCTAAATTTAGTCATCAGCCTACAGGCCCTTTGAGAGTCCTCAGGGAGAGAAGTATTGGGGCTGAGGTGTTCCGAGCTGTAGGAGTGGATAACACTTCCCAGTTGGAGCATCTCAGCCTCCAAGTGTGTTGCTGTTGCTGTACTTCTGCACACCTTCAAACAGTGCTTGGTTTCTGCTGATGAAGGGCAGACATGAAGTTGGCTTTGATTTGGGCCATTTGCTCACTGCCAATGTTTCTGTTTCAGAGCTGGGAAAGCACAGGATTTGGCTCTGGCTGGAGGTGGAAAGGCCGGATTTTGGCACATGGCTCATTGTAGGACCATTAAGATTCCTGCTTTTCACACAAAGCAGAAGCTCATAATTTTGTCCTGACTGCTTCAGTGCCAGCCACTGTGGCATCCTCCTGTGGGCCTTCTCCTGGGAAATCCTGCTTGAGAGATCAGATAATCTTATTTGTGTTTCTCTTCCCTTGCAGATGTCAACAGTTGGCTGCTCACTTTTGGGTTCCAGCTGCACAATGTCATCCCCGGCTACCCCAAGCCAGACATGGATGCCATGGAGCCATCCTATGAGCTAATCCACACGCAGATGAAAACCCAAGAATGGGACAATAGCAAGGTGATTCATGTAACTCCATACTGTATCTCATGCCCTTATCAGCAAACTACCCATTTGCAATGTTGGTTTAAAAAGCTCTACCAGCATGTTGTGAGATGAAGAGCGAGTCAAACCCCATTCCAGTATTGAAATCTGACCAAATAATCACATATTAAGATCCCTACTGCCATGGTGCTTTTTCCTATGATATTTTCTGATGGTTGCTCAGTGAAGTGGTGTGTTACTGTTTCTTTCTTCCATTATCACATATTGCAGGCTAAATTCAAGGCCTTTGCACTCAGGATTTTTAGAAGTTAAAAAAAAGTGAATCTTGATACAGAATTGGTTTATAAAGTTTGGGGGGTTTTTTGTTCTAGAAACCTATTCATTCTGGTTTAAAATATCTTAAACAAGAAGTCACACTACTTGCATAGGAAGTTCTTTTGTATTGCAGAAAGTCTTTCCAGAAAGAATTTTTTTATGATCTTAAACTTTCATTTCACCTGACCAGGTTAAATCCCATGTAACTGTGTCCTGCTTTTAAAAACAGGCTTGTTTCCCAAGGCATTTTGGTAGATGCTGGTGCAAAATTCAGTGATAAAATTGGCAAGAAAAAGGCTTTTACAGCCTAATCACTTTCCATCTTCCTGTTGGGACTTACTCAACTGAAAGGCAGAGGCAGCACTGTTAAAAGTTAGAACACGGGGTCAGGATTTGAGAGCCCTAGGTTAAGTCCCAGCCCTACTGCTTATCAGTGTATGACCTTGAAAGTCACTTACCTCTCAGGATTCTCTTCCATTTCATAGCCTGATTGTATTCTGGGGAGGCTTTCATCTGTTTAGTCTGAATCCTCTTTAGTCTGAACTCCCACTTGCTGTTGCTGGTTGTTCGAACGTTGCAAGAGCAGTGAGGCACCAACATGACTGGGGAGATCAGGACATGCTCTCCCATTTCTGCTAATAATATGATAACAGTATGCAATGGAATTGATTCCATCTGCCCTCCTAGCCTCTCTACCTATGGCTTCACTGAAATCTTGATGACCTGCAGCAGATTCTTGAGGTATACATCTTAAACCAGGAGGTCATGTTTCCTGAACCACAAAAGGTATCACTCAAAGGTACAAACAAATTACTGTAGATTGATAATAGTCATTTGTCAGTCCATATTGGTACTCAGCCTCACAGCCATGCTGAAGATAATTTAAAATGTACCAGCTTCAACTTCAACAAGAAATTTATATGAAGTGTCACTTAATAATATTGGTGGAACTAAAAAAATTACCATGGCTGGGTTGATGCTTGAAAACTTTTACAGTGAAGTAACTCAGTTGTGGTTTGGAGCTCAGAGACTCCCTTTTTGTTTCTTATTTCTTTGGATTAAACAATAACATGCTAATAGAAGTTATCTCTCTAATGAGAGAGACCCTCAGGACTTTTTCTCCTCTCTGCTGGGACACAGTCTCCCTGGGCAAAGCTGTGCAGGAGTAGGCAAACAGGAAAGACCCACCCAGAGACTACACAGAAGACCATCTCTGTATTGTTATGTGCTGTAGATAATAACTCTCACAGAACCACCACAGAAATTATTATTATTGGTAGTATGATATTATTGTTTTATCATTAGTTCATTATGTGTATTATAGTATGCAATATATATATATATATATCTTTTTCATGTGTATTATACTATCATTATTTGACTTACTGAATAGCCAAGTAACTTGAGTGACAGCTTGAGGTGATGACTGACCCTTGTTCATACAGGCAGATGAGCCAGAAATAAAATCAAGGAGAACCCTCCCTTCTGTCCACCTATTTTAGGTGCTTTAATGAGCAATAAGAAGAAAAGGAAATTTCCATGGCCCACACAGATTTTTAAAGCCGGAAGCTGCAGTGAGGGCTATGCAGGCCCCTGCTCATTAAAAGAGGGCTTTATACAGCTGTCATGCTTCCAGATGAGTCCCTTTGCACTCAGATGTTGAAAATGTAATTTAACCATTACAGGTTAAATATTCTGTTTCATATTCTTCCCCTGTTATGACAGCAACAAAACATGAGCATTTTTATTTCAGTCTACAGTTGCAGGATCGTGCTGTGATAGCAAGTAGTTCCTAAATGCTGTAGAGCAGGATTCCCTTGCTTTCTGTCACACCCAGCATATTGTAGGCATATATTTGCATATTCCAAATTCATTCACATATGATACCTGAATACATGATCCATTTTCTCCTATGCCTATCCATGCATCCAACACTGATGCTTCCATGAAGTTCTGTTCACTCCCAGCCCTTCCAGGCATCAATACACACTCCCAGACACAGTCCAGTCCTCCTTGTCACTGTTGTCTCTGTATTTATTGGTGAAGCATGTGGAAGAAAATAAAAACTTTTGAAAATTTCACATAGGAAATGACAAAATTAAACCAAGGTAAATGAAAGCACAGGCAACCTTTTCAGTTAATAAGACTGATCAAACTGTAAAATGGTATTGCAGAGCATACAGAGTAAGCTCCAGATCTTTTGTCATTTAAAAGCAGCCTGGACAAGGCATTGATCACTGAATGATGTACCACAACTTTCTCATCTCCATGTCTTCTGATTCCTAGTTTCTCTGGGTCACATACCTCCTTGTGATAGACAAAAGTATATTTGAGCTACTCCACTGGCATTGCTGATAAAAGCTGGCCTAGCAGATTAAGTCTGTTCTTTTATCAGAGAGAAACAACTAACAGGAGCACAATAACAAAGCAACTAACACCCATAAATGGCTGCTTCATCTCTCTTCAGAGTACATAACCAGAGGGCCCTAGCATCTCCTTCCAAAACATTTTTGGTACTTGCCTTGCCAGTCTGGAAGACAGGAGACATAATTCTGACTTTGAGCATCCGCCACCTCAAAAACAGCCAGCATGTCATAAGCCTTGCACTAACCCCCTAAAGCTCTGAAGTGACATTTAAAATCCAATACTCCATTGTGCAGCACTTCCCCCCTCCTCCCCACAACTGTGAAGCTGTCACTAAATTGTTTGTTGAACAAGTTCAGTGTTATTGGCCACTGGGGGACTCTGGGTGACCTCTGGCATATTGTGGAACTGCGGCACCTGAATCCAATTTCTCTTCTGGTTGTTTGTTGTTTTTTTTTTTTCTCCCCTTCCTTGTTTTGTCTCGTTGAGCTGTCAGGTAATTGTTGGAGCCAGAACAACTCTATTTCCAGGGAGGGGTGTTTTGGAGTCAGCACTTGTATCATTATCTACATCCTGTTATAACTACCATTCTCTCCATCCCATGGGCACTGTCTCCAGGAAGGGTCCTGTTTTCTGCAGTGCCTGTTACAGCTTTGCTGGAGAAGTAGTTTTTGGCATCCCCTCTGGAGCAGCATTTTGAAGGCAAGGGCTGCTCTGAGATGCTCAGCCAGGACGTGAGCTATAAGGCTGTGCTTTCTGGCAGAGCTTCTTCCAAGGACAATCTGTTTGAGGGACTGGCTCTGACAGTGTTCATCATTCAGGGAAGGTATCCTGACATTGCAGTTGTTTTGGCCTGGGCTTGGACTGTCACGCTGTCTGCACGTCTGCCCATCAGCTCCCAGTTATGTTTTACAAATGCAGTGGTCAGTTTTCAAAGAATCCAATGCAGGGAAAAGAGTTGAAGTCTCAAAAACATTAAGCTCTTGAGGCTATATGAAAATAGATGAGAAGTCCATAAAGTGATGAGCAAGAGGAGGAGGCAAATCCTCTTACTTCTCCACACTTGAAATCTGCTTAATGAACTCAACCTCATTATCCCCATACAGTCATATACAGTGGTGGGGTGGAGGAGAGACCTGTCCTCTAAGCCCTGAGTTAGTGCTCCTGTTTGGCTCATTCCCAGCCAGCCAGCATCCAGAGCACTGGCCTTGCTGGCCCATGGCTCACCTCTGCTGCACCACACATCACCTCTCATACAACCCAAGAGCCTGCAGTGCAGCCATGCTGGTGGGCACATCCAAATGGAGACTTGTCTCCAGGTGCTGGCCACGTGGAATATAGGGAGGAGGCTGATGGCTGAACAATGGCTTTGTTAACAGAGAGCTACAGGGTAGATAAAAAGAGGGCTTATAAAAAAGAAAGAGAGCAACTTTTTACACTGGCAAATAGGGATAGGTCAAAGGGGAACAGTTTATAATTAAAACAGTAGAGGTATAGATTAGATGTTAGGAAGAAATTCTGTAACCAGAGAGCAGTGAGGCACTGGCACAGGTTGCCCAGACAAGATGTGGATACCCCATCCCTGGGATTGTTCAAGGTCAGGTTGGATGGGGCTTTTGGCAGCCTGGTCAAGTGGGGGCATCCTGGTGGGGGGGTTAGAAGAAGATCATCTTTTAGGTCCCTTACAGACCAAGCCTTTCTGTGATTCTGTGATAAATAGGAAGGATTTAAAAATGAATCATATATCAGAGAAATCATAACTTCCAAACCTTTTGGAAAAAGTAGCTTTCTGCATTGTAAGCCATATGGTGGTAAGAGAAACACCTATCTGTCTATAATGGCACAAGGATAGGAAGAAACTTGAAAACATGTTCACGTATTTCACATCTTGGATCCTTGATGGGAAATTAAAGCTTTCAGTCTCACACTGGAAGGCGGTATTTAAAAACAACAGATGATAGGATCTGCCGATGGTATTTCAAATCCTCAAGAGGTGCTGGCAAAATACAAGAGGCTATTCAGAGATCCTGGTAATGTGCTGCTCTCCTGAGCTTTGTGCAGCAGAGAACAAATGATGAAGGTCGTTCTCTTCTCTCCAAAGGGTTGTTACTAGATAAAGTGAAATGTCACCTAAGGACATCTGATTAAAAAAGACTGTGAGGAAAAACAAACCCAGCATATTTGTCACTCACATCGAGCAACAAATATTGAAATAAAACAGCGATGAATTCCCTTCTTTCTTCTGTAAAACTGGTTTATAGATGCCTTGGTTTACAGTTGCTAAAAGCAGCAGCAATTTTTAGAGAATAGCACATGCCATTGCAGCTTTGGATGGAAATTTTCTGTTTCTTTTCCTTGGCAGTTCATTGAAATGAGTTCTAAGACTGAACAGAAATGGTAATTTCAAAGTCAGGGATACACTGCTTCTTTGAACTATGTATAATCTGTTTGCCTCCACCCTCTTTATATTCACAGCACAGCATACACGCTGGCTGTGCTCTGGTTTGCTTGAATTTGTTGGTTGGGGTTTTTTTCTGTTGGATGTGGTTGCTTTTCCTTTTAACAGAATGCTGTTCCCAAATACACTCTTTTATCAAAGAAATGCACTCAAAAAGTCATTTCAAAGTCATCCTGGGCTTGTTTTCAAGGTAACAAAGATGCATTTGGTTATTGAAATAGTTGATAGCTAATAGTTAAGTTTGAGCAACCTGGTGTAGTGGAAGTTGTCCCTGCCTGTGGCAGAAGGTTTGGAACTAGATGATCTTTAAGGTTCCTTCCAGCCCAAACCAGTCTGTGATTCTAAGTGATGGTGAATGTTCAGCGTTACAGCTTTGCACATCTCATTTCCTACTTCCCTATGTGAAAAAAAAGGTGAAGAGAGCCCAGAAGTAACCAGTCCTCAATAGAAAACCCTTTTTTGATTGTGTTCTTGTTCTTGATTAAGACACCTGAAGGTAGATCTCTGCCTGCGAATTTTGATATTATGGTGGTGTCCAGGTCCACTGGTTTGTTGGGGCAACCTAATTTGGAGACATTAATAGAGGATCTTTACCTAATAATTTGCTCATAATTGAAATACTGGAGTTCCTGCAGCTTATCAAGAATAAGGTGATGAATACAAAATTGAAGGGGAACAGGGGCAATTTCTGATAGGAATTATTAGTCCATGCCCAGTACTGCCTGACCTCCCCGAGCTCCCTTCTCCAAGGTGATAATCAGTAGATGGTGCAATTAATTCCAAGGACTCTTTATCACTCACCTGCTGGTAAACAAGGCGATGTATATGTATATGGTGATACATAAGTGATCACAGGACATAGCACATGGCAGTGTAGTCAGAAGACCTGATTTACAGTTACTCCTTGAGTGAGCAGTGATTTGGTATGAGCGCTGAGAGATGCCTTTTCCCATCACTGGTAAATGTTGCTGAGGCAAGTTGGAAAGGCAGCATGACATACAAAGTGGTTAAGGGACCAGCTAGAGTCAAGCCCTATGAGATACACCTGCAAAGAACTTTCCATTTAAACTTCTTTGAAGAGGAAGCAGCTAATTACCAAGGCTGTGCGGTATGCACTTCTTTAGGACAGTAAGTGTTTCATGAAGCCTAGAAGACTAATTGTTCCATGTCCATCATCACTGACATCTACATTAATTACATCCATTTTTTGCATAATTAGAGCACTTGTGCAATTGACAGAGAAGCTGGGCTCGGCTCCCTATCAGTCTGTTAATTATATTGCTCTCTAGGGGATGTGTGAGATGCCCCACAGGCAGAATGGAGAAAACCAGAAAGAGCTCCTTTTTCATAGGAAACTGGTTCCTGCTCCACCTGCTATGCTATCAATCAAAAAGGGAAATGGAGAAGGTACACCAGCCTGCTCAGCACTTTGAACAAAAGTAATTTCTGGGAATTTTAATGTTCTACAACCTAAAATGTACTCTTGAAATTGTATTCCTCTATTCCCTTATAGTTTTCTCTTTTAACAGTCAGAACTGCTCAAAACTTCTGAGTAAGTGGCAATGCTCAACTCAATCCCTTTTTTTTTTTTTTTTTTTTTTTTAATACTTTATGACTCTTCCCTGGAAATGGCCACCATGGAAATGAGGGTTTATTTCACTTCCCTTGTTATGTTACAAGTCTTGTGTGAGAGTCCACACTGAAGTGCCTGCATCATCTAAATTGTCTTCTTGCACCCAGGAAGTGAATCTCTAGTTCATGGACAGTTTAAGGCAATATCCTTCATGGGTGTTTAATTTCCTCAAAATAATTGGAATGGAGTAAACTTTGTAGCCTGTTTTTAATCCTGAGTGTCATTACATTATTGAACTGAGCCATTGGCAGTGCCAGGAGAATTTTGTCATAGAATCCTCTTGCTTTTGTGAAATTTGAGCAAATAATTGTTCGTGAACAGGAGTCTGTAAGTCAGCACTGCCATGAATTGATGGGAGCATTTCCAGAACATTTTGCAGTAATGATGAGCTGCTGACTCGCTGTGTGCTTGCTCCATTATACCCTAACAGCAAAAGTGACTTTGTATTTCACCAGACTGCAAATGATCTGGGCTGTTGTCTCTCAGTTTTACTTCAATATAAGCTAAAACTTGAGCATCAGGTGTGGTTGGCTTTAACTCAGGGAGCCTGGCAAATTGTAGAGGGTTTCCAGGAAATAAGTTTTGGATAGAATGCCTTCCTTGAGTTTTGAACAACCTGCTTTGGCCAGGCTGAAATGGAATATGGAGAGGTTATGGCCTCTCTGAGGGTCATACAAGTCATGCAGGGCCTTTGAAGGCAGCTCAAGGAGTTACAATGTGGAGTTAAAATAGAAGAAACTTTTACAAATACTTCCACGTTTCACAGAAAAGCTGAAAGCATTTGGTAAAGCATCATGGCCACAAGACAAATTGTTTCTTATATGCAGAAGAACACTGAAACACAACCTAATTATGCATCCAAACTCAACGCCCACACCACTGAGGCAAAAAAATCATTGTCTACCTTTACATCCTTCAGTCTACGAGATTAAATACAGTTTTTTTTTTTAATCTACGAGATTAAAAACAGTTCAGTTTTCAGAAACAATGAGCATTAGGAGGGGACAACATGTCTCTCCCATGAAAAGGAATTAAATTTTTGAAAAAATATGATAAGGGGGAAAAAATAATGGAGCTCTTCATTACATATTTCCAGTATGTTCTCCTTCTCTCCAGCATCCTAATAATGCTTTTGGGTCATCAGATTTCTCTTTCTAATACGTCATTCTCTTCTTTCTCTCCCTGCTTAGTCCATTTTGGGGGTCCAGTGTGAAGTGCAGAAGCAGCTGAAGGCTTTTGTCACCCTGGAGCGCTTTGAACAGATCTACAGCTCCAGCATCGCTGGGTGCCGGCATGTCAAGAAGAACAAGAACTTTGCTTCTGGAGGCTCCATCTTTGGCAAGGGTGTCAAGTTTGCCATGAAGGACGGGCGAGTGGCCACTGACATCATCAGCGTGGCCAATGAGGATGGACGGAGGATCGCAGCCATCCTGAACAATGCCCACTACCTGGAGAACTTGCACTTCACCATCGACGGGGTGGACACACACTATTTCATCAAGCAGGGGCCATCGGAGGGCGACCTGTCCATCCTGGGCCTCAGCGGCGGGCGGAGGACCCTGGAGAACGGCGTGAATGTGACAGTGTCCCAGATCAACACAGTGCTGAGTGGGAGGACTAGACGCTACACAGACATCCAGCTCCAGTACGGTGCACTGTGTCTAAACACGCGCTACGGGACCACCTTGGACGAGGAGAAGGCACGCGTCCTGGAGCTGGCCCGACAGCGCGCCGTCACCCAAGCTTGGTCCCGGGAACAGCAGAGACTGCGGGATGGGGAGGAGGGTATTCGCTCGTGGACAGAAGGGGAGAAGCAACAAGTGCTAAACACGGGCCGAGTACAGGGCTACGATGGCTATTTTGTGATCTCAGTGGAGCAGTACCCCGAACTCTCAGACAGCGCCAACAACATCCACTTCATGAGACAGAGCGAAATGGGCAGAAGGTGACAGAGAGGGTCAATGCGGTGACTTCTTGCCAAAGACAGCTACTCTTTTGTGGCCACTTACCTGACTGTGTTGTACTCAATCCTTTTTCTAAACTGAACAAGGTGGGGTGGGAGGAAAATAGAAAGAGAAGGAATAATACGGTTGCACTGTAACTCATGCAACATATTTTTTCCCGCTTTAATTTGGCCTTCATGCATTTTTTGCAATGAACAGAAGGTATATTTTGCCGTAGTGTGATCACAGTGAAATTTACTGTCTCTTGTCCTTTTTTCTGTTTGTTTGTTTTGGGTTTTTTGTTTCTTTTCCCCCTCTTTGTGAGGAATTTGAAGTGGGGAGTCGTCAACGTAAGTCCTTAGGTGTAAGTGCGAAATGGGTGTCTGTGCTAACTTGTGTCATCCTAACCCTTTCTGATTTGGGGCAGGGACATAGCCTTCCACCTGGAACAGGGGGAGCCCATGGCATGCCAGAGAGCTCTTCCCAGAAAGAAAGGAGATGGAAGACAACGCTGATTCTGATACTCTGAAAGTGACCATCTGAATCATGTGCCTCAAAAGGGACCTTACAAGTAGTTTTCACGTTTCACTTGGGACATAAAGTGTTTCTTTGGGGGCTCCTGCTGAGCAGAAATAGATTATAGAGGCAAAGGAGCTGATTATATTACCTTGCAAGATGATTCTCTTCCTTCCTGAACTGGAATAAAAAAAGAGAAAAAATTGGTCTTTTTTCATTATGAGAGTAGATACTTTTTGGGTTTTTTTGTGTGTGCACAAATCCTGGTTTTAGTTAAATAACCTAGCAAAAGCCAAGAAAAGGGACTCCTGCTCTATTGAGAAAAGCTAAAATAAATCCTCTCTCATACGTAGAGCTGTTCTATAGGTGGATTTAATGCACCCATGTTGTACATTTGCTAATGGCATAACTTCATTAAATGTATAGTGTTTCAGTACATGAGGCTACGTGTTTAACAGTCCACTGTGCTGTATCTGATAAAACCAGTTAATTTCTAGGAAGCTGATTTGAATTTAAAAGTAGTTATAGTATCCCAGTGACATACCACTGAAAATTAGAGCCAAACCCTGCTTTTCCTGATTCTGGAGCTTGTATTTATTGGCTGGGAAATGCAGTTTGGAGTAGCATGCTGGCAAGTCGTTTATGACTATGGCAGATAAATGTCTCCTGGGGACTTTGGCAGCAGGGATTTTAAAATGTTTAATAAGTAGCAACAGCTTGTGCGTGGTGGGACAAGAAGGAGAATATTGAAATCAACCCTCTCACTGTTTCTTACATGAGCTCAAATTTAATGGAGAGCCCACTTGACTGTTAGCAGTGACGAGGGGGAGGTTCAATGGAAATGCCCACTACAGAGAGGACCAAGTGCTTTAATAAGAAACTGCTGACAAAGTTGCTCGGCATGCTAATGTAATTTTTATTCACATAACCTCTGTGCTCTGGTATTTGCAAGAGTCCTTGAAATTCAAGGGAGCAAGGAGATGAGCTCATCATCCTCTTCCCCGCCTGAAACAGTCCTGTGCTGTTCCTGCAGGCAGAAGTGTTACCCCACCTCTCAGTGGAGTTCTGGCTGGAGGTGGCCAACCCTGGTCCTAGATAGATGCCTCTATCACACTGATGCCTGCATATGTCCTGACTGTAAGAGCTCTCTTGTGTCTCTCTGGGAACAGCTCAGCCCTGATTTTTTTTTTTTTTTAATTCCATCCACTTTGGCTTTTCCCAGTTCTGCAGAGAGATAACCCAAGACGTGCAAGTCCATGCCAAGGCTGTTTCCTTACTCAGAATCCTACAATGCACCTGTGTACTCGGAGGCAGCTCTTCTGCACTCATGCCACCACCACTGCCATCCTCCAGCACAGACTGACACCCCTCTGCAGGATCTCAGCCCCAGATACAGCGGGGGCGTGTGTTGGCCATGCAGTCCTCGAGCAGTGAAACATTGGCAGCCCTGGTGCTCTCACGGTTTCTCCGTAGAAGCCAGCTGCCAGCTCCGTCTGCCTTGCCTGTCTGTTCCCCGGTGCTTGCCAGGAGGAAGGTGATGGGATGGAAATTCCCCTAACAGACTGTTCCTCCTCCATTTCTGAGTCCCTAATACCTTTGGCTGTGTGGCAATGACCAATGTTATGGGTTTGATTTTCTGCTCTTCTCTCCTGCTTGCAGCAAGGGTGTTGATGCTGGTGCTGTGTCCCAGCGCTGTACTCTGAACCACCCTTTGCAGCACACAACCTTTATTACTTTGGCAGGAGTGAACCACAGGCAGCTGGAAAGGGTATCCAGTTCTGGCAGAGCCAGGTGGGAGAAGACATGTTGGCCAGACCTGCTCCAGGCTTTTACAAGGGAGCAGTTGCTTTGGCAGCTGCCTGCCAGGGATGGTTAAAAGGCCATGGCATTGCCACCTGTATGGTATAAAGTGCTTGGCAAGTCTGGGTTGCCCTGAGGATGCACAGGTGGGGGTCAGGGGCAGTGTTAGCCAAACCAGCAGTAACCACCTACTCAAAGGAAGCAGCACCTTCTTGCCAGTGCTGTCCAGCTCCCTGCTTCCCTCTGTCCAAGTCACACCAGGGACAAATCCCTCTTAAAACCTCAAACTTGTGATGGCTGTGAGTGTCTCAAACAGCATGAATGGAACAAAAAGAGACCTGCAGGAGGCAAGGTCAAAAGGTATGAACGCCTGGTAAAAGACCCACAGAGCAGAGAGAGCTCTTTGTGCCTCCCATTTACACTGTCCCATTCCAAGCAGCTCCGAAGAAAAGTGATGCTTCTGTATCCATCTGCATCCATGTGTTACAATGCTAAGAGGTGCAGTGCAAGAATAAATGAGCCATTTTTCCACGGAGTCAAGAAAAGAGATTGGAGTGTAAAATATTCCTACTGGAACCCTGCCAGCCTGAGATGGCACCTCTACAGCCTTACGCAGACTCTTCAGGTTATTACATGAGCTAATGACTTTGAGGAGTTCACCCATTTTTCAAGAGTCTCCCAGTCCCTCCATGCTTGTCCAGCATGCCCAGAGCCAGGAGCCCAGCGCTCTGTGCCATGGCCAAGGCAAGACCCTCGTGTTGCATTTTTCTGCATCCTCAAGCAGCATGGGGATGTGACTACACCTGTCTGCCTGCCAGGTCCATGACAGTCTTGGGCCTGCAGCCGCTATGGAAACTATGGACGTTGTATCAAAAGGGGGGAAAATATATCTGTAAAAGTATATATATGTATATGTTGCTCCTTTCTATCAAAACAAAAATTTTAAAGGGATGGCTGTCTAATACTGGGGACAAACCTGTCCAAAGACAGCTACTACATTCCTGAATCCTCAACCTCTGTGAAAGCTTTCCACCTCACCTAGATGGCAAAACATTTTCAGTCCTGAAGCACTAAATTTACCCATTCATTAGTGAAAAATGCTTTTTCTACAGGATCCCAAGTGCATTTCCACTTTACTGATGTCCCTGCAGCTCCTTCCCAGCCTTTTTGTTGTCCATTTTGCCTCCCCATGGGACCATTCTGGTTGCCTGGCCCTTCTTGCTTTGTCTGTGTGCAGGCGTGAAGTAATTTATTGCTTCCATAAGAGTGGAAGGTCTTGGGTGCAAATCCCACAGCACTAACTCCCTATCATAGGATCCAAGATTGGTTTGGGTTGGAAAGAACTTTAAAGATCATCCAGTTTCAACCGCCTGCCATGGGCAGCAACACCTTTCACTAGACCAGGTTGCTCAAAACCCCATCCAAGCTGGCCTTGACCCCTTCCAGGGATGGAATATGCACAGTTTCTCTGAGCAACCTGTGCCAGTGCCTCACCACCCTCACAGGAAATAATTTCTTCCCAATAGTTAATCTACTCTCTCTTTTTGAAGCCATGCCACATTGTCCTGTCACTCCATGCCCTTGTCAGAGTCTTCTCCAGGCTGAGCAACTCCAACTCTCTCAACCTGTCTCTATAGCAGAGGTGCTCCAGCCCTCTGAGCATCTTAGTGGCCTCCTCCAGACTTGCTCCAACAGCTCAACATCTTTCTTGTGTTGAGGGCCCCAGAGTTGGATGCAGCACTCCAGGTGGGATCTGGTTAGGGCAGAGCAGGGGGCTGAATATCCTCCCTGGCCCTGCTGCCCACGCTGCTAATGATGCAGCCCAGGACACATTTGGCTTTCTGAACTGTGAGTGCTCACTGATGGGTCATGTTGAGCTTCTCACCCAACAGCACTCTGTTTTTCTCCCTAGGTATGCACTCCATCCATTCTCTGCCCCCTGTATTTGTGCTTGGGATTGCCCCAGCTGAACTTCATGAGGTTCACACCAGCCCACCACTCAGGCTTGTCAAGGTCCCTCTGGATGGCATCCCTTCCCTCCAGCATGCCAACAATTGCTCTAGATGATGTTTCAAAGGCCCATTGAAAGGTGTGGCAGACCACCTCCTGGGGAAAATGTCACTGTGCTTTAAGTCTCATGTGCTTTAAGGTTTGATTTTTGAGAAGTCATCTTCATTCTTGACTCCCAAAAAGAGGACTCAGCCCTCACCAAAAGGAGTTCCCCATCAAAATACAAAGGTGTAACTTCACTTACTTTCAACTCTGGTCTTGTCTCCAGTCTAAAGAGTGGTGAGAAGGATCCTGACCAAATCTCACAGCTCAGAGGAGAAAATGCAGTGCTTTGGAGCAGAGGCTGCATCTCTCAGTGAGAGCAATAAGGAGCAACAGCTCAAGTCTTCAGTAGCTGGAGCTGGTACTGAAACATGCTCCATTTGAAAGGACGGCAGTGATGGGACCTACTTGGTGTGGCATCCAAACATAAGCAGTGCCATGAGGACTGTGCAGCTGAAAAACATCCTGTGAACCCAGCCCAGGGGCAGAAGAGCAAGACTAATTAGGCATCACGAGAAATGCCACATTTGCTTCCTCTTAGATCTTTATTTTATTTTATTTTTTTCCCTTTCAACTGGAGATTGGCACTTGGAAAAATCATTAGGCAGCAGTGACCGGAGGGAGTCACGCAGCTCATCATATCTTTGTCATCACAGCTATTGATCAGAGGCACAGTGAAAATGGGCCAACAATGCTAAACAATACCAGGAGAGAGCTAATGAGATGAAGGTCATTAAGAGCCCGGTGCTTGATTCAGGTTTAGAAGACACAGATGACTGGGAGCAGTCCCTGAGACACCATTTGGCCGTAACTTAGGAACACTGAGGGATTTCTGTAACATATCTGTAGTTGCTTTATTGAGCATAGGGACCAGCATGAAATTCTGCTCAGTCTATTATACAGACACTGTAACCAGAATAAATCAAAATTGTTCAAAAAAAATAAAAATCTAATAAAGTACTTTTTCAGCTGTGACTTGTAAGTGTCACCATGATGGATGGCAGCGCAATCCATTATGCAAAGACAAGGCTCTTAACATGAAATTTTAGAATTCAATTTTACGATTTACAGAGAGGGCCCCCCTCATATTTACGGCACAGCAGTCTGTTTTGATTCAATCTCGGCGTAATTGAAACCAGGGCCAGGGATCATGGTTAGTCCTGTGGCTGCTTTTTAAAAGGGGAGGAGAAATGACTGCCTGTAACATTAATAATGGAGCTAGGGAGATCACATTGCTTGTTAAATTTTACTCAGTTTATCTCCTCGCCCTGGTGGCACTGCCAGACCTGGTGAATATGAACACTGTGCCTCCATGCCAGGGATGCATTTGATAGGATAAAATCTGGCTGCCATGTGGCCAGCAGCATCCTCCATCCCACAGTGAGCATGGCCTGGGGCATTTTTGCTCCTGTTGCTACAGTCCTCCACAGGACAAGCTAGATTTTCAGTACCTCTTTTTATTATAATCACTCATTTTATTATGATCACTAAATAGTCCCCCGTTACACCAAAGAATTTTCATGAGTTTTGTAAAAATAAAAAAATAACCCAAAGCCTTCTTGTGTTTGCTTTTTTTTTTATTTTTTGGTTTGTTTGTTTTGGGTTTTTTTTTTCATCTCTTGAATCTATTTAAATAAAATTACTTGCGACTGTAGAGCAAACTTCAAAAACTTCAAACAGACACCCTGGGGGCACAGAGGGCCCTGTCCAGGACCCCCCTTCTCCCTCCTGAATGAAGGGCCATTGCATGTCCTGGGGGCCATTTCCTGTGGCAGTTTCCCATCCTCGGCCACCCCAGTCAAAAACAACCCAGCCCACCCTAGGGAAATCTTCTGTGTTTCTTTTGTACTCTCCTTTAATTACCATAAAACTTTGTGTTCCTGACCAAGTGTTAAATAGCTCAGCTGTTACCTCCCATTCCAGAGGTCAGTCCTTTCTGGGGAGCATAGAAAACGACAAATGAAAACTAACTAAAAAAATATATACATATATATATATATAATTTTTTTTCCTTAGAGATGGAAATTGTTCAGGCAAACACTAAAACTTTCAAAAAAGAAAAATAAAGTGTTTGGACAGTTCGTAGATATTGTTGAAATAACCAATCAAAGAATCACACTTTTCTAAACAGTAAAATGTTTATTTTGTGAGAGGACTTCTAATGCAGCTCCAGCCAAGAAGAGGACTTTGTATCAAAGCTGCATCTGTAAGCCCAGCACTGAAGACTCTTGTCATTACCCTGTGTAATAATTTTCCTGAAGTCTGGAACTAATTTTTTGAGAAATTTTTTTTTCTCGATACTTTGTGTTTCTAATACTGTATTCTTGACTGTGTAAATACAACCAGGCTGTAAATAAGTGCAGATGTAGATACCTTCTAGAAAAAAAAAAAAGCAAACAGACAGAAATGACCATGTGTAGCCTTCAGTGACAAATAAAAGAATATTTTGTGTTTAAATAGTGTTTTCCTTTTTTTCTGTGAAAATGTTGGATTTCTTCACCCCAGCTGTTTGGTCCTTACATGGGAGATGCACCTGGCAAAAGAGTTGACCAAAATGTACCCCCACTCCTGAAATTTGTACTTAAATGTGCATTTCCCACCTGTACATAGGGTGTGGGATTGCAGGGGCCCCAAGGCTTTGCCAGTCCAGGAGGTGATGCTTGGGATTCAGAGCCTCCCTCATCTGCGGGAGCCCCCATTCCAGTAGAAGGATAAGCTAACTGAGAAACTACACTATGAGCTCCAAAAGATGCTTAACAAATCAAGATAGCATTAGATTCTATGATACATGCAGCAGAAACCTGTGCATCTGATCCTCATTCATGCAGAGGGGGAAGAGAAGCTGCTGCAGCACATTCCACAGTGACCCAGGGAAACTCTCTTGCGATTCTTGATACTGCCTGGCCCAGCCCCACTGGCAGCTTGCTCCAGTGCTTCAGACAAAAATCCAGAGTAACTTCAGGAAACGGGCCAAAAACGTGTGTTCAGAAAACATGTGTTGAGGGAAGTATCCTTGGTGGTCCTTGGGGAGAACCTAATGGGAAAATGAAGCATAGGACTGGGCAGTGATCACTGGAGGAGGAGTGGGGAGTTGCTATCCAGCTTTACTGCCTGAGCATTGTTCTGCTCTCCAAAACCAGGTGAAATTGGGTCTTTTAGAATAAAGCCCAGTTCTGTGTGGAATCCCTCTCCTCTGGAGGTAGATGGCTGTGATAGGGGAAATAAACAGCATCTCTCTTTCTCCCTTGACACCAGGCAGAGCCACAGGAACCAGGTGAGGCCACTTTGCATGTACATCTTGAGCAAGGTGAGGGGAGTCCAGCTGCTGGTGGATATTGATGCCTGCAAGGTTTCCCTAAGGTTTCTACCCTTACTTGGCCATTCCTTGTGGGATATTATCTTCTCCACCAATATGTCTTTTCTTTCAGGGCCCTGTTCCACAGCCTTCATTTTCCAACTGCAGCTCCTCAAGCCATCCTGCAAAGCAAATGTCCCCTTGACACCAACCAAGTTCCCCCTTTGCTCTCTCTGTGCTATGCTGAGCAGGATGGACTCTTGCAGCCTCATGGCACAAAGTCCACTTTCCAGCTGCTGGATAGTCTTAGTTTTTCCATCCTCTGACATGCTTGGCCACCTTACCTTAAGCAGGATAGTTTAAATTACCTTGTGCACAGGGCAGGGTCTCGCTCCTATGCTCATCAGAAATTTTTATCTCCAAAGGAAGGCACTGGCCCCTTCTTTTTTGCCCTAGAAAGTGGCTACTGAGATAATTACACAGCAACCCTGACATCCCCCCTGAGCCTCTGGTTTCCCATGGGTCTGGTCTGGTCTGTTTTCTCCAAATCAGATGCCTTAGTTTGCATCAGGCTGTTACTCATGTGCCTTTTCCTAAGCTGTGCTTAGCCAGGGAATTCAGATTCCCCTGTGACAGTGATCTGCCATCCCTCACTTCCTGTGCCACCTGCAGTTTATCATCGAAAAAGACCCTGCCTTAAATCATTGATAATGATATTGAAATGCACTGGACCAAGGACTAATCCCCGAGGGTAGCCAAGGAAACAGCAACATTTCAAGTTGTCGGCGAACTAGGTTTGTCTCTGCCTCATGTGGCTGTGCCAGATAAGACCAATGTTTTAATCAAAATATTATGGGTAGTAAATCAAGTGCTTTTGGGAAAGCGACCCTGCCATGCCAGTCTGATAGGCCAGGGCAGACTTATCACATCATGTCTTTAATAGGGGCCATAGCCTGAGGACTATGGCTTATCTTTCAGAATGCAACAAGGAGTCTCTCCAGGCTTTCAAGGTGGGAGCAAAGAAAAAAATTGTCCTGCATTCCCACAGGGAAGCAACTAAAGCCTCAACCATGGACCACGTCATATATAGCTGATAAGTCCTAAAACCAAAGAATGGTGATTATATTTGTCTGGGAGAAGTGAACACAGGCAGAACACAAGCAGTGTGCCTTCAGGTGGGTCATCCCTCCAGGAGTCAGTGCTCCAGCCTCATGACCCTCCTCAGGGCCAAAACTGTGCTGCTGGCTTGCTGGCACAGTGCATCACACATCACATCACACAGCTCCCCTGAGCATGGGTCCCTCCAGCACTGTTCAGCCTGCAGGTGTGTGTTGTGAGATGCTCCATGTGCTCATGCAGTGATGAGACAGCGCGGGCAGGTAAATCCCTGCTGCAGCGCCCTCCCTTCCCTCCCCTGCACAGCATGGACTGGGCACTGCTGCAGCCCCCAGGGCCGCAATCCAGTGCTCCCAATGCTTTTGGGCCTCCTCCACAAAGGTGTAGATTCAAGATACAGAAAAGCTGAGCTGCTGCTGAGAGCAGGGACAGAGACTCTTCAGCAAAGAGATTAGGTTTAAAAAATTATCTGGTCATTAATTCATCCCTTTGAAACAACTTAGCTCAGCCTTTGTCAAATCATGGCAGTTCTAGTTGGAAACAGTCATTTTTAGGTGGTGATCCTTTGCAGAGAATTTTCCAGGGCAACGGAGCTCCTTTGAATGCAGCATGCTGAATCAACGACAGTCCAGGCAGGGGAACCTCATGAATTATTGTGAGTTGGATGCTTTAAAAACATTTCTTGGGTTCTGTCTAAAAACCAACTCCAATCACCAACCCACTACATAAACCACAAACTTCGACACCTCCTTCTCCTCCAGCATAGTGTTTGTAAAACCACAGGCCTTCCTAAGTCCAGCCAGCACATCCTTGTCAGGATTTACTCAGCAAAGGATGGGATGGAATACAGGAACAGGGTAAGCGCCACATCCTTACTGTTAACAGCACAGCATGCTTGGGCTTTAAAACCAGCTCATCTCCCACTCTCTGAATTAAATTATATAGAACCACAGGCAAAACACAGCTCTAAGCTTGGACTTCAACCTGCTTGAGCATCTCAAAGTCTCCCTCTCAAGGAACAGTGAGGTTTTTTAACCCAAAGCTTAGAAAACTTTCTTACCCAGGGTTTCTCAAGCAGGAGGCAGTGGGCAGATGATTACAGCAAGTTTATTCAGCAGAGTCACACCACCAGTGAGATGCTGCAAACCAGTGAGACCACAAGGTTGCTTTGATTTCTCCCTCCAAGAGCAAGAGATGAGAGGGATCTGTTAACTCATTGCTATGCTGTTATTTTCCATCTGGAAGACACTCATGTCCTCCAGGAGTTTTATGCAACCAGACCTCATCACAGAATCACAGAAACTTTTAGGATGGAAATGCCCTCTAAGACATTGAGTCCAACCATTAATTGCCAAGTCCACCACTACACCATGCCCCAAGTGCCACACTCTCACACCCTTTGCATCCTTTCAGGGATGGTGACTCCACCACTTCCCTGGGCAGCTGGTTCCATTGCCTGACAAGCCTTTTGATTAAGAATTTTTGGTGAACTGCCTTGCAGCAGTGACAGTTTTGGGCCATTTCAGGAGGGTTGTTCATACTTCTCAGGCTCTGGTGGTGGCTCAGGAAAAGGAGCCATCAGCCAGCCAGCAGCAGCAAGAGGGAAGTTCCAGAGACAAGGTGGATAAGGAGGAGCACAAAGAAAAATCCAGTGTTGCACTGGACCTGTGGATCAGGAATGCCACCTGGAGGACCTCAGCATGCCTGGGTTTTGGTCCAGGAGCCTGAAGTGGCAGCTGTAAGAGGTTAGAGTGTTCTGTCTGTCATTTTGTACAAATGTGCTGCATTTGATCTAGGGCCCTCTGCTGTACATTCTTGCTTGGGTCAGCTCTGCATTGGGGTAAACAACTGGGGAAAGAGGATTCTGTGGATGGCACTGCTCTGCCTCTCCTCCAGACTCTCCCCAGTGCTCCCTTGCCTCTGGATGTCACGTCAGAAAAAGCCACCTCCAGCCTTTGATAGGGCAGCACCAGGGGAGCTGTTCTGCATGCCCATGGCCTGGGGAAGCTCGGGGTTTTAAACCTACACAGCACACAAGCACACCAAGCCTCACAGCCTGCAGCTGAAATGGAGCTGTATATTCACACAGAAATATCTGTGCATAGAGAAATAAGTGTGGCGTTTTCAGAGGAGCAGCCTCAAGATAGATTTTCATGTATTTATATACATTTAGCAGATTCTCCATCCCCTCCTGTGCTCCCCCTCATTGTCACAAAGACACACTCCCATCCCTGCTCTCCTCCCTGCAGGTGCACTTTGAGCAAGCAAAGCACCGTGTGATTGCTCCGTGCCCTACATCCCCAGGTCTTGTCATCTGGCAGCTTTTCTAAACACGGCTTTCTTCCTCTCAGCAATTCTGTGGGGACCTTGAGAAATGAGTGCAGCAAACATGCCCTGTCACTTCAAAGTTGGAGGGCTGACGACTCTTGAAATGCACTTTTCTACTCGTCTTTTTTTTTCCTACATTCCCCTCTCATGTCTAACAATGCCATCTGTGCTGGCACAAGCTCTGGCTCTGGCCTTGAACCTCTGCAAGAGAGTGATCAGGGTCCAAGGATGTTTTCAGTATTTCCTATGATCAAGCAGGGAAAGGCAGAGACCTCTACGAAAACCCTTGGGAAGACATGAAAGGCAGTCCTGTTTTTACCCTTTGCGACACAAAAGTACTTAGAGATGGCCAAATTTTTCCTCCTAAGTTTAGTTTTCTAGGTAAAATGTGTAAAATAAGAACCCACTGCCACTCACTCCTGTACAACCAAGAAAGAAGTGACTGAGGTCTTAGGTGGGCTGGTCTTCTGGCCATCCCCCTGTCCACAGGACCAGCGTCCTGAGGAAAGTGGATGAACTGGCTCTACAGCAAAATAAATTCAGCTGAACTTGATGGAGAAAACCCAACCCAACCTTTTAACTCAGGCTTTTCCTCTTCATCTTGAATTTTCCACTCCTGGAATAAGAAATTAAATGCTCCCCAGCATCCTAGCAGGAAACATGCTGTGAGGAACTCAGCTACCAAACCAGCCAACAGGATGAAATTGCAAAGCCAAAAATGTCTTTCAGAAAGGTCCTCATTCAGGAATGGGCTGAAGTACCCATTTCAGCTGGGACTGCAATGAGCATCAGAGCCCCACTTGTACTTGCTCAGACATTTGAATCTCACTTCTTCCTTTTTGCTTTCTCCAGCTCTGGCTGCTGCCTGCCTCCTTCCCCTCATGCCCGTGTCTGTGACCTTTCCGTGCCCCATTAACCCTCATTTTGCACCCATCTGTGGAGTCCCAAAGACAGGAGCCCACAAAACAGCACACCAACCCCATATTTAAAACTATTTGTTTCTTTTCTTTCCTTACAAGACCTCCTCCCTTGTGTATTCAGACCTCATTCCTGCTTGTTTTCCTTCTTTTCTCACTCTGCAGTGGATTTACGCCTCCCTGGGCACACATGGGACTGGAGTCCAGCTGTGACATTATGGGGCTGGTCAGGCTGCATGGCCTTACAGACACAACCAGCGCTTGACTTCACCACAGCAGCTGCACCTGCAACACCCTCAGCAAGGCTGGTCTGCAGCACAGCCCGTGCTGCTCTTGGGCAGCTCCTCTGCCAGCTGCCGTCCAAATCCCTGGACTGATGAAATGTTAATGGTTGGTAATTTCCAAGGCTTACAGCAGAAGAAAGAGGCTGGACTAGGCAACCTCCTGTGTCTAGGCTGATGAGCTGAATTTGAGCCTCCTGTTTTCAGTCCTTCCTGGTGCAGCTGCTGCTCTGCTGAAAAAAGTGGGGAAGAAAGGAGGTCGGGTAGAGCTGGAAGGGAGAGTTTGGACTTTTTGGGCAAACAGTGGTAAAAAGCTCACACAAAACCTTTAACTCTGTACAGAATGATTTGGGTATGTTTTTAAAATTTTTATTCTTTTAACACAAGCCAATCTTTGCAACAAAAAGGCTGTTATACAATAAAGATTTGTTAAATATCACTTAAATATGTAAAAACACTCACTTTCATTAATCCATAAAGGAAAAAAGTCATGTTTTGATAATCCTAGAGTTTTCCTGGAAATTCTTACTGAATCTATTCAAATATGACTGAAACTCACAAAGCATTTTGGTTGTCCTACACAACACTCTGACAAATGTGTTTGTGCTCCAAACACCGTGGTTGTTACCTGTCAGCTTGTGTGTAAGGGAGATAAAATAAGAGGTTTAAAGCAATCATTTCCCTTTTAACATCTTCTTCTCTTAAAAGAAAATCTTGAGGTGTTTGTCAGCCTAACTTTTGATATCTGCTCTGCCAATGGATCAGACTGCTCTGATAATAAAAATGAAATAAAATCAAAATATATGACAGCTATGGTTAAATATCCTTTTTTGAAAAATAATTTAAATACAAAAAAATAACACAGCTGAAACCTGCAGAAAATGTCCAGTACTCCAATTACTGGAGATAAATTCTACATAGCCTGTACATTTTTTTTAAAAATATGAGTTTATTTTGACATGATCTATGCATTTTCAGCTGCTGGAAAGGAGAAAAAAAATCATTCCCAAGGCTATTCAAGATAAGCCATAGTTTCCTATCTCTTTTGACTGAAAATACCAATGAAACTTCTTCCAGCTATTCCCCATCTTCCTCTGGTCTCTTCTTATTAGTCTTATCATTTTAGTGCCTCCTTTGATATATAATCCCTTTATGTTGTGCAATGATAAATCAAAATAAAGTGCACCACTGAATGATTTTATTGTTATTAAAAGGTCAGCGGTAAGAGGGTCGCATCCTATCACATATCGTAGAGAATTAATGGGAGGTGCATTAAAAAAAAGGAGGCATCATGCTTCTTGAATATGTTTAAAAGCTACAGCATCCCTACAGCTGGTCTTTGTGATGGATCTTGCAACACAGCCTGGCCCAGGCTGCAAAGGCTACAAGAAACACGTCCCTGTCCTTTGGAGGGGCTGCAAATGTCACCCCTGGCTGACGGGAATGCTGAATTAGTAACAGGCCTGCTGTGTGGAAGGTGATGTGTCCCCACAACCTTCCATGTTATCAGGGAACATTCTGCACAGCCAGACTCTGCATTATCCCCACCACAGCCCCCTGCTGCCTTGGCAGCCAGGAGATGCTGGCGATGCCTCAGGAAAGGTTGTTTTGGGACATTAAAATCTTCTTCAGAAGGCTTAGCACTCCCTCTCTCACACAGTAATGACGTCTGGAAGATGCATTTATTTAGCATTCATCAAGGACCTGTCAATAAGCTCTTCCCGAAAGTGTATTTAAAATACATCGCTGTGCTTTTTCCCATCACTGGCGTGAATGCAACAGTCGGATCCTGCAAGAGCTTAGCATGATGCCCAGGAGAACATCCCCCAGGGTATCAGATTTTATTCCTCTCTGTACTTCAGGAGCAGCAATCTAAGGTGAGGGCAGGTGTGTGCCCAGGTGAGAGCAGAAGGTGTCCAGCGGCAGCTGAAGACAAAAAAAGGGAAGGTAAGGAAATGCTCAAGAGGCAGCACAGAAGGGAATATGGAAAATGTGTGGTTCCTGACAACCTAAGAAAAAAAGTTGATGAAAAGTCCCCTCATAGTGGGGATTGGGGAAAAAAAACCAAAAAACCAAAAAGGGTTGGATTTCCTCCCACGCAGTTGCAACCTGCTCATTTTGGAAAAATTTTTTAAAAATAGCAAAGAAAGATTAAGTTGCTCATGATTGTACATTCTCAGTTTTTTACCCAGCTCATTTAAAAAAAAATTCTTCTTGTTTGGATGGAAGAACTGCATGGAAGAAATCAATAACCAGACACAAACACTGACAGAATTAACTGCTAAAAGCACAGGCAGCAACGGGCAAGTCAAAACCCCCAGATCCCTGAGTGCACTGGGGAACGTGGCACAGGCTCGACTTCCTGTCCTGCCAATTTGGGCAGCAAGAGGTCATCGACCACGCCTGCTCTCCCCCTGCTCTGCCTGATTTCTGGCGCAAACCAGCTGCCAGATGCGCACCCATCCAGCCGATCTCCTGCCTAGGACCAGCCTCCAGAAACCGCCCAATTTTCAGCGGCTTCTCCTCTTTCTCCTGCCCTCTGCCACACGACGCGGTGCACGGAGCTTCAGGAGCTCAGTTTAGTGCAGAGAGGTCCACTGTGCGGGGCTCCGAAGGGCGGGGATGCCGTGCGCGAGCAAAGCGAGCAGAGGCAGCAGGAATTATCGGGGAGGAGGTGGCAGATGTCCCCGCCGGCCGCGCATCAGCGAGGCACACGGGCTGTGCGCGCAGCACAAACACATCACACATGTTTGCTCAGAAGCGGCTGGGGCGAGCTATTAACACTTCATTAATACGTGATGAAAGGCAAATTTAGAGAGCTCCCCAAAGTGACTGAGATCTCCGAGGGGCCCATAAATGAAATGATAATGCAATGTAAATAAGGCTGCGGAATACAAAGACTGGGAATTAGCGGGTGATCTAACAAAAGCAGCTGGATATTACCAGAAATGCATTCCCCATCTTCCTTCCACTTTTCCCAGTTTCGCGGAAAGGTGATACTGCAAGATTATAAAATGCAAGAACAAAATTTCCATCTCCGGAAAAAAAAAATTAAAAAATAGTTGAAATAGAAAAAATATAGGTTTATATAGATACATCAAATTCTCCCACATTTGTCTTTAGTGGGTTTTTTTCCTTTTTCCTCCTCCCCTCCTCCACCCTGCCCTACTCCCTGGCTATTTCTGTAAAAAAAAACGGACAGAAAATACAGCAGTATGCAGAAGACACAGTCCTAGCATTTCAAAAATTGGATTTGATGTGTTTCTTTGGACTACTTTGAAACAGCATCAGTCCTTATCTCACTAAATATTTCACAGCTGTGCCACCTGAAATCCCTAGAGGAGTGCCTGTGTTGCTCATTAACTCACTCAGACAGAATTAGCTTGGGTGATATTGTCTGACTTTGGCCAATGACACCAAACACATTTTAGGCAGAGAGTGGATAGCAAGGAGAGAAGTCCATCAACATTAATGTCTTTCTAACCATTAAAGAGGCCATTACTGTTTGTGCTTATTTTTAGTATATTCAAAAAGGACTGAGTGAATCCACTCTCAGCCCCATAAATACATCTCTGCCCATTTTTCAGTATTTATATTGCATCAGGATTCTGTTCCAGCCTTGAAGTCACTGTGCCACCAGCCATCCAGGAGAACAGATAGATTTTCATGCACACGAGACCAAAGCTGTCAGTGATCCTTTTCAGACCTGTCACATACAGTAGCAGCAGCTTCTCCTCCAACACAAGTGATCAAAGGAGGTGTCCATCCTGTCCACCATTAGGCTCCAAAGTGTTGCCATCCATCCCGCTAATTGTGATGCTCTCCCATTACAGTCAATCCAGAGCAATAGGGCTGTGATCCGTCTCATCCCAAGACAGATGACTGCATTAGGGCAGCTGCTTCATGCTCCAGAACTCACTGCTCCTCTTCACTGGCTATGAAGGAGGTGAAGCTGAGCTCAGAGTTGCCTTTGGCTGCCATGAGTCTCTCCCTCACCGACATCTCCTTGGCCGCCTGCACTCATCCCACCCAAGGGAACAGACTGGGAATGTGGCCTCAGAAGATGCCTGCATGGAAAGGAAAAGCTTGAAATATTCTTCAGCAGTAAATCTATTCCCTAAAAACAGTTTTTTAGCAAGTAGCTGGGAGAGATTTTCTTGGAGGCTCTGTGAAGAGTCAAGGAAGCGTGGAAAGTTACGTGTCTTTGGGGGGAAAAGAAATTCCTGGCTTTCCAAGGGGATATTAATTACTACCAGATGGTTATGAGACTAGGAAAAACAGACAGTTCACAAATGCCATAAAATAGAAGGACTCCTACATCAGGCTACCCATTGCATTAAAATATGAGTTATTCCTCCTTTTGTGAATGGAATCCACCAGCACTGATCTGGTCAGGCCAAGACAAGAAGGTTTATATCCATGCCCCAGCCAAGCCCCTGGCTGCTGCTCATGTGAGCCTTCTCTGATCAGGTCAGTGGGCCCATTTTTCACACCACCATGCTCCTGGAAGCAATTTTTCACAGAAATGCAATGTGAAGTATGTTTTTCATCGCTTCTGGCCCTTTACACTCTCATTCCACATCCCTCTGTGTGTTGGCTAATGTGAGAACGGTAGATGCTGCCCATTTCCAAACCTGGGAGGAAAGTCTAGGGATTTTTTCATCTTTCCATGAGCCAGTTTGGTTAGCCTTATTATTGCTATTGGCACATGGACCAACAGTCATCAATAGCCAAATGCATAGCACTTGCCACAGCTTCTCTGGGTGGCAGGGCCTAACAACAACAGCCTGCTACTTATTAAGTCGAATATATCCAGTTTTATATCAATTGACAGATGTCTGGTTATTTGGCACAAAAACAGGAACTGAATTCCCACGGATGCACAATTATTTTGAAATACATGTTATTCAGAAATCTAGTTACCTTCACAAAAAATGCAAACATCTACTTCTTCCATGATGAACAGCAGCTCTTCGCATCCTCAGCTGAATTAAAGTAATTTATTTCCTTGTCTCTGAGGGAAAAAGAGAGAAAAAGAAAAGGCCCAGAATCACGTCCAAAGCTTAGCAAGGCCAATTGCTGACTAGCAAACATCTGTCCTGTACCCATGCAAGCCCCACCAGGGAAGTGCAGTCTTCCCAAGTTCTGGAAAGGAGGACGGCAGCGCTGCTGGATTCCCAGCTGGAAGCGATCCATGCTGTCACATGGCTTGGATGCAGAGTGCTGCAGGAATGCCACTGCAGTTTAACGCCAACCAGCAACTCATGTTTTCATCCATTTTCTCTGCACACACTGCAGGGTTTATAAATCTCCACTTTGTATCCAGAATATTCCTGGGAAACAGATTGCTTATGACAAGTATTTCTTTTTTTATTTTTTTTTTTATATAAGGTTGGGGTTTTTTTTAATACAACGTGCTTCCATTGTGTTATATATTGCAGAAGACAAATTTCCCAGATGGTAATTTCCAATCATTTATAACACTGTCGTGAGACTCTGTATTTTTATATCATACCATATATCTGAAATACATTGGAAAATATAAAATTATATGAAACTGATAATAAATACATCTCAACAGACAGACACATGCATGAGAAAAATTTCTGATTTTCTTCTCTGCCATATTATGTCTTTATGTATTCTCCACGTATCACTCTCCAAGGCTTTTGCTGGGAGTTTACCACCAGGAAACCAGCAAAAGTGAACAGTCTGTGCTGAACAGCATCCATTTAATTGCAGAAGCTGTTCTCTCCTAGGCTCAGAAAATCTCAGGCTTTCTTCATGTTAACGAGGCCTTAAAAAAAACCCCTCTATGTCCATTACTTTAACTGTCCATGACAGGGCAATAGACCAAACCAACCCTGGTTAGAGGGGCAGCAGGTGGGAGAATTGGAGCACAGGCAGCACTGGCAGCTGGGCTGAATTAACCATGCCCTTGCAGATAGCATTTGTGACCCACTGGTGAGCCTGCAGTCAAAGTTATGTGTCTTCTGATGGCTGTCTTGGTCTGGAGAAGGGGCATCATTAGGATCCCACATCTACCAGCTCTTAGAAACCCATTGCAAGCAGAACTGGCTACACAGGAGGCCCCAGCAGTGAGGAACAAAGAAGAAAGGGAGAGGCATCTTGCTGAGAGCTGCTTATAGCACACACAGGTGGCAAGTCATGTATCATCCATCTCTCCTGTGATCCCCTAGCCCCTCCCTGGCAATAAGGAATACAACCTCAAGGTAAGGGAAGTCATAATATTCTCATGGGAAACTGAAATACTGAGATCTCAAATAACTGGCCAAGATCATGTAGGAAATACATGTCAGAGCATGTCAACTGAAAAGCAAATTCTTGAAGTTTCACACTGTCTATAAAGCCTTCCCCCCTTAAAATGAAAGGGGGTTTGATGAGACATCAGTAGCCCTCCTGGTCTCCTGGGAGAAGCAGCACAGTCCCAGGATATATCACTGCATCTCCAGCTCAAAGGGACACTTGCCTGCAGCAGAAGTGGTTTGGATATAGAAGGGGGTGACTCCGTGTACCAGACCCACCAAAGTGATCCTCACCATTGCTTCAGGATGTTCTTTACTTTGTGAAATGGCCACAGTCAGGTATTGCCAACAAAAGAACATCACAAAAATGTGCCCCAGCAATGGGACTCCACAGTAACTATGAACCTGGGGCTCCCCCCACTGCCAATCAGGACACTGCCACCCAGGTGGGAATCAGGGGGTTCCACAGACCAAGCTTTGGTCTTAACCAAGTTGTTGCCTTTGGACAGCTGGAAACAAGCCCTGTGTGACCCATCACAGAGTCAGGCAGCTGTCCAGGACCAGGGGCACTGCGTTCACAGCAGCATACACTGGTGTCACCATGGGGTACCAGCTGCTCACATCCAGCTCCTGTTTCTTCTACCTGTGTCCCCACACCCCTGAAAATGTCCTAGCTGAGTTTTCTTTCACCCACTATTTTTTTTCCTTTTTTTTTTTTCTGTATTTTTTGGGATGCTGCAAAGCATTCACAGCAGGCATCACCAGTCTCTGCTTGGGGTGGGAAATATTTCCAGATGCTCTTGGAAGCACCTTTGATTCACAGCATGCTTTTTGTTACAGTTAAACAGGAAGAAAAGCATCTCCCTTCCATGAGTGTTTTTGTGGGATGGAAAAACTATTCAGAATTCAGGGTGGGGAGAAAATCTAACAGAGTTCACTGCTTTCTTGGATTTTACCCTGTTCCAGATGCTCAAATTCCTCTTCCATCAGTTGTCACTGCCTATTTTTCTCCTGTTACTATAAGGGAAAAAAATAATGTTTAAGTATGAAGCCCCAAAGAGAAACTGTTGTGTGTGGCTTGTTTTAGTTCCACCCTGAAAGACACAAAACAGAAGGTGGGAGGTTTTATAATCATGTATGCTACATTTCATAACAAACTCTTTTTACAAAGAGAAGAAGGCAGCAAGATCTTCCTGTCACTGGAAAGTTTTAGGGGCCTTCATGTGAGCAACCTGACATGTGTCAACAGGACTACAGCATAACTTTTAGATGCCAGAGGACCACACTAAGTCAGGTGCCCAAAAAGAGAAATTTTCAAAACAAGTTCAGAAAATCATGGCTACAATTCTGGTACTTTATTTGACTTGGCTGTGAAGAGGCCCTCAAACTGTGTGAGTGAACATTTGATGTCAAGAAGGTGAGATTCTAGGGATGCAGAAGCCATTTGGGGTGGCTTTTCTAAAGCAGCCAAATGTTGCCATTTTATGGAACTGGCTCAGGGCTTAGGAAGGGTTTCCAGCAGCCCCTGACTCCTGGCAGGTGCAGGAGTGGGAGGTGCCTTTAGGCACCACAGCATGAACAGGACACCATACCCTGTTAGCAGCTCGTGGTCACAATAAGGCATACAGAGCCTGGCCTTCCCTCTAATTGGCTTTCTAATTTACTGGTCAAACTCTTCTGCTCAGTAATCCAAGCTAATTAGGAAAGGTTACATAGGTGGTTTGCCCTCTTTTTTGGTGCAGCAGATGCCACACTGGTCAGGACCTGCACTGGAAGGTGCCATTGGCTCCTCCAGGATTAACCATGGCAGTCTGGATTTGCTGAGCTCACAATGTGCCAGTGGCACAGGCAGAGGGGGCATGAACTTGTTTAAGGAGCAGCAGCCTAGGACTGGTGAGGTTCAGAGGAGAGAGCATGCTTGCAAGATTCTTAATCCCCAGTCTGTGATGTGCCAGGATTATCCTCCAGCTCCTGCCTCTGTAGTCACACTGCCAAGTGGCCGCGATAACTTGATGTTTGGACAAAAATAATAGTTTCTTAATCTTAAAGCAGAATTAAGCACTCCATAAAGATGTCAGCAAAAGGTTTTAACCCACATCCACATAAAAGCCAATACTGGTTGTGAATGCCAAGCAACCTACATGGCTGGAGGTAGCAGGGTCACAGCTGCTTCCATGAAAACCCAGTGCTGTAGCTGCTCATTGCCTGGAAAAAGGCTTCCACATATCCATTCTAATTAGTGCATTAACCCACAAAGTTCATCCACTCTGTGCCCATGAGCATCCACAGGAACTGGGAGGTTGGCTCATAATAAATTCCCATACTGCTTAGACTCCAAACACTTGGGGTTTTCCAAAAAATGCCATCATGAATAATGTACTTTATTGTAATGCAGTTAAGAATGAAAGTGTGTTCCTATAAGACATTATTGTTTGCAACTAAAGCACACATCATGGTTGTAATTAGCACATAGAGAAAAATCTGGTCTATGACAAGTGCAGGTGATCATGGTAATAATACCTGCACAGATGCAGTCCCTGGACCATAGCCCAGTCTCAACTCCATTGGTAATAAACCAAGGGAACTTAATGAATTTGATTGAATTTGTTCAATGTAACAGAAAAAAAAATGCCCCACTGGATATTTTTAAACATATGTACATGTGTATGTGCATTTTAGATGGCTTGATAAATCCACAGCTATCTGGATTTGGAAGTAATCTTACCTGGTCTGTAGCCAACATGCTTGAAAAATTACTTTATGGGCAGCAAGAATAATTCCTCTTAGCCATAAATCAAAACTTTTCAGGAGGGAAAGAAGCATCATGGAATTTTTTTGATTCCTCTTCCCAGAAGGTCTTACATGCAAGGCCATATTAAAAGACATTTTCAAATGAAAACTGAAAATAGTTTCAGAAAATAAGAGAGCAGAAAGCACATGGGGCTTAGTTTGATGCTAAGGCAATATAGGCTGAAGGAGAATATTATCAGCCGTGATTCATCTGATGCAAGAGACTTTGCTTTCAAAAATAAAGCTGCACGGCAGAAGGGTCAAAATTTTACCTGGGATTTAGGATTATGTTATCTGCAGTTCTGCAACATGGTGGCAGAGAGAAAAGTCTCCTTGATAGTGCTGATAGCGGGAATTGGAGACTGAGGATTAAGCAGCGGCACAGATAGCAACCAGCTTTCTTCTGTTAGCCTTTCATACTTTGCAAAAAAATTGGAAAAGGATGCCTGCCCACATGAGGCAGACATAAGCTCTGTGCCCTGTTGATGAGGTGCTGGGCAGAAGACAGATAACTACCAAAAAAAGTTGCACTACTATTTAAACCAGGGGTGAAGGAATGTCTGAGACCTTCTAAGAGGGCTGTGGTTTGGAGGAAAGTTTCCAAAACCCAGGAAGCACAGATGTGAAGAGGAGGGTTAAGCCCTGCCCCAACCTTCTCAAACCAAGGGCACTCTTCACTGTTCCTGTTGTGAGCAAGGCTTGCAGTTGTGCTGGAGATGTGGTTGTGGCAAACAGACTTCTGGTCATTGGTATTCCCTCCTCCAGCTGCTCACTCCTGCTCTCCTTCTGGAACAATGGAACTTCTCAGCATCCATGTGCTCAGCCAAGGGCTGCTGATGGCCCAGAGCCTTGTGGCAAAGCCAAATGGTGGCATCTGCTCCAGTTGAGGAACAGGCCCTCATATCACTCAAACATTTCTGTGCATGCACTGCAATCTCTCTTTTCACCAGAGCCCTCAGAAATAAACAGAGGATCCCTCTGGGGATCCACAGGCTTGAAATCTGTTGTGAATCAGACTGATTTCCAGGCATTTGTCCATGGAGCAGAGGATGTGCAGCAGAAAGGCTCCACTCCACATTTTGGCACCATTCAGCCAAAAAGCTCTTTCAAACTCAGAAGATATGCAGACCAGACAAACAATGGAAGGAATTTTGCAATGAAACAGTATTTAAAAATTCAGAATTCACTTAGCCTTGCACAACCAGTAAAGAAATTGCTGGAAGCCAGCAGTACAAGAAGCATTACCCTGCTTTGACTGTGAGGGGCTGGACAGGTGACCGCCACAGGTCCCTTCCAACCTCAATCACTCCATGAATGAGGGTCAGAACAATGCTTTGAATTTTCTAAGGCTCCTTTCACCAATAAACTGGCCTCACGCTTCTTTCCAAATGCCAAACTGCACCACACCCTATCAAGACCATTTTTGTGCATTTTAACAACTGCGGAAGAGCTAAAGGCTCTGCTGGGTTGAAAAAACAGATCCAAATCTCACAAGTGAGTGACACAAGCCCAGCAGAAGAGCCCAGATCTTGCAACACCCAAACTAATGCCATAACCTTGCTTATTAAAGGCTGCTCCCTCCCCAGCTGCACAACTGTGTGCTGCGGGTGCACGTGCTCCTCGCTCGCTGAGATTTGCTCTTCCCACAGCCAGACGAGAAATCCCAGCCAGACCCCGTGATGGGAGACAGATGCGGAGCCACTCCCAGCATCCTGCTCTGCCTCACGCACTGTCTACCACATCACCACCTAAATTGGTTCCAGCATCATCCTCGCTGCTGATGAGGTGCAAAGCAGACGAAAGGCAGCCAGCTCTCGCTGTGCCAGCTGGAAGAGGTGAGCTTTGGTGTACAGCAACAGATTCGACTCAAACGGGCGCCACCAGTCAGATCTCGTGCCAGAAGTTCAAAATGCCTCTTTACAACACAGGAATCACTTGGGCCTTGAATTTATCCTCGGTGCTGGATAACATTACCCACTAGTGTTACAGAAGTAGATAGGAATGTCCAGGTTGAGCAAGAAATTGCTTGAACAGGTGCCAGCACACCCCAGACTAACTGGGTAAGAAAGCCAATGTCCATCCATGCTGTTTGCTGCTTTCCAGGTCTAAATTCATCCCCCATTTATTTGCTCTTCTGCACCAGGGCCAACATGAAGGTGTGCTCTGGCCACCAGAGCCAAAAAAATTATAGATTGGGTCAGACATTCAAAAAGTCGAGTGGAAGAAAGAAGGCTGAGGGACTCTTCTTCCAAGGAATGGCAACAGGTGGTACATTGTGACCAGGTTTTGGTGGTGGGATTGCACAGAGGCAGCCTGTAAAGCTCTTCTCTGAGGGAAGAACATCACACAAAGAGAATAGATAGGGAACAGAGATGTGAGACAGCAGGGAACCTGATAGGCAGATTTTGGCTGCTTGCAACAGAATTGCAGTGCAGAAGAGAGGCTGGGCTTGGGCCAGAGCTCTCAGCAACCTTTGCTCCCTGAGGTAAATGTGGTTGACAACCTCCCTGGTTAAGCTGTGCAACAGGGTACTGTTAGATTAATGGTTGGACTCAATGAGCATAGGGATTTTTTCCAACCTTAATGGTGCAGTGATTCTGTCACTGAATTTCCTAATTCTTCTGGCACCGAGCTGCAACAAGAGGAAGCTGAGCTGCAGGAGAACACCACAGGCCAGATGTGCTCAGCAGCAGCAGGAGTCAGAGGTGGCTCAGTGCAGTGGTGGACTCTGCAGGTCCAGCCCTGGGCACAGGACCTTATGGGAGAGCATCTCTCACACTGAGATCAGCCAACAGTAATTTGAAGGCAGAAAGTGCAGCAGCTGCACTGGATTGGACAACTGGATGAAGTTGGATGAGGTTTTTCAAAAGGAGATCATAGAGCAGAGTTCACAGGACATTTATTCCAGTGTTGTTTGTAAGGAATTGGCTGCTTGTGCAAAGGCTGGATTTCTGTTCCTATCTTGTCCCATGCTGCCATGTGTCTTCTCCAAACTATTCACTGTACATCATCTGCTCAAACATCAGCTTCCTCAGCTGCTGCCCCTCTGGATCCATCTGTACTGGGTGAAAGTGTGCAAGCCTTCTCAAATGGGGCTTGGCTGACCAAGGCTGTGCAGAGGCAGAAAGGGATTTACAAATAGTGAAATGCACATGTCAGTTCTGGTATGCTCAGGAATGGGACAATACTGTGAGTGGCTTTTGAGCACTGCCCTGAGAGCCAGCATGTACCTCTGGACTGTTTCTCCTGTGCCATCCTCCTGGCCAGTCACCTAGTGCTGCACCAAAAACCATGAAGTTTTACCTCTGGCTTAGCTGGATGCCAATGCAGAACAAAACAAATTCCCATGTGCCTACTTATTCATTGTGTTCTCTGATTTCCTGAACACCTCCCCTCCTTCTCCTAAGCAGTAATGCAAGGCACAAATTATCCACCATCCCCTGACAGCTATTGATTCATGATGCTATCAACAAACCAGAACAACATATACGTCTTATTCAATGAGCAAACACTCACCTATGATAGCACTGGCAGCAAGGAGACCCAGATAAATTTTGTGAATAACAAAAATTCATGAGTACTAGAGAATTAATAAGAGTTCTAAAGCTCATAGAGTACATAAAGTACTAAAGAAGACATCCAGATTCTTTTTATACATCCTTAAACTGAATTACTGAGGAACAAGGTATTTTCTCTGTAAATTACTTGCTGTTCTAAGTCATGGATAAAGAAAAAAATAAATCCACTGTTTGAGAGCAATAATGGACCAGTTCTTTCCTCTGACATGTCCCCAGATAAAGTCCTCCAGAACATCAGCACAACAGTTCTGCTGCTAAGCAACAGGCAGATGCCCAGACAGCAGATGATTTTACCAAATAGATGAGTGCCAAAGGTAAAACATGGGCAAAACCAGCAGTAGATTTCTTCTCCCCACTTATTTTTCCCACCCCCAGCAACTTCATTCAGATTTGACAGGCAGCAGGTGTTGTTTCAGGTTTTCTTCCACATTTCCAGACAAATGGAAACAGAAATGCAATGTATTCAGACTCATGCCACTGACACCTAGACCTAAAGAGAGCTTCTTTACTTGGCAGGAATGTGTTGTTGCACACCAAGATCCAAAATTAGAGGGCAGTCTTGGACAGCTTCCTTGGTATGCTTCAAGGATGCATCTAAGTCTTCATGTGGGGTTAGATTTCCCTTCCCTTGCCAGGTGATTTTTCCTACACTCTGACAGTCTCATGTGTGAAAACAGAATGAACTGTGGTGAGACAGCAACAAAATGAGTTGGCAGAGAGTGTGCATTCCCACATGCCCTGTGTGTCCCTGTGCAGCCAGCTCTCAGGCCAAGGAGGAAGGCTTTAATCCAGGAGATAAAGCATGCCCATAATCTGTACAAGTCCACATACATGAGCTGCATGACTGAATTTTCTTACAGCAGCTTTAATCCAGGGCTTTTCCTCTCCACAGCACACAAGTGCAACTTTGTGGAGTGTGGAACAAAATCAATATTCACCCAGAGCTGTATCACAGAAAACTCACACTCCATGAATATAAAATGTCTGTGAGGAGTTTAAAACATTCCTGGAGTATAAAATCAGATATAGGGCTGAGCATCCAGAGCTTCCCTCAGTACTTTTGGAAAACAGGATCTTTCCAGACTCTTTTTGAAAGTGAAGGTGCACATCTTCTTGTGTAATTCAGAGAAAAGTAATTCCCACTCTCTGGGAAACCAGTTCCAATAAATGGCAATAAATGGGTAATCTAGAGGTTTAAACTGAATCTGATTCCTTTGAGACAGCTCAAGCCATATCTCCCTACTTCCTCTGCTGCTTGTCTTGAAGACTCATTGCAATGTAAGAGAATTCCATTTTTCTGAGGTCAGCACATATTTTTTAACAACTTTAGAATCCGCACAAAACACAAGACCTGTCTTTCTTCTGTTTGTTTTTTTTTTCAAGTTAGACAAATATCCTTTTGCACTATGCACTATGGCTTAAACAAATGCTCAGGTACAGTGTAAAATAAATGCTTCACAGGATCCTTAATTATCTTGTTGCTCAAAGAGTTTGGCACTACCTTAGTAGAGCCTTCCTAATCATGGAAATGGTACAGATATGTTACTGTCAGACAGAATGGAAATGAGAGAAATGTGGAGACCTTCTAGGGGCCTCAACCAGAATTTCTATTGAAATAGCAAATCAGACAATGTCATTGTGTGCTGGTTTTCAGTGCTATGCTATACCAAACACATGGTTGGTTCAGTGACTCATCAGTAGAGGAAAAGGAAATACATCACAGATTTTTGGTCACGTGGCCTTAATTTGTATGAGGTTAACATTCATTATCACATATAAAAGAAAACATCAAGATGTCGAAATCATTTTGTCCTTATCTCAGGACAAAATGGAAAGGAAAACTGTACATTCACTATCCACCTCTAAACAATTAAGGAGTACAATGCAACCATCAAACACCTTCTGAACCAGGACAGAAATTGTCCCCTAACCATAGGGCTCATCCCATTCCCAGCTTTGCATCCTCTTCTTTTGCTAAAGAAAGAAGTGTCAGCTCTTGAGAATGAAGGCATGGGGATAATACTCCCATCTCAGACTGTGATAACTCACATAAAAAGCCTGAAGAAACAGTTAAGAAAATTTTGGCATGAAGTCACAGCCAAAGTCACAGCAAGAAGATTGGAATTTTTTCATTTAAAGAATCTGACAGGAAGACCATTAGGTCTTCTGAATGGCTCAAGTTTCAAATCTCAAACAACTCAAATCCGTATTGAACTTCCTGCCTGACAGCACAGGTCTGGAAAAAGTGCCACTTGCTGGTGAAATTTCTCTTTGTTCAAGGTTATTAGCATAAATGAACAGCAACCCGTAGGGCTACTCAGACACACTGTTGATATCTTTGCTTTCAGCAGCAATTTCTTCTTTCTCTGAAAGAAACACTGTACTTGATCCCCTCTGCTCAAGGCTTCTGGCTAGGAACTGTTCCTCCTCAGTACATGGGAAATTTTCTTCCTATTAAGTCTCTGTTTCACCTACCCCAAAATATTACTGAGATTTTCTAACTGGGATTTGCAAAACTTCCTCGTGAACATGCCCTGAATTCTCCCTTCCTGTTTAACTGCTTAGCTCCTACAGTCTGTATTTTTTATTTTCCTGGAGGCAAGTTTGATGTAATCTCTACCAAGCTCTCACAGCTTTTCAGAAAGCAACACTGAATGCCTTGGAACTCACAGAATCTCCCTTGTAAGCTCATACCATTGCAGAATCCATCTCTTAAAGATAAGTGGGACATGGTGAAATTTATTTATGCAAAATCTTGCTGTCCTGAGCTGAAATTTTGCCTGAATGAGGGACTTGATGTGATTCAAAAAATGGTCAGTCAGCCTGGAAAAATGCCTCTCTATTTCTGAATCTGCAATTT
Source organism: Molothrus ater (assembly GCF_012460135.2). Classification (NCBI taxonomy): domain Eukaryota; kingdom Metazoa; phylum Chordata; class Aves; order Passeriformes; family Icteridae; genus Molothrus; species Molothrus ater. The sequence goes on from NC_050479.2 coordinate 85,709,928, forward strand.
CCCATCCTTACCAAACCCACCACCACCTTGTCCCATGAGATGTAGGCATAGGACTAGAGGGTGCTTTGCAATCACATCTCCTGCTGGACCACAGGGAAACAGAAAGATGACAGAGAAAAAGCAAAGTAAAGGACCCAGACACTGATGTTCTTTGTGTGGCATCAAAAGCTGTTAATTTCCCAGGGCAGGAAACCTGCCCCATCTGACAAAAGAAAGCAACTGAAAAGGTGCCAAGCTACAGTGTGGAAATCGGGGGCAAGAAGAGGTTTTGCTTAACAAAGGAATGGCTACATCTTAGCTAGAGACCTGTGTATGGGATCCATAACCTTGTCTCGGATACTCTGCGGTTACCTGGAAGAACAAAGCTTTGGAGAAATAATCACAAAACATTCGGAAATTCCTGGGTATTGGTATGACGGAAAGCAAAGGAAATGAGAGTTTATTTTCACTGTAAGAGGCAGAGGGGAGGCAGTGATCTAATTGCCAACTTTGGAAATTATGGAAAGCCTTGAAATTCCTCCTAACAAACCGCTGCACATTAGGAAAACATGGCAGTGTAGAAGTGTGCAACGTGAATGCTGGCGTCGCTTTCCCTGGAAGGAGAATAAACATATGGACCATATTACCAGGGAGATCTAAGGATGGAAAAAAAGAAAAAGAAAAAAAAAGGTATGAACAAGATCAAGAAGGAATAGGTGAAAAAGCCCCAATCATGGTTGGGGCACCAGCAATTCTCTTTCTCCCTTCTCCAGGGATAGGTTACTCAGCCATACATAAATGTTTTGCTCAGCCTTTTAAAAGGCATTTCAAAGCTTTTCTGCCCAGCTTGAATTTTAAGCATGATTTGCAACAGTACTTCCCCCACACGCATCCAAGGGAAGAAAATCTCTTGCCAGTGGATTTTGTGCCTAGTGCCAGATGAAAGGAACAGCTCTTTGCAGGCTAAGGCTGGAGCTGTCCAGAAGAAGATCTGAAGACCAGGTTGGACCCTGCTGATTCTGACTTAGCATTGAAAATTTGGCTCAAGAGATGAAAGGGTAGCCAACTCTTTAGATGTTTGCTTCACAGAGGAGAGCACCATCCAACACCACACACAGGGTTACAGACAGCTCTCTGGAGAACTAAGCAATCAAGAGAAGCTTATTCTGGATCAAGACACACAGGAATTTGGAGAGCAGGGAAAAGATGAAAAGTAGCTGGTGGAGAAACATTTTCTGAGGAGCCTGGGTTGACAACAGAGTCTGGCATGGAAGTTCTGGGACCATCAGCTACAAAACTTCAATTAAGAGGGGTCCCCTGAGAGAAGAAGAAGTGGGCCAGTGTCATGGGATGCATGCAAAATGCATCTCTCCAGCAGCAGCAGCAGAGCCTGCTGTGGGACTGAGCCCATGCTGCTGCAGGTTGGCTCTTCTCCAGAAACCGGCTGGCCAATTCCAAGCCTGCTAACAGCCTGCTGACATGGGAATAAGAAACTAATGAGGCCTTAACTCCTGTATGACTGCAGGCCAGGGTTTGGCTCAGAGCATAGCTTGGAGCCTGGCCAGGCTACATGGGAAATCATCACCCACGTTCAGAGGAGGAGGAGGAGGAGGAGGGTGGCAGTGACAGTGTGCCATGGTGACACTGCTCTGTTTATCAGGGCCCCATCACCAGCTCCAGGCATGGGGCACCCCATGAGTTCTCACCCTACTGAGCACCTTTTAAATGTGCCTGCGTTAAAGCTGCAAGCCCAGTAGTGACATTTCCTATGTTTGCGCTTCTTTCTTTCAATTTACAGCATGGTAATGAAGTATAAAAGAGACAAAGGAAAAGCAGCTACCATAGAGAGACCAGAGAAGTCCAACTTTTGCACAGAAAGCAAAGCAAAAGGCCCGATTTTGCTCATGAAGCAGCTCTTGGGTTTTTCTGCTGAGTGCAAAGAAAGAGCTGGTGCAGTGTAACTGTTACGTGCTGTATCTTTACCATCAATCACATTTTAATGAGAGTAAATTGAAATTCCAGGCACACATTAATAATGAATGGATGAATTAACTCTAAGGAACCATCTGATGATGCTTTCACTGGGCTGTGATGTCTATAGGCTAACGTCATATTAGGTTACTTTCTCTACATTTATAGGGAAAACTTTGAACTAAAATATTTGCTCCAAGGCCCAGATCTGCAAAGGGACTTATGTGCCTGCATTTCAGTTTAACTGGAATTTTGGAAGCCACAAAATATGGTGACTGACACAAGCCACACATAGTAACCCAGGCATTTCAGCACTCACAGGCACCAGAGTCACTGGAACAGGCTGCTCAGGGCAGCGGTGGAGTCACCATCCCTGGAGGTATGCAAAAGGCATGTAAATGTTGCACTTAGGGCCATGTTTCTGGCATTTCTAAGTTGATGGTTAGACTTGACCATCATGGAGTCTTTTCCAGCCTAAACAATTCTATGATTCTGTGATTGCCATAAATGTTCCTTCAATGCCTCAATTTTCACCAGCAATTTTCACCAGACACGTTGCCCCTTAGGTGACACTGCTGAGGTTGTAGCAATTGGACTTGGAATAGCATCCCAAAACTGTTGCCTGAAGTCTCAGAAAGGCCTGTTATGGCCCAGGTGGGGAAGCAAGTCCCCACCCAAATCCCAGAACAGATGCTCTGTCACCTTTGCAAGACAGACAGATGTCTTTGGCGTTCACTCAAGTAACAGAAGAGTTTGATTTTCAAAGAAAGCACCTAAGGGGCTCTAATATCTCCTTTCTGCTGTGAATGATGCCAGGCTCCAGTAAGACAGAGCAGACATCAGGAGTTTGTTGTCAGGATAAGCATCAGAAATCCCTTAAAACCCATCAGCTGCATTCCCTGGAAATGTAACCCACCATTAACATCACTTAAAATTCCAGTTTATCAAACCTTGGCTTCTCACTCTAGAGATTCGCAGCTCATTTCCCACCATGGCAGCCAAAAAAGTGGCTATTGTAGCTGGTAAAATAGGTTTGCCTGGATCTGCAAGTACCACAGCATAGGATGTTTACTCTGTTTGGCATGGGGATACTTGTCCATGTGAGGATTTTGGAAATACCTTCCTTTGCAAAGCTCAGAACACATTTCCTGTTAAAGTGCTGGATTTTCCAGCACAGAGTTAATAAAGAGATCTGTTAGACAGAAAATAAAAGATTACATCAAATCTTGGAGATGGATGGCTTTGGTGGACTTGGGTCATATTTTAGTTCCTAAAGAGCTGCTTGGCCAAGGCAACAAAAACTCATCTACTACACCCAAGTAGTTTATTTGAAGTCACCACTCCTTTCTCTGATGTCTGTTGATGACATCAAGAAATTAATGTTACTGGAGGCTGAGGCAGGATCTTTCTCAGAGCACTGTTGGGCCTCCATGTCTCCACCAGCCTCAGGCACTACTGCAGTGCATCTCCTCTCTCCTCTCTCTCCATCACAACGTGACCTCTTCATGCTTCACTGCAGAGGAGGCTTTGCAGAGGGGTCTCTGCACTCTGCCACTGCTCCTTGATGAGGTGCTCTGCAGAGCTGAGGTCCCTCCCCTGTACCCTCACCCTTTCCTCTCCCAGCAAGACACTGACTGGAGACATCCCCTCTCCAGATGTGTTTCTGATCAATACCAGCCTCCAAATCCACACATCCACCCTTCAGAGCGGCTTCAAAACCAGAGGTGCCTAACACCCAATTTCTTACACCATGCTGTCAACCCTCTTCAACACTCTCCACTTTTATGGGCAAAACCTTCCTTATGCCAAACAGACCAATCACTGCTGGTTCAGACATGTGGGTCAGAAACAGGTCTTTCCTCCAACTCACAGCACAGCTGGAAGAAGAGACCAGTCTGCTTCTCCATCTTATTTTCCCTTTATCATAAGATTATCTTTTGGATCCCTTCACCCCCATCCTAATATCCACAATCCCTTCCTCCCCACTGTGGGTTTTTTTCCCAGCAGGCTGTCGACATGCCTCCTGAACTTATTTATAGCATGGCTTCAGCCACCTCACATGTTAACCTATTCCATATGTTTATTCTCCTTTGTGTGAAAAGGGGCTCTGCCAGCTCTCCTTTATCCCTGTGGCTTTTATTTTCAGGTGGTGGCCCAGCTGCTCAGCCCTTCATATGAGACCTGGTTTTTTTTGCTCCAGTGAACAAAAGAGCAGCTCAGAAAGGGTCCAGGGTGATGACAGACATGCCAGCTCTACACCAGCCCTAACAAAGATGGATACCCAGCAGAAGGCTGGCACACCCTCCACAAGCTGCATAGCCAGTTTTACATCCCAATGGGATGAAAGTGGACTAGGTCATCTGTATCCAGAGGGATAGAAGCTGGGGAGCAGCTTTCACCGGGGATTTATCCTTGGATTTTTCCTTCACTGAATTCCCAGCACTGTTTGCAAACTCTATTGTTAACTTTTCTCATCATCTGTTGGCTCATCCCTGCGGCTACTGTGATCCAGCCTCCCAAACAACTCTGAAGCCACTGCTTATTTCTGGTGTCCCACAGCTGGCCAGTGTCCCTAGCACACTTTCTCCCACCCCAAATCTCAGGGATCAGCTTACCAAAAGCAGCCAGGTTTGGGTGGCACTTCCTGCAGCTGCAGCTCCAAGTCCCTGAACCTTCATAGCCACCCAAAGTGAAACATGAGCACATCAGGCACCAATGACTGCAAGCAAATTATATGATGAGTTGAGCCACTATTTTAAGGAAGAAATTCTCTATGATGTGGGTGATACAATACTGGCATAGGTCACCAAGAGATGTGGTGGATGCCCCATCCCTGGAAGTGTTCAAGACCAGGCTGGACAATCTGATCTAGGGGAAGCTGTCCCTGGTCATTGCAGGGCAGTTGGGCTAATTGACCTTTAAAGGTCTTTTCCAATCCAAACCATTCTATTATTTGCCCAGCTCCCCATTTCACTTAACTTGCTAGCAGAGATGGTTGCTAAGCTTCTTACATTTATTCCTCAGAGCTGGAGCGGCTGTGTGGCAGGTGCAATTTGCCCACAGGGCCCCATAAAAAATCACTGTAGTGGCATATCTGCCCTTCTCACCTTGTCTGCAAGCCCAGCTGCAGCCAGCCAGAGTTCTGCTCTGCAGAGCAGCCCCCAGCATGCCATAAATGTGTGGAATAATGGCTTTCCTGGGGGACCATCAGAGATTGCAGCCAGCGGTGAGAGTCCAAGGGGCAACATCAGAGACACAACAGGTCCATGTTCAGCATCAGGGCAGTTTTAGAGCTGCTAAAATCAAGCTGAAACAGCAATGGATCTCTCCTTATTGACTCACTTTTTCCTAGCAGCTTTTCCCAAACCTCTGCATGGGGCATTCTGGTTTTTCTTCTCCTGACTTGCAAAGAACATGTTGGTGGAACTCCTTGGCATTTGCATTCCTCATGCCCTAAAGCCAGTCTGTTGTAAACCCCACATCTCATTCTCCTCCTCAACTGCTCCAGCAGCTGCTCTCTATTTTTTTTTACTGTGACAGCTTTTGATCCTTTCAATGGAAAACAGTGAAACACCCTGTGTTTTTTCAGCCTCATAGCATCCCTTCCTCCCATCGATTGCAGAGACCTTGAGAGCACACTGTGACCAATACCCTGTTCTTCTCATTTTCCAAAGAGAAATGTTTTCAGTAGTGAACTCCCTAACCTTGGTGTTTCTTACATAAAATGAATCAACAAACAACTGCCCACAAAAAGAAAAAAAAAAGATAAAAGTAATTTTTGACCACCAGAAAGCATCAACCCAGGCTTACGTTCCCCCTGCCTTCTTCTTTGCTCCTTTTTTTCAAGTCAGCTTTAGACAGAAAAAACTCATGCTGACAGTGATATCTCCAAGGCAATTCAAGGGTCTCCCCTAGGAAGCAGCAGGAGTCTCATTATTTTATATTCTCCCGGACAGAATACTAAATTTGGGGAAAAGCCTGCCCCAGCCATAGCAATAAGAAAAGAAACTTTTCAAGTTGCTCTCCAGAGCCTTCGGATTCCTGTTTCATTACCTCGGCATGAACAGTCCCAGGTGTCTTTTTTAATCCCTGTTGATCAACAGGGGCAAGGCTCAGCACGTCTCTGGCCAAAGGCTCATTCAATATTATGAGCAAGCTTTAATATGAGCACAGGGAAAGGAAAAATATGCACTCTGCAAATTCACTTCACCTTTTCTGTTGTAAAACATGCTGGATTTTAATGACTTCTACGTACCAGAAACCTCAGATTAGATTTAAAGCCTTTAGTTGTAATTTTGGGGTTTTTTTCCACTGTGCAACAAAAAAATCACAAACAAACAAAAAAACCCTACAACCAAACAAAAACCCAAACAAGCAAGCAAACTAAAACAAAAAAAAAAAACCCATACAACCCTGCTTAAGCCTGAACATAGACAAGACCTGAGAAGTCTCATTTTTCTGGAAAACTGCCATGCCAGCAAGGGTAGAAAGAGATCATTCAGATACAAAGAGGTGGTGGTGGGGAATCAGATTCAAATACATCTGCAGATAAATATTTTATGCCCTTTCCGAATAGCTGGGTGGGATCAGGTGAGCGCACGAGAGCCCTGCGCTGTGTGAGGCTGCCACCTCCTGGAGTCGACAGCCCTGACGCCAGGGCATCCACCAGAGATTGTGCAGGATTTGATATTTTAACCCAGAAATAATCATCTCACAGGGAACATGAACTGATGTCACCATCTGCAGCTTTTATGGAGAGCGGAGAGGTTTTCTAAGAAGTTGGTTTGGAGATTAAACAAGCAGGTGTGGAGCAGAGAGGGGGGATGTTAGCACCTGAAAAAGTGCTACAGGGAACTGAGGAAGGCAGCATTTCATCAGGAAAGGCACACGTTTCCCTATTTATTGCAACTTCTGCTCTTTTATTGCAATGATGTTTCCTCCCATTCTGGCTCCACCAGCCCACAAACAATGACATCTGCTCTGTCCCTTCTCCTGGAGCCACCCCATGGCACCACAGAGGTGGATACAGAGAGTCCAACAGTTTTTGCTGCGTGAACAGTAGTCGGGGAGAGATGAGAGACCTTCCCTACTACCTGCTGTGACTACATAGCTCATGGCATCTTCTGGGTGCTCTGACTCCCTCTACATTGATCAGAACAGCTCGGTGTGGGAGTAGGGACTGATTGCAGCCATTTTTTACAGGGACAGAACCAGTCTGGGTGCACCTGCCGTGGTCTTATGCCATGGACAAGTTTTGGGTCTGGGGATGGTGGTGTTACCCTCGGCAGAGGGCAAGCTGGATGCTTATGTGTTTTAGGAGCATGAAGGTGTTGGTTTACTGCGGGAAAACAGTCCCCTCTGCTGCACATGAACAAGTATTTAGGTGAAGCAACCCAAGTTCAAGAGCAGAAGAGGAAGGTTTTATCAAGTAGACTCCCTCCTGTTTGTCGCAGGCACGTTGCCTTACCACACACTGGACACAAAGGTGACAAAAGCCTGTGTCAGGACATAAAAGCTACCCTTAATCTAAGATTCCTTAATGCTAAGGATAGAAAAACTCACAGGCCCCCAAGTGTCCTAATAAAGAGAGGAAAAGCCCAAGTTGCTCACATGTAGGCTGTCGGCTGCTGCCAGGCTCTCTTGCAAAGGGAGAACCTGAATGGGACGCTGCAAGGAGGCAACCTGGAAGTGACAGCATGAAATGTCCCCCACATCCTGCAAAGTTTCTGCCTTCTTCCAAGGAGTTCTATTGACCAGGAGCAAACCCCCATAATCACTCTGAAACTGCTAGCAGCTCTCTGGGATTCCAAGAGAGGAATTAAAAACAAATTAGAGGTAACGATCTCTTAAATTGCTTCTGAATCTACTCTGTGGCTGAGAGTTTTGGTAGATTTGGACAATCAAGTCAAGCAGGGCCCAGGGCATGCAGAAGAGTGACATGGAGTTTAGGAATATTTTCAAGCTTCCCATTAAATATTAGATGCGATAGCAACTGCCTCTTCTTATTGAAAACAGTGGTAAAAAACTCAGTGAAAGCCAAAGCCAAGAGCCTGACTCATCCTGGAGAAAGGCTGTTTCCCCCATGTGAACTGTGTCAGCAGAGTATTAATTGACTTCTGTTTTAGTTACTTCTTCTGTCCTTCTAGAAGGAGCTACATATAGTTATTCTTCTATTTGTAGGTACTCCAGAGCTAAATGGGTGCAGAGGATCTGCAGATAGAGAGACAGAGCGATGGGAACCAAGGGTCTCTTCAGTACTTTCCATCTTTTTCTGCACTGTAATGCCATGTTGGTTATCAAGGCCCAAAAGAATGAGTACTTACAGGTCTTGGGACTGATTTTCAGAAGGCGTAAACGTGCCACACGCTCTCATAGCATGGACATCCTGTGTTTGGCTGTCCAGATGAATGTCAGCATGGACACCCTGCACCAAAACACCACGAGTTCAGTTCTGAATGTCACAGACAAGGTGGTGGGGCACATCTTGCTGTTAACAAATTGCAGAAGCTTATCTGTAGGAATTCATTTACTAATCATAATCAACAGCTTATGTGTTTTGGAAGGTGAAAGCAGCAGAAGTCAGTATTTAGAAGCAGGACAGGATGAACCCTAAGCCACTTAGCACAAACTTGTTTGCAATGTCCTACTAATCCCCTGCCATCCTGTCTTCATTACCCTCATGTACACTGCACCTGTACAACTGATAACACAGCAATGTTTGGGAAGCAGATTTCAGACAGCCCCCCTTCCCCACCGAGGGACCACATCCAGCACTGTTTTAAAACAGGTTTTGTATCTCATTGGAAGGTTTTTTTCTCCAAGCTTTTAGGGAAATAAAGCAAGCCAGCCTCCTGGGGAATGTGTTTTTTGCCAGTATCTCCAGCGGTCACCTCTGCTTGGAGTCTGGAATGTCCCGCTTTCAGCCAAGCACTGTCCTCATGCACAGAAGTCATCAGCTTTTCCAGGTCATCCCTGATGGCAGCTCTTCTGGACACTTCTGTGAGTGGGTTTACCCTCTTGAAAATCATACCGTGAGCGGAGAAGTTAAGACAGGGCTGAGAGGAGGGATGGGATGCTTCATGCATTAAGGGTTTCCTACAGATATTCCCCAAAGGACAGGGATGTTCCCCTCAGTGTTTAAGAGGCCTTTGAACTATACCCTCAATAATATGCTGTACCTTGGTCAGCCTTAGCAGTCAGACAGATGGACTTAGAGGACTCCTGTAGGTCCCTTCCAACTGAAATATTCTGGTTTTTTCTGTGTCACCCTACAGCACCCAGGGATGCCTAGGGAATTCAGCTCCAGGATTGTGCCCATAAACACCTTGTGAAGCCCATGGCCACCCTGAACCTAATCTTGCCACACACCTGTTAAATTCATATGGGTTTCTGTTCCCACATTGCTCCTTGCTTTGCTGGTCCCATGTGTCCAGCCAAGGTGGGAACAAAGATTCCTAACAGTTTCTTATATGAAAAGGAGGGCTGCAGCATCCTGTTACAATCTCACCAGTCTCCCTTTTTTTCAATAATAAAAATTGTGATTTTAAGGCTTGCTTTCAATGGAGAATCGGTAACAGACATAAAATAATGCTTCTTCCTTTTGCATGGTAAATAACCTGAGAAAAACACCACTTGACTTAAGCCCCTCCAAACTGCCTTGTTAAGCATTCAGACCTGATTTGAGATATATTGTTTTAGCAAAGAAGAGCAACATGATTTAGTTATCAGACTACTTGCCTCCCAGGCACATCTTGAGGCATTGTTGGGCCAAATTCTGCACCAGACCTTGCTCTAGATAGATGTGAGTCAATTCCTGCTGCAGCCCATCAGGTTTAGGTTGCCATCTCAAGGAAATTGCACATAAGACTGCCATGTAAGCAATGCCAGAGTAAGGAAAAGCAGATTACCTCCAGGAGTTAATCTTCCTATTTTCCTCTAGGAAAATTAATCTTTCCACTCAATGGAACTAGGGCATGAGGCCTCTATGCTCCCGACAGTCTGGGCAAAGGTTTTGTGCATCCCATCCTCTGGCAGGTGTGTGGCACTTTCCCTGGGTAGGCCAGGATTAACATAAAGTGGTTAACTTAACTAGCAACATATGTCTGCCTCTTTTTTCCCACTGCCATTTAATCTCTCTTATCCACTGACCATGCAAGCCTCCTGTAATCACTGCAGAGTAATTATGTGATTATTCCAGCCCTCTAAATTACAGCTGCAGCTTGGACCCCAGCAATTGAGGGTGATGCAGCAAGGCTGACTTTCTCAACTGTTAGTTAATTACAATTAGACAGAACAAAAAAAAAACAAAACCCAAAACTGAATCACATAATAATAAAAATAAACCACACAATAATAAAAACTAACCTACACAATAGCAGTAATAAAACAACCTGCTAGAAAATGCAACTTCTGCTGAGACTTTTCACCCCTATCTCTCTCATCACAAGGAAGATTAGAGTGGGAGCCATTAATAAGATGGCAATTTATGCTAATTTATCCGCACCTAAGCCCAAGAGCCTTAATAAAACTAGCTAAAAGGAACTTTATGATAAACAAAGGCAATTATGTTGTTGCTGTTGTTACAGTGGCATTTCAAATCCCATTATGCTGGAGTTTATTGTTGAATTGGCTTGGGCAAGTTCTGGTCTCTTGGAAGGTGTCTGCCTGCTCCAGTGGAGCTGGAACGAGATGGTCTTTAAGGTCTCTTCCAATCCAAAGTATTCTATGATCCTTCGAAATGAGGCTTTTACAAAAGAAGAGATGAACTGTATAAAGATCAAGCTGCAGTCCCTCTTCTTGCCTTTATGATCCTTTCCTGAGTATGACTTTCCTCCAATGTCAGGGTTTTCCAACTGGTTAAAAATATTAAAATTGAAGAAATCTGAGGGGATTTTTAATCATTTGACTGACTGTGGCTTGAGTGAAAAATATCCATAAATGTTCTTCCTGAATCTGGCAAGTTTCAGTCACATTCAGCTGAAGTGTCCCAAGCTGCCCTTCTGCTGCACACTGGTATTCCCAGCCTGAGGAAAAGGAGTTGGGCAGAAAGCTGGAAAGGGCATGAATGAAAAGAGAAAGGGAAGGAAGACACCTTCCCCAAGGAGCACATTAAGAGTCTACAGGTGAACTCTATCAGAAGTGGAAAAGATGAAGTTTTAAATCCATGATAATCTAAACCCCACTGAAATGAGTGGAGAAACACCTGATGAGCAAAGATGATGTCTTGACTCTAATGCAGAACCACACACTACTGCACCTGGGCTGATCTGTGCCCACAGTGGATGTGAACTCTCCAGGGGTGTAAATCCTCATCAGGAGGATTTGATCCAGCATTTCTGTCTGGACTTGCTTTCCTCCTTTCCATTCAAGCTTATCCTTCTGTGCTGCAATATAACTTGAATGCAGGTCTTCTATCACTCTTAAATTTATCTACCAGACAACATCACACTGTCCAGCTACTCCTGGGTCCATTCAGGGCTTGCAGAGGGACAATGAACTGAAAGAGAGACCCAATCTGTAATTGATGCCATTGGCAAATTCAGTTGGGGACTGAAGTACTGTAAGAGGCCATTTTAAGAAATAAATCATGTTGGGTCAAATGCCTCATGGTGGTAATGAGCAGAGCCCTGAAGAATGGCAAACGAGTTTATGTGTACAAATACTCATGGGCCACTGAGATTTTCCCCACAGTGTGTCAAAGAGACAATGTTATTATTTTTTTGCAGTGTGACATCACAGGGTGATAAAAATAAAAGGAAGAGCAAAGAAACTCAAAACTGGTGATAAATTGCAAAATAAACTGGTTTTTCAGCAGACCAATAGAAGGAGAAGAATATCTTCCATCTCCGGAGGGAAGATGGAGAATGGCAAAGATGCACTTTACAACCCATTCTTCTGGTGGAGACTAGGGGTCTGCTGACATTAATTTTACACATTCCCTTCTCTTCCCTCAAAAGAAAATTGAGCAAACCACTATGATTTAAGAAATGATAGCCCAGCAGACTTGCACTGCAGGCAACCTCCATCAAACATTAGCCTCTAGGCCGCACTGCAGAGCAGTCAGTTTTCAGTCTGGTTTAGAAGATCCTTATTTTATCACTTGCTGTTTATGATCAGAATATTTTATCTATTTTCACAAAAACCTTCTGTAAAGTTCCCTATTCAACTGAAAATAGCAGGAGTTTCCCAGTCATATTTGGGAAATAGTCATTAAAGTTCAGAAGGACTTTGCTACTGGCATAATTTTTTAGAAGAGATTAGAATTGATTTTGCTAAACCACACTTCAAAAAAATAAGAGAGGAAAAGCTTCAGCAATTCTTCTAATCTGGCTTTGTTTGTTCTGTACTAATTTGTGAAGTGTTAGTGTCTGGATTCATGTGAAGGAGAAGCAACCACAGCAGTTAATAATTTCATGTATATACCGCATTCGGGCTACAGAGATCAAGGACCTGAGGAAACAGAGGAACATCAATGAACCAGCCAGCCAAAGATAACATGAATCACTGGCACAAATGGTAATGAAAAGCAAATCTTCTGGTTTGCCAAGACTCCTGTGAGCCATTGGCAGTGCCTCCACTAGAGGTTACAGCCAAAGGAAAGTCTTATATATTCCTGAGATGAGCAAGTGGTTCACAAATGCTTCTGGCCTTACAACAGGATGAGAAGGGAGTAAAAAACCACCAAACACCTTTAATGGATTACCTACACCAGGGAGTTAAGCATTCTCAGGACCATTGCCAAGCCCTGCTTGCATTTGCAGTCTGGGCTGCTGCTGTGTCCCTCTCACAGCTGTGACACAGCTGTGATAGTATTCATCCAAGCTGTGGGCAACCCAGCTTCTGCCCTGCCTCAGTCCAAATCTGCACACCCCCATGCTGTTCCAGGCACCTGTGTTTTGGATGATATGTAGCTGGGCATAATCCCACTCCTCCTGATTTTACCTGGTAGAAAAAATGACTACAACAGCTGAAACACAGAAGCCAGAAGTTATGAAGAATCCAGAATAATCTCAAGAGGCATGACCTGGTTGGAGGTCTTAGCTGTGAAGACTAAGATGCAAAAGAGAAATGTTTGCTGAAGCAGAGCCCAGAGCTCTGAGCTCCTTCTCTCATGGGGAACTCCCTCAGAGTAGGACTGCAGAATAAACATAATAAACATTTTTGCTCAGGCCATATGATGCTATGTCCATCATCAAACAGGCTCAGCAAGACACCTGGGACAATGGACGATGACAGCCATGAATCCAAATGCAAAACCTGCTGCAAGAGGAATCAAATGAGTCTCTCTCCTTCTGCAGAGGTGATCTAAGCACCACACGGTGGAGGTAGGGATCCTCTATTCCTTCAGCCCTGTGTGGAGTTCAGTGCAGAGCAAACCCAGCACAAGCCAGATATACAAGGTCAACCTCATCATTTGGCCTCAGCTCACACTCATTACTCATAATACTGGAGACCCTTAGGCCAGAGACAGATTTAGGGTGTTAGAGAAGGTTAAGTGGCAACAAATAAGTTTGTGAATCACACAGCTACCTGCAGAAAGAGAAGCAGCCGAGCAGGATGGGAGGGGCATCTCCATTTTCGATTCAGTACCTGCAGGGCAGTTATGTCCTTCAGTGAGCATAGCCTGTGGTATTTAGGCACCTCCAGAGAATAACACCTCCACCTAAACGGCTTTTTAGTCAGGCCCAAGCACTGCTACCCTTGTCCTAAGGGCCGAGGATGCTGTTGGGAGCTCCATTATCTTTTTGTGCTCAGCTCACATTGCTCTGTTTAAAAGATTAATGAGACACATATTCTCAATCAAGAAGGAATTTCAGAAACTCTTACTTCCAATCGTCTGTACAGTCCAGCTAGGAGCATTATCTGCCTTTCTTTTGGTTGGGAGTTCCAGCAAAACATTTTATGAATTTTATTTCCCAGAGTAGGATTTGCACATTGATGGACTGAATATTGATGGTTCTGAAGCCAGGTAACCAGTGCAGATCTAATGGTGCACAGAGTGTGCTGAACTGTCCAACAGCAATTTGGGGTAGGAAGGTGCAGAGCTGAGGATACTCAGGCTTTTTCCTTGAATGATGTGATGTGTTTTGCATTTGAAGAACACATTGTCCAGGGGTGACTAGTAAGGAGGTGAATAATACAGGGATGTAGATAGATGAAGATCCCCAGATGAAGATCCACAGATGGTGGATCTCAGACAGTCTGAGCTCTCCCAGCTGAGCTTAAGAGGGCTTCTCCCACTAAACAAGGTATTATCCTATTTCAACAATTCATAATTTGTGTCTTGTGAGCCTCACCCTGTCCGTATCATTCTACCATGTAATGTCTGCCTCCAACATGAATTCCTGGGAAGTTTTCTAGTCCCCATGTAGCTCAGCATTGAGCCATGGCAGGAAGATGCAAGGGGAGACCACAGGAGCAGCCTACTTCTGTCCTCTGTTTTAAAGGTAAAACAACTGGCAACACTTCAACTTGAGACACTCAAAGTCATATTACATGACTTGTAAACAGAAGACAGAAAGCCAGAGGCTGTGTCCTCTTCTGTCACCAGTCTGGGATGCTCAAAGGGAAAGGTTTTGGCCATGATTTTCATGGAGGAAGAGTCAAGACATTGGCTCAGGCTCCCATCAGGACAACAGCCTGAGCTGAACATGCACTAGAAAAGTCAAGTTGTAGTAATGACATTTAACTGACTCCAGAAGCCTGCTGGCTCCTTTTTGGGCCTCTCTGGTCAGTATCACCTTGTTTCTTATCCTGGAAATCAATATCCTCATAACACAGCTCCCTGTTTTTCAGCCGTAAATTAGCTCACATTGCAATTTGTATTATGGCACTTAGGAAAAAAATACACATTCAGCTCCACTTTAACTGTTTTAACAGCACTCAGTCAGTCTCTCAGGAGCTCCCAGAAGCACTGTGTGTGCTGGCTGCTCTTCTAAGAGGCCCATCCATCTCTGTCCCTCTGCTCATTCTTTTACAGCTCTGCAATGTTCTCATTTTTTCCTTTACTTTTAGGGCTATTTTGACAGGTTTCATAACCCTATTCCTCTTACTCAGAATAGCTTGCAAGTGCACTCTGATTCTTCCACAAATCTTCCTCCAGCGTTTGTATCTCCCTGATCCTCTGTGGTAACAATGTGTACCCCAGCTGCAGGGTCTTGAACCCCTAGGTCCTCCTCACCCATCCTCAGATTTTGGGGTCCACTGTGTAGACATCTACCTTTGCTGATATCCTCCACCACGTTTTTCTGTAGGGCTTGAGGCAAGGAGAAACTCAAACTCACGAACAACTACAAATTGTTTGAAGTCTTGTCTATTGAACCAGAGGGTTATTTTTGCTTCTAATTATTGCTGGGATCCTACATCTGGAAAATATCAGACTAGGATGACTGATGGTGGATTTGGTGCTAGTTTTTCCACTAAAGCAATTAGTGTTAGGATGAGTATGCTAAAGCTGAGAAATAGTCGCTCTTGTGTCATGTACATGTAGTCCACAGCTTCAAGTCCTGATTTATTAGCACAAGTTTTTGTTTCATTGCAGTTTTCAGCACATTTCACACATTTCAAGATCTTGTTTGTGTCCACTTTGCATTTTTTACTCTGAATAGTTCTTTTTATACCCTTCTTTAGGCTCTTCAAAGTACATCCACTTACACTTCCTGTATTTTTCTGAAGCATCTCAAACAATTCAGCACCTCTGAAGGCAATGGGGTTGTCTTCAGCTAGCTGGTCGTGAATTGCCACTTCAACACTTCAGGTGGAACTGGAAGTATTGGTTACATGTGTGCACAATCAAAAGCATGGTGGCTTCCAGTGATGTGTCACACTCAGCTGCAGATTCTGTAAATTTATTCCACATTGGTTTTGAAACTGGATCATTCTTTTTGGTCAAACATGCATGTATTATACTGTATCATTTTCAAGTACAGCCTCATGTAATACTCTCAGGAGCGTATCTGCTATCAGTAGTGGTTTTCTTGGTTTATTCTCTACTTCAAATCCTACAACTGGCACTGGAATTGCATTCTCTATTACAAGAGTGACAACAGTCAGTCCCTTTAGAGTCGTGGATATGTGGTAACCCAAGTCAGTTTTTTTGCCACAAGATTTGAATCAATACATAAAATTTCTCATCAAAAACCCAGTACCAGACACTCTTGCACATATAAATTCAAGGTCTGTAAGTCCAGTACGGTAGAATTTTTCACCAAATTCCAAATTCACACAAGAAATGCCTTGTCAGGGCAGAGTAACGGTCTAATTGGACCATCTTTTTAACTCCAAATTTTGCACCAGCAGTATTCTGCTGCAAGCACTTCAGCACTTCATTTCCTTGCTGTGGAACGAAATAAAGCCTTTACATATTGGGAACATTGTTCCTTTTAATTTCATTTTAAGGAGTAAAATACTCCCATCATTCCAATGTAATGATTCTTGCATTGGAAACCACAATTAGCTATTCCCTGTTTGGCTTTTCCTTGTCACTCATGATTTTATAGATTCCTGTCTCCTCGGTTTTATATACAGAAACCAAGCCATTTCTTTCATTATCCTTGCAATTCTCCTTTCTGCCATTCCCACTTCTAGTAGATTGGAAGTAGAGGAATCAGAACTGCACAACATCTCTTTGAGGGTTTTGTACAACAGCACGATGGCATCTTGTGGTTTGATCTGTATTGTTTTCCTAACAGTTCCTAAGATGGAACTTGGAGATTTTTTTGACAGCTCTTGTGCATTGAGGTGCTGCTTTCTTCACAAATTTTTGTTACCATCTCAGCAGTGAGAGGTGACAGTCAGCTCAGAGCCTTGCTGTATGAGACAATTAGGACTGGGTTTTTTTCCTGAGTGCATCACATTACAATCCTACATTTTTACAACAATTTTGTACCACACAAACCGAGAGACCTCGAGACACATAAGACACTGTACAAGAGGAGCTGCAAAAACTCCTCTGCTCTGTAGCCATGAGATAAATCAATGACATTATGCAATATGAAACCCCTTTCCTGGTAAAACTGGTGTTCAGGTGAATTTGCCACCACTGGAATCTGGAGGAAGAGGCTGGCATTCCACAGCAGCCCCATGTTTTTCCTTTGAGAAAACCTGCTGGGTGAGATTAGGCCCTGAAACGTAAAGTCTCAGCAGCTGCAAAGAGAGATCTATCCATGGGCATCACCGAATATCTCCTGTTGTCTGTGTCTTCTGCACCTCCCATTTGCTTCTTTTGCAGCCCATTTTAGTCCTTTCTCTAAAGCCCCTTTTCCTCTTAGCTATAACCTATATTTACCTCCTGGTGCTTTCCATCACCTTGTGGCAAATTGCTACTCAGTTTTTTAGCCTTTGCAGCAGGAAATTTGATTTCAATAAGGAAAGTAACACCACAGATCTATTTATCTGAAATTTCAATGGAATGTTTAAGAAATAGATTAATGGATATCTGTAATTTAAAACCTTTTTCAATCTTTTTTAATATCTAATAAATAATATATTCTTTATCATTATATACTACCAAAACATTTTGGTGCTGCTATTAAATTCTTTACTTCCCAATAGTGATAAATACACTCCACACATACAATAGTGCTGCATACAAAAGTGCCTGCATATGTTTTATCTTTATAAATACTGATAAAATAGGTAGGGAAATTACGGACTTGAAAATAAAAAGCATCAATATTGTTGACTTGCAAAAAAGAAAGATTACATCCTCTTATATTGTCTTGCAGACAAAGAAGAAAATCTTCATCATTCAGGAGGAAAGATGAGGGAAAAAGGCATTGTTATATATATATTCACAATAATTCAGTATAACAAAGCACTGTGAAGTACAAGTAGTAAAGTCTAAAAACTGTGGAAATCATTGCTATTAATATTATACAATATGATATATATTGATATCATTGGGAATATTTATTAGTAAAAGGTAGAAGTGCAGTAGCAATAATATAATACTTACTCTAAAAATGTCCAGGTTTTATTCTGAATGCTATTTTTCACATAAAGTGCATTTTCTGTATTTCCCCAAATTTTTAAGTTTTCTACATTGGGCCTCAGAAGGGAGAAAAAAAAGAACAACCAACCCAGCAAAAAAAAACAAACAAAACAAAAGCAGGCAGAGGAGAAACTCAAAAAGTCAGGATTTTTTTACAAGTTTTCCCACCTCTACTGGAAACACAGAACAGAGTTGGGACATCAAGCCAGGCTCCTGGGCTTGTTCAGTCCTGGCTTTACAAGGACAAACTGACTCATACAAGTTTTGCTGGTTTTATGTGTAGAATGCCAGTTTGGCTTTGCCCACCTTGGGTTTGCCTTCGGTCAAGCTTGGTCACGACTATCCAGATGAGGGCATCTCATGCAGCTTCCCACAGCACAGCAGGGACATGTCCTTTGAGCACAGAAGCAAATCCAGAAGAGCCGAGGTGTGCAGCATTTCAAGACAGGCAAGGCAAAGGCAATGCTTTGCAATAACATCACCTGCAGTTTGGCACTGGTTTCACAGAGCCCAGCACACTGCAGAGGGCTGAAGTATGCACTGTGCCTTCACACAGGCAGGAAAGATTTGCTGACCTAAAATGGAGACCAGCAGATAAGGCCCTCCCTAATACTGTATAAAAATCCCCACTCATCTCCATGCAATAAAAATATATTTAAAGCAGTTTTACTTTTACAGCACAGTTAATTTCCCATCTTGAGTCAACTGTGCAAAGTTTCATGGCAAGTCAGCAAATTTAAGCTTATTTGAAGCAATTCCTCAGAATAATTTACCAAGTTGACTGATTTTTGATTGCATATCCTTTTGGCCTCTGTTATTTTTTGATTAACACACCTTAAGTTAAATATATAATTAATTACAGATATAACTGTGGCTCTTTGTAACTGGTTTATTGCAAATCAAATTTAAATGTCATCCTTAGATTATTTCAAAAAAGAACTTGAAAATGAATGAACTTTTAATTAACTTTATGCTTTCTTAAAATTCATTTAATAAGTATTCCCTCCACTGTCCAATGTGTAGCATCATTTCTTGATTTTCTTCTACCAAGATTAACTGTCTTTCGGGAAAATATGCCCTGGTGGACTCAAGGGTTTGGGCTCAAAAGAGGAGCAATGGGGTGGAATTCATCAGTCTGTTACACAGCTGGTCACATCTAATGGTCCTTTTGGCCTTCAAATCTACAAAGGTAAAATTACCCCTTCTCTTTCCCCTCTCTTCTCCAAACCAGTAGTTAAAAGATGGCAATCCATATGAGTTAAGTCTTGTACTTTAATTACTAGTTTTGTGTTTACATAAGAACCAAATAGTTCAAAGTTGACTGTGCAGTAATTAAAGTATTTCCAGATGTGTTCAGTGATCCTATCCTGTTTTTACAGCCTCCAGCTGTCATATATTTTCCTTCAGTGGCCGTATTAGACAAGAAAGTGAACAATTTTATTTTAAACTGTGTTTTTGAACAAGAAATATTCCTGGATGTCAGAGATGGTGTGACCAGTATCTCGATAATGAAATCTCTGATCCAGCAAAACACTTCAAGATGATCCTAACTTTCAATATTTGACTCACTCCCTATTGACTGAAATCTCTGAAAACACAACAAACAGAGCAAAGAATTCCAGAGATAATATGAACCACATCATGGAATTACAAATGGGTGGAAAAAACCTTTTCCACTAAAATCTGCTGAAGAAAATGTTCTAATTTAAGATTGTGCTGGTTTCCCCTTTTTTCCCCAGTAAGCTATATAATATGGTTATTTATCATGCTTATGTTTTACATCACTAAATGAATACTGAGGATCCTCGAGTTCCAAACTTACTTTGCAAATTAAACAGAAATAATGGCATTATCAACACACAAGGAAAATGTTTTTAGCACCAGGAAAAAAAGATTCCAAATTGCAAAGTGAAAATCTAATCTCTACCTTGGCAATGCCTGAGTGCTCCTGCCCATCCCAGCAGGAAAATTACCAATGGAGCTAGCAGCAAAGATGATAGAAGAGGTTTCTCATGCAGAGAGATGTGCTGTAAGCAAGGGAGCAGAGCTGTAAAATTGTTAGGATGAATAAATTTGTGCACAAGGCAAAAAAAACCCATCTTACAAACTCTAAAAAGCTTAGCGGCTGCTAACAACTTGACAAACCTTCTTCTTTTCCTGATTGGTTTTGATAGATCCTAATTAAAATGCTATCTGGCAACTTTCCGTGAAATCAGAAAAGCTTAAAAGAGTCATCTCTCATGTTTTCAGGCTCTGAGCTGTTCCCCTCCACACAAACCAACCCCACCCACTCAGGAGATGAAATATAACAGTTCAGACAAGATGAAATGCAGTGCTCCTACAGTTTTATTTGATTTATTAAAAGGAGAGAAGTAACCAAGTGGGAGGATATGCTGGTTTTGGCTGGGGTAGAGTTAATTTTCTTCATAGTAGCTGCTACAGGGCTGTGTTTTGGATTGTGCTGGAAACAGCGCTGATAACACAGAGGTGGTTTCACTATTGCTGAGCAGTGCTCACACAGAGCCAAGGCCTTTGCTGCTCCTCACTGACCCCACCAGCGAGGGGGCTGGGGGTGCACATGGAGTTGGGAAGGGACACAGCTGGGTCAGCTGACCCCAAATGACCCAAGGGATATCCCAGACCACAGGGTGTCCTGCTGGGGAAAGGAGGAAATGGGGGACATGATGGATTTGTCTTCACAGGTCACCATTACACAGGATGCAGTCCTGCTTTCCTGGGGATTCCTGAAGACTTGCCTGCCCATGGGAAGTGGTGAATGATTCCTTGTTTTGCTCTGTTTGCATGCAGAGATTTTGCTTTTGCTGTGAAGCTGTCTTTATCTCAGCCCATGAGTTTTCTCACTTTCACCCTTCTGATTCTCTCCCCCATCCCACCTGGGGGGAGTGAACAAGCAGCTGAGTTCCTGGCTGGGTTAAACCACAGTAGAGGAAAATAGGCCAAACATTCTAGATCCTTATGAAAAGCCAAAATCATTGCTCTCCATTTTCAACATTACTTTCAAATGTAAATGTACAGGAGGGGCTGGAGTGAGGAAGGAAGCCTGGGTCACCTAAGGATGATGATGAGTGGAGGGAAAAGCAAAAAGATGACTTTTCAATTGCCAAGTTAGCATCCCACAACCCAAAGCCACAGCAACGGTATCACACTCTTGGACAAGAGATGGAACAGGACAGTGAGGCATTTCTAGCCATGCCCACACCATTGAGCCAAAACTCTGGCCATCTCAGGCTCATCCATGAAGTTGTGTAAAAAATTTTTCCATGAGGAACAAATTCTCTCAGGTATTAAAAGGGAAGTAGGGAACTACTGAATAAGAAAAAGCTATCTCACCTCTAATCTGCCTCTCTGATTTCTGGGAGTCTCAGCCCCACCCATCTGATTAATCAACATATCATTTAATTCTACTTTTCTCCATAAAAACATCCAGCTGTCTCATAACCTTCTTGTCTGTCTTTGCTTCAATGCCCTTATTGGTTTTATTGCTCCACCTCTCATGGTATGCAGATCCTCGAAGGAGTACATCCTTCTTTTCCAAATAAAATTGAAATTTTATTGCTGTTATCAGTGCTGGGATGTCCTGCAGGTAGTATTGTCTTCCAGCTGACTACTGGTGGAAAATAGGTGGGGATCATGAATACAGTATCTGTGTAAGCAGATACTCTGTGTAACCTGCGTAAGCAGATTGTCCCTGTTGGACCACTTTCATGCCTTGGAAAAAGGAACAATCGCATATGGCGGTCAGACACTGCAAAAGCCAGGTGTTCATTCATACTGAATCAGCCAATTAGTCTCCAGTGACATCACAGGTGGCTCTGCAAGACAGCCGTGGTTCTGCCCTGTCACCTAATCAGTCACCTGTGACCCGGCCATCCAGCCAGTTTTTCACCCAGTGAAGAATTCACCATCCAAGCTCTGCTCTGGGTGCATCACTGGCCACTTCCTGTTCCAAATAAAGATTTGTGAAGCTTTTTCTCCATTGCTGCTGTGTGCCAGGTCCAGCTAGGCACAAAGTGTCCTTGTCTCTCTCCTCAGTGAGCAAAGGACATAATTTAATATGCTCTGGATGGCCTGTACTGTCCTGAGCCCTTGTGGTTTCATGCCTACAAAGGCCAGAGTCACCACACCACAGCCAGTGAACTCATTCATCCTCTTGTAGTCATGAGCACAAACCACTTATGGACTGGCTACGGCTAATGACTGCATTGTCTCTCAAGCATTATTGCAATAACTCCCAGAATAAACTTCTCCATGATTTTACCAGGCACAGAAGAGACACTATTGTCCTTCTTGAACGCAGGTCACCTTCCCATGGCGTGGGACCTCCCCAGCCTCCCACAAAACAGTTCAGGCAGGCACTGTTCATGTTAATGGTCATGTTAATCAGGTAGGTAAAGAGAATATGAAACTTGAGGTGTTTAATGCACATTTGCACTTTATCCCTGGCTCTGTTTGGCTGCCAGTCTGTCACCTCTCTCCTCAGCAATGATCAGCCAGATGCTCTTTCCATGAGTCAGGGAGAGCCATAGCTGCTTGGCCTGAAGAGAGGATGGAGAAGCAACCTGAGTGCAGGGAATCCAAGCAACTCCCTCACTGTCAGCACCAAGAGACAGCACTCGTAGGAGCTCTTCTTGGCTAGTGATGATCCTGCTGTGCGTGGTGTGTGAGTGACTTCAGGAAGGTCACCAGAAGGACACACAAAAATTATATCCTGCAAGAAAGTGTTAGTAAGTCCCCTCACATCTGTTTTGGTCTGGATTCAAGCTGGCCCTCCTGGCTGCAGATCCCTGGTCAGATACTTCAGTACAGCTCTTTCATCTCAGTCTTCCTTGCAGGCATAACTCTCTGCATTCAGACTCCACACCTTCCCCCTGGCTGCCACCTCACTAAGCCTACCTGCTCTCAGTTTCACTCTTCAGAGGACGCAATGATCAGCAGGTGAGAGAAAACACACAAACATTTGGCATGGAAATTTTTTAATCATGTCATGTCACTTTTAGAAAGAACAAGAGATCTACAGTCTTCATAAACTGAAGATTTTGGAGGATGCTGTGCCCCTGGGGCAGACCTTCCTGGCATTTAGAGGTCAACCAGCACCTCTGTCTTCAGATTAGCTTACTTGCATGTGACAAAGGATAAATTTATCTTCTGAGCCCTAAATCTTCTCACAGCTAGTCATAGGTTCATTTTCTCCATGTATCCCATCAGGAAGCACATCCTTTCCTCCCATGTTGAGTAGGGGAAAAAAATGTCCTCAAATTTATTATGGTGATCCCACACTCAACAGCATAAGAAAAATAACTTAGGCTTCATTAGCTCTTGCCAGGCAAAGCTTTTACAAGAGCAAAATCCTGTGGCAGGGGACAACAAACTCAGTACTGCCTGTCACATCAGCAAACAACAAAACTGAACCTCCTTTGAAATACAGCAGGTTAAACTGATTTCTCAAAATAATTAGGTTCTTCACCATATGAAAACTATTTTAATTGAAGAGAATTGAATTCAGCTCTTTCACCAAATGTATTCTTGTGCTTGTTAAATGAGACTCATGGGCATGTGGGCATACCTCTCCTATAAATTTCAATTTGAACCATTCTTATACATGTTTACAAAGAATTATGCTAATTCATGAGGACATCATGCAGAGATTACTTTCTCTTCCTTGGAAAAAATGCAGAATAAAATCTTTGTCTTTTGTAATTTGGTACATGAACACAAAGCATGTTGCAGACACCTTTTTGTGGAAATCCTTTCTTAGGATTTTTTCCCTTCTGAGAAGCTGAGAGGCCTCAGAAACAAAATGTAAACTATGGTTATCTGCTGCTGTGGAATGCAACAGGTGCATCTGTGATTGGTCTCGTCTGCTTGTTTGTGATTAATGGCCAATCACAGAGGAGCTGGCTTGGACAGAGAGTCTGAGGCAGCTGCCTTTGTTATCATTCTTTTCTATTCTATTCTTAGCTTAGCTAGCCTTCTGAGATGAAACTTTTCCTTCTTTTTAGTACAGTTTTAATGTAATGTATATATCATAAAATAATAAATCAAGCCTTCTGAACATGGAGTCAACATTCTCGTGTCTTCCCTCACCTGAAAACCCCTGTGAACACCGTCACAAAAGCAAATGATGAATTAGAAGGGCTAAACACATAGACCCACCCAGCTGCAAAGAGTAATAGTTCCTCCTGCCACTCACAGCCCAAGGAAGATAATTTTGTGCCATATCACTCAGCTAGTGAAAGAAATATACGTGGTTTTATCCACAATTTCTCCATGACGATCTCTCAGGGATGTGGCAGACTCTTTCTTTGATCAGGGCACTGGCAGGCTGACATTACTGCAATCTTGCAGTGAATGGGGGGGTAAGTATAAAATCAACAGATAGCACAAAACGGAGACTCTATTCCCAAGCTGTATTTATAAACGGAAAATACAATGCTGTGCGAAAGTTAGCATGGAAAATGGGGTTCATAACTTGGCACACATACTTTCAGATTAGTTACATTCATGTCTTTCTGAGAAATGTGCTACAAACTCAAAATTATGAACTCAACACAGACATTTATGGCTGATGTGCTTTGAGCTTTGTTATGCCGGAGGTGGGACTACAAAATCATAGCGATGTCTTTAAAATCTATAAATACAAAGCTTGCCTTGTGATTAAATCATCACACACCTCCAAGAGGAAAGGGAGTTATTGTCTCCCCTTTATGGAGTGGGAAATTAGGCACAGCTTTACACCAGTCATAATTATCTTCTCCACCTATGGGTTCATAATGGCTCACTGTGTGGAAAAACTCCGCTCTGCAAGTCATTCGTGAAAAAGACCATGACTCATTTTTAACCTATCCCCAGGACAAAATAGCCCAAAATGTGTAGTTGTACACATGCCCTTTCCAATGTCAGCAGGAAGGCTTCAGAGACAGGGATGGAAGGACAAATGCAGCCCTGGTGTGTTTCTAGGGGGCTAGAGAAAGCAAGAGGGTGGTTCTGTCTGTGGACCCTCCACTGTGCTCTGAAGGATGTAGGAGGTGTGCTCTCCCCTGAGCTGGACGACCCTAGGAAGGGCAGGTAGCTCTTGGGCTACTAGCCTTGCAGGCTTCAGCCCAGGGCATGCTGAGAGGAGCGGTCTGAACATAAGGAGCTGCCTCTCATCGTGAGTGTGAATTGCAAAGGGATTTTGTGCTTCACACAGTCACTTCTAAAGAGGGGAATGCTAGCTATATAATTTGTATTTCAGATGCCAGGCCTTTGCAGAGACTCTGGATTCTCATCAGAAATGCCTCATAGAAAGAAACCCTGCAGGGAAGGGCTATTTTACTTGCTTTTGAATTTTAATAGCAGACTATTTTGTACTGTTACCAGGCGCCTTGAAAGCATCTGGATTCTCTAGAGAGAAAGATCCCCAGGAGACATGTTCCATTTGTTTCTTGTGCAATGCTCTGTAGGGGGATGGTGGTCTACAAACTTCAACATGTTCTAATCCAGGACTGACCAAAAGTCATTTTAACTGGGTTTCACTTTACCAACATTAAATGACATTGGTGACTGTAGCCCATTTATTGTGGGACAGGCACAATGAACAGTGAGCTATGGCAAGAAAGAGTAAAGAGTTGGTATGGAACAAGAGGTTTGGTATATTTGGATAGAGGCCTAGAGTTTCTGAATTAGATTTATGATGGAAAGGACTTCGGGCAGGAAGAGATCTGGCGAATTACAGTACAAAGGGCTCTGGCCAGGAAATATTAGGCCTTCCCTAACTCTTCTGACCTGGATAGTCTCAAATGAGAACCCATCTCGGGGCAAGAACAAACCCCCTGAGAACCCTGCTCTTACTTCTTTTTGCTATAGGAGATATGGTCACCCTCCAGAGTGGATCCCTCCTTTCTGCTGTGGAGGATCTGATTCAGAAGGAGCCCAGAGAGTGGTTTAATCCCTATGTGTCGGTGTCTATGTGCAGTGTTTACATGAGCCACACATGAGTTTTGTCTGAAATATGTAAGAGCTCGTCAGGGCATTTGTGGAGTTGGGAGAGCAACTGAGCCATGCATGTGTAGGTGTCTGCTTCCCTACAGGCTGAACCATTCCCTGTTATCCATGGGATGTATTGACTTGCAGTTCTACTTGGCTGCCCACACTTATCTGGTCAATGCATGTGAATCATTCTGATGTTCTGCCCAATCTCCAAGACTGTATAGGTGTCTCACAGATTCTATATTGGGCTTATCAGCCTTCTTTCAGATGTCCCAGGACCCCCATAGCCTCTGTACAGCATTAAGTGCTGCCACCTGGGCAATGCAATGAGCCTCAGACCTCCATTTGCTGAATGCAAATCATGTCATGGTGGGCATCCCATCTAATCCAGCCCCTGGGCCTCCATCATCAGTGCAGGCAGCAGTGACATGCTCACCCCATCATTCATCCACACCAACTTCTGCACTGCATCTTCTCCACCACAGCCACCACAGCATCCTCTCCCCTATAGCCCATGGTGGCCTCTACCCAGCCTTCAAGCACTCTGTCCACCCCGTCACCCATCAGACACAAATGAGTGACCTGTCCCAGGGATTTCTCCCTCAGTGTGTGCTGCAGAATGACAGCTCTCATGTTGGACCGTGGCCCCAGGGAGCGAGAACAGCTGCTGAGCTTGTGAAGTGATTTCCTTGTTGTACTGATGCCTGCAGAGCAGCAAAAGGCATCAATTCTTGTATGATCAGGAGTACAAATAAGGAATATTAACA
Organism: Molothrus ater; assembly: GCF_012460135.2. Lineage (NCBI taxonomy): Eukaryota > Metazoa > Chordata > Aves > Passeriformes > Icteridae > Molothrus > Molothrus ater. Next base: position 85,736,625 of record NC_050479.2, read on the forward strand.
TTAGCATTGTAGACAAATTCTGCACTACAATACTGACACCAGGAATTCCAACAATCTGGCTTAGCAAAGGGTAAACCTGAATCTTGCAAAGCTTTTTTGCCTCCACTAAAAAGCCTTATCTAATTAATCCTCATCTTCCTCATGGAAGATGGGGGAAAAAATATAGACCCAGAAATAGAAATATAAAAAGGTTAAGTATAATTTCTCAGTCCACCTGGAAAATTTAATCAAATTCAGGACTAGACCTCTGGACCACTTGACTCCAGGACAATTTCTAATCCAACCTCAACTGCAAGCCATTTGCCTGGCGGTGCAGGAAAAACTGCACTGCTCCTGGGTTCATGTGAGTTTTGCTGCTAGCTAGAGGACTGCAGCCTCCAGGGTTGTCTAAGCACCTTTTGCCAAAACTGAATGTAGAGTGGCTTATGCAGTTTTGCTTGATTTACTTGTTCCTTTGATGTGCAAGGATTTAGTGACATGCTTAGCAATACAGTAGCATGAGACTCGTTGCATAAAATCAAATCACTGCTGGGGCAGATGCTTCCAGATTTAAAAGCTCAATTGGTACCACAGACACGTAGCTGACTAACTGCAGGCTGTTTCTTCCGGGGCTCAGCCTGTAGGGCCTTTTCAGGACCCCTTTTAGTCCCAAAACTGCAGTAACAAGGCTTAGAAGTCATCCTTTGAACCTCAAGGTGAATGTTTTAGGTCATTAGTAGCTGATCTATAACATTCAGTCTGTACCAGTGTCTCTAAAGGGCTGCTTTCAGCTCTCATTCATCAGTAAGTGCCACCCTTCTCCCCTCCCTTCTCCACCCTGCCAGCTGTGGACATGGCCAGGATGACCTAGATACTTGTCACATCCAGGCTGGATTTTACCTTGATTCCCAGTTTTTAAAACAGGACATGAAACAGATGGACAGATCCTAACTGGTTCAGATAGGAACTGCTTCATGCTCTGGGACATGTCAAGTGATGTTCAAGGTCCTCTGCTGGTGATGGGCATGCTCCCAAACACAGTCAGACTCTCTCGGTGATCCATCAGCCACCACCTGAGCCTGGGGACAGGGCAGCTCCCAAATGTGTGGATGAAGCATTTGACATCAGTGACATCAGTGGAAATGAGGTATTTGCATGATTTTTTATGAATATTTCACCTGCAGCTGCAGAAGCTTAAATATCTTTCTCAGATTGCCCATGCTATCCCTCTCCCCACTATCCCCCTCCTCTCCTGCCCTCCCCTCACAGTTACAATGAACTGGGAAGCCTCATTCCCTAAAAAGTTCCATCTTCTAGGAACAATTAGAGCATGACCAAAGAAACAATACCCTCTTTTGTCCTTCATCCAGCTGTTCGACAGAGACCGAGTGATCAGAAATGAAAATGCTGGCTGTTTTAGTTTTTCCATCATGATGCACTACAACAGCTCCTTAGGACTGTGATCCTCCATGGTTCAAGCCAATAGAAGCACAGGGCACAGGATTGCTTAGGAAGGACTCCCAGTATCTGCAGGTTATCACTGCCTTTGAGATTATAAATTACACTGCAGGTAAAACCGGCAACAGCAACAACCTCTGTAAGAATCAATGTGTGAGCTTCTAGTCACTGACAAGAAGCTTGAGATACATTTTCTAATTTTGCAATATCTGAAAGATTCAAATGGTCTCAGTATCTCCTCTGCTCTCGTTTTGACAAGAACAAAATCCTGGACCATACCCAAAAGCTGCAGGCACTGAAGATTGCTGTTGGGGATGTAGGTTTGAGAATTTTATAATGAAAATCCTCCTTGTGAAATATTGTCACAGAATCTCCTATGAAACTATGAATAAATCAACCAGAATGTCTCCTAAAGTGTCCTGGCCTTTCCTAGGAACATAGATCATACCTTCCCCACAGAATACCTTTGTACAGATCAGAGACCTGGTTCAGTTAATCATCAGACAAGGTCCATGTGCTCACACAGAGCTCTCTGCTGGACCACAGACTGAATCAGCCTCTTTCAGAGCACCCCAGATACAGAAATCACCCATTTGGTTGACTCATGTGTCAAAAATCCATACCTTTTCTTTCTTGTTATCTGGTAAGGGTATTCCTGATAACAGAATTATTTATAATCAAGTACTTTTTTTTAAATCATCCATTTCACCCTTTAGCTAACTATGTCAGTTATCTGACCCATATTCCACCAAGAAGTAATTACTTTACATTCTAAAACCCATCCATCCATCCATGCATTCATCCATCCTATCTAAAGTATTTATGCTCATATTTAGGTGCCAATTTCCAGTTATCAGAGAAATCCTCCCTCCAGGAACCACCTATCTTTTGGGAGCTCAGCTCTATGTCTGACAGTGTTGAACAGCAGCAAGTTGTTGGAGTGTGCTTCAGTTGCTTATATCTGAAAGGGCTCCTGTTGGATTAAATAAAATGAATTTGGAGAGCACAAGCCAAGTACAAAACAAAAGGCATCAAGTAAATGTGAGAGAAAAACTCTTAAAAATAGGATGGGGATGATGGAGGTGATGAAGCATGAAAATCACTCAAGTAGCTCCACACAAAAAGCCTAAGATTTGACTTAATATAGCATTTGTATATAATCTGCCAGATAAATAAGTAGGTAAAGAGTTATTAAAAGTCATCGGGATGCCTTGGGGCACCCAGCCATGAACTGCCTGGTACAGAAGTGGTGCCTGCCCTGGATTCAGAGCAGTCCTTGATGTGTGTCCTCTGCTGTCATCTAGTGACAAAAGGCAAGAAGTAACCGAAAAAGAAGGAAAATCGAGGTGAAAAGATGCCAGTGTAAGTTGTGCCTTGGAAGAAGAAAAAACTGGGCATTTTGAACACCTGAAGCTTACTATCAGCAGTGAGGTCTCACCTGTAAATGCAAAGCCACTAAAGATATTTTTAAAGATCTCTCCCTTTCATCCCAGGGTGGATCTAACTCCTCAAGGATCGCCTGCAGCCAACAAAGCTCTAATGGGTACATCCAACTATGGAGGCTTCATTACCCAAGGATGCCATCACACCTTGGCATGCATCTAGGCTATTTTAGATTTCTAGTTCAGGATGGGGCATCTTGGTCCCTAGAGGAGCTTATTTGTCACCAATAGCTGTGAAGGCAGTGGGAACATCTCCAATGCAGACACCTGCATGGCAAGCTCTAGAGTTAAGCAAGATCACTGCTGTCCCTTAACTGGGAGGTGACTTTCACCTGGAGAACAGGTCAGAACTTCTCCTGAAATCTTGTTGTTCCTATACTCATTTTTGTTGATTTTGCAGGGGAAAAAACTCCAACTAGCGAGCCCACAAAACAAATGACTTTGAGAAGAGACCATGACCAGGTCTCTTCACACATGGTGATGAGTTTATCCAGCCTTTCAGAAAAATGTCCTGCATGGGGACATGTCCCCTGTGAGGACATGCTGGAGGCAGCAAAGAGCATCATTGGCAGCTGGGAGAGATTGAAGGCAGGAGAAACTATCTGAAGTGAAATGAGGCATGAGAAAAACAAGAGCTGATGGTGCATACACAGAAGGAGACATCAGAAGGTCAGAGTTCAAATCCCATGTGTGACCTTGACCTTTTGTGTGATTTAGGACAAGTTGTTTCACCAGTGCAGCCCAGTAAAACAACAGGATACTGGTTTCCCATGGGAACACTTCAACAGGCATTAAAGTTGGCTGGTACAGAACACCACAGTAATGCTGGGCACAACGGCCGGCAGAGACTCCAATTTAAAAGAAATTTCTTTTCCCTTCCTCCCCAGCACAGAAACACATCTTTTCACTGAGACGGGGTTTTCTTACTGCCAAAGGGATGCTGAAAAGAGTTGGCAATGCACATCACCTTGGAAGGTGCTGCAGGGTCCCCCTACCCCAAATGGTAAGTATCAGCATGGAAAAGACATAGTAGCAAAAACAGACAGCAGCAAAAACAAAGGCAACATTTCACAGCAGCATAAGGTACATGCCATGGATGAATAATAAAAAGCACCCATTTTCTTGAAGTGGAGGCTGTCATGGAAACCCTGGCAGTGAGTGGCATCATTGAGGGAATTCAGTTAGAAGTGACAGAATAAAGCATCAGAATTCAGAGATTAAACACACCTAGCAGGGCTGAAGTCTCAGAGAACTCAGAGACTCTGGAACCCTTCAGCAGGTTGCGCTCATCCAGCCAGGATATACTGCTATCTTTCAGTGCCTTTCCTGCAAGCTGGAGTGGATTTTCCCCGTTAGACTTGTTGAAAGGGTGCAAACCCTGCAGGACAATAAACATCTCTGTGTTTAGTACTTAGGCTACCTTGGGAGAGATTCTTTGTAACTGTGAAAAAGTGGTTGCTGTGGATATCCACCATGAGGTTGGCAGCAGAGCCTAAAGAAAAAGAGGTAGAAGTGCTCTGTATGCTCACCTGCCAAAAAGTGATCAAAGTGGTCATGGCGACTGATGCATTCTGTCCAGACTAGCATCCTTCAGTGCTGAAGGCTCAGGGAAACACCATGCCTTCCATTTGATCTGGATTAACACTAATCATCTTTTTCCAAAGCTGGATTTATCCTTTTCTCATTGAAAGATCACAAATCAGGATGCTCGTTTTGCTCTGTTGTCTCACGAATATGCAAGAACCCTTCTCCTGGCGCTCATTGATGAGGTTTATGTCTTAATTGGCGTCCCCCAAACCACTCCAGCATGAGGACAGACAACCTGATAAATGTAAGAAACTGCCCTTCCTTTGGTGCCTTTTCCAGCGTGCTTCCCCTTCCAGACAGCCCAAGATGTTTTATCACTTTCTCCAAAGGAAAGCACCGCCGAGTCACCCAAACCTCACAGCAGCAGGGCTCTGTAGATAAGGCAGGGAAAATATTTCACTCGCAAGGAAACTGTGCTCATCTCGCACTAACGTCCCTGTCCTCTGGAATCCAAGGCAATAATTACAGCAATTTGTAGATAATTATTTGTTAATTAAAAACAGGCTTGCTGGGTACAGTTACCAATTTCCTCTGCTGGCTGCATAGGGCTGCACAAGGAGACACTGGGGGATTGTCGGTCTTGTAAAATCGTTTGCTTGTTCTGTTCAGAAAAAAAGTCCCCAGTGGGTCATCTCCCCCCTCTCCACATATCCTGGCAGGTCTGATTCATTCTCCTAAGACACCCTCAATACAGATTTGTGCCTAGCTTTCCCTTGGTAATTTCCAAGGAAGGTGACTGCCACATTCCCCCACTGCAGCCTGTTTTCTCAGCTAATTTAATGTCCCTTTGCTTACACAGACTCATTTCCAGACACTTTTAAGTGAGTAGCTCCTAAAGGAATCGTGACTCCAAGCTGAGGTTGTGGACCTGAAAGGAGCTCACCTCCATCCCACGTTTATGTGAGTAGTAATAAGTAAACAGTGTGGAGATGGAGTTACAGCTGAGTACAAACTGAGGCTGCTGGTAAAGAGTGCTGTTGGGGCAATTATTCTGCCCTTGATTGGGCAATCTGGGGTTCATGGTATCATCCCAGGCATAGTTTTCAGGACAGCTGTGAGAAGAAATGACAGGATTTCAGATATCCCCCACTAAATACTTCATCCACAAGGAGAGAATCTTGGGATGATGGTCCGCACGCCTTGGGATGATGGCCCTCATGAGTATGAGGAATTTCAATCTTCTAAGTCCTCTGTCTCTGTTTCTGCTGTGGAGCACACCATCTCCTGGTTCTACCACATTCACCTGCTCCAGGGTCTCCCACAGCTCCAGAACCAGGAGAATTATTTAGCCCTGGATATAGGAAAGTCACATTAGTCCTGATCTATTTCTGGATTGAGCTGGGCATTCATTTCAGATGCCCCTTCTTCTGTGGCACTGAGGAAACAGCTCATGGATATCTGAGAGTTGGCTCTGTGGGTTCCACACAAAAATAGTACCAGTAGCATCAGTATAAAACCTCATGGAAAGGCAAACCCATGGGGAAGTATCATGAAGGGGGAAAGTGAGCAGCATCCTCCTCCTGGTTGCAGCAGAGCAGCTTGGAGCCATAGTGACAAGGATGGGACAAAGGAATAACATGGACATTTTGTCATCATGTGCTCAGAAGCAGATTGCTTCCACCTCCCTTAGCGAAACAGCAGCATCAATGAGAATAAAGCAGAGATAATGGGGAGGGGAAACAAATTAGGCTGTCAATACCCTCTTCATGGAAATAATCTCAAGGTTGTTAGTCACACAGGGCTGCTTCGCCCCTCTAATTTTCTCCTGTACGTGGGCTTTCATGTTCCTCTCATCACCTCAGCGGCTCAGTGCCTGCACCATGTGCAGAGAAATCACAATTAAGCAAAGTGGCTGGATGTCATGATATATGGGACTACATCTCTGCTTCAGCAGCACAGAAAGCTAACGAAGAGTTGAGATTAAACACTGGGTTAATTAGTATGCTTAATTAGTTCACAGTTATTAAATCCTTTCAGACCCTCAGATAAATCTTTCAAAATACAAAACGTTCCTTGGAAATGCTACTGTGTACTCCCCCCTTCTCTCTCTCCATGTAGGTGCAGGGCTGGGAAGCTGTAGCCTTCCTCCTGCTGCTTAATGCAGGAGTAGTCTCCATCCAAGCCTCAGCGGCCCAGCATCAGTCCCTGAGACTACCCTTGAATCTGCAAGTCTGCCAATTTGCAAATTCAAGTTCTTCTGAGAGGGGATGAGGCAGTGCCCTCCTAACTTGGACAACAGTTAGTAGGAAACAAATAGTGTTGGGAAAAAAACAGGGAGCAACAGATTCTTTTAACCCTGAGAGACACACACAGATTCAGAGGTTTGCTGTGGACTTAATCACTCAGCAGTGTGTCCCTTTCCATGTCAACTTCCTCTGTGGATGCAGTAGGAAAGCAGGGCAGCCCTGCAGGAAGAAGAAACAGGAATGGGCGGAGGAACTTCTCACACAAGCTTTGGAACATTGCCAGTCACTGTGCCAGTTAAGTTGAGGGACAGGAAAGACTCCTCCAGGCTCCTGTAAGCACTCTCCCATATCCACAGCACTGAATGATTACCCTGTGATTTCCATGTTCATCCCAACGATCCATGCTACTCCACAGCAGAGAGCTGCTAAGGTCCATAGGGTCAGCTGACCTTCAGAGAGCCCATGGCAGCACTGGGCTGTTCTCATAAAGGATTTATTTATGGCGGAGGAATCCAGTTTCTGAGATCACCTTGGAGACTTACCCAAAGCATTTATCACTTGGATAATGGTGGGCTCTGAACAACACAGGTGCAATGAGCTCAGGCTCTGGGCAGGCTGGAAAACTGACACACATGGAGTATGCTGTTTTCATCACAGTTCTCTGGGAAACTGATGTTTGGGTCCAACAAAGGGGATTACAACATTTTTTGCACCAAGTCTTTTTTTTTCCCTAGTTATTAACAGCTGTGGTAGTGGGCAGGGAATTCAGGTTCTCCTGGTGCTGGAGACCTAAATCCATAGGCTGAGAATTAATAGGGGCAAAGAGCTACATTAGATGTGGCTTGCTTAAGGGAGTTTGTTAAAGAAAAAAACAGTACAGGATTAAGCTGAGGGATATTCCTCATTTCACCAGGAAAAATATCCCTGAACAATGACTCACCCAGTACTTGTTTGTGATTCTAGTAATTATAAATTATTAGAAAGCAGAAAGCAAAGGCTGGGATAAGGTACTGTTACTCAGCAAACCTGCATTTTGAGAACAAGCATAAAGCTTTTTGGAAGATAATGTCTCTCTTTTTTCCCCTGTGCAGTCGCAAAGAAAGGTATTTAATCCTTCTAAAAATAAGTATGAATGTGTCTGCTTCCAGAGTCTACAAAATATGTGTGCATCAAAGCAATGTGGAGACATTTGGGAATAAGTAGCTAATTTGATACTCATAACAAACCATAGCCTAGGACTTTGTGTCAGAGAACTGGGCTGACCTTTCAGCAACTGATGATAGTTCTGAAATGACTTCTCATCAGTGAGAGCCCAATCTATCATCAGTTAAAATAAATTAAAAGCTATCACTGGCTTCTACAGATATTGGATTAGACGATATAAAACCCACTTGAATGCTGGGAACCCAATGAAATTATCATGGTAAATCTAAATTCTAGTGAAGCTTTACAGACTTTAAAATATCTCTCTGCAGCCCCATTAAGAATGGGTTTCTACTTAGCTCATGAATATTTCACTTCTTTTTCTTCTGATAGTGTCATCATGAACTAAGACAGCACAAAGCCCAATATTCCAGCCTCCTTTTTGCTCACAGCAGATCCAGAGCATGTTTCTGTAGAAAGAGCAGTCCAGAGAGTAAAGGCCTGAACATAGACACTGCTTCCCCTCAAAGTATCTCTTCTGATTTCCAGCCATCTCCATAGAGCTAGGAACAGCTCTTCCCAACATTTTTTCATCTCCCCATTTCCACAGTGACAGTGTCGCCATGGTGATAGTGTGACTTCCAAAATGTCCAGGATCTGGAAAGATGAAGTTTCCTTTAGGAGTTGGTCCTCATACACAACTTTGTCCATCCCCTCCTGCTCATTTTTGAAGCACTTGATCTTCCTCTCAGAAGGATAAACCTTGTTGCAGAACAAACCTGCTAGCTGGGGTAGCCCCACAGCTCTGTTACCATGGGAGAAATTCTTTCTGTTCAACCAAAAAAGAGAGAGATGAAGATTGCTGGCCAGTGCTCCTCAGGAATCACTCCTAGCAACAGGAGGAATGGATATCGTACATATTACTCCCTCAAGCCATTTGTCATTGCATCCTTTGTTCCAAATGCACTGCCTCTAACATGACCTCACATTACACATCTCCCAGCCACATTCACCTTCAATCCTCTCTCTTTCTTCCCTCAGTGAAGCACCATCTTAGAAGATAAATTTGCTTCTACCAGAAACATCTACTGGGAACATTTCATGTCTCCTAAACCCAGATGTGAGTACAGAAGAACCATTATTTTTCATCATCCTTTTAAACCTCCCTCCCTGCAGATACTCTGACTACCGGCATCCTGCTTCCCAGCCCAGACTGACATTGCTACTCTGATCCACAAAGAGCACCAGTGCTCTCTGGAAAGCTTTTAGAAGGGCTCTGCTCTGCATGGCAAGAAATGAAACATACATTCATACACATCTATGCCTTTGCCAACACCTGAAACATCTCCAAAACACCCAATCTATGTACCAGAGAGCAACAGTGCTGGGAGTTAGCTGCAGCACTGCATCGACCCATAAGGACCTACTCAAAGAACCTGAGATCTGGGGTCATCCCTGGGGCTATGGTTTGTGGTTCTGATGGTGCCAAACTGCTGGCCAGTGAGGACAGCATCCAGCAGTGAAAAGAAGATGGGCAGCTATGGGAACTGAGGCCTACAACCTTGAGATTATGCTGTGAGATGTGTGGCTAAGGGATTTCCGTGAGCTATTCCATGAGATGTGTGGCTAAGGGATTCCTGGGGCATGAAGACTGGGGAGGGATGGTTTATCAGGTGAAGGCCAGGTGACCCTCACCACTGCAAGAGGTGGAAGAGGGAGTGATGCTAAGGTGTCATGGTTCTGTTCCACCCTTGTGCAAGACCCACAGCCTTTGTGATCTCTCTCTTTGTTACTCTTGATGTCCCTCATTAATAGACAAAGTGGCTGCCCACCACTTATGACAGCAGGAGCAGAAGATTTGACTACAGTCTCACCTCCACTTCCCCCAAAAGTATAGTGATACCATTTGGGCTTTGTAGAGAAGGATATTCACCTGGATGAGAAAAGTTCAAGTCAAGTCCAAAAACACGTGAGGCCAGACTTTCCTGTGTTATGCCCTTGCTTCCAATTGCCCACAGGTGGTCCTAGAGCAGATGGGTCTGAGGGGAAGGACCTTGCCCCTTTCCTGGTGTGTTTAGACATTGTCACTGGTGCTACCCTCTAATACTTCCTTACATTAATTGTTTATTTGGCCTGCAGAGGGCCTAATGAGTCAAATAACCCTGGAAAAATTATTCTGGGCAGTATGGCAGAACAGGAGGAAAAAACCTATAGCTGAGAGCAGTAAGGAATGCACCATGTGTGACCAGGCACAGAGAACATGTAACATGCACTGAGCAGTCATTACACACATGTTTAATTCTCACATTAATCCAGGAGTTCCCTGAATGACAGAGGCTCAATTTCCTACCAATTCACATCCTGTATCTCTGCCTGACACTGCATCAGCACCAGCTCCTTCCTGCACTGGGATTCTCTAAGAAACCACATCACAGCAGTGTACCAACACACAGCAAAGCTCAGTGCTGGCCCTTACAGGAGGGGATGGTGGTTGGCATTAAAATAAAACTAATTTTGCTCACTCAGGAGTACAAAGACATGTGTGCCCCTGTGTTTCCATCCAGCACTGAGGCAGTAACCATGTGTGTCCAGGCAGTCTGCACGATTCCGTGCAGTGGCACAGAAGTCAGATACTGGCAAAGCTGTCCTCGCTGCCTGAGGATGTGCTTCTATCCCTCCCTGTACCTCCCCTCCCTGCACCCTAGCCCTGAGGTCTCCTGTCCTACCTCTCAGTGTCTTTCTTATCCACCTGGTTATGTCTGTGGCCCTGCCCTGCAGCTCTAATTCCTCAGGATGATGTTTCAAGGCAGGGCAGAGCTCAGGTCAGGACTGAGCCAGGGGTGGGGACATTGACTTACTTGGAGCAAAAGCAGAGGTGAAGGAAGGCCCTAGCAAGCAGCTTTGGACTTTGAGGACAAGAAGCTTTTCATGCACAGATAAAAAGAATCACATGGGAAAATCAAAAAAGCTTTCCTCTCTCTTTTCCACGAGCTCCACTTGTTTCTTCTAAAAGCAGCCTCTGGCCAGCAATTCCTTTCTTACCTGGGACTTTACAGCAAGGTAAAGGGCTTGCCTCCCTGCAAGCAGTGTCACTACCAAAGCTGCCTCCCAGCACCTCCTGGCCCTGGAGCATCCCACTGCTGCTCTCTTGTGTGACCCTCAGTGCTGCAATGATCAAAGCATAGCAAGGAGGTGACCTCTGACCACAAGCACAGCGGTGTGTTCAGCTGCTGCCCTCCTGCAGTGAAGCTGCAGAACAGGGACAGGCAGGAATCAGGCAAGCAGAGCAGCAAAGGCTGGGCTGCATGGGGAAGCAGCACTGGCTTTACACACTTCAGAGAATCACAGAATGGTTTGGGTTGGAAGGGACATTTTAATATAATCTAATTTCAACATTCCTGCTATGGGCAGGGGACCCCTCCATTAGACCAAGTTGATCCAAGCCCCATTCAACCTGGCTTTGAACACTTCTAAGGTTGAGGCAGCCACAGCCTCTCTGGGCAACCTCTTCCAGACCTCACCACCTCACAGCAGAGGATTTCTTCCTCGTGTGCAAACTAAATCGACACTCTTTCATTTTAAAACCATTGTCCCTTATCTTGGCACTAAAGATTTCTCTGTCTATCTTACAAGCCCTCTTTAAGTTTGGAAGGCTGCAGTAAGGAAGAAGCCCCCTTCTCTCCAGGCTGAGCAGCCCCAACTGTCTCCACCTGTCTCCATAGCAAAGGTGCTCCAGCTCTCTGACTATCTTTGTGGCCTCCTTTGTACTCAGTCAATAGGTCCATATGTTTCCAGTGCTGATGACCCCAGAGCTGGATGCTCCAGGTGGGGTCTCACAGGAACAGAGGGCAGAATCCAGAATCCCCCATCTCGCCCTGCTGGTCCCACTGCTGTGGATGCAGCCCAGGATATAATAGGCTTTCTGGGTTGCAAGAGCACATTGTTGGGTCATGTTCAATTTTAAGCCCACCTCTCTTCCCAAGTCATTCCTTGCAGGGCTGGAGACCCTGATGGCTGCTCCTCACCATCCACCCGCATCACCTGGAAGGACAGAGGGGCATAAGCTTCAAAAAGAAACAGGAGAAAAGGTTTATTCGTTATCAAGGCTTGCAGAGCAGACCCAAGTCATGTGCCTCTTATCAGGAAAAGTGAGGAATGTCGAGGGGCATTAGAGAGTCAATGGTCCCTGAGAGAAGCCCAGGAGGACGGGAGAGTGGCTGAAGGTCCTCGAGAAGAACGCACAACATCTCCAGACCGCGCTGCCGCTCACGTGGTCCCAGAGGTCCGCCACGGGGATCCCTTGTGTCCCAACACGGGATCCCTCTCGTGGCTACGGAGCATCCTTCCCCCCACACGCAGGGATGACAGTCCCACAAGTCCCGCTAGGACGGGACACCCTATAGGAAGAACTACATTTCCCAGAGCCGCTTGCGCCCGGGCGGCGGAATAGGTGGGCCGAGTCGCGCATTCTGTTCTGATTGGCTGGTCGGAGGCAGTCGGGGCGACCATTGGCTGGGCGGGCAGTCACGTGGGGCGGCGGGAGGCAGGCGGACTCACGTGGGCCCGTGCGGGAACCGGGAACCGGGCTTTGGGGGAGCGGCCCCGCCGGGCCTCGCCATGCTGGGCGCCCGGGGCGGGTGGCGGGCCCTGCGCCGCTGCGCCTCCCTGCCGCGGGCCGTGCGGCTGCGGGTGCGCGAGGCGCTGGGGGCGCGGGAGCCGGCGGAGGCGGTCAGAGTGCAGGTGTGTGCCCGGGGCCGGTCAGAGTGCGGGGTGTGTGCCCGGCCCTGCCGGGGCCCGAGCGCAGGGGAGGGCCTGGAGGGGCACGGCCCACGCCCGTGCTTCAGCGAGCGAAGCGGGAGCCCTGCAGAGCATTTTGCTGAGCTCCCGGATCTGCTGTGCCGTCGTGCCGAGCCGCTCCGTGTGTTCCTTTTCCCGCTGTGCGTGCTCGGTTCGCTGCTGTCGCAGCCAGCGGAGCCTTGGGGTCACTCGGCATGTGTGGAGCAGCGTTGTCACCGTGATGGGTTGTGCTGAACGTGCTCTCCACCGCGTTGGATTTATCTGTTCCGGAGAGCGAACCATTGCTGGTGTGCTGCTGTTTATAAAGCTTTTTCACAAGTCTTGTGCCACGTACGTCCAGGTTTAGAGCAGTGTCAGTAGAACCATCGGTAGCACTTCCCCTGACGTTTGTATTTGGCTCCTCTTGTGAACCAAGATAGCCTGGAATTAATGGGCATTTTAGCTATGGAGCACTTTTCCTTGGCATAGGATTGTTCTGTCTGGCTTAAATCCAACCTTATAATGGCCAGGTTGTTGGAATGTGCAGTCTAATTGTTACAGTCAGGGTTGTCACTTTTATTGTACATTCATTCTGGTAGGTGTGAAGTGGTCAGAACATTGCTGCTGCAGCCTCTGCTGTTCCAATATATGCCTGTGGGTATGCTTTTACTTCCTATTGCAGGATGCAAGACTCCTCCTCTTATTTAATAGATTCCAGAACAGCTTGATGAGGTGGTAAGAAAAGCTCTTGATAAGGTTTCTTTTTTCATTTTTAGTGTGTTTTGTTAGGGAGTGTTTGTGGGGAGGAATAATACCTGCCATTATACACTAAATGTGCATCCAGTATAACATACATGGTGTGTTCTGGGGATTTCCTGGAATATGGAGGATAAGCACAACAGCTTCAGGCATGTTACTGTAGGAAATACCTTTTACTTTCACCATACAAATAAAAGGATGCCCAGATGATCTTGTTTCTTGCATTAGTTCTTCCTTTGGGTGGTTTACCCTGTCTGACTCACTAGATTCATGTCTTTAAAATCTTCCATGGTTCTTACATGGAGTAAGGAAAGCATGTTATGCAAGCCCGTGTAATGCTTTGCCTGTGCTAGTAGTCATTTTTAAAACTATAACACGCTTTACTTATGGTGCTGTTTAATTCTTGGTTTGTTCTGTCTGGGTGGCAGAAGTAGATGGATTTTCATTGGTTTGTCTGGTAAAAAAATCTCTAAAGCACTTGGCCAGTTTGAAGTCATTGGGACTATTTGGTTGCTTCCAGTTAAGAAAAATACAAAACTGGTTGGAAAAGAGGCAGTTTGGTGGTTTAATCAGCACTGGTTTTAGTTGTTCTCTACAATATTGTTAGAATATGATCTGCAAGGCCCCCAGCAGATGATTTTGCTTTGAAGGCCAACTTTGTCTCAACTCTGCTGAGCTGAGGAGCAACTATGGGAGTTATATTTTGCATGCTATTACTATTGCTTGCTGCCTTGGTACTGACTTAACATTTCCCATAAAAAAGTAACTAAAATTTATATGTCATTAAAAAACTCAAGACATTTAGCCTGCACTGTACATGGTCAGTTTTCCTGTTTTGCTGTTACAAAGAATTGGGGTATCATTAGTTTTATTCTTTTCATGAAACTCAACAAAGTATTTCTAAATTTTTTTCTTAATAGCTTTTTTTTTTCCCCATGGGCTCAATGAAGCGGTCTTGGTTTTTGAGATGAAAGGAGAAACATCCAAGGCAATAATTTTTATTTTTGTTTTGCATGAATACGTAGTTTTTCATGTGAATCTTTTGGCTGCAACATGCAACATTGTTTTTGCAGTCCAGCATTTTAGGGCACATAAACCAGTAGTGAACAGATTGGAAGAGTTGAAACATTGGAACCTTACTACAAGGATACAACAACAAAACTGATATTGAAAACCATCAGAATGGTCTTGAGTGTATTGTAATGAAGAATAGTGCATTACTGGTCTCTCCTGTTTTAGTAAGAAGAATTGGAAGGGACATCACCAATAGGAATATGTACTTTGCCAAAACACTTCACATCTTCAGAGCACTGCATTGCTTTCTGTATTCTCAGCTTCACGAAGATGCAGGTACATCTTTTTAATCCTTGCTGTTCTCAGGAAGAGACTCTGCCTCAGAAGGATGTCTCTTCCTAAGGACTTGTTTCTCTCTGCTTTGAAGTCAGAAGAAAACAGTTACTTTGATTTCAGTAAGAAGCTGAAGTAGGCCTGAAGTGGTGTGTCTAGCTCAGCCGCAAGAAGAGCATGAGCACACAGCGTTCCTGCCAAAAAATAACAAATCTCTTTCTTTTACCTCTAGGGCTGGGTTCGCTCTGTCCGATCCCAGAAGGAAGTATTGTTCCTGCACATAAATGATGGGAGTTCTCTGGAAAGCCTCCAGGTGGTTGCTGATCCCAGCCTGGAAAAGAGGTAGGTCCCTTTGAAATAACTGGAGAAATATATGTGCTGAGCAGTGCTTGGAGGGGTCTGCTTAGGCCTCCTTCCTTGTGCCAGGGACTGGCCAACCACATTTGTCTCCACCAAGAGCCTCTTCTGATAAAAACCTGTCACTGTTCTCCCTGCTTGCCCAACATTCCTGCCTTGTTCTAAATTCTTTTATAGCTTTGTGAGTCTCTTCCCATTCCCACCTCTGCTTTTAATAATTTTTTATTTCATCAGTTAAGCTCTATGGCTACAGCATCTCTTGTGATCCTCAGTAATCCAGCTAAATTAACAGGAATCTCTCTTCTGAATGTAGTTGTATCAGCACCTAGTTAAGTTGTTGTTTTTTCTTTGTTTCCTAGAGACCTGACTTTTGGAAGCGCAGTGGAAGTGCAAGGGAAGCTTGTCAAAAGTCCTCATAAGATGCAAAACATGGAGCTGCAAGCTGAAACCATTCATGTGGTGGGACCTTGTGATATTTGGGTATGTCACTGTAGCAGAAGGGGTAGGATTGCTAGAAATCAATTCTTGAAGGTCCAAGTATCCAACAAAACATGCTTGAAACTGTATTTTCTTTAAGTCTGAGTGATCCTGCAGACTTTGATTTGTCAGCAGTGTCTGTAGGGTGCATCAAAAGAGAAACATTGGATCACCATGAAAGCCCATTTCTGTGACAGAGCCATTTCTCCATGGAAAATGTGCACAGGCTGACAGTTCGGCGTATGCCTTTGTCCCACCCTGAAGCGCTTACCTGTGCAGGTGGCTTACCATGAATTGGAGAAACAGTGGAACTGGCTAGACACTCCAGGTTGTGCAGCTGGAAGAGCCATATCTACCACAGGCACATTCAGAACCAGCTTGCTGTTGCAGCAGTGAGGTGAACCAGCTGGGTTTCAGAGGGGCTCAACATCCAAAAGGTGGAGTGTTCTGGAATGCCAATACTTCGTGTCATGTTCATGGATCTTGCTCTGCTGTAAGCATTGTAAAATACACAAAATAAGCAGAAAAAGATAGGCAAAAGCATCTAGTTCTTGTGTGCTCTGTAATGGTGATTGAGTTTTAGTAGGGAGAGATGAGTGTATTCCGTGAATAGCAATAAAACTGCGTGGACTCCCAAGTTCTCATCCTCTTACTTTGATTTCCTTGTTGTTTCCAGTCATTTCCCCTGAAAATGAGGGAGAGGCACCCACTGGAGTATGTCCGACAGTTCCCTCACCTGCGCTGCAGGAACAACACGCTGGGCGCCCTGCTGCGAATCCGCAGTGAAGCCACTGCCAGCATCCACTCCTTCTTCCAGGTAATCCCTTCTGTACCCAGCCTCTCGAGTAGAACTCTCCACCCAGGCTGGCTCTATGGGAGCAGGTTAGGAGGGAAGGAGCATGACATGGATTTTGCACACAGTGCTTTTCTTTCCAGGCCAGAGCCTGGCTGCGCCTTGGCCAGACTGTTGCTTATGACCAGGTTAGTGCATCTGTGGCCTGTCAGTGTCTTTCCACCCATTTCCTGTTATTTATCCCTTTCACAGAGTTGCAGTATAATTGCCTCCAAGTGTGTGGTCCGTGGAACACAACATAATGTGATTGTGTTTAACCCATGCTCTGCAGTGACCTTATGGTCCTTGGACAGAAACCTCCGCCCACGTGGAAAAATCTGTGATGCAGGAACACAGACAAACTGACTCAGAGCTTCATGTTATTCTCAGTTCTTGCCTCTAACTGCAATACAAGTCTGTGTGGATGCTGTTGGCTGACATTATGAGACTCCTGGTCTAGTGCATTTGAAACTCATGGGTGGGAGCCACCTGTGTTTTCTGAATGTGTCACTCTTAAGCTGTGGGCACAGCACAGACTTTTTGCAGGCAGGGGAGCAGTGAATTGGCTCTGATGCCAGGTGTCACATAGATTCTAGTCACATGTGTTAGTAGAAAAAGAAAGGTAGTAAGTCCTCTAGCACACCTGAGCCTTTCTTTAAAGCTTTTCCTGGAAATAAGCATGTTTTAGTTTAGATAAGCTGGCTTTAGATAGAATAGAATCACATTCAGATAATTCTGATGACAAAATTCATCTGTAATAATTAGTGTGGCCTAAGAAACAGGTTAGAAATGTTGAGATGAATTTCTGGTTCCAGGTTTGCTGGTCTTTGTTGCCTGCGATGGCAAAGGTTTGCTTGCTCTGAGAACTGCCTGTGTGGAATTGCATGGCGTTTGAATGAGTTTTGTGGGTTTTGTTGGGGTGGGGTGGGGGGTCCCGTGTCAGGTAAAGCTGCTGGTTTCAGCATTGTGCCTCCTCCCACGACAGAAGCCAGCTCTGTTGGGAATCAGTCTGTGCCGGCGTTGAGCCACTAGATGGCATTGCCTACAACGCTTTGTGCTTCCAAACCTGGGCACCGCGGGCAGCCGAGGTACAGAACAGTCTTATTCAGGCTTTGTTTCTCCAAACCAGCTCCTGCTCAGGCTCTGACATACCTTCCTGTTTACAGTGCTCAAGAGCAGAACTCTATTTTGTAATAGACTCTATCATCA
Source organism: Molothrus ater (assembly GCF_012460135.2). NCBI lineage: Eukaryota > Metazoa > Chordata > Aves > Passeriformes > Icteridae > Molothrus > Molothrus ater. Next base: position 85,754,177 of record NC_050479.2, read on the forward strand.
ATTTAGCAGCAGCAGCTACACTAAAGTTATTTTTAAAGGAATAAGCAAGATTTGGTCCCAGACCTGATATTTATAAATGCTTGTGTGAGAACTCTCCTAGCACCAGGAATGTCTGTGGTTTTATTCTGTCTCTAATGGAAGGAAGTCTTAAAATTGCCACTTGCATCATCCCAAGAATATTGCAATTTCCAACTTGACAATGTCAGAACATACCATAGCTACAAAGTATAATTTCACCATTTTCACTGGGCAAGGCTGTAAGGAGCTTAATGGTGGAAGAAAATAAGTGGAGCTGTTTGAATACACAAAATTATCAAGACTCTCTGTAACTTTAAAAACCTCTCTTTTTTAGCCTGTTCATTTCCAGGAATGAATGACTAGTGCCAAGTGTCTTTGGTTTGGATGTTGAAAGCTAAAATGTCCTTTTTAAATCTTCTGAGAATTGTGGTCCATGTGGGGTAGGAACATTGTTCCTAGGCACAGTAAGATAGTTGCATTGTGAATGGCAAATTCCATTCTGTACATGAAGTTCCAGGTTTGTGAGAGCCAGTAATGCAACTTGAATTATTTTAGAAGCTTTTATAAGGGGAATTATCCAAGAGGTTTTATGGGGACTCTCTTATTTCAGATCTGTGCAGTTTGCATTACTTTCCAAAGCATGTAAGGGATCTTCTATGTGAAGTGTGCTTCTTTACAGCAACTGCTACCACTGTATAAGGAATTTAGGCATTTTTAAACATCTCATGTGGAGCTGGGAGGCCATGTAACCAGCAGGGCTCTGAATATGCAGGGAACTGTGTCAGAGGCCTGCATTTTGTACTGGTAGACTGAAACTTCCTTCTCCAGGCAAAGCAAGTAGCTCTGGATCCAAGTCTTCCTTCTGTGCAGTAACTGGATCCCAGTGAGGAGTCAAGGTCTTTGCACCTGTAACCAAGGTAGCCTAGAGCTGACTGCAGGGACTTTGTTCCCTCTTGGTTGTGTTACTGTACTCCCACAAAATGCATTGCAAGTCCATATGAGGTTTTTGTTCCAAATTAATTTTAGAGTGGGCAGCAAATACTACTTCTGTCTTCCTAGTCTCTTAACAAGCTGGTGAGAAGGACCAGGACCTCTCATGTGACTGACTGGATTGTATTATTCTGGTAAAAGCTGTGCAGCTAAGATGTATCTATCCACTGAATATTGGGTTGCAGCTGTTTTAAAAGCCTATGGCTGCACTGCAGAGAAATCCAGAGAACAGGGGCTCTCTTCATTCAGCCTTACTGGTTTCAGAGGCCTCTGCTGGATTTATGAACTATTACATGAATGTGTAATTCTGCAGGTACCTAGAACACAACCAAGCCAGGGTATACCCTGTCTCTTAAAATTAGCTTGACTTCAGTATCTTAGAAGATGCAAGGTAGGACTGACACTTTATTGGTGGTTGGGTGTTAAGGTCTCTTTCATCCAGTATGTGATTTTTGTCATCCAACACATTTGATCACTTCTCTTAATGCAGCACACAAAGACTGTTCTTTGCCTACCACTGCCTTCCAAGAAGCTGAAAGAAACAAAGTGTCGAGGTCTTAGGGGTGAATTTGATTGAAACTGCCCAAAACTATAAAAATGCTGGAGGAAGTGAGAAGAAAGGAGAATGGTATGGAAACAGGCCATTGCAAAAAAACTCATAGTAATGACATAAATCTCTTTTGGCTTTGAAGCCTGGAGGAAAACACACAGATAGTAAACAATGATGTGTAAGTCATGGTAGCATTTAGTTTGTCATCTGTCCCAGAAGCTGCCCAAAAGACTCCATGTGCTCTCCTGGCTGGGGGCTAATGGCCTAGTTATGTGTGCTGGTTGATGTCATCCTTCAGGGTGACAGCTGTTAACTTTGTTGTTCTGTCTGTTCCAGGATAATGGATATGTGCATATTCATACCCCCATAATTACATCCAATGACTGTGAAGGTGCTGGGGAACTCTTTCAAATTGAGGTAAGTTGGGTTGCATAAAGTTTGTTTGGTTTGGTTTTTTGTGTTTTTTTTTCAAAGCAGTTCTTGAGTTATTAAAGGTTAGAGGAAATATTTATCTTCATAAACCCTTTTATGTACTTCTGTGATTTTTTTAATAAAGCAATCCTTTGTTTCAACTAATAATTTAGACAGTTAAACAGATACATTATCTTTTATTTTATTGCTATTTTGTGCCTTAATCAGCACCTTTTTTACTGATGAGGTTGTTCTATTCCTGGTGCTGTGGAAAAATTTACAAAGAATAACAGAGGGAGGTGGAACATCTTAGTAAACAGAATTATGTGATCATAAGAGCCCAAGAGATGGATTGGGTCATTCAGGACAGACTACTACACTCAAGTACTTCTTAGCTTTGAAACAAATAATATAATTAATCATGAGATAATTCTTTAAAAAAAATAAAGTCAGCAATATCTGAAACTCCTTTTCACCAGCATGTACATACAGGTTCCTCCCTACAAGCTATTCCTGTTGTATGTTGGAATTCTCCCCCAATATTGTCAAGCTTCCCCATAAACACCAAATTACTGCCACAATCTATTGTTATAAGAGTACTTCACATCATGGGTCTGAAGCTCCTGTGAAACTGAAACACAGCCATAACCACTAAGATCTCCCCCGCAGATTTCTCATGATTCCCGACCCCACACAACAGCCCAAGCTACACGGATTCTTACAATTAATCATAGAGAATTCCACTGTCTTTTATACTTCTGTATCTGAAATTCAGTCTTCTGTCTCAAACAACGGCATCCATTGCCTCTTATGTGTATCGGCTCCAGCTTTGCTGGTGATTCATCTGTAATCAAAAGAAAAATTGTTGAGGTAGCAGTTACTTGCTGTGGGACCGTGTCTTCCACTCTGCACAGCCTTGTGACAAAAAAAGCTTCTGTCTGCTTGTTCTCCAGGATCTCAAGGTCTAACCTGTGCTACCAGTGACTCCCTTCCAGACCAGTACATGTAGCTCAGCTTTTTGCTTGCTGGGACAATAGGGTTGATTAGCTAAACTAAATTGTTCCTGTTTAATTGAGATGCCTTAATGCTACCCAAGGTTCACTCCAGGCTGTTGCATGCAAATTAAGACGTGAAAACAAGTGACACTTAATGATGGAAACATTATGCAGTTTGCAGCTGTACAGTGTATTGCGTCTTCGGGACAAATTGTATCCACTTGAAAGCTGTAGAGGATGCAGGACTACAGCGTAGGTGGCTGGTAGTGACAGCAGCCCTGATGCAAATGTTGATTGAGGTGCTAAACTGTGAGCCTGAAACTTGTATAAACTGGATCTTATCGAAATGCATGGTTCAAGGTGGATATTTTACTCCTTTCCAGTGGGAATGCTGAGGTGCAAATAATACCTGTCTTGGAGAAATGTAACTACAGCTGTGCTTGAAAGGTGTGCACTAAGTGCCAAGCCAGACCCCATTAAATGGCCTGTGCCATAAAGGAAGGAATTCACAAACCCACTTGCTGCTGGGAGGAGGGGAATTCTCCCTGATTTCCTGTTTTTTCTTTGATTACAGCTTCACTGTCTGGCTTAATTTAGGACTTAGTTTAGTTTCTGCAAAGCCCTATTCACAACTGGTCCTGGCTAGCAGAATTCTGAGGCTGCCTGCTATCCTGCTGGGGTCACATCACTCCACTGGAGCACTGATACTGTTTTTTGACAGTGAAAATATAGGGAAGATTAGGCCTGCCTTGGCCATGTATGTGATGCTGTCAGACACAAAATAGGAGTCACAGAAGGGTGTCAGACATAATAATAAGGATATGGTGTTTGCAGCAAAGCCCAGAATCTCATATGCTTTTAACCAAACCAACTATCAAGACATTCTTGTCTGCTATATTCAGTCACTTTTTAAACTAGCCTTTAATTCACTGTTTGAACAAGTCAAGGGAGAATATGAATTCATGTTCCACTTATTTTTGAGAAGGAGCTAAGATTTTGGATGAAAACAACCTTCAAATTGGATTCTTCAGTTTCAAAAAATATTAAAATCCTGTTCCTTAAGTTTTAAGATGAATCTTCTAGCTTCAACCAGAATTGGTGTTCTATTACTCCTGAATTTGTAGTAATTGCAATACATCTGCTGTTAACAGGTTGGGGTTTTTCTGCCTTTTGGGTTTGTTTCTTTTTTTTTTTTTAGCTCCCTTGGGCAGTGTGTAGAACTAATAGTCTCACCAGTTTTGCTGATCTGCTGCAGGTGAAGTAAGTTGAAGACTTTAGTTGAATAGCCTTTAGGACCCAAGTAGAGGCTGCTTTTGTACCCACTGTGTACTATTGCCTTTAAGTAGCTGTTTTCTCTTACTAGCACAGTTTTAATCCTCTGACTAACATCTGATGGCTGCTCAGGCCTGTGCATTCTTTTGAAAGGATGGAAAGTGAAGAGAGTATGAATATGTTTTTACATGTGAGTTGAAGAAATGGGGGAAAATGTATCTGAAGTTAGAATGAAAAGGCTTTTTGAAATGTGGTCTTTGATTCCCAAAACTCTTAATCCAGTAGGATTTGTGTTTGTTTATATGTTCAGCTTCCTCATTATCTTTATTTGGTTTTGGATGTACTGATGAGTCTGTACATAGCTTTGGTTGGGATGCTCTCAAATTAGGGCTTGGGATGGGGGGGAATCCGTATTCCCTCACTGCTGGGCAAATCAACCAAATGTTTTTAAAATTAAGTACTGTAATGGTGAAAAGAGTGCAGTAAGCAGAGGACATTTTAAAGAACAAATAAGTCACAAGATGGATAACAACTCCAGAGGAAACTTCTCCGCCTGAAAAGTGTAGGTTTGAGGAGAGACTGCCAGAAGTGTGAAGACTACTAGGCAGACCCTAACCCACATCAGCAACACCATCTTGTGGCTTTCTGCTCTGTTGACAGTGTCTTCCTGTAGTGGGAGCATGTAGAGGAGAAAGCATCTTCTTTGTGCTTCTTTCTATAAAGTAAATATATTGAAAATACTAGAAGATCTTTGACTGTTGAAAGCAGTGTTTTAGTATCATCCAAAGCAGGATGAGGTAATTCTTGAAATAGGGAGAATGCAGATCAGCAGGGGCAGAAAGCCCTTTTTCTATTTTAATCTGAAAATAATTCCCCTATACCAGCAGTTTTAGCACCTACTCCTCAGCACAGATTCTTTCCTTGCTTTTTTTTTTTCCTATTTTTCTCTTATTTCTTCTGAAGTCTAGAATTCTTAGCAGTTTTTTATGTTGCAAGAAACTTTACCCAGTCCCCTTCTGTGGCTGTGTCCTAAGAAATTTGCCATACTTTTGTCCTTGTGACCCAGCTGCATATCTTTTCCCTGCTATTTTCAGTAGCCTCCCACTCTGCAGTGTTGAAGACTCCCTGTTTTATGAGTCTCTTGCTCTCTTTTCCACTTTGCTGCCTGGAAAATTTTCTTTGTATGGCTGCTTTCAGCTGATGTGGAGAAGGTGGAGGCTTCTCAGTGCTCTGTAAGAGCCTGTCTGGCCCAGGACACTCCAGCTGGTTCAGTGTGGGTCTCCACAGCCACTTTCCCGGCTGCCCAGCTGCAGCCTTTTAAGGGAACTCAGTATGCAGTGAGTTCCAAAGCATAACAGCTGTATCATGCATTCACAGCTCCTTAAAGAAGATCTCACATGTAGTTTTTATTGCCTGTGGCCATATTCCTTCCTGGGACCACTCTCTATGTGTAAGGAGTGCTGCACTCTCCCTGTCGGAGGTAAAATGTGCTCTGTGTGAGGCTTGTCTCTTCCCATGCACACCTCACGGCACCTGGCTGAGCCCAGGGTCTGGATCAAGCCATTTCATTGCTTGAAAAGTTATTTAACTGTAAGCCTGAAGAACTGTCTGGGTATAGTTCTTCTCTAAAATGCATCTGGAGATTGGGGCTTTCGAGGGTTTTTTGCCCCTTGCTCACAAGAGTCAGTGTCAAAGTTTTTAGGTTCCTGACAGTGCAGGTTTGTGGCTGTGCCAGCTATGGCACCAGCAGTATGTACCTGCTGCTGAAGATGCAGAAACTTACTCCTGCCATCCCTTTGGTACTACTGAAAAATATCCTTGTCAGCACTGAAGAAAGCTGGGATCTGCTGGGGAGGATCACAGTTAAGCACAACAGTATTAGTGTCTGTAAGGTCTTTTCCCTTTTAGAGATGTGTGATGGTCTGGGAGGCAGCCAGTGCCTGAGAGACTGGTACTTCAGAGAAGTGCTCAGCAGGGATCAGGGTAAGCTGGACCTGAGCTGAGGGACGGCTGGCTTTTTCATATTCTAGCTCTCCCAGTTTCTCCTCATTTCTACCTGATTCATATCTGCCTGTCCAGTCCATATTTATGAGATGTTATGCATTCCAGTACATATTTATGAGATGTGTGTCTCAGCAGAACCAGCTGCTGTTGCTCAGTGCAAGTCCAGCTGGTCAGAATTAGGACTGGAATTGCAAGGAGGACTTCTTAGAAGTTAGGAATTTTGCAGGGGTTGTCTGAAAAGGAAAATCCAATCATGTTTATGATGGGGTATCACAGAGGGCAAATATGGATTAAAGATGTGTTTCTGGGAAGCTGCAGCAGCATGGTTGTGTGGGCCTGGGCTAGAGCTACAGCAATGATTTCTATGAGCTTTTCAAGTCTTCTCTGATCCCTTCATGCTTTTGGCTTGCATAGAGTGTAAGACAGAATCAAACAGTTTGTACTCTCCTGAAGCTAATTGCCTCAAGGAGAAGTTAATACAAGACTGACATCAAAGGGAATAATTTTAAATTAAATCATTAGACATTTGAGGAGATGGAGAACAAAACAGGTACTAAATCCAGTTGTTCTTGTATTTAGAATGAGAATAAAAAGCCTTTGAAGTTGACGTCAAATACTAGCATGTTTATAGCACATTTGCTCTGAGACACCAAGATGTTTCATACAGATTCTCTCTCCCTTTTCCCCCATTGTAATTTGGGTAGTTTTCGACTCTGGGATGGAAAGAGCTTGAAAGGAAACCCATAATTCACCTCCTAATCTTTTATCAAGTCCATGTTTTGGGGTTGGGAATTGGGAGAAGCGTCCATCTAATTGAAGTAAAAGCACCACAGTGTTGTTGCTTCATTTTGCTGGTCATGTACATGAAAACCAGTCTCACCCAGTGTCAGCAGTGAAGGGATAGTGTCCCCTACCGTTTGTGTATCAGTAGCTGTGGTTTCATATAATAAAGAAGCCATCTTGCTCTAAAAGGCTGAGCATGAATCACAGGCACAGGCACTTGGGAACATTGGCCTGTGCTCAAATGTATAGGAAGGAATCACCTCCAGCGGATTAGCTGATACTTGTACCTATGAAATATGCAGCTGCTAATTTTGGAATCTTCCCTTGCTGAAGGTGTCCCTTCTGAACAAAAAGGGAGGCATTTAATTTTTCCTGCATAGGAAAGTTTTCTGCATGAGCTGTGTTGTACTCTTGTATTGAGTATTGTGCCTTAGGATGAGAGAGAGCAAGTGGGCAGCTGTGGAGAGGGGAGGTGATCAGATGGTGATGGGGCAGTAATATTCAATCTAAATACTGCTGTGTTTATGCTTCACCTTCTGTCAGAAGCCATTCAGGAGCTGCTCACAATGCAGACAAATATCTTGGGATCTCTCAGTGACCTGTCAAACAGGCTGCAGGTTTTCAGGAGCCCAGTTGAGTTGTAGATTGTCTCACTTTATCTAGTCACTTACTGTGTTTCTCTTTTCCTTATGTCTCTCTGAGATCACATCTGATTTGGAGAATGAAAAATTACGCAAAGTCATTATAAATAAACCAGACCCCAGCTCCTGGAGACAGTTGTATCCTGTTTGTGGATCTGGGAGGAAGCATTGAGATTTTGTGGCTGACTTCTTGTTCTTTTCTGGCTTCTAGTTTGTCTCTTTCTCATTGTTTAGAAGTTGCATCCTACAGGATTAGGTGGGATTTTTCACTGGTGAAACAAGGAATGTCTGAACTAAGCTTGCAGGAAAAGAGAAGCCAGAAACCATGGCTCTTCTCTTTAGTGTTCTGGCCATGGTTCTGGGGCTGCAGTATGTGAATGTTTGATGTTTATTAATATCCTTATTGTTTTTGAGCAAATGCTCTGGGTTTGTTTGATGAAAACAGTAGGGACCTGCTTCTGCATCCTCAGAGTTTGGTGTTTGGTTTTTTTAGAACCACAAAACCTTTGAAACGAAGCAGTCCTGGGGTTAGAGCCACAAATTGTCATCTTTTCATTGATCTTTGTGGAACAAGGCAAGCTTGCTCTTTTCTTCAGTGTGATGCTGTGAAGAGATAAAACTGCCTTGTCATCTGAGGTTTTTGGAAGTCACTGTTTTAACTTTGTGATGAACAGCAGAGCTTCTGAGAACAAAAGCAAAAGCAACACCTTCAAGCTCATAAGAGAAAAATGGCAGGTTGTAGGCTATCAAAGACTGGAGAACAAGGCTCCCTGTGACAGAGCAAGTTGGGGAGTTGGGTGGCTGGAGGCAGTGGCATACTTAGCTGAACTAGCAACACTTAGCATGACTCCTAGGAGCTACACCTTGGGTATTTCAAACTTATTTCAGAAGAAAGTATTTGTTTGGAGGTGAATGTAGATCAGCCAGACCTCAGATTAGCTTTGAAGTTTCATTCTGTTTTTCTCCTGAACCTTTGGCTCCTCCAAAGTTTAGGGATGTTATTGAAATATACAAGATGTTGAAACACAATATCATTTATCTTCATGTTTCTTTAAAAGTCACTGAGTTGTGACCTCTAGAGATCATCTAATCCGTCTCACTGTGCTCAAACAGGGTCAGCTGGAGCAAGTTGGCCAGTACTCTGCTGCTGAGTTTTTTATATCTCCCTAGATGGAGACTTTACAGCCTCTCTGGACAACCTGTTCTAGTACTTGACACCCACAGTAAATATTAAAGGTTATTCTTGTTTTCAGATGAATTTTTGTGTGTCTTTTTTAAAATCTGTGCCTATTGTCTCTTGGGACTTTTTTTTCTTTTGAGGTTTTTCATAATGGAACACTGAACTTGTTAAATTTTCTATTACTTGTAGATTTTTTTATGCTTAAAATATCTGATGACCTGAAAAAGGCATGCAAAAGCTGAAATGAAACAGAGTTTATTTTTCGCTGCCTATATAATATGTAAGCTGTGATGTCTCTAAATTAATATTGTTTCAGTTGAGATATTTTTAAAGACTGAATAACAAACAAATCTTAAGAGGATATTGCATTGCTTTTTTTTTTTATTACTGTTTGTCTTTTTCCAGTGGAAACAAATTCATTTCCCTGCGAAAAGAAAATAACACTGTGTTAAAAGCTTTTTCTGAAAGTCAGTGGGGCTGACACAGAAAACACTCCTCCATTTTCTCATCAGGCTTGAAATTGAATTTTGAAGGCAATGCTGTATGAAGCTTCAAACTACAAGTGATAGAGATTCTTCTTTTCCTCCTCTCTGTTCATCTTGGTAGGAAAGTGAAAATTGATGCTTTGAAAAGAGGGAAAATAAGCCACGTGCTGTGCTTTTTATTTAAACACCAATGGTCTGACTTGTTCCTCATTGTTACAGACATCAAGAGAGGAAAAGGAGTCAGTGGAAAAGAGCCATTTCTTCAATGTGCCTGCCTTCCTGACAGTTTCTGGCCAGCTCCATTTGGAAGTAATGGCAGGGTGAGCAAAATGAGAAGTTTTCGTCTTTGTCTGTGGGATATTCCCAGCTGGTATATATTTGGTATCCATCAGGTATCTGCCATGGTTATCTGCCAGAAATGGACTGAGTGGCAGTGGCTGGATGATGGATACTGAGAGGCCAGCCTAGAGAGAGAGCTGGAGCACCTCTTGTGTGGACACAGGCTGAGAGAGCTGGGATTGTTCAGCTTGGAGAAGAGAAGGCTCCAGGGAGACCTTAGAGCCCCTTCCAGTACTGAAGGGGCTACAAGAGAACTGAGGAGAGGCTTTGGACAAGGGCATGGAGTTACAGAGCAAGGGGGGATGGCTTCAGATTGAAAGAGGAAAGGCTTGAATTAGATATCAGGAATAGATATTAGATATCTTTACTTGAGGGTGGTGGGGCACTGGCAGACGTTTACCAGAGAAACTTGAACACGTCCAGGGATGCATGCCCCATCCCTGGATGTGTTCAGGGCCAGGTTGGGTGGGGCTCTGAGCAACCTGGGGTAGTGGAAGATGTCCCTGCCCATGACCAGGGAGTTAGAACAGCATTGTCTTTGGGGTCACTTCCAAAACCATTGAATGATTCTATACTCTGGAGGGCCTCACAGCATCTAGAGAGTTAATGCTGTGTGATGTATCTGTGCAGTGCTTTTGCATCCAGAAGAAGTTCATTTATTTTTGAAGACTGAAGGGATTCAATACCATTTGAGCTGCAGGCCTCAAAAACTCAGTGTACTTAAATAAAGTAAAAATAAAAGGAGCAGGTTCCCAGAACAGCTATGCTCCATTATGAATAAACACATCTAAATGTAGATGGCCCTAGATTTATTCAAAATGGCTGTAAGAACAACACACTACTGTAAAATAGGAACATGAAGCTGTAATGTACTGTATGCTGAAGAGCATTGATTTTTTTATTTATCCATCCTTAGAGAGCAAGGTACATCTGAGTGATATCAATGGAAAAAGTATTTACCAGACAAGTAATCTGCTGAGTTTAGCTTTATCTTAGAGCAGGCTGTGTACTATTTAAGGGGTACAGCCTGATGTAATAGAGTGAGATTGTATTTCAGGTTGATCATTAGAATCCACGTTCCTTCTTTGGACTTACTTGAATTACATCTTTCAGTAAAGGTCACAATGCATGACAGTCAATTAAGTCTAACACATACAAACCCATGCCATCTCATTTTCCAGGGATCAAAATCTCTCCCCCTTCAATTAAACAAAGCTTGCCCCAGCTAATATCTGAGATGACACAGCTACTATCTGCTGCCAAGTGACCTGTGCTTTGGCCACAGCAGGCAGGGCACCTCATGAGAAACACCCTGTCTATCAAGAATGTCTAGCTTGAGTGTTTCTGCATATTGCAGACATTGAGCTGGTCTGAGAAGAGACCATGTCACTCAGGGAGAACAAACCAGGCAGAAAAGAGATTTCTGAAAAAATTTATATGTTTTGATTTGTATGCAAAAATTGCCCTTTGAACAATTTCATTGCAGCTATTTATCAGCAGCCAATAACCTGTGCTACAGTGATTACATAGAAAAACTCCAGTACTGATTCTCAGTATTGCATATTCAGGCATGAACAGCAAACACTATTAGAAATACAGGTCAGAACTCCCAGATGAAAAGGCCAATCTTTAAAGTTCACATTTTCCAAAGCTAGGATTTTATCCCTCCCATTTTCAGAAGGTTTCCACTCCACAATAACTGATCACTTTAAAAGTGTTTTTAAAGTCACCATAAGTTCATTATGAGCCCTCCTTGGTACATGGCAAACAACTGCAGTGATACCTCCCTGAGATCTGGTCTCTGACAGGCTCTATCAGCAGTCCAGCTGGCCAGCAGTGGTTTGGCTGAAGTACCATGTCTGAGGAGAATCCACATTGCAACTGCTCAGAAAAATGTGCCTTCAGATAAGGGTTGTTGCCCTGATTTCATGCCAGCTACTCAGTGTACTAATTTAGTTAATTTATTGGGAAAATTCAGTGTAGATGAAGACCAAACCCATTATAAAAGAGAACTTTCTCTTTGACAGACTTGAGACTTTCACTCTTAGTCTTAGAGTAGTAAAAAGTGAGTTTTCCACCTCCAAAATGGAAATATTCTGGTCTTCCCAATAAACAAATCAGGTAAAACAGTAAAGATTTATCTGTTTTGGATTTGATTCCATGAAATTTACCCTTTGTTTTAGCCAGACTAAATTCTTCACATCTATAAAATTATCTAGTCATCACAAATTACTTTAGCTTAGATATAATGTTAAGTGTTGTAGTCTTAAGGCTCTCGAGAACACTTTGTTCCTGAGAATTTGTGGGAGGAGACTGAGATAGAAATGCTGAGGAGAACCTTCCCCATCCAGTCTTGACCATATTCTCTTGTGACTTTTAGGACTTGGGAGAGGGACAGATCCTGCTTAAGTCCATTAGAAAGTAGAGGTGGAGCAGGATAGGTGTGAGAGGCAGGTAGGAATTTGTCCTGGGAGAGGTGTACGTAGAAGGGGAGCAGAAGGTCAAGTAGGCAGTCATGTAATTTTGGGGTTAGCTTTTAGCTTTACAGAGCTCATAAGCAACCTCCAAGCTGTGGCTGGAAAAGGCTGGAAAGGGAGGTGTGGAGGAGACTTACCAGATGAGTCTGGAATCACATCTTCTGTGTCCTTGCAGAGAGTTTATCTGCAGACCTGAATGCCCATGCTTGTGTGTTGTCCAGGGCTCTGTTTCATGGCAGGGTTGCTTGGGATGCTATTCCTGATCACAGGAGAGAGCAGTGAGCCATTTATAGTTGATGAGTTTTTTCTTTGAGGAAAAGTGGGAAGAGAGATGTTCCTGCGTTTATTGACCGTCTGCTGTGCTGTGTGTGCTTGTTACTGAAGGCAAGGTCAGAGGAGTTCATCTTGTCTCTCAGTGTGACACACACGGCCTACTTGGCACAACTTCTCGTTTCATTGTGCCTCAGCAATGACAGCATCTAGGTTGTCTGCTCAGCATGTCTGAATCATTGTCAGCTGCTGTAAATCCATGGGCTTTTTAAGGTCTCCAGGAAAGTCTTTATTCAGTAATAGAGCTCTCCCCTTCAGTCTCCTCAGTCTCCGATGAGTCAGTAGCCAGTGTGTGTGGTACAAGTGTAGGGCTGTCTGTGTCCTCATATCTGGTTTGAAATGTCATTGGTTTGCTGTGAAGTCCATGTGGTATTCCTTGCCCCCAATCCTCTGGCGAGGACAAAAGCCCCCTTGGGGACCTGAACTGGGCTGGAGGGTCTGTGACAGCTGAAGATGATTCAGAACCATACTGGAGACAGCCAAAGCCATTTGTTGTCAAGAAGTACAGCTCACTGGCTGCAGTAATTATTTTTTTTCTTCTCCTTTCCCACAGGCTGTACATGCTCCTCTCTTTTCAGCCCTTCTTGTTAATAGTTTAGCATCAATGTTTTTCCCTTGTGCCACACTTCATCCCAGGCCCTGTCTGTTCTGCCTTTTGCATCATGAGCTTAAATAAAATTGCTTTTCTTAAAACTTCTGGGAGCTATCCCCTCCCTAATTGGCAGCATACGTTATCTCATCATTCCTTGCCCTCCTTAGCCCTGTTTCTTTTCTCTCTTATCAGGCCCTCACTAGGTTTCTCCTCTCTTGTTCATCTCACATTGTGTTGAAGTTCCCTGCAAATGGCTAAAAGGCTGAGAGGCAACCTTATAGCAGCCTGTTAGAATCTGCAAGGAGGTTCTCCAAAGACAGACCCACTTCTTGCAGTGGTGAATGACAGGAGGACAAGAAGCAGCGGGGATAAGTTGAGAGAAGTGAAGTTCTCAGTGGACTTAGGGGGGAAAATAATGGAGAAATCAGCAGTGGGGATAAGTTGAGAGAAGTGAAGTTCTCAGTGGACATAGGGGGGAAAATAATGGAGAAATCAGTCAAGCATTGAACAAGATTGATGAGAGAAACTGTGTGCTCTTCATCAGAAACGCAGCTAGGTGGAGCCTTGAGCTGGTCTGGCGTTTTTGCTGACCCTGCTTTGAACAGAAGACTGAACCAATGACCTCCTGAGGTCCCTTCCAGCCCAAGTAATTTTCTTCTTCTAAGTTTTTTCCTTGCCTTTGTTCTCATTGTCCTCTCCACCTATTTCAGGCACAATACCATCTTGGTGAATTATCTTTCTAGCTGAGATAATTATCTCTCTAGTTGAATTTCAGTTCAACATCCCCAGGACTTATTTTTTCCTGCTAACTTAAAATCTCAGCCTTTTATTCAGACTTCTGCCTGCTAACATCTACTTATCAAGCTTGGTTTAGATGCAGCATAATTAATCCCTCTCTCCTCAAGCACATCCCCTTGATTGCTAAACCGTCATCTATTCTGCTGCTCTTCTGCCTAATCCAGATGTTCTCTGCAATCCTACAACTGGTTTTGCAGGTTGCAGAGAGGATCTAAAAAGCATTTCAGTCATCCAGACTATTTTGGCTGTGTCTGCCTGAGTTTGTAGAGAGCTGAACTCAGTGAATTTCCTGTTGTTTGCAGAAGGTACTAAAACCACACTGATCTCACTTTTAAAATGCCAGTACTTCAGTGTTTTTCAAAGCGTGGAGAATGAGAGAGAGCTGTCATTTTGATGTTCAAGAAAACACTGCAGAGCTCAAAAGAGATGTGTTTGAGGCTGCCTTCCATAAAAAAGGCTTCATTCTCAGCAGTCTGGCAACACACGCTCTTAAAATTTTATTCCAAAATGACTTGCTAATGATGACACAGATTACATTGTCTTTAAACAAATATTTGCTCTACACTGTACAATTTTACATTCTTCTGAATGCAGCTGCAGGAATGATGTCCAGTTGTATAACATTCCTGTTGCTATGAAGTAACAAAAATAAGTGCAACTATTTATCTTGGATGTCTGAAAAACATTTTTTGACATTTCTTGCACAACATTTGTTTGAGTCTGAGTCATAATGCAGACTCTTATAATTAGTGCACTAACTTCCATTAATTAGGCTGACACTTAATTGGATCTATAAAAAGCAACCATGACATGTCTGGTTTTAATCAATTACTGCATACTTCAGTCTGGTTCATGACTGCTGCAGTGATTGTTAATGACTTTGTCTTACTGGCAGGCCAAATACATCAACTCTGTAGGTACAACAGTGAGTCTAGAGTTGCTTGGCTAGTTGGAGCTTTACAGCCACATGGATATACTGTTGGTCCTTTTTTCCTCTCCACATTTTGGGGAGGGTAAGCAGGTAATCTGCTAGCAAGCATGGTGAGTGTGTGCTGAGGTTAGCTGCAGTTCAGCTATGTTCTGGGATCCTCACATGCAGGGCTGAATGCAATCCCTGCAATCTTGGACTGTGTGTTCTTTGTCTTATATCCTTGCTGTAAAAATCAAGTGCAGGGAGCAAGAGAAGAGACAGTTTTATGCTCATCTGGTGAAACGTGTCCACAGCTGAAATTCTTGGTCCTCATTTTACAGGTAAGCTAAGTTGAACCAGTGTCTTGAATCAAGTGCATAGTCCCTTTTCCTTCTCTGAATACCTGATCATCCCTGTTCCAGTCAGTGGTAGGTGCTGTAGGGTCTGTGGCAGGAGAACCCAGCATCCACGTGTGTGGGGGGCCTTGCAGCTCCACTGCACCTGTGTGCCTGGACAATGCTGTGAGAGCTGCAGGGGTTTAAGAAGCTGTGGCTTTGTGAGTGACAGTACTGGCTGTCACAACCCTCTGCCCACATGTTCCTCTGCCGTAGTAGCCACGTTTGTGGTGACTCCTGGAAACTTATTTTACTTTGTGACTGAGGCAGGCAAGAAGCCTGTGGGCAGCTCAGCTCGCCATCAGTGGCAAAACAACACCTTGGCAAACTTAATACCCTATGAGAGCATGAACCTGCCTTGTGTCCAGGCTGCAGCTCCTGCTTCTCAAGGGGACTCCATGCCTCAGGAGATGGCTCCAGGACGAGATGTGAAGTCAGGCAACTTCAACCCTATTTGCTCCCACAGCTTTCCTTGAAATAGATGCACAAATCCATTAGCACATGCCCTGAAGTTCTTCGATTTGCTGCCATTGTACTAAAGTAGAATAGAATATAGAAACGTGTTGTAGTCAGCTGTAACATGTTGCATTTTATATGGATTTTAGTAATTTTTTTTATACAGTTGCTTACTTTGTTTAGTTACTGTAGAATTTGAGGCTTTGGAGGTTTTAAATAGTTACACCCAAACTTTGGAATGTGGCCTGAACCATGACTCCCTTTGCTCAGTAATGCACCCACTGATGCTTTTTTGTGTTGTGATTGATACTTGCAGAACTCATATAATCAATGTTCATCTGAAAAAATGAAAAAAAAAAAATTAATTATCCTCTTCCTGGCTGTTATAATGCAATTTTTATAGAACATGGGTTTTTTCCACTTTGAAAGGAAAAAGATTTAACCCAGTTGTTCCCTCCCAGTGTGTTGGTAATGTATTTTAATGCCTTAGAGTAGGAGTCAATGGGATGATTAAGTTTGAAAAACATTTTAGCTACCTGTTTTATTTAAATCTTTAGAACATTTTGTATCACTCCTTTGTAGAATATCTCTGTTAGCTAGAGAATGGGAAATGATTATTTGAATAAATCCTCAACTACTCTGGTGGCTTTCATCAACCCAGCTTGAGTTTTCATTGCTAATCAGCCATTTTATTGACTTTAATTAGAAACAATAATATCAAAACTAGGACAGAGCAAGACTCCACTGACAATGAAGTACAACACTTGCATAGAAGGGTGGAGGACCCAGGCTGATGAGGTCTTTCAGCCTGGAGCAGATGACTTGTATGGCTCTGAGTAACTCTTAATGTCCTTTGTCTCAGTTTTCCCGTGTTCTCCTGCCATCTGTAGACTAACAATCCAGGGTCTAGCTCTGCTGAGAGGTTTAATAAACAAACTTCTGAGTGCTTTGCCAGATAATTAGGGTATATAACACTTTGTTGTTAATTACTCGAGTGTGCCTGGATCATATCCAAGCAGAGGGGGATGACCTGGGAAGGATCCTTGTCCCATCTTCTGTTTTGTGCTGCTGAAGCTGGAGCAGAGGCTGTGGCAAGGGGAGAGCAGGTCCTGGAGCGTGGCAGGAGGGTGCTGTGCACATGCAACCTCGCGGGCATCATGGATCCCTGCCCTTTGGAAGTTGCAGAGAGAGAAGCTGCTGCATTGCTTCACTCTGACTGGCTGCAGGGGGAAGTTGGCACTTCCCGGTCCCTGTCTGGGAACTTAGACAGCTTTCTTTTTTTTTAATTTATGTATTTATTTTTGGCTGCTTACAAAAGGAAGTACAATCCCATCTCGTTGCAGCATGAGCCAAAACCTCAGCACTCAGCACACCAGCTCTGCTGCCCAGGCCTGAGCCTCACATACTGCTACAAAAGTCCTTGTCAAGATGCAGCTTTTCTCATCTGCATTTCCCCAGAGGGCAAGCAGAAATGGCCTGTGAGGAGTCTTTAAAAACTCATTTTTCTGGGTAAAATTCAGCCCCTTCTGCTGCCTTTTCAACAGAAATGTATATTTTCATTGGGCAGAATACAAACCACCAGACAACAGTAATGGGAGCATTATTTTTGCACTGAGGTTAAAACCCAGATATTGCTGTCCAACTCTGACAAGTATTTTTTAACACAGTCTACCTAGCTCAAGGATTATTCTGAAAAATAAGCTCAAAAATATTCTGTCTCTTGTCCCCACTGCTGGGCATCTGTACCTCGCTATCATCATTAGGAGCTCTGGGCTTCCAGCTTCTCCAAAAACTAGACCTAGGAAACATTGGGCTGATATTTTGTATGGTTGCCTTGTGTATGTGGTTTTGTGCACAGGGCCAGAGCATCTTTCAAAATACAAATTTCAGCATCCCTGAACAATCCCATTCATGTTCAGGTCAAGCACTGCAGCTAACTGGTGCATCCTGGCAGCTGAGCAAAGTCACCTGCTTATTTCAGTGGAGCAGGCAGGTCCTCCATGCTCAAAATGAATATGGTCGTGCCAGGACAGAGTGGAATTAAATCAGATGGCTCACTTTATTAACTTCTTTCTTTCCTAAGAGAAAGGACAATGGGTAGATAAACTCCTGGGCTTCAGGGTCACCTTGCTGAGGGTTTCTCCCTCTCTGCTGACATTGTGTGTTCTTTTGTGTTTGGGTTAGAAGTTATTGTTTCTAGATTTTCTTGCAATCTAGATTTTAGTATGTGTATGGCAGGGAGGAGTTGGTGGATTATAGTGCAAGGGAGCACCCTGTGTTGAAGGGTTACATGCTGTATTCGTTTAGCATGGCCAAAGATGAGATTTGGCACAAGTCACTGTTCAGCTTAACTTGTCCCTGCAGATAGTGCCAGAGTAATCAATGCACGTGCTGTATTTGGGGGTGACAGCAACAGCACCATGAAAATTAATTCTTCCCCCTCTGCCATGTTGGTAGTGTATTTTTATGGCTTACAGCAGAAATCACAGGGGTGATGAAGTTTTGAGAAACATCTTTGCTCCTTGTGTGTACTGGTGTGGTTTAGTGCTTAGCCCTGAGTCACAGGAACCAGCTTCTGCCTCCAGCTGTGTCACTACTGTGTGGTGTGACCTTGGCATTGGTTGTAAGCTGACTGTGCAGGGATTGCATCTTCTTGATTAATAGCCTTGTTCAGAGTTATATGCCCTTGGTTCGACAGCACAAATAAGTCTTTATTACCTTGGTAGCAGCGTGGAGTCCTGGCTCAGAAAAGGAGCACAATCCTTTCCTGGCTTGGGAACCAACAGCACAATTAATTCTATTTGGATTGCGCCATAAAAGGGGCCAGTAAGGAAGAGACGCTGAGGCCTACAAACATTGCATGAGTTTAATTAAAAGAATGATTTGAAGCAGCTTTGGGTACAGATACTTATTACTTCTCTATTGGTTCCTCTCGCTTCCTCTGTAATGAAGTGTCAATGAACTCGAACAAAGTGAGCTTTCATTCTGCATGGCAGAGAGCTCCCAAAGGTGGCTGCTTCTGGAGACTGTTTTAGTAGTGTGTGAAATAAAGGTGAAAGGGGGGAAGTTTCTCCCTTCCTGGCTGTTCATAGGGCGGAAAACACATGTGTGGCCTGTGCAGCAGTGAGCCACCCCCATCCATGCAGAGATGGCTGTGTCCCAGCAATACTTCCAGGTACTGCTTTGGTGTCCAGAGGGACTCCTGGGAGCCTGTAGCTAAAAGTGGCTGGGCCCTTCACTGGGCTGGGGTGAGAAAGCTCAGCGATTTGCAGGATGGGGCCCTGGCTTTTGATGCATTTCAGTGTGTTGGAAGGAGTACTGTGGGTATTCTCTTGGCCTCCACATTAAGCTCTCAAATTTTCCCAGAGAACTGGGCAGAGGGAAATAACAGTCACAGAAAGGGAGCAATTAATTAAGCAGCTCTGTGCCTTCTTGTGGTGTCGACCCCAGCAGTGCCTGTGAACTGCATAAATGCACTCAGGCTTGCTGTCCAGAGCTCTGATCTGGGCAAAGCTGACTGCAAAAGGACTCGTTTCAAAGCCTCTCTTGTATTCTTTGGTAGCACGTACAAGGAGAGTGTTACAGACATTACTGCTCTGCCTGTAATGGCTAGGGAAAAAGGCTCAACAGATTAGTGGGCTTTTTTTTACCTCTCCTGTGTGTATGCTTTTGTTGGAGATGAGGAATTAGCACTACTGATTTTTTTTTAAAGACTCGTGAGTGCCCACAACCCAAACTGACCTAGGCACTTTTGGTGACTTAGACAGAATTTTCAAGTTATTTTTAAATGCTGGAAGTCTTGCAGAGGTCTGGGAATGTTAAATGATTGATTATTTGCATCATAGAGCATAGGAGTCACAGCCCTGCACTGAGGCTCCATTGTGCTAGGTGCTGAATGCACAGAGAACAAAATGACTGGGTTTGCTCTCAGTACCATGAAATCGGAGCAGAGGCAACTCCCATCCTTCTTTTCTGATATATCTGTGCATGCTCAGTGTGATACAGTAGTAACAAATCACAGATATGTTTTTTATAGCAGATGAAGTACAAATAAAGACTTGATTTGTATAATGGGCATTTGCTTAACATCTTGAATGGCCGGGCACAGTAAACAGTATATAAATGCCTAGATGGAAAATAATTGTTCATGCACAGGGCTGATAACAGTGACTATGTGTACTTTCAGCTGTGTTTCTCTGTTATGTCCAGGCCTCTGGTCAGTGCTACAGTGCTGTTACCAGATGACTTGTATTTACTGCTCTCCTTTGATCGCTTTGCCAGCGTGACATCTGGCTAGTTTCCCTTTGCCAAGGTCCCAGGATCCTGGGGAAGTTCTCACAGTTACTCGTGTCTGTCTTTCCCCTTTACAGTTAGCCTGAGAAGTGAATGATTCCTCCCCTCCCTGCAGGTGGGGGTTTATTTGATGGGGAGGGGGGCTAGGGGGGGTGAGTGTTGTTTTTCCCTTTTCTCAAGGGTCAGAAAACTCAGCCCCACACGAGCAATGTTAGGTTCTACAGGCTATCACAAGGCCCTTATATTTACTGTCACTTTGAGGTAGTCCATAGAGTCACAGTGGTAATAGTTTGTTTTGTAAACATAGGTGGTTCTCTGTGTGCAAGTGCCTAGAGCTGAGGAAAGACAGAAATTGGTTCCTGTGGGACTTGTTCTGCACTTGCCCTCCCTAAAAGCTGTCTTGGGCACAGAGAGGCTTTATTCTTGCAGTACAAAATTGATCTCTGACTATGAAGTGTTTTACCATGGCTGACATCTTGGAGCAATAAGAGGGTGGGGTTTTTTTATTTCTGATTACTTTTAGGTATCTTGCAGGCAGCAAGCCCCTTGGAAGATGAGTAACTAGTCATCATGCTTGGGCTGCTGATCAGTGGGAAGTAAATGCAGTTCAAATTGCTCTTGGTAGCCTGTGTTGCTGGAGATTGTCCTGCCCCAGTAACCTACAGTAACTGAAGTGTCAGTGTCTGTGCATGACAGCCACTGAGAAATGTCTCTCCCTGAAGCCAGGCTGTTGCTCTGTGGGAAAGGATCTCATGCAAGCCAGCTAGTGTCACACTTCAGTTTTCAGTGTTACTTTGAAGCCTTCATGTCAGTGAGACATTAGAGACCTGCACATCATACTGAGCAGACCTGAATGAGTACTTACAGCAATTGTAAGGCTTTTCACAATATTTTCATCTTGTGTCTGATCCTGGCTCAGTCACAAACTGAACTTGTGACTAAACTCATTTATTTAAGAAAAATTCTTTCTTTACCTGAAGGGCCTTAAATTGAAATATTTTAGCAAAACCCTGAAACATGGGGGCAGGTAGAGCAAGAACCTGCCTCTAACTCCTGTTTCCCACTGCAGGCCAACCTCCACAACCTGGAAAACAAAAACTTTTGACTGGTTCTGCCTTAAACATATGATTTTGACTGCATGACTCACTATTTTGTATTTGTTGTTTGTATTGCTATAGCAGTTGAGGCTCTTAAACTTTGGATCTGAGACCTTGTTGTGCCAGGTGCTGTTAGGAGCATGGGAAAAAAAAACAAACCAAGAAGGCCATGTTAGGAAGAACATGAATTTCTGCATAACTCAAGACAACAGGTGGCTACAGATGGGGGATTACAAGGAACTGATGAAATAATAGTGAATGACCTGTGCAGTGAGTAATAGTCTTGGTACATCACTTATCGAAACATTGCAGAGGTTTTGTAGATGCTACAGCAAAGGGGAGTTTGAAGGAGAATGATGGAGTAACAGAAGTTTACAGTAACATCTCAGCAAGTGAGAAAGGCAGCAGAGGGAATAGTGGCATGCTGAAAGTGATGCTTGAAGGAAGATGTTTGCTGCAAAATCTAGTTAGTTGTTTGTGGATGTTGTGGTCATATATGAGAGAGTACAGATACAAGAGCCAAGTGCAGACAGAAAGTGTGTTTTTTGGAGGAAGGAAAACAGAGCCATGGGAAAAAGAAACCTGCAGGCAGGCTATATATTCAGAGTTTTGCCCTGAAACTTTTGGTGTGTTTGCTATTAGCAATTCAAGGAAAAAGAAAGTGCTGTTTCTTTGGATCATAACCTTTAACCAACATGTGACATGAGGGAACAGATGAGTGAAACAGAATGTGTGTGTTCCTTTATTTGTAGCACAGATGTCTCCATAAGGGGCAAAGGAAAAATGCTGCTTTTTGTAGTGTTGTTTATTTAAACTTCAGTTTAACAAAATTAGCCTGTTCAGAAACTTCAGTGAACGTCCTTTTTAAGTTGAAAGCTTGCAGAGCAAGATGCAAGTCAAATGCCAGCCCCAGCAATTAGCATGCATCCTTTCATGAGTGTCAAACTGTGCTTAATCTCTACTGATCGGGTTCTTTTTCTCCTGCATGCTGTCTGCAGCTAAAAATAACACCAAGTTAAAGATGTACCAAAGTTAGCAGCTGCCCAGTTCATGGTTTTTCTGAAGCAGCTTGCTCTCTTCCCCAGTCATGGTTTTTCTTCCCATGAAGCATGAGAGGAAACATAGATGTCGCAGCATGTATTTGGGAAGCTCTCACTGGCTTGAGGGTGTCCAGGAGCTTATGTGCTCGTAGATCACAGTGTAAAAGGTATTGCTTGAGGTGCAGCTTCCCACATAAAATCAAAAAGGTGTGCTGGTGTTTGATAGGAAGGTTTCTCATGAAGGAAGTGGAAACATAGCATGACATGACTGCAGAACAAGAGAGGATGTATTTAAATATACTCCCCAGAAGGTGGTTAGAGAAATGCATTGGCTGCTTCAGCATTAAATGCTCTCCCCATGTGTTCTCTGCAGTAGGGACCCCTCTCAGCTGAGCCATTTTTAGCTGTGTGAAAGAGCCCAGTTATTTATCTCCATGGCTCTCTGAGCAATGAACTTCTCTCGTACCACTAGAGGGGGACTGCACGCCGTACACCTCCCGTCCTGCTGGGCCTCACTGGAGTTGCTGGGCTGGTGGGCACTGAGGGGTGGCCACCAGCCCAGCAACTCCAGCTGCACGGCCCACTCTGCTCTGGTGAGCACTGGGGTTTCACAGCACCTGTGAAGGTCAGGCATTGCAGGCAAAGAAGTGTAAAGGCACATGGATGAGGATAGCATGATTGGTATAGTATCTACATACTTCTCTAGTTATCCAGTTCTGCAGAATGTTGGGTTTTATTCCCACACAGTTACAAAAAGTGTCCTGAGCATGACTTGTGTTCAGAGAAAGCTGAATAGTGTGTGTGTGCAACATCTCTGAGTCACAAGGTGTGAATAACCTCTCTCCACACCTGGATGAAGGAACATAGCAGCAGCTTATTCAGCAGTGCCATTAAACTGGTCAAAGATGAAATGGAAACATGATTGTTTCTAGATGCTGGGAGAAAAGTGAGGGCTTTAGGTGTAACAGGGTGTAACAGTCCCAGTTGTGTGCTGGACCTGACCTGCCTGTTCCCTGCTGCTTTGCAGGGCTTTTACTCACGTGTTCACCTTTGGACCGACGTTCCGAGCGGAAAACTCGCAGAGTCGCCGGCATCTGGCGGAGTTCTACATGGTGGAGGCTGAGCTGTCCTTCACTGAAAGCCTTCAGGACATCATGCAGGTGGGCACTCCAAATGTCTATGCAGGACTGGTAGCAGTGTTTCTTCCTCCTGTGCTCCCTGCCCTCAGGTGGGGTCACCGCCCCTCTCACCCTGTGTGAACCAAGTAGAGGTTGCACAGGTATTTCCCAAGGAGGAGGGTTTGCTCAGCAGAGATGAGGCCATAGAGAGGATTTGGAAGGGAAGATACAGGTGCACACAGCCCTCATCTGAATGGGAAGCTCCACAGTTGCTGTATTGCCAGGGAACGTAAATGTGCTTGACTAATGCTAATGAGTGGCACTCTCCCTTTCAAAATGTTCAGCACCTTTCCACTGAGTGAGCAGTGTTTATGCAGTGTGCTCTGTAAAGGCCTCCTTGAAATCTGCATTGAAATCTGAAGAAGAAACAACATACACTGTTCTGGCATACACTGTTCACTGTGGCTTTAGCAGAAGGCTGGAGGAAATCCTTTGTCAGCTGGTTTTTGATTTTTAAGGATTGACCTCTCAGATGCAGTTTAACCACATGATAGATGCCTATACACCTTACTAGTCTCAGCATAAGCCAGCTTATACCCAGTAGGACTTGTATGTAAACATATACACTCTCTCATTTATCAGATAAGCTCTGTGGAAAGTGATTGAAAAAATAACCTTATAAAGAAAAACACCTGAGGCACTGGCTGAAGATTTACAAAATAACATCCAGGTGGTGGTTTCTTCAGCATGGGTCATAAACAGTGCTGAAGCAGCATGGCCTGAGAGCGCAGTTGGTGTGCTCTGTGTGCTGCTTCTGAATCTGGGATGTCTGCATGACACTGGGCTGTGTGGACTGATCCATTGGGAGTCTGTGCTCCATCATGAATAGCATCCTCCTCTTTAGTCTCTCCTTTTCTCCACAGCTTCGGGTATTCTTAGAGCACAGCCTCTGTATATGTACACACCTTAATTCCTGAGCCCCCTTGTTTCTCTATGTAATCAGGAGTCAATTGAAATCTTCACTGCTTTTATCTGGTATAGTAAGCAGGGTCTTCTGTTGAGTGGTGTTTGAGCCCTTCAACACAGAATCAATATACCTTGTGTGGAAAACCTTAATTTCCTGGTTTTGAAGTATAAACAGCCAGTTCAAACAATTCAGAGAATTAGATTTGAGAACTGTTCTGGAATTTGTAAGGCTTTTATTTGTAGAGAAAGGAGGAACTTTCCCTCTCAATTTTTGCCTTTGTTGTTGCTAAGTATCTTGTGAAGTTTCAGCTTGTGCTCTCTTTAAATCTGCCCTCTGTCTCAAAGTCTTTGACAAGCACCTTTCCCTATAACAGAAAGTCTCCTAGCAGCCATTATTTTGCATTTCTCATAGTGAGTATGTATTGCAACAGGCTTAATTTTGTGGTGTTCTTACTTGGGGAAGTGGAGTTCCCACTTTGTTTATTTTTAAACCATTGAGCAATCTCTCTTACAACAAAACAAACAAAAAACCTCAATCAACAGAAAACCCTGCTAGTTGCTCTAAAACCTAAGTGTCTCTCCTGGCGTGACTGACCTAAATTCAGTGTTCTCTTATGTATCTGCCCATCGGGTATTTTGTCTGTTTGTTATCATCTGCAAGTTCTTTATTCAGTGAAAAACGCCCAGTTGAAAGCCTTCAGGGCTCTTGGCCAGGCTTATTATCTGAACTTTGTCCTCACATAAGGAGCTGGATTGTTAAAATTTTATTTTTAAAATTGCTATTGGACATTTGGACTAAGTATCTCTCACTTGAGCAAGTTACTGTGCTGGGAATGCTCAGCTTCTTCAGGGACATCTTGAAGTATTTGCTTATACACCATTAAAGAGCCTTGCTACAAAGATGTGTATGTTTACCATTCACTGGTGAGGCTTGAGATCTTTCAGCCAAAGCTCCAAAAGAAACATAATTTTCATTATGAAAAAAAAGGGAAAAAAGGAGACTTAATAACCAAGCTACATGTATTTGGGAACAAAGGGCCTGAAGTCTTAGAGCAGCGGCCTTTTTTGCCCTCTGTAATTGCACAGAGTAGAGCTCAGTTATTCCTAAATTAGTAGCACAGTTCTTGTGAAGTCTCATGTGTCTTAATCATGCAATCTAAATTTCTGTTCTGTGCCAAAATGTGTTTTAGTGCTACAAAGAAGCTTCTACTCTCACAGTGCTGGTTTCACAATACTTTCTGTGGAAAGTCCCATGTGCTCAGTGCAGTACTTCACGCTGCATGGCTGAGTGGTAGTATTTCTGCTTTAGTGTGCAGGGTACATGTAAGGGTATCTAAGGAGGGACCTCTTTTCTCCTCCAAAATGGGTGAGAAAGAGAAGGATTTAGAAAAAGGTCAGACAGACAGGAGAAGAGGTACAGTTGTGGAAGTGTCTGGAACCCCTAGAGCCATCAGCCCCCCAGTACCTGAATTGGTCATCCAATTTTTTTGTCCTCTGAGATTCCTGTTATCACTCCCTCCCTCTCTCTTCCCTGCTGTGTCATGTAGGTGTATTTGTAGGCCATTATCTTCTATTTTTCATTCCACTGTATCAGCAGCGCAGTATATTTAAAGGATCCCACTTCACTCATGACACTAATGGAGTCTCAAAGAGGCCATATGATACAGTCATTATTGAATTTCATCAAAAGCACATACAATGCCATGGTAAAAAAGGCATTATTTAGGCTGTAAAGTTAGGAAATGCAAGAAGGAAGTTTTCCTGAGGGCATTGTCAGGGGTTTATGCATAGTGTTAGTCTTCCTTAACAAGATTATATCCTAGCACTACTGTCTCTTTAAGGGATGGAGAATATTTCTCTTTAGGATGGGGCATACAATTTAACACTCAGTATTTGAGCTGTGTCCTGAGGGCAGGAGTATTGTCTTCCACTGGTTATGTACTTCATCAAAATTAATTTGCTGTCATTACAGCCGAGTGACATGGAGCGTTATTACCTCCATTTTACAGAGGGCAGTTCAGGCATGAAATGAAATACCCATTCTGGATGTCAGCTTTAGAGAGCTTGTATCTAAAACATGTATGTGGTTTGATTTCCAGACTAGTTTTCACTCAGCATTCTGTCTTCAGTACCAAATCTGAGGCACTTGGGCGGGTCTGACTGCAGTCTTGAGGGAGCAAACACTGGTAATCACATGAGAAGGGTTCTCTTCCCTAACTTTTATCAGCATTCAGCTTCAATGGCCAGTGGAGCAGTGGTCTGGCAGACAAGTCTCTTTCCTTGCACAGCAACAGCATCTCTCTAAAATGGGGCCTGAGCTGTTGGTTGTATTGCTGAGAGGAGATTTTATGACCAAGATCAGATGTGAATCTTCCCCTCTGTGTGTATGTGCACCCGTAGAGTGGGTGTGAGCAAGCATGGAGGCAGCAACAGTGGTCCACTGGTGAGTGTTTCATATGTAAGGAGCCTGTGACCTACACTGCATCCATATGCATGGCCCAGGTAAATATATACATAAAAATCCTGCTGGCAGGTCATGTGATCTTTCTTATGTAATCTTTCTTACGTAATAAAAAGGATGATTTGAACTTTTCTTGGAGAGCACAGCACCTTCAATTGCTGCTGCTGACTTTTACTGCTGTTTTATTGATGATTTGCTCTGTTTCAACTCTGGTCATAATTTTATTTGGGAAGAGGATCAGTTGCAGTATCAAAAGATCCAGGGGAAAACTAAGCAACACCCTTGGGAGCTGCTCCTAATCAAAACTGAACTGTTAACCATTAAACAATAGAGGGTTGCCACATTGGGGAAGGCCAGTGTTGAAACTGCTGAAGTTTCAAACGTGAAAATCAAAAGAGAAAGGCTAAAAGGGTTGAGGGAAGGGAGAAAGCTTTAACCTCTGTTCTCCTTGCTTGCCCCCCTACCAGCACAGTTTCCACACCACCATTGTGAAGCAACCACATTATTGGGCTTTTGGAACATACAGGGTCCCACCTCTGAGATGAGCTACTTGCTGTGCTTCCAGTGCCTTTTTTCCCCTGTGTAAGTCTCCTGTCAAACATGTATCTTTCAGAATATGTTCAAACCAATCACTTCACCTATATCTCACACTCATGTGTTCCTTTAAACCAGCAAGCCAGTGATTTCACTTCTCCACTCATTTTTCCTATAGCCGACTTTGAAGTCCTTTATTATGCTATCTGCTTAAAGACATAAATTCTCAATTTGAGATGTTTTTCCCTCCTTTTTTTTTCCATCTACTGTTTGTGCCTAGTGCTTGTTTGGCATAAATAAGAGCAGTGAGGAGGACCGTGTATGACCCACGTGTCTGTCTTTTTTGCCAGGATAAAACCTCAGTCTCAAACCTGGAAATATTTCTCAGATTGTTTTTCCCATACCACCCACATCTTTTTTCCACAAGAGGAAGCTGCTTATGTTGAATGCTGTGGGAACCTAATTGTTACTTTATCGCACAGTGAGGGAAAAAAGTGCTAATTAAACAACATGCCTTTCCAAAACCAGATGATACTTTCATTTTCTAGAAAGAGGAAGCTTAATGTAAAATCCCTTCGTCTCTGCCTGGTGAAACCAGATGAATTGCTAAGAAGTTTTCTAATTTCATTTGCATAAGCCTTTTTCTAGCTACTTTGAAGAAAGTTCAAAGCTGACTGTTTGGTTATTTGCCACTCAGCAGCAGGAATGCTGGCTTTTCATTTCCTCTGTGTTTGAGTACCAGGAGGCGTAAAACTGTTCATCTGCATATGATAATGCTGTTCCCTTATTTGCATCTTCCCTTTTTTTAAAAGGAGAGCCCAGGTTGATGCAGGAGTCTTGAGTCTGAGTTTGGCTCAGAGGAGTCCAAATGGACTGCTTTACCAGCTCCACTAGGCTGGTGGGATGCAGAGCTTGTTCACCAGCACAGAGCAATGTTTCAGCAGCTTGGGGCAGGTGTGAAGAATGTTCATCTAAGCATAAGTTTGATCAACATGCCTGAAATCTCATCTTGGCTATGTCAGTAGCCCAGCTGCTTTGTTTCTGTGCCTTGTGTTCCTCTTACCCTATAAGATCTGGTTCCTTGTAAGGCATAGACCTACTGCTTGTTCTTGAGGTCTGCTGACTGATCTTTCCACAGGTTCATCTTTCCACAGTCACAGGCTTTGTGGTGTCTAGGGGCTGCTGCTCACCTAGATATTATTAGTGGAAACTTCAGTTCTCTCAACTCTGCAATTAATGAAGCAGTTGTTACGCTCACAAAAAAACCCCAAACAACAAAATAAAACAACCCCCCCCCCCCAAAAAAAAAATAACACTGACAAAAAAAAAATCAAAAATCCACAACCAACCAGGAATGTGCCAGAACTTTGAGATGCACTTTGTTTGGAAAAACCTTGTCCCATCCCAGGCTGAGATTACATGCAGCCCATTGCTCTGTTTTGACAAAGAAAATGAGACTAGGAGGGTGATTTTGAATAAGAGGTAGGATGATCAGTTGATACCACAAGTGTCAACTACCTGCTTTGTGCTGGTGTAAGACTACAGGGAGTCATGGGAACTCTTAGTCTGCGCAACAGCAAGTGTCTTGGATGGTCTGCTTTGCTTAGCCAAAAGAGAGAGTGACTCTTAAAACAGGTTGATGAAAATGCAGCAGCATCCCATGTGGGGGCTTTTAATGGCATTTTAATTTCTTAATGAGTGAAGCCCGTTTTACTGGCTAAGTATATCCAAATTGGATGATAATGTCATTTAGTTAATCCACATTCGTTTAGGGAAATGGAACCACATCTTTTTAGTTTCTCAAACATCCCTGCATTGATGTGTCCTTTGCTTTAGCTCTCTACTCATCTTGTACATCTTCACTTTGCCGTTACTGCACAGAGTCTCTCTAGCTGAGATCTGTTTGATGGGCTTGCTCTACACATTGCATGTTTATTCTCTTTCCTTCAGTTTTGCCTTTTCTAACAACAAAGCATAAATCTAGAATTGTTCATTACAGGACAGATGCCTCACTAAGAACTAATCTGAAACCAGACCCACAAATGGTTGTAACATGTCTGTGGCTAGCCAGGGTTGCTGCTTGAATATTTTAGCTGTGATTTTTTCCACTGGAGATACCTGACTGAAGATACTGACTCCATCAGCCAACACTGAAACCCTAAACCCATAGCAAAAATTAAGGTTCCAGTCCTCTTCAGCTACTAAGCAAGCCTGCTAATTAGGAGTATTGGTGAGGTGGTTCCCTCTTATGCAGTCTTGCCATGCAGAAGGACAGAAACTCCTTCTGTACTCTTTGGCTGATGTGTACCATCTTTCATCTAAAGTCTGGGACACCTAAGCAATGTTCATTTTTCATGCATTCCTTTTTTCTCTATTAGGTTATGGAAGATCTTTTCAAGACAGTGACAAGCACTGTGCTCTCCAAATGTCCTCGTGATGTTGAGCTTTTTCATAAATACATAGCTCCTGCACAGAAGGTAATGCATGTGACAGGAAAGAACTGCAATCCTGTCATGTGTTTTGCGGGTTCTTGGCTATAGGAACACTTAATTTGTTTAATTTTTTTTTTTACTGTGTTGTCCTCTGTTAAGAAACTGAAAAGCTAAATATCACCTTAAGCTTAAGTGATTGTTCAAGCCAACAGAGAGAGAGAGCACAATTTTGTGTAGCTGGTAGCAGGTGTGGTAGAACTGTAGTTGTCACTTCATCTGGTAGCCTCTGAATCATCAGCTTCAATAATTGGGTACCCTTTTAGCACTGAATGGCCAGGAGTGGATTTTGACCCATAGCTATATCAGAATGCAATCCTACAAATTACAAAATAGAAGGAGGTCACTTTCCTGAGTTTTTCCCTGAACCATAAAGGGTAGCTTTACATGTTTATGTTTTTCTTGTTTTGACCAAGGGCAGGTTGGAACAAATGCTGAAGCACAAATTTATGATGTAAGTACTATTTCAAAATGATCTTGCAGAGGGCTTTTGGGGAAAGAGTTCCTATTTTGCATATGTTCTTTTTCTTTCACAACTCAATGTCTTCTGGGTTAGCATAATGTCTCTAAAAGAGCATGAGCTGCAGTTCCCTTTTACTATTTGTCATGTATGCCCTTTCAGTTCTGCATGAGACTGACACCTGAATCTGCTGGCCTTTGGCTTTTGCTCCCCTGGACAAGATCCTCTCCTTCCAGCATGTACCTGCACATTGGTTGCTCACAGTCGTGCTTGGTTTTGGCTTTGATGCTCTGCTTTCATTCACACTTTCACTTCAGTGGCTCTCTTTATATGAAAGTATTTTATGACAGTTAACAATCTCAATTGGTTTTCTATTCCCAGTTGATTGTGCAGCTCCTAATCCCAGTTCTTTGTGCTAAAGAGCTGAAGGCTTTGGGTTTCCCTCACTGACCCCTGAGAGTGCCACATCCTCCCTACTCCTGCTTGTTTCTTCAAATGGTGGAGCTCTCGATTTATCCCACAGAACATTGCAGGCATGCTTATCCCAGCACTGGTTATCTTGTTAAGCAGCTACAGCCATACCTAGGCAACAGGATCATGATGGATCCCCCCTGTGCCTCTGCCTGCAGGAGCACCATGGGAGTCCTCAGTGAAGTTAGCATCTCTTTGGACCTAACTGATACTCCTGAAAGGACAAAATTGTGCTCATCTTCTCCCATGCTCCAAGGAAAAGGAGAGAGAGGACAGATCATCTCTTTCTCCCTCTCTGTCTCTCTCTCCACCAGCTGCTGGCAGATCTGGGCCATTCCTGGCTTACGCACATGCGTTACATGTGTTGAACCTGTGCCAGTGATACACCTCATTTGGTCTGTGGCCTCACATAACCCAAACATGTGGAGCAATATATTCCTTCTTGAGGTATTTCCTCCAGAAGCCTTCCCTGCTTTAGTTAAACCTTGTAATAGGGTGTAAAGAGCTTGTGCTCCTTAGGGAATTTGGTTAAGTGGATTAGCCAGTGATACAAGGATGAAATTATTGTGATCATGTTATTCTTTTCTTCTCTCTGTCCACAACATTTGGCTTGGTATGTGGAAAACTTGGCTGCCATATTATCTTCCATTGAGTCTTGATTTCCAGCTACCAAACCTGGAGCATTATTCACTGCACTTTTTCTGTTTGCTTTGCCATGATGCTGTTCTTTTGTGCTGGTGGAAATTGGTGGAGAATCTGCTCTCAAATCTGCCAGAGAAGTAGAGAAACATTGCTGCACGTAAATCTCATGGTTTTTAAAGTAAAGTGGAAACATTTGAGCTACAAGCCCTTTTGCACCCTGGGCTGTTATTTTTGCCTAACACACCCTGGACTAGAGCTGTGTCGGTGTAGCTATGCTGATGGGGACATATTGTTTTCTTTAAAAAAATCCACCCATTTCTATGAAGCAATTCCCTGCAGAGTTCACTTCTGACTAGAATGCAATATTGCAATAATGCAGAAGTGTTGAGAGCTTAGCACTTCCTGCCCTGCATGTAGCTGAAGCACAGGAAAACATAGGATTCTTGCATATTAAATGCTTTTTGGTTTCTGTCCAAAGAAGCATTGCTGGGAAGTCTGACATTACACACAAGTTGGCATGGTGGTGGGGAAATGCCTCCTTAATTTTCCAGCATGGCACTTAGCCAGAAAACTTTGTTGTTCCTTTCATAGTTATCTTAAAGACTTTTTTCTTCCTCTTGCAGAATTTCCTACAGTGAAGCAGTGGAAATTTTGAAGCAAGCTCCTCAAACTTTCACTTTCAAGCCAGAGGTAGGTCACTGCCAGCTGGTTTGTCCCTATGCAGAACCTGAATCTCTGTAGAATCTCGTTTCTCTCTCTGTCTCTCTTTCTTTGATACCACAAGAGTTGTTACTTTGCACAGATTATCTGCCTCCTGGGTTGTTTTGTTTGCTGGGTTGTAAATCCAGTGTAACTTTTGCCCTTTGGGGTTGAAATGGGAGCAGTACAAGGAGTGAGATGTGTAGCAGGAGAACATGTAACACTTGCAGGGAAGGAAGTGATGAGATTGCAGTTGAAGGACCAAGGCTTTAGCAAAGGCACTTCTCTTTCCTGTATGTGAGTAGTGCTGAGAGTGTTACAGATTCAGTAGCAATCACCTAAGAAGAGTTGCTGTAATAGATCTCAAGAAAAGGAAAGATAAGAGGATAGCACCAAAAGTTTGACAAGGATTAACAAACCAATACCATGTGAAAATGCCATGTAATGTAGATGTAGGTAAAGGGAATCCCTTGTCTTTCCAAAGCATAGATGTTGACTGGGAAAAAGAGTAACATGCTAGTCTTTCTAAAGCTATGAGGTTGTGGTTTGCTACAAATCATATTTTGCCCAATTTCAAATGCACACCCACTCCAGTATGGAACAGCATTTATGGTGGTGCTCATCTTATGTCTATAGTGTTTAATCATTATCTCATTATGATACTTCAAGGAAAATAACCCTCTGGCTGAAGCCACCCTCATAGCCAGTTGGGTAACTGTCTCATCTCTCTGCACAAGTGGGTGTAGAACCTCAGATCTTTTCTCTGTACTACCTGGATCTGAGACAGCAAACTTGGGATATTTTAATATGAAGAGAGTCTGGGAGAGGTCTGTTCCTCCCTTGCCCTTCCATTCCCCCAATATTCATTGGATGTCCTATGAACAGACTGGGGGTCTCAAGCCAAAAGCCACAGGATTTATAACATCCCTGGAAAAAAGGAAAAGTGAAGAGCATTGCAAATGTCCATCGTTTCTGATAACAAAGAATTGCTTAATAGGGTGCTAGGTTTTCTTAAGTGGGGATTAATGTAGCATGTAACAGGGCACAGCAGGGAAGAGAGTAATCAGCCTAGGAAAGCTGCTTTCTATACACCAAAGGTAATACTGGAATAAGGCTGGTTGGCTGGGTCGAGTAAGCTGGCTTTGGAGAGGTGCCTGTTTTCCTTTAGATATGAGCATGTGGTTTGGGGTTTTTGGGGCTGGGATTTTTTTTGCTTGTTTTGGGTTTTCTGATTTGATACCAGATGCTTGGGCTTGATACGATCAAGGGACAGGGACGATCTGGCCCTGTTCTGTTAAGTTAAATCATATTATTTTACATGCTTTGCTCTGCCTGAAAACTTGAGAAACTGTCTACTTCCCAGTGACCTGTATGAGAAGTTGCTTTGCTTGGTTTCATGCTATTCAAAGCAGCACATCTCTCTGTGTGCAGGGATTTTGCTGGGTCTCTTGCCATGGGCGAGAGGCACCAAAGCAGATTCCCAGGCCCCTTTTGCTGTCCTTACAGTGGGGCTGTGACCTCCAAACAGAACATGAGAAGTACCTGGTGAAGCACTGTGGGGAGGTTCCTTTGTTTGTGGTGAACTACCCATACGACCTCAAACCTTTCTACATGCGGGACAATGAAGATGGACCTCAACACACAGTGAGTCCATGGGTCACACCTCCACCACTTCCCTGTCTAGGAACATGTCTTGGCCTACTGATAGACATCATCTGCTGGGCCTGCTCCCAAGAAGTTCAAGATAAGATGTGACCATCAGGTCATCCTGTCCATTTTTTTTTCCTGTTGTAGAAGAAAATACCCAAAGCAAGAACAACAGGAGGAGGAAGATTCAAGGGTTGGGGCAGTGTTAACTTTTTACTTAATTGCCTTGAGACAAGTTTGCCATTGTTTATTTCTTTTCCTGGTAAACTTCTGTACTATTAAGTGAAAGGCCTAGAATTGGATGGCTCCAAGTAGTCTGTGATTCTCTTGTCATTCAAATGTAGTATCCATGTAATGCTCAAATAGCATACGGGCCAAAGAAATGAGCTCTTTATCAAGTCTCATGCCTTGAAATTGTGATTTCTCAACTGAATTGAGACAACCTGAAGCATTGCTTCTGCTAAAAAGAGCAGCAACACCACCAATGTGTCTTCAGTGGCTTTAATTCTAGCAACATTTCAGCTGTGAGATAAGAAAAATAACCCTAGAAGACAAACCAGAGAACACAGACAGCCCAAACCTAACAGCCTAAGTGGTAACACTTGAATCCTAACATTTGGATCCAGCCCATGAGTGCCATTGCCCCATGTCCATTAGAACTGGTTATAGGAATGGGGATAGATAGGGCTGAACACAAGCAACAGCATCAGAGCAGGGAATCAGGGCTTCAGAAAGCTTGCCCACATGTCCTTGCCTTTTTCTGAGCTGCTGTTGGGTTCTTCATAACCCCACACAGGTTGTCACCAGAGTAACTTAGTGAGATTCAACCAAGTGGTTGAGTGAGTTCAAACCACTTGCAGTAGATGTCCTCAGTCTGAGACATCAGTGCTGTCATTTAGGTTTTCTGTAAATTTCTGATGTTAATCCTTGCAAAATTTCCTCCCAGCCTTCTCCTGTCGACAAAAGACTTTTTAAGTATGTGCAAATCCTTACCTAGGCGTCCTGGACTCTGAAAGAATTACAGTAGGGTTTTACGAAAAACCATCAGTGTTAACTTCTGCTAATCACTATGTGGCTATGTGGCATGACTTCAATGAGTTTTCTGTCTTTGAAGGTTGCAGCTGTTGATCTCCTTGTACCAGGAGTAGGGGAGTTGTGTGGAGGCAGCTTGAGAGAGGAGCGCCTGCCCTTCCTCGAATCACGCTTACAGAGGTATGGAAAATCCACAGATGCCAGGAGACTAGCCTGAGCAGGAGAATGTTTTAGCAGCTGTGGTTGGCAAGACAGAGGAGTGGAAGGCCAGATAATAGTATTTAAAAGAAGCCTATTTTTGTCTTTGTGATATCTATTTATATGAGTAGGTGACTGCAAACTGGTGAAGAAGTTCTTGTGCTTCTGTCATAGGTGTGCAAAGCACCTCTGTTTTAGCTCCTCAGAGAAGAAAAGTTTTCTTTGTGCTAAGAGGCCAGGGCAGTAGAGTGCCTCAGTTCTGCTGCAACTGTCTGGAGCAGGGTCTGCTCTGGGACACTGCATCCTTTTCTTCAGTTTTTGTGGCTGAAAGTGGATTATGAAGGTGGAAGTTGTCACATATACAGAACTTAGATATCTGTCATCCGTTGTGTAACTGAGAAATTGCATTTTTGGTCAGAAGCTTTGCCAGTTGTGATGCAGCTGGCCTCAGTGACTGGCCTGATTTCAGAGAATATGGCTCTTTGCTAATAGTTTCATGGGAAGCTTCACTGGAACTGCTCAAGACCTGTACTGTGTTGCAGGGGCTCCTCTTTCCCTGCTGCCTTAGTCTGCATCTTGTTACTTTTGGTAATTTTAGGTAACTTCAATGTCAGAATATCAAAGCTGCTTTTTAGTTAATAATTGACATTATGTATTGGGTAATTCTCCATAGACAGTTGTTCTCTGGATCCTATCTGATGGTTCAAAAATTTTGTAGAATCAGGATGGTTTGGGTTGGAAGGTACGTTACAGACCATCTAGTTCCAGCCCCGCTGCCATGAGCAGTGACACCTTCCATGGGATCAGGTTGTGCAAAGTCCCATTCAGCACTTGAACACTTCAGTTTGGGCCAGTCATACACTTGTGCAAAGCAATACTGGGGGAAGGCTAATCCCAGAGTAGCACCATTTGCACACAGGGAATTAATTTGTTGCTTAAATTAGCCACATGCTCACACAGATATATCTATTCAGTGGAGAAGAGCAAAATCTACTTCAGCATAATGAATCCAAAAGGCACCAGGCAATTAAAATCACCAGAACATTAGTTCTCAGTTGTTGGTATAGGATGATGATATTCCCCGTGTTTCCTGCTACTCTCCCTGTAAGCTCTCTGAAGCAGGCATGCTTCAACTCATGTAAAGTACAATGTTACCTGCTGCATTTTTTCAGTCAAAACTTTCTGCTAGTATCTGACTCCGCAGTCCTAAGGAGGAGGAGAATGGTCCATGTGGAGTTCGAAGCCAGACTTTCTTGTTTGTCAGGAAAGTCATAGAAAGCATTTCAAGGTACAAATGGGGTGTGTCTTTGGTAAATCACGCCTCCTTTCACATGTTTTTCTCAATTTTGAGTCCTCAGGATTTGGTTTTGTTAAGCCCAAATACTTTATACCTTTAAATTCTATTTCCTGCAGAACCAGCATAACCTTAGAGAGATAAAACAGGATTCTTGTCTTTTTATGCATGCTTCATACAATAGTTCATCAGGTTTTCCCTTTTTTAGTAGCATGGTCTTCCAGGCAAGTGCTGCTTGTGCAAAATAACTCTGTTCCTTTACTTACAAGGGATTTTCTTTTTGTTTCACAGATTAGGACTCACAGATGCCTATCAATGGTAAGATGCCACCTTGCTCTGCAAGCTCTTTTTCTTCTTTTGATACTTATTTAAGTAACTGGGATTTTGTTTGGGTTTTTTTGTTTGTTTTGGTTTGTTTTAGTTTGGTTCTGAGGGAGCAATTTTTTGGCCCTGTTGCCCTGCCAGTCTAAATGAAATAGCCAATTCATTTAAACAAAGGTTAATCTAATGCTACTTAGTTTATGCCTCCAATTTGTCCACTCACAGCACAGGTTATTCCAATTTGTCCACTCACAGCACAGGTTATTCCTCTCAGGACTGCATGGATTAATTTATAACCCATAATGATTTTTGATATTAAATCATTAGGCTGTGTTGGAAGCTGGGTCAATTCTGACCACCATGCACGAGATAAACAGGTTACAGAACCACAGCAATTTGTGACCTTTAAGAGGTCTATGAATAACTCCCTTTGTAATTGACAGAGCAATTGGGTCGAAAAATCTCCCCTAACAAAGCAGTTAAAGCAATTGAAACTGTCCTCCTAAGGAGACGGATCAACCTTTGAATTAACAGTTTAACCCATTAAAACGACAGAAGGTTCTTAGTGTTTCTTGGTATGTACTTCATCACAGCTACTGAGAGAGGGGTAGTGCAGAGAATTTTAAATTTAGAAGAGTATTTTTAAATATTCTGCAGTATTTGGATTGATCATTAGGAAGGCTGCCTTGAAAAAAAGCAAAGTATAGGTTTTTAACTCTCATCTTCTCACAATATGAAATCACTGAGGAACAGCCCAATGTATGGCAGGTCTTTACATCATCCATGTGCAAACAGGGTGAATTTAATTTCTTCCTTTGTTGTTGTATTTGTGGTCCAGAATACACCATATACCTTTATCAGAGGGAGGAATTATCTTGAACAGGGTGATAAGCTGTGTGGTTAGATGCTGAGATACAGCCCAAGGAGGTCTGGTGTTCAATGGCAGAGCCTTCCAACACTACTAAGATAGTGCAGCCCTGCCTCATGCTTCCCTCAAAAAAAGATGAGGACATTGCCTGTGACTCATTTGCATTTTCATGTGATATGTAACAATCACATTCTGGAAACTCTTCCTGCTGTAATCTTGTTTTGGAGACTCTTTCCTCCTTTATTCCCTCCACTCCATCACAGACAATGAAACTTCCTGGAGAAGATTAAAACTGCTGTTACCCCCTGCCTTAGCAGGGTCTGGTGTCCTAGGAAGGTGCAGGATAGTAGTAATTCTGGATGCTTCTGGACTGCAGTCCAAAATCTGCCAGAATATACAGGTAGGTGCCTTGCCAGCCTTTCCTACCAGTGGTAGGAAAGACTAAAATTAATCTCCTCCAATTTAGTGATTGAATTGAGTCCCCATAGCTGGCTCACAAAGTCCTGGAAGAACAGTTGAGTCATTCCTTTTTAAATATAATATTTGCTGACTTTTGAATGTGATCTCAAACTTTCAAGTTCCTTAACCATTGCCATATCTCTGATTCTACCTGTTTCATTCCTGCCACTAAGCAAGAGGATACTGTGGGTCTGACTGTTTCTAGGACAGTTTCAGGATTGCCTTGTTCCTGGCTGAATCGTAAGGCAGAGGCAACTGATGATCTGAAATACTGCTCTGCTTCTTGCCATTCCTACCTTTTAGGAAGTTTTTCAAAAGATAGATAAAGTGACATGGTCAAACTATGAGTCTTCTTCGGTACACTACATCTTTCCTGTTAGGCAAGTTTCTTTCCATATAAAATATGAGTTGAAGTAGTATTTGGCTTGATTTTGTAGTTATTTTATCTTATTTTCACACTTTTTCCTTTGAATTGTAGGTGGAAAATAGCTCAGAGCTGTAGGTTATGATCTTGGCTAAACTGAGAGGTCTGTGGAATGAGGTGGGAAAGTTGAGTGATGAGGGTACTCTGGGAGTAATTATATATATTAGTAATTAATAATATTAATAATAAATTATATTAATTTCTCTGTGACCAGGGAGTATTGCCTTGTAAACAGGGAACTTGATCCTGTTTGCAGCCTCCAAGTGCCATTTTAAAAGTAACAAAGCAGGTGCTTTGTAAGGTTCCCACAACCATCAGAGTGAGCAGTGTTTCAGACAGTCTTCCTACATGTAAGGCACTGCTTCCTTGCTCTGATTATCTTCAAGTGCTTCAGTGGAGACAGTTGTCTCATACTGAGCCCTTTACAGTCCAGGTACCCTTTTGATCTTCTGGTGTAACACTGGTGAAAGTACACAGTAGCAGAGCAGGTGTTGTCTGCTGTCTTCAAGTGGATGTTACTGTGTTTTGGCCCTGCTCCTGCTCTGGATGAAGAAGATTGAGTTCTGTTGGGCTCTTTCAAAGATTACCTCTTCTGCTAATCTTTGAAACTTGAATGTCAGAGTGTTCTGTTGGCTCCTTGTATGGCAGGGTAAAAGGAGGTGTTGGGCTTAGGGAAAAGTAGCACTGATGAACTGCTTGGAGCCCATGGCCAGTGACTACACTCTCCTTTAACCTTCTTCAGAGCCCTGTGAAAACAGGTAGCTCATCACTGTCCTTGGCAGCCACCTGGTCCTATTACTCCTCTTTGGGAAGAGACTGGAGTGCTGCTGTGCTGGGCCAGACAGAGGCAGGCAGAAAGCCAGGGGGGGTTTTCTTACGCACACACCCAGTAGAATATTCAGTTTCACAGACTATAGTATCTTTGTTCTTTCAGCCTTACCTATTTCAAAATGGCCACAGAACCTTCAGCATAGCAAGGGGA
Organism: Molothrus ater; assembly: GCF_012460135.2. Classification (NCBI taxonomy): domain Eukaryota; kingdom Metazoa; phylum Chordata; class Aves; order Passeriformes; family Icteridae; genus Molothrus; species Molothrus ater. The sequence continues at coordinate 85,793,298 of NC_050479.2, forward strand.
TTGCAGAAAAGGTTGAGATTATATATGTTTTGAAGAGACTGAAAAGAGCACATTCAGTTTATGAATGGTCACTAGGAGAGCACTGCTCTTCATAGTGCTTTGCTGTGCAACACAGGGAGCTCACAGTGATGATAAAAGAATATAAATCTTTAAAAGGATGAATGGAAATGTTCTAACATGGCACATAACAGGCTCCTGGAATTCATTGCTGGGTGATGTTGTTATAGCACACACTTTAGTAAGATTCAAATCTCTGAAGATCTACCAGTGCTCAGGTCTAGAGCAGGAGCACCTGGGCTAGCTGGGGTCACAGAAACTTCCTTCTCCTGTGTAATAACGCTGCACAATCTACCAGTTGCCAATAGAGTGCTCAACTCTGCTCTTAAGTATGAGCTACTGGCAAAAACAGCTAGACTACTTCACGACTCCTTTTGAGGTGAGAAATATCCAATGTCTCTAGACTACTGAATGTAGGAAAACCTCAGGGAGCATTTTCCAGCCTAAAGGGATTTTTCTCTTTATCTGCAGGCAGTTACTTTTTCTTTCATCTGTGAAGAATGGAAAATTTCTCAATTCTTCTGCTTCTTCTATGCACAGTCATCAGAAAGGATTCAGAGTCTTGATCCTCAGCACATTTAATTCAATGGACTTTTTCCATTAACTTTGATGGGTTTTGTTTCGCTCCTTTTGCCAAAATGGCTTCTCAAAGTGCTTTGAGATCTACAGATCAAAGTCCTGGATAAGCAAGGCTAGAATTTATTATTATTGTTCATCTGGAAGTAGCTGACTTATTTCATCTTCTTACAATGACTTTATAAACTCTGTTGCCAGCAAAAAGGGAGAGAAGATGCTGGGCTTAGTCACAACTGCCTCTGCAAAGGCTGATGCACTTACAGACATCATCAGAAAAGCTTGTGCTGTTACTTGTATTCCTGATTACAGCTAAAGTAGTTACCAGCTGCTTTGGCAGTTCTGAGCTGGGTCAGACTGATCTGCCACGACCAGCACCCATATGCCTCACATTTATGAGTGTTTTGTGAGTCACCACCCTCAGCATCAGGTCTGCCCATCACCTTCCTTGCAAGGCCTTGTAAAGCTGTGCAGTGGAGCTCCCCAGGAGCAGTTCAGGGTATTTGCAGAGACTCAAGTTCTTCTTAATGCAGTCTGTGTAAAGGGGATAGAGATGCAGACCACCATGCAGTTGCACAGCCTGCGTGTTCTCATCTTGAGCACAATCCTCGTCACAAGATGTGGGGTGCATACACCAAGCCTTAGTGAGCCAAGCTAACACCCAGCAGCACAGAGAGAAAAGCACGTGGGTCCCAGTCATCAGAAAACATGTCCCACTCTTGGGCCTGCTGTTCAACTTGCACTTTGTGTTTCAAGCTGCACTTTGTGTCTCAGTGCTATGAAGAAGAAGTAAGCTCTGCTTCTCCTTTTGCTATTTGGGCAGTGGAGGGGAGAGGAGAAATACTGGGGAAGAAAAAACCTGAATATTGGATTGAGTGTAATAAATGGTTTCTCAAATTTTAACTACTGCTAATGAGCTGTAAGGAAAAATAATATCTCATGGTATGAAAGGCATACTGTGAAACTGAGTGACAGGGCAATCTTGCAGCTATAGAATTTGTGGGAGAGTACTCTTATTTTGCAAGTAAGGGTGACCATGGACATTACTTTGTCTTCATTCTGTTAAAATACAGTCTTCAAGCCAAGAAAGATCTGATGTCCAAGCAACTGCACTCAAATATACATAACATATATTTTACATATTTATACATATATAAGTACGTATACACACAAATATAATATTTCCTTGCAGTTCATTAACAGTATGTAAAATTTGGGAAGCCATTTATTGCAATCAATCCAGTCTTAATTTCTTTCACACTGTTCTGCCCCCCTCTACTCCACTGCATAAGCAGTAAAACATATGCATTTATATTTAAGTGCACTTGATTTTTTTTTAACTGGGATGATGAAATATTCATACACCAAGATTAGAAGCAAGTAATACATCTGGAGTCACTCAATCCCCTACTGGTGCATTTATATAAAGAAGAATAACTTGGTGCCCTCAGCAACCTCAGAAGTGGCCCCAGAAATCAATAGAAGCACTGAGATGTTTTTCACTTCTATTAAAATAAAACTGCTGGGGACAATTTATAGCTGCAAATACAGTATCACATCAGCTACAGTCCAGCTGGGAAGTGAGTAACTATAGAAGAACCATCATAATCTTGTTGACACCCATATACTCAGAGTATCTGCTTCCAAATGTTTTCTGAGTTTTCTGTGCACAACAGGTGCTGTTCTGCAAAATAAAATGTCTTGTTCCAGATCTCATTTTTAGAGAAGATACGTTCAAGGGGTTTTTTTCTGGCTTACTATAGAAATAAATTAATCCGTCTGTAAGAGTGATTGGGGAAAAAGTAGCCAAAAGCCATCATAATTACCTTAAAAGAAAAAAAGAATGAAGGAATGTTGAGTAGACAGACAGCAGGACCTATTTAAGCTTCTAAATAAATTGCTGGAAATGAAATTACTTAAGCAATTGAAAAGCAAACAGAAATTGAAAGAATTTGCAGGACAGATTTCCACACCAACCTGGCAAAGGCTAGACAAGCCCAAGCAGAGAGCTTCACCTCCAGCAGGGGAAGTGCTTTGTGATTCTGTAGGAACCTGGGTTTGTGTCTCTGCGAGGAGCATTTTAGGTACTAAAACTACAGAGCTGTTTCCAATATGAGCAGAGGTATGGTGCTCAAGCTGTTCTTCATTAGCCAAATACGTTCTTGCTCCTAAAAAAACATGCACAGCTATGCTGGTTTGACTGGGTTTAAACTTGGGGTTTCTGCTGATACAATTCTGCTTCTTCATACCCCTGACCAACACAGAAATCACAGTGGTTAGGGTCAAAGGGAAGTAATTAACATAGAAAGCCAAGCCCTAGACGAAAAGCTCACTTTAATGATGTCAGCATAACTGTGCTGCAAATGTAACTGTCTGTTTAAATTACAGGTATCTAGACCTCCGAAAATTTGGATCAGTTCCTCATGGAGGCTTCGGGATGGGGTTTGAACGCTACCTGCAGTACATCTTGGGAGTTGACAATATCAAAGATGTTATTCCTTTCCCCAGGTTTTCTCACTCTTGTCTCCTGTAGCTCAGCAGTTGACTCAAGTGGAGAAACCACTGGTGTAACTGTGTGTATATAACATACCAGGATATGACTGAGTGTGTTTCAGTGGGAAATCAAGGTAGTTTTTATATCAATGAAACTCTTGGTCAATTTAATACTGGGTTATTGAAAATAATGTATGTTCTGGTGAGATTATGGAAGGACACTGGCAGTTAATTTGATAGCAGCTTATGTCTTCAGTGCACTTCAGGAGTATTAATAAATCCCACTTAACTAAAGGGTTATGATTCTCATGAGACTAGTACATGCCATGGAAGTACTGAACAAGCACTGAAGGTAGCAGGGGGTTTTCTGTGAAATATTAATAAGGAAGTGTGACCTAAAATATTGTCATGGCTGTGATACACTTGCTACTGCTACAGTCAGGAAATGGCTACTGTAAAGCATGATTCTCCCCACTCCGAGCTAAAGGCAAATATTGTTTTCCTTGGAAAAATCAGCCAAACCTAGCAAGGAACAATGTCATACTGGAATTGCTGGAGTGAGTTTGTTGAATGATGTTTGATTTTGTGAATCATCAATAAAGATGTACACTGGGTTGTTTTATAACTCTGTATGGTTTCTTCTTCTGTTATAAAACTGTAGCTCTCAGCATGAGAGAGTTTCCTTCAATATCTGGTAGAGGTTTCATTTTCTGTACAACCAAATTAGTTGCACAACTTTTGCAGAAGGTATCTGTTTTCTGTCTCCAAGAAAGCACATATTCAGAGCAGACAGAAATGTTCAGTTAGATGAGAGTTCATTCATCCATCCATCTCTCCAGAGCCAACTTGCAGTTCATGGTGGGGTTTTGTTGTTGCTTTGCTTTCTGTTGTTGTTGTTGTTGAGAAAATCTCTCATGTGCTCATCGGACCAAGCAGTTTGGTTTGTATTGTGAAACAACCAACATAAGCTCCCAAGCATTGCTGTGTATTAAGTAATTGCTTATCACTATAGGATCTGAACTCCTTGGCAGTCTCTAATGGGTTTATGCTCTCAGCTTCTCTGCCAGGTAAAGAAATACTCATTTCTGTTTTGAAGACAGTATTATGGGAAGAGCACGTGACTTGCCTGAGGCAACTGGAAACCAGTGATTTATTTGGGACTTGAACTGAGGGTTTCCAGCATCCTTCTTCCCTTCCAAATGATCATAATCCAGCAAATTATCATTTGCATAGTGCTTGCTGCTCATAAGCCCACTACAGCTGGAGTATAAACCATATATATAAAGAGGAAAAGCAAGGTAGTGGCCTTCCTGCTGATGAACCCCATGTATATGGGCACACACTATGAGAAGTGGCTGCAGGACAGCCCTGAAAATTTCTTTTCCAAGTAGATGGAAGTAGTTGAAAAACTGTAATCAACTAGCACTGCACTGGCAATACTGCAGTCACAGTTCTCTCTGGTAAGGCTGTGTGGCACTGCACCTGCAGCATCTAAAAATACCTTGGGAGGTATTTTCAGAGGTTTATGTCATGTGGCACCTGCCATGTCTCAGTGTGCCCCATGGCTGGGGTTTTTACCTGTTATGATCATGCAAGCAACATCACCATGAGGTCATTTCTTTGGGGGGTTTCTTGTGTGCACTGAGAGATCTCCTGCAAATCAAGATGTTTTCATGTCTCCTTCATCCACTTGATTAGGCAGGTGTTAATTGTGCATTTGCTGGTTTGCATTTCCCAGTACAGCCCTGAGTTGGCAAGTCTGGTTCCACAAAACAGTTTGAGCACCTGCCTTCCCTTTGAAACCACTGAAAAGTTCCCACATCAGACACTGAAGTATCTTCTGCATTTGGACCATCTCTCCTTTAGTATGTTGTCTTAAGTGTTATTGCTGGCCTTTATGTTTTGGAATGACTTCTCTGCAGAAAGATGTGGAAAGAGTACAGCTGCCAAACAGCCCCATCCATAGCATATTCCCTAAATGACTTGCAATGAGCAGGTGTCCTTATTGAGGTCCTTAGTCACTGATTCTGTCACAGTCACTCTAAATAAGAGTGCCTGAACTGGAAGCCCATCTTCTGAGAAGAGAGTGGGGTGATGGCAAAACATCTCCTGTCCACTCTGCTGTCAATCCCCAACAGCAGCTCTGGGCTGCCTGTGTTGGTTTTGGCATCAATGGGAGGTTGTTGATTCTGCTCTGAGATGCCAGATCTGATGGGCAAGGTGGGGCTAAACAGTGACAGGTGAAAAACAAAATGTAAAAAAGAAGACAATGGAAGGTGCCAGAAAGTTCTAGTTTAATGTGACATGAGTCACAAGTTACAGGGAAGGACACAACTGCTTCAAACAGGTTTGCAGGGTGGCTGTCAGGGTGACAGGGCAAGAACAAAGAACTGGTCTAATCCACCTTTTGTTCTTTGCTCTTTTCAGAGATTGTTGCATGACTGAAGGTAAAGGTTGAACCTTTGATTTGCAGATAGGTAGATGTAAGTAAGAAAGAAGTAACAAGGATGCACTGCAAGTGAGTTTTTGTAAGTTTCCAACTAGGTATCCATGAGGAGCAGTCTCCCCAGTCTTCTACATGATCTGGTTCATTTCAAGGTGCTTGATGAGCTGGGTATCCAGTGAGCTAATGGGACATTGCCCTTGGGTCCAAAAGCTCAAAAATATTAACCCTGGTAATTTGGCAGATGAAGCAGGAGCTGAGCAGGGTTGTCCCAAGAGAGGTAACCAGATGGCTCAGAAGGGGAAGGAAAGGTTGTCTAGTCTTGGTAGCAGCCTTCAACATGTGCTGGTTTTGCTAATGTTGAGAGAGAGAAGAGGCTGAGGCCCTTTGCATTATGATACTGCTCAGGGTTAATACCAAGATTGGCATTCTTGTGAGAAACTTAATTTATGGGTAGACAGCACAGGTGGGAGCCACTGTTTCCCTCCAGGCTGGCATTGTTCACCTCATGCTGTGTATATGTAACATGGACTGGTATTGCCAAGGAATGTGACATGTTTTTTCTGGGATTTCCATGAGGAATGTTATGTATTTCCTTTGAATCTCCTTTCTAGAATGAAACAGAAGTTAATCTGGAGGATGGGGAGGTCATTTCTCTTCGACATGTAAGCAGGGAAATGCACCAAGATTTTAATTTAAGCAGCTTTCCTTGCTACATCTTCTCTTAGAGTCTGCGCCCTGACAGTGACTGAAGCCAGATAAAAACTGTGACACTTCTTCAAATACAAAGCTGTTACTCTTTGCACACAGGAATCACCTCTTAGGCTGACTGCAGTGCACAGTGTGGTTTTTGTGCTGGGGTGTTTTAAGTGCCATAAGCAGTCACCTCTCAAGCCCAGGTGACCAGCACTGTCTCTGCTAGCATCATTTTGTAAGTATTTCTTGAAGTTTCAGTTCCTCAGTAGCCCATGCTTGCCTCTTTTCAAGTTTGTCCTCACTTTGAGCTTCAGAGGAAAGAATGAGTGTCATTGATTACTGCGTCGGTATCTTTGCAACATTAGAACAGAGTGATGGGAGATAAAAGAGCTACACCGTAAATTTTGCATAACTAAATGCCAACCTCTCAGAAGAGTGTTTAGAGGAAAACGTCTGGTTTTTTTCACTTCAAGAATATCAGATAATCCCTTCACTTAAATTTTTAATGTGTAAGATCAAAGTATCCCAAAGTACTCTATTTTTAATTGAAAAAATAATACCTGCAGAACTAACACCCTGTTCCAGTCTTCTCATTTTTAAATCCACAGGAAAGCAAGTGCACACTTGGAAGCTAGGAGTAGAGATTGCTGTTTTCTCCTTTATGATTTACATTGTGATACTGTGGCAGTGCTCAGATCCTGGGCTGTTGTACCTTCTGTATAAGCAGAGACAGAAAGGTATATGGGCCAAATGTTTAAGCATCAGCAGACCAGCACAGGGATTTTAGCTGAATTACCTGCATTCAGGCCCCCAGACCTGAGGGAAACACGCAGCAAGGTGCCCAGGTCAGCAGTTCTCTCTCTGGTTTATTTGGTAGTAGTTGTAATTTATAAGGCATCACTTATTTGAGGGAATGCCAAGACTTTGATGGGAAACGTAAAGTACAGTTTTGCTTGCTGGACTAATATTGATTGTTTTGGGAACAGCCTATAGATGTGGTTTTCCTCAGGGGGTGAGGGGGGCTAATTTGCCAAGAAACACTTTTGTCATTGTTTCCATTAAATGTGTGTATAGAGTAAACGTGGCTTTGCTGTTGCTGAAACCAGTAACAGCCATTATGACTGTTGTTTTAGCCTTTACCTTACACTTAGGGAAAATGAGAGATGGGTCCAAAGGAGAAATAAGATTTTGTATAAAGATTGACAGAGTTCTAACTTCCTCAGACCTATCCAAAGCTGCTAAAGCCACAAAAACGGTGGTCTCGGGGGTGAATTTATTGTTTTCTCTTACTGTTTGTTGCAGAGCCATGACCTTCAGAAGGGTTGTAAAGTTTTATTTTATGATCCTGCTGATAAAGAGACATATGTAATTTACTATATGAGTTCTTACAGACTTGGCTAACAACAAGTTTGACCCAGAGTTCAAAGAAATTATGGCTCCCGTTGTTTTATGGCTGCTGTGCTGCAGTGTCTGCTGCACAAGGTGTACAGAAAAGATGCTGTAAAGGGAGAGCTTTCACATAAAGGCCCAGAGAGGGACAAGACTGTATGGCCATTTAAAATCATGTACCAGCTACATCAGAAATTGTAGGCTCTATTGTGAGTGAAATATGGATGAAATTACTTTAGAATCCATGTAGCTCTTATTGCTGACACTATTATACTGCAGAAAATTGAGGCAAAGAGCAATTAATCTGCTTGCCCAAGGTTAAGGAAGATGTGTGGCAGAAGCACAGAAGTGACCCAAATCAACCAAATCCCTGCTTGGTGCCTGCTCATGAGACTTCCCTCTATTTGCCTTTGGGTGCACTGCCACACCAGAAACAAGGCAGGTTGTTTGCAACTGATCTGGTTTCAAACGCATTTTTGGCATTTCTAAGATCCTAGACTGTGCTTCAGTGATTTTTATCTATCCCTCTATGTCCTGAGGCCTTTCAGAGATAGCAATCCTGCTGTTTATTTTTATTACTCTTAAAATTGATTTTTTTTCTGAATAATTTGAGGCAGCCTAAAGAGTAGATTTTTAATTTTCTTTGCAAGGGTTCATCTTGCACTTTGCTCTTCATTGATATCTTTGTGTCTTACTATTTTCAGCAGGTTAATGTACTGCTACTTGTGCTGAAAGAATGGAGTTCAGAGTATTTAGAAGTCACTGATCATACAGGTTGCTGGCAAAAAAAGTATGCAAACTGCTCAGAAAAAAATCAGTGTGGTCTGGTAGGAAGCCTTGGTAATCATGTAAACATTTAAGTTTCAGTATGGAACTATTCCCTACTATCTGTCATGGCTTCAAAAAGAGGCTACATTTCCAGTCACAGTGGAAAATAATTACATTTCACTGACGCAATGTTTTTTAGTAATACTTCCATGGTGTCTTTACCTTCAAAGTGATTTTTGAGCAATAATTCCAGTATCTCTGATGGCCCTTTGAAGATCCTGGGCTCTCTGTGCTCAGTACGGTGCTTAAAGCTGTGTGAAGCAGGCATATGATCCATATTTTTCTGAGACACGGGTCTCCCATTTTCTGCTTGTCTCCCAGCTTTGCTGCTGCTCCGTTGATGAACGTTGTGGCCATGGGCTGCACATCCAAGCAGCTGAACTCCCACCATAGCCAGCTCAAAGGCTGACTGACCCCTCAGTGTCAGCGCTGCCAGGGCTGTTCACACAGCTGGGACACTCCAGGTCAGTGACAGATGAAGGGACTTGCCAGAGGCTGTGGAGGGAAGCAAGAGTCAGGATTAGGGTTTCATTTCCAGGCTGCCCTGTCAGAGTTGAGAACAGGTTTCTCCCATTTCTGCACAAAGTTACAGAAACTCAGTGCTCAACTGGTAACCAGTTTGCAGCTCCAGGAGATGCAGCTGTGAGCACTTACCTACTGCAGAGATTCTGTCATCACTGTAACTGAGGAGGTCTCCTTTTGGCAGGTTGGGCTCACATGATGGCATCTCTGTGAAGCACTTGAAATGACCTCTGCAGCTGTTTAGTATAAATAAATCACCATGTGCTTTCAGGCTGGCTCAGCGGCATGTAAGTGGCGTCATAGCTGCCGAGATGGGGCTCTGCACAGCAGCTGGAGTTCTGGGAAAGGCGTGCTTTAGGTGCTTCTCTGTAAACATGCATGGCTGGTGCTTTTCCAGATCGCCCTACAGGGCTGAACTTTGCCATCTGCAAAACTTGAATAACCACACAAATCAAATCCGAGGGCCTGGTTTATACAGCGGCTTCAAACAGTCTTTCAAATTCCTTTATTACTAATGGCATTAATAAATTCTTAGCGTTCATGGTGATTTAGGAAGTATAAGGTTCAAGTATTTAACAAATTTCATGGGCCTGTTTGTTAATGAACTTGATGGATGACTTGCCAGGCAGGATTATGTTGCCATGTCCTTGGAGTACATGCTAAAACACAATGTTTTTAGCACTGTGTTACTCCTGTCCCTAATTGAGATCCAATACCATCTGTAACAGTGCTGCCATGGATAAAAGGAAGAAAGTTTGTGCTAAACCCTCTGAGATAGAACATTATGAAGTGTTCATTTCCCAGATCATTAGAAACTTAAAATAGCCATCTGGCCAAAACCAGAGATGCATATGCCTATAACTACAGCTTAACAGCATTCAGCTGGGAGGGTGGCTGCTGTGCAGCATTTGGGACTGGCAACTGCAGAGCAGCTTTTGCTCTGATCTCAGCTAAGTCTCTTCACACTTTAGACTTCTAGGAGATGTCTGTTTAAAATGCAATTGACATCTCAGCCAGGAATATAATAATACACTCTAGATGGGCTAAAATGCTTTGAAACCACAAGGGCATATCCCCTCCATGCACTTCTCCAGTGATTATTTTCACTGTTAAAAAAGCAAAAATATTTCCATATTTCAGTCTTTGTTTGCCTGGGCTCAGCTTCTTTTGGGAATATATCAGTGTGTCTTACCTGTCAGCATTTGAGGGGCATTACAAAAGACAACAGGCTCTTGAATTTGCAAAATTTGACCTAAAGTAGGATGGCTTTCACATGCTTCTTCCATGACTTAACACTGGTAGCAGCTGGGGGTCTGAAAATAAGGTCTTTATGCTCTGGCTTTGTTACATTTACCAGATGCCCCTTTCTTACCTATAGATTACCTGCAGTAAAGCTATAGGTCTGCTATGGACACAGTATTCTGTATATTCCTGGTTCTCAGACAGTGGTGTAGAGTGGAAAACAGGACCTGGGGGAGTCCATCCTCATCAGCCACTCACTCCTGCTCATGGTCTCAGCTTCCCTACTTGTATAGTTAGAATAATAAGATTTATAGTTCTAAAGGCTCACGTGCATAGTAGGTCTGTGTTCCAGTAGTTTTAGCTCTAAGCTGTGCACAGTCAACAATTGTAAACAAATGTAGAGATATATATTCTAAGTAATTTACACTTTGTAGAAGAGGCCTGGACATAATACAACAACAATGACTTCCTTCTTCTAATAGAATTTTTAGTTCATTATATTGGCTGTACAGGTCAAGCTCATATCCTGGAGGGGTGTCACTGGAAGGAGGAGTAGGGGGAAAGCATCTGTTTTTATTCTGGCTTCTGTTTTCTCCAGCAGATATAATGGCACATGACCGTTGAGCCAACAGTAATCCAGTTACAAAAGTCTTCAGAGTTACTGCACCAACCAAATTAAACTTGATTACATCCAATTATGCTGAAAAGCCAGACAACAGCTCTTAGCTTGGGGTGAAGTAACTTCTTGCAATCGCATGTGGGGAGGCCTTGCAGGGTGTCAGGAGGATAATTGCTCGTTTGCTCTACCACAGAGCACCATCTGCTCTTGAAGTAATGCCTAAGGATGTGAGAGTACACCGGGGTCGGGTAAGCAGGCAGGGCAGCACAGCAAAGATTTCTCCCTGCCTGTTTTATTATCGTTTGTTTTATGGTTGCTTGCCCTGGGTCCAGCTGTGCTCAAAGCCCCATTGTGCCAAGTAGTGTCCATAGAGGGAGTCCTTCCCATGCTGAGCTGCCGGTCTCATCGGGGAAAAACAAAGATGAAGTGGCCTTTATGCTTATGTCAGAATAGTGTCTGTGTCTGGAGCATTGCCTGGTGCACTTTCCACCAAGCAGCTGTATAATGGTTTTCTGTTTTGAGGAGGTGAGAAAAAAAAAAGGAAATCTCCTAGTTTCCCTCACTTCCGTGGTTAAAATAGCAAAAGGGGGGGAGGTGGGGGAGAGGAAAAGGTAAATGTAGCTGCCAAAAATGTGTCTGGGTCCAGGCAAGAAAGTTTGCATGAGGAGCTCATCTGTCCTAGAAAGAATCACCAGGTGCAAAAAAAAACCTCTACCTGGGTCAAGAACTGAGAAATGTATTATTAGTGTTCTGCCCCAGCTCAGCTCCAGGCAAAGTTATTTAAAAGTGTCTAGTTTGGTGAGAGAAGTGGGACTGGGCTTCAGTGTTGACTGAATAGGAATAGGAAGTCTTCTTTAATAATCTTCAAGTGTGAGGACTGGAAGTGTCCTCCAGCTGCATCCACAGACACCATCCAGCTCAGCACACCAGGCTTCTCCCTGTCCTGTCTGGGGGGGGTCTGTATCCATTCTGGATGGGATGTGCTGGTTCAGGCCAGGATCTCCAACAGAGAGAGGACAAAGAAGGACCATCAACTCCACACAAGACTATGTGCCTTGAAAACTGCTGACCTGCAACTCATCTCTTCTGTTTCAGCCTGTATTAAGGCATCAGAGCTCTGATGCCCCTGGTTGCCACAACACTCTACTGAAGATGCTTCAAACTGTCTCATTATCTGATCAAAGCACCTTGTGCTACTATTCCCTCTGCTCATGGAAAGCAGCCCGTGCTGCTGGAGCTGCTGTCTGTCACAAGAAGGAAAGGACTGTCTTGTGGTTTGGCTTCAATTGCAGTCGTTCTGGGGGGCTTGCTGTGCTCTTCTACGGAGGGTGGAAAGCTTGAAAAGACTTGAGTTCTTGAAAGAGGTGATTTTTTTTTTTTAACCTTGAAAATTCTTCATTAAATCAAAAAGCTGCTCCCATCTCTCTCTGCTGCAGGAACTGTTGCGTGAAGATAAAGTCAGGTCTTATTGTTGTGGAGCTGCATCTCAGGAGACTGAGCATTCGCTCAGAATTAAAAGCAGTCAAGGAGCACCAAGCAGCACAGCAGATTTTTCAGGCCTTTCCTTCCCCCTCCCCGCCCCCCCGGCCTGTTTCGGTTTATATCAACCGCCGTATAGGCATTTCCAAGGGATTTGTGCCTGGCTGGGGTAGGTAGCCCGAAGCGTTTCAGCCAGCTGGTCCCTAATCCACAGGAAATGCCCGGTGTCTCCATCCCGACTGCTTGCACCAGCGGCTGGGAGCGAAGAATTGCTCCGCTTGCAGCTTTCCCGTCTGCCAGCAGATGGCACAGCTCATTTGAATAAATTTGGAGCAGGAAGGAGTGGCCGTGGACATTGCGGTTTCTTTCTTAGAAGTTCTGATTTTTCGGTTTCAGACATGAACAAGAAACCACACAGAAGGTTATGATTAAAAACCCCAGAGGTTTCTGCAGAAGAAAGTGTCACTTTGTCGTGCACCCCAGCACGCTAAAGACAGTACAAGCGCTTTTTCTTATAAAAATGTTTGTCTCTCAGCCTTACCCTTGTTCAAGGAATATTATTTCTTATATAGCATCTTTTAATTTCTCCCTTGCTATGTCTGCTAATTCTGCTGTTCCTCCTTCAGTTGCTCTTCTGCTGGCAGAGATGGATTCTCAATGGCTTCGCATAACTCCCTTGTCAGGTTTTTCCAACACAGGGATGTGGTTTTCACACAGTTTTCCGCCAAGGCTGCTGGCTGTTAGCTCACACACCAGAGATTTACGCAGTCAGCTGGGGCCAGCCTGAGTTCATTCTCCACTGCCGGTTGGAGGAACAGCTTGAAGTTGGTAAAAACTGTTACGAACGTGCAAGCGCTGCCAAATCGAGCTGTGCTCATGACAGACATGGTCTTTAACTCCCAGGGGCACTGAGGGTAGTATTTGTGTATCCTCCTGGCCAAAAGCTTTAAGGAGGGCCAGCATTATAAGGCGTTGTAAAGTTACATGCATTGGATCATATGTAATCTGGAAGCCTGATGCCAGAATTAACTCACTGTTCCCACTCTGCGTACAGCCACAGTGGAATTGGGGAGGCACGTTCACTTGCAGCATCTTTGTCTGAAGCATTTTTCTGCACAGAGCTTATATTACAGTTGGACTCAATCATCTTGGAGGCATTTACCAACTTTAATGATTTTGTGATTCTGTGTCACATGTGAGAACAGCAGCATATTCAAATGTACAGAAAATGCAACCCATTTCCCAGCCAAAAGTCCCAGCAAACTGAGATACCTGTCAGGTATCACCAAAAGCACAGAAAAAAGAATTCACAGGGGTACTTCATGTTTTGAACACTGTTCAGATATATATTGTGATACAACCAAGTCAGTAAATGTGATCCAGAACAGGGGATGAGTGGAGAGAAGGAATAGTACAGCAAGGGAGCAGGGCGATAAACCAAAGGCTGTCATAGAACATGTAGAATAATTCATTCCAATTCACACAATGATAATTGTGGAGCATTTCTTTAAACATCCATCACCCAAATGAAGTGTTCCAACTCTGTGTGATAGAAGTTGTTAACATAAAAATGCAGACAGGGTTCTCTGCAACTGGTATTCAAACTGATACCACTTTGCATTGGTGTCAGTATGAGTGGATTCCTAACCTGTGAATCATTAACATACACCATGGGATAGTTTTGCATGATACCTTTTTATTAATCATGATCATCTGTTCTTAATTGAGTCTTTCTAAATACCCAATAGCTCACTGGCCTCCCTGAAATTTCTGTGTTTTGGGAAGATTTCTCAAGTGCAGGTCACCGGCACACAGTTTTGTCTACAAATGCACAAAGTGCCTCTAACCCAGGAGAGTTTTGCAGGTGAGACTCTGGCTCTCATGCAGTGTAAATTGATATGGCTCCAGTGCACTGAATAAGGCGATGCCGGCTGAGGCCAGCACAGAACTGGTCTCTCCATCCTTCCCTGCTCTCAGCCCCATCATGCACACTGCACTGGCAGAGATGGGCAAGCTGATCTGAGCATAGCCTCTCTCTGCAGAGAATGCCCAGCACTGGAATAGGATCAAGCCCTTCCTTTGGGTAGTGAGAAGGTAGAAAAATCTTCCTACGTAGCCTTTGCATTTCACTGGCAGCAAAACAAAGCTGTTGAGAAAATACATTCCTTACAAATGACTGACTTGTTCTGTAAGGGGTTATTCCCCTACTTTACGCATTCACAAAGATGATAAACAACATATGGCTTAACTGGGCTGTCCCCATCTTGAAAAGAGGTGTTGCTCCTACCTCCCAGAGGCACTGCAAGTTGCAATTACTGCTCTGAAGTGATGCAAGATCCCTGCTCGAGCGACATTATATAAAGGTTGTTGTTGTGTGACATACAGTAGCACATCCAGCCAGCATGGAGTTGTTATTGCACCAGCTACAGCACAAATGCATAAGGAGGGACCATCCCTGCCCACAGAGGTTGGACAGGCAGCGAAGCTGAGGCAGGGATGACTGAATGTGCCCAAGCAGGTTTGGGGCAGAGCTGTTGTATAGAGACAGGTCTTAGAAATTCATCCCTAGCAAATTGTTGTGTTTTCCACATGAGCATGGGCTAAGAGGACTCAGCTTTTTGGGTGCCATGCCCAAGTTTTGCTTTAAAGGGTGCAGTGCATAAAGGTTAGAGCATAACCCAACTCAAAGGGCTGTGGAGAGATGTTTTATTACTGAGCTGGGGAGGAGAGGATCAGGCTTTGAAATGTACAGTGTTTCTAGATCTAAAAGTTGATAGCGAATCTCAGCCAGGGTATGATACACTGTAATACAAAACCTGGCTTGTCTGCATGAGACTCCAATGGCAGTCAAATCCCCTTTCAGTGGCCACTGCTCCATTACTTAAAAATCAATAATAAAAGACGAAGCTTTTATTGATTCCCCTCGTGGTTTTTTATTGCTATTTTTTTTCTCCAGGAGAGTTTTTGGCATCACTGGTGTTTAGCTGTTTCTTGCTCAACCTCTTTGTTTTCCTATGGCACCTTCATCTCAGGAACAAGCCCCTGAGCACAGAGAGGCTAAAGCCAGCCTCGCTTTTCCGAGGTGACAAGGACCTTTTCCACCAAGAGAGAGGAAGGGTCCTGGGGTAATGAAACCTTACGGCGGAGAGGTTTGGGAGGAGCTGTACTTTTTAATTAAGGAAACGTTGCGCTGTTAGAGATCACCTGCTGATCTCTAACACGAGATAAAGTTTCTCTGTAGGCAGTGTATGAGTGTGGGGGGACAGGGACGAGCGGCAGCCCCTCGGGAGCGGCGTGGGGCCGGGCAGCCCCTCTCCCCGCGGGGTTTGTGTCTTTAACACGGCTGGCGGGGCGCCGGGCGGGCGGAGGCGTGGTGAGCCGGGAAGGAGCCAGTTTCCTGCTTCCCCGCTCGCAGCCGAGCGGCCGCGGCGGCGGGGGGAGGCGCTCGCCGCCCCCCATCCATCCTTCCATCTCTCCCTCCCTTTCTCCCTCCCTCCCTCCAGCCATCCATCCAGCCATCCATCCATCCGTCCGCTCACCCACCCACCCAGCCACCCCCGCCCGCCCTCCATGGGCCGGCGCGGCCGGCGCTGAGCGCCGGGAGGCAGCGCCCGGCGGCGCCCGGCTGCCGCGATGAGCGGCGGGGAGGTGGTGTGCTCGGGCTGGCTCCGAAAGTCGCCGCCGGAGAAGAAGTTACGGAGATACGT
This sequence comes from Molothrus ater, assembly GCF_012460135.2. Taxonomy (NCBI): domain Eukaryota; kingdom Metazoa; phylum Chordata; class Aves; order Passeriformes; family Icteridae; genus Molothrus; species Molothrus ater. The sequence continues at coordinate 85,809,346 of NC_050479.2, forward strand.
AAGTCTCTGCCCACCCCACCTCATCCTTACCCCGGCCCCGGGAAAGCCGGGATCCATCCCCCCCGCCTCCATCCCCGCTCCGCCGCCGCCAGCCCGGGTGCACCTGCCGCCGCCTCTCCCGGCGCCGCGGAGGCTCGGCTGGGCGGGGGTGCCCCTTGCCCGGGCGGGGAACGAACGCTTCTGGCTCCCCGCCTCTCGGGGAAGGCGGGTGGGAGCATCTCCGGGCCCCCCGGCTTGCTCCCTGCCCCGGGCTGGTGGGATGGGCGGGGACGGCCGCGGCCGGAGCGGACTCTCGGCGCTGGGGCCGCTCTGGCTGCGCCCCGCGGTGGCCGGGCTCACCCGGGACCTGCGACGGTCACACCCCCGCCTTTGAAGTCGTCTGTTTTAGGGGAGGCTGGGAGTACCTTGTCCCAAAGAGTAAAGGTACTAACGCATCTTGGATCTCCCCCAACATTCCCATAATAGTCGCTCTCCCCCATCCCGTGCAGGGTTCCTATTAATCATTGAACGTCCGAACCCTTTGAAGATAGCACCAGTAGCGCTTCGATAGCCTTTGTGTCGTTAGCGGCTGAGATCAAACACTTCAAAGAAGTTGTAAAAAGAGGGTCCAAATGCCAGCTCTGGCACATTCCCCACTCATTGAAAGAAATAACTGTTCTTTGCGTCCTCCGCCTGACGCTCCTGCCATGTGCCACGAGCATTAGCGCTCAGAATCGTGCTGCCGTCCTATGACTGGGCACATAGCTGGGGATGTCCAGGGTCCCACTCCCTGACACCAATGACCAGCCTCAGCCAGCCTTCAGATGACTGGAATGCAGCCTCTGGGAGGGAGCTGGATACTCTCCCTTCCTGGGGGGACACCAGCCAGATCATCCTTTGGTCCTGTTGCTTTTGCCTGCGTGCATTTGGGGAATGGCAGGCAGAATAAGTGCAGCTGGTGTCTCCCCAGTGCCTGTTATTGATTGATGGAAGCATCACTGTCTACCCTTGAGAGGGAGATGGATGTCTGTAGTCCCATACTGCAGGCTAGAGCAGGACTGGGGTTGTGTCTGATTTGTGATAGAGTGTTACTAACCTTGCCCAAAATGGATTCAGCCCCATAGACATCAGTGGTACCACATCCCTTTGCATTAGACTGTGTGTCCAGTTGCTCTTGGCAATTCTTTCCTTGTGTGCCGTATGCTCTTCCAGGGAATATCAGGTTGGCACAGGGCTGAGGGGTGGAACGGCTGGGGAATCCAGTAAGGTAAACTTGAGTGTTTATGTGGGAAGTATCAACCCCCTAATGAACGTAGGTAGGCTTTGTGGGAGGTGGACAGAATGACTTTGTGCATGCTGAACTGTGGAGGATGCTTTTAGCTTAATGGAGCAAAGCACCTTCCTCCCGCAGAAATCAACTAATTGCTGATCCTGAGTCACCAATGGCCTTAACTCATCAAACATCATTAGCTCCCCATCATCTGCCCCATGAAAGGGCGCTCACATCACTGTCTGAATATCCAGCTTGTGCTCTGGCATTCCAGCAAGAGCTGAATAAATCTGCTAAATGCTCTACATGGAGGGTGTGACATGCCGGCGGTTAGTGCTAATTATCGATGTGCATAAGAGTTCTTTTCATCCACATACATCCCAAAGAGCTTTGCAAGCCACCTATGTTTTCAAAACATCCTCATTGCCCCAAGAGGAAATGCAGCCATGCTGAGATGTGCCCGGCCATCCCACGCAGCCTCGGCGGGGCAGGAAGCAATGCTTGGCAGATGTCACTCGAGGGGATCTCTGCGCTGAAGCGGTCCCGGCGCTGTGGTCAGTGGGACTTCCCTTCCAGTCACACCAGTTGCACCAGCTTCCTGCATCAGTGGCTGGATTTGAAAGTGTTGGCCTTTAGCTTGGACTGTGTTTCACTTGGTGGTGCCTCGTCCCTTTGCTTTTTCATGCATTATTATTGATAGTGTGTTTATGTAGCTGTGGTGTGCATTTAGGGTGTTGGTGTGTGGATCAGGCTCTCTTCGAGTGTAGCTCAGAGCTTGTCCAGAGCCGTGGGCAAGCAAAGCTGCTTGTCTGAGGGTGATGGCTTTCCTCCTGTAAAACCTGCCTTTGTCCACAATAAACCCACATGGTTGGACTTTGGTTTTCACGCACAAAAGACGGTTTATGCCGGCTTTTGTATGGCCTCAAAGGGAAGGTGCTGAATCGCTGGCTTTGCCACTTTACTTATGTCTTCAGTTTATGTTCTGCTTTGAGATCTCAGAGGAGAAATCTCAGGCTGCAGGATGCTGCTAATGGGGTTTGAAGTTCCTGCTCTGGCTGTATTGACACAGGGGAGAGGATAGATTTATTTTTCCTTTGACAAGTGCATTTCAAATGTATGTGTCTGCACATGGGTGTGTTGCTAACACTGTCCTTGAAGTGCTGTGCTTTTATAAGCCTGGTTTTGTTTTGCTTTTATTTTTCAAGGAGATCTGTGGCAAGAAAGGAAAGTACTAAATTTTCTCTGTGACTTCCACCCAGGGTGGTTGAGAAAGGGGACTCTTCTCCACACCTGATCTGTGCAGCGTTAATCTGCATTTACAGCAGTACCTGCTCTGTTTCACTTCAGAGGATTGTGTTTATGCGAGATTGTGGGACCTATTTGTACAACGCTCTGGGAAATACCAGTGTTGTGAGTTTCTCTTCTGTTGAGGGACATTAAAATGATCAAACGATGACTGCTTAAAGGTTGAGACAAAGTGTGCCTTTTTTCAGCCTCATAACTGCAGACAGGGGTTCATGTAGACTCTGGGCAGTTTGGCTGTAAATGCTACTGTAATATTGATAATAAAAGCTAAGCAAACAATTGAAGGTCAAAAGTAATTGAAGTACCAAAATATCTCTTTTCACCTCTGCTCTGCTTGGGACATCAAGCTCCCTCATCCTCATGCTTAATTGCTTTTTTTCAGACAAACATTTCTTGTACATTCATTGAATGGTTTGGGTTGGAAGAGAGGTTTAAATTCATCTATCCCAATCCCCTGGCGATAAGCAGGAACATCTTCACCTAGACCAGGTTCCTCAGAGCTCTGTCCAGACTGGCCTTGTATGTTTATAGGGATGGAGCATCCACCACCTCTCTGGGAAATCTGTGCCAGTGGCTCACCACCCCCATTTAAAAAAATTTTCTTCCTCATATCTGGTCTGAATCTACCCTCTTTGAGTTTAAAACCATTGTCCCATGTCCTGTTGCTCCAGACCCTGTTAAAAAGCCTGCTCCTACCTTTTGCCTCTCTGACTTTCATGCATGAAAGGGTCTCCTTGTACACAGCCACAAAGCACAAAACTGTCTTTTAATTCTCCTCCTGGCTCCTCCTTAAAGCACATGTGAAAAAAAATTTAAAAAAAAAACCAATCCCTAAACAAAACCCTGGCCTTTAGTTGTGCGACCAGCCAGCCGAGACCAGTGCATGTTGTGCTGGTCCTGTACTGACTCACTGTCTCCTGGTCCTCTCCTGCTGGACGTGCCTGTCTGTTGTCTCCTGTGTGAGACGTGGGTTTGGAGCAGTGTTTTTTGTCTGTCCGCTGCCCGGCATGATGGGCTCAGGGCTGGACTGTCTGGCAGGGAAGCACTGTGAAAAACAAGTGCTGTCGTAGAGCAGCTCAGCTCCCTATCGTTAGATCAGTGTGTTCTGCCTGCTCATTTATGTACCATGAAGTCAGAGTATTTTCTGTCTGGCTGAGATGTATGTCTGCAGTTCTGACTAAAACAAAAGCTTCTCATCGTGTGCCGGTTGTACAGTCCTCTAGTGCTTTGGGTTTTGGGTTTTTTTCCTCCCAGCTGGTTTATCTGGGTTTGTCCTTGTGCATCAGTTTCATTCTTACATCAAGCAAAACCAGTTTAATCAAGGTCATTGGAAGAGCTGCTCCTCTCTGATGAGACAAGCGAGAAGAGGTTAAAGGGCTGATTTACTGATTGCAGCCCTGTTCCTAGGGGCAACTCCTTGATGAAGGGCTTATTTTGGTTCCTGAAGTAGATCCTTCATATCCCACCTCAAAATGCATTGTAAGGATGTCCTCCTTAAATGAGAATGTGGGATGTGGACTGAAGTAGGACCATTAGTGCAGGGTTATCATAGGCTGTGAAATAGTGGAGATGCCAGGTAGAGTTTGGCACAGTGCTGATTGGGATGAAATTTTATAGGAGGGAGAAGAAAGAACATCTCTTTATTCTGCAGCAAAGAACAAAAGATAGGTATTGTGCAAAATTATCTCCTTTTCTCTGTCTTCTCTCTAAGGAGTTTTAATCAGTCACTCCCATGCTCAGCTGTGCCATGCCTCATTCGGGATGCTCTACCCATTAACAAAAATAGGAAACAGTTGCAGACATGCCAGAGAAAAGCACCAAAAATTGAGCAAAGATACAGAAAACAGAAAGACTGAAAGAAATGGGGTTGTCTGGGGATGAGAGGGCTGAGAAGAGAAATAACAGTCCTGGAGTATGCCAAAGGTGGCTGTGAAGGGGAAGGGAGTAAACTGTTCTACATGGCTGGTGATTGGAGGCCAAGAAGTGCTGAGCTTGAGCTGCAGCAAGGGAAACAAGTGTAGGAAAAACTTCCTAACCTCTGATTGCCAGAGGAGTGGAGCAGTGGAACAGATGGTTTGGGATGGGCTTGGAGTCTCCATCATGGCAGTTCTGAAGTGCAGGTTGGCCAAACTCCACCTCAGAGAGCTGAATCTGTTTAGAAGCAGTGGAATAAATTTGACAAATTCTCCAGAAGTTCCTTCCAGTGCTGGTTTGGGTGAATTTATGGGTTTTGAGCCTGGATGCAGGGAGGGGTAGCTAAGAGGTTTAAGGGCACTGATTATGTCACCTGGATCTCCTGATGGGACTCAGGGAAGTCCTCTGACAAGTTCTTTGTAGAAAGTTTTGATTGCACTGAAACTCCATGAGTTTGCACTTATTCCATCTGTCAAACTGCCTTGCTGCACCCTGCTCCTCCCATGTAATCTCCCAGCTTGATCCCAAAAGACCATCATATATTTTAGCTATTGTAATCTGCCCAATGATTCACAGGAGGGATGAACACTTGTTCCACCAGAGAAGGTTTTGCAGGTCAGGGGGTGCATTTTGCTTGCAAAGGCAATGCCTGCCAGCACTCCTGCTACACCAGCTCTCTTGTGCAATTCTGCACAAAGGTCCCACTCTCTAACTCGTTTCTCTGCTGCATCATTGCTAATGAGTCAAAACACACGACCTCTTCCCTACAAGAGGGGAAGAGGTCCTACCCCCTCCTTTTAGGGTCATTTTTTTGAGTGTGGGGCTGCATTCCTTTGCCCACTGTAGCATTTTCTGGAAACAGCCAGGTGGTGATGTATTGTCATCATGATAATTGTGATCTAGTAACAGGCAGATACTTGAAGAATAGTTGTGGGAACGATGGAATCAAACTCTTGATTGTAGAAGGTGACAAAATAAGGAGCAACAACCACAACCCAGATTTGTAGGTTCGGGATGGGTCTTAGGAAAGCCCCTCCAATAAGAGGGTCATGGTGTAAAGGAACTGGTTCCCACAGAGGCTGCAGGGTCTCAGTCTTTGGAGGTTTTCGAGACTTGGCTAGAGAAGATTCCAGATGACCTGATGTAGGGACACCTCAGATGCAAGGCTGGACTAGAAACCTCCTGAGGTTTCTCTAACCCAACATTTCTTACGCCTCTGTAAGGTGCGACGTGGAGCCCATGAATCTCAGAAGCAGTAGAGCTGTTGTAGCCCAGCTCTCTTTGAAGGTGGACAGTCTTTGTTTTGTTTGCTGCCAACACACGTGTTGGGGCAGCTCTTCAGCTGCTGAAACCCAAACTGGTTTGGTTAGGACTAACCTGTGTGTGTTCTGAGGCATTGCATCAATTGAGGTGGACATGCCCACAGAGGTAAGGAGCCTGTCTGTTGTGTGGGGGGTGAACCTGGTGTATTTTTCTGCTGCTTTGGCTTTGCTGAGACAGCTTGAGTGAATCCTCAGCTATCTGTCATGACTTCAGTGTTGGCTGATTGTCTTGGCAGTCCATGGTGGATATAAAAGATTAATGGTGGCAAAGCACAGGTTGAACTTAAGAAAGACAAACAGTACTTAAGGAAAGTGTGTGAGGAAGCCGGCTTTGTTTCTCTTTGAAAGAGAGCAGAAGTGACACTGAAACATTTTTTTTCCCCTTTTTCTTTTAGCAACTATCAGATGGAAGATATGATGCAAAAGTGTTTACCAGACCGAAGCACATAATTTATATTAGTGACTCAAAGGCAGAACAAAAATTATTTATCTGTATTTCAGTAGCAGCTGAGGTGACTGGGGCTCCACGTGCTGTGTTTGGGGAGACCACATCTGCCAGGAAAGGTCTGGTCTGATGGAGAAACCAAGGCACAGAGCAAGTCAGTGATTTGGCTGCACTTGTGTTCAGGGTCATTCTCACAGCTGGAAACTCACCTTGGCTTTATGGTTTCTACCTGAGCCAGGGGCTTCCGAGCTGCTCACAAACTGCTGAGGATGTGTGAAGCGGTGGAAATGGATTGCAGCTAGTCCAGAGAAGTACATAATACAGCTCTCAGGGATTTGGATGATGAGGCTGCCAAGGTCATCAAGGGTCTCTCTCTGAGATGAGTTGACCCAAAAGGTTTGGAAATTATTGCTTTTAATATAAATGGCCCTTCCTTTCAGTAATCATTTAAAGTCTTTAAACTCTTAGTTTCCTATCATAATGCTTAGGTGGATCTTTCAGCACCTTACAGTGGTCACAAAATGTATCTCAGGAGGTGGAAGAAATGAGAGAGAGGTTTTTATTTACTTCAGGGTGCCTGTAGAGCAGTAGAGCTAAGGGACATTTTGCTGCCATTCTGTGTAGCTTCTCCACCTTGCTGCCAAGTGAAACCAGCTTTGTGGTTATCATGTGGTTATCATGGGTTAAACCACAGCAAATTGGCAGTGAATGTGGGAGGCTCTGTAGAAGCAGCCAGTGCAGATCATGGCTGGTGACTGATCTTTAGTGGGCTTCTGCAGGACTCAGTCCTAGGGCCAGTGCTCTTCAACATCTTAAAAAATTACTTGGGTACAGGACTCAAAGGGATACTAAGTAAGTTTGTTGATGATGATAATAAGTTGGGAGGAGCTGTTGACTCCCTCCAAGGCAGAGAGGCCCTACAGAGAGATCTGGACAGATGAGAGGTCTGGGCAGTCACAACCATATGAAGTTCAACAAGGGAAAGTGCCAGATTCTGCACCTGGGATGGGGCAACCCTGGGTGTATGGACAGCCTGGGGATGAGATTCTGGAGAGCAGTGCCAGGAAAGGGACCTGGGGGTCCTGCTGGACAGCAAGTTGAATGTGAGTCAGCAGTGCCCTGGCAGCTGGCAAGGGAGGGGATTGTCCTGCTCTGCTCTGCACTGGGGCAGCCTCACCTTGAGGGCTGGGGGCAGTTTTGGGTGCCGGTGTATTCGATACAAAGCTGTTGGAGAGTGTCCAGAGGAGGGCCACCAGGATGTGAAGGCTCTGAAGGGGAAGCCTTATGAGGAGTGGCTGAGAGCACTTGGGCTGTTCAGCCCAGAGAACAGGAGACTGAGGAGGGAAGACCTCATTGTGGTCTGCAACTGCTGTGGAAGCAGAGGGGCAGGCACTGATCTCTTCTCCGTGGTGACCAGTGACAGGACTGAGTGAACGTCATGAAGGCGTGTCAGGGAAAGTTTAGGCTGGGTATTGGGAAAGGGTTCTTCACCCAGAGGATGGCTGGGCACTGGAACAGACTCCCCAGGGAAGTGGTCGCAGCACCAAGCCTGACAGAGTTCAAGAAGCATTTGGACAATGCTCTTGGGCACATGGTGTGACTCTTGGGGTGTCCTGTGCAGGGCTGGGAGCTAGACGTCAGTGATGCCTGTGGGCCCCTTTCAGCTCAGGATCTTCTGTAATTCTATGTTCACTTTTCTTTCTTTTTTGTGATAAGTGACAGAAAAAACAAATATTCATTGTGTGGATTCACAAAAAACAGACCTGAGACCTTAAGAAGAGATCCAGACCATTTGCATGCTGCCAGGCACACACAGTTGCACCAAGGCGTGCCTGCCACAACCTTGCAATGCACAAAGAGGATTTCCTCAAGGTCAGCGTGCCAGCCTGCACAGTGCCACCGTACATATGTCATCAGTCATATCTAGTCACACAGCAACTTAAATACCTGCTGTGTTTAAGTAGAAAATCTTTAAAAATATTTTAAAAGCAGCTTTGGTCAAAAAAAAATTGTTCTTAGCTGTCTTTAGCCTGGAAGCTGTGCCTTTGAAGGACAGGAGGAAAATCTGAGTGCTGGAAGCATATGTTTCTTGCTGTGTAAGATAGCCAGCAGTGCCTGTTTCTCCATTGAATCTGGACTAAATCCAGCAACCTGGGGGAAAAGGGGGGAGCTGATTTCATCTCTGGATTTGTGTTTTCGTATTTAGTTCCTATTTTTTTGCTGAGTTCTTGTGCACTTTTCCTGGAGAAGGTTCTGATTTGGGAAATCTTGCATCAGCCTGGTTGTCTGTATTACACTAATGCCTAGAAATGAACTTCTCCATCCAAATGTGAATATTCTCACCCCAAAATGATGTATGTTCAGGGTAGGAAGTTCTCTCTTGGGTCAGAAATGGAACATTTTTATTTATAGTTTAAATCTGGTTTTGAGGCAGGACCAGTTGAGAACAGCTCTTAGACTTTTCTGTATTAAGTGTTCAGATTGCTTCTTTTCTGTTGCTTCAAAAGCTTTTTTGTCTCTGCCTACTCCAGACTCCACATGGGCTCTGAATTTTTAAATGCTCTATGTTTGTTCTCTCTATTACAGAAATAATAATCTATTGACAGAAATGAATATCTATTGACTGAACTATCTTCTGGTTGGTTTTTTAAAAATTATTGTTTATTCTTTCTTTTGCTTCCCCTTGCCTTTTGGACACATCCAAACTATTTCCATCGTGTCTTCTGGATTGAAGATACTGTCCTAATAGCATTTCAGTACTACTTGTTATGCATCTTATTCCATTTAAACCTGGTATTTTCCAAAGGCATTTGCTTTGGAAGGCATTTAGACATTTCTTTGGTGGAGTTCCAGGTCCCGCATCCATATGGTAAGATGGAAATAACATTTTGAGTCAAAGATTTGCGGTCTTCTGAATTTCATGGATTTTCAGTGATTAAGTTTTGCTGATGATCCCAGCTGCTGCCTCACCCATTCTGGTTCCTCACTGACCTTCAGAACAAGCCAATGGACTTTCTTGTGGCTGCCAAAAGCTGCAAGTTGACTTGTTAAATCCACTTTCTGGCCACTTAACATAATATCCAACCAGGGATTATGTCTCGTTTCCAAAAGTGACTAGTAAGCCTTCATTTCTCTCCTCTCTACTGGTGACACTGGGGTGTCTTTTAAGCTTTCAGCTTTGAAGAGCTGTGTTGCACGTACATGGGAGCTTTGGTACCCTGTGCTGCTGTTGAACTGGGCTTTCATTTGTCTGCATTTGTTTAATCTCATAATAATTTCAGTAAAAATGCTTAATGGTGTTACTAGTCATATCTACTGATCTGTTCTTCAGATCTTCACCCACATTGTCATTTAAGGATCTTTTGGTGCTTTTTTTGTTTATTTGTAGGGGGAAATATGTGGTTTTACTGTTCTCTGGATGCTCTTGGCTTGAAACTGTGCCCCATGGAAAAGGGAAGGTTGGCTGTGCAATTCAGCTCGGAGTTTCAGTAGTTGCCTCTCCATTTAAAAGTCTCCCTTACCACTCCTGTAGAAGCCATGTCAGCAACTCCAGATCTCCTTTTTTCTCATGCTGCTTGCCCATAGATGCTGTGTTTGACAGCCATCCAGCACAGGAAAGGGCAAGTGTAACAAACCATAGAATCATAGAATTGCAGTGGTTTGGGTTGGAGGCAACCTTAAAGATCATCTAGTTCCAGCCCCCTGCCATGGGCAGGGACAGCTTCCACTAGACCAGGTTGCTCAGAGCCTCATCCAGCCTGGCCTTAAACACTTCAGGGATGGAGCATCCAAAGCTTCTCTGAACAACCTGTTCCAGTGCCTCACCACCCTCACAGGAACAAATTTCTTCCTAACATCTAAGATAAATTTCTTCTCTTTTAATTTAAAACTCATCCCCCTTTTCTATCACTATCTGCCTATGTAACAACTCCTTCTTTTTTATAAGCTCCCTTTAAGTACTGGAAGGCCACAATGAGGTCTCCCCAGAGCCTTTTCTTCTCCAAGCACCTTCCATAAATGCCCCTCTGTAAATGCCCCTTCTTGATTGACAGCATAAATCAGCCACTCTACTTCCATGCCATCAACTGCACACAGCTCCTTTGATTCTGGGTCACTGTGTTGTTCCTAAATAGCTCCCTCCAGATAGGAAGCTCCCAAGAAAACCTCGTTTGCTCTGACCCAGGAAGAATCGATGACTTGAGGCTTCTGCCCCCGCCTCGCCTTCCCTGCCTGCCTCGCCCACTGCCCACCACACGTAATGTCAGGCTGGAGTTTCCAGCGGGCTGTGGGGAACAGAGGAGCTCATTGTTTCGGGGGTCAGGGCACAGGGCCAGGGTGGCAGGAGAGAGGGGCGCAGAGCTGGCAGCTGAGCCCTGCTGCGACCTCCAACATGGCCTTATGTGGTCCATAGGGGCAGTCATGCAGACAGTGGGCACTCGGTGGTCGTGGCTCCTTAAAGCCTTTGAGGGAGAGGAATAAATAAATAATATCAATGAAAGGAAAGAAGAGATGCAGACGGTATGGGGTGTACAGAGTGACAGGGATCCTTTTATCTGTCCTGGCCAGAAGGAGATGCTGAGAAATCATGTAGGCTGGTCCCTGCTCAAGGGTTCAAAATTGGCATTTGAGGTTTTAACTGAGCATTATCTGTTCAGGTCCTTCTCTGAGCCCTCTGTGTGCATGGAGTGAGGCAGGACAGGGAGCAGGAAGTTTTCCTGCCAGCAATCAGGACTTTATCCTGCAGCAATGTGTGTGTGGGTGGACCCCTGACACCAGCGTCTTTGGAGATGGGTGATGAGAGTGATTAGGAGCCTGGGAAAGCTTTACACAACAGCCTCCAAAGCAGCAAAGGACAGCCACCTTCTAAGGAAAGCGAATGAGAAAGTGCCCTGATAAAAGTCCTCAGGGCTGCTGTCCGTGCAGAGTGGGGACAGCATTTCAGCTTGGCTTGTGGGATTCTGATGGGAGCACCCCAGGGTCCTTCTTTGGGAAGTGGCCCAAAGCATTTGGCACATCACCAAAGAGAGTGAGGTCCTATCCCATCTTGGAACCCACTCTTGTAGAGGGAGGATTTGTGCTTGGGAGAGGTGACCAGATGTGTCTGACCCCTTTGCATCAAACGCAGAAGGGGAGCAGGTCACAGATGTTAAAGCTTGTAAGATCTTTTTGTTTCTTCATCCTTCAGCAAGTTCTCCTTCTGCTATTGATGTGTCATGGGGGAGAACCTGCCTCCTCCTACCAACTCAGAATTTGCACCTTATAAAGTAGATGGGATAAATAATGTGAATATCTGCAATTTTAGAAGTCGATAGCACAAAGAAAACACTGGAAAGAAACAAAATTGTTATTTTGAGTTTAAAGCAGTCAGAGTTGAGGATGGATCTTTACAAGAGATAGGGCTCTTTCCTCTTTCCTTTTTAGTGAGTTTCCACCTGTAGTGGGATGTGCATTGGTCCAAGACTAGCTAGATCCAGCACCATAGCCATAGAATTGGTGCCAAAGCCATTTTCAGCCACAGCCTTACACTCCCTCCAAAGTCAACCCAAGGGAGGGAGGGCCTGAAGGGATCAGGCCGTTGTCTCAAACACTTGCAAAACATGTTGGCTGAGGCTTCAACTGGGAATCAATCAGTACACTCTTTTTAGCATCAAATCAGTACAGCCAGCTGGCATGCAGATGGGCTGATGTATCATGTGCTGTCGCAGGGAGGTGCGTTGAGGAGGAAAATTTGAAGACAGAGTCATGTGTGGAGAAAAAGGTTGCCTGCAAGGTTTATTTGTTTGTGATTTTTTAATACTGAAGGTGCCTCATGTGCAGCATAAGGCAGAGCATGTTACAGGTTGGTGCCATGGACAGTGCTTCACAAAATACTATGTGCTCAGGAGTGTGTGTTAGATGTTCACAGGGAGTTGACAGTGAGTTTGTCTTGGGCCTCATGGATTGCTCTGGGCTGGGACAGAAAAAGGGATATAAAGCAAATCCTGACTTGTGCAATGTATAGGGTGTTCATGAGGCTTTTTTATGAGTACTTGGTTAAGTAGAGTGTTTCAGGACAATATTCTGTTGCAATATTGTCCTGAAACAATATTTCAAATAATATTCTGTTGGTGATTTTTCTCTGTCCGTCCTGCTTCTTGGGAGAGTCTGCCATGACCAGTTCAGTGCTGTTAAATGTTGTGATTAGGGCATGTGGGGTGACGTATGGGCCTGCTGCTCTGACACGCTTGGAAACTCAGACAGAATTGAGTTGTTGAATACCACTTGGGAAGGACAAGCTTCAAGATTTGCATTTTTAATTAAGAAGAGCTTTTTAAGCCTGTTCTTTGCATTTCTTTGTACCTGGAGCCTCCCACTAACCAACTGTAGCTCAGGTTGTGGAGGAAGGTGAGAAGCCAGAATGACATGTTTGGAGTTTATGTGTTCCCCCCTGCTGTGCACATTGCTGCTGAGTCAGCTGTATTTTAGGTATGGTTCAACTCTGCTTTGTCAGTGTGGAAGGGCCTGGTCAAAACCTTGGATTTCCTTCCTGCAGAGCATGGGAGATTTTTGACTTGTTATATGTATTTAAAAACAAAAAAAAACACGCAAACCCAACCAAACAAAACCCCAAAAAAATACTGGTTGATGGAAAACAAGACACCAAAGCACAATCAGAAATGTGGCTCTGGTGCTCTTTAAATTGTAACATAAGACATTCATTCCTGGTCAGTATATATTCCTGGATATTATCATATCTGCTTCTTCTATTTTCTCACCTTTATCCTTTTTGTCCCCAAAGCCCAGTGGTGAGGCCTGGGCTTGGGTTCATTTTCTTTCCCCCAAGCTTTGGTCCTTGCACTTTGAACTCTCACTAATACTCATACACCTACCCTGAATATTCCATGGTCTTGGCATTGTAACACTGAGATGGGTTGTAAACACAAATTGTTTTAGCTTTGCACATCCCAACAGAGCAAAGAGTTGGTACAAGAGGTTGGACACCGATTCCAACCTTTCTACCCAGGTTGCTTACTGGATATTGGATCTTTACTGGCCCTGCCTTATAAGTAGGAAATTACAGTGAATATCTCAGGGATTGCAACGAGTCTGTCACAGAGCTGGGAACCAGACACCAACATCCTTCAGTCTCATCTTTGTCTTCCCATCCCTAAGCTGCATCCCAGCATGCTCAGTCCCTGCAGTCTCGTGCTGAGAAATTCCAAGTTTCCTGAGCCAAGTTCACTTGCACGTGCCTTGCCTTGAAGTTCATCGGATAAGGTTGGGAGTGAATTCAGCCTGTTTAAAAACTCAGTCCAGCTGCCAGACAGGAAAACCTGATGAGCGGAAAGTCAGTCAGACGTGGGAAAGGAGGGGGGAAAAGGTGAGTGGTTGTTGTGTGCTGGACAGGGTGTTTGTGCCAAAGTCGGTGGATTTACTCTGTTTTAGGAGTATACACGTGGCAAGGCACATGTGTGTGCTGGTGGGTGAGCTCAGCTGGGTAATAAGAATAAATCTGCTCTGCTTTTGGGAGGCTGGGGCTGAAACATGGTGTAATAGCGATGTGTATAATTTTGTACGGTGAGACAGTCATTTACTGTGCTGTTTCGGCCATCAGCACAACAGCTAGAGGCTGTTAAGATAATTTAGTGGAGTTTTGTGGTTATAAAAACATTTCCATCATGACTAAGGATTCTAATAGAAATTAAATTCAGCCAAGGGGGTTTTAGAATTTATTTTTTTTTGTTGCATACTCCCCAGTGTTTCTGTTTTGATTTATTAATCTTAAGGAATAAGCTGAGGGATGGTGACTAAATTTTTTTTAACGTATAAAATAGGAGTTGTTAAAGGAAAAAAAAACCCAACACTGGATGTTGCAATTAATTTAGTGTAATCTAGTTGTTCAGCAGGGGGGCTCTGGCGTGTCCTGCTCTTGGCTGCTGATTCTACAGACATTTTGGGTAATGTGAAAAGCCATTGTAATGCAATTCTTTGTCATATACATATTTTTAACTTGGAATGTTTTGGGTACAAGAGAAAATAGTCTTCTCCATCCATCTTGGCTTCACACAGGATAAGTTGTTCAGAATTAAGAACTGGTTTTTGAAATTTAAACACAACTGCATCCAAGTGTCCAGGAGCCCACATATCAGCTCAGGATTTCAATAAAATCCTGCGGGATGTTGGCCCTGGACTTCCAGCCATGTCCTGCATCCATACAAAATCCCTCTTCCACCACTGAGAACAAGGAGTGTGAGCAATGTGATCTGCTGTGGGAATGCCTCAGCTCTCCCACTCTGCTGTCTTAATCCAAATAATAACAACAAAAAGTTTGAAGGCTTAGTTTGGAATTGGATAGCTCTCCAAAAATAGGCTCTCCCTGAAGATATCTCCTACTTCCTGCTGCACTGGAAAAGCTGTGCTGGCAGCCTATGCACTGGGATATTTAGGCATCTTCTGGAGCCTAAAGCATGAAGGAATGCAAAATAATAGAGGAAAACAGTTGAACTTAGTAAATTTCAGAATAGCATTTGGTTTGTGCTTCAAAAAGTGTTCTCCCCCACGCTCTTCCTGCATAAAAAGGCACTTGAGCCAAACCCCAATATTTACAAATACTTTTGAGATCTTCCAGGTGCTGGAACTCAAAAGTATTTGAGTTCTTCCAGGCTAGACCCTCTTTCTCAGAATAACAGACCTTGGCTTGAATGCCTCTGAAAACTGTGGACCCCAAACAGGTCCCTGTGCATGCAGAGCTGTATTGGCTCCAACTGTGTCTTCATGCGTTCAGGACTGGGGGAAGGAGTTACGTAAAAAAAGTCCTCTAGAACAATAAACTTCTGTTATTTTGTTACACCGAAAGGCCTCTGAACATCTGAGGGAATAGCTGGTACCATCAGGTATATCTTAGGAGTTTGTCACCAGGAGCTTCGTCTCCAGTCACCTTTGGGTCGATGGGCTCAGCGTGGAGGTGGCAGGCGCAGAGATTTCCTCTGCACAGCTCTCTGCAGGCTGTGTGTCTTGGTACCCTCTTCTGTCCATTTTATTTTAGTCTTCCTTTCGCCTTTTCATGTAAAGTGTAACCTTTAGGGGGTTGTCAGCGGGAACACACTTTTCCCAGCACATGACTTGTATTTTGGTCACTGAGCACCTGGTTTTACAAAGGCACTGAGTGGAGCTGCCTCTGTAAGTCCATCTTAAGATGAGTAGGAATGAGCACAGAAAGGCTGACATGGCCATCCCCATGTGTTGCAGAGAATCCAGAAACCCAGCCTCAACCTCTGCCTGGACACAGCCATGCTGTGAGGAGCAAATCCCATTCCAAGCAGGACTCCACAAAACCAAGGCTAAAATTTTAAAAAGCAGTATTATTAATCTGCCTCCACATGTGGTGAGCCTGTGCTTAGGAAGCTGGAAAAATCTACTTTTCCAAAGTTGTTGAATAGGAATTTTAGTGTGAAACTCTTTCCCCCATCCTCCTGTTTATAAGGTTTCCACAGGGACCATTGAGATGATGCAGACAGCTGGTAATTCACCCTGCTGTCTCTCCAGCCACAACAGCACCAGCTCTAAAAGCTGTGTTGGGAACAGAAGTTTAGGAACACAGTCTCAACCTTTCCCGGCTTGTTTTTCCCATCTGTTTTTAACAGCGTGTTCTTGCCACTTGGACCTTTCTGGGCTTGATCTTGTGATCCCTGATGTAGTATGACATTTCCAGTTTATTAGGAATGCTTTTGTTTATTTGCTGGGTGGGTTTTTTTTCTTTATTTCTTTCTTTCATTTTTTTTCCTTTTCCCTAGGTTGTGTGGAGGCTTTCTGCCTTGGCTGCCAATGCAAACGTCCCCTCCCGTGCCGGGAGGTGCCGCCCACACCCGTCCTCTCTGAAATCAGGACAGTTATCTCACCAGTTTCAAGTATTTTGAGTGGTTTGGGGGCTGTTATTAAACAAAAAGGAAGGCTGATTATGTTTTTATATTTTTCTGTCCTTTTCTACCATTTCATAGTAAAAAGCCAGGTCCTAGAGCACTGAGGCAAATGAGGTTTTAAAATTCAGTCATTGTTTTTAAACTTAAGACCACCAAGAAGGGCCTCAGGGCTAGAGTTTGCTTGCTGGTGGCATTTTCAGTTTACACAGCCTGTCTTTGCTTTTCTTAGCAGATTGAGTTTATTGCCTGTTGCATGCAAGTGTGAGTTTGCTTCTAAGCTGAAAATGGCTCAACCAGCCTTCAAGTTGTTCCATCTTTCCATTTTGCATTAAATTCACCACGCTTCCGTCCAGTGCTGGGCAAATAATCATCAACAGATGAGTATCAGTGCCAGGGCAGTACTGGGATTGTGGTCCAGCTCTGCCCATCTTCTCTCCATAACCTATGTGTCTTCTATAATTTCTTTCATTCTTCTTGAAGAATCAAGTGATAACTTTTGGAGAGCAGTTCTCAGTTCCTGGCTGACATAAATCCCACTGCCAAACTTCAGGCATGCTTAATTGCTGTTTTCAAATACTTGCAGCTATTTTGTAGCAGCCAGTGAAGCATGTGGTAGTGTGAGAAGCTGCAGTCTGGTGTTGCATGGGGGGGTCTCAATGCAAAAAGTGTATTTTAAATGGGCAGGAGAGTCCTGTGAGCATCCATGGAATGGATGGGGCTCATGGACAGGGTTTATGGTGACATGGGCTCTTAGGGACTCTGCTGGAGCTTCAGCACGAGGAGCAGGTAACTCCCAGTCATTTTCTTGGCCTGGGGATCACAAGGATATGGAGGACAGATCATGCATCTCCATCAAGCTTATATTTACTAAACTGAACCAAATCTCAACTGTCAGGAGAGTAAATCCAGCAAGTGTTGCATGACTGCAACATGCTGGGAGTAGAGATGAGGCTGATTTCTTTTGGGTCAGTTCAGCTTGCACCTCAGCAAAGCTTCAGGTCCAAATCTTTAATTTCTGTTGCCTGTGAATAATCCTTTGAAGAAGGGAAGGTGGTGGTCTTATAGTCCTTTACAAACACAAGCTGAAGTTGCGGTTGTGTGGTAAATCTTGTTCTTTGCCACAACGATCAGAATTTGGGTCTGTAACCATAAAGATTTGCAGACAAAAGTCATTTATGTAGTGGTACCCAAAAAAGTTCAGAAAGTCATATTTGCATAGTGAAGACCATCTAAAAAAGCTCAGAAAGTCCTGGGGAGCTCTGAACTGCTGTGCCTGCTTTTTAACTTTTTAAACACTGGCCTTCCCAGGAAAGCAGAGATGACTCCAGAGACCCCACAACTCTGGTTGCTTCCAGCCAAGCAGCAGTGGCATTTTTCTGCCCAGTGAATCTGGTTTCTGCATCAGCTTTCCCTGAGACCAGCCTTCATGTTGTCTGTCTTTTCACTCTGTGTAGAAATCACTGCATTTACCTCCAGTGCTGGAGCATCGTCGACAAATGGGTATTGATGTCGGAGGAATACTTTGTGGTATCACAGAGTCACAGAATGGTTTGGGTCAGAAAGAACCTTAAACATCATTTAGTTCCAGCTCCCTGCTGTAGCCAGGGACACCTTCCACTGCACCAGGTTGCTCAGAGCCCATCCAACCTTGCCTTGATTGCTTGCTCTAAGGCAAAAAGAGCTTCTTAATATCTTCCCCAAATAAATTGGAGACTCTTCCTGCTCCTGGGGATTCCTTGGGACATGCTTTGGGCAGCATTGCCCCAAGGATGCTCCCAAAGACCTCACCTCCTCCCGTGCAATCTAAGATTTGCTGGTTCACAGCATTAAACAAAATTGAGGTGAACCTCATCTTCCTGTTGCATTAATGAGGCATGTTTAATGACAGCCATCATGAAAATAAAAGGAAACAGCTGTAAGGAGTACTGAAGGAAAGTGCAGATGCTTTGGGGCGAGGTCAGGGTGGCAATCTGCATGTGGCAGCTGGTTCTCCACTGCATGCCTTGTCCAACTTCAGGACTGAGAGATGCACAGGATGGAGCACCAGGCAGTACCAGTCTGCGTGGATGGATTCATCCGACTTGTTGTGGCATGCTGAATTAGCCTTTATGGGTTTATCTTCAGCAGTGGGGAAGGCCTTGTCTCCTGGAAGTAAAACTGATCAGTACATGCTTGGGGCCCTGATCTGGCTTGAAATGGCTCCTAGGTGCTTATGTGTTGCAGAGTCTTTGGCCATCACTGTTCTCTGGCGTTTGGGGAGGGAGCTGTGAGGAAAAGAGGATGGGGCAGATGCTGCAGAGCCTGAGTAGAATTTGGCCTCTGGGGATGCAGGGGTTTCATGCCTGCTCAGTACCCTCTTTCATCCTGCAGCAGGATGTTGGAAATAATAGGGGTTTTTTATCCTTGTGGCCAATTTACGAACCAGCTTCCCCCAATGTCCTCATTTTCCTAGGGGAAGTGGCTGCTAAGTTTTTCTTCGCTTGTTAGACTTGCTGTGTGTTTCCCTGCTGGAGGATTATGAAGAAGGTTTTCAATATTCATACTTTTAACTAGGTTGTGAGAAAAGGGCTGTTAGTTCCTCCAGTTTGATCTCAGATTATTAACTCCATGCTACTGCTTTCCTTTGCCAGCTTTTATTCTCCTTGTCCTTCTTAAGTGTTGTTTGTTTTCTATTGTTCTGTGTATCCTTTCAGCAATAGTGCTAGCATATTTATTATTATTAGTTGGCATATGTGCAACAAATGTCATGCAAGGATCACAGGAGCCGTTGCCTTGGAGAAATTGGTGTATTTATCCCACATGGGGAATCAGAGGCACCAAGGAAACCAGATGGGCATCAGCTGCAGGCATGCCCCAACAGAGCTGCCCATGATTTCTTCCTGAGAGGCAGTATGGACCTTGCAATCATTGACACATGCTTGCTTTGAACTACTTCAGCTGTTCCCTGGAAACCAGGTACAACCCAGGTCTTTATTCCAGCAAACCTGACAACTTTCCTGCCACCTTCAATCTTGCACCCCTCCCCATTATGCTATCCAAAACCCCCAGCCTGCTGTGGGCTGGAGCAGTGCTCTAAGGCAAAGAGAGGAAAAAACAGTAGTAATAATAGGAGAGACCTGTTCTGGAGATGATAATGATAATAATTTTCTCAAGGTGTCATTTCAAAGCTGCCTATCTAGGTTTAAAAGCAAGGCAGGCAGAAGGACCAATGCTGGGGCTTTATGCAGACATGAGAATAAAAGTAAAGCCAAGACGACAAAAAGGAAGGCTGAAATTCCACTTGATTATATTTTTATCCCACTGCGCTGCCTCTCAGTCTTGATGGGGGACAATAGGCACTTGTTCCCAGTCAATGTCTCCAAGCTGACAGCCTGTGCTCAGAGAGGACTGGGAAGGGGCTCCCAGGGGTTTTCCTGTGGCCGTGAGCCCCCAGGGCTCAGCTCAGCCTGGCCACCCGCCTGCGTCCCACCGCGCCAGGGGAGTTTATTTTTCCAGCGCTCCCACTCAGAAACATTTGGCGAAAGGAAAGATTGTGGAGGAGGTTTAGCTCAAGTGAGCACAAAAACATGTGTCCATGTAGTGTATTGCTTGCTGAGTGGTGGTTCAGGAGTTTTTTTTTCCTTTCTTTTTTCTAAACATAACTGAGAGCTTGGGAATCATGTGAGGAGGCTGGGGGTGATACCTTTCAGATGGACACAGGGCTGAGTAAATACAAGAAAGGGAAATCTTTTCTGCCTGATGTAAGTTGTCATCCTACTTTGGACGAATGAGTGTAAAGGTGGCAAAGTCTTAGGGAGCCTTTCAAATCCTCGTGTAAAACCCCTGTCTTAAGCTACTATTATCACCAGCTTGAGCATCCATCCTCTCTCCTCATGACCCCCCAAAGTCCCTGAATGAGGAAATGGGCTACAGTATCACACTGTGTTCTCTTTTCTTGCCCCATGACTTGGTTACTGAAGGGGGAAAAGGGACAAGGTACAAGAAAAGTTGGCTCCTGGGCTTTAAAACTGAGGAGCAAAGAGCTGTTGCCCTCCCCCTATCCCAAATTTATTCTTGCACACAGGCTCCTCTCTCCTATCCTCCACAAATGAAACATTGCTTCTTCCAGAGATGAAATGCTGAGCAAACAAATTGCAGGTCAAAGTCTCCCACTCCTTCCCCTGCCACGTTCCCATCTGTGCATTTTTGTCCGCCATCCCCGCTGCCTTTTCCCATGCCCTTTGTGGGGAGCAGGGTGGGTATGCTGCCTGTCGGCACGGCGAATGCAGCTCTGCAGATGTGAGCTGCCTTTGGCAGGAAAAGGGAAGGGAGTTGTTTGGGGAACAGTTTGAAAGTCTGGGCAGACTTGATGATTTCCACCCTTCTTCATGAACTGAGATTGGCAGAATTGTTCTTGAAGAGAAAACAATGGTAGAGCACATTTTGGTGAAGTTGGTTGCAGGTACTGAAGTCCAAGTCAAATCTGTGCTAAGTCCTTTCTTATGTTTGTGCAGGGGCAGCAGAGTGAGAAATAAACCTCTCACCCCATGGGGATGTGTACAAGGAGTAATGCATGTGGATTTGTCTACCCTGGGATGGTGCTTCACAAGGAAGAGCTGTGAAGCTTGTCTGGCTGCAAGATGGGGGATGTCAAAATATATTAGATTAAACTCCTGAGTATGCTGAGACAGCTGTCAGGAAGGACTGCAGGGCAAAAGAAGGAACCACAGGATGTAGCAATTTTGGAGAAAACCAGAGTATTATGAGTGCCCTGGTGTGGGGCAGAGGGTTTGCAGAGTGGAAGGTGGCTACCTTCTGGCTTTATTTTTTTTTTCGCTTCTACATGGAGACCATTCACTGATCAAACCATCTTGTGAAGTTAAACCCTCATACCACCCAGAAGCCTGGAGGGTTCCTGCTTATGCCTCCAGAAGGTGTGGTGGACCTGAGTGAAGTGAGCTGGAGGGTGCTGCCCTGGAAGGTAGTGATGTAGAACATCTGCTAGTCCCTGACATCTGTACTGCCTTGGCCAAAAAATCCGTGGCCTAGATAAAGATGGAGACAAGGGTTGTAAACTGGCATATTGCACTGAGTTTCAAGCACCTCCTGTAGCCAGCTGAATTCTCCTTGGGCTCTTTCTCTAGACAGTTATTTTGTTTTGTGGCTGGGAGCTGATACAAAGACACTAAATGAGAATTTAATAGTGAACTGACTCATCTTGACTTGATCATACTACAGGGATGCAACTCACATCTCCGTCTGGGCATCCCTGTCTGCAAGACTGCTGCTATACCCACATGTGGGAGAGGAGGGCTGGGGCCTCTGTGTGCATGAGCCATGCCCAGAATAGAACATCCCATGAGCTGGTTTATAGCTACTCCAGCTGATTGTGTCCTGGGAAGTTTGCAATTTCTCCTGTTCCTTCTGGGGAACTGACCTGAGGTGGTTGGGTTACCCTGGGGTAAAAAAAAAGTCTAACATTAGTCTGGGGTCTCACATGAATCCATGGTGCACAGGAATTTAGGAGGGAGGCAGTGGGAGTAGTGGAGAGAGGAGCAGTTTTCCTCTTTCTCATTCAGGTCGGTAAGCTGTGGTTTTGTCCATTAGGGAATAACTTTGCTTCAGTGTGGGCTTATCCCCACATCTGTGTTCTACGGGGTGGAAGAGGATGCTTGCAGGACATATGTTTAATCTCAAACTCTGCTGGATCCTGAACTCAGCCATGATATTCCATAAAATAGTACAGAAACTGACCTATGAAAAGATCTGGTTGGGTGCCCTGACCTTCTTGTGACAGACTCTGCATCCATGTGGAGTGTTGGTGTGGTTCCTGCAATGAAGATTTGTCCCCTCCAGGTGGTAGACATCTGTGCTGGTCTGCTGGGTTCAGTAATACAGGTGCAAAGGTGCCAAGTCTTTTGAAAGCTAATTATTTGGGTTGTATTGTGATTATCTGATTCTTTGTGTTCATCCTGTCCATCATTTTTGATGGTGCTGAAAAGAACCATCTGTGAAGGACCTTCCCAGAAAGCATCATTAGATGTCTGACTTGGTCCTTGGGGTTTTTTTGTTTAGGTGTTGGGGGACTCAATCTCCTAGAGTACAAAGCCCATCTGGGGTAAAAGGGACTAACTTGAACATTAGCATGAAGATCTAACAGGACATGGTTCAGGTCCTATCCAAGTGGCTGCAAGATGTCATCTTGTAGTACAATGGGTTTAGACTGATTTTCCAAATGTATGTCTGTGGATGGATGGGAAATCCAGCAGAAGATGGGCATCTAACTCTGTTATGCTCATCCAGAAAATCATTCAGGAACAACAGTTTTATCTATGGCAGCTCCCTGCCAATGAGGTCCTACTCAACCATTGGCTCTGCCTGACCTCCTTTCCTGCATATCCAGAGACTGTGTATCCCAGAGAACTGTTGGGATTTTCTATCTTACAAAGTCTGAAAGCTGGGCATGTTTTACATCAAGTGCTAATGGTGTAAAATCTTGAATAGAGCTGTCAACACAAGCTACTGGACTATCTCAGCAGATGAGGAGAGAGGGATACGACTTCTCATATCCCTACCTTGCCACTTACGAGTTTTCCTGTATGGCTCAGTCAAACCAGTCCGTTCCCCAAGAGCACACATAGTGGAAATCTGACAATTTGGCTTCTTCCTGCAGTTTTCGTTGCTTCATTGGGTCCGAACTGTTGACTCAGCAGTCATTCTTCCTGTGATTCCCTTGAAATAGCTTCCTCCAGGCAGATGGCATGAGGATGGGACAGCCTCAGTGACACAACTTCTTTTTGAGAAGCTGCGGTATTGGCCGCTTCCTCCAGCATGATTCTGCTCTCTACAAGGTTTTTAACTTCTCCTAAAAGCATCTAGGGGAAAATCTTCTTCAGCAGTGTTTTTTACCTAAAAGAGGGCAGCTCTTGTGAGTGACTGGGAGACACAGCTGACAGCCTTGTGTGCTGCATGTCATCTGGGTCTTGAAAGCATTTTTAAAATCTTGGATGAAAGGTTGCTCCTCCTGAAGCATCCCTGCTTCTTCCCTTTGGACACAGTGCCAGCAGAAACCCTGACAATGAAGATGAGCTCATGCACCACCTCACCACCTCTTATAACATTGTTAAAACCTTTCTAATTTAGACATCTCTTGCCTTTTAGGGTTCCTTTTTTGGACCAAACCCTAGGTTTTCCTGACAGAGCCAGGGTGTTTTTCTGGAGCAGGGAGAAGTGATTGCTGCTGATGGTTGGTCTTTGGGATGACCCTGCAGCCCTTTGCTTGCAGCTTTCTCAGCGCTCTGGCCCCTCTCTGAATGCTCCACACACCCTGGGTGCCAGCTAGCATCACTGTCTAAGAATGAGAAGTAATTTAGTTCCTAAGCAACCTCTTGCCTGGCCTCTTGCTAAAGAGTGACTTGGCATTTTCCGAAGGAAAAAAGAGACTGTGGATAGCGATGTGTTGAGGCAGGTTCTTCTAATGTGCTTAACCCTCCAGATGCTGGATTAATGAGCATCCCCTGAGTGTTGTCTAGCTGGGTCACTGCCAGTGGCGTCAGGGTGCTGTGGGAAGCCAAGTTTAACCTTTCTGGGTGAGCTTGAACAAGGATTAAAATCTATAGCTGTTAGGACAGTATCTAGGATTGTCAGGACTGGATTTTCCTTGGGGGTTTTTTGCTGCTTTCATTTTCCTCCTGACCTTAAGATATTTTGCTGTCTGTCAGTTTATTTCATTGTCCCTCCCACTCCTTCAAAAACCCGGTAAAGAAAATGTCATTCTATGGGGTGTTTCTGCTGTGATGACTACAGGTTTTATCTCAAGTCCAGCAGTGCTTGAAAAATGAATGAGCAGGTCATATTCCTGTCCTAACCATCTCTGTCTGTCTGAGATATATTTCTACCACCTCCTTTAGCATTGATTTACCTCAGTAAATCAAGATCTTTACTGTTTTTATCCTTCTCACATCCCTGTAAGGCAAAGCTTCAGGTAAACCATGATTATCCCAGGTTATTATTATGGAGAAGCCAGAACCTAAGCATCAGGCTCAATTTATACCTTCAGGATATCTGGCTTTCACAAAGGACATGCTGACTCCTGACCTGCTGTTTTCATTTGATTCCTCCCAAACCTGACCCATTGAGGATCTCAGCTCCTCTGTTGAGCTGGGGGGTTGGAGGATGAGTGTATGGTGAGCTTTGAGACACAGATGGGAGGATGAGAGGCTGTTGAGCAGCTGCACAGAAGGGACAAGCAGGTCAGAAGGAAGATGTGGGATATGTGAGAGAGGGAATCATCCTCACTGAGCCCAGAATCAGTGAGGCTGGAGGGGACCTCTGGAGCCCTCATTTAACCCCCTTTCCCAAAGCAGGGTCACCAAGTACAGATTGCTTAGGATCTCCACAGCCTTTTTGAGCAGCCTGTGCCAGTGTTTGACCATCCTCACAGTTAAAAACAAAGATGATCCTTATGTTTAAATTGTGGTGTTTTAAATTTGTCTTGCCCCAGTGAGACCCATCTCCCTGCAGAGTTACCTAGCACATACTTCACCAGTTTGTGTATGAGGACTTATGGTAGATGCCTTGGAAGAAAGCATTATTAACATCCCAGCAGGAAGCACCCACTGCTCTGTCTGAGCCAGTCATCTCCCCATAGAGGGCTGGGGAGATGGTCAAGGGTGATTTAGGGGTCTTTCTGCAGAATCACATGGGGTCAGAGGGGATTGTAGAAGGTCAAGATATGATTTAGTGGAAATTGAGACAGATATTTCAGTTTTCTTGAAGCATTTCAGCCATGATAGTGTAATTAAATTAAATGCTGTAATAACATCTAGCAGCAGGGGAGGTGTTGGCTGGTCAGGCACAGGGCTTCTTTGTGGAGCTCAGCAGCACACAGGGTTTGTCATTCAGGATTTGCCCCCATGGCTGCCCCTGTAATGGGTATACTGACGCCAGCATGTCTCTCCTGATCCACTCACATCCCTGTCTGTGCCGGGGGAAAGGGTCTCCTCTCTCCATGCTGCTGCACATAAAGCCCCACTCCCCTCTGTCCTCTCTGAAATACAACATGCAACTCAGTTGATATATTCAGTGAGGAGCAATATTTTTTTTTTTATTTTCCCCTACTTGCACCACTTTTGCAGAGCTCAGAGATATAAGAGTGACAGCTCAGTACACTGGTGAAGCCAACAGCCAAGGGGGGCTCTGCCTGAGGAGCAGTTCTGCCAAGCAAAGTAACACTTTCTAACACAGCTGATGGAAGCCGAAGAAGACAGGAGTGTGTCCTTACACTATGCAGGAGCCTTGACAGCTCTTGAGGATCAGGTTCAAGCCAGAAAAAGGTGATGGCAGATTTGGGAATAGGACCCAAGCATGATCCAGTGATTGTGGGTGACCCACTTTGCTGCAGTGGCATGCCTAGGACAGAAACACTATTAATTTTTATTGCCCTTTATTTACAAAAAATAAAATGGTCTAGCAGAGTCAGAATGCAAGGAACGGGCAGGCTCACTGCCTTGTTTGTTGGAATGGCTGATAGATTAAATTAAGGTTTAAAAAAATGTTAAATTAGGGAGGGAGAGAGAGAACAAGTGTTTTCTATCGGCAGAGTTCATTCACAAGTCACTCATTTCTCTTGCTCTTCAGGGAGTGATAGGAGACAATTAGCTAATTGGTTTGGGGAGGTGACCTGTCAGTGACTCAGGGAGGAAATGTCTCCTGTGCTATCTGACATAAAGAATATATTTTCAGCCCGTTGTGACAGCTGCAAGCACCCCCCATTAAAATCAAGGATGTAATGGCTGTAATAACGGCAAGCTTGGAATCCATCACAGCGAGGGAAAAGCAATGAAAAACCTGATAACACGCACTAAATTGCAGCCAGAGCTGATACGTTATGTTGTCAGGTTGAAATATTTCTAAATTATCTTATCGTTAGCACTGTGTAAGCACCCAAAGCCTTTCTGAGGTTGAAATGTGTCCCCAGTTACCTTTGTAGCTCCTTTAGCTCTGCAGCTCATCTGCCTTCAGAGCCAGGTACCTGCGTGTCTTTCTGATGGAGCCAGTGATTGTGTGTGAAGCTGGGAGGACTTGAAATCTGGGATTTTAGCCCAAGCCTTTGGAAACAGGGTTGCTCAATTTGACAAGATGTTGTAGATTTCTCACATTTTTCTGTACTTTCTCAGGACCTGTTCTCAGAGTTGAAGGAATGGCTTCTTATGTTGGGAGACATTCTTGGGTAGGGCCTGGGCTGACGTCTTTGAAATATCCCCTTCAACCTTCTGCCCTTAATTTTGTGTGTTTTGGCAAAAGCAGTAGGCTGGGGGGAAGCAGTGAGAGGGAAAATGTTTGGCCAAGAGGGCAGCATTGCCCTCATGCCCTCAGACTCATGCCTTCACACCCCTCCACCGATCTCACTGATGCAGCAAAAGCTAAAATACTGAAGTGAGCATGTTACAAAGACACAGCAGTCATGAGATAATAAGATGAAGAAAAGCAGGAAGTTTCCTTCAGCCCAAGTGATGTAATTTTTCCACAAACAAAACTTCATTCATGTGAATGTTTCAAAGAATAAAAGAATAAGAAAAGCAGAAATGCAAATAGGGCAACTGCAGCTTTTAGCTGCCAGTGGTTGGAAGGAGTAGCGGGTCTCAAGTTGGTGCAAGGAGGTACCTGGTTTTCCCTAGGGAGGTGATTGGTCCTTTCTGAATATCAGATGCCTGGAAATTTTATTACTACTGTTATCTTATTATCATCATCATAATTATTAAGGTTTTGGAGATTTTGGCTAGCAAAGCAAGTTTCCATCCCATCCCACAGTCCAACCATTCACTCTTATTTCCTTGTGCTGTGCTCCGTGCTCATATGAGTCTGGTACAAAATTTGTGCAGGAGGAATGGCTTTGTTCATGTTGGTGGGTCTGAGTTTCCCTGCTGGCAATGACAAGGATCAGTCCTGGGGCAGGTTCAGCAGAAAGAAGAGCTAGAGAGAATAAGCACACCACCATGTCTGTGAGGCTTCTGGAACAACTGCAGACATCCTCCCCAACCCTGCTCTGCAAATCCCTATGGGAAAATGTGCTGCTGGGTCTCCTGCATGAATGGGCAGGACTTGGTGAGGGATCCAGAAGCGCTGGGTCAGTCCAAGACTTGTTTGGCTTGATGAGTTCAGGCCACCAGTGTTTATGTGATGAATTAGGAAGAGTGATGTTTTCCATCTTGGTGGTGTGACTGTGTTGATGTCAGACAGTTTCACTGCAGCACAAACAGGAGACGGTTGCTATTTCAATCATTGCTACACAAGACTTTCTCGTAAAGGTCATAAAATCAAAATAAACCTTGATGGACGGACCCATCATTAGTGGTAAAACCAGCTGTGCACCACTCAGGCATGTCCCACAGTAGGGCAACAACATGTAGGCATGGTTTACTCACACAAAAAAACCCTGACATTTTTCAAATCTATTGGTTTTTTATTTGTGTTGCAGAAAATTTCAAAAATACCTAAGTTTACTAGGTATCAAACCTTGTTGAAGTGTATGGACTGCTCATGTTTACCCCTCTGACTCCCTGATGTTCATCCCTAAAGATTACAAAAGAGTGGCAGAGCTGCACCATGCTGGATCTCACAGGGACTGGATTCGTGATGAGAGGGAAATAGAAGCAAATTAAATAATTACAATCACATCAAGCAATTAAAAGGGGGGGGGGGGGTTATCAGCATCCAAAAGAGCTTATTGCTCAGCCACCACTTTATCTCTTCACGCAAGCAGTGTTGGAGGCTGTGATTTGAATACCAAAAGGGTGAAGCTCTGCTTTAGCTAATGACCTCATGCAACGTTTGGGGTTGAAATTCCCAAATCGCTACATATTCTTAAGGGCTGAGTTTCTTAAAAGTTTTGTCTTGGAAGCCTGAAGCCAGGTACCTTGCCTGGTACCTGGGCCTGGAAGAGAGGCTTGTCTTGAGGAGCTGTGCATCAAGAATTATGCATCAACCCAGATGAAGGGCTGAGATCTCAACTGTATTAACAGACTAAGGTGGGAAATTCTGGATAAATCTTTTCTGGGATCAGAAAAAATTTTAATTACTTTGTTTTTTTTAATTTAAAGCTTTACTTTTCCTTACTCAAGAGGAAAATTCAGTGGAAGTGGAGAATAAAAACTCCTTTCTGGCCAGACCTGGGCACTATCTCCCTGGATTCAGGGAATTCCATGTATGGAGAGCTCCCCATAGGGATCCCTCCAGATATTGATCACTGTGGTTAGTAGGGGACATTCAGCCTGGTTTTGGCAAGGGTAGGATGGAATTTTTATATTTGTCTTCCCCTGGGCTGCCTCTTGTCTGCTCCAAAAGAGCATTGGTCCGCGCTGTTTGCTGGGAGGTGTTTACTGAAACCTCTGCATCAGGAGGTTTCTATACATACCTCACTCTGGGCTCACTGCAAACATCCTGCCAGGAAGAGGAAACATTTCCTCTGCCCCAGGATAACCTGCCTTCCTATAGAAAGAGAATTGATGTTTCCGGATGGAGCATATGGATGTGGAAGAGGAGCCTGCACGTGCTCCTGCTGTGCCCCAAGGGTCAGTTCTAACACTGGCCAGAGTAAGTGGAATAGCTTCACATGCTGAATGGCATTTGGAGTAGGACTCGGACGAGGATGCTCCCTGGAGCAGTTTTCCAGGAGCCAGAAGTAGCTCAGGGCATTTGATTCCTTCCATGCAGTGGTTCTGAGTGCAATGGAGGTCCATGCTGGCATCCAAGGATTGGAGCTGGATGTAGAGGGAAAGCTGCTGAGTGTCATGCCCTAGAAAAAAATACTAAAAAACAGGGAAAACGGAAAGAAAGAAGTGAGGCAGAGAGGAAGACTCCAGGAAATGAGGTGATTTTTTTGTTGTGTTGTGCTCTTTTTTTAAAATAAAACATCCAATAAAAGATTTCCTGCTGCATGAAATTGACAACACAGGAGGGGAAGCTCTTCCTAAATATAACAAGAGCTGTCTGGCCTCACTAGCCAGCTCTCCACAGGGACCCTCGGGTTTGATAGGACGATGGATCAAGCCGATTCACATCCACTGCAGCCATCTCCTCATTCAATGGCAATGGATTGATACAAAGCAGAGCTGGCTCTTCCTTTCCCTCCTTTTCCCCAGTACCAAAAGTATCTGAAGTCTATCATGGAAGGCAATGGGAATGGACAAAAGAGGCGTTGGCAAAAGGGAAGGGCTGGGGGAAACCCTGGGTCTCTCGCACATGCCTGGCAAGAGGTGAGGAATAAAGAGGATGAGATGGGATGTCTCACAGAGTCTGAGGGTGTTGTGTATCTGAGAGCAGGATGTGACTCCACAGGCACCAGTGCTGTGAGGCTGGGTCAGCTGTAGGGCAATTAAACCAGCAGGTGAAGGAGTGTCATAATTGGGATTTTGACAGTGTTGATGCTCCAGCATGGGCAAATGGGAGTATGTGGCAGCACCTGGATACCTGCTTGTCTTATTGCTGCTGCAATCCCTCCATAGAAAGGGGAGCAAAGGTGAGATCTGAGTGCAGAAGCCAAGAACTGAGCTTTTCTTCTTGTCTCTCCCTGCCATGCCTGGTGCTCATCCAAAAGAGCTCTTCTTACAACCAGCCTCTTCATGTTCTCAGAGAGCTGGCAAATAAGAAACACAAAAGGCAAAATAACAGCGGGCAAAGAGCTATGGATGATTCCCAGCTTCATCTGCTGCAGTAGGCATTTCTTGCAAAGGAAAGAAAAATAGTAGTAATGGTAAAAAAATTGCTATTAAGTTTCTAAAATACTCATAACAAAGGAGAAAAAAAAAAGAGAAGAAGAAAATTACTTATTTGTCCTTCCTGCTGGGATTGCATGGGGCCAGCACCAGAGAGGTCACCACATTTTCATATGTGACTCACAGCTTTCTAGGGGCACAGCTCCATTGCTGGAGCTCAGGCCCATCTCTGAAGACCCCAGGCTGAGTTTCCGAAATGTCACATTTTGTGACAACTTTTGTTGCCATCTCCTAGTTCACTACAGAGCCAGCCTTTTGATTGCTCTGGCTCAACAGAGCAGCCAGAAGGCTCGCAGAGGAAGCCAATGCCCTTATGGAGGAGGAGATTATCCACTTTTTAATGACATTAAAATAATAGACAGAAAACTTTGGGAGCACTGTTATCTGATCCATTTCTCCACATCGGCCACATCTGCAGTTAGGGGGCTGCTAAGCCCTGCGTGCTGAACGTGTCCTGTGCTGCCTGGGTTAGGGGGTGCTGTTCCCACAATCAAGCTCTATTTCAAAGCTCATGGGATTTCTACACCTTTCCCTGGGACATGCAATACCAGCTGCACTTTGGGGATAAAGAAGAGGCCTTTGGCCATGACCCAGGCTAGTAGATCCCAGGTGGTCCTTGGGGAGACATACTGAGCACTGAGTGTTCAGCATCCCCAAGCCAAAACCTCCCATATCTGAGCAGATTTTCAGATCTTCCTCTGGAAAACCAAGAGAATTTACCCAGTTGGCAGATGGGAGATTGCTGCTGTCAAGCCACAGTTTTCTTGTATTCAGCAGTTACAGCTGAGCCAAGTTGCAAGGAAGTTGTGGCACCTGGAGGAATGCCAGGGGGCTGCAGCTTTCTATGGCTGTGGTAGTTCCTGCAGCCTCTCAGAGATGTAAATCCAGGAGAGCTTAAAACCAGTGGAGGCTGTCTGTATGTTCACCTGAGTGTCTGACATGAGGATCCTGCCCTAAATCTCTATTTCTGCTGCAGTGATGGCTTGGGCCAGGCTGAAGCAGATTTGGCTGTTAAAATCACGCCATATTCCATACAAAACCTATGTCTTCTTCCTGTTGTTTCAACCCCTTCATTAGGGCATTGCTATCCTGTTGCCCCTCCTCTCCCCCGTGCCAGGATCCAGATTTCTCCAAGAGCATTCACATCCTCCTAGCTTCACTTTAAACTTCTTTAGTTAAATATTTCCTTTCTTGAAAAAGGAAAAAAAAGAAATTTCCTTAAACTTCTTCAAATTGCATAAAACATTTGAACATATGAGAGACTGGGACACACAGTGAGTAGTTGCTGGACCTGACTTGAGCTAAGCCCAGAAGAGTCTTATTCTGAAAAAAGCCCATGAGTTCTTGCTCATGCGTGGCATCCTAGGCAAGCTTTTCACCCAGCCTTGATCAGCAAAGCCACAAGCACTCTATTCATCCTGTGAGGATGTGCATAGGAAGCACACACAGATCTTCCTGGGATGCAGTTCCTATGTGCTCTTCTTGTATAACCTTGGATGGTTCCTGGATGCTCTGCATGGTGCCACGTGATGAAGTAATGATTGTAATCATTGGAATTTTGACCTTCTTGCCCAAATAACTCCAAGACTCTCTGAAGGAGCTTCCCTGCTGCTGTAGGAACCTGCCTGGGGAGCACACAGGGGTGCTGAGACATGTGGAGTGGGAAAAGACACTTTGTACAATCAGGGTGATACTGTGAGAGGTTATAGGAGGTGAACAGGGCAATTTTCACAAAAATGGGTTTGAAATGGGGTTTGTTCCATGTCACAAACACTAGCCATATGTCTTGCTTTGTAGTCCTAAATGGGATTAGTGTACCATCCTAGAACCACTCTGCATTTCTGTGGGCCTACAGAGAGCAAAATCTCTTCCACCGTAATGTAAGAATTGTCTCTCATGCCAGGAACATGAATTCCTGGAGCCTCTGGGCCAAGCACAAAGCCATCTTATGCCCCCCCCAGCACCCCAAAACACATGAGGTTTTACAGCTGATGCAAGCTGGGGTTTTCTCAGCCAGAGATGGGGTTCAGGGTTTGGTTCTGAAACAGCAGTGCTGGATTGATGCCATGATGTTCGGCTTTCCCAGCGCTGCTTGGAAGCGCATTGGGAATCCAAGGAGGTTGTTAAATCACGGAAGCAATTTACTGTAGGTCTTTTCCAGGCTGCTCTGAGATGGCTGATGGTAAATACAAGAATATCAATATTGCAGAGTGGCCACAGGCTTGGAAGTCAGTGACACAGCAAGTGTGAGGCATTTTAATGCTGTGGAGAGGAGAGAGGGATGAGGTGCCAAAGACGTGCTGTTTGCAGGTAGCAGCATACTAAGGAGCAAGTATTGGAGCCTCATTGGCTCCTGAGGCAAATCACAGTGTTCAGAGGGTTTCAACGCTCTGTGCCATCACAGAGGGGGTGGCATCTCTGCAGAGACTCCCAGGAGCGCAAGTGTCCTAGGCTGCACAACAGCACCCTGGTGAACCTGGTACTACCTCTTTGTTTTAGGAAAGCATCTCTGTGGCACCTTAATTTTGGTAAATTAAGGCAGCAGGAACTGCTGAGAGTTGAAAGCCTGGCTCTAGGCATCCAAGAGGTGCATGCACTGCTGTCATAGCTCCTTTGGAGATGTCCCAACGTGGCCAGCAGGCAGCCTGCCCACAGCAGGGCAGTGAGGTTCTTCCAGCAGCTCTGCCTTTAAGCAAGAGCTAAGAGCCAGGTCTGGGAGGATGCAGGATGATGAGGATGTCTGAACTCCCTCTGCTGAGGTAAAAAATGCTGAATTCTTCCCAGAGCACTGTGTGAGTAACAAAAAGCCGTGGAAGGGGTTTTAATCTCACCTGGAACATCCATGTTCATTGCTGATGAATTTAGGGTGGGAGCAGTGGCTCCTTGACTGCCATAAGTGGATGTGCTCGGTTCTCTTTAGCCCCTTGCCACAAGCTGGGTCTTGTACTGGCTGTTAACCCCCACTGTTATCCATTCTTCACATCCAGCACTGTGAGGACAGCCATGGCCTGGGATAATTCAACATTCTCTTTCCCTAATAAAGCAAGAGGTCAGGAATGAATGAGTAATGCAGAAACTTGCCCCTTTGTTGCAATTTGAAAGATTCTCCTTCTCCTAGTAAACCCCTGTGATTCCAGATGCTTTATTTTCCCCATGCAGCTTTCCCTTGTCTTTCTGTAGCTGTGTAGAAGAGCTGAAATGGGGAATTGTCCCAGGTGGATGCAGCTTCACACAACTGTCTGGCACATTGACATCCATCAGCCCATCAGAAACCGGCACAGGAGTATGCCAGGCAGACCTCAGCAAGTGTGAGTCTCTTCTCCTGAAGACGGTGTAGGATGAGGCATGAAGATAGCCCTCATTCCTGAGCATGAGCTGGGGAAACAGGTCTCTGGCTGGCCAGTGGGAGCCCAGCCCTGCTAAAACTGAGACTGGGCTCACTCACTTTTCACCCTTCCTGCCCCATCATCCTCTTGGCATGCCCAGCCTGATAATAAATTCAGGGATGTTAAGTGAAACAGCTGTGGATTTACAAAGAAGCTGAATTCAGGTGTTTTCCAGGAAAAGCACTGCCCCTGGAGAAGTCTGGGTTTGCAAGCTCACTGCTTGGAGGGATAGAGGCATTGAGTTTGCACCATCATCTCCAGGCATCTCTTGGGAAGCCCAGTATCCCACCCTGAAATCCTTTCCAAGCCAGGACATGAAAATAAGTGAAACCTGTTTAGTTGTTACAGGCAGGATTTAATCACCTTAAATTATTCTAAGTGGATGGGGAAGCATCCTGTGATCTCCAAGCCAAGCAGGTCACCTTTAATTTCCTTTTCCTTCCATCAGTAATGCTGGTGGATGAGTGTTTGATTTATTAGGCACTGAATAACAGGGCTTTGGTGTGTACTGCTGTCAGAGAGATAAATAGGCCCCTTTGAAGGCAAGTTTCAGGGAGGTGGCCGTGGCTTTTGGATATACATATCCATAAAGCAATGCAGGCCGCCCCCTCCCTGGACATCCGCGATCTCTCAGACTGTGCACGGCTCTCCCCATCCACCCTGGGCCTGTAACGTGCTCGGAGTGATGATCCCCACCGTGCCCTGCTGGGAGGATGATTAATGCTTGCAAAGTGCTTTGAGAACATCAGATTAGTAGGACAGAGCCTCATTATTATATTAGCAATCACTGGATCCTTGGCCTTTTTCACTCCCAGCGCACTTAGAGCCGCATCTAAAAGCCAAATGCTGTTTACTAGCAAACCTCTCTGCGTTTGGGTACTTTGGGGAGGGCTTTTTGTGTTATTCACAGGTTTATTTTTAATGATGCACCTGTGGTCCAGACTCCTCCAGGGTCCCCACAAACCACTACCCTGCTTTTCAGGCAAACACTGTGAAGATTAAAAATAAAGACCACTGGGTACTCACTGTTATAACTATAGAAACCAAATATTTGCTTCAACTATAAAAGGCAGGAGTGTTTATGAGTACAAGGCAAAAAGGCATTTCCAGCCGAACTGGAATGTATTTTAGTTCTGCAGACTATTTATAGATAGGCAGCCACTCTAAATTTGAATCTTCCCTTCCGTAAGCAATTTTTTTGTGCCTGCTGGGATATATCCTCGTTTGGGGTTTAGCAACGTCACTCCAGGGTGTCCAAACAGTTTGGAGTCACCTTATGAGACATGAGACGTGGTGACTTGTTTTGGGGGGTTTCTCTGGCAGTTCTGTGAAGCCACAGAAGTTAGCTTGAAAGATGAATAAGTATTTTCTTTGACTATAAATTAAATATTTTGGAGTGATTGTTTTAACCCTTCCAGTGTGAAAGTTAGTTTGACTTTAAACGGAAAAATCCAAATATAGTTAGGAAATGCCAAATATAGTTATAAAATTATTTGTTTCAGGAGCTTGGAAGGGAAATTCAAGGATGTTTTTGTCCAATGAAACTGAAAAAAATTTGCAGAATTATTATGAATAAGCAAAACATTTCTTGCCATGTCTGTCCTAAGACTTCAGCTAAAAATCAGCCCTCATCCCTGTGCTTTAGATTTGAAACTGCTAGAGATAGAAGAGAAAAACGGGGTGTAGGTGTGGAAGTGTGCTTGTTGAACAACCTGAAGACCTGCTGGGAACAGGGCTGTGTGGTGTTAGATACCACTTGACCTTGCCTTGATGAGCACCAGCATCCAAGAACCTTCTCCTCTTTGGCATCCTCAGGTATAAAACCCAAAGTAAGGGTTGTTTGTGCTTCTCTGTGTCCCATCAAGACACAACAGGTGCTACTGAGACCTGAGAGCAGCTGTAAGGTCAGGGAGCTTCAGTAAATTTACATGGAGAGACCCCAGCCCCAGTTAGCAATGGTGGTGAGTGAGTGCCTACATTCCTGCTCAGCCTACTCTGTAAAACTCCCTCAGTGATTTCTCTCTTGTCCTTGGTGTTTACACCCTTCAAATATTTGCAGACAGTTGAGTTGCCAAGCCCCTGCTAAACTGCCGTTAAGCCAAGCTAAACACATGAGCTCAGAAAGTCAGTCTCTCTGGCTCCATGATAATAGTTTGCTTTGTTCTTCTCTGAATTTCCTGAAGTTTATTGATACTTTCCTGGGATCCTGGCACCTGAACCTGATGGTGATACAGGAGGTGCCATCCTAGAAGAAAACCAAGTGATGGATAGGAAATCCAGGTGCCTGTGGCATGTGAAGCCAGAAGGAGAGCTGGGTTTCATAGGGTCTAGGTGCTTCCTGGTCTTGTTTGACTGAGTGCAGACAGGAGGTGGCCCCAAGGCCCCTTGGCTGAACCCAGGGACCAGCTAATCAAGGCCAGCTGTTAACCCAGCTCCACCCTGTTCACTACTAATACAGGACCAATCTTTGTGGAGCTCAGTGGGTGCCTGTCTCATGGTCCTTCCTTGGGCTCATCCCTCCTCTCTTCTCCTTAGTGAAGTTATCTGAAACTGAGCTTTGCCAGACTCAAACCCCTCTGAAGACCTGCAGCGTCAAGGGGATCTTCAGAGCCTGTCTCCCAGCCCACCTGTGTGGGGGGGGGCTGCTTTCTCCCATAGAAAAAACCCTGTTAAATGTTATCTCTAGACGTAATCAAATGGTCTTGCTGGCAGATATTCCCAGTCTCCATTCTTCCATGCTCCTG
This sequence comes from Molothrus ater, assembly GCF_012460135.2. Taxonomy (NCBI): domain Eukaryota; kingdom Metazoa; phylum Chordata; class Aves; order Passeriformes; family Icteridae; genus Molothrus; species Molothrus ater. Next base: position 85,845,364 of record NC_050479.2, read on the forward strand.
ATGTTAATAAACTCTCACTTGATTTTGCTGTCTGTAGCAAGGAGACTCCTTGGCTTGATGTTGGACTTTCTTCTGCATCCTGGGATGCTAAGAGTGGCTATGAGGAGTGCCTGGGCTACGCATGGAGCCCACCCTTGCTGTGAAGGACAGCTGTTCTCCAGTGTTTTCTCAGGGTGGAGAACCCAGCAGGGTCTTCATTGCTCATCCTTTCTGGTGGGAGGGTGAGGAGGCCACTTGTAGACAGGTCAGGATCCATCATGGGCTTCACTCCTGTTTACACAGCTGCAGAAACCACTTGAGCTCACAAAGGGCACCCACAGATCCAACACAAACCATGTGCAGCAGGGCTGCTGCAGCTTGGTGGGGCAGCATCAGGCTGGGATGCACAGGGTGTCCAGGAAGTTCACAGCAAATGCAAAGCATGGGATCCCCTGCGCATCAGGAGGTGATGTAATCAGGAGTGCCTTCCCTCAGACTCTTGCAGAGCACAGGGAATATCCTTGGAAAAACATATCCTTGGAAACACCCAGCCAGGGAATCTGAGGTATCAGGTACTGGGGTAGACTCCCCATCTTTCTTTCCCAAACCCAACAGCCTATGCAAGTTGGGGCAGAAAAGCCACAATACTCCATGCATTCTCTAGCATGGCCAGAGAGGTCCCATATTTTATTAATGTTGCTTTCTGAAGATGAAATGCCTCCAAAGGAGTTTGTAAATGGAGGCCTGTGCAGGAACACAGTGACTGTTTTATCACCTGTCGGTGCAGTCCCTGATCATGGCATGCCTGCATGCCCGTGCCCACACCTTGGTGCCCTGCTCACTGCTGTGAGCCAGAGATAACTGCACTGAAATATATGGAGGGTTATGCTGGTGGGAGAGACACACCATGTGTGTCAGATAAGCAGAAAAATTTGAATTGAGCAATGCTAGGATGGAGGTGCAGCACCCTAAAACAGAGGTTAAAGCATCTTTCTACTTCATTGTGCATGGACTTGAGCCACCAGATCACCATGCTCAGCTTGCCTTGCCAAAGAATTTGGGGACAAAGGCTCACAGTGAGAACTGGACCTGTTTTTCCCTGGCAGTCCATACAAGACAGTCCTTAGAGCTTCTGAGCAAATCACTCAGAGAAACTCTGTGCTCCCTTTGGAAAGTATCTGTGGCATTCCATGACCCCAGATTGCTTGAGGGACACCTCTGAAGGCCACACTTGGCTCAGCAGGTCAGGTCCTTCATGAAGGTTGGCCACAAAGAACATTTTCTTCTGGCCTGCCTGGTCCAGACACGGTGTTCCTGTTCCAGGATGGATCCCAGATGTGTGTTAGCATTACAAATACATCTCAAATCCCAGCTGCCAAGTCCTCCACCCCCATCCTGGTCCATCGTCTAGAGAGATGATTAACACATCCTGCAATAAAACTCATCAGTTACTGCTCTTTCCATCCCTTTTTGCTGCAGGTTCAGGTTCCCACACGCTGTTTTCTACCTCTTGGTTTGCAGAACGGTGCAGGGAGAAAAATTACTCCTCAGCCATCATATAACTGCACTTTCCACCCCCAAAGTATTTTTGCAGATGGCAGTTCAGTCATTGTTTTGTAACATCCTTCTGTGTCTGAGTCTTTATTTGATGCTTGGAAAAAGGTGGCACAACAGGGTAAAACCCCATTTCTCCAGGAGTTTTTGACAGATTAATGGCAACTGCAGAATTGGATCTTGTAAACTTCTACCTCACAAACTTGCGTTCAGCCTTCTCCTGTAATTTATTCTGTTCACTACCATTCTGTGTACTTCTGCTCGTCTAATGCCCAGGATATGTTATGAGCTTTATGAAAGTAAGAATAAGCAGGGGTAATGTGTTCCATGTCTATCTCCAAGGTCCTTCTTCCAGGTCATTTCTTTAGGGGTGAAATTTCAGATACATTCTAGGTGTCCTCATGAACCTTTCTTTGTTTCCTCTCTTAGTATCAGAGTTATTTGGCAGTCTCTTTGCTGGAGATAAAGAGCATCACATGAGATGAGCCACAGAAAAGCATTTGAGCTTTAATATCCTCCGTAGCAGGAATCTGGTGTGATGGTCAGGACAATGAGCAGGGCACAGGATGGAGCTCTCAATCCCTCCAGGTTTGAAGGCACCTTGTGGTGTCTTTTTGTCATCACTGCACTTTCCAGGTGCTTTGTCATTGATGAAAGCAAATGGAGCTTTTGTGTCCTCTCTAATAACCTGAGAGTCCTGTAGAGTCTGAGCACTTTGCAGGCCGCCTTTCTGGGAGGAGAGCAGCTTTATCTTTATGACACTAATGGAAAAACAAGACCTAATTACAGCTAATCCTGCTCGTTTCACTTACAGGGCTACTTTTGGTGCTGAGTGGTGTTTGCGCTGTCAGTGTGGCTTTCGCTCAGCAGTGCCCTGCTCCTCCACATACTTTGAATCAGGGATTTCTGTGGAGCAAATCTAGTGATTGTCATGCTAGAGAAACACAGGAGCAGGTAAGAGGAGAGTCTGGGTATAGGTCTGGACATCTTTGACTAGAGGATGGCCAGGATGCACCTTTGCTGCCTCATGAGCAAATCCCACCACATGTGGATGGGTTCGTCCACCACCCTTCATAATTTTTTGTATTTAGGTTGTTAGAAGGAGGCAGCATGGAGAGAAATCAAGGTTTCTTTCCCGAACCCATAGATTCAGGGAGGGATGAGCACTGCCTAGGAAGCGAGACTGGGAAGTCTTGTTTCTCTGGCTGTGTCCATTTGGCATAAGGGCTGAATGTTTCCTTTGTGGTTTGGTCTGTGAAGGCTTGTGTCTAGCCCTTTGCTCTCGTGCCAGGGAGTCCCGGTACTTCCATCCTGGAGCTGTCTCACAGAGACAAAGGACATCAGTCTGCACACAACTTCCCCAGCTCTCCCTTTCACCCTTCTGACCATTTTGTGTTGGAATGGAGCATGTTTAAGTGGGTCAACAAAGAGGTCGTTTTTCCCAGTGCAAAGTACCCTAATAAATTAACCAGTGAGAATTTTAATAATACATGAAAGGAGAGAGGTTTGCTGCTTTTGGAAAGGCTTTTCAGCTATTGATGGGGTCAACAGCTGGGTCAGTGGCCGCTGGGATTCCAGTGGAGGGAGAGGTGCTGGGCATCATCCTCCTCCACTGACCATATCTGTGCTGAGGGACAAAACAGAGCTACCCCTGTTTCACTGCACTGAGACAAGTGTTTATATTGGTTTTTGAGTGCACATTAGCAGGCAGATGGAGGAACTGCTACGGAGTGCTGGTAATGTGGAATTAGTACCCACCCTGCTGTCCACTCCTTTGAAGCCTGAGGCACACGGGCATCAAGCTGGGCTTCCAGCTGGGTTTTCAAAATGAGGAGAGTTGTGTGATCAGTCAGGGGAAACCTCAGTTGTGTCTGGCTGCAGAGATTTTTAATGGAATCATTTAAATTTAAGGAGAAAAGGCTAATCCACAGAAGCCTGGTAGATCCTTGGCTGTTTTTCAGCACCTCAGCTGATTTACTTCCCTTTGGTTGCCTTGATTTTAAAGAAGTCATTAAATAAGGCAATATGTCACCATGATCCGAGGTTATTTTTGTGCCCTGTCCAGCCAGATGTGTGACCATTCTTCAGGTCAGAGTCAGAATATCTATTGTTCTCACTGTGCTGTTGGTCAGACTGGAAAGAGGAACGACCAGAAACCCTGTAGCGTCCCAAATATACAATTGCAAGGGCTTCTATAGGCTCTAATTTGTAGAAGACAATAGTGATGTGACCGTTCATTAGGAGTCGGTTGCCTTTGAATGGGCCAACTCCTCATCCATTTGATCTTCTCATCATGTTGACTAAACCATACTACTGTTTATCAAGTGACCTATTATGCACTTGAGTTCCCAGAGCCAAATAGAGTATATGAGCCCAGGAGTATCTTCCCCGGGCTTTGTTTGCTGGCAAAAGGCAAAGGCTGGGGCAAACACGTGGTTAATCAAGTGAGAGACTCTGCCAATACCCAGTCATCTGCTCTTGCAGCACCCGTTAAACCTTGGTCGTGTGCCTTTGAGGTGCTACCTTTTGGGGAAGGTCTTTCCTCCTGCAAGGGAGCCAAGGGCTTTCCTTGCTCTCTTCCAGATTCTTTGTGGATGGTCTCTGGAGACTGCCTCTGCTAAAGCCTTCTGCTGCAACCAAAACTCTCAATGGCCATCTTCCCTTGGTTTTCATAAGGGTTCCTGTCACTGAAGGGCCATGGAGAGGTTTGAAAATCTGGTACTTGAGGAAAAGATGAGCAGAGCAGTATGAAAAGCACATGGAGGTCCAGGAAGCAGTGGTCTTCTCACTTTTCCACCAAAGCATGGCAAAAGAAGACAACAGCTTTCCAGATATGGGGAGAAACAGATGAGATTAATCCTGACTGAGGGAGTTACTTCCAATCCAGGAGGCAAAAGAAATGTTCGGAAGGGACTTCCTAGGCAGCAATAGCTTGATGCCCAGAATCAATCCTGGGCCAAGTGGTAGAGCCCACAGGTCTGCCAATGTCAGGCGAGCTGTCAGGAAATGAGGGCTTAGTCCATACAGCCCCAAGCACCTGGCAAGTGAGTTAAAACCTGGCAGATCCCAGGAAGATGTCACCCAGAAATGGGGCTCTTCTTCATGCTGTTTTTCAGGGATTAATACTAAGTCTTAGCATTTGCCTAAGTGAAGCAGATCTAATGGCTCCTGTGGGGAGAAGCTGCCAGTGGCACCAAGGGTAATGAAACGGTAAATGTTGAAGACAAATTCATCAGACAGGGCAGTCTGGATCACTTGGCAAGCAGAGCACATTTGAAAAAAATATGTTAGAGGACAGCCCAATGCAAAATTGAACATCAAAGGAGAAAGAAATAAGATTGTTCCTACAGAAAGGGGCGGTGAATCACGAAATGCAGGGTTTTCTGGGTTTGGTAGAAAGAAACTGCGAAATGTGAGTTAAGGCTGCGGCAGAAACAGCTACAGTGACCTTTGATGTCTAAATGAAGGGGTAGGAGGTGCATTTATTTTTCCTTATATGCAGCAACAGCAAAATGTGTTGGAGTAGCTGACTGCTAATGTTGATGCTGAAGACGAAGAAAGGAAACATGGCAGTATTGCAGAAATGATGTTTAGCACAGAAATTCATAGACTGGCGGCTGGTTCGTTTCCTGGAAGAGATGAGGGGTTGGGATAGCCAGATGATGGTAATATTTTCTCTCTATGAACATGCTAAGAGAGCTCCAGTCTAGTGGAAAAGGGCATCATGAGAGCCCCTTGCAAGATGTCAAACCCACAAAGTGACAGATTGGAACCAACCCCCTGCTTGTTGTTTTCTTTCTGGAAGTGGTGGCTAAACATGAGGACAAATGAGCGGTTAATGGGGTCCATATGGGCATAAGTGTGCATTTAATTAAAAGCCTGTGATATACAATAAATCAGTTTACAGTCAAAATAATACAGGTTGGAAGGGACCTTAGGAGTCCTGAACTGCCTGAATATGTGTTTCTCACATATGTGGGGGAACTTGGAGATAATTTCCTTTTGTAGGCACGGGGTTGTAGAACTGGAAATGTTGTGAGGACTCAACACAGACCCCAACCAAGTGTTGTCACTGACAGATGTTTTGGCTATTGGGCACATCTGGAAAGATGTACCTCACTGTAGCAGGCTTGAATCCAGCAATCTACATATTTTAGCTGGCCATCCTCAACCAGCTTTGCAACAGGTAAGATCTGGACCCTTGCATGGTGCAGATTTAGGGCTGTCCCCATGGGTACCCTGAATTATCCCCCACTGCCCTCCAACCCATTAACCTGACTGCCTGAGCTGGGTGCCTGTTAGCAGAGCAGTGGGCAGGGCTGTGAGCTGGCGGGGCTGAGGGAGAGCCTCGGGGAGTGTCTGAGTGTGTGTGTGCTTTCTGTGAGTGTCTCCTGGAAACCAGTGAAGCCCCCAGCAGGTTTCGGAGGGGCTTGACAGAAGGATGAGATAATTAAGTCTCCATGAGTTTCATCCAAAAGGGTGAGCTGTAAGAGGAGAGAAATCATTTTTAACTAAGGAAAGGCATTCACATGAGCTTACAATGTTATGAAGCACCAGGGAATCCACTCATTCAGATGCCCTTTCAAGATGCAGGAATGAACCTGAGACCCTAAAATCAACTAAACCATGAGAATCCAGCTGAGTGCCATTGGTGCTGATCTCCGCAGAGCTGTCTTTCTCATAGCAGCTTTTGGCTCCATTTCTCATTTTTGCCCACATTTAATGTGTTTGGCTTCACAGCCTCCTGCCTCTCTGTCTTGCCAAAAGGGAAACACCCACGTTTCCCAGAGCAAAGCAAGGGCACCATGTGAAGCCACGAAGGCTGAGCTCTGCCATGAGGGTTGGTGTGAACAGTGTCACCTCCCTTGCCCCTTCCAAGCCTGGCACATTTGAACATCCATAGAGGGTCACTCCCAAATCCTTTCAATGTGGAATGTTGCACAGTGGTCAGTGAGCCAGCATCTAGGCTGGCAAGACTCCCTCCTCCTCCTCATAGTATTTTCCCTGTTGTTAACAGTTTTCATTGCAGACATCCATCATCACACATGGTGGCACTTGGTGACCTTGGGGGGATTTTGTTTCTGTGACCTTGTTCAGTCTCCAGCTGGGGCCAGCTAAACTTGAATCCTCCTGAGCAAGCTTCAGTGACCTTCAGCAAGGTCATTACTGTGTTGCCCAAAGGGAAGTCTCCTTTTGTGTGCCCCAAGCCTGGCTCCTGTTACTTTCCTATGATATCCTGTCATTCTTGTCTTGGGTGAGAGGGAGTAGGTCATCTTCATCACCTTCTCCCTGCCACTGATGGTTTCCTCAGCATCTCTCCTATGCTGACACTTTTCCAGACCTGTCTCACTAGTTCCTTGCAGAGAAGCCATTACAGCCTTTTGGTCTTTCTTGTTGCCCCCTTCATGCCAGCAGCTGTGATGTTGGCCCTGCCACCCAGACAGCTACCATGAGGAGGTGAAAAGGTTTGTCTAGCAGACTGTGAGTTCAATATGAGCCAAATCAGGCTAATTTCTCCCCTTGCAGAGGTTAGCTGAGCTGGAAGTAGTTACAGATGATGAGACAGCTCATTAAAGTGGCTGAAAATTAACAAGCCTCAGAGCTTTTCTAAAATTAGAAATCATCCCTGGAAAGGCAAGCCTATCCAAAATATCCTGCTACAAGCCAGACTCCTTCAGATGACAGGAAAAACATCCTCACACTTTACTATCAGCTTCACCCCCATGATATCTCCAGCTCATCCTATCAAACCAAATTGGGTGGTGGTTTTTGCTGTGCATAGAGCCTGTTAAACTCAGAACAGTCTCAGTATCACCTTGTAAGGCATTTATTCTGCAGCCTTTAAGCAAAGGAAGTGGCGTGCCAAGGGAAGGGGAAAGCATTCTGACACACCTCTCACTCCTGATATCCAATTCTAAGTCCGTCTGTATTTCCATCTGCCTTCACCTGGGAGATTGAGGGCAGAGCAGTTTAATTACAGGATTCACTGTCAGACCTGACATGGCTGTATATCTCCAGCTGATTACAGCTGAATCTCAAATTGGCTTTTTCAGATTCTTTTCTCTGTTCAAAACACTGCTTTAATTCAGGCTTGCTTTGAAACACAAGCAGTGTTTAGAGCTTGAAAAGGTTTCACTGATAGGGAACAGACAGCAGCCCCTTCCCTGTCTCACTCTAGGGCTCATGGACACTCAAGGGTGTGGGACAAAAGAAGCCCCAAAATGAGATGCCCTGCCTGGAAATTTTCTCTCAACAAAGCCCAAGCCTGGTGAAAGTAAACCTTGTCCTCTCTTGAGTGTCTTCTGGGTGTCACAGAGGGCTGGGAAGAAGTGACACAGGGTGGGAGAACAGCCACAACCTCCAGGAGAAGGCAGAGGGGACATGTGCAGTGCTGTTTTGTCTCATGATGCCCTGTCCTGGAGTGACTATCACGGGTCACTCATGGGTTGACTCATCCGTGCAGTGAGCTTTTTGTGAGCAGAGGCGGGTGTACACTTGCCAAAGAATCCTGGGGCAGGAACTGTGGCTCCTGCCAGCACAGAATGGGTGCTTTTGGAGCATGGTTTTAGGATGGTTTGGGTTGGAAGGGATCTTAAAGACTATCTAGTTCCAACCCCTCTGCCACAGGCGACCTTCACTAGACAGGGTTGCTCTAAGCCCCATCCAGCCTGACCTGGAACACTTCCAGGGATGGGGCATGCACAGCTTCTCTGGGCCATGAGGGTAGGAATTCAAGGTAGCCCAAAGCTAGGGCTGAGGGAAGGGAAATTGCTGACAGTGCTGTGGAATTTATTTTGCTCTTGTAGAGGCCAGAAAGCTAGAAAAACTCAGTTATCAAAATGCTTTGCTCCAAGTCATTTATTCATCATGCATTCCCATGTCCAGCCCTACTTGTGTAATGGCCGGGAAAGCTCTTATCAGAGACTGATACCAGAGTCTCAGGAGGGAAAAAAAAAACTCTGAGCAGTTTGCTTTTGCTTCCAGAAACCCAAACTTGAAAAAGCAAACTAAAGTCTGCTCTTGCTCTTGGTGTGCTCGCATGGCACAGGCTGACTTGGTCTGGTGGGTTGGTGGGCCCTTGAGCGCAGGGTTGAGTGCAGCCAGTGGTGGCAGCTGGCTTTTGCAAACAGACCTGGAGAGCAGCAGCCTTGATGTACCTCGTGTAAAATATGTATGGCTGTAGTATCACAATGTGTATGACAAGTGAAATACCACATCACAGGCTGCTGGAACATCCTGTTTGGTTGCTGCAGCCCCGTGTCCTGTCAGCCTTCCAAGAGGCCACAAAGTACAAGCCTGGGTGTCCTGTAGATCTCCAGGGAGCCACTGGCTCTGTCTATCCCACACCCACTCACCTGCCTGCACCTCCTCTGGGTGCTGCTCCAGTGCCCCACAAAGGATGTGCCATGGCAGGGCGGTGGGAGAGATTTCAGCAAGGAATAACAGAGTGGAGTACAGGACAGGGCTGAATAGCAGGAAATAATTCCAGATAACAAAATCCATGTGCAGCCGGAGGAATGCACTGGAGGCTCTGCACATGGACCATTTGCTGCCAGCCCCGAGGCAAGAGCTGGGCTCCTGGTTCTTCCTGTGAACCCCTTGCTTTCCTAGCACCTTAACACTTGTAAGGGCGCTGCCATCCAGCTTTCAGTAGAAGGAATTACCCAGGAAAGGTTGCTTTAGTCAATGAGAGTTGAAAAATGCCAGTGCTGCCCATTCCCATGCTAAGTGCTGTGGGTGGATGTGCAATGGGTGGCTACACTGGTCCTACAACAGGACTCAGAGTCTGAGTGGCCTCATCAGGTCTCCATACAAGTTCAATACTCTTCACTGTGAGTGGACCTGATTAGGGAAGAGTGATTTAGATTTGGAGGTAAATGAGGTCAGAAAAGACCTTTGGAGGTCTCTGAACCAGCTCCCACTCAAGACAGGTCTAGCTTAAAGTTAGGGCCAAGTCCAGAGGTAAATCATGTTACTCCTGGTCTTGTCCAGGCAGATTCTGGCCATCTCCAAAGATGGACATCACCCACCCCATCTAGGTTTTTTGTTGTTCTGCCCTTCATTGTGAAGCTCTTTCCTTACATCTCATGAGACTTTTCCGTCGCATCTCATGCTATATCCGTGCTTCTCCAGTAGAGTTGGGTCCATCCTTTCTATACCCTCCAGACAGGAGCACTCCTGGACCTCCCAGGGTTTCCCATGTCCTACATTCTCAGACAGTCACAGCTTGTCTGGTGGTGTAAGTACAGCCTCACTATTTGGTATTTTGTTTTTCCATCCCATCCTTAATCAGGCACTCCAGCATCCCATCAGAAATGCTGTCAGTGCCCTCACATCCCAGAGAGAAATCTTTATTTTCCTAAGATTGACCATGCAGCACAAAGCTACTGAAATCTTTCCAAGGAGAGAACTCCCCTAAAATAAATATGAAGGGAAATGTTTTCCACATTGTGTCACTGCTGTGTTGCTCGTCCCGTTCACAGCAGGCAGAGGTGGGGAGCAGATCCTCCAGCTCACCCCAGTGTACCTGTAGCTCCGAGCCATCCCACACCCTTCCTTCCCTGGTAGCAAACATCTCTGATGGTAGGAGCTGTTTATGAAGCTTATGTTTTTTTAAATGATCTTACAAATAAAGAGCCTGTGTTTGTGCCTCTCCTCCTTGAAACCCCCTCTCTCTCCCAGCCGTGAGTGATGCTTGGGACGTCTCCTGCTGGCTCTGCTGCCCTTGGGTGGATGTCACATGTAGTGATTCCACATGTGCTCTGAAGCCTAATTACACCTCCAAGAGCGGGAAAAAAAATCCCGGGAGGGAAGGTCAGTTTGACAGCCTGAGATATGCACTGGGTTGGTTTGGTTTTTTATTTTGCATCTCCTTCCCTCTATTCCTGAGCAAGGAGGGGGCTCTTTGTGCCCCAGCAAGGTTTCCCGTGCCCCGCAGGGTCTCACAGCTGCAGCAAGGCGTTATTAGCGCTGCCAATCACGGCTCCCGGAGCGGGGCTGATAATGAGCCCACCCTGAGCTCGGCCGGGCTGGAGTGTGATCAGCAGGGAACAGCCTCCATCCCTCTGCAGGGTGCGAGGAGCAGGGCTGGGACTTGCCTGTTCCCAGCACCATATGGAAGGGTGCTGTGAGCCAGCAGTGGGCAAGGAGAACCACGGGGGGAGCTGGAAGGGCAGGAGTGGGGCTCAGGGAGCTCTGTTTGCCCTGGGAATTGGAGCTGTGTGAGGGCAATCAGTGAGCACAATCACCTGCATAGACAGAGGGGGCTTTCTTGCTGCTTACAAATCTACTTCCAAGCCACATTTCCTTTGAGTTAACACACAAGGAGGGGAGAGGTGTTCTTGCATGAATAATAAAACCAGCATCCTCCTGTCCATCAGATGAGATAAAAAGCCCCTAGGGACACAGAGGAAGACAACATTATTATACAGGTCACCAGTAGGTTATTCTACAATCCTCCTGTATGGGGCTTCACTGGCTGATGCTGGTAGCACCAGGCACAACAGGGGACCCTGTTCCTGCTGCAGGGCTGTGGGGAGGGGTGGGCAGGACAGGATCCGCCCCAGCGCGGGGTTACAGAGTCCAACAGCTGTAATTCTTGCAGATGGCAAAACCAGCACACCACTGAGGGACCCAAGCCACCAGACACATGCTCTCAGCACACCCCCAGCATCTCTATTCCCCTTTCCCAGGGATGATCTTGCCAGGATGGCTGAAGTGGTGGCAGCCTGGAGCGGACACAGTGGATGGAAAGAACGGTGAGACCTTTCCAGGTGCTGTGGTCTTTCTTACATGCTCCTGAAGTGTGAACTCCTCTCTGCCACACCAGATGTGAATGGAGCCAGAGGGAGAATGTGCTCAATGGGGTTCAAGACTAATCTGCACTGCAGAATGAAAACTGTGGGGCTGGGACAGACTTCTGGCTTTCTGTGGATTTGATGGCACTCCCATTGCCAGCTGGTGGCTGCAGAGGCAATGACAGGAGCCATCCTGCACCCAGGGCCTCTCTGGTTCTGGGCAAATCGGGGACACAAGCACCTGCTTGCCCTGCTGTGGGGTTTCCTGCTTGAATCACTCAGTCCCCAGCTTCATCTTGTTGTGAGAAATTTGCCTGATGTCATGGCTAGGTCACTCATCCTGCCTGCCAGCTTGGATTAGATGCTGTGATTTGTGTCAGGTCAGATTTTGGAAGGTTTATTTCACACTACTGGTGTGCAGTGCTGGTGGGCATGAAGTTGTTGTCAGGGGGAGAAGGAGCAGGACAGAGAGATTTCCTGGGAAATATACAGGTTCCTCTCCTCTCTCCTCTATCCTCTCTCCTCTCCTCTCCTCTGTCCTCTGTCCTCTCTCCTCTCCCCCTATATGTGCTGTAAGGGTGTGGTGGTAAAAATACTAGTGTTTCAGTTTAGAGAGATGTGGCTCAGAAGTTGATCCTAATTGAAAGAACATCCCTTTCAACCCAAAGCTAACAGTCTCTGTTTCAAGCTCCTCACTTCGAAGCTAAGATAATACTGGGTGGGCCACTCCTACAGGCCCCACCAAGAGCCATCTCTCCATGTTGTCACTATTTGCTTCCTTCTCACAATTGTGGCACTTGGCAAGTTCCCCAGGAATGGATACCTGGCTCTACTGATATTGAAATTATTATTTTCCTCACCTCTTTTCTTTTTTTCTGAGGCAGGTTATGGGCTGGATCTCTGTGTTCACTTTGCAGAGAACAGGGGAGCAGAGAGGAAGATGCTGTCTGAATGTCCCTCACTATAACCATAGTTAATAAAGCCTCTCTCTGGGCTGTCAGCCAAAACATTTGGATTATTAGGCACTTGGAGGCCCCATATTCTCTGAGCTCTCTACCCTGATGCCACCAGCTCTGTCACTGCATTGCACCATCAGGACAGCCATGGGGGACATGAGGGACCTCACTCCTGGAGCAGTGGGATGGTATCTCCTGCCACCCATGGTGGTGTCTCAGTTGCTCAAGAGCAGCCACCTTGTTTGGTTTGGCTCTTCTGGTTCCTCAGCCACCAGATGGGACAGGAAGGGTCCCAACCACTGCCTGAGTCCCCCAAACATCCTTGCTAAGTACACTCAGCCAGTGAACCCAGCAGCACTGCCTCACCTCTGCCAACCCAGCTCCCCATAAAACAGCCAGCTCCAGGTAGCATCCAGCTGGATAGAGCTCCGTTTTGTGAACTTTAACTTTGCCACTGCACTACTGAGGTGGAAAAAAACTGAGCAGCAGCCACGGTTCTCAGTGCCCAGGGAGGATTCACATCGCAATAGGAGCATGGTGGGCACTTTTTTTTAACAAACAAGTCTTTAAAAGAAGTACTTGCCAAGTGTCAAAATATTTCTCAGTGACATTAAGGGCCTTTGGCAGCCGTAATTTAACTGTGAAGGAACCTGATGCCGGCAAAGGACCGCACAGCTGGAAATTTGTGCTGCAAAGCAGCGTTTTATGGCTGTTAAGCTGTTGGCCTCTCAACATTGTAAAGCTGTTAAACAAACACAGCCCTTGGCTCACAACACGTGTCAGGGAGGCACAGTGTTTTGGCAGGAGCAGACTGATGGCAACAGGGGCTCCAGAAGAGCTGTGAAGAGGTAGAAATAAGCAGAGGAGGAAAATTCAGGTGGAGGATGAGATGCCTGTGTGCCATCTCAGCCTCATGCTGGGAGAAGGTGGTCATGGAAAGAGTGTGTAGGTTCACATGGAGTTGCATCCTCCCTTGGTTTGGCATCAGATAAGATTGCCACACACATATGGATCCCATACATCTTACCACTGTCATAGCTGCTGGTCAGTAGACGCTTAAATCACTCTCTTGCAGGAAGGTGATATCCTAGGGAAGCCTAAATGTAGAAGGTTTGGATGGTATTGGTACTTTGAATGGGGAAACAGGTGTCCCAGGAGGATGAGCCACATGCTGCATATAGTGACATGTTGAAGCAAACTGTGTTGGTGCCAACAGAGATGCCCTAAGAGCAGCCACAGCCTAGCAAACACAAACTGAGCCCTGGTCCCAATAACAGCACAGCAAATCCACAGGGAAGAAATAAAATACACTTGCTGGGCCCAGCACGCAAAAATTCAGAGAAAATGTCCACAAAAACAAGGAGATTCCTGTCTATTTCTCAACTGTTTACTTCCACTCTCTTCTAGCAATCGTTGCGTATTCCTCTGGCTTAGAAGCTGATCTTAGGAGGCAGGAACAGCTGGTCCTGCTGCAGGGAAGTATGGTTGGAGATGCCTCCAGCTGTGCTGCCTGCAGCCACCTGTCCAGGACAGGCACTCCTTAGGCTGCTGCCATGAGCTCTTTTTCTGGCTCAGAAGCTGTATTAGAAGAACACCAGTGACTCCTTATCATCAGGAGGGCACCACACAGAGATGAACAGGGTGGTCTTCCCAAGCTTGTGGGACTCCTCCCCTGTCCAGTGCTCACACTCTCCAATGGTGCTCCACCTCCTGAAGCTTTCCAGGAAATGTTGTGCCTGCAAGACCCATTCTTTCGCAGCCAGCCTATGTTAAAACTTACACGAAGCAACCAGACTGTGCATGTTACACTGTTTTCTCTGCAAGATCTTGACTGTGTGGTACCTTTCATTGCTACCAGACAGGCCAAAGAGAACTGGAGGAGTTGTGGTTCTCACACTGGTGATAAAAGGAGAGGTCATGCTAGCATTATTCATCTTGCTTGCAACATTTCCTCCTGTGTTTTCCATGAAAACTCTAAATTCTGAAGTCTAGTTTCTGCCCTTTGTGGTGACAAGGGCACTACAAAGCAATGTCTCAGCCATGAAGGGAGGCTGCAAGACTGGACTCTAGATGGTTGGAAAGCAACAAGCTAAGCAGCAAGAACTGGTGCTGGATGTCTGCATTCAGGTGCTGGTTCATGTGGTTGCTCAACTCCATCTTCTTGCAGTCCCCTCACTGATGCATGCCCATGTCTTAGTCCTGCCAGGTGACTGTAAAGAAATGACTCAGTGTTAACAGGAAGAAGCTAATGGGACATGTACCACCTAGAACTAGGAAAAAAATGTTCATAGGTTTGTTTCCCAATGATTTGGGTGATCCATTTTGAGGAGATGGGCTAGTAAATTATTGCTGCTGCCTGATGAAATTGGTTTTTCCCTCCCTGATGGACACAGCTCCACTGTATCTATTTTGTCACTCAAAAGCAGCCATTTTGATGAGAAGTGGGTGAGATTAAGCCAAAATCTGCTGGCCTTGCACGTCCTCTTGCTAAGCAATTTGCTGCTTCACTGCCTTTGGAAGATTGCACTGAAGTTGCTTTCCTGGCACCAGGAGCCGTTTTGAGAATTAGTGCAAAACTAATTTGATTACAAATCTCAAAGACATCAACAAAAGCTATTTTTAAGCTTTTGAGAAGTATTGTCTGAATCAGACTGTTCAGGGAAAACACCACAGGAGTTTCTTACCATTATTTCAGCGATGAAATTCTCCAAAACTGTGGGATCCTGGTGCGGTTGGCTGGCTGAGATCTAGCACGTGCCCATCACCAATATGTAAAGCTTGTGCTCAGCACCTGGGCATTATCATGAGGGACCCAGCACACTGCTTGCCTCAGTGCCTCTCTTGGATTACTACAGGTGTTTGTTCTTCCTTCTTAGAAATATTGTGTGCTTCCTCATAACCCAACCTCTTATAATCATCAGAACTCCAAAGGTGGTTATATATAAAAATATAAATAAGTTAAATCTCATACAAAAAGCCCCACTGTCAGAGCCAGGGCAGGATGGTGGGGATCACATCTCCTCCCTTGACATCCTCTGGTACAAACTGAAGTCTGTGTCAGGTAATACAGGAGCACTGGTCACAATTCACATCATGCTTATCCACATGCTCCTCTCCTTTGCTGCCTTCAAAGACACCCTGAACAAGCTGGTTTAAGGACTGTGCTTAGATGTAATCCTTCCCTTCCCTAGGCCATGGGAGCTGAGGCCTCTGCAAGGGAGGATAGCTCTGCAAAGGGGGGCAACTCGAGGTGGTCCCTCAACCCTTTTCATCCCTCCCACAGGTGCCATGATCAGAGCACACCCCAAAGAAACACTCTGCTCATCTCATGGGATGGGGGGTTACACCTGCACAATTTTCCCTGTAATTTCAGTTTTAGCCTTTAACACATTATCCTTGTGGCTATTCCCCCTCCTGTGGGCTCCCAGATGTGTCTGGCGTAGGGAGGGCAGCAGGGCCGCACTTCTCAGGGCCAGGGCTGATGGCTGACATTTGTTTTGCTGATGGCTGACATTGTTTTGCTTCAAGCTCCACAACCCCCTGAGTCCATTCTGCAGGTAGTTTGGCCAGGAGCTGCTGTCAGCAGTGTTTGGAAGAATCAATGATAACCTTTTCCTTTGCTAAGGAGTTACGTACATGCCAGAGAGCAGAGGATGCTTAAAAACAAATGAAGCTGGGATTCTCCATGGGTCTCCGTGGCATTATTCTTGATATTTAAAAACACAAACCAGTTCTCCTTTGGTTTTATTAGTCTTTCTATTCTGGCATTTAAATAGAGATTGGCATGGTCAGTATCTGCAGACACATCCTGTGATGCTCTCAGGGGTTTCTCTGAAGGTTAGGACACCCAGGGTGCTGCATGTGAAGTGCCTCAGTTCCTCCGAGCTGCTGGAAGGCATTTTGGCAACACCCAGTAATGCCACTGCACAGATCACGGAAAGTTGGGCATTTGGGTCCTGGGAGCATGTCTGGGCTGTAGGGTAGGAGCAAGGTTCCTCTGAGCCTCAAGACTGGCACCTTTTGGGGTCATCTTATGTTATGATGCTATGTTGGTATTTAATTCTCCTGGATTTTAGTATCGAACTGAAGAACTGAGCTGAGTCTGTGTATCTCAGGTATGCAGGTATGCCTGAGCAGCTTCCCAGAACACCCCATGGTGGAGAAGTGTCGTGTCCCTCTCTGTCACCCTGTGCCTAACAGTGAATTTTCTTCTCACAGATGCAGCAGTGGGGTTCATGCTTGTTGTTGTCTTGGTTTCAGGCATGGAAGAAACGCTGGTTCGTCCTGCGCAGCGGTCGGATGAGTGGCGACCCCGATGTCCTGGAGTACTACAAAAATGACCACTCCAAGAAACCTTTGCGTGTCATCAACCTCAATTTCTGCGAGCAAGTGGACGCGGGCCTCACCTTCAACAAGAAGGAGCTGCAAGACAGCTACATCTTTGACATCAAGACAAGTGACAGGACCTTCTACCTGGTGGCTGAGACCGAGGACGACATGAACAAATGGGTCCGCAGCATCTGCCAGATCTGTGGCTTCAACCAGTCTGAGGAGAACACAGGTACCATGAGAGACAGGTCCATTGCTAAGAGCATCTTCTCTCCTGTCCTCCCAATGGGCCGCAGGCCTCTTTCAGATCAGACCTGTAGGAGGGGGGTGCAGCCTGGCACAAGTCTAGAGGGGCTGAAGTGGGAAATGGATGGACGTGTGGGAAACTTTCATGAGGCTTTCCTGCCTTTGACATCTAAAGAGCTGTCTTGGCTATTGTGAGAGCCAGTCATTTTTACGCTCCATAAATGTAGACCTTTCAGTCTCTTACAAGAAGTTGGTGGTGTTTGGTGACTTTTTTAGCTGCAGCCTTTGTCCCTATGCATCACCAAAATACCCTTGAGAGTGGTGAGAACCAGCAGTGAAAATCCCCTTTGCTCAGACGTTTCAATCCCTTGATGGAGTAGGGGGAGAAGCTTTACTGGAACCATTTTCCTCTCCACTACAGTTTTCCCTGCTGGCAGGCTCTCATGTGGAGGACAGACATACTCTCTGCACCTGCATCCCCATCTCTTTACTAGAACCCTCAGGGAAAGCACTGGAAGGGGGAAAGGAAAACTCCAGGTAGTTTGTGTGCAGTGAGGGGACCTGTTGTCTGAGTTGTGGTCCACCATCCAAACTTGATTGCACTTGGGCAAGCCTGTACATTGAGCACTGGTGATCTGCCTCTGTTTTCCCAGCACCACGAGGGCACACATAAAACCTGAGTGAAATGGGTTGGGGAAGTGAGTGTGGCGTGCAGCTCTGCAGTCACCTGCCCATCCCATTATACATGGTAGCATCTCTGGGTACCTTTGCTTGTCTCACCCAGGGGACTGCAGGCCTGTGCTCTGTCTGCATGAAACTCCCCATAACAACGTCCAGCTTGAATCTGTTTTGGTCCCTCGTGGAGCAGCTGCCATCCGCAGGAGTTGAAACCCTGCCAAGAGCTTGTCAGGCAGGACAGCAAACAAAGCACCGCAGCAGCGCGGATGCGATCTTCACTGACTGACGCATGAAGCAGGATGTCACCTTGGCAATGGGTGCACAAGTGGCAGAAAGGATCCTTGATAACGTCGCCAGCCAGGTCTTTCAGGGAAAGGTCAGGCTAAATAAATTACATACCGTTCCAATGTCAGCAGTGCAGCCCTCGAGGTTCAGCAAAATTGTTCAGGCCCCTTTTTTAAGAGCTGTTTCATTGTAGGATTTTCCATTTTGCATGCATTCAGCTGGGGGAACTGTTTTTCTTCTCATTTAGTAAAATGAGCTTTCAGCCCAGCGGCAGCAGGATCGATACGGGACTTCAGTGAAATATAAATCTGGGCAGCAAAAGGAAAAACAATCTCCCGCTTGCAAGTGCATCTGTCCCAAAGGGCGCACAGGGATCATCAGGCTGCAGAGATCCAAGCACTATTCCCTGCAGGATCATGGAGTGACATCAGCAAAAGAGGAACAAAAATCCCTATTTGTAACAGAATCACAGCTCATTAATGCTGTAGGGAAAGTACCCACTTGAAACAGTACCCAGCTGCCAAAGTTTGATTTTCTGAGTAAGCCAAGAAAAAGCCTGCAATGGCGAATGCAGCAGATGTGTCCAGATGCTGCAGCAGAGAGGGAGCATGAATTATTCAGGGCTGGCGCTTCACTTTGGTCCTTGCCGAAGCAGTGACCCCATGCTCACCTTTCCTTCACCATCCCTGCTTAGTAATGGCAAATAAACCATCAATTTCCCAAAGTGGATAATGTTCATTTGAAGAGTCCATGGCCTGGGGCTGGGTGAAGAAGTTGAGGGGCCATTGGAGCTCTATAGGTGTCGGAAGTCTTGTCCATCTTGGCATGTATAAGCTCATCATGGGGTGCATCCTTCATGGGATGTCAGCTGGAGGGAGTAATGAAACAGCTGTAGCAATGTTCGTAATTCTGCTGTGCTCCCTCTTCATCACCTCCTTGAAGCCAAGGGTGGATGGATGGGAGAGGAACAAGACTTTGTGCGAGATTAAGAAAGTTCCTGGATAGAAACAGAGCTTGGGACACTTGGCATTTTGTTCTTAGACCTTCCTCCCCTCATCCTCAAGCTTCTCTGCCTTGCTGTGGCCTCTGCCTTGGAGAATGAATGAGTTGGTAATTGGATGAACCAAAAAGGGGGAGGAAAAGGTAACCATCATGAGCAGGAATAGCTCCATGCTAATTGTAGCAATTAATTAACTAAATCTCCTTCTCCCAGCAGACAGGCAGCGTGGTGGAACAAGATCAGGAACTGCCAGGGAAGCCACTGTGCACATTTTTCTGGTTGTACTTGTTCCTGGGTGTGTGACTGCTTTATACTGGCCCAAAAGCCTTGCTGGCTCTGGCCCCGCAGCCAGGCTGTTCCCAGCTGGGCTGTAACTCACATCCCAGCGAGGGGAACACTCCATCACCAGCAAACACATTGACTGCAGTTGCCATCATATGCTGAGTTACTGCCTCCTCGAAGGGACACCCCACATCAGCTGAGCCCCAGTCACCAGTCACTAGTTTGCTTATAACCCAGTAGTGGTGGAGGACATTAGATTTTGGGGCAGTTTGGGTAAAAGCCTGTTGCACCAGCTCCCCGTGATGGTAGGGAAAAGGCAGGGTAAAGAAACCTTTTAGCATGATTTAGTAAGCAAATGGGCAACCTGGAGTTGCAGTGATGCAGACCCTCTGCACCAGTGTGGGACCGTGCTTAGGTGCTGCCCGTGCTCCCAAAAGGCAAAACAATTAAAAGGCAAACAGATTTACACCCTTTGATGCTTCTTTCCATTTGCAGCTCAACGGGCGAGTGTAAATTTTCTGTCACTTGGCTTTCACATTAGTCCTTCATGTTCTGTCTAGACAGGGGGACTCTCAGGATTAAGGAGGCTGGACTTTAGGGCGGTTTAATGTCATGCTATGGCTCACTGCTGGTTTGCTGATCTCCAGCTGCATTATACATCTGGTTCAGCGGAAGGAAGCTCGTTTCAGCCTCAGGGGCCTGAATGTCAGTGAAGCAGAGGGTCCTGCCGGCTGTCCCAAGGAGCAGCTGCTCAGCAAAGCTGCCCTGGTGGCTTTGTTCCCTGCCCCGACCTGAAAATAATTGCAGAGCAGCACGATTACATCTGCCAGGAGAAGGGAAATTAAATTGATTCTAAAGTGTTTACCCAGACTGTGGCAAAGCTCTTTGTTTCTCTTAACACCTATTTACTTTGAGAGCTAATTACAATTTTGAACAAGCAGAGCCTCACAGGATCCCAGCTCCTCTGCGTGTCTGAGGAAGCCAACCATGCTCAAGGAAAGTAGATTTGTTCCTGTGTCAGTGCTGCCTTTACACTGCAGTTTGCACTGCTGCCACCTTGAGTGTTCCAAGTACAGTGGGGGGAGACCAGCCAGGGACCCTGGGCCACAGGCTACATGAGAAAGGCCAGCACATGGGTATTTCAAACCATCAGCATTTTCCCTGCCCTAGTGGGCAGGCAGCCAGGGCTCAGCTGTGAACTGGATTTTCTCATAAGCTTTGTTTGTTGAAGTTAAAAAAATACCAAATCCCACTAAACATATCTCATGTACCATTAACCCTTTCTGAAGCTGATGCTTCAGCCAAAACCCCTCCTTGTCCCATCTCCAGTATGACAGAGGTGCAGCTACAGCAGCCTGTAGTGTGAACCAGTGTGTGTGCCCCTGCAGTGAGCATGTCCCTGCAGGGGCCCTGTGCAAGGTTTAGTTATTTTGAAGGAGTCAGTACCTTTATTAACTTTATGTCAATTTACTGTGCCACCCTCGGTGGCACCCTGGAGCTCCTCTTCTACCTTCTCCATGGAAAAGGTGCTCTTTCAGGGGCTTGGATTTCTGGGTGCTGACCAGACATGGGTGGGAGTTTAAAAGCTTATTCATGCACGTCATTAATGCCCCTGTGCTAGAGGTTTAACCCAGACATGAAACCAGAGAAGGGAATATTTGTGTGTAAGTAAATGTCCTTGTTTTGATCTGAAAGCTCCCTCCTCTTGGAGAGTGTGAGGAAGGCGTGGGAAAAGGATGGCACTGGGTTCCTGCCCTGATGGGTGATGGGTTGTGTCTGGCAGCAGTAGCCTCTCCCACCCAGTCCAGGCATGTTATCTTTTTTTTTTTTTTTTTTTGGTCCATCTGGGACTTAATTTCTTTTATTTATTTCTCTACTTTGCTCCAGGGCAGTTCTGGTTTCTGGCTAAGTCCCCACTCTATCTCCAAGGCATGGTGTTGGTATTTTACATCATGACAGGGAGCAATCCCAGCAATATCTCGCTGAACATAGGTCAGGGCTGAGCATTAAAGTTTAATGGAGATGCATCTCTCCTTCCTCCTTCAACTCAGACATGCTCATTCTAGCAGTTTAGTGGATCAGCCTCTGGATACCACTCACTTTCTGCTCACACTGGTGAGATCTGCACCCCACATGCCTGGGTGTCTTTGGCTTGGTTCTGCCCCAGACCCTCCACCAGTTGCCCCATTCCAGCCCATGAGAGCAAATTTATTGCTCTCACTTGACTTGCTTTGGCTGGGGGTCCCACATGGGCCACAGGCTGGTTGCCCCCAGCCTGCTGCCTGCAAGTCTGTGTTTCAAGCCCATCTGGCTGCTCTTGCACGCTCCTCACTTCTCTCCCCAAAGCATGTTTGTCCTAGAAACAGGCCAGTGATACCTCCAGCCCCACTGATTCCTTGCAGCCAGGTTTGCCTGAGTGTTTGCCCAACAAAGGGAGCTCAAGATGGACCAGAGAAGAAAACAACAGAGACACCCCTGAAGACTTGCTGGGAGGACAGGAGCTGCCCAAAACTCAGTGAAGAGGCTGTGGGCTGCAAGACTAGAGTAAAACCATGTTTGAACATTGTATACCACCCACCTCTCCCAAACACTCCCAAGTCAGCAGTGTTCCTCATACCTGCATGCAGGAGCAGGGCACCAGGGAGCACATGCAGAGGTGACAGTTCCTGCATTCCTGCCACCACTGCCTCTCCCATGGCCAGGAAGAACCAAAGCAGAGGGGAAATACACAAGACCAGGTACTTCCTTGCTATAGTGCCTAGCACATGCCTCCTTCCTTCCCTGCTTGTGCCATGGAGGAGTTACAAGCCCAGAGCCCAGCCAGGGACTGTGCAGAGGCTGAGGAATGTGGGATGAGAAATGGGGACAAGGAGGGATATGTGGGGGTGGCCTTGTGTCCCTGACAGCACCCAGGCCCTGCTGTGTGTTGTTTTGGGATTTGCAGGCAGCACTGCTACCTAAGGGCAAGGGAGCAGGCAGCCCCTTGTGGAGCCTTGTGCCCTCATGACCTCCTAGAATTATAGAATGCTTTGGGTTGGAGGTGACCTTAAAGATCATCCAGTTCCAACCCCTCACCATGGGCAGGGATACCTTCCACCGGACCAGGTTGCTCTAAGCCCCATCCAGCCTGGCTTGGAACACTTCAGGGATGGGGCAGCCACAGCTTCTCTGTGTAACCTGTGCCAGTGCCTCACCACCCTCACAGGAAAGAATTTCTTCCTAATATATAATTTAAACCTGCCCCCTGTCAGTTTAAATTTATTCCCCCTTGTACCACTTGACTTTTTAACTTCTGTTGCCGTAAGTCAATTGGTCTTGACTCCATCTTTAAGCCCTGGTATGAGTTGTACTTGGCTGTCAGCTCACATGGAGGCCAGTCTGTCCCTTCAGACATTACAACAAGAGTATGTTTGAGTTGAGCTTGACCATGGGATGGACAGGGCATATCTGGTTGGATTCTCTCCAGATATTTCACCTTCCTATGTTTGTTCACCTACCCAAAGACCTAATATCCCCTGCCTCATTTGGAGATAGCTTGTGTTGGGACAGGAATGTGGAGCCTGGAGCACTGTACTCTGACCTGCTGTCCCACCATACATACAGATGCAGCCTTTTTCTCAGTGTTCCCATCCATACTCTCAGCACTCAGTGTCAAGGAACTCCTTCTTTTAAAATACCTATGTCACATCTAGATCCACTGGTTGCACACCTCAAGTACATTTAGATCAGACCCCCCTCAACCTTTTCTTCCATGTTCTGACTGTTCCTAACAAGGGGAACAGCTGTGGCTGCAGATTTTCTCTGGAGGCCAAATACAGCTGTCATATCTCAGCCCCAGATTTGACCCAGCCTCGCTGGAATAGGTGGGGGAGACCTGGTGGCCCAAACTTACTTTGCACCAGGCCCATGGTTAAACTTCAGGTGCATACAAGCACCTTCTTGCCAATGTCACAGTTCA
This sequence comes from Molothrus ater, assembly GCF_012460135.2. Lineage (NCBI taxonomy): Eukaryota > Metazoa > Chordata > Aves > Passeriformes > Icteridae > Molothrus > Molothrus ater. Next base: position 85,868,428 of record NC_050479.2, read on the forward strand.
TTCCTTAGCCTTCCTGCCACTTTAAATTTGTTCCAAACTTCCCTGACCCTGGTTTTCCTGATCCACAAACAGCAAGTTATTTTAAGATCTGACACTGTTCAGCTTTTATTTCTGTGTAAACAATACTGGAGATGGAGTGGTATTGGCACAAAGGAGCAGCTTGAGAGCAGTTAACTGCCTGCTGTCTTTTTCCCCCTTTTTTCCCTCCTTCCCTCTGGAGATAAGCTAGTTGTGGTAGTGATGAGTCTGTTGAAGAGCAGAGCGCCAATAATGACCTGGAATTTGTTTCCTAGAGGACAGAAACAGGGGGAGATCCTTGCTGTTCTCTGACAGCTAGTCAGGGTGTCCTTGCTGTGATTCCCCTGGCAGTTTGGAGAGGGAACTGATGCCACTAAGAGTGAGACATGTTTGGGTGGTTGTAGTCTGTCCACTTCTTGAGAGAAAATGAAAAAATATGTCTAGAATGAGGCTAGTCATTTGCACTCTGAAAGTGGCCATTTCTTTCCCTTGGTTCTCCAAGGAAGTAGGACTGATGAGATCAGGTGTCCACTTTCTACTAAACTCATCCCACCTGTGTCAGGATTGCTATCAAGGCCTTTGCTATCAGGCTGGATCTTCAGTGATTTCATTTTCATAATTTCATTTACACCAGACAATGAGCAACCCCTGCTATTCTTCCATACCTTATTCCTCGTGCTGTACTCTGCTCTTCAGCATGCTGCCTTCCCAGGAGCATTGCAGGACCAGAGTCAAACCACAATTGCAGACCACCACTGCACTGCCGTGGTGGTCACTGTCCTTGATACCAAGAAGAAGAAGAGGAAGTTTCCTGCCCATATAGGTGCCAAGAAAAGGACTGAGGCCAGGATGCAGAAGGTTTTAGCAAGGGAAAGGGTCTTAAGGTATCTACATGATTAGAAAACCAAGCCTCTGGCTTCAGGGCATCTGATGTAATCAAGTCTCTGACATCTGCGATGCTTGGAGCAAGACTTTCTTCACAGTTTAGGTTTTGGAAATTTAGGAATTTTTAGCATTTCTTACTTAGATGTTTTTATTGTGACTTTGGACATTTTGAAGAGGCAGGACTGAAAAAAATCCAGAAGATATGTGAGCCTTGTGTTTGCAAACCCAAAACTCTGCCATCCCAGAGAGTCCATTGGAAGATGAGTATTGTGAGCCTCCTTTGACCATACCCAGCACTGATGGGAACTGGCAGAGGATGCAGCTGTTTGTGGGAGCACAAGGTTTATAGGCAAAAAATGCTCCTATCTCACTGCAAATAATAAAACCATCAACCAGCAATAAAAAAAATTTATGCTCAGCTTTCAAAAAGGACCAACAGTCAAAATACTCCAGCTCTTCTTGACTGTTTCCCAGCTGGCGCCCAGCTCAAGGGTATCCAACTGGCCTCTTCTGAAGATAAATACAGAGCTGGAGGACTGGGGCCTTCGGGGAAAATCCTGCCCTTTCCTGGCCAAAGTCCCACTGGTTTAGCTGAGCTGAGGCTGGGATTTAAGCTGGGAGAGAAGGAAGAAATGAGAAGTTCAAGAGGTTTGAGCTTTTTTTAGCCCTAAAAGCATTGCCCAGCCTTTCCAGCACAGGTTTCCTAGCAGAGATTGACAAGCTGAGTTCACATCTCAGCCCTGGGCAGGGCTGTCTCCTGCCCTGGCACCCAGAATCAGAAACCCATTTAACATAATTCCTTGTTTTGTTATTGGCTTATATGGCTATGAGCCCTGTCAGATGAGCTCTGTTAGTTTAATGGGCACAGAGGAATTTTTAGGGTGACTTACTGACCGTGGAAAAATGAGCGCGGCAGACGGTATCAGCAGTGCATCAAAAAACAAAACCATGCAGAGCCCTTGGAAACAAAAACAGCTGATGGACTTGGAGTGAAGTGACACTGTCTGAGCAGAACTGAGGGAGACAGGGAGGGAGAGAGGCATTTTTGGGTTTCAGCCAACTAAGAAGAAACTCACAGCCACATTCGCCTGCATTTATATTTCCCAGAGGGGTCTTGGGACTGTTGTAGCCCATGTGCCCCAGTCATGCACTTTGGGATTCATGGAGCTGCCATGAATCTGTCTGCAGAGTTTCTCAGGCATCAGGGCAGGACACAGATCCACAGGTGATGCCCAATATGTAGGAACCAGGCTGGCAAATGCAATGGACAGAGAGCCCCAAAATGCAAGTGCAAGCAGGCTGGACAAGGGGAAAAAAATCACTTTTGCAAAGGATAATTTTCTGGCAGTTTTTCACAATGTGGCACTTTTTTCCCCCCATGTAAATGTATTTCCCCGTTTCTTCCCTCCATACATTTCCCATTGTTCCTTCCAAAGCTTTGAGAGGGACATGGTTTTATATGTCCTGCACACTGCTTTGTAAAACCTGATAAAAGCCAGGACAGATTTAGACTCTCATTTCCCAAACCCCAATGCCTGTTTGTTTGCTGGTTTGTATTGCTTTGTATTTCCAATTAAAACCAAGCCTGAGCAAAGGGAAAGCTTTCTAAAGCCTTTAAAGCCTCCAAGTGAAGGCACATGGAGCAGGAAGGAGACATGAAGCTGTCGATTCCTGTGAACTTTCCATGACACCACTCAGGGTTTGTTTTCAGACTGATTCTTATTTATGAATGCAGTAGCATTTATTACTGATTTTATCTGTAAAGATAGCATTTCTTCCCTAGACAGTTTCTATGCCTCAGTTATAATTACTGCCTGCTCCTCAAACATACTTTTGATTTATTTATTGTGGTACAATACCAGAGCTGTAATACTGGCAATTACTTTGGGCTGTGGGGCTTACACCTGATCCAGGGATGCCCTCATTCCATGTCCCAGCTCCCTCCAGGAAGGCTGAGAGCATCTCTAAGGGTCCATCACAGAGTAGATGTAGCCAAGAAACGTGCCTTCTGCTGTGCCAGGTGCTGCACAAGCACTGAGCAGACAGGCAGCCTCTGCTTGAAAGGATTCCTCACTAGGGCACAGTACAGATGTGTTTGGTGCATCTTTCTTCCTGCCTGTAGCCATTTGCTGTCAGAGGCACATCAGGGATGGTGTCTGTTCCCTCCAAGCTGGGAATGGTATTTAAAAGGACACTTGGCCACAGCTCGTGAAAAATGTGCTTAAAAATGAGACTGTCCATGAAAATTAGATACTCTTTATCTCTTCTGTCCCCACTTGCCCACAGTCAAATGCTTCTCTGTGGAATTCAGACACAGAAGGGAGTTACAGTTTCCATAAAATATCCAAGGACCATCTTTGCCATTTTTCCATGCTTACAATCACTTTAAGCCACAGAGGATGAAGCAAGTACTTAAAGCTGTGTGAAAAAAGAAGTCCAGCCCCACAAGAAAGCAAACAAAGTCCACCAGCCTGAGTCTTCATCCTTGGAGATACTCAAAACCTGTCTGAACACAGTCCTGACCTGCTGTAGCTGCCCCTGCACCCCTCTGGGTAAAAAAACTTTTTCCTAATATCCAACCTAAACCTCCTATCAAACACTTACTGGGCATGTAGCTTCCTTTCATACTTACTTGTCACATGCTGAGGAATGTGACTACTTTGCACCTTTGATTGATTGCCACCCTTTATATCTGTTTATTAAAATGGAAAATAACATTTCACCTCAAAAATTTCATCATGTGCTCTCTCAGTTCCACATGACCTAATCCCATCCCGGCCAGCACAGCTGCTTGTGCCAAGTTTTGGTGTGATTACCTCCCATCATTCCACTGCCAAACTGTCCCTGTGCTTGTGTGCCGTTGCTTTTGAAAGTAAGCTGGAGTGGAGTGACTCATTGCAATTGCTTCTTTTTTTTTTTTTTTTTCCATAACTGACAATGAATCCTCTTTTTGAAGTGTTGGGCAGGTGTCTGGGCACTCGCAACTACTTCATCACCTGTAAAAGTGTTGTGAACGGCTCTTGGGCTGCCTGTGGCTCCATCCTCACCTTCATCTCATGGCTGATCACCTGCCCTGCCAAGCACCACCTTGTTTGACATTGCTGTGTGTGTAAACCCTCCCCTCAAGCCCATGTGTGCTCTGCACAGACTGAACCTTGATGGAAAGCCTTTACGATGATAATTATTTTTGCTGGCTTGCCATGATGGTTCATATTGCTCTCCAGTGAGTCATGATGAAGTCTTTCAAATACCCACTTGAAATCCATAAATTCTGAGATGAATCTTTCTGCTACTTGATGGTTGCTTTGATGATTAGTTTTAGGGTCAAAACCTGGTCAACACATGGTCTTCTAGCTGAAAACAAAAAGGGAGCTTATAAAAAAAAGGGAGAGTGACTTTTTACATGGGCAGATAGGGATAGGACAAAGGGGAACAGTTTTAAAGGGGAGAGAGTTAGGCTACATGTTATGAGGAAATTCTTTACTTGAGGGTGGTAAAGCACTGGCACAGGTTCCTCAGAGAAGCTGTGGATATCCACATTGTTTAAAGCCAGGTTGGATGGGACTCTGAGCAACCTGGTCTAGTGGAAGGTGTCCCTGCCCATGGTGTGGAGTTGGAATTACATGGTCTTTAAGATCCCTTCCAATCCAAGGCATTCTATGATCCTATGAAAATACTACTCTCATCTTTGAATAAAACTCCTCATAGAGCAGAAGACTGTTTTTCCCCAGAAAGCACTATGATGTCTCTTAAGTCTTTACTTTTTTTTTTTACTTTTTTTTTTAAGTATCTCAATCCCAGTTTATTGACTCTTGTGGCTTTTCCTCATCCCTGTGATTCTAAGAAAAGGAGGTGGATTTGTGATTTTCATTTGAAGCTCTTCATGCTTTTACATCTTTATTACAGTTTTTTAATACTGTTAGATCTCCTCTTTGGCATCACCATAACCCCTTCTGAGCACCTGAGATCCTGTTGTTTTTTCTGTTATGCTCCAGAAACTCACTTCCACTGTTTCTTCTACCTGTAAGAAGAACTCAAGAGTACAGGCTCAGAAATGCTTTGAGTTTCTTTGGCACAATGTTGGAATGACCACCCTGTCCTCTGCCCTCCAGTAACATTTTTATGGAGATAAATCCAGGCTGTTCAAGTCCTGGGCAAACAGAGCTTTGTGTACTAAAAGATCCACTCTCATCTCAGTGATGAGAAGACATGCTACTGGTCTGGTGTCTTGTGGCCCCATCTGAAGGGAAGGCCAACCCTGTGTTCACAGAGCTGTATGATGCAGTGGTTTGTTTTACAGATTAAGTGACTCAAAGAATTAGTACTGCCATGACTCCAAGAATGCCCTCCATCATATTAGATAAGTTAAAATATTTGTTTTAATAAGGTTTATGAGTGATGAGGTGATGCACAAATGGGTTTTCCCTGTGGGTGCATTGCTGCATGAGTGGTCCCTGTGATGTTCTCGGATGTCTCCAGAGCAGTTGGAGTTGGGAGGTTGCAGGGTTGCAGCAGGCTGGCTTCTAGTCTGGTCTAGTCCCAGTAGTCCCTGCATTCCTGTGGTTGTAGCCAAAAGCCATTCTATCTTGGCTTATTCTTCCCTGAATCTCTGAAGAAAAATGGGTCTAATGTACTGTCTATTTGTCACCCTTCCACTTTTCATCCTGTAGATGAAGGATGAAGATGGATCTCACCCAGATCTATCTCAGCAGCCAAATACACTAAGTTCAGACATGTGTCACATCAGTAATTAAAATCAAAAATTAAATAAATCCCATTCCTGTGAGGAAGAATGAGTGCTCAGAAGTTGCCTGTGTGGAGTCAGAGCAATCTGGGGAAATGCTGTCCTTGCAGCAATTGAAGCAGGTGACAAGCCCAAAACAAACTCCCTTTCAAAGGCAGTGAAAATTCAGCATCTTCGTTTTCACTCCCTCTGGTATTCATTTTCATACTCTTTCAGTGTCAATTTTGATTCACACCTTTTCATTCTGAATTTGAATAAATTTCGGGAAAAAACAAGAATTGCACTTTCAGATTTAAAAAGCACATCATGATGATTTTCAGTCGAAGAGGGGCAGTCTGCCCCCAAAAATGATCCACTCTGATGAGAATAAATTGAAATACCTTGACCTTCTCCCCTTTTACTTAAAATTCACTTTTATTCTCTGAAGGTTTCTTGTAATTTCTGGCTTCAAATGATCCCTTGGCAAGCTCCTATTTTGATTAAGTGGCATTTTCCAGCTGCAGGATGTCAGAAGATTTTCAGCTGGCCCTAAGCCAAGCGTGAAGCACCAGACAAGGCTCTGGGCAAGAAGATGTGGATTTTGCTCTGGATGCTGGTTCCAGCTGTGGTGGGTGCACGGATGGGTGAGCTGCAAGGGGGATAATGTCATCTGGTGCTTTTGGCTTTTAAGAATGAGCCTACCACACTGTGAGCTGGTTTGAGCAAGGAAGAGGAGGTGAGGAAATGCTGAGTAAGGCCATGGGATGGTTCCAAACCCATGAGCAAGAATCAGGGCAGGAATAGTTTGCTCTGGTCTTTGGATGCCGGTGGATGTTTTGTACCTGAGTCAGGCGATGAAGGCCAAAATCCAAAACTGTAACCGTGAAGGAGATTGTGATAAATCTGCCTTACCTGAGTCTCCTGAGGACCAAGCTATACATTACGCTCCATTGCTCCACTAAACACAGCTCTGCTGCTGCTGTGTGTTAAAAATAACCACAAAACCAGCCCATGCTTTAGTGCACAGGGTTCAAACAGCAGCATCCATGCTGGCAGTTTGCTCTGCTTCTCGGTGCAGAAATATCCAGCAGGGAGAGACTTGCTTGTGCATGACCAGACGTGACGGGGAGATGGAGGGTGTCCAGGTGGAAACACTCATGCACAGGGAAAAGAAAAACAAGAACTTAAGATGGAGCTGAACTGATAGTGACCAAAGTCTATCAGGATGTTAAGCCCAGTGGGATTGAGGACTCCAGTCTGCATCTCCTTTTGCCACCCTCAGCTCTTTCTTGGGGTGGTCCCATGGGGGCACAAGCCATGGTGGATGGGGAATGTGGGGACAGGGACACTACTGGAACTGACCCTAACACAAAATCACTTGTGGGAGGAGCTGCCAGCCCTGCGTTTCTGAGTGCAAATACCGCTCCAAAGTATTGCACTGCTTTCAACCCACGCCAGTTCTTGCCTTTGGCACAAGCTGTGCTCCCCAGTCCCTGCCAAACCAGTACAGATGTTTAACACCCACCAGAACCCAGATAATTACAAGCAGAATCGAAAGACTGGTCAGAGTTGTTTTCTTTTAATTGCCTGAACTCTCAGCCGTTCTCAAGCGAGATGCTTCCCACTTTCTGACATTGCTTTCAAAGACATTTTTGTGGGACACATTGCTAATACTCATTTTATGATTAGGGGAATGTCTAGAAGCCCCAGCCAGAATGAAGATCACACCATGCCTGCTGATGTAATGGTTACCACAGAGTGAAACAAGTGCAGGAAAGACGAGTACAGCATCTGGGAAAACACTTTCCTGGGAAATTAGGGCTAATTTCTAACCAGCAGCTTTTCAGCCATGGCATTGCAAAGCTCAGCTCATTTTCAGATGGGTTTGGGTAGTGTTTTCAATGGAACAGAACCATGTGATCAGCTGGTGGGCACAGATCAGAGGATGCTGCAAGTCCTTTACATCCTAGATCCTCATGGGAGACAGTGCTTACCATGGAGAAATTGTGAGCAGCTGAGATAAAGGAAGCAGCAGCATTTCCTGTTGTAACAGAGGGAAACCAATAACAAACACTTTCTTCCTGGTCTGTGCTTGTACAACCCTGAGATACAGGAGTGTGGCCTGTGATGAGAAGCTTGGTTCTCTCAGATCAGTTGCAAGCAGCCAGGTTTGAGTTTAACAGACAAGAACTGATTCAGAATCCATGAAAACAGTTGTCACATGTGTCTGCCCTGAGGCCACTCAGAAAGAATCCGTGGGGAGGAGGACCAAGAAAAGCTTCTCAGGGTTCACTCTACATGAGCCACATCATGTCTTCTCATCTTTTTTCCATCAGGATGCTTTGAGGTCCTCGTGGATGTGCAGGTGAATTTTGTCCTTGCATTTGTCATTGCTTGGCTGTTTGGGAAGGAACTGACCAGCACAAGCCCACCAACCCTGGTGGGATCAGGCTGTTTTCATGGCTCTCCCCGCAATCCCTGATGCAAAATTCCTTGTCCATCATGCTCAGACATGAAAATTTCCATCCAACATTATTCCAGTTCATTTCTGGTTGCTGTGGAGACCAATTTAAATGAAACTCTAGTATTTTGAAAGAGAATATGAGTCTAAGTCATTTGCCATGCAAGGTCCCATGCTAATAGCATTAGCATATTATTTGATTATGGTGATGTGTAGGGAATAAATTCCAAGTCCTTTTGCCATCATTGCATCTTAAAAGAAAAGGAAGAGAAAAACCTCTGGGTTTTAACTGATACTGAAGACCTTTACTGCATGTGAACTCCTGATTTCTGAATGCATAAAGCTTTGGGGGTCACAGGCATTTTTAACCTCATGGCAATGTGAATAGCTTGCTGGAAAGGACCTTTTCTTTCTCTGCTTCTACTGAGCACTGTTAATAGACAGTCTAATGGGCAGGACTCGGGTTTTTAATGATGGGCAGAAAAATCCAGGATGCCTTTTGAGCTGTCTGCATTTTTCCTGGAGTGCTGGTATTGCAGAACACATCAAGAGAGTAGCTGGGCAAGGTGCAATCCTTCCATTGCTTATACAGATTCTTGCTTCTTGCATTTTACCTTCTAATATCTTAAGAATGGCATCGCCTTCAGGATTTCTTCAGATGATCACAGTATGTGGGCAGAGTATGCCCATGCCCCTAAATAAAAAAAAAAACAAGAATAAGAAAACAAATGAAGAAACAAAAACCACATGGAAATCCATTGCAGATAGGCTTGTTTTGAGAGAAAAGGCTTCAGAGATTAAAAAAAAAGCTTACTTCCAGCAAGGAAAAAAACCAAACAAGTTTCGTTCTCCACCCCAACGAGCATGTTTTCTGGAGCTGGACTGATTCTTGCTTGCATTGACTTCCAAGCTGCAACCTGGCTGGTTCAGCGACACAATATTGTGTCCATGAGGGTTAATGACTTCTGTCTCCTCTCTGGATTTTTGCAGGGCTGGGCATGATGGGCTCACCTGAAGGTGTGTGAGAAATGTGGAGCTCTACTGCAGCCACCTGTCCTCATCTTGACCCTGTACCCTGCACCGCAGCTCCCACCTCCCTTTCCTTTTGACTCATCAGCTAAAACACTACCCACAGAGCAAAAATAACATCAATCTTATATAGAGGAGAGAAAAACAGAGTCAAACTCCTGCAGTTAGGTCGTATGCATGAGTGCAAATGCACCCTTGAAGAAGGGGACTCTGAGAGGAGAAATTTGGGGTGCTCTTTTTTTCCCAAGCCTTGCCTTGCTGAGCAATGGTAGAGCAGACCCATAACAGTGTTGCTGTTTTATTGACTCCCTGACAAACTGGGAGTTGTAATGTTTCTTCCCCCAAGGTAAGGTGAGATCGAAATAAATGACTTCTGTAAAGAGCTGGGAATGGCAGTTCTTCTGTAATACAAAGTGCAAATATTTGGGCCTCTTGTGCTCTGCCTTGAATAGAAATGGTCCTAAATCATGCATAAGTAAAATGGGTTCACATTTTCTCCTAGTGAAAGTTTTTCTCTGCTCTCCTGGAACATTAAAGACCTCCACTCCCACTGTCTATAAAAAGGGCTATAAAATTTAAAGTGGGCTGTTAAGAAGCCCTGTCAGGGATTAGACCGGGATTCATTCTTTCTGCTCCATCCCTGCTAAGTGAGGCATGCACTCGGGTTTGTTCAGGCAAGCAGAGGTTCCCCCACATACTGCTTGCAGTGAATGATAAGAGGACAAGGAAAAATTTGTTCAGGACCTAAAAGTAATTTTTTCCTCGGCTAGTGGAAGTCAGTGGTTCATCAGCTTCTGGACTTTTTGATGACGTGTTGGACTGCAGTGCTTGGGTGAGACTGCTCTACTGTGATTTCCAAGGGAAAACTGGGTTAGGAGATGCCAAAATCATTAGTCATCATCATCATCATCATAAATAGTAATAACCAATTATAATAACCAATAATAATATCCAGTGCAATCCTCCAAAACAGGATGCCAGAGCTTCATGTCACACAGTAAGAGAGCTGGTTTGATCCTGGGCCATCATGAGCCTGCCTCGGGGGGAAAAGAACCCTTTTCTCATATAAATGTGTCATCTCTTTCTATACATCTTCATTTTCAACAGCTTCAACCCTGTCCTGCAGCACTGGCCTCCACAGGCTGCTTGTAGCTCCAAACAGACATGCTAAGGATGTCCCTGGCATCTGCCAGAATCACATGTGCCACCCACAGACAGAAAGCAGCGAATTCTACACATCCCCATTGCCTTGGGTTTGCCACCTTACATACTTACCCTGACAAAGGCAAAAATACCCACCCTGAGACCACTTTGTGTTTTTTACAGTTACACCACATCATCTTTGCCCTTTTCCTCTGTTCCAGCCTTTTCTTTACACCATTTAATCAGATGGGTTTGGCATCCCCTCAACAGATTGGTTTTGTAATATCAGAAATGATGGTCCATGAAGCAGAGCAAGATGAGGTGAGTTCCATGTAGCAAACAAGGTCCAGCCCAGCCCGTGCTGCCACCCTGGGACTGTCCTTCATCCCTGTCTGTGGGTCACTGTCCCACTCCAGGACTCTCAGATAAGGGTGTCCCACATGGGATGCTCAAGGGCACACATAAGCCACGTTTGTGAGCATCCACCTTCTTCTGCTTTTATCTCAAAGCACTGAAGCCCTTATAACAAAAATAAATAGGTGCACACCAGGAGTCCCAGTCTGGCCAAATATTAGACTTCCAAGTATTGACATGAGTGTTGAGCTCCACCATCAAGTGGCAGATTTGCTCTTCAGATGGTAACTGCCATGTCCAGGACATGTTGATATGAAACAGAGATGGGTTGCTGTCACCAGGAGGTATTTCTCAGGGCAGGGATGGGAGTTGGGGCACAGCCTTATCGTGCAGAAGCAAACCTGTGTTCTCGAGGGGGAAGCATTGCATTGTTTCTGTTTCAGTCTCTCTCCCTTCTGCCCCTTCGTCCTTCAAAGAATTGATTACTGTTAAAATAAGTGAGCTATATAATGCTTTGAGGTCAGGTTCCTTTCCCTCTCTTCTCACTCACTCACTCACTCTCCAGCACTGTGATATTTTCCCCTGTTTCCCATGCTTCTCTGAAGCAAATGCTCTCTTACTTTGCCAGTATTTTTCAGTTGTTTCATACAAGTGCAAGCACAGCACTGATACTAATGGAGAAAGGCAGTTTATTTATTGTCATCTTTTTCTCACTGTCTCTCCCATAACTCTTTATTGGGTAATTCTCCCTGTCCTGTGTCAAATGCTTCAATAATTGGGAGATTTCACTGTTCTCTATAGACAAAACCTAAGGAAACTAGCATAGACTAAGTATCATTTAGATGGGTGAAATTGTATAACTGAAACCATGCCCTCAGCCCTCTGTGCAGCAGGTCCTTGTCTGTAAAGGGGTGATGCTCCTCCTTTCCCTTGGCCAGTCTGTCCTGACCAGTTTCCCAAAGCAAGTGCAAATGAGCATCAGAAACTGGAAAGGAAAAGCTCAAAAGCCCTATGTCACTGTTGTCTCTCTGTTCTTCAGCTCTTCTGCAGTCAGGGATGAAGCTGTGCCCTGTCTTCACTTTTAGGAAGCTCAACTGTCCCTGATTGGCACCCAAAATTCAGGCAGTGTAAAGAATTGGGGTGCCTGTGTCCATGCACACAACTCTCCATTTTGAAGGGGAGGGGAAATTATCCAGATCAGATGCTGTGTCCCACCAACCTGCTGGAGAAAACCTTTAGTGACCTGCCAGTGCATGCTCAGACTGACAGCAGCTTTTCCAAATGCCATCCAACTTGGAGGCAATAGGGAAAGCTCAACAAATAAACCTTCCTTGGGTGCCATGCTCATCCTCATGGCATCCCAGGGCCTCTTGGCAGCACTGTGATGTGTTGACTCATCCACTGGACATGTTGTTTGTTCTCTTCCTGCCAGGAGAAGCATGTGGATGGCTTGTTTTGGTAGGGTTGTTTGTCTTGTTTTAATTATTTCTTGGTATTTGTGCATGAGGAGAGAGCTGGCAATGAAAGTGGGGGTGCAGGGAGATTCCCATGATGAAGGCTCCCCCTCTTTTTGCTAATAAATGATGGAACTGCTCCAAAGGGTGGGGAAGACAATGGTGCATGAGCATGATTTGCTCTGTGCCATCCTGGGGATTATTTGTAGTAGATTTCTACTATTTCCTTGATAAAGAAAGTCTCATTTGCCACAAGTTTTAACTGGCACAAAGTCAGCAGTGTAGTCCGAAGCACTTCGTAGCCAGAGCCAATCTGAGGAGCTTTTACCTGTGGAGCTCTTGGACCAGTCCTTGCCAGTTTGGTGTTGGGGATCATTGGAATTTTGTGCCACCCAGGGATGCCACACAAGCCTGGCCCCTTTGCTGCGATCAACAGGAGCACAGGAATTTATCCACAGCATCATGTGAAGATACAGGGAGCTGCAGTCCCAGCCTCTGCCTTCAGGCAGGGAAGGATGACGTTGCGGCTCCGGTGGAAAAGGACATTCAGAGCAACAGTTTCCAAAGGAGGCTGAGTTATTATTTTGTTCAGATAAGCCCAGGAACACTGTGTGAAGCTATGTGCACATAGCAGTAGTTGAGTGCTCTGAGCAAGGGAATTCAGAACTGTCAACAAGGAGGGAATTACCGCTTTGGGGGATTGAAAACATTCATAAAAAATTCCTGGCTCCCAGCCTAGTCCATCCCATTGCTGGCTGTGCTCACAGTTGTGGATTTTTACTTTGAGGACAGATTTCCAAGTTTTTTTCCTCACTTTGCTGTAACACATGGACAGAAAGATATATCTTAACCTGGACTAGTGAGTTCCAAGCCTTCAGCCAAAGGCCACTGGCATCATGGGGAATTGCAGGGCTGTGCTGGTTTGTCCCCACAGAGCTGCTGCCTTCTTGCAGGGACCAGTGTAACAGCTGCAGCCTGAGCCCAGCAAGATGTACTTGTGTAAATCATGCTGCTGACATTGGATTTTAACTTGTGGGCGTCTAACACTGCCTTTTCCAGACCGTGAGAGCCCAATTCCCCAAACTCAGAGGAGAACTGGCCAGGAAACATGGGGTTAAGATGACTCTTCCCACATGGCCCTACTACATAACCTTAACTCTGTCCCCCCTGGGAGTGGCAGTAGGAACTGCACAGGATCTTATCCCTTCTTGGCTGTACTTGATACATTCCCTCAGCATAAACTCAAGATACCAACATGAAGCCAAAGGATTAGAGGGTTACGTCTACGCTGTTAAATGATGGAGGGGCCTGGGTTTATCCATGGCCCCAAGGTGGATGGCCATGAGGGATTGAGAATCATCATTCTTTTTGGCTTGTGGAGAGCTCGAGTTGAGTATCTTTGGTCATGATGCGGGTGGGACCGCTGCCTGGAGGCATCCAGACGGGATCCCATGGATTCTCTAAGACCACTGCAGGGATGTGGGAGAGGAGTGTTTGTCCTCATTGCTTGGCAGCTGTGTGCTGCAGCATGGCAAGCTGAAGTGGCTTTGGGATCTCTGTCTCGTATTCATCCTCTGTGCCTTACCCTCATGGGGATCTGTCTGCGTTTAACTTGATGTGGTGTCCTGATTTTTCCCTTGGCGTGTGCTAGTCTTCAAATACTATTTTTCTGCCATGATTTCCTTTCTTGCCCCCTTTCCTGCCCTCCAGCAGGACCTGCTGTCAGCGTGTGACCTGGACACATGAGCTGTCCTTTATTCTGGTGCCAAAAAACCCCACAACATAAAAAATCCAGACCAATCTTGGCAGTCTCCTTCAACAGGATTTATCTTCCCAGCCCTTGCAATACCCTCCCAGCCCTGCAAAGCAATCCATCTCTCACCTACTATTACGGAGTTCATCTCACAGACCTAATGGAGTACGTGAGTCCTGAATTGGCTCCCACTAATGCTCTCAGTGGCCGGGTCGCTGTGGGAAGCAAGCTGGGAATTCATTTTGAAAATCGATGAGGATGCCAATAGAGCGGCTTTCCCCAGGGAAGTGACATGCTTTTACCAGACATTGCCTCCTGCCCCCCTTCATCCCCCACTTTCATTTATGTGGTTGGAGTAACCGTGGAGTAATTCATCCTAATTTCAATGAGTGCATCTTTTGCACTGTGTTCTCCAGTTTCCCCAAACCAGACTGATTTTTGGAGAAAGATTAAGGTCTCCTGGTAGTGCAGAATGCCAGGTCTCCCTGAAGTGTTATCATTTGAAGTTGCTGTGCCCTGGGGTGTTGCTGAGGACTGTCTCCTCTGTGCAGCCCCATCTCTCCCCTCAGGCTGTGTTAGCACAAATAAATCAGTGTTATTTCTAACTCCTGGGTGTATTTTGCCTTGCCATGATATTTTGATGCAATGGCAAGTGCAGAGCCTGCAGGGATAGTGTGAGAGGACAGCTCAGAGCTATTGGAGGGACCCCAACGCTATGCAGTTCATAGTTGTCCCCAGAGGTGACCTTCATACTGGGATGGGAGCACAACACCAACCTGTCATCCTCACCATGCCCAAAGAGGCTTGGCCAAAGCACAGTGCCATGGGCAATTCTTGGTGCTGATTCAGAAGGTGGCAAGATGGGGCTCCTGAGGGGCACTTTGGGTACAGCACCCCTATTTTTGATGGCAGTGTGGGTTTGGGATCTCTCATCCTGGTTAATCTCAAAGCACTCAATTTGGAATTTTCATAGCTCTCAAGACTCCTTTTCCAATGGGGATCATTCTGCACTGCTATGGGATAAATATTTAATAAGAATGAGGGTCAAGACACTGTTTTGTCCGGGGACACTGAGATGGCCATTTACTCCCATGAAGAGCCCCAGGGGATCTTTAATGCCCATGCAAAAAACACAAGAATCAGAGTTTTAAGCTGTCATCCCCCACCATTAATGTCAATGTTAAATATTGATCCTTTCTGTGTTTAGCACAAGCCAAACAACACAGTCAAGGCAGGCTCTTTGGCTTTTATTAATGTACTTTTTGTGCACTGGTTGAAGTTTGCAGTAACACCAGGGAAAAAATGTAGCAGCTGTGAATGAGCAGCAGACAGATTGATTTTGTATCTTGACATGATTCAGAAGTTGGTGAAAAATCACCCTGCATGGAGCTTCTCCTTGTCTGAGCCACTATAGCCACTTTGTAGAGTGTTTTCTCATTTCTCTGTAGCATAAAGGAGTCAGGTGCAAAATTTTTGGTAGGGTCTGGAATTTGAGGGAAGGAATGGAAAAAAAGAGGCTGGTAATCTATAAAAAGTTGCTCATCCCTGTGTTGGAGCATAGATGCCTGAAGTCAAATTTGAAGAGCTGGTGAACATCATGTCAGGGAAACCTGAGATCCATCCCCAAATAGGTTGTGGCTAGAAAATGTGTGAATTTCCCCTTTTTGTTGGGGTTTGGGTTTTTTCTCTGTTTTGTATCAGCACCAAATAAATGTAAATCACACTTACTATATGAAGTGTGACTTGTGCAAACCACAGTGAGTGGTTTTCACATGTCAGGAGTGCATGGATGGTCTTCTGCGTCTGTGGTCTTCTGCAACCAGAGATGGATCAGCATTTCCAAAATATTCTGCAGCTTGTGGGTTTCCTGGGTGTTTTGGTTTTGTTTTGGCTTTTTTGGTTTTGGTTTTGTTTGTTTGTGGTTTTTTATTTTATGGGGATTTACAGCTTGGCTGTAAAAATTCATCTGTGGTTTGAATTAATGAAGCGCACTTATGAGAGGGCTGGAGTAGCTGGGTGATTATTCCTGACTTCTGAGATATTCTCCATTGAAATTAATTTAATATTTTAAAGTCTGTTTCTCCTTGAGCAGGGGAAGTGGGCACTAACAGTCACATCTTGGGTCTGCATCCCTTTAAATTCACAGAAAACAGCAGCAACTCTCTGGAGGTCACAAAATCAATACAGAATTTGGAAACATGAGAATATTTTTTGTCTTTGCTGTCGTTATGTCCATCTAGATTCCCACCCTATTCCTCAGTTAACCCAAGTGTAAAGGAATAGCAGTGATGCCCTTACAAAGAGGGATGGAGGTGACTTGGGTCACATCTCACTGCGGTGTGAAAGCTCCTCTCTTTTAAATCGGGTTTAACAACCCACTGAGCTCCCCATGAAATAGGCTGACATCCTGCAGACATCCCAGCAAGCCACTAAGCATGTGACAAAGTATTATAAAATTAGGAAATGTGGTTTATGATAAAATATAATAAATATTTATTTCCATACATGGTGCCTGTAGTTGCATATGCTCTGAGTAGAGAAGCTGAGAGGATCCCTTGGAGCCATGAGCCATCCACAGTGACCTCCATAATTCCAGAGCATTTATGAAAGGAAAGCGCTGGGAACACGGGATGTGGGGTAGCTATGTCTGACACTCACAGGTGTGTTTCCTCCCTGCACAGACACCCTGAGGAGCATTGCCTCCATGAACCACGCCCCGCGCTCCTCCCCGGCCGAGCTCAGCAGCGCCAGCCACCACCTGCTGCGAGAGCGCAAGTCCTCAGCGCCGTCCCACTCCAGCCAGCCCACCCTGTTCACCTTCGACTCGCCTGCCAGCCACCTCCAGAGCACCCTGTCTGCCAGTGCCCCCCAGGACTACCTTTTCCTGCACCAGTGTATGAGCAGAAAGTCAGAAAATGCAAGGTATTGTGGCCCATCCACTCAGGAACGGCTGAGGGGAGGGCTGGGTGTGAGTGGCTCAACCCACCTCGTTCCTTGGAGGTCTGCAAAACCTATCTGGAGAGAAAGTCCTGAATGATGGTCTCATCTCATCATGGTTGGGAGGAGGTCAGAGTGGTGACCTCACAAACTCCCAGCTTTCCTGGCTTTTCAGGTGGTGTTAAAAGCTGGCTGAAAGGCCACACTCAGAGGGTGGTGGTCAGTGGCATGAAGTCTAATTGGAGGCCAGTCCCTAGCAGTACCCCAGGGGTCAATACTGGGTCCAGTTCAAAGGGGCATGAAATTGCTGACGGGCCTGGAGCATCTTTCTTAAATGGAAAGGCTGAGAGAGCTGGAACTGTTCAGCTGGCACATGAAAGTCTCAGGGGTATCTCCCCTGTAGAGACGGTGCAAAGGGGATGGAGCCAGGCTCCTGTCAGTGATGCCCAGTGCCAGGGACCCGAGGCCATGGGCACAAACTTAAACACAGGAGAGCCCATCTGAACATCAGGAAACATTTTTTCACTGTGAGTGTGTCTGAACACTAGCACACGTAGCCCAGAGAAGTTTAGGAGTCTCCATCCTTGAAGATATTCAGAAGCTGTCTGGGCACAGTCCTGCCACAGCCCTAGGTTGCCCTGCTTGAGCAAGGGTTTAGACCAGATGACTTCTACAGGTCCCTTCCAACCTTAACCACTTTGTGATCCTGCAGGCAGGGCCCTGATTCCAGAAATAACCAAATAACCAGAAAAAGGACAAACAAAGGGATGGGCAGGGTTTGCCCTACCCTGCTGTTCACCCCTTGCAGAGCTCGCTGGCTTTCATGGCAGCTGGTGGTGCACGGTGTGGGATTTCTGAGCCAGCGACAGTCCCCGCCTCCAGACCCAGCCGGTTGCCTTAAATAGCGAGGAGTTTTTTTGACGTGGAGAGTTTTGGCTCGCAGGAGCAGGCAAGGAGGGAGGGAGGGAGAGACAGTCGGAACCCAGCTGGCGTGAGTGAGAGCAGAGCTCAGGCTGCATCCACTGGGCTTTCCTGCTGCAGCTGACTTTCCCTACTCAGAAAAAAACAACGGAAAAAGGCTCAGAAAAATTAACTTCAGATAGAGTTAATAGGACAGTGTTTAAAAAACATGGTCCTCTCACACTCCAGCTGTGAGGATACGTAAAATCCACTCTCTGGGAACCTGAACAGGGCTGGGACCTGGAGGAGAATGGAGCAAGCACCAATGTTTTGGTGAGCAGAAACAAACCTGGCCAGTGGTAACTTCTGCAACTGGGCCAGAGATAATGCTCTGATCAATGCCCAGTGCACAGGGTCAGGCTGCAGGACTGCTGGGAATCCCTCCCCTTTCTGCTCTGGAGCTCTTACTTTACTCATCCATAAAATGAGGATAATAGTAGCTAATTGGCAGGCAGTGCAGAATAATTAACCCATGAGATGTTTCAAGTTGTGGACCAAAAATACCCTGACAGAACCGAAACCAGTTCTGGGTGGGCTGAGGTCCAAAGGTGGCAGGGATTCGTTTGTCTTATCAGAGCATCACTTGCTTTTCTCCCTAAATAAACTCTATTTCTGAGCGCCATCTCGTGCTGGCTCCATGAAACAGAGTCCCTGTTGTCCCTGCAGAGTTATCAACCACACCAGAGCAGTGTAAACCAGCATCTCTCAGCTTTTCCCAAAGGACTGGCACTTTCCCAGTGATTTCCCACAACTGGAAACTCTCCCTATTACCATTTCACTTTTTCTCACCACAGTGGTTGATGCAGGGCAGAACTTTCTTCTGAGGGGGGTGTTTACATGGGGCTGGCTGAGCCCTTTCTGACTGGGAGAGTGTGATCCTCAAAAGCCTGACCCATGTGCAGGATAAAGCAGGGATAAAACAGGAGATGAAGTACCTTGAGGGGAATCAGCAGAGCAGCAGTGGCTAACCAGGAGTTGTTAGAGGCCTGAGACCTCTGTGCTTGGCCCCTGTTTTGACGAGTCCCCAGGCATGACCGCATGTACATCGAGGAATCATTACCAAGGCATGGACCTAGTGACCGCACTGCCCTGCTCACCCTGGACAGTCCAGGACTTTTACAAATCTGAAATTAGCCTTGATGTTCATTCCTCCCCCTGTGCATCAGGGCTGCAAACCGCAGATCCCAGCTGGGGACTTCTATTACCTCCCCATTGCTTGTCCTGTGAGAGGGCAGGATGACGACATGGCTGGAGACCTTGAAATAATCCCCATCAGGAATTTTTTCAGACCTTCACACATTTGCAAGGCAGAGGTGAGATGAAATCTCCCTCCTGAACTGCAGATGGGCAGTCGAGACATGATGGCAGTGCTGGCAGATTGGCACTTTGCAGCTGTGTCCTGGGATGTTGTCAGCTGGTGTGAAAATTGCCCCTTTGGAGAAATTTATGTCTGGACAGAAGGCTCATTCTTGCCTATGGCCCTGTCATGGAGCTGGGTGCATGTACCTCTCACCTATGACAGAGGCATTTTGACAGTGTTTCAGTATCAAGTGGCTTGTGGGCATGTTTGGAGGGGTCTGAGGGGTTCTTATTGCTCTGGGGCTGGGCAGTGCAGGTCAGTTAGGTGACATACAGAGGGAGCAGAGCTCCCAGAACCAGCTCTCCCCCCATTCCAACCCCTTTCTCCTCTCCCTCTGTAGGAGTGCCAGCTTCTCCCAAGCCACCAGGTCTGCCTTCTTCATGCGGAGTGACTCGGCGGTCCAGAAGCTCTCGCAGGGCAACGGGCACTGCATGAACGGCGTTGGTGGGCAGCTCCACGGCTTTTACAGCCTTCCAAAACCCAGCCGGCACAACTCGGAGTTCAGGGACAGTGCCTACGACCTCCCGCGCTCCTTTGGCTCCTACACCCACCCCAAGTCGAGCCTCACCAGCTCTGAAACTGATAATGAGGAGGTCTACACCTACAAGACTCCCAACAACACCCTATGCAAGGAGTTTGGGGAGCTCTCCACGGACTCCTATGACATCCCTGCCACCCCACTCTCCATCTACCAGATCCCCAGGACATTTACACTGGACAAGAACCACAACGCTCTGGCTGTGGCCGCCAGCGACTCACCCGCTGCGCCACCGCCACGGCCCCCGAAGCCTGGGCAGACAGAGCCACGCTGGGGCAGTCCACCCCAGCGGCCCCAGCCTGGTGAAAATTTAGGTCTCACCCCCATGGCAGCCACCATTCCCCGGAGAAACACGCTGCCAGCAGTGGAGAACAGCAGACTGCACCGAGGTGAATTTGGAGGTGGGGACCTGGGGGTGGCTTTGTGCTATTCAGCAGCCTTGGGTGGATCAGTCCCACTGGGTTGTGGTAGGGCTGGGGTGCACGTGGCATCAACCAAAACACAGAGAAACTCTGCTGACCCAGGATCTGGCCCTGGTTTTTGTATTCAGCAGGAATGGAGAGGCATACACAGAGTTCTGCCCACCAGAGCTGCTCAGCTGGCTCTTGGCTGTATTGTACCTTAAACCAAAACCCCAAATGAGCTTGCTTATGCAGCCCTTTGCCAGATATTTGTGATTTTGGCCACTTTTAGCTTACCTTTGCTTCAACTCATATCCGGGTTTATCAGAACATACTTCAGCTTAGAAGTATGCCTTGGTTTTGCTCACAAAGGTGGGTGTGCAAAACCTGGGATGTCTCCAAAACCCAACAATCCCAAGTGCAGCAGAGCCACGACTGCCATTGGCCATGAGTGGGCTGAAGGTGTACATGCCCTTTCCAAACCTCGTGCCTAGGATGAGATAGTTGCAAAGTAACATAGAAAGGTGGCTGGAGAGAAAATGCACTGTAAATTATACACACAGCTCTCTGAAATGCTTCTTCCATCCCCTCCTGCCTAAATGCCCACCCTTAGGCTGAGATTCATGCTCACCAGTAAACAGACTGGTCTAAGAGCTTAGCACCCATCCTCCCCTTCCTGGAGGCTGCCAGCCTTTACATTTACTGAGCAAGCTCTAACAGAGCTTCCCCTTAACCCAGTTTTGTCACCATGATCTGCATTATCTGACACCTTTACCCCTGGGATTTTGCAGCACTTCAGCAGAACAGGGTTAGTCTGCACGGCACATGCAGTTGTGCTGGTGCATCAAAGAGATGCTCATTGGGAAGGAGCATAGCAGAGAGCCTGTGACAAGCTAAAGACCATGTCTTCTCATCATCATCTCAATCAACAAGAACAGATACTGCCCTACCAGTGCCTGGATTTTGTTTTCAGGGACCCCTTTTTGTTATCAGCTGTGGTGGGACACATGAATCTGTGGTTGTGTTGCAGCTTCTTCCTGTGAGACGTACGAGTACCCTCAGCACGGGGGCGGCAGCGCTGTGCAGTCAGTCGAGTCCATGAACGATGGATACCACTCCTACCTGGTGAGTTGGCCTTGGTGTGGCCACCACACCACAGGCACCACTTTCACCTTACAGATTCAGAGACAGGTTGGTTCCAAGTTGGCCCTCACAGCCCAGTCCTGCAGAGCTAAGTCAAGAAGGGGTCTGTTAATGGTTTCTGTTTAAACCATGGTGACCTGCAGAGAACAGATGGGGTGGCAACCATCTAACCCAGCATGATGTGCAGAGCTTTGCTTACACACAGTGTATCTGCCTGCAGCTTTGGCCCAAATAAAACTACCCAAGAGTTTGCCTTCTTCCTGAAAGCCTGGGATGCTGCTGAGCTAAATTTTGACATGTAGCCAGAACAGCCTCTTTTGTGCACTTTCTAAGATTTCCTGAGCTGGAAATGACATTAAAGCAACCTTTCATATTCCATTTTAGTCACAGGACACAGCCTAGGGAAGAAAGACTTTCAGGTTAAGCATGCTTCTCCAGCTCACTCTGATCATGAGAAGGTGCTCAGGTCTGGGTGATGAAGACCTTTCTGAAAACTCAGGATGTTGCAATGTCTTGGAAAGAAAGGAGGTAGACCCTCTCAGTGCAAACTGATGTCCAAGGAGGGGACAGATCATTCCTTCCCTTTGTGCTTAGATTTTAGAGTGAGTCTCCCCTCAGATGTTGGTTATGATGAAATGAAGGGTTTGTAGTGGATGGGGTTGAGCAGTGCCTGATGCTCACAGCTCGTCCTCCCCCAGCAGGCCAAGGCAGCGGTGGCCCGCTCCCACAGCACCGACTCTGAGGACAACTACGTCCCCATGAACCCCGGTTCCTCGCCCCTAATCCACGCCGAGAAAGCCAATGACAATGCCCAAAGTCTCTACATCCCCATGAGCCCTGGGCCGCATCACTTTGACCTGGTGGGCTTGTCCTCGGCCACCCTTCCCGTGCATAAAGGAGGAGCCGTGGCTCAGTGCCACCGGCGGCTGAGTGAAATCCAGCCCCCGCCAGTCAACCGCAACCTCAAACCCGACCGGAAAGGTAAGAACCTTTGGTTGTGCACAAATCTTTCCAGGCATCCTTCTGTTCTCCTAATACTTCAGACTACATCTGTGAAGTTCTGTCCAGTCCCAGGTGGGGTGAGCTTTGCTACTGCCGGCACAGTCAGACCTTCAGATGTCCCCCATCCTCTTCCTCTTTCAGAAGCTCTGTAGTGCAAATGTAGCTTTCATGGTGCTTGAACAGTCCGTCTCAAACCCTTCCAGGCCTTTACAGGAGATGCATGTCACAGGCAAGATTTCACCCCCTTGGCCTGCACCCCTCCCTGTGCTGCACCCCAAAATCTCAAAGTTGTATTCAGATGACACAAGTTTTTCCTACAGTTTCCTACTGGCTGGTTCTAGGCAGTTCTTCCTTCAGGGCTCTGCTGACATTCTCCAAATCTCTCCCTAATCCATTGTCTGACCAGGTGGCCAAGGAGATCGTGACGAGGAGGGCTCCCATCTCTAGGGTGTCAACACCTAACCTCATGGACACTCCATTCAAGGGCTTGGGTTGGAGCATAGAACTCTTCCACCTTTTGAATCATCCATGACGAGAAGAGCTTTTATCTGCTACCCTGCAGATGTCCTTTTCCATTCCCTATGGGAATACACTCCACACAGATGTAGTTCAGGCGTGGCAGAGCCTGGTCTTGTCCCCATCTAATGCATTAGTTACCATAGATATCTAATGAGTGGTTTTGGGGTTTGGGGATTTTTAGCAGATCTCTATTCCCTGGAAGGCACATCCCCCTTGTAGGACTACCCATCCACTTTGGGGCTGTGGAGCAGAGGGAGAAACTCACTGTTCTCCCACAGTTCTGGCATAAATGAGCACAGGGGTTTTGGTTTGGAGTATTTGTCATCAGCTGGAGGGCTGGGGGCCTAATTAGTAGAATGGGAAGTAATCAACCATCTGTTGAGGGCACTTTAATACCAGTCATGGATGCTGAATTGCAGGAATATGCTGCCTCTGAATAAAGGCTTTTCCCCTCCCCAGCAAAGCCATCACCGCTGGACCTGAGGAACAACACTGTCATTGATGAGCTTCCCTTCAAATCACCAGTCACAAAATCCTGGTCCAGGCCAACGTGAGTAATGGCTGGGAGATGATTTCTTGCTTTGCTCCAACAGCAATTCTCTGGTCTCATTCTTACTGACATTCACAGGTAGCCATGCTGTCACCTCTGCCATGGATTAAACATTCCCCACATCGCAGCTGGTGGCAGGAAGGTAAATTCATTTAGGTTGGGATTTCACATGAAAGCCCAGCATGTGACTAACAAGATAATTAAGATCCCTTGAAGACATTTCCTGTTTCTGGGATCTGACAACTACTGGAGAGCCGTAGCTCTGACCTGGGACCTGTGGTCCGCCACGATTCATGATTCAGCTAAGCCAGACCAACTCAGCCACGCTGTGTGGGGGGCATGATTTCACATCCAAGCTATTCCCCCCCAAACCCCACTGTCATCTAAAAGCAGAGGGTGACTCTCAGGGTCTGACCAAGCCGTGTTTTGATTGCCTTGAAAGCAAAGCTTAGCCTGAAGGAAGTCTGCAAAATTAAACCAAAGCACTTCAGAGCTATGTCTGCCAGCCAAAAATAACAGGATTCGCACAATTCCAGCTCTGCTACTAATTCATGGTCTGATGTTGACCAGTAAAAGGCAGAAGCAAAGCTTGGCTGCTATGACTCCTCTAATAAATTGGATTGTGTGGAGACTGACTGCAGGGCATGAACGCTGTGTGCTGAAATCACTGCGCTGGGAAGCAGCAAGCAGGGTTTGATTGACAAGAGGTCTGACCCTGGAGAAGCTAATGGATTTTTCCCCTATCAGCTAATCATATGACCCTGCTTTACTGAAAGGCAACAAATAGCTTTTTGAGACACGTGCTTTAATGCCAGAAGCTGATTTCATTATTTTGTTCGGTATAATTAGATTTGGCCAATTGAAAGAAAGACAATTCCTCGGAGGATTTGTTTTCCTGCAAAAAATTTGGATAGGGCCTGTACGGTAAACAAATCCTGTTGCTGTGGTGGGGTTGGAGGTGAGAGGCTTCACCAAGGCTGCCCCTCCATCCTCCACAATTAAATGTTTCCTGAGAGATGAAGGAGATTGTGGAATCTGATTTGTGTAGATGAGAGCAGGAGAGTTATAGGTACATAGAAAGCAAGGTGTTAACTAAAAAATTCTAGAAAGAAAAGATTGAGAAGACCAAACCCAAGGATCTCCAACCCATGGAAAGGATAGGCTGGAGAACCTCAGCTCTTCCTCATGCCCAAACTGGATCACAGTGATGGTTGCAGGCATCAGGAGCTGCCCCCTCCCATCCCTCCGTGGCAAAGGACAAGCAGGACCTGCAGCCCTCAGTAACACCTCACCCCCTGTCCTTGCAGGCAGACCTTCAACGCCGGCTCTCTGCAGTACTGTCGCCCTGTCTCCTCCCAGAGCATCACCAGCACTGACTCGGGAGAGAGCGAGGAGAACTACGTGGCCATGGTAAGGGCCCCACAGCTAAGATAGATGGTTCTGGCAGGACATACAATCTCCCCAGCTCTGCAGATGCATTCCTAGCTTGTGATGTGGAAGTGCTCAGATAGTACAGTGTGGAGTACATCCTTATGTGCATCCCTCAGTGCACAAAACAGGGTGTTTCCTTCTGAAGACAACATGTCTCATTGGAGCTTTAAATGTGTATGAGAGGAGAAACATGTATCACCCACTTTGCCAGGAATTAAGAGGGGTTTAAAATTTATAAGACTGTCAGGGTGTATTTTCCTAATTAAGGTTGATTTTTTTCAATTTTTTTCCCCTAATAGCTGCTGACATCATGTTTCTGTGGGAGCAGGGGCTATCAGAGCAGAAGCAGGGAGTGGCACTGCTTACAGGGAGGGGATTTTGTCTGTTTTGGTGAAGCTACTGACTTGAAGCATATTTTTGAGGCTATGTAACTAATGGGGCAGAGGAAATCTGTGCTCTGTGCAGCATGGTTGTGATTAGCAAAGATCCCAGAGCTGGCCTGGCCTTGCTGAGGTGTGGTTCTAGGGACATACCAAAGCCCACGTCTCCTGTCAGGCATGTGAATAAAATCAGCACAAAGGCAGCAGAGCTGCTCTGATACATGAAATCAAGAGCATGAGACTTGAAATATTTGTTAGCACAATATACAGCATTTATAGTATCTCAGCAGTTCTTGCATATCCTTGTCCCAGAGGCAGGTGAGCAAATATCCAGGCTGTTTTAAAGGTGCCTCCAACATGTTTCATTTCTGGATTTGTGTTAATTTCCTTTTTTCTTTCTTCCTTCCCACTTTAATCCTCATTATCTCTCCTGTCTCTTCCCTGCATTAGCAAAACCCCATTTCTGCTTCTCCTGTTCCTAGTGGTACCAACAGCCCAGCGCCTAAAAAGAGTTCGGGGAGTGTGGATTACCTGGCCCTGGACTTCCAGCCAAGCTCACCAGGGCCACACAGGAAGGTATGGGGGATTTTATAAACTTCTGAATAAAAAGTGATGCATTTTTAAGGGGTTCTATGCACATTGGCAACAGCATGGTACAAAGCCCAGACTGTGGTCTCAGGAATCGCTGATGCTCAGAGGGCTGAGCACCTCTACGATGGAGGCAGGCTGAGACAGGTGGGAGGAGGAGGAGAAAAGGCTCCAAGGAGACTTTAAACCATTTTCCAATGCCTGAAGGGCTAAAAGAGAGGTGGAGAGGGACTTTTGACAAAGGTATACAGTGACACTAAAGGGGTAATGGCTTCAAACTGTCAGAGAGCAGGTTTGGATTAGATATTAGAAAGAAATTCCTTACTATGAGGGTAATGAGGCACTTGAACAGACTGCCCAAAGAAGCTTTGGTTGCCACATCCCTGGAAGTCTTCAAGGCCAGGCTGGATGGGGCTTAGAGCAACCTGGTCTAGTGGAAGGTGTTTCTGCCCATGGCATGGTTGAAATGAGATGATCTTTAAGGTCCCTTCCAACCCAAACCATTCTGTGACCCACTGCTATATTTACTCTAGGTCAAACTCAGTCTCTCTTGCATGTCTGCAGCTTTGCTGGCAGTGCAAAGCAGAAGCATGGATGTGCAGGGTTCAGGGATGCTGATGGGACCACAGACTCAGCTGGAGTTTGAAAACCTGTCAGGAGGTATCCCCAGAAGTATCAGAATTGTTTTTTTCCTCCTTCAAAACAACAGCTCCTCCTAGACCAGACTTGGATTTTGCATCTGAAAGGTGAAGGACTAGGGTTGTATAAACATCCATGGCAACTATTTGTGAGTTGGCCTCACTTTCTCAAATACCACCTTGTTTCCTAGGCAAAGTATCCCACTGGTTAGGTCCTTTTATTATTTGACAGTTGTCCCTTGATGGTTTCTTTCTGCCCAGCAATATTTCTGCAAGTATCACCCATTTAAATTATATCCCATTCTGGAAAAGTGATTTTAGACCACTAAAAAGCATGATCTGGCTCCAGTTACAAGGAGATGGAGGTCCTCTGAAATGCTTGTAAAGTCAGAAAAAACTTCAGGACTCCAGAAGTTATGGTAAAAAGTATCTCCTTGTTCTCAACACAAGTATCTCCTTGTTCTCCTGGGAGATCCTGCAAACATATCTGTTGTTTGGGGATGAAAATGAGCTAGTGCCATAGGTGGGTAGAGTCAGCACAGCTAAAAGGTATAGAGCTGGTATTTCTATGTGTATCTCTAAGAGTTCTGGAGTTCTTTACAGGAAAATGAACAAGATGCAAGGCTGAACTCAAAAAATCAGCAGTTAGAGAACACAATTACAACCAAACATTCATGTCCCAAAGTTTGTGAGAAGGTAGAGACCCCCATGCTGTTTCTACCCTCCCATTGCACTGCAGTTTCATGCCAGCAAGAGGCAGAGCAGATTGAAATCCTTCATCCAAGTATCTTTGGGAGGTTAGAGGGAGGGTGTTGAGCTGTGAAGTCTTCAAGAAAGCGGGAATGGTGCTGGTGGGCTTGTGGCACCCACTGTGCTGCTGCAGAAAGGAGTGAGAGGGAAGAGCAGGGAGCTGATGAGTGACCAGACGGTGCCCTGTTTCTCCTCCCCACAGCCCTCCACCTCGTCGGTCGCCTCAGATGAGAAGGTTGATTACGTGCAAGTGGACAAGGAGAAGACACAGGCGCTGCAGAGCACCATGCAGGAGTGGACTGATGTGCGGCAGTCCTCGGAGCCTGCCAAGAGCATGAAGCAGTAGTGCCTGCGGCAGGCAGTAGAACAGGAAAATGTCCTGTTGGTTTTCCCCAGCTGCAGCCCCGCTGGGCTGCCAGACCCACTTGGGCTGGATTTCTAAGACTTGTCTGTGGAGGGGAGGGGGTGTCATTGGTTTGTTTTTTTCTCTTAAAACAAAACTTAATTTCAGGGGAAGACTTGGCAGATACTGTTTGCCAGTGATAAAGACCAACTATGTTTGGTGGCTAGGTTTGTGCTTTAGCTGCTGGATGCACTATCCAGGAACTTTGACTTAGCAATACCAGGTTTCACCCTACACATCTGTTCCTTACAGCTATTAAAGCCACCTTGTATGTTCTAACACTGCATCATCTCTCCCCGTCTTCTTCCATATCGTACCCTAAACCATGCCACACAGGTTTGCAGCATCTCCCATAGGATATGATATCATTGCCCAGCTCTGATTCTCCACTCCTTATGGTTGTCCTCTGCCTCCTCCCAGTCCCAAAACTGAGCAAGGACCATTGCTTTTGAAATCACTTTTATTGTCCTGTCTCTTGTAAATAATATGTTCAAAACCTCTGAGGGCTGTTCTGCTTTTGGCTGGACAGCCCCCAAGGTTTGGGTTGGGGTTGTTAACCTTCAGGAGCTTGACACACCATCCCCACCATCCCATTGAGTTGACTTAGGAGCCCCAGACTTGCTCCATCATACACACATACATGCCAGCACATGCTCTCATGAGTCTGTTGAGTTGTCTTCTATTTATATTCTCCATTAACTCTCAGAGTGAATGGGCTGGAGAGATTGGTTTTGGAAGGGGCTGGAGGGATTGGCTTTGGAAGGTAGAATTTAAGCACTGACCCACTGCCTATCCGAAACCAATTCCTGTGAATCTGACCCTAAAAACCACAATTTGCCTTTTGTGGCACCAGAAGAAGCCCATAGAGTGAGAGTCCTACATCGTGGACATTGTGAGAAGCCCTGTGGTTGAGTATGAGGGGGCAGAAAGGCTCTGGAGACCCTGTGTGTGTGGACTGGCATAAGGATGAGTGACAAGAAGGGAGTGGAAGGCTGCTGTGAGGACTGGGAGAAGGCAGGTGGTGTACTGCAGAGATTGGTCCTGGGTGAGGAGGTTTAGTGGAATGTTTCTTGGAAGAAAGAAGAAGAGTAATTGAAATGTTGGTTGATGGTGAGGCCATAGGCTTGGGAAGAGGTTGGTCAGGAGAGTCAGGGCAGGGCGTTTCAGTAGGAGCTTTGACGTAGCATTGTGGTTGGTTTGTGGAGGGTGCAAAAGGCTGAACTGTTTTCCCCTCATCTTCAGCAATGTTTCTTCAACACAACACTGGGACTTGCTGACATTAATGGCCCTAGGCTCTAATTATGGGTGGGAGTCGGCTGTTGTCCCTTGCCAGCATCCAGGCTTTGGGATCGCTCGCCAGGCAGCTGCTGAGCACAGAGAGAAGAGAAGGACAAGACAGTTTAATGCAGAGATAATAATTCATGATCTCATGAAAACAGGAAGAATTAATGCTGCCATGGAGCAGCCTGATTGCCAGACAGCAAGCGCTGACACGAATAAACAGGCTGACCGCAAACCAAGAGCCAAATGAAGGAGACATCAGAAAGATTAGGTAATAATATTTATTAAAGAGCTGGAGCTATTCTTTCTGCAAGCTGAACCCCCTCCCAGCACCGTGGGCTCTGTGTTCCACCAACATCACCAAGTTGTATTGATTATTAATGCTTAAGCATTAACACATTTGCTTAATCTTGGTGTGAGCTTGAAAAGGGCCAGACGTGACCCACATGGGGATAGGATTCCAGTCCCTTAAGGGCTGTGTGCTGCTGTGTGCTGGTAAAATAAGTCTTGAACTTTTTACACCATTTTGTGTTTTCTTCTCATATGCCATTAAAGGGAAGGATGTTAATGGAAAAGCTCTGACAACCCTGTTGAGACATTGAAGTGTTGGACTTTTATAGAAACAATGAAGCAAATACCCTAATGTTTATGCTAAAAATAATAATTACTAGAAGGGAAAAAACCCAAAGCCCCAAAGGGAAAGATTTAGCAGTCTGATGCTTTCTAAAGGTCAGGGGGTGTGTAACAGCCTGCAAGGGCCATTGCCTCCTGCTGGAGGCTTGCACATTTGCCTGGTGAGTTGACAAAATGAAGACTAGAACACAGTACTTCGTATTTCTATTGCCCCTTTCATCTCTGCATCTCAGGGGAGACTAAACATTGGGTCTGATCCAGAGCCCACTGAAGTGTGCATTCACCCATCTGGGAGAGAGCTCCCCATCCCCACCAAAAAGAATGTCACTCTACTGGGAAGCTGATTTTTTCCCATTTCTTCTTCAAAGCTGTTAGCTTTAGTGGCTCGAGAGAGAACACAGTGGGTTTGAATGCAAGTTGCTGAGTGGGTGCCCTGTGCTTCTGCACTGGGACTAGGTGCATCTAGTGCCCACTCCCACGTTTAATCCAAGGAGTTAATTAGGACTGGAAAAGCCTTTTGTGGTACTGGAGAAACTAGACCTTTTTCTCCACATTCCACAAATATCTTTGTGCATGGGGCAACCACTGGCATGGGATAGCTCTTTTCCCAGGCTCAGACCCTGTGTTTTGATAATTTGCTCTCATGAGCATCCCTAGTAACTGGTTCATTGCATTTGGCAGACCAAGGACCAAAATGGCCCAAAAGCAGCTATTTAACAACTGCTGTTTGCTGGCTTCTCTCTGCTTTGCAGTGAAGTCTGTGTTTTCACTGAAACAGATACATTCCTCTACCTTTTCCCCTGTAAAGCACCAAGCAAACAGCACCACCAAACTAAGCAGAAGCCCACAGACTCTGTGCCATATAGACATTACTGTATCAACCCCTCCTGAATGCATTAAGTAATCAATGTCTTCAGTGGAAATAGTCACCCATGACAATTGCCAAGCTGATTACAGCAGTCCCTGGTGATTAATGTTTGTGCAGTATTTAGTCTTAAACCATATTGAAAAGCAGCTGCTTTAATTACACGGACTGCCAAGAACTTTGTCCTGAAGGCATTGAGTTTATCACATCCACTTTATACTTGGATTCTCGAGTATGACAGGCTCCTTTGTTAGAAATAGGTATTTAAGGAAACTGAGAACATTGCAAATTATTCATTTTAATTGAAATTAAACTGGTTTGAGCCTTCACGTCAGAGCCTGCTCTACAGCTCTGTGGTTTGATTTAGAAAAGGAATATGCTTGCATGTGTGTGTGCTCATGGAGAAGGGTTGTCTGTGGGACATACACCATGACCTCAATATTTAGTTTTATGAAGCACTGGGTCCATGGCTCAAAGCTTTCCCCAAGCCTGAAAATGACTAAGTAGGTGGCTTTAAAGGCAAAAGTCTCCAAGAGTGTGTATCCCTTGCTGTGAGTATGCAAATGCTGCTCATCATTCCTCTGCCTCGTGAGATGTATGAGCTGCCTTGGAGCTGATTTGCTCTGAACTAGCATTTGAGTGTTCAGTGGGAAATACATTTCCAGCTCTAAATAGATGCCAGGCTTAGGCTTAGTCTCAAGTTGGCGAAAGAGAATAATGTTTGAGCACAGCATGTGCCAGGGCAAAGCTGAGATCTGGCAAATAGGGCCAAATGCCGAATCAGAACCAAAAGATAGGGAAGGCTTGGCCTTGTCTGGGAGCTAACTGGGATGGATTTGAACTCTGGGCCACCAGCCACTGGCAAGGGTGAGATATGAGAGAACATGAGGTTGAGACGAGAGAAGTCAGGAGACTTTGCCAGTAAGGTTTGGGTCTTGGTCCTCACCATGTGCTCCTTTGGTCTGTGTCTTGAGTCAGATGTGCAGAGATTTGTGGGCTGTGGAATGCTCAGTAGAAGTCATGCACTGGTGGGACAGGAGCTTCCACCTCTCTCAGGCACTTCACTTCAAGGGGGTCATCCTGCCTGACAATGTGATGCCTGTGCTCTGGCATTCCATAATGCTTGGGCCGTTCACCCAGCTTTGAGCTGGGCAGGAGAAACCCTACAAGAAATGTGTGGGGATCAGGACATGCTGGGAGACACCTTGCTGAGGGGCTCCCGTGAGCTGTTCCTGAGGCAGCAGTGCCATGGTTTCACAGGGTTGTCCCTTGAGGTGCCACTTCATCCTTGGAGTTTTTCAAGACCAGTCTAGGTCAAACCCATAGCTAACTCTGCTTGGAGCATCTTTTCCACCCTGAGACCCTGTGCTGCTGGGGTTGAGTGGAGACTCTTCCATGTGAGGGAGGGGGCCCAAGGGGTTGCTTGGAGCCCTGTAACATCCAAAACAGGTACTGGGCCACTTCTCTGGCCATGAAGCCCAGTGGCAAGGCACACAGCTCAACCCCTAAGGCCATACTCCCCAGTGAGAAGACCTAATCCACACTGGGCTATCCCTTGCACCTTAGAAAGGTCTGGCTGGCCCAGAACAAGTCATCCAGGACATGGACAGGCAGTTCTAGCAACTGGCAGACAGCTTGAACCTGTAAATTTGTCAGGCTAGATCCAGACCTCTCAGCAAACCCATGCCACCTCCACACCCTGGCATACCAGGAAGTGTTGGCCTGTTTTGGCTATCCAATGATCATGGCTCCTTGGGTGGGGAGAGGGGGTACAGCCATGTCCAGGTCTTAGGGAAGTTGTTAAAATAGTTCCCAGGTGCTGTCTGAACTTTCTGGCTCAGGATGGTTTTCTCAAGTTGTGCTTGCATTGTGTTGGTGTTTTCCCGCCTGGTGATGTAAAAGTTCCATTCCGTGTAAAAGCTGACACCCACAGTGTGTGTGCCATTGGAGGGATGCTGTCTAGGTGAGATGGATGCAGCAGAGCTGTGATTATGAGGAAGCCCAAGTTCTACAGGAAGGGGGAAGAGCAAAGCCTAACTCTGGCACCAGCCAGAGAACATGCATGGCCGTCAAAGAGCCGTCAAAAAAATCAGAGGGACCAATCCAGCATCAAATCATAAGGGCCAAAAAGCCAATTTAGGGCATCTGATGAGTCTGAGTGCCTCTCTTCTCTGCCCAGCCTTCCCATATGTACACAATGATCTTGCAGCTGTTAATGAGACTCTTGCAGGTCAAGGTGTGCACTTTTTGATCACAATTCCTCCTTGGTCTGGAGCAGTTCATCCCTCTATCATCCTGTCCTTGGTGTCTCATCATTGTAGTCACAATTTTATCTCCTTGTTCACAACTCCTAGTGTTGTACTGTCGACCAGGTTGCTGATTTAGTGTCTTCTCATAAGAAAAGTTGATATGTAGCAAGGTGTCACAATACAGCTGTCCCCTTCCAGCCCACAGCCAGCTGGTCCTGGCACGTGGTGTTCAAGTTTTAACACTAGCCAGTAATATCTGAAACAGAAGCTGGGCCACATGGCTCCATCTCTTTAGCTAAAAAAGCTTCTCAACAGACTTGCTCCCAATCAGCAGGCTCTTAATTTTTGATGCAGCCTATTGCTAACATATAACGGGTCCATTTGTAGGCCAGTGGGTTGACCATATGGGAGAGGTTTGCCCCCAGCAGATAAGAAACTATCATTTTTATTGTCATTCTCTGGGTGACACCGCACTGTATCTTCATGTGGAACGAGAGGGTTCATGTGAACTCTGTATCTCGCTTTTTCTCCGGCTTGTAAAATGAAGGTTTTTAGTACTTATTTCCCCACCTCACAGATGTGTCATGAGGTGTAATTAATTGACATCTAATAATGCAAAGAGCTGGTTTGAGTCTGCAGGCAATGGCTTGGCAGCATGTGATGGTAACCTGTTGTCATGCCCAGCATCATACACAACACCGACACATCCTGCTCTGCAAAACTCATTAAAAACCCCTTCATCCCTAACTACCAAGGTGAAAAAAACTTGGCAGGATTTTCTTCTGAGTGAGGGGGGTGGGGGAAATGTCATTTGCACAGTTTTCAGTGTTCTGCTGCCACATTTACCCTGGAAATACCACGGGTTTTTTGAGAGCAGTATGGACGTGGTGGTTGAGCCACGCTGCAGAGAGGGGAAGGGAGCAGGACCCTGGGCTCCACGGGGAGCCTGTCAATGAATCCCGTAGGGTTAGGACCAAACCTTTAGAGTAGTTATATCCCACTCAACCCAGCCCTTGGCAAAGTCAACATGACTTTGCCATCATTGTGTGGGAACTTTGGGCATCTTTGTGTGGGAACAGACCCAGTCAGATTAGGATAGTTTTCTCCATTTGTTTCTTAACCTGCTGCGAGGAGGGGTTGGAGCTCTGGCTGTGAAGCTGTTGCATCAGCAGCCAATTCGCAGGGATGTTTTGTGTGTTTCAAAGCCTATGACTGTTCTTAAAGAGGAGTATTTTTAATTTTTTGATTTCCATTTGTAGAAGGAAGGACAAGAGTAATCTGTGGCAAACTGTACAGTATGTGTCTTCTTGTGGTGTCACTGTTTGAATGGTTATTAAGTTTTCAAATCACTGTGGACAGCTAATCACTTAAGTTATTAATTTATTCTTTGGGGGGTTGTTGTTTGGTTGGTTTTTTTTAAAGTAATTTGAAACAATTATTTATCCCGTTAATCGGTCTTGAGTGAAGCCTAGATAATACTTTTTTTGCTGTTAATAAACATGGTACATGCCTGACGTGAAGGTGATCTCATTTTTAAGTACTGTATATGCAACAGAAAAGCAACAGGAAAATAAAAGAATGATAATAAAAAGATATCTCTCCCTGGTGATTCCCAGTATGGATTCAGAGCAGGGAAAAAAAGGGGAAACTAATAAGCAGATCAAGTTTGATTATGTAGCACCTTTAAAGCTTTCAGAGCATCCTCTCAGCATGTTGCCAAGTGTCACTTACAGCTTCAAGTGTCCTGTATGGATAAGGAGGGCCTTTAGGATGTTGCTAGGGTTTTTCCTGATACCAGAACCCAAGCCATGTATTTTGAAGCTGCTAAATTGAATTTCATACCATATATCTGCTCTGCTGTGTGCAGTGTGAGGACAAATGCTGCCTTCCTCACCCATCAGCAGCTTAGCACCTATGAGTCTCAGCTCAGGACACCAAATCACCCAGAGAACCTCAGCAAAAGGAAAAATCCTTTTCTCCAGAGTTAAAGTTCAATTCTCCCTTTAAGACTGCCCTTTTAAAAAAAAAAGACA
The DNA here is from genome assembly GCF_012460135.2 of Molothrus ater. Lineage (NCBI taxonomy): Eukaryota > Metazoa > Chordata > Aves > Passeriformes > Icteridae > Molothrus > Molothrus ater. Next base: position 85,902,909 of record NC_050479.2, read on the forward strand.
ACTGGGAAAAGACACCTCCCTAAGCATAGCTCCTGCAACAGCTCTTTTAGACAAGAGTAGCATCATCTCACATCTGCAGCACACATGGAATCCCAAACCAAGAGCTGGGGACTCCCTTGTGGCGTCTCCTTGACCAGAGGCACGTGTGACAGACAAAACAAGCCAGACTATCTCATATACCATAGCAGACACTTTATCAATATGGCATATGCAACACTAGTACCAATATAGCATATGCTATAATGGGTGTGGCACAGATAGGAATACACCATACTTGTACTATACTAGACTTCTGTAAGGCCTTTAATATGGTCCCTTATAACATTCTCAGCTCTTAATTGAAGAGTTTGATGGATAGATGGACCATTGGATGAATAAGGAATTGGATGGCCACATTGGAAGAGCTACAGTCAATGACTCAGTGTCCAAACCAGCAATGAGCAGTGTTCCTCAAAGGTCTGTACTGGGACCAATAGTATTTAATATCTTCATCAGACATAGGAGTATTGGCTGAGTCCAAAAGGGAAGTCCAGCGCTAATAATTAGAGGAAATCAAGAGGGGCTAAACCAGTCAACCTCATTACACCACTGACACTCTTCAGGCTGCCATCCCTGCTGAGAACTGCATGCTGTTTGCCTCTGCTCATCCCAGAAAATCTTGGGAAAAAATAACAAGACATGCTCAGGAACGAGCTTAGCTATGATACAACCTCTCCAACATTTTCCATGTTGGTTTGACTATCTGCCTTCATTACTTAGATTATGATCTCATCAAGTTAAAGACAGTCTCCTACAAAACCACCTTAAGGCAAACAGCACAGAAAATGTCTTCAGGTGATATTCCAGAATAAAGAAAGGAGCTAGCATGACAGCAACAGGAAAACTTTTGGCAACCTCTTTGAACAGGAAATAAATAGAGGCCTAGTAATAAAACCAGGAAACACTGTAGGTTCTGTGACACTTCAGCTTTGGGTCTTTATTTCCTCTCAGCACCTGACTTAAAAACAACAAACACACTCCACTGCTCATCTACAAGGCTCCACTATTAGTATTGTGATGTTCTTCTGGAGGGCACACAGCTCTGCACTAAGGTTCCCATTCCACCTCTCTGTCTGATCCCCTCTTCCAAACCACCACTCTGCAGGACTGTCCCCTGTCCTTGAGGATGGATGCCTCAGCTTCCCCATCTCTTTTTTTGACCCATCATCCCAATATGAATGAGTACTGCAATAAGACACTAAGTCTATATGTTGAATTAATTTCCTTTATTTATATATAGGAAAGACAATAAAAGAATATGATAGTCTACACCAGATATTTGACCCCAAGTATTCTCTCTAGCAAACTTTCTGCTCACATTATCCATAGCAATGTCTGTGCTTTGCCATTTTCTCCACAAAAACACAATACTCCTACCCCAATATGCCATGGTCAGGATTAGGCCTTGCACTTAGGACCTAAGGCACAAGACTCTGCCACTTGAGCCAGAGAAATCTCTACTACAGGTGTGAGGGAAGAGCAGGCAGGGGAAAACAGCTGGGGAGGGACATGGGAGGGAGCTGTGGTTCTGTAGATGTGCTGCCTGGGGCTTGAGTTGGCCATCTGCCATCAAAATCTGCCCCTGTTCCATTACTGATTTATATAATACATTGGTTTACACAGTATATACTGATATTGGATTGCTATAACATATCTGGTTGGGCTTACCTTGCAAATCAGCATTTTAAAAAAAAATAGATCATGAGTTTAGGGGGGCTCTGTCATCTGCTGCTCAGTTCAGGGTATCCCAAGGGAAAACCCAAATTTTAAAGGGCAGATCCATCCCAGAAAGCCATCAAATGACAGCAGCAGAAAGAGACTAATGGGGTCCTAAGGACACATCTGGAAAAACAGCTGTGTGTCTTGGCCTGCCGTGCACACTAACAGCATCCAGAAGTCATCAGTAATACAATGGGTCTTCACTGAAGCCCAGAAACCTCAAATGCATCAGGTCAGTCTCTCTTGGCTGGAGGGGTTTGTGCCCCTCAGTCTCTTTTGGGTGTCTTGCAATAAACAGAGCAATAAAAAAGCATAAACTCCCTCTGGTTGACCTGACACTGATTGTCTTACAAGCTCACTGCCTCACAGACCAGCACTGCTACATTTTGGCATTTTCCAGACTTTTTTCTACCTTCGGGGTTTTTCATGTGGTTCCCAAACCACATTAAAAAGAAATAATAAAAACTGAGCAGAGGTCACCCCAGAACCAACTCAGTGCCATGGGAAGGGCTGCAGAAAGGGTGTGCATGGGACATCTCCATCCCTGGGGCCCTGCTGGTCTGTCTTCCTCCCCACGCCTGTCCCTGTCACCTCCCCAGGCTGGTGGCATGGCTCACAGCAGGCAAGACATGGCTATGATGAAGCAAAAGGGCACTTCTCCGAGCTGTTGGCAGCTGCTCATTTCTGCGATAGCTTAGGTACATTAAGGCATGAAGACCAACTGCATAGGAAGCAGCGAGACCCTCCAGGCGCCTCCAAATCAGCCCCTGAGACCTTTTCCATTGAAATGTTTCTCAAATCCTCCTCCAAGATGCTCACTGTTATCAGGGTGAGGAAGAGGAGCTTCTGGCTTTGGGCTGGCCCCATGGACACTGCCCATCTGGTTCAAGCTGTTGGCTAAAAGACGAGTCCATGGAAGGAGCCAGATCCACCCCCACCTGCTGCTGGGCTGCAGCCCCCCGAGGAGCTGTCATCATCCTTGTCCCTGTCCAAGTCTCTCCACCACAGCGGGGATTTCGGCAAGGCAGAAATATAGGCGGCTCTGTTCCTCGCTTCTTTTTCCTGCTCCTGGGAGAAGGAAGGGGGGGAAAAAAAATAGAGCACAAGGATATTAGCAGATAAAAGACTCAAGTGGGGGGATGCTCCCACCATCCCTGAGGAGCCAAGAGCCTGTAAGGTATCCCCTGGGAGCTTCCTTCAAATTAAAGTGGGGTGTGATGGCCATGTGCTCTAGAGCTCAGCAGGAGGGATGCAGCAGCTCTTCAGTGATCAAGCCCAGCCCTCCCATGTCACCTGTGGGAGAGGAGGGACCACCCCCCCCCCCACAATCACCCCACATGCAGGTCATGTCATATGAGACACTGTTGTTTGGAAAGCATTGGGCCCCATCAGCTGAATTAAATCTGTTCTAGCTTGTATTCCCAGCTCACCCATCTGCCCAGGCAAGCTGTGGATCCCTGGAAGTGTTCAAGGCCAGGTTGGATGGGGCTTTGAGCACCCAGGTCTAGTGGAAAGGGTCCTTGCCCGTGGCAGAGGGTTGGAACTGGACGGTCTGTAAGTCCCTTCCAACCCAAACTATTCTATGATTCTCTGATAAGAAGAGAAAAAGGAAAAAAAAAGACTTTGCTTGCAATGGTTCAGGTGAACATCAGAGGTGGTAGGAAGAAACAGCTAGTTACCAGTGAGTGAAGGTGGGAAGGAGAGGAAGGGGTAGAATGAAAGGAACAAGTATTGTACAATGAAGGTGGCGAGGCACAGCACAGGTTTCCCAGAGAGGCAGTAGATGCTCCACCCCTGGGAACATTCAAGGTCAGCCCACATGGTGGGGGCTCTAAGCATCTGAGTTGAAGATGTCCCTGCTCAATCTGCAGGGGAAGTGGACTAGATAGCCTGTAAAGGTCCCTTCCAATCCAAGCTATTCCATCATCCTCTCTTTCCCAGGCACTTCAAAGAAAATTTTGGGCTAAACTTCCAGGAGCAGACAATAGCAAACCAACCCCAAGCACAGCCACAAGGTGTCTTGTACCAATCTCAGTGCCTAGTTTCATCAGGAACCTATAACCTGGTTATATTTGGGTGCTAAAAATGAAAAGGGATTTGGCTTCAGGGAGTGGGTGGATATCTGCAGGATTTTAACCACAGGACAGGATCTGACTGCTACCTGGATTTGTGGGAACATGGCTCATGAGTCAGACAGCTGCAGGACCGCATCCTGCTGTGCACAGCAGCGGGAGTTACCTGCAAGAAGAGGATGTTATCTTTGGAAATGGCTTCCATCAAGTCCTTGTGGAGGGACGGTTCTCCATGCAGGCGGCCGGCCTCAGCCAGAGCCTCGTGCAGCAGGCAGCTCTGCCGCTCCGGCCGCTGCCGGTAGAAGAGGACATAAGCAGTGTCCTTGGGGAAGAACGAGGTGACGTTGCTGACCGATTCGAAGGAGGAGAAGGAAACTCTGGTGTCATTGAAGAGGTACCACTGGATTTCCAAGTCCAACTGTTTGTCAGAGGCTGGTTTTGGCACCCCATCCCGGGGCTGCCCGTGGGGGACGGTGTCAGTGCACTCCCTGGAGTAGCAGTAGTAGTGGCCACTCTCGGAGGAGATGCCTGAATGCACCACCACGCTGCAGAGGTCATACACGACAGTCATGAAGCCACTCCCTGGGACAGCACCCTCCTTCCCATGCTGGCAAACCTCCTCAGTTTCCTCTGGAGCAACAAGGATGGGTAGCTTGAGCACCACAGGGATGGAGACATTGTCCAAGATCTTCTTTCTCTTCATAGTCCGTGGGTCGAAAGAAAACCGCAGCAGTGTGAGGATGAGGTAGTGTGGACCCTCTGTCAGCTCTGCCACCTTCTCAGCATCCTGCAAGGATGCACATTTCTCACAGTGGTATTTATTCTCTGCTGTCAGTCTCTCTGGGGAAAGAAAATAGTTGATTAAATCTGGGACAGATCTGGAGTCCTTGGGAGCACATGCCTGCTCCCCAAAAGTTGAGAGAGGGTCTTTGGCTGCATCCACCCCAACACCATTGCCACATATAGGATTTGCTGCTTCTCCTTGTTCCTGGGAACATAATGTTTCCACCGACACTGATGGGGCTGCATGGTCACTGGCCATGGGGGCCTTCCTCTGGATCCAGGGAGAGCCCATGAGCTGGCCTGCATTTTCTGGAGGCTCAATGAACTGTGGGCCAATTTCTTCCACTGGTAGAATAGGTGTGCTCCCACACACATTCCTGTCCGATGGAGGAAAAGCCAGGGACAGGTCTGTGAAGACTTCTTCTCGGGAGGAAACATTCAGACACTTCAAGCAGCGGATCTTTGTCATCATTTTACCCCCAAACATCTTCTCAATCAATGTCTTGTTTAAGTAATGATGCTCCACCGCCTGAGACGTCAAGCTGGATTCCTTGAGTTTCTGGTAGATCCTTTTTCCAGTTTTTTCCTCTTCATGCAATCTTTGGCAGGGGAGAAAAAGGCTGTGTTATGCATGAATACAACACCAAGAGGCAGTCTCTAAAGTAGGGCTCCTGTTCTTCACTGCAAGTAGTTAATCCCAGTTAACCTGCCTGTACCCAGGAGTCTGTGGGAAAAAGGTGGGAAGGAGTCTGACAGGATTTGGGAACCTGAAGTCCTCATGTGCCACTGACCACATACTTCTAGAAGGATCATTGGGACAGCAGAGATTTGCTATTTCTAGGTAAAGGCAAGAATCAACACTTTACAGAATAGGCTGAGTGGCTTGTCAGGTGAACCTCTACGGTTGTTACAATTTTAGATTAGGTATCAGGAAAAATCTCTTCACTGAAAGGGTGAAGGTCAGTCAGACATTGGAACAGACTGACCAAGGAAGTAGTGAAATCACTGTTTCTAGAAGTGTTAAAAATGTGTAGAGGTGGCATTTAGGGACATGATTTAGTGGTGGACTTGTTAATGGTTGGACTCAATGATCATAGGGGTCTTTTCCAACCATAATGACTCTGTAATTCTATGAATTCCTTGTGTCCTCAGAGCAAAGGCAGAAATTTTCAAGTTGAACTAAGTTCTGACCCCTAAAATTGTACAAACAGGGTTTCATTAGAAACAGAATTTCATTTCAGACCAGTCTCACGATCCCAACCCTCCACTCTCCCAACTCCTCTGGGTCCCAGCCACATGCCCTGTTTGCATGTGGGTTAGCACTAAATACTACACTGGGGTTTAGGGATGCTGTTGTCACCAGGCTCCAGGATGATGGTGCTCATCACGTACCGGTCCAGCAAATACTTGAGGTACTCTGAGCAGTCCTGCTGAGCTCCAGGGGTGAACCAGGGTGGCCAGGAGGCAGAGAGGAAGCTCTCAGGGGAGATGGCAGGTCGCTGGCAGCAACACAGAAGACATGCATTTAATCCTAGCAATTTTTCCTCAATTCCCAAAGGGGGATGGAGAGAGGAGAGGAGTGGTTTTTTTAGCTGGTCCACTGGGAGCACAGTGTTCTGTGCCTGATAAGGTCCCTTTTTTCCCCCTACAAAGGCTAATCCCAGTGCACAGGAAGACTTTCTTGGTTTGCTGCAAGTCAGGATGGTAAGGATGAATTTCAGACATTATTTTATGTATACTTCTATAAAATAAACACATGGATATGTGTTTATCATTCAATTTTTAAATGGTTTATTGACCTGATCCAGATAATTCTACTTAATTCAGCCTGAATTTAATTTGCTGCTCCATTTAATTTGATCAGGATCTCTCTCATGAAATCCTTTCATTAAAAAAAAAAAACAACCAAAAACAAAATAAACAAAAAAAAAAAACCACCAACACCAAACCAAAACAAAAAAAACCCCACTAAACTTGCACCCAACATTCTGATCACTGCAGGCAGGTAATCTGTGTTATCAGATAATGTAATTGCTGTCATTAGGAAGCAGATATTTAATTAATATGGAAAAAGACCCATTTTAAGAAAAAAGGTAACTTCAAGAACAACCCAAAAAAGAAAAATAACCAAAAGGAAATTAACAGGAAACTATAACCATCAGCTACACCACATGCTTCTGTACTTGTTCATCACAGAACACAGTCACCCTAACCTGCCATCAAAACCTAGATTCTACTATTACCCAATATTAAATTTAACAGGATGTCTATATTTCCCTCTCAGGTCATCTGTAGTGATATAATACCACAATGCTACCAGCCAGCTCTGCCAGTCAAGGCTTGGGAAATGAAGAAGCCTGGATGACTTGCTTCCCAGCAAGGGAAAATTCACTGCCTTTCCAAAATCTTGTTTTTCTAGGAACATAAAGATATATTTTCAAGAGAAAAATTAGATATGACCTAGCTCTACCTCCAGGAGTCACTCCATTAAATTTCACATTTGTCATGGGAATGTTTACATTTACTTAAGGGTGTTATTTTTATTTTACGTTCTTCACATGCAGAGGATTTAACAATCTGGAATCTAAGGGGATTTTTATAATTTATAATTTTTATAATCCTTTTAACACAACCACTTTTAAAGCAATTTTCACTGATTGCTAGTGCTTTGCTGGGCAGCAGTGGGACAAGCGAGCTGCTCCAGTCTTCTCCCTTGCTGCACAGCAAGAAACAAAGCCTCTGCTTCACACCAACAGGCTTCTCAGCTGACCACAGATGTAAACTATTACCTAATGGACTTCATTGTCAAAAATATTAGCTATGACATCAGCCCAGCCCAAGAAGACCACAAACTAAAGACAGGCAGCCTGGTGTGAACATAGCCCACTTTCATGGGTGATAGGAGTTTCCCTCCACCTCTCCCAAAATTAGCCTCCTTCATATAAACAAAATTTGTCCCATTACAAAAACCCACCAAGATCCACAGCTCCTTATCAGCACGTTGGAGCCAGCAGGAAGCAACTTGGAGACGAGCCTTTCCGCAGCCGACAGTCCAAACAAATAACTAAAACATTAAATAATTACCTGACTGTGCTCCAAAAATGCAAAGAGCCACTGGAGCTTTGTCATCAGGGGCTGGGAGTTGCCCTCAGATAAATTCAGCACTGAATGCCGAAAGCTGTGAAAGAAAAGCAGCAATGCAATCTGTGAGATGGAAAATCAGTGTGGGACGTGCAAGGTTGGAGTGACAAGCAACCCCTGGAGCAGTCTTGAACGGGAGCAAGGGAGGAAAAACTCACTCTGAAGCCATGAAAAGAGACTGTATGATGCTGTTCATGTAGCAAGTGTTTCCCAAGTTAATTAACCCAATCTTTCCTGTCTCTGATTTAGATGCCAGGCGTGGGTAGAAGCAGGCCAGCTCATTCTTCTGGGAGGTCCAAGCATTTTGTCCTAAGAGGTGTTTAATCCGGTCTTCATTTGGAATCGGGAGAGCCTTGGAAAGAGAGATCTGTGTTACAAATCATTATCTGTCCTCACAAGGGGAAGCTGAGGGGCAGGCACCAATCCCTTCTCTCTGGTACTAGTGACAGGGCACAAGAAAATAGCATGAAGCTGTGTCAGGGGAGATTTAGGTTGGATATTAGGAAAAGCGTCCAGCATGGGGTGGCTGGACACTGGAACAGGTTTCCCAGGGAAGTTGTCATGGCACCAAGCCAAGAAGCATCTGGACAATGCTCTCAGGCACCTGGTGTGATTCCTGCCCTGTGCAGGGTCAGGAGTTGAACTCGATGATCCTCGTGGGTCCCTTCCAACTCAGGGTATTCTATGATCCCATGACTGATCATTTCCCATGACGAATTAGTAATGGGCAACTGCAAAACTCCTCTGCTAGAGGCATTCACACAACTAATTTTCCTGCTCTTCACATGAACCTGCCTCCATGCACAGAAGAGTTTACTTGTTTGTATTAGTCCTTTAAAGGCATTTCAGAATAAAGTTATAGCTAAAACCTACAGGCACCTACAGGACTTCTGCAGGCCCCTCATTAGAGAAGTAATTTCCTTCAGCCTGCCTACACAGGGCTCAGACTCAGAATTTTAATCCACTCATCCCCTCTCTTCTACCATCATCTGAGGTGTTGAAGTCAGGACATCCCTACCAGTGAAGGACGGGGTCAGGATATCCCTACCAGACAGTCCCTCTCTTCTAGCTACTGACAGAGATGCCATTTCCATATGGAAAGCAGTAAAATGACTGAGAAGGGCATGACTCACTTTAACTGCTTCTAGGACTGGTTCATAGAGGTCTGGGAATCCTGAGAAGCGGAAGAACATGCAGTGGATGAGCTCAGCCAGCTGCTCCAGGGAGCTGGTTGCAGAATTGGAGTCCTCCTTCTTCAAAGAGGCCACCAGCCTGGGGATGTGAGGGAGTAGCTGGAAAAAAAAAAATCACTACCAAAATTACTCCACGTTATTCACAGAATGTTAATACATTGTGGGGAATGAAATTCACCTGCAGGCAGAAAAGACAGTGAACAGGAGTTGACTTCAGGGCCACTCTAGACTTCACCCTTCACCCTTTGAACTCAACAGCAACTCTCTTGTTGATTTTGGCAGCCTTAGAGGGCTTTCTGTTGCATGACACCTGCAGGTTTGTGCTGCTGCTTTGCTGAGCTGCAATTGCTATTCTTTAATCTCCCCTAAATCCCATACCCACGATGGAAAGGACATGCTGACTGCCAAGTGCAGGGATTCAAACCTGCAAGGTAGGTAGGTGGAATTAGCCTAGAAGAAATGTTGTCTGCTGTGCTCTTAATTTTATACTGAATACACTGAACTGGAATTGGTATGGTGGGAAGGGTGGCAACAGGCATATAAGCAGCACAGTCTTTATTTTGCTTTCATCTCGAAAACCTAAAAATGCACAAGCAGATGCAAATGCAAATGATCCGTTGCTCACGGGCACCCTCTGCTGACCCTGCAGCTGCACACAGAATTAACAACCGATTTCCAACCCTGCAGATGTGCTATAGTCACCCAGGCACTTACACAACCTCTTTCATATTTATATTTTAAGTTATTTTTAGCCCAGTGTAATCCTGGAGAAAAGTATCAGGACCCCAGTCCAGCCATTTCCAGGTTGTCTTTTCCTCGCTTGGTCTTCTCCTCTTTTTCTTTCCCTTCAAAATGTTGAGATTTTAACTATTTCCCTTCCAAAAGAAAAGGTTGTTGGGGAAGAAGATCAATTGCAGCACGTTTTTGTACATCAGAATTTTGCCAAGCTATGATGTGAACAATTCTCAAAACCCTTCCAAAGTGCCAGGGCAAACACAAAAAGACATGGTTTGGCCCTGTTGGGTTTTGGTTTTTTAAATAAAGGAGGAAATTTATGCTTATGGGCTATAGATGGAAACTTCAAGCAAAGAGTAACTCATAGCTTTTGGAGTGTTTCAAAATTTGATGTCCAACTGAAGACAACATGTTGGAATTACTCTATTTTTAGAAACCAAAGAGTTTCTCAAGAAATTCATGTTCCTTCAAAGTATCTCCAGCTGAGGAATAAAAAAGCATCAGTTGAAAATGTTGGCTAGCTTTGCTTTTTTCTAGCTTTATCTGTTTGTTCTGTGAACTTCAGGTGAAAAGCCAAATATAAGGGCTTTAACCAGAAAGTACAAAATCAAACATTAATAGAAGTAATCTTTCCATCACTGCTTTTATCAGTTCAATCACTACAAGCATGCTTTTGCCTTCAGCCTCACTTTTTAAATTCAGCATTCCAGAGGCAACATCAGCAGGAAGTAGAGCTGCGCCTTAATGCCAACAGCAAAACAAACTATAAAATATCACTGTGGAAATGAAAAGTGGATATTCAAATGTTGCCAAAAGTTGGTTTTGCTTTTAACAGAGAATTTGTGTAGTGAAGTGTTCTGATCCAGTCTTCTGGTCTTGCTGCACTGATGTTGTTCAAACCTTTCAAAGATGACCCATCACCTAAAGAAATGGGTGCCACAGGTTGGTGACAATTTAAAATCACACGTGGGATGGGCCCCACTCAGTCCAACACACAGGAAGGCACCCACTTAGGAAAAGCAAGGCCTGTTTAATAATGTATTCCCTGCCCTCCACAGTGAGGGCCCTCTGAGATGTTCTCAACACAAAGACTCTACCAAATGCACTCCAAAGCCAGAGTGGCAACATCTGCCACACCTTAGGTGCCCCCCTATCCCTGCTGCCCCACAGCAGGGTTACACTCAGGATAATGGCCTCATCCAAGTGCCAGACTCAGCCTTACCAAGTGAAATGCCTCGTGGGAGTGCTGGAAGCTCAGCAGCATGTACTGCAGGACAGACAAAGCTCCCTCCCTCACAATGGGGTACAGCAGCTTGGAGAAGACCTGGTGGAGGAGAAAAAAAAAGCAAATGAGAAGGCAGGATGGCCCTGCAACCAGCAGGAGAAGGGGACAGCAGGAAACAGAGGCACTGGGCATCTACCAGGGCTGCTGGTCTCTTCCTACTCCATGCTGGATGTTGAAGCAAGCAACAGCTCTCCAGAGTCATCTCCTGTCCTGAGTATTGGCTTAGGGCACCCTTAAAAATACTGTGTGGGTTATCCTCACCCTTTCAGCCGTGTGTAATGCCTCTCATGACAGTGCTGCATCTCTATATCTCCTCATGAAAAAACTATGCAAGGACAGCAGAATGCTAGATTTTCTAGAACATGCCTCTTAATTTATTCAGATATTTGGAACTTTATCACTAACCTTTCAGACAAAGAGATAAAAGGCAAGTATCTTTTTCAAAGGCTACATAATTATATTTATTCTACTTTACAAAAAATACCTGTATACCCTCTACTGTTGCCAGATCATAACTTCTAAGGGTTTCCAAAAATCACATGTTATTTTCTGGGCTGTGTCCCTTTCCTATGTATTAATAATGAAAGGAGAGAAAGAAAAGCCAGAGATGCTTGGCTACTGTCCCACTGCTCAATGCACTTGAGGGATCACAAAGACAAATGCAGTTATTGATAATGTTCCAGTACTGATAATTATAAAATTACAGTATCATTTAGGTGAGAAAATACCTCTAAAATCATTGAGCCCAGCTGTTAACCCAGCACTGCCAAGCCCAGCATTAAGCCATGTCCCTAAGATGTCTTAGTAGCTTCTATGATGACTTCTTCTGGTGGCTCAGCCAGGTGTTATCCCCACTATATGAAGGAGGGAAGAGTAGGACCACAGCATGGAAAAAGTTCTGAAATAGTGACCAGTTTCAGTGCTTGATCACAGTTTTCAGAGAGAGCAAGTACTCACTGTTGAAACAGATGATGGCAATGGCAGCGGGGGCTTTATCTATAATAATAAAAGAACCAAGCCAGGGCACAAGCTTTAGAACTGACCTGTGACTGTGTAGGCTATTAATACACTCACTGATATATATTTTACTGTACCAGCCAGCAATTACCCAGGCATGGTCAAAGGAGAGCATGTCACATTCCCAAAAGTAAATTTTACAAGAACTTCATAGTTTGGGAAGGAAAGTGTTCAACTGGTTTGAAAATCCTTGGCTATTTTATTTCCTTTAAGATATCAGTACCTCTGCAGACCACAACCTGCAGAATCCCAGGTTGTTCTGGAGAACATCATTCCTAGCAGCAAAATCAGTATCCCTTGGGACAGCAAACTCTTTTTTCTCTATACATCTCATCCTGTCATTTGAAAGGCAAGGTGATATTTCAGGTGCAAGATGATATTTCTGTGGTTCACATTCACATTTAAAAGAGCCAACTGACCTTTTCTATTTTCGAAAGAGTGACTTCAATCAAGATGCTGAACTTTTTCACTGCAGCCAAACCCTTCAGCAGAGCAATGATCCACTTGTCTATGTTCTTTCCCAGGGGCCAGGACACCCAGTCAATCATCCTGAAACAAAACACAAACTCTTAAATAAATTTAATGCACATATTGTAAAAGTCAAGCTCCACTCTAGGCCAAACCTCCTCCAAACTGGTGTCCAGTCACTGGGATGAGACAGGCATTTCACATGTTATTCAAAGCACAAAAAAGCCTGAAGTATAAATACTCCAATTTCACCATCAGATGGTGGTTCTTCAGAGGATCAGGCCCAAGTCCATTGAGTAAAGTGGGGATTTTTTCCAAAAATTTCAGTCTAGTCAAATTCAAGCTTTTAAAACTGGCGCTGTGCTCTACATACTAATCATGTGAGGATTTGATTGAGGTCTCTGCATTGTCACCATTAGAAAACAAATTATACTGGTTTGATCTCTGCATTGTTACCGGCAAGGAAAAAACCTTACCAGTTTCAGATTCATATATTTTAGTTCTCAGTGTGGTGTGGGAAACATTGATTTCCAAAAACATATTTAAAAAAACTCCACTTGGAAACTCTAATAGAAGCCAATTATTCCTGAATGTCACAGGTAAAAAAATTTCATTTCTAGCCATTCAACCAACATGTTGTCATGTTTGTTTGCATTATCACCATTAGAAAACAAATTATACTGGTTTGATCTCTGCATGTTACTGGTAAGGAAAAAACACTGAGATTCATATATTTTAGTTCTCAGTGTGGTGTGGGAAACATTGATTTCCAAAAACATATTTAAAAAACTCCATCTGGAAACTCTAATAGAAGCCAATTATTCCTGAATGTCACAGGTAAAAAATTTCATTTCTAGCCATTCAACCAACATGTTGTCATGGTTCTTCAAGAAATAAGTGCCTTACAGAAGTTTCTTGTAAAACAATAACCTAAGACTAAGTGATTACACATTGTTTCTATTAAAATTTAATGTTAAACAACCAGGAAGCAAGTAAGACTTGGGATCTCCAAGTATCCAACTTTGCTGGTCACTTCAGTACTTTTGATTTGAAGATACCCCAAACCTTCAGGCTACACCTCAGTTCAGCTACCTTACCCAGTCAGTTCCTTTTACTTATAAATCTGTATCTTATGCAAAATAAAAGAAGGGAAGATAGATAACTAACCACCACAAGGCAAAGAGCCTTGTGAAATTAGTGAAGTTTACAAGGAACTGGAAAAATGAAACTTTAGTCAGTAAAAAAACCTTGAAAAGCAGCATATGTTGGGGTGTTGAAAAATAATAGAAGTCAAGCCAAGGTGGAGAATAAAGCAAATGCCAGAGAAGCTTGCACAGACATTTGGACCAGAGGAGAACAAGGAATGCCATGCAATCACTGTATGTGAAGATGCACAGCTGTCAAGCATCACCAACACAAGAGGAAGATCAAGGAGTCACAAGGAAGACCCTGAGGATTAGAAATGTAGAACTGGAGGGAAATGTATTGATTCAAAAGGCATGCAAGGCACCAGAAATGGAGGCTACAGTAATTCATCTGCCTGAAGACAACAAGGCAGATGCCAGGTGACTACAAGTTCCCAGTGTAACAGCAGCAGTGGAAAGGACCATCACCACCTGTGGTGCAGAAAGAAAGGTGTTCTCCATAGCAAAACAATAACCTCAGGCTGTGGTCTGGCTGCCTTGGTGAACATGGTGCACAAACACCACCATCTGTGCCCAAGACCAATGAACTGTGTGGAAGAAACTTGTTCAGGTGGTAGGGGAAATGAAGAACACTTCCTGCAAGAAAAGCTTAAAATAACCTGGCTTGTTTAGCACAGCCATGAGAAAAAGCAGAGATGAGAAGGGACTGCTCTTCCTGCACATATTGAAGGAATAAACACCAGGGAGGCAAAAGATATTTCAGCTATTTCTGTTGGCATAAGATCAAATGAACTGTAAGATGGCCAGAAATACACACAGACTGGCTGTTAGAAGAGAGATTTGACCCAGTAAAGCAACCCAGTGGTGGAAGAGCTGTGAGAGAACAGCAGTGGGAATGTAGTCTTGCTTTGAGGAGCAGAGTTGAACATTAATGAAAGGGGTCTGTAATGTCAATGCTATAAAGCAGGGAGATGGATCCAGAGATTCAAAGGTCTTTTTTCTCCCTATCTTCTTTAAACAGGCCCAAAATAACCTTATTTGATTGAAGCTATACTTTGCTAGCACTGGTAACTAAGTTACAGTGCTGCCCGTGTTGCTACAGTAGGAAGAAATTAAGTTTTAAATTCACATTGCACGATCCACAAGTATTTTAGTAGTGATGACCCTAATTTGACAAAGGAGTCATTGATTTGGTCTGCTAAACTTTTAAAAGCCTAGACCCTGATCTCCAGAGGTTGTGAGTGCCTGCATAGCTGTGAGACAGCAGATGCCTTCTGCATCCAGAGCCGGGCTCTTTGGAACAGATACATCCCCAGGGGGAAAAAAAACCAAACCCAAATCTGTGAATACCTCTGACGTCACAGATGCACAGTAATAGAGTTTATCTAAAAACAGACCAATTCTGTAAAAGAGCTTGTGGTGTGCACTTATGCCAGCAGGTGATAGCCTTGCTTTTTCTACCACCAGTTGTTCTTTACATGCTTGACCAGAAGTTCTACATAAATCCAGTTTATTCCCCTGCTACTCCCAAACCCAAACTTCAGAAAAAACACTCCTGCATGCAACCAGTTTGTCAGGGATACTAGGCTAAAAGATCTTCAATTTGTACATTTTCCTTTTATTTTCTAGGCATAGAGCACACATATCAAACAGCCTGGGGTCATGCTGGTTTTGGGGCACCCATCTGCCATAAATATGCTGCCAAAACTTCAACATTTATCCTAAGTGATGTTAATTACATTTTCTGGGCTCTTACTAATTATTTACTCCTCCTTCTGCATAACAAAGACTGTTTTAAGGAAGGATGCAGTTTATTTGGCAATCTCTGTATTTAGACACTGGCACTCTAAGAAGATTTGTCTGGAGCTTGTAGCCACAGGTGTCCAGAAAGAGAAAAAGATGGAGAAGAGGGTTAGGAACTGAACTGATAACCTAATATTTTGTCTTGGGTTGCTGGACTCTGGGAAAACCATGATCTTCCCTAGCAGGCCAAAGAGAAGCAACTCTGTTCTGCATACATAAACTTCCCATCAGGAATAACGTGTTTCTGTCATGTAACCGTATTGGGAAGGACACACAAATCCTGTAATAAGAAGAGGAAAAAAGATGCTTCCAGTGAGATCAAGTCAGAGCAGCACCCTTGTGTTAAGTGGACACACCACTGCATGTGAATATCATCTGTTTAAATGGAGACCTCTAAGGGAAGTATGGGTTAAAGACAGAATCATGGAATAATTTAGGCTGAAAAATATCCTTAAGATCATTGAAAATACACCTAAGTAAGTGCAGAGCCAGGCACTAGAGAACAGAAGAGCGGTAAGACTTGGACATGAGAGTGCAAAGAAGACCTGGTGATGCCAAAGAGGGCACTGGTGCTGCAAAGACCAGGTCTGACATATCAGGTAGCCTTTCACCCACTACTCTTCATCATGCTTTGACTAGGTCTCCATTGACTTTGTCTGTCCAGCTGCAGCACATCCACCTGACAAAGGCCAAGGCGGGACCTGGAAACAGCTGGGCATACCTCCCTCACATAAATCTTTAGCTGTGACTGGTGGCTTAAGAAGATATTCTTCTGAAGGGAGACAGAGATCATAATGAAATCATGAAAATGAGATTTTGGGGAAGAAAAAGGCCTCAATAGCTTCAGGAAAAAAAAAATCAAACCTCTTCAACATAGCCTATATTGGACATCCGATAATGCAATTATTTATAAGAAAATAAACTAAATTAAGCCCAACAAATATAATAATAGTCATAATCATAATAAAAACCACTCTTTTTTCTAGTTCTCTCGGGCCTCAGGGCTAGAAGAAATAATACAGAAGTTTTCCTTTTCCCTACACTCTCCTCACCAGGCAGCATCCGCCAAACTGCTTGGGCTAAAACCACACAGAGCATTTCTCCAAACGGAGTTAAAGCTTTCACTCCCACAGCCTCTCCTACCTGCCAATGGCCATCATCATTTGCACATCAGTGATGCTGTCATCATTGGTGAGGTTTCTTATGACGCCATCCATGAGCTCCAGAGGGACAAACTGAACCACGCTGGCCAAGGCATTGGAGGGCGCTTCCTGTTCCTCTGCAAGACACCCAGAGGGATCACCCCCAGCAGTTAAGATGTTAGTTGACAGGAAAAACAGGCACACTAGGTCATTTCTTGTCCTAAAAACCAAATAATTTCTGCCCACAAAAAATAGAATCACAGAATTGTTTAGATTGGAAAAGCTTTCAAAGATCCAGTCCAACCCTTAACCCAGCACTGCCAAGTCCACCACTAAACCACATCCCCATATGCCACATCCACACATCATGGAGCAGATACTGAGCTGCTGCCAATGAGCAGTGTAGAGTCTACCATTGGCTGTGCTAGGAGGATAATTCCCCAGATCCCAGTGCAACACATAATGAAACTGGATCTTGGCAGATGGCTGCTCCCTGAAGCCATATGTAGCCCCAAGGGAGGAAGAGATTACAGGCACATGTTTGGCCCCACTCAGGTACCAAATTTCCACTGCTTGCTCTCTTTTTACTAAGTACTGCAAATAATTGCAAAAGGATGTAACTGCAATTTTGCGTGCCTGGAAATGGGCCTCCTTCCAATGGATGAGGCTGTCATACTGAAAAACCCATCTCCTGTTGTCTTAGGAATAGCTATAGCAGGAGTTCACCAGCCTTTCATAGCACTGGTACCTCCCAAAAACCTTCTGAAACCCTCCACAATAACCTAAAAGCCTCAGAAGTTGAATAAATATTGCCTGTCTCACCCTAAGGTGCAACCGCCCTTCAGACAGTCAGTAGGGGTTCATACCTCTAGGTCAGTAAGAAATAACTTCTTGGCTTTATCCCTAGTCTCTGGTAGGGAGCAGGCTTTGAGGCACTACCAAGTCAGCCAAAAGAGAGTGGCATTTCTAAAAGCTCTCAAGTTCCACTCTAACAAGCTGCAGATAAGATATTTTCCCTTAAGCCCAGCTGATGTTGGAAAGTGCTGAACACAAACTTGTGCTGCAAATGCTTCCATCCTGTTAGCAGCTCCCATCTGCAGACTCTCTCTGGTTTCAGGGTGATATTGTCTTCCCAGCTCAGAGCCCTGGTAACTTTAAGAGATGCTTGTCTGTTATATTTAAACTGTGGCGGTATTTCTGTAGTGGATGAAAACTCTGCAAGATGCCAAACTAATTGAGTTTGACTTCATCAGAGCCAACATTTACATTCCCAGCCCTTTTTAAATTATTCTTTTTAAATTACCTGTTGAAGAAATGATAGTGAACAGTTCTTTCAAAGAGGGCAGGATGGCTGAGGTCTGTGTCCTCCAGATCCTCTGCAGCAGACCACTCACTTTGTTCACCTGCTCCAAAAACTCCATGATCTCCTCTTCCCCCTCGGAGACACACTGGAACTGCCCGATGCACCGGATCAGCTGCTGACAGAACAGGAGCTGGTGTTTTCCTGTGGGAATGCACTGAGGATGCTGTGTTAAGAGTTTGCTGATCTTCGCACACTGCTTGGGGCTGGGCCTCTCGCAGACTTTCCGGAGCACCTCGATCCTCAATAAACTGAAGATGCTGTTTGCTGATGGGCTTTCCAGGACAAACTGCAGTCCTAACTGGATATAATCAAGGACATAATGGCTTCTCTTTCCCAGAGGTCCATAGCCTTCCTGGAGGAGACTCAGCAGGAAGCGGACATTGAAGAACTCCTCAAATTCCTCTGGGTGATAGTGGCCATAGACCTCCAAAACCTCTTTCCCAATCTCTCTTTTATACTTGGTGTCCCCAGTGAGATAAAGCTTGGTGGATAGCTCCAGCATGGACCAGCACTGCTCGCTGTCCATGGGCTGCTTCGCCGCCTCAATGACGCGCCTCACGAGCCCTTGCTTCACATTGTTGGGGTAAGAGGACATCACTACAGCTTCCAGTATCTTATCCATCTCTGCTCCCTGGTCCTAAAAGAGAGGGACAGAGCAGCAGGTTAGTTCAAGGAGGGTCTGCTGAGCTTTTAAGCCCAGGCTGGGGCAAGGGAGATCAAAAAAGCAGAGCTATCTGGAACCACTTTGAGGAGGGTAATTCTTGTGGCTTTTTCATATAGCATTCAAAAAGGTTTCCATTCGTGATGTTTGACTGAGACTCAAGACCCCAAATGGAATGAATACACAAAAATACAGAACTTCTTCTGATTAATCACAGATTTTTGCCTTGCAAACAACCAAGTACACATCCACAGAAGGCACAAGTGGGAATTAAGGGAGCCAAAGTCTTACAGTCGTGTCTGCTGGCTCAGGTGTCCTCAAGAGGCAGAGATGGTCCCGATGATTGTCTTCACATTCAGGGAAGGAGAGAAAAGCCCTGGGAAGCAGAGGTGGGATTGCAGCCTCTCTGTGCAATGGCAGGGGTGTTTGTTTAACATTTACACCGTGCTGCCAGCCACTCCATCTGAGTGGTGCAGTCTTGGCTGCTCCCCAGAGACCTGCCGCATTTGTATGCGGGACCAAAGCAAGCGGGGAGAGAAACTGCAGAGTCAGGCAAAGTTTCCCATTTGTCACAGCCTGAATTCACCAGCAATAAAGCATTAGAGAACAGTTTTTAAAACACAAGGAATTCCCAAGGGAAAGTTCAGAATAACATTTATAACCAGCTGTTGGATGCACTACTGCATAAAAGAAACAAAAACCAACAAAAACCAAACCATTATACAGTGATAAAATTAGACAGTCAGGATTTCTTATAATGTATTACAGGGACTAAAAAGGCTCATCCACAACAGGTCCCCCCAGCACAATGCACTGCACAAATACACATTTGGAGAAAGTCCCTTCCTGCCTATAGCCTAAAATGAGCCACACTCATGATTCGACCAGAATAATAATCCCCACCTTTCTGTTCCTCAGCTCCCTAATCTGTGAAATGAGAACAACATGCACCAGTTCCTAGTGGGGCTAGTAGAAAGATCCTTCATTAGCACTTTGGAAGCATTTGAAGTTTTTCATGTGGACGGGGTTACGAAGAATACATATGCAGATGACATGTACCCCAAGTATGGTTTTCACAGATGACAGCCAGAAGAGACCTCAGCAGATGCCATCCAAGGACCATGCCATCCCTGGAGAAAGCCTCTATCTGAGCCAGAGAGTGTCTTTTCTCCTGTAGACAGCTGCTTGAGGGTGGAGAAGTAAAACCATGCCAGACACAAACATCAAGCTCTGACTCACAGCTAATTGGCTGGGAAGCCTTCCCACTTCACCAAATATCACCTCTTCCCATCATTGCTTGCCCACAATCTCCCAAGATGACAAAAAAACATTACTGATAAATATATACACATATATAAATATATATATATAGCCACCTCCAATCCAGCGATGACCACAGGCTACATTGCAATGCCTCTCCAAGAACCACTTTGCCCTTTCTGGCCCCTGCCTGCTGACGCATACATTCCTCTGCTCATGTGCTGGATTTATTTTTTCTCCCATCAAGCACTATTGCTGCCTTCCCTGCAACAAGCTATGGCAGAGCTAATGCTCTCCATCACACTGTTTTCCCAGGATAGAATATATAAGCAGGACTCCTGAGGGCCCAGCCTGCATTAAACCAGTGGGAAATGAGGACAAGGTAAAAGGAGAAGACAAAATCCCAGAGATAATGTCTTTCCACCTCAACAGAAAGTACCACAGTGTCAGCAAAGGCTAAAAGTCAACCTGGAGAGCAGATGGGGCTTGCAGACAGTCCAAAATCAGGAGGAGCATTTGTCCTTGCTGCAGCTCAGTGGCTGCCTTGGCCAAACACAAACTGGCACACACCTGCAGTCAGGTTGGTAGCCCTTTCACCTCCCCTCTGCAGGTTCCCAGCCTGATCCCAGACACCCCAGTCATCTGGCATATAGATAAAGGGCCAGGAGGAGATAGGAGGATATACAGTGCTCATTGGTTATGTCTCACTATTACTTCCCTGGAGCAATCCATGCTGAGCCACGCACAGTGATTTGGAAACACCACATGTTGCAGTGCGATTTCCTATTTTACCTATCCCAACCTCCTCAGGTGTGCCAACCTTTCCCCCTCCCCCTTTTGCCCTCCTGCCTAAGAGCTGTCCATCAATCTTAACATTCCAACAGGGCGTCGTGTGGTTGGCAGATGCCCCTCAGGTCTGGGCCCATTGGCTTGTCCAAGTGTCCTGTATCCCTCCTCACACCTGGTTGGCCCTCACCTGTCCCTCCCCTCCCCCTGTCCCCGGGGCTTCAAAGGACACGAGACCATGCAGCTGGGGTGTCTGTCTGGGCGCTGTTACCATGTTCAGAGGCCTACCATGCTACAATAAAACTCTGGATTTAAGCTCTACGGCAGAACCCGCTTCTTTTCACTGTCGCCTGAACCTTTTCCACCAAAGGTAAACTGAGTTCCTACTTTGCCTGGATTTGTTCTGAGTGCCCAGCTGCAGCATCCAGCCAGGCCAAAGGTATCTCTGCAGTGAAAACACCACAGCTGCAGCCTTTGGTCCAGCCTTTGGTCCAGCAGCGAGGCCAGACGAAGCCAGGCACGTCCCACCCGGAAACATTCAGGGTCTAATATTTAATAACCACACAGGCAGGATGGTCAAACAATGGCTACAGTTCTTTTAGACCTAACCCCAAAAATCACCACAGTCCCCTGGTGTATGTGGTGTTGGGTGCTCTCGCTGTCCTTCTCAGATATGATGGCTGCCCACCACTGTCCCCACTATGATTGTGCTTTTAGCTACTTTAGCATTGCCAAACTTCACCAGGTTTTCGATGCAAAGAGTCTAATTTCATCTGAATTTTGAGATAAACTTGCATCTCCTAAAAGGGCATGGTTCTTCCTCAGGCTGATCACAGAAAGGGACAGGAGGATGGGCTTCCTCAGTGTTGCTGCCTGGAGTGCAACTGGGTCACAACTGACATTGTGTAGTAGGACACGCCTGAAACAAAGTCTCTTCACAGTCAATAGGCAAACAAGTCCCAAAGGATCATCTTCCTCAGCAGGAAACATCATAATAACTTATATGGACATAAGGACCTTGAAGACACACAGAGAGAACCACCTGAGTTGACCTTGTGGTGAAGGATCCATGTCCTCCTCACCAGTGAAGGGCTTTGCAGGACAAAGCTGGGCTTTAGGTAATACAGTCCCACCTGCACCTCTCCAACCACCCTGTGGCAGCAGGAGGGGACAGACAAGCCCGCTGCTCTGCTGTGTATCAGGGTAGACCTAACTGCTCCCTGGGTGTGGGCCAGACAAGGCCAGGATGGAGGATGCTAACCAGGCCATATATTACAAATCTGAGAACTACATTAAAGCAACATTTAAGTGGCTTTTTAATATGCAATAATAAATATTATAGTCTTAAAACTACACTAAAAAAGCATTCAAACTAAAAGATCATTCACATGTCAAAGGCTAGGAATTAAGATGGCTAATTCAAAACAAGCACAGTTCCAGATGCTTTCAGATATTTTTTAAGCAGCTAATATTAACTTTTTTCCCCCCCAAGACCTCTGTGGAAAGTGAGTCAGGGTTTGCAGTGGAGCAGTAAAGTGATTTGGAGTGTTGTCTGTAAGATCACTGTCTCATTTGTTGTAGAAATTGGAAGTGTGTCATAAATAACCCAGGGAACTGCAGGAGAGGGAAGGACGGTTCCCTGTTGTGCAGCTGAATGCTACCTTGGAGATCTGGTCCCTGGTTCTCCTCTGTTTAATACTGAAATAAAGAGATGAAATATTCAGACAATCAGGCTTCTATAATGAGTGTTCCTGAAGTAGAACAACCTTTTGCACTTCTTCCTCACCAGCATTAACAACACACTGAAGAGCTGGGAGGATTGGCTCATTCCTGCTTATGAACAGAACTGAGCTCCTGGAACACACAAGGATGAAATAGAAGGTCAAAGAGTTGATTATTAAACTGAAGAGTCACATTGAGGTTCCCATCTCTTTTGTAGCTCACATAAAACATAGAGTACACAATATGAACTTTGGAGGGAAAAAGAAAACATCCCAGGAAATGGCAAAACTGTTCTGCTACCCCAGTGAATGACTGGCAGGAATAACACATGCAAAATCACAGAATGAGGAGAAAAAGAACCTTGAGAGGTCTCTAGCCCAAACCCTGCCCAGCTGAAATCAACTCCAGCTGCTCAGGGACTTATCCATTAAGGTCTAGAAAATATTCCAGGATGGAAATCATACAACAACCCTGGGCAACCTGCTCCTGTTTAATTATGTCATAGTGGGAAGGTTTATCCTATTTGCAGTTGGAAGCTCTTGTTTCAATTTATGTCTGTTTTTTCCCATTCACCTGCCTTGTACTTCTGGATTCATCTCCTCAATAACCTCCTTGTAGGCACTGGGAGCTGTTATCTGTCAATGCCCAGCCTTCAACAGTTCAAGGGGTTAGTCCATCCCAGTTGAGCCCATCCCCAGCGTCCACCCCAAAATACTTTGCATTTGTCCTTGTTGAATTCCATGAGGTTCACATCAGCCACAGCATGTCCTGGCCCTCCTGTTTGGCAGCCCTGTCCCCAAGAGTATAGACTACTCTTCAACTCTGGCCTCACTCACAAATTTGATAAAATTAATTTCATCTCCTCTCCACATCATTCATAAAAATTATGTAAAAGGCAAGGTCCTAGGATAGTTCCAGCCTGCTTCCTACCCAATTAACAGTACATACATCTGTCTTTGATATAAGGATGGTGCAGAGCATCATCTCAAAATCCTTACTGACATCAAAGATGCTTGCTGACCACAAGATGGCTCCCTGCAAGGACAGACACCCAAGCACGCTCTAGAAACCAGAGAGGGAAAAGGAACTTAAGCAAAGAGCAGCATTGGCCAACTTAGTGTCACTCTCCAAACTGAGTAAACTGAAAAAAAACCCCAAAACCCAGTCACGGGATGAAAAATCACCTTTGGCTTTGCTTGTGTCTAGTTTTCATACTCTGTACACTTTTGAGCTGTACTTATAGTTCTCTTCTGCCCATTCTTTTTCTTTAATTAGGATTCATTTCAATTGAATTCTATCCAATTACTTCTAAATCAATTCATTCCTTTATCCCTGCCAGCAGCAGATTTCCAGTAAAGTCTACTTAGCACTTTTTGCAGAATGTGGTACCAGTTCCCACACCCTAGGTCTTAACAAAGCTCTGAAAACATAGATGCAAAATGTACCTTACCTTTAGGGAACCTTAGTAATAAATTCAGCACATTTCCTACAATGGCATCATAGACACTTTGATAAATACCACTAAAGAAGGAAAAATAATTCCCACCATCCAAACATAGAGTGATACATAAAGTGGTTTGCCTCTGACTTACAAAGAAGAAAAATATCTACTCCCCTGAACTCCCTGGAGGTCGGGAAGTACAGAAATGAGACTCACCTTTTATTGTCCTTAACTCCTGCCGAAATGGTTTCTTTTATGTCAGCCAAGACATCACTGCTATTCCTGCTGCATCCTCCAGGCAGCCAGGCAATTAGGGCTCAATCCTGCAGCATGCTGAGCTGCTGCAGGATAAAAGGGAGCTCACATAGTGCCTTGATATCCACTATCAAATAGGCACAAAAAATACTCTGCTCTCTAAAATTTCAACAAAATTTGCCATGACTTGGTATACAACTTCCTACAAGGACCAGCCCTGTTGTCACCTCTCTGGGTCTGTTTTCCAGAAATATCGAAGCAATTGTGTAGTAACAACTTGTTGTTTTTTGTTTTTTTTCAGGGAACAAATGTCCAATGAATTCATAGGCAAAGGGCTTTTTTTTTTTTTGTTCAAAGTACATTGCTGTTCATCCAGCTAAGAAGGGGAAACCACAGCCTGCATATCATTACCACATCTAATAGATACTCATGTTATTGTAGCAATATGAAAACTAAGGCACATCTAGACCATAGAATCATAGAATGGTTGGAAGGGACTTAAAAACTATCTAGACCAAAGCATTTGCACAAGGAGATGGAATAGGCTGTGACAGAGCCAGCAGCCAAGCCTCTCCAGACCTGCAAATACATTAATAGTGATGCTCCACTGTCCTTTGCTTTCAGCTGCTGAGTTGAACCCCATAAAGTGGCGTGGCAGAGCAGAGCACCAGG
Organism: Molothrus ater; assembly: GCF_012460135.2. NCBI lineage: Eukaryota > Metazoa > Chordata > Aves > Passeriformes > Icteridae > Molothrus > Molothrus ater. Next base: position 85,927,611 of record NC_050479.2, read on the forward strand.
GTAATTTTTATGAGATCTAAGCAGAAAGTCAGAACTAATAACTGCAGAAAAATCCCATTAAATAGTCCTTTAGAAAAAGAAGTGAGATTCTACCCATTTGCAGTCATAACAGGGAAAAATTGCCAGCACAGAAGACTGGCTGAATTTTTTGCATATGATTATAATCTGCCTTTTTAAATTCTCCTTTGCTTTTCAAGGAGATCACATATTCCTTGCTTCCTGTCCCAGACTGTTTTCCAGTGGCAGATTGCATTCATGTTGTGTCTCCTACTCACTAGAGTTAATTACTTTTGGCTGACAAGGCTCTTCATACTTTTCTTTCCTCGGAATCAGAGCTGCCCTTTAGTACAGCACCAATGGAGATTGTCCTTCACCTCAGGCAGCAGATTTGGGACAGGACACTGCCCTGCACCACAGGCAGTAGCAGATTTGGAGCAGGAGGCTGTCCCTACACTCTGCAGGACAGTAGCTTTCAGTTCTCTCCAGAGAGTGAAGGTTTATTTAAGGCATTGTCACCCAACTGGACTGCTGGCATTTTGCACAGCTTTGCATGAGGAGCTCCACCTTGGGAACAATGAGTTCCTCTCTTGTGGCCAGGCTCTTTTAAAGGTCTCAAAAACATAGCCAACCAGAAGATACCTATTTGCAATCAGCCTAAATTTATCATATAGTACTCCCTACCTTTTTAAAAATTTGTTGATACTTTAGATCCACAGATCACTGCGGACCCTTTTCCTTTTTTCTACAGTACCATGTATTTCATGGTTCTTTTTTTCCTCTAAAACATCATAAATATGTTTGACCACATCATACAATTCTATCAGCTCTCTCCAAGTGACAACAGTGCTGGGCAGGCTAGCCTATCTCAACCCATCTATCTTACCTACCCTACCCTGCTCTCTTATTTCTTCAGTGCTTCTTCTTTAATCCCTTTGGTGCACACAGATCCCTGAGTTTCTTCTCTTGCTCTGTTTTTTGCTGTTAGGCACTCAGTCACCAAATTAAAAAAAAAGGTTTTGGCTGGATGTCAAAGCAATCAGTGCACCACCAAATAAAGCCTATGGCTCCAACATTTTATCCTCTCTTTCTGCAGACTGCTCCTCCCAGCTCCATTCCTCCCCTTCAGTCAACAACCACAAACACACATCTCTAGTACCTACTGGTATCCTTTTCTAATAAAGCATCTCAAAACCATCACTAGCTTATTATCAACCATACTGGTACAGATACAGAAAGCAAAACACAAGGAATTAAGTTACTCTCTGCCTTGAAAACCAGCAGGAGAGAAAGGGTCATGAGGCAAGGCTTGCTCAAACCACCAGACCAGCAGTGACAAACCACTGGTTCTGTGGGTAAACCCAGCACCAACTCCACACAAAAATAACCTACTACAGCTGCTTTTGATCTCTCTGAATTTATTTGGCATTGGATGCCCAAAAGCTCTGTTCTGTCTGCAATAGGTAAGTTTTTTCCAGTTTTCCTCCTCACATCGTCCAGTTGAAGGTATCTTCCTTTTCTTTCCCCAAACGACTTCTGCTTTCCTGCTTAGCTACAGCTCTCAGTCTGGGCTGTGACACCCTACTTCCATAAGGCTTTATGCTGGGAGTGCCCAGATCTGGGATGCACTGACCTTCAGGCCAAGGTCCTCTCTATCAATGTCCCTGGAGATTGTAAATACATCTACTCCGGAAAGCTGGCTGTTTTCCTGAAGGTATTTATAGCACTAAAATCACTCTTCTTTCTTCAGGTTTCTGTCTGCTTTTGTCTCTGTATAGAAATTAAAACCCTAGATATAACCCAAGGAAAAACCACGTCCTGTTCACCAAAGCATACCAGACTGAGGGTGGATACTGCCAACGCTGCCTGGGATTCATCAGACACTGATTCACTGTTTGGAGACAGAGATCTCCAATTTTTGGTGGTGCCTTCAGGAAAGAAAAAATGGGGTATATTTGAGACCTCAGTTTCCCTCCAGCCCCCAATATATTTGGCTTTGCATCTGCCAATTCAGAAAGCAGGAATGCAACGTGAGACCATGACAAACTTTATGGACTCTATCACAAAGGTGCCCAAAGCATTTTGAGACCCCTTCTCAGGTGAAAGCTCAGTTGCATCCTTTCAGTCTAGGTAGGGCATGCCATTGAAATTTCCCTGCCACCAGATGAAGCGTGGCCTAGTTGAGCTCCCAAAGTGCTGTGAAAACATCATAGCAGTGCAAATATTCCAACGTCTGCTTTTATTCTTCAGTAATACCTGCAAAGTCCAAGCTGGAGCAGATCTAACCTGAAATTGGATTGGTCTCAGCTAATCTGAATTTGACCCTCACTTTTTGAGTCTTTGGCTCCCTATCACATGGGAACATCCCAAGGCGTCTCTCCCCAGGTCAGCTTCCCTGGGGAAAACCTGAATCTGTCTTGGCTACTTTGTTATAACAAGAGGCTGCCTTGTAAACAGGTTTGCAAAGCCCTGCAGGCAGTGGGGGAATGCACACACCCCCACTTTCCAATGTTGCTCCTGTATTTCTCCCTCCAAGCATTCACCTTGATTCCCAAAAAGTCAAATGCTCAAGCTCCCCTTCCTCCACCATTCCTTCTGCACCCTGACCACAGAGCATACCTCTGTCCAAGCATCTCTCTGGGAATCCCAAAACCCAGCCCTTTCTCCCAAACTCCTCCCTACAAGAATCCCTCTCCTGAGCATCCTTCCTGCATCTCAGCCTTTTCAGTAGTTCTCACCCCAACCATCTCTCCTGGACCTCATTCCAAGCCCTCTGCTACATTGCAACCCCAGAGCATCCCTCTGAGTATCCCTCCCAAGCACCCCTACCCTTTATCCTGAGTATCCCTCCCTCGGACCATCCCAGTTCCTGAGAATGCCAACTCTATCCTGACCCTCAAACAGCCCTTACTTCCAGCTCCTTCCTGCATCCTGACCCCTGAAAAACCTTCTGTATCACTACTGCCAAGCATTCTTGCCTTTGAGCATCCTTCCTGCAACACTTTCCACCAGCACCCCCCCTGCACTGCTTCCCTTGAGCAGCCTATCTCATCCCTCACCCAGAGCATCCCTCATTCCATGCATCCCTCCAGCATCCCAACGCCCCAAGCATCCCTTTCCCTGACTACCCGTCCTTCATCTCTTCCCCTGAGCACCCTTCCTATACACTTCTCACTGAGTATTCCTCCTGAATCCCTCACCCTGAGCATTCATCACCCCAAGCACTCCTCCTGTACCTCTTACCCTGAACACTTCTGCATCCCTCACCCCGAGTATCCCTCCAGGACTCCTTTTCTCAACTACTCCTTCTGCATCCCTTCTCCTGAGCATCCCTCCTACACCCTTCACCCCGAGTATCCCTCCTGAATCCCTCACCCCAAGCACACCTCCCGTACCTCTCACCGGAGTATCCCTCTTGCATCCCTTACCCCGAGCGTTCCTCCTGCATCTCTCAGGCCGAGCATCCCTCCTGCACCTCTTTCCCCGACTACTCCTCCTGCATCCTTTTCCCTGAGCATCCCTCCTACATCCCAAGCCCAGACCTCCGCTACTGCACCGCTTCCCCAGCATTCGATCCCCCCCCCCCTTCCCTGCGATCACCAAAACCCCTGATCGCCCCGCTCCTGCACCCCTTTCCCTTCCGCCCGCCCGCGTTACCTCCGGCCGGGGCCGGGATGCGGCGTGGCCGGCTGCGAGCCGCAGTCCCGGGGCAGCACTGGGCAGGGCCGAGGGCAGGCGGCGAAACTACATCTCCCAGCGGGCCGGGCCGAGCCGTGCCGGGCCGTGCCGGGAGCGCCGCGCCCCCCGCTTCCTCCGCCTCCCTCCGCCTCTCGGCCAGCGGCGGAGCTCAGCGGCTGGAGGGGGCGCAGGTCGGTCCCCGGCGGGGCTGGGGGGGATCCGCCCGGCTGGGGAGCGTGGGGAGGGCCGGGGGCACCCCCAGCGGAATTCCCCGAGAGGGAGGAAACTGAGGCACGGGGAGGAAGCGGGGACCTGCGGCCGGGAGCCGCGCAGCTGGTCCGCTGTGGGATGCGGGAAGGGCGGGTGAGCCCCTTCTGAAGGGGAATTTGGGGTTTTTTTAGCATTTTGAGCTAATTCAGTATTGTGAGCGCCTGGCTATGCAGGGAGGAGCCGTACCTCCGATTGTCCCTAACAGGGTCGGGTTCAGCGCCGCTCTGCAAACTTTGCACATTCCCCTGCCCCCTTCCAATGAAACATCTCCGAAATTTAAGTATTCACAGCGAATCCAAGCCCTGTATGCCCACACCTCGGACATGCAGCCAGCTGGGTCCATCTGGGTGATGGGCTCCATATATGCCTTCCAGAGGATCTAATTTTGGGTGATGCCTACCTTGTTAGTGTGATTTCTGAGTGGGTTTTGCTCTGGTGCGGCAGCATCCGTACTGGGAATTAGCCGCCCTCTAATTGCAGGGATGCTCTGGAAACAATGGTGTCAGTGGGAGATGAGGTGGAAACTGGATTATTGAACCACCCCGTGTGTCCATCAAGCAGGTGGTGGCTACCACGTGCGCCGCGAAGTTGTTCAGGGACTAAATAAAGTGCTCCATGAGGAAATAAAGAGTATCTGGAAGATATTCGAGGCATACGAAGTGATACTTAAATGGGTGCTGGGAGAGGACATTGAAAATCAGTGAAAACCTCCGACAGAACTGATATATTATATTGGACTGCACAAAGGGTTCCATCAGCTTGTAGGGAAAAGTGGTGCTCCCACTGCTCTGAGACCCCAAGCAGGCTCCTTTCTGACAGGCGGTGGCAGTGCCCTGCCGACCATCTGCAGCACTGCCCACCCAGCAGCCTCTGAGCCTAGAAGTGTTGAAGGTCACCAGGAGAGTGCTGAGCACTGCACCACTTGGGCTTTTATTCTCCAGACCTGGCTGCAGCCGCATCGCTGTGGCTCTGCGCTCCCTCTCCCCCTCCATCTTGTCGTCAGCCGTTCTCCTTCGGCAGCACTTAACCTTCTTTTCACTCTCCTGCTCCCTGCTGTGCGCTGCTGCTTTTGTTCCTCTTCTCCCAGGAGTAACCTGACCTTTGCTTTATATCGCTCCTTGCTTCTACTAGCTGGGCACCAGCTCTATTTCCCTACCTCCGCCTCCCCACCCCTTCTCTTTATGCGTAAATTCAGCATCTGCAGAGAGCCTACGCGAAGCCTCCTGCATCCAGTGCATCCCTAAGCAAGCAGCCCAGGAGATGCTCAAGGGCGTGGAGGTGCAGGTTTGGAAAGGGATGAGCACACACCATCGTACCCACAGCAGACCGGGGCTGTTACAAAACTCCCGTTCACGCTTCCCCATCCCTCCTGCGGCTTACTGGCAGAACAGCACTTCTGTGCATAACAAAGCAGGGTCAGAAAATGAAATATAAATTAAATATAAATAACTGGCAGATAAGCAGCTGCGCTCCGAAGGTGGATAGTCAGTATGTCTGTCTCCCAGCATTGCAGCCGCCGGCAGATCGATAGCAATTCAGTCGCAAGAAGAGAAAGGAAGGGTGACCCGTCGCTTCCTGCCTCACGCCTGCCGGGAATTTGAGTCCCCTCCCAGAGCTTGTCGCCACGTCCCCCGTGCCAGCCTCGGGGTGAGCGGCCTTTCCCCAAACGCCTGCTGGAAATTTCCAGAGGCACCACAGTAGTCCGGAAACAAAAAGCTGCTGTGCGGCCCCGCAGGCGCTTCATTTTGGGATCTGTTGCTGCTGGCAGGCACGCCATGCTCTGCTTCACGGACTGAATTTAAGCCTCTTACGTGCTGCTCACTTGGAGGGGTTCATATTAAGTAAGTGTCCAAAATCAGGTGGGTCCGTTCTGCAGCGATGGGAAAACATGGGATTTCCTCTCTAAGAATGCCATAAATAAGCATATAGGGTAGAGAGACTATATTGCAAATGTTTAACCTTCAATCGTAAAGGATGAGCTGAGCTAAGTAAATGTGCATCAGGGATATATGAAGGGAGGGGAGAGTCTATCCTTGCAAAGGATTTTGTCCAAAATTCTTCCTAAAACTCAGCTCTCATTGGTGCCTCCTGTCTGCTGAAAGCTGGGTAAGTGGTTAGTTGAGGTGTGGTTTGTTGGGGTTTTTTTTTAACCCTTAAATACTACTTTTTGGTTGTTTCTGCCCTCTCTCTCCCTTTAGTTAGTTTATTATTTTTTTTATCTTGTCTTTAAAGAGGTGACTTCTAGGCTTCAGAGTGTCTTGTTTGCAGCCCCCATAACACAGAAAGGCACGAGCTTGTAGGGTTTGGATTTCCTCCACGAGGTTGTCCCCTTGAGAATGGACGAGGCACAGAACTGTTCTGTAGGTAGAGTTGCAGCAAGTGTCATGGGCTTGGCTGTGTCCAGGTCTGGAGTTCTCAACTTTATGAGGGTTTGGTTTTTTTGTTTGTTTGCTTGCTTGATTTCTCAGGGCTCAGGTGTTTTGTAGAAACTGGAATTTTTACTTCAAACCAAAACGTGAATTTCAGTAAGACACAGTGGAGCAAAGTGCTACATGCCAGGTGTGGGCAAAACCCAAAGCAGAAGGAGCTTCACACAGGAAGGAGCATCTTTGCCTGATTGTGTGTTCCAGCTAATATGCTCTAATGGAGCAGACTGGAGCCCCAGCAACAGCCATCTTTTGCTGAATCCCATTTAAAGTCTCCAGCAGCCTAACAGGTGCCCGGCTATTTCTTTTTTCATACTTCTTTCTGAGGTGAAATCAATCCTACCCCTCCCAAGACAGAATTACTTCCTATAAAGCACTACCTGATCTGTCTCTCGTAACATTTGTCTACTTGATGTGGCTTTCACCAGCTCTCTTGGGCAATACTCAAAAAGCCAGAGAGGTTTTTAGTCTGGCTGCTCTTCCTGATGCTTAGCAGAAATGGTCCCTGGCTTGCTTTAATTCTGTTGCCACTTAGGCATCATTCATTGCATCAGACTAAATAATTAATTTCTTTTTTTTTAATTTTTCCTTTCTTTTTCCTGTGTGTATATTTTGTGGTTCATTGTTAGTCCTCAACTACTTCTTACAGCAGCTGCACATATTTCAGTGTCTCAAATACAGATTTTCCAAGTTTTGGTTGTCGAGGGATATTTCACAGGTGAGCTATTGAAGGCTACATGATAAAATTAACCAGCCATGCAATACTTTATACATAAGGTTAGGAGGCACGGGTACAGGCTACACAGAGAATCTGTGGCTGCCCCATCCCTGGAAGTGGTCAAGGCCAGGTTGGATAGGACTTTGAGCAGCCACGTCTACTGAAAGGTGTCCCTGCCCATGGGGTGTGGGTTGGAACAAGATGATCTTTAGGGTCCCTTCCAACACAAGCCATTCTATAATTGTGTGATTTCATTAAATTAAAACCATTAAAAACAGTGACTTTGTAATCTTGCAGCAAAAACTCTATTTCTGTAACAGCATATGTTAACTTGTATTTCAGGAGATGCTACAATGTTAATGCTTTAAAAAAATAAATTAATGCTTTTAATACCACATGTAAGGGCTTCAGAGGTCCTAAGCAGCCTCTAAGATGGACTTCAAAAACCTTAACAACTCAACATGATCCTCTTCAACCAAATTACAGATTGTTCTTGCTTTGCTGTTCTGTGTTTAATTAATCTCATTAATTAAATCCCCTGAATGATACTAGGATCAGCCGGTTATCCTGATCTTGGGCATTGCCTCTGAAATCCAGAAGGATTGATTAATTTTCCTTCCCTGACATTTTTAAAGTGAAATGTGTGTTGGCAATCAATTTCTTTTCCCAATTAAAATCCTGTTTAAAATTGTCTATATATATATGTATGTATATATGTATATATAGAGAGAGCTGTGGCTATCTTTTGACAACCATATAAACATATCTATAACTTTAGACTTTCTATTAAACTGCATTCTTTTTGCTAAAAAGGATAGGTTACAGTTGTATGTATTTTTCAGTGGTTAAAAACATAGTAATATTTGTGCCATTTGTTTACATTTTACTTAGGTTGGCAAATCATGGTTGATGGGGTTTTTTTTGTTTTGATGATTACTGTACACTTGCAGGTTTTTGCCAAATTGGGTGAAACAGGCACTCAGTTAAATTATGTATACAGAATTTTATTTATTAGCTAATTAAAGTGCTTTTAAATGTTACGAATACAGGAGAGGGGAGAATAAGCTTATCCAAAGCTGTTCTACATGCAAAATGATTATGAAACAAAGTGGTATGATGATAATGGTTCTAAATACTTGAGGGCATTGATCAGTGAAAACAGTTTGCTTTTGTTATTCTGCAAACTTGCACACCTTCCTGCAGTGTCAACCCCCATCATTCTCCCAGTTCCTTGCTGAACTAAACTCATGGGGTAGAGGGTTGTTGCAGAAATGTTCTCTATGCAGCTGTTGAGGATGCTCCTAGGTGTAAAACCCAAGTTGAAATTTACAAGCTGTGGTCAATTGAAATGCCTAGATGCTGAGACAGCAGCTTCAGTTTGGGAGTTTGACTTTTTCATAAAGCTGACCATGCACTGCTGGTTTCTCTCAATTTACATCATGCAGTAAGATCATGACTTTAAATCAAATGTAGACTTTCCTCCCCTCCATGATATTAAAAGTGGTATTTAAATACAGGTTGCTCTTAGAAGCACAAAATAAATCTTGTGTTCTTCAGCCAAATTTGCATCTTCATGTGTCAAATTAGATCTCCAGCTGACCTAATTTGAGTGAATTTTAAATGCTGCTTGGGGAGGAGCTACACAAAATACTTTACTGTAATTTTCTGCTTCCAAGAACCATAACCCAATTTGTACTTCTCCTTGGTGACAGGTTATAGAATCATACAATCATAGAATGGTTTGGGTTGAAAGGGACCTTGAGGATCATTTAACCTACCCACCCTCCCCCCCACCCCCCCCAAATCCCATGGGCAGGGACACCTTCCACTAGACCAGTAGCCTCCCATGTCCAAGATCAGAACCTCTTGGTACCTCCTCTTTGTGGAATCTCTCCGAGAATAAGTGATTTTCATCCTGCATTCTTGGACAACCTTTACATTGCATTAGTAAAGCACGCAGGGCTTGAAAAACCATGCTGGGGGCTGCAAATGCTGGTTGAATGATTAAAGAGAGAAAACTTACAGCCCATTTCATTTCAACTTTTACAGGTTTATGAAAAACAGTTTTTCATAAACACGTGTTTAGGGAAAAAAGCAGCAAAGACTGACTTTCCCCAGCTACTCTCAAATATGTTGGTTGGTCAATGCACTAAGTCCAGGTTGATTATAAATCCAGTAGACATTCGTGCTCATTTGTGCTCATGTTTTTTGCTCTCCTGAGGTTCCCAGACTATCTGATTCATCTTCACATTCTGAGGATATAAACCTCTAAGAAATGGGATGAATTAGGTAAAAGAAGACAATTAGGAATGACAGCTAAGGAATAGTTATCCTCCAGCCTTATCCATGGGCAAGATGTTTGCCTTGTTCAATGTTTAAAATTTAATCTAGTTCAGGGCTCATGGGCAGGTTCAAAATCAGAGCAGGCTGGTGTCCTGGGAGAGAGAAATCCAGTCTGTATGGGTCTTTAGAATGCAGAATAGCCATAAGCAGATGGGCTGTCCAGGGCATGTGTCTGAGCAATGCCCAGAGATGGAAGAGGAGCAGGGCCCACACACTGAGAGGCTCCCAATCTCCATACTACTCTTCCAGCTCCAGAGCTAAGGCTTGGCTTGATTTCTGATGCTGTTGCCACCAGCATAGATACAGTTTTCCGCTTCAGAGAGTTCATGTTACTGCCATATTTTGTTGGCAACATCCCTTTTGCACTGCTGATAAGAAAACAGTTACAGGAGATTTAAATGTTATCTGTTCAGATTGGACTGAATCATCTGCCTCTCATTGAGGCTATCAGTGAGGTGTTGGATCAGAGTAAACCTGGGATGGATGATGAGCTTGAAATGAAGATTTGTGTCTTTGGACTGCATGGTGGTCTTTGGGTTGTGACTCTTGACCATGAGCTTTGCCAAGTGATGCTTTGTCACAGATACATCAAGGGAAACATCTTGCTCTGTGTTTGACTAAGTCTGGCAGACAGCTTGAGGAAAAACTCTCATGGTGTAAATAAGCAGGCATGGGCGCAAAAATCTGAAAGCTTCACCTATGAAGGAAGAACAGATTGTTTAGTCTACAGCAGCTTGAAGGGCAGCAGAGGTGGGGAGCAATGAACATGGCTTTTGGAGTCACTATCAGTCCTGCTTCTACAGGCTGTGTTATTTGTAAGGAGATTTGGGGAAACTTCTGCTTGATGAAATGTGAAAAAAATTAAAATCCATTTTAGGCTGCTTTTGTGAATGCCTGATTGTTCTTGTAGCAATGCTTTTGCAGACCTTCAATATTGCAAGTCCTTCAGGGAACAATCCATGGCAGCCACTCGTGATACAGAATTAGATCAGTTGAAGCCTCCACATGATCAGGTTTAAACAGTTCTTGACACTAAATTTGGTTGAAGTCTTCAAGAGTGGGAAGTATGCTGAGACTATAGTGCCAAGGGGAGTTTAGCACTGGAACAGATAGGGATTTTTTCTGGAGTATATTTGGCTGAGGTTAGTCACAAGGATGGTCTGTGGTCATCAATGCATGTGTTGTTGTGTTGGCCTATACATGCATTTTTATTTGCCAGTTTTGCTGGAAGCATGGGACTGAGGGATACACAAGGAAAGCACTCTAGATTTAGAGATCTGCATCTTTCCATTATTGTCCAGTGGGATATAGGCTGTGTGCCAAGAGCTAAAGAACAAAGTGGAATGTTAGTCTTAAGAAGTTAGAGACAGGCTCTCCTTTGACCTCTTAATATCTGCCCTAGGTTGGGCCAGTTTTTCTCAGCAAAATGTGCTGCTGTCTAGAAGTGTATTTGTTTTAGAATGCCATTTGCAAATATTATCTGGGTTTTAGCAGCCATGAAAGAATTGATATTCCAGCAGAGATGATCTTCTCCCTATCTGCATTTTGCTGTGACTCCAGAGCTGATAATAGTGGGTAGTGTCTCTAATTATTCCATTACTAGTTAGGAAAATGCCTGCACTTAAGTTCAATTTTAAGGGAGTTGTTTGGCAGATTTCTGTTGAGTTGCCTTAGTTACTACAGCAAGAGCTACCTCCTGCCTCTGTAAGCAAACACTGTGGGTTTCCTGCTGAACTATTGATTAATTTAGATTCAGCAAACAAGGAAAAACAGGTTTGCAGGTCCTCAGGTAGCAGGAATAATGGGCCACCTGCACAAGACAGCTGAGCTGAACTGCAATGGAGACAGCTGCACAGCTTCTTTCTTTTCCCTTGCCCCAGTGCTGGCATTAGTCCAGTTCTAACAGACAGCAAAGCATGCTGAACAGAAAATGTTGTGTTTTCTCCCTAAACTGACTCACTGTGGGATCAAAAGAGTGCCAGAGGTGGCATATGGGAAGAAGATAGTATGGTGGAGGGCAAGGGGAGGTCATACATGCCCCTTCCTATGGCTTAACTGTGCCTTAAAATCACATCCTTAGTTCATGTCAGCTGATGACATGAAAACAATGTCAACTGAAATATGGCCCCAAATAATTACAAAATGTTTTCTAGGGTAAAGCACAATGGAAGGAGAAAGTCTGGTGATTATTTTTAATGAAATGAACCACAGACTGTCGTGTGCTTACGGCAGCAACTGCTGTCTGGCTCCCTACTATGCTGACTGCATTCAGACATATGTCAGGGGATTCTGCTGAACTGCTTTGTTACTTTAATCATAGCCTCAAACACTATGGAAAATGTTGGATTGTGTCAAGTTCTTGTCCTTTTCTTCTTTGCACCCTCTAAATTCTCTGTGAGGGAAATGTGATCATACAAACCCAGAACACTACTTTGAAGTCAGCCCTCATTGTAGGTATTGGTGGGAGAGATTCACTTTTAGAATAATTGTAAAGGTTTGGAAGAATCATGATTTCTGGCACTAAACTGAATTAAACAAAGTCCTGTTCAAATCTGTTAGGAGAAAAAACATCCTTATGCTTGTTCTCAATATACAACCCCAAAAATAATTTCTCACTTCTAATTTCTATGGTGAATTCTTGCCACATGGTTACTTTATATATATTTAGTACTATTTATCCCTTTTACAAAGATTATTGCAACTAAATGTGTGGTGTTGGATTTTTTTTTAATTTTTTTTTTTAGAATTAGTCCCAGCACTGTGACTTTTCCATCATGTCAGAACCTATCACGCTCAATGTTGGAGGAAAGCTCTATACCACCTCTCTGTCCACTCTGACTAGCTTTCCAGACTCCATGCTGGGGGCCATGTTTAGTGGGAAGATCCCAACCAAGAAGGACAGCCAAGGCAACTGCTTTATTGACAGAGATGGCAAAATCTTCCGCTATATCCTGAACTTTTTACGAACTTCTCACTTGGATCTTCCCGAAGATTTTCAAGAAATGGGCTTACTGCGACGGGAAGTAGATTTTTATCAAATTCAGCCCCTGATTGAGGCCTTGCAGGAGAAAGAGGTAGAGCTTTCTAAAGCAGAGAAAAATGCCATGCTCAACATCACCCTCGATCAGAAGACCCAGACTGTTCACTTCACTGTCCGAGAAGCACCCCAGATTTATAGCCTGTCTTCCTCCAACATGGAAGTGTTCAGTGCTCATATCTTCTCCACGTCGTGCCTGTTCCTGAAGCTTCTTGGTTCCAAACTGTACTACTGTTTCAATGGAAACCTTTCCTCAATATCCAGTTACCTGCAGGACCCCAACCACCTGACCTTAGATTGGGTTGCAAGTGTGGAAGGCCTTCCCGAAGAGGAGTACACCAAGCAGAACTTGAAGAGACTTTGGGTGGTGCCAGATAATAAGCAAATCAATAGTTTCCAGGTGTTTGTGGAAGAAGTGCTGAAAATAGCCATGAGTGATGGCTTCTGCATAGATTCTGCTCATCCACATACTTCAGATTTCATGAATAATAAGATTATTCGCCTAATTCGGTACAAGTAGGAATGGCTGTTGTGGTGATAGCATGGAGATAACACAGGTTCAGTGTTTCCCTTTAAAACACACAGCCTAATTCAGAATCATGCTTATCTGGATTAAGAGTCACTAACAAGGAGATGATTTTCCTTTAATGTACTTACCAATACGACCTTCCAGAATATGTACATATTCCAGACAGAAGCAATATTGTCTAGCGCCTGAATTAAGGACTGGCTCTGTCTCTGCCTCTGCCTCTGACCTGCTGTACAATTCTGGGGAAAATCACTTAACTTCTGTCGTCTCTACGTTTTCCAGTTGGAAAATGGGTGATCCTTAACCCGCACTGCCAGGGAATGCGAGAGTTCAGTACCCGTGGTTTGGAATGTATCTGGAGAATGGATGCAGTGAAAGATACCACGGAGCTGCAGTGCAGTAGACAGCCCTAGGAGCACATTTGCCATGCCTTGCTGTATCACCTGTGCAGAGCATTCAAGAAGCTTTGGATCTGCGGAGGAGAAGCCTTCCCACATGCACTCAAGACAGCTGTAAAGGACGGTACAAGTTGAAAATGACCGAGGGATCCCATCTCTTTGGGTTCAACAAAGGATTTCTGTGAAGCTGGCTTGGGGTTTTTTCTCAACCCTGTGTGGAAGCCCCTGCTTTATTGTGCTTTAGGGAAACCCTGTTGGAATAATGTGACTGGCAAGGAAGCCACAGAAGAGAGAATGGTGTTATTACAAACCAAGAAGATTAAATTTTTACTTTTACATTCCAAAGGCATCCGAGACAACTAGTCCTTTTCTTTCTCTTACAATGGTAATAGCTGTCTGGAGGATGCTGCTGAAACTTTCAGGGGAAGACAGATTTTGGGGCAGAGGCCCCCAAATGTCTTCTAAACATTTGAGCCTCTTTTGGGCATATCTCCCTTCAGCAGTGCCTGGAATGCATGGGATGCTGTCTGGGTAGGATGGATTTTATTTGAAAAGACAACATTCTCACCAGGTTATACCTAATATTTTTCATTGCAAAAACAGAGGGTCATTTTTCCTATTCTGGTTCATTGAGCCTTTTTTTGTCTAATATCTTTGTGAAATGGTCATGTCACTAAAAGAATTTTACCTGCTTGTTTGGGTTCAGTGTCAGCTTGCCAGAGGGAAAGCAGTGGGAAACCACTACACACCTGGTCTGTGCTGTAATGAAGATCATAACTCACTAGCTGCATGTTGTCTCTAAACATCATTTGTGCCACATTCAAGATGGTTCTTTCTTAGCTAATTATGTTTAAAAGTATCTTAACTGTATTTCCCAAACCAGATTGTTATGAGTGCATGAGAGGCCCTCTGGAACTTTTTCAGGTATCTTTAATGAGATGGAAGGGAAAATGCAATAACTAAGTTTTGCATTTAGAGGCTTAGTGCTTCCAAAGGTTTCTAGCACAGGGCTGCAAAGCTCAGTAATGCGCATGTTCTTGTTTCCCAAAGCAGCTACTCTGTTACACTAAGCTGACCTGTGAACAAGCATAAAGAAGCTTTTTTTTCTTGTAAAAAACCAGTGTGATCAATATATTTCTGCTGTCCCAAACTGTGACTGCATGCTCAACACAAATCAGCATGCTCATGCATAAAATGCACATTCTGCAGTTGTTACAAACCACTGCCCTTTGTCTGACTTAGTGCTAAACCAGCATGATATGCGTGGGACCATGTTGTCAGAAAGCACTGATTGGGCTTGAAACCCACTTCGGCTTGAAGAACCACTAAACGTGGCAAATTTTGTTATTTTGAGGATTGTAAACAGGATTTTGTGACCAAATTCCAGTTTGAGTCACCATGTTGTTCTATATTTAGTTGCATTAGGAGGAACTCTTTCCTTTTTCCATCCCAGTCCTGAATTACAAAGCATGAGCTGGCTGGTCAGCTGGACATTGACAGGGATGATCTGTGCTGGTAATACGATTATGATCTGTAAAATGAACCCTCTTTCATCAAATCTGTGACTTGAAACAGATATGCCCTTGTTGAATTTATGATAACAGAGATTTTGGGGACTGTTGACGGTATTTCTTTTTAATCTACACCCTTGAGAATAGATTTTAAATGATCTGTAACCAGAGCTCTTGTATGTCATGACTAAAATAATACCAGTAGGAATTTGTTTCCTGTCACCTTGAGTTTATCCAAAGGTAAGAGCAGTGGGCTTAGATCTCATTTGGAAGGGGCGGGGGGGGGGGGGGGGGGGAGGTGTAACCTACACCCTTTAGAGCTCAGGATCAGTTCAGCTCCATTTATTTCAGCAAAATAAAATATTCCATGGGAGAGTTGTATCATTACTGCATTTTTCTTGGTGAAAGACAAGTAAGAGGAGTTGGTAAAAGGAGAGAACTGGACTCAGATCTTCACCTCGAGTACTTTAACCCATCATCTGTTATGCAGAAGATGAACAAATTGAATACACATTTATTTGTGCTCATGCAACTAAGTCAGTAAAAGGTACAGCTGGCCCCAGATCTCTGTCATTTATTAACAGATATTGAGATGCAAAATATCTCGATAGATAGATAGATAGATAGATAGATAGATAGATAGATAGATAGATAGATAGATAGATGCAAAATTTCCAACCACTACAAAGACATGAGTGAAGCTATGCTTTGGAAGGAACAGAAGAACCTAAGGTACCTCAAACTTGCTAAGCACAATAAACATCCTTAAGTATGAGGTACTATTTATACTGGAAATGGGCGGTAAGTGAATCACTTGTGATTGCAGTCAAACATATGTTCTACAAATGCAGCTGCTATTTCAAACTCCACACTAAGCTCAATTTATAGCTGCTCCCGAATTTTGCAGTCTGTGAGTTACAATATAATGACTGTTTATAGGAACATTCTCTCTCCAGACCATTTGTTTGCATTTTATCTGAGTAGCTGTTTTTTGTTTACCTTCTTTTTCTGAGCCCTGGAAGTATAACTTGCTTTTTTTTGCCAGTCAACAACACTGATAATGATTCTTCTCAAGAGTTTTCCTGAATTAAAGAGAAGCAAACATGCACAAAGCCATGCTAAGTATAGCACAACCCCATCACTAGTCATGAAAAGCACTTGGCATTTATTAGCAGTAACATCTAAAAATTATTTCACTGCTGAGTGGAATATTCACTCTCAGAACAAACTTTTTTTTTTCCTGGAAAGGATCTAGTGACATTTTCTTCCCTTAAAGTTTTGTGTTTTCTTCTCTCTTGGTGCATAACTCCTGATTCTGCCATATGCCTGTCTCTCTCAATATCTTAGTGTACAAAATTAGGCCAAGCCCTGCAACTTTCTTTTTTTTAATGACCTCATTTTTTTTTTTTTTTCCTAAATGACCACTGAATAGAGTGTTCAGTAGTGTTAGAGGAGAAGAATACCAGTGTCAGGACAGATGATAAACAAGGTTTTAGCTGTAGTCTAATGGCATTCTCAGATCTGGACGTGTGCATAGCACAGTGATATTTCTTACATGGCAAAAAGACTAACGAAGCATCTTAATGGACTCCAGAAAGAATCACTCATGGATTTCTTTGTATTTTTAAGCTTGGTATCTCTTAACTATCTAGCCATGTCCAGTTACAATGATGAGACTGATACTGTATATAAATAATAAGAGATACTTAGTTTTTACAGCTGTTATAGGGAGGAGTTGATGGGAGGAGTGCTTGTTTCTGCAGGCAGTGGCAAAGAAATAAAAGAAGTAGTTGTAAAAAGTTAGCTCTGAAAGAATTCACATTAACAAGAAATCCAGGATTTAGAAGGAGGAGAATAAAAATATCTTGATGTATTCAGGAAAAAAAAAAACCAAGAACAGCAAGATAACAATGGAGAGAAAGATTTTGCTACAAGAGTCTGTGATTAGAATGATTCACTGGTCCTTTCCAGTTTTAATCTCCTATTATCCACTTTAAATATGGATCATGCCAAGACTTATGCTAGTAGCTTCTTGGGAGCAGTCAGCTTTGCTTCAATTTGCATGTGCTTCAAATCACCAAGCATTTGCACTGCTGTACTTAGAACTTTATAACTGGGTTGTTGAGTATAAATTGCTGCTTGAGTTCACAGGCAGCAAATATCTGCAGCCAATCAGATTTATTCCCAGGAATAAAAAGCGAGGTGGAAAGGTTGGTGGAAGTGTTAAATACTGTCTTCAGCCATAGACTGTGGAAAATAAGCCTAGGAACTTCTGATACTTCACAGATTAATGAAGAAGTTGTGAAGAAGATTCCTCTGGGCAGTTTTATTTTCACCCCATCCTGCAGAACTTGGTGCCTCTGCTCAGAATTTCCATGTATTTTGAAACATTTAACTTCCATTCTGCATCTACATGCTGATGGACACAAACATGCGGGGTACAAGAAGTGTTAATGTGGGGCCCTCCCAGTGACAGTCTCATATGTAGAGACTGAGAATTAGTAGAGGCAGTCACAGACAGTCTGTGCAAGAAGGGCTGATTGCGTATAAATGTCCAGATCAAGCTCACAGGTTCACCTGGGAATAACACAAGGAATGTTTTCCCTGGGAATTCATTAAAAAAAAAAAAAAAAAAGAGCTATAGGGGAGATCTTTTGTCCTCATCCTCTGGGCATTCCACTCAGTATTTTCACGCTCCAGCTCCTAATTGTGGATTCTCCCATTGATCAGAATTTGGACCCCAGCTCACTAAAAGCCATGCTTTTGAATCAGTAGCGTTTGAAAAGTGTGAAAAGATGGTCTTTATTGCTTACCACATTCACAGAGGGCCTGTAGGGCTATCACATTTTAAAATCTGATTGCGTTCCTCTGCTTGTAACTCCTTCTGTGAACTGTTACTAATATGTATTTTAGATAAATTAATGTATAATAAATAAAATGTGAATGAAGCAGGTGGTGCTCTGCCTGACATATTTCTTGAGAAAAAAGCATGAGTGATGCTTGCTGCACCTGTAGCTTTCCCTTTCTCTAACCACTGCCTCCTTGTAATACTTACCTCCACCTCTCGGTGGCTGGAATTGCAAGATCCCCAGGAATTAGTGCAGTTGAAGAAAACTTGGATGAACAAGCCTTTGTAAATAATCAAAACCATTTTAAATGCATTAGCTCATTTACATTTCAAACATTTAAAAACAGAGGATTTGTTTTTCCAATGAGGACCCTCTTCTTAAACCCTGATGCACTACTGCTGTTAGACTTGTCTCTAGTTCCTGAGCTCGAGCAAATAATACATTGCTGCTATACAGGAAAATAAAAATTGACATGTTAACTGTATGATTCCATGCAGCTCCTACAAGATACTATTCTTAGATAGATGGAGGTTTGCTGTAAGGAAGCTAAGAAGGCATCAGCCTTGTATGCATCTACCCTCCAGGCTGGCAGGAAGGTATTTTAAAAAATTGAGCCTGTTCCTCTGAAAGAGCACTTTGTACCTGAAAGCTGACTTGGACACCAGCCACACAGGCTGGAGATGGCACCTCCCTGGAGCAGAGCTAAGCTGGTGTGCTTTAAAGCAGCTTCTGCCCAGGGGAGGCTGGGTGGCCTCACAGCACCAACCAACTGCTCGCTCACCCACACTCACTCCAGGCATGCTTCCTCCTCCTTCGGGCTCAACCCGAGCTTCCCTGTAGCAGTCTCAGGTGCTGATTTCTAAAAGGAAATAGTAATAGGCTGGTACAGCAGCAGGTCAGCTCAGGCTGGGTATCTGCACAGAGGGACGCTCAACAAAGAGGTCCCTGAGCTTTCGTACCCTCAGTCCATGCACTCATTCTTCCCGATGCCTCTTGATTTTTGGTCTCAGGGGTTCTCTTATTGCATTCTTTATCTGTGTTCGTGCAGTTCGTTTCCTGTGCCAGTCCCTCACCACCTTCACAGCAAACAATTTCTGATACCCATCCTAAATTCCCTCCCTCCCCGCTCGCGCCCGTTCCGGCGCCTCATGGAGCCCCGCCCTCCCCGCGCACGCGCAGCCGCAGCCGCAGCCCCGCTCCCGACGCCGCGAGCGCGGCGGGCGCGCGCGCTTCAAACCGGCGCGGCGGGCGCGGCGCATGCGCAGAGCAGGAGGCGCGCGCGCCATGGCGGCGGGCGGCCGCGGCTGGTTCCGCGCGCTGGCGCTCGGCGTGTCCTTCCTCAAGTGCCTCCTCATCCCCGCCTAGTAAGGAGCTTCCCGACGGGACGGGACGGGACGGGACGGGACGGGACGGGGGCGGGTGGCATGGGACTGCCGCGAACCGTCGAGGGCGGCCGGCCGCGGGCAGCGTGGCGCCGCGGTCCTGAGGAGGCCCTGAAGGTCCATGTGACTCCCGGGTTGGTGAGGGAAGCGAGGCGCCGCCGCCTCCGCCGCGTGGCACAGCTTTCCTTTCCTCTTGGGAAGCCCTGCTGGCCCGTTCTGGCTGGCTGCTGTTCGGGAAGGCTGAAAGCGTGCTGAAACATTAATGCTTTGTATTTTTAAGTTTTTATACTGAGAAAAAACCCTAACAAATTGCTGTTAAACTTCAGTTAGAACTTGGAATTTCGCATTAATTGTCCAGAAAAGCCAAGCTCTTAGTAGTTCTTGCCCTATAAGCACCTGTATTAGTGACTTTTTACATGGTCAGTCATAGGACAAGGAGGAATGGTTTTAAACTAAGTAAAATGGGAGCTTTAGATCAGATGTCAGGAGAAAAATCTTTACAGTGAGGTTGGTGAGACACTGGCAGAGGCTGCCCAGAGAATGCGTGCATACCCCGTCCCTGGAAGTGTTCTAGGCCGGGTTGGATGGGGCTTTGAGAAACCTGGTCTAGTGGAAGGTGTTCCTGCCCATGGCAGGGTGGTTGGAACAAGATGGTCTTTAGGGTCTCTCCCAACCCACACCATTCTATGATACATCTTTGGCACAGAGTTCTTGAGCAGCATTGTTGTTACTCGATCACAGTAGCGTCCTAGAGCTGATAAATAGAGTGGCTTCCTTCTTGTCTGCATGTGGTGATGTGCTCTGAAATTTTTCCCTTCTTAGTGCATGCACGTATGTTACTCTTAACATGGACCTTCTGTAGTTACTCCACAGATTTCGAAGTCCATAGGAACTGGCTTGCCATCACCCACAGCTTGCCCCTCTCTCAGTGGTACTATGAGGTAAGGACATGTTTGGGGTGCGTTTTAGCTGTGTATGAATTACAGGCACATTGGGTATGACAGACCTTATGAATGCTGGAAGGGATGGTTGGTGACTGTCATATCGTGGGACAAAAAGATGCCAGTCTCACAAATTGCTGGCCTTCTGTAGCATTTAGCTAAAAAATGAAAGTTAGCTGGGGAAGCTGCAAGTACTTGTGAAGGCAAAATGGGAAAAGCAGTTAAGGCACTTGGGTTATTGAAAAGGCTGTGTAGCACCAGAGCAAGTTGCATTGTACTCTTAAATTGTTGGTGTCTGTGCTCTTCTCATTGGTGATACACAGTTACCAGAATAAAGAGTGAATCATGCTAATGCTAATATACATCTTTCCATTATGAAATCAATCACTGTATTAAAGTTTTGAGCCTTTGCTGGTGTGCTAGTAGCATGCATTGATTTTTATCTAGACAAATCACCTTTAGGTTTGTCATAGACTCAGCCTACCTAATTGGGTTTTAATCTGTCCCCTGGTATCTGCTGGAGTACAGGGATAGATAGATGCTGTAGTGTCTAGTACTCCACATAAACATCTAGAAGTAAAGATTTGTGCAGGTTAGCACTTTGTAGGACTGATCCAAGGACTGTTTTACAAACAATTTTTTTATAATGCCAGCATTAACCCCGTGCCAGAACATAGGATGCCTTTCATCAATACAGCATAAGCATTTGGGAGCATCCTCACTGAAAAATATACCCCATCCCAACCTGCTCTGTTCATGCCTCTTCCTCTCCTGTTTCCACAGCCAAGGAGTTAATTCTTGGTCAGGGCATAGCAACTGTCCTTATGGGAAGAGATCACGTAATGCCATTTTGTCATGATATGGTTGTGTGAGAGTTAAGCTTGTTAACTGATGAGTGAAAATAATTTTGAAACTGATTGTGTTGGTGATCACTCCAGTATAGACAAATATTGGCTCTGAGCTGTTTTACTGAGTTTTTGTAAAAATGGCCTTATTACTGTAAATAGATTTAGAGATAACAAACAGTTATATACTGGTTAAGTGCAGGTGCACAAGATGCTCTTTAATCTTTTCCTGCTAATCAGGAAATGTCACATCTCTACCAGTACTGCAGGAGAACAGCTTACAGCACCACAGAGCTGGCTACTGATTGTGGAGTGGTTTGAGTTACAGAGAGGCTACTGAGAGAAAATGCATTAGCTGGTTTGCTGCAGTGAGCTGTACCTGAAGGACTGCAAACAGCATGGCTTGTTATCAACTATTTAATCTTATTTTGTCTTTAGGCAACCTCGGAATGGACCCTGGATTATCCACCATTTTTTGCTTGGTTTGAATATGTACTTTCTCACATTGCCAAGTACTTTGACCCCCAGATGTTGGTTGTTGAAAACTTGAATTACACCAGTCGTGCAACCATCTTCTTCCAAAGGCTTTCTGTCATCTTTACAGATACCCTCTTCATATATGCAGTTCATGAGTAAGTCTTAATGTTCTGATTTTAGGGACAGTGGGTAGGCCTTCGTATGTGGGTTTGTTCTGTAGCCACAACAAATAACGATTTGTACAAATAAGCTTGTAAAGGAAGTGAAATGCCAGAGTTGCTCGAACCTGTTCAAGGAGAATCTTGGAATACACTGCTAAACACAAGATAACGTGTTCTTCTTGGAGATACAGTTGCACTACATGTGATGGGTTTGCAGGCACTTGGACACCAGCTGCTGTTTCATGTGTTGTACTTGGGTTTGCTTTTGTCACTGAACTCCTTTTGTAGGAGTTGCAGGACAGCTGGTGTGCTCAGACCAAGTTTTTTCCTGTTACTTTTCTGATTACTCTGTTTTTCTAGAAGCATAAAGGAAATCTGTCACAAAATGGCAGTATCATCAAATATGCAAAGTTTCTCTAGTGTTTTGATGATAAACTGATTATTCCAAGTCTGATATAATTAGGATTGGATGCTTTCAGTGAGGCCTGACTTTATGAAGAATTACTTACCTTATCCCTAAAGAGTAGAGTGGGAGTGTGTTCTAAGAAATACATTGTCTACCTTAATGATTTGGCTGTAAGAGTCTCCCATCATTTTATTCTTTCTGCTCAAAACCTGGGTAGGAAATTCTCTGATTAGAGCCCTGCCTAAACTCCTTTATTTACTTTCTTTATGCCAACTAGCTTTGCATTATGATTTCTTTTCCTTTTATTGTTTTGACTCATAGAATTCATAGAATGAATGTAAGGCTGAAGGCTCAGGGCTGGTGTCTGCACAAGGTCATTTTGCCAAAAGAGGTGGTATATGCCCTCTGCCTGGAAAAATTCAAGGCCAGGTTGGATGGGGGTTTGAGCAACGCAGTCTAGTGGAAGGAGTTCTGCTCGTGGCAGGGAGGTTGCATTTCAACACAGCATTTCAACACAAATGATCTATAACTTTTTAATGTGGTTTAAGACTGCTTTCAGAAGTCATATGAACCATATTGCTTCACACTGAGAAGTAATAAGTTGTTTTTAACTAACGGAAATAACTCATAATATAGTAGGGGGCAACAGTAGCTAGGAAGAGGTTATGTCCAGCTGAGGACCTTAACTACAACTCCCTGTGTTGCTTCCAAAAGTAGCAATACACTGCTCATGATGGCAAGCAGGCTGTGACAGCTTTACACTTACTGAATGGGAGACTTGAACCTGAAGCTGTTACGTAATGTAAGCTTTAGCATGTGGAAAACACCACAGCTATTGAAATTGAAAATCTTCTTTTTACTAAACTTTGTTCATGATACTGTCTGCCTTTGATGAATTTAGCAAGACTTTTATTGTTGCCTTGCATCCTGATAAAATGGTAAACTTCAGAGTAAGTGCAGCTCTTAACTCTTACAACCAACAATGTGTTTGCTTGTATGTTTGAATTAAAGCTTCTGTTTCTTCTGCTCTTGTTTAGGTGCTGCAGATGTATAAATGGAAAACGAGCTGCAAAGGATATCCTGGAAAAACCAACATTTATTCTTGCTGTTCTGCTCTTGTGGAATTTTGGGTTGTTAATTGTGGATCGTATCCTTTCAAGCCATTGTGGGTTGTTCATGGTTTGTTTGGTTTTTTAACAACCTCTTACAATGTGTGGCACAATCCTGTATTATTATTGCTGTCATAGCAAGTAACACTGCTGGGTTTGTTTCTGGGATTAGTTAAATAACTTTGTTTTCATTAGAATTACTGTTTGGCAAAATGGAAGTTAATCAGTCCTTGGTCTGATCTGCCAGAAGTGGAGGAGGACCAACCAGTCTGGCAGCAGCGTGCCTGTTCTGCTGGCTATTCCTCCTCTGCACATCTACAGGAGTATTAGCAGAGTGGTTCTGTGTTCTGGGTGTGGTTCCAAGTTTGTCCTGTGGCAAGGAAAATCTTCAAAGTGTTTTAAGATTCAGAGTGTATTCAATTTGTTTAACTTTATTTGGGAATTAGGAAGTCTTTCTAAAGAACAGTCATGGAATTGTAGAGTGGTTTGGTTTGGACAGGACCTTAAACATCATTTAGTTCCAACCCCCTGCCTTAGGCAGGCACACCTTCCATTAGACCAGGTTGCTCAAAGCCTCATTCAGCCTGACCTTGAACACTTCCAGGAGTGGGGCATCCACCGCTTCTCTGAGCAACCTGTGCCAGTCCCTCATCACTCTCACAAGAAAGAATTTCTTCCTAATATCCAATCTAAATCTCTCCTCTTTTAGTTTAAAACCATTCCCCCTTGCCCTGTCATTCCATGCCCTTGTCAAAAGTCCCTGTCCAGCTCTCTTAGAGCACCTTCTAAAGGAGCTACATGTTCTCCCCAGTATCTTCCCTTTTTCAGGCTGAAATAACCCCAACTATCTCAGCCTGTCTCTGTAGCAGAGGTGCTTCAGTCCTCTGAGGATCTTCCTGGCTTTCTCTGCCTTCCAACAGGTTCATATCCTGTATAAAAATAACTCTGGAAATTGCAGTTCCTGCAAGTCAGTCTTGGCACAGTGTACATTTAAAGGAAGGACTTCATTTTCTCCATCATAGTTCTTGTGTATATTGCATATACATGTATATTTCTTGTGTATATTACATACACTTAAAAGTGATAGAAAAGTGAGGGCTGTTGTCACCATCCATTAACCAATGTGTGGCAGAAACTAATAACTTTAAAGTGGAGATTTAACTTTTTTTGTTTTATATTATAAAATTTGCACAGCATATGTGTGGATTGTTGTGTTTCATTTCATCAAGGTGATATGCCAGCATTAGTGTAATTTGTGTCTGACAGTACTTACAGGTAAGGTTAAATAATGACTTGTGTCTATGTGCTGTGAATTTAGGGATGCTTTCTTGATTTAAATTCTATTTTAATTTTAATTTATTCCTCAAAACTTTGAGTCTTCTCCAGAACGCATAGTAGTAAAGAAAGCTTGCTTTTTTCCTTGACTCAAGTTCAGATATTCACTTCCAGTACAATGGCTTCCTCTTTGGGCTGATGCTTCTTTCTGTTGCTCGGCTGTGTCAGGTAAACCCAAGTGACTCTTGTGGATTTTTTGCCATGTGTGTTTTGGGTGCATTAATTCAATTCATAGGGCTGCTCGTGTTGTGGGCAATGGTAATAGCTTCATGTTGAGCTGTGTGAAGCTGGATGTCTAATTGTTTATTGAGCTTGTGGCAGAGAGGAAGACTTGAAACTCACCATAATTGCTTGCTGATGCTGCAATAAGAAAGCTATATTCGCTGTTACCCCTGAGCAATGTGGCATCATTTCTTGGCATTTTCTTCCAAATCACCAGTCCTTAGAAAACATACTTCTGAAGCTGTGAAGAGGTCATTGTGTGACAGGATAGTTCCTTGTCCATACCTGTTATGCCTAACACTACTGAATTTGTAATTTGAAGTAAATACCCTTTTTAATACTTAGAATAAATGTCCCATCACCTTAGGACTACAACAGAGGATCATTAAAAGTGACTACAAAAAGAAAAGCTTAGGTTTTGTTTTGTTTTCTTTCAGAAAAGGTATTTGGAGGGTGCTCTTCTTTTTGCTGTTCTTCTGCATTTCAAGCACATCTACGTGTATGTGGCCCCAGCATATGGCATTTATTTGTTACGATCCTACTGCTTTACTGCAAATAATGCAGGTAAGATGGGGTTTTACTCACTGGCTTTTGGGGGGGTTGTGTTAATCACTGGAACTAGGGGAGCACTCAAGACTTGGCAGATAGAATTGGAACAAAATGGCTCAAACAAAAATTCTGCTTGAGAGCAGAATTGTTAGGATCTTGAAGGATCTTTGAAATATATTTGTTTTGTAAAATTCCTGTTCCTTTAAGAGTTCTTGGCTAAGAAAAATCAACACAAACAAGCTGCAGGTGGCACTTGGAAGACATAAGAATTATTCTGGATATGGAACAATTGGACAATATTAGAAACTATTTCAAAGACCTTCTTTGAGTTTCTCCCCACTTTTTAGCACTGAAACATGCCTGATACTCCTCATATGAACAGGGAAGGTAAACTCGAAAAATACTGTAAGCTTGTATAATACAAGGAGCTGCAATGTGAGCAAAAGAAATACCTGCTGTTAAAGGAAGAAACTGAATATATTGACATAAAAGGCTGTGTGCCCCTTTTAGATAGATGCTAGGAATTCCTTGTTAGTGAAGAATGCTTTGTTTCCCTTTCCACTTCCCACAGCAGCTGTTTCTTTAATCTTTTTTTCTTGTAGATGGATCCCTGAAGTGGAGAAGTTTCAGCTTTCTTCATGTAACTCTTCTGGGACTGATTGTCTGTCTTGTTTCTGCTCTTTCACTGGGACCCTTCCTAGTATTGGTAATAACCCCTTTTTCACATGTTATTCCCCTGAACAGTTAGAAAATTTTGTGATAAAAATATAAACCATGTCTCATCTAAAGTGGCCATTTCTTTGGTCTTGTTTTCTGTAGGGTCAGCTGCCTCAAGTCATTTCACGGCTCTTCCCTTTCAAGCGAGGTCTGTGCCATGCCTATTGGGCCCCCAACTTCTGGGCTTTGTATAATGCCATGGATAAAGCACTGACAATTCTTGGTCAGTATGTTAATCTTGCTTTTTGATGCCTGTTTGCAGATAGAGCTCTCTTTATTTTAGTCTTCCCCATTTGTGATGTAGGCAGTAAGTTATGTTTTCAGATTGCCATACGTCGTGTTTGGTCGATATATCCGGTGCATACATTACCAGCAGTAGGTCAAAGATCAATTGCTTCCTCTGTCGTCCTTTAAAAAAAGAAAAATCTTGGCCATGTGCTTAGTTCAGCTACTTCATTTTCTTTATTAGCATTTATCAGTTTGTACTTTTTTATATTTTGTTTTTAGGGTTAAAGTGCAATTTTCTTGATGGTACAAAAATCCCTAAAGCCTCCATGACAGGAGGGCTGGTTCAAGAGTTTCAACACACTGTCCTCCCTTCAGTGACTCCACTGGCAACACTAATCTGTACTTTCATAGCTATATTGGTAAGAACAACTAATTTTTTTTTTTTTTTCTATTTTGTCCCTAGTAGGTTTTAATTGATAGTATGCACTTCATATGAATTTTAATTCTAGGGCAACAGATACATCATTACTAGTATGTAGTGACTGATAAAATGTGTTTAGTGGCTTAGATTGGCAGACAATTTTTGCATGCAATACAAATAGTGGGGAGTTGGCTGTGGTCTTTCAGTCTGCTTTTCCCTCCTGATATTCAACAAAAATCCTTCAGTCTCTTCTTGTACATCCAAATTGATTGATTGATTTCCTCCCGTGCAGTATAACGCTTGTGCCACACAAGCACAACCTGGGTGCAGTGGTGTTTAGTAACATTGACAAATCTCTTTGGACAATGGCTTGTCTTCGGGATTGCCAGACTTTTCACTGAAGTCCTGTTTTTGCCTGTTGTTTCTAGCCCTCTGTTTTCTGTCTTTGGTTTAAACCTCAAGGGCCCCGAGGCTTTCTACAGTGCCTTGTTCTTTGTGCATTGAGCTCCTTCATGTTTGGCTGGCACGTGCATGAGAAAGCAATACTCCTTGCTATTCTGCCTTTAAGGTAAGCGAATGTGGTACAAAGTAGTTGGCCAAACTGAACCTGCAGCCACTTGTTGAGGAATCCTCAAAGGGAATCACTTTGTTCTCAGTATATTTCAGAAGAGGAACTCTTTCATAGTATGCCTTAAGCTGTAACAGTGTAGTGCACTTAAAATAAATTAATTTCGGGCGCAGTTCAAACCTTGATGGGTGCTGTTGTTCATATTGTAAAATGCTTGATAGATTGCTCAGGAGCCAGCTGAGGAAAGGGATCTTCTGTACTGTGCTTGACCAGAACAATACATAGTTTCTACCAAAAGGGCTTCATGCCTGCCTAGGGTAGAACTGAAGCTGTAGTTCATAAACTGCCTGACCAGTATTGCTACAAACTGTATTTTCCTTCCTCAGAGATTTGGTGATGTTTAAGCTCTTGTTTTGTGCTGGGCCTTGCTGATAGTTTTGTTCAGTGGGTGTGTGGTTTTCTGAGGGAGGGTTTCCTGGCTGATTTTTCTCCTGTGTTTTTATCTCTGAGGCCATATGGTTTGGAAGCAGGAGACTTCATCACAGGTGCAGTGTTAGCAGGAATGGGGGTACTGTGAAACTGTTTGACTTGTTTCTGAGTCTTCAGTCAATTGCGTAGTGTTCTGCTGAAATTAGGTTTCTTTGCTAAAAGACAAAAGCATAACAAATTATTGCCATTTTTAGCTTATTGTCTATTCAGAGAGCCAAGGATGCTGGCATCTACTTGATTCTGGCAACAACAGGGCATTTCTCACTTTTTCCACTGTTGTTCACAACACCAGGTAAAATGTTCTTCTATTAATTTTTGTACAATTCGCAACATAGAGCTCAATAGTCTTGATTTGGTTGTCATTTTTGCTTTAGTCACTTGCCAGTTATGTTTTCTTTAGAAAAGGAAAATGTTATTTGTAGTGCTATCTCAGATAGTAATTATAATGTGATTATAATAATAGTAATTAATTAGATTAATTATAATAGTAATTATAATGTGTTCAGTATGTTTCTAGATAATTGAAGTACGTGTATTGCAAATGCTTGGCATTTGCCTTAGGAAATGTTTATGCTTATTTTTAGGTATGCTAAGCAGTAAAACATGTAGGTCTGCAGAAAATAAAACCAGATGATGCAAATGTGACTAGTAAGATTTAAAGATACTACAATATATATATGGCAAAAGTTTTTCATAATTAATTTTAAAAGTACATAATGTTCTTTGTTTTTCAGAACTTCCAATTAAAATACTGCTTATGCTGTTGTTTACTGTTTATAGCTTCTCTTCATTGAAATCTCTGTTCAGGTAATTGAAGAAATTTGATCTCAGTGCCAGGAACAAAAACATTTCTTCTGGTGTTGGGAACAGCCATTGTCATAAGGGACAAGCAGCACAGAAAACTGATGCTGAGGAGTCAAATTAAGGTGTTACTAGTCAAAAGATGCTGCTGCCTCTGTTCTCAGGTGGCACTGCTTAAATTAGGATTAATTGCAGCACGTCCTGGTTATTGTGACAGCTGCCCAGTTAGTCCCAGGAGGCTGTAGATCCCCACCTGCCTCATGCTCTGTTAAAGCCTGGAGTTGTGATGCTGTAACCTCTGAGGGTTTAATGTAGTATTCTAGCATTTACTACTAGTGATTTGTCTGCAGATTGTTTATCTTATTGTACTGTGGATTTTTGCAGTATTGCTTAGTATTTTAATGTGTGGAAAGGGCAGGTTGTAAATAACATTCATTTGCAAGCTCTAATTTGTCAAGAAAGCCACAAATATTTGGTTGGCAGAACATGGAATTGCCAAAGTCACCCTGTGTAGTTCACAGCCTATGGATCTCTTACCACTTGGCCAAAGATTAGTGCTTATCCTTCTAATCCCTGCAGTCTCCATTTCCCTCTTTCCCAAACTTTTCAAGGCAAACCCGAGCTGTAATAAAGTACTGTAAACATGTATTCAGTACCTCAGGCACCTGCTTTTGTAGGTGATTTTCTTTATTTAAGAATTCAGTCATTCTGTCTCAGGAGCTCTAGCTAAAAAAATTCCATAGGAGCATAGTTTTTGTTAAGAGAGGGAGCTTTTGCAAGTTTCTTGTTTTTAACTTGCGGAAACATGAAATTCCCTTCAAACTACCTGCAGTAAACTCCTGCCATCAGTGTCCTTTGCAAGAGAGATAGCTCACAGAAAAGTCCATCCTACAGAAAGCCTGGGGGAAGAGGTTAAAAAAAACTGACATTTCCAGTCTTCTGTTTAGAACAACTTTGGTGAAACAAGTCTTTGTATGAAGGGCTGTTCAGTTGTTTACTGAAACAGTGAGGTGAACAGAGCAATTGATGAGATTTCTACTTAGGCTTCCAAGGCATCCTGGAACTTGATAACGACATTGAGCTGTACTCTTGGTTATCGCACTGGTTTTTTCCTACTGAAACTCTCTAACTTGTTATTGAAACCATTATTGCAATCTAATGGGAGATTCTCTTTGCACTGGGATAGCTGAAAAACATAATAGTTACTTTTAGTTAACATATATTTTAACACTAATTTTTTAATTTCTCTGACAGGAGAGAGAAACCTCTACTTAACTGGCTTGAAACAATCTACCTCATCCAACTAGTGCCCTTGGAAATCTTCTGTGAAATCATATTTCCCCTGACCCCCTGGAAGCAGCACTTCCCTTTTGTCCCCCTGTTGCTGACCTCTGTGTACTGTGCTCTGGGAATCACATACGCTTGGCTGAAACTCTACATCTCTGTCTTGACTGAGAGAACTCCTGTCAGACAAAAGGCTGAGTAAAGCCACAGTGCTGGGACCAGTCCCAGGATACCCCTTGGAGGGGATTCCTGGCACGGTGAGGGGTTGTCACAAGGCCATCCAAGATGAGACACAGTGTACGTGTGCCATCCCCACGTGAGAGCTCTTCTTCCAACACTCCTGTACTGCCCAACGAGGATACCTCTGATCAGAAGCACTGTCACAGTGACAGGCAGGGCTGCGGGTAAACTGTGGAGCTTAACAAGGCCCAGACTTCTGTGCTGAGGAAAACCTGCCTCATTTTCCCATGATGGTTTGTATTTGAATAGAAGTTGCTGTGGGAAATTACAAGGGATGGTTGCTGTATAGGAGAGCATTGTAACTGTGTTCTGTGGAATTTGTAAATTAAAAAATTGGTATTTTTTGTTTGAGCATTTCTTGCATTACTTTTGCTCCTGTCTAAACCCTGCTTTTGAGGGACACCCACACAACTAAGGATGTAGTGTGTAGCTGGAAACTTGTCCTGAGGTGCTTTGCACCTCAAATATCAAACACTCAAATATCAAATTTTATAATATGTCCATGTCCTGTTCATCTTGTTTCATAGATACTTTGCAAATAGGTTTTCATATTCTTCTAGTAGCTCTTTTCTGTAGACCAGATGACCAAATTGAGGCGTGCTACCCAAATGAAGGAGTATTTTAACACTATTAAATGTACCAGGTAATGTGGCTGCATTAGCTGTATTTGTAGTTAATTTAAAATTCTACAACTCTAACAAAAGATCAAATGTCCACAGTTCCTGTACTGACCTAAGGAAAAGGTAGGTTGTCTTCTGCCTCTGTGGAATCATGTTCCCCAAAGGAAAGCATTTATTTCTGCAGTAAATAATTATACCTTTTAAACCCTACATAACCATCCCTAGAAGATGTTGCTCTGATGTTGGGGTCTGGTTTGAACTCCCGTGCGGAGTTAAAACTGGGAGGAGAGAGGGGTGGATTTTTTTATTACTACTATTAACTATTTTTGACAGTAGTTTTTGAACTTTCTTCTATGTTAGCTGAAGTATGGGACCCCTTCATCAAGGATAGCCAAGGGGATAGTTACGCTTTTTGAGTTCTTTGAATATTTAGGGTATTTAAAATAGAGTAGCTCTTCTTAGGGCAACAGGTAGATTAATCCCTGTGTTGTTTCTGTAACCAAATACTTTGTACATTTAAAGTGTTCACTGCCAGTGAGTTCATATTCAAGACATTCTCATTCTGGTTTTAATTATTTTCTGATAGTTTCTGGTTTTTTTACACTATCATTGGCTTTGCCATGTTGCTGTGGCTGCCAGTGGTGCCACAATGCTTCTTGTATTTTCTCTCAGCTTCAAGCCTCATAGCTCTGCTCAGGGTAAGGCATCCACAATGCTTGTGTTTATCTGTCTGGTGTGTTGTCCTGTGTAAGGAAATGTTAATATGCAAAAAAACCGTACAAACACCCCACTTGGCTCTTCCCCAGCCATGCCTTTGCATATCCTGAAATCCTCCAAGAAGAAGCCACACAGCAAAGCTGTGGATGTGCCATCCCTGGAAGTGTTCAAAGCTGGGTTGGATAGAGCAACCTGGTCCAGTGGAAGTTCTGCCTGCCTATGGCAGGGTGTTGGGAGTAGATGACCATTTAGGTCCCTTCCAACCCAAGCGCTTCTGTGATTCTGTGAAGTTAAGCCTGTGACTGTGGAAGGGGCTGTGCATCACCATTGTACAGTCCCAATGATCCCAGGTTCAACTGAAGCATCTCCCACTGCAGAGCAGTAATGCCCAGCCTCCTCCTGTGCAGATGTCAGGAAAATCCACAAGCGTCAGAGGTTTATGTCCAAAAAAGAGACAGGGGAGTGCTTCAGCTTTATTGGAATTAAAAGGGGAGTCCACTGAGGCGCACACCCGTAGAGTTTTCTCTCTGGAGGTTTCGGAGGGTGCAGCCTCCCTTGATCCTAAACTCCCAGCCGCACATTTCCCTCTTCCTTTCCCAATTGCTGAGGCATTAGGAAGGTACAGCCTTCCCGAACCGCCTACCACACTTTGCCCCCTTGAACCTGCTGTTTTACCCCAAAGCTCAGAAGTTCAGGCTTGTGCAGCCCCTTGTCTGTTTCAGGAGCCAAGGTGTCAGGGCTCTGCAGCAAACCTGCTGCCCGAAGTCAGCAGAGACATTAACACCCCTTGCAAAGACGTTAACACCCACACCTTCACCCATCAAACTCTTGTAAAGACACGAGCTTTCCTCTCACGGACAAAGGCTAATTTATACATTTTTAGGAAAGAGGCTGAGAAGCCTTTGGGACCTGTGAGGTGTTTTGTTAATGCAGGTTTCTTTAACGGTTCCGTCAATCCTGCTACAGGGGCCAATGATTTAATGTGATTTCATGTTAATTAAAAACGAAAAAAAACTAACACTATGGGTTAGGTCTCAGACTTTAATCTGAGCTCTGAAAATAATTGCGTTCGATTTTAGTGCTTAATTAACCCCCTAATTTACTTCCCGGCCAGCTTCGCTAGCCCTGCAGCGGGGCCGGCTCACCCAGTGGGATTAGGGCTGCAGGGACCCCCTCCTCGAGCCGGCTAAGGCCGCTCAGCCTGGAGGTTTGGTGCGGGGATGGGTTTGTGGGGTGGGGAGTTGGATTTTGGCGTGGGTTTTTGGTAAAATAGCCATAAGCGGGGAAGGCAGCGGAACCCCGGAGCACGGCGCGGGCCGGCGGCGGAAGGCGCTGCCGCCGCACCGTTCCCCCCGGTCACCTTCGGCGGGCGGCAGCCATGGTGTTCCTGCCCGACGAGTCGCGGTCGCTGCCGCCGCCGCCGCTCCTCAACAAGGGCTCGGTGTGGCTCGGCTTCGCGGGGTGGATGTCGGCGCTGATGGACAACGCCTTCAACCAGCGCCCCATCTTCGGAGCCGGTGCGGGGGGACGGGGGAGCCTGAGGGGAGGGGGAACGGAGCGGGGTGCGAAGGGAGGGAGGAGGTGAAGAGCTGAGGAAGGGGCTGTGTGGGGTTTGGGGTCACTGAGGGATAAATGAAGGGGGAAAGGGGAAGCAGCTAAGCAGTGAGGAACTGGAGAGGAAATGGGAGCGGGCGGGCGGATTTGGGGTGACCTTGAGGGTTAAAGGGGCTGGGGATGGGGAGGAAGCCCCGAGATCCAAGGCTAGGGGTGGGTAAAGGGAACATGTCAGCCTGGGAAAGGGGAGTGTGGGATTTGGGGTCACTCTGAAGGATAAATAAAGGGGAGGGAAGGAGAAACAGCCAGGAGTGAGGGGCTGGAGGAGGTTTGGGGGCTGCAGGAGCGGGTATGTGGGATTTGGGGTGGCCGAGAGGGATGTAGGGGCTGGGGAAGGGGAGGGAGCGCTGAGGTAAGGGAATGGGGAAGTAGAGGGAGTATGTGAGCCTGGGGAAGGGGTGTGTGGGGCTTGGGGTCACTGAGGAATAAATAAAGTGGGGAGGGCAAGAGAGGGAACCCTGAGTTCGGGGGGGGAGGGGGGCTGTTGGAGGGGAAAGGAGTTCTCTCTCTGATTGTGGGGATGGGAGTCCTGAAGTGAGGGATTTGGGGATTGGAAGGGGCTGGGAAAGGGACATCGTTTGGAGGTGGAGGGGATCTGAGGTGACTCCCTGAGGGTGGTGGGAAGGGGAGGGAGCCCTGAGGAAAGTGGGGCCTGGCAGGGACCATGGGAGCTGTGGGTACTGCAGGGACCTTGGCAGGGCCAAAGCAGGGAGAGAGGAGTGCCTGGGGGCCTGAGGAAAGGGGGCTCTGCCTTTTGAGGAGCTGGGAGAGCTGGGGACAGTTCCTCTCTCCTCCTGCTGCAGGTATTCACCGGCAGGTCCTGTTAGCTACCCTGGGCTGCGTTGTGGGCTACCACCTGGTGAAACGCGCCGAGTACATGCATGCCAAGGTGGACAGGGAGCTGTTCGAGTACATCAGGCGCCATCCAGGGGACTTCCAGCCATCAACAGGTACACTCAGCTAGTATTTTAGGAGAGACCTCAGCCTGCCATAACCTGTGTGCAAAGATTTTGCTGGGCTAAGGCTTCCCTGCTCCTTCACAATCTAAATTGCAGCAGTCTAAAGGATTTTCTGATGTGAAAATAGATATTGTTATTGAGCTGTTGATAATGCATCAATGACCGCCTCTTCCTCCTAAAAGCTCATTTTAGTATAAAAGTATCAGAGCCAAAAAAAAAAAAAAAGATGGACCAAACTTGTACCACTGAAAAAGAAATAATAGAAATTAGAAATCACAGGTTTTATTCTTGTAACTTCACAATTGTACTGTCTATTCCTGTAAAATGCCTGTTGCATGTAGATTCAGAAATCTCATGATGAATATTCAGAAAACAAGCAGAACAGGTGAAAAAAGAATAAATAGGAATGGCAGGAAACTTGGTGTTGGCTTAGAGCAATGGTGAAGAACAGGGGGATTTTTACTAAATGTAGTCACTGAGCCCAACGATGCAATGGCAAATTTGGGTGAAAATTATCCATTTTCTAATACAGTAGAGTTGGGTGACTCTGGCTGTTGGATTGTGGTCTGCATCATGCCACGTTGGAAGGAGTATGTAGAAATAAAAAACTGTAACTACTGAGATTCCTCCACAGGGACCTGTAGAGAGCCATATGGGGGGAAAAAAAAAACTTGTGCATTTAGTTACAAGAGCAAGCTAATAGTTTGCTGTGGGTAGCAAAAATCAGACTTTTGGTGGCTTTGTTAACATCAAAGACTTAATATGAAACATCTTCTGAATCGATCTCAAATGCTGATTAGGTTTTCCCACCTCTTGCAGAAAAGAAAAGAATAGGGCAGCTTTTGGAGGATTTCCACCCAATTCGCTGAGTGGTGACACATCACAGAATTAATTCCTGCCATCCTGCGAACTTCGGCAAGGTGGCTGCAACTCTTGAACCGTCCATGGCTTAAAAGATGAAACTTTATTCACTTTCATGTAATAAAAGCTTGATTAAATACTTATTGTTTAATTATTTGCTCTTCTGTTCCTTTATGGTTTGTCAGTACGTGGATGACTTATACTTGTAACTGAATAATAATTTTGATTAATGTTTTTTTCAGTTGTTTTAATTGCAAGAATGGAAAGTTGTTCACACAACATATATTATATAAATCCCAGAGAGCAGTTCTGTAAGTTCATATGTTTTATTTCTCCGTGGCATTTCTCCTGACCCTTGAACATATTCTTGGCCAGCCCCTGTAGATACTGTACCCAAAGTCTCGCTGTGAAATTCTTTCTGAACAGCTAAAAAAATACATGCTCTCCCTAATTCATTCCATCTCTATGTTTTTTATTATTATGTTGCTTTTTCTTTCCTAATAATAAGGATCCAAGTTTCTGTTGTCCCACTTGGTTGCTGGCTCCTGAATCCAAACACTGACCATATTTGGGGGGGGGGGGTGAGGAGGTTGTGT
The DNA here is from genome assembly GCF_012460135.2 of Molothrus ater. Lineage (NCBI taxonomy): Eukaryota > Metazoa > Chordata > Aves > Passeriformes > Icteridae > Molothrus > Molothrus ater. Next base: position 85,962,909 of record NC_050479.2, read on the forward strand.
TGATTTGGGTTTGCTGTTTCTTCTTCATTTAGAATTTTGGTTCAAAACTCGACTTTATCTCTTTTCTTCCTCCCACTGAGCCCATTGCCAGGTCACTGCTCTCTCATGGATATGATGTCCCTAAACAGATTTAAAGGAAGTGCTGCTACTCTGATTTTTTTCAACAATCAGGAAGAAGATCTTTCCCCGTGCTGGCCAGAACAGTGTGGGTACAGAGCCAGCACCCCCTGCCACGCCAGGATGCCTGATCTGCCCTGTCTGCCAACATCTATCCCCCTGGGACCAGGGCAGAAACCTCTCACCAGCTGTGGCCAGCAGCAGGGCCCCGTCAGGCCTTGGCACATCCCTGGGGCAGCGTGGTGCAATGCCCTGCAATCAGAGCAGGCAGAAGGTTCCTGTGGCACACCGGGCTCGGAGCCAGCTGCAGGGACAGCGGCTCCCAGAGAGAGGCCCACGGGTTCTGGGGGATGCAAGCGGCCCACAAGACGTCAGCAAGCCCTTCCAACTGCCCCAGGTCACCGGCCTCTGGGGACATCCTGCATCTCCCACTGGTCATGCTCAACAGCCGTGGTCGGACCTTCACCCCGTGTCCTCTGTGACACTTCCCTGGGGCACCACGAGCCTCTCCAGCTGCTGAGCGCTGCCCAAGCCCAAAGCCATGGCTGCAGGGGACAGCAGGTGTCCCTCGCTGTGACCCCAGCCAGCCACCAAGGCCCGCACAGCCACTCACTCACTGCCCCACCAGCAGGATCAGAGAGACAATCAAGGGCAAGAACGAGAAAAGATGTGGGCTTAAATAAAACCAATGTAATAGGGAAAGCAAAAGCCATGCATGCAAACAGAGCAAAGCAAGGAATTCATTCACCACTTCCCAGGGGCAGGTGCATGTTCAGCAATCCCCAGGACTGTAGGGTCCATCACAGGTAATGCTGATCTCAGAAGACAAAGGCCATCATTCCATGTGTGGCTCACTTCTTCCCCACACTTGATATACTGATGTCATATAGTCTGAAATGTCCCTTGCGTTGGCTGAGATCAGTTATCCCACCAGTATCTCCTCCCAAGTTTCCATGTGCTGCAGTCCCTACACCAGAGTGGCAGTACAGAAATGAGAAAAGAAAATTAACTCCACAGCTTCCTAAACCAGCACAGCCAGCTGTGCTCTCCAGGGAACACAGATCCCATCCTTGAGCAACAGCCAGATAAACCACCAGAGGGACATCAACCCCTCCGTGGTCCTCTCCTCACCAGGAACCAGTCTCCATCCATTCCTTATGGTTCAACACCAGCCTCAGCAATCAGCATAGAGACCAGAGAGCTCCACAGCCAGAGCTCCATCATGTCCCAGCCAGAGGTGCCATCGCAATGCGGATGGCCCAGGTCTCTCCCAGTATGCCCCTCATGCTCCGTTTCCTCGGGATAAGACAAGACTGCAACATTGCCCAGGCTGAAGAGAGACACAGAGAGCAGATCAGCTCTGAAATCCTCCCTCTGGCTGGAGGGAATTCTGTTTGCCCTCATTTGGGGAACTTGCTGACTGGCAGCTGCTTTCCTAGAAAAGCAGGACGCCTGGGTGCTGGTGCAGTGAGCTCCTTGGATCACTGTGGCCTCAAACTGGTGTTTGGGAAACCTGTGCTCAACTCACCATCATCCTGGGGAGCCAGGCCATGGCTCAGGAGAGGGGAAATGTCACCTCATGTGTCGCCAAATGACTGTGTATCATCCCCAGTGCCTCCTGCTGACACATCTCCCATGACTCTGGTTGCCCCAAATCCCTCAGAACTGTCCTTGTTCCACCTTGATCCTGGCCAGGACCCTTTCAGAGAGGGCACTTCTGGGTCTGGTCTCAGCTCTCAGCTGCCTCCTCCAGTGTCCGCAGTCTCCTCAGCAGTTCACACGCCCACAGCTGGCTGCAGACCCTGTCCCTGCTGCCCACGCTGGGGCAGGACAAGCCAAAGCCAGACTGGTGTCAGCAGTTGAGAGAAATGGCCTGATCAGGAGAGAGGAGATGGGAATCTCCAGTGTATCCCAAGGCTGGGGTGTCTGGACATGGGGCTGGCATGGTGGGGAGGCTGCTGCCTAGAGGTGCTGAGACCTACAGCTCTGCTGCCCCTCACTGTTGCATGGCTGGACTGAGTGCTGGGCAGACCCACATTTTTTGTGCACTGAAATCAAGCATCAGCTTTTGTGGTGTTGCTGTCAACAAAAGGAAGAAACATTTCAGCCTGAGGCTGGTGACACAAAGGAACAGGTCATCCAGTGAGTTTGCACAGGCCCTGAGTATCAACACAGTCCTGAGCCACCTGGTCTAGAGCAAGATGTCCCAGCACACAGCAGGGCATTGCACTAGGTGGTGTCTGAAGATCCCTTCCAACACAAACAATCCCACAGATCTGGGATTCTTTGTCCCATTCACATTCCCCAGCATGGCCCTGGAAAGATCCCACCCTGCAGGGCCAGTGTCCCTCTGCCAGTGTCCCTGGGGCACTCCATGAGTGAAAGCAGCACACTGACAACACTGGCTTCCCAGGGATTCTTTTATTAGCAAAAACAGGGGGAATGCCCTTGGAGTCCAGGTACCAGCTGGAAAAGGGCTTGGCAATCTCCAGGGGCTGTGGGAGGTCGGGGCCACATCACAACATTCCCAACTTGCTGCCACTCTTTGAAAATAAAGAGGAGGCCACGAGCCTGCAGCTCTTCCAACGGCCGTGCCAGCACATCTGGATGTTTCTTCCTGAGGATAAGGCACCATCTGGTTCTGCAGTGGTCACAGCCATCTCCGGTGCCGGTGCCGGGAGATCCCATCAGCTGCCACGGAGCGGGGAATGCCAGCGGGACTGGGGAGAGCCTGCAGTGGTCAGCCACGGGGACGTCTTGTGCTTCCTGACACCAGCACCTGTCCTGCAACAGCAGCATTCCTTAACTCCAAGGATCATCCCGGGGCACACAAGGACCACCAACCCTGAGTCCACAGACCCCGAAGCCCTGCAGTCTCTGCACCGAGCAATGGGCAGGGTTCCCTCCTCCAGCATGGAGAGGGTATCCACTCCCAGCTGAGGGGACAGCCCCCATTCCAAGGCCCTTCCCAGCATGTCCCCACCCCTGCACTGCTGGGCCCCTCTCCCAACAGGGAGGCCACACACTGCCTTGCTGCCCCTGGACTCTGCATGTCCCCAGGTCTTACCTGGTGGCCTGGCCAGGGTCACCAGCTGGGCTGCCCCTCGCTGAGGTTGATCTGCTCCAGGATCTGGCTGTACCTGCGGGTCAGGGCGTTGGTGTCCCTGGTGAGGTGGGTGAGGACCTGCTGCAGGCCAGTCAGGTGCTGGGACAGGCGCCTCTCCAGCTGGGCATCCTCGGGCCCGTTGCTGTCCAAGGATGTGTCGTCGTCGGTGTCGGCACCGCTGGGGCTCTGGTCACCCACAGAGGCCAGGCCTTTCTCCACCATGGGCTTGATGGCCTTGAGGAGCTGGTAGCGCTCGTAGAGGTCCGTGCGGCTCTCGGCAGCCGGGGCTGCCCCCTCCTCCTGCGGGAAGACCCCTCGCAGCAGGCTGGGGAACATCACCTCCTGCTCCATCTTCTGCGTGGCTGAGAAGTACTGCTCCATGGCCCTTCTCCGACAGCTCTGGCACTGCTGCTCTGGGCTCTTCTCACAGGCTCCCTGCTCCCTGGCCCTGCGGGGGCTTTTTATGCAGTGCTGGGGCAAGTCCCTCCCCTGCTGTCCTCCCCTGCCAGCCCTGCTTGGGCTGCATGCCCTTGGGGTCGGGCTTGGCTCCAGCCCAGCCGGGGCTTGGCCCTGCTGTGTCCCTGGCTCTGCGCAATCTTTCCTGGCCCAGCCTCCCCGTGGCCTTCACCCGAGCTGGCCGGGGGTCCTGCTGCCTCCCCATGCCAGGAGACACAGGGGGGCAGCAAGGAGGAGAGGTGCCCAGGGTCTCTCCCATCCTGTCCTGTATTATCTCAGTGCCCCAACATGTTCAGTCCTGGGGCCCTCTGGCTGTGGCTCCAGCTCCTGTGCCCAGTCTGGGAAGGCCGCAGGGGACCGTCACCTCCCCTCGTTCCTGCTGCCACACGCTCAGGCCGTGAACACTGCAGGGACATTGAGCAACCCTTTAGCACACATAGGGAAATCTGGAACCCACTGGAAATACACTGGAACCTTGTCCCACTGGGTGTCTGGGGACAATGGAGCCTGCTGGAGACCAGAGATTTGGGTGCCCAGAAACATCCAATGCCCCCAAGCTGCCCCTGGGCTCAGCAGGGGTGTGGACAGGGACAGGGACCTGACTCCATGATGTGTAACTCCTGGGGCAGCAGCACAGAGCCACTGCTGCCCCCAGGGGATTGTGGACATGGGTTGCCTGCCACTGTTGAAATTCTGGGAGAGCAAAAGCCACAGCCAGGCCACCAGACAGCATTGCCTGTCCCTCCATGTCCCTGTGGAGTGTGGCAAACATGAAAAGTGGTTCTGTTTCTGGAAAGGCTGCTGTGGGGTACCTGGTTCCTTTTGCAACCCTTGGTGCTGGCAGCTCTCCCTCTGTGCCCCTGTATCCCAGCTCTGCCACGCACCCTTTGCCCACCCTTTCCCCACCTGTCCTGGCCACCCCTCTTGTCCCTTTCCATGTGTCCTGGCATCTCTTTGTGCACTGCCATGGGGCCCATTGCTGCACCAAGGAGTGTGGGTGCTGCTGGCCCCGTGCAGGTGCCAGACAGAGCCTTGGCCACATCAGGGCACCTGCAGAGCTTCCTGGAGGGGCAGGCACATCACAGGGCTCTGGGGACACAAGGACACAGGGGATGCTTTGCCCTCCTGCTCCCGCCAGTGCCTCACAACCTGCTCATAGTGAGCATGGCAAAATGTTTGGGGGTGACAGTGGCTCAGCAGATTCTGATGGCTGCCCAGCTCCTTATCCTTGGGACATGAATAATTGCCAAATCCTCGCTGTGCCTGGGGACCACACTAGGGAGAGGAGCAGCAGAGGGTTCAGGTCTGGGGGGGAGAGGCCAGGTGGCAGAATGGGCACCTGGCTGGGCTAGGAGGGGACAGTGGGAGAGCTGCCAACAATGAGGGTTGCAAAATTGGGGAAGTAATCTGTGGCCTTTCCCAAAATAGAACCAATTCCTCCAATTGCCTCATACTGCAAGATAAGAAAGGACAGGAGTCCTGGCCATTGACCCGCCATGGCCTCTGCTCCAGGATGGGGTGGTGGATGTGAAGGTGGCACCATCTGTGCTCCAGTGTGGGCCATGAAAGTTCAGTTCCATGGATGCAGTTCCCCTGGTGGCATTTGGTCCCATCTCTGTCCCCATCGCATGTCCCCATGGCCCATGCAGGATTCCATGCAGCAGAGCACTGGCAGGGTGATGTCCCACACCAGTGACTGCTGCCCTGTTCAGGCTGGCATTCATGGGCAGAGCCTGCTCACTGTCCCTGCAGTGTTCACATCCTGAGTGCACGGCAGCGAGGAGTGGGGCAGGTGACATTCCCAGCAGCACCAGTGCCTGCAGCCTGGACACACCAGGGCACAGGAGGTGGTGCCGCTCCCACAGGACCCCAGAACTGAACATGGTGGGGGGTTGAGATAGGATAGGAAAGGACAGGAGAGAACCTGGGCACCCCTCCTCATTGTCAGCCCTGGCTCCTGGCCCAGACGCCCTGAAGCCTGTCCTGTGCCTGACCTGGCTTGGGGGTCCCAGCGCATCAACCCCACTCCATGGCTGGTCAATGGCCAGGACTCCTGTCCCCTCTTATCTTGCAGTATGTGGCAATTGGAGGAATTGGTTCTATTTTGGGAAAGGCCACGTGCTCCTTCCCCAATTTTGCAACCCTCAGTGTTGGCAGCTCTCCCACTGTCCCCTCCTGCTGTCCCCTCCTAGCCCAGCCAGGTGCCCATTCTGCCACCTGGCCTCTCCCCCTCAGACCTGAACCCACTGCTCCTCTTCTCCCTTTCTGGGTGCTCCTGGCATCCTGGGCTGCCCTGTGCTGCACTGAGGTTTGCACACACTGGCAGCCCCACGCTCCCAGGACTTCTGGGCCACCATGGAGCTTCCTGAAGGTTCAGAGACATCATAGTGTCCCCCCAGAGTAGCCTCAGGGTAGGACACATTTGTCCCGGGGCTGGAGCTTCACTGTGGATATCAGGATTCTAGCCCTGCTGGCAGCTCAGTCCCACTCAGCTGCTCTGTCACTCCCCCCAGGTGGGAAGGGGGAGACAATCAGGGAGGGTAAAAGAGAGAAAAGTCGTGGGTAGAAATGAAGACAGCTCCACAGGAAAAGCAAAAGCTGCACAAGTAAGCAAAGCAAAAGAAGGAACTCATTGGTTCACCCCTTCCCATTGGCACTCAGGTGTTCAGTCCCCTGCAGGAGAGCAGGGCTACACTGCGTGTCATGGTGACCTGGCAGGACGACTGCTGTCACTCTGACTGTGCCCCTCTTCCTTCTGCTCCCAGCTCCATACGCTGAGCATGGTGCCACACTCCCTTCCCTTGGTGCCACAGAGGGATAAGACAGGAGGATGTGCCCGGGATGGTACAGAGACACTTGGGGACACATGTGGTGGCACGACCTGCACTCTGAGCTGAGGCTGGGACTGGGGCAGGACCCGCCAGGAGGGCCACAGGTGAGGGCTAAGCTTGCCCAGTCTGGGGGTCTGTGGCAGCAGAGACCTGAGGACATCAGTGCAGCTCCTGGGGGCCCTGCTGGTCCTGAGCAGCCTCCCCAGGGCCCCAAGCCAGGGCTGGGCACGCCAGTTCAGCTCAGCCCAAACCCAGCCATGCTACAAACCCGTGGTGGCTGTGCTGTGCTCCAAGCGCAGTCCTTGTCCTCCTGCTCCTGACATCCCTGCTGGCAGTGGAAGCTCCCAAGCTGTACCCAGCTTCCCTGTGGACTCTGTGAGATTTTCTGTCCCACATTTGCCTAACAGGGTCCTCAAAGGCACGGAGAGGATTTGGCAATTATTCATGTTCCAAGGATAAAGAGTTGGAGAGCAATTGGCATCTGCTGAGCCTGTGTCACCCCCAAACATTTTGCCATGCTCACTATGAGCAGGTTGTGAGGCACTGGGGGGAGCAGGAGGGCAAAGCATCCCCTGTGTCCTTGTGTCCCCAGAGCCCTGTGATGTGCCTGCCCCTCCAGGAAGCTCTGCAGGTGCCCTGATGTGGCCAAGGCTCTGTCTGGCACCTGAACGGGGCCAGCAGCACCCACACTCCTTGGTGCAGCAATGGGCCCCATGGCAGGGCACAAAGAGATGCCAGGACACATGGAAAGGGACAAGAGGGGTGGCCAGGACAGGTGGGGAAAGGGTGGGCAAAGGGTGCGTGGCAGAGCTGGGATACAGGGGCACAGAGGGAGAGCTGCCAGCACCAAGGGTTGCAAAAGGAACCAGGTACCCCACAGCAGCCTTTCCAGAAACAGAACCACTTTTCATGTTTGCCACACTCCACAGGGACATGGAGGGACAGGCAATGCTGTCTGGTGGCCTGGCTGTGGCTTTTGCTCTCCCAGAATTTCAACAGTGGCAGGCAACCCATGTCCACAATCCCCTGGGGGCAGCAGTGGCTCTGTGCTGCTGCCCCAGGAGTTACACATCATGGAGTCAGGTCCCTGTCTCTGTCCACATCCCTGCTGAGCCCAGGGGCAGCTTGGGGGCATTGGATGTTTCTGGGCACCCAAATCTCTGGTCTCCAGCAGGCTCCATTGTCCTCAGACACCCAGTACGACAAGGTTCCAGTGTATTTCCAGTGGGTTCCAGATTTCCCTATGTGTGCTAAAGGGTTGCTCAATGTCCCTGCAGTGTTCACGGCCTGAGCGTGTGGCAGCAGGAACGAGGGGAGGTGACGGTCCCCTGCGGCCTTCCCAGACTGGGCACAGGAGCTGGAGCCACAGCCAGAGGGCCCCAGGACTGAACATGTTGGGGCACTGAGATAATACAGGACAGGATGGGAGAGACCCTGGGCACCTCTCCTCCTTGCTGCCCCCCTGTGTCTCCTGGCATGGGGAGGCAGCAGGACCCCCGGCCAGCTCGGGTGAAGGCCACGGGGAGGCTGGGCCAGGAAAGATTGCGCAGAGCCAGGGACAGAGCAGGGCCGAGCCCCGGCTGGGCTGGAGCCAAGCCCGACCCCAAGGGCATGCAGCCCAAGCAGGGCTGGCAGGGGAGGACAGCAGGGGAGGGACGTGCCCCAGCACTGCATAAAAAGCCCCCGCAGGGCCAGGGAGCAGGGAGCCTGTGAGAAGAGCCCAGAGCAGCAGTGCCAGAGCTGTAGGAGAAGGGCCATGGAGCAGTACTTCTCAGCCACGCAGAAGATGGAGCAGGAGGTGATGTTCCCCAGCCTGCTGCGAGGGGTCTTCCCGCAGGAGGAGGGGGCAGCCCCGGCTGCCGAGAGCCGCACGGACCTCTACGAGCGCTACCAGCTCCTCAAGGCCATCAAGCCCATGGTGGAGAAAGGCCTGGCCTCTGTGGGTGACCAGAGCCCCAGCGGTGCCGACACCGACGACGACACATCCTTGGACAGCAACGGGCCCGAGGATGCCCAGCTGGAGAGGCGCCTGTCCCAGCACCTGACTGGCCTGCAGCAGGTCCTCACCCACCTCACCAGGGACACCAACGCCCTGACCCGCAGGTACAGCCAGATCCTGGAGCAGATCAACCTCAGCGAGGGGCAGCCCAGCTGGTGACCCTGGCCGGCCACCAGGTAAGACCTGGGGACATGCAGAGTCCAGGGGCAGCAAGGCAGTGTGTGGCCTCCCTGTTGGGAGAGGGGCCCAGCAGTGCAGGGGTGGGGACATGCTGGGAAGGGCCTTGGAATGCGGGCTGTCCCCTCAGCTGGGAGTGGATACCCTCTCCATGCTGGAGGAGGGAACCCTGCCCATTGCTCGGTGCAGAGACTGCAGGGCTTCGGGGTCTGTGGACTCAGGGTTGGTGGTCCTTGTGTGCCCTGGGATGATCCTTGGAGTTAAGGAATGCTGCTGTTGCAGGACAGTTGCTGGTGTCAGGAAGCACAAGACGTCCCCGTGGCTGACCACTGCAGGCTCTCCCCAGTCCCGCTGGCATTCCCCGCTCCGTGGCAGCTGATGGGATCTCCCGGCACCGGCACCGGAGATGGCTGTGACCACTGCAGAACCAGATGGTGCCTTATCCTCAGGAAGAAGCATCCAGATGTGCTGGCACGGCCGTTGGAAGAGCTGCAGGCTCGTGGCCTCCTCTTTATTTTCAAAGAGTGGCAGCAAGTTGAGAATGTTGTGATGTGGCCCCGACCTCCCACAGCCCCTGGAGATTGCCAAGCCCTTTTCCAGCTGGTACCTGGACTCCAAGGGCATTCCCCCTGTTTTTGCTAATAAAAGAATCCCTGGGAAGCCAGTGTTGTCAGTGTGCTGCTTTCACTCATGGAGTGCCCCAGGGACACTGGCAGAGGGACACTGGCCCTGCAGGGTGGGATCTTTCCAGGGCCATGCTGGGGAATGTGAACGGGATAAAGAATCCCAGATCTGTGAGATTAGTTGGGTTGGAAGGGATCTTCAGACACCACCTAGTGCAATGCCCTGCTGTGTGCTGGGACATCTTGCTCTAGACCAGGTGGCTCAGGACTGTGTTGATACTCAGGGCCTGTGCAAACTCACTGGATGACCTGTTCCTTTGTGTCACCAGCCTCAGGCTGAAATTTTTCTTCCTTTTGTTGACAGCAACACCACAAAAGCTGATGCTTGATTTCAGTGCACAAAAAATGTGGGTCTGCCCAGCACTCAGTCCAGCCATGCAACAGTGAGGGGCAGCAGAGCTGTAGGTCTCAGCACCTCTAGGCAGCAGCCTCCCCACCATGCCAGCCCCATGTCCAGACACCCCAGCCTTGGGATACACTGGAGATTCCCATCTCCTCTCTCCTGATCAGGCCATTTCTCTCAGCTGCTGACACCAGTCTGGCTTTGGCTTGTCCTGCCCCAGCGTGGGCAGCAGGGACAGGGTCTGCAGCCAGCTGTGGGCGTGTGAACTGCTGAGGAGACTGCGGACACTGGAGGAGGCAGCTGAGGCCAGACCCAGAAGTGCCCTCTCTGAAAGGGTCCTGGCCAGGATCACGGGGTGACAAGGACAGTTCTGAGGGATTTGGGGCAACCAGAGTCATGGGAGATGTGTCAGCAGGAGGCACTGGGGATGATACACAGTCATTTGGCGACACATGAGGTGACATTTCCCCTCTCCTCGGCCGTGGCCTGGCCTGGGCTCCCCAGGATGATGGTGAGTTGAGCACAGGTTTCCCAAACACCAGTTTGAGGCCACAGAGATCCAAGTAGCTCACTGCACCAGCACCCAGGCGTCCTGCTTTTCTAGGAAAGCAGCTGCCAGTCAGCAAGTCAATGAGAATCTCCATTGTATCCCAAAACTGGCATGCCTGTACATGGAGCTATGGAATTCCGGGAGGCTTCTTTCCAGAGGTGGTGAGACCTACAGCTCTGCTGCCCCTCACTGCTGCATGACTGGGCAGAGTGTTGGAAAGATTCACACTTTGCTGTGCACAGGCATCAGCTTTTCTGGTGCCGTTAAAAATGGGAACACACTCCTGGTGCTAAAGTGATTTCAGCATTTATTCTAATAAGGTCTAAAGCTTAGGGGGCCTGTGGGTTGAGCAGGAGCGTTACACTAGAGAATGCCTCAGTGCCAACGCTGGATCTACTTCCTTTCTTGAGCAGTGATGCTCCCGATGATCCAGATGGAGCAGCACAGATTCATTGGCTCGGATAACCCTTTTCTTAAAATTTATTTTAATCCTCTGGATGGGTTTCTGTTGGGATCCTTCATTTGCATGAAGGTTTAAGGCACTTGATTGGCCCACTACAGTTCTGTCCTGGCTGGTTCCGTTTGCTTGGGTGGTGATGCACGTTACTTAGGTGTAATATGGTACATTGAGTACCGTATTTCTTATGACTACCATTTTATCCCCTTTTACGATATAATAACCAAACTTTTTAACGTACGTGCTTAAGAATTATCAACTATTTTGTAACAGATACTAATGTATTTTGTGTTCATGTTGCTGTCAAGAAAAGGAAGAAATATTTCAGTCTGAGCCTGGTGACAGAAAGGAACAGGTTGCCCAGTGAGTTTGCACAGGCCCTGAGCTTCAACACAGTTCTGAGCCACCTGGTCTAGAGCAAGACGTCCCAGCACACAGCAGGGCATTGCACTAGGTGGTGTCTGAAGATCCCTTCCAACCCAAAACATCCCGGGACTTTGGGATTCTTTGTCCCATTCACATTTCCCAGCATGGCCCTGGAAAGATCCCACCCTGCAGGGCCAGTGTCCCTCTGCCAGTGTCCCTGGGGCACTCCATGAGTGAAAGCAGCACACTGACAACACTGGCTTCCCAGGGATTCTTTTATTAGCAAAAACAGGGGGAATGCCCTTGGAGTCCAGGTACCAGCTGGAAAAGGGCTTGGCAATCTCCAGGGGCTGTGGGAGGTCGGAGCCACATCACAACATTCCCAACTTGCTGCCACTCTTTGAAAATAAAGAGGAGGCCACGAGCCTGCAGCTCTTCCAACGGCCGTGCCAGCACATCTGGATGCTTCTTCCTCAGGATAAGGCACCATCTGGTTCTGCAGTGGTCACAGCCATCTCTGGTGCCGGTGCCGGGAGATCCCATCAGCTGCCACGGAGCGGGGAATGCCAGCGGGACTGGGGAGAGCCTGCAGTGGTCAGCCACGGGGACGTCTTGTGCTTCCTGACACCAGCACCTGTCCTGCAACAGCAGCATTCCTTAACTCCAAGGATCATCCCAGGGCACACAAGGACCACCAACCCTGAGTCCACAGACCCCGAAGCCCTGCAGTCTCTGCACCGAGCAATGGGCAGGATTCCCTCCTCCAGCATGGAGAGGGTATCCACCCCCAGCTGAGGGGACAGCCCGCATTCCAAGGCCCTTCCCAGCATGTCCCCACCCCTGCACTGCTGGGCCCCTCTCCCAACAGGGAGGCCACACACTGCCTTGCTGCCCCTGGACTCTGCATGTCCCCAGGTCTTACCTGGTGGCCTGGCCAGGGTCACCAGCTGGGCTGCCCCTCGCTGAGGTTGATCTGCTCCAGGATCTGGCTGTACCTGCGGGTCAGGGCGTTGGTGTCCCTGGTGAGGTGGGTGAGGACCTGCTGCAGGCCAGTCAGGTGCTGGGACAGGCGCCTCTCCAGCTGGGCATCCTCGGGCCCGTTGCTGTCCAAGGATGTGTCGTCGTCGGTGTCGGCACCGCTGGGGCTCTGGTCACCCACAGAGGCCAGGCCTTTCTCCACCATGGGCTTGATGGCCTTGAGGAGCTGGTAGCGCTCGTAGAGGTCCGTGCGGCTCTCGGCAGCCGGGGCTGCCCCCTCCTCCTGCGGGAAGACCCCTCGCAGCAGGCTGGGGAACATCACCTCCTGCTCCATCTTCTGCGTGGCTGAGAAGTACTGCTCCATGGCCCTTCTCCGACAGCTCTGGCACTGCTGCTCTGGGCTCTTCTCACAGGCTCACTGCTCCTGGCCCTGCGGGGGCTTTTTATGCAGTGCTGGGGCAAGTCCCTCCCCTGCTGTCCTCCCCTGCCAGCCCTGCTTGGGCTGCATGCCCTTGGGGTCGGGCTTGGCTCCAGCCCAGCCGGGGCTCGGCCCTGCTCTGTCCCTGGCTCTGCGCAATCTTTCCTGGCCCAGCCTCCCCGTGGCCTTCACCCGAGCTGGCCGGGGGTCCTGCTGCCTCCCCATGCCAGGAGACACAGGGGGGCAGCAAGGAGGAGAGGTGCCCAGGGGCTCTCCCATCCTGTCCTGTATTATCTCAGTGCCCCAACATGTTCAGTCCTGGGGCCCTCTGGCTGTGGCTCCAGCTCCTGTGCCCAGTCTGGGAAGGCCGCAGGGGACCGTCACCTCCCCTTGTTCCTGCTGCCACACGCTCAGGCCGTGAACACTGCAGGGACATTGAGCAACCCTTTAGCACACATAGGGAAATCTGGAACCCACTGGAAATACACTGGAACCTTGTCCCACTGGGTGTCTGGGGACAATGGAACCTGCTGGTGACCAGAGATTTGGGTGCCCAGAAACATCCAATGCCCCCAAGCTGCCCCTGGGCTCAGCAGGGATGTGGACAGGGACAGGGACCTGACTCCATTGTGTGTAACTCCTGTGGCAGCAGCACAGAGCCATTGCTGCTCCCAGGGGATTGTGGACATGGGTTGCCTGCCACTGTTGAAATTCTGGGAGAGCAAAAGCCACAGCCAGGGCACCAGACAGCATTGCCTGTCCCTCCATGTCCCTGTGGAGTGTGGCAAACATGAAAAGTGGTTCTGTTTCTGGAAAGGCTGCTGTGGGGTACCTGGTTCCTTTTGCAACCCTTGGTGCTGGCAGCTCTCCCTCTGTGCCCCTGTATCCCAGCACTGCCACGCACCCTTTGCCCACCCTTTCCCCACCTGTCCTGGCCACCCCTCTTGTCCCTTTGCTTGTGTCCTGGCATCTCTTTGTGCCCTGCCATGGGGCCCATTGCTGCACCAAGGAGTGTGGGTGCTGCTGGCCCCGTGCAGGTGCCAGACAGAGCCTTGGCCACATCAGGGCACCTGCAGAGCTTCCTGGAGGTGCAGGCACATCACAGGGCTCTGGGGACACAAGGACACAGGAGATGCTTTGCTTTCCTGCTCCCCCCAGTGCCTCACAACCTGCTCATAGTGAGCATGGCAAAATGTTTGGGGGTGACAGTGGCTCAGCAGATTCTGATGGCTGCCCAGCTCCTTATCCTTGGGACATGAATATTTACCAAATCTGTGCCTCTGAGGACCCAGAAAGGGAGAAGAGGAGCAGTGGGTTCAGGTCTGGGGGGGAGAAGCCAGGTGGCAGATTGGGCACCTGGCTGGGCTAGGAGGGGACAGTGGGAGAGCTGCCAACAATGAGGGTTGCAAAATTGGGGAAGTAACACGTGGCCTTTCCCAAAATAGGACCAATTCCTCCAATTGCCACATACTGCAAGATAAGAAGGGACAGGAGTCCTGGCCATTGACCTGCCATGGCCTCTGCTCCAGGATGGGGTGGTGGGTGTGAAGGTGGCACCATCTGTGCTGCAGCGTGGGCCATGAAAGTTCAGTTCCATGGATGCAGTTCCCCTGGTGGCATTTGGTCCCATCTCTGTCCCCATCGCATGTCCTCACGACCCGTTGTCCTGGTTCAGGGCACATATGGGAGAGAACCCCCAAAGAGGCCCCTCTAGGAAAGCAGATTCAATTGGTCCCTCCCCACAACTGGTTTGGGAGGAAATACCACCTTGGCGAAAAGTGGAAAAAACCTGTTTATTAATTGTTTGTTTAATAAACAATAAATTAATTTATTGTTTATTAAACAATAAAACCTAAACAATGTTAAACAATAAAACCCCTTGCTGCTCCAAAAGAGATGACAAACTCAGGAAAGGCCCCTCCCCGGGTTGCAGCTCAGCTCACTCAGTCTCTTCTCAGTCCCTCAGTTGCTGGAAATGCCGCGGCCCAGGCCCGGCCCGGTGGGCCCCAGGTGTGAGCTGCCGGTGCCCTGCTGGTGTTCAGGCCAGAGCAGGTTTGAACAGGTCCAAAGAAAATGGGAAAAAAACCCCACAGTCCAGGGAACTTCTTTGCCTCAGCTAGCCAAAACTAACTAAGGCAAAGGAGAACTCTGTCCCACTGTCTGTCCATCCGCAGACAACACAGTCCAGGAGCAGGAATGTGGAGGAGTGAGTGCAGTGTCTGAAAACAAACTGCTGCTTCTTCTCTCCCCCTTCACTCTCTGCAACAAGTCCTAAAGGTGCAAAGCTTATTATTCAGCATAAACAGAACAAGACGACTGGGGATAAAAGCATCATATAGTCAAGCCAGGACACCCATGCAGGATTCCATGCAGCAGAGCACTGCCAGGGTGATGTCCCACACCAGTGTCTGCTGCCCTGTTCAGGCTGGCATTCATGGGCAGAGCCTGCTCAGTGTCCCTGGAGTGTTCACATCCTGAGTGCACGGCAGCGAGGAGTGGGGCAGGTGACATTCCCAGCAGCACCAGTGCCTGCAGCCTGGACACACCAGGGCACAGGAGGTGGTGCCGCTCCCACAGGACCCCAGAACTGAACATGGTGGGGGGTTGAGATAGGATAGGAAAGGACAGGAGAGAACCTGGGCACCCCTCCTCATTGTCAGCCCTGGCTCCTGGCCCAGGCGCCCTGAGGCCTGTCCTGTGCCTGACCTGGCTTGGGGGTCCCAGCGCATCAACCCCACTCCATGGCTGGTCAATGGCCAGGACTCCTGTCCCCTCTTATCTTGCAGTATGTGGCAATTGGAGGAATTGGTTCTATTTTGGGAAAGGCCACGTGCTCCTTCCCCAATTTTGCAACCCTCAGTGTTGGCAGCTCTCCCACTGTCCCCTCCTGCTGTCCCCTCCTAGCCCAGCCAGGTGCCCATTCTGCCACCTGGCCTCTCCCCCTCAGACCTGAACCCACTGCTCCTCTTCTCCCTTTCTGGGTGCTCCTGGCATCCTGGGCTGCCCTGTGCTGCACTGAGGTTTGCACACACTGGCAGCCCCACGCTCCCAGGACTTCTGGGCCACCATGGAGCTTCCTGAAGGTTCAGAGACATCATAGTGTCCCCCCAGAGTAGCCTCAGGGTAGGACACATCTGTCCCGGGGCTGGAGCTTCACTGTGGATATCAGGATTCTAGCCCTGCTGGCAGCTCAGTCCCACTCAGCTGCTCTGTCACTCCCCCCAGGTGGGAAGGGGGAGACAATCAGGGAGGGTAAAAGAGAGAAAAGTCATGGGTAGAAATGAAGACAGCTCCACAGGAAAAGCAAAAGCTGCACAAGTAAGCAAAGCAAAAGAAGGAACTCATTGGTTCACCCCTTCCCATTGGCACTCAGGTGTTCAGTCCCCTGCAGGAGAGCAGGGCTCCACTGCGTGTCATGGTGACCTGGCAGGACGACTGCTGTCACTCTGACTGTGCCCCTCTTCCTTCTGCTCCCAGCTCCATACGCTGAGCATGGTGCCACACTCCCTTCCCTTGGTGCCACAGAGGGATAAGACAGGAGGATGTGCCCGGGATGGTACAGAGACACTTGGGGACACATGTGGTGGCACGACCTGCACTCTGAGCTGAGGCTGGGACTGGGGCAGGACCCGCCAGGAGGGCCACAGGTGAGGGCTAAGCTTGCCCAGTCTGGGGGTCTGTGGCAGCAGAGACCTGAGGACATCAGTGCAGCTCCAGGGGGCCCTGCTGGTCCTGAGCAGCCTCCCCAGGGCCCCAAGCCAGGGCTGGGCACGCCGGTTCAGCTCAGCCCAAACCCAGCCATGCTACACACCCGTGGTGGCTGTGCTGTGCTCCAAGCGCAGTCCTTGTCCTCCTGCTCCTGACATCCCTGCTGGCAGTGGCAGCTCCCAAGCTGTACCCAGTGTCTCCCATTAGGATGTGGGAGATATAGGGTTACAAGTTTGGCTAACAGGGTCCTCAAAGGTACGGAGAGGATTCGGCAATTATTCATGTTCCAAGGATAAAGAGTTGGAGAGCAATTGGAATCTGCTGAGCCTGTGTCACCCCCAAACATTTTGCCATGCTCACTATGAGCAGGTTATGAGGCACTGGGGGGAGCAGGAGGGCAAAGCATCCCCTGTGTCCTTGTGTCCCCAGAGCCCTGTGATGTGCCTGCACCTCCAGGAAGCTCTGCAGGTGCCCTGATGTGGCCAAGGCTCTGTCTGGCACCTGCACGGGGCCAGCAGCACCCACACTCCTTGGTGCAGCAATGGGCCCCATGGCAGGGCACAAAGAGATGCCAGGACACAAGCAAAGGGACAAGAGGGGTGGCCAGGACAGGTGGGGAAAGGGTGGGCAAAGGGTGCGTGGCAGTGCTGGGATACAGGGGCACAGAGGGAGAGCTGCCAGCACCAAGGGTTGCAAAAGGAACCAGGTACCCCACAGCAGCCTTTCCAGAAACAGAACCACTTTTCATGTTTGCCACACTCCACAGGGACATGGAGGGACAGGCAATGCTGTCTGGTGCCCTGGCTGTGGCTTTTGCTCTCCCAGAATTTCAACAGTGGCAGGCAACCCATGTCCACAATCCCCTGGGGGCAGCAATGGCTCTGTGCTGCTGCCACAGGAGTTACACACAATGGAGTCAGGTCCCTGTCCCTGTCCACATCCCTGCTGAGCCCAGGGGCAGCTTGGGGGCATTGGATGTTTCTGGGCACCCAAATCTCTGGTCTCCAGCAGGCTCCATTGTCCCCAGACACCCAGTGGGACAAGGTTCCAGTGTATTTCCAGTGGGTTCCAGATTTCCCTATGTGTGCTAAAGGGTTGCTCAATGTCCCTGCAGTGTTCACGGCCTGAGCGTGTGGCAGCAGGAACGAGGGGAGGTGACGGTCCCCTGCGGCCTTCCCAGACTGGGCACAGGAGCTGGAGCCACAGCCAGAGGGCCCCAGGACTGAACATGTTGGGGCACTGAGATAATACAGGACAGGATGGGAGAGACCCTGGGCACCTCTCCTCCTTGCTGCCCCCCTGTGTCTCCTGGCATGGGGAGGCAGCAGGACCCCCGGCCAGCTCGGGTGAAGGCCACGGGGAGGCTGGGCCAGGAAAGATTGCGCAGAGCCAGGGACACAGCAGGGCCGAGCCCCGGCTGGGCTGGAGCCAAGCCCGACCCCAAGGGCATGCAGCCCAAGCAGGGCTGGCAGGGGAGGACAGCAGGGGAGGGACTTGCCCCAGCACTGCATAAAAAGCCCCCGCAGGGCCAGGGAGCAGGGAGCCTGTGAGAAGAGCCCAGAGCAGCAGTGCCAGAGCTGTCGGAGAAGGGCCATGGAGCAGTACTTCTCAGCCACGCAGAAGATGGAGCAGGAGGTGATGTTCCCCAGCCTGCTGCGAGGGGTCTTCCCGCAGGAGGAGGGGGCAGCCCCGGCTGCCGAGAGCCGCACGGACCTCTACGAGCGCTACCAGCTCCTCAAGGCCATCAAGCCCATGGTGGAGAAAGGCCTGGCCTCTGTGGGTGACCAGAGCCCCAGCGGTGCCGACACCGATGACGACACATCCTTGGACAGCAACGGGCCCGAGGATGCCCAGCTGGAGAGGCGCCTGTCCCAGCACCTGACTGGCCTGCAGCAGGTCCTCACCCACCTCACCAGGGACACCAACGCCCTGACCCGCAGGTACAGCCAGATCCTGGAGCAGATCAACCTCAGCGAGGGGCAGCCCAGCTGGTGACCCTGGCCAGGCCACCAGGTAAGACCTGGGGACATGCAGAGTCCAGGGGCAGCAAGGCAGTGTGTGGCCTCCCTGTTGGGAGAGGGGCCCAGCAGTGCAGGGGTGGGGACATGCTGGGAAGGGCCTTGGAATGCGGGCTGTCCCCTCAGCTGGGAGTGGATACCCTCTCCATGCTGGAGGAGGGAATCCTGCCCATTGCTCGGTGCAGAGACTGCAGGGCTTCGGGGTCTGTGGACTCAGGGTTGGTGGTCCTTGTGTGCCCTGGGATGATCCTTGGAGTTAAGGAATGCTGCTGTTGCAGGACAGGTGCTGGTGTCAGGAAGCACAAGACGTCCCCGTGGCTGACCACTGCAGGCTCTCCCCAGTCCCGCTGGCATTCCCCGCTCCGTGGCAGCTGATGGGATCTCCTGGCACCGGCACCGGAGATGGCTGTGACCACTGCAGAACCAGATGGTGCCTTATCCTCAGGAAGAAGCATCCAGATGTGCTGGCACGGCCGTTGGAAGAGCTGCAGGCTCGTGGCCTCCTCTTTATTTTCAAAGAGTGGCAGCAAGTTGGGAATGTTGTGATGTGGCTCCGACCTCCCACAGCCCCTGGAGATTGCCAAGCCCTTTTCCAGCTGGTACCTGGACTCCAAGGGCATTCCCCCTGTTTTTGCTAATAAAAGAATCCCTGGGAAGCCAGTGTTGTCAGTGTGCTGCTTTCACTCATGGAGTGCCCCAGGGACACTGGCAGAGGGACACTGGCCCTGCAGGGTGGGATCTTTCCAGGACCATGCTGGGGAATGTGAACGGGATAAAGAATCCCAGATCTGTGAGATTAGTTGGGTTGGAAGGGATCTTCGGACACCACCTAGTGCAATGCCCTGCTGTGTGCTGGGACATCTTGCTCTAGACCAGGTGGCTCAGGACTGTGTTGATACTCAGAGCCTGTGCAAACTCACTGGATGACCTGTTCCTTTGTGTCACCAGCCTCAGGCTGAAATTTTTCTTCCTTTTGTTCACAGCAACACCACAAAAGCTGATGCTTGATTTCAGTGCACAAAAAATGTGGGTCTGCCCAGCACTCAGTCCAGCCATGCAACAGTGAGGGGCAGCAGAGCTGTAGGTCTCAGCACCTCTAGGCAGCAGCCTCCCCACCATGCCAGCCCCATGTCCAGACACCCCAGCCTTGGGATACACTGGAGATTCCCATCTCCTCTCTCCTGATCAGGCCATTTCTCTCAGCTGCTGACACCAGTCTGGCTTTGGCTTGTCCTGCCCCAGCGTGGGCAGCAGGGACAGGGTCTGCAGCCAGCTGTGGGCGTGTGAACTGCTGAGGAGACTGCGGACACTGGAGGAGGCGGCTGAGACCAGACCCAGAAGTGCCCTCTCTGAAAGGGTCCTGGCCAGGATCAAGGTGGAACAAGGACAGTTCTGAGGGATTTGGGACAACCAGAGTCATGGGAGATGTGTCAGCAGGAGGCACTGGGGATGATACACAGTCATTTGGCGACACATGAGGTGACATTTCCCCTCTCCTCGGCCGTGGCCTGGCCTGGGCTCCCCAGGATGATGGTGAGTTGAGCACAGGTTTCCCAAACATCAGCTCTAGGGCCACAGAGACTCAATGAGCTCACTGCACCAGCACCCAGGCGTCCTGCTTTTCTAGGAAAGCAGCTGCCAGTCAGCAAGTCAATGAGAATCTCCATTGTATCCCAAAACTGGCATGCCTGGATATGGAGCTATGGAATTCAGGGAGGCTTCTTTCCAGAGGTGGTGAGACCTGCAGCTCTGCTGCTCCTCACTGCTGCATGACTGGGCAGAGTGTTGGAAAGATTCACGCTTTGCTGTGCACAGGTATCAGCTTTTCTGGTGCCGTTAAAAATGGGAACACACTCCTGGTGCTAAAGTGATTTCAGCATTTATTCTAATAAGGTCTAAAGCTTAGGGGGGCTGTGAGTTGAGCAGGAGTGTTACACTAGAGAATGCCTCAGTGCCGACGCTGGATCTACTTCCTTTCTTGAGCAGCGATGCTCCCAATGTTCCAGATGGAGCAGCACAGATTCATTGGCTCGGATAACCCTTTTCTTAAAATTTATTTTAATCCTCTGGATGGGTTTCTGTTGGGATCCTTCATTTGCATGAAGGTTTAAGGCACTTGATTGGCCCACTACAGTTCTGTCCTGGCTGGTTCCGTTTGCTTGGGTGGTGATGCACGTTACTTAGGTGTAATATGGTACATTGAGTACCGTATTTCTTATGACTACCATTTTATCCCCTTTTACGATATAATAACCAAACTTCTTAACGTACGTGCTTAAGAATTATCAACTATTTTGTAACAGATACTAACGTATTTTGTGTTCATGTTGCTGTCAAGAAAAGGAAGAAACATTTCAGTCTGAGGCTGGTGACACAAAGGAACAGGTTGCCCAGTGAGTTTGCACAGGCCCTGAGCTTCAACACAGTTCTGAGCCACCTGGTCTAGAGCAAGACGTCCCAGCACACAGCAGGGCATTGCACTAGGTGGTGTCTGAAGATCCCTTCCAACACAAACAATCCCACAACTTTGGGATTCTTTGTCCCGTTCACATTCCCCAGCATGGCCCTGGAAAGATCCCACCCTGCAGGGCCAGTGTCCCTCTGCCAGTGTCCCTGGGGCACTCCATGAGTGAAAGCAGCACACTGACAACACTGGCTTCCCAGGGATTCTTTTATTAGCAAAAACAGGGGGAATGCCCTTGGAGTCCAGGTACCAGCTGGAAAAGGGCTTGGCAATCTCCAGGGGCTGTGGGAGGTCGGGGCCACATCACAACATTCCCAACTTGCTGACACTCTTTGAAAATAAAGAGGAGGCCACGAGCCTGCAGCTCTTCCAACGGCTGTGCCAGCACATCTGGATGCTTCTTCCTGAGGATAAGGCATCATCTGGTTCTGTAGTGGTCACAGCCATCTCTGGTGCCGGTGCCGGGAGATCCCATCAGCTGCCACGGAGCGGGGAATGCCAGCGGGACTGGGGAGAGCCTGCAGTGGTCAGCCACGGGGACGTCTTGTGCTTCCTGACACCAGCACCTGTCCTGCAACAGCAGCATTCCTTAACTCCAAGGATCATCCCGGGGCACACAAGGACCACCAACCCTGAGTCCACAGACCCCGAAGCCCTGCAGTCTCTGCACCGAGCAATGGGCAGGGTTCCCTCCTCCAGCATGGAGAGGGTATCCACTCCCAGCTGAGGGGACAGCCCGCATTCCAAGGCCCTTCCCAGCATGTCCCCACCCCTGCACTGATGGGCCCCTCTCCCAACAGGGAGGCCACACACTGCCTTGCTGCCCCTGGACTCTGCATGTCCCCAGGTCTTACCTGGTGGCCTGGCCAGGGTCACCAGCTGGGCTGCCCCTCGCTGAGGTTGATCTGCTCCAGGATCTGGCTGTACCTGCGGGTCAGGGCGTTGGTGTCCCTGGTGAGGTGGGTGAGGACCTGCTGCAGGCCAGTCAGGTGCTGGGACAGGCGCCTCTCCAGCTGGGCATCCTCGGGCCCGTTGCTGTCCAAGGATGTGTCGTCGTCGGTGTCGGCACCGCTGGGGCTCTGGTCACCCACAGAGGCCAGGCCTTTCTCCACCATGGGCTTGATGGCCTTGAGGAGCTGGTAGCGCTCGTAGAGGTCCGTGCGGCTCTCGGCAGCCGGGGCTGCCCCCTCCTCCTGCGGGAAGACCCCTCGCAGCAGGCTGGGGAACATCACCTCCTGCTCCATCTTCTGCGTGGCTGAGAAGTACTGCTCCATGGCCCTTCTCCTACAGCTCTGGCACTGCTGCTCTGGGCTCTTCTCACAGGCTCCCTGCTCCCTGGCCCTGCGGGGGCTTTTTATGCAGTGCTGGGGCAAGTCCCTCCCCTGCTGTCCTCCCCTGCCAGCCCTGCTTGGGCTGCATGCCCTTGGGGTCGGGCTTGGCTCCAGCCCAGCCGGGGCTCGGCCCTGCTGTGTCCCTGGCTCTGCGCAATCTTTCCTGGCCCAGCCTCCCCGTGGCCTTCACCCGAGCTGGCCGGGGGTCCTGCTGCCTCCCCATGCCAGGAGACACAGGGGGGCAGCAAGGAGGAGAGGTGCCCAGGGTCTCTCCCATCCTGTCCTGTATTATCTCAGTGCCCCAACATGTTCAGTCCTGGGGCCCTCTGGCTGTGGCTCCAGCTCCTGTGCCCAGTCTGGGAAGGCCGCAGGGGACCGTCACCTCCCCTCGTTCCTGCTGCCACACGCTCAGGCCGTGAACACTGCAGGGACATTGAGCAACCCTTTAGCACACATAGGGAAATCTGGAACCCACTGGAAATACACTGGAACCTTGTCCCACTGGGTGTCTGGGGACAATGGAGCCTGCTGGTGACCAGAGATTTGGGTGCCCAGAAACATCCAATGCCCCCAAGCTGCCCCTGGGCTCAGCAGGGGTGTGGACAATGACAGGGACCTGACTCCATGATGTGTAACTCCTGTGGCAGCAGCACAGAGCCATTGCTGCCCCCAGGGGATTGTGGACATGGGTTGCCTGCCACTGTTGAAATTCTGGGAGAGCAAAAGCCACAGCCAGGGCACCAGACAGCATTGCCTGTCCCTCCATGTCCCTGTGGAGTGTGGCAAACATGAAAAGTGGTTCTGTTTCTGGAAAGGCTGCTGTGGGGTACCTGGTTCCTTTTGCAACCCTTGGTGCTGGCAGCTCTCCCTCTGTGCCCCTGTATCCCAGCACTGCCACGCACCCTTTGCCCACCCTTTCCCCACCTGTCCTGGCCACCCCTCTTGTCCCTTTGCTTGTGTCCTGGCATCTCTTTGTGCCCTGCCATGGGGCCCATTGCTGCACCAAGGAGTGTGGGTGCTGCTGGCCCCGTGCAGGTGCCAGACAGAGCCTTGGCCACATCAGGGCACCTGCAGAGCTTCCTGGAGGTGCAGGCACATCACAGTGCTCTGGGGACACAAGGACACAGGAGATGCTTTGCCCTCCTGCTCCCCCCAGTGCCTCACAACCTGCTCATAGTGAGGATGGCAAAATGTTTGGGGGTGACAGTGGCTCAGCAGATTCTGATGGCTCTCCAGCTCCTTATCCTTGGGACATGAATAATTGCCAAATCTGTGCCTCTGGGGACCCAGAAAGGGAGAAGAGGAGCAGTGGGTTCAGGTCTGGGGAGGAGAAGCCAGGTGGCAGATTGGGCACCTGGCTGGGCTAGGAGGGGACAGTGGGAGAGCTGCCAACAATGAGGGTTGCAAAATTGGGGAAGTAATCTGTGGCCTTTCCCAAAATAGAACCAATTCCTCCAATTGCCTCATACTGCAAGATAAGAAAGGACAGGAGTCCTGGCCATTGACCCGCCATGGCCTCTGCTCCAGGATGGGGTGGTGGGTGTGAAGGTGGCACCATCTGTGCTGCAGCGTGGGCCATGAAAGTTCAGTGCCATGGATGCAGTTCCCCTGGTGGCATTTGGTCCCATCTCTGTCCCCATCGCATGTCCTCATGACCCGTTGTCCTGGTTCAGGGCACATATGGGAGAGAACCCCCAAAGGGGCCCCTCTAGGAGAGCAGATTCAATTGGTCCCTCCCCACAACTGGTTTGGGAGGAAATACCACCTTGGCGAAAAGTGGAAAAAACCTGTTTATTAAACAATAAAACCTAAACAATGTTAAACAATAAAACCCCTTGCTGCTCCAAAAGAGATGACAAACTCAGAAAAGTCCCCTCCCCGGGTTGCAGCTCAGCTCACTCAGTCTCTTCTCAGTCCCTCAGGCGCTGGAAATGCCGCGGCCCAGGCCCGGCCCGGTGGGCCCCAGGTGTGAGCTGCCGGTGCCCTGCTGGTGTTCAGGCCCGAGCAGGTTTGAACAGGTCCAAAGAAAATGGGAAAAAAACCCCACAGTCCAGGGAACTTCTTTGCCTCAGCTAGCCAAAACTAACTAAAGCAAAGGAGAACTCTGTCCCACTGTCTGTCCATCTGCAGACAACACAGTCCAGGGGCAGGAAGGTGGAGGAGTGAGTGCAGTGTCTGAAAACAAACTGCTGCTTCTTCTCTCCCCCTTCACTCTCTGCAACAAGTCCTAAAGGTGCAAAGCTTATTATTCAGCATAAACAGAACAAGACAACTGGAGATAAAAGCATCATATAGACAAGCCAGGACACCCATGCAGGATTCCATGCAGCAGAGCACTGCCAGGGTGATGTCCCACACCAGTGTCTGCTGCCCTGTTCAGGCTGGCATTCATGGGCAGAGCCTGCTCAGTGTCCCTGGAGTGTTCACATCCTGAGTGCACGGCAGCGAGGAGTGGGGCAGGTGACATTCCCAGCAGCACCAGTGCCTGCAGCCTGGACACACCAGGGCACAGGAGGTGGTGCCGCTCCCACAGGACCCCAGAACTGAACATGGTGGGGGGTTGAGATAGGATAGGAAAGGACAGGAGAGAACCTGGGCACCCCTCCTCATTGTCAGCCCTGGCTCCTGGCCCAGGCGCCCTGAGGCCTGTCCTGTGCCTGACCTGGCTTGGGGGTCCCAGCGCATCAACCCCACTCCATGGCTGGTCAATGGCCAGGACTCCTGTCCCCTCTTATCTTGCAGTATGTGGCAATTGGAGGAATTGGTTCTATTTTGGGAAAGGCCACATGCTCCTTCCCCAATTTTGCAACCCTCAGTGTTGGCAGCTCTCCCACTGTCCCCTCCTGCTGTCCCCTCCTAGCCCAGCCAGGTGCCCATTCTGCCACCTGGCCTCTCCCCCTCAGACCTGAACCCACTGCTCCTCTTCTCCCTTTCTGGGTGCTCCTGGCATCCTGGGCTGCCCTGTGCTGCACTGAGGTTTGCACACACTGGCAGCCCCACGCTCCCAGGACTTCTGGGCCACCATGGAGCTTCCTGAAGGTTCAGAGACATCATAGTGTCCCCCCAGAGTAGCCTCAGGGTAGGACACATCTGTCCCGGGGCTGGAGCTTCACTGTGGATATCAGGATTCTAGCCCTGCTGGCAGCTCAGTCCCACTCAGCTGCTCTGTCACTCCCCCCAGGTGGGAAGGGGGAGACAATCAGGGAGGGTAAAAGAGAGAAAAGTCATGGGTAGAAATGAAGACAGCTCCACAGGAAAAGCAAAAGCTGCACAAGTAAGCAAAGCAAAAGAAGGAACTCATTGGTTCACCCCTTCCCATTGGCACTCAGGTGTTCAGTCCCCTGCAGGAGAGCAGGGCTCCACTGCGTGTCATGGTGACCTGGCAGGACGACTGCTGTCACTCTGACTGTGCCCCTCTTCCTTCTGCTCCCAGCTCCATACGCTGAGCATGGTGCCACTCTCCCTTCCCTTGGTGCCACAGAGGGATAAGACAGGAGGATGTGCCCGGGATGGTACAGAGACACTTGGGGACACATGTGGTGGCACGACCTGCACTCTGAGCTGAGGCTGGGACTGGGGCAGGACCCGCCAGGAGGGCCACAGGTGAGGGCTAAGCTTGCCCAGTCTGGGGGTCTGTGGCAGCAGAGACCTGAGGACATCAGTGCAGCTCCTGGGGGCCCTGCTGGTCCTGAGCAGCCTCCCCAGGGCCCCAAGCCAGGGCTGGGCACGCCAGTTCAGCTCAGCCCAAACCCAGCCATGCTACACACCCGTGGTGGCTGTGCTGTGCTCCAAGCGCAGTCCTTGTCCTCCTGCTCCTGACATCCCTGCTGGCAGTGGAAGCTCCCAAGCTGTACCCAGCTTCCCTGTGGACTCTGTGAGATTTTCTGTCCCACGTTTGCCTAACAGGGTCCTCAAAGGCACGGAGAGGATTTGGCAATTATTCATGTTCCAAGGATAAAGAGTTGGAGAGCAATTGGCATCTGCTGAGCCTGTGTCACCCCCAAACATTTTGCCATCCTCACTATGAGCAGGTTGTGAGGCACTGGGGGGAGCAGGAGGGCAAAGCATCCCCTGTGTCCCTGTGTCCCCAGAGCCCTGTGATGTGCCTGCACCTCCAGGAAGCTCTGCAGGTGCCCTGATGTGGCCAAGGCTCTGTCTGGCACCTGCACGGGGCCAGCAGCACCCACACTCCTTGGTGCAGCAATGGGCCCCATGGCAGGGCACAAAGAGATGCCAGGACACAAGCAAAGGGACAAGAGGGGTGGCCAGGACAGGTGGGGAAAGGGTGGGCAAAGGGTGCGTGGCAGTGCTGGGATACAGGGGCACAGAGGGAGAGCTGCCAGCACCAAGGGTTGCAAAAGGAACCAGGTACCCCACAGCAGCCTTTCCAGAAACAGAACCACTTTTCATGTTTGCCACACTCCACAGGGACATGGAGGGACAGGCAATGCTGTCTGGTGCCCTGGCTGTGGCTTTTGCTCTCCCAGAATTTCAACAGTGGCAGGCAACCCATGTCCACAATCCCCTGGGGGCAGCAATGGCTCTGTGCTGCTGCCACAGGAGTTACACATCATGGAGTCAGGTCCCTGTCATTGTCCACACCCCTGCTGAGCCCAGGGGCAGCTTGGGGGCATTGGATGTTTCTGGGCACCCAAATCTCTGGTCTCCAGCAGGCTCCATTGTCCCTAGACACCCAGTGGGACAAGGTTCCAGTGTATTTCCAGTGGGTTCCAGATTTCCCTATGTGTGCTAAAGGGTTGCTCAATGTCCCTGCAGTGTTCACGGCCTGAGCGTGTGGCAGCAGGAACAAGGGGAGGTGACGGTCCCCTGCGGCCTTCCCAGACTGGGCACAGGAGCTGGAGCCACAGCCAGAGGGCCCCAGGACTGAACATGTTGGGGCACTGAGATAATACAGGACAGGATGGGAGAGACCCTGGGCACCTCTCCTCCTTGCTGCCCCCCTGTGTCTCCTGGCATGGGGAGGCAGCAGGACCCCCGGCCAGCTCGGGTGAAGGCCACAGGGAGGCTGGGCCAGGAAAGATTGCGCAGAGCCAGGGACACAGCAGGGCCGAGCCCCGGCTGGGCTGGAGCCAAGCCCGACCCCAAGGGCATGCAGCCCAAGCAGGGCTGGCAGGGGAGGACAGCAGGGGAGGGACTTGCCCCAGCACTGCATAAAAAGCCCCCGCAGGGCCAGGGAGCAGGGAGCCTGTGAGAAGAGCCCAGAGCAGCAGTGCCAGAGCTGTAGGAGAAGGGCCATGGAGCAGTACTTCTCAGCCACGCAGAAGATGGAGCAGGAGGTGATGTTCCCCAGCCTGCTGCGAGGGGTCTTCCCGCAGGAGGAGGGGGCAGCCCCGGCTGCCGAGAGCCGCACGGACCTCTACGAGCGCTACCAGCTCCTCAAGGCCATCAAGCCCATGGTGGAGAAAGGCCTGGCCTCTGTGGGTGACCAGAGCCCCAGCGGTGCCGACACCGACGACGACACATCCTTGGACAGCAACGGGCCCGAGGATGCCCAGCTGGAGAGGCGCCTGTCCCAGCACCTGACTGGCCTGCAGCAGGTCCTCACCCACCTCACCAGGGACACCAACGCCCTGACCCGCAGGTACAGCCAGATCCTGGAGCAGATCAACCTCAGCGAGGGGCAGCCCAGCTGGTGACCCTGGCCGGCCACCAGGTAAGACCTGGGGACATGCAGAGTCCAGGGGCAGCAAGGCAGTGTGTGGCCTCCCTGTTGGGAGAGGGGCCCAGCAGTGCAGGGGTGGGGACATGCTGGGAAGGGCCTTGGAATGGGGGCTGTCCCCTCAGCTGGGAGTGGATACCCTCTCCATGCTGGAGGAGGGAACCCTGCCCATTGCTCGGTGCAGAGACTGCAGGGCTTCGGGGTCTGTGGACTCAGGGTTGGTGGTCCTTGTGTGCCCTGGGATGATCCTTGGAGTTAAGGAATGCTGCTGTTGCAGGACAGGTGCTGGTGTCAGGAAGCACAAGACGTCCCCGTGGCTGACCACTGCAGGCTCTCCCCAGTCCCGCTGGCATTCCCCGCTCCGTGGCAGCTGATGGGATCTCCCGGCACCGGCACCGGAGATGGCTGTGACCACTGCAGAACCAGATGGTGCCTTATCCTCAGGAAGAAACATCCAGATGTGCTGGCACAGCCATTGGAAGAGCTGCAGGCTCGTGGCCTCCTCTTTATTTTCAAAGAGTGGCAGCAAGTTGGGAATGTTGTGATGTGGCCCCGACCTCCCACAGCCCCTGGAGATTGCCAAGCCCTTTTCCAGCTGGTACCTGGACTCCAAGGGCATTCCCCCTGTTTTTGCTAATAAAAGAATCCCTGGGAAGCCAGTGTTGTCAGTGTGCTGCTTTCACTCATGGAGTGCCCCAGGGACAGTGGCAGAGAGACACTGGCCCTGCAGGGTGGGATCTTTCCAGGGCCATGCTGGGGAATGTGAATGGGACAAAGAATCCCAGATCTGTGGGATTGTTTGTGTTGGAAGGGATCTTCAGACACCACCTAGTGCAATGCCCTGCTGTGTGCTGGGACATCTTGCTCTAGACCAGGTGGCTCAGGACTGTGTTGATACTCAGGGCCTGTGCAAACTCACTGGATGACCTGTTCCTTTGTGTCACCAGCCTCAGGCTGAAATGTTTCTTCCTTTTGTTGACAGCAACACCACAAAAGCTGATGCTTGATTTCAGTGCACAAAAAATGTGGGTCTGCCCAGCACTCAGTCCAGCCATGCAACAGTGAGGGGCAGCAGAGCTGTAGGTCTCAGCACCTCTAGGCAGCAGCCTCCCCACCATGCCAGCCCCATGTCCAGACACCCCAGCCTTGGGATACTCTGGAGATTCCCATCTCCTCTCTCCTGATCAGGCCATTTCTCTCAGCTGCTGACACCAGTCTGGCTTTGGCTTGTCCTGCCCCAGCGTGGGCAGCAGGGACAGGGTCTGCAGCCAGCTGTGGGCGTGTGAACTGCTGAGGAGACTGCGGACACTGGAGGAGGCAGCTGAGAGCTGAGGCCAGACCCAGGAGTGCCCTCTCTGAAAGGGTCCTGGCCAGGATCAAGGTGGAACAAGGACAGTTCTGAGGGGTTTGGGACAACCAGAGTCATGGGAGATGTGTCAGCAGGAGGCACTGGGGATGATACACAGTCATTTGGCGACACATGAGGTGACATTTCCCCTCTCCTCGGCCATGGCCTGGCTCCCCAGGATGATGGTGAGTTGAGCACAGGTTTCCCAAACACCAGTTTGAGGCCACAGAGATCCAAGTAGCTCACTGCACCAGCACCCAGGCGTCCTGCTTTTCTAGGAAAGCAGCTGCCAGTCAGCAAGTTCCCCAAATGAGGGCAAACAGAATTCTCTCCAGCCAGAGGGAGGATTTCAGAGCTGATCTGCTCTCTGTGTCTCTCTTCAGCCTGGGCAATGTTGCAGTCTTGTCTTATCCCGAGGAAACGGAGCATGAGGGGCATACTGGGAGAGACCTGGGCCATCCGCATTGCGATGGCACCTCTGGCTGGGACATGATGGAGCTCTGGCTGTGGAGCTCTCTGGTCTCTATGCTGATTGCTGAGGCTGGTGTTGAACCATAAGGAATGGATGGAGACTGGTTCCTGGTGAGGAGAGGACCACGGAGAGGGTGATGTCCCTCTGGTGGTTTATCTGGCTGTTGCTCAAGGATGGGATCTGTGTTCCCTGGAGAGCACAGCTGGCTGTGCTGGTTTAGGAAGCTGTGGAGTTAATTTTCTTTTCTCATTTCTGTACTGCCACTCTGGTGTAGGGACTGCAGCACATGGAAACTTGGGAGGAGATACTGGTGGGATAACTGATCTCAGCCAACGCAAGGGACATTTCAGACTATATGACATCAGTATATCAAGTGTGGGGAAGAAGTGAGCCACACATGGAATGATGGCCTTTGTCTTCTGAGATCAGCATTACCTGTGATGGACCCTACAGTCCTGGGGATTGCTGAACATGCACCTGCCCCTGGGAAGTGGTGAATGAATTCCTTGCTTTGCTCTGTTTGCATGCATGGCTTTTGCTTTCCCTATTACATTGGTTTTATTTAAGCCCACATCTTTTCTCGTTCTTGCCCTTGATTGTCTCTCTGATCCTGCTGGTGGGGCAGTGAGTGAGTGGCTGTGCGGGCCTTAGTGGCTGGCTGGGGTCACAGCGAGGGACACCTGCTGTCCCCTGCAGCCATGGCTTTGGGCTTGGGCAGCGCTCAGCAGCTGGAGAGGCTCGTGGTGCCCCAGGGAAGTGTCACAGAGGACATGGGGTGAAGGTCCGACCACGGCTGTTGAGCATGACCAGTGGGAGATGCAGGATGTCCCCAGAGGCCGGTGACCTGGGGCAGCTGGAAGGGCTTGCTGACGTCTTGTGGGCCGCTTGCATCCCCCAGAACCCGTGGGCCTCTCTCTGGGAGCCGCTGTCCCTGCAGCTGGCTCCGAGCCCGGTGTGCCACAGGAACCTTCTGCCTGCTCTGATTGCAGGGCATTGCACCACGCTGCCCCAGGGATGTGCCAAGGCCTGACGGGGCCCTGCTGCTGGCCACAGCTGGTGAGAGGTTTCTGCCCTGGTCCCAGGGGGATAGATGTTGGCAGACAGGGCAGATCAGGCATCCTGGCGTGGCAGGGGGTGCTGGCTCTGTACCCACACTGTTCTGGCCAGCACGGGGAAAGATCTTCTTCCTGATTGTTGAAAAAAATCAGAGTAGCAGCACTTCCTTTAAATCTGTTTAGGGACATCATATCCATGAGAGAGCAGTGACCTGGCACTGGGCTCAGTGGGAGGAAGAAAAGAGATAAAGCACAGTTTTGACCCAAAATATTGAATGAGTAAAAAACCCTAAATTCCATTTTCTAACCAGTCCCAGACATCCTAATCACAAATCCTGCCCAGCCCCAATAATGGGGGGCTGCCAGTTCCCTTCCCTTCCCACAGGGCACGTTCCCTGCCTGAACACCCTTGCCTTTCAATTTTTGTGTTGCTCTGGCCTTATCTGTACCCCTGGCTGCTGCCTACCATTTTCGTCAGCAGATACTGGGGGAACGCACCCCACAAATTCACACCTGCTCACCCCTGGTCTGGCTCTGTGGTCAGGCAATGTGGCTGTAAGCCAGCAAGGTGTGCTCAGGGCAAAGGCAGTGGAGGGAGAGCATCATTCCTATCTGCTCAGCCCTGATGAGGCCTCACCTGGAGTGCTGTGTCCAGTTCTGGTCTTTCTGGTACAAGAGAGACATGGACATACTGGAGAGTAAAGCGCCACAAAGGTGCAGAAGAGAAGGAGTATCTTCCATATGAGGAAAGGCTGAGAGAGCTGGTGGTGTCCATATTAGGAAAGAGAAGACTGAGAAAGTTGTGATCAGTGTTTGTAAAGATGTGATGGCGGTCAAGAGATTACTCCAGAATCGTCCTACTGGTCTTCAGTGACAAGACAGGAAAAGAGTGGCAGGCACAAACTGAAACACAAAATAAATCTCATCTAAACATGAGAAGAAAACCTTTCTTTTTTTCCTAAAACTGAAGGTGCTCAAACACTGACACAGGGTACCCAGAAAGGGGGTGGAATCTTCATTCTCAGAGATATCCAATGGTCCCATTGTTGACCTTGCTTGAGCAGTTGTTGAAGCAGATTGTCTCCAGAGGTGCCTTCCACCCTCTCCAGCACTGACTCTATCTCTGTCCCTGCCTCTTATCCCCTTTGCTGCCAGCCCAGGAGCTGGCTGCAGGCTGCTCACAGCACCTGACGAGGAGGATGCTCTGCCAGGCCAGGGAGGAGGTTGGAATACTCCAAAGCAGGGCTGCTTTGGGGTGGGCCCCACAGTCTCTGACTCTTGTCATTGCCCCTCCAAGGACCCTCCTTCAGACTTGGAACTTTCATGTTTCTCCTCAGCTGACAACTTCTGAATTTTAAAAGTACCTTTTCTAACTCCCTAGTCACTTTTAAATCCTACTGCTGGCCATATTACTCCTTTATAAGCAGTTTGGGGGAAGCACCTTCAGACAAGTATCACCTGTTCATTATCACGTTCTTTTAGCAGCATTGCTCTCTAGGCCAGCTGCCACAGTTGGGCTGGGTGAGACCCACCAGACCAGCACAGAAGGTGGTGAGTTTTCAGGCAGAGCACATAAGAAATTCACCTTCTCTGGATAAACCCACCACTTGTTCTCCTTCTCCACTCCTCAAAACTGCCCAGATCAAGGCAGCTTTCCCATGGTGCTGCCTGCAACCTGTCTGCCCTGGGGGAAGGAGGAAGGCACCACCCTGGGCCTCCAGCAGTGGTAAGGACAGTGGTGACAGGGCAGGATTGGAAAGTACCTGGCAGACCCCAGGCACCTCCTCACCACCACACTCAGAGCACAGGGATGCAGTGGGACCCCTGGCCAGCTCAGGCAAAGGCCACGGGGAGGCTCAGAAGAGATTGCACAGAGCCAGGGACATGGTGTAGCTAAGTCCCAGCTGAGCTAGAGCCAAGTGCAGCCCCGTGGCCATCCAGCCCAAGCAGGGCTGGCAGGGGAGGACAGCAGGGGAGGGACTTGCCCCAGCACTGCATAAAAAGCCCCCGCAGGGCCAGGGAGCAGGGAGCCTGTGAGAAGAGCCCAGAGCAGCAGTGCCAGAGCTGTAGGAGAAGGGCCATGGAGCAGTACTTCTCAGCCACGCAGAAGATGGAGCAGGAGGTGATGTTCCCCAGCCTGCTGCGAGGGGTCTTCCCGCAGGAGGAGGGGGCAGCCCCGGCTGCCGAGAGCCGCACGGACCTCTACGAGCGCTACCAGCTCCTCAAGGCCATCAAGCCCATGGTGGAGAAAGGCCTGGCCTCTGTGGGTGACCAGAGCCCCAGCGGTGCCAACACAGACCCAGCCTTAGATGAGGGTGCAGACAGCAATCTGGAAGAACGCCTGTCCCATCATGTCAATGGCTTGCAGCAAGTTCTGACAGACCTCACCAAAAACACCAAGGCCCTGACCCGGAGGTACAGCCAGATCCTGGAGCAGATCAACCTTAGTGAAGATCAGTCCAGCTCTTGAGCCTGCACTTCCCATCTCTGAGGTAAGAGCTTGGGGACATGCAGTACCAAGGAAGAGCTGGCTGAGGGGTAACATGCTTTGTCCTCATGCCCAAACAGCTGTGTGGTGTTATAATGTTTGCATCACACCCCCAAATCCCAGGAGTTCTGAGTCTGCACTTCATTGCTGAAGAGAAACATCCTCCCGGATTTGTCTTTCTCAATTGCCATTGGTGCAAGGTGTGTCAGCAAACAAAGGCAACTCCGTGAGCTCCACGCTGTCCCCAAGGCTCCTCAGTTTGCCACACAGGCAATGTCTTTCTGCTGCTGGCCAGACACTAATGATCCCAGGGACAAAAGAGATGGGTGGTTGAAATACTGTGACTGGACTCCAGGAGCTGCCAGACACTGGTGCTTCAGTTATTTACCTTTTTTCTCTGGTGGAAAATACAGCAGTCATTTTTAGGCAGGAGTTTGGCACTTTCAGGTTTCCAAATATCTAACTTTGGCACACCACCTGCAAATAGCTCAGACACTTCAGTCTTCCCCTAGCCTGAAAAGCAAAACCATTCTCCATGTTGGTGGGACTTTCATCCCCTGAGGCCCCTTGGGGAGACATCCTCATGATCCATTAAAGATGGGGCTCATGGCCAAGGTCATTGTAGTGAAATGGGGAGTGTAGAAAAATAATAACAACAACAGAGGGCATTAACAGGACTTTACCCTTATTTAGGAAGACAGCCAGACAGGAATGAGGACATCCTGACCATGTGTGTTATCCCCACAGGGTCTGTTCTCCAAGTCCAGTGGCACTTCTCCTGAGTCAAGTCCCACTGAGGAGCGTCCTTTGTGGGCAGCACAGAGCTTGGCTGTCTGCCTGCTGGGTGCTGTCTGTACCATCTGACTTGTCCTGTGCCCGATCCTGCTGGCAAACTTCCTGCTTCGTTTCTCTCCTGTCCTAGGGGGATTTCTGCGGGGCAGAAATGAGTGGTTTGTGTTCTTGCTTTGTAGAAGGCATCTGTAACTTTGAAGGGATGCTTTTTTCTGTGTGTGCCTAAACCCCTCCAAACCATTCTCTTTGGAAATGTAAATAAAATGCAAAGCCTTGTGCAGATGTGTCCTGTGTTTCCTACGAGCTGTCACTTCTGTCAAACTACCGTCCCCCGGTACATGAGGGTGAAGGACCTTGGCCACCAAGGCCACGCTTCAGTGCAGGGAGATGAGCTGGGTTTCTTTGGCAGGGCTTTGAGATGAATGTTCCCCCAGCTCTCTGTCTCTCCCACCTTACAAAACCTCAGTGTAATCCTGCCATCATTCTGTGCTTGGAGCCGAATCCCAACCTGCTCCCCAGCATCCTTCTTTCCCTCCCACAACATCCCCTTCTCTCCTGGATTCCCAGCACCATGTCCTCTCCTGTGAACAACCTGTTGGAATCCTCAGAAGCTCCAGCAAAACAGGTGAGGCAGTTCTGTTCCTCCTTGCTTGGTCATGACATACTCCAGAGCTGGGGACAGAGGAGGTGGGGATGCTCAGCTGGAGTAGGAAGGCAGGACCTTGCTCACTTCTGATCCCTGTGAACTGTGGGGAAACTAGGACAAAGCCCTCACTGAGTGGGTGGACAGGAGCTACAAGCTCTTCACAGGACAAGTTGGGTCCCACCTCCAAGTGACTCATTCCCTCCCAGACACACCACCCTTAGGAAATCCTGCTGAGCTGGGCACTAGAGGAAAGTGCCCCCTTGCCTGTTCAGGACATTTTTAAAAAATCTCAGCTGTTGAAATAGTGCTCCTTTGGCTGAACAGTGGTTCTCCATCAACTTTCCACTTTTGATTATAAAACTGCAGATCTCTGAGCATCTATGGTGAGAGAAGGATTGCCACCAAGCCCTGTGCTGCAGGCTCTGGTTGTGTTGTTCATGTTGCTACAGATGCTCTCTGAATCTGCCGTATCACGAAAGTGAAATAACATCCTTCAGGCTGAAATCAGAGACTCATCAGCTCCAAAAGCCTCCATCTAAAATGAGCAGATATTCTGCAGATGGTATGCCCGTTTCCTCCCTCACCTCCAGGCAGCTCCATGCCTTGCTCATATATTCACGTTGACCCCTTTAGCGGGGTCCTGATTGCTCGGCAGCAAGTGAAGATCCACAGCACTCTAAAAGGAAGACAAGAGCAGGACCTTCCTGCCTTGCTTTTATTTTAGCGAATCTCTAATTACACAGAAAATAAAAGAGAAAAATTGTTGTGCTGTTTAACAGTGGAATGTACTGTGGCAGCTGAGATCTCAGATACAAGCCTTCAGCCGTGCATCCTGAGAAGGTGGGTGGAGCTGATAAATGGCTGGAAGGCACCAGTTAGGAATGCTGACAGTGTTTGCACAGCACATGGTGTTTGATTTAGGAGTGGTTCTTGAATCGCTGAGTCTCTTAAACAGAGGCTGACAATTCAACATATTAAAGAATAAAAACTTGATAAATACTTTTATGGATAGTACTATTTTCCAAACTGATGCACAGTCACAGAATCACAGAGTGGTTTAGGTTGGAAGGGACCTTAAAGATCTCCCAGTTCCAAACCCCCTTGCCATGGGCAGAGATGTAACCTACTGGGTCAGTTTCATCAAGGCCCCATCCAACCTAACCTTGAACACTTCAATGGGTGGGGCAGCCATAACTTCTCTGGGCAATCTGTGTCAGTGCCTCATCACTCTCTGAGTAAATGTATGTATCAGCACAGAGATGTTCCAGCTCATGTTATATAAATATTTATACAATTTTCAAAAAGCACATATTTATTCCCCACAAAGCCACCATCAAGTTATTTTTCTTTGGTAGAACCAAATTTCTAAGCACTAATATGATTATTTTTATGATTCATATTGTAGTTGCTCCTCCAAGGTCCAGGCACAGGCTAATTCTTTCATGAAAATACAGGGAAAGGATGGTCCCTGCCTGAAAGAACTTACAGGCTTGGAAATATCCCTTTTACATAAAATAAAAACTGTCGGCAGAGGAACCAGACCAGTATGTTCATCACACTGAGGACAAGCCATGGTTGGTGTGGCAGTAGAAGAGAGTTGTGGACTCTCTGAGCTGGCAACTATTCCTTTTGCTAAAGTGGTAAGGATTTCTGTTGTGGAATTGAATGCCATTAGCCACCCTTGATTCTGATTTGGGGAAATCTCTCAGATGGGCAAGGTAAACTCATCTACTGCCCTTCACCCTGCCTGAGTGAAAAGCTTGTGTGAGCACAGAGGTGATGGTTCACCCATCTTTTCAGCTCTGCAGCTGCAGAAGGAAAGGTTACCACCTCCAGCATTGAAGACATGGTGGATGTGAACTCTGTCAGCTATATCCAGGATATGATCTGAAACATCTACATAAGTCAGCCCAAAGAATGGGATTTGCAGCCCTTAGAGGTCCGGGACACACAGATCTTCCAGGTCTCCTTGTTTTCCAGTAAGCATTAATCTTTTAAAATTTATTGCAAGTCACAAAATCTGGGGTCCCAAGCAGACATCACTGGTGCATCCAGCACTACCAGTTCTGCTGGTCTGGTAAAGGGAAAATTCAAGCATTTCTATTCAAAGCAGCAGAGATAACTCAGACAGAGGTTATCATTGAGGATCCCTGAGGATGCTTAAGAGAACCAAAAGCAAAATGTAAGATGGGTTCAATGATAGGTTTACCCAAATGCACAAAGCATTCATGAGTCTGGGCCCAGTTTGAGGGAGCCTTTCATGAGAACAGGCTTCAAGGGAAGTGAATCAATCTAAATTCTAACTGGTTTTCCCTCTGTGCCTCAAGCTCCTGCTCAGATCAATGCTGTCTTCTGAGAGGATACAGATCCAGCAAAACTCCTGGGGTATTCAAAAGCAAGAAAGCTGGTGTCCATGAGCACAATGCAGATTTTGTGCAAATTATTTCCTTATATACCATACTGACAATTTTCATAATTAACATCTTCCCCAGGAAGATTTTTAGGAAGTGTTGTATTTGTCTGAGCTTTTTCTTTTGGTTGCTGGCAAAAGGAAGCATCTTGAAACAAAAGAGAGCGAGGCAATGTTGGTAGAGGGGATAACACCTTTTATTTAGACCAACAGAAACTGGAAAAAAAATGGGAAAAAAAAAACCCCAGGCAAGCTGAAGCAGAATCTGACAGACATGGGAATGCCTCATGTGCCCTAAAACATGGATAGTTTTATCCATCTGTATCAGTTGATCTAATAAAAGATATTGTCTCTCATTACAAACTTTATGTTACATCTCTGGACAATCATGCCCATGGCAATTTTGCCACCAGAATGAAATGAAGACACAGAAGTGATGAGTGCCCTGAAGACAAATTTGGAAGCAACAGTGCACTTAGAATGACCTGGAATGAAATAAAGGAGATCCTGAAGGGTTGTGATCTGATTCTGGAGAGGTTATTTAGGCTAGCTCTGATGTAATACTCTGTGTTTAATAAATTAACACAGACAGAGAATCATCATAGAATCACAGAGTGGTTTGGATTGGGAAGGAACCTCAAAGACTATCTAGTTCCATCCCCAACCCCTCAGCCCCGACCCTGTCATAAGTAGGGACACCTTCCACTAGAACAGGTTGCTCAAACCCCCATTTAACCAGGCCTTTAACATTTCCAGGAATGGGGCATCCACAGCTTTCTCAACCTGTGCCATTGTCTCATCACTCTCACAGTAAAGAATGTCTTATATCTAATCTAAATCTCTCCTCTTTTATCTTCAAGATGCTCCCCCTTGTCCTGTCATGATGTGCTCAGGCAAAAATTCACTCTCCTTTTTTTATAAATCCCCCTTTAAGTACTTTCAAGTTCACCTTCACTACATCCTTGTGAGTGTTTTGATTTTGTGATAGTCTTACAACCACTAAATCTGTGGTGCTGCCCACATTCTATATTTGGTGGATACAGGATATTAGAAAACAATGTCATGCAAAGATAATAATCAAATATTTATGGTCAATTTAAGAGTTTATGTTCAAGCAGAGATTCAGGTTTGGTTTTATTTACCTTGCACAAATTACTCAGTGCCCAGAGATTGTATGGGTGAGGAAGAAAATGCCATCACCTTGGACAGATTGTAGACACCCTGTAGATCTGTCATCAGTGTGAGTGAAAAATGGGATCAGTGAAATTGTTTGGGATAAACTGTGCTTTAAAACAGCAGCGCACTTAGGCCAAAAAGCTGTGAAAATGTTTACTGGTTTTGATACAATCAGTTGTCAAGGCAGAGGTGGACGCACCTCATGGGGCTCATTGGAGGTGCCTCCCTTGGAAGGGATTATTCAGCCCTCAGTCACCACTCACACAGCTGCACACGAGGTGTGTGCTGGCAGCCAGCCTGAGTCCACCCTGCACCTTGCTGGTTGCCAGAAAACTAATGAGCAAATACTTCCGCTTTCAGGCTGTCCCCTCCCCTCTCCCTACACCTGCAGCTAGAACCAGGACTCTGCCTGCGACAAACTGGAACCTCCGTGGCAGCAGCTGGGCTGGGAGCAGGGAAAAAGCTGACCCAAGGAAGAAAGACCAAGTGAAAGAGGATTGGAGCACAGCTGGGAGCCATACTGCGTGTGGGGTAGGACGCCAGCACTGAGCAGCAGGTTTTCCCAAACAGCTGAGTCCTCAGCTCCTGGGGAAGATGAGCATTTCGTCAGAGCACAAGCCCCTTGGGAAGCAGGTCACCAGCAGCCTGCATATGGTGAGTAAGGTATGTCCTCAAGGGCACAATTCCCTCATGTGGGATCAAAGCACCCCTGATGGGCAACATTTGAGTGGGTTTTTTTCCCCCATATGCTAATCTGAAGACACCAGGCCTTGCCAAATATATCCCTAAGAAGAAGATTCTAGTTAAAAAGCTGTGCCTGTGTGCACCTGTTGTGTTACGGGAGGGCCAGGTCTCTCACAGGCATGCAAGATCTGACAACAGCAAATTACCAGAGTTGTTCTTCTCCTTTGGCAAGAAGTGGAATTCAATTAATATAAACTTTAATTGGTCAGTTCCCTAAATAAAAGCCTGTTGTAGGTTTTGGGGTTTTCAGCAA
This sequence comes from Molothrus ater, assembly GCF_012460135.2. NCBI lineage: Eukaryota > Metazoa > Chordata > Aves > Passeriformes > Icteridae > Molothrus > Molothrus ater. The sequence goes on from NC_050479.2 coordinate 86,001,975, forward strand.
GTCTTATGAGTCTCCAATGATGCCAAAGCTGCCCTGTGTTGTTGACATACAGGATCATCAGGTGGGAGCAGCAGTTTTTCTAGCTATAAGGAAAATTAATGGCAGTCTCAGACAAGCAGCATGTTACTAGGTGGAAATCAGTGATGAGATTATTTCTTTTTAGTCTCCTCTGCCCTCAGTGTATTGCTAACCAGTTTGTCTTCTTGGTTAAAGCTGAACAATCTCTTCTCCAGACCTCTCTGTATTAAGAAAACCAACCTTCATACGTTGCACTTTTCAGATGTAAGTTGCAAAATGCTTCCCTATGGAAGAAACTGTTTTACAGATTAGTAAACTGGGGCACAAATAGATGGAATGACTTTCCTGAGTGTCATCTTGCTGGCTAATTACAGAACTGGGAATCAGCTGGTGCCAGTACTTCCAGTCCACTGGGAACCTTTTTGATGCCAGGCTAAAACCATTAATCAAGATGCAAGAACATGAAGCTTGGCTACTGTATAAAGGAATAAATGTTATCCATTTGTATTAGTGACAAACAGCATGAAACATCTGACCTGCCATCTGAAAAAGGAGCAAAGGCTCAAAAGCCTGAGACTCTCCTGTCAAATAGTCCCTGGTGGGGAGTGCTGTTGGTAGCTCTTGGACTAATAGCATATCTCCTAGGGAGAGACTTGACTACAGAAACAGCTTTGGGCTGTGTTTTTCAGTAGGTGGAAATCACAAGATAGTCTCAGACAGAATAGTACTTGTCTTCTTGACCCAAGTGTAAATGACTGCTCTTGAAATGAAACTGCCCACACTAGTGCAAAGCAATATTCCAGCCGGGTCTTTGGCCTGAATCTCCTGCTGCTTCCCTGGCTTGCTGAGGGTGTGAGCAAATTTCTGCTAAATCTTATAGTTTAAAGGGAAGGTCTCCCATTGCACCAGGCTGTCTGTTCCTAGTCCCATCCTTTTGTCAGCTCTGTGGTCATTAAATCCTCTGTCAGTTCACTAAGATGAAAGAGAAGCAGAGCTGGCATGAGGTGAGCAAGAGAGCACACAGAGAGGTACAAGAACAGGACAGGGAGAGGGCACAGGAGCCCCCCCCCTTCTCTTGGTGTGTGCTGTGAGATCAGCTCGCGTCATCCCGTGGCTCTGTACCCATGTGATCCAGCTAAGTACTTAAGCACACACTTCACCTGAGGCATGTAACCAGCAGCACTGAGGCAGCTCCTTTCATGATCAGATCCAAGAAAGTGCAGGTGAGCTCCTGGAAAATAGGGTTGTTTATTGACTGACGCCTTCCCAATGGCAGGTGTGGCCCCGGCCTGGCTTGTGACTTACATTACAGTAGTGCTGGCAGGAGGAAAAGAACTCTCTCTTTCTTTCTTCCCTTTTCTTCTCATCTGCTGACTACTACCTAAAATGACCAAGTGCAAAAGGAAGCTAGTAAAATTTTTCAGAACTGAACATACAATAAGGTCAATTTTAAAAGTCCAGCTTTCCAGGTATTCAGGCCTCCTTCAATTCAAACAATGGTGTTAATAGAGAGGGTTAAAAAATGCGAACAAACACACAGTCTTTACATTTTTCCATTTTAAGTCCATGTCAGTTGCATGAAATATTTCCTTTACTTCCTAACTAAAGCCATCACACATTTTTAGGTGCTTTGCTAAACAGCTTTTGTCCTGCACCTCTGACATGATGGATTTTTGTCTTACTTCAGTGTTTGCAGCTGAACCCCCAGATGAGTGGAAGCCAATTCCACCTATTTATAAGGTTTTAAAGGCTTTAGTTTCTCCTTTAAAGAGGAAAGAACAGTTCAGATTATAAAAATGAAATAGCACAGCTTTGGGCTCTATCTTTGTCCCTCTGCACATGGGGTGGGTGAGAGCTCACCTACTGCTCCTGCTGTAGGTGGCCCACAGGGACAATGCTTGTGAGCTGCTTAGGAGATCAGTGTTGGTTCCTGTAGTCACTCCCAGCGTTCCTGGGCAGGGTACTTATTTTCCCTCTTTCCCACCAGGAAAATGACACCAGAAAAAAAGTCTTTGCTGCTCTGGTGGTGAGAGCTGTATAAGCATCCGCATCTGCTTTTTGCAATAAATCAGGTGGAGGTTCCCATCTGACATCCACAAAATGGGAGTTCATATTGCTCTTCACATCATCATTCCATCCTCCAGCTGTAGTAATTACATATCCTCTGAACAGAGAGAGACATAGTTCTCCCAGGATTTTAGAAGCTGTGGGAAATTTAGAGGAAAGAATCCAAACAATTATTATCTCTTTTTCTGTAAGTGTTGTTTATAGATATGGTTCTCCAGAGTGTGCTATTCATAGTTCACCAATAGTGTGAGAGAAGATTCCTAAAGGCCAATCAGGTCTTAGGTCCACCATTGTTTTTATAAGAACTGCAGATTTCTAAATATAGTGTCTTTTCATGCATTCTGATGATGGAGTCTCTGTATAGCCTTTGGCTGTCCCCCCCTTTGGCTTTTCCTTGACACTTCCATGTTGATGACCTCAGAGTGATAATGCACATGGCTTTTTGTCACTGTTTTTTTTTTCAGTTGTCACCAATTGTGGAGTTAAATGTTGGCGGGGAGATGTACACGACAACACTGAGCACCTTGAAGAAACACCCTGGCTCCAAGCTGGCAGAGATGTTCACTGGCCAGCCCAAACTCAGGACTGACTCCGAAGGGAGGTTCTTCATCGACAGGCCAGGCACCCACTTCAAATACATTTTGGAGTACCTGCGCAGTAACCAAGTGCCCACCCAGTGCATCCAGGACGTCTACAAGGAGGCGTTGTTCTATGACATAGAGCCTTTGATCAAGCAGCTTGAGGACTCCCCACAGATCTTTGGGGAGCTCGTGGCAAGGAGGCAGTTTCTGGCTCGTGTGCCCAACTACAGTGAGAACATCGAGCTGATGATCCGCATCGCGAGGGCGGAAGCGGTTGCGTCCCGACAGTCCAGCGTCATCGTATGCGTGGTCAGAACCGAGGAGGACGCAGCCAGGTGTCAGGATGCCTTGAACAGTTTGGACATGGATAAAAAATCTGTGGTGAAGTTTGGCCCCTGGAAGGCTGTGCCCAGTATTTCTGATCTGCTGGACTGCATTCAAATGGACATTGAAGCCAAAGGGTATAAAATATCCTTTCAGCCCCATGTTGCTGAAAAAGGTTTTCGCTTCAAGTCGCATGACTTCTTCTACAAGTTCCTGTTCACCTGGTGGTAACAAAGTGCCACCATTGATAGGGAACATCAGAAAGCAATGACTGGAACAAATTAACCTGGACTGTGGAGAATAAACCACGAGCTGCCAGAGGGACAGGAAGAAACCCACAGGCCAACAAAAGGATCTCCTTTGGCTGTTTTCCATATCAAAGAGCACTTAAGAGCCACTTGAGGTTTAGGGGATAACTTTTTAGGGGTTTTAAAAGGCTCCAGAAAAAGGAGGAATTTTACTTTTCAGTGTTGCTTACTATTCATTCAGTTCAAAGAGATGGATCTGAGAATTGAGCCAACCTCACTTAACCTAAGGGAAATGAATAATCCCAAATATGTCTGGTGGACATGTAGGGGTGCTCTCTCAGTGCAAATGGGAACAGGCCGCATATGTGGAAATACTGACTGAAACAATGATATTACCACATACTCAAATTAAATTTGGTTTCTAAATGGGAAGGCAAAAGCTATTCTTCTCCTGCCTTTCTACACTAGAATCTGGGTTAAAAGGAAGGATTCAGTGTCCTATGATCACTTCTTATTTCTCCAGCAGACAGCCTACTCTCTAGTCAATGTATTTATTACCATTATTTATTATTTGTTCTTAAGGAAAGATAGAGAACCTCAGCTATGGTCCAGGATCAACAAAAGGCAAAAATACCATCACTGATGTGAGGAATTTATAATCTAAGGATACACACTCCTTTTTCAGACCACACAATCTAATCTTTTTCTTATGACACTCATTATTAAGATGATGCTATTTCTAACTACATAAGCTCCTGGAAGAATTGGGAAAACCTGCCACGATTTGGTGGGAAGGAAGTGGTACTGAAGCAACAGCCTGCAAATTCTCTTCTACCAAACACAAGTTGCATTGTACAAGGCTTTTAAAAAAATCTTAGAATTTGAAAGTTTATTTTTATACTGGAAACAGCTTGGGTTTAATCACTCTGAGAATCATAATGGCTGATTTGATAAAGACCATATTTCCTTTACTTCTTGGAAGATGGATTTCTTCCAGTCAAGGACAATAAACATAGAATCATAGAATGGTCCCTGGGATTTCAAATAAATAAATTTTAAATTTTTTTATAATTATGCAGAAGTGCTTTATTTACTGACATTTTCCCCTGAAGATCCCAGAATTCTAAAGATCTGAAGTTTTGTCTTTAGGATAACAGATTTGAGGCACTCCTAATTAAACTGTTTCAGATGTGCTTAGCCTAGCATGGACCTCCCCCCAGTGACAGCCATGAATCACTCCAGGCTTCAGGGCAGTTCTGCTCTAGGTGTGAAGGGACTCTGAGATCTCTCACATTCACAGCCTTGGTAAGAATGGACACAGTCAGTGTCAGAGAGGACAAAAAGGTTTAGGAAAGAGGCTCTTTTGATCCTAACCAAGTGGTTGGTGGTGCTCAGCCTGGAAGAAGAGAAATTGAGGAGGCCTCCCAGTAGACAAAAGGTTGCTTTAAAGAGATCTATTTCACTTTGTCCATACTAAGGGTGGGGAAACTGGCTTAAGTCACAACAACAGAGATGAAAATTATATATTAGGAGAAAAAAAACCTCAGTATAGAATAGTTAAAGCCTGACACCAGCCAACCTCTTAAGTCTATAGGACTGCTGCCATGAGAAACTTTATTTGGCACACACTCAAATCCTGGGTTCAGTTTGGGGCCCCTCACTCCAAGAAGGACATTGAGACCCTGGAATGTCCTGGAGAAGGGCAGTGGAGCTGGGGAAGGGTCTGGAGCACAAGTCTGATGAGGAGTGGCTGAGGGAGCTGGGGGTGTTCAGCTTGGAAAGAAGGAGGCTCAGGGGGGACCTTATTGCTCCCTACAAGTGCCTGAAAGGAGGCTGTGGCCAGGTGAGGGACAGGTCAAGAGAAATGGCCTCAAGTTGTGCCAGGAAAATCATCAGGAAAAATGTATTCACTGAAAGGGTGGTCAGACATTGGAACAGGCTGCCCAAGGAATTGGTCAAGTCACCATCCCTGGAAGTGCTCAAAAAATGTGTGGATGTGGCACTCAGAGACAGAGTTTAGTGGTGGGCTTGGCAGTGCTGGATTAATGGCTGAACTTGATGATCTTAGACATTTTTTCTGACTTTAGTGATTCCATGATTCTGATGGAAAGAATTTTTCTAATTATTTTCAATTAATTGTTTTAATTAATCATAAGCAGTATATTATTTATTAGCATTGTATTGGTCTTAAGTCACTTTTAGCCAACACATAGATAGTTTCTTCACACAAACGATTATTGTTAGAGTTTGATTGGGAAAATCATTGAAACTTTAAGCTTTGCTAAACTAGCCCTGATATGCTTTGGTGAAGCGAGAGAGAGATGTATTTCTGAAAGTGGACACAAAAAATGCAGAATTTATAGACTACAAGGGCATTTGCAGAAACCAGAAGATAACAAAGACTCTTCAGTATGTGCTGCAAACCTCCCTACCTGGGAGAAAGATAGCAAAAATACTGAGAAATGGGGACTAATTAACATGAGAAGCAAGAATAAATAACCAGTAGAGGACAGAATACTAATTAATGAAGATAATTATGTCATTTAGAACCAATGAGCATTCATTTCTTTATTTGCTAAAAAAAGTAGAAAAAGGTGGGAAAGTCAGCTTAAAATCGAATACTAGTGTTAGGAAAATTTATCCACAAACATCAGAGGTTTATGCCCAAAAAGGAGACAGAGGAGTCCTTTTACTTTATTCGAATAAAGGGAGAGGCCATGGGGCATACCCCTGGGATCTCTTAAATTTTTGGAGGACGAAGCCTCCTTTTTATCCTAATTTCCTGGCACATTTCCCTTCTCTCTTTCCCCATTGGCTGAGGTACTTGAGAGGTACAGACTTCCCAATACACCTGATACCAAAGATTTCCCTCTAATGTATAACCCTCCCTTTTAATTTTTAATTCTTATGGAATTTAGGGGTTTTTCTTCCCCATTGTTTCTTTCATCTTTCAATGTCTAATTTCATTTATCAGCCAACCTAAAGTTTATTTGTAAAAGCAAATGTCTTTTTTCCAATCATCAATCAGCGGAATCCTTCCCACCGTTTCTTTTATCTCCCAGTGCTAGTTTTATCTACCAGCAGACCCACAGCTTGTTTGTAAAGACAAATCCGCTATTTCTCTCACTAGTGAAACCTGAGTGTACTTTGCGGCGAAAGAGCGCGGAGCAGCCGCCCTGGGGCGGGACGGGCGGTCCGAGCCGCGGCCGCCATGTTGGTCCCGCGTCCCCATGGCAACGGGAGGCCGCCGGACCATCGAGTGCGGCCTCCGGGCGGAAAGAGAGGCCGCGCCTGGGCCCCTCCCCGCCGCAGCTCTACGGCTCCTCTTCCGGGCTGCGCGGGCCGTCATGGCGGCGCACCTGAAGAAGCGGGTGTACGAGGAGTTCACCAAGGTGGTCCAGGTAACATCTACCCCCTGGGCCAGGATGGACGGCTCCGAACTCTGCCGTGTGGCGGGAGGTGCCGGCGGGTGAGGCGGAGCTGTGGGGAAACCCACCGGCCCAGCTCGGCGCCGAGCCTGGGAGCGCCTCCCGCTCGCCGGGCGTCGGGGCTGGGGCGGCCCCTGAGGGGTTGGGGAGGAGCGGGACGGGTCGGCCCCGAGTTTAGGAAGGCTGGAGCTGCTGGAGGGGAGAGGTCTGAGGGAAGGTGTTCCCCTCAGAGTGAAGAGGGAGAGAGGTTGTGGAGTTTCCCTCACTAGAGATACTCAAGAAGCGTCCAGGCGCAGTCCTGTGCAGTGTGCTCTGGGATGACCCTGCTTGAGAGGGAGCTTGGACGAGATGACCCACTGTGATCCCTTCCAACCGGGCCCGTTTTGTTGATTCTCTGACCTGAGCAGAGCCGGGACTGCTGCGGGGAAGAGGAAGCATCCCCCAGCCAGCGACTGGGGAAGGAACTACAGCGGCTTTCTGGGCTGCTCCAGGCCGGTGGGAGTGGGAGAAGCCGGTGTTTGCCCTGGATTCGTTGTTTGGTGTTGGAGGCAGCTGGATTTGACCCAGCCTAGGGTGGGGAGAAGCCGTATTTTGCAGGGACGGGGACTACCTGGGCAGGACAGTAACAGCCACAGTGGTCTGATCATGGGTGTCTCCTTGAGACAGATGAAGGAGGGGCTAGCGACTGCCCTGGGACATGGGAGCTTCCTTAGGCCTCCCCATGTTCAGTCTGGGGAGGAGTGGGTCTGGATGTGCTGTTTCTGAGCCGTGTCCCTCTGCCCACAGCAGCAGCATGAGGACCTGTCCACCAAGAAGCTGCGGCTGACCAAGCCCAGCAAGTCAGCAGCGCTGCATGTGGACCTGTGCAAAGCCACCTCACCTGCAGATGCCTTGCAGTACCTGCTCCAGTTTGCCAGGAAGCCTGTGGAAGTGGAGAGCGTGGAAGGGGTTGTCAGGATCCTGCTGGAGCATTATTACAAGGTGGTGAAGCTGGGAGTCAAACATGCTTGCTCCTTCTACTCCTGTTTGCTTGTGGGATGTTGAACAGGGGCTCACAGGCTCCTGTGTTGCTGACTCAGCCTGGGCTGAGAGTGAGCAGCTGTAGCCCTTGACCCAAGTGATTTCTGATTGTGTTACTTTGTCCTTGTGCTGATGGTTTCAGTAGCCTGTGACAAGTTATCCCTGCTCATGGCCTGTGTGGAAGTTAACTTGGCAAGGGACAAAAGACCTGTCAAGTTTTCCAGGGAACTGGAACTTTTCCAGCTGGGAGCCCAGATGTCTACAGCTGTTTCAGCTTTATCTAACACTTTCCTGACTGATGTGTCCTTACCTTGTTCTTCATTTTCTCTAGCAGTGGAGAAACCTTTTAGCTATTGCTTATGTGGTAAAAACCAGCACTTTTAAAATCACAGAATCATGGAATGGTTTGGGTTGGAAGGGACATTAAAGATCATCCACTTCTGACCCCTCTGCTAGGGCAGGGACACCTTCTGTTAGACCAGGTTGTCCAAAGTTCCATCCACCCTGGGCTTGAGCACTTCCAGGCATGAGGCAGCTTCCCTGGGCAACCTTCTCTGGGCCAGTACCTCACTGCTCTCTCACTAAAGAATTTCTGCTTAATATCAAATCTATGAAAAAAACTGTCAGGGATCAGTCTCTTCTCCAATTAACAAGCAGTAGAACAAGGAAATGGACTCAAGCTGCTCCAAGGAGATTTGGATTGGATATTTGGAAGACTTTCCAAAAAGTTTTGAAAATATTATCAAACACTGGAACAGGCTGTCCAGGGCAGCGGTTGAGCCACCATCCCTGAAGGTATTTCAAAGATGGGTAGATATGGCACTTGGGGACACAGTTTAGTGGTAGATTTGTCAGTGTTGGGTTAGGGGTTGGACTTGATGGTCTTGAAGGTCTTTTCCAACATAAATGATTCTCTGATTCTATGAAATACAGAGTTCCTGGTCAAATAACACAGATTATTTGTGCTCGGAGTTTGTTTTGTAGCCTGTATTGGAAGAGAGACTCATGAACCTGCAGATGAGATCACACTGGCAAGAACACAGCCTGTTACAGAATCCAGCTTTTAAAAATATTGCTTTCAAAACTAACATAGCTGATATTATTTTACGTACAGACAAAATTTTCAAAAGAACTTGTTTCTTAGTACTCCATAACACTTACACTTTCCCTGATCATCCAGAAACCTGACCCTGAATGCTGTAACTGCAGTGGAAGTTATGTGATGATTTATTTGTTTGAAGTGTCATTGTTTTGTTTAAGATGGTCCTGTAGCCTCCTGCTCCTTCATGCCTATAGATTTTGGTAGGGCAGTCCCATACAGTCCTCACGACAGTATCCATTGTTTGAATGCATAACTTCAACCCTAAAATAAAAAACACTTCTCAGTTCAGTTGAGAAAGGGACTGCTACCTTGGGTGTCACATTTGTCACTTGGAGGCTGTGTGTGGCACTGAAGTCTCCCTTAAACACTTGACAGATATAAATAACAGTTATAACTGTAAAATTTCTTGTTGAAAGATGGGATATTTGTTACTGTAATTTTTCTGCAACTCTGTGTTCAGTGTTGCACAAATGCATGGTAAGATCCATGTATGACATGCAGATGACTTTCTGCCTTTCTATTCTGCATTGGATATCCTTGGCAATACAATGAAAGAGAGACCATCCAGTTATGACCACAAGTCATGTGTGCATGAGTCTGTAGAAGCCTCAAAATAAATCTTTAAAATGTATGAACTTTTGAAATTAATTTTAGAGGAATATTTATTGATGAGGCATACTTATGCAGTTATCACCTATGACAGCATTTGCTGTTTCTTTAATGAGTAGATGTATGTAGGTAATATATGCTGTTCTCTTTGTTTAACTTGCTGTATTGGGGTTTTTTTGGGATGTTGTTTCCTTCCAGGAGAATGATGCCTCTGTAAGGCTGAAGATTGCATCCTTGCTGGGGTTGTTGTCAAAGACTGCAGGATTTTCCCCAGACTGCATTATGGATGATGCCATTAACACCCTTCAGAATGAGAGTAAGTCTCACTTTTGATGTGGTGCTTGAGGTCAAGGTGGAATCGTGCTGTCAAAGCATTTGGGACAGTGGTCTTACATCTCAAGTGTATGATTGAGAATTTCTGCTTAGAGTATTAATTTTCTGGTTTTGTGAGTGATGACAGATAACACCATGTTCTGAGGAGGAGAAAAATGTTCCTCTGACCTGCCTGCTCTAAATCTTTGTTCTAAAGGAGTGCAAAATTTGCTTTTGCATCTCCGTCTGGGAGCTGTTGCTTCTGAGGTTCTCTGTTCTACAGGACAGTTTTGCTTAAAATGGAAAATGTGTTTGAGGAGGAGATTTTTTTTTATATTATGCTAGAGGCCAGCTCATCAAGCTGTGTTAAGAGGAGTGTAGCCAGCAGGTCAAGGGAGGAGGGTATTCTACCCTTTTACTCAGCACTGGTTAGGTCACATCTGGAATACTTTATCCAGTTTTGGTTCCCCAGTGCCAGGTTGGTGCTGGTAAGGTTGGGTGAGTTCAGCAGAGCCCCTGAGGTGGTAGAGGACTGGAGTATGTGATGTACAAGGCATAGCTGAGGGAGCTGGGCTAGTTCAGGCCTTGAAAGGTTTCAGGATGGCCTTCAGTGTGGGTCACTCTGTGATCCTGTAGCTGGTAAGAGTTCAGCAGAGTAGTGCATAGCCTTTCACTCTTCTGTTTTGCAGAGTCCCACCAAGTCCTTGCTCAGCTGCTGGACACCCTGTTAGTGATCGGCACAAAACTCCCAGACAATCCATCTGTCAGGATGAGGCTGGTAGAGGTAGCCTGCAAGGTAAGGAGGCCTCCCTGGGCCAGGAAACTTTTGTCACTGCCACAAGAAAAAAAGAAAGGTAGTCAGTATTTAAATTATTTTAATTTTTCTCAACAAACTGTTACAATACTAAAATTAATAACTGCTAGGAAACATAGCACGATGTTTCAAAGGGCTAAAAGAACCATAAGAATCCAGCTACATCTGCTCATCTCTTCTTCCACAGCATCTGACAGATTCTTCTCATGGTGTAAGGAATAAGTGTCTTCAGCTAATTGGCTGTCTTGGCCCAGTGGAAAAAGGTGTTGCAAAAGAGGCTGAAAGCCAGGCGGCCAAAGATGTCCAGAAGATAATAGGAGATCATTTTAATGATCAGGACCCTCGAGTTAGGACTGCAGCTATAAAAGCCATGGTAAGTGTAGCTCATATGGTGGAAGAAATGTTTTGGAGTTGTATCAGGGAGCTGAGAGAGGGCTGCAAACTAACACAAAGAGGTTTGTTTTAGAGATTATTTTAATTAACTTAGTAAAAGCCTGTTCAGTGTATCAAAATTACCTGAAAAAATAAGCTAGGTCTTGAAATACCAGAGTAGCATGAGATCTTAAAGGACATTTGAGTGATTCATAACTTCTGTTTCAGGTATAGCTGAAGAGGCTTTTTCAACTTGTTCATTCTTTTGAGTATGTGTAGGCTCTTTCTTTTAGAGACAAATTTATTTCTTGATTTAGTATTGGTTACCAGAACTACAAGAAACCACTAGTGCTCCAAAATGCAGTAGGTATCTGCTTATGATAGGAAACCTGTGTGATAAGTCCAGAAAGAATTTAGTTTGTTTGTTTTAAAGCAAACATTTATGTATTGCCTCATGGTTGCATTCATTAGCATTCTCTAATTGTTCATGAGATATACTATATACTGGGTTTTTTTGTGTGGGGACCCTTCAGAAGCTTTTAGCTTTGAAGAAATGCAAGCAAAGACCATGCTTTTCAAAATACTGCTTAATGTGAGTTGCCTGTGAGTGTATGGGGATACAGAAGTTTCTCTGTTACCCCTAAGTTTATAATAATGTTCCATCTAATGTGATGGTCAACGAGGATCTTTGAATTAATGTTATTAAACTCCAGAGAAAGAAGGAAGATGCATTTGAGGAGGTCAGATTGCACTTGAGTCTCTCTGAAATCTCCCTCTCCTAGATGTTGTACTTACTCATCCTTCTAAAAAGAAACAATATAGGACACTTTGCTGTCCCTGTGGTTCAGTAACAGAAGGATTGCCAATGAGTTTTCATGCCATGTAAATGCTACTTTTGGATCCATGTTTCAGGAATGGTAATAAAGTAATTAATTATCTGTTTTAATTGTGAATTAATATGGCTAACACTAAAAAATTATTTGAAGGTTGGGAGAATGAACAGGCAGTGTATTTGTATAAATTGTTTTTCCATAATCTAAGTATGAATGATTATGAAGCTAAAAAATTATACTGAAGTCAAGAATATTATTTAAAATCCTTATGGTCAAGGTAATGCAGTATTTTAATTATAGCAGCTCAAACAGAAAAACTGTGGTGAAAACTTAGTCTGTGTCCCTTAAACATGTATTTACACTTTCTTACATTGTTTTGTTTTTTTCCCCTGTAGCTACAGCTTCATGAAAGAGGACTAAAGTTACAGCAAGCTATTTATAGTCAGGTAAAACCTTGTATTTGTTTTGTACTTGTCTGCACATCTTTCTCTTTGAGTTCTTTGGCAGTGTGTTTTGTGAGGAGGAGGGCACTGAGCAGAGGAGGAGTATTTTACACTTAGGTAGCAGATATTCCTTGTTGTTGTATAACAGTGGAAATAAAAGGTTATTTTGCATCCATTGTGCTTAAATGCACTAAAGCATGTGCTTTGTTGTATATTGTTTGGGGAGGTGATCACGGGAAGTGCAAGGCATGATGAAGTCATTCCTGTCATGTGGCAGTCGTAGTCTGCAAGTCTTAAACCCTTGTTCATTGGAGAGTACCCATGAAGCTTGTGTTTGTTAGATCAGTAAAGCTGTGCAGCTGCAGCCTGTATCAAATCAGCTCTATTGCAGACTCTCATTTCATCCTTCTTGCATGGTACAGGCAATTCTGGAGTTTATAACGTGTGCCTGGTTGACTTTATTAGATCTAGTCTGCCTGATCAAACTTGGAAATACTAGAGAGTAGCAGGGAAGACTAGATTCATTTTGATTTTTAATCTGTCCTAACTGTGGTGAGGCTGTTGCTGCCATTGTGGGAAGGGAATGGCAGCTCAGGTGGAGATGTTTCAGGTACATTGGACTATGAATGTTCTTTCAGGCCTGCAAGCTGTTGGCAGATGATTACGAGCAAGTGCGCAGTGCTGCAGTTCAGCTGATTTGGGTCCTCAGTCAGCTTTACCCTGAAAGGTACGTCCTGCATGCACTGTCCTCAAAGTACTGGCCAAGTAACCTCCTAATCCTGAGAGTTTTGTGCTGGTAGGTCTGAGGAGGGGCTGTTAGGAAACGGATGTGTACAAATGGCTGATGCCTGATGAGAATGCACTGATGCAATGAAGTTTTGGTTCCTGGTATTTGTTGAACATTGATGATCGGAAATCAGCATGGTTGTTTCTTATTGATGCCATCTAGTATGGAATACAATCAACAAACTGATTTCTCTATGTCAGCATTGTCCCGATTCCTTCTTCTAATGAAGAAATTCGCTTGGTTGATGATGCCTTTGGAAAAATTTGCCATATGGTTAGTGATGGTTCCTGGGTTGTAAGAGTACAAGCTGCAAAGTTATTGGTAAGTTGCATTATTTTCTTCTCTAGCAGAGAATAGTTTCTCTTAAGTTACTTGACTTTTCATATATATTTGAAAAAAAAAAAAAAAGAGAATGGGAGGATGTTTAAAACCATATAGGTAAATTTCTCCCAGAATTCTGAGGTGAAATACATGAGGGAGGTTGAGGAAACAACAGTTTTTCAGCTCAACTGTGCAGTGAGTTCTTCCCTTGAGAGCAGATGGTTGAACATTAAAGAAAAAAACAAATCCGTGTCATAATTTCCTGCTCCTACTTCTCTACCACAGGACATGTGAACCAATTGAACTCAAGAAAAGCCACATTAACCTCAGTGCGAAAATTAGATGTTCTGATTCTTAAGTTCACTTTTTTAGACTCTGACGTACAATAGTGTCAGGTATTGCATAAAGCTGTTAGAATGAGTGGATAAGATTGAATGCCATATTGGGATAAGTCAGGAAATTATATGGTGCAGTTTAGAATAATCCTGTTTTTTCCTTTTGATATTTTTTTTTCTTTAGGGTTCTATGCAACAAGTTAGCTCCCATTTCTTGGAGCAGACCCTTGACAAGAAGCTCATGTCAGATCTGAGGGTATGTAAGGGTTTGAGTTTGTTTTCCTGTGTGTAGGTGCTAAAATCACACAAGAGGTGTGTTAATATTGAGTGTGTTTGTTCATCTTGTCCTTGCCTGAGGGTTGCTGAAAGTTAATTGATAATGACAGGTTTTGTTTTAGATTAAAGTCAATGAAACAATTGCTAGTTTTAGATTTCATTAACCAAGCATGTAAGAAACAGCTCTAGGTTATTCGAGTTTTGCAACAACTGAGAGGTAAATGTTTGTGGTGTTCTGATAGTTTTTTGGCTAAAAACTTTGCCTATTGTGTATGGAAAGATTGCATCCTAATTCTAGGAGCAAGCTCTTGGAAACGTCCTGCAACATCTGATCAAAAAAACATCAAAATTTCAAGCAACATGAGTAGCTAAAGGCTACTCAACCCTGTAAGCAAAATTTTTCAGTAACATTCCTTCCTTAAGCAACATGCTCAAGGTTAGGTTAATTTTTTTCTGTCTACAAAAGAATGATCAAGAGATGCTGTTTTTTGTGTGCTGCTTTGTAAAGACTGTTAAAGAAAATGCTGTGCAGCTTTATTTAGAGTGTGTGGGAAAAGGAGGCAGACTAGCAAGCACACTGAATGAATATCCCATTTTACACATTGCTGAACTCTGGATAGTATTGCTAGCATTAAAGTATTTAATTGCAGTTTAACAAGTCAAACTGCAAAGTTATAGCATTTTTGCAGATCACTTATTGGCTTCTTAACTAGATGGGCCTTTGTTCTGACCCAGTTGGGCTGTTTTTGCAATGGATGTCTAAGAATATGTTAATTAAAATGTGTTTGTTATTGTCTTTTCCCTACATCAAAACTACAGAGAGTTAGTGGCAGTTAGAAATAGCCATAGAAGAGTAGGTACTGTTTGCTTTTCTTAGCACTTGTATGTGTGCCAGTGTCTAAGCCTCCAGCTATATCTGTTTTCAGATCCAGTTTAATATTTTGTTCAGTCATCTTTTGAAGTTGATGTGGTTGTAACTGAAATGTTTTTTTGGACAGAGGAAGCGCACTGCACATGAACGAGCCAAAGAGCTCTACAGCTCTGGGGAGTTTTCAAGTGGCAGAAAGTGGGGAGACGATGCTCCCAAAGAGGAAATCGATACTGGTGCTGTGAACTTGATTGAATCAGGAGCTTGTGGGGCTTTTGTTCATGGCCTGGAAGATGAGATGTATGGTAAGTGTTAACTGGGCATGGAATACCTAAAGGGGGGAGATCTGTGTTGGCTGATGGGCATTACTGTGATCTCTGATATGGCAGTTGTTTCAAAGGTGCTGTAGTGTTGCACAGAATTTTTGATAGAAGTGTTCAGTTGGGTGGAAAAAGCAAATTGCTTCCTATAAATGGTAAAGTTTTAGTAACGTATATGGTAATAAGTGGCTTGCTTCTGGAGTGCAAAAACCCACTGGGATTATTTTTTGTTGTTGACTTAAATTTAACAGTTGGATGTGGTCAGAAATTGGCAGTTAGTTACTGCTGTTTGAAAATGGTGTTTTGTCAGCAGGAAGGAAATTGATAGAATCATTTAGGTTGGAAGATACCTCTAAGACTATCGAGTCCAAATGTTAACCCAACACTACCAAGTCCACTACTAAACCATGCCCCCAGGTGCCACATCCAGATGATTTCTGAACACTTCCAAGGATAACAATTCCTCCACTACCCTGTGTAGTCTGTTCCAATGATTGACAACCCGAATGTTTTCCATCTAAACCTCTCCTGGTAGAGTGCGAGGCTGGTATTTGCATAAGCCATGAAAATTCCAAGCTCTGAATGTAATTTTTGAATTTGCTTTTAATGTAATTGGAAGGATGAGGTTAAGTTAAAACATACAAAACCACCACAACAAAAATATTGTAGATTGTGTTGTAAAAGTGGGTTTATTGCTCTATGAGTCCTGCAAATAAATGCATGTTTTCCCAGTAGCTGAACTCTCCCTAAAGCTTGAAAGTGCACCTTCTTTTTTTCCTGACTAACAATAAAAAATGTTTCACTGGTTCAGCCCCTTGGCCCAATGAAACATGTTCTACAGTTTCTTGTGCCACAGGTCTTGAGTCAGTATGCTGCTATCGAGGAATGTGGATAAAATGAACAAATGTGAAATATACACAGATCTCTCTCTCCACTGCAGCATTTTTAAATACTGCTGAGCTCCCCCTGACTGGTAACCCTGCTTGAATTCCATGTTGTAGCTTAAATCCGAATTAGTGTGTCAGCTTATGAAAGCAGTATCAGCAAAATGTTTCTCTTCACTTAATACCTGGGTCTTAATGACCATGGAGACTCAGAGCTGTGACAAAAGCATCATTATTGAGCGAGCAGGGTCTTGCTGTCTGTGCATTTTTGTACTTGATCAGAATCCTGAGGAGTAGGATGTCTTCTTTAAGAACAATAGGCCTAAAAGCTCCACACAAGTTCAAGTAAATGTTTTCAAGATGAGCTAATTTGAGTGAAAACTAGAAGTATGTTTAAAACAACAATGTTTGCAAGACATCAGATTAATTACCATTTTTCTGATCCTAGCACATAAATGTTAGGGAAGCTAATGAGGATGATTATAGGGAAGAGAATCTCATCTCTGCCTAACCTTGTTATATTTGGGTATTCTTCAAATTCCTGCAAAGTTTTACAGTGTAAGTAGACTCAGGATACTTTCTGATGTGTTTTTTTACTTTAATTCAAATAACTTTAACATTTAGGTGGTACCTTTTCCCTTTGTCTTGAGGAATATGAAGTCAGAAAGCAGAAGACTTTCATTCTGTTAACTGCCAAAACGTTGATTCTCTGGGGCTTTTCAGCAATTCATAAAGTGCTGCATAGCAAGGTAAAAATGCAGTGAAAGCTCCAAGCAATTAAAATGTCAGGAAGAATAAAACAACCACAGTTTAATTAACTAAATTAGTTTGCTTAAGATACCAGTGTTAATGCTATGCTTGCAAAAGACACTATGAAATATGCAGTATTTATTGATGGATTAGAGACCTGTTTTTCATCTGCAGGTCCCTTTTGCAGATGCTTATGGCAGCAGCAGGGCCTGTGTCAGAAGTGAGACTTGATTTGAAGATTTGTCTGTGAAGAGGTCCTCAGTGGGTCCCTGCTGAGGCTCTGTTGCCCTCAGCATTTCCTTAACATCTCCTGTCCTTAGCCCAGCCCTTGAAGAGTACAAGACCTCACTGTTGGGTGAATGTCCTTTTAAACCAGACAGTTTTAAATTATTTTCAGTGAATTCCCTGCTCCTCTTTTAACAGAGGTTCGAATTGCTGCGGTTGAAGCCCTGTGTATGTTGGCTCAGTCCTCGCCTTCTTTTGCGGAGAAATGCCTGGATTTTCTGGTTGACATGTTTAATGATGAAATTGAGGAGGTCAGGTTGCAGTCAATACACACAATGAGAAAAATCTCCAACAACATCACTCTGCGGGAAGACCAGCTGGATACTGTGTTGGCTGTCTTGGAGGTAAGAAATTCTTGAGGGCAAGAATTGCTTTCCTGCTTGCTTTGGGGTGCTTAATTATGTACTGCTAATCAGTCCCTTCCCCTGAGAGCAAACCCACCCTTTTTTGGGGTTTTTTGACTCTTTGAACTCTGACAAAGTTTCCTAGAATCTGGTAGTTTGTAAGCACCAGGACAGCAGAATACTTCTGAAAGAGACAACTTTTAGATAAAAACTCTTCCTTTGATCACTGTGCTGTTCCCTCCATGTGTTTCCTTCTGTCTTGTGTTGAGGTCCAGCACTCCATGCACTTCATGTTGCATGCAGCTTCATTTTCTTTCTGTGTCCTTGGTTCAGCTGCTTTGGCTACACCTTTGCTCACCAAGCAGAGCTGGCCACCTACATCTTTGCTCACCAAGCAAAACTGGCCTGAGATCTTTTTCTGTTGAGGGTGTTTGTCAGTGTGCTCTGCCATATAATTCTGAGTTTTCCTAACCACCATCCTCCCAGTCAGTGTTAAGCCAGGATTCAGGGAATAGCATGAGTCAGATGCTCTTCCTTGATGAGGTTGATCCAGGAAGAGATTTTGGCTGTATGAATGGTACTGTGTAAAACTGTCCTCTCAGACCTGATTTATTTGCTGAGTTATAGCCCCTGGGGCATTTTTTTTAATCTACTGCTTGTGGTAGGCAAGTTCCTGCTTCTTTTGGGAAGTGCCTTGGGAGGTCCTGCAAATCCACTGTTTCAGTCTCTTCACCTTTTATTTCCTTGACCCAGGGCAGCAGTTGCTGCTTTCAGTTGTGCCTCAGGAAGTAGCAAACTAATTAAACTTATTTTATCAGTCTGTAACAAATGCTTTGGAGTATGATCTGACTTTGCAAATGCAGCAATGAGCTTTAGGTGCCTCACATTTTTGTCGTTATTTACATTTGTTTATGCTGGGAAGCCTGTGCATTGAATTATAAAAATGTCCTGCTTGGGCTAGGCTCTTCTGTGCTGACTTATCATGTATGATAAACCCTACATGTATTGTGGTTTATATTATCATAATTATCATCAGGCAGTGGATAGCTTAACTGTAGAATTATTAACATTTTAATGGATTGATCTGATTCTGAAAGATGCTTGGTGCTTTTCTGTAAAATCCATCTTCCAGTACAAAAATAAAGGATGTAAAAAAATACCATTAACTTTGGTGTCTAAATTGGTTCCAGCCGCGTAAATATGGAACACCAGGGTGTTGAGGGTAACTTCTGTTTTCACCCCACTGCTTTCACTTTATCAGAATAATTGTACCAGGTACTCCTTGCTTTCTGACCAGACTTTGGAATTTGCTTTCCCTGTTGTCCTTGATCTCAGTTTCTGTTGCTCATCTGTGTCCCTTCATGGTCTTCTGCCTTGCTTGTCTCTGTACCATATTTCTGGTGGGTTTTATCAGTGGTCTGGAGTAGTTTATGACTGTGGTCATTACAGTCCTTAGAGTTTGTCTTCTCTGTGGTCATAGTCTGTCTTTGACCAACAAAAGCCCTTTGATCATTCAAGTGTGTTGGCTGTCATTTAAGAGCCTTTACAAGAGGATTGCTCTTTCTTCTTTTGTGTAAGACAGTGAGGAATGAGCTGTTGATACTTAGCAAATTATAATTTAGAAAAGGTAAAATCCACCACTGAAAAGCATCCAGTTCTTGTATCCTATCAAATTTTCACCATGTGTCCAGTAGCACCAGGCAAATGCTGATAGCAAGGAACATGATGATGCATGGATATGTAATGTCAAGGTGGTTTTTGGCAGAAGGAATGTAATTAATTCAGCTGAATATTCTAGTCTGTCCAGCCATTGACATGTCCTCAGTGCTTACTCAGACCCTCTAGAGGCTGCTGACTGGACTGAAGGCCTGTGGAATTGAGCTTCCTGGGTTAAAAATGATAAAAGGCTGCTGTGAAAATGCTAAAACAATCTTTGGTGATTGTTTTACTGAGTTGCCCAACACCTGCCTTTTCTGTAACTGCAAAGATACACATCACCCAACCAAGTAGTGATTTTTGCTCTGCTTGAGCAGGTCAGCAGTGAAGCAGTTCCCATTCATTCCAGTAAAGGAAGCACATAGGAGAGGAGACCTGGAGTCCCTGCAGCACTTGCCTGGTCTGTCACTTCATCTGTGCTTGGCTCTGGTGACTAGAAACAGGCACTGCTGTTCACAGACCTCTTTTACTAACTCAGCTAAGGAACAGAGGCTGCCACCTTTAAAGTAAATGTTTGTGCAGGCATGTTTCACTCAGCAGTGTCTGGGTTGGGTTTTTATTTTAGGATTCTTCAAGGGACATTCGGGAAGCACTTCATGAACTGTTGTGTTGCACCAATGTTTCAACTAAAGAAGGCATCCATCTTGCACTGGTGGAGCTGCTGAAAAACCTGACCAAGTATCCCACTGACAGAGAATCCATATGGAAGTGAGTGTGTTCAGTGTCCTTGTGTGTCTACTTACTTTCCTCTTCTTTTTAGTAAGTGAGGTGCTAGGAAATACTGAGCTTGCTAAGGAGGTAACAGGTATTGCAGGTGTACAATCCTGTTACTCTTTAAATATGCACTTATTCATGACTGGTGTAGAAACTCTGTGTTGTTCTTGCTTGTCAATACTTGCGCTGGAAATCCAGATCTGATGGATCACATTCTGGAAATGTGCCCCTATTCCAGGCACTCAATGCATTCACAGGAAAGATTAATTCTATTTTAAACCTCATCTCTTCTATGCAAGTGTTTTTGCTAACTTGCCATTGTATTAAATACTAATATTTACCAGCAGTTGACTGTATCAGTTGTGATAAGTGGATTGGCCATGTGGCATTGTGTTGTCAGAGGAATTTTTCTGTCTAAGTAAAAAGAAGGAACTTTTGCAGCAGATTTTTTGGTTGTTTAATGGAAGCAATAGAGGGAATGGTGCTCCACACACATGGTTTGAGATGGAATTCTTAGCTTGTTTTAGCCTGCTTTGACTTCCAGTGTACTTTTACATTGTTTTTGGAGTTTGTGGGTTTTGAGATTTTACCTCCTATCTTCCCTATTTCTGAAGAAAAAAAATGCACTCATTCATTATTCTTTAGTATAAAAGCTTCCTGGATTGTATAACTCCAAGTGTTAACTATTTTGTACACACTTTAAATTAAAAAAAAAATACTGCATGTCCTTTCAGTTTTTTTAGATCCTATAAAATATTAATGCAAATGGTCAGTTGTAAAGAAACAGTGAGCTTGGACAGTAGGATTTTCTTGCTGACTGTCTAAAAGTGTTGCTGCAATATAAAGTAGTAATGCTTTAGAATGTTATATTTTGAAAAGTGCCTGTTTACTAGTATATATTTCAATCTGTGTATTTCCAGATGCTTGAAGTTCCTGGGAAGCAGGCATCCCACTTTGGTGCTTCCATTAGTCCCAGAGCTGCTGAGCACACATCCGTTCTTCGACACTCCGGAACCAGACATGGATGACCCAGCCTGTATCTTTATTCATGAAGCCAGTTGATAATTTTGACTGCAGCAGATTTTATTCATGATTTCCTGACTCTCACATTTCTTCAGCCATTTCTCCCTGTAGCAGACAAATAATCCTGTGCTTGTTTCTGAATCCCTTTGCACTTAGTTTGTTACTCAGCAAGTGATGAAAAAGCTGTTAGCTGGAACCATCTTCATAAATATCAGTGGACTATAATTGGTCTTCTTTTTATGCTGTGATGAATAATCAAGCAATTTGTCAAGGTTTAGGCTTTGCAGATGAGCCCTTTGATGTGAAAACATTTGTCTAGTTGCATTAGTTTTGAGGATGCTTTAGCTTTTAAATAAGAAGAATGTTTTTTCATATCTGTTTTCTTTTTACGTAGAAGTTTTTCTGTGCTCACTGCTGTGCAGTTTATAAAATAGCACCATCTCTAAGTACAGCAGTGCCTGAATCCCCATAATGCTTTGAATTTTTCATCTTTCTGAAATAATTCAATATCAGAAATCCTTATATTATTGTTAGCTCTTCCAGTGCTTTAGAATACAAACGATTATTGATACACCATTCTCCTCAACAACAGGAGATGCCTTGGAAATGCATTTTTCCATTGTTATTCCCCTTGCTTCCCTTCTGTGTGATGGCAGAACATAATGTTATTTCTGATGCATGCTGAGACACGTTGGACTGGAACCTCCTTCTAGAAGCCTCTCCTTATTTTTCTCTCCAGTCACAGGCCATCGACCAGAAATTCTATACAGATTAAATGAATGCCTTGTGAGAATTGAAATGAGTTGGAATCAGGTGGAGAGAAATGAATCTGTAATTACATGGTTTAGTAATAATTTCAGTAAAGTTGTCCTGTGAATTGAGAATTAAAGGAACATTGCAGGGAGAAGAATGCTGTTCTTTAACTCAGTGCACCGTCCTGCCAGGAACCAAAGAATATTATGTTAGAGAGTGTTTTGGAGGTAACTTGCCACCAAACTTTACAGAGGCATATTATGTAAAGATAGGCATGTGAGCCAGAAGCTGGGGTAAACCTGAATAGCATGTTTCCAGTGTAAACCGATATTTAAAACATGGTTTTGTTTGCTTCAAAGCACTTAGGAAATTTGAATCAGAGCTTATGCTTGGGATCAGCCCTGTTGCAGGTGTCAGCCTTTGGGCTAACTTTTAAAGCCTTTGGCTGCTCTCTATTTCTGCAGGTCTCAGACTGTGAAAATGTATTTTCTAGTTCAGAATTATCTTTCCATGTTTGATTCTTTAGGTTGCTTAAAGCCTGTGCAGAGTGATGTTTTTCAGGGCATCATAGGTAATGCATCAATTTTCAAAAATTTGACAGTAAATGTGTAATTTTGGACACTGTTAGGGCACCAAAAAACTTGAGCAACCTGGTCTAGTGGGAGGTGTCCCTGCCCATGGCAGTGTGGGGTTCAAACTAGTGGTCTTTAAGATCCCTTCCAACCAAACCACTCTGTGGTTCTGTGGTGCAAACTGGTGAGCACAGTGTAAGCTGTGAGGAAGGGTGAAACTCCACCTAATGCGCATGGTCTGTATTTGGGATCCCTGGCTCCTTTCCTTTGTGTTGCTTCTGAGCCATCCCATGTTGGCAGTAACATCCTTTTTCCAGTATGGCTCACCCTGTAATGTTTGCACTTTGTACTTGATTTTAATCTGCTCAGACAGCTGTTTCTTCGGGTTTTGCTCAGTATTTTCCAACTATAAAGAACTTCCTAGACAAATCCTGGCGAAAGAAAGGGTTGTTGATGGCTTCTTTTAACTTCCCATCCCCAAGGAGCTCTTCTTGCTGTTTTTCATTTTTCTTTAACAACCCATTTGCAATAGACATTGCTGTTCTGGTTCTGATTTTTAATGCTGCGAAAAGTTGCCCAACAATGCCTGCCCTGTTCTCTGACCATACATTCAGACATTATGCGTATCTTCGGGACAGTCTCTCTCACCTGGTCCCTCCACTAAGAGTAAGTTGAAATAACTAAGTTTGGTTTGGACTTTGACACCTGTTAGAAATATTGCTAGTCTCTTTCATGTCTGTCTTTGTGCAACACTTAGATTCTGAAAGGTTTTTCTCCTGTCCGCCACAGGAATTAATATTGAAATGTGCATTAAGGCAGGAGAGACAAATGTTAAATTGTTACAATATGGAATTTGTAACATTTTAGGGACAACAGTAATATCATTGCTCTCAAATGAGAATAGTACATGGTTTGCTAAGAATACTGGGAAGGCAATATTCCTGGGAGTTTTCTATAGCTCTGACTGTGTGTGGGAAAGGCCTTTGCAGATCTTCCAACATTTCACTTATGCCCTACCTGAACTGTTTATTCGTGGGTGAAATGTGTTCCATTCTGCTTTGCAACATGTTTTTCCTGCATGGAAGTATGGGTGGGGTTGAATTTGGCTGTATCACAGCTCATAAAATGATTGGTGGATTGTGTGGTCTCGGACTTCCCTTGGCTTCACAGTGTTAAATGTAAGATGGGGAAGATGTTTCCCTCAAAGGGATGTTGAAGTTTAACCTGAGGAGTGCAAGTGGATTGTAAAGTGGGGAGGATTGACTAACAAAGATGCAGATTTGAAAGCCTTGGTATAAATTTTGTATTTGAGAAATGAATTGAAGCTCTCAGTTTCTTGTTAAATAGATGCCAGCATTTTGCAGTGTTGTTCCTTGTGTTAGACTTTCCTCTTATTTTTTTTTGTTTGTGTGTGTTCCTTCTCACTTAGTTGCCAGGTAGAAAGCTGGTGTCCTCTGCTGTCTCTCCCAGTATTACCCCACATGAAGATCCTTCCCAGCAGTTCCTGCATCAGAGCCTGGAGAGGGTTTACAGCTTTCAGCACCTCGACCCACGGGGCATACAGGAGCTGCTGGAATTTACCATCCGGTAAGGCCTCAAGCTGCCCTCTTATGGAAAGATGTGTCAGGGTGCTCAATTACTCTGATGCAGGTGCTTTGCTTCTGAATATGAGTGTTGTAATTTGCTGTCCAGCACTTAACTTGAGCCTTCCTTTAGAGACTCTTGTGACAAAAGAGTGTTCATGACCTGTTTTCAAATCAAATGAATGGTCTCAGGTCTGGCACAGCCCCCCAGAATAACCAGTGTGCATTTTGGGTGGAGGGCATCTTTTCAGCACATGGTAAAAGTTAGGTAAGGGTGTTCTTTTTTGGACTGTTCACTTATGCTAAAATACACTCTCAGTTTTTATGGTTTATGGGTGACAGCCTTGCATCTCATTCTCAGTTTTGTGTCCTTGTTATTTTGATCATATTATTTGTAATGTACATGCACAAGATTTTCTTGGTTTTTTTTTTTTTTGGGCGGGGGGGAGAAGTATTGTCCCCTTTGCTCTTGCATTTTCTGGGTTCTGTGGGCTTTCATTCAGTAGGAAAGAACCTGCTTCTGGAATTTTTGGTTCTTATTGCCAGTCCCACTTACAAAGGGCTTGGGCATTCCTCATCAGTTTTCAAATCAGAGAGCTTTTCCAGGAATAGGAAACATTCTTGCATGCTGCTGTCTGCTACTGTATAGATAAGGGTGTGTGGTGTTGCTTCTCAGTGTGGGTTTTATGCTGCCTCTTCCATTTCATCTCTAGACTGATTTACACAAACAAAACACTTGAAAAGGATCCTTTCAATGTGATTCCTCTGCTTGGAAAGAGCAAAAGAGCCTTATTTTAGGAATTAGGAAAACAATCCAAAAAGCTTTGTTTGGAATATGGAATTTTAAAAAAGCTTAATTATTTGAATTCCTTCAAAATAGCTGCCTTCTGTTGTGTGTATGTTGCTGTGAATCACTGTCACACCCATCTGCAGCAGAGAGTAAACAGTGTGCTCCTCACTGAAAACCCAGCTGTGGGAACTGTGAGGTTTGTCCTCAGCTGTTTTGCAGCTGCTGTGTGCCAGCCTAAAATATAGTCTCAAAGCATTTAATGCACTAAACTCTTGAAACAGGTAATCTCTAGGCCAAGCATCCAGAACCTCTCAGGCAGGAGGGTCTGGGAACCTTCCAGGCCATGACTGTTTTCAGTTTTTGAGTTGATGGAAATTACTGCCTTGGCTTTTTTCCTGATGGGATTGCCCCCCAGGAAATCATACTAAACCAACTGCTCTTTTCCATCCTTAAGACAAAGGGAGGATTTTGGCAAAGCCAAAAAAAGTGTTAAAGGTTATTTTGCAGAGGGCAAGATATCCCTGCACCAGCAATTTGGTTGCTGAGAGCAGAAGGATAGAGGCAGTTCACAGCAGTGGATGTTGTCATGGAACATAACTCTCTCCTCCTTTATCATTGTCATCCACTAAAATAACAGACCTTGTGGAGTGTGTGTCTACTTGGAACTCAGAGTTTTGGCTGCAGAGCCTGAGGGGGGGAGATCAGTCTGCAGTGTGGTTAGAAATGTTAAGACAGGCCGTTTAGCAAATCTGTCTGTGGTTTAGTTTCTCCATCTATACAAGAATATTTTTTTTTCTTACAGGGATGTTGAAATCTGTTTAAGATTTGTAGGGAAATATAATTAGTGGAATTGGGAACTGTATAAGACTGGGAAATTGAATATCTGTCTAGTTGTTAGCTGAGAGATGACATCCTGTTCTGCATTAGTGTGTTGTGATGGGTTGTGGCATGAGAATTGAGCACCCAGGAGCCTCCTCTTCACTCTGCTCTCTGGAAAGAGATGAAATGGAACCTCTGTGTAAGGTTGAGGCTGGCTTCGCTGTTGGTGCATTGCTGTTGAAGGAAAGCACAACCCCTCTCTATGAGAGGAGCTGGAGTGTGTCCAGGGAAGGGCAACAGAGCTGGGAAGGGCTGGAGCACAAGTCTGGTGAGGAGCAGCTGAGGGAGCTGGGGGTCTTTATCTGGAGAAAGGGAGGCTCAGGGGGACCTTAACACTCTCTACAACTGCCTGAAAGGAGGGTGTGGCCAGGTGGGCACTGGTCTCTTCTCCTGAGTGACAAGAGGATAGGTGGAAGCAGCCTCAAGCTGTGCCAGGCAAGGGTCAGATTGGATTGTAGGAAAATGTCTTTATGGAAAGGGCTGTCAAGCACTGGAAAGGGCTGCCCAAGGCAGTGGTGTATTCACCATTCCAGGAGGGATTTGAAAGACGTGTAGATGTGGCACTTTTGGTGCACTTGGCCGTGCTAGCTTAATGGTGGAACTGCTTGATCTTAGAGGTCTTTTCCAACATAAATGATTCTACAATTCTCTGCTTAGGAAAGATTTTCTTTGACTGCATATTATACAGATAACCTCATGGATTTTTATTAATGTCTCAGGGCTCAGCAGCTCTCTGGTTTGGCAGAGCCAAAGATTCAGAATTGCATCCTAAATGCAAAGATAAATCTAAAATAAACAAAAGAAAATGATCAGCTGAAAAATAAAATTGTTAAATTAAGTAGGAAATGTGGAAGTGACAATTTTAATAGACTTTGGATCAAAGTAAAATGTAGAGAAGAAAAGGCACATGTTGAAACCACATCATCCAACCTATTTTCAGTTCTGTAAAAAAAACCTAATTTTGTTTTTTTTAATGCACACTTTAAGAAGACTTGGCTAGCAGTAGAGAACTAAAGCCTTTTGGGTTCCATTAACTGACATTTTTTTAATATCATATTAAAAGCTGCTTATATTGCTGTATGATTTACAAGAATTACCATGCCTGGTAATGGTAACACACCATCTAGTTGGGCAAATATCAGTACATCAGATTCTAGCTTGGCTTAAAAGGGCAGCTCTGTTTCAGATACACTTGGTTGCATGAGCCTAACACGTTCCAAACAACCTTTCTTAGCCAACATGAATAGTTTGATTTCCCAGCAGTGTAACACAAATGGGTCGTTTGCTGCTGTAGAGGGCTGGACTGTTTTAAGTTAAATCTGGAGCTGCCACTCTGTGTCGTTCCCATGGGGCTGCAGAGTTATGTGGGTTGACAGGCTTAATGCTGCCACTGCTGTGCTGGTGTCAGCTTCCCAGAAGAAGGGACATGCCAAGTCCCAAGGTGCAAACTGCTTTGTAGTGTGTGTTTTGCTGCTGTTTCTGGTGCTTGCTCTAATAAAAGCAGGCAGCAGGAATAGCTGGCTTTATTGTCACTGCCTTCTGAGTGTGTTTGGATTAAACTGTTCTCTGTCTCAACATTATTTTCTCTTTTTTATTTTTTTTTTCCACATGCTTCAGTGATCTTCAGAGGCTTGGAGAGCTGCAGTCAGAACTGGCAGGGATGGCAGATTTCACTGCAACTTACCTTCAGTGTCAGCTGCTCCTCATCAAGGTTTGACTTCATCTGGGTTTTTTTTTGAGCTGTTCTTCAGAAATGCCCCCAGTCCATCACAGTGGCATGCTTTCATGTTTTGATACTCATGCTGAAAAGTGATGTGTGATGAAAGAGCAGGTTCTGTGGATTTCTGATAATCCTGCTTCCCTCCTGCGGCAAATAATTTATGCAGTAACTTTGCCAGTGCAGACCTCTGCTGCTGTACCTACGGCTTATGTTGGTTCGTGAGCATTTTGTCAATGCAGAGTTTATTTTCTGACAGAAATCATGCTGAGGGCAACTGTGTTAGGAGAGTAACTTTTCCCTGCTGGTGGCTACTGGAATAGTTTTTGTTAGACTGCTGCCATGAGTGCCATTTTTATAGATGGTGATTTGCAGAGATAGCTTTATTGGCACCAGTGCCAGAGGAGTTCTTAGGACTTGATATCAGTCATGCTTTCTTTTATAGTGCTGAAATGATCTATTTAGTTAGCAGGTCAAGTGGCTACTTAGACACCATTGCAGCAGCCCTTTGCAAAAGTCCCTTTTCAAAGTCAGCTTCTTGCTGTAAACAGGAACTAATTTTTTACTTCATAGGAAATCTTGAGCTGGAAAGGCCACTCTAGTTCCAACACCCTTGCTGTCGTCAGGGATTCCACTGGACCAGATTGCTCAGGGCTGTAAGCTGGCAGTAGTATTTAAGTTAGTCTCTTGGCATTCTTTGGTGTTTGAGTGTGACTTACACGCAAATAAAAAAAAAGCTGGTTTGTAAAGCAAGCAGCAAACAGGTTTCCAGAAGGAGCTCAATGCAAGCTTTGTTATGTAAAACCAAGGACGGATTTCAGTTGCTTTGCTAATGCATAGTTGCCAGTTGGCATATCTCATGGCAGGCCTCAAATCCTTGGAATATATTTATCAGCCAAAGGTATTTCAGATGAGCAGTGGTACAGTTCAGTACAATCCAGCTAAATCCAAAGTGAAATGTGCTGTGCAGACAGAGGACTAGCATTTGGAGATAGCTTTGTTGCCCTTCTCTAGGGTTTGACTGGAATGAACCAGATGGATTTTGCATCTGGCAGAGTTGTGCTCTGTTTGGAAGAAGGGTAAAAGCTACATCAGCCATTCTTGGCTTGAGGTGTAGAACAGTCAATAGATCAGTGATGCAGAGGAGTCACTAATGTGCACAGAATGAAAAGTAACTGATTATATCAGGAATCACAGAATATCCTGAGTTAGAAGGGATTTTGAGAATCATCTAATTCCAGACCCCTTCTTACAGGCAGGGACACCCTCCACTCACACAATACAATTAGAAATTCTGACAGCTTGAATGTCCAAGTAGCCCTTTTCAGTAGATTTCTTTCCAGTTGCTTCTTTTCCCAACAGGAAAAAAGCTGCTGGGGGAAAAAGTATCTTCATTTCCCAGTCTCTCAAGGCTTAAAAGGTTCCATGCCTTAAAAGGCTCTACATACCCTGTGATTTTAGGGGTAGTTAACTGGGATTTGTGGGCCAGCCTGAGTGAAGGATACAGCCTGTATGTTCTTGAGCTTTGGCGACAGCCAGCCTTGTGCACAGCTGTGTCTAAGGACAGGCAACTTCAAAAAGGAGGCAGTGATAGAAATCATCCACTCAAGCTTTCTGCATTTTTTTAAACATAAAGCAAAAAGCAGATAGGGTGTGGTAGGCATTCGAGTTTTTCTCGGGTTTTGTTGTTTTTGGAGTGTTTTTTTGTTTTGGTTTGGTTTTTGTTGTTGTGGTTTTGTTGTTGTTTTGTTTTGTTTTTAATACCAATATCAGCAGCTGAATTAGACACAATATTTGTAATAACTCCAGGATTTTGGTGGGGCAGAGGAAAATTCAGAAATGTGGCTGTGGAAGTAAGTGTGTTTCTGGGAACAGTTGTTTTTATTCCCACTTATTGCCTTCTCTCTGAGATTGCCGTGATCTTGGTCTCAGGGGGGTGATGACAAGTGGCCTGTTAGTTTTCTTTATGACGTGCAAGTAGTTTGGCTTGACGAGTCTCTCATTCACAGCTTTGTTAATATTATTCTCAACTTCCCTTATATTTTCTAGTTGTATAGGTATCTCTGTTTCTTTATAGAACAATGTATATTTTGGAGGCCTTCATTCCCTGTGTTATATTTATGTTTAAAAACACAAGAGAAAGCTTTGGCATGTTTTTTCAACCAACTGTTTAGACTGAATTGGATATTTATCATCATTTCATGTTTTTTTCTTGTAGGCCTTGCAGGAGAAGTTGTGGAATGTGGCAGCTCCCCTGTACCTGAAACAGAATGCGTTGGCATCTGCTGCAGCAAAACAGGTGAGGTGGAAGCATCTGAGGGAGTCTCCTTGGGTAGGAGTCTTTGGTTGGCCATGGAACAGTTACACACTTCTGACCTTCCACTACCATAGTCTGTCCAAGTAAATCCTAGTCCCCCAAACTGGGGTCATTTCTCTTCTCTTCAAAAGATGAGTGGGGAGGGAGGGAAGTTCATGACTGCTGTAAAAAGGCAAATATCACACTCATCTTCCAGAAGGGTAAGAAAGAAGATCCAGAAAATTGTGGGCTGCTTGTCCTTGCCTCTTTCCTGGGGAAGGTTGTGCACCAAATACTTTAAAAAGCTGTTCCTAAACAAGATCAACAAAGCTTGGAACAGCCAGAATGCATTTCTCAAGAATAAATTATGGCTGACCACCACCACAGCTCTCTATGGTGAGGGGACTGATGCTATGATAAAGGGGAGGACAGTGGAAGTTGCAGAGCTTGGATACAGTCTTTTTCATTTCTTTTGAAAGAAATAATTTCTTTTCACATAATTTCTTTTTCACCAGACTTGCAGGATTGTGGCTGAATAATTAGGTGGTAAGGGTCCTGAAAAATGAGGAACCAGTTGATATGCTGGAGGGCATGGCTGCTGGTCTGGACAGACTGGGGCACTAGGATGACAGGAACCTCATCATGTTCAGTACATTGAATATGAGACACTGCAGGAGGCCAGCTGCAACAGGGATGACTTGGTTTGGGAAATGATCCAGCTCTGGGGAGATGCCATCTGGAGAGCTGTGTTGTGTGTTGGCCTCCCCAGTAGAAGGAAGAGGCTGACAAACTGGGGCAAATTCAGCAGAGGGCCACCTGTGTGCTCAGGGGTTGGAGCACATTACCTGCAAGGAAAGGCTGAGGGAGCTGGAATTGTCCAGCCTGCAAAGAGCAGGCTTCAGGATGGATTTACTTCTGTCTAGCACTGCATCATTACAGGATATAAATGAGACAGAGCCAGACTACTCTGGATAGGAGGCAGTTGGCAAATGATGAGAAATTTTGATCAGCTATAAAGGGAAAATTTCCTGTAAGGATGGTTAAGTACTGTTGCCCAGAGAGGTGGGGGGGAATCTCTGTTGTTGGAAGTGTTTGCAATTTGATGTGGCCCCGAGTTACTGGATCTAATGAGACCTGCTCTGGGCAGGTAACCAGGCTAGATGGTTTCTGGAGGTCCCATCCAATCTGAGTTATTCTGATTCTGTGATGTATAAATTATCCTCAAAAAACTGAAGCGGAGCCCTAAGAAAAGGTATAGAAGCAAGCAAGGTCTGGTAAAAAATAGTCTGGTAACAAATCTAGGGTCAAAGCAAGTTCATGGATCTTTTGGGAAACCCTGCTGATACCAAGTCTTCAGATAATTAAGATGTAATAGACAGGTACTGCTGTGCATCAAAGCCTTCTCTGCTGCTGATGAGTAGAAACAAAAGCCATTCAGCTTTTGAAATCTTCTCTGATTGAAATGTTTGTCTTGGGTGCCCTCTTGAGTAGTGTGTGAACCTCCTGGAAAGTGTTTTCTGTTGTGATGGTGAATGTAGGTCACTTGCTATCAATGCAAGATGAGTGTTCCCTGTTAAATAACTTGAAAGTTCTTTGGCATCTGCACAGTCATACTGAACTCAGCTGTATTAATTTGAGCACTTCCTCTTGCTTCATATGCTTGTTGGTATGAGATAAAAATACCAGAATCTGGTGATGATGGTTCTACCAGGGCTTAACAGTCTGATGGTGTTTTATCTCTGTGGTGTCTGTCTGGCAGATCCTGGAAGAAACTTACAAAATGGAGTTCATGTACAGCGGAGTGGAAAGCAGACAAGTGGTCATTATTCACCACATGAGACTGCAAGCCAAGGCCTTGCAGCTGATAGTGACTGCCCGCACCACCAGAGGGTAAGCATGACCTGGCCTAAGGATCTTCTTAGGGTTAGCTCTAAGATTGCTGTCCCTAAGCTTTGTTTAAAAAAGCAGCAAGGATAAATTAGACACATAACAGGGCAGTGTGCCAATAACCATTTGTTAGAGTAATTCAGAACAAAGAACCTTCTTTTGCCTTTGATACAGCTGTATAGGGACACAATCCTGAATTAGATGGCAAAACTATTGGGAAGATGCGTTTTGGGGGTTGAGTTCTCTCATTTATGAGCATAAAAATAGGTCAAAAACATTGCAGAATTGATATTTGGGACCTGTTTAAATGGGGAAAAGTCATGTATCAAAAGAATGGACCAAACATGTTTGCTTCATTAAGTATTTATTGCTGAATTTTTAGCATCAGGAAAGTATTGTCCTCTTGACTGATCTGCAACTGCTGTGTGTGACTCAGACAGAAACTGCTCCTGTGCAGGCTTAGGCACATGAGAGGCTCTGAGTGGTTTGTTTTGGCTGCTGAAGTTAAAGAAGTGATACATGGTTGTAGAATGAGAACTCCAGCTGGTGGAATTAGAGCAAGTTAATTACTGTCCTAGTTTACTTCTGTTTCAGGTTTGCTGCCATCAATTTACTGTGTTACCATGGAGGTCCATAATATATTTGCTTTTAACCTCTTGTTTTATAGGTGGAAAATGAGCATTTTCTAACAGTCGCTTTGGGAGCTTTATTACTACCTTATGCAGATGGGGGGTTTTATGTGAGAGGGGGGTATAGATAAGTGAGGAATACTTTCTTCTTTCAAAAACTGTAAGATCTTCCCATTTTTAGGAGGTCTAATGGGTTTCCAAACCACCTAAAAGTGTATAGCCATAGAGCCATTTTTCTTTCTTTAAAAGTAAACCAAGGAATATTATTTTCATTACAGAGTGGAACCTCTTTTTGGGATGTGTGAAAAATTCCTCCAAGAAGTGGATTCCTTTCAGAGGTGACAAACTCTATTGCTTCTTCATTTTGTATTAGAAAGTCCCACCACCATTGTCATCAGGGGATATTCACTTTGTTTTTCATCTCTTCACATCTCCCTTCCCTGCTGTCCTACATTGGGAACTGTCATGGGATAATAATAAAGCAAGAAGAACCTTTGTAGTTCAAGTCCTTAACAAGTCCTTAGCAAGTCCTTAACATCAGGATATTATGCTGGTACTTCAGAAACATGTGCTCTGAATTAATTTTTTATAGAATAGCTGTTTGTTTGGTTTTTTTTCTTGTATTTATAAAGATTTATCTACTTCGAGTAGATGCTGTTTTGATAAATACCTTTTTTTTTATTTGTTATTTTGTCTCCTGGAGTCCTGAGAGTATTTTGACCTTTCAAAGATTAATAAAAAAGCAGATTACCCTTGATGTACTCAATATGTAGCAAAAAGTCAGACAAGAATTCTGCAGTATCTTTCCCGGCCCTGTGTACTGCTTTTGCCTCCTCTCAGTTGTCACCTTTACTTCCAGGGAGAGTAGATGTATGAAGTGTCAATTTGATGATAAGATTGATTCTAGTGAAAGGTGTCCCTGCCCCTGGCAGGGGTGTGGGACTAGGTAATCTTTGAGATCCCTTCCAACCCAAAGCATTCTATGGTTCTGATTCTGTGAAACAGTGGTGAATTCTGCTGATCCTGAGACTCAGTGCAAGGAAAAGATACACACAAAATGAAGAGTTCTATCCTCCAGCTTCAGCTGGGCATTAGGGTAGGACAGATTTGGTCCTGTTTTCTTATCAGTTAACCAGCCACAGCTGCCAAGCTTATAATAAATGTGAATTTAGTCAGAACTAGAAATAAAATTCTGCTCAGCCAACTAAAGATACTTGTATCTCTGGACTAGCTATCCCTAGCAATTCCCTGCTGAGTCATAAAATCATGGAATCACGGAATCATAGAATGGTTTACATAGGAAGGGACCTTAAAGACCATCTTGTTCCAACTCCCCTCCCACGGGCAGAGACCAGAACTCCATCCAGCTTGGCCTTAAACACTTCCAGGAATGAGGCTTCCACAGCTTCTCTGGGCAACCTGTGCCAGTGCCTCACCACCCTCACAGTGAAGGATCTCCTAAAATAGAATCTAAATCTTTCCTCTGATAGTTTAAAACAATTCTCATTTGTCCTGTCGTGATCTGCCTGGTAAAGTCTTCTTCACAAGCCCCCCTCTAAGTACTGAAAATTTGTGATGAGGTCTCCCTGGAGCCTTCCCTTCTCCAGGCTGAACACTCCCAACTCTCTCAGCCTGTCTTCAGAACAGAGGTGCTCCAGCCCTCTGAGCATTTTCATGGCCTCCTCTGTTCTTCTTACACTCTGAACTCCAGAACTGGGCACAGTACTCCAGGTGGGATCTCATGAGGGCAAAGAAGAGGGGGAGAATCCCCTCCTTTGACCTGCTGCCCACACCACATAGCCCTTGATGGTGTCAGTTTGAGCACAAGGCACAGTCCCAACATAAGTAGCCAAAGTCATCTCTTATGGATGAGACACACCAGAAGAGGAAGGCAGGTATCTAATTCTGTCATTATAACTAAATATAAGGATTAAGTAGCTTGACTAAAAATAACAATACTGTGGGAAAAGTTGGAAAAAATATTTGATTTTTAATCTATTATTGACACAGGTGTTTCATCTCTGAGCTTCCACATATGCAAGGCAGTTTTGTAGATAAATTGCTGGACTTAATGCCCAGACTTGTGACATCCAAGCCTTCAGAAGTGGTCAAGATTCTTCAGGCAACACTGCGACAAAGTACCTTCCTCCACCTTCCTCTTCCAGAGCAGGTTGGTTTAACAGAAAATTAAAAAGCAATATCCTCGTGGACTGTCTTGGCATCTGACTACTTTCTAATATACCAAGAGGCTTTTAGAATTCAGGGTCTTGTCAGACACAACTCCTATTTATTTCTTGTTTGTCTTCTTATCTAGCATCCTCACGACTACTGCTAAAAACATTAAAAACTTAGTAATTCCTGGCAATAATAAAAAAAAAAAATCCAAAGTTTATGCAGATCTCTGTTAAGAACAGTAGTAATTAAGATTTTTTTTTCTTTCCTCTTTCCCCCACCTTCTGAATTTTGCCAATCACTTCGTCCCTAACAGCTCCATAGAGCCACTGCAAACATCATTGAGCCTACTGGTGAATCTGATAATCCCCTGAGGTTTACATCAGGATTGGTTGTGGCACTGGATGTTGATGCAACTCTGGAACATGTTCAGGATCCCCAAGGAACTGTTAAAGTTCAAGTAAGAAGTCATTTGACATAAATGCAAACAAGATTATGTCTTGGGGCAGTTTCTTTAAGGATGTCAATACTTCTAGATTGTAAATAATGATACATTTTATTAGTAACAATGCTGGATTTCCGTGTTTTGACCAGTCATTCAGAAACTGGTTTGTCTGGAGTGCGCTGAGAGTTGATGTGGGTGCAGTTCTGAGAGTTTGCTTTGAGCACTTGGATGTCATTCTGTGCACATTCCTTGTGCACTGTGCATGTTATGGACATGAACACCAGTAAATGCTGGTGAGCTTCCAGCTGGTCTGGTGGGAGGAGAAGCAGCAAAAGAAGTTGTTCTGAGTGGCACAAAAATACATAGGGTCTTGGCTCTCTGTATTTCCAGCTTTTCTTCCTGCTGCTGAATCATTAGTTTTTGATGCAGCTGAGGAGGTAGGAGTGGTGTGATCCAAGTAAAATATGCAGCATCACTGCTTAACAAAGAAACAAGAACCTCAGTTACAATGCAGAGGAAGAAGCTGATGTCATTGTGGCCTGTTTCCCACCTGTGCTGTGGGTTTGAAAGGCAGCATGTGGCTGTTATATCCAGGGCAGCTGAACTCCTGGCTCCAAGCTAAAGCCCACTTGTCTTGCCTTCCTAACCCAGGCAGTAAACAGCCAAGTAATACACTGTTCCACTGTGCAGATCCCCCATGCAGTTGTCATTCCTTTGTTGGTTTGTTTTTTGTTTTATTTTTCCTTGTTCCCCTCTAGGTGTTGTATCCAGATGGACAAGCACAGCTAATCCATCCTAAACCAGCTGACTTCCGAAATCCTGGCCCTGGGAGGCACAGGCTGATAACTCAGGTTTACCTCTCTCACACAGCCTGGACAGGTAATGTTAATGATACAAGTTAATGTGGCTGTGTGGCTGCACTTCTATTGGACACAAGTTACATCCCATAGTCTGGGGGGCTCTGAGGATCCTGGAGCTGTGGTTGGTGCTGCCCTTGGTGTTGATCAGGCCTTTGAGTAGTTACAGCTCCCTGTTTACCAGGCACTGCTGCTCTGTAAGGAAATAGAGAGGCTGTTGTTTTGGGAGAGTCCTGGGAGCCTTCACATGAGAGCTGTGTTCAAGGTGAGGTCACCCCTCATGTGTAGAGCAAAGTCAGCTCTCAGAGCCAGGTCTGCATCCTCAGGTAGAGGCAAAGGATCATGGTAAACTGACTCCTTGTAAGTCATTGTTTCAGGTCTCACAGGTATCTGAGCATGGCAGGGAACAGTACAGCAGTACCATTTCATTGCTGATTCAACTTTCACCCTTTCAATGCTCTAAAATTCCCTGCTTTAGTTCTGATGATGATGTGACTCCAACATTCGCCTCCAGTCTCAGCTGCTGTTCACACTTCCCCATGGAAGCACTTCAGTAATTGGCTTATGGACTTCAAAAAACAAAAGCAAAGTGTATTTCATTCACAGCTCCTTTTGTCCCATTTTCTTTTAATCCCTTCTACTTCATTCAAATGTGGGGGTTTCCTCTGAGAGGTTTTTTTCCTAAGCAATTTTTCATTGGATTTATTGATCTTTTTTTTTAAACCAACAGAATTTGGTTTATTGCTGTGTTCCTTCACATACCCTTTTTTTTATATAGTATTCTCATGATGTAATCACTCATCCTGCTGTCTTTGTTTTGTTTTGGAGAAGAAAACATGGTACTGTTTCTAGGACTAGAAGTATCTGTGTTTAAGGGTTGATCCTGTTACTTCACCATAGAGAGCTGAAGTTCTTATTTCTACTTCTTCAGTGTTCACTGGAAGGGCATTTTAAGCATGGCCCTGAGGGATTCTGTTCTGGTGTCTCCTGGAGGCATTATTTTAATCATTAACTTTGACACTGGCACTTAGGCATATAAAACAGGGGGAAGATACTGAGCTGGGAGGGGCTCAGGAAACGGTCAGAATTGCCTTGAAATTCAAGTGGAGAAATTGCTTTCAATTTAAGACAATAAAACTTGTTACAGGCCAGTAGAAAGAGTGTGCTTGGGAAGGAGAATGCCCAAGTGCAAAGCACTGATTAACTGCCAGGTGTAGAGCAGAATGAAAGAGGTGACTACAGGCTGCAAATAAGAGTTGGTGGACTGACAAAAAGGTGAGCTCAGGGAGCTGTTGGCTGAAGTGTGGAGTAACTGTGCAAAAGAGTTATTTCTTGTGTTCTGTGTGGTGCTGATGATGTCTCAGCTGGAGACCCCATGCAGTTCTAGATGTGGCATCTTAAAATCCTGTGGGTTTCAGCAGGTTTCATTTAGATTTCATTAATGTGGTCCTGTTATGGGTTATCCCTGCTATGCAGTTAAGTCCCGCACACCACCTGGTGCTCCCTCCCCAGTGGGACAGGTAGAGGATCAGAAGGGCAATGTGAGAAAACTCACGGGTATTACACTGTACAGCAATAGCTACAACATCCCTGTGTTATTGGCACTATTTTGGTCACAAATCCAAAACAAGGCATCATGCAAGCTACTATGAAGGAAAATTAACTTTATCCCAGCCCAAACCAGTAAAGTCCATACAGAAAACCTAAACAAATCCGGTTTTCAGTCTAGAAAGGAGAACTTTATTGTGTATGTAAGTCCAGCAGTAAGTCCAGGGTAATACTGTGTATACTGAAACCCCTGTACTGTTCTGACCACTGTGAGAAGAGTAAATTGAAATTATCCTATAGACAGTATTAGGGACCTTGCTTTGCCCAGGTGCATAGTTGGTGAAAGAGAGGAAGAGGCTGTCTGGCATGCGAAAACTTCCAAAAAAAGAGAATCTTCAAGTAATCTCCTGTGCCACAAGTGTTGCCAGATGTCATCTGGACTGATCCTGACATAAATACAGTGAGCAGAGCCTGCTAGTTCTGTGTGGGTTTTAATGATTGTTATTATTTCATTGGAGTTACCTTCCAACAGTTATTTTAGAAGGTTGCAAGTTAGTGGTAAGATTTAAGTGATGACAGAGAGGAGGATAAACTTCGAACAGTCCTTAGTTCTGCTGTGCTGAATGTAATGCTAAAAGCTTATTTTCACACACTAGACTGGATTCTGGTCGCTCCAGAACAGCTCTGTACATACCCACCGTACATGAAATTAAAATTCATTTGATATTGGTTGTTCACTGTGCAATGACAATCACATTTGGATTGTTCTATTTTTTTTTCTCTGCAGAGCCATGTCAGATTGAAGTGCGATTGCTGCTGGCTTACAACTCCAACAGGAGCAAGGCATCTACCAGAGTTCCTAAATCTACCTGGAGTGAGAGCTTGGAGGCTCTCCCACCCCCTGAAAATGGCATAGAGGGGACCATCCCCTTCAGCAAACCTGTCAAGGTGTATATAATGCCCAAACCTGCCAGGCGGTGAAGGCTGGTGCTGAAAAACCTATTTATGGGCTTTGTTGTGTCCAAATGCAGTGTCCAAGACAGCAAGCCAAAACAGCCTTCACATGCCTAAAGGGAGTCAAAATAAAGCTGCTGAAGAACAGGTCTCTTAGGCAGCAGGCAAATACAGGAATTACTCAGCTAGTTAGGAGTGGTTTCAAGAAAATGCAGGTTTTTCTATATTGACTCAACAGAAACAGAACAGTTCACCATCAGCATTCCAGTAGTAATTTCACTGGGCTGTACCTTCAGTTTTTACCTATCAAAAGTCTTTCTCCAAGGCCTCTAGGTTTTCTGCTGTGTATTTACTATGTAAATGCTTGGGCACATAAATCAATATTATTTTTATAGTACTCTGAAGTGAAGCTGAGGAGTTCAGCATTTTGTGTGGAGTTTTTGGTTTGTTTCTGGGGTTTTCTGGGTTTGGTTGTTTTGGTGTTTTGGGGTTTTGTTTTGTTTTTAATGTCTAAAACTTGCATTTGTACACCGGTACCTAATTTCTTAACAGAAAAAATAATATTCTATAAAGTACTGTTGTTCTTGTGTGGGAACAAGCACCTAGGAAGGAAATTGCCAATTGCTGTTCTACATCCTCTACAGCTGTACTGAAGCTGGTCCGGCTCTGGGGAGGGCACAGGTTGTTCATGGTGCAGGGGCAGGAGGAAGCTCTTTGTGCAGGTGGCAGAAATTCAGTCAGCAGGAGGTGGAGTTTAACTGACCTACAGCAACAAAGCAGTTTGTCTCCTGTTGCACCTTTGTACATCTTGAGGAGCAATGTGATTAAGTACCAGTTGGAAAATTCCTAACCACAACCCACTAAGTTTTACAGGATCTGTTTCTGCGTGATGATCCTGGCTTGAACCAGTCTTAGTGGGATGTGAAAATCTATGATTTTCAATTTGGCAGCACTTTTGGCTCTCAAAGTCTTTCTTGTCAGTTGAAGTAGCCACACACCCTCTGTTCAGCAGCAGTTGGGCAGCTTGTCAGTGTTCCCCTCTGGAGGTG
The DNA here is from genome assembly GCF_012460135.2 of Molothrus ater. NCBI lineage: Eukaryota > Metazoa > Chordata > Aves > Passeriformes > Icteridae > Molothrus > Molothrus ater. The sequence goes on from NC_050479.2 coordinate 86,040,900, forward strand.
AGCTGGGAGTACAGAGGGACAAGAATTTAGTTAAAACATGATCCATCTGGCATTCCTGTCAGGAAGTGTGTCTGTGCATCGCTTCTGTGTGCCAGGCTTAGTGGACTGAGTAGCCTCCTGTGTTTTGTAGCAATCCTTTGGTAGGATTTTTTAGGAGGGCCTAATGTGTGAAACATTCCAGTGCAGCAGCCCAAATGTTGCCTGTGTTCATGAATCAGTTGGGGTTTTTTTCTTTTTTAAAAAGAGGTGTATTTTTAGCAAGTAAACAAAACAGTGAAGAAATACTTTCCACTTGTATTTAGTGTAAATAACCCCTTATATGCTTTCCTACAATAAAATTGGAAAACTCATGCTATTCTGTTTCTTTTCTTATAATATGAGTGAACATGGATGCCTGCGTGGTTCTTGGCTAGTAAGATCACTGCATGTTTTTTGTGATTTAAATTTTTTAGCACTGGTGAGTTGTAGCCCAAAGGCTCATAACCATAAAACTTTGCTGCTGCTTTAGGTATTCTTGAATTAAATTTACTTTCTTAGTGCTTCTGCTCTTACAAACTGCTTTTTGGTGTTTCACCTTTGGGGCACTGCTTTGAAAATTGCCTGCCCATCTGACAGCTGAGTTGTTACTGTCTGACTTGTCTTTGGCATCCTCAGTTCAGTTCCCAGCAGACAGGGTTGATGTATCTCTGATTAGGAGGCTGTGTCTGGGCAGATATTTGACAAGTTGAGTGAGCTCATTACAGACTTTTTCCTTTTTCTTCCCCTCATTCTGCACTTCACCAGTATTTTGTGCAGTTTGTCATCTCAGTAGTGTTTCTAATTTAGATGGTGTCCATAGGCTCCAGACCACAATGGATGCTGTGGTAGGCACAGCAGATATTTTCAATATCAAAATTTAGGCATCTTTCTCTCTTTTGCTAAGTACTGGATGAAATTTCTGCTATTTTGTTCCCCTCATGCTGTCCTTGATCCCCTTCCATGTAACATACCAGGCAAAGAGTGAGTGCCTTCTGTATTGCTGCCGAGAATCAGATACTGCAGGGCTGTGGAAAAGTTCTTCCATCTGTAATTTCAAGATGCCTAAAACAAGCTGAAAATGTAAGGCTGCTATGAACATTTCCAGTCTGCTAATGAGAGCATTCTGCAGTTGGCTTCTCCTCTGTAGGTTTTTCTCTGATTTCTGATTTGGATCATGGAAGAAATCACAGCTTTTCCTTTCCTCCTTCAGTTTCACCTGTGCAAACAGATGACTAATTCATCATCCAATCTAAGCCTTCCCTCTTTCGGGTTAAAGCCCCCCTGTCTTGTCCTATCACTTCATGCCCTTGTCAAAAGTCCCTCTCCAGCTCTCTTGTAGCCCCTTCAGGTACTGGAAGGAGTCTCAGGTTTCCCCAGAGCCGTCTCTTCTCCAGGCTGAACAACCCCAACTCTCTCAGCCTGTTTCCACAGCAGAGGCCCTTTCAGCATTTTCATGGTCTCCTCTGGACTTACTCCGCATGTCAACATCCTTATGTTGGGGCCCCAGAGCTGGATGCAGCACTACAGGTGGGGTAGATGCAGCACGCCAGGGTGGAGCAGAAGGGGAGAATGCCCTCCCTTGGCCTGCTGCCCACATGCAGCCCAGAAAGGCAGATGACTCCTTTGAGCTGCTAGGGCACGTTGTTGAGTCATGCTGAGCTGCTCACCCAGCAATACCCCCAAGGTGCTGCCTCTTAGAGCTGCTCTAAATCCATTCTCCACCCAGCCTGTGTATGGGACTGCCCATTTCACACCATGGTGCAACATATGGGCAATTGGAAATGAAATTTGCATTGAAAGCAAGGGTTATTGTAGTTGCTGAAATCAAGATGTTGACTTTTTGTTCCCATCCCCAGGTTTGAGACATTAAGGTTTTTCTGCTCTCAAAAATACCAGAGTTCATGCTCTGTGTTATCTCTCAGAGGCACTCATGCCATTCACCCGTTATCCTTTAATTCTGCATAATTGTTGGGCTTCTGCACTGCAATAGCCTATAAGATGATTGATCTCAGAATGAAAAGAAAAACAAAGGGCTTTAGTCATGCACAAAGATAATTTGCATCTTTCATCTCTGTTGAAGGGGGAACAGAGGACTTCAGATGACAGTCACCCAAGTATGGGGAGTTTCTGTTCTCTCAGGTGGTTCCAAGTCTAGGAACAGTGTGCCAGTACAGAAGCAGCCACAGGGAGATTAAGCAATCTACAAAGGAAGGGCAAATAATTTGCTAAGAATCAACGATGTTCAAACACCCCTCACCTCTGTGTTGTACCTGCTAGTTAGATGGAAGCAAGAGGGAAAAGAATTTGGCAGAGCAAGGAGAATGCTGACCTCATGTGAAAGAGAGGTAGGTTAGTGGTTTGAAAATGTGTTGTCCTATTTACCATTAAATTTCTGGATTTAATTTAAATAAGGCATCTGTGGGAAACCCAGCTTTGAATGTTTTCAGTGGGAGATTCATATCCAGATTGCTGAAGTCCAGTAAAATTCATTACACAATTTGGAAGTAAATAATTCAATTACTGAGTCATGAGCTCAAAAAACAATGCATAAGTGTATTGGGAGCAAATTTGAAGCTTATGAGACATTAACTCAGAGCTGCGTGGCTTTCACCTATCTTATTTTAGAAAGGACCAAAAAAAAGTAAATGGGCAGGGACATTCACTGCAAAAAGTTCAAAGCAAGTTCCTGGGAAGATGAATGAACAGGGTATGCATTTAAATCAGGACTGCATGATATCACTGAATCATTTAGGTTGGAAAAAACCTCTAACACCATGGAGTCCAACCATAAACCTAGCACTACCATACCCACACTAGGCTGTGGCCCCAGGTGCCACATCCACACACCTTTTGAACACTGCCAGGGATGATGACTCCACCACTTGCCTGGGTAGCCTGTTCCAAAGCCTGGCAACACTTTTGGGAAAGATATTTTTCCCTAATATCCAATTTAAATCTCCTCTGGTGCAACTTAAGGCTGTTTCTTCTTCTCCTGTCACTTGTTACTGACACCCCACTGACAATAATCTCCTCTCAGGCAGTTGTAGAGAGCAATAAGGTCCCTCCTGAGCCTCCTTTTCTTCAGGTTAAACACCCCCAGCTCCCTCAGGCTGCTCCTCATCAGACTTGCACTCTCCACCATGCTGTACTGGTCATCATCTTGGGATCAAGCTCATAGAGATGATTTCCTCTGGAATCCTGTCTTGTCTAAGTTAGAATCACTTTTTTAATCTTATTTCACTGGCATCTTCCATTTTATTCTTAGTAACAGGCAGTGGGAATGCAGAAAAGGCTGTCTTTTTACTTCACAGCTTGCTAATGCAGCATCAGTGGGACCTCAAAATATAAAGTTTTAAGGCTTGTGGATGCCAGGCTTTGCACAAATACTGCCCAATGTCCCTTAAAAATGCTGGTCGTGTTGCATTTGGTGTCTGTGAGCCTTTTATGGCCTGTTCCTGCAGGCTGCCAGCTCACACATGCTGCTTCACAAAGATAAAGGCTGGGGACTGACCCACTCGGCGGCAGAGCAGCTGGGGTGGAATCTTCCTGGCTCCCAGCCCAGCCGCAGCTCGGCTTTAATTTCAGTGGCAGGGTGGGAGTTCACTGCCTACTGGGAGATCATTTTCCTGGTGGGAGGCAGAGCAGTGGTGTATGTGAGAAATCCTGCCCTACAAAAGTGCATTCCCATGATTTGGGCTATGAGCCCATAATTTTAACAAATTATTTATGGCTTTTGCTGAAAGCAGCAATTTAACAAAGATACCAGTTTGAGCTCTGCTGGAATTTTTTGATGAATCAATCCCAGCTGCTTCCACCATCTAGCAAAGCAATTTCAGGCACCAAGAAGGAAATCGGGCTTTCAGTGACTGGAGCAGCCCAAGTGGAACAGATGCTATTGTGGGAACTGACAGTGCTGACTCAGGAAGCTGTGACGAGAGCAGCAAGAGAAGACATGGATGGAAAAACTTGCAACAAATTATCTCCTTGTTGACACCAACACTGGTGGTGGGGAAACTTAGCAGTTTACCTTTAAAAAAATAAATCCATTTCTTTGCACACTGCAGCTCCCTGTTTTGAAGTGGAATCTTCTGCATCCTACCAGTTGCCAAATGAAGAATTAACAGGCTGCAGCACAAAGCTGGGTAGGGTACACCTCAGTCAGCTGGCAATGCAAAATGGGCTCTGCTCCCTGCGCCTTTTGGGAGGACAGATCGTGTGGCAGCAGCAGGGAGAAGAGCCCACAGTATTTGTCTCAAATGCAGGACCTCAGCTCGGCAGCTTTGGTGAATGTGGCATCACCAATAATGTGCCACATTAACATGAAAATATGTTACAAAAAAAAAAGTAAAAAACAGACCTGGAAGAGAAAGATAAGGTGTTTGCTCAACTTCTAACGGTGTAATGCGCATGGTTCCATTTTTTTAAGTACTGCAGTGTTTTCTCAGCCAAAGCATTACAAAGCCTCTTCCCATTTGAGGCTGCCTTAAGGCCCAGAAGCTCCTAAAATAAAACAAATACATGACCATGATCAAGAGAGTCAAACCACCTTCACTATCGGATAACATTTAGTGCAAAAAGTCTCCACACTCTGTGGGCTGGTAGGAACTCTGTTCTCCTGGCATTCCCTGAGGGTGACCACAGTCTTCTGGGTCAGTAGTTCACCTTCTCCTTCACATCAGGCAAGTTGTGCAGAAAAATGTCACAGCAGCTACAATGAGCATTATACCAGCTGCTGTGTCAGACAACACAGATGCAGCTGGAAAGGCAGTTCCTGCAGGGTTATGTAAGATTTTGCCTCAAATGTAGCTACACTAACAGAAAACATTGCTGTCATTAGGAGACTGCAAGATAAAACTTTCACTTTCCCTTTGCTTTTACATCACTTTGTATTTTATCAGATAAAAGGTTCTAAATGATTACTAGAGCAAATAGCAGAAAAAGAACATAGAATTTTGTGTGTCTTGGGAAAGTTCTTGTGCTCTCCTATCAATCTAAGCCTCTCTACTACTGCTTGGGTAGCTCCAAGTGCCTCAGGGCTTTTACAGCTTCATCTTGGTACTTTCATTAATACACACAGAATTAATATGCACAGAACAAGAAATGGTGAGCCTGGTGGGAAAAAAAATCTACAGTAGGTAGAACTTGTGACTGGCAATATTGATAGAAGCCCACCAGGAACAGCAACCAAGAGAACTGTTTGAATCTTCAGTGTAATAATGTTTGTTGGCACAACACTTAAATCATCAGATAATGATGACCAGTAACAAGTCTCACATGCATCCCCAGCTTGCCAGCAGTACCTTGCTAGCAGCAATTCAGACTGATTTCCTACATATCAATGTTTTATGCTGCAAACTCTAGCTTTGTAATTCATGTTCCTGATTATTTTAAGCGTGTAAGAACTTCTGAATAGATATGTATTAGACAGCTCAATCCTCAAAACTGGCAGTTAATAAGAAAATTCTTTAAGGCCCAGGTTTTATTCTTATACCCTGCTGACATTTTTTCCCCTTTTTCAGGCTCAATGAAAAATTTATAAGTGCTCTATTATGTGACATTCATAAATTGGCAAATACCCTGACTGAGGTCACCTGCAGGAGGTAAAGTTCTATGTTATGGGTTTGCTTTTAAATTTATTTTATTTTTACTTATTTATCCAGTGGTGGTAAAGTGCTTCTTTACCACCACTTCATATCTACCATTTGATTGTGCTCATCAGCTATTTTATGGCTGCATTCCAGTAGCCAGTAATGTAATAAAAGTATTCAAAATATAATTTCCTGATTTAGTGAACAGGTGCTATGTTAAGTAATAAGACTATGGATGGCCTTCAGAGGAAAATTAGGTCAATCTCAACAATACATGGAAATTATTCTGTAGTTAAACGATTTAATTACATTAACAGCCCCGCCTTTTGTGAGCCCTCGATTTGTTTAAATCCTGAACTAATAAACTGTCTTTGCATTTTCGATGGTCAGTGCACAAATGCCTTGGCACGCAAGTTCACACTCCGCTGAGTGCAATTTGATCCAGCAGAGGTGTGTCCGTGATTTGGCCGCGGGCCGGGCAGGCGGAATGAGCTGCGATTCAGCAGGTGGAATGGAAGACCCCGCCCACTCTGACACCCTGAGCAGCCAGGGCATTGTACTCCGCCACAGCCTTCTCCGTTTGCAGCACCAGCACCTCAATCCCGTTCTTCTTCAGATAGTCCACAGTGGATGCTGGAACCTCGGAAGAGAAAAGAAATCACAAAAGCAAGAATCAGATTATTTTCCCCTTAAACTGTAAGACTTGTAGAAAACCAGACACTGATACCATTTGTTAAACATGACTTAAGTAACTGCCAGTAGCCAAAATGGCAATGCTCAGATAGGTCTAAGATTGATTTAATTTTTTTCTCTTCAATAAAGCTACTTTTATACACATAGCTCCCCTACCTCTTTAGCACACCTTAAAATGCGGTCCTCTCTTACAAAAATAAATAGAATTGGAGCTAAAGGAATTTAATCTAAAGAAGGTGTTATTCATCCCACCAGAAAGCTAAAGACTCGCTTCTCATCGAGTAAAGCTCAGCACTTCTGATCTGAGCTTTCTGTAGCTAGTTTATCTGCTGAAATGACACCCTGGCAACAATGGTGACAAGAATGCCTAATTACCAAAGTATTTACAGCAAGCTAGAGAGCCAGTTATAACCTATTGCAAGAGGAGAGGACTAATGACATTCTGAAAAATTCTTCTTGTTTCATTTGCTCCTGTAGCAGAACATAAACCTGTTTACTGCTTGGCATGGACACTAATACAGAGGAGCTCAAATGATGTTTCTTTCAGGACCTGAGGGACCCCTGACAGGAGCTCATTCACACTGATCCTCAATTTTTTCCCCTCTCAGTGAAGCATCATCGATTTTATTTTTTTCCTCCTAATCAGAGGGAGAGGGAAAACAAACAGTTCCCTTTATGCTTGTCACAGAACAAAAACCTACCTGCAAAGCCTCACTCATGCCACGACCAATCACCACAGTTTTAACACCCTTCTTGACGACTTCTTCAAGGTCAGCTGGCTGCACTCCTGGAGAATGCTAAGTGTCAGGGAAGGAAAATAATAGTCTGTGTACTGACAGCATCAGGCAGGAAAGCTGTGTCTGTGTGCCCTGAACACAGAGCAGCAGGGTAAATTAGCAGAAGCAGAATGTAACACAACCCTCTTCTGTACATATACACAGTAGATAATGTCAGAAACTGAAAAAGGTACTTAATATGGAGATGAAGGATGATAATTAATTGATTGATGGCAAGATTATAATTCCTTATTAAACAGTCAAAGCCAAAAAGATGCATTACAAATTTCTTAAACATTTATGTCTTAACTTCTGGCATATAAATAAATATTTTATAAATTAAAATAAATTAAATAAAATAAATAATATTTTATAAATATTAACAGTTAAGGTGAAATCAATAAATTGCAACAATACTGATGTTTGATTTCAAAACAACAAAATCTACTTGAAAGAAAGATGACTGCAAGCGAAAGTTTACTCACTTTAAATACAAAGAACTCCTCAGATAATTAAAATTATTAAATAATTTTCTTGTTTACTTTGCAAATCTCACCAAAGAGGACTGAAATTCATTGGGTAGCTTCATTTCAGTTAACAGCTTGGATTTCTGCAATATTCTTTATTTTGAGAAAAGAATATTTGAATCCAAACGCCTCAGAGAAAGAAGGAACTTACACAGCACATTAATGGATGTTTTAAAAAGTACACCCACTTACTGCTATTATGCTTTAAACATATGAATGCATAAACACACCTATAATGTTAATATAAAACATTATTATGTTACCCTAATTCTCCTCCTGGATTCAGTTTTTATCTGTCTCCATGTAAGAGTAAGATACTGGACATCCTGTGGCTATAATTTAGCCCCTCTTTGGTGTGTATCTTTAAAACATAAATATTATTTATGTTTTAAATAAATATTTAGATATTACTATAATAAATAATATTACTATTCATTATTCTATGTAATAATATTATATTAGAATTATACATAATTATATAAAATATTATAATTAATACTTTATATAATAGTATGCAAGAATATTTATTATTATATTATTATAAATATTATAAATATTAATTATGCTTTAAATAGTAACCTCCCCTTTTTTTTTTAAGTAGAATTCTGAAGTTCAGAAGTTTTTGAGAGGTCTGAGTTTCTCACTTGAAGTAGATAATGCCATGGTGGACTCATGGAGAATGGGGCAAGTAAGACTTTCCCAGCTGAAACAAACACATGGGCTCCTAAAGTTGCAATTGAAAAAAGCCTTCCATGGTACAGTGCCACTTCCAATGCATAAAATAAACTTATCCCACAAGGAAGTCTTTAGCATGGCTGATGTCTGAAATTTCAGTAAAGAGATGATTCACCTTTATGGTTCTCCAAGTTCACAGAATCATAGAGCACCTCAAGTTGGAAGAAATCCATGAGAATCATTCACAGGACTATCTTAAGCTAAACCACGACTTAGGAGCACCAGCCAGATGCTTCTGGAACTTTGACAAGCATGGTCTGTGACTACTTCCCTGGAGCGCCTGTTCCAGAGCCCGAGCATCCTCTGGGTGGAAAGCCTTCTCCTAACACCCCATGTGAACGTCCCCTTGCAGCTTGACTCCATTTCCATGGGTCCTACTGCTGGTCACCAGAGAGATCAGCACCTTGCCTGCACTGCCCTGCCTCTGGAAAGTGTAGACTGTGATGAGGTCACCCCTCAGCCTCCTCCAAGATGAACAAGCCAAATGCCCTCAGCTGCTCCTCATAAGCCTTGCCCTCAAGGCCTTTCAGCATCTTCATCACCCTCCTTGGAACACAGTCTAGCAGTCTGATATCCTCCTTATGCTGAGGAGGTGCCCAAAACTGCACACAGAACTCGAGGTGGGGCTGCTCCAGTGCAGAGCAGAGTGGGACAAGCACCTCCCTCAGCTGTGCTGTGCTTGACACACTCCAGGACATGTCTGGCCCTTTGGGCTGGCAGGACCAAAGGCTGTGCTCACCCTTAGTCCATTTACATTCCCTATCTACACTTGGAATGCAGAACTCACTTGAATAGGCAGAGCTTTCTCAGACCAAATCACTCTAAGTACTTGGTTATGACAGAATAGGCAATGCTTTTCCTTTGGGGTTTTTTAAGTAGACTCAAAACTTAGACAAGAAGAATCGGTGTGTTGTACTGCAATTACAATAATTAGAATTCTGGAGAAGGTTTGCTGTCACGTGAGAAGCACTCCTGAGACATTAAAGACACGGAACAAAAGGATTTTCTTTGGTTACACAGGACACTTTGATGCTAGTAAGAAACTACTGTTGCTACAGGAAACATGTAACATGATGAAATAACTGTATCATTGTTGATTTGACAGCAGATTTTCTTGCCTGCTCTGTTCTCTGGCCTTCATTTCAGCAATACCTATGTCTTTTCTTCTGCCATTAGCAGGTGGCACTGAAATGCAGTCAGCTAGGGAGAGAGGGTGCCATTCATCCCCAAGGGTTAAGGCCACAATAACTTAGTGCTCAGTTACAGAACCTTGCAGGGCCAGTCATACAATTTTCCTGATGAAAAAATGCTTCACTAGACAGCAGTGTGACAGTAGAGGAGGAAAGGAAGCAATTTATTTCCAGCTAGAGTGTAGGACATGACCGGCACTGCTTGTTTGCCACACTTCAGTTCCAGCTACCTCCAGGAAAAACATGCTTAAGGAAAGTAGGCAAACAACTCCATCTTTAAAAAACTGGGCAGAAAATGCAGCTGATGGATCTTACTGTTTCCAGTGCTGACAAAATTAAATTTTTGACAGTTCTTCTCAACATTGGATATGCAGTCTAGAAAAAGCTTAGTTCTATTCTTAATATTTGGTTTTTGCTATTTCTTTTAAAAGAAAATCACCTCACTCCTCAGCTGCAAGGATAGAACTGACCTAAAGCAGGAGCTTTACATAAGATCTTACTTTAGATATGTACTTTTTACTTCCTGATTAAATAAAAAGGATGCCAGAAAACCTACTTCTCCAGAGAACCCAACTATTCTTTTTCTCCTCCAATTTTAATTTAACATTGACTTGTTTTTCAAGTCCTCTAAAAACTTATGGATTTAAACGTTTTACTTGTGACAAGAAGATATTCCTTGTTAGAAATTTTCAAAAGAAAGCACAGCCTTTTAAATGTTAGTAAGTGCCTATAATTTGAAACCAAAGTTTTCCAGTGGTTGGAATAAATATAAAAATGTGATTGGGATGAGAACTGGTTGGGAACTTTTTGGCTATTGTTACCTGTTCTGCTTCTCCAGCCATGTGCATATAAAGCACAAAAATGATATTGTCAAACAAGCAGACAGCAACTCTCACCACAAAACCCAGCCCTTTGAACAGCCAGTGAAAACTTATTTTTTAATAACCAGGCCATAAATGAAATACATTTTTAAAAGTTACATACACAGCTACCTTTTTCTCTGCAAGGTGCAGATATCTTTGCATGACAGCAGCACTTTTTTCTTGGTGTTATATATCCTGCATAAACTGAACTATGACAGGTTAAAAAATTTCTATTCTCCGAAAGATTACAGATGAAGTTGCAAACTCAAATGCTTTGTGTTTCAGTTGTGTCAAAATGAATCCAAGAGAGCTGCATCCTCTGTATTGATACGGCTGCAGGTGCTGGGCCTGGTCACTACACTGTTATTTTGTGCTTTAACTTTTGCTTTGGAAGTGTGGAACTTCTTTTTTTCTAGCCAATCATCTATCCCAGTGCAAGTCATAATATGGGGAAAATTATCAACATCAAGTTTCCTATAGCAATATTTGCTGTACTGCTTCTAAATCAGAAACATCAATACTGCTCCATGTACTTCCATCCAATTCTGATTGCATTTACAGATAAACTTTAAGGGCAAGCACTTAGTTTATGGCTACCAAGAGAAGTCACTGTGTGATTAGCCAGACCATGAGCTTTTCACAGAGAAAATAGTGCATGAGACACTGTATCTGCATATTTCTCTTCTGAAATATGCACAATGGACCCCAAGGAAAAGGATATAAACTAAACCACATGCAATGTTGTCTTCCAAACATGCAAGGTCAGTTACTGTCTATTTTTTTTTTAACTTTTCATAATTTCTTTTCTATCTCACTCAAGAAAACTTCTGTTTATACAGTCTGAAGAGAGGTTTTTACTGTTATCTTATGACAATTTCACTCTTAAACAGATGAGGAATATTGTTTGAGAGCTCTAAGATGTGTGAGAGTTGTCTGGTGAGGGTGGCTATCAGAACTCAGGGCAACAATTGCTATATCCTGTTGCGTGTAGGACATAGTGGGAATGCAGCTCTCTGACCCCTCCACAAAGTCACCTCCAAAACATATACACAGTTCTTACCAGGAAAATCTAATGGTTAGATGAAAGAAAAAGGCAGCTCACTGAATTTCTGTCTGGAGCTTTAACACTGTTCTCTGGACCATTCTCAGAGTCCTGTTTTAAATGCAAGGTACTAACCAGCAAACTTACATTAGTCCCGGTTTCTCGCCAATCCCATGTCCGGCTTCCTCCTGGCCATACTTTGCAGTCCTTATATGTTGTAGAGCAGCCTTTCACCTTCATCTGACCCCAAGAAAGGGAAGCAATTTCAGGGGAAGACATCACAAAGTGGAACCGAAGTCTGGAAAAAGGATATTTAATACTTAACATCAGGCCAACATATGCAGCAGTTAATAAAAATGGAAAATTCTGTCCTCGCCCCAAGGAGCTAGGAAGGAAATGCTGTTACAGACTTTATCCACGTGGTTTTGTGACAACAGACTTGAACTGAGGATCAGCAGATTTGTTGAATTACCAGTCCTCTTGGGGATTTTGTGCAGGATTTTGGGCAAATCATTTTACGTGCTAAATCTGTTCAAGTATTGGATGTTCAACTTTTAAAACTATCAACAGGGATCAGGTCCCAGAATATCCTCTCACATCTGGGTTTTAATCTTCTCCCTAAAATGAACAATGAGGAAATAATAATTTCCTAAAATACCAGAAATCTGCACTATTTCATTGGCCACTTTCTTCTTTTAACATTAAAGTGGTAAATGAGGTTAAGAGGAAATGCCAAACAAACCCAAACCCAACAGTAAAGCCATGAACCAAAGAGTGTCACTGCCACATTGCTACAGAAAACAAGACTTTCGGGGATGTAAAGGGGTCGAGCCTTTCCCCAGACACTGCTAACAGAGACCAAGTCTCCCAGGATTATACATCCAAACAAGAACTTGTCTAATTGTTTGACCTCCATCTTCATTGTTTCAAGTTAAATCCATTATTTCTAATCCTTTCTGTTGGGGAAAAGTAGAACAGCTTAATCTTTGTCTTTTTCACCTTTTTTTTTTGTTTGTTTGTTTTCTTGAGGATTTCACACAGTATTTTTCTTTTATTTCATTTAGATTAAATAAACATCCCTTCAGTCATGTTTTCTAAGTCTCTGCTTATTTTCTCCCTTTCTCCTTTAGCAGCCAACCACTGGTTCACATCTTCCTTTGATGTCTGTTGCCTAGAACTTGACAGAGCCTTATCAGTGCCCCTGTATCCCAACTGCTTTTTGGTGAGCGCTGCAGCGATGTTGGGATCTGCTTCCACAATCGCTGCTGGGCACCAGCAGGGCAGGGACTCTGCCTCACAAACTCCCTGTCAGCTCATCACAGAATCTTTCCCCTCCTCACAGTCCCTCAGGTAAGGTACTGCAGTCTGATTGCTGTAGTGATTCTGGCAGTGGATGGAAAAAGAGGAATCACAGGGTGATGATCCCCTGGAAATGCTTTGGACCAGCGTGGCAGTCGACTGACACCTATCCAGGGCAGAGTCACCTTTCTGCCCTTCCAATTCACATCGTTGAAATCCACATTTTGAAGAAAACCTGATGTTTCTCCAGTAAAGAGGTCCACCTCTGCCTAATCCAGAACATCTCTGTGGCAGATCCTTCCAGATACACAGATTCTCACCCTTTATTGTTTAATTGTTTATATTCACCAGGAATTGAATAGTTTAAATTAATTACATGAACCCTGGCAGCACAGATTAAAGGCACTGCCCTTGCAAAAGATAAATCTTTGGATGACCACACTTCCAGTCCCCCTGGAAGCCTCCCTTCCTGTCTTGCACATGCTACAAAAGATGCAGCACTGCCAAACTGGACATGCTCTCCTTGGATTGCCAGACGCAGATCTCAGCATCCCACCTAAAACACTGCATGAAGGAAAAAGTGCATTACTTTGGATTCAGCACAGGACTGGGTTTGCCAGAGGTGCTTCTCACACAGGACAGTGGGGCAATTCTTTTCCTTCTCACTCCTGTGTGAAGTTAGTAGCACATGTGTCCTGTCAAACAGGAAGCAAGGCAAGCACCAACAGGGGACTAGAACTTGCTTGGATTAATTCAGTCTAGATTCTCTCATTGCACATCCATGATGCAATGGATTCAAGCAAAAATTTGTAAGATTATTTTTCCAAAGGTCTGCCTGAAGGGATATTCTGGCTGAAGAAATAACCAGCAGTAGTCCCAACAGAATGAAATTAAAGAGTAAAGGCTGAATAAAGCAGCCAGAACCTGGCTCTGAAGAAAAAAAATAATTTTTGCCTGTGCTACTTTTCAGATGAAATGGTAGAATTAGACCTGGAGGTTAGACAGAGGTGAATGAACAATAAGATGATTGGGAATATCACGTTCCCCAGTCCAAACAGTATCACAAGGCTGGAACTGTGCAATCAAACAGGCACAAACTGCAAATGGGAGAGCAAGGATTCCATGCTATCTTTTCCAAACAGCATAAAAACAAGTAAATAGCAGAAATTAAGCAAGAAAACTTATAAGGCACCAATAAAAATTTATCCTCTAAAACCATTTCCCATAATACTGCCAGAGATTATCAGTAAAGTCAGGCCACTAGAATAAATAAGAATATCTTAGAGTGAGAATGAACTCATTGATAGAAACTTTGGGCATCCTTGGATGTAGAGCATGGTCCAATCACTGAGGAGCAGGAAAATAGTTCTCAACCAAATTATTTCTTTAATTATTCACTTTGCGAAATGTAAAGTATCAAAATATACATTAACACTTAAGATAAAAGAGACCTTGAATTAATGACTTGCAAGTACAACCTAAAATTCCAATTTCTGCAAACTGCAGTAGTCAAAACACAAAGAGATGAGGAGCAGAAATGGCTAAGGACTCTACAAGCAAAGTTATGAGAGTTTAAAAACATCAGAAATAAAGGAAGTAGAACTTAAAAGGAGGCCAAATGCACGTTTATGCCAGGAGGCTATACTGAAAGAGAGAAATGAAGCGGTGGATAAGGATGGCAGAAGACAAAAGCAGCTGAGAAGGAAGCGGAAGCAAGCTGAGATTGAATTGCAGTTTGCTGAGCTGGTGGACTTTAAGATTGCCAGTGCACCTTTCTTCTGTGGAGGTAACCAGCAACAAATGGAACAAAAAGGTGAACGAGAGCAGTGCACCAGATAACATTTTATTGAGACACTGCAGAAAGAAAGGAAGTTTTGTAAAATCCAATGGACAACCTGAGACTGAAGAGGATACAAGGGGAAGAGTAAATCGGTGTGCGTGAAGTTTTGGGCAGAACAAACTCCTGTAAGGTGTCAGAAGACAACGCGGCTCTCCAGCGCTGTCTGGGAGCAGGGTCAGGAGGAGGGCGGCTTCCCATTCCAGGGGATTCAGCAGCCAGAGGAAGGTCAGGATTAAAAACTGACAGGAGGGAGGCAAACAGAAAGGACGGGAGAAGTTTGGATCAACTGTGTAGGGAGGGGGAAGGTGTCAAGTTCACGAAGGAGGAAAATACACTTTGGGAATTCAGCAATTCCTTTTCGCTGGGGAGCCCAGTGACGGCAGTTAACCGGGGAGGTCACGGGGAGCTGGTAGCAAGATAAGAGGAGGAACAGCAGTTGGTGAATACAGCGGAGAGAAGCAAGGAGACAAGGACAGAGACCGCTGAGAAGCAACGCGGGAGGGGTTGAGGGAGGGAGTTGGGAAGGGAAGGCGCAGTTCAGGACCGCCCGAAGCAGGGCCTGGCGTGACGGGGCGCAGGGACCGAGACAGGACCGAGACAGGACCGGGACAGGACCGGGACAGCCCCAGCGCCGGCCGCGCGCTCCCGCCCGCTCCCCTCACGGAGGCTCCGTCACGCACCCGCACTCACCGCCCCACGCGCGCGACCCCACGGCCCCGCCAGGCTCCGCCTCCGCCCGGCCCCGCGGGGAGGGGGCGGGGCCTTCAGGCTGCCACGCTCTCATTGGACAGCGTTTCCTGCCGGCCCCGCCCTCCGCCCGTTCCGTTTGGTCGGTCCGTGGATCTACCCACGCCCCTGCCCCGCCTTGTTTTCATTCCCCCTCGCCGCGCGCGGCGAAGGGGAGCCGGCTCGCGCCGCTCTGGCCGCCGCCCCCTGCCCTCCCCTGCCTTGATCGTCCCCCCGGTGCATTGTGGGATAGTGGCGGCCCGGCCCGGCAGCGCCCCCTCCTCCCTCCCCCTCCCCAGCTCCTTCTCCATCCCCAGGTCCAAGATGGCGGCGGCGGCTCCTCCGGCCCCATCCCCGCCGCCCCCTGCCCCGGCGGGCCCGCGCTGCCCGGGCTCCTGGCCCAACTTCGCCGTTGTCTGCTCCTTCCTCGAGCGCTACGGGGCCCTGCTGGACCTGCCCGAGCTGCCCTTCCCCGAGCTGGAGCGCGTCCTGCAACCGCCGCAGGAGCCCGGAGACCAGGGTAAGCGACTCCCATAGCTCTCCCGCCCGCCTGCTCCGGGCCGGCCGGCTGAGGGGGGCCCGGGGGGCGGAGGGGGGGCCGGGGCTGTCCCCCCCCCGCCTCCTCCCGGCCCCGGGGGTGGAGCGCGCCGAGGGAGAGGAGGGGCCTGGGATTCCCGGGGGGAGGGGAGCCCTCTCTCCCTGTTTTTTTTGGGGGGAGCAGCTATTTGTGTGTGTATATTGGGGGGAGAGCTGCCTGCCCCCGCGGCGGGCTCGGGGAAGAGGTGGGGGACTTCCCCTTCCTCTCTCCTCCTTCTCAGTGCCGCCTGTGACCCCCCTCCGTCCCTCCCTCCCCCCCCCCCCCACCGTTTCCCTGGGTTCGTTCCCGAGCTCTGTGCGGGTGGGACTCCGTGCAGAAAACAGGCATAAGACAAAATAACTATTTTCGTTCAGCTTGGCGCTGGTAGCCGGTCTCTCTTCCACCTCCTCCCTTCCCCACAGCTTGGGGGGGTGCTTCACAGCCTCTCCTCCCCTCCCCCCAATATCTCTGCCCGTTTTTACCTCTCCCCCGAAGCAAGAAGGGCACGCACGCACACACATGTACAAACACATGGGAATGTCCCGATCCCCAGTCACCCCCCCCCCCCCTTCACCTCGATGTATCTGGGATGAGGAATGGGGGTCACGGAGAAGCCCTGAGCCCCCCCACGGCTGCTGCTGTGGGCCGTCTCCTCCCCACAAACACAGACAGCCATTGTGTGCCACCTCCATCCCTCTTTTCTCCCCCCTCCTCCTCCCCCATCCCCTGTTCCAGTTGCGGGGGGGACAAGCTGTGTGCTCGCTGCCGCTCCCCTGCCGCCACCTGAGACGTGCGAGGTGGAGGCACAGGTTATGCACTCCGCTGTTTGCTTTCGAGCTGCTCTCGCTCTCCTCTCCTCCCTCTCCAGGAGCAGCTTTGGCTGCCAGACTCTCTAATCCCAGCTGCCCGCGATGGATGCGGGAGGGCCCGGGCCAAGAGAGCAGCCTGGGCAAGGAGGGCTGTGTGGAGGCGGCCGCAGGAATACAGAGGGGAGGGAGCTTGTTGCTCTTGATCTCTTGTCTCTGTTATTCGTTTGGTTGTTGCCTCTGCACTCTTGCCACATAGGGAGCCCGTGCAGCTCACGGCGCATGCTCGGCAAGGCCCCTTGGAAACTTCCTGCTGCTGGAGAAGCCCGGCTCGGGGCTGCTCCGCTCCGGCAGCCCCTGCTTTTCCCCCAAAACGCGCTCGCTCTCGCCTCCTTCCCCACCGAGCCCACCCTGCCTGGGGCGGGGAAGGGGGGGTTATGTGATTAAATCGGCGTGTAGGCGTTTCCTCATATAAAGGAAGCTGTATTTTGCTAAGTGCAAGTGTCCTGTCTGTGAATTCACAGCAGCCACTGTTGAAAGAGAATGAAATATAATTAATATGTTTCCTCCTCCTGTCAATATGAAAGATTGAGCTGAAATCTACAAAATTCTTAAAACAGGGTTAGCTTTGTGGAAAACTTACGTTTTGATTCAGTTCCCCACCACTCCTGTACCTCTTACGTTTTATAAAGGACTGTCTCGTTTTTGGGAAACCGTTTAGAAAAAATGTTGTTTTGTTAAACTGATGCAAAACTTACTAATAAAAACTACCAACACATTGAAAAGTTTGAATTTTTAGTGAAAACAGTAATTTTAAAGTGGTGGTTTCAAAGAAAACAATGCTCTTCCTGTGTGGCACGAAGTGAGTGGATATGTAAGAGTAATTTAGCTGTGTGAACTGCAAAATAAATTAAACTGAAAGGGTGAGATAGTGGCCTGTGTTTTAAAAATACGCATTTTATTAAAACTCAAACACCATAATTTCTGATGACTTTTCATTGCATGATGGGGGTTGTCAACATGGTGATGTTTACTGCATGACTCTTTTCTAAAAAGAGGTTGATTTGATACTTGTCAAATGTTTAAACTTTTCTTTGTATTACCCTTCCTGTTTGTCAAGGGACAGGTTGTTTTCCCTGCTTTAGAATAGTCCCCCCAAATTGGAGCAGATGCAGCTTCTGAAAATGTAATGTCTGAAGTACTGGGGTTCTTTGCTGTGTAGCTGGTGTAATTGTAGAGATAATTCTCATCTCTACAAAAGAAAGTGTGGAGGTGTGAAAAACAGACTTGGATAATTCTTGATGTTTTGTCTGATAGTTGGTGGGTGTCTTGATATCTTCTCCTTTGATAAAACCAACTTATTGAGCTTGGTCTGTGGTCTTGGGCTGTGGTGCACATTATTGCTGGTGTGTTTTACATTTTTGGGAAAATGGCTGCAGTGACTAGGTTTCTCTACATGATTTTTACTTCAAGTAGCCCTCAAGGTGGTGTTTTTAAGGATACAAGTCATAAAGTTGCTAAACACTGATGGAAAACTGAAGGGGTTCTTTTATTGCTGAATATCTGTAATTTACAACTGTATGTAGCTTTCCTTGGAATGCAGAAGGATTTTGATTTCAGTTTGCAATGTACAGTTAGTTTCACTTTTGATGCCAGCATTGCTTGACAGTGGATTTGCAGTGACATAATAAAATCGAAAGAAATATCTATGGCACCTCAAAGTTCCATAGTTAGGTTCTTTCTCCTGAATTTTTTAGAAACTGGAGCAAGTTTTAAATCTCAGCCATGACATAAAAGCTATTTGTAACTCCTTTTCCTATTACTTTTGCAATCAAGTAAGGGGTTTCCTTAATTATCTTTGAAAATGTTTTGATGCTCAGCAGTTTAAAAATGTGGGGGTTTTGTTTGGTTTTTTTGTTTTGGTTTGGTTTTTTTTAAGCATGGCCTACATTGTCTTGTCTGAAGAGTTACTCTTGGGAGATGCCAGCAGAAGTTACTTCCCTTATATTAGGATCCCCAAGGAGAACAAGGAGCTTAAGTTTGGATGTTGTTCAGTAGTTGTATAACAGTCATATTTTCTTTCCTGCTAACAATTAGAACAAAGTACTTGCTCATTATTAAGGAAGCAAGGTATAACCTTTCCATACAGGAAGGGACGCTGAGCAGATGCTGACAGCTAGGAAGCTATCAGTTATTTCTTAGAGGCTTTTTAGATTTTTATTATCACATAGGCAGCACTTGAACTTTGCTGTATTACTTCTCCTTAACTGAGAATTTCAAGGCAAATAGTAAGGACAGCAGTGCTCAGATATGAATAGTTTTCAATTACAGTCTGACTAATTGAGATATCAAATTAACCTGTATTAGTAGCACATTAGATGCTTCAACCAACTGTACACAGGTTGGGATTTAATGGGTAATGTAAAACATACTTGATTGGGAAAGTAAGAATGTATAGTGTTGATTTCACCCCTCAGTATTGAATAGTGGGATAAACTGATAGATCCAGAATTAATCTGCTACTTATAAAAGCTCTGTGATAAAATAGTTTCATTTTTCTGGCTGGTGGCTCATTTAAAAGTTGCAACCATTCAGAAACAGTAATATGAACTATAGTTATCTGGTGAAGAATTTATTTTATGAAGAATAATTATCTTGCCTTTATGGGTGCTTATTCTTGCTTTAAGTACAATGTTGTGACTTAAAACAGTTTTGACATCTTGAATGTCTTAGGAAGAAGTAAAATTGAGTGTCTGTCAAGATGGTGACACTGTTAACTCACAGAATTTGCTAGTTGCTAGGCCTGCAGGAGTAAGTTGGTTTTTGTAGGGTTTATTAAAAAGCAACTGCTGTGATTTAACCCCAGTTGGAAGCTCAGCCCTGTGTGGCCACTCACTCACTGTCCCCTGGTGGGATGGGAGCGAGAATTGGAAGGATAAAACTGACCAAACCAGTGGGCTGAGACAGGCAGTTTATTAAGGAAAGCAAAATGAGGAATTTGTTCACCACTTGCCATGGGCAGGTGCTCAGCTCCAGGACAGCAGGGCTCCATCATGTGTAAGAGTGGCTTAGGAGGACAAATGCCATGGTTACCAATGTTCTAGTCTTTCTTCTAGCCCCAACTTTACATGCTGATAATGACACCCTATGGGCTCGATATCCCTTGGGTCATTTGGGGTCAGCTGTCCTGCCTGTGTCCCTTCCCAACTCCTTGTACACCTCCAGCCCCCTCACTGCTGGGGTCTGTGAGGAGCAGCAAAAGCTTTGGCTCCATGTGAGCACTGCTCAGCAATAACAAAAGCAGCTCAGTGTTCTCAGGCACAGGTTGCTCAGAGAAGCTGTGGCTGCTCCATTCCCTGGAAGTGTTCTAGGCCAGGGTGGATGGGGCTCTGAATAAGCTGGCCTAGTGGGAAGTGTCCCTGCCCATGGCAGGGGCTTGGAACTAGAGGATCCTTAAGGTCCCTTTCAACTCAAACCATTCTAGGATGATTAACACTGTTTTGAGGTACAAATCCAAAACAAAGCCCCATACCAGCTACTATGAAGAATATTAACTCCAAGTCCACGACAGGAACCCAATATATGATTTTAGGTGGAACTTATGGTGGCTGAGAGCTGTCATTACAACCTCACTGCTGTACTTTTAGATGCAAAACTAAGGTAATGCTACAGATCATTCTGCATTATGCTGTGGTACTGCATCTCCTTTACCTCTGCTTGCTTCCAAAGGCAAAACTGCAAACTGGAACAAATTATCACAGGAAAGCAATACTTGTTCTCCTTGTTCTTACAAACATGTGCTGTAGTGGCTTTTCTGTTTGCTCGGGATTTTTTTGTTTAGTTGGTTTTTTTCCCTTGGCTTGTTTTTTGTTGTTGTTGTTGGGGGTTTTTTGAGATAGTTATTACTTGCAATAGAAGAAAAATTGCAAATTTAAATAGTAAAAAATGTGGTAGAGGGGAGCAAAACCTATATTTGTATTTAGGGCTGTGTTTAAGGAACCATGCTATCAAGTCACCACCTCCTTTGTGTCAGTAAATAGCATGAGAATTGGTATAAATGTTAATTAAGCACTTGGTCTCTTGTGAATGAAAATATTAGTAGAATGTTAGCTTGCACAACAGAAATCTAATTTTACACATGACTACGCAAAACACTCGCTGGTTTGCCAGGTTCCCTGGTGAGTGAATGGGAGAACCTCTCCCGGAGGTGAATGGCATCTTCCAAAGTGTGCTAGGATGCATTAGCTCATCGATTTTTGCAGGCTTTTCTTAGCTGTGTGGTGTTTGATTTGTTCTTTGTTGAAATGGTCACAAGTACACATGCTTTGTGTGTGCTTTCCAGTAAAATTGCATCACAATCTTGTTGGTGAAGACCATACTAAAGGTGGTCTTGAAAATAGCAAGTGAGTTTTATGTGGATTTCCAGTCTGAAGCAGTCTTCCATACTCTCACTGCAGCTCAGACTTCTTTATCACCTTTGACTCTTGGCAGTCATCCTGACAGACTGACCTAGCCTGGAATATTGTTGCTTAATTACAGCATGAATGTGTTATGTTTGTTTGGAGTGTTGTAATAAAACCACTCTGCACATGTTGACAGGGGTTTAAATGATTTAAAGAAAGACATGGTGAGGTGCAAATGCCTGGTGGGAGGTTCATTTTTCTGGATATTTTCTCCCCTTTTCTATCTTTATAATGACTGCTTAGGTTAAGGGCAGGCAGCTTATGGAAAATCTGTGCAAACCATTTATAGACAGTACACGTTACTACATCATAGACCTGAAAAAAAAGTCTTTGGGGATATCAGAACTTACTACTAAAGCAGCAAGTTCTCTTTTATAAGGTGCTGTGTTTTTCTTGATTCTTCTATAGATCTAAAACATTTTTTCAAATTAATTTGGATATTGAAATAATTTGTTTTCAGTAAGTTATGTCTGTGTTTTTTTATTGTCATTGCAATACATCTGGAAAGCAATACAATGTTAAACTTAAGGGTTCTTAACCATTCTCTGAAGAAGTTAACTATTAACATTGCTATTGAATATATATATATAGGAGAAAGATACCTGAAACTTTGTAGCTGTTTAATATAACTAGCAACTCTATCTAATGACAAGGAGCTTGACAGACTCTCAAGCTCAAGATGAGCTGTGTTCCCAGTGATAAAGGTAGTGAAATGGTGTTCTGTTAATGTGATTGATTTTTTTTCTTGTAGTTAATGTTTGATAATCAAGTGTGTTTGTGTACTATCGATCAGAAGTTACAGGGTTTGATGTGACTCTTAGGTAAAGTTGTGATACATTGCAATAACCCGTAATATCCACAGAAGATTGATTAGTATTAAAAGTAGGTGATAAATGTGATATGGAAGTACTGTCAAACATTGCTTCACTTTAAATTTAATAATTGATATTGTACATAAGATTTATTACCTGGTTTCAGTGAAGATTAATTCATTTGATGTCCTCTTATATAAATGGCCAAGTTGTGACATAAAATGTTGGTAGTGTCTGTAGTGCTGGGTAGGTGGAGTTTATTCTCATTTTATATCTTGCTGCATCTTCCTCATTAACATATTAGGTGTGTGGCTATATTGATATTAGAAGCTTTCTGCCCTGAAACTGTATGAGGAGACAATGCTTTTCATCTGCTCTCCAGGCCTGAGTGTTCATGTCTTTTCACACCCAGTGAATAAGAAATTTTAACTGCTGTTCTGAATCAGTCAAGTAGTTACCACCTTTATGCAGGCTGACCTGACTGTGTTTGTGGAATGTAAGTGTTTAATAGTGCCTTCCAGCTGAATCTAGGGACTGAACCAAAGCATTTATGTCAAAGCCATTAATCCACCACCTGTTAGTAAAATGCTGCATTTTTAACTTAGCAGCTAACTACTGGAGAATAAAAACATAACTGGTGAACTTCCGAACTCGGTATATCTCTTCTGTGCTTGTTTCATTTTTTACTGTGATGGAGGCTCTACACTCATTTTCTAGACACCAAATTAAATCATTCATTGAAGATAGACTCCAGTGGCTTGGAGATGATATCCTCAAACAGCATAAGAGGGTTAAATCTGGAGAAAGTAAGTATAAGTAGCACATCATTCTTGCACCAACTTCATGGCAAATAAGTCTCTAATGCAGAATAAACTCATCTGGGCTACACTTCAGTCAGTGTAGATTAATCTGATGTTAAGGTCAATGTGCCACATCTACACATGCCTTTTGATCATTCATTTAAGGAGTGAAGTTTACCTTGAGAAATAATTATCTCATAACTATTCCTATTTTGCTAATTTTTCCATGGGAAGACTTCACACCTTTACGTGTGTTGAGCTGGCATGTCAGCTCATCCAGTGTGCTTTCATATTTATGCTGTTAATGCAGTTTTAGGTAGACTCCACATCTCATGATCCAGCGTAGAAGCCAGGAAAGCATTGTACTTCTGGTGAGAGAAGCAGTTCAGTCCTTGCCAGTAGCACTGCCCATATGAAAGAGATGGCAGAATACCCTATGGAATGGAAAAAGGAACTTGGGACACTGCTCTTCAGGCGTAGATGAGCTACAGAGCATCTGAGCCCCCTCAAAGTTCAGCCTTCCTAGGGATTATGCAGATTCTGTTGAAGCACGTGTCTCCGTCAAGAGAGTGTGATATGCTTTCAGTAGGTGGCTTTATTGAATTCCAACACAGCTTGGATGGTACAGAACTAGAGGAAAAGCTTCCGATATTACTTCCAATATTACTTCCAATTACTTCCAAGTCAGAGTCTTATTCAGGACAAGTGTATAAGACCCAGGAATACTGGTGGAAATTCTTGTGTCTGGTGTGAGATGGTGTTCAGTGAAAGAAGCCCCATGGCAGTGCTGCACTGTAGTACATTTGTATTGGAGAACTTCATAAACATTAAGGTGAGTTGTGTGTGACCCCATTATCACATGTAAGGTGGAAGTTATGTTTTAGCCAGCATTCCGTCAGCACTTTGCCTTGGCCAACTTCAGACATTTGCAGAAGCTCTAAGAGTTTCTCAGAATATTCTCCCTCCACCCATCTTTGTAGCTCAGGGTCTTCCTAAGTTTTCAGCACTTACCGTGAACTTTTTTTCTCTTGTTTGGGATTATTTCAAGCTGTATTGTGTAGTTTAAAAACAGTTAGCTGATAGACATGTACAATTATTAGTGCCCACTGCTTGGTACATACACTTCTGAGCTCATCCCAAAGCTGGCATTTAGATTACAGAATCACAGAACAGGTCAGATTGGAAGGGAAAACAGTGGGTCATCTGGTCCAACTTCTGTGTTCAGTCAGGGTCATCCTAGAGCACATTGCACAGGATTATATCCAGACAGTTCTTGAATAACTCCAGCGGGGAAACTCTACAACCTCTCTGGGCAGCCTGTTCTAGTGCATGGTCATCCATACAGTAAAGAAGTTCTTTCTCATAATCAGGTGGAACTTCCTGTGCATCTGTTTCTGCCTATTGCCTCGCGTCCTAGTGCTTGGCACCACTGATGAGAACCTGGATCCATCTTCTTGGCACCCTCCCTTTGGATACTTACATATATGGATGAGATCCCCTCTCAGCCCTGTCTTCTCGAGGCTGAGCAGGCCTCAACCTTTCCTCCTAAGAGAGATGCTCCAGTCCCTTAATAATTTTCATAGCCCCCCACTGGACATGCTCCAGGAGCTCCATGTCTCTCTTGTGCTGAGGAGCCCAGAACTGGACACAGCACTCCAGACATGGCCTTACTGGGTCTCAGTGGAGGGGCAGGATCACCTCCCTCGCCCTGCTGGCAGTGCTTTCCCTAAGACATCCCAGGATACCATTGGCTTTTTTAGCAACAGGAGCACTGCTGGCTCATGGACAGCTTGTTGTCCACCAGCACCCCTGGGCTCTTCTCTGGAAGGAGCAAAGCTGCTTTCCAGCAGGTCAGCCCCCAGCCTGTGCTGCTCTGTGAGTTTATTCTTTCCCAGGTGCAGCACCCTGCATCTGCCCTTGTTGAATTTCAAGTTTGAAAGTTCCTCTCTGCTCATCTCTCCAAGGCCCTTCTGAAGGGCTGCACAGCCCTCTGTGGTGTTGGCCACTCATGTCAGCTTTGTGTGAACTTGCTGCAGAGTAATCTGTCCCTCCATCCAAGTCATTGATGGATGAGTTAAACAATACCGGACTCAGTATAGAACCCTGGGGGACACTGCTAGTGACAGGCCTCCAACAAGACCCTGCTTTGCTGATGATGACCCTTTGGGATCTGCTGTTCCACCCTGCTGTCTAGTCATCCAGTCCACACTTCCTGAATTTGTCTGTGACAACGTTGTGAGAGACAGTGTCAAAATCCTTGCTAAAGTCATGGTTCACAATATCCACTCCTTTGCCCTTGTCCCGTCCAGTTAGTTGTTTCATTGTAGAAGCCAATTGGGTTGGTCAAGCATGATTTAATGAGTCTATGCTGACTATTCGTGATCACAATGGCAAGAAGAATTCCTTTGTGTGGGGTGAAGCAGAGGACAGGAGCTACTGAACTGTCAAGAATGGGCAGATGATGGGAAGATGATGAATAGACAACGTGATGAAGAATGCTGTGGCTGTGCTCACTACTGCCTCAAAGCCAGTTCTTCTTTGGAAGAACCCATTTTAATACCTAGTTCTCTCTCTGGGCCATACAATGCTTCTTGGTACAGCTGTGTTCCTCCCCGTTCATGACAACTGGGAGTTGAGGGAGGTATTCAGGACTTTGTGTTATCTGCCATTGTTGGAACAAGTGTCCTCTGGTGTCCCCCCAAGACAATCTCTGTTGTGCTCCTCTGGGAGGAAAAGCAGGAGCATGGCTGGCAAGAGAGCTGACTTGCCTTCCAGGAGCATCTCCTGATGCAGCAGTGTGCACTGGGAATGCAGTGTGCACTGCAGGGACCCATCCCATGGTGGGGGAACTGCCAGGCTGCCTGTGGGGGCTGCAGTGCTGTGGAGCACCCTCCCAGTGTGCTGCAGGCTCTTCATTACTCCCTGCTTGAGCACTGATGATGGGGCAGAGTGGTGCAGCAGTGTTTGATGGTTGGCTGTTGATGTTTCTTGACTTCAGTAAAATGTTTAAGCCATTGAGAAATAATAAAACTTGTAAAAGGTGTATATATTTTTTTACATCCTCCAGCCTCGCAGTACAAACATAGTGGTCCAGTTGTGGAATAGCAAGGTCTGTGGCAGTTCATTACACTAAACTGATCTTTCTACACTATTTCATTACCCTTTCTCCTCTTCCATTTTTTCTCCAAATCAATGAACTTTCCTTTGCTTCAACTCATCTATAAAACTCGACTAACATTTTAGCATTTTAGGTATTTCTTAGTAGCCTCTAGCATTTGTCAGTCTCTCATCTCTTCCCAAGAGCTAAACAAAGCTCTTAAAGCTCAAGAAGCAGAGAATTTCTGAGAACTACTGTGGCAATTCTGACCATACTGATGTCTAGTGGTCTGGGGAAAACAATTTTCCTAAGTGAGAGGAGGCCTATTTTTCAAGATTCCCATGTTTCAGCAGCTCTGTTTTAGTATTCAGTTTCTTTCCATTATGATCATTTAGGTCTTTTAGTACTTTTGAGAAAAATGCTGTTTGTAGCCTTGAACTCACAGGCTTGGTTGATATTTGAAGAATGGAGATATTTGATATCAAGATATTGGAAGCAAATAGTACCTTACCTACCCTGATCTCTAAAATCCTCTTTTCCAGGAAAATGGGGCTTATCAGCATGAAGCTCTGCCTGGTTTTTTGGCTGTCTACGGTTATATCATTTTTCTATCCTAACAGTTGTCCTGAACCAGTTGCATGCTGAATAAAACTGCTTGTTTAGGTTTGTGTGTAAGTAAACACTTATTTCCTAGTCTACTCAGTGTCCCTCTGATACTGCCCTGGCTATTTTCCAACTCATCTACAGCTATCTAGGAGCACCAGTGCCAGGGCACATTTATTGCCTTTTAGTATTAATGACTACCAGGATTATAAGGGTTTCCTCCTGAGAACAAACTGCGATGGTTCACAAAAGCTGTATTAATTAGTGAATGATAAAGTGTGGAAATTTTAGTTTGATCCCAGAGCCTTCAGTATGGTGTTCTTGTAGTTATCAACAATATATTGCCATAAAGCATCCAAGGTGGAGAGGTGTGTGATGGGTGCAACAACAACAAAAAGGAACACTTAACCCCCTTCCCAGTACTGCCTGGAGGTGATAGTTAAGAGGGAACCAGTTTAAGCTGCCATAAAGTGGCTATGTGAATGCCCTGCTTTACAAAAGACACTTCCATTAAGTGGCAAAATTATCCCTTAAACTGTATATTTAAGCTTATACAAAATCTGTAGCAGACAGCATTAGCTGACCTCCTAATAACATGTTAACACTCCGTATAAAGGTTTAGAAAGTTTAGCAGCAGATAAGAAAAATTGATATGGCAACAAGGGAGCTTTTGGAAGACCTGCCCTTAATAAAGGGAGACCAGAAGGAGTAGTCATAAGTCAAGGAATAAAAGCACCATGTCCTAGATGATGAAGCATGTTCACAAAGCTAGTGGATGTTTCTGAATGCAGGTTGGACAAATGGGAGTAGGATGGGGAGGATAAGCCTAAGGGCTAAGGGTTGGTTTGTCTGCTGAGTAGAAATTGTTTGAAAGATGTAAATCTAACCCTGCTGAAGGCCAGGAGAACGTATTCATAGCTAGCAGTAGATAGAAGGAAGTTAAAAAGTCCAAGAGGAATTCGCAGAACATGTGGACAGAAAAGTGTCTTATGTAAAAAGAAGAAAAATTTAGGAGACATGGATGGCTAAAATCATCAGCCACATTGCAATGATTAAAATAAGTTTGTTACTGAGAACTTAAATAACTTCTTTGCATAAGGTGTCATTATTAGACTAATTTGTGAGATCTTGATTCTATTGCCTTTCCTGCAATAATGATGAAGTATGGTAAAACTGATATTAGGAAATTATGTAGAACACGGTTAATAATGTGGAAGCATGCTGAGTTGCCTGGATTAGGTATTAGCTTGGCTTTCTGAAAAGGTTTAGCAGTACAGCTGGTAAAAAAAAATACAGGTGTGTATTTGAGTAAAGAAATGGAAACCAGAGAGACTAGCATGTTTTAAACACTTCAGCAAAGAGTTAGGAAATCAAAAGCAAGGAGCTTTTACGTCTACTTTTCATAAACTTCATGAAATTGTAATTTCATAGTTCTAATAGTTGCAGTAGTTATTCTCCAGAGAGAAATATTCTGCTGTTTTCTTTTGAAAGCATGATAATTTCTCTGAAGCAAAGATAGATGGCTCCTGTTTGACAGATGCTTACATATGGATGCAGTCTTTTTAAAGAGGTCACTGATTAAGGTGGTTGACTTGGCGTTCCAGAGCAACCTTATGTGGCATGACCCAGATAGTAACTCTCATGCCCAGCCCTTTCTTTGACATTATTCTTTGTGGCAGGAGGAATCAGGTGAGGCATGGAGAATGTTTTTAGCCTTTGCAGTCTACGGCCCAGCACGTTAATGCAGACTGATGTTACCACTGGTCTGTGTTCTTGCTGTGGAAGGGCTTTGCTTTCTGTCCAGCCCTGACAACCCTACCTGGCAGAAGACTGGCAGAACATGTGGGGGTGCATCGCTCCAGCTGAGGCAACCACTGAATGTGAGTCAGTGTCCAGAGGGAAAGCACCATCATAAACCCTAAACTGATTACATAACAGTAAGTTGGTTAGAAAAATAGATTATTTTTTATTGCTCTGTATATATACTACTATATACTGTAGTATAAATAAAGTAGAATTCCTAATTTCTTCTAATTTTTTTTGATAGTGTGGGCAATAATCTCATTTGCTAAGAAACCAGAAGGACATGAGTTGTTTTTAAAAAGATCAAGGTGTAAGATGGCTAATTCAGCCTAAGGGGAAACACTGCTGTCGATAAAATAGTATTACCGATGGGCAACAAAACTGCAAATGAAGGACAGTTGTAAGTATATATTATAAAGGAAAATGTTTATAACAAATACATCCCAAAATACTAAAATTAGCTGTTAGCTCAACAAAATACTCTGGGTAATATTGTCATAATTCAGGAAAGCATGCCTATTAACATGGTCATGGAGTTTTAAAATTAACAAACTAATAGATAGCATGAGGAGTGGGCAGAGAATCATACTAAAACTTGGGGGATATATTATTTTGAGTATATGTATCTACCTCTTGTTTTGTTGTTTGCTTGTTTGCCTCTGTCTTGATTTTAGTGCTCAGCGGTGGCAGCTCCACCTTGAAAGATAACAGGGAACATAGAGGAAGGAGGACTGCATGGCAGCTTATACTATTGACATCAGAGGACATTTTTAAAAGTATTCAAAGCAAGGCTTCTAGAGTTTTGCATTCCTTTTATATTGTAAAAGTAGAAAAACAGTGCATTGAATGAAACTCAAAAGTAATTGAGATTTAGATGCCTTTCACATGTTCTGTAATTGCAGCTGATTGCTGCAAATTATTATTGAGGCCAGAGCCCAAAAATATTTAGAAACTGATAAATGTTGAGTTGTAGTGAAAATATTTTAAAATAAAACTAAGAACACTAAGTTTCTTGCTTTTATGTTAAGCCAGTCTCTACGAAAAGGTGATTTAAAGCTAACCTAGGGGCAGGTAATTTTGTTACGTGTGCTGTGGGTTTTCTTTACACACCTTCTGAAACAGCAGCTGGTGGTCACTGTTGCATGGAGTGATATGCACCATGGCTCATAATTTTAATTTTTCCAAGTGCTGTGCTCAGCTGTTCCTCCTGTTCAGTGTTTTTGTCTTCCTTTCTGTCTGTTTTGTCTTATATGGGAAGGGAAGGATTTGATGGCAGAAATTTTATGCTTTCAGATACTGTTGTGTGTTTGGGTTACTTTGTGGCACTTTCCATCTCTCTGCAGCCCAAGCAGCCAGGTTTTTCCCAGATCCTTATGGCATCTAACTGTGGTTGTGTAGGTTGGAGGGTTTGTATCCTCACACATGAGGACTGAGTGATGGCAGGCATTATGGAAATGGTAGCTACAAATCCAGCGTCCCTTCAGGCTGTTACCCTTGTCTTACTTTCTAGCTCAGATAAAAAGTTGTGTAAGAGGTGGCTGATGGCAGCTGAGCCCGAGTTACTCAGAGGCAACAGAGCTGCCAGTCTGGCAAAGGGGTCTGAGGCTTCGAGGCTGCCTGGACAGGAGATGATGTCGACCCTGAAGGGAACAGTCTTGGCTCCCCTGGGAAGCTGCAACAACCCCACAGTTACAACCGTTTCTGCAATTAGAAGAATTATGTTAACAGGGGTAGATATTTTAATAGTGCTGACAGGTCAAAACATGAGCTTGCTCATAGAAATTCATACCTAAGAGTTGGGCGTTTCAAGGAATGAAGCTTCTGTGAGTGTTCACTTTGTGTATGATTTGGTTACCAGCTCTCCAGAGGACATACGTGGTTTCCTTAAGTCTAAAGCAGTCTTCATTTTAGATCTAGGCCTAAGGAAGTTGGTGAAAATCACACTGTGTACTACTTTATGTACTACTAGCACTTTGTCAGACAACTGTCTTGGACAATTCTGCTTCTTAAATTTCTATTCTTACATGCTTCCTGGGTTTCATTAGACATAATGGACAAAAAGTTGCTACTAATTCTGAAATTATTTAAAAGAACCCTCATACTCTGTGCTAATTGGGTTAAAGTTGTAGAATTCTTTGTTTGGGATCATGAATTCAACTGTAGAATGACTTTCATCCAGCCATGTGACTGCTACCTTTCACAGAAACCTTTGTCAGCTGCTAGAGATGTTCCTCTGTTATGCTTGTTTTGTCCAAGTCTCTGAGATATGGTGCATCTCATTATGGATATCTGATATTTTTATAAATTATTTTCAAATTTCACTTGCACTGCTGCTAGATTAATGAACTGATATCACCTTAGAGCAGAACAGGCATACAGTTACTTATTTCCAGCTGACAGGGAAGCGTGTTCTGCATTGCAGAATGACTTGAGTTGGCTTCACCTTCAAAGTTTGCTTATCCTGATCCTTAAAAAAACCTCATGCTCACATAATGCTGCTGCCTGTCAAATACCAAATGCTTACTGAATAGTACTCAAATGTTTCTGCACCAGTTCCTCGCTGCCGGATGTTTTGAAAAGCATAAAATGTGTGTCTTTGCACTGTAGTTTTTTCTTGTACTTCTTTAGGGTCCAGTAAATAAAAAAAATATTATGAAAGAAATTATGGTTTCTCAGACTAGGTTTTCAAAAAAGAGGTGTCTGCAATATTTGACAGCTACTGAGAAACTACAAAAAAATATTTTGCTGTTGCTATGGTTGAGTAAAATTGTTGAAAGATGAAAGATAAAATGGTGAATTCCTGAGTAGAAATGAATTTTATTTGAAATACAGGTTGGATCACCAGTGACTAGAGAAAAAACTACTTTTTCTAAAATTAAATCTGAAAAATGACAGAAATGTCTTTGTAGTAGATCTTACGTGATGCATGGAAGAGAATAAATATTTGGGATTCTTTGGTGTTGTGGGACTTAGTTTTGGGGTTTTTTTGTTGGTTGGGTTTTTCCATCTGAAGAGAAGATTGAGGAATTGTAACTTTGGTAATGAAACTTGCTTTAGAAAAGTGGGTTTTATTCAACCCACTTTTTTTCTAAGTTTTTCTACCCACTTTTTTCCTAAGTTTTTCAACCCACTTTTTTTCTAAGTTTTTTAATATTGCCATTTTATTCAAGTGAGAGATGTGGGAGAAAGTGATTTTGTGGTATATTCAACATCCTCCCTCTGTTAATGCTGTTAATATTCACACTTGGAAAGTACCTGAGAAATGTGGCAAAATTGACACCACGGGGATGTTTCTAGTAACAAAACAAAGTAAGGGATTAAAATGCATTTGCTTCTTTTCATATAGTGGAGTGAAAAAGGACTTTTATTCAACTTATCCTCTAACAGAAAGTGTTAAAAGCAGCTTGTTATGTTCATTATGTGAATAAAGCTAAATAAAGCTGACAGCTTCTTAACTACTGATGTATACAACTCTATGCTCATGTGTACTAAACACTTCACTTAGTTCACTGCAATGAAGATGCTTCTAGTTTAACATAGCAGGATATAAGCTTTCATCTGAAGTTAAATGCTGCCATGCTTAGACATTTGATTTTGTCTGCTGGAAGTGTTTGTGCACAGATAAAGTGTAGGAGCTAGAGTCAGATCTGCAGTGGTAATTCTCTGTTTAATGGGGAGTGTAAGAGCTTAGGTTTAAGGGTTTAAGAACAAGATGTACCCACCCCCAGTACCTGATAACACTCCTGTATCTTTAAGACCTTTCCCAGCCAGAGGTGGTTTTCACTGGAAAAAGTTGCCAGACACTCTATGACAGAATTAATCTCTTCAAGTGTATTTAGTAGAGCTCAGATTTTACTGAAGTTTTACTTCAGGATGGGCTGACTCTTCCTGAAAGTGTGTTTCTCTCTGTGGGTTGCAAATGGATTATATGGAATTAGCTCAGGTGTCAGTATCTACATTTGTAGATCTCTGTCCAGGTGCTTAGATGAATACTACTGCTATGTTGCTGCCCTTTCCTGTTTTTTAAAGGCAAAATATCTACAAAATTCCAGAAGTTTAGTATAGGAATGAAAATTCAGGCTCCTTTTCACAGGAGTTAGGGCATTTCTTTTCTAGTTGCTTGCCTTCTGTCCAGGCCACCCTCCTAGGAGGGAGTTGTAATCTGAGTTTTGATCCGAGAGTCCATGAAGACACTGAATTAAATTTTACCACTTCAATGGCTGTGCAGCTTCTTCATGTTAGATCAAAAGGTGAGCATGGTGAACATTACCATCCCAGCTTCTTTTGCTTACATCCTTTCTGCAAGTGTGAGCCTCCATGATTGTAGTGGCCAGCAAGTGCCTCAGTCCAGACTGGCATTGGGATGTAAATCCTCCTTTCACTACTGATATTCTCGAGGGGTTGTGCTTCCTAATATGTGCCTCTCTAGCATTTCTTACAGCAGAGTTGGAGCAAGCCCTCTGATCAACCTGCTTGTTCTTTTTGTTATGGCTCTTAACTCCACTTGTGCTTTCTGTAGGACACCTTTGTGCCTAGCACAAGTAGAATGGGCAAGTGTGTTCTGCAACATGCTCCAGAGGCTGGCTCCCAGTGCCTGAACTGGGCATGTTGATGCCACCCACTGCAGCTCATCTTTGCCCGCTTCTTCCAGTGGAAAAAAACCCAAACTACTGAAATTTCTCTGAAGTGAATTTATCCCAGTGTATCCAGAAGCCATGGAGATGCATACTTGCAGTGAGGAGCTGTGAAGCACACTAGAGTCTACTACTAAAGTGTAATCTTTACAATTACCTTTGTCATACCTACACTTTATTTGAGAATTGTAATTACACAGTTCAGGGCTAAGGAAGGAAATGAGGAGGATTTTCTGTTCATGGTTTAAAAGTCTTGGTTGTATTGGAGACTGAGATGCATCAGCAGGCAAGAGAATCCTGGAGTAAATTTAGTTTCCTCTTTGTATCAGCTACAATGAAGCTAGAATGGAAGATACCTGTGCTGAGGTGTCTTTGCTTTCAAGGGGTGTGGTCCCAGCAGTTTCCGTCAGGGTTTGGATCTGCTCAAATGAAGGATCAGCAAATCAAGTGCACTTGATTTTAGACAGTAGAGATGTATGGTGTTGTCACTGCACGTGAGTTAACTGCCAACAATGGCTACCAGTGACAGTTTCAAGTGTTTCCAGTACCTCTTTTTAAAGGCAATCTGCTTGTTTGCATTATTGCTGCCACAGCTTGATTTGTCTTACTTGCTCCTCACATGTCCTAAGTTTGTAGACTAGAGCCCATTTTTTATTCAATACATTTTTTTGAGTCAGTGAACTGGGCTTTCCTTTGCTGTCTTTCCTGGACTATTTTTGGTTTCTAAAATAGATTCTGTGCTATTTTTTCCTGCATTATTTTCAAAGTAATTTTCTTTTTTTCTTCTACCTCCTATTCTTTTTCATTGCATGGTACAGCATGCTTTTCTTGCTAAGTTTTATGCTTTTTTCTAACATCAGTGCTGCTTTTGTTAACCTTTCTGCTGTTCCTTATAATATATTAGCTTAAAAAGTCCCCAACGTCCCTAGGCACTTAATAGCCAGAGAATGAAATAGGAGGCCTGTGAAAGATTAAGCTATCTTCTGTCTGCTAAAGGGCTGCTGAAGAGCAGCTCTCCAGCGATTTTGTTTACTTTCATATGGCCTTTAATTCCAGCTTCAGGAGTTATGTCGATGACAATGAGAGTGATTTTTTAAATCTCAGTTTCATAGACAGAGAGAAGGTAACTGATTGTAGTGTGAGCATTAGAAAGCAAAGCATAATCAGATTGAACTGCAGACAGGGAAGGATTGTAGATTAAAAGATATGGGAGGAAAGGGTGCTCAAGGTGGTGCTGTGGGTTTAGGAAAGAGTGTTTGGGAATCTGCTTCTCAGGAAAGGACCTGGTGGTGTTGGTTGACAGCCACTGAACATGGGCCAGCAGAGTGCCCAGGTGGCCAAGAAGGCCAGTGGCATCCTGGCCTGTATCAGCAGTAGTGTGGCCAGTGGGACCCTGGCAATGACTGTCCCCCTGTATTCAGCACTGCTGAGGCCATACCTCAAATTCTGTGTTCTGTTTTGGGCCCCTCAGTGCAAAAAAGACATTGAGATGCTGGAGTGTGTCCAGAAAAGGGCAACAAAGCTGGTGAAGGGTCTGGAGCACAGGTCTGGTGAGGAGCAGCTGAGGGAACTGGGATTTTTTATTCTGGAGAAAAAGAGGCTTGGGGGACTTTATCACTCCACAACCGCCTGAAAGGAGGTGGTGGCCAGTTGGAGGTTGGTCTGTTCTCCCAAGTAACAAACAGTAGGGCAAGAATAAATGGTCTCAAGTTGTGCTGACAAGGTTTAGTTTGGATATTAGGAAAATTTCCTCATGGAAAGGGTTGTCAAGCACTGGAAAAGACTGCCCATGGAAGTGGTGGAGTCATCATTCATGGACATATTTAACATATGCCGATGAGGCACTTGGGGACATGGTTTACTGCTGGGACTTGGCAATGCTGGGTTGGACTGATACAATGAGGTCAGGATGCAGCTCTGCTAGCAAGGTCTGTTATGCTGGTGATGCAACTTACTAAAAGAACTGGGGTAGAAAAGGCATTTTGGTCCCAGTTCAGAGCACTTTCCATGTTGGTCATGATTTGTTTGCAAGCGGCAGTGAAAGAGGTGGTGAGTGGGTTCCTCGCATGGGGGTGTGTAGGAGGGGGTTTACCAGCGGGATAAAAATCTTACCTTTGCTGGCTAATGTGAGAGAGACCCGTGCTCTGAATAGTCCAGGTAAGAAGAGAATCTTCTAATACGTATTTGTACAGACAAGAGAGATAAATGTTCTCAGATATTTGTGTGAAAATGATCTAGCTGGTGAGCATCCAGATTTCAAAGTACTTTCCTAGGATAACAATGTCATTTAAATGTGAGTGTGGTTTGTTTGTTTGTAATGCCTGCCAACAATCTTTCTAGGAACAGGATATAAAACTGCTACTTGGTGACTTGTTCATTCTGTTTTGATCTGTGGTTTAATTACAGCATGTTTAATTGCTCTTTTCATTCACTCAGGAGGCAGAGCAGTTTCATTTTTTCCCCTTTCCTGTGTGCCTTTTTTTTTTTTTTTTTTTTTTTTGTAGGCACACAGTTTGGTAGGATAATACTCATCAAATGATTCAGAAAATAAGATATTTAGATTGTCCTTTCAAACAGGAACAACTGCTCTTTTTCTCACGAGGTCACATGATTCCCATTTATTATTTTTATGCCAAACTTGCTGTGTGAAGATGAGGCTCCTTTAGTGCCACAGTTTTTTTTACCAGAGGTTTACTAAATTTTCTTGCCTGGGTTCAAACTAGGGAGTTTTATCTTCCCATGTATTTAACATGCCAAGCCTGCCATTTTTCTCTGATCTATAAACTTCTGTGAATAACTAAAAGGGTCTCACATTTTCCTTATATTGAGTTAAGAAACAAGTTAGATAGTTCTTAAGAATATTTATGTTATCATAAACCAAAGGGGAGATGTTGTTCCCTTTCTTTGACTCAGTGTTTGCTAATTGTTTAATGAAACAGATGAGGGACTTCTAGATTAGTTTCAACTAAAGAGAAGACAAGATGTTTGCTGCCTCAGACTGCTCGTGGGACTTCAGACTTTACACAGAAATTAAGGAGAATATTAAAGATGCTGGAAATGTGGTCACATGCCTATTGGGGACTCTTGTGCCTTTCGTAAGGGATGCAGCTGACTCGTTTTAAGCAAATTTATGCCTAAGGATCTGTCTGTAAAGGGAATTAACTGCATGGTTAGCGTGATAAGTGGTAAATCATCAGAATGGTTTAGGTTGGAAGGGACCCTAAAGATCATTCCAACCACCCTGCTCTGGGCCAGGACACCTTTCACCAGACCACACTCCTGCCAGCCCCATCCAACCTGGCCTTGAGCACTTGCAGGGGTGGGGCATCCCCTGCTTCTCTGTGCTGCCTGTTCCACGGTGGCCACGTGCTGACTCTTTACTGATGTCTGAGGAGATGCTCCTGCCTTTGTCTGTTCCTCCAGGGCAGCTCCCCCCAGCACAGCAGAGTGATTTGAGCAGGGTGGAAACCGTCTCCTATTTGCCATTAAACTCCATGCAGGGTGCCAGTAGCTAATCCACATCAGCTGTGTGCAGGGTGCTGAGAGCTGCCTTCCCTTAGCAGAAGGGAGGTGGGAGATCATTAATGATCTCATCAATCTCAGCTGTCCTCTGGCTCAGTGTGGTGTTATTTGACAGCGCAGTCATAGTGTGCAGAAGTAATTTTGGTCAAGGTAGAAGGATGAAAAAGAATATATGGTTAATGGAAATATTTGCCATGTATGTCTTATGAGTCATTTTATTTCCTACACTTGCCAAAACAAGTTAGCATGGAAAATGGTTTACTAGTGTAACTGGGAAGACCTGTTTGTGTTCGTGAAGCATGAAAACTGCCAGCGGCCTTTGCATCCCAGAGTTTTATTTTTTGTTCCCTCCACCCCAGGTCCCCCCAGCACTAAGAATTCACTGTTCTCTTCCTGGGTCCCAGAAGAGGACAGTAGGCACAGGCTTTGTAAGCCACATCAGTAGCAGGTGCTCTGTGTAGATCACGGTTCCAATCCTCCTCTCTGTGTCCAGCACTCCAGATCTGCTTTTATACCAAGGTTTTTTTGTTAGTAATAACTTTCAAAATAACAGATTCCCCCATCCTCCTTCTGGATTCAGGATTTGGTCATATTTTCTGTCTTCATCCTCTGTTTCAGAGTTTTTTAGGTGAGTCGTAAGCCTTTTTGTTTTGGCAGGGAAAATAAGTAGGGGTGAAATGGGGTTATGGTTACATGAGAAGTTGTCTTTAATCTGTGGTTGTGTAGGTGTTTGAAAGTTACAGCTTTTCTAGCCAGCTGATGGGGTTTTCACATGTTTGTATGTTTTCTCTTCCATTTCAATTATTCTGATGTTCCTGAATTTATTAGACATGTGACTGATGTATAGGATGCTCCCTGAAATGCTGGAATAGACAGAATAGTGTTCAAAGGACACTTGTGTGAGGCCCAGATGACAACCTCCCTCCAGGAAAGTGTAGGGTTTAACAAATGGGCTGAACTCCACCAGAAGCTTTATAATGGTTTAGGGTGACTCATTCTTCCTGGCTTATGACTTCTTCCTATGAAAAGTATGTATTTTTGAATATCTAGAAGAATGCACCATGCTTTAATTATAGTCAATTCTTTGAAATATTTGTACAGCACTTTTGTAAAAGAAGAACTGCTAGTGCACAGTCTCCTGGTGTTTTCTCCACTGCTTAAGCATATTCTGAGAAGGTTTTAGAGAACTCCCATATTACGTTCCAGAGAGATCAAAGTTTTATAAAAGTTTGAGAATCTAATTCATATTTAGAGGGTTTTTTTAATATGTTCCATCATGCTTTTTTGACCAGAACCTCACACACAATGGCAATTATACAAGAAGGATGCTGTGTATTGTTCCTTCCCTTATGTGAAATTTTTACAAATGCAGAACATTGTTACACAAGTTGCTGAAATGAGTGATGCGGGTCCCATATGAAGGAGATGAAATTTTGCAAAGGAGATAGTAGTCTACTGTTGTTATTTGTTGAAACCAGCCAGCAGCACAACCCAAAATAATTATGCTCATTCTCTTTGGTGTTATGTTCTTTCTCTTACATATAGGATAGAACAATTTTGTAAAAATGATCCTTCCTGGTGTCTCAATTCAATGAACTCTTGTCAGGAATTCTCTCTATAGTCTGGACAAAAGTAAGTTAATTTACAGTTATGCAGGTTCAATGCATTTCTGAGAAGATTGAAGTTTTAGTTGTGTTTACTAGTGCGATTTTACTCCCTGCCAGCTAAGTGCTTTGGGAGAGATTTGCCACCACTCTTTAGCTTTCCAAGGCCATCTCCTTAGCTGGCGTTTTTGGACAAGTCAGCTGTACATCCTGTGTTATTTACAGTTACTTTGGATTCAGTACAGTTTGTTTCTCA
Organism: Molothrus ater; assembly: GCF_012460135.2. Lineage (NCBI taxonomy): Eukaryota > Metazoa > Chordata > Aves > Passeriformes > Icteridae > Molothrus > Molothrus ater. Next base: position 86,079,174 of record NC_050479.2, read on the forward strand.
GTCCTGTAGGCTTCTGCTCCTGTGGCTATTGGGGCATGTGGCTGGTCAGGCTGCACTTCACACACTCCCTAGAGAGCAAACTAGACATCAGTTTTCTTCTCCAAACCTCCTGCCTCCTTCATTACACCAGGCATGTACGGTGGGATTCCTCTCAGAGAAGGGAAGAGGCAAAAAGCCAGCTGAGAAATCCAGTCAGTAATATTGCATAATACATGAAAAGCATCTTGAAAGGATAGTAAACAGAGAATGGATATGAAGTGTTCAGTGAAATTTGTAAAAGTCATCACATTGATGCATCATGAAGATCCTAGAAGTACAAGAGCTGAAATGCTGAAACTGAGACAAGTGACATTTCTGTAGATACTAACACAACTCACAGGAAGTGCTAATCCAAGAGCGTGCATATTACTCCAATTTTAAAATTTTTTCATGTTCTCCATTTTTTTCTCACACCAAAGCTCTAGCAGAGATTTTTGTGGTGACTGGGGATTTGATTATTTGAAACAAATCACCTGTGCTTCTTTAAACTAGGATTCCTATCAGTACATACCCATAAAAAGGTCTGATTAAAAACAAACAAAAAAGGATGCTGAACAAAAGCTTTGATTCAGCAAGATTTTGTATACTCTGGCTCAGTTCCATGTCACACAAACACAAGCAGAGGTTTAATTGTATGACTTAAAATAGATAGAATTGCTCATGTGTATAAAGTGCTTTGTGCTTAATTTTGTTAATGCCAGCTGCTTGGCACTTATTCGGGTTAAGACCTTTGATCTTGTTCCTTTTAAAATAGGTGTTAGTTCAAAATTATGAAAAGCATCAGTTTTGAGAAAAAGCAAGGAGAGGTACTAGGTGTCTTCAATATGTAATGGAAATATTATATGAAAATGGAATGAAAAAGAACAAGCCAGGACTTGTTGCTTATGAACTATCTGTACTGAAAAGAAGTCTCTTTGAGGATACCAGGCTGGTACGTTTTATGTTTATTTATTAAGGAGTTTGTGTATAAAATTTCTTTATTTCTGAAACAACAAAAGCATTTTCATCAAACTGATATTTTAGCAACTCAGTATGTTCACCTGAAAGTTGAGGCATTTGATTGAAAGACAAAGAAGGTTGGGTGATTTCAAGTAAGATATTGAAAAGATTAACACAAGTAATGTATAAATGAGTGAAAGAACAAACATCTCAGTAGTATCTACTTTAAAACACACACATTTGATGTCCCAGCTGTTTATCCTGTGTCAAATATAATGCTACTGGACCAGCAGAAAAATCATAATCATAAATTATGAGAATAAAAATATTGGGTATAAAGCTTTCAACATGTGTGTGCTTGAAGTACTGAAAATGCTTTTAGAACATAAAATTGCGTGCACAGAGTAGAGAAATAAAAATACTTGAAAAGTTAATTTTTGAAGTTCTTCTCAGCAAATTACAGATGAGAAAGCTGATGTCACTGGACATGTAGAATTTCATTAATAATTATCAATTACATATTTCTTAGAAGCTGTGCTACTCATTAACTTATAAAATCAGTGTTCTGCAAATTTGCCACTTGGTGGTGCCAAATTGATTTATAAATCACAGATGTGAGCTGAGACAAGCTGTTGAAATTGTTTCTAAGGCATGTACGCTAAGAGATACATAAATTTGCTTGGAAAACTTTGATTGTGTGACAGCACTGGTGCAGCTGTACTTAGCAACATTTCTGGCAACCATCCCTCAAGCCCCGTATCTGGGGTACCTCTCTGTCTGTCCAGGACAAGACAGAGTAAGTGTATAGCAAAGCTGCATCTATGAGAGTAGAGTTTCAGGAACATTTCTTCCATACCATGCACCTGGTGAAAAATAATTTGGATCCAGTGATATTCCAGGCATGGTGCATGGGGTTTCTGGCTTGGGGTTTCTGAAGGCAGCTGCAGGTGTGCTGCTTGCTTGTATTATTTTTGTGGGTGTTTGACTGGAGTAGTTCCTGTACAGTTGTGGTTTTAACACTGCCAGAATTTCCACAGGTTTATCACTGAGCTTTATATCCTTGAATTGAAGGGTGATGATTATCCTAAATGTAAATCTAAGCAAAAAGACTCATGATTAAATTAACCTTCCTCCATCTCTCAGTTGCAGGGCAACTCTTCAGCAGGCTTGAAGTTTCTGTTTTGTTAAAATGTCTTAATTGTCACAGCATTTCAGTGTTATCAGTGTTTAGCATTGAAGAATATTTGCACCAGACTTAACAACTTCTTTTTTTATTTTTCTCTCCCTGAATACTACAGTCCCAAAAGAATTGGTGGAGCTTCACTTGAAACTGATGAGAAAGATTGGGAAGTCTGTCACAGCAGACAGATGGGAAAAATACTTGATCAAGGTACAGTATGCATGTTGTATTATTCTGCAGTGCTGGAATATGGTTGTGATGAGCAGTTGTGTGAGCAAGCCCTAGTATGAGCTATAGGAGCCTTGGGCTGTGCCAGCATCAAGATACATACATCAGATCCCAGCTTAACTTGCAGTCTGCCTAGGCTTGTGAGAAAGAGGTCTCTGAAAATAGGCACCATCTTCTGCATGTAAAAGAGTGCCCACCCTCATAACTGGCAGGAAAATACTTTCTTGAATATTAAGAGCCTAAATAAAGAAGATTTAGTAGCCTGCAAATGGGTTAAATTGAGCAGAGATTTATACAGTAGCAGTTCATTGTATATCACTTGTCTGAATATGATTTAATTACTGTGATTTGGCTGAATTCATGCAGGAACTATACAGAGGTCTTGTAGTATGTGTTAATAATAAAAGAAAGTATTGCAGTGATTTATATCTGCATGATGAGAATGGCACAGCTAAGATGAAAATGTAATTATGCATCAGTAAAAATAGAGCATCCCATTGTTTTGCATAATTCTGTCTTGGTATTTTAATTGCAGCTGTGTCTTTGTTGACACTTTACATACAAATAGTTTCCAGTTTAAATAATTTACACTGCTTTAAAAAATAAGAATATATGGATAGTCAAAATTAATAGGTTACCATTTCCCCTCTGGATGTGTTCCATGTGTCTTTTAATCCACAGAATTGTAGTCTTGTTACTGTCTGTACAGCCGTGATCACATCTTGCTTAGAAATACAGCATCTTGGTAATAGCAACCATACAATTAATGGCACTTGGCAAATCCAGCTGCAGGTGTCCCCTTAAATGCTGTCTGTAAGCTCTACAGAGGTATGAATTTGTCTTGAGGTTTGTGTACCCTTTAGGATGATGATGTTTTTAGGGCTGGGAATGTCTTGAGGAATAATGTGCTGAAAGGCCTTTGCTAATTCTGACCTGTTAACCAACTGTAAAGCATTGATGATAATCTTTAAAAATAGTAGTGTAATAATTCATGTAACTTGTGTGTACTTTGTGTATTACCAACTACTGTGGTTACTGAATTGTGTTAAATTCCTTAATAAATCCAAAAACCATTGCAGCAAACTGAGAAAACCCAGCTCTGGCTCATGAACTTGTGTGCCCCACTGGAGCCACTTACCAGTTGTGTGGTAAGCAGAAAGCAGGGCGATAAAACAAGTTTGAGGGAGTAGTTTGGAAAATCTTCTTCAAAGCAGTTTGGAAATTCTTCTTCAGGGAAGCAGTAAGGAAACCCTCCCTCACACCCCTGTTAAGACCAAGTAAGTGTTAATAAATTTTACTTCATTTAACAGTCTCCAGAGCTAACTTGAAGCTTATTCTGGCCAGTGGTTCAAAGGAACCTTGAAGAACAAAGGAATTTGAATATAACTAATTAGAAAGGTATGCTAATATTGTCCCCAATTCAAAGGAGTATGATTAATTTTGAAAAGCAAGGAAGAGTATTGGGAAATGCCACAAAAGCCAGGAAAAACTGAAAAGGTGTGGAACAACTGAGAGCATTTTTCCTTGATGCGTGCAGTATTGGTCCACGTATTATTGATGACACTCTAAGAGGCAAAGTTGACCTGGTTTTCTTTTGTTAGAAACTACTGATGTGTTCCTTTGATAAAATAGGGCTTGAAATATTCTAGATGTTCTTATTTAGGCAGAAACTTTAGTGGAGGGCATTCAGACTTACATGCTCTTAATATTTATGCATGTATGTATTATTATATTTTGTTTATATTCCAACTAATTATAAAACTTGCCTCACTTGACTGTTGTGCATATAAAGAGTATCATAAAAACTGTCTCTGAGCTGTGGCTGGTATTTTGACAGATGGATATATTTTGGGATAGGAAGTGAACATGGTAATTGAGAGTTCTTTCCCTTCCCTCTTTTGGTGGTGAACCACCCAAGTTGGATCCACCAGCATGTGCACTAGTTTTTTATGGAAGAAAATGGCTGTAGGTCTCTGTGAGTCTGACTTTCGTCCTCTGCACAAGGAATGTCTTGTGGTCATGTCATGTGTGGCTGAGGGAAAGAAATGCCTGGTCCTAAGCATTCCAACAACCAAGAGGGAGGGTCCAGCTTAGCTGATTTTGAGAAACATGTAGTGAGGTCACATTGCACTGTCTCCTGACAAAGTGTTTTACTTAACTATTGTCAAAAATAACTTATATTTTTATACAGAGAAGATTTCTCTGCATTGCTCCATCTGAAACCTTCAACATAAAATCAGCACATTCTGAACACATTTCTGATTGTTAGAATTCAGGTGTTTGTAGTCCCACCCAAGGAGACTCCTCTGTCAAGGAGACTCCTCTTTCATGTTCCTGTTTTCCTTGTTTAAAGTGAACATTTGGCATGGTAATAGTGTTGGATGCCATCATATCTGCTTTGGAATTATTTGAGAGAGATTTCTTGCAAGGTGGGAAGGTGCTGACCACTCTTAGCATGCAGAAGCCAGGAGTTTCTGCATGCAGCAGCTTTGTGATCAGTGTGAAGCATCCTCTCTGGGAAGGCAGAGACTAAGATTTCAGCAGAGCCTGGATCAATGAGATGTAGTTCAGGGTTGTGACAACACTTGTCAGGAGAAAGCACAATTATCTGGTTTTTAATTATTGAAATGTAGTCATTTCAGTTTGAACAGATGCTTCATCAGCTCTGATGTCTCGAAGCTTTTGCTTTGACAGTCACACACTTTGTAGCGCATGAAGCTTCTCATTATTGCTCTCATACTTAATGACTAAGGAATGAGCAGCAACTGGCATATGCCCTGAGCAAGGGTTTTGATATAGAGTTTCCCAGTGTTCTTCATATTACGTGGTTGAAAAGGAGAGAGAAAGTAGAATAGCTTCATTTTGTGAGTGAGCAGCGATTGTCTCCTGCTGTGAGCTTTGGCTTGGCATCAGAGAAGTCCCTATGCAATATTCTTTAACCTCAGAGCAGGAAAAACTGCTCTTCAGCAGGATCCCTTGTGACCAGTGTTCTTCACTGTTTTCTGTAGGTCACAGCTTAAAGTCATGCTTTATGGTGTGCCTGAGCTGATCTAACTGCAGGCTTACCCTTGTGCCACCTGAGAAGTGGTGTCAGTACTGGGGTAGTGGAGGGTTGGTAGTGTGGCTGTGGGGACAGGGGAGGGGTAGCAGCCTCTTTGCTTGATTGGAGCCCAGGTGGCTTGTTTTACATTATGAATCAGTTAATCTGTACCTTTGGTGGGTGAAATTCAGGATTATTTTTGCTGCTGTTTCCAAAGAAAGCTGCATTCAGATGTGATTGGCAGGTTTCTAAGTAGCTTGGTAACTGTATCTTACTTTAATAATAATTTGTTGACTGGGAGACTGCCCTGTTCTGATTGAGTCCAGCCTTGTAGAGTGAAGGGCAGCAGCACCTCATGCACTGATTTGACAGTTGTGATTCTGCAGTGGCACTTCAAAATAATTCCAGCTGGAGGTGTAGCTGTGATCAGCTTTTGCCTCCTCATGGATATTTCCACTGGAATAGCCTCACTGACTGGAGATCCCAGCATGTGTCCTCAGCCGATGAGCAGCTTGTCTCTTCTCTGAAAATTGGCTTAAGCACATCTGAGTTGTTTAGGAGGAGAGGGAATTTCTTCTTCACCTTTATTATTTGAGCTCATGCTGATTCAATCTATTTCTCCTCTACTGCTGCTTTTTCTGGTGATAAAATTTTTTTCCCTATATTGGTGTGGTTGAATTTATTTGCTTTAAATAAATTGAAATTGGCTATATTTAAAATATTTTAAAATATTTGTCAAGCAGCTTGAAGCTCAAGATATTTTGTAAAGAGTAATAATTCCATGGTGTGGAGTGAGTAGCAGTTGCATTTGTTATCTGCAGTAGAGTTGAAGTACTCAGAGGGCCCCAAGAGACCCTGGCAATTTGTCTGCTAAGTGCTGCAAGGAGATATAATAGGAAGTCATGTCTGCTTGAGGGAATTTATATTCTAAATAGACAGAAATAGAAAAATGTGAGATATGTGTACAGCAAAGACAATAATACCTTTCCATTCCAGAATCATGCTACCTAATTTAGGATGTTTAGGGAATCTGGTGGTGATCAGGACCTCGATGATCTCCTCTTCCATAAAAATTCAACAGTGCTTGCTAATGTGCCTCAGCTTTACTTTTTGTTTTTCTGTAAGACTTTCTGACTGCAATCCCAAAAAGATCACATATAATTAATTATTGTGGTAAGGTACTACTAACAAAAAAATTTAAAGTTGCTTTTTTCTCCTAACCTTAAATTATGCTTATTTCATTTGTAACAGATATGTCAAGAATTCAACAGCACTTGGGCTTGGGAGATGGAAAAAAAAGGATACCTAGAAATGAGTGTTGAATGCAAACTGGGGATTCTGAAGGTACACATTCATCAGCTAAGGTTCTAAATTACTGCTTGCTCACTCACTTTAAGGTCTTGCAAACTTAGCTTGACTGAACCATAAGCACATATATTAAATATAGACCTGATCTTGAACAGACATAATATTATTCATTATAGTGAGATGAATGTAACTGCATGTAACACTTTGCTTGCATATTTTTCACATTTTGTGTGAAAATAGTCTCATGCTTACTGCTTTGTCAAGAGCTCTTTGCCTGTGTACTACACACTTTGAAATGCGTTTGTTTCCTTGCTGAATTCCAAAGGCAAAATGGGACTTCATCTTTTGTGGTCTTGACAAAATTGTCAGGGTTGGTTCCAAGTTATGTATGGGTTCTGTTGTAGAATGAGATAATTTGTGCTATGTAATAAAATTTGAGAATTAGCTTTCTAAACCAGCCAGGTTAAAAAAAAAACCAAAACCAACCCTTGTTTCTCATTTAAAAACAACATGGTCTGGAAAAAACCTATAGCTACAGCTGACACACAAAACCAACAGAGAGAGGCCTAAAAACAAGTCACACTGAAGTGAAATGAGTTGATTTTCTTCTTTCTGTTTATATTTTTGATATCTTACCGGTCTTTTTTACTTTTTCAGTATCTCTGCGAATGTCAGTTTGATGACAATCTGAAGTTTAAGAATATCATTAACGAGGAGGATGCTGACGCCATGCGTCTGCAGCCCATTGGTCGGGACAAGGATGGCCTCATGTACTGGTATCAGCTGGATCAAGAGCATAATGTCAGGATGTACATAGAAGAACAGGATGACCAGGATGGATCCACTTGGAAGTGCATTGTTAGGTATTCCTTTTTTTATTTTGTGCGGTTTTTAGCTGTTTGTCACTCAGGCTCAGAAATGTCTTTCAATAAATCTTCATTTCTCACACAGTAGGATTCATGACAGTGGGATTTTCTGCATTGAATCTATGTTCTAGTGAAAAATCATGTACAGAAATAAGTCAGAGATTTGTTGGTGGCAGCCATCACAGAATATGTTTCCTGCCAGTTCAAGCTGCTATGAGTATATAGAAGGGGTAGCAAGAGAAGACTGTCTTGAGGATGATGGCTCCATATTCCTTACTGGCCAGCTAAATGCCTTAGAAAGTAGAACACTCCTGCTTCTTTAACTTCAGCTTTGTTAGGAAAGCTCCAAGTAGACAGATTTGTTCTTGGGGAAATTATATTGCAATTATTCCTGTTGGAAGGAAGCTAGAGGAGGCCAAGGAGGTGTTTAGAGGGCTGGAGTATCTCTCCTATGAAGACAGGCTGAGAGACTTGGGATTGTCCAGCCAGGAGAAGAAGAGGGTCCAGGGAGAACTCGGAGCCCTTGCTAGTACCTAAAGGGGTTCAGGAAAAGGCAAGAGGGATTTGTTAGAGGGATGTGTAGTGACAGGACAAGGGGGAATGGGTCCAAACTGACAGAGGGCAGATTTAGATTTAGTGTTACAGAAGAGTTCTGTGAGAGTGGTGAGGCAGTGGCGCAGGTTGCTTAGAGAAGCTGTGGCTGCCCCATTGCAGGAAGTCTTCAAGGCCAGATTTGATAAGGCTTTGAGCAACTTGGTCTTGTAGAAGTCCGTGCCCATGGCAGGGAAGTTGGAATGGCTTGGTCTTTAAAGGTCCCTTCCAACCCAAACTGTCTGCAGGTTATTTACACTGCCATGACTTCAGTAACTGAGGGAGTCGTGTAGAAGTATTTAAGCCACTATCAACAGACCATAGAATGATAAGCATCACTGCGAGTTACATGTATACAGCTGTTGTAGGGGAATAAAGTAATTGTGTCCAGACAAACAGATTAAGAGGTGATCCATGCATCATCTGTCTCTTCCATGCATTATAGACTCCAAAATTCATTGCCAAAGGAAAAAGAAACCAGGGTTCTGCTGGGAAGGTTCTAACACTCCACACTCACAGCAGAAAACCACAGTAATGCATTAAGAAATCTGAAATGGTTTTAAAACCTGTGAGACTCCACATATTGTGATTATTGCCAGCTTCCTTTCTTTCTGTAAACTTGGGAAAAACAAATTGCTGAACACTGACTTTGAAAAACAGATGTGAGAGCCTTATTATTCTAGTCCATTAAGAAAGCAATGACTGTTCAATCATGGCTCAAATTCTTTATAAATTAAGGTGAATTTTTTTAATAGTTGGATGTGCAGCATAAATAAGGAGTTACAGTGCACTGAGATTCACTCTCAGACAGATGTGCACCAATGATTTTGCTGTCATAACTTGAGTTGATGGAGTTTTCTAGACAACTTGGTGTTGTTTGTTGCATGTGCTAAGGATAAGCACTTGCAAAAAATATCTAAATTATTTGCTGTTTGCTTTTGCAAATTTCACTCAAATTATATGGTTGCTTCTTTGGTGCATGAGCAGAGAGCTGTTGTTTGTTCACTGCTGAGAGAAAAAAAGAAACAGCAAAGAATAATCAGCGATTGTTAATGAGAGGGTAATTAATAACAGAACAAGTAGCAGCTTGGAGCTGGACCCAGCAGTAATTGAGTTGAGATAGTTAAGTAGATATGGTCCTTCCAAAAGCAATATTTTTATTTTGGTATGGATAAATTGAAAGGTTTCTGACTGCAAAGGTGCAGCCACTGGTGGGACAAGCATTTCAGTTTGCTTGTGTTTTCACTATATAACTCTGTAAGGTTTTCAGGGTAATTAATTTAAGGAGATAATGTTTGTTTACTCTTCATGAATCCCTTTGGGGTAAGTAAGTGGCTTATCAGACAGTGTGTTTTTCTCTTCTAGAAACCGCAATGAGCTTGCCGAGACCCTTGAGCTCTTGAAAGCGCAAATTGATCCTGCTCTGTTGAAAAACAACAATTCTCAGCAGGAGAATTCATCACGTGAAAGTCCAAGCATAGAAGATGAGGACACCAAAAAGGGTGAAGAAGCAGCCACACAAGGTTTTCTGCCTTCTTTTCTTAAAGTTTGAGTGTTTTGCTGTGGCAATGTTAGAATTTTCAGCCTCAAAAAAAGTTACTGTGTTAGTTTAGGACTTTAAAAAAGCAAATCAAGTAAATATTGAATACTTTGAAATTCTGAATATATTTGGAGGTTTTTCAATACATATTTAATCTCAAACACTTATTTATAGGAAGAGAGCTGTGTAAAAAATGTTTTCTCAGTAGCTATTTTTTTGTGTACATTTTGTATAATATTGTAAATCCTCATTATTGTATGTTTTTGTGGAGCATTGATCCGCTGCCAAACTTCTCCTGGTTTAGCAACATTAAAATTTGAAAAAGAAAAGAAATCTGCTTGTGCAATGCCATGATTGAAATCAAGACTGTATTGGGTGTGGTGTTTATTCTTGCTTTTGAATTAGAATCAGAAAAATATAGGTTATTTCCTTAAATGTTTCACAGTTGACACAATATTTCAAGAAGACATGAACTTAAGTTAAAACAATTTAAAAAGCTAAAACATTGTTGAAGTGAGGCTGTCCTTATCTGCCTCCATTATATTGTTGTTATTAAAATCACAGAATTATGTAGGTTGGAAAAGATCTCCAAGATCAAAGCCAAGAACCTTTTTCCTTCCTTATTATCATGTCATTGCACGTATTTAGTAACTTGCCTGACTTGTTGGTTTGTGCATTGGTTTTGCTAAGTATCAGTCAGCCTGAAGTATTTGACTTTTTAAGAATCTGGTCTTCTTTTAGGTCATGAAAAACTAGAAGCCTGTTATCCCAAGTAATTTTACCCCTTTTACTACCTGGTCTTATTATTTTGTTAAAATGCAGGAAAATATTTTTACAATCAGAAGCAAATTTTAAGTATTCTGGTGTGTTAGTTGGTGTTTCTGCAAATGTGTTGAAGTTAACTGGATATGTGGAATTAGCCAAGGCTTGTCTTGGTTTTGAGTATCAGAGAGAAGGAATTACTATTGTATTTTTCTTTGCAACAAGCGGTGTAGAACAGAAGAAATAAATATTTAGGTAAAATTGGAGTTGTTGTGGAGGTACTAAGACATGATTGTAGAAATGATGGTAAATTGTGATAAAACCCACCAGAATTATCTTTCAGTCCTAGGCATTTCCAATATCTAACTCTGCATATAGGTGTCAAGACAACCAGCATAGTTACCAACACTGCAGAATTAATTCCATGTACTGATTGTGCTTTTGTCTCAGTCAAGCCAATTTAAATCATCTGATTAAGACCTCTTCTTCAGATACAATTTTGCTTTACGTTGAATTCAGGAGCAGCCATTTTAAATGTCTCTACTGTAGATAATTCCCCAAATCCTGTGGCACACTCACCTGGCTCAGTACTTGCATTAGGCTGTGTATTGGTGTAAAAATCACCTCTAGGCACTAGTTGCAGAATCATAGAATAGTTTGGGTTGAAAGGCATCTTTAAAGGCCATTTAGTCCAACCTCCCTGTGATAAGCAGAGACATCTTCTACTGGATCGATTTGTGCAGAGCCCCATTCAGCCTGACCTTGAACACTTCCAGGCATGGAGCAGCCACAACTTTGCTGGGCAACCTGTGCCTCACCATCCTCACAGTGAAGAATTTTTTCCAAATATCTAATCTAAATTACTCTTCTCTTAGTTTAAAGCCCTTCCCCCTTGTCCTGTCATTCCATGCCCTTGTCAAAAGTCTTGTAAGACCCCTTGATGTACTGCAAGATGCTGTAAGGTCTTTCCAGTTCTTCTCCAGGCTGTCTCTCAGCCTGTCCACAGCAGAGGTGCTCCAACCCTCTGAGCATCTTCATGGCCTCATTCCTACAGGTACATGTCCCATGTATGTAATGAATAATGAAATCATTTACATTTGCGGTGATTTGAGTGCTGTCAGTGTGTTCACAGAACATTCCTTAGAGCCTTTCAGTTGAGAAACTGTAGTATCTCCTCCTTGTAGTCCAGGGACTGCACTGAAGGCCCTACAAAGAGGTAGGGAAAATATGCTGGAAGACCTGACACTTGTTGGCTTTGGCCATTTTCCACAAATCATTGAATTAGTACATGCAAATACATGGTAACCTATCCCAGTGCTTATATGTTTACTGGCCTGACTGACTCTAGTAGTGTTAGGAGAGCTTGTGCGTTGACTGAGTCATTTTGTGTACGTGTGAAAGGTTTTGTGATTAGTTCAGGGAGTTAAACTATAGAACATGTATTGATTTTTGGTATGGAGAGGTTTTGGGATTCTGGTGATCCTTAATGAAGTTTGGGAGAAAGCTGTAGGTGATGGGAAGAAATGGCTCAGCAAAGTTCAGACAGACAGAAATAGAGGGAAAGTGGAAGAACTTGGACACAGAGAAAATACCTCATTCTCACTGCTACAGACAGATATCTTTGCAGAGGCAGTTATAGGGGCTCCGATTGGGCATCACTTCTCTGAAGGGGAAAACCCAGCCTTGAGCCTTCAAAATGTGCACCTTTAAAGCACCTTGCCACTTCTGGAGCCTTAGAGATGCATCTTTACTGTACTGATACTGAGGTTTATCTGGATACATGTCTTGTATTTGAAAATAGAAGATCTGTGAATTCCTCCTCACTGTTCTTTTCTAAAATGCTTATTTTCTTTGATGTAATCATTAGCTGTCATGTCCTTTCCCTTGTATATTTTTAACCACATTCAAAAGCTCTCATCGTGCAAAAAACCCTGCACTAGCTCAGTTGGAGAGTGGTGAGCTAGAAGGAAAATAAATCATCTTTTTGTTTGCAGTTGTGCCATGCCTGCAAAAGCATCTTCTGGGTGGCAGGAGCTGTTCTGGTATATACAGTGCTATTGTATTTGCTTCTTCTAATTAGTACTGTATCTGGCTGACACAAAATGATATTGTTAAAATACAAAACCCTGAAGTATCAAGAGGTTGTGGTAAAAATAAATAACAAGCTGAAGTGCATAGTGACAAAATAGCTGTATGGTTTATTTAAATGCTGGAACTGTACTTCAAGCCCTAATGATCTAAATCTGAGTTAGCAAAGTGGAATAACCTGATTCTTTAAGCTCTGCAGGTTTGCTGGGATATGCTACTATTCATTGCTTGTTTTAAAAACTGCAGATGAAGTGAGTGTAGAATATTGTCTGCATGTAGGAGATGTAGTCAATGCCTGGAGAACCTGGAGGAATTTTGCCATAAGCCATAATGCTGAATGTCTTTTCTCTGAACTGTTGAAATACTATAGTTAAGTGTATCTTGAAGTAAAAACATGTATAAACAGGGGACTCATTTCTCTGAGGAATTTCTCTTGAAGGCCATGGAATCTTACATCATGTTCTGTTTTCTGAAATAGCCCAGAGACTCAAGTGAGATTTCATGCCTCCACCTAGGTTTTATGTATCCTTTGGAAGTATTGTGGTAATACTGAAGAAGGGACTGAGATGTGTGTTGAAGGAAGGATAAATCCAGAGTTCTGCTGCTGGCTTCTGAAATTAGGTTTATCTTGATATATAACTAGACTGAAGAGTGGTTCTATAGCTAAAAATTGTCAGCCCACCTGTTTAATGACAGTGTTAGACAAGCTAGATTTCTACTAATTCAGTAAGAGAAGAGTCCTTTGTGCGAGACTTGGGCTGTTGGGTTTTTTAGGTATGCTTCTGTTTTGATGAAGTTCTCTGTAATCTTATAGGTCCTTTGGTTGTTTCTTAGCTGTTTTTCTCTGTCAACAGAAAATCAATTGAAAATCAAAGAAGAAAAAGAGGAGGTAGAGGAACAGTCAGTCGAATCGGAAAGCCTTCCTCCTCCTGTGGTCAAAGAAGATGAAAATACACTTAAAATTGAGAAAGTGGAAGAAAAAGAAATTATAAAACTGCCAGTAATAGTGAAATTAGAAAAACCTTCAGAACATAATGAAGAAAAGCAAACTGTCAAGGAAGAAAGTGACTCCTTTAAGGAAAATGTCAAGCCTGTTAAAGTAGAGGTGAAGGAAAACAAAACGGAACCCAAAGACCTAAAAGAAGTGAAAAGCTGTATGGACAAAATAGCAGTTCATGAGCCAGAGAGGTTAGAATTTTGTGTTAATGTCAAAACTCCACAAGAAATTGTGGAGAAATCTGTGGAAGAAAGTGAAAAACTTAAAAATGACCAACAGGCAAAAATACCACTTAAAAAGCGAGAGATCAAACTGACAGATGACTATGACAGTCCAATAAAAGGGCCCCTGTGTAAATGTGTGACTCCAACAAAGGATGTCTTGAAGGAAGAAGGGAAATCAGAAGAAGAAGCTTTTAAGAGAGTCCCTACCATTACTGCTCTATGTCCTGATGGGAAAGTGCTAGTAAATGGAGAGGTTAGCTGTGAAAAAATAACCCCAAGTGTCATACAAAATAGTAAGTCAGAGCACTCTGCTAGTGCTATGGAAGACAGCACTTCATTAAAGGAGAAAAATGGAAAAAGCGGGGAAAAAGTATCAGACTCCCTAAATTCTGTTATAAAAACGTGTGAGATTGAGAAAAACGCAGTAACTGTGCTGAAAGAGATCGGGGCTGTGGTCTCTGAGGTTTCTAATCAGAAAGTGCCTTCAAAGGAGGAATCTAGTCCTGTGGAAAAAGAGTCTCTTGACAGCACAACTACTGAGACGGTAGCAGAAGAGGCTTCAAACTCTGAAGACTGTGCCAAAACAACTGAAGAGAAACAAGCCACTGATCTCAAAAACGACAGCATGCCACCACCCAAAGAATGTTCAGAGAAGCTAGAGATGTCCCCAAATGCATCTGCTCCTGAAGAACTGCCTAAGCTTGCACTGGCTGATGAAGAGACTTTGAAAAGTAAAGATGAGCCTGAGGAGAAAAACGACTCTCCAAAAGCTGCTGAGATACCTCCTGCATCCACTTCACCTGTTACAGTAGAGAAACCTGTTCCAGAAAAGGAGGACTCCGATAGTAAAATGGCTCTACCTGAGGAGAGCAAAGCAGAAGAAAAATCCAGCCCAGAAAAACAAGAGGAAGAGCCAGAAGCTGCCAAAACAGAGCCAGATAGATTAGATGATGCCTGTGCATCTAATCTAGAGGACTCCTCAGAGAGTAAAAAGGAATCTCCAGTACCTAAAAGCAAATTTAAATATAAGCTAGTTTCTGAAGAAGAAACCTGTGCAACAGAAAATAAAGAAATAACTTCTGAAAGACAAAAAGAAGGAATTAAATTAACAATCAGGATCTCTAGTCGGAAGAGAAAGACAGAAACACCGCCAGAAGAGGTCAGCATTGGCCGCACGTTAAGGCGCTCACCAAGAATATCCAAGCCTACTCTGAAAGTTGTGGAGACTCGGGATCAGAAGCCTGAGAAGAAGCGACCTGAAGAGGAAGAGGAGAAACCTGCAGCAGCACAAAAACCAGAACGAAAAGAAGATGCAAAAAAACAAGAGAAGGAGACAAATTCTAAAGTTAACAAGGTAAATACAGTTTTATTACTTGTGAGTGAAAAAAACCCCCAGTCTTATCTATAAGGAGAATATACTCTTACATAGGAATACTGAGGATTATGTTCCTTTGGTCAGCTTTTGCAAGAAACTAGCTTTGCAATCAGCTAGTGAGCTCAACCAATTTAAAACCACCCCCTAAGAGAGTGCTAATATCTGTTTACTTTTTATAAACTTGGACAGTTAATAAATCTGTCACTTAAACCAACCTAAGTAGACCAAATCAACCTGAGTGAATTCTTCTAAAAAATGGCATGATCAGGTGTGAGTCTGTCTGGCTGTGTGGCTTAATAGACTTGTAACCCCTCTGGATTTGGATACTTGTTTAAACAAGTCTGGTTGGTCAGAATGATTGTAAGCTAAAAAGGAGCCAACAGATGGGGAAGAATAAAAATATTATGACTTCTGTTTCTAAGTGAAGCTAAAGATAGTTTTGTGGTGAATTCATGATATAATTTAGATTTTCTCACATATGTGCTACACATTTTAATGTGAGTAGAAGATTTTGTTTCATATTAACTTCTGTTTATGCAGAAGAGATCTTTAAAAGTACATTATGTAAATATATCACAGATCCATTTGTATGGTGTGCTTCTGAGATTGTGTATTTATAAATAAGAGACTGTATTTATAAATAACCCTTTATTAATTTATCTTCTGTTTTCTCTGGATATGCAGCACAAAACAAAAGATGCATTATTTTGTATTTTTTAAGCGCACTTTTTAAAATCAACTTGTAAAATCCTATTAATTTTCCATTGCAACATACTTTTGACTGATGTAGTTTTCCCAAAGCATTCAATTACTTAGAATGTGAAAGTTTCTTTCTTTGGATAACCTTAATAAAATGAACAAACAGTTGATTTTTCAGTGAATGGTAACATCTATACTGAAAAATGCTGCCACATGCACAGGGAAATGAAAACCAAATTTTTCATTTGAAGATTTTAATTAAAAAAGAAAATATGTGAAAGTAAGAGGGATTGTAAGTCCTGAAAGTTATTAGTATTTTGAGGTACTGTTGCTACAGGTGTTTTAACTGTTTTAACTTGATATCTATTTGTGAATGAGCAAGAGAGCTAAAGATGTTTACTTTTCTAAAATAGTTATGATAGAGGAAGAAGTTTGAGGCTGTTAAGCTTCTCTCATTTAAACAGGATGAAGAACATCAGGATCTTTAATTGCTTGCTTTTTGTCTTGGGGTTCCTTTTCTTTGTAAAGATGGGTCTTATAAAAACTGATTTGAAGTTATGATGCTGTATGATGAATCCATAGCCTAAACTGAGACTCTGTAATGTATTTCAAGTACCTTTGCTAGTAAAGCTGAAGTAACAGTAAAATCTCTAAACAGGTAGAAACTGATGGTAAGAACCTCAGAAAATTTTACCAATATGACAAATGCTGCTTTGGTACAAGTCCATCCTGCAGGAGAAGTAGACTATTTTGGGCATTTTAGTTTATTCAGCTTATTCAGGTCTGTGAATAATTAAATCAAAATCCAAAAAATATTTTGAATTAAAAAAGCTGGAAAAATTATTTTCCATTTTCAGTGTCTGTGGGAAGGGGGTGATAAGTTGTGAGAGAATGATGGGTGTGAGAAACAAGTCAGTCAATGGGAATAAAAGTTTTTTCTGTTTGACGTGTTGCTTTAAATCTAAAATATCTTAGTTGCACAAAGTAGTTTAAGTATTTCAGAATAGTCTTCTGAATTTTAATTGAAACCTGTTTTTTATTCAAAATATGGTAATATATATATTCAAAATATTTTAATTCATAATATGGTATATGATAGAAGGGGGTAGATGCCCCTTTGATTAGCAAAAAAAGAATCACCAACTGAATCATGTTTCAGTTAAGGAAAAGAATATGAAATGAAAAAGTATAAATGTGAAAGAAGACCTAGACAGAAGTAATGCACTTAAAAGGTGTAGTGATCTTATTTCAGAAACAATCACATTTTCCAAAGTAAAATAAAATGCATAAAGTCTTTGGGAGGCAGGTGGGAGGAAAAAAAAAGATTCTCTTTGGGTTGAAGCAAGTTATCATGAAAAAGTCAGAAAGTTTAAGTGTGGAGTTTACCATGTTCACTATGAATTTGGCATTGTCAAAGTAGAAGAAAATGGTCTGAGTGGAAAAATTTGTCTTCCTACTTTTAAATCTTACTTGAAAATTTCTTTCAGCACATAGATGCAATTTTTTCCCCTTTATCTGGTTGCATTTTAAGGATCTTGGGAAGACAACATATTCGGTGAAATGCTCAGCTGTAAATTTACTGCAGCTATTCTGACTGAAATGAATCGTTTTACTCTGGAGGCAATTATTTTTTTAAGATCTGGGAAGAAACTCTGTGGGCTTCCTTTGTGTTTTTTCTTTGAAATGGTGTCTCATAGAGAAGCAAAGTTCGGTGGACGGGTACACGGACACGTGGCAGGTGGAAATACTCAAGTAATGAAGAGACTGAGGACTCTGAGAGTGAAAAAAACTCTGAGGAGGAGGAAGAAGAGGAGGAAGAGGAGGAAGAAGAAGCTCCACCCGCTGATGACGATGAACCCTGCAAGAAGTGTGGCCTTCCCAATCATCCCGAACTGGTAGGATTTGGGGGAAGCTTCTGTAGGTTGTTGTGTCAGATTTGGTGGATTGGCTTTGATGGTGTCTGAAGGCAAGTCATCCTTCAGGGTGGCCATATGTAGGAGTGTGTCTTCTAGTTTTTAGCTGGTATACTCAGGAGTAGATGAGTTACCTTGAATAAGGAGGGAAGGAAGTTATTTTTCCTGTTTGCCAAAACAAAAATAGCATCTTTTACAGGGTGTAAAAGATGTACACACCTTAGCCCATTGAGAATCAGTCTGGGTGACCCTTTGAGGTTATGCCTGCAGTTGCAATGAATACAGAGGAAGCAACATTAAAAAGAACCCTATCAGTATGATGTCTCCTTTACAAGGCATCAGTGGCATAGCTACACAGCTGCATAATCATCTTCATTAGATGTAGCTGCATCTCACCCTAAGGACTGAGAACAGTGAAATCCCAGACAGATCACAACAAGATTTTGCTATTTCTTGTGGTTCTCACTTATTTGTGGTAGATGCCGTAATGAATTCCTCTGTTTATCTAGGAAATCATCATGTGCAGTCCTGAATCCAGAAAATAAGCTCACTCTTGGGTGTTTGACAGATCTCCTGACATAGCTGAGAGAAAGTTTATCCTTTAGGATGTTAGAGATAAGTATTTCAGTAGGTATACACACAGCTTATGCCAGCTTTGTTCTCAAGTTTTATGAAAGGGGATATCTCAAATTTTACCCAACAAGTATGAACTTTTAGTAGTTGCCTAGTTGTGCATGCCTTGCAAGCCTGCAAGACTTCGTCCCTGCTGCCCAAGTCATAAAGTTATCCTGACTGAGAAAAAAGGCCAGGTTTCCTGCATAAGAGAGCACAGGGAAAACATGTCTTGTTCAGATGGAGTTTTCCACTTATTCTAGGATCTGGAAAGCATTACCAGATTCTACACTAAGGGCACATAGTCTACACAGTCCAGTAGTACTAAGTGCTGAGAAAATACAGTAAGAGGAAATGTGGTGTTAGCGTGGAAAACTGTGATAAATAAACTTCTCCATGAAAACCACCCCTGGCCCTGGAAGTGTGGTACAGGATAAGTGATACAGGGCTGTTTTTTTGTTTTGGCATAGTCCAAACACTTCTGTGTTGGCTGGGGAAATACTTGTGGAGCTTGCTATGTGTGAATGCCAAAAGATACTCATGACATGTTTTGTTTGCACAGATTTTGTTGTGTGACTCTTGTGACAGTGGCTACCACACAGCCTGCCTTCGCCCTCCGCTGATGATCATCCCTGATGGAGAGTGGTTCTGCCCGCCTTGCCAGCATGTACGGTTCCTGTGTGACTTCACTCTTCCTTGCAGCTTCCCTTGTGGTTGGGGAGATTGGCTGGGACTTTAACAAGTCCTTTCTATAATCTTTCTTGCCTGTTAACAGACTGGGATGAATGGTAGCACTGCTGATCTTCCCTCCCGTCCATTAGTAAAACTGAATTTGTGACGTGGTTTTCTCTTTCTAGTGATGAGTGACTGTGTGTTGCTGATTTTTAGATGGGGCTCTCCAGTCACGCTGATTATCTCCCATCTCTGATTAAATCACAAGACTAGTACAGTATTAAAGATATAATGTTTTAAATTTTCCCAAAAGAAGCATTTAAGTTATTGTCCGGGAGGCAGGAGCAGTAGGCAACAAGGGATGGATCAGTGGCCAGAGCAAGCAGCTGTTTCTGAAGTGTTATTCCTTCTTCAGAAACATTTGCTCAGAAGCTGGTTAGAGAAAGCTGCTGTTACTGATGAATCCTCAGGGTATACTTTGTCTCTGATAGGAAAGCCAGGGTTGTTCTAGTCAAGTAATAGACAAGTATGAACCCTTATTCCAGGGTTAGAAGCAAGGTTGGAACTTGGGAAGATAAGCAGAAAGTGTGTGATGCTGCTCTTGTTAAATTAGCGGGAAACCATTTGTACACATTTTCAGAATAATCTGCCAGATCCCAACCCCCTTCCTTGGTTTTAGAGAAATTCTGTGCCAAAGGGCTGTTGCCTGACAGTAAGCTAGAGACATTGGACATGATGTGAGATGACTCTATTTGGTGCTGGGTTTAGTTGTCTTCTGAGGAGTGTTTTTAAGCAGTGATGATTTTGAATATGTAAGAATATTTTCTTTACACTTTTAGTTATAGCTTCTCCTTGTTTTGTTGCTATTAAAGTATTCTTCAGTATGAAAAATGACAGTTTGTAAAAGGGTGAGGAGCACCCTTGGAAATAGTATAATGAGGGCATTAACATGGACTAAGGCACAATTTGTCCATTAAAAGTCATTTTTGCATAGATCTTCTTGAGTATTTGATAAGGAAATTTTCCTAAAGTGTATTTCTGCTTTTTGCTGCAGTGCCTGCTGAACTCATCTAGTTTCAACCTCCTTTACCATGAGCAGGGACACCTTCCATTAGACCAGGTTGCTCAAAGTCTCATCCAACCTTGACTTGATGGTGGAGCTCATGTTTTAAAAAGACAGGCTTTATTGTAAAGTCTTGTACATTGAAGAGGAGCGTTTCTTCCAGATACAGTCTGAGTGAATGAAGACTCTGAATGTTACTTCAGTGTGAAAATTGCTGGTTATGCAGTAAACTAATACTGTGTTTCCTTTCTTTAGAAATTACTCTGTGAGAAATTAGAGGAACAATTACAAGATCTGGATGTGGTCTTAAAAAAGAAGGAGCGTGCAGAACGCAGGTACTGTTGTTTGGATGCACTCACGGCAGTGCTGTGCTGGGATTGGTAATAATTCAAAGCATTAAAATAACTGGGGACTGGGGAGAAAAGCAGTGATGAGATTGGAAATTGGTAACACCAATTTTGACCTCCCACTGATTATTGCTGGCTCAGTGCTGGGACAGCTTCTAAGAAGGGAGGAAATAACTGGAAAAGGTAAGCAAATACATTTGTACTAAAATTTGATTAAAGTGCCTGAACACAGATTTGACTTTCTTGTACCAATAGTTAAAGGGTTTCCAGCACTGGTTCAGCTGACTGTCAGTCATGTGTAGAATTCCTGCTGTAAGCAAGTTTAAGTCTTGACTTTGCTCCAGAAGTCATCCAGATTATTGTGGGATTTGAGAGTTGTTACTTTAGATCCTGTTAAACTCTGCCTAATGTACAAGATTATGCAGCAACTGCTGTAGGGCAGTGGGTCAGTGAAGTTTCACAGAGTCACAGCATATTCTGACTTGGAAGGGGCCCACAAGGATCATCAACTTCAACTCTTCATGGTATTGCCCATGCAGGGATTGAACCCACAATCTTGGCATTATTATCACCCTGCTCTGACCAGCTATCCACCCCTGCATTTACCAAAGGCTAAATGCAAACATATTTACTGCATTTAGGAACAACAGCCTTATCAGTTGGAACATTCTATTGGCAGTTTTCAGACCTGGAAATGAGGGACATGAAACACATTCTGTATAATTTATACTTTTTAGGACATATATTGAGTACTTTGCAGAATTTAATAATGTCTGTATGCATTATTAAACAAAACTTTGCATTAATTTTATCTTAAAAGGCAAATTTCGCCAGAAGGTGAGACCCTTTTAAAGAAAGTAATTGTGCAGGCTTATATTTGTGGCAGGGACTGTAATATTACATGAGATGTAGTGAGTCAGTGCTGGGTAGATGGGAGCACAATCTGTGTCTGCTTTCAGCTTTCTTCAGACCTGTTTGTTATTGCAACAGCAACAATGATAGTGACAGATCAAGTACCGACTATTCCTGATGTTACTACTTCTGCTCAGTGTGTATCTAGATCATACTGTGGTGAAATTATCCATTGCCAATTGTGCTGAATTTGTAGCTGTGGGAATGAAACTATCAGCTATTTTTATGAGTGAACTCAGCAAATACACAGCCTCCATCTGTGCAGGAGTATGGGACACACAGGAACTCTGTTGCTTTGCTTTATGGTGGGAGTGCTCTTTATTAGTGAATGGTATTTTTGGACCTACTTTAGTAAATATTCTGCTGGCAAATGTTACATGGGTGCTAGCTTTTGCCAGTCTGTCTTGCTTTCTTTGAAATCACCAGTGTTGCATAAAAACACAATGTTCGGAGAGCAACAGGAGAGCATACAGTTGATGTCATAGCAGTTTTCAGTGTCTGAAACAGCTGTTTAATAACTGTTTTACAATTTGATCATCCTCATACCAAATGAACCTAATGCTTTATAATGTATGCCATAAAACTGAGTTATTATAATAGACTTCACAATGCAATAGTTGAATATTGAAGTCTTCCAACTTAATGCTCTATTGTTGCAAATAATAAGGTAAAAAGGCTGGAGAATCATAATACCAGAGGAAATGAGACTCGTTATTACAGCTCAGTGTATAAGTTAAAGTAGGTTGGTTGCTTGGGGCACAGACATACTTGAATGCAGTGTTTCTGAAAACTCACTATGTGGTTGGTATCTGTCTTTTTGGGAAAGAGAAGAAATCCAACTCTGTCATTATGGACCTATCTACCTAATAGGTTCTTTGAATCAGTGTTGCTGTCATGCTTTCTGAAGTAGTGCTGTTGTGCTCTTTCCAGCTCTCAGGAATCTGACTGAGGCTGATTCAGCTGCACAGCTGTGTGCTTGCACATCCCCAAACTGTTATGTCACTGATTTTTAAAATAAAACCTTACAAATACATGGATGAAATTATACCTTTTCCCCCACTCTTCTTCTGTTTATGAATTCAGGTTGCTACCACAACAACCTGGCTGAATTTCAGGTTTCTCACGTACAGACTAATTTCTATAATCATGTTCTACCACCAGCTGGAGGGAATGGACATTAAAGCCTTCTAGGATCTTCCTTTTAATCCATGTTAGATACTCTGAGACTTCTTGATGGAAAATCCCTCTAGGAACTACTTGTCTAATTCTCCCAGGCTAAACCAGGTGGAGTACTTGCTTTCATACACACTTTCATGACTTCCCTGCAGCAATTTTTGCTGCCACATAATTGAGATAAAATGTTATCTTGAATTTGCCTAGGAAGATGTTATAACCATCCAGGTCTTATCTACTGCTGCCCTTGGAGATGTCTTAGTTCAGATGTTTAAGCTCTTGGCTAAAGTCTTGAGCTCCTGTCTGCCACACAAGGAATAAAGAATTCATTCTATATAGTTCTGTATTTCATTTCAAGACCTTGACCTCAGCAGGATTGTCTGTTCCATTTGCTGAGTTCTTAAGCAGTGTATACTTAAGCCAGGGAGAAGAACAGCAGGACTGGAAGACTTTGCTGATCATGATTAAAAACAGATTAATTTTTCTCATCTCCTGTCTCTTGGTATTTTGCATTACAGAAATGAGAAATTGAGTAAACCATCAAAAAAACTTGCTGAATACTAAAATTTTTGCACTTCTAGTTCCTTTCTCAGTTCTGTAATTGTATTCCTTGCCTTAAAATGTTATTTTAATTAATTTTCAAGGGCATAGTGATTTTGCACAGCATCCTTCCTCCTCATCCAACCAATTTAATGATGCCCAGGTGGATAAGGATTTCTTTTCATTTGTCATGTAGGAATATTTATATTAGGATGCAAAACCAATTCCTTGTATAGACAGCCAGTCATTTCAGTAGGCATAATGATACCAAGTTGTTGAAGTCCATGGTCTTTTTAGCTGTAACACAACCTAAAATCCATTTTTACTCATTGTAAGTATTACTTTAGGAACTGTGCTTGTTCATTTTATTTAAGAGTATTATGCTAGAAAGTGCAGAAAGCTACTCAGAGGATTTTCAAAATTTACTTAGATTCTTTAGAACTTAATGAAATTTTTGAAAACATTTTTTAAACATACATACTATTATTTGCAAAACATAACACAATGAAGTAAACATAGCTGAAATTAATATATGTCGTGGGCATTGTTGCAGTTATGTGCGTGATGTGTCCTATTGCAACTCAAATGTAAAGCGACAGGCTAATATGAGCACTCACTGTAACTTCAATAGTCTGATTCTGGTTGATTGAGACACTTCAGTTAAAAAATCCAGAGTCCTTCCAGACACCAGTAAATGCCACCAACTTTCATTGTGCTCTTAATGTCTTTAAATTGCCCCTTGTTTTCCTGGAAAAAGGCTAGTAGGGACCTATGGTGATGGGAGTTTGGTTACACATCCTAGTGTGCACTAGTACCTGGCTGTTCTTCCTCAGAGACTGTTCTTTGAAAGTTCTGTTCAGCAGCTTGAAGATCAGCAGGTAGCGCTGCTTGTGAAGTGTTAGAAAACCCATCTCTAGTTAGACTGACAGATACAACAGGACTTAGAGAAGACTTGTGTCCTTCAGGAGCCAGAGTTGTCCCTGAGGCAATTCATATGATGCAGAATGTCTGTGTTGAAGAAAGCTAAATCTAAACTGAATTTTGCTTCTGTAGATTTAATCCTGTAACACGCTGTTGACAAGGAGAGCAGCCCGCTTCTCCTTAGAAGAGAGTCCTGTATTCGAGTACTTCTCTGTCTCTCATCTTTGGTCAAATGTTCTCTACACTGATCCATCCTATTTTTTCAGCCCTTCTCTATAGGGTGTGTCTGCTGCCCTCCAGTAACTCCCACTGGCTGGCTCTGAACTCTTCAGCTGGATCCCATGTTTCTTGGAGATTGTGTGGTGCCCAGATGGCTCTAAGTGCTCCAGCCAGGTGTGAACAGGACTGACTGCCATGGCAGGTGTCCTGCAAGGTGTCCTGTCAGCTCTTGTCCTATTTGCACGTCCGTCTATCATCAAGTTCTTTGAACAGCAGTTTGATTCTGCTGATATTTACTCAGGCTGTTCTTCTCTGGCAAAGAATTGCTCTGTAGGCAGTTATTTATCCCCTGGTATTTCTAGAGTTGGTTCTTCTGCTTGGGTCTAATATCTGGCATTTATCCATTTTGGATTGCATCCTATCTTTACATATTTTTTCCAGTTCATTGTGATTCTGAATTCCCATTTTATCTTTCATCACCTTCACGATTGGTGATAGTTACAGATCTGACAACATAATCTTCATCACAGCATTAATATTTTTCAGTTGTTTTTTTACTTGCTTTTTATACCCCAAATTCAATAATTTCTGTGCTTCCTGCCCACAGTCTTCAAATACTGTTGATTGTTAGAACTCTTTGGAAATCTCTTACATTATACATGCAGAAAAATGTGATCACATGAGAATTAGCATATAATCCCAATTTCAATAATTTTTCACTTGGAACATCCTCTTGGGACGCTTCTGCCTAGTAAGAACTTCAAATGGTGCTAATTATAGCTTTATTTTAGATATCTGCAGACATTCTGTAAGCTTATTTTCATTTTCTTTCTCTCCTCAAGAAAAGAGCGATTGGTGTACGTGGGTATCAGTATTGAGAACATCATTCCACCTCAGGTAAGCTACTGTGTCTGTGTGGTATTATTGCTTTATTTTCCAAACTTCAGGGAAGAAGTCTCTCAGTGCTGTGTCAGAGGTGCTAGTAGCATCTTGGAAAGAAAAATCAATCTATATACAGATCAGAAATAATTCTAGACTCTTCATTTTAGACTGAGTATAGTAGAGAAACCAAGGGAACTTTATGGTGTTTATCAGAGCCACCTGATGCCGCCCAGAGTCCTCTCCCAGTGAGGGATTGCAGGACTACCTCCCTGCCCATTACAGTTGGATTTTGAGTTGAGTGCTCAATATTCAGTAGCTTGTGAAGGTGGGAAGCAGTTTATTTAGCTCTGGTGTTTGCTGTGCAGTTACCTAGGTCTAAGCTAATTGTCATGGCTTTCCTTTGGAACTGATGGAAACAAATGTTTCTGGCTTATGATTCAGAGGGAATGTGTAGTATCTCTAGGCCACACAGCATTTGCCTTCAATGAGTGGATAAGGTCACGTGATTAAAAACTGTAAACATTTAGCATTTCATTAACAGATGCTTTTGTATGGTTTCCCTTGAGAAAAGAGGAAAAATGCTTTGATTCACATGAAGAACAGCCTCTTCTCACTTAAATACACTAAAGCAAGTCCCTTGAAGTCTTAGCCAAATGCTTTCATCTGGAATTATATAATCTGTTCTTTGCAGTTCAAAATGGAACTTTCGATCATTTTAAACATAGACTTTCCACTCTGCCTGGCTGTAACAAGGCCAGCTTTTTCTCCCTGTCTTTGAATAACAGAAAAACAATTACAGATTTTACAAACTTGCAAAAGAATCTATGGCTGAAAGCAAATACTTGAAAAATGCAGCCTGGGGGCAGATTATTTTGCTTTAAAATTAATAACTTGCAAACAGTGTAATAAAACTAATCTGCATTAAACTTTATTGAAACTTCACTGTGTAAAGGTATCCCTGTGCTCAGTATGTAGAGGTGGTGGCCACAGTTTGTTCAGCTGCCACATACACTAGTCCTAGGAGTATCACCCAAGGCATGATCTCAGCATTGCAGCATAAAGACAATGATCCAATAGCCTGAACCCTTAAAGTCTGTGTTTAAAAAGTTATGTAGCCTTAAAGGGCAAAATGTGCAAATTCACATGAACTGCTGTAATAGGTCACTATATTACAAGTTAAAATGTCATGGGTTGGGCATATGAGCTTTCTAGACAGAAGGAATAATCTGTATTACAAGTTCAGTCATAATGAGTATGAAGAGAGGGAGGAGATAATGCTTTTTTGACACTTCTGTCTTATCTAAACAGGAGCCAGAAATACCTGAAGGTCAGGAAGAAAAGAAGAAAGATTCCAAAAAGCCCAAATCAAAACTTGAAAGGAGATCTACCAGAACCCGAAAGTGCATAAGCTACAGGTCAGCAGCTTGTTAAAATAGCTTGTACAGCAAAAGTCATACTGTTGTTTCCTTTCTGAATCATCCCACCACTCCTCATGTAAACTTCTACATTTAACAGAGAAGCCCAACTAAAGTGTCTTTGTTCTTTCCTCTGAATACTCGTTATGCTCAGTGGTTGTGAGAGCATAAGGTGATATAGTGAAGGGTGATGCATTAAAAAAATGAAAATGTATATGGTGTTTTGTTCAGGAATACCAGAGAAGGTTTTGATACTACTGCAGTTTCTGGAGTGAGTTAAAGCAGGTGAATTAAACCTTTCCTTTCTCTTGCACAGGAGACTTCTGCTTGTGTCTTGAAAGGCCTTCAATTCCTAGCTCTCTTCCCCCCTCCCCATCCTTACAAGAAAGGGTTATGAAACTTACAATGTAATTATCATACAGCACATCTAAAAATGAAACTCTTTAGAGAAATATGTAACTCTTTAGAGAAATTTTGACCAAAGTGCAATTAGTAAATGAAAGTGCCAAGATTCTGCATTCTGAAAGTAGAGTAGGTCACTAAGGTTTTCAAGATGCAGCATGATTTTAATTACAGGTTTTGTTCTCAGTGTATTACCAAGTTGTTTTTATAAACTGCTTTCTAAATAATACCATGTGACACTCTGTATCATCTTCAGTCCACCAGGCAGGTAAAATGCCCTTGGGATTAGAAAATAATGTGGTTGCCTGAGAGATTGTGGCAGTTTGTCCTGGATGCATTAGGAATATTAAAAAAAAAACCCTCTATCTTTCCAGCAGTTGCTCTTTGTAAACCTTTATCATCAAAAACTATAACACTCCAATACTAGAATAACAAACTTTCCAACAATAATCATCCCTGGATTTTTAGTCAACCTGGTTTGGCTGCTGAGGAGAGGCATGGCATTTGTATAGGCTGGGTTTCCCAGCCTGGTCAGAGCACTCTGTCTGACTTTGCTTAGCTGTTGGATTGTGGTAACTTTTTGAATGAACAGGAGAAGTCACACTAATGAAAATGCCATTGCTGCTTTGGGAAATTAAGCATTCCTGTAGGGAATGTTGTGCTACAGGCAAGACTACACAGATCTGCTGTTATGTTAATGCCAGGTCAGGCAGCATCTGACCAGGAGGAAAAAACCCCTTGCCTGTAGGGTGTGTGGCACAACTTCAGCAGGACTCATGTTGTGCAATGACAGTAAATTTTTATTGAATGTAATGTTTCAGAAAAATCAGTCTTCTGATAAAAAGTGATAATATTTCTTACAGACTACATCATACACATAAGTTTGAGCTGGTGAAAATATTACACATATCAGTGTGTCAGATTTATATGTCTGCAGTGAAGTTCCACTGGTGTTACTGAAAGTTGTGACAGCAGGGGAAAATGAATGCTTAAAGTCTTATTCCACTGGGAAAGAGATCTGTATTGTGGAGTATCCTGGTTCTCTAAGGGATCTGTAATCCCTTTGTATCGCTCTTCTGTTGAGTCCTCTCATGAGCAAGTTAGCAATAACCTGCATCATGTATCAAGCAGCAACAGAAGAAATTATGTTCCATTACATCTAATGGACAAGCAGCTGTCAGCTCACCCTTTTCTGAGCTCAGGGTATTTGTTAGCAGTGGTTTGAAAGCATTAAGTGATTTCTCACATTTTAAAGAGGGGGTTTTTTTTAGCTGTGTGGAGGGAAAACAGTGTTTGAGTAATGTGGAACTAATCTAACTGATGGAATAATTTCAGAGTTATTTCCTTGCTGGGTAAAGCAGCCTTGAGAGTGGCATGCAATTGTTCCTAAGGAATATAAAGATATCAGAAGTCCATCACCTTATTTTTAAAGGAGAAAGTGTTTTATGCTTACTATTGGAATACAGAATAAAGTATTAGATTTCTTTTTTTCTTGTACTGCCAGAGGTTCCTATGGAGGACCAAGGTAAATATAACAGTAATCTTTCTTTCATGACTGAGAAGTGGAATCTTTAATGAACGTATTGTCCAGTTGTTAGTTGTCTGTATCTGAAAAAAATCCAACAAATAACTTTTAAAAAAATGAGAAGAAGAATTTGCATCCAAATAAAAATTCTTTTCTATATAGTTAATAAAATTTGTACTTTTGCATGTTGGAGCTCAAGGCATCTATTTTTATGAACAGGTAACAATCCTTTTTTATGGAATTTGAATTCATAACTGAAGAAACAAACTGAGGTGTCATCTGTATTGAAAGGATAGGATCTTTTTTCTTCAGTTTGCTCTTCTCTTTAAATGAGCTACTCAGGGTGCAGAGATTTATGCAGTTTTATAAAAGCTGTTGCAGTACAAGCAGATTCAAAGACTGCCTTTGTTTGTCCTATTCAGTTATGTAACATTGCATTGCAACTTACTTATGTAGATTTATGAGGAACTCTGTACTTTGTGTTTTATTTTATCTGTTCAGCTTAGAATGTTGCAGATCCACAAAGTATCATGAGCTTTAAGAGTAGAAAGCAGCTATGTACAATCAGTTCTGAAGGAAAATGTGGACAGAAAAAAAGAGTTGTACATTTAGTTTAATAGATGATTCTCAGGCTGTTTTGAAGGTTGGTAGAGCTAATGTAATCTAATAAAAATTGTGGAAAAAATGGTGAGTACTTTGTATCAAAATGCTACTGAAACCATTTCAAAGAACTTTCAGATTATATATGTTTAAATTCAGACGCCTGTTGTGTAAAATGGGGGGGATTTCTGTTCATGTAACTCAGTAGTAAGACAGACAATGGTAAATACTCCTCAAGCAAGAAGAAGTAAGAAACACAGCTTTGGTAATAAAATAGCCATTTTTAAAAAAATTCTGGCCCATTGTTTCAGTTAATTATATATCCAGCCCACTCTGTGCATTGTAATTTCTTCAGATTTGAGGTATGTGTTTGTAATGATTTAATTACTGTTCACTTCAAAGTGGTAAATGGAAGCTGTTATTTTTAGGTTTGATGAATTTGATGAGGCAATTGATGAGGCAATTGAAGATGATATCAAGGAGGCTGATGGAGGAGGTATGTTTCTTATGTTACTTGTTTTTCATTGCAGTGGTGATGGGAGATGGAGAGCAAATTTATTTTTATATGGGAAGCAATAAATATAACCCTCTCCCTTTAAACTCTGTAGTTTGCCAGGAGTATTTTTTTACTGCTGTATTTTGGAGCAGCCATCCCATGCTGCCAAAAGATGTAAGAAAATTAGTAAAAGTTGATAGTTAAATCAAGCCTGTACAGGTTTTTATATATGTAATGAGTAAGTTTTGGATTTGAGATTGGAATGGCAGCAGTGCTATGGACATTTGTCCCCTGTAAAAAGAGAACTCACAAATTGGTCTGCAGTTGGACCCCCTAAAAGTCTGGGTGTAGGAAATTGTCTTAATATTCATTCAGCTCTATTAGCACTTCTTATCTGAACACAAAAAAAGTGAAATTGTGTTCTTTGTTGCCTGTTAAGGCAACATGGGACCAAACCAGAGATCTTCAGCAATATCTGAGAGGGATGGAGGTGGATTTGTGTTTCTGCATCACCTTAACTTGCCTGAAGAAAACAGCCATGAAACATTGTCCCTCAGCTATTTGGCCTGTGCTATCTCCAGACACTCACCAGTTTCAGAAGCTCGTGGATGTAGGCAGACAATCTGAAAATCTGCGGGTGTGTAACACAAGGTCCATTACAGTAAACATAACTAAATCTCAACACTAAAACACCTTTTCAAAAACTCCACTTCTTGGCCAACTCAAACCCTTCATCTCCTAAGAAGGATATTCAGCATTATGAAAAAAGTGTATTTTCTGGTAATTTCCCTATCAAAAGGCACTGGCATGGTAATAGTGTGGTTTGGGGTTGGGTATTAGAATGCAGACACTTAACCATGACCTTCTGCATGGATGTCAGTATTTCCAAGTGACCACATCTGGGCTGTGTGTCAGCAGCAAGACTCTGGACATAGTCTTGCTTGACAAGAAAATACTCTGCTTGTCAGAAAATAAACTGAAGGTAGGCACATGCAAGAAAGATCTGTAGAAAGTTCAACAAGAAAATAAACTTGCGATTGTTTCCCCTTTCTCTTACTGAATTCAGGCATTGGCAGAGGCAAAGACATGTCAAATATCACAGGTCACCGTGGGAAAGACATTTCCACAATCCTCGAGGAAGAAAGGAAGGAGAACAAGCGACCACAAAGGGCTGCTGCAGCACGACGCAAGAAACGACGGCGACTAAATGACTTGGATAGCGACAGTAACATGGACGAAGAAGAGAGTGAGGATGAATTCAAGATCAGTGATGGGTAGGTCTGCGATTTAACTTCCACCACAAGTCACAGACCTCTGCAGCTTCTCTGACTCTGGAGTGCCCCTGAAATGATCATCAGGAGCATGTTCCCAGTGCTGGAATGGCACTGTACATTGCCAGTAAAAGTCAGAGAATGATAGAATGGTTTGGGCTGAAAGGGACCTTAAAGATCACTCAGTTCCAAACCCCCTACCATGGACTCCTGCTGGCCTAGGGGAACATTGTACTGGAAAAACTGCATTCTGGATCCATGTGCTGACATCATCCAATCTGTATTTTAAGCATAATACATGCTGGAAACAATACTGTGATGTTTGAGGCCTTACTACAGGCTTCTGTTAGTGAAGGAGCCAGGTGGGCTCAGTTCTCTGGCTGATGTGACTGTCAAGCAGAAATCTGTAACAAAAATGTAGCTAAAATGAGGCTGGTTGTTCTCTTTTAAAAATGAGAGTTGAAAATTCCTGCTTTGTAGGATTTTTTGGCCTGGTTGTCATTTGGAAATTGGAAGAGGAAAATTTTCATTATTTAGAGCATACAAAACCTGTCAGGCAGATTCTGAAATTAGTTCTTGATTTGCTGCTTTGTAGGAAGTAGATTTTGAAAACAGTCAAAGAAATGGCTTATACTGTAAAAAACAAATACATGTCATTGCTCTGGCTGACTGAAACTCGCTTTCCACAGAATTTCTCCTCATTCAGTCTGGGCAATTACTGATGTTAAAAAAATTATAATTTTTGATGAACTTTATGCCTTAATGAAGCAACATAATAAAGCAGGCATGAGGCTGTAGGCTCTTTACCAGCAACTTTTAAAGCTTTATACCAATCATTGAGTCAATTTACTAAGTGTATGGAAAATCTATACAAGATAAATGCAAATTTTGAGCTTTGTTGTTCACCTGTGACCATGCTGAGGACATTTCATTGGCACCCTGAATAATTGAGCTACACATGCTGGAAATTTCCAATCAATGAGTGTAGCTTGTGGAAATGTCACAGAATTAATAGTGCATTGATCTGTTAAAGTGTGCTCATGCATTTTCAACTCCATCCTCTGCTTAGGGCCTTCTGGATCTTACACTGGAATTTAGATTCAGC
Organism: Molothrus ater; assembly: GCF_012460135.2. Classification (NCBI taxonomy): domain Eukaryota; kingdom Metazoa; phylum Chordata; class Aves; order Passeriformes; family Icteridae; genus Molothrus; species Molothrus ater. The sequence goes on from NC_050479.2 coordinate 86,111,118, forward strand.
TGGCAGCTAAATGCAAGTGACTGTATACCTTCAGTGTTCGATGGTTTTTAAAAAAGCCTGACTCACTTGAAATTATGGGAATGTTACAAGCTTATAAGGTTGTGAGGTGCATGTTTTGCATTAGAGCCATAGTTTTGTATGAAGACACAATATTCTAATTCTCAGAAATTGTGTGGGACAGTTCTGGGTTTGTAAAGGAAAGGTCACCTTTGCTAGGACATTGTTGGTGTTTTTTTCCCTCCACAGTTACTGCTGTGCAGGCATTACATTGCAGTGAACAATATGAACACTCTAGAGTCTGTCTTGTGTTAATGCCAGCTGCAGTATTGGTTTGACAGAGTGTTTATATCCACCTGCTGCTGTAGTCTGCTGTGTAATGTCATGCACTGTAGAGCCATGTCCCAAACACACAGCTGAAACCTCATGTCAGTGGTGGCAGCTGGCCCTCTCTGAGTCTTTGCTCCTCATTATAAGATTTGTGCTTTTTTTGTTTTGTGTAAAATGGTACTTATCACTTGCTTGTAAAATACAAGTACTAGTTCAATCCTTTGGTTGTAATACCCATCTCTATTATCTGGGGTTTTCCTTTGCAGATCTCAGGATGAGTTTGTTATATCAGAGGAAAATCTGGATGAAAGTGAAGATGACCCACCATCAAACGAGGACAGTGACTCCGAGTTCTGCGCCCGCATATCCAGGCGACACCTCTCCAGGCCCATGAGGCAAAGCAGGCGGTTACGAAGGAAAACAGTCAAGAAAAAATACTCTGAAGATGATGAAGATGAAGAGTCTGAGGACAATTCAAGCAGAGAGTCTGGTGAGTACAAGCAATCTTTGATATTTTAAAAACTCTGTTCTGGAGAGAGAGAGAGAGAGAAGGGCAGTCTGAGCTTCTGTCACGACTGACTAGCTTGTTTGCTTGCTTTGGTCAAGTCAGATGTCATCTTTGCTGCGAAGCAGTTTGCTACTTGTTCTGCTGTCAGTATTTTTCAGGAAACTGATATTGAGCACTAGGTTCTTGGCATTTCTAGGTAATGATGTATTTACATAAATGCTTGTGCTATGATTCTAGAGGCCACCATTGTGGATAGTTGCAGCTACCTCTATACCTGTCCTGTTTGGCACGGGATTATAGGAAGGAGGATGGAGACAAAAGTTTGCTTCTTTATAGCTAGTAGATGACCTTCTGAACACAGCTATGAAAAAGATTCTGAAAGAAACATTTTCCGTCACTTTTATGGAAGAAAACTTCAGTTGTATGGCATTTTGTGTTTTCTGGGAGGCTTGAAAGCAAAGAATAACACCTTGAATCTCTTTCTCCTAAAATTATCCTTAAAATCTTTAGTAACTGAAGACTTTGCATCACAAGAGAACCTGATAATTCACTTTATTCTACTTGTCCTTCAACTACTTCATTTTCTGTTGGCATGGTTTGAAGTGTGAGAATAGTGCCTGTGCACTACATAAACCTCTTCATGATCAGCATCTTTCTCTGAAGACAGTCCTCCTTGTTTATGCTTCATTTGAGAACAGACTAGGAAGTGCCATATACACAAGCACTCATTTTTTCTCACTCTTATTGTGAATTTAAGGTTCTAACTATAATGGAATGTTAACTTGCTGCAGTGTGTGTTATGTTACCAGTGTTTTATTTGTCTGTCTAGATTATAGATGATGGACATGTTGGAGTAAATTGGTTTGGATGATTTCCAACTGATTTCCAAAAGAAAGGTTCATACATGGACAGATGAAGACAACTATAGGAGTGATTAGAGTGATTGTTATCTCCCTGTCCTCAATGCATCATTGCATTGCTCTTATCAATAAAGATACTGGCAGAAGTCTAAAGAGATTGCTTATATGTTCTGTAATGCACAAGAACAACTGTTTGTTTCCTGGTGGACATACATCTGTGATAAAATCAACTGATTCCTGTATCATTCCATATATATATCTAAAGTATAATGTTAGCTGCATGTTTCTCTTTCTCTCTTACCTTCATTATTGTCCATCAGGATTTTGCTTTAAGCCTGTTTTCAGCTAAGAAAATCAGGTGCCCTGCAAGATGTTTTATTTTCAGTCTCCAGAGATGGAATTTCTTTCTGAAGCTAGTTGTTCTTGCTGACTCGCTCTGTTTCTTTGTCTAATATTTTAGGAAGTAAAGAGGATGCCACTTTGATCTGTGGCTCATGTCAATCTCTAACTTAGAAATAGTGTGTGACTTTTATAGAAATGTATCTTGGGATAATGGTTCTGGCATAGCTCAGTGAAAAGCAGATGAAGTTGATTTGAGGCTATTTTCAACTGATGTAAATAAATTTAATTTTTGAAGACTCTAGCTGCAGTAGACTGGTGCAGGAAGAACTGTGATTGATGGTAAGTTTCTTCTGTATGGTTTCTGTTTTAAGCAAACCCACGATTGAGTGAAACTGGTTTTTGTTGTTAACTTATATAACTCAGGTCTTGGAATTTCATCTTGTCAGTCATTTTTCATCTACCCATTCTTAAAAGTCTTCCAGTAGAGTACACATTATTTGAATTTTAAAAGCAGAACAGACTCTCCTGAGGCACTGGTAATGTGTGCCATCAACTCCAATTCAGTAAGGTTGTTTCCACTGTCAGGAGTTGTAGAGAAGTCTTTGACACCAGTAGAGATGAGGCAACAGAAACACCATAAGGGAAATATCTGAATTAGGAAACTTACCTAAATTTTTTATGTGAGGCAGTTTTGCTTTGATGGTCTAATGCACATCACTATTTTGTTCCACACAGAGAGTGGTGATTACACAGATTACAGCGATGATGATTACCTGGAAACTAGGAGGAGAAGATCAAGAAGGAATCAGAAGAGACAAGTCAATTATAAGGAAGATTCAGAAAGTGATGGCTCACAGAAAAGTGTCCGATATGGGAAGGAGTTGAGAAGAGTTCATAAACGCAGGCTCTCCACTTCAGATAGTGAAGGTAAAATAAACCGTCCAACACTTCCAGGAGCATGTATATGTCAGCATCAGCACAAAGGGAAAGATATGTAATTCCAAGATTTCAGAGAATTGTCTTTCTAGAGTTCTTTGATGTTTCTTAGAAACTCTCCTTCTGAAACACCCCACTGGTACTTTATGATGCACTGAGTCACTTCTCAAATTTATCATTGCCCCTAATCCTGACTTTTAGGTCTGAATTTACTGCCTGATATAGAGTGTTGGGATTCCAAATTTGGCAGTAATACAGCTGTTTCAGCACTTTTCTGTTAAGAGGCTGAATCCCACCAGCCTCTAAAGATTCTCTTATGTAAGAGGAAGGGCATTGCCACTGGTGCCCTGACTGTGTTTGTGCTGGTGGTTCAGACTCGTTCCATCTCCTGTTTAAGGAGCTGTGCCAAGTGCAGAGGAAGCCTCTCTCAGTAATGTCAGGCACACCATGAGTGGTTGGTGTGCTTTGTGATTTATAATTAATTAGCTTTTACAAAATCAGCCACTGACTTTGGCTGTTTTGGATTGCGGGTGCCTGGATTATCAGACCTTAGCTCTGGCTTTCCAAACACTGAGCAGTGGAAGTTGCAATGGATACCAGGCTTCCTCAGAAAATGGGCTGTCCTTTGGCAGTCTGCGTGCCTCAGTTTTGGAAGGGCTCTCCTGAGATTACAGAGTGGTAGAGTATCTTCTAGGTGAGGGGAAACAAGTATGTGATGCAAGTCTGTAGTGTCTCAAAAACATGATCTTCAATACAGCCTGTTCTCAGGCTCTATGGTGGCTTTTTTTCCCCAGCACTTGTGGCTTAAACATTCCCTGATGGCCGTTGTCTTTTCTTCATGAAGTCCCATTTCCTCAGGTATTTTAGGTACTGGCTTTCAGTGTATTAAAATCAGCACCATTTGGCACCTTTCCAGCACTGTCACACAGTTCCCACTGTATATCATAAAACACATAACAGTGTTACTGGAATTGCAATTACTTTAAAAATAGAGGAACACTGACAGTCTCAATCAACTTGAACCTACATTAAATAATACCCTTTAAAATGAAAATTCCCATGATTTCTAATGGGAATCACAAAGAGACAACAAATAGTTTGCCATTTTGATTTTTCAGTTTCCATCTTTTCTCTCCACAACCACCGAAGATAAGTGTAAAGGCTGTCAGGGTGTAGGCAGTATTCCAATTTCCGAAAACACAAAGCCTCCCATTAAAAGAAGTTGTATATAATTTGGGGGTGGCAGGGGTATAGTACAGCTTTGTGTGTGTGTGTGTAGATACATGAATTTTATGATAGAGCGGGCATTATTTGGGTTCTGAGTTTCTGTCAAGGTACAAATAAAGCTCATACGATGAGATGAGGAGTGCAGTTGGAGTTACCAGTTTTAGGGGAGAGCACACCTACTTCCAAAGCCTCTGGTACTCTTCAGATTGGAAACAGAATATCCATAAATTATTAATACTTGCTACATTAGAAGTTAATTTAAAAATTAGAAAGAATGCAAGCCTTTTAGCTTGGCTGGGGAACCTGGGGAAGGAGGCAGAAGTGTGTGTGCTCAGAGAGCTGTCTTGTTGGTGAGTGTGGAAGATGAACAATAAATGTTGCACTGAGATTTGCTCTAAGTCTGCTGCTTCTTTCAGAGAGCTACACATCTAAGAACTCTGAAGATGATGAATCCACAAAGGAGTCCAAGCGATTGATTCGAAAACGTCGGCGAAGTACAGACGACTATTCCGAGGAAGAAGGAGAGGATGAGGAGGAAGAAGGGAAGCCTGTCCGCAAACGCCTGAATCGAATTGAGACCGACGAGGAAGATGCGTGCGAAAACGCCAATGACAACGCAGAAACCCCCGCTCCCACAGATAAGCTGCCAGCAGCACAAGCCCCCCCAGACAACCCCAAGAAGCACTGCTACCGGATAGAGAGTGATGACGAAGATGACTTTGATAATGTAGGGAAAGTAGAGAGCCCTTTGGACTACAGCCTGGTGGACTTGCCTTCCACCAACGGACAGAGCCCAGGGAAAACCATTGAGAACTTGATTGGCAAGCCAAGCGAGAAGACCCAGGCCCCCAAGGACAGCACAGCCAGTGCCAGCCTGGCGCCCAATGGGACAGGCAGTGGGCAGGAAGTGGTAGGGCCGGAGGAAGATGAAGATGAACTTTTGAGAGTGACTGACCTTGTTGATTACGTCTGTAACAGTGAACAGTTATAAGACTTCCATTTTTGTGCTAATTTATTCCACGGTAGCTCATACCAGCGGGCCAGTTATTAAAAGTTGTTTTATTTTTCCTAGAAAATTCTCCACTACAGTATCACTTTCTAGAAGCAAGAATTTCACCAGTCCTGCAGTCTTTCTGTGAAGTGACCAGTTTTGAACTTTGAAGATGAATTGCTGTAAATTCCCTCTCTTACCCCCCCTTCTCCTTCCAAGTCCATGGTCCTGGGTAATTTCACTCACAAAAACCTTATAACAACAAGAGATTTGTATATTTTTGACTTTATATTTCCTGAGTGCATACAAATTTGTGGAAATGGGTGGCCTAAGAAAGCATTCCAAATCAGTCAGGGCCCAAACCGGAACTGGGGTGGGTTTGGCTCAGGGGGTGGGGGGGATGGGAGGGGGGTGGTGCAGAAGCACTTGTGCTTTAGCTTTTTCATATGAGATATATATTATATTTAAATGTTCACAACTTAGATTACAACTTAACAGACAGTTAAAAGCAAAATTAATGTCTGTACTGTCGCATTTTGTGAGTTGTAGGTTAACATACCATAGCTCATTTTAGTAATCACCTTCATGGAAGCAGTTTGATTTTAATACTGGCGGCAAACAGAATTATTAGAGGCCAAGAAGGTACCATAAACAAGAACTCTGCTATTCATTATGACTTGCAGACTTTCCTAATAAACATCCTTTAAAATGTTTGTACAGTGAAGTGTACTGTAATGAAGTTTTTGACAGTCGAAACACTTTAGCCATGAATTTCTAAAGTGATCTCATGCACAGTTCATCAGATGGCCTTCAATGCACAGTGTCTAGTGGGAGGACGTATTGATGTCAAGTAAGTCTGTAAGCACTGCAGACTTTTACAGACAAAAGAACCCTGCAGTCGCTGCCCGGCCATGTGAGTTTCATAACCAGTTGGAGTATTCTGAACAAAATGTGTTTGTACAAATGGCATTGACCACAGAATGACAGTGCATAAGAGGATGGAGGGATTTTCAAATAAACTATGACTGGTCCATTCATGCCCTTAATATCTACTTCAAATTGAAGTAAACAAATGGAACAGTTTTCCTTTTGGAGGTTTCCTGTTTGGGGTTTATGTGTGTTTTGTTTTGGTTTTGCTTATTTGCCTGGATGTATTAGCAGGTTTTGAATGTAGTTGTTGGCCTTTGGCCATTAGAATTTTCTTAAAATACATTTTAATAACTACCATGTGACCAACTGATTTCAAGAAGGCAGAGTTTCTGAGAGAAAACGCTTGACTCCAAGACATCCCATCAACTTTCCAGCAGGCATGAAGTGATATGTGCTTTTATTCAAGGGGAAAAAATAGACATTGGAAGAATAAAAACCCCACCAAATCAACATGGGGCACATCAAGAGCATTCAGTTTTCTCTGTACTCTGATTAAGATGCAGGCTGTAGCATTTGTACATGTTATAGGACACAGGCAGCTCAAACAGATCTGCCAAACATTGAAATCCAAAAAGGTCACATCTGTTAATCCTTTTGCTCTGAGATTTGGATTTTTGACTGGTGTTTATGTCCATTGCCGGCAATGGATGCACCAAAGCTGCTGCTGCCACTGAGGAGTGAGTTCTCCTTTCCTGCCCCACCTGATTCCCTTCCATTATATTGTATTTACTAGTTAGTCATTAAGCACTTCTGTTTTCTTGTACTAAAACCAGCATTAGGCCTTTACTAAATACCTCTCTAGAAAACCTAGATCCAAATTTTACCTACCTTCTGGCCTTTAAAATATTGGTTTTGTTTCCCCACCCTTTCTCCCCAAGTCTGTCAGAACCACTCTGTGACTTTTACTCCTTTGGATTCTAGCAGTGCACACATCATGCTATAAAACTAGGATCAGAAAGATGCAAAAAGATGGAACTTGCTCATTATCTGCTGTGCTAGGCAGGCTTGTGATTAAAAACAAAGAGAAATCACTCTACATGACAATGTAATTTCATCAAAGATTAAATGTTTTCCTACCTTACTGATGTTAACAATTAATAGTTAAATTATTAAAATGGGGTAGTGAAGAGCCACAGAAGATTAGAATGAGTTCTTAAAGGCATATGTAGCATTTTAAGCTGCTCTAGTGCTTTACTTTGCCTAGGTGATGCGTAAATGCAGTACTTCTAAATTCTAATATACTTGTGTGTTAGGACAAGTAAGAACATAAGGCTTCCACTTGTCCATGACAGTAGTGGCTGAGCATTTTAAATTCTTTTAATTCTTGCAGTGCAAACTGATTCACATCCATCAGCTCTGTGGAATCTATAGTTCTTCACTTGTTTTGCCAGTGCCATGTTTTCATTTGCTGCCTGATTGAGCCTTTTATTATCTGATCAAACATTCTTGCTTGTAGAATCAACTCCAAATGCTAAATACTTAGTGGGGAGGTACTTGTATGTGTAAGAAAATTCAAAAGAGTTACAATTTCGGATATACCAATCGTGAGAAAAATTGAATACTGAGTTAGAACAGTGTAAAAGCAGGAAAGACCAGGAAGCAAAATAGGAGCATTGATGCTTGCATCAGAAGTGTCATGTTTTAAAAATCGCCAGTTGTTACCAAATTGTACTTTCTATAGGTCTCTTCTTAAAAGCAACTTTTCTGTCTTCTAAGAAGTCACCCTTGGTGCCTGAGATGGCTTCATCCCATAGGATCTAGAGTTCCTCCTCAGATCAGTGTGAATGATGTGCAAGGAAAAACTGCAAAAAACGCTCTGGAAAGTATTACTATTTTAAAACTTAGTATTTTTGTCATTTTTAAAGCTTCCTGTTGGTGGAAAATGTATCATCTCCTATTTGGGAAGATGGTATTTTCTGACAAGAGGCCAGCTATCACACAGGTTTCATACCGTTACAGTATGTATATGTGATTCCAGAGTGAAAAGGTCTTCCTGGTGTCCTTACAGTCTTGTGCCCTTCAGTGTGACCTCAGTGTGAAATCAGGAGTTAGTTGTCTTTGAACAGTGATCTTCAGGTGTAGGTTTGGGCTTAAAGCTTAAACTGTATGGGAAACGGGAAACAGGCCAGGGATTGTTTTTAATGAGACCAAGCAGCTACTGGCTGAACATGCTGAGCATTTCTTCAGCAAACTCTTGTTTCTTCTACACAGATTATCACTAACAGCTTTGTCTTTTTTTACCAGCAAGCTCTTTTGTATATAACTGACTGGGAGGAAAACTGATTTCTATGTGTAGTCTAAGTAGCACTGCTGGGAAGAAGAATATATAGATCAAGTGGAGGAGTGGATTTTTTGCCACCAGGATAAATGCTGGCTGTTTGCTTCCCTGTGTGGGGCTTCTATGACTCAGTGACAAAAAGCACACAAGCAGGGCCACTGCAGTAATGAATGGGGTGTGTTAATCTAAGCAGTAGGGGGATAGAATTAACAACTGGGTTGGTTTCACCACAGTTGCTGTCTTCTGGTTGTTGAGTCTGATAAACCTGAGCATATTCTTTATATAAGATGGAAAGTAGCATCATATTTAACAACCCTTAGTTAACAAGGTCAGTGCTGAACAATCAACTCTTTGGTACTTCATTTTGTACATGCCTGAATTACATTTTAAAATCACTGCATCTTCCTGACTATTTTTTTTTGAATGAATAGATTGTTCTGGTCTAGCAGCACTTAAGAGAAACAAGAGACGCTTTTTTCCTTAAAAGCTCATTTTTGAAGTGTCACCTTCAAGATTTTGTTGTACTAAGTGTCTGGACTACTCTCCATATTATGGGAGCTAATGACTTAGTTGGACTTGTTTTCTGTTCACTTCTGTTTCCTAATTGCTGTATCTGAACTTTTGGTGAGAGACCTTATATTGAGAAGCTCAAGGGGCAAAAGATGTATGTTCACAAAAGAAAAATTGTATGGTAGTGGTACACTTGTTCTGATTTCTCTTTACATCTATTATTTAAACTACACTGGTATCCAGATGCTGCGACTGGGTAATAATTTTATTCCTTCCTTGTAAGGGGGTCCATTTTATACCTCTCTTTTCAGGTGCTTATAATAACATGGTTTTCAGTTTTTTGCAGTAGGAAGCTCTAGTCTAAAACTTCAAATAATGATTTCAAATCACATATTTTTACAATCTTCTTTTATGAAAAGTAAACAAGGAGTTTTTATGGCACCTGCTTTTTTAAATTCACTTTGCACACAGTGATTTAAATAAATCTTGGCAGTAATGTTTGCCCCCAGAACTGGTCTGACAAAGAGATTTGTACCATCTAATTAAAAAAAGCTTTATATAGGCCTTGAAAATTTGGTTTGATACATGTGCAGTGACTACTATTCACAAACTTGCAATGTGGTTCTGATGTGCAGCGTGTACCCTAGGTATGTATTTGCATTTGATGTATGCTTCTGATCCGGTGGGTAGATAAAGTCCTTAAATATATATATAAATATATGTAGAAGATCAAGTATCTTCAAATGAAACAGTAACTTTGGGGGGAAAATTGCATTGAATATGTTATGGGAATCTCTCGAAATAAGGCAGCAGAATTTTTGCAAGTCCTTAAGTGTTCAAAACTTCCGTGAAAGCATTTAGGATATTGTCTGAAGTAAGGATTTACAGGATCAAGATCACATTTGCTGGTAGTGTCTTCTGCCTCCTCTTCCCTAACAGTTAGCATAGGGACTGTATCTCACATTAAATGTTGGAAGGCAGAAAGTAAAAAAAATCCAGCAGAAATTATCCATTTGGGGGGGGGTTTTTGTTGTTGTTTTGGTTATGGTTTTTTTTGCTGGTATATCCTGATATAAGAAAAATTCTTTGACTAATTTTTGATGCTTTACTCAGTCTGAGACCTAACAGAGAGCTCTGGCTTCAGAAATATTTATCAGTTGGAAATTATTTCTGGAGACCCAGCAATTGGGGTTTTGAGGATTACTACTCACTTTGGAAAGTCTTTGGAAAGCCACTTACCAAGCTCTTCTTTTAGATTAGGTGTAACTGAGGTAGTTCCAAATAACAAAAAGCATGGGAATGGTTGTCCCAACACTTCAGAGTAATTTAACTTTGTACATTGCAGAAGATATATATTGCTTAGTATAACACATAAATAAAAGATTTTTCCTGAGCAGAGAGCTTCTGGGGGAAAGAATAAAACACTCTACAGTAGATAAGTTTTTAGAGTTGAATCTGTGGTGTAAAGCATTCAGATTCAACTGCAATTAGAAGCAAGTCTTACAGCCCTGGTTTTTGACTATCGTCTTGTAAATGCTGAGCCCTGAGGAGCAGGAGAGGGGACAGCATTGCAGTTAGAGGGGCACACGTGCCTGCCACTCGATCTGCTGTTGCTCCATACAACCCCAAAGGCTGCTGAGGAGAGCCGAGCGACGGCACGGCTCCGTTTGTTCGGCTGGTTTACTTCGTGCACTTTGCAGCACTTTGTGTATAGTCAGTCTCACTGGGTCCCCAGGTGCAGACAGAGTCACTTGCTCCTGCTGTTGGGATGCTTGTTCCAATAATGGGGAAATGGGGAATGGATGGAGGGAAGTGGAATGGAATAGTGTGTATGCAAATTCATGCCATTTGCAAGAGAGGTCTTAGACAGGCCTAGAAACTACTTGTGACTTGCTCTTTACAGGCAGGATTTCCAGAGGAAGGTCTCCATTTAGGAGAATCATCCCAATACCTTCCTTTTCTCATCCTGATTTTCAAAGTAACTGGAAAATGTACTTGATGTCTCCTTCCTTGAGGGAATAAATAATGTTCCTCCATCAGTGCAATGTGGATGTAGAAAAAATTAGGATCAGTCCGTAGATTATAATGACAATGTTTGTTTCCAGAGGTGACAGTCAAAGTCCACACAGTTTGCTTTCTTGTTTGTTCTTCTTACTGTGTCCCACACAACTGAACTTGGATCAGTCTGTCGGAACTTAAGTGGTTCTACAGGGATAAGTCCTTCTGCAAAGACATATGATAGACCTAGTAACCAGTGCACTGTTTGTTAGTTAGAACAGATAAAAGTCCTTAATAGATACTGATCTGCCACTCAAGGTAGTGGTAGGAAAGGAAGTCAAATCATAAAGCTGTAAGCCTTGTTTAGTTTTTCATTTTGTACTCATTATATGGACTCTAAAATCTTGTACAGTACCTTATTCCTGTCCTATATTCACTCAAAGGATGCTCCTCCCCCTAACTGGCATTAAACTGCCATTAAACTGCTGCCAGTGCAGTGCTCGTTCCTGCCCGTGTCAGGGGACGGATGGGACTGATCCAAACGCATGATGTTGCCATTCCTGGCTGCCGGGCCGTTCTCACAGGCACAGATCCTGTCCATGAGAAAAACATTGGCGATTCTCAGTGTCCCACACGGATGCTTACCCTCCAGTATTCTTTTGACAACTGGATCAAATCTGCCAGACAGATCTCTTAAAATTTAAGATATGCCTACATGAAATACACTTTTGTCTTGCTCCCATATGCTGTTTGTGTGTTTGCGTAGACACCTTGAGTTCCTTAAAAATGGTCTCCACAGCTGGCCTCATCTTCTGTTTTCTTTCTCTAAAGAATTAACACCGTAAAATTCAGAGCTCTTTATGTAGCATTTAATCCTTGCATTTTTTGAGTCCTGAACCTTGTTTTTTTCAGTCATTCTTCAATCATGACTTGCTACAATATCAAAGGGAAAGGACCTGGGGACACACACTGTGTGTGTGGGAAGGGGGGGAAATATCTTGAAAAAACTGGAAGTGTTATTCTTGTTGCACATAAATTGGGTGGTGCTTTCACTGTCTTTTCCCTCCCACTGGTAATATCACGTGCATGTAAAACATGCTGCGTTAAAACTTTTTTAAATGGAAATCATGGTGGCATAGTGCTCAAAGGGTTAACTGCAGTTTATTAACAGCTAATGTTTTTAGATTTGCAGTACACAACTGTTTAAATACTGTATTCCTTGTAAATGAAGTAAGAAAAAATGTTAAGGCTGGTGCCAATATTTTTGTTAATGAATTGTTCAGCGTTGTCTCTCACTACAGTCTGGTCAGAACTCTTTGTGTATAAGCTGGGCCTGAAGCCATTTTATAGCTTGTAGGCCTAATTGTGTAACTTTTCTTTCATAATGGTTTTGTTATAATATCTACTGTCATTTCTTTCATATAAATATGACATGTAAATTGTCATAATAAAAAAAATTGAAATAACTTGATGTACAAAGTATAATATGTATTGCAGATACAAGTGCTTCTTAATGAGCATTACACATGCACATACCTTTTTTAGTTTTAGAGCAAGCACTGAGTAATGGCTGCTGTGTATTGTTCCAGCCCGTGATGGTGCCACTGCCTGCCATGGAAATGGGCAGCTCCTGGTTTATGTTGGTTTTGTTGCAGCAGCCCAGCTGACAGAACCTTCCTTTCTTTGAGCAGCTCTGGCTGATGGTGGGGAAGACGTGATGGATTTGTTTTTGCAGTCACGATGGTTTTCTGTGTGCATTCCATCTTTTATATACTTTTTATATCTCATCTCGTAGTGATGTTGCAGTCACTTGACAAAAACCAGTGTGCCTGCAGCCAGCACTGTACCCAGGAAGGCTCTGCCAGCAGACAGGCAGATGAGGTGTCAACGTGGTGCACAGAGGAGCCAGGTTCATTTATTTAGGCTGAGATGTGTAAACCTTGGGAATAAGAAGGGAAAAAATGGAAGTCTGAAGAGACACAGTGAAGAAGCAGATGTTCTGACACGTGACAATGGACATGGATATTTCAGGACTTTAATAGGAGAAAATCAGGGAAAAAGAAACAAATTGAAGAAGGGAGTGGCTTTTCTGTGTGAATTGCTGAAGCCTGTCAATCTTTATTTTAAATGTGTCTGTGGCTGCAGTTAAGCTGCTGCCTCTTTCTGTAGTGATGAGAAATTGCTGTGAAATCCATCCCCTTGCTCCACTGCCAAAACTCAACACTTCAATTTTTAACAGATAACTGGCCACCTTATGGCAATGCTGTGGAGAGAACAAGCTTCCCTGGATGGTGACTCCTGCCTTCTGTGCTAAGGTGACAATTCTGTGAAGGTACCTGCTGCTCTCCCTGGTTGACTAAATCACTATTGGACATCCAGTGTTCAAATGTCAGTGTGGGGCTGGATCCGAATTCACTTCTTAAAGCTCTTAGAGATGAAGGAAAGTTTTCAGGTAAGGCCATTCTGTTCCACTCTTAACTTAGAGGAAACATCTGCCTTCCCCCTCTAAGCTTCTCTTAGGTGCAGCAGCACTCACTACTCTGGTGTGAAGAGTCTGGATTGTGTAAATTAAGGAAGATGTGGATTTCTCCTCCTCTCTTAATGTCTCATCCTCAAAACCAGCTTCCTGCCTGGGCTTAAACTATCCCTTTTCCCATTTTCTTTTGGAAGAGTGATATGCCACAGAAGAAAGACTCGCATTTGCATGCAGGAAAATAAATTATCTCTGTACTACTCCACTGCAGTGGCTTCAATCAGCAGTAATTCAACCTCAACCACTCAGAAATCTTAATTTATAGTGACCTAAAGTTGTTGTGTGATGTGGAGTTAACTATAAAGGTGAGAACTCTCTGTGGCTATATGACAGCCGCATTAGGTAAGAGGGGGTGAACATCAACAGGAGCATTGCTTTATAGCCACTAAGCCTAGTGAATGCTATTTCCGTGTATTTGGATCTCTTCCCACCAGCTACCATAGTCTGATCTGTGTTCTTGGATGAACTGCAAATTTTTGTTTCCAGCTGATCACATGTCTTGGTGTGGCAAACTGGAAGATGGTTGAGAAATTCCCCTTTCCTCATCTCCTGTTGCCTCTGTTAGTTTTTTTCAAGCTATTCCAGCGGTGTTTAAATATCACTTCACTGTGAAATTGGCTTTCATTTCACTCTAGGTGATTATTTGTATGAGTAACAATTATTTGCATTATTATTTGCTTAATTAAAATCTAAAATGGGTAGTCATGGCTGACCAGCTTTCCAAAGCATTGTCAATACCTCAGAGTAAGAGAACCATGTTATGTTCTGCTCTTTGCTATTCAAGACTGTAGCTAGGAAAGTCCAGAGAAAGGAAAGATGGAAACCTAATCTTGTTAATAATCGGTTCGTGATTGTGAGAACCTGTGTTTGCACACAGGTAGCTAAATGATTCCTAAAAAGTAAATTTAAACTGATAAAAGGGAAGGTTAACATCCATGACAAGCTAACAACTTGCTTTTGGTATGTTGCTATGGCAGGAGCATTTGCCATGCTGACAAGGCAGGGAAAATGGATGTTTGCAGTGATGCTGCTCATTGATGGCGTTAACAGAAGCATCCCCTGACAGAGATGTACTTCACTGATGCATCACTAATCCCTGTTTCTTACTACAGTAGCAAGAGAAATGATATAAATCTGTGGGAAGGAGCAGGGCCAGTGCTCATGAGGGGGTGGCAGCCTTCCCATCCCTGAAATGTGCTGTCCTGCGACACACCCCGCTTGCCAGGTACTGCAGTACTGTTGGGCTCCTGACCCCAACCTCATCACTGCTGAGGGAAATCAGCTGGATACCCTTTAAGCAATTCAGGTACTTGTGATTTTCCTTTTCTTCTCTGTGTACATTTATGAGACATTAGGTGCTGGTCACCCACCAGAAAATCCCCTTCCAGCATCAAATAATGGTAATTGTGAATCTGCTGTATTTATTTATTATTATTTATTATCTTTCCCTCTGTCACCTGTCTAACAAGACAGGCTAAAATAGATATGGCAGAGATGAGATCAAGAAGCATTTGTACAATGCTCTCAAGCACAAGGTGTGATTGTTGTGGTGTCCTGTGCAGGGCTGGGAGATGGACTGGATGATCATTGTGGGTCCCTTCCAATTCAGGATATTCAATGGTTCTGTGACTGCTCTTGGTACTGTTATAGAATCTGAACGTTTTGGGTTGGAAAGGACATTAAAGACATGTTCCAACCATCTTGTTCCAACCCCCCCGGCCATGGACAGGGACAGCTTCCACTAGACCAGATTGCTCAGAGCCACATCCAACCTGGCCTTGCACACGACCAGGGATGGGGGAGCCACAGCTTCTCTGGGCAACCTGTGCCAGTGCCTCACCACCCTCACAGGGAAGAATGCCTTCACAATAGCTAATCTCACTCCGCCCTCTGTCAATTTGAATCCTTTCCCCTTCATAGCCTTGTCCAAGTCCCTCTCCAGCTCTCTTGTTTCCCTCTTTAGGTACTGGAAAGGGCAGTGCGGTCTCCCTGGAGCATTCCTTCGGAGAACAGCTCTCAGCCTGTTCCCACAGCAGAGGTGCTCCAGCCCTCAGCCATCACCTCAGCGCTTCCCTTTGCTCCTCTTTTCCAGACAAAGACGACTTAACTCAGACCCCGCCCGCACCACTCGCGGCACCCAGAACCGCGGCCGGGCCCCGCAGAACGGGAACGCGACGGTGCCATCGCATCCCGGGGCGGTGCCATCGCGTCCCGGGGCGGTGCCATCGCATCCCGGGGCGGTGCCATCGCATCCCGGGGCGGTGCCATCGCATCCCGGGGCGGTGCCATCGCGTCCCGGGCGGAATCGCATCACAGAGCGGCGCGTTCCGCTTCCGGCGGCCGCGATGGTGGAGCAGGGAGGCGGCGGCGGCGCCATGAGCTTCCTCAAGCGCTTCCCGCCGCCGGCCGACGGCGTCCGCCACCAGCAGCCGGACACGGAGGCGCTGCTGGCGGGGCGCAGCCTGGGCTCCGGCACCCTCTACATCGCCGAGAGGTGCGGGGACACAGGGGGCCGGGACCGCTCGGGGGCTGCCCGGGGTGGCCTGAGGGGCCCGGGATGGGGGCTCGGGTGAAGGGGCCGTGAGGTGGGGAAAGCCCTCAGGGGCTGTGAGGCTCTGCGGGCCGCCCCGCTGCTCCTGCTCGTTTTAAAGCAGGCAAGAGGGAGCAGCACCGCAGGGACCCGGCTGGCTGGGGCTCCAGGGCCGGCCTGGATGGGACTTAGAGCAGCCTGCTGTAGTGGGAGGTGTCCCTGCCCTACGGCAGGGGTTCGGAACGAGATGGCTGTAAGGTTCCTTCCCACCCAAACCATTTTGTAAAACTCAGCACGGTGGAGAAATGTGCACTTGCAGCACAGAAAGCCAGCTGTATCCTGGGCCGCAGCAAAAGCAGCGTGGCCAGCTGGGCAAGAGAGGAACTTCTGCCCCCTGCTTTTGTGAGACCCTGCCTGGAGTGCTGTATCCAACACTGGAATCCTCAACATAAGAAGGACCTGGAAATCTTGGAGCAAGTCCGGCAGACACCACAAAGTTGATAAGGGGATTGGAGCACCTCTTCTATGAAGACAGGCTGAGAAAGTTGGGGCTGTTCAGTCCAGAGAAGAGAAAGTTGTGTGGAGACCTCATGGCAACCTCCCAGTATCAGAAGGGGCATGCAGGGAGGGCAGAGAGGGGCTCTTTGATAGGAACTGTAGTGATAGGACAAGGAGGAATGGCTTCAAACTGAAAAAGAGCACTAGATTGGTTATTAGGAGAAAATTCTTTACTGTGAGCAGGCTGAGACCCTGGTACAGGTTGCCTAGAGAAGCAATGGATGTCCCATCCCTGGAAGTGTTCAAGGCCAGGTTGGATGTGACTCTGAGCATCCTGGTGTAGTGGAAGGTGTCCCTGCCCAAGGCAGTTGATCTTTCAGGTCTTTTCCAACCCAAACCATTCGGTAATTAAAACAATGGCAGCTCTCCTCTTTTGGCAGGGGAGTAGATGAGGCTGTTGGGTTTCTGCTGTTAATAACTACTCTGGTTCTGTGAAGTCTGTCATGTTGCATTAATCATGTGGAGACTGTACTTACTAGGCAGAAATCAGTCTGGTTATTCTGAAAGATGTTATCTGAGCTCTTTATGGTCTCCTTTCAATTCTCCCTGCATTGTATAGCTCAGGGAGACAGCTTGATGATTAAAACAATGTAATTTTCTTTCACCATGGAAAAGTACTCATAATATATTGTGCAGTTGAAGAACATTGTTGAAACAAAAGCATAATTTAAAATGTGCACTTTTAAAAACCTCAGACTAGGAAACTTTTATGAAATGGCCAATATTGTCGGAGGAGCTTTTGCCCTACCTGAGCTTGTTAGTGCTGTGTTGGAGAGGAATCTCTCTGGAATTTTGTTCACTGTTTTATTTCGTTTGGTTGCAGCTACCAAGACTTCTGCTTGTGGGGTACCTTCTCTGAGGATGTGTAATGTTGAGTTTCCTTGTAAGTTGCTTTCAGTAGACTTTTGTGTGAGGCACCTGCAGGTCTGCCAGCTTCCTCTCCATGTGTTTCAAGTGCACCACAGAGCTTTCACTAGAGTCACTTGTTGGGATGAACAGAAAACACCAGTGTTTGCAGGAGTGCCATGGGAGAACAGGGCATCCAGGAGCAGAATGTGGCTCTTGATCCATGTACTGACTCTCCACCAGCAGCTGTAAACATTGAGGACTGGATAGTTGAGGAAATAGGAAATAAATTCCTTGCTTCCACTGTACTAGCGCTTGCTCTCAGCCAGATTTTCCAAGGCCAGGAGTCTTCTGTGAACTTCCCATTGGTTTTGCCCCACCACAAAAAGCTTTTGAATGCTGAGTTTTGCACATGGTGGAGGTCTTGCTTTCTGGCACTGAGTATTTCTGTTCACTGTGTGACATCATTGATTACAGGCACCCAAATCTTGTTTGAGTGTGATTTCTCAGTGTGTAGAAAGATGTTGATTGTTCTGATACGAAGGAGGCAGCATCCTGGTGGTGACAACCTGTGCTGTCTCTTGCTGTGGTTAGGGATGACAGTAAAAGTGGGGAAAGCAGAGGCTATAGCACTTAAGTTGTGACTGGAGGAATACCCACAACCTGGCTCTGCTGATCACAGAACTGGCTGTTTTTCTACCTACAGGCTGTACCCACATCAGATCTATCATCCTCTAGGAATTACGACACTGACCTGCCTTTCAGTGTCCTCTTTGTCTTGGAAAACCACATTTAATAGCTTGAGTTGCAAAGCACACTCTGGAACCTCTGTAGCTGACTTTGGAATGATAGATATCTGCAGGGAGGAGAAGATGGAGAGTCAGGGAGGAAAATTCAGCATTTAATGCAAATGTGATAAAGCTGTGGTGGGTTTAGGGTTCTTAGCTTCACATTCTTTAGGCAAAGGTGTCTTTTACCTCAGCCATCAGTTAATGCTCTTGCAAAGTCCTGTTCAGGCAGGTCCAGGACTGTGTGTGCCCGCAGAGTGGGCTAAGTGCCTTGTCCACAATTACTCATGTTTTGGGGTTGGTTTGCTTTTCTCCATACTGCCCTCTGTTCTTGTCTAATCTGTCTGTTCTTTTTTTCTCCCTCGTTAGTCGCCTGTCTTGGCTGGACAACTCTGGAGTTGGCTTCTCCCTGGATTACCCCACCATAAGTTTGCATGCCGTCTCCAGGGACCTGAGCGCCTACCCAAGGGAGCACCTGTACGTCATGGTGAACGCCAAGTTCGAAGGTGAGGAGTGCTGCTGGCTGCTCCCACGCAGTTCTGAGTAACAGGATTTCCTCCTCAGGAGGAGGAAGTGTTGATTTTAAGTAATTGCTTGTATTTTCTTTTGTATTTTCCTGAAGGATAGTCATTGTAGAAACACAGCTTAGCATTTGTTTAGAGTCACTTTGCAGTTCTGCTCTCAGCTTGTGGCTGTGTATACTGAAGTTGCTGAGAATCAGTTCTCTACCCTCTTATGCTGTTTTAAATAATTTAGTTCCTCTGCCAGTCTCCCTGGGATTCCATCTTGAGTATGCTTTTTTCTTTATTGAATTTATGTTAATGTTGCTGCCCTCTCCAGGCTTGATGAATTCCTGCTGTTTCACAGCTAGGGAACTTTTCATTCATTTTCTCCCACAGCTTGGTTAAATATAAACAAGAAAAGGCAATAGGTCATGTTACCAGGCTTTAATAAATCTTTGTAGATGGCCCACAAAACACACCTTTTTGACCATTCTTGCTTTGATGTAGAGAAAGCAAGCTTTCTATTTCATTGTTTGACTTCTGGTATACCTGTTAATATTTTAAGTGTGTCAAAAACTGCCATCACAATTGGAGATTAAATGGGTGTTACATATTGAGCAGGTCTCCTTTTCCCCTTCATGCCTACTGGTCATCACAGCTAAAGGTTAAAATCTGGCATTTAATTTTTTTTTAATGTATCCAGAAAGTAATGACAAGACTCTGAGGAGATGGAGATGCTTTTAAGCTATTAGTGCATTGTTTCCTTCTCTTATGCTACTAACGTTCTCTGACAGCCTATCACTACAAATAATAAGAGGACATTTGCATATGTCTCTTTGTTCTTCTTCTTCATTTTCCTTTAAGTGTGGTTATTTTGAAGTAAAAAGAGCCTCATCTGAAGAAAGATACTGTTTGTAGGTTTTAATTAATTCTGATTATGACATATGAAAATATGGATATCCTGTGAAAGCCTTTATGTAGAAATCCTGAATAGACTGATTTTTTATGGGTATTTTTTGTGGGTTTATTTTTTAGTATATCAACTCTGCCTACAGTAAATCTTCCACAGCAGATAAGTTTTACTTTTCAAAGTCTAGCCCTGGCCTGCAATTTTAACTGCTGAATAGTGTTAAACCTTTCCACTTAGTTGGCTTCATGAGTCTTCATTCGCAGTTGTGCAGGGTACATTGTGTTCTTCCTCTCAGAGTTTTGCGTGTGCTCTCTGTGTGTTTGTGCCTTGTCCTCACCCCTTTTTTAGAAAAAGGCATTCAGAGGTTGACTGCATTGAAAACAAAGAGCTGGACTCAGCAGTAACAAGCTGTGCCTGCGGGGGACAGTTGGAAAAGAAGTGGGTAGCTTCCCTGTACACTTCATTTTTGGGGCAGCTGGCTGGCAGCTTCTTGGCGTCTTTGTATTCTTGGTGGTGCCGGTTTTGTGTGTGATTTTGAGTGGTGCCACTCTCAGTGGCACAGCCTCTTCTCCTGTAGAAAATAATTGTGCACTTCTGAGGCTGTCAGTGCCGTGTCCCCAGCCCCGAAATGAGGAACTGCAGCCATTTCTGTGCTGTTTTTTATTCACAGAAAGTAAAACATTGATGCTTATTTATTCACGTAGATGGTGTACAGAAGTCAGGAAGCACCGGAGTTGTCACTGGTCCTGGGTGCACGTTGTATTTCTGACATCTTTCTGGCTGACTAGGAATGTTGGAAATGGAGCAGAGATCCTCTGCATATGTCAGAGTCCCCTGTGAGGGGCCACACTGGAAGCTGGCTGATTTTGTGACAGTAATGTTAAGGATCCATAAAAAAATCCATGTGATTTAAAAAATGATAACAAGGAGTTTGAGCATTGTTGTTTGTAATAAGAATCAGGCAATTTTCCTGAAATACTTGAGTACATTGTGTGACCAGTACAGAAATCTTTATTCCTTAAGTCATAAACAGAGAAGTTTTCACATGTGTTGCAAGTGTTGTTGAGATGCTCTGAGAGGGCCTCATCTATCCATGTGGGTCTTGGAGTGTCACGGGGTTCTTTGGGAGAACAGAGTGAAGGTTTTGTGCCTCTCCTAGTTGTTTCTGATTTGATTATGTGTGTGTTCCTGAAAGAATAAACAAATGTGACTTTTTTTTTTTTACAAAGTAAACATGTTTCTTCTAAATCTTTCAACTTTTCTTAAAGAGGAGACAAAAGAGGCTCCCATGACTGAAGGGGAGGGGGATGACAGCGATGATGACGTCGAACCAATTGCGGAATTCAGATTTGTACCTAGCGACAAATCAGCCTGTAAGTGCAAGTGGGAGCTGTGTTTTACTTCCAAGTCCTGGTTATATGTGGGAGACACTTGGGTGCAGAGGTGTAAATACCAGGATCCTTCAGTGTCCTTCGCTAGTGACTTGGTTCCTGTGTGCTGGAAAGAATAAAGCAAATTGTTTTATCTGGCTTGAAAAATGGACTCTTTCAAGCAGCTGCTTCTCAAGGAGAATTCCAGTGCTTTAAAATAGAAACTGTTGAGTATAAATACACAATATGGATAATCTCACTGTATACATTTGCAGAGAATATGTATGGGAAATGTCTTTTTAATTACAAATTCAGTGATATTTGAGTCAGTGACAATTTCATTAGAAACATTCCAATGCCCTGGCACTACTACTGGAAAGCTGTCATATCCTGTGGATATGACAGTGGAGCTTACAGTTGGATTCAAGTTTTAGGAATCTGATGGATTAGATGCTGCAAGTTTTCCTGCAGTAGGTAACCACAGACATAACTGTCCAGAGATAAAGCTTTATCATCAATGAAATAATGCAAAAGTGCTGTTAAGAGGCTAAAGCACCAGGCTGGATCGCTGAAACCTGATTTGTTTCTTACATGGCTTCTGGCTTGTTGGATGATGTTTTCAAATGCAAACTCAGTTGTGGTTCTGCTAAAGGAGTATTCTGACTCCCTCTCATCAGTCAGAGGGGGTTTCTTTTGTGTTGCTTTGGGGTGTTGGTGGAGGTTTGTGTTCACTTGTGTTCCTGCAGTGGAAGCCATGTTCTCAGCGATGTGTGAGTGCCAGGCCCTGCACCCAGACCCAGAGGACTCGGACTCGGACAACGATTACGAAGGGGACGAGTACGATGTCGAGGCCCGCGGTTGGTAACAGTTGCTTCCTTTGAAATACCTGCCAGCACTTGCATAACTGGTATCTGTCATAATTGTTTATTACTCATTTTGCCTGTACATCCCTTTTGTCACAGGCACAGTATAGAAATTCATAAATCTGCAGAAAACCTGTCATTCCTGTCACAATGACAGGAATTCAGCAAAAGCATTGTTCTGGCTCTCCAAAGCCCACAGACACAAGGAGCAGCCTTTTCCCTTCCCAGTGGCTGTGCTGGTCCGGGTTCAATGCCTGTGCTGCTCTGTGGTCAGTTCACATTGCTCTGTGTATTCTGTACCTCTGTAAGCAGCTTTTTAATCTGTCAATTAATCTGGGCATAACTTGCCCAGCTGCTCCCCTGTTCCTTCACTTCTGCATGTTTCTGGCTCCTAAACTTAAGTCTGCTGAACATAAACTTGTTTTTGCAGAGCTAGAACAAGGGGACATCCCAAGTTTTTACACATATGAAGAGGGATTGTCACATTTAACTGCAGAAGGGCAGGCCACGCTGGAGAGGTTAGAAGGCATGTTAGCCCAGTCTGTCAGCACCCAGTACAACATGGCTGGAGTGAGAACAGAGGACTCCATAAGGGAGTTTGAAGGTAAGACATGCTTTTGTTTTACTAAACAATATGTCTTCATCAGTGACACAGCCAGTGGGATCGAGTGCACCCTCAGCAAGTTTGCAAACATGAAGCTGAGGGGTGCAATTGACACTTGAGAAGGATAGGATGCCATCTAGAGGGTCCTGAACAAACCTGAGGAATGGATCCGTGGAAACCTCATGAGGTTCATCAAGGCCAAGTGCAAGGTGCTGCACCTGGGTTGGAGCAACTCCCATTATCAATACAAACTGGGAGATGAAGCGATTAAGAGCAGTCCTGCCAAAAGGGACATGGGGGTGCTGGTGGATGAAAAAGTTTCACCTAACCTGGCAATGTGCACTCACAGCCCAGAACACCAATCATGTCCTGGGCTGTAGCCAAAGCAACGTGGCCAGCAGGGTGAGGGAGGACAATCTGTTCCTCTGCTCCACTCTGGTGAGACCCCACCTAGAGTGCTGCATCCAGCTCTGGGATCCTGAGCTTAATAGGATAGGGACCTACTGCAGTGAGTCCAGAGGAGGTCGTTATGATGATCAGGAGTCTGGAGCACCTCTGCTATGGAAACAGGCTGAGACAGTTGGAGTGTTCAGCCTGGAAAAGAAAAGGCTCTGGGGGGACCTTACTGAGGCCTTTCAGTACTTAAAAGATGGGCATGGACATTTTTGTAAGGCCAGTTGTTGTAGGACAAGGGGGAATGGCTTCAAACGAAAGGAGGTGAGACTCACATTGATAAAAGGAGAGATATTTTACCATGGGGGTGGTGAGCTGTGGATGCCACCGTCCCTGAAGTGTTCAAGACCAGGCTGGATGGGGCTTTGAGCAGCCTGGTCTAGTGGGAGGTGTCCCTGCCCATGGCTGCCAGGTCCCTTCCAACCCAAGCCATTCTGTGGTTCTATGATGTGGAAGTAGTGGCTCTCCAGTTTGGCTAATCATAAAGCAGGACTGAGTGAATGTGATGCCCTGGGTGATACCTCCCTGCAGAAGGTGAGGGATCACCCACATGCCTCTGGCCCTGTGGGCACCATGTTGCCTGCTGTGGATTGAGGGCTGCTCTGTTAAAGAGTGAGCACTTCAGTGTTGAGAACACTTGATTCTTCTTGGTAGGATTTCCTGGAACAGTGGTAAAGTGAAGTTGATTTAGGATTAAAAAAAATTAAATTTATCAGTCTACACCAGGGTTGGGAAGCATTTTCTACTCTAAATGAGTTGTAGTTTTTATTTGGGTTTTGATTTTGGGTTTTTTTTCTTTATACCCTAAATTATAAGTTAACAGTTATCTTAACAGAGTTCAGGATGAATTCTGAATCATTCAAACACACTGAAACAGAATTATTAAAAAAGATCTATTTTTGTGAAGGATGGTGTCTCTTAATTCTATTGATTATTCAAGTGTGTATTTAAGGAGTAAAATTTCTTTTTTGTTGGGGGAAAGCCACCTGATTTCTCAGACTGTCTTTTCTGTGTGCTGTTTTCACTAGAGCAATGTATTATCTGGGAGAAGAACGGGGAAGTAGTTTAGTAGTGTTGCTTCTTTTTTTAATATAGAAATTGCAGTGCTTTTTATATGCCCTCATGTTTTTGAAAGATGGAAAATGATCCAGCAGTTGTGGATGTCTAGGAAATAATAACTAATTTATTTTCATCCACAGGGAGAGGTTTTTAATCTTACTTGTTTTGTCAGTTGTGTTCAGGTTTACTTTGTTCTGCAGTTTTGAATAAATTTATGTAAAGACAACCATAGGTGATAGGCTCCTGTTTCAGCAGTGCCCTTTGTTTGAAAATTTAGTCAGGTTTCTGAATTCCAAAATTCCAGAAATGAATATAAATTGAACAGCAGGTATGTGACGTGTCTCAGAGTCATCTTCATCAGTTTTGTTTACTTTTCTAATCTTACTTGCTACAGTACTGCTGCTTGGTTTGCTGCAATTACAAATATCCCCAGGGCTGCTCAGAGTTACTTTATTTTTTGACATTGTAGCATAGAGCAATCTTTCTTTTCAATTGCTTCAGAACAGGATACTAGAATAAAGTTATTCAAAGGAATCATGAAATTTGTTACACCAAAACTTCATTTACAACATGAAATAGTTAAAATCCAGTGTTTAAGTCTTTTAATAAGACAGGGTGAGGTGAGATTGTAGGAAGCGCTGACATCTGTAAACGACTGACCAGCAGTGCTGGAGCAAACCCAGAAACTTGTGAGCTCATCAGTGTTTCCTTAGGCTGCTCTCAGAAGTTCAGTGAAGGGGTTTTCTGTCCTGGCCACCTCTCGTCAGCAGAGGGCATCCGCTCTCTGTCCCGTGAAAACTTCATCCCTCATCCGCTCGTTTACGGAGCACTGGCTGGTTTTTTTCAGATGGGATGGAGGTGGACATAGCACCAGTAGTTGCTGGGCAGTTTGAAGATGCCGAAGTCGATCACTGAGGAGGACGGGTGCTGCTGTAAGTTCTTCTGACTTCTCACAGCAATGCTTTTTAGTCCTGCAGAGCCTCCCCTCTCTGGAATTTGTGTAGTGTATGTGATCCTACAGGAAGTGTCTCATGATGTCAGGATGATGGTGATATAGAAGAAGGAAAAGGGAGCTGTAGTTATCACAAATGTAGAAAGATGTTTAATGATCTGTGCCAAAATGCCTATTGGCATAAACCATTACCCTGCAGAGGCAGCCTGCATGGATGTGCCTGTCTGGAAGACAGGTAAGCTTTTTAGTTGATTTAAGAATTGTCTCAAAGGCTCTTGGATGCTGATATATGAACACTGGAGGCAGCCCTGGGAAGTTACTGTCTTTAGTGTCTGTTGTTTTGCCCTTGGTGTGTTGGATTTCCCAGGCTGTTCCAGGGGGCAGGACACTTCACAGCACTCCAAGTCCATCTCTTCCTTCATTATAAGCAGAGCAGGAACAGTTCCTGGTAACAGTTACTGAGGTGTCTGGATGGGGCTGCTCTCAGGAGTGAACAGCTAAGAGACAACACCCTGCTCAGGTGGATGTGCCAGTGTGATCCCTTGTCTTCCATCACCTGTGCTTGCTTTTCTCCTCTTAGTAGCTTTACAAGACGTGCCAGTGGTTCCTCGCTGGTGCTGGGAGGGAGAGTTAGAGCAGCTTTTTCTGGGGCTGTCTGCAGAGATGTACAGGCACAGTGGGGTTGTGATGCCATCCTTGCTTCAGCAGTACTCAGTCTGTATGTGCTGCTCAAGTGGTGCTGTGTTGTCCCAGTTCTTCAGCCTATCTCAGAAGGGAGACTGACAGCTCCTACCTTAAAGTGAGTGTCCAACTATCCCACTTGAAATGCTGGAGAGAGCAGCTGTGGAGCAGACAGCCAAAAGCTCAGGGGAGGAAGAAGGAGAGGGATACAAAAGGAGTGTGACACACTGAAAGAAAAGTGGGAGAATAGTTGATATAGGATTACAGTGTCACAAAGAAAGAGGCTGCAGTCCCCGAGGAGGGCTGTTGTGGAGGGGTGCTGCATACCTGCATTCCTCCTCTGTTGCTTATTTTTCTTTGCTGCTGCAGTTCTGAAAGTCTCAGAGTAGTCTTGTGTTCTCTTACTGACCTCCATCACTGCCACTGCTCCTGAATTAGTTTTTATTGTCTGGTGTAAGAGCTCAAACTTCAGTAGTCACATTTCTTCCTGGGAAGGACTCTGCAGAACAGAGAAGAGTTCTTAAAAAAAAAAAAAAAAAAAAGATTAGATACTGGTTGTCCTGCCATTGACTGGTCTGCCAGTTTGGTAAAGGACACACTTAAAAATCAGAAAAGAGCCTTTAGCTGTAGATCAGGTGCTTCTTAGTAAGTGAATGGAAATTTAGACTCTGATGACTCCATCTCCGAGATTACTTTGGCCAATGGTTTATTAAAAATAAATCCTGATGTTGAAAAATTCAAATTTGACTGCTTTATCTGTTATCCTGGTTAGAATTTAACTGGATTAAGGAGAGTTAGTAGCTGATAGCAGATCTCTAAGAGGCATGAAAGTGCTGGTGGAAGTGTTGTAGGCTGTTCTTCTAGAAAAGGATAAAATACATGCAGTAAGAAGTAGTGTTGGTTAGTGGAATTGTTACTCTGCCTTCCATGGTACAGCATGTGACTGTGGGAGATGAATGCTGTGAGAGGTGACTGGAGAGGATTTCCTCCTGTGCTTCTCCTTGTGCTGATCTAGGCTGAGGGGCTGATCCCTGGCAGAGCAGATCAAGTGACCTGCACGTGCAGTGTCAGGTGCTTCAGTGACATCACTCCAGGTAGCAGTTTGGAATGGCCCTTTTTAGAGTAACCACCAGCCTGTGTGGATGTAATCTAAGGAAGTGTAGGAATCTAGGATCTAAGGCAGCAGCGAGGAACTGAAGGTAGAAAGTGACAAGGACAGCTCTTGGAGGTCTGTGCTAATTGCCCTGCTCAGAGGGTGACTTGGCTCTGCACTCTGTATGTAGGGGTGGAGAGGGAGCATGCTGTGATCCTGTGGGTACTCCATGGAGCAGCTTGGCCCTTTTAACCTCCTGAACTGCAAAATGATCTACAAGGAACATCTGTTGGTGATCCCTTAGAGAGCAGTGTGCTGCTCTGCCTTCGAAACAATGCCCTTGTGTGATGCTCATGTTGCATGCCACCCAAATGAGATGTGACAGTCTCCTGCTGAAGCCCCTGGAGACTTGCTGGCAGTTGGTGCAGGACATTTCCAGTGTTCCTGCAATAAGTGGTGTTTTGTCTGTGGCATCACGAGGCTGCAGCAATTGTTCTGAAGCAACTGGTGTGTCTGCATGTGGGTGCAGCAGGGTCTGCCAGGCCCCCCTGGTGCCTGCTGTGAGCACATGCTGTCCTTAGCTGACCTGAGTTAGAGCTGCTGCCAAAGGCAAAGATGCTCAGCCCTTCTGAAAATTCATGGGCTTGTAGTAAAGTGCTGTCCTCTGACTGCAAGCAACAGATAGCTACTACTCTATGCTGCTTTATAACCTTTTATTTTAATGCCAATTATGTAAACTTGGGTGTCTTGTGTCTTTCAGATCCCTCTTGTGGCACTTCCAGAATAAGCTGTAAAACCGAAGGCATTGCAGTGACTATCTGGAGTTAACCTTTCTTTTGATGACCTAAGTTTAGACACCTAGGTCTAAAAATGCTTGTAGAGATGTTTAAAACAGAGTTTGACATTTGTGACCACTATGGGGTTATTTAAAAAAAACAACAAAATAAACAAAAACAATAAAACCTCTTGTATCTAACAGTTGAATGGGGCTAATCAGGGGTCATTTCATAGAATCACAAAATGATTTGGGTTGGAACAGACCTTAAAGATCGTCTGGTTCCAGCCCCACCTGCCATGGGCATGGATGCCATTGAGTAGATCAGGTTGCTCAGGACCCCATCCTAACCTGGCTGTGAACACTTCCAGGAATGGGGCAGCCACAGTCTCTCTGACTTAACTCTCTGGCCTTATAAAGAAGCCTTTGTAGGAATTCTAGGACTTCAGAAATAAAACTGTAAGTAGAACAGAATTTTAGATGGTCCTAGAATTTTCCATATTTTTTTACCTGTCATTGACTCTGTGGAGTAGAAATGGGAATAGAAATGTTATGACTAAAAGGAAGTAGGGTTGGCCAAGGATCAAAAGAAAAATTAAAACCCCCTCAAGTAACTGGCTTTACCATTTCAGTGCTATCCCTTTCATTTCTCTGAGAGCTGAGCTTGGGTGGTAGAGGAGATGGAATAAGGTCTGTGAGGTCCGGACAAAGAGAACTGTTTTGTGTCTTTGTATTAAATGTTAACATTGTTAAATAAACTAAGATTTTTGTATCTCACAACCAGCTCACTGTTGCAGTTCTCCCTCCTTTACTTCAGCAAGCATCTTGAGCCCTTGAGTTTCAGAACTCTCTTCTGTAACAAAAAAGTCTTCAGCAAAGCGAAAGCCATTTTCATCATTTACGTGGATGTGAGGGATAAAAGGGCAAAGCATTTGCAGGGTATGCCTGTGACAGAGTTAGCCGGACACATCCCAAACTTAGGAACCCAGCTTTAGATTGTCCTGCTGGAGCTTTCCCTGTTTCACCTCTCGGTGGGAAAATTGGAAAATTTCTCCGTTGGAAAATATCAGGAAATTCAGGTTGTGCCTCTCTTCCCCCACTATTGAAATGAAAGTCTGGACCAAACTTCCTCCGTTTTCTTTTACTTTAAAGTTGACCTGTGATGTTTTGGGGAGGGGGTGGGGGTGAGGTATTGCTGTGTTGGTATATGAACAGTTTACTAGCCCTACACTCTGCTTACACGTTAGGATGTGATTTGGTTCCAAGGTCCATGCTAATTATACCCATTCTTTGTTGAATATTCATTAGGAATGCCAGTCAAATTAGGGATGTCTTAACAGTGTTGTGAATCACTCCTGTAGCTGAATAAATGAGGTATTCAGCGTGTTATGCAACAAGACATCCACAGGAATGTCTTTACCAGCCCTTTGTATACATACAAGCGTTATTGTTAGGGATTCAGGGTTACAAAGGAGGATACAGAGTTGATTTTTGCACTGGCATTTGGAGAATCTTGGCACAGTGAGATTTTGGGACAGGTAAAACTTACTGGCACCATAATTGAGGCAAAGGGCTCATTGAATTCTAAGTCACCATCCACTGTTGAAGCAGACTGGTGGGGGTATTTTGGTGTGTTAAAATCTGAGTTGGGATGTGGTGCGTCTGTTTCTTCCACGTTAAATGGCAGCCTGTTACATACCCTGGCAGGTGGGCAAAGGTAACTCCAGGGCAGCTGGACTGTTCACAGTTCCTCTCAGCACTCTCACTACATCCAAAAGGAGAATTTGTGTTGTACTAATGTGGAGCTCTAGAAACAGACATTTTGTGATGCTTCCAGTCAAATCAGTGGAGCAAGATTAAATGAGATGAGGTAGAAACAAACCTGGATGAATGCTGAAGGTAGCATTGAGAAGTGTCTTGTGTGGATTGACAAGTTTTATTTTCAATAAAACTTTGTATTTAGGCAGTGGGTAAATGTTCTGGACTTCATAAGCATTCATTAACTCAAATGTAAAGTATTCCTTTTTGCCTGCACTACCAAAACCAGTTAAATTCTTCAGTTCCTAGCTAAGGTTTATTTTTCGTTATTTCTGCTACTTTTGTTGTTTTGTGGGGTTTTTTTTTTTGTTTTGCATTAATTTAGTCAATTTAAGGCTTGTCTAATTCCTAGTGATTTAAAAACAAAATTTATATTCCAGTGTCTGTAAATACAGCAGCTACTTGTTAATAACCCAGATTTGTACCAATTTCTTTTAAACTATATGTTGTGCCAAAATAAACAAGGCAGATATGGAGAAGTCAGATCTGATTTGACCTCTTCACTTTATGGACTTGGCTTTTGCAGGCCATCAAAAATGATGTGGAAGTTGGGCCTCTAATCTTACAAATCTTGGCTGCCTGTAGGTTTGTATATCTGTTTTTCTCTTTTCTTTGTCTGTTTTTTTGCTCTTTGAGGTTTATTTTTGAGACCTTTATCCTGTGGGCTTCATGGCTTCAGAGGAGACATCAAATAATTCAGATTTTGAAAGACTTGTTTCCATAAGAAATGAGGTGAAAAAGTGGGGGGAAAAGTTATTAGGTATGGATCACTTTAAAAGGAGGTAAAAGAATAAAAAGCAGTAAAGCAAGAAAGGGAAGGTAGAAACCCCCAAAAGGATCTGTTTTAGAAGCAGAACAAGGTATATAAAAATATGTATTTTCTCAGAGGATCACATCTTTTCAGGCTCAGTGTATGGTCCTTGCTATGGAGAGTTTTAACAAGGAGAATTTTCCTTTAGTAGATCTATCCACACTGCAATTGAAGAGCTGCTGAATGATAACTCAGCAGTTCTAGTTCTCTTCAGTATATTAGCAGGCTAATTGTTTTTATTATTAATAACTGAATACAGGGTCATGGATTGGACTCTTGTATGTAAAGCAGGTTCATACAGTTGATTTAATTTTGCAATATAATCTTACAGATATCTTGGAAAAATAAAACGAGAAAAGATTTTATTGCAACAAGGAAGAAATTACATGGAAATATTTACTTCCCCAACTCTTGCAAAAAAGATAGCTGACAATAGTAGCTGTTAAAGACTTCATCAATTTACTGTGAAAAACCCCCCCATCTAATTTCCTTTCTCTTAAAATATGGTTTGTAAGGTGACTTCGATGATGAGGTGAAGGACATGATACTGAGATCATTGTAGAATTTGTTAACCATCTCTCCTTTCAAACCAAGTAACCATAAAAAGAAAAACTGAATTTACTCTTAAATTTGAGAAATATATTTTGGCATTTTTAAAAATTAAGCTACAGCCAGAAGAAGAAACCTTGTGCTAGAAACAGAGTTTCAGAGGATAGTACCCATCAGTGGTGTTTGCCTCAGCTGGGGCTATAAAGGGCATGCTTGTGTATGTAGTTTTCCTGTAGTTTTTATCTCTGTTATTTATTCTTCTGCATTGCAGATTCTTCTTTTTTTTTAAAGAAGTTGATAAGAGCTCCATAAAAGCAAGGACAAATTGAGTACTGCATGATTCTTCCCTATATACTGTGCCTATGTGAAGAGGCAGCAGTAATTGCTGATAAAAAGTCGAGGGTTTTGCCTAAAATACCATTTGATGTGTGTGTCTACAGGATTTTATGGTATTTTATTACTGCTTTTTCCAACCAAGGTGAACATTTAACAATCTCCAATGGGACAGGATGTGACAGAGACTTCCTGGTAGGAAGTGAGGGGTTACTTACCTGCACTCAGGTATTAAAATTATCATTATTAAAAGAATGTTGGTCATACAGGCTTTAATTTTGGTGTAGGGTGCCTCTAGAACAGAGCTGTGGAGATTCTTCTAGGGAGTAGTGTAGCCTTTCTTCCTCTCAGAGGTAGGTATATATGGCAAGTAGGAATATGATGATGTCAGTATAAGAAATCTTCAGCTCCCTTTTTGCAGGTGCCTTCAGTGGGAAGAAATCCAATAAAATCAAACCTTGAAAGGACAGGGTATTTCTCTAAAATTAATTTTGCATGCTAATAAAGGTCAGAAAATGGCACTTACGGCTAAAGTGACATATTTGTTTTTTAACAGTCCTTCACATTCATATGGCTTAACTGAAAATGGTGGCAGATATTCCCAAAATCCCAATACTCTCATTTACAAAATAATTATTTGAATACAAAGTGGTAAGTCAAATATTTCAAACATGAAATCTGAAAATACAGCATAAAGATGGCATGAAAGTCTGTCAGCAGTTCTCTGAAAGCTTTATGTCTGCAGATGTTGAAAATATTTTTTAATGTAGTGCTCCCAAATTTCAGGATTTCATGTCTCAAGATTTCCGAGGAAAGATTTCATCCCATATAAAAACCACAAGTATTGTACCTGAAATGAGAGGTTACAGAAAGGACTTTTATTTAAATGCATTTGAGAAGGACACAGTACTGGTATGGAAAACAAACATTGTGTTCAAGTATTTCAGTCTCTACCACAATACAGCATTACCTTTTGCAAAGGAAGCTTCATCAGGCCATGCAAGTGCTCCCTGTGAGATAATAATCTTGTTTTTCCTAGTGCAGTTAATGCTTTGATCTGTGCAAGCCAAGCCAAAGGCAGAGAGTTTGACTGGGTGAATCCACCACGGGCACCTTCCTGTTCCTGGTCAGGGCTGCTTTCTTTGTGGCTGCATGTACAAATGACTGAGCCAGCAGCTTAACCTCCATCCCTCACCTGAGATTGTTAGCTATGCCTGTTTTGATAACCACATCATTTTTAGGTGCTGCCAAGTGGCTGTAGGATAGTGGGTGTTTTTTTTTTGAAGATCATTCTGATTTAGGGTTTATTCTGGAGCTGCAAAAATATTAGTTAGAGATAGTATACAATTCTCATAAAGAAACTTCTATCTCAAGTTGGAAGGGACCCATAAGGATCACTGAGTCCAAAGGGCATCCAGATACAGTTTATTTCCTTCAGTAAAAAAAAATCAGATTATTCTTTCAGAGGAAAAGAGGATCCTGCTTGAGGGTGTTGCCCACACATAAGCTTGAATTTATGAAACTTCTCAGATCACAAAAAAAGCTTATTAAAAGGGATTCTGTTTAGTCCAGTCTGCCATTCAGTGCCTATGCTGGATGGATCAGTGAGACTTTCTCTGGCTGAGTCCAAAAAAACCTCCGTGCTGGACACTGTAGCGTATCTTCAGGAAACTAATTTCAGTGTTGCTGTACCCTTCCTCCTGAATGCTTTCCCGGAATCTAAGCTGAACTTCCCATGCCCCAGTTTGTGGCCTTGCTGTTACTTGTTGCCAAAAAGAATGGTTAATCTCTGTTACCCTTGTAACTACTCTTGAAGTAATGCTTGACTGTGCTTAAAACATGCTTTCATCTTATTTTTGCAGCCTAAACCAGTTTGGTTCCCTCAGCCTTCCCCCTTAGATCAGGTACTCTAGGCCCTTCATTGTCTCTGGTCCTCCACTGCCTGGATCCTGTTTTTTGACACATTGCTCTTGAACTTGGGGACTCCAAACCACCCATGCTCCAGATGTCACCTCACAGGCATTGAGTAGAAGGAAGCAATAATCACACCAGCATACTCTGCATGGTATTGGCCACCAGCCAGGTGTCAATCCATTGATTGTGACAGTTTGAGGTCAGTGGTTTAGCCAATCTTTATTCCATTTAACAGTCTTTTTGTGGGAACCCACTTTGAACCAAGAATGCCGTGGGAGGTGGTCTCAATAAACCTTACTGAAGTGAAGGTACACTGCTCCTTTGTCATTCCCAATGCATTCATCACAGAAGGCCACCAAGCTGGTCAAGCATGGATTGCCCTCCAGTCTGTGCTGTCTCCCCTAAGTCTGTGCTGACTGTTCCTGTGTTTATCTTTGTGCTGTCTTCATGGTTGGAAATGGATTCCAAGACTAGATACTCCACCGTCCTCTCACTGGCTGAAGTGATACCAACTATCTTGTAGTTCCCTGGCTTTGCTCTCCTCCTTCTTAAAAGCAGGCATAGTATTAGCACATTCCCCATTGGCAGGAACCTCCTCCAACTGCTTCAACTTCTCATAAATTAAGGACAATTCCAACACCGGCCAACTCTACCTTCATTTCTAGGTGAATCCCACTGGAGTCCATGCATTTACAATCACGTATGTTGTTCCCATTTATTGTTCCCTATTTATTGCTTCCTTTCCAAAACCTTATTGATTTACACAGAGATTTGGGAGCAAATTTTGCTTGAGAACACTGAGTGGTACCTCAGTCTTTTCCATGCCATCCCTCTCTAGGTTGTCTCCCCCATCCACCGATGGACTTGCATTTTCTCTGGACTTTTTTGTGATTAGTATATTTGTAACTCTGCATGTCCTTTCTCTTAATTCCAGTTGAGCTCTTCCTGGCTTTGTTTCCAAGTGCCTGTGCAAAGCTCTTATACTCCACCTTTGCTGCCTTTCCCAGTTTCAACTTCTTACATGTTCTCCTTTGTTGAAGGAAAGCTCTTTGTCTAGCCAGCAGGGAAAAGCTTTTTGTACAAATTCCCAGTCTAACACTATGTGACAGATTCCTTCTGCACATCTAAATCTATTACTGAGCTCTCATGAGCTTTTTCTAAAAATCACCTTTTCCCATTTATAGCAGTTTCCAAGGGAATTACTACTGACTTAGCAATTCCCTAAATAAGCAGAATTTTGTTTTGAAGTCCAAAGTCTGGACAGCTCTGCTATTTACCTTCCCAGTCTTCCTCTGTACCCTGAACTCTTGTGAGAACTACAACCCAAGTGGCCTCATTCAGGATCCATTTTTCTCTGTAGGCAGGTCAAGTTCAGCATTACCACTCACTGGCCCTTTAGGATTTGAATTACACATAATTACTGACAGTTTCTAGGAACTTCATGGATTACATCCACTCATGGCATAAGAGTTTTTGCTCTGTCAGTTGATGTCTGTGGAGCTGAAAACCCCTATGAGAACCAGGGTCTGGGAATAGGAGCAGTTTGTTTTCCAGTTGTTTGTTGAAAACCACCTTTGCTTCCAAGTCCCTGAGATACTGAACACTTCACTAGACACAGACTTGGAATTCTTGTTTCTTTGCTTAAGTGTTCTGAACTTGCTGGCAGCCTCAGAATAGCCTCTCCTCTGAGCAGAAAGGTCAAAGTCTCACCTGTTGCCTTCTCCCTTGCTTACCCTCCTCCATTTACATCTACTGCTAAGTGACTGTTGTGGCACTTATTTTCTAAGGAAAAGTATTAGTCTTTCTAGTAAAACTGATCTAAAGAAGGAGGCCTTCATTCTGGTTTTATAGTGTTAGAAATATAGCAGGACGCTAGGCCAGGCTGGATGGCTTTGAGCATCTTGGTCCAGTGGAAGGTGTCCCTGTCCATAGCAGGGGAGTTGGAACTGGATGGTCTTTAACATCCCTCACTCTACAATACGATTCTATGATATGCTAAGCTGGCACCTGTCCAGGAAAGAGGATTTCATTTTATCAGCCTCATGATTATCTTGTCACCAACTCTTCCATTCATAGCTGCCATCTCCCTGGTACTGAAAGAGCAGCATTAGCTCAGTCCCCATCATTACTGATGGTATAATCACGCCTGGACAACTAACATGAATTCCTCTGGCAGTAAAACAGAAACCATCTTTGTTCCACTGGTACTTATTGAGTCTATCTTCACAGTGCAGAATTTAGGCCTGCCTGTGCTAAGTTATAAACACTTGCTGGCATTATGTTTATTGCAGGAATCCAGAGTTTAATGCTGCTGTAGAATCACCTTCACCAGAACATTGGTGAGGCCAGTTTGAAAAACAAGTAATTAACTACAGTTTCAAGATGAAATTCCTGAAAGACCATAAACCACCAGTAGACTTGTTTATCGTAAAAGAAAACCTCCATTTCATCCTTGTCTTGTGAAAGTGGTAATCAATCTTCCTTTTCTTCCAAGTGTCCTTTCTAAGAACAGTGTTTACGATGTGCTTCAGCCAGATCAGGATTCAGTTGTATTCTGAATGCCCTCCATATCCTTGCCCTTATGGATTTTTACCACGGCCATAAATGAGAATATATTGCACTTTCCACTGGCAATTTAAAGTTTCATGATATGTTAGTCCAAGGTACTACTGTGAGGTAGTTATTACAGCAAAACACAAAAAAAGCCTTTTGAAAGTATTTCCCAAAGTAAGAACAAAGTAATTTAACCATCTGAGAGACTGATGCTGGAAGAAGTAAGACATCAGATTAGCATAACATCGTGACTCTGCCAGTTTCTAGGAAGTCTTAAACAGCATTTCTGCTGACAAATGGATTCTAAAGTAATTTTTACAATTGAATTTAAAATATCCCTTCCCTCATCATCTACTTCCATGATTCTGTTTAGAGGTTCTTTCTACAAGAATTTATCATCATAACAGGTCATTTTCCTAGATGCCTCATTATTTTGTCCAATTGTGAAAGAAAAAATGCTATTTCTATTATTTTCTTATTTTCAAAAATGTCAGAAAAAATTCACTTCATGTTAAAATTTGTAGATCTGCACTCCTGTATTCATCAATTCAGTTTTCAAATACAGCAATCTTCTCTATACTTGTACCTCAGACACTATTATTTGTTGTGAACTCTTGATTTATAAGGTCTCTTAAATGTATCCATGAAACATCCTTATTCTGTAATGAAATATTTTTATCACCAATAGATTACTCAGTCCTTCAGATGATCCACAGACCTAAGATCTGTCACTAAATGTTGGCTACAGTTGTGACACTGTGCAAGAAGTGACGTGTCCTGAGTATTCACTTTTTAAAACTGCTCAGTCTGGAGGAGTTCCTTTCCCTCATAAATCAAGAGACAGCATTCAATGTATTTTGTGTGTATATTCTAGATGTTAACTAATGACAAGCCACAGTTTATTAATTTTCCTAGAAAGGTAACATTGCTCCTAACCACATTTTAAGTTCCTCAAGGTCATTTCAGTTAACAACTGTTGATTTTCTTACGTCAAAAATCACCTGGAGGTTTGCTGCAAAGCTGTTCTGCAGGACACATCCTGGCATGTAAGTAGGACATGGGGTTTCAGAATGCCTCCTGTTTCTTTAAATCACTTGCCAAAAGATTAAATCTCATATACTTACAACCTGGGAAATCTTTAAATGGTTATGAGGTTGAAATCAGTTAATGAAAGCTAAAGCTGAGAAATATTATGTGGTCTGTCAGGACCCGAGCAATGCTGATCAGCTGTGCCTATGACATTTCATTTATTACTCACTGGACAGTTACTCTGTTACTCAAGTTTACTCTATTGTTCAGTCATCCTGTTTAGAGATCTAATTAAACAAGATTATATCTAAGTGAATTTTAGTTAGGTTTAAACTTCCGTCTTTGTTTTTGGCTGACTAAGAGTCAAGGCAAGTAGAACACACACAGACATGAACTCAAGAAAAGGAAG
Organism: Molothrus ater; assembly: GCF_012460135.2. NCBI lineage: Eukaryota > Metazoa > Chordata > Aves > Passeriformes > Icteridae > Molothrus > Molothrus ater. The sequence continues at coordinate 86,147,959 of NC_050479.2, forward strand.
TTTTTGGTCATAACAGGATCCCTTTCCAGTGTTTCCTGTGTATATTTTACATCCTGCTCTGCCTTCATCACTCTTGTACCTTCTAATAGGATTAACAGTCATGAAAGAATTTGGTATTAGCAGACTGCTTCTTTATATACCCTAAGCAGAAAGCTCAAGATTTGTAGGGACCAACTGTAAACAAACAACAGCATGAAGTATCACATGGACCATTTTCATCTGCACACAGCTAGAAGTCAAAATCAATAGCTTCCAAATTAAAACCAGAATTTAAGTTAGGAAAAACCTAGTTGCTAACACTTCTTATTCTTAAACTAAGAGCAGACCATGTCCAACAGTGACTAGGGGAAAGACACAGAATGAGAACTGCAAAGCTTAGACACTATGGGGATAAAATATTTGATATCAAAAAAGTGGTAATTGAGAAAGCATATTTAAGGCACTTGTCCCAATACCTGTGGGTTGTTTTTTTCTAAAATTTATCATCCCCATGTTTTCGTAAACTGTCACAAAACAAGACAGACACTGTGTGGTAACCAGTATGTTTCTCTTCTTGAAGTTAATCAGGCTCATACTTATTTTCAGGTAAGGACCATATGATCTTTAAATGACCTTCCTAATCCAAATAATTCTATAATTCACTAAACATTGCTGCAGGTACTCTATACAGAGAATTAAAAAATGTTAAAAATACACAGCCTGCATTTGCAAAATGAAATCACGATTCTGAATGATTTCAACACATACATTATAATTTACTTTTTTCTGGATTTATTTAATGCAAAAGTCAAACACTCTCAAATAAAGAGCACTTATTTCTTGATTTATGAACCATGTACTAAATAACACTTTCTCAAACACGTGAGGTATTAAGAACTTACCTAAGCATGGTGCTAGCCAATATACTAGTGAGTAACTCAAAAATTTGTCATAGAAACAATCTGCATGTAATGAAAATGCCAGTGCTGGGTTAAATATTGCTCCTGTGAGATTTCCACCTGCAATAAAATGTAAACAGCATTACATCAAACCATATTTTTAAATACTTACTTTAAATTCAAATGCACGATACTACAAGAAATCTATACCCTGCAATAAAATGAATTAGCAGAAACAGTTTGAACAGGTAAAACTCTTCTGAAGTTATTCACCTGATGACTCAGTAAACAGTTTAACTGTTTTCTCAAAGGCTTTAAAACATATGAAGGGTAAGCTATAACTTCCTTTATCTCTTTCTAGCAAATATTCTTTAAAGAGATAGGTCTGGCTAATGCTGAATGTTTCTATTGATAAAACTAGAAGCTATTTCTGTATCATGATTTTGGAGGAGACAGAAATTACATAAGCCATTACATTATAGCCTCGTGTCACATGAAACACATATGCAAGATAAAAGAAAAAACTTTCAAGTAGTGTTCTTGCTAAGCTGACCACTATACTTTCTTATAAGAATACTATTATTATTATATCAATATACAGAATGTTAGGATTTTCACATGGTATACAAACTGTGGAAAAACTCTATATGTTGTTCAAAGAAAACAGAAGCAATTGCCACCCCACTGTCTTGTAGAAGGAAGCCAAGCATCTTTCCTTGCCTCTGATTTCAGATGTAAATGAAGTTGCCTAAACATTTCCTAAATAACAAGATCCAAACACGTTACACTGGGGAGTAAACTGTAATTACACTGCAGATGAACCTGGAGCTAAGTGTGTTTAATTCTGACATATGTTGTTCCTCTCATTGCAATGCTGCAGAAAAAGCATTACTCATAGCTAAATTACCTGTATTCCTGTACTGTTAGCTACTAACCACCCCCTACCTGTTTTATCTATTAACCTATTACCATAAACTATTCTATAATTGCATTTGTATAATTCCTTACAGTTTACTCTTGACTCCTCCCCAAATAAGCTTGTATGAGCTTTGAACCTACCCTTTGTACAAATACCCTGCTGCTGTAATCCTCATTTGCTATGACTGTGCAATCATTTATCCAAAGTTTCAGTAAGGTCTTTGTCACTCTTTTTCAGTATTTCTCTTTCCATATTCTCCTTATGATTTCTTTCACTATTACTATAGTTAAGGAAAATCTTAATCTTTGTTTGCCTACTCAGTTTACTGTGGTTTTGCACTTGTTCTCAAGAACAAGTCAGATTTACTGTGCAGTCTGTTTTTCTGCACACTGACATATTAGCAATGTCCATGGTTGCCAGGAAGCCCAGCTACAATAATTTACTTTGCTTTAATCTGTTTATGACTCCACTGCTTCTGCTGTTCTATCCATAAATGTACAATTGAAAGCACAACTTCACTCTCAGGATGCAGTTGATAAATATTAAGCATTAGACAGAGTTTTAACTGCTGTATTTCTTCAATATTCATTACTAATAATTACTGGAATATCAACCATAGGCCAGGGGCACCACTATAACCTTACTTAAAATTATTAATTTAGCACCTCAGTCTGTGTAACAGAAAAGACAAATTGTTTTATGGCAGAAGAAGTGTAATCTCTTTGATGGGGTGTGCATAAAAACTTTAAAAGGGGAAGTAATGCCACACAGTGCCTGAGAAAGTATTTTATGTTTTTGCCTTTATTAAAGGCCAAAATTGGGAAGAAACTCAGAATTAAAAATATGTATGTCGTTTGTACCTTCATATGTTAGGTTCAGAAAAATCTAACCAATTTCATATGATTCTGACCTAACTGTAATGCTGCCTGTAAATGAAAAAGCCCTCAAAAGGTGTATTTTTTAACACCTAAATAAGTACTTTCCCAAAGGAATTATACAAAAATATTCTTTACCATTTGTATATGGTCTGCATTCTTGGCCAATGAATCATTATTAAGGGTAATATATAAAGACATAATGTTCTTTTTTTGGCCTTTATTTAGTAGAAAACAGAATGAAGCAGTATGGGAGCTTCTGTGTACAGTATGTAATACTATAAAAATTTGGTTTGTGTAGGATTAAATGTAAAAAAAAAAAAAAATTTAAATATGAAAAAGCATAAGAAAAATTAAAGTAACAGCTTGTGATTTTGAAAATACTGTATAACCTGATGTTATTTGTTGGAGTAAGGTGCATGGCAGATCTATAAACAGTAAACTACGAGGTGCAGAAGATTTCCTGAGAATGATCCAGACCAGCCAAATTATGCATCTGTCTGTCTTCTCAGCCTGCAGATGAGAACCCACTGTGCTGGAGGCCACTATTTGTGACACCGGATTTGTAAGTGACTCTCCCTGCTGCGTGAAAGCAGCAGAGGTGGGACAGACATGGCTGGGGCTATGCCATGTCATCCACCGGATATATGGGATATGTGCAGCAGGCATCATCCATGGCCACTTACCAGGCTCCTCATTACCGCCCCAGCCACGACAGGATCTCAATACCTGGATATTTTTATAGTAGACAAGCAGATTGTAGTTTAAAAGAAATGCAAAGAAAAATGTCCAGGTAGCACAGGGTGTTGTGCACGTGATGCAAAAGAGGCCTGAGGTTTCCTAGAAGTACGTGCAGATCGATTGCACTGGGGAGTCCCAACAAGCCCAAGTTTATGGCACAGAAGGGCACTTGGTACACTCAGCCTTCACGTGGCACACTTGGCCTTCTCCTGCTAGGAAAAGATAGGAACCTGGCCAATGACACTGGGAGTGAATTCTTTGTATGAATTAGCTAAAACAAAGGCAGTGTGACACGTATTATTTTATATGACTGTTCGCTAAGCAGGAGAAGAATGCTAGGAATCAGGAATCCAGATTTCTATGCTTGTAGAAGAGGGAGGAGGATATTTGGCTACACTTCCACCAAGCAACTCAGAAATATATTTAATGTCCTCAAATGCACTGACACCCTACTTCTGCTTTTAGAAAGTAGTTCAAATTGCTAAGTTAATTTTCAAAATTCCCCAACGACTTTCATCTTTTAGGTATTAGCTAATCTCAGCTAAAGATAATGAGTAAAGATTTTTACATTACTACATCTAAAAATGTGACTGTACACTGTTCTGGATGCTATTATGTTAAATAGCATTAATACAGCTAAGCCTTTAGGACAAGGCATCAACAACATCCTGGATGTTTGCAGGTAAGAGAAGTGATCTCCCTCTCTCAAAGAGATTTGGTGATTCCCTAGATGACTTTTTCTGTGGTGGGGGGCAGCAGCAACAGCAAGAGTTCTGTAATCATCTCTTTCACTTCTCCAAGCTACACAATCTCCTTGCCGGTAGGAAAAGGACTCCCAGCAGGGCAGTCAGTCCTCAAGTGACCTAACAACTCTTGTCACTACAGTGGGGACAACAGGGAACATCAACAGTCAGAAGAAAGAAGTTCAGACTGACTCCCCTCACTTCTCCCTTCCCATTGGTCCAGAGGGGATGCACAGGTGACAGCATCTCAGCTCTGGAAAGCACGAGGTGACAATCAGATAGGAAAGGCTACCTATATGGATTCACATGGCATTACAGACAAGGGAGGCTCTAATAAAACAGGCACCTATTTTTTCCCCTTTTTTTTGCATTTGGTCTCATAAGGTATTATTTCTGTATACATTCCACAAATAACCATTCCCACTTATGATTTAAGGAAGTAGTTAAATAAACTGTACTGATATGAATTATGCATTATTTAAATACAGAGCTTCCATATTACCTACCAGTCTGTACCCTGGTGTTGCACAATCAGCACTTTCTCCCGATGCAGCCAGCGGTGCTCTCCCAATGTCACTTACTAATCAGAGCACATAGTATGAAATCTCTCATGCTGTATAAATAGTTGGATTATGAAACAATCCTTCACTGAGATATTTTAACACTTAACCATATGTACTTGCAGACCTGACATCACTCTAACTGCATAACTCATTTCATTCTTAACCCCATACTTGCCTGGAATGCAACCAGGCATACTTTATATAAACACCAAATTAACTTTGCATAAGTAGGACGACACAAAAAAAATCATCATGGAAAGTGTAATTTAAGAAAAAGCATTTTGCATCTTAACACTTCTAAGAAAACAGTAAGAACCCCTTCCGTTACAGCTTTATTGCAGGAACAGAAGAAGAGAAAGTAAAAAGACTAACCTGCATACACGAGCATGGTGATGAGAAGAGCAATTAAATGGACTCTGTATTTGGGATTAACGCTTTCGGCTTGCAGGACGGCCAGCTGGAAAACGACAGAAAAGAGCAGTTCTATGCAGAACGCCTGCATCTCTGTAGTCTGCATGGGGCTGCTGCAGCCCTGTGAGAGTGCTCCAAGATGTGGCTCTGCCATCTCCAGACTCCAGATAAAGTGCATGAACACTCTGGCGAGCACTGCAGCCACGAACTGAGCGGCGATCTTGAGTCCCCCCATCCTGAGCGAGGTCCCGCCGCCCCACATGGGCTGCAGGGTTCCGCAGGGATTGCATGTGCTGCCGGCGAGGCTCAGGCCGTGCAGGACGGTGAAGCCGTAGGTGAGGGTGAGGGCGGTGTGCGGCTTCGGCTCCACGTTGCCGAGCAGGCTGAGCTCGTTCGTGCAGGCGCAAATCTGGAAGGTGCTGAACATCTCCACAAGGAAAGCGAAGAGGTGCGGGCGGGAGCGCAGCCGGCGCCGGGCCAGCCTCCGGCACAGCCCCACGGTCACCACGACGCCGGACATCAGCAGCAGGGAGCTCCCGACCCCACCGACAGCCATGCCGGAGCTTCACAGGCCCGAGGGCTCGCCGAAGGTCCAGCCCCACCACCTGCGGGGAGAAAGAAAGCAGGAGAGAGAGGGAAAATGCCCCCGCTTTCCCTTGGAGGTAGAAACCAGCTTCTGCTGGCACCTGCCAGGAGCCTGACTCACCCTCCGCTCGGCGGAGCAAAGGGCAGGGGTGAGGGCAGGGGGATCCCGCTTCCTGCCAGGGCACGGCTTAGGACAGGGAAGCTCTCTCCCGGCGGTGGAAAAGCACGGGGAGGGGAGCGGGGGCAAGGGGGCTCTGCTCCCCCCTCAGCCCCTCCGCCGCAGGACGAGCTCTCCTGTCCCCTCAGCCTGCCGGAGGACAGGGAGCCGAGGGAGGGCCTGGGCTCCCGGCCGCGGGGGAACGGGAGGGGAGCCGATTTTCCCCGCGGGATCGGTGTTGCGGTGTGTCCGTGGCTGCGGAGCGGCTCCAGCCCCAGCGCGGAGCCGGGCACGGGCTCGGCCGCGCCGCCCCCTCCGGCGGGCGCTGCGCAGCGCGCATGCGGGCGGGGCGCGCGGGGCGCTGAGGGAGCGGCCGGGCGGGCAGGGGGAGCCCGGCGGGGCGCGGGCCGGCACCGGACACGGCCCCGGCTCCGGCCCCGGCTGTCCGCGGGGATCACGTCCCTCGCCCCGCGGTTTGCAGCGAGCTCGAGAGAGAGACATTGGTTATTTATTTGGAGTTGCGCAAGCCTGCATGCTCGGTGGTGTTCAGCAAAAGGAGCACGCCAACTATCAAAACTTTTTTTTACTATTTATACATTGTAGCACACACAGGAATTACAGAATCACAGAAACAATAAGGTTAGAAAAAACCTCTAACATGACGTGAAGTCCAACCTGTGACCGAACACCACTATGTCAATAAACTATGGCACTGAGTGCCACATCCAGTCTTTCCTTAGACACCTTCAGCAACGGTGACTCCACCACCTCCCTGGGCAGCCCATTCCAATGTCTAATTACCCCTTCTGTGAAGAAATTCTTCCTGATGTCCAGCCTAAACTTCCCTTGACACAGCTAAAGCCTATGGCCTCTCATCCTCTCACTTGTTACCTGGAAAAAGAGACCGACACCTACCTGTCTGCAGTGCTCTTTCAGGGAGCTATGGAGAAATAAGGTCCCCCCTGAACCTCCTCTTCTCCAGGCTAAGCACCTCCAGTGCCTTCAGCCACTCCTCATAAGATTTGTTCACCGACTACAAGTTGCATAGTTCTCTTATTAATTAGTACTCTGTCTTCTATTGGTTAATGATTCTCTCACTTCTCATGCTAATTAATCTGCATGCTCAGTGTTTATCTTTTTGGAGTCGGTGTGTTTCTTGGGTCAGGGGTGCGTGAGCTGGTGGTCGGGATCTCGCCCTGCCAGAATTACCTTTTACCCAGCTGGAGCTGATTCAGCACAGTTGCTGAGTTGTCTTTATTAGTTTCTTCCTTATCTTCCTTATCTTGTGAGTTCTGCTAAATGGCCTTGTGGCCCGTAAATTCTGTGTTGTGTCCACTATCAGCAGTACATCCTTCTTCCCAAGCTCCCCCTAGGTCTGAGGTCATGGAAACACATTAAGCTCTAAACCTTTACAAGGCAATTCTACTGACAATTAATTTGTGTTTCTAACACCTGGACATCACTTAGAGCTTGTTGGCTGCTCTGTTTCATGGATAAAACCTCCTTTTTTGTTGATCAGGCTTGAAATATACAAAGATCAAACATTAAGGAACATCCTTTCTTAAGAAAATTTTTACATTCACCACATTTTGTAATCAGAGGGGTTTCTTTCCAGTGTTTTTGGGCACCTGGTGGTGCAAACCGCAGGTGTACAGATTGATTCAGCCTCTTCCTCCCACTCGCTTGCTGGGAGAAGGGTGTTTGACTGAGTGCCCGGAGGAAGCAGGTGCTGATTCCCAGGCTTCTCCAGTGGAAGCAATGCTAAAAATAGGCATCAGCCTCATTCTGCTGAATGTGGTAATGTTGGCATTCATAGCAGGGCCCAAATGGCATCAGGACTGTCCTGGAAAAATAGGCATGGGCTCCTTTAGGATAATTCTTTGGGCCTGGTAACTGAGAAGGGTAAGCCCAGCATGAGATAACTGGGAAATCCTTCCTGTCCTGTTAGGCTGGGGCTGAATTTTCCTTCAGTCTCTCCCTGTAGTGCTATTTTACAGTATTTGGAATGGGTTGTACCTCTTGCCACTGTGTTTTTCTGGTGGGAAAAGAGAAAAAAAATGCCCAAGCTCTGAGCACATGAATGGTTGTGCCACGTGACATTGGTTATACTGATTTAGTTTTCACCCTAATAAAACAAAAATAAATGGATTTTTTGGTGCTTCTTCCTATTTCCCTCCTCTCTTTTACAGACTGATAATATGTTTTTAGGAGTGTCCAAATACTGATTTTATGAACTCTAAAACTGAAGCACTGCAAGCAGCAGTAACCACTGTGCTGCTATTCAATGTACCTGCAAGGAGGGGCAAATACTGAATGTTTTTCCAGAATTCCAATATCCAGTACTTTTGCCACAAGGTGGCATCAATGACAGCGTATCAGACCTCGCAGGAATGACTTTTGCCCAATCAAGGTCTGCAAGGAGGCAATACACAAATCTATTACTTCCAAGCAACAATAGCCTGCCTTTAGTTCAAGGTCAACCTACCAAAAAGATCAGTTGAAACATACAGAATTGTTTCCCTAGAAGGGAGTGGCATGACAAGCTCTTCCTCGTTTCCAGAAGTGTAGGACCCTTGAGACATCTGGGCTTAAGAAGTCTGGTGATAAAAGAGTATTTGGAAGGCTTTGAGAAATAGGGTTGTTTTTAACAGGAGAGGGGAAACACAGTAGTTGAACAGTGATGATATAAAGAGAGGAAATGAGAAAATGACAGAGCAGTTAGTATTTGGCTTTTACTGTTTGCACAAGATTAGATGTCAAAAAAACCTGAGAGAGGCAAGGCAGGAGACACGACTGTGTTAAGTCATTACATAGTCTCAAAGCACCTCCATGAAAACTATGCATTGAAACAACTGTTTTTCCCATCAATGATGTTCTGAAGATGTGAGCTGGAAGAAAAAAGCCCCGGTCTCTTTTAGAGCCCTGGACAGATACTTGTGCAGATGATCAGTCATGAATTTTCATTTTAAAACAGACTAATAAGATGTTTGATTTAACAGCACGGTCTTGAGGTGGATTACTGGAGTGTGGATTGGAATTGATTGTACCTTTTAGTTATCTGTACGGCCAGCTGTGAATATGTTACTTCCTGGTGTACATATAACTATATTTTTTGACCACTAGAGGGTAGTGCCATTCCAAACAATTGTTCTTGGAGCGCTCCTGTAGGAGCTTTATTTTGTATTATGCCACAAGGAGATGAGAATACTAGATCCCGTATGTATAAGTTCAAACCCTTAATTTTGTAATTTGTAAAACTGAGTGTTCAAGCCTGAAATGTCTCTTAAAATTCACTTTACAACATCCAGGTTTTGGTACTAAATTAATTAGGCTCATCAGTTTCTTCTTCTTGGTGGCATTGGTGGCATTGGTGGCTCTGTCTCATGTATGCTCTCTCCTCCCTGAACAAGATTCTCTCATGCTCCTGCCTGCTCTGTACCAGGACATATATAATTTCCCTTTGGTCTGATATGTCCCATTTTCTTTTCCCCTCATTTCAGAATCCCTCCACATTCTTTTCTCCACGTTCCCTTCCATGCAAATAAGTCTTTGTACTTTCCTTCCTATTTGTCTGTATTCCTACTTTCCTTCTTTGCCCAAGCCCTTGTATTTCCTGCTTTTTCTGTATGCAGTTAACTATTCCTAGCTGTGTGTATGGTTTCAGCCCCTTTCCTTCCTTAAAATTCCTTCATCTACTTCCTTTTTCTATGGCAGGCTGAGTCATTCGGAGGGTATCAACATGCCAAGAATTCTTGGGTGGGTTTTGCAGGGGTGAAATTGGGCATTATCCTGCTGGAAAATGCTGGCAAACAGTTCCATCCACATTAATGTTAAGGAATAATTGCAGAGGAGCTGAATCTGTAGTTCAGGTAACAATATACCAGGGAATCTGTGTGCCCTGTTTTCTCTCTTGTGGTTCAGCTGGTTTCCCCCAAAATTAGTCTGACATTTAAAGGTGCCTTGGAAATACAGAAAGTAAAAGTAGTCATAGTGCCTCCAAACAGAAAATCCTTGTTGAGCAGGCCCTGGCAAGCTCAGGCACAGCTTCAGCACAGCTTTTCTTAACAAGCAGCTGTGGAGGTTTGGGACATTTCCCCTTTCTGGCTACATTTCACAGCAGTTGGATGCCAGAGGCAGGATTTGCACCAGAGGGCAGCTCTGGTGTGCAGAGAGAGATCCCGGTGCATGGGCAGTAGGGAAGAGCCAGGGATCACAGCAGCAGGAGAATTGCTCAGTGCACAGGAGTCTGAGCTCTTAGACAATACACCCAGGACTCTTTGATTTCAGGGCAAGAAATGCCACTGCCTGTGAGGGCTCTTGCCACGAGGACTTGGTGAGGGCATTGGCACAGATCAAAGTGTGGGAATTGTAGAGACTCTTTTTAAAGCTCTGCTGATACCAGCAAATTAAACAGCACCAGGGATGTTCCTGAGCACTGAACTCAGCTCTGTCTACTGATTCTCATAATCCTTACATGGTTTTAATCTCGGCCAATGAGCAGTATCCCAAAATATTCCAGGGTGTGGGTTAGGGGATACATTACAAATAGGCAAACAGTGCTTTCACAGACTTTTTTGGGCTTTCATAGACTGGACATTGGATCCCCTGTGCCAGCTGGCCTCAGGGGCAGAGACTGGTCCCAGACTTGTTTAATTTACTAATGTGAGTATAATCACAGTGACTAGGCCTGGCCACTGGACTGAAAATCTGTTTTTGCAAACCCTGTTTGGTTTAGACACCAGAAACTGAAGGGACCTTGCTTCCATCTGTTCCCCTTCTCTGCCCCCAAAGGTTACTGCCTCATACAAAATGGCCAGAAGGTTTATTTGCTCTGTGGTCATGACTGGCCACCTTGCACCTCTAGCACTGAGTTAGGAGACCACTGATTTTTGTTTTCTAATCATGCTATTCGCTTTGATGGGAAGGACTTTTTTTTTCCCCTGTAAGTATAAAAAGCAATGTTATTTTATGAGGTGAATCATGGACACAGGAAATCACTAAACCACCTGATGTTCATAATCTCTGAGGTAACAAGACCACTAAAGGCCCACTAAATCCATTCTAATCAAAAAAGATAAAAGTTTAAAAAGCTAAAAGTAGAGAAGAAGCTTCACATTTTAGAGGCTCTTGTTTTTCAAGGCCATTTCTCTTTTTTTGTTTGTTTTTTCCAACCCCTCTTCTGGATTATGTAATACAAAAATGATGCTTAGCTTTGCATTTCTTAAGTGTTGCTGTTAGCTGCCATAGCCCATTCATGACAGTGAAGTGACACTTGCTAACAAAATTGCACAGTGTGCAGTCCTTCATTTTTTGTTCCCATCATGTTGCTTTCCATCTGTTTGAAGCTTGTTCCAGAATCAAACTGATTGCCTTAAAACAAGGTCCTGTATTGAACAGGGAGTCCATCAAGTGAATGCTTGTTGTCTCAATATGTCTGCTACACCCAACTTTAAAAGAATTTTTAAGTTACTTTTGAACATACTTTACTTGATTATATGAGGTTACATAGAACCATATTTTAAGAACTGTAAATGCTGAAAAAACAGTAGAAGGCCCTGAGCTGAAATGACTAATTTTCAAGTATGTTTAGGACTACAATTTCCAAAAGAACCAACTTAAATCTCTGCTGCTGTTTAAAATGCATAGTATCATAGATCAACAAAAAAATCATTGTTTTGTTTTCTTTTTACCTGTGTTTTTTTCCAGGAAAAAGAAATGTGTAAGTGCAAAGCACAATGTTCTACTGAACTTGTAAAGAAAGATCCATTTCTGAATTGTGCTTGCTCTCACTAATACTTAGCTTTCTCTCTATGAAGTACCATGAAAACCAACAAATAAATTACCACTGTGATTTAGAGTAGCTCCAATGAATATTTTTGTACCAATACAGTTACTAGGGACTATATTGTCTCATGTAGCACTGAAATATATTTAGTATGTCTTTGTGTTTGCAAGGCTGGGTTAGAGGCTTGAAACACAGCAGTCTTTTCAACACTCTGTCTTTACACTCTTTGGAAACTTTTCAACCTGGTTCACACTCAGTTTTGTCTTTCTCCTTTAAGTATCTGGGTTGTGAGTGGCATTCACTGTACTGTGAGCAGGAGGGCCTGTGCTAGTAGTGCTCCCTTTTGCACTTGTTACCAAAGCACCTTGGATTCGAGTTTGATTGTAGGTAAACTGTGTATTCAAGTGTAAATCATCTCTCTGTATGATGTTGGTGCACACCTGCCAAGCGTCCTTCTGAACCACTAATCAGAAATCACATTCCCTCCACATGTATGAAAGCATTTATCAAAAAAGGTGTTAGCAAGCGTGCCAGAAGTTTCTTTGTGGGATAGAAGGGAGCTCTTTTGTTCTCCCTCTCTCAATTGTTACTGACAATGACTCATGTGTTGCTTACAACCTTGAAAATACAATAGCAGTAGTTCAGAAAGCAAAAGGGAGCTCTGCTTTTCTTTATGAACAGGTGATGAAAGATTTTGAGAGAAGGAGGCAGCCCATCTTAGAAGGATTTGAACCAGACAGCTACAGTAGCAAGCTTGACCAAAGGTGATTGGAGAACCAGATATAAAGGGAACAATCACAACTTGCAGTTGGCTCTGATGTTGTCTGCCTCTGGTGCCAAAGGAAAGATTGTGGAACTGTGGAAAAGGAGCATGACTGATATATGCCTGTTTTTGTGTTTGCACCTTCACCTTGAGCTGTACCATGCCCATGTCCATTGTGGTTTCCTTCAGAGAGAGCATTTTGTAAGCTTGTCTTTGTTGGAATTGCTTTTGATAAGGTGTGCTTGTTCATTGTCTGCTCCTGATGCCATGAAGCTGAAGCAAAGGCGAACTTCAGTGTCAGACAGGAAGATCATTTTGAGTGAGTGACTAGTGAAGTTGTTGCTTCTAGTACTAGGAGACATCTCATGCCTGTTTATCATTGCATTCACATAATTGCTTTGAAAGTTTAATAAGATCAAAGCCTTGTTAACACAACTGGGTTTCTTTCAATTCACTCAAGCAGATATAGTATTTTTTTCTATGGGGGATTATTTTGTTTGCTTATGTTTTATATTTAAATCCATGTAATTTTTTTGCAGCATAAGAAGCATTGAGTGGTATTCCTTCCATAAAGAAATCATAACTCATTTGTGAGAGATGAGGTCATCTGGTTGCAAAGCATGCATGCTAGTCAAGAGATGTGCAGTCTAATCCTTATTGCATAACCATGTGTTGTGGACTTGTTTTGAATCCAGCTGAGCCTGTCTGCAGCCTTCTACTTGTCAACTGTCACCGTCAACACTTGGCTGTATGGATCATCATTGCCAAGTGGCATGCAGTCACATCTCAGATGGGATCTCTATCCCTCATGTAATACAATTAATTAGAAACAACAGTGATACTGGAATATTACATGAGCATTAAAAAGTGTGTTTCACAGCACTATTACAAGATGCAGTGAAACATTGCTCATTTTACTGGGCAGTAAATCAACAGATTGTTAAATGCCTTGGCTGAGATGACAGGAAGGCTGTGGATAATGTGGAGCCTCTTGACTACCAGGTTTTAACCTTAATCACAAAATCAAAGTATTGGCACTCTTGACAGATACTCCCTCCAGCCACCAGTTATTGGTAAACCCAAGAACCGTGACACCAGAAAGTGTAACAGATTTCCCGTGTGTAGAGCACACAATCTTGCTCAGGGGACTGGCTATGATTTTGCTGGGTTTTCTTTATCTTCAACTGCTCCTACTCAAGTGTTCTGGGCCTAAAAATTGAGCAATGGGTTTGCTATTTGCTGTGGACATGCTGGGCCCAATCTGAATCAAATGGAGCTTTGAAAGTTTTAATGAGGTGAGATGAGGACACTGATTATCAAGAGACCCTTTTTCCTCAGTAAGATGTTAGACATCATACTTCAAGACAGATAATAAGATGTTACTTGAAGGGTAACACTGAGACAGAAGATCTTAGAAACGAGTACTGTGTTAAGCCTGCTGCTTCTCAGATATTCTACCTTTGAGTTTTGACCTATGAGTTTTGACCTATGAGTTTTCTATGAGTTTTGACCTGTTGAAGGGTGCCACATTGAAGTCTCTCAAGCCTGAACTTCCATGTCACCTGGGGTCAATTCAGCCAGTGCATAACCACAGACAACTGCTAATTTTCTGTAATGCCACTGGTTTCCCAGAATTGAAGCTTTTGTTATAAACACTCATTTTCTCCCACCTTCTTTGATTTCTAGCCTGCAGGATTTCAAAAAACAATTCAATATGTGACTGAAATGAGTTTCCAGAATTCTTAGGGAAAAATAGTCCTGAGAACCATGAACAGATGCCTTTCTTCTCAGTAGATAACATTTCTGAACTTAACAAATGAAATCGTTTTAGTTACCATATTATCGAGGAATTTGAGTGAAGTGCCATAACAATTTCCCAGTCCACCTAGGGGCCAAGTAACCATGAAAAACTACACTTTTAAAGTTTATAGAAAAAGCAACAACTGTGCTAACTGCTTAGATAACCACTTGGATCTAATAAAGAGAAATGTTTTTATAGGCATGTCAAGAGAACAGTGATACAATACAAACAAAAACCTATAAAAGCAATAAATTAACAATATTTTCAGGGCTAATTTTCAGGCAAGAGAAAATTTACTAATTAAATTTAGCAATGACATAAAATTGGAAGACAAAATCAAAACAAAGAAGAATTGGAACATCATGTAGGAAGCCTGCATAACCTTGAGGACTGGAGTAATAGAAGTCATATGGTCATGTACTGGGGACTAAGGAAAAAAATCTGATAGAAGACAGGAGATTTGCAGAAAGAGTAGAGGTAAAACATCTGGATTCAGTTGTCAGCTACCAGTGTACTGTGGACCAGCTGTAAGATGTGCCTAGATGAAGGCAAATGAAATCTTGAAAAGTCTTTTGTTGCTGTTTCAGAATACCTGGAAGAAGCTAAAGCTCCACAGAAAGATGACCTGTTCAATGTAAAAAACAATATTGACACAAGAACAAATGGAAAGATGTGTGAAATGTGAAGTAGGCAATCATTGCTAAGCCAGAAACCAAACACATTTATTTTCAGCTTTGATTCACATGCTTGTAGTAGCAGAGAACACAAATTCATGATTCAAGGATTCCTTTCCAGTCATGTTATCAGTTATGTTCTGAGAATCACAGCTGAAAAATGTGCAGGCTCATTTACTGTCAGTAGTACCTCTCCTTGCTAATATACAACAACCTCCAAGAAACCTGGGAAATAATCTTAAAGAAAAGCCAAAGTCAAGTTAGCAGTTACATCAGGGTTCATTAGGCTGTGCCAGAGCACCACTGACCCTGCACAGTTTGTCTAAACAATAAATATAAACAGGAAGAGGAGTTTTAATTGAGCGGAGGATCAAACAGACGATTTCAGTAATGCAATGTCTCTCCCAGTCTGCTCTCAGGAGATTCTTCAGCCCAAACTCTGAAAAGTGAAGTTGGACCCAAATCCCACAGGGGAAAACTGACTGGCATATAAGAGCAAAACTGAAACTGAAGGTCAGGAAAGTGAGAAAGACATGTTTACTTTCAAAAGTAAATATACCTTAAAAAGACAAAGCCTGAGCCTTTCTCAATGAGCTAAGGCTTAAAAGAAATCTTGGTTATGTAGGATTCTGCATCAATGTTTGCAAATGTGCTCACTCCAGACCAATCCCATAATCTCCAACTGGTAATCCACCAATAACAAGGATAATCAATGCTTAAGATTTCAAGACACACACTTAGGATGAGCCAGGGAACTAGACGTGGTAATGATACATGGAAATTGAATCCTACTGGTTCTAATGAAAAGGGAGTATGGAGAAAAAGAAAGGTAGCCTTTTGTATGCTAAAGGATGCAATGCATTTAAAACAAAACATATTCAAAACATAATAATTTGCTGCATGGATCCCATTGGGTGAAACATTTAATTAGAATGTGTGAAAACCTAATTCCCTCCATGTTTACAATTTGAGATAAATCTACTGAACTGATATTAAGAGTCAGTAGACCATAACTGCAAATTTCTTCAGAAATGTGACTGATATCTTACCAGGGTAATCACAGCTCATATGGAGACCACAAAAAAGCATAACTTGCAAAAATATAATCTATTTCCTTTAATGACTTGTAATGGGGCCTCTGTTTGAGACTATTTAGTTTTAATTAACTCTAATGCTTTTCAGCCAGGGGTCTGTTTTGGGCTGACTCATCCCTACCTCTCCCTGAAATTTCAGACAGAGATATTTAGTCATTTCCCAGTATGAAAAGAGAGGAATAAGTTGGTTTTTGGTGTTAAAATATCTTAGAAGCCCAGATGCTTTTGTGGTGTAGTTTTTTTGTTGTTTGTTGGATTTTGGGTTGTTTCTTTCTTTTTTTTTTTTTTTTTATTTGTTTAGCAAGAGGATGGGCTATGTGTCAGGTCTGCACTTCTTGTGCCTGTGAAAATTGACCTAAATTTGGCCAAGTCAGGAGCCTTCAAAAAAGAATCTCACTTCTCATGTTCTGGGGAGTTGTGCTAAACTTCAACAGTAAAATAAAACAGTGGGTGGGAGAATGACAGAGGCTGGATGAGATGATGGGAGAGAGGGGACATAAACAGGAAACTAGGACTGGCCTTATGAAGGTGTTGGATTGGCTGTGGGGGAGTAGAGAGAGATTTACCTAAACAGTTTGATGTGTGTGGGGACAAATATATTGGACCAACAAAACAGAAATGACAGGATGTATGGGAAGTGAGAAACTGAGACTGAGCAAGAGATGTTCCCTATAGCACTGGAGAGATTAACTCCTCCATCTTCTAGGATATTATAAAAATAAGAAAGAAATGCTGAGGTTCTATCATGATGAAAATCAGAGAAAATTATACAATAAAGTAATATTTTCCCTCTTCAGTTTTGGCCAGCTTACAGTGAATAAGACTTTGGAACATGCAAGAAATTGGGGGGAAAAAAGGAATTGAGCTGCTGTTGCTTTAAAAGGTGGATTACTGACATATCTATGAGATATCTAAATTATGGTTTTGTAAATTCATTGTGGTAAGCTTTGTATTTCCAAAGAAGACTCAGCTTACTTAAGACTCAGATTGCATAAACTTGGTGCCTAAAGACAAATGACATCAATCTCCTCTTGAGCGAGTGTTCTTTTTTGAACCAAATGAGGAAGCTGGGACCTGTGGAATAACAGCACCAACTCAGGTAATTAAAATTCACCATAAGGAATATACTCAAAGGGCAATAATTAAGGTGGTGCAGCTGACGTTCACTTTGGCATTTTGACGCCTTCAAATGCTTAGATTTGCAAATTTCAGAAGTGTTCTTTCAGCCTCCTTTTTGTGCGTTTAATTAACATTGTGTATTGTTTGTATGGAGGTAGAGCCTGGAAGCCCTAGGCAAGGATTCCAAGGCTTTGCAGTCACAAGACGGAATAGCTGTCAGAAGCCCAGATTTTTCAGTCACTACTGTCTTGGACTACATTTGAAAAATTGAGATGTATGAGCTTTGGAGCTGGGAGCACAAATAGCAGTGTGTAGTCCCTGATTTGTCTATTTAGACTGTGTGCTTTTTCGAACTGGAGACATGTTCTCTTTGCATAATCTCTTCTGTCCTTTGTTACCACTGTAGAAGTCTAAATTCTGTGCTGATAAAGATGGTTAGTAATAATTTGTACTATAAAACGTTTTAAAATCCTTAAGCCTCACTGCTTAGAGCTCCCCAGCTGAATGTTGCAGGCTGAGTGCTGTTAACAAACAATAGAGATTGTAATTTTGTTTCGTTGTAAGAGCTTGTGGTTTTGAAGACATCCATTCTTCTTTTCCTTCCCACAGAGCTCAAAGTGACTTGGGCATGCAGTAGTGACTGTGAAAGTTTCTGGCTTCCATGCATTTCTTACAGTATTAGATAAGCTGCTTAGTTTTGTAGCACATGAACCAGGTAGAATTGTCTTCCTTGAAAATGCTTCAGTGAGTGTCACTCCTTGCCTCAGGCAGGCAGGCAGGCTGTCAGGGACAGTCTGTCTGTCTTGCTCTTCATCCAGCAGTCCCCTCTGACTGAGCTGTGGGAATTGGGCTTTGTCAGGTCAGGGAACTTGTCTGAGGAGCTCAGTCCCTGTGGATGCCAGCCATCGTTCTGCTCCAGCTTTCTTTGGGTCTCTCTTGGAGGTCAGTGCATTCTTTGGCTGCTGTGTCTCACCTTTCTTCTTTAAACTTATTTGGTATGTTTAATACAGGGAGGTTTTGTGATACGCTTTGCTTTCTGCAGCATCCTAGAAACCTGGATAAAAGATTTGGTGAAAAGGAAAAACAGATAACAGTAGGCTAAATACGTTGTGATTTGATTGCATGGAAGTCTGTAGACTTACACCTGGAAGGACTATGTGGCAAATGTGTGACTGACAGGACAATTTGGCTCAGATTGCAGGCATGTGGATGAACTGCAGGATCAAAACTTTCCATTCCAATTGGAATAATAAGAAAAGTCATCTCATGTGCTCAGACAAACATCAGTTTCATCAGCTGCCTTCTCTTGATCTGCAGTAAGTACCAGTGATCACACTTTGTATGATTACTTTGTTAGACAAGGGAGAAGTGCTGGTGTAGATGTTCCTAATGACGTCCCTCTCTGCCACAGAAGGTGACACCACAGCAAACAAAAATAGTGGGCATAGCTAACAAAACAGTTCCCTTGCAATCAAAGTGTAAATAACACTTTGACATTATGACTTCATTGCTATATAATACTTTCTTTGGAATTGCATTGCAAGCAAAAAGGCAAATTAGTTTAAAGAAAGCCCAAATCTCTGTGGAGCAGAGGTCTCAAGTGTGCTATTTCTTCATTGGCCATCTTGCAGAGCAACCAGCAAACTGCAGCTTAGCCTGTAAGCCTCTCAGGAGAACTAATCTGGCCTTGATGGAAGCAGAGGCTTGACAACAAATCTGGAGAATTTAGAAACAAGTGGAGATCAGGTAAGAAGTAAAAGGAGTTAACCAAAATAGATAGTATCACAACAAGAGTATCTTTATTTTGTGAAATAACTGATTTTTGACAAGGAAAATGGGATCTCTTGAAACTTCAGTGAAGTAGTTGGTGTGTTGCCACAAAGATAACTGAGCTAAACAGGTGAAAGTGAGGATTAGGGCAAGAAAGGTGACATAAACAGGTGAGGTCAAAGTTTCCTACTTATTTGGGATTTTGCATGATTGCATCCTGAGAGCCCGTTAAACTGGTTGTTTTGTGCCATATTTTCTATGTTAAACTAACAGGTCATGAAGGACTCATGGAAAATATGCAGGTAAACAGCAAAAGGGGTGAGCCCCGCTCTGGTTTTGCCAAGCTCTGTCTGGGTTGACAACTAGCAGCTGTCACTGCATGTGTGTAGGCTGTGCACGGAGGTTTTTGGCTTATTTGGATGTATAAAATTGTACATGACTGTGTGCTTGACATGGTAAGTCCTGGGCAATTCTGCTCTGTGGTTTACTGTCTGTAAACCTACAAAACATTTTTTATACTATTTTATAAAGTAGACCTAGACTTAATTAACTGGTTTTGGAAATAGTTTGCAGAGTGGGCTTGAAAGGGAAATCTCTCATTCCTCACACCTTGCAAAGCAATGATTTCAGCTGCATTTCTGCTCACGCTGGATAGCTTCAAATAATTGTGCTGTTAAAAAAACAAACCAAAACAGACCTAGAAGGTTGGAGAAGGGGAACACTTTGGAAGTAGAGAACTTGCCATATAGGTTTTGAGGACTTGGGTTGCTTGCTGAGCTGATTTATTTTTTAAAAGCACTTAAGGTAATGCATTTCAGTTTATTTTCCCTTATGAAGTAAGCCTTGTAACCTGCTGTTTTTGTGATCTTCTCAGCCATCAAATTACCTTCCATGGTTTGGGAAAGAAAACCAGGAAAAGATATAGGCACTGGCCATCTCTGATTGGAATTTGTTTAATAATAGCAACCTGCTTACTTCTTTTTCACGTTTCAACACAAATCTTCAGTTCTAGATTTACTTATTAAGCCTGAAGACCATCTGCTGAAGGAAATTTAGCTCCTTTAGTAGGAAGGAACCACATGCAATTCCTACCTAGACTAACAAAAGCTGAAGTGGACTTACTAGTGGTTTGCATATAGTAGCATATAAGCTGAAAAGAATTTTTTTAATAGCTTTAATTTGTATATATACATGGTGCAGGACAAAACAGAGGTGATGAACTCTTGTTATCCTACTCCCTGGCATGACATAAATGACTATCAAGGATACTGAGCAGAGGAGGATTTGGCCCACTCAGCTTATTAGGTTGTTTTCCTGGGTGTATTTTCAGTGCTTGTTTGTTACAGAGATTAGTCATGTATCTGCAATGTTGGATGGTTTTCCTCCATTTCTACAAGAGGATGTGCTGCTCCCAGTGGAAATAAATAAATAAGCACAGTAATTCCTGCTCTTTGCAGTACCAGTGGGTGGTTTGGATGTGTGTGTGTGTCATGCTGGAGCTGTGAGTTCAGGCTTGGCAAATTATTACTGGATCATTTAGGTTGGAAATGATTACTCATAAATATTGTTATGGTGGTGCCTACAAGCCATGGCCTTGCCATTGTGGGTGCTGATAAAAAACATCAGATGGAGGCCTTGATCTTGGTCTGTATAAGACATGATCCAAGTATGATTTTCACATATGGACATTTAATGGGATTTTAATGACTGTACAGCCTAGGCTGGGTGAATGTTTTGTCTGCTTTGTTTTTAAAACTGAAATGCATCAGCCAAAGATTGTGGCATCCCTGTGACTGTGCAGATTATACCCAGGCTAAGAGCAGAAGAAACAGGCTATCTGTTTGCTGGCTTTTTCTGTTCATGAAGAAACATGACAACACAATGAAAAAATTAGGATGATTAATAAAACAAACAGCATTTCCAGCATACCGATTGCTTCTTTGTGGCTGAGCATGATGGCACCATTCTTATCTTAAATTTTATTATGGAGGCTGCAGTGCTGTTCTTGTGTATGTTGTGTAGTTCTTCTTGCTAAAGGAAAGCATGGGAGAAAGCATACCTGTGCTTGAGGGAGTTCCAACCTGATTAATAGCATATGATATATGGTGATACCTGGTACCCCATTGCTCCAGATACACCACTATGCCCTGCCCAAGGGCATTCAGTGCAGCTGGAGATGCTGCAGGTCCTAGAGAGAAACTTCTTTGATCCATTTGAACAAGAAAATGTAAGCACCATGCCACAGATATGATCTTTCTGTGAATGTAATTTATTGAATTTGTTTATTCTGGTGGCGTTCTCCGGCAGGAGTATCTAAGGATCAAAATATTAATTTTGAAGCATTATTTTATTGGAATTTAGGTGTATAGGTTCAAAAGCATTGTCCTTCAAAATCATCAGCCCAAGAGATTTCTTTCTGGATGGCAAAGTTTCTTGCTCTCTGAATTTTTCTTGGCGAGCAGTTCAGCTTCTGTGTTGCTCTTAATTCTACCCATGATGCTCAAGGCATTCCTTTATCTGCATCCACTGAGGGTTGTGATCTGGAAGCTGTGCCCCAGGCACACCTGCCTCACAGGGGACAGCACTGACCTGAACAGACATCACAGCACTCACAGTCCCATCAGGAAACAAGTAAATAAATAACCACAGCATTGCAGTAAAGTAGTCAAGATAGCTTGGACCAAGACTAGATGTCCCTTTTCCCTGGGGTGTCTTCTAACCTTTATGCTCCTTCTTTTTGGCAGAGTAATTTCTAAATAGTTTGTTGCACTATGACAAAATTCCTGTAGCAATTTTTCTTGTGATTATTTCCTTGGGCACTTTTATGCTTTTTCGCAATTCTACTTTAATCTTCGCTTCAGGCACTGCTGGGTACACTCTGGTGATTATTGCTGTGGCACTTTAAGATGTGTCTGCTTGTTCTGCCCCTCTGGTGTGGGGTACTGCTTCACCTCACAGCTGTTAGAATGAGCAGGTGCTGAGGCTTCTGCCTGATGACAAAACCAAACCAGTAGACAGTTGATAAAGATGCATCTGAATTAAGACACTTGGTTTTGGAGAAAAGCAGGCAAAATGTAGGCACACATTTCCTTCTGCTGACTTTGGTGGAGGGATGAGGGCACCCTCAGCAAGTCTGCAGATGACACAAAGATGTGTGGTGCAGCTGATGCACCTGGAGGATGGGATGGCATCCAGAGGGACATGGACAAGCTCAAGAAGTGGGTCTGTGGGAACTTCTTGAGGTTAAAAAAGGCCAAGTGCAAGATTCTTCATATGAATTGGGCAGCTCCTGGTATCAATACAGACTGGAGAATGAATGGATTGATTGCAGCTCTGAGAAAAAGACTTGGGAGTGCTGGTGGATGAGAGGCTGGACATGACCTGACAATACTCACAGCCCAGCTGTGTCCTAGGCTGTATCCAAAGCAGTAAAGGCAGCAGGGCGAGGGAGGGGATTCTGGCCCTCTGCTCTAGTGAAACCCCACCTGGAGTATTGAATCCAGCTCTGGGGTCTTCAGCATGGAGGGGACATGGATCTGACTAGCGCTGCAAAAATTATCAGGAGGTTGGAGCACCTCTGCTTTGGAGACAGGCTAAGAGAGTTGGGGTTGTTCAGCCTGGAGGTGAGAAGGCTCTGGGAAGACCTTCCAGTCTCCTGGAGGGGCATCTTCCAGTGCCTAAAGGGGCTACAAGAGAGCTGGAGAGGGACTTTTGACAAGGGCATGAAGTCAGAGGACAAGAGAAAATGGCTTTAGACTGAAAGAGGCTACATTTAGATTAGATACCAGGGAGAAATTCTTCCCTGTGAGGGAGGTGAGGCACCCATCACACATTGCCCAGGAAGCTGTGGCTGCCCCATCACTGGAAGTGTTCAAAGCCAGGTTGGATGGGGCTTTGACCAGCTGGGTCTAGTAGAAGGTGTCCCTGCCCATGGTAGGGGGCTGGAACAAGATAAGCTTTAAGGTCACTTCCAAGTCAAACCATTCTGTGATTCTATGGGAGCTCCAGCCTGAGGTACCAGCTAACAGCTGCAGAATGGAAATGTCTTAAACTGATGCAGCTGTTGCTAAGTGACTGAGCCAAATATAGCATTTTAGTTTAGCACTTTAATTTAGCAAATTTCATGCATTAATATAGCATACAGGTGTTAATTTATTACATTAGCTATAAATATGTTTATGGGGTTTTTTTTCACTTTGCATTTGAGACTGTCTAGCAATAATGAGAGGAAATAAATTGAAAATTAATTTGTCTGGTTTCACCATTCTTTCTTAGCTGATCCTGTAGTATGGTTTGCATCTTGCCTTCTGATTCCTTAATTGCAGTTTGCACTTGAGAAAACCATCTAATACTTGAATTGCAAGCTAGCCTCAGTTAGAAGCAAATGACATAAATATTTGGGAAACCAATCAGGAAGCATTCAAATCTTCCTTGGTGACGTGCCTCCTTTAGTTGTACAGCTTGCCTCCTTCTGGATGGCAAACGTCAGCGTTAAGATTAGCCTGGCACTGTGAAAGTGCTTACTTGGCATTTCATCACCAGAGCGAGCACTGCTGGATTTGTGATGCTGCTCCTCTGCCAACGTCAAACGGGTTTAGGCACAGCAGCCCTCACATGTTCATGCTGAAACCTGGTCGGCTCTGAAACAGCGTGTTAAAACTAGAGCCAACAGTTTGATGTACAGCTGAGAACTCAGAGACTGAGACAGACACCTTGCAACTGGATACCCATGAGAATTAAAGAGCTGAACTGAAAGAGATTAAGCAGCTCTTTGTACATTCTCCCCTGCGAAGCGTAAAGAACTGAGAGCTTCATTGTTTTGTAACCACTTGTAAACTAAAGGGGGAAAATAATTACTTCAGCATTGGCTTCTTATGGATATGGTTTTATGGAATATGGTTTTATGGAAAGTGGTCTTCCCAGAAATCTAGCCACACAGGCAAAATAAGAAATCCTTAATACACAGATTTCACAACAGAGCATTGACCATCCTGAAGTTTAAATGTTCCCAAACCTGGTTTCCCTTCAGCAAGTAGCTTTGCCCTTCTGTTTCAAACACAGTCTGCATACATCGGCAGTTAACTCACTTTCTGCACTATTTTTTGAAAATTATTTACCTTGGACCTCAAGACCCTTTTTCTCTAGACAGCCATTTGCACTTTCATCACTGTGTGTGATAAAGGCCACTGTCACCAGAGAGCCAGTTTCAGGATCACAGTTTCCTGCAGGGCTGCTCTCTGCAACGCAAAGCCTGTGGACAGAGGCTGCCAATTGCAAATGGCAATATCAAATGTTTCTTCCCTATAGTTCACCTGCCTGCTGAAGATTAGTTCTCTGTATGACTGCAGGCCCACATCCCTTCTACAAGGTTTATATTTGCTGCAATTGGAAGCTTTCAGAGGCAGCTTAAAGGATTGATTTTGTCTGAGAGCAGAAATGGGAAGTAGGAACTCTTGAATTCAAAAAGCATTATTGCAGCAGTTTTGCTGCAGAGCCTGAGGCTCTGGATTGAGCTCTTACCTAATTTTCCCCATCTGCAATACAGCTCCTAGGATGGTTTGGTGATTAATTTATGCTGATGAAGTTAATTACTTGCTAAGTATGTAATAATTTGATGAGAATCTCTGCATATCCCGGAAAATGTGGTAAAAAGAAAGGCAAAATAGCCATCCCAAAACCTCTTAATTAACAAACTGAAACAAGATCGTGAGATTCAGGATAGAAACCTCATCAGAGATCTTATGGCCAATTACAGCCAGTGCAACTTGACATCCCTCTGATTGCAGAGGCAACTTGACAGGAATGTAAAGTTAGAGGTTGGTATGTTCCTGAAACCTCAGTTTTGTCCTGGCAATTTTGCAAGACCTATGTGATATGCTGAGGCAGCCACTGAAAAAGCTCAGGGGGTTGTATGTTGTTATTTAGCAGTTCCTGCAGGTATCTACAAGGAATCAATAGGAAAGGATTATGCAATAAAATAATTTATTAAGCTTTCCTGTGTCCTGCAGAACAATCCACGACTCATCAGCAATTTGGACAGCACTGAGATGTACATCATATCAAAGGAATTCTGCAGGGCCAGCTCTCTTGGCAGGCTTGTTGTGATCTATATCTCTAGTGTAACTCTGGTTATAGTGTGACCAACCAGTGTAATTAAATTATCAGTATCACTGTCCTCAGCCAAATTGCCCCGAGCTTGTATAGCTCCCTCTATTGGCTTAGTTATCACAGTCACTGCAAAATGCGTGTTCCATCTCTCCAGTTTTTTGATGAGTTAATAACTTGAATTATCTTGCTGTTTCTATGATATTTTGTCTGCTCCAGGTCAGTTCAGATTATGTTGCTGAAGATCTTTACTTTGCACTTTAATAAAATTTTACTGCACTGATGTTTGAAGCTGCCATGAAATCTCAAATTCAATGCAGTTTTTCCAAAATATTTGAAGTGAGCTTCTCTATAATCTTTCTGCTGTGATCCACTTGGGTCCTCTTGGACACAATGCAAATAGGTAGAAGTGAAGGACAGAGGTTTCACATTTTCAAAGCTTGCTTGTGAAACATCCAAAATGCCCAGAGACACCATGTCTGTCAGGGCTCTGCAGTTTTTGGTTGCTATTCATGTAACCCAGTGAGGCAGAAGAGCAGAGATAAGGGAAAGAACAGGGGAAGATTCCTCTCTGCAGTTTATTCTCCAGGGTTTTATTCAGTCCAGTTTTAAATGGCTCAAGCTACTGAAGTGATTCAAGCTATGACATTTTGGCAGGGTGTGAAACAAAATCTGGCAGAGGTGCTATGACTGAAGGGCTGGTTTTGTACTCTGAAATGTGTGTCAAATCTTTCACTGGCTCCAGTTAAAACAGAATCAGCTCTTCAGAGTCATTCAATTTGAATAAGCTCAGCAAAACCCGCGAAAGAATCTACTTTTGTGGTGCCATTACGCTCTTACAATCTCTCAGCCTCACCCTCCTCTATTTACAGTGTCCTCCCATGCAACTATGACTTTCTGCACAGAAAAATGAGCTGCTTTTGTTAGGTTTTGAGTAATAAATAACCGTGGATTAGTAGTCTCTGTCTGATGTCTCATTCAGACTGTCTTTTGCATTACCTAGCTATGTTTTTAAGCCCTGACACTGAAAGTGAAAACTCTCACGAGGCATTCTTTAAAAAGTCAATAAAGAGAGGAAAAACAAATTGATTTTAAAATTATCTTTATTGTTACTTTCCTTGTATGGTAGCCCAATAAACTTGAGGAGTCCCTAACAAAAGGTAAATTTAGCGCACTCTTCTTTTTCCACACTTCCGGAATTCTGTCCCCTTGATGTTATGCTTTCTTTTTTATTTCTCCCCACTTATAGGTAAAACAAAACAAAAATAGCATAGTTCAGAATAATTTGGATTGGTTCAAGTTTCAGTAGTGTATTCTTGTTTTCTTACTGGTTCAGCAGGAGTAGTTGAGCACAAGAAATGCGTAAATCTATTTCTACTGTGTTCTTCCACATTCTCATAGAGGAGGATTTTTCTCATCATAAACCACAATAAAATGAATGGAAAAGTGATTCTGAGTGTTTGTTATAAAACCATTGCAATTCTGTAAGCTGAATCCTGAAAGGAAAACCTGTCATAGACTTGTCTGCTGGGAAATCTGTTCTAGGTAGCAAGTTTACATTTTGGGCAGTATTGAGTTATTTTTTTCTGATTTCTTTATATTAAGGAGAGAAAATTAGAGTCATGGTTCTGGGACAGTGCAGAGAACCAGTTCACACCTGAGGCCAGGACAGTCACCCAGACAGTTCTAAGAGGGCTGTGCCACACAGCATCACAGGCCAGGACCTTGTACTGCTGGCTGAAGGAGAGCCAGCAGCCATAGATTGTTTTGTGATTTCTGCAGGTATTCTGTCACTTGGGAGCCAGGCTCTCATGTGCTTTAGATGTTTGCCTGTCTGCCATTACTATGCTACTTTCCACACTTCCTTCATTGGCAGCAATTCCTTCATGCTCCAAAGGCCCAAGTGAATGAGCAGTGTTTACAACCTCCCCCTTCCCTCCCCTCCCTCTCAGTAGTGCCCCTCTTGCTCTCCCTGGGAGCCTCGTTCTTTGTCTGCTGCTGCCTGTGTTTTGTAAAGCAGAGCTGCTGCCATGATTCTTCACTACAAAAGTGGTGAAGCACTGGAATGGGATGCCCAGAGAAGCAGTGGATGCCCCATCCCTTGGAAGTGTTTGAGGCCAGGTTGGATGGGGCTCGAGCGACCTGGTCTAGTGGAAGGTATCCCTATCCATGGCAGGAGAGTTGGGAGAAAATGGTCTTTAAGGTCCCTTCCCACCCTAACCATTCTGGGATAATTTCCAGTCAAGATGGGACATGGATCCCTAAAAGAGTGTCTAGACTGTTTTCACATTCAGCCTTAGGTTGGCTGGTGAGATCAGGGAGGAAAAGGACTTTCAAAGTGAGGTGAATGATTAAATAAGGCTGAGAGGTGGAAGGAAGGGGAAAGGAGAGGAAGTAGGAATAAGTAGATGTTTCTTAATACAGCTGGAGAAGAATAGGGAAAGGCAGGGATAGGTCTTTTTTAGACTGCAGGCAGAGGGAAGTTTGATGTAGGGAACCATAGCTATGACTGCAGTTGGGAGATTGAAAGACAAAATTCTGAACCAAATTCCTGGTTTTGGAGCACATCAGTACTGTTTTTAATATCTGGAAACAGGCTCTTCTGTTACGGCACTCATCTCCACAGATTATTGCAAGATGTGGGATTTACACATAAATGGTCAGCCTGTGGTGTGAATTCTTATAGCTCCAGTGACTGACCCAGTGTGTTTGACGTTTATACCTTCACCCACAATGAAGAGCTCACAGCATTTAAATATGTTTTTTACCTAAGATTACCAGTGCCTAGTGATATATTTCCAAAATCCAAACTATGAAGATTATTGAGAGAACATACAAAACCTAAGCCAAAGCCATGATCCTGTACAGCTCCAAAGAAACTCACAGCACAGTGTAAAACTCCCCCCTTGCTTTTAAGCTTGAATTAGCAGCATGCCTCAAAACTCAGATATATGTGCTTAAATTCAGCTGTTAGCTAATGAATCAAAGACTGACCTCACTGTTAAGCCATTGCCCATCTGTATTTTATGACTTCCAGAGATACTCAAGGCTTCCAGAATCAAACAGTCATTTGTGGCTTCCCTAGTATTCCCCAACTTGCTGACTGCTCACCAAAGCACTGAGTGCTCTTAGCTGTCTCTGTGCAATTTCCTGGCTAAAGGAGATCTGGAATGTAAAAGTGTATTCATCACCAGAGGTTTTGCAAGATTCCAGGACTTCAATGAAGCGGTAAGAGATTATTTAAAATTGGAATGGCATGAAAGTTCCTCTGAGTTTTCAACCAACTATAGGGTAACTTAACCAACAAGTAAGTAACCCATAAGAAGAAGCAGAATTATTTGGGCTTTAAGCATCCAAAAAAACCAAAACAAAACAAACCCAGACAAAAACAAACAAACAAAAAAACCCCCCACCAAGTTGTAATAACTGTTATAACTGTACCAGACAGATCCTGACCCTTTACTGCGAGCCTCTCAGTACAGAAATGGAGGACTAAGTGGCAAGTGGGAACATGTAGACTATGATGCCTTAACCATTTATCCAGAGCGAAACAACTGCATAGAGTCAAATACTGAGAAATGTTTTTGCATAAGCTGGATTTTCGACTTCAGTGCTAAGATCAAGAAGTGTAACCCAGAGCCAGCTTTACTAAGATGATGACCCTGCTTCTTACTCCTGTATTTGAAATCATTCTAGGGCAGAGAAATCATAGCAAACCTTTCTACAGGATGGTAGGAGGTGCACGTCCATGTTAAATATGCATCAGAGGTAATGTGCTATTTGTATACATTTTGGAAATGATTTTAACTTCTGTTGTGATGGGTATTACATACCATCTAACATCAGGATATTTAAGATAGGAACCAGATGCTACTCTGTGCTAGTCAGGTGTTCTGGCCCTTTTCTATTTTTTACTTTGCTTTTCTGGCACGAAAACTCCCTAAAATTTACTGAGGAAATGAAAGATTGTTGCTGTCGTGCTTTTGTGTGTTTGTTTAGCAAAAACATTTGTGCATCATAAATTTGTGTCCAGAAACACATTCCTTACTGCTTTAGTGTACTGCATAATCTGGACAAAATGAAAAGGAAATAGTTGTGATTTGAAAGTGCTTTACATACATTTTGCAGAGCTGTAGAAACTTACATGATATGTAGGGCAGTGATGAATCATAGTCTCTCTTCTTCTTCACTTCACACCACTATAACATTACTTTGCTGGATTGACTTCTGATTTACTGGGTGAGAAACCTCCAGGCAGTACTGTGCTGCCCCACCATCACCTTCAGTTTTGCTTGCTGGTGCTTGCTGTTTCTTCGTCTTCACAATATGATATTTAGCTGAGGAACTTAGTAATTTTGTGTTGTATGACTCAATTTTTCTTTTTGTCTTTTTCCTTTCCCTGCTACTAAAATCTAGAGATCTCTAATTAGTTTTCAAGTAATTCATGAACTCTGTTTTCTTCCATGTAGGCTGAGTCCAATTTGTCTCCATTTGGTTGAGCAGATTAAATGAGTGGACAGGTTATTGCAGGTGACTAAGTGGGCACATCCTAACAAGTTACTGTCCCTCAGCTAAGCTTCAGCTCCTGTGATTTCACATGCTCTTGTGTTCCTCCTGCATCGTGTCAGCCAAGGTATTTGGGGATTTGATCTGGGTAAAAACACCTGAGAAAACTCCTGGGTGGACCAGTTCCTTGATCCCTTCCATTACACAGCTGCACAAATAGCTGTGTTGGCACAGTGCAGGGAGTAGCTCAGGAACAGAGATGCACAGCAGAGTAAGAACTATTGATACTGGTGCTGCTGACAAAGAAGAAATCATCAGGCTGGGCCCCACGGTAGTGCACTGCTTGTTCTGCTGTGTGTCTGAAGGGGAGGAATATGCGGCTCTTATGTGATCACTGTGAAATCAATTGTTCAACTGAGTTGGTCTTTGAGGCTGGGGTCTGTGCCAGGCTTCTTCCCACAGAACACAGGAAACCCTTTTGAGGTGTAAGAGATCTCCTTTTTCCTCCATATTGGAAAAGGGTCATCTGACTTGAACCTGAGTGCAAGGCAAGATGGATCCTTTGCCTGAAAACCCCTGAACACTTAGCTGTGAGTGCTTAGAAATGCAAATAAAAAGATTTACATTTCACTCATTCCTTTCTGAAGTACCAAATTCTGGTTTGCAGTGGTAGCTTTCTATCCTGTTCTTATGCTGTTCATGGATGTCTTCCTCCTTTCGTTTAGGAACTCATCGTATTTGTAGCTCTTTGGGCAAACACTACAGTTACACAGCCCACTCCAGGAGCTCCATGCTCTCTTGGACTGAGGAGCCTGGCACTGGTCACAGCACTCCAGATGGACCTCTCCAGGGCTCAGTAGAGTGCAGTACACCCAGTGTACATGGACCAGGCCTTAGGTCAACCACTGTAGTTTCCTGACTTATCCATTCTCCGTGTGGTTGAATGAATGTATGTGGTAAAGCATCTTGTCAAACAAGTATGTTTATGGAGTATTTCAGGCTGTTCTCTTGTCTGGCTTCAAAATTTATTTTTTAAAATTGTCAGCATGCATCCATGCTTCTGAAAAGGTTTTGGGATTTCAAGCATGGTACAAAAGGAAGCCACTCTTCAGCTCTCAGTTCAGGGCCAAAGGGTAACTCTTGGGTTTTAACTCCAGCTTTGATGGAGCCCCCTTTATGGATCCAGCATTTAAGCTGAGCTGCGTGGCTTTTGCCTCAGTTTGTTCCCTCCCCCCAGCAGCAATCCTGTAAATTCCCATGTATCTGTGGGATTCTTGACACGGTCTGATCCTGCCTTTGAAGTGATGGGACTGATACATATTACCTTGAACTACACAAAAACCTTCGTGCTAAAACCAGACTACGGGCAGAGGATGCTCGAGGGAGCTCATGCAATCTGCCCGTGTGCGTGGATTTGAATCCCGTGTTAAATGTATCCGACAGAGGGAAGTGCTTCCAAGTGTGCGATTCCACAGCAGGTTCAGCTGCTGAAATCAGTTCTGTGGCATTCCCACTCTCCCTATCAGTCCCAGACTCGAATTCTCGCTTCCTCCATTTGTTTACTTTTGCGATGTTAATTTTCTGCTGGTTTAGCTCCCGAACAAACTTATCACGGGAACTGATAAATGTTGGTACAAGGGGGAAGGGCGAGACTGTGGCAGCGCTGTCTTAATCTGTCGTGTGTAAGGCATGCTGTCTCGGTACAAAGCTTGTCTCCCTTTTGCCTGTAACTATCCGCTTCACTTCAACATTTCCCCTTCGCACCTCTAGGGAGCACGGCCCAAGAACACCTCAGCATGCCCGTGCTCTCTTCTGGAGAGCCCTGCGCTGTACGTGCAGACAAACCCCTCCTCTTTTTCTCTCCAGGCACCGCTCAAGCGCTGAGCCGAAAACTCCTGTTAACTAGGGTGACAAGTTTCCAGCGAGCTGTGGATCACGGGGAGAGGGAACACCCGGATCCCGGCAATATAAGGTATAGACGCCTCGGCTTGTGCAACACAGCAGCAGGGCAGAGCCCATTTTATTCTTGTCTTTTTTGGATCTGCACGCACACAGACCTCAGCACAATGGAGCCGGCTCCGCGATAGCGCAGCGCGATACGAGCAGCACACATAAAGTCATCGCAGCGCCGCTCGCCAAGGGTGCAGTTGCCGGCCATCCACTCCCCGCGCGGCAGCCCCGCTGATGGCGTGATCGCCAAAGACTCCCACGTCCCAGGCAGGCCAGCGCCGCTCCCGCCCTCTGCCCGGCGGAGCTGCGGGCCCCGGGACCGCCTGCAGCCGCAGCACGGCCGGAGCACAGCCCGAGCACAGCCCGCGGCTCCCCGAGCCGGCGCACCACGCTCCGGGGTCCCGCTCTCGGCGCCGCGAAGGTACCACCCCCCTCCCAAAAGAACTTTCCCCCGCGGGCCACTCGGTGCGATGCCGCGCCCCGGCCGCCGCCGAGCGGGGCGGGAAGGACCTGCCCCCGACCCCCGCTCCGCTCCGCTCCCCGCCCCGGCGGGCCCGGCTGCCCACCTTGGCGGCAGGGGGGCTGCGGGGCGGGCCCTCCGGAGCCAATGGCCGCGGCAAGGCGGGCAGGGTGCGGGGGGCGGTGCCGGGCCGACAATAGGGGCGGTGTGGGCAGCGGGGCGGGCGGGGAGCCGCGGGAGAGCCGGGCAGCACCTTGCGGCGGGCGGAAGGTGAGTGTCGGCGCGCCGGGGAAGGGGATTTTCTCGCTTGTTTTGTAACCGGGAAGTTTGCGCAGGGGTTGAGCGGACGGGTGCGTTCTTCTTCAGCCTTTCTCTTCCTCCCTCCTTTTGAAATTTTCTTTTAGAAGAGGGTACTGACCCTGCCTTCCCCTTCCTGATTTCCCCCTCCTGCCTCCCCGCTCCTGCCTCCCCGGCTCATTCATTTAACAAAGGGAGTTGTTCTCAGCCCCCGGGCTTTGCGAGCGGGGAGCCCTTCGGGGCCACATGTTTGGGGTCCCGGCGCAGAGGTTGGGGTGGAATCGGGGCTCAGCCCGCAGTTTTTGCCAAGCACCCCGTCCTGGCTTCGGCCGGAGGGGCGGGCGCTTTGGGCAAACACAAAGAATTGAGGAGCTGGACCCATGCTGGGCGATGGGGTGATGAAGCCTCGGGCTTTGTGTGGCTGGTGAAGGAGGGGTGGAGAGGTGGGAGCTTGTCTTACAACCCCTCCGCCCGCGGGTGTGTACGAAACCGTGGCTTTTTTGCTAGTAAAGTACTTAAACGCAAAGCTGAACTTCGGGATCGTGGCATAATTCTGACTGGAGGGAACGTCAGGTGGTCTCTAATCCAGCCTCCTTCAAAGCAGGGGCTTCTGCCTGGGGAGTGGGGAGCAGTGAAGGGACATCGGAGATTGGGTGGCACCTCTGGGTGCTCTTGAATGCACCTGGAAGCTCGATGGAGGAGGCAGCACCAGCAGGACGAGACTTCAGAGACAGTAGCGCTCCTGTCTTCTGCTGTGCATGGAAATGCCCCAATCCACAGCTCTCCCATGCCTGCAATCCCCTGGTTTTGCTGCTTTTGTTATCCAGAGGGCTTAAAATTCATGATTGTTGGGAATAGCTGGCTGCATCCGTATGTGTGTCACGGTGCATCTGCTCCTGCTGAGCGTTCCTTGATTCTTATTTCAACATTGCCTCCAGGAGTTTTTTTCTTCAGGAGTGAGATTTATAAATAGGTGTCAAACCCTGGCTCTTGCTTAGGACTGGCTGTAAGGCGTGTTACTTTCTGTGGTAATTATGTATGAGAGATGCATGTGTGTAAGAACAACCATAAAAGCTGTTCAGTCAGCCACGCTTTCCATTTTCAAAGTGAAAGCAGGTATTGTAGCCGGGGGAAATGTCGGGCACAGACGGAAGAATGTTTGTTTTCTTTGCTCGCAATTACTCTTTGCCCAGTGGCTTAGGGATGCCTTTCACTGAACCTCCTCCCCCTTCTCCATACTTGGAATTTCCCGGTGCTGCTTCCACATTACCTGGCCAAGCAGGGAGCATCTTCTGTCTGCTGCTCCAGTATCTCTTAGTGTGGGTGTGCTGATCTTGCTCTCAGCTTTATAGGGTAAGGCTGGAAAAACTCCTCCTTGTGGAACAGTTTGCGTGTGTGTCCACTGGATGCTTGGAGACTGCTTTTCCCTGTGCATTTTTTTGTGAGTAAGTCAGAGAAATGAAGCTCATCTCTGCACGGGGAACAGAAGGTATGGTGGGAATTTGAATATTTCTAAATACTGATTCTGTTTAACTCTGGATTGCCTGTCTTGTGCCACAGAACAGAATTTGTTCACAACTGTACTGTATAACAAAGCTGGAGTCTAAGACTGGGGAATAAACTGCCAGGTGATTTTTTTAGTCTTTTTTAAGTCCTACATCTTTAAGTGGGATGATATAACTGCCATTCTTTGATTTGGAAATGAAAGCAAAAAATAAACTTGAAGAGGAAAATGCTCTTGTAGCATGACAGCAAGAATGCTTTTACTGGTTTCTGAGGAATACTATGTGGTCTGGATGTTGCTCAGAAAAAAAAGAATAGGGAAAAGTGAGGCTTTTAGTTCATGCTTTTCTGTGCATCATGGGGATATAGGAGACAAGTCCAATATAATTGCCACAAGTGCAAATATATTGCTTGTTTATTGTGTTTCTGATTGCCTTGCTTGCACTGGATTGAAAACTGATGCTAGCTCTCTTTGCTTGAGAGGTCAAAGAGCTGTTTTATTATCTTTTCCAGGTTTCTGAAGGGAGACCTTTTATCTCAGCTTTGATTACAGGGCATGAATTTCACCAGTTTGCTGACTAGTGTCTTGTCTTTTTATGGAGTATGGCTTCTTTTCTTCTTTTTCCCTTTTGTGCACCTGTCTCACTTCCTTGGTGTGGGAAGGTTTGTAATTTAAAAAGCTTGTTGCTATGATCCAATTTCCTTATATGCTTAAGAGCATACAGAACAACCTAGAGCTGAAATAAACTTTTCTCAGTTGAAAAATACAGAAATGATCCAGAGCTCCACCCTCAAAGTGTTCTGGTTTTACAGTTCATCCTGTCAACAGCAGATAACAGAAGCAAATAGACTTTGTAAAGGAACTGACCAGTCTTGGTGAGGATGTGCAAGACACAGACTGAAACTAGACAACTAAAAACTAGCCATATTTCTTAAAAGGCTAGTCACCCATTGGCCCTCTGACAGGTACAAGAATGGCTACTGTTGCCTTTTTACCTTTATGGGAAGGAAGAATAATACTGTGTACCAGAATTGTACTGTGTCAAAGAGTGTTTTTCTATACTTGGCCATGAGCCGAACTAATTTTCTCAGCCTGATGTCCTGGCTTGTATAGGAATTGAGGACAATATAAGCATGTTCTCCTTGATGTTGAGGGCTTTCTCTTGTGGAAAAAATAGTCCAGTGTGTGATTCTTCTATTTGCACAGCTGTCACCTGGGAGGAGCTGCTTTGCACCCCTGTTCCCAGAGATGGGAATGGCTAGGTTCATTCCCCTTGGTCACAGCAGAACTGGGACTGTCAGCCAGTGCTCACTGATATAGCACAGAAGTCAGTGATCAGTTTTTCCTATCTGAGGTTAAGGCACATGATGCTCTTTGGGAATGAATAGGTTAAAAGTACCTGATGCTGCTCGCACTAATCAGGTTTTTATGCAAACTGAAGTTCAAGTTTGAAATTCCTGCGCTTGGGTGCAGTTATGCACAGCATGTGCAGATGGGATGTTGTGGCTGTGAGGGGTAACGCTCAGTGCTCCCGTGGTGATGACTGCTCCTGGCTTTGTGCAGGAAAGGGAGCTGAGTTTTGTCCCATCTCGCCTCAGGCACATCCTCAGAGGTGTGGATGTCTTTGGGTCATTTAAGTGGTCTGTCTTCTTTTTGGCACATGACACTGGGGTGCACATCGCAATTTCAGGGCCCTTCATGGGATCCATTTGATGAAAACATGGATGCTCCAAGCTCAAAACATGGTTGCTCTGAGCTGAACATGTCTCCCCAGGCTCCCAGTATGATCTGCAGAGAGAAAAAGGTCCTTTTAGGATGTGCCTTGTGTCACCCTCCTGTAGGTATTTTTAAAAGAGGTCAGAGAGTTGCACTCTAAAAATGCTGATTCCTCTTGCAGTCTCCCTGGTCTCCTCTATCTCCCATGTGTTGTGTTGTATATTGGAGCAGCTGAGAGGAGTTTTACCTGCTCCTCACACTTTGGGGATGCAGGCAGCATTGCTAACAAATCCATCAGCAAAACCACTGTTGTAGCACGGCTTTCCCCCTTTCTCTTCATTTTAGCATTTTTTTGTTGGGATGGGGGAAGAGGAAACAAAAAAAAAAAAAGCCATCTGAGAAGTGGATTTCCAGGGGAATTTGAAGAAAAAGTCCAAGTATTCAGTTCTGGTTTGTGTACTAATACACTCTTTCAGGCTGGCAATCCAAGTGTTCGGCTTCCACTTGTACACTATCAATCTCTTGAGTGTCGTCTGAGATGCAGGTTAAACAATAACTTCCCCTCCATGGCTTCTTTCCTTCTTACAATCTGTACTCTCTGGACCTGCCATACTGCAAGTTTGTTTTACTCTTAAGCTGGTCTAACTGCCTTCAAGCCATATAGTTTCTTACTTCCTGTCAAAAGTCAGAAGTGGTGCTGAATCAGGCAACCTTGTATCATCTTAGGTTTAAAGAAAGGAAGAGAAAAAGGTGACTGGTGTAGAAAAAAAAGTCCTAGCTTGTGAAAATTGGGCCAAATCATAAGATTGCAGAAGTAGTAGCCAAATGTACTTTCTGGAAAGAAATAATTTCCACCAAAGGAACCCTTTGTGATTCAAACTACTGTGTGAGAGACAGTGGACAAAATATATTGTGATTGCCTTGCAGCATATGACATCTAGCTGCAAACATTTCCTTGATCTCAATGGGTCTTTAGCTATGGGACTGTGAGGAAGTCAGGTGGGGAGTATGTGCTGCAGGCAGGTGGGGCATAAAGACTTGTGTCATGCCTTTTTTTTTTTCCTTCTTTTTCCATAAAGTCTGTCCACCTGTAATCTTAAAGGAAAATGGGGGAGGAAAATAATTGCTATTCAGATTGTGAGTGTTTTGGGAATGGAGAAGTCTTTCAAGTTTACCTTAAGGCTTTGTTTCCTGCCCTTGTGAGCTTGCTGCGTGTAGTTACAGTGTCTGTCCATGGCTTACTGCTGATGGCGTTTGATGACTTTCCAGGTGGCAGCAGAGAGAAGGAAAATCAAGTACAAAAGGTTAGGAGACAGTTTATCAGCCTGGCTTGCTGAGGTCACAGCACTGCTTTGAGTAACTTACCCAAAGCATCAGCAGGGCTTTGAACTATCACCTTTCTTAATGACTATAGTGGCACACCAGTATTTTACGTGATGTTTCCCTTACAAGGCAAAGCCCACTTCTGAGGGCTGATGTTCTATTCATGAAGTAAGAGCTGGAGTGAGAAATATTTTTAATTGAACCAGTGGCTTGCATCATGTGGGTTTTTTTTCCCTGTTTTGCATGTAGTGTAATGCAAAATACCTTGTCACTTATTTAGCATGAAGAAATCACAAGACAGATTGTTATTGGTACCTACATATTCCCAAAAGCACATTCTCTGCTGATCCTAAAATAAGAGTGGCGTGGCCTCTTAACCCAGTCTCTTCTGTGGAAAGAGTAGAGAAGTGATTCCTTTTGTAAAACTTGTATGTCATTTCCCCAGCTATCTGTAAGAAAACATTATGCAGTTTTGCCAATGAGTTCAACTTGAAGGCTTTGTACCAGGATGATTCTATGATTTGCCTTTAGTAGGTATTACAAGAATGTCTCACTTAAATCATGCTTTGAGAGGATAGAAGTCACAGCTGGATGTGGAATTCATGTGCTTCCAGAGTTCAGACTTGTTTGGGGTGAAGCAAAAGCTGATTTCCTTCAGCAGCAGAAGGAAGGGATATTCCAACCCCTCTTTCCCAGCTCTCTGCACACTACTGAATCTGTTGGATTCATTCAGCTCAAGGCCCTGTCCTTACCTGTATGAGGTGTTTGAGGCTGTTATGGAGCTCTCTAATGCCAGCATGTGTCAAGGTAGAGGAGGGAACAAAACGAGGCCAGGCTGGTAATGTATCTTCTGCTCTTCTCACTCATTAAACTGGTCACCTGAGCCTGAACTCCTGTGTCCCTTCACAAGAGAAGGTGGATTTGTCAGGTAACAGCTGCAAAGACCAGGGAGTGCACAGCACAAAGAGGGATTAGCAGCAAATGGACACATCAGGATTCGAAATGCAATATTGATTAGCTCATTAAAATTAATAAGACACTCAATTATCAAAGTCCTGTTACATTTTGCTGTTCTTCTGGAAATAGAACAATTTATCTGTCCTTATCCTTTCAGGAATACCTCACACAAGACAAATTTTAATGTCATTTTGCTCGGCAAACCACAGAATGTGTTAACTTTTAATAGAGCCCAAGTTTGTCAGTGTTTTATTTAGTAAAACATTGGTTTTGGTAGGGCAGTGTATTTAATAGACTTGAAGATGCGGGCATAGTACTAAAAAGTTTCTTTTATTGAGAATGATCTAAATTAGCATATAATTGGGCTAATGTTGTTTTAGGTAGGGTCAAAAACTAATATTGGGCAGATATTCACATACTGGCTAATTTTAGCAAATCAGACAAATCTGTCTCAACAGCACACAGAGGGGAAAATTCTTTGATTCAAGCTCAGGAACTCAAGGAACAAGTATGTGGGGCATAGAAAGGGCATTCCCTTTCCTAAAGGGGAAAAGAGTAAAATTTTTCCCAATTCTTCAGAAATACATATATTGCCTCCATAGTACATAAATGCAATTTTTAAAGCTACAGATTTAATTGCTTTATGGAACCTCAAATGACATAGAACTGGATTTGCAATGTGAATTTCTCTGCTTTACTAGGTGTTGTGTGGGATTCTTTTTTTGTTTTGGTGTCTTTTTTTTTTTTAATGGTATCTTTAATAAAGGCTTTGCTTGAGAGGGTTTGAGCCACCTGACACAGGGCCAATCTTGCTGAAATGAGAAATTGCTCTGGAATACTCAATTTCCATGCAAGAGAGAGGCTGGAGGAAGATAAAGACTTAAGATCCTGCAATGATTGCTAGATGGATGGCACTTCTCATTGATGTGGTCATTGCTACTTCTTTTTTCTACAAACATTTGATTGAATTTTTTTGCCACATTGCTCAGGAGAGCTAATTTTCCTGTTTAACCACAAAGTGTTAACCACAATCTTATAGTTCCCATCCCTGTTTTACCCTGCTGTTGTGCTCATCTTCAGTCCCACTTTGGAATAAGATGTGTGTTCACTTCCAGTGTTGTTTCTCTGGTCTCATGATCACAGGTGATAACAAAACAGCTTTGGGAGCTGAGCTCAAAGCGAGACCCAGAAATGAAATGGTGATAACACCATGTAGTCCTTCATGAAAACCATCCCCTTTCTGATAATCAAAGTCATTGGTAAGGTTCTTTGGTAAAATGTATGCAGTTGTGGGTGTGCGTTAAGGTGTTTGATGCTTTCTGTTAAGCTCCAAGATTCTGGAGATGTAAAAGTTATGCAAAAATATGTGTCATATAAAAAAGACTTCTCCCACTCCTATCTGTAGAGAAAAATGACAGAATTTGATCCAAATGTTCCTTGAAGACTTAAATATTTAAGAGATTTAAGCACACAGAGGCTTTGGTTTGAGCCTCCAGTTCCTAATTTTGGGTGAGGAAGTGATGGTATCCACTACCTCTTAGCAGTGAGTTACTAGCATTATAACTTAATTCTCCAAAATCACTAAAGTCTTCACTG
The DNA here is from genome assembly GCF_012460135.2 of Molothrus ater. NCBI lineage: Eukaryota > Metazoa > Chordata > Aves > Passeriformes > Icteridae > Molothrus > Molothrus ater. The sequence continues at coordinate 86,187,251 of NC_050479.2, forward strand.
AGTAGACTTAAAGAAGGCCAGAGAAGTTGTAAGGGAAGGAAGGAGAAGAAACTGCAGCACCAGCAACAAGTATTGTCTCACAATTATCTTGATCTAATATAAAAATCTGCATTTTAATTTCTGTCTCATCAAATTTCTTATTGTTGCATCAGCCTATATGTCTTGGTAATCAGGTAATCTGGGAAAAATTGCAGTCTCTTACATTTGTGTATGCTATAAATTCTTTTGTGCAATTTTGACTACCTTGGTAGCAGAGAGAATGAGTAAAAAGGCTGTACCATATTCACAGCAATCAGCAGGAGTCTCATCCACTACCATGCCACAGCCAAAAGACTCTGAAGAAGTGAGACTGGAAGTACTTTTCCAGGCCTGCTTCAATTCCTTTGCATATATTCCTAAACTAGATTTTGGAGAGTATGAATAAAATTAAACTGACACTTTATCTGGAGCTGTAACCTCCAATGTCAGACTTGTGTCTCTTCCCATTTCTGGGAGCCCTGACAACAATACTGAACTTAACTTGCAGTGTGTATGGGGGAACTAACTTTTGTATTCTTCCTGTTTGGTTTCTTTTCTCTGCTTCCATTCCTTGATCATATCTCTTAAACTATTGTTTGTCAGTTTGTTGGTTTTCCTTTTGCCTTTCTACGGAAACCTTGTTCATCTCCTGCCTATCTTTACTTTCCCTGGTCACTCCTAAGACTGATGAGAAACAGATTCTTCGTAGTTCTGTGATCCTGAAGATACTGGGCAAGCACAGATGAGCAGCAGGGAGGTGAAATACTTTGTCGTCCATCCCAGTACAAAGCATCTTCTTTGGGGCTTGGGAGGAGGATGAAGACTGGATAGGGGAAGAAACCCATTATCTTCCTCTATCAAGCAGGTTGTTTTGGTGATGAGATATCTGGAAATATTTAAATCTAGATTTCATTAGAAAGGCTGAGGAGGGAAGGGTAGGGCTGAGAATGACAAAAGCAGGACTTGATTCAAGAAGAGAAAGCAAACAACTCGAGATTCCTTCAGGGCTCTCCTGCAAGACAGAAAATATGCAACAGTGTGTCGGCTGTCTTTAGATGGAGGCAGACGGTCACAGGCGGTGTTTGGATTCCAGGTTCAATAAAGGCACATCCTTCCCTTAGAGGAGGCAAAACAGTGTCACTTGTTAGAACTCAAAATCCATCTCTAAATGCCTCAGTGACTTGTCATCAAGTGACTCACTGCACTGTCATAGTAGAGCTTCTGCCTTTCACATCTGAGTTATACTTGCTGAAACAGTGCCCTGCCAGCTCATACTAACAGTCCCCCCTCCCAAGCTTGTTTCCTATTGACTCACAGTGAAAAGGGGATTTGGGGGTGTCAGGGCAGGAGAAGGCTGCAAGGGCAGATCAGAAATCTCATTACCTTGTAGACTTCAGAATGCCAGCTTTTCATTTGTTTTGTGTGCCTCTGAAACAAGTCCTTGAGTTGCAAAAGAAAAACATTCAGAAGTGATGAGCTGTAAAAAATTATAAGAATTTAGTCATTTACTTTGTCCAACCAAAAATGTCTTTTCTTTCAGGCAAAAGCTTCTTTTAAAGTTATTTGCTGCTTTAGAAAAATGCTAATGTTGAAATGCTTTCAGCTTGATTTCCTTTATCTCCTGCAGCTCATTAGATGATCATCGAGATAATTTTTTTATTAATTTAATTCACATAATCAATTTTATTCTAGGTGACCTTTGTGTTTTTTTTAAGAGCCAATTCTTTCTAACACTAGGTACATCCTGCAGGAGCCCTTCCTGCCTTCTGATCCAATACTTATTCATCCTGGGACATAGTCCAAATGCCACCAACAGTGTTTGTGTAGGCTTTTTTTTTGTTTGTTTCAAAAACATTTAATCACATGATGACATATGGCAGCATTAAATGTATAGATGTGCAGTTTAGGATGTAATGGTCATGAAGATGAAAAGAATCTCACCTAAGCAGCAAGTGGCTTTCTGCTTTTTACATCATACCTGCTTTAAATTTGGTATTACAATGGATGCTTTGTGTTCCTGATGATGTTGCTTTTTGAATCCCACCCTGTTATTTTGGCTCAGTATTGAGGAGCAGTGACTTCAACAAGGTGATCTCATCCAATGTGTGGTGTAGCTGTGTTTGTTTTTGAAAGCTTGAGATCCTGTTCCATCTGCACTTCCTGTAGCTGTAGGTAAATCATCTGAAATCCAAGATGATGAGCATGCCTGATCTCTGTGCTCTGAATCTCCTTTCTCATGAGTTCATGTGCTTCCCTTCCATGATGGGGCTCTTGTGAGTGTTTCTTCTTTTTACTGGGGTATGAATGGGCTGAGCAGGGAAAGGGTTCTCTGTAAACATAACTTGTGCTTGTTTCAGCAGAAAAACTCTCTCTGTGAGGGCTCTAAATTGCTAATGAATTAACTACAAATTTTGGAGGAGAGTGTGGTTGGCTTAAGATTCTTCTCAACTAGCATATGAGAAGCTTGTATTTTGCTTTTTTTCTCAAAACTAGCTTGCACTCTCCTCCTCCCCCAAACTATAAAGCAAGGATGTGGTCATTGGCAGCTGTTTTCCTTTTGATGTGGTCAACTCAAAATTAACATTAAAAGTATAATTCTGAACTTGCAATTTCTGGGAGACTGAGTGCATGATGAAAGGACAGGGGGATCTCTCTCCACCTGCTGGGAGTGTGCTCTTTGCTTGAGTTTCTTAGGAGCTGAGATCGGAGGATGAAGCTTGACACAGCTGAGCTCATCGTGGCACACAGCCATCCAAAGGCAAGGGTGCTTTTCCCTTTCAGCACATGGCTGTGAGCTGACCTGGCAGGAAACTTTGCAAAGCAGTGTGAGTGACTGTAGCTGAGGTGTAGTGTTAAAGATCACGGAGCTGCCTGCAGGTCTGAGCACTGGGAGTAAGGTCTGTGAGACACACGGTGAGGTCTAGCGGCTCCTCAGAACTGACACTCAAGTAAGTGCCTTTTAATTTGGTCATTGTGGTACCTGCTGTATACAGCTTTTTATTTTGCTTATTTTGTTCCTACATCCCTCTGTCCCCAGGCTCTCTGAACCTCTAGCACCTGCCCAGTCAGCTCCTGAGGGACCTGCTTATGCTGCAGAACTGAAACTCCTTCATGCAGAATGGATTTTATAGAATCATAGAATTGCTTGGCTTGAAATGACCTTAAAGATCATCTAGTTTCAACCCCCCTGCCCTAGGCAAGGAATCTTCTACTAGAGCAGGTTACTCAAAATTCCATCCAGCCTGGTCTTGAACACTTCCAGGGATGGGGCTTCCACAGCTTCTCTGGGCAACCTGTGCCAATGCCTCACCACTTTTATAGTAAAGAATTTCTTCCTAATATCAAACCTAAACCTACCCTCCTTCAGCTTAAGCCCACCCCCAACCTTGCCATGTCACTCCATGCCTTTGTAAAAAGTCCCTCTCTAATCTTCTTGTAGCCCCCTTTAGGTACTGGAAGGTGCTTTAAGGTGTCCCTGGAGCCTTCTCTTCTCCAGGCTGAACAGCCCCAGCTTTCTCAGCCTTTTGAGTTTGACTCTTCTCTGTCTGGTTCTCTGTCTTTAATAAGTGTCTTTGTGAGAAAGACCCTGACAAAAAATCATGACTGGATCATGTATTTCTCCCCATCCCTTTGTTATGTTGCTCTGAATCCTTCTTTGATTCCATATGGAGGAATAATTGTTGTAATCCCTGCCATGCTGTAGGGACTTGTGTGCTTTGCTTAGTGTGTTCATTGGTTAGTGTAGCAGAGCACTTTTGGGACTTTCCCATCCCCTACCTGGATAATGTCTTGCGTCGTGTAAGTGTTATATGTATTCTTGAGAAGTTTTTGAGAATTGAGAGAATGATTATAAGCTGGGCCCAAACTTCTTCTGGTGTTCAGCTGGAGCTATATTTTTACTCTGAGACAGAATTAAGTTGCTAATGCTGCAGCCAGTCTTATAAAATTAAATAATCCAACTGGTTTGCTGTTCCCCTTCTACCTTGCAGTCCTCCACTTCATAGCCAAAGTGCTATAGTTTAGGAGTTGTACAAATGTTTGATGGCTTTTTCATGGAGGTGCTGTGATTCTTTGTCACCTTCTACCTAAACACTGCCAGTAAAGGCTCACAGTGAGCATAAAACACAACTGTGCTGGAGAAATAGTATGCTTAGTTCTGTCATATAGGTGTAAAGGGCAAACAGGGAAGGAAGCAGCAGGCACAGGAGGAGTAGGAAAACACATTTCTGATATAGCATAATGTCATTTTATCTCTGAATACCCTGCAATATATACAGAAAGACTTCAGCAACATCTGTGCCTCAGAATTCATAGCCAAGATGAAAACAAAGCTTTCATCTGGCAGGAACTGTGCAGGAGGTATTTGGTAAGAGCTGCCTTGCATGAAAGAGCAAAAGCCAAAAGTTGTGAAGAGCTTCTTCTTTTTTTTTTTCCTTTTTCTTGTCTTTTTCCCCCCCTGCTTCTTTTCCTTTTCCTTTTTTTTTTTTCTTTTTCCTCTCCCTAACCAGGAGGCATAACTCTCTCAGTAGCCTGTGTGTTTCAGTGGGAACATTCAGGGACTGTCTTAGCAGCACTTGAGAGCCTAACCTTGAGAACAAAAGTAGTGTTTCATGTGGTTACGTACTGAAAGATGTGGGTAGGCATCTAGTGGGAATCCAGAAAGCGCGTGGGCGCTTGATTCCCTCGGAAACTGTTGGGATTTGGCACCTAAGCTGGTAAAGTATTTTAAAAAACTCTTAAATATTTTTTTGAAAATTGGGTCTGATGTTGCTAATCATTGTGAAGGGTGGGGGGATTTTTTTATTGTGATGTAATGGTGGCTTTGATCTTTGTTACTTTCTAGTAGATAAACAGAAGGAAGTTGAAGGAAAGCAACAGAAGTGACTTTGGGATTGGAGGGATTGACGCAAGAGGAAGATAAAAGCTATGTACTTGTGTAGTTTTTATAAAATGAGTGGGAAGGCAGGACTGCTATGGGCTTCTGAAGGGTATAAATGCCAAGGAATGGAGGGTGTGGAAGAAAGAAACTGAGTCTCTACTCTGCAAGTGCTTGTGCAGGCAGGTAGCCTCACACACAGCCTCATTCAAAAGGAGAATTTTCATAGACCCTTGTGAGTGTCACAGGGACGTGCTGCTGAGGAACAGAGACACTTTGTGTGGCAGCAAGGAAGGTGCCTGCTTTGGTACTTCAGTCAGGGTACACCACTAAAATATGCAGTTGTCTGCACTTCAGATTGGTTGGCATCTACAAATGTCATCACATCACACAAAAGCTGCTTCCCATTTGTGCTGGCCTTCCCAGACAGGAGGAGCTTTAGGAAACTCCTGTCCCAAGCTTGGATTGTTAGTGCTTGAATCTCCACCCTGCCTTACAGCTGGCTGCCATGGTGATACAGTTTAATCTCACTGGTCTCTTGTGGTATCTGAAACTTTCACCAGGAGGGAAAAGCAGGGTGACAGCTGCTCCAGGGCACACGTTGGTAGGAGGGGAACACCAGGTAGGTGAAACAGTCTGTCTTGGGACTGTTCTTCTGAGATGTTAGGACATCTCTTATTATATTCACTAGGACATAAATATTATATTTATGTGTAAGGATATAATCCAATAAGATTTGGGCATCTTGGGGAGTACTTGATGTCAAAGGTATAAGAAAGCTACTTGAAGATGATAAAACATTAGCAGAGAATATTGAATCTTAACTGCTGGAGGTGTTGGGGATGTTCCTGTGTCAAGTGCACTTTTTGTAGCCAATAGATCCATAAACTAATTTGAGATAATTACTAAAGGAAAAATTAGACCAAACAGAGAAATGTTAACAAGTCACCAGAGCTGGATGGCGTTCAAGAATCCTGAGGAGCTTGAATGTGAAACTGCAGAACTGCTGGCCGAGCTGTTTAATTTATCACTACAGACAGCTGCTGTGCCAGAGGACTGGGGAGCTGCCAGTGTGATTCCCAACTGTAAAAAGGGCTCTAGAGGGGATCCTGGGAACAACACAACAAAGAGTCATGCTACCAGGAATGGAAAGGATCTCTGAATATGTAGAGAAATGTTAACTGTTAATGGGGAAGTCGGTGTGGCTTCTGAAAATGAAAATCCTGCTTCCCAATCCCATGAAGTTCTGTGGGGTGTCAATAAGGAAGGTTAAAGTGGATATAAGATGTTTGGATTTTCAGAAAACTTCTGTCAACACCTGAAGCTCCTGTAAGTTTGGAGGAAAGGCTTTTTTATGGTTTGAAAGCCACATGGTTAATAGGAAGTAAAACATTTGGGACAATTTCGCATCTTATGATGGAGAGGGAAACATCACTTCAGCAGTAACCACAAAGGCCATCATCCTCATGGGAAAGTGATGAATGACACCATTTGGCTTTGGTATAAATGCTCAATGCACCCATAACTTGTGGGTGATGTGCAGTTCTGGTCTCCACATCTCTTGCAGAGCACAGTGGCATTGCAGAAAGGGCAATGAAATGGGCTACCTTCCAAGAAGAAGCTAAAATAATTGAGACTGTGATTTAAACCTATGTTCCTTCCTTTCTTCCCATATGGAACAAAGTCAGCAGGTAAAGGTAATATGAGCCATCAGCTCTCATGCTTTTACAACCAGGGAACTTTTGATTAAACACGATGGCTTTGATTTTAAAATAGGTGGAAGACCATACTAGTGCAGTGGAGAATTGGTGACTGTAGCCTCAGAATAGGTAGAATTTGGTGACAGGCTTTAAGGCACTCACCTGTGCAGGGAAAATCCCACTTGCACTTTGCACAACTCTTGCCTTTACAAAAATCTCTGCATGACCCTTCCTTTCCCCAGGGCTCTCCTGTGCAGTTTTTCATAGGAAGCAATTATCCAGGTGGCTGGCAAGTGTTCGACACTCCCTTGTGTGCACAATGAGGTTTTTTTTTTTTAATTATAAGTGACTTATTCCTCCTAGAAGTATTTTTTTTTTAATGCTGCCTTCAGCAGGGTGTGCATGTGAACTTTATTTTAATTAAGGGTGAGGAATCTGTTTTACATAACTATATCCCAGATTCTCATGAGAGAGTGAAAACAGCCCTGAGGGATTGATGAAAAGGACAGCGAAATCGGGTTGCCTCACCGATGGGAGGCCTGATTCCAGTTCTGAGGTTTTCTGTACCTGTGGGACTTGCTCCAAGCTGGTTGACAGCCAGAGGAATTGAACCAATGCAGAAGCACTGCCTCCTCACAGCTTTATTTTGGGCCGCTAATTTGTGGTTCTGGGCAGATACTGGGGTGGCTGTTGCAGCTCTGCCTGAGGTTGTTGTCTCTGTAGTGGGAATGGCCAAATGGGATGTGAATCTGCTTCCAAGCCCTTTCAGCCATGTCCTGTTGCTGGCTCAGACAACTTCTGCCATGTTGCCTGTTGCCACGGTATTGTATTAGAACACTTGGTTTACCCATCTCCTTGGAACAGGGGTGGCTGTTATGATCAAAATGTGATCCACACCAGCCAGCTGAGATGCTAATTTACTAGCAGCACTAATGGGATTGGGTCAAGATGGTTCTCTGAATCTTTGAGAAAGAAAACAAATGGCGCTGGAGGTCACAAACAAATGCTCTTGGCTAAAATTTGTTCTGAGTTGTAAAACCTGGAAGGGACAGGGAGCAGATGAGCAAAACGTTTCTGTACCATTAAGGAGGGAAAATCCAGGGTGTGTATGTGGCCTTTTGTTTATCTATTTTCCTGTTAAGAAAAAAAAGTGATAAAGGTGTTAAAACTCAGCTGTTGCTGGAGCTGTACTGGAAGTGGAGCATATAAATAAGACGATCTCTTTCGCTGTGCACAAAGAGAAATGTGAAAAACAAACCACAAACTCTGTAAAGAGGCTAATGAAGTTTGTGAGTCAAACCTGGCATGTTGTTAGCACCTGCTGCTTGTTTGTGGTGACTGAAGCAAGCACCCCTTTCAGGAAGTCTTTCATACTGGAGATAGTTTTGCTCTCCTGTTATCAGAACCTTGGTGTGTTTGAAGAAGCTGAACTGGTGACAGACTGCACAGCTGAGACCTTCAGCTTGATTCTTGTTGAATCTGGTGGTAACTGGCAATTTTTTCTGATGCCAAAAGCCTAGAGAGATTTGGCATGATGCCACTGCATGAGGACAATGTTGGTTTTGTTCTATTTCTGTTTCTGCCCCAAGAGCTGGCTCTAGAGAGTGTCTAGAAATTGGCTTCTCTTACCAGAATCTTATATGAATCAAAGGAGAGTTTTGATGCTCGGCTCCTAATGTTTCATTGAAGTGGCAGTTCATGCCATTGATCGGGAAAGTGTTTAGAAATTAAAATTGATGGGAATTAACTGATGATGCTGGGGCTTTGCAGCCCCAGGTGGGCATCTGCCACCAATCTCCTGGGGAAGGAGAAAACAGATGAGCAAGGAGGTGGGGCAAAGATAAACCTGTGGGAATAGATGTCCTTCAGCTGTTCAGCAGAGCAACATAAATGAGTGCACTTTAGAGAGAAAGGAATGTGATGGTCGTGTCACAGCTTGGATGTGCTTTGCTCTGGGGTGAATTCATAGGCTGGAGCATGTGCTTTGAGTGGAGGTCAACAGATTCAGCCTGATGTGAGGTAAGTGGGGAACAAGGTCAATGTCAGTCACGGCAGTCTGAGGGGATGTGCTGAGGGCTTTAAGCACCTCAGAGTGCAGAAGCTGTAGAGAAATGTCTGATGGTGAAATTTTTTTCCAGAGAAAGAGGCCTGACCATTTTCTTCATCTTAACAGAACTTGAGGAAATGGCCTCAAGATATGCCAGGGAAGGTTTAGATTAGATATTAGGATTTTTTTTTCCCTCAACAATGTTATAAATCATTGGAAGAGACTGCTTAAGGAAGTGGTGGAGTCACCATCCCTGGAAGTGGTCAGAAAATGTGTGAGTATGGCACTTGAGGACATGGTTTAATGGTGAATGTGGTGGTGGTGCTGGATTGATAGTTGGACTTGATGATTTTAAAGGTTTTTTTTCCAACCTTAATGACCCTATGATTCTGTGACATGAAAATCCTATTCCTGGCACAGGTAGTTGGAACAAGAACACTGTAAGCTGTGCCAGGAGCAGTGATGAAAATCTCTGCTTTATGCAACTTGTGCCCTATAGGGAGTAGGGTAAAGTACTGTAATCACTTGGTAGTTTAAACCAGGAACAAATCTGTGTGGCTCCTTCAGGTGGAAAGGCAAAAGAGAGTGAGCAGTGCCAATATCTCTGATTGGGAAAGTTGCACAGAAGATGGGTAAGGATGGCAGAGCACTGCCAGTTCCTCCTGCTCTCTGAGCTGTTTCCATTCTGAGAGTGGTGCCAGCTGCAGCAGCTTCTGCCTGGCAGCCTGTTCCAGCAGCAGATCCCTGCTCCATGCCTTGCTCGAGTCACTTGCAAAATTAACAGAGCGTTGAAGGATTGCAAGTGCAGAACCAGAACAGGACAGAACCCTGGAAGATGTGTTTCTTCTCTGCTGTGGACCTGTGTGACCTTTCTCAGCTCACTTCACCTCTCCTCAGTTTATAGAGGGGTAGTGGAGCTACTGTGCACTTTCAGGTATTCTGTGTTACCTGGCAGAAGTTGTTCTTTCACCCACATGAGTAGTGTTTTATCACTGAGTAATGTTTTATGCATGAATGCTTTTCTGTGCAGTGCTTAAAATTTAGAAAAAGGTCCTGAAATTTTATGAGCCTTTTGTATAGGCAGAGCTGTCCCAGGAGGTGGAAGAAGGAGGAGTTGTATGCTTTTCTGGAGAAACTCTTGTGCATTTTCTCTTCCAAAATAATTTCAGGCTATTTATTTATATTAAACCTTCATTAATTCACTGTATATTGTGAAACAGCAGATAGTGGGCTCTTTTGGAAAGGTGTACAGATTAGAAGATGCTTCAATACATAAGTCATAAGCAAGGACATAAGAACACCCTAAGGAATCAAATGAAGTGTGATGCTTTCTGGGCCTGCTGCACAGCTGCAAAGCAATCGGTGAAGTCATATTTTGCCCACACAGCTCTCCTAAGCCTCAGTACTTTGAGTTTTACTTTGCTTGCTTTGGCTTCTGAGGCAGCTGGTGTCTGGAGCTGAGGCACTCCGGTGCTTTGCTCAGTGTCCCCAAAAGACCTGCAAACCTAGCCAAGCTTTTGGGCTTGAAAGAGATGAGCTGTGTAGCTTGAATTGCAACTGGTGCCTCTAGTTCTGGGAGGCTGTAATGACTGCGACCTTTTGAGATCTTGTTCAAACTGTTTTTGTTGCACTCAGACAGGAATGTTATGTTCTTTGTTCCATCTCCTAAAAGGCAAACTTTTCTGTATAGGCCGCTTGTGGCTTTTAGAGTTTGATATATATGGGTCAGGGGAGGAAGCAAGCATAGACTGTTGGATGTTTTCAAGCTGCTGAAAAAATCCTTCTGAGTGCGTGAAGTGGGTTTCAAGATTCCAGCTGGATTTTTGCAAATAACCTCGGTCTTGATTAGCAAAAGAAATAAGCCCCCAAATGTGGATTGCTTCCAATTTGTCTGCACACAAGTGAGTGGGCTGACTCTTCTCTGAGACAGACCTGTGTGGTAAAGGGTTACATCTTTAATTCTGAACCCCTTCTCCTGGAAGGAGACATGCAACATCTCAGCTACCATTACTGAAATGTCATTTTTTTTCAAGCAAAATAAAAATATGCATTCAGTAGTTAAAATTGAGGTAAAAGCTTGTGTTGTGTCTTGGAAGGGCTCTGTACACCTTTAGGTATGTTTCTTCACAGAATCACAGACTGGCTGAGGGAAGGGAACTGCAGAGGTCATCTGGCCTAACCTGCTGTAATCAAGCAAGGCCACCCACAGCCAGTGACTGTGCCCAGACAGCATTTGACTATCCAAGGATGGAGACTCCACCACCTTTCTGGCCAGCCTGTCAGTGCTTGGTCACCTTCACAGTGAAAAAGTGTTTCCTGATGTTCAGAGGGGCCCTCTGTATTTCAGTTTGTGCCCATGGCCCCTGGCACTGGGCATCACTGGTAAGAGCCTGGTTCTGTCTGCTTTGCATCCTCCCTGCAGGTATTTATAGACATTGACGGGATCCCCCTGAGCCTGCGCTTCTGTCGGCTGGGCATTCCCAGCTCTGTCGGCCTTTCATCATTGAAGAGATGCTCCCCTCAGCATCTTTGCAGCCCTTTGCTGGACTCTCTCTGGCCTGTGTGCCTCTCATATAGGAAAGCCCAGAACTGGACCCAGCACTCCAGGTGTGTCTTCACCAGTGCTGAGGAGAGAGGAAGGATCATCTGCCTTGAACCTGCTGGCAATACTTGGCCTAATGCAGCCCAGATGCCATTTGCCTTCTTGGCTGCAAGGACCCACTGCTGGCTCAACTTGCTGACCACCAGGATCCCCAGGTCCTTTTGTGCTTGAATGTTTTCCATCTGGATGAACCCAGCACCTGTAGGTGCCTGTGGTTGTTCCTCCCTGAGTGCAGAACTTTGTGTTTCTCCTTTTTCAACTTGGTGAGGTTCCTGTAGGTGCACCTGTGGTTCCCTGGGTCTTCTGGAACATCAGGATTGACATTTGCTTTCCTCCAGTCTGTGGGCCCTTCTGCCAGTTGCTGTGATTGATCAAAAATTACTGAGCTGAGCCTTGCAATGGCATTCCTGGATACATCCTGTTAGGGCCTGTGTACTTATTTAGAGTCTCTGTCTGTAGATGTGAACAGACACTTCTAGAGGAGAGCTAAGGCTTGGGAATCAAGCTGCTCTTTGGTCCTCCTTTCTTCTCTTCTTTCCCTCTCTCCATTGCCTGCTGACCTCAGTCATCAGCTACTGCTAGAGGCTCTTTGCTTGCATGACAAAGCTATTGTGGGTTTGGCTTTAGATTTAAAGCCTTCAGATAATGTGGCTTTAAAGCTAGGACACCTCTTTTGCAAAGGTTCTTGTGCTGTGTGGGGCCGCTACTGAGGTGGTGTGCTATGTACATACAGAATTTGGTGTCTCCTGTGCAGTGTTTGCTGTTTATTCCCGGCTCAGGAAGGGACTCTGCCACAAGGACTGGCTGTGCAAATTCAGCTCAAACTGCCTTAACTCACACTATTTACTTTGGAAATTACAGTTTCAATTGCTGCTGATAACCCAGCTGATTGTTATGTTTTACATTTAGCACAGTTTTTTTAGTTCTTTCCTTAATGACTTATGTAAATAATTTTAGAAGACTTTGCATTCATTTTGGGGAAGCTGGCGTATGGGGCTGCAAGGCTAGCAGCAGGTGCTGTAAGTAATCACTCTTCTAAATTAAGAAACACTTTCTGAGGCAGTAGGTTAATTTCTGGGTAAGCAGCCTGCATACAGATTCTTGGAATCAGCTGGATCTTGACCCAGCAAATGACTCAAGGCTTTGTGTAGATTTGAGTTATCTCACTGAAACCTTTCAGTTTTAGAGGAGACTGGGGCTGTGCTTGAATGTCTGTTGAAACTGTGTTATCACGTTGAAATCTGTGTCACCTGGCTTTGTGCTTGTCTTTGTAGCTCAGTCTTCACTGCTGTTGGAGGTGTATTTGGAGCATGGACAGTGTCATGGCTTAGCCAGGTCAGGCTGCCTGGAGCCAGCGTATCTGTCATAGAATGGTTTGAGTGGGAAGGAACCTCAAAGATCTCCTCATTCCAACCCCCTTCCTTCTAGAAAGGTCAGGAAAACCTTTCTAGACCAGGTTGCTCAAAGCCCCATCCAACCTGGCCTTGAACACTCCTAAGGATGGGCTATCCACAGCCTCTCTGGGCAACCTGTCTCACCACTCTCACAGCAGATAATTTCTTCCTAATATAAAATCAAAACCTTCTGCCTTCTGTCAGTTTGAAGCCATTTCCTCTTCTCTTATCACTACATGCCCTTGTAAACAGTTCCCCTGCACCTTTCTTGTAGACAGTATTTGGGTACTGAAAGACCACAGTGTTCATGAGTGGCTTATGCTGAAGTCTGTGCTGCTGTGGGTTTCTCTCATTAGTACAAGAGCAAGCAAAGTACTGCTTGAGAGCTTTATGCTGTTTCTTTCTCCACCTTTGTGCCTGTGAGAGGATTTCTGCAAAAGTATTTCCTCTGATATCACTAGTGGAGCTCTCATGGGATCTCCAAGCAGTAACTGTTGACCAGATTGTGCTCAAGTGCTGCTTGTCACTTTTGCATTGTCACAGCTCTGGATAGCATTGTTCTTGCTCAGGAGTTGAAAATTGCCTGCAGAAGTGTGACCCACTTATTGTAAAACCACTCTTGAGTCTGTGAGGCTGATGGGGCCAGTGGTGTTTGTGACTTGAAAAGTTAAATGATTTTTCATAGGCTCTGCAGAGGAGGAAACTGGTAAACTCTGAGGAAACTGGTAAAATGTTAATTACTGTTACTACACAGAGTATGATTTTGGAACACTTTGTCTAACTTGTGGAGTAGAAAGGTCCAATTTTTACAAGCTCAAGCTCTCTTTAAAATCTATCTTTCTGTGTGAAGATTGTGCCAAAAAGTAATGTGAAAGGTGGAATTTCTACTTACATGGAAACCCATGTAAAGTGGAATAGAGCAGGAAAAATGCCCTTCTATAAGGATTCAAGGAGAGAACTTCAGATAGCTGGAGAGCTCTCAGGACTTTAGCTGGTCAGAGTGACCCTGAGATACATTAGAAAGTCTCTTTTCTCAGCCCAGCACTTGAAGAAGGAGTCAGGACTCTTCAGTTCTCAAGGTTGTTTATTGTATCTTATCTATAAAATTCTTTCTCCTGTCCAGCTGAAGTCCGCTCAGCAAGACAGTCAGAGGCACTCTGCCTGCCCCGGGGTGTTGTTGTCTTTTTATACTAAAAACTACGTGTACAATATTTACAATAACTTTCCAATACCTATCCCCTATGTTAGACAGTGAGCTTCTACTCTAAACCAATCTAAAAGTGCCAACGTCACAGCAGAAGATGGAGGCCAAGAAGGAGAAAGGCTGGACACGCCCAGATTCCTCCATCTTTCCCATTCTAAAAACCCCAAAAATCTATTTTTCACCCCATCATAAATTCACTATCATTCTCCTTAAACTGTCATGGCTTGCAGATCTTCATATAAGGTTGGTAACTTGCTCCATGGGTCACAATCAAAACCACAGGCATTTTGGGCTCTGTGCCAGGGTCTCTGAGACCCCTTGCAGGGGTCTTGGCAGTCCAGGACAGCCAGAGGGAAATTCTGAATTCTACCAGAAAGGAAGAATGGTTTTTTGTTGCCTCTATACAACTGTAAGCTGGGACTTGCCCTATCTTTGGCTTAGAGTTGGTGCTTCTTGTGCCGTTGGATGTTCAACCTATATCAAACTGGTGCTTGAAATCATATACCTGCTAAAAAGGTCTGAAGCCACTTCCTGCACCCTTTAACTTGATTTTTTTGCTATGGTCAATCATCCTCAGACCAAAATGCTCTTAGGCTGGAAAGTCAGTGTTGGGATACAGCCCTTTCACATTTAAAAAAATTAATAATCCAAACGTTAGAATCCTGAACGTAGAACTCATTTCTTGTGAACAGCATTACAGAATGACGTGGCTTTTGTAATTTTTTTAGGTCTGTAATCTCTTCTCACTTTTTAGATTAAAAATTTACTGCCTTCTTTGCTCTGAAATGTTGAAGAAGAGGAACAGTTTTACATGTGCAGAGTGTAACAGACAATATTGTACTTCTTCTCTATAATGGAAACTAGATGTGTAAGCAACTTGGCTTTTTGATAGCTCAGCTTTGCTTGAAAACCAGAATTCTCAGGTAGCTCTGAAGGCAAACAGTCCTCTTCAGGTGACATTCTGGTTCTGTGGGAATTGGGACTGAAATATTTTTAAAAAGAAATGGTGAAGAGGAAGTCATACACACTGACTGTATGGATCTTTTGACAGTGGATGTCTTGTGGGTTTAACAGATGATCCAAATGCATATTGATGTTTTCAGATGATCTCAGTGTATTCTCTGGGATGCTGTGAGATGTCTGTAGGCTTGGAATGGAGAGGTGCAACAGGCAAGAGCTGGATGGACAATGAGTTGGTGATGGGAGCATAGAAACATGCTGATCTTGACAGGCTTTTCAAAAGGGGTCAGAATTTGAACTTTCTTCAGTTCTGCAGGGAAATGAGTTAGCTCTGTGTGGGCCACAGGAATTGACAGCATCAGGTAAATAAGTGACCAGATGTTCAACAGGTGTCTGGAAGGTTGGCTTTCTGAATGGACTACTGAAGAGAAAGCAGAGGATCAAAATTCTCTGCTCCAGATTTGTAGATTTTGATAGGTAGTTTAAATAGGCAATTTAAGAATATTGCTTTGCACCTTTCTCAATGGCTGCCCTAAACTCAGTCTATCCAAATATTTTTTCCAGGCGTCATGAAGAATTTGTAATGCTTTCTGTTATCAAAAGCAGAGCTTGAAAGAGTCCTGCACCATACCAAAGATATGAATGCTGTGTTAAGGAATTTGGACATATTAATAAAAACAATATATTACTCTACCACTCTCTCCTCTGAAATTAAACGTGTCAACCAAATTGCTGAAACAGTAGACGGAAACTTGGCAATTACATTTGTGTGGCAATTTGATTCTGTTCTCCCAAAATACCTCTGGAGAGCATCCAACTGTAGCTCTGCTCTGATCCCAAGACTACCCTGCAGATGCCCTGAGCACACAGACATGTAAGCAGCAAGCTCTGGCGGCCTGATCTGTGTAGTTGCTAGAAAGCTTCAAAATCTGCTTTGCTCTCAGAGGACTTTCCATTTGGGAAAGGAACTGATACCATTCCAATTTTAACTCTGAAGAGGAAGGGAAAATAGAAAATCTTCAGAGAAGCAAGTTTTTGTCTAGACTGTGGAGCCAGCTGGGTGTCTTGTTCTGTCTTGTCAGGCTGCCTTCTTGTTTGAGGCTGTGTCTGAGTGGTTGACAAGTGCATTAACTCTGGGAAAATAAACCCACTTTTGGTGTGGCAAATGAACCCTGGACTCCCGTGACCATCCTCTGCCACAGTTGTTTCAGCGCTGCTTTACTGACCGATAAAAATGCACAATCTTCTCTCCTTGTCCTTTCCCTCTCATCATTTGAAAAGCTCTCCTCTGTTTTTGCCTTAAAAACTACTTTTGAAATGAAAGTTCCCTTTTGTTTCACTGACTATAAAGTGTGCATGATAATTACAGGACAATTGCTGTGTTAGGTGAGATACTGCAGTGTTTCTGCAGGACAAAACCCTGCTCCAAGCAGGAGCAATTCAACTTCTCTCACTCAAACCCCAGGAGCCAGGGACGAGGGATTTCCTCAGTTCTGTGCTCAGCAGTGACAGTGGTATCTGTGTGGATACAATTTATTGCACTGTAAGTAATAGTTTAATGGCCTTGCACGAGATAAATGCTGCTTCGTGCTGGTGTGTGGTTTTCAATAGTATGGCAGAGAATTACTTAGGCCTTTTAATCTGCATCATTCAAGAAGGCAGTATTTTAAAAATGTGATTATGATATCAAAGGTTTGTGAAGTGAAGGGCAGAGAGGCTTTTGCTGCTCCAAAGTTTTCCTGTCTAGAGAATGTAAGTCATAAGCATGACAACTATGGGATTTTTTTTTTGTTTTTGCTATTTGATTTGATAGTTTTTTTATTCTTTGAGTCAGGCTTCTTTCCTTCTCCTGCGTTTGGATCCTCTTAAAATGACTAGTTTCAGGGAAAAATGCAAGCATAGCAAAATACCTGTGGAAGTCTTCTGTCATTTGCTAACTAATTGCTGCTTTTAGAGTGGTACCTGTCTTGTTTCTTCAGCAGTATGTCTACTTAGCTGTGCTCTTGCTTCAAAATAACTCATGTTTCGTTCTCTGAAAGCCCACTGTCCTTGACTGTCTTTTAAACTTTTTTTTATTTTTATCATTTGTTTGGGTTATTTTCTGTTGGTTGCTGTCAGGGAGATGCTGTGGTAGCTAAAGAGGCTGTTCCTCTTCCCTGTTGTATCCCAGTTGTTGCATTGGTTATTTACAAGGATGCGACCTGACTTGCACCATAGTTGTTGACCCTGTCTTGTGCAAAGCCCTGCTGCCTCCAGGGATCCAAATAAAGGATCTTTTTAAAAATTAGATGCTACAGACCCTATGCTGTTGTCTGTAAAACCAGGGGCTTTGGTTTGGGCAGGACCCAGGCCCCCCATTCAGAGCAGCGGTACTGTACAAAGCCTTTGGCCCCTGGAATACCTGAGTTCCTCAGCTCCCTGGAATACCTGAGTTCCCTTGATCCCTGAGGGATCAAGGCCAGATTGGATTGAACAGGGCTCATAGACATGTTTCCCTCAGGAGAAGCACTCAGCTCTGGCATATACTTACCTGGTCAATATTTGCTTAGTTAAGAGTGGGAAGGGATGGGAAAGTTCATCAGCCAGTGGTAAACTGGTTTCCTGAGCATCAATACCATTAGATTTGGGTTCAAAGGCACTGTGTGGGCAGAAACTGGCCTCTCAGCCCTCAGTGCCTCCTGGCTGTAAACCCGTCCACCTTGTCCCAGGTTGTGTTGGGGATGGCAGTAGCTATTTTAGGGCAGTTCTGGAGGTATTGGGTGGGAAAAGATAGGGATTTGGGTGCTAGAAAAAAGTTCTAGAAAAGCATCTGAAGGTGGGGGTATTATTGCACAAGTTAAATGATACCCTGGATGCAACTACTTTGTGGTTGGGGCTGTTTTAAAGTGTGGTTTATTTGGCATTGAATAGCTATCAGAGAGGTGGTTTTAGCCACTGTGCTTTTAAAATCAGCATGCTAAAGCCCCTTGGAGTTGTGAGAATATGTGTATGTGCAGACTGGTGTTGGTTGAATTCAATTGTTACAAAACACACCCTTGGAAACCTCATCTGGGATGGTGTTGCCATGTCCCTCACATTTTGCCAGTTTTCAGAATCAGTCAGGTAGTACTGTGTGGGAAGTGTTACAGGGATAAATCCTGAAATCCTAATTTGGGCTAAACTCCCACTGTTTTCAGTGGGTGGCTTGCTGGCATTAAGGCCAAGTACCCCCAGCTATTACAGATGACCTTTCTGTCCTTTAAAAATCAAGGAGACTGAGACTTGATGCCTCTGTCTTGTACTAGAGATCAAACTGCAGGATTGCAGCCCTTAAAGTTTGTACATGTGCTGAGATTTGTGAACAAGAAGTTGGTTAACCAAAAACATTTCCAGTAACTGTTCTTTAGATTCTCAGTAGTGCTGGTGAAATGCCAGAGATCTGGAAACACAAATTAGCTGGTGACGTAGAGCAGTGCATGAAGAAGACACTAATTCCATAGGGGAAACACTGATGTTCTGAAAACTCTACTTTTCATAAATGGAGAATATATAACCCCATGTATTTTAAATGGAAAAATTTAAATTCTTTCAAATTACCAGCATAAATTTATTGAAATTGTTTGCTCAGATAACTGATTTTTATTTTTTTAGGAGAATGGTTCTATGAAATCCCTACAACTTTTGTCAGTATATTGCTTTCCAGCAAAATTGAATTAAATGTATTTTAGAAGTCAAGAGTCTGAAAGTAGGTACCTGGAGTTCCTGACTATCACCGAGTGGTTGAGATCATAAGTTGTTCTGGCTTTGTCTCTCTATGGAAGAAAGAGGGAAGATGTTGTGTTTGTGTTGGCAATGCTTAATAAAATCAAACAATATTCAAACAGTAAGAAAAGAAAAAGGCCTAAATCTCTCCAGAAAATGTTGCTGTGCAAACCTTGGCTGGCAGGTCTTCCCAGCTTGAAGAGCTTCTTTCCTACATCTCAGTGGAGCATCAAAATTAAAGTCTGACTGAACCCAACTTGATGTCAGCCTCAAATAGTATGTAAGGGTACCCCAATAACTTGCTCAGTTGCTAGTGAGGCTCTGAAGCCCACACTGTATTGTTTTTCTTGCCCATTTCCCCTTGGGTGGTCATTGGCTATTCATATTTCCAGCTCAGGAGGGCTCTTCTGTCCCATCACTTGGACTCCAAGGGGGAAGAAGCATTTTCAAATCCTTCCATGCCCCCCTTTACCTCTGAGTTCACCCTCTGGATTGTGTACACAGCTCTCTTTTTCCTTTTTTTCTCTTCCTGAGAATATGTTTCTTGTGCTAACTGAAGTTGCAGAAGCACCTGGAAGGGTTTCATCTCATGCTGTGTGCTCTCTAACTACCTGAATTGCCCTTCCTTTAAAGACTTGATTGACTGGTAGGAGGAGGGCCAAGCAGACAAGAAGTACTTTGGCTTTCTCCCCCTCTTGTGCCTCCAAGATCACAAATGAGGTCTGTGAGAGCTGGGACAAGAGCTGGCATCTCCCTTGTACTGGAACTGTACTCCACACACTAAAATTCATAATGAGGGTGTTATGGTACTGATCCCAGCTCTTCTGCTGGTTTTCTGCTCAAGGTTGTCACAACCACTTCTAATTTGTCTTCATCACTAAACTGGGGCCTTGGATACTAAGGAGTAAAAACGGTGCTTCAGACAAGAAGTCTGAATGATGTTGTGTGTCTCTCTCCTTTAAAGCCTTCCTGTCAGTTTGTGTGGCTTGTAATTGCAGAATTGTAGGTTGACAGGAACCTCTGTGTGGATAGTCTAGTCCAATTCCCCATCTAATGTAGTGGCAACTCAGTGGCACGTCCAGTGGGGTTTTGAGCATGCCTAAGGATAGAAATTCCCATTATCTTCCTGAGCAACATGTGGTTTTCTGAGTTCTGTGGTTTTGTGTCCATCTCCCCTCATCCCCACCCAGAAAAAAAAGTGTGGTTTTGTTGTGGGGTTTGTTCTTACATTTAAATGGAATTTCCTGTATTTCAGTTTGTGCCTGCTGACTCTTGTCCTGTTGCTGGATACCACCAAGAGGAGCCCTGGTTTCATCTTCTTTACATCTCCATCAGGTATTTATGCACATTGGTAAGACCCCTCTGAACTTTTTCTTCTCCAGGCTGAAGAGTCCCAGCTCCTTCAGCCTCTCTTTATATGCCAGATACTCCAGTCCCTTAATTGTCTTTGTGGACCTTTGCTAGACTCTCAGCAGTATGTCCACATCTCTGTTGTACTGGGGAGGGAAGGACTTGTCCCACCCAGCACTCCAGATTTGTCTCACCAGCCCTGAGCAGAGGGGAAGAATCCCCTTCCTTGACCTACTGGAAGTTGTTTTTCGTAATGCAGCCCACATGCTGTTGAACTTCTTTGCTACAAATATGGTTTGGAGGCTCATGGCACACTTGATGTCCACCAGGAATCTCAGGCCTTTCTCTGCTTTTTCTGCTTCCTTTCTGCCTGTTGGCTCCCAGTCTGTGTTCCTGAGCAGCAGGGCTTTGCATTTTCCCTTGCTGAACTGCAAAGGTTGGTGTTGGCCCATTTCTGCAGCCTGTCCACATCCCTCTGAGTGGCCTGCCTGGTCTTAGCCACCATTTCCTATACTGTATCATCTTCAAAATTCCTAAAAATTGACTTTCTGCTGCCACCCATAATCTTTCCTTTATAAAGAATTCAGAGCCCTGGGTGAAGTATGTAATGAATCAAATCTCTCAACAGTTCTAAAAAGTACATTGCTGTTCACTTGGGAAAGTCAGACAGAGATGAGGCAGCTTCACTAGCACTAACAGAACATTAAATGCTGTGCCTTGTAGGAAAGGACTTCATTATTATTATTTAGGACTTTCATTCCTTGAATCTCTGATACTTCATGCAATACCAGCTCTTGCCCTTTGCTAGCACCATAGCAACCTGCTATAAATGTCACTATATAATGTGGCTTGTTGGCCAAAAGCTGGACAAGGAATGCTTTCTAGGGCAGGAAATCCATGGGGTCAATAAAACAAGTGCAGTCGAATGAGGGAAAAATCCCACTGTTATTTTATAATATTGCAAAGTGATTTTTCTTTTTCTCTCCAAAACTGTGCCCTAGAGGAAATAGAGGCATTAACCAAAATTCTCTGAATGCTTTATCTATATCCCCTCCCCCAAAACCTACATCCTAGGCACCGTCTAAACCTCTGGGCTAACAGATGGTGTTGAGAGGGGGAGGGAGGGGGAACGATTTGCATCTAAATAGCTGAAATAAGAAAGGGTCATGTCCCACAGACCAGCTCCACTCACCTGCTGTTTAAATCCCCCTGAGAAACAGGCAAACACGCTTGGTTTTTTAAGGTCTGCCTCAGCTGTACTTGCTCTCTGAAACTTTCTGCCCTAAAAAAGCTGCAATCCTCTGCATCTTGCTGTACGGATTCTGTTCTGCCCCCAAAAGGACGAACTTTTAAGGCTTTAGTTCTCTGAATGGATTTGACAGCTGTGTCACTTCTGTTCAGCCCTCCCATCAGAGTGACTGTTGCTGTTGGATAGCGTAATTAGCACGAGCACTAATGATACAGAAAAGGTTCAGAGCAAATATTACCTCTCCTGCCAGCTTGCTACTCTCAGGGCTGCCTGATTGCACTGTCAGAGGTGCTCCAGCCATATGGTCCTGTGCACTTGTGATGCAATATTCTGTGCTGGGGTTGTGTGTGTAGGTGGGATGGGCTTTGGCTCTAGTGACCTCCAGGCTGCACCCAGTGGGGATCCTGATCCTGCAGGACTGTGGTGTTGGATGGCTGTGCTTAATCCTGCAGGCATGCAAAGCCAAGGTCCTCTGGCTTCCTGACTGTGTCCTGTTACAATTTCTCAGGTCTAAGAGCTTGCTGCTTTGTAATGATTTTGTTTTGGAGTGTAAGGGTCTTTTGCCCACCTCTGTTACACATTCATGGAGACTACTCTGGGGCTACCCCCCTGTCCTGGCAGCAAGAAGTGTGCTTTTGTCTCTTCAGGCAGAGTTTCTCAAAATTTAAGGCTTTGGAAAGCCTGTAATAAGAAAAACCTCCCCCGTTCTTCATAATCATGGGCACATTCACAACCCCAAAACCATCCTACCTTATTTCCCAGTGATATTTGGAGAGGAAAGAGGGCTTTTCATGAAGTTTAGTCTTAGTACAAAACACCAAGATGAACAAAACCTGGTTCTACCCATCAGTTCCTTGGGCTTCCACACTCAAATACTAAAAATAAATAATATGACAATAGTCCAGGTGGTTCAGGAACTTCATTACTGTTGTCTCTTGACAACATCTTCTCTACTTCCCAAGAAGGCAGAGGAATTGAAAGGTTGAGTTTGGCAGACTGGAAGGCTCTGCAGGATAAGGAGTGGTGAAGATGATGTCTGGGGACTCACCACTGTCTGCTGTGTGTTGATCTGGTAGAATAAAATGTCTGCAAAGGAAGTTTTCTATTTCTGGAATTGCAAGACCTTGAATCTCTTCTTTCTTCAGCACAAGCCTGGAGGGAATAGGTGAGGTTAACCTTTGCTAAGCTCTTGGGCTCTCCCTCCCACAAGTGTCTTGGAAGAGAAAATGGCCTTAAGAACTGTCTTTGTTTTTTTCTTTTTTCCCCCCTCATTTAATTCCCAAGTGTATTTCAGTACTGTGGGTAGTACTGGTTGATGTGCATTAGGGCAGCATGGATCTGAGCAACAGCCTTGTTTACGTGCCTCTGGGGAATAAGTTTATTTATTTTATAATTTAATATAGATTCCACATAATAGAAACAAGATCCAGTGTACGAATGCTTACAGAAATAACTGGGCAATGCACAATACCAAATTATATTATTTTAGAGCAGTCTGTGGTACTTTATAACTTTCCACAAATGTGTTTCTTTTCAGTACTTTGTCACTTGAGGATAACTATGTTTTATAAATGGTCATATCACATGATGCGTATTCACTGTCTGGGAGTAAACAAAGAAGTGAGTTAACTCGGGTGGTGCAAGTTACATACACACATGCATACATCAATGTGTGTGGATATACATGTTTAGACATCCACACTCTCTTCTGTAGGACAGACCTCTGCCCTGCTCCTTCTGCCCCCTTCCCCAGTTCAGTGATGCAGGCTGGTCACTCGCTCTGGCAGCTGTGCTGCTGGTCTTTGCCATGGATAAAATGCTTGTTATGCAGCAGGACCCCACAGACCATCTAAGAGCAAATCCAGAAATGAAAGATACTATTGGAAATGTTTATTTTCTCTGTTTTTTAAAAACAAGACCATGTAAATTGTGCATCTGTAGCAGAGGTGCACGTTACTTTTTGACAAAGGAGGCAAAAGGGGAATATATGAGGAATTAGGTGCCCTTTGAGGTGAGGTGTGCAGGTAGTGGGATCGAGACTGGGGAAACTGGATTTCACAGACTCTTAGAATTGTTTGTGTTGGAAGGAACCCCAATGATCATCCAGTTTCAGCCCCTTGCCTTGGGGACTGCCCTCTACTGTGCCAGATTGCTCAAAGCCCCATCCAACCTGGCCTTGAAGACTTCCAAGGATGTAATATCCACAGCTTCATGGGCAGCCTGTTTCAGTGCCTTAGCACCATCACAGGAAAGAATTTCTTCCTAGTATCTGATCTAAACCTGCTCTCTGTCTTATGGCCATTCCCCCTTGTCCTGTAACTCCATGCCCTGGTTCAAAGTCCCTCTCCAGCTCTATTGTAGCCCCTTCAGGTACTGGAAGGTGCTCTAAAATCTCTGTGGAGCTTTCTCTTCTCCAGGCTGAACAATCCCACGTCTCTGAGCCTGTCTGCATAGCAAAGGTGCTCTGGGCCCTCTCACCACCTTTCTGGTCTCTTCCAGTTTTTTTCCAGCAGGTCCACATCCCTCTAACACTGAGGTCCCCAGAGTGGGATGCAGACTCCAGGCAGGGTCTCACCAGAGTGGCACAAAATTTGGAATTGCCTTCTACAGTGGCCCGAGATGTAGGCTGCTTTTATTTTAGCAGGTTTCTTTTATTAAGTGGCTTACCAAGTGGCTGACTGACATCGGAACATTTATTTCTGTATCTTCCCAAGCTATCTCCCTGGAAGAGGAGTTTGCTGTACAGAAAGGACCATTCTGGTAGTCTACAGTGTTACTTCAATCACTTCCTCTGTGTGGAAGTAAAATACTAAAGAAAAAGATGTGCTGGATTGGAACCATGCCTAAAGCAATTCTTGGCATAATGGGATTATTTTACTGACTTTTAATTAAAATAGAGTTCTAACTAGATTGTTTTGAGCATACATACATCTCTGGTTTGTTGTTGTTGGTCTAATTGCCTCCTAAATTAAAGGTATTGATATTCTAATCCACCTTCTCCCTTGAGATACTGGCATTAAAAGAGGATGTGGAATGCTATGTAAATGATTTACAGGCATGCAGTATAGAAAATGGTCTTTAAAGGCATTAGCCAAAACTTAGGTCTCCCCTTTACCTGTGATGTCTTGACAGAGAGACTGATGAATTGTTATTTTTCGGTATGTATTTATTTCTCTGTCCTGACAGGTCTTTTAAATGGTTAGAAATGTAGTCTGAGAAAAATGCCAATAATCTCAGCCTTTGAGGAAGAAGCAGTTAATGAATCTTCACGGAAATACCCAGAGTCCAGATGCTCTGCGGGGAAGAAAAGGTTGGGAGCCATTGGACCAGGGGTTGGGACAATACATCATCTCAGATCTAAGATGGAAGCTGTCTGCTGACAACACAAGATACTAAAATGGCAGAATTACAGGCTTATTTGCTTAGGACTACTTTTTGAGAGCCCATTTTAAAATGTCATGATCTGGGATTTGACTACTTCTATTTAAGATATATTGGTTAATTTTTGTCAGAAATAAAGCATTACTTTTTTGCAGATTTTTAATTATCTTTACGAATTGAAACCCTTTGGGGAAGTTTCACCTGTGTGGGATGTAAATTCAAACCATGCTGTAAGTTTAAAGAATATATCTTAGGCTCAAATCCAACTTCTTACTTCAAAGCTAAAATGGACCTTACAAAGTAGAAGGCCAAAAGTTTAGATGTCTGTTTTATAACATTTTAATAGAGTAGCAGAGACTGACAAAACTTTTGTCAATGTAGAATATTTAAGCACCTCAGATAAAACTAGCTGTACATTGAAGAGTGTTCACAGGAAAACAAGAGTTATTTCCAGCCTGAAGAGATTTTTCTTAAAAATAAAAGCAGCCAAACATGCATATGTTGGGAGGCTGTGAATCAGCACCTGCAAATACCAGCAGGAATAACCAGGAATGGAACAAAAAGTTGGATGGGGCCCTGAGCAACTTGATCTGCTGGAAGGAATTGCTGCACATTGCTGCACATGGGCTGGACTTAGTTGATTTTTAAGGGCCCTTCCAAACCAAGTCTTTTCTATGATTCCTTGAAAACTTGCGCCAAAAGAAACAATGGGAAAGAGTGGAAGAAGCAACCTCATCCTTGCAAAGGAGACAGTTCACTTAAGCTGTGTTGTGGATTGATTTGAAGGATCTCCTTTCCCTCAGCAAATGTATTTTACTTCACTGAATCCCTCTGCAATGAGTATAAGAACAGGAAAGATGGAGTTAGTGCAGGCTGTGCCACAATATGAGTATGAATTGTTAGTAAAGAGGAAGGCAGCATTTGCCTTGAGACAAGTGTAAATGGCATAAAGTGAAGGGGGAAAAAATGGTTTGGGAAGTGCATCCCCATGCATTGCTCCTGGGTGTGCTCAGGGACCAAAGCTGGGATTTCTTGAGAGCTGTGCAATAGCTGTTTCCAAAACTGATGACCCTGTTTTTATCTTGAGGGTTTTTTAGCAAACAGACCTGTTACTGTAGAGGTGAGAGGTGAAATTATGGTGTGCTAGTTACAGAATTTAAAGTGTCCTTTTATACTCTCTTGCCTTGGATAGGAAGAGGGAGTGTGGTCAGGTAACCTGAGGTGGGTGCTGGGTTTGTGTGGCCAAAACACTGAGAGAGCTTTGGGTTGTGGGTAGGTACCATATCTCTATGGCAGCCTGCTGCAAACATTCTTGACTCTTAATTGCTGGAGTTAGGGGAGGATGATCAGAAAACTGTACCTGGACTTGCTGCATGCTGTGCTCTCCTAATTCTTATGCTGGTGGTCTTAGGAGCAAGTAGCTGTAGGACTTGAGCAAGATGACTTAAAGCAATGGGAGGGAATACCGTACTGAAAAAAATGCCTTAACTCATACAACTTCCTAGAGCATCTGTCTTTGGTTGTTGTCTTCATTTGGGAAATCAGTTGAGTTTTATCTACCCCTTAGCAAAGGCACAACATTGTCTATAGAGAGATTCTTGTCTGCACAGTAGTGGCCATAAAAAGATTGTTATCATTTTAACTACGCAAAGGGCAAACTATAACCTGACAAAGCAGTCTTGAGATGAATAAAACATGCATACTGGCAATCCATCGTGATCCATCCATCAGTGAAATCCTAGTTCTGCTGAATGTGCAGTTCATATTGTCACTAATTGTATGATGTAGATGCTTGTCCACTGGGAATTGGATGGAAATTAGCAAGTCACTTGCTTCAGATGCTGACAGGGCTGTGAATGGGAGCTCAGTCAGTCTCCTCTGGGTTGGGTTTTATGGCTGCAGTGTTGCTGCTTCTTGAGAAAAAAATTAATTTTAAATAGGTAGCAGTGAAGATCCATGCATCCTGCTGAAAGCTGCTTAGGTCACTGTAGCAAGAACAGAGGGTAAGAAGATCTGCGCCCCAGAAAAGCACAGATCTTTGCTCAAAGATGTTGAGGAAAACCTTGCCTGCTATATCTAGCCTTGCAATTAACTCCTACTCCTAATTACATAGTGCCTTAAAACGGGCCTGCCACTGTAATAAATGATGTTGTTGTATTTCCTTTTGTTCAGTGGAGTAAAAATAGTTCACTTGGCTCATGGGCTTTATTTAACTGAGCGCTAATGCAGACTTGGTTGTAATATATTGCAGGAACAGCAATTCCTTTGTGCCAGTCCTATAGAGCTTTCTTTTCTCTACTGACATACAGTAAGTATGATTGGGATCTGAGTAAATGATGTGATAAAAGGCTTGATGGTGCTTCCTAAAAACAAACTGCCGCTCATTAAATTAAACGATGATAATTCTTAATGGACTAGTTAGTGCTCTGCAGTGCATTTGGTACAAGTAAGGAAGTCTAGGGATGTGAGACCTTGCCACTGTGGCCCCTCCTGTATGTTGTAGAATCATAAAGCAGGTAGAATAGGGAGTTTTGCTAGCATATAATTATAAACACAGAGGTGGTGTTCTTGCAGCAAAGAAGACCACTGTGACAGTTTAATTAGGGGAGAAACCACAAGCCACCTTAGGCTTTTTCATTTTGCCTTGTAAGCGAACTGCTCATAGAGCATTTCATGTATTGCACTTGAAGGGGTAATCATTGTAAATCTGAAGCAGATTTATGTGCAGTTCTCAAATTGCTTGTCTTCACTGATATTAAATTAGCTCTTGCAGCACTTGGTATTTGATGGTGCTTGTCTCTAAATTCAGTTTTTCTACAAAAACCTCATATTTGATGCAGAGCTTATCCTGTCTTTGGAGAACTATTCATTCTCTCCTCTTTTCCCACCTTTGAAGAACCAAAACTTTTAACAAAGCAACATGAAACTGAACCAATCTTTGTGATTTTATTTAATTGAAATCTACTGCCAGTATGAAAATCCTGGCTTGCAATTAAGGGAATGTGACAGCTTTGCCAGTCATTACATAAATACTATGGAGCACTGGGCTTCCTACTGTCATTAGCTGCAGTCAACACAATGGAGCTATACACAGGAGCAAGAACTACTCTGATGATAAATGTTTGCATTTCCAATTAGCACTGAACTGTTGTGGCATTTTCCCCTCAGTCTAATTGAGGGTCTTGGGTGGTTTCATTCACTAATGATAATTGGGTTGTCTTCTTGCTCTTTACTTTCCCAGCAGCAAAAGAGTTGAATGAGTTTTGCTCTTAAGAACATTGGTTTCCTCCTTGCAGGTCTCTGTGTCTCAGTGTTTCTTCACTTGAGAAAAAAACTCAGCTTTTCCAGGTTAATGTAAACTTTCATCTATTTATGTCCTGTGGCTTTTTGCTAACCACTGCATTGCAGTGTCCTCTGTGCCTGTGGGATGTCGTTGACTTGATCTGAAAATGTTCTCATTTTCTTATATGTTTCTTACCCCCACCCCCATTGCTAAGTGACAGATCTCTGGATTTAAAAAGGTGCAGTTTTTGCAAATGCTAACATGTATTTAAAGTGCGGATACATTGCACTGGGAATTATTCCACATTAGGAGATAGCAGGGCTTAATTCTGAGCCCTGTGTCCCATGTCCATCTTCCTGCATTGGAAACTTTTGAATGGAATAATGATTAATGATTCAGCTGCTCTCAGTTGCTGTTGCTGCTAATGTGTAGTTAGGACTCTGAGCAAAGTAACTTAGGCAGGAGTAGTGGGGGTGGTTTTAACTGTGTGCATTAATATATTCTCTTTTTGCTGCTTCTAGTAATTTCCTCTGGAGCACAGATTTCCTCCAGGAAACCTGCTTATATGGGTTTTGGATATGCTTTAACATAAGAGGCCTTTATTTTTCCCACCCTGCTTAGCAAGCTCTGACTCCAGCAACTACTTTGACTTGTGTGGTTGAAGCCCTGCCCTCCTGTGAGCAAAAGCAGAACCAGAGCCAAGGCTGCTCTGTGCTGTGCTGGAAAAGGGAGCCTGTCCTGACATCTGCAACAGCCAACTTGCTTGTTCAGGCATGTAGGGGGAGGGGAGGCAGCACTTCTGGAGATGAGGAAATAAGGAGGATGATTTGTGGGCTGAGAACTTTTAAAAATTATACTCTTGGTTCTTTCTGTTGCAGCTTGGATTTTATTTTTTTTTCCTCCTTGAATATGGATGCAATTTATTTCTCTTGGGCTGTTTAAAAGCACTGTTAGGAGTAGGTAAATGCTTGATGAAAATGAGGAGGCTGCTGCCCACGGATGGGATCAGGCAGAGCTGATCTCTGCAGTTCTCCAAGTTCGAGTACTGGAGCACAATTAAGGGGAGTTCATCACGTGTTCCAGGTACTTGGGCATAGCTGGCATTGATTGTGAAGTGGTTATTGTTTGACACAGCCATTTATTTGTGCAACAGCTGAAGCCAAGTCTAAACACGGCAATTTAAGCTGGCATTGCCTCTCTGTGGTTTTGGATTCAAGCCTAATGTGGTGAAAAGGGCTTGACCTGCCTCAGTGCTTCTAAAACCCTCAGTGTGCCTGGGTTACTGTCAGAGTGGTCATGCATGGGCCCACACTGGAAGATGGTGAACATTGGGCTTTGATTCTTTCTAACAAAACAGAAAGAAGCTTCCTTAACTTGAATGAAAGGAGAACTCTGTTGCTAGGAATCGAGTGGTTATAATTAGTCTGTTCTTCTTTAGAAGCGTATCTGTGCAGTAGGATGGGTTAGCATGGATATCTGCCCAGGGAGAGATTTTGCAGCTCTCCTGCCCACTACAGGGATGTCCACGTCCTCCTGCAAAATCTGGGCTAGGGAATCCCACCTTGCATTTAGCCCAAACTGCTGGGATTGAATGAAAAGCTTTTTTTAAAAGGACCGTCCAGACTTTCGGCTTTTAGAATTCCAAGCCATGGGACTGTCCAGCTTTTCCTGTTGAGTTGTAAGTGGTCAGTCATCCTTTATGTCTGGCACTATGGAAATAATGCTGGCAGTGGAGCAAGACTGCAACTGGTAGTTGGCAATCTGCCATGAGAGTGTCTCCCTTTCCCCTCCTCACACCCACCCACCCACCCACTCGTGCTGTGGCAGGGGATGCATTCTCTTCTACGTGTATACTGATGTTGAGAGATTATTCTTTCATTTAGTTTAGCAATTTCATCTGCATCTTTAGGTGTTGGCAGCACCTGCAGGGATCTAACAGGTAAGTTCTAAAAAGACATCAGTAAACATTGCTGTTTTGTAATTATTTATTTGAACTTTATGCAAGCCTGTATTTAGTCTGTTGGGGTTTTTGTGTTGTTTTTTTGTTGTTATTTTTGTTTTGTGTTTGTTGTAGTTTACATGTAAATGCAAGGTCTGGGCTGGTGCTTTGCTGGTCCTTGGCTTTTTTGGTTTAATTGGCACGTTTACATAGAGCTCAGATGTGCAGTAACTGGTTGGGGAGACAGCTCCATGCTAGGGTTTCTGAGGGTTTTTTAATCACCTCTAAATGCGGTGATCGGTCTTTCCTCCCTCAGAGTGTGTTGCAGCTGCCTTTTTTGTGACAGCATGTGTTCCTGGTCCCATCTGCTGCTGGGTGGAGGAAGAAGACACCTCTTGCCTCTTTTTCAGGTGGAAGGCGTGGGGTGCCTTTCCTTCAGCGTGAGACTGGTGTTTGAGACTTAGTCCCACGTAAAGTAATAAAAAACGAATGACTGTCTTCATCCTGTGTGGAAACCCAGCTGGTAAACTCTGATGTTACTTTTTGTGCTGGGATTTGCATGGAAGCGTGACAGACAGGGAGAGAATCTGCTGCTTGCAATGTGTTTGAACAGAGCAGGGCACAGCCTGTGCTCTTTCTCACCAGGGCAGTGTGAGGGGGAAGGAGGTGATTCTAACTGTGTGTGCTCACAAGCAATTTCTAGCCATGGGGTGGAAGGATGCAGGGATACTGGTGCAGAGGTAAAACACTTGTTCTGATAAGGATCAATTCAATTAAAGGTTAAAACTCTCTCTTTTTTTTTTTTTGTTTGTGAGCAAGACACTCTTTCCTCACTCTGCCAACAACAGAATACTAGTGTCTTGGAAAAATGGGAGATTTCCTTCTGGTAGTAGGCAGAGAGGAAAGAGCAGTTGCTGAGCATCTTCCTCCTCCCCGTCTTGTTTAATATAGTTTATTCTTCTGTAAGTTGTAGTGAGTAACTTACAGCTACTCTCTTGCCAGACTGCATGAATTATAGATGTCTCTTTTATGAGTTTTCATGTTGACTCCTGCAATTAGTATGCATTGGACGTAGTTATCTGTATGGCATCTACTGTAGCGTAGGTTTCAGCCTTTCTGACTTTTTAATTGCTTTCTGTTTTAGCAATCAGTCATCTGTCTGTCTTGCTAAAGAATGCAAAGAGAACACAAGCAGCTTGATGGAAACCTAGAGTTCAGCATGGAGCAGCAGGTTTGAAATGATGTGCTTAAGTTAAGTGGAAGGAAAAATTACATACATAGAGGGTCTTTGTTCTCTCTTTTTTTCTGCTTGTGTATGTGCTAGAGTAGGGTCAGAATGTCCCACCTACTTTTGGGTCCCACTCTGCAAGGTGAATGTCTCAGGAGGCTGTGCCTGTACTACAGTTTATGCCTGTAGTTTAGGAATAAACTTCACAATTTCCAAGGCATATAGATGTGGCACTTGAGAGTGGCATTTGGTGGTTAACACCATGGTGCTGAGTTAATGCTCGGACTTGATGATCTTAGGGTCTTTTTCAACCTTAATGATTGTCTTTTGTGTTCTATCGTCTTAACAAAGATCAGCAGACCTGCACGGATCTTTGCATCTGTGAATGTACCCTGAGCTCTTGGATGCCACTCTTGGCACCTGTGGGTGCTGTTTTCTGTTCACTACTTCTGCTTGTGCCATCTGCCTACGTCTGTCTTCTTCCTGTCTGCATAAGTGTTTTGTAGGTGTAAAAGGAGAGTTTGACAGGTTTGCTGTTGGACTCTGTTGAGTCTGGGGCAATGATATGTAGCTAATGGCCTGCAAAAGTTGATTGGAAGAGATAGGGGTGCATTGAAGGCAACCATGACTTGACTACAGCAGTCACAGATTGCAGTATGTAATAAAACTTATCATTATTACTGTGTGCTGAAACAACTCAAACTTTCAGTACTCTCAAATGTCTGCAGAAACAATAGTCCTACATTACAGCTATGCCTTCCCCAGTGGTGTCTGTGGAGTTTGGTTTGAGTGCTGGTATTTTAACATATATAGTAGTTGAGAAGAATTGTGTCTGCAGCTAAAATGTATTCCCCCATCTAACTCTGGTTGAAAAGTTCATGTGCTGTTTCATTGCTTCCACTGTTCACTTAATCACTCCATGGAAACCTAAGATGGATTTCTCAAGGCAGAGTCGTGCTGGTGCGAAGAAGGAAATAACTCAGAGCAGTGATGCTTTGCATTCCTGTTGGAATGGAATGGCTTGTGCCAAGCTGAGTGACTCATTTCAGTGGCCTAGCGCTGATGTTCTGCTGGCTGGGGAAGCGACTGCCTGGTGCTCTGAATTCGGGCAGTGCCTACATGAGGGGGTTTGTTTAAAGCCTGCTTACATGTGAATTGGCAGGAGATTATTTTAGGAAGAAGAGAATTTGCACAGCCAGCTGGGCTGCAGTGGGGGAGACAGCTACCTCTGTAACCACTTGGCCTGGCTCTGGGCTCTCAGCTCTGCCTTGGGTGTAGAATTCTGTCAGGACAGGGTTTCATCTGCCTACTTTGACGCCAATAGAAGTTGAAAGTATAATGATGTTACATTTGACCTCTGTATTGCAGTGGGAGGATTTATTTAAGCAGGTTTTGATTTTCCCTTTAAATATATAGTGGTACAAGGCTTTTGGGAACCCTCCAGTGCAGCTATTACAGGGGGGAACTTCTGTGGAATCAGTCTCTTAGTTTTGTGGATCAAGGGATTTCTCTTACCCCCCCATCTCCAAACAGCTCATGTAACTCCAAACATAAGACTTTGATGAAGAGAAAGGTCTGTGAACTTGAGTGATGCAAGGAAAACGAGAGGGTGTACTATAGGCTTTGCCTACAGCAAAGGTGCAGTTATTAAATAGGTGTGAAACAATAGTGGTTGTAAAACTTCTCAGCAGTTACTTGCTCTTTCAGGGAATAATGTAAGATAAACAAGAGCTTGTACTGCCAGTTTCTATCCCTGTGGTAAAACAGTAATTCACTTGTGCGCTATCCTTTCTGAATGAGGGATTTTGAAAAACTTTCTTATATTGAAGAAACTGAGAGCAGATGTCCCTGGGGTTACACTGGTGGAACTGAGGGGGAGGATGCTTGACATCCAGAGACTTTTCTTATACTCTTTTTTTTGAGGTTTTTCCTTATGTTCTCTTTCTTTCTCCCAACACTAGACCAGCCTCTGCCTGTAATTTGGGGCTTTTTTTATTCTTCCTCTCACTTCTTTTTCTCCAGCCTGGAGCCACATACTGCTCTATTTTGATCTGATGTTGCATCCGTTCCCCAACTTAGTTAACTTTACTCTTTCTCCTGCTTAGTTTTGTGCCTCTGACAGCAGGTATACTGACCTCTCTGCTCAGTGGGAGAGGGACCCAGAAGTGAGTCAGTCTCCATCCCAGCCATGCCTGCAGCTCCAGGAAGTCTGGCTGATGGGGAAATCTTTGGGTGCACCTTTATTCAGACCCCTGCTGGGGGTGAATCAGGCTGTTAGAGCAGCAAATGTGGTGCCTGGGGAGGTCTGTTTGGCAGGCAGAGGGCTGCTAACATTCCTTTTCCTTCTGCTTCCCTGTTTGCAGTGTATTCCTATCACCTTCCTGGCAATTTGCTTTTTCGTGGTTAAATAAGATCAAAGCAGAGAATGCATCTCTTGTAGGACACTGCTGCTTATGTTGTTTCAAATGGTTTAGTTGTGCCACTTCGGTTCCAGCCGCTGACACTAGGATGTGCAAAGCCCATCAGGAAGGGCTCAGTATCTTCATGCTTCACAAGATACATGTGCAGCAGTAGCTGCCAAAATGATCAGTTGGGTTTTAGCTTAGACTTTTTTCCACTGCTTAGGCAGGGAGAGTATTCATTTGCACCAACCAGTTCATGGCTGGCACCCCAGCTGTCACTCTGTTCTGTTCTGTTTTATACCCAAGAATGGCATGAAGCTGAAGTGTGAGTGGTGGGACATGTGCAGGGCACATGTGAGGACACACCCAGACAAGTGCACAGATAATTTCCCCCCACCCCTCCCAAATGCCAAAGCTGTCCCACCATTAAAATCAATCCCCAAATGCTAGTCTGTCATTTAATATTCCTTTGCATAGCTGTATTGGAAGGAGAATGGGGCTAGGGGCAGACCTTTTACAAAGTTCCCTGTGTGTAAAGACTTGCCCAAAGCCTTACAGGCTGTACTACACTGCCAACCCTCCCATTTAAGGGCAGCTGTGAAGGAACTGGGAATCAATCAATGGAAGCAAAGGTGGAGCTGCAGGCCAGCCATGGCTTGGCAGGCAACAGGGAAACTCTGCTCTTGGCAAAATCTGGCACATTGCTGCTGAGTGACTTCTGTGGGCAGTGTTTGCCTGCCTTAGTTCCCCACAGCAGCGAGAGCAGTGTGCTCTGGGTCCAAAGCTTGCCTGTTACACTGAGGATCAGTAGCTTGGCTAAAGAAGACTTTGAAGGCTGGCTGGGTGCTGTGTGGCCATAGGACTGTGGTGTAGTGGTGAGATCTGTTCAGTGTGACTTAGTGTCACACTGAGTCCAGCCTATGGAAAGCACCTCCCTGGCAGTCAGCAGTGATCTGAGCATTGTAACTAAACTTCTTACTTGCAGAGAGCAAACAGCTTCTGACTTTCTGCCACGCTGCAACTTTCCCTGAGTGAAACAACTTCCCTTACTGCCTGTGAAAGTGGTAAAGCTGTTGAATTGCTTTTTCCACCCAAACAGAAATTGTTCCCACTTTGGTCTTTATTCAGCAGTTAACTCCCAACTCACTTTTGAAAGAAAACATAGTGCAGATGAATTCTAGTTTCCAGAAGGATCTTGCTGCAGCCGGGCTGTGCCAGGAGTAATGCTGATCTCATTTGGGTGGAACAAGTTAGCTGTTGCAGAATAATCTATTACCCTGTTCCCAAGCTTCCGTCTTTAAATCTGCACAGCAGGGATTATTTACTTATGGATTTAAGTGTGTGTTGGGGATCTGGTTTCGTTTGACCCTCCCAACAGAACAAAATGCAATCAACTTGCTGGCAGTTGGAGTTGCTCCTGAAGTTTGCAGTTACTGCAGGAAGGCTGGGGCTGGCTTGGCACAATCAAGGGCTGTGACAGTGCATCTGAGGGGGTACAGCTCAGGGTTTTATGGTCACTTCTACTTCTGAACCCACTCAGCAGCTCTTTAGCAAAGGAGCCTGAGCAGCTGCATCAAAACTCTGAGTACAAACTTCATTCTCTGTGTTGTGCTGTGCTGGAGACTGATGCAAACCTTTTGACAGTTTTTAGGAGAACTAGCATGGATCTGAGAGGTATTACAAACTCAGCAACTTGTTGGCTCCTCTCAGGTATCCTTCCTCTTCACTATGCCATATTAACCTTCTCACCCTGACTTCTGCTCCATGGTTTCTTTGAGAATTTGTTGTATCCTGAAATAGGCTTTTCTCAGTGATCAATAATGCAAATGCTCAAACATAGTCTTAATAACAGGAAAAAAAAGACATCTTGGGTAGAATTTATTGTGTTGACACAAATTTTTATGCTGGGTTCATGTTGCTCGTTATCCTTGGAAGAGTTCAAAAAGCCAGTGGGTGTGGCACTTGGGCATATGGTAATGGTGTACATAGGAGTGCTAGGTTAATGGTTGGGCTGAGGTTGCAGGTCCATCTGCAAATACCCTGCTTGTGGTTTACTTGGTAGTGTGTGGTTCTAGTCCACAATAAATAAATAAATAAATAAATAAATAATTATGGCTTCTAACCAGTTTTCTTTCCCAATTCCCAGTAACGGCCTCCCCAGCTGAAGATGTCTAACAATGGAGTTGAAACAGAAGACAAACCACCAGCTCCTCCAATGAGAAATACCAGCACTATGATTGGTTCAGGAAGCAAAGATCCCGGGACTTTAAACCATGGCTCAAAACCTCTGCCTCCCAATCCAGAAGAAAAGAAGAGGAAGGATCGGTTTTACCGATCTATTTTGCCAGGAGACAAAAGTACAGTATTTTATCTCTTCTTATAAATCTTCTGTCTTGTTGTTGCAGGGTACATAAGGTACAGTCTGTAGATATGTTTTTTCTAATGATTAAACCTGTAACATTTAATCCATCTTGCTTTTTTTCACAGGATCATAGAATACTAGAATTATTTGGGTTGGAAGGGACCTTAAAGATCATCTTGTTCCAATTTACTTGTCATAGGCAGGAATAACTTCCATCAGACCAGGTTCCTCAGAGCCTCATCCAGGCTGGCCTTGAACACTTCTAAAGGGCAGCCACAGCTTCTCTGAGCAACCTGTACCTGTGCCTCACCACTCTCACAGTGAGGAACTTCTACCTAATATCTAGTTTAAACATGCCCTCTCTTGTTTTTAATTAATTCACTCTTGTCTTATCACTCCACGCTCTTGTCAAAATCCTTTTGCAGGTCTCTTTTAGGCCCCCTTTCTTGTAGTGGTTTGTTTTTTTTTTTAATTTATTTTGCCTTTCCTATAAATTATGAGAACAGTGTCCCTGAAAATCTGGACTAGCTCTGGGACTAGCTCTGTTACTTCCCAGCCTGACTTGTCCGTAAAAAAAAGGTCTAGAAAATCATAAGGTTTTGTGCCAATTACAAGCTGGCCAATAAAGCTGGCACTGGCAATTGGTGGAGAGCAGAGGGAGGTCTTCTGCTTGTTTTGTTGTTTTAAACAGCAAATAATTTGAGTTATACAAGACTAATATGCAATTTCCTACTAGACCTGTCATATTTTGCCTCATGGCCGTTTACTCTGTTCTAATGTCTGGGTCAGGCATTGTCTACTTGCTTTTAAGAACATTCTGTCACTGAAAATTCTTGCATATTTCTTGTGAACTGAAGGAGTTTTTCATGTTCAAGGGACTGTAACAGATGGAAAAAGAGATAGGAACTGTGAACTGTA
This sequence comes from Molothrus ater, assembly GCF_012460135.2. Taxonomy (NCBI): domain Eukaryota; kingdom Metazoa; phylum Chordata; class Aves; order Passeriformes; family Icteridae; genus Molothrus; species Molothrus ater. The sequence continues at coordinate 86,223,905 of NC_050479.2, forward strand.
CATGAAATTCTAATTTTTAGGATGAGGATATTTTAAAAAAACCTCTCTCCTATGAATCTTTTGAAGTGATGCAAAAAAAAAAAAATCTTCATCCCCTAATATGTGCTGGCTTCTTTTTATATCTGACCTATTTTTTTGGAATTCCTCTTCGTAATACATCAGCTTTTTCTGTATTGCAATGGTTTCTAAGTCAAGACTAAATACCTTCAACTCCCCGGCCTTCAGGAGGGAGGCTGCCTCCTAATTTTTATTAGTGAAAAGACTAATTGAAATGATAGCTTCACTAATTTAAATAAGCAAGGTGGTGGATCATTTTCTACAAATTGATTGTGGCATTCATTATTATTATCCTTATCTTATACTTTTGGCATCTTTGGGTTGTTTTACAAATGTGGGGTTTTGAGCCTGCAATCCAGAAACCCGTGAGCTCAGTGTTAAATTTTGCTGGGTCTGGGTTAGAACTTGCCATTATGAATATGAATCCTAAAAAAGCTGCAGGATTTTTGTGTTGACTTACATAAAGGAGAGGAGTTTTTAAATCTCCAGGATGAACTGTTCCAGAGATTAAAGAAATCACCTGAAACTTGTAAAGGAGTAAAAGAAGTAGAACCTGAAATGCTAGTTTGAGTTGGATTATGAAGGAGAACTACGAACAAGGAGAAAAATGAAGGTTTGGGGAAAATCAGCAGACAGACTGTGACTGATCCAAAGCTGCCCATGTTTACTGAAGATGGGCCAACATGGCAGATGCTTCAAGACATGAGAGATTTTTGTTTAGCCAAGCCCAGCAGAGCCTTCTGTTGCAATACACCTGCCCAAACGAGAATGGCTGCTTCTGTCCTCTAATTCCTGTTGAGCAAAAAATTCCTTTAACACTGTCACCTTCACTTCAAATTTGTTGATTTCCATCTTATGAAAACAACTTCTAGTCTCATGATGACAGCTAAATTCCTATTGTGTCTTGCTGCTTAAACGTAGGGAAATTCTTCAGTGTTCACAACACTTCTCTTCAGTTTGTGCCTAAAATGACTCAGGTGTTATTTTTTAGTTTGGCTGAACTAAAAGAGAAGTTGGTTTCCATTCAGTTAGAGGAAAGTAATTTTGAGCAAATCTGTGCTACCCCTGTACATGAGCAGAAGTGTTGTGTAAAGGACACATGGGGCATAAATCCAGGGCCTCATGCATGTTTGCACACTTGCATTGAATATATCCCTTGCCAGGCAGCTCTGAAAGTGTCATGCTCTGCCTGCAAAATTTAGGATGTAATTTGTAGTCCTCATTTCCTCTGACCAAGCCTAAACCACAAATCTGGCATTTAAAAAAACCTGTTGGCTTAATACTGGGTGAGTCCTGCCCAATAGGATGCAGGGCTTGTGTGACTTGTTGCTCTCAGCAGGACTTGTGAATATTTTGAATTTTCTTGGGCTCAGGGGACTCATCAGTGCCTAACTGAGGGTGTCAGTCTGGCTTGAATGGGGCACATTTATCTCCTTTGAACTTTGCTGAGCTCAGCTGCAGCTTCAAACAGAGGCAAGGATTTACCCACGAGGTGACAGTGTGCAGCAAGCAGGAGCCCTTTCCACAGTGACTGGGAGCACTTCAGTCCATGTTAGCAGTGGTGAAGACCTTTGTCATCTCAGTGTGCTTCAGGATGGCCTCACTGCGTGGTCAGACATCATGCTTCATGTTGCAGCTCAAGTTGCCAGAACATTGTAAGAAAAATTTATGGGAGGCTCTTGTAACAGCATTGAAATGGAATGAGAAGGTGATGAGGTGTTTGTGGGAATAAAGCCTTTGGTGGTGGTAGGTCGTCTTAAATATATGATATTATTTTGCTTTTGTATTTTTTTTTAATTAAGATTCTTCAAGTCTTTTAGCTCATTGCAAAGATAATGCAATCACTTTAAAGGGACTTTAGTGTTTAGCCAGACTGGGAGTGCCTTTCTCTTTAGTTCTTTTTCCCTTATACCACCTGGTTACAAAGGCAATTGTATTATTAATGGTTTAATAATGTTTAGGCTTCTAGATCTGTCAGATCTGCCTGAATGTAGAAATTAAAAAAACACCTAAGACTTCTGGATAGCAACTTAATGCCCTTAAGCTTTGTTTAGGAATATGTTCAACTCTGCTGTGGCAGCTGCCCTCGACCACGTGTGGGTGTTCATTGTCTGTGCAGAGCTCTTGTGTAGTGGTGCTGGGCTTCTGGGCTGAGATGGCACTTCAGTCTTTGGCTTGGAAGAGTGGACTGATCCTGTGGGCAGACCTATGGGATATGGTGGCTCTGATGGCACTCCCTGCACCTCTTTGCCTCTCGCTTTCCATCCGGTGCTAGGGTGTGCATCAGCCTCTCTGCTGCAGATGCTCACCATCTGCCAACCAGCAGCTGCTCCTGTCTCCTCCTCGCTCCCTTCTCAGGGATGGCTCCTCCAGCATTGCTCTTTTCCCCTTGGCAGCTCTGTCACTCCTCTGTGACTCAGCTTCCCTCATTCCCTTTGTTTTAAAGAGGCATCAAAAACAATCTGTTCCATCTTCGTGTCCCAAATGGAGCATCTGATCCTTTTCGTTCTCCAAAATTACTCTGTACAACTGTAGCTCTGTAATGATACAGAGAATAGTGCCAGAGCTGGCACTGAAGGAAATGGGATTCAGTCCTTGGGGCCAACCCTGAGCCTCCCTACACAACTAACCACAGTAGTGTCTTAAAGAATTGCTACACTGAGTGTTAGCCTCGCAGGCTTCTCAAATACCTGGGGTTTAGCCTTCATGTTGCCAGAAGTGCACTGGGGAATGTCAGTCACAAAACAAACTCTGTTTGGCTTTGGATAAAAAAGGGGAGCAGCTGGGAAATGTGAGTGGTTTGCTCACCTTCTCCTGGCTCTGCTGATTTTATAACTGCATGCAGCAGCAGAGCCAACTAGAATGTGGTTCTTCCTTAAACTAATCTCAATTTCTTGAATCCAATAATGCTAAAAGGAAGGTGGAGTCTTTAATACATAATGAATATGGATGAACTTATCAATGCATAATGATAATCTTGTTTGAAGACCTCTGTTTAATATTTGCAGGGTGCATCTGCTTTGATGTATTTCCTTCCCTGTTTCTTGGTGACTTCTGCTCCTCACCTGCCAGATTCTGCTATCTTGCTCATGTCTTTAAAGCTGGTTATTAAAACTATCTTTAGTTCATTTTGTGAGCACAAAAAAAAATGAAGTGCTTTTGCTCATAAGATTTCATAGCAGAATCACACATATTTCGGTTTCTTCACAAACTTTTGCGGAAATAGGATGAAGGAAGCAATTTCCAAGCAGTATTTGTAGTTAATTTTGTCCCTGGCTTTTGAATGAGAGGCAAGTATATATATCTGAAAGCACATAACATTGTTTTGTTGGGTTTTTTTAAAGTTGCTTAAAATAACAAATGAAAATGTGTTCAAAACTGACTGGCTTCCACTTTCTGCCACTGTAGAGCTTTTGACTCTGACCTGTGTAAGTTTGAGTGAATATTTTAGGTAAATAGCTCTCATGCTGTTGAGTCTAGATATACTAGTTGATACTTTACATACTGAAAATATCAGATTCCTTCTTTTATGTTTGTCCTGTGCTACAGGACTTTTATTTCTGTTATCCACTCACTGTGGCTGCTCTTAAGTGTGGACTGAAAATTTTTAAACTTTCTGTTTGTTTGCTTCAGATCGAAATCCTATGACTAGCAAAAATGGGAGGGGGGATGATTGTGTAGGTGAAGTAGAAGCTATCGGGGAGATTTTTGATCTTGATGCATGTATGGATTTTTTTTATTGTTGTTTTTGTCTCTTGCAGCCAATAAGAAGAAGAGAAAGAGCGGCCGGAGATCTCCCTCCCGTCAGACTTTGAACACACAATTCATGTGGGGTTTGATGCAGTCACAGGAGAATTCACAGTAAGTGAAGCTGCAGGAAGAGAGAACTGTGTGGTTTAGCTTATTGCTAGGAGGAGCCAGGGCCCATTAATCTTTCATATAGTAATGCTGGAAGGGCCATTTCCATCATCTAGTTTGATCTCATTTGAAACACATCTGCAGAGGTTACCCACTAATTCATGCTGAGAGACTGTCAAACTTGGCACATCCCAGGAGCTCAGGTTGCCAGCAAACTTTTCCTTTCTTGGTTTTTTGGCTGCTGTGGTCAGCTAAGTGTGGTATATCTGTCTTCCCTTCCCTTCTCTTCCCCTCCCTTCCTCCTCTAGAGCTGAAATAAGTCTATAGTATAGCCTCTGTTCCCCAAGTGGGGCTCTGAGAGTTTTCCTTTGGGAGGCACACAGCTGTGTACAGCTACTTAGGACAGAACATGTATGTGCTGCCCTAAGGCTAAATGCCAGATGCTTTTATGTGTGATGGGGTTTTTTTGTTTATTGACATGCTGTAAAATACTGTAAAGACAGAGTTGTATTTCATCATCATCATTGTATTTTCACTTATTTTGGTTATGATATAGTATTTCCTAGCAGCAGAAGTTGTTTGTGAACAAGGTGTTTCTCCCTGTCTGTAATATGCTGCTTTTTCAGGGACTTTATTCCCCTACCCTGAGTCATGTGCTCACATGTGTTTTGCATGGCATCCTCTAGACTTGCCCAGGTTACCCCACCTGTACTAGTGGGCCATTACCTGAGGGGTGCATCCAGCCATCCTTTGAACAAGGGGGATAACTTCATTGCTCATGGATCCCAGTCTCTGCCACTTTGTCCATACAAACTGTTATCCCTGCTGGTGTGGAAGGGCACAAGTCTGGCTGTTTTTCAGGTGTGTTTATCTTTTGGCTGAAATGATGTCCCTATTATGAAATTCTGAACTTCAGATGTGGAGTTAACACCTCTGCTTTCCCAGCTCTGGTTACAGAGGGCACCATACTGCTGTTACCAAAGAACTCTAGTGCTACCAGAAGACCCAAATGGGTGTTGCATGTCCATTGTGCTGGAGGCTATACAGTGCATGTTACTTCTGTAGTCTTTCTTGGGTATACATAAGTACGTGAATACCTGTGCATAAAGGATTCTGTGGTTTGTTTTGGTTTTTTCTTGAGGCTTTTCCCAAAGTGCAGCAATTGGTTCTTCTCCTTTCTGGTTTTTGAATTTTGGTCTGCAAAGGACCTGGGAGTCACCCAGAGACCCAAGAGCAGAGTGACATTTACATGCCCAAGTGTGATTTGTAACACAGGCAGTGGCTAGGGACACACACATTCACCACCTCATTTTCTTTCCTCTCCTCTTCTGTCCTCCTTTCTCCCTACTTCCCTCACAATACTGTGTAACTCCAAAAGCTGGCGCAGAACTGTGGCAGTGGACTTATGTTTTGTGCACGTTAGACCAGCTTTGTGTTACCAAGGTACCTCTTCCCACAGGGAATGCCAGAGCAGTGGGCACGCCTGCTGCAGACTTCCAACATCACCAAGTCAGAGCAGAAGAAGAACCCCCAGGCAGTGCTGGATGTGTTGGAGTTTTACAACTCCAAGAAGATCTCCAACAGCCAGAAGTACATGAGCTTCACAGGTACATGGTGATGGTCTCATGCGGCTGCTTTTTCCAGCTCTCTCTGGTCAGCGCATGTGGGGCTTCTTTTGTTAATGGACAAGTAGGTCTGTCTTTTCAAGGAAAATCTGAATGAGATTCTCTGGCTGCTCAAGCACCCTTCTTCCTTTAAAATGCTCTTCTGTTAATCTGGATGCCCAGCATAGCTGCAAAAGAGGAGGTCAGTCAACTGGCTGAGCCTCCCAAACACATCCTTTTTCTGATGCTCACAGCCACAGCTAGCATCTGGAAGGCAGATCCCAGACTGCTGGGACTGGGTTCCCCCTGATGAAAGTCCCTGGAGAAAACAGGCAGCTAAATTTTGTACCAGTTTCAGTTTGCAGGGTGGGTGTGGGTGTTGCTTTTTGTGTACTTGGGGTGAGTGTCTCTCTGCTCCCATGTGCCATGGTTAAGGAATGGGCCTCAGCTGCCTGGGTGCTTGAAAATTGCTGGCTGGGTTACTCTAAAAGTTGAAGCTGCCAAGGTTTTGTGCCTCTCTCTATGGGTTATCTGCCCTCTGAAGGACATCTCCAACCACCACTCCTTTTCCTTTCAACTGCAACTCCTTTCCTTTCTAAATATTAACCCCTACTTTGGTTCTTTTGGGGGGATAGAACCATGTCAGCAGATCTGGTACTAATTAGGAAGGCTCCAAGCAGGGATAAAAGCACAAATGTTCCCCATATGTGCCTGGATAGTCAAATGAGAAGCCCATCAGTTGACTTGTGGGGTCCTCTCTGCTATTCCAGGAAGTTTAGGTGGCTGAGACTGAACATTTTGCAGTCAGGAGTCAGCTGCCGTGCCTCTGCTGGGGACTTAGTCATTGATAATATTTTGTGTACATGGATGGAGGACAATATTCATTCAGGTTTTGCTCTGGGCAATTCCACCCTCCTGCTGCAGGGATTTGTGACCCCTGCATTTGTCTGCATTCATTTACCCTCTGTTCCTATATCTTCCAGGGTTCAGCTGGTTCTGGGAAGCTGGAGTTAGGGAGCTAAGTTTGGGAGCAGCCTTTTTTCCTCCCTTTTCTAAAGAGAGCTTGTTCCTTGCTCCTCTCCCCACTTTTGCTGCATATATAACTCATTTATAATGGCATAATTATCTGTCTTTCAGATAAATCTGCTGAGGATTACAATTCATCTAATACGTTGGTAAGCTTCACGTTCTGTCTTGGGTTTGGGGATTAAAAAACTTGCAAAAACTAGTTAATTACTTGTAAACTTGTAGTTTGCTTCATGTTTTAAAATCTGAACTATGTATATTTGTATAGCGAGTACATGTTTATAAAACAAGCGTGCTCCTTTCACTTTTTTTTTTTCAACTGGTGGGGAATAAAGCAGATGGAAGTAGGATTTATAGTGAATTAGTGAATGGAAATTAGTGAATTAATTAGTAGGTCTGTTTTCATAGAAGTTGGTCTTTTTCTACACCTAGAATTTGATAACCATTCTGCTGTCAGGTTTTATTTCTCTGTAAACTGTTTTATAACAAAGTTTATTTACTAACCTGTGAGGTCTGCTTTACTAAAGCTAATGTTGATTAACCAGACTAATCTCTAGCAGAACAGGAAATAAAAGGTTCTCTTCCTCTCTACTTGACCTTTACTCAGTTCTTGCCAGGGCAGACACCACTCCTATTTGCTTTGTTAGGAGACATGATAAATTTTTGTTTGTGCCTGTGAGATAGAAGAAACAAAACTTTCAGTTTAAGATGGTTCATAAAACCCCACAATTCCCTCAGCTCTTGTTTTCTCATGGCCATGTCATTACCTAGAATTGGCTTGTTTTTCTCCCTTCCAAAGGCAGCTTATTCAGATCTGATCATTTAGGACTCTGGAAAAAGAAAAGGAAAATGTTTCTGCCATTGTTCATTATTACACATCATTGTATGTCAGTCCTCAGAAGTTTCAATATCTGAGGATTCAATATCTGGATTTTTAAGTAAACACTGACAAAAGCAATAGTTACCAGTCTACTGAGATACCCAATGCCCTCCCTCAGGCCAGTCTTTAATTTTGGGGATATTCAGGAAATTCCCAGTACATAGTTTTTCCTTGTTGTTTTTGACAAGCTTGGTTTTTGTGTTATGTCAAGTGCATTTTGACAATTATTTGTCAGGATGATGATGACTTCAAGTATTTTAGGCTCAGTGAAATACTGTGTTGCTTTCCCCCTCTTTCTGAGGATTTTAATACTTTTCCCCCCACCACGCTTAGGGAGGTGATGATGCACAAACAGAACTGGTCTAGTGGGTTGAGGACCTTACCAAGTTTATTCTAAAATGTTTTTAGTGTAAAGGATGTAATGAACTTCTAATCCAGTGTCACATGGATAAATTTAAAAGTGACTTTCATTCCTAGTCACAGTTTTGCAGAAAATTCCAGATAATTTTTTAACCACTTGAAAAACTGTTTTTAAACAAAATAATTGTTCTTATTTTTCCATAAATTTTTATGGGAAGTAATTTAAAAAGTGATTTGGAAAGATTTTGCCAGATTCTGCTTCCAAAATCTCACATTAATTAATTAGTTCTCAATCACCATACCAGAAGTGATGCTAACCTGACCTCCTAACCTTTGGAGAAACAATCATTAAGAGTTTGATGTGAATTCTAGCATTTAAAGTGTGAAATCTTCATACTGAATGGTCAGAGTTTGAAGCAAGCAAAAAGCCCGAAGAGACAGTATAAATAGGGACAGATATTTCCAAACTTGGGTGTCCCAAAATTTGCTGGTCAGCTGTGTGGGTGTTGGGAAAGCAGTGAGAGAGCCCAGGTCTCCTCAGGTCCTTGGGAAGAGGATTGCTGTCACTTGGGCAGATGAGGAGCTCTGTCTGAACAGTTGTGTCAGGCAGTGTCGGACTGCACATCCATTTCCCATGAAGACCCAGGAACCGTGGGTTTTGAATTTTTCAGACCCTATAACTCACCAGCCCATTCTGATTATTGCTTCAGTGCAATCTCTGTTAGGAGCTTAATCCAATGTTTTGATTTTGTTTATAATGTGTGATTGGGTTTTGATTTTTGCTATTTGTGCAACTCCATGCAGAATGTGAAGGCTGTCTCTGAGACCCCTGCAGTGCCCTCAGTGTCTGAAGATGAGGATGATGAAGACGATGCAGCTCCACCCCCTGTGATAGCTCCACGACCTGAACACACCAAATCTGTGAGCAGAAATTCTTTGTTCAGCCTGCACTGCTGCAATCACAGTCAGGCCTTGGCTGTGGCTCTTTGTCCCTCTGCATGGCTTGATGCTGAGCCCTTCTTGGGAGCAGGAGGGAGGCAGTGAGAGCCATTCCTTCTGGCAGAGTACCTCAGTGTTGTCACCTGCTTAGTTGGGGGGGGTGCATGAGTCCTTGAGTAGTGATGCTAGTTGCTAACAAAGCAGCTATAGAAATGCATCCCTGACAACAACAGTAACAAGATGAATAGAAGTGTTTAAATCTTCACCTGACTTGTGTGTTTTTCCCAACAAAATTAGATATACACCCGCTCTGTGATAGACCCTCTTCCTCCGCCTACCAGAGATGTGGCCACCTCTCCTATTTCTTCTCCCTCGGAAAACAGCACAACAGCACCTGACATGCTGGTCAGGAACACGGAGAAGCAGAAGAAAAAGCCAAAAATGTCAGATGAAGAGATACTGGAAAAATTAAGTATGTCCTTGTTCTCTAAAAAAGTTAAATTCCAGGTCCTGCTGTGTTGGTTTCTCAGAATGTCAATAAGCTGAAACGTTTCCCTGTTTTGCAACCCCTTACTGAAGACATGGGCTCACAGTCACAACACAAAACTGGGGGAAGATGTAAGGGGTGAGCTTGAATTTAGGCTGAGCCCCTGTGATACTGGCTGAAGTCTCCAGGGAGCTGCAGATCCTCAGACTCTGCAAAACAAGCCCTGAATAAATAACATCTATTTAACTATGAAGTCTGAGATCATTCCACATCTTATTCTGCAGCTCTGAAGCTTGAATGATTATATTGCGATGTTAGACATAAGGTGTCTAAAAGATGGAGAGAAAATTAATGCATCCCCAAGTTTGCCTTCTTCAGTATCATGGTGTAAAGTGGCTTGGTTATTTTTAAGTGTTTTAACATTTTGTGGGTAGCCAAATTGGTGGGTTTTTTCTGAGAAAAATTCATCAAGTCTCTCAGATGTGTCCTCCTGTCTTTAACAGTTCCTACCTTCAGTGCAAGTGCTCCCTTGCTGCCTGGTGGTTTTGGGTTATGCTGTGGTATATCTAACAGCTGAACCAGCTCTTTGATTGATTGCTATCCTCAGCCTGGGCTAGGTTTTGTTAGAGTAGAGCATTTCTAATTCTTTGAACTACTAATCCTGTATTAATTACATCCATGCCTTGCTTGTCAGTTGACTTAAATTGTGTTAGCACCTCTATGATAAAGCTGGCCTCTTTGGTTTAAGGATATATTTGTCAGTATTTTAGGAGTAAGAGTCTAGTAGTTAGATGAAGACTTAATCTGTGGATACAACTTAAAAAAATTTAAAATATTAAAATGGTATCTGAGTAACTAATTTCTCTAAATAAAGCCTAAATTAACTTGATGGTTTATTAATTGCAACGGCTTGCTGTTGGAAAACTCACACCCATTGTTTCAAAACACCAGCTTCACTAACTCAATTAGCAGGATTTTTGTATCATTAAGGATTCAAGACATTTTTGTGACAAGGCAAGGCGAGCAGCAACTGTGGCAGGAAAGAAAAGTGCTATTCTAATAAAAATACACCCACTTCAGTCATGCAGAGAAGTGCAAGTGCTACTTTTGGGAGTGTTGGGAAGCAGATGTACCTTCTGACACCTTGCTTGCTCCAGGTGTCAGCTTCTATATGTGGGCTAGTCAGAAAAATTTTATGAAGTTTTAATCTTTAGTCTTAATCTAAGTAAAAATGTCTTTCCACTGAGGGCAATGGAGCTGTAGTTGTGCAGACAAGCAGTCTTTGGACATTTTAGTTGAACTAAAATGATTAAAACTGTAAAGCAAAAATATATTTACACATACAAAATATGTGCTAAATGCATGCAAAGGTTAAAAGGAGGCTGCTCAATCCCTACCTCTCAGCAGAAACACAGCATTGGTGCGAACATTAATGAATCCTCACCTGACTCTTTGGAAGGTAGGAAATGCAGCATTAAACTGGGCAAAACTGGCAACTGCCGCTTGTCACTACTGCATTTTGTCCAGTCCTTGCCTTGGGGAAGCATTTGCAGTCTGAGCTTGTAGCCTGTGTTAGGCTTTGAGGGAAAATTTCTGAATATTTGTCCAGAAATACCAGTCCTCAGGGCAGACAGCATTGCTTCTGTAATTGTAGAGTGGGTTTTGTGAAGCCAGATATCTCTTCCTGCCCTCCTCTCCAAACACGGGTGACATTCCCTACTTCTACCTGTGTCTGTCCTAAACCCTGTGGGCTTGGCTGCTCTCCAGTGGATCTGAAAATAGCCTGCTCCTGCTCTGCTTGCTACTGGATTTCTTGGCTTAATGGCCACGAGCAGTTTCTTTGGCAGTATTGATCTGTTCAGGCTCAGCCCCGGACCCTGTGACAGCAGCACCGTATGTCGGCAGCTTCGGGGACTTGCAAACACCAGCTCGGGTGCTGCTCTGCATCCCTTGATCCTTTCAGCCACCCTGGTGCTGTTAGAGAGGAGACTGGCTCCCAGCTGAGCTCTAGAAATTGCTGGCTCTGGTTCCTTCCCCCTAAAAAGGGTGTCATTCCTGCCTGCCATAGGGGAGTTATCAGTATCAGTTAAAGTTTGCAGCCACTTGGAGCCCCGTGCTGCGGAACACCAGGCAAAGTGCTTGTCCCTTTGAGGAAGGCAGTGAGAGACTTCTGGTTTTGGGAGAATGGGCTGAGGTGGTCTCAGGTTGCTCTCCAATAGCAGAGGGATGCTGGTGACTGCTGCTAAAACCTGTGCTGCCTGTCAGGCTCCTGGAAGAGCAGCTCAGCATTGCCCAGGACAGGCAGGAGAGGTTTGGCTCTCTCTGGAGGGCTCTCTCTGCCTTCTCTCCTGAGTCATGCAGCCCAGTCACTGGGTCAGTAAATGGTTGTGGTTGTGCTGGTACAAAAAGATCATAAATGCTTTTTTTGCTGCTACAAATTGTCATGCTGTAGGGAAATCTTTGACTAGTTTTATAACAGACTGTTGCCTCCAAGATGATTGAGAGCCCAGCCTCCAAATTCAGAGACATTGCAGTGCATGGACATCTTAGATCATCCAGGCTGTTAAAGCTGGGAGTGTAAGTAGCAGGTTTCCAACAAATTACTGTTTTTCCATGTGTCAGGCCTGTCTATCCCCATCCTGCACCTAGTAATGACTGCCAGTGAAGGTTAAATGTTCTTAATGTGTGTGTCCCATCATTTCTGGAGGGAAGTTCCTGATACAGGGGAATGCTATGCTGCAGCTGGGATGTGTGTAAATAACTGAGGGCTTCCTTGGTGTCCATGTGCCTCTGGATTTCTGATGAGTGGCTCATGAGACAGAGCCTACTGTGGTCAATGGAGCTGTTCTTACAGTTAGCTCTTGTAGCTGTATGAAAGAAAGCCTTGAAGAAAATCCTCTTTTTTTTTTTTTTGTTTTTTATAGGAAGTATTGTGAGTGTGGGCGATCCAAAAAAGAAGTACACGAATTTTGAGAAGATTGGACAGGGGTCAGTATATGCTTCTTCTCTGGCCTAAACCTTTCACTTTCTTATGCTAAGAAGAATTCACTGAAACCAGGCTAAGTTAGCTTGCTGGAAAGGCTATTTGGGATACTTTAGAAAGTTTCTTTTGTTTGGTTGCTTATTTATTTTCTTCTTTTTGTTTTTGTTTCTGGCTGTTTTGCTGGGTTCCACATCCCCCCAAATCTTCTCCTGTTCCCGGCAAAGTCACAGGGACTGGGTTTTTGTGGAATTGTGTTGTAATATAAGAAATTATGCCATTAGATAATCAGGTTGTTAAATACAGCTACAAGCAGGGAAAGAGCTGCAAGACCATCTTCAGTGTACAGATTTGCTTCTGAATCAGCTCTCCTCAAGGCATGTGCTGTGCTCCTCTAAGCAAGGTAGGGGGAAAGTAGAGGTTGTAGGAGAGACTGTACTGAGGCAAAACACAGATCTGCAGTCAGATCCCTGTGCTGAGGCTCAAACTCCTGTTTTCCACACTACAATGCCCCATTTGTTTACTTCAGCTGATCCTGTTGCTCTGTTATCATGTTGGGCATTCTGCAAGCCAGGGTAGTGTGGTCATGCCACTTGAAATGGAAAAAACTCAGTCCTACAGTTTGCTGGTTTAGCAGCAAGGGTTTGGATGACCATAGTGTTCCTTCTTAGGAACTTTTCTTCCCATAAATCCTCTGGCTTCTGCCTCAACAACAGTCTTGTCTCAGAAATATTTCAGATTATGTTTACCACTGGAATTATTGCATGTAAAGGAATGGGATTGAGAGCACTTCAGAGAGACAAGTGGGAAGGGGCATGTGTTAAGCTCTCACTTTTACTTTGAGACACTTACGAATAATTTCTTTTTCTTTTCTCTGTTTTGTTTAGAGCCTCAGGTACAGTTTACACAGCAATAGATGTAGCTACAGGACAGGAGGTAAGTGCTGCCAGAGTACCACAGCAGTGGATTTTGGATTGCGTGCCAAAAGTTCAAGTTGATGCTACAAAATAAAGACTGTCTTTCAGGGATTCATGACATCTTATTTTTAATGAGGTCTTTATTTACTTACTAATGAGACATGGTTGAGTGGTCTGAGCAGAGAACTGGAAAAAATGACTTCACAAGTTTTGATTACTGAATCATTTCGTATTTATAAAGATTCTTTCTGTGATTGCAAAGGCTAGAAGCAAATGTTTGGACTGGGCAGTTCCTCAGTGAAAGTTTCTCTCTTCTTCCCCAAGATTGCTGCCTGTCTCCATACAAGCTCTTGTATTTGCCCTCTGCTCTTTACTTCCTACACTTACAGGACTTAACTTGCATAGAACAGACTTAACTTGCAGACACCCTTTGCCCACTTACTTTCTGTCCTTGAATTGTGAGACAAGGAATGCCTGTCTTTTCTTTTTTTCCCTCACAAATGTTAAAAAGTGCCATACTTACTGCCTGCATCATAAACTAGTAGTGATGGATATGCAGCAACTGTGGAAACCTTTATTTCTAGATGGAGGATTTTTTAAAAGATGAAAGTTTGTATTATTCCAGATATATTTATGGAAGTCTGCAACAATGTGTGTCTACTTTGCATTTGTACAATGTAACAGTTATTCACCAGCAAACTTCATAATTGTACTTTTTGCTGAAATTCCTTCCCTTCCTTTTTCAGTTCCTGAAGAATTAATACACTTTAATTGCAGCCTTTAAGGAAGGGTTCTTATATTTATTTTGAAGCAATGAGAAATTTTATAAGAGGAAGTTCTTTGATAATTTTCTGCTTTCTTTCTGGACCCCTTGGGTGACTCCATTGTGAAAATTTGAACTCTTGTATTACAACAGACTTTTAAATCATTCCCATTACACTAGTGTGTTCAGGCCCTGAATTTTTAAGTCTGCATTTGGGATCACTGTAACTTTGTAATGCTGTTGCTTGTTCCTTTCTGTGAAGTGCACTGAACTCAGGAGCTCAGTGCAGGGAAACACTGGGAATTTCTTTATCTGCATAAAATGCCTTCCCTTTCTTCTTCATCTTTCATTCTTCCCTCTGGTCTTGTACAAAGAGCAGCCTGGGGTTTTTGTTTTTGTCTTCTTAAAGTACAGCCCTCATGAGTACTGTGGAAAAGCAGCAAGTCTGTCTCCTCTTGCCTTCTCATCTGTTGGGATTTTTCTATATTCTTCCCTGCTATACTATCAAAATGCTAATTGTATCCATCTATATTGGCACTCTGTGACTTGTTTTTTTTTAATCCTTGCTTTTGTGAGTTACTGTAGTTGCTGGCTCCAGTTCATTCACCCAGGCCTCTTTCTCTGCATGTAGCAGTTTTGTAATGCAGTTTTGTAGTTTCACTTCATTCCCTTTGCCTAAATATTGTACCAAAGGCTGTTGAGTTGTAACCTCTATGAATTATCTCTGCCTCCAGCTGTGCTGAGCAGGTTTACTATTTGAAAGAGCCTCTGAAGGCCAGGGGCTCTCACAAAGTACTGGTAGTGTGGAAACTTGAATACAAGAGTTACAAACATGTTGTAACTCTTCCTTCCTGCTCTTTGCATACATACATGCAGAGCAGGCATCCTAAAACAGGAAGAAAGTTACTAAACCAAAGGGTTGCAGCTGATAAATCCATCCCTCTTGCCCTTCAGGCATGACTGGACATAAAGCTGACTCAAATTCATTTATTTTCAGCCTTTTATCTTAACGTTGGTGCTTCTCTCCCCCAGGTCTGGTTGTGACGAAAGAAATAGAGTTACTACCTTGAAGTACCAAACCTGGTTGTGTTATTTACCCACCCTACTTTAGATTTCTAGAAGCCGAAATTTGCATGGTAACAGGGAAAAAACACCAAAACAATTTCAGAAACATCTAGGTAGAAATAAAATACATAATAATCCTTTCAGAAAGAAAAAGTTTACCACTCCATACCAGAGCAAGGGATCTCTTCTTTGTTACCAAGGAACTGTAGATGGGAGGTGGCTATCCAGCTGTGACACTAAAGTCCAGTATGAAAATGGCAATTCCCCTTGTTCTTTTTTTCATTAAGTATCATCCAGCACAAGTGGAAATGGACTGGCTACAGGACCCTGCAGAGTTATGGAATGGTAATTCAGTAGCTGATGATGAAACAGTGACCTCATGATCCAAAGGTGTTTTTCCTCCCTCATGTGGATGTGGGACTAAATTGATTGGTACTGGCAAGTTTCTGGGGACTCCTGCAATAATGCTTTACTTGATCTCTTTTCACTGCAGGTTGCAATCAAACAGATGAATTTGCAGCAGCAGCCCAAAAAAGAACTGATTATTAATGAGATCCTTGTGATGAGGGAAAACAAAAACTCCAACATTGTCAACTACTTGGACAGGTATGTCAGTATTTGTAGGGCTCACAAAGGGACACTGGAAAACACTTTCTTGTCAGTGTCTTAAGGGTTCCTGGCTCAGCTTAATGCAGGTGTAGGACAACCTTGCACTGCTTAAAGCATTGTGGCAGTGTGGGTGGCCTGGCAGTCTCTCCAGAATGAGAAGAAACAGGTATCTGAACCAGTGTTAATGGGATGTCTAGGCTCTCTTGAGAGATGCTGGCAACTAAGGTCCTGTCAGGACTTCATTTTTCATCTCTCTCCTTTGCCAAATTTGACACAACAAACTTGCTGCTTATTTCCTTCCTGTTACTAAAAGAGAAGTAGAAACAGTTTGAAATGTATTATTTCTATTTGCTTTCTTCTTCTTCTCTTCTCTACTGAGCAATGCTGGTGTTCTGCTGCCAGAGGAGCAGACTGCTTGCAGGGTTAGATGTAGTGCTGTCCCTGTGACTGTCCACTGAGGTTTGTGCACAGTAGCATGATAGCAGTGAGGGTGAATGGCTTGTGACACATAACATGAGGGCTGGGGAGACCTCAACACAGCTTTGCAGTACTTAGGGGACTTTTAAGAAGAGGGAGAGTGACTTTTAAGGCAGACAGTGATAGAACAAGAGGGAACAGTTTTCATACAAAAGAAGGTAGATTTAGGTTAGGTATAATGAAGAAATTCTTCCCTGTGAGGATGGTGAGGCATTGGCACAGGCTGCCCAGAGAAGATGTAGCTGCCCTGGCAGTGTTCAAGGCCAGGTTAGATAGGGCTCTGAGCAGCCTGGTGTAATGGAAGATGTCCCTGCCCATGGTTCCAGGTTTGGAACTAGGTGGCCTTTAAGGTCCCTTTGAACCCAAAGCATTCCATCATTCCATGATGCTGGAAGCCCAGCAGGCAAAAGCATTTAATGGTGGCTTGAATTCACCATCAACATCACAGTGCTGCCTTGTGTCAAGCCTGTATCACTCACTTGTTCAAATTCTAGCTAGCTCCAATTGAGCTGCAGCAAGATTTTCAGTGCTGCACTCCACATGTGAATGTAGCAGTTCTGATGAACCACAGGTTTGCCTTATTGTAAGGGTAAAGACTGCTTGGGTAAGGTGGGCTGCAGACTTTAATCTCAGCAGCTTGCGTTTTTTGGAAGATAGAAAAAAGGGATGTGACCTAGAATCTCTGGAAATTTGAGAGAGGATTTGCACACTTTTTTGCTCTGTGTGTATATCAAAATCTAATCAGCTGTTTCTTTAATAGGTTTCTTTTGCAGGCTTTTATTGTCTTAGCCAAAAGAGGAAGTACTTACAAACTGTAGCAGTTGATTTGCTGAATTTTTGTGGTGCTGTGTCCCATACCCATACAGAGCTGTAAAGAGCTACTTTGTTGAGGAGACAGAAAGTCTGCTCCTGAAATTTTTATGACAGAGGTGTGTGTGCAGGGATCTGATGCTGGGCACACACCCTCTTCCTAGACAGAGGAGAAGAATGTTGCCAGTGTAAAATGAAACAAGTGGTAATGAATTGCAGCTGGGCTAGAACTGTTATTTTCCTCTGGCTCATTAGAGGCTTTGTTTTGACAAAACTGTTTGAGAGTCAGGCTCTTCCCATTAGAGAGCATCACTGTGTACGTTCACTTCCTTGTCTAGCCAGTGCATCCCAGCTGCAGGATAGCTCCATGTCCTGCTGTCTTGTTCAAACTTTAGGCAACAAAAGCTGCTGCTTTTGTCCTCCACTTTCACTAGTCTTTTTCAGAGGGATTAGCTTTTGTTTGAGTGCTGCACATGGACAGTACAGCAACTGGAATGAACATGGGGGTCCTTATGCCTCTTATGCCACTTCAGCTCTGCAGCTGCAGGATTCTGTTGCTGGGGAGCTGTGTCCCTCTTTCCAGCCTAAATGTGTCTTGTGTTTCCCAAGTGCTGATATTTGGATGGCACTTGCTGGCTTCTGCCTCCTGCTAAAGGAGGTGGAGGAAGGATGTGCTGATCACTGCAAGCCTGGTTTCTGCTTTGTGGTTCTGTTACAGTATCTGCCCTTCTGAGTCCCTAATGGCAGCTGCAAGGTAGTTATTGGCATAAACCAGCTCTCTCAGCCCCTGCCCTTATGCAAGGGTTTCCTGTGCTTTGTCCTCTGTTAACTGCCTGGCCTACTTGCTTGTGGTTGAGCAGCTTTTCTGCTGCAGCCGTAGTGGCCAGCGTTGCACAAAGGTGTGCTCTGATATTTAGGATAGTGACATGGCCTATTTCATCTGTACTTAGGAGCTGGATTTAGAAGCATCTGGCTCTGAAGACAGTGACATCAGTCTTCTGTACAGACAAACAGCCACTTGTGCTGAGTTACCTGCTGGAGGTGCCAGAAAGAGGCCCTCAGAGCCCTGCTTCTAAACTCAGCCATTTAAACACAGGCATCAGATGCCCAATGCTAGGCAAAGCAAACTCCTGCCCTTTAGTTTTGTTCTGAACAACTCCTTAACTTAATAAACCCCCAAATAAGTGGTAGCCTTGTTTACCCCAACCCCAAACTGTAGTAAGGATGGATGGATGGTCAGTGAATAAAGCTGAAGATGTGAGACAGTCATGCTACAAGAACACACTGATTTCTTTCCAGGCTACATTCATGTTTGCATGTTGGAGGCAGGTTACTCATGCAAAATTCTGTAATGAATGAACTTGCACTTCTGGGCAGCTCCAAATTCCATCAATTTCATCAATAAAGAATATGTATTTGTGATGGAGAG
The DNA here is from genome assembly GCF_012460135.2 of Molothrus ater. Classification (NCBI taxonomy): domain Eukaryota; kingdom Metazoa; phylum Chordata; class Aves; order Passeriformes; family Icteridae; genus Molothrus; species Molothrus ater. The sequence goes on from NC_050479.2 coordinate 86,242,166, forward strand.
GGCTTGGTGAACAGCTTCCTAAGGTATCTAAGTGGAGGCTGAGGAACACCTTACGGGATCAGATGTTACCCGCTCTTGCAGATTGATGAAGAGAAAGCTGTAGATTTCCTCACAGATTTTTCATCAGGTTTTTCTTACAGCCAGCTTGCTCTGGAAGGTGACTGTGGGTGACAATATGTGACACCATGCTGTGCCTGATGTCACATCACAGCAGTGTGTAGGTGTATGGGCTTCCCGGTGGTGTCTCTAGAACTGCTGAGAGAGTGGGTTTGAGTCATGCCTGCAGTGGGCAGCTCAGTGACTAAGACTGGCAGGAGAGTGGAAAGATCCCTGAGACAGTAGCACCCTGGAATGACATTCCTTTGGTGGCAGCTGACAGGGAGCCACTGTTAAGTTCCCCTCCCTGTGTGTTATGTCAAATCTATCAATTATTGAGTTGCCAGGATCTTGGCACATGTTTTTGGCTGCTCATGGCTCAGCTTTGGTTTCACAGTGTGGTTCTTGGCTCGCTCCATCTGTTTTGGCTGCAGAGAGATACCAGCTTGCTCCCAGCATGTGGAACCTGAGATTGTCATGCAAAGAGCCCATTCTGCCCTCATTCTTACAGTCAAGTGCATTTGAGCTGCAGAGAGTGCTACTGGCAGTAAAGGGAAACCTTGTGATGTCCATGGTGGGTGATGTGTTGAGAGGGTGCTGATAAAATCTGCAGAGAGCCTGATTTGGCAGAAGTGAAGAAGTAGCTATGGCATAGGGGCAGGAAGGAAGAATGTGGATGGAGTTGGGCTTTCAGAGCCCAACAGAAAGTAAATGACCCACAGAGTTAGCAGAATGCTTCTGAAAGCAGTCTTGCTGCTCCTCTCTCACTCAGAGGGGCTGCTCTGCATGTGGTACTGCCATTGCTGAGGTCTGTAATGCTGGGAAAACAAAATGCCAGTGCATCAGCTTCTGTTCCATAGTGGAGTTTGAGACCACTCTGCTGCAGGAGCACAGCCCTGTGCCCTTGGGCTTTGTATCCTGGAAGAATCTGCAGATGGCACCTTCCTTACATAGTCCTCAGCATCAGCAAGCCAAGACACCCAACCCACTTTGTCTCCGGAATTAAAAGCTATAACTATATAACTATAATTAAAAGCCATAACTATAACACTGCTGTCATCCAGGTGTAGCTCAGGCCATTATTACTATTTAGGAGGATTTTTTTCATCAGCTTAGTGTTGTCAGTGTGTCCTTTGGGGGTAGATACCACACCTTGCTCACTCCTGTGATGTCTCTCATCTCTGTCTGCTTTCCATGCCAAGCTTAATGGCTTCTTTCTCCTTTACTGTTGCTTTCTACCTAGTTGTTCCCTAGTACCTATCCCAGCTTTTGCATTTGGCTCCTGCCAAATCCATTCCTCAGGAGGATCAGTGTTTTATAGCAAAGCAAATGTGTCCTTGATGAACTCTAAGCCAGATGAAGCTTTTAATTAGATTCTGTCCTCTCACTTTTGACTCATCTGTCCACTCACTTGAAAAATGAGAGGATAGGCTTAAAGGGTGGGTTTTCATACTGATGATTCCTTCCTTCAGGAATGTGTCATCCTGATGTATTTATTGGTCATGGAAGTCTGTGTTGATGGGTCCAAAAAAGGGCAGAAATAGTTGGTGGGGTTTTTTATTTGTTTGTTTTTTCTGTGTTTTCTTTTTTTTGTTGTTTGTTTGCTTGGTTTGGTTTTTTAATTCTTTTTGTTTTTAATGAGTTATTGCTGAAGTCTTCATCTCCTGTCTTTCACTTTTAAACATGGGTACACACACACTCAGGAGAGAGGAATATCCCAAGTGACTGAGAAAAGCCTCTCTCATCTCAGCTGTCTCCTCCCCATCTTCCTTTTTCAGGAAAGACCTACCTTTTGGGGGTTTCCTTTTTTAAGTCTTTAGAACTGCTGTTTTGTCCAATAAGGTGTACTCTTTTGCCTTTGTGAATGGTTCTGAAATTTTCAGACCAAGCCACAAACTAGTTTGATAATGTGGAAAAGATTGAGATGATTTTCAATTGCACGATGCTTAAAAATGAAGTGCTCTGAAGTGATTGGTTGTGGGTAAGCATCTTTTGAGTCACCCAGAACTGTCCCTGGGCTGAGGCAAAGCAGTCAGTTGCTTAGGACAGCAGGATGCCTCAGCCACCTCTTCCAGTGCAAGAGCCACTGCTGTGTGCCAAATATCGGGGTTGCATGCTTGGGCCCCATCCTTGGGTAGTAGCTCTTTGCCTTCTCTCCCAGCAGCAGGAGCAGTGATTAAAGTCAGGTCTGCATCCTTTCCATGGCAGAAATACTCAGCCTTGCTTTTATGGGCAGGAAACTTGTAGCCAGCTCTCCCACTACATCTCTCCTCATCATTCTGCACTCACCCTTCTCTTTGGTCATTCAGGTTATGATCAGATGCTCCCATGTACAGAAAGTACCAGGAGTATGTGGTTCCCCAATACTGTTAATAGCAGCTCTTGTTTTTATTTCACTTGTGAGAGAGCTTTACAGCCCTGTGCATTCTGATTTTAAAATCTGGCTTGGGCTCTTCAGTTACCTTGTAGGAGAAGAGCTCTGGGTGGTGATGGAGTACTTGGCAGGAGGCTCCCTGACCGACGTCGTGACGGAGACCTGCATGGACGAGGGACAAATCGCCGCCGTGTGCCGGGAGGTGAGGCAGCACTCGGAGGGACCTCTGCTTGGGAATGGGACATGGACTTCCCACAACCTCTCACTGACTCCATGGAAAGGCTTCCAGCTTCTGTAACGTGACAGTCATCCTTTCAGTGGGTGGATTTCACCTGTGAGGATGCAGCATACAATGCTAGTGCAAGCCTCATGTTTCACCCCAGTGACAGGAACTAGAGTGGGAAATGGGGGTGGGATCCTCTTGGTTTTGTCTGTTCTTCAAATCTTTTGGGACTAACTTGTCCTCCTAGGACTTGCTGATCCCAGTGTGACATCTCTCTGTGGCCCTGCACATACTGAATATATGAAAGGTCCTAACACTTACTTACCAAAAATGCACAGTCTGTTTGAGTCCTTCAGTTGGCTAATTGTGACTGGTGAATCATTTCATGCACAGTAAGAATATCTCAATTATTTTTCAGTGTCTCCAAGCCCTGGAATTCCTCCATTCAAACCAAGTTATTCACAGGGACATCAAGAGTGACAACATCCTGCTGGGAATGGATGGCTCTGTCAAACTAAGTATGCAGGGAACATTACTGCTGATGATTTATCAACCCGTGCCAGTTATCTGCTCTGGGCCAGGCATTTTAGGGAGATGGGTTTTTGAGGTGCTTGATGCTGTCATGAGGAACAGGCTGTAGAAACGCTACTGTAGATATTTCTGTGGCGTTTGTTTTAATGGAGATTGGCAAACACAAATCCTTGTGAACTGATACCAGACTTGAAGTGAGGCTCGGGCTTCGCTTATCTTTGGGCCACCTGTTTATGTGAACTAAAATAACAGTATTTTAATGCTACTCCAGTCCAGAAAGCTGGGTTGGAAGGTGTAAGGCTAGAAGTCTGTATTTATGAACAACCTCTTCAGTCTGGAAAATACTGCAGGTACTCAAGGGCCCGGGGAAGTGGAGGGAGAATTGAAAACTGTGTAACTAGAAATAATTTAATCTTAAAATGCCAACCCAGACTGGAGCCTAAATGTTGTTCCCTCCTTGTGGTATTGCTAGTAATGAAAATCTTGGGACTGTTCTGCCTGTCGGATGCTAAGGTAGCTTTGTGCTCTGTCCATGCAGAAATAACCCTGGAAACCAGTGAATTATTATCTTCCACCTCTAGCTTTAACAGAATGGTGCTCCCTTTTTCTTCCTCTCAGTTCTGTTGGCTAGCACCCAACAGGCATAAATAAATCTATTTTTGTCGGCAGCAACAGCAGATATGACTCAAAATTCACAGAGTGCAGATATGCTGAGTAAGGTGGGGTTTTTTTGCACATAATTGCTTTTTAAACTAAAGCTGAACTTTGATAGAGCCAGGTCTCAGGAGCATTAGCAATGAATAACTGACGGGGGCCAAAGTGCTCTACTCTTATGGAATAGCTTCTTTAAGCACAGTGTGCTGGTGCCAGGCTGTAGTTTAAAGTTAGAGAAATCCCTGTGGATATGATGCAGTAACCTTCTGGATCTGAGCTGCTTGTTGGCTCTGCTGGAAATTTGCCCTGTTTATGAACCATATGTCCTTTCCTGGTATTTACCCTTGATGAAAACTCAGCTAGGAATCAGTTTAATTTTCATAATTCTCCCTAAAATTAGACCTGTGATGCCACAGGGGGTCAGGATGGGCAGTGCATCTTGCTGTGTTGATTCTGCTGGGCTCACAAGAACAGATTTAATTTTCTTTTGGTGAGCCAAATACAAATAAAGCATAGGGCGCAGCAATCTTTGTATGAATGCCCTCCATCTTTGTCTCTGTTCAAAGAAAATAATCAAAATAAATTTCGGTACTTTAAATTTATTGTGAAACTCTTTGCTCTATAAAATAAATGCTTCTTGAGGGATGATATGTCTACAGGGGAAGTAATACCCATGGACTGAAAATATCACCAGACAGTGCAGCCTATGGTCGGGAGGGTGTATCTAGTTCAGTCTTGCATTAATTCCTGTTTTCACATACCCAGGAAGGGTCTTTAGACCATATATTACATAGTGTATAACATCTGTGTAATGCTGCAACACAGGTGAGTGTCTTAACTTCTGTGTGTGGTTATTTCCTCATCCCCATCTTTCACACAGACAAATCAGCAGCTCTAGAATCCTCATGGCCTCAGAGAACCAGGTTTAGAAACTTAGCTCTAAACACCATCCTCTGTGTTAGGCACAAAACCTCTCCTCCTGTCACAGCTGGAGCAACAGCACACCAGACCGTGCAGCAGGGTGAAGCGTACTGTAGCTCTGGTGTCTGTAAGGGTTGTTTTTGGAGAAACTCGCTGATTCCTATGTCTTTTCCCTCCACCCTGTTTTAATTTTGCAGCTGACTTTGGCTTCTGTGCCCAGATCACTCCTGAGCAAAGCAAGCGCAGCACCATGGTGGGCACGCCGTACTGGATGGCCCCGGAAGTGGTGACGCGGAAAGCTTATGGACCCAAGGTGGATATCTGGTCTTTGGGGATCATGGCCATCGAGATGATCGAAGGAGAGCCCCCCTACCTCAATGAGAACCCTCTGAGAGTAAGAGAGTGCTTTTCTCCTCAGGTCTTCACTAAGCTGCTGGTGGAGCTGAGCTCATGTGAATCCTCTGGTGTGGTTTCATCACCTCCTGCCCTGTCTAACTCAAATGATCCTGTGGCCTCCTTACATGTCATAGTGAGAAAACTGAGATAGTCTTACTAAAACGCCATGGTTTGCTCTGGGTAGCAGAGGTGTGGGTTCTTCTATGAGTTAGATCATGCACACTCATAATTACCCACTTTCTGGGATGCTAATAGAGGCAGAAGTTCTACCTTAAGGCAACAACGCCGTCATGTCTTGAAACTTTCTACCCTGGGAATGAGAGAACTCTCCTCTAAGAAACCTGGTGTAGTGGAAGGTTTCCTGCCCATGGCAGAGGTATTGGAACTAGGTGATCTTTTAACCAAAAGCATTCTATGTTTCTGTGATTCTATTCAGTTCTATTCTAGTAGGAGCTTTTTCCTACGGGCAAATTTTTCCTCCTTGCATGCTCCAAGTGAAATTCAAAGTGTAATAAGCCTTTAGACAGGGCTTAAGCCTCCTGATGTCTTTCCTTTGTTTAATTATTAACAAAAGGAGATATGCTGTCAGCATGTAGGGACATCACTGCTCTTAATATAAGCCAGGTTTGTGGCTTTTTCACTGGTTACACGGGTTGGAGGGATCTAGAAAAATTCTGTTTACCTTTTTTTTCCCATCTCTTGCATTGGAGGGGATTTTTGGGACAGAAGTGTAGCAGCCAAGAAGACTATAAGGAATAAAACAGTGCTGAGTTAAAGTAACAATACTTTGGCTTCATTTAACTCAATTTATGCCAATTCCCAGGCTACCAGACTGCTCCCATGGGATGTGTTCAGTGATGTGCTCAAAAAGCCTGTATATTAACAAGTCTCTGACAGATTTCTGTTTCTTTTGAAAATTAATCCAGGAAGTTTTTCACATGAAATCCTGAAATAGATGAATTTTGAGTCTCTTGATTCTCAGAGGAGGATGTATGTGAATGCTTTGTCCCCAAGCAGTAGCAAAACTGCTTTTTTCCTGCAGGAAAGATGCCCAAGGTCTGCTGGACATCCTTTGTGAGGAGCCAGCTGCATCTTTATAATGTTGATGTTTTAGGCCTTGTGCACTCAGGCAGAGTACCAGCAGAAAAAAATCTATTTAGTCAGGGTTACCTTCCCATGAGGATATAATCATTACAGGAGTAGTGATAGAGTCGTGCCAGTTAACTTCCCTATGTAAACAGGGTTTGGAATGTTGGTTTTGTCCTTGTAATCTCTTGAGAGGGCTGCAGGATCCCAACCCAGATTACAAGGGTAAAACAATAAAGGATTGGATCTCATCCACAAAAAAATAGGGCTGGCACAGCTATTCTGTTTGCTGAAATGTTGGCATTGATTAGTGACCCTGATAAGGTGGGGTTTTTTCCACCCTATTGAACTGTGGGGAGGGAGAGGAGAAATGGGTGTCTCTAATCCAGAGATGGAATCTAATCTTCATAACCTCCTGTTTCCTGGGTGCTTGTTTTTGTCTCAGGCCCTGTATCTTATTGCTACTAACGGGACTCCAGAACTGCAGAATCCAGAAAAGCTTTCACCCATATTCCGAGACTTCTTAAATCGCTGTCTTGAAATGGACGTGGAAAAGAGAGGCTCTGCAAAAGAGCTGCTACAGGTATGTGATGGGGAACAAGACTGGAACAATATAATCACAGAATCCTGAGTGAGGCCAGGCTTAGGGGTGAGATCTTGTTTGAGGTCTTTAATACTGAAAGCACAAAGGTAAGGTAGCCTCTCAGGGGAAAAATGCAACTGAAAACCACAGCCCTCAAAGAAAAATCCATAATAAAGTGATAACAGACTGCTCCCTTTCCAGTACTGGCTACTGGCAGCAGCTGTGCAGCGTGTTCTGTGTCCAAACTCAAACAATAGCTGTGTCCCAGGCCTGCCAGATGCTGAGCCCCCCTAATTCCCGTGGTTTCTTCATGTGGCTGGCCATGACATCTGTGTGTGTTGTCTTGTCATGCTTGTTCCAATTTGGACAGCAAGAAGGCTTCTAGCTATCAGATATTCTGGCTGTCTCCTTTTGGGAGGAAGGATCACTAAGCTCTTTGAAATATTCATGGCTTCAGTTAACTAGAGCAGTTCACTTTTACCACATTTTGCCTGATATTACTCCTTAGAGAGATGATGGAACAAATCTTGTGAGAAATCTTAATTATAGAATGGCTTGGATTGGAAGGAACCTTAAAGATCCTCCGGTTCCACTTCCCCAGCCATGGGCAGGGACACCTCCCACTAGACCAGGCTGCTCAAAGCCCCATCCCACCTGGTCTTGTACAGTTTCAGGGATGGGGTATCCACAGCTTCTCTGGGCAACCTGTGCCAGTGCCTCACCACCCCATAATCAGATATTTCACTGAAAACCTGGTGTCAGTCTGAACTCACAGTGAAAGTTGAGGACCAAGCTGCCAGGATTTTTATCAACATGGATGGGAGTGTTCTGTGCATTCTTTCTGTCAAATTTGCCATAAGGGTAAAATATGTAAGTCTTTATAAAATAGATCTGTCATTGGGAACACTCAGACCTTAAGTATCAGACAGTTTCCATTTTGTTTTCCTTTCTCTCTACTAATTTGTGTAGTGGCTTGGATGTGTTGCTGCCTTCTGTAACTATAATGAAGCATAAACGTCTGACAATATGGTAGTAGCTGAAAGATCATTTTTTCTTTTGGACTTTTCAGTCCTAAAATATCAGAAAGAAGTTATGTTCTGTTCCTCAGAGCAGGAGAACATTCTGACTGTAACACTTCAGCCTGTTATTAACTGCCTTGTGGCCACGGAATTTTTACTTTTTATTTTTTTCCATCTCTGAAGCATGTTGCCTTGGATGATTGATTCCTTCTGATGCTCAAAAGTCTTGTGGATTATTGTTGCTTTTTGTTTTCAGAACAGCTTGTGGACTTGCCCTTCACTCTCACTTGAGAGCTGTTTTGATAATCAATATTGTTTTATTTAAAGAAGAGCACCTATATAGGAGACTGAATGGTGCTGTGTTGCAAGCTCTGTGCTGCTCTCCCAAATTTCAGCTGCTTTGCAAATTTGTGATATCTGGTAGAAGGCCAAGGCAATGCTTTCTCCAGACCTGTGGCAACAGGGAACAGGGAAATGAGAGGTGATTCCTGCATGGAGCCCTGTCCCTTGTGTCTGAAACCCATGGGCTGATTTTGGTACACCTTCTTTCACACTGGATTTCACTATAGATTTTGCAACTTTATAGTTCCCCAGGGGAATTTGCTGAGTTTTGCTCGATCTTGAACATATGCAAACATTGGATAATTTAGCATGTGTTGGGTGCAAATCTCTTCATCACTTCAGGCAATCCCCAAAATTTTGTCGTAGAATCCAGAGCTTCTGGATTGATGTATTCAGAGACTAGAGTAGGTTCTTAGATTTCATATGGGTTTAGGTGAAAATGCTTGGAATAGCCACTTCTGGGGCATATTCTGAAAAATCTAACCATTTTCCTTTTGTTTTGTCCTAGCACCAGTTCTTGAAAATTGCAAAGCCTCTATCCAGTCTCACTCCTCTGATTGTTGCAGCTAAAGAGGCAGCCAAGAACAACCATTAGAGTGGTGAAGTCAACACAGTCATCATGTCAAGACTTTCAGATGTTCATTTCAGAGACTGAATTACTTGCCCTTCTCCCCTTCTGCTCCTTCTTCACAGGCGTGTTGTTAAAACCTTGACTTGCCCTGGAGGGTGGCAGAGGCATCATTTACTGTATGTGGAAGGGCACACAACAGGACATGGCTGATCTTACATGGTGAACTGTCCCTCCATCCCCGCGATGGGGACAAGAGGGGAAGAACATTTCGTATGGGTGAGAAGATCTTTCTGAGAGCATCTGAACCTGACCTACACGTAGTGAAGCCAGTTCGTTTTCATATTTCTTATGGTGTTTATTTTTAAAAATAATGTGGAGCCTTACACCATGTTTATCTTATTAAATTAAATCTTTTGCTGGCTGCACTTTGCCTGCTTCTGCCAAGCTGCTGTTACACCATGGAGGCTGCTCTGTGCTTTGGATGACTCAAGGAGGGAAGGAAGCAGGCAGCAGCACTGTGAACAGCTGTCAGCTGAGAGGAGAACAAGGGGGTGAAGGTGCATCCCTCCTGCAGCACTGCTGGATACTTGGAGGAAGCATGGACAAAGCCTCTGTGTGCTTCCTGCAGCCATTGAAGAACTCAGTTCATGGATGATCTCTTTGCCAAATGGTGTGAACTGCCCCCTACCTACTCCCCCCCCCCGTGGCAACTCTACTAGTTAAACAAATCTCAAATAATTTTTGTTGTTCTAGGAAATAAATCACAGGAAGAAAATGACAGAGAGCTCTTTTAGGGTTGTTTTATCAGTGCTGTGAGGCTTTTTAGAGATGCTGCCCTGTGTGATTAACAAACAGAGTGGTTACTATTGTAAAGACAAGATTTGCCCACAAAATATATTGAAAACTCTTCTTTCTTAGAGCAAGTCCAATGGAAAACAAACTGATGATGGATGCTGCTTTCTCTGTGGAGATGTGGGGACACAAATTTTTTGAAATGATGGTTTCTTTATGCTACTGATTCCTTGGGTTGCCCATAGTCTGTAACAAACAACAGGAAATCTGGAACTACTAGAAGAGGGACTGGTTGTAAACACTGGGCTGATGTTAAACTGTATACTGATTTTTTAATAAAGTGACTGCTGCATTTCTTAACTTTGGGATAGAGGAGAACTGGAGAATTCACTGTCACCAGACAAGTCTGTCATTGCTTATATGGTCACCAGGTATTTGGATGTGTTGGATGAAGTAATTTAACCTTGTTTTTTACCTCTTCTTCTACAGTCCTGGGATAGCAAGTGGCTCCCAAGGGCTACTTTACACATAGTGAAAACCATACAGAAGTTTATTGTAACTGTGGGAGCTGCTTTCTCTGTACTGCTTTGGTCACATATGGGGTGAGTTTAAACCTATTCTGGAGTAACCTCTCATCGTTCTGTTGGACAGAAATTCATTCCTTCATGCTGAGACCTGCTGCTGGCTCAGCCCTTTCCTCCCTGGACCTGGGCTTTAATTAAATATATTTTTCTGGTTTAGCCCCACAGTCCATGACAGCTATTACACTAGCTTTACTGGGTGTAGGTACTGTGTGAGTTCTTTTGCTTCTGAGGGGCCTTCTTCTATCCTTTGTGCTCCAGGGCAGTCACTGTTTGACAGAAGGCTGAGGGGTGAAGTCTGTTCTCCCAGTTTGCAGCCTCTCTCCCTTTGTGTGTGTATATTTCATCTCCAGTGTTAAGTTTCCTCTCACCAAGCTTGTATCCAAGGATGAATTCCTTGGGCAAAACAGCAGAGCTGCCAACCTGGAAAGGGATATGAGCTATTGATGAGCTCATCTGCTTGGAGCTTAGATGGAGATTGTGGAATGGAAGGCCACTATGCTTGAATAATTCCCTTTGAAAAGGACTTTGTATTCCCTCTGGAAGACTCAGGATGGCATATGTGGGAGGAATAGAATTAGTGGCTAGATCTCTCTTGATCTAAAATCTCATTTGACTGGCAGATTTGGCAATTGACTATTTTTCAGGCAGCAATTTGATCCACAATGTGTTTAATGTCTTTGACTTCTCTTTGATTCCCTTCCCCACTCCCTTCTCTGCATCTCATTGAGATGAAAACCTTAATGCAGATGTGCCCTGTCTGTGAGCATGCACAGGAGTTTATTTTCCTGCAGCAAGATTTCTGTTAAACTTCCCCCAAAAAGATAGAAAAGGTTATTTTTATGTGTTTTAAGTTACTCTTCTGGATCCTCTATTGCATAATGAAAAGGGATCAGCAGTGACTGTTTATCCCTCATCTTACAATGTGCTTCTGTCTAGTTGACTTCCACATGGACTCAGTCATGCCTGGTTTCTGCTGGCTGCTGGAGAGGGGTGTTGCCAAAGGTCTTTCTTTCTGCTGGAAAAAGCTGCAAGACTGTGCCCATGCTTGTGTGTCACCGTGTCCCAGGCTGTTTTGTCCCCACTCATGTTGGGTGAGTGGGAAAAAGAGGCGATTGCTACAGTGTGCCTGGACCTAGTTTCTAGTTACCAGACACATCGTGGGTTTTAGGCTCTCAGAAAATCTTTCAAAGTCTTTTTTAAAAAATGGTAATTAGCCTAATCTTAAGAGAATGGGTTTATTTTGTTCTAGTTGTTCTGAAATGCATCCTTTCCTGCCCTCTCCTTTCATGTGTGAGTCACCCAGCATCAGCACCTCTGCTAGCTCTTGAAGAGCCCTTCCTGTCTGCAGCACACTCCTGTCTAGAGAGGGCTCTTAAATAGTGACTTTCTCACTTAAAATTTAATCTCCAGGGCTTATTTTTGGAGAATGTCTTGTCCCTGCTGTTACTTGAAAGTGATTAGAACTTGACAGCTTCTTGGTGCCTTTTTCCCCCCTAACTTTCTCTTATTCTAGAGTTGAAACCATTTTTAATCACAGCTCTTAATTATTAATTTGCCTGCTAATATTAAAGTTCTCTCTTCCATATTAGAACATGAAATATTCAGTTGTTTTGACTGTCCTTCCAGAAAGCTGATTTCCTTTTTGGGGGATCTCAAGCAATCTTATACCAGAAGTAATTCCATTCCTACAGTCTTGGTGGAGGGAAAGGATAAAACTCATCTTCTTTTCTTAAACACAGAGAGTTGTCTTATTTGAGTATCAATTGATATCTTCAATAAGACTTTTCCTATGTTTCAAGAATGGGCATTGATTCTTTGTATTAGTTTAGCTATTAGGGTTTTTTAAAGGTTTTTTTAACAAACAATTTGACTTGTGTCCAAGAGTTTGTGTGTGAGAGGGTCATGGAGACCATGTGGGAAGAAGGCAGGTTATCTGGACGACACTCTCAGGCACATGGTGGGATTCTTGGAGTTGTCCTGCTCAGGACCAGGAGTTGGACTCAGTGATCCTTGTGGATCTAACTCAGGATATTCTGTGAGGCTGAGGGGGAAGAGTCAGGACAGGGGTGGAGGGCACAGCAGAACTAGCTGCAGCAGCAGCAGCACACCTTTAGCCATCCCTGAAATGTCTTCATTGAATGGATGTGTTTTTAAGGAGCATAAATCTGATTGATTTTTTGCTACAGACACTTCTCTAGGCAGGCATTATGCTCCTACCAAACTGCCTTCCTCTTTTAAACAAAAGGGGTGCAGGGATTTCTCTGGCAAAGGAGGCTCCTTGAGAAAGGAGGTTTCCATGGAGACACTTACTTGACTTAAACAATCTGGCAAAGGCTTGAGAAGAGGTTTGGTGGGTAGACACCACATCGACACCACTGTTTTGCAAAGCAGCTGGAGTTGCTGCAGTGTTTTGTTGCCAACTTGATGCCCCTTTTCAGGGGGGTTGGTTTTGAAAAGTGCTGAGAATGTTGCCTGGTCAGGATTGTGAGCAGTATAAAAGTCTGTGCTTAGCTGAGATGTCTGTTAGTGTCCTGATCCATCTGTCTCAAAACACTGCAGGTCAGTGTAAGTAGGGCACGTTTGCAGCAGAGTACTGTGCAAGAAAGGATTGCAATAGTCTGTAGTAGGTGCTTGCTTTCTTAGAATAAACCCACCCTTCTTTGCTGACAGCAAAATTACTTCTGACCAGTTTCTAAGAATAATACTTGTTTGAAGGCCACTCCTAATTAAGAGCATAAGACTTTTTAACGGCTTCTTATTTCAGCTGTAATAGAGAGCCTGTAAATGTATTTTGGGGTCATAAGCCCAAGTGGATGGAGCATATGTATAATGAATGCTGTAGGATCCCATAGTTTGTTGCTAAAGACAACTCACTGTGGCAAAGGTGGGACCTTAGAGAAGCAGCTGCCAGGTTTGACAGGGAATGGCCAACAGCAACAAACTGCAGTGCAGATGGGAGCTGGACAGAAACTTGCTGCCAGAATGGAGCCTACAGTGAGTGGTGGGAAAGAGACAGAGTTGGTCCAAAGGGTGGGATGAAGCAAAGGTTAAAACTCCAATTACACAGTTGCTGAGGAAATTCAGGGAGTGCCACAGCAGCCTGCTGAGGGGTGCAGTGTCTCTGAAGGAGGAGAGCAAAAAGGAGCCTGAGAAGGGAAAAGGTGCTGGAAGTGGAGAGTGGAGCAGCAATATGGCTCTGAGTCACAGCTTGTGCTTAAGAGCTGGAGCTAATCCAGGAGGTTCACAAAAAATGACAAAATTCAGCTGAAAAGGAAAAGTGGAGCTAGAACGGAGGAGATGGCCTTGATGTGCCAGGGAACTGAAGAGATTTCCTGAATGTGTGAAACAGCAGAAACAAATTTAACACTGGCTTCTGTGGATGACAAGTAGCTTGTTCCCTCCTGCCTTGCAGCATCAGTGTCTCATCTTTTTGAGATCAGCTCTGCTTTGGGATCATGTCAGCAGCCACCCAACTTTGGCCTCGTGTTTGTAAAGAAGGCTTTTTGCTCTGCACCTACTGACTTCTGACTGCAGCTCTCTGCTGTGGGTAGATGTCTTTGTGTCGTGTCCCAGCTGGAAATACAGAAGCTGTTGCAGTTTTGAAATCTGCTGGGTAATGTACTTCTCCCCATGCTGCCTTGGCATAACTCCTGTACTGTACTTCTGGGTTTGTTTAATGTGCCAGGTCAGCTCAGCCATTTTAAAAATAAAAATTGAAACCTTATATAAAACCTTGATTAATTATTTGGTTCTGCTTGACTTGCTCTTTCAATGATCCTTGCAGTGATAGTAGAAATGAATGGGAGTGCTTGAAGGAGGGGTTGTGTTTCTCTGACCTATTTTAGATTAATCAGATCTTACTTGATTGAGCAAAGTGACTACACTAAAAGCTGTTGCAGCAAGTGTGACTTTCACCACTTATTTTAACTTGTTTGGACACAGTTAATATTCTGGAAAGCAGACTGGAAGTAGGATCTAGACCACAGCTCAAAGAAGAGGAGAAGGAAGTTTATTTTCTCTGCAGATGAAGTTTGGTGTCTGAGACTCCTGGTATGGAGGAGGAAGTCGGGTGGGTTTGAGATGGGTATGTGCACCCACCTTGCCAGCTTCACTTTTTCTTTTAGGCTTGGTGCGATAAGGCTGATGAGAAGAACAGAAGTTCATCATACTGCCTGGGTATCATCTGACCTGGTTGTTTTACTCTGAAGTCTGAGAAGCCCAGCCTGGTGCTGAGAGGTTTCTGAGGTCAGCACCTGTGGAATGTGGGGGTGAGGAGCAGTGAGAAGCTCTGAGAAGCTCCTGTGAGTCAGCTGGGTGTTGAGCCAGGTTTTAGAGAAGTCACTGAGAGACAAGGGAGCACCTTGAATGGGGGACTTTACCAACTAGAATAAGGAAATCAATGTGACCCCATAAAATCCCCTCTGCCTAGAAGAGATGCTGGAGCTGAATACTGTTTTCCATCCATTGCTTTTCCAGGTCTTTTTCAGGAAAGCCAGAGGAGACACCCATCAAGTTGTGTTTTATAAAGATGGGGGGCTCATCTTTTGAGCAAGAGGAATGCTTCAGCTCTGCTGGCAGGGATTTGGGGTGATTGTCTTTGCCATGATGTGGTAGCATCCCATGTTGGATGTCCTTGTCCCATTAGAGAAAAGAAATCTGACTGGGCCAACACCACCTCTCCTTCATAGAATCATAGAATGGCTTGGGTTGGAATGACCTAAAAGATCCCTTAGTTCCACCCCCGTCTGCCATGGGCAGGGATACCTTCCACTAGACCCGGGTTACTCAAAGCCCCATCCAACCTGGCCTAGAACACTTCCAGGAATGGACATCCACAGCTTTGCTGGACAATCTGTGCCAGTGTCTCACCACCCTCACAGTGAAAAATTTCTTCCTAATATCCAATCTAAAACTTCTCTCTTTTATTTTGAAGCCATTTCCCATTGCCCTGTCATTTCATGCCCTTGACCAAAGTCCCTCTCCAAGTCTCTTATAGCCCCTTCAGGTACCAGAAGGTGCTCTAAGGTCTCCACAGAGTCTTCTCTTCTCCAGGATGAACAACCACTCTTCCTCCAATGCTTCTCAAAGCAGGGCACCAGGCAAACTTTGCTCATGTGTATGTCCCCACAAAGAGTCCCTAAAAATACTACTGGATTGGTGTTCTGGTTCTACCCCCTAATCCATGGAGGGGGCATAGTGTATTCTAACCAGCTACTATTATCCATGATTTCTGGGGAAAACTTTCTTTCTTGGAGGCTTCTTCTCTTGAAATGAACTTGCTTGAGCTGCCCAGCAGTGGATGGGGGATGGCAGATGTTGGACAATGAATGATGGCAAGGCTTTAAGAAATGGTTGATTTTGGTTTCAGTGAAGTATAACTTGTCTTAAGACTCTTCAGAGCCCAAGGGAGTTTTTCTTGAAGGTAAATTCATAATCAAATTTAAAAGCAAATAATTATTGAAGGCTTATTTCATAGCTTAATAGCTGGGGAGTCAGATAAATAATTTTGGAGATGGACACAAGGTGATGACACCATGTGTTAGATCAGCTGCTCTATGGGGGAGCAGGGGAGGAAAGACACCAGAATGCTTTGGGGAAAACACAGCTTCTGAGGGGTCTGAGCCAGACACAGCGAACTGGCAGCTAAATCGTAGTGGGAGTAGTTACTCTCTGTGTAACTGCGTGATATTAATTTATTTAGGAGTAAAATAGGGGAATAAGTGGTGGGAGAAGGAATATGCTGGCAGGTCCAGCAGAGGTGTTCTTTATCACATGCTGCAGGAAAACTGCAGCTCCTCGAGCAGAGCAGCTTTGACTGGGTCCCCTCATTTTCTAGCAGCACCCAGAAGACTTCCAAGTTTTGGTTCTCCAGTTCATCTTTGAGGAGGATCTGTAGCTTGAACAGGGTAAGCAGGGAGCTGGCTAGGCTTGCCTGAGCCTTCTCATTCCTGGGGCTGTGATGCCCTCTCCCGGCAGCTGCACTGAAAAGTCCTTTCCTTTCGTGCTCCTTTCTTGTGAGCAACGTAAAAACGAACCTTTTGTGTTTCTTTTGGAGGATGCACGCTGAAGGCAGCCGGGGCAGACAGGCATGGATAAGGAGATCATCCTGACGTGGAATCTGGTGTCCTGCTGTGTCTGTTCCCTTGTGATCACCCCACCTCCAGCTTTGTTCCTCTCACATTTTTAAGTTGCAGCCAGCCTTGTAAGGCAAATGTGTTCCCCCAGGCCATAGGTTATGTGTGAGCCTTCTGCTCCCACCCCAGCACGGGTCCCTAATGCTCTCTCACACCCTTGTGCTTCCCCCAGGTCTGGTGGGACTTTCTGCTGGCCAGGCCTGCCCTGACAGACTGGTTAAGCCTGGTATAGGAGAAGGGGCATCGTGCCACAAAGGCTGGCAGGGTTGAGAGAGCTGCTGGGCAGAGGCTCCTTCCCCTGTCGATGCAGCTGGGGTGAAGTGAGCCCCAGCTCACCCCTCATCCCACACCTTGCACCCTAAAACCACTAACCTGCATAAATTTGGGGCTAACAGCTACAGCTCTTGGGGTGGTCAAGGTCCTGGTCCTGCCGTCCATGTGTGCAGCTGTAATGGTATCCAAGGCTCAGGTGTGCCTGGATCATGCCCTGGAGGACAGTGGGCAAGTAAGAGTCCTCTCTTGTCTCACCAGTGGAGAGTTGAAATGCTCAAAGGTAGACAGGGGAGTGAGCTTCAACTGGCACGGGGGGACAAACTGTTCCCTCAGTCCCCCTCCTTTTCATTCCCCAGCCCTGTGGCTGCATAACCAGTGAGTCCCTAGGTGAGAAGCATCCACTGCTTTTTTCTATTTGTCACATTTTCTAACCACATCAGCCACTAACCCCACTTCTCACTCAAGGCCTTTGTGTTTTGTAGTCACTCTGAAGCCCCCCAGGCTCTGGGAACAGCCCATCCCAGGGACACTGTAAATCATCCCATCTCTTTTGCACCATGAAGAATCCACCAGGTAGGTCCCAACTCAGGAAGGACCAGCACGAGATCAGTGGTATTGCTGGGGCACAGAAAGATGGCAGTGTCCCCAGAGCAGGCACCAGCCAGGTCAGGTGTCCCCTTGCACAGGGACAGTGGGTCGGGTGCTCCCGAGTGGCTGCAGGAGCTTTAGGCAATGTCACCACTGGCACTGCTGTGCTGGGCAAGGGAGGTCTCATTGATGGTGGGTCCCACTGGCGAGCCTGTGTCTCCTTGCCCGTGCCATTCACCATGTGAAGGGTAAGAAGCACCCAGTAGTTCTCTGGACTTATCCTGGTGGTGACAAGTGTCACAGTTTTAAGAGCCTGAGTGGTGGGAACCACCTTTGCTAGTCCAAATTGGGACAGCAACTCTGAGTGCCCACAAAACTCTTTGACTGCTCAGTTCCATGAAGGGTGTTTTGTTACCCAGGGATGGTGGGGGATCTTGCTGCAACATTCCCACTGAGGAGCAGCAGGATGTCCCCATCCCTCTCGAGGGGCAGGGGCAACACAGACCTCCACGTTCACTGCCCAAAGAGGAGGAGGAGGAGGCAGCACAGAACTGTGTGTGCTGCCTGTGTGCTCGAGAAACAAAACTCTGAAGTGCTTCACTCCTGAGGTCTGTCACGATCCTCCCTCACCATTTGCCACATCACATTTCTTGGACACAGCAAAATTTGGCCAAGGGATGTTTTATCACACCCTTCTCTTCCTCACTGATCCTTGCGCGATTTTCCCTTCTGAAGTCCCTTGGCCTCTCGGGGTACCTCAAGCTGTATCCTCCTGGGTGTGCTGCAATCCCCTGATTTCTGGACAAACTGATGCTGTTTCTTAAAGAACAGCCACAAACCGTGGAAGAAGAGTGAGGGCTGTCCCTTTCTCCCTTTAGCCAAGGCTGCACCAGCTCCAGCAGCAGCCAGCCCTGCTGTGGGAGAGCGGGCAGCAGAGCTGCTGCAGCCACAGCTGTGAGGGGCAGAGATTGTCCCCACCAGCTGCTTTGAGGACGATGTAAAAGCTCCCTCCATCCACTCAACACAGCCTGTATTTCTGCTGGGGGGCTGGTTCCCCACAGCCAGGTTCTTGGAGTATCTGCCTGGTGTCCCTTCCTGCCCACCTGAGCGATGTGGCTTTCCCAGAAACAGTGCTCAGAGCCCCTTGTTGAGCCCCAGGACTTGGGAGGACTTGCCTGGCATTTTGGCATGCATGAGGTGATTTTTTGAGTTTATATTTTGGCTCTTGGTGTATGTTTTGTATCAGGTGGGTTGCACACTCCAGAAGGAACTGCCACATCTTGGGCTCAACTGGTTGGACTTTGCACCATTATCCACAGCCACTGCTGTCCTTGGGAAGGGACAGCAGCATTTCTTGGGAACAAGTGCATTTGGAAAACTCCGATCAACCCAAGCAGCCTGAGAAGTGTTAGTGAAGGAGATGTCCCAGGATGCAGGAGCAGGGCCAGGCCCATGCTTCCATGGAGGCTTGCCAGCATCCCTCAAAACCTGCTGCTCCCCATTTTCACAGTGCCTCTATTTTACCCTGAGTCTCCCCACACCAACACTTTGGGAGGAGCTGATGCTGTCTTGTTTCTTTTGTGTTGGAGCTGTGGTTCAGGCTGGGAGATTGCAAGAGGACCTCCCAACCTACCCCTTCCCCTGCTGCCTCATCCCTGGGGCTTGATGTGAAGCTGACTGTGACCATCTTTATTCTTGGACATTGATGGGCTGGAGGAGCCTCTGCTCTCTTGTGATGGGGCTTGGAGCTGACCAGGGTCCCTTTCTGCCCTCTCAGCCCATCCTGTGTGCCTCTGGGGACTGACATTTCTGCTTTTTGGTGGGATACTACTTATTGAAAAAAGCATATGCTGCTCTCCCCTGACTGTGGGTCTGAAGCCTGGATCAGTTCAGGTCACTTCCTTCTCCCCTCACCTCCCTTATCTTTCCTGGAACTGCTATAAACTGTGCCATTTCTATCACAAATCTCGTGGGGACATTGTTACCTGGATGAGTCTCTGCTCTGAAAGTTAAGCTGTTCCTTGGGCCAGTGTGCTGTGTGGGATGGGGGATATGATGGGGACACACACTGGCCCCTCATGCTGCCATGTTGGAGAGGACTTAGGGTAGGAGGATGGGAACATTTGTTCATTTCCCAGCAAAATCCTCCATGATGTGGCTGGCAGCTGGGCAGTGACACCATCACCACTCCCTGTTTGTGCCATTTTTACCCTGGGTTTATCTTCTCCTGACACAAACAGAGGAAAAACTCACTGCGTTCAAGGCTGAGCTGCCCTGCTCTCCCCTTGGAGAGGGTTTGTATAGCACCAGTCCTTTGCAGATATTTCCTTTATGGACTCATAACCTCCAAGGCTGGACTTGCTAGTGGCAGGGCCCCAGCAGACCCTTTATTCCCAGTTTCTGGCAGGTCTAGGACATTGTCTGGAACACTGGGTGAGGATTTTGTGCTTGAGATAAGCTGATGAATTCTGAGCTGAATATGCTGAAGCCAGAGCAGCATCAGCCCAGCTGATCAGTCTTTTGCCAGGTGTTTAGGGAGCACAGAATGATGCTGAATGCTTGGCATCTATACCCAGAAGAAAGCAAAACCACAGGAATATTTTAGGGCAGAGAATAGAGATGTTTGGGGTTTTTTTTGCTTGTTAGGAGGTAAGACTATGGTAGTGCTTTTAATAACCTTTTTCATTTTTCAGGCTCTTACCTCCACTGAAGGAGATTTTTTTGGGCTGATGACGTTGCTCAACCCTGTCTCTTGATCTCCATGTAACCCTTGGGGTTCATCCACACCATGAGGATGCAGCAGGTGGAAGAATGGCAGCCTGAATGGGGGCGATGGTGAAAGCCCTTCAGAATTTATTTTTGGGGAGTTGCTGACCCTACTACTGTCTTCAAAGGCAGAGCAAAATGCTCTGGCTCTCTGTGCTTTCAACTACTCCTTAAGCCTTCCAGGCCACCCCCATGCCATGCTTCCCCTTGTCTTGGACCTTCAGGACTCCATTGTGGCCCCGTGACGCAGCTGGACTCAACACGGCCCAAATACGTAAGGAGAAAAATCCAGTGGATAAACTCAGGAGATTAAAACTGCAGGGTACCTGGAAAAGCTGCTGCTTCCTAAATCTCATTAGTGCCACCAGTCTTCTAAACCTCACCCTCTCCTGCCCTATTTATCAGATTTCCAGGAATTAGACCATAAAGTAACTAATTTTTCCCGAGGCTCCCACACAGCCCCGTGCATTTTTGCTCCAGACAGCCAAGTGTTAGCTGGAGAACCACCAGCAATAGAACCAGCTGCTTCTACCTTCACGTCTTGCATTTATCTAATTCCAATTCTCCCAATTCCACAGGAAGAGTGATGTTATTTTAGGACCAAGTGCTAAGGAAGGATTAGCAAGGCTGTTTTAAAGTGGAGCTCTTCTATGCCTTCTGCTCATCGTTAAGTTTCGGAGTGAACCAGGCTGTCACCTCTACAGCTCATCCTCTATTGAAAAGTTTCTCTTTGCAAAGTGCCCTGCACAAAAAGTGCTGGACCATCCTTTTGGCCCATTCCTGCCCTCTCTGTTTCCAAGGCCAGTTTGCTGATTTTGCTTTTGAGGGACCCCCTGATCTGTCTTTACCTCTAATGAGAAAAATCCCAAAGTGAGAATCTACAGGGATGGAAAAACTACACCAGTGGTGTTTCAGAGAGCTCTACAGGGCTGGAGGGGATGTTTGTCTAGCTTCTATTGCAGTGAAGAGCTTTTATGGAGCAGGAGGGGCTGCATGAGGTTGTGCAGCTTCCTATCCTGAGAAACTTTATTATGGGATTTTGCCTCTCTGAAAGCCTAGGGTGCATTGGAGGTTACAAAATCCAACCTGCTTTTGTTGTACAGACCTGTCCCCTCTCCTCCCCCTTCAAAGGAAGTTATAACTCTAATAGGATTTAGGTATTAAAGCCCCAAACCATGCAAACCCCCAAGTAAAATAAGCAGTTTTTCATCCAGGGTTGCTCAGAAATCTGGTGCAGTGGATTCCTCCCTGGGGCTTACAGTTGTGGAAAATATTTTCATGGAGGAAGTTCAAGAGTTTTAATTCTGAGGGCCAATGATGACACATCTTTCCCAGATCTCCTCTGGGATATTTCCTCAAACCCCATTCTTTTGACACTCAATTCTGCCAAGGTGGGATGTGAACACCAACCTCTCCTATTCTGGGTGGGCAAGGGATAAATGAATCAATCCCAGGTTTGTCCCCAAGTCCCGGGTGTCTTCCAGAGCCATGCCATGAGCAGCTGTCTGCGTCCCATGGCGAGATTTTAATTTCTCTAGCCTTGGGGACTGAATTTATTAAGCCTCTCATGGCCCCTCCTCCCGTGGGAGGGACGGCTGCAGCAGCCTCTCTAATAGCGGGTGTCACACAGCGGTGCCACCATTCGCGTCCCGGAGTGTCACAGGCAGGGGACACGGCAGCCCCAGCGCAGCGGAGAGCAGCATAGCCCGTCCGTGCGCTCACGGCGCGGTGAGTCACCTCCTCCCTCCCTCCTGGCTCCCGAGGGTGCTCCTGCCCGCCGAACTTCACCCCTGCCTCCTCTCCCCTGCTTGCCTTGAAAGTTAGCACCGAGCTGGCGAGGCTTTTGTCACTTTTCCTTTGTTGTCTGTGGATGTTTGAGTGTGTTGGCTGGGATGCGACAGCGAGCGATTGACCCGGCTCCCGCCCGGGCTGGGGAGAGAAACGAAGCCCGGAGAGCCGGAGGACAGGGAGAAAGGATAGCGAAAGGGGAGGCAAGGGGGCGATTTGTGAGCAGGGGGCTTTCTGGTAGTTCGCTGGGGAGGAGGGGAAGGTGCCCAGCCGTCCCGCTTCACCCGGGATGAGTGAAGCGGGATGAGCTGGCTGTGACCTGTTGAGCGGATGGACGGGAGCCGGGATGAGGCGTGAGCGGCGGGCGGCTCCTGGGGTCGCTGTAGCTGGGGCAGTGCGGGAGGGAAACGGCGGCTGGGCATTTGCAATCCTTGGGATAAAGGGCTGTTTCCATAGTAAAAGGGAGAAAGGAGCCTCTCTCTTTCTTCCCCTGAGCTTGCCTAGCGTGTGAACGGGGAGGTTGACTCAGGAACAAATAACCCGTGAAAGGGGAACATCTGGGAACAGCTGTAAATAATCACGACTTGGTTAGAAAGGCTGGAAGCAACACTACAGTCTGCCATCTGCCCTGATGCTGCAGCCACCCCGGGAGCTCTGATGGGCAACTGTCTGGAGAGCAGCTCGGTTTGCAGCTGAAACAGGATTTGACCCTGGCTTTAGGCTGCTGTTGTTGTCTGAACGCTTCCACATTATTTGTAGGCATAACCACAATTAGCAATGAAACAGAGGAATTTTCACTCCTAAGAAAGAGTGAATTTTAATTCAGGATCAGGCGCTGAGCAGGTGTGGGACTGGGCACTGGCACTGGGACAACTTTAAGTTGCAAAGTGCAAACTTGGATTAGCTGGAGGTCCAGCCTATGGTGTACATCACCTTCTCTTCACTTCCACACTTTCTCTGGGAATCCTGACCTCACAATGTAGTATATCCCCTGATAAGTTTTGAGAGATGATACCAGGTGGAAGGACAAGAGAGAACAGAAATAATTTCCTACAGATTTTTCCTTAAAGATTTTAAGCTGCATTTAACAGGAAGAACAGGCATAATATACCGTGAGACCAGCTGGATTTTAATTAAAAATTGTTCTCAATGTGAAGGGAGACAAAACTGTCACTTCCTTTATAACTTTACTACTGAAATGTCAAAAAGTTGTGCAAGATTTTCAGGGCAATTTGAAATCCTTGCAGAGAATACAAACACAAAGCTTGTTCTCATGACCAGTCCTGGGACTTCCTTACGCCATGACATTGGACCAAGGAGGTGAGCAAACAGTGTCTTTATGTATCATTTCTGGTGATGGAAACACAGTTCTTTAAGTTTAATTGTGTCAGCTTTTTTTGTGAGAATGCCTGCAGCTCACAATGTACCTCTGTGCAAGTTGCTACCAAACAGTTCTGCTTAGTGTGATAAAGTATCAGCTAAAATAAAAGAGAAAGTTGGGGTTTTTGTTTGTTTTTTTCCCAGAAGTTTGTGGCCCTTTGAGAGTATGACCTTCCTTTCTTTGCAAACCCAGAGGGTCTTCTTCAGGCAAACCTTTCTGGTTGTGTGCAGAGACACTACTCTTAGCAGCTGAGAGCCACGTGCTCCAGAGTGGAGCAGATCCTTCCCACTGGCAAAGCCCCAGCTCGGTGGCTTTCCATGGGGGACAGGCTGCAGGGAGCTCTGCAGTGGTCATTCCCTGCAACACCATGCACGTGTGCAGCAACAGCCTGGCTTTGGTCCAGACCTGACTCCATGTCTCAGGATATCTCGTAGGAAGAGGTCTGTGCCTCATCCTGGAGTGACCTGCAGTGTGCTGGCCTGTAGAACCGCCCCAGAGACCTCTGTGGTGTGCAGCAAGCAAGGGTCTTGGGCCACCTTTTAGGTGAGCAAATAGCATAAAAGGTGGGAGAATATCCTTTGTGTTACAGATCTGACTGAAAGGAAAGAAAGAAGCTGGTGTGGGTAGAGCAGCTTGGAGACATGGCCTGTGATGCATCCTGGGCTGTGCCTTCATGGCAGGATGAGCCCTGAGGGGGCACAGGCTTGGCTCCACACTGCACCCTCTGCTCCAGCCTCAGACACGTGGTGGGAGGGAGCTCAGCAGCCAGCCTGCAGGTGCTCCTCTCTTCAGCATCTTGTCCTCATCCTGTTCTTCATGAGCTGGGCACTGCTCTCCCACAGCAGCATTCAGGCAGGACTCACAGCTGGCTGCTTTTTGGTGGTTGAGGTCTTGGCATTTTATAAAATCCCAGTAAACAGAGGTCATGTTCCCTGTTATTCTCCCTAACAGCAGGACACTGGCATTTGCTGTATTTCTTGCTCTCTCTAGAAAAAGAGGAGGAAAGTAGAAACAGTGACATTTCAGAGGCTTGAACAGTGAGATGTCCCTGCCCGTGGCAGAGGGTTGGAACCAGCTGATCTTGAAGGTCCCTTTCAACCCAAGCCATTCTGTGATACATTGATTTTATGAACATGCCTCTGTCCTGGTCTCATATTGATACTTTTCTCCTGTCATTGTTTGCTTTGCCAGTCTTCTGGTATCTCCAGGGAAGATGTTGTGTTAAGCACGATGCAAACCTGCTGTCAGGGTCAGGATGGACTCTCCATGCTCATGGCCCAGGTCCTTTCTGGTGGCTGAGCAGTTGTAGCCTATGTGAGTGCACATGATGCTGTAGCAAGGGAGAGATGAGAAACCCTGTCCTGGGACTCATCCTTGCTGGTCTGGTGCCAAGGGAAGCTCTTGGGGCCACCACAGTGTGCCAGCTCTTTTCTTTCATCGACACTTGCAAGGAAAGGTAGCAGGGTGAGAGGTCAGCTGTGGTGGTGGTGTGCTATAATAGCAGCAGGGAGCACGAGAATAGCAGCAGGCAGGGAAAGAGGGCAGGGCTGGGGAATGAGCACATGTATGAATGAGCACATGTATGAATGAGGCTGTGCTGCTGCCTGGGGGGGCTGCTTTGATGTCAGCTCCAGTTTTGGGTGCAAGAAGAAAGAAGCACATATCTGCGAGCAGGGCATGGTCCAGGAGCAGCTCAAAGCATTGCTGTAGGCCTGCTGGAGTCTCAGGCTGGAGTCTCACTGCTTGTGCAGAAGTGCTTTAGAGTCAGTCCCTGCCTTACGCTTCTGCTTCTTTTCCTCTGTTCTCCAATGCAACTGTCAGCAATTCCTTGTTTCTCCAGCTTCCATCTGCTCCAGTTAGGCTGGAAGGCCCTGGAAGGTTTTCAGCCCCTGAGACACTTGTACAGCACTGAGCCTCTGTGACAATCACAGGTCCAGTCCTCCCTGCCCTGGCTGCCGCCACCGACTCAGTCTGGTCCTTTCGGCAGCTGCTCTTAATCACTGACCTTACTTTGGAAGGTCTCCAGAGCTGGAGAACTAAAAGACACTTTAGAAAACGGGGAGGGGGAATTGGCAAAAGCAGTTGCTTTTTAAAAGACTGCTTACTTCTTAAGATGTACTTGCTACTGATTAACCTTTGCTCTGTGATTGCTTTAATTGATCCATACCTCAAAGCCGTCAGAAAGGTTCTGTGGGGTCATGGTGCCTCTGTCCTAAGTGCTCTCTTTCCCTGCAAAGCTTTTAAGAAGTTTTTCGTTGAGCACAACCCAATCCTTGCAAGAAATACAGGTGAATGACGCCAACCCTTTTATCTTCTCCATCCCTCAGATTTTCCAGCCTTCATCTTAGTGCTTTGCTGCTGTGACCTCTTCCTTCCCTCCCTGCTGCCAGCTGGCAGCCTGTTACCAACAGGCTAGGCCTGTTCTATATTCCTTTGCTGTGTGGGGAGACAGGAGAGTGAGTTTTTGGCCCTTCTGTGAGAATGAGGCACTGTAGGGTTAAGTACTACTCCCCTCAATCAGCCTGTTGGTGCCTTACATGTGGTCTACCCATGGGCCCACCTCTGATCCCTGTGACTAGTTCATGTCACCCCACACACAGAATTTCTGTGGCTGTCCCTTTGTATGGCAACGGGATGACACCCCCCTGGCAGTTGCGGCCTCGTGCTCTCCACACCAGGATGCAGAAGTTCCTTAAAGGTGAGCTGGCAGGGCTTGCTGGGTTTAAGCGATGAATGCCACTCGTTTTGGGCTGGGCTCATGCCCTGACACTCTGGATGTGTGTGAGACCATTCATCTGGCCTATTTGGACATCTGCCCTTGCATGAGCTGAGTTGTGCCCATTTCTTTTTGCTGGCTGTTCTGGGCAATCAGGGTGACCACTCAAACACAGAGGAGATGGAGCACAAGTCTGATTAGGAGCAGCTGAGGGAGCTGGGAATGTTCAGCCTTGAGAAAAGGAGACTGGTGGGGAACCTTAATACTCTCTACAACCACTTGAAAGGAGGCTGTGGCCAGGTGGGTGTCCATCTCTTCTCTAAGGTAGCAAGATGAGAGAAAATGGCCTCAAGTTGCACCATGGGAGGTTCAGATTAGATTTAAGGAAAAATTTCTTCACTGAAAGGATGCTCAAGCATTGGAACAGATTGGCCAGCAAAGTGGTGGAGTCACCTGGAAAAAAATGTGTATATGTGGCATTTGAGGACATGATTTAGTTGGTAGACTTGGCAGTGTTGGGTTAATGGCTGGACTTGATGTTAGAGGGCTTTTCAACCTAATGATTCTATGATTCTAACCAGTCCTCCAGGAAGACCAAGGGAAGAATGAAAACACCCGCCCCAAGCTCTCAGCTAAAGAAATCCCTTTTTTCCTCCAGGATGCTGGAATGTGAGTGCTGCTGAGTGCTGATCCAGCAGATCTGACTATTCTGCATGTCCTTGGCCCCGAGGAGTTCCATCAAGGTTCTGCCCATGGGTTGTCTGTGCTCATCTTCTTGTTTTGCTAAGCAAACTCCATGTCTCACACAAGCAGATGGATGAAAATTAAATGAGCCATACAATCGTCACCTGCTGATCTTGTGGCACTGTTGGCACAACCTTGAACTGGGAAACTGAGGCTCTGGGTGATGGTTCTGCTGCATCCATAGTCAGAGGTTAGGTCAGGGGATTTGTGTGTCAGAATATCTTGTTGCTCTGAAATGAGTTCAGAATTTTCTGAGTTGGCTTATGCAGAATTGTAGTAGTGTTTAATTAGCTGAAAAGGATTTTTCTCTGAGAAGAGCAGCACCACATTCTTATGGGGCAAAAGCTGGCTAGCCCTCATGCACTTGGATACTGTCAATGACTAAATGGATAAACTTCTGTCTGGTGGCATGGAAAGCATCCTTTCCTCCTCTCCTTGCAGGGTGTATTGCTCCAAGGCTGGAACTTCAACACTCACACTCTGGGGGAGGGCCAGCACTGGGGTCTTCAGCACAGTGTCTGTCCAGGGCCCCTGTCCTTTGTCCAGGCTGAATAGTGCTCTGCAGAGCTGCTGAGCAGAGGCAGGCAATCTGGAAACCTCTTTTCTTCTCCCCTCTTGGCTCAGGGATGAAGTCTTCCTCTGGAGATGAAGCTTGGGGTGATGCACAGCCCTCAGTGGGGCTGTGGGGCTGGAGGGGGTCCCCCACACTATGTCCCAGTCTCCTTGTCTCCCCTTTACAGCAGGGCACAAAGAGCCACTTAGGCATTCCCGGGAGCAGAGAGGGACCCAAGCCAGGGCATGCTGAAATGCACAAAGTAGGATTTATATCTTCAAAGAAATATTTCCCTCCTTTCTGAGCTCTTTTTAATTTTTTTTCTGAGGGATTTATTCCTCCTCCTCCTCCCACCCAGGCAGGCTTTGAGGCGTGGAAGCACTTTTTGCCTCCCCACAGGGGCTTTTAAATGGTGGGAGAGCGACTTCTTGGAAAGCTGTGGGCCACCCAGGGGCTGTGCCCACGTGCTGCACGGGGCTAGCTGAGAACCACTGCACACATTGCTGCTGGTGACACTGCCTGACCACAGGCACAGTGACAACAAAACTCTTCCCTTCTGCTGTTGACCATGCTGGAGTGTGGGGAGCAGCATCTCACCCCAAACTGGTCATGTTGAGTCTCTGTTTTCAGGCTTGACCTGGCAAGGTATAACCTCAGCGATGCTCCTGATTCCCTCTTTGGGTGAGCAAAGTGACACCCAGATGTGGACATCGTGCTGCTGCCATCTGAGACCAGCGTCTGGCTGGGGGATGGAAGGTCTCTGTGTGATCACAGATGGAAGGTGGCTGTTCCTGATCCCTTTTGGGGCCAGTTTCTGCCTCTGCTTACCTGGGTTGCCAAGGGGCAGGGTGCTGGCTTCCCCAAAGGGCTTTGTCCTTTTGGGGTGGGAGCCCAAGGCTGAGGTAAGAAGTGCTGTATAACCCAAGATAATGAGGTTATATGAAGGCTGATTAGGGTCAAAAACAGAGGAAAGGCTCTGCTGAGGGGTCTGGCACCAACAGAGCTAAAGATACCTGTCCGTCATGCTCATTTCTGCAATGCTGGAAAAGTGCCCATGTACCCAAGAACACTTGGATCAGATTATGCCTGAGTCCAGCCAAAGACATGGCATTTGTAAAAAACCTTTCTCCACCTCTTCTTTTTCTTTCTTTCTTTACTTTTCTTTTCTTTTCTTTTCTTTTTTTTTTTTAAGCAACTATTCAGCTTTATTCAAAACATTCATTTTGCTCCTAGCAGGCGAGAGGGAAAATCTATTGTAGCTCTTTGAGACCCTTTTACAAACATGATGATTTCCCCTTGCCTGTTTCCATGTGAAGCTGAAAGCATTTGTGTAAAACCCATTGTAAATGGTCTGAAACTTGGCCAATAATTTCCTGGGCACACATTTGTTAATGTAGCCTGCAAAGTGCTTTGAAAATGAAGAAAAGCAGCTGTGATTTCTAATGATGATAAGTATGATTAACAAGGATTCTGCAAGTGGATGCGAATAATGACCCAGCTCTGGGGTCTGCACATTGAGGACAAACAGGCTTCAAACATAGAATAATAAAATGGTTTGGGTTGAAAGGAAACTTAAGGAGATCTCATTCCAAACCCCCTGCCATGGGCAGGGACACCTTCCTCTACATCAGGTTGCTCAGGGCCCCATCCAGACTGGCACTGGACGCTTTCAGGGATGGAGCAGCCACAGCTTCTCAAAGAAACATGCACCAGTGCCTCACCACCCTCACAGTGAAGAATTTCTTCCTAATATCTAATGTAAACCTACCCTCTTTCAGTTTAAAGTCAATAACTGCCCCAACTCTCTCAGTTTGTTTTCACAGGAGATGGGCTGCTGTCCTCTGATCGTGTGAGACTCTTGAGAGAGGTATCTTGAAGAAATAGACTCTAAACAGTCCTGGGGAAGGGATTTGGGAGAGAAAAAATGTGCCTTGTGTAAAAATGTGTTTCAACTTTAGAGTTTTATTTTCTATGGTGATCACTCTGGAATAAAACCAGGGACTAAGATGCCTTTTGTATGCTAAATTCTCATGGCTGATGTTGGGTTTTGTTTCAAGGTGACTAGATCTCACCTTGGAGTGAGGCTTACTTCACGATGTAGGAGTATGTTTAGAAATCTGGGGCTGCAGCAGCATTTCCAAACCCATTCTTAGCCATCACTCATTCTTAGCCATGGGGGCTCTTCAAGGGCTTCTCAAATTGACCCCAGAAGATTGACTGGTTGCCTGAGAAGATCGCGTCTTAAGGCATGTACCCACAGCTGAGGCACTTCTGGCTGAGCAGGGCACACCACCCATTCCACATTCCACCCATACCCAGCTCCTGCTGGATGTCCTCTGTGATGGGGTAAGACCCTGTGTAATAGATACAGGATTTTGGCAGTATTTATTTGAAATGGGGCGGTTTATTTCTGTCTGTTCAAAATGTGTAATGTTGCAAAAGGTAGGGCATGAACTTGGGTGGAAACCTCTCCATGTCTTAGGAAGCCACAGCCACAGCCTGTTAGAGGTGTACTACAACAAATGGAATGGAAAAGCATTGTCCCTGCAGTCACAGGAGCTGTAATTCCTTGTTAACCCCTGCTACATCCACATCTGTCGGTTGTTTCCCATGTTAAGCCCTGTTTCTTTCTGCTAATGGCTGTGTTCTTCCCCCTCAGGAGCCAAGAGATAAGCAATGCACGAGACATGCCTTGCACATGTTTGTCCCAGGCTGTACCCTCCCTGGGATCCCAGGCCAGGGCTTATCAAGAAACTGCAGAAGGTTGTACTGATTAATTATAATTATCATCTGCAAGGGAGAGGATAGAGATCATATTCTTTATCATAGGGAGGTTACAACTATCTTTATTTTATTTGATCTTTTGTTTCATTTCCTGCATTTCAGGAAATGAAAATTAATTAATTTCCTGAAAAAGAACTGAAGGCAGATGATAGTCAAATAAAAGGGATCCTAGACTGTGATCCAGAGCCTTGGACAGACTGTAGGGTAGAAATGCAGGTTTAAGGGATGCTCTTTGTTGGCCTTTCTAGCTAGTGGCTAGCTGTGTGCAGCTCATGGTGACAGTGATCAACCAGCAGCTTGCCAGGTGGTTTTACTCCTTTGCTCCTGTTGGTGTGATGCTGTGAAAGAATCCCAGAGGAAAGGCCAGGAAGTGATGCCCTAAAGAGTGGCAGGAATCTCCAGGCCAAGGAGCTGCAGGTACTGGAGAGGCTCAGCTCAGGTTCAAGGAATCTCCCAGTCCTGGCATAGGGTTCACTTTCTCTCCAATGCCCTTGGAAACAGTGGAATGGGCAGAGTGCGCATCACTACTTTCTTAGGGGAAGCTGGCCATGCTCAGGGGCTGAGAAATGACCATCTCTGTGTCCCTCCTGTGACTCCTGTTGCCCATGTAATTTTTTCGCCCAACTCTCTTCTTGCAGTGAAATGTATTTGTAAGATCTGGAAAGAGCCTGCAACCACAGAATCATGGAATCAAAACGGGTCAGGATGGAAGGGACCTCAGTGGGTCATCTGGTCCAACCTCATGGCTCAAGCAGTGTCACCCTAGAGCACATTGCACCGGGTGGTTCTTGAGTGTCTCCATTGGGAGACTCCTCAACCTCTCTGGGCAACCTGTTCCTGCACAGTAAAGAAGTTCTTCCCTCTGCTCAGGTGGAGCTTCCTGTGTCTCGTGACTTTAGCTGGTCAGAGTCACCCCGAGATGCATTAGAAAGTCTCTTTTCCCAGCCTGGCAGTCGAAGAAGGACTCAGAACTCTTCTATTCCCGTTCTCAAGGTTGTTTATTATATCTTATCTATAAAATTCTTTCTCTGACCCGCCAAGGTCTGTCTAGCAGGTCGGGTTGAGGCACACTGCCTGCCTCAGGGGTGGCGTTGTCTTTTTATACTAAAAACTACGTGTACAATATTTACAATAACTTTCCAATACCTATCACCCATGTTAGACAGTGAGCTTCTACTCTAAACCAATCTAAAAGTGCCAACATCACAGCAGAAGATGGAGGCCAAGAAGAAGGAGAAAGGCTGGACATGCCCAGATTCCTCCATCTTGTGTCCTGAAACCCCATTCTAAAAACCCAAAAAAATCTATTTTTTACCCTGTGATAAATTCAGTATCATTCTACTTAAACTTTTGTGGCTTGTAATTCTTCATATAAGGATGGTAATTGTTTTTTCCAAGGGCTAAGTCAAAGGCACAGGTGTCTTGGGCTCTGTGCCAAGGTCTCTGAGCCCCCTGGGCAGGGTCTCGAGTCCTCCAGGGCAGCCAGAGGAATTTCCTGGGTTCCGACACCTGTGCACCAGTTTCTCGAGAGGAGCCTGGCTCCATCCTCTTGTCACCCTCCCCGCAGGCTCTTAGGGGTGAGGTCCCCTCTTGGTCGTCTCGGCTCGAGGCATCTGTGGATACGGACTCTGCTGCCCGGGGCTGGAGCGCCTCAGCGCCCTCCCTGCGCCAACCGCTGGGACAGCCGCTGGGATAACCGCTGGGACAGCCGCTGGGATAGCTGCTGAGAGAACCATTGGGATAACCGCTGGGACAGCCGCTGGGGTAGCTGCTGAGAGAACCATTGGGATAACCGCTGGGACAACCGCTGGGATAGCTGCTGAGAGAACCATTGGGATAACCGCTGGGACAGCCGCTGGGATAGCTGCTGAGAGAACCATTGGGATAACCGCTGGGACAGCCGCTGGGATAGCTGCTGAGAGAACCATTGGGATAACCGCTGGGACAGCCGCTGGGATAGCTGCTGAGAGAACCATTGGGACAGCCGCTGGGACAACCGCTGCCCGCGACAGACGCCCCGGGCCAGCCCCGCGCCAGCCCCGCGCCAGCCCCGCGCCAGCCCCGCGGCGCTCCCCGCTCGCCGACCCCGCCGCTCGCGCTGCCCGGGCCGGTTGGGAACCGCCGCGGTGCTCCCGGCTCCGTGAGCTTCCCGGCGCTGCGGGCGCTCTGCGCTCCCGCTGCTGGTGCTCGGCTTGGAGCAAGTTGTTCCCCCTTGGACAGCCTGAGCTGACCGTCCCCCCCCCCGCCGTACCGCGGCCGCCGCTGCCGCCGCCTCGCCGACAGTGCCTTACAGCCCCCCGCGTTGTTAGGTATGGTGTGGAGACACCTCGGTGCAGGGGAAAGGAAAGAAATGCTCCAGAGGCCCCAAGGGAAAAAGCTACAGGGCAATGCTAGATTTGGCTGCCGTGCCTTTGCCCCTTGGAAGATGAAAGCTCCAGCCCCAGTACCCAAAAAGACACAAGATTTTAATCCTTGCTTAAGCACTGGCCTCTCAAGCAGGTTCCTCTTTTCAGTGCTTTCAGCATTCAGGCTGTGTGGCTGAACATGTTTCCTGATTTTTCTTTCCTTCTCTTTCCCCTCTCATCCCCCCAGGCTATTTCCCATGCTTTTCCTCACTCTCTGCCAAGCAGTGGGAAAGCAGCAGCCCTGTCTGACTGCCTGTGATTATGGGGGCTCTTATATGTGAGAGAAGTCTCTGTTAGCCATGGAAAAACCTGAAATCCCTGGGGTTTGTGGAGCAGAAAAACATATGTTACTGCTTTCATGCCTCACTTGTTAAGGAGTCCTAAACTTTGCCATCCTACTGATGTGTGTTTACCTGCTTGCTCTTTGCTCCCATGGCTTTTCCAGTGAATGGATGCAAGTTTGCTGTTTCCCTTTTCTATCCATTTAACTTTGCCTGGTAAAGATGGGCAGGAGTTGCAGACGATCTCTGAATTTTAAGAGAACTGTGCTTCAAATCTAGATGCAAGGACTGTGAAGCCTCTTGCTAAGTCCTGCCAAGGACTGAACTGTTTTTTTTGGCTTCTACATCGGTCATTTGTTTCGGTATTGTTTGCCCCTTAGGTGGTTGTTGGGCCCAGTTACTGGGATATCATCTTTCTTGGGATCAGATGCTTGTGAATTGCAATGTATCAGTGTTTGATGTGGTCTGAGGCGCTGCAGATTCAGCCAGACCTTGGGAGTTATAAAGTTTTTATGGCTTCTAATTGCCTTGCCCCAGCTGTGGCAGCAGACTGGCAATTGGTTACCATGGATGAAACCATGAAGGATGAAACCATGGGACATGGACAGAGGGTCATGGAGAAGCTGGAAGGTGGCTGAGTGGTAAGGAGGGAGCTTGTGTTAAATGGAACACAATTACTTGAGAAGATGGAGATGAACCTGAGGGCAGAGACCAGGGAAAATATGCAGAGATAAAAGGGAAGGAGTGACGCCTGTTTAGAAGGACACATTTAAAGAGGACAATGGAGTGCCTGGAGATGAGTACATTTTAATTGAGAAGCACCCTTCTGACTTGTCCTTGTGTGTGTGTCTTTGTTTTCTTCATTCTCATGTGAGACCTGGCACATCTAAGAGAGATTTCTCCTGGACTTGTCCTAGGAGTTGCTACTGGACTGTTTGCTGGTACCAGCAACAGCACAGTGTAAATGCATTGCAAAACATGAATCTTGCAGAGCTGTAGAGGGAGATGGGCTCTTCTTAGGAGTCACTGCTCTAAGATTGAAGCAGCCTCAAATTTGGTGAGTTGTCCTTGATGTTCCCTCTCCCAATTCTTTCCTTTGCATCTCCATGCAGGCATCAGCTTTTGTCTAGTGCCTCAAGCATGCCTTGTGCTTCACTCCTCAGCAGAGACCCAGCAGTCCTTGAAGCTGTGGGGCAGAGCTGCTCAAAGGCTCCCATTTGCTAGGTGAGCCCTGTATGCCCAGAGGGAGCAGAAGCCTTGGATCAAATATGGTCTGGGAATTGACAGGATGGTTTCTGCTTGGAACCAGAGCTCACCGATATTTTTTCCTAAGATCTAATCTCAACCTACCTCCTTTCAGTCTGAAGCCATTCCCTCTTGTCCTGTTACTCCCTGCCCTTGTCAAAAGTCCCCCTCCAGATCAATAGTAACCCCTTTAGGTACTGGAAGGTGCTATAGGGTCTCCATTTATATCTCCATTTACTTGAGTGGAGATATGCTAGAGAACATCTGTCCTCTCTACTTGACAAGATAAAATTTCAGTCCAAGGTTATCGCCTTTGTAGAATTCTTTGGCCCTTTGCAGGCTTCAAAGGAGCAGCTGAGTCAGATCACTCTGTTGGGGGCTGGGAGAGGAGGGAAAAGGTCTCTGGAAAGAAAAAAGGGAAAGGATAGAGACAGAGGGACGGGTGAATGCCAGCAGAAGCTAGAGCTGAAAGCAGGGGACAAGTTATGTGTTTTCAGTCTCTTGATACTGAAATGTGTTACTGCCATAATGATACTGCTTGGACAGCAGGGTCAGTGGGGATTCAGGGGATGCCAGAGAGAAAGGCATATTTTTTTGCTCTTTTTTGGCCAGGCTGATGTTCCTGGGAGGACCGGAGGCTGGCAGAGGGGGTTGTGGATAGCAGGTTGTGTTTGTCTCTCTCTCGTTCCCCAGACTCTGATGCAATGAGGTGTCCCTTTCCCAATAACACATGGGCTTGGAGAGGTGACTTGATTGGCAAAACTAAGGCAGGAGGTAATGAAATTCTTAATTATACTAGTGTCACAAGTACTCTGAGATGAAGCTCTTAATATTGCCCAGAGAAGTTTTGGATACCACATCCCTGGAAGTGTTCAAGGCCAGAGTGGATAGGACTCTGAGCAGCCTGGTCTAGTGGAATGATCTTTAAGATTCCTCCCAATCCAAACAAGTCTGTCATTTTGTGATGAAGCTGAAAACACCTTTCCCTTTCTGCTGGGGGTGAGTCCAGGGTGAATTATTTAAGCATTCAGAAGCTCAAGGCCAGCTGATGTTTGATACATGAGAGAAACTGGATGCTGCAGGTATTGAGTAGCCTGTGCTATGGGTAAACAGGTGTAACCTGGACAGCCTGTGGCTACTGTGTGCCAAAACCCATGGGAATTGCCACAGAAATCCCAAATAGCAGGTGACTGTCCACTCCATACAAGGATAGTCTCAGGAGGAAGAAACATGAACTACAAGGAAAGACTAGAAAAGCTGGGATAGTTGAGGCCAGAGAAGGTTTAAGAGGAGACATCCATATATGAGTAAACAGAGGAAGAGTTTAAGCTGTTCACTTTATCTATAACAAACAAGGCATGAAGTAATGTCCTTGACTGTAATACAAGGGACAAGACACTGGGAAAATAACCTGCCAGCTTTTAATTATAAAGAGATTTAGGACTTGTTCAGCCT
Organism: Molothrus ater; assembly: GCF_012460135.2. Classification (NCBI taxonomy): domain Eukaryota; kingdom Metazoa; phylum Chordata; class Aves; order Passeriformes; family Icteridae; genus Molothrus; species Molothrus ater. Next base: position 86,277,451 of record NC_050479.2, read on the forward strand.
GTCTTGAGAGATGGTAGGATCTCCATCACTGACAATTTCATGAGGGGTAAACTAACACCTAGGTTTAACACCTGGCATGCTGCTGTAGCCAGACAGATGATGTGGGCAGTATTTCAGGATCTCCATAATCTGTTTTCCTGTCAAATCCTGTGTGCTCATAGACAAATATTGATGTGTGAACCTTGTACCCACACCTGAGAATATGAGTAACAAACCTCATGGCCCTTTGACAGTGAAACCAATAGGTTTGGTCCAGTGTCCTGAATTCCTATTGCTGATGGAGAAGGGCTGAGCAAGAATGGATGCTGTGCTTTGGTGATACAGGAACTCATATTTTGGGGATCCCTTTAGGAGGTAACAAATATTGCAGTCCCATGGCATGTGACAACCTTTTGGTGAGAGCTCTGAAAGCTCAAACATATTCAAAAGCTGTGGCTGTTACTTGGTAATTGCTAGGTTCATGCCAGGTGTACTTTAGGCCAGCTGATGAAACCAGCCAGATCAGATGTCATCTGCACCTCATCCCCCCAGCTGTGCTCTGGGAATTCTAGAGCAGGATCACCATCTTGCCACATGAGACTGGCATCAATTTTTTACTAAGGGTGACTTGCTGGTGCCAGGATCTGGCACTGCTGAGCTTCTAGGGATGGCTTGACCCCACTACATCCAAGCATCCAAGTGTATGGTTCCCTATGACTGTCCTGGATGGACAGACACATCTATCTCAGGAAGACATTCAGGGCATGACTTTCTTAGTGCTGCATAATTAGTACTGGTCCAAACTGAACTCCCTTTTTTTTCCCCTTCCATCCTCTTTCCTTGTACTCCAGCTGTCAAGAGGCTGGGCATTTGAAAGGGTATGAGGGGAGTGTCTTTTCTGGTTTAACTTGTGTCTGATGTCTCTGATTTGTTTGTGCTTTCTGCAAACTGGTGAGTTATTTGGATGTGTCAGCCTGCAAGGATTTATGCACTGATTTCTCCAAAGTCACACTGGGATCTGAGTTATTTCCAAACCCTTTATAGGTGTGTTTCATCCTTGTGTATAGTGCAGCAAACTGTTTATTCTTCCTCTTAAATGATTGTTATTAGGTATTCCAGGATTTGAACATGGTTGATGTGGACTCAAGGATGTGATGGCACCTTTAATGCAACAGAAAAACATCTCTGACTAACTTGACTCCAAAGAGCTGTATAATGGGGCTTCTTTACATGCCCACACAAAACTGTTTTCCTAAATCTTTCCTTGAAGTCTCAGTAGTGCCCTGCTGGCTGAACCACTCTTCACCTAGCACTAGTCCCTGTGCTATTTGCTTCACTGCCACTACACTGGTTGCAATTTACCACCAAGTTCTTTGTTTTTAATTATGATTAGATCTCCCACATGTACATCTTTGCAGCTGGTCTTTCTACACTTGAAAATCTGTTCCAAGTAAAGTTGTTTCAGGCCAGGTAATAACTATTTCTTAAGGGATCAGTCTCTGCAGTGCTGCAGTTTTGCCAGGATAAGAAAGCTGTGTACCTGGGGGTGTTTAGAGCCTTTTCTACATGAGCTAATTAAACTGATAGCATGTTTCAAACAGGTCCAGTGATGCTGAATAATTCCCATAGCTAATCCTAGATTCAGGTACATATGACATAATTTGAAATGTGCTCAAGTTAATGAATTCATTTCGCAGAACCTCCTGTATAGCCAAAAGGAGGCAGAGGTAGACCATCAAAGGTGACTCAGAGCACCTAAGTTACAACCAGAGGCACCACTGTCTGCTAAGAGGATTTGCAGTGACCATCCTTCTCAGCTGGCCATCTCACTTTGGTATATAAAATTAGGTGGGATGTCCTCAGTATCACTTCCTGCTGGTCTCAGCATCTGCTTGGGAAAGCTTTCTCTCCTTTCTCAAATATGGAAAGCTTACCCAACAGTCTCCCCATAAAACTTGTGTTCTTGTTTCAGGAGGAAGATGAGATAAAGGCACTCAGATGGAGGCCAGGTCCACCAGCCTCAAGAGGCTGAAGTTTGGCAAGCTGAAGGTGGTCCGTCGGCACCTGCTGCAGCAGTACGAGCAGCAGCCCTTCGTCTCCTGCCTGGCTGGCTTCTACAGCTGCCGCTGGAAGCGCTACCAGCGCGAGAGGACCGAGCCAGGGAAATGCTGCTGCAGCCTGGTAAGCCAGCTCAAAGTCAGCACACACTGGGATTTCTGTACTGGGGCAGGGAAGTCTAAGCAGACACGGGGTTGATGGCATGGAATCCCAGCCCAATATAATTTGGAGTCGGCTGGGATCTGTTGGGCTGTTAGGTTTTGCTCTAAATGCTTGATGAACTGCTGCTTCTGTGGCAGGCTCTATTTGTCTGATAATAAACATGGAGTTTGCACCTACCTCTCCTGGCCAGTGAAACATCTCAAAGCCATAGAATCAAATGAAAGAAGTAACATTAAGGTTGGGTGGGCAGTAAGAATTGCAAAGAAGGTTGCTTTACAGTGCAATTTCCTCTTATGTGAGGCAGTTAAAATCCTGTTCATTTGGGAATGAGTTTTCCCTGAGAACAGGTAGTGCAGAGTAGGCTTTTGAGGACATTTTCCTGGTTACAAGGGACAGGATGGGAATTCCTCTCCATATTTACTTCAGTTAGAATTCCAACACCAAGCTACATATGTTTAGGGACAGCCTGAAAGTACCTGCCATTTGCTTTGATTGCTCTGGCTGGCCGTAGCTCTGACTGCTTGTCCTTCCTCTCCCTCTCCAGCGGGAATGCATGTTTTTCCCATTGCTCGTTGCAGCTTTCTGCTTTTCTCTGGTCTTTCTGTACACGTGGGGTGAAGGTAAAAATGACTACAACAGCTTTGACTGGTAAGTAACATCTTTTCCTCCTCTCCCACCCCTTCAGCTGGTCACTAGGATGACTGGGAAGGGATGAGCACCCTCTGGAGCAGCTGTGGTGCCGCAGGGCACTTTAGTAATGAAGCGAAGATTTGGCACCTTAAACTCTTGGTTACAGCATCCAAACTGAATGTCCAGTGACTCTGGAGGTGCTGAGACTTAGTCTTTGCTTGGGTACAATTTTTAGGTGCAGGTGTGAATTTAGGAGAAAGAGGAGAATCATCGTCACAAAAATTGTGAATGGAAGGACTAAATAATTCTTTCCTTCTCTTTCTTTTCCTCCTTCCCTTTCTCCCCCATTCCATGTGAAGAAATATAGTGGCTGAAATCAGAGGCATTGCACCAGCCATCTCACTGAAAGAGAATTCCATGTTCCCAAATTCAAAAGTAAGAAATAATCATCAGGGATTTATGCACATCTTTTCTTTCTGTACTACCTAGGCAACAGTTATGCAAATCTGGCCTCTAAAATTAAATTAAAGCTGCTCAAATATTATGGGAAGGAAAGGTATAATAAGGTGTTTTAGTCTGATGGTTAATGCAGTCAGGGATTTTGGGAAGGAGGCTCTTAATCACTTTTGCATGTTACAGCGTAGGCTATTCCTCCACCTTTCTTTGTTTTATTGCTTAGAAAATTTCAGAATTTCAAGGAAGAGGGCTGTTGGTCCTCTCTACTCCAGGTGCTAACAAAAAACATTCTTACAGTATTTTATTGGTTTATTTTTAGGTATAACTATGGGAACCTGGGCTACTGGTTTCTCTGGTCTCTTGTTATCCTGATTGTGGCTGCAGTCTTGTTTGCATACATCTCACTGTTACTGGTAAGTAATGCTCCTTGTGAGCTGGCCTTGATTTGTAGTCCTGAAAGGTGAACATAGGGGTGGCTTTAATGTGTCAGACCAAAGCTCAAGCTAGTCCTCCATATGATCCTTAGACAGTGAAAGTCAGGAGATGATCTGGAACACAATGAGTGTTTACAGCTCCCCATAGCTACCTGCAAAGGACCAGTTTCAGCTCAGGAGTCTCTGAGCCAGATGTGGTTTCTGTAATTTCTTTCAATTATATCCCTTTGATAAATGTATACAATTCCTCCTTGAACCCAAGGAAAGCTGACCCAGCAGTGGCTGGATTTAAATTTAGGGGAAACTAAAAATTGTTGCTTTGGCAGCAGGGAAATATGAGCTCTGAGTCATGTAGTGGTGGTGATATGTCATCACAGCTGAGTTGTTCTTCTAATCCTGGATAAAAAGGTCTACTAGAGGAAGGAGAACAGAAATTTTTCACTTGACTGACTCTGCTTTGCTGGAGGATTTTCTCCAGGTAGAGGCTATAGATGTGGTCAGAAAACACTGCTGAAGTTTATGCTGAAAGAGGTTCCTGAAATCTTCACTTTTCCAAATTCTGTGAAATTTTCTGATATGATGTCTGCTTTAGTTAGGGAAACATACCAACCCCAAAATTTTCCTAAAATTTCTACTTAATCATCCTTTTCCTCTGTTCTTTCTCTCATAAGAAAGCTCTCAAATAAAGACAGTTTTCCACCTGTTTTTCCACCTTCTTCATCCAGAGCTATAGGCCGAGAATTCACCTTGACTCCAGGCACTGGTGTTCACATCAATCCCATGCCTGCTCTGACTTTCATTTGGAAATGCCAGGTGCTGAGGGTGAGGTTATGGCTTTGTCTCACCTTGGTGACCAAGACAACCAGCTTTTATCATCCATTCCTGCTGTTCTTACCCATTCCCTGATGTGTCATCATACAGTCAGTCTGTAAATTGCTCATGACAGAGAACTTCTTTTGGCTTTGTCCATGCAGTACCTAACACAATTGGTTTCTGGGGTCCTTTTTTACTGATGAATACAAATAAATAGAACTTTTATTCTACTGCTAGCAATAAAAACCTCCAAGTGATAAATAGGACAGGTGCTGGTTCATGCCCACAGTGATCAAGAGCATTGAAAGAGATGTGGACTGAGCTCTGAAAGGGACTAACAACAATAATTAATTACAAGGATTTGGTAACACCATGATGGCTCATGGACTATTATTCAGCAAAGCCCCTGGTTTCCCCAGGGGCCATGGAGTGGTGTGGGTAGTTTGGTGGTGACAATACTACCTGGGACAGCTCAGAGCTTTGGCAGAGATGCCCATGTGACATGGATGCATCTGAGATTGTTCCTCAGCAGGCTGTGGATCTGGAGTCAGCCTCAGGATCAGACTAACTCATCATAGCCATGCTAGAAACCAGCTTTACAGGATTTCCTGGCCTTAAGGAGCCTGAAGACCCCTGGGGCTGATGTGTCAGCTTGGTCATGCTCTGTCTGGATCCAAATGTCAGCCAGTGTCTAAGCAGTGGGTTTTCTTTGAGCATTTTCCAGTTTTTGTCACCATGAATATGATGTCTACAAACTATCAGGGTAGGTGATGGGCAAAGTAAAGCCAGAAAGGAAGATGGAGGATATGAGGTGAAATTGGTGTCCTACACGGTTTAGTTCAGTCCTGGTCTTACTTTTTATTACATAGCTACATCATCCTCTTCCTCTCAGTTCTGTCTAACGAGGCTAACAACATTTGCCTTCCTCAGAAGGGTGAGCATGGATAAACCTGATAGAATGCAAGTAGTCTGGATGGTATCAGTCAACAGGAGAAACACTTCAGAGGTTCCTCTGCTCTGGGAACAGCCCCTGCAGGGAAGGTCCATTTCCTTCTTGCATTTTTGAAGCTGTGAGGTGACCCAACCAAAGCTGTTGGGTATTTTTGAGGACACTTGTCCTGCTTGATTGCATCATCATGCCACCATGTCCTTTGTAGCAAGACTGCTGCATGCATCCGTGCTGGGCAGTGGGTGCTGGGGGCATGAGGCTGCTACTTAAATGTTACTAGGTCTTGAGGGAAAGGGGGGCAAGGAAAGTTACTACTGCCACCACTCATGCTCCTGCTACCTGAAAACCTGAAGGGTATTGTAGCAGCTGTGGCTGGGCAAAGCTCATCCTAGCAGGGCTCTTTCAGAGGAGGACTCTGCCAGGAATCCATCCCTCCACCAATGTTTGCAGAGCTTCCCTTTCACTGAAGGCTTTGATGGACCACCCAGCAAAACAGTGGGAGCCTCACAGGCTGGTAAGAGCAACTCAGCCCTTCCACATCTAAATAAGTCATTCAGCGTGGGAACTATACAATAGGTGGGTTGTTCTAATACATTTCAGACAACTGATGGCCAAATAGGTTTCTGCCATGATGAATTACATCCCAAGTTCTGGTTGAACAGTGTTGGATGGAGAGTACCTAGGTGATGTTTTCTGGTGGTGTTTTGCATGACCAGCCCACCACATCAGAACACTGAACACCCTTGATGCTCTTGCTGGAGCAGAAAGATTTAATATCAACCATTAGCTGGTTTTGCTTGTGAACACCATATCCTCTTTCTTATTGATGGCACCCAGCTGGAACCTGTGAGCCTGCTTCCATGACCCTATTGTGACCCACTGAAGCATACAGACTTCTGCCCACCTGCCTCAAGTGGCTGAAGAAAATGCTGCACAAGAAAGCACTAACTGTCTAGACAAAGATGCTCTCCATCCACATGCATCATTGTCATTTGCTCACACAATCAATTTCAATTAATTCAGTTGTTCAACCACTCAAGACAATTTTCTCATCCCCATTAGGGCTAAAAGGTTAAACTGAGGGGTCTAATTATAGAACTGTTTATGCTCAGTGGAGAAGAAAAATCTTTTCTTGTTTAGTCTTTCAAACCCCAACAGATAACATTTGCCTCTCTGCAGTTCAACCATGTTTTTTCTAAGGGTTGTGAGGAGGTGACTTGTGAGTGAACGAAGTAAAGAGGTTCAGATGTGTTACGGCCTCTTCATTCATAGATGGAGAGGACCTAAAATAGTACATTGACACTGAAATCCAAAATGTGACCTCAAAACTCCATCCCTAAGAGACTGGGGTACCAGACAAGTTCTGAGTTTTTTGCCATAAAGTGAAAGAATAGAAGGACCTGAATCCAGCTGCTGTGAACATCTAAGTGAGCAGATGTTTCAGGTGAGCCAAGTGTCTAAGTGCCTGCTTGCATGTCCTTGTAGTGTAGGTTCAGAGCCTGCCCACACCTCACCAGAAGTGTCAAGATGATTACAAGGTAGTTCCTATGCTTAAGTGGAGTGGAGTTGAGCATCTGCTGTCCACGTTTTGCAGAAAAACTGTGGTGAATACAGCCACTCAGAAAGAGGGAGACAGAAATGAAATTCTCATTGCAGTGAATCCATTTCTCTTGTCACTGGGAAGCATCCCTTAATCACCACATTGCAAGTAGATGGTGGAGGGGAGATACTTACTTCTACACCTTATTTTAAAGAAGAGAAGAATGCAAGATTTGGAGGCAGTAAGATTCTGGGAGATTATGGGATTGGGGACCTTGTCTCTAACTTTGGCAGTATTAGTCAGAAACCCACTGATCACCTAAGCCCCCTCTACTTATATTAGACAATCCCAGAAAGTGTGTGGAAGCGATTTGGAATTGACAGAACAGTGAGAAGACACAAGGGAGTATTAAAAACTGTATCAGTGGAGATTTAGGTTAAAAATTAGGAGAAGGTTTTTCACCCAGAGGATTGTTGGGCACTGGAACAGGCTCCCCAGAGAATTAGTCATGTCTGAGTGCCCTGAGTTCAAGAAGTATTTGGACTATGCTCTCAGGAACATGAGTACCAGACTCATGTTAGTACCTGACTCATGTTAGTTCACAAGTTGATTCAAGAATTGTGGTGTGATTCTTGGTGTGATTTTGTGCAGGGCCAGAAGATGGACTTTGATGATCCTTGTGGGTCCCTTCTGGCTCAGAAAGTTCTAAAAATGTTTGGCTTTACTGTTTGCAAGGACCAGGTCTTTGTGTAACATCAATTGTAGCAAAGGAGCAGAGGGGCTTTTTGCTCTCATTTTTTCACCCTGAAATAGCTTATTTAAATGGGGCTGATTTAAGATCTTTAGCAGCATTTCAGTTTTCTCTCAATTACTCCCAGGTTACTCACCATGTACTGGGTGCATTTATTCTATTACAGGAAGCCAACATGTCAAGAAGCACTTGTATTCACTGCTGAATTTATCGTAGAATCATAAAATGATTTGTGTTGGAAGGGACCTTCCAAGGTTATCTAATTCCCACCCCACTGTCATGGACAGGAATGTCTACCACTAGACCATGTTGCTCAAAGCCCCATCCAACCTGGCTTTATATCTCGCCTCAAATCAGCATGATCCTGGAATGAGAGTGTGTTTGTAAATGGATAGGAAAAAACTTGCAGTTGAGTTTCAGGAGAGAAGATCCTCTTCCCCCAGATCTGTATATCTTGTTTTCATACAATCCCACTATCCTACAGTCTGGAGGGACTTGCATCATAAATGATCCTCCTCAGTGGAGCACTGATGTTTACTAACAGGTACTTTTCTCTAAGCCCTGATACCTGGTGATACTGGTCCCAAAATGATCCTTTTCAGTGGTTGGGAAGTTTCCCCAGGCGTTTAGACTCCTGAACATAGACCTGTGCATTTTCACAGCAGCAAAGTGAAAATTTGCTGCTGAAAGTGTTTCTTAGGGTGAAGTTAATCTCCAGACTCACTGGTTACTTAGGTATGGAGCTATGTGAAGAAGCTCTGCAAGGGAACCGTGGACTGACTTGCTTCATTCTTGGCTTGTTGGTGTTCAAGGCATTTTGGGTTGTCCTCTGTCCTGGCTGGTGTTTGCAGCTTGCTTCACAAGAACCCTCCCCAAGGGCTCTAACTTGCAACTTACCATCAGGTGGAAGGGACATGCCAACCACCAAAAACTGGAGTCATTTGATCCCCAAGACACTTTCCTCTGAGACAGGTCTGAGATGTGCCTGTCTCTTACATTCCCTGTGGTAAATGTGGAAGAATTGCCTTTTTTGCTATCTGCTCTGTACTTTTGTACTGCTCTGGGACATTTTTTATTTCCTGACTTCTCTCCCGTGGTCGATATGCCTCTAATCTCAATGAATGCATAGAAAATAGTGAAGGTTAGTGCTGTATTGGTTTATACAATAATAATTGAGCCTGGCCATCTTCCTCTTTTAGAGTCTGTCCTCACAAAAAGTCATTGTAAGCAAGTACCCCAAAGTGCCCAATTATCTGTTACCTGGGAAAATGTCTTTGATCCTGAAGGGCAGTCTTGATATGTGCTTGGCCATTTCAGAAGCATTTTTTACTGTAGCACTAAACTTTTCTCTCCATACACCAGTCCTGCAAACATTGACATTGTGCAGGAAGACCTAGTGTAAAGTAACTTCCCAATGCAAAAATAATTCCAGAAGTACCTCACAGGCACAGGTCACCACCTCCCACCAGGATGCATACAATCTCTTCTTGATTTCCCAGGTCCTCGCGATGTGTTTGCTTGCAGAAGGTCAGCGGCTGTACCTGCACTGGAGTCACAAGGTGGGGAGAGTCAGGGCTTTCTGGTAACTCTAATCTACGCTTTTAATTGAGTCTGTGGTGTTTCTTTGTATGACAAACCTCTTTGACTATGGGAGAAAAGGAAGAGAGGGAAGAGGTTAATCTTATGACATTGAGATACCCATGAAATTGATATCTCCACCTGAGCTGATTGCTCAAACTCCTTTTGCACTCAGTGGAGGGAAATGAATCCTCTGAGGATGCAATTCATCCAGCTGGTCATAGGCCTCTAAATTAAGATGAGATGAATCACACTCAGAAAACCTTTTTTCCCCCACTGACTCTAAAAGGTGCCTGCAGTGACTCATTCAGGTGAAGATGTCTATATTTGACTCATTTATGTATGGTAACATGAAGTCAAAAGCAAAGTTTTCATGGAAAGCACTGCATGATTTTCTGGTTCAGACCCCAGCAACAGTGAAAAAAGTATCTGCTCTCTCCACAGGAAGAAAGATGACTTTTCCAAGGCATCTTGGTCCTTAGTGTCTTTTGGTCTTTGGATGGTTACCTGGGAGTGTTAAAGACCAGGCTGGATGGGGCCCTGAGAAATCTGATCTAGGGTCCATGGCAGGGGGGCTGGAACTAGATGATCTTTAAAGTCTCTTCCAAATCAAACTTTCCTGTAATTCTTAATTCTATTCTAGGGTTTGGGAAATGCCTTTGGGAGTTTTGAAGACATGGGAACAAATTATCAGCGACTTGTTGCTGTAAAATTATGGTTAGAAGAATCTTCTTTAAGTAATTTTTGAGGCTATGTGAGGCATTTTAAGATGCTTCTCTGTCCATGCAGTTTAGGGTATGATGCAATGTGATTGCAAAGGCTGCAGGAGGAAGGAATAACTGAACATGTGGATGCTTGATCCTGTGCTTCTTCCTTTAAGTAATGGAAACTCTGTGATCTTTACTATTGAAAAATGGGTTCCAGAAGAACCAGAAAGTTGTAGAACAGTTTGTAAAAAACCCAACCAAACAAAAATATTTTAAAAAGAATAATAATAAAAAAGAGGAATTCTTGGGTGCAAAGGGATTAGGGATAGTTTATTAAAGTATTGATCTGTAGAAGATGCCCTGAAGAATGGTTAGGGCCTTGGTGCAATTACCTTTAGTTGTCAGCAGAAAGATGATAGACCAAGAAAGGTCTTCCATTACCACAGTGCTGGTACCAAACCAAATAAGAAGCTGAAGAATTGACTGAGACACTGCCTAACCTTTTTGGTTAAAAAGTGAACTTTCATCTCCTAATTATGGGAGGGTTTGTTATCGCTGAAGCCTGTTACAAGGCAGCTCATAGAACAAGGAAGTTGTGTTATTGTCCCTTTTGGGTGGAATTTGTCACTTCTGAGTTTAGAAGTGAGAATTCCATCTGCAGGTTAGGGATTTAATGGAAGCTGATCACCTAGGCTCCATTTATAGCAATAGAGAGAGAGAGGCATATTCCATCATAATGCAAACAGGAATGGGTCACCTCTGAAATTTCTTTCTCCACTGATTACAGAGAGAATCCTTAGAGCTGACTTAGTTGAGTACCCAACTCCTGGAATCAGTCCTGCCATACTGATAGCATTGTGGATTTGGTTTTACACCCGTTGGATCTCTCTGTCTCTGAACTGGCACAGTCAATCTTATGCATCCAAAACAATTTTTCCAGCTGCTTAAATTAGCCGTGACTAAGACTCATGGGTGGTATACCCTATGCAGAAATGCTGAAGCTGATTTATGTCTTCTTTATGTCCCCCCAGATTGGTACTTTTCTCGTCCTGGGCTTCTCTATCGCATGCCTCTTTGCATTATCTATACTCTGGCGAGACCATCGGAAAACTGTCCGCCTGTCATTCCAGGTAAGGGGGGTTAGGAGATCTGTTTGGAAGAGCAGCTTGTTTATAGGAGTATTTTGTGACAATTGGCAGAAGATACTCTGTATGGTGGATGTTTTTCACATGGTTTTTGTTAGCAAGGTATGTTCTAAGAAAATTTTTTTATGACTTTACATTTCCTGTTGGGGGAAAGAAAACCAAGGCCCGAAGCTGAGTGATTTAACACATGACTTAACACATCTCAGTGTGATTTAACACGTCTCAGTTTGGAAAGATATAGAAAGTTACAGCCCTTTTATTTTTCCTCTCCCCAAAATTGTAGGTGCACTGTTAAATTTCAGCTGTCCAGGGCAGGTAAATCAGAACCCTTAGGCTGCTAGGTTTGCTGGAGCAAGAGCTTTCTCCCTCATCCCTCATCCCAATCTGCTGCTACAGCACATTTTCAGACTTCTGTGACTCAGAAGAGCTTAATCTCCTGAGGGCACGAGCACACTGGGTTTTTGGGGAGCAGGTGGAGAACACTGGTGTCAGGTGGGACAAAATGCTGGATGCAAGAGGTCAGAGTTCATGGTTGCTGGCCTCCTCAACTCTCACCAGATCTGAAGGTGGAGGCAAGAGCTGTCCAGTGCTGTTCAGTGTCTGAGCATCCAGGTCCCCATTTGTATTGGGAAGGAGGAAGCATGTAGCCTTTGACTACACAGCTGCTTTGCAGGATCCAAATCATTCTACAGTTCTATGATTTTATGCTGTTTGGGTCAGCATAAATTACCTCTCCCCTATGTGTCTTAGTGCCTGTGAAGGCTGGGAGAGCAGTGCAAGAGGACTGGCAGAGAATGGAAGATGTGGTGCTTGTAGGGAGTGGTTAATTGCACATTCCTGTTCTACAGTTCACTAAACACTGGGTTGTGCCCTGGCAAAGGCAATGAGAAACCATCAGCGTCTCCTCCCCCAGACAGACGCCAGAGGATGTGGATGAGGAGAAGGAGACACAAAAGCCTTTGAGTTCCCCAAAGATGCTGTTTACTTCAGGTGTCCATGCTCTTGGAGATGGTCTCCCATTGCTGTTCCCAAAGGACATGAACCTCTTGTAGATACTGTGCCATGTCCATTAGCCCAGCAAATCTATCTCAGGTATTCCTGACATCTCAGATGGCACCTCTGCTTGCACAACTGAATCCTGCTTCTGGTCAGGAGAAGTTGGTATTGGGTGTCCAGGGCAGACACTGTCACATGCAGTAACATGTCCCAGTGACTGCTGCTTTCTTCAACCCTTCCAGCTTAGAGAATCGAGCATCAGGACTAAGAAATAGGAAAGGTTTGCATCTGGAGAGTTGGGTTTTTTCCTAGCACATACCTTAATAACTGTCAGTTCTAGCTGGAATATTCACCACAGGGTGCTGATAAGCATGAGAAAACAATGGACTGGTTTCTAGTTCAAATTTTCCTAGTTTTAGGAAAAATGTTATACCAACAACTATTTAGATTCTGTATTTCTGCTTGGTTTCCAACTCTTTTCATGCATTCATGCTAAGCATAGGAGTGGTTCTTGTTTTATGATCTTCTTGTTTAATCTTTAGGATTAAAGAAATCTATTAACTATATCTGTCCGGCAATATTATCTAATATATCTGCTTCTATTATACCACAGTAGTTAGTTTCATACCACAGCTAGTAAATATCACATTTCATCACTGAGGTTTGTTGACCTCAGTTTAATGATTTAACTGCAGTGTGGTGTGGTGTGGAGATAGCTATTGCCTGGATGGGATTGGATTGGAGTTGTTTATATTGGGTTAAACTGGAAGATGCTCACAGATTAGGGCATATCAGTAGTGGCAGTCATGTCCTCATGGAGGAGGGCAGTTGTGTCCCCTTCAGCTGACTTAGGAGAAAGTAAAGAAGTGAGGAGCACTCCTTAGGCTGGGGCACACTCCTTCCTGGCCTGGGCAGGGGAACATGTCTCTCCTCTGACTCCTGAGGTGTTTGGTGAATCCAACAGAGGCAAGGGAGAGTGGTTAACTGCTGGTATCTGCATCAGGAGCCTGTCCAGGTGTAAGAACTGTAGCTCTGATGGGGATTGTTTCCATCTGTCTCCACAGTTCATCCTTTGACTAAAATCCTTTTTTTTCCTTGCCAGGTCACAGCTCCTTACCTCCACATAGGGGCAATTGCCATCATGGTCCTTCTTGCCTGGCCTGTGGCTTTTCATGCCATCAGAGCAGATAAGAAAGGTATGGCAGCTCTGGGTCCTGCTTCCAGTGTGATAGAGGATATATACAAGCATGGGAAAAGAGACATGCAGGAGCCCTTTCCTCCCACACCTGCACTTCAGCTGGAGGAGACTTTCAAATTCTGCATCTCAGAGAAATTAGTAGGGCTGGGGCTTGGGCTGTGCCAGTATGTTTCTGGTTTGCATGTTACCTTGCAGTGTTTTGCCCTCTACTGAGGCAGTGATCTGTGTTGAGACAGAGGAGACTAGCAGAAGCACCCATGTTCTGAGTTATGAGTGAAAATTCGTTTGGCCCTCTGCTGGAGAAAGCAGCCAGTGGCAGCTCCCTTGGCTGACTTTTGCTTGCTGTGTACAGAAGGGATCTCCAGTCCAGTCAGACAAACCACTTCAGACTAGTGTATCTCAGGAGAGGCCAGCTGAGATAGGGAAAAGATCTTTTTGCTCAGTTCCTAGTGTTATCTCATGGGAAGTTCCTGCCCACGTCTAGGAAGAATGACCAAATGTTGTAAGGATAAAGCCAGATGCCAGGAAAAACTGCAGAAAAACCTGACTGGAAGTGTCCGTTTTTCTCTTATTGTTCCTCCATATAGCCAAAAATGTCTACCTGACACCCATCTTCAGATATTGGTTTGCTATAACAATCACTGATAGAATGGACTGGTGAAAACAGTTTTTTTTTCTGGTCCAAGACTTTTCCCGTTGAACTGCAGCTGGGGAAGTTGGGGGAGGATACACAGGGACCCTAGACATTATATACCACCATGCCTGAGCTACTCCTAGCTCAGTACATCATCATCTTAGTGTAAGCCCAGATTCCTTCAGAGCCACTGGCACAGAGGATGGTGGTACCCGATCAAGAAAGAGGTGTTGGTGCATAGATGCTCATTACTCAGAAGAACTGTTTTGGTCCCTGAGGAGAAGGACTCCTGGGGCTCTTGGGCAATGGGTCAACAGATTTGGGAGAAGACCATAGATAATAAGTTAGCAAGTTTCTGAGGTGCAAATCCATGCTCTCAGGGTCTGTAGGATTATCTAAATCACACACAGAAGGTCACTACCAACCATCTGAATGACCCAGGGAAGTATTGAAAGTAAGGAGATGCAACATAGTTGAGAGGTAGCCCCTCTTCTTCATTGGGAATGAAACTTGAAAATGGTGCTTGTTCTCATCTGAGTAAGAAAAAATTAGCATCCTTCTGCTGAGGATTGTTTTTCTACATATGGAGGAGATTTCGTTGCATCGTGTTTAAAGACAAAAAGAAATAAAGCCATATCTTGCTGTTAGGCATAGTGAGATGTAATTAAAGCTTAAAACCTGCAGTCCTGACTTAGACAGCGTGCGTCCTTGCTTTGACCAATTTGTTTTCCTGGGTTGCATTGTTTGGAGAGAAAGTGAAAATTAGGGGAAGGAGGAAAGGAAAAAGGGATGGGACAAAACCCAAAAGCTACTTAGATGAAGGATTGGATTAAAAGTTAAGTGGCAAGGCAGACTCATATGTTACAATGTGGATTAACTCTAGCCTTCCTCCTTCAAATTCTTTCAGTTACTCAGATGATAATTGTTGGTCCATACCTGGCTATCCTTCTCTTTCTTTTCTTGATACCTCTGGGGATGTACTCTCCCTGCATCAGAGAGATGGGAACACTTGGACCAAAGCCAGCCCTCATTGGACACCGTGGAGCACCAATGGTAGGTCTACAGAAGTTATGTCGTTTCTTCATCCTGTGTCTTGCTACTTTCTTCATCATCTTTTGTTGTTTCTTTTTTTTTTCCCCCCCCATGAAATCTGTGGAAGGTGGGAAACATTTCTGGTCATTGGGACTGCATGCCAAAGGCATCACTGCATGGGCTGACTTACAAGCAAAACAATGCTTCTGAGGGACAAGACCATGTTGGAGGGGGCCCTGAGCAACCTGGACTAGTGGAAGGTGTCTCTGTCCTGACAGGGAATTGGAATAGGGTGATCTTCAAGGCCCCTTCCAACTCAAACCATTCTATGATTCTGTTATTCTTCTACACAATGGGTTTGGCTGAATTGAAAGAAAACAAACAGTAGACTTTAGCAATATGATGATGCTCCCTTAATAAAAACCAGAGATGCTACAAAGAGGCAGAAAGTATTTGCAGAGTCCTCCAGAGTGTGCTTGAAAATTATCTGCTCATGTGCCTTTTTTTTCAGCTGGCGCCAGAAAACACTGAGATGTCATTTCTGAAGACGATTGAGCATGGTGGGGATGGGCTTGAGACAGATGTTGCCATAAGGTGAGGGCAAAACATCACATCCCACAGAATATATGGTGGTTCTTCTAAGAGCTGTCTTTGGAGACATGCAGCTCCAGGCAGTGGGGTTTTGCTGATGGCTGGGACAGCGTCCCTCAGCTGTCATGTGATGACAGGGGCTGTAGGGCATGGTTGTTCTCAGGCAAGTCAATAAGCTGCAGCTTATTGATTTAACAATCGTTATTTCTACAGTGTGTTTTAAATGCCTGGCAGAGTACAAAAACAAGCCCCTAATCTATCCTCACTTCCAGGCCACAGTGAGGGTTATATCAGGTCTACAAACCAAGAGATCTTTAATTGCCTTTGGTGAACCCATTGCCATGAAATGCTAACATTCTGTGCAGGATGAGCAGTTCACAGGCACTGAATGAGAAAAACACTAACATTTGGACATTCTACTAAACTAGACCTTTCTATAAAAGAAAATTTTGTGTTTCCATCACTATCCATTCAGAATTCAGTCCTCTGAAAACCACAGAAACACTTTGATGTCAGCAAAAAGAGATTTCAACCATAAGTTACGAACCATTTTTGAAGGAGTTGGCAGGCAAAAAGGTCACCTCCTTCACGTTGTCCCTAGGGAAACTGAGACACAGACAAGCATGACTTCTGTGAGATCTCCTAGAAATATTTAAGCTGGAAATAACCTGGTGTCGTAAGCCTCAGCATTCCTCCATATTGCACATTCTGCAAAGATCTGCTGTACTCTGCTGCATTCACAATGGCCCACACTGCTTGTACTGCTGCATTCACAGTGGCCCACATGTTCTTCTGGCCTGGCTTGAGTCTGCTCATACTGTGAATGAACCTGCTCCCCAGGTGACCTGAACTCTTGCTCTCTGGCAGCTATGATGGGGTTCCTTTCCTCATGCATGATGACACCTTGAGAAGGACAACTAACATCGCAGAGGTCTACCCTAATGACACTGGTAAAGCTGCCTCATTCTTCTCCTGGGATGCCCTGCAGAAATTGAATGCTGGAACATGGTTCCTTAAGGTAGGCATCATAAAGGGCTAGAAGCATTCAAGGTCAGTTGGATTGGACTCTAGGCACCCTGTTCCAGTTGGACACATCCCTGTTTATTCCAGGGGGCTTAGACTAGATGAGCTTTAAGGGTGTCTTCCAATGCAAACTTTTCTATTATTTCATTACTATCACCAACTGTATGTAAAAGAGACACCAGCTGTCTATTATTTAACAGCATCAATGTTAGAAGAGGAACTGCTAATTGAGTCAAAACTCAAATAAGTCAGTGTAAATCCATCAGTTTGGGTCTCTTTGCTTTGTCCAGTTTGCCTTCAGGCTAAGGAGACCTGTAACAATTGGGTGGGTGTTCTTGTGTCACCTTATCAAGGCAGCAGCAAAGCTCATGGGCTGGGGGAAGAAGAAAAAGCTACTTGTACAAGGTGCTGTTTATAATATTCAGAGCTAACAAGGTGGGACAGAGAAGCACAGCAGAGCTAGCTTTGAACTATGCAATTTAGGGCCAAGAAGCAATATCCTCACAGCCTGGGTTAGCTTCCCCTATTTCTTATGTAGAAGAAATAAGCAAAATAAAATATCCCCACCAGCTGAGGACTGACATAAAACTTTTTCCCTCTTAGAGATACAGCCGACTCCCAGAGCAAACTACCTGATTGATTTCCTTTTTTTTTTTTTATATCTGTTTATTTCTAGAACAAACCATTTGTAGGGATGGGCTCCCTGTCAAAGGCAGATCAAAAGCAGGCAATGAATCAGTCCATTTACACGCTAAGTAGTTTTTTGCGCCTCGCAGACAGTCACAATAAACTTGTGATATTTGATCTCTACCGCCCTCCAGAGAAACATCCTTACAGGAACTTGTGGCTCCGCAAAGTCCTGGACGTCATCCTCAAAGAGGCGAAGATTAAACGCCATCTGGTAGGGTGGCCTCACTCCATATCCCTTTTTCTTGCTCTCCTCATTGGGACTTTGGGGCATACACTGCATGATTTCACCTGCATAAAATTGGCCTGTTGCATTTCACTTGATTTAAAAGCCGTCATTTCGATGTATTATATTCCTAATATTAGCTCCTCAGAAGGTTCACAGTAGTGTAATCCTTTAGCAGCACAGGAAAAAAGGTAGTGTATATACCAGCTGATGCCTTTGCCCCTAAACAGCACCCCTTCATAAATATAATAATTGTCAGTCTATTCCCTGCTACCCATGCTTGTTTTATATATTGCATAATTCCTGGCTGAAATTAAAATAAATTGCAAGTCTTTATTGCCTTCCTCCCCCTTAGCAATGGATGAATGCTAAACTAATGGGAATCAGGTTATGTGCCCATTGATGTCTGGGGAGTTATGCTGATCTGTATCTGCTGAAGATCTTTTCTTCCATACTGGAAGAATGGTAGAACAGAATATTTTCAGTTGCCTTTTCCATAAACCAAAGCTGTATTTTCATTCATTTTCAACACTGCATCTTTTGTTGGGCTGTGTGAAACGTACTCACTGATTTCCAGTGGATAAGCAAGGAACAGTGGACACTTATTTAATGATAAAAGGGACTTGCAAGTTCTAACCCCACATCTGAATATTATTTGATCATTGGGAAAAACATTGGGAGAAAATTTGACAGGCTGGGTTAAGTCCCTCAAGATGTTATCTTTACTGGGCTTGTGTGAACAGCGGGGCATATGAGGGGCACAAATTCTTCTGCTGAGAATTGACTGGTTCCTCTTGCTGCCTGCAGGTCCTGTGGCTGCATAACAGCGTGAGGTCCTTTGTTCAATCTGTTGCTCCAGGGTTTCAGCACACGATGGGCAGAAAGGCACCAATAGAAGACCTATTAAAGCACAATATTGTCAAACTCAATCTGGTCTACACTGACATGTCCAGTGAAGATATCCGGTAGGTTCCAGCCCCAAGTACAATCTTTGGGGTGCATTTGGACTATGTTTGCCTCACTCATGGGGCAATGTCTCCCTCCAGTGACCAGTTCCAGATACTATAATATTTTGGGAATCGGTCATTCAGATCAAGTAGCCATCCATGATGTACTTTAGGGGTGACAGGCTGCAGTTCACTCCTACTGTTGATTAAGAGGTGGCACATGTAATTAAATCTGGCTGTCCTCAATTCCATACTGACCAGGATCTGAGGATCTTCTGGTAAGAACAACACAGCTGTATCCTAATTTCTTGTCTTTTTGTTTGTGCCATCCCCAGTCTCACCAACACGAAATCAAGGAGAATGAACAATTATTTAACCTCCCATGGCTCTTCCACAAACACCTGTGGGAGGGTATAATGCTATGGTGAGAGACCATCACCCTCTGGTAGCTGCTGTTTTGGAGACATAATTTCTTGTCTGTTACTACCAGTACTCTGTTGCATGTGACACACTGAAAATGCCATTTTTATGATTAAAGGCTCCACATTAATTGCAGGAGTTCTCAAAATGCTACTCTCACATGGCAAAATAACCCAACAAACCACCAAAAAAACCCCAGCTTTACCTGTCCAACTCTCTTTTTGTAAATAGGATTATTTGCTCTTTCCAATGCACAAAAACATTGAAGTATAGCTGAAATGAGAAAGAAATGAAAAACTTTAATCCTTTGGGCAAGCGTAATGTTTTCTCAATTATAATTGTCACAGGATGTAAAATCATAGAATCACAGAACAGTTTGGATTATAAGGGACTTTCACCCCCATCTAGTTCCAACCTCCCTGCCATGGGCAGGAAAGCTCCCACTTGACATGGTTTTGCAGAGCCTCAGAGCCTGGCCTTGAACACCTCCAGAGATGGGGAGTCCACAACCTCTCTGGGCAGTCTGTACCAGTGTTTCAACCACCCTCACAGTTAAGAATTTTTTCCTAACATCTGATCTAAACCTTCCTCCCTTCAGTTTAAGGCCATGCGCCCTTGTCCTGTCACTCAGTGTCCTTCTAAAATGTCCCTCTCCAGCTCTTTTGTAACCCATCTCAGTACTGGAAGGTGCTGTAAGGTCTCCTCAGAGCCTTCTTTCCTCCAGGCTGAAAGGCTATAAAAAATCATAGGCAGATCCATTTGGGTAAACCTTGGATAGTTCCTAGCTAGATTTATAAATGCTGATATTGATGATTCATTACTTTACCTTTATACAAGGAATGACTTGTATAATGAATGAACTTACTTCATATTAAGTTTCAGTAGCTTATAATAACTTGAGAATGATGTGTTGATGGAGCAATCATGTCAAACTTGGGTGGCCAGCCTTGAAGATTAGCTCAGCTGGGCTAACCAACTCAGCTGCTCTAACCAACACCAACATTGTGGGTTCAATCCCTGCCTGAACCATTTACTGAAGAGTTGGACTCTGTGGCCTTCTGTGTCCCTTCCAAGTCTGGCTATTCTGTGATTCTGTGGTGGTTTGGAGCATACTGTGGGAAGATTATGGAATAACATTAATGGTTTAGATTTAAAAGATCTCTAAGACCATCAAGGCCAACTATTATCCCAGCACTGCCTAACCCACCAGTAAACCATGTCCCCAAGTGCCACATCCATATGTTTTAAGTACCTCCAGAGATGATGATTTCAGCACTTCCCTGGGCAGGTGATTCCAAAGCTTGATAACCCTTGCCATTAAGAATTTTTTTCCTATCCAATCTAAACCTTCCCTGGTGAAGCTTGGGTGCATTTCTTCTTGTTCTATTGCTTGAAGATCTTCCATGCTGAAAGAATGGTAGAACAGAATATTTTGGTTGCCTTTTGAAGGAGGAGACTGGCCCCCACCTGCCTCCTCTTACAAATGCATTGTTACATTGATTCATATGGCAGAAGGATTAGAAAGGTTTTGACCTTTTGGGTGTTTTATCTGAATTTGTTTCCAGCTGTTCAGCTATTCTGTATTGACCAATTGTTAATGATTAATTATTGGCTGGTTGGCTTTCCTTTATGTTCCTTATGTAGGTCCTAAAGTAAGCACTCCCTACAGAAGATTACAACCATTTCCCATGATCTTCCCGAATCTCCTTGAGTAAGCCTGAAGGAAGTGCTAATCTCCTTGCTCAATGAAGGTTGTTGCCTTTTGGTCTTTTAAAGGAAATATGCCGCGGCAAACATCACCACCAACTTCTATGTGGTCAACGAGCCGTGGCTCTATTCCCTGGCATGGTGCTCTGGGGCACACTCTGTGACCACCAATGCCGTCCACTTGCTGAAGGATCTCAGCCAGCCACTCTTCCTCATGGTAAGTGGAAGTCTTCTCTGTCTCAGGGGTGGGAAATAGGGTTGGCATGTTCATGATTACCTTTGGAGACGATGGGCCAGTTCACACATGGATAAAGCATCCTTTAAGGGTCCTTTGCATAAGAAGGACCTGAGTTGAAACCTGGCTTACCTGGAACCTCAAAGCCACTACAGGTATTACCACACCCTTCTCTTCTCCTGGCTCAGGATGAAGCACCCTACTTGTTTGGGTTATCACCTTAGGCCTTGAGATAAGGAGAAAAAAAGTCATACTGAGACTTGTGCAGGAAGAAAGGAAGGGCCTTTGGGGCACAAGCTGATGCATGAGGATTTCCATTTCTGAGCTTTTGAAGCACCTTACTGATGCCAGAAGTTACTCTTTTTCCAGAGCAGTCCACTGCCCTTGTCAAACTTGGTCTTCTTCTGCAAGTCCAAGAGAAACAGCCACAGAAATAAGCCTTCCTTCTAGGAGGAATTTTCACATAATTTCTCTGTTTGTTATTCTGCCTTGGACAACCTGTAAGGCCAAGAAGCACCTTTAAGTCTCTTTAAGGGCTTTAAATAGTCTGCTTCACAGTCTTGAATTAGATTTTACAATGCTCCCCTCCAGAGAAGTGCAGTGTTTCAGTCCATTCTAAGTTTGGGTGGAGGTCCAGTGTAAGAATGAATCTTCAGATGTTCTTAGACTTGAAGTGGGAACCACCCCAGGCTCTCTGTTGTGTTCAGTAAAGGGCAATTTTTCCAGAGAAAATGAGATGCCAGCAGTTGATGTTATATTTGGGGTGAAGCTGAGAAGTGCAAGTCCTGCCTTACAAACAAGAGGTCTCTGTGGCATTCACAGTGATATGGTAAAATCTTCTTGGCTACACAACAGGCTTGCTTGTATGAAGGAGAATGATTTGGCACCAACATCCAGTGCTGAGTGGCCACTTTGAAGTGCCACCAAGTGCTTTAAACACCCAAGGGATGTTACAGCAGATGCAAACCAGGCAGCTGAACAGTGGTCCTTAGTGGTGGACACAACCTCTGTTGTTTTCTTCCAGACTCCACAGCAGTACAGCATCATGTGGATCCTGACAGATATGACCTCTGCATTCCTCATCACACTCATCTTTGTTCTGCAGTGGTAACTACCAAGTTGTTAATGCCCTGTTAAAAGATCCTAACCTGATCTTTGCTCCAGGTGGAGGGAAGGAGGAATGCTTTCAGGTGACCTGAAAGGTTAAAACTACACTTGAAAACATTCCCTTCCCTTCCCTTCCCTTCCCTTCCCTTCCCTTCCCTTCCCTTCCCTTCCCTTCCCTTCCCTTCCCTTCCCTTCCCTTCCCTTCCCTTCCCTTCCCTTCCCTTCCCTTCCCTTCCCTTCCCTTCCCTTCCCTTCCCTTCCCTTCCCTTCCCTTCCCTTCCCTTCCCTTCCCTTCCCTTCCCTTCCCTTCCCTTCCCTTCCCTTCCCTTCCCTTCCCTTCCCTTCCCTTCCCTTCCCTTCCCTTCCCTTCCCTTCCCTTCCCTTCCCTTCCCTTCCCTTCCTTCCCTTCTGGAAAGGGAAGAAAGACCCAAAAGTTCCCCAAAACTTCTCTGTTTCTCCTGCTTGCTCTCATTTTCTCTTCATTTTGGCAACTTAGACATTGTTTGCCCTCAGGATTCAGTGGAGAACTGGTAGATTTATAGTAGCAACATAAACCAATTATCAAAGCTGCTGGGCTGAGAAAGGAACTGATTTTTCTCTTATTAGTATTTGACAGTGTTTCATTGGACTGATTTGTTAGGACAGCTCTCAGTGTTAAAATTTGAGCATCCCATGTCTCTCTGCACGTGCCAGAGCCCCAGGAAATCCATCCTCTCACAGGAAATCCATCCTCCCACAGAAAAATGTCTGACTGTGTCACAGAGGCCACATTTTGTTTCCTTCCACTCTGTCAAAGATTATTGGGAATTCTGGAGTTCATGGAATGGGCTCACCCCAGCTGGTCGTGTTTGGCTGCTGGATGTTCTGCTCTGCCACAGTTGTATGAGGATCATGCCTGTGCCTCATCCCAGTGGTGCCCAAGGAAAGCAGGATGTGCTGGGCTCAGCTCTTCAGATGGGTGCAGATGGGTGGGTGGGAGGATCAGAGCAGCCAGCCCAGGGGAGTTTTTTTGCAGGGTGCTGGCAGTACAATGATGCTGCTGGTGAGTATCAAGAGTAACTTCTGGAAGTTTGGGAAGCCCCTGAGTGAGCACTCTGGGCTGCTGTTAACTGTGACTTGCTTTG
This sequence comes from Molothrus ater, assembly GCF_012460135.2. Classification (NCBI taxonomy): domain Eukaryota; kingdom Metazoa; phylum Chordata; class Aves; order Passeriformes; family Icteridae; genus Molothrus; species Molothrus ater. Next base: position 86,300,580 of record NC_050479.2, read on the forward strand.
GCATAGGAAGAGGTTGGAGTGCTAATATTACTCTGGGATGGTGAAAAAAATAATTAATAGCAGTTTGGCAGTGATGAACTAGCAGCTGTATGGGAATTTTTGCTGGGTGTCCCGGTTTTCCCCGAGGCAAGGTGGTTCCTTCCTTTCCTTCCCCTCTTACCCTGCTCTGCTCTCCTCAGGTCCTGCTTTCCCCTTGTTTTCAAGGCTACAGGTTTCAGGGAGGTACACAATCACCCCTGTAAAGCATCACCACCACCATCAGACCTTCCCATGTCCAGCTCCTCCAGGATCATGTTCATGTTGTGTGCATTTCCCAAGCAAGGGCATCCCCAGCCCTCCTGGGATCAAAGGGCCATTAGCAGTGCCTCAGTGCCCTGTGTGGTCTTGTCAGGTTTATGAACACACCAAAATCACAGTTTTTAAATTTCTCTGGCTGCTTTAGAACCAGTGTTTGTAAACATTCTGGGGGGTTTGGAGCTCTTAAATCTTGCTTAGAAAACAGGGCTTAATCAGAAAGTTGCCTTCAAAATGCTGCTGCACACATGAAGTGTGGATGCTTAGACATCAGTCATGCACTTGAGTCCTTTCTCAGTAAGAACCTGAGAAAATCCCAAAATACCTGCCCTCACAAAGTAGGAAAAAGCTGTCCAAGGCAGAAGGGGGCTGTGAGGAACACCACAGCAGGCAGCAGCCTGACCCAGGTGCCTTTGCCCCATGCAGGTGGCGAGAGAAGAATTTCTCCTGCTGTCCTGCCGGGGACAGTAACTCGATGATAGAGAATGGTGGCTCCTACAACAAATTCAAGACAGGTGAGTGGGGCAAGGAGAACAGCTGCCTCCTGCTCAGGGTGGTCTCTGTGGGAGTACTGAGATCCTGATGGGTGGGTTGGTGGTGGGTGTCCATACTTTAAATATGGAAGTGTCCATACTTAAGTAAGGAAGGTTATGAGGAAGGATGCAGTCTGGGTTATCTCAGCCCCAGACCCTGTAGCAGCTCAATCCAATTGGCCCTGCTTCAAGCAGAGACTGGGGCAGACACCTCCAAATGTCCCCTCCAATACTCATTACTCTGCTATGCTGTGAAAAGAGACTCTGGAGGCACTGAGAACTCTTGGTTCTGCCAGGCAGGGTGGGATTGGCTGAGGACCCTCCCACACACCACATTTCTGCACCCATGGAGCTATCAGCTATCATCCAGACAAAATGACCCAAGCTGGGCTGCATGCATTTTCTGCACCCATGGAGCTATCAGCTATCATCCAGACAAAATGACCAACCTGGGCTGCATGCATTTTCAAACAGGTTCTGTTTGCTCACAGTGGCTGTCAGAACAGATGCAGATGTTTGGTAGCTCACTGTGTCTCCTTTTCCAGAGCTCAGCAACATGCCTGCCGTCCTGGCCTGACATGGGCAGAGAGGGGACACGGACCTGCCATCTCCATGAGGCCGGGGAGACCAGGCTGGTGGGGGCTCAGATCTACCTGGTGAGGAGGAGACATTTGCCTTCATGGCCCTGCTGGAGATGAGCACCAACCTTCCTCTCCTACAGCTTTTCTCACATTCCCATGCCTGTCAGGGATCCTTGGGGTACAGGAGAGCGCAGATGGAGTTGCAGCCATGAAGAAAACTGTGTGTTATGGTGAGATGCAGCAACCACATGGGAGCCACCATTTACTCGAGACCACTGGCATCCCACAGGGCAATCATTCCTGCTGTGCATAAGCCCTGTTTCCACACATGCTGCAAAGATCTGAGCATCCTCCGGACCTCCTCGTTCTCAGGTGCCCAGATTTCTCGTATCAGACCAGCCTCTTCTCCACACACTACCTCCCATCCTCCCCCCTTGCAGGTGTCCTCCATCCCCAAGAGCACACTATCCCCACCACGATGGTCAGGTGCTGCTGGCTGGCTCATTACAATCGGTATCTTTCTGTAACAGAGGTAGGGGCAACTTTGGTTTTCCTTTTCCCCACTCTTGCCCTGCCACAGAGCCTAACAGGACAATCTCCTCCCCTTGTCTGTGGGCGAGGGCATGTGGGGGCTGAAGGACTTTTCGGTGTCTTGGCCATGTAGCTACTGGGACTATGACCTGTAAGAACCACTTTTCTTCAGAAGGATGGAGCTGTGTGTGAATTGGTTCCACCAAGTGTTTGCTTTTCCTTTGGGAAGGTCTGTACACCTTTACTACAGCCTGGGATTTATTCCAATTTTCATTTCTCCCAGTGGCTGCTGGCACATAGTGGCTGCTCTTTAAGGGAGATGTAAACATCTCTCAGGTTTAAGCCATATCTTTCTACTTGAAGAAATAATATGTTTTTTTGTAAATTGCAAGTGATGTTTTAAATACATTTTATCTCTCCTATCCTGTTTTGTTCTTATTTCTGCAAACTGGGAAGGGGAAAAAATACAGTAGTCTTTACCTGATCTAGACTACAGATATTTCTTATATGTGAGCCTTTTGTTAAATGAAGTGATCACAAATGAGAGGGCAGCATTAAGTTTCAGAGTTACATCTGTGCTGAGAAGCACCCAAACATTTCCAAGTTGTAATTTTGGAGTATTTTGGAGGCTAGAAATGTGAAAAAGGAAGATCCTCTTTTGGAAAAAGGCTAAAGGGCTGATGAATTGTTGTAGAGCAGCTCCAGATCTATGAAATATGGGGAGTGGATGGTGTTATATCCCCCTCCCCCTGCCCTGCATACATAGATGGTTCCTAACTTTTCATGGGTACCACTCACGTAGGGAATGTGAGCAATAAAAGTAGGAGGTGGGGAGTGTGTGTGGGTTAAGTGTGGTGTGCACCATGGGCTCCTCAGCCTGTGCCTTGGTGTTCAAGTGAGGGACTTGGCTGTGGTTCCCCAACCGCTGCCTGTAATGTACATTGGGAAAAGCCACCTCAACGCTCTTTGATCCATGTTATCTAGCTGCTGCTTGGCCAGTATGCACAGGGTAACTCTACCTGTACTCACCCTCCTCATCCTCAGAAGCTTTGCCTAGGCAGAGCCTGGCCACTTAGACCTGTGGTTTCCTTTAATGTTTTACACTGTCGCATCTCAGCTACTATTTTTGTTGCTTCACAGCTAGCAAGGTCTGGCACCTTGTTAAGCACATGACAGGTCGTCTGACTCCCACGCACAGACCTTTCACCCAACACTTCTACATGCAGTGATTAAGCTCAGAACTTGAGTGGAAGATTCAGCCCTTGTCAAAGAGGACAAGCAATGGACTTCAGTGGTTTTTTTTACCAAAAGAAAAGATTTCAATCAATTTCCAGTCTAGGTACACTGATGGTTTGTTCCCCCTTGATGGAACAATCAGGAATTGCTCTCATCAGGAATTGCACAGTGCAAGGAGAAGTCTTGTCCACAACAAGAACCTGGAAGCCCTGATCCCACCCCTCCCCTGGAGATGTCACCATGACTGCACAGTGCAGAACAGCCTCCCACAAGCCACTTGATGCTTTTTAATTGGAGTATTTCACTTGGACACATGTTTTTTCATGTTACATTGCTTGGTGTGAATACAAAGAGGCCAGCAGATGCTAATACATAAGACACACAGGTACACACACAGAGTCCCAGCCCTGCCCAAAATTATGGGGTGCATGGGATGCCAACAGAGCTGTAAGTGGAGGGTGGTGGCAGGGGAAAGATGACCCAGGACAGCTCTGGAAAACACTGCTGTGCTGCAATGTCTGCTGAGTGTGCAATGGGTGGCAGGGATAGCTGGAGACTCAGAAAAAGCAGTGATGGTGTGGAGATGATAGGCATGTGTCTAAGGACAAGTGGGATCCCTGGGACAGCTGGATCATGGCAGCTGGGGAAGGGAGAGAAATGTCAGAGATGGATGGTGAGAAGGCAGCTGGGTTCCCAATGCAGCCTTGGTGTAACCATACTCCCTTCACCAGAGTGCTTTGGGTAGGGGATAATGGAGGAAGGGGATCTCCTAGCAGCCCTGTCTGGATGGTGGGTGTCTCCATGCAGCCTCTCATTCTCTTTGATGGAGCAACCAAAGTCATAAGTCACTGCTCCATCCCACTTGAACGTCACAGTCCTCGAGGTCTGGTAGGCTGCCAATTCTGCCTGGCACACCATGGTGCTGCAGACCTGAGCTCAGCTGAGCTTAACAGAGCAGCGTGTGACACCCCACAATATGGACTTGTACAAAAGCAGTCAAACCCAGCCCAATGCACAGGAACAAGAGAGGCCTCAATATCTACTGAGATCCACTCAGTGTGGTTACAACAACAACAGATCTTTGTGACAATTGTCCCCTCTCTTGATACCCCACATCCAGCCATGTCTTTGAAGCCTGGATTTTGGAAAGGCACCCCCCCCAGGCTTCTCTCCCTGCATCCTCCCAGACACAACGTGGTTTCAGCCTCCTCTCTGCCAGCAGGTCCCGTCTCTGCTCCAAAGTGGGCTGGTCTGCACTGTGTGGCATTGGGTGGCAGATGAGACAAACAGCCAGCAGATGAGTACAGCCAATCAAAGATGGAGACAAGACCACCAAAGTCAAGGGTCTGCCCTTCTGTGAGTGGTTCAGGTCCAGCTAGGACTCATGAAGAGCTGCTTTACACAGAAACACACACACAAACCACAATAAAATCGTCAGCTGGTACGAACCCGATGGCCAAGGTAATGTTTGAATTACAGCCCAACACAGGCTTAGCTTCAGTCTTCCAAACATGGGGTGTTCAAAACTCCTATATCCATATTGAAGTTTGCAGCAAAAGTCAAGGTTAATTTGTCTGGACACAGGGAGCAAAAGGAATTAATTAATTTTCCAAGCATCACTTCCAGCTGAGCCCTTAGGTTGAGAAAGATGTGCCTTACTCAGCCTCTGTCAGTCATGGCTCTTGGGGAGTCTCTGGGCAAGGGTTTGTTCTGCAGGTCAGCATCCAGATACCGGCACGAAATACAGGATTTTTTTCCTTTTTAATATTTTAAAAAATAAATAGAAGAAGAAACAAAACTTTAAAATTTGTTCTTTAAATATTTCCAGCATTGCACGGATAGGACTTTAGTACACTAGCCTGTTCGATCAGTAGTTTGTTTATTCTGATTCCTAGTTAAAATGTGCTCCTCCCTGCCTGCTTTTTCTTTCTGTACATCTTAAGAACACAGTGCATTCTTTTGTAATGACTAAAAAACAAGCCCTGCAGTGTTCACTGGACATCTTTCCAGCATGGGTTAGGGCTCACTTATTCTTCTTCAAACCTGAAATTCCCAGAACTTCACCAAAAACATGTTAGCATCCTAACAGCTCTCATATTTAAGAAAAGAGCAACAAATGAAAACAAAGCAAGCCACACACACACACAGACACACACACACACAAAAATCCTCATCCAAGAGCCTTTGTGACCTCCTGCTGGAGTGTCTTTGCCTTGGTCACTCTCCGAGAGCAGTGGTGTCCCCTGGAAATCTTTGAGGTGCAGGATTGAGTTGGGATGCAGGGTGAGGAAGGTGAGTAGGAGGTCAGAGATAGTCATCTTCGCTGGAAGGGGAGGTGGGATTGGAGCCCTCAAGGTCAGAGTCCATTGAACTCCCTGATGGTGTTCGGCTCATCTTCCACATCTGGGAGGCAAAGTTTCTTGCCCAGCTGCACGGGTATCCCACAGCCCTCAGCTGGTGAATTAGCCCCATGACCATGTGCCAGTGGCTTCTTGCAGTTCACTTGCTACCCTTTGCACTCCTCTGTTTGCTCATGGCTGTTAGCATCTGGCTGATGTACGAGGTCAAAAGATCATCCATCTTGTACCCCTGAGGAGGAGAGGGAAGATGTTACCAGCCTCCAGAGCACAGCTTACAGTCTCTGGTTTGAGCCTCCTGAACACACTGGCTACCAGTTCTTGCCTTGCCAGTGTAAGCCAAATTTTCAGGTACATTTTGACCTATTCCACCATTTTCCTTGGGTGAAATGTCACCACCACAAAAAACACTGTCCAAACATAATTTGCAACTTTGAGATGAAGGAGCTCCCTGTCCCAGGATGCTTCTGAGGCTGAGGACATAGGGGGCTTTGGATAGGACATAAATTTTCAAATGGCCAACAAACTACTGAATGCCTCAGATTAGTAACAAACCAAAAGGAATTTTTATCCTTTGTGCTTTGGGTTTAAGATAGTCTAGGAGAAGGTTTATTGCTGTGATTGTTACTAGGGACAAGCTGGGTAAATGGTATTGGTTAAAGAGCTCAGGAGTACCCCTTGAGCCCATATCAGCTTTAATGTGTTTTCAGTCCAGTTATAGGGAGCAATCACTCATGCTCCTGACACAGAAACATCCCAAGCACCATAGGCTTGCTTGTTAGTTGGATGATGGACCAAGTGAGAGCCTTGAATCATTGAGCAGAGCCATGGGAAATTCAGAAGAAAAAAATTGTATCAGCGGCTCTTCTGAGAGACCACTTTCAGCCCAGAGAATTCCTGAGACACAATTTGCTGCCAAATCCAAAGTCAGGATTTGGTCTAATCTTTAATGCTTCTTACCAGGGAGGTCTCACAGAGCAGCTTGCTTCCTCTCACCAAGTTGCCAATGGTTATGTGGAAATACGTGTTGCCACTGCTCCAGTTGGAGATCTTGGTGAAGGGGTGAGTGATGAGAATATCCTGGTGGGAACACAAAACTGACACTCAACATGCAAGAGAACCTCAACTTCCATGAGGGGCTGTGGACACTTCTCATTGTCCCTGTTCACTTTCCATCACAGCAGGCCAAGGATGTCTAGTGTGAGACTCATGGGAATGGCAGTGAGATCAAGACTCCAGATCCTCCAGAGCTTGTGGAGGACTGCTACAATAGAATGGCCATGCAGGTGTTGGAAGTAACTAGTAGGATCTCATTTACTCCAACTCCTGTCCTATTGCCTGTGAAAGGATTAAGGAAGGAGTGTGTGCATCCTCCAGGCACAGGGCCCTAATAGTTGATGCTCTCAATCCACATTTTGTTGAAAAAGTCTGGGCTGGCTCTGTGCAACAGTGAATTTCTGCCTCCAGAAAATTTTCTGTCTATCCAGCCTTTCTAACCTGGCTTAAAGAGAACTCTCTAACTACTGAACAACACACTCTTTAGGATGTCTTCTGTGAGGGCTTGGGGACTGGGCTCAGGAGCATCTGGTGAATGCCCAAGTTTTGCTTACCTTGGTTTTGAGATCAATGAGGCTGACTCCATGCTTATTGATGGCAATTAGAAGGATTTCTGGATAATTTGGCTCTGTAGTTTGCTGTTGGAAAAGAGGTGAACTGGTTAGGGGATGTGTCAAGCAAAATCAGACCCGTTCCTGTTTCCTCTCTCCCTGTCTTCTCCTGACAGCACTGGCTTCTACTGTCCTTGATGCAACTGTAGTGCCATGGTGGGTGGTCTGGATTTGGTTTGTGGTGGGTACAGACACATCCCTTGGGAAAAAAAACAGGTTCCCCTTTGCCTTGGTAAAACAGAGAAGAGCTCTTGTGTGTTCAGCAGCACAGCTGTGGGAACAGCCCCAATGACTGAGATATGCTGAAGCTCTACAATGCTTCTGTCTGGGTAAAAAGGCAGAGCAGCAATGAACGAGTGTGTTTGCACATTTCCAGTTAAGAGTATTACATTCTTCCCTGTTTCATCAGGATTGTCCCAGTCTGGTTCAGATCTGGAACCCCTCTGTGGTACAGGGCTCCTGATCTTGGATAAAAGCTGCCAGAGAACCCCCAGGGCAGGTACCTTCACTTCAAAGAATGCTGATCCAAATGTAGGCCACTTGAAGATAATCTTTAGAAAGGCAAGCTTGGCTTCTTCTCTTGTTTTGCCTGCATGTTTGTTGTAGTATGCCACGATGGACTGCAACAGAGAACACAACAGAGACGGAGGGTTTGCAGTACCTGGCACCAGGGATGTTTGCAGGAAAGGAGCATCAGTTCCACAACGACAGACTCATAGAAGAGTTTCGATTGGAAGGGACCTTTGAAAAGTCATCTAGCCCAGCTCTCCTGCAGTGGATAGGGCTGCCTTCCACTAGACCAGCTTGCTCTGGGTCCTGCCCAACCTGACCTTGATGTTTGATTCTAGCCTCTGTTCCAATAACACTTCAAAAATATGCTGGCTGGTCACTGGAGCAGGGCCTGGAGCCAAGGTAGGTCCTTTTTAAATAAGCTGAGCTGGTGACTCCATTAAAGAGATTATAAATTGTGATTATCCAATTTATGCAGCAGAAAAGACTGAGAGACCTTCAGCCCAGAGATCCTGATATCAGATAGGAAACAGAAAGCACTTTTTGGACTATTTCTTGGCAGTGAGATACTTCTAATATTTTAAGGCTAGACCTGTTTGCACCTGTGCCACAGCTCTCCCTGTGTAAAGCAAGAAGAATTTACCCTTTACTCAGTAGTTTGCATTAAATGACAGACCACCTCTTCACAAGAACATCTCTTAGCATGTTTCCATCTGGCTTTGCATCCACCAGTACAGCCAGTCTCAGTCCAAGAAAACCCAGGGCAAGGCATGTGTATGTGAACATGCATGTACAATCTCTCCTGTAAGTGGTGCCAGGGAAGCTGAAGCTCTGGTAAGGCTCCAGAAGGACCAGGTGTCACTGATTTTGGTAGTCCAACTTCAACACTGAATGTTGGACAAGTCACCTGAGAGACTGGGCATCTCCCAGCCAGGCCTGGTCTAGGAATCAAGCTGCTGGTTTACCCTTTTCCAGTCATCTGGAGAGAGCTGCCGGATGAGGTCCTGAGGCACCAACTCCTTCAGGAGTTTGGGGATGCTGGGGAAATAGGACTTGTCATCCTCAAACTTGACCCGGTAGATGAGAGCTGCCAGCTGCAGGACCTCTTCCCGTGAGCACTTGTGGTAGCCACGCAGGTACTTTGGTAACTCCTGCACGGAGGAAAGAACAGCAGAAAGATAGAGAGCATGTCTGTGCACCTTCACCCTCACATGCTAAATGGAGTTTGTGGAGGTATCCAGGCCCCTGGCTAAGAGGCTGTTGCCTGGGAACATCTGCAGATGGACAAGCCTTTGCAACCTGCTCCTAATCCATCCCAAGTCTCCATTGCTACTGCAGAGTCCTGGCGCACCTGGTAATAGTGGAAGATTGAGTCTGCCATCGAGTCTTTTCCAGGCGTTGTGTTGGTCCACAGTTTTTTCATGAAGAACACTTGGTAGGTGAGGGAAGGCACTATACCTGTGCAAGTGAAGCAAACATAACAGCTGGTGTGAGTATCAGCTGGGAATCGGTGTCTGCATCCAGCAGTGCCCATGTGCCATCACAGCCTGCAGGGACAGGGGCATTCACCAGGCCAACTGGGCTCTGACTTTGCAGAACAAACCACGTCACTGCCATGTAAGGCTTTAATAAGGTGGGAAAAGTGTCTGGGTTCACTCGCACAACTGTAATTCATTGATAGCACCCATGCCTAACACAGGACAGAGGAGTTGTACCCTGGAGGCACCTGTGTCTTACAGCCACTGGTAAATTCAGCAGAGCTGCAGCCAGTTCCACTTTGGATGTGGTCAGTGAGGTGACATGAATCTCATCACTGAAACCTTCCTGCAGGCACTGCCTGGAGAGATGGTCTCAAGCAGGTGCTTCTCACAGGGGCCAGGAAGAGCCTTGGAGCAGAGGTTTTACTGCTCCTGGATGGATCACCTCCCAGGTGATGTCCCCAGGGATGGTGCAGAGAGCACCACTCCCATCAGTGTGGCCCAACAGATCACAGGATCACAGAATCACTGAGGTTGGAAAAGACCTATAAGACTGAGTCCAACCATTAACCTAAACACTGCCAGGAGCACCATGAAGCCATGTCCCTAAGCACCACACCTACATTTTTTTGAACACTAGAGGACAGCGATTCCACCACTGCTGTGAACAGCCTGTTCCAATACTTGTGGCAGACTATGTGGTCAATCTCGTTTGAAAGGGATGGAGGGCAGTAGGAAGGCTGTGTGTGACCCATGCTGGGAAAAAAAATCATCATTACCATCTTTTGCTGGTCTTGCTTTCTTTATCCAGTCTGTCAGGTGTCTCACAAAGTCAAAGAAGAAATCTCCCTCCGGGACACTGATGACCTGAGGGACACAGCACACAGTCACAAAGGCTGAGCAAGTAAGTCATACAGTAGGATCACAGAATATCCTGAGTTGGAAGAGACCCAGAAAGATCATCAAAGTCCATCTTCTGGCCCTGCATAGGATATCTTTAAGAATCACACCATGTGCCTGAGAGCATTGTACAAATACTCCTTGAACTCCGTTAGGCTTGGTGCCATGACCACCTCTCTGGGGAGCCTGCTCCAGTGCCAAACCACCCTTTGTGTGAAGAACCTTTTCCTAGTATCCAACCTAAATGTTCCCTGACACAGCTTCACGCCATTCCCTTGAGTCCCATCACTGATCACCCCAGAGAAGAGATCAGATCTCTTCCCCTCACGAGGAAGTTGCAGACTGCAATGAGGTCTCCTCTCAGTCTCCTCTTCTCCAGGCTGAACAAGGCAAGTGACCTCAGCTGCTCCTCACACACCTTCCCCTCAAGGACCTTCACCATTGTAATAGCCCTCTCTAACAGCTTTATTTTCTTCTTATATTGAGGTGCCCCAAACAAGTGGCAGGACTCCACAGGCAGGGTTGGCCATTGCCCAGCCCATCTCCTGTGGTTGTGCTCACTGCTTTGCACTTCTTACACTGATGTGTTATGAACTGCTGATGTGAGAAAGCCAATGCCAGCACCTTGCTTCAGGCTCTGTCTCTAATTTCACCACTTACTCCTTATTGCAACTTGTTTCACTACAACCCTTCTTTTCCCTTCCTGATGACTATCTCCATAGATTTCTCCCAGTTACTAGAGGCAGCTTTAAGCTGCACATTTTTCTTACTTAGTCCTTTCTTATAAACCCAACTCAGGAACAGGCTAGGAGAGCTTTGCCTGTCTGTGCTTTAAGTCCTTTGGGGTGACTGCTGTAAGTCAGGGCTGTGGGACTGCAAACCTCACCTGCATCAGGTCAGATCTGACTTAGGAATGCCACACAGCTTGCAGAGAAATGCTTCTCACCACATGGCTCTGGCTCCAGCAATGTGTACCTACTGGCATGCAGGTTGTCCTGGGTAACTCAGGGCTACCTCAGCCCCTGGGTGGGTCACTCACCTTGTCGGAGATTTTGACAAAGAGGCTGAAGCCCTCAGAGGACTTCAGGAGCAGCCTGTTGGAGATGTTCTGGCAGAAGTCCTTGGCTTTCGTGCTGGATTCCACTTCAAATGCCTACAAAGAGAGGAAGATCACCACTGCCATCTAAGGGTTAATTTCCACTTTTTGCTCTCTTTGAGGACCTCCAGGTGCACATGCACAAAGGAGTTTAGATGTCCACAAAGGGGTTTAGATGCCCACCACCAGTGAAATCAGTGACACTGTGGACTGGGACTCTGGGCATTGAAGGGATGTCTGCAGAAGCTCTGTCATGCTACTGCTGTACCACTGCGCTTTGTGATGCTGTATCTATATTCTGTGCTGGCTTATCTAGAGCTCCCCATGCAATGCAAGAGATTTTTCTGATCTAACAGTGAAGTGTCAGAACTATTGGCTTGAGGAAAGAGGGGTGGGAAAGACAGAGTGAGAGATCTCCAGGCTGATTTGTCCTGTCTCTCCAGTGATGATGAGGAAGTCAGATGCCTGGCTTAGACTAGGTCTAAGCCAGATGCCTGGTTTCTAGATAGCTGAATAGAGGGGAAATGATTCCTGTTTTGTGGATATCTAAAGCATGGGATGTTTAAAGGTCTGTCCCATTTGTATGCACATTCCAATTCTGGTTTTGCCTTTTGAGCTGTGCTCAGCATTTACATTGCCTCAGTTCTGCTCTGCCCACTTAATGAGATTCAGCTCATAGCAGTTCAAGGAACTTAAGCTTCTGATCACCACTGAACTACCAAACTACCAGGACCCACGTTCCACATCCCACAAGAGTCTGATTTGGGGTTCAGCGCTGCTAATGCTCAGCACCCCACCAGTGCAGATGTATGTTGTACTGGAATGATGCCACTCTCTCCACCTGGTGACTTCCATGGCCAAACAGATCACAGCAAACCCATCCAAGTGTAGAAATCCCCACATCCTCCTCCTATTGGCTCTCACACAGATGCATGTGTATGAAGTAGTGTCATGCTCAGTGCTGGTCATGCAGGAAAAAATATTCAAAGTGATGAGAAACCCCAAGAGTTCCCTCAGCTCTCCTTTACAGATAAACAAGGGCACTCCCAGCTGCTGCAGAGGAATCATCCTTTTCCTTCCATTGGTGTGGATTGTTTTACAAATAAACCCACTTGGAAATACAGAAATTTAGTTGTACCCAGGCGTATGAGGGAAGAGAGAGATGTGAGCCTCATAGGAAGACCAACCAGTAGGTGAGACAGCAGTATCTGCAAGGACATGCCTATCTGCTCTGGCATCAATATGACCAGCTGCCTTACCAGCATGTAAGATGCTTAGTGAGAGCTTCCTGAGTGCAGGTATCATTTCTGTGTCATCTCAGGTCAGAGGGGATAATTTCAGTCACCTACTTGCCAGTGCTGCAATATTCTGCTCATTTCCCAAGGGGGCCCATCATGGTACCCCTTTGGGTATTGTTGGGTGGGCAATATCTGTTGGTTATACTCCAAATAACTGAGAGCCAAGGCCTGTGAGCTACTGTGAGTGAATGGATAAGCCCATCCAGTTTCCCTCTTTCTGCACTCATACTCTAAAGCCTCCAGTGAACACCAGCAAAGCACCCATGTCTTGAAAAACACAGCTCACAACAAATCTGAGTAGACAAGGATGGATCTTCCTTGTTACGCTTTGGCCCAGAGGCTTCTGGAAAGGCTGAGCTTTTCTGAATCAGAACCAATATTAGCCTCTTCTGAGATTTTTGAGAATAAGAAAGTTGACAACCATCCTGACAGAAAAGAATTTCCTTCTCCCCCATTTACCTCATCAGTGTCATCAGGGAAGTAAACCTTGTGGAAAATTTGGGTCGTTTTGTGTTGAATGGCTTCCACTTCTACCAGATGGGGTGGGTATTTTCTGGATCCGTTCCTGCAAAACAGGAGGTGGCAAGTGTCACAGCATCATCATAGCAAGAATCCTTTTTAAATCTTCCCCTTTTAATGCATATCCTTTTGAGTAACTTCAGCCATTTTCTTAATATTATTTTTCTTCCAAAAAAGAAGAAAGTAACTGAAATGGATCTGGATGAAGTTGATTATTTCTATTTTCTGCACTGCTTATCAGAAACCCAACGTCCCTTTTAATCAGTTTGGTGGAACAGAGAGAGGCTGTGAGCTTTCACTGTGCCCCCAGACACCAAAGTATCTCCCACTTGTATTTTTTCACACATATTTGGAAGTTGTGGTACAGTCAGGACTAGGAGGTCTTTCAGTGCCATACCTCAAGGCTTTCTGGAGTCTCTGGATGCAGTCTGCTGCCAAGGGGTGATGTTTCCGGGATTGCAGGAACCTCTGGACATGGGGCAGGAGGATGTTACTCGGAGGGAAAAGGCCTGTACACAACCACAACAGCTCCCAGCCTTTCTCTTCACTGTATCTGCACAAGAAGAGACCCAGGAGGAAAAGAAAATCACTCGTGGCACGGACACTTCAGATCTGCTTTGCCCAACACAGTCTAGTACATTTGGGCCAAGTGGAACAAAGAGCTCTTACTTGATGTGGTTGTCTGTGAGCTGCTTGAGGGTCTGGCAGTAGATTTCATCCTTTAGGGGTTCGGCTTTCAAGGCACCTTCAAATATTTGGTCTGTCAGCTCATTGACTGAGCGGGTCCTTTTGGATGGGTAGTCACCCATATATTTCAGCACAGGTGGGAGGTAGGAGTTAAGGATGAGCTAATTGGGATATTTGGTGAAGGCCCTCTGTTGATGATGTTGTTAAAGACATCCTACACATGACTACAGAAGTGGCTGCAAAGGAATAGATTCAGCATCAAACTCTTTCCCCAGGCCATGTGGACTGATGAGGGCTGTGGCCATCCACAGCAGGTGCATTTGGAAGAGAGTCAGCTGAACCAAGACAGAACAGTGTCAGTGTGTGTGGACCAGCAGGACTCAATAACTGGTCTCTGAATCCTCACTGATTAAGAAGTAGACATGCGTCAGATTTCAAGGATGCTTAAGGTACAGATTTGTGGCGCAGACCCATTTCCAAGCCTGTGGCATGGTCCCACAGCCCTTAAGAGGAACCTCAAACCTTTCTTTGGGCTTTGCTTGGAGCCCTAAAGAGCCAGTTCAGCTCTTTGCCTGTCAGACCTGTTGCCCAAGGGGACTCCCAAGCAGAGGAAGGATATCAATAAAGGCCATACAGGCTTCTTGGGACAGCTCCTCACTGCCCAGGATCTTCTTCAGCAGTGGCTGTTTGATGGGCTCGCGGGTGTAACACCACAGCTTGTCCTTTCCACGGCTCTTGGTGATCATGACCCGGCTGAGGGTGTGTTTTGGAGGTGGTCTGGTGGCAAATACAAAGCAAGAGATGGAGAGATTACAGGGATAATAGGAACAGCTTATGGCCAATGTTTCACCTAGGACGGTTGCTCACAGCACCTGGCTAATGAACTCTTACATCAAAAGGGACATCACGATTTAGCAAGTATCCAGGTCAAGCTCCGCTCAAAGAGAACCACTTGTACTCTCCTATGGCTCAGAAGAGTCTCTTGTAGACCCTACTCCATTAATGACACCACAATCACCTACCCCACCCCTAAAAGCTTCTAGCCACAGGAAGGATGATGGCAATGAATGGTCAGGCAGCCACACTGAAAGAATATCACCTACCAGTATAAGCCTGACAAGGGGAAGACATCTCAGAGGATCTGATCTGCCTGTTTGGATTGCCAGCCCATCCAAACAGAAGTGGGAGCTTTGGTCAGCTGCATTCAGCAGTGGTGCACATTTAAATTTTTGAAGCTGAGATGAAAATGCCTATATAGCCTTAAGAACATCCTCCCATGTAATATTAAATTTCAAATTGCTACACCTCTGCTGAGAAGAAATCTTTTATAAAACCTTGTCTGTGGAAAACCTGCAGCTCAAATGCCATGACCTGAACCACAGGTCGCAGTTGTACAAAGTCACACAATGGGGTATTCAGAGTTTTTCCCAGTAGGAAAATTTTCCTGATTCCCAAGTTACCTGCAGATGGACTCCTATAATTTTTGAGAATGGCTAAAAAAATCACCTAAAATAATCGTAGGAAAATTCCTCCAAGGTGTATGGCTTTACTCTTTCTTCACTGTCTGAAACTGCCATCTGAGAGGTTCTGATAACATCTTGTCGTTGGTCAGGGGTCATTGTGACCAGGGCCTGTGGGATGAAAAACTCTCTGTTACCTGGTATCTGATGTATTCAAAGAGAGGAAGCAGATACAAAACAAGAACAGTGAAAATGAGAATATTCCATCAATTCCTGTTAACAGTCAGTTAGAACTGTGCAGTTATCATTTCTCTGTACCATTCTCAGTCACTGATGCAAGGAATAACAAGTATTTCCATAGTGTTGATCACTTCCTAAGGAAGAAAATGTGCTCTGGAACCTACAGCTCCACATGTGAATGTAGCAGTTCCCTCCAACCACAAACACACCTTTAAGCAGCCAGGCCAGCTGAAAGGATTTAGCACAATTCATGGACATTCCAAGTCACAAATTTGTGGCGTCCTAAGTGCCAAGATAAGAAGAAAGGCTGAGATCACTTCTGCCTTGGACAACTTGTCACCTCTCTCATCCTCTTTGGTTTCTGCCTTACGTTCAGGGGGACTTGGGCCAGATCTAAGCAGTCCATGAAGGCTTTGACTTCCCTGGACATTGTACCAAGGTGTGCAATTCGTAAGACTGCTTACCACGATCTCCAACGGAGGCATGGTAACGGTAGGCAAGACATAGACGGAATCAGTTGGGAAATCCCCTCTCTGCTTGGTCCGTTCATTGAACCCATTAGCCCACCCCGAGTTCATCACTTGTTCTCCTGTGTCCTGGTCCAGAACTATCAGGTCTCCTTTAAGGAAGCTGAGGAAGCCAGATTCTTCTCCCACTGCAAAAAACCCAACCATTGGTTAGAACTGTTGCTTTTTTTTTTTCCAAATTCCTCAGGAATATTATGTTTACCACTGAGCTGGGCTATTTACTTGCCTGGATTTGGGTTGTCTTGGAGAGTGACCACATACTTGGATCGTTTCCTTAGTCCTTCAAGGAAGGCCACCACCAGGTCCCGGATATCCTCTGCATTGTTGGAGGTGAAAGTGTATTCATCACCTTTAATGGTGGCCAGGGTGAAACTCTGCCCTTGTAGCTTTCCTCCTCTGGGATGTATTTTTATAGGAGACAAAAACATGAAACATAATGAAATCCAGAGGCAAAACCTGAAAAAAGACTGATCTATGGTGAAATTGCCAGCGCAGTCTATTCCTCCTTACCTGCTGCTTGACACAGCTGTGATCTCTGGGAAAGAGAGCTCTAAGAGAACCTGCTCCTGTTCATCCACAAAGTACACCCCTGTCCAGTTGACAGCTACAATCACATCATTTTTAGGCAGGCTTGGCCCTGGGGTTAAGACAAGACACTCAATCAGCTCATGAAGGGTCTTAGGATACAGAAAATGTTTCAAAGGAGGATGCAATGATCAAAAAGCTCTGTGTTTTTTAAGGGAGAGAAATAGTGGCAGACCCAAAGCCTGAGCCATTGCTAATCAGGATGCAACAAAAAATAATGTGTCCAAAAAGACCAGCTGGATGGTCCCCTTCTTGTCTCTGGAATCCCCATCTCTCCTTCCTTTTGCTTTAGAGCATCTGGTGCTCTGGGGATGTGCTCTACTGACTCACCTGAGAATTTGAAGGCTTCATAAAACCGAGAAAACAGCAAAGGCCACTTGAAACGTGCAAAATCCACTACTTCTTCCTTGACCTTTTTTGGGTCTGCCCTCTTCTGAGTATAAATTCCCTACAGAAAAAAGCAAACCACAATGAACATGAAGCAAAACACAGATATATCCAGGAAGAGAGCAAGGAAAAATCAATCCATGTAACCTGAAGATCTTGGAACAAATATTAATGGAGGTCTCAGTGGGGCTAAGGGCCAAACTACTACAGGAACAAGTGACAGTTTGGTCAAAGTCCTGGCCTTCAGTTCCCACTTTATGGAATAATTTGACTTGGAGAAACCTGGGAAAGCATTTGGAGTGACCAGTCTCAGTGAGGTTTGTCTCACTAGACTGTGGGTTTCCCTAAAGTAAGTGTTTGCTTTTCAGCTTGACATTCCTATAGCTGGAAGCAGACACTCATCCCTTAAGCCTCTTATTTAGGGCATCCTTTAGACACCTGACACTTCTGTACAAAGCTGACAGGCTGACGGGGGATGTGCAGGATCCAAGTGAATCCCTGTGTCTCCACTGACAGTTAAGTTGAGGTGAGACTCCCTATGCACATGGAGCTGTTTACATAGTAGGGATCCTGATCTGAAGCTGGCTCCTGATGTTAAATGAATGCCATGCTCATGCCAGGAACATCACCCCTCATGAGTGGTCATGAGTACTGGGTAATGAGTTATGGGAAGTGTTGTTGTGTGAGAGTGTCACAAATGTTCTAATTGAAGCCAGGGAGGTTTTATACAATACTTGGCACAATAAAGCCCTGACATTACCCAGAGACATGAACCACCTCTGTAATACCACCGGTAACACCACAGTCTTGTGTAACAGGAATGTCACCCCAGAGATGGTGTTTTGCATCTCACAGTAAATCTTTTGAGGATGTCTTTTGTCAGATCTTGCATAAAAAACAGTGCTAAAGCTGAATATGGCTAGTACAAGCCCTGCCCTTTCTCACAGCTTTACCTTCAGGCCAGGCTAAGAGCTGAGCTATGATGTCTAGCACATGTTTAAAAGGCAAGTGAAGTTATTGAAACATGACGTGGTCCTCGACAGGTGATCTATTGTCCCCACCTTTTTATGTGCAGCTATAATGAGCTGAGCCCATTTTTCCACTGTTTTTGAAGCTGTGATCTCTCTGTCTGGAATGTAGGATGGAATTAGATTTAGCAGCCTTTCCAGTACCATTTCTGACCCATAGTCCACATAGTACTGCTGGGAAGCCAGTTCTGCCAGATCTTCCTCCTGTGGGAGCCAAATAAATCAAGTTAATGCTGTCACCAAGTCATCACAACATCCATCCTCCACCACTCAAGAAGCATGTGGTGGAGGCTGGGTGTACTACATAATTGTGTGGGGATGCTTCTTTTGGCAGAACTTCACCTTTTGCGCCTTTTTGCACATCTAAGGTTCAGGACATTGACCACTGAAAGCTATGATTAAGCCTTACCATGTTCATTGTTAAGAATGCTCATGCAGCACATGGAAGCTTCCAAGCCGAGTCAAGAGGATCTGACTACTGTAGCTCCTGTTTTCCAAGTGAGTACCATAATGCCCAAGCTAATGGGTGTTCAGGGAGGAATATTTATCATCCCCTTCATGGTAACCTATTTCACCACCTCAAAGACACTTGTTGGACCAGACTGGGAGCTGCTGAGGTCGCATACCTTGTCACACCGGTACTCCCCAAACTTCACCCCTCGCACGATCTGTTGGTAGATGAGATTGGTAGCCACGTTGTCCTCACTGGGGTTGTGCCAGGGGGTGAAGATCTCCTTCCTGAAGAAGAGCCGCCACGGTGCGTTGCGCTCCTGCGCTCCCTGCTCCTTGGCATACTGCTCGCACTGGGACACAGCATCCATCACGTGGTCATTGCCACTCCCCAGCGAGGACACCTAGGCAGGGCAGAGAGAAATGTGCCATTCACCTGAACAAATGCAGACTGTTTTAGGTATAGAGATCTATTTTTGAGTTGCTCAGACTACCTTTATAATCAAAATAATAAAAATAATCAATGGTTCTATGTCATCTAGCCAGCCAAGTCCTGCAGCATGGCTGGGTGAGCCATTCCATTTTGAGCTCCAGCTTCCCATCCAGACTGAAAGAAGAGCATCAACATGATTCAGCAAAGCCAATGGTCCCATTTTAAACTATTGTTGATTCATACTGTGCTTTGAAATGTGCTGTTTCAAAGTCATGGACTTGGATCCAACCTAGCTAAGCATCAGAAAAACCCAGAATAAAAGAGCCTGTCCTGTTACAGAAATTTACATGTCTCCTCACTGAGGTCTGCCATGAAGCCCCCAAAGCACTACATCTTAGACTTAGCATCCTTTGCTGAATGTCTCCTCAAAAAAGATGAAGAATACAGAGTGTGAACCATTTTCTTTCCCACCTAGAGGCAGAGGTGGCCACATCTGTAAGTGAGAATATACTTCATCCTCTTTTACAGCAGCTCTTGGTATACTTGAGTTTCATTGACTTGCAGCTGTTGTCTCATCTGATGAAGCTTTACCCCTCTCATTTATGCTCACCTTTATTTTAACAGAGTTTCTGAGAAATATGTATTTTCAGGTCAAATAAAGCAGGTTAAATGCCAATGCAGGCACGGCAGTTTGGATTTTATCTCATTACAGAAGCTTAATTTCAACTGTTAGCTTTCCAATTAAATTTAATTGGCTCCCTTGCATAAAAATCCAGGTAGGATGTTTTACTGGAAAGTCATCTCTAATAAGCTTAACTGAGAGTAAGAGAATAGCATCACATAAGCTTGTAGGAGGAAAGGAATTTCTGAAGGTTTATGATCCACCAGACTAGTCAGCACAGGTGCATCTTTGAATGGGTTTCTCTGTGCATTTTCCTGTTAAATTCTGAATATCTCCAAGGATATTCAGAGGAGAGAGATTTTCCTACAACCCAGCTGCAGAGTTTGACTACTCTTTTTGTGAAAATTATGCTGACACTTGCACTGTAGAAATAATCCCACTGCCTTCTGGAAGTTATGTGACAGCAAGAAGAATCTCCTCCTTCTTTCCGAGAACTATTCATGAACAGAAGCTAAGATGTACCTTGTCAAAAAGTGCAATGTAGAGCGAAAAGCCAAATCGGTCCTTCAGGCTGATTTTGTCAGCCAAAGAATTACAGAGCTCTTTAGCAGTTGTTGCAGAGTCTGTCAACAGTGTCTTTGTTGTGCCATCCATAAACGTGACAGGCAGCATGATCGGTTTCTTGGACTTGGTTGCCTAAAGGATCAAAGTCAAACTTTATAATGTTACGTGTATTTCAATACTATTTACCTGCATACTCCTCCACCCCACTCTGGTAACCACTTACTAATTCCTGATCCCACTGAATGGCTGCTTTTCAGTGCTACCACACTATATTTGTCAACAGGATAATGTACAGTCAGCCAGTGGAAGCACTTGGAAGTCACAGATATTTTATTTACATTCAGTCATCAAGGTGCCTAATCCAGAAAATAAAAGCATGCTTGGGAATGTTCATGGACACTGGAACACAGCTGTATATGCTTGCAGACCAGTTTAGAAAGTGAGCAAATTTGCACAAACTGCCTGTTCCAGCTATAATTATCCCCAAACAAGCCCCAGGGACCACTCATGGGAGGCAGTTTGCCTGCAGCCACTTTCATCTGGAAGATAGTTTTTTGAACACACAGGGGCTTGCTCTGTGCCAGCTGGACTAAATGCCAACAGCACACTTTTAATTTACAAATACTGATGCAGCCAAAAGGATTGATCTTCAACATACTCTGGAGCACATCCAGGATGTACAGGGAATGCAATATGTTGGAATTTCATGAAAATTGTTGACAGAAATAGGCATTCTGCTGTCCCACATTCTGTCCTGACAGAGACGTGGTTCTTGTGACAGTGGAAGACTTAAACCCTAAACTCCAGTTCCCTGGGGAGGACATGGAGGGGCTCATACCTGCAGCTCCAGCCAACTGGGTGGCTGTGTCCTTGTCCCGTTGGCAAACGTCCTCCTCAGCCTCTCTTCACAATAGGGAGCATAACCTGGGGGGCCTCCGTTGATAAAGTTCCTTAAATACTGTTGGCAGAAGGGAACACATTGTTTAGACCTTCGGCTTAAGAGGCCAAGCATTTGCAAAAAGTAATGTTTCATCAGAGAAAAGCCCTCTGTGACTAATGACAGTGATACCACTCAGGCTTGGATGTTCCTGCATCACATCACTGGAAGCTGAGAGGCAGTAGGACAGTCTGCACCCCTGCCTTGTTCTTCTAATGTGCATTTCTGGCCTCACAGGAGATAAGATACCAGACCAGATAGACCTTTGATTGAAGCCAGAGCAGAAGCTCTTCTGTTCCTGCTATTGCTGCCAGTCATTTCTATCTTTGTATTTTAAAGATGTGTTATAAAATGTTATTGAATGTTGGCCAAAAAGATGGGAGCAAATGAAAAAATATGTGTAAGTAATGATTCCAGAGGATTGTAAGTGAATGCTACTCAGAACATTTAACTGACAGCACAAAAGATCCTTCACAGTGACATTAACAGATATCTCTCTAGTCAGATTTCAAATAGCATTTTGGCCTAAAACAGAATTTGAAGCACTTTAATGTATGTTAAAAATATAACCACATTATTGTAGAGAAAATTAAATCCAGTGGTTTCCACAATATGAAAGATAACACACTTAAAAATTTTACACAAACACCTTGGCCAAAATGTTAGCAAAGACTAATAAATCTGTAAACCAATTTTTTCTGAGAGACTTTGTAGAAAGATAAGAGTTCTCTGAATGATAACACACAGCCATTCCTTCAGAAACACAGACTGCTTTGTAACACTATCAGCCATAAATAACATGGCCAGAGAGACAGATATCTCTGTCAATCCTAACTTACAGAGACACTATGAAGTACCTACGTAACAAAGGTAGGTTATAGGGATGAGATCTGTTGAGAGTTCTTTGCAGATTGAGGAGTTCTTGCTAGACAATGGCCATATTCAGCCGATGCACAATCCAGCCTGCTTGTAATAATGGACAATGGACACGTTCACAAACAATGAATAATAGACATATTCAGAAATGGGGTCAGTATATCCTTGAAGAAGATACAAGAAGAGTCATCAGGACTCAGCAAGTTTGTCAGCAAGCTTGGGAAAGTAAGAAAAAAGTGGATCATGGGTGGGCCAGACTACCACAGCAAAACGCGCGAAAAATTAGGTGATCCAATCAGCATTCTATTTTAGATGCATGAACAGCTAGGATTAACCAATCATGTATTAGCTAGAGATGCATGGACAGTAGAGATTTATTATAAATATAGTCTTTTTAGGCATAATAAATTTGGCTTCACTGAATCATAATGGTTATGGTGTGATGTCCCTGAACCTCCGCACCCCGCAGAGATCTGCTGCAAATGATTGTAAATGGTTGATGCAATGTCAAAGTGTAGGTTTAATTATGCTATTGCTAATAATGAACTATGCAATTACATATTTTTTCACATTCCTACTCCCTTGTGACTGAACCTTCCCACCTAGACCCACCGTTAGTTGAAAGAAAGGTGCAAAGAACAGGAGTGGCCCATATTTAACACATGATGCGCTAAAGGTGGGATCCAAAGTATAACTTGAATATTTGAGAGCTGGAATACATATTGAAGATCTGCCTCATTATCAGTGAAATCCTTCTCAAAATGTTCAGTTCTAATTGATACTTTTGAACGACAGAATCATAGAAGGAAATGGATGCCATGCAGAGGGACTTGGACATGCCTAAGAGCTGGGCCTGCGTGAACCACATGAAGTTCAACAAGGACAAGAGCAATTTCCTGTGCCTGGGCTAGGGCAATCCCAAACACAAACGCAGGCTGGGCAGAGAATGGATTGACACTAATCCTGGGGAGAAGGACTTGAGGGTATTTATGGGCAAGAAGTTCAACATGACCTATCAGTGAGCACTCACAGCTCAGAAAGCCAAATATGTCCTGGGCTGCATCACCAGCAGTGTGGGCAGCAGGGCGAAATTCTGCCCCCTACTCTGCCCTAACCAGATCCCACCTGGAGTGCTGCATCCAACTCTGGGGCCCCCAACACAAGAAAGATGTTGAGCTGTTGGAGCAAGTCTGGAGGAGGCCACTAAGATGATCAGAGGGCTGGAGCACCTCTGCTATAGAGACAGGTTGAGAGTTGGAGTTGCTCAGCCTGGAGAAGAGAAGGCTCCAGGGAGACTTTAGAGCACCTTCCAGAACTTGGAGGGGCTACAAGAGAGCTGGAGAGGGACTTTCGATAAAGGCATGGAAGGACAGGACAAGGGGAAGTTACTTTAAACCATAAGAGGGCAGGTTTAGATT
This sequence comes from Molothrus ater, assembly GCF_012460135.2. Lineage (NCBI taxonomy): Eukaryota > Metazoa > Chordata > Aves > Passeriformes > Icteridae > Molothrus > Molothrus ater. The sequence goes on from NC_050479.2 coordinate 86,323,794, forward strand.
GGGCATAAGGAAGAAATTATTTGCTATGAGAGTGGGGTAAGGCACTGGAACAGGTTGTCCAGAAAAATTGTGTCTGCCTCATCCCAGGCCAGGCTGAATGGAACTCTAAGCAATCTGGTCTAGTGGAAGGAACGCCCTCTTGGCATCAGGATTTAATTAGATGACTTATAAATATCCCTTCCAGCCCAAACCATTCTATGCTTCTGTGATTCTACGATCCTGTGGTTGTATGATTCTATGTCTGAGTCTCCAGAACTACTTACACATTTCTGACAAGTCCTTCACTATCCTAAAGAAATCTTCTATTATTTAAGATTTAAACCAACACAACTTCCTGCACCATACTTCTCAGATCTCATTTCCACACATGATTTAATTTCCTGTGACTTTGCCAGTGATTTATCTTCTTTATTAGATTTCACACTGACAAGGCCTGGGGATGAAGGAGGCATTTCTATTCTTGGCTTCAGCTCTTTCAGTGCTGAACACCCAGTACCTAATCTGATATCTATGGAAATTAATGGAACATCTTTATTTCCAGTCAGGCACTGGAACAAATTGTCCAGGGAAGTGGTGGAATCATCATCCCTGGAAGTATAAAAAAAAATGCAGATATGGCACCTGTGGACATGCTTTAGTGGTAGGCTTGGCAGTGGTTGGATTGGCAGTGGTTGGACTTGATCTTAGACGTCTTTTCCAACCCAAACAATTCCATGACTCTAACTAATTTGGAAAGCAGACTGTTCAAATCTAGGCAACAGAACTTCATCCAGAAAAGAGAAAAAGAAAATCCTTAAGAACAACCTGATTTTCTAAAGTGTCAGCCACTTGGCATCTCCCACTGACTTCAGTCTTGCTGATCCACAGAGCTGCTGAAGATGGGTTACATGTCATCTCATGTGGCTGTTTGGAATTGGATGTTCTCAATATGACACATGATGGGGAACATAGCATCATTCAGAGAGCACCTTTGCAAATGTACTTCCATGTAAATTAAGTCCTTCCCTTTCTATGTGCATTGTTTTAGTATAAATTTATATTTTTAATTGGCTGTGCTCTATTCCTTGCCACTTATGGTAGAGTAGATGCCCGAGGTCATACTGTCAAAGCCAGTAAATGCTGAGTGCACAGACCTTTGCATTCAAGAAACAGAGGAGAAATGTGGGCTATTCTGGTTGTGTGAATTCCACTTGCAGGCTCCCACAAACAAATTTCCTAACAGAAGTCACTTAATCACATCTTCACATATCTACATGCAGGAGACATCAGTTAATTTGGTTGTCTACATTACCTTTAGAGTCACAGGAAAGAGACAGTCACTTCTCAGGAGTGACTCATCTGATTGACATTAGACATTGAACTTGGGATCATAAACAGTTTCCTTAGGAACTCTCTCATCTTCATTTCTGGCAAAGACTGGGATTCCCTCTACTGTGAAGCCCAAGAGAAAAGCTGGTCCCATGAGTGGACAAGAAAATGTATACCAATACATTTGATAATTCATTAGACAATACCAATACACAGGTAATTCATTAGACAAATGTCATCTACAATTTACCTTCACAAACTTCTCAGAAGGAGCAAAACAACCCACACAAAGAGACATCAGTATCCACCCCCTAGCATGGCTGCTTTTGGATGGGTTCTGAGTCAGCTGCTTGCAGATTTGACAGTAGATTTCATCCCTACAATAGGAATAAAAAAATAATTAAAAGTTAAACAATAAAAACGAGGAATTATTTAACACTAACTTCTATTAATAAACATAAACACATAAATTGGCTAAACCAGAGATGAGCAAGTGCCCTTCATTTGACACTTTCCGATTTCTGAATGCTTCATTTAGCAGCTGAAATGAGTTTGAGTTTTTCATTAGCAGACCATTAAAAATATTCACATAAACAAAAGAGATACAACAGTCAAATGGAAAACAGAGTAGTGAGGAACAAGAGTGGGCATTTAAAAGAACAATCCAGTGTCATTAGGACTTTCAGAAATGTTTGAATCTGTTTGCATGGTCTTCCCACTGGGCCTGATACAGGCAGTAAGGAACATGATCCAGCCTAGCCTGCATTATACAACATAACCATAAAAATAATGAAACGAGAGCTTTGTAAAGCTGCAGATAATATCAAACTTGTTTGAATAGCTCAAGAAAAGCTCAAGGAAGAAGGAATGGAAAGAATGGCATGTTCATGCCTTTATTTTGATGTCTAACCTTAAGGCTGGCCTGAGGATGCCATTACCAATAATGAAATGGAGCTTCTCCAGGTTCGAAGTGGGTCGGTCTTCAAGCATGCTATTACCCTGCAGCGTAGACTCACCATCATGAAGTCTCTTTGTCACCTGCCAACCAAACATATTGGTCTCTTTCAGGACAGCCAGTCACTGTGGGCCCCCCCACCCCCATCCCAAGTGTGTGGTGCTCCCCCAGGAGGACTCCTCCACCAGCCAGGAGGGCTCTCAGAAGTCCTTTGATCTAGGATTTTAAAGGGAATTGGAGGGTTTGACTGCATTGGCTTTAATCATGGATGGATGAAATTAAAAATGGTCCTGTCTAGTTACGCTTCCACCTGCTTGGTCCTATCCCAGGGTTTCTACAATGGCACCCCCTTGCATCCCTGCTCTGAGCTGGTCCTGCTGCTGGGAGAGGGCCACCAAGCATCTTTGGAATAAACCATCTAATTGCCAAGAAGGACCTGTCCCTTTATTCTAATCATATTAAAATAATCATCAATGTTTTCACTGGCAAAATGGACCCATTTCCCATGCTAATGGTGCAGCTGAAACTGCATAAGCATGGTGCTGTCTGTGAAAACAAGGATGGCATTTGTCTGCCATCTGCCTCACCGTCTCACCTAGTCAACCCCATCTCCATTTAGAGAGATGGACATTTCTAGAGCATCTTCAGAGCCAATTAGGGTGAGCTGGATTGGGCCCTGTTTCTCCCCACTGACCCCTAAGGTTATATCTCACAGAGCAATCTTCATGCTCTCAAGAGGCTGTAGCCAGGTAAGATGGTGCCTGCTCTGGAAATGGGCAGTCTATCAATTGTTTCCATCACCCCCACCTGAAAGATTTATCATTCCTCAATCTTTTGAGATAGCACTTCTCAAAAGCTCTCAGCCTGGGGTAACTGCTCCCATGGGGAGTTTTGTCCCTGGCCCTGGAGTGGAGCAGAGTGCTGTTGGAGACCCCATCTCTGCTATCTACAGGCAGGAAACTAAAAGCAGGGATAACAATCAGACCATCACAGAGTGGTGAGAGGTATCAGCAGCTGGATGAAGGGCTGTGAAAGAGGGGAGGGAAGGTGCTGGATGGATGGAGAACAGGAGCCGAGGGGAGGCCGGCGCGAGGAGCAGAATGACCCAAGGAGACACGGGAAGCCAACCTTTCCCCTTAAACACTCCTTAAATCTTTCAGGCAGAGAGACAGGTAGCGCCAAACCCAGAGGAGGGCTGGTTCTATGTTGTCTAGGGAAAAGCAGAAGAGAGTCAGAGAGGGCTGCAGACAATCCAACGGCACTTGTGCTGCCAGGCGGCCAAGCGTCTCCCCTCACCTCCTCCGTCAGTTTGGATTTCTTCTTGAGCGTTAAGGAGACCAGTTTGTGCCGCACACTGTTCTTCTTGTGCCCATCAACATGAGTACTCTGCAAAGCAATAGGAGGGGATGCAAAGTGGTGAGATGCAAGCGCTGAACAGGTGCTCTCTCTGCCTCCCCTGGGCTCCTGCAAAAGACCATTAATCCTGAGCAGAGACTGAGATGTGTCAGAGGCCACTGGGAACCAGAAGTCTGGACCGATATTCCTGAGCCTCTGGATAACCCAGGGCTGGCTCTGAATTTTGTAAATACTCTCTAATCAGTAAGTGTCCCTCAGATCAAAATTATATATTGGGAACATATGAAAAAAGGTTTGTTGAATACATGGCTGATTTGTGCTGAGCCCAGGTCCATCCAGTTCTGCTGTATGACAGTGGAAATGAGATGAGCAAGACCACTCTCTGAGGCAAGCCATTTGCACAGCAGGTTTTTAGCTGGAAGTCATCTAGCCAGGGATTCATGGACAAGTAGTCCACACACTGTGGTTTTATAACTTTTAACCAGTCCTGTGCTCTGTCAGGTTTCCCAGAAGGACACCTTTAATGTGGGACAGCTCTAGGCACTGACTATAAGTCATCAAATTACTTGCTGGCTTTCTGCTTTTATAGCAAACTTTTAGGCCCAGTTAACCTCTACCCATTTAAACAGCTTTGAAAAGACCACAATTTCACACCTAAATGACACTTTAAGTCTTGTGGCTGTGATGGTTTATATCCATTATAAACATGAGCTGGTGCTGTAAACCTGGATTTGCATATCATTTTGCTCAGGCATCTTTTTGTACTGTGAAGAAATGATTTAACCACAGTCAAAAAGGACAGCTTAAATTTCCTTCTCTTCTGTACTACCTAATATCTCAGTTGGCCAAAATACAACTTTTTCTAATAAACAAGCAAGAAGCTATGGACAGAAGAAATGAAAGGTCATTCTTGGTGTATATTTTTACAGAATTATGATACTGAGGCTACTCTCATCAGGTAATTCACTAGAAGTGTTGAATGGTATCGTCATTTTAAGAACAAGGGATTTGTTAATTTACCTCTGCAAATACTACAGCGACTTGTCAAGAAAACTTCTTGAAAATTGAACAGTGGCATCCAGAAGATGCCAATAGCAGATTATATCTCATCCCGTTGAATAAAGCAATTGCCAAAGATGAAAATGTATCAGCACTGTGGACATTGATCTCTCCAGAATAATGTTTTGTCTGGGAAGGATACTAAGATGAAGTCCTCCAGTGACATCCAGAAGGCACTCAGGATGCAATAGGGATTTGGTTTTTTAAAAAAATTTTATTTCCACAGCTTAATCTCCTGGTAACTAATTACTTCCTGCTCCAAGATTAAGGGCACACTTTTAATTTAGTCTCTTCTGACTCAGGGCAGATCAAAAGGAAATCTCCAAATAAGAAACATAGGACATTGCATTCCCCCCTGTACTTTAGCCCTGCAGGGTGGAGGAGAGAGATCAAAGTCCCATGAGAGATATCACGGCACTTCCTTCATTGGGGAACATTCAGCTGGCGGACATTCAGTTCTCCCTGTGAGGAAGGGACAGGATCACAGGCATTTCTCACTTCATGGCATAAGTGCAAATAAAATCAACAAACTGATTGCCTGCAGCAAACCCCACAAGTTGTTTCTTTCCAGCACATTTCAATATCCAAGACCTAATAATAACAACACCTCTTTTACAGCCACAGTTACCTCTCCTTCTCCCTGCAGAGCCTGCAGCTCTTTCTTATAGGTCTTCTTCCCAAGAGTCTCATAGATTTTTGTCATTACTGGTATCTTCTCACCACCATCACTCATGGCTGTGTGGTATTTCGGCTCAGGGAGGTCTCCCATGAAACGCAGGATAGTGATCCATACAGCAAGTGCCGCCTATTTGAAAGGAAAGTCACAGCCTGTTAGCTCACACCAGGGCAGTGGAGGGGGTGGTCCAGCCATGCTGAATCCATCAGGATCCCCACTGTGGTCTCTCTGTACATCTGCAGGAGATAAAACACTTCCTTGTGCCACACATAACAGTTTTGCCTGCAGCACATATCCTCTCTGAATGCTGGGCAGGCTGCTGGCTGGGACCACACATTCTGTGTGGCTCTGTTTGTGCCACCATCAATGTGTCTGTGAACCCTACAAGGGGTTTGCTGCTTGACAGGGGATGCCAACCTTACCAAGAGGCAGCGACTGACAACTCCTGACCCACAGGGGAAGAAGAACCACAGTGAAGGCAAGCTCATGGGTAATGTAATATGCATTATAGGCATGCAGGTTCAATCCATTTCTGCTCTGGTACTGCTGGCTATGGGACAAACAGTTCTTCTCTTCTAGCTCTGCACTGGTGATTATGACAACGTAAGAAGCAACTTTTCCAGCTCCCTAGAATCTTTACAAGTGGTACTGAAGCAACAATTTCTATTGCCCATGCCCTGAGCACCTCATTGTCTTAACACCAAGGTACAGAGAGGGACCCTCCTCTTTAATGCTCGATCCCTCTGATATTCCCCGTCTTACCAGCACTCAAAGCATACTGGTGGGACAGTGGCCATGGACACATGTGTAGCAGATGAGTGTATCCCAAAATGGAAACTCCTTTTGGCTGGAGGGTTACCCAGGTTTGCTCCAACCCACCCAGCCCTGCCCAAGGTTTTTCATCTCCTGCCTCACCAACTGGTCTCCTTCATCTTCATGGTACAAGAGAGGCTGCTTGAGGGGCCGGCGGATGTACGTGTGTGTTGTTGTGCCCTGGAAATACGTGGCAGCAAACTTGGCAAATTTGTACTCTGAGAGGTCTTCTTCCTCCTCCTCAGGGAGAGGCAATGCTGCATCCAGGTCCTCTTCCTCCAGCTCCTTCTGGACTTGCTCAAGATCCTGTTGTAGAAGGAAATGTCACTCAGCATGGCTTTGGATATCAAACTGCCATTTCCCTTTGGGCCTGACTTTTCTGCCAGTCTGATTTCCATCCCACAACAAAAAGTCAGCTGGAGGAAAAACATGGAATATAGCTCTAGAGCCCATGCAAAGCCCAAGCTTCGAAGGACATGCCTGTGCCCAGGAATATCCCCAGAGCAGTAGAAGAGACAACAAGCATGCCCTACGCAGAGCATGAGGAAAGGATGCCTAAGAGCTAGATGCCATGAGCTGCTGCGATGAACCTAAAAGGAAAGATCTCAAAGGCCACAAGTCCTTGATGACCCTATAGTGATAGTGCTCTCCTCTATTTGGTAGTCCCAGGGAAAGATGCCAGGATGCCTGCCCATCTCTAGCCACAGCACAATAACCCTCTGGGGCCACACAAGAGAGCCTGACCTTGAAGGAAGCCTTCAGAGACCCAGTTTTTTATTACTGTACTCTTTCTTGATCTATTAATGTTTTGCTAATGCCTGTCATGTGATAGCTAGGCTCCTGTACATCTCTAGTACCTCGAAGCCATTGGGTGCCTGTCCCTCCTGGCCAGGAAGGGAGGAGGTTGTCCCCAGGAATCCAAACATTTTGTCCACCATTTCTGAGTCATTCACTGGCTCATTGCGAGCTCTCTCCATTTTTTCTAAGAGCTCTTTCTTCCGACGTGCTTCCTCTTTCTCCTTTACTTCTCTCTCTGCATCTTCCCGTGCCAGCTGGGCCAGGCGCACCTGCAAAAGGAGAAGTGCAATGACTGAACTGCTCCTTCCAAAGAGCTGGCAGTAAATTCCACAGGGCATGGATTTAAGAAGGCAGGCTGCCTGGTGCTTAGGGCACTCTATCCGTATCATGACTTGGAGCAAATCAGTGACATGTCCATGTCTCAGTTTCCCAACTGCAGAAGGACAAAGCAATGCATTTTCCCCATTCCTTAGTGCCTGTTTAGGGGTGCTGGTCCATGCACAGAAACTCTCACTGACCTAATTTTTTTCTTTTATACAACAGCCCCGCATGTCCACACACACAGTGTCCCAGTTCCCCCTTTATACAATAGCAAAAGTGAATAATAACTATAATCTCTGGCATTCCTGGGCAGCAAATCAGAAATTCTGGAGCAGACTCAAACTAATAGAGCACAGAGTACTTTGGTGAATTAAATACAAACCACTCAAGCAGGGCAGAAAGCCCTTAGATATTTTTGTCATTGCCTCTCAAAGAAGCAAAACTAGTTCCTGGAGAACAGACAGAACCCCACAAAGAGATCAGTCCCCATGTACTTGGTGTTTCTTTTCTGCTTCTTCTTTGGCTTTCTTGGCACTCATCTCCTTTCGAAGTCGTTCCTCTTCTGCCAGCCGAAGTTTCTCTGCTTCCAGGCGTCGATAATACTGTGGGAATAAACAGAAGAGCCTTTCTGAATAGGCATCTAATTATTTTTGGAAATTTTTTTTCCCCTTTAAAATTGGATCCCAAGAGCACACAACGCAGAAGCATGTATTTCTCCCCTCTCCCCATCTCCGTTTCTCCTCCATGGTACTTACCTCCCCCCGGAGGCGCTTGTAGAGCCTTCGGGCGATCATGCCGCGGGCGTAGGCCTGCACGGTGAGGACGGCCCAGAGGCGGTGCCGGAAAGCCCTGCGGACCAGGTAGCCCCGGCACCGTGCCTGGAACTCGATGATGCGCCGGCGAGCCATGTGGTACTGCTTGTGGAGCTTGCGGGATCGGTACAGGGCCTGCAGCCTCAGGAAGCCAATCCGCATCTGCCAGAGGGAGCAGGATGAGACCGCCCCGCCAGCCAGGGGCTCACCCACCCTAAGCAGATTTCCACTGCTAATCTCCTGCTTGCACGGCTGTAAATAAGGGCCACTGAAATCAGTCCCCACGACAGCAAACCTTCTGGAGGGAGGTTCTCCAAGAGGGTGCAGAAATGAAGCCATCTGGCTGCTGCATTGATTCAAAGCCCAGGAAGGACAAACACAATTTCATCCCCACTGAGTCTTTGGGAGGCCTCAGGATGTCTGGTTGTGGCCCAAGGTAGCCACAAGCCATGAGGGTGGCTCCTACAGAGGTCCAGCACCCTGCAAAACCCCTGCCTGACAGTCAAGGTGCTGTTTGATGGCAGGAGGCAGCATCCTAGCCAGCCTGGAAGTGGCTATTTCTATCAAGTTGCAGGCTTGAAAGATTATATTGAGATACTTTAGACCTTAACACACTTTCCAAAAGACCCTGCTGTTGGGTCAAAACCAGTTGGAACAGGGAGAGAACAGGACTATGGACTGGGAGGGTGAGAAGCCCAAATATGGTCCCACATGGAGATGGAGTACATTTTTTAGAGGAAGCTGCTCTTGAGTTTTCACTCATCTGGAAACTAGGGGAAGACTTACAAAACCCCAAATGACCAGCTGGTGCAATGGACATATAAGTCACGGGCGTGAGGACAGCTAGAAGGAGGTCTCTTCAATGAGATGACAAAGTAAAAGAGCAAACTTCCATTCATCACTCCAATTGATAAAAGCCAACCTCACCACTTCCAACATTCAATGGGACATTTTGAACCAGGAAACCCTTATGTATGTCCCAGTTTAGAGAGGTGGGAAGGCAGAGGTGTGAGGAAGCACCCCTGTACTTACAGCACCATAGTTCTTCCTGCAGTTATGTCCACGCCAGTATCTCTGAATCATCAGGACTGAATTTCTCACTTTCAGGAAATTGGACCTGCAAAAGCATTCCAATCATTTGCCTCTGTGGTTTGGCCACAAGTTATCATCATCTCCTGGGCCTTATTTCTTGGAGATTTGAATCTGAGGGTCCAGGTGGAATAACCACCGCATTTTTGGCTTGAAAATGTCTCCTTCCCCATCTTTCCTTGCTTTCATAAAAACATCTGTAGGCATTCTCTCTGAGAGGTCTCTGCAGGGAGATTATGCCGCATTTTGGGAATGGGAAGAACAGGAGATGATAGGAATCCCAGCCTAGCATCATCTTCTCACATCTAAAACCTCTTCCCCTTGTGTCCTTCCCATTTCATTCTAGCACCTAAAAATGGATTGAATCCAAATGACCCTCACCAACAACCTCACCAACAACACGCTGCTATCCCTATCTGCTCCTCCAGTCCTTCTCAGCCTGATCTGATCCTACCTCCAGACAACATGGAGACAATTGTGTTGGGAGGCCTTGGGGGTCTTGTATCACTACGATCAGTGTGTGAAAGATGAGTTATTTAGCACGTGCCCTTTCTGCAAAGCACAACCTGAGCCACAGCTGCGGCTTGGACAATCAAAGAACATAAAACCCCAAGAACTGTCCCTCCTTCATAGGTGAAGCTTGTCCTTGGCTGTGGCTCCCCCTCTTCATCCACAATGGTGCCATGAGCTACCTGTCCTCTTCCCATGTCTCGAAACTGGGTTGCAAAGGGAAGAGTTCTGAACCCCTTGGGCTTTGGGGAGAGCAACTTTAGTAGCAGTAGTGACCCAGTGTTCCCTCTGCAGTCTTGTGGGGATCTCCACAGATTGGAGATCATGGCCTCAGAATGGCCTTCAGCTGGTTCAGAGCCCACTGCTGCACTGTCATAGCAAACACCACATCCCTGAACAGGGACAGAAGGTCCTATTCTGTGCAGGTTTGAGGCAGATAACACAGTTATCCTCTTGTTTCCTCTACTGTTTTCCTCCAGTACTTGCTGCACCTGAGTGCCAACACATCAGGGGTCCCCTCTGGTCATCTGGGCACCAAAGAAGTGGTGCAGCCTCCAGGATCCACTTGTTGGATGAAGCATTCCACATAGCCCACCTCCCATTTGGCCATGGGGCTCATACCTACCTGTCTTTATACCCACGGACCACCTTCTGGATGAGGATGACTTTGTCCGTGATGGCCTTGTCTCTCTCAATCTCCAGCAGCATGTCGTGGTGGTCCTGTGGGAGGAAGCAACACAACATCAATGACTCAGGTTCTCCCTCTGCCTGATATGTGGTCAGAGTGGGTGGTAAAAGACCCTTCCCCAGGACAGCTGTCCAAAATAAACTCTGGGGTCATTTTACATACCAAGTATTATCCCACCTGCTCACTGGGGAAGTCCTAACACAAACCCTAGTGATCTATAGTCTTCATTCCCAAATAAACCAGGTCATCCAGAAGCTGCAAATGCAATACTTCACAGTCTGAAAACAGTTTAATTACACTGTCCTTCCCTGCAGAGCTCCTTCCTAGTGCTTTCAGCCATAGGAGCAGCTCCTAGGAGCACTGGAGAGGTTTGCAAACAAACTCCAGGCTACCTGGTGTTGGGTCCCATCACTTCTTCCAGCCAGGACTGCAATGCTTCCCTAACCTGAGGAAAAAAAAGCTCCTCAAAACACTGAATTTCCTTTGCCCTGAGGCTTTCAGATGCACCAATCCAAGCTTTATTCTGATTCCTCCCATGTTGTGTGTGATGCAGCTTTCTTTCCCAGTTGTGACAAGCTGAGCCATGCCGCACTGCGTGCAGCAGAGGCAGTTCCACATGTTTCCTGCTTTGCTCGACCTCCCATGGCCCCTCAGGGCCTCCCAATTTCTCTGTTTCCTGCCCTGACAGCTGTGAAATCTTGATAACAGGCTCTGGAAAGAGCAACTATTGCCAACAAGTTCTGGGGAAGAGATGGGGGTGTTTGTGCTGGCAGTGGGATTTGGGGGTGAATTTAGATGTAAGCAATCACAGTTTATCACTGTGATTTTTGCTCAAGAGAAGCCTCACCTTCCAAGAACAGCAGAGGAATGGGTTTGTAAGGAAAGATGAGTGTGTAAGGGGCTGCAGGGGACCTGCAGTGTTAGACTGTTCTGTATCAGCTGGACTGATGCAGAAAAGGAGACTGTAGGCACATCTCGAGTTGCACAAGGATGTGCAGAAAGCAAAATGAGCCTGTTGTGCTCATATTCCTCTCTCTGCAGGGCTCTGCATGGGCATCCCTCCTGCTGCTGTGCTTTTTGGGTGAAGTCAGGAGAGGAAGCTGAACCACTCAGCCCAGGAGGGAAAAGGCTGTGCACTGGATGTGACGGCTTTTGTGTCAGTATGGATTTGTGAATGCATCAGAGCTGGCACCATGTCAGGACTTCCTCCTACCTGCAGCTCCTAAACCGGCCCCAAATGTTCTGCCTTAAGCCAGGCTCTACCCACTGACACGCCAGCCCAGAGACCATGGAAAAGGGGCATGTCTTGTGATGGAAAGGAAATGGTAGGAGACACGTCCAGAGGCAAGGATCCAAGATGGATCCCAAGAGGGAATGTGGAGAACCACCCACCTTTAGAAATATCTTTGTCTTGCCAATCTGCCAGTCATCATCCTTCCCCAGCACTGCTTCAGCAATGCGCTGGCATGTCCCACGCAGGTCACCCTGACAGAAAAGGAGTTGGGATTCACCAGGACCAGACTCATCCATTGCTCCTCCCAGGCTCAGTATAAACCTTTTCTGGTCCCAAATCCTGCACTTTTCTGCTAATGAGGTTTTTATGGCTTTACTGTCACTTTGTTTAAGATGAGTGAGACAGACAGCCTGAATACGGTACCTGTCCCTGCCAACCCTGTAACCATGCTTCTTCACTTGGAAAGCCCAGAGCACCACTGTGACACCTGGGGATCAAATGCTGCACAATTGATTTTGGAGAGGAGGCACACCCCATAAATATCTCTGGAGAGATATTGCCCAGCAGAGAGCACTCACCACCTGTGAAGGAGGATTCTCACCTGCTTGTAGGCTGGCTTCACCCCCGGCATGAGCACCCGGTAGCGGTCCACGAACTCCACGAAGGTGTAGCGGATGGGGTACCCAGCCCGGCGGATGCGGATGGTCTCCATCATCCCGGAGTACCTCAGCTGACGGACGCACAGCTCCCGATCAAACAGCTGGGGAGGTTACAGAACACCAAATCAAATCACCAGGGGTTTGAGTACAAATCTTTCAGGGCTAGTTCATTGCACTTATGGGCAACCATGCTCTCCTCCACATGGGCCTGATGAGGCACAGATTGCCGGAGACATTTTTGATTTTCTTTGCATGGTTTTGTTATCTAATTCATGCCACGCCTTTTTCTTCGACTAACCAGAACAATACTCAGAAGCAGGAACATGGGATGATATACAGACCCAGAGAACTTCAGCCAGCATCGCGATACAAACAATTTTTCCCCCCGCTAAAGCACATTTCAGAAGGAAGTAAAAGTTTTAGAATAACATAAAGTAACAAACAGCCAGGACTTTCCACTGACCTTTCACTTCCGCTATGCCATTTCCTATCACTATCAGTACATTTTCCTTCAAAGGCAGGGACAGACAATGTTCTCTTTTGCAGTCACCCTGCACAGCTCTGTGTGTCTTTATCTGGGATTCCTTTTCCTTTGGTTTATTAAGCCAAGGCCAAAATTAAATTTAGCAAGAAATCACATTTCATGTCACACTGCAGTCTCTGATTTAGTGTAAGCTCACCCACTTATTTGTTTCATGGGGAGATTAATTTCTCTTTGTCTGATTCTTTCAAACTTGAAACTGTTTTCCTGTCCCACTGAAAGTTTTGTAGACAAATGGATTGAACAGAGACTTCTGGCTTAGTACTTTTAAGACCTGATGAAATACAGACTTCCTATGCAGAAGTCAAAATACCAGACTGAATTCCAGACACCTAGGTGTAAAAACAGTTCATAATCAGGGCATATAAAATAATTTGCTAACATCAGTTCAGGACGTACACCTATTTCTCAACATCGCCTATGTCCAAAAAGAAGGTCTTGTTCTAATCTCTGCTCAGATGATAATCACACATCAGACATATTGTTAAATATTTACCCAAAATATTCCATTAACAGGTTTTTACTCTCGCCAAAACTAGGATAAGAGCACAGTAAAATGGTCTGAGAGACCCACCAGACCTTTTGCTCTACATCCTATTAGGTTCTCTGAACAGCAAAAATAAGTTTCAAACAAACACTGCTTGTAGATAACAGCCCTGAAATTCAGGATTTTATGCTTTTTTGCACTCAGCTGAGCTTTGCTAACAGACACCGACTTTAGATGAAGCTCCAGCCCTGGTTAGATTATTTATTAAATAAAGCTCTTCCTTTCCAAGCAGTACCACAATTAAGTTTGGTGAGCAGGAAACAGGATTGCTCACAGCATCAGTGTCTGATCCTGCAAGGTGTGGGGAGTGGGATCAGGGCGTGCAGCACCCACCTTATCACCTGCCTTCTGCTGCAAAACTCTGAGATCCCTTCCATGAGCAGTTTGTGGTCAGGGGGGTTGAGAGCCCTCTCCTTCCTTCTTATTGGCTCCCAAAAGTTTACTCCCATAATGTTCATTGCTTTTGAAGCAAATCACTGTGAACTGGAGCAAGATAACTCCTCTTACATTCCCTCTGTGCTATTTTGCCTCTTTCTTCCTCTGCTTTTAGAACCATGCTTTTGGAATTGGTGAAGAAAAAAAAATAGGTAGTGGAAATGACCAAACAGGATTTAAAATAAGGGAGATCCATTATGAGCAAAGATTTTTAAGAAAACGCGCACGGGAAGATGACTTTTAGAAAGCACTGAACTCTGCCACAGAACTAAACCTATGGCTCAGCTGAAGTCTCTGGCAGGAAGGAGCCTACCCCCTATGGAAATGGAGAGGAATTTCCTATAGGATAAGGGGCTGCAGGGTGAATTCCTTGAGATCATCCTTGAGAAGAAAGGCAGGGTCAGGAGCTATGCCCTGCAAAAAGTTTTGGGGTGCTGTAGGACTGGAAAGCAAGTGCCTGATTTTTCCAACCCTTCAGTGACTCTGTTGCTTGCACAGCAGGCTGTGGGTTGCTTTTCCAAGCATGCAGGCTCAACCCTGTCTCCACTGATGCCCAAAGGAGTTTTGCCAGTAGCTCCAGAGCAGAATGACCCCACAGGCAGTCCCATACAAAAAGCAACCAGGAGAGAAAAGCAGGACTTACCATGGGCTTCTTGTACTCATTGGGCTTGATGCAGCGGACAAAAAAGGGCTGGCACACGCTGAGAGTCCTCATCAACAGCTCCAGGGAGCGCTTGAACTGGCTGCTGAGCGTCGGTGAGCGCTTCCTCGTCTCCGCTCCCTGCAAAACCGCAGCACAGCAGCGCACTCAGGAAATGAAAGGATAACACCGACTTTCCCCTCTGGCCGCGTCCCCAGGAACCTCCTGCAACAGCCAGGGCTGGAGGGGGAGTGGGGCCAGAGGTGGCTGAAAGTTGTGGCAGAAGAGGGGAAGGGCAGAGCCTGTGAACTTGCAATGGCTGGGCTACGGCAGCCTACTCCATATGGCTCCATGCAGGCAGGAAAAGTGCCATGATTTAATTTCTCCTGCTTGGACCTCCCTGTGTGACTGTAAAGCCATCTTCCCTGTGCAGAGCCATGAGGCAGATCTGCCCATAGGAGCAAACAGGGTCTTCTGGACCGTCAAAATTCTCTGTATTACAGCTTGGGGCAGTGCACCCGCCCAGGGATGCTCTCAGGAGCAGTGTGGGCTTCCCTGTCCCCATGCATTGCAGCATGGGCATGCCAAATCCTCTGTCATGGTTCCTTGTGTCAGGCAGGGCTCCTCCTGCTCCCTGGAACAAGAACCAGAGACTCATTTAGGGTAAAAAATAACCCAGGAGAATGCTTGTTGCAGGGTGACTCTGCAGCAGTTCCAGAAACTTCTGCTGAGATTCCTCAGCCTGTACTACCACAGATTTGAGTTGCTTTTGGAGAAGAATATTAACTAGACTAAATGAGGTGAGTATTTAGCGAGATCAGGAAGATTTGGAGTATTTTTCTTGGTTCAGCTTTCCTGGTCAGATTAATAATCCACTCTCTATTTTGGGGCAAGTGTTTCTAAATGAGACTGTATGATTCCCTTAATAGTCCCTTCTTCCTGCTCTGGGAAAACCTTGTTAAACCACCTCCAAATCAACTCCCTAGCTCATTTCATGTGCCAGACACTATTACCTGAGCTCATTTCACATCAGTCACAGTGGTGCTGTGTGTCTAGTGGGATCTGGTGCTCAGGGAGACTTTGTGGGGCAGCAGGTAATGCTGGAGGGCTGGAAGAAGAGTTGGGCACCAGGAAGTAACTCCCTCTTAACTAAAGAGAGGCTGAGCATGTAACATGACCTGTGACATGACCTGATGGCTAGAGAATTCCCAAAGGGAGAATTCCAGCAGGATTTTAATGCATTTTTTCTTTCAAATATCCTCTTATTTGCAGGTGGTCAAGCCACACGTGGAGTCACAAAATCCTCATCTGTACTGGCCTTGCTGCCATGTTTTACAGTGTTCATCTGCACATTTCTGTTACTGTGTTTATTTCTACTTTTGCTAAATTTTTTACATGTGCTTCACTACATATCACTAATAACCTTTAACATTCCCGCCTCCCAAAACTGAGGAATTCCATAGAATCACAGAATAGTTTGGATCAGAAGGGATTACAAATTCCCTCTAGTCCAACCCCTTTGCCACAAACAGGGAGTTTACACAGCTCAGGTTGGATGCGATGTTGAGACAAACCCAATCAACAAAAGCACAAAGTCGTCATGGAATTCCAACAAGAGAAAACTCAGCTCATGCAAACACCACAAAAACCTGGCCTGCTTGCCAAGAACAGCATGGGGGGCTACCAGTGATCTCTCCCAGCAAAATCCTCCCCGGAAGGACAGACTGTTAACAAATCTGGGGTAATTAATGGATACAGCTGCTACCTGCAGAGCACTGGAGAGTCTGATGCTCATATTTTGTTGCAGATTTTCTGAGGAAAAGGCTGTTTCAGCAAGAATCCTGATTTGAAAGGCTTTGATGAATGTTTTCTCATCACATTGCTAATTAAGCACACGAGGTCACCTCCGTGAGGTGGGGAAGGATAGCCACAGGGGTTGGAAGCAGCAACAGATGCAGGAGCAGGGCTGGCAGTCTGAAACAACTGCATGTTAGCCAAATTTTAGTCAGTTTGGGCTTGGCTGGGAGAGATCATTTTTAAGCCGTGATGTTAGGAAGGGAGCAAAACTTTGTACAAGGGTCTACAAGGGAATGCACGAGTGGTTTGCTCCCAGACAGCAAGAAATGCCTCTCCAGCTTGCTGGTGCCTTGCATTTCTTTCCTGCATGCATCCAGATCTGGCAAAAAGCAGCGGTGCCATCTCCATCCTTACATCTGAGGGCTTTTTGCTGGGAGGGGTTGGAAGGAAGGGACAGTGACCAGAGAGCAGCTTGTCTTCCTGTCCAAATAGTCAGAGCAGTCTGGGCTCCCCCTGTCAAGACCACATCATCCCATTCAGGGATGACATTTCAGGGTCTGACATTTGTGCACAGACCCCTCTCAATGGTGGGCACCACCCCTATGGGCACTTTTCAGGCTCTCAGACATACAATAAATAACCTGACAAGTGTTTTGCATCAGCTTCATCCTTCAGGGATGAGTGACACCACTCAAGTAATTGTGGTTCCTTCTGCCTCACCTCAACACCAGCTTGGAGAGAATCACACCTCTTCCCTTACTTCAACAAAATAACCCTTCAACAAAATGACTTAAAAAAAAAAAAAAGGAATGGAGCAGCCTCTCAACATAGCCTGGCACTGAAAATACAGGATTTACTGCAGAGGAGAAGCATTTTTTAAGCTAAAACCAGGCCCAGTCCCCACAGCTTGATGGAGAAAGGGCTGATACATTCTGCTTTTCCCTGGCTAGACACTTCCTAGCTTTCAAACTCTGAGACTGTAACATCTTTGGGACTCAGACTCTCTTCACTTGTGTTCATACGAAGCCCAGGAGAAGGGAGGATGAGACCTGGGTTAAATGGGGAAAGATGAGCTGGATTCACAGGTGCTGTACCCCAGACTGCAGCACTCAGCCTGTACTCAACATCAAAGGAGGAAAATACTCAAAACCAGAAAAGTAAAACAAGAAAAAGAAGAGAAATAGGTAATTTACAGAAAAGGAGCATGCAGAAGAGAGTTTAAATGATGTGCAGACCAGCATGACATCCAGACATGCTTCAATTCCACCTCTTTCTGCCATTTCAAGCCAGTCTGAACTTTGGAAGTGCAAACACATACATGGCTGTTTGCAGTAACACCAAGACAAAAGGCAAGGAGAAAGGCAACTACAAGGAGAAATGTCACTGAGCCAGAAATGGTAGAGGTTATTCCTTCTGTCTCTTTGCACCTTCTCCTCCTTGAATGACAAGGCTGCTGGTGCAGCAGAAACACATCAGGAGATGGCAGCTTGCTTCAGTGGAAATGCAGAAAGATGTAATACTTGAGGAGACCTAGGGAAGGAGGGCAAGGCATGTACCACCAGCAGCACTCTGGGGAAAGGTTCTGGACAAAGGACCATCCTCCCATCTCTTTAGGATTATATGGTCGCTAAATTGAGCCATGCCAATGTGACATGCAGTTTCTGGGCAAAATGATGCTTTTTCTTTGTTATATTTTATTTGAAATGTCACTGGGGTGACCTTCAGGTGACCACTGAAAGCTGAGGCCACCTCATTCTGGAGCATCATGTAGTAAAGAGAGTCTTTCTCCTAAAGGCTGTGCAGTCTGGAAAGTGCCTTCCAACGCAATGGTGACATGGGCTGTATAACAGTGCCAAGTATCACTATTTTGAACTACAAGCTTATTGAGATGCATATATATATATATATATATATATATACATGAAAAATCGTTTTTGTCTTGGCTGTTCCACCTTTACCTCAGTATCTAACAAATATGAACAATTATTATTCATTAGAAAACCGAAAAAATACAAAGTGTAGTTGTAAGATCAACTATGACAACAACAAAACTCCCATTTCCCTGTATTACCTGTTGACATCTTCAGAGGAAAAAACTGGTCTAAAAATTTCTGACAGGTTTTGCACATTTGTCTCCTGGATTTAATCCCATCATAGAATCACTGAATTATTAATGGTTTGGGTTGGAAGGGATCTTAAAGTTCATTTAGTTCCAACCCTAGTACCATGGGCAGGGATTTCTTCCACTAGACCAGGCTGATCAGAGCCCCATCCAACCTGGCTTTGAACACTTCCAGGGATGGGGCATCCACAGCCTCTCTGGGCAACCTGTGCCAGTGCCTCACCATCTTCACAGGAAAGAAAGTCTTCCTAATACCTCAAGTAAACATTTTCAGTTTAAAGCCATTCCCCTTGTCCAATCACTCAAGGGCCTCTCCAGCTCTCTCATATCCTAATTCAGGAAAGACTATTATTTTTACTACAACTCTAGAGCAAGGCCCAGTGATAAGTTCCAATTGAAACAATTTTCACCATGATACAGAGGGGAAGGAGTCCACCTCTGGAATTAATGGCTTTCAGTCATTTTGGGTCAGATCCTCCTCATTGGAATTCCAAATCCAAACATCCAAGATACTGCAGAAGTAAAAAGGGATGAAATTCAGCCCCATGCAAAGAACTGAATTTTGAAAAGCAAGCTAATCCTCTGGTTATCAAGGGGCTGTGGAAATGTGAGCAGAGTCACAAAGCTTATATCATAAAATCTTTAGCACACAATATGCTATCTTATGGCCAAATAACTAGTAAGCAAGGTTTGGGAAGTTATCAGAACCAGTCAGCAGATGAGACGCAACAGAAAATACCTAAAAGAGGTGCCAAAAGGCTGTTTTGATGATCATGACAAAATTTCATATTATCTTGTCTTTGAAGGCTTGGATCTGAGGTCCCCCCTGAACAAGAACTAACTCTCCACCTCCAAAAATAATAGCATTTCCAAACAACGCAGAAATGCAGTCCAGGGGTCTCTCTTTGCATGTGGGCTGTCTTGCCGCAAAAACATGTAACACAGGGTGAGATTTGCAGTTGTTCGGAGGAATAATGTCCCACTGAAGCCAATGGTGGCACCATGGTAAACAACAGCCAAATCACAGATGATCCACCTGAAGTTATTTAGAATGATTAAACTATGAGGAAAAAATCCTCAAAACCTTGGCTGAGCCTGGTTCTGATCAAATCCCCATCATTACAAAGTTTTTCTGAGTTGAGTCCTAGAATTAAGTGACACAGTCGTACACCTGTACCAATTCAACAAGCTGTAAAAAATGCTCTCCAACACACTGGTCACTTGAAATGGATCCTCTATAGATAGTGCAGGAAGAGGAATAAACCAACAGGAGTAAAGCACAATCCTTGCCAAGGAGAGGTGAGTATACAAAAGAGGAACTCATGTATTCAGTTTACCTTTGGTGTGGGTGTGGGCGACTGGCCAAATGTGCTGGATGCATAGCCACAGAGAAACTACACGAAGCACAGGTAAAAAAAAACAAAACAAAACACAAAACAGAGACAGAGAAGAGCAAATAGTGAAAAGAAGGAATAACTGAAATGGGAGCCTGACATTTTTAGTCTTGGAAGTCCAGCTGCTTATATATCTCATGAACAAAATGCATTAATTCTTAGATTTTTGTATAACCCTCTCCTGGATTTTCTACTTCATCTTTATGTTCACTTCTCTGAGGGAACTGCCAGTGTTCAGCTCTTGCTTCTTGGAAACAAACTTTATACATTTTTTAACCTCACTATCTATCCAATTTCAGCCATTCCCACTCTTCTACCTCACACACCTCTGCTCTCAATATACACTGGTCGGGAAGATGTCAGGAACAAACCACAAAAAGCTGTAAAGACATCCCTCCCTTCCTCCCTAATTTTAATCCCCAAATCAGGTATTTTTGATAGAATTTAAACTTTTGCCAAGGGGAAAGCCACCCCACCCCCCCAGTTTCCCATTTGTTTTTCACTTTACAGGGTTCCGTCCTCCACTGCTCCTTCTACCTGTTCCTTGAACAAGCAGTGCTGCCAGACCATACCAGCTGATTCCACAGAGGAACAGTGTACAACTCCCACTTAATCCATAATTTCACCTGGCACCACTCAAAGCAATGTTCCTGTTCAGCAAACACATGCAGATAAACCCTCTCTGTGATGACCATGAATAAATGACACTTTACAGCCCCATGTGCTCCAGAAATGCCCAGTTCACCCCAGAGGTTTCATTGTGTACAGGTATTAGGTCTTTCAGGGACCAAACAGCTACTACAACATTCAAATATACAATCTCAGTTATCAAATTTCTCTGAGCTGTGGCTTTCTCAAGTTTCTGGAATATAAGGGCCCCATTTGAAAGACTGAATGTAAAGCAGATGTGGACTTACTTGTACCTGACTCACAAAATCCTACAAACTCATCAATAAGCTCCTGAGGACCAATGTTTGGGAAGTGTTGAGCAAAATGCCTCAGGATTTGATTTAGCCCTTAGCAGAACAGCCACTTGTCTCTCTTTAGGAGAAGATGTTACATTTGATTGTCCAAGCCTGAGTGTCTCTGGAAATTTCCTCCACACACTGCTTCACTGAAGCTTGGGGAAGGCATGCACAGCTCCAAGGCATTCCAAGGACACTTCACCACAGAGCTTTGCTACATGCAGTCAATTTCTGTGACCCAGGCTCACTTGCTCCTTCTTTTGGGGCACGTGTCCTAATAAAGGGGCTACAGACATTACTGAACGTTGGTGGAAAGCAATGGCAGAAGCATCTCAGCCCCATGTTGGATCCTGCTTGTCTGAGAATTTTTGTGTGGTGGTGTTCAGGGAATTAGTGCTCTCCAGGTTCACAGCGACACTGTGTACGGCTAGAGGAGCTTGCACACAATGTTGGCTCTTCTTCCAGTTCCATGACATCAGGCTAAAAATCTCTCATTCCAAAAAGAAACTCAGGCATCATTAAAGTATCAAAGCACAGAGACCACCACTTGGGACAGATTCTGAAGATGTCTAGTGGAACTATAAAAAAACCTCAAACAGTTTATGGTAAAAAAAAAAAAGGGGGATCCAATGCTTTCAGAGGTTTCAGTTCTCAGATCCTAGACAACATCCAGGCAGACATCTCAACTTTGCTATTAATATACTTCCAGCATATTTTAAAGATGCTTTGGTAGGGATCCCTGTGAGAAAGCTTGTGTGACTGTGTAAACCCTTTCATTGATGCCCCAGAGTGCATCTCTGCTCTGCCCAAAGAAGAAAGAAATCACTTCCAAGGTCAACTGCAAAGCTTACACCAAAAATAAAAAGCAGCAAGGAATAAGCAATTAAAAGCAAAGTAAGCGGCAGCACTGATGCTAAGGGAGTTAGCCTCTACTTTAACAGGAGTATCCACTTCTGAGGATAGCTCTGAACCCAACAGGAGTGTCATGCCAATTGGTAGCTTAATTAGTAATTGATAAATGTTCTCTTATTCCAAATGAAGTCAAAAGGATAATGACCATTAATTTCATCAGAGCAAAACTGAATGGCAGAAGTTTATGAACAAGGCTTGCAAAACAGCACGTAGCATACTCAAAGAAATGTCTTGGGAATGTAAATATTTCTTTCCCTTGGCAAGTAAAGGAATTCAGCACTTACAAACTGGTACTCCTGAAAGTCCCTAAGTCCCTTGGTCCATCAGTGGCATTGGCTGGCATTTGGAAATGGGACTCCGACTGCCAAAAAATGTGTTTGCTTTGAAAAATGTTATTCCCACACCCTCTGCAGTCCCATGACTTTTGCCTTGGGAAAGACTGGGGGATTTGGCCATAGTGACTGATCTGTATAGGCTTTCAGATTCTGTAAGACTGACATTTTAAAACACTTTCTACTTTAATCTTGGGAGCAAGGATGAGTGGAGAGATTTAGATGTTCAACTTCTTGAAGAAAATATCACACATTTGTGTTACTAAAGTGAAATGGTCACTAATCTCAGCATTTAAGCTGGTATCCCAGTAATAAATGTTCAAATGGGGTGGAAAGGGTTAAAGCAGTAACTGCCTTTCTCTGAAACTTCACGGCACACAGTCTTCTCTCACACTGAGCGTGGAGTAGACACATAACCTCCTGGAGAACTGGGATGTGGAAAGAGGAGCTTTGAAGTTCAGCTTTCATAACTGGTGTTCCCTCTCTCTGCTGTTGTAACAGTAAAATACAACTGTTCCCTTCAAGTCTTCTTGTGGTGCTTAAGGACCAGCAAGATTGTCCTTTTGTTCTACTCTGGTTGACAAGTATTTGGCTTTTACTTGGACTCATGGAAAAGTTTGGGTTTGAAGGGACCTTCAAGGTCATGTAGTTCCAACCCTCCTGCCATAGGCAGGGACACCTTCCAGTAGGCCAGACTGCTTGAACATTTGAACACTTTGAGGGATGGGGCATCCACAGCTTCTCTGGGCAACCTATACCAGTATCTCACCACCCTCACAGGTAAGAACTTCCTAACACCTAATCTAAACCTACTCTCTGTTAGTTTACCTCTCATTTTATTATACACACATCTGGATGACCTAACTGGAAGGCACAGTTACTTTTCTCTCAGATTTCTACAATCACAAACCTGATTGTTCCAATCCCTACACAAGTCTGAGGGGCCATGATAGCAAAAAAAATAGTATTTCATGAACCAAATGCAGTGAACCGGGGGCATGAATGTGGATGCACCCATGACACCGCATTAACACTTCCTGATGGTTGACTCTCACTAACAGGTTTGGAACACCCCAAGGAGCATTGGAGCAGTATGACTCTGCAAATCTTCCACCCTTTCCAGGAACACCCCTCCTCCTGAATAAAGACCTTCTCCCGCCTGCATTACCATTGCCACATCTGCTTGGAAGATCTGCTTGATGAATTTGTTTTTTGAGGAATGCACCAGCTGAATGATGTCTCCATGCAGCGTGTCCCTGTTTTTCTCCAAGAAACCTAGAGAAATAATGGGACAACACATAGATGACACAGTGCAACATGGTCAGCACGTGAGCTGCAAGCAGCTTCTGGGTTGTTGGATTACTGGATGTTCTTGGTGAGGTAATGGCAGTAATGAGTGGGCAGATAGAGAGAGACCATGAGAAGGAAGACAGAGGTGCATCTTCAGACTGGACTGAGGATGCAGTGGTGCAAAGCACTGCCATTCTGTCACAGGCACACATGAATGAAACAGCACCAAACTCTGCAGCTCATGGGCACAGCTGGAGGGTCAAGTCATTGCAGCCAGAAAAGGAAAACATTGACACGACCGTGGACTACCACCCTGCTCTGCTCCAACACAGCAGTGGCTTGTCTGCCCATGAATATCCCCTCACCCCCTGCAGTGCCCTAGAAGCTGCCCCATACCTTTGGTTTCGTAGTAAACAATTCCAGCAAAATGGTTAATGCCAAACTGGGTTTCGTAGTTATTCTTCGGAGGAATATAGTTGGTGTTAAGCTTGTGCTGAGAGTTCAGCTTGTGCAACATGGTGGCATCTGTACCCTGTACGTGCATGAAAAGAACTGACATTTAACCAAAGCTATTCCCATTGAAATAATTTTCCAGTCAATAGCACATTTCTTTCTTGACTTGGTGACAATGTGCATTTATGCTGAGAAGTGATATGTTGGAGAAGATATCTCAAGTGCAAAAATTACAGAAATTAATTAAATATCACCGATATGTAGTTCTGTATTCAAAATAATGCTCCAAAAGGAGTGTATTTAACATTATTTTCTCTTAAACATTGCCAATAGATGTTTTCGAGCCTCTTGCAGGCATATTTTCCCATCAGAAACACTTGTTTCTGTGACACTGATGGAAGAAAATATAAAAGAGCATTAAAAATTATAAATAGGCAGGCCACAGGTGAATGTGTGTTTGGGGCTGAGCAGATCTCACAGGCTGCCAGCATGCAAGTGCAAAGGGGATAAAATCAGGAGAGCCACTGGCAGCAAGGCTGAGTCCAAAACACACCTTGGGGAACTTGCTCTCCTCGTCAATGAGGGAGATGATGTTCATAGGCTTGATGGCAATCATGTCCAAGGCATCCTGGTTATCCGTGAACTCGATGTGCTGCCAGTTGATATTCTCCAAGTTGTACTCCTCCTGCTCTAGCTTGAAGACGTGGCGCACAAAGAACTGTTGCAGGTTTTCATTTGCAAAGTTAATGCAAAGCTGCTCAAAACTGTGGAGGGAAGGTGAAGAAAAGGCCTTTTTATATAGACCCTGGTTAATTTTTTCTACATCTCTCTTCATGCTTTAAGCAATACTCTCAGACCTTGTCAACCACTCAGTAAAGCTGCTGTTGGCTTAGAATTTCCTTATTGGTTCAGACAATCAGTTTTTTCCCAAAACAATGTTATGTGTGTGGTCTAAATCAGTTTAGAAACTGATTGATTAGCTCTGATAATTTCTCATATAGAAATAGGCTTGGTCCAACCAAGTCCATCTAGTTTACTTCAGGAGAGGTGAAAGGACTGCAAGACCTTGAGCTTGGGCTTGTGAAGGAGGATTAAGACCTGGTTCTCCTTTTGCAGGCTCCATACCTGTTCACAGTGAAGTTCTCAAAGCCAAAGATGTCAAGAAGGCCAATGGATCTCCTGATACTTTTGAGTTCCTGGGAAGGAGGTCTGTAAATTGCAGCATTGATCTTCTCCACGATCCACACAAAAAGTCGCCCATAAATTCCCTGCAACATCCCAAAGATGGGGCTCACTGAGACAGTTCAGCAGTTTGTCAGGCTAGTCTGTGTCACCACTTCACCCTTGATGGCACAGATTCTCCTAAAGCATGGCCAACAACCAGACAGTCCCTGAGGATGTGCTCACCAATATTTGTGCCAGACTCTTGGCATGGTTTAAAGCTTCAAGAACCATTATGTAGATCAAGGAAAACAGACCCGAAAGTCTAGCTAAAAGACAATTGAGAGCAAACCCCCAAATTTGGATAGTGCTACATTTTGGATCTTTGGGCTTGCTGTGAAGCCAGACAGTCCTTTCCTGGGTTTCCACACATTTCTCTCTACAGATCAGCAGAGCAGAGCATGTTACAGTGCAAGAACATCTTGTTCACTTGAACAATGTGCTCACTGAAACAGCGTAGCACTGGCTGAACAGTCTGATGATCTAATGACACAGATATTGCTGCTTCCGTAATTCCAGAACTTCGTGTTTTAAATTTTTGTTAATTTTTATTTTATAAGCTACAGCAGTGTGACCAAGAGGGGAGACTAATTCTAAGGCCCATCACCACTAGAGAAGACACTGCCAGGATTTGCAGACTAGTTAGCTTTCAAATCAGCTTGACCGACCAATTCCACACAGATAAAATGAGGACCCAAGTTGGTCAAGGCATGCCAATAATGCTTGTCTTGCAATTTTACATAGGGCTACAAACAGCACAGCAGAGATCCACACCTATCCCATCAACCTTCTTCACTCCAAAACCTCAAGATGTTCTAAGTTCTCTGATGGCTTCTGGACTGCTCTATTCCTGGCCATGTGTTGTTCAGCTGTATTTACTGCTGCTTATGTTCCCAAATCCTGAAATTCATGTGTGTGTGCTAGAGGTGTTGGTAGAGTTGCTCTGATTTACAGTAGCCGAGGATCTTTCTAGAAGCTGAGGTAAAGTAATTTCAGAATGCTGGGTCCTTCAGCAGGTCCCCTTTGAGTACAGACAATCTCCAATCCAGATGGCAAATCCCTTGCAGAGCAGGTTACATACATTGCTTTCACCCCAACTCTTTGTACATCCCAACTAGAACATGGTTTCAAGGGCATTTGCTGATCTGAGCTCACAAAGGCACAGTCTCAGACGGGGCAGGTTTCTTCAGCTTATCAAGAGAAGGCACAAGGAAATGCCCTGAGACTTACCTTTACAAAAGCGTCCCTCACATCCAGCGCTTGTTCCATGCTGAGAGGGGTGGAGACAGTTTCACCCCTGGTGATTATGGTCCGGCTGGTAAGGCAGTTCATCACGTCCTGAGGCTCAACCTGACAGAGACAACACCAAACACAGCTGCTCTACAGGGGAGGTACCTCAAATGAACACACGGGCATTTTCAGAGAGAAAAATTAACATTTTTATACTGTATTTTAATCTGGAAGGTGTTCTTGTGACTTAGCATGAGATGTTAACGAGGTGTGGGAGGACACGATGAGAAAGCAAAGCAAAGCCTGCAATGCTGTATGCTAGCAGCATGGGTTAAAGCTTTGCATCACCTGGACCCATTTTTGTACTTCATCAGGGAAATGTCCACTCTCTAAGTGGACAGAGAACTGTGGATCACACTCTGGGACAAGCAGTGCCTAAGGAGATGAGATGATGTTCCTGTTAGCTCTTCGGAAGGCCACTGAAGAATGCCCCAGTGACTGCATGGATGATTTCAGTGAGGGTCATCACACCTCACTCTTCAGATACACAGAACATATATGACATCTGTCTCAAGTATCATTATGAACTTTATCACTGAGGGAAACACCCTACTTTAGGGACTGAGGTATTCTGGATGCCATTTCTAGGACAATGCACTAGAACCACCAGAGGGTCTGTTCCTACCTGCTGGTATGAAGGGGAGCTCTGATAATCGGATCATGGAATCATAGGATATTTTGGGTTGGAAGGGACTTTTAAAGATCATCTAGTTCCAACCCCCAACAGTAGCAGTTTCTGCTAGACCAGGTTGCTCAAAGTCCCATCACACCCGGGTTTGAACATGCCCACAAGTGGTGCAGCCACAAAATCCCTGGGCAACCCGTTCCAGTGCCTCACCACCCTCAGTGAAGAATTTCTTAATATCTAATTTAAATCTGTCCTCTTTCAGTTTGAAACCATTCTGCCTTGTCTTGTCATTCCATGTCCTTGTCAAAAGTCCCACCCCCAGCTCTCTTGGAACCCCTCTAGGTACTGAAAGGGGCTCTAGCTGTCCCCAGACCCTTCTCTTCTCCAGGCTGAAACACTCCAGATCTCTCAGCCTCTCTCCATAGAAGAGGTGCTCCAGCCCTCTGAGTATCTTTGCAGCCTCCTCTGGCTACTCAGCCCAGATGGAGACATTCACCTTCAAGCTGCCAATGCAAGACACAATATGGCTTATCCAGGGCTCTTCAGCCTCCTAGAGCTAGTGGTGCAAGGGGAGGCTGGCTCAGACAAAGCTTTGCCACAATACTAAAAAGCTGGGATGGAGTCAGAAGGGGACCAGCAGCACTGCAGGGCCACTGACCTCCAGCAAAGTTGCCGCAGTGATGAGCGATGCTGACTGAACAACCTCACAGGCATCCAGGTTGTCATAGGTCCGAGCTGGGGAAAGAAAGGCAGAGGGAAAGCCATGAGCAGGGGATGTGTCTCTGCAGAAAGTGGATGGCGTGAGGGAAAGGGTCATTCTCCACTGTCTCTGTGTGATGTCCTGGCAAAATCTGGCCATCAGAAGGGAGAGAAAAGTTCACACATCTGCTGGAGTCCTGCTGCTGACTGCAAAGGACCTGTACTCTGCTCTGCCAGACCAGATAGTAAAGAATGTAGAAATGTTTTAGCATCTAAGTGCTTTAGGCTTCTGCCTTCTGAAGAGGCTTTTTAAATCACTATGTCATTTCTGACAGCAGAGCTGTTTGGTACATTTACAAAGGTATATCCAATCACACAGGCACCTGTCAAACACTCCATTAGTCTCTCTTTGTAAAACCTGAGTCCACTGAATAACCTCTGTCCATATTCGACCTCACAACACTCAGAAGTGTGGATGTCATTGAGCACACTGCAGCCTGGCAGCGCTCCTGTGGGCAGGTGGAATTATTCCTTATTCCTTGTCCTTAAAATGCCATAATAAGCACTGAGACCCTGGCATGGCACCATGGCAGGTGTTCTGGATACAGCTCTCCATCCCTAAGTTTGGCTGCCTGTCAGCAGGCAGAATAAAGAGCAGCAGTGCACTGGACCATGTATTTTGTCCTTTTACCTTCATACTGCAGGTTGCCCATGTGCAGGATGGCAGCCAGCAGCTTGGAGATCTCCCAGTTCTCGGTGTCGGTGAACATGAGGACCTTCATAGCGGAGCGGATATTGGCGTACTCCTTGCTATCATCTCTGCCATCACAGGTCGTGCAGTTACCCTGGGGAGGCAAACGGGGCACACACTGCATGGGGCAAAGCCAGGGAGCACCAGGGTATCACCCTAAGCTCTCAGGGCTTCCCCAGAACCAGCAAGGTTTTGTTTAAGGCATGATGCTGAACTTGTGGATCTGACTCTGCCCTTTGTCATATTCTATGACTCAGTGCTGAGCCTTGTGACCTACACTTACCCTGTTGTCCCCAGGTACCCCGTGTCTGACTGCCATCAGAAGAAGAGAGAAAGCTCTCTGAGATGGGCATAGAGAGCTGGAGGGTCCCACTGATCCAGTGAGAAAGCTGGGTCCCAGCCTTGCTGATGATGCACCAGCCTTAATTACACCTGCTTCTATCAGCTCCTCTGGATATCAACACTGGTATATAGGGAGTGGGGTTGGAGATTGCTGGCTTGGTCAGACAGTTGGAGCACACACAGCTCAGCCCCATATTCTGCTGAAAACATGCCATCCAGACAAGCACTTCTCTATACCTATCACTGCCTCAAGAGCAGCAGGTCTTATCTAATACCCTGGCTACTTCCAAACATGTGGCATGGGCACCATACACCATCCCATCCAAGCTTGTGTTCTACTTCACAGAAAGTGGGGAAATAGCCTGGTCTAGACACAGGGATTAAGGATTTCCACTAAGACTATGAGCCTTGTGGTGGTGAGACCAAGAGATTTGTCAAACCCTGTGGCAAAGGCTCAGGAAGGTCATAACCAGCAAAGCAGCTCTTGGCTGCAGAAGCACCTCTCTTTTCCTTCTCCCTTGCTAAGGACCTTTCACCACATCACCCCACCAAACCTCTGTTTCACTGCTCTCTCACCATCGCAAGGTAGTTGTAGTCTGTGGCTTTCCCAAGACCCAGCTTCTTCTTCTGCTCCACGGTCATTCCTCTCAGCATGCAGTAGAACACGTGGTAATTCCTCTCATCCTGGGCCTGCAGGAGAAGAGCAAGTGCCAGCTCTGTGAGGAGAACGGCACGGCAAAGGTCGGCTGCCCGCGCCTTGCAGGTGCTATCACCTTACCTGCCTGCACACCCGGGACTTCTCCAGCAGGTACTGCTCAATCTTTGCCCCCTCTATGGCTCCCCTTTTGTTGAAGTGGATGTCGATGTACTTCCCAAACCGGCTGGAATTGTCATTACGGATGGTCTTTGCGTTCCCAAAAGCTGCAAGAGTTATGGTGCTTTAGAGAGGGTCTGATGCAGGGAGGATGATGGATCTGGTCTCAGTGCGGGGGGGGGGAAAGTCAAAAGAGTGAGGCTGAGAGGGTTAAAAGCAGCCCCAAAGCCTTCCCTTCAGTTTGGCTGGATCAATTTCATCTCAGTGTGAGGAAACAAGATGTATATCAGATGACTTTCCTTGGAAATACAGAGAGGAGCACAGAGGAGGAAGCTTGGGAATGGGGTGACCTTATCCAGGAAGTAGGGCTAGGACAGCAGGATTTTGGCAGCAGCTGATGAAATTAGAGGAGAGTTGAGCAAGAGTGGCTGCAGTGTGAAAGGTGACACATTCAGAAAATGGCAGAGATGCTGGTGAGTGATTTAATGACTGAGAGAGAAATAAAAGGGAAAATGCTTCCAAAAGGGAAATACAGACAATTAAACCAACCTCCAGCAGGAGACTTCTCTCTGCAAGCAGACTGTGCAGAGAAAGGTACCCGTGTCCACCTTCTGTTGGGTGTGGATGAGTGCCCTAAGCCAGTACACCCTGCAATTTCTGCTCCAGGATTTCTGGCAGGTGATGGACAAGCACTTGAATTACAGAGCCTCTGTTTCCTCAATCTCAGTAGTGCCCAAGTGCATATTCAATAGTGCCCTGTGTGCTTGTCACACTTCTATTGGCTCCTAGAGGGTAATTCACCAAGCAGAGGAGGTAAAAATCAGAATGGTTTGGGTTGGAAGGGATCTTCAAGATCATCTAGTTCCAATCCCTCCACCAAGGGCAGGGGCACTTCCCACTAGATCAGGCTGATCAAACCCCTATCTTTAGAGAACAACCCCAACGTTACTCTTCAAAGAAAATGCAGTTTTTCTGCATAAGCATAAAAGGTACATCTGGCATCATTTTGGGTCAAGAGGGTTAGATAACCTATTTAATTTACAGATATCCAATTAAAACAGCGGGGTTGATCACAGTAACAGCCTGCCAAAGAACCTATTAAGGCCACAAGCTGATTCTCATTGTCTGGCTCTTTCTTGGACTCCTCTATTTCTTCTTCTGCATTCTGCTGCCATTCACTGGTCTTGGAAGGAAAAGGTGGGGTTTGCTATTGTATACAGCCAGCACAAAGTGCTGTGAAGCTCAGGTCCTATTAAACTGATGTTTTATGGAGCCATCTAAGAATAGGAATAGGATTCTTATTCCTTAGAACCATTCTTAAGAATAGGAATAGGATTTTTGCAACTATGGCCAAAAAAAGCAAATAATTAGTTAGCTGAATGCAGCACTGATGGGATACTGAAGCTCTGCATGCAGTCCAGCACTGGAGGATGTGGTGAGATTTTTCAAAAGAGCAAAAAAGTATTGAACAGCACTTTTACATACTACACACAGAATTAGGTAAAATTCAGGGTTTTGTATGGATTTTCTGGGAGGAAAAAAGTACTGTTTTATATGGAAATCCACTTTTTTCCCCCAAATTTTAAAGTAACAAAATAGTTGAAAAAATAATACAGGTCAGCTGAAATGCTTTGCTTTCAACAATAGTTGTCAAAAATATTAAAGGAAACATTGAGAGCTTAGAGAATATTAGTCTTGTGAAAAATAAATTCAGATGGAAAGAATCTGAATGCATTGTTTAGCAAAAGTGTACTTCAAAAGAAGTTTTGTCACTTTTTTGGAAACTCAAAGTGTGACATAAGTGTTTTACATTTGGTTATATTTTATGGTTCCTGAATCTGTTTCTTATTTTTTTCCAGCAAAAGAATTCTTTGTTATCTGAGGCCTCACCTTCCAAGATGGGATTTGCCTCCAGGACCTGCTGCTCAATCCAGGAGTGCTGACCACTGATTGCTGCCAGGAACTGCAGAATCAGTTTTGTGCTTTCTGTCTTCCCTGCTCCAGATTCTCCACTGCAAAGACAAAGGACTGGAGGTCAGTGAGAGCCATGCTGCATCCCTGCCAATGTCCCTCTGTCTCCAAAGGAACTTCTGTCTCTTTGTCTCTTCTGCTAGCATAGGCAGGATGAGACCATTAAGGATGGGTTTCCAGCATCCCAAGGATGATCAAAGCTGGTTGTTGGACAAATGATAGGACATGGTATCAGATAGCTCCAGTCAAGATCCAGATTTGCTCCATGTTCCATTTGGCCCAAACTGTTCCTTGAGTTTGGGTACCCCCAGCAAATGCCATCATTCAACCAGCACTAAGAAGGTTGTGAAGTACTTTCAGTCAGTGCTTTTCTAGGTATGATCACCAGACCATGACCCTGTGGTCCAGGATCTACCTGTTCCCATGGGACATCTTCATCACCAGTCTTGAGCTGTGATAAGGCAGACTGTGAAATACAGCCTTTTACCAGGAGGGACTTCCACAGGTCTCCTAGGCTTGTTCTAACAAGGGTAGGGGAGAGAGGAGAAGCTTATGGGGCAGAAAGCCAGAGCTATTCCTCAAACTTTTCTCTGCACTGAAAGATAACCTCAGTTATCTTATGAAAGGGCTGGGTAGAAATATTTGGGTGAGTCTATGACGTGTCTGATACATGGGGTAGCCAAAATAAGTGACCAAAATAGACCTTCCTGACATTGAGTATCTAGCCTTGGCCTCATGGGCAAATAGTTTCAATTTTCAGGTCACTGTCACACTGCATTGACTCTCCTATAGGGCCCTACATGATGCTTTTTTAGACCAGCAAAATAAGCCTTACTGAATGGCCTTTTCAGACTCCTGTATCTGAAATACTGCACACGGGATGTTCCAGAGTTATGGCTTTTCATTCAGTGAAACTTAGGGAAGGCATGCCTTGGGGAAAAGGGTGCCTTCAAACGAAAAAGACTGTGGATTCTGAATTTATAGGATCATCATCTGGAGGGCTGAGGACATCAAATCTGGCTTTGGGACAGATACTGGAGGGAACTATAGGCATAACTGGGATCAGGCACTCCTTGGTGCCCAAGGTTGATCGGTCCAGAGCAGAGCCATGCATGGAGACACCATTCAGGAGCGTGAATGACCACAGGTCCAGTGACCAAGCTTGTCCCTGACCCTCCCTTGTGCAGAAAGTATCCATGTTTGCGTTTTTGATGTCTGTAGGAGTAATGAGCTTAAATTGAAAAGTGGAGGTTAAAAATGAATATGAGATCTATTGAGTTGCAAGGGTAAAATACCAAAGTATTGATAAAGCACCTCTACAAGGAACAGACTGACTGCAAACAGAGACCTCCTCTGCACTGGGAATATGTGGATGGAAGATCTAATCGGTCATTCAGGCTGTTCCAAATCAAGCATGTTGCATCTGCTCAGCATCTGCTTTCAGGATATGGCCCATTTGGAAACTCAGCAACTCACCTTATGATACAGCACTGGTCCTTGTTGTTGCGCTGCATGTTGAAGTAGCAGTTGTCAGCAATTGCGAAGATGTGTGGTGGCATCTCACCAATCTTTTTGTTGGTGTAGAGGCGTATCTGCTCGGGTGAGTAGATGGGTAGGAGCTGGTAGGGGTTTACTGCCACCAGTATTGAACCAGTGTATGTCTGGGGGAGAAGCACATGAGGGTTTATGGGGACAGTGAGGTGTAGCTGAGAGATTTTAGCAGCTTGGGTGGGATGTGGATGGAGGCCAGAAAAATCAAGGCTTTTTAAAAGCTGGATGAAAGATGATGCTCAAGTCAGAGATGCTTGCAGGGAGAGCCAGGGGTAAAATGGGAACAGAAGTCCCAAAGTACCTAAATAGGTTCATATTCAGCCTTGCTCATGCACAGCATGGTTTCAAGCCTTAATTCATATTTTGTATGCTCTCGGTTAAGATTCAGACTCTTAAGAGAAGTTCATTATTTGCAAAAATATCACCAGAGCCAGCATATATTCATACATTTCTACTGCATTGCACATACAATGAGAAACCATAGGTGAAAGAAACCTGACAACCACTCCCATATCTCAAGGCAGGACCAGTTGGACCTAAACCATTCTGACAGATGACTGTCTAACCTGTTTTTATCAATCCACAGCAGCTGCTAAACTTCCCTCTGCAATGCATTCTTCTCTACCATCTCTGCCTAACCAAATGTCTCCATACTTCAGTTTAAACTGGGTCCTGTGCAGATGGATATTGCCCACAAAGTCCTGACATATCCCTTCTCATCTATTTCTGAAATTTTGTAAATGGCCTTTGGTCCAGCTGTCCTGGGCCTTGGGTAGCAAACTCCTCTGTAGTATCTTGTTCTTTCATTTCTGCCCTTCCAGAAGCTGTTTCTCTCAAGCCTCTCATCAAAGGACTCATGAACTTTGTTATCTTGCTCAGATGAAGTGCTGAGGTTAGGAGGTTTGGCCACATCCCAACTTCAAGGCAGAGAATAAGGATCTCCTTCCACTGTTTCATCTGTTTAAAAGTCAGTGTCTAGAGGAGGTGAGTCAATGGGCCTCTACCTTGGGTTAGCCGAGGGGCATGAGATGAAGGCTACTTTCACTCTGTGACTTCAAAGAATTCAAGTCACTTTCTCTAGGTTAATTTTTAGCAACTGAAGTTACAAGATTAATCTTAGCTTTCCTTCTTGCTGGAACCAGCTGTAAAAGTTCCCCCACTACTGCATATCTTTTTTCAGGAAACAAAATAAGCAACTTCAACATTCATATAATCCTTATGAGTTTTCATCTGCATGGCCTAAACCCAGTAAGGCTTCGGCACAAAGCAGCAAAGTGGCACAGCCAAGGATGCTTGTGAGGGAGAAGAAATAATTTGCCACCATCTGTCCAAAACTTGCCACCAGTTCAGGCTTCCTGAAGGCAGCCAGTAGGTGGCAATTGTGTCCCATCGTAGGGAGGATGAAAGCCATTAGGGGTTCCTCACCTTCTACTCTCATGGCCAACACAAGAGAGCAACTTTCAGTTCAGTCCCATATGAGGTTTGACTTTACAGTGCTAACTGAGAAAGGACACAATACTCTTCTCTGTAACAGGGGATTATGTGCCAGTAGGGGAAAAAAGCTCTTTGAGCTTCAGAACAATGTTGTCACAACTCCAAAGGGTAGAAATTGGCTGTGAAATCATGTAGACTGGATTTTAGAAAAAGAAGGCATTGAAAAAAGGGAGCAGAGACATCCCTCCAGAGAAGCCTTCAAAGGGGACAGAACAGGTAACCCCAGTGCTCAGAGGAGGAGGGAACTCAATTTCTGAATTGCATTATGACAGCAAGATCCCTAATGAAGACTCCTTTGAGTCTTCATTATTTCATTAATTTCCTCTTTACAATTTATCACCAGGGGACATTTTTAGGGACATTTTTAGGAACATTAATTTTAGGGACATTTTTAATCTTCCTTGAGCTTTTTAAAAAAAAAATGTAACTCCTTGCAGAGGTCTCTGAAATCCCAGCATTTCAGTCAGACTGGTCTGCCCTGCCACAAATGTAAACAGAGAGGCTTTTAAAGGTGTT
Source organism: Molothrus ater (assembly GCF_012460135.2). Classification (NCBI taxonomy): domain Eukaryota; kingdom Metazoa; phylum Chordata; class Aves; order Passeriformes; family Icteridae; genus Molothrus; species Molothrus ater. Next base: position 86,358,777 of record NC_050479.2, read on the forward strand.
AACCATTAGGTATTCTTTCTGGATGCTCCCACTGACCCTTCCCTTGTGATCCACAAAACCCTTTGTCAGCATGAACTCTTGTACTATTGCTTGTTTTTGTAGCTCATTCCTAGTTGATAAATAATCACAATTTGCCCAATTCTCACAGCTGACAGAAGGCAAAACTTTGTTCACTCTGTTGATCAGGGGCCAAAGGCCACTTCCAAGGAAATAGTAGCTTACTGGTTTCTATTGCTGGGTGATGTCAAAGCCCTTTTCTATTGGAAAAATAAAGCTTTACTGAGAGCAGGGACTCTGCCGAGCTGACCACAGGAACTGCATCTCACAGCAAATTCATTACTGCCTGCATGACCTACATTTTAATTAGCCCCAAACAAATCCTTTCTGAGCCTGCTTCCCTCGCTACCCAGAACTCCATGGCTGACTCCATCTGGATTGTTATGGGGTTAAAGCTCTACCAAACATTACTGCCATTTGGCAGCCCTTAGAGAGCAGCAGCAGGCACTGGTTTCATGTCTAGATAAAGAGATTTAACCTTACTCACAAGTCAAAACTCCCCACCAGACTCTCTTGCTATTCAGTGTAGTTTCTCTTGATGTGTTCAAGCCAAACTAAGGGCAAGGAGCCCTTGTTGAAGTTTTTCATATTTTGCTGCAGACATTTCTTCCCTTCAAGTTAAGGTCATTACTGAGAAGAACTTAAAGCTTTAACCACATTCACAGGTTGGGAGCTTTCCATCTCTGTGTCACAACTTCACCATGTGGGTCAAGCTCTGCACCAAAGCAGATGGATGCTCTCCATGCATTTATGAAGCAGCAGCAATGGTGGTGCAAAGTAAATGGTGAACAGAAAAAGGTGATCCAGTGGAAGGCATGACAGCAATTGCAAATGACATTGCCAAGAGTCATACTTACCCTCCCACCGCAGTTTGTCTTATGAATAAAATGTGAGGGAGAAGAAAAAGGGAAATTATATTTTATTAGAGCAGAACTACATCCTCCACAAAGCTAAGGACACAAGGAAACAAGAGGAACTGCAGTCCCATTGGAAAAGTAATCATTTACTCAGCAGGCTCAGAAATCCTTTCAAGCAGTGAAACTTCACTGTCTTTAAGACAGTGCTAATTATACCATAGAAAAAAACCCACCTCTGTCTTTAAGACAGTGTTAATTATACCACAGAAAAAAAAACCACCTCAGTGGGCTGGGTATCCCCTGCACACATGGCATCCATATGGTACCTTGGCTTTGCAAAACTGTCATCAATATTTACCACATCCGACACAAATCTACTCCTCCTAGTGCCATCACTCCTAATAGCTGAGATCTAAGGTCGGGCTCCTGAGCCTCCAACTACACACCTGTAGACAGAAGTGGTGTGCATACCTCTCTATCAAGCTATGCACTCTCTGTCATTTTGAGAGTGTAATTCTGATTTTGAGATGGCTCTAATTGCTGTGCTGTGCCCAGTTCCTGGGTTGGCACTCCAAAGCCATTAGTGATGTGGAGCAATCAAGACACGGTAATCTGGAACCTCTGTGATGCAAATGTCCTTGTGGGATGTGGCCATCCCTTAGGCAGGAACTCTGTAGGACACACTGCACTGCACTGTCACCATCGGACCAGAAGAACTTGTAGAGAAACTGATGTGGCTATTTTGTCACTTCAGCCCAAATCACCACCCACACTCACCTCCAGGCTGAAAGCTGCCCTTTACATCAGCCCTTATTAGGATGATGTTGCCAAACAACACTTTGCACAGTGCTTGTTTGTGTTCCTAATCTTCCTGGATGCCTGTGCATAGCTTGGCAAGGGAGCTCAGAGACAGAGCTTTTTCGAAGGAGCTTGGTGTATTCACAGGCAATCTGATGATACTGTACACACAGACTTCTATCCAAGGACCTCAGGTCACTTGGAGAGGCAACAGGCACTTGCTGGATAATACAGACACCCGAAAAGAGACACATGGATGCCACTGAAAAATACCCAACACCATCCAAACTTTCTCAGAGAGAGTGGCAGAAATACACTTTGTGCCATTTCAGGGTGCCCAGAAGCAGGGGAAAAATGGGCAATGCTCAATAGGTAAATTCAAGTTCCTTGAATGAGCCAATCAGCTACAAATTATTGGCCATCTGTACTTCTTGGGTGGCATTCAGGTTGTTTGAATTCAGTTATTCACGTGAGTACTGCACCTAACCTTGAAGACAGATGCGCTGTGAGCTGGGGGAGGTTGGACTGTAGACCTCCAGCCTAAAATTTTCTTCCAACATAAACTCCTCTATGATATCCAAACTCCAGTCAGCTCTAAAGCATCTGAGATGCACTTCTGTTTGCATGACTGAAAGGCAGTCTTGTCTCTGCTGGCTCTACTGACACCTCTGGTGACTGCCATGGATGCCCATGGAGACACCACCTCAAGTATGAATTTGGGCTATTAACTTGCTAATTTATCATTATAAATGGCAAGAAAATTTGATTACAAAGGGAGAAACCTAGTTCATCTAATGTGGGAATAATTTTCTGATTATACTATTTTTGTCTAAACTGACTATAGGGCCTTAGGCATCATGCACAACAAATGAAGTGTCTGAGGGAGAGATGCATTTGGAGGTCTCTGTTCTCCCCCAGGCTTTGGGGAATTATGGATGCCTTTTCAGCACCCATGTCCCCTTCCTCCAGGATTGTACTCCATCTCTGAAAGAAGAGATGGATCTCTCCCAGAGAGGGGCAAGAAGCTGTCAACATATTAACAGCCTGTGCAGCAGAGTGGTGTCTGCTCCATCACTGCCCAGCCCTAATCCAAAATCATCCGATCAAAAAGCACTGGACATCAAGCAGTGATGAACAAACAGACTTGACAAATAAAATCCCACCTATACTCTGTGAGCTTATTTTATCCGTGAAGTCTGACTGTCTTGCAATTCCCTCCAGTCCAAAAATCTAGTAGTCTCTAGAGCCTTTTAAAAATCAAATGACCAGGAGGCTTTGAAAAGGTCTTCAAAGGCACAGCAAGTATTTACCTGAACATCTGAAAACTGTAGGATTTAAGAGTAATACCAAATTTTCCATATTTGCAGAGGCTGTTTGAGTACATTATCTAGCAGCAAACACATGTGCACTCTGAATTTCTGTCTGAAGAGTTTGCAGAAAACTACACAGCATAGAGAACACTGATAAAGTTAGCACAGAGACTTGAATGCTGACTCCTGTCCTGCTGGGGAGGTGGCCTTTGCGATGCTGTCACACAGAAGAGAGATGCAGCCCTCACTGGCTCCCTGTAAACCCCTCAATCTGTGAATGTCTGTTTGGATTGGCAAGGCTGCACTGGGTCCACTGGGCATGACATGACTGAGGTGACCTAAGGAAGGACACTGCTATCCTCAGAGATCAACTGCCAGGATCTCAGGCAGCCCAGGGCTAATAAGCCACGAACACAGACTGGAAAGGTTTTTTAGAGCTGTTCTGGAAGTTGCTTACTTCTTTATTCCCAGTTATTTCATGCATGCCTCTCATCATCCTTTCTCCACCCCTTCCACCTCCAGCAATAGTTGTCTTCAGCCCATAGGGTTAAATAAATTAATAGTCCAGGGCAAAAGGGCAGAAGGGTCACATTCAGCACATAGTTTACACCTCTACAGAAGTTTTTGCTTTAGGATGACTACAGTATGCTCATGGCCCGGGTTGAACTGGTTACTCTGTGTGCAGAAAGCTAATGCACATGCCCAAAACTTCTACAGGGGCAGGACAGCAAGGTGGTGTTGACTTTACCCATCACCTAACTCATGGGGTCTTTCACTGGGGCATCTAGAAGCTCTGCAATGTCCTCCAAAGTCAGAAGCCCTTCACCACCAAGGACAAGGTGAAGGTAGAAACCCAGATGCTCAGTTCAGTCAGGGCTCCCCCGACATGGGTTCTCCAGAGCTAAGGAGAGCAGGGGGTGGAGTGCAGAAGCAGAGGTAAGGTGAGGTGGACACTCACATAGATGAGGTGCTCCCGATAGCGAATCAGCAGGTTCCTGAGAATTCCTGCCTCGTTCAGGTCCCCCAGGCGGATCATGTCCTCCACTCCATGGATGGAGGTGGGGTGCATGGGTTTGATGTGGCTGGCATTCTGTGGGGAAATCCAGTGCTCCTGGGAAAAGAGCAAGGCCACAGAAAGGTAAGTCAAATGAGAGACCATTTGGATGAAAGACACAAACAGCCCACCCCAAAGAGAAGGATCAGACAGAAGGACATACACAAGAGATCATTGGCACATGTGCCACAGCTTCTATTCCTGGGGCAAGGCAGTGATGAATTTGAAAGATTTGTAACAGAAGAAGGAAAACATATTTTTATTGGAGTTTTATTGGAGCAAGAAGAGACAGGAGACACAAGCCATCCTGGCAGGAGCCTCCTGCAGGGCAACATGGTCATCCAGAACATCAGGGGAGTCTATAACAAATAGCACATTTGTATCCCCCTTCACAGCTGCATTTTCACATCACTGGTTAACCCTCTACCACAAAATACTGTTGAGCAGAAAGAAGATGATTTAGAAAAGGAGAAGGGGATGGTGAAGTCATACTTTTATTGGCAGTGTTATTTGGACTCAGCACTTCTAAGGGCTTCCAATGCCACTGCATATTGCCCACAAGGACCTTGCCAAACCAAATCTCTATTACCCTTGAAGGGAGTGAGAGCATTTAGAATTACCTCAGCAAGAAAAAAAAAGAAGCACAGAGAACACCTTGATACAGACCTTACTCTAAAATAGCCACCACTGCACAAAAACAGAGGTGGGAAATTGAAGGAGAACCAGTGTTTTGGCACATCAGGTATTGTAGGAGGTCAGGAAGGACTGGATAACAATAGAGGAACCTCAGGTGTAGGTGGGTTTGCTAAAAAAACTACCTAAATGTATTTTGGGGGCTTCTGCTATCATTGTTCTCAAGAAGGTTCTCAATTTTGCACTCCCAGTACAGCCAAGAAAACAGGGACACAACATTGTCTTGTCTTTACAAATAGAAAACTATGGCCCAGTTGATTCCCAAGGACATACAGGAAGGCCATAACAAAGTTGATTATCATGGCCCTGGGACCCCTGGCCTAGCAAGGCCATAGAGCTGAAGAAAGGACATCATAAGCCTTTTTACGTACATTGCCTTCATCATCCACGACCTGGATCTGTCCGGAGTCACACAGCTTAACCACCGCTCCAATGGGAACGTCGAATTCCCGTCCGGTTTTGAGGTCCATCCACACATAATCCCCCTAGAACCAAAGACAGCAGTTACACTCAGTGCTGCAGAGAGTTCAGCATCCCTTGGGATACAAGCAGTTGACGTTTTGTAGCCAAGTCATTAGCACAAGTCAAATGACTTCCCTGGCAAACCACAAACCACCCCTTTCCACAGAGGCTCAGGACAGCAGATGCTTTGCATGTGGCACTTGGGGATGTGGTTTAGTGGTGAACACACTGCTGCTGGGTAAATGGTTGGACTCAAAGATCTTACAAATCTTTTCCAACCTTAATGATTCCATGAATCTGTGAAATCCCCTGCAAGGTGCCAGCAGCAGAGCATGGTCCACACAGCATATGGACCTAACTCTGTGCTGTCCCACTGCCCTAACTCTCTGCTTCTCAAGCTCATGATTGGTTGCTGGTCACAGAATGGTTATAGAACAGTGATCCAGGCAGAAAAACCTTCCCAGGTAGAGGTTTCCCTCTGTGTAATGTACAAACTTAGGAAGTCACATTTAGAAGATGGTTCTGAGCTCTGCTAAGCCTTATCTGGAGGGTTGTGGCACCTTTCTTCCTTGCAGAGAACCACTATCAAATATTCCTTGGAGACTGCTGAAAAGGGAATGACTAAAGATGGGTTAAGAACATAAACAGAGAGGCAGATATTTGCCCTTCTTCAGGAGTTCTCACAGCTACAGCAATGTGTAGGTGGCCTGTTTGTATTTAATACTTCTCAGTGGATTTTATCTGCTGTGAGCACTTTCACTTGAGTCCTGAAGCTGTGCAAAGTTTTAGCATCCATAATCCCAAAAGGCTGTGTCTTTTTACATGTTTCAAATGTTTTACCTCTTTCATTTCAGACCTCTGTGTTTTCATTTTGAAAGACACAGCATGCAGTTGACCCCTACCCATTCACTTCATGTCACTACTGATCCTATACACCTCTGTCAGTCCTGCTGGGCAGGGACTATCTGCTAATCAGCTCTGTGGATATTAAATTACTCAAATGCAAAAAAGCTTTTAAAGAAGCTGTTTTCCTCAATACAAAAGCAAACTCCAAAATAACTCCAAACTAAAGCCCCAAGCAGGACCCATGCTGGAACAAAGCAGAATTATTTCCCACCCTTTTTTGCAAGATGAAAGGGTATTAAAATGGGGAGCAATCTAGTTGTCAGGTGAGTTTCTTCATGCACCTGAGATTAATGCTGTGGACTTGTAGCCCCAGCTAACACCACATTCTTGGGGACCAGCTCCACTTGCACCTATTAAACATGATGCAAATGTGGTATCTACCTTTTGAAGTCCTGAAAAACTGCTGGGAGAGGGAGAAGGGAAAACTAGGATGTATCACTTTGCATGTGCTCTGATATAACCCCCTTCCTGAGTATTCACTATCAACCATTTCTGTGGACAGAGCAGATTTATAAATTTGGTTTGGCCCAATAGCTGCTAAACAATGTTCGTCTCTGTGCTGGGCAGGGGCAACTGGAGATGTCACCATCCAAGTCATCCATTAAGACTTCCAAGAGACACAAACCTGTGAGTACCACCAGGATGTAAGGTTACACTCAGGGATCCACACATGAAGAAACTACACACCAGGAATTGTCAACCATTCTGTGGCAGACTTTACCCTTGGCAGCTGCTTGCTAGGTTTCCACTAGGATATCAACAAAGTCAAACTGCTTTCATGGAGCTCAGGATCCAGTCCTCAGCTTGGGTTTTCATTTCCTCAGAGGGTTGTGCTACAGCTCTAAGTATCTTTATCCAGCTCATAAAAATATAGTATTAATACATTTTTCTCATTAACTGTTTTATCCTTACATGTCATAACTTAGTTAAAAAGGCAAAAAAAATCACAACTAATGAAAGCAGTGTCAGGAACAGATACATTATAAATCCAATTATATTAATATCTACTTTTTAGCTCCTTTGATCCAAGACTCTCAAAGCATTTCAGAACATTCAGCACTGTTATCCTCTCTGCATCACTGGGCAAATTCATGCACACAGTGGGTAACCTGATCAAGGTGTCAGCAAGAGATGAGCCACGTTGCTCAGTTCCTGCTCAGCAGAAAACGTTTCCAACACCTTAGCAGCTCTGTAAAAATTGCACTTGATCAAAAATACAAGAATTGTAATGCCGTTTTAAAAAAAAAAAAATCTCTAATATTGAATAGCTGTAAAAGCAGCCTGCTTCATATGGTGTATTACCACACAGCTGAGATAAAAGGCAGTCTGCCCTCCCAAAGGTAAATTGATACTCTGCTACCACTAAGACAACTTCTGTGCTTTGTCTGCCTAATGCACAGAGTGCTCATCCCCTCAAACTGCTCTTTTTAAACCCATTAAAGTGCAGTTCTTAATACTGGTGAAAAAAGTCTTATGGGATGGGCTAAGTTGGTAAGCTCAGGAAGGTCAAGGGAGTTATAAAGTAACATCACTTATTAAGAGTGCCAACCCATTTCCTTTCCTGACTTCAATCAATTTCATATAAACCCCATGGAAGTCAGTTACATTCCTTCTGCTGAAGCAATCACCCTCGGATCAGCCCCAAACCCAGCAGATGTATTGGGGATTTCAGGGCAAATCAGGGTGATTCATGCATTTACCAGCTGTGGCTTGTAAGTTGCATAACCTGCCTCGTGCTCACACTGATGCAGTTTATTTCCCAAAATACATGACAGAGTACTGGAGAAGTGAGAATGCCACCAGACCCTTTACGGTATCAACCTGGTCTGCCTCTTCCTCCTCAATGCAACCAGTGGCTTTTAATACCCTTCCAAACTAGAAAAATCTTCCAAATTGCTCTGGGGCAGACCCTCAGGACCTCACAAACAGGGCAGTGACAACCAAACAGTGTTGCAAGAGGAGGAAACACCACGCAAGGATCCACACAATTCACAGAGAGGATCTTTAGGAGGAGCTTCCAAATGTGAAGAGCAAGAAGGTTGCACTGCAGGGGAGCTACAGTGCTTAGTGGGGGGGACAAAGGAGGAAGGTGAGAGAAGCTGGCGTAAGCAGTACAAGGATCCCATCAACAGCAAGACAGATTTCAAAGCAGCCTGAAAGTTTCCAGCCATGCTCAGGGCTTGGGAACCCCTCTCTTACCGCTAACATGGTCGTGGGCTTCAGGACCTGGTTGACATTGCGAAGCAGTGTCCATCTGCCCTGGTCTCTCTCCTGATCTTCCACCACCTCAGGGCATGGCTGCACGAAAACGACTTTCTTCTTCTTCAGCATCTCCAAAACTTTGCGGTGGTATTTGTCCCTCTCCCTGCTTTCTACGTGTACTCCACCATGAATGCCCGAATGCGGTGGCTGGTTTGCGCTAGCCCTGGGGCGCGACCATGCCTGCTGCTCACAGGACACCCTCTGACCTGATTCACAATATGGCTCTTGGTAAAGGTCTTCTCCTAGCAGGAAAATTTCCACGCACCAGCCATGGTCCTCCCCTGGCCAGCTGACATGCTCACTGTATGTGACCAGCCCTGTGGGAATCTCAAAGCAAACTGTACAACTCTGCTTCTCTTCACTTAAATTCTTCCAGTCTCTCCAGCAAGGGCTGATTCTCGGTCAAGAATCTGAAGGACACTGCAACTACCCGTTCAGGAAAAACAACTGCAGGATTAACAGGAAACTTCTTCATTTCCTCAGGACTCCTCTCCGTTACCTTCCTTTCTTAGTGAAATAACCGTCTGCCAGCTTGAGGACTTTCAGCACAGGAACACTCTGGGATACTTATTAATCCACAAATGCAGTCAGTCCCCATGCAACACATGGCATTTAATTAACCTAATACCTTTACATACCAAATTAACCAAAGCGCAGTGGGAACTCAAAACCAGAGGCCATCTGCATTTTCTTTAAACTGATCGCCTTGAGTAGATCCATAGCAACTGAATTTTAAATAATTGAGTGGAAGGTGTTCAGCGCAGCACAGCCTCCGTGCCTATAGGTGAGAGGAGAGCCTGTGCTGTGGATGAAAATGGGCTCAATACAAGGAGCACAGAGGTAATGAGGTTGCACAGACTCTACACCTGCCAGCTGCACATACCCATTTCTGCAATCACTCCTTCTCTATAATGAGGACTGTTGGAGTAAGGACTAATCAGGACCACTGGCCAAACCAGAAGAGCACAAGGCATTTTACAGTCACCTTAGATTTGCTTTTTTCTTGTCCTGTATTAGATACACTTGAAATTTCTCATTTTCATCTAAGACAGGCTTTTCTGGTCATTTGGAGAATTTCAGACCACTATAGCTTGGCCCCAGTTTCATTCATTACAATTTTGAGTCTAAAGCAGTGCTATTTATAGAGACCAGAGCAACTAGATAAAACAGTGCAGCTGCTAAGACATTCTCATTTACCACTGTTTTAATGCAAAGCTCTACTAATGCCTTGATTCCATGGGGTTTTGAATCCATTTGTCCAAGAAGAGCAGGGCATGGGGACATGGTTTATTGGTAGCTCTGGCAGCGTAAGGTTAATGGTTGGATTCGATGACCTTAGATGTCTTTTCCAACCTTAATGATTCTGTGATTTTATATGCAAAGGACGGCTTCACAGGTACCCTTCATGGGACACAGTCTCCGATGACAACAGCAGATGATGGGTACATTAAACGCAGAATGAGCTAGTTCTGCTCAGCCATGAGCAGCAGTGACAACAGCGAGGCAACCCTTGCCCAAAGGGTAGGCAACCTTGAAGGTTTAAGCTGTATTACAAAGCCCTGGAACAATAAGGTTTGTAATCCTTGTAGCTGTGCTGGGAAATTAAGGAAGATATCATATCTCACAGATAAGAAGCCAGGTGAAGATTAATTAGATGGATGTCCACCAAAGAAGCAAGTAAAAATGTACATGAGGCATGATAGTAATGCAGGGAGAAGGGGACAGAGTGAATGCAGCAATCCCAGGGGAGATGTCTACCTCCAGCACGACCTGAAAACACAGTGCTGTAAATGACTGCAGCTCTGCTCCCCTAGAAAGTGGAAGATAGATGTCAATTTAAAGCTGAAAAACAATGAGAGAATCCATGTGGAAGGAAAGACTGATTAAATATGTATAAAGGGACCCACAGGACAGGATCATCGGATTTGAGGAGGGGTCCTACAGAGGCTCTTTATTCACCAGAATACCTCTTCTCACTGCTGTGCCACAGAAACTGGAGCAGTGTGGGAACAGCAGATCCAAGACAGCAGCTGGAGTATTTATCTCACCTTGCACTGGAGCAGACAATACCATCATTGCTCATACTCTGTACCGTATTTCTGAGGCTGTGTATCCCAGTGTGCTGACAAAGAGCAAGCTAAGGTGCAGAGGACTGCAATGATTTGCCCTAGGTTATCCTTGGAATAGGATCCAAAGGACAGATGGGACCCTAGAGGGCTGAATCCTGCCTCTGCAGTCCTATTATATGAGTGTGCTTACTTTTCTCCTGGCACTGGGGTTGCTGAAGATCTGTAATTTCACACATCACCACTATATTTTTTGCACTGTTCCTCTGCTAGCAGCAGATTTTCTGGGGACACTTAGGCAGAGTCACACGTGTCAGGCAGAGACACCTGGCATTTGCAGTGAGGTCTGCCTGAATGACCCGAGCGTGCTGCCTCCTGGAAATGGGAAACCCTAGTCCTTGGAAGGGATGATCCAGCTTGGAAACCAGCCTCTCTTCTCCATGCATCAAGAGGCAGAGCAACAGCACTAAGCCTCCTATCAGCCTGCTTTCTCTGAGGGGATGTGCTATGCCTTATGTGGGAAACAAATAAATGCACTCAGTACAATAAGGGGAGGGCCACAGGTGGAGGAAAATAAACCTTTAGCTGGCTGGCAGCCTGTCAGCAATGCCATCCGGTTTAGATTACAGCTCCCCAGGGTAACATTAGACCCTTCCCTGCAGAGACAGAAGTATGAGCCAGAAGAGTCATGCTGGACCCTGCTCTGATGATTTACTACACCTCTGCAGCAGCAGGCACAGCTGAGATCAAGGTCCTGCTGTGACACGCTTTGTGCATATTCAAAGTAAGGGGTAAATGTTTATCCTAAAGAATTGATGTGACACAGGCAATAAGTTCATGCTGCTGCTGAAGCCTGAGCTCCCATTAAGTGCTATTGCAGTAGCATGGACCTTACTGCTGGAGAAAGAAGGGAAATTTCACCTACAGGAAGCACCCTCACAGCAGGTGAAACGCCTAATTTAATGAAAGCTTGGGTTTCTTTGTCCCAGACTGTTTTTCAGTCCCAAAGAAAATGCATCAGACACTAACAGGGTGGAAGAAGTGTTCTTGAATCAATTATTTTGCAGCTAGCACTGAAAAGCTAAGTTATTCAGTGACAAAAGGTCAGGTACAACTCAACTAACCCAGTGTTCACCTCTCAGCAAGACATCCAGACCTTTGCTAGATGATCATCCCTTTCAAACAAAATATCCTAGCCTAGCCTAGCTTATACTATGGGGAAAAAGCTAATTCAATGGGGAAAAAAAGAGGCACTTCTATGGTCACCAGGTCACCAAAGCAGGTAATTCAACTTGGTCAGATGATGCTGACCTAAAGGAGCATGTGAAGAGGACAGTTTGGAGCTACAAAACCACAGTACATGTGTCCAAGGCTAGCTAAGGTGGATATGGAAAAATCAGTGGTTAGCAGAGGCTGCTTATGGACTCAGGCCAACAGTTACTCCCTGCAGCTCTAAAACTTGCTTTTCTAAAATAAGAAAGATGATACCCTGCAGAATGACTGTTGATGCACTGTGTGGGCCAAATATTATCTGTGGGCCGTACCTCTGACTACTGACATAAATCAACCTGTTTGTGCATTTATGCAGTTGGTTTTTTTTCTTATGGAAACAGACACAGTCACATATCCAGGTTTCTAGAGCTGAGTCCTTTACTCCCTTCCTGCTCATCTTTGAAGAAAAATATCCTTAGTGCACATGAGACCAGGGCAAACATAGAGTGTTCCCCTAGTTCCAAATTTCAGTGTGATTTAGAGAGCAGATTGAAATCCAAATGTACTGGTGCACTGCAGCTGATTATGCCAGTTAGGACATGCAGCAGACAGTCACCTGAAGCCTTCAGGCAGTAGAATGGCTGTGCTCTACTAAAACCACACCTATCATCACCTCTAGATATCACCTGTCTGATTCAGTTCAGCTCTCAATTACACAGGTGTGCCCTGCTCAGTTTAATGGAGCTCCTCCTGGATTCACAGCTGTGCGACCCAAGGGGAGACCCAGGACTGCTCATTGCTATTCTTTGCACTCATCTTTAGTTGTGCATTTGCCACTATCATCAGGAAGAGGTAGAAAAGAGAGAAAAAGCTTGCATTTCTGCTTGATAACAAATGATAATGCAGAGGAGAAGCACACATGCTGGTAGCTGGTAATGCTAATAATATTCCTGTTTCAACGAAGATTCCATTCACAATTTCTTGTAGCACATCAGGCACCAGCTGTCAGCCAAGGTAATGAGCTACACACAAAGGCTTCCTGAAGCAAGGGGAGAGACACAAGAGGAGTTGTTAAATAATTCAATAATTGATGCACTGCTTACTCACCCTGTAACTCCAATACTGACAGGAGTGAAAAAAAACACCCACAAATGTGGCACTCATACCAACATTTCCCCATTTGGTGTTGAGGGATAGTCAAAGGCTCTGGGAGCAAAAATTATAGATTTAGTCGGATTTACCAGGGTGCAATCTAGTGTGGTGTAATGAGGCTCAGCTCCCAGTGATGCTTGACCTCTTCCCTGTCTTTTGGCAAGGAGCTTGTTGTTGACTGTTTGGGACCTCTTGGCTCAGGAGAGGAGTTTAAGTATGCAGACAAACATGGAGATAGAAGATTTAATCCTCGCCTCTTACGGCATTACAGCCACGGGTGAAGTGGAGAATCCGGCAATCCGTTGATGCTACAAGCAGATTAGGCTGTCCTCGGGTGTCACCCACCCAAAAGCTGTGCCAGAGCCCTGCCTATCAGGTCTCATACAAAAAGCTGATGGATGCTGCTTGGGATGTGATTGAAAAATCTGCTAAGATGCAGAAGTGGAACAGGAAATGAAGACTGAGCCTTTTAGCCTCATGGCCGGGTCCTGTCCTAAATGCAAATGGACAAAATCCAAATGAAGACAACAGAGCAATCATAAGAAGTCCAAATCTGGAAAACCAGATTGAGGGAAAATAAGAACAGGAGGAATCAGAAGGGGAGCACTTTAGGATGGTAGCACATAGTTCAGTACTGTTTGACCATGACATATTCCTTCAGGTCCTAGGAGTAAGAGGTTGCTGCGTACCACTCTGGGAACTTTCAGATCCACCCTAAACCTGCAAGGGACAGTCAGCCCATACCCCCAGAGAACCAAGAGTGCAGCTGAATCTTTCTTTAGTTTGCAATAGCTGGCATGATCGAAACTCCTTGCCCTTACCCATCCAGAACGAAATACTTCGGATATTTTTCTATAAATTAATGTTGTCTATATGTCAAGTTTTAGGAAGATGGTACTAAGGGAATGCCATCTCCTTCTCTAAGCATAGTTTGGGAGGGGTTCCAACAGGTCCCTAAGGTTGGACGATACCACTCAGCTATCTGTTCCCATCCCTGTGATGGTACCAAGCCCTGTAGTGCAGTAAATACACCTTAAGGATGAGATGCCACCAGAGGGACCAGCTCGAGGAGTGCACCACTGGGAACCTTGTGAGGTTCAATAAGGCTGAGAGCAAGGTCCTGCACCCAGGCCAGGGGATAAAGGGATTGAGAGCAACACTGAGAGGACAGGATGGATGAGAAACTGGACATGCCCCAACAATGTGCACTGGCAACCCAGAATTCCAACTGCATCCTGGGCTGCATCCCCAGCAGCGTGGCCAGCAGGCCAAGGAAGGGGGTTCTTTCACCTCACCTCCATTCTGGTAAAATCCCACCTAATCTGGGGCCCCCAACATAAGAAGGACAGGGACCTGTTGGAGTGAGAACAGAGGAGGCCTGACAATGCTGAGAAGGCTGGAAAACCTCTGCTATGGAGACAAACTGAGAGAGTTGGGATGTTCAGTCGGCAGAAGAGAAGGTTCCAGGAAGACCTTAGAGCCTCTACATTACCTAAAGAAGATCCAAGAGGAAGCTGGAAAGGGACTTTTGACAAGGGCATGTAGTCATATGACAAGGGGGAATGGCTTCAAGTTGAAGTAGGGTTGATTTAGGCTACAAGAAAGCTGGGGACAAACTTTTTAGCAGGAAAAGGGGGTAATGGTTTTAAACTAAAAGAAGAGAGATTTATATTAGATGTTAGGAAGAAGTTAATTTACATTGAGGGTGGTGAAACACTGGTACAGATTGCCCAGAAAGGTGGTGGATGGTCCACCCCTGGAAGTTTTCAAAATCAGGTTGGACAGCACTTTGTGCCACTTGATCCAGTTGAAGATGTGTGTGCTTGTTGCAGGGGCTCTGGACTAGATCAGCCTTAAAGAATCTGTGATTTTTCCTTTGATTTGATCCCCAGTGGACTAGCTCCAGGCATTAACCCAGTAGCAATATTTTCAAGTGTTTCTGCAAAGTGTTTTGCTGGTTTAGTCCCTAACTCCCCAGGCAAAAAGCAAAGCCCCTGTGCAGGAGCAGAGAGAGCAGCAAGAACACAGAGCTGGCAGCATGGCAGGGGAGTGGAGCTGCTGCCTGTGAGGTATCTGCTGTGGCAGCACTGAGCAGAGCTGATGGATGCTCTGCCACACTCAGGGATGAGCTTTATTCCCTGGATGAAGGCAGAGAACTGTTTGATTTGATTCATGAAAGCAGAATCCCAGCTGATGAGCATGAGAGCTGCAGAACTGTGTAACAGATGGAGGTAAATAGGTATGTCTACAAAACATTTTTCTGCCTCTGAGGCATACAGCCTTTTCAAGATCACAATGATTCACAGAAAGGATAGTTTGAATTACATTGTACAGTACTGATTAAGGGGGAAAATAATAAAAAAGAAGATGATACACAGAAATGTAAATTGGAAAGGATATTTCTAATCCTGGCTCTTGCAGACTGTTCAAAGAAGCCTAAAAACAACCACATGAATTTAATTGTTTTGGCTGATTTTATTCCTTTGGAAAAAGAATATTTTTCCACCATCTGTGATAAAAATATCTTTTACTTTTCACACACAACCTGTCAAACTGTGTTTCAGAGTTTTAGCTTTATCTTGCATGCTGGGGGAAGATGCTTTCTGCTTAATTTCTTTACTTCAGGCTCTCCTTTGCTCCTCCCTGCATTTTCACCACCTCACTGAGACCTAGTCTACAATTAGTTCTTGTGTACTACATAGATGTGGGACTTTTGTAAACTGCACAGCAATTCCTGCTTGAACAAAGATGCAGACTTAGTACAAATAAGTGCTTAATCATACTGCAAATATATTATTTTCCTTTCCTATATAGTAGTAGTCCATACTTATGTAAATGCAATTTTCCTAGCAGAAATGTGTCTGTGCTAAGGGTCTGAATTAGCCAAAGTCACACTGATCTGTCTAGACAAACCCTACTACTTAAATATAATATCTAATATTAGGAAATATTCTTTCATTGCCACACCAGATCTGAGCAGATCTGCCCTTTCTGCACACCATCTATGCTTACCCACTGAGGGCTGTGATGATTACTGAGGAGACTGAGGGCTTCTGGAGGGAGGTTAGTTTGCAGCTCAGAGAGTAGCATCCTGAGGGAGTTTTTGATGTGACTGCAGAAAGGAGAAGCTGACTACTCCAAGGATGTGTTTGAAAAGCATCCCTGAGAAGAATGGAGTTCAGGAGAAAGCATAACTGAAAACAAACAAACCCTGCTTGACATGCTTGTGATGCAATTCAAAACATCTCAACATTGCTCTTTGTTCCTTAGGTGCCAGCTACAAAGGAGCAGAGATGCTGCAATACAAGTAGCATCCTTTCAAAAGGAGAAAAGACACTCCAAGATGTAAAAAACCTCGGTTTAAATCAGGAAAAAATTCTTGACAGTGAGGGTGGTGAGGCACTGGAAGAGGCTGCCCAGTGAAGGTGTGGCAGACCCAAACCCAGGAGTGTTGAAGGCCAGGTTGGGTGGGGCTTTGAGCAACCTGATCCTGTGGAAGGTGTCCCTGTCCATTGAAGGGGATTGTAATGAGATGATCTTTGGGGTTCCTTCCAAGCCAAACCATTCTATGATACTATGATTCTATGAAAAAGTCTTGAGAACATGAAGCACATGGTTCTTTTTTCATAATAAAATAGAAAACAAAAGAATTCTGCGAGTACCTACCAGAACCCAGAAAAATCTGTATTTCATTGCTTGCTGTATGGTTCTGAAGACTCCAGAGTTGCCTCATACAAGATCACCTTGAAAAGGAAACTCAGAGCAATTTGCTAATTGCAACCACTTGCCTGGATTCTTCAATCCCTCTGCCTATGGTATTGGAAAAACAAACCAAAGTGCTGGTGGGGGGCCCCTCTGAAGGAGGAGGTGGACCAGCCGCAGAACTGCACAGAACAATACCAGCCCCATCTGCTGTAACTCTCTGGAATTACCAAATGCACCAGGAGACTTGTTTCTGATGATTTCTCCATGGGTTTTAATTAAACTTTGATGCTAATAGTATATGAAATTCCAGAAGGCTCTCGAATAATGGAGAGACCACAGAGGACAACCTGGCTCATTAAGGGTCTGAAGGGACCAGTTGGCAAGTTCAGCTAGACAAACCCTAGACGCTGCAAACAGAGGTGGAGTTGAGTTTTTAGGCTAGCACAAGATGATAGAGATTGAGACAACCATCACTGGTCACATCACACCTGCAGTTGCCAGACCCAGCTGAGACAGTCGACTTGTTGGATCAGGACACACACAGATGTGCACTGTGGATGCCTTCAAACTGTGATCTTGGAACAGCTCTACAGCTAATGGTTTAGAGCTTGTTGGGCACACACTGAAGAGACCTTGCCTTCAGAAAGCGACCATCAACCAGACATCAGTCCTTTTTACACACATGAACCCAGAAACCTGTTTCAAAATCCAAGTCCGGCCAAATAATCCCAGCCACTGCAAAAAAAGCAATAGTTATAGTTTGGAAAATGAAGTTGGACCTATGTCTTACATGAAGTTTTTAAGGAATGGTGGCTGGTAAGATTGCCAGTTGGATAAGACTTTCATACAGGCATCCTGAACTCTAGTAGCTGTAAAATTGAAACCACAAAAGAAGTAAGCTCAGCATTTTGGCTCAGCAAATAATTCCTGTAGTTTTGGTACTTCTTCTATTCCTCATAGATATGTTATTACATGGACAGTCCATTCTGCATGTGCTGCACAAGGGGGATATGGCCTCCAAAACCCATTTTGAGAAAGGTTTCATTACAAATAAGTTTTGTTAAATGTTACTCCTGGAACCAAAGTTTGGTTTGGCTAGGGGCTTTTCAGGGAGCCTAGCATGGCATAGAGGCTTGTTCAGAAACTGGCAACTAATGGGTACTCATGTGCATACCCAAATCATGTGAAGAGAAATTAATTCATGTGAGTAATACTCATCAATTTTATACTTGCTTTGAGAAACTCAGTAATTGCAATACAGCTTTAATTTTGAGGCTGCCAAGAGTATTATCATATAGATATATTAATTAAGCCTATGTTTCAGGAATTAGCTGACAATATCGGCATGGAAATACAGTTAATGCCCCCACTGCATTTTGCTGGAGGCAAACATTGTTTCATTTCCAGCATCTATGCTATTGGAAAGACTTCCTGTTGGTCTCACACCTAATCTAGCAATTTTATGGGGTAAAGAGGCAGTAAAATGCCCTCACAAAGTGATTTGTAGATCATGAAAATGCAGTGTGTGACCTTAAGAGTCATTTGCCAGCAATGGTGCTGACAATAAAACGCCTGGCTGGGTGGTAGGGGATGCACATAAATTGCTCACATTGCATTTGCACGGGCTGCACAAAAGGCCCCTGAGTCACGGTGGGCAAATCACTGTCCCACACAGGTGTTTTTCCTAACCTTAAAACCAAGCATCATTTGGTTCTTTCCTCAGCACGCAGGATAAGCCAACCTCTTCTTCTCCTGGGCTCTACTAAAGTGGCTCTGAGGAAAGGATGGAGGACATGTGCTTTTGGTAGAAGAGCTGGGAGGGAGCAATACTACCAGGATGCAAGTGGCATTGCTTCAGGCAGGACATGCAAATGGGTGTGCCAGGTTAAGGCACACCAAAGGACCACCTCTGGAACCATCTTGCTTTCTCCAGTGGCCCATGAGGTTTCCTAGGGCAGAGCGGGACAGGTTGGATGAGATACTTCTTTAAAATACTCTTCCGGTCCAAAATAAAGGGGATATCAAACTCAGGGGTGGGAAGGCTCAGAAAATGGCCATGGAGGTGGATGAGAAGTAAGGACATTGTACAAGTGCTTGGAAGGGAGATGCACTAGGGACTGCTAACTAATAAGTCACATCAGGCTTGGGAAATAACCAAGCTGAAAAGACAGAGGTGAAGGCCAGGAAATTAGCTGCAGGCTAGGAAAATATTTTGGGGAAATAACAGTGTATGCTTACTAGTCTCTTGGTGTTCAGCTACAGTCATTTTGGATACAGAATGCCAAGTGGGACAGACCTGGGTCTGAACAAATCTGAACATTTGATATATATTCCCAACTTCAGCCCACTTTAACTCTTTTAAGAATTTTATAATTGTTTCTGTTCAGGAACAGAAGTTCTTATAATTTACAGCTGGTGAAGTTTTCGCCTTTCACAAAAATTGCCTTAAGAGGATGAAATCCTTGTAAACTTTTAAGACTGACCTTTGCCCAGTGCAAGAAAGCAGTTGGTTTCCTTTGCCAAAGTCACCTCCCTTGTGCCACCTCCCAGACAGGACTGATTTGTGAAGCAGAGAAGAAAAGGACTGATCCACCATCATATCACCTTCCCATGTTTGTAAAACTTATCCATGTGGGTATGGCCAATGGGAAAGGACAATTTCCTTACACTGCAACACGGATGCACAGCCCCTGCACAAGCAGTACTGCTGAACACTAGAGCAATATCTGTAAATATATCCAGGAGTAGCAAAATAGAAATGCTAAAATATCAGAATACAAATTCCTAAATCCCAGTCCACACTAACTCATCTCATTCCTCCATTGTCGAAAGCTCCAGCAGAAGTATCTAAAGTGGCAGCTGGCTCACTGGCCTGTCTCAGGTTATTTCCCTCCCACTACTGAATTTTCTTTGTTCTTCAATAGATTTTGAATTCTTTTTCAGAAGTCTCCTTATATGAATTCAAGCAAACATCTAAATTATCTTACTATTTTGGCTATATTTATGAACCAACTCAAAATAGATTTACTCTTCAAAAATTCTCACTATAAATTTTCCTTAGAGATTACAATTTCACCAAAACCTGTAATGCAACAGGAAAAACAAAGCCTTTAGGGAAAACACTTGCATTTCGCTAAAGTCTGACATGGAGAGTATAATTTTGATGTTCTTATTGGAATTCCGTCTCCAAATTCAGCTTTTAATTTCAATGGAACTATTTTATTTATACACCAGGAAATGACATCCTGACAGATATTCTCTATACCCCCATCTCAACTTTCTCCCAAGAAAGAAACGCCATATTTCGATTTGTGCTATTTGAAAAGGCCTGTTATTGCTTTTTCTCCCCTGGGCCGCAGGAGATGTGCTCAGCCTCTTGAACCTGATTGCAAAAGCCAGAGCTAAGTGGGTTTCTTTAGGAAAATTGCTGTCAAGTCTACTCTGTGCTAGCAAATGATGGTGTGTCTTGAAAAGGGAATGAATTTTACACCATAAGAGCCAAATCTTTCAGTGGTGTACATCAGAGTAATTCCACAGAAGTGTCTGTAACCCCAAATCCACGAAATGTTGAGGGTTCCCTTTTTAATTCCTTGCTGTCAAATGTTTTCCAATCTTGCAAGAGGAATTTGATGAAGAGGAAGGTTGCCTCGAACAGGGAGAGACACCAGCCTGCTACACAGCCTTTTGTACAGGAGAAGACAGCAAGCATGGTCCCACTGAGGATGTCACATCACAAACACTCCTTCCAGCAGACATGTCTCCTTAAATGTCTACCTTTTACTCAAATCCCTCCAATTGTCAGTCCCTATATATCCCAGCTAAGAACCGACCTGAGTAAAAAGAACTGTAAAAAAAAATCATAACTTACATAAAAGATATTTAAAAGTACATGTGAATGATATGATTTTTGTGACATTATGGACAAGATTGACCAGATAACAGCTGTCTCACTCATCTGGGACAGAGTGGAGGGCAGAAGCAGGTGGGTATGAGGGCAGGGGGATGGGATGGGATGGGATGGGATGGGATGGGATGGGATGGGATGGGATGGGATGGGATGGGATGGGATGGGATGGGACGGGACATGAGGTCCTTTGCTCTGCTGCTTTCACAGCTAGGATGAAGATGCTTCCTCCCATTAAGAACAGTAATCAGAGGCTCCACAGCTGGATGACCAAGGGAAATCAAAACTTGTGTTGATCCTTAGCAGCAGGATAAGATGTAGACTGGATGAGAGGGAAGGATTTCTGATCTCCCTCCCCAAACCTCACTCCTGAAAAAAGGTACTGCCAGCTGGTGCAGTATGGCCAGGTGAGGTCCAAGATTCAAAACAGGATTTTTTTTTTACAGAAAACATGTAAATACAGTGAGAATTCTTCAGGGTCAGGTTATAGAATAATTTAGGTTGGACAGGACCCTTAAGATCATCAACTCCAATTGTTAACCTTACACTCTAAACCATGTTCCCATCATCCGAGTGGGGGGATGATGACCCCACCATTGTCCTGGACAGCCTATTCCAGTGCTTATGGTGAGGGAATTTTTTCCTAATATCCAATCTCCAGTCCCCTGGTACAACTTGAGGCTATGATGAGTTGGAGGGTTTAAGAGAAAGGCACAGTTTAAGGAGCTGAATTCCTCTCTTCTTGCTCCAGATGACAGGTCTCAGCAAGTGAAATGCATCTTTGAGGGCTTTGACAATCATGAGGAAGTTACCATCAAGTAAGACAAGATGATATATGAGCTATTCTGCAAGAGCTCTCCCTGGGGAAACATGCGGCCCCAAGACTGGGTCAAGGTAAAATTTATTATTGAGTACTTTGAAGTTTCCTATACCCTCAAATGAATGTCCCATTGGCTGGGTATTTTGTTACTGCCTCTTAAAAAAGCAATACTAAACTCAGCTGCACGTACAATAACTCTCACTCCAAGCCTTCTCTGTATAATTCAAATAGATGAAGGTTTCAGTGCATACATTTCAGGGAAGCTGGATCCTGGGGGTTTGCCTGAGGTATCAAGAAGCAGGAATGAGTGCCTTTCAGACAGGCTCTCTCAGAAGGTATCTCCATTCCAGGGCTGAGATTGCTTGCTCTACCTTTATTTGACATCACACAATTTATATTCCACAGCCATAGCGCTGCAAGAACATCTCCCCAGCCTGCAGCTTCATTTTCAGCACACAGCAACCCCAGCACTTTAATTGTCCCATAAACGTGATGGAAAGGATTTGATGCAAAGAGCTGTTAAAATGCCAAATGTCTTGAGCACTGCAACTAATGAATGGCTCCCAACGATTCATGTTTCAATCTATATGCAAATGTGCCCTTTGGTTGGCTTGTGCTGGACTTTTCACTGCTGCATTACAGCTATCCAGGGAAGCCTCAGACTCATAGATCAGACAGATACAAGGCATAAATGGGAGAAGACTTAAATTATTCAGTGTTTATGAGAAAGAGAATCCAAACAGCAGAGTTACACTTTGCTTTTTATAATAACATGATTACAATTGAGCCCCAAGCAGACCTACAAAATCATTGTTTTTCTCCCCCACCCCTTCCTCCTTGCTAGCAAAATACACAGCACAATAAATCACTTGGCAAAGCTGAATGTGTGCTCAAAACAGTGTATGTCAGCTCCAGGTAAAGCCAGTGCTCACACAGCCCAAGTGGAAGATGTCTGTGAAAGATTTCAAAATCTGGTCTCTGCTATTCTTACCCCCAGCACAGGAAAACATCTCCTGGAGCATCTGGCAGTCACATCTATTTCTGCTCATTTACAAACTGCACAAATCTCCTTCACCTGCATTGCAATGTGCAATTCTGGTCTTAACAAGAAGAAATTAAGCTGGAATACTGAAGAAAGGGCTGCTGCCATCAGTGGTGGACTGCAAAGTTTGTTTTAAAAGGCTGAGGGAAAAAGGTTTTGTAGGATTTTGGTCAATTCCAAGGGTACAAAAGTAAACTGTAACTCTGTACACAAACACTGAGAAATGAGAAAAAGGAGAAAGGACAATTTTATCCAAAGGCCATTCCTGACACGAGAGCAGGAAGCCACGAATATCCTCCAAAACCAGAAATATGAAGATATTAAGGATCATCTTGTTCATGTAGGCTTTGTGGGGTCTAAAGCTGAAGCTGTACTGCAGATTTTATATTCAAAGAAATGCCAGAGGTATCACAGGAATTGCAGAGTGGGTAGGAGCAAGGAAACTGTGAGACTTTGGCATTGCCCCCCAAGAGTCACCTCCCCAGCAGCTCTGAGAAGCCAGGAGAGCAGAGCTGAAGTCTCTGACCAAGCCTTGGCTCCTGCAAGTTTCAAAATAGTTGGAACAACTTCCTTGTTTTTCTGTTGAACTGAAAAGAACTTTATAGTGTGAGGCATCCACTGTGGTTGATCCCTCAGGACCTTAATATCTGGCTGAACTTTGGTTTCCTTTATCTGCTTGGATTAGGTCTCCACTGTTTCTCTTAGCTCTTATTTCCACTCTTCTCCCTCTAATTGCAGGAGCAGGTTAGGGAGACACTAAGAATGGGAGAAACCTGCAACAGCAGCAGTGCTCTTCATGTGGTCTGGACACAGTCAGGTGCCTACAGTAACACAGATACAGTAATCTGAAAAGTCTAGCTTAATGGATGAGATTAGCAGGATCACAGAATATCCTGCATAAGGATCATCCAGTCAAACTCCTGATGCAAAACTGAGTCCTCCACAAAATACTTAGATTTTGCAGCATGTTTTATTCCCCAGCAGATAAATGGGTTTGATTTCTGTTGGGCTGGCCCAGACACAGCAAATTTGCAGCACCTTGGATTTAAGAGCTGGCTATGGGAGTGTTGCCTACAAGAGTGAGAAGAAGGAGCTGGCAACAAGAGCCATGCAGCAAGCAGCAGCCTGATGCCATTTGCCACCAGGAGAGCCCTTTTCCAAGCCAGGCTGTGGGCAGGACCACCACACCCTCCCTGTCTCCAGTCCAGCTCCAAAATCATCTCTACATTAAATAACGGAGGGAATGTGCATGAATGAGCTGCTGCTGTGCTGTGGAGCCAAACTTACTTGTCAGGCTGCCAAGGCAGGAATTCAGGCAGCCCTCCTTTTCTATCTTCCCTTTCTTTGTGCATGGAATGGACTTGTCACTAGTAATTTGCTAGTGACTAAAGCTGATAAGTTTAGCTCCCTGCAAGCCCCTGCTGGGGAACAATATTGGCTTTTCTTTTGGATTACTGGGTGGAAGATACAGGGCAGGCAGAAAGCTCTGTGTGCTTTCTCCTCCTCGCTGGAGCTGTGTGCTGCCCTCGCTGCTCAGTTCTCCCTAAGGGAGCTCCTGGTATGAATTGTTCTGATGGGAGAATGGAAGAGAAACAGCATCACAGGCTCATCTTCAAAATTCCTGGATTTATAGCTGGGTGGAAACCAAGCAGTAAGGGCCAAATGCTCTGTGCTTATCTATCCCAGGTGATGATTTGGGGTTTTGTTTGACCTTGCTGGAGAAAGTTTTCAGGGGAAAAGGGGTAGGATGGCAGGACTGAAAGCATGTTGTGTATATTCAAGAATGAGAAAAAAAAAAAAAGACAAAGAGAAAGCTCCTTGGAAAGTAAGGAAAGTAATACAGGTCATGAACCACATAGATGTATTTCCAAAATCTTATAGCAAAACTGATGGAGGCAAAATAAGAATATTGCTGCTATTTGTAATTAAGCATCACATAAAGAGCAGTATTTAGGGCAATAGAGAGCGAAGCGTTTCCTGCGTGACTCAGAAAGGACCTTTTGATGGGACACAAACTGATGTGATTTCACAAAGGCCTGTACCTGCTAACAACTGGGTAATCTTACTTCATTATGGAGGGGTCCTTGCTCACCTTATCCACGCTGCAGAGATGTTTGCAGTAAGCAATAAATTCAACCCAAACCTATTTCTCTGATATTTCTGAGCAACTGCCTGGCATCTGAACACACAGGGAGAGTGCCCAGAATTATACAGAAGCATGCTGCAGCCTTGCCTAGACAAGACGCTTTGTTTTTAGATAATGAGCAAGGTGCTCAATTTTGATTAAAGCTCCGCAAAGGGTGAATTCAGACTGGTACAGAAGACTACACAGAGGGGTAAACTCCAGAGAGTGACATGACAGGCAGCCTGGAGTGATACCATCCTAGACAGAGTTGTAGCAGGGTATTTCTCAGCTGCTATGCTGACCTTTTTGCCTAATTTGTTTTAATTTCCACACCCATTTTCCTTGGCACCACTAACTGCATCAGCCAGTTTGTGCACGGGGCCAATGCCTTGGAGCCTTTGGAAGGAGGACCAAGCTTCTACACACCCCTACCAAAGTACAGCCTGTTTTTGTTGGGCTCAGGTTCCAGCAGGTTGGGGAAATGCTATAAAAAGCATTTCAGTTGTTCCACAAGATCTCTGGTATTCCTTCCACTCAAAGCTATCTTCAGTGCTTTGTGTCACTGCTGTAAACTGAAGCTATGTGAGCTCCTTCAAAGATCCAGTGCTTTCTGCTGGACAAAAGCAAATTTAGCAAGCAAGACAAAGAATTCAATCAAAATTCTTGGGTAGATTTGCTCCATTGAATCAATGTTTGACTGTGTTGACAAATGCACTCGAGTCTCTGCAGCCCCAACCCAGGATACGTGGTGGGACTATCAGTCCTCCCCAGGTGAGACACGGGAATGAGAAGCTAAGAGTGAGACATGTTAACCCCAGACAAAGGGAAAACACTACAATATGAAGCCCTAAATTATTGCAGAATCTACATGAGATCTGCTACACAACTTAATTCTTCAATTGACAGAATCACAGAATGGTTTGGGTCTGAAGAGACTTCAAGGATCTTCTTGTTCCAATCCCCTGCCATGGGCAGGGACACCTTCCACTAGACCAGACTGCTCAAAGCCCCATCCAACCTTCCTTTGAACACTTCCAGGGATGGGGCAGCTTCTCTGGGCAACCTGTGCCAGTGCCTCTCCACTCTCACAGAAAAGAATTTCTTCATAATATTTCATCTAAGCCTGTCTTCTCAGTTTAAAAGGACTTCCCTGGTCCCATCACTGCTGGCCAATATAAAAGTTGCTCTCCTGTATTACAAGCTCCCTTTAGGTACTGCAAGGTGATATAAGGTCTTTCTGGAGCCTTCTCCTTCTCAACCCCAACTCTCTCAGACTGTCTTCATATCAGAGGTGCTCCATCCTTCAATTTATTTTAAATGTGCAAAAAGACTCTATTTCTAAACAACCAAAGGAGAATTGTTCCTGGAAACTGAAAATCAGTTTTTGACTAGATCCTGTTTTAAGTCAGGCAGTAAGTTATTTTATTCTCCTGCATGTCCAGGATTCACATGCAGCTTTTGGGCCATCCCAGATGAGAAAATAGAAGTGGAACATTGTACGAGGTTAATCTGGACTACACACACAGAGTAATGATTTCCTCTAAGCCAATCAAGGATTAAGGCTAATGAGTATCTCTGCATCTTGTAACAGTCCTTTTAGGGAAATAAGAAAGGACAAAAATAACCTGACTTGACCCGTTCCCTCCAAAAATATATTTTTATTAGTGCCTGTGGTGATGGAGTAAAACTAGAGAAGTTGAAGACTGGAATGATTCACTTACCTGTCGTAGAATGACCATGGTTCCTGTATAAACACATCAGCAATCACCAGGAAAGGACCTAAATCAAAAGAAGTCAGCAATTAATGACTCTCCCCTGACTCAAGAGACCCAGCTTGTGGACTGTCCCAGCCCTACAGCACTTCCACAGCCCTAGGTGTGGAAGAGAGCTGGTAGCACTGAAACTCCCAATGCTTTCGTAATATTAATTCCAGACAGTGAGAGACAATCCTCTAAATACATCCAGATTAATGCTGGCACCATGGTGAATGAGACTGGGACTGCAGGTCACTTATGCAAGTAATATTTTGTAAACTGAGTCCTAGAAAGTTATCCAAGGATTAACCCAGCAAACACACTGATACTGATTTATTACGTGTGTCTTTGGATCCTGTGGTATGAACTAAAGCATGCGGAGGCGGGGAGTACTGTCCTTAACACGTGACATGGCTGGATGGGTTTTCATGTCTCCATCCAAACTGCTTTCAAGAGAGGAAAGAAAATATCAAGTCCCCTAGCACAGCCTGAAACTAAGACCTGGATTGGATGGAGTATTTCCACTCCCTGCTCCAGCTGTTGTGCAAATTGTATCTTTGTGGGATTTACATGGGAATGTCCCATGCTGCTCCTGAGTTTGTGCTTGCTGCTCTAGTGCCATTTCACAGCTCCCAAAATTAAGTGTGTTGGGGTGTTGGGTTTGGATGAATGAAAAATGCTTTCATTGAATTGAATTTCTGCAGCTTTTAATCTCTGAGTCATCCTTGCTACATGGCAATCAATAATAGTTGCATTTATGGTGTGGAACGTTTTCCAGCATAGTAAAAATACTCATGCCTTAAAAAGCAGGGGAAAAGGCACTCGATCTCAGAGACACAATTCCCACAGGACACTGGACATTGAAGGCTGATGAAGGATAATCTTGCAGGACACAAGATATTTCCATTCACAGAGGCAAAATAATCTGGACTCATCATAAAAACTTAAGTACTGTGTTTCAAGTTTTAGACATAATTTTCATTTTTATGCTCCCCCCCCTAAAAAGCAAACATTTCTCAGGGGGATGGGAGGGAGAAGTCTTTCCACCCTCCCCGCAATTGTCTCCAAGTGGGATGTCCCAAAGAGACAGACTCAGTCTCACAAAAAAAAGGTACAATAATGTCCCATGCCAGTGTCTCTACACACTTTCCTCATGGCAAGGAAAGTGATCTCTCTTCCCCACCAGCAGCAACTGCTTGCATTCCATTCAGCAAGGTACAGACTTGGCCTTTGGTGCTGATCCTGCTGGCTGAATTTCCTGTAGCCTCTCGGATGCAGTGGGAAACAGGTGTTCCCATGCTAGCGAGAAAGACAGGATTTATCTCCATTAGCTCCTGCAGAGACTGTAAAGGCCCAACAGAATTTCCAGTTGTTCCCTTTTCCTCACCAGGCTGCCTGCACCACCTCTACATTTTCACAGACCACACATACAAAGTAGATAACTACCCCACTGAAATTTGTAGGCTTTTGCCATCCAAGTGCCTTCAACCACTTAATGAAAACATCCATTTGCTAAAACCATCTACATGATCCACAAACACTCTGCATTGCCTGGGAAAGGAACTGGTGTCCTAAGAGCAGCCAAGGCATCACTGTTTTTTTAGGAAATACTCACTAGGCAAACTTTGGCCACAGGCCATATTTAATGAATTAATTTTGCTTTTCCTAGAAGGTAGATGAATGGTGGAAAATCACGTACACACTTTAATAACTGAAAGGCTGTCAGGCACTTTTCCTAATTCTAAGATTGAACCTTCTCTGTAGCACTTTAAATGATTACTCTTCTCTTTAATTCACATGATTGGAAATAACTTTCTAACTCAGCCAAGTAGTGAGCCCTGAGGCAGACTGCCTAGGGATGCTGAAGAGTCTGTTCCACTGGGAATAGTCAGTGAAATCATAGCCAGGCCCAGAGCAGGCACTGTGGCAGGTTCTTCAGAGGTCTGTACATGATCATCATGTTGAACTCTGGAGCAGGCAGCTGGATAGCAGCTGGAGTTCCCTGGCTGAAGGACATCTGCTATGGACAAGTCATCTAGTAGTTCCTTTCCTCCCTTTTCCTCTCTGAAAAACAGAGATCTCACCCAACAAGGGAGCTCCTAAATACCCCAGACATAAACTTTATGCTAATCAGCCAAGTGACCTAGGTGAGCTGACCCCACTGGGTGTCCACATTGCAAAAACCATGCATGGGACATCTATTCCAACAGGTTGGGCTAAAGCCACAAGTTCACACCTCAGAACTGCTCCTTCAGTTTCTGCCCTGCTGCTGCTGAAGCACAGTACTTTTCCATGGTTATGTGGGTTCCCAGCATTAAAACAACCCAGTGTGTTGGCATCCTGCTTAGCCTGGCCTGTGGTGATGCTGAATAATCTTCCAAAACTTGTGCCAGGTTTGGAAGAGTATTTACATACCAAATCCACTCTGATTTTAAATAGGACCCTGGTACCCTGAATCTTTTGTGGGTTATTTTTATTTTCTGAAGGTGTAGCCTCAGCTTAATCTTGTTCAGTGCATTCTGTCCCTTCATGATGCCTTTGCAAGAGAGGTTGTAGACAAGAGACAGTCAGCTTTCTCTATGGCTTGCTCAGCAGGGAACACCCCAAAGGGGAAGGGGCAGACTCCCCTGCCTGTTCTTCCCACAGGGATCAGTAAGAAGGATTGGGCTTGTCTGAGCACCAGAGAGATCAGGGGCCTACTAATTCAGGCGGGCCCTGGTGGAACAAAACAGCCATCTGGACCCTCTGACCCTCGCTGGCAGGTGAGTACAGCACTTCAATCTCAATCCTGGGAGAAGCTCTACAGATGGTCTGGGAAATGAGCTGGGCTAAAAAAACATACCCAGCACCTCTCCCAAATCACTCATATGTAACACAAGGGCACAGAGACAACCCTCTGGAAAGTGTATTTTTGTAAACATTTTGCAGCTTTCTGGCCATCACTGGTTGAGCATCATCTGAACTGAGCATCTGAGGGAGGCAGTGGGGGGAGGCTGAAGGGGCTTTCAACTACATCTGGATGCAGAGTGATGTGTGACACAGAACTATACATGCCACTTGCTTGCAAGCTGTGGTCAACAGAAGCCAAGGAGTGCTTCAGTAAGAGGTCTGCACCACAGTGATCTCGACTGTGGCTTTCCTGGTTCTGAAGAGATCCTCAATACAAAAGGAACCCGACAGAGTTTGACTCTGGAGGGAGGAAGTCTGAGGAACCTGGACAAAGCCATTGTCCTGCAATTGCAAAGAAGGGGGTTGCTACTCTAATCTCTTTAACTGGCACTTCTGTGCCCCTTCTTGGCACTTCAGCACTGCAGTCCAACCACATGACTGGCCATACTTCCTGGGGGATCACTCCACTGTGCTAATCCTCCAGAGCACATGCCTATTAAGCATTGGTCAGAAGAAATTCAGCCATTTCACTCTAAATGTAAAATCGATTCCTTTCTCCTGAAGTTCTGCACCCTAAATGATTTTCCTAAATGGAAGTGCAGTGAACAAAGAGAATAATTAATTTATGGGTGTGTGCATTCAAATTCAATGCCTATCCCCAACTGTACCCATCTTGGTGTAGAGCCTGTATCTTGGAGAACACCTTGTGCACTTCAAATTGTAAAAAACCCAGAATTTCATTCAGCTTGTGTCCACTTCAATTGACTGGCAGAAACGTGTGTCACCTTAGCTGCACAAAGAGATTTAACATGTCACTGCTCTCTGCACACTACTGCTTTCACCTCCTGCCCTCCTGCAAGGGATCTGAGAAGGATTAAGGATTTTCCAGCATATTTTACTGTTCATCTGAGAAATGGTGAATAAAAAAGGTCAGACCTACACCCTCCGAGACAAGCACCTTTGTCCTTACCAAAACCAGGATTACAATCAGGAAGGAAAACAATGGCTCTTGATCGCGGTTAAGCTTACAAACCCCGCCCGTCTTTGGGATCTCTAACTGTGGGTGACAGTGAGCAGAAAGGAGGAAAGCAATGTTCCTACATACTACTCCTCCTAGTCTTTGTCCATCTGGAAGCTGGCATGGTTGGGAAGCTATGACAGTTTGTATTTTTGCAGTCTTCCTGGAGCCCTGAATGGGAAGCAGGGCTTTCAGGTCAGAAGGCCTCAGTCTGAAGATGGCAGCTATTCATCTTCTCCTTGACTATCAGGAATCTTCCTTGCTAGCTTGATCAATGAGCAAGCTCTCAACAGAGACAACCCACTGCTTCTCTAGGTAATTAGCTCCAGCTCAAACAATTCTTAGTGTTAGAAATTATTTAAGTATTTTGTCCTAGAGTCTCATCCTCTCTATTTGCCTTCAGCTTCTCACCTGAGGCAGTCAGAGCTTACCAACTACAACTGACCACATAAATGGGCCTACGTGGAGGGTTTTGGCTGGTCTAGTGGAAGGTGTCCCTGCCCATGGCAAAGGGATTGAAACTAGATGATCTTTAAGGTCCTTTTCAACCCAACCCAATCCATGACTCATGATGCTCCCCATTTCTCCAATCTGAGCTTTGGACTAAGTGTTACAGTAGCGGCCGTTCACTTGCACCTTCCCTTCCTGTAGCACAAGTAGCTTCATACTTGCAAGAAGAAATTGTCTTTTCTAACTCCTCCAGAAAAATAAAATCCAGCCTGCTGGTTTTGCTACCCATTATCTCCTTTAATGTGGAGAAAAGGTGCATTCCCATGGAAAGCAACGATATTGCCTGGAGGGCAATAAAAAGCAATGGGAATTCACCCAGAGCATTCACTGTTTTGTTTTTTTTTACACATAGGACAGCACACCCTGAGCTTTTGCTAGTGAGCAAACAGTACAAGATCTTATGGCGGGGATGTGGGGACATGGCAAGCACCACCTGGCCACATGTTGCCTGCCACGGTGCTGAGAAAGTTCCCTTATTTGTGCCTTAATTGCCGCCTCCGCACAGACGGATCAGCTTGGGGTCATGCTGACAAATGATGTGAGGAATGCCAGGAAGCTCTCACCTCAGCAAGGCAGGTCACAATAGCAATAAGCTGCAGAAAACATTGGAATTACCATTGCTCATGTGAGTGGTGCATCCATGACACAGCCTGCCTTCAGGCTCTGCCTGCACTGTGAGCAGCACAGAGCCTGTTTTCCTGGAAAAGCTCTGACCCAAATTCAGTGAAGGTCAAGAAAAGCCTTCCCTACAGCTTTTGCATCAGAACTTGAGTGATTACCAGACTCCCAGTGAATGCTGGTCTCAGGAGAGGAATAGCTGCTTTAACAAGAGGTGTGTTTTAGTGTAAAGAATTACCTGCCTGTCAGCTGCAAATCCATCTTCACAGACAACCGAGGGAAAAAGACAAATTCAAGCAAAACTGCAAGCTGACATGTAAAGGCAAACCTGATAGGAGGGTGGGTAAAGAGCCCCTGGGAAGCCCTGGATCCTCAGAAGGGCTCCTTGGTGTGCAGTACTGTGCAACTAAACAATGGCCTGCAAGGGCTCTTTTAGGAGATATGCAGCTTTTTCTCCAGCTATTACTGCAACACTCAGCCTTACAATGATGAAAGGCACAGGATTAGTGCTAATTAGATTTGAGGGTACTCCCTGTCAGGCTTCTCCTTCTCGTGGGCGGATGCTGTTCGCAGGGAAGACCTGGTGTCTTTAATTGTGGTGGGGTTTTTTTGGCTAGTTTGTTTGTTTTGTGTTTTACAAAAAAGGGATGTTCCAGACATCCTACAGATCTGGAATCTCCAAACCCATAAAATCCCAGCTACTTGGAGAAAAAACAACCTTTCCGGCACAAAAGAACACAGAGAACCTGTTAATCAATTAGCCAAATAACTACAGGATGAAAAGACCACAGGTGCCAAAGTAGCTTTCTGTAATAAAATAGCCCAGCAGAGGAGCAGCCTTGCTGCATTACATATACAGATACTTTGCATTTCTGCACATTAGGGCTTTTTTTCTTCTGTGCAAGCAGCTCCAGGAAGAAAGTGCAGTGCTACTGCACACAGCAGCCTGTCATTCTGCAAGTGCAACTGAAACCCAGGGAAATGATGCTCGTAACTGAAACCTCCAATAAACAGGGTGTCATCTACACAACATGAGTGACAGACGAGCGTCAGGGGCTGTGCAGTAGGTAGCGCTTCCAGCCAAAGATTTCAGTACCCAAAAATAGGGTATGATTTTCAACAGACCCTGGGTAGAGAATAACAATATGAAAAATGTGTCTTCTCTCTGAAAACCAAGCATTTATATACCATGTGCTGAGCTCTCCTCATTGGTCAGGCTGACTATGGATCAGCTAAAAATGCAAACAATGTTGTTTCTTTTGACTCAGCTAAAAATCTCAACAACCAGATCCCCAGCAGTATCAAATGATTGAGATAAAATGACTTGGGTTGAAACTGCTGATTTCCACAAGCTGGGAAATGTGGCACCATGAAATGCTGAGGTGGTGATCTCTGCTGAGACTGTGAAGGGTTTGAAAAGAAGCAAAGGAAAGCAATGTGATTCTCTGTGCCTTCCTCCATCAAGAGCTGCAGCACTAATCAGAGCCTGTGATGACACCTCCAGGCTGTGCCATACAGTTTCCTTTCGCAAAGCACTGCACTGGTCAGTGAAAGGACCATGGAGACTCATACTCCAGCTGCAGGGTCTCAGAGCTTTTTTAGAAACACAAAACAGTTTGAGATGGAAGGGACATTTAAAGGTCATCTGGTCCAAATCCCTTGCCACAGGCAGAGACACCTTCCTCTAGATCAGGTTGCTAAAAGCTCCATCCAACTTGACATGGAATACTTCCAGCAATGGGGCATTGATCACTTCTCTGGGCACCTGTTCCAGTGCCTTACCATCCTCATTGTAAGAAATTTCTCTCTTATCTAGTCTAAATAAATTCTCCTTCAGCTTCAAGCCATTTCCCCTTGTGCTATCACTACATCCCTTTGTCCAAAGTCCCTCTCCAGCTCTCTTGTACCCCCTTTCACTACTGGAAAGGGCTATAACGTCTCCCAAGAACCTTCTCTTCTCCAAACTGGACAAACCCAAATCTCTCCTCTGAGCCTGTCACAGGAGAGGTGCTCCAGTCCTCTGAGTATCTTCATGGACCTCTGTGGTCCATTTGATCCTCTGCTTTGTCACTACCAATCTCCAAACCGAGTGACCCAAACTCTTTCATATTTCAGGTGAGGACAATACAGACAGCTCCCCAGAGAGGCTGACACCCCCTGTGTGTTTAGCTATGTTGGGGGTGCATTCTGAGCTCTACTCTAGGACTACCTCAGATGTAGCCAGGTGGGCCCTCTGCTTCTTCTTCCAGGCAAACAGTGACAGGACAAGGGGACATAGTCTTAAACTGTGCCAGGGAAGGTTCAGGTTGGGTATCAGGAAGAATTTCTTCACAGAAAGGGTGTTTAGACATTGGAATGGGCTGCTCAAGGAGGTGGTGGAGCCACCATCCCTGGAGGTGTTTATGGAAGGACTGGGTATGGCACTCAGTGCCACAGTCTATTGACATGGTGGTGTTCAGTCACAAGCTGGACTTGA
This sequence comes from Molothrus ater, assembly GCF_012460135.2. Taxonomy (NCBI): domain Eukaryota; kingdom Metazoa; phylum Chordata; class Aves; order Passeriformes; family Icteridae; genus Molothrus; species Molothrus ater. The sequence continues at coordinate 86,392,467 of NC_050479.2, forward strand.
TCTCAGAGGTTTTCCAACCAAATTGATTCTGTTATTCTGTACAAGAGGACAACTCTCTGAGTTGACACCACGTCTCAAAAGGTGATAAACTAGCTAACTCAAAAAACTAACCCCAAAACACTGCAGACCTCAGGATGTGATTTTAAGCAGAACTCAGGACAGAAGCAAATTTCCACAAAGCCAAGAGCCTGCTTTGTGATGCACTCACTACCTAGGGATGGGAGAAAGCAATGCCTGAACATTTCCTTGCCTCCTCCTGGCCATGCCACTGATCAGAGGAGAGCTGGGAGCAAATACTTGTCACTGTGTTTATCCACACAAGCCTGGGGACCATGCAGTAAGAAAGAAGAAAGCAAATCCTAGAATGGGAGCCCATTAGCGAATCTCTCTGTTGTGGCTCTATGCCTCACATCAGCACCCACCCTTCCCTCTCCCGTGACAGTGCCATCTTTAGGTGTCTTTGTGGTTCTCAACCTTTTCTTTTCATGCTCCAAGTCCCATCTGACACCCAAAGTGGGATTTAGCTGTTTATATGCAGACACTGGGTTTGAGCAAGTCAACAAGATTGGAAGGGTGAAGGGTCTGGAGCACAAGTCTGATAAGGAGCAGCCAAGGCAACTGGGGGTGTTTAGCCTGGAGGAAAGGAGGCTTGGGGGTGACCTTTTCTCTCTTTGCAGTTCCTTGAAAAGAAATTGTAGCCAGGTGTGGGGTTGGTCACTTCTTCCTAGTAGCAAGCAACAGCACAAGAGGAAATGGCCTCAAGTTGTACCAGGGGAGGTTTAAATTGAATATTAGGAAAAAAAAAATCATTGAAAGGGTTTTCAGTGAAAACCCAGGGCAGGGGCAGTGGTAGAATTACCATCCCTATAAGTGTTCAAAAGGCATGTGGATAGAGCATTTAGGAACATGGCTTAATGGTGAACGTGGCAGTGCTGGGTTAATGGTTGGATGGAATTGATGATCTTAGAGATCTTTTCCAACCTGAATGTTTCTATGATTCTCTAAGATCACCTCCATGACTATGGGGATACACTAGCGCTTCCAAGGCCCAATTAATTCCATCTGTCAGGATTATTTATCTCCACAGACTACAGAAGAAGCCTGAGGTGACTGGTTTCATTTTTGTGTCCCCTCCTTTCTCACATCCCTGAGCAGCTGTGAATACGAAAAAAGACCACTTAGCTGACTCTGAGGGTTTGATCCCCAAACCTCTATTTGGAGGGTTTTGGTAGCAGTGCCATGGAAAGAGACACCTCAACTGAACAAGTCCCAGCCAAAATGTTACATTAAAGCAAGAAATCTCAGAAAACTCCCCCCTCTGGAAAGTCAGAGAATTGATAACGTAGTAGCCTCTGTTCATCTGAGAGTGGTTAGGAAACGGACATCAATTTTTTAAGCCTTCAGCAGGAAGTTCAATAGATTTGCCCTGCATTCAATCTCCTTGAAAAGTCCAGCAGGTAGAGGAGCTGAACAAAAGACCTGACCTTTTCTCCCTTACTGAGCTTTCGCACAGCCTGAGCAGAACAATGGACCGCGGCGGCATCCGATCCCGACTCTGCACAGAGCACTCAGCACAGCCTCCTGAGGAGGGCAATTTCCTTTTGTGCACCAGCCTCTGCTGCCCATTGAGTATTTTTCAACTGCCACAATAATTAATCAAATAAAGTATCCTTTTGCAAGGAGGTCAGGTGTAATTTCAGCATAATCCAGAAACAGCAGGCTGAGTTGATCTAGGGAAAATGCTGCACTTGCAGGTTGGCTGAATGGTGTTTGCAACCATTTTCATCTCTTCTTTACCTGTACATGAATTCCCAAGTCTTGCCCCTACAAACAGGGCCCAGCACATGACAAGAAAAACTTAGAAATAAAGTCTTTGTTTGAAATTGGGGGTGATTTGAGACATGAACCTTTTAGATTATCTCATTTCAACCCCCTGCCATGGGCAGGGACACCTTCCACTCAACCAGGCTGTTCAAAGCCCCATCCAACCTGGCCTAGAACACTTCAGGTATGGGAAATCCACAGCTTCTCTGTACAGCCTGTGCCTGCGTCTCATCACCCTCACAGTAACACATTTCCTCCTAATATCTAATCTAAATCTACCTTTTTATGTGCCTTTTAGTCTAACTCTGACCTGTACGAGTGACCTTCTCTCAAGATTCTCCTCCTTGGAGCAGCACAGTGCTGGGCTGTACTGGAAACCCTCTTGCTTGTCCTGAGCAAACTGAGATGTCTGGACAGCACTGTGCCAAGATCAAAGCTCAGAACCTGCCTACCTGTGATTCAGAGAAGCCCAATTAGCCTGGACTGTGCAGGCCAGCAAGTGTCAGTGGGGTCACCATGGACCTGCTCCTTCATGGGCTGGTAAATCCCTACTGTTTATAGAGCAAACGATACACACAGATGTGGTGGTTGACTTCAGCCTGGTGTGTTTTACACTGAATGCTTGGATTTGGGAGGAGATTCATGCATGGTACACCTGTTTAGGGCCCGGTTCAGGAGGCTACAACCTTCTGAGCCACCCAGGCTGTGTCAGCCTGCAGCTGAACCACAGACATCAGCCCTTAGCTTAGATGCAGGTGTAACCCTTTGGCTGTATTGCTCAGGCACCTACAAAGACTCTGTTATCTGAAAACAACTCTGTAAAGGTCATAGAATCCTAGAAAGATTTGGGTTGTCGGAGACCTTAAACATTATCTTGTTCCAACCCCTCTGCTATGGGCAGGGAGCATTTCCACTAGATCAGGTTGCTCAAATAGAGCCATCCAACAGGGATAGGGCATCCACAGCTTATCTGCACAGGGCAGCCTGTTGCAAAGGCTTGGGAACCAGAAATCTAAGGAAAGGTGCTCCATTTTACAACAGTCTCTAGATGACCCTCCACCACCCAGACAATATATGGCAGAGGTAATTTACTGAACTTAGCTCAGCTCAGTAAATTAATTACTAACCCACTTCTGTTTTTTTACCTATAGAAATGTTCTCTAAAGGGAGTCTTTACTGCAGCCACTGTTTTACCAACAACTCTAGAAATATATTATCCTGTGTTATTCCTTCTTGAAGCCCAGCCTATTTATGGAGGAGAGGCTAATGCTATCCTCATTTCACACAGAGAGAAACTAAAGCATAGAGTTAGGATGTCACTTTCCCCAAGGTCATGCAATAGAACCAGGGCACCCGAGTCTGTTCTTATGACTCCAGATCAGAATATCTTCATTAAAGGCAGCTCCTCTACTCTTCTCTATCCTTAAATTGGCATAATAGGCAGCTGTCTCACCTCTGCTCTTGTAGGTCCCTAATAATCTGGCCTTGGCTCTCTCCTTTTGGTGCTACTAATGCTGGCTGGAGCAGGGCTTCTGCAAGCTGTTGTAATCCTGTGAGGGCTTTTGTCTCAGCAGGAACCCCTTTGCTGGGATTTTTTTGTGAAATCCTCCTTCTGCCTGCCCTAACACTATCCTCTTATTTTTCACGGCCTGGAGAAATTCAGGGTGGCCCTTCAAGAGACTGGGGTCAGCCTCCAAATGCAAGGGTTGCTAGGATTAAGTGGGTCCAAATCATAAGATACCAACCCTGCTTTTTATGCTAAGACTTCTGCTGACTCCTGAGGTTGTTTTGCTTGAACAGGGACTGTAAAATTAAGTGGAGACTCTGCTCTGCCTTTTCAGGATGCCTTTGGTGCAATCACCATCACACCCCTCAGGGCAGCATCAGGCAGTGCTGGGAGACATCAGCCCTGTAATAGTCGGGATGAGAGGGGGACTGACACTCCCTGACTCATTGGCTGCACATGCAAAAAGTCATATTAATTTTTCAGCTGGGGATTCTGAGTCACAGGGGCTGCTTGCTGCTGATCTATGGCTCTCCTGCTGGGTGTTATTCAGTGCATGGGATGCTCTGCTCTAAAGGGCATCATCTGGCTGAGCTGAAGTCACTCGTGTAGGTCAAAGAGTTAGACTAAAGGGCACATTTAGATTAGGTATTAGGAGGAAACGTTACTGTGAGGGTGGTGAGACACTGGCACAGGTTGCACAGAGAAGCTGTGGATCTCCCATCCCTGGAAGTGTTCAAGGCCAGGTGGGATGGGGTTTTGAACAACCTGGTTGAGTGGAAGGTGTCCCTGCCCATGGCAGGGGGTTGGAATGAGATAATCTAAAAGGTCTCTTTCAACCCAAACCATTCTGTGATTTTACATGTCAGGTGTTGCACAGGCATAAAGTAGAAGTCATTGCATCCTGAAACAGCCTGGATGGACAAAAGGACTGGAGTCTCCAGGAAGTAAAGCAGCTTTACTCCATGCCAAGTTCCTACCCAGCAAACAGCAGAGCCAGAAACAGATAGAATTTCATCTGTGACAAGCAGTGCTAACAAAAGCCTCATTTACAATGACAAAATTCCAAATAATAAGATTTCTAGATGGTCAGTAGCGCATAGCCCCTCCTAAGAAGACTTTCCTGCAGGTGGGGCATCCATAATAGCTTTCTCACCCCACCTGAGATGGCCAACAGGCAGTGGCATCATGCTGCAGGGCACCAGATTTCTCCCATGCTCACCTGTGTCATTTCAGGAAGTGTCTAGGAACTTTGTTTCCTTGTTACAGCTGAAATTTGAAGTGAACTTGATCATCAAACTACTGTGATTAGGTGACACATCTAAAGGGACAGGCAGAGTGGCCACACAAGCCTTGTTCCCTATGGAAATCAGCCTAGATGAGAAAGCTAGCTTTAATCAGGTCCTTAAATGATTCCAGCATTAACAAACTGCTCTGTTCCTACCCTTTTTTGCAGTACTTTGAGATACCCACACAAAGAAAGGGGTGGCTGTTGATATTTGTTATTTGCTCCTAGCTACACTTAAGAAATTGGTGGTTTCTGGAGACAGGTCTCATTTCCCTGGCTGAGGTCAACATCACAGCTCCACCTGAAAAGCTTGAATTTTGTTCCTTTACTTAATATCCTCTCTGACTGCTGAGCTCAGGGCTGGGAGGACAGGACCTGGTTTGCTACTCTGAAGAGTAGTTTGCCCTGGGAGAAAAACAGATCTAACAGGGCATTGGGGGAGATCTAGAGGGTTTTTTCTAAGAGTAATAAGGCTGCCCTAAGAGCTTTTACCTTCTGTTACCCACCACCCTAATATGTATTGGTACAATTAAGCTGAATCAACTGCAGTCCTGATTTACTTCATCATTTGGCCAAGATCTTACAAGTCTTTTTCCAGCCATGGAGAACTCATGCAGACTTTCAGTAGACTTGACTTGAGGAAGACTCTTACACAGAAACTACAGATGAAATGACCACTCCTTTGTTTCTCCAGACCAAAACCTTGTGTGGGCTGTATGAGACAAACCCAGTGTGTGTGTGTGTGGTTTCTGGAGCTCATCTCAGCCCAGAGTAAATCTGCTGGCCTTGATGGCACTGATCCAGCAAAGCTGAGGGATGAGAGGAAGCAGGACAGAAATAGCTGGGGTATCACAACGTAACAGCAACCTCCACTGATGCTGGAAAACACCCAGAGGCTCAGACGTGGGAGGCAGCACTCTGATGTGCTCCAGCTGGACTTGCAGGGCTCCTTCCACCACTTCACCTCAGCACACACGTGCTGTACTCCTCTGTCCCAGTGCAGGAGGTCTGCCTGTCCCCCAGCCTCATCCCTACCTCCCCTCTGGTGATGAGAGGTGCTGTGGTTTGTGGGTTTTCTCTTGCTCCCCCTTCCCTCCCAGCCCCACAGTTATTGTGAGGCTGTTTGAGCTCACTGAGCTTGGTGGGAGCTTTGCCTGGGCTGGGAATTCGATGCCACCAAGAGGCAAAGCATTTTCTTCTCCCAGCCTCTCCTGCTACCATGAATTCAAACTCCTGTACACCAATGCACACCAGGCACATGGAAAACTGACTTACAATGCAAGCCTCACCCCAACAAAGGCATGGGTCAGCTCTGGAAATCACAGGAACCCACACACAAACCCCAGCTTTTCTAGCAGAGATCCAGCTGATCAATATCTTTGTGGCAATTCCCTAATGGCTTTCAGGAAATCTGATACAGAACCTGCAAGAAATCCCATTAAGCTCCTCTCTGTATCTGCTGGAACAAAAATATTTTCAATGAAAAAAGAAGAGAACAGGTTTTGTTGTATTTCCCTTGGCCCACATGACACATGGGAGTTGTACTAAAATGATGTGCTGACACTTTATCCTCTCCAAGATAACTAAGAAGTGCAGTGAGGCTGATATCTCAAAAGAATTCTTTAAGGAGGATCTCTAGGCATGAACAACTTTTTAGTGAGTAAATAGCCCACACTGGATCCAGCCTGTGGGCTCCCCACCCACTATATTTCTCTGACAGAGGACACCTAAGGAGCAGGATGAAAGCAGATGTAGTGGCATTACTCTGCAATGTTCCCCCAGAAACAGTAATTTGCAGCTCAAGAACCTCTAGAGCCAAAAAGGGGTAGTTTTGTTTTTCCTTGCATATACATGCTTTATAGTTTTTAGAGGCTTTTTGTAAATGAAACATGCCCAAGTGCTTTTTTAACCCAATACTTTGAGAATCCATGGGGTTCTGCCATAAGGAACACCAAAGATGTCAGATTGTGCAAACTCTTTTTATCTTTGAGCCTGGTCTCTGTAAACTTTGTTTGATGCTCCCTAATTTTTGTATTTCAAAGGAAAATCTTTCTTTTGCATTTACCATGCATACATAATCTTCCAGGATCTATAACATGCCTTCTTCCCATCTCTTCTCAGCTTGGAGCCTTCGTCTAAACAATCATTCCTCCTGTGAAAGGCGTCCCAGACCTCTGACCATCTTTCCTTTCTCAGAATTCTCCCCAGTGGAATAATTTTTGTTTTAGGTGACTTGAAATGAGATGAATCACCAGAGGAGTGGAATGTGCTCTCTGGACCACAGCAGATATCAGGAGGAACACAGAAGGGCTTGGTCCCAATATTTGGGTCCTGCCCCCAACCTAGCACAGCCCAGAGCACCTTTTCCCTGTGCCCTGGTGTTTTGGGCAGGTGAGTCTGGCTCAGGTGGAAGGTGTTTCCCAGCTGCAACCTGCAAGCCTTAGGACACTAAATCTCAGTGATCAAGGCCAGGTTGGATGGGACTTTGAGCAACCTGGTCTAGTAGAAGGTATCCCTGTAAAAGTCTTTACATTTACATGGAGATGTTGACAGCTACCATGATCCCAGATTTATCTTCCCATTTCCAAAGTCAGGAACAGCTGAAGAAAGTGTCTTTGTCTGATGGGGCAAAGCCCCTTCCAAGCACACCTCCCACTGTACAAGTCAGTGTCAGATGGGGAGAGGGGACAAAACCAGGATTCACAGAGGCTCTGTTTTCCCAACACTCCACGTAACATCAGGCATAGCTTCTTGCAAATCTTCCTTCCTCCACACTCATAAAGGTGGAGACCAGGCTAGTTGTGCAGCAGCAACAGAGTGCAAACCTCCCTCCCAGACACCCGTCAGTCTACAGCCAACCTCACAGCGCAAGTTTTAACCCCTTTTGTGCATGTGAAACTGTGTTCAGGTCACCTGCACCCTGGGTAAATGCTGTGTCATTACACCAGGATGTGGAAAGGGGAGGCAGCAGCTGAACCAACATCCTGGGAAAGGCATTTGCTGGGCCTGCAGCCTAAGAGGAGCTCAAGGATTTTCTGTGACTGCTCTGAGGCTGACAGTGGGACCAAGCACTCAGTTTTTAGATTCCAGCTGGACTGAGGTAGAAGCTGCTACCTAGCTGCTCAGGCTGGGCAGGTCTGGGGTAGGGGGGGACTCATCTAACAATGCCAAGATATGAAGGGGTCCCCAGAGACTCATGGCTATGGATTTCTACCTTTTCTATTTTCATTTGGTACTCAGTCTACTTCAAGTGCCTGCTTTTCATTGGATTTTCACATTTTGCACTCCCATTGTGCAGTTGGGCACAACTGCACTCTGCTCTCTACAAGTGTCTGACTATGAGAGCTTTTTATTGGATACTAGGACAAATTTCTTTGCAGAAAGGGTGGCCAAGCACTGGAATAGGCTGCTCAGGGAAGTAGTGGAGTCATCATCCCTAGAGGTATTTAAAAGACGTGTTGATATGGCACTTGGGGACACAGTTTAGTGGTGGACTTGGCAGTGCTGGGTTGAGAGTTGGACTTTATGATCTTAGAGGGCTTTTCCAACCATTGTGCTTCTACAGGTCAGAGCAGGGGCTCTGTGTACAGCTCCAGGCACAGGAGGGATTGGGAGGGTTTTTCTGGGGTTGGTACAGCATAACCATGGACACTGCTGGGGCAGGGCTGTCCTGATATGCTTTCTGGCTCTACCAAGCACATGACTGGGGGACCAAAAAGTCACAAACACAGAGGTTTATCCCATACCAGTTTTCCTCTAGGACATTGCCTAGCAGAGAGGAGGGTTTCACAGTACAAAGCTCTCACAGTCTTACGTGCTGTCTCTGCATCCTGCCAAACCTTTGGTACAGTGACACTTGTCCCGCCCTGCTTTGAGAGAAAAAAACACTGGCTCTGCTCCAAGAGGACAACAACCCCCCTGGTTTTCCTCTCACCCTCAAAAGGGACTTGCAGAACCACTATGACTGTGATTGGAGCCAGCTTGGTCTTGATGCGGACAACCAGAAATGTGCCCAGCACTGAGGGCCTGCAGCCACCTATCCTGTCAGTCCCTTTCTGCCAGGCTTGGAAGCTGCCCTCTGCAGCTCCAGGAAAGGCTTTGAAAAAAAAACTATTAGCTGACAATGCCTTCATTAATCACAGCATAATCCTTTCCATAGCAACCCAAGGATTGCGAAGTCACAAGTTAGCAAGTGTGAGACAGAAAGGCTGCACAGCAGCACTTGGCCCAGGGAAACTCCATAGCTAGCGAGAGGGATCGGCTGCTCTGGGGAGGGGAAATGAGTTAGAAATAATATTGTCTTGAAAAGAGGGTCATCCCTAGCCAGGATTCGGATCCCATAAATGCCACTGTCCATGGGGAGATCCTGTAGCTCCATGAAGTTACTCCAGTCTCACCCCCAAAAGCCCAAGAAGAGACTTTGGCCCTACATCTTAGTTTGACAGAAGATCAACAGCTTTCAAACAGGTCGGGGAGAGAAGAAGGACAGTTTGTGGCCATCACCACAAAATTAAACACAATTTAGATACATATATTTGGGAATTTGTAAGGCTCAGAGATTTCAAAGCCACAGGTGAAAACAATTTCGATCATCAATGAAAAGGAGAGAAATGCTGTCCTGGACTTTTTTTTCCTTTTTCTTTTTTTTTTTCCCCTTTTTTGTCCCTCTTTGGTTTTCCTTGGTACAGTTTAGGCACAGGGTAGGAAGGAGATTTCACAGGGTCTCACAGGGATGCAGGTTTTGACTGAAGCTTTGGCAAAGCCCGGTCAAAGCTGCAAATCCATTCATACCTTCACTCTACCAGTGCTGGGAGCTTGCAGTCCCTCACCTCATGGGAAGAGTAAGACCCACAGCATCATACAGTGGAGGATGGTGAGGAGTCAGCTTGCAACCACCATGTCCTTGCCATCTTTATGTAATGCATAGGTTAACCCCACAGGGTTGGTTCTTGGACATCCTTTTGCCCAGACTATGGAGAGAATAACTCACACCAACACAACAGCCTAGGGCTGTGAGAAAACCATCTCTAGGTTCTGCCACCTCCTTCTGCAGGGGAGACTTAACAGCAAGGGACAACCAGGCAATCTTAGACCCACTGGTGTGCTGCCTTTCAAACTCCCCCTCCATTTTGCCTACATGGCAGGTCCTCTACCATACATCCAGTCTTCCCAGAGACACAGAGATATACCAGTTCCACTGTTCCACTTTCTTTAGGATAATGTAATTGTAAATACCCTAGGAAATCCTGGATTTTTCTTTGGTATTGTGCTCAGCTGGTCCAACAAAGCCCATGTACAAAACAGGCTAACCTATATTTAAATAGGAGAATTAATGCTAGAATGAGTAACCAGGGTCCTCCCTCTACGACGCAAGCTTACATCCGTACATTATTAACAAATCACCAATATACGACAAATCAAAATTAAATATCTTGTTAACCCAAACCAGGCAGCAAAATGCAAACTGCTTTGTGGGAATTGCCTATCCCATATCAAGCCTCAGTCCCTTCCCAGGGAGACTCCTAATAATTTAAATAGCCTGGAAGGTCCTGGGTGCTGCTTACCAGCACAGATGTGACCCAGGAGACACCCCCAAAACCAGCCTGGACACAAGCTGTGCTGTGCTGCAGCCAGGGGAACTTGTGCTGCTCCCTGAAGAGCAGCACCTGCCTGAGCACAGGTTGTGCTTTATCCACCTAAATGATGTGTCTGGAGCTGCGTGAAAGCAGGCAGGGGGTGAAATAGACTGGGAGGACACCCAGGGTCTCGTAGCACTGCCAGTGGATCCATATAGCAGGGACATCCCCCAAAGCCCCTCCCCACGTTTAAGCACATCCAGAGGTGTGCCTGGATGTGACAGGGCTGTGGAGCAAAGGGGTGGAGGGCTGCATGCACAGCACACGAGGGCAATGCCCTCCACCCTTCACTCCAGCTCCTGCTAGGTGACCCCAGCCAAATTAAGCAGCAGCTAGAAATTACCGAGCCGCTAATCCATGCTGCAGGAGCCGCGCTGGCCCGGGGGTGCTGGGCACTGCTGGCAGGTCTGCGTCGTGTCTCTCCCCCTCCCATCGCGCCCAGCCTCTTGCCCAGGTTCGATCCGGCTCGCTGCCCGCAGCCCCGCCGGGGGCACCCCACCCACAGCGCCCATGGCACCCACGGCACCGCGCCCCCCGCATCCCACAGCACCCGCATGGCTGCACCCCGCCCGCCCGGAGCATCCCCGGCTCCCCGGGGCCGCCGGCCCCGCTCCGCCTTACCTCAGCGGGGCATGGCCGGGCACGGCGGCGGGGACGGGCGCTGCTGCCCGGCGCGGAGCCGCGCTGCCGCCAGCACCGAGCGAGGGCAGCGCCTGCCCGGGCTGAGCCTCTTAGCGGGGGAGGAGCCGGGCTACAGCCAGCCCCTGGTGTGCTGTGGGTGTGGTGTGGGGTGTGTGTGTGCGGGCGAGCGTGGTACCTCCATCCCGGGAACCGCAAGCGCCGCGCTCCCGCAACATCCACACTCTCCAAAGATGCGTCCTCCTGCAGCCCTGGAGTCTGCCCCGGTGTATGGTATCATAAAATCGTAGAATGGCATGGGCTGGAAGGGACCTGAAAGATCACCACGGTTCAACCCCCCTGTCATGGGCAGGGACACCTTCCACTAGACCAGGTTGCTCTGAGCCCCGTCCAGCCTGGCCTTGAACACTGCCAGGAATGGGGCAGCCAGAGCTTCTCTGGGCAAACGACCTGTTCCAGTGTCTCACCATGCTCAAAGTAAAAAAATTTAGTCCTAGTATCTAATCTAAATATCCTTTCTTTAAGTTTAAAACCATACCCCTTTTCCTATCACTATCTGCTCATGTAAAATGTTTCTTGGCACCCATGCTATGAGTTTAGCTGCAGTTTCAAGTCCTCGTTGTGCAGAGTCCTGATGGATCCCTAGGAAAAAGTGTGGCTGGAAAGGTCCTCCTGCCCTGTGCAAAGAGGTCTCTGGGCTGTGCAGGGACAGTACTGAGGTCCTGTGAGGTGAGGCCAGGAGCTGACAGGCATCCTTGTTTGAATGCACCAGCCTTGTGCCCTCGCAAATGTGAAAACTGGGACAGGAAAACACTTGAGGATCAGGAAACTCAGAGCTGAGGTTTTGCCTAGAAGCTTAACTCTGACCTGGTGACTCCCTGCCCAAATCTGGACTAGTGTCTTTTTTCCTTCCTGCTAAGAAAGGTGGAGTTGGATTTTAGTTGTGCTATGAAACACCACTGAAGTTTCTTAGGTATAAAGCTTGTCATTTTAGCTAGTGGAAGGTGCAAAATATACCTTTATATTAGCAGCATTATCATAAAAATTGTTTCTAAGCTCCACTTTGGAATGAGGATGCTGGAAATCCTCCTGGGGACCCAACTGAATGTGTTTTTTTGGTGATACTGCAGAAATAAGGAGCAATAAAAGGGAGTCTCCTTGCTTCAAAGTTAACCAGGACCTCTGCTCAAAATGCAGAAGTCACAGCACAGTCACATGGTTCCTTCCCCAGCCCTTAGAAATGCCCTGCTGATGCCCAGCCCTCAGCTGACTTTAAGCTAAGGACAGATGATTTGTGACCACCTGGGGCCATGCCCATGTCACTCAAGCCCTCCTCACTGTGTCAGTACAGCTGGTGTGGGTGTGAGGGCAGGCTCTGGCTGTGTCTGGGCTTTGCTCTGGACCACATCTGATGCGCTTGGAATCGCTTGGGCAGCCTTGCCTTGTGCCCAACAGGACCCACATTTGTGTGGAAAGGCAGTGAGGGAGGCTCTGCCAGGAACACAGGGCTGGACTTGCTTCCTGACTGCACCACTGGGCTTGGAGGTGGGATTTGGAGAGTGCAGGGAGCCTTTGGACAACTGCACAGAACAGACTCCAGTGGCTGATCCCTGGCTATTAACCTGGGCTATTGGCCAAGGATGTGGCAGCACCTGAGCACAGGCAATGAACACATCCCATTGCTGAAGGCCCTTCCATCTCTGCAGCCCTTCCTGCTGGAAATCCCTCATCCTTTTGAGTGGCAGGAGGCTCATATGGCAGGGAATGCATACAGGTTTAAGGTGGGAAGATCCCGGCTACAGGGGATCCAGGTACAAGAAGAAATTCTTCAGCACCAACTTTCAAGCAGAGGATGGATGTCTGTTCCTCCATGAAGATGCTCTTTCAGGTCAAAGGAAAAACCCTAAACTTCCAATTTATCATAGAATCATAGAACCATAGAATCACAGAATCACAGAATGATTTAGGTTGGAAAGGACCTTAAAGATCATGTAGTTCCAGCCCCCTGCCATGGGCAGGGACACCTTCCACTAGACCAGGCTGATCAGAGCCCAATCCAACCTTTCCTTGAATACTTCCAGCATTGCATCACATTCACAGCTTCTCTGGGCAATCTGTGCCAGTGCCTCACCAAGCTTACAGTAAAGAATTTCTTCCAGACATCTGATCTAACCTCACTCTCTTTCACTTTAAAGCCATTCCCCATTTGTTCTGTCAAAACATGCCCTTACAAAAAGCCCTTTAAAAAGTCCCCTATGAAAACTAATGTGGGACTATATGAAACTAATGTTGTGAGCAGAAATCCCTGGCAAATGACCATGCTGGAGGGATGAGGAGATGCTGCAGGATCCTTGGTGAGCCTGGGGTGGATTGTGCTTGGAGCTGTGCACTACTCTATTACTTGCTGCTCATTTCCAAACATGCACAGTCTCTGCACATCTCCCCACTGACATGCTGGGGTCCCACAGTAATTCCAGAAGCCCTATCTCCATGCTGGTGTGCACCATCAGCAGACACAGGCAGGGCTGCAAAGCAACCTACACTTTTAATCCCACTGGCCCAGTACCAACAAAATTGAGGTGTGGATGTTGGTGGGAAAGCACAACCTCCATGCCTACATGATGGTCTGTGGCTTACCCAGGTTTGCACAGACTTTTTTTAGAATGTGCACAAAGCTAGACTCAGTAAAGCCACGTGGTTGACACCAGAGTTCCTGAGCTATGTCCAGCATCAAGCATCACAGCCCCATAGGTGCCCAGCCAGGTCTACTGCCCAGGACATCCTCCAGGAGAGTATCAGGAGGTCTGGGGGACTGAGGTGTTTGTCAGGCATTCCCCCCAAGAAAGGTCCTTGCAGGATGTTTCAGTGGTGGAGGCAGAGGTCTAGGATGCTCATTCCCTATGCATTATTTGGTGACACATTTTGTCCAAAGGATGATCCCAGAAGCTGAAGAGTCTGGGAAGACTCCTGCAGGCCACAACAAAAGGGCTGTTTCCAGATGTCTGCTCCAGGCTCTAAAGGGTGGGCTGCAGAGGCACACAGCTCCTTCATGCTGCAAAGACTTTGAGCACAGGCAGCTGGTGGAGGGAAGCTGAGATGGAAGCAAAATCCCTAAAGCTTTGGGTCTGTGTGGTACAACAGCAAGACTGGAGATTCCCATGGGCAGGGCCAGGCTTTTCAAATGCTCCCCATGTGCATTGTGCAGGTTTGTTTTCTGAGGGAAAGCCATCCAAAATCCACTTCCTCCTTCTACTTTGCCCATAAACTCTCTCCCCCCATTTTTATTTTTTCAGCAATCTACAGAGCTTTTCTCCAAGTCAGGTGAGACTCAAAAAACCAAGTTCCCTGCACTGTGGTGAGTCTGGGGCATAGGATACAAAGGTTTATAGTCAGAGGAGGTTACCCATTCCTACCATGGATTTTCTCAGCAAATGTGAGTGTAACCTTGTGTGAAAGACTCATGCAGATCACCTTGCCTCGGTCTCAAAGTCTACAGAGAAAATAATCTGAATGGAGTTTGGTGAATCGAGCAAATTCAAAAGGCTCTGCAGAGCCACCTTGTGCCCATCAAAAGCATTCTGGAAGAACACAGCAGTTCAAAAGCAAGGAGTCTGAATAAAATATACACAATTTATTTATTTATAGGAGGTTTACAGCTGTACAATGTTGGCTTTCTGTTTGGACCACTCTCTGAGCTTGTGCAGCACGATACATCAGTGCCTTTGGAGATGAAGACAAGTCACAGCCTGTTTTAACAGGCAGATATCAAAAAGAAATGGATCCCACAGAGTGTAATGCCAGGCTGCTTGCGACCATTGAAATGATTAACAAAAGAAATGTGAAATCAATCACACATGTGTCCTACCCCATTCATGAGGGACTGGAAAGTGCTTTTCAGACCTGCCCTCCTCTCAGAAAAAAAACAACCCAAAACCCCCTGAATATTTCTGTTTACTTCATTCAAAGATAAAAGGCATCAATGATAGGAATGGCATTTCAGTATTTCCCCTCCCTCATCTGCCCTACAAATAAGAGAAAAAGAAGAGTAAGAAAGGTAATTTTTGTTCTTCCATTGGAAATGTAGGGGAAGAAGGGTTCTGCTCTAACTTTTCCAAAACTTTTTTTTTTCTTAAAAAAAAAAGACAAATATTACTGATATTAAGACAATTTGGTCCTGATACAGAGTGATTTTTAAAGAAGCTATTAAAAAGCTGCCTTTCCTTTCTTTATGGCTTGATTCTCTATAGGGAGGAAGAAGGTTGCCCATGGGTACCAGGGCACCACAACACCATGGTGAGCTTTGGCACTGCTCCTTGGGGATCTCAGTGCCATTTGGCACATGGCAGGGCACTCCTGGACAAATGGCTCTCCTTTGCTAAAGCTTTCCATAGCCTGATTTCCTGAGAAAACACGGCTAATGCAGGCAGGCTGGACACCTCCATCTGCTGATGATGGTGCAAAGCTCCTGTCATGTTCCTGCAATGCCAAATAGCTCATCCCCCTGCCAGGTGAGGTATCTGTGGGCATCCCTCTCACATATCACTCTGAACATAAGCCTGTGAGATCTTCTCGTAAGACCCAAATCATACCTTCTAGTCCCACAATCCTGCTTCCATTTTTTTCAGTGATAAGTCTCATAAACAAAACCAAGATAAAATCAAAATATCTCTGAATTGGTCTTCCTAAATTCAAGGATCTTCTGTGACTGTGGATCAAAAAGTTACTTTACCTAACTAGGAGCACTTAAGTTAATTCTGCAAGACACTGAACCAAACTTGGTCCCAGTGGTGGCACCTGGACTTGGAGAGTGCTCAGTGCAAGTCAGGAGTAATTGAGATCTGGAAAGAGCATCATGGGCACCACTGCTTGCCTTTAAGTCCTGAAAAACAAGACCTAAGAACATAAGCAAATTTGGTAAAAAGGCAAACTCTTAACTGCAGGACTGTGAAGATGAGGCAAAGGGAAAAACAGCCCACAAAAATCAATGCAGTTGCACCATCTACTTCTGGTTGCACCAAGAACTGAGCTAGCAGGTACTTTGGAGAACACTTCATCGTGTTTCAGACTTAGCAGACCTTTAGGGACTTAAAAAAAACCCCAAACAGACTTGCAGGACAAACATGAGTATTTAGTAGGACAACCTATAGGAAAAGAAGGCTTTCCTGTTCACTTTTGTTGCAGGAAAAGGACTCTGCCCAGGTCAAAATTTAGGAAGACTAGAAGATTTTATCATATGTATTAATTTCCACTTGCATGCAGGTGACTGCAAAATATTTGCTTAGAAAATCTGACTGAAAAATCCCTTAACTTGCACCAATTTAAAGGCACATGAATAAAACCCCCAAACAGCAGGGAAAAAAAAAAGGTTTGAAACTTGTCCTAGTCAGCTGCTGAAAGGTCAGACAACGGGTTGTTGTTTGGTTTATCTGGGATGGTTTATAAGAAGCCAGATTCTGCCACCCAGTGGAACAAGGAAGGTTAACCCAGTTTTCATGGAAATCAGGAGCAGACTGTAGCCCCAGACACATCCCCGAGGATGCATTTGGGCTGTGCTCCTGAGACTGGCTCTAGGACTGTGCAACTCATCCTCCACAACAGGAGACTGGAAATTAAAGGTGAGAGATGGACACTGGTATGGATTAAATATTCCCAGCATTTTCAGGCTGCACTGGGAGCAGTGCTCCTCTAGTACAAGCTAAAATCCCACTATTTTTAAAAAGAATTTGAGAAAGCGAGGCACTGAGAAATGATGCACTGTAGGCAGCAGTACAGATGGAGCTCATGGAGCGAAGCTCCCCATCCCTTGAACTTGACACTTTGGCCTTCAGAGGAATGAATCTTCTCTTGCCTAAACACTGAACTGCCCCAGCAGACAACCCACCCCAGCTCCTGGGCTGAGCTCTTGGAATGGGGACGGCATGGAGACACGGAGACAGCAGGCACCATGGGAGTTCAGGAGGCACCCACAGGAGCTGGGTCCAGACTGATTCAGAAACCTGACCCAGAGAACAGTTATCCCATCACAGCTGTTGACATCTTTCTATACTTCAGAGTTGCGTGGGGCTGAACAAGACTTGGGTGGAGACAGCTTGTCCCCAAAATGATGGAGCCTTTGGTCTTGCTGCCCCTGTGGATTTGGGCTGCCTTGGTGCGTTTTCCTTGCAGCTGCAGTACGCAAACCTGTACACAAAAATCACCCAACAGGCTCCGATCTGTTTGTCCACTTCTCCTTTGCTGTGGTGCCTCCACAGATAAGTGATTACATGGCAATTTCAGGGGAGACAGCTCCATGCACACTACTCCTAACCCAAGCAGACACACTGAAGATGCACTGAAGCAGCTGGTGGGACCGTGGTGGCCACAGGTGTGCATGGTGGCACGTGTGTGTGTGCCAGCCTGTGTAAACAAACAGCCCCAGGGCATGATGCTCTGGCTGTCAGGACACACAGCGTGCTCACAGCGATCCCACAGCGCACGTGGCAGCCTGGGGGGCTGCAGAGGACGCCAGCAGAAGGATCATTGAGGTTCCCCAAAAAAAAGGCACCATTTTTTTAACATTGAAAACACAAGATTGGCTCCTTGGAGTGGAATGCATGCATGGTTCATATACACTTTGCAGATGGTAGGTAGGCTCTGTGTGTCTCTCTCTCTATATATATGTATATGTACGTGTGCATGTTTATATTCACATATGTGGCACCAGAAAAGTCACCCTTAAATACTCAGACATTAGTGAGGATGTTACTGCTGAGCAGCATCACAGCAATGGTTCCAGGGAGATCGTTTGACCTCCTGTTCCCCCTGTCCTGGAGGTGCAGCGTGTGCACCGACTGCCGGTCACTGGGATCCCCCGTGAGCACCACTTGGCCCAAGAACTCGTCACTTATCAAGTTGTGGTTCCAGATCTGTGGAAACAAAACAGGGATGAGGGCAGCTCCTTCAGGGATGCAGCCAACCTTCATGAACTGGAGAGAAGGGGTTACTGGGGACATGCCCTGAGCTGAAGCCAGGGAGGTGGTGAGGTGTGGGGGTGTCACTCTGGTAGTGAGAGGGGTGAAGGACATGCCTTTCCCAGATGCCATCGTGGTGGTGAGAGGTTGAGCTGCATTAACTAATGATGCTCAGCCTGGGGAACAGATCTGCTATGGACAGTGTGAGGAGAGGCCAGGGGGTCCAAGTGAGAGAAGGTCTCCATCCCTGAGCCCACTGCTTGCCTGCCAGGTACCTGAACAATGATGGGTTGTCCTGGCTTCTTGCGGTAGAAGAGCCCTTTCACGTCAAACTCTGGTGATACCGTGTTCTTCTTCACTGGAGAACGAACCTTCTGCCCTTCACACTTGATGATCACATAAGGATCAGCTCCTGAGGAGAGAAAAGAGATTTTTTTTCTTTGTTGTAGCTTCTGTAATTCCATAGAGTCCTTTTGCAGGGCTGTCATGCAGTACTTTGCCTCCATATCCTACCAGAGGAGATGGATATCTGCCAAAGGGTTTGTAACACCCCAGATGAAGTCCATGGAGCTCAGCTGTTTGACTCAATTCAATTCTATTAGGTGACATTGTTTCTAGGCAGCAGGTGCTGATGGACTGCTATGAAGCTGGGGAAGGGTCTGGATGGAGCACAAGTCTGATGAGGAGCAGCTGAAGGAGTTGGGGGGGGCTCAGCCTGGAGAAAAGGAGGCTTGGGGGGACCTTATCACTGTCTACAACTGCCTGAATGGAGAATGTAAGGAGGTGAGGGTTGGTATCTTCTCCCAGGAAACAAGCAACAGGACGAGAAGAAAGGGCCTCAAATTGTACCATGGGAAGTTTAGACTGGATATTAGGAAAGCCTAATTCATCAAAAGGGTTATCAAGCACTGGAACACACTGCCCAGAGCAGTGGTAGAGTCACCATCCCTGGAGGAAGTTAAAAGATGTGTAGACGTGGCACTCGGGAACATGATTTAGTGATGGACTTGCAGGGCTGAGTTAAAGTTGGACTCGATAATCTTAGAAGGCTTTTCCAACTGAAACAATTCTATGATTCTATGAAAGGGCTGCCTCTCTTGTCTCCATATTCTACAGGAACACTCCTTCATCACCCCAAACTCTTCTGACCACTGCAGTAAATGTTCCATGGAGGACATCATCCTACTCAAACCTCCTTTCAGCATTTGCTCTCCTAGAGGCAGGCAGAAATAAAACCATGGAGAAGAGAAAGAGGCTGACACAAGGAAATACCAGATGGAGGATGAAGTTGGAGGACCAAGTTCATACTACCAGCCCACAGCTGGAGGGGACCTGAGCTTCCAGGAGAAGGGAAGAGTCTCTCATTAGTGAATACTTTCACCTTGCCAAACAAGTGCTTATTTTGGGAATTTCAGTAGAGAGAGAGAGAGAGCTATTGCTATGGAAATCTAACTGCCAGAATGCATTTTCTTACCATGAACTTTAGTGGCTATAATGGAAACACAGACCAGTTAGATGAGCTTTCTTGTCCAGGGGAAATGTGGAAATGAGGAGGAACAGACAAGCCCCTTCTGAGGGCCAGGGATTTTGATTGTCAGACCACCTCTTTGCTAACTTTCTTTTTGCAAGGACCTGGCTCCCCTGGTGAGACACAGCTGCTGGATTTCACAGCTGTTTTTCCAAATTATCTTGTCTTTTGGGATGTCCCATTAAATACTCAGATTCCATCAGCCAGGGCCAAATTCCTCTCTGTAAATCACTATTTCCAAAGTAGTGCATAAGGCCTGGCCTGGGATGTGTGAGAGATGCAACTGCACTGGAAAACACCAAACACACTGTTGGTGGTGGGAGCTGAACAGCTGGAAAACAGCTGGAAAAAAGCAAATCACAAGGGGTTTTTGTGGAAAAGATGTTTCATGACTCCAGAATCCACAAGAAGGAAAGATAAACCTCCTTGTTTCTGTGAACACTTCAGAGACCCTTGGCTACAGATTTCCCTGCATTGCTACAGATGCACTGACCTGCTGTGAATAACACAAGAAAAGAACACCTGCCTAGGGTTAAATTCCATCCCCAAACACCAGAGAGGGTTTAAGAACTCCCTTTGTGGCATGTGATAAATAAGCACACTTGACTAGTCCTTGCTTAGAAAAGATCCTACTCATTACTTTCAGGGATATAGTGATAGGCAGCCCTGACAATAATTATTGGGTGAAAAGAAAAAGTATAATTTTAATTGGGTTTTATTAGATTTTTTAAATTTTTATATTTTAAATTCAGATTGAAAGTGTTTGGCTAAATCTTGCCACAATTACCACATATCCTTGACTCAGGAAATGGGGGAGAAAGGCTAGGATCTGGTCTATTTCCATGGTGGAAAGGTATTTGCTTCTCTAATGGTATCCTCTAGAGCTTTTATCCCCTAGCAATCTCCTAGTACAAGCCATCACTACCACTGGGTTTCCTGGTCCAGAGGCAGACAGAGCATGGGGCTCTTGAGATGAGCCTCTGTGTGGCTGCAGGACATGAAGAGGTATGGTCTTGCTGCTGTCTTCCATGCAGGAAAACTGATGGATGTCAGAATTGATCTAGATCCACACCATCCCAAAGTGAGCTAAATTTGGCATACCCTCTGCTGATAAGACATTTATCCAGCCCCCAGTGATGAATACCACACATCAGGCTCGTTCTCTGTCCTTCTTACTAAGAAGCTTTTAAATACAATCCTGACTTTTACAGCTGCTCATACATGGGAGGGAAGCTTGGGTTGTTACAGGACGTCTGCTAAGGGCTTTGGGGAAGTTTTGGGAGAGTCCCGGGTAACAGCCTAAATACAACAGCTCCCAGATCATGTCCACTGCAAGAAGTGAGTTTAGCCCTCCATGGACTTTCTCCTCCTCTGGTGTATGAATCAAGCATTTTCACAGAAAAAAAAATCTGAGGATATAAATTACAGCAATGTCCCACTTCATAAACCACTTCCCAACGCCTCTGGGGCCAGACAACATGCAGGGAAAGACCAGTACCTCCTTGGGAATCCTGATTCTTGAGCCCAGCTGCAGCAAGGACATGGATCTGGGATACTACTTGTGGGTAGCCACACATCCCACTCCAGCAGGTGTGTGGTGGCTCATCCAGTGTCAGCTCTCTGCAAGGAAAAACACGTGGCCTTTGAGAGGTGCCCAGTCTTATCCCAAAGAATTTGCTCTGGCACGATGAAGGACTGTACAGGCCATTCATTTAAGTGTTGGAGTCAATGATCTTTGGCTGATCCTTGTGGGTCTCTTCCAACTCAGAATATTCTGTGATTTTGTGACCATGCAGTATGCACTGTCAGACTCTGTTCCCCACTCCAGTCTCCTGAGCCTGGGTTAGGAATGGTCTCTCATACCATGCTTAGAGGCAGAGTGGGAACTTCTCTGCATGTCTGTGGAGATACCTGCAAAGATGTCCTGTCTCTTGACCACCTTTAACAGAAAGCCAAAGAGCAGCTGCAGGCAAGGCTATGACCATTCAGGAAAAAACACAAATCAAAAGCACAGGACTGTCTCCAAAGAGCCAATTCCTCCCCATCTCTGCTTGTGCTCCTTACCGGCAATCTGAAGGCACGTCTGTGAAAATCCTGAGAAGGAACTCGCCTTCGTGACCGGGGTCAAAAGTGGTGGGGATGATGACGTAGCGGCCTTCCTTCAGGTCTGTCCTCAGGAAGACGCTGCGGGAGTTGATGTAGATGGAGCTGGCCACCTTCTGCTGCAGCGTGTGCATCCGGTAGTTCCTATTCAGCTCCACCTGGGCAGAGACCACAGCGGATTGTCACGGGCTGAAAAGGTACTGGTATCCACCATGGGGGGGAAAAAATTGCAAGGACTGAGTCCACAGGGCCAGGAGACCTGGAGATAGGAGAACCAGGAAAAAGGGTCCCAACTGTGCTGGGTGGAAAACAAGTGTGGATGTGGCTTTCCCAATTCTTTTGACTCAGAGACTCATCTCTTGCATCCCAGCTTAACACTGCAGACCCAGCAAACAGCACATAAGGATTAGTCTGACAGATTTCCACATTTGGAGAGAAAAGACTAATCGCTGCTTTTAGCAAGAACTGCACAGAATCACAGAATCGTTCTGGTTGGAAGGGACCTTCAAGATCATCTGGTTTCAATCCCCTGTCATGGCCAGGGACACCTCACACTAGAACAGGTTACTCAAAGCCACATCCAGCCTGGCCTTGAACATTTCCAAGGACGGGGCATCCACTGCTTTTCTGGGCAACCTGCTGTCCATGCTGTCCCCTTTGATATCCCTCTTCCTCTCTAGAGGAGGACAGGCTGTGCTGATGGCACCCCAGAAGCACCCTGATAATGCTCAAATGAACGACCTGGTCATGCAGTGCTGGTGCACCACTCCACAACCAGCAAATTTACAGTGGCATTCAGGCCAACATGCAGAAGCCCAGCCTACCTTATGGATATCAAAGCCTATGGCCAAGTTCTCTCCTTTGCCCTCTTTGCGACTGGTCCTTTTGGGCTTCTGCTGGATGGAGATCAGCACTTCATCTTCTGCCTTCTTCACATCAAACACATACTAGAAGCAAAGAGAGGAAGGTAAGGGAAATATTTATTAATACAGCATCCCTAGACATGGGTGGGGGTGGATTTAACAGATCTAACATCAGCTTCTCCCAGTCCACCTCCAAGCAGGGACAGCCTGGCTTAAAAAGGGTAATACAGAGCTGGAAGCTGGACACAACTCTCCCACATCCTTGATGGCAATTCCTGCAATGGACCAGACCAACCTTCAACTGCTTGACAGATGAAGGACTCATAAGGACCTGGCTTGTGATCGTGAGAATCCCAGTTCAGAGAGGACAAGACAATTGCAGAATCATTTATGTTGGAAAAGACTTGTAAGATCATCCAGTCCAACCCTTAACCTAGCACTGCCAAGTCCACTGCTAAACCATGTCCCCAAGTGCCACATCCACATACCTTTTGAATGCTTCCAGAAATGGTGACTGTACCACTGCCCTGGGCAGCCTCTCCTAGTATCTTTCCCTTCCAATAAAGAAGTTTTCCCTAATATTCAATCTAAACCTCCCCTGGCACAACTTGAGGCTGTTTTATCTTGTCCTACCACTTGTCATCTGGGAGAAGAGACCAAATCCCATCTGGATATGATCTTCTTTCAGGAAGTTTTAGAGAGCCATAAGGTCCCCTTGAGCCTCCTTTTCTCCAGAAAAGTCTGTTCCAGGAGGTGAACTTCAAGCTAGAAGGAAATGGTTCTATGGGCTACACCTGTCCTGGTAAATTTAACAGCATCAAAGCTTGGGCACAAAAACTGGAAATTCGGACATCCAGATTGTTGGAAATTACTCCTGGCCCTGTTTGACTGGAACCAGCCAATATTGCTACCCTGTGGCACAGTTTGTTTTTCCCTTGTGCCAAGATGCTCTACACTAAGCATTTGGATGCAGTCTCCTTGATAAGAGGGATAATGTTAATAGAGTTGGCCTCGATGCTGGTCATGCTGTGCCAGAGAATTGCCATAAGCCCAAATAATATATTAGAGGTCTGGTAGAGTTTTGGCCTTCTAAGTCCCTGTAGGAGAGTTAAACACTTGGAAGCACACGTGAAGGCTCCAGAAGGCCCTCTGCCCCATTACTCACTTGGGGGTTCTGCAGAAAAGTGTCCTTGTGGTTGATGCAGCCTCCGGAGCGGTTTTTCAAGGGGTCACTGCTTCTGGTCCATGCTCCGTGTAGCACTGCCTCCTCCCAGGTCTTGTGGATGCTCAGGTAGGAGGTGTTGATCAGACGGCACTTGATGATGTCCGTGAAGTATTTGCAGAAATCTTCAAAGGTCATCCTGAGTCAGGAAAGGGCAGAACTGGGTTATGCTGCTTCATTCCCTGGAAAAGTACACTGTGGGGATTTTCTTGATCACCGGTTAGAGAGTGTGGGTTGTCTCTGATGGCTGATGAGTAACAAAAGCTATTCATCAGATATTTCCAAAAGAGATGGAGATACCTTTCTCTATGCCTGAAGTAAATACTTCTTGAGTTCAAACAACAGATCTCTGTGTTTTGGAGTGGGAGAAGTAGCACAGTGGCCCTTTCACCACACAAGAGTAAATGTTGTACTGAAATACTCCTGTTGAGACTGTGAAGTTCAGCACATTTAGGACAGGCTCTCAGTACCCTAGTGAAATGGTTTGGCCCCTGAGTGGTGCCCTGGTAGAGCACTTTGCAATTCCAGGGCCATGGCCATCAAAAGCTAACACCTATGGGCTCAAGGAGGGAGCTTCACTAGAGATCCTACATCTTGGAAGTCTGTTTTCTCTGGCTAGCTGTATGCATGGAAAAGATGTACATGCTCCATGAGGTGGGAAGATGCTGTGAGCATGGCCTGTAGTCACAAACCCAGGAGGGACTCACCAGAACTCTCCATCATCTTCCACTGTCATTCCCATCTTCTCCCTCTCACTTTTACTCACTTTCTGCCACTCCTCAGAGCTGTGGGAAGAGACCAGGATCATTACTCAGAGATAAGGGACACACAAGAAATTGAGGCACAAGGACTGTATAAAGCCAGTCCCCATGCTGCTCTGGTTAGGTCATCTGCCAAACACAGGGGAAGTGCAGCACGGCTTGGAACTTCAACTTCCTTCCTGACCAGTGGAGTTGAATCCAGTATGGCAGGGTTTTATTTGGCCAGTACCATCACAGCCCTATCCATAAAGATAACAAATTTGACTGTGACCAAAGGCTCTGGCTGCACCAGCCCTTGGTTCCTCATCTCATCCTCAGCCATCACAGCAGCTGGTGGTGGCAGAGGCTGATTCTGTTGGGTGCTTGTTTTGCTGGAATAGGAGCACAAAGGTGACCTACGCACATCCTTCACTAGTATGAACAAACATGGAATCACAGAATCACAGAACGGTTTCAGTTGGAAAGGACCTTAAATATTATCTCATTCTAACCCCCTGCTATGAGTAGGGGAACCTACCACTAGATCAGGTCTCTCAAAGCCCCATCTAACTTCATCTTGAACACTTCCGGGGATGGAGCATCCATAGCTTGTCTGAGGAACTGTGCCAGTTCCTCACCACCCTCATAGGGAAGAATTTCCAGCTGTCCATCCCAACTCACGTGTCACTCCAAGGGCCGTTCCACTCCCGCTCACCCCACGGGTTGCGCATGCGGATCATGTCCAGCTTCTCCGACTTGAAGAAGGACAGAAGGCCGTGGCCCAGACGGACCTTCCGCACGTCCGTCACTGCGTACGCATGGCCCTTCACCAGTCCGCAGGCTAGGCGGGCCTCCATGTCAGCTGCTGACGTGGCCTGGCAGGGGGACACAGACAGTGCTCAGACCAGGGGGACATGACCACCTCTGGGGGGCTGGGAAAGAAAGCAACTCAGATTTCACTGCACATTTCTTTAAGCCAAAAAGAAGAGCATCAATAGTCAGGGAGAAAGCCAGCTGGCACATCTCAGATGCCATTTTATGTGCTGCATCCCCCCTTTTCTTCATTTGCTTCATGAGGTCTCTGAGCTCCCATACTGGTAACTGATAAAGCTCATATACTGGTTATACTGGGAGGTATCGAAACCAGCATTTGTAAAGATGCCCAGATGCAGACACCAAAATGCCTTTCTCTGGAGTGGATCCTCTCGTAGCCTTTAAAGAGTGCTGGGATGAACATGGGCTCTTGGACATAGCAACAAAGAATAAAGAGGGTTGATATTCAGGATTCACTCCTTTTGCCATCACCCAGAATCGGGAACCCTTGGCCACAATTTATCTGATCTAATTTAGAAGTTTATGACTGTGTAAGACAACTGCATCCTAAAACACCTATTCCCATGGCACTGTGACCCTACTGGTAATGTTGCTTACTTTGATGGAGCAGCTGATGAGGCCTCCCCTGTTGTGCACCTTCAGCACGCGCTCAAAGAGGAGGTTGCGCTTGGCTTCATCAGCGATGTAGTCCCCTTCGGTCAGGTCGATAGGCTCAGAGACCCCACCAGTGAAATCCACCAGGGCATCAGCTGTATTGCCTCCATCCAGGGCCTCGTAACAGCCTGACAACCTGAAAGAAGGTGGCAGGGATGGCACAACTCTGGCCTGACATTTTAAGGGGTTGGGGACAATTCTTGGGGCAACCTCAAGAATGGAGATTTGCAGTTGAACTTCAAGTGGGAGAGGACAGAAAACTAGGGTGAAAAAATAGGACCCACATTCCTTGCTGCACTCTTGCTGTCATAGGACCAATGTTAAAGGAACTTGAAATCTCTAGAATAGGTTTTACTTAAAGAAACATTGAAGAGTGCTTTGCTTTGAGGGTAAATTAGGGTTATACAAGGGTTTTTTTCCCTAGTGTTTGTCTGTTTGAGTCATGCACTACTTTCCACAGGAAAGATGTTGTTTCCACTGCTGCAAACTAGCTGGTGAATGAACAGAGAGGAAAATCAGAGTGCCCAGGTCCCACTTTATCCTACAACTGCCTGGGTACCTACTTGGCATAAGCTTTCTCCACCAAGGCACACCAGAACTCATTCCTGGAGTTGGAGTGGCAGTAGATGAGCTGATTGTGGAGTGTGGGCAGGCGGTCATCGATCACCACATCCAGCCACTGACCAAAACGCCAGAACTGGAAGTGGAAGATTCCCACGTAGCTCTCGGGCTTCTCAGGGTTCCACTCCTGCTCCTTCCAGTCTGGGATGACCTGCAAAAGAAGAGTCATACATACTCAAATTATCCCTTTTTTGCTGGGATTGACTCTCATCCTGGCACTAATGCAGACAATATCAAAGACAAGGAAGAGTATGAGGGGGATGGACTTGCTTACAGTCTGCTGGGGCCAGATTTTGGACCTGGTTCTGCCAATGCAGACTAGATTAACATGTACTGGAATAGTTAGACTTCACTGTCCCTTGGAAGGTGGAGTTAAAGACCTTTGTCCTCTTTCTTATAACCCTATCCTGGAATCTGCTGCCATCTATTTCTGTAGACAGTCTATTGGAGCAGATGAGCTCTTTGTCTAACCAGGGATGGTTATTTTTATGACCATGTATTTTGGTTTTTTTTAGTGTCAGTAGGGTACCACTAACAAAGAGCACCTTCTTTGATTCTCCTACTTGATTCTTGTGTGATTTGACTGGTCCAAGAGCAAGTATGGTATTCATCTACCTAGTGTCAACAAAGATACATGCAGCAGATACTCTGCATGAGCCTACTCTGTTAAGTAAAAGTGGGAAAAGCAGGATCCCCATTCCCTCAAGGCCTCCATTCTTTCCTGTCAAGACCTACCAAACTCACCCAGGCAAGCACAGGGAGGTGATTTGATGAAAGACAGAAAAGAAGGCCTGAGTTGAAAGAAGCCCTAGAGCAGCTGAGGGGTCAGAGGAGGCACAGGTTTGTGTCACTGCCAGCAGGACAGGCACAAGCAAAGGGGAACTGCCAAAGTCCATGGCCCGTCATGGCTGCAGGCACCACCAGCTCTGCTTTGGATGGAAAATTCACCCAACAGCTGGGACAGAAATGACCACAGCCAGGCACAGAGGGTACACGTAGGGAGATCTGCATCTTATTTGGAACCAGGACACAGAGGCACAAGGCAAGGAACTACCACACTGCAGTTTAGCTTTTGCTGAGGCTGGAGGCAATGTGGTTTTACTGCATGGCCAAGGCAGGCTGTGAAGGCCACGTGTGGTTACTGCAGCTGATGGCTGACAAGGACTGACTTACACAGCAGCAGTGAACTGACTGACTGTCCACACCCCTGCCACTCCACTTACCTGCTCCCAAAGGATCATGAGCTCAGTGATAAAAAAACCCAAGGTGTCCATGCAAGCATGCATTATGTTCCAATACACCAAATAATCATTTTCCTGGGGAGAGCTGAGCATGTTGGGGTGGGATAGGAGAGGACACAACTACATTGCATGGAAAGAGCCTCTTCAAGAAGTCACAGGACATGGTGAAACCACCTTTACTGTCTACCCTTGTCCAGCTGACAGAGCTGCTTTTTTTGGTTGTTGTTTGTTTGTTTTGTTTGGGTTTTTTGTTTGTTGTTGTTGTTGTTGTTGTTGTTTGGTTGTTGTTGTTGTTTGGTTGTTGTTGTTGTTTTTGTCTGCTGTCACAAAGCAGGAATTGTGCACAGAGAATTCCCTCTGAAGAGTCCCCTGACTCCTTAGCTACCAGCAATGATCTGGTCCAGGGCTCTTATTGCTCCTACACTGAAATATTAATGATGCCATCAGCCCTGCAAGCTCACAGCCACTCTTTAGTCATATGGATCAATAGAAGCAGAGCAGACAAAGCCATGAAACAGAGCCACATTTGGAAGGTTTGATGTTTTATAGGAGTGCTAACAACTGTGTCCCAGAGTCCTCTCTGAGACTGCCAGGAGAGGTCAGCCAGCCCTCCATCAGTGCCCATGGATTCCCTCCTGACTGGAGCTCATCCTAATGAATTGTCATGGAGGGCCGTTGTAATAATCAACTCGCTATTAATGTGGGCTTAGAAATGATCCCAGCATTGATTAGAGGCAGCTTGTCTGCCAGAGCTGGTAGTGACAGCTTCCAGCTGGCTGGGTCTGAGACTTGCTCCTACTGTCACTGGTGGCAGGACACACAGGTCCCACCATCCTCCTCATCTCTTCCCTTGGGAACAGCATTGGGAGCACCCTCCAACACTGAAGGCAGCAAAAATGGTCAGCTTTCATCCAGAGCAGGGTCCAGGAGCAAGGACTGGTTGTATTTGTACACTGACCCAGGAGGAAATGAGAGAGTCTGACCTCCACAGGTGTTCCCTGCTGGAGAGTATGGCCATGGACCACCCATCCCAGGATCCCAAGAAGTCCTGCCTTCAGCTTGGTTGTGTGACACTGGGGCAGTGCAAACCACATTCTTCTCCCCCATCCAGCTGTGCTGCTTTTTCCTTAGGGGTTCACAAAATCTGGAGCTGCAACACCATTTAGTGCAACAAATTTACAGTGAAAGGGTTCAGAGATGGGTTAATTGGGAGCTCAAAAATGCCAGGTTCACCTCCCTAAGCTGATTTAGGGCTTTTTTTCAATTTTCTTAAGAGTGGTTAATTAAGAGAAAATGAACCTGTGACCCTGGGAAAAAACCTCCCTGACTAGAAGGAGAAATTGGTACATGCCAAGTTCTCCAAGCCTTCTGCTGGGAACTTGCCAGTTCAGAATAAGGAGAGGGGCACCCAGCTGTACCAATCTGCTGGGCTGTGGTACAAACTGGGATGAAATCCTCTGGGAGATGGGACAGGGTGATGTATCTGAAAGTCTTTATGGGATGCTGAAACTGTGTAGGGATAGTTTCAGTGACTGGTAAAAAGAGGCTCATCTCCCCTGCAGCAGAGAGAGATCACAATGGTCCCCTCACCTCCCTCCCCAGTTCTGAAGGAAACAAGGATCCACCTGAGAATCATTTCCCCTTCTACGCCCAGCTTCAACCCCCTCTTGACCACAAAAAACCTGCTCAATACTCCATGAAGCCTTTCAGAGAAGAAAGTAAACATTCATCTTACATTTTACAGGAAAAGGGGCTCAAGAATACCAATATTGAGCTGAAATTTGGTGCTTTATTGTGTGCAGGATTAGGGCAGCTGCCAAAAGGAGCATGAAGAAGACACAAACAGCCTCAGTCCTTAAGGGGAACCCATTGTCTAGGCTTTTATTTTATTTGTACTGTGGTACACCAACACCCAGGGAGATATCTGCAGCAAGAACTCTACCCTAGCAATGTAGCAATGGCATACTGTGAGACTTAGCATGCAATAACCCCTTTGGATGTTGCCAGTGGCTCCTGTTATTTGGTCCAAAGTGGTTTGTAGTCAGGAACTGCTCTGGGATGTACAAGGACAGGTTTTCCATGGCAAAGTCTGCTAGGACCCTAGAGGGTGTTTGGCCAAGTAGGGATGCATCCACTTTTCTCTCTACTCACCAAGTCCATCATTTCTTGGAGTCTAAACAAAGACATCAACTTGTCTGGCAATGGCCAGAGCATGGCTGTAGGATTTGATGGTTGCTGAGCCTTGGTTTTGGGCAAGACTCAGAGCTCCCACCATCTCTCCAGCCAGTAGCTGATCTGCTTTCTTTCTCCTCTCTGCCTGGCAAAACTTGTGTCATTTTATACACTATTGTTGGGCTGTGGAAGGCATAGGGTCTGCATCTCTGGAGGTTTTGGAGAAGAGATTGGACTCTTTTTGGGGCTGGTCTGCCTAAGTCCGCAGGCCACAGGTACAAAGTCACCTTGCCCTGGCTTTCCCATCACTGCTCTCTCCTTACTCATCTTGGGAGGATGTCATGCCACCCCCTGAGGAGTACTCACACACATTTGAGTGCAATCTGAGCAGAAGACCAACTGTGATAACACTTAGTTCTTTCAAGGGACTTTTCAATCTGTGTGTCTCAAGAAGCTTCATTGAAGTACTCTCCACGTTTTTGGTGGAGGAAAAGGAAACATCCAAATGTAGTAGTTTACTTGCAGTCATGGGGCACTCTGGGCAAAAACGCTCTCCTGTTCCAATACTTATAAATGTATCACTCCCCTCTGCTCCTCTGTGTTTTAGAGGGCAGGAGACACTGCTTTTCAGGGACAGAAGCAGCAGTTCCTGCTCTGTGGCTTGCAAAGTGGTCTGCAGCCTCATGGCTCTCTATAGACATTTCAGAGTAAATATTTTCATGGGTGCTTTAAGGAGAGAACAAAGCACAAATTAGCTCTGCTGCAGAGGACTCATTGCTGGCCTAGGCTGCTCTGAGCTGCTGGCTCTCCCCCCCCACCACACACACACACACACACACACACACACACACACACACACATCTGCTCCAACCCACGTTGGACCAACAAATTCCACCCTCCTCCCAGCAAGAAATGGTGGCAGTGGTCAGAAAAGGCTGGTCCAGCCTCCCCATTAGTCCAGTGGGTTTACAATCTGCAGAACACAGTGATTCCAAGGGTATGTACTTCAGCTTCACAGCAAGGTGGATTCTCCATGGGACTGGTCTTCAGAGACTCCAAGCAGCCACAGCAGCAGCAAAAGTCACCAGAGCCTGCAAGCACTCAGCACCTTGCAAGGAGAGGAACTCCATCACAAGCAATGGCTAGGATGGAAACTGGAAAGCGGGGCTCTCTTCAGGGGTCCCTGATGGTTTCTGGTATGGCAATTACTCATTTTTCCAGTGGGTTTTTGGTGTGCAGTTGCTACAGTGAGAGGACTTAGGGCAGCCTTGTATTTCCAAGCCAGTAAGACCCTGTGTGAATCCCTGATGAATTCACAAGCACACAGTCTTATACTCCAGGCAAATGCAGCAGCAAGCTCATGGTCCCCTTCTCCCCATCATTTGGACAGAAGGAAGCACATTTGGGGAATATTTCACAGGGCTGAGGGGCTCCAGAAGCACTGAGCTGTTCTCTGCTTTACCACAGTGCTGGCTCTCATTAAAAAGAAAAAAAAAAAAAAAAAACCCAGATGCAAAAATGGAACAAAGAACTGAACTGAAAGAAACATAGCTGGAAGGAGAAAAGCTGAGCAAGAAGGGATCAGGCTTTAAAAACAATGGAGCCTTTCAGCTGAGCTGGTTCGAGGCCACCACTAAAAGTGAGGAGAAAATACATCACCTTGCGGATCTGGGCTAGTTCTGCTATCCTCTCCCCAAACTCCTGGGCATCTGCCTCATTGCACTCCACCTCCTCGGCCCCTGGCTTCTTCCAGAAGATTCCCACCGGCTCCAGCAGCTGCCGGTTCATCAGATGGGTGAGGTCAGGAGTCCAGAGCTGGGAGGTGCCCGTCACCGTGACCTTGCCGGGTCTCTCCAGCTGCACATTCCAGCGGAGGAAGCGCAGCTGGTGCTGCTGGATGAAATCCACTCGGTAGATCTGCTCATTGGGGCGCAGCAGCCTCTCCCCATCCTGGGGCCTCATGTTCCTTTGCTGCAGGCTCTGGAACCGCAGCCGCATGCGCCGCGTGAGCTGCTCGTCGCAGGTGAAGGGCAGCTCAAGTGTCCCTGCCCCAGCTGCCATCACCCTGGCTGCTCCTCTGCTCTGTCCTCAGCAGCGTGTGGCTCTCAAACGGGACAAGCAGGGGGAAGGATCAGACAGGCCCCTGGAGCTGGTGTCCCTTCTCCAAAGTCGCAGCAGTGCTAGGCAACCTGGCCCAGTGACGCAAAACACCTCTGGGGCTTCCCCTGAGCGCCCTCCCGACTCATCTGCAGAGTCAGTGCTGTTGGTGCTGCTGTGCACGATAATCTACAGGGAAGGGATGTCTCATGACAGCCTCTCCGGTAACCTCCCTGACAACCATGGCTCATTAGCCCAAAACAAAGCCAGGGATGCCACCTTGGGAGGGATGAGTGGCAGTGGTTTTCTCTGACTGTAGGTTCATGGCTAATTCAGGCTGGAATGAGACTCTGGAGGAGTCTGGTCCAAGCTACTGCTCAAAGCAAGACTTACTTCAGAGTTAAATCAGTCGTGTTTCTCTGGGCTTCATCCAGTCCATCTTTGAGTATCTCCATGGACAGAGGTCCCACAGCCTCTGTGAGCCCTGTTCCAGGGTCTGACTGAGCTCATGCAGAAGATAAGCTGCAGCTTGTGCTGCTGTCCTTTGTCCTCTGACTGTGCATCCCTGCAAGAGCCTGGCTCCATCTTGTCCACACTCCCCTATCCAGGCGAGATGGGGCTCAGAGGAACAAGGTCCAGTGGCAGGTGTTTCTGCCCATGGCAGGAGGGATGGAGCTAGATGACCTTTTAAAGGTTCCTTCCAAGCCAAACCATTCTGTGATTCTATGGTTAAGTAGCTACACACAGCAATAAGCTCCCCTTTTACCTTCTCTCCTCCTGGATGTACAGACCCGCTTTCCTCCTGACCATTTTGGTGGCCTCCATCAGGCTGTGCCATCCAGAAAAAGACAGGAGGGTCCCAAGGGACAAATTGACTATAAGTCAATGAATAGCAAACTAACATGACCATCATGCCCTTTTCTGCATGGTACAGCTGGCAAGAACCAGACACCACACTGCTCCTGCAGCAGGAAATCAGCACCAGCATCCTGGCATGGTTTTGACCCCCATTTTAATGTCTCCATTTCTTTTCATAAAAGCTAGACATATCTGAAGGATCATAGAAAGGGTGTTACAGAGCCAGATCACACCTAGACCCATGTAGGGTCATCCAAGACTCAGGAATTTAGAAAACAGCTCTCAACTAA
The DNA here is from genome assembly GCF_012460135.2 of Molothrus ater. NCBI lineage: Eukaryota > Metazoa > Chordata > Aves > Passeriformes > Icteridae > Molothrus > Molothrus ater. The sequence goes on from NC_050479.2 coordinate 86,425,531, forward strand.
ATTCCAGCACCTAAATTCCATTCCCACTCAGTGATTCTCACCATGCAGGCATAATGGGAAGCAGGGGCATGGAGAAAGCAAGGTGGAAGAAAATGTTTGAATAAAATAACCTCCTAGGATCCACAGGGATGTGCTGGCCTGCCTGATTTCCTTGAAGGTATTCTCCCTCCCCACACTTAAGAGAGACAATTTCACTGTGTGAAATGGAGCAAAGGACACGCAGAGCCTATGTTACATCCTGGTGTAAACCAGGAACACATTTTCTAGTAGCCATGTGTGATCTGGGCCAAGATTCCTGGGCTGATATTTCAGAGATACTAAACCCTGCATCAGCATCTCTCAGTTCTTGCCAGACCCCAAATAGAGACATTTTGGTGTCCAGCAATGTTATCACAACATGTGATAACATTGCATGTGTAATCACACTTAGGACCCAGGGGCCCATTATTTCTGTCTCTGAGATCTTCAGCAAATAAGAAATTCTTTACTGTGAGCATGGTGAGACACTGACACAAGAGGCTCAGAGAATTTGTGGATGCCCCATCCCCGGAAGTGTTCAAGGTCAGGTTGAATGGGGCTTTGAGCAGCCTGGTCTAGTGAAAAGTGTCCCTGCCTGTGGCAGGGGAGCTGGAACTAAACAGTCATTAGGGTCTCTTCCAAGCTTTATAATTCTAGAAATCAAACCTTTCTGAAAGAAAAGAGAGGGCAGGTAAAAAAAAAGCCTCTGAGAGTTAAAGCAATGGAAAATGAGAAGTCACAAACATCCACAGCCAAATTGCCAAGGGAGGAAAAGCAATGCCCAGCAAACTGAAATAATGAAGAGTCCAAAGGGACCCAGCCTCTGTTTGGTTGGCATTTCCCAGGGCAGAGCTGGAAGTGAATGTTGAGGAAGGATGACAACTTGCCCACTCACCCTTGGGGGATGTTGATGGTGAGGAACAAGCTAATCAACCCTGTGCATCATCCTTGTGATAGAGCCACCACAGCCACCATGGCAGGAAGTCATACTGCTTATCTAGAAGGCAACAACAGCTATCCTGTTCCCATATAAAGAAAATCCTCGATTTTAACAAAAAATGGGGATGCTGCAAGAAATCCTTGAGCCTGGTAGTCATGCTCACCACAGGAAGCAGAGACTGGAAGAACCACAATACCTAGGGCAGATGTAAAGGTGTGGGGTGGAGGAAGGCTGTAGGAGACTGGGTGAAGGACGGGTGGTGCAGCCTGCACACACTGGCTGGCTGCCTTTTACAGTAAAATCTGGGAAAAGCTGCTTGCAGCTTGCTGGTCTCTTGCCCTATGATCATGCACACCTGCACCAGAGGCTGAAGTCCCCTCTACCTTGGCTTTCACAGGGCTGACATCTTGCACAGCTGAGGCCATGGTGGAGATGGGCACAGACTGTCCAAGGATGTGGCACTGAGCACCTCCCTCCCCCTGTACCTCTCTGCTTGCTCCCCAGGCCTGCAGCCCCTCGCCCTGCTGCAGCTCCTTGGTGGCCTTCTGGCACACAGTACATTCCCTTTGGACCCCACACTTGGTCCATGCAGCCATGGGACAGGCCAGGGATGGATGCTTTGGGCAAGCAGTGACTTGGGAGAGATGTTAACAGCCTGAAATCAACCTTCCTGCCCCAGCATGAGGTGTCTCACTGCCAAGGTGGAACACAGTAAACAGTCAAAGAGAGGGGACACCATGGGAACAAGGGAAACAGGGCCTAATGCTGCAGCTGAGCAATTCAATCATCCTGAATTTTTGTTCTTATTCTTAATTTTTGGATTGTTTTGGTATTCAAAGGGTGAAATTTGGGATCTGAAAAACAGGATGGGATTTGATCCCCTTGGTTAAGGAGAAACTGGACTTTGCAAGCCAGTCTTTTAAGGGAGATTTTTGCACATTATCAGCTTTTCAGGACATGAGGCATCTCTGAGAACCAGTTTTTGACTTGGACAAACACAACGCGAAGCCAAGGTGTTGACAGGCTCTCCCCTGGCATGGGGAATCACTTACCTTCTGCCACAGAGACTCCCGGGATGCCAGGGAGGAGCAGGCAGCCACAAACCAGCAGTTCCCAACCTGGCCCTGGTGCAAGTCATGGGAGCTGATCCCATCCACAAAGAGACGTGGATCATTGCAGATTTCCTGTGGGACAGGAGAAAAACAGACACACTGGCTCAGTGAGCAGATGGGGAAACCAGGGCTTCTTGGCAAAGGAAAGTCACTCCCTCTCTTCCTCAGACTCCATGTAAACCTGACCTGCAGCTTTCTGCTGGCCTCGCTCATCAGGCTGGTGGCAGAAGAGCCCTGCCCTGCCTTCTGCTCTCACCAGGACATGGGCAGCATCACAAGACCTACTCCCTATTCTGTCCCAGCACCAGTGCAGCTTTGTCATAATTATCCCTGTTGATAATGGTATCGTTTCACACCATTACTGCCCTTCTAAGTCTCCTCTTTCAGATGCCTCTACGCCATGACTGTTTTACAAAGAGTGAGGGATCTGCTCTTCCAGATCCTAGCACAACAGATAAAAAAATTTCGGTGAGCCAAAAGCTTTGTAGCTGGGCCAGAAGGATTAAATACTCATTTTGCCACCAAAACCAGGATGGTGGATTGTGCATAGACACCATGGATGTAGAAACTTGGGTAGGAGGCAGCTGGGAGGTAAGCTCATCCCTCCAACCATGCATGAAGACCATTGACTTTTCTCTGCCTGGCTCCTGTCAGGCTGCCCTCCCTGCTTCCCACTCCCACTTAGAGCCTGGACAAGAAAGCACTTAAATAACAAGAGGGTGTTGAGCAAGCTTCAGGTAACACACTGCTTTTTTAAAAATGCTTTTTCTCCTGCTCAATCCAGTTTGTAAGTTCACATCCAGCTGGAGGCTGGGAGCAGATGGGACAGACAAAGAGCTGAGAGAACCTTTTCCCCTTTGCTATTACGTTTAAGCTGAAGAGGAAAAAGGAAAAGCAGATTATTATTCTTCCTCCGCACCTCCCAGTTTTTCAGGTTGGTTGTACCCAGAATAATATGCCCCACCCCCCCCCCCCCCCGACTTTGCATACGAGGACTTGTTTTACCTCTACCCATAGATTCATGGAAGGGTTTGGGTTGGAAGGGACTCTAAAGATCATCTAGTTCCAAACCCTGCACTCTAGGCAGAGACCCCACCCACTAGATTATGTTGCCTAAGGCCCCACCACAGGGATAGAAACCATAAGCACCTCCTGCTATTCCCACCCAGCCCAGGCAGCACCAAATACCTCCAAGTAACCTGGCACAAACGGGCCAGGATGAGACCCAAGGAAAAGGCCTAATCGCCTGAAGCTGGCGGTGCAGGGTGTTGGGATGAGCGCTAGAGGGAGGCAAGCTGACAGCAGCAAGGGCAGGAGCCACCAGCGCCCCTCAGCATGGCTGGGCGCATACAGGGACGGCAGAGGAGCGGGCCCAGCTCCTGTTTCACTGCACCGGGAAAGCTCCCAGCAGTGGGCATGTGTCCGCTGCTGGGGGTGTCTGTAAGATCCGCTCCTTGTGATCCTGCTCTTTCGTTATTTCATCTGAGGGCCACAGCTGCCCTTTCTGCCCTTGGGGGCATATGAGGATTACAATAAAGGAGTTGCTTGGTATTACACAGACAGGGGAGAAACACAGAGACCCAAAATGGTCTGGTTTAGAAGGAATCTTTTAAAGGCCATCTAGTACAAGTCCCTGCAGTAAGTGGGGACATCATCAACTGGATCAGGTTGTTCAGAGCCCAGTCCAACCTGATCTTGAATGTTTCCTGGGGCTGGGACATCGATCACCTCTCTGGGCAAGCTAAGCCGGTGTCTGACCAGCCTCTTTGTAAAAAATTTGTTCCTTATAGGTAGTCTAAATCAGTTTAAAACCACTACTCCTTGTCCTGTCTCAACAGGCCCTGCTAAAAAGTTTGTCCCCATCTTTCTTATAAGCCACTCTCAAGTACTGAGAAGCTGCAGTAAGGTCTGCCCTGAAGTGCAGAGCGGGGCTACCACGCTTCCCTGCAGAAGGCCCACACACCACGCTCGAGCCTGGGGACTGAGCCTGGTCCTAGTGGACTCCCAGTGATCCTAAGCACAGAATCACCAAATCAATGTGGTTATAAGGAATTTCTGGATATCATCCTGTCCACACCCCCTAATCAAAACAGGGTCAGCTACAGCAGGTTACTCAGGACTGTGTTCAGTCAGGTTTTGAGTGTCTCCAGGAATGGAGATTTTGCAACCTCTCTGGGAAGCCTGTGCCAGTTTTTGGACCACCCTCACAGTATCAAGTCTTTTCTTATAATTAAATAGAATTTCCTGATTTTCAGTTTGCACACACTGTCTCCTGTGCTGTCACTGGGCACCACTGAGAAGTCTGGCTTGTTCTCCTTCATTCCCAGCTCTCCGGTATTTATGGACATTGTTAAGATTCCCCTGAGCCTTCTCTTCTCCAGAGTGAAAAATCACAGAACCATTAAGAAGACCTCTAAGATCGTGGAATCCAGCCTTTAACCCAGCACTGCCAAGTCCACCACTAAACCATGTCTCTCAGCACCACATCTGTACTTTTCTTGAATATTTCTAGAGATGGTGATTCCACTGCTTCCCTGTTCCAATTCTTGAACACCCTTTCAGTGATGAAATGTTTTCTAATATCCAGTCCTTGTAAAGGGGAAGGCAGCATTGCCTCCTTGTTCTAATGCCGTGGAACTGATTCTATCAGGATGAGTCTCATCCATGGGTCAGTCTCCCCAGCAAAAACCCCCTGGGAAGGTTTGCCATATTCCTTAGATTGGAGCTTACCAATATTAAATTACTTGGATTCTTCAGTCCCTATGGAAGATGCTGAGTTTCCACTCATACATTTTGTATCTGGTCTAGACTGTGTGGCCTCAATCCACTGGGATGACATTCCCTGTGTTCTTTCTGGCTGTACTGAGGTGGGAGCCAAGGACCAAGGCACTGCTTCAGCTAGGCTGCAATGCCCCAGGACTGCATGGAGCATGGTGGGGCCCTGGTTTGTGATGCAGAGCACACTCGGAGCCATGGAGCACCATGCCTATGTACAGAGGTGGTTGATGGACAAGATACCAGTGGGAACTAGGTCAAAAAGCCAAGAAAAGCTTTGGAACATTTAGTGCTCCTTTTCCTGTGAAAAGTGCTGGAAGTGATAAGGAGCTTGTTCTGCAGCCAGATGGAATTACAGGGCCTGGGATTTGCATGTGCAAAGGGAGGAGGGAAGCAGAGATTCCCAGAGCAGAGAAGGCCATGACCTTGGTTTCCTCCCCTCCCTACCATGCAGCAGACAGAATCCAGGTGAGCAATAACATTTATCCAGGCAGCAAACACCACGTCACCCTGCCCGGCACCATGACCCTGAGAGAGGAGGGCAGCACACCAACATCTACACCCACACACACCCTGGGGCCTTCTGGGTTCAGGCTTCAGCCACAGCAGAACCAGCTCAAACTGCCTCTTGCCACTTGAGGCTCCAGCAGACAGGAACTCCATCCTGTCCTTCATTTATTACAGCCTGATCCTGGCTGCTCCTAGTCTGGACATAGATGGAGAGCAGGAAGGAACAGGGAGGGGAAGCCAAAAGCTATGGCTGCAGGGAAGCAATGGTTTTAATGTGTGGTTCTTAACTCTGCCTTGGCCAAGGGAGTCATCCATGTCTCTTTACCCCTAAGGAGAACCTGTCTTGGAGGATCCCAAGAATCACCTGAATCATTGAGGCTGGAAAAGCCCTTAAGATCACCAAGTCCAACCATTAATCCAACATTTCCATGTTCACCACTAGATCATGTTGCCAAGTGCCACACCTACGTGTTCTTTGAACACTTCTGGAGATGGTTATTACAAGGAACCTAAGCACCATCAGAGATGATCTGCCCTCCCCAAAATTGTCTGCTGAAATGCCTGCTGAGCTCCAGGCAACAAAACACCATTTAGAGAAAGCCTGTGTGGATGGTTCTATGGAAAGATTCAGACTGATAACACAGAGAGGGCCCAAATAGTGATTCAAAGTTCTGGTGATTCATATCCTCCCTCCTCCAATGGATGTGGGACAGAGGTGGAAATCAGAGCCAGAGCAGGTCCCTGTTGATGAGGGCTGATTGCAGAGGTCTGGTTTATGAGAGCCCAGATTGGGACAGTTTGCTTCCTCTAGCTTTGGATTTTTGAAGTTCATTAAGGCAAAAAAGAATACCCAATCAGAGCAATTATCTTGTACTTTTTTGCTTCCCACCCAAAAGGACATGGTCTTTCCCTCTGCTCTCCCTTTTGGGAGATAACTTCCCAAAACACACACAATATTCTTCCAAATACATTTAAAGCAGAAAATATCTTCCTCACCTTCTCCAGCCAGTCTAGTTCCACACAGGGTTGTAAGGAGAAAATCACTCTCTAATTTGCTTTATAATTGGTGACTGTTTTACCATAAATGTTTCCTGGTGCAGGTTTCTGAGATTCAGATTCACTGGGGATCTGGATCATGTCCAGCCAGATGTGGGGAGGGAAAAAGCTATGGCAGGAGGAGGAACAACCACAGGAGATGCAACATCTGCTGCATGCCAGGACCATTTTTTGCTAACAAGATTTTGTAAGGAACAGACGAGTCTAATTTCATTGCAGAGCCTGGCTGTTTCAGAACAATGCCTTCACTCAGACTTGCAAAGTCAGCAAAATAATCTATTAGCATGGCTGCACTCCCTCCCTCCCTTCTGAGCAACTGGGAACCGAAAGGATCCTGTCTTAAATGTCACTCACACAGACAAGAGAGCAAGAGGCCCCCAGGCATGGCAAGCAACAGTGACACAGCAGACACAAAGGTCCCTGTGTTGCCCTGCTGCAGGTATCTGCAGCTGGGATGTGATTTTGCAAAAAGGGAAATTAATAAAATTTGCACGAGGGTGACAAAGGAAAGGGAAACGGGGTGAATTTAGAATACCAAGTGTCTATGCTTTCAGATGGATTAATATAGGATTATAGAATCACGGAGTGGTTTGGGTTGGAAGGGACCTTAAAGATCATTTCTCTCCAACCCCCTGCCATAGGCAAGGACACCTTCCACTAGAGCAGGTTGCTCAAAGCCTCATCCAACCTGGCCTTGAACACTTTCAGGGATGTGGCAGCCACAGCTTCTCTGGGCAACCTGTGCCAGTGCCTCACCACCCTCACGATAAAAAAAATGTGTTGTTATATCTACTTTTAATCCATCCTTTTTCAGTTTAAAGGCATTATCCCTTTGTCCTGTCACTACAGGCTCTACTAAAAAATATATACTTGGCAGATCAGCTTCACACACATGGAAGGAGGGTAGGCTTGGCTGGGAATATCTACACCCTACAGAACTATTTATGGGGGTTTGTATTGCCTCAGTCAGGCATCCCTAATGCTAATCCACTCACAGTATCTCAGTGTGTACACATTTGTATTGTTATCAGCTCCCACACCATGCAGAGGGCACTGGACACTCCACCCACAGCAAACAGGACTTGCTTGTGAAGGGAGGCATCCAAAACCACACGCTCCCTACAAACTCTTTGACTCAGTTTGTGTACCACAGCATCATGCAATGGCATTTGCTCTGGCACCAGGAAGAGTGGGGGCAGTGTTTGTTTTGGCAGCAGGAAGAGCAGGGACAGAGGCAAACAAGATCTAGAGGTCAGTTTGCAGGACCTCATCAGGTCCCTCTGCAGTTTTATCTTCCAGGTATCCAAAGTACAAAGGCACCCAAAAAAGGATAAAGCAATAAGAGGTGGAGAGACACAAGAGGCTGTGAGAGCACTGCACTTCCCCAGGAGCAGATGGAGAGGGATTGGAAGGAGAATGGCACAACTACAGAGACTCCAGACCTGTCATTCCTCCCACATGCCCTTTCCAGGGATGCACTTGGGAAGTCTCACCATTACTCCATCCAGGACTTCTTCAGTCTACCCAGTCAAGACTGATGCAGAGGCTGGCACATCCTGGCTTTTAGCATCACCACACATCCAGACACAGCCCTCCCCAGGCCATCTCTCCCACAGCAAGTGCTTTTGTCTGGTGGCAAAGCCACTAAGGAAAAAAAGCTCCCTGGATACCAAGAGCCCTGAGGGCTGCAGAAGTCACTGCCAAAGCAGGAAAGTCTTCACATGGCTCACTGACAAACTGGGGGATGGGACACTCAGAGCAGTGAGATGACATGTGAGGAAGAGGAAGGAAGCAAGCTCCCAAGACTGTTTAACACCCTCTGACAGATAGACCTCTCTGACTCAGCACAGTGCTGCTGGCCACCTTCACCCAAGTTCCCCCATCCTCCATCACATCCCAGTCTTGAGCTCTCCTACAGATCTCCTTTGACCCCCTTCCCCTGGGAACCAACCCTGGTTTGGCAGTATTGTGAGTTTAAAATACACCCACACTCCAAAGCCCTCCCACATGGCACACACCATGCTCTCAGTTGCTCCAACACTTTTAGTTGTGAGGTTTAACCTCTAACAGAGGAACTGCTTGGCTTGAAACTGTGAGCATGAAGCCCCAGACCTGGAGGATCACGGTCATGCAGGTACAAGTGAGGGATCACACACCACAGGCAGGAGCCCTGAGGATGCTCCACATCTTGCATCACTTTTGAGCCATCAGTCCCCACCATGGAGGATGCAGAGGTGGGGCCAGGCTGGTGGAAAGGACTTACCCTATCCAAGTAAGTCCTGCTGTGAAACACTACAGTATTTCAGGAGGAATGGTCCAAACCCAGCCAGTGAAATCCTGGAGCAAGCTGATGTGGCCACAAGCTCAGCTGCACTGCTTCTGCCTCCAAGCAACATAATTCAGCAGCTGCTCTACCTGAATCCCAAATCCTGTGTCCCACTGAAAGCCAATCTTCTAAATCAGGATTTAGAAATCTAAATTGTGCAGGGGTTTTCTGTTGATTTTGTTTGTTTGTTTTAATTAATCAAAGAGCCAAGTTATTGATGGGAAAAGAAGAACTGGAAGCTGCAAAGGAAAAGTCCTCCACACTCCATTGTGCATATCTCAGATCAAAATCTCCAAACTGCTTTTCTGTGGGGACACCTCCCACACCCCCTTGAGCCATACTCTCTCCATTTCCTTCTCCCAGGGCAAGGAAATACCCTTTGGTTTGTGATTGTGTCTCATTCATAGCACCTCCATTCAAAAACAGGACTTGACCTCACCACAATCTAAATTAATCCCTGACTATGCAAAGATGATGAAAAATGAGGTTATCATGAGTTTAAGCCATTTAAAGAAAGTACTTCCAGCCCACACCTATTCTGGTTATTCATACACTGGGTGTAGCTTTACAAACAGAATCCTGTTTTATGAGAAAACCACCCTCTAGAGATGTGGAGTCATGAGCTTTTGCTAACTGGGAGAAGGGACATTAATTCTTATGTAACTCTGTCAGTGGCATCTGCATCAGACCACAGTCAAAATTTAACCACCCTATGACCACTCTCCATTAAGATGGTTTGTTCATCCTTTTCCTTCTTGGGTGGGGACTGGGAGAAATGCATCACTGAGCAGTGGTTTCTTCACAAAGATCCAGAAAAATCAAAAAGCATTGTTTTATCCACTCACACTCACTCACAAACTCACACAGTTGCACACTCACACACACACTCACACTCTTTGTATTTTATTTTCCTTCTGCAAGTGGCAGCACCATGCCTGATCAAGTCTTTTCAAGGGCTTCAGTGAAAGACACTCGCTCCAGCAGGAACACCTGCCCTTAACATAGACAAATCACCCCAGAATCCCATCCTCTCTGAGGGCTCAAAGATTAGAGCTCACAGACAGTGCAGAAACTCCCAGCCTGCATCAAGATTAAAAGCCTTGGCTGATTCAGAGCGTGCATCCAGCTCTGGGAACCCCACCACAAGGAGGACATGGACCTTGCTTGCTGGTGTGAGTCCAGAGGAGACCACAAAGATGCTCGGAATGCTGAAGCAGCTCTGCTATGAAGATGGGCTGAGAGAGTTGGGGTTGTGCAATCTGTAGACAAGAAGGATCCAAGGAGAACTTAGAGCTCCTACCAGTGCCTAAAGAAGCTCCAAGAGAGCTGGAGAGGGACTTTTGATAAGTGCATTAAGTAACAGGATAAGGGGCAATGGCTTGAATGGCTTTAAACTGAATAAAATCAGGTTTAAGTTAAATAATAGAAAGAAATTCTTTCCTGTGAGGATGGTGAGACACTGGCACAGGTTTCCCAGACAAGCTGTGGATGCCCCATCCCTGGGACATGTTGGATAGGGCTTTGAGTGGTGAGAACACATTCAGTGCAGGTATCTCGGTGAGCAGCTGCAGTTTGAGCTCTGGGGGGAGGAAGCCCAAGCCTGAGACAAGAGGCTGTGAACTGCTGCCCAAGGAACAAAGGGCACCTGTGTCCCATCCATGTGACCTAGGAGACACTAGGAGACTCTCCAGGCTTTCCTTTTGGGACTGTGAGAGGATAAAAACATAAGGCTTCCTTTGTTCGGGGTCCCTCTTCAGAGGCACCAGCTCAGGCTGTTATTTTATCACTGCACCAAGATGAAATAATTTTAATGATCCGGATCTCTGAAACTCTGTTCTGGGAAAGCTGGGGTCACAGTAAGGAAACCTGCTCTGACCCTGATTGCAGGGAGCCAAGTGGGGCACCCACTGTCTCCCTGGAGCTGCCCCCTACAATGCGGTCTCGGTCCCAGTTCAGGTGGTGGGAGTGTGACTGCCAGAATGGCTCCTGGATGGCTGCACAGGGAAGTTTCCTTAATACTAAGCAACTAGGTCTAGTGGAAGATACCTCTCCCATGGCAGGGAGGCTGGAACTAGGTGATCTTGAAACCAAACCACTCTTGGTTCTGTGATAAGCAGCTCTGTAATGGCTCCACAGGACGAATGTGCCCCTCCAGGACCCCAGAGCCCAGGCTGGGAGGGAGGATTTGCACATTCCCTGCCATGGAGATCAGAGGACTCCTTTCTGTGACACCCTCTGCTATTGTTCTGCTCTTCCTCATTACCAATACAGTAATTTCTTGTCACCAACATACAGCTGCACTTAGAAGCACTAAGAAGCATGCCATGAATCTAATCCAGGGATTTTACCATCACTTTTGCTTTTAAGGCCGTGTCCTTCTGATGCTGAGGACAGAGCAGACTGGCTGGAAATTTCTTATCCAAGGCTGCACTAGTGCCAAGCAGCTTATCAACTCCAGTCCTCACTGGGGCTAAGGGGGAGAGTGTGCTTGCCTGGCACCGTGAGGCCGTGGCCCTGGGACGATCTGGCGAGACCTGCTGGAATGCAGCCAGGGTCAGCATCACATCTAATGGGAGCAGAGACCTTTTAAAGAAGTGCAAATAATAACAATGAATCTCTTGTTCATCCTTGAGCGATAGAGTAGCCTATGAATGGCTTAAAAAATGTAAAAACGAGGTCAATTCAGAGATTGCATTAAATGATGATCAAATCTTTTCCTGGCAAGGAACAGCCAGACTGGCAATCAGCTCCAGTTTTACTGAAAACAGCAGATAAATTAACAGGCAAGTGGCTCATAAATTCTTAAGACAAGAAATGCAAAGCTCAGGAAGGATTTTAACCCCTGTGATGGACCCCAGGCAGAGTCTGTTGACTCTGTTCAGAGGAGATGATCCCTCAGTCAATCCAGAAGCACAGAGGAGCCCCAGTGTCAACACTAACCCCAAGCATTCATTGGGAGAGACCAAAACTGAGAGAGACAGGCCAAGACACTGCAAAAAGCTCAGTAAAGACACTCCTGGAGCACAGAATTTAGTACTTTAGTCTTTCTGGAAGAAACACCTCCAAGTGGGACACCAGAAGGTTTTTGCACCCAATTGCCATTTCCAGTGTAAGTGCCTCCCTGCTAAACTCTTAGTGAACTTCAGAGAGCAAAGAACTGCAAGAATCTAACCTCTGTCCTCCCCATTATCTTCACTCTTGTGTTTTTGCCAGCTTCCCAGCCTGCACTACACACTGGGGAAACGACCTTTTAATGCAGAAACTTGTGGGCAGGGAATTCCTGGTCCTGCTTTTAGTGAATTAGTTCATTGACTCCTTTCCCCTTCCAGGAAACCCCCAAGGGGATTGACTGTATAACCCTCATACAGCAAGAGAAAAGAGCTAAGTGCTTAATAATGTGAAGAAGAGTGGAGGTAAGAGATGCTCTCCCATCCTGCAGCACCTCCTCCAAAGACAGCAGCATCCAGTCCAGGAGACAATGGACATAACACATCCTGCATGGCAGGACACAGGAGAATGCCTTTAAGGTGAAATAGGGCAGATTTAGATTAGGTATTAGGTAGAAATTCTTCCCTGTTAGGGTGGTGAGACACTGGACCAGGCTGTCCTGAGAAGCTGTGGATGCCCCATCTCTGCAAGTGTTGAAGGCCAGGCTGGATGGGGCTCTGAGCACCCTGGTCTAGTGGAAGGTGTCCCTGCCCAAGGAACTAGAGGATCTTTAGGATCCCTTCCAACTCAAACATTCTATGATTCTGCGAATGGACGAAACCCCTATATACAAGTCACAGTAGGTATATACCAGGAAGGCAGGGAATGGCTATTGAAAAATCCTATTGTCTTGGTTTCTAAAACAAGATTTCTCTTGTTTGTCTGGGAAAAAATCTCAGGGCTGTGACTGAGAGCATCTCTCCCCAGTGCCATACTAGGGCTGAAAATGCCATGGTCCTAGTGCCCTAAGATCTCCTGCTTCCATAATTTTTCCCAAAACACCTGGCCTGTCTCTCTCCCCCATAACTACTCTCTCAGGCTTTCCCCTCCAAATGACATTGCCCTCATCCAGGCAAAATAATATTACTATTTTGCAAGAATCTACCTTTATGCTCTTTAATCAGTGACAATCTCCCCTGACAATTAATTCCTGCAGAGATAATTCAGTGCTTGCAACTAAATACTGGAGAGAGATAAAAATACTGAGAAACAGGTATGGAGGAAAAAACTCTTCCCCTGAAGATTGGGAGGGTGTATACTTCATCCAAGAGAGTTTCTCTGGTGGTTGCAACCATCCAGGCTTGAACTCACAGTGCAGGGATGCAGCCCGGGTTCAACAATGACCACAGGTCACCTTGAGCCACACAGTCACTGTGACACTGCTTGGACAGGAATACACTCAGCACACAGCAGCCACCTGCCTCCCAGAACAGGGAGGAAAACACCATCTCCATGCTCAGCCTTGCTCCCTGGGAAGAGCTGAAGGACCAGAGCATGCAGCTCATGCAATTCAACATCACACCTGCGCGTGATGTAAGCTAAGAGATGCTCTCCCATCCTGCAGCACCTCCTCCAAAGACAACAGCATCCAGTCCAAGAGACAATGGACATAATAAATCCTGCATGACAGGACAAGGGAGAATGGCTTTAAAGTGAAATTGGGTAAATTTAGATTAGGTATTAGGAAGAAATTCTACCCTGTGAGAGTGGTGAGACACTGGATGAGGTTGTCCTGAGAAGCTGTGGATGCCACATCCACCAGGCTTCATTTGCTTCCCCAGGTGCAGTGATGCCCAAATTTGTCCTGGTTGGTGACCCATCCCAGCAGCAGGTCATAGCTTGGCAGGCTGAATCTGAACCAAGTGTCCCTCTTGCTGCTGAGAGAAAACAAGCCCTGGGTAAGGCCCAGAGGTGTTTAAGACAGACCCTAACCAAAGCCTGTAGCAATCCCATGGCATCATGGAAGCACCCTGTACCCAAGGAGAGAACTTGGGACAGTGATGATTAGAAGAGATTAACCCTTTCCCCACAGGGTAGATGAGTCTCTTCTATCCTACACCATCATTGTTTTTTCCACAGGGGATCAACAGACACAGCAGATGCCCCAAATCTTCCTCTGTTTTTGCCATCCATCCTGCACCTCATCCATCCCCTTCTACTCATCTTTGTGCCACCCCTTCTTATTTACCCACCTCCCAGCCATCCAGACCAGCTCACCCAATGCACAGACCAAACCTCTCACTTCCAAGGTGCGCTGCCAGCACTCCTGTCCCAAAAGGAGAGGGCAAAACTCAGCTTGAGGGTCAGGCTGAGATTTCCACTGGGAGTGGTACTGCTTGCTGGACACAGATTTCCCTCTCCTTTGCACAGTAGCATACAGAGCACAAGGGAAAGAAGTTTCAAGCAAGGTGTTGGGATTTGAGCTAAGCTCAAAAGTTCTGTTTAATTTTTAATGCAGCAGCCGAGTGCTGCTGCCAAAAGGAGCTGCTGATGCTGCCTGAATGATCTCCAAAATCTGCTTTGGCAAGGCAACGAGCAGCCAGCTTTGTTTTTAAGTGGAGTCACTAAACAGGGCTCTCCAGGACCCCCTTCCCTGCCCAGGCTGATGCTGTGGTTTCCCTCCCTCCCTCCCTCTGAAGCACTCCAGTAATTGGCATTCTGGCCTCGCCGGGCCGCATCACGAAGGCGTCCAGCAAACAACCACTGGAGCCAAAACACGATTAGAGGGCTCAAACAGCTGCTCCCTCTGCAAAGATCTGGCATCCAGAGCAGGGCTGGAGGCCAAGGAAAGCAGGGAGGGAGGGAGGACACCCTGCTGGAAATAATAAGGCTGAGCCCGTTCCAGGAAAGGCTGCAGTGCCGGATGCAGGAGGAAGTTGAAGCAAAACAGCCTGACCAGGGAAGGGACCAGAGCTGTTCCTCATCCTCTCCCTTTCCCCTCTGCCCAGAAAAACCTCAAGGGAAAGTACGGCAGAGATTGGGGGTTTTGTTGTTTTGCTGGGGTTTTTTTGCCAAAACAGCCTCAAGCTTTGGGAGTGCGTGGAGGAACAGAGAGGATGCTGGAAGAATAGCTGGGGAGGTAGAGATGCATACACAGAGGACACACTGTTTAGATCTGTACTAGCACCATGGAAGTATGAGGAAATAAGATCCTGCCTCTGCCAAAGCACATTGCCTGCACCCCAGTGAGTTCACTGTGGTTGCTTTTCACATGCAAGTGCTTTATCTGAAAAATCACAGAATGGTTTTCATTCAGAAGGACCTTCAAAATCACCTAGTTCTGACTGCCCTGCTGTGGCCAGGAACACCTTCCATTAGACCACATTGCTCAAAGCCCATCCAACCTGGCCTTGAACACTTTCAGGAATACAGCAGCTACAGCTTCTCAAGGCACAATTTATCTCCTACGTCTGATTTCTTTCCATAGATCACAGATGACAACTTTTCTGAGAAAGCAAGTGGTTGTTTTTAATAGTGGACAGCATTTATTTCCATTCTCCACCCACTCTGTTCTCACAGCAAAGCCAGAGACACTATGAGCTCTTAGGTTTTATCACAGTTTTAGCTCAAATACTCCGGAACAATTCATGGCCATGGCCCTGAGAGATAAAAGTGTGTGCACACCATCCCTTCCCTGTAAACAGTATTCCTGGGACTGGGGATTCCATTTCTTAGTATGGATATCCCCAAAACAGCATCTGCCAAAAGCTGGGAGTATCACTACTTGCTTTTTTCTGAAAGAGATTTAACTGTGATTGCCTAAGATAAGATTTGCTGGTTGTAATAGAAACAAGACATTTCTGTGGTTTAACAACTGCACCATGCCATTCAATAGCACACAAGCAGAACAGTTGATTTAAGCTTCATGGACATTTTGGACTTTACTGAATCCTGCATTAACTTGGAAAAGCTGATAGTGATTGCTTTCTTGCAGAAGATGCTGGGATTTTTCCTGGACTCCCCCCCTTGGAAAGCCAGTATGAATTCAGGCAGAATCAGGTCCAGCAACTAAAAATGTCATTTTGCATTTTCTGCTGGCACAAAGCAATTCTCCCTGTGAAATTGAGTTACTTTTGCTGAAATGAACAATTGAGAGAAAGAACATAGAGAAATGCTTTTGAGAAAGAGGTTTCTCGAAACTTCAGCAGGAAACAGGGCAGGTGTGAGTTCATATTCTTTTTTTAATGGTGATTCTGTGGTCAAAGCAGGTGAGTAGGTTGGATCAAACAATCCTACCAGACAGAGGCATCATGAGTCTGCCACTGCTTAGCATACATTCCTTCTGGCACCCAAACTGCTGGCAAAATTCCCTTTATCTGGTGCACAGGCAGCAAAATAAGACCACCTCTGTGTCTTGTTAAGCCAGAGGACCTTGCTGGCACATGGGACCCACTTCCAGCCTCCATTCCCACTGACAGAAAGAGTCCTGATTCAACATTCTATGCTAATTGCTTTAATGGTCCCCTCCTACACAAACAGTTCTATGATCCTATGAAACTGCAGAGCTGGGTGGCTGGAAAAAGTCTGATTCACTCTCTGTTTCAGCAGGGATGGGTCTGAACTAGGTGAGCATGACACCTTGCAGATGAGGTTCAGAAAGCTTTCTTAGAAAGAACTCATGCTCTACAGAGCAAGGCAGCAAGAGGATAACACCTGCCTGAACACCAAGGGCTGCAAGTGAGATGAAAGGCAGAAAAGCAGATGGAGAAAAGCTCTGAGATGCTCAGCAGAACACAAACAATCCCTGTCCCTCTACAAAGGGTTCCCATCCTCTGTCTTTAGACATGGGGCTGCAGTAATGTGTGTGACCTGACTGCAAATCAGCAAGGGGGTCTCAAATACATCCCCACCTTTTAGTCCCAGAGAAAGTTGTTTAGAAAGTCTCAGCTACCACCTGCCTGCTGTATAAATGGGATGTGCATGGTGTGTTCATGTTGGCCCCCACACTGAGACCAAACCATGGTCGGCCCTGTCTTCAGAAGGCAGCTGTGCACAAAGACTCTTTTCTTTCCAGCAGATAAGGGGAATAAACTAAAACACACACAGGGCTTTGCACAAATCCAGTGTCCAGGCAGAGCTGGAGTGGAAGACACAAAGGCAGAGCAGAGGGAAGTGAGGTCTCCTCCCACAAGGAGCCCAGTGGGATGCTGGAGGGCTCAGCCCCTCTGCCACACAACAAGAGTCAGTTCAGCTCCCTCTCTCCCTTCACACAAAGCCTTTTGTGCACCCCCTCCAGACTGCCCTCGCCCAGACAGACACAGCACTGTCTTGTGCAAGGCCAGCTGATTTTCTGGGCTGTCAGCGGGGGCGAAGATGATGACGGCAGCTAAGGCAACCCCACAACACTCAAATGCCACCAAGTCACGTGTGGAAAAGCACAGGCTGGGCAGAGAGGGCTGCTGCTCCCCACAGGAGGGAAGGAAACCCAGGTGTGTGAGATGCTGGGATACTGCCACTCCCCAGCCACAATTATCACTGGTACCTGGGCCTCCTTGTACTTCATGGCAGTCAGAGCACTGTGCTCATGGGCAACTCCAAGCAGACAGCCATAACAAGACATACAAATTCCCCATAGTGCCCTCAGGTCCTGATGTGTATCCTTTGGGCTGGCACTGAGGACTGAAGAAGAGGAACTGGCAATGCTGGGGACAGGCAATGTTATCCCCAGCCTCCTGCAGCCTGCCTTCATGACAGACACAGCAGCACACAGGTTTTTGCACAGAAGAGGGAGGATGGGTACAACCACCCTCTTCCCCAAAGATCCCAAAATCACCTCACCTATCCAAAGCTTATCTTTTCCCCTTCCAAATGGACCACCACTAGTGGCAGGTGTCCCTGCCCTTGGCAGGAGGGTTGGAACTAGTTCTTTAAGGTCTCTTCCAACTCAAACCATCCTGTGATTCAGAGATAACACTCTGCCTTGCTGGACCCACCAGCCTCACAGGAGTACACAACACCAACCCAGCTGCAAATCATCTCTCTGGTTTATGCATGGGGAAACTGAGTCACAGAAAAGCCTCCTTTGCTCTTGGACCTCACCAGACGCAGAGAAGCTTGGACCTGAGTGCAGCAGGTCTCCCTGGCACCCTAGAGGCTCACAATATCAGGACTGGGTAAATAAATAAATGCTGTTGGGGAGAGGAGATGTTGACTGGGGCTTGACAGCCTCGGTGAAGGGCGCACTGTGCATTTTTAGGAGCACCTGAAAGCAGAGATGGTAGAAAGCAGTGCTGAGGGGCAAGGGGATGGGGCACTTACTTTGGGTCGCTTCCACTGGATGCCCTGAATCCTTGACTTGTAGAAGAGGGAGTCGTCGTTGGCGGGGAAGAGCGGGTCCTCGAAGAGCTGCTTCCGCCGCTGGCACTCCTTCTTGAGCGAGGCGTAGCGCTGGTTCTCGTAGGGCTTCACTGAGGAAAACATCCTTCCCCACCGGCTCTGGAGGACAGGCAGAGCAGCAATGAGACAGGCACGGTCTGCCCAGGGACACCCAATCCTCCTCTGCCACTCTTGAGTGGCAGCACCAAGACACTGTGGCTGAAGACAACCACCTCCGAGCCCAAGTGTACCTTGTTGATCCGTCGGGGTTGGGACTCCCATTTATCCCCCAAACTGGCCAAATGAACACCAAATAAGGCATAGCAGTAGATAATAACTGGTGCCCTGCTTCTCAACAAATTTCTAACTCATTTGGGAAAAACACAGCCCTCAGAAGCAAAGGAGGAAGAGACACCCCCTGCAAGATGGGTGTGCAGAGCTGTGGGGGCTGAGCCCTACCCAGAGCACCCCCACCACGGAGCTTCAACTCACAAAGCTGTGCATTTCATGATTTTGTCAGAGACACCAATTTCTCAGCAGACTTTATCAGATCAGGTTTTAATTAAAAAAAAGGTCTCCTGGCAGAGCACCGCAAGTTTCTGGATTAATTATTCTTTCCTGACAAGTGTCTTGCTTCCAGGGTAGAGATGTGCATTTAGCAATTCAGATAACAGCAGGAAACCATTGCTCAAATGCCCCCCAGAGAGAAATCAGCTCTTCTCCACCACCCCTGCCTTTCAGTCACTGGGTACCAACCCCTTTGCTCAGGTACAAGGAAAAGGAGTGCTCTGTATAGCTCCCCTAATCACAGACTTCTTCCAGAACTCCTTCCGTAAAGTTTCTCTGTATTTATTTTTAACAGACATGTACAATCCTTATCTCTTCCCAAAAGGGAATGTCCTTTTTCAAAAGCTGGCCATTAGTGACCTCAGTCTGGAAATATCTAGTGTGGTTTCCTAAAGAAATGGGAATGTTTGTGCTACAAAACCATGGAAGCATGGAATCATTCAGGTCAGAAAGGACCTCTAAGGTCACCTATGAACCAACCCAGCAGTGCCAAGCCCACCACTAAAGCACACTCCTAAGTGACATAATCCCAGCTTCAGTCTCCAACATGGTAAAACTAAGGGTGCCCCATCCAGTGGGTGGATGCATCCAGCAGGCTGACCTCTCATCCCTCCCAGTGAGACATACAGAAACCATACGCTTGCTGTGGTATCACAACACGTGGTGGGATAATGAAGTTGTGATAATGGCTAATCAGAAGCAGCTAATTTGTAAGCACCCAAAATCCCAAGGATTATTTGATCACTGATGGCTGGCACCAATTTAAGCAGCAGTGTGACATCCCTTGTAATGAACCACTACGATTAGCAGAAGGAAAGTAGGTGTCTGAGAGCTAAACTAATACCCATTCTGGTGATCCAGGAGCATTGCCCACCCAGCCAGCCTTCTCTCCTCTGAGAGAGACAAAAACACTTCACTTATGGAAAGCTGAAGAGCAAAGCACAGGTTTAATTGACAACATTTATCAGCTTGATTAGCAGCACAAGTGCTCATCACTCAGAGCTTAAGTAAACCCAAAATAATCCCCTTGCTGGTTGCTCCACAGGTCTGTGCTACTGAGGAGGAATTGCAAAAGCAGCTCGTGGGGATTTTCTCCCCCCCATCAGTACCAGATGCTTTGTAGCATCCCAGATGATACAAAGAGGCCCAAGTGCATCACCTGCCCTCAGAAAAGCCTTAAAAATAAATGGCCTGATATAAACCTGTAGCCATGATATTTTCTGAGAAATCCTTTCCTTAGGATTTTTTCTCCTGAGAAGCTGAGAGGCCTCAGGAATGAAATGTAAACAATGGTTATCTGCTGCTGTGGAATGCAACAGGTGCATCTGTGATTGGTCTCATGCGGTTGTTTCTAACTAATGGCCAATCACAGTCAGCTGGCTCGGACTCTCTGTCCGAGACACAAGCCTTTGTTATCATTCCTTCTTATGCTATTCGTAGCTAACCTTCTGATGAAATCCTTTCTTCTATTCTTTTAGTATAGTTTTAATATAATATATATCAAAAAACAATAAATCAAGCCTTCTGAAACATGGAGTCAGATCCTCATCTCTTCCCTCATCCTCAGACCCCTGTGAACACGGTCGCATAAATCCCCAAATAATACAACAAATTTACTCCTTGTGGAAAGGCTGACAGCCTCATTGAGCAGTCAGGGAATGCACCCAGTAGTCCAATCCACCCTGCTAAGAGGGCCAGGGAAGGCACTGGCCTTCAGATCTCCAGCAGAGGAAGGGGTGAAAAATAAGGGAGATTTACCCAGGGAGGTCATGGGGACATCTGGCACTGAACAAGCTGCTTTTGAGTGACAGTGAGGCCAAGACTTTCACAGTGATAGCACTCAATGCTAAAGAGAGACAAGGGGAAAGCAGCAGTGCTGGGAAAGGATGGTTGGCAACTGCCTTCTGCAGGAACAACAGGCTGAGAGAGGAGGAAGGTGCTGTTAGCTGACATGCAAGATGAATTGCTTGGACCGGTGCATGAACTGGGCTGAAAGACACGAGAGGATATTTCCATGGGAGGTTGTGCAGAAAGAACCAGCAGGATTAGGAAGGGAGCCTGGAAGGGAAGAGAGGAGGGAGGTCTTTCTAAAAGCCATCCTCAAGTTAAAGGCAGGAATTTTAGGTTTGATGTCGGAGATGCTGGATGCTTCTCTGCAGCCTGTACCATGGCCAAGGGCTGGCACTTGGCTGCTCATTCATAAAATTACTGCTACACCCTGCAGCTTGGAGCTGTGCTTTCCAGTGATCCCTGCAACACTGACTCTCATGATGACTAGACATCCTGTTCAATGTCCATCCCTATGAGAACAGGGTGGCAGTCATCTCAGCCAAGGAGTTCTAGCCTTTCTGATGCCCAGATCTGCCTGAAATTTGCCCTGCTATCCCACCCTACAGTGACTGTCACCTTGCCAGCCATCTGTCCTCGCTGCAGGGCTACTCTCACATGACAGCCTGTAGATGGATTTGAGTTGCAAAGGAAATGCCAAGCAGAAGGGGAAGGGACACTGTTCAGGACCATTTAGAAAAACAAACAAATAATAAATAAAACACCTTGCAAAATAATTAAAAGGAAGGGGCAGAGGGAATGTTCTTAGGGCAGCGTTAAAATTCATTACTCTCTCTAATTTGCAGCATTTCATGCTTAGCAGGCTGAACTTCACCTCTGCCATGTTAAAATGCCCAAAGGCTGTCTAATTACTCTTTGCCCTCTTGGACCAAGCTCAGATGCTCCAGGAGAGCAAGAAGTGGGTGTTTTCATGCCTGATTTGAATTAACAACTCTACACTTGCATATGCATATGTTTGCCTGTGAGCAGGAAGAGGAATCTGCACTCACCACCCAGCATGAATTTTTAAAGCAGTTGTCTGATCCTAATCTCAGTCCTGCCATGAAGGAGTTAAACAAAAAAACACTTTGTTGGAAGACTGAGCCAGACTTATGACTCAGGGGTGTTGTGGACTCCCCTTTTCACCTCCAGCATCATCCAGGTGCTCCAGCTCCTGCCAGCTGGTAACAGCCATGGCTCTAAGAACTGCAACAGGGAGAAGGATTGAAAGTGTTTGCACTGGCCAGGACCAAACACCTGCTGAAAGGCTCTTCCCTCCTCCCTCCAAACATCTTCTTCTCCTTGCCTTTCAGCTCAGAGGCTGCTTGGGTGGCTGGCATGGGCTCACCAAGCTTGTGCTATGCAAGGCTGCAGCCTGGCCAGGAGCAAAGCCTCCTTGCTTGTAGATCCTACAGCTGCCTGCCTCCTGGTCAGACAAAACACTTTGTTCCAAAGGACAGGATCTGCTGCCCTTCAGCTCTATTCCCACTAAACAGGAGACGGCTTTGATATCACATTGCAAAAGCACAAGATCAGCCAAGGAGAAGACAAAGCAGGAACCAGGCATGTGGTTGCACAACCCTCAACCAGGTGCAATGTTATGGGGCTCAGTAGTGGGGTGTTCAGAACAGCAGGCAGGCTTTTTATAAATATGTTATTGAAATAATTTTTTACAGCCTCCTTGGGTGTTTCTGTTGACAGACATGTGGCAGCATCAGGGTTATCCTCTCACTTACCAACACAAAAGTCCAGCTCAGCAGAGGAAGCCCTGTTAATGCAAGGAGAGCTTTACACACTGTTTCTCCAGGGCCCAGAGAACAAGAAGAAGCAGTTGAATTGCCATTCACTATTTACACTGAACATAAGCACTCCACACCTCTTGGCCAACAACTCTATGCCAACCATGAACAAAAAAGCCTCAAGTCATCTTAGAATGATAGAATGGTTTTGGTTGGAAGGGACCTTCAAGATTCTCTAGTTCAAACCCTCCTCACACAGCTCCTCTGGGCAACCTGTGCCAATGCCTGTGCCATTCCCAAAGCCCTTTCCTACTCCCAGCTGTGCATGCACCTAGTTTTGCTTTGGACCCCAAATGACATGGCCCAGAGCCAGCAGCACAGTGCAGCATCCTGCATTAGCAATGCCCACAGGGAGGGGAAGCTGAAACCACACTGATGGAAATTAGAAAACAAGACATGATTTCTTCTCAAATTGACTGTGGTTAACCAGGGAAGCTAATACCCATGGGAAGTTACAGGTAGCTCATGTCCAGATGTTTTTGAGCACAGTTGGACATCTTTACAGAGCAGCTGCTTTAGCCAAAATGCAAATTACTGAACACTCACAGTGGTTACTTGCTGAAACAAAACTGTTGAAGAACAGAAAACTGAATATCCCCTTCTGGCCTTTATCTCTTTTCTTCATCAGGTCATATCTCTGTTCTCATTTAAGAGCTAAAGGTGAAATAATAATTTTCACTCTTAATTATGTTTATATCAAGCTCTGATTTAAATGAGTGATTTGCTACAGCACAGATGGCATCCAAATCAGGACACCTTAACATGGCACCTTTCAGCCTGAGGGTAAATTTGTATGAG
Organism: Molothrus ater; assembly: GCF_012460135.2. NCBI lineage: Eukaryota > Metazoa > Chordata > Aves > Passeriformes > Icteridae > Molothrus > Molothrus ater. Next base: position 86,448,562 of record NC_050479.2, read on the forward strand.
CAACCACAGGGACTAGCTGCTCCCCCTCAGAAACTCAGAGTGGTGGATTTAGCCTCAAAAAACATCCTGGTGGGGCTAAAGGCTGTTTGTTCTAAGTGAGTAAACCCTCTGGCTTTTTGCAAGCATATAAGTAGAGCAAATGCTCCCTGATGGATCCTCCTCCTCCATGAAGCAGGAAAAACCATCACTCTGCAGAGATCCTGGTCCCTTCTGCAAAGCACTCCAAGACCTGCAAAGGAAGTTGCTGTCTAACAGCTGGCTATTACTGAAAATAAACTAAAAAAAAATGTCCTTTTGACAAGGGCATGTAGTGATAGGACAATCTGGAATGGCTTTAAACTGAAAGGGAGTAGGTTTAGATTTGATAACAGGAAGCAATTCTTCAATGTGAAGGCAGTGAGGCACTGGCACAGGTTGCCCAGAGAAGCTGGGGCTGCCCCATCCCTGGAAGTGCTCAAGGCCAGTCTGGATGGGGCTCTGAGCACCCTGGTCTAGTGGAAGGTGTCCCTGCCCATGGCAGGGGGCTGGAACTGGAAGGTCTTTAAGGTACTTCCAACCAAACCATTCTACGGTTGTATGAATCAAGAGCAATCTTTCATTAAAAAGTGCATTTGCACCCGGGCCAGCAAAAGGCAGGGTCACACATCCTGGCAGAAAGCTGCTGCAAGTGACTCCATATCACCAAAGCATGCCTGGCTGTCAGCATCTGCACAAAATCAGCTGGAGATAAGATGTCACATGTGGAGGCTGTTTCCGGCAAGGCACAGCGATCTTCATCACACTTGCTTTATTTCCTCTGGATTTTTTTCCACCAAAACATCACTCCTTTATTGCTTAACAGCAAGATGACAGCACAGGGAGAGACACAGCCAGTCAGCAGGTCTGCGTGCATGGATTGGGATATTTTCTTCCTGGGAAGGCCAGGGTTAACAGGGGGGTCTAGGCATCCTTGAATGCCCATCTCCTTTAGGAGCCAAGGGGTGTGCTGACCAGGAGCTCCCTTTCTGCTTGGATGACTCACACTGGGACAGAGGCCTTTGACTGGGGAGTTCCTCATTCCTCACAGCTATGAGTCACCGTTTGCAAACACAGTCAGATGTTGGAGCTGCAGGAGAAGAGGCAGCCCCACACTGGGAACACTCTCATGACCCTGTGCTGGCTCAAGCTCTGCCTGGCCAGAGCTCTGCACACAAATGGAGCTTGTGGCACCAGCCAGACCAGCCCTTCCCTCAGCACAGGCTCTAAGATCAGGTGGGACCAGGACACGTGTCTGAAAGCATCCTGACACAGGAAGGAGTAACAAGCTCAAAGCAAAGCTGGTGGCAGCCTCTCCCACTGGATCAGAAAATGCAGGAGGCCGGAGGGATGCAGGAATAGCAGGGAGAAGAATGAAACAACAGCAAAAGGTGGTGGCAGAGAGACAGACCCAAAAGCAGTAGAAAGAGCAAGGCAGTAACATGGCACCAGGCAGCCTGAGGGAAAGCAGAGATGTGCTGAATATATTCACCACTCAGGGTCCAGCTCAGCCCAATCCACTTGCGGTTTGGGGAGAATGCAGAAGCTAAGTTTTGGGTACCTTCCACATGCTGTTAGGTCCCCCACCCAGCATTACTGATTGTGTGATGTTAGGCTTGTTTCCCAGGTCACAGAAGGGTTAAAAACCCTTGGAGATCACCAGGAGTTGCAGGACAAGTAACAAAAGGTGAATTAATAGGCTCTGCCAATGCCAAGTCCCTGGAGACAGCCATGACTTCACTAACCCCTCATGCCTCAGCACACCCTGACCCTGGTTAATAATTGTAAGGAGCAGCATAGGGCCAGCAACACCAAAGCACTCCCAAGCTCACTCAGCAGCCACTGCAGATTCCAAAAAAACACTTTTGTGCAGGAGAAGGCAGGAACCTTCTCCAGCACATGACACCGCTCACACAGAGCAGGTTTTCAGGCACTGGAAAAATACAGGCTAGGAAGAGCAGACTCACACACACAGAATCAAACCACCTGCACGCATGGTCATCCAGACACATGGCTCCTGCCTAGCCCAGGAGGGCTGTCACCCCACATGAGGATCATGTTGAACACAAACCACACACCCCATGATGTTACAGAGATGCTCTGCCCCTCTCAGCATCCATTTTCATCACCAGAAGAGGAGGGGAGAGGATGCTATCTTTGCAGGTTTGGACTGAGAACGCGTTTTTATTATTTATTCAGCATTTCTAATTGAACAGCTAGACCTGCTCCTTTTAAATCCAGTCACACTGACTCCAGTGGGAGCCTTGCACCACATCAATACACTCACACTGGTTTTCCTGCCAGGTGAGCAAAGAAATTATGGTCTAAAGGCAGGCCTGTACCTTTATGAGGTGGAAAGAGGGAAGGACTAGGACAGAAGAGTAACAGGGCATTGCTTGATGTAGCCATGTGAGCCTTTTTCTTGGGCATTATGGGTGACAGAGGTGTTTATTTAAGAGGTTGAGGAACTGGAAAATGCATTCAGAAAAGTCATCATTAATGCAGATAAAATGCAGCACGTCTCCATGCAAATGCTCTGCCTTCAATAGCTTCCGCAGCCTCTGGGATGATTAAAGCAATTGAACTTCAAATGGGGAATTTGGGAGGAGCAGAAGAGATAACGGGGCTGCAGCTACTCTGTAGGAGAGTGAGGAGAGGCAGCTGGATCCTCAAGATCATCCCAGGCTAGCTGGGATGTTTGACCTTCTGGCTGACCCAGAGCATCCTTCCTGCAGCTTCAGCCCTGACCACTTCGTAGCATGCCCTATCTCCCTCTGGAGCCTTCAAGGAGAGGATGGATGGGGCGTGTGGGACGTGTCCCTGCTCATGGCAGAGTACTGCAATGAGATGGTCTTCAAGGACCCTTCCAACCCAAACCATTCTGTGACTCCATAACAACACCATCCCCAAGGCAATCGGTTTCTTCTCTCTCCATCACCTCCACCCCTTGCTGCTGGCAGAGCCCAAAACTCCATCCCCACAGAGGCCCAGAGGTACAACCAAGTCCTTCAGGTCTCCTCTCGAGAGCTCCTGGCCATTGCCAGAAATGTGTCCCTTCACCTGCTCCACTTCAAGCAGGATAGGAACATCTCCTGCAATTCCAGATGATGGAGGCACCCCAAATGCTTCTGACAACAGGCTCCACACCACAGGTTTCACCCCAGTCCTACAGCTGCTGGCCTCAAGTCAGGTCTCAAACCTCTGCCAAGACTCCCACCTTTTGCTAATAAACCACTTAAGGATTTTCTCTTTGCCTGACCCAAACCTGAATAAAAGCACCAAGGCACTCTGTGAAAAGGTCCAAGAGGGCACAAAGTCCACTTCAGACTTGGGTCCTCCCTGCTCAGTTTTCTCTTTGACAGGCCCTCAACCCACTTGCTAGTCACTTCCCAAAACCCACATCCTATAAATTCCAAAGTCACAACAGCAAATATCAGACCACACCTGGGTACTGACTGATAAGAAAATTCTCCTTGTCTGTAAAACTTTCAGGATCGAGCAGCAAAATCTGCTGGGTTTAAATTTAATTTTACCTCCTTTTCCATCTCTGTCTTAACTGAATTTTTCTTACTGTGACTATTCTAAAGCATCATGAGCACAAAAGTAATATTTGAAGGCTTGCAGCAACTGATAGTGCTGCTGCTTTTGAACAGGTCTCTCTTAGGCAGACTGGACCACCTCAAATCTGTGAGATTTATTAGAAATCCTTGTTACTGGATCCACTCAGTTCTCACAAGCCCAAAGGTCTGAATGCAAGTTCCCACTGTCTTAATTTGAGCTCTTCAAACAGCTTCTGCCTTGGATGCTGCAACTCCCCCAACCTCCAGCCAGCTTTTCCCCCCATTATTCCTTCATTTCAGCAGTGCTGCCCTTCTCTAAACACAGAGGTAAGAGTTTGCCAAACAACCCTTGGAGCAGAAAGGCTGCTGCTTTCTCCTGGCAGGGACTGGACATAAACTTTCCCCTTCCTTCAGGGAGATGGATACAGGTCACAATCCTGGGCACTGCATCCACTCCGTGTTCCAGATCATAGAGTAATGGAATGGTTTGGGTGGGAAGGGATCTTAAAGGTCATGAAGTCCAACACCTTCTGCCATGGACAGGTGTCCATGTCCTTTTCAGTGAGGATTCCTCCTCTTATGAAAACCTATTGCTTTGTTGCAGCCCAGCAAGGCTGGTGCTTGCTCCTGATGCCATGGCTGGCAGCCAGACCCATCACCCTGCTCTCACCCAAACAAAAATGCCCACCACTGCTCTGAGGTCTGTCTGGATTCCCCTGCATGGCCTGGCTTGCCCTCAGGAGGAGGCTCAGAGCATGTTCCTAACCCATGCTGAGCAGCAAGCAGAGAGTGTGGGTTGAGCACAGCACTCTGGGATCGGGACTAAGCCCCCTCCTCCTCTCCCAGACACTGCCCTGGCCCAAGTCCTTGCTCTGCATCTCTTCAGACACCTGATGTTGCAGCAGCTCCCAGCTGGAGCAGCGAGTCTGGGAGCATGGATGAGATGCACCCTGTGACACAGGGAGGAGTTTCACTCCCCTGCCTGGGACAGGACCCTGACACAGCCCCGTTTTTGATGCAATAAATCACCACTCTCCTGCTCCTGCATGAAGACCTGCCAGGATCCAAAGGCAACACTTGCTGGGCAGGCATCCAGCACTCACCTTCCCCATCCTGCACTCATGCAGCAGTGGTAGTCTGGCTCTGAAAAAGTAGAGTTTGCAGCTGCAGCTTTTATCAAATCAAGGCTTCCCCTTGCTCAGCAGAGAAATCATCTCCCTTAATCACCCCTAAGCAATTCTCACAGTATTTACACATGCTCAGACAACTGGTAGGACCAGCTCTTCAAGGATTTGGGAGCAACAAGCCTGCAAACATTTCATAGGAAGCTTTTGATTATCAGGGTGTGCCTCAGAAAATATAAAACAAATGAAGCCCAAACCCAGAGAGACAAACAGACATGCATCCTTCGTCTCTGTACAGGACAGGAGGAAATGGTGGAACAGCCCAGGAGGGGCTGTGAAGGAATGGAGTCAACCAAAGCCACCTGCATCCTGCACCATGGAGTCAGGGGAGCTCAAACCAGTGGAAATGTGATGAAAACTGGAATGGAGGGTGCGTGCTGCAAGGGAGGGATGCCTTTTGTCACCCAGAGAAATCACTGTATGGATTATTTGGAGATGTAATCAAAAGAACTCCAGCAACAAGCACAAAAACATGGGGCAACATGGTTTAAGGGAAGGGAATGCAGGAGCAGAGCTGGAGCTTTGCCCTTTTCCCCAGGAGCTCAGAGAGACGTGCTGCTCCTGTTGTGCTGTAGCTACATAGGAAGCAATATTCTGGGTACCTTTCCTGGTCTGCCACAGCCCTGTTTGATAGCTATGTCTAGGTCACAGGATAAACCTTGAAGGATTCAACCAGGGCTGCAGTCTCCCTCATGTAAGGATGAGCTGCAGCCAGGAGAGGAGAAAATTTCATAGAATCATGGAACCACAGAATGGTTTGGGTTGGAAAAGACCTTACAGATGATCTAGTTCTCTGCCATGAGGCATCTTTCACTAGACCAGGTTGCTCAAAGTCCCATCAAACCTGGCCTTGAACACTGCTGAGGATGGGGCATCCACAGCTTTACTGGGTGACCTGTGCCAGTGCCTCAACATCCTCACAGGAAAGAATTTCTTCCTACCATCTAATCTAAACCTGCTCTCTCTCAGTTTGAAGCCATTCCCCCTTGTCTTATCTATCTCCCCATGCCCTTGTAAAAAGTCTCAACTCTCTCTTGCAGCCCCTTTATGTTTTGGAATGTGCTCTAAGGACTCCTTGAACCCTTCTCTTCTCCAGGCTGAATAATTCCAACTCCCTCAGCCTGTTTTCATAGTGGAGGTGCTCCAGCCCTCTGACTGTCCTCATGGCCTCTCCTGGTGTCTTTCCAACACATCTGTCTACTACTGGGGGCTGTAATAAGCTGGGAAAGTCCCTGCATGGTACGGAGAAGGAGCCCTCTCCCACAAATCATTTCAGAGCTTCACATTAAGGCTTCCAGCCTCCCAGCATGGGGCAGACTTAGGTGGTTGGGATGCTTTATAGTCCCCTCTCCCTTTAACCTTCGTTCCCAATGGATGGAAGTCACAGGACAGGAGGGAACAGAGCTGATGCTCAGATGGATGGTGGAATGACTAAAACTGGTCATTTCTGCACAAGGGCAAACCAAGGGGCGGGGAGAGCTTTTCTCTGCCAGAAGAGTATTTTAAGGCAAAATGCATCAAAGTGTTATTGAACTGGGACACAAAAGCTGCAGGCAGGGGCTTAGGAGCTCAGTCCAGCCCCTCTGAAGGGCTGGACCAGGCCCAAAGGAGCCAGGCTCTGACCTAAATGCTGCAAACCCCGCGGGCTCCCAGCACGGCTTTGCAGGGGTATCATCTGTCACATCTCCAGTCCAGGAAGATCCCCAAAGCATGAGGATCTGCAATATTGGCTGAAAAACCAATGCATCACGCAGAAAAGCAAAAACTGGGAAGTCTCCTTGGCCACAGAGTGGAGCAGAAAGGATTTTTTCCCAGAGAGGATGAAAAACTCAATGGCAACCATTCCTATTTCCCTCCACAACCTGAAGAAGTCACCCCCATGTCAAAGGGGTGCCTCCTACAATGCAGGAGAATTTAGTAGGAATAAGCTATGGATGAATATTCCCCATGGTGTGAAAGGGAGAGCTCAGAGCAGGTAAAGGGTTAATGCAGCCAGACAAACGTAGCTTCCATGAAGCCACCGGGTCTGTGTCCATTTTCTGCAGTGCCCAGAGCCTGGCCCTTTCTCCCTGGGTAATCAACTGGAAGTGAGCAGAGCGGAGTGATCACCGCCCCTCACTCCCCACCGGTGACACTGCCCTCGGGGCTGGGGGATGCAGGAGCCCCGTCTGCCTGAAGCAGGCCAGCACAAGCCCACTGCCGAGGAGGCTTTGTGCCCCACAGCCCCTCAGAGGAGCAGGTGAAGGTGAAGGCATGAAGACATAAGTAGGTAAATGGTGCCTAAGTGCCATGGCACAAGCAGAGGGCAACAAACACCTCTGGGAGGGCTGAGGAGGCTTCTCTGTGGAAGGGGTTTCACCTCTGGACATCTGCAGAGAAAGGACTTGACAACTCTGGAGATTAGCGAGGAGGAAGAGAGAGAGCGCCTGATCCCAGCCTTCAAGGCACAGCTGCATCCTTCTCCTTCTCTCTGTATTAACCTGATGCTGCCTGCTTGGAGAAAGCATTAGGAGAAGAATCTTGGCATCTCTGGACAGCCAAAAATATCCAATAATTAATGCACAAGCGTGAGCAGATTTAGAGGATGCACCCGTTCTTCGTATCATCATCCCCCAGCACAAATACTGTCTAAATTCCTCTTGGGATCAGAGCCAAAGCCTTTTTTAAAGCATGGATGCTTTGTTATTAATCTGTGCAGCAACCAGGAAAGGGAGAGATGGATTCATTTTTCTAAAGCATAATCAAAGACAAAAAATTATCTCAGCTGGGCATCATCTGCTTCATGGCTGGTCTGGTCCCACATCAGGAAGATGGTGAGACCTGCTTGTCTAACAGAGCCCTTCCCAAAGGAGACACCAGGACAGGGTGTCTGGACCACAGAGTCCTGGCCTCCTACACTGACAAATGCTAAGACCTCCTTCTATCACAGCCAAGCACCTTGCAAGAGAGGTGATGTGCTCTAATTCACACCCTCCTACTCTCCTCTGGTGTGACACAGTTGCAGAGCCTCTAGACAAGCCTCCTAAGCTAAACTGAATGAATTCACACCCCAGCAGCAACATTGCCCTCGGTTTAAATCGCTCTTCTGCCTGCCTGGAGCTCACCCCTTGGATATATTTGGAGTCAGCAAGCACATCCTCTCTCTGCCTTTGTTTCGCTGGGCTTGGCTTTTATAGCCTCGTATAATAGCTCTCCATCCCTCTGAGCAGCTTCAGAGCCCTTTTCCCTGCACCTGCTCCAGGCTGAGTTAATCCCTCTCAAGCACCAGATCGAAGAGCCTGGTCCTTCCACGTTAACTCTTCCGTACCCATGTCCCACAAACACCCTTTGCCTGTTTCCCTTCGCATTTTTGCAACACTCCTGGGGGTATCCAGGACCAAAGCAGCCCTGAACCCCCAGTCTCAGCTATCCCAACATGATTCAATCTCTAAACACAGCACAAAGTCCAGACACAGCGTGCCCCACTGTACAGGCCGGCGTACAACTTAGGGGCCAGCCCCATAGCCTGAGCTCAGCTGCTGCCCTCTGGCCGAGCACCTCATCCACCTCTCAGCTTGGTTTCGCAGGCAGATCTCAGCATGAAAAATGAGAATGAGCTCAGATCCTCCCTTAAAGGCTTTAAGCAGATTTAAGCTCTGTTGCGTGGGCTTAATCTGTCCAGCAGTGCCCTTTGTCACCTCCCCCAGCCCCCCCGGCAGAAATCTTCTCCACTGACATATTCCCACATGCACCGTGTAAACTGCCAGCACATCCAGGTAAAGGAGACCTGGAGCATCTCCTTTCCCCAAAAATGAGAGCACAGCTACAGGTCAGTCCCCTTCAGTAATAGTTCTGGGTTTCCATCTCCTTCCACCTCAGAGGCTTGAGAATACCCGGGGTAGTTGTCAATCACCAGCTGAAAGCTCCCTTGAACAGAAAATGCCATGGTGGACAGCAGCTGGGCAGGGATTTTCCCGGGCTTGTGGCCGTGTCAAAGCCACACCTAAGTCATTTCATACAGGGACTGGGGTGCTGATGACAGGGAGCAGGCTGGACTTGAGTCTGCCACAAACCTGAGTGCCTTGGTCACATCTCTTTGCCCCTATTTCACGTGTCACTGCTTTGCAGATGGAATTATTCCTTCTGCGTGTCATCATGGTGTCCTTACAACATGACAAAGGGACTTGATTTCTACTCTGAGCAGGGCCTGCTAGAGCAAGCCCTGCTGGCTTCCTCAAAACCTGCTTTTCCTTTCGCTCATGACTTGATCCTTAATTCTGATGCCAACAAGAAAGTTTTTCCCAACCATTTCTGGCACATGGCTGCTGGCAAGCACCAGCCACCGAGCGAGCCAGCCCCCACGCACACAGCAGCACCTGTACACATGCACCCACTGCAGGAGGGGTTCAGACCTCACATCCCACTCCTAAGGGTACAAAAAGGGTTTCTGAAAGAGCATCTCTCACTCCCTCTTGGGTTTTACAACCCCACTGCCTGGGTCATGGGCTGGAGCTGAGCCCCAGGTGATTCACATGAAAGAATTGCTTAAATAAGCAGAAGGCAGCTGATGTTCCTGCGAAGAGCAGGTGGAAATAGAACCCACCAGGAGAGATGTGCCTGTAGCAGTATGTTGCACCAAGCAGGAGTAAGTGGTGAGCACTTGCATCAGGCTCTGCACCTCCATCCATGCCTGACTCTACTGCTTTTCCCCTGCCCTAGTCCTTGCTGCCCCAAGGATGCTGCCAACAGGTGACTCCTGCTCTCACCTGTATGCCAAAATTTGTTCCTCCTCAACTCACTGCTACCCTGAGCAGCAGGGCCAGCCAGGCTCCCTGCACCTTGGGCTACCCACTCTTCATGTTCAGAGCAAGGGGTGAGAGATGCAGCTCCAGGGACTTTGTGTTGCCTTCCCTCCAGTTTAACAGCAGTTCAGCACGCTTGGAACCCAGGCTGACCTGGGCAGGAGGATCCATGAAGATATGAGATGGGACGGAGATAAAAGGTGCCCTGGGGAAAGCCTGCAGCATGGTCCTTGCTGGATGCAGAAGACAAGCAGCTGAGGATTTAAGAGCATTCTCCACCATGCACCGAGCTCCCTGCTCTGCTTCCAGCTCCATTTGCCGTGGCTGTACTCCCCACCAAGCTTAGAGCTAGCACAGCATCCAGGCAGAAATGGTAACTGGTGATAAATAACTGGTTATATATCCAAGCACGACACAGGCTGGATCTGCAGAGCCAGGCGTGCAGCCCACGCTAACCTGCAGCTACCAGAGTGGGAGGTGAGGGATAGAAGACCAGAGCCACATCCAGTGGGACACCCTCTGCTAGAAAGCACCAAGCTCAAGCTCAAAATAACATGTTTCGGGAAGGGAGGAAAGACTGGTATTTGGGAAATCCAGATTCCTATCTCTGCTTGGAAACCCCAAAAGCCATCAGTGTCCTGCACCCCAGCAGTGAGTTAGCCTTTCTTGAGAGCAGGAGCTCTCTCTCGCCTTAACTTTCCAGGAGACTTTCCAAAAGCCCCTGCGTTTGTCCCAAAAAAATGGAACAAAGAACAATACTGAAACCTCAGGATTTTTTCTCAGGGCAGAAATCCTGCAGCTCTCCAGCCAGCACCCAGGCCTCGGTCTCAAAGTTTCTGTCCAGCCCGGCTCCACAAGCTGAACAGGGGGGGCAGTTGTGGGGTTTTAACCATCCGGGATGCAACTTTCCTATGCACTACGCCGAGTACCCCGACTTCAGCAGCCCCAAACACCGGCGCTCACGCCAGCGCTTGCTGAAGGCAAAGGCAGCAGCGTGCTCCGCGCAGGGGAGGAGCAGGGTGCCCGCTTCGGGCTTTTTTTCCCCAAAAACCCTTTAGGCACACACACACACGCTCACGTACCAACACACACTGCCCCCACCCCGGAGTGCAGCTGCTACGCGGTTCCCAAAGCCACAGGTGCCCCCGAGCATCCCCCGAGGACGCGGCGGGACCCCCGGGCGGGGCGCGGAGCCGTCCCCCCGCGGCGGGAGCAGCGGCGGCGCTGCAGGGCCGAGCCACCCCCTCCCGGGGCCGGGGGTCGCCTTACCTGCCCGGGGCTGGTGCGGGTGCCCGGTGCCGGTGCCGCCGCTCCGGGCGCGCCGCTGCCCGCAGCGCTTCGCCTCCCGCAAGCACCGCCCCGACGGGCGGGCCGGGACCGCGCCTGCGCCCCGCACCGCGCTCCGGGCGCCGCGGAACCGGCACCGGCACCGGGACACGCCACGGAACCGGCACCGACACCGCGAGTGGCACCCGGGGGTGGGAACCGCCACCGGGAATGGGAACCGGCGCTGGGATCGGGAATGGGAACTGGGAACCGGATCGGGAACTGGACAGCGAACCGGCACCGGGAACTCTCACTAGGAATGGGAACCGGCACCGGAAACTGGCGCTCCCCACTGCTGGGAACTGTGGTCACTACTGGGAGTGGGGACTGGCACCACCCGGTAGTGGGAAATAGGAGCGGCGCCAGCTGGCGCTGGTCCAGGACTTGGGGACCAGTCTGCTGAACCGGGATCGAGGTCCAACATTGCCCGGGCACCAGGACATGGCATCATCCAGGAAATGGGCCCGTCATTGGGAGCAGGAATGGGGAACTGAGGCTACCCTGACACCGGCAGCACCAGCTGGGAACTGGAACTGAGACCAGCACCTGCATACCTGGACACTGGCACTACCACTGGGACCTTCCAGGCACTGGCGCTTGGCCCAGCATTGCCCTGGCACCGGATAGTAGGACAAGGCACTCACTGCCTGGGACCTTGCCCTGGCTCTGGGAACTGGACAGGCTGGAGCACCATGCACCACCACCAGCTGGGCCACCGAGACACCAGGGAGCTGGGAGGCATTGGGACATAACCCATGGAGGGTGCAGGGGAGAGTCATCAGAGACTGTAGGATCTGGGTGCAAAGGGTACATCCCCTGTAAGGAATAGCATGGGACATGGTCACAGAGGTTGAGGAGGTGTGTTTTCCAGCCCAAGACCAAAGTTAATCCCCTTTTCTCTTTTGTAAGAGGGAAGCTGAGGCACTGGGATGGGGAGGATCAAAGGCTGGGCATGCACTTGGCCCACCTGCACATCCATGGAGGTCGATGTGCAACAGGCATCGTGGGGCTGGTGATGGGGCAAGGTGTCTAGACTGCTGGAAAATTTTCCCAGCTCACAAAAAGGCATTCAAGAGGGGAAAACCAAACAAGAGCTGCACAAAAGTGCATCCCCCTCGGTGGGAAGGAGCCAGTGAGGTTTTACAGACCCACTGTCAGGGGCAGCTCTGATCTGATGCTCTGACTTGACATACAAGCCTTATTGGTAGTGTTCATGGTTGATCATAATTTAAGCCAAAAATAGATGGCAAGGAAAGAGCAACTAAAGAAAACATTTGGAAGTGACAAGAATAAACTTCTCACATTTAAAATCGTGGGTGGTCAGACTCTTCTAAACAACAACAAAAAAAGGGCTAAAAAACCAGGGTTAGCTGGTGCCTGCCAGTGACAGTGTGTACGCTTAAGGACATCTGCTTGCCACATTAGCAGTAATGCAGTGAAATTTTGGTGATAAAATTAGAAAGGAGGCTGTGCCCAGAGCAGCACTGGCCTGGCACAGGCTTCTGTTCCTGTCGAGGTGTCACCTGCAGCTGTACGTGGTCACCACGAATCACATGAGGGATTCACCTCTGCTAGGACCAGCCATTTCTTCCAGTTTCTCATTATCTGAAACCCTCCTGAACTTCTCATATTATGGTATTTTCCTGTTAGTTTTGTAATTTCATTACTTATTCAATTCATACAATATTTGTGCTACAATTATTTCAATTCATTTATTAGTTAAATGAATAGGAAAGCCAAAAATCTGTAGTTGCACAAAAGGCTTTGTTTGGCAGCAAAAGCTGTTTTCTAACATTTTCCTTCTCATTGCTTGTTTTCCCCTCTCCCCCAGAGATCTCAGGCCTGCTCAAGACCAGCTGTTTCATACACCTCTGTTCTGTCCCCTCATTAAAATCACCCCAGAAAATAGCCCTAACCCCTGCTGTATTTATGTCTCAAGCCTTTCCATGTGCAGTGCTGAACCATCATCCCTCCATGGTGGCAAACTCCAGCAGCAAAAGGCAAAGAACAAAATAAAAGACAAACCCTCAGTCTATGAAGATTTTTAACGGGGAAGAGCAGACCCTAAACAGGTCTCCAATCTCAGAATCCCTTTAATAGCCTTAAAAGCAGCTGCCAGGCAGATTTGGGCAGGGATGAAAGGTGCTGCTGCTGCCCCCTGGGAGGGCAAGGAGAGCATAGAGCCTCTTTTGATTTGTGGTGTGTTTTAATTGAGAGACACTCCATCAGTGTAAATTAATTAATGTGGTCATCCATCCTTCCTCTCACCAGTACAGGTACCTCTTGCCCACTTAGCCAGTGTGGGCTTGCTTTAATAGAAAGTAATTTCCTACTGAGCTGTTTCACCAATTTGACCCCAAAGCTGCTGAAGGGGAGAATCTCACTGCTGGGGACATGGGGACAGAGGGGCACAGGGTGAAGTTTGTCACCCACAGGGGTGATGAGTGATGCTGTGTAGAGCTGGATGAAAGGATTAAAAAGAGGAAAAATGAAAAGAGAAGAAGGACTCACCCTTGAGACAAATCAACAGCAGGAGCCTGGCTTTTATTTTGTTAGCAGGCTGGAAAGCACTAGGGAAAAGCTGGAAAACATTAGGGAGAAGCTCTTCCACCGCATTTAAGCAGCAAGTGGGTCCCCAGACATTCCTCTTGCCCCACAGGGAAGTGGAGCCCCGGCCTGCACTCGTGGCAGGCCCAGATCTTCCTGATTAACTTAGTTGCATTTTCGATTTCAGCCTCAGTGGGGGAAGGAAAATTATGTGAATAGGATTTATAACGACACTTCACGTGTCCTCAGCACCATGCAAATGAAGCCACAGTAACAGGGCTGACATGGAGGCTGTGCAGGGGAAAGGAAGAAATAACAATGCTTTAAAACCAGACCCCAAAAATAAGTAGGAATAAGGTAAAAGGCAAAGTGGATGAGGAAAGCTGCAGCCAGTGACTCCTCCAACAAATAGAATATCATGATTCACTCTGGGATTTCAAAGCAGATAACTTAGTGAGGTTTTCCTTCCTCCCAGGAATATTTGTTGTTCCTTCTCATTCTGGGGACCCCCAAGGTGGGATTTAATCCCAGGATGGTTTGAAGTGAGTGTCTGCCTGCCCAAAGCAATGGGAGTTGAAGAGCTGCTCAATCCTGCCATCCCTGCTCCTGCAAGGCCAGCTTTCCACTCCCAAGGGCATGTTTGGGTGAGAAAAGTGAGATAATTGCAGGTGGGCAGTTGGTGACTGTATCCTCACTTTTATACCATGGAGGTTCAGGGAGCAACCTCCAACAGCCCCATCCCCAAGGCAGGAGCTGCCTGGGGAGAGTTCTAAGCACTGGTGAGTGATCCCATCAGGTTGCAATCTGCTGCTCCTCTTTGAAGACATCACAAAATGAGCCTCTGGTTGTCCATCTGCACTTGAATTAAATCTCATTGTTCTGAATTCTGCAAAGTTTTTCATCCCTGAGTTGCAGCCTCTGGAATACCAGTAATGTATTCTCTCCTTTCCCTCTCCACATGATTGCAGCATAATCTCCTACTCACTTGATTTATTTAGGCAGGCCTTCAGATGCTCCAGTAATGGGAGTCATTTAGGTCCCTCTGCAGATATGTATTTATTTATTGCTGTTCATTTAAACTGCAGAGCCAGTTGGCAGAAGGGACACAAGACTGGGGTCACAAGGATGTTAAATTATTCGCTGTCAAAAATAGCTGGTTGAGAAAGTTAAATTAAGCAAGGTCACTCAAGGTCATAGTCAATCACCAGTGGGAGGAGATGGGCATTAGTTAGCTCTTTTATTTATGGGGGTCATCCTGACCAAAGGACCAGCAGTTGTAACAAAAGGCAAACTGTAGCAACTTGTATTTTTGGCAGAAGCAGCTCTGGGTGAGAAGCTGAATCGCTGCCCTTGACCAGGTTGGAGAAGTTGAAGCTATTGAAAGGCAATGTTGTGATGTTCAGCAAGACCCTGTGGAGCCCCACAAAGTGTGGGTGGGGGACTTTCCGCTTTCAAAGCCTGTCTCGGGGCTGAACTCAGCAATGCTCCTTCCATAAAAAATTTTGCCAGCGGCTGGGGAGGTGCTTAGCAGGGGGGAGGTCTCAGAAGGCACCTGAGATACTTGGGGATATCTTTAGGTCACTCTTGCAGACAGGCTCTTGCCTGAGATTTTGTCTCCTCCCTTGGCAGACAGTTCAGAAGCTGCATATCCATCCTGCTAATAGTTGTATTTCATTTCCCATTTGAACTTCATCAGCAGCTTCTTGCTATTATGGGACCTTGTAACACCCTTTTCCTCCTAGTTTAAGATTGCCTAGGGTTAGGCTTCTCCTCCCTTTCCATTCTCATCTACCATGCACTGCCAGGGACATGATTTAGTGATGGAATGGCTGGGCTCAATGACCTTAGAGCACTTGCCCAACTCAAGTAAGTCTATGACCAGTTTAAGCAGGAAATAAACTGGGAAAGAATAACCTGGCAGCCAGAAGATCTTCACCTTGTAGCTTGCTGCACGACCTTGCCCAGGAGAGCAGCACGAACAGGACAGCCAAGTATTTAATGGCAGCAATGACATCTCTACCCAAAGATCTGTATTGTAACTGTTCATCATGAAAAGACCCCTTTTTCCCAGTTTCTGCAGACAATGTGAGGTGGAAACCATCAGGCCTGATGAAAGCCGCCCTCTGCCCCACTGAATACACTGGCTGTGGTTTGGGGTGCACATGCACTGTGATCTGCACCGCGGCCGGCTGTAAACAGCTCATGCTAATTGAGAACTCTGCTGGGAAATCCATACCATTAATTAATTGTCTTTATCAGCACTTGCTTCTGCACAGTCACAAATCAAGCAGCTCTCTACTGGGCTGTCTGCTAGTAAAGCAACGTGGAAGGCAAACAGCAAGGAGCTCCTTGATTAGAGGAGTGAAATCAGGGCATCGGGATTTGTACTGGAGGAGAGGGTTGATGCTGCACCTGAGATCAGGGTGGGAGCTGTGGCCCTGAGAGATGCTGAGACTGGCCGTTCCCTGAAAGTCTAGTGAGGTAAATCAGCAGAGGAAAGGTTATCTGGGATTGTATCTAAAGAAGGTAACTCAGATATCACAAACAAAGCTCTGGCAGCATCTGGCTGCTTAAGCATTTAGTCTTCTCCTCTATCCTGAATCCTCCTTGAATTCTTCTCGTTAGAGGTGACACCAGGTGACACAAGCATGGGAAATGGGGCTGAGGTCCCCCATCTCATGTGAGCAGCCTTTTGCCCAGCCCTGCATAATCAGAAGAAAGCTGGACTTACTCTAACACCTTCCCTGCTCTGCATTGCTCTGGCCTCCTACATGAGTGCTTCACAGAACCACAGAATGGTTTGGGTTGGAAGGGACCTTAAAGATCACCTAATAACAGCCCCCCTTCCATGGACAGGAACATCTTGCTAGACCAGGTTGCTCCAAACCCCATCTAGCCTGCCCTTGACCACATCCAGGGATGGGTAGGACCTCTGTTACAGAGACAGGCTGAGAGAGTTAGTGTCATTCAGCCTGGAGAAGAGAAGGCTCCAGGGAGACCTTAGAGCATATTCCAGTGCCTAAAGGGGCTACAAGAGAGCTGCAGAGGGACTTTTAGCAAGAGCATGGAGTGGTAGGACATGGGGGAATGGCTTCAAAGTGACAAGGAAGGTTTAGATTAGGTATTAGCAAGAAATTAATTCATGTGAGGGTGGTGAGGCACTGGCACAGATTGCCCAGAGAAGCTGCAGCTGCTCCATCCCTGGAAGTGTTCAAGGCCAGGCTAGATAAGGGCCTTGAGCAACCTGGTCTAGTGAAAAGTGTTCTGTCCATGGCAGGGGTTTTGGAACTAAATGGCCATTTAGTTCCCTGCCAACACAAACCATTCTACAATTCCTGGCCACAAACCCTCCAGGACTTTGGTCATCATTCAGCCATGACCACCTTTCTGGAGGGGGCCAGGGCTCAGCTGCTTTGGCAGGAGTGCACCTCTGCCTGAGTTATAGAAGTTCAGTCAATTATCTTGATTTTTACACGGGATTTTCCACAATGAGAAGCAAGACTGTTTGGAAAACAAGCAGGTTGCCAGCAATCCTACATTCCCCAGAGTGGAGAGGAATGAAAACAGCAAATGGCACCGCTGTCCTCTCAACTGCTCTTTGTTCATGACAGGTCAGGAGCCACCTTAACAAACGCTGATCCAAACAGTCCTGACAAGCATTTTTCAGGCAATTTGCCTGCCCTTTCTATTCTTCACTGAAAAAAGGAAGTTTTTTTCCACTTCTGCCACCATCTCTGCCTTCACTTCCCAGCAGAGAGACATGGAAACTACTAATTCCAGCAGCTCCTGAGCTGGGCAAGGCAGAGCTGCAGATCAAGGCTCTTCCACAAAACTCATCTTGCAGATAAGTAGCTTGTTTTGATGTAAGATCAAATAAGATCTTGGATTGACAAGCCTAAATCATCCCTGGGATCACTTGAATTACTTTGGATTTACACTGGTATAACAGAGACCTAGTTTTGCTTGATAAAATCTTCCCTCTCTTACCAGACATGCTCTCTGTGCAAAAGCAGTGGCTTGTTCCTGAAGGACTCACAGAAAGGCAGAATTTACTTTTCCTAAGGAAATTTTGGAAAACCCTGCTGTGTTTTGAGTCTCTCCTTGTTTCCCAGCTGCCTAGCAATATTGCCCATTTATAAGGTGTAGATACATCAAAGCACTGCCTGGTTCCTGTGGCAGAAGACTTTCTCCTTCCAGGCGGTGACCCTCAGATGTTACTTTTGGACTGCCCTCCTTGGCTTTTGGAGTGGCCATACCTGGGAAGGAGGAGCAAGCAAATGTTGGACCTCATGGGAACACCTTGACCAAGTCCTTGCTACCACTAATGTAGAGCAAAGCTCCCAGAAGAAGACAAATGTGACTCAGATGATTCCCTGCAAGGCAAGACAATAAGAGGAGTAGCCAGTGGATCTAAAAGGACAAATTTCCTCAGGAATTTATTAATTTTGTGCAGTATATTTATTACTGAGCTACCTCCAATGAACTCCAGGACCTATGAACTGGCCACTCACGTCCCTTGCACTTCAAGGAAATGGTTGTTTTGGAGGGGCTGAGGATACTTTCTCACAGTGGCCACATGTTCCAATAGTCCCTTTTCCCCCTGCACCAGGAACCATGCCCTCCTGTTTTCATCACTGCCGCCCCCTGGGAACTTGACCCCTGTGAATTTCCCCACCACTTCCAAGGCAGATATTTTCATTCCACAACCTTCTCCTCTTCAGCAAGGAACGTCTGTAGGACATGTCCTGGAGGCTTGTAGGGTACTTCCTTCTATGTATTGTTTATCAGCCTAACCTTGACCTAGCATCGGTGTGCGGCCAACTCTTGCACTTGTGCTGACTCCTGCACTTGGTGAGGAAACCAACTCCAAAAATCTGCTCCCAGGTGTCTCTGATTACAGAGCTCAGGGGAAATTGCTTGGGTATTAATTGGAGAGGTCACCTCCACACCTCAGCTTCATCCAGGCTGAGCTTCAAACACAAGGCAAGCATAAAACCATCAGTGCAGTCAAGATTTATTTGCTGCAGTACAGACAGGCTGGAAAGGTAGGCTGTGGGGGAAAAATAATAGTGATGTAATTCTTTGTGAAAACTCCAAGAGCAAGGCACTTCTTAACATCTCCATCTAAACTCTGAACTGTAACTGAGATGCTGTGCTTGGGAGTTCACAAGAGCCTTGACTTGGTACTCAACATTTGCTCAGAAATCATCCTCTCTTCTTGCAGTGTCTGGTGATTGACTTCTGCCATATCCTCCCCTCCGAGCTCTATGTTTTAGGGGAAAAATACTGTACTGTAGCCAAAAAGACTATGTAGGAGAAGGAGATGTTCCCAAATGTACTTTTTTCAGAGATCTTTGACACCAATAGTCTTTCATTGCTGCCAGTCTGAGAAATGAACTCAAGCATAATTTTAAAAGCTCCGGATATGCTCTTTTAAAATGCACTGGGGAAAGCAGCAATTATCCAGCACAGCTGATAAGAGTGATTCTTACCAGCAGACAGTCCCCTCACACACCCATAATCTGGATGCTAATGAAACCAATGACATCTTATATATCTCAATTTCCCTCTTTTAAAAAGTTTTAGAGAATGGGAATGTTTCAGTCTTGAGGAGAATATGACAATAATATTTGCCCAGAGAAGCTGTGACTGCCCCATTCCTGGAAGCGTTCAAGGCCAGGTTGGATGGGGCTCTGAGACACCTGCTCTAGTGGCAGGTGTCCCTGCCCATGACATCAGGGTTGGAACTAGATGATCCTGAAGGTCCCTTAGACCCAAACCATTCTATGATTCTAATTTTAGATGCTCTGTATCACCACTGCAGCCTCGGGCATTGCAGACAGGGAGACAAGGCCCCCTAAATTTTCAGAGGGTTCCCAGAAATGCTTCTCCAGAACCCCCAAAACTATGATGTGTCCAAGGCTTGCCTAAACTTCAGCAAAGCCTGCTGATTTAGCTATGGGGTTCTTTTTCAAACTTTATTTACTTGGCCCTCCAAATAGCTTTCTCCCATTTTTTTGCACAACACAACTGCATTAGTCAAGTAAAGGAATAACAATACAGTTTCTGAGGAGAGCGAGGAGAGCTGTGGTGCTGTCAAGAAGCAGTTGCCTCATTAAATCTGTGTCATATCTACTTTCACTCACACAAGGGGGCATGTCTTGGCTGCTGGACAGTGGTCAGAGCTGAGAATTTGGGCTTTTTTGTGTTTTGGATTCTCAGTGGGTTTTTTTTAATGAGTCGGCGTTGCACAGTCTGTAGGATACAATGGCAAAGAGATCAGGAACCCTCTGATCCTGCAAACCAGTAAATATTAATCCATTTTCTGGAGAAAATTATATGCAGCTCACAGTTAGCATTTTCCTTGCATTGTGGAAGAAGCAGAGTTACTCCATTTCTCTCCTTACTCTGCAACTGTGCAGTCTCGTGCTGCAATTACTGATGTCATTAACAAAGCACTGCCAGACCTGGCTGGGATTTGGAGAAGAGATCTAGGGTAATGATAGGTATTGCAAGAAGAGGTAAGGCTGATTCACAGCTTGGCTATCTTCCCTCTGAATCAGCAGGAAAAGAATTAATATACAGCCTAGCAATCAGAGACAGCAGCCAGCAGTCCTCCTTAGAATCTGAAGTCCTCCTAATTTTTCTGTAACTCAGGCAATCTTATTTACTTTCCAGTTGTGTTAATTAGGAAACAATTATGTGAATCATTTGGTGAGGAAAAGCAAAGACAAAATTATTAGCTTTACCTTTAATTCTCAGTGAAACCTCTTGTTTCACCTGGGCAAGTGTTTGCCACCTAAATGCCCAGGACCTGCCACAGTGCTTATAGTGGGCCTCAAGTAGTCTGAGCTTTGGAATTTGATAATTTCTGCTGCATGGGGCCTGTGGGATGGATTTGGGATGCCTGACCTAGGTGTTGCATCTATTGAGAGCCCCTGATCTTGCTCAAAGATTTCCTGGGGGATGGCATTGTCTCATATGTACATCTCTGTATTTTAAAAGGGAAAAAGAGAGAATAAACAGACCCAGCAGCAGTCATACAGCACAGAAAGACCAATCACCATGTATGAGGCTGGGAAATCTTACTGCCCAAGGATATAAATCCATCTCAAAGCATCCAGATTACTTCATCTTTGCATATGGTATTTCAATGGCTGATGATACACACAGCCAGTGGAACATCTTTTCATTGTTAGATGTCTTTGCCAAAAAGAAGGCATTAAGCCAAAAAGAGACAGAGGAAAAACTGTTTCAAAAGTTCCTATTTCAACTCTGAAGACTGGAAAAAAAATCTAAAAAAAACCCTAACAAAACAACCAGTTTACTGACATCAAAAATTTAGAGAAGAAAAGGAAGATTAAATTCCTCTTCACATTCAGCTTCTTACAAGGTAAAAAGCCCAAAGGAGGGACGAGGCTTGTATCTAATTGGTCTGTTGGGGAATACTTTCCAAGTCTAGCTTTGGAGTGGGCAGGCAGTGGATGCTGTAGTATCCCTGTCCCCAGAGGTTTCAAAGAGGCTGAGCTGTGCAGGGCATGGCAGCTGTAGGGGTGGAGCATCGTGCCAGGCCTCACTGGCTCATCTCGTTCCCCCAAGGGGAAACAGGGTGGGTCCCAGGCACAAACACCCCTGTGCTTTTGGTACAGCTCCTACTGCCACAGTGTGGCTGGGGGCCAGTTTTGATCTGGGGGTGAGTTACCCAGTGAGACTCTTCTGCCAGGGATACAGGGCACCTTAATTGGAGAGGCATTGCTCCAGTCATACCCACAGATCAATGTTCTCAGCCTGAGGCCTCTGTCAGGAGAGGTCCCACAGCCTCATATCTGGGTAGAGTGCAAGTGATTGCAGGAATCACATCAGTCACTTCTCCTTAGCCAAGCCAAGGAAAAAAAAAACCCTTTAATGCAAGACTATAGTAGAGTTTCAGTCTTCATATTGACATGAACCATACCTTCACAGCTCATAGAGATATATGTTCTTTTCCAAGACCCATGTATGAGACTTAAAACTACTGTCACACTATAATGAATAAAATGAGACTCCTTCTGCCCTCTCTAATTTGCTGACTTCCAACTTCAAGCTTCAGGAACTTGAAGCTTCAAGCTGCCATCTCTGATATTATCAGACAGTATATATATACAATTAAAGTATGGCTCTCTAGGAAGAAACAGCCAAGCTGGGCATGGATTCAGGCAGAATAACACCAGGGTTTCATTTGAAATCAGAGGTTGTAAAGAGACGTTCTTTACCTTAAGCCTTCCAACATGACAATGTTTCCACTGCAGATACAAATCACCACCCTTGCTGGAGGTAATTGCCTCCAGTTCTGTGTTTAGCACTGTTGAACCTAATTAAGGCAAGAATGGCCAGGTTTTTAGTCTGATTTAGCGTTCTGCCCTTAATATGTTTAAACATTGATTTCCCCTGAAGCCTGATCATCATGAGTTTGACCTGGGGTTGTTGCTCTCATGGTTGTACAAACCTGACAAGGGGTTGCTGATGTGCCCTGTGATGCTTACTGGAAAGGAAGGGATCTGCTGGGATGTAACACAGCTCATGGCATGGGAAAAAGGCTTTTTATGCCACCCTGAACATGAAAACAACATGATGTGAGCATATGGACAAAGCCACTTAGTATCAGATGTCCTGGGCGTTACTGAAGAGCCACAACCACTCTGGAGGGATGTGCATGAGTGCCTCGGTTGCAAAGCAAATTGATAGTGAATTGTCAAATCCAGGGGGATGTGGCAGAAAGATTTTCAGCAGAAACAAGTCCACAGCATTAATCAGCCCTCCTGCTTTAATTAATGTCAGCAGCAAGAAAACAGCTGGAGTTTGTTTGTTTTTCAGATAACCTGTATAAAAATATCCCTTCTGTAGCAGCTCTGTTTTCATGCTGTGGCTTGCAGGTTCATTGTTGTTTTTCATTTCGTAACTAGCACTTAATCTTGCTTTCATTTCAGCCGAGGTGGGATGTTAAAAATGAGATGATTAAAGAAAAAATCCCAAACAAATAGAAGAAAAAAACCCCAAAACAAATGAACCCTCAGAGGACTCTAAATGAACAAAATCCTGTTAAGCAATAAAACCCTGTGAAGCAATGACTCACAAGTGCCTGGACAGGTTTGCCTGGCTGCAGAGGGGATCTGGTTGTTCTGTTCATCACTTCTCCTACCTGAGAAGTTGGATTTGTCCCCAGGCTTCTACAATACTGCAATATTTTAACAAATGTACTCTGTTCCACTGTTCGGCACTGAGTCAACACACCAGCTATGAGGAAAAAGCAGTGCTAAGGTTAGACATCCACATAAATCACTGCAGCTCTGATACTTGGCCAGCCTATAAATATTAGGGGTTTGACATCAGTTTACATCAGCAGAGTAACTTGCTTAATTCCATTTCTGTGGGATCATGTGAGCTGCTGTTGATTAGCATTCACCTACCTGATTTCCAGGTTGAGAGATCAGAGTCAGCACCCACATTGTCCCAAGGTGTTGCTGGGTGCTGTGTCATGGGCACAAGGTCCACAGGACCTGCACACACTCCAGCTGGTCCCTGTGTTCACTCTATGTGTGTGTCAGGGCCACTAATTACTGCTAATTTCATTAAGTTGGTGTGTGCCTCTTCCATGCATTATAAAGTCAGTCTGAGTGAAGGTGATTAATGAGGTTGGATGTTTTTAGTAGCTATTTGTATTGCTGTAGCAGCTGGAAAGTGTCATGCACTGAGAGCCTTGGGTGTTGCATGTGAGCAAGGTGAGATATTCAGCTTGGGGGTGACTCACCTTGGAAAGGAGATTAGGAGCCAGGATGCTAAATTAACTATAGTGATTGCAAAATAGGTCTAAAGTAAATCCACAAAGTTTCTGCTTGTAGGTTGGGATGTTTTATCCATTGCACACAGTGCTTCACACAACATTAGTTCTGTCTTGGCAAATACAGAGTTTTATGTGTCCCTCTCATGCAAAAGGTGAATGAGGACATCATCCCAGCTCTGTTCCTGCTGAGGGTGCAAGGAACCTCTTCTTGAGCTCATCACATTATCTCCCCTTGGGTTACCAAGTTTGAATTCAGGCATTTGTCCTTGTCCTGCTTCTGTTGATCCTCTCTCATGCCAGCACAACCATGGTCCATGTCCCCATAGGGACCCATCAAAGAACCCCTCAAAAATGACCCACAGAAGAGACAGATCCACCACAGCTGCATTAGTAACTCCATTATCTTGTCCATCTCCATGAACTTAGGAACAAATATCCAGGCTGGATAGCTAGCTCCTCTGCTAACTCTCTCCATACAGCACCATGAACAGACAAACCTATGATTGGAGCCACAGGGATTTAAATGGTGCAAGTACAGACCTTCACTTTTAGCCTCTGAACAGGCTGAATTAAAAAAAAACAAACAAACCAAAACAACAACAACAATGAAAAAAAAAACAAGCACCAAAAAAAAAACCAAAACCAAGGGGGGAAGGAGAGAAATTAATAAAGCTGCAAGTAAATTGGCAGTCTTGACAGAGAATCATCAAGCTCAAAATTCAATTTTCTGTTTGGGAGGAGGGCTTTGACAGAACCACAGTGTTTTTATCCCCAGGGAAATTTCAAAGTATTACTCAGCTCTAGACCAGCCACAAGCTCAATATGCAAAGCTGGATTTCACCCAGCCTCAGAGTTCTGGCAATGCTTGTCTGCAGAGTCTGGATGTGCCTCTGTATGCAGCACCACTGAGGGGAGATGGCACAGCTTGCCCCAGCCATTACACCACTGGCTCTGAGGTTTGCTGCCCTGTGTCTTGGCCCCTGAATAGTTAACTTCACGTTGTCCCTGCAGATACACAGCTTCAAGAGAGATAAGCAGGAGAAAAAGGGGTCTCTGAGCACCTGGGAGAACAGCCAGGAGAGGAGAAAAAACCTTATGGTCATTACCAGACTCTGGCTGTCAGGGTGTGATGGGACTTGCTGGATTAGTGCCTGGTTGTCCACAATTCCTGCCTGGAAAGGTTCTGCCCTGCAGTGATTATCCTCCTCTCTCACTGAAAGGAACAGGAAAAGGCTGAAGCAAAGGCTGTGCAAATTGCACACTCTGGGCTGCCCACACATTCACCTGACTCCTGCCTTCTCCTCTCCCACCCATATCACCTATCTGCAGTCCCTTCTAACTGGTGTGTGCTGGGGAAGGCCTTTGAAGGGAAGATGGCCCTGCAGTGTTTACAGGCAACACTACACTCTGAGCAAGGCCCAGTGCCCAAAGGGCCCCAGCACAAGGCAAAGACTGGGGAACTCTACTGCCATGGAGGCTCTTGGCTGCAGGCAGGCAGCTTCCCCATCCATACAGGACACACAAATCCTGCTGTTGTACTTGCACGCCACTGGCCAAGATGTACAACCACCCATCTACTGATCAGCATCCAGATGAACCAACCAGCCCTGTGCAACACAGACGCCAAGAACCAGCTGGGAAATGTATTTAAAACAAAATTCTTTAATAGTTTGTACTATAAAGACACAAATTAGTGCTTGACTGCAGCATGAATAACAAATGAAACATATTAAATATTTCAAAGCTACTGTGCTTTGGAAAACAAGATATGCTGATACATATAAGCCTAATGTTGGTTACCAGCTGGTTTGGTAGGAAGAGTCAGTTCAGTGTATCAAAATTGTCAATAAGCATTTCTCAGTGTAGCTGTGTTCTACAAGTCAACTGCTACTCATCTGTCACAGTGTTATTACCTATCTGCAACAATGTACTGAATTTCAGGAAGAGAAACCCACTATGTTAGAACTCATCGTGTCAACGTTAGAAAGTTTGGTCAGGTAATGAACAGGAGATTTCATGTCCACTCCAGATGGACAGATGATGTTTGATCAGACTCTAACATCATCCTTGCATTACGCTGAGATCAACAATCAACATGACACAGTCAACGTCAATTTGGAAAATCAAAAGAAAAACTAGTTTCTGTTCAGTCTAAGGAGTAAATACTGCTTCTGTGCTTGAAACCCTCTCTTCCAAAATCCAGGGAATAGGATACACAAACAAAGTTCTTCCACATCTTTAATGTGGAAAACATTTTGGTACATAACTTGCTATGAGCCATTTTATTCAGGACTGTCTTTGGAGAAACATATATATGTTCCAGAGCTTTGGGGACAGAAGAAGGAATCTAAGATTGTGCTTATAGCTATTCCTGTGGACAAATAAGCAAAAGACTCTTTATCTTTCTTTGCATTTTTTAAGATTTTAACAATCTGCTCTTATCAATTTGTGTGATATATGTGCAAAAAACCCCCAAAATTGCAGGCACTGTTTCAGGGTCTCACATCAACTCTGAACTCAGTTCTTCTTAAATCTATAATTACATACTTAGTCAAACCTAAAAAATTTCAAGAAGTAAAATGGGAGAGTTCTGCAGTAAAGTAAGAGGTTCAGGCATTAAACCTGCCTCTCAAACTGTACATACAAATCCCCCTGTCCCCAGTCCTGTTTAGAGCATCTGGCTGGGAGCTCCAATATGGGGGCTCCACTCCAATACAGTGCTTGCTTGACTGCTGCACCCTCATCCTGCCTGTCACTGAACTCCACAACCCAAAATAAACACCTCCTGTACAGCTAAATCCCTCACCCAGCTTTCAGAGCCTGGAAAGATGCAACAGCATCAGGAAGGTGGGTAGCCAGGCTCAAGTTTGAGTCAGAGGCAGACACGTATTGGATAACTAACAGGAAAGCCACTAAAAATAGCACTGGGATTCCTGCAGAGGCAGGACTTAAAAAAAATATTGACCCCCACCTACCAAAGACTTTGTCTTAGAGACCTCAGGAGGAAACACAGCCCCAGCTCTCATAAAAGCCTTGTAACAATGAGATCAGGCACTTGGCAGCTGTAGGCAGTTGTGCGTGAGAAACTGAAGAAAGAAACCCAAAACCAATTTTAATAGTTACGTAGAAAGTTCTCTGTCTTTAGGTTACAGACTCTCAAACAAAGCTGGCAGAAGATAGGTCAGAAATGCATTCATTCATGTACAAAACATTTCCAAACATGTGTCATGTTCCATCCTCATAAAACCACCTCTAAGTCATCTACAATGAACTGAATGTAGCAGAAACTACATCACTTCTGTGGTGAAGAGAGCAGTAGTCAACATGGAAAGTTAAATGTATAAATAGCAAAACATTCAAGTATCTAAAGTGCAGATACCAGGAGGGTGGTTGACGTAATACTACGGGATTCTGTGCTTAATCTTTTGTTATTCTCTTTTCATGTAAGATTTCTTAATCTCCTTCTGGCTGTGCTCTGCTCATGTGTAATAAACTCTATCATTTATCCCTCTTCATGGTAAAGTCTCACAGTCAAACAGCACTTCGCAGTTAAAGCCTCCCACTGCCTACTTATAAAGTGCAGATGGGGTTTAAAGTAAACTGAAAGTTTTACCTGAATATGTTAATCTAAATTACAGGGCACACATTCCCCCAAAATGCATGTGTGTTCCTGAATTCTGATGTCTACTAAAGAAAACAGCATTGCTGCTCTGTTACAGCTCCTCTATACTGAATTGTTTCATCACCTGCTATTAAAATGCTGCAATATATCCACAGAGAGAAATAGGTTTTTAAAAACAGTATTACTGAAATTCTTGAATGCAGATTAAACAAGTTGATAGTGACTGTGAGAAACACTGGTAGTATTGGGAGGATTTTCTGTTGCTGAGATTCACATGGAAGCGTGTGATGAAAAAGACATTCAGCTGCTTGAAATGAAATGTTAGAAGCAAATACACAATTGGCCAAAAGAATCAACTGCATTTCAAATCATACAATTCAGCTTTAGCCAAGCAAGACAGCACAGAACAGGATTAAAAGAGAATTAAAACCAATTAAAGAGCAATATTTTCCACTATATCCCTCCCAGAGATTTCACTACACCTGTCTGAAGTCCTCCTACTCGAATCTCTCTCTAAAGCAGTCAGATTTACACAAAGATGAGTGGCAGACTGAGCACAGGCTGTGGGTGACAGACACCAAAAAAGTGAGGATATTTACAGGCAGTGAGCAGAGTCAGCCAGGAATCAATACAGCACCATTGCCACTCGCAGGGGCTGCACAGGCTAAGTCAGGCTGCTCTGATGTGCACACATTCAGGTAAATGTAATTAAGGGCACAGGTATGGTACAATACATGACAGAGGTAGACTGGCAAGTGGTAACACTGCATATTCCAACTCTGACTGGAGGGAGTTTTTAAACACCCATGGGCAGCACAGCAGCCCTTTGCTAACAGAAAAACCATTAAGATGAAGTCTGGAGATGACTAATGCTGCCTTTGAAACATGGATGAGATTCCTCCTCACTGGAGAGTGCATATCTTGAGCTGTATCTAAAAAATCTAAATTCCCAGAATTAGGTATGGGTTTGATCTGTACTGTGAGAGTAATTTTGAAGTTTTTCCTCTTATTTCCAAGAAAGAATTTTTCAGCTCATGGGCTGCAGAGCTACTTACTGCTCATCTGTGTCAAATTGATGGTCGTATGGTGGCAGATTTCCTGGTTCTTTATAGATGTTAAGGAATAGAAGAGTTCATTGTTATCAAGTCTGTCCAACACATCCTGCAGACACCTGCTACTTCCATAATTCTCTTTAAGTAGCTGTTGTCTGAATCCTACTCAAAAAATAGGATCACACATGACTTACTAAGATGTAGTGCAGGAAAAGTTTGTGATATACTGCTCTAAGGTCTGTAGAAAAAAAATCAACATTGTCACACAAGCAATATAAATAAAAAGCAATTAACAGACATTTAACATATTACAGGAGTAAGAATGTATGTCTTTCCAGGCACTAGAAAAGGCAGTCTGAATTTCAATGACATGTAGTTAAAACTGGCTTGTCATTTTCAATATCACTCACAAGATCAGTAAGGCAGTCAAACCAAAGCACCCATGATTTCAGATTATTTATGCTAAGAAGGATACACAAGTAAATTACATTCCTCAGGGTCTAATATAACCTGTTGAAAGAAAGGCTGCTGGCAGGGTGGTAGAGGTGTGCATGTTTTTGCTCATTTGGAATGCAGGAAGAAGCCAATTTGCATTTTTTTAAGAAAAAAACAACAACAAACAATACATAAATGAAAAACTAACAACACTATAAAATTAAAATATGAGCTTTTCATATTTTTAAAATCCTGACAATTCAATCCAACAATATCTGAACCCCCATCACAGACTTCCTAGTAGCAAATGTGTAGAAGAATCAACAAATATCTTTAAAATATACTATTGTAGAGATGCCTGATCAATAAGAAAGTGGCTTTTCAAGACACTCTGGTTCTTGCAATTAATTAACTAAACAGAGTGCCCAGATCCTTCAGTAACAAAACTAAGGCCACTAAAATACAGGTTTTTTTTCCATTTCCATAAAAATAGTATCATACCAAGCAGATGTCACAAGTGACTGTTGATATGTCTTGCTGCTGCGCTGCTTCTCTTACGAGACTCCTTCCCTAACTTATGAACACATGTAAACATACTAAATAAGAAAATGGGATACAGTGTGTGGAAAAATGCTTGAGAAAGCCTGGAGGTGAACAGGCAGGCACTTATTTTCAAGCTACATTTTTGAAACAGTTCTCATATCTCTTTACAAAAAATATACCTTCTGGATATTTAAAGACACCTGATACATAACAGCTTTTTCCTACCTCTGTGCTGGTTCTGCTAACTTCTTTCAGTCTGAAGAGCACTCAAATTTCCCAGCACAGATGCTGACCTTGTCTATGGAACTGGAGCCTACTGATATCAAAGCTGATCTAAAATCACCCTTCAGGTGTCTTTATAGGGTGTACAGGTTGAAATGCACTGCTATCAGCATGTGCTTAAACCTCATTGAACTCACTCAAGGTTAAGTATCTTTTTCCAACGCAGTTTGGGGTTATTTGTTCTCAAGGGTCCAGGCTTGTAACATAACAGAAGCCACTTTTAATTTGGAGGTTCACATCAGTAGAAGAGTTACTGATGGATGTGAGAGATGCAGAGAAATTGCAAACAGAGAAAAGAGACCATTTTAGCCAGCACTGATTGTTCAATAGTCAGGACTCTGAGACCTGGGAAACAGCTTTACAGCTATATTACCATGCTTTGCTGCTGTGAGCACATTGTAAATCAATACAAAATGGGATTTTGGATCAGTCTGAGTGTTTCCCTTTTTTTCCTCATGGCAAGAAGGATAAATCCCTCAGAGCATCAAAAGCAGACAAAAATTGCATAGAATGGCGGCAAGTAGGCACAGAGATAGACTCTGTTTGTTGCCCCAAAATTAAGAGCATCAAAATCACAGCCTTCATATGAGGTATATTTTGAAAAACTGTGTTAGTTTAATGTTTTCTTTAAATTTACTTACTAACTTTCATCAGCTGGGTAGATAAAAATTGCAGAAAACAGGGTTTGCCCTCCTCATTAATCCCCTAAGTCTGGTTTTAAAAGGTGGTCAGCTTTCTCATAGACTAAGCACGTGACAGATTAAAAGCAAGCAAAGCACTGCCCCTTGTATTTGGAGATATCCTCAGCCTCAGTCTTGTCCTTTACTCCTCCTTCAAAGTTTCTGAATAAGAAGATGCTTCTGAAAGTCCCACCAATATTTAAGACTTGTAAAGTAAGAAGATGATGAATTCAAGGCTGAACTAGAGCACATCTAAGGTGTTTGTCAATCTGTAGTATGAATGGGAAGTTAAAGAAAGGGATAGAAAAGTTAGGTATGTAAATAACAATTACAAAAAAATAAAAAAGACTGTTTCTTATGTTTCTACAGACACTCCACATGTTTGCAATGAATCACTGGTCAAAAAATTAGGAACTGAGCTCCCAGACACAAACAGGAACACCTATAACGCTTCACCATTTCAGTATCTTCTGCTGGTCACACTTTGGGACATCCTCCATGATGAACCTCTCACTTGGACTAAAGAGAAAACAAGCTTGGTACAAAATGAACTAAATGGCACAGGTATCCCAACCGTTTTGCTTCAAATATAAATTGCAAAGGAGGCTGTGGAAAAGCAAGGTAGAATAAAGGCCTAAATCAACCATTACATACTTCATTAATCGTATAAAAGTGCAAGGTTAAAGTAGTTTGGGTTAAGCATTCAGTTCACTATAGGCCACACAGATGCTTAGCTTGGCCATCAACGGCCTAGTTTTGTCATTCAGTTACTAATATTAGTTTAGACCACAGAAAGAACAAAAACTGAATGAAAAAACGTATGCAATCCACTTCAAAAATGGTTAGTTTTCTGTGACCAGCACGAAATATTACCTCAATATCATCAGCTGTACAATATATACATAACACCCTTGTGTCTTAATCTTTGTTTTAACAACTTAGAATAAAGCTGTACTAAGTGCTATTTCCCTAGTGTGCCAGCTCTTTGCTCTGTTCCAGCCGACTGGCCTCGCAGCACAGAGAAGTCCTTTAATAGCAATGGTACTTGGATTGATCCAGAATTTTGACACTTCAGCCAGAGCAACTGTTGAAATGCTTTATTCAGCCAGGCCAGGTGATCGTGTGCGGCTGCCCAGGGCTCAGTCAAAGGTTCTTGGGTGGCTCCACAAGAAGAACAGGCCATATTCCAAAAAGAAACTGTCAAAAGAAAAATAGGAATAGAGGAAAGATTCCTTGGAACATTGTTTCTTGGAACTGAAACCAAAAACTATTGAACATAATCTAATGATAGGATGAAAGGGGAATGGCTTTAGAATGAAAGAGATTAAGTTCAGATTGGATTTTAAGAAGAAATTCTTTACTTTGAGAGTGGTGAAATACTGGCACGGGTTGCCCAGAGAAGCTGTGGATGTTCCACTCCTGGAAATGTTCAAGGCCAGGTTGCAGTACTCTAAGGGCTCTGAGTAACCTGGTCTAGTGGAAAGGGTCCCTTCCCATGGCAGGGGGCTGAATCTAGATAATCACTGAGGTCCCTTCCACTCCAAACCATTCTGTGATTCTAGGAAAATTTCAACTCCATTTCTTGGGATGTAAGCAGAAGTCAAAGACAGTACCCTAACAGGCATAATTATTGAGCCCCACCAACAGTTCAAAGCACAAGATATCCAAATGTACATTAATAAATACAAAATACAGCTTGCTTACCTTCACCTTTGGCCTGTGTTTCAGGAAAAGTGTCCTTGTATATAAACTGAGGAGAAGGAAAAAAGCATGCTTAAAATTTCAAGTATAAGACAGCATATAAAATAAGGATGTCCTGATCCCAGTTTTATTTTCCAACTATAAAAGAATTGTTTCTGTGATTGCAGAGCTACCCATTCTGCCTAGATTTAGTCAATACAGGAGATGTTAACTCCCAGTAAATCCCCCTGTAGCAGACTAATCAGCAAAATAATTTACCTTATCACCTATGTGGGGAGAAAGAAAGAAACCCTGAGAGGTAAAAAAAAAAACCAACCAAAAAACCCCCAGGGACTGGGATCTGTAATTTTAGAAGGATGAAATTAAATCAGTGTACCACAAAATACAGCAGATGTTAAAGGAGGGAAAAAGCAGCACAGCTTGATTCTATATCTTATTTTTGTTCTTAGATGCTTTCTCCTCTCAGTCAATCTTTTCCTGTGAATGACCTCA
This sequence comes from Molothrus ater, assembly GCF_012460135.2. NCBI lineage: Eukaryota > Metazoa > Chordata > Aves > Passeriformes > Icteridae > Molothrus > Molothrus ater. The sequence continues at coordinate 86,480,602 of NC_050479.2, forward strand.
CATTTTTTTAAAAGGCAATGCCACTTTGTGGCATGTTGGAAAAACCTTGCCTATGCTTGATTCCTGCAAGGAATTTTCTTTAAAATATTACCTCAAGCTCTTTAGAGTAGCAGACAACCTGTAAACTAAAATGGAGCAACTGTTTTCCATATACCTTGACATATTTCTGTGTATATATACATTTACATATATGTAGGCAAATATGTTTGCATATATATACTCAAAATGTAACAATGAGCTATCAGGTCATCTAATGGAAATGTACTTATCCTTGCATTTTCCTTTTATTAGGTATTTTAACATCTGACAAAAAAGGTGAATACCATGTTAGATGTAGAAAAATTGATATATAATCAAGTTCTCAACTAAATAGGATGTAAACATAAAACAGACATTCTCTTTGTTATTGTTAAGTGGTAAAATTTTATTTAATTAGCTGATGAACAAACTGCAGAAATTCTTCAGATTTCAGTTTACATTCTATTCTTGCCCCTGATTCCAATAGATGGTGGTATAGAGCAAAAATGTGAAAAATCTGCTGGCTCCAGACTTGCTAACTTACATTCTTGTTTAAGCCCTTTAGAGAACAGCTCCTCTAAAACTACTTCAGCCATCACCTTGTGCACTACAGCAGTATCCCTGCTGGTTTTCAGGAGTGATGGTGCCTATCAAAAGGTTTGTTAAGCTCCTAAATTTAAACATGTTTAAGTACTTCAGGATTGCTGCTCAAGAACAGACAAGTATTAATGGCTTACATTCTGAAATTAATATACTGTCAAATAGTTTTGGTTTAACGGCCACAGGCTTCCCATTTCTGAATTAAATTTTCTTGAAGAATCATGACTATTTAAAGACTAGTGATTACATTTTGAAAAATATAGATTAGTTTTAAGAGAGTTTTTAGATCAGTTACGAAGAGGAAAGAAAACAGTACACCAGTTTAATAAGTCATTTTCCTGCTCTTCTGGATGGTACAACATTCTGAAGTACATCTGAACCTGAGCAAACTTGTAAGATCTCTGTGAACTTCCAGTTTAGAAAACATTTCTTACCTTAGAAGGATATGAAGGTAAGAACCCAGGCCTGTGAGAATATGCCACCATGCATGAAATTGTGTCACAGCTCCCACCACAGGAGGCATCTTCTCTCGTAATGCTCTGAAAGAAAGGAATACCATGCAATGGAATAGTTTTTCCCAGCTAAGCAATCTCAAATCACAATGTTGTATTATCAGATCACACATTATTGTTTCCATATCTCAGGCATGTGCTGGATAGGTGAGGCTTTATGGAGTCAAGCTTTCAGCAGGTGAGGAGCAGCAGTAGTTACACTGCCAGTACACAGAAATATCAGCAAACCGACTTTCTTATACATTTAAAGAAAACAGACATTTCCTCATATGATGAGTGACCAATTGCTTCTGGACTCAAATTTCAGGGAATGTATTTGTGGCATCCCACAGTCCCAAATGAATCCTACCATTCTCCTCCACAAAACCCAATAGGATGAAATGTTGAGTTTAAGGTCCAAGAGAGGAAATGAGATGTATCAGACATCATCACTTTAAATCTGGCAATCACACCACCTATTCTGCAGGTACATGGAAGCTCAACTTGCCTTTATCTGTTGGACTCTTAAAACAGGGACAAAAGGGGTGTTTAGTGAGGAAGCAATTAAAGGAGAGGGCCTGAAATATTCCACCAACATGCTTTGTATTTTGTAGTTATGGGATGTGAGCAACTTGGGAAGGGGCTAAGGGATGGAGATAAAGAAATAAAGAGAAGGAACTACATTGCTCTTATTTCTCCTGCTCATTAGGCTTCTGCAAATAATGCCTATTTTGGTTGATGATGGAGGAACTGTTTGCATCTGCTGGTCTTTTTTTCCACTTTAATTTCACTTGTCAAAGTAAAAAGTGGAAAACAACGATTGCAAGTGTTAGACAAGAAAAATCTGCAGCTCCTGGAATACGTCCTTACTGCTTGATATTACAGTGCTTGGTCCAAAGCTGCTCAGTCACAAATATTAGCACAAAGCTCCAATTGAGTCAGCCCAGCAATGACACAGTGGAACATGCAGCCTGGCACAACCTTTGAGCCTTTGGATGGCAGGAAATTTCAAAGCTCAAATTCAAAAATGTGTGGTTCCAACCAGAGAAACTGAGTGCTACAGATTTTTTGCTATTTTGATTTTTTTTAAATAAGCCGCAGATTTACTGAAATATGGAACAAAAAACCCTGAATCAAAACCCAGTTTTGAACTTTAAAACCAAACAGAGCAGGTAGGTGGATGATTCACAAGCTAGACATTCAGAGAATAAAGAATTTCAAGGGATTCAAATGTATTTTCTCCAAAGGTTCAAATTATAATACCTCCTGGAGAAATCCAAGGCTCTGCAGATGTCTGACTAAAGCTAGTAAACAAGCATTTTTTTTTTTCTAGCACCATAACCACACAAGTATTACAAGAAAGATGCTAACACTTTTTCCCCTTATGAAATGAGGATGAAGAAAGTGCCTCAGCAGCTGGTGTCATTTTTGGGCCTAGGAACCAGTTCAAAATCTCCATGGACCCACAACAGCTCAGCAGGTTTGGTGAATTGGAGGTTGTGATCTCACCAGTGACGTGAGGCAGCTGCAAAAATCAACCCTGATGCCAATATTTGCAAAGTAACTGTAAACCCAGGCCAAATGATTGGGCCAAACCCAGCACAGTTACTTGTGCTGCCAAATAACTACTCTATCCCATCTGTATCAAGTGCTCCTAGGGATGAGGATCATGTATTATATTAATTTTTAAGAAGTTTAAAGAATATTCTGTTGGAATTAACTTTCAGTTGGCTTAACCTAGCACAGGTATTGAAAAGCCAGAAGGGATGGAAAACTTAGACTTCTTTACAGCACACTGTTATTTGGCTCTGACAAACCAGCCTACTAGGACAATTCTGTACAACACAGATTCCGTGGCATAACAGTGTTTCAAACTGTCAAAAATGTATTTTTCTAGATGCTAGGATTAACCTTTCCATCTCCTTCAGCTTGCTGAACAACACATGAATTGCAACTAAGTGCTGTTCATTGGTAACATGGATATTGAAATAGGTATTTCTTGAACAGTTGTAGTAGAAGTAGTTCTGCATATCTTCTTTAAAATGCAGAACTACTGGTTTTGATATTTTTGTAGGAAATGCAAGAGCAGAAAAAACCCCAAATGAGCAGGCTAAAACCACGTTCAGATGAAATCAAGTCTGAATAGCAGGCTTTAGTCATCCACATATCCTCAAAATTACTTGTGACATTATTTATCTCAGTTTAATTTGAAGTTAAAGAGAAATTAAAAAAAATCTATAAATGGTTAAAAAAATCTAAAAACTCCTTGAGTTGAGTGCTGACTCTAGTCATGAGCAATCTGCATAAAGCCTCATGGATGTTTTGTAGGCAGTATACCATACATACAATGAGATGGACTTGAATATGCACCTCAGAAATAATCCAATCTTTATACTTAAATGCTATTAGGAGCTATCCAGACAAGTGAAAAGACTCACCTCAATTTATCACAGAAAATGTTGTCCACATTCCAGAGAAAAAATCCCATTAAAAATACAGTCAAAGATGTATATCCTAAACCTCTAAGCCATGGGTATACCCTAGGGAGAGAAATAATGCAAAGTTTAGTTCAGAATGGTTAAAGATACAGAAATATACTAATATATACTACACTAAATATGTGTAAATACAGAAATGCTGTTATATGTAAATAAAATTCTTTATCAATTTGGTTTTTCCCTCAAAAGAAAAAAATATCAACTTCAAATTTCATCTGTTTAAATACTGTATTTTACTTCTCTCTCCTGATCTCATATTCTCTGACACTGTTCTTTTACTTTTACTTCTATAATTATACATGTTTTCCTAAATAATGCACTCTCTGAGTGAAGCCAAAAAGTGGGAAAACTAAAGTTGGCTAAAATGTACTCATTCTTCAGTCCTGTGTATATTCTTTCATTAAATAAAAAAAAAGAAAAAAAATATCTGTTACCAAATAGGACTCTCCTTCCCAAAAGAAGAGGGTGTCTGCCAAGAGATGATATCTCTATACTAGGGAATTTGTATATATATGGTCTTTCAAAATTACTCTTTTGTCAGTGTAGACCACCATGACCAACAACTAACCAAATGAATGGTATTAAACCCCAGTACTTTTATGTTCATCTTTTAGTTGGATGCTACTGGGAATAGAAAAATGTCAATTTAATTTTAGCAGAAAAAAAAATTTCTTCATGATATGTAAAACACACTGAAGAATCAGATGCAAGAAAGTGCATCATTAATAAATTTACTTTTCCAATCTACATTCGGGTTGAACCATGAAATTCTAAACTTCCTACATGGAAGGCTTCTTTCCCACTAATAAGACAAGTCCAAAAGCAAAACCAAATCCAACCCTGAAAGGCTGCCATGAAATACTGTTCAAGTTATTTTTAAGCATTATGAATGCACAGTTGACATTCTGGATTAAAACACATTCTTGAGCTGCCTTTTCCTCCACTGTGTGTGTTACAGCACATTTCAGAGCTGTGAGCACTGGGAACCAAAATGCGCAAAACACAACAGGTAGCTTGCCCTGTGGAGGAGGCTCTAATCAGATACAAGCTGTACATATTTACAAATTGATTGCCAATATAAACTAGCAAAATTATTATTGGTTTAGTCTAATAAATGTGTGGAGCACCATGCAGTACATGGCCAAGACTACACTGTAATATTACCCCCTCAGTGCTCCAGAGGCATAAGCAAGACCATATTATATATGGTCTGACACAACAGAGCACTAAATAGTATATTGGACATGCTGGTAATTAGGTAATTATAGCTGGAATTATTGAGGAATAAACAGTGGTGTTTTGTGAAGGAATCAACTGGCACCACTTATTAACAGGGAACATGCTTTGTGAACAGAGAACAACATTTGCCCAGTTGCAATCTTGGGAGGAAATAGACCTAAGAAAGGGATGAAAAGTGTGGGGGGAAGAGGCAGGAAGAGGAACAACTGGTGAGGATAGGATGAGGTAGTAGCCTGGAAGGAATAACGTGCTGTTCTTTGGAATTTTTACTGTAATCTCAGAGTGGCTTCAAAGCCCACACTAAGAAATGTGAGTGATAGGAAGTGAAGATACAAAAAACAAGCAGAAATCAGGATCAGTATGTAAGCTGGAAAAGGCTTGGACAAGTGCTAGCACTACTGATGGAAATATAGGAATATGTTCTAGCCGTGCAGAGAAAGTAAACCCAAAAGTGTGCTTGGGGATGAATTTTAGAGAAAATAAAGGGTACCTTCAGGTTGGCAGAGCTTCTCTAGCAGAACTAATTTAAAATTAGTAGTAGTTTAGTTAAAATTTAGAAGTAGTTTAAACCTACTTCTCTTCCCATCCCAACTTTCTACCCAGTTTGCATAGTAACACCAACAAGGGAAGTTAGTCTCTGTAGGGTGCTGATTCAATGAAGTGATCAAGCTAATTAAGAATATACACTCCAAGCCCCTAGAACTGAAGTGAAAAGTCGGTAGGACTTCAGACACAGACTTGGCTGGAGCAAAACAATCAGTGATACTTTGAGAGGGAAGGTGGTGATGTTATTGATAAAGACAGACGACTATGAAATGTTTCAGAAATAATGAGAAAGCATAACTGTGGAATTTGCAGATGTAGAAAAATAGAAGGCCCAAGAGTTTGTCTACACAGACAGAAAGAAATTTAATCTAAAAGACTAGAACTGTGTTAAATCCTTGAATAAGGACAAAATTAAAATGACTTCAATTTGATTCAATTTAGTTCCCCTTGGAGGTGAATTAACATAGTATCACTTAAGATCTCTAGGCAAGGATTAAAATTTCCAGTCCATAGGTTTAAAAAGTGCCTTTAAATTGATGATTGCTTCTGAAGCTGCAACACACTATCAGTTTTAAGTTCTTGCTTAATAAAAATGGCTGTGAACATTTGCACTTGGTCTGTGGGAATTTCTTGGGGAAAGCCAAACCACATGAACTGAAATGGCAATTGGAAGGTGATTCAATGAATGTACTTGATCCTTGTGAGTCTCTTCCAACTCAGAATATTTGAGGATTCTATAATACTTCAAATTCACATTTTGTTAAATTCTTCCTTGTGTTCCTGAACAGACACGTGTGGAACTTGAAACAAAGTTTAACAAAAAGCACATTTAAAATGACGACAGAAATAAGTAATTTTCAGAAGCAATCCCCAAATGCATGAGAACACCAAATATTCACAGGAGATAGACAGAAATGGGCAACCAACTGAGGCCCTGAGAGCTAAAGGTATGTGTTTACTTCAATATGATTAAATTCCATTTTCCTTCCATTTACCTCCCTTTTACAGACCATTTTTAGAGTCTGTGCTCTAATGATTCTAATGCTTCTCAGTGTCTCCTAGCACTTTTAATACCTTTTGTTTGTTACAGTTTTAATTTCAATTTCATAGCATTATGCCTGACTTTATCCAATCAAAACTCTAAGAAAAACTATCATGTGTCATTATTTTTTAAATACTTGAGCAGGGAAGAGGAAAGGAAATTACTAAGTGATGTTTCCACTCTCAAGTCTTAGTCTTAGCACTCTCCCAGTATTATTGTTAGAGTTTGGACACTAGCAATAGATTTCACACTACCCAGCAATAAGAAGACCAGCTCCATTTCTGTTTAAATCCCAGTCTAACAGTTGAAGCCACCAGCAGAACACCTGACAGTAAACACTGATCATAAGTGTAGAAATCTCAGTTTAGTTTAATGTTATCACAGTGGCTTCAAAAAAGTGCAAGGTGATGAGCCAAACCCTTTTAACCCAGGGGAGCCCAGGAGCTAACATTATGTACGTAGTTAAAGAAATTCTCCCATTGCCAATTTCTCATGTTAAGCTGACAAAAAAGCTGCAAATACTATGTTGTAACTTACAATGCTGAATTAAATGGTTACTTACCATAACACTATATAAACAGATCTTAGAACTATGATGGAAACTAGTGTTCCATACATGATCTGAAAATTAAAAAAAGAGATAAAATTCAGCAGTTGGGTTCAAGAGACCTTATAAAATACTCCAGGAGTAAAAACTTTTGAAGCCTCTGTTTGTTTGTTATTTTATTTTTACATGTCAGTAAAATAGCATTCCTTCTAACTTATCTCCAGAAAGCCTTCTGTTAAAGTTTCAAATAAAAGTGTGATTACAAAGCATGTCCTTTATACAATTACAGGCAAAGTCAGTTCCACTGTTCTGAATTAGAAAGCAAACACTAGATGGCACTCAGAAAGCATCCTGAAATCAAAAATGGTGACCAACCCCTATTATCTCTTCTCTCTCTGTGCATTTTAGCCCAGGATTGTGCAAGCATCAGCTAAAGCTGTTTTTGAAAGCTATACTTCTTTCATTGATACTTGATTAATATGTTTTCCTGAAAGTAAACATCTGAATAGACTATGTGCTATTCCCACACTGAGCATCACTATGGGGCAAAACTTTCCAGGAAGCATTTCAAGCAACTCTTGCAGATTGTTTGGATTCAATCTAATTATATAGTGGGAAGGCTGCACAGTCTGAAAAGATCCATGAGCAAAATCTGACTCACTGTAGGCTTGATGAATTTGAATGCAATCACCTGACTTATAAAAAGTCAAAGTAATAATTTTTTTTTGCCTTGTGATCTTTAAATCACTCTCTTTTATGCACAAACTTAAAATCCATGTAACAGCACCTCCAAGACATAAAGATTAAAGAAGAGAAAAAAATGTAGCCAGTCATGCCTGCGAGTGATGCAGAAGTCACTGCAGCAGAGAGGATTTTTAGACACTGGTGACATTCAATTACTTTCTTTATCTTTTATTCTGAACACTGGTTTCCTTCAGCCAAAAGCCAATTTGTTCCAAGCAGCTGTGCTTTGCTCTTTTTGCCTCTCTCCAGTGGCCCACAGGCCTCCCAGTATTTTTTTGTTCCGTGTTCACTGACTTAACTTTCTCATCTTGCTTCTAGTTAGCTACCATCTAATTCTGCCTTTGTTTAACATGAAATGGAAAAGTTATAAACCTTTGCTGTCTTTTTTTGAAAGCCACTAAACCTCACAGAAAAAGTGTGCATACAAACCAGTGTCCTTACCGTGTTCTAGTGACCTCCTCATATCCCTCCTTCTTTTCCACTGTCTTTGAGACAGGGACTGCCTCTCAATCTGCTCTAACTGGGGCATTCAGATCCTACTATCCTACAAGCATGTCTAGTCATCTCACATAAAACAGGTTACTGTAATAATGCAAAGTGAAACCTTCCTTCCAAAAGTCCATAAAGGCAAATCTGCAAACTCCTTGTAGATTTAAGGATAAGGTTAGTAGTATACTATATTATCAGTGCACGTATACAGAGCAAGACAGACAACAGAGCCCTTATGTTTGACAACAGGTAAAATAAGCCCAATACTGACTATTCAAAGTCAGTCAGCACAGCAGCTCTTCATTTGCATTCAGAACAAGATTAAAGAACTTCAGTAAATAAACTACTACTACTGTGTGTTCTGCTCTGTAGATCTAAACAAAGCAAAACTATTTGAAAGGCTAATTGCTTCTGGCTTGTAATTTATACAAAGCTGTTAGTTATATTCCAGTCCCCTTGTTGGGGTACAGCACGTAAACCAGGAAAAAAAGAAAACCAACACAACCTGCTAGACACAGCCTGAGTATCAAGTGCTTATCAGTCCCAAGCTAAGGGTAGGAAAGGTAGTGCTCAGGTGTGCTAGGTGCTGCCTCCTGGTACAATTCTTCATTACTGACATTTTACCTAAAAAGATCCCACCAATAATATAATAAATATATTATCATCCTCATTTAAAACAGCCCTTTTCATTTTTTCTAATCAAATCCAGCAATTTATCCTAAGAGAGGGATGGTACAGAGGAAGATACTCATAGGAAGGCTCCTCCAGGATCCAAATTACAGTTTGATTTGCTGATTTTCTCCCTCTTAAAATTTCCATCACTAAAGCACTCCTTTGCAGTACAGATATGGGAAAAACCTATCCATTAAGAGCAATTTCTCTCATACACATTAAGGGTTGTGACCACCATTATGCTTGTACCCAAATTGCTTTTGAATTCTTTGTACAGGGAGTTCAGTAGTGTCAGACTCTGCCTAGAGAAACAGATCTTACAGGCAGCCCAAAGCCCAGGTAAAATGTTACCTTTTTCAGCAGTTGCTAAAAGCAGGAAAGAGCAAAAGCTAAGGAAAGCTTCCTTTGCAGAGTTTCTGGCTTGATATTTCCTACTGAGTTAATGGCTTGCAGAAGAGGACAGTATTAATGGAGGAAGGAAGGGGGGAAAAAAAGGAAAGAGAACCTTGCAGTGACTGAAGAAAAATATGCCCATCGTTGACACTTCAATTTCTTGCCTTTTCTGCTTCCCCACCCAAACAGGTTGTTAGCAGTAAAACACATTTGTGTTTAAAAGCCTGTGAAAGACTGGAACAACAAACTGTTCTGCTCTGCATGCTCCAATCCTCCTCGCTGAAGGTGAGCACCCAGGAGGTGCTGCTGTGATATACAGAGACTGTAGCTGCTCACCTCCCCCAGCTGCTTCTTTAGAGGGCTACACACCAAACTGCACAACTTAGTTCAGATGTCAGGCAGCAGTGCTTACTTTATCTCTTTTACCATCCATGGCTTTACTGATTTTATCATGGTAAAGCTTTGTTGGGTATTACCCATCCATCCAGAGAAGGACAAAGTACAATATTATATAAAAAAAGAAAAATCTGCCTTATTCGAGTTAGATAAAATTTTTCCATTCCTTTAACTTCTTTTGTCTTTCTTGTCTTTAACTAAGACATCATTTAAATGACAAATGACAACCCAAGCAAGTTTTCTGCTATTTTGTCTCACGCTGCCATTAAACTGTAGGCCAAAGAACATAATTTTACTGCAATTGAAACAAAAGGAAAGATCAGAATCTCAATCTTCTGTTACCACTAGACAGTTCCCTCTTTGCTGTTTCAGGTGAATAAAGCTCTGCATATTTCAGCTTTGAAGGTATCTTTACAATTGAGGGAAAAACCCAAAATCTGATCAAGACACAGTGGATAACCTCATAAGAAGGTGAAATATGAATAACTTCCTAATTCACAAATGGGAAGTAAGCACTTCAGGGCTCAATGTCTGGCAGCATTTTTAATGTGAAGGCAATTAAGCAAATCATACATAAATTCACTTATGTAAGTCAGAAGCAAGGTTGAGAGGGTGAGCATACAAAACTGGTTCTTCATCTACCCTTCTAGTACAGAAAGCAGCAATAGCCTGCTATTTCCACTTCTCTGTTTCCTCTGCTCCTGGCTTTCTACCTATCTTTGGTTAATGAAGTCAATTTATCAGCCTCAAATATTAGTATTCACATTGGGCACTGTACTGAGAGATTTTGAGTTCTTGGCAACTAGGTTATCTAATACTCCAACCAGCTATCAAAAGACAGTTAAATACTTGAATGTGGAAGCTGCATTTGCAATTTGCAACAAAGAAAACTGAGCTCTGCATGGGTTTGGATTTCTGGAGAAGAAATCTGAGCTGAGAGAAAAAGGAAGGACAACCCCAAGACGACTCTGAAACACCAAGTAACTCGGCACAGTTACAGCTGTGTAGTACCACAGGCTGCCTTGACAGCTCCCGAAGGAACTAACTCAGATTCACTGGGGTTGGTCCTGTTTAGATGCACGCATGTGATAGCAAAATGACACGCAAGTCACTGCTGCTGTAGAGCTTTGGGACACTGTCTGCACAGAAAGTCAAGCTTCCCCTCCAATCACTTGTAGAGCTGAACCTTTGGAGAGTCAGAATATCCTTCCTCATTCCCTAAGCTACTGTAGGTAGAAGCACCAGCCAGAATGAAAGCTGTACTCGCTTGGGAAGACATCCCCAAACGAACTGTGTAAGAGTGAAATGTCACTCAAGTTAGTTTTATACCTGCTCATCAGCAGGACAACGATAGAACAGAAAAAGCTCTGTGGCGAAGACACGCCTGAAAAGGTCATTTTGAACAGAATACTGGGGAACCTGAATGTACAGAAAGTAAGAACACATTCCACCAAAAGGCACAATATATTAGCCACAAGCCTACAATTAACTATTGCCTTAGCAGCAGGAGGGACTCTGGAGAGCTATAAGATATCCAGTGGGTCCACATAGATTCCCCAGAATGGTGAATCCTGCAAGTCTGAACAGGTTGTGCCTGGACATAATATATTCTTCATGCAGTTTCAGGCTCCCTTACATACTTCCATACTTCTACATGTTTCATCTTGATTTCACTTTCTTCTTTGCACTTGTATATTTAAAATACCTCTAGAGAAAAAAAATCTAATAATTTTTTTTATTAAGGCAAATGAAATGCCTTTTCCCACCATGCTTACTTTCTTCCTCTTACTCAAAGTCACCTGAAGAAGCAAATCCAATACTTGTATTTTACGTCTATCAAAAGTAAAAAAAAAAAAAATCCCTGGTCATGCTGTTATGCTGTAAAGAGTGAACACATCCAGGCACTCCCTCCCCTCCTTTTATCATCTGTGAACAGTTTAGAACAAGAATAGTTTGTATTTGTCCATCAGTGCATCACTTCCATTTTGAATCAGTCCTCATCCTCATCTTCCAGGTATCCCAGTTATCTCTTCATTTCCCCCCAGTACTCAGTGATAACTCTGAACTTTGTATCATCACAAACACCAGCAGTACACTCTTCTTTTTCCTGCTACAGGTTGTTAAAAAAGAAACCAACCAAACAAGTCAGTCCACTACTGATTCCAAGAAAATTCAGGCTTTCTCATAATCTCCTTTAGTAATTTTTCACTAGTCACTACCTTACCCTATTTGCAACTCTCCTACTGATCTGTTCCTCCAGCTGACTTGTTTTCTCATGGGACACCACAAGAACATTCTAGAATGCCTATTTTTATTATATCACATTTCCTAACGTAGAAGAAACAGCTATTTAATCTAATTTTCCATTAACCTTTTAATTACTTGTTTGCTAAAATTTGCCTCAAACTGTCACAGCAGATGACTACACAAATAAAACAGGTTTTTAGAACTATCTCCCTATTCACATAACTTGTCCCACTAACTGAACAAGGTTTTTGATCACTCACTCCAAGTGATCAGATATGGCATGCAGCAAGCAGAAAAATCAGGATGGAACATGTTGCTTTGTATGTGACAGCTTCCTAGGCCTCATCATATTAGGAGGAGGATACTTGTAAACTTGAAAGTTTAACTTCCAGAGTAGCTACTACTTCCAGGGTAGTCTCTATGGATTACTTTATGGATTACTTTACAGCAGCAGCCATTCTTCCCCTGCCCCTTTCCTTGTATATATGTGGTAAACGGGGACGAAGAACTAATCTGATTTAAAATTAATTCCAAGGAGAGTTTCAACCTGTTGAGTTCCCCAATCAAATTCAGATCAGAAAATAAATTTGTGTGCCAGATGGAAAAGAGGGGAGAGGCACAGATGTTTTCTGTGACAATGATACTGGCTTAAAAACAACAGGCAGCTGGGACGTAGGGTTGTTTAGCACCTTGAAAATTAGGACTAACAGTGCTCTAGCCTGAGAGATTTGAACATAAGCAAGACAATGTATGCCTGTAAAGGCCATTAATATATTTCATTTAATTGATGAGGTGGCAAAAAATACTAGATCAGTTGTCAAACAGGAATTGGTTTTTTCCTTCTAATGATGTGCTGCCTCCACTTGCCCAAAGCATGCATCTCATTCCTCCTATAGTTGAAGCACTAAAACCCTTAAAGATCTCCCTTAATACGTGGATGCAGAAAAAGAAGTTGGTCTCTATTGCTACTGTGCCATGGATAACAAACTGAAATCACCTTTGTGCCCTGCTGGCAGCTGGCAATTTATGAGCCTAAATTGGAAACACAAGTAGAAAGTAATTTGGGGAAAAATAAGGCTCAGATCCTGGTTGCTAAATATAATAGGATCCTTTTTTCCATTCTTACTGGCCTCCTTCCAGAGGGAAAAAAAAAAACCAAACCAAAACCACAATTCATACTGAAACAATGAACAATAAAAAGTTATCCTTGTAGTTCTTCCTCTTTTTGCAAGGCTGACAAGTCAAAATGATCACAGACAAACACCTAGAGGAGCCAAATGCTGCTTTATCTCCTGATGCTACTTTCTAACCCAGTTAGAAAGATTGTGATTTAAACTATGATTGCATGAGCATGTTTAATTTTGCTTCAAGTCTAGGTGACTTGAAAAGCAGTTTGAAAATGCTTACGGAAATTATTTAACTTTTTTCTTTTTAATGCACTCTAAAATAATGGACAAGTATTAAGAACATAACCCTGTTTAGCTGTGTAGTCAGGGAAATATTTCCTCAGGATGTACTACATATTTGGCAAAGACTGTGAAAAAATAGGTACAGTACTTGAACATTTGGAATTTGGCCAAATTATGGAGAACTGTATGTTCTCCATAAAAATCAATTTGCAAAGAATTGTTGTAAAAAGTCAAAGAATTTTATGGGATCTAAATATTTTCTACACCGATTCCTCATGTATAAATTATAAAAGGGAATTCATATTCTGAACCTAAGAGAAACCAGATGCAGAAAATTAAAGGTCTGGGACAACAGTTTAAACTTTCTCTATTTCCCCCTTTCCCAAAAAGTTGTAATATCTGTTGTTTTAGTTTTTGTGACATGGGGCAACCCCTATGTCAATGCATCAAACTGGAATATAGTAAAGCTGTGATGTATTTATTCCAATAAATGCAGCTTGGGCAAATAACTGATTAAAGAGATAAAAGTTCATTATAAATAGCAAATTTTGCCACTATTGTTAACAAAACTACTCTAAATCACTTCATTCAAAACTGGTTATGACCAGCTCAGTAAAAGCACGAGTAATTGTCACTTTTATCCCAGCCAGTATCTTTCTGCTGGAAATGTAAATAGGGGAAAAAAATAAAGGATTTAATTAATACCATCCAAAAAAACCCACACTGCAATTTTCTGTTTTATCTACAGGTAGGGTAACAATTCATGTTTCCAGGGGAGATTATTTGGAGCAGCTGAAGATTTATTCTCTTGATCACCACTTCACTAATCCACCAACAGGAGCCAGTTATCATTTTTACAACTGCTGATGCGGCAGGCACGTTTTGACAAGCAGTGGCACTACCAATTTCAAAAATTAAGGCTTTAAAGCTCTGTCCTGCAAAGAGCTCTGTGCTTTTTACTTGGCAATTTTTCAGCTGTTATCCCTAATCAAAAAAACATAAGTGAGGGAAAACTACCCATGGCATACAGAAATGAGCATCATTTCTAACCTCCTGCAAAGAAGTAAGCGATGCAGGTCCTATCCCCACAGGCAGGGGATGCATATTAATACTCCTGGGCTGCCACAAAAGGAGCCTGTATCAAATGTTCCATTAAGGCTGTACAAAGCAGTCTGCTACATAACCCTAGAAGGCATTCTCTGCTTAAACTCACCTTGAATTTCCACAAAGTAAAACTGAGTAGTTAAAAAACCCAGTAAACTAATGTGTTAAAGCTGAGAGAACATGGTGCTAAGTCAATCAAGACATCTAATGATGTAAGGTCATAGTTTCAAAGCAGCTGCTAATGGAAAACAGCAGAAAGACTCGTTTAGATGTTCCTCTTTCTCACACCTTAGGGTCACCTCATTACACTTGCCACTGATGAAAACCATGGGAAATATTAGGTCACAAGCTAAAACACAACACACATTGAAGCATTCAAGTTTTTCAGGTCATTAAGTAAGAGGATGGTGACATGACAGGCAGCAATACTGCTTAAAGAAAAAGCAAACAGCAAATTGCGCTTCCCTTCCATCTTTCTTTCAGCAGTAAAATACCGTAACATATTCCACTAAAATAGCATAGTTGAAAACCAAAATTAGCTCCTCCAACAGAACAAGATTTACCTGATGGAATACAGGCTCTTTCAAATCTAGGTAAACCTGGAAAGATTCAAAAAGAGAAATAATTTGCAACAGAACCATCATAATATTATTCACCTAAATATTGCCAAGGTGTCTTCTGTTAGAATCAAGCCATGAGTGCCTGTCTGTGCACCATTAAAGTTGATCAAATATTTGAAGTTTCCTCTGGCAGAACCTGAGGTTTTAACTGTGGAATTATTTTAAACTAAGAAGCACAAATATCAATATTAACAACTAACATAAAGCTTCTAATTTAGTAGAGTTGACTACATACAAAACCAATTGAGATGCTGAAGTTACCAGATGTTCTTGATACGCACTGCAAGAAGAAATCATACTCAACTCTAATTTGCTTTTCTTGTTTTTGACAATAATTTAATGTTTCAATATTTTACAAAAAGCTTGTAGCTCTTCCTATTTGTAATACAGTTAATTTAATTTATGTTCTTGAAGAGGGAAGGGCACTAGACCTCAGGCATAATGTGCCACAAGTGTAAAAAATTTTAGGAGAAATTGAAGAGAAGAGGCAAGTATTTTGGCAGCTGGAGATGACTTATAATAATACTTTAATTTTAAAAGAAATGTTTATCAATAAAAATTACATAGGAAATTCCATCTGTGTGTGGTTGACAGTCAGCATGAAACTGAATTTATTCATACAGGAAGAACACTCCACTGACAAAGGGAGTCAAGTTAGCTGTGACACAAAAAAAAAATTAGAAGCATTTTAACTAACAGTTAAGTTCTTCTCTTATCTGCCTATTTCAGAACACCAGTCTGCATCCTGGACTGGACATAAAAGTTCACTTTTTTGCAGGCAAACAGAATGATTCTTATTTCTACAGATGAATTAAAGTGAGAAAAGCAGGAACACAGCTTATCCAAGGTCTCATATCAAGTCACTGGCAACTGTTTTTCTCACATTCCTGTTCTAGCAACTGGATTATTGCTTTTCTTCCTTATTTATTCTATACAGTGGTTTAGATAGAAAGGTTTTAGGTTTCTCTGGCCAGCAACATAATTTTGTCAACAAAAGAATAATTTGTCTTTCTTGACTGGAAGTGACAGAGATTTAGTATTGCCTCTATAACATTTCTGCACTGCCAGAAAAACTGCCAACGAAAGGGTGAAAATGCCATATTGGAAAAGTTACTTACTATGCTGACTACGACGCTGTATGTTATTAACAAGAAAAGCAGCGCATAATTGACTGTATTCTTGTACTTGAAACATTCATACCTGGAAGAGAGGATAAAGGAGAGACACAACATTCATCACTTACCATATAATGGATGCAATTTCCAAGGTATAATATTAGAATTTTTGTGAGAAAATTGATCCAAATTAGTCTTAGGTCCCTCAAGAAATTCTAAGTCCTTAAATAAAGACACATTATTGTAAGAAAAAAATTCATGCTCTTATCAGTAAACGTTTTTAAAAAATCTAAGGCAAAAAAACCCTAACACCAATAAGCTCAAGCATATGCCAAGAAGTAACCCACTCTAAGAAAAGAGTTTGTGAAGCAGAAGTGTTTTGAGAAGGTGCTTACAGGGTGATAATGGATGGCAAATTAGAAATTAGTTTAAAATGCAACACAACTGTCAAAAACATTACTGAGCAAGCAGCAGTGTAGGAAAAGGACTACCTTACAAAACACTGAACTCAGATTTGTTAAAATGTAGATTGTTTCTGGCTTGACTACTGCTGCAGTACAAAACATTTGCTAGATTGGGAACTGGTAAAAGTGGAAGGTGAAAGTACCTGACTGCTCCCAGTATGTAAAACAAACAATTAAAATTACTTTCACGATCTCTACACTACAACTCAGTCTCAGCTGTGATGGAAATACACACACATCCCAGACTGTATCTACATCAGAAAAAAGGTCTTAAAAAACCCCAACAAAAATGAATTTTGAGAAGCCCATTACCATCAGGGCTGGAGGAAGCTGTCTATATAATTCCAAATTATATCTGTCTAGCTCCTTTTTTTATAAACTTGGAGAAATAGACACCATCATGAATTGATAAAAGGAAATAAAATAAAAACACATATGGGAAACAAAAAGTCTAAAGGCAGTACAATGTGCTACATTGCAAAATGGCTTGCTGAAGTAATTACAGTTTGAGAATCAGCAAAACTGAATGATGTATAAGGGAATGTCCTGTGCACAACCACCTGCAACTTACCTTCAAGCTAACCAAAACAATTATTAAAGGCCTCCTGAACTACACATTAGCTCATTTTTCTGAGCATTTTAATTGCTACCAGGCATAAATACACAGAATCTTATTGGAGTTATAAATGCAGTAACAGACTTCAGTGCTTTTGAAGATAATAAAGTAACCACTGCACTAAAAAAAAACCAAAACCAACTCAGATGTATTTTTATAACCACTCCTCATCCTTTTTTCCAATCACATTCAAATCAGACAAATGCAAAGGCAATTTCAAGGAGATAGGGAGCTACAATGGAAATATTTCCACTAAAAGAGGCATTATGATTCTGGTCCTGAATTTGTACAAATCGCACTTATGTATGAGTCACAAACTGAGAGCAATTTCCATAGATAGGGGTTTAGTCCTAAAGCATCCCATCTCCATTGCAAGTTACCAGTAATCTTCACCATTTTCAACAGCTGAATATTTGATATGTTCAAAAGCAAAAAGCCTTTTTTTTCCTCTTTTAGTCTGCAACAAGTTGATCTATCATTTGGATTCACCAAGTGACAGAACAAATCATATTAAATCCAGACCTTGCAGCAACAGGCAAGAAAAAGCCAACTTAGGGTATCTTTACAGTTGTCAAATGCTCCATTGCTCCCAAAATTAAATGGGAGAACATATCCTGGCATCGCATTAAGCTGTCATGCATGTTCCAAGACACTATGTCCAAAATATGCATTCAACTCCTCATAAAATCTTGTCCCTTTAATTTTCCAGATGAGTGAAAAGCAGGTTTAGCCAGAAACCTGAAATTTGCATTTCGAGCCAGACTACATCATAGAAATCCAGCTCAAATAAACTATAATGTTGCTAATTTCGTAGGCATTACTGAAGTTGATTTTATTATATCTGCTGTTTTTATACAAGTAGCACTGAGCTCTGATTGTATACTACACATGCTTTAATGAGTGGGGTTTTTTTTCCCTAGCTGAAAAAAAACACAACAAACTGGTAAAATATATTTAAATTAGCAAAAACTAGGACTAAAGCCAGCCTGGTTCTCTAATATCATAATGCTGCACAAAAACAGATCTCACTGAAAGTAGTAGAAGCTTTCTGTATATGCTAAATTTGGCTTTGGAGACTACATTTCAAAAGTTAACATTTCATAAATATTCAAGGAAAAAAATTAACAAATACTTACAGGCAGTAGACAAACACACAACAACTGTATATCATTGGCAGTTCATCCAACAGCTATAAAAAGCAAAGACATCAAAACATGAAAGCTACTTTTAACTCACAAGCTTGTCTAAGTTAATTAAGGAGAGGGTAAGTCTTAAGTAAACAGGAGTTTTTAAGTCATTTGGATATCCACGTAGCACTGTCAAACCCTGTTCAGCTACTGAAGCTGCTGCATTAAAACATTATTACTCTGAATCTTTTGAATATTATGCTTCATAAACGCCCATGCCTTCAAAGAATCTTGACATTTTTGCAGCTCATACCTCTTAAAATATTTGTAAGAATTAATTCTGTAAAGCCAGGCTGAAGAAGACCATCCCATCTATGGCCTTAGAGTCAGTAGCATCTTCTTACTTGACAGAGAAATTGTAATGTAATATTTCCACAGCATAAAACACAATTTTAGTCTATTAAGATGGGCAATATGCTCACATGTTTACTTCCTAATTTTCGAAATTTCTTACATTGCTTTAATCCAGAGACAGGGCTTTTTGTTTGTTTGATGTTCTTTTGGGCTGTTTTGTTGGGTTTCCCCCAGAAATTATGATGGCATATAATGTTTTATTATCTTAAATAATTTTTATACTTTGGGAGAAAACTGGTGTGTTACAGCTGAAACAGTTATTTCTCCAGGAACTTGCCATCTTAATGAACAGAATTAAAATGGTAATCCCAAGAAATTTGATTTCTCAATAGCAGGTAAACTCAAAATTGCCATTTATCATTAGAAGGAAAAAGAATCATAGCATCATTTTCTTGTAAAATTTCTCACCAAAGAACTTTCAGGAATTTCTGCTTATAAATATACAATTAAACTTACCTCCTCTTAAGAAAGACTGAAAATCTTTCTTTCATCAAAATGGGAATGAAACAGGATACAAATGGATCAATGAAGATCCATAGCCTCTGATTTCTAATATGTTAAGCAAACATTAATAGGGCTTTTAGAACTTTTAGAGCTTGACTTCTAAGGAAAACAAGAACTAGATGCAAAAAAGATTTTGACCTTTTTCCATCATCACTCAAAGTTCTTGGTGGCTGTGTCTGTAAATAAATTGCTTTCCTACCACTGCTACAAGGTACTTAACAATCTTATTCATAACCATGTTATTCTGAACAATGAAACTTGTTAAAAGCAGTAATCAGCTTACGCAAACTCTTTTATAAAGCCAGCCTGATTCTGCTTGGTTTGGGATAATTTTCTAACTGCACAGTCAAAAACTTCATCTTAGCTTTGAAATTTCTTCTTTACAGGAGTAGAGAGATCTATTATCTTGAGTGTGAAGTATTAGCTTATTGTGATTTTGGTCATATAAAGCTCAGGAACTGTTTCACAAAACTGCTAAACAGCTCTGGCGCCAAGCTGCCACTGACAGGGCAGATGTTGCCTCCTCCCCCACACTGCCACTGCTTCTCTCCAGTGGGGGGATCAGACTGGTCTGGCTTACAGGGAGCCAGGTCCAGGTGCTGAGCCAGCACACAACCAGCCTTGCAGAGCAAGGCTAAAATCCCAGGACCTGTGCATTACAGGGTCAGGGACCACAACAGGCAGCACAAAGACAGTAGCAGGAACATTGGGAGCACCTGAAGCTAGCAGGCACGTTCCACGGCACCTTGCCATCACAGTAGTTTATCTTGGCTGTGATGCCTTAGAGGGGACAAAATAAAAGTAATAGCTGAATTCAGCTTTATAGTAATATATTTTACAAATTCAGAGATTTGCTTTTCCAAGTCTGATAGGCATTAGCTAAAGGATTAATTCATGTGGCTATTAAAGAGTGTGAGTCATTTAACACCTCATTAAAGAAAAAGGTGGGGGAAGAACAAGAAATACAATACAGGAAAATCTTTCAAATTTGGGCAGGTGCCTACACTCTTAAGTTCATATGCTGGCAGCATCTCAGGGATATTACAGTAGCAACAAAGAGCCTCTCAAAAGATCTTAACTAAAATTTGCATGCAGAAGACAATGACTTCTGTATCCAAAGGAATTAATGCTTCTAGGAGTTCTGTCAAAGGCATGCCTGGACAAAGAAGAACCATAGAAAGAAGGGAACTCAGGGGGCTGATTTCACTGGCTAAATAAGTATTTTGTGCATTCCTCAAGAATCCAATCAAGCAAATTCCCATAAAAAAAACAGAAAAGGGGTGAACTCCTCAGAAGTATTCTAAACAACTGCTTTCAAGAACAGAAGTGTTCACATTTTTCTTAATTAAGCAAATTGAATCGATCATTTACAGTATTAAGACTGCAAAACAAATGTAAATAAAAAAGTCTCCTTGAATAGCTATGCTGATTTTTAACCATAACAAGAGATAAAGTGAATGAAGAAAGTTTATTTACTGGTTGAACTGTTTCCTCCATGGTGATCAGTAAGCAAACAATTGGAATAATTATGGACCACTCGTGGATTTCACTTGGCTGCCAAAATAAATGTACTTTCCCTGCCTCACACGAAGCCTTTTACTTCAGTTGACAAGATGATGCAAGACATTCCTGCTTCCTCATCATCTGCTTCTGCCCCACTTTATTTACCACAGCTCATAGGTCCCTTAGTTGTTCTTATGCAACACAAGAAGTATTGAGCAAGTAGCAGCAAAGTGACTTGGATTAAAATAAAGCCTCTACACACACACAAAACATCCAACAACAGCTGAAAAATAACCCCAACCAAAACAAAAAAAACACCCCCAAAACCCCCACCTGAAACAAAACAAACAAAAACCTACAATCTCTCCATTCATAAAAGGTTTAAAGTCTGGATCATTTTAATGATCCTGATTTCAGGGTGCCCTTGCTCACCTCTGCATTAGTGTGAGAAAGAGGATTTGAAATACTGGCCATGATAGGAACAAGCAGCTGAGGGAAGTAATATGAAAAAGTGGAAATTCAAGGCAGTTTCACCACCAAATACAGATAAATGGCACCCTAATTTGGAACAGAGTGGTGAAATGGCTGTACAAACCACCTTTTTCATGCCAAGAAAAGCACCAAATACTCTTGAATAGTGACAACAGTATGCTCTGTAGAAGCTGACAGTCTCCACCACATGCTAGAGATACAAACCAGAGCATCATGGAGGTAAACATCAAACAATCAGCAATATGTAGGTCCCACTGTGATCAGCAGAAATGCAGGATTCAATTCAGCTGCCACAGCATAGTTGCCTAATGCCACCTGAGATGCTCTGTCACTCCCAATACACCCATCCAAGATTGGAAGATGTGACAGGAGTCTAAGAAACCTGCACCTCTGTGGCATGGAAGCTGGAGGCTTGAGAGAACACTCACAGGGTCTAAAATAACACTAAACATTTCTGTTTAGACAAATGAATCTTTTTTGAGCAAAGATTGCCAGTGGAGTCTGGAGAATGATTCAGCCCAGCCAACTGCCTTTCTCCACTCCACTGATTAAACTGTATTTCCATTGACTGTGGTGGGAACACAGACTTCTAGCACAGACTTTTAAATGTAGGTTTCTTAATCTTGAACAACATCCCACTTCACTCTGACTTTAATTCAAAGATGCATTTCCTTATTCTTTGCAGACGTAAAAGAGGACAACAGGACAAGACGTCCTGTGTCTCTTTAGAAAACAGGAAATACCAGGACAATCCCTATGTCCTGTGCCTTGTTACAGAATGCTGTCTGCTTGAAAAGAGAGGGAAAATGACTCAATTACCACTACTCAGAAGATACTGATTTCAATATTAATGCTACAGCTCCATCTAGATAAACAGAAACAAAAAGATGAGAAAAGTTACAATAAATAGCAATAACTCCAGTTTATACTGCTTGCTATTATGCCAAACCTGTGAGAATTTTAAAATAACATCTTGTGTAAAAAGATAACATGATTTCCCAAAGGATAAAGTGTCCTTTACCACCATAAGCAATTGATGATAGCTCTTATTTTAGATGCAAGTACATATTTCTGTATATAATCAGTGGAAAATACCTACTGAAACAAGACCTGCATTACTGCCTTGTTGAGAGCAGGAGTGATGTACAATGATACTTAAGGTAGATTAACTCATTTTATACAAGTTTCATCTAGACAAGAAATGGCAAAATGACTGAACAGCAAGATACGCACAGAAAATGATTCACAGCTACTTATCAGTACTCACCTGCATTTCATACTTCAGGGTCATGTGAAAGCACCAAGATCCCAATCCCACAGCTGAAAACAAATCAAAACTAGCATCAGCATAATAGTATCCATGTAAAATTTTCAGGTACATTAACTTAAATGCATGAAATGCATGCTTAACAGTGAGAAAGAAATTAGAACATCAGCATTCTACTGCAGAGACAAACCCCCCTTTTTCCACAGCCTTCTATTTAATATATTAGTCACCAATGAAATCCCTGAATTTATAGGGCTTTGGGTGTGAATGTCCTCTTTAATTCCTCTCAATACTGTGTCCTATGAATTGGGCATAATCTCAAAGAGGAGAAGAGCAGAGGGAACCCAGAATGAATGGAATATTATATATCAATCTATCTTTTCCCTTTTTTTTAAATTTTAAGTGAATTAAGATTTCTCTGTTCCAACCCTTCTATAAGGCAAAGCATCATTCAATAACTAGTACTCCTGAAAGTCTCTCAGTATTTCTGCTCACTGTCCAGTTTTAAACATGTATTTTACCAAAAGCTTTTTGTTGTCTCCATAAAACATGGTGTTAATAACACCAAGGTCTGGGGTTTGATACCCACAGGGGCTGCTCATTAAAGAGCTAGACTCAATGATTATTGTGGCTCCCTTCCAACTCAAGACGATTCAGTGATTCAAAAGCAGAAGTGAATTGCTACTAGAACTCAGAACTAGAAATTCAAGGTAGACAAACCAACCCCACATAGCGTGGATTTGTTTTGTGATATGAGATCACCATTTCCAAGCCTTCTCTACAGAAAGATGAGCTTCTAAGAAATTATTTCTGTTTATTTGAAATACTTTCCACATTTTGAATTTACTTCTGAAATTACTTTATGAGACATATACTTTGCCTATACAGTTTTTTCAGTCAGGCATGAATAATGCTTCTTGGAAGTTAGATTGCTCTGTTTAGAGGAAAGCTAGTACAGTATTTAATGCATCATTCATTACTTTGAAATATTATCAGTAAAACACTCGCATCAAACACTAGCTCAGTTTTATATTGCAAGAACAAGTACAGTAATGTGATATCTTGTCTTCCTTCAAGAAATTATGTTTTACCTCAGACTGTAGTTTTAGAGAAAGCCAAGTAATTTGCACTCAAGTCTTGATCACTGAGTAGTGCTGCTATATGTTGTGGCTAGACTATCACCTTGTCTACACACACCAGTCAAGTTTCACTGATGCATAAACAAGAATTCTATCTCTCTGTACTCTGTAAAGGATTGCCAAGACAGTCATGAGACATGTCTGGAGATGCTTCCTTAGATGTTATAACTAAAACTGTGATTATTACACTTACTCAAGGAAATTAAATACCTAAGCATGTAGCTTTACTGAAATACAAAACTGTAATACAGGAACATTTCAAAATGTATTACCAAACACTTCAGTGTCATTATTCCTCTGGGAAAATTAACAGAGTTCCTACCAGAAAACAAACAACCACACACACTTCTGTAAATTTTGATTACATTGGTTTGCTTCTGAAAAATCCTTCCAAACAGCAAGCTATAACTGCTTTCACCTTCATTAAGATTCTGATGAGAAATTCTCATAGCCATTTTTCTATGTATACAGAATATGTGACAACAACTGTTCATTCTGGAGGAAAAAACCCATTAAGATCATCATTAAAATATTGCCATCCATTATCGTGCCTGTCACAGCATACAAACTCTTACAATTTGTAATAAATGTCATTTTCAAGTACGGGCAAAATCATTGCATAAGAAATTTCAACAGATTTTAAATTAGCAAAATATATGGCTGGGGTTTTCTTGTTTGTTTTTGTTAATGTTATTTGTGTTAATAAATCTCAACAATCAAGGAATTCCTTTCCTTCCTCCTATACAGTAAGAAGCAATTATTTCTAGACTAATTCTTCTTCAGTCTTTGAAAAAAATCTAGCATGCTGCAGATATTAGTATTTCAAGTTCATTAATCCCATGACTATAGTTAGTTCTTACAGTTAAAATTGATAGAACCCCTCTTTCTTCTGTGCAATAATCACACCTGGAGTTTCTCTGATTATGAAATTTTACTATGCATTGTAGAACAATGTTTTATTTATAGTATCTATATAAAATAGATACCTGGAAGAAGAAAGCTTTCAGGGACAGATCTTATGGTTCCAGGCTCGAGACATTTTTAAGAAATATCTACTTCACAAAAATCATCTGCAATGAGACATTCTGCCAGCTTTGTACTTTTCAAAATATGAGTCATCACGATCACTGCAATGACACAAGTTTTCAAGAGAAGCAACTCTCCCATACAGCCACTGACACACTGAACAATAAATTTGCTCCTTACCTTGTAAGCAGTTTTCATATTTTAGGTGTTTCCTTTGGCAGAGGAGCTTAACTCACTAAAAGCTGCATAATGGTTGGGAAGCTTTAACACCATCTGAAGCAGTAAGTACTATTTCCTCTCTAACTACTGTAACTCATTTTTCATAAATGCTACAAGTCACTTGGCATTTTTACATCAATGAACCTCCCAAGTTACAGGGGATATATATAAATTATGTATTAAGCAGAGAATACACATTAAATCACAATATTATGAGATCAAAATTGCACTTCAGAAGACTAGAAATGCAAAGTCAGGGCTGCTGCTCTATGCAGACTAACAGGGTCTTTTTCTGTCCTGCAGCAAACACCCTGTGTGGTTACTGCCAGTGGATAAAATAGTGGTGCTATGATGATGTAAAATCAATGCACCTACAAACTTTACTTCATAGAAATACTGTCAAAAAACTTATGGGCAATACCTATGGCTAGAAATAATTGAATATTATACAAAAGATCCAGCTCTATATATGAACCCTATAAACCTCCAGGATTTGAATCCTAGAGGGATTTTTTTCAATAGTTTTAGGAAGCATCAGAAACGTCATATAATCAGTGATAATTCAGTTTGATGTAACTATTCCATCAGCACTCAAAATTCTCATTATGAGGCGAAATCCTTTACAGAAAAAGCAGTTTATTAAGATTTCACAGAAATGGTAACTATACAGGCACTGTATGAAAATATTCTGAAGGAAAGATGCTCCAGATGCAAACACCATTATTTAAGTATCTACACATGAACTAGTTGTCAAAGCTTCCACTAAGAAAATGTCATTATTAAGAGTAATGCAGCTGGCCAAACAGGTGTTTTATAACAAGTCAAATGATTCTCCTGACTTTACTGACTGCACTGGCAGACAGAACCTTCTGCACAGGTAGACACATACATTTAGGTGTTTAAATTTGGAGCTAAATTCCGTTTTATGTTTTTACAATGACAGAACTTAATTAAAGATAAACAACAACACACTGTACCATTAAAAGTTAAAGAATGAAACAACATGAAAAAGTAGAATTAAATTAACTACTTTTAATGGATTATTTTGTGTTGTAAAGGTTTCCCCTCCACAGCATAAGAGACAGGAGAGACACTGGTTACTCCAGAGGTACAGCTCTACAATTAAGCCCCAGCTTGGCTGGTACTATTCCCAGACACTGCGGTACAAGTGTCTGCACTAGTGAGTTGTCTGAACAGTCTGAGGTATGAATGTGGCCTGTTCCAACGAGCACTTTCCCCAGGCAGCTTCCAGGCACAGCCCAGCAGCCGGCAGAGGCTGGGGCCCGTGCTCAGCAGGCAATCTGTATGCGGTCACCTTGTTTTGGAGGCTAAGATGAACAGACACGGGCTGTTCCACGCTGCCTGGCTTCAGCACTCAGGAATGTTCCCAACCACAGCTGATTTAACAACACTGACATGGCCCTGGGAGCTTCTCTACAGGTGTTAGGTAAGAAGAAGGGAATTAACTCTGACTGAAGAGGTTCTAACAAGTGTTTTCACAGACACAGAGTTTCACTGGAAATTAGATTTAATAAGTTGCTTATTAAGAGTTCCTATGGCTATTCCTAATATAGAAAAATTTTACCTTCTTTCTTCCTCCACTTTGGCAATGCTTGAATTACTGAGCCCTTATTAAACAGGCCAAAGAAACATAAATGAGAACAATCCTTCCAAATTTCAAGTGAAGTATCTAACAAACATTACTTCATCGAGTGCTTTCTTATTTCATTAGGTCCAGAAGTTTCACTTTTTTATATATGTATTTATACACACACACACGCACAGAGTTTTTTAAAAATCAAGACCCTTCAAAATCACTGTTCCCCAAGATGTATGAGGAACTGGCATGTGTAGAATCTGATAAAACACTCCAGAATCATAAGGAACTACTCTAAACCAACTGCTTATTCCTTGAGGTAGGAATGGTCTGATGATTTGTTCCACCTACTTCAGGTGACGCAACATACTGAAATAATGGCTTAAGATTATTCTTCATAATTTATATGCTGATTAAATGGTTCTCTACAGCTTAAAAATCATACCCAGGTCCTAGTGAGTTAATTGAGAACATGCACTTTATGCTGAAAGGCAGCAGAAAAAAGGGCTGAGAACAGTGTGCTGTATCTCAAAGGCCTTGCTGAAAAGTGTAACTCAGTATTGGCACCAGTATGAACAAGAAATTTATTTGAACAATTATTCAGAAATACCCCTTGTTATGCAGCCAAGATCTTAACATGTCTATGAAATGAACAGAACTTTCATAGTGCAAAATGCATTTACTTCAAAAAGGAAATAAATATCAACCAAAGAGATTGTGGGTATAAAAGGCAAGAACTGAACATGGTGCGGCAAAACACAAAGAAACTGACAATCAGCTAAATGTCTGGAAGCATGCAAAAGAAGCAGCTGATTTGGATCAAAATAATGTCTAGAAACAACACCTCATGTTCTCAAATGCTAACAGATTTAATTTTAACGTTGGCTTTGACAGCTGTCTTTTAGTATCTTGTAAAATCTCAGTAACTATTCAAAATTGCTCAAACTGAACTAAAGTACCCTCCCTTCCACCCCCATCTTCACAGCAGAACTGTTAAAGAATTTCTCCTTTAACAAAAGAACCCTCACTTAGAAGCTCTGCTGTATGGTCTTTAATGAAGCATGCTGTCTCAAGTGAAATCACAAGTTTGTGTTAAATTCACTATCTTTTCACAGATTAAGTCTACATTTATTTGTTACAAATTAAATAAATAGAGTGAAACCTGTTAATAAATAAAATTCATACAATGTAAAGAATTCTGTCTGATACTCCTTACAAAAAGAATTTTCTGTATACTTACTCTATCTCCACTTCAGTATGCCTCTTGTTCAGTCACATGCACAGAGAGAATGGCAATGTTCCTGACATATTTCAACCATATTTAAAATTCTTTTTATGTTTTCATTCACTGCTTTTATTCTGTAGTAGAGCAAATGTTAAATGGTTTGTGATTCCAAATCATCTTGTTCCTGTTTTTCACTGCAAACTATAAAGTCTTCTACATTTCTTTACATCTTTCAACTGCTGTAAAACAGGGTTACAAATATTGAAGCAGACACAAAGCAGAAGGGAAACACTTTTGGGAGAGACCTTTAATGTTAGGTTCCAACATATGAGATAAAAATCAACCCATTTGTCACTTCAGACAGGAATCAAAGCCAACTCAGTAACAGATTAGCCTAGATGGAACTCAGGACTGTCTTCCAGCACTGCTGTCCAAATACAGGCTGAGCTCGCTTTCAGCAACAGCAGAGAGAGGAAAAATTGAAATACAAGGTATTTACTGTGATCAAAGACAGTTGGGTTTGCTGGCTTTTTATTTGGTTTTTTTTTTTTTTTTTTTTTTTTTTTTTTTTTTTGGTTTTTTTTTTTTTCTTGGTGGGTTTGGGGTTTTTTGGTGTTGTTTGGGTTTTTTGTTTTTTAAAAATATTTTAAACATTAAATGGGACATGAGAAATGCCCATCTGGTGTGGCAGCCTGACATTCTGGTCAGATAGTGACTGCGCACTCTGTCCATCATAAACTGTCACTGACAGAGGTAGCCACAAATCATGGTGAAAACAGTTTCAAACTAAGTTTTAATTTAAGGGATTCCTTTTCATAGTTTAAAAAGAATGGCAGTATGGGACACTTTGATTCAAGAACACCCAAAATCAACTTCAGCAAACATTTACACACCACTTCTACCACCTCTTTTTAAAAGTAAGCCCTGACCTTTAAGAATTCTCTCTGTTTCATACTGAGACAAAAATTAGTAATTACATGAAACCACAGAAAGCCTACAAATGGCTTATTAGAAAGTGCTCAGACAATATGAAAAGCAGTGCATTGTTGCTGCCTATGTTTCACATAGATCAGGAAAGCTAATATAACTGAAAACTGGTGAATTTGCACCTTGTGTATGCTACAGTTTAACTGGTATCAAGGATACATTTAGCACATGGATAGGCATTTTTCTACAAGGTCCATCCACATACATAACAGGCCAATTTTAAAAGTAACATTTATCAATCCCTTACCACTCCAAAGACTGGGAAAAACCTCCATAAGGCAAGAGCTATAGCAAATACAGAAATCCTGTGGAACACAGAGATTCTATGAAATCTAGTTTTGAGATCCAACTGCCAAATCTGAACCATCTTCAAACGTTTTTTTCATAAGGAACAAGACTTCTAGTCACATAATTAACATTTAAAAGGAACTTGGTTATTTTCTGAATTTTGTTATTTTAGAATGGACAGACTTCCCTTGAGTTGATCTAAACATGAATATCATGTTGTTCTTCCATTCTTGCAAAACTTCCCAGACATGATGGCTGGGTGATATATGCCAAAGAGGAACTGGAAACAAATTTGAAGTAATGAAAGAATGCCTTTCCAGTTCCCTCTACATCTTGGCCACTTCTTCTATTACTCTCCCATACAAATGTCACAAAAATACTAATATAGTGTGAAACTGTTTATAAGCAGAATACACAAAACACCTTCTGTAAATGATCAGAAAAGTACAGAGAGCGAGCTAAGATGCACTGAGCAGGACCCAAAGCCAGAAAAGGATCACTTTAAAATCTGATCGAATTATTTAGTGAATTCTAATCTCATGTTCCTCCAAAAGATACAAATTTGTGTAAACATTAACAAGTGTAGCAAATTGAGGTCTACCTTTCACACACATAGTATTTTGGTTTAACTACTTGGTTTATCAATATCTAGATAGATTTTCCATTGCATATCTGAGCTCTCTTTATAAGGAAAGAGCAAATTAAGTTTTACACATACCTGTAAGACACAAATATGCAGCTAAATATCGTTTTTCAAGGCCATCTTTATAGGTCTGAATCGCACCATAGATTGGAGGTAGAATGAAAATCAGGTTACTCACTGTGTTCCCTGTAGGACAGAAACACAAAGCAGAGATTTAGAATTGGGTACTATACAATTTAACTAAATCTAACAAAATTACATTCACTCGTTAGAGACAGGTTCAACAGTTTTCATCCAGACAGTGACCCAGCAAGACACCACTGCTCTCCATCCCTGGTCTAGTGGAAGGTGTCCCTGCCCACAGCAAGGGGCTTGGAACTAGATGGTCTTAAAGGTCCCTTCCAGGACTCTATCCTACATTCTACTCAATGCAAAAAAATGACATGTGCTGCAGAGACCAGGGAAAGCAATAAAAGCCAAGAACCCAGCTCTTGTACAGTGATTTAGATTTGGCTTGTTTTTCTTTTCCCAACGGTGCTGACCTAAGCAAAAGTGCAATGAAATCCTGCAAAGTTTAAGTGAAACAAAAGGAAATGGTGCATCTCTCAACAGAAGGGATGCAGATTCAGCTTTTTCACTTAACCACAAATCATAATTTTGAGAATAGAGGTTATGTTATGGGAATTAAATGCCATACAATTTGGAAAAATGAGCAAATCTGTTTAAAAAAAGGCTTATACAAAATAAACTGCACATTTTCACACACCATCAGTTAAATATATATAAAACTGAAATCTAATTTGCCAATATCCCAATGAAATATACAATTTATGAGGTTATGAAGACACCACCCCTCCCCCTCCAATTTCTGTATTTTTTCTGTATTCAGCAGAAAATCCCAAAAGCATTTCACACTCTAGAACAAGGATGAGTAGTAGGTCCTTTCTGAATCACACCCCTAATTCAAGCAGCTATTTTTCAGGAGTCCTACTTGCCAAGATCCATCCAAAAGAAAAGCAAAACATAAAAAAATATGTTCATATAACCCTAAGGTATTGCAGCACCTCTAAAAACAAAAATTCATACTTCACAATTTTAAAGAAAATTCATACTCAAATGGAAAAAAGGTTATTTCAGAACACATGTAGCAGAAATGTACCTAGCTCCATTGAATGAGGTAGCTCTTCTATATTCTCACAAACTACATACAAATCTCACTTTGAGACAGCCTTCTCAACCAGTTAAAAATCTCATCTGATTTTTATCAGAACTTCTTTAAATTGCTTCCTTATTGATTTAACATAATATCCTGCCCAACCACGAATTTCACCAAGTTATAACAAGTCAAATCAGATGTGCCAGAGATCTCACTCTTCTAGACAGATCTGAATTATGTTCCTCCATGTAAAAGAAGCCCAGCTGAAAACAAAAACCTTCTGTAAGGATATACAAGTTTATACCTATATAAAAGGCCTTTTTTGTGTTTAAATCCTTCGTGGAATCATTACTCTTTTACCAGATTCCCACAGCGTTGCAATGGGTAGTGATTCACTTTCAACAGAGATGTTTGGAAGAAATTCACTCAAAAATGCCATTGTGTAACACAATTGCCATGTCCTCCTATAAATCATGCAAACATGTCATTAAGCCTTGAAAAGTAGAATAAAGGTTACATAGTCTGGATAGTGAAACTTCTGCTTTCTAAAGCAGTGCTCAACTATGCCCATTTTCAAGAGAAGTCAGTAGACATTACATAAATGTCACTTTTCAAGGTCACTTAGTTATGAAACTGTCAAAAGCCTGGCAAAAATTCAAATATGAAAATGCCAAACAAAAGAAATACCATGATGTTTATCCACAATTGGGAAGGCACATGACTGTGGAAGAGAGTTGCAGTAGGATAACAAACTTCAGATGGGTGTAAGAATGCAGAAAACAGATTCTTCTGCAGGAAAGGGAAGGGAAGGTTTCAACACTTCCTGTTAATCTATAATTACATTAAATTATTGAAAATTTATGAGCATTTAATCTGGGAACATCTTGCTGAGAGAGGAAATACCATAGACCTAATCTAGCTGTACATTCCTGCCACTCCTTCTCTGCACTTTTTGGCCCATATTACTCAGAACATTTGCAGCATGGATTAGGCAAGCCTATCTGCAAACATACTTATTGAAAGTTGTGTACATTTTTTAAAAAGGGGAAATGGGGGCAGGGGAACAATAAAATCCTCTGGCATACTGCTAGCAAAATTACTTTTTTCAAGAACAAAAACTCCAAGGCCTCTTGCAAACCCAGGTCCCCAGGAACACATATTTCATAAAAGTCTAGCTAG
Source organism: Molothrus ater (assembly GCF_012460135.2). Taxonomy (NCBI): domain Eukaryota; kingdom Metazoa; phylum Chordata; class Aves; order Passeriformes; family Icteridae; genus Molothrus; species Molothrus ater. The sequence continues at coordinate 86,512,618 of NC_050479.2, forward strand.
TCTTTATAGGATTATCGTCACACAGAATAGCTCATAAATTCATTAAAAGGGATTTTTACTAATTCCACCAAAAAATGGCAGTGGGATATGCACAGAGATTAGCAAAGAATACCAAGAAAGAAGAAAAAAGTGACACAATGCAGACCTATAAGTCTACAGTTATTTAACAAACAAGGAAGTGAAACAGTTATTTAACAAACAAGGAGGTTGGAAATGGGAAAACAGTTCAAACTGACAAAAGGAAATTTAGTGAAAAAATATGAATCTTTTTTTTAAAACAGGGGAAACATAATGCAGCAGAGCTCTGTGGGAAAACCAGTGAATGGAGAAATTGCAACTATGGCACAAGGCAGAAGATATGTAAAATAACTAAAGAAGAAATTATTGGTTGTGCCTATAAGAAATAGGGTACATAAGAAATTTGATGAATGCACGTGGACAGACTTGAGCTTAACTCTGTACAGCATTCTTATATTCCATTACTAGATTCTTTGAATACTGGTCCAGGGAGTGACCTAACTTTTCTTTAGTGACCAAAGACTGCTTTTCAATATTTTATCTTATCTTCAACATGTCCATCAAAAGAAAGGCAGACCACATTGTCTGGGAGAGAAATGAATGAACTTGCAGACTGAAATGACAAGAACAGGATTAAATATGATGGCCATGAACACACCTTTCAATGTGAATATGAATCCTTATTCCATATGTAGAATTAATCTATTTGAAGAGGCAGAAAAGTATGGTAACTGACCATAAACCATCACTGTATGCACCAAACCCCTTACATCTATTTCCAATAGAGGCAGTGAAAATAGTTATGTCTTCATGCAAGTCAACAGTGGAACACACTGTTCTCTAGTTATTGATAAAAGAAAAGAGAAAGCTCATCAGGTGCAAAGAAGCTCCACTCAGATGGGAGTGATGAATGGGAGCCTATAATTTCAGAAGGGACAAAAATTGCTCAGCTCACTGTACAAAACAATGGCTGGATGGAACAAGACTGTGCTCTGTAAAGACACTGTTTGTCAACGCCAATGACAAAAGGGAGCTGTTTGAACTGAAGGATAATACTGACAATGACTAAATAGATATAAACTAACCCTAAATAAATGCAGGCTAGAATAAAGAGGAAAGCTTCCCATTAGAGAGGAAATATTTACAACTGCTTCCCAACAGAAATGAGCAGCACGATGAACCTGCTTTCAGAGTGGAGCTCAGGAAGCTCCACAATCAGATTACATGATGCAGTAGCCTACCAGAGTACTAAACCAGACCATGTCCACAAAGATTATACATGGTACTAGGTACAGGGCTAAATTAAGGTTTAATCATGATAATGTGACTGACTGCACAAATTTCCATAAAAGTCTTTCAAGACTGTTTTAATGCAAATCATTGTTTCAAAGTAATGTTTTATTCATTGAGAGAATGCCATAAGGTACCAGTACAAAATCAAATTTATGCAAAACATCTTTTCAACAAGCTTCTGTCTGTAGGAAGAAGAACAGTATGAGCGTTAAACCACATCTGCTTCCCATTCTACAAATACAGCAGCAAAACCTGGTAAGTCTTTTTCTAATGCATGTGCATTCACAGTCATCTTCAGGCCCTAAGAAATATGTGTGCTATCATTAACACACAAAGATCCATACAAAGACTGACCACAAATACAAACAAAAATAACTTAAAAAGGGAAACAGTTTCTACAGGCAGACCCAGGTACAATATACAGCTTACTGTTGCACAGACATTGCAAACACAGTTAGGAAGGACACAAATTTTAAGTACCTTTCATAAAATTTCCATTTTTCCAAATATGTAGTTAATTCCACACTAGAAAGTAAGTGCTACAATAAATTTGGATGAAGAGTCAAAAGAGGAAAAAAAAGTGAAGCTGTAAATAAGTTGTAAAAGAACATGGTCATAAAGGAATAATAAACAGGATGCAAAAAGATAAGGAAAAATACTGGGAGTTAGAATAAAGACGCTGGTTTAGGTGAGGAAGGAAACGTGCTATCATAAAAAAGAAGCAAAAATTACCATGTTCAACTTTTGAAAAGGTGATCAGTGTGATTTATCTGTATTAAGAGAAGATTCCTCCTATGTTTGTTTACAGAATGACAGCAAGATTCACCAAGCACAAGAATCTTTTCAAATTTTAAAATGTTCTGGCTCTCTCTGTCAAACAAATTAGGATTTTTCACTGTCTTACGGTTTTTAAAAGTCTCAAACCAACAGAAATAAATGTTACCCTCAAAGAGAAAAGAAGAAAACATTTGCTGTTTAAAAAGTTGACTATACATAAAGCATAAATAGCTCATTTAATATCAGGACTAACAAATGCAACATTCACCACAGTAAGACTTTTCATTATAGTAAGATTTTTGCATGCCACTGTGAAACAGGAGAAAGGTATATATTTTAGAAAATAGCAGCCACTTTCCTAAGTTGCAATAGAGTCAAAGTATCACTTTAAGTAAACACACAAACAAACAATGCTTTGGGGCTGAAAACATCAATTTCATTGTCTGGATATCATGGTGCTCTGCACAGTCAATTCCTGGATCATGTAGCTTTATCTTTTTACATCACTGCAGGAAGAAATTAAAAATAATTATAAAAAACAATGCCTCTCAGATGGCATCATGTAGAACTTGATTCATCCTTCTATCTGCTTTCAGATATAAGGAATTCTATTTCATGGTTTTGTTTCTGGAATCACCTCACGCAGTTCTGGTGCAAACTACAGCTCATTATTAGAGAGTTTACCAAGTTTCAAGAAACTGCAAAGCAATGCAATTCAGCCACCTTTGAGAGCATAACCATCTACCATTAGGTATGCTCTCTGCTCAGAAGAGCCAACTACCCAGAATCACCTGGTTTGGCCACTAACTTCAACCTCGCGCTGTTCTTGCTCACGGCTTATCACCAGGAGGGCAGAGCAGCAATTAGATTTTCACTTCCACCAGCCAGTTTTAATATATTCCACTTCAAAGTCTACAATAACTGCACTTCAGAGTGTCAGGAAATGAAAACTCCTGTTTCCATTTGATATTTCAGAAGGACCTCAAGGGGAGAAAACCAAGTCATCCCAACAGGAATTTTGCCAATTTATAATTACTGGACTCCCTCCTTGCTAATGTGCATGAAGGATCAATATAAACATCCTGTCACTTACTGAAATACAACACACTGTTACTGCAGGCTGGAACACAGGACCAATGCCAACTTAAAAATAAAAATCATAAAATAAATTTTAAAAAATGGGAGCTTGGGGTATTTGTTTTAAGCTACGAGATCCATTTCTTACACTGTATAATTTTCCTTTCCAAATACTAAACTAGCCTTGATTTTGTTTACTGGGACATTAATTGAAGTTACTTGAACTTCAGCAATTCAGTTGCAACTTGCACTGGCCACCACTTTTCTAAAAACAAAATGGGAAAAATACTGAAGGAAACAAATACTGAAGGAACTAATGAACTGGATAAGCTGTGTATGAAAGCTTCCTGAGGAACTATAAAAATGAGCACACATAAATAACAACACAAATCAATGGATCTTTCCTGAGACTACTAGGTCTTCCTCGGTGTTTAAAATAATATCAGAACTCTATGGAGCAAGTTCACATAGATCATAAGAATCATAAAATTAAAAGACAGATAAAACAGCACAGAAAAATGTAATGAAGTGCATTACAAAGGAATGCTGCATTAATCTAGCTCTGTATAGAAACTGTCATACTATTATGAGAAAAACTGTAAGGCACTAATGAGAGGGAGGGAGTAGATACAACAACTAGGAGTACTACACAGGAAAAGGAAGACCTGAAAAGGGAAAGAACAGCTGCCTATATCTCAGCCAGACAGAAGCTAGAAGAAAGCAATGTGGAATCCAAAAGGTTTACATGGGGGAAGGACTGAAAAGAAATATTATTTGCATTACTAAAGAAGAGAATTCTGATGAGTACTAACAGGTTGAACCAAGGAAAAGGGAAGTTTCAGTAGGACATCTAGAAATCTAGCATCTGGCAGCAGCAACATTTCCCAAAAGAAACCATGAATCCTGGAAGAGTTTCAAACAGAATGGATAACACGCTGCAAGACACATGAAGGAAACAATGCACCGTGGGTGAAGAGAGGTGGCAAACAAGGTAGGAACGCAGGCTCCTTCCCAAGGCCAGCACCAGCTCAGATGCATACCACTGGAGTGAGCACACCACGTTCCAGTCACACGTGTCTCAGCCCCAGCAGCAGCAGAGCTGCTTCCAGTAAGTCCAAGTGCTGGGACAAGGCCAAAAAAACTGAAGGCAACATTGCTGCTGCAGAGCTGGTGGCCAGCTGGAAGGTTTAAGTGTTTGAAGTCGGAATGCAGGGCAGCACTTCTAGACCTTGTAGGCTGCTTCTCCCTTGCTGGGCCTCCATTTCTCCAGGACAGCACAGCACAGATATGCAAGCCGATAGAGGTAAACCATTTCAGTGATAGATTGGATTAGGGAGGGGTAAAGAGGCAATTTTAGGGAAAAAAATAATTATTAACAACACAATTTGATTTTTCTTTCCAGTGCGCATTTACAAGTGGTTCCAACATGCTGTGTCAAGTGATACATTCCAATTTATGGTTTCACACACTTTATATCCCAGCTGCAGAATTCATTCCCTTGACATTCATCATACGAGTCCAGCTAATATTTTTAGATGGTTTTAGTATGATTACAGTATTTCATGTTGCACTTGTGTTCTTCAAAACAATCAAAAAGTATTTAGAAGAGAAAGCTCTCGACACTGCTGACTAACAAACCACACACAAAGTAAGCTCAGTTCCAACCTGTAAAGTGTGGGTGTATTTTCTTATGCACAAGCCTCTTTGGAATGCACATCCTACAAAAGCCCTTATTATAAACTGCTTCTGAATTGCCCTAGGTTACAATTAAGCTATCCTTTTCCTTACCCTCATCTCTGCAAACTGCTTTGCTACTGTATAGTAAAGGCATTCGAAAACTACAACCTAACAAGACTATACTAACACTGACTTTGCTTCTTATGTAAATTTTACTAAAAATAAATGAGAGAAAGCTAATACTTAAATTCGTATTTTAAAGCTCCACTTATTTCTTCATAAGAAACCAATACCCTTGAAGATACCCTTGCAATCCCAGAAATAGAACAGTTGTGTTTATAGTAGTGCAAGTTTAGACAGTGAAACATTGCGGGGGCAAAGAAATTTTTACTCTTTCCCTTCAAATCCAAAAGACATTGGTCACCTATTTAGTCTCTTTTACTGGAGGGTCTAAGCACCCCAGTCCTCCGTCTCAATATCCCTGCAAGACAGGCTGGATAAAGCTGCCTGAGCCACAAAGAAACCTGCCTAAAACTGAAGCCAGGACCTTCAAACACTAAAGTGTTCCTCTAGGCACTTGACCATCCTTAGCCACCACAATAAAGATGAATGAGTTCACCACACCACTTCTCGTAAGTAAAGCTTCAAAGTAGAAAATGCAGTCACAGTAAGAGCTGGGTACTTTCCAGAAACAATATTTTTGTTACCAATTGTCATGTTTAGCACAATGAACTTCTCCTCCTGGAATTTTTAAAGGCTATCACAAGTGAAGAAGAAGTGCCTAAAGCCCCAGAACTTGCACTGATTTTTTTTTTTGTTTTGAGGAAGGGTGACTTCTGATTTTTTCTGAGGGATCTGTCTCAAAACTTTTCATGACTGAAGTCTGAGATCAGCATGAACTGCTCTTCCTCAGAAGAACATTAGAAGGGCAGATTAAAATGTGGAGGGCCAGCTGTGAAGTTTAATAGATTATTATGAAAGCAATTGCAATGAAAATATTCTGAAGTGATAGGCCAGAATAAGGATAGCTACAACACCTAAATTAAAAAGCCAAGTACTCTCTTCTCTTTTGAAGCCTATGTTATTGTAGTTGTATGTTTATCACACCAATGCCTGTCACAAGCACAGGGCATTGTGGAACATGAATAAATGGTTTTTGCATTTTGAATGGACCATTATCTGAAAAATAACAGTATTTAGAAATGTAATAATAAAGATGCAAGAATCTATTCATGACCATTTTTTTGAGACTTCAGGAAGCAGCTTGGACAAATATGATAGTACACATCTTCTTTACAGGACATTTTATTCTTAATCCAAGAAATTCACAATTAATCAGACTGCAAGGAATAAACTTGCATTACAGCCAGCTGCTATGCCATCCTGTCATATTTTAATATTGCTTTCCTAGGGTATGAGAAACCACATGGAAAAGAAAGCATAATTTCTCCAATAAACATGAATCTAAGATGATAGCAAGCACACCAATTACTTTGAAGTACACCTGGAAGGATTTTGAAAGCAAATTTAAAGTAAAAACAGTTGACATAGGCAGATCATTTGAAATACCAATCTAGAAAGCTCGCTAAAAGCAAGTGCTTACATCTGGAAAATGCAATCAAAGAAAGTCTAAAGAGATTAGGCTGAGATGATGTAAAGTTAGAATATTACATGCAATAAGCTTGTTGCTGAAGGGCAGATTTGCTTCTTTTATATCCTTTACTGGAAAACAAAATAAAACCCATTTTAAATGTTATTTTAAGGCAGGTTGATGATGTCAGACTGGGAGGAAGTAAATGACATGGAGATTACTGTTCAGCCCCTGCTAAAACTAAGCAGTGACCAATATATTACACTGATCATCCATGTCATTTTCATCATTAGCTCCTTCCAGCCATTCTTCTCCTACGGTGGCATCAGCATCCTGGCTTCCTCTTCAGTGTCTGCACAAACTCCTTTGAGTCGAAGGGTCTGTCCAGAGGAGAAAGCACAGATTTTAGAGCTGACAGCTTTGATTTACCAAGTACATCCAACCCAGCATCTTTCAGTCCTCACTACACTGGAAAAACTAACTTGAGACACGGAAGCTGTGGGTATCAGCCCAGAGGCTCTGGTAGGACTGTCCCAGGCACTATGCAGTGACAGAGGAGAGCTGAGCCTTAGGGGAGTCCAACATGCTCACTGGATGGTGAGCAGCAGAGAATAATGTGCACCAGTGCTTCTGTCTAGGTATTTGCAGCTTTAGCTTGGGTAGTCCATCTTCAAAATCCAAATCCTCTAACCTTCTCTTTCTTCCCTTTCTTACTATCAATACAGATTTCCCCTGGGTGTCCAGAACAATTAAAGCCTCTTCTACCAATGACTCATGCCATTCTTTTGCCCTATTTGGATGGCAGGAAATTAAAAGTTACTACAATACTACATAAAAAATAATACTACATAACTGTAGGAGAGCACATGAGGATAATGAAACTGGTCAGCAACCACAGCCTGATTCAGACACACTGAAGCCACTCAAATACTGATTGGTGACATTCACCCTCTTATCATCAGTAGTAATAAAAGATTCCTTCTGCAAATAACCATATTTTTTCTTTTCTTTTTTTTTTGCAGGGCCGCCTTAAATGAAAAACGCTAAAGCTAACTGAAACATGTGATGACAGGCAACTGATCACAGAAATGACCTGGAATCATCATCTTCAATCCTAAATATCTAACTTTATCTCTTTTACATAGGTACTTCATTTCTCCAAAGTCTTCATAACCTTTTCCAGTTAATATAACAACCTCCAGCAAAAACTTTCAACAGTATCCAATTAATTCAATAATGCAAGAATCAAAGGTCGTCACTCCTAGTCTACAACTAACTCTAACTGTTCTTTAGTCACTGTTCAATTGTCATTTCAAGACAACCTTCTTGTTCATGCTTGAAAAATGAAAAGAAAAATATTATCAATCATCTATCATCCACAAATCTTGGCAAAAGCTATTCATCTGGAGGGAAAATGAAGCTTTTCCACAGAGACAGTAAGATCAAAGCCCATATCTTAAGTATCTCACAGTCTAAACCAAATAAAGAAAGAGATATAAAATACACAGAAGGTTCAAACTTTAAACACTATCTTTTTGTTATAAATATAAATTAATATAGTACCTACACAATAATAGTTCATAAGGTGGGTGGCAGGAATTTGGGCAGAAATCTGTTTTACTGAATAAGATACAAAATAGTTGAAACCCATATACAAATTAACTGTGTTCCCAACACAAATGTGGCCCAAAGGCTGGCAGAGGAAATCTTCCAGAGGAAACGCCTGAGACAATTGTAGAAAAAAAAATAATACAAAAGTCAAGTGGAAATCAGCATGGAAGAGCTTGGAAGGAAATGCATTTAAGAAACGGAACTAACTTTACAGTATTTCTCTGCAGCCCAGAATAGAGGGGAAAAAAAGGACATGAAACATTAAATTGGGATAGATTCAACAGTTTCAGCATTTCAGTACGGCACTAACCTTATGCACTGTGCAGAAGAATGTATCTGAGGAGCCTTGCAGGATTATAAAACTTGGGCCTTGAAAGATTTAACAGCCACCAAAACTCTGAGTGAAAAGCAACTGTGGTATCACAGATCACAAAGGCATAGCAGTTTGTTTAAGTGAATGAAAACAACATCTGCTGTATGATTTCACTGCCACAGTGCATATCTCTGCTGCTTTCCAAGGCACTGACACAAATCAATTGAACTGATTCTTAGAGAGACACTGCTCACCAGTAGCACAAACCAGCAATGATCCTCTGGTTTTTGCTCTGCTACATCAAAAGAAAGCCCTGAACTTCTACACTGCTACTGCTAGCAGCAGCTTATGGAGATAGCATTAAACTGGTATGAACAGAAGTGCATTGCCAACATTTTTTCTACTAAATTGAAAAAATAAAGCAAAAAGTTTTCTTTCTCTGATTTTCCAGGCAGTTTACACTGGGTTCAGCACATTGTGTATAGTTTATTCTTTCTGCTTATACAGCTTATTTTCACAACTGTGAAAAAGACTTGGAAAAAAAGAAAAGACATCCATTTTCATTCATGAACATAATATCACCTGGAGCAACTCTGAGTTTATATATTTGTGAGTTTTTTCTTAAGTCTGTAAGATTCAAAATCTAAAAAAATAAATAACGTCTGTATCCCGTGTAAGGACTGCAGGAATATCAGTAGAAATACACCCTGCGCCTGCGTGCAATAACCCCCAGAGCAGCTTGGCTGCTGCAATCTGGGGTCAGCACCAGACCTGGAAATCTCTGGCAGGAGAGCAGCACTACAAACTCCCTCCAAGAACAATCCAATCTGTAACGAGACTCACACAAACATTAAAAGGTTTGCTTTGCAAGAAAAGGTAAGTACTTGTAGAAGAAAAATACACCCATTTTACCTAGAAGTAATGTAAACTCCTCTCTGTGACAACAAATTCAGTTCCTCAGTTCTGCTGGTCATTTTTGCTTCCTGTTGCAGATGACCCATTTGATTTCAGAGCAAGCCAGATCTGCAAAGTCTTTTTCTCAAAGACATACAAGTAATTTTTCATTTTTCCCTGGGTTTCCTCAATGAAGCTTAAAATCCCCATTTGAAGGGATCACAATAGCATGCTTTCCAGTCAGGAAGCAGGTCTTTGATTGAACAAACAAATAGTGTTGACCAGGCAGGATGAAGAAAGAGATGACATTTGTTCATCAGGTTAACACAGAAATACCTCTGTCCCAAGACTGAAAGTGTCCAGACTAATTTTCATGCTCAGTGCTCTAAAGGACTTCTTTGAGCTAATACTGTATCTGTTTCCCAGGTGCTGATTCTTGTTCAAATGAAAATCCTTATCCAACATGAACTAGCAATAACTAAAAATCTAGCCTACAGAGCAGTGGCATCATGAGCTTACTGCAAATAATGAGCTCATTAAAGCATTGTATAAACCAAGAGCTTCTAGGGCCATGTCTTATGACTATTAAGTTGATACCTTGAAATCCTATGAGTTGGAATACATATAAAATTCATACTAAATTCATGCAAAACATGAAGATGTTCAGGTCACCCCTAACACCACATCTTTTCCTAATTCTGCTTGTCTGCTTTCCTGCCTGAAGAAGTCTAAATCTTGCCTTCCCAAATATAAAAGTCAAGTCTCAAACTAACATCCTGAACCTTGCCCAGCTTAATCAGGCCACACTCTTGTTCCCTTCTCCAGTTCCTCTGTTTAGAGAGGAAAATTGCAGTATTACCTGGACTTGGCTAAGGGAACATATATTCCTATTCATAAAGCCAGCCAGAGATTCTTGAAGAGACACACACACGCTGCACATACCATTTCAGGGTCACTCCAAGGACACAGCATTCAGAAAACATGTCCAAAGGAATCAAGGAACGATGTAAACCCAAATATAAGAAACTAAAGCCCCAGGACACAGCTGGGAAATAGACACGCTGTTGGACACTAATCTCAAATTTGAAATAAAGTTTGGAATTTCCTTCAGGAAAGTCCAGGGCAGGTTGAGTCACCAGTTGGTGGAGAGGCAAAGAACTGAAGAGGAATCTTGTAAGGCTGAGGAAGGGACACAAAGGGTGCAATCTCTCCACCAAGACTGACAGAAAGAACAACTTCTGCCTCCCGAACTCCAGACACACTGAAGTACGTACTTTGCCAGAGGATGATGGACCTGACTGTAAAGGAGATAATAATCTGGAGATGCTGACTGCAGTAATCATTTAGAAATATCAGTTTTTTCAGTGACTGGTCACAGTGCACATGCAGCATATTTCTTCAAGGAAATTAATTTTTAGGAACGGAAAAAAAATATCATGGTTAGACACTTCATTTTTTTGAGCTAGCACAAAAACTTCGAAAATTTATAATTGCATTTTCAAGTACAAAGAAGGATCTGCGCCTGAAACCTTAAATCTAAACAGTACCCAGCAAAACCACTGAGCCTCTACGCTGAGCTTGCCTATATGGGCATATTCAGATCAATTAATGGTAAATGATTGACACTAAAGCAGTGTTGCTCTGGGCTTTTTTTACTGCAACGTTCTCTAGAATTTCTCTCTTCCTCACACATTCTTTTGCTCTTTGTAGTACTTCCACAAAGACAGAATAACCAAGCACCTTTAATTCATGCAGCAGCTCAGCTTCTCTGCTAATGGACGGAAGAAGGAGAGTAATTAATGAGGCAGGTACAAAGAGCCTCCCAGCTAGAAGGCAATCTAAGGTAGGTAGCTCTGCCCTGATAACCACTGCAAATGGGTTCTCTTCTAGCATTATAATGTCCTTTTTAGACACACATTTTGAATTAAAAGAACTTTTTGCATTTTATAACCTTTCATGAGCCACAAACCTTTCCATGATCCTCTTGAGGTAGTCAGAGAAACAGCCAAGTGTGTGAGCACTCACACAAGTTGCAAGACAAAACAACCATACATTGCTGAGCTGTTGGGATTGGAGACAATTCCCAGACTTCCTGTGAACATTTTTGCATCGATAATTAAATCTTTCCTCTTTAAAGGAAAAAAAAAAAATCTTTCCCACTTATCTGTGAAAGGCACCAGCAAATATAGAAAATGCATTACATAAATAGCAGTTTCACACACACAAGACACAGCAAATCCCAGACTTTTTGTCTTTCAATTATGACAAGTTTTTAATCTGTGATTAAAAGCTCATTAAAAGTAACTTTAAAGTCAGCAGTGTTCCTTTACAATCATTTATTTTACATTAATCTTCCTATTTCTAGCTACAAATATATATTCTGCAAATTCATATCATGCAGTTCATAAACCTGTCTGCCTCAGTTTGCACATACGAAAAATTAAAATGTAGAAATGTCATTGCTCTGTTACCATTTGGAGTGGCAGATGTCCAACTGCCAGCTGTACAAGTACTGAATATGAAGCACTAATTATAGAGTAATCAAATGCTTTGTTAAACCATATTTAAGAATTTTATTGTCACTTAATAGCTACACACATTAGTAGATAAACATACATGTGGTCCATTAGCACAGCATCTGACAGGCTTTAAGCGTATCCATAACATGATGGATAAATAAGAACTGATGACTGGGGAAATCAGCTTTCCAAGAGCCTTTGACCCCATCTTTCAACAAAGACTGGTGGGAAAACTGAAAATTAAGCTGTCATGAGATCAAAGGTAGAGTTGCATCATGATGAAAGATAAAAAGCAAGGAAGAATTAAAAATAACATATAAATCATTAGTGATGTCAAAATGCATCAAAGCTGTGTGACAAGACTATCTTTAGGCTTAAGCCAAGAATGTACTTTTACAGCCTAGGAAAGGAAATAAGGTAATACAACAGTATTTGCTACTGATTCAAAACCAAATAGAAAGAAATAAAGAAGTGACAGCAGAGACCATCTGGCTTATGATTTTGGTTCTGCTATTTTGTTTTTTGGAGAAAAAAATAAATAATCTTTCAACTTCTTTTTGTCCGCAGCACAAAAAGCAAGCTAGAAGTGTTCATCCCAAAACACACTGCACAGCTGAGCACTGTTCTGCACACTCCACTTGACTTTACACTCACCATCAATTATTTTAATGCTTCCTTTACCTTTTTGCTTGCAGTGCCTCCTCAGTTCAGGGAGCTCCCTCAAGAAGCCAAATAAATTTCCAGAGGAAAGTTGTGATGTGGTTTCCTCCAATGAGATCATTAAATTTATACACTCAAATCCCTTTCAGTCTTAAAGTCTATAGGTCTGTGACACTGTCTTCTGTTAAAGCACTCTTTAGAACTCATCTGCGTCATGTCATCTTTAAATCGCTCCATCTCAGCCAGCCAGTTGGGCTCATCACACCCAATTAAACTTGATGATGTTTCCTTCATCTGCCACTTTATCACTGAAAGAACAGGAAGAGTTCTTGAAGGCAGACAGTTGGCTTTATTTTAGTTTTCTAACTCTCACTTGGAGAGTACCTAGCCCAACAGTCTCTGGCTGCTTTCCAAAGCCTCTGGCAAAAAAGGCCAAATGCAACAGGATACCCACGAGGAACAAGTGACAATCCATACATGGCAGTACAAATTCAACATTAATGACTTTATTTTAAGTAAATTTTGCAAGTTTTTATGTTTTAAAATAATGAGCCCCATAGAAAATAGAGATCTGTGCATCTTTGGCAGCTGTATTCTCTGAGCGATGCCTAAAAGGAAACACAATGTCGAGAATGCTGGGACAGCACTCTATGCCATCCAAGATGTGAGATCAAGAGATATCTCACACTTAAGAACACAAGTCACCATAATCTTGTCTCAATCTCTTGTCTGAGGCAAAAATCAGAAGCTTGAAGGAAGCGGAACAAAAATAGCTAGAAACATGGGCAGATTCTCATGACATGGGTGTGTTTTTTTCCTAAATAAGAGTCCCATAAGGAAATCCCAGTTACAAGAAGTCACTTACCAGATCTCTAATGAAAACAAAAACTAATGGATTTAACTCTGGTAATGATAATAATAAAAAAATTCTTATACAAAGATATCAGAACATACTTGGACAAGACCAGAAGCCAAGAAAGAAACAATTTCACTAATTCCTTGAGAAGCCCGAAGCAATGTTCTAGATGCTTGCTGCTGTAAATGCCAGCATAAGGATATCTCTAAACCTGTCATGTTGTAGATGATGCATATTACTCATGGACAATGATAGCTCAAAGCAACATAACTGGAAACATGACTCAAGTTTGATCCAAACTGGAACACAGCATTCTGTTGTTAACTACAACAAATTCGCCCCCATGATTCTCCTGACTGAGAATTATAAGCCCTCATGTACCACACAGGGCTCCTTTGAATCTAAAATATTTGCTTGAATTGGTACTACTCTACATGCTTTCAGCAAAGGGAGTATGTGAAGATTAGTTATATTCACTCAGCATATTCTATAAGAGAAGCTCTTCTTACAGGGATGACTGAATCCAAGAATGGTAAGGCTCCTGTGATAGACATTCATGTCAAAACAGACCTCCAAAACTCAATGCTACGTGGGCTAAACTGGTCTGAAACATCCAGCCCTGCTAAAATAAGGAGTAAGCTGTAGCATTTGAGTGATAAGTGCTAAAACCCAGAACTTATATTTGCCCTCTTTCTATTTGCTTGTGTGGGAGGATGGTGGCTTTATCCTTTACTATTTTTTCGTAAGCAAGTGTACAAAAGTTTGGATAATTCAGCTTTTAAGAACTGAGACCTGGAAAGGTTTAAAGAAGGGAAAAAAAACCCAGATCTACTACTTGCTCTCCAGCACACAGGAGGCAATCAATGAGAAACCCTGAAAAAGGAATTACTACACCATACAATAGGTTCGATCAGTGGGGGATATAAGACTCATTTTAAGGCTTAACAGACTTAAGCTTGCAAAACAATTCTTTTTAACTGGTTTTCCATTTCAATTGGTTTAATATTCTACAGATGGATGTAGAGCAGTTAGTCATCCACCTCCACAGGGGAGAAAAACTGACTAGGTGCAGACTCAGAAAGGCAAGAAAAAGCATTTCTCATTATTAAAAAAATGAACTTTTGAATACATGCCACCATATTTGGGACACATCAAGGGAATTCAAGTATGAAGTGCTACACCATCACCTTTCCTCACTGCCACATCTCTCACTACATACAATTGATAAGCTGCTACCATTTACACTAGTTCTATAAGGAGTAAAGAGCAAGGAACTGCATGTGGGCTTTTGGAACACAATGTAGCAATTCTGTACTAAAAGTAGCATGTCAAAACCAAATTGCTAAATGGCACAAAAATGTAATTTGTACAAGCTTTCTGTTTGGTTCTTTAGCCTGCAATCTATTTGGTTTGGACCTGCCAGTATTCTTCAATCTTTGGGCCTCCGAAGTTTCTTATAAATTATTAACCACCATTAACAACCAACTTATAACAAATATTAATGCAAAAATTTTTACAATCAGCTGTACCTGAGTGGTACCAAGTCAGAAATGGATTTTCACTCTTCTGTAAGGTAAAACTTCAAATAATATCCCCAGAACACTTATTGCCTCAGACCCTCAAAGCACTGTTAGAGAACTACTGCTGAAGAAAATCTAACCCATCTTGGCATCTGGACTGAAATTAGCTGCTGTTAAGCTAACCCTACACCACAGCAGGCTTACTTACTGTTTTGCATTTTAAACTTAGATCATTTAAATGCTTTACATTACAGCATACCCCTTATATACAGTTTTCTTCAGTGCAACTGACAGACCAACAAACTGTCGTCCCAAACACCAAAGCCGTAAGGAGGGACCAGCCCTAGTATAGCTACTCTCTTTTTCTTCAGAACACAAGCCTTTCTGCCTCCCATTACTCTCATCCTCATCTTCCTTCTCCTGAATAATCCAAAAGGAGACAAAAAGTATCAGTTAACAAGGTCAACAATGCAGGAATTATTTTAAAAATTTACATGCTAGTCAAATTCATTTTTACATTAGTGAAGAAACAGAACTTCCTCTTCCCTATGAGAATTATCTCACAAATTATGCTTGACAAAAAGGAAAACACATATATACATACTCTGCAAAAGTCTCATTCTATTTAGACTTCTAAGTTTGTCCCTTTTTAAGAGTATTTAATTTTGTTTCCTTTTCAGCCAGCCTGCCTCAGCCATAAATCTACACACTAACTTCCTTTTTCCTCTGAGCTTCTAAGCTGCTTATGCTGCTGTTGTTCATTTCAGATCCTGTTCTTCCTATTCCTACACTCTGAACACTCTTTCACAATTATTCATTTTGGATCCTCACCCATGTCAGTGCTTGCAACCAGGAGTCACAGCTGGGCATGGAAACCCAGAACCTTCCATCTTCTGCATGCCAAGCTCTTCCAAACCACTGCTGAAGAATCCCAGCTATGTGAAAGGCCTCTGCAGATTGCCCACTTCAAGCACTTCAGGGTAGGTGAGCCTGGTCACTTGAGCACCCAGGGCCCTAACACTTCAAAGGCAGCTACCTACCTTATGCGTGTGAAAGTTTTTCGCAGTACAGGGCGTATGCCAGGCAGAAGCACATAATTACAACTACTACACCCTTTAAAGTTGCTGCCCAGGACACAAAAATACTTAGTTGTTCAACAAAACCTCAGTGACATAGGGCTTAATCTTTTATCACCTGCAAGACACTCCTTTCTCAAGCACCTGATGGATGACCCTGTAGTTGAAGCCCCTTCTTTTTTTCCCTAAAACATGCTAAATCCTGAGTGTTTCTGAATAACAGAGTTTCGAGGTCAAACCAATGGCCTGCTCTCTTCCCAGTGCTCTGAGCTATCCTAAAAGATAATCACTTGAAACAGAGCGACCTTTCAAGCCTCGCTTAACTCCCACCACCTGGGAGCAGAGCCACCTGATTGACGATGGTCATCAGGAGGCACCAAAGACCAGCTGGGGGAAGGTGTCATCCCTGGATGAAGCCGTATCTTGCATAGGAAGATACCTTTTCTCTCCCTGAGCAGTTTCACTTGGTTTGACAGTCCAGGCTGTGCAGATGGTTCCACCTCAAGGGGAGCAGAGCAGCAGACCCGTGTGGCTTCACGGCGTGGCACGCCAAGCACGACTCCAGCGAGAGTCCCTCCCTCTCTTCACCCGTGCCTGCGGTGCCACACAGCCAGCCCAGCTCCCGTGACACCCCCAGGACACCGCTCACGGGCCACCCCATCCCAGCCACCGCCGCAGGCCCCCGGCACCCCCGCTCCAGCCCTGCCATCCCTACGGACACAGGCCGAAAGGACACGCTTGGGATGGGGGCCCAAACGACACGCTGGGGAGAGAGGGGCTACACCAGCCCGTGCTTCCGACACGGATTTGTGGGGGAAGGCGGTAAAAAACACCCATTTCCACCCACCGGGGTTGGCTGAGGGGCAGCGGCACCGTCACCCCGCAGAAAAGAGGGGCCAAGGAGGAGGAGGGATTCCCCCGCCGCGGGGAGAGAGCACGAAGAGCTGCGGAGAGGGAGAAGGAGGCGGCGGTGGGACGGGGCCCCCGGGGCCGGGGCAGGACCCGGGGCCGGAGCGGCCACTCACAGAACTCGGCGATATAGTAGGAGACGGCGTAGTTCTCCTCGCACCACTCCAGGGTGGAGGTCGGCGGACCCCAGTAACCCTCCCGGTCAGCGGCCGGAGCCATCGCGGCGCCCGCTCCAGGCTAGAGCGGAGCCAGGGCACGGGGGCAGCGGAGGGAGAAGGGCGCCGGGCCCGGAGCGCGGCGGCGGCGGCGGGAGAGCGGGCGGGGCCGGCGCTGGGCCCGCCCGCTGGGCGGAGCCGCGGTCACCATGGGGACGTGCTGCGGCCTGTCGGACGGAGCAAACCGGGGCGGAGAAATGCATTGTGGTGGAGAGTGAGGATGTGGGGAGAGTCTGTGGGGAAACACCGGTGTGGGGCGTGTTTGCTTCTCAGGGAACCCGCGCGATGCCCCTGTGAGGATGAGGCGGGACGTGCAGCATCACGGCGCTCTCCTCACCCACTTTTCAAGCCGCGGGCAGTGAAGAGGTTTCTTCTCTCAGCTTTCCACTCCGGTTTTCCTTATAGATTTTGTGGAGGGTTTGTAAGGCGAGCGGGGCAGCGTGCTGCCTTCATGATGTTGAGACACAGCTTCACAGCATCGTAGAATGATTTGGGTTGGAGGGGATCTTAAGGACCATCCAGTTCCAATCCCCTGCCATGGGCAGGGTCACCTTCCACTAGACCAGGCTGCTCAAAGCCCCATCCAACCTGGCCTTGAACACTCCCAGGGATGGGGCACCCAAAGATCCGCCAGGCAACCTGTGCCAGTGTCTCACCACTTTCACATTGAAGAATTTCTTCCTGAAAGCAATGAAGAGGCAAGTGTTCCTCATACTCGTGGGCTGGGAGAAGGAAGGAGTATTTTTATAGCACTGCCTACTAAATGCGGGTTTTCCTCTCCTCTGATGCCTTATTTAGTTTCCTCAGTGCTTACTACGCGTACTATACTTACACCCATAATATGCAAACTGCTTCTCAAGCAGAGTTGGTATCCAGAGGCAAGTACAATCTAAAAATGGAAAGACTTGAGACATAAGGGAAAAGAATAAAGTGTACCAGTAAAGGTCTGATAATGCTGTGTGTGTTTTCTGTTTCAGAAGGCGATCCAAAGACTTGAGGAGAAGCTTCGGGCAACCTTGGGGGCTGTAAACAGTGCTTACACCCTGCTGGCCAGCAGAATTTATTATACCTGTGTGTAAACACACAGACTTCTTTTCCCACATCTTATTTCTTCTCACCTTTCTTTCTGTAGGCTAAGAAATGCCAGTCTAAACACAGACCTTTCCTACTGTAAATGCATGGCAGAGTGTATACTCTATCTTGGAGACCATCTTGCCTTCTGAAGTTCAGTTTGTGTATAATTGCTTCTAGCATCAAGAGATGTAGTTAACATATATCACTGCTTTTCATCATGCTATAAAGCACTAAAATAAAATTTATTTTAGTGATGGCAATGACAATACACTTAAATTGTCAAAATCCCTGTGGATTTTTATATATCATCAAATTCCCTGTGGATTTTTATATGCAGACCTGCTCTTCCTATATTTTTCAGACCTATGTTACTTCCATAGATTTAGACTTTCAAGATTGGGGTCTGGAAGAGTACCAGACTGATCAAGATGCATAAAACTGGCTGTAAACAATGAGGAAGATTCTGACCTGCTTGATGCACTTTAGGTTTTCAGACTTTTGAAGGTTCAGTTAAAAGTTCTTGACAGAAAAACAATTAAAAATTTGAAATTGCAGTTGCTCAGAAACTAATGAGAGATTTATGAAATATTTTAAATATTAACTAATAGTTAAATATAAAAAATATTAAAATAAATAAATATAAAAAAATTAAAATAAATATAAAAATATTAAAAAATAGATATTTACTCACCAGGAGCAATAATGGCAAAAATGTGGAAAAATTGTAGGCAATTTTTATAACACTGAATTACAGTTGGCTTTAAATAAATAATTAAAAATTTTGGTGTTTGTTTCTTTTCTCATCACATGCATGCTGGCCATGAGAAGATTTGCCACCACGCTAGAAAAAGAAGTCAGACATGAAGCTAGCTTTAAAACTGGGCAAGATAAATTAATGAAGGGGTTTATGTGGTAGCTATCAATAATGTGGGTTGTCATCCATTCTGATTTCCTCAGAAACACAAGGAAAATTCAGAGCTAGGCCTTGATTTCAATCACTAGGGAATTTTTATTTATTTGGCACTTTTCTGGAGTATTCTCCATCGCAAAATGCATTTACTTCTGACTTGTTCTGTGGCTTGGTTCTCTGCTTTTGAACTCTGACAAAACTTTCAGTCACTGCATTCAGAAGGATAGTATTGAAGAGGCAGCCCCAAACTATTATAATAGATGCTTTTTTTTCCCCTGAATATATTTTGTAAAGGTAAACTTGACTTCCACAAAACAACTTTGACTACTTCAGCTTTTACAAGAATACATATTAAAATCAGAACTTTTCCTCTGTAACCTTGAGCTATGCCTTGTTCTGTCCATTACTGCACTGGATATAATGTGACAGCCTGAAGTTCTTTGCATCTAAATGTGGTCTGTCTGATTAAAGGACCGAACCTACCCCTGTCCAGGCATTGGGTTTCCTTTGTCTGATGTGTACAACCTATGGAGGGAATGTCTTGTTTCTGAAATAGCAAGAACCAAACAGAGCTACTGAAATGCTTTTTTTCCAGTATTACTAACAATGTGCTTGATATGTCGATGAAGTAGTTTCCCGTGGCCTCAGGTTGCCTGTGGCAAAGGATCCTCTTTCCATACAGTTTAATGTTGCCCTGAAACCTTATGTCTTAACTGATCAGTGGGTAATTGAATCATGTCAGTTTACACCACTAGGGGGATACGTCCTGTCACTTCAGGATGCAATAGTATTTTGCTTGCCAATGGGAAAGGACTGCTGCTCAAGAATGGCACGTGTTCAGCTCCTTGTGATCAGGTAAACTCAGGGAATGATGCCTGAGGAACTCTTTATCTCTCTCTGCTCTGTGCAAATGCTTTACCATGGCTTGTGCTGCTGGTTGTTTTATTTCTGCATCAAATGAGACCTAATAAGCAGATTGTTTAGAACTCCTTATGAAGACATATGTCGGGGAAGACTGTACTTATTCCCTCTCATCAGTGTATGTGTGCAAAGGGGAAAATAAAATTGATATAAAATCTTGAAGATGTTTTCACTGCCTGGTTCTCATGATGTTAAAATAAAGATATCAGTCACAAAAATAAAACTGAATTTTGTCCTACATACTGCCTGCTCAAATTTTACAGATCATTATCCCAGAATGGTTTGGGCTGGAAGGGATCTTAAGTATCCTCTAGTTTCAACCCCCCCCACCTCCACCATAGGCAAAGACACCTTCTAAAAGACCAAGTTGCCAAAGCCTTGAACAATTCCAGGGATAGACATCCACAGTTTAATTGGACAACCTGTACCAGTGCCTCACCATGCTCACATAAAAGAAAGTCTTCCTAGTATCTAATTTGAGTCTGCCTTCTGTCAGTTCAAAACCATTTTGCCTTGTCCTAAGACTCCATGCCCTTGTCAAAAGTCCCTCTCCAGCTCTCTTGGAGCCCCTCTAGGTAGTGGAAGGAGCAATAAAGTCTCCCTGGAGCCTTCACCAAGCTGAACACAGAAGAGATGCTCCAGCCCTCTAAGCATCTTATGAACTTGTCCCTCTTCTAAGGCCTTTTTTTTAATTAGGTCATAGCATTTACATTATCTTAGGTGTGGAATCCTGAGTCACGACTCTCAGCTCTAAAGTCTTACTTTCCATGATAAAGTTGGTTTCTAAATACTGCATTATTGGCAGCTTTCTGAATTGCCTAGTCTATACTGGTTACAGGAAAAGGGCATCAACACCTCTAGATTCTGCAAGCCCAGTCTGGTGTAACATGTAATTTATCCCATTGATTTATATGCAAATATCACGAGTAACGTGCTAAAAATAGGATTATAAGAGGTTGAATCAGAGTCTTCGTAATGTGCCCTGAAGTTTGAGGGCTCTTTATGAGCACTGGTGCCTAGATGATGATAATTACACCTGGAGTAATATCATGGTAAGTTATTGGCACCTGAATGAGTGAAAAAGAGAAGTTGTTTCCTGACATGAAGAAGGATCTGATCCAAATAACTCTAATGGACTTTAACAGATCTGATTGCCTGCTCATTGCTAGGTAAAGCAGAAATGCCTGTGCTAGAGTTAAATGGAGTCAGGCGTTTGTAAATTATCATCAAGGGGACTCATTTCCTAGAGCCATATAAATATTCATAATTTCCCCAGTGTAATATGGCTGTTCTTAGTCATATTCTCAAGGCTATTGTTGCATTTTGGCAACTGATTGCGGTGGTGAATGACAGGATCATGGATCGCAGCTCTGTGGATGCTGCGAGCACCCAGCACTGATGGGCTCAGATATTAATACAGCCACCTCAAGAGTGTTATAAAGGATTGATGGAAACAGGGGCTCCTGAGTGCAGATATTTAGGGAAGGAGGAGCGACTTGCCAGCGACAGAACAGTCCCTCACGCAGAGGATGGTTCAGTCCTAGAACTGATCCTCAAAGCAGATTTTAGGGAGGTATTTTCTCCTCTCCACCCTTTTTCAGCAAAAGCCTGTCTGCTCAGGTCTATCAAGATGTATCCCAAACCCAAAACCCAAGGCAGGTGATACCATGCACAGCAGACCCTATTTTACCAAAATGAGGATGTTTGGTTTTTTGTAGCAGTGGATTAAGCTGAAGCTTTTCTGCACCTGGTGGTTACTGCTCCACAAGCACACAGCCTGCGTAGGTGTCTCCAAGCACCTGCAGCTTTCAACCCATTGTAGTAGTATGAAGTAAAATTCATGTCACTTTGCACTAATTTTCAGGGTTGAAATTGGTAAGGGAGAAGAGAAACCTGCTATCCATTCCCAAGGGAGAAGCAGTTGACACAGAGAGAATTGTGGAAGGAGAGCTCTTCTCCATTTATCAGAGCTTAATTCAGCCCTTATATGTGAATCAGAGCTGTTGCCAGCTGTAAAATGTCTATGGTACACTGGTTTACACCGAAACATCAAATGAAAATCTATCAAGGGCACAAATGGCATGTGCCTCAATCTCATTGACTCTCAATAAAGTCTGGGAATTGATTTGCCTTTTTGCTTTGGAATTCTTCTAGTGCTTTAAAATAGCAAAAGCAAATGCCATAACAGTTCATTATTTACACTTGTAAACAGCTTTTTCTGTAGCAAGCTGCCCTTTTCTGCCTGCTAATTTATATACACATATCTCAAAATGAAGAGACTTGCACAAAGTTTGTAACAATATTTAAGTGTGTTTTTTTCACTTTGAATCCTACTTTACAGGCTCAGTTCTCTTTTGGAAATGCTGGCATCTTGTGTCATTAGAGATTCTTTCAGAGCAACAGCTGAAGGCCAGGCAGGATGCCCTGGGATCACTGGAACTTCTCTACATCCAGTGTTGTATCCCATATGGTGTTTAGGTGCTTTGTCTCCAAGGGCACTAAATGTCTATGATTTTATGAACTGAATTAAGCTTAGCTGTCTGGCTTTTTTGGCTGGATGAGGTTAGTTGAGATAATGAATCTCAGGTCCTTACTCTCTTCTGAAAAAGAACTGCTTTTGGTTTGAGATCAATGAAGCTCCTGTTAGGTTTTCTGTACTCACAGAATCCATGTAAGGTGCATACCTAATTGGTTCTTGGATTTGCTTTGACCTCAGCTGGCTGGAATTGAGGCATTTAAGGGAAGCAATCTCACTTAAAATCACAGAATCATAGAATCATGAAGGTTAGAAAAAACCTCTAAGATCGCTGAGTCCAACTGTTAATCCACCACTACCATGCTTACTACTAAGCCATGTCCCCCACTGCCACATCCACAGGTTTTTTGACCATTTCCAGAGATGGTGATTCCACCACTTCCCTGGGCAGCCTGTTGTTTCTGTATATTATACCATTCATTGGAGTTACCTGTCCCTAGAAAATTATAAATTCCCTATTTGAAGTCTGGGAGGAGAGATATCCTGGAGGGCAAGAGCTATGAAACATGGGCTCTCTGCAGTGCTTAAACAGGCAGCATTGAGTCCATTTGGGATACAAAAAGACAGTAGCCCTTTTTGGATGGTGAGAACAGGAGCAGCACTCCTCTCTTTTTATTCCTATTCTAGCTCCCTTGCCATGAATGGAGACAAGAAGGTGTGTGGAGAACACATCACTAGTTCTCTCCTGCAATCATCTCCTTTTGGGGAAGAGAAGGGAGGGCACCAGCAGCTTGCAGTTAAGGTAGGAATCTAAACATACTATCATGATATTGCTGTGGCATAGAGGTAAGAGAGTTGTTTTCCAACAAACATGTTTTCAACCCTGCAGGAAATATTTTGGAATGTTCATGTTTCACGTGACTTGACAGTGTTCAAAGCCATTGGGTAGATTAGGCAGGAATTTCCTGGTGATAGTGGCTACCTTGTGCAGGCAGGTGGCCATCAGCAGCAAGCTTTTGGGTGTCAGCTTTAGTTTGTTCACCTGTTTTGCCAAGGCTCTTCAAGCTGAGGCCTTCTCCCATCTACTTTCCTACTGCTAAAGTTTCTGGTATCACTGGTATTTCAAGTGTGAACTCCTGGTGTGTCCTTCCCAGTCAAATTGAGTGTACAATCACAGAATCATAGAATGGTTATGGTTGGAAGGACTTTAAAGTTACCATCTTGTTCCAACATCCCTGCCATGGGAGACAGGGTCACCTTCCACTAGACCAGGTTTCTCAAAGCCCCCTACATACTGGCCTTGAACACTTCCAGGGATAGGGCATCTACAGCTTCTCTGGGGAACCTGTTTCAGTGCCTCACCACCCTCACATTAAAGATTTTTTTCTTACTATGCATTTAAGCCTACCCTCTTCCAGTTTGAAACCATCTCCCATTGTCCTATCACCACATGCCTTTGTAAAAAGTCCCTGCTCAGCTGTCTTGTGATCAATTGGAGATTGGTCAAGGACAGCTCAGTGACCACCTACTGCAGGAATGGAAGTCCCAATGATATAAGGGTTACTTAAGGCAAATTTTGAAGGAAAAATACTGTCAAGAAGCAAGAAACTGGCTGGAGGACAGGCTAATGTGTGAGGGAGAAGGGCTGAAACTTTTTTTATCTGAAAACAGCGTAGGAATGGATTTGGAATAATTAGCTGTTGCCAGTGTTTCCATTTTTCTTATAACTTTCAGTTTAAGGAAGAAAGCACCCACAAACCATTCATCACCTCTATTTTGTATAATGAATTAGTTAGTGTCTGAACATGGAAGGTGATTTATCATACTCTATAGACCCTGTCTACCCAATTGTGTACTGCTTGTCACTTGGTCTCATGGACAGCAAAAGCAATTTCCTTATATTGCTACTCTCAAAAAAATCTCTAGAACAAAAGGAGAAAAACCACTAGGAGCAAACGAAGTCTCAGTGGTAAGCAGATGCACATATATTAAAATGTCAGATGTTAAAAAAATTAAAAATTTGAATATCTTCAGTTGTACTGCACCAGCAGTGAGGAAGGCAGCTGCTATTCTTTCCCTTGATCTCTAGGAAAATGACATATTTACTCCAAGCATATGCAAATTTTTCTATTTAGCCTGGAAATGAAGTGCATTCTGCTCATGTAATGTTATATTTCTTTCATTTACTGCAGGAAGGAGGAGGAAAGGAAAGATCAAGTCATTATTTACTTGACAATATGCTTTGTTACTTTTCTGGGTATCAGTTAATTACCAGTGAGCTAATCAACTTACACCTCAGCCAAATCCTTTTCTTTACCAAGTCGTTAATAAAAGAGGCTGCTCATACAATTCAAATTGACTTTTATTGACTTTTTTAGCATAGCTTGGATATTTCAGACCTATGAACTAAGGGAGGATAAAAGAAACACAAAGAAATACAATAATACGTTTGCACTTCCCACTTTCTTCTGGGGTGACTTGTGTCCCTCCATTTCCACAGTAAATTGTTGATGAGCTGCCTCAGTAGGACAGCTCATTACTAGAAAGGGAAAGAAGGACATTTTCTGGAGCTTTTCTACAAAGGACCATACTTCATTGTGGCCTCAGCTATCAAAAAGTGAAGCTGATGTCCCAGAAGTGAATCATAGTATTAGAGAATGATTTAGAACAGAAAAGACCTGTTAAGATCACCAAGCCCAACCACTAACCCAGTACTTACAAGCCCACCAATAAACTGTGTCCCTATGTGCCACACCTATATGTGTTTTAAATCCTTCCAGGGATGGTTACTCCATCACTTCCCTGTGATGGAACAGGGTAACGTGTTCCAAAGCTTGACAATCGTTTTGGTGAAGAAATTTTTCCTGATATCTAATCTAAAATGGGGAAGAAGACCAACCTGACTGAACAGGAAGCTTTCACTAGAACTCTGGGAAAAAAGAGAGTTTATGACCTTTGGGAGAAGGGGCAGGCTACTCAGGAAGATTACCAGAATGCCATTAGGTCATGTAGAAAGAAAATCAAAAAAGCAAAAGCTCAGCTAGAATTCAATCTGGCCACTGCTGTGAAAGATAATAAAAAGTGTTTTTATAAACACATTCACAACAAAAGGAGGGCCAAGGAAAATGTCCACTCTTTATTGGATACAGGGAGGGACATTGTCACCAAGAATGAGGATAAGGGTGAGGTACCTAATACCTTCTTCACCTCAGTCTTTAACAGTAAGGCCAATTAGCTTTAGGATAACTGGCCTCCTAACCTGGTAGATAGGGACAGGGAGCAGAAGAGACCCCCAGTAACCCAGGAGAAAGGGCTGGGGAGAGTCCTGTTTAATACCTTTATTGATGTTCTGGGTGAGGGGATCAAGGACATACATCTTCAGTAAGTTCAAACCAACCTGGGTGGGAGTGTGGATCTGCTGGAGGGCAGGAGGGTTCTGAAGAGGGATCTGGACCAGCTGAATCCATGGGTCCAGGCCAAGTGCTGAGTCCTCCCTTGGATCACAACAACCCCCGGCAGGGCTGCGGGCTGGGGTTGAGTGGCTGAAAAACTGCCCAGTGAAAAAGGACTTGCAGCTGCTGTTTGACAACCAGCTGGCTGAACATGAGCCAGTGTGTGCCCAGGTGGCCAAGAAGACTAGTGGCAGGACGAGTGCCGTGATTGTCCCCATGAACTTCTGCGTACCTCAGATCCTGTGTTCAGTTCTGAAGCCCTCAGGACAAGACATTGAGATGCTGGAATGTGTCCAGGGAAGGGCAATGAACCTTTAGTCTGGAGAGTGAGTCATGTGAGACATGTCTAAGGGAGCTGGGAGTGTGGAGAAAGGGAGGTTCAGGGAAGACCTTATGCTCTCTACAACTACCTGAAAGAGGTTGTAGCCAGATGGGGGACAGCCCCTTCTCCCAGGCAACTAGTGACAGGTCAAGAGGGCATAGCCTTAAGCTGTGCCAGAGGAGGTTCATTTTGGACATCAGGAAGAATTTCTTCACTGAAAGGATGGTTAAGCATTGGAATGGGCTGCCCAGGTTATGTGGTTGAGTCACCATCCGTAGAAGTGTTCAAGAAACCACAAGACATGGCACATAGTGCTGTGGTTTAGTGGATATGGTGAGTTTGGTCAAAGGTTGGACTCAATGATCTTGGAGGTCTTTTCCAACCTAAATGATTTTTTGATTCTATAACACACCAAAATTCATAGGTGTGTCCCATCAAAACTTCAGGTGAGAGTGGGTCCATCATGGCACACTTTTCTGGAAAGTTTCATCCAGAAGCGTGACATAATTATTTCATTGCAATGTGAATTCCCTGATTATAACATATGAAGTTATATCATGGGCATAAATCATATACTGAATTCTGACTGTGTTTAAGCATTATGACCACAATGGTAAGTCAATATGTATAATACTGAATTCCTGTCTTGGGCAACTTCTTGCACTGACTGCTGAGCATGGCAGCTGTGGACAGTCTGAATCACTCAGTGGTTAAGTTCAAATGTCACAGTAGGTGTGGCCTAAATGTTAGGCAATGCTTATGTATGGTTTAAACTTGACCTAATATGCTTAACCAAAATCATTAATGCTTTGTAGCATTTTGGTAGAACCTTGAGTGTGACTGTCTCAGGGAAATTGATGCAGTGACGTTTTTGCAGGCTAGACTTCAAAAGACAAGTCTAGTCTCATCATCTGTAAAGTAAGAAAAGGACCCACAGAATAAGCCCTGCTGGTTCTAGGACTGTCTTTTCTCTGGGGCCATTGCTGAAGAAGGGGAGGGACTGGATTGTCTGCATCAGTTTTGCTACCCAAACCAGGTGCCCTGCTCATAAAGAGGTACAACTGTCATAGGTTAGAGTAGTGCTGATGCTTGAATGAAAAAGGAATAAAATTAAGTGAGACTCCAATACAGATTTGATGGTTTCTCGTGCCAGTCTTCCCAAAGAAAGCTGCAGTGCACTCAGAGGTCACTGTTGTGCATCAGCCCATTTGGTCAAAGGCTAAGCAGTGCTTCTGGAAGAATTTAATTGTTTTTTTTTTGTTTTTTAAATGCTGTCAAATCAAAGATGCTCTCTACTATCCAGAGCTCCTTATGTACCAGAGCCAACCAGAAACAGCTGAGCACCTTCCTCGTTGTACTTCTTACTCCTGTACTTAAAAGGAGCATTTCTACCCACTGCTTCCATTGTCAGGGACTGTGCTATTCACATGACCGTCTCCAGTTTTGAAGGCAAAAACTCTGAAGGTTTTGGAGGCCAGACTGCTAATCCCTTGACAGGCAAGTGTATTTCTTGACAGTGTGATTGGTGTTGGCCCATGGCCCTTAATGGCTTGGCCCTCTGACAGCTGGCAGTGATTTTCTGACGGCTGGAGCCCCATCACATGCCCCCTGACAGCAGCAGAATAATATTCTCATGCCTGTGATAATGGCAAATGTGTTTGGAAAGCTCATGAATAAAATTCCCTTCTCTGTCTCTTTTTATAACTCTGATGTGCTTTTCTCTTGCCCAGTTTCTCCTTGTATTTTTTTTAACCCTCACTCCACACTTATTTTTCCCACTCTATTATTATTCCTCATGTTATTGGAATGGCTAGGACAGACACTTCTAATTTCTTCACAAGACTCAATGCTCATTCTTTTGGTTATTGAGCAATATTCCCCAGATATTATTGGCAGGAAGCTGAGTCCTGTGTGAAACTGCCATGCAGAGCCCCTCTTAGTTTGCTCCTACCAGCTTCTAACAATGCTGGTTCCGTCTTCCATCACTCTTGCCTGCCAGCTTTGCTATTTATTTTCAAAACATGCCTTTGACTCTGGTGTTTTTTCTCAGGAAAGTTTGGGCTTGGTTCCACAAGCCTGACATACCTCCTGATTTGAAAGTGCAGAGTACTTACTCCTTGGGTACAGGGAGGTAGGGGAAAGACGAAACTGTGGTGTAAAACCTGGTTTTAATTTTTGCCTCAGCTCATGGACAGTAGGGTTTGCCCTCAACTGAGCAGGTGGAGGTTGGGACTTAGAACTCATCTACCTGACCAATTAGGACTCAAGGAGGAAGAGTCTGGGGATTTTCTTAGTGGGACTGATTTATTATCCCAGGAGACTGGTCATGAGATGGGAGGAGGAAGGAGATAGCTGCCAGCAGGCAGGAAACCTCCTGTTTCAGCAATCTGGGATGCAAGATTTATTCTCTAGGAGTTCTGGGAACATAAGAAAATAGATTATCTTGCAGTTTGCAATGGCCCCTTCAAAAAGATAATGTGCTCCTTAATCATAGACTGGCAGAATGGTTTGAGTTGGAATTGACCTTAAAGATCATATTCCAACCCTATAGCCATGGACTGGAACAACTTCTATTAGACCAGGTTGGTCATAGCCCCAAATGAAGAGACCTACTTCTTTTTCAAAGGTGAGGCAGCACTGCACAAACCGAAGAGGTACCATTGTGCATCACACCCCAACCTGGCCCCCTTCTATTTCATACCTGTCTTATGATTGCATTCATTTCAGCAGCGCTGAGTGGTGCTCAACAGGTCTGGCTCCAAGGCTGAAGCAGTTTCTAAGCTGTGCTTGCTGTCTGAAAAGAGGTCTCAAATCATAGAATCATAGAAACATTTAGGTTGTGAAAGACCTTTAAGGTAATCAATTCCAGCTGCTAATCTAGCACTGCCAGTTCCATCTGCTCATCTGTGTCTTTGTGCTTCTTTGCAGGGGCGCTAGTTCTTGAAAATGTAGTTAGGACAAGCTTCTGTTCTGTGCCACGTGGATGTCTACAATTAAGAACAATGCCCTGCAATTTCCTCCTTTTGCTGCACATGCTGTTGCTAACAAGGAGCTGCCACAGGGGATCTTTATTTCTATAGAATCATTAAGGTTGGAAAATACCTCAAAGATCATTGGCTCCAACTGTTAACCCAGCACTAAACAATGTGTCCAAGTGCCACATCCACACAGCTTTCAAAGCCCTCCAGGGATGCTAACTCCACCACATCCCAGGGCAGCCTGTTCTAATGCTTGATAACCCTTTCACTGAAGAAATTGTTCCTGATATCTAAAAATATCCTGATATCTAAACCTCTCCTGACACAATTTGAGACCATTTGCTCATGTCCTATTGCTTGGTACCTGGGAAAATCGGTTCCTATTGTATGGGGTTTTCGTTTCAATGGAACTCCAAGTGTCTTATCGATATTGCAGGAGGATCCTGTAGCATGTATATGTTAGAGTAGGGCTGGTTCATCTCAGACATCAGGTTTTGAATCCTGGCATCTTCTGTATCTCAGGGCATCTTCAACATCCTGAGATGTCTGCTGCATCTCTAGAGCTTTCTTTCTTGGGTGCTTCATTAGCAAGGTTGGACTCCAAACATCCCTTCCAACTTCAGCCACTTTTTGTGATTTTGTGATTCTCTGATGAGGCTGTGGTTTCCACCCTGCATTTCTTCTGCTGTTCATTATCCCTTTCTGGTTCAGGGCCAATAAACTATTTGGGACTTTTCCTTCTTTTTCTTTTCCCTGAAAGAGATATTTCAGGTTCTTGAATTTCTTAATTTTTTTTCCAAGCTACTAAGACAGTTAGAAATGTGCTTAAAACTTTAGACTAAGAATCCCCTGTATTGAACAATCCCAAGAGATGGGACTCACCCAATTCCAGCACCACTTCCTAACCTAGCCATAGTGTTAGATTCATGGTAGCACAGAGATAACTGAAAACAGTGAAAGGCTCAATAGAGGATGATTTGGTGACTCTCATTTGAGTCACAGCCAGCTTTCCATGGGACTGCAGGCATTTAACTCCTTCAGCCTGCTTTGTGTCTTAGTCTGAGAGAGTATGGTCTCATCCTCTGCTTTGTGGCAGCAACACTTCCAGTGCCAAATGCTGCACTTTGTTAATCCAAGCCTATCAAGAGACAACTCCCTTTTGCTATTTGCAGCACATAAAAATCAATATGTCACTTACATATCTCTGACTGGCATCTCAGTCACTTCTGCTCTGCTGTTATATGCAGATAGTTTACCTCCTTCCAGCAAAACACTATTTTCTGCATGAATATGAGAAATGCTCCAACATTGTGTCCCCATCTGATTTATAGGTGCAAGGAAAGGATTTATGAAAGAAAAGATAGTACTGGTCCCTGTGGACAAAGATATCCTTTCTGGTTCCACAGACCTCTTCTCTCTGGTGACCAATGATGGGATCAGAGGGAATGGCATCAAGCTGTGTCAGGGGAAGCTTAGGCTGGATATTAGGAAAAGGTTCTTTATCCAGAGGGTGTTTGGGCACTGGAACAGGCTCCCCAGGGAGGTGGTCACAGCACCAAGCCTGACAGAGTTTGAGAAACACTTGGTTAATGCTCTCAGGCATGTGCTGTGATCTTGGGGTTGTCCTGTATAGGGCCAAAAGTTGGACTTGATGATCCCTATGGTTTCCTTTCAACTCAGGATATTCCATGGTTCTATGATTCTGTGATTTTACAGAGAACCAAATTTTGATTGTACAGCTCAGCTGTAAGGTGTTGCTGGACCCCTGTCCCGGAGGTGTGGTAGAACAGGTGAGATTGAGATCCACAACTGGGGACAAGATGGGATCCAGCAGCCAAGAATCCCCTATACAATTCTCTCCTATCTGATCTGCCCCAAAGGAGACTATTTCAGGACTTAAGAGCCAAGCTGCTCTTCAAGGCCACTATGGCCTGTGGGGTTGTGATTTTAAAAATAGGATACAGGTGAAAGATGCATGGAAAGGCAACAAAGGAGCAAAAGGATGGTTGAGGTAGTGACTGAGAATGCCCTATGGAGAATGAGCTGCTATGAAGCACCTAAAGGCAAATGCAGCACATGTAGACACCTAATTTAGATATCTAAATCTTGGAATCCCTTGTTCCGTTCCCCCATGAAGGCCCAAAGAAGACCTTGGGGTTCCTTCAGCAGTCTTTTTCTGCTCCCAGACCTGGCCATGGTGAAATCTCTGATCCTGCCCCAGCTCCTTCTTGGGGAATGTGCCAGCAGATGGTGCTCAAAGACCCTAAATTTAGCTTCTCTGCCCTATATTGCAGGGCAGGGGCACCTTGGCACAAGCACCTAGTCAGTCAGGGATTTCCCACTCTAGGCACTGCACCTTGAATCTTCTGTAGAGCCAAGTGCTCAAGACAAAGTTTCAAGGTTCACTTTGACATCTTTCAGCTCAGTCTGCCCATCCCTCCATCCTCCAGGGCCTTTTGTATCAGCAGAATTTTTCCTTGGCAGGGGGGATGTCCAAACTAAGACAAACATATTAACTTCTTTCATCAGAGCTGATCTGTTCTGGGGAAGGTCAATTAGTTCTTTCCTTTAACTTACTCATAAAAAACTGTGGCTCACATCATATTGGAATAAAAATTCTTGTACTGCCTTGACCTGAGCACAGTGCTTTGAGGAGCCTCTGTTCCAGCTCAGAGATGTACCCAGCAATCATCAGGATGGGCAAAGCCACTTTCTTTGACTCAAAAAGATGAATTTCAAAGCAAAAAAAAATGAAAGCATTTCAGCTGATTACAATATACCCTGGATTCAGGCAAAAACCAGCAGTGCTGGGGAGAGCGAATTATAGCTGTGCTCTGTAGTTTATGTGAGAAGTAAGGTCTGTGTTTACAAAGCAAGGAAAAGTGTAAGATGGTGCTTTTAAGCTGTCAGCTATTTATGTCCCTTGCTTGTTTAATTATGGACTAAATATAAAGGTGGTAGAAACCAGAGCATGCAAGTACTTGATAACTTGGCACAAAAGCAATGTAGAACCTTTAAATCTGTGCTGCACTACTATTTGCTTCATGGTGATGGCTTGTGAGGAAGTGACAGCATGAGGTGAAGGTTTGCCTGCAGTGCCTGGGGCATGCTGCTTCAGTTGGACAGTAATAATTGTGACCTTGAAGCTTAGAATCATAGATTCATCGAGTGATTTGGTCTGGAAGGGACTTAAATATTGTCTAGTTTCAACACCCCTGCCATTGGCAGGGACACCATCCTGCCAACTAGACCTCAGGGTCCCATCCAACCTGACCTTGAGCACTCCCAGGGATGAAGCATCCACAAACTTCTCTGGACAACCTGTGCCAGTGCCTCACCACCCTCACAGTAAAGAATTTCTTCCTAATATCCAATCCAAATCTACCCACTTTCAGCTTCCTCTTCAGTTACTATGAATACCTGAATTATTTGTTGCTCCAAGCTCCCATTTCAGTAGCAGCTCTTCCTTGCTGGAAACCTCAGGTGATGCTCACCTTAGGCATTATGGTGTTTGCTCCAAAACTCACAACTGGTTTTGATGGCCAGATCTACAGAAATCACCTTCCCCACCAAAAAGCATCTGTCTCTGAGATAAACTGCAGCAGAGTATTAGCAAGCAGACTCATATCCCGCTGAAACTGTAAGAGGGACTTTGGGTTAGCAGGATATAATTACCCAGGCTGGAGTTTGGCTTTGTGACTAGACCTAAACCTGATACCCTTTCACTTCAGAAAATTGCTGTGAAAGATTTCAGGTTAATATGAGTCTCATTGCTGAGTCCCATCCTGGAGATGATATCTCCTGAGACAGCTGTGGTGTCCATCGTGGGAGGAAGGAGACACTGAAAATGGTGTTTAGGAAGCCCTGCAATCCTGCGCCTTTGCTTTTGGGAAGAGCCTGGGGGAAGAAACAAGCAATTTGATTGAAAAGGGACAAATAGGCTAGTAATGAGATAGTTGTCAACACTCCCTGTGGATAACCTCACGGCAGCAGAATTATTTATAGACAGAAGTGTCTGAGAACCTATTTTCTCTGACACTGTGGTCATGGCAGAGAATTATAGCTCTACAGGGTGGGTTTTCAAAACCACTCAATTAGGAGCAATGAGGTGCAAAATTACATGTGCAAAGAGGTGGAAACATAGATGTTTGAGATGAAAAGGGCCTTGCTGGCCTGCCAGCACCACGTGACTCCTAACAGGTCAGAAAGAGAGCTCTTTTCTAAGATGGAAAATTGTTCTTTTTTATGGATATCTTTGAACACACGACTGTGATGTGTGGAGCCTGAAAACTAGAGATGCTCAGGTTATTGTTTGTTGCTTTGGATCACTGCCATACAAATCACTGCCTATACAAAGAATTTGGTTTCCTTCTCTCCAGAGTAAGGAAGTTAGAAAGAACTTGATTTAAAGTGGAGTTTCTGTTCTGATTCATTCCTTGGGGTAAATGAAAAAGTATTTTTTTCCAAAAGGGCATATCCATCTGAAGAGGTTATCAGACAGAGAACTGATCAGAAACTTCTCACTATAAGTGCAACCGCCAAGCTCTCCCTATTTTTACTCTTCTTTGCCATTACATATAACCAAAAAAAACTCCTCAAAAAATGCAACCCCCCAAAAAAAAAACCAAAAGAAACCCATGCCACTAGACTGAAAATTAAATGAGTGGTTCTTTCCTTGGATAGGGAACATTTTCTCAGGGAAGATTTATTTTACTACTAAATATTTCTTTATTAGAGCGGACTGGCATTTACTGACCCTTGGGTTTGTGAAGGATCCAGTCTTTCAGATCACACTCAGTCCCTGGTTAAAAATGACCCTCCAGTTTTGCTTGTTCTGAGGATGATGAACTTTGGAATTGAGAGGAGAGTACAGTTCACTGCTTATTTCAGTTGTCCTCAAGGCTAGTTCAGGTCTTTATTCAGGATGTATCTTGCTGAATTAAATTCAGGAGAAAGAAGGGACTAAAATGGTACCCAGTAAACCAGTTTGCAATAGAGACATTTCCTTCTGTGCTGCAGCAGAAGGTGACACTATTTCATAGAATAAAGGAGCAACCACTGATGAAGGGTCATAAAGGTGCCTTGGTTGTTATTAAGACTGAATTTCAGATGCAATGATTTGAGTGGCAAAGGGCTCCAAAAATGATCCATTGGCTCATTGGGTCACCTAGAGCATGGGCTTTGCTCCTTTCTTCTTTCCTGCTTCTTCCTCTGCTTTCTTGACACAATCTCCATCGTTTTCTATGATGTAAACATACAATACAAGAGTCTCCTTTCCCTGCATCCTCATGCAAATATATGCAAGCCACATCCATCACTAGGTAGGATTAACTTAATTTTCCTTCACACATCTAAATGCAAACATCCCCCCTCCATTTGATTGAGCCATCCTCAGCTCTCATTTTTAGTCACAGAAAAGATGACCACTGCTAATGTAATTTCCCAACCCATTTTTGGTGCCTGCCTTAGGATAAGTCAGATAATGTATTGTGGCTCTAAATAAAATGAGACAACCCCTCACTGACTTGGATTGCCTATGCCAGTTAGAAAGGATACAGCCCCTCTAAAACTTCACTATGTCTCATGTGCTGAAGCAGCAAGAGGATTTTCTCCCAAGTATTTAAGAATGTAGAAAAAAATCAGTTTGTCACAACAATGAATCCCAGAGGTGTTGGGCAGTGTTTTGGTTCCCTCTGCACGTCACACCCCTGTGCGGTACAAAAGGAGAATAATTTACTCATCTGGTCTACTGATGTTTGTGAATCCATGGGACCTCCCCAAAGGGCTGGTGGAGAGCAGAAACAACATGGCTTAGCCATCTCAGCTCTTGTACACGAGTCAGTAGCTCCATGAAGGAATTTGTCCGGTACAGGTTGAACACCTCCGTCAGAGGTGTCCCATTCTGGGCTGTCCTGACATATGCATCTAAGTCAGTTGATGAGAGCAAACTCTATCCCCCTTAGGATTCAGATTCCATGATGTTGATTCTCCCTGTCATTGCAGGTGTGTACCCAGGACACACTGATTTGTCCATTTGGGAGAAGCATGTGTGGGGTGGGGTGCCCCTGTGTGCCTGTCTGCTGCTGAAAGGTGCTGTGGATCATGTGCCGTCCCTGAAACAGGGGCCCAGACTCACAGCGTGATGGGAGATACCTGATCTAGGGAAAAGCTCTACCTGAGACCAGTGGCAATAAAAGGGCAGCCAAGACCTCACTGAAGACAATTCCCAGTTTTAATCCCAAGTTTTCCCCTTCCCTTAGTTTGCCATTCTTGCCTGATTCCCAGAGCAGAATCCAGGAAGGGCTTAGGGGCAGTGAGTAGGAAGTGCCATCCCCTCAGGGATGCCCCAAGCTCCAGCCTCTGGGGTTGCACAGCTGTTGGTCCATGTACAGGTTGTGTGCCCATGGTCCTGCCTCCTCTCCACACCACTGCTCCCATAAAATGAGCCTTGTTCAGCCATTTTGGATGCGGAGTATGTTGCCATGAAGGGAGTGCCATTCATCAGGGGACTCCAGTCTCTACTCACTGTGTGCTGGCTACAGTGAATCAACATTAATGAGGCAAGTTTTGGTCATTTCTACTTTGTATGCAGAATAATTATTTTCCAACCTCCAACCTTGCAAAATATTACCTAATTAAACTAATGTATTTCAGCAAAGTCTTGCGAGACCAAATCCTGTTCCTCTTTAATAGGGGCAGTGTGGCCTGTGAAATCCATTGCGACTGGGCTTTGCAAGGCACAACAGCATTTTCAAATGTCTTCCTTTGGTGGATTTAATAGGCTGAACAAATAGAGACCTGTGGTGAAATGTAAGATAAAGAAATATAAAGAAAATATCGTGGATTACACAAACCCAAGCACCCAACCTATCTCCTTTAAATGCCCTAGGACAGTGGAATATCAAGTATGCAGCAGAACTATATGAAACTCATTAATTCACTTCAGTCAGGAATGCCTGCTCAGGAAAATGCAAGCAGGAATCTGCTGGTTTTATGGTCTGAATTAAACTAGAGGTGACATTTCCACGTGTTACCCCCTGCTTTGTAAAGATCCCTGCTACAGAGTCCTATTTCTTCTCAGGGATAGCTGTTGAACCAAATGGAGGTCAAGAGACTATTGCTTCCAGCCTTAGAGGCAGTGGTGCTCTTCAGGAACCTTTGCTTTAAAGCTAAATGGTCTCACTGCCAAGCTGTAACTGCTGTCCTTGGAGCAAGCTGTTACACAGCCTTGGAAATGGTCGGTGCTTGTTGCATGAGCAGATTACAACAAACGAGCTGAGCCACAGCAATTTCTTGGATGTAAACTCATCATCAGGCAAAAGCACTATTACTGGTCTCAGTTTAGCTCACGAGTGGAGAGGATGAGCCTAAACTAGATTACCTCTCATTATCTGCAGGCTGCTGATGAGCAGTATCTCAACAGAGTGTAATGTGACCTTGTGCTTGTGTCTTCAGGCATTAGGAACATGACATCTGTGCTGCTTGTTTATTTGGGTGTTGAAAGCTGTAGCAAAGAAGGAGTCTAAGTCCTCATGTAGAGGGTCTTAGCTCATGTGCTCTGGGACCAATAACTGCTTTGTGGGAACCTTCATGGTAGACAGATACAGCAGCAAATTGGGGCGATCTCCTCACACCATGTAGGAGCTCATCCCTTTATGCCTGGACATTTTTTCTGCTCCTAGGGCAAATGTTATTCATGCAAGCACTGATAAGACACAGGAACTCAAAGCTGATGTATGCAGGGCTCAATCAATAGCATCAATAATTATATAAAACACCTCTTCACCCCAAAGGCAGAGTCATGGCAGGTTGAGACCTTAACACTGGGACAGGATTGGGATAGGAAGTAAATGCTGTGACTGTGAAATTATTACACAGTCAAACCAATGCCAATTGCAGACCACTGCTGCCTCTCCCTCAGTCTGTCTATAGGGACCATACCACGTACCTTTCCTTCTCTATATCTTCACATCTGACTTCCCACCTTTTACCCTGATTTTCTTTTTTATCTTTTTTATTTGATGTGCAACCACCAAAGGAGTAAAAAACAGAGAAAGAAGTTGAGTAAGACCTTAAGAGATATGCTAGCAAAATTGTGCTAACAGCGGAAATACATCAGCTTAGATATGGAGCATTGCTTTCTTTTTATCACTCTGCTTATGAACTAGACAGAATTTGATCTTAAGAGGAAAAATAAATCAAAGCAAGCCTAAAGGAACTGTGAGAGATAGGGGAAGGATGTTTGCTTAAGTTATTTCTCATCATGAAATGCTTTTAGCTCCAGTTCTTAGGTAGGGAGCCAGCTCCTCATCTTACTTTCCAGTAATTAAAAGGAAAAAAAAAAGCCAACCCAAAAAACCCCTGGCAGTTTTCCAGACATTCTTTACACATAGAATTATTATCCATCTTCCAGAGATAATACATTGAGCTGGAGGAGTCAGATCAGAACATGAATATCTTTCTTGTAATTACAACTCAAAGAACATTTTATTTTTCTGTAATAAAACCTGACAGTATTAAATGGCCTTGATTTTCCATTGCTGTATTGTGGCTTGCTGCCTCATGTAGCATCATATGGCTGGATCTGCACATGGGGTAAGTTGGTTGATTTACCACTAAGGTAAAAGCTACAGCTATTGGTTTAACTGGGGCTCTTGCTCTCATTAAACAAAGAATCTAGCCCATTGTTTTCGGTAAAGTTATCTTGAGGTGATGCAGCACATCATCAGTGTTAGAATCAAATTGCCTGACACAGGAGACAATTAGTGCAATAAACAATGCAGAGGTGCTGGGAAAAAATAGCCCAAGGAAAAGCAACCAGATTGCTCAGATTCAGGGAGACAAACAGAAATTCAATGGTGCTACTAGAAAAGGTGGTATTGAACAGAGTCAGTCTTTACACTAAAAATGTGGCAACCCTGAATCTCCTGCCTGAGACCAACTCCTAGTCAGCAGCCTGAAAGAGACAAAACAACCCTCTGCCTCCCTCACAAATTCTTTCTTTTGATTATTGTTTACTTGTTTTCATATCAAACACTCTGCTTGGGTGTCTTCTGTCTTGGTTATCACCATTCCCAAGGAATGAACTTCAACTGCCTTCTTGGAAGCTGGCTTCTCGTGAAACGTTCTTCAATAACAGGTTTTTCATGTCTTCTCAAAACACCTTTCAGAAGCATCAAAACAACCACTAATCATGTTCTCTGCCTCACAAATACCTGGATTTGTATGGCTGCATATGGATCATCTCAGATTTGTTGGTTCTAAAATATTTCATTATTTCACTCTCAGATAGATTATCAGGAGTCAGAAAACTCTTGCTATAGTCAAGTGACTTTGAATTGAACGACTGAACGTTGCCTCCCACCTTGTGGTTTTTGTGTTTTTCCAGGATCTCATTAATGTAATTCCGGTCTTCAGGTAATTCCTGAGAGATTCCCACTGCTCTCATCTCCCTGTACCATCTTAGATGAGCTCAAGGAATCACCCACTCACATCCTAGAGGGGTGGGACCCCACAGTTTGATGCCTATGTCTTGATGAGATCAGTTGCTGTTTTACCAGATGAGTCCTGGATTATAATACCAAATTGCTCTGAGTGTTTGCTCAAAAGGAAAGGAAAAGCCCCCGCAGTTTCTCCACAGATTCTGGATTCCAAAACTAGATATCTGTAATGACCCTGTAGCAGCAAACTATTTCTCTCAGTGATGAGAGCAGAGAGGGACACAGAGAAGAAACAAACAAATTTAATCAAGCTTCAGCTGGAGTTTCTCATACTTAAAACTGTGCTGTAAATCCCCAGGCCAAGGACATCACACAAATCATCTGAGTGCCCACCTGGCAGGATGGCTTGGAGATGAAGCCTGTGAGCCAGGAGAGCGGCTCATGGCCCTTGGGCCCAGCCCCTCCACAAACAGGACCTTGCAAGCAGAGAGGAATCAGAGCAGGTGGAATGTTTGCTGTACAACACACACTTGTTAAATTAATCACAGAGACACAAGTGCTGATTAACTGCTCATACTAATGAGAATGTTGGATTTTGGCAATAATACTCTTTTTTTGATTAGAGAGAGTTGTGGATTCTGATGTGGAGGATGTTCCTGAGAGAGTTACAGGGGCTTCACATTGTGACTACAAAAAATTATTTTAAAAGCTTTTATATTAAAAAGGGAATTAGATTCTAACAAGAGAATAACAAGCTGAGATCTCAGGTGTCTTGCTGCCACACAGAGCAATGTGTATAGTTGTGTGTGTGTGTGTGCGTGTGTGTGTGTTTTCCTGGTTATTTACCTGTGAATTTACAGCAGTTTAAGTCAATCACACTGATTCAACCTTAGGAACTATCAAATTCCCAGTGGTCACCCAGGCCCATGGTCACCACCTGAAGATGCACAGCAGTTTCCCAGTTCTTTGATTTTCCTTCGGGGTGTATGTGTCTTCAGAGGGATAATTTAAATGCTACTAATAAACAACATTGGTTAATGACATTCCTCTCTCATTCTCACAAGCCTCATTTTTTCAGAGATCTTCTGAAGGACAAGTTAATCAAAAATCTGCTCCATTTTTCCATGTTAATCAATTAACTAGTGCTAGAGCTTTCTCTGGGGCCTGGGCCACCATTAAATTACCTGTTGCTGTGTGGGCTGTGGCTTGGCTCACATCTCTACTCAGTTTCTGAGTAGGTTTCAAGGGATAACATGGGGCAGGAACCATCCCCAGTAGGCAGATGAGGGCAGTGATATTCAGCCTTCCATGTGCTGACCATCAGGGAGCACCAGCAGACACACAGGGGCTGTAGGACAGTGTCTCTTTATCTGTCTGTCATGCTGGACAGCTCTTCCTAGGCCAGCCTTTTCCTATTTTCCTGGTGCTCCAAGCTGACCAGGACATGGTTAGCACAACACTGAGCCCTGACACAACTCTGTGCAGGGGACAGGTACAGGAACACAGCTGCACTCCTTGAGGCCCTGGAGCATGGATGGAGAAGATCTGCCTCAAAATCCTTTCCCAAAGCTGGTAGGGAGATAGAAACATCTGCCCAGTGATTATTAACAAAGTGTAGGTAATACCTTTAGATTTTTGTTCCACATCTAAGTAGATTTATCATTTAATAATAACCACCTACTTTCTGAAAGACTGCTCTGGTGGAAGTGAATGACTCTGTGAGCTGGTCCCATATTCCTAGAAGAGGGCTGATGATGGTTTTTGTAGAGGAGACAGTTTTCCAGACATTTCTGCCTGCTCTGCTCTGCTTTGGCAGCCTGCTGTCTCACCAATGTGACATCAGGGGGGTCCTCAGCCCATTGGGACAGGAGACAGCCAGACCCAACCAGTGCATAACTGGGGTTTCCATGTCCCTCTTCCCTCTTGCACCTCCAGAGCTCTGGCTGCTTTGTCCATCTCTTGGCAGGTGTCAAGTCCCATGCGGGAATTTGGCCCTGATGCAGTGATCATTGTCAGATAAAATTAATGGAGGTCATCTCACTCACACAGAGGCTGGTCAGCAGAGCAGAGCAGCGTGACAAGCTTTAATTAGATCCACAATGATTGTCCTCCCTGCGGGAGTTGTTTGGTGCCTTGCTGAACAAATTCAGTGTAAGTGGCTGGTTGCCACCACATCCGGGAAGGCAGCTTCCTTCTAACAAGCATGGGGAGAAATTTGTGTGAAACAAATTGGGATGGGGTTTAGGGATTGCTTTCCTTCAAATACATGCTTCTATGTTGTTCCTTCCCACAGCCATGTGTTTGCTCTCACTCTTCTCTTCCACATACACCTTTCCCACCTACCATGCCCAAATCTCACACCTATTTCTGCTTTGCACACCCATTTCTGCTTTGCACACCCTGTTTCTGCTCCTCTCTTACAACTCTTGAGCCTTGCTCTGTTCGCTAGCTCACAGCCTGCCCTCCCCCAGAGTTTGACTCCATCACATATTTGGGCTCTTCTCCTGTTAGGACAAAGTCTGATCATTTAAACACTTGCAAACAAGGAAGTTTATGGGAAAATTTCCCTTGTTCCAAGCTCTGCTGCAAGAGACCTCTGGAGGGGGGTGCAGGCTGGTGTGACCACCCAGATGCAGCAGTATGTAAGTGAAGATGGGAGAGAGCCAGAGGACCTTCCGGGGAGACCAAAAAATGCCTTTTGCTATCAGTTGCAACTGTGTTAACAGTCAATTAAATTACCTTGGACTGTGGCCAGGCTCAGCAAAGCCATTCTTTAGAGTATGCCCAACCCAGAAGGAAGGAAGCTGTACAGTATGAATGAGCTGGTTGTGTGCTTACAGTTCTCTCTGCTTCAGTCTCCTATGCTTTAGCTAATCACAGTTTTTATGCCCCCTCTTTCTTCTGTAGACCTCTCAGA
The DNA here is from genome assembly GCF_012460135.2 of Molothrus ater. Taxonomy (NCBI): domain Eukaryota; kingdom Metazoa; phylum Chordata; class Aves; order Passeriformes; family Icteridae; genus Molothrus; species Molothrus ater. The sequence goes on from NC_050479.2 coordinate 86,554,114, forward strand.
GATCATATTTTGGACAAAGACCTGAGCACAGCCTTACTGGATCTTCAGTGTTCAATATTTTGACAGCTGGCAGCGGGGATCTTCCCACAGCAAGATCTCTGAGCTTTGGTTGGTGTGAATGAAAAACAGAAAAGTGGCAAGCTCACATTCCCACAGATCCAAATCTTCTCTTCCACCTACACTGCAGAACAGCAGCTCCTTATCCCATCAAACCCACAATCTCCTTCACAAGCTTCAAATGGCATAGTTTTGTCTAATCTTCCCTTTCCAGTTCTTAAGCAACTTCCTTTGGGCTTTATTTATACCAAGCAGTGGTTCCCACTAGGATGTTGCCAAGCAAGGAATTAATTTGTTTGGACAGAGCTATGAGGGGTCAGCAGGCAAATTTAGAGAAAGCTCAGATTTTGGGTGGACCATCATAGCATCTGTCTGTACCAGACTGAACTGGATTTTTCTCTAGGAAGTTTCTGGCATAAATGAGGCAACCTGGGAGAAAATAAACGGCAGAAGAACAAGGATCTACTTCTTCTCACATACCTTTAACAGCAGACTTTCTTACAGCTGAAGTGTACCTGGCATTCAAGCTTGTATGTGACCCTGCTCTACTGTCTTGTAGGAGATACTGTTTCCATCAGAGCCTCAGCCTTTTACCAAGTGACCTTACTGCTGCCCAACTATTCCAACTCATTTGGATGCTATTTTAATGAGCAGAGGTGACAGATGATGCTGATGTGTGTCTCCTTTTCCAGGTGATAGGGGAAAGAGCAGAACTCAGTGTGACAAGTCGCAAATCAGCTCTTCTGAAGGAGAATTTCAGTCCTAACCTTTAAGACACGTCTGACCTGCCCAGAGCATCCATCTCTGAAGCAGTCAATCATAGAGTGAGATTCTGAACAGTTTCCCCTCAATTCTTAAATTGTTCTTTCTCCAGTCTGTCACCTTTGGCAGCTGTTGGCAAAGAGAACAATTAGGGACAGAACAGATTGGCTTTGTTCATAGCTTTATTCCCATTACCATCTTTTCTTGTGCCTTTTCTGCACAGGGAAAACCAGGTAGATCAGTGAAAAGTCTGGAGACTATGTGGAATCAGAAGGACAATGGGAGTAATTTCTTGTTGCACTTGCTCTGAAAGAAATTGTTTCTCTGAGCAGCCCCATGGTGGGACTTGATTCATCTCTCTGGATCATCATGTAGGTAGTGATCATGACTTTCCTTAATACTCAGTGGAGGGAAAAAAAATACTTCTCTGGTATGATCCTCCCTCTTCAGATCTTCAACCCTGGATGAACTAATTCACACACAGCAGTCCCCTCCCTTGAGTCTGGGCTGCCAGTTTGAATGGGGATACCTACATAGGATAAAACAAATCCCCACCTTCTGCCATTGCTTCTTGTCCCAGCTCTTGAGCTGTCTCTATTTTTGGTCCAACATGCTCAACTCTCTCATGATACAGAGACCCTCAACAGTTATAGCAGGATGTCTTCTCAAATAACTCAGAATGGCTTTAAATCAGAAACATTTCTGCTCAGTGTAACTCAGCTTTGGGATTACGTGAGGCATTGGATCAGGCTCAGAGGTGAACCTTGGAGGACCTCTCTACTTTGCTCCATTGGGAAAATATAGAAGGCTGCTTTCTAGGACCATCTTGGTTTGAGGGCATAACTCCTGTGGCTCTGCATTGTGCAGTTCTCACCAAGGCCCACTGGCTTCTGGATAAAATTCTGGGTGTAAAGACAGCTCAGATCCCTACCTCCAATCCAATGCATTTGCTTTCACAAGAAGGAATGGTAATCAAACCCCAGAGCCCTAACCTATCCATAAATAAAAGACAAGGAAAACCAGGCACAGGAACAAACACTTTCCTGCCAGAGTTTAGGAAGCATTTGGACAATGCTCTCAGGCCCATGGTGTGATTTTTGGGGTGTCCTGTGCAGGGCCAGGAGTTGGACAATGATCCTTGTGGGTGCCTTCCAACTCAGCATATTTTATGACTCTGTTTCACTTAGGTGGTAGCAAATGAGTCAGACAGCACAGCAAATGCCTCATTTAGATATTACCTATAATTTAAAATACCTATTTAGCTATTGACTGTGTCAGTCTTCAGTAACTTTATCCCTTGCTTAGCAAGAACTGAGGCAATCCTTATATCTTCTTTCCCCTGGCTCAAGGAGAATAATGTGATCTTCAAGGTCAACGTAATTACCTCCTCATTGTCATTATAGGAATCGACAAAGTATCCATTTAAAATTGTTAGCCTCCCCACCCCTTTCATTGCAAATGATTTATGAGGATGTTAATGCCTTCTCTTTTCTCTTGAACACATTTTTGATTAGGAGTGGCACATTGAGATCCATCCTGGATAAGGGATGGATTTCTATATATTCTAAAAGGGGGAGTATGGAAAGCTGGAAAATAAGGCAGACAGGTGTTTGTTTTAAAGGAATAAAATCCTTCTCTTGGCTGAACGAGGAGAAACAGCTCCAGCTCCAAGTCCCCTGCTTACAGACCTTAGGACAGAGCAAAAATAATCTGTATATAGAAGAATTTAATAGAGACTGGCTCATCTCTTGGACATGTAGTTGAGAAGACAATGGAGTGAGTTCCTTAATCTGCTAGTTCCCCACCAAAAAAGTCAGTAATTTTGGCTCATTTAATCTCTCAGGAGCTGAGTGTGGCTGTCTTCCCTCTGGTAGGGCTGCATGTCGTCCCTGGCAACAAAAACCAACAAATCACACTTGGCCCCTGGCTATTTCAAGGCAGCAGAAGAGTCATGCTTGCCCAGGCTATGAAAAAACACTCTGTAGAGCCCCATTAAATGGGAAAATTTGGAAATTTCAGCCCTGTCTGATGATGCTGGATGCTGCCAGAAGTGATAATAGCCTTAAGTTTCATGTGTTTGGAAACTACAGTGCTAATGTTGTCACAATGCAATTAGCTGTAAGTTTTTTACACTTTTTTAATGGTGTTTCCTAAGACCACAGCTAACTACACACCATCTGAAATCAGCTGCCAATACTCAGCAGACCCCTTGGCCAACAATGTTATTCATTTAGACCTAATAGTGTGTATCTTGTTGCTCTAAGTCCCCTGGGAACCTGCTGTGGGAACCACCTAATTCCTTTTCTGCCTATCCTAGGAAAATCCTAGTGGCAAGAGGGATGAAGAAGTAGCTTCAGGGTCCTATGGATTTTGTCTGATGTTGTGATCATGGTGTGAGGATCTCAGGGACTGCACATATACCTAAGCAGCATAATTTATACTGTAATGACCTTGCCAAGCTGTTAGCAAATAAGTCCATGTGATGGAAGGATGAGCAGGGAAGTTTTGGATTTAGAGGCTGGTGCTTGCACACTGCTGCTCAAATCATCACAAATACCTGCAGGATTAAAGTCAAACACATGCAGGGTAAAGGTAGCTGTAATAAAAAGGAAGGTGTCCAGAGAAGCTGTGGAAGCCCTATCCCTGGAAGTGTTCAAGGGCAGGCTGTATGAGGCCCTGAGTGACCTGGTCTAGTGGAAGGTGTCCCTGCTCATGGCAGAGGTGTTGGAACAAGATGATCTTTAAGGTGCCTTCCACCCCAAACCATTCTATGATTCTGTGATTCTATGATACAGGGACTGGATAGAAAAACAGGATAGAAGTGGTCAAGTGCTGCTCACACATCACTGCTGGGCTCCTGTTCCACAGGTATGAAAAGAGTAATTTCTAAAATCTCCCTGACTGTGGCTGAGCAGAAGCTCTTGGTGTAAGTATAGCTATTAGCATGAAATCTTTTAAAATTAAAGAGTTAATTAAAATTAAAAGAGCTGTGTTTCTCTTCTTGGTCTCAGAAACCTTGCTGAGAAACCCAAGACCTGTCATTCCCTCTGAGTGTTTGTATTCTGTCTGCAAGTGAATCAAAGATGCCTTGATTTACTCGCCTCCAACATCTTCCAATTACTGGCCCTTATAATTACAGGGTTGGTCTTGCAAGGTGTCCATTGTGAGTGAACAGGCAGGATCTTATTCCTGCTGCTGTTTGGTGTAGGGGGAAGTCTTATGGGAGCATGATGATCCTAGCTCTGCCTTAGTTTCCCTAGTGGGAAAAGGAAGATACTGGCTTTGGAAAACATGGGATATCAAGCACCTGGGGATAAGAGCTTTAGTGAATTCCCTAGTCATGCTGGGTTTTCTCAGCCTCCCTGAGCGCTCTTCACTTGAGCTCGTGTCCTGAACCAGAAACAAAGCCTGTGGCCAAAAGAAGTGGGAAATCAGCTTTCCTACTAGTGCTTTTCTTGGAATCAAATCATAGCAGGATGCTGAGACAGAAGGTGAGTTTGTAATCACCTCCTGAGTGTCCCTTGCAGCCCTTCTCCATTTCTGAGGCTTTCTCCCAGCCCTCCCCGGCCCTCTGTCCTTTCCCCACCTACTTGCTGGAGATGGTTGGATGTCTCAGAGATGCTTCTCCAATATCTCAGGTATGGAAATAATTCTGTATTTACTAATTCCCTGTGAAGTGTCAATTACAGGTGGATTTTTGGCATGGGGAGGGGAGAGGAATTTATCTCTCTGTGGGAGCTGTACCTTGAAGGATAGGAGACATGAAGCCCCATCATGAGGTGGTCTTCCCTTCAGCACCACCCAGTCTTTTGGGAGTGGAGATGGCACCCTTAGAAAGTTTGTGCAGTGCACAGCATGACACAGTGCTCCTGGAGGATCAGCCATGGTCCTCCAGCCACAGACACATCTGGAGGCTGAAGGGCCACCCCTGACCCATGTCCTTGGCAAGGCATGTGCCCTGGCCTGGCTTGGCACCCTGGGCAGGGAACAAAAAGCCAGGTCTCTGCCCTCCATTCCTGGTTTGAGCCTGGCAGGCATGAGTGGTTTGGGTCTGAGCTCCCCGGCGCCACGAGGAATGTTTTGATGAACAGACGTGCTTGTTCAACACCGCCTCAGCTCTGTGCTAATTAAATCCAAAGGGTAATCATTATTTCATTGAGTTTCCTCCAGCACTGTAATTCCATCTCTGCTGTGGCAGAAAGCCTGGACAGAGAGAGAGTGACAAGGGCTTGCTTTCTTTTTCTTTCTTTCTTTCTTTCTTTCTTTCTTTCTTTCTTTCTTTCTTTCTTTCTTTCTTTCTTTCTTTCTTTCTTTCTTTCTTTCTTTCTTTCTTTCTTTCTTCTTCCTTCCTTCCTTCCTTCCTTCCTTCCTTCCTTCCTTCCTTCCTTCCTTCCTTCCTTCCTTCCTTCCTTCCTTCCTTCCTTCCTTCCTTCCTTCCTTCCTTCCTTCCTTCCTTCCTTCCTTCCTTCCTTCCTTCCTTCCTTCCTTCCTTCCTTCCTTCCTTCCTTCCTTCCTTCCTTCCTTCCTTCCTTCCTTCCTTCCTTCCTTCCTTCCTTCCTTCCTTCCTTCCTTCCTTCCTTCCTTCCTTCCTTCCTTCCTTCCTTCCTTCCTTCCTTCCTTCCTTCCTTCCTTCCTTCCTTCCTTCCTTCCTTCCTTCCTTCCTTCCTTCCTTCCTTCCTTCCTTCCTTCCTTCCTTCCTTCCTTCCTTCCTTCCTTCCTTCCCCCCTCCCTCCCCCTCCCATCCCTTCATTACTTCTCTCTCTCTCATACACAGGTGGTTCTTCATGCAATGAGTAATTCCTTGATGAACAACCATGGCAATGTGACAAAGTCACATAAATTCTATGGGAAACTGGTCAGAATCCAGGAGTGTGTCTGGAGTCAAGGAAGTCACTCTGGGAAACAGCACTTATCCTCCTGGGGCATTTCCGAGTGGGCAAGGGGACTTCTGATCTGGCCAATACGTGTTCGTATTTGTCCTTTGCTCCTGCTTGGCCCACCCCTGGGGATCTGTCATGGTCAGCCCTTGACAATTGCAGGGTCCCTTTTGTCCTGTCACTGCAGAGCTGGGTCAGGCCCCACTGGCAGCAGGGTCACCTTGCAGTCGGTTCAGCCCATGGGAGAAAGATCTGTGTGGAATCATGCAGGAGAGGGTTTAAAGAATCCTTTTCCCACTGGGAGCAGGGACCTGAGACAGCAGAAGAGGAGGGAAGGGTTGAAGCCCTGCCTGATTTGCCCCTTGCAAGCCCACTCCTGCAGTGTGTAAGAGTGTGTGTGCTCACTAGGATGGCTGCATCCCCTCTCTGCTCCTGCTGCACAGGGCTGTGTAGTGAGGAGGGGCCTCTGCACCACCAGTGCCCAGGGCTGTCTGGGAGACCTGAACTGAAATTGGATTTTGTGCTTCACTGACTGATATCAGAAAGATTTAAAAAATTCCCTTCTGTTTAAAGCAAGAGGGGTCTTCCAAGGGGGTTTTGGTGATATGATTTAAAAAAACTACCAAATAATAGAAACCAATGAAAGTGACTTCATTGTGGCTTAATGCTTGGTATTCACTTTCTGTCCATAATGAAACATTTTGACTTTAATTTGCATTGTTTAGCCTGTCTTATCTTTATCTTTCCCCCTGTTTATTTATTTTTTTTTAAATTCTATTATCCTCTCTGAGATATATTATTAAAAGAAACAATAAAAAGGGAAAAGCAGCAGTCTGGACTTCTGGTTACTACACTTCATCTGTGACTGCTGAATTGGGATTTTTTAGCATCTTCTCCAGTCAGTGTAGAAGACCATACAACAACCTGGTTTTGCAGGAAGTTTCAGCCTCTCTGAAGTTTCCTTTGCCTTAGAAAAACATCTGTCTCCTGTGACTGCTTCAGTCTGAGCCTCCTCTGGCTCTTTGGAGGAGAGGAGGCTCACCCGACCTCCAAGTTCTCACGTGTTAATGTCGCCTTCTGTGACATCCACCCCTGACTCCCTGTGGATTGTGTTTTGATGCTGTCCCTGCCAAGAGGCAGGTGAGTCCTTTTTTGCTCATATCGTCAGCAAGATTTTACTTTTTTTTTTTTTTGAGGTAGAGGACCCTTCCCAGCCTTTATCAATTCAGCACAGTCAGACTGCATCTCTTTGTTGCTGTTGCAATATATGTACCAGGCAAAACCAACCCCTTCTAAGTAGTTCTGCAATTCGTATGAGGTTTGAAGAAATGTGGAGGCTTATCTGTCTTCCAGTTGGCTAATGGGAAAAGAGCCAGGAATTTCTGAGCTCTCTTCCCAGCCCTGGCTGTATGTTCTTGGCTTTATGAGCTGGGATCTCAGCCTGTGTTATGTATTTCCCCTTGACTGGCCTGACACGTCACGTACCAGATGAAGATGGCTCCTTACACAGGGGAATTTATGCTTCCTGAATTCACAGACTGCACTTTCAAAAGGCACCACGAGGATCATCTTATCTGACCTTATGTATACAGAAAATAGACTTTTCTCAGAAATTGGATTAGAGCATCTCCTTTTGTAGATATCTAATCTTTATTTCAACATAGGAAGCCCTGGTGACTTGGCAGCCTCCCTGATAAGCTTTTCCAATATTTAATTACCTTCATAGCAGTGAGTTGGTGTCCACTTCAAAGACTGAATTAATCTTGTTCTATCTTCCACCTATCATGTCTTGTTCCCATTATCAGCATAGCTGAAGAACCTCCCCTTCTCTGCTTCACTATCAGACAGCTTTTCCTTAAGTAAATACCCATATGTAGTGATCCCTTTCAGCCTTCTCTTTGATGAATAACGTTATGTTCCTAAACCTTTATGTTGACATGTGTGCAGCTAATTTCTGGCCTTCTGTAAGCTCCCCAGCCCCTGGTGTGCGGCCAGCAGAATTGACCCATCACCTCCCAGCAGCCCTTGCCTGCTGTCTACGAAGGCAAGAAGGAGTCCTTTCTGTGAGACCTTCCTTTGTTTTGGATGCCCAGAGATCTTTGTCAGCCTCTTCTGGCACATCAGCTTGGCTGGCACTCATCCATCCCCAACTCACTGCAGTTCAAGGCAGCCTCTCACCCTTTAGGGGTGAAGTAGCCTCTGTCAGGGTATTTGTCTCCTAGACTGATATCCTATTGACTCTCTCTCCTTCCCTGGATGTACCTATGTATCAGCCCAGTACATTTCCCATCCTACAGACCTTTGAACTGCTGCGAAGACCCCTTCTGCTTCTCAGTCCCCTAAAAGCCCTTCTGCACTTCCTTTCAGTATCTCCTTCCCGGCCTGAGCCTGCCTCTGGGCTTTGAACCCTCTAATCTTCCATGCCTGGACTTGCTTCTGTCTGCTTCTCCATGGCTGTCCACACTCAGCCTTCTCTGTTAAGGAAAGGTTTACAACCCCATCCCTTTACAGACACGTTTCAAGATCTGTCAAGAGGCCAGTTCTGACACCATTTAATGCATGTTTTGTTAATCTCATCTAATGCAGTTTAGAAGGGAAAAGCAGAATACCTTGGAGGAACAGCAAGGTATGACATTGCCATAGCTGCCTTTATCAGCAGAGGCTCAGGGGCTGAAGTGGGATGAATACTGATGAAGGTTTCCTGCTCTGCCATCTGACTGTTTACAGACATATGTCCAAATTGCAGGCTTGCTGATGAAATCCCAAATTACCTGCTCTGTTGTTTGGCTAAGAACTGATGGTGCTCACCCTTCTGGTTGTCCCCTTCTACTCTGCCAATATTGCCATGACCTAAGCCCTGTGCCAGCCCATTCCTTTTCCCTGTGGTTCCCCAAGGCTTGTTAGACTTCATGCTGATGGCTCTTTGGGTCATCTCTTGATGGCTCCTGGCTGTGAGTTATCCAGGCCTACTGATCTGACAGATGCCATTACAGCAGAAAATTCCCTTTGCTGCAGATTGTTAACTCTCAGCTCCATCCACCTTGTCATGCTGCCTTCTTCCAAACAGGGCCTAGAGAGGTCTGTCAGGGATTTCTGAGTGACTGCCTGTGATCCTGCTGGGCACAGATCCAGTGATCCAGATCAGCCTAATCCTGACCTTATGCTCCCTTTGTATGTATGAAATGTTTGAAAAGATGCCTCTGAACCTCTGGCCTGGAAATTTCAGAGCCTGAGCCAGACTGCTTTGCCCCATCAAGGATCTACAGAATGAGCTTCGTTTTAAAGCAATTTATACCCATGCTCACCTAAACTTTTCTGCCAAAAAGTAGTTAACCTGAGGCAAAATTTGAATCTTAATTACAACTCAGTCCCCAACCCCAGCAAAATCAGTCCTCCTTGGACAAGAAAGATTAGAAGGAAAGAGCTTTTTCCTGTTGTTGGGGTGGAAAGAATGTGGATGATCCCTTCATTTCCAGTGCTGCTGCCTTTAGCTCTGATAGATATGTTTCTCTCTGGTGCGGTGCCATATCTTTGCATGGATGAATGTGGTGGCTGTGCTACTTGTCTGCAGGTCTGGCTGTCTCATGTCAATATAGGTATTACAGGAAACTGACAGGCACTGCCTGACCAAGTGATATGCAGATGCTCATATGAGATCTCCAGGCTTTTGCTTTGGGAATTCCCAGAGACTTGCCATGCTCTGTATTTTGCAATGACTTGCATCCCTGGTGATGCTGACATTGCACCCTCCTCCTGGCAGCAAAGTGGTACCCACCACCATGAGGAGGTGCAGTGTCATGGTTTCCTAACAAAGTCATCTCAAGGACAGAAGAAATCTCACTATTTATGAAAAGAAGTGATATCTGATAATTTCTTTCCCCGCCTGAATGCATGCAACTTCTGAACAAGCAGTGACAACCTGTTTCACCCTGACATCCCTCTTAGCAGTTCAGTGTGTGGCAGCACCACTTCTGCTTCCATGGCTGTGATGGGGACAGATCCAGAGGCTGTCACCCTAGTCAGACCCTAATTCCCTCCAGAATCTCACTTCTGCCTGTCCCAGTACAGGGAGATCAGCAGAAGCTCTGTCTCTTGCCGGCACTATTTACCTGGTGACAGGGCAGCTTGTGACCAAGATCACCATCATGGGGCAATTTCTGTTATCTTTTCCCAGCAGAGCACCCCCTATGCTCTCTGGGCATGCTGTCTGCTCCCTGTTTTACCTGGAGCACGTGGCAGGTGCATGGAAGAAGAGCAGATCTCCCAGTTAATTTCTGCAAAGCTGATAAAAACACTATCTGCTGCATCCCAGGCTGTGCTTGGGGCTGGAAGGTGCTTAATGAGGGAACCAGCCTTCAGCAGGAGCTCAGCAGGTCACACATAGCTGAAGCTCAGTAGGGTTCCTTGTCACTCATTAATTTCATGGCCTCGTTACCCCCTCGTTACCATCTGTGGGGGTGAAGATGAGGAGTCGAGTCGCCTGCTCAGGCTGAGGCTAGATTCAGGTTAGAGGCTGGGGAGTACATTTAGATTAGACACAAGGAAACTTTTTTTGTTATAATCATGCTGAGGCAGTAGCACAAGGTGCCCAGAAAAGTTGTGGATGCCCCATCCCTGGAAATGTTCAGGGCCAGGCTGGATGGGGCTCTGGGCAACCTGGTCTATTGGGAGATGTCCCTTCCCACGGTAGGGGGGTTGAAACTAGATGATCGCCAAAGCCATTCCAAACCATTCTATCATTCTGTGATTAAATTCTGAGTGTAGAGTTTCACAATCATCAGGGAAGATCTAGTATGCAGTGGATTTCCAGAGCCTGTCAGCTTCCGGGATTTTATCCTTTCTTCCAACTGCTTCTGAATTAGCTCAATCCCTGGGAAGAGACATGCAGCTTTTATTTAGGCTTTCAAACATATCTTGAGAATTTGAAGGAGGGAAGATAAGTGATAACAGCAAATATAACATATTCATCCCTGTTTGTGCCCAGCACCACCTTCGTAAGATGGAAGGAAAATCCCTGTTCTTGGAAAAGTAAGTATTTTGCCTGCAGGTGTTTGAACCGCAGGGATCCTTGGATATATGAGAGGTTTGGAGTCTGAACAGCCCCTCTAATCCCAAGTCTGTAGCCATCCCCATTGCTCAGGTGGTCAGGCACAAAATCTTTCACTTCCCAAACTGAACCAAGAGTGTAGGGAGGTGTGATGAGGAGAGACCCAAGCTTGTGGAACAGAAGCCAGGCGGGTCCAGCTGCAGCCAGAATGCCTTGGCTGAGTGTCAGAGGAGCTCCGTGCCAAAGCTAATAAGCCTGCCAGGAGCCAGGACTTCCTTGCTTGACTGAAAAACTAGGCTAATGGTGCTTGGCTGGCTCCAGAGCTCTGCTGGAAACTGCATAGCTGCTCTGCCATGTGAAACTGCTGCTTCAGACTGGGCTACTAACTTCTTTTCTGCAGCAGATAATGCAGGGATCTGTGGCACTGAAATAGACACAAGGACACAAGGATTGTCCTGGGAATTTTTTCCTCTGCTGTGGCTTGCAGAGAGAAAAGAAAGGAATTGCCACCTCATTTCCATTCTGCTGCTGGGACTGTTACTGTCATTTCAATATCCCTTTGGTGACACTAGGATGAGATCCCTGCCACCTGTGGGGCTTCCACTCTGCTTTGGGGTACTGGAAGAATGCATACTTTATAGCTCTGACTTTTAGCTTCAGGAAGGGGGAAGATGTAAGGGTGTGAGGCACTGGCACAGCTTGCCCTGAGAAGTTGTTGACATCTCATCCTTGGAAATGTTCAAAACCAGGCTGGATGGGGCTCTGAGTACCCTGGTGTGATGGAAGTTGTCCCTGCCCATAGCAGGGGAGCTGCAATTAGATGATCTTTAAGGCCCCTTCCAACTCTAACCATTCTATCATTTTATGACTCTACCACTGCTTTTCTGGGGTGCTGAAACCCTGCAAACTGTATTTGCAGAGTCACTTCAGAAGAGCCGTATTTTTCCCACAAAATAAATGATCCCCAAACCCAATGAGAGCCTGGTAGTGTTCTTTCCCAGAACAGCATCTCTGTCCCTTGCATCACCAAGCACCTTCACTTTTTCTGTGGAGCAGGGATTTGAGTGTGAATGTAGATTTCTATGTGCTGAGGAGCTGAAGAGCAGAAGTAGAGACAAGAATATTCTTATGGGGAATGTTTTAGGCTGGAAAGGTATCTCACTGGGGAATTCAAACCCAGCTGGGAAATAAATTCCAAAGTCAGAAGCCCACTGGGCTTGTCAAAAGGCTTGGCACACCATTAGGGCAGTCTAGGGGCAAGTAGATATGGACTTGATGGAGTCTTTGTGGGTGCCTAAAATGACCAAGTAAAAAAGTACAACACTGTGATGAGTTTTGGGAAAAACTAACTGAAACACAGTATTAATCATCTCATATTTTCTGTGACAATATCTTTTTTGGATGTTGTTTACAAGACTCTTGGGGCAGGATCATTTCCAATTTAGACATGGTGTAGAGTTTGCCTTAGGAGATTGAGGATGCTGCCACAGGACATTTAACAAACTGTAGTAAAAATAGCATTGTGACATGATTGCCACCATGGATTATCCAGGCACTTCTCATGGGATATCATAGGTATATGTTCCATGTCCTGCCCCTTTCCTGTTTATTCAAGAGGGTTTTCACCTCTGCAGTCTCTGGCATGCAGGTCCCAGATGGCTCTGACAAACTCTGACAAACAGACAGCTGTTGGGCGGGGGGGGTTTGGAAGGCAAACAATCACTTAATTTAAAATTTAAATGAGAAAAATTCCATGAATTAGTATTTCTGGGGGAAATGAAGAATTTTTACAACAGTGATTAGGATTAGGAGCAAAATAGGGGAAAGCCTTGCCCTTTGTGTTCCTGCAAAGGAGGCTGCATGTAAGGACAAAACCAGAAGCTGTTTCTCACAGTGAATCTCACAGGAAACGCTATACCTTCTTGAAACTCTTGAAAAAGGTTCTTACCTTTGACACAGACAACAGATTAACAGGCCAGAGAATACCACAGGCCCCAGGATAACCCCTGTGGTCAGTGGGGAGCTACCAATGCAGGTGACAGGTCCGGTGATGCAGAGCTTGTCTTTCTTTCTAGGATTATTTCTAACCAAATAGTCCAACAGCTCACAGCCTTACATACATTTATCTTCACAGCAGACCAGCCACGGCCAAGTTTTAAGTTATAAGTAGGCAAGATGCTGAGAGGTACTTGGGAGCCCTCAGAACATCTGTTTAGAACCTAAGGTGGGTGCAGCCATCACTCTTAGAATTCAGTTACTATTGGGAAGAGAGACTTGGAGTGCTCATTTTGTAGACAACCATCCTCTTCTAGCTGTGCCTTCTTTTTAGTGACTGCATGGGATGGTTTGGCTCACTGAAATTCCTGAAAACTGGTGATCTTTGATTTTTCTTTGATATTTTGAAGTGCTACACAAATTCCAGCTTTCATGTAATGTAGAGGAAGGTCAGGACAACCTCTCTCTACTGCCCTACAGTCACAGCGTAACTTAAACCACCCATTCAAACACATCTCATAAAAATTGTCATTTGTGTATCCAAGCCCAACCAGAAAGTCCAGCATGGTAGAGGAGTTTGAACCTAGTTTCTTGGTGAGTAACCCATAACCTGTGGCCCTCTCGAGGTTCTCCATTGGCTGAAACCCCCCCCATATCATGTCAGGACAGTGATGTCACATACTTCTGCCAGTCCCTTGCTTACCTCTGGGCCATTTCTTTGTGTTTAATCACCTCTAAATTTAAGGGGCAGCTTGATTGCCCCAAAATCCATCATCACGTGCCACTTAGCAGCACCATGCTACCAACATCATGACTGGTAAAAACCCACCAGCTCTGATGTGCCATGCTCCCATCAAAAGAGGCTCTGGGAGGAAGAAGCCGTGTGTTTCCTTTAACCTACAACAAAGCAAAGCAGTTCAAAGAGCTGGGAAAGGAGGTTAACAATCTCTTTGAAATGTAGGTTCAAATTCCCAGCATGGCCCCAGTCAATTATCAGCAAGTGCTGTGACACTTGTACTACTAACGAGGAAGAAGAGGGAGGGGAGCATGTGACACAGAGGTCCAGACAGGCAGCAGCAGGGGTTAAAGGACATCACTAGGGTGGTGGTGGGAAAGTTACCAGGATTTTTTGCAGGCTTATTAACCCTTCTGTGGTGCACCCAGAGCAGAGGCCAGACCACTGGAATGGGTGGAGCTGGGCAGGGTGGCAGCACATTCCCCTGCCCAAAGCCCTTTGTGTCTGGCAGGGCTTTTTCGAGGGATGCACAGCGCCTGGCACAGCAGGCTGCTGCTTTCTCCAGGGTGTTCCTCTGTGGCAGCATGAACCACTTTTATTTTAATCCCATTAATGAAAAGCGGTGAGTGCAGGGGTGGGGATGGGGCAGGAGGGGGTGGGTTTGTTTTGGCGGTGAGGATGGGTGCACACAGGCATACAAATGCTGAGAGACAAAGGCTGTGATTAAGGGCCAGTATTCCAACTCCCTGCTTATTACAGGAAAGGATTTATCTGATGGCCTAGTTTCAGCTCCAATTTTCTACCTTTTAATCAGGTTCCCAGGTCTCCTTGTCCACTCAAAAAGGAAAGGAAGAGGAAATCTCAGGGTGATGAAGCAGGAGTAATACTCTATAAACATGCATGGGTCAGAAGGTTTTGCTGCCCCAAAACTTTCCTAGGAGGCAGATCCCAGGACAGGCAGAAGAGAATTATGCCCAGCCATGCAGTGTTTGTTTCTGGCATGGCAAGAGTGCATCTGTGCTTTCCCGCCTGACCAAGCCAGGGTTGTGTGAAACAAACGTGCTGGAAATAAAAACCTTCTGCAAAATGGAAAATGTACAGAGGAGCAGCTATTTTTAAAAGGGACAGCACCTACTGCTGTTATGAAGTCAGCCACATAATCAGTCAGCAAGGGACTTCTGTGGGCTGACAGCTGACTGCCAGGAGAAATGATTCCAGCAGACTGATGAGAAGAAAATGAGAGTTTTTGGGTACTGAGAGGTGCATGTTCTCTAATAAAGAGAAGAATGTGTGTCCTGTACTGCCCTGGGCACCAGGCAGTTGGGGGGAAGTGACCCTCACTGTCCTTCCCCACGTGCTGGAAAGGAGGGATGAGATGCTGATAACTCTCCAGCAGACAGAACACCACAAGCAAATGCAAGCTCACTCACTACTTCTTCCTCCCTTAGCCAGCCTAGCCTTATTGCTGAGCCTCTGCTGAGGTTTTCCTGCTTCTAAAAATGTTGAGCCTGTAATTAAAACGCCCATCTTGCTTGCCAGGGCAAACACATCCGGCCACAGAGCTGAGCTGGTTGTGGAGACAGCCAAAGCTTGCAGCTAACCAACATGGTGGGCCTTCCTGGCATGGGTAGCTTTCCTGGCAGGGATGGCTTTTCTGGCATGGGTAGCTTTCCTGGCATGGGTAGCTTTCCTGGCAGGGATGGCTTTTCTGGCATGGGTAGCTTTCCTGGCATGGGTGGCTTTCCTGGCATGGATGGCTTTCCTGGCATGGGTGGCTGTTGATGCCTGACACCAGGTCCATCACACACACAGGCTGACATGAAGCTTGAAGGAGGGCCTCCTCAACTCATCCAAGCCCTGATGTGCCCTTTTTCCTCTGTGGGGACATCAGTGCTGTTTCAGGTGTTTCTGCCCTGCTGGTGCAGAGGGGACATACTTGGGTGATGTGGGGGCTCATGTTTCTGGTAGAGGCTTGCCTGTTTCTTCCCATTCAGAGGATTTTGGAAAGGCTATTTAAATAAATAATAATCAAAACAATATTTTAATTAAAAATAATCGAAATAATTAAGTCATTAATAAATTAATAAATTAAAAGCTGTTGCAAAACAAGATGTTAAGACAAGGGGGTAAAGGAGTATTGGGAGGGACAAGATCTAACAAGAGTGCTGGAGCATCATGTATGTGGGGCATTCACAAGGAGGTGGGAGAATACAGCTTCAGACCCTTGGGTCCCAAGATGTTGTCCTTCCTCAAGAGAGGAAGATATTTTCCACCTCTTTGACTGAGCCCACACCCCTGGACAGAAGTGATTCCACCCCAAAGGGGTGTGGTGGTGTAGCATCATGGTCATAACCTTGAGGCAGACACCAGAGGAGCAGTCATCTCTAATGGCTAGTGGTGGTGGCTTTTCCCCTACAGTCCATAATAGTCCTATGAGCAAGATTTGGCCTTCCCTGGTGGCCACACCCCAGGCTATCATCTGACTGCCTTGTATGCCATCTGGGACAATGGGGCATTTTGGGGAACCAGGTGAAGAACCAACAGCCTCTTCCAGGCTGCCTGCAAGTCTGCCTGCCTGGGTGGAAGATACAGTTGTTCCTTCAGGCTTGGAAGGAACAGGAACATTGCAACTTCCTACAGGCAGCTTCCTCAGTGGGGCCCTGATTGCACCACTTTTATACACAGCACCCAGAAGCCTTTAAAATTAAATTTGCTACTTAAGAGCAGGAACACCGCTCTGGAGAAGCTGCAGTTTATTCTTTAGGTGCAAAGGCTCTGCATGGTCTTAGCCCCCTGTGCAGCAGCCCCAGCTCTGCAGAGGAGGGTGCTGAGACGGGATTACGTGTGTCTCACTGCCAGAAGCTCTGTGGTCAGGCAATGTTCAGCTTTCTGTGCTCTGGCATCACTTCTGCATCCCTTTCCTCCCTTCCACCCCCACAGACTCATAGACTCTTTAAGGATGGAAAAGACCTGCAAGATCATCAAGTTCAACCCTTAACCCAGCACTGCCAAGTCCACCATTAAACAGTCTCCCTAAGCACCACATCTACACGTTCTTGAACGCTTCCATGGTCTTGTGTGTCTCCCCACATCACCCTGCCTGCTGCAAATCCAGCCTTTCAACACTAGCAGAGCATGTCCTGGATGGGTCAAATCCACAAAGAAATCTCCACCTGCTCCACGAGCTTTGGAGCAGGTCCTGGAGTAGGGAATTTGCACCACATGCTCTCTGCTGCTTCACAGCCATGTGTTCCTAATTTCCTTCAAGTCAACCAGAGAAGCTGTCAAGTCTTTCCATCACTGAAGAACACAGTGAGCCAAGCACCGTGGGACAAATCCTGCCCCTAATTTGGAGACGCAACACCCATGGGGGCAGTGGGGATCAGCAGAGAAGGAGAGAAGCCGTGTTGCACTTCAGATCCAGTGACAGCTGCCACCTGCTCAGTATTAAAGCAATAAATCTGGGGGATCTGGGTTTATTCTCCTCCAAATCACTTTATTACATTGTGAGTAATCACAAAGCCTTACAATGCTGCAGGTTCTTTAAAAAAAACAGACTAACACAGCGACAGTATTTGCCAGCTTTTGCTAAGACTAGTTTAGCTAGCAGCTAGCGTGAGATTACACAAAGAAATCTTGCAGTCTCCAATTGGATTGTCACATTGGGTTTTAAATTACCACAGTGCTGCAAAGACAGTAACTTTGACAGTAGGTGATAACTGTAATGTTTCATCTATGTACAGGCTTAAAAAAGTAAACAGCTTTCTTTAAAAAAAATACATTTTCTGCCAGCAGAAAATAATTCTCTTAAAAAGGCAAAATCCAGTAAAACCCCCACATCTTTCCTCACAAACTGCCCCTGTCCTGCATTGCAGTTTGTTTCTGCTCCCCTCCAGATCTCTGCCCATAGGCAGCCCCATTGCCTTTTTAAGAAAATCAGCGTTTCCTGTGATTGTGAAGGCTGGTCAAACATCGCAAAGGCTCAGTAGAGGGGAAAAATCCCCAAAACTGAAGGAAGGGGTGAAAATCCCACTCTAAGCTACCCAAACAAATTATTGAAATTGAGATAGATGGAAATGTGGGAATATTTCAGTACCAAATTTCAGTATCCAAAGTTAGGTGTTGACTCTGACTTTTATGGAGTCAGTGGGTTTGGGCAACAGGGTTTCCACTTTCCAAGACTTTTGGGGGTATGAGGACAAAACCTGAGCTTCTTCCAACACTCCCAGGGACAATTGTGAGATGAGTTTATATCTGCATCATGTTTACATGGATCTCCCTAAATCAAACATTGAAAGTGGCCCTGATGCAGGGCTTAGAGACCAAACTGCAGATCAGCTTGAGCATGACCCCGATCCATAACATCCCATCCCCCTGGACAGAGCATGCCAGATGTGGACCAGACCTCAGCAGTCACCACCACTGCTCCTATAAGCAAATTGGAGGCTTCACACATGGCATTGAGACATGTTGTGCTGCCTTCTCCCACTTCCTCCTAGACTGGAGAAAAAGAGGGTCCAGAGGGGTTCCACAGCATTTCAGCAATGGAGAGAAAAAAAACAAAACAGCAAAACATTGAGGACCAGGCTTTTTATCAGATTTCAGTTTATCAGATTCACTTGGCAACCAAGGAGCTGTGTGAGAGAAAGAAAAGCCACAATTCTGGAAAAAACCCCAAAAGATCTTTCCTTCGAAAAGCAAAGTGCTTCAGGGCCACAAGCATCAGTGTTAATTCTTCCCCTGGCATGTTCTCAGAAGTGTTTTGGCACTGCAAGTTGCCTTACATATGCCCAGATGAGCTGCAGATGTTGTGCTCAGATGGGGAATGTCAGCCTGGAAACAACTTACTCTCATATCTCTAGGACTGCATCTTGGTTTGGTAAGGTCATCAAGAAAGAATCCCTGTCAAAGTTTCTTTCCAAGCTTCCCCAGAAAGGGAGGAGGGATTCTTTTCAATTTTTTTTTTTCTTTCCTGAGTTAGGCTACATGTTCTCTTCCCTTTGCGGCCTCCTTCATCAAAGGCGGGTTCCTGGGTGAGATGTGGCTGTTAGCAGACCCCTCTGCTTCCCTTCCTCTGCTGCACATCATCTCTGACCAATGGCTCACCGAGTTTAAAAAGAGGTTGCCAAAGCTGGACCTAAGTTAATTAGACATGAAAAGGATCAAGGTGGGAAAACAAGGAGAAATTGGTGGGAAAATGTCTCAGCTTACTCAATGTTTGTTGCACACCTATGCAAATAACATGTAAAACCCAGCATGTTAAGTGCACCCTGTATTCAGGTTTGTCTGGAAATGTTTCTTCAAGACTGAAAGTGCATGACAGAAAACAGGGTGCTGCTAATGAAGGCAACATCCAGAAGGCACATTTTGGGGAGTAACAATTAAAAGAAGGATGATGCATGGGTTTGTAAGCAAGCAGCTACAGAGCTGGTACATTTTGGTGTGTGCTCTGCAGAGGTGTAGCTTTGATCCTACAAACGTGTCTGAGGAATGAAGGGTTTGCTCCAGACTGAGTGTTCTGCCCTGGGACCTGCAGAGCAGCTTGTCCCTGCATGGTCCAGCATCACCGCTCCTGAGCCAACGGGAGGAGTGAGGACATCAATGCGCCGGCTAAAATCCGGAGCCTGCGGATAACGCAGACCGAGATTTGAGAGTTTATAAAATCCACAAACAATCAGCTATTGGCAAATACAAATATATAAATTATTGACAGTTTTACAAAAGGCACACTGCAACCCATCTTAGTCCGACACCTGTACAAGTCCCACGGCTCCCCACCCTCCCTGTCCCGCCCCTTCTTCTGCCCGGTTTTCATCACAAAACATAAGGTGCTGCTGCTACAGATCCATGGCTGTCATGGCAACTGAGGACTTCTTTTTTGGTCAGCCCAATTTGTCGGTGGTACTGTCCTTCTTTGATGGTCTTGAGACACTGTATGTCCTTCCCTAAGGTGATGCTTTTGATGGAAGGCAGGTATTTCAGCAAGGTCTTTGGCAAGGATGAGATGCCTGTCCCAGAAGATTGAGCTCTTGTAGGGAGTTCAGACCAAAGATAACTTCAGCAGACAGTGACTTCAAGTTGGGATTGTTGGATAAATCCAGAACCTGGAGGGCTTGGAGCTCCTTGAAGCTCTGAGGAGATAACTCCCTAAAGCCATGCAGGCCACTGAGGGATAAATGAATCAAGTCTTTCAGCCCCGTGAAATCTCCTTTCTCAACCTTAACAAGAGGGTTTCCATCAAGATTTAAATATCGGAGAGGAATGCCTTGAAGGTTTGGTACAAATGTTAACCTGTTTCCAGAAAGATTTAAGTTCTGTATGTTGGGAATGCTCTTTTCATGGTGTCTTGTAATTGTTCTGAGCATATTATTGGATAGATCCACATTCAGGGATTTGCCTTGTCCTTTTGAAGCAAAAATGTCTATAGCTATATCCAAAAGTTTGTTATTGCTCAAATCTATGTCACTTAGAGGAGAACTGGAGAAACAGTCCTCTGGAAGGACTTCCAGAGAGTTATGACTCAGATCCAAGGACTCCAGGTACCGAAGCCTGGAGAATGTCGTGGAAGAAATCTTGGCGATTTTGTTGTAGCTCAGGTCGAGACTCACGAGGGTGGTGTATCCAGGGCCAGTAAGCATTGATTCATTTATTGTTTCCAGTTTGTTTGATGATAGATCCAAGTAGGAGGTGTCCAGAGGAATTGGGACAGGAACAATGTGTGAGCCTATTCCACTGCAGTCCACCTTGGTCAAGCTAAAGCTGTCAAAGAGACCAAAGGTTTCCACTTCACAGTGGCAGCCAGGGAAGCAGGTTTTTGTGGTACCAAAGCAAGGAAGGAGAAGCAGCAAATTGAACCAGGTCAGGAAATGCATTGTTCTCCTGGAAAACAAGACAATAGAAAAGCAGATCTAATTGCTGTAGAAATTACTTTATGAATCATGTGTAACCGTTTGACTTATGCAGTTTTGTCCTTTCTCTTTACAAAAGGAGAGATTAAGCATACCCTTAAATAGCATGGATATCCCAAAGACTTATTCTCTCATGTTATGAATCCCAGTGGGAAATTAATGGAGAAAAAACATTGGGTCAGCAGTCTTTACACACATAGCCAAACTGAGGTGAAATTGGAAATGAGCTGTAAGAACAGTAGGCTGCCTTAAAGCATGATCTATCAAACATATAAACTTTTGACTGGACCATGGAAGAAAAGACCAGCTCCTTACTGCACAAATGGACATCCCATCTCCCTTCCTTGGACTTCAGATGCAGATTTTAGAAGTTTGGATTTGTATCAGGTGGCTAAAAACAATCCTCCTTGGCCTGGTGGCAGCTCCTACCAGAGCAGAGGAACCGAGGTTTATTCACTCTAACCTAGCCTTTGCTGTGGTGGGCCTGGCCCCCTGCACAGTGGAGACAATTTGCTTCATATGGAGTCTTTGGGGAGCCTCTGCTAATTGCATTAAGTGTTCTCTCTGATTAACAGTGCCAGTAAGCAAGGAGTTCTCTCCACTGCTTTGGTTTTGACCCGTCTCCCTCCAAGACAGTTCTGCCTCTCCATCATCTCACGCAAGGGAGGCAGATCAGAGCTGATCTGCACGCTCCAGCTTTGCTGAACCTCTTCAGATGGCATCCGAAAAACTCGCCCACACAACAGTGGGCAACAACAGCTGCATGATTTCAAGAGACAGCCAAAACAATTTTTAGATCTGGAGAGGGTACATAGGAGCATGTCAGCATCCTGCAGGTCAGCACAGAGGCAACAAGGTCTGTCCTTGCTGGTTCCTATTGCAGCCATGGGTGATGACTCCTCATGCCTTACAAACGAGATCTCCAGAAGGCCAGAAACAAAAAATCTCACCAAACCAGACAAGCATATCCATCAGCACTGGTCCTTGGCTATGCTGCTGGCCATAAACAAACACTCACATGCCAACTGCTCATTTAATAAGAAAAAAGTTAAAGAAATCCCTTTAAATGAATGTTCCCATCTCCACTTCAGCGTCCCTGGTCTCTTACCTTTCCCACCACTGTTTTAAAGCATTTCATTAACTTCCTTGCAGTATTGAGTTTCACACACACCCTCTGATCTGGCTGAGATTCCTTCCTCACAGCCCTTGCACCTTCCCAAGACCATTTCCTAGAAATTCACACTTCATCTCCCCTCACCCACCTCTTGTATTCAGTTTCTCTCCCTTTTCAGCATTGTCTTCTTGGCCCTGCTCTTATTCCCAGGAGACTGACTGGGGACTACTTGCCAATGTGCAAAAAAAGTGCAAGGGGGGAAAAATGTTGCAAAAATACTGTCCTGATCACTGATGTGAGTTGTATGGCAGTGTCTCCCAGATCTCCTGCAAATAGAGAGCAGAAACTGGGACTCTGGCCAAGTTGCCTGCAACTAAACCATTGCTAAAGGCCCCTTTGGGGTCCATTATTCTATAAAAAAACCAGAAAATTGGTAAGATGAGCCCTAGCCTCAGCCCATCTCAACTGTTTCTTGAGAAAACACATATGTGTGCAGAGAGAACATAGAGGGGTAGGGCTCTTCTCTGCAGACACTTTTCCAGATATTCCTTTCCTAATGACATCAAGGCTGATCCCCTCTGGTTCTGTGCAGACAGACATTGCTGCCTTCTGCAGTCCCTCCTAAAATAAATGCTACTATTTTTATTTTTTTCATGAAGCTGCATTTGGATTGCACTGAAATGTTTTATTACCAGGGGAGGTTACAGCAGTGGGGAGTTCCTTGTAAACTAAAACTGCAAAACCTCAAATGTTAAATATCTCACCTACAGGGAAGTACCTACATTGGTATCAGCCCAGTCTGCTGGCATTTCTTCTCCCAAATTCTACCCAGTGGCTATTCCTACTTGATGTCCCTGTATGGAAAGGACTTCCAACTTCTCCTTCAAAAGTGCAGCTCGTTTCCTCAGAGAATTGTTTTAGCTCTGTTGGAAGCTGAATCATACACCAGGAAGTCCAAAGACACACCAGTATGAAATTTTACTTTCTGAGCACTGCTAAAACCTTCATTGGCTTCTTATGGAGCATCTGACCTAATTTAACTGGGAATAGACTTTTAATAAAGCCTGTAGTGGCAGGACAAGGGGCAATGGTTTTAAATTAAAACAAGAATAATTCAGACTAGATCTAAGGAAGTAGTTTTCTGTGATGAAGGTGGTAAAACACTGGCACAGGTTGCCCAGAGAGGTGGTAGATGCCCCATCCCTGAAAACATTCAAGTCCAGGTTGGATGGGGCTCTGAGCAATCTGGACTACTTGAAGATGTTCCTGATTATTGTGGGGGTTGGACTGGGTGGCCTTCAAAGGGTCTGTTCCAATCCAAGCTATTCTATGATTCTATGAATTGAGAGAATATTGAAAACAGATGCTGGGCTTTGATATGCACCTGCTCAAACCCTTTTGACATGGGAATTCCCCTCCTGATCAGCCTCAAAAATGATTGCCAGAAGTGGGCAGATACAGTGACTCTCACTGCAACATCCATCACTTCAGCCAGCAGTAAAGACAAAACATGACACAGCTGAAATGTAGTACACAAAGCTCAGCTGAAGCATTTGCATAGCATCTATTGCCTCTTCCCTCCTCACAGCACTGCCACAAATTCTCCCTTACTGGGTCTGCAATTGCTTTGCAGATGGGATACAATCCATTAGTACCAGTTGGAAACTCCCCTATGGAGCAGCATGGAGCATCACAGGCAAACATGCCACTTGGTTAATAGCTCTGATAAAATATAGGAGAAATAAAGTCATCTTCCAGTCCAAGAAAGAGACTCCTGCATTGCCAGATAATTGGCAAAAAGCTTAGTCAGGTACAGGCATGTTTTATTATACTGTGGAACAACCGATAGCTCTCTTTGAAATGGGGAAAGAAACAGACTGCAGGCATTTACAGTTCTGTGTACAGTGTATATTTGAAACTGCACCAAAATGCCTCTGGATTGCTGCCCACGAGCTGCTTTGTTGATAAAGGCAGGAAGCCAAGGTATCCCCTTGTAAAAGGAAGAGCAGTTATCCTCTTGCAACACTGGGGAGTTTCACCTAGGTAAACACCATGGACAAGAAACCACTGGCACCATCACCTAGGACAGCAAGGGGAAAGTCACTGGGAGAAAGCAGCCCACCCAGGGGCTGGTTTAGCCATGTCCTCTTCATCTCTATGGCTATTGAGGTACGAAGAGATCCCAGTGATTGGTTTTGGGCATCTGGAAGCTCTAGGGGTCTTTTTATACCTGCTGATTGCAACATGAGCTGCTGGGGGTGCAATATCTTCCGCCGTGTTTCAGGTGCCTATAGTGATGCAGGGCTCTGGTCTTTATATCTTGCTCATCCTTTCTGCAGAGCAAATATTCTGAGACAACCATAAGGAGAGCCTGTGGGGGTTAATGGAGCCAGTGTTGGACCAAGCTTCTAGCAGGATGGCAGCCTTCTCCTCCGATCCCATATCTCCCCTTTAGCCTGCGGATGACCTTGTGCCTTCTCCCTGCTATGCTCAATCATTGCAACCCCGTGTGGCAAGACTCACACAGAAAACCCACACTGAGATTTCCCAGCCAAAAAGCTGCCAACATTAAAAGCAGATTGCAGAGGGACGCCAGGCTCAGATGATGGTCAGGGAGTGAGGTGGGAGGGAGGAAAGCTTTGTTACTGTGTTGTTGCAAATTCATGCTTCTCACTGCATTTGATTTCTTCCTTCTCTTCTCCCTTAAAGACTTTTCTCATTAGGGAGATCAGCTGACACATCCCTCCCTGGATGAAAGCCCATTGCTTGGGGACTGGCCCCCTCTTTGGGAATGAGGATATTAAGAGGATGCTACCTAGGCTACCTCCAGTTGCCCTGGCAACCACCAAGCTGGAATTCCCCATAGCAAAAAATCAATGACTAATTAAAGAAATAATACAAGGGGAGGTGCTTTAGAGTTTGCTGTTTGATGGAGTCAGGAAACAGCTGCCCCATTCTTCATTCCCTCAGCCTCCCTCAACATGCCTCTGAACAAAGCATCCTCTGAAATGCAGCTGGGGTTGGGGCTAAAGGCCCAAATTCACCCAATGAAGCTTGAAGTATATGAGTAAGAAGTGCAAAAAAACTCCCAAAACACTAGGTGTCTCTACGTTGGGGTGAAGAGAATGAAATTGCTCCAGAAGGGGATGAAACTAGCCTAAGACCATCCCTGGAGATGTCACTCTCCCCCTTGTCCATGACAGGGTAGGAGAATGCCCAGTCTCCCTGGTTACTCCTTCCCACCCCATTCTTGGCTGCATCTTCCAAACCCTAGTCCTTCCCAATACCCAGGTGCACTTGGATAAACCAGTTTGGGTCACTGATCCAACAAAAACCCCTCTGATCTTTCTCTTTCCCCTTTGCTGGGTCAGTTTTCCAACAAATTCTGGTGACCATCCATAGAGATACCAGCTCTCACACAGGAGTGGAGAACACAGAATCTATCTTTTCCATAGCAGCCCACAACCAGACCAAATTAGATATGAATCTGTAAGGCATGGCAGATAGATCCTGGTAATTTCTACATTTTTTGCCAATATTAATTCTGGATGAGCAGCAAATAGACCAAATTTCAAAGAAAAAAGGCAAAAAGGAAGAGCTGAAGTCCACCTGTCCCAAATAGAGTTGTTGCCCTAGCAAAGGACAAAAGAGTTGTATTAGCAACAATATTTCTGGAGAAAAATTTTAGGATTGTCTTCTGCCTCTTGTATCAGCCAAGTAAAGAAATAAACAAAGTCTTCACAGCAAAGCTCACCAGGCCCACTTGGCTGCCAGCACTAATTGGGGTCAGGGAAAAAGGAATGTTATTGGAAAGTGAAACAAGTGCATAGGTTATGATAGAGGCCATAAATCCTCCAGACTGAGGGGAAAAAAAAAAGTTGGCTCTGGCTCTTTCTCTTTTTAAATATCTTGGAGTCTAAGTGGCAGCTGGGACAGCAGCTCCAGAGCACCAAAATGCTCCAGAGTTTCTTCTCGACAACAAAATTGCATAAGAGACCTTTCCCCCCTTTCTCCACCCATTAATTATTCTGTAAAATTAGAATAATTACTGACTAAAGTGCAGCACTAGCAGCAGCTACACTTTTCCAGCGTGGACTCTCCTGGCTGAGCCCAAATGACGCCACAGATGCAATCGCGGTCGGGTCTCCAGATCCCATATGCCAATTTGAGCAGGCAGCAAAACTAGCTCAAACCAGCCTACAGCCAGAGACCATTAAACCCTTGCTGCAGACACACACCCCTCCCATAATAAAGAGACTGCTGCTGACAAAGTTACTCCTTTTTACTGTTGTGTTTTTTCGTGTGAATCTATTGAAAGTAAAGGTCATTCAGGCTTTTGCTTCGCCTGCTTCAGACCAGCTCTTCCTGCAGAAGGCTTCCCCACATAAATGCTGCAAAGAGCTCTTGATAAATATTATTAAACCTCACAAAAAAAATGTTGGTGTAAATGGGAGCAGCGTTTTCTGATCCGCTTGTTACATTTTGTTGTTTGCTGGTTTGGAAGACACTTTGCAAACAGTCCTGGTTTTATGCTCAGTGTTTGAGACTTCTGGGGTTTGGGGAGAGGGGAGCTAATGGGAATTCAAGAAGTATGTGGTTTTTATGTTTAATCCCGCATTTGTTAGATGGGTTTGAGAGAGGTCAGTGGAGTTACTCTTGGTGTAACTCTTTCTGAAAGAAATCAGAAAGATTCTGATCTTTCAGCAGGATCAGAATCAGTCCCTTGGTTCTTCCAAATCGCACTTGATTTCATGGAGGCCTCCATCAGGAGGCATTGCACAAGTCACTTTTAGGGGATAAGTTATCACCCTTCACTTCACTCTGATGGTTTTATCTGTGAGACTTGCAAAGCTGCTTAGCTAAGGCATCCCAAATTTTCTAGTGGGATATAAACACAGGGATTTGCAACCCTATTGCCTTACCAGTGCATGCAAGCATTAGGATAAGGGGAAGCTCAGCCAGTGGAGTGGTGACTTTAGCCCTTATGGTTTAATGTAAAGAGACACCAAGAGCTTGAGGGGAGTGAAAAGGCATCCTGCAGGGGCCTGAATCCTGCTTTTTGCTCCATGTTCCTGCTCCCTGGGAAAAATCAGAATGAAATGCAAGGAATGCAAAAAGAAAAAAAGAAAAGATTTCGCTATGAATTCCTTTGTGCTTTAATTATTTTGCCTGGCAAGATCATGGAGCAGATCCTCATGGAAGCTTTGCTAAGGCAGATGGAAAATAAGGAGGTGGTTGGTGATAGCCAACATGACTTCACTAAGGACACATCCTGCTGGACAAATTTCATGGCTTTCTATGACACAGTTACACTGTTTGTGGAAGAGGGAAGAGCGACTGACATTATCTACCCGGACTTGTGCAAAGCATTTGACACTGATCCACACAACATCTTAATCTCTATGGAGAAAACGTGGATTTGATGGTTAGATGACTCAGTGGATAAGGAAGTGGCTGCACAGTCATACTTAAAGAGTTAAAGTCAACAGCTTGATGTTCAAGTGGAAACCAGTGAGGAGCAGGAAATTGCATAATCAGAGACAAGATGGTGCTTCCTGATCTGGACAAGAACCCCATTGCTCTGCATCAAGTCTGTGTTTGCAAGACTTGAATCTCACCAAACCCCATGGAATAAAGGTTCTGGACAGCCAGAAGGAGCAAAGAACAAAAAATAATATGCCATTTCACATTTTTCTGTCTTGGTTATTTCCATGTGCTTTTCTCCTCTCTGGATAGAAATTGCTGAGCCAAAACTGCAATGACTTTCCTGCATCCAAACATGCTCTCCGTCCTTTAGGGAGACTTTTGTAGATGTTACAGGGGATGGGATAGATAAGACTAGCAAAGGCAAAGTGAAATTAAGCATCAAAGACATCAAAACCATTTCACAACCCCAAAGGCAAAGCCAAGCAGCCCCTCAAGCCACCACATGGGCTGCAGAAAAGATGTGTGTGATTGACCTAGGGGTAACTCCAGACTGTACAGCTCCACACTATGTATCTGTGTTCAAATATAGAATCATTTAGGTTGGGAAAGACCTTGAATATCATTGAATCCAGCTGTTAACCCAGCACTGCCAAACCCACCACTAAACCCTGTCCTTAAGTGCCACATCTGCACATATTTAAATGTCTCCAGGGATAGTGACTCAAACACTTCCCTGGGCAGCCTGTTCCAATGCTTGACAACCCTTTCGGTGAAGAAATTTTCCCTAATTTGCAATATAAACATCCCCTAGTGCAACTTGAAGCTGTTTCCTCTTGTCCTATTGTTGTTACTTAGGAAAAGACACTGAAATGCTTGCTTGGCTGAAAGTCTCTGCTCTATTTTTTTAATGTAAAAAGAAAATCCTTTATTTAATAAAGAAATGGAAAGGCTTATTAAAATAAACTTTGTTACAACTGTTAATGTCACAATTCCCATCTGCTTTGCAAGAGGCCACAGATAATTTATCATCCTACTGCTTAAACAGCTAGTTGTTTATTCCACTTGTGCAATCTTCCCCCTCAGGCATCCCTCATTCCCCCTGGAGGAGGAAATCAAGGTGCAGGGTGGTGTATTTTGGGATCTGACAAAAGGAAAACATGTGCAGGCAGGTCTGCCAGCCCATACAGTAACTTCCAGCTCATTTACATCCATGGCTGAAATACAATTTCTGCCACACTAAAAGCTTTGTGCCTTGAAAAGATGCATTTTGTGAGGGAAGATCAGCCCAACTCCGGGGATTTTTCCTCAAGTGGGAAAATGCTGGCGCCACAACCAGCACAGGAAAATGAGGAATTAAATCACTGTGGCATCGGGATTTGCAAAACATTCCCACTTCTCTGCTCAGCCCAGAAAGCTGTCAGCTTAATAGCAGTTTATTCCAGGTGGAGGAATTAGTCTCCTGTGGATTTTGAAAGCAATTTTGCTTTCCAGCCTCAAGTCAAACTGTGCTTGTGCCCAGAGGGGGCATTTCCAAAAGGAAATTGTTTGCCAGGCCTCCTGAGTGGCTGGGGGCAGGGGAAGGCAGGTGTTGGAGAGGTGCAGCACCAGGAGGGATTCACAGGGCTCTGTGGGAGCAGACAGGATGTGAGCATCCCAGCCCCACCATTGCCTCCTGGCTATTCCAGCTGCAGAACCACTCAAACTGGGAGCTTTGGCAGCTGCAAGTGGTTCCCAGCAGTCTGGGATGCATGGAATCAGTCAAACAGGTGCCAGCAAGGGATGGAAGAGCTCAGAACTTTCTCCTGCTCTAGAATCACTTCCAGCATGGCCATCCTGAACTCTTTCACCCCTAACAACTCCTATTTCTTGTCCTCCCTGCTCTGCTTGTTAACTGTGAGCATTTCCAAGAGCAGGAGGCCACACTATTCCGGCACTCACTGAGTATAAGAGAGACTTCATCTCTGCCAGGAACACAAATATTTTCTTAACCATCTCAAACTCAGCCTGAATAGAATTTTTATCATAGCGACATGTACCAGAATGGGAGGCCTCCGTTATTTTGGCACAAACTCAGGAACAGACCAGCCCTTCAACATGGTGCTTCATAGCCAAAGGAGAGGTTTACACAGAGTTTTGTGCCAGTCCTAGAGCATTAGGACTGCTGTAGAATGACTTGGTGAAGCTGCTCCATCACCTCTAGTGCCCAAGAACCCACTGCGAGGCACAAAGGGAGCCTGGGAGTGCCCAGGCTTTACCCAAATCTCAGCAGTTACCTTGAGAGGATTAAACCCTCCTCCTTTCTTAACTTGTGAATTATTGAAAGCAAAAATGATGCCAGCAAGCTTCTCCTGGAGCCTCAGCCCTTGGTGGCGCACACCTGACAGCCAACCCCAGACAGCTCCTGCTCTGGCTCCTGCTATGATGATACTTTTCCACTGCACTCCAGCTCCCAGAGACATGATATAATTCCAGAGGAATGCACTCCAGGATGAACACCATATGCCAGCGAGGTGCAGCATGGGGAGAGAAAATCTCCTGCCCACAGTGGATACTTCTGGTTTTAGCTGTTGGAAGAGCTGATCAGCCATGCCACTGTGCCCAGCTGGGAAATGCCACATGCCATGCACATCCCTGGCATGGCAGCTACCAGGTTCTGTGCCAGGGAAGTGCAGGTTGCAAGGACCCACCAGCAGCTCTCTGGTCAATGAGGGAAACACGTGATGCCTATGGATATTCCCCACATGCCTGAACTGGATTGCTTCCAATCACTCCAGAGGGCAGGCCTGAGCTGCAGAGAGACCATACTGCATGGGTGGGTTCCCCCAGAGAAGATGAGCTAGGCAGGGGGAAGGAAACAAGAGAGAGGATGGAGGAGAAGGTGATACATCCCAGGGTGATGCCTCTGCTCTTGCTGGTGAGACACATCCCACCAAGAGCAAACAACTCATCACAGCCTCATCATCCTGTATCTCTAATGGCTTTCCAGCTCTTTCTCCTTGAATCATAGAATCATTAAGGTCGGAAAAGATCTCTAAGAGAATTGAATCCAATTGAATCCATTACAACAGAGGGGGCTGCAGATCATGTTTAAGTACTGCCTCCAACAGCATGCCTTTGTCATGGTGCAGCCAGCACTGGAAAAAATCATGAGAAAGCAGAGGGAAAAGAAATTCAGCCTGGCTGGGCAACACCTTCAGCCCTAGCAGAAGGATTTTAAGAGGACTCCATGCAGCTTTAGCTCTCTGAAAGGCAGGAGATGCCAATCTCCCTTCTCCTAACAGCCCTGAGGGGCTGCTGACTTCAGTCAGCAAGGGCAAAACAAGGAGACTGGGAGTTAAGCTGGGTGCCTAATGGCACTGCTCCAGCTGGCCCAGGGATCCTTTGTGGGCTTTTTATTTGTTTTTGTGGTTGGATTTTTGTCCATGCACAATAATCTCTGGGCCCCTTTGCTGTCTATGGCTCTCAGCATGCAGCTGCAGACCCTCCACTGAGGAGATAATAAACACAATCCTGACCATTATTGTTGCAAACAGCACAGCTGGAGGCTCCCATCTCATTCCCCTTATGGCCTTTCTTTGCCCCTCCTCTCCAATAATTCTTGAATCATAATGCTGCAAACAATGAATGCCAGTGAAACTGCTTGGTGGAGCATCAGCTGGGGCTTCAGGAGCTACCCCCACCCCAGTGAAGCATGTGAGACATTTACTAGACACAGTGGGTCTCCTACAAGGTTTGGGAAGGGGGGATTTGGGGAGGGGAAGGGTTGTAGGTAGAGCTGATAAAGGGTTTACCAGTAGTGTGCCATTCCCACCATGATTCCCACTGCAGATGATGCTTCATTGCCCCCATGATGTGCAGTATCTCCTCAGCTATTTCCCTTCCCTCCTTGGCCTGGGATTCTCCAGTCCCTCTTGGTTGGTGGAGGATTTTGGAGAAAGATCATCTGAAGTGGGTTGAGAGAGCCATTTCCCCAGCAGAACCAATTTCCCACCACTGATGCCACCCTGAGTCCCCATTTAAGTGCCTCAGTTTCTCTCCTGACACTTGGAGAAGTACTAGGTCTGAGAGGTGTTCACTCACCCCCATCCCCAGGTTTAATTCCCACCAGTTTAACTGGGAAGGGAGCACAAGGCCTGTGGCTCTCACCCCACACAGAAGTCCCCAGCCAACACTGCCACTGCTGTAACTGCTCCAGACAAATGCTACCACAGTCCCTGGGCACCATGTCCAGCTCCTGCCTTCCTGGACACTCTAGGGACAGCAACCCTGCTTTGCCCTCTGCAAAATGGGCAGCCAGGCCAGGGGAGAGGGAAGGGGATGGATGAGACTGGCCAGGTTCAGTTACCTTATGATCCAATAATTCTTTGAATTGGAGATTGCTTGCAAGAAGTTGCAATGCTTTGGTCCTGGACAGATACAAACTGAACTTCTGTAGTAGGATTAAAGTGCTTTGGAGAAAGGATCTCCCCTGTTTTGCTCTGTGAAGTTTGGCCTCACCATGACAACTGCTACAGAGTTATCGTTCTCAAGGATAGGAGGAAAACAGGCAATTTTGGGGTCAGGAACATGTCCTGCCCCACTTGGAGACAGGTGACACAAGCCCCATGAACATGTGTCACCTCAGAGGTCTGAGGAATCACATCTGATTTGACCCATCAGTCACAGCAGGAGTTTGAGTCTCAATTTTTCATGAGGAGGATTATCTTATTCAAAGTAAAAAAAATCTTTGAAAATACAGTGCCCATCCCTGAAAGTGTTCAAGGCCAGGTTGGACAGGCCTTTGAATAAGCTGCTCTAGTGGAAAGTGTCCCTGCCCATGGCCAGGGTGTTGAAACTGGATGACCTTTAAGGTCCAACCCAAACCATTACATGATTTCTCTCCCCACCCCTGGGTTTGAGCTGCTGGCAAGAATCAGGGGAAAGGAGAGGAATCACCATCACAGAGACAGAGACAGCAAAAAAGACTGAGGAAGGGAGAAAGGGGAAGGAAAAGAAACGCTGCAGACACCGGCACTCAGACGTTACACACAGCACGTGGCCCTCTGTCTGCTATGCTGAAGATAAAGTGCTTTTTTCCAGTTTGCCACTGCTCTGACAGGAGATTTCCAGCCTGGTTAGTGCAACTCAGGAATGTCCCATGCTAAGGCAGCCAGGATGGTTTAATCTCTTGCAGTGTCTGCAAGCAGACGGGAAGGCTGGGGTGATTCCCAGAGCACAAATTTCCTTCCCCTGCTGCTGCACACCATGAATGCAATAGAAACTCCCAGGAAATTAATTCCACCCCCCTCTAAAAAAAAAATTGCAATAAAAATTAAAATATGAAGATTTCCTTGTAATGAATGGCTGAGCCATTCATACATTTGCCTCGATAGGTCCAGGTGCCAAGTTTTAAGACAAGAAACAGCTTGCTCAAGCCAGCCTTTATCTCTTCCCAGCCCTCAACATCTCCGTGTTGGGAAGTTTCTTTTGATAGCCTGCCAAGGCAGCCAGTGCCGCAGCTACCGTGCAGAGCCTGGGGGTGCCAGGGGTCAGGAGGGCTGCCGGACAAGGATGCCTTGTCTCATCCCACCCTCCAGACTCTGCTTCTCCCCACCAACCAGCTAACAAAAGAGGATAAGGAGGAGGAGGAAGGAGGAGAGACTGAAAGAGAATAAAAAAAAAAGCAGTTAGGGATGGAGGGAAAACTCTAAACCTCTGGAAGACGGTGGCTCACCTTTTATTCCCAGCTCAGTCTTGCACAGGAGTGACACTCACTGCTGCTCACTGTGTGGCTGCCTGAGGGAACACAGGATGCTTTTCCCTATATTAAAAAAAAAAAAAAATCCACAAAACCCCTAAGAACTTCTGCATGTTTTTTCCCCCCTTTTCTCCCAATTTCCTCTCATCCATTCAATGCTGGCTTGTTCCTTGCACTTAGTTGTAAAGAATAGGGGTGCAGGAAACCCTCATCCCAACCCTGCAGCCTTTCCTGCCAGTCCAGCCTGTCATCAGAAATTAATGTCCCCTGGGATGTCTGTCACGTCCTCGTTCCCTCCAGGCATTTTGTTATTGCTCCCCACTGCCTCTGACAGCAGCTGCTCAAATTCATTCACAAATCAACAACGTCTGCCCTGCTCCAGGATGCCGCAAGGGAAAACCAAAACCCGTCCGAGTGCTGCCCCCCGAGCCTCCTGCCTGCCCCCGTGTCGGCTCCGCTCCCCCGCGCACCCACCGCCTCTGGAGCACGGCAGGGCAGCTCCTCCTGGGCCATTTATAACCCGCATGGGAGCAGGCACCTCCCCGTGCCCTCCGGGGGGCCGGGACCGCCTCCCGTGGGTCACGGTGGGACCGGAGCCAGGCCCCGCTTTGCCAGGACGATGGCACACACTGACCCGCTGTGCTGTGAGCGCCTGGCTGCCTACAGCCAGCCCCCGGCCAAGTTCAGCCTGCAAATCCTCCCAGGGACGCGCCAGCTTCCTCCGCTCCTTTCAGCATCTCACACATCCAGCGTGCTTCTTGTTCCCGGAGAGATCGGCGAGACGGTCCGACCCTGCCCTTCCCCGCCGGCTCTTCTGCCGGTCTTCTTCGCCCTGCTCCTCACCGCTGCAATAGCCCGGTGCTGCCGGCCGAGCTCCGGAGCGGCAATCAATGCGATATTTCAGCGCAACGCCAGCGATCGGCACCGGCTGCTCTCCGCACAGCAATGGCACAGTGTCCAGCCAGACAAGTTTCCCACTGTAACTTCGGTGAATGCTGTTATTCAGGCGGACGGCAGCTGATTTATCATGGCAGGCACACGGGGAAAGCTTTCCGTTCGGGAGGCCGGGGGCTGCTCGTCCCGCTGCCGCGACGAGCGCCGTGAGCTCAGCAGGGTTCGCTGTGCTTTCCTTGCAGCCGTGCTCCGATGCCTTCGCCGCCACGGAATTGCATTCCCGAGCCGTGCTGGCGAGCGTCGGCTAACGGAGGCGATGCCACTTCGCCGCGACAAAAGCCACCAGCTCCATCCGCGCCGCTCTCCTCCCAGGCTTCCCAAATCCCAAGCCAGAGGAGTGAAGTTGACAGACCCTTTTGATTCCAGAAAGCTTGGCACGTGTTGTGGTTTACTGAGCTAATAAATCTGCCGTGGGCTGCGCCTTTTAATGACTGCAGCATTAATAACAAGTTTCCTGGGAGCTGCTTGAAAGTTTACAGGGTGTGTGCACTATCAGGGGAACCCCGTGCTTTCTGACCTCCTGCTTCAGAAGTCACACCCAGCAGCTTCTTTCATGCTTGCTTTCTTTCTTTTTCTTTCTTTCTTTCTTTCTTTCTTTCTTTCTTTCTTTCTTTCTTTCTTTCTTTCTTTCTTTCTTTCTTTCTTTCTTTCTTTCTTTCTTTCTTTCTTTCTTTCTTTCCTTTTCTTTTGTCTTTTTTTTTTCTTTTTTTTTCTTCAATGAGAGAATGAATAAATCTTGCTCAGCTTTCTCTCTCCCCTTCCCAAACACACCTTCCCCATCAGCTTAATCCACTCACAGATGGGAAATTCCCAGGCAGGAATGCCTTTGCCATGCCTTTATCAACATAACCCGGGGGAAAGGACCCCCCCTCTGCACCTTCCAGCTTCTACGCCCCATCAAGCCGACCCCTCCAAGCTTTCCTTTCCTTCCCATTTCTCTCCTTACCTTGAGTAAGCTCCAGACCCTGCGAGCCCCCCAGCACCAGAAACCCA
Source organism: Molothrus ater (assembly GCF_012460135.2). Classification (NCBI taxonomy): domain Eukaryota; kingdom Metazoa; phylum Chordata; class Aves; order Passeriformes; family Icteridae; genus Molothrus; species Molothrus ater. Next base: position 86,588,721 of record NC_050479.2, read on the forward strand.
CCAAAAAGCTTCTCTTCGCTCCCGAGAGTTGAGGGGAGGGCCCGGAGAGGAGGAGGAGGAGGAGGGAGAGGAGGGGAGACAGGGAGCCCTGTGTGAAATCAAAGCCCCGAAGCCGGGCACGGGAGGCGGTGCGGAGCCTCCAGCTGCTGCTCGGATTACTCTGCAGCCGTGGCGATCCCGAGACCTCTAGAAACCACCATTCCACTGGGGGAAGGAGAAGTGAAGGGATTCCAGCTGGAGACGCTTCATCCCGGGAGGGCAGCCGGGCTGGGGGCTCGTACGCACCCACCGCACCGCAAAGTTCCCCCTCTGGAAAAACCAGAGGTGGGGAAAAAAGTAGTTTGCTTCCACCCGAGACCTCTGTCCTTCCCCTTACCCTGTACCCCCGGCCTCTGGACCCCTTTTTCGCGAGGAAAAACTCACCACACGGAAAAAGTTTCCGCACTCTGAGGCTGGGGAGGGCTCCGCAGCAGGGACCCCCGGGGCTGGCCCTGCGCATCCCCGGGGAGGTGGCAGGGAGGGCTCAGCCCATCGCGGCACAGCGTCCCCCCTCCCCAAAAATGAGCCCCATGCTTCTGCACACGCGGGGAAGTTTGGAAGGGGGTGCAGAGAGGTGTGCAGGGGCTAGGGAAGGGATGGAGGGCGCAAGGAAGGGGTGGGGGTCAGGGAGGGGATGCGGGGTCAGGGAGGGGCTGAGGGCAGAGGGGGGCACTCACCGGGCCGGGGCCGGTTCCCACGGCGGGAGCGGGCAGGAGCGGGGCTCGGGGCCGGCTGTCCCCTTCTGCTCTCCTCCTTCTCCCTCCTCCTTCCCGTGCAAGGCGTGCAGCTGGCCGGGCAAGCTGGCTGCCCCCTTCCCCGCAGGAGGAGGGAGGAGGGAGCTCAACAGATGGCTGCACACAAGGGAACATCTGGGTGGAGGAGGAGAAGGAGGAGGAGGAAGGAGGCAGGAGGCAGGACTTGCGTTCGACTGTGCCACTCCTGAGCTGGCAGACCCCCCTTAACAGGGGAAGAGGCGAGGGGAGGTGTCGAGACAGCTTTGCACATGCACACAGTCCCCCTTCCTGCTGCCTTGCATCCCCCCTGGCTAAAATTCCTTGTCGTTCCTTTGCTTTCTTGGGGATCACACCGGACTTGCCCTTTCAGCACAACCGTGTTTCCAGCTCTGACCTCTGCAGGGCTGTATTTGCAGACGTGAATTCTATTCCTGAGCACTGCCTTCATTCAGTTTTCCAGCCTTTAGTGCCAAGATCAGCTTTGGCACCCCGGGGTGCAGGTAGGACAAGGCAGCACCAACGTTTGAGCAATGCCAGCAGGCAGGAGACTGGGGGTTAGAAATTGTATGGTGCAACCCTTGAAATAAATAAAGAAAAAGACAAAACAACCAAAAAACCCCAAACAAAACAAAACAAAACAAAACCACAAACACCTCCGCCAAAAAACCCCAAAAAACAAACAAAACCAGGCATTAATCCACAGTGTGGGGAACAGAAAGTCTGAACCCTATCACTGGAGGATAGGCAGTGCCTGGGGCTGTGAATGAGCAGCCCTGCATCAAAATTTCTCAGCTATTGGATGTAGTGGCCCAATGGTGGCTTTAGTCATGATGGTCATACTGGAAAGAGAATCAGAAGTCACAGAGTCATAGAATATTCTGAGGTGGAAAGAGCTCACAAGGATCATCAAGTCCAGCCCTGGGGGGAATTGCCCATACAGGTATTAAACCCACAACCTTGGCATTTTTAGCACTAGGCTCAAACAGGCTGAGCTCATCTCAGGGTGTCAAGTGCCTCATGCCATGGTGCCATGACACTGGAAAAGGCAAAAGGGACTGCAAGGGTCCATAGGTCACAGAGGACATATCCTGTGGCTGGCTGCAGCTTCTCATATTCAGCATCTTGCACCCTTTGTGTATTACTGGCCTGTGCCACATCTCAAGATGTGTGGTTGCTTGTTTCTTAAAAAGTTTAAGTTAAGAAAGTACAATCAGGCTTCCTGTTGTTTACTTTTAGTAGCACCAAAATACCGCACTTGCCCCATATTGATGATCAGGGTAACCTTCAAGCGAGCCTGGTGCTGAGATTTGTATTTAGCATCTCTCTGTGGTGAAAAAGCGGTGAAAAGGGTTTGGTTTGGTTTGGTTTGGTTCTGCTCAGCTGCTTTCTCCAAGAACATCAGTGCATGAAGATTTGCTGGGTGACCTCCCTGCCCAGCAAACACAGCTCTGGTCAGAGGGGCTGAGGCTCGAGGCAGGAGGTACTGAGGGCATCAGGAAGATGTCACAGTTGTTCCTCTCCACTCTCCGCATTTCCGAGTGTGGCTTATCCAGGATATGTGCTCACTCTGCCCGTCTCAGGAGCTGCTTTTCGGGAATCACCATCAGACTGTGAAAGCACTGCCAAGGAGCAGCCCCAGGGAGCCAGAGAGAGGAAATGTGTGCTCAGGACTCAGCTGGGCCGAATGCTTTTTGGGGAAAACCATGGGAAAACACCCTAGTCTGGGCTGGGATTTTCCATGTAAATGTCACAGTGATATCTCCAGACATGAACAGTCTCTTGTAAGGCTCCATTCAGCAGGGTCTTTACTCTGTTCAGTTTTTATAGCTCTGAGTAGGGGAAGTTGTTGAGATGGAAACTTTTGTTAATTTTCCATTTTGTTCATTTTTTTCCATGCCTCATTCTAGGCCTTTGCCATGTCAAAGTTGGTCTCAGTAAAGCAAAATGCTAGTTCAAAGGTGAAGAACTTGGGAATTAAATCCTTTGGCTGAGATCCAGATAATGTATAACACCTATATATTATATATATGTAGATATAATACAGGCCCAGTTTGATGTAGTTGATCAGAGTCACGACAAGGACAGGTCTGGCAGTTCTGGTGATCTGGGGGTAGGGATTAGACCTGATGTGATGCTAACATAAAATTAGTTAGGCATACATCTGATTCTTAGCTACTTCAAACAACAGTTGTACCAGTGTCTCACCACCCTCACAACAATTTCTTCCAAAATTCTAATCTAAACCTCCCTCTATCAGACAGTTGGAAGCCATTCCTCCTTGTTCTATTACTACAAGTCCTTGTCAAAAGTCCCTCTCCAACTCTCTTGTAACCCCTTTAGGCACTGGAAGGTGCTCTAAGGTCTCCTTGGAGTCTTCTTTTCTCCAGGTTGAGCAAGCCCAGCTCCCTCAGCCTGTCTCCACAGCAGAGGTGCTCCAGCCCTCTGAGCAACTCTGTGGCCCTCCAGCACCCTCCAGGAGACCAAAGAGTTAACTATCATGATAACACCATTTTTAGAGAACCTTTAATGTAAAGATCCTTTTCCCCACCATCACTATTTCTATTTCTTTGCCACATGAGGGTATATTTTTGTAAAGATAAAACAGGATTTTCCCAGAATTGTGTAGTCCCATGGACTGAACATTCCCCCACAAAACCAGCCATTCTGTGTTTAGACAAATATCCCCATCTGTCTCCAACAGTTCAGTGCCTGGGACACCAGGGGAGGGTGAAAGAGGGAAATGGAACTTCAGTTTTCTCTCTCCAAACAGCCCTCCTGTACTGCTGATGCAGAGATCCTAGCAGGTCTGGGAACCATAGGACATTTTCTCCCAGCTAGGTTCTTCCAGGACCATGCTGAGCGCTCCTCAGATCTTCTGTGCCCAGAAGACACCAGCTCAGTTCTGTGGTTCTCAATCCCTAATAACATCATGGCTGGTTGGACTTGTTAAAACCCAGAGAATTCCTGAGCTAAAGGAAAGATGTCTTAGTCACTCTGACTTTCTCCTGAATGAGTCCTAATAGACCTGTCAGGGAAAAGAAATTACAGTGAGAATGAGGATGACATAAACTGGATTAGTAAGAAGAGCTAGAGTTGGAGTTTTGCCCCATGAGCTCTGAGTCCCTCCCTGAGATCTCATTTCCCTTCCTCTAGTTATGCAATCCCAGGAAAGGAGGTTTTTCATGCACCAAACTGTTGGGAAAAGCCATAAAGCCAGATCAGTGGCTGGCAATCCCTTACCATGTCCCCGACATGAGAGTACTCCTGTAGAGGTGGAAGCCTTCCCTGGCTGCTGTGCAAGGGATTGCTCATCAGCTCTCTCCTTTGGGGTGGAGATGGAAAAGATGGCTTAGGAAGCTGTCCAAGCTTGATTACCATTGATGTGATTTCTCAGAAGGAAAAACCCACAGCAGCAGCCAGCAGGATTACTTGTGAAAGAGTTCAGTTATTGCAAGAAGTTTAAACAAAACACTGTTGACAACAGCAGCAAACAACATCATCAGTTCCCAGTGGGAAAAGATGAAACAGGGAGGTGTACCTGTCTGCTCTGGGAATGTTTCCTGTCCTTCTGGGAGTCCTGTAGTAACTCAGAATTAGAAGCAAAGACTTTTTTAACTCCTGTGACAAGTAAGACTTAAACAAACAACCGCTTGCAGCTGTAGTTTTTATTTCATTCAGAGGACTGTGGCAGTCTTGGATACACTTTGCACTCTAGTTGTGCAGCCTTGGTCAAAATTACAGGTTTTTCTGTAGGTCCATCGTCCCCCTTTGTCATTGGACTATGTCCTGTGACCCCCTCATCAGTAATTAACTGCAGTCAACTTGTTTGGTCTGTATTGACCAATGGACGGGTATGGAAAATTGTCACCTCTTGGCTCATCATGTTGATTATATCTGTATTGATTGAGAGCCAGTAGGAAAAATATACATATTTGGGAAAAGACGCAGAAGTGAGCTTCTCTTTGTAGATGCTCCATGGCTGTTGGAAAGGATCACGGTTCCTCTTACTCATTCTTCTGGCCTGGCCTCATGAACTGTGCTCGGCTTAGTGCTGGTGACTCAGCTTGACCAAGAGGTACAGTAGAGAGGTACCCTCTACCTCACTGTTTATCTTCTGGCCCTTGCTTTCCCCTCACCCCAGTTGCTCCATAGCCTGGGGATTTGACACTGTTTTGGCTAGTGAGGTTTATGGATTTTAACTCCCTTGAGCTGAGGAAACCTTCTTTTTTGCATTTTGATTAAAATTCAGCATCAGAAAGTCAGGCCAGCCCTCTCCATCTTCTTGAATATTTTCAGGCATGCGACAGTCAAGCTTCTTGGGGCAAACTGTGCCTGTTCCTCACCATAGTAAAGAATTTCTTCCTAATATTTGTTCTAAACCTACCCTCTTTCAGTTTAAAACCATTCCCTCTTGTCCTGTCACTGCATGCCCATGTACTAGATTTCTCTCTCCATGGACAGTGGAGGAGGCTTGGGCACTTGTGATAGTTTTATTCCCACACTGGGGCCAAACATCTTCTTTTCAGGTATTGTGGAGCCTAAATAGCCCACCCAAGAGAAGTGTGGGCTGTTGTCCATCTGCTTGTATTAGCTGCTCTTGGAAGTGGGTGGTTGTTTCCCAGCAAGCTGCTCACTAGAATTCTTGTTTCTTTTTTATAAATGCTGAGACTCCCGTTGCAGATATTTACTTCACTTTGACATGAAGTCAATATTTAGCTCTTCAATTAATAAATATTTAGGTTTGCTTGGTTCAAATCATTGTATCCTGAGATTTTTCTGCTATGATCCATGGTTAAGCTCTGGGGCCAACAAGTGGAAAAAGCCTGTCATGCTTTCAAGACCTGTTTCTGTAAAGGTATTGGTAGATTGAGTTCATTCTGCTACTGAAAGGTCACATCCTCATCTGTGTCAAATGCTGCCTGGAGTCATGAAGGTTCATAGGGTCACACAAGGAAGGAAAGAAAGAACAGGGATTTTTATCTTTGTTTTTCTTCTCAGTTTTTTGGACCTGCTTCAATTTGGTATCAAGAAATCAACTTGTAACTGTAAATTGAAGGGCTGTTTGCATCTTTCTAACACCCTGTTGGGATTTTTATTCAGTTCCATGTCTTTGGATCCTAAATACTCAGAGGTTTCTTTGTCTCTATTTCCCATATAAAATGGATAGAATCAAAATCCTTTTGAGAAGATGGAAATCTTTGAAGTCAAAGGCAGACTGTCTGGCCCATATTTAATCCACCAATCCATGCTGAAGCAGTCTGAGTGGTGCATTCAGGGAATTTGCACCCTACTTGATGCTGCAAGATGCTTTGGACATCTCATCCCCAAGGATGATATTGCTGCATGTGTTGAGGTCCTCTATCCAGAAAAAACAGAGACTTGAAAATTCCCTGGAATTCTGGTGTGTAAAATAAGGTTAATTTACATTGACAAGGTGAGAACCAAGGAGAATAAGATAAGAGCTGTCTACTCTGCATACAGACTACAGACACAGATCTTAAGATCCAAACTTAAAGAAAACTTTAGGCTGGAAGAGACCTTTGGAGTTCTTTGCTTCAAGTCTCCAAAGTCCACCTTTCATCCCAGAAATCTCTTAAACTCACATCATATTTTGAATTTGTCAAAGCTCCATTGACTTCACATCTAGAGGACCATGGGTTTCACAAAACACCCATGGCCTTTGTTAAATGTGTGGGTGCAAGTCCATTGCTGGAACAAGACCTGCAGCAACATGTATTGTGGAAAAAAGGGAGACAATATATGAGATTTAGATGTTTTTATTTTTTAGATGCTGTTGTTGGAGAAAGCTGCTGACATACTTGTCTTGCTGCATAGGCAATGAAACCTGGTTTCCTGGTCCCATGAACATTTGCATCCTGCAGTTTTCCCAGTGTCCCCTACAGTTTTGGTCAGGAAAGAGCAACCCACAGCCATGCTAGAAGGGCTCTGAGTACTGGCTGGTGGACCAGTAGGTATTTTCTGGCTGATTAATTGGCATCTGCTTTGCAGGATGAATAAGAAATTGCCTTTCCATTAAGGGACCCATCAACATAGGTTAATTTGCATTTAATTCTCCTTTAATTTGCCTTGAATTCTCCTTTTCCCTGGTTGATGATATTACTGAAACTTGTAGGAACGTCCTACCCCCAGAGAGTGGAAATGACCATTTTCTGAAATGGTCAAATGGATGATAATGGCCAAAATGCTCAAAAATGTTGATGTTTAAATGTTAGGCCACATAGGCATAATTTTGTTCACAAACCAGGCTAAAGGACAAAAATAACTAAAGTCCCAATAAAAGGCAGCATTTTTTCTATTCTTCTGCTTTTCTCTAGTCTCGGCTAAAATGACTATGAATTTTTTTCTTTTAATTTTAAAGGAATAATTCCCCTGTGCACTGAAGCCTTCGAAGCAAGTTTTTAGCCCAAAGCACAAGATCATTACTTGATGAAGTTAGCCTTTGAACAGCCGAATTTCAAAAGAAAATATTGATTTGGCACGCTTCAGCTTGTCAATTGAGAAGATTAGCCACTATAGAGTGGGAAATAGAGACAACAGGAGGCCAGATGCTGTGAAAATCTTTCATCTGGTGGAATTGCCTGCCGTGGGAAACAAGTGATGCCCTTGTCGCTCATACTTTTAAAGTTAGATCAGGACGAGAATGCAAACACCTACTGTCTAACATCAAGATCTGGCTTCCTGTAATCTTAATGAAAATACTCTGAGAGAGCACAGCACACTCTTCCCCCTTTTCTGTCCACTAATCACTCTTCCCCTCCCTTGAAGCTACCTATAATGTCCATTGCCATGGTAACTGAGCATGGTATGTATCTCAGACAAGATGACATATGCATCTTTTCCTGCTTTAATAGATACTCTGTTTAGGCTGCAGTCTCCTCTTATTGCCCTGTTCCCCAAAGGACACACAAATGCTGACTCCATGAGTTGGCATCTCCATGCAGGAAGAAGCTGCTGCGGGAAACTGTCATTCAAACCTCAGACCTTAAATCTGTGATGTGTTCCTCTGAGGTTTAATTACAGGTACTTTTAACTGAGTGGCAAGGAAATGCTTTTAAAGAAACAATGCTCATTGAGCTTAAAGTGTAATTACCTGATAGCTAAACTTGCCTAGAGAAATGCGAGTTATTGCATACTTGGCTTTGCCAGGCAGGTCAATCATTAAAGTTTAACAAATGAAGCCAGTATTTCATCTCAGCAAGTTTGTCCCAGTGAGCATTGATCCATTGGCTGTTTGTTCATGCTCCAAAATGTACACTCATCAATACCAGAAACCTTGTGAACCCAAGGATGGGCATGTAATGAAACAAGCAGATAGTTGTCAGCAATGCTTAGAAGATTTACATCATCCTTAAACTGAACGAGGATGGGTTTAGATTAGATATTTGTTATATAAGAAATTTGTTATGGTGAGGGAGGTGAGGCACTGACAAAGGCTGCTCAGAGATGTGGATGCCCCATCCCCTGAAAGTGTTTAAGGCCAAGATGCCATGGGAATTGGAGCAACCTGGTTCAGTGGAAGGTGTCCCCACATGGCAGAGGGGGACAGGATGAACTTAAAGGTGCAAGATGATCTTAAAGGTGCCTTTCAACCCACCCCATTCTATGATTCTGTGGTATTACAAAGAGTGAGCTTCAGAGAAAGCCCAAGATTTAATGATAAATTCAGAAGCTGTCTTCCGCACAGAAGGATGTGTGGGGTGGCATTAGCTGTTTCCAGAGGCTGTCTCCAGCCTTGCAGTCCTTCATCAACAAATAGACTTTATTTCTGCTGCCAGAGACAAGAGCAGCAGAAGCCCCCACTGACATGATAGCTGGATTAATAAGTGATGGTGTCTTCTGTGAAGAGCAGGAACAGGCACACACATCTTTGGATGGGAAGAGGATGTAGAGGGAAAGGGCTTGCTGAAGCCCCTGACATCATCCTGACCTGACATCAACCTTGACAAGGGTGACCTCAGGAAGTCCAGCAATGAGAAGCTGGTTTCATGGTGTAGAAAACAATGGTGCTCTTTTTCTCCCTCCTGAGCACTGAGCTTGGTGTGTTGCCTTCCTTTTATTCCTCCACTCCACCTCAAGAGGTAAATGTGTAGGTCAAAGGTGTGAGTCTTGACTTTTCTTGCCAAACAGAAAAGCTGAATGAAGACACAGTTGCTCTGCTACCTCTGTAACACAAGATACAGTTACACACAACTGAATATGATGGGGCAGAAAGGTTTTACAGCTGTAAGTGTGATGTTTTCTGTCTCAAGTTCTGGGATTAAGCTAGCAAGGCATAGATTTAATGGCCCAAAAGGTTTTCCTGATTTTTCGAGGATTACCATATTATGTATCTGTGGGCAAAACCCTACCTATTTGGTCAGTTTCATCTCCATCCTTCACTTCCTTTTACTCTTTCTCTGCCCTCCTGCCTGCAGCAAAGCTCTCCAGGAGTGCTCTCTACCCAAATCCCAAATTCCAAACCCTAAGCCCCTGTTTTCCTCTGAAGCATACTGGTGACTCAGAGTGTTCCAGGGAGCTGCACAGCAAAGAGTGGACTCCACGGGAGAGAAAAGCTGCATCTCCCTTCTGGCAGTAGTGGAAGTGTCTGAATTATCCCAAGATAAAAGCTGAGGAATATAAGGCAGCTCTGTTTTTTTGGGAGGCGAGTTTCCAGGAAGAAGCACTGTGAATGACATGTAGACACCTGAAGTGCCACTTTGCTGTGCTGGTGGGGCTTGTGATTATTATTCCTGCTAATCTAAAACCGTATTTGTCTGTGCCAGCTGTGACAAGGCTGTATTGCCATCAAAGCTGGGTGTGTTGACAGATTATCTTTTCCCCGGAATAATACAATGATTTTCTGCTGGGTCTGCCTCTAACCTTCTCCAACCGAGTGCATTGCCGAGGCTACTGGACTCTATTGTCCAAATGGTTGATTTTTTAGGCATCATTTGGATGAATGAGTGATTAGATGAGACCAGGGTTTTTTAAAGGTGTTCCAAATTTCTCTTTGGTCCTTTTCTTCTTTTGACCTGAGTCCTCTCCCTTTTTTTCTTTATTAATCTTAAAATGGCTCTGCTCTGCATCTGCTTTTGCCCAAAGACATCCATGGTTCCTTCTGTTTGATACATGCTTCTCTGAGGGCAGGTGATGCAGCTGCCCAGGGCAGTGCTGTAGGTATCTCAGGCTGGTACACCTCTATGAGGACACCTTAGTCTCTGAGCCTGTGATTTTCTGCATAGCAGTGTTACCGAAGGAATATGCCTTTAAAAACCTCTTCTGGAGGGAGATCTCAGGTATGCATGTGCTGCCTGAGAAATACAAATTAATCTTTTAGTTATCTTCTTGTGTTTTTCTCTCTCCAATTGCTGTCTTTACTCCTGCAGCAGTCACTTCAGCGATTATTGCAAGCTTGTGTAATTGCCTGGTGTCATTTGCATAAGATAGAGATCTCATAGTATAACACCCATTGTCATGAGATTCATCTCAGTTTGGGTTGTTACTGCACAATGTGGGAAGATGAGGAAACCTTAGCAGCCTTCTCACTTGAGGCCATTACTTAACTTCCTCCCTACTCTTAGTGCTCCACAGAGCAACTGTAGTTACAATCCTTTTAGCTAGAAAATGTCTGATTTTCTTTCTTTCCATGGTGAGTCTTGCAAAATAAAGATCGCCAAAAGCACCTTCAATCACCATCCTCATTCATTTTGTACTTGCAGTCAGAGCATGGATATTTAATCTAATCCTTTCCCACACTTCAGCATTTTTCACTGCTTGCTTCCTATGCAATTTACTTTAACCATTCCTCAATTGCTTCCACTGGACTTTCCCCACTGCGCTTTAATATATGTCTTTGTACTTTCACTGGCGGCAGTACCATGCATTAGTTTTGAACTCTTTTCTTTTCCTTAGTTGTAGGGTGATCTCTAACAGTTCTGTGGCAACATATATTGCTAAAAGAATGGAAGGGCTGCTGTACAGTCCTTTCTATGTCATTGGCTCAGAATTGATGCCTTTTTTTTTCCTTACAAGCCAAATTCCTAGTCTTGGTCTGGGATGATTGTATCCAGGTAGATCATAGAATCCTTTAGTTGGAAAAGACCTCTAAAAGACCTCTAAGGTGATTGAGGCCATCTTAACCCAATACTGCCAAGCTCACCACTAAACCATATTCCTAAAAGCCACATCTACACACCTTTTAAATCCCTCCAGGGATGGTGATAAGAGTGTTCAGCCAATTGCACTTTCCATGGCTCCACCTTCTCTCTTACTTTTCTCCCAGGCCATGAGGATTCCTCTTGATGCTCTTAGCACAGGCACACTGTTGTTTCCATTGAACACAGTCTCCTTCCATCTCAATTTTACACCTTGTTTTCCTGGTACTTCTCTATAACCTAAAGGGGTTTACTTGCCTTTGGAAATTTTCCTCTACTTTGTTTTGTGCTTTTGTTTCCACTCTCCCATGATCCTTGGCTCTGTTTGCATTTTCCCTCTAATGCTTTTGTTTTGATGTTTGTCCAGCTCCTCCTTGTTTGCTTAGGCCTCCCAATAAGTTCCCTACTGTGCTCTCTATTGCTTCCTTAAATATTTCCCATCTGGTCTCTACTGAGAATTCTTTATCGTTCCGCAGTAATGGCCTGAAATGCTCCCCAAGCATTACCTCCTCTGTCTCTCTCAATGACTTGCCTTTTAACTTTGCAGGATCAAATTTAACTCCAGTGTCACCTGTCTTTCCCTTGGGCTTTAATGCATTCGTCATCTTTTCAATAAGTAATTCATGATCGCTGCTGCCCTTCAGCATCGCTATAGACTTTCTCATCCAGCAGTGACTCTGTTGTGCCTTTTCCAGATAATCATGTGGTCCATCTGTTTCAGTGTGTAACCAGCTGGTGACCCTGTGCAAATCCATGGGGGACCCAAATGGCACCAGTGACCAGCCTATGCACCCCACATCAACTACTTCAACTTCTTACCAGTCCAACTCCTCCCATATGGCCCAGCATGTTCTTTTGCTTATTTCTGTTTTCCTCCTCTATGTTTCCAACTTTCACCTTCACAAACGCTTCATGAGCTGAGGCCTCGTTTCAGACACCATATTGATAAAATTTATATTTTTGCTTCTCTACAACTTGTTTTGGCGCAAAACAGCAAATCACAGTCCGGCTGCAGTAAATAACGCTGTGATGATCCTGTCAGGCATGAGTTTTCTGTTGTTCACAGAAATCCTTATGCTTTTTGCTCACAGAGGCAATATTACTCATCTGGGAAAAACAAACAAATAAACAAACAAACAAGCAAACAAAAACAAGCAAAGAAAACCAGAAATAAGCATGATATCCAAGTTGCCTGTGTTTCCAAGGTGTCTGGTTTGGCAGCTGTGGATGTATTGCTCAGCTGTGGTGCTCACTGGTCTGGGGTGAGAGGGAGGTCCAGGTGCCCATCTCAGAAGTCATGTGGTGTCTTCAGCCATTCTCCAACCTGCATGACTGTTTCCACGTGTTTGGCTCATCAGTCAGATTGAATTGCAAAACTCTTCCTGCAGCAAGTTATGGATACAATACCTGGTTATGCCTCTCTGGTATATGTGAAAGCCTCACAATCCTTTGGAGGACTTGTTGGCATGGGTATCAATGCCACCTTCATATCTTATCTTCAAAAAATGAAGTTTAGATTGTTTTGACTTAAAAATCTGACTTTTCCTCTACTTACATACACTATTCAGATATGTTGAAGTGAATTTCTTTAGCAGATGATACAACTGTTTTGATTTGATTTGATTTGTTTGTTTAGTTTTTTTGCCTAAACAAATATGTTACATTTTATTTAGTAATATTTGATGTGACATTTTTGAGTCATTGCCATCCATCACCTAAATATGAAGACACTAAGCATCTGTATCCTAGCACAGAAGCAACCTGTCTTCCTCCAATTTTTAAGATATGTGGCAAAATGTTTATTAAGATATCCTGAGGCAGAAAACACAGTGAAGAGAAAGGCTATAAAATGATTGGATTGAGTTTGAAATCAAGGTAGCTGCATTTAGCATTAGGTGTTTGCATGGGAGATGTACATCTGAGCTCCCAAAGCAGGGAACAGAAATGCAGCTGCTGCCCAGGTACAAACATCCAGTGCTATGTGAGATGCTGGCTGGGCTTTCCTGCTGTCCCACAGCTGCCCCTCCCTTAGTGCACAGGAGTGAACAGGTCTTGTCTTGTGTCACCCAGCACCACACGGATGTGTCAGACACCTGATACCACCTCAAAAGGCTGTTGTTGTTTTCATTTGCACTAGCTCAGCCTCTAAGCAACCCATCAATGTAGTCCAGATCCAGCTAACCAAACAAAGGTGCTGGGTTCTAGAGGCAACTGAATCCCTCTGCAGCCCTGTTGACTGTGCAGACCAACCTCCTCAGGTTGTGGTGCACCCTCATGTGCCCAAAGAGACATTTATGTGCCTCACCAAGGAGCAACAGGGAGGTCAGCTGCCTCAAAGAATGATGTCATTGGCTCAAATTAACCTTCTTCTGTTACCATCCCCAAATATCAAGAGTTTTGATTGAAAATGGACACTCAATAAAAACTTTTAGTAGTTCATTATAGAATTCTCCCAGAAGCAATCAAACCCAAATCACCATTGCATTGCTCCTAGTTTTGTCATTAAAACCACTGCAAAACCATATGAGATGAGGCCAGAATGGTGGTCTTTGGTACTCCTTTTGTGTGGTGCAAATGAATAAGTTCCGGGCAATTCCCATATCTGTGGAAATGTTCAACTCCAAGCTAGATGGGGCTCTGAGCAATCTGTGCTAGTGGTAGGGGGTTGGAACTAGGTGGCTCTTCAAGATCCGTTTCCCAGTCAAACCATTCTATGATTTTATGAATTCTCAAAGAATTTTACTGGCAATCTCCTGCTAGCCCCAACTGGTATCCCCACAGACAGATACTCCTGGGGATCCCAGACTGTAGGGTTCAAGTGCACAGCAAACCACAAAGACCAGGGATCCCTGATGGCATTTCTGAACAACTGAAGGCCACCTGAAAGCCCTGTATGGAGGAAAGAGTTGAAATGTGACAAACAGAGCATCTTTGTCCATCTTTCTTCACATTCAGTGTGGAAAAATCAATGTGCAACTGGCATTTCTCAAGAGAAGTACATCAAAAGTGAGTAGTGTGAATGTAGATCAGCTGTGATCTTTCTGTGATTACAGTTAATTGTCTTTTGTGAACTGCTAATGCCAATGTGTATATTGATTGAAAATCCCCTTCCCTCTTTAACAGCTGAAATATTCCTGCCCTGGGACTAACCAGGGCTGAAATAGGACAACAAAGGATGAAACCATCTGTAGCTAATATTTTTTCTTAGCCAACCATAGCCAAAGTTCCAATGTTTCGGAGATCCCAGAGCTGAAAGGATCTACCATAATCATTTAAGTTTACCTGCTGCATCATTAAAGCAATGAAATTTCACACATTATGAAGTTCACAAATATAGGACTGACTATAGCAGAGCATTTCTTCGAAGGCACTTCCACTCTTGACTCACAGCCTCTTACAGTAAGAGTCAATACTGCTATGTTAGTCAATAGTTATCAGAGAAACTGATAGACTGTTCTCAAAGACACATTGCTTGGAGTCTGCATTTAGGAAAATCAATGACATTTATCAAAATGCCAAGGCGGCTCTACAGGACGTAACGATCACTAAAACCATGGTCAGACTGGGAGATGCCAATGTGATTTCCTCTTCTGGTGGTTTTCTTGAGTGTTCTTTTCCTCTAATAACTTGGAGTGACTTGTGCTTCTGAGCCATGTCCTGCAAAGCCAAGGTACAGATGATTTTTTTGGGTTGGACTGGAAGATGGTACAGACCAGACCATGGTTTGCTTAGACTAGCTCTTCCCCAGGCCAAGTCTTCTCTGATAAAACTGAGTTTTCTCCTAGGTGGATTTACATCTTGTGTCAGTGTTTTAAACAGACACTTCCATTTTCTTGAGCTGCAGTTCACAGATCCTAAAACTGAGCCATCCCAAGAGATGCAGGAGAGAACTGAAAGCCCTAATGGCATCCTGACCATTTGGACTCCCATATGCAAAGCACTGGTAGCTCAGCACTTGATGCTGATGTGTGATGTCTAGTATGGTGAGTAGAGGAAGGTTCGTGCATTCCACAGGAAAGGACTTCAGTGACACTTTCCATTTTCCTTCATAATGCATTAAAAGTGATAAAGCATAGCATCAAAAGTAGAAGGTTTCAAAGAGGTTTGTGGGCACCTGTTTCCTAGTTAAACAGATGTTGATATACAAATTCCAAGGCTTGGAAAATTCCAGATCTTTGCAGAGATGCAAAGTAATTGGTCTAAAGTCCAAGAATTTCTTTCACTGGGACTTGAGTATTTAACTCTCCTACCTCCATCTCAGAACCCCTAGGACTACTCCAAATTTTTAATTTGCTAAAATTTTTATATCAAACCATGGGACAAGCTTTGTGCAAGTTCAGCATATTACAGCTTGGAAATTCACTAGTAGTTAGAAGACTAAAATTAGCTGTATCCTGGGCAGTATCAAAAGAAATGTGGCCAGCAGGTTGAGGGAGATTATTTTCCCCCTCTACTCTGCTCTGGAGTGCTGCATCCTGCTGTGGGTCCCTCAGTATAAGAAGGACATGGACCCACTGGAGCAAGTCCAAAGGATGCCATGAAGATGTTCAGAGGGCTGGAGCACCTCTCCCAGGGAGTCAGACTGAGAAAGTTGGAGTTGTTTAGCTTGGAGAAGAGATGGCTGTGGGGAGACTTTAGAGGCCCTTCCAATACCTAAAGGTGCTACAATAGAGCTGGAGAGGGATTTCTGATAAGGGGAAAGGCTTTAGCCTCACACAGAGCAGGTTTAGATTAGGGATTAGAAATAAAGTCTTCCCTGTGAGAGGGGTGAGGCGCTGGCACAGGTTTCTCAGAGAAGCTATGGCTGCCCCATCTCTGCAAATGTTTAAGGACAGCTTGGATGGAGCTCTGGTGTAGTGGAAGGTGTTCCAGCTGGCAACTAGATTAACTTGAAGGTCCCTTCCAACATAAATAGTTCTGTGATTCAATGGAATAACTGTGAAGGCATGTAATGGAGATGCTCTCCCCATGCTAGGCTGTTCCAAGGACACCACCCCTCTGTCTGTGTGGTGCCACCCCCAACTGCAGCATGAAGAGGGGCTCCAGGTGGTGTAATATGAGAGGAGAAGCCTATGGCATGAAAAGACTGAAAGACCAGAACTTGCTTTTTGTTTGAATTTATTGCAACCAGAAGTTTTGATCTGCAAACTGCAGCCCCTGCTCTAATTCCCTCCAGCCTTAGGGGTAGAAGTGGGATGACGAAGATGGCGCACAGTTTTAGAAACAGCGTATCATCTTTCTTGTAGTCACAGATTTTAACACTGAAGAACATTAACTATCGCCTTTTTTGTCTTCCTCAAGGCCCAGAAGTCCCATACTCCGAGGTGAGCTTGTTACCAGTGCCTAGGATGTTGTTGCATTCCTAAGTAGACACGGCAATGAAATAAGCATAAAATCTCAGTGGCAGCTGAACAACAACTTTTTCGTCCCTCAACCTCCCCCCAAATGCTTATACAATTGAAAATGAAATTGCACCTCTGGGCTGAGCTGCACCCGTTCTCCTCAGAGGCCCCTTCAATTCAATTGGCAAGGAATGGGGCTCTGCTGGCAAGACTTACTCAGCTCATGTTTGCAAAACGCTTTGGAAACAAAAACTGCTGCGCAGCACTGAGTCATGCAATTGTGACTGTGGAAAAGTGGAGTGTGTGGAGCTTAGGAATGCATCTGGATGCCTTGTGGAGAGCAGCTGGGGCCTGTGGGCTAAGTGGAGAGTTCATATTAGCAACCATAACCAGGACTGAGCACTGGGGATTTCAACACTATAGATTGCTCTTGGAAAAGTGAAGTTTTGGGTGGTTTTGTCAGCAGAGCAGCCTGTTTGGGGCTGACAGGCATTGTGCTTTGGACATATATTCTGCTCCCCAGGACAATAGCAGAAGTCTGGCTGTGCCCTGTGGAGGGAAGCACTGCTGCTCTGGATTAATGCTAACCTCATTCAGAGAAGGAAATTAATCTGACCACAGTAATGTTTCCACATCCAGGACAGTTCTCATCGCCCATATTGCCTGACTGCCAGAGTAAATGGTGCCCTTCCTATCTCCTGTGCTCACTGCTCTGTTGGTGATGAATCCCATCTGATGGGTGAGAAATTGGGGCAAAAGGACCATTTTCAGGCCCCCTTTTCTGATGCTTCAGCTCAATAAGTGAGGAGCCAATCAGCCATTTCAGGACTCACAACAACCCATGAGTGGATGGGTAAATGGATGCTGTAGGTGCCTCCTTTGTGTGTCTTCTCCATTTCTTCCAAAGGAGCTGACCCAAATATGCTGTAAGCCACTGGGTTTGAATCTGCACTTCAGGGAACCTGATAGTCTGTCTTTATGCTGCTTTTCTTCCAGTTATATAGTTCTGCACTTATGTTTCTTTTTTGTTTTCAAGGTGGTGGAGGGGGGGGGAGGGAGAGAGAGAGGAGAAAGGCCAACCAGGGGAAAAAAAGGTAGGTGTTTCTGTTAAAACCCCTTTGCTTTCTCTTTGGTATTGGAGCTGCTCCAAGCAAACTTCCATCTGCAATATCAATTTGGGTTGATCCTTCCCTCTGTCTGCAGGGAGAGGTCTCTGTTAGCCAAACGATTATTCTTGGAATAATAAAAACTTGCAGCTGGAACCAGGAGCCTGGCTGATGCAGACAATAAATCCAAGGAAGGCATACAGAAAGAAGAGATTGCTTTGTCTTGCCATGCTCAGAAACCTCCCTGGCTGCGTGGCTGTGTGCTTTCACCCCCGTGCAGATCAAAATTAACCCTGCTGCTGACATGGAATAAAGCAAGAGCATATAGAAGGAAAGCTTTACCTGACATAACAGTGGTGCCTTTAGCAAGAGAGGATGGTAGGCAGCCTGCAGCTTGCAGCCCTGTGTAGCAACTTGTGTAAAGACTGAGGAATTGAAACAGAAACCAAAACAAAAATACCATCCTGTAGTACTCTGCAGATATGGGGATCTCCTAAGTTTTGGCCTGACTAACGCAGAGAACAATATCCCAGCAGATGCTGTTATAGCAGAACAGCACAAAACCAGCAAGCTGGGATGCCTTCAGAATGCATTAAAGCCTAGAATTCCCTTAAATGTGGGCTTAAATCCGTTCCATGTTCAGCAAACCGATATATGCAATGTGTGCGATTGCCTGATCCCCAAATCCTTTTTATTCCCAAGGGTCTCAATACCTTTGTAAGCATTAACGTGACAAAAGATGACACATCAATACGTATATAAAGTACAATACAACATCTTTTAGAATCCCTGTCAGATCCCCTCAGCTTTGGAGCACTTGTATGTGGCCAGGAAAGCCTGGCTAGGGTCTTGGAAATGATGGGTGAGCCTAAGAGAATTAGGTATCTGATGTGTTTTAGCTTAGGCTCTGACCTTCATTAAGAGAGCAGAGAGAGAGTCTTCTCTTAAATTTAGTGATGCCCAAAGTCAGAATATATTCTGGTTAAGATTTTGATCCAAGGGTGCTGTGAATCCTCATCATTAGAGGGTCCAGCTCACCAGGAAAATGCCTTTTTTTAATCCACTACTCAATATTTTCCAGATTGGTTGGGGCAAGCTGCCCCTTTCCTCTCCTCACTCCCTTTGGAGCCTGATGCCCCTGGATGGTTAAACATTTTGAGGCACAGGGATGCTCGCTGCCGTGCTGTGTGTCTGAGGCAGCCAGTCTGCTTCAGGGCCTGGCAGAGGAGCCAAATTCCTTGGCCTGACCCTCAACCACAAGTTCATCTTCACATACCAGGAGCAGGAACACTGCTCCCAGCTTTTCACAGAGCCAGAGCTGCCACTAGACACCAAATCAAGAATAAATGACAGTCACACATATTTTGGTTTTGAGGCCAATGCAAACAAAGATATTTTGCTTTTACAACCACAAAATTCTGCTGTTTGCAAAGAATTCCTTGCATCTCCTCTAACACTCGCTGTTCTCTTCTCTTCTTACCCCCCTCCTGTGCTTCATGTTCTTATTGCCCTTCCCTCATCACATCCCAGAGAAAAAAGCAGGAACAAAGCATATCCATACCAAATCCCTGGCACCCTGGAGGCAAGTCAGATGTGTGTATTAGTATTTTGGGGACATGCATGAAGAAAAGCCCAGCTGGATAGAGATTATATCTGATTCAATCTGGATGCTCCTGTCAAGTCCAGAACTAGAAGGGAAAAAGAGCTTTAGCTGTTCAAGATTCCTCCCTCCCTACTGCATCCCAATACTGACACCATTCCCAGCATTGTTCTCCTCTGCCTTCTTTCCCCTTTGCTCATATTTAGTAAGATCTGAAATGTGAAGAACTGCAGTCCCAAAAGGACAGCAATAGAGGAGAGATTAGCTGGAATAGGAGGGCAGCTGTTAGAAGGTCTCTCTGTTGGTTCCCATCCCTTCTTGCAGTCCTAAGGCAGAACTGGATCCCACTCTAAAACAAACTCCAGAGCCAAGCACTGGTTACCAACAGAGCCTGGCCAGAGCCCATCTCTCCCAGACTTGGGCATCTCAGAGCCTCCTCAGCTCTATTTCCAAGTTTGGTGCAACTCTCTGCACACAGATTTTAGGTCACATCACCTCTCACTGATTCCTTCAAGTGATATTTCTCAGTGAGAGAAAGAAAAACAAACCGGTGTTCATATTTCCTTACTAGACCCTGCCCTGACACCTCTTGGACACCAGTCCTTGTTGTTTCCAATATTCAGACATTGTGTGTTTTTTACCCCGGCAGCTCTGTGTAAACTGATACCAATCCCAGCAAGCTCTTTCTCTTGTTAAGGGGTTTAGTTTGCCAAACTGAAATTTGAGAGATTCAGACCAGAAGGAAATAGGAAGAGCAGTGGAAATTCCCCAGGGAATAGGATCAAAGAGGGAAGTGGGAGGTCCACAAACACAAGAGTGGGGGGACTTCCCACTAGACACATTTTTATCTGATCAGCAGCAAGAAGTTTTATCTGACCAGCAGCAAGAAGTTTGCTTTAGGATCTTAGATAAAATCCTCCTGGAATCTGTATGAATTGAAGAATGGATACATATTATCTGTAAAACATTAATGTACTCTGTAGGCTGATTTAAGAGAAAAAAACCTATGAAGAAATGAACACAATTAACCAACAAGCTCTGAATGTGACCACAGGAGGTATTTTAATCTTATCAATCCTTTCCAATAACACCAGGACACTCACTGGAACCTCTCCATTGCCACTGAATTTATGGGAAAGGATTCAGTTACTGCCAGAACAGCAGAAGTGATAGGTAGACACAGAGGTAGATGGATGAAGGCAGGGGGGAGGAAAAGAGAGAGAGCACAAGCAGTTGTGATTTTATTACTTCTGACTGCATCGCCCAGACTCTGAGTAAAACAAGATCAAAATCCTTCACTAATCTGTACAGCTCCACATGTGTAGAAGTGTTAAGACAAACACCGGAAAATTCTTACACCAGGGTCTTGCTTTTCTTTATAGAAAATACTTGCAAATCTTAGGTTTGTAAATCTGAGAAGAGGCATGGCTGGTCCCTTCCATTCCAAAAGGAAAGGTGCTTCTTTTGGGGGGTGAAACAGACTCAAGTACCCATGCTGAAAATATACACCACCACATGCTAGAGCAGGTGTAGGTTCCCAGCCCATAGTGTCTGCCTGAAATAAGGAGATAAATAGGTTAAATATGCCTCTTTGGTAAAATATTGCAAAGAAAGTATAGAGCTCTCACTTGCTTCCTGTATTTTGATGGCTTTTTACTTTTCACTGTCGAGTCATGAAATCATAGAGTTTTCAATATTTGGTGAAACAAGGAGGGACATCAATAAAACTTCCACACTGGACTTCTAGAGGGCAGACTTTGGGCTGTTCAAGAGACTTATTTGTAGAATACCTTGGGAAGCAGCCCTTAAAAACAAAGGAGTCCGGGAAGGATGAGTGTGCTTCAAAACAGAAATTTTGAAGGCACATGAACAGACTGTCCCTATGTGCTGAAAGATGAGCTGTTGAGGAAAACCACTGGCCTGGATGGGCAAGAAGCTTTTTAAGGAACTGAGGATAAAAAATAGGATTCATCACCTTTGGAAGGAGGGTCAGGTATCTCAGGAAATGTTTAATGGAGTTGCTAGGTCATGTAAAAAAAATAGATAGAAAAAAAATTAGGCAAAAGCCCAGTTAGAACTCAATCTGACCACTTCTGTAAGGACAATAAAAAATATTTTTATAAATACATTAATGGCAAAAGGAAGGTCAAGGACCACCTCCATTGTCTATTAGATGCGGAAGGGAATTTAGTAACTAAAGATGAGGAAAAGGCAGACTTTTTGCATTAAGACACCTTCTTTGCATCAATTTTCAACAGAAAACAGGTTGTCCTCAGGACAACTGTCCGCCTGGGTTGGTAGATGGTGTCAGGGAGTAGAATGGTCCCCCTTTTATCCAGGAGGAGGCAGTCCAAGAACTGCTAAGCTGCTTGGATGTTCATAAATCTATGGGTCCAGATGGGATCCATCCCAGGGAGATGAGAGAGCTGGCAGATGAGCTTGCGAAGCCACTCTCCATCATTTACCAACAGTCCTGGCTCACTGGTGAGGTTCCAGATGACTGGAAGCTGGCCAGTGTGACCCCCATCCACAAAAAGGGTGGGAAGGAGGATACTGGTGACTATAGGCCAGTCAGCCTGACCTCAGTACCCAGTAAGGTGATGGAGCAGTTTATATTGAGTGTCCTCACACAGCACTTACAGGGTGGCCAGGGTATCGGACCCAGCCAGCAGGGGTTTAAGGAGCATAGGTCGTGTCTGACCAACCTGGTCTCCTTTTATGACCAGGTGACCTGGCTGGTGGATGCAGGAAAGGCTGTGGATGTTGTGTACCTGGATTTAAGCACAGCCTTTGACACTGTCCTGGAAAAGCTGGCAGCCCACAGCCTGGGCAGGAGCACTCTGTGCTGGGTTCAGCACTGGCTGGATGGCCGGGCCCAGAGAGTGGTGGTGAGCAGTGCTGCATCCAGCTGGGGCCAGTCACCAGTGGTGTCCCTCAGGGGTCTGTGCTGGGGCCTGTTCTGTTCAATGTTTTTATTGATGACATCATGAGGGGATCAAGTCCACTATCAGGAAATTTGCAGATGACATCTATTCAAAGCCTGCCTGTTATCAGGCCCTGGGATGCAGGCCTTGAAGCCAAAGATGGGAAACATGCTCACCTTTGGATGGTTTGGGTGACAGTAGGTCAGTGTGTGAGCTCTTGTGTCATAGAACCATAGAATCATAGAATGGCCTGAGTTGGAAGGGACCTTCACGATCACTTCATTCTGAAACCTCTGCCATTGCCAGAGACACATTCCAATAGATCGGATTGCTCAAAGTGTTGTCCATCTCAGCAGAATCTAGAGCCAAACTGCTCTGCTGGGTGGGTAGGTGCCTCCTTCAGCTACAGCAGTCTCCCATCATAAATACCTGTGGAAGTTTTGGGGCTCTCCAGACCATAGCAAACACCTCACCAGGGATGCCCAGGCTGCTCTGAATTAGAAAATAGACACCCCTCCTGCTGCTGGGGAGACAACCATGGCTCTGAGTTCACTGAGCAAAGACACAGTGCACAGAATAGGAAAATATTCAGCTTGTTGGTTTTGGCTCAAACAGAGAGCATTTTTCTCATGCCAGTAGCCTTTCAGAGCTGACTTCAGCAGGTACCTCCTGGCTGTACCTTAATGGGAACTTCAGCTCAGAGAAAAAGCTCTCTAGAGTAATGAAGAAGGCATTCATCCCCACCAGCAGCTGGTAAGTGTGAACTTGGGTGCCTAATTCAGCTTTGAGAATCTTTATATCTCCTTTTTGTGCTTCTTTGAACAAGGGAAATCTGGCTATATTCTAACCACACTGCAAAGCTCTTCTCAAAACAACACCCCTTCTGTCTTTCCTCATATTATATCCTTGCAGGAGAGCTTTTGCTTGGATCAGAGAAGAGAAGAACAAGTTGAGTCCAGGCTTAGAGTGAAGGTCAGAAAAAAAATGCTGCTTCTTTACAAGGCTGACATTCTCTCATTATTCTCTCTGCCCCTTCCCACCTTTCATAGGACAGTT
Source organism: Molothrus ater (assembly GCF_012460135.2). Classification (NCBI taxonomy): domain Eukaryota; kingdom Metazoa; phylum Chordata; class Aves; order Passeriformes; family Icteridae; genus Molothrus; species Molothrus ater. Next base: position 86,611,676 of record NC_050479.2, read on the forward strand.
CAATATTACACCTTCCTGTTAATTATTCATCCCAGCCTGTGTTTGCTTAGGTAAAGTTCACATCATGGATTGCCTGAACCTGCCTGATCTGGTCTCCCTGGGTTGTAAATTGGCAAGAGCTGAGACAGTGGTGACGAACAATGACCACAAAGAACAGGCAGTTCTTACTTTCTTATATAAGCAGTTTCAGGATGTTTTGCAATGGTTTCAAGCATGCATGAACTTTGCTTCCCATTTTTGCCTTTACTGTGCCTGGCCGTGGCATCACCGTGTTCCAGAGGAGTTTATTAGGTCTAGACTTAAATTATGGGTGTCATATGAGTGAAATAAAACACAAGTTAGTGAGGTAATGATTAAAGAAAAATATCAGGTCCTGCAGGTCCCTTTCTTCCTTGTAGGATGATGAGCTGTGTGGTGAGATAGGGCATGGGAGAAATGAAGGATGCGTGGAAAGGGGGTGACTGGAGAGGTCCATTGGACCTTTAACCTTTCATGCAGGATGATGGATACCCCAGACAGGGAATTGTAGAGTCCCTCCTGGATACCCCAGACAGGGAATGAATGGCAGAGTCACAGGAAGGAGGTACCGGGGCATGGGAATGAGGTTCAGTGTGGGCTTTGAGAGGTTGTGAGCTGAGCTCCAATGTTCCTGGTACATTACACTGGGCTGTTCAACCTGATTTAGCTTCATAGAAGTCACATAAACCTTACTTGTTTGAACACTTTAAAGAGGAATAACATGACTGGTTTCAAGAGATGCACATCAACAGAAAGCCAGCACAGACAAAATGAATGAATCCAGCCCCTGAAGCACTGGAGTGGGAAACATCTGCTTTATATGAAGAAGGTCAAAAGGGGCTACTAGCCAGGAAAGGAATTTGTGATCATGGTAAAAATATCCCTGAAATGTCTGAATAGGCCTTAGTTAGGAGCAGAAGAGACAGCAGAGAGGAAGCTGAATTGCTTTCTGAGGGCAACACTGCACATTAGATGCTTGGTGCTAACTGCTCTAAATAGTGCTCTATCCTGCTTGGAGGAGCAATTTGACATCCCAGGCACTTTGGTGTGATGGCACCATAGGCAATGACAGGAGTTCTTCATCATTCTCTGAGCTTGAAGGTAGAAGGTGTCAGGACTGTGGGAAAGAGCATCCTGTGGAATTCAACATGGTCAACGTGCTGTTGCTGCAGTAAACAGCCCTGCTGGAGGGAAGGGAGATTAGATTTTCATAAGCTTCACCTCCTTGAAGGAAGGTTGTCGCCAGGTGAGGGTTGGTCTCTTCTCCCAAGTAACAAGTGACAGGACCGAGAAGTGCCTTAAGTTGTACTGGGGCAATTATATTGGATATTAGGAAAAATTTCTTCCCCAAGATGTCGTCAGGCATTGGAACAGGTTACCCAGAGAAGTGGGGGAGTCACCATCCCTGAAAGTGTTCAAAGGCATGTAGATGTGGTAGTTGGGGAGAGGGTTTAGTGGTGGGCTTGGCAGTGCTGGTTAATGGTTGAACTTGATTATCTTGGAGGGCTTTTCCTTCCTAAATTATTCTAAGATTCTAACCTGAAGGTTTTCCAGTTGCAGCTCCAGACTACAGGTTGAATAATACCCATGTGCAAATCTTGGGATGGTACTGTAGAGGAGATGAAGGGTCCCCTGACTCCTGGCCACTCAGCATCCTTTATTCTGTTTGCTCAGCTCTGGCTTTTTCTACTCAGAAGGAAGTTTCCTAAACAGAAAAGTGATGGTGGTGGGCAATAGTTGCCTCTCTCCCCTCCCTAAAAAGGATCACATCTATTTAATGAGGCAGGTAAATAAATCAAGGGGTTTATTACCAATATAGTGGGCAAATATGCTGTTATTAAGCATTTCTGAATAACGCAGCATTTTGATTAAGTGGCCTAATTTCCAGTGTGAAATACCTGACAACTTACTGCATTAAGTAAATAGCTGGCAGATAAAACCCAGGGCTGACACTGAGCATTGCTCTACTTTCATGTTTTGGGTGTATGGGTAGGTGTCCTATACATTCATGCTCTCCTCTGTCTTACAGAGCCAGTTTTTGAGCTGGGATAACCTCTAACTGGATTATATCAGGGTATGATCCAGGAATGCTCCCATAAGAGAGCAGCTGTTGAAGGGGAGGAGTGCCTGTTGCCCTCCTGGGACTTCTCAGGGACATGTGAGAATGAGTTTAGCCCCAGGGTTAGATTGCCTAGTGTGGTATCCACATGGATTCCATGAGTACCCCAAGAGCATCCCTCTGTGCTTCTACTTTCAGCCCAAAATGACTTCCTTGTTCCTTTCCCCATGTTGCCTTTTGCTTTCAGACATCAGCCATGGTACAGGGCCACGTGTGGGGTAACATCTTCTGCTCAGATGAAGCCTTGTCTGTCAGTGGGACAGGGTCTTCCTCCCATCTTCCCCTAATAACAGGGGAAGGAGTTACCCTAATATTGTCATAGCTGAGGAAAATATATTTTGGAAAGGACTCAGCTGCTTCCTCTTTCTGAGATATACTAAAGGAGTCCAGAATTTAAGTGTTCTGCTCTCAGCCCTGTGACTCTTCCAAAAATCTGCCTCCTTTCTCTGGAAGATGTCCCAGCTCCAGACTCTGCAAACACTCGACATGTGTCAGTGAAAAGAGAAAAAAACCAACAAGAACCAACAAGTGCAGAGACATCCAAGCACCATATGAAACAAAAAGGGGCTTTACAAAGCCTAACAAAGGCTCATGCTCCCTTACAAAAGTTACTATTTAGATTTTTTTTTTTTTTGCTTCAACTTTCATTTCTTAACTTCTTCAGACATTCTGTGGGCTTCGATGGCAGGTGGGGTTGATGCATTGCTCTCTGTTGCGCCCTGCTCTGATGAAAACCAGCTCTGGTCCTGCAGTCCCCTGTCCCAGTAAAGTCCCTGCTGTCTCAAGAGCTCTTGAGGGAAGGTTTGCTGCAACTGCTTGGCTGGGCACATGGCCAGCAAAGCCAGCCCCTGTGGGCTCATCAGGAGAGACCTTGTACTACATTTTCCACTATACTTATCTAATCTTGGCTTGCGTCCATCTAGTGTTTGTGCAGTAATTACCTCACTAGGCAAAACAGTTCCACTGCCTAATTGTCTTCACTCTCAGGAAATTGTTCCTAATAGCCAGCTAAATTTAATCTCCCCTTCCTTGCTCGATCCACCATGGCTAAACCTGCACAGCCCTTCTCCCTCTGCTCACAGTCCTGTACATGAAGTGATTGTATGGTGTTATCTGCTCTTACTTCTCTAGGCTAAACAGGCAAAATCATTTTCTAGAATTCATGTGAGTCACAACCATTGTTCTTAACTCATTTTCCTTGGCTGGTTCGAATTTCTTTCTGCAATCTTGCAGACCATGTCCAAAACTGAAGTGTGTTCAGCTCCCAAGTGTATTGAGCTCATGAATCAGGTTACAACAAAACAGCTTTTCCTTACAAAAACAGGAAGATGAAAAGAAGATACTATTTTTTTTAAGCTTCACCAAGACCTTAAACTCTAGAATCATGTCATTGATCAGGTTAGAAAAGCCCTCTAAGGTCATTGAGTTCAACCACTAATCCAGCACTGCCAAGCCCACCACTAAACCATGTCCCCAAGTGCCACACCTACAGCTCCAGACATGGTGATTCTGTCACCTCTGGTGCTTGGCAACCCATCTGGGGAAGAATTTTTTCCTAGTAACCAATCTAAACCTCCCCAGTGCAACTGAAGGCCTTTTCTTCTTATCCTATCACTTGTAACTTGGAAAAAAAGACTGACCCCCACCTGACTACACCCTCCTTTCAGGCAGTTGTAGAGAGCAGTAAGGTTCCCCTGAGCCTCCTTTTCTCCAGGCTAAACACTCCCAACTTCCTCAGCTTTTCCTCATCAGACTTGTGCTCCCGACCCTTCCTCAGCTCCACTGCCCTTCTCTGGACACACTTGAACACCTCAATGTCTTTCTTCTCATAAGGGGCCTCAAGAGTTTTCTTTAAATTATTTTTCAGTGTCTTTCAATAGTTGATATATCCTTCAATTTTCTAGTGTGAGGTAAATGTTTCCAGATGATCAAGAAAATAGATCTTTAAAATGTCATGTAGTTTACTGAATGAATTGGCACTTCAGATTCCCACCATCTTGAATTTACAAATGTTTTTGGTGAGGTGGTACATGTCAGGGACACTGTTATGTAGCTTCTCAACTTGAAGGCTTTCCCAAGAGCCTTGAAAACAGCAGCAGAGAAAATCCTAAATCACTAAGTCCTTATTTTGGGCTGAAGAAGTTAATGATATTTTAGGTCTGTGTGCTGGAGGTCATTGTTAGAGAACAGCAAAGCTGGGGGCCAGGTGAAGCAAGGATCAAATGGGGTTCTCCTGTGCTGTGTAGGGATTTAAAAGGTGTGCATTGGGGGAAGTTATCTGGGACATCAGGGAGATTCATATTTGACAGCCATCGAATGAGGAGAGAATGGTGCATGGCCCCAGTGGAGAACTGCCACAAGAAAGGACAGAACCTCTTTTCCCAGACCTTGTCCCCTGAGAGAGAAGATGGCCTTTCCTTGCCCCCCTTTGCCAGTACAGAGGACTAAGGAACCCCATCTTGAATTGTATCAATCTTCTACTCAATAGAGCAACAGCAGAGTCAGGGTCAGGTTCAGCCAAGTATCTCAGTGGGACTGCTTGGCAGGCAAGTTTCTGTTGCCTGTCTATCCTATCTGCTCTGGTGTGTCCTCCCAAATGTGTCCTTTGCCACAGCTCCGTGATGTAGAATCCACACACCCTCACGTACACAGGTAGCCTGCTTCATAGAAGCTCTATGTACCTGCATTGATTTCTCCACCAGCTCTTTTTCAATAAGTTTCTAATTGCTATTTTCCTGTTCACAGACATATGCAACTGGCCCAGTGGAGCCTCATGGTGGGAGCAGGTGGGAGGAAAAAGGGTTGTGTGTGAACTAAGGGGATTGCACCACCCTGGTAGAACCAGTTTCCTCAAAGAGCTGCATGTTGGGCTGTTAACACCCTCTGTGCTGGCACCTTCCCACGTCTCTCACATCTCTCCCCAAACCTTATTGGAAAGGGGGTTTTTCTTCTCCCTGGGAGAGCTTGTAGCTGATGGGGAAGCTGGGATCTCCCCATGCACCTTCTCCTGCCTGGGGCCTCAGAAGTGGCAAGTCTGCTTTAGCAATACACAGGCTCCCATGGAGGACTTAACCCTGACCCTTATTGCCAAGCACTGCTCGGAGTGCAGGCACAGCTGGCATGTGCTGACAGCCAAGCCACGAGCTAAGGAGTGTTTGCCCCCACTCTGCCTTTAGGTCTCCAAGTATTTGGCTTAGGGATTTTACCCCTGTTTCTCCAGGACTCAGTGCAACAACTCCAGTTTGTGCTGGGAACTCATGCATTCCCTCATAGCAGCAAAGAAGAGGATCAAGGCCGTGAAGGGGGTGTTACCACCAATCTACATGCTGAAGTGCTTTGAGAGATGATTGTAGAGGAAAAGTGCCTGTGTTAACTCCTCCAACTCACAATGAGTCTTTGGTCTCAACAGCTGATGGAAAGACCATTCACCCTTGTGAGAGCAATGTGTATGTCGTATTGAAACCAGGGGAGGCAGGAAACACAGAGCCCCATGGTGCTGTTGTTGAATAAAGGCATTTTTCAGAGGCAGGACTGGGCTTTAAAACAGAGCTCTGGCTTGTGAAAAAAAAACTGACTCAGTGTGTGCTGAGATCTGTAGGGTCCCAGGGAGGAAGCCAGCTCTGTGAGGATTTTTTGTTATGATAGGAATCTCTAGTTAGTTTTCTGTAGCAAAACCATTCACAACGACAGACATGCACAGACGCACAGACACAGACACACATACATGCACATACAAACACAAATCCTCATAACTTTTCGCTAATGGGAAGAAATTTAGTGATCAACATTTTGGCTTTTTAAAACCCCTTTGAAGTCAGAAGCTGAGGTTTGGTAGTTGTTTTTTCTAAAGCTCTCTGTAACTGCTGACATATGGTGCACATATGGTTTTAATGTGATTAGACTTCCGATCTGGGCTATTTTTCCTTTCAGACTTGACAAAGTACCTACTTACCAGCCACATATCCATGAGGAAGGGATTTTTAATAAGTTTCCCACAAAGAAATGTACTTCTGCAGATTCATTAAGCAAATATTAATCTCTCCTTTTGATTTCTTTTTCCTCCCTTTGAAATATGTGGGAATTTGCCAAAAGCGGGGAAACTTTAGGTGGGACCATGCTTTCCTTCCCTGAAAGCCCTCGAGAAAAATTACTCAGGGGTGATCATACATCTTTGCAGCTGCACTGGGAATTCACACACCACTTGGTCTAGTAAGACAGCCTGCATCAGCAAGCATGGAGCTGAGTTATTATTTGTAGCATGGAAAATGTCTGGAGGCCTTGGTGGCAAATGAGATGCCCATGGGCAAGATGAGACTTGTGGCAGGGCTGGGAATTCAGTCCCATCTCCCAAAGAAGATGTGTGGTCCGCTGCAGTCATGGAGATCAATGCAGATACTACAGCTCCTCTCTGGGGTTTCCTCTTCAATACCATTATTGGGGTATGGGGTATGCTGTGAACACCTTCAAGGTAGCAATGACAGGTCAGGACTTTCACATCCTGGAGATTACTGGAATCTGCATGAATCAATAGCCACAGGTAAAGATCCTCCTCACTCTTTTGGCTATTCTGATGATCTCAGTTGGAGTGTATTGCCAGAGCAGTCTGCCCAGAGAACAGTTCCTGCAGCACAGAGTCTGCTACTGGTGCCCAAAGTGTATCAACACCTATGGTGCTTATGAAATTTTGGCCATCTAAGTTTTTTTTCTGCACACCTCTGATCTCACACTTTCATACAATCATAGAATGGTTTGGTGCCTCACCATCCTTATGGTAAAGAATTTGTTCCTAATATATAATCAAAATCTCTCATCTTTCACTTTGAAACCATTCTGGTATCATTTCATTTTGCCCTATTAAAATCTTTTAGTTCAGTCATTTGTCATTTCCCTTAAAATGCCTAATCCTACATTGAACTCTCCTAGTCTTATAACTACTACTATGTAGTAGTTATCCTTGAGTGATTCCTGTGGCTATGAATCCTACCCTGTGTCATTAGACACAGGGTAAAATCAGAAGAGCTGGTGTGAAAATGCTTCCTACCCTTTCTATCCCCCTCTGTAGCCAAGCAGTTTTGAAGGAACCTGTTTTAAGGGCCTTGTTTTATTGTATATGCTCTAGTTCAGTGCTGGGTTGTTGTTTTTTTTTTCCAGTAGTGAACTTTGCATTTACCAGTTGTGAACTTTCCTGACCCATGGCCTGTAGATTATGAAGTTCATGAGACACACGATTAACCCTGGGCTGCGAAGTTTCTAGACTGAAGTCAGTTGATAAGAGCAGAATGTGAAATCACTGCTGTGCTCACTCTGCCAAGATAAAATTTTACTATCAGTGAGTTTGTAAATGCTTGCAAAGTACTTATGTAAGAGAAGAATAAAGGTCAGGCAAATACCTGGGTAGTCATGAGGGAAGAAAAAAAAAGTAGGTGCAGAGATATACAGAATATTTTGACTAGTTAATAAAACTCTTTGATAAGAAAGTGCTGGCATCACACCCTCAGCTCTCTGGCAAACAAGAAGTTTTTTATGACAGAAAAAAGTAATGAGTAAGCAAGATTTACTCTTGAGATTTCCACTGAAAATGTGTCTTGTACAATCATGCTACTTTATGCAACACCAGCTACTCTACCAGTCCAACAGGCATTTTTAAACTGGCTTGCCAGCATGATCTCAGCTTTCCTCTCCATGTACCCTTTCTATCTCATGGATATAAGCACCTTTTCCCCTTCATTAATTTCACCTCTACCCTACAGGTGCCTACAGGTAGGAGGTAGTCTAATTTGTATTGTCTGATTAAATGCAAAACACTTTTTCTCAAAGTTTGCTGCTCTCACTTTATCCTTAAAGAAGCTGGTGCACCCAATATCTGGCAGTGTCAGCTGTATCAGCTGGGTAATAAAGCAATGCTCAGGTTGCAAAACCGTTCCAACTCAGCTGATTTGGTGTTTCATGTCATCTCCATGCCTTGAACTCTGTTAGGACAACCTAGGTTAACCTCTGTCCATCTTCAGCCCTTGCCTTTGTGACCTCAATTGTCAAGATGCCAAGTGGGATTTAGATGACAAGTCACCAAAGTGTCCTACTCCGCATGAAAAGATCAAAGATGCTTTAAAACATGAACTGCGGCACACTGAGCCTTGATGGGATGTGGGAGTCGTGTCCTGTGAAGACAGGCTGAGGGGGTTGGGGTTTTTTAGCTTGGAGAAGAGAAAGCTCAAGGGATACATTCTAGAACCTTCCAGTACCTAAGGGAGGCATGTATTAAAGATGGAGAGTGACTTCTACATGTCCAGAAAGCGATTTGAGAAGGGGGGATGGTTTTAAACTGAAAGAGGAGAGATTTGGATTAGACGTTAAGAGGAAATTCTTTAGTGTGAGGGTGGTGAGGCACTGGCACAGATTGCCCAGCGAGCTTGTGGCTGCCCCAAGGGTTCAAGGTCAGGTTGGATGGGTCCTGGTCAGCCTCATCTAGTGGGTGGCAATTCTGCCCATGGCAGGGGGACTAGAACTAGATGGTCCCTTCCAACCCAAACCATTCTACCATTCTATGACTCTATGATTTCCAAGTAATCCCTTCCAGTTGCGGGTTGGGTGGCCCAGCTTGGGGCACCCATGCTCTCACTGACATTCCCATTCATTTTGCATGACTCTTGATGTCATCTAGGCACATTGTGCCTTGGTGAGATCTGAGCAAATTAAAGGTTAATTTGTGATAGTCTCACTGAGCAACAGCCCATTCCTTAGCTGAGAAGAGGTCGAGAAGCAGAGGAGCAGAGGGTTTTGGGTAATAAAAGGAGTTATCTCTGAACTAATAGCAAAATTCAGATTTATCAGCTGCCTGTCATGTACAGCAGCCAGTTCCCTGTGCTGAGAACCACCCATTGCTTTCTACTGACTACAAAGTAATAAATGCCAGGTCAATGACATGTCTGAGCATCAAACAATTGTATTGCAGAGATTCAGATGACAATAAAGTGGCTGTAAATATAGCATTTTGCTCAAGGCTGCAAAGCTCCAAGTGGTCTGAGCATGCTGGGTTTTTTCTGCTAGGCAGCTCTGCTGATGAAGTGGTGGGACAAGGACTTTTTCCTCTGCAAAGGTCATTCTGGGAAGTCCTATTTGTTTAACCATCAGTTGCCCTGTCAGGACAGTTCACCAAAAGTGTATCACAAGTGTTCCGCTCCTTTGGAAAGCCAAGGGGAAACTCAGACAAAACTTCAATTTAAAAATTATTAGTACATTTGCAATTCTTGATGACAACATAGAGAGCTCTTTAACCACCAGGAATGAACTTGTGGACCTACAGAGTATCTTCAGCTGTAAAACACTTGTGTTTTTTGTAGGAAAATAAGACGTATCAGAAGGAATAGTTTACAAAATAACCACATCCTGTTTTGAAGATTTTTAAACCAAGATTTATCAAAAAGATAGCCTAAATGAAACATCAGATGATGTCCCCACATGTTCCGATGCTTCAGGAGCCCCCATCTGTGGACTCAGCAGCCTGAGGAGCGCAGAAGGGATTTGCCTTCATGTCTGTACAATGCTGATGTACAGTACAGGACCTAAACTCCCTTGGGGGCAGTGAAGAGCTGTCATCTCATGCCTTTCTGCAGCCACCAGCAGCAATAAGCTCCTGTGCAGGTTTGCTGCCTCACTGTATAAGGCTGATACTGGATGAGACCCTTTCTGGTGTCTTCAGGACATGCCTAAATCCAGCTGTGGGAAGAGGAGAAATTCAGCTTGAGGGCCTTACCTTTCTCAGTATTATAGGAGAATTTGGGCTGCAAGGAACCCCAGGAGGTGCCAGCCCAACCTGATGCTCCAAGCAGTGGTGGATACAAGCCTGTGGAAATACACTATGAATGCCTTTTCAGGTGTTCATGGTGGGTATTATCTTCACCCCAGCTGGCAGATAGAGATACTCTGGTCTGAATCATCCCTGGCTGTCAAGAATATTCAGTTTCCAAAATTGTGCCTTGAATATGGCCCCAATGCATTCATGCCCTCAGGTCTTAAATCTCCTCAGCTTCCAGTTAGGAGTCAGTGGGAATGCACCCACAGGCATCTTTCCCTTTTCTTAAGCATCAGTCATACAGCAGACAGGCTGCCCATGGCACTGTGAAATGTGGAGATCCCAACCTGATTTATTACCAAGGATCTGCTCATTAAAGATGCATACTTTCCAGAAGTCCTCATGCAAACAAAGAACAGCTTCCACAGCTCTTAGAGGAAAAATCATAATTTCCACAGTCCATGCAGTATTTCTCTGAAAGTATGCTCACAGTGTCTTTCAGCCCAGCAGCCAAGGTTACAGCAAATGCCTTATTTCAGCCTTGCAAACTAACGTCCCTGGTTTAACATTGCTTTAATGAAATCCCAGTGAAGACTCAGAGGGGAAAAAAAGAAATTAAAAGGGACAAATATACACTATCTGTCTGACGAAGTTGTTAATTTTACACTGACGACAGCAAAGCCCTGAGGTGTCAGAGTGCTCTTTGCTGATGGTTGACAGAGACTTCATTCACAGCATTAAAATTGTGGCCCTCTTGTAGCATTCAAGGTCCCTTGGTCTTCCTATATAGAAATGCCCTTGAGGGCAGCATTTGCTTTTGGCAGGTCAGGGGCTGAGGCATCAAAAATTCCCAGGACACACGTCATCAAGCCCAGTGAGGTCAAAGGATTCATTGTGTGTGAAAGCTTTGGTTAGAGAAAGATTTGCAAAATCAAACCCTGACTGACTGTGAATTGTGCTGGCTCAGAGCAGCCACATCCCTGGGATATGAGAGAGTTGCTTGTTGCAAGTACAGTGGGAAGAACTTGGAGGTGTATTAGCTTTTAACCCTGATGGCTGCTTGGCATGGTCAGATGAAATTTGATTGACAACTTAGCTGCCTTTTTTTCTAAAACAAAACAAAAACCACAAGAAAACAAACAAACAAAAACAAACCCAAAACCCACCAGCATGGATCCTGTGTTATCTGCAAGAAAGAACTGACTGTGGTGCTCCTTTTATCCTCATAATAATCTTCACTCATGATCATCTAGATCCATCTGGTAGTTCCCATTCTTTGGGCGAGTGAGATTGGGCACTTCCCTAGTTCTTTGTTGTGAAACACCAGGAAATAGAAAGCAAACCCTGATTTCCTACCTGTTCATGGAAACACAGAATCATTAACGTTGGAAAATGCTTCTAAGAACATGGAGTCCAACCATTAACTGAGCACTGCTAAGCCCACCACTAAACCATGTCCCCAAGTCTCACATCCTCATGCCTTTTAAATGCTTTTTGAGGAATAGTGACTCCACCACTGTCCTGGGCTGCCTATTCCAGTGCTGTTCATCTCAGAGAAATTCCTTAAGAAATGGCATATCCTACCTTACTTATGAACTGAGGCCAGTAAATTGTAATTGGCCTAAGCAGATACTCAGAGAAAATATCAGCTTTAAATTTCCAAAAGAAAAAGTTCATGTGTTCCAACAGTTAACCACTTCTTTGTTATTTCTGTCTCTACCTTCAGGTTAGTGCATCCATTCCTATTAGATCAGCAGACCTCACTTGTGCACTCATATGTCTTTCTTAAATACAACTTCCAAGGATATGTCCTTAAGGAAGAATGGTAGCCAAGTGCATCAGGAGATACTGGATGGGCAACATAACACCTTTGGCTCCCTTGCTTCACAACTAAGTGCCTGCTCACTGGGGCTCACTAGACTGTGTTTCAACTTGAGTCTCACACCTTTGATTTCCTGGCAAAACGCTCTTGTTGTTCCAGCATCACTCTCTGAGGGACCTTTCCTAACTGCTTCACCTCTGTTCAAGTCATTAGCTGGAAACTTGGAGTCAAGCCTATAAATGTGGGACCTTTCCTAACTGCTTCACCTCTGTTCAAGTCATTAGCTGGAAACTTGGAGTCAAGCCTGTAAACGTGTGATCCTCCCTGCCATTGATTGCTACCCTCCAAGTGAGAGATTCAAAAACACGAGAAGGAGAACATGACTGTGAGAACATTTTGGGAATGGTGGCAGTCCAGGAAGTGCTATATTCCTGTAAAGAAAAGCCTGCACTCATGGGGAAAACTGGGCACAACAAAGCATGGCCCAGCTCCAGAAAGGTCTTGAAAAAAACAGCAGAAAACCTTCTTTTTCATGCTAAACCCTTCCTTGTTGGTTTTAACCAAAACTGATAAAAAATGTAAAACAAAACAAAACAAATTCTTTTCTTTAGTAACAGGGGTCTTATAATTGCACAACCTCTTCATGCCGTTAAACAAAGAGTTCCTTTGACATATTCCTGCTGGCAGTGAGCACTTTCCTTTCATGTGAATGGCTCTTATTTCCCTTCCTTTTCCTCAGCCTCAGTTGTACCATAACTTCATGCACAATATTTAATCCAGCCAACCTCCTTTTGGTACATCTATTTCCCATTTTCAGAAAATTTCCCATTCTTTCTGAGGGTCCAGAGTTCTTTGACTTGGGTTGCTTTTAGAACCAGAGTATGGAATGGGACAGGGGGATGAAGGTAAGAGTTCCTCCAAATCAGCAATGCTGGCACAACTGTCCCTGCACAGCATCTGATAAAAACACTATGGTCAGGGAAATGGGCTGATTCAGCCTGAATGATTGGGATGGGAAAAGTCCCAATTTGCTTGGCTCAGCACAATATTTTGGGCAAGTGCCCTGAATGATTATTACTGCAATATCCTTCCAGATCAAGCCCAGATATCAACAGGAGCCCATCTTCCTGTTTACTGTGCAGCTGAACAAGGCATGGAAGCAATATGCAAGTATCTAAGGCATTTTGAAGCATTTAAGGAATTTCATGAATGCCAGCTACACTGGCAAAAGGCTTCCTCTCCTGTGATACAGTACAGTTGCCCAGGGATACTGCTGTAGGACATATATATTGTCTAAAGAGTCAGGGCTGACTGAATCAGGTTGCTGTGTCCCAATCTCCTGGAGGTCCACAGAGTAGCTTCCCTCCTGCAGAGGGAGGTGGTGAAATCACCATCCCAGGCAGGGCTCAAAAATCATGGTAGATGTTGTGCTTGGGGACATGGCTTAGTGGTGACATTGGTGGTCTTAGGTTAATAGCTGGACTCAGTGATCTTCAAGGTCTTTTCCAGACTAAATGATTATATGATTCTTGGCATTGTCTCAGTAGGTAAGGTTGGTGGGAAAGTTGTTGGTGGTAAAGGAAATGCTTGGCTAGCAATGACATGTCTGGCTTTCCAGGATCCTGCCAGATATACTGGAAACATAACCAAAGATTTTTGGGTGCACTGGGCACATTGCTACCCAAGGAGCTGCACCAACCACTCTACACCAAAGGCACTGAGAGCTCTAGAGCATCGTGTCCTGCATCCAGCCTGGATACTCCCAGGTTGCTTGAGGGGCATCACAGGTGTCTGGGGAGGAACCAGCCACATAGAGGTGTGTCCTTATTCTTTTGGGCTTTGACATCAGTGTCTGAAAGCCCCACTGGGTGGCTGGAATGGTTGATCTGATCATGTCCCTTTCACCTTAAGCACCATGGGCTTACTCCAGCCAGCAACTCATGCAGTCCTTTCTGCTGAACATTTATTTTGCATAAACACACAGATCAATCAACCCGAAGAGAATTCATGGCTTGTCCTGAATCCCACCCATAACATTTAGCAGCATCTGTTGGTTTTCACAGGTATTGACTGCTCCAAATCCCCAAATTGCATGGTTTTGTCTTGAAAACTATATTGCACTGGAACCCAGACCTGCACTCTAGAATTAATTTCAGAACTTAGAGAACATGAAAATGTGGATGAAAATATAAGTGATCCCCCAGGGCTTTCAGGATGATTCCCTCCTGGAGTGCCTTTTGGGATTTGTGCCTCTCATAGGAGAGGGAAAATCAGATGTTGTGACTTCCTCCCATTCTTAATACCCTACACTTCAAGTGTGCTACACCACTATGTGGCTACCCTGTCCCTGGAAGTGTTCAAGACCAGGTTGGATGAGGCTTTAAGCAGTCTGGTCTAGTGGAAGGTGTCCTGATGTATCAAATCACTCTGATGGTTACTTTGGTGCTCCTGCTTCTGTAGTTTCTGAGCTTCATGGTAGGGCTGAACTGATTTCCAAGTGAAAAATTCAACATACTGCACTTGCTTGCTCCCATGAACTTCCCATATTCAGGGAAGGCCATCAAGTTGTCCTGACAGTGGAAATATTCTGTTGCTAAAAGGCTCTCAGAGAATGTGGAGCATTTGAGGAGCTCTTTCTTGCTTTTCCTCTCCCTTTTTAAGTTAAGTTTGTGAACTGACACTCAGCTCCCTCTGTGAAGAAATAATATACAAAAAAGAAGTACCAGAATTTGGCTGAGAGCTTCTGCCACTGCTTGTGACCACAGGATGGAATATGTATATCAGTCAACTAAATAAACCCTAGAGGCCAAACCCAAAAAAAGTTAAAAATGTTGTAATATTCTTGGAAAGCATGGTATTTGCATGGTCAGGGTCCAGTGAAGAGAGAAGAAGGAAAGGTAACATGAATTAATAAGGAGTAAAAGGCTGTGTACTGGGACAGAAATAGATACCACAAGCTTCTGCCAAAGAAGGAGGCAAGAGCTCCCATCAAGTCACCTATATTTGTGCTGCTTTTTCTCACCAAGGAGGGCTTCCTGGTGTGATGTCTTCTTGTGAAGATGTTCTTCTCACAGCTAAGAGGTTTTGGCTTTGCTCTCTGTTTTGTTGTGCCCTCCCAAGAGATCCTGCAGAGGTGGGAGGTGGGTGTACAGGGGGTCTGGGAAGCCCCTACTCCACATGTAACCCCTCACCCTCATTAACTTGGCTGAACTTCAAAAATTCAAAGGCGCTTACTGTGGAGCGAAACCTGGCTTCAACAGCTGTCACTCTTCCCCTAGATTTCATCTTCCTCTCACCCTCCTAAAGTCCTTTCCTTTCCTTTCCTTTCCTTTCCTTTCCTTTCCTTTCCTTTCCTTTCCTTTCCTTTCCTTTCCTTTCCTTTCCTTTCCTTTCCTTTCCTTTCCTTTCCTTTCCTTTCCTTTCCTTTCCTTTCCTTTCCTTTCCTTTCCTTTCCTTTCCTTTCCTTTCCTTTCCTTTCCTTTCCTTTCCTTTCCTTTCCTTTCCTTTCCTTTCCTTTCCTTTCCTTTCCTTTCCTTTCCTTTCCTTTCCTTTCCTTTCCTTTCCTTTCCTTTCCTTTCCTTTCCTTTCCTTTCCTTTCCTTTCCTTTCCTTTCCTTTCCTTTCCTTTCCTTTCCTTTCCTTTCCTTTCCTTTCCTTTCCTTTCCTTTCCTTTCCTTTCCTTTCCTTTCCTTTCCTTTCCTTTCCTTTCCTTTCCTTTCCTTTCCTTTCCTTTCCTTTCCTTTCCTTTCCTTTCCTTTCCTTTCCTTTCCTTTCCTTCCTTCCTTCTTTCTGCAAGATTATTTTTAACTTGTATCAATTCACAGGTTTCACATAAGACCCCCACAGGGGAATGACTCTACGTAGTACCGTGCAGCCAGCTGGGGAAAGTCCATTTGGATGGGAAAGAGGTGGAGAGAGATGAGTTACATCTGCTTCACCAACAAAAACAAAGCTGAGGGAATGCATTGGCTGCTGAGAGAAGTCCTTCTCCCCTCTGGGTGAGGGGCAAGGGAGATGAGGGATAGGGGATGATGAAGGGCAGCAACCCTTTTCAACAGGAATAAATTACAGTCTTGGCTTACTGAAGGAGGTGAACCACAGCCCAATGGTATTCGAGAGGCTGGCTTTGGGAAGAGATGAAGTCCTTATTAGTCATGGCCAGTGGCAACACCCACGAGCTTTTTGCATCCTGTCCTGAAAATGGTTTTATCCACTTTGTATTCCCTCTACACCACCAGGCTGCAGACCAAAGGAAGCTGCAAGAGCCTGTGCTGGGAAATTCCCTTAATTTGGATAGGAATGCATAATTTATCTCTTTCACCTTTTTAGTTTTATACTTCTCTTGCTGATAGTGAAAGCAATCCAGAATGAAGGTGTTTTTGACGTTTTGCATATGTTTACCTAAATTCAGTGTTCCTATTTCTTTTTGATTAATTCTGTTTGTGTTTGTTTTATTTGGTTGGTGATGGAGTGTAGGATCATGCATGTCTGATAGACTCTGTACTTGCATTGCCTGTCTTCTGATAGTGCAATTTATCAGGCATATTAATAATCTCTGCTTTCCAATTATTGCCTCCCATGTAGATATATAGGCCTGAAAATCCAAGCCTGTATCTATATCTTTACAGACTTATTCCTATTAATAACAGTTACAGATGTGATGACTTCCTCCATAGCCTCTGGCCATGGAGTGGCCTTTTGTGATGATTTGTTTATGCTGGCTTAATTTGATTTTAAGAATTTGGTCATTTACATGGTTTAATTGATGGAATTTATTTCCTTAAAGCTTTGAGTCTTATATTTGATTTACTTCCTGAGAATAACAATCTTTTTGTAGGTGTTCTGGATGGACAGTGATTTGTGCCATTTCTGTTATTGCTTTACTTTCTAATAGTCTACGAAAAGGCTGTTAAAAGTATCTAAGTCTTATATTAAGAGGAGTTTTGAGTAAGATATGGCCAGAATAATGTATGACCTACATGGATGGCAATACATGGGTGGATTATAAACCTGTCAAAAAGCACTTTGCATTTTAGTTATGTTCTTTGGCAGGAAATTATTGCCATTCCTCTATGAGCTCTATTCTCTTAAACATACCCATGTCTCCTCTGAAGGCATGGGTAAGATTTGTTGTCCAGAATTTGGCATCAAGGAGCCAAATTGAAGGAGTCTCCCATTGCTGTGGTTCTGTTAGGTGGGAGAAGAGCTCCTGATGTGACAATGTATATGGAGTAAGGAGTTAACTGGGAATTCAGCACAGCAAAGGTGAAAATTTCCCAGATATTATTTATGTGAGATTTTTTTGTGACTTTGACACCTCAAATTCCTCTACAGTGTTGTCCTAACACATGAGGACTGCTGCAACACACAGAGAATCCATTATTGGTATGCTACCTGGCCTTTTACAGTTCTGAAATGCATGGCTGGGAATCACCAGCATGAACCCTTGTGTGAAGGTATTTTTTTTTGTCTCTGGCTTAGGAATTACAAGGTGAGGATTTGACTTACTGGATGTTGGACTTGACTGCAGAAGGACCATAGAGTGTTTTCATAAGCTGGTGGTTTGGAACAGCAGAGTTTTCAACCCAGGGAATTTCCAAACCACTGAGGAACTGAGTCATGGTAGATAAAAGTGAAAATTACTGTAAATAGTTCGTTGCACTTATTATGCAAATGCTTGTATTAACTCTGATAAACTCAAGGAGACCACTCAGCTTAGTCTGGGTGCACCAGGTGTAATTACAAAGTGAAGCACAGTGCAGCACCTCTCTTGGCTCAGGACCTTTACAACCTCCAATGAACTCTGTCTGGCCACAGATAATGTGGTAAAAGGCTGCCCTCAAGGACAGAAACTTGGTTTGAAGCCTTTACAGAGGGGCTTGGCCATGGAAAGACCTATATTACAGCTGTCACTGGGGTACAGAAGCTTTTTCACTCCTTGCTATCCATTTTATTGCAAACAGTTCTCATTTCCCTAATTTAATTAGCTAACGAAAGACCATTTACATTCATTAGATAAATCAGCATTCTGCTTCATTGTGAAGCTAATGATCCAGTCTCTAATTCACACAATTAATGGAACCTGATAAACAAAAGTAGCTGCTGCTAGCAAGTGTCTGCCCTGGTGAAATCCAGCTTTGCCAGTTCTATCCATTCAGCACTGGCCACATAGAGAGTCCAGTGCCCCCTGCTCTGTCCCTTTCATACCTGGATGCTGTAGAGCTCAATGGAAAATGTGTGTGGTCCTTGTTTTTTCTTCTTTCAAAGGCATGAGGAGTCCTTGCTCTGTGTGGTATATCTGTGTATCCACAGAGGGTAGGTGTTGTAAGGAGGGCTGCCTGGAAAAGCTTACTATTTAGCTAAAAATAAAGTATTGGGGTGGTTTTGCAGCTTGTAGGCAGTTGGTTTGGTCCTGGGTACCGTGAAGGTGGGAGGTCTCAGACAGTTTCCAGGAACAGAGAAATATCCAGTTCAGAATCATGGATTAGATCGTTTGACTTCAAAGGGACCTTGAGAGGGTATCTAGTCCAACACCTCTAGTATGAGCAGGGGCATCTTTAACTGGACTGAGTTGCCCAAATTCCCATGTTACCTCTCCTGTAACATTTTCAGGGATAGGGCATCTACAACTTTACTGGGCAACCTGTGCCAGTGCCTCGCCACCCTCATAAATAAAAAACATATTTCTAACATCCAATCTAAATTGACACTCCTTCAGTTCAAAACCATTCCCTCTTGTCTTATCACAGCAGTCCCTGCTCAAAAGGCTGTCCCTGTCTTTCTTATCAGCCCCCTTCAAGTACTGAAAGGTCATGAGAAAATGTCCCTAGAGCTTTCCCTTCTCCAGTCTGAACAACCCCAACTCTCAGCTTGTCTCCAGCTCTCTGAGCATCTTTGTGGCCTCCTTTGGACTCACTCCAACAGGTCCACATCTTTCCTGTGCTGAGGACCTCAGATCTGGACACAGTACTCCAGGTGGGCTCTTAATGAGAGTGCAGTAGAGGGGGAAAATCGCCTTCCTCAACCTGTTGGATGTAAGAGTTTGAAATGAATAGGAAGTGGACAACTAAAGGACTTCATGGTGTAGGATCCAGAGAAGAAGACCAGGGTGAGCAAAAAGTGTAGAGCATGTGGTGGGCTTTGGCTCTGCATGAAGAGGAGGGTGAAGGGACTTTGGAGCTTGCATTGAACAGGTTGTTGAACTTAGGGGGTCACATGGATGGGGACTCTCTTAAGGAGCTGGGTCTCATTTCCTCACCACTTTGGTAAAGCAAATTATTCCTCTTGAGAAACTACGAGAATCTGACCAGAGTCTCATGTCTTTTACACTAGTAATGTTGGAGTCACTCCAAGTTCCCAGAATAATCCAAACTAATGGAGAATTCTGCTTCCATCCCCTTGAGGCTTGGTGTTCAGAGATAGATGACCTTATATGAATCAATTCCTGCCCACAATTTCTTCAGACACATGAGAGTTGTGCTTTGAAGTCTGAAATCTCAGCTTCATCCATCTGAGATGAGCTCCATGTAGAAGTGCCAAGATGTCTGAATGGTATTTGGCTTTCCAGTCACTGCTGGGAGCTTCTACTGACAGCTCTGTAGACCTTGACTCCATTGCCCCGCTGACACCTCTCTTCACTTTGCAGATTCGTCCAGGGCATTCAAACTCCCATTCTTAGAGCTTCTTCTGAAGAGCTTGCTTTTGAGATAGTTTAGTCATGGATTTCTAAAGGAGGCATCTGAGCCAGGACCTTTTCCCGAATGACATAAACTGCTTCAGCCTTCATAGTTAATAGAATTAAAATGAATTAAAGAGAATTGAACTATAACCTTGTGATTTTACTGTAGTCTGGTCACCCTCTCTCTAAAGGCAGATAATTTCCAAATTATGGACTACACAACAGAAAGCTGTAGCTGCAGCATTGTTCTAACCCACAAGAATCGATAACCTTTTTTTAATATTTCGAAACCAAAAGTCCTGCTGTTACCTGGAAGTGTTTCCTTTTTTTTCCCCTCACCATTAAAAATAAAGCCTATCTATCTACATTACTACACAGAATAATTGGAAAGGAGAATTAGACAGAAAGGTAGTGCAATAGCTTTCTAGATATCTGTGGAAATGTACAATACCAGAATAGAAAATACCTTTGTCTTTGGAAACCACTAGTTAAAGTGTCAAGGCTACTTTTCTAGTGCATGGGAAGGCAGTGGTGCAGCTTGACTCAAATTAGCCTGGTGTATCTGTTCCAAGTGGATTAGGTGTATAAACCTCTTGACATCTTTCTCCCTTACCTATAGAGAGAATTTGTAGACTAAATGCTCATCTTTTGGTAAATGTGTAGACTTAAGGGACATGAATCATAGCCTGACATTTATTCAAATAACTGACAGAGATTGCAGAAAACAAGGAGAAATCTTTAGGTTCATTAACCAAGCAAATGCCTCCAAGACCTGCAGGCAGAGACACAAAACCTTTTCCAGGAACTTTTCTGCTGTCAGGTCAACCATTTCTGTTTGTGTGCTTAGGTCACAAGGATGGCAAGTGGAGAGAAAGAGACCCCTTCAGAGGGCAATACATGCAGGAACATGAGCTGGCTTGACAATAGATGTACTGAACAGGGCTGTCAGGGTAGGCAGTAATCACAGCTTGTTGTGATGGGAATAGTGTCTTCCTTATGTCCGCCCACCACCACGAATGTCAGGGCTGCCACCAAAACCAGCCTGGAATCTCAATCAGGAAACGGCATCTGCCGAGCAAAGATGCAATCACCTTTCAGAAACAAAGCCCTGTGCTTCTTTGTAGTACTGGCTTCAAAATCTACTTGGGTTGAAAACAAAAGGCAAAGGAAAATTCTGGTTCCAAAACACACTAAAAACAATGAAGGCATTTTTGATTTACAAGACGTTAAAACATGAACCCCGAAGTGAAATACATTATGGTTTCACCCAATATGTCTTTGTTTTCTCTCTCCCCATGATATAGCGTGACAGCAAAGCACGCTCCTTGAAGTTTAATGGGAACAATGAGTTTCTTTTTTCTGAGGTGGTAGGGCAAGATATTAGCTTATTCTTACTTATTTGGTTGAATGCTTGTGTTTTGTGAAGGACCTCCCAGTAAGTTTGTGGATTCTGCTGCTGCTTAGTTTAACAAATAGGACTTGGAAGTAAAATTATTTGGGTTTGAAATAAGGGTGGTGCTGCAGCTGAAGTCAAGTCTCAAAAACAACTTGCAGCTGTTGATAAGGTGTGGTAAAGGTGAAGGAGTTTTCTTTCCTCCTAACACAGGCACAAACTCTGTGCTGGCACATTTAGCCATGACTAAATATACAAGAAAGCTTGGGGTACCCACTAGTCAACCGGCTTGTCTGGGTGGGCTTCTGGCAAAGTGGGAAGGCATAATGTACTTTTCTCTCTGTATTTGTGTGTTTTAATGAGACAGGGGTTAACTGTAAAACACACACTCAAGAAGGCCCAGACACGGTTCCTCTAACAGATGCACAGCAGTTTCTCCCTTGCCATGCTAAGTCTCCCTTCCTTTTGAGTTATTTGTGGCTTTAGGGCTTGAACTTGAAGCTAAGAACCAAGACCCCTGACCATCCACCTTCATTGCTGGGGTCAGAAATGGGACTTCATGAATTTTCTACGATGTGACTGTAAACTCTGCATTGCATGGGAGGCTTTGGGACAGGGAGACATAACCATGAGTGTTGCACACTCATCTCACCCACTTCCTTTTGAATCCAGCCCAATACACAACATTCCCTTGCACATTCAGACCCAATCCTTGTTTCCAAAGTTAATTACCATTCCTCCCTTAAAGGGAATTCCTTCACTGTTGGCATATATCCATGTGTCAATCTCCCTGTATGAAGATGTATTCTGCTGTCTGTTCCGTGCAGAAGTGTCTCAGTGGTGTTCTCTGAAAATAAGTTTGGGTAATCATCCCTGGAGGGTCCCTTAAGCACATTCAACTCTATATAAAGCAGTATTACCTCTGCCTCATTAGCGTTTTGCAGAGGTGTCCCTCCCTTCCCCCTCCATACTTTTCTCTCTCTTCCCTAAAAGATGGATTGAGAGAAAGTCCTTCCTCTCCTCAGGTAGCTCCACCACTGCCTCATTCATTGTAGGGTCCAAATCAGAACTGCCCATGTGCCTGCTGGGTGCTGTTGTTTTTCATTCTGCTCCATACCCTTTGGTGCCTTTCACTCCACTTGATACCAGCCTGAGACCCTTCTCCCCTGTAGTCCCTACCATCCATTTATCTCCACATTACCAAATGTTTTAAATAGTCAAGGCAATTTCTGATTTTAGGAGCTTTGAAAGATTTCCAGAGGTACAGTGCTCACCCTCTTTCCTTTTCCATATGCATTGTTGCAAAATCTTCCTTAAAGCTGCTGGAAGTGCCCAGGTGTGGCTTAAAGGTGCACAGATCTCAAGCTGAGTCTTTCCAAAGTTTCTTCTTGTGTGAACTCAAGGCATGCTGGTTCTCCCTCCTCTTCTGCTGAGTCCTTAAGGTAGGGAAGGTCTCTGCATTGGTACTGTGAACACTCCAGGCATTGCTGGGTGATGGGGAGGATGCAGGATATGTGATTTACCATTTTTTTTCTCATGGAACAGCTGCATAAAAAGCCACTAATTGAGTCTTTAGCTTCAAGGTATATTGTCTTTGATGACTTTTCTGGTCTCCCATCCTCCATCTGCTGCCTCTCAATCCTGTAGTCAGGCTTCTGCATACCATCCCTTCTTCCCTGCCAGCACAGCTGCTCTGCTCAGCGCTGGTTTGGAGAACGGATCCAACAAAGAACAGAGTCAAACCAGATTTATTGGAATTTTCTTCCCTAATTCTTTTTATCTACCCTACTTAGCAATAGCTTTGTGGCATTACACCATGATATTGTAGGAACAAACACTTGGGAAAGGGTAAGGGACAAGGACTTTGAGACAATTGTTTAAGCTGAAGTTGCCACGAAAGAAAATGTATCAAGAAAACACAGCATAAAATGTAAGACCTCCAAGTGAAAAAAACAGGGATAGTATCATGTTCCTTTAAATCCCTCAAGGAATTTGACTCACTGGACAGAGATCTTTTCTGCAAGTAAAAAAAAGCACAAACAAACAGCCCTTTATAAATTAGGAAATGCTTATTATCTCTGTCGCCCTCTGTTTGTTTCTGTGCCTCGTCCTCTTAAAATTAGAGTCATGAGGACATACAGAGAAGTAGGCTATTGCAATAAATAAACAAGTGCCCTGGAGCTCAATTTTGATTACAAATATTTTAGATCTGCATGGATTGAAAGCTTGGCAGCATCCATAACTCCTGCTGAGAGCTGTTCAAATATATCTTTAAAGAAAAAGCAAATCATGGCAAAAGCTGAAGCCAGGCTTTTCTCTGCTTTTGCTTCTGGTTTCTCAGCTGAGCACATCCCAATGACATTTCCTGAGATGTTAGGATCGGTGCTTTGAAAACCTGCCAGGACTACATTTTGTTCTTGGCATTAAAAGCACCAACTCCACCACCTGAAAGGAGCTCTTATCACCTAGGAAAACGGATCTTGCACTCCAGGGCTTCTGGGGAGAAACGTGGAGGTTTTTTTGTAAGTGGGAATCTGCTGTTCACATTAGTCTGTGAGGCAGCTGAAATATGGAGCAGTGAGACTTTCTGGAAAACACCTTCACTTCTCCTTCCCTGGCATGGTCCTCCTTGGGCTATTTGTTCTGCAACCAAAAGCAGCTCAAATTCCTGAGGCGTGTGGGTTGGGATCTCAGAGGTGCTTGACTCTTTCTGGAAGTACTTAAAAGTTGTGTAGATGTGGTGCTTAGGGATATGGTTTGGAGGTGGGCTTGGCAGTGTAGGTTAATGGTTACGCTTGATGATCTTTGAGGTCTTTTCCAAGGTAAATTATTCTGATTCTATAATTTTGTGGTTAATGGAGTGCAATCGGAGCCTCCAGAAACTGATTTGACATCGCTAAGATCAAAACCACCTTTCAGGAAGGTCCCTGAGATGACCCAGGCTGTAACATGACCCTTGAGCTATTCAGTTCCCCATGTAGGCACTTAGGTCCGGTATCAAATGTTGGGGTACACCCTCTGTACCCAGTGGTGCTACTCTTTTGGAAGCCAGGACAGAGAAATCACAGGGATTTCAGGTAACAACAATCAGCTCACTGGGGACTGTTTGTGTCTATCACTTCTCTTCCACCTACTTTCTTCACCTCCTGCATCTGATTTCCCTCTGGTACTTAGGACTCCCCCTGGTCTCTAATTCCTTACACATCCTGCACCAGCTCCTGCTTCTTGTTGTGTGCCAGAATGGTCTGGACCTTGGACTATCCAGTGTATGTAGCTACTATGTCTGAGGCAGGAAGCCTCATATCAGTTCTGAAAACAGTTATAACTGCACTTTCAGACCATAGCACAAAGTGCTTGCCCTCAGGAAGGAGCTGGGATTTAAAATGCTTGAAGTGAACAGAAACCAAGGAATATGAATATCAGGCAGTGCGAGATCCTGGAAAATCTGTCCATGTGTAGCACAAAGAAAGTAGCCAAGAGTCAAAAATGCATCCTTCCTGGATGTAAAGAAGGACCAAAGTGATGGGGATATGTCCAAGCAGCAAGCAAGGAGGCAAGGCTCCTGTTGCCTGGAAACTGGGAGCTGAGTTGTGACTGTGAGCCTGGTGCTCACACTGGAATCACTAAAAGGCCAAACCCTTCTCTGTTCCTGCTCACTAATATGAGGCTGCAAAAACAGAAATGTGGCAAGCAAACATCTCCAGTTTCCTCTTCTCTTTTCAGAGCTGGCTTAATTCAGCATCAGCCTGATTGTGTTGCTCGGTGGTTTACTGTACTAGTCTGATCCTGTTCCCTGTGGTTCATACTAACTGCTAGAGACTTTTTGCATTTAATTCTTCTTTTGATATCTCTTTGTGTTCTAACTTAGGCTAAAGGGCTTAGATTCTGAAACAAGCTATGTGGGTATCTCTAAAACAACCTAGGACGCGCAAGAGCAATTTTTAAAATACACTTGTTTTAATGCTTCTCCTAATTACAGGGTATAAGCAGACTTTCTATTCGGTATTAATGCTGTATCTTACCCAGAGAGGTCTTTGTTCATGGCTGGAATTTCCATGTCTTGCTAAAGAAATCTGCAACTTGACAGTCTGTTCTAAATCTGTCTTTAACCAGCAGAGTTCATCTGCAGACCCTTCACAGAGTGTTGGGAGCTCACTCAATCTCACTTACTTGAGTGTAGGGGACCCTAAATCAAGATATCTCTCTGTAAGCAAGGGCAAATGTGTGCCACTGCTCTGCTGGCAGACTTGGCAAATCCTTTACCTCTAATTTTCCCAACCACAACTTTCAGGGGAACAGCTCCAGAGAGGTTCTGGTGCCACAGAGCATCCCTGGGACTAGCCCACACTGCCAGCGTGGAATCAAAGCCTCTACCAGTGGCACCTTCTGAGCATCTGCTGCATTCAGCACAAAACCCTTGCTGTAGTACAGACTGTGGGGGCTGGGAGCTTCCTTCCCCCTCTTCTCCAAGCCCTTCCACTTAATTTGTGTCATTTTGTTCAGATGCAGCTGGAAAGAATTAAAATGTCAGCCAGGCACAATTGCCTCCATTGAGATGAAAAGCTGCTGGAAGAAACAATGCTAACAAGCATGGCAAAGAGAAAAAGGGAAAGCCTAGTGCTGTTTAGCTGGTAATAATTAGCCCCACAAATGGGAAGAGGCAAGATCCAGTGTGGATCCCGTTCAGTTCAGGGGAGGTCCAGTTAGGACTAGGTCAATGAGCACTGCTTAATTGCTGCTAATCCACTACTGGATGGAGTCTGGTGTCCAAGATGTGCCCATCATGCAAAAGCATGTAGCAAAACAGCTGCAGAGAGCAAGAGCAGGCAGAGATGCTCCCAAGACTTGGCTGTTGTGGGAGGTCACCTGCTTGGATAGGGTTACTTGGGGACTAGGGGTTGTGGGAGTGCCAGGATTAGGAGCTCACTTGGATATTCATATGTTATCCAAAACCAGAGTGATAGAAGGAGAAGTTTTCAGCTGTTTAAGCTACATGACTGCAGCCCAAGACATTACAGGTAAAGAATAAGAGAGCCAAGGAAATCACTGAAGCTCCACAAGTCTTTACTAGGAGAACAGATCAGATGTGTCATTTCTGGATCAGGAACATGCAATAGCCTTGCCTCAAAGACTTAGTATTGTAGCCTATTGCTTGGTTTAGTATAAACATAAAATATGGGCCCATTAAAGTACTTTAGGTCATAATTCTTCCCATTCTTGTGTTCCCATACAGACCTCCTTATCAGGGGTGAGTTTCTGCTCATCAAGGATGATGGAGGATGCCCTAAGTCCACCAGCCCTTCTTCCTTCCTTCTCCTCTTTCCACATGTTCCTTCTTTTTCTGGACAATGTGAAAACAATCCAGACATCCTTGAGCACATTGGGCATACAGTCTCAGTTTGTACCAGGAGCTGTAGGCAGTTCCACCCTTCCTTTTCTTCCTTATGTACCCCCAGAGTAGATTCAGCATAGCACACACTTTATAAAACAACCTCCCCAGATGAGAGACTGTGGTCAGGACTTCTTCCATGCTGTGTGAGGTCTGTGTTTGTCACTGCAGTGTGGTGCTGGTGGCTGGATTTGCATCCACCATCAGGTCAAATGTTTGATGTGCCTGGGAATTCCTCTGTTTCATTCAAGCTAAAGCAGTTGGCTTTATAAAAGTTAGGTTCCCTCCTGACAGGTTTTCCTTAAGCTCAGCCTTGAAATCTTTCAAGCAATATTTATCCCCTACCAGTGCTGTGTACACAGATTATTACTTCTAGAGGGAGCAAGATGGAAACTGAACAAGATATCCTAAACAACAGAGAATGGGGGTGGGTAGAACACCCTGGAAATAGTTTTTAAGGTTGAATTTATGGCAGAGAAAGAAACACAGGTTAAAGGAGAATGCAAACTTGTTGTACATGATTGAAATCAAGAGATCCAAGGAATATATTTAAATTTTCCTGGGAAAAATTCTGCAGCAAAAGGCAAAGCAGAGGAATGAAAGAACATTGCTGACTGAGGGAATTTGACTGCACCAGAAGCATTGTGGAATCTGAAGTGTAGGGTTTTTTGTTAATAAAAAGCCCATCATGGCAGGGTGAGTTCATCCTGCAATACCAGCATAGGGGTGCCCTTCATTGCTTTTAGACATAGGGATCAGCCTTGCCCATGACAGTGGGGCTGGAACTAGATCATCTTCAAGGTCCCTTCCAACCCAAACCATTCAATGATTCTGTCCTTATCCAGCTCAGTAGCTGTGCTAAGTGTCACAACTTTTCACAGCAGTGCAAACACCCAGCTGAAGCAATGTCCATCACTTTTGACATCTTCCTGTGTGTGCCCTATCTTTCAGGGCAAGCAGCAGCACACTTCTCTGTTTGCTGGGACAGAGAGCTGTGATCTGTCTTGATGTATGTTTTCAAGGGGAAGGCAAAGGAAGAGAATGGGTACTCAGACAAAGCCAATTCTTACAGTCCAGTGGTCCAGCCAGACCATTGTTCCAGTTAATCCTGTCTTCTCAGATAGCAACTGCTCACTGGGAAGATGACACTCTTCCCAGGATGCAGCTGGTGAGCTGTGCAATATCCTCAGCCATGTGAAAAACAGCTTTCTCACCCTCCCATGTAAACTCCTTGTGCTCTCTGAAGCATAATGTTAGATAACCAGAATAATATTGTCTTCCGGCTTCTTTTGGCTAAGCCCTTTCTTTGAGCTCAGATTTCTACAGCGAGGCATTGAAGTGGAAATCATTCCTTACTGGACACTGCTTTAGGGACTTTCACAATCAATATTCTCTTCCTTTCCCCTATTTTATCTCTTCCTTTAGGGCTAAGAGGTAAACAAACTAGCATATGGTTTGCAAGTGTGAGACATGGTTGCAAAGGGAACATTTCTCCTGTGCTCAACAGCATGATCCCTTGCCCAAATTTAGGGAGTGTTTCAAATAGGAAACAGGCATGGAAAAGATCTCATACATAAGAAATCAAGGAGGATGCCACCTGCCACTCTGTCCTGGTTTGAAATGCATTGCCGTTTGCACAAACTCAGGAATACTTTACTATGGCTGCATTGGATACAGGCAGCACATCTACACAGCAGCACAGAGCTCCCCTGGGCTCCCCTGCATTCCAGGATGGGGTAGGAGCCCTCAGCAAACTGCAGGATGCTGCAGCTTCAAAACTTGAGTGCTTAAAGACAGCAATAGCTTCCTGACCCTGTTAGGAAATTGGGATGTGTAGCTGCAGTGACACCACTTTTACTGATGAAACATCTGGAGAACCTCTGCATCAGTCCTGGGACCCTAGCTGAAGAAGTCATGTTTGACAGCTGCTAAGCCACCATCTGAGCTTGAATAACAACCTCTGAGGTTCAGTGATGCCAGTGCAATAGTCCTTATGAAAAGCAATTCTTTATATCAGATGTGATAAACTGTATGCTGGAGAAATTTCAACTTCAATTAGGATTTATGTTCCTGATTTCCAGCTTGGTTCTCTTTTGTATTGTATAAAAAATGGCCTCTCAGTCCTCTCTCTGTGGGTAGATGTCCTGCCCCTGGAGGTGGTGTGTCCCCATGAGGCTTTGTCTCCCTAGAGTTCACTCCAAGTTAGCTGTGTCCTGCCAACCTCACAGCAGACAGTCTGGTAAGGGTATTGACACTTCTTAATGTAGGTTTTGTCCTGGTTTCTGGCCCTTTTTAACAGAATTTGTGGCTCTATCCAGGGGTTTGCCCCAGGGGTATTGCCACATCCAGATACCTCCAGAGAAAGGCCTACAAATGCAGTTGATGCTACCCAAGCCTGGCACAAGAGACAGGAACAGCACCTGTGCATGACTTTGCCTTCCTAGAAGGCCATGGCATCTCATCCTCTTGCAGCTCAAAGCCCTGGCACGCCAGGAGGAGGCTGCTTCTACAAGACAGTGCCCTGGCTCTGCAGCTGTGCTCCTTCAGAGCACATCTTCCCCTCTTTTTGAGTGTTGCCTCCTGGTCCCAGCCTTTGTGAATCCCTGTAGGGGCCTCAGGAAAAGGAATCAGCACCACTCTGTAGTCCAGGCTCCCATCAGGAGGCTTGTGAGGAGGGCTTTGCCATCAAGGCAGTCAGTCCCTTCTCCAGCTCTGCCAAATTTCCCCAGGGTGCCTCATTAAGGCCTCTGCTCCCTCAGCCCCATGGAGATCATTTCTTTTTTAATGCACAGGCTGACAGGCCTGGAAATAGCAAACTCAGCAGCTTCCTGCCCTGCTCAGATCTGAGGCACTGTGCTTCGGAGCTAATTAGCTGGATTTCAAATCAGAAGGGCAACTGACTGCTGTCTCTGACAGCCCTGTTTCATCAGGACCTCCCAGGAAGATTGTTTTAAAGTTTTTTCTCTTCCCAGGCATGAAATGAAGTCTCAGGAAACATCTCTCTTTTTTCCTTGTTTGGGTGGTTTTTTTGGTTGTATTTTCTTTGGTTGTTTTTGGTTAGTGTTTTCTTTTTGTTTGTTTGCTTGCTTTTGTTTTTTGTTTTGTTCTGGTTTGGTTTTTTGGTGAAGGGAGGGGAAGCAGGCATTAAATAAATGTATTTTCCTTTGCCTCATCCAATGCATTTAATATTTGCTTTTAGGCAAGTAAGTATAATTTCACAGCTATCAACCACCTCTGTTTCAAGAATCACTGTGGAGAGACAAGCTTGTTTTCCTGGAAATGTCCATACACTACCACTTTCTATCCCTTGAAAATCTTCAGTGCAAGAGCTGCCTTGAAATAAAGCTGCGCTGTTTTTTGCATGCTAGGAGATAATTCTCCTCTGCCTGCTGCTCTGTCTCTGGGAGGACACCACGGTCCTCAGTGACCTGCAGGACCACAGACTTCAGGGCTGGAAGAGGGAATTCTGAGCATCAAAATGGATTTTCCAAATTATATCCCACATTCCCCATCCTGAGCCTTAAACTTCCTCTACAGCCAGGGCATAGCCAAAGTCAAGAGCTGAACTCACAGCTTTTGGCTCCTTGTATGTTGCCAAAATAAAATCAGCGGTGGTTTTGTGCTGCCCAGCTTTTTACAGTTGGAACAGACCTATGTTTTAAAGGCAGTTGCTTAACACTTTTTGCAGACCAAGCGTTCACTGAGGGAGCATGGAAATCTCTTCCTCTCCATAACCTGCCCTGATTTCCTACAGAATTCCCCTAAAAGCTTCTTGTGTGGATTTGAGCCCACCTGGAGTTGTTGTTCCCTCTCTAGCTCATTCAACCACTCTTTTACCTCTGTCTCTGGACCCTTAATCACCTCTGTGGCAGAGGCTGTGTTCCTACACAATAGATTGTTATAGGCAATTGGCAATCTTGGGAGCTGCTACAGTAAATTCCCACCTGAACCCTCTGGCACCAATTCAGCCAGGCACTTTCTTCTTTATTTCCCTTATCCACACCCCCAGATAAAAGTAATAAGTCATTAAATGGTCTTTATATTTGTGTTGGTGGGCCTGTGAAATGCTTTCACAATAACAGCTCTTACAAAGCCTGAGACAAGAGTCCCACTGGAACTGGCTGCCCTCTGTCACTTCACTACAAGGTCCTGCCTTGTAGGTGAGGCCCTGATAAAGGAAACCTAATGGAACACTAGAGGGGCCCCCAGAAACACGGGGGCTGAGGTGGGGGAAGCCTGGTGGAGGGGGCTTTCAAATCTCTGAAGCATAAAGTAGCAAGAGGTATTTAACTGAGTGGAGCTGGTCTTCTCCTCCAGGAAAAGCTGGCTGAGCTAGCTCAGCACAAGGATCTCCAACACTACCTCATGCTGGGGGCCTGATGTCTCCACTTCTGCAGAGTAAAGCAGCTCCCCATCATGTGTCTGCAAACAGGAGTGCAGCTCTATGGGATCTGTGGGGGAAGATTTCTTGCTGAAAGCTTTCCCATGTCCTACACATGCTGCCTTATGAATCCCTTGCAGTCCTCCAGTGGAATGGAGGATGATTTATTCCCCATTTAACTGAAAAGAAATCAGAGAATGAAGAGATTAAAGGTTGCCAGAAAGAAGACTTTTACCCTCCTCTCCTGATTTAGACCTTAATTAGTGTCTGTGGATGTACCTATGTGGTGTCTGGAAACAGGGATGAAGTCACTGCCCATGCAGAGTACTCTGGACACAAGAAGAACCAGATCAGAGCAGGACTTGGGCTCTACAGCTGGACCATGTCCCTGATATTTTTCTTTCATGCTATGGCACAGCACTGTACCGTGTGGGTTTTGGGCCAGGGCTGCCCAGAAGCTGGTGGATCAGAATGGCAGTATCATCAAGGTTGGAGAAGACATAGAAGGCCATTCAGTCTGACCACTAACCAGACACTGCCAGGTCCACCACTATGCCATGTCCCTAAGCACCACATCTGCATGCTCCTTGAGGCATTGATAATCTGGTGATGAGGAGGGTTCATCTGTGGTGGCTTCAGAATTGCAATCTGTGTTGACAAGAAGGTCTCATGGGAATGCACAAAGATACATGGGCATAGCATGGTCAGCTGAGGATGTGACTCAGAAGGCAGCCCATAATTCTCCTTTATGTGTTTAGGGCAGGCAATCCTGCTCCTGAGCTGCAAACCCCTTCAGTCTCATGGGTCAGACCTTGTTGCCAGAGAGTGTTGTAGATGGAAGCAAATATCTGTCTGGAAAGGTCTCACATGCACTGGGCCTGTTCCTGAGCAAATGAGCTCTGAGGAGCTATGAAGTTCTCCTGAGATCAGCAGGGGTTCAGATCTCATCTTTGGATTTGCACTAAAATCTATGCTGTGAAGCACTTAGGTGTTGTGGAAATTTGAGGTGATCAGTGAAAACTGCTGAAAGTGAGTCATGTTAATTTTCAGGAAGCAGTGGTTAAACCCAAGATATCCTTTTGCCAGAAGTGAAGGAAACTTCTACTCTTTTTAGGTGGTGGTTGTTTGAGGGAGAGGGGGGACTGACAGGACTTGCCTTCGCCCGCTTTTCATTGCTTTTCATAACAGGAATGAGCTGATCATAGCCTCAGGCACATATCACCCTTGTGTACTGGGGAATCAGGTCTCTGCCTGCGGAGGGGAAACAAATGTGCAGCTGGACAGGTACATGTCTGCTGTCATGGACTTCATGCTGAAAAGAGGCTGAATCCCAGAGCCCTTCCCTGGCTGCTAACCATCCTTAAAAACTCTCCCCATAGGGAAGCCGGGCCAAGGCGTGGTTTGCTGTATGAAGTTACACAGCATGATGCCATCCAGTATCTCTGCCAGAAGCTAAGAATTTCATGACTTCTTGCATTATCCCTGTTTTATGAATTACCAGAGTGCTGTGTTTGCATAGCTGTCATGTAAGAAATATGTGCCTGCCCCACCCTAGCAAGGAGATTTGCCTTATGGTGAGCTCCCAGCTCTGAATCAAGTCTGTTGAATCAGCCCTGCAGGGACACAGCCAAACCAAGCCAAGCAGCTTACACCTGCACAGTTTATGGATATTGTTCTAGTCCAAATCCTACTTCTAGAAATTGTCAAGACTGGTTGTACTGGAGGGTGATGCATCAGTCAATGCACAGTGCACTTCATGCACGGGGAGCTGAGCACATCATCACGTTGGACAGCATTTCATGTAATAACATTTGCAATGAGACCAGTCAGCATCATGCTCTGGCCAGGAAAACTGGATCCTCCTCCTTCTAGCATGCAGATGTTTTTAACAGCTGCAACATTTTGCAGCCTTTAAAGCCTGCAACCATATTTTAGTTCAGCTTCTGTATCACTCAATGACCAAGTTTGCAAAGCTAAAAGAGAGGATGATCTGGCTTTTTGCTTCAAATGTATTTTCAGTGGCTGACCAAAATGTTGGAAGATGGTCACAGGGGGAAGTGGACAGGTCCTGTGACTCACAGATCAGTCAGTCAGAAAAGTAGTTCTGCTTACAAGGAGCTGATGGTCTTTGTTCTCTCTTGTCCCTGTTTTATAGTTGCAGAAACTGAGAAGAGACTCAGATCTGGTCTGTTTAACATGCCCAGTTTAAATTCAAGTGCACAAATGTGATCAGATCTCTTAAAAACAGATTGGGTTTTGCTGGCAAAGGTTTCAAGAGAACATTTGGTTTATGGTATCTGGCAGTTAAAACCAGGTGAAAGCTGCTGGGGGACTGGACATTCCTCATCCAAACTGTAAAACACACCAAGCACTATAATCCATCACATGTGTTTGAAGCCAGTAGGCAAATTCTGCACTGCTTTATATCCTGTTCCTTGCCCATTGACTCCAGGCAGTCACTGTGCTGTCCAGAACTTTGTATCTGGTTTGAAATTTGTTTTCTATCTATGAACTTTGTTTCCTCAGGTGCCCCGACGAACAGGGCTGTGCTTCACCCAGGTGATGTGCTGTCTGCCTGGGCAGAGATTTGGAAGAACTTTGTAACCAGCCACTCAATGCAAAACAAAGCCCGGCCCAAACAATTCAGGGCTGTATCCTGATGGTCTTGGTTTTGATTCAGCTGGATCCTAGACCAAGGCTATAGTGAGAAGGGCCCCTCCAGACCTTGCCCCAGAGCACTCAGTCGGACCACAGTCCATCACTAGAATTTATTTGAAAACTACCAGCTGCAGTCATGACTATTTAAAGATTGCATCTATTAAAAACACACACACACAGACACACATGAAAGGGAGCTAGAAATAGCAGGGGCTGTGAGGAATGGGGGCTGAGCTTGAATTCTTCCCTGTCTGAACACATGGCAGCTTGGATGCTTTCCATGGATGGTCCACAGCCACTGTTCATAGACTGCCAGTAGCAGGGAAAGCAACATCTCCCACACATGGTGACAGCCCCTCTGCCATTACACTTTGGCCCTTTGGTTTATTTGCAGGTTGTTATCACACTATTTATAGCTGGCTCCTATTTCTAACCCCACAGACTTATTTGCCACTTCCAGAGTCCCTAGAGAGCCAGATATGTTTGAAGTGTGACATCTGTGAGGACAAATGAAGAGAAAGTCTGACAAAAAAGAGAGATGCAGAGGGCAGACAGGGCACAAGATATCTTAGGACCATCACCAAACTGATTCTGAGGGAGTATCTCCCTCCATATGATGCCGCCTGTCAATCCTGCCTCATGGAGTTCACAGTCTGACCATGGTGACAGAAGAAGACTACCCTGGGATAACCCCCAGGGTCTTTTCTTTTTGCAATACTCTTCTCTCTGTCTCCTGGCTTGTCTCTAGTCTCAATTTCTTCTCTCAATATTTCTGCCGCTTCTGGAGACAGTGGTGGTTGTGTTCCAGTAGGATGAACCTCCCTTGGGAATGAGGACCACCTTCTCATTCCAGGTACAGCTGGTCTTCCTACAAGCACCGGCCTTCCCTGTGGGATGTGCTTCCCCAGGAGCTGCCTGATTCCCAGCCTGAGCAGCTTCAGCCCACAGGCTCTGCACCAGGCAGAGACCCAGCACCCCATGAAAATGCTGGCTGCTGCCTGAACCTCTCCCTGCCCGTTATAGCACAACAGCTGTGAAAGGCATTACTCACAGGTGTCTATAATTAGGGTCCGCCACTGCCTTCCAATGGCATCCGAACCAGAAGGGCCAGCGAAAATTGAACAGGTTCTCCTGAGCCACCAGATGAAAGAGTCATGCTCCATAGACCCCAGTCATTCGGTTTTACTGATTTAGCTCCATCCTAAAAAATCACGGCAATCAATGCGAGGAATCCTGACTCCAAAGAGACCATAGCTGAGCTGTTGTTGGCAGCAAGGCATTCCCATAAGTTCGGGAGGCTTTATGTCCTGGAGCTGTATGGAATCCTAAATGACAGAAGTAGGTCTTTATTGCTGAGTTTTGGGATGATTATTTGTGCCTTCCTTCCTGACATGGAAAACTAATTTGCATCTTGACTAACACCAGCTGTTTGCTACTGTTGATGAGCTTCAGTCATCTGTAAGTTTTGTCAACAACATCCCATTTTATATATAGTGCATTTTCCAACATGAGCACCAAGAGCCTTTCCAGCCACCACAGTATCAGAAAATCTGTAGAAACAGAGAACAAAATTTTAAAAATTCACAGTTATTCTAAATAAAACCTACTTAAAATTGTGTATTCAGGGAGCTCTGCATGCTTTTTGAGAAAGCAGGCAGAGCTTGTTGAAAACATCGTGTGTCCATAGTGTTGGGGTGTCTCCCTTGTATCTCCTGATGGCCTCAGCCCCCAGTTTTGCAAAAACATTTGTGTGTGATTTAAGAATACAAGCAACCCCAACTGAGGGTCTTTGTTGGGCTAAGATAACAGACAACTGATGGAGACAGGCAGTAGTGCAAAATATGACATTTCAAGGTTGGTGGTCTTTTCTGATGAGGATCCACACATTTTTGGGAGGAGCAGGAGAAGGTCAGCATGAATTCAGAATGAATAATGAGGACGAAGAGGCAGGAAAATGCCAGCACAGAAGAGAGATGGTTAAAATGAACTCTCACCAAGATCACAGAGCAAAAAACAGTAGGAGCCATACCAGAGATTTTTTTCTTCATGTTCCCTACACACCTCATCTATGCATTATTATCTCCACCTTTACTGCCATTTTCAATTTATTGCTGCAGTTTTACAGAAGAAAAGAATAAAGCCATGTTGTGCTTTGGGAATTTTATTTTATTTTATTTTATTTTATTTTATTTTATTTTATTTTATTTTATTTTATTTTATTTTATTATTATATTTTATTTTATTTCTATTCCACTTTGCAAATAGACTATGTTAACTTCAGAGCCATGGATAATTCCCACTTGTGGCTCTGCTATTTCCAGAGATAGGATATCCATCATTCTTGGAAGTATATGCAAGCTGACATTTTCTGTTAGACCAAAATATAATTAGATTTGCACATATCAGGCACAAGGTTATCGACCATGAAAACAGAAAGACATCACATGAACAGGGAAGAACATCTGAGAGACACACCAATCCATCTAGGGACCAGCAGAAACAAAACCTGAATAATAGATGGGCTAGCACAACACTACCAATGTCCTGTCTGATTAAATCTAATTCATCAAACATCACCAAGGACAAAAATGTCCCCTTTGCCCATAGTTGGATGCATGATGAGTAAGAAGAAAACATATGACTTCTTACATATTGCTGATTTGCTTTAAGTCCTCTGCATTTTGCAGTAAGTGCTCACAAGGCATCCCTGTATCCTGGGAATCAAACTGGTTTGCAAGTACCCCAGTTTTAGGGATGTTAATTTGTTAAATATTGCATCATACTGGGAAGTTTGCAGGCAAATCTACTTTCCAGTCTGCCATGCTGCCTGCCAGTGAACCAAGGGGATGCTGAATGTTGGGAGAACTTCGGATCTTCTGCTCATGTGCATGCTGGAAGCCACGTATTCATGTTTGTCTTGATGTCTCCATGCTTAATGTTTGTGCAGTCACTAAATTTGGTCTCTCTAAAAGTGTCAGGCTGCCTCTGATAAAACAGCATGAATCCCCCACTGGTTCTGTGGCCATTGATATTGCACCCACTGTGTGGTCTCTGCCTCAGGCAAGGGTGGGCTTGGTTTGGGGGAGACACACTTGCTGTCAGTGCAGATCACCAGGGGAAAAAATCAACCTCAAACGAGGTCAGATTAAAAGGACAGAAAGTTAGTTATAAAAGTCAGCATTTGACCAAGGACTTTGCTGGCACACTTTTACTTTCCTGGGGAGCCAAGGAGGGATCTTTCTCTCTCTGCCTGCAACTTGGTGACTGACA
Organism: Molothrus ater; assembly: GCF_012460135.2. NCBI lineage: Eukaryota > Metazoa > Chordata > Aves > Passeriformes > Icteridae > Molothrus > Molothrus ater. Next base: position 86,648,195 of record NC_050479.2, read on the forward strand.
GAGACTATGCTCATGTTCAGCACATCTTGGAGAAGATGAAGTGGCAGGTAAATTGGAAGTATTGGGTGAGACAATAATTCAATTTCTCTCATCAGTTCAGTTAATGGCTTTCATTTAGAGCGTTCATGGAAGATCATTACTCTCCATTAAGCTGCCACAGATAGACACAGACAGATGGCAAACCAGTTTCCTCAAAGCACTCCACTAAAACTGTCTACCTGGGGACAAATCCCTAAACCTGGCTGTCAAAAGAACCTGTCAGCTGCATGGATGAGAGTCTGGGAAAATCCCAGGAGCTGATTCCAATGAGCTTGGATCCTGGTGGGCCTGCAGGAGGTCTGCAGCATCCAAAGGGTGAAGATGACCACTTAGGACCAGACGTGCTGCAAGGTAAGGGTCGACAGAAACTCAACCCAGAAGCTCTGATATTCCACTGCAGAGAACTGTGAGCCTGAAAATCGTTTGATGCTGAATGTGTGAGGCTGCAGGGAGCAGGAGAGCCCCCTCTGTGGGTCCATGTTTGCCATCCCTTCTGTATCCCAGGAGATGGTCAAGAGCCCTTAAATCCATGATGTTCTTCTGATCTGTGTTTTAGGTGTTTAAAAAACCTCAGAAAATTAGAAGCTCTGCTGATCAGAGTCCCTGGAGCCTCTTAAAGCAATGATGTCTTAGTGGAGTGGACAAAAAAATTGAGTTCAAAAGACCCATAGTAGACTTTCTTTCTACTATGAGGTGAGTTTGAAAAAAGCACATTTGCTTTGCATGAAGGATGGACAAAGAAGTACAGTGCCCTCTGCTCCTCTGCTTTGACATGTGAGAGATGGCCTGGGGCTAGTTACACTATGAGAATAGTGTAACTAGCTATAGAAAAAGAATCATAGCTTCATCTTTTCTGGCTGGTCCCTTGGCTTCCCTCCTGCAGCTCCCTCAGGGCTAGTACAGGCTATATGGCAGAGGACAGGGGCACCACACATTTTCCTCAAAGGATCTCTTAGGAGACTGCCTGGGAGATAAGTTTTAGCCAAGCTTTCCAAACTCTCAGAAAAGGAAATTTTAAAAGGCTGGTGTTGTATTTTCACCATCACATTGAACAAGTCTTTTTGGGTGGAAAGTATTTTCTTTTAGTTGTTTTGCCCTGTGCTACTCAGTAAAATTGCATCAAGCACTTTTGAATGGCTCCACCTTTTCCAACATGAGGTCATATTTCCTGGATGAGACTTGTCATTGCTGAATTATCCTGGAGGAGAGAACTTTGGAAGGCCTTGTGAGGGTCTTTTGTGGGGGGGCTGTATCAACACACTAAATAATGGATGTCTTGTGTAGGCATGCAATTCCAGGGCCAGAGCTATGCCATGCGTAATGAGGGAAGATTCAGGCTGGGGTTGCAGATGTAAGTGCTAGAACAGCCCAGTCCAGATATCTCACAGCTCTTTGTGACCTCACAGCTTCTTGGACGGATTTGACAAGAATCTCTTGGACATTCCTAAGAAATGAGACATGCTGGGGACACAAATAAAGGCCTATCTGAGTAGCTGAACTGGGCTGTGAGGTCACAGAGCAGCAGAAACCATGACAAGGGGGTAATCTGTGCTTAGGATTGATGCTCAGAGATTCCTGTTGAAAAGATTCTCCCTATGGACACCCCTCTGCCACGTGACCTCCATTTCTTCTGTCCATGACCTGATGCATGGAGTAAGGAGAGCAGCAACACGACACGGGAGAGAGAGAGATGCAATAGGAATATCCACTTTTAGAGTCTCACATGCACCCTGCAAATGCCTTTTTACAAGTAAAACTCATCATAGCCCTTGAAGGCTGGAGTTAGTCTCTATGTCATGTTCTGAGACTGGCAGACAAGAAATTACTTCTGCCTTGGAGGTAGACATCAACTAGCTCTATAAAAGTCAAACCAGATTCTCAAAGTGTGTCACTTCACAGGAGCAATAACCTGTCCACTTACTGCTGGCCAGGGCAGCTCCAGGGTAAGCAAAGAAGGGCAGAGTGAGTTGGGCTGCAAGGGACCTCAGAGATCACTTTGTCCCAAACCCTCCTGCCATGGACATCTTCCTCTACACCAGGTCACTCCAAACCCCATCCAGCCTCACCTTGAACACTTCCAGGCATGGGACTGGGCAACCTGTGCCAGTGCCTCACCACTCTTATCATAAGAATTTCTTGCTAATATCTGATTTAAACCTGCACTGTCAGTTTGAAGCCATTCACACTTGTCCTGTCACTCTATGCCCTTGTCCAAAGTCCCTCTCCATCTCTCTTGTACACCCTTCAGGTGTTAGAAGGCCACAATGAGGTCTCCCTGGAGTTTTCCCTTCTCCTGGCTGAACTTCTCTCAGCCTGTCTCCATAGCATAGGTGCTCCAGCCCCCTGATCATCTTCACAGCCTCCTTTGGACTCATTCCATCACGTCCACAACCTTCTTATGTTGGCGGTCCCAGAGGTGTACTGCCGGTGGGTTTTCAGCAGAGCAGATAGAGAGAATCCTCTCCCTTGGACCTGCAATGGCTGTGCTGCTCCTGATGCAGCCTGGGATACAGTTGGTTTTCTGGGTTGGGAGCACACATTACTGCTTATATCCTCCTTCCTTGTGTTACTTTTCAGTTGCTTTTTGCCCAAAAGGTTACTTCATCAGCTCTCTGTTTGTACCACATTTCTTTTAGGATTGCAGGGGTTTGTTACAGCTACCACAATACTAATAAAAAACCACTGAGTTAAAGGTCCTCCAGATCCACTGTAATGACTTACACACATGAGAAAAAACCCCAAAACAAAATAGGGAATTGTCTCTGCAAACTGCTAATATTGCCTGAGGTGAGTTGATTTGGACATACCATTTTCCTAGTGGACACAAGAGCTTTAGTGTTTCTGTGCTTTGTTCCTTCAGCCATATTCAATACAGTGATGGCTCACTCTAACATGTGGTGTTCCCAAAACCTGCCTTCCTATGGATCTGTGTCTTGTGGTTGATCCTTTAATGCCATGTAATGTGGGAACTCAGCACATCACTCTGGATGTGCAGAGTTACCGAGAGAACCCTTGGGGGGGCTCGGAAATCCTGGAATGTTGCCAGGAGCGTCTGGTGGCTTGACTTTGATCCCTCTAGGGATGTGCCACCTGTTTGAGGACATGAGAGTCACTTGAGATGGATGGTGCAGGAATGATGTATTTACAGGGTGAAATACAGATTTTAGGGTTTTGGTACAGGGGGGTTATGGAGACAAGATGGAGGGATCAGGGAGTGTCGTGTCCTTCTTCTTTCTTCTTCTTGTCATCCATTTTCTGTGGTGATGTTGGCACATGGGGATTGGTCCATGGTGAAGGTGCACTTGCTAATATGGGTGAAAGGTAGTGGGAAAGAAAGGTAAATATGATGTACGTAGTTTTTAGTATAAAAAGACACGACTGCCCCGTGGGTGGTCAGAGTGCCCTTGGCTGCCTTGCAGGTCACACCTCTGCTGGGCAGAAAGAAAATTCTGTAGATAAGAAATAATAAACAATCTGAAGACTAGAACAACTGAAGAGTCCAGACTAGGCATTTGAAGCGCGGGCGGCCCCAGAACCACCCTACGTGTGTCTGGGCAGAGACAGACAGCCGACCGGACAATGTAAGGGTTCAGGCTTTTCTACAGAATTTCCCCCTGGAACCAGTAAAGGTTTTCTCCATTGACTATGAGCAGAAAATCTTTATCTCTAGAGTGTCTCTGAGGTATCCAACTTTCTGCCAAAAGTGATTGAAGTTTTGAAGCTTGTTCAAAGATACTTGGGGAAAAAAGAAGAGGACTGCAAGGTTAAGCAGGCAAAGACACTTCCAGGGAGGCAGTAGCAAAGGTAGGATGATTGCATAGTGCTCCTTTCCCTATGAAACTAGGGCAAACAGCATTTCCATTGCTTTTTATTATGTCCTGCTGTGCATTGCCATCTTCCATCTGCAAACATCAAAGAGCCACTGCTGTAGTAACCACACATGACATCTGATGCTGAACAGGAGGAGTTGAAATTCTCAGCAACAGGGGACTTATTTCTATCTAAGCTTCCCAGGCAATAACACTGGAAAAGTGTTTTATAAAATGTGTAACATAATGAGAAGCTGAGAAAACATTTACAAAAAATTTGTTTCCATTCTACTCTAACAATTGCCATCAAATCCTGAAATTTTATTTTCATTTCAGCACAGAACAAATTAAGTTTTAAATAAGGCCTGTATTATGGCCTGAATGAGTAGGACAATGTTTTCACTGAGACCTTTACCTTCACAGGGTAAGAGAAACAGGCTCGTGGCCAGAAAAACAAGACTGGGCAGATGGTGATGTTTCATAGTGTTGTCCCTAGACATCCCCACATCAGTTCCAGGAATCACTGTGCCACTTGCCAGATCACAAGCTGCTGAGCATCAGTGTGGAGGGAAACTGCTACAGGGATGTGAAGGTAGCACAGATTATGTGATACAAAGTCCTTCCTTGGAAAGAAGCTATGTTACACAGGGATGGATTTTGGTCTTGTTGCAGATGAGTGTGTCATCATCACTTCTGCTATGAACTATCTAATGCCCCAGGTAATTCTACATCTTTCTAAGCCAAAACCAGGAAATAAGTGTCTCCTTTACTACTGAACTGCAGGAACATTTAATTTAAGTGCCACTTTAACAGGAAGAACCAGCAGTGAGCCCTTAAAAAGCACAACTGATATATGTGCTGCTTCATCTCAGATCTTGCCTCTAACAGTGGTGAAAGAATGCATTTCATACCCTTTATGATGCCATGGTGTGCTAAAATGGGAAAATTTGATCACACATATTTCTGTGTATTAGCAGCCTTCTTGAGAAGGTTGTTCAAGTCCTCCTCTCCTGAGAGCAAATTCTTTCCCCCTGCACATATTGCAGCTGGACTCATCATTTCTGTCCTGACTCAGACCTCTCCTTAGCTCAGGAAATGCTCAATGAAACATCCAAAAATCAGTCCTGTGATTGGATGAAAGACACTGCACAAGATTTCCATTGTGTACCTTGGAAGAGGTGGTTGTGCAGCTGCAAACACATCTGTGTAAGCCCTCAGGCTGGAACAGGAACAAACATTGAAGCAGTAGCTTCATTCTGCTGCAGAGAATATAATTTGTTTCCTGATGGAAACATATGCCATCATTAATAACAATCATTGATTATGCCAATTTCTAATTGGGAGCAAGACACCTTGGTATGCAAAACAGGATTAAACTACATTGGCAGATGATCTGGGGAGACAAAAATGAGAGTTGTGTGGGTTTATCTAGGGAAGTGAGAGTCTAGAAGAGTGAACCAAAGCCTAGCTTGACTAGTCATCTGCCAATCACACCAAGATGTCATTTTTTATTGCAGCTGAAAAAAGGCTTGCTCACTATTTCTTTCTTACATTTGAACAATACTCTTTTCAAAAGAATGAACTACTTTGTGGAGTCAGACTCATAAAGGAAGCCAATAATTAACAAAATTATTGCTACATCTATTAACCTCAGAGTCATCCTCCCAGGTCTTGGCAGTTGCCCATTGGGGTCATAACTTCCCAGCCTGTTTCATTTTGGCAGAATTTTCAGACATTCACTGCTGGGACACAGAATGACACATATTGTCTGGAATGACAGCTCTAAGGACATTGCATTCATCACTTACAAGTTTTTGTCACAGCTAAACACTCTTAATTTCTTCACATTATAGTACTGATTTGGATGATGAATGAGAGAAATTTGGAAACTTGGAACAAAATGTAAGAAAGTTTTTTCTGGGTCAAATTGTCCTTTCTCTGACATGTCAAGAACCTGTAGGATAAGGTGTAATGGATAAAGAAAAAGTGAGCCTTTCCTACCAGACCTTCTCAGCTTTTAGTAGTGGTTTAAAGACCGCCTGAGCTGGAGTTTGAACGTGGGCTACACTTTGTGTGCAGCTACCACAGATACACGGGGGTTTTTATGCCATCTAGAAGCAGATTCCTGTGAACCAAGTGAAAAAGAAACATGCAGTTCCTGCTTCTTTTAAACCTGACACCAGGAGCTTTGTCAGAAGTCCATTCATCACCAGTGAATAATCTCCCCTTTCTCTGCATCACTTGTGGTGGTACAGATGATGATCCTAAGAGCAGCCCAGGTAAATAAATTCCTCTGCAGATTACCTGACTGGGATTTTGATAACCTTCTTCCCTTCCAAATGATTATTGTTATTTATATTTGGATTTTGGTTTCAAACCAGTTTCATCTGACTTGGCAAAATCTGCTACTGTGCTTTGTTTCCAAGGAAATATTTGGATCAAACATAGCAACCAGAAGCTGCTGTTATTATTATTTAGCAAATAGCCCAGACCTTTGTTTTCTATCCAAGCATCCCTCAGACTTTGAGGAGTTTGGAAATCTAATCCCACACTGAATCTTTGCAAACAATGCCTCTCTTTAAAATGGGCCAAGCCGCAAAGCCAAATCCACTCCTGCTGAACCTTCACGTTGCTCAATACTTGACGTGAGCTCCAATCGCAGCCATCTGTTTCCAACTCTGTTATCCATTACTGCTGCTATGCTGTGCCTCCTGCCCCCTGTATCCATAGGAAAATGCATCAGACCAAAACTAATGAGGCTTTCTAATACTGCCGATGGTATTATTGCAGAACTGTATTCATTATGTACCTTGAGGCTTATTAGAAGCATCTGGAAAGTTATGCTTCAAGGGCGTCAACAAAGGCTTCTGGGATTTCACCTTCTTCCCCTTACACAAGCCTGTTTTAAATTTCTTTTGGGCAAACAGCTCCAAAACACCTCTGTTTCATCTCTAGTAAAATATCACATGAAGTAAACACACCCCATTTATATTCAAAATTTCACTTGCTAGCTTGTTTTTTTTTCGGTTTGGTTTTTTTCCCCCCTCCAGAATTGCACAATAAAATTTTAATGATTCTCTGCATATATTATAGACTTATATGGAGATCTATGCTGCTTAAAAGTTAAGCATGAGTGTTCGCTTCATAACAAATTGCTGCAGAGGTTTAGAAAGTCTGCAAAACAACTCTCAGCATGGGGCAATGATAGCCAGGAATAGGCATTCATCCTTTGCTCTTTAGAGATATGACCCACTTTACCCAATGTTAAACGGAAATCCATCCTCTTACCCAGGAAAAAGTGTAAATTGAAAACCGTAATCAGGGCCTGGTTCCTACATAGGTGCATGCCATTTTTTCTTTCTGCCTTCTTGCTTTATGAGTTTCTAGTTCTTGTGGGATTGGGGCTTTTCTGATGAATTTTAATTTTGAATTTTCTATTATCTCCAGGGAAGATGTGCCATCTCCTTGCTGGTTTTCCATCAATCTCTTTGGACTATGCTGTTTCATCTGTTCTACTAAGGAATATTCTTCACCTGTGAGGCCAAATAATACTGTTCAGACTGTGTCCAAGACTGCAATGCCAGGACAGTTATCTCTCCCCCTCTTCCAGCTCTGCTCCTTCCTTCTTCCCTTATTTCCTACATCCAGAGTGGGCCATGTTCAAGCTGTCAAGGAAACCTCAATGTAGGCAGTAAGCCTGAGCCACGATCTTTGCCTCCAAAAAGACCCAAAAACCTCAGCCTGATGCGTTTGCCCTCATGCATCACATTCACATAGCATGGAAGTCTAAGCCACCACTGTTGAGCTCTAGGCTGCTGCTGCTTAGTTTCCTTCATCATTATAGACTTATATGGAATCAGTTCTCTGCCCTCATTTCCCCCTGAACTAAACAAAATGATAATTGAATATAAATACACAGGTTTTGACACTGTGAGCATGCAAGCTGAAATCTGGTTAGCAATAAACTTTATCCTCCTTCATTACTGCACCTCATCTTTGCTTAGTCACTGCTTGGTGTCAAGAGTTTGTTTCCCTGGAACAATGTGTCTTCTCCCCTGGAACAAGGCTTCCTTGTGATGAAATGGATGCTGTAAATAAAGATGTCCACCCAGCTGGAGGGTTCAGCTCCAGGGGTGAGGGCTGGACAAGTTTTGTGCAAAACAGATCCTTTAACAGATCCTTTCCCCTACTGCAAAAGTTAGCTCACAGCAGAGCACAATCCTTTCTGTATTCCTTGCTGGGAGCTCCTTCAGGATCAGCACAGATGTCCACTCAGGGGAATTAGCTGCCTTTCTTCTGTTTATCTGTTTTTCTGCCAGACAATGAAATAGCAGGGGTTAGCACTAAACAAACCATGGGGGAGAGGTGTATATTTTACAAGACCTCAGAAACACCGAATGCTGACAAAGATACATAAAAGCCTTGTGGGAGACCATGCTCTCTGGCCAGGGAGTGGAGACAACCTTTTGTGTTCTGTTCCTGGAATAGCACAGAACGGGAACACCAGTGGGAAAAGACCTGTACAAACAGTGAGCTAGAGACACAAATGCATTTCCATGATAATTTTGACTTGACTACATGCACCCATAATTCAATGGCTTCTGTTGCCATAGCAATGGAGTGTCTCATCATTTTCATGTTTTTTTCTTCACAACAACCATGGGAATTGAGGAGGTATTGTACATGCTACAGACATGGTTGGAGGTGTTTTAATCCCCCTCTTTTATCACCCAGTTGAAGGGGTGCATTCATTTCCAGACCTTGGGTCGTGGCAGGGAAGGAGCCAGACACCAGGACCCCATCCCAGTGTCTTCCTGCTCAGGAGGGGGGAATTGCAGGTGGAAGGTGCTTTATGAGTTACAGGAAGTCCAAGCAGAGTTCTGAGAGACAGAAAATCTTGGCTAGAGGATATTTGAACATTTCTGGAAGACTTCAAGGTGAATGCTGACCCAAAGCAATCCCTCCTACAACACCCCTGATTGCTCAGATACAGCAGTACCCACATTCCTGTGCATGCTTGGACCTGGAGCCACCATCTCAAGGATATTAACTTGTAGTTACATCCCTCCATTAGGTCCATCCACTCGAGGTAGTATGTGGTAGGGTTTCCTTTAAAACCCCTCTTTATGGGCAGCTAAGCTATGTCAGACCCTCACTTTAGGGCAGTATCCAAGCACCAATTACCATGCACATACTGGCCCCTCAGCTTTGAAAGGGCAAGTTAAAGCACTGTATGAGCAAGAAATTATAAAATTAGAGTAATTAGAGTAAAATAGAGTGTTGAACCCTATGCCATCAAAAACTCAGCAATTAGCATTCCACCCTTTTTTTTTCCAACAGTGGTTTCAGTAAAATCTGAAGATGATCCTTCTGAAACACAGAGAGGCTGCTTGCAGCTGTAATTTGCAGAAGAAATCTCTTATTTTTACCCCTGCTTCCATGAATTTAGTGTTTATCTTGGTATATGAGCATTGTAGCTGGTTACTCTCCCTGGCAGGACAGGCATCCCAACGTACAGGGACACAGAGGCTTTGCCATGTCCTATCTGCACTCATCCACAGATGAGCCATCCCTCTCTGGTTTTCCCATTGGAGGCTGTGCTTTGTAGAATGACAGAATGTTTTGGGTTGGAAGAGACCAAAAAGACCATTTAGTTCCAGCCCCTCTGCCCAGCAGCAATGACACCTTCCACTAGACCAGGTTGCTCAGACTCCCACCCAACTTGGCCTTGAACACTTCCAGGAATGGGGCACCTGCATCTTCTCTGGGCATGGTGCTGATGATAGGTGTGACATAGCCTTTGAGAGACCACTGGCTTTTTTAGATGTCAATGGCAGGCCAGGTGGGACACCCTGGGGAGGTCAGAAGGCATTAGGAAACAAGAGAGGGCTGATTTGTGAGACCACACAGGTGTGGAACAGAAGATGGTCTTAGGGCAGTGAAGGCCCAGCAGAGCTTGTAATTCCTACCTACAGCCTGACACCATGTGGATATGTTAGACCCAGAGGACATCATGTGTGTCACTATATGCCTGGAAGTGGAGCTGAGTGGGGCTACCCAGCTGCTCCAATGTTTTAGCAGGAGCTAAGCTATTTTCCATCTCCCTGATGGCTCCAAAAACACTCACTTACATGGGAGCTCAGTTGCCCTGTGGACATGGAAACACACCCTGGCATCAGCTGGAGGGTTGAAATCCCATTAGTGACACTGCAGGAGTTACATCTGCCAACAGGCACAGCTGGGAGGGGATTTCTTATAGCTAAAGGGCTGTGCTGGGAGGAAAGGATACTTCAATGGATGCTGGGAAAGAAGGGACAAACTCAATGTCCAAGGCATTTTTGGAGGACCTGGCCTCTCAACCAATGGCCATTGGTATTTATCCAAAGAGATGAAGCCCAGGCCAGCCCCAGGACTCACAGTGGGGTGCTGGACCCTCATCTTCCCTGGTTTTATAGCAGGGGCTTACCTTGCCATCCACAATGTCCTGGCTGCACTGATCTGAAGAAGACAGACCTTCTTGCCCTTTCCCAGTGCAGCAGGATTATGGATCAGCCACAGGCTCCACTGCAGTCTGACACAGAGCCGTGTGCGAGAGACACAGGACACCAGGCAGACTAAAGCATCCTCCCCCCAGCCATCACTCTAGTCATGGCTGAGGGCATTCCTGTTCCCTGGAGGAATGAGCGAGGTGTTTTCCAGGCATCATGCTTCATTAATGTTTTCATGGCATTCCTTTGCAGCTGCAGGGTGTGGTGCTGGGGGGCTGCAGCCCTGACTTGCTGATAAGCGCCAGGACTGCTGCGCACACAGCTTCCCTCATCTGAGCAGGGAAAAACCCTCAGAATAACATAAAATAAGGGGTGGTTATAAGCTTGGCATTTAGGGAGTCCTCGGAATTGTCATGCTCAGATGTTCACCAAGAGGGAAACTTAATTAAAATGAGTGCTGAGAGTGGCTTGACACTTTTCTCTCCAGAGCAGCTCACTGCTTAATTGGAGAAACAAACTGTGTTCAGCAACTTAGTGGAACAATCAAGGCTTTTTTGGACAGGAATATGAGAAAGAAGGCTGAGGACGGTGAAATATATTTTACCAGCACTGATTTCAGCTTGGCCTAAGGATCAAAATCCTGCTAGTGATGGTCTAGTCTGGGTGATGAACTGGCAAATCACACTTACACATGGAAAAATGTGTGACTGGGATAACAGAGATCCTCTCCCTTGTCATCCTCTCTTGTTTTTCTTGCAAGTGGTTGTACCCTGCACAAATCTCTTTCCTGGAAAAAAGAATCCCTCTCCAACAGACCCGATGATGATGCATTGTGTCTGATTCCCAGGGAGCTGGTTTTGGTGGCATTTGAGCGTGAGCAGGAGATTAGAGGGGAGCCCAGGGAATTGCTACCCCAGCTGAATTGCTTTCCAGTCTAACCAGTTGGGAAATGCACAGTCTACCAGCAAAGGAGCGCTCTCTTGTGGGCTATGCAGAGTGTGAGTAGAGCATGTGTCAGCTATGTTAGCTCAGAGGTGATTAATAAAGAAAATAAAGACTGAGGAAGAAAGGCATGACATAAACAGGCACAGCAGCTAAGTGCAACCAGATGTCAGCTTGTTTTGATCTTCTCTTTGCAAAACCAAGGAAGAAGGAGCACAAATAAACCCCCCTCAAAGTCAGAGCCACTTTAGGCACCCACTGAGCTGCTTGAGGCCAATTGAGATGAAAGGTAAGGTCCAACATGTCACATACCCCTGGCTGGGGGCTGTGAATTGCAGAAGCATGTAGGACAGCTGGCCACAAGGCACAGACACACTGGGTTTGCTCTAACTTCCCCTGTGTCGGGGCTTTGGCAAAGCATCCAGTAGCTGAGGATGGCAGCTGGACCAGGCAATTAAAGGTGAATATTCTTCTGCCTATCATCACGAGAATGTGGTGAACACAAGGAAGAAGAAACACAGATGACGCTGATGAGAAGAGCCTGTTAATTGATACAACATGATTTGTTCAAGGCTCACAGCCATATTGTCTTTGCTGGGTGGGTGAAATAATTTCCCTCTGGACTTAGAAAAAGCTTATGACAAAGTACAATAGCATGAAACAAGTTATTTCACTTCCTAGAGTACCCTCTACCTCTTTGGACCTGTCTAGGTGTACTGAGAAGAGCTCTGTTCACACTGTACCCATGTAACCATCTCTGCTGCATCTCATGGCCCAGGAGTCTTTAGAAACTAGAATAGAATCACAGAATTGTTAAGCTTAGAAAAGCCCTCAAAGAGCATCACATCACGTCCAATCATTAACCTGGCTCTGCCAAGAACACCATGTATCCAAGTGCCACAATTACATGCATTTGAACACCTCCAGAGATCTGACCCCACCACGTCCCTGGGCAGCCTGTTACAGCACTTGACAACTCTTCCAGGGAAGAATTTTTTCCCACTATCCAATCTAAACCTTCCCTGGCACAAATTGAGGCCATTTCCTCTTGCCCTGTAGCTTGTTACTTGGGAAATAGCCACCAGAAATCCCCAGGGAGACAACTAAAGCCCTTCCCAACCCAGATCCAATACATGGAGCTGAGCTAATGTCCAAAATGCTGATTCTTACAGTTAAGCATATCCTTACACACTTCACTGCAGTATGCTTACATACTTTACTGTACCGAGATTCCTCCTGGCCCAGGAGAATTTCTCCTTGGCCTTTCCACTCAGAGGATAATGCTCAGAGATTGGGATAGGACCAGAGTTGGCTACTGCTGTAGATGAACATCTTCACTCCTCACCAGCTGAAAGCTGATGGAATATTTACATTGATATTTACATTATATATTACATAGATACCATATATATCACACAGATGGAATACTGCTGGCATATTTACGCTGCTGCTCAACACCCCTCCTCCCAGTCAACCAGATAGGAAATCATTTGGCAGATCCTCATCTAAACAAGTCTAGTGCTCAGGAAAAGTGGCATAAATTTACTCAAGATGGTGTAAAACATGGCTTGCACATACACCCACGGTCTTAGGGAAGAAGCAGAAGTGACAGCTCTTTTGTGCACCTGCTGCATTATGCGCTTGGTATTTCAGTCACTCAGAGTGATGTTGATCCAGGTGCAGGCCTGGTCATGTTTTGTGCTCTTTAAAACATAGGAAAAGATGACACACATTCCAGTGCCTTATTGTACAAGACCTGGTCTGTACATGGTCTGCTTTAGAGACAGCTGCAGAAGGTAAAGTGATAGAAGAAAGGAGGCAAGAACTGTGTCCCTATTTCACAGCCTGATGCTGGCACTGCTAGTGGGAAAAGACAAGCTGTCCTCCCCAGTGCCTTTCTCCCACTAAATCCATCTGAGAAGGAGGCAGTCCTAGAAACTGAGGAGGTGGTTTCTCACCAGACTGCTCTGTTTTGCCCACCTTTGAGCACTGCAAGCCTCATAAAAACACTCTGATGTGGTTTGAAAGGACAAATGAGAACTGCCCTGGCAAGGCTTGGAGTCTGGGCTCAGATGCTTTTGGAATCTCTTGATCTGTAATGGGAAGAAAAGGCCAATGAGTTTGGAACCACGAAAAATTGCAAGCAGTCTATGAGAGCCATGGACAGTTTAGAACAGGGCTTTTCTGACCCTCCTCTGATAAATCCTCCTGCAGTTCTCTCTACAAATACCTGCAGGCATTTGTGCCACGGGATCTGCCCATGGCAAGCCCAGTGGTTCCTAGGGCAGCAGTTTTGCTGCTTTCCCAGACCTGGGTGCTGCCCTTTTTCTCCTGTGGCTCTGAGCATTCAAGATTTCCCTTCTGGCTTGCAGAATGACTGCCTGTGCCTCGTGCCTGCTCCTCATCCACAGCAGTGCTGGAGGTATCAGAGCAACACACCGTCAGCCTGAGAGGCTTATCATTATCAGCTTAGGAGATATAGGTCGTCAGGGAATTTTAATCAGCAGAGACACTTTCACATCCAAAGAGACACAGATATTATCAATTCCCTTAAATGGGCACCAGAAGAGATGAGCTATAGCTCTTGGGACTCTTCCTTTCTTCCTCGTGTCTGAATAAAATGTTCTATGAAATGCAGCGATGCTGTGCTGATCCCCAGCTGTTAATGCCCTGGTTTTCAGCCACAGATGTGCTTAGAAAGTCAAATTTCTCTGAAGGCTTTTCTTTTCCATGAGGAACATGCTGTTTATTTCTCTCACTTCTCTGGAAGGCACCCTTCATGATGGCCACCTGGAAAAGCTGTACCAGGACACAGCAGGCTGCTGGTATTTAAAAATGCCTGTCTGTCTTCCGGGTCAGTGCTTATTTCCACCAACAGTTTTGATCTGTTTTCCTCTCCTTCTCTCCGAGGGCATTTCTCATTTGCCCTGCTGTAGCATTCCATGCTGTGCAGCAGCAGCAGCTAATGGGGGCTTAGTGAGGTGTTAGCCTGGATGTGCTTGTTTCAGATGAAGGGATTAATACCTGGGGGCTTGTTTGGGACTCCTGCAGACAGCAGGTTTGAAACATGGCAAGGTTTATCCTTTGTCTTGCTTCTGTCAACATCTTCATTAAATTACAATTCCATTTAAAAAAACACACTGTTGGCATGAAGGAATGCATACAAACAATTGGTAATTATATTTTTTTCCCCCTTCTGTGGTTAGTTGAATTGCAGGTATTGCTCTTTGGGTGGCAGTTAGGACTGATTACTTCTATAATCCCAGAAGGCAACGAAAAAGGGAACCTGGGTTGTGTTTTGCTCTGTTATCTCTGGTCTTGCTGAAGAGCTAAAGAATGTATTTAACAGATGTGTTACTCTAGATGGGTTAACTGAGTTTGAGCAGCACTACAAAATAACCTTCTGCAACCATCCATGTGGTTCGAATGTCCCCTGGAAATAGTCATGTCAAGGGCTGCCTTCATAAATGACAATTAATAGGCACTAAGAGTAGGTGTGCTCTGAAACCACATACATTGACCCTCATTACACTTTGTCCAGGCTCTGGAAATAATGAACAATATTTCCTTTAGAGAGGGAGGGTTGTCAGAAAGGCTTTAAATACAGTTTTTAAAAATGCCAGTAATCCTTCAGATTAGCTTTTTTTTTTAGCTTTTTTCTTAGCTTTTCTGTCAGTTTGAAACAGGGCCAGTTAAATTCCAGCAAATTAAGCAGGCACTGGTGCAACCCTGTGGATACAGAGGGGATTAGTGGGAAGGCTGGGGCAGAGCATAGGCTTTTCATGGAAGAGAGCTTTGAAGGGAGCCAAGAGAAACAGGGTGCGGGAAGGTGGTGACTGTCCTGACCCAATGCAATGCAAAGCTGTTGTCAGACACTGCAAGAGCAGCCCAGAGGATATATATATAGAGATATATATATACATACATACAAATAAGAAGGATGTAGATGGGTTGGAGAGAGTCCAGAGGAGGCCATGAAGGTGCTCAGAGGGCTGGAGCACCTCTGCTGTGGAGACAGGCTGAGAGAACTGGAGTTGTTTTACCTGGAGAAGGGATGGCTTTGGGAATCCCTCAGAGCCCCTTCCAGTACATAAAGGGGCTACAAGAGAGCTGGAGAGGACAAGGAGAGATAGGACATCTGACAAGGACATGGAGAGATAGGACAAGGAGGAATGGTTTCAAACTGATGGAGGGCAGGGTGAGATTAGATGTTGGTAAGACAGTTTTCCCTTGTGAGGGTGGTGAGGTACTGGCATGGGTTGTCCACAGAAGCTGTGAAAGTGTTCAAGGCCAGGTTGAGAAACCTGATCTAGTTGAAGGTGTCTCTGTCCATGGTAGGGGAGTTGGAACTAGATGAAGGTCCCTTCCAACTGAAACTACTCTGTAATTCTATGACTCTAGGAACTGAAGATATATATATATACACATAGCTGAAGCAGAAGAGATGAAGACATTGGGTTGCTGGAAGCTGCCACCTGCTGAGACCTTCCATCTACCCAGGGATGTTCATACCTAGCTCATGCTCCATATTAATTAATCAGTTAATTGATTGATTTGTGGATTTTCTGTAGCTCCTAATTATAGCTAGACATCTGGGTATTGTGATAGCAGAGAACAAATTTTCTGATAGGCAAGATGAGAGCTGGAGGAAGATGTAATACCAATCCTGGGTGGCCTGTGCTGTGGTTCAGTATCCAAGTTAAAGACTATGCAGCAGACATTTGAAAGCTCAGATATTTAGATAAGATTGTAAATCTGGCTATTTTCTTCAAGCTGCCAAAGATGCCAGAGGCTGGGAAAGACCTATTGGGATAGAAGATGTTCTGGTGTAATTTCCTCTATGGGGTTTGTAAAGCCCTCGTGCAAAGAAAACACAACTCATTGTCATTTCCTGGCTTTATTTTAGGGATAAATGCCAGTTATCTGATCTGTCAGGATCTGATGAATGCTCCAGTGAGATTATGTGGTTATGGGAAAGTTTGCAACATAGCATAGGCTAAGACATCATGCAGAACGTCAGCAATCCATGAGTCCATTGACGCATTTGGAAGTCTTGTTATCATTCACGGTGTGCAGGCTTGGCCAAAACCCATCATTCTTTGTCTGCCAGAAGATTTATGGTGATATTTTCTGTTGTTGTTTTTTTTTGTTTTGTTTTGGGATTTTTTTGCCATGCTTCATTTAAGCCATTTACTTTTTAAATATCCAAAGAATGACAAGCTTCCTGAACTCTGCAAGTTCTGTGTGGGTTTGCTGTTCCCCTGAGGTTTTCTGTCGAGGCCACCAATGAAATTGCAGTTGTCACTGAGAGTGCTGGTTTTGGCTGGGGTGGAGTTAGCTTTCTTCCCAGCAGATGTTATGGAGCTGTGTTCTGGATTTGTGCTGAACACAGAGTTGATAATACAGAGATGTTTTTGTTACTGCTGAGCAGGGCTTGCCCAGAGCCAAGGCATTTTCTGCTTTCACTGCCATGCTTGTGGGGAAGCTGGGGGTGCCTGGGAGGAGACACAGGCTGCACAGGTGACCCCAGCTGACCAAAGGGAGAGTCAAGACAGTGTGACATCATGCTCAGTGTATAGAGTGGGGGAAGAAGGAGGAAGGAAAGGACATTTGGAGTGAGGTTTGCCCAAGTCACCATTATCTGTGATGGGGCCCTGCTCTCCTGGAGATGGCTGAGCACCTGCCTGCCCAGGGGAGGACATCTCCTTAAGTAGATGGATAACTTACTCATTGAAAGTCTTGCCTGGCTAAGCCTCATTTAAAAAAAAAAACTTCTGAACAGTAGTTACTTCTCAGGCTGAATCATATTCTAAAATGTTTGGGAATGTCCCCTGGAAGAGGAGTGAATTTGAAGGCTGTCAAATTCAACACTCAGGTGTTGATGCCTAAATAAATACATGTACAAATATCTCATCCGGTGTTATGAGACTCTTTCCTGCCAGCTCTAATATTGACTATCTAAACCTGCAACATCACATATTCCACTAATACTAGTGCTAGAGACATCAGATTTCACAGGCTACAAAATCTGTTTCCAAGAAAATCAAATAAATCTAACCTTTTTTGGAAAGTGGACTCACTTGAACTCGACTCTGCAGGACTCAGGGATGACCTTTTGGTGTTCTGATGCAAACCAGATAACCTGGAGAAAAAGGGCTTCCAAATGCTTGACTGCATCTTGCAACCAGGACAATAGGCCACAGCAGGACAATCCTTCCCAAAAATTCCAGTCCCATCAAAACCATGGGATATCAGATACTTCCTGGGCTGCAGAGTCAAGAAAGTGAGCTCAGGTTGGGTTGACATCATGCAGACTTGATGTTATGGAAAGGACAAAGTGGAGAGGAATTTCTAAAGAATGAAAGGGTGAAGGTTTACTAATGCCAGACCATGATGCTGGACTGAAAATAAGTCTTGTCAGTCAGACTTTATATAACTTCTGCAGTTAAGTCACAATTCTGGTGTGTAAGGTCAAATGGTGATGCTGTCTCCCTGAATAACTACAAAATGTCATCCTGCTGAAAGGTGATATTGAAGAGAAAATTAGTATTACATAGTCAATGTGTCTGCACCATAGAAAAAAAGAAACTTAATTGCTCTTTTGACATAAAATAGTAGATGAGTACTCTCCTTTATTAGCGTTTTCTAGTGGAGCCTCTGGGATATGATTTTTTTTTTCCCCAGTGCTGTTCAATAACTCTAGCATATTACTTGGAAGACAGAGAAAAAACATTATTCATATAACTTGCAAATTAGTCTGGACCTCTGATTAAATAGAAATATTTGAAAAGCACCTACTAAACCAGTTGGGTTTGTAAACATCTGGGAAGAAAAATTTATACTACTCTTCTAAGGCAGATGTTTGCACTAAGGAGAGCAGAAAAAGGTTTAAAAACAGTGGATCTGCAACTGAGTACATCCAAGCTACAGAATTAAAGTGTAGAAAAAATCAAATAGGTGATAAAGGATGCCATGACTCCTATATTCAGCACTAAGGAGTGAGGCTTACTAATTGATACTGTTTTTAATTTGGCCAAAAGAAAGAAAATTAAAAATGAATGTTAAAAGAGCATTGCAAGGATGGAATCCTGAAAGCATGCACTGTGGCAAGAGTCTTAACGAGCTGTTTATTTATTTTGCCCAGAGAATGACTGGGATGTGAGCTAATTATGGTGAGCAAATGTCTACAGGGAGGTGATATTTATTGTGCTTCCTCTTTTGTTTTTTTTTTTTTTTCTCAGGCAAAGGCAGAGTGAGAGCCAGTTGCAGGAAGCTGAAGCCAGACACCCTAGATGTTAAGTGGGTATTTTTAATGTTGAGGGTAATTAGCTGTTGGAATAGTAGACATAGGAACCCAGTAGATCCTCCAAGGTTGTAGTTTTTAATTAGGGCTCAGAGGATGTGGAGAAAGGCTGATGTGAGTGTTGCTGTACTGCTCTCCCTCAATTTTCTCTATGATCAGTTGAGATATGAGACTTTTCTTCAGGGAGAGCAGAACATGAATCAAGCCTTTTCCCTATCTGTCTCTGCTGACAGCAGAGATTTTCCAGAGAAATCAGCTTTATTCAGTGGCACCCCCTGGTATAATTCATTACAAAACACATTTTGTATCCAGGATGCTGGAAGAGCTCAGAACAGCAGCAGCAGCTTCTGGGAGGCTGCTTGGCCAGGCTTGATGAGAGAGGTCAGACTGAGAGATTAGAGCACCCTCTCCTGCTCTAAAAATTAAAAGCAAAGCAATGCAGCTGTGGCTTAACTGTCCTATAGGAAATGTTGTGTCACTTACAAACTTCAGTGAGCACTGAAGAGTGTTGGGAACTAGTCTGATGGTATGCAAATAACACAGCATTGCAAAGAAATCTTTGCTTTCTAGTGTGGTTGTGGCAGTAATGATAAGCTGTAGATGAGAGGGGGAAAAAAGCAAGGTTGGGAGATATAAGCAGGGTTTTAAAATTCAATGTTTATTTCAGCCAGATGGGTTACATAAATACTTGGGGTTTTTTGCCTCAGCTGCTTGATTTACCTTCTTTGTTTATTAGTGAATCCAATCAGGCAGTGCCAGGACCTGAGCTTGTTTTGCACTGTTATCCCTAGTCTTGGATACCCTAAGCATGGGAGAGATGTGCTGGAGCCATTTGGGATAACCAGCTTTTCCTGTGGAGGATGGATTAATGCCACAGTTATTAGCTAATGGAAGAAGGGTTCTTACATCAGCAAAAAAAAGGAGAAGAAAATGGAGAGAGTGATTAAGTTCTCAACCACTTTGCTATGGAAAAGTATGAAGTGTTAAGGGCAGAGTAATTATGCTAATGAATAGACTGCCAAGATTATTTTTTAATCTTTCATTGCTGAGATTTGAATGCTATAAACAAACGTCCTCTAGAAGTGAGTCACTGGAGTTTTGCAGCTTTTCCTGGAGACTTTGAGTCTGCTGACCTGAAGTGGAATTAAACTGTGCAGCCCTATTGCTGATACAGAAAGATAGCACTCAGCATATGACATATGGATAGAGATACAGGTGTATCTGTATGTGGATAAATCAAACTCATACGTTCAAATTTTTTTTAAAAAATAAGACTCCCAACTGAAAAAAATTTTATTTAATGTTATTTTTTCAGTAAAACTTGGTGTCAAAACCTGATGCACTGGTAGCATACAAAGCAGTGTTCTGAGTTCAGGCTTGAGTGTGTCTTAGGGACTTTCCAAATATGAAGCTATTTTTTAATCCCTGATAACAATCTTGAGCTGTAACAGCCTTCAATGAAGCACATGCCCAGGAGCTTCCCTGGATCTGGACTGTGCAAGGAAATTAATGAATGAAATTAACAGAGAGAGCTGTTCTCCCCACTGCATCTGAAAAACTCTGTGGCTTCCCTCAGTCATTAGTCATGAGGAGCTGCTCCTGAACTCACGCCAGTGAGGTGTGTATAATTTATATGATGTAGTTGAATTACAAATTATTCCCTCTAGACCACAAATGCTGGGCCTCTGACCACAGCTAAATTATTGCAAGGGGGTTCCTAGCTAGGAGAGGCATGGAGACATTTGAGGCTTTTCCAGGATGATAGTTGTATTGCCAGGTCCAGGGGGAAGGTGCCTGGGAATGGTTTATTGGAGGGCTCATCTCTAGGGAGGTATATACAGGACCCAGAGAAATAACCAAGAATCATTAAATAATGGAATAGTTTGTATTGGAAGAAGCCTTTAAAGGTCATCTAGTCCAACTTTGATGTAAGTGTAAAAGCTCTGTGTATGTCATAATGGGGACAAAAAAAGCCTCAAACAACAATAGGGTAAAGGGGAATATGGCACATCAGCAGAATGGTGAAGCCAAAGCTCAAATACACTGCATACCCCAAACCTAAATAGCTCAAGAAGAGGAGCCAGTCTCTGCTGTGGTGCAGAGAGATTTAAAGAGCTGTTCTGCAGGGGCCAATCCCAGGAGCTAAATCCCACTAATCCAAGGGCAGAACTTTAAGATGCCATCCCTACAGGTTCTGGATTAGACTGGAGTACAATCTGTACTGAGACAGTTCAGTGTAAGGCAGACTTGGACCTCAGCAAGAACCTCAAGGAACTAAGGGCTTGGGAGGTTACAGCTCAAGCTGTGAAACCCTCAGGAGAGGAATGGCCCTCACCAAAAGCGACACAGGAAGCTTTTGACAAGGCACAGAGGATCCCAGAGCACCCACCCTGGAATGGCCTGTGTACACAAGAATTTGAAGGAGGTGGGCACCAAAGCAGGGGAAGTTGACCGTGCATTGCCTATCCTCATGGTGGTACCCACATCCAAGGACAGCCACTGACTCTGGAGAGAGCCTGCTCTGCTGTGGGTGGCTCCTTCTGGAGGTCTCCCTCCATCAGGCAGAGGAGCTGCGGGTGCATTTGCAGCACATGCTGCACTGCAGTGCTCCGTGCTGCGTGTTCTGGTGCCAGAGCATCCAGGATAAAAATACTTTTCCAGGAATGAACAGGTAAGCCAGAATAAGGGGCCTGCTATTTTTAGAGCACAAACTTGCTGGGATCAGCAAAGTTTTCGAAGCCATGGGGTGACACTGCAGATGGAGGAGAGCCTGCTATGGCTTTGGTATTTCTGTGCTTGGCTGTGAAGGGGGAAATTGTTATTTAAAAAAAAAACCCCAAACAACCCTATGGCTCCTAGTATTTAACCAAGAATGTTTGAAGCACACTTACGTACACAAAGGTTTTGACCTGACTGTTATTTAGCAGTTCTTTATCTAAATTCAAATCATAATCCTCCTTTCCCTCATTTTCTAATTATCTGTTTATCCACCTTTCAATTTGTCAGATTTAAGAGACTGAATTGCCCTTGAAAAATTTTTTCCAGGACGTTTTAAAGCTGTATGCATATACATATGTATCCCTAAGTATATGAATATGTGTGTCTATATATGTGTGTGTGAGTTTTTGTCTTTGTATGGGCTCTGATTCATATTCACAACTCACTGAGGATTTTTTGAGGGAAGCTGATGGCCTAGCTGACTTCACCTTTTAATTTTCTTATATGGCTGCTTTTCTGCATGACTTTGAAACTGTCTTTCTTAGGAACCAGAAGCACAGTGTACCAATAGCTTGTACTTACTGCTGCAAACAAGGCAGACTCATTCCTCACTGCCTGGTTTCACAGTATATTGCAAAACATATTAAAGTGTTCATGCAAGTGTGCATTTAAGGGTTATGGCATGTCTGACACTGGTTGGACACTTTTCTGCATGTAGAGGTGGCTGGTGTGGTGCAAGTCCACGTGTCTGTGTGTGGGTTTGGCTCCCCAAAGACTTGTGCCTTGGGAGCTGTTGTGAAGCTTGGGCTGACTCAGCTGTACCTACATGCACGGAACAAATACAGGTGGTGAAAGGCAAACATAATCTGCTTTCCTTCCAGCATCTGGTAACACTCTGCCTGCTTCCTGAAGAACTTGGTGCAGATCTACCCACCTGTGAAACAATGTCATTTCTCCTGTGGGGTACTCACAGATCCTCCTGGGCGCTGTCGAGGCACATCAGAGTGCATCACTTCAACACTGGAAGTTCATTCAAGACATTTTTCCAGGAACTCTGGTGGCTGCTCTTTGGAATAATCCTACTTTGTTCCCCAGCACGTTGCTCTGTGTTTAAAATTGGACTGCTTGGACCCTGGAACTGTGACCCCTTCTTTTCCAAAGCCTTTCCCCATGTGGCTGCCAGGTTAGCTGTGGGACGAATAAGCAGAGATCCTTCACTAGCTCTTGGCCACCGGCTGGATTATGTGATCCTGCAAGAAGAATGTGACACACCAAGAGCTCTGGTTAGATTTGTTGACTTTGGAAAGTTTTCCTCAGCTTTTATAGGCCCTCTAAATCCTGGCTTCTGTGAGGTGGCTGCACATTTAGGGAAAAACTGGAATAAAGCTATCTTTTCATGGATGTGCATCAATTATAAGCTGGATTCCACCATCCGCCATAATGCATTTGCAAGAACTCTGCCCTCTCCAACCCAAATTTTGCTTACAATAATGAAATATTTTAGGTGGGCTCATGTTGGCATCATTGCATCCAGTGATGATATTTGGATGTACACAGCCAAGGAGGCAGAAACTGCATTCAGGAACCATGGGCTACCTGTAGGCATTGTTACATCCGTGCATAAGGGAGAAAAAGGCATTGAAGACACCTGGAACAAGATTAAAGAAGTTAATAACATTAAAAGTAAGTGCTTTAAGTCTCATTCCTTTTTTAATTTTTTTTCCCCAGGGTAGGACTGCATTGTTACCCAATGGACATACTTTAGAGAATGAAAACTTAAAGTGATTTAAGTCAAGCAGAATTTTATCTCTGATCCTAAAGCAGACAGGGCTTCACATAAAAGAATGCTGGGCATTTTGTATCTGATGAATATAGGCCAAAATCATCTACTACAACCTGAAAGATTGGGTCCAGCTTGTCTGAAAAAAAAAAAAAAAAATTGTAGATGGTTTTCTGTGCTTGGCTTGTGTAAAGAGGAGTTTATAGGAAGGTTTTATATTTAAGGTGATTTGTATTGTGGAATATCAAAAATCAATATCAATATCAAAAATCTTGCTTTGATGCTGTGTCCTGTATTTCAGATCGCCCCACCAAACATTGGCCCCATGACATTTTGCAAGAAAAGGCACAGACTTTGGGACAGTCAAGCATGGACCAGATGTTTAAACACAAGCCAGCTGTGTCAACCTAAAATCTGTATATTTGGTGGCAGGGTGAGCATTTGGAGGTTGGGCACTGCTTACAGCTGCATTGTATTTGTCAGCTCAGCACACACAGAGGGAAAGCTCAAGCTTTGGTCAGTGACAGCAATGACCACAACTGCCCATCATCTTCAGCTGTGCCTCACTTCTGTCAAAACTTCTCTCCATTCCTTCTTTACAGCTCCAGAAATGGTTAACACCCACCATCTGCTTTATTAGGTGTTACAGACCTCTAGATGTTGAACAAAACGGGTGTGACTCTCAGCTTCCCCAGCACATAACATCAGAATCTGACCTGAGAAAGTAGCTCAGGCAGCTCTTTTACCGGGGGTGCAAGAGCTATTTCATGTTGAAAACATCAGGCAAATTACTAACACTCTGCACTATCCTTGTGTTCCAGTTATTCTCCTGTGCATGCATTCTGTTCTCATCGGAGGGCAGGAACAGGCCGCCTTGCTCACAAAAGCTCTGGAAATGGGACTAGCAGATGGAAGATACATCTTTGTTCCCTATGACACTTTGCTGTACAGTCTGCCTTACCAAAACAACTCATTCAGTGTCTTTGATAATGACAGCAAGCTCCGGGAGGCTTATGATGCTGTGCTGACCATCACGCTGGAGTCTGGAGAAAGGACTTTCTATGATGCATTCAGGGAAGCTAAAGAAAGTGGTGAAATAATCAGGGATTTGGAAGCCACACAGGTAAATAGTCTTTCTCTTGAGCTTTTCTGGGACCTGTCAATAGGAAACAGCAATAGTTACAGAAAAAGTACAGGGAAGAATCAATCCAGCCTGCACACTTTCATTTTAGAAAAATACAGAGAAATTTGAATGTGGTCTGCTCTCATCTGGAAAGGTCACTTTTCCCAGGTGTCTGGCAAAATAACTCACTTGGTTAAACTGTAGGACTATGATGGGAATTCAAGAGAAAGGGTCTATGCCTGAGGCGCTCAGATTTGGTTTGCTGTGTGCTAGCTGCAATGGACTTAAATTGAAAAGGTATCTCTTGAGGTGGATGAAGTCCATGGAATTTGTAGAGAATCAAAATAAGATATCCATATGACTGAGAATTTGAGAGGATGAGACAGACTAAAGAAATACTGGATGCTTCTAGAGGGAAACGTTTAAGACCATTGCTATTGCATTCTTCTTAGCACTATAGTCAAGGTTATTCTTTGTCAGCATGATCATCTAAAAGTCCCCGGTAGCCTATTAAAAACCAAATCAATTTTTACCTTGATAACATTTACAAGAATTGGAGAATCTTATACTGGTGAAGAGATACAGGAGTTAGCTGAGCTATTCTTCAAATTACCCTATGACATTTCAAAAAATTACAAGTACTTTTAAGGCATAATTTATCAGATCTGCACGGATCTACTTTAGAAGAAGATGAATCATGACTTGAAAGCATTAATTTTTTTCCCTTGAGTTTAATGAGAGCCCAGGTTAACTGTGTTGAGTGTCAGGTACTTCATTTCAGATATCTACATCTGATCACTTAATCCCACAAATGTCAGATTTGTCTGTGGCTCCCAAGAGCACTCCTCATTTTTCTCACAGGTGTATGGCTATAATCTCTCTTCACCTACCAGCTGTGAATGACCATGTGATTACAAAAGTCACCATTTTTGTTAAAGCTTCCTAAATCAAGTCTGGCACAGAAGGGAGCAATGCAAACAGAAAAGGCTCTGCTACCCCACAGAACAAGTTTGCTGTGGGTCTGCTGGGGGATTTTTGCATCTTTGTGATAAATAATATTTTGACAGATGAGACCAATCTTTTGGGCATGACACTTTTCCTGTCTTTGTATGGAGCCTCTGACT
Source organism: Molothrus ater (assembly GCF_012460135.2). Classification (NCBI taxonomy): domain Eukaryota; kingdom Metazoa; phylum Chordata; class Aves; order Passeriformes; family Icteridae; genus Molothrus; species Molothrus ater. The sequence goes on from NC_050479.2 coordinate 86,673,521, forward strand.
TCAATCTTCTATTTGTAGAAGATATTTTAGTGAAATGTTTTGAGGCAGGATAAATTTGTGATAAATTTCAGCTGAATATCAGGCTCAGAATCTTGGCTTTTCCCATCATAATGCAATTTTGTGTGGTTTTAAAAATATTTTGAAATTGCATTTTGTGATTACACCATAAGAAAAGACAGATATTCAAAGTCATGCATATATTGGGTCTACCTTCAACCGAAGATTCTTCAAACCCATTACTCTGTGGGCCTTGATGTTCTGGTATCTCAGTATTTAAGTTACAGCTTAGTCATGGGGAAAGTATTTTTGCCACCAATCTCGAACTGAAGGTTAGGAGCAGTTTATCCTCAATTTCTCCTGTATTTTTAGGTTTCTCCACTCTTTGGAACAATCTATGATGCCATTTACTTCATGGCAATGGCTATGGACAGTGCATGGAGGAAAGGAGTCAGAGCCTCAGGAGCCAGCATAGCTGAGCACACAAAAAACTTCAGCTTCCCTGGATTTAGCCACCAGGTAGAGACAGACAGCTGTGGGAAGGGGCTGGACAACTATGTGATACTGGACACAGATGGTCATGGGAACCAGCTTTTCCCAACCCACCTGCTGGACATGTCTTCAGGCTCTGTGTTGCCCCTAGGCCGGGCCATCCATTTTCCCAATGAAATTCCACCCAAACCAGACCCCACCTGTTGGTTTGATCCAGATGTTCTCTGCACTGAAGGTAAGAAAGAAAAAAAGAACCAAAAACTGGATGAAATGGCTTTGAGTTCATGCTTCTCGTTTCTTTCATCTTTTCTCTCACTTCAAGTGGTTACCCCTTTAAATTAGAACTCCCCAACCAGAAAAGTCTAAATTCAAGGATCTAATATAAAAATGCCCAGTCATCATGCTGTTTGTAATGGGAATCCTGTGCAGAGGTAACACCATCAATCCACAATATTCTCTTATTGCTTGTTAGCTCATAGAATAATACAATCATTTTTGTTTGTTGGGAAAAAAACTCTAGGATCATTGAACCCTTAACCCACCACTGCCAATCCTACCACTAAATATCACAGCTACCCATTTTTTCCAACAATTCCAGAGCCATTAATCCCACTACTCTCCTGGGCCAATAAGGTTGTTACCACTGTTATGTGTTGAAAGGGCTTTCTGGGTATAACATTCAACACCTGCCAATATTAGCAGTGACCATTATATAACAGAGGCTGCACCCAGTACTGTGTCTCTGTCCTTCTAGGGGACAGGACACTTAGAGGATTTGCTTTGAAGACAGCCTAAGAGAGCTGCACAAGAGCAGAGGCCCTCAGCATCCTGCCTGTTCACCCCTGCTCCTGTTTTCAGGTAGCAATGAGGAGTGAAGGACAATCAGAGCTCATCTCCTTGAGAAACAATGATAATCATTACTCAAAATAATTTGAGTTATTATAGATAACACAGGTAGTAATCAATCTGGGGGCAGAGATATCTGTGCTACTTCCTAGGTTTTTAGGAAACACTGTGTTTACTTGTTGTTTTTAAATTGAGGCAACTATGATGCAGTCTAAAGTTCACAGGGAAGCCAAAATCTCAGGGTAGGGTACTCAACCTCCTCTTCATATTTGCTTAAAATACCAAGCATTTACACCTATTGCTCCAGGTTATGTCTTAAACAGATGAAATTAACTACATCTATGGAATATTTCATTCAGTAGCTGAGAAAACCATTCTCCTTGGCTTAGCCATACTTGAGCTGACACATAAATCAGTGTCACTCCATGAGAACTGGAGATGTACTGATCTTGTAGCAACTGGCAAGCAATAGAAGAGATAAGTATAACACTATCATATATCTAATTTTACACTGCCCCTAGGAACAATGTAGCAATTTAACATCTCATTGCAGTCTATAGAAAAATCCCACTGATTTTTAGAGAGCTCAGATTTTATGTTCATACCTTTACAAAGGCATAAAGCTCTAGGCATCTGTCAATTAAACAGTAATTTATTATGATTGCTAGAATTTGAGACTGAACTTTATGGCTAGAATTAAATACAAGACTGACTCTAGCTTTTGTATGAAGTTAGGCTTGGAGGAGTGTTGGATGAGAAGTTGTCAGGCTGCTGTGCTTCCTAACTCCAGGTTCACCAGGAGCAGGGCTGAGCTGGTGTTCCCAGGACATGGGCACACACACAGAGTGCAGACACAGCCAGTCACTGGCAGAGTAACACATACAGGAGAGTTATGTCTTTACAGGCACTGCTGGGACGTGGACATCAGAAATGGCCTGGTGCTGCCCTTATGCACCTCATAATAAGGCTCCAAGCTTGCTAGCAGATCTCACAGCCTCACCTCCTTCAGACTCACAAATGCATCCTCTGGTAGATGGTCCAAACCTAAATTCCCCCACAGCCATCTCTCAAACCCTTCAGTCTGTGCAGGAGATGACTGCAGACTTGTGGTCTCTCTCCACCCTCCAGAACTTACCTTCCCTGTGAGTTAGGTTGATGTTAAGTCGGTAAATGTCATACACAGTCAAAGAGCACAGTTACCCAGGGAAAAAAAAAAACATAGATGGGGTTAAGAAGGTGGGAATTACTGCACTGATCAAATGCCTGGAAAAAATGCACAACATGGTTATGTGTGACCAGCATCGCCATTCTCTCAGATATTTGAGCATTCCTGACCCATTCTATCTCTCCTTTTACCCATGTTTGTCCTTTCCCCTAAAGATCCTGTGAGAAGTTTCATGTACTCCTGCAGTTCCCTTAAAGCATTCCCTAATGACTTTAACTCAATCCCATAAATTCCCTCAAGCATGCTGTAAGTTTGCTCTTTCCCATATGCTCATAATTAGCTTACTTTTACTTCTGGTTAGTTGTGAAGTATAGTATGGCTTGGAAGGGACATTTCAAGGCCATCCATCTATTCCTATCCCACACCGGACCAGGTTGCCTAAAGTCCCATGGAACCTAATTTTGAACACTGCCATGGATGGAGCAGCCACAGCTTTCATGGGCAGCCTTTTTCTGTGTTTGTGTGAGGGCAGTCAGGGCCTGGAGCCCTAGACTGAAGCAGTGAAATTTCAGCTAAAATGCTCTGACTTTTCCTGAAACAAATACCAGTTTTCAAAAATGCCTTCAGCTTTCAATGCAATCCTCTAGGTCTCAGTGCTTGCACATAGGTGCCAGTGTAACATAGAGTCATGAACCTTTCGTCAATCCAAATTTCTCCATGTTTGTTTGTGTTTGTAGATCTATGGATATAAGCAGAATAAATAGAAAAGTTAAAAACCAGAAGAGACACAGCAAACAGTTCCCACTGGAATTTAGCTTATGCAGTCATATCAGCTTCCCTTAGCTCTCTAGTAAACACACTCATCAGCAAAGTATCTGGCTCCAGTACTTTCTGCTGATGGATGTGCTGTGGAGAACATCAACCTTCTGCTGCTCCTCCTCTTCTTCTCTTTTCAACATTAGAAATTTGCAGCAGAGAATGAAAAAGCCCAGATGGGCCAGTGACTCACCTTGGCTGTTGGTTTGGTACCACAAGATAAAGATTTTTTTCAGAATTTCAATTCTTCAAGAGAAAAGAGACAAATGTTAAAAAGTTATGAACTTTGCAGAAGCTTCCTCTAAAACTTAACAATTCCCTGTGAGTCTATTTATTTACTTGAAGAAAAACTATTTTTCCCCTGGTCCACTGCTCTAAGTCTTGTTTAGAAAAAAAAAGCGCATGGAAATAAATAATTAGCATAGCTGAAGTCTTATGTATGTCAAGTTAGTAAGTATTTGTGTATTGTGTATAAACAAACATTGCATTAAAATTGTCTTCCAGCATTCTTCTGGCTGAATATTTGACTTTTTAATCCAATGGCCTGATATTGATGTTTTTAATATTATTTCCTAAATCAAAATGATTTTCTAATTCACTGATTCTTTTCCCATCTTTGCACAGGGATTGAGCCTGCAGTCATTTTCTTGGGAGTAATGCTGTTATTTGTCCTGGTGTTGTGTGCTGTGGGCCTGGCTTCTCTCATCAGGTGAGAATTGCAACAGGTATTTGAGTTGGTGCCACTTTTAACTTCTCTGTTAGGCTTTTGCTTTAGCCAGCAGTTTAGACTATGCACACACAGAAAGTCTGATTTTGCTCTTGGCTCTCCAGCCACATATCTCTTCATATTTGTGGTGTGTTGGCCCTGGCAGCATGCCAGGCATCCACCAAAGGCATTCTATCTCTCCCTTCCTCAGCTAGACAGGGGAGAGAAAACACAACAAAAGGCGCATGGCTCAAGATGGGGTCAGGAGGGGATCGCTCACTAATTACCACAGCAGCCAAAATGGACTTGATGTGGGGAAATTAAGTTTATTATCAATCAAATCAGAGTAAGATAATGAGAAATAAAATAAAATCTTAAAACCACCTTCTTCCCAGGCTTAACTTATTCCCAAATTCACTGCTTCCTCCCCACCAGGGCACAGGGGCCAGGGAATGGGGACTGCAGTCAGTTCATCCCACATTGCCTCTGCTGCTCCTTCCTCCTGAGGGGAAGGGCTCCTCACACCCTTGTCCTGCTCCAGCAGTTTGTTGCTGGATGTTTCTGAAGCATTAGGAAGGTGGTTATCACTTTGGAAGTGCAAAGGATGACATATAAACCAAATACAGGAATCTGTTATGAGAATATGAGGGTTGAAACCAAGTATTTTTCTTACTTGAGATAATTCTTGCCTGAATTTCTGTCTTTAGTATAATCATGTTTCCTATTAAACATGTGAGGCTGACCCTCTGTATTTTCTCCATGCACTAAAAAGAAAGAAAATACCTCTGGAGAGAATTTGAAGCAAATATTAAGGATACATCTTTATTATCAAGTTGATTCACTCTCTGTTTTGACCTGGGGTTCAGCTCCCTGGTCATTCCCATTATATATGTATTGGTCTGGGCAGGAGATCTTTGGAGTAAAGGCAGTAGTGTTCTGGGGAAGGAATAATTTCCCATAATTGTGTGTCACATCTGTGTCCCAACCCCATATCCAAGGTAGAAAAGTGCCAGAATGGATTGGTTGGTCCAGGAGCTACAGATTGCTCATGGCAAGGTCACTATAGCCCCTGGAGTAGTTTGTCTCTAATTATTGATGTCCTCATGACTGAAGTTAGAGTGAAAATAGACTGAAATTAGAAGGCACATTTACTGAGCAGCTATGACTTCAGCAGAGCAGAGTTCCTAGATTGTTCCCTCCAGCTTTGCCTCTCAAATAATTCCGAGACATGTTTTGTCTCCACTCCTGAATCATCCCTCCAAGCCCAGTTATTAGGGCCACCCAACAAGAACACCCCAAACAGCTCCCCCACTTCCACAGCTGCTTCTGATAGAGCTGCAGACACTGATGAGGTTGCCTCCACCCACTCACTCTTTGAAACCCTGCTCTGTTTGCTGGCCACCAGCCCCTACAATTAAGTAAATAAATGACAATCTTTCTGCCTACTCTATTTGTAAGATCTTCCACCAGCACCAGACTGTGCTTGGGAAGGCTTGGTCATGAGAAAAGATGTATGGCCATCTGCAAAGGAAGAAAAATTCCAGCATGACTCAGACAGTGATTTATATTAGGAAGGGGCATGTCTGGAACTAAATTTAAACCACAGCATGGTCTGAGTTGAAATGTGGAAGCTCTGGTCTTAGCTCTGTCAGGGATCTGCTGCATGACCTTAAATGAGTCACTCCACTCTCTCTGCTTAGCTTTTGGCAGAGGGATGCTTTCCTCCCTGCTTAGTGAGAGGATGTGATTTATCAAGCAAGGTTTTTCAGATGGCCTTGTGAAAGGTACATAAGTGATGATTTTTTTTCATAAAGATGAGTTGGGTGGCTTGGGATGGTGTGTTTAGAGAAATGTCATCCCAAGGAAAGCCTGTGGTTATGTGGCCAAGGCTTCCTCTCAGCTTCAAAAAGCTTCCCATGCTCCTCTAAAATATCCAGAATGATACATGGAGAGGAAAAGTGAATTGTGGTGACTTGGGGTTGTTTTATGTGGTGGTGTCCTTCTAACAGTAACATCAGAAAAAGTTGTCCACCTCATCAGGGAAACACTTAGGAGAGCGCCGATCAGTCATCTGCTGTAGTGTTAACAAAATCCCTTAAGCAAAAGAAGTGACACTGAGGGCAACAGGGGAGCTTTCCCTTCCCTTTCTGCTCCTGGCTGAGGTGTTTTTGACTGTCTAATAGATACTGCTGCTTTGTGCTCAGTGTTAGACCCTGATGTCCACATCAAAATGATGAGGTGTGATGTCACGTGTGCCATACTGCTCATCCCTTGCAGCTTTTCCCTCTGTATAAACCTGTGACCATTACAAGGGCACATCTTGCTCTGTGCTTCAAAATGCACCATGCTACAATATAGACACTCAGACAGCATGTTTAGACAGTAACTTGTGTCCAGGCAGCTCTTATAAATTAACTACACTTCAGCTTCCATCCCTAAGAAAGGCTGGTGTGCCTAAATGTGGTTTGCTCATGACCAGACCAGCTGGACTAATAAAACTTGTCTTTGTCTCCTAATGGAGAATGATTTGGGATATGACAAATAAAAGCAAATCAAAACAAAATATGGCTTACATACACATCCAATTAATATTTGTAAGCAGATTAAATCCAGTTGTCTATCTGTGGTAAGACCCTTTGAGATGATAGCTTTTGTTGCTATCCATGTTGAAATGGGTAATTCATGACTTGGGGTTTAAGTCCAAGCCAAGGCATGGTGATTTGTCCACTGCTTTCACCAACGCCCTTCCCCACTCCCATGCCATTTTAAAGATCATGTCATTCCAACCACTCTGCCATGGGCAAGGACACCTTCAACTACACTGGGCTGCTCAGAGCCCCATTCAACCTGGTCTGGTATCAACACCCATTCTGCTACCAGTGCAAAGCACAGCACTGTGAGGGCTGGAAATGTTACCTCAGTCAGACCCAATGCACTACCTAAAACTGATAACTGTGACTCTCCAACTCTTGCAGGCAGAGTATCCTGAACAACCAGCTTTTCAGGGGTCCGAACAAGATCATACTGACCTTGGATGACCTCGTCTTCATCAACCCAGACATACATAGAAAGGTGAGTCCTTCTAATTGTTAAAGGAATTTGGGGGAACACTCTAGAACAGATTTGCTGTGTGGTATTTTCATACTCAAGAAGCTCTGGAAGCATAATTTCACTTTTTCATGTCATTTTCCCCTGCAAATTAGAAAATTCCCCATATACTGAGTGCTTTTGAGTTTCAGGTAAGATGTCAGAGCTTTGATGATGATGTAAAACCATAGCCTTGATTGTGTTCCTTCTAGCTGCCCAGGGCTTATTCCTTGTTCTTAGGTTGGATGGTACAACATAGGGCATGGCCAAAAGGATAAACCATCTTACGTTCTAAAATAAAGTGTCTGCATTCAAATATACTGGGAACCATTCCTGGTCCATTCTGGTCCATATCCGGAGCAGGTGACCTGCTGGGGGACACTCCCATGATTTCCCTACCCAGAATCCATGCTGCAAGGCGGAGCTGGAGTGGAGGTTTACACCCGAAGGTGGTAACTGCCTAGCACCTGCTTTTCTTGCCTTCCAGAGGCTGACCTTGGACAGTCTGACTGATGCAAACAGCATAGCAGCCAAGAACAGAAGCCTGATATCCGTAACCCGCTCTGCTTCCTTGAAAAGCACAGTGGCCACCCATGAAACCTCCAATGTGGCTCTGTATGAGGTAGGTGGGGACCTCATGTAGTCTTCTCCTACTGCTTCTGTTCACTGGACTGCTCCAGGGGGAGAAGTGTTTGGCTGCAGTACTGTAGGTCCCAGGATGGAGATAGCTTGAACAAACCCTAAGTATGAAAACAAGTTACTCCCAAGCATGGACTTAGCAGTGTTTAAGGCAAGTCTGTCCCAACCCTCACCGTGACAACTTGGAGTCATGTGGGATGGGAATATTCAACATTCACATGTAACATTGCCAGTCTGGTCCTTTATGGTGGTGGCACCATAAAGAACCTTTCTTACAAGACAGTCTTTATTTGGTGACATCTCTAATAAGGAACTTTCTTACAAGACAGGATCCAAATAGAGTAATGGAAGCTCAAATTCCCCTTTGTGGCAATAGGACTGTATGGAGTTTAAGCAGAGGCAATGGCCAAGAAAATTCACCACATCCATCAGGTTTTTCCTGAAAATGCAGCTTTTTGAAAAAATGGCATGGTAACTTTTCCTGAAGAGGAGCAAAATAAATTTGATCAATCATTAATTCCAGAGAAAAGCTCTGGTCAGAGTTATTTTCCTTTTTAATCAATTTATTGCTGTTTATCAGATACTAAGAAACCTTCCAGGCATGAAGTTGTGATCCAGGTGAAGGTCCTGCTTCACCCCTTTTTTGAAGGTTTGCTGTGGGTATTCTTATTTGGGTTCAGTATATAAATAATCTGTTGCCAAGAACATTAAAAATCCCCAGCCACTTTCAAAGTCAAGGACCTGAAATTCAGATTTGGATACCAATGTTATCTGTTGTTCAGAGATTTGCTCTGTCACCCACCTGTGTTGGGATTAGGGGACTGGAGCTCTCTGAAGAGGAAAGGTTGAGGGAGTTGGGCCTGTTCAGCCTCAAGAAGAGACAGCTAAGAGAGCACCTCCCTGATGTCTATAAATATCTGAAGAGAGGGTGTCGGGAGGACAGAGCCAGGCTCTTCTCAGTAGACAAGAGGCAAAAGGCAGAAACTGGTGCACAGAAAGTTCTACCTGAACATGAAGAAACCTTGCTGTGCAGGTGACCAAGCACTGAAACAGATTGTCCAGGGAGGATGTGGAGTCTCCCTCACTGGAGATATTCAAGAACTGCCTTTCTTAAGCAGGGAGGTTGGACTGGATGGTCCATCTCTGGTTTCTTCCAACCTTAACCATTTTCTGATTCTGTGATTGTGGACAGGGAGACCAGGTGTGGCTGAAAAAATTTGAGACAGGAGCAGTTCACAATCTGAGGCAAAGCTCCACCAGCATCTTAAGGAAGGTAGGAATAGGGCATGATGACATGTGGAGGGAAGGTTTCTCGGGGTGGTTTTGGCTTCAGGGTGTGTTTGTTGCCCTTGTCTCATGTCTATTCATTAAATCATGCATTATGGTTGTCAATGAGTCTTGTCTGGTGAAATGTGGTAGAGTGGACCATGCACAACTGCATCTGACAAATTTACCATAGATCCAAATTTACTATAGATCTAATTTACCGTAGATCCAAGTCAGCAGCTTGTACAACCCCACCCCAGACCTGCCACTTCCAAGCTGGTGCAATGTTAAATGTACAATGAATCCTTCAAGTGACCTTGCCTGCAAAGGCAGAGTGGTTTGAGGAACTCATCCCTCCACAGTGTGAGGCACTGGTAGATGTTTTCCTGTTTTATGAGTTGACAGTGTGACACAGACACAGTTGTGCATTTCTCTGGAGTTTGCTTTGTGTTTCCACCTAAGATGCCTCTCAGATGCTTAATTTTGGTCTCCAATTTTATTGTTACAAATGACAAGAAAGCATACTTGTTTTCTAAATTCAAGGGCATTAGTTGTTAACATCTATTGCTAACATAGCAGTGGCATTTTTATGCATGTAAAAGCAACAAATTTACTAGTTCATGTCTCCAAAGACACCATTGATGGATGACTTTGGACTCTCTAGGTATGGTATTGTTTCCAGTTCAGAGCAAGATCCACATGCTGAACTCAATCTATCCCAGCAAAGCCATTCTGGCCTAGTGAAAGATTCAATACAGTTTGTCTAAACAAAACACAAACTTCTGTTTAGTTTGCTTTTGCTATCTTGCTTTCTTTTCTTTGTATAATGGATAGACTAAGGAAAACAAAGCTTGAAAAGAGTGTTGAGTAGTCAAAATTAAGCACCAGAGAGGTTGTTTGTGTCCCCATCTTTCAGGAAGGCTGTTTGGGAGTACAAGTGTGAAAAGGGCATCTAGTGATACCAAGAAGCTACCAAGCAGGTGTCTGGCTGACCTGGTCTCACTGTGATTTGCTGTCTTGTTTCAGATGAAGGATCTGCGTCATGAAAATGTGAATCTGTTCCTGGGCTTTTTCTCAGACTGTGGCATCTTTGCCATCGTGACAGAGTACTGCTCACGAGGCAGCCTGGAGGACTTGCTGAGAAACGAGGATATGAAACTGGACTGGATGTTCAAGTCCTCTCTTGTGATGGATCTAATTAAAGTAAACCCATTGCTCCTGCTGAGGCATGAGCTGAAGGGGACTTTTATGATGACTAAGCTATTTCAATCAGAAAGTTGCTTTTTAATAATAACACAGGGAAAACAAATCTGGATGTAATTCTACCAGTCTTTAAATTAGATTTCTTATCTTTATTTTGTTTCCATCTGAGAGAAGCACCATTTGGGGTAATAGAACTACAACTACACAGCAGGACAAGAGGCTAAAACTACATATCAGGCTTCAACTGATCACCTAGAACAACAGAATTTTGTGACAAATTTATTCTTTGCAAAGGCCCTTTCTTGTCATAAATCAGAAGTGCATCCACCATAGAACCAAGCAGTATCCATCCTCAGCTGCAGGATGGCTGCACATATGGTCCCTTTAGCAGCGTTCACACTTCCAATCATGTCCCATGTTTTTATGTCTTAATAGTGAACTACTAATCTGGGACAGGTGGATTCCAGAGAGTAGACCACCAGAACCATTCTTGTAGTCTGTGATCCTCCTTCTGAACCTCCTTAAGGGAGATGGGTTGGGCCACTCAGCTCTTCATGGTTTCGTTTGACCTCTTTGGTAACACTTGTGTCCACTTTCTTATCCTTGCCTAAAAGAAAGTGTCCACTTTCTTATCTCTCTGGGTGCAGTGAGACACAGGGCTACAGAGGGGGGCATCTGACTCTTCCTGAAGTTGTCTGACCTTTCCAATACTACTTTAGGGCCCAGACAAACCTATTTCATGTACCTAATCCATTTCTAAATTTCTCTTATAGTTTTTTATTTCGATCATTACTGCATTTGACATAGAGTCAATGCTGCATTTGATGCCATCTGAGGTGACAAAGTGGCTTGGTGTCTCTGAGTGCTGATGGATAAGATTATTCTTAAGGATCAACCTGGATTTTTTTCTGTGTTTCATAGGGAATCAGATATTTGCATCACCGAGATTTTGCCCATGGACGTCTCAAGTCTCGTAACTGTGTTGTGGATGGCCGGTTTGTCCTGAAGATCACTGACTATGGTTATAATGAGATCCTAGAGGCACAGAAGTGCCCCTATATTCAGCCATCCCCAGAAGGTGGGTGTGATGAGGAAATATATATTTTTTAATATTTGTCCATTGATTTAACAGATGTTTGTCCAAGTACAATTTCAGGCCAGTGGCCACACAAGGATTTTCATGCTCAATCTCACTACATCTAGTTTCCTCCATACCATGCATTGTTATAAGAAAGGGTAAGCAAAGGTTTTTTCAGACTGCCTGAAAGTGAAGTGAATAGCAGAGTGATGTGGTAAAGAAAATATATTTTACTTTAAGCAGTGACAGAACTTCAGCTTGTTGCAGTTGGAGAAGGACTGAATTGTTCCTGAAATCTGATCAGTACTGTAGCCGGTAGAATGGCTTCACATCCTTAGACCCAATCCTGTATTTAGAGTTTTATGTTATCCCAAATAAAAAGACACTTTTTCTTGTTAAAATAAGTCGTCTAAAAGACAAAATTATGTAGGTCTCTGAAATAGGCCCTCTACATGCCAATCACCAAAGGCTGCCACGTGGATTCCCACCACTTAAGAACAGCCCTCATGGGACCAGGTTTGGAGACTTGGACAGGATTTCTTTCATGTGGCCATTGCTCTGGTATCCCAATTTATTCTCAAAACCTGTTTTCCAATAGTATTTCATGGTTTGATGCCCCTGTCATGGAATTTGATGCATACACCTTTTCAGTGTCTCAGATAGGGCAGTTGTCTGACAGAAGACTTCTCCTCCCTTACAGAAGATAAACACATTTGCAGTGGCAGAAATGTTCTATATCCCCATTTCTCAGAATGTACAGTTACCAGGCTAACGAAATCTCAGTTTGAAGATTCATTTCTTCATGAAGTTGGATATATTTTACAACTGTGTCTTTTATCATTTGAACTATTGATTATAAAGATTGTGCATCAGATTGTCACAAACTGCTTTTACAGAAATTATTTTCATCTAAAAAGAACTACAGAAAACATGTTGTTAATTGTTGCTGTGTAAAAGAGCAACAACTGTAACAGGAAAGTCAAGATTTGGTGCCAATATTTTGTCTCAGGAACATTTTCAATCAAAAAAAATGGTGTTAAAGCTTCTGGAAGGGTTGAGATGACTTCTTATGTTGAAGTTCATGGCTGGTGTTATATGATACAATTTGTTGGTGTGGCAGTTTTTAAAAAAACCCATAGAGTAAAACTTGGAAATTCTTTTTTTTTTCTTGGTCAACACAGAAGTTTAGTATTTCTAACATACCACTAGAAGTAAAAGATTTGATTCAGTAAATAATGTAGTATTTTCCAACCTTTCATCAAATGACTGAAATAAGGTATTCATTTAAGCATTTATTTCGCAACAGTCTGAGTTAAAGTGTAAGAAATGTGATGCTCTGAAATTTTTTTAGAATTGCTCTGGACAGCTCCTGAGTTACTGCGGGACCCAGACATGTGCAGAAAGGGCACAATCAAAGGGGACATTTACAGCTTTGCAATCATCCTGCAAGAAGTGGTTGCTCGGGGTCCACCTTACTGTACATCAGAACTCTCAGCTGAAGGTAGGCAACTACTACAGTATATTTTTAAGGCTTTGTGCAGAGCACTTTATAAAAGGCCTGGCCAAGTCCCCTTACTAATAAGGCAATAATGTATTAGTCTCATGACCTTTCTCAGTGTCAGAAGTCTGTTTCCAACGCAACATTCACAACAGACATCAAAATGTAGAGTTCTCATCACAGCCTTGGTACATGTCTCATCACTGCTTTCACTGGGATCAGGATTCTGGGTGCTCTCCAGGATGCTTCAGGCTCCTGCAGCACCTCCAGTTCCCTGTGGAAACTCAGACTTTTCATCTTAGTATGGGGTGAAATCTGAGGGCAGAACTTCCCATAGCTTAGAAGCTCCTTTGCTTCCCACTCATTGGCCCTTTATTGTGCATCATGGAGGCTGAAGTTTTTGAGCTGGACCCCTTGCCAACATCCTATTTCGTCCATCTGCCCATCTATTTGTTCTTAATCCTTTCCTTTCTAAAGAGACCCTCTCTTCAACTGAGGTCAAAGTGATGTATCATGTTGCTTATGTGTATCAGAAACAGCAAACAGGTGAAGTCTTTAGGAGCTGCTCATGGTGCAACAATGCTGTGCATCCATGGGAAGAAAAAACCCACTGCAGTCAGGGTCAGGTCAGAAGCACTTAAACAGGGAGGTAGTGACAACAATCTAAAATTAACTGATTTCAGTGACAGCCCATTCTCAACACATTTTGAGCTGGACAATCATCAAGTGGGGTATGACAATTCAGTATGTGCCAGTTCAGCTGGAAAAATGGGGCCCTGACTTTTCTATGCCTGAAGCTGCTGTCACAATGCAATGACAATGATGTTAATGATGTATCCCACTCTGTCAATCAGAGCTGGACCTATGATGTAGACTATGATGCAATTAGCAGGTTTCTCCCACCTCATACCTCCTGCAGAACCTCCAGCAAATGTTGAACACAGTTCAGTCCTGTTTACTAACCTGATAAAATGATGAATTTCTATTCATTGTGTCTCAATCCTAAGGAGCTTTCACTTGTGAACATTAAAACAATCTGGGGAAGGCATTTCCTCTCAGCTGCCCCTGGAAATATTGGGGCCAGATGTTTGGATTATTTCATTTGGTGGAGTCTGGGGGAATGAGCCAAAGATCTTTAAAGTAGACTGTAAATGCTGAAAAGCTTTGGGTACTCACAGCAACAGCAGGACTTCTGCCAGAGAAAGAGGTTTTCACTCTGTTTGCTTGCTCTGCACTGAGCAAAATAAGATTTCAAATACCATAACTTTGGTGGGTGTTAAAAGACTGACTTCTCGGGGTTTGAAAACCCAAGCCCAGTTCCTTACAAGCCTCATTTCTAGGAAGGGAGCTCTAGACAGGGAGTCATTTCCCAGACACTGTTTTGAACTCAACCTCTCCCCCTTAACATACTTTCCAGTGTCGCCACTCCCAGCAACCTCCTATGTCCTGGTTCCCAGTTAATGACGGAGCATCAGAGGCTGGTATCCTTCCTGTCTGGGCTCTGCCATAAACCTCTGCTGTCTTAGAAGACTGCAGGTCCTAGTGGAGAGAGTCAGAGGCAATTTCATTAAATACAAGCCTGCAGGCTCACACATGCATCTGTCACACATCCTTCCCCCATCCAGCCACTTTATTACTCATAACCTGGTTCTCCAGGGACATGAATCTTCTTTAAATCCTTCAAGAGACTCCTGACAGAGAAAAGTAGAAACTTCCAGCTTCATTTGGCACAGACACCGGGTGCTGAGGACTAAGAGTGACAGCTGAAGAAGCAAGCCAGGGACACAAGGAAAGGTCCATGTCCTTTGCCCCTATCAAGACCCCCCCCATCTTACAATGTGCTTCCCAATCTTCTCTTTGCCACAGAAATTATAAGGAAAGTGAAGAAGCCCCCTCCCCTGTGTCGCCCAAACATAGCTCCTGAGGTAGCCCCCCTGGCATGCATCCAGGTAATGAAGCAATGCTGGGCTGAAGCCCCTGAACGACGTCCAACATTTGAGGAGGTGTTTCATAAGGTCAGTAAGTAGAGAAGCTGGTGTAATCCCATTGTTCTTGGCAGGGAAGTGTTTTATTGTTTGGGGTTTGTTTTTTTTTTTTTTTGCTTTAACTCAGTTATTAAAGAATGAAGAAGTTGCAGAGCCCTAGAATTGTCCTGACTTAGGGGTGATAAAGCAGCCTGGACACGGGCTTGATGTCTTCACATTAGCAGTGTACCTGCAGAGATGGTCTCATGGAGATGAAAGATTTGTAAATTATTCACCTTCAGACCAATTTTTCTTTTAATCTTCTAAAGTGTTTAAAATGATAACTATAAAAAAATTCACCAAAGACTGTTAAAGACAAAGTTACAATGTTTGGCATAGGAGGTCTCTCAATTCCAGATTGGTGGAAGCTTGGAGAATATCCCAGGGAAATATGAGTGTACCTGAGGCCTGTTTAAACAGCTTTCCTAGGTATGTGTTACTGGCCAATCTCATGGACAGGTACTGAAAAAATAACCCCCTTTCTGATCAAGCAATGTTGTTCCTGTGTTCTTATAAGGTGATAGAATCATAGACTCATTAAGGTTGGACTTTTAAGATCATCAATCATCAACCCCATACCACCACCATGTGTGCTGTTAAACCATGTCCTCAAGTGCCACATCCACATGCTTCTTGAGCACTAACAGGGATGGTAACTGCAACCATTATCCTAAGCAGTCTGTTCCAAACAGGTTTTACAAACCCTTTCTGTGAAAAAAAATTATTAATATCCAATATAACCCTTCACTGACACAACTTTAGGGCATTTCATCAAAACCGGTAAACAAACATACTTAATTTTTGCCTTTTGGTTCTATGAAGCTGTGAATAATTTTGAACCTGCTGACTCCACTGTTGAGTCTAAGGTAGCCTCCAAAGTCACAAATTATCTGAAAGTTCCAGCAGCTCAACTTCAGGTCAGGAAGAGAAAGCACAACTCAATGAAGAACTGGGAATGGAGGTGGCAGTACACATGCACGTCAGTGTACACTGCATGTTAAGTGCAGTAACATGTAAAAAGGTCGTAAGTGTTGCTAACACCCTGAACTTTGTGCCTCTGAATGCAAAGTTTTGCAAGTTACCCTAAAGATTGTTCATGGGATAAATGGGGTTGCAAACCTGCAGCCAGACAAGACTCTGTAACAAATGTACATGTTGACAACTACTGTAAGATTGTGTTTCATCTAACTCTCACTGATTGATGCAAATTCACCTTCTAATTCACCTTTTCCTTTATCTTTGAACTTCTGCCATTTAAAAATCCAGTCTTTAGCATGACACCTCCAAAGCAATATTTGCTTTTTGTTCCTTTCTAAACTCAGAGTGCTACAGTGATGTAAAGAGACAGACAAATAACTCTCCAGTTTGATTTTCCAGTTCAAAACCATCAACAAAGGGAAAAAGACCAATATCATCGACTCAATGCTCAGGATGCTTGAGCAGTACTCAAGCAACCTGGAAGATTTAATCAGCGAGCGGACTGAAGAGCTAGAGGTTGAAAAACAGAAGACAGAAAAACTGCTGTCACAAATGCTTCCACCGTAAGTACTGGCACTTTAAGTGGTAAAAAATCCCCAGAAAACCAAACCAAAACCACCCCAAAACAAGCCCATATCTAGTCTGGACAACACCCTTCCCCAGAAATGAGCAACACTGTAGATTTGACCATCAATTTTGACAAGCACCTTCAAATCAAACTAAGAAACTCTAATCAATGCTGGTTACAGCCATGCAGTGGATGTAAGATCTGAACACAGAAAACCAAGAGTCTGAGCACATGAGCATGCACTAGAAAAGGGTTTGTTCCCTGCCATCTTTTTTGTGTTGCTGTTTCAGTTCAGTGGCAGAAGCCCTCAAGACTGGTGGCACTGTGGAACCTGAGTATTTTGACCAGGTGACCATCTACTTCAATGACATTGTGGGCTTCACATCCATTTCAGCCCTCAGTGAACCCATTGAAGTAGTTGACCTTCTGAATGACCTTTACTCTCTGTTCGATGCTGTTCTTGGAAACCATGATGTTTACAAGGTGAGAAGTAATTATATCCTGTGTTTCCTTTCCATCTTTTTCAATTTCTATATTTATTTCTTAATATGATGGTATTTGCTAGGTGGAGACAATTGGTGATGCCTACATGGTTGCCTCAGGGCTCCCAAAACGGAATGGAAACAAGCACGCAGCTGAAATAGCCAACATGTCCTTGGACATCCTCAGCTCTGTGGGAACATTCAAAATGAGGCACATGCCAGACATTCCCCTCAGGATACGAATTGGGCTACACACAGGTAGGCAACTGAACACCAGAGAACTCCTTCTCAACTGCATTTCCAACTCTGAATTCTTTCTTCATGCCTGCCCTCCAAAAAACACCCTTTCAAGACACTTTAAAATCTTCTACATCAACAAAGCAGTTAAAATGGAAAAACAAAACCCAGAGAGGGTTTCTGGAGGAAAGTGGCTTAGTATCATTTTAAGGAGAGATTTTGTATTCTGTCTCAGCCAGGAACTGCATCTGGCATGTTAGTCACAAGGGTTTCATCGTATGGATAGCTCTTTAATGTGCCATAGCACCTTCAGAAGTGGGATATCGAGACACCCAGTGATGTCTTTGCAACTCCATTCTGAAATGAAAAAGCACAGAAACACTGGCATATAAAGTGAAAGCATAAAAAGATTGGAGATATTTATTACAGGTAGGATATACTGGAAGAAAAATGTGATACAGCTCTTAAGAAAAAGTTATGTTATAAAGAAAACATTATCTCTGATGTAGAAGTCATAATTATTCAATCAACAGAAAGATTGCTTATTTAAAATGAAAGGAGGAAGTTCCATATATATATACAAAATGTAATTAAGCTCCAAAGTAAACCAAAAAATTCCAAAACAGTAGAACTACAGTTATATAGGCAAAAGTATTTTAAATGTAGGAAAATACATCTGCTGTTATCATGAATCAGTATTTGTATAATATATATGAACCTTCATAATTTTATACATTTTTTTAGACAACTTTTTTTCCCAGCTGTTTGTCACCAGATTTCTTGCCTCTTCCTCTAAAGTACCAGGTGTTGCCCACTGTGGGAAGCCAAACAATGACTAACAATGCCCAGGAGTCTGACCCAATAATGTCTGGGGTTTTATCCTTCTGCTTATCTGATAATATCCATGCTTTTGGAGCTTTAGCATGCAAGCATTTTGCAGATGTCATTATCCTGGTCTCTGATGTACATATTGAGAGACAGAAGCAGAGTAAAGGAAGTATCTCAGTCAGAATATCCCAAGAACAGAGCTGTGACTTTAGCAGAGTTAAAATCAATATTATGAATCCTAGACCTTATAAGACCCTCTTTTGGAGTTATCTCTAAAACACATCTCCCTACTGTTTTCTTTGAAGTTTGTGATTCTTAGTTGACCCTTCACAAAAGTGTAAAGCATTAAAGAATGATTGCAGGAGCATTGTGTGTTTTACACTCTGTCAGAAATTAGATGAGACTATGGCTGCAGATTGTCTTGCCCAGAGCAGGAGTCTCTGGAGCACCAGCAGCATATTTTCAACATGGAAAGAGAGGAATTTGCTGTGCAACATCTGCTGCTGCCTGTTGACAGCAGTTCTGCAATGTATCTCCCATGCAGTTGGCCAAAAAATACGTCCCTAGGTGATGTCTACAGGAGGTAGTAACATTTTTTTGTTTTTATGAACTCTGGATATCTGGAAAGCAGAATTGCTATGAACTGTTGTATTGGGTGTGAAGGGAAGAGGGTGGAGGACTCTGCACATCTTGTTTTGCATAGATCTGGCAGCATCATACTGTCATGGGAGCAGCCACAAGCAAATGTTCCAAAGCAAACCAGCTCTCTGAGCCACGGAGCTGATGGCTGAGTTTGATTAACCCTAGACCCCGTTTCTCCTGAGAAAAGATGGATGAAGAGGGAATGATCAGCATCATGAAAGCCTTGGGGAAGCTCTTGGGGGAGAGGAGAACTTGGCTGACACTTTTGCTGTACTGGAAAGGATGGAGAAAGGGTGTGACCCCCAGTCACGTACTTCAGCTGCTCTCTGGAAACTGGTGCCAAGAAGAGCTCACGATTCCCTCTCAGAAAAAGCAGTAAATGCATTTTGGGCATAGGCATTTTGCCCATGCCTCTTCTACCCTGAGGGAAAGCTGCACCTCTGGGAACTTCTGATGGCCCATGCCCATCATCCACTTGTGGCAATGCATAGGTAAGGCAAAGAGGACAGGACGACCAGTGCTTGGTCTGCATTTTCTCCCCTGATTTAAACACATCCTGGAATCTTGGCTGTCCTCTCTTGAGTTCACTGCAGGTCCAGGATAACTCAGCTGACTCAGCTGTTTCCCCATTATCCATGCCTGGGCTGGAGCAGGACAGTCAGCCAAAGCAGTGGTGAGAAGATAAGCTCTTCCACAGAGGCTGAAGATGATTTGTGTATCAGTCAGGCTCTCTGGCAGTCAGCCCTGCACTTTGATCTTGCCTCTCAAACTCTGCAGCACTGCCGATGGTCTTTGCAGAGTCTTAGCCAGAGCCTCTCGTTAACTGACCCTTGCAAGCCCTGGCAAAGAGACACTTCAAAGCAAACTTCTGGACCTGTGTAATGAAACAGCTAGGCCATGATGTCCTCATCACAGGGTGCCTGGTTTCCTCTGAAAATTGTAACTGTAGGAGATTTACCATTGGAAGTTTTTCTTAGCCTTCTGCTGAAGCTGTTTGGAGAAGGGGGAACACACACAGGAGGTGAAGGCAGTGACCAAATTAAGTCTTAGATGCTTTCAACACAGGGAATGTGTAATTTTGGGAATGCTTATATGGTAGGGTTGGTTTTGAGCTGAGAACCTTCTGCAATGGGACAGGCTTAAAAGCAGTGTTCTAGAAAGATAACACCTCGCCCTAAAAATCTTGCCTCTTCTATATTGTGAGCTTTGTGCAGAAATGTCTGGGTGATTGCACCAACAGAGTAGGAAACCTGAATTCAGGCACTCACATGGAGGTGTTTCCAGGACTTTCAGGGAGTCTGCACTCATTTTGAGGACATGTAAATGAACCCTGTAAAGCTGTTCATGTGCAGCAGTCGAAAAGCTCTTGTGGCTCCGTTGACCACATTGACTTCATCTCCACTGACTACAGTAGAAGCTCATCTGCCTTTATCTGTGCTTCTGAAATGGTATCACAGAATCATAGCATATTCTGAGTTGTGAGGGACCCACAAGGATCATGGAGTCCAACTCTCAAGTGAATAGCCCATGCAGGGATCAAGCCCATGACCCTGGTGTTCTTAGCAGCATGCTCTAACCAATGGAGCACAAATCCTCCTCAGTGAGGTCTGTTTTTTCAACAGGAGCCACCTTTTTGTGTCCTTGCATCACCTAATACAGAAGGAGCTTTGGTCCTTAGTGAGATTTGGGATGGCTGCTGTCATGTTATCACCACAAAAAGAAGAGAGGCAGTGTTTTGTGAGATAGTGTTTTCTCAGGGAAGTCTCTTACTGAAGCATGAATAAGAAGTCTCCAACAGGACCATTTTTTGTGTATATGTCAACATTAACATACACACAATAAAGACCAGTTAGGGAATCATAAGATCCTTGGCTGAGACTATCAACAGTGCCTTTACAGGTGCCTTTACACTGTTGTGTATACAAGTGCCTATAGATGAAAACCTGAATTAAACTTCCTCTAGTGAGGAAGTTTAGTAGTTCCTCTTCTGAAAAGCTTGAAACAAATTAGACAGTAATGATAAGGATGGAAATTAGCTTGTAGGAGATTCTGAGGAGCAGTGTTTTGTCTGAGGTACACTCACAGTTGAAAAGAAACCCCCTTAAATCAGGTTTTCATGATCTCTAGCAGTCTCTGCCTGCTGTGTTTTATCCAGTTTGATCCATGCTGCTCAAGTCCTTGTAATATTTTTTGTATGAACCATTCTTCCTCTCTCTTTTTTTAAATATTTTATCAAGTAGTGATTCATCAGGCAGGAGTCAATATTTGTCTTACCTCTGAGTTTGCATCTTCATGAAGTATTTTAAAATCCAGCAACTTTAGGCAGCAACAACTTTTCAGAGATCACAGCAAGAGAGGTTCTTGTGAAGTTCCCCATAGCTTTCAGCAATGGAGTTTTACTATCCTTAAGATAGATCTGAAAACTATATAAAGGATCAATATTTTTAAATAATGCTAAAATCAGCATAAAATTGCACTGTACAAAACTAAGTAACTGATCACTTCTAAATTAGGCCACAATTGCTACTATTTATATTATTACTGTTTGAAAGCAAACATTTTAACCTATAACCTTTTTAAATTATGATAACCCTAATCTATAGCATCATTTCAGGTACTGTTGATGATGTACAATGTTCACATCTCTTGTAATCTTGCACAGGAAAAGATTTCCTAGAGATCAGTTGTACTAAATCTTAACTCAGAAGGATCATGACACTGAAAAGGCAGGAAAAGCCTGAAAAGGAATATCTCATAAATGCCTCTGATGGAAAATACAGGGAGTCCTGCCCTTTGTCTGCAGGAAGCCCCACACTTAATCACATTGCTTTTTATTTTTATTTTTGCATTTATTTTGCAAGCCTGATATTTTCTATTGTAGGCAATGAAATTTAGCCTCTCCTCTTTCAGAGTGCAGTCTAAACATTGACTAAGCCAAATGCCCCAGATGAAAATTGTCTCTGCTGTTTGGCTTCCACACATTTTATCTCCCAGTCTGTGCATGATCCTGCGGATCCTGCACACATACCACTCCCTGACAACTTGGCAATGATTCTTTGGAAGCTACTTAGGAAGTGAATAGATCTTGTATAAAGAATGAAAAAGAGGGGAAAAAGAGGTCTTGGCTAGACAGGCCAGCCAACAGTGTCTTCTTTTCCAAGGAGGGGACACAGGGTGGTCCAGAGTGCTGCCAGCACCTCTGGACTCCCAAGGCTGATTTTTAATCCTGTTTCAGCAGGATACAGGGCATGTCATAGGATCTAACTTTAGTTTTCTTACATGGAAAAAGACCTTTTTAAAATGAGATTATGATTGAACTTGAGTTTCCATGAACTCTGAACAAATTTCTCCCAGATGCTGGTAAACTGAGGGCCTACCACACACGACCTTTCTCAGACATGAAACACCAGCATGAAATCTAGAGCAATCCTTAACTTTTGACTCTTTGTAGCAAGCACCAAGACTAATGATATCTTTAGAAAACCTTCTCCTGTATTCCCAATAGGTTTTTTGAGTATCAGAGGAGAAGATGAGATTTGTTTGTCAGTGGACCCCTGGATTTATGCAGGACCATCCGGGTAATGCAGCTGATGTGTCTTTCAGGGCCTTGTGTGGCAGGCGTGGTGGGGCTGACCATGCCGCGGTACTGCCTCTTCGGGGACACAGTCAACACGGCGTCAAGGATGGAGTCCACGGGCCTGCGTGAGTATTTGGGACAGTCAAAGAAAGGGGGAGGTCAAATGACAGAATTCAAAGCAGCCTGAAGGAGAGGACACCAGTTTTCCCATTGTAGGTTAGCCTTTAGGACCCTGCCTTCCAGCTGCAGTTCTCTGACTGGAATCCCGTCAACCAAAATCAACATGAATCCTGCCCTACTTTCCTCCAGCATGGTTTGGATCTTGCTTTCAGTCAGTGCTAAGAATCCTTAATTCAGAGCTGTTCTTGCACAGTAAAATAATTCACTTACCTTTCATGACAAAGCAAGGGTTGAAGCATGGGTGAGCACTGCTTCCATCGTACCCATGGTCATAGAAATCCCACTGAGACTGGAGACAGCAGGAGCACTGCAGGTACAAGAACATTGTTACACATTAATAGAAATGCATATAGATAAATAGGCAAATTGTAGGTTAGTCCCTCAGGAAATGTAGCTCATAGCTGTGTGATCTTCCTCTACATATTCAAACTGATGTTTTTCTTTCTTATTATTATGGAAAAAAAATTAATCAGCTCATACCACATCCTTCAAAGGGAAGGCAATGTGATTGTCAAAATTGAAATAAAAGCTCAACCCAAAAAAAACTACTTTGGGGGAAATGTTTTAGAAATATTTCCTGTCTTGTTCACAAGCAGAACAATAAAAAATTTCAGTAAGTTCCAGCAGTGGCTGTAAAACAATCTGGGGAAGATGGGAATCCAATAAATTTCTCCACCTTTGCCCTTTTTGTTCATAGACTAAATGGCAGCTCTGGGTGGAATAAATTACTAAAAATCCAGACATATCTACATGCATAGCCACATTTTCTTTATGTTCCCTTGCAAACTCCATCTCTCTGCTCTTCATCCCTGCTTTCAAATTATGTTGGGTGTCCGCAGCAGGACAGTTGGCTATTTTTCATTTCTTTCTCATTCCCTAGTTATACTGTGGCAATAGATAAAACAGAAATCTAGCTGAAATGTTACTGGAAACCACTTAATATCTTTATGAAGAGATGGACTTCTACACTGAGTGTGTTTGGTATCCTTCTCCAGGAAGGCCCCAGCATAGATCTTCCCTCCCCCTGTGCTCTTTACAGCCCTGCCTGGAAGAATCCATCAGTCAGCATTAAACTCCACACAGAGGAGCACCACAGAGCTGCACCAGCCACACACCTGAATTTGAGCACTGCTGCTTTGGAGCCCTTTTCCTTGTCAGGCTGAAGCAGTGGGGAATTCACAGCATGTGTGCAGTACAATGATCCAGCTGCTTTGCTTTCTGTTCCCAGCTTACAGAATTCATGTCAGTCAAAGTACAGTGGATATACTTCGGAAACTGAATGAAGGCTATGAAATCATACCCAGGGGGAAAACAGAACTGAGGGTAAGAAGGCCAGGGCTGTGTGAAGCACTTCACAGGGGAGTCATCTTGCTTGAGGAATTTTCATACTATTATCTTTTTTGGCCTTCATGCAACAATCTTCAGCTGAATCCTTCCAAAATTGTCCCTTTCATTTGTTTCAATACATTATATAGCTATTGAATGACTGTGGGATCAAGCAGTCAGCTGTATGTGCTGGATATAAGTATTTATATAGTAAATGACAGAAGCTGCTGCTTTTCAATGTCCAAACAAAGCAGTACTAAATAATAATAAACATAATTTCTACCCTTACATAGTCAATGGACAGAAGTAGGAGCTTTGCTTGCCTTAAATACCTAGAATAAAATGTCTGAATATGGCCTCAGGTCCCCCAACAATCTTGCATGACAAGTGGAATCATTCAAGTTCATATGTCTGCAAGTGGAGATTTGGGGTAAATATTCCAGGTCTAGTCAATGGAAAGAAACCTTTACATAGTTAGTGGGGGTAAATTGGCCTTTCAGGAAATTACAAGCCTGAAGTACTTTCAGGGCCTAATTTATGTGAAGATGATTGTTGGTTTTCCTCCCCTTCTTCAGTCAAAGGTGATTGACTCAAATAGGTTCATCAGATGCATCACACCTTACAAGCTAAACCGTCCATGGTGGGAGAGGAAGTTATTATTCTGATACTCAGTTCAGAATGAGTTGTAAAATCTCTCAATTAATAATGCTAGTGCTGCCAAATAAGATGATTAGTGATCCTGTAGTTTCCAATTTCTGTTCAGCTGTGTCCAATGACCCAGATCAATGAGGGTAATTTGTAAATGACAGTTGGAACAAGGATAATGAATATCCTCTTTCAGGAAAGTGAAACTCAAATAATCCCTGAGCTATTCAGAAGGAGAGACCAAGATTTCCAGGCATGGTCTGTCTCTGGATATGTATAAAGCCAGAGAAACCTAGAGAGAAAAATTACATATCAAGCAGAGGGCAGTCAGGAAGCTGCTTTTTATCTGAATTTTTGGTTTTATTTTAGGGTAAAGGAGTAGAAGAAACATATTGGCTGGTTGGGAAAAAAGGCTTCCAGAAACCCTTACCTAAACCTCCTGAAATAAAGCCAGGGTAAGTGTGACTCCGTCGCTGTCCAAGGCATTCATTAAAACATCTCTTTAGGAGTTCACAGGCTGATTATCTGTCTGTCCATGTTATCTGTTTGCAAAATCTATATCCTGTTCCTTTGGTGACTTACATGTTCAGGCATAGTGCTGGGACTCAAGGGATGCGATTCCTTCAGCACCTCTCCTTATTCACAGTTCCCAAGTAACATGGAAACTTCCTGCTTCTCCCCTATAATCACTTGGAGACTGAACACCAAGGAGCTGCTCCTTGAATCTCCTTCCTGCTCTGGGTGCATGTAGGAGACACACGGTAGGGACACTTTCAGGTCTCTGGTGTCATCAGTGTATGGGAGACACTCAAGATTTTTCTCCCCTTCCATCAAATTCCTGCTGAAAACAGCCTCATTCAGTGTATAAACACATTTCTTCCCTTTCATTCTAACAGAAGAATAAGAAAGCTTTGTGTTACAAATTTATGGCACTGTTATGTAATTGAAGACTTAATGATGCTGCCTTCATTAAGTCATTTTCTAGCTTTGCAATGCTTGGCTTCACAGAGTACTCCCTGTTCAGCTGTCACCTTCTGTATGCCTGGAAAGGATGTTGTGGTCAGGACATAAAAACCAGGAGCTGGATTTGTTTGACAAGAACAGCATGGTCACCCACATTAAAAGCAGTCAGCCTTGACTCCCTTTATAGGCAGTAAAGAGAAATACTTGCTAAGGGTCTGATTCAATTTGCCCTTGCAAGATGCCTGGTTTGTTGAGGTCCTAAAGTAACTACTTCAGATACCGGTGTCTGACAGCAAACAAGGTCTGTTTAATGTAGCTCTGACTTCTCCTTATCAATATTGTTCTAAATATGGCCCTGTTCCCTCTTAGTAAATAAAAAGATTTCCCCATTTCCCCACATGCTCAGGATCAGAGGATCTTGTGCATCCATGTGTAATCTCTGAAAAGTCCACCTTTAACACTGCAGAGACAGAGGTGATCTACTCTTGTCCCAGGGCCCAAATATTTTTTCTTCTTTTGCAGTATCTCTGTCCCCACAGGTCACACAGCAGTTGAGTGATTTTGACAGTAATCAGAGGAAAAAAGTAAAGTTACACAAAACCATATTTGTCCTAGTGAGGGGGCAAAATGAAACTTATACCCCATAGGCGAAGTGTCAAGTTACAGAAAGAAATAACTGGATGTTGAAGCAAAGCAAATATTTGGAGAACAGCGTCACGCATAGACTGTGCTGTTATCAGATAGGTATCGGACATTATGTCCTTTCCAACCTTATCTTGATGATTCATGTTTTGGCACAAAATCAAGAGGCTGGAAGTTGTTTCTCTCTAGTTGGCCAATATGGTGGTTTCAAGTCACTGCCTCCTATAATTCCATAGGGATTATTGTAGGCTTTTGAGCTGAAGAAAGAAATAAATTCCTCTTGTACTTATTTTTTTCACTCTGTCCTGAGGCACCCTCTCTTGGGTATTTCCTTACCATGAGGTCTATGAGCACTTGTTTTTATCTCTTGCTTTATATTGTGACTTGGGTAGCCTAAACATCTACAGCTGGGCAGTTGTGGTGGCCATGCTGAGAGGTGTTTCCTACTAAGTGAAGGTTAGTACATCATGCTTGGTCTTACGTCCATGCTATGGAACTGCAAACATGTGGGCCATGGATTTAAGGGTCAGACCTATGGATGGAAGTTTTTGAAGTTCCTGTTCAGAGGATAATTCCTTCTTTCTTGGTCTGGTCAAATCTGTTTTACCTGGTTTTCATGGGAATTTTGGTTAACTTTGCATGACGTAGAAGAGCGCAAGACAGTTCTATAGCCTCTCTAGACCTTCCCTTGCTTCAAGGCAGATTTGTACACATACACCTGGTACTGCCATGGGAAATAATGGCAGACTGGACATAGAGAAGGTGTTACAAAATTAAGAGACACCAAAACCAAGCATGCCAAGCAGTCAAGCAGCAGACTATCTGTAGGCTAGACATTCTTTTGAGATTTCAGTCAGATAGGTTTAAAGGAAGGCTGTGAAATTTTTTTGAGGGTACAGTAGGTGACTCTCTGGGGGGCTGAATTATCACAAAGTTGCGAGTATATAAACATGGGATATTTGAATCTGGCATCCTGTGATGCTTTGGGACAATCAGCATCTTTTCAACTCCAGTGGAGTACTCATAGTTTCCAAAAAATCAGAAAGGATAATAGGTTATACTAAACTACCAGACACAAGCCTGACCTGGACTAAATCTCAGATGCATTTTGCAGAGCACTGGAAAAATATCTAAGACTAGGAAAAATTCAATGGCTAATGAAATTCAGAAAGGAAAAAAACCCAACTAATCAACCAACCAACCAAACCAAACTAACCAAGACCAACCAAAAAAAACCAAACCCAAACCAGAACAAAACCTAGAGCCAGGCTGATTTTCATTTGCCATTCCAAGGAGATGAGTGACATTCTTGGTCTACTGAATTTCCTACTTTCACCATCCTGGTTCAGAAATTCTTTTCTCTAGTACTGAATACAGTATTTGAAAGCATCAGAAGTCCTCTATCCCAGCAGGTAGTTTTATTCAGAAACTTTCCCTTTAAATTATTTATGGAAAGTTAACTGGAGGGAAAAAATTAATACAATTCAGCCAAGATACATATTGTTGATTCTCCCAAAGGTGTTTAACCATTAACCCAGTACCTAGGTAAAGAGCATAAGAGAGTTTTTGATTTTTGACATAAACCCAAATCCCTTACCTAGTATGAATTCATTAAGTCTTAATCCAGAAGGCTTGATAGGTATTCTAGCCCACTACCACTCACAGTGATAAGTGCAACCTGATGTGTGACAACACTGAACACTGAAGATGCAGCCAGGAATAGGTGAGAGTGTTGGGGCCCTCTCATCCTCACATGCAAGAGGATCAGCCCTGGAGGAAGCACTGAGATCCTTGTTTGAAGATAAATGGGTGAGAAGCAGCAAAGGATGCTCAAAGAATCCATCTCCCAACCCCAAGTGAGAAACACCTCTTTATGAGCCAGGAAAAAGACACTCATTAGGACAAAAGGGTTTTTTTTTCTTCTACCCTTCTAGTACAAGGTTGTCATTGCTTTGTCATTGCTTTGTTGGAGCACCTTGGTAGGATGGAACTGTAGAGAGTCTCTCGTGTTGCTGTTGCTGCTGATGTGTCTTTCTGAGGAGAAAATTGAAAGCATTTCCACTTGGGCTCCTATCTGAAGTCTGTCAAATGTGCTTTTAAATCAAAACTAAAAGAGCTTGTGGACCAAACAGCAGTGAAAAGCTCTTGTCCTCCCATAGCTGGAATTATACAACAGCATAAAAATATTTCCTAGATAAATTTTATATGACATTTTACAAGAGCTATTCAAGGAAATCAAAGCATCCTCTGTCTCATAGGCTTGATCATGCAATGTCAGGACAGATGTGTTTTGCTTCACACTCAATCCCTTCTTTTCAAACTATTTCTGACCACCTAACACAACAGCAAAATGAAGACAAAGAAGTATTCTGATCATGGCTGTGGCATAATGACAATTAGAAAGAAGACTTTTTCTCTGAAATCTGATGGAGGATGAGAAAGGGAATGAAAGTTGGTGACTCATCTCCCTTTCAACAAGACTGTTTGACTTGTGATTGCACCAGCTTTTATATTTAAACAAGCTCTTCCTGAGCATGCTGAAGTTTCTGGGAGAATTGACTGGAATATTACAGAATTTGTGCTAATAGCAAGAAACCCTAAATGCAGTGTACAGAAAGGAAGCGAAGTCAGAACTTCACAGTTTTTCTCCTGCTGGTTTGCAAACAAGGTGATGGGGGGAGAGAGGGCCTTGGAAAAGTAACAGCTGTCTCCAAAAAGAAGGGTTTTGCCTGAGGCTGGGATGGATAATGCAGAACCAGACCTCTCCAGTTCCTCAGACATTTGTGAGTTCAGGAGATGTGCAGGTTCTGTTTACAGTGGATCTTTCTTTTTGCTGTTGTGCAGTGGTTGGAAGTCAAATCACTGCCAAACAGTTATTTGATACTTGTGTGGGCAGTGTGTGGAGGTGGACCTCAGGCAGTCTAATACTGTGCTTGATTACCAAATACCCTGACCCACCTTCTGTGGGTCACAAGCTGCTGCAGTGTTGTGCAGACACAGGCAGCAACGTCCTCCACCCCACTGTGGGTGAAGTCCTGCTGGGTGGACTCAAAAACCAAACCCCTGATGCTCACCCCTGTGTGGCTGAATTTTGTTACCACTTCCATAAAGGATCTGAACACAAAGATTTCTTTTCTCCCTGCAACAGGCAGGATTTAATCTTATTAAAAGTTATTTACCTCCATCTGATCTGGTCACCTTGCCTGTCTTTTAAGAGTCAGTGCAGAGAAATAGATGTTTCTTGGTGTTGATCTTCTTCTGCTTTGGGATAAACTCCTGCTGTGGTCCAGCAGCACCAGCTTCCCTCCACTGGCTCAGAATAGAACCCAAGATATTTGGCTTAGATGGAGACATCTCTATTGCAGATAAAAAAATTCCAGGGAGCTAAACCTCACCTGATTTGTAGATTCCCAGAAGCAGTCATTCCTTATTGAACCCATCAGAATTATATTTTCCTAGCTTCCCTGTCCTTGGGACCCAGCCCTTGAGGCACCATCACTCTTGAGGAAGTTTATAAACAGGGGTCAATGTTTAAAAACAAGAAACATGTTCCCAGAGATAATAATTTAGATAAAGCATGGGAGGACAACTTGTCTAGGCATTTCCATTTGTAGAGCAGAACTGGCCAAAGACCTGAAACTTCACTCTAATCTCCCTCAGGAAAGGCTGTTAAAATTGTGTTCAGCATTCAGAGACACCTGGCTTTCTCCAGGGACTGTTAAATAGATTTCCACCAGGAAATGTGCCCACAGCTTAGTGAGCTGAGAGCTTCTGAAAGAAACAACCCTGGAAGACCAAAAGGCACTGAAGCAGGAACTAAACTAACAAAATGCAACGTCTTCACTGCTGTTTTGTTCTGTTCCTCCCTTTAAAGAATGTGGGCAAGGATCAGTGGAATAATGGAATCATTCTCCCAGGATTCATCTTATTAAATTGATTCTGGAAACAGCCTTGATAGAGATATAGTTTGTACTCCTCAATCAACAAAGTCATTCATCTTGTCCTGGCAAAAGTGTCTAAGAGTGCCAAGAGCCCTCTAGACACTTAAAATTTAATTAGCTGACCTCATCCTTTGCAGTAAGTTGAGTGGTACAAGAGAAGAATTAATAAGGCCAGAACCAGGACCATATTTGTTTTCCTTTCTCTCACCAGAAGACACTTACCTTTTCTTTAGTCTCTATTACAGTCTGTTCTTTATTTCAGATGAAACTGTACTGGTTCTTTCTCTAATGGCCTACCTGTTCACTGCAGGTATAGAGCTCATGGGTTACTCCCAGAAGAAATTGCAGAGTTCAAAAGGAGGAAAACTGAAAAACTCCTTGGCAAAAGAGCCTAGATCTGAGGTAGTAGCTGTAGGACAGTCCCCATGTAGCTCTGCTGTTTAGTGTCTGCTTGTGTGTTATTTGTCTGCATTTTACTGGTTTTTCTTCCCCTTTCCTTCTATTTTTCTCCTTTTAATTTTCTTTAAGTATGTGTTATTATTCTAACATGTCTCATTCAAGAGGTGCTTGGAACAGCAGCAAAGCTGTAGCCTTGTTGGGTGATTTCCTAGTGAATTTATAACCCAGTATCCTAATAATTCCTGAACAACATAGAGCATTACTAGGTTTATCTGCAGTGTATTACCAATCCACTCTATGTTGATGTTCATGGTGCCAGGAAGAGCCCGGTACATGGTAAACACAGACATAAAACTGGAGTTCAAGCCTGGAAAAATCCACATTACCTACTGTTGCTTTTGTAATGTATATCTCCTGCCTAGTGTAATTCCATACCTCATGACAGTAACAGGATGCAGCTTTGATATTCATCCTTATGATACTGATGGGTACAAGAGATAATGGATTTATGGTTTGGGTGGAATTTGGAAGTCACATGGAATATGACAGCCTGACCTGATCAAGTAGGTGTTATCAGAGCAAGGCTGGCATAGAAGCATGCACAGCCACATTTGCACAAGTGTGATGTCACCTGAAAATGATATATCAGCTGGGATTTTTGATAATATCTCTAAAACCAGCAGTAATGCTTCTGCTTAACTCCTCTGGATTAGTGCGCATTTCATGTCCACTCCCCTAACAAAGGAGGGGTGGATGAAAGCTCAAAGTACCTAGATATAGGCAGGTTACAAACCCCTAAGACACACCATATCAGGCTGATAGATTGCTATGAAGATTAAAGTTCCATCCAATTTTCTCACAAGGATAAAACCCAGAAGATAACTGTTGGCTGTGTTCCTTCTTCCCAAACACATATTTTAAAGATTCAGGGTGTGTTACCAGGCTGCTTTATCTCTCTTAACTGATATTTAAATTTTTGTCTGAAGTTCTCCCTATCAAGGACTTAAGGGCAGAAAATCCTCATTAAAAACATAAAATAAACAAAATTATTTGAATATGGGACACAATCTGAAGAGACCTGCATAAGCACTACCATATATGAACCCCCACTGCTAAATACAAGTTCTGAGGCACAGAAGACCACCCTGCTGATTTATACCTAGGAGTACAAGCTAATCCTCCAAGGCCAGAGACAAAGAGGATCTCACACTTGGGTTAGCCCTGCTTGACAAAACCTGTACATATACTGGTGTATAAGTTCTTAATACATCTATAACCCACAGACACAGACTTCCACACTGAAGCAGGCTGATCAGCAATACATATTATGGAGAACAGAAGATCCTCATTAGGCAATTTGGCTTAGTCCATTGGAAATAGCAGAAAAATCAATAAGACATGCATACCTGGATCTTTTCAATGGCCCTAGTTCAATCCTTCTTGTGTGCAGAAAGCTTTCAATGGAGGCAATTAAGTCCTCAACAGCCACTTATTCCCACATGCCTGCTTGGTGGTTTAGTGATGTTTCCAGCTAATCTATCTTAGAGGCTTCTGATGAAAGGGACTATGTTGCCAATAACCTTGTTTTTCCTTGATGGAAATAAAGGAGCATTATACAAGGATCTCAGATGTAGTGATCTATGGTCCATTCATACAATTTATGGTCCTTTTAGTCTGGGACCCTAAAAGGCTAAGAGTCCCATAGGGCTCTTGCTGCAGTACAATAGGGATGCCCATCTTGGAGTAATTATGTATTTTGTAGTATTCATCTGGCCTGAAGTCTAGAGGAAGGTCAAGACTGCTTCTCCTGCTCAGGAGTCAATCCTTTAACCTTGAAAGGGTGGTGGTGGACTCTGCTGTCCTTGTTGTATTCTTGATTTCAAAGAGAAGTGATGGTTCTGGCTGGATCTTGATAAAACCACTCAGCAAAACATGAGTAACACCGGAGTGCACCTCCAGTTACCTGAAGATAAAGCTCTGTGCTATATCATTAGTGACCCTTATCTTTTGTCCTGTGGTAGGGTCTGTGACCTTGACTTGGAGCTTCTAACCCACTCATGCAAGTGGGATTCAGCTCAGAGCACCATGGCTGTCACAGACACTTGTGTAAGGCTGGTAGATTAAACAACAGCTGAAGACTAT
Source organism: Molothrus ater (assembly GCF_012460135.2). Taxonomy (NCBI): domain Eukaryota; kingdom Metazoa; phylum Chordata; class Aves; order Passeriformes; family Icteridae; genus Molothrus; species Molothrus ater. The sequence continues at coordinate 86,705,888 of NC_050479.2, forward strand.
GCAGGATGAACCATGGCATCAAATGCTGCTGGACAATATCCTCAGGCAGATGAATCCCATCCATAGCATCTTACAACACTTCTGAAAAGGAGAAAGGGATTTCTCTCTTTAACTTCAAAACACAGCAGAGAACTGTGTCACAGAGAGGTCAGTGACTCCTAGGATCCATTGATAGGTCTCAGTCTGTAGATGAGACTTAGACCCCATATAAGTCAGTCAGAATTCATTCTGGAGTTCTCAGGGGTGAGATTTCACCTGTGTGATTGGTAATGGCTGTATTTGTGGAGGAACCCACTGTATGTGTATCCTAGTACAATCTGTACTGGTCTGCTGACTTCTAGATGTGTAAGCATACAGGTAGTGTATCCTTCATGGAGAAAAGCACCAGCCTGGGATTACCCAAAAGTACCAAGGCTCAATATTTCAAGTTATTTTGTCTCCTTTTTCTTGTTTTTGTTTGTTTTTGTTTTGTTTTGTTTTGTTTTTTGTTCCTCAAGGATTTGCCTCTACTTGCATTCTGACCCCTCATCCTATGAACTCTGCTTAGTGACAGGAGATCCCTTGACATTCTTTCTTGTTCAGGAAATACCCAAATAATTGCAGCTTGCTGGCCAAACCATTGGCTAGCAAGGTGCAGCTGATAAGATCATATAACAAAAGGATAGCTTGGGTTGGAAGGGACCTTTCAAGGTCATTTAGTCCAATACCCCTTGCAATCAGCATCCTCATCATAAAAAATTTCTTCCTTATATCTAATCTAAATCTATCCTGTTTTAGTTTAAAAACATTACCCTTTGTATTATTTCTACAGGATACCTGCTTCATGTAGTTGGTTTTTAACCTATATTTCTACTCTAAAGTAATTGCACATTCATTGCACATGATGATGCTGTGTACAGTTTAAACCATACATTTATGTATATATACAACTATTTATTAGCTATTTCTTTCTAATCTCTATATAATAGCAATGGTGTTATCAGTAGGGATTAGTATTTAGCTTTTTTTAGTTTAAAACAGCTGGAATGATATTTTCTTCTATTATACACAGTAAATCTTATTCCATATGATGCTTTATCCATGACATGGCAGTTGTAGATTTGAGACCTTCCTAAAGCCCTGCCATTTGCTGAGCTTTTGGCCTCTTACAAGTCCTTGGTGTTTATTTTATCTCTGAGAGCTCCATTATGCTATAATGAATTTGCAACCCACCAACAGATGGTGGCCCAGAAGCTGGGCTTGACGAACCCTTCAAGTATTGCAGCAAAAGATCCACTTCAACTCCACCATTTAACATTTCTGCTTTGGCTGACACAAAATGATGCTAAATGAAAAGTCATGCCTTGGTGAGCAGGGTTGCTAACTCCTCTTTTCTTTTCTGTTTCACAGCTGGCCAGATGTACTGACCAGGAAATTGAAATCTGTCCTGAGGGACACAAAGAAGAAACTAAGAAAGCAAAGAGCTGGGAAGCATGAAGGAGAAATAAGTTTTGGAGAGGATGAAATCTGAGAAGAACATGACAAAGAACTAGTAAGATCAGGAGGGACACCGTGAAGCCAGACCAACAGAGCTCACAGTCTCCATTTAGTTCCCAGCTGGCCCAAAGCAGTTTAATTAATGAAGCTCTTAGATCTTGCAGAGGGTGAACCTGAGCAGGCAGATGAATCCTGACCATCATCTCTTGTGAAACTGGGCACCATCTCAGAGCTGTTTATGTGTGTGGGTTTGGGAGGGGTGCACTGGGGAGGAAAGTGAGGGTGATAATGATGGTAGCTCCCACTCTTCATGAGCAACTGTCACGAGGATGAACTCAAAGAATATTTTAGCTGGGTCTGCATGGAGGCACTAAAAAGTCCAGCTGCCCCTGGGCCTGAATTCAAACAAATCAATTCAAACAAATAATGCCAAATGCTAAAATGGTTCAACTGTTTTATGTTAAGTAGTTTTTTTCCTGTTGTTATTGTGGGAAGGTCTGGTTTCATGAAAATGAGTGCAATTGAGAAAAAAATGTTTTGGACAACAGCAAGGAATATTTTTACTCCCCCACAGAAATTTTGAATCAAAATGTTCTGTTCCTGTATGTCAGCTTAAGCTGAAATATTTTCTTTCAAATTGACATTTCAGCTGAAAATGCCAATTTAATGCTATTTTCAAAATGAAATAACAGTTTTGAATTGAAACAGTTTGGTATGAATCAATATTTGTTTCAAATGCCAAAATGAGATTCTGCTCAAAATGTCAAAATATGTCATATTCGCAAATCCCAATCTAAATTTCAAGAACTCATTTTTTTTGCTGTATACACACATATATACAGGATATCTAAAACATGTTAAGCTTTTCATCCCAAAGCTGGATAAAAATGGAATGCTATGATATTGCAAAACTGAGATGCAGTTCCATTAGTTGAGTAGTACTAATAAAATATGAACGTTTTTTCCTGCAAAAGTGCAGCTGAGGGAATGAAGAAAACATCATTAAAGCAGTGCAAAGCCTAAAACCCATCGCTCTTTTCCTCTCCAATGTCCAAGTGGTCTCTAAGGCACTTGTCTATAAAGTAAACCTCCCTGTGGGTAAAAGGTTTTCTGTAAAGGGTAAACATTTGGCCTGTAGGCACTTTCACCAGAGCACACTTCCTCAAAGTCAAATAACTTTGGTTTAGGGCCCTTCTTCTTCCAAGTTTTTTTACTGCTGCTCAACATCTGGCTCCTAACAACCTTCTGGGAATTGTTCTCTCTTCTGCAACGCTGAAGAGAAGAGTGAGTATGGTAACGTAATCAATATTGCCACCAGAAGGTGTTAACTGAGAACAATGAGACCTTTCTCAAGCTCAATTTGAACTCTTCTCACCAGACCAATCAAAACAGATTTCTACCATTCAGATAATAAATAAGAATCAACAAACACTTGGCAAGCTTTCATTAGATATTGAAAATATCATTATGAAACAAAGTGAGTCTGACTTCACAGAGTTAAGGAACACAGTATTTTCACAATTAATTCACTGTATCAAGTATAAAACACGCACTGTCAAAGATCTGTTTGAAGTATAAACATCTAAAAAGCAAAAACTGAAGGGAAATTCATTAATGCTCTTTAATAATGAGCTTTTACTCTGTGACGCCTGGTTTTGTAAAAGAAGCTTTTGCTTTTTTAGTGATGAGTTAATATTCCATGTGGGAGAAGTTGGCCCTTGAAGGACATCTGTCAAAAGGTTCATGCAACACTCAAGCTGTCAAACAGGGATTAGGAAAGCCTTCACTTTCTGCCCTGTGCTCACCTTCTGTTTGACAATTCATACAGAAAAAAAGTCCTATGGAAGAGACATGGAGCAGGTAGTTCTGACACAATATGCCTCCAAGTGCATTTCCAGAGAAGAATGTTAGCTGGATTGGTCTGTGCAAACATGGGTTTAAAATCAAACAACTTCCACATAATTTATGTCTTTTCCATTATTTTCCCATATGAAAAAACCCATCTATCATTGCTATCCTGTTGCAAAGCAGAGTGGGTCATATCAATCTGAATTTTCCATGAAAATGATTGAAACGATTTCAACCCACACTTCTGCACACAGTTTTGAATTCTTTCTTTAGCCTGTAGTCTTCTAAAAGAAACAGCATTCTTTGAATTCCTTTTAAAAATTAAGATAGTAAATCTGTGGGAAAGGGTAGTAGAGAAGCAAAGTTCTAGTAACTGATGACTTTAGTAATCCCAGGATAATTCATTATTCTCTTTGAAGTCAGTGGTAAGTTTTCCTCTTAATTTCAACAGGAAGAGGCCAAGGACTCATCCTTGGGTATGATTACCTCTGCTGTTAGAAATATAAAACCCACATTTCTATTTTCCTGGTATTGTTCTGTTTAGACTGATTTAGGTTCATTTATGAGATTTCTTCCCATATTGTATCTTTTTTTTATTATTATTACTTTGCTCCCAAAGCTAGTGTTAGAACGTTGTAATGAGGAAGATGTGGGCTGGAAGCAGCAAATGGAAATTTTTGTTACTCCACATCAGACTTCTCATGTGATTGTGGACAAGGCACTTGGTGGATTCTTAGGTAGGGAAGCACACATTGTAGTAACCATTATCAACAGAAACTTACTATATGATTGCTAGAAGTTTTACCACTAATGTTATAGAGTGAATTTTAATGTAATCATGCAAACCCACTGAGAGCTGGAGATGTATTTACATACAACAAACAGTATCTGAATATAGTTTGCATTTCATACAGTATTTTTAGCAATTTATAGCATATGACAATAAAGATCCTTGAAGACCTATCCCTCCACCTGAAAATCTCATCCTAGTTTGCATATTTACCTTCAGCTGACTTAGCTTACTTTTCATCTCCCTGTGAGGATAAGGCACCGATAGAGACCCCCTTTCACATATTCACTGGATTATACAGTAACTAAAAGCAGGTCTCAAGCTACACAAGCCAGTGGCAGGACAGTCAGGCAGAGAAGCTGTGAGATGCACAAAATCCAAGGAAGATATGGAGCAGCCACAGCATGGATGAGTGCCTAAACAGCTACAATGGCCCAGGTCTGGGAAAATTTCCCATGACAGGGCATGTTAATGTGAGGAGGGGTCAATACCACTCCCAACAGCATATTTCTCATTAAAAAATGTGAAGATGCTCCTCTGGGGTTTTCAAATACAGCCATGTGAATGCAGGAGTAGAGCTGAGGGTAAGTAATCCCAGGATAATTCTATGGTTCTATCCTCACACCCTCAATTAATCTGTCAAATAGATGCATGAGAGACAACACATCATCTGGCTCCTTTAAATCCACACAATGGATGTGGTCTGGCAAGGTCCTGTGCACAGGCAGACTCTTACCCACCTTCAGCTACCCACTCACACACAGTGGTCACCAGAGGGATGCATCACTAGGGGAGATGGGCTAAGGGTTACCTGCTGCTCTAGCACACATCCTTTCATTCCCCTTCAGCCAGGCCTGAAAGGCCCAGTGTGGCACTCACCACCAGCCTCATCTGTGTTAAAAATAATGGCTTGAGTCATATCATGGAATTATAGCATAGAATCATTTAGGTTGGAAAAGACCTCTAAGGTCATCAAACCCACCCATTAACCCAGCACTGCCAAATACACCATTGAACCACATCCCCAGGAGCCACTCTACATGTCTTTTAAACACCTCCAGGGATGGGGACTCTACGTCTTCCCTGTTCCAATGCTTCACAATCCTTTCAGTGAAGCAATTATTTCCTAATACACTACCTGAACCTCTCCTAGTGCACCTTGAGGCCGTTTCCTCTTGTTCTATTGCTTTTTATCTGGGAGAAAAGGCTGACCCCCAGCCAGATATAGCCTCCTTTGAAGTAGTGGCAGAGAGTGATCAGAATAAAAGAATACATGGGAGAAGGCAGAGAAACTACAGCTCATCATGCACAAACAGAAGCTGTGCGAAATGGTGGTGCTAGAGAAAGCTCTTAGGGGTAAAATCCAGCCTGATGAAGAGCTATAGGATTGCTAGGTCAGCTGTAGGATACAGAGAGTTTTATGTACAGGGAGGTTGGGTTAGCACATGGAGTTGCTAACAGACCTCCCGAAATGAAGAGAGCCATTGCACTAAGGATTACTTCCAGACCCTGAGTGATTGCAATCCTCTCCTCCAGCCTCCTGCAGCTGCAGTGTGAGCAGCAACACAAAGTGCTCCTAGGCCAGCAACTACTGAGACGAGTGAGCAAGGGGAGCTTTTCTGTATTTATCCCACACCAGGGTACTCCTCCAGCCGTTCTAAAATGACCAGAGGAGAGAGTTCTCTGAAGCAATTCAAACAGAATCCATGTTCTGTGCAGTGCAAGAAACACATAAAGCTTTTCCTTTGGTGCTCATTACTTTACAGCTGTTGGTATTAAATTTCATTCACCAACTTCTTCCTCATTTACTAGAATTTCTCACAATCTTTCCCAAGCCTGACTTCACAATATTTGCAGATGTCAGCATCCTGTGGTTCTCCTTCCTTCCCTGAGCATCTCTCAATTCTGCTGAACAGCACAGGACCCAGTGGAGGCACTATGAACAAAAGTTGTCACATGATGCATCCTGATAATGCAATTCTCTGCTTTGGTTCTTGACTCCACACCTGTCCTGATCCACATTTCCCGTTCTCTTTGTCATTACTTGGTGCAAAGTGTCTTCCTTTCCTGCACAGGACCTGTTGAGTCAAGAAAATTTTGTCAGATTCTCTTTTATTGACTGCTTTCACTGACACATTAAAATTCCTTTATTCAAAGGAATTAACCCTCCTTTTGCCATTTTCTGTTCTCAACTTGGGGTTGTCCTGAAGCCAGACTTGATAGCATAGACTTCAGACACACTTAAAAAAACAACAGATGATGAAAGTAAATACACTCATTTTCACAAATCTAGGTGTCTAAAACATGTTCATTAACATATACAGAGAAGCTCAAGCAAAACTGATCTGGAGCCAAGGACCAGTGCTGAAATATGTTATATCCACACAGGCCCAGTGCCCAGATGAAAAGTGCAAAACCATGCATGTATTCCCTGTTGGTCTTAGTTGGTCTTGAACAGAAGGCATTTCTTAAGTGCTGGAGCCTTTTTATTTTCTATTGTTGTTTAAATTTGTCAAATTGAAAACATTCTGCAGTTTTCAAGTGGAAAATCGCCTGGTTTTCAGGGTTTGTTTGCCAGACACCTCAGCTACCCATCTGCTGGGCTATTGCAGTCCCTGGTTCCAGAGCAACCCTGGAGGCAGATGTCTCAGCTCCAATCTCTACATAGAATTTCCTCCTTTATTTTCTTCTTTTCATTCAAAAGGTGGAACTGAAATAGCATTTCAAAATATTGAAATCCTGCAGGAAACCAACTGACCTTTCTCCACACTAGTCAGAAACACGAGGGCAGGAAGAGTAGGCAGCAAAAAGACTCTGCAAGGCTAAATGCCCGGCCTTGAGGTCTTTTCTCACCAGAAGAAAGGCACTGTCCAAACATCACACAATAATATCTGATGGCAGATGTGCTGCAATTAACTTCATGCTTTGATGCATTTTGTGACTCAGGGCTGTTTGCAATAAAAAAGCATAGCATTCCTTTCCACTCCTTGTTTTGAGCTGTCTGTGATATCTTGGCACTGTGTCCTGAGAACACTGTGTGGAAATAAAGCTTTTGTTTAACCCACTTGTGTGGGCTCCCTGAGGAGGTGACTGCCTGCCCAGCCAAATCTGTAACTCTCAGCTCCCCGAACACCATCAGCAAATAGAGAGCACTGGAGGGAATAACTGCAGGTTGTTATCTAAATAAGGTGCCAAAGTTTATTCATGGATTCAAAGTTTATTCAAAGTTTATTCATTTATTCATGTCATCAAGGTTTCTCTGCCTGACTGCACCTGTCAGACTGCAACACAGCCAGAACAAAAGGCAAATATAACCTGATACTCATGATGGGTCCGAGACTCTGGTCCAATCTGCAGGGTGACCCAGGGAGCTCCATTCCTCAAGCTACGGAGGAATCAGCCTGAAAACCTTCTCCTCCCTATCCCTGTACTTTTGTCCCTGTGTTTCATACTGGGATGGGTACAGACTGTCCAACAGTGGCGTGTGTGGAGAGGAACCAGCCAGCAGAAGGTGGGCAGGTGGAAAGGAGCTGAGTGAAGAATCTCCCCAGACAGGGAGTCCTCCAACTCTGGTGGGACAACAGTTTTCATATCCTACAAGATCTCCACCAAATCGTTCCCCATATCTGGGATAATGGGAGGCCTAAACATTGAGAAGAACCAGCTTTGCATTTTCCATCTAGATTTCAGTTAAACATTTGGCACTATTTCCCAGAGCATTCCCCTGGAGAAACTCTGCTCATAGCTTGGACTGGTACACTCTTCTCTGTGTGGAAAACTGGCTCAGTGACTGAGCCCAGAGTGTGGTGGTGACTGGAGTTAAATCCAGTTGGTCACAGGTGGTGCTTCCCAAGGCTCAGTATTGCAGCCAGTCCTGCTTAATATCTGTATGAATGTTCAGGACAAGGGGATGGAGGGCACCCTCAGTAAATTCACAGATGACACCAAGTTGGGTGGGAGTGTGGATCTGCTCTAGGGCAGGAGGGATCTGGACAGACTGAATCAATGAGCTGAGGCCAGTTGTTTGAGGTTCAACTAGGCCAAGTGCCAGGTCCTGAATTCTCATTGCAGCAACCCCAGGCAGTGCTAAAGGATGGGGGAAGAGTGGCTGGAAAACTGCTCAGCAAAAAGGGGATCTGGAGGGGCTGTGGCCACATCCCTGGGAAGCCTGTGACTATGGGCATCATACCCATGTAGCCTATTGCTACAGGGACCCAGAAACACAGTGTGCCCATCCCTGCACATGGCTTCAAAATAAATTCCATGCCATATGTGTAATCAGGATAATAATCTACAGAAGGGCTTCCAGAGCTCAATGGCTCAGAGGGCTGAAGGCTGTTCTCCCTTCCCCTGAGGGGAAATCTGTGGTTTCACTTGCAGGCACTGAGTGCTGAATTAAGGCATTGATGGGAAGTTCTTCTGTTTTACTTCCCTCTGGACATAGACAAAGCCCATCAATGTGAACATCACCTTTGCTGCCCTTCCCACTGCAACTGGCCATCCAAAGAGACAATGCTGAAACACTGTGTTCAGCCTGACTGAACACAGTGTGAGTCTTGAAAGCTGCAGTGCTGAATGTGTTTATCCTCACTATCTTGTGTATCTTGTGCCCAGGTGCTGGAGTTTTCCAGGGGTTGTGAAGGGCTGCATGGCAAATCCTTCCGCTCTTAGCAGCTAAAAGGGGAAATGAGTGGAAATGTGATGTTGAATCCTTGCTAAACAAACTTCACCAAGGGTGAAGGAGTAGTGAGATTAGCTCAGCTGGTTAGTGCATGGTGCTAAAAATGCCAGGGCTGTGGATTTAATCCCTGAGTCATACTCAAGGACTTTGTGGATCCTTTCCAACTCTGAATATTTCGTGATTCTGTGAGTATATGTCTTCCAAGTTTTCACCAGTCTCTCTGTGGCCTCCTGCTATGTCAGATTGTCATTGTGTAGGGAAAGGAACATCCATGCTGCAGCAGTTATCTTTTTTGCTGTCCCTTATTTGCTATAAGAAGTGGTCCTGGAAAAACCTTTTGCTCTTGATTTTTGTACAGCTCACCCAATTTCTGCAGAGGTTATTTATAGAGAGGAAAAGACCTTCCTGGTCTCTCAAGCTGGAGCAAATATTTCACTATAACTCCTATTCTTGTCATTCTGAAATACTTTAACTAAACTAAATCTTAACACAATCACAAGAAAATCTTCAGCATTAAAAAGACCAACCACAGCCAATGAGTACAGTTAAATATTGCTCACATCTGTAACATTCAAATTCAAGGTTCGATTCAGATGTAAGCATTTTATGCTGTATATGTCAATGCATTTGTGCCTACATGCATATATACGTGTACATATGTGTTCATATAAATGTATTTGAATGCTTTCAACTAAGCAGCATCCATTCACCACCAGAGGGCAGGCACAGAATATGAAAATTAATTGTCCTGTGCTTCCCTGCACATGTCAATGGACAAATTGCCCAGTGGGCAGAAGGATATCACCTCTGTTTTCTTTGACAATATCCAATGACTCTCTTATCATGGAATCATAGAATAGTTTGGGCTGGAAGGGATCATTCAAGATCATCAAATCCACTCCTCCTGCAATGAGCAGGGACACATTCAACTGCATCTGGTGGCTCAGAGCCCTGTCCAGCCTGGCCTTGAATGTTTCCTGGGGTGGGGCATCCATCACCTCTCTGTGATAGTGTTTCACCACCCTCACTGTAAAAAGCCTCTCCCACTATCTAAACTAACCACTTTTAGTTTAAAACCATTACCCCTTTTTCTACCACAACAGGTCCTGGTAATTTTTTTTGTGCTGAATCTCAACCCTTTCAACTACCTCATATTTCAGAGTGTGATGGCTCATTTTTGTTTTGTTTGTTTGCCTGAGATCTACATCTAGCAATGTTGATATGAACCAGTGTGTCCACTCTCACACAGAGTCCTGAGTCCTAGGAGCTTTTGGAAAGGTGCAATGAGCAAAGAAGAGCTTCTCTTTTCACTCATGCTATGGAGAGGATAATTTACGTAAGTCTTGATGCCAGAAAGCTTAGCCTTAAAAGCATGTACCTTTAACCAGGAGATGCTTATGATACGGCACCGGCAGACCTTTGATATTATGGGTCATGAGATCCATAAGGATCATTGTCTAAAACCCAGTGCCTTTGACCTGAGGAGGAAAAGGGGCGGACGATCTTATCCAGAAGCATCATCTCAGTTTCATAACAAAGATCTTTACAATTGTGTACAAGCAGATGAAAATTTCTGGCGAAACAGAGCCCCCTCAGTGCAGGAATCCTGCCCAGGGCTTTCTCCATGGGCTGGTGGATGTCCGACCCTCAAAACAACAACAGAATGGCAGAATCACTTATAATCTTTGTAGCACATCCTATAATACCATCCCCAAGTGGCTTCACTCAAGGAAACCTGGAAAGTATTTCAAGGGATTACTATGTCCAGCCTGGGCTGGGAAGTTGTGACTTACACCAGCAGGATGTATACTCACAACCATCAGAATAACCCAATTTTCTGTTTCCTGATGACAAGAGGGATTCATTTCCCTTAATTCTGAATCTATGTCTGCAGTAGTCACGCACCAGTCCCTTCATCTTCACAAGAGAAAGTCAGAGCTTGTGGAGGTGACTCATCTGCTGGACAATTAGATGAATCATGAGCAAAACAAGCTTTCATTTCCCTCCCTGAGTTGCGGGGGATCTCAAGATCAGTGGCTCATTTGATAGGTCCCAACCTTGCCGCTGTTCATCTTTTTCACCTGTGACATCATTCTGGAGCTAAGAATTTTTATAAGAAGAAGGTGACCAGGAATTTGCTCAGCTCTTCAATGCAATCACTGCTTCCACCTGGGCTTGGCAGGGGGCAGGTTATACATGTTTGGGCATAATTGTGCTTCTGTGTTGCCCATATTTCACCATCCACTACACTAAACTTTCTGGAAATGTAGCCCATGCACTGGATCAAAAGTTTTATCTGAGGTGCAGCCCTGTTCTGAAATCTGGAAGGAGATGCTCAGAAGCAAATTATCCTAACAGTGTTTTGAAAGATCAAACAAATAGATGAGCAGGATTTTTTTCCTTCAGATTGTTGCCTTATGTCTGCTTTCTGTCTCCAGTGAAATGACTTCAATATCCCGCCGTGTCTCCTTGCTTCATCATTTGGTTCAAAGGGGTTGTTAAATGGTCCAGGTACCTTTCTCCTCCAGCAGTAGGTTCCACCTAAAACACTTCACACAGGAACTCTCATGATGTATGGCTGTAGCTCAGCAAGAACCCTGAAGGAGTTAAGTAAGGGTTTCAATATTTTTTCTTCCTTAAAAAAAAAAAAAAAAAAGAAAGTCCATACATGATTGGGGGTGGGAGATAGATTATTCAAGAAAAGCCAACACACTGAGCAGTAAGCAAAGACATTTGGAAATAACCCAGAATCCCACTGTGGGCTATAAAAAAACTCCATGATTTCAGTAAGTCATGACGTAGTGATGGATCAGAGGGCTGTGGGAAGGATCAAAGGGTGTAAGGAACATGACAAAAATAGAGCATTTCTAACTCATTTCTTCTCTCTCTATGATTCCAACCTTCTTTTTTCTGGCATTTGCCTAAAAAACAGTCTAGAAGGGGCAAAGCACAGTGTAGATCATACTCTCCACTAACTGTTGTGAATGCTTCTCTGCAAGAGCTGAAAATTACCTGTATCATGATCCGCTCCAAGGCATTATAGATATAATGCCAGTAATCCATTCACTATAGCTTCAGTGCAGTAAAACACCACCTATCCAAAGAAAACACAGTAAAGAGGTGGAAAGAAGGGACAACAAAAAGGGAAAACTCATTATTTAAATGGTGGTTGATAAATATGAGTCGTTTTTGTAAGGTCTGATTCAATAGTAGGGAGTGAAAATGCTGGGGAGAGAGACCAACTTTCTTCATTCCACCAACCAAAAGAAAACAAGAGGAAGGAGGAAGAATGGATGCTATTACACACTTTAAATTAAGCAGGAGAGTTAGAGAGAAACATGATCTTTAGCCCCATTTGCACAGAAGACAGAGCAAACTGTTCTTCAGCTTGTTCCACACCACTTGATTCATTGATCCTCCTGCTGTTGCAGTGGTAGAGCAGAGATGCAGGAAATATTTGCAAGGTAAACCACATCAATCTCCTTTGGTTTGCATTTCAAGATAAATCAGATTTGTCACATGCAGCACAGTTTCCTGAACCTGTTGATAAAGATTTGGGATGTTTCAAGCACAGGCCAGAAGATGTGTAGAAGTTAGCAGAGGACAGGAAACACCCAGGGACAGTTCAAAAATCAGGGAGGATGCTTGCTCCCTTCAACCATTGGAGCAGGGCAGGTGCAAGGCAGAAAGTCTCTGCCATTATTTCTGTCTTCTTGAGATGTTCACCTATTGACTTTGCTTGCAAGCCATAGCTCAAAGTCTCACTGAAGGATGGTGTATGTCTGAGGATCACAGGGTTTGGAAAATAAAGCCAGAGTAGCCTGGAGATTTTTTTGGCCCCCCATAATACAAACACAAATTCCATTTGCACAATTTCAAACCACCTCCCCACACCCCCCTGCCCCCTCCCCAATTATGACACTCTCTGCAGCTCCTGTCATATCATTTTACTTGTTTGGAGGTTTTTCCCACATGGTTTCCCTCCCTTTTTTCTCTTACTGCCTCACTGCCATGAGCCCCAGCAGCCCCCCTCATCAGACATTGTTTTCTCCCTGAGTTATTTGTGTTGTCTTTTCTCAGAAGACTCTGCAGAAGACCCTTATCACCAAAGTCACCCCATCTATATCTGTGGTGATACCTGTGGTGATGCTGGGAGTCTCCACCATATCTGCCACTCCAAGTGATGTACAACATCACCCGAGGGTTCCATAAATGTCTTTCTGCACCATTATGTGTGTTTTGCTTTCTTTCTCAATTTTCTGGCATTGTCTGTCTGCGCTTCAAGCAGTGTTTGAGGGCCCTGGCACCCAAGAGGAATCAGATGAGCCAGGACTTTGTCCATCCTTCAAATCACTGCATCACAACATGGTTGCAGCTAACTCCTTTGCAGCTGGCCACATCTGATTTGGTAAATGTGGAGCATCCTGTGGGAACTGGACATGCATTTTTACCCTGCCATCTGGACCTGAGGAAGGTTAGGGTTGGCACCAAAGGGGTTTGACACAAACCTAGTCTGGGAAAATGCCAAGAGCAACATCTTCTTTGAGTTCAGGTAAAATTACAGCTCCTGAGATCTGCAGGCACTGTGTGATGAGGGCTGAGATGGGACAGGAACCACAGCTGTCCTGGTGACCAGGACAACTCTGTTTGTCTCACCACCTGTGTTGGCACTGGTGTGTGAAGCATCATCCCAGCAACAAGCTTCCCTCAACAACAGCAGCAGAAACAGAAAGAGTGGTTGGAGCAAAGCTCTTGGAACCCTTGCTCCTCATGTATTTTTTTAAAAAGAAGAGGCCATAATCAGGCCCAGAGGAAATGGAGCATAAATATGAAACTTTGTTCAGGCTGGGAAAATAGAATTTATAATTAAAGATGGACATCTTGTTGACAAGATATGATTTATTTTAACTGTGAGGTGAGCACATGGTCAACTTCTAATCTTTTGCAAGTTATTAAAACCAGCCAGTTCTCTTCCTGCCTGTTTTGTTGTGTTTTTGGTGGTTTTATTTAGTATAATTTCTAAAAAAGCAACTGAGCTAATGTCAGCTCAAGATAAAGATGCTTATACTGGCCGAGATGTCTTGGAGGATCTCAGTAGCTGGGAACTTTTCTTTCTGTTCATACATTCCTACTTGTCTCCATGGCAGCCCCACCAACCCAGCCTGTTACCCTCTCCCATGGAAGAGTGGGAATTCTGCGACAGTTAGAAAGGAAGGAGAGGACCCAGGGTTGACTTTGTGTGGCTTTTTTTTCCCAAGTGGGATTTGCTGGTTGCCACATCCTGCTGCCTCAGTATGGAGGCGTGTAGGATTTGTGCATGGCAGATACCAGCAGGCATTCTCGCAGGACTGGTGCTTGTAAGCAGTTTTTCTGGCAAGATCCTACAAGTTTTGAGGGTGTGGTGTCCCTCCTCTTATCCTCAGGGTTTTTTCATGGTGTATGCATGGGTGCATGGATGCTGTCAGATAAGCCAATTTCCCTGTGTCAATACGACTGAGGGTTAGCTAGCCCAAGGGCACCCTCTCCCACAAAACCAGCTTGTTCCCTCCAATCTGGGTGTAGTTCTGTGGTTTCCTTCAGGGCCTGCATCAGGTTTGGTTGCTTCTGTTCCACATGGTCTTCCCACACTACTCCACAGCAGATTTGGACACTGTCCCCACAATATTCAAGGTATTCTCAAAGAAAGCTAGCAGTGAAACAAATTCAGGGCTATAGGGGAACTATCTAGAGTCAGGTATCTGAGTGCTACACACTGGGAAATAGTCAACTTGCTCTAGAGAAGGGACAGGTTTCTATGCATCCAGCCAGGGATCACTCTCTGGGAGAGATACCTTTACTGGGAGAGCTAAAACTGGAGAAGCATCAGCACTTAGGTGTCACTGGGTGTCAGCCATTGGTTGACCCGAGTTTCTGCAGCCCCCTTACCAGAGATAGACATCTAGCAACAGCAGCATCTGTGTGAATAATTTCTTCTGCTTCCATGTAAGTCTGAAACTCATTGTCAGGAGATTTCCTATCCTTTCTGTGTCAGGCCATTTTCCTTTATCTAGCCATGCACCACCTGGATAATGCAACTGGCCCCACATCTCTGAGCAGCACAAATGCAGCCATTTTCCAGGCTTGGCTGCTGTGACATCAAGTTGGTCATCAGGCTGCCCTGGTGTGATTACAGGAGGGGTGACAATATCTCTGTGGTGATATCCCTCTGTCAGTCCCAGCAAAATAAGACAGCATGAAGGGGAGGTGCAACTTGGGTGAGAGACGGACATCAACACATCAGTGCTGAGCTGATGCAGAACCAAATAGCACCACCGTAGTCATGAGGCATGGTTCCACCAGATACACCAATAGTGGACTCCTACTTGAGGCCCAGCACAGGGTCATTGGGCCTTTCAGACTACATGCTCACTCATTGATACTGTATTTTGTATTTTTTGGACCACCTCTGTTCCATATAAGTGCTATTCTGAGGTCCTCAATAGGGTTTTGGAGCTGCTGTACACAAGCAAACTCCTCCAGATCTGCTTCTGTTGCCAAAATAATTCAATGAGAAATAGTTCTCCCAGTAATTGTTAAACCATTTGGCCATTAAAAAATATGGAAAATAAAGAGAAGCACAGAGGACACACACATTTTAAACAGTTACAGAGGTATGTATTCACACGCTTGTGGGAGCCTGGGAAAACCTAATACTGCAAAGGAATGAATTCACGGACTGGTCTATGGGGAGTATTTTTTTTTCCCTGTGACTTCAAACTTCTCTCAGAGCTCACAGAGTTTTAGTCAGCTGGCATGCAAGAGAGGTACGACTTCCCTAAGTAAACTCTTCCTCGACTTGCCCTGGAAAAGCTGCTGGGAGAGTCTGTGAGACAGAAGGCTGCAAGCAGAGGTGAATCCCGCTCCTCCTCCTCCTCCTCCTCCAGCCACAGAGCAGGTATGTGGAGATGCATGCAACCCTGGGAGCGTGCTGGAAAGTTGAGCTTTTGACTGCAGGAGAGATGGGGGCTCTGGCGACTTAGAGCTGCAGCCTTTTGAAAGTAACATGGACAAGGAAGGTACTGTATAAATGAAAATATACATATACAGCTATACATGTTCATTATCATACATGATATTATTAAGAACATGTATCACTATTGTTTACTTCTTTCTCATAATAGACACATTACTTTTAAATTGATTCTCCTTGTTACATTCTTATTGCAGTAACACGTGCAAAATGCACTCATTGCAACATTTAACAAACCACATCATTCACATCTCTAGACATTTTCATCTTGAATCTCCCAGTACGGTGCAGATCTGAAGTGACCTTGTCAGGAGCTGGTGTGCCAAAGAGAATGAACACTAACATGTGGCAGAGGTGCCAGTATATGTTTAGCAGAATCCACAAAGCTGTTTGGCATGTGCTGTTAAAGGACATGGGTTTTATCTGATTTAATAAATAGATCCAGGAATTGATGCTGTCCAGTAGAACGGAGTCAGAACCCCCTATTTTTTTGGTTCACCTAAATTCCTTGTCCATAATGGCAGATGTCAGTGCAAAGAGGGGAAAACACACAATGCTGAAGGCAAAACTCTCCTCCAGGCAGGAAGTGACTCAGTTCAGATATTCTTCATGCATCCAGGCAGGAAGATTTGCAGTGATCCCTGGGAGGCTTGCTTTGGTCACTGGTGCTTGTGGGAGCTCTCTGGCAGGGTGGCCCAGGCAGGGTTGTGCCTTGGCTGGTGAACCCAGCCCTCAGTTTGGTCCTGAGACACCCACTGTGGGGCTGGCCAAACTCCCTCAGAGGTTTGTACTGCTCTAAAACTATCATGCAGACTTTGCACCCCTGCCCTGGTACCAGGGCACATCTAAACAGAAAAAGACAACACAGGCAATGTGCTGGTATCCCACAGGTTTGTACAAGTGCATTGCTTCTGAAATAAAAGAGAGCTTCACATCCAAGGAAAAGAAAAAAAAATCCATCCCACTGCCCTTTCTGGAAGGCATTTACATTATTTCCCATTCAAGCATTAAATTGAATTTATCCTTTCCCCCAAGGGTGCATTTGGTCATCCCACTGCTGTGCCACAGAGACACAACTGAGCTGTTGGGAAACCAAACATATGTGTTGTCCCTACTGTGAAGCTTCCATCCCATATACCCTTTTCCTGTGCATCCCATTCTGCATGGATGTGGAGTTTTGGGTTTACAACTAGCTCAGTGCCTCTGATTCACTCCATCCCCTAGGAATCTGCAAGCTGACAGCTGTGGGACAGGCACGGATGACTTCAGAGACAAGCACGTGTCTGCAAAGCCTGCAGAGGGGATCTTTTTTGTGGAATTTACTGAGTGTTTCATGTGTCAATACGAGAGGAGCGTAATTACCAGCTGAGAAACTGCAGGAAGTAAGCCAAGACTGAATGGACGAAATGGAAAATAAAGAGAAGCGCAGAGGACACACACATTTTAAAACAATTACGGAGGTATGTATTCACACGCTTGTGGGAGCCTGGGAATACATAAGGGATCGTGACTGCAAAGGAATGAATTCACGGACTGGTCTATGGGGAGTATTTTTTTTCCCTGTGACTTCAAACTTCTCTCAGAGCTCACAGAGTTTTAGTCAGCTGGCATGCAAGAGAGGTACGACTTCCCTAAGTAAACTCTTCCTCGACTTGCCCTGGAAAAGCTGCTGGGAGAGTCTGTGAGACAGAAGGCTGCAAGCAGAGGTGAATCCCGCTCCTCCTCCTCCTCCTCCTCCAGCCACTGAGCAGGTATGTGGAGATGCATGCAACCCTGGGAGCGTGCTGGAAAGTTGAGCTTTTGACTGCAGGAGAGATGGGGGCTCTGGCGACTTAGAGCTGCAGCCTTTTGAAAGTAACATGGACAAGGAAGGTACTGTATAAATGAAATATACTGTGTTTATGGATAGGCTGAGGAACTGGCTAAACACACTGTGTAGATGGCTCTATCCACACAGCTGTATATTTAACCCATCAGGGACTTGCACTGCAGAGAGTCAGCCCCCTTATGTTAAGGAGGCACTGATTAGTTTACAAAAATGCAGTTGTCATAAGCCAGGTTTGTTATCATTCTCTGTGTAACAGTAGTGAAAGATGGGGACATGTCTGGGTATTTTTTCTTTCTTTACAGGACTTTAGTCTGTTTGTGGAATTGCTGCATTATAGTGCTCTGGAGCAGGAGTGCTGCAGAGATCAGCCTTGTACACTGATTAAATGCCACTCGCCCAGCTCCCCGACACGGAATCTTAGCACAGCCTTGGGCAAATCTCACAGCCCCGGGTAAAATGGGCAAGAGGCTGTTTGGCTCCTCTGCTCTCCTTACTAGCAGCACTGTCATTGAGCTCTCCCTGTTGGAGCACGAGGTGTGAGATGGCAGCATTACTGTGCTACTCTTTTAAGATCCTGACAGCTTGAATGTCACCTTGGGTGAACAATGACTTACTGAGAGGGTTTTGCTGCATCTGGGTTGTTACCACAGGAATTAATACTTGGACATTATTTGGAACTGAGAAAGTTTTAGAAAATCCTTATTTATATAAAAGTCACATACACATTTATAAAGACAAACCCTGGTGTATTTTGATAAAAGCATTTTTGATGAAAATGCAGATATGTTTCCTTAAATAAAATCAGAAGTTAGGTTTTCCACAACAGAAGAAATTTGTGGTTTTTTTTTAAACTAAGATGCAATAATTTCAACTTTAAAATCAATTTATTACTCTAAAATGCTAAAATCCTTTAATTTTCAGTAAAAGAAATTCAAAACAAGTAATTTCTTTATAAAACAGATATTTCCATTTCAGTGATTGTATCAGTACATTACCTTTTACTAATATAATGATGGGTGGATTCAAGGGGGGGGTATCAGTATCATGCAATCAGAGCTACCAGAAGTAACTACCTTCACCTCATTTTTCCTCCTGTTGGATCACATAAATTGAATAGGTCTTTTCCCAGATACTGATTCCACTGTCAATGAAAAAAAATTGCTGAATTAAAAACTTGTTTTTTTTATCTTTTTGCTGTACTAAAATAATACAAGAAATTACTCTGTTTTAGATCTTGAACTTGAGTTTTCCCGGGAACTGTGTTTCCAGGGAGATAGTTTTCAGGGTCAGATAGTTTAATCTGCAAATCACTTTCTGCTGATAAAACTGTTTTCATTTTCCCATCTCCTACTGTCCCTTCGCTCAGCCCCTTGCTCAGCTCAAGTCTCCAGCTTGGTGAATTTCATGCAATTGTTTTATTTTTTTTCTTTCCTGTAGAGAGGAGTAGAAAAAAAAAGGTGAATAAAATAGCAAATCTGGCTAAACCTCATGTATCTAATTAATTGAAGGTGTTAATTTCTGGTGGGGAAGTTCTTTTGGCTAAACACCTGATACAGGTACAGTAGAGAGAGGACAGAGTGAGAAATGAGGAAGGCAACACCTTCAAAAGACAGGAAAAAAGCCATGCTGGGGTTAGAGGAGATGCAGGAGTCCTTATTTTGGTATGCAGACTTGGGTTGGCTGTGGTTTTAATGAAGCAAAGTACTGAGCAGCAGAATCAGTGCATGCCCTTCCCTCCTGGTCTGGCATTTGTTTCTGTCCAGGCTCTTCTTCACAGTTCACCTGGCACAACTGTTTGGTCACTTGGTAAAACAGCTTGAGGAACTGAGCTGGGTTTTTAAAAAGCTCAACCAACAAAATCTCTGCTATTTTTATCCCTGCAAATCCAAACTTCCCAAAGTGCTCTGAACATCCATTGGAGAAAATGCAAAGCTGCAGTCATCCTGGTCACTGGCTGCTCTTCAGTACAGGCATGATATTAGTCCATCTTTAAATTAAATCAAAATCTCCTATTTTTAAAAATATATCTTTTTTTCTCATGGAGGCCTCAAATGTTTGAGGTTTGTCTTGCAAAAGTGTCTGTGCATTGCAAGTGCTACTGGACACTGCTGACAGGGCAGACTCTAAATACAGAGCATCTGAAAGGAATTTAAACCTCTGGACACCACAGAATCCCCAGCTTCAGTGTAAGTTCCCTGCTCACCCCAAGGGGGTTGCAGATAGAGAGCTTGAGCCCAGAAAGCATGCCAAAATCAGCACTGCAGCCAGCTCTGGACAAGAGAAGCTCAAGACACGACGTGCTTGAGGGAAGGTGGCCAAAACGAGTCTGACACCAGCCCAGTCAAGGGGAACCTGTCTGGGGTTGTGATCTCACTGTTGGACTGTTCTCTTGAGAGCTTAACATGGATTTTTATATCCATTGCACCTAATCATGCCCTCCCCCGTTGTCTTTGCATGGCATTTTCATGGCTAGACCAGCAACCTGGTCTGCAGGAAGGTGTCCCTAACCACGGCAGAGGGGTTGGATCCAGAGGATCTTTAAGGGCCCTTCCAACCCAAACCATTCTGTCATTCTATGATTCTGTGATTTATGCCTCTCATTTTAGGGTGCATTGCAAAGCAAATGAGATGCTAAGAGCCCAGATCATTGGCATATTATTTCAACCATGGGAAAATTGCATTGGAACAGTTCAGGCTTGTGGCTCTGGGAGAAAGCAGTGGGAAAACCTGTGTAAAGGTGGGGTTTCCAGCAGTAATACTTAGCAGAAGGAAGGGAGGAAACCAGCAATTAGACAGGTGCTTCTGCCCTAGAGGGCAGCACAAAGCAATAAATACAAACCTGAACTCACAAACCATCTGAAATCATCTCTGCATGACAGAAGAATGCCTGTCATGATGGTGTCCTGTTGTGGCTAATATCCTCAGCTTAATTGGTTGGATCTAAACAGAAACCATTTCCATTTGAGAGCTCTTTCTACATGATGCCAGACACACTGCCCAGCATGAGAATCTGGATTTTATTGGGTGGCCTGGATATCATCTAGGCAGCATCTGGAACCACGCAAACCCATTAAAAGCCTTGCATCTTCCTTTTGCCACCAGGCTCAAAGGAATGCAGAGCTACACAGGTAGGTCACAAGTGTAGTAGGCTCAGAGTGGGTTAATTTATTGCACTGCTTGTGACCATCTCTTTATTAGATGATGATCTGCCAGCTTTCACATGTGTTGACCTCTGTGCTCCGTTTGAAATCTAACCATAATTACTTTTGCCTTCAGAACCATGAAACTGAACATCATCTTCTTGCTGGCAGTGGTGAACACAGGAACCTTTAACTATCATCCCATAGAGGGGACACCCTGTGAAATGGTAAGGAGGGATTCCTCCTCAGGCCCTTTGGGATCTGCAGTGAGGCTGGGATGCACCCATTGCAGGCACTGTGCAAACAGCCATGGTCTCTGAAAAGGGAAATCCTTCAGCACCAGACTTTCTGTGGTGGCAGAGGTGGGATTTCCAGGGTTAGGGGATGGGTAGAAGGCACTTCTCAGGCTATGTCATTTTTGTAGTGACAAAATGACATTTTGTAGTGACAGCACATAAGAAGGGTGGAGGAGGAGTGAGGTGGGAAGAAGCATCATTATGTTTGGGTTTTTTCTAAAGGGGAGCTGGTTAAAGAAATTTGACCTGATTTCCCTACGACCATAGAGAGGTTCTGGGACTGAGACAGAGAAAAGACTTAGATCTAAAATCAACACCTTTCTATCAGGCCTAAGGTCTTTGTGCTTTAAATAAAGAATCTTCTGTGAAATACCTCTATACCAGGCCTTTTGTAATAGCAGGGAGACTGACCTCCTCTGCCCTGACACAGCGTTGCTGCCAGGGAAGTTGCACCTGACTTCTGCTGGAGGAAAAATAAGTGACAAAGCCTCTTGCTTCAGTACAAAATTTTCTCCTTGGATTTTTGCAAGCAGCTGGTACAATATTATAAATGTTATTCAGACCTGAACTTTCTACCTTTCCTAACAAAGTATTTCTGACTGTAACAGGCTTTTAAAAATACCTTCTTTTTTCCCTGAATATTGAAGCTACTGAGCACAAAACTTCAAGAATTTCCAAAGTAGGAAAAAAAAACCCCTATTTACTAGCTGTACACAACTCCCTTATGGGACTCATTGCATTCCTGCCCACCTGCTGTGTTGCTGCACTTCTGAATTCCAAAGAAATTAAAACCTAGGTTATATAGAACAATCTTGGGAATCTGCTTGACTGAGTAGCTCAGTTCATTGGCTGGAGAGGGAAGTCTGATGAAGCTTGGGTCCCATGTATCACAGTAAAGTGAAGGCTGGGCAAGACACAAAATAACCCTAGCAGATTTGTCCCATTCCAGTTTTTGGAAGGGTCACAGACCTGGCTGACTGCTGTGAAGTAAACGTGTGCTTGTTTCCAGCACTCCACCATAAACTGGTTTCATCAAGCCAACAACCCAAGGCTCTAATCAGTTAACTTAGATAAATTTAGCTCTGAGAGAAAGCTGCAGTCAAAGGCTGGGATGCTCATCTCGAACGAACAGCTCAGTATTGCAGATGTCAATGCTGATCATCTTCCTTTGCTGGATGTTTGCTCCAACAAAAGATGCACATAAATCCAAACACCATTTAAAGAAAGAAGGAGCTATTGGATTAACTTCTGGGTTCATTGAAGTCCCGAATTACTATTTTTCATCACAGCCTCACTGTTTCACAAGGCACTTTCCCTGTGGCGATGCCTTTAGAACAGCAAGAGCTCAGAATTTAATACTTTCATCCCAAGTCTCCTGGAAAAGGCATGAGTCAGAAACTTGTGCCTGTCTCTGACTCACCACTAGTACTCCTGTCATTGAAGAAGAGCCCTAGAAGAGGTTTTAGGAAGTCAGCAATCCCTACCAGACCCTTGACACAAGTGTGAGCTGCACTGATTACACAAGTTATGGCATATCTACTGGTTTGCAAAATGAGGCACAGCTTAAATGCCAGGAGGTTCTTCCCAACTTATGCTGCCTTCCAAGGTCAGGCAAGGCTTCAAGCAGGTCATGTTTTACCTCCCAAAGTAAGATGTTTCTGCTAATTCATGCTTGCTGGCAAAGGATAACCATTGAAATAATTTACAGAAGGGAAGGGATTTTAGGAAATTCTGTCTTACCTTGGACTGAGTGGTGCAAGAACATGTGCATGACCAGATATCACAGGTCAGCTGATGTGGGGTACCTGGACAAACTGCTGAGGTTTGATCTGAGACTCCACCTGGGCAGCTCTTCTGGGAATGGCCATGGACACCACACAAGTGCAGGTCAGCGCCAAGTGCCTGCAGCCCAAATTCTTTGGTTCAGATGTTCATGAGTTGACAAAGGAGAACACGAGTGAAGGCTTGGATCCAGCTGCTTTTTTTGTAGGGCCCTTAGGAACGTGGATGACAGCTTCCTCCTAGTGCTGAGCAGTGAAGAACTGAAACAGGAATCCAAATGATGCTTAGCTTTAGAAATACTGGATCATTTTTTTGCCCAGCACAGAAGTGGGACCAGATACTGAAGGGACCAAATGCTCCTCGCCCTGCAGTACTTCTTGACAATGGACTTGAAATAAACTGATGGAAACATTGGAAAAAAGATGAAGTCAGAACCCATTGAGCTAAGAGGTGGGAGGAGGGGAGATACACCAAAGAGATGCTCCATCCCACTGAGGTGTGCTTTATCTTTTCTTCCTGATGAGGATTAAATTCATGCGGTTTGAGCCTCAGGGGAGTAAAGGAGGTGCAGAAGATAAGAAATATGGTGAGGATCAAAATAGCTAAAAGAGTGATAGTTTTAAAAGAAATATGAGAGGGGAACTATTATAGGAGCAAAGGGCAGGCAGTGGGAAGTATAGATTTTATCTGTCCCTTTTACACCTGGGACCGTTCCATGGATGCAGATTAAAGGCCAAATCCTGCAAGATACATGGTGATCTGGGACTGACCTCTCAAGCATTGACTTCAGTGAACACCGGCTGGCTGGCATTGACGGGAGTTGGATCAGAACTTTGCTAAGATACTTTATCCCAGAAGGAGTGAAGGGGGCTCTACACTTGTTCAGATTTGGCTCAAAATGTCTGGAGAAACCTGGCATCTGCCTTAGACTGCAAAGTACCTCCTGCTTTTTCACTCTGTATTTCTTTATCCTTCTGGCTTCTGCTTCTTCCACAAACAAAATAAAAAAAGCTTCGCTCTCATGCCTTGGAGCTAAGCCCAAATCCAGGCATATTTTAGTTCAAAATGAGCAATTCTACAATGGCTTTGCAGGAAAAAAATAATGTCAATTTAAGGCCAGATAATTTCCTTTTTTTCTCCCTACTTTTTTAGCTGGGGGAGATTTAAGTGAATTGGAGGGGGGTAAAAAGGGTTTCAGGTTTTTGTAGTCAATTTACTTGGGATCTTTGGGAAGATGTATTATAGGAAGAACTGTGGAGCAGTCTGACTATATCTAGAGTTCAGATGAGCACTTGTACTTCTCTGACACATTTTTGTGTTGCCTCCAAAATTTAGATTATGCAAAAGAGATTCACAAAAGACTGACTAGTGCCACACTTCTCCAAAAGCAGACGTACCACTTCATTCACCTCAAAGTTCACATGAAACAGATGGGTTTTAATTGTTTTTACTTTTAATCTTTCTTTAATATCTGAAAAGCTTTGTGTGATGTAATCTGGATCCTGCTTCTCCACAAAAATTAAGATTCAACACATTTTTTCTTTATTTCTTTCCTTTCTGTTCTTTCTATAAGTACTATATGGCCCAGACATCCAAACACATTCATGACAAGAGTTTTCCTCCAGTAAATTAAATGCCACTTAAGCCTTTCACTTTCCACTTCCTCACACTTCTGTATGTTCTCGTTATTAACAAAATATAGCTTGATATTTATGCAAGGATGTTCATGTTCATGTTCCCAATCCTCCTTATGAACACATACTCCAAATTTGGCCTGGACACAAACTCAATCCTAGCTGCTACTAAACAGACTTGCTTCTGGAAGATGGATTTGATTTTGACATTTGTTTTTTTTTTTCCCTCTATCTGCTGCTGAGAATTGGCCTGAAAAAGTATGACCCTCACTGCACCTCACAGCTTTTTTCTCTCTCAAGTGCTGGCTTTAGAGAATTTGTCTTTTCCATGTTGTGTCACGTGAGTGTTGTCAGAACGCTTTCACAAGGCGCTCTCCCCATGCAAGAAGAAGGGAACTGTTACCTTAGCAAAAGGATAAACATGGATAGTAAATCAGGAAGAGTTTGGAGACTTGCATCAGAAACATTCCAGTCATTGAATGACCCATTTTGGATAAAGGTGCATTACTAAACTAAGCCATGGATAAAGGAAAACATGGTTGAATATCTGAGGGCGTGACTATGAAGGAAAGACAGGTTTTGTGATGTAGGATCCTTATAGGCTTTTCCACCTCCTTGCTTTGGGACCCACACTCTCAAAAGCATGAAGCTTTTTGAAGTACAGCTTACTCTTGCAAGTTGAGTTCAAAAAATCTAATACAGAGATGAAAGTTAAAAAATTAAACATCAGAAGAAAAAAATGAAGAAATGGTGCTTGATTGCAATGGAAAAGGGGCAAAATTCCTTCACTATGGAACTTTTAAAATTCCAGGAGAAAGGTACAAAAAGGAGAGCATTCAGTAGGTATCAAACACAGATAAAACTCTACTGTTGTAAGTCAGTGATGTTTTAAAAATGAAAAGAGCATTGTTAGCTGCAGAAAGGTGTTAGGATTGTTGCTCTTGCTGTCTGACAGCTCAGATAAAGTGGTGGGATCAGTGTTTCAGGAGGAGGTTCTGCCTGGATCTTGAATGTTATTTTCTCTATATATATCATGCAAAAATGTTTTTAATTTGTTACATGACAACCCCTTTTCTCTCTTTTTCTGGCAGGCAAATTCACAGGCATTTTGCCACAACAAAGACCTCCACCAAATCCCTCACGAACTCCATCTGAATGTAAGCAAAATAGATCTGTCTGGAAACTTGATTCAAAGCATCCCTGAAATACCATTATCATTCTATACTTCCCTCCAGTATCTGGATTTAAGCTTCAACCAGATAAGCTTCATCACGTCTGGAGTGTTTGCACACATGACAAGTTTGCTGGAAATAAATTTAGCCAATAATCATTTACATAAGCTTGCTCAGAATGGGACAGAGGGGATTGGACTTTTGCCCAAGGTGGAAAAAATGGACTTGTCCCACAACAATCTCTACAGTAGGATGGCTGAGTATTTCATTAATCAAGCTCCAACACTGCAGTATCTTTCCTTGGCAGATAACAGTATTGTAATGATATCACACAAGATGTTTCAGGGATCTCCCAGTCTTGTGGAGATAGATCTTCAGAGAAATATCATCATGGAAATAGAAGAAGGTGCTTTCGAGACTCTAGCAAACCTTTCCAAACTCAATCTCTCCACAAATTCAATCACTTGCATCTCTGATTTCAACCTCAGGCAGTTGGAGGTACTTGACCTTAGCAGGAATAGCATTGAGACCTTCAGCATCACAAAGTCAAATGATGAATATAGTTTAAGATGTCTGGATCTTAGTGAAAACAAATTGCTTCACTTCCCAGTCTTCCCTCAGGTAAATAAACTGGTGACTCTGAATTTATCAAATAATTTAATCCAGCTCACTGCTGAGTCCCCTTATAATAAAATGGACTACATGGATAATGAATGGCTAGATGCTTCTTTTCATCTTCTCGATCAGAAGCAAAGTAAAAATACAAGTTCTCTTTATTTATCCCAACTTGTATATTTAGACTTAAGTTATAATAAAATCAAATCCATTCCAGATGGGTTCTTTGAGTCAATGTTGTCCCTTCACACCCTTAATCTCAGCAGAAACTGTCTTCAGACATTTACAGTAAGTTATGATAGTGCATTGCTCTCCCTAACTGTCCTTGACTTGAGCTACAATGCTTTGCAGAACCTTCTCCTCGATGCTGGTGCTTTGCCAAATTTGAGGGAGTTTCATGTTCAAAACAACAACCTTCAGACCCTGCAATTTGACATCTTTTCCAGTCTTCCTAGCCTCAGACTTCTTAACCTACAGAGCAATAACATCAGCCTTTGCCACATGTACTCGGGACTAGCTAAGCAAAGACTTGCCGGAGAGGACAGTGGTTGTGTGTCGTTTGTCAATTCTCCTGCTCTCCAGTACTTGTACCTGGCTGACAACATGCTGAGCATCCTACCAGCACGCACCTTCCACAAGACTCCACTGCTTGTCTTGGATCTCTCCATGAACCCTGGACTGAAAATAGAACTTAAAGCGCTAGCAGGACTAGAAAAATCTCTGGAATACTTGCATTTACATGGCAATAGTCTGATAGATTTAAATATTGACTTGCCTTGTTTTAGTCACCTTAAACATTTAAACCTTTCTGAAAATCAGCTGAACTGGCTGCCTAAGTGGAGTAGTGACACTCCACTGGAAGTTCTAGACCTACGGAACAATAGGTTCAGTACATTACAGGACAGCAACATTTTAGCATTAGAAAATTCACTTAAAAACTTATATCTCTCTGGGAACCCACTCAACTGCTGTGGAAACATCTGGCTTTCATCAATGATCCAGAACAAAAATGTCCAGATCTCCAACGTGGAGCACTTAACGTGCCAATACATTCGGAGCTTTGGGTATTGGGAAGAAATGCACGTCGAGGACATTAGACCAGAATACTGTGAAAAAGCAGATCTGAAGAAAATCAACATCCTCATTATATTAACATCTGTAGTAGTTTTATCTGTCATTATCATTGGTGTGGGTTCATTTTTTTGCTTCCGAAGGCAAAACTTTAGCCACCAGTTTAAAGCCTAGGAACACCCTGAAAACTGAAGAAACACCCTGAAAACTGAAGAAATCAGGTGCTACCCTGACACTGTGTGGAAATGAAGGATAAAATTTTCATCTTTGAGTTTTAACTGTGGATTTTACAATGGTTTTGAAGTGTCCCCAAACTGCACCGCTGTACTGGTCTGGGTTGCAGGAGCCTGAAGGAGGATTTGCTCTGTTTTGCACTTGCTTCATTCACATGCAGATCTGCTTAAAAAATTACACAGTGTTAGAAAAGGCCACTGTAAAGTTCTGCTGTTGTTTTGAGGGATGTGTAATTTAAACCAGATCAAAAGAAAAAGGCCTGTAAGGTCTCAAGACCTGAGACTTTTCACTAAGCTCAGATGATACCATCAGCCAATTAGGAAATCCCTTCTCAAAGTTATAGGCCTCCACAAGATGTTTCAGTTTGGTCTGAGCTTTGCTTTTGCCTAGCTGGTTAGCTCCTAACCCTTTTTAAACTGAAATCATACAAAGATGTGCCAGAGTGGGTCAAAACACAATCTTCGCTCAGTGAAGTTGGTTGCAAATTCCCCTCAAGTTCCAAAACAATGAGAATTTAGCTAAAACCAAACCAAACCCAAATGGAAATTATAAGTAGTGTCCATTGTGCTCCTGCCTACCATTTAGACAGCTGGAAACCAAATGGAAACCAAAGACCATGTGGTAGAACCTCTTTGGATGTCTCTTTTTTTGTTAGGATATTGCTCCAGTCACTGGGGCAAGACATGAGAGGTAGATGAGGCCAATTAGTTCTGGCACTTAGTATCCACGAGGGATGTAAAAGAAATCTCAAGCATGAAACAACTGCTGATATGTTACCCAGATCTGCTCAGAAGGCCACAGGTTCACAGTTCAACTAAAAGAGAAGAAATTTGTCTCTCATGTGCAATACATATTTAACTGGGTATAATGTGAAGAAATTAATCTCTGGGGTAAATACTTTGCAAAAGAAAAATCTTGGAGAATGAATTTCAACCAGCTAGAATGGGACTGAAATCCTACATTTCTAAGGAAAACTGTAGGAAATTCACAGCATACAGTTGCATTTCAATATAGAATAATAATATATCTATTTTTAAAGGTCATGGAAGGTTAGACTGCAAAAACATACCATTGTGAAATGACACAGAGGGAACCTAATCCTGTGCCATTATTCAGATCAGATGTCCTCTTTGTCACCCTAAAAAGATATTATAGTCTAGAGGATGGGCTGTAAGAAAAGTTATGTAGATCCTCATTCTGTGATGGGTTTAACACAGCTAACATGCTACGTTGCTAAAAGTCAACACAGACATATATTTTGTTTTGTACCCTGACAGAAATTCACCCTTTTGAAGTGAAGAAAAGCTCACCAACAGTGGGAGCTTGACCTACTAATGGGGTGCAACGGCTTCAAAAGTAACTACATCAGGTCTTCTGTTAATGCCACAAACTGTACATTAAGGCATATAACAGAAATAGAGGTCAAACCAAAACCTGTCCAGGTAAATAACTCAGAGTCAAATTGCTGCTTCATTTCTGTTTCTTCAAGCTAGTGAACATAAAAATTAGCACACTACAAAAAGGTGTATAATTCTATTTTTAAAGCAGCTATGTAAGAAACTGGCAGGTGGATTTCACTGTGGAATTTTGTATAATAAAAACATATTTGAATTTTGTAAAAAGCACAGGGTTGTGAATATATTAAATCACCAGTTTGAAATGCTTCACAGATGAAAAGAAAAGCCTTCCTATTTTTTCCTGTGGTATTCAGATTCCACCTCTGACCTTTACCTTCTAGTCCTGAAGAAGGGACAGCTGTTCCATATCTTAGAGCACAACCAATGGAGACCAAGAAGATCTACTGAAGATGTAGGCAAAAATTCAGAATAGGTTTTTGAGAGAACTTTTGGATAACCCATCCCTGGAAGTGTCTAAGGCCAGCCTGGATGGTGCTTTGATCAGCCTGGTCTATTGGATGGTGTCCCTGACCATGGCAATTGGGCTGGAACTAGATGGCCTTTCAAGTCCTTTCCAACCCAAACCATTCTGTGATTCCGTGGTTCTACGAATTTGCACAAACCCTCAGCAGCAACGGAGCCTGATCTAACATCTACAGAAGTCCATGCTTGAGCCCATCAATAGCTCAAGCCTTTATTCAAGTAGGGAAATAAGTCTAGTCTCTAGTCTAGTAGATTGCACAAGCAGCAAACCCAGGAACTAGCTGGAAGTCTGATGTTGAAGCGCTGTGCTTTTCCCTTGGTGTGAAGGCAAGCTGAGCTGTGTGCCCAGACACTGTTTAATCTGCCACACACCAAGTTTATGGCTGTTGTGTCAAGCAGGGCAATCTCCCTCTCAGAGCCAGTATTAACTTGACTAGTATGGCTGGAATTAAACCTGATGACAGAGTCAAACCCGATTAATTAATAGTTTTCACACTGCTTTTGTTCAGCTCTCCCAAAAGGAAGTGCTTATTATTACTAAACATCTGGGATTAATTAGATTTCCATTGACTTCCCCAGGAGCAAAAACAGTTTTCTCAAGAATAAGCTTCAGGAATAAAATGCAGCGTGGCTTGTTTGGATTTTTCTGTTAGTAGTATAATCAACCAAGAAGTGACCTGACCCTGCTCCAGCCAATTCTATTATTCTGGATGGGGTGAGGAGAAAGAGGGGGAAAAAAACCATGAATAAAATAGCGGAGAGGAAAAACAAGGAGAAATGTGAGCCGTGCATGATATTATGCATGAAAATAGGGGGTGTGTAGCTGACAGCCCCAGCTCTTGCCTCTCCTGACTGTTACTGTGTCTTGAAGAAGCCCAAATGCCAAATGATGATCCTGCATCAAACGCAGATGTTATTCACACATTACATCTTCCCACCAGTCAGCTCCATTTTCCTAATAGGTTGGTGGTATGGTTTAATAAAGAAGAAAATTAATCCTGTCCCAGCTGACACCAGGACAGTAGGCATGATACAGGCTGTTTTGACTGGAATTTTTCAAGCAAGAATTTACACTCTCATTTACTGCTTTTTCATAAAGTCCTTGCAACAGACTTGAACCTGGTTTTGAACACTTACAAGAATGGGGCAACCTGTTCCAGCGTTTCACCACCCTCTGAGTAAAGAATTTCTA
The DNA here is from genome assembly GCF_012460135.2 of Molothrus ater. Lineage (NCBI taxonomy): Eukaryota > Metazoa > Chordata > Aves > Passeriformes > Icteridae > Molothrus > Molothrus ater. The sequence continues at coordinate 86,736,536 of NC_050479.2, forward strand.
CATGACATCTAATCTAAACATGCCTGGTATCAGGTAGATATAAGTACTGGAAACATTAGGAATGCTAGAAAAACTAGAAACAGAGAGAGACCTTAAATGCTCAGCAAGTCACGACTCATGTTAGCCATCCATGGAAAATAAGTCTCAGTTTCCAGAAGCATTGGCTTTTTTTTTCTCCAAAGTACCCTTTTTTACTTGCAAAGTACTCTGTACCCTAACAGAGTACCAGAGTACCAGGGCCTCTCGCTACAGACTTCCCTGCAGGGACTCTACTCTGCCCTAAACTAACCACAGTAGGTATCTAACACAGTAAGTGCCTTCTGATATTTTGGGAGCCCAAAGCATTTGCTTTCCTATTCTATCTAATCCCCATGTCATTCAGTACCCTCCTACTTTCCTGGGGAGAAAAAAAACTGACAAAACAACTTGGATCCCCTGCATCTCCCTGAGAAAGAAAACTAGGCAAGATATCCTCTAGTCATATTATTTTCCATTAAAAATTACCTATTCTGTTTGTGCACACATGTGCAAAGGCACAGACACACAAGGCTAGTTTAAGAAATTGATCATTTCAGGATTAGCTTTGCTTGACCTAAATTAGAACAGCCTGTGCTAAATGATCATCTGTAATAACAAACAGCCTGTGGTGCTGCTGTTTGTGGATTCCTATTTCATGCCTGTCCATGTGAAACATTTTGATCAAGATTTTCAAAGTGATCACTGATTCATTTCAGATGCCTAAATTTCCAGCCTGTATATTGCCAACCCTGAAACAAGTCACATTTTCCAGAAAACTGGGTCCATCTTCTCTCAGAGCAAGGCTCTGTGGTATGTCTTATACAAGCCCCAGGAAAAAAATGAGGTTGTCCAGATGTATGTATATAGTTATTTCACTTAGAGCTTTCTAATGATAGTTTCTGCTCTGCCAGAGTTGTTTGGAGCACCTGAAGAGCTGAGAAACAGCAATGTCAACACCTCCTCTGCCCTGTAGGCTGCCCTCAGAAGGACCATATTAACCCAAGTTAACTATACCCCCACTCTCACTCCCATCCTCAGCTACTGTGGGTAAATTTGAGTGAAAAAAGGAAAAACAGACATAAGAAAAGAACAAAAATTAAATGTAGTGTCTTCAGCTTCCTGTCAATTTTGCAACTATGCAGCCAGAACAGATTTTGGTCCCATGAGTCCTGGATTGGTGAGGGTCCAAATAGATTTTGCCAAGAAAAAAAAGGAATGAGGAATGAGGAATGAGGTATGAGGAATGAGGAATGAGAGGAGTTTAGAGCCATCAAAATGCTCATAGTGAGTGATGGGAGAAGGAGAAAACAAAGTGTTGGTGTAATTCCCTCTGAGAAGTGAAGAAATGAAAATGCTTTGGAGGAACAGGCAGTGGTAGGTACTTACCCAACTCTCCCCAAGAGTTTAGGGAAGATCAGTGAAGCCTCGCCCAATCTCTTGTAGAGGAAAGGTGAGAAGAGAGCCTAGGAGACAGATAATGGAATAGAAATGAAGAATGATAGAAGAAGTGAAAGGTGGAAGGGAAATGGATAGAGAACAGAGTTTTAGTACAATTCATGTCTTCGTGAAGGGGAATGGAGAAGCATAACTGGAAACTGAAGAGCAAGTAGAGAGGGACAGGAAAAGCTTTGCAAAGAGGTGGTCAGAGATGAGCTGTGCAGAGCCTGAGGGGACACAGGTACCTTGGTTAGACAACAAGTGTGTTGAGGAGCACATCAGTTCATGCAGGGTGGAAACAGAAGTGTAAAGCAATCAGAGAAATGGGATGAAGCTGAAATGGAAGGAAAAAGAGAAGACTTTTCTGAGGAGAGTCTGTCAGACTGTCTAACACTCTTTCACGAGGAAAGACATTTGGAGGCTGATGCAACATGATACTAATGAAAATTTTGGCAAAAATGTGGGAACAGTCTTGCAACACTGGGAGAGTCACTTTTCTCCCAAGCTATTGTTCATGGCAGTTCTGCTGCATTGCAGAGCCAAGCTAGCTCCACAGATTTCCTCCTCCTGTCCATGGCTAACAGTCATAGCATCAAAGACTTGTTTGGGAGACACATTGGACACTTTATTGCAGCCATTCAGTACTTAGAAACATTAAAAAAAGAGAGCAGCTTTTAAATGAGCTTTTTAAACAGGACATGGAGGAATCATTTTAAAGTAAAAGAGGGGAGATTTGGATTAGGCATGAGGAAGAAATTCTTTACTGCCAGGGAGGGGGGGTGAAGCACAAGTTGCCAAGAAGTTGTAGATGCCCCATCCATGAAAGCCAGAGTGGACAGGACTTTGGGCAATCTGATCCTGGTGGGTGGCATCCCTGCCTCCCTGCCTCTGTCAGGGGGATTGGAGCTAGATGATCTTTAAATCTATTCCAGCCCAAAGCATCCTGTAATTCTATGATTTTCCAGTTCATAAGCAGTATACTTTGTGAAGAACCATTCTGGGAAGTGACTACAGAGGAGATTCCTCTCTGCTGTTCCTAACTCTCCAGAAAATGGAGAGGAGAGGGGACTCCAGGGTGCTGGAGATAAGACCAGAGAAGGAGAGGATTCCATTTTCAGGAAGGAAACCTAACAAAGAGAAGAAAGTCAGGAACAGACAACAGGGTAAGAGATGTGGCATGAGGCGAGCAGAAGAAGAGGAAGAATAGCTTGGATTCCAGGGTTTTAGAATAAAAACCACAGAATCACAGAATGGTTCAGGCTGAAAGCAACCTCTGCAGATCATCTTGTGCAAGGACTCTGCTAGAGCAGGTTCACCTAGGATATTTCCAGAGAAGGAGACTGGATGGGCAGTTGCAAGGAAGAGAGCATCATCTCCTCCCAGGAGGATTCAGTTGAAGGACAAGATGCAAGTTGCAACTGCAGAAGAGCCCATTAAACATAAGAAAAAAATCCCTAATAATGAGAGAGGCTGAACTCTGGAAAATACTTGTTGGCTTTCAGAACTCCTCAGGGTAAAGCCCTGAACAACAAATTCTGACAGTGAAGTTGGCCCTGCTTTTATCAGGCAGCTGGACTGGGTCTTCCAGAGGCTCCTTCCAACTTGAATTATTCTCCAAACCTTTGCAAAACAGATATGGGTCATGCACTTAGATGAGAAACAGATAACAGAGAAACTTTGGAGCAACAGAGCCTGCAAGCAGTATCTGATGTATTGATCTCTGTGCTGAGGCAGTGAAAGGGATTTGACAGTAGAAGTGTCCAGAGAGATGGCAAAAGTGGTTCATGATGTCACATGTGAGCAGAGCTGGTCAGATTATTGAAGCCTGAGTTCACATCATCTTTCTTTTTTTCTTCTTTTTTTTAATTTCATTTTTTGTAGCTAAAAATTAAAATCAGTCTTTTCAAAATTGAGGTCGGGAAATGTGTCCCTTTTAAGGCCGGATCTTCATTTTGAATTCAGATATTCCTACTGCAGCATGCACATTCTTATAGAATGAAACAATCATTGCAACATTGTTTGTTTTTACTATATTTGTTCAAGAGTAGATAAGGAAATGTTTCTATCAGCTAATCCTAAATAACATCCCTCCCTGCTATCACTAAAACAAAATAAAGCAAAATAAAACAAAACAAAGAAAAAAAGAATATTAGGCTGTTGAAACTGCATGCGTTTTTTCATATTTTTACACTCCAATTAGTGCTGGGACACAGGAAGAGCATAAAATAAAATAACGGTACTAAACTTATGAAATTCCAGAAGAAAGCTATCAGGTAAGATTTTAGTTTAAAAATGTTTTTTATCATAAAACTTCCTTCCATCATGAGAACTTATACTGTAATTTGTGCTTTTAATAATATTTACAAGTTTTATGACTCCACTGCCTTTCACTTTAAAATGTTACAAAAAATTCTGGCAAGAGTAGTAGATGGAGGAATTTCAAACCTCCAGCTCCATTAATTGTTGTTTACTCTTGGAAAAAGCTCCTTGTAACAGACTTTAGCATATGTTTCTTGCCTTACAGATGTGATTCAAGACCATATGTTTCCTCTAATCTGCCCCTTGTGTTTCACCATAGACATCAAGCAAGTTATTGCATTTCTGAACTGGATGAAACACTCCTTAATCAAGCTGTTTGGAGAGAATGATGCCCAGTTAGGTGAGGTTCCAGGTGCTTTAATTGCCTCTCTAGATATTCTAAGTCCAAAGTGTAAATCTTTATTGTCCTTCTACAGTTGCTGATTCTCCCATCTGGTGCCTCAACTCTGCAGAGGACTGTGTTTAATGTTGAAATTACCTGTGAATTTCACAGTCTGTTTACTGGCACATTCAGAAATGCCACAAAGAGCACAAAATCATTTATATCTGTGAAAGCTCCAACAGGGCTGTCATGTTGAGGATTCCTGTACTACATCTCCTAAGTGGGTAAACATTGCCAAAGCATCACTGCAGGAAAAAGCTCTGTACAAAGTGCAGCTGGAAGTGGACCTGCCATGATAACTCCATGCCTAGATGACCAAACCAGTTCTCTTCCCTACCCTGATGGGTATTTTCTACTCCCCAGGTGGTGCCTTCCTTGTCAGTCCTTGGGAAACCTATCTGGATCCTATTGATTTTTCCTCATTTTTGGCTCCATTTATAGAATGTTATGCCCCTTACAGGGCATTTAAATAATCTCTGGAGAACTGAACACAACAAATTGGCCCCTGGGACTGCAGAAACAGAGGGGAAGAGCCTGGACAAGACTGTTGGGAAGTACCATCCTCCCATATTTCCTTAAAGCAATTTCCTTCCTGCAGGGGACACCGAGCCATGGTGTGCCATACTTTATATGGTGCTCTGAACATGAGGCTGTATGAGAGAAGGGAAAGAAAAGTCACCACAACTTTCAGTCACTGTAATTCATGGGGAAGGTCTATGGATGTGAACCACCAGTGGTCAGTTCTGTCTCCCTCTGTAGCCCAGATTTTGAGGCACATAAGTCACTGAGGAAAGATAAAATGAAGGTGCCACCATGGAGTACGACATCAGCATAGCCCAGAGTATCTGAAAGGCTGAACACTGGTTTGTGCTTATCCGGTCAAGCTCACTGTTGGATAAGTCAGAATTAGTTCAATAAACAGAGGTTCCAAGTGTTTTGCCTTAACTGGTTGATATGCTAAACCTGATCTCCAAAGTCTTATGTCAGCTTGCTCTCTTAAAAAGTAACCAAAATTAGAAATCAGGATAAACGTTCATCAAAGAAGATTTTGCATGCTCTCTGCCTGTGAACACTCAATGTCATGTTGTCCTCTTTGTTTACTTTTCCCGCCTCCTGCTTCCTTAGACCGCTCATAAGGAGGCTTTCCAGTAGATCGAATAAAAGTGTAATGACATCACATGTTTGTGCCCATGACAATGTGTCACTTCATTTGTTTTGCATCATGTACTTCCGACTACTTTTCAGGAGGCCTCTGGATTCACCCACGCAAAGCATTTTCAGATGTTTCCTAGAAGAGTATCCAACCGATGCACATTTAAACAAGTCCCTAATTGCTGTCTGTGGTGCAATGCTTTCAGCATCTCATCGACCAAAGGTCTTTTTTCCTTACTGCTTCTTCTTTCACAACTTGCTTGTTGCAATTTTGGTCTTGTGCAAGAGTTGTTATGGGAATAAAGTCTTATCTCAAAAAAAGATCTTGCTTTGTTTGGATTAAATAAAATTAGCAATCTTCTTATCTTTCCTCTTCCAATAATAATAGAAAAGGCTTTCTTCAATTAATAAAGCCTGAAAGACATGCCGAGCACATAGTTACATTTTCTATACAAGCATCCAAACCTCTCTTGTTTTTCCACTGCACTGTTCAGACATCCCACAAATTAGAAATAAATCCACAGTATGCTATCTGCATTTGGAAGTCATGAAAATTATTTTTCTGGTTAAACCAGTGCAGTTTTTGAAGATGTTTCAATTGTAAATGAACAAGGTCAAGTAACAATCTGTTTACCAGCCAAGACCTCACAGCTCTGTACACCTCTCCTTGCTTGTAAAGCAGTTTAATAATTTTTCATTTGTTTTACTTGACAAATGGGACAGGCTAAGACTATCTCCAGTATCATTAACATCCTGAGTAGGGATAATTTATTAGGACACAACTCTGTGGTCGCTGCTCCTATGCTGCCTTGTGCTGTCTTGCTTTGCAGAGCTTTCAGGTTTGCTCCTCAAGAATCACAGTCTCAAGATTAAGGTTACAAAACCTGGCAAATTTTTCCAGCCAGACACTGTGAAAGAGTTCAGAGAGGATCTAGGAGCAACTGGGAAAGGTGCAAAAAATGGGACCTTTACTAAAAGGTTGTGAGAGCTGGTTCTCAGAGGAAGGGAGAGAATGAAAGCTTATAAACAGAAAGGGAAAATCTGAATCAGAGGGGAAGGCAGAAAAAACATACAGAAAATGTAAGTCAAATGTTGGGTGGATTTTTATAGTCTCACTGGTGGCACAGATGTAAATGTGTGCTGGGATCAAGCCTGAGCCTGAGGAGCACAGCAGAGTCTGCCTCCTCAAAGAGGCTTTTTGTACAGGGAAAGGAGTGGATGCTTTCCCATCAGTTTGGACTTAGAGATGTTGAAATGTGTATTATTCAGGACTTCTAAGACAATTCTACCTTGGGTGACTTTCATACCAGCCTGAGTACCTAAATCCTTCTTGTTCCAGGAATGAAAATTGTCCCAGAACAGTCAAACCGACATATCCAGGTTCCTGACTGGAGGAAACCCTTTGGTAGGACAGCTTCAGTCACACCAGTGAAGAAGGCACTGCTGTCAGTGGTGCTCACTTTTTGTTTTGCCAACAACATGTATGGGACAGCTGATGACATCAGGGGATGCTCATCAGGTTCCATGTATCCACCAACTTTTTGAACTGTCCTCAGAGGACAACCGAGGCGAAAGCTGGTGACACTAAGGGGAAAGCCTCATCAAAAGTGAGATTTTGTATGAAATATTCATTCTTTTAATGCATTTCTTGCTATTTCTTCCCCAGCTGTTCTGTATACTCTATCCTGAACACTGACTTCCTCTCCCTCTGTTCTTCACTGGACTTCTTCCATCTGTTTCAGACCATCTGTCTCAAACAGAACATAAACTCAACAAAATTTAAACCCAAGCTGAACTTTTGAACTGTATCATATTTGAGTGTACCGGAAATTAGGTCAGTGGAATTCATGCACCCATATTTCATCAAAAAGTGAGGCCCCTCTTCCTTGTTTATTATTTCTAGAACATTTAAATTTCTAGAAATAATATTATTGACTAGAAACAAAACTACTCTAATTGGAACAGTCTTTTCAATGTGTCAAAATATTAGAGTACCAATCAAGTCTGTGCTTAAAGGGTGCAGGCAAACATGAATTGTGGGCTGGCACTGTGTCAAAAATGCAGCTGTTCTCAAAAACTTCTGACCAGGGGAAAATGGTTTCTAGTCTTGACTGTTCATAGTGTAGGCATAAAAACACCACCACAGTCCTATTCAAAAGGTAGAAGGTCAAATATTCACAAGAATTTTTTTCCCTTTTGTAATATGTTCTTCTGAACCTGTTGATTTCTACAATGTAGGGGTTTGGATCACCGAGCATAGCTGAAAGCATTTTTTTATCCATCATATCACGGAGTGTGTTATTTGTAGCAAATGTAAAGGACTTCAAAGCAGCAATGATAACTTATAAACCTGTGAAGTTGCTTTTGAGGATGATTTTTCATCAGAACTTACATAAAATTCACTTTTAAATGAGTGTGCTCTTTGAACCTGAGTAGAGAAAAAGGAATTTTTTTTACCTCCTTCAAGTGAGAACCTGTCCATAATACAGTCCCACTGACTGCAGGAATCAGGACCTGTGTATCAAAGCATGTTTGAAAAGCTTCCAGCCAAACACAACCAAAAAATGGTTGGGGAGGAGCATGACCTGGTTCCTCTCACAGACAGGGAGGACCTGAATGAATGTGTCCAAGGACACAGAGAAACTGCAAAAGGTGACTCCATTTGGAGCATCCATGTACAGCCCCATTTCCCTTTAGGGTGCTGGAGAAAGCTGTGGTACTTGCAGGATAGCAATGCTCCAAGGGAAACTATATTTGGTGTCTGGGGATGAAGAAGCAAGTAAGGATGGAACTAGTTTTGCAGCCTAAGGACTGTGTTAGGTGCAGTCCATTCCTTCCCACTGGGGAAAAGTGACCCATACCTCAACAGGATTTTGTTTTCTCTACAATATTGTGGTTACACTCCAGCAAATCTCAGAGATAGATGGGACAAGCTCAAGCAGCCCCTGGGCACAGACCTCAGCCCTTGGCTGTCTGTGTACTGGAGAAGGAAGATAGGCTGGGAGGGCTGAAAAGACAACATAGAGCAGAACAGAGGGGGTTTTTTGGCTGATTCAGCAATGTAACTCGAGTAGAGTCTTTAGCTGCCTGCCCCCAACTGGGATGATTAACAAGTAAGTAGTTCCCTGATTATCAGCTTCAGAAGTGATAATCAATTTAACAAGCCAAATATTACATTTTTCTCACAGTGGGAGGATTGTCCCTATTGGGGTGTTGTGGAAAATGCCCAAATGGGCATGAGAAATTGACTGGAGTACAGGCAAAGATCATCTAAAGTGGAGACTCTCTTTTCCTGGGGTGGTTTTCAGTCTTCATCCTCTACTTGAAAAGTTCCAGGCAGTGCAGACTGGCATGCACGTGGACATAGGGCACAGGACATTTTGTTTATTCTTTTTCCTGTTGTCACTATCTTTTTCTCTACCCATTTATTGGCAGTGATTGCAGGGCAAACTAAGTGTGCTTCCTTCTGGCATAGCTTCCCTTCTCCTATGTCCTCACTCCCTGTTCGGGTGGATCTCACTGCTGTGATAGAAGGATCTCTGTTCTTAATTTTTCCCTTAAATTCTGGCTTGAATCACAGTTCACATGAATTTTATTGCTGGGAGGGCAGAGGTCCAGAGGAGAGCAAGTAGCTGTCATCACTAGGTAACAGTAGAAATCAACAACTAATCAATATTTTTCATTTATTTACAGTATTTAAATTATCAGTGTCTGAATATCTCAGCCCCTTTCTTTTAAGGTTGCCCAAACCATCACACTCCTATGGCACTATTGGGCTCTTGTAGAGTTCTGAGCCTTGGAGGAGTTAATTGAGTGTAGCAGTGTAGGTGGAAACTAAAAGTAGAAGCTGTGAGTCACAGTCAATTTCTCATTTCCCTGTATTGTTTGTATTGCTTGTACTGTTTTCAGACCTTCAGTTTCTGAAAACTGGCAGCTTTAGCCAGGCCAGTAGAAATAAGCAGCCATCTATAATTAACAGCAGAGAAACAAATACCCTAAAGACTAACCAATATATATAACTAGCAGTTACCTGACATCCCAGGTTAGAAACATTCTGCTTGTTGGAGAGGTTGTTTTTTATGGTAAGGTTAACTGATGGCATAACCAAAAAAGGACAGTGTGGGGTTTTGGTTGGCAGAGGGTGGCAAGAGTCCAGTCAGGGCACCAATGCCAAGTCAGACAGGAAATCTGAGAACCCATTGAGAAAGATAAAGGAGCACAAAGGAAACTCCAAATTCTAATCAGACAATAGAACACTATTGATGAAGAAGGGGGGAAGAACAGTGCCTGTACACACACTGTACTTGCTTAAGATCTCTGAAGGCACTCATGTTGATAAGGCACGAAAATGCATCGTAGAATGCTTTTGGTTGAAAGACACCCTAAAGACAATCTAGTTTCAACACCTTCCACTAGACCAGGTTGTTCAAAGCCTCATCCAACCTGTTCTTAAACATTTCCAGGGATGGACCAGACACAGCTTCTCTGAGAGACACATGCCAGTGCCTCACCACCTTCACAGGAAAGAATTTCTTCCTAATTTCGAATCTAAACCTTCCCTCTTTCAATATGAAATCATTACCCCTTGTCCTGTCACTCCACACCTTTGTCTAAAGTCCCTCTCCACTCTCTTGCTGCCCCCTTAGGCACTGGAAGGAGCTCTAAGGTCTCCCCAGAGCCTCCCCTCCTTGAGGCTGAAAAAGTCCAGCTTTCTGAGCCTATCTTTGAAGCAGAAGTGTTCCAGCCCTCTGAATATCTTCCTGTCCTCCTCTGGACTTGCTTCAGCATGTCCACATCCTTGCACTGGGAGCCCCAGCGCTGGATGCAGCTCTCCAGGTGGGGTCTCATAAGGCCAGAGTAGAGGGGCAGAATCCCCTTCCTTGCCTTGCTGGCCACACTGCTTTGGATGCAGACCAGGAGGTGCTTGGCTTTCTGGGTTGTGAGTGCATATTGCTGGCTCACGGCATGTCTCCTGTTCATCCGTGCCACCAAATGCTTCTGCTCAGGGCTGCTCTCAATCCATTCTCCACCTTGCCTCTGTTTGTGCTATGGAATTGTCCCTGCCCAAGTCCAGGACCTGGCACATGGCCTTGCTGGGCTTCACAAGGCCTTGCTGGGCTTCACAAGGCTCACAAAAGTCCACCTTGTCAGTCTGGCCAGGTCCCTTTGGATGACATCCCCTTCCTCCAGTGTGACATTGACAAGGGGAAACAGATATTTTTAGCCCATTTCACCTGAGATAAGATAGAAAATAACAGTTTCAAAATACTTCAAAAGCTTATCAGCCTGAACTCCAACTGTGGAGTGTAGTTTACAGTGGAACAACCATGGTTATTGTATAGGAAGTTTTTTAACATAACCTCCTGTACTATTGAATTGCATATGCTCTTTGTTAAGCACTTGCATGTGGGTAAAATATCAGTTTGTGACAGGTTACCATAGAGATGAGGAGAAATTACAGCCTCAGTCCTACTGACTTAACCCAATGTGTCAACATGATCCCAGAATCCCTTATGTGGCTTCACATATGTGTCATTCAGCAAAATCAAGGGAAAGCTCATTGTGCATTCTGCCACCCAGCTGGGAGAAGAGGAAGCAGAATGGAGCTTTGATCACACAGCTTGTGGACTTGAGAAGCCTCACTGCATAGATACATGGCTCTAACAAGACTGAGGAGAGCTTATTTATTTTTTTTTCTAAAAGAATGCATCAGGTTGCCTTGAAATCGTGGCTTCACCTGGGCTGTACATCCTGCTAAATTTCAACATGATAATCTGCATGAATATCCACAGGGAGCAAACATGAAGGTACTGATATCACTGATGACTGATGATAACTCATGTGACAGCTTTCCAGATGCTACTGATGGAGATGCTGCCATGGAGCAGCCTGGCACGGGGATCCAGATCTCATGCCAAAGAAGGGCAAAGAAAGGCAGAAGGGCACAGCATCTTGATGCCCATCTCTCATCTTCAAGCATGAATCCAGATTGCTGTGCACAGCAGGAGGAGAAGAAGGATGATCCTGAAGAAAAGCTTTCTGAAGAAGGCTTATGAAGGAAAAACAGGTTTCTTTGTCCCAAATAATATTTAAACCTTGAAGCGGTACTTTCACTCCAGAGTCACTTAACCCATGAACCTCTTAACCATGGTCAACTGATGGGGAAGAGATTGTGATGCTGCCTGTGTCCTCCATCCAGCTCAGCACAGTGAATGGCACAGAGCACTGAGGACACACCCAAAACTTTGGAATGGGGCATTTGAACCACTGTTCTTTACTCTAGGGATATTCCTTTTCCCCACCATTGCTATTGAGCTGCTCCTAAACTTCCATTTCATGAATGGTACACAATCCTCATCTTAGTTTCTGCTGATTTCTGATCTAAATAAATCAAATTGTAGAGTTCAATCCAACTGTTTTATTTGACCACCTCAACAGAAAATGACTTTAAAATTTCATTTCAAGTTGATATAACTTATCTGCAGAGTTTCTAGTTTGGTAATTGAACCAGCGATATGTGTGATAGGATTAATCTTTATCGACCACAGCTCCACCAGCTCTATTCTAGACAGAAGCAGTCACCCTTTAGAGTAGCACAGCCTTAGCCAGACCCAGAAATTATTAGCTAGCTAGTAAGATGCCACTTATGTCTTTCCTTTTCAGGGGAAAAAAAGTCACTCAAAATTTATAGCAGAAAACAATTTTGCGGTCGTCCCAATGAGATACAAAGTAGATGTCTTCAAGAAACATAAGAAGAGCAGAGCTGACTGATGCCTCCGTGGTGCAGACAACTTTGATCCATATTTCAAAGACTGAATTGAGAGTGGATCTGTGCTTCCAAACCTATTTTGTGCTTCTTTCATAAAGGAGATATCCAAACATTGTATTTGGATTTGTTTTCTTAGAAACAATATAAAACCCATACTCATTGTTTCTTTTAAGCTCTTTTTTCTCTTTTTGTCTGTGCTTGGGAATGTCTGTTCTCAGATTTGACTCCTAGCAGATATTTTCCTAAATGAATTCAGGTTCATTGCATTCTAGTTTTGGTATTCCAGTCTCAAGATGTGCCATTTTATACTTGAAGTATCTCATTTACTTCTAAAGCATTGCTTGAGATTTGAAGAAGACTGGAGATTCACCTAAGCTCAAGTACAACTGCTTGAGTACATGAAAAGCACCAAGAGTCAGTCTTAAAAGGATCCAGAATAAATCACTGCACCACTACTATTGGAGAATGTGTTCAGTCTCAGCATTTCCAGAACATGTAGACAGCATTCTGACACCAAGAGAGATTACAAACTTGTGTCTTGGCTTCAACAGAAAATGGGAAATTATCAGGAAACAGTTATTGGGAAATTTAGTTTTTGGTTTTCAAAATACTTCCCATTACAACAATGTGCCGTGTTGTGCTGGAAAAAACATCCAAAAGGAAAAAAATCTTCCCAGATCATTAATGAGTGTAATAACAGCAAAAATAATGATGCACTGACTCTAGTAATTAGAAAAATCACCAAACATAATAAAATGGACTATCATCAAAGGACTCTTATATTAGAAAAATATGCAGATTACAAAGGGAGACTGTTAATGATATATAGGAATTGCATAATAATGTAATGCTGAACAATCAGTCATCTGAAATTCTGTTTTAGACACATAAGCATTTCCCTTATTTACACAATGGTTGTCCTCTTATTCCTTTCCACAATATTTACATTCTTATGGACTTTGTGTAGTTAGTGACATAACCAGAACTCAAAAGGGCCTTTCAAACACAGAATTCAGCTTACCCAAGTAGTCCCTTAAAGTGCCAATTAAAGCTGTGATATGACAGCAGCAGCATTTACAACCCTGAGAGTCAAGATAATAACCTGGTGTACACAGCAAATGACAGAAAAACTCTTCCTGGTGCCATTAGAGTGCAGTGCTGAATTTTTAAGATGCACTTTATCCATCAGGCTCTGATGGAAAAATAATAATAGCAGGTGGGAGAGAAGACAGATGATCTTCTGGTCATTCAGCTCTTCCCATTTGCTCTCTACCTTGCAAAAATTTTTATGACACTTTTGAATCAAATTAACCATTTAAGGAGATCTGATCTTAGTTTGTCACTGGCAGGTATTTTTCCTTACATATAGATAATCTCTTCCACCTAAGCTACAATGGGCTCACATTTTTCACAAAACATGTTTAAATCTTTATTTTGGTAAAGGATACTTGCTTTTTCCTCTTTTTTTAAACATTTTTTAAAATAAATGTTTTAACTAAATAAGTCTGGAATCTGATCACCTTCAGGGTCATCTTATGAAAATCTTTTTTCAGATATGGGCTCTGAGTTCTGGCCAGATAATGGTCAGATGAATCCCATCTCACTCCATCATGCTTAAAGCTGGGCAGATAATTTGAGGTGTTGGTCTATATCCAACAGAGAGACTGAGGTACCTGCAGTGGAGTCACATCACTAAGAAATTATTTTACCTACTTTGGGGCAGAAACTATGTTCTCCAGAGATTCTTTTCGCTCTCCGTGGCCAATAGTAGAACAACTTAAAGCAGGTAGGTACATAACTTTTCAGAAGCTGAAGTGTTAGATACAAAGAATCATCAGTTATTGAGGGCTTAAGATGTCTGTGCATGTCTTTTCTACTGAAGTCAACACAGCACCTTTCATTAGTAATAAACTTTTTCAAAGGAAGGTCCAGGAGTGCCTGATTCACCCTAGGAGACTGAATGGGGGCTCAGGTAACCTCTTCCAGACCTTCCCAGTCTGTATCTCTATAATATTGTATGGAATAAGGATCAATTACTATGTCAGAGTCCTCTAAAATCCATCTCTAAAAGTGTCTCTTTCTCTCCAACAGCAAAAAAGTGAGCTCAGTGACAAACATCACCATCAAATATGTTTATATTTAATCTAGCAAATCCCACCATTACAGTTCAAATAGAAAGCACATCTTGTGCAATTTAGTCTCAAATATTTACAGTTTTGATCTTGCAGCTGGGTATCTCCTACTTTCTAGCCCAGGACAAAGATTTACAAAGGCATTGCAATGCATACAATATTTATACAAGGTAAAGTCTCTCTGATATCTGTTATTGAGTGATAATGTGAGAGGTTGAAGAGCAACCTCACAGTTTATATTTCAGTGCAATTTCTGGTTGTCTAGAGACCAGATGTTTAAGCAAGAAGATGATTAGCACTGAGTAGGTGGAAGGTTTGAGGACAGGATGATAATGTAGAACTGAAGATTACACACTCTCCAGAAGCTTATGTGACTATAAATCAGTTGGCTTCTTCAAGCTGCACCAGGAGAGAAATTCCATGTATGCCCTCTGTCAAAATGAAGATTTCTAAGAGTGAAAATAGTTCTGGTCTGGCTTTGACAGACACTATTTAATTACTAGTGGAATGAAAGCAATTTTATTTGAATTTTAAGGTAGAATGATTTAAAAATCTATTGAAGATCAAGTTCTAACATATTGTTACAATGAAGTTGAATGGATAAACGAGTGCAATACATGAAAGTCATAGCAATTCATAGAATTAGTCTTTGGAGAAGGCAAAGATTTCTTCCTGTGTGTATGGAAAAGGAATTATCACCCTGACCCATTCACCAAAATGCCAGATCAGGGATTAATACAGTAAACTACATCCCTCTCTGTCCATCACAACATTATGCTAAATAGACCTCTTGAAAAGGAGCAGGGATGAAATAGATCAGTCTCATCAGAAAAGGGGTGACCACAGTTTCAGGTGCATGGTGCCTCTTGGGTTACAAACCCCAGTCATTTCTGGAAAGAGCACTTCAGCATAGTTCAAGAAGAAATATAACCCTTATTTCACCTCATTTCTACATCTGATGGCATATTATATTTACACTACATGCTGGCAACCTGACATATATTTTTCTAACAAGATCAAAACCAAATGCAGTGGTAAAATTCCGGCATCAGTAAGTTCTAATTTTAATGTCACCAAAGTTTTTCCCAATATCTGAACTTTGGACATTTTTTCCTTACTCTGGACAGTTTTTACCCAGTTTTAAATGTTGTAGAATGAATTCTACTTAGGACTGACTGGCTCAAGCCCTCAGACTGTGTCCCCTTGCCACATCAGCAGCAATATTATTGCACAATAGCAAAATGATATGATGAGTTTTCATAGTGACTGACTTATGAGACAATAGTTTCTTTTCCTTCAGAGATAAGAAAGAAATTAACGGGATCTAAACTTTCTTCCTGCAAAGATTTATTTATGTTCTACACTTCATTTATCAGAGTGGGCCAATTGACATCAGACACTCTCACGCACACAAAGTGTATGAATACTATCACTAGCACAGGGGGTCAAAAACTAAATGAAAGCCCTTAGACAAACAGTTATATATATTCAAGTGGGTGGTTAGGAAGTCACAGCTTGTCAGCTGAGCTCTGGTATTTGGCTTGTGCATATCCTTAATGTGCAAGAGCACAACTCCACTTTGACATGAGCGGTGGAGGAGAGATTTAAGCACGAGCATCTCCCAGGGCAGCTATGTACACCAAGAGCAGGAACATGCACAGTGATGACAACTCAACAGCAAGCAGCATCTCAGTAAAGGTCAGCAGAGATGTGCTGCCAAACCCTCTAAACCATCCTTCCTCAAACCCACTTTCCAAAGGTCACTACTGCAAGTGATGGGAGGACTTGTGCACGGGATGAGGAGTGTGTTTCTATTTTAGTTCACGGATCTGCACAAATCTTGCTGTAGGCTTTGGGAAAGGACCTGTAGATCCCTTGAAAAATAAATCTTTATTTTATCTCAGCACTCCCTCTTTCAAGAAAGAGCAACTCTCAAAAGATTTGCACAGCTGAAGTGATTACTGAAATTCCTCTGAAGCTTTTACTCAAACAGAGTGAACCCTTGACTAGCAGGAAAAATTTTAAAAGATTATATAAAAAACTTTTTCTTTACAAATGACTTTTTGTTGAGTCTCTGCTGACCCAAACTTGAGAAATGCCACGCAAACTAATGTATTTCAGTGTTGAACATGTTATAGAAATGTGTCAGCTTGTCTGGACCTTCTTCATCTATGGAGGCAAAACCAGTTTTTCAGAAACAAAAGGAAGATATAAGTTTTATTTAACAAGAGATCATGGAGAGGAAGGACAACAGTGTTACTCAGTGCTTTGCTGATACGAGAGGTGTGCATGCTGAAAGAGAGGCTCTTTGTGCCTTTCTACGAAAGGCCTGGAAGGACATTAAACAATAAACAAACCTGACAGCACTCATGTCTAAGAGTGTGCTAAATACACCTGAGTTGTGTGAATTACAATAGCTCATTTTATAGAAACACAGAGGTGCATTTAGAGAGAGGAAACAAAAAAATAATTCTTGGCACCATCAGGGAGTACACAGCGGTCTGCGATAGGATCAATCTCATAACATGTCTCTTTAAAAAAAAAAGGACAAGGACTTTTTCAAAGGAGATTTGAAAAGAGAGGCTGCTCCAAAATACTCATCATAGATCCTGGGAAGGATCCAGTACATAAAACCGGATTGCTCCGTTCTGGTGTGTCCATCATGAGAAGGATGTGGACCTGTTGGAGTGAGTTCAGAGGAGGACATGAAGATGATTAGAGGGCTGGAGCACCTCTGCTATAGAGATGGGCTGAGAGAGTTGAAATTGTTCAAAAGCTAATGAATAGCTAATGAGGCTTCAAGACAGCTGGAGTGGGGTTTTTGACAGGGTCACGGAGTGATAGGACAAGGGGCATCAGCTTCAGAATGGCAGAGGAAAGGTTTAGATTAGATATTAGGAAGGAATTCTTTCCTATGAGGATGGTGAGGCCCTGGCATGTGTCCCTCAGAAAAGCTGTGTCTTTCATTCCTGAAAGTGTTTAAGGCCAGGTTGGATGGGGCTTTGAGCAACCTGGTCTACTAGGTGTCATGCCTTCCAAAGACAAGGGGCTTGGAACTAGATCATCTCCCTTCCAACCCAAACTGTTGTGTGATTCTGATTCTATGATTATGTACTGCAGGAACTGAAATGTGGGAATTATTATTATCAATAATTTTAAGCACGAGAAAAAATAATTTTGTTCACCTCTGAACTTATCCCAAATTTTGGCAGAATTTTCCAAAAAGCTTCAGGGAGAAGGCTTAGGGCAGGAGAGGAATGTAATGTAGTCCAAACCCAAACCGACACTCCTTCAGCTTAAGATCATTTCCCCTTCTGAAAAGTCTCTCTCCAGCCTTCTTGAAAGTCCCTTTCAGGTACTGGAAGATACTCTAGGGTCTCGTACAGCTAACTGTGCTGTCCTAGAGTGGGACTGGAAACCCTGGCTTTGGCAGGCGCTCCTGGTGTCACTGGTGCTTCTGTTGCTGTTATGTTGAGGAGCTGCAGCACAGCCCCAGCAAATGCATCAGGACCGAAAGCTGCTGCTGGCTTCTACCTTCCCCCGGCGCTGCTCCGTGTAACCACCAGATGGGGCGAGGCACCCGCCTCACAAACTCTGGGTGCCTGATGTTCCCTTACGGACCCGGGGGCAGCCCCCAAACCGAGCCCATCGCGCCCTGCTCCCGCAGAAAGCAGCCGGGCAGGACGCGGTGCTGACCTTCACTCTTCCACTGCAGCCTGTAACCCGCTCCACCAGCTCCGGGGCATGTGCTTTCCTTCCCATCTCAATGTACATAACATTGTTTACTCGTGTCAGATGCCGGCTCCAAAATTGAAAATGTCCAGCCAGTGCTCTCACAGAAAAGCTGTTGCATGCTTTTTTTTCCTTCATGCAGGCTGTAAACCGCACCAGAATCAGTGGGGCCATGTGCTTTCCTTCTCACTTAAATGTGCAATGCTGATTTTTTAATAGCCTGCAACTTGTAGGCTATAGCTTGAAAATTGTAAAGTTCATGGGTTGCTCCCACACAAAAGTGCCAGGACAGAAAATTCTTGCTGGCTTTCATTCTCCTATTGCAGCCTGTAAACTGCTACAATTATTGGTAGACTGCACTCCCAGCACAGGCTAAGATCCCAGGTGAACTCACCCAGTAACATGAATCATCTGAAACTGAAAAAAAATGTGATTGTACACTTAAATTAGGAGGGCAAGTGCATAGCTCCAGAGTTGGTGCTGCAGTTTGTAGGATACACAGGGAAAGAGCAGGCTACAGCAGGAAGGTAAAGGCCAGCAACACCTTTCTGATTTGTCACCTATTGCTTTGGAGTCCTCACCAGGTATTTTTAGTATCTGAGCTTATTTGGTGTTGAGATGCATTTAGCTGGCTAGACAAGTTCATATTCCCATCTGGATGCACTGTTGAAAGGCTACATGGTGATGGGTAGGGCCAGGAACAGTCTTTGTGTTGAAGCAGTCCCAAGCATTTTCAGTTTTGGAGCTCTATCTCTGTTGAAGTCAGAGTGTGATTGTACACTTAGTTGGCCAGGTAAGCATGGAGCCTTTAGTATTGTGCTGCTGCTGAAAAGCTACAGGAGAAAAAGCAAAAGCCAGTAAGACCTTTCAGGCACCTTTCTGTGGGAGCACTCCCTGTGTGTTCTCAATTTTGGATCTGTATTTGGGGAGAGTTGCAGAGAGTCAGGGTGCATTTAGGTTCTTCATCTTGACTTTGTAGCCTTTCAACAGGCCCAAGTGATAGTGATGATTAGGGGTTAAAGACAGAGCTCTGGTTTGGCTGGGACTAGAAAATGGGCTGTCAATAGCAATAGGCTCAGGGCTGACCAAGTCTTTTGTGTAAGCCTCAGCTGGCAGCTGGCCTTTTCCTTGCCTGTGGTCACCTCGGTGGTTAGGTGTTAGAGCAGAGAGAGAACTCTGGTTTTGTGGCTTTGGGTGGGAATGCCAAGGAAAACTGAGGCCTAACAGCAGCTTTTGGCCTTGTCAATTCTTTGTGCATTTAGTTTATCTTTGCTTGTCTGTGCATTTTCACCACACCCATGGCCACCACTCCCGATTCCTGACAGCCCCAGGACGGCTGGAGACATTTCAAGAGCTGTGCATGATTGCTCATTAATTACTAGGTAGTCATCCAGAGACTATAATCCCAAACTGATACTATTCCTGCACACCTTGTTAGTGTGGTTCACTAGGCCTGGAGAAGACTTTACTGCAGAATCATCTCCAAACCAGCTCTGCTTTGGTCTGTGGTTGGAGGACCTCATTCCCACCTGTTCAAGCAAGTTCTGAGCTATGCAGCTGGACTTGTTCTTGTGTTCACTCAGGATTAGCTATTTTTATTAGGTCTTATGGAGCCTGGGCTAGGGTCAGAAGGCTGCAACACAACAGTGTGATCCAGGATTTTAATAAGTATGCATCTGGCATTAACAGGAGCGTGTAGAAAAACCCTCCTTGTACTGCAGCACCAGTACCCAGAAGAATTGATTGTAGCCTGGAAGGTGACATAGGCCATTTCTTGGTATATTCAATTTTTCCTGAAGCATCGGTGTCTCAAAGCATTTGCTTTTAGCATTGATTGAACTGTATACACTACTTTGAGAGAGAGATCATTTTCAGATTCAGGCACACAGAAAATCAGAGCAATTACTAATTTAAGTGAAGGGAATGGGTCTTGATTGTACAATTAAAGGCACTTTAACTATAAGTAAGGATGTATTAAAAAAACATGCAGGTTTGGGCCACACCTAGACTTATTGTCTTATTCCACTTG
Organism: Molothrus ater; assembly: GCF_012460135.2. Classification (NCBI taxonomy): domain Eukaryota; kingdom Metazoa; phylum Chordata; class Aves; order Passeriformes; family Icteridae; genus Molothrus; species Molothrus ater. The sequence continues at coordinate 86,756,506 of NC_050479.2, forward strand.
TTGCTGCAAAGGTTTGACATGATTCTTGGCTACGAAAATGTAAAACTCTATGCTGCCTCCAGAGACATGGTCTTCAGTGTAAGGGCTCCCCATGCTCAGTCATGCAGTCACATGTGAGGATCTCTAGGAACACTGAATACAAATTATATATCAAAGCATTCCTTTGTTAATTTATGATTTTTTTTTTTTTTGCCATGGGGCCTTATTTTTAGGAACTCATCAGCTAGGAGTGCTTACAAATTTCTAAGATTTACATAGGTAAATAGAGAGAGACTGGGACACTGGTGCTTCTGCTCTTTTTCCTTTCCTCCTAGGAGAAGGCTGGAATAATGAGTTTACACAGAAATCTGCAAATAATGTAACATGTTTTCAGGCTCTGATCATGTCTTCAGCATCCCTTCTACTGAAATGTCTTCCCTAATCAGAGAGAAGACAGAGCCCTCTTCTTGTGCTTGACTCCTTAAATATGTGTTTTAAAGGACAAAGTGCAGAAGAGTGTTAGGGAGAGCAGAATTTGTCAGCCAACAGAGGTGAAATTCCTGGTGCAACTAGTAGTGAGGTTGAGGTTGCTATTCCTAGTAGGGACATGCACACACACACCACAGATACACACAAATGCATGGCCACCACACAGATCTTCTATACAGACACACACATCACTCCCCTGATCCCAAATGGCATCAGCAGCTGTCAGAGCTTTGTAGCACCAAAAGTGATTCTCCTAGAAGATGCAAGGTCCTCAGAGGAATGACCTGCAGGGTGATCTTACTGGTTGGAAAAAGTGAAATGGACACACAAAGTGATTTGGTCTGCAGAGTCTGTGGTCCCTGGTCATTGGAAGAAAAACTGGCTCTTCAGAAAAATGAGAAGGGATACAAAAGACTTATTTGTGCTGCCTGAAGAGTCACTCTTAAAGCCTTCTCCAGCATTCTTTTGCCTGCAGATTAGTTAAGTGCTGCCCTTGCAGAATTACAGCAGACAGCACAGCAGGTGCATGTGACTTGAAGCTGCACGTGGCAGTTGTTTCACATCACCAGAAGAAAGCGTATGAGCTTTCACTAGGTTGAATAGCATCCCTGAAAAGTGTTTTTTACTAAATGGAAATCTTGGAGTTGCAAGGCCTGTCTTGGAGCCATTACTTATACATTCTATAAAAGACTGGAAAAATGAGGTCTTACATACAAAGAGGGATCACCTCACTTTACACAAGATCTCTTCTGTCTTTGACCTACCAATTCTCCTCAACAACTGACAGCACATAAGACCATGTTAGCTAGTTCTCAGGTTATCCATTAAATGATCTGGTCTTTGCAGAGTTTACAGTTTGAAGTTACATAATCAAGATGCCTGGTTACCTGCATGGTGTAGTGCCCTTGCCTTTTTGTTTCTTTGGACATTGCATCTGGGGAACAGTTGCCCACAGGTTCTTGTTCCAACTCAATTCTAGCTGATGCTCTAGAGTGAGCAGATCTTTCCTGGCTCATGGAGCAGCTACAGCCTCAGCCTGAGCAGACCTTGTGAAATGTCTATTGGCAAGGATCATTAAGGCTGGAAAGCGCTTCTGATATCATCTAGTCCAACCTCTCACTGGCTGCTTCCTTGTCAACTAGAACATGGCATAAAGTGCCAAGTCAAGTTGTTTCTGGAACAGCTCCAGGGGTGGTGATTCCACCACTTTCCTGAGCAGTTCATTCCAATGTTTAACAGCCCTTTCCACAAAGAAATTCCTTTGTGGAATTCAGGCAGATGTTCAGCCTGAATCTCCCCTGGCACAGCTTAGGGCCTTTTTCCTCTCATCCCGTTGCTGGTTGCCTGGGAGAAGAGATGAACCCCCACCTGGCTACAGCCTTCTCTCAGGCAGCTGTAGAGAGTGAGGAGGTCTCCTGTGAGCCTCGTTTGCTCCAGGCTAAACAACTGCAGCTCTCAGCCACTCCTTACAGGAGCGTAGACCCTATAGACCCTTCACCAGCTCCATTGCCCTTCTCTGGGCACACTTCAGCACCTCAATGTCCTCCCTGAACTGAGGGGCCCAGAACTTGATCGACTCAAAGAGGTAAAAGCAGCAATGTTTTTGGGCTATCATTCTCAGTTTCCTAAGATTGCAAACTCTTGATTTGACTGCAGAGTCTGGATGTTTCTGAAAGGGTAAAACCAGAAGAGGATTCCATTAAATGGGAGGGGTTTGAGTGGACTAGTGTGGGGGCTCGTGTATTGCTCTCTTTAAAACACAAAAAGATGTAAAACCCAGATGAGGTCCTTTAACTACAGGGAGTGGGAGATCATTCAGAGCCTCAATCTGGAGTGAACTGATTCATTTTCTTTGAATCAGAGCACAAAATTTGAGATAATGACATTTCAAAAAAGAAGCTCTCAAATAGGCTTCTTTATTTTAACTCCATTACTCTCTGAGTGCTTTAAAGCCTGGTGAGTCAGTCTGCCCATGTTGACCTAACACGCAGAACAATATGAAAAAGGGAGCAAGGAAAACAGTGAAGACAGGAAAGCTTTTCTACTGTAAAAAGTAAAAATTACTTTTACTCCTTAAAAGGCTCACTGTCACACATTTTTGTCCTTTGTGATCAAATAAAATACAGGTTCATGGTTCCTTATGACAAAAGTCTGTAACAACCAAATCTTAGAGTTGAATATGTCACTTTTTTAAGATTTTGAGCTAATTTGGAATGTCAGCAACATAATTACTGAGTAAAAATTGCCTTCTTCATATATTGTTGGGTATTTTGTTTTATGATGAATGAATTTTTTTATTTCAAGTTGTTAATTTAAAAACAGTAATATTAATTAATAATTAGATTAACTAAACCAGAAAGTAACAATAGTGACTATTTGCACTGTTCCTGCACTCAGCTTGACCTCATCTATTCTTCCATTTCATGGCCCCATGGATTCTCTGGCAGGCTTCCTATTTCTGTTGTTTCTGAAGAAAGACTGATGACTGGTTTTGATTGTCTTTGCTGGTCTTTTTTAAACTTTCTTTTTCTTAGCCTGCCCTGCTATGCTTACACTATCCTATTTTCATCATTTAGACACAGCAAGCATTTTTCAAGGATGTCTGTATACATTACATTACTTCATAGGTAAAGAAAAATGGTAGGTATTTCAAGTATTGGTATTTCATGACATATGGGGCTGTAATACTTAATTTTTCAGAAGCAGAACTAAAACATATTCAATAGATATGGTGTTGAAAGCGAAGCAGTTTATTTACTAACAGTCTGTCTGTAAAAAAGATCTTTCAGGTACTCAATAGTTTATGGTTTGCTCTTCTCAATAGAACAGTGTTACAATTACCTGATCCTTACTACTACAGAAAATCAGCAGTATCAGAAAAATGTTCCATCCATTCAACATGAAATTATACAGAATACTCTACCAACCACACCGTGGCCTCTTGCCAACAAGCATTCTGAGAAATACTTTCACTTGCAAACCTAAAAGCTTGCAGAAAAGGATGTGCCTTGAAAAAATAGGAGGCTGTATGGGAAAATTTATCCAAAGTATGTAAACTTTAGGACATGCACAACACTTTTCAGAGATATATTGGCTTTTTAAAACAAGATGTTTCATCACAGAGGATTTGATGAATGTGTTGTGGGAAATCATATATCAGATTATAATTTCCTGAGAAAATCCCAGTCTAGTAAGTAGCATGGGACTGTTGTGAGAGTGTTTTCCTAAGTCAAATGGAAGCTGGGGCTCTGATCCCATATCCACCTCTTTCAGGTAAAGAAATCAGACAATAAAACAGGTATTGTAATGTGTGAGGTGTGGTGGATTGTCTGTACGTCATCTCAGGTGAAGTAATGACTTAGAAAGTACTTACAGTCCTTGCTGTGCAGTGTTATGCAAATATAAAGTGAAGCCATAGAGCAGAAATAAGTAATTATATATTACTCAGTCTTCTGGAAAATCCAAGGCCTCACTGCTAAAACCTGCTCATATTTCTCATTAACTTCCTGCTGATTCTCTGACAAAAAAGAAAACAGGCATGACTTAGATCCCTATTGACCAAGAATTTGAATCTCTCAGCTCCACATTCAGACTATGCAGCATTCTGCATGCCAGGTGGATATTGTTCAACTGCTTTATTTTCTAATTTGTGACTGTATCTAGTGCCTAGATTCTGCACCTACAGGTAGGGTGGGTGTTTTGGGACAGTGTAGGAGTATTTGACATGGCCTAGAGAAGCTAATTGGGATATTGTGTGTGACTAGTCACAGCCTCACAGAATGCTCTGTTAGAGCAGTGTACATGCTAAACACTGAAATACTCACAGAAAATGAGTGGATTCAGCTTTGGATGAAAAAAGTCACATTGCTCTGGCCTGTATGTGTGCCCAGCTGAAAGAGAAAAGAAGGCAAGTGCATTTAGTCTGAAAAAATGGATTGGCAAATTCAACTTTATTTGAAAGAAAATGAAATTGTGAAAAACACATTTTCAATGCAACTGAAATCATCACTTTGACTCATCTAGAGAAAGAACGAAGTGGGGGGAAGTGTGTGTATATAAAATTGCTTAATAACAGAGGGCTAATGCAGTAACTTTCTGAAGTCTGGATGGAGTGATTTGAAGACATGCTGATTTTCTGCTGCCCAAAAGGCATGTGACATGGCTCTACTTTGAAAGTAAAGCATACATTTGTATTTGCATTTCTTTGGTCCTGAAGTTGACACTGTTCCTCATTTAATCAAATTTCTAGCCAAACTATGATATCCAGTTACATCTTTCCTTATGCCAATACAAAGCAGGTCCACAGACTGGTTTAAGATTTCTGGTATCAAGGATCTTTCTGTGTGTAAGGATCTTTCTGTGTGTCTTGTAACTGCTGCTTAGTGTGAGCTTCATTATCTCTCTGTATTAAATCCTGATCTCTGTGCTTCTAGATTAATCCTCTCTGGCTCCTAGTTTCTTAATCATACAACTGAAAATTTCTTCTTTTTCCCTTCCTATCAAAGACACCTGGATTAGTTTCCTCCTTGCACCATGATCTTAAGAATTATGCCTGTCTTGGTACTGATGTGCTCTGATCACAACATTGCTACAATACAAAGAGGTCCTCTGGAATCAGTAATTTCACTAAAGTAATGAATTCAATAGCTTGTTTCTAGAGAAACATGTGCTTTTCAATTGTCCTGAACATAGATTCTTCCAGAGTTTCTATTTTTCGAACTCTTTTATCTTTTTCTTTTCCATGTTTGGTTGTTAACAAAAAAGCCCTCTTACCATCCTGCTAAAGGCACACTGCACTTAAATAAAGAGTGAGCTTCTGAAGCAATTTACACCAGCATCCTGGGGTTGTTTGCTATTTCCTCCTCCCTCCTCAATTCTTTTTGCCTGTTACTTAGCACCTGTTTAAAGTAAGAGATGGGGTCTGAGGCACTTCAAAGCTGCAAATATCCATAACATAATGTTAACTGTCTTCTGACATCATTTCAACTGATGCAAGCAGCTTCTTTCAGCAACGTGACTGCCTTCTTTGCATGCCACACACCTGCCACTCAGCATTGTCACTGTGAGGCCACATCATTCTCAGAAGCTTTGTGTCATATTTCTCACTAGTAACAGAGTGGGAATAGCTCCCATAGCTCCAGAAACATCTGGGGCAGTTCCCTTTGTGTCCCAACTTGGTCATCAAAATGGTTTTAGGAATGATGAGTAAGTAACCTGGTTAGGCACAGGTAGTTTTAAACATCAGCTATGCTGATGGGAAGAACAATTTAGTTTCTTATTAAATTTATTATTTAATAATAAATAACTGTGACTGAATCATTAGCTAGAGGGTTGAAAGGACATATTTTACCATTAAAGCTGAAATTGGTAGAATCAGGCCTTTAACAGGCACACATCAATTTCTACACCACTTTACTATAGCAGTCCTCATTTCCTCCTCATATTCTTTACCTGAAATAACTTCATGCCCTCTCTGCATTGCTCAATACCTTTTTCAGTGCCCCCAGCTCTTTTCAGTGTTCCTAATTACTCCTGGAGTATACTCAGCTTCCTCTTCCCATTCATTATCTGCTTGGTTAAGAAAACAAAGTAGAAAGGAAATGTCCTGTTACTTCCCCAGGGCTGCAGTTAGAGACTGTTGTGGTTTGGCCTACCTTACTTTGTTTCAGATTGGCTCTTTTTTCCATTTCCTGTGTAAGGGTATGAATCCAATCCCCAATTACTAAAGATTATTTTGTTTCCTTGGTAGTATTATCAAGAGTTTAGCCAACACGTCAGGGAAATTGGTTCTGCCCCTCTGTTCAGTGGTTGGGAGACCACAATGAAGTTCTGCAGCCAATACAAGAAAGGCACTGGCAGACTGAAGGAGTCCAGTGGAAGGTCACTGGGATGCTCAGGGACTGGGACAAGCCTACAGAAGGAAACAGTTGAATTTAATTCAGCCTGGAGAAACAAAGGTTATGTGGGGACATAATTTCAGTCTTCCACAATGTAAAGTGGGATTATAGAGAAGAAAGAGTCAGATTCCTCCTGGAGGTGCACAGTGAAAGGGCAAGAAAAAATGTGCCACAGGACACAGAATTTGGGAAATTCTGATTTAAGGAAAAGAAGTGTTCACAGCATGGATGGTTAAGCATGGGAGCAGATGTCCAGAGATGGGAGCAGATGTCCGGAGATGATGTGGACTCTCCATTCCTCCAAATACTCAAAATATGACCTCTTTGAACCTAGCCATGCTTAAAATGAGAGATTTGAGCTCATAATGTCAGGAAGTTCCTTCCTATCTAACTTATTTCGTGATTCTATATATTAATTACTCTGAAACATCTTCTCAGAGTTACTGAAATTCACCAACAGACTAACAAGTTGTTTAATGGGGGGAGCAGGGATGAGGGGGAAAAAGTAGACTGACAGACAGATGAGTGAACAAATGCAGTAATGCTATCAGATTCCTTTCCCTAGAAATATACTTGTCCTGACCACTGGCAAAAATGGTAGATCATTAGCCAGCATCATTCCTTGCCAGCTGTTAGTGTCTACAGTAAGAAATCCAGATTATCATTAGGAGTTTGCTGTAGTGACATTCTGACTGCAGCTGTAGCTGTATTGGTGTATTTTTACCCATCCTGGCTCCCATGCAGACATGATTATTTCTATTGTATGATGTATCTACAGGGCACCATTGCAGAATAAGGAAATACTTAAGTACTGGCAAATACTAACAAGTTGAAGCATTAAGGAATCTTCAGCCAATGACATGATAATCAAAGAGGTGAGCTTCAATGAAACAATCATATAGGCAGGAACCGGTTTGGCTTGCAATACCTCACGGAGGTATGTGAAATATGAGAGCTTCCAAAGCAATTGTTTGGGAGTTCAAGGAGTGTGAGAACAGACAGTAGTGAGGAAATGGAACATATGCAAATTTTATGTTAATATCTTTTGTTAGACTGTGATTGAAGCCGTGGAGGAGGAGCACCATTTCAGGCCCATTTAAAAACCAGGACAGGCTGTCAGCTTGAGATCAGTCTCTCTTCACACACAGACATGTGGTCAAGGATTCTTCTCTGTATTCTGTCCTTGAACTGGTTTCCCGTAGTGTCTTCTGAAACGTAAGTGGTCACACATTCTGTGTCTATATGATAACATATTTTATTGTATTTCCCAACAGCTTATTTCTTCTGGGACACTGCTATATGATAAACAGGATATTTGAGACATAGATCCTTAAATGTGTTGACTTGGAAGTAGATGACATTGAAGGATGGTTTGGAATGGTGCTCTCCATCATGAAACTGCTGTGAAAATCTAGTGTGAATGACAGAAACCTGGAACTTGAGTAGCTGAAGTGTGATGTGTGTGGGTAAAGTGGCAAGGAGACTCAGGACTAGACTAACAAGTAATACTAATAATTAGGATTGATATACATCAGCAGCACAGAGAGAGCATGGTGTATGGGGAGGTGCCAGAGGCCAGGCAGTGGCTGGGACTGAAACCATGCTGAACAGCAAACCCAGTACAATAATATTCATATTAGCACTGTCAGTGTCCATGGCTTTATACAAACAGAAGATTTCAGCCACAGTATTCAAAAATATACCAACATTATAGCTTAAACCCTTTTCTCAAAAATTCTAAAGGAAAACACTAAGAAAGACAGCTTAGCTTCCTCCACTGTTTATGAGGAAGCTAATACATTAATACACTGTTAATATTAATACTTTTAATTTTGGGCTTTGAATTTCATGCAGCCTGAACTAGGCAAGTAAAAATAAAAATAAAGGCAATATGACCTGGCAAAGCCGTGGGAGCAAAAAAGGGAAAGGATCAGATTAGAAAGAAAAATTGTGTGATTCATGTTGTGCTACAAAACCAGCTTGTGAATTCTGTCATAGGTTATTTGGAAAGAGTAGTTTGGGCAGCAAACTGCTGGACAGCAACAGAGTTTTAGACAAACAGAGCAAATATGAAGGAATGTTTTTCAGAGGAGTATTCCAGGGAAGGAAGGCTGCTCTAATTATATAGAGAAAAAGTATAAATAAAAAAGTTCAATGGAAGAAAGAAACAAAGAAAACAAGACAGAGAGAAGCATGGAAACAGGAACACGGAAACAGAACTGAGCATGCAGATTAGATTGAGTGTTCCCTGGAATTTTCTGCTAAAATAGAAAAGCAAGATCACTTCTTGTGTATTAAGTGGATTGACTTATGTCAGTTCCTCTCCAAGAGATATCCAGAGAATAAGAAATTTAAAGATCATTGCAACCCTTTACTAGTATTTTTGTCATTGGTCCCAAGAAGAAGCTAAATATCTCTCCTCCATAGGGGAGGCTGCAGAGGTTTAAGTGCACACCTAGGTCATGGGAAGACAAATGCAGCCGTGCTTTAGCCACTTCAGTAATTGGAGCTGTGCTAATACCTGGAAAGGAGAGGTGCAGTATCATGCTGGGTAAGGCGCTGCACAGAATGATGCCAGTCCCTCAGCTCAGAAAGAATTGTGAGAGATTAAAAAGTTGACATTTGTACTTCCTTAGCATATTATTTAAAATCCATTGAAAGAAATTAAATCCTTCCATTGGTTTGGGCAAGCTTTGGATCATGTCTTCCTTCACACCTATGGCACTTGTGTGGTATTTTCCTCTGCTGTTTGCCCTGCCTTTCCTGCATGACTGAACTTTCTGTTGGTCTTACAGCCAGTATGTGCTGCTGGTCCCATCGGTCGTGCGGAGCGACGCTCCACAGACGGCTTGTGTGCAGCTACACAGCCTCAGCGAGCCCGTGTCCCTGAGCGTTGTCCTGGAATATGGCACTGTCCAGAGGACTCTCTTTGAGGAGCCCGTAACAGAGAATGACTTCTTCAAGTGTGGCGAGTTCAAGGTATTTTCTCTTTGGAAGCTACTGAAGAGGGTGTAGTAGCTGGAAATAATTCTGATTGCAACTCTCCTTGTCAGTGAGGGAAAGAAAACAAAGTTTAAAATAAGATAAACTGTTGGAAAAGCTGACAAAACAAGAAAAAAAAACCCCATGGATTGTAGAAAGGAGCTAGAGAAAGACTTCCAGTCTCCATTCCCAGAGTGAATAGAGCAAAGCTTTAGATTGTTATCACACTTGCTCTTTATGGAACTGTTGAAGTATCAAGCAAGATGATAGGTCCCATATAGATCCCAGCTGTTCCCTTTCCTGACTCTGCAAGATCTGGACACACAAGAAAAAATGTCCCAAGGTGAGGTCTTCCAGAATGCATCAGGAGAAAACACTTCAGAGTTAAAGGTGTGGCAACCTGCATGTAAGCAGGAAAATGCAGAGGACAGAACACAGCTTCAAATTGTATTACCTGATGACAGATTACAGGCCTTCCACAGCAGAAATTCCCAGAAATTATCTCACTGACAAAGGTGGGGCTTCTCATGACTTTCCATAAGCTGTTTATGACTCAACTGACAGTATCTGACTCTAAAACCCTGGACATCAGGGAACCTCAGCATGTCTTATTTACTACTTTTCCTCTGGGGTTTTGCTCCTCTCCAGGTTCCTCCTGCTACTTCTGATGCCCTGGCATTCATTTCCTTCTCAGCCAAAGGTGCCACAGTTGACTTAGCTGAGAGAAGATCAGTGGCAATTCAGAATGTGGATGGTGCTGTCTTCGTCCAGACGGACAAACCCCTCTACAAGCCAGGACAAACAGGTGGATGAAGTGATTGAGTCAGCTAGAATAGTGAGAAATTGAGGGAAAGGGTGGGTCAAGGATGACAGAAACTTACTCTTGTGGAATAAGAATTTCATTTTAGTTTGAAATATCAAAGTTAGTGAAAAACAGAACCAATTCACAACAGTGCAACAAAATAGTAGAATTCATGTGTTTGTATGTCAGGTTTACTTGAGCAGAGTCACATAAAAATTATTTAATACATAAAAGTATTAAAAATACAGAAAATAATAGGTTACGTTTGGAGTTAATATAAAAATGAAACAAGCACCTCAGTTCCTGTCACAACCCCTTCTCCTTAACTGTTGATCTATTTCAAAGTGCTAATTCCATCACAATGCTTAAATGACACTACTAGCTGTGGTGGAGTTAGCTATCTCTTTAACATAATTATACTTTAATCCGAGTGGGTAATAATTGAAGACATTTCAGCTGACATTTATTTTAGTTTTCTTTTTTCACTGGCTAAGATAATCCTTTTATGTTCTCTGGGCACTCTTTAGTTTTCAAAAAAAGCCTGGTCAAAGCTGAGTATTGAAAATTATTTATCACTGCTAATAAACTGAATGATAGAGGCATCTGCATGTGACACTTGGAGATGTGACACTTGGAGATCTGACACTTGGTGCCAGGGTTGATGGCTGGCCTAGACAGTCCTTGAGGTTTCTTTCAACCTTGATGATTCTGTAATCCTTTTTTGTCCTGTTTTTTTTTCAGTGATGTTTCGTGTGGTCACTTTGGACACCCAGTTCAGACCTGTTCAGGAGACGGTAAGTGAGAGTGACAGTCAAAACTTTTCAGGTACCCTCGTGAGGTACCTCTTGACTGAGACTCTCTCACTTCGACATCAAATAAGAAGGGCCTGGGATAGGCTTCCTGATGTTATTTATATTTTGTATTTTTTGTATTCTGTATATTTGCTGTAACTCCTTACCTTCGCACTCCATCATTTCCCTGCCTTTGTAGAGGGCAAGGCTCTGAAAGCACTTGTGGAAATCTCTCACAGCACACAGATTTTGTAGTCTCAGATACGTAGAAAAAGACTGAAAATTTTTGCAGAAAAAATTCACAAACAGGTTATCCTCTTAAAATTTTAATTGCAGACATGTGCTGTAAATTGTTTCCCTGGCCCAGTCTTCTCTATCCAGAAAAAGCTGTTCACAGTTTTCCTGATGTTCTAGTGTTTATCAACCTCCACTGTTACATTATAGTTTTAATAATTTTTTTCTCTCCCTTTATTTCCTCCTCCAGTATCCCAGAATCATCATTGAGGTAAGAGATACAACATGGAATTAAACACAAACTCCTTTGGGAAGACTGTGCTTCATCATTTCCTATAGATTCAAGAGCTGAGGGAGACTCATCCAGAGCACACCATTTAAAGCCAATGGATTTGAGGTTGAACAGTGGCAATATCCTCTACCAGCACCAGAGGAGAAGAAATCAGCACAACTGGAGCTGTTAGTCAGAGGCAGTGTGGGGTTGCTGCTGTGCCCTTCATTAGAGCTCAAAGAGGAGTGCTCTGTCCAGGCTCACCTTGGGAGGAGTACAGCAAATAACTGGTTAAACAGCCTCCTTCTCATACATAGGCATAAGAATGGTGACTTTCTGAAAGGCCATGTTCTCATGGGGATGGGCTAACAATGAATCATCTTCTACCACTTTTCACATCACTGCATCTCCAAGCATTTTCTGAGAGAGGCCAGCATAATGTTCCTGCTTTACAAAGGCAGCTGAGTCAGAAAGATTTATGTTACAAGTGTTCTATAAGGGCAGTCTGTCTCCCATACACGACCTATGTCCCAGTCAGGAACTGTTTCTGAATGATCTGAGGCCATCTGTCAGTGTAGCTAATTCCCAGTTAAACATAGACTTAGTTTTGTTAAATCCACAAGCAGAGATGGAAAGTCAGAGCACACATCATCAGCCCCAAAGCACTCCTAGCCTGTGACTCATTTAGCCAATATGTCTGAAGACAAGCCTTGAAAGAAGGCAAGAAATGGTGATAAAGGTTTTGCTACATCTCTTTCTTCCAGGATCCAGAGCAAAACAAGATCTTCCAGTGGCTGGAGGTGACATCAAAGCACGGAATCGTCCAGCTCTCCTTTCCACTAATCCCAGAGCCTATTCTGGGGTCCTACCAAATTACTGTGGAGACAAAGTCAGGTGAAAAAGAGTACCAGTCCTTCAGAGTGGAGGAATATGGTAAGCAAAGGCTCATAAACTACCCTGTGCTAGCAGTGAGGCTGTGCCATAGTCAGATAAAAGCTACTAATGCAGAGTTTAAGTTCTTTGAATTCTCCACATCATGCCTGGAAAAGAAAGACGTGGGGAGAGCTGGGTGGACTGGTGCATGAGAAACAGGCCTTTCCCAGCTATGGGACCTGGGATGAAAGATAAGTTGAAGAGAGGTGGTGTCAGCAATATATTTGATTTTGTTATTTCACTTAATCTGTTGCCTTTCTCTATAGTACAACTGGATTGCATAATAACTTTTGTACTCCAGGGTTTAACTAGTTTGAGACATTGGCATTACTCATTTTTCTTTAAGAAAGGAGATTAAAGTGATTTACCATGAGATTTGCTGTGACTGTTATAGTTATTAGTATGATTATTATTTAATTTTACAGAAGTTACTCATCTTGCCACGGAAGATTATTTTTTCTATTGTCATATACTATAGCCAGTTCCTAGTTAGGTTCTTCTTTGATCCATTTCCTCTCCCTTGTTGGTGAAAATGTCTTTGCCAACTGTTTGTTTTTTTTTTTACTGTCTTGCACCACACACACACACACCCCCTGTGTTTGGCATGCAATTGCTGATCAGTCATATTCACATTACATTCTCAGTGCTGCCAAAATTTGAAGTGACAACCACTGGGCCAAAGACGATTTCTTTCTTCGATGAAGAAGTCAGGGTGAACGTTTGTGCTTCGTAAGTATTAGAGCTGAAGACAGCACAATTTTGTACAACAAAGGGTATAGGCATTGGATGGTGTGCTCTGCTGGAAAGCAAAGATCCTGCTGCTGGCTCAGAATGTGGCTTAGAGCAATTCCTTTAGCTATGACTTTCATGATATAAAATATAATTAATGTCATTATATTCTTCTCCCATGATATTCTTCTCCTATGAGTCTATGATTCTTATCTTGCTACATAGCAAAATTAAAACCAGGAGAGTTTGTGTGTGTCCAAATGAAGCACTTCCAACTTGCTAGCTGTTGTGTTTTATTATTACAAAAAATGAGAGTCTATCATTAAAATTGCTGGCTGTGGTCCTGCCAAAGTGCAGGGTGCCAGGAACTAAAAGGATGAATAGGTCAGTATGCTCTGCCTTGTATAAGAAAGGTACCAATGAGAAAAAGATGCAGGGAATGATATCCTGAGTCCAGCACTGCCTTCCAGCTTCAGACCTTAAAGAATGATTGCACCAAAACTATGGTGAAGCAGGGTTTTTTTAACAAAATGGCAGAAACAGCCTAAAAATAGTAGAAGGGAATTCTGCTAGGGCTGACTGTTTGCAATTCCCAACTGCTTTTCTGTCTGTGCTCTGGATACTGCGGAGGGATTTAGAGTCTGCATTGCTCTGCAACTTTTGCAGGTCTCATGTTAAATCCACATGATTGAATTCTCATGTTCCTTCCTCTCCTAGGTACACTTATGGCCAGCCAGTGCAAGGGAAGGCCCAAATTAATGTGTGTCAGCAGCGCTTTTATAGTCCACTGTGTGCACAAAACTGGAAAAAAACCTGTGAAGCTGTCACTGGACTGGTATGATACATCACAAGTCTTTTCTTCCTTGTCAGCTTTACTACCCAGCATGTAGCACAGTATTCAGTGGCTTTGTTAATTTCCAAGGGAACACCAGAGAGACAATCTCAGTGGTGTGGTTTTTCTCTCTGTCTCATAGGCAATGCTGAAAGAACCTCACTAAAAGACTGATTTTTCCCTCAGAAAGAATAAATAGGAAGGAGGGAAGCTTATAAAACTGTAAATTTGTAATAATTTCTGAAACACTGGAGCTGTGTTCTTACCAAATCTAATCAGCAGAACTCTGCTGGGAGTCTTTGAGGACACTTAATGTTAAAAGGATGAATAATTTGTCCACTACCTCAGACTTAATGTGCTGTGGTCACAGAGCAAACGCATTATGCAAGATGGGTTTAAGAAGGAGCATGAGCATAGAGAAAACTAGAGGGGATAAGGAGAGAAGTTTCCAGGTGCTAGAGTAAATAATATTGAAATAGTCATGTGGGATGGGAGCTGGGGAGCAAGAAATGTAAGGTAGGCAGGGAGCTCTTCAGAGATGCAATAAACATAATGAGGAGCAATTTTGCAAGGCTTGAGAAAAATGGGTTTTCCCCTTTGTGCTGCAATTTCAGCTGGGAAAGGATGGCTGCCTCAACACTGTCATCTCCATCAAAAAATTCCAGCTGTACCGCAGCTATGCCATGATGTATGCCAGCCTCAACATAGAAAGCATCGTCACTGAAAATGGGACAGGTAACACCAAGTGGGCGTTGGGAGTAACTGATTAAAGCTTCCTGAGAGGAATCCCCTGGATCACCATCTGTGTGGCAAACAGGCAGCAATTATGGTTTTCTTTGTGTGGCTCTCCCTCCAGAGCATGACCACTCCATAGAGCTTATCAAAAGGAGCAGCTTTCTGCCTGTGTCTGATTTCTGTTTCCTCTCCTTTGTGCTGGGTGTGTCTCACAGGTATCCAGATGAAGGCCTATGACTATGTTTCAGTCAACCAAGGCAATGACCAAGTGCTGTTCAGGAATATGGATTCCTATTACAAGAGGGGAATTCCTTACCATGGTGTGGTAGGTACATGAGAGGATACATTTAGACCCAAACTCCTTGAGGTCCAGCATGATGATCTCTGTGATGTCCCATTTATGGCTGTCACCTGAATGTGCTGTCAGCTTCTCAAGATAATGCTGCATAACAGTGTCTGTATAGTTCTCTTGATACTCCTAGAGAAAAAAAGAGAATTGTATCACACCTGGCAGGTCAGGGTCTCTTTTCTGCCATAGTCAGAGGATGCCTAAAAAGTGAGTAAGTGGAAGGTGATATGAGTGGGGAAGAGGAGTCCTCAAGAAATTCTTCAGACACAGTTATGCCTAAACTAAAGGTAGCATTCACCCTGTGTTGCATCACACAATCCCAGGGATGTTTACTTACAGCAGTACAGATGTTGGAGCACATTCCTACTTCTTAGCAACCTACACATGCAGGATAAACCAGGCACAAAAAGGATGATGACCTGTAAAGCATCATCCTGACAGGCAGTGGAGACTGTGGGTGTGTACAGACATGTAGGAGTTAAAAGGTGCTACTGAGCTCCACAGTTTGCCGGTGGCCATGAAGTCATCTCGTTGTTTTAGGTGTGTTAATCAATGTTCTCCAATAAATATTCCTCCTCCCTTTGTGACACATAGCTTATTCTGCACTGATGGGAATTTCCCACTGATGGGAGATTTCCTGTCACAGAATTCCTGCTCCCTCAAAATATTGCGCAGCATGTGCCTCTTCAATAGATTTCACTCTTGATTTCTACTCCCTGCAACAGCCCTCAGTGTTTAAGTGACCATCCTCTAGTAAACAGAGCTTTTCTTTCTTGTTGTTGTTCTTTGTTTTTTTCTGAATCCCTTGGGTATTTGTTGTGTTCAGATCACTGTGACAAGCATGAAGGGTGAGCCTGTTGCCAACAGTACTGTCCTGCTGGAGCTCAATGGAGATTATCTGGCCAACTATACCACGGACAAAAACGGCATTGCTGCTTTTTCTCTTGACACATCCAACTTCTTCGATCCCAGTTTGAAGCTGACAGTAAGTAAACACAGGCTACAATCTAATTCATGAATAAATACTTCATGGGAGAGAGGGTTTAGAAGGAACACCTGCAAACTCTGTGAAACTCAGATGAGAAAACACCACTGCCTGAGAAGAGGCACACTGCAACCCATCTGTGGTTTTGGGTTGTAGTGATTTTCAGTCCCTCCCTGCTTTTCCTTCCCCTTGAGAAGCTCTTTCTGCATTCACCTTCCTTCTCTTTCTTCTGTGTGTTAGAGGACCTTTCTCAGAGACTGCACTGCCTTCCCCATCTAGCCTGGGTGCGTGCCAGCATCTTTCACTGCTGCTGACTTCTTCCCTGCATTTCTGCTGGCACAAACTCATGCCTGTTATCATCACATGGTCTTCTTGTATTGTCATGCCTTTAATCTGGTGGGATGGAAAGAGCTGAGTAAAAATATGTCATTTAGAACAGTGCTATTCTAATTCAGTGTAAGTCTCAGCAGTTTACGCAACTGGTCCCAAGCCTGAAAAAACCTAAAATAACCCCCTTATCACAATGTGCCACAGGCATCTGGATGCCTAAAGGTGTCCAGAAGGCCACTCACTCTTCATTGGTGAAACACAAATTTTCCACACCAATTCTTGCTTGTGGTTTAAACAGCCTCACAAAATCAGTTTCCCAACAGAATATTTTACAGAAAAGAAGCCTTTGCCCCTCACCTGCCTTGAATTGTTTTTTTCCCACACTGTTGATTCCACATGTATGGTTTTCCGTTTCATAGGTCAAACAGGCACCAGGCGAATGTACAGACTTTATCTGGGGGATTGATAATGAGCCCAAAGCCTCGTTCCTTGTCCGGCGTTTCTACTCACGGACCAACAGCTTTCTGAAAATTGAGCCAGTGACAGAGGAGCTCAGCTGTGGCCAGCAGAGAACAATTAATGTTCACTATGTTCTGAACAGAGAAGGCTACAGCAACGCCACACACACAAACTTCTACTATGTAGTAAGTCCTAATGCTACTCCTAAAACACCTTTTTTTTCAGCTTCTCTCAAACACCCTATAAGGGTGAAATCTCGTAAAATCTCAGAAATCTCGTGACCAGAGAGTGGTTATGGATCATGGCTCAACCTGATGGCCTTCAAGGCTTCTCAGGACAATACTCAAAATCAGTGATTTCATGGTGGAAGGGAGAAGGTGCTTTTGATCCCCTTTCATGAGACTTTTCTATGCCCAGGTGATGACACAAGGAAAAATTACTCTCAGTGGCCAGAAGCAAGTCAGCATTTCTGGTGGTAAGTTCCAGAGCGTATTACTATTCATACTTCAGAGCACAGTAACTTTTGCAAGTGATGAAAGCAGAGAACTGTGGCTAAATCAAGTACTAGTCCCTAAATCCCATGACCTGTTACTGCTCACAGAATAATTTTCTTTTGCTGCAGCATCTAGCCAACCTCCCATATCATAATCAATTTTATCTTGTTAGTAGAAACATATTCTGTTGTGATCAAACATATGGAGTACAACCTTCATATGTTTTATTGTAGTATTTTATAATGCCAAGGAGTATTTATGATCTCTATGTGACATCCTAGTTTTCACTAAATAGAATAATAAAACATTTTAAAGTTTGGAATAATATGTGTCCCATTTGAAAGGGATGTTTAGCAGTCAACTCTTGAAATTCATTGCCCTTTCAGAAGTCTCCAAATACCCACAAATGACAGCAATCCTGACCTTTATTCTTTCATTGTTAAAAATCAGTTTTCTTGCAGAACCTGGTCCATTTGCACACTTCAGGAGGTGGCTTAAGTAAGCCTCTCTCCCTCTATAGGACTTGTTTCATATTTACCACCTTTAGTCTTAAGCTTAATTCCCTGTCCATATACTTGAAATTTTCATCCATGTAGAGAAGAATTTCTTATCTCTTAGTGTTAACAGAACTCTCCTTTAACTTGGGATATTGCTCTATTTCCTTTGGTGTAGGAGGTTCTAGTTTTGAGACCCAAAGGCTATGGGAAGGGGGTCTTCTCATAGCAATTGTGCACAGATTTCCATGTTTAACTTCTTCCCAGGGTAGACCTCTGTCTGCAAAGTACCCCAGTCTCAGCATCCTCCAGTTTGTATCTGTTATCTTGCTGATGTGAGCTGTCCCTCAGCCACTGAGATGAGTCTTCCAATATCCAATTCCCTGGGTTATAAAGGTGTTTCTAGATTATGAATAAAATATGCTCTTTTGCTGGCTTGTCCTTCCCTGATCCATGTTCCTTCCACAGCTTCCAGAGGTACATTCTCCATCACACTGACTGTCACTGAGAAGCTGGCCCCCAGTGCCAGATTGCTGCTCTACACGGTGCATCCTCATGGAGAGATAGTGGCTGACAGCTCCAGGATACACAGTGATATATGCTTCAAAAACAAGGTGGAAACCTTTGCTTTCTTATTAAGGGATATATTGGGGTTTGCTGAAAACTGGTCAGGAAACGATCTCATCAAGAGCCCTGCACTGGGCATGGCATTTAGGAATGGAAAAGGTGCAGGTATGTCTGGGATCATGAGAAGCCGTCCCTGGAATTAGCACCTATGGTTCAGGCTCAGACAAAACTACCCACGACGGAGAGAGAAGGGTGCCTAGGGGGTTATGTGAATTTTTACAAGCTGATCCGGACGGGCCATCTAGCGGTAGGAGCTTTGTCCTACAGAGAACAGTGAGTGCTGATGAAAGGGGAGATTTATATCTCTGTGCCAAACCAATTCACCTAATCTCCATGGGGTTGTCTTGGATTTGCTAATTTCCAGGTCCAGCTCAAGTTCTCTGAGAAGAAGGGTCTCCCAGGCTCTAGAGTTGGACTCCACCTGGAAGCTGCTGCCAACTCCTTCTGTGCCCTGCGAGCAATTCAGAGCGTCCTTCTTCAGTCTGGGCCAGAGTTATCTGCTGAGAGTGTAAGTCACATCCCCAGCCCTGTGTTCTTTTGAGCTAGGAACAGCCCCGTTCCCACCTGTGATGTCTCTGACTGTATTTTTATTTTTCCCTTGGAAACAGACATCTGTGATTAAAGGAAGGTCTAAGGCAACTGTATGCTTTAAAGACAGAATTGATAGCACAGCACTGCTTTTGGGAAGCATGGCAGTGTAACATATATCCCAAAAATATGCCTTATGTAAATCCTCGACAGCACATTTCCTCACTATGGAGTGATTGTGTCAAAATTGCATTTTTACCTAATTTTTACATAATTGCATCATTTACATTGCTCAGATAGGCCTTGGGCCCAGAACAAAAGCTGTAGATGACAGCTAGTGTCTTGTAACACTCATCTCCTCTTTGCTCAACTCAAGACTGCATTTCCATGCTTTCTGCTCAAGTTAACGCCACAAAACGATTGTGGCTCAGAAGGAGGAGGGTACAGCTCAGTCCAAATTGCTTATTCATCTCTAGGTAGGCATCACTAGTTAAGCCCACTGAAGTCTACAGGATTGCTCAGGGACCACCATAAGCTTTGAATATCTGCGATTTTGGACCTGCCTGAGACCTTCCTTGTGCTTAAACTACTCATTCTCGCCTCCAGGTGTACTATCAGCTTCACAGGGGTGATTTATATGGCTATTACTACAATGGGCTCAACCTGGAAGATGACAGGCCACAGGAGTGTACCCCATCCAAAACCATCTTTGCTGATGGCTTGTACTTTGAACCTGTGAATGTCAGCCGTGATGGAGATGTCTACAGGATTTTCAGGGTATGTGGTCTGTGTGGGAGGCTCTTTAAGTGGGAGGGATTCCAGAGGAATTCATCAGCGTTAGCATTCAACTTTCTCAGGTGATGGTTCTTACTGCTGAGAGAAGGCAGCTGATGCCTGAAACTGCCTAAAGCATGCAATCATCCCAGTTCTGCCTTTTTTTCCTCATCACTTACTCGGGAGCTCTGAAAATCACAGCTAGAAAATCACTGGGCTGCTGCCCATGGTTCAGTAGACAATACCTAAGCAGGACCATGGCCTTGGCTCATGACTCCAGGCATTTCTTGTAGAGATCTGTGTCTGTGATGCAGGCCACTTGGTTCCTGTACACTGCACTCCACTGGCCCTGTACCCTAAGACATAAGGCCAACATCAGACTCATCATCACTGCTCTTTGCAGAGCACGAGGTGTCACTGCTCCATAAGAAATACACAGAGCTGAGACATTCAAGGCTGAAAGAACAGGATGAACTGGGATGAGGGAGGGGAGAAATGAGGAATGATAATCAGTGATATGCACTGGCAGCTAGTGAATGCTCTGAGTGATTTGATAGATTCTTTCACATTTAGGATATGGGCCTGAAAGTGTTCACCAACTCTGTGCTACGGAAACCAGTTCTGTGCAATGAAGAGAGATCAGAAACGGAAAATTACCCTCCTCACTATTATGATGCCAATCTCAAGGCCTCAGGTAAAAGAAGGTTCATTCTGTATCTCCAGTCTCAGTCTACCTGGTCTTTAAAACTGTTGCCTGTATAAAATAACAGCCATTGTAGTGGGGGGGTTTGGGAAATAGGCCTGTGTGTCCCAGTTTGCATCCTATAGTCTCCTTCTGGCAGTCCTGGCAGTAGAATCAATTTTGTTTCAGGTGCAGGTGCATATAGAAAAAACAGGGAATACTGTGATGCTGCTTATTTTATAAACTGATATTGGTTTTGGGGGGTTTTCAGATCAGAGCCTTTCATCAAATCAAAATTCAATTAAATATTTAAAAGTCAAGACTTCACACAGCATGTGGCACACTTAGCATGTAGTCTCCAAGGCCTTTATAGATCAGCAAAAGTTATGATTCTCTCTCCATCAAGTCAGATTGCTCAGCAAAAGAGCAAAAGTAGCAATCATAAATTGCCACTAAGGAAGGTGTTATTCAACATTAGGAAAAAGTTCTTCCTCATGAGAATTGTAGCTACACTGGAAGGGGATCTCCAGGAGGTTTTGGAATCTCCATCACTGCTGGTTTTCAAAACTGAGCTGCACAAGAAGCAACCTGATCTGACTTTGAAGTTAGTCCTACTTCAAGATGTTGGACAAGAGAATTACAGGGGTTGCTCCCAACCTAGATTTTTTTTCAATGATTCTGTTATTCTAAGCCATTGTAAAGCATTTATAAGCCTTGATGACAATACTGGCTGCTGGTGCCCATTTGCAAATCAAAGAGGGCAGGTTGTAGAGAATGGGGAGCACAGTTTTTTAACTGAATGACAAGACCTTTCAGTATGAAATGAAGTGAAATGTCTTGTAAAATAGCTAATATTTCCAGTATTTTCCCATGGGAAAAGAGAATAGATAAGTAATTGTTTCTTCACATATCTCTTAGAATTTTCCCTGTTATATGTGGCATGGGAAATCCAAGAATGCTCAAACAGGATACTTAGTGTTCATTTGTGGTGGTGAAGTGTGTCTGACAGAAGTTCAGATTCTTCTCACATGATGTCTTCAATACTATCCTTGAATCACATCCCCACTTCTAGGTGAAGTGGCTCTTGGTGGAGCTGGTGGTGGTTTCAGCACTGTTCGGAAATACTTCCCTGAGACCTGGATTTGGGAGCTGGTTAACACTGAGTAAGTATGTTTATCTTCACTTCTTTCTTCCTTTTTGAGTTGATCCATTCAGCTACAATGGACTCTGGGAAGGAACCATGGAACATATGTTTGCTTTGTAGATGTGGGTCTACTTTTCCCATAGTGAGCAATGACAATTGCAGGCAAATATTCTGTGCTCTGTTCCCTGTCTTTCTGGTGGGGAGAAATAAATAGGGGCTAAGAGTGAAATAAAAATATTTTTTAAGGAGAGAGAAGGAAGGAGCTTGTTATTTTTCATCCAATTTTTAATTCAGCAGCAAAAAAACCCAGTTTATTTTATTTTCTTTCAGGCTATCACAGCATCTTCAATTATAATATTTCCATATTAACTATGCCTTCAGATGCTGTTCTAGAACATTAATCTAAATGTATTGATTCTAATCTGTGTAGTTGGGCATCCTGGTTTTTCAACAATTGGTATTTCTAAATTTAAAAGTTGAGTATTTGAGTGCTTTAATATGTAGTTAACCAGCACCTTTACTTGAAGCATTATAACATTATTTTTAATATATGGAAAGGTATCTTGTAGAAAGTGAGATGAAAACAGAAGTTCTGACTCAAGCAGAAAGCCTATTTTATAATTTGTCTTGAAGAATTCCTAAGATCATTTCTGATTCTGTGTTTCTTATTCTCTTTAGTTCCAGAGGAGAGGTGGATGTCTCTTACACCATTCCTGACAGCATCACAGAATGGCAAGCCAGCGCTTTCTGTGTGCAGGATGATGCTGGGTTTGGCATCTCCTCCCCTGTTTCCATGACAGCATTCCAGCCATTCTTTGTGGACCTCACCCTGCCATACTCTGTCATTCGAGGGGAAAAATTTAACTTAATAGCTAATGTCTTCAACTACCTCGACAAGTGTGTCCAGGTATATCAAGTTCCCTTTTACTTCCTATGGGGTTTGCTTATCTCCCAAGGATCTTCTTGCTCTTGAAGGAGGAACCTCAGCAGAGGCTTTGGGTACTGTGCTGTGCAAAACACAATAAATACTAATGCAGCAGCCTCCTTTGCTCTGCAGCCTGATTTTGAGGTCATTCTCTTTCATTTGTAATCTAGCTCCTCTTTCTTTGTCCCAGATCAGTGCCATACTGGCACAGTCAAGTGACTATGAGGCAGAGATCCTTTCATCAGGGGGCAGCACAGCAACAGTGTGTGCCAATGAAAGAAAAACATATATTTGGGCTGTTAGCCCCCGAAAACTGGGTAAGTTTGTCTTTCTATCACCTTGATTATATCCCTGTTTGATCTTTCTACTCCCCTTTAGGGCAGCATCAATAATTCACAAGCAGGCATTTCTGGACAGCTCCATTCATTGCTAATAAATTTGTCAATAATTTTGGACTGGATTAGCCATGGGCAATAAAAGGACACTGCTCCTTCCCAATTTTATAGCTGTGTTAATCCACACTGCCTTCAAGTCCACATTGTCTTTTTTTTTTAAAGCAGTTGCTAATAACTTGCATGTGTAAGTGCTCCAAAAGTTGAAATATGAATAAAGGCAGAAGAGCTATAATTAAACTATTGCAACACTGCCCTAGGCCAGAGAAAACTCAGTACAAGGCTAAGAAGAGGTGGAAATTGGTAGTGAATGTCTGGTTTTTGGCCAGGATGACCCCTCTTTCATTCCTCATACCAGGGCCCCAGGCAAGCACTCCTTTCCACTAATGAACTGGTATGGAATCTTGCTGAAATTTGGTTTTACTGAGCTGTCTTTAGAGAAAATGCATTTCTCAGCAGTTCATCAGCCTAGGAGAGGCAGTCAAAGCCAGGGGTAGTTGTAGACATTGAAGATAACTTCATTTTCTTGGCTGGTGGGTGTCTTTCCAGGTGAGGTGAAATTTGTGATTACTGCTGAGGCCAAACTGAACACCAGAGGTTCTGGAAACAGCACTTCTCCAGAAGAGAACACCATTTACAGGGACACCTTGTTTCAAACCCTACTTGTTGAGGTAGGGTTGGAAATCTGCAAGTTCTTTCTTCCTGGTGGAAACTGGAATTCCTGGGGCTGAGGGTTAGAAGCTGTTAGGAGGGAGGGAAGGAGTGCAGTACTGTGAGGAGGGAGTACAGCACCTGTGTACAGTAGGCTTCTCCATATTAAAATAAGAGTGAAAATCATGGTGGCCACAGTATCCACTGTCCTCCTCCCACTGGCTCCTTTTGGGACCCTGAGCATGTGTCCTGACAGCCCATGGTGCCAGAAGGGAGGAGATTCCATACCTTACTTTTAAGCATCTTTAGCACATGACTTGAATACTAGGGAGGAGGGTGGAGGAAAGTATAACGGGAAAAGTATAAGTATAAAGTATAAGGGGGAAAGGGTTTATCTTGAGCATCATAAAGCAACAACTACATAGGATTAATTGGACAAAGTCTCTCTCAGAGGCTAGAAATACCTATTTTTTTAACTGCTTTTTGAGTAGGAAGGTGCTCTGGAAAGGATCTTGGGCAAGAGAGGGAGCCATGGACCAAGAGATATTCTAGTAGAGCTAGGGTAGGACTGGGTACAAGAGGTGCAGGGTCTGGGTAAAAGCCATATTCACATATTGTCTTGCACTGCTGAATGTCATGGTTTCATGGTGATGTTCTGCACTTTTCTTTCTCTTCCTGACCACTTCACTGCAATCAAACAGCCTGAAGGTATTAAAAAGGAGTTGACTCAGAGCTCCCTCATCTGTGCAAAAGGTAAGGCAAGTTCATTCATTCATTCATTATTCATTCATTCATTCATTCATTCATTCATTATTCATTCATTCATTCATTCATTCATTCCCGGGAGTTCAGTGGAACTGCTTCACTGTCTTGTAGATCTTGTCCTACAAAGCCACAGACCCTTCCAGGGGAGGAAAAGATACATTCATGTTGTCCTAGGGTGCTTAGGACACAGGGTCAGGGTGCCAGGCTGAAATTCAGAATTTTCATATACCTTTGGCTCATTGAGCAAGCCTCTGTGGCATTTTCCTTACCCAGACAGAGGACTATAACAGTCTAGACTTCTGTAAAACACCCGATAATTTTAACAATTCTTCTTTTCACATTTTCTCATCAGGCACAAAGATTTCTGAACAGGTGTCTCTCAGCTTGCCAAGAAACCTAGTGCAGGGATCAGCCAGAGCTTATTTTTCTGTCATTGGTAAGTTTAGTACTTAAACTGAATGCAAAATGGTGTTTCTCTTGTGCTGCACCAAGTGCCATCATGTATTCACATACAAACCTTATGTAAAGTTCAAGAAATAATTATTCCTGATTTTAGAAGGTAAGTTTTCTATTTTGCAAAATGGCAGTGGGATGCAAAATTTGCTCACAATTCTCTCATATCAAGAAGGGACAAAGTGGTCCAATAATTTCCATTTATATTGCATTTCAGATTATACTGTATTAGCATATCCAGTTCAGTGTAGTAAAACAGCTGATTCAGATGAAAAGTAGCATAAGGCAGACTTCTTTGAAAAAAAATTCTTAATTTCTTGGAAAGAAATCTACAGAACTTTGCTGACTGCATAATTTCAAATTTATCATTTTGCATAATGAAAAACATTTGTAAGTCAATAAGTTCCCACAGAATAAAAGTTTCAGGTCCCAAGTGACTCTACTAATCTGAAAGTCATTTGTAAGGCTTGAGGGTTCTCTTCAGCGAAAATTTTTTGAGGTTCTGAACTCAGATTGTTTTCTAAACACAGTTGGTTTGGGTGCCCGTGTCTGTGTGAGGTGTGCTGATGCTGTGCAATCACAGCCTCTGCAGCCTGTCAGCATCCTACCCCACACAACATGTTCACACGTACATGCCAAAACAGGAAGCAGGTTGTAAAGGGCAGGGAAATCTAACCCTTCCAAGAATTCATAGCTGTTCCTCAGAAGCCGTGCCAGCCAGTATTGGTGCTCATTTTTTCCTCTCAAATTCTCAGTTTCTCCCAGGTGTCCATCATCTAGATAAGAAATGAAAAATGGGGACAGTTAGGCACTTTTCTTCTGTGATGTGTCTTTGGTTACTATGATTACTCTGCATTAGTCATTGCCCTGGGCTTCATAATAAGAAAGTATAGAGCAATGTATAATGCTGTGTAATAAAAACATGTCTGAACTGGGCTGATTTCTTACATTTTTCACCCTTCAGGAGACATTTTGGGCACAGCCCTGAGGAACATTGATAACCTCCTCCATATGCCCTATGGCTGTGGAGAACAGAACATGGCCTTGTTCACACCCAACATCTATGCCCTGGATTATCTGAATAAGACTGGGCAGCTGACTGAAGAGATTAGAGTCAGGGGTACTGGCTATCTATCCACAGGTAAGAGGTTTTCAGATTCTTCCATCTTCTTCCCCAGGGAAATGCTCACAGGACCAAGCCTGACAGAGTTTAAGAAGCATTTGGACAATGCTATCAGGCAGATGGTGTGATTTTTGGGGTTCTTTGCATGGTTAAGAGGTGGACTTGATGACCATTGTTGGTCCCTTCCAACTCAGAATAAACTGTGATCCTGTGATATAATATAATATAGTGATTGTTTGCCTTGAACTCTTCAAGGTTCATGGTGAGCACTGATCTCTGAATTCCAGTACCACAATAATTGCACAGGAGCAGGCAATGAGAGCACTCCAAAAGCAGCATGTCCAGGAGTAAAAGCGGCTGGAATTCATAGTGGTTGGCATTATTCACCAGACATGCATTACCTGATACTAAATCCAAAAGTCTTACTGCTTCAGTTGAACAAACAACAGAACAAATCCTTTTCTCGGATTAGAAAATGTGTAAATGTGTCTTCCTTATTGTGTTTTCAGGCTACCAGAAACAGCTATCATACAAACACAGGGATGGATCCTACAGCTCCTTTGGGTTACGAGATAGAGAAGGGAGTGTATGGTATGTGATGACATTTTCTATTTCCCAGCACAGGATCTTTAGGCTTTGAAAAAAGATCCAAGTATTCCGTGATTCGTATTTTTAATAGACTAAATGAATATAGTTCAATTAATTTGAATCTCCTAGCAAAGGAGAAATTAATAACTGGAAAGTGGGCAACGAAAGGGCAGTATGATGGTGGGAAGCTGGAGTGCATAATGTTCAACAGGGAACTAAAGGATCTGGGTTTGTTTAGATCTGGGTTTTCTTCTTTGTAGAAGAAGAAAATAATGGGAGACCTGAGTAAACTTTTCTGCTGCCTAGGTGGGGACTGTGGAAATACAGTCAGACTCTTGTTGGAGCTGCACAGAGTGAGGACAAGAGTTTGTCCTTACTCATGTTTCTACAGAGACAACTCCAAGTGGGTAGAAGGAATAAAAATCTTCCCCAGGAGAAGGCTGTAGCACTGAGATAAATGCCCAGAGAGGATGTGGATATCTCTATCCCTAGAGATTTTCACATGGCTGGACAAAAGACTGAGCAGCCTGACACAGCTCCGAAGCTGGCCTTAGTTTAAGCAGGTGGTTGAACAGGAGACTTCCAAAGATCCCTTCCAACCTGGTTTGCTTCATAATCCAATTAACTAAGACTAGAAATTGCTAACATCAGTCACCCACCTGTGTCTATACTTTATCACTGCTCTAAAAGAAAGGTTTCAGCACAGTAATGGAGACATATCAGGTCAATTTTAGTATGAGAATTTTATGGTTTTTATTTACTTAAAACTTAGAAAACACTTTCTTCTTTTACCTCAAACATTATAAAGTTCTTTTTACATCATTTTCTATGCACATCCTGTGCACTGGTGAATGTTTTTGGTCTTGTTCACACCATACCTGCCTTCTGTTTCTGGATCGCCTGCAGGCTCACTGCCTTTGTGTACAAGTCCCTGGAGCAAGCCAAGCGCTACATCTACATTGATGACAACGTCCAGTCCCAAACTTTGATCTGGCTGGCAAGCAAGCAGAAGTCAGATGGCTGCTTTGAAAATGCTGGATCACATTTCAACAATGCTTTGAAGGTAACTTAGATAAGTATGGCCACAAAATTCCAGTCCTGCTTTCTGGATTTATTTGGATAAGACACAAACTTACTCTTCAGCACACCCTTACTCTTCTTGGTAGTGTTATCTCGTGTCTCTCCTACACAAGCAGGGCATGATTCTTATGTGTGCTCTTGATGATGAGGTAAAAACAAGTAGAACTTTCTAAGTCTCAGGTTTTATTTTCCACCACTGCATTTTGTGCTCAGCCACAAGTTATTGTCTGCTTTATTCCACACATACAAAAGCCAAGAAGATGCAGTCAATTACTTTGACTTTATCCTCTGTGAACTTGATTTTTCTTGTTTCTGTGCACACAGGGAGACAGAAGTTACTGCTGACCTGAAATCTAACTGATATATGAACTATGAATTAATTCATATGTTGTTTATTTCTAGGACATTCGTCCTAACCAGTTCTTTGCTTGTTTTTCATCAGGGTGGAGAAGAAGCTGAATACTCCCTCACAGCCTATGTTGTGGCATCATTGCTGGAGGCTGGACACTCTGCTGCAGTAGGTTTTTGGTGCTGTTAGCCCAGTCAGCCATTTGTCAAACTGCTCAAGTCAAAGATCTCACATCAGCTTTCCTTTACAATGAGGAACTCAAATACTCTTTGTAGAACAGTAGTTGATTGTAGACAGTTGTTTTCAGAACCCTGCAGTCTCCTTCAAGTATTTAATGAGTGTTACATTTCAGTTACATATCCAGTGCCTGTGGATTCACTTGAAGCACCCCTGAGGAGTCCAGCTGTTTTAGACAATGGTAGTCTAAGTAGGTGCAAAATCCAGACTGAATTTGCCCAGTCTATCCAAAATCCACTTTGGAATTTTCTCCGAATTTGCCCAGTCCAAAGTTCAAGCTATCCAAATCTTCAGTCTACAAACTCACTTTGTGCATTTAGTTCCAATGGCCATTTCCCTATGCAAACCTTAATAATGGAAGGAAACTATGAGCTGCTGGTTGAAGTACGAGGCATTGGGAAATGAGAGCCAAGTTCTGTTCTCTGTTATATATTTCCTGCATATCCTTGTGACCTTGTTTATGCCAACTTTGTTCTTTTTATAATGGGGAGGAGGAGAATTGTTCCAAATCTGACAAACACGTTCTAGGTGTGCTGATTTTTTGAACATCCCTCACACTCGGTTGTATCAGCCATCATCAGGGTACACGAGACCAACAGGATGAAAACATCGTGCAGAATCAAACAGTTCTAGAGCAACATGAATTTAGTTTCCACTATCTTTGTAAGCAGCTCCAGAACCCAGTGTCACGTCTTTAAGGGAAGCTGCAGAGACACGACATGGTTAGTAATGTGCTGGTGATCCTGAAGAGTTCACAGAGATAGTCAATAAGGCTAAGGTCTGAAGAGTTACCTTGGTAGCTATATCTAGCAAACAAGCAATATCCATTTGAGAGAGCCTGCTTAATCATGAGGTCTCAATGCGCTTTACATAGTTCTGTAAAAATGATCCACATTTTATTGCTAAAGCAACCAAGGGAGAAAGGTTTCTCTTTGACAGGCTCATCTCATGAGTCAGGAAAAGAAACAGTGCTCTCTTATTTTGGCCATGCTGCCTCTAAATAAATTTAGAAAGAAGGCAGCATGACTGGAAGGGCATTTTTTACAGGATACACTCTGTAGGCTATTAAACATGCCATGGATCATGTATATTTTTAGCATGAAGAGTCAGAGATTGGAGCTTAAGCAATGATGGAGGTATTTAGAAAGTACTGTGTGGAGACACAAATCCAAGTACCTGACACCCCACTGTGTTTTGCATTACCAGCATCCCGTCGTTCGGAGCGGCATGAACTGTTTGGAGACTGCATTTAACAGTGGGGTCCACAACCTGTACAACCAGGCCCTCCTTGCCTATGTTTATGGCTTAGCTGGCAGAGAGGAAAGACGCCAGTTCTTCCTTGAGCAGCTGGACGGGGCAGCTGTCAGGGCTGGTAAGTGCAGCATGGCCATGGCAGAAGCAGTGCAGCTGATGGAACGGCCTGTTGGATCATGTGAGCTGTTCTGATGCACAGTTTTGTCAGGAATGCTCTCCCTTCCCTTGCCTTTCATGCCTGCTATGCTACTGAATTTATTTCTAGGAGTTTTTCTGTCTGTCTCTTTTGGTGTCACAGAAGTTTGAGCTGTGGCCTGATCTATGAAATTTTGAAATAATTTAGGGGGAGAGAGAGTCCCCTGAATGTCTCAGCCCAAGGTCTTTCAATAGCCCAAGGTCTTCCAAGGTTTTTTCAAGCCCAATCTTTCAATGGAAAGATTGTACCTAATTTTTCTATTAGTTTCCTCTTGTAATGCTGAACAAGCCCACTTTCCTTCGCTATGTCATGTGCTCCTGTTTGCAACTACCTTAGCATCCTTCTACTGCACTGCTTTCACTTCAATCCCTCTTTGTCTTATACAGCCTGCTTTTATTATTCCCTTTCCATCCCTTCCTGTTTTATTTTCCAGCTTGTTAGTAAAACATACCCAGTTCAGGACACCAAGATCTAACAAAACTTGTTTTTTCCATGTTTTTTACACCCACTTCTCTGTTTTCAGGTGGATCTGTTCACTGGCAGAGAGAAAACACACCACCAGCAGAACGTTTCTCTGACTTCTATTCCCGTGCCCCTTCTGCTGAGATTGAAATGACCAGCTATGTGCTCCTGGCTCTGCTCAACAGAACCAAATTCACTCCAGAAGACTTATCTTACATTTCCCGTGTTGTGTACTGGCTTATCAAACAACAGAACCCCTATGGTGGCTTTTCCTCCAGCCAGGTAACAACTGGGTGTGGTAAAAAGAAAATGTCTTGGAGCAGTACAGTCTGCAAGCTGAATCTTGAAAAATGACAAATCTTTCTGACTGTATGTGGATTTGAGTAATACTGGATAACTGGTGCTTTCATGGGTTGCCTTGTCAAAGGTACACCATGATCTGCTTAGCTTTACACATAATTTGGCTTTAAGCAGTGACAATTTACCTGAATTCCAAGTTAGCCACAGACAGTAGTCACTGCTGATACAACATTATGCCAGGTCTTGTGCAATACTTAAAATCTGTTGCTCCAGAACCACAGAATCCAGAATGTGTCAGGCTGGAAGGGATCACAGGGGGTTATTTGGTCCAACCTCCCTGCTCAAGCAGGGTCATCCTAGAGCACATAGTGTCCAGACAGCTCTTGAACATCTCCAATGAGGGAGACTCCACAACCTCTCAGGGCAGCCTGTCCCAGTGCTCGGTCACCTGCACAGTCAAGAAGTTCTTCCTCATGTTCAGGTGGAATTTCCTGTGCATCAGTTTCTGCCCATTGCCTCTTCTTCTATTGCTTAGCACAACAAGGAGAGCCTGGATCCATCCTCTGGACACCCTCCCTTCAGATTATTTGTGAGATCTCCTCTCAGTTGTCTCTTTTCAAGGCTGAACAGGCCCAGTTCTGTCAGCGTTTGTAAGAGATGTTCCAGTCCTTTAATCATTCTTGTCATGATACTCCTCTGGACCTGCTCCAGGAGTTCCATGTCTCTGCTGTACTGAGGAGCCCAGACTGGACACAGCACTCCAGATACACCTCCCTAGGGCTGAGTAGAGGGGCAGGATCAACTCCCTCCACCTGCTGCCAAAGCCCTTCCTAATTCATCACAGATGGTCTTACTGATCACCAGAGCGCACTGGTGGCTCAGGGACAGCTTTCTGTCCACCAGGACAAGCTCTACAAGAAGTTGTATCATGTTTCCTTGACTCTTTGCAAAGCCCTCCTGCATTCATGAGTACTGTCAAGGCGTCAGGGAAATAGGAGCTGCGCTAACCTCACACACCATCTCACACCTGAGTATCTAATTGGGGATCATGTTATTCTTTTCAGGACACTGTGGTTGCTCTCCAAGCTTTAGCTCAGTATGGATATCTCACCTTCTCCAAAAAAAACCTTAATACAGTCCAAGTCCATTTCATGGAGACCCCCAGTAGGATTTTCCAGGTGAACAACAAGAACCGCTTCTTACTGCAGCAGGCATCCTTACCCACTATTCCAGGGAGTTACAGCGTGGAGGTGAATGGCACTGGCTGTGTCTATCTGCAGGTAAGCAAGCTGGGAACTCAGCACCACCCTCTGGGAACTAAGCAGGGGGCTCTCCATGCTTTATTCCTCTCCCTATGTCATGATCTCCCTTATGTCTGTGACCATCCCACACTTTCTCTTTCAGACCACCCTGAGATACAACATCCATTTGCCAAAAAAAGCTGCAGGATTCTCTCTGTCTGTAAGGACAGAAAATGTGTCCTGCACAGGCAACTATCCACCAAAGTTTGACCTTGTCCTCTCTGCCAGGTAACTTCCTTTTACTGACCTACCCCCTGCATTCACAGCTTGGTAAAGCATCCAAGAAAGGAAGTAAGTACAGGCAGTTAACTGCTGCTCTGCAGCTGTAGAAAGAAAAATGGGATTACTGGGAGCTAAAAATGTCATCCACTGGTCTCCTTTCCATTTGCAGACCAGACTAACAGAACTTCTCTCATTTTAGTTACACAGGAAACCGCAACGTCTCCAACATGGCTATTATTGATGTGAAAATGCTCTCGGGATTTGTTCCTGAAGAATCTTCCCTGAAAAAGGTAAAAAATGGGACCAATGTGAATGCTAAAGCCTAGGAGCATAGGAAGTTGATAAACAGTCTCTGATTAGCAAATCTGAGCCCATGGGACTACTGCAAAGTCCCTGGGCATAGCCATCTCTCACATACTCTGGGCTTCAAATTTGTAGCTGTTTATGTGTTGAAGACTAATCTGTTAGGAGTTGCCAAATCCAGGAGATTAGCCCAGGAGAACTAAGACTTCATATCCCCAGGTCCAACCAACAGCAAAGTTCATTCCCAATAAGCAGACCTACACACTACACATATATAGCCATATATACATAATATATGTGCCACACAGATCAGCAGAGAGGAAAGACAGCACTTCCACAAACACAGATAGCACAAATGGCCTTGTCCTTTTCCCTTTTTCTGCCTCATCAGATTAAAATCTCATTTGTGGGAAAGAGAAATAAATAAATACATAAACATGCACAAGCACAAATATACATGCAAATGTACAGTGTGGCTCCTCGTGGTAGCTGGCCTCAGGCACTCAGCCAGCCCAGCAGCTGCCCCTGGACCCTTGCTCTGTTGAGTTGCTGGCACCTGGACATGTGCCTCCTTCAAGGCCTGAGCCCCACTTCAGTGCTTGGAACTGAGGTCCCCATCACCATGCATGCATGCTGAGGGCCTCTATAAGCATTCTTAACATAGAGCAGGTGAGCTGGGGTCCTCTGGTTTCACAGTGATGTCAAACAGACACATACACACAGAGGCATGCAAATAAGTCTCCACTAGCTGCTCCAGACCAATGTCCATCTCCAAGACTGTGTGGTTTCTCGAGAAATAGGCTTGGACAGTCTGGTGCCTTTGGTAGCTATGTGCTCCTGGCACATAGATCTTGGATCCTCTGGTGTCTCCAACATTAGGGTCAGGTTTATGCCTGACTCAGGAGCTGGCTGCTGTTCCAGTTTGTCACTGGTGAGCACATGCTGACATACGTACCCTTGTCACTACAAGCCTGCAGTCTGGTGTCTCAGGATGCTGGCACCCCAGGCACACTGTCCCTGTGATCTCTGATCCTCTCTTCAGGGACTTGCACTCCCTGCACACACATTCACATGGAATAGAGAGCCTTTCACCCTTGAAAAGTGCTTGGAATAGAGATTAATAAGAAGGCAGGAGGAGCTGTGGTGACCAGGTGCAGGGCAGACAAGTGTGTTTGACCACCAACCTGTTCATGTGCAATTGGCCTCTTTTATCTCATTTTCCACCCTTTTTCCTTCCAAATGGATTTTATCCCTCTCTTTGTTACTTCTGGTTCTTCCCCTAAACACCCCATAAAAACTCTTTCTTGAGTCCCTCTTTCTGGAATAATCCCATGTTCAGCCCCATGGTCTGCAGGCAGCATTCCCCTTCAGTCTGCAAGGTGATCCCAGGATACTCTGCTGCTGACTCACCTGGTGGCTCTCACACTCTGATTCTGCCCTGGTCACTGCCCTGTGGGAGCCCCCAGGGGGATGGTCAGAGTGCTCCAGTGGCTCTGCTCAGGATACTGGGGTTTCCCTGTGCTCTTAGTGTCCGTGTGCATGAGTCTGTAGTCATACAGCCTGACAGAATCTATGTGAGAAATACTTCTGCCATAGTTAAAATGCTTCAATTGGCATTTTGCATTATTATCTCTTTGGCAAGGGTTATTTCTTCCTCTACAGTACAGTTTAACCAACAATCAAAAAAGGGAGGTCCTTTTTTGATCCTCCTCCTTTACTTTCCAGAAATTTGATTATGATGATGACAATTCTGGGGACAACACTGATAAGCAACTAGTTTAGGTTCCTAATACAATTTAAGTTCACAATAGATGAGTTACCTTCAAGTCATGACCCGTAATTTTCAAGCAGATAAAAAGAAGAATTAAATTCTTGGTATAATCTCCTCATACCTTGTGTATTTATAATCATTCAGTGTTCAGGCCTGAATTTTTTTGGCTAGAACTGTATGAAATTAATAAATTTTCTTTGGAAGATTTTTGTTGTTGAGATGCTATTCTGTTTGGTATCCTACTCCTCTTCATATACATATGAAAAAAAGCTGGTTTTTAAAGTTTGGAATACTTTATGTTTGTATGTTTTGATATTAAAATAATTTTGTTCACATACTTTTCTAAATGTTTTTAAACTTTTATTTGAAACATACAATGGACTAGCAAGCGAGTCATCTTGAGCTGCAGAAATTAATTGTAAATTCGCTTTGAAATGAGAGAATTCTTAGGTTGATGATGAAAGTCACAAGTACCAAAGCTGGCTGGTGGAACTGTTCACCACTGCGACTGGTCTGCACGCATCAGGTTATAAAAACACTCAAACACTCAGCCTGCATTGCTTTTTTTGGCGACTAGATGGCGGGGTGGCCTAAAAGGAGCACAGCAGCCGCTTTAAACCCATTTTGCTGTGGAATCAGTGTGTCTCCTTGGCGAGTCTCCCGTGCTAACATTGCTGTGTTTTGCCTTATTTAAAGCTTCGGTTCGAGAATTCCATTGTGGATCGTGTAGACATCAAGAACAACCACATACTCTTCTACCTTCAGAAGGTAAGTTTGGGAGGTTTCCCTTCAGTTTAATAAAACTGGAAGTTTAAAACAGGCTTCCAGATAAACAAAAAATCTTATTAATAGCAATACCAGTGCCTTAAAGATGTAAAAGTACTTCACTCAATCCAGTATCACAGGGGATAATGGAGATATGTGATCAAAGTAATTAAAGGGAGAAAAGTAGGGAGAAGATTCTTAGGGGTACTGAAGGTGATTTTAATTGGGAAAAAGCAAGGAAAGAAACTAACAGCAATTTTCTATTACAGGATGAATGCTGATGTGCTGAAAACTGCACAAACAGGGAATTAAGTTGGGATAATTGGCAATGGAAATAGGAGGAGGAGAAAAGAAAAGAGCACACAATTTTAGCAGCAAAACATATTTAGCAACAGCTTTTAAACAATTATCTGATTTAACATCAAGTTTACAAACTGGAGGGAGCTGTAGAATAGCACATTGTCACCCAGTCTGATGCAGAAATTAATCTGTTCAACCTTAGCCTCAGGGATAGTTATGAAAAAGTTCTGATGCATCTTCTTGTCTTGCCATTTCCAGGTCTCCCAGAAGGAAATCAGCTTCTCCTTCGGTGTGGAGCAAAGCCTGCCTGTCTCAGACATCAAACCAGTGCCTGTGCATATATATGATTACTATGAAACAGGTAGGTGACCCAGCAGGCCTCCGTAAAACCGGTGACAAAGGAGGGACAAGGAGAGACCCATTTAGCAATTCTGCTGGTTTTGATTATTAGACTGCAAAGGTTTTGCAGAGCATAAACAGTTCCTGCCCTCCTGTGTTTACGTTTCTTGCTTCATTTCAACACAAAGCAGTTAAGAAACTGATATTTGAGAGCTTCTTTCTTACAAAACACATACAAAAAGACATGTGGTTCCACTTTCACTCAACAGTTTGGACATGATGGTTAAAATCAATAACTCAAAGGCAGCACTGTTCCTGACTTCCCTAAACTGCATTAGCTAATTTTTTTACTAATATCATCATTGTAGGCTGCAGCAAAAAGATCTTCCTTAGTGGAATTTAAATACTTAAGTAGGAATGACTATTCCATTTAACAAAAGAGGAGTTTAAGTGACTAGAACTAGAAAAATAAGTGCCTGGCCACCTTTCCTGAACTGAATCCTAGCAGATTAGCAGCAGCAGGAGCAGCAGAGCATTGACCCTGGAGTGCATTTTCTGCCACCTGATCCACGTCTTGCACGGTGACAGCAATGATGTGTCCTGACAAACATGGTCAGAGTGCCCTGGTCTCTGACTATGCAGCCCTGCAACTGAGTGCCTTGACAACTGGAAGTCTAACACAAAATTTATCAAATGTCTTCTGTTTTGTAGCATGTTAATGGCAGATGCAGATAGACTGGGGTCAGAATGATTTCTCACTCTTTTACAAATGTTTTCTTCCTTCCTTCTTTCCAGATGAATATGCCCTTTCAGAGTACAACACTCCCTGCTCGGCGTCTTCCAACTGAAATCAGATGTGTGCCAGAAGAGGTAATGATTCAGAAAGTATCAGGCAAGCAGCTGTAGAACAAGAGGATAAGAGACTTGGTTTTTTTCTGGGAGCACAATGAAAAACATGTAGAATAATGAGAAATATGCGAATCCCATATTGCTGTAGATCAGAATGACCCATTCTGGCCCACACTTCAAAAAGAACTGGGGTCAGTGGGGATTAGAAACTGCTTTAAATAAAATGCTTTTCTTGACAAGGGAGATACTGTGCAATTGTTGACTCTGACCATCCATCTTGTTTTGAAACTTATGACATATTCCAGTGGGAGATTTGTGTAAAAGTACTAATTTGAAATGTGTATTCTGTGCCATAGGTTCCTCTTAAGAAATCCTAATCCTGGAGAATAATGTGCTGCTGCTGCTTCTATAGTTTTTACTTGTTTTGGTCTTTCCATTATCCAGAAGGAAAATCCTGAAGAAGTTTCTTTGATCCTCAGCTTTTTCAGCAATTGAACAGGATCACATACAGGAAGACAACTTTTGTGCAAGTTTTGCCTCTATCTAGAAAGAAATGTTTTCTTCAGATTAGCATCTCATATTTTACTGCCCTTTGTAATAAAACATTCTGATTGGCAATGGTATTAGTCCCAGCCTCCACTCCTTGGTCTATCTAGAAGTGGATGAACACAGGAACCTCTGTGATAGGGGGAAGTCATGACAGAGACCCTCAGGCTCAGTGTGATCCCAGAAAGATGCAAAATAAATTTGGAAGCTGTGGGAGAACATAAATCTTGGTTTGGAAGGACCTGGAGAGGTCACCAACTGCAGCCTCCTGTTCTAAGAGCTGCCCAAAAAGAAACTAACCAGCAGAAGGGTGTTCAGCTTGAGAGTGGCACTGGGGTCCAGCAAAAAAAGCAGAATTCAGCCACACCAGGACCTAGAAAACCTTGGGAAGCAGCTAGAGAGTTGCTCTAAACATATGAGGGATTTGACAGAGGAACGTAAAGCTGTTTGTGAATTTAGGTTCTGGCTGATGTGAGCTAAGTGCCTTAACACCCTTGAGAACCTGGCCCCATGCCCTGATTCTCTCAGCTCTCTAATACCACCTGGCATGTGAAAGCATCAGGCACAGAGCAGTTTTTCATCTGGTAGCACTGTGCATGCAGGTGAGCCTGAAGGAGCACTTCAATGCACAAAACAACATTTATGATCACATATGCCATCTATACTTCTCCTTAGGACATACAGAAATATGGGAATGGAGTTCTCTGCTGTTTTTTTCTCTTTTTTTCTTCTTTTTTTTTTTTTTTTTTAAGTTGCATATAGGCTTGGTTTACTGAGAAACAAGATTATTTTCTTCCCTGACAATTCTGGTGGAATTTCTACCTTGTGAAAAAAATAATGACATTTTGAGAAAAAAATATTGTGAGATGAGTGGCTTTCAAGTCTTTTAATTCTGCTCAAAACATTGAGTTTCTATCCCTAGCATTTCTCTTCCCATCAGAAGCCACCCCTGGGCACAACCTTTGACCCAAGAAAGTCACACTGAAAGCAATGTTTTCATGTTTGCATGAGACCTGTGGTGACTTTTGCTACAGACAGACACATGCTGAGAAGTAAGTTATGACTCTGAAGATGTTAAGGGGCCAACTGACCCCAAACTCCCCCTTGCTCTCCCATCCCTGTCAGCAAAAAAGATTGTGTGAGCTTCAAGAGGGGTCAGTCAGGCTACTTCAATCCACCTTCCTCAGCTGTGTAAACTCAGCCTGCTGCTAAACAAAAGCCTTTGTTTAATGCCATTCCAGTGAATGGCCAACTGCAAGCCTGGTCAGATGGAAACTGATATGAAATGCAGATGCTTTCAAAAGCACAGCATTTAAATTTTACTACAAATTTCCAAAACACTGGGCTGAGAGCGAGTGCATGGAACAATGCCAGCAGTACCTAGCAAAATCTGCATTTTACAGCCTTCTTTTACCTCTTTAACACTTTTAACTGCAGTGCAACTAGTGACCCAATTTTTTTTCTCATGGAGCTTGCATCATGTGACACTTTGCTTCACAAATTCAGTTTGCTTAACCTCAGTGCAAGTCAGATGAAAGACCTAACAATTGAAAGGAGGTTTAGATACTGACCTTGTAGGACCATGTGAATCAATCAGAAAATGGCAAGGCCCATATCCCATCTCCAAAAATGGCAAATACATTTACACTCAGTTTTCTTTGATTGCTATAGTTAGAGAGACGCTCTGGAACTCTAAAATTACCATGAATCAATCTTCCCTTTGACTTTCAGTGTGCAGAAAGGTGCAGTTCCTACGGGACCCATCTGCTGTAGCCCATGGGAATGTGCCAGGACAAGCTCTGGAAGTTTTTCCCAAAGTAACAAGCTGCCAGGACTCTGACACTGTTTTGTGTAACAGCAAAGCACTCATGCAATGAGAAACTATGAGTTACACTAGGCATGGATGTGATGCTCCAGTCACTCCCTCCTTTCCACACAGTGCTCTCCAACAGACAGTTTTGCCTAGTGCTGGTCATTTATGGGTCAATAACAATAAAAAAACCTAATTCTTCAAAAGAGGACAGTCAGGACTTTCTCTTATTCCCTATTTGCCTGAGGCCAGCTTGTTTGCCCTGAGACATCTTGGAAACCTCAGCTGTTTAGGAAGATAATAAAAGTTAAAAAAGACATACGAGTCTTCATCAAGGACACATCCTCCAGCTTGTTCTGTACAGTGCTCAGCAGTTCAATATATAGCTGCAGAATATATTTTCACTGGAGACAAAGGAAAAATAGCCTTTATGTGAGGGGAATGAATCAAAAAACTTTTCAGGCCTAAGGTCAGGGGTTGAAGGCACAAACAGACTCTCCCTGGGGGGCATCCTTAAAGTAGTGCAATTAATATATCAGGTAACACAAGAGTATTGTTTTGCTGCCAAGTAGATAATAATAACAGATAAAGGGAGAGAAAGCTGCAGGCTCTGAATAGCATTTGCACGCCTTCCATAATGTGTCTGGAACAAGTTCAATTTCTGGGATGTCGTAGCGGAAAGAAAAATTCTTTGTAACAACAGAAAAATGGATTTAGAAGCAAGATGTTGGTCAATGGCAAAAAGATCAAAGTACTCGAAAAGAGACTGAGCCTCCAACATTTAGGGTTATCAGCCAGTTGTGAGAGACTCCGAACCCCAAGCTCTCTTTCCCATTCAAGTCATAGCAGCATCACGCCTACACTGAAGACAGAATTCAAAGAAGTGAGAAGAGGTCGTCCCTGCTCTAAAAGATGTTGGTCTTATGTCTTGCACTCATCTGCTATGAACTTTTGGTTCTGATAAAATCATTTTACAGCTTGAAGTGAGATCCACCTTCCTTTCTCAGAGCACTTGGTTTAGACATATAGCATTTCCCAAAAAAATATGTCCAAGAAATTTCCTTTGGCCCATAAAGCTGCATCCAAAGACACAAGTCAAAACACTGCTCCTCTGTAGTGCTCTTCTCACAGACAACCTGCAGTTCAGACAGAAAATTCAAGTCTCTTACATCAACAGTGCCTGAAACTGCAGGAAAATACTTTAGGGGTATGATTACCTCAGTAAAATTCTTGTAGGATCTGTAGGCTGATGGCTGAA
Organism: Molothrus ater; assembly: GCF_012460135.2. Classification (NCBI taxonomy): domain Eukaryota; kingdom Metazoa; phylum Chordata; class Aves; order Passeriformes; family Icteridae; genus Molothrus; species Molothrus ater. Next base: position 86,796,285 of record NC_050479.2, read on the forward strand.
TTCCTAAGGGAAAGCAGAACTGTATGATCCTTCTCAAGTCAATCCAGAGAAGAAGGGCAACCAGCCAGGGAAGGCTGTTCCACTCTAAACTGATGGAGGGAAGGAGAAGAAAATAAGAGGGACTAATGGAGCTTCAAACACCTACAAATCTGTCACTGCAATGCCTTTATGAGTCATTTCGGCAGAATGAAAATAAAATACAGGCTTTGCCTAAAGCAGAGAAAAGCCATTGCAATATGACAGCCTCAGAGAGCTGCATCTTTCTACATGTGCCTGTCACAAGTTGTCACCTGAAATGAAAGCAAATGCTTCTCCCTTCAGAGTGCAGAAGTTGCAGCTACAAAGAGAGGATAGTTGTGCACAGCTGTGAAATAGAAGCAAAGGGTTAGGGTTAAGGGTTTGATTAGAGGTGAAAAGGTCAGAGAATTATTTGGGCTTCCCTCAGCATGCTAGAGATGGCTGGTCTCAGGCACCTTTCTGGTAGCCAGAAAAGCCAATACATGACAACATCATGCGCAGCTTGCATCAGCTCTTGGTACACAAGATGATTTCTCAGTACCAGTCATGAGCTGATTGCTGGCATGAGAGGTTTAGGGGGCAACATGAAACCAGACCAGTTGTCTCACCTTGACTAGTTACATTTTATGGATTACATGTCAAATGTTCCCCACTTGATACTCATTGTTAGGTATTTTCTTTCCCTACTGTAATCAAAACCTGATTTATATTTGCAAGTGTGAAGAATGAACTTACTAAGAACCAGAGATTTTTTTGAGGGCTTATTCAGATATTTTATTGGTGAGCTCTTCACATTTGAACTGAACCCTTGCTGCTGCCTAGAAAGACCACAAAGAAAGGAGGGCTGAAAAACTCTAGTTCCTGTCCATGGAAGGACAGTAAAGCTGCAAAGCACTCCCAAAAGAAGTGCAGACTCTCTTACTAGCCTGACTATAGCACTGCATTCATAGTTTAGCCTAAAAGCTGCCAGGTAATCTGTGTACAACTAGGAAAGATAATTTCATTTGTATATCCCCTAGTGTCCACTCTGAGGCTTGTGCAGGTGCAGTGACAATAGTCAGATTCCAGCTTCACTCACCTTTCACTGGCATTTGTCACCAAAAAGTCACAGCAAAGACAGGCTTAATACTTCAGTTCACAGTTATTCCTGCTCAGATTTCAGCCTCCACACATATGTGGAGAAAGGTCTCAGTTTTGAAAACAGGTTATGGATGACCCATCCACACTCAACAGAGCCACTGAAGCCTTGCAAATACCTGGCTGACCTTCAAATACCTCCATCTTTTGTATGGCTGCCTTTTCCAGGCATCATAGACCACTGAAATAAACTGCAGTCCTCCCCACCACCACGTTTCATTGAAAAAAATTCCATCACTCATCAAAATCACTGCAAGCTGTGACTATTCCACTAGGGACATACGTATTTTCTTTTATGACCTCACCATCCTGCCATCCTCACCATCACCATCCTCACCAGCTGCTAGAGGACTTTGCCAAGGCTCACACATCTTAGAACAATGAAAGTAATCTTGCATGCTTGACTAGAGACCCTATTGACCAAGCAGAACTTTATCTGTAGTTACCATGTTTCAGCATTGTTCCCCAAACACCTGGGCCAAACCAAGCATTTCGACCTTTACCATGTCTAAACAAATCGTTACAATCTAATCTTCTAAAAGACAGTGTTATAGGAAGCAGTCATGGCCAAAATCACAGATTGACTCAGTGCTTTTCAATCATTTTTGTAGCTGTAATGACCAAGTTCTTTGCATTGATCTTATTTTGAATGCAGCAATTAACCCCTTCACAAGAAAGCTGAGAGTGCCTACACCACAAATATATAGATACAGATCTTGCAGACACATCCAAGCTGGCTTTGGACTGCATGAGTGAGAAGGGGTACTAGAATTATATGAAATGTTAGCAGCCACACTACATCAAAAGCAGGAAAATACATGGAGCTCCAGAGACTCTCATAATTTCCCTAAAGCCATTTGATGATTCCCACAGGAAAGAAATACAGGTCTTTTCAGTAATAGTGAAATGTGAGATCAAGAAACCACACAGAAAGACAGAGAAATTACTGTGACTGAGCAGCCCTATATGAAAAAATTACTTGCACTCAAGTAGTATTACTTTAGTTTCTCACAGCAAGACAGATTTTATTTGTAAAGATAATCTTGTACTGGTTGAACATATCTAGTGCCTCAAATAAACTAAACCACAACCATAAAGGCACAGTTTTTGGTGTCTAACTGTGGCTGCAGCAGGACTGTTTCAGTGGCAGAAAGACATCAGTACTAAGCTGGTGGGACATTTTTTAACAAAGATAACTAAATCAAATTTAACTAAATCAAACAGCTCATTCTACTGTTGCCAAGGCTCCCTCTCATTGCTCCCCATCTACAAACGCACAGATCTGTGTGTGTGTGTGTGTGTGTGTGTGTGTGCTACAGCTAAGCAAAAGTATCTGAGGTCTGAAGTTATGGTTCAGGTAACACTCAAAGTTAGGCTGGCAAAAACCTCCTTTTGAGCCAAGAATGCAAGATAATCTGTCTGTATACAGACATTTCTCCAACATTGCCCAAAACCAAGCGCCTCTTCCAGTATCTGAAGCTGCAAGAAATATGGAGAGAGACTACTTAAAAGCCCATATAGTGACAGGACAAGGGGGGATGGACTCAAACTGAAAGAGAGCAGGTTTAGAACAGATATTAGCAAGAAATTCCTTACTGTGAACTTGGTGAGGCACTGGCACAGGTTGCCCAGAGAAGCTGCAGATACCCCATCCCTGGAAGTGTTCAAGGCCAGGCTGGATGGGGCTCTGAGCTCCCTGGTCTGATGGAAGTTGTCCCTGTCCATGGCAGGCCCATGGCAGAGGGGCTGAAACTGGATGGTCTTTAAGGTCCCTTTCAACTCAAACTATTCCATGATTCTACTAAATACAGACCTGGTGATGAAGTACCATCTCTCTAACTTCCCCACAGAGCAATCTTCACAAGTGTCTCTAACATATGCATCTGAGTTAAAAACAATGGATAGGATTTGAAAAGCAAAAACATGAAGTCAGCAAATACTAACAATAAAAAACTATTAAAAAAACCAAATGTCAATGGTTTCATAAATATTTGCCCTGAAAACAACCTTTTTGTTGTATCCAGTGGAATGTTGTTTGATTCTCCTGTGAAAGACAAGTTATTATATGTTACAGCCAAGAAGATGGGATGACCTCTGTTTTCCTTTGTTATCATAAGGTTACAGTGGCTTTTTTCTACCCAGGAGACTTGTTTGGTTGCAAAACTGTTAATTCAATAACTTCTCTATTACAAATCATTGCAGTTTTTGTTTGTTTATTTCCTTAGCAGATTCACCTTCTTCATTGTGATTAGTGGAGGTTTTAAACTAGTGCAGTGAATTATCTGGATATAGGATGAATGGGTAATCTTTGTCCTTCGTTTGGTTACTGTGCAGGAGGTACATGTGCACATTGTGACTGGTGCCAATTCTTGGAGAGGCAACAGTGCACTTTCTAACCAAAGCCACAATCCAGCCTAGATTTGGGGCAAAAATGCCTGCTTGTTATAACAGTAAGTTATACACAACTACCCTTCTCTACCTCTACAACCTTTGAATGTCACCTAACCCACTCAAGCCTCTGACTAAATGTTCAATAGTAGACTCAGAAAGCTTCTGGATTGTGATGATTATCAAATTGGCCTGTTTGGAATGAATACTTGATTACATTGCAATAAATTTATAACTACCTGAGGAAGCCAAGAAAAGCAAGAACCTGCAGTACTGGTCATCTCCTTTCCCCACAATGTCAGCTCAAGTTCAAGCCCTTGTCAGTGAATTTCTGTTCCTGGCAGCTCCTGGTATGGGTATCCCATTGCAGAGAAAATAAAGCCTTATGCTTCGGGAAGCTCCTTAACTGCAGAATCTGTGGAGATCCTCTGCAACAGAAATGACAGTGAGGTGGGCTTTCAGAACAGAACCTCAGTCTGTTGTCTGTGTCCTAAGCACCCACACCTTGCCACAGAGAGATCTCTGGGGACCCACCTGCTACTTCTGCTGTGCTCCATTTCCATATAGTTTGATACTTCTGTGAAAAATTTGAAGGTATGAGGGAAAACATTTCATAGCCACTCTATATGCCCTATGTCTCTTTTGAAGAAAGTTTCACAGACTAGCAAGGAACTAGAAGAGACAATCATAAAACACATCAGGATATTAGAGAAAATCGTGCTCCCATAGAAGTACTTTGCCCTTGGACCCATATCTCTCTGGCAGCAAGGCAGTCAGCAATCTTTCACTTACTCCCATTTTCCAGAAAGCATGTCAAAGACACTAGTGAGCTGAAATAACAGTTTAAAAATGAAAGCAGAATCTAAAAGAGGGACTTTTTCACTGCTTCCCATTGGCAGGCAGATGTCCAGCCACTCCCTGAGAAGTGAGGCCTCAGTAAAGGCAGTGGCTGCTTCAGAAGACAAGTGCTGTCACCACAAATGCTGTCCCTCCTCCTCTTTTCCCCACCTGTTATTGCTAAGCATGGTGTCCTATGGCAGGTACAGGACATCCCTCTGGCCTGTTTGGCTCATCTGTCCTGGCTGTGGCCCCTCACAGTCCCTCCTGGCTTTTGGCTGGGAGGTGGGGGAGGTAGAAAGCCCCGACACTCTGCAAGCACCCTTCAGCAAGAGCCAAAACGCTGGTGAGTTATGAGCGCTGTTCTAGCCTCTGTTGCAGAGCGTAGCAGGCTACTGTGGAGAGAACTGACTTCATAAACTCATGCCAGACCGACCCAGTGCCAACATTAATGGAAAACATTATTTACAGTTATCAAATAATTGCTTTCCAGCATTGTTTTTCTTGAAGGGAGCAGCCCACCTGAGTGCTTTGTTTTTTCTTCAGAGGACAAAAGAACAAAAGAACTTCCTTCTCCCTAATAAAAAACTCCATTAGCTTCCACACAGGTGTGAAAACTGGAAACCTGGGGGACTAAGAAATTCCCATAGACCCAGTGATTGCCTAATTCTAAGCTGAAATGAATCAAACTTCAACAACACTGTCAAGTGCTCAATTGCTAAGGTAGAAGTAATTAAGACCTTTTAGATCTCTTTCTGTTTCTAGCTTCTCTGTTTTTCCATTTCGTCAATTTTCAAAACACCTATGAAGCAAGGGAAAAGAGAGGTCAATGTATTATTTTAGTCAGAATCTGGTGACAAATATACAGAAAATTGGTCTACTTCACCCAGATTGTAAATCCAGTCGGTAAATTCCAAGAACAATGGGGAAAACCCTCAAATGTTAATCTGGTATGACAGACTTGGGTTTAGGTCACTTTGTGCTTTTCAGTACTGTGACAAGTCTCAGTGTAAAACCCAAAGCCCCTTTCCTTGAAAACAAGACCACTGGAGGTATTTTGTGCAGACATTCAGAGAAGTGCAGTGAAATGTTGCAGTCTGGAGACGGTGGGTTGATTTTGGTTGCAGTAGTGTTAGGGGAGGTTCTTGCAAGGAGTAGGATAGACTGGGATCTCCACCCCTTGCTGCAGTTATAAAGGCACGAACATCAAAGGAAGGAGCCAGGGAGGAGTTGAACAGCAAACTCCTTTCCTCTGGAGCACTGGGTGAGGAATGCTGCAGAGCTGTTAAACTAGTAGGCAAGGTTCTGTTTCATGGGAAGACAAGTTATCTCTTTCTTCTGTCTCCCAGTGAGAAAAATGTGGCTGAAGTTTCTTTTGGCTATTCTTCACTGGCATGCAGCAGCTGCAAAGGAACCTGAGCCGTAAGAACTACCCTCTTACTACTACTAGTGTTTGTGAAAAGGCTTTAAAGACAGTGCTAGTCAGTGTTAGTGATTTTTCTCTGAAACTTAAATACTGCCAGGGCTCATCTTTTATATCCGGACAGCTAAAGCAGAATGGGGATGGCAAGTGAATCATTCTCATTTAATATGATCAGACCTTCCACCAATTGCAGAACATCCATCGGAGTTGATGTGTGCCCAGAAAAGGCAATAGCAGTAGTGACAGCAGGGTGCTTTGCTAAAACCAGGTGGGCCCAGAGCTCAGGTAAAGAGCAAAAGGGCAAGAGCTGGGGGCAATAGCAGGACTGGGCTGGTTCAGAGCTGCAGGACAGAGTGAGGAGCACTGGCAGTGCGTCCTATTTAATCTAAAGTAATTGGTGGGTACTTAATAAAAACGGTGTTATGCGTTTGCTTTATCCTGTTGAGGCTGTTTCTCCTTTACATATGAATGTGATCACTTTGATGTTGGAATTTCACAGGCAGTATGTCCTGATGGTGCCTGCTGTCCTCCAAAATGACTCTCCAGGTCAGGGTTGCCTGCAGTTCCATAACCTCAACGAGACAGTATCCGTCAGAGTAATCCTAGAATATAGCTCTGTTAATACCACTATTTTTAAGAAAACCATGACAGCAAGCAGTGGTCTACAATGCTTCAAGTTCAAGGTAAGTTAATTTTAATTTATGTCCCCATGGGAAAAAAATGTAAACCAGAACAAGAAAATTCAAGCAGAGAGCACAGAAAGGAACAAAGAGGGAAAGAAATAAGACTTGTTAAAGGAAAAAGGAAGCATAGGAGAGTAACATAGTGACAGAAAAGGAAGCATTTTTTGTAGACATAAATAAGAGGAAAAAGCTCAAGAAAGGTGATGAAGTTTGTTGAAGTGAGATTGTGTCTCATGGTAGGAGCCCAGGCCACAGATATTGCTGTTCAACAGGTTCTGGAGCAAATTACTTCAAGACTAACAACCTCCCCATGTTTCTTCTTTCTTCACAGATTCCTCCTGCCCACTCTGCACCCCTGGCTTTCATTTCCTTCTCTGCCAAGGGCAGCACCGTCAGCCTAGAGGAGAGGCGGTCAGTGATGATCTGGAACACGGACAGCATCGTCTTCGTGCAGACAGACAAACCCATCTACAAACCAGGACAGACTGGTGAATGTCCACTCTGTATATAACATGGGCCTTAGGAGGCAATTTCTTCAGACAGAATTTCTCTGCCTGGTGTTTTCCAGGCTGAGCTACATTCTAGGCAATTTCTTCAGAGTTCCTGTTAAAACTATTACAGTTATTTGCTGTGGAGCTTAGGGAGTCATCTTCAGGATGTCAGGAGACTGTCATCCCATCATCTCTATTATTTCATTTGTCTCTTCCTCCCCTGTGACAGAAGCTATCACTGCTGCTCTTTCATTACTGATGACAGGCCAGGATAGTGGGTAGAGGTGATTAGATCGATACCTGGCATAAAACAATGCTTCCCTCTGTGGTGCTGGTCAGCATCAAAATAGCCTAAACAACAAGAGTGAAATCTGTTACTTTAAAATTAACTATAAGTTGTTGAAAACAAAATCATGCTAGTTACCTTCTGGCCTCTGATGTGTTTGGACTCTAGATTTTCATTAGAGCTTTATTTTCTTGCAGAGTTGCATTCCTGCACTTATCCTATCCCCCTATCCATGCTTCATACATGGTCATTAAGCAGAGCTGCATTTTTCTGGATCCATTCCTCAATTAATTTCTAGGCTTTCAGGTTTCTAGCACACACGATAGGAAACCAGTGAAGAAGATTTCTTCCCAGAGATTAGTCACATAATGCAGCCATTAGACTAGATTAGTTTTGGTTTAATTCAGATCAGTTCTATCTACATAGATACATAGATACATAGAATGAAGAAAAGCTTACCAGTTGGAATTTCATGCCACAAAGGTGTGCAATATGGGTTCTTTATTGGTCAAATGGCTTGGTTTTGAGCTGGAGTAAGCAGCAGACAAAAACAAATTATGAAAAGGTAATACAGTTCTTATTTGTTCTGTCATTCCTTTCTGTGAGGTTAAACTTTCATGAAAGTAAACTTTTCATTAACTAACATTAAAGGAAACTTTTATGAAAGAGTACAAGAACTTGATGCTAGGGAAAATACCTTTAATCAAAGTCTGTGTAGGGCTCTTCTACCTTCAGATGCATTTTATTATGTGCATCCTGTGCAAGCAGGACTGTTGGAAGATCTGTGAAACTGGGAGTACTAATGAAAGCAAAACATCATGCTCAGCCAAACAAACTGTGGTCAATGCTAACACTCTTGCTTTTCTTGCTTTTCCAGTGAGATTTCGTGTTGTTGCCCTGGATTTAAATTTTAAACCTGTTCAGGAGAAGGTGAGTGACCAGTAATACTCCCCTGTATTTAAAATTGCTGGGAGACTACTTCTCAAATTTTAGATAGAGGATTGCTGTGGATAAAATGGGATGTTGCAGAGACTAAATGCCAAAGAATTAACCTGATTTCCTAAGCACATGCTGTAATCCAGACTTTCATTAGAGTCACAGGGAAGAAGGCAAGTGTGCAGCAGTTTGAATTCCTGACACAACACCTTCTGTTATCGCTGGGAAAGAGGTCAAACCCCCCTCCACTTCGTTACCACAGACATTATCTTAGCTCTGACCAGAAAGGCCATGGTTCAGTCTCCTGCTCTTACAGTTCAGCAAACGTTGCTTGCAGGCATCAGTAAATCATCCACCTGGCACTTTGCCTATTTTAGAAATGGGGGAAATGAAAGAGAAATTGCAGCCACAATTATTTATCTCCTCAGAGGTATTATTTCCACTGCCAGCAGTCCCTCTTCATGCTCACAGATATGAGGAAATTAATGGAAGGGTCTTCACTGGCCTCCTTTCCTGCACTTGTAATGCAGGAGACAGCACAGTGGTAGCAAAAGAGCTGGTGCTAATAAGAAGCCCAAATCATGGTTTTTGTAACTCTGCTCACTCATACACTCTGAGATTGCACTAAAACCAGGGTGATCAGAAACTGTCCTACCATTCTCATTTCATCTCTCTCCTTTATGCAAGCTTCTTATTGAAGTAAAATTGCTGTTAAACTGATTAAAATAAGACACGAGGACCTCTGATGAATGGTATGATACTGAATATTGGTTATATGCTTCTCACAATCCTGAGGAAAAACAATTCGTGTTTGATCAGCCACCTAATATCTTCTTCCATTCTGTTTTTTCCTCTTTCAGTACCCCTTGATTGCAATTCAGGTAAGAAATTTTTGCCTTTGTACTGCATTACTCCAGGCACATGTCCTTATATGAATGTCCTATATTGAATGTGTCCATACACAGACAAATCTCACTGCTCAGTACAACAGCAGAAATTAACAGAAACTCCTTAACACAAAACAAGGTTGCTCTGTGAGCTTGACATGGAAAGCACACCTATAATCATTACAGCAGTCAAAATCTGTAGTGTTCTTATGTCTGCCCTTGATTCTTCTCCCCTTCCCCCAGTTTGCTCAACCTATTTTGGAGTATATATTTTTGAAACTCTAGTGCTGCTAAAACCTATGAACAAATACAGGTTGTGAATACAACTACTATGTCAGGGCATTTTCTGGGGATTTTTAAAAGAATTGCAGTTCATGTCTAGACAGCATACTTACAAGTTTTCGTGTTACACTGTGAAGTCAGGGGACTTTATTTTCTTTGCAGTGAGAACATATATCTTTTGAGCTCTCCACATGTTTTTTTTTTCCAGCCATGGCTGTAAAGAGCCAAGGAAATGGTGTGAATGAGTTTTCTTTAATCTAGCTAGCATAACATATACTGAGAGGAAAATGCCACCCCAGTGAATGCAGAAGAAAGGTTTCCTTCCTTCTTCTGGCAGCTGAAAAAAAAAGCTGGGGTTGCTAAAGGCCAAGATTTGTGTGGGATAAACTTGGTTGAAGGGAAAGCACAAAGAAGATTTTCTTTCTCTCCCCTCTTGACACAAATCTAGAGCAACGTATACTAAAGAGCAGGAAAGAGCAGTATTGTGCAACCTTCCCTGATGAGTGAGACTAGTAAGTAGGCTGGCAGAGAATGCCTAAATTGGGAACAATAGATGAGAATCTAACAACATTAATAATAACATGAATAATCAGAGTACAAAGGCGCAATTTAACTTGATGCATGTGCATTAAGCAGCTTCTCCAGTGCATTAAAGCAACCTGCTCTGTTTTCTTCTTTGTTGCTGGTTTTGTGTGTTAGTAGCAAAAGATTTCCAAGGCAAAAAACCTCTGAGTCTGTATTCGTTTTTTCTTCAGGATCCAAGGGGCAACAGGATCTTGCAGTGGCAAAATGTGAAGTCGGAGATGAACATTATTCAGCTAGAATTCCCACTCACTGAAGAGCCTATCCTGGGGAACTACAAAATTATTGTAGCAAAGAAGTCAGGAGATAGAACAAATCACTCATTCCATGTGGAGGAATATGGTAAATGCCACCCTTTTTTTTAATTCAGTAGGAAACATTATCAGAGATGAGCCCATATCAAGCAACCTTCTTGCCTGCAAAAACATCAAACAGCTTCCTGACAAATGCAGCTTCAATTAATTGTCATTAAGAACTGGGGAGATTAAAAAAGAAAGAGAACAGTAAAAAACCCCAAGAAAAATTTACAATTTTTCACACATAGCCAGCAAAATAATCTGCACAAGAAATCAGCACATTGATTGCAAATTTCAGTGAGACAAACTAAATTTTTTCCAGTTACGTCCATGAACTTTCTTTGCCAAAACTCTGCAAGACATCTAGACATCACAGGATTCATTTCAGAAGTCCTGTCTTCTCTTCAAATTGTTGCAGAAATGCTTCAGTAAGCCTTTGCAGATCAGGCCAGTTCTTAATCATTTTGCCACCTGAGTTCTGAGATCCCATTCCTTCTATTACTAACAATAAGACATATCCTTTTTGCTTTCATCTTATGAGGGTCTGCAAATTTACAATATGCCAGTGTCGGGTTTTTTACTTTTGCTCTCTGTCCTAGTGTTGCCAAAGTTTGATGTCACAGTCACGGCACCAGAAAGCCTCACAGTCCTGGATTCAGAATTCACAGTGAAAGTCTGTGGGTTGTAAGTACCAAGTGCAGAGTTGTTAGGAAATATGCTGAAGTGGAAGAAATTCCCAAAGACTGGGTAACAAGCCAGGGCTTAGAGAAGAAGCAAAAATATGTAGAGTCCCAGAAGAGGTTGGTGAGGATTGACTTGGTCTTTGGAGCTTTCATTTATTTGTGTGCTCATGTCATTTTATTGTATAAGTATTTGGTTCCACATGGTGTTGTACCAAGTAGGTAAATCTTTTGAGAGGCTCCCTGGTAAAGCAGGATGTGTCCACTCTCAACAACCCACTTCAGAGGGACACCTTCATAAAGCAGAGCAGCATTAAATTCTAGCTGGGATGTTATGGTTCCAGCTGTCTAACTCCCCCTCCAAGCCTGGTTCTTCAGAAGGACCTTGCTTCCACCAACACCAAGATCTTGTAATTTGGAATCCAGAGTTGAAATCCCAATCCTCTAGCAGATATGAGGAGTTTTGCTTTGATTTCAGTGAGCCTGGAACTCCAGATTGGAGACAACAGTCTTAATTTGGTCAGTAGCCACATCTGTTCATTATGTTTATAAAGGTATTTGTTTTTGCATTCAAAGAGTAGCTTTGTTTCATAAGTTTAGGTGTGAAAAAGAACTAATTTTGATTTCTGAGTTGTATTTTCTATTTTTTTAAAGCAGGACAGTTAGGATAAACCTGTGAAACTATTCCATGCTCTGGCTTCCCAGCTCACTGCTGTCCTGAATCTATTCCTGCACACATTAGCTTAAGATTGTTTTTCAAGCATTAGCTCATAGACCTCATCAGATCATATTTCCTCTTCCCCTAGGTATACCTATGGCCAGCCTATTGAAGGGAAAGTCAAGCTCAGTGTGTGCAGGGATTTTGATTCATACGGGAGGTGCAAGAAAAGCCCAGTTTGTCAATCATTTACCAAAAATGTATGATACATAATTATTATTCCTCTTCATGCTTGTCCTCTCTTCTGTGTTCTTGTTTCTCTCCCTTTGCTCATCACACTTAGCTTTCTCTCTTTGATGTTTCTCTTCACCCTACTCATCTCTTTGCTTGTGTGACTAGCTAGGAGCTCGGGGCACCTCATTTCTCTTCTTGGCCTCCTGCAGACATGAAGGATTGACATGCTTCTTCTTCATGACTCAGTTTCCCATAAACATGTATAAATCATGTTACAAGTACTGGGAAAAGGCTTCACTCACTAAAGAAGGATCCTGTATGTTGTCAACACCCTTTTCAAGCTCTGATCCTTGACAACAGGATTTGTTTTCTTCCCTGTCCAGCTGGAGACAGATGGTTGCCTCTCCCACGTCTTCAGCTCCAACATCTTTGAGTTACATCGCACTGGTTACATGAGGAACCTTGACGTGAAAGCCACTGTGACAGAGAAAGGAACAGGTAATCCCTTCCTGGCAGGCAGAAACAGCAAAAGTGGTGTGGTCAAGAAGGAGAGTAGGAGATAGCCTCTGCTTGCTGAGTACAAGAATGTCTCCCTGAGGAAGATCATTTTTACAAGCACAGTGACCATCTGCAGGCAAACTCTGCTGATGCTCTGTGCAGGACAAAGTGTATCTTCTCCTGACTCTGGGCACATCTTCCAGGCCTGCAATTTACAGCTGCTCAGGTTATTTCCATAACTCGGGTGATGAGCACCATACAGTTTGAGAACATGGATCGCCACTTCAGAAGAGGAATTCCTTACTTTGGACAGGTAAGCAAGAGCTTGGAGGGCTTGTGTTGAAGATGATTGACAGGCAATCACATAACAGCAATGATGGCAACATCTAGGGGACTGTTTGGGGTGGGGGTGTTCTCCCCAGTCCTTTTCCTTACATACAATGCCCTACTGATAATTCTGAATGCTGAAGACTATTAGTTTATTCTGAGCTTGATTCTGCCAGAAACACTTGAAATCAGAACAATTCATTATCTAGCATTTCTCTAACTTGCATTTTAAGCTTGCTATAAATCACTGCCTCTCCCTTCAGAACTGACCATCACATGTCAGCCAGACGTGAATAGAAACACTGGTGGATGAGGGAATAAAGAGGGAAAGGAATTTAGAGCACACAAAAAATCAAGGAAATAACAAGACATTCTGTCTCAGAAAGGTTTTTCATTATTTTGTTTCATTACAATACCCACATAACTCTGTCAGTTGTTTAAAGGGTAGGGATAAATCTCTCTCCTTTGGTTCATTTTTTGCCAATGAGGAAAAAATAAGGGGGACCAGTAACACTGAAAGGAGACGAGATTATCTTTCAAGGGTGGGGTTTTTTCCCCTCTGTAAAGTCTGTATAATTTTCTTATTTGATTCGCATTCCCACTCTGTTCTTTTTCTTTAAAAAAATCAAAATTAATGCTCATTTCTAGCAACATAGAATTTACTTAATATGATCTGTTATTTGTTTAACACATAAACAGCAGAGACAGTGTAGACAAAATCAGAAAAATGTTGAAAGTAAAGATGTGGAGAAAAGGTTTTCAGCCACTGCAAATAGCAGCAGCAGACTCTCAAGACTAAGGAAGGAAAAAAGGAGGGGAGAAATTAAAATATATTTTTAAACTGGAAATGTATAGTCAGAAGGGACTGATCAGGAAAGAGATGATTCGTTAAAGTTCTTGCTCCAGAAGAGAATATTATCAATGGTGTGGCACATGCTGAGGAAGCTCCTGCTCCAAACCTCATAAGGTAGCTCAGATAGTTGCCAGAAAGCAAAGACAGAAATTTCAGTCATCAAGTATTGCTTTGAAGGAGGATGAAAAAGTAATTCTGCTGTTTGGAGAGCAAAGGAGTGCAAAATATCAGTATCTACACACAGAAAAACATTCAACATGTTTCACATTCCCTTTTACAGATCAAGCTGGTTGACAAAGACAACTCTCCAATTTCCAATGAGGTCATTCAGCTATTTGTCAATAACAGGAATACAGACAACTTCACCACGGATCATAATGGTGTTGCTGAGTTCAGCATTGACACATCCGAAATGCTCGATCCCGAGATCAGTCTGAAAGTAAGTACAAAACAAGGCTGAATAGAGACAAAGAGAGAGATGGCTGCTCTCAAACTGAACCCAAAAAAAGATGCAATTAGGTTTTAATTCTGGTAATAAAAATATGCTTTCTTCATCTTTCTTCATTGTGTAGAGCTCTCAAAAACTACTATAAGAGGAGTGAGGAAAACATTTGAGTTGTTGCAATGCAATGGCTTGAATGCAATGGCTTGAATGCAATGGCTTGCTTCAAGGCTGCTCTTTCCTTACCAGTTTTGATTTAGATGCAGTTCTTATCTGTGCACATTACATGAACTAATAATTGTGATGTCAGAATGTGATGACGACTTCCCTAGTGATATGTGTCTGTTTTCCTTTTCTTCCCCACTCCGTCTCCTGTTCAGGCAGTTTATAAAACCAGCGACCACTGCCACTATGAAGGCTGGATAGAGCCTTACTACCCAGAAGCATCTCTCTCCGTCCAGCGCTTCTACTCTTGGACTGGCAGCTTTGTGAGGATTGAACCCGTGTGGAAAGATCTGAAATGTGGGCAGAAGAGGATGATCACTGTGCACTATGTCTTAAACACAGAAGGATACAAGAGAATCAACACCATGAACTTCTACTATGTGGTGAGTATGAGGTTGTGGGTTGGTTTGCTGAAAGGGCTTTACTGGGCAGCTCTCTGGCAATCCATCCACAGGAAATTACAGCAGTGAGTCATCTTCATGGTATTCTCTGTCCCCCTTTTCCCTTCCTTTTGCTTCTGCTTTGTGACCAGCAACAAGGTCCCCAGCAGCAGCAGTGGGAATATTCAGTATGCCCTAAGGCTTATGTTTAAGCATTTGACATCATCTCATTGTAGATTGTCCTGTCCATGCATAATGAACCTGATTGCTGCTTTCTCCCTCCAACTTCTGCCAACCCATACATGTCTTGATATTCTCTGCACAGGGCATGGCAAAAGGCAAGATTGTCCTTACAGGGGAAATTAAAGTTAATATCCAAGCTGGTAAGTTAAGTTGCTAATCCATGTTTTTGCATTAAAACAAACAAAGGAACAACCAAACACCTAGATGGTTGAATATAGCAGCAACAGGAAGGGCTGTATCTCTCTCCACCCATGCTTGTGTGCATGACAGTAGCACTGCCACTAAGATCACTATAAAGTCAGGTTTAGTCCAGCAATTACTGAATTTTATATTAGTCAAATAGTGTTCTCTAAAGATCTTCCCAAAGGGTGACATGAGGAATGTAGAGTGTCTGCTTTAGGGTCCTATCTGAATATGGCCACATGTTCAAATCTGCAATAAATCTGAGACCACCTGGAATAAATCCAGGCCCGTCACCTCCTGGAATTTTGTTCAGTTTATCACATTCAGATTGCTCCACTGACTGGTAAAATTACAGACCTGTTGAGTTTGGCTACTATTAGAGTAAATCTTTGATATTCCTTCCTTATTGATGCCTTTATTTCTTCTGACAGGCCAGAATGGCACATTCACCATTCCCCTTGTGGTCAGTGAGAAAATGGCTCCAGCCCTTCGGTTGCTGGTGTACACCTTACACCCTGACAAGGAGCTGGTGGCAGACAGTGTTCAATTGCCAGTTGAGAAGTGTTTCAAACACAAGGTGAGAGGCACTAAGATATAGCAAGCCTTACCTGCTGTCAGATAAATACAAATTCTTTGTGTATACATTCATAAGAGATTTCCAGTTTTGTTTCTTGTTTCCTTCCCCTTCTCTCTACATTACACACTTTATTTCTCTCTTTTCTCTTTGGCCTTATATCTTTCCTCTACCACTACCTCCTGGCTTTATTGTCAGAAGACATACCTTCCTTTAACATTAAAAACTTTTCAGGAGACCCACATAAATCCCAAATTATTCTTGCCTTGCCTAAACTCTACTAGTTTTCGATTCCATTTTTAGACTTTCTATTCTTCAACATATTGAACACTCTTTAGACTTATCCCACTTCATCATTCAATCTAATTTTTTACTCTTTTTTGTTGAAAAATACAATTTAGGTGTAGCAGAACTAAATACACACAGAAAAGAAAGCCAAAATAGTAATCTGGGGTTTAAGTATTTCTTCCTCTTTTTTTTTATGGTACATTTTCATTCATCATTATAAACTCAAATTTCACCAGTAATATTTTTCTAATCTTTAGCTCCTAAAAGCTAAAATGCATGAAACTGTAGAACAGGACAAACCAAGTCAAATGAAACAAAATGTTTCTAGTTGCCCCTGCTATTTTTTTCCTCTTATCTAAAACAAATGTGAAACAGATTTTGTTCCAAATAGATTCAAAATCTGTTTTATACATTTGCTAACAGGGGCCATTGACCTAGGAAAAATATGATTTGCTCACTGTAGGAATTAGTGTATGTAGTCAAGTCATAATAAGGTTCCATTTGATTTGATAATGACAGCAAAAGAATCACACTTTGTTTTCAATCACTTGAGGTAGGCTTCATTTAAACTACCACAAGAATCTAAATATGCTTATTGCCTAAGTCACTGTTATAGCAGAGGCCTGGCCAACAGCTGCAGTGGAGACCAGACATTCTCCTCCAGGAAGATCTTCTGTGCTTTAACAGAAAAGCCTTCCACTGTTCTTCTTGCCATCCACTCACACACACAGTCAGAGCAGCCCCAGCAGCATGGGTCAGCTATGCCAACATCTGTTTGATGAATTTCAGGTCCACTTGGAATTCTCTGAAAAGCTGCTGCACCCAGCTTCCAATGTCAGTTTGGTCATTGAAGCTGCTGCCAATTCCTTCTGTGCTGTGAGGGCAGTGGATCAGAGTGTGCTGCTCCTGAAGCCAGAGACAGAGCTGTCCATGGAAATGGTGAGCTGCCAAATGCCTTGTCTCTTCACATTGCTTCTTCCTCCTCCATTACAGTGTCTCTCCCCTTGACATCATTAGACTAAGTTAGAGTTTTACAGCTTCTGGCATGTCCTGGTCATAAGCCATCTTTAGCAGGCAATAAACAGATTTTGTTTCCTGTGGACTGTAAGTCCTCCTTCATCTGGGATTTAGTTTAACCTGTGACTGGTCTCTGGCAGCACAACCCTCCAGCATATCTGCCACTACTCCCAGTTTTGTGCCATCAGCAAACTTGCTGAGGGTAGACCCTTGCTGCAACATCCAGATCATCAAGGAAGATGTTGAGCAAGATTAGACCCAGTACTGGAGTACCCCGTGGTACATCACTGGTGGCTGGCCTCCACCTAGACTTTGTGCCACTATCAGCACCCTCTAATCCCAGCCATTCAGCCATTTCTCAGTCCAGGAAACAGAGCATGGTTTCAAACAGGCTGTCATCTCAGTTTTGGCAATTTGCAGTATTTGATGGTGCAAGTAAGGTTGATGTTTACATACTCACAGTTCCTGTTTCCTTACCCCTCACAGGTATACAGCCTGCATCCCCTACAGGATTTTCAAGGCTACGTCTTCCGTGGGTTCAATCTAGAAGAAGACTCCAAAGAGCCCTGTGTCTCATCTGACCACATCTTTCACAAAGGCTTGTATTACACACCTGTAATGTCTGGATTAGGCCCAGATGTGTATCAATTCCTCAGGGTAAATGTCCTGTACATTACTTAAATGTGCTTTAGTGAGTTTCTGCTTATGTAGTGTTAGATTCTGCAAACAGAATATTTTTATATTAGTAAAATATATCTTTATATTAGTAAAACTCATACATGACAAACTCTCCTCTTAGACCTCTATTCTCAATTGATTCTGGTGCCTGCTGTGATTTTCCAGTGCACACAAAGCTCCCAACAGTCTCTGCATACATGTCTCTGGGCACCTCTGTGCTGGCAACACAGCAATGGGAAAGAGAGAAGAATGGAACAAATCTCAGCTACAATGTGGTTACGGCTAACACTAAAATGTGTTTTTTACAGGATATGGGAATTAAATTTTTTACCAACTCGAAGGTTCGACAGCCAGTTGTGTGCACTGGTGAGACTGTACGACGTCAACCGTACATAGTGAATGCAGGGCACGTGGCTTCTGCACACCATGTCAAATCATCAGGTAACACAGAGGACAGGAAAGAGATTTTACCTTTCTCCTTAAAGGAGGAGGTATTCTTGTTATACACACATGGACAGTACTCATTAACCACTTTGGTTTTGATATTAAATATTGGCCTGGCATTGAATGAGATAGCTAAAGCTAATGGCCAATGCCCAGAAGAGTCTTTCAGGTCTATATGTCTGATTCATCTCCAGTTTTATGCTGGGAATTGTTGGCAATTGGCAGTGTCATGCAAAACTAACACTGTTGGCATTGATTCCCTTCTGACCAGAACTAGCTGGAAAAGACTGTGAGAAAATGTGAACAGTAATCAGAGCTAAGAGTCAAGTGTTCTGAGTTCTAGCCCTAGGTCTCATACTCATGAGAGACCAAAGCACTTCAAGCAATGTTTTCTTTTTCCTTTGACACCAGGTTATACCTAACTGAGGGGTATATTAACAACATTTAATAATATTGGTGTGGCATATGTGTATCTATGAATATTATATATTCTCAGTCAGAAGGTAATGGTAACACACTTATTGTCCTTCATACTGGCCCATGCACATTCAAACCTGTCCTTTCTGGGCAGCTCCATTATATGAACCAGGCTTTGCTAAATTCTCATTATCTCTTAACAGCTGAAGCTGCAAGGGAGGAACAAGAGAGGACACTCATCCTTGAGACTATTCGGGAATTCTTTCCTGAAGCTTGGATTTGGGATATAGTTCCAATTAAGTGAGTACTGCTTCTTTCATATCTTTGCCTTGCTTTAGGAGTTACTAAATATGTTCTCTGATGTCCTGCAATCCCTTGCCAACTCTTCTTCCTTTTTGGCCCAGAAGACCTATTTTTTCAGTCATCAGCTGCTCATCTGCCCTTCTCTTTTCCATGATCTAATTCCAAAGATGTCCTTAAAGACACCCGTTGCCACAATGTGTGTACCATGAGTCATATTCCCTTCCTCAGAAGAAGGACACATCTATTTTAAATACAGATTTGCAGAACAAGAACTCTGAGTTGTCTTTCCAAACTCAAGGATATGATGGGCAGAGGAACATTTAAATGGTTAAAATTTTCTCAAATTTTAGTGATAAATTCCAGGGATTGTATGTGGGATTTCTGCAGACAGAAGAGGGGAAGTTCTGGTTCTCAAAACTTGTTGCATATACTGAGAAGCAAGTTATCTGAAATTTACCCTTTCTAAAGCTTTCATCTTTTCTCTCCATCCCCACCAGCTCTACTGGAAAAGCCAGCATCTCATACACCATCCCTGACACCATCACCAAATGGAAAGCCAGTGCTTTCTGTGTGGAAGGGTTGGCTGGATTTGGCATGTCTGTGCCTGCCACCCTGACAGCCTTGCAGCCTTTCTTTGTTGACTTGACCTTGCCATACTCCATCATACGAGGAGAGGATTTCCTGCTTAGAGCCACTGCCTTCAACTACCTTGACCAGTGCATTAAGGTGTGTACTTCTGCCCACATTCCTAGACCTTATCTCATCTCCAAAGAAGCTGCAGCAAAATGATTGGTGCAGGTGGCTGGATCTGCTCTTGACTGAGGTACTGCTCATTCTAGCTGACCACAAATATCCTGACTGGATTTGTCCTCTCAGAACAAGCACTACAGAGCAAAGGGAGATCTTGTGAGCTGTACTAGGCCAGATCTGTAAAGCAACTGTATCAAGATCCATAGAGAAAGGAAGCAAGTGCTTTGCAGAGTATCATTCACCATCCACAGATATGCAAGCATCAATGGTTTCACTGGGGCCTTCTCCTTGAGAATCAGGTGTGCAGAGGTGCTTAACATCCTGTGTTAACAGTGAGACTCTTGAGAGAAGCAAGAGGGAAAACTGTTCAGGTTACATCTGATGGATGATTAATCAAACATCATCATCATCCAAGGCCTTAATCTGCCCTACACTTAACTCCAGATGTAAGCAGAGAGTGTCTCACCCCCTCTAACAATAAAGCACCATTTGCAATATGGTACAAAACCTTCATCCCATTACACTACTCTTTCTGTTCACAGATTAATGTCTCACTGTCAAATTCCCTTGATTATCAAGCCAAACTCATCTCCCCAGAGGATGATGGATGTGTATGTGCCAAGCAAAGAAAGACCTATGTCTGGAATATTTTCCCCAAAAAAATTGGTAAGTGGTTTGAATCTACTTGATTTCATGTTCCAAGATTGATACTAATTTATATCTTACCTGAAAAAACTTAATCCTTTTCCAACCCAGAGAGCTTGGCCTACCACTGTTCTTCCCAGTTCTCTGGTTTAAAAAGCTTCTCCACAGCTTCAGTGTCTTTATCATTGCCATTTTTAGAGATCAGTTCTCTTCCCATATGTCTCACCTAGAGTGACTGACCATGCATTATGTTGAACTACTTCATCTTATTAATCAGATGAAATGTCTTACTTTTTCCATCGTCCTGCATGGCAGAGGTCCATTTCTTTCCTTTTTTTTGCTGCTATTTAAGGTAATGTGGTGTTCAGCATTACTGCAGAGACCAAGGATGATGAAGCTTGTGGAGATAAAGCTCCCAGGAACATCAGTGTTGCCTACAGGGATACCCAAATCAGAACACTGCTGGTTGAGGTACTACTGGCAGCTCTTACTGTTCGTCCTGCCTTCCTTTTCCCAAGGAAACTAAAACACACTGGAAGTACCAAAAGCAAGGAAAAGTTTTTCAGGTTCTCTAAAGAACTCCTGGTATTGCTCCACCTTCATTTGTCTGGGACAGGGTCTGGCTGTTGAATCTAAGACCAAGTCCACTCCCATCTGATGTCCGCTTCCATGAGGATCAGTGGGTGTTGACATGTCTCCCTCGTGCAGAGGAGAAACTGGAAATGAGGGACTCCATCTGATGTGATCTCCCTTTTAGGAGCAGCTACATCATACATGAACTTGTAAACTGTTGCTCCAATCCACTTGTTTTGTGACGTAGGAGGTTGGGGAAGGGGGTGGCATGTTGACACTGGATTTCTTCTGCATGCTTTTGTCTCATCCACTGCAAGTGTCTTTTCTTTCCATCTCCTCTCAGCCTGAAGGAATCAGAAGGGAAAAGACTCAAAACTCCTTAATTTGTACAGAAGGTAGGCGTCTTATATACTACTGTTGTGAGAAGAACTGAAAGGAACTTTGGAGTCTGCACTCTTTCCTGCAGTGTTTGTTGATGCTTTCCCTTTCCTTTTTCCCAGAGTTGTCCGTATGACAGCTAGTATGAGTGTAATATGAGTGAAAAACATGTTGCCTGCTACCAAATTCTTGTGTGGTCTGGTGCATATCACTGTGTCTTGCCCAGATGTGCTCAGATGCTGCAGAAAGGCTGCTATGAAGCTCTCAAAAGGAGATGACCTTTCTGTGCAAATTGTGTCCTCTGTTTCATTCACTCATGTTGAGTGCTGTCCTCTATTCCATGGATACCTGTATCTTACAGCTTTCCACCTCTGGTGGGAATGGGAGAGGGAATGTAATGTTGCTTTCCACACCATCTCAGTGCTGATGGCAAACAGCTCCTAAGGTTTCCTGACTGGCTTAAAGAGGTAAAAAATCTGCTCTACCAATAGTGTCACTGAATGAATTCCCAAGGGTCACAGATAATACAACCTGTGAGCACCAACCTTACCCTGTTTCACTGGTTTCTATTGAGCAATGACAGTGACCATGCCACTTGATCTTTTTTCACAATTTTGATTTTGCTGTGTCCCCTTCTCTCTTCGTGTTCTTGGTGAATGCTGTGAGTTTCATTTTATTGCTGTCATTTGTGTGCAATTTTGTACTGTGCAATTTGTAACAGGAACATTTCACTGTTATAATTAGCATTCCTCTACAAATGACAAATATTTTTCTCCACAGATGATGTAGTTATTCAAGATATATCTCTAGAACTACCTACAAATGTTTTGGAAGGATCAGCCAGAGCCTCCTTTTCTGTTGTTGGTAAATATATCATTAATAAAACATTTTTAAAAAAAAGAACATATAGAAAATGCAACATAAAAGCTCTTTCAGAATTCAAAATGTGAGCTTCCACTCCTAGTGTGGGAAACTCTTGAGAAAAGACTGATTCTCATCTTGTCCAGCAATGCTCTGCATAAGCAAGATGAAGTTTAAATACCAGTTGCATCACTCTTCACTATTCTGTTTAAATTTAGTGCATTTGAAAGTCTTTCTCTGAAGCAGCAGCACAGTTCTGACTTATGACCTCAGCCAGATTCATACCAGTATGGCGTTTTTCTACACACTCACCTACAAATCAGAGATGCCAGTAGAATCTATTCAGTCTTTTCAGGACATGGATTTGGTTACATGACTCACTAGCCATAAAATCCTTGCTTGGTAATGTTGGTGACTTTTAGAAGCTCTTTCCAGAGATCCCTTGCTGGGTCTGTGCTACCTTTCCTAGAAATAACAACTGAGGTGGTCTGTGATACATCTGCGTTATCAATGTCCCTTTGCAGCATTAGCTGTTAATTTTGCAATAAATGCTTGCAATAAATAGCTCTGGCTATTCCCTTCCATCCTCTGGAAACAGAAGTTTCCTGTAAGTTCCCTTCATTTCCAGCACAAAGTATCTGCTTAAAGTGGCACCAAAACAAGGAGTGCTTCTGGTAAGGGCAATTTAGACTTGTGCAAGGAGAAGCAGGGAAAAGATTCTTTGTTGGCTGCAAAGCAGAACAAAGTTCTGTTTGGAAGCTCCCAACCCCTGCTAGCCTTTTATGACTCTGCCTGTGGAATGGAAATTACTGGTAATTTGAGCGACCACTGATGTTGTGCTGATCCCTCTCTCTCATCTCCTCTTCTCCAGGTGATATCATGGGCACTGCCATGCAGAACCTGCACCAGCTCCTCCAGATGCCCTTTGGCTGTGGGGAGCAGAACATGGCCCTCTTTGCACCCAACATCTACGTCCTGGACTATCTGAACAAGACAGGGCAGCTGAGCAGGGAGGTCAGGTCCAAGGCCACTGGATACTTAGTGAGCGGTGAGAGCTTCGTGGTTCCCTTACAACGTGTGCTGAAATTCCTGTTGAGGGCCAGTGAGCAGAAGCAGCAGCAGCAGCAGCAGCAGCAGCAGCAGCATGCCTACCTGTGCAGGTGGCATCACAGTTGTAGCACAGCCTGGAGACCCAAGGATTTGCCCTGAACAAGACATTTTTTACTTTCCTTTATCTTCTTATCTTATGCCTTTTTGCTGACATTCAGCTGCCATGTTTTTCCTTTGAGTTTTTGTCTTCTAATCCCCTTCTCTTTTCCCACTCAGGCACAGCATGTATCCCGATCCTGTATGCTTAGTTGGAGCATTGAGCTGATAGAACCCTGCCTATTCTCTCAGTGTTTCTGCCAGACAAGATGTTCCTTACTTCCAATTCATAGGATCCCTCAGAGCTCCCCTCCTGCTTGTTAGATATACATTGCCTTTCCATTCCTTCCCAGACAAACATATCAGCAAACAAAATAGGGTTTTGCTTTTACATCCAAGAGCACTTCCTTTTCCATGTTCTTGCAGGCTACCAGAAGCAGCTCTCATACAAACATCCTGATGGGTCCTACAGCATCTTTGGCACCAGAGATAGGGAAGGGAACACCTGGTGAGTGACTGGGAGCAGAATTGGCTCAGAGATGAATTTACATTCAATTATTATGAATTTACATTAGATTATGGTGCAGGTAAGAGGCAGCTCTTCTGTCTAGGACTGGGCATTGGGAAGTACAGAAGGAAATGTCTCTCCATCCTCTGCCAGGCCAGGTGCATGAAAAGTAGTTGATCCCTAAAGACCCAGCTGACTTTCTGATTCACACTCCTGCTGTCTCCAATGAAAGCCATTGCACTGTGGTGCTCTGTAGACAGGACCAGCTACAGAGTGTGCTGGACATCCTCCCCATGTCCCATCTAGCTACCACTCCTTTAACTATTCTCTCTCTGAGGAGAACACAAGGAGAAAGCAAGGCACCAGCAAGCTGGCTGTAACTCTCCATGCTCTTCAGCAGCATGAACGAGAGGGCTGTTCTTCCAGTGCTCATCTCACAGCTTCATCCTTCCCTTGCAGGCTCACTGCCTTTGTGTACAGATCATTTGCACAAGCTGGTCGCTTCATCTACATTGATGACCGTGTCCAGTCTCAAACCCTGCTGTGGCTGTCCAGCAAACAGAAGCTAGATGGATGTTTCCGGAGTGTTGGCACACTCTTCAACAATGCCTTGAAGGTTGCAGAGAATTACTTCTTGGTCAAATTTATATTTTTTATTAAGAATATGTTCTCCTATAACTGCCAAAAACTATATTTCACTCCAAATGCCTGTCTTCTTCCAAGGGCTAATTCTCCACATCTTATAATGAGTATTTTCAGCTCAGTCAGCTTTTGTACACATGCTTTACATGTTATGTGCACCTGAGACAGGATTACAGGAGTGTAAGCTTGAAGGAGTGATTTTTGGGATTTAATAGCAAAGAGCTTCTCTGGATTTGTGAGCTATTCAAGAGCTATGTGACTGCTCTCTTTCCCTGCAGGCTGCCTCCAGAACTGTCCATACTCTCTCAGCTGGGACATGGCAATTGATATTCAAAGGCTCTCATCTGTGGCATTTACAGATTATTCCTCTCTCCATGTTGTTTCCAGGGAGGAGTAGATGACGAGCTGTCGCTTTCTGCCTACACCACCATTGCCATGCTGGAAGCTGGGCACTCCAGTTCGGTAAGGAGACTTATCTGATACTCAGATGGAACTGGTCCCCAGCTGTTGCCTTGGGTCCAGCATCTGCTAAATTGTCTAGGTAGCAAGAGAGAGAAAGAGAGGGAGAGAGCGCCCAGAGTAGGTGACCATGCTCTGTATCTGCACTGGTTGCTGTGATAGAGAAAATCCCTATCTCTACATCTCTTAAACCACCAGTCTTTGAGCAGAAGCTGTACAAACCTCCATGGGATTACATCTTCTATTTGCAAGACACAAAACTTTTAGTGACACCCTTTAGTTTCCAATAAAAAGACTTGACAGATAGAAACCTACACATGACAGGAAGTAACCCACACACCTTGGCTTAGCCTCAAAGACAGCCCAGCCAAGAAAGAAGGTTGTTGCAGGTAAATCTATAAAATCTACAAATGGAACTAAAAGGAATGTTGGAAAAACAAATGTCCATCAGAGCAAAAGCTGATCTGTCCTTTTCAAAATTTGGCAGTACAAAGGCGACTAGAGAGGAGATGTTAGACTTCAATACATGAGTTAGCCTCCACTTTTTCATAGCCTTTCTGGACACATGGAATCAAACTAATTTTTTTGTGGATGTAAACCTAGTACAACATTGCAGAATTAAAGTTACACCAAAGTCAGTGAGGATGGAAACCACTAAGTTAGATTTGTTCAAGACAACAAACTCTTGACTATAGAAATTCAGAGCAGATAATTATCATGGAGGTAAGCAGAAGGAATTATCTGTGAAATCTATAGACCAACCTTGTCAGAATACCATTAAAAGCTACTTGATTTGTTTGATGTTTCCTGCAAAATCCCTCCTTGAATAATTCTGTATTCTCTCTCCTGAAGTCATTATACAAGTTCAAGTCCCACTCTCATTGCTGTGATAGTGACAGGATGAGGAACAAGTTTAAAGAAAATAAATTTTTGAGCAGGTGAAGACTACTGTCCTGAATTAAACCCATGTGCTTTTTTGTTTTTAAGTACCCTGTAATCCGAAATGCCTTTTTTTGTCTGGAAACTGCATCTGAGAAGAATATCAGTGAAGTTTATACCCAGGCACTCATGGCCTATGCTTTCTGCTTAGCTGGCAAGGCAGAAAAATGTGAATCATTCCTTGAAGAGTTACAGAAATCAGCAAAGGAAGTTGGTGAGTTTCAGTCACTTGGGAAATTTGGGAAATGTGAAGATGGAACAGATCTTACTGATGGTCTAACCTTGACAATATTGAGAGAGTGGGCACGTGAGCCAAACCACATGAATGATCTGTGGAGTTAATCTGCAGTGCTTTCATTGATGTGCAGGGAATCCCTCTGAGGAAGAGGCCCAGATACAGTAGAGACTCCAAGGCAGTACAGAGCACAGAGCAGTGACACCTGTAATCAGTTCTGGTTCCTCTCTTTGTTTATTCAGATGGCTCACAGCACTGGGAGCAGGAGGAGAGGTCTCCATCAGACAAATCTCCCTCCTTCCTTGACCATGCCCCTTCAGCTGATGTTGAGATCACCAGTTATGTCTTGTTGGCATTGCTCTACAAACCCAACCGGAATAAAGAGGATCTCACCAAGGCCTCAGGGATTGTGCAGTGGATCATCAGGCAGCAGAATCCCTATGGAGGTTTCTCTTCTACCCAGGTGCCAAAACTACCTTCCACTCCACAGCTAATCCTAGGAACTGGGGCACTGTTTTAGGGTTCCAGCAGGGCTCTGACTACCTAGTCCTGTTTCTCTTTTCTAATTGCTATCTGAGAGAAACCAAACTTTTATATTAGGAGACCAAAATACTTTTCCCCCCTCTTCTTAACTATAGAAAGGTTAAAACCCTACAAGAGTAATTTGACTAGCAGTAAATAGATATTTGTGTAGGGGGTGAGCCTAGAAAACACCAAGTCCCATCTGTCAGATGACCTATCAGTTCTGTGTAGCTCCCCCAGAAAACACAGGCTTCACCACTATGAAAAACTCTAGAAGTGCACTCTGCTTCTCAGATTTTATGTTCTGAGACCCTTGTGTCAGGAGAGAGATTCTCCTACCCTAAAGCATACATGAGAGAATGAAATGGCTCCTTTTGTACAGGAACCCTGGAATTATACACAAATTCAGGAAGAAGCAACTGTGATGGGTATTGCAACAGTGACTTTGATCTCCTCTGCACTGCTCATGCTGTGTAGCCAATTGTCTTTTATTATTTCTTTTTCTTCAGGACACAGTCATTGCCCTTCAAGCACTCGCTGCTTATGGTGAGGCCACCTACAGCTCTGCTTCACAAAACAGAGTCAAGATCACTTCCAAAAAGCCTTTTGAGAAGGTATTTTTTGTCAACAATGACAACAGGCTCCTGGTGCAACAGACTCCCCTTCCAGAGGTCCCTGGGAAATACAGCCTGACAATGAATGGCAGTGGATGTGTATTTATGCAAGTAAATGTCTGCTTTCTTCTTCATTGTGTCTCACATTTTGCATACAAGATAGTCATTGTTTTGATGATTTTCTAGCTGACTCTTCTTTATTTTTCCTAATTGCTTGATTTCCCTAAATCATTTAAACACTCTTTTTCCCATCCCACATCTCTGAGTCCTGGGGAGTTCTGGCATGGAAAGAGTCCTTTCTGATCAACATCTGGTTTCTTTCTGGGAGGTAACTCTGGTTACAAGCACCTCCATTGTTAAAGAGAAGTCTTATGTGTTCATCATTGATATAAGCAAGCATCTTCCACATAAAACCAAGTGTAACATTGCCAGAAAAGTTCACTAAGTCTTTTTGTTTGGAATGCAAAGAAAATCTTTGGCATTCTTGAACAAAATGGTTTTTTCCTCTTCCAGACAGCACTGAGATACAACATTCACCTTCCAGAGGGGTCCTCTGGATTTCTGCTTTCAGTACAGACATCAAATGCTTCCTGCCCACAGGACAGACCAGCAAACTTTGATATTGTCCTTGTAAGCAGGTATGTACCACCAGCAAACCAGCTGCACAGATGACAAGGCACACAGAGAACATTGCTGTGTGTTTTCACTGCAGCTTATGAAGTCAAGAACCACAGGCTGATCAATATGCTGATGGTGTCAGCCTGTTAGACACAGTGTCCCCAAAGACCCTGACAGGGCCCTCTGTTCTTTCAGTTACATGGGGAAACGCAGCAGCTCCAACATGCTCATCATTGATGTGAAGATGCTCTCTGGCTTTGTTCCTGTTAAGTCATCCCTGGATAAGGTAAATGTAGAGGAGCAAGGCTAAATTACCAGAGGCATGGTTAAGAACCATTCAGCCACAGACCCTGTGAGGTGTTTGCATGGCTGCACTGTTCATTCCTGCGTGGAGGGAATGCCCTCCAGGGAGCTTTGAACACAATGACACTCCTATATTTAAAACTAGGAAGGGTTTCAGCTCAAGCCTGAGCAGCTGGCAGCTACAACTGGGCACTGCCCAGGTAGGGAAAGGGTGGGAAACCTCTCAGACTAGCTCTGAAATGCAGATCACACCAGAGTCAGGCAGAATTCCCCAAGTGAATTGCAGTGACTTGTGCATTCAGAAAGAGCTCATACCCCCAGCTAAGTCCATCCTTTTGTCCATCCTTTCAATCTATTCAGCAATATTTGGACTCTAAAAGTCAACTACTAGCCCTTGAAACTTGACTAGGAGAAGAATGAATACCACAGACATGCAGCAGTAGGGTCTGAGGCAGCACTTGTTTTGCAATGTTTTACAAATACATTTACCTCCATTTTCTTGTTTCAAAGCTCATTGACAGTCAAACAGTGATGCAAGTAGAAAACAAGAAAAATCACGTCCTCCTTTATCTGCAAAATGTAAGTTCTGGTCACTGTCTATTTGATTTTCACAAATGATGGAAACAGCATGTAATAGGTATAACCACAATATGGATATACCCTATATGGTGCATTTATCACGTTCTCCTCCTCAACAGTTTTCTACTGTTATCACTAAGCTGCTTACTTCCCAAACTGCATGTAACTTTCCAACCTTCCAAACAGCTTCAAACTGACAACAGTCCTGCCAGCAACTAAAAAATCAAAAATGTTCATAAAAAAACAAGCACATTGAAATTAAACAAAATTCTTTCTTATTTCAGTAAAAAGCAGATAAACACCAGAAAAGTGGTTCCCTTGTGTTTATGCCTCTTTGGTAGGCTTCTTATAAACATCAGTCTTTCCAACAGCACAGGAAACACTGCTTTCATTCTCCTCTGGAAAGATTTTCTTTGCTTCTCTTACACTAGATCATTGCAAAATTTTACTTGTAATCTAATCCCTGAATCAGAATTTACTTAGTAAATAATTTGCTCTGGGCACGGTAGAACTAACAGAAGCCAATACCCCAGTGGTGGACTCTGTAAATTGATTCCCAGTTTCTTGGTGGCACATGATGTCCATGTCTGAAATGGGAGGGATTGGAATACCAGATTTTATCATCCTGATCGTTGGGAGATCCTGGAAAACTAAACTCAGTCCCTTTGGGCAATTTTCCCACCTCTGGCAATAGGATATGCAATAATTACAGAGTCAGGTGATACAAGCAGGACAGAAAATCTACTAACTTTTCAGTTCAGTTTCACGTTGGACTCTCCAAACATGTTTTGATAATGGCTGTCCCATATCTGTGGGTGTGGCATCAGTGGGATTTGGAATATGCAGCCTGTCAGTTACCCCCCTTGTCTGCTCTGGATGGTACTGTACAAATAAAAAGACTGATGTGATCTCTGACCTTCCATCCCAGCTCTCACAGAAGAAAAGGAAAGAAATCACTTTCTCGGTTGAGCAGGACTTTGTAGTGGCCCACCCCAAGCCAGCACCTGTGCAGATCTATGACTACTATGAAACAGGTACAGCTTTGATTTTAACCAGTGTGCAGTGTGGGGACAGGGACAGCAGAAACATGTGCCTTAAGGGACACACAGAACCAGCCCTGCTGCAAAAAGCACTCATCTAGACTCCATCAGCACCTAAATCTATGGCCAGGGGAGAGACTCATTTCACTTTATTCACCTTGATCTCATGCCCAAGGTGATCAATAGACATGACTAGAAAGTTATGAAAATACTTGCACCAGAATAAAGGCTATTTCAAGGATCTCCAGTTTAAGCATGCATAGGTTATGTCCACCTCCAGGGAAAGGCACAAGAAGAGTTCTCCAGGGTAACAAGAATGTTTCTATTCTTCTTCTCCAGAAGAGTATGCTGTTGCTCAATACTCATCACCTTGCAACAAGGTTGTTGCAGGAAAGGACTGTGGATTCAAAAAGGTAAGTGAAAGCCAGAAAATAACAAAACAGGCAGATAAGAAAGTGAACTATAAAGCAGCAAAAGCAGAATGAGTAGAACAGGAACCATTCTCAAATAAATGAAGTCTCCTTAAGGCTTCTCAAAGAGCAGAGACAGTGGCCAGGTCCTGTCCCATGACACCAGTGGAATCCAAGTGGGCACCACGCTGCTCTTCATGGGAAGAGCTTAGCATCTAGAATGAAAGCCAAAGTACAGAATAATGTAAAGACTGGGAAATACCTTCAAAGCTTCCTCAAAAGCACAGATACGTACCAAAGAACCATTTATCTATGGACATCCTCAAAAGTCTTCCCTCTGGAGCCTATGCTTCCCAGACCCAAGCAAGGTTTTCCACATGGACTAACAGAAACTTTTTCTGGGACAGTAAATACATTATCTGAGGAGAACACGAGGTGACACAAATCATGGAGGCAGTGTATTAACTAGTCAGAGGTATGATGCTGCTGGGCTGTAGGGGAGGTCAGGTCTGCATCCTGCTCAGCACAGCAGTTCTGCTGACTGCTGTCTCATGAACAGTTTCTCAGGAGTTCAGGCACAGCTTGCTGCAAGACCTTGGTCCAGCTTTTGTCTGTTTCACACAGTAAGAACTGACTACCCTGTATCTTGAAAAAAATGCCTGTGTTTTGTAACCTGCAACTCTTGGTTCTCACTGAGGTTATTTTCTTTCGGATTTTCACCTGCAGGAGCATCATAAATGTTGAATAAGTGGTCAAGAACCCTATTTTCTTCTGTCATGAAGTCCTGGAAAAAGCCATTGCATCACAGTGGGACTTAGGAATCACAGTGGGACTCCGTGACGTTGATTGAGCTAGTGTCTGACACTCTGTTTCCTTTCACAGCACAGGTCTCCAGCTCCATAGCATAATCATGTATACCTTTCCACCAATAAACCTCCTTTTTACATCGGGCATTGGCTTTTTTTCAGTGCCACAGAACAGGCATTTTGATGATAGTGCACATGCCATGACTGCAGGCTGGGGGAGGATGAGGAGAGGAACACACCTGTCCTGCCTGCAGCACTTTGCCTCGTCCCTCAGCTACAGCTGATAACCCCTGGCCACTCCTGCAATACGCATGGTGTTCAGTCCCCCCACATCCAGAGATGGACACCCACTGCTCATAGCTGCTGGACAGCCCCTCACCTTTCCCCAGGCCTGTGACAGCACTGCCTTTGCCCCTCTGGCATAAGAGTAAGGGTTTAGGTGAAAACATCACAGAGTGACTGCATCATGCTCAGCAGGGGACAGGTGAGGAAAGGGACAGCTTGCAGTCCAGACCTGTGAGTGCCTGGACCCATATCCTCCCTCTCACCCTGCCACGCCCTCCAAGTCTGGCAGAGTTTGTCCAAACCAGGCCACGATGGATCATGGTAGGAGCCACCAGCAGCGACCGTCCCCATTTTCCCGCACCTCTGCTCATCCCCTCCTTCATCACGCTTGGAGCCGTGGTGGTTTCTGCAAACACTAACACACCAGCAGAGCAGCATCGGGAGGGCTGGGGAAAGAAACACGGGTGCTGCTCCTCTTTCCCGGGAGCAGCAGCGGCGCCGGCAGCGCTCGCCCATCCCGCGGGGCTCCAGGGCCGCGGGTCCCCGCTCCGCTCCGCGCATCCCGGCACCGGGGATGCGGCCGGGGACCACGGGACCCGCGCCAAGGGGCCCCAGCAGGAATTTAAGTGCAAACTGCTCAGGTGCCGAGGGCTAACATCCAGCCGAGGGCTGGGAGGTGTTCGACAGGATCCATCCCACCAGGAGGTTTGCTAATGGCTGCATGCGAGCTTGCTTTTTTTTTTCGGTGAAAATTAACTATCAGGGCAACAGAGGATATTCCTCTCCCCAAAACATTTTTTTTCTCTCAAAGAGCACTAAAAAATTTGAGTTTTAGTACTCCATGGGGCTTGCCATGCAGGATATGCGTTATACTGATGTTATAAAAAGCCACTTTCTTAAGTTCCACAGACAAGGAATTTGTTGGGACATGAAATAGCTTTGGGTACATTTCTGATCTCCCTGCAGAATGTTAAAATTAAAGCATCACTGGCAGTAGGAGGAAAAGGAGGAAAGCAAGAAAAGCTGTAAATTTTGCACTTCTGGCACAGCCCAGATTGTAGCAACTGACTTGATTTACATGAGCATCAGGCTGGACTAGAGCAAGAGAAATCAATAGTTATGGTAACAAGGTTGAAAAGGAGAGCAGACTGAGTGGATGTGGATACAGGGTGTATATCTTCCTGAGGAATGTAAGGCCAATTAAGTTAAGGCTTCAGCATCTCACATGGAACTCATAAAAATCCCCTCAGGTCTGGCCAAATATGTTATTCTGTTCTGCTGAACATAGTTTCCTGGGAAGAAACAAGGTCCTGGGAAAAAAAAATAAAGTGCATTTTTATCATACTTTTGAAATCTTATCTTCCTTTTAGGTCAAACCTGCCTATTAAAACATGAAATGTTCATTTCCCACTGCACTCTCTTCCTTTGCATACTGAAAATGTAATGTTTGTTGCCCAATTTTATCCTTCAATTCAAACATATAATTGCTCATTGCAGTCAGATCTAATAAATATCCCATGCTCACACTCTCCCTCCAGATTTTTACATCTAGATCATGTCTCCCTGGCTTCCACACCCACAGGGAACAGCAATATTTTTAAAACACATTCCAACACCTCCAAGATATCTGGAACCTTGGTGTCATGTTTCAGCTCTAGGTTTTGTGCCACACACCTGAAACTGAAGCAAGTATATTAATTGTGGGCTGAACAAGCCAGGGACACCCACCAGCCTGAATGTCATTTCTTCTTCTCTCATCTGATAATCCTGAGGTGCCAGGGATCAGGGGAGGGTTCCAGGCCTCAGAGGGTAGAATTACTGTAATTTTTTAGCCATACAGACTAAGCAAACTGTGTCGTCCGAATGTGATAAAATCAGGCTGACTGGCCCAAGAGCGGCTATGAGGTATCATACTGCTGCCAACTCAAAGGCACATGCACTTACTGTGCTTGGTATTGCACATACCAGTTTTAAAAAGCTGAAACTGTTGTGCAGGATATTGGACTGGGTCAGCAACACTACAATAAATGGGAAAATCCCAGCTTCACTGTGGGTGTCTGCCACTGTCCTTGTACCTGCTCTGGATGTCCCATGGGTCCATGCATAGCTCTGCTAGAAATACATTAAAAGCTGTTCTGAAAGGCATTTTTTATTGATAAAAAGAATTAACGAAGTATAATCACGTCATAGTGTCTTTGACTGAAGTGCTCTGTCAAGCTTACTTCCCTTTTGTGTTATGTAACTCTTGTAGAGTTTATTTGTGCCGTGGGAATTGATTTGCTGCTCGTGTGGAGTCCACACTCAAGGATCTGCAAAAGGCTGATGTTATGGCCTAGTTAAGAAGAAGAACTCTAATGACCATACCTGCTTCGAAAAGTGAACATAAATGCTTTTACAGTAGAAGATGAGTGTCATCCACAGTGCAGGCAGCAGGATGCAAAATCTAGAGGCAAGATGGGTCTCTCCAGAAAAATAAGCTTTAGTGTAGAAGCATTCTCTTGCTTAGGCCCCTCAAATGCTTAGCTAGGGTCAGACAAAGGAGTCCTCAGTTCTGGGAGTTTGGTTGCTCCATCTTTTGACTCAAATCCTCTGTGATCCCCACAGTGTCACAGGCAATAGTGCCAAGCTACTAGACAATGGCACAGCAAGACCTCACCTGTATGATTTAGATGTTCAGGTCTTCTTCTCAGCACGTGTGTCAAATATGGAGTGTGAGTAATGACCAACCAATTCACTGATCAGAGAAGACCAGAAATATGTCAGAAGACTCTTCAGCCAACAAATGACGATGTCAAATTGCTCTGAGGAATCAACTCAGCTTTGTTCTCTGATTATTTCTTTGTTCAGTTCATTTGTACCTGGTGGACAATTAGGGAGGTAGGGCTTTGTCTGCACTGGTGACCCTCACCATCTGATTCATCAGCCAGGTGACACAGAAGTGTGGTCACATCTCTGGCACCACTGGCTGTGAAACACCAAATGTCAGAGAAGGGCTTCCTGAGGAACATCACTCATACATTTGCATTTTTTTATTCAGAGCAACAATGAAAAGTTTCCTCAAGGATTTTCAAGTGGAAAAGCAACTCATTGTAAGCTAATCCTGTAGCTCACAGCAAGAGAAAGCTTCTTTCTGCTTGACCTAGTAAAGGGTCACCTTTTGAAGGTCAAGAAAATCCTAAAAGCAAGGTATTACATTGAATACAGGACCTAATAGCCTCTTTCAAGGGAATGTCTCACTCTTCCCCTTTCTGATACTCCTGCAGCTCTGCAGCTCAGCACACTCATCTCCTTTCTGGCACACCACTGCTCCTGCTAGGCAAACCAGGATCTCCCTTAAGAACATGACTTCAGCAGGACCCCATGTTGTCACACTGTGTGTATATAACCTGTCAGCTGGGAGATTTAAGTCCTGTTTGAGAGGGAAGAGAGACATATGAACAAGGCAGTCAAAGGTGAAGGGAATAAAAATCACCACTGGCTATGACAGGACTCTGTGCATGCTGCTAAAGTGCTAACCTCACACATTTTTTCAGCCTCCTACCCTTTGACTCACTGCCCATAGGGAGGCTAAGGCTGGGTTATTACTGGAAGCAATTGCATAACTGTGCCAGATGTTTTCTACTTCACTTCTCTAGATGTGATAAGTTTTAGGTCCCACCAGTTCCCCTTGCTGTCCTTGCTGTCAAGGCAAGGTGTGTCCCCAAGGAGTGTGCCAAGGTGAAGCACATCTGGGAAGTCCTGTGCACTGACTGTGGGATGCACAGCTGGCTCTCCCCTCAGAGCCCATGGCTGCTTAGGAGAGGTCTTGTCCTGTTCCCAGGACAGGCTCTGTAGCAGGACACTGTGTTGAAAAGTTCCCTGATAAATGGTGTGTTCTCCAGCTGTGTTACACTGCTCACACACCTTCCCCTGACTGAAATGTCAGCTCTGCCCTGCCTAACAAGTTGGAACAGAACAAAGCAGAGGTTCAGGGGAAAGGATTAAGTGTGACAATATCTGATTTCCTTGCCTCATGCTCTACTTGGACTTCCTTATTTGGTTTTCCTATAGCATCCTCTATCTCAAAATCCTGGACAAACACACCAGCTGAGCCCCAGCTCCTGTCTGCACTGGGAAAAGGCTCATGCCTTGGTTACCAAACATCTGGCTTAGCTGTAGCACAGAGGGAGCCCGATGGCCTTGCATCATGTCACCCAGCAAGGCAGGAAGCAAGGTGAGCACAAAGCCCGTCCCCCTGGCCACCTCTGCTCACACAGAAGGCTCTGGGACAGAGGAGAGGAGTGAGAGCTCCTGCACACCTCTGCAGCAGGTGGGTGCTACACCAGTGGGTACAGCATGGGCTGTGCCACAGGGAGGTGGCATTGGCACAGCCTTGTGCCACCTTCTTCCAGCAGCCTGCCAGAGGGAGGCAGTGATTTGGAGTTTTACTGTTTTATAGCTAAGTGAACTTAAAATCTAAATGGGAGAAATCTCTGAAATGCCTACACAGTACGAGCATGGGGTTTTTTTCTACACTGGCACTTCTGCTGATGGCCTTGTGCTATGAAGTGTGGATGGTCTCTGGGGATGGATGTCTCATGGCACCTGTGGGTGCCTGTTCTGTTGTTACATAGCCCTTGGGAGAAACACTCTTTTTCCTTCCATGTGCTCATTGTTTCTCTGTATGAATCTTGGCCTTATTACCTTTGCTCCTGCCACTGTGCACCTCTGAGGAAAGCCTGGCTCAAACACTGTTCAACCTGACTTGAACATAACCTCAGGGCCAGCAGAAGAACCTTCATGAGATGCCTGTGCCTGAGGAGAGAGGTAGTCCAGACACTAACTTTACAGCCAAAGCTAAACAGAAAGTCTATATGCATTTAATATATCTTTTTATATGGTAAATTTTTATCTGAAGAGTCATATGACTCAAAAAAAAAGTATAATTGATTGACCTGAGTGCTGGTCAGAGACACGTTTGTAAATGTTTTGGCTTTTTCTACCCCCCTCCTTGGCAAAATTCTGAGTAGTACAAAAGCATAAATTAAAAAAGCTTGTCATTTGTTACTGCATCGGGGATTACCTTCAATTCTCTGTAATATCCAAAAATATCTGCTAACATGTGAGCAGTTTCCTGTTTACAGGTTTTTAAATTATTAGAGAGCGTTCACTAGTTACCTTAGATGGATTTTATAATGGGATTTCAACAATTTATCCTACTGTGTGTGTGCTGTGTACTGTAAGTATCAAGCAGACACACTCTGGATTTCTCATGCCTGAGGGTAAACAACCTTGTTTATAGCCTTTTTTACAGCATACAGTATAAATTTCTTCTAAGGCAAGACCAAATTTATATACACTGTGGATGTTTGTTATAACACAGCTGAGAAAGACAGAAAACCTCTACATACTTTGTATATGGCTTACCCTACAGATGGCCACCTCACATCACACAAAATATGGTTCACAGGACCATTTATAAAATTCAGCCACCAATCTGGTTTGCAATTTAATCTACAAAGTGCATTAAAATGAAAATAATTCATTGATGGTTTTGTCATGCCTGAATTTAGTCATTTGTTCATATGACACCTCAGAAATATGAGTTATATTTGACAGCCCAGCTGTCCACATCTGGGAAAGGCAGTTCATCTGCTTGTCAGGCCCTTCTCTCAGGTTAAATTATTCAACAAGCAACTAAAGTGGATAATCTTTATTCATTCTGACATTTCCAGTTTCATTTGAAGTTTAGCTGATGAAGCTGTTTTACGGTATTTCATTTCATTGTGTATCTTCCTGTTCCTGCTTGGTACAACTTGTAAAATGTTCATATTGTCTGAAGTTTTTTTAATAGATGACCTTCCCTTCACTGTGGTTTGTGAAGCATTTTGTCTCCTATACAATGAGAAACCCCTTTTTATGTCTTTGGGTCTTGCTATTATTCCTGTTGATTTATCTAAGTACTTTTTCCTGTCATACTTCTTTGTCATACAAAATAAATTGCTTTGGGTTTGTTTGCTTTTGTTTTTTCTCAGGCTGGGAAAAATAATATCATAATTTGGATTTCCTTTAAAATAACAATACTGATGTTTGTGGTTTTTTCTCTCCTGTAGTATTTTTTCTGCCTTTAGCTGAACAGCTAATACAATTTGTTAACTGGAGCTGTTCATATAAGTCTTGAGTTTTACAGTGGGTTTTTCCTCACCTGTCACCACACGAAGCTGCTGGCATTAAGGAGAGACATTCCTTTGCTAGAGCTGCTGGTTTCCAACAGGAGTTCTTAGGTGAAAGTTCATGGACCACCATATATCATGAAAGGCATGATACCAGTGTCTTCAAGAAATGTTTCCACAGCTTTTTCTTTTCACATGCCTGTTCTTCAAAGGTTAAAGTTCACTTTATTGTTTGGCTTTGGCCTTGAGGGTTGAACATTGTGCTACATCCTTGAGGAGACTGAACAGGATCATATTAGAAAAACAAGTGTCTTTCTTGAGATTATTTACCTTTGGTGGCAGAGGTGCCAAAACTTCTTTCAGACTTCTGGAGCAGACAAGGATTCCCACATATACTGCTGTTGTGAAAGTACAGAGAGTATTTGCACCCAACCACAAACACCTTTTCTTCCTGCAATTGCAGTCAGCAGCAAGCCACTCTGCTTTTGGACAATTGGCAGTCACCTACAAAGCTAAAAAATAGAAACTGAAAAGAAATCAGAGGAAACTATACCAGAATTGGGTTAAAGTGATTAAAATTACACATCTCAATACCTTACTTTGTTTTCAAGGGAAAATGTGTTTTCTATACTGGTTATAAACTTGGAGGTGTAGGACACATCAAATTTTTGTGTCATCTTTGCCAGGCAAAGCAGTGAGGACTGTAAGGCTTGGAGGAAAGTTTGCAGAATGAGGCATGCTGTGATTGGAATTCATCAATATTCATGATGGCCCATATTAACTTAGTAATTTCACCTTCTGCATCAGTCATTCCAACTCAAAACAATATATTTTAAAGTGCTGATGAAGAGGAACTGTGAAGGAAATACTGTGGAAACTTAAATCAGATTGCTGTGATTGGATGCTGCCCACAGGGAATATTACCATGTGCTGAACAGAGTTCACATCCCCAACACTGCGGATTTCTGATGGGTTAAGGAAAACAGGGTATGAATCATTCAAAGATTTCTAATATAAGCATTACCCAAATAAATACCCTTCCCCCACTTGCAGAGTCTCTGGCCAAATACTGTCCCTCTGTTCCAGCTCCTCCTTGCTGCCTCTCCCTGTTTCCGGATGGGCCCTGGCCCCCAGCCCTTATCTCCTCCAGCCCCTGGGCTGTTTGCAGAGAGCAGCTATAAAGAGGCTGACAGAGCACAGAGTGGAGGGGAATTACAAGGTGCAGGAAAACAGCAGCACTGCTTGGCTCAGAACGACCTGCTCTGCACCATGGGGAAGGACAAGCTGCCCAGCAAACCAAACATCTTCCTCCTTCTTCTCTTCTTCCTTCCTGGAAACACTCCTCTCAACACGGAACCGTAAGCTACACGTGTGGAGGGGGGAGGGAGGTCTAAGTGCTCCCTTTTTCCTGCAGCTTTCTTCCCACTAATAACCAAGCCCTGAGTTCCTGCACAGCTCTGACAGTGTTCCGCACTCCCATCCTGTAATCCCCCGGCTGTCCAGCCCTGGGACCCCTCCCCACCACCATCTCTGCCAGGGGCCTCCTTCCACCCTCCCCAAATCTCTGCCCGCATGCCCACGGTCCTGCCCTGATAGTCCAAACCTGGATCCTCTCAACACCTTTGCCCAAGTATGTTCTGCCTTGAAACTTCTCAGGGCCTGGGATGTTGTGGGCATGATGCCGGGATCCAGGTGCTTACCTTTCCCAGAGTGTCCTTGTTTCAATCACTGAGTTACTTCTCCCCATTCTCCTGTTGCTTTCCAAGCCAGTTTGTTCCCCTTTCTCCTGCCAGTTTGTTTCCCTTGGCAGCCTCAGATGTGCTTGTTCTCGGAGAGGATCTGTGACCTAGATTCCCTTCCTGCGGCTTGGGGGCTGGTGTCAGCGCCAGGGCTGCACAGCCTGGGAGCACGGCTGCAGCTTGGGCTCTGCTGGGAGAGGGGCAGCCTGGCATGGCACGGGCAGGCTGGAGCCTGGCATGCCCACCCCAGCCTTGCCCACCAGACAGGGCTGCTCTGAAGCCTCTTGTCTGGGAGGGAGCAGCCTCCCTCTTCATACCTTGGCTGGGTTCCTCTTGCAGTGCTGACAGAGGCACAGCTCTCACCAGCATGGGTCCAGCAGTGCTTGCTGCAGAGATTTCATGCCCACAAGCACTGCCACAGCTCTGGCAGAAGGTGCAGCGCTACTGCTGCCACTTGCTGTGTGGTCAGAGGTAAAGTTGCCACTGGGTCAGCCTGGAGGACATTTGACTCACGCAGTACCATCAATCCCTCATTTGTCTGCCCTGTTTGGGTGCTTCTGGGGTGGATCAGCCAAGCAAGTCTGCTTTGGGGTCAGGCAGAGCTCTCTGGTTCCCCTACAGTAATCTGATGTAACTAAGTAATTAAGTAATCTTCATTCATTCTTGCCCAACATCAGGGGGAAAGGGAATGAAACCATACTGCTCAGACCTGTGGGCAACACAGAACCATAGACTGGCCTGGTCTGGAAGGGACCTTAAAGATCACTCAGTTCCAAACCCCCTGCCATGGACAGGGACACCTTTCTCTAGACCAGGTTGCTCAGATCTCTATTCAACCTGGCTTTAGGCATCTCAAGATGGGGTATCCACAGCTTGACTGTGCAATCTGTGCCAGTGCCTCACCAGCCTCACAGTGAAGAAATTTCCTCCCTAATATCTAATCTAAACCTGCTCTCTTTCCGTTTGAATCCATTACCCCTTGTCCTGTCCCTTGGCAACTGTCTCTCTCCATCTTTCTTGTTGGCTGCTTTTTGTCCCTTAACTGAGCCCCGTTCTGGGAGGGAAGAACAGAGAAAGGCTGAGAGGTGGGAGAGAGAGGGGTGTTGTTGGGGTCGCCAGAAGGGGGACAGGAGCCCAGTAGGGAGGCAGTTCTGAGCAGTGAACTGCTAGGTAGCATAGGTAGTTTTGCTGTGGGTGCAGGATAGATCAGATGCTGCATACAACACAGAAAGGAAGCAACCCTTGAACTGGAGAGAAAAAATTAAACTTCCAACCAAGACTTGCTCACTGTGCCCTATGCAAGTAGGGGTATCACTTATTTGGGCAGAAATAGCTGCTGCTATTTCTATTTCAGAGGTGACCATCTGGACAGGAGACACAATTAAGGCTCAGATTGCATATTACAAAGAAACATATTCATCAAATTAGTGCAGCACTGGAACAGATGACCCAGACAGATGGTAGAAACTTTATCTATGGTGTCCTTTGCAAAAGCCCTGTTCCAGGAGGGAAGGTGGGCTTAAGAATCCAGAGGTCCTTTGTAACCAAAATGTCAACGATTTTGGAAGAATGCAGCCAAAGGTATTATTCTCCTACTCTGGTTGTGCATGTAAGCTGTTTAACAGTGCAGTGGACATGCTTGGGAGTACTCTGCATTTGGTCATAAGTGTGAGGCCATAATGACACTTAAATTGGCAGGTATTGATTTGGGCTGATGAAGTTCACTGCTTTCTTTGGCTGGGTGCTTGTTCTAGGAAGCAGCTGAGAGTCAATACACAGACAGACATTATTCCACTTTCAGCTACAGTGTTACCTTCTCTGTAGAGACAAACTCACCATTTTTGCCTCAGCCTCCATCTCTAGGGTCGCCTATTCCTCCCTGGTGCATGCCTCTGTCAGAGTCACTGCCTCTCTCATCAGAACAGCTCATTGCATGCTGAGGTCTCTTTTGGCAGCCCAGATGCTTTTTGTCCTGGAATGTGTGTACATGGCTTTTGTGACCACAGTTGCTTGAAACACTCATGGTAATTTAATTCATCTGTCTCTTCTAAACAACACATCCCCAAACACCTAAAGAGAGGTCTATAAACAGCATGGTTTATATCTCTGTTTCAAAGGCAGGGAAGTCAGCCTAAGGGGTAGTTCTGCAAGTTGGCCAAAATTTCAGCAGAACAGTGAACAGGAAGAGAAATGAGGCCAAATTCCCCACGAACTAGGTCAGGCTGTCCTTTCTGTGGACTGGATGTTATTGTCACATTGCCAGTGCCACTGACAGGGGACAGGGGGGATGGCATTAGGGGAAGCAGCATGGGCTGAAGCCATGGTAAGAAGGTTGTGGAAGAAAGGAAACGCTGGAGAAAGCAGAGAGTCACAAGTTGTAACTCACTCTCTGGGAGGCTGGAGTTCCCTCCTTTCACAGCTTCTGCAGCAGCACTGGCTGAGCAGAGTTGCCAGCAGGATCCTCACTACATTTCACCACAGTGCTGCCTCATGGTGAAGGAAATGCAGGAGCTGCTGGGATCCCACTGCCTCCACAATAGCTTTAGGACTCCCCAGAAAGCTCAGAGCCCAGGCAAAAATGTAGCTTTGGATGGATGCATTTGTATTTGTCCTCTATTCCTTTCTGAACCCTTCCCGACAGTCTGTTACTAATTACTGACTGAGAATTTTCCAAGGCTGACCAACAGTGGTCAAGTCTGAGTGGTAGGAGCTCACTTATTATATTCCCTTTATGAACAGTTCATTTGCTATTTTTTGCTACTCAGTTCTATCATACAAAAAAATCTTTTCCACAAACATCTAAGTTAATTTTTAGAATTTTCTTATCCTGCACAATTATGAGACAATTGCACTTCCGAGATCATTTAGGTATGTACTGAAGAACAGGAGTCTCCACACAAACTCTGGAGGTTTTCACTGGTTCCTACCCCTTCTGCACTATCTTTCAACCAATTAATCCAGGACAGAATTATTAATTTGATTTATTAGTAAAATTATCCCTTTTATTGAATTAGTCGAATTAGGCAGCTTAGTTTAAGGGTCCTCTGTGAGGGACCTTTCTCAAAGTTCTTTGAAGATGCAAGTACACTTGAGGTACAATAAAACACTACACCCCAAAATTCTTTGTGTGCTCATCTTAATAAGGTCCCAAACTGCAAGCACTCACATCTTTGCTCAGCATATGAAGGATTTGGAAACCTGGATAGGCAAAGACTGGAGGAGTCAGACAAGTGGGTGGGTTTTTTCCTCAACTGTTTTTAGCTAATGCCTTTGAGTCTCAAAAGGAGATTGTGGGATATACAAAATTCAATTAACAGCCTGAAACCTTTCAAACCATCCTTACTCCCTGCTGTGAAGCCAAACAAAACATCCTTTGTAAAGCACTCTCCATTAGCATAGAAATTGTTCCTTCTACTGCAAGCATTTTCCTGCTTTTAGGCTAATTAGTTAGACCATTTAATATGTATAAACCCAAAATAAAATGAATGCTCATGTTATATGCACTGCAATTCGCAGGGATGGCAATGGATTAGGCATGCTGATTTGTTAATTTCCCTTCACTTAATACTGTTCCCTTAAAACCGTTTCACATTTCTGATCTTTCTTGCTTCCCTCCCTTCACAGGCAGTACATGGTGCTGGTGCCCTTTCTGATCCACACAAATTCTCATGAGAAAATCTGTGTTCAGCTGACCTACCTGAATGAGTCTGTGACCCTGAGTGCCACACTCGAGTACCTAGGGGAGAACAGGAGCTTGATTGATGATGTGGTGTCAGAGAAAGACGTGTTCACCTGCATCCCTTTCTCTGTGAGTATCTCATCCTTGTGGGATGGTCTCTTGTGTTTATTGATGTGGGACAGTAGATCC
The DNA here is from genome assembly GCF_012460135.2 of Molothrus ater. Classification (NCBI taxonomy): domain Eukaryota; kingdom Metazoa; phylum Chordata; class Aves; order Passeriformes; family Icteridae; genus Molothrus; species Molothrus ater. Next base: position 86,839,047 of record NC_050479.2, read on the forward strand.
AAGCAGTCCAGAAATAAGAAATAAGACACACTGCAATCAGAGACCCCTAAGCTAAGTCGAACAAAAGAATTAACTCAATGTGGATGACTGACTGTGGTAGTCTTACAAGGACTAATTTTCCCCCATTATCAAATTCTGTGTCCCACATGATACTTCTCTGCATGCGTTAGAGAAGTATTTTGGAACTTTGACTGACAGAATGTGCCCCATGTTTGTTTGATATGAGTAAGCCTGAGATGAAAAATACCAGAGTGGACTGAAAACTGTAGAAACCGGGGAATTGTTAAAGATAGTGAGGTCCATGAAATCATATGGCTACTTCTGGAGCTTATTCCCAGTTTTTTACTGCAGAAGGTTGGTTGGTGAGTAATGTAAGCAACAGGTTCCATACCCTAATTAATGAATCTGGGTTATTTTCTTTTTGATAAATCGTATGATGGAATAAGATCAAGTATTTCTCTAAGAAAAGTATATAAATGAAGGAAGGCAGTAGTTTTTTTCTTCCTCCCTGCACTGAGTCATTTTTGTCCCTTTAGGGAACTTTCTGACCCAGCTAGCACTTCTTCCTTCAGTGCTCAGTGCAATGGGGTGGATCAGTAAAGCAGTTATCCTCTTCATTCTCCTTAGCTCCCAAAATCCAATAGCACATCAGTGGCATTTCTCACTGTGACGGTGACAGGGGACACACTGCAGTTCAAGAGTCGCAAGTCAGTGCTGGTCAAGAATTCTGAGAGCTTGGTCTTCGTCCAGACAGACAAACCCATCTACAAGCCCGGACAGACAGGTACCAGGAATTGGGCTGGTATTGACTCTGACAGCAAAACATCTTAAGGCTCCATTCTCCAGAGGTGCCATACTTGTAGTGAAGTTTTCAGATTTCTTCATGGGGGGATCTAAAGTACTCAGTAAATCTTATTTCTGTCAGCTGAGGTCTAGTTCATGGCACTTTCATCATTCCAATCTCCATTCTCCAGGCACAGTATCTCAGCCAGGTGTAGGCACAGGCTCTGATTCATTCTACTCAAGTAGAGGCACAAAACAAGGATGACTGCAAAGCATAGTCTCCCTTGGCTGCACCAGAATCAACAAAGCAGGACAGGCACTCCCAAGAGATAACTCAATTCAGCCAAGACCTGATTATTCTTCTAAATTTATCTGCCCCTCACTATCTGCAAGAGAAAGACCCTGAAGTAATTGTTTCTATTACTTAGAGATCTCAATTCAGAGCCTGTTGATCCATGGAAAGAATCCAAGTAATAAATTATTGAAACATTGTCATTTCCTGTGATGACTACAAATTTACCTGTGGAATTTCCTTTTCTTCTGTTGCACTCTTCAGTTCAGTTTCGGATCGTCTCTCTGGACAAAGACTTCTACCCACTGAATGAGAAGGTAGAGCCTTAATTCCTTGTTGTTAGACAGGAGATTTAATTAAATTAACACCATTGCTGTCATCATCCAGAACCACTGAAGACAGCCTTTAAACCATATGATACTCTCTCACACCATGCTTTACCTGTTCCATAATCTGTTCTAGGACACATTCCGTCTAAAAAAAAATACCCCTTTTCAGAAGCATAAAGATGTTTAAAACCAGATTTGCAAATCAATGTATGTGGCTAAGCTTGTGGGCAGGGATCTCATTACTGAAAAAATGTGTCAGACAAGCTTCCATGGGTAGTGACAGATGTGAAGTTGTTTCTGGCAGTGGATGCAGTCCCACACTTAGAGAGCAGCATGACAAGAACTTGGTTTTATGGAACTGGTCAGGGGTGCAAGCCCACCTTTTGTTTTATTTGACAATCAGTTCCTTCTGCAGACAAGTTCCTTGAAAACTTGTGCTTCATCACATCTTCATACAGTGGTAAGACAAAAGGTCAGGGTCCTAAAATATTACAGATAAAATTCCCTTAGCCATCAAGATCCAAGGAAAAAGAGCAAGTACAGAAAGGGAACAACCCAAAGGACTTCTTAGAAGTTCTTTGTTCTTCTGCCCCTCAGTCCAAATCTGGAAAACAATTCCGTGTGATTAATATTTCTAACATTGATTTTCTTTTGATCTTTCCCCACAGTTTCCCTTTGTCTACGTTCAGGTAAGTGGATAACTACATTATTATTATTTGTGGAAGAATGTGCAGGCACAGAGTAACCAGTCCCCAGCAGTGGTGTTTTCAGGCTGAAGGGCAAGGGAAAAATCACAGGCCTGTGACCTTTTCCCTTTGGTTAAAGAAAGGTTGAGTAGCTGGGCATCAAAATAAGCTCCAATAATGATTCTATGAGCTGTAGGAGAAAACTAATTAACCATTACAAGCCATGCTGTGAACAGAACTACACTTGGCAGAGTAGTCTTCCCAGTCAGAACTGGGTCTCTGCCTGCCAAGTGTGGTTGAAATTAGAGACCAGTGTTAAATAAGCTATCAAAACCAAAGAAACAAAATTAAATAAATAGACATCCCTTGTCCTCCCAAGCATGTTCTTTTTGTCTGGCTTTTTTTTTTTAATGGTTGAACTTCAGCGGCAGGCAAAAGTTAATAGGAAGGATGTTTCAATGATTCAAGCACTCACTTTTTTCAGATGAGACCCCAAAATTTATAATTATTATTTGGGATATCTTCTTTTGAAAAAACTTATGATGAGTGCTCATGGACAGACCCTGAAATTAGTGTGCACAAAATTTATTTTGGTTTACGCAATTAATGAGTCCTGTGTAGTCAGTCCTTTTACTGTTCCTGCTGTGTGGGGTTGCTGTGTCCATTCTGCACCATCTCTGTCTAGAGCTGCAGAGTCATCACAACAGAGGTAGGCCAAAACCAGGCTGTGCCCCTTTTCCTGAACCCTCTTTTCAGAGTGCTGTCATTCTCTCTTCCCATCAACAAACTTCCAAAAAAGAGCTGCAGAGCTGGTGGGCCACTGATTATCTGTGAATATTGGAAAAAAGAAGAGTAAGACAGTGGGAGGTGTGGATTAGCAGGCCAAGGGGAGCATCTCAGAGCTACCTTTTGTTAGGGATGTCCCATGGGGTTCCTTCCCTTTCAGTGAGATGATAGTTTACTGAGTACAGAAATCTAATGAAAGGAGCAAAAACAAATACATCTTCCAGAAATATGTCCTTGTCTAACAAGCTGAATAATTTAATAACCTTTGTGTGTATGTGTCAATACCATGAAAGCCTTCACTTTTAAATCCCTAGGAAGGCCATCCATGTTCTCAGCTCTAGTCTGTAAAGCATGCTGTTTGTCTGTGCTGCTTAAACCAGCTTATGTAGGCCTTGTCCTTCATCTTCACCATCCCCTCTCCCTTCCTCAGTTCTCCTTCTCAGACCAGTACTGCCCTTTGTTTGGATTTCACAGCTGTCTACAAGACACTCTTGTAGAGGGGGGAACTCCTGCGGCAGAAAATTCACCAGATTACTCTAGAGTACTTTCTTCAGCCAGATCAGATCTGTCAGTGCAGTTTACTACATGATTGCATGAAATTTGGACAGGACCAAAGGAAAGAGTGGCAGGAGTGAAGAAAGGTGACAGCCTAAGCATCAGCGCTTCTAAGGAAATAAATGTCCGTAAATCCAAACCCTGGATGTCACTAATTTATCTTAGTGAAACACAAAGGCAGAAGTCAGTATGAGTCTGCTACTTCTGAACTATTATCCTGACCTATTGCTTATGTAATTAAAAAAAAAAAATAGAACACCTTTCTGAGGAAGAAAACAAACTGGTTTTCAGGCCTTCCCTATAGATACATCACAGGAATGGCAACAAGTTCACCAGCCCAGCTTGAAATGTTAACATTCACTGTAAACATTTTCTTGAATTCCTCTTCTGAGGAAGCCCAGTGGCATCCCTCACAATAAGTGGTGAACTTTTCAGAAGGGTTGAAATGTGATGATGAAGACGATTTGGTCAGAGCCATGGGATGCATTTTACTGACTGTGCCACCCTCCCAGGTGGCTTCTTGGGAGTATGGCCCCCTCTTCTGCCCCCTGACTGATGACCTCCAGCTGGGAGAATGCCATTTGCATCTCCATTTTTCCTAAGCCCTGAGATAATATCTCAGTGAAGTAAATGCACATAGTCACATACCTGAGTCACACACCTATCTAGAGTAAATAAACTTTTAGTGACAGCCAAGGTACAAGGATGCACTAAACTAGGCAGAACAACTGTGCTGTTTCAGTGAGTTCTACAAGAAATTTGGAGCTGAGGGGGTTAATTATGGATGGTCAGTTAATAATGAGCAATACACAAATGTAGTAGTGGTGAGACTTCAGCTCCAGCATTAGGAGCATGGAGACACAAGGGAGGGCTGCCAGCTGGATGCCTCTGTGTGGGAGTATACTTTCCTCTGTTCCTGTCACCATTACCCCCCCCACCCCGACCACAGGCTTAGGACTCTTGTACATTTCTCAGTCCCATTGGTAAGTCAGGTGTCCGATTCCTCAGCAGATTGTTTATTGGTACTTCAGCAGTCTTCATTCCAGCCAGAAGAAAACCAAAACTTTTGCATGCTGTATGGCCAGTCAAGAAAGCTGAAAGTTCCTCCTTTTCTCCATGCTCTATACTTCTGATACCAGTTCTGTTCCCTTCTGTTACCCTGCCAGTCTGCCTTGCCTAGCTTCCTGTCCCCATCCTTTGCAGGTACAGCTGAGGGGGAGACAACACAAAAGTGTTTAAAAGCTTTCTTGCATGCAAGTTATGCAGAATTGGCAGGTAAGTACTTTCAGAACCTCGCAGACTGTTGAATAATTACAGATAGGTATTTCCCAGCTGTGATGTGCATACACTGGGCACTGCACTGCTCTGTCCCTGGCACTCCCCTGTACTGTCTCATGACACTGTTACCCTCACCTGCAGGATCCCCAGAGGAACCGTGTGTACCAGTGGCAAGGGGTGGAACTAGAAGCAGGCTTTACACAGCTCTCCTTCCCCCTCACCTCGGATCCCATCCAAGGCTTCTACAAAATAGTTGTGCAGAAGAGCATCTCATCCCATGTGGAGCACTCCTTCAGTGTGGAGGAATTTGGTAAGGGAAAGGAATTTGACAGTAATGCCTTTTACTGTGACCGCTCAATTTGGAATTTTCTGGGAACAGCATGGAGAAGGGAGGGACAGAGTATAACAGGCAATGCAATTCATAGGGGCTGGGCCAAAAAGCACTAAGTATGAGAAATGATTGCTGACTTTACGGCATCTCTGTGACCTGCCCAAGCTTGTATTTGCTCAAACTGCTCTGGGGAGCACAGGACATGCCAGAATTCCTGTGTATGGCTTGTGGCACCGATTTCAGCTGGCTTTGTCTCAGTTGATTCCAGTCCAGCAGCTTGTTGCAAGTAGCACTAGATATGAATGTAAGATATGACAATATTTTGGTGACTCCATTTTGCTTCCCTCATCATCTGCATAAGGTCTCTTTCTCCATTCGTAGTCCTCTCTATTTTTGCTCTTCCTTGTTTCTGTGAAAGCTTAGAAAACATGTTTGGTAGAAAACTTGTGATTGAAGAACCTATGAATGTTACAAAAAGACTGCTAGGAGAGACTGAGTAAGGAGAAATGTGCTGCTGCAGGGAGTCTTTTAACCCTCAGCTCTCTAACAAAGCTTCTTGGATGATCGTAGGTGTGTATTCTGACCATAGGTATAGATGTGTATTCTGACTGTAGTGCGCATTTGAGGAGGCTGATTGGCCAGTGCTTCACACTCCCAGGCTCTCCACTAACTCTGCATGAAGACCAGATGTTTATTCCAGAAACAGCAGATCCATTGATCAAGACCTGCTGTTTCTGGAATATGCAGCCCATAGATTGCCATTGAAGTCCATGAGAGATGGCTTATTTGGCTTTGAGTCAAGAATGGTGAATAATTTGACCACAAACCAGGCTATAGGCTTAAATCTGCCATGGTGACTGATGTCCTGTTCCTTGTCCCCCAAAGACCATTCTGAATGCCCCACAAAATCAAAGCTGTTAAGTCCCATTGTTAGCCTCCTCCTAAACTGATTTTTCTTTCCTTTGTTCTTTAGTCTTTTTCTTATGAATCTCTCCTATTGCTATTTCTCTTAAAGTCTTTTGAGGAAATGCACCCTGGAGTTGAAACATTGAGCCTTGCCTCCTATCTTAGAGGCAAATTTGTGTCTAAACTGTATAACTCAGGGTTATTTTCCATTTCCTGGATGTGCACCCACTCTGCTGTTATTTCCTCGCACTGTGAAAAAACCCTTCAGCTGCACCAGCTGGAAGCAGGACATTACATGCTTCAGTCCAGTCCTGGGCATGAGGAGTTGGAGGTGTAGGGCTGCAGGATGCAATATGGGAAGAGAGTTGTAACTTAATATGTAAAAAAAAAATAAAATATATATATATATTTTACTCGTGCTCCTTTATATTGGGCTTTAGTGCTGCCTTTTCCACTTGAAAATATAGATCTGAGAGTCTGTGGCTAGATTCACTTGAACTCTGTGGGTATGCAGGACAATATCCCACAGTGCATCTTAGTGAGCCTAGGAGAACTCTGCATCTCCAGAACAGTAAGAATGAGCCAAGAGAATCAATGATTTGGGGCATTTCAATGTGGTGAATTACAAAGGTGGAGAATGTGCTGCTCCAAGTCCCACTTGCAAATTATGCATTGTGAAGACACCACACAGGAGCAGTGTGTCCTTGTGAATGGACTCAGGTGAGGGATCTGCTCAGCTGTCTGGAGCCACATAAGCCCATGCTGCCAATAAGGCAAGGTAAGGACTACCAACTTCCTTAATTGCCTTTGAACCCAAACAGTGGTGAAGGCTGAGAAAACCTATGGAAGGGGTAGAGATAAATACTGGAGACCACAGGGAGGTTCATATGAAGATGATCCTGGCTCTATGCTTGCATTGCTGTGTAGTACACAGCTCCTATTCACTGTTCTCATACCAGACTTTCTCTCTTCCATCTAGTGCTGCCCAGGTTCGAGGTCCTGGTGAAGGTCCCAAAGATGATCACTATTAAGGACAACGAGCTTCCAGTGTCTGTCTGTGGTCTGTGAGTCACAGAGCTCCAGTAAATCTCTCTTGCTTATTCTTCACTCTGCCTCTTTGCTGAGGACCAAAAGAAGTGCTCAGGGAGGGTTTTTAAACTTTTCCAAGGCATGTAGTGAACACTTATTTCATTCTGTCAGTCCTGAACCTGCTGCTTGGCCTGAACAGTCAAAGTGAAGGGTCTTCCTTGTGTTCCTTAAAAGATTATGTCAAACAAATCTGCATTTTTCTCTTCTCAGTTTATTTCACATTTTCTCTTTCTGTCTTTACATTTCTTCAGTTAGAGCTTGTCTGCCAATGCTGAACCCTCAAATACTCCATGTCAGATCAGACATCATTTTAATTGGTGATGCTAACCCAGTGTTCTCATTTTTAACTCATAAGTCACTCCTTCTGAGCACCTGGTTGTCTTTCCATTTCTTCATTGAACCCTGAGCAGTTTATAATACACAAATGCTCCTGGCTGAAATAATTTTCTAAAGTCAACCTTTTTCTGCAGAGACGTCCCACCTAGAACAGGATGAATGTAACTTCCATGGATGATGGAAGAATGTCACTATGGAAGTGATGGAAATCATTAAAATGTCAGATTAGTCAGCCTTTCAGAAGTATTAGGAAAACATCCACAGAGGTCTTTAAGGAGATGTGTCTGTGTGGCTATGCCTGATTGTCTCCCTATCTGATTCATTGTTTAATACACTGTGATTAGGTACACCTATGGGAAGCCTGTTCCTGGTTTGGTGAATGTCCAAGTATGCCGGAAATTTTCCCAGTCTGCTTCAAGTTGTTACGGAAAAGAAACAGAATCTGTGTGTGAAGAATTCACCAGGCGGGTGAGTCCCAAGATCAAAATGTAGTGGTTTTCTGAAGGTTAAAGGGCCATCTTGTCTCAAGAAAGATCAAATATGTTGGGAGAGAGTAGGGCATTAGAGATAGCATTCTCTCTAGGGAAAAGCAAAGAATCTCAGAGGAAGGCATTCTTAACAGAGGGATCATTAAACTAGAAACAGAACTGATGATGAAAACCTGACCCCATTGAAACCAGTGACAAACCTCCAGCTGCCAGCCATGAGGTCTTTGCTATTGTTCCACAAACTGAGAAAAGAATCTTTGAAGGAATTTTCTAACTGAGAGGGACTGACTGTGAGCAAGAGCAAAGATGAGGAGAAAACAAGAAGGCTGTATAGAGAACAAGGAACAAAGATGAGGTGGTATTGTATATGGGTCAAGTACAGGAGAAAGAGCAACAAGATGAAGAGAGAAGACAATGAAGAAACAGGAAGAAAAACAGAACTAAGGCAGGAGGCAATTAACAAGGAAACCAGTGTGGCCCTTAGAAAACTGTGTGTCAGATATCTCACAGAACACAGAAAATATGTGGATGAAACACTAGGAAACAGGCTGAACACAAGTTCTTGGAGACAACCCTTGAAGAAATTCTGGAATTTCAAGAACAGAAGTCAAGCATGTTGGGTTTGGGGTATCTATTCTCATTCCTCAATGGACAAACTTTGTTCACAGAATTTCAATTTTCTCTCCAATCCCTCGCTTAGGCAGATGCTCGTGGGTGTGTTTCTGGTGTGGTGAGGACCAAGGTGTTTCAGCTCCTACGCAAGGGATATGAGATGAGCATTGAGGTACAAGGCAAAATCACGGAAGATGGCACAGGTATGTAGGACACGAAGAAGTCAAAGTGATGGCAGGCATAACAGGAGCAACTGGCAAACACAAGGAAGGTGGAGTAGCATGACTAGAAATTCATTAATAATCCCTCTTTACTGTGCTCTGTCACAGGAATTGAGATGACTGGAACAAGCTCCTGTGGTATCACATACACCATGAGCAAAATCCACTTTGACCTATTGGACCATGTGTACAAACCAGGGATCCCACTCTTTGGGACGGTAGGGAACTTCTGAGACCCTGGGCTATGAGTGGCACAGCAAACACACAAGTGCACAAACCCATCAGTTGGAGTCGTGGGGTGTGTGGGTTACATGGTTCAAGAGGCAGGTGATACATGGTGGAGGTCCCAAATGAAGCTGGTTGGGGGAGTTAAACTACTGAGGAACTAAGGATCCTAACAGATAATTTCCATGGGCTGACTGGGTTGTTTTGCTGAGAATTTTCTTAGTTGTACCCTCAGACAACTCAGGGCATGCCTCGCACATTTCGACATTCTTTTCCTTTGTTCTTGTATCAAGAAATATCCTGCCTGGCAAGGAGGAAAAGAGGCAAGAGGATGTCTTACTTGTCAATTGCTTTTTGTTGCTAGTCTAAAACCTGAAGTTTGTTATTGCTTTGTTAGGTGAAGCTGGTCGATGGCACTGATGCTCCACTTGCCAATGAAACCATCACAATTACTGTGGGTGGAAACAAATACAAAGGGAATTACACTACAGATGAGCAGGGACAATCCTGGTTTTCCATAGACACTACCAGCTTCACAGAACTCTCCCTGGAAATCCGAGTGAGTGGCAGAGACAGGGGTAAGCCTCTGTCTTTCTCTTCAACAGGGGAAATGTCTGTCCATGGATTATCAGTCTTTTCTGACAATTGGAAAGTAAGGCAAGTTTCTTGGTGGGTCACCTCACTTCTCTGTGTCTTCTCTGCATGTTATCCACAATCTCCTAAGCATGCAAAATACAGAACATTTCCAGAGTTTTTCTGTGGACTTTTATGTGGCTTTATACCTGTATTTGTTTGGCTATGAACCTTTTATTCTTCCTTCCCAGGCAGAGCATAAACCTGAACTGAACTGCTATGACAGTGACTGGATGACACCGTCCTACAAGCAAACCACGCGCAGAGTAACTCGCTCTTACTCCCTCAGTAAGAGCTTCCTCAAAATTGAGCCAAAGCCTGAGGCACTAAGCTGTGGCTCCTCAGCAGAGGTCCAGGTGCACTATATCTTCACACCAGAGGCCATAGGGGAGCAGAAGAAACTTGTCATTTATTATTTGGTAAGACACATTTGGGGTTGCTTTGATCTACGGCCACAGAAAGTAGTGTGTAACCTCTAGCTGTGTTCCGTGATGAGCAACCAGAGCACTGCTAGATGGCCAGTAATGATGGAGAGCACTGGAAACCTTCAACAGTGCAATCCAAATACACTTCACTAATCTTTCTCTTTTCTCTCTCTTCTGTGTGCGGAATTTTGGGAGACCACAGTAATTGGAACAGACTGTAACATGCTGGCATTAAGAACTATGAATTTGTTCATTTTGCGGATCAGAGAAGAGAGACTAATTGAACTGTGACAAAACAATGACATGTCAGTCTCTTTTGGGAAAACAGGAAGATTCAAATTAATATCCAAATAGAATGTCTTTCTCCCTAAATTTGTTTTTCTCGTTATCCCATTTAATGACACTAGCAGAGAAGACAAGAGTAGCTTTGGAGAACAATAAAAATATCAGTAAACCAGACACTTCAGTTCTGGTGGACTGCATAGAACTTCAGGGGACTTAGGCTGATATTAAAAAAAAAAAAAACCTGTGCTAGAGATGTCTATGTGCTTATTTTCAAGACTTCTAACAATTAATGGAAGGACAATATACTCATTTACCCGGTTGCCTGGGAAAATTGATTTTAAGTATGTGCATACAGCGGGTAAACAAACAGTGAGAAACTTTCATTTTAACAGATGTGGATCTCACATCTTGAAATTGAAATATGGTGTTATGGAATAAATATTCCATATCAAAAGTAACTGAATAAAAAGCATTTTTGACTGTGCAAAAGGAATCTTTTTCTAGAAATGAGGGAATTACAGGAGGTATTTAAGCTATTGCCTACTGTCTAACTTCAGGTACCTTGCTCAAGCTTGTATTCTTTGCAGCCTGTGGTCTTCTGTCCCAACTTAGTGCAGTTATAAAACTAATCCTGGTGAAATTTTTCTTCATACTGTTTCACAATGCGACTGAGAGAGGAATGAGGAGACTTTTTGACGTCCAGTCTGTTCCAAATTGTTAGAAATGTGCAGATGACTCCCAGAATTATGTGTGGTTAGAGGCAAAATGCACTTGAACCTGATCTATATATGTAATATGTACAAAAGCAAAGAGACGTATGATCGATGTGGTGCTCCTAGGAGCAAATATTCCTGTCTCCAACGACCCAGTAAATTCCAGCCTGGAACTTGTTGAGCATCTTCTTGGTGTTGCTCACACTCTTACAATTAACCCAGTGAACATTCCTTCTCCTTTCAACATTGGAAAGAACAATTCCAGGAAGATTTCTCTGTTACACAGGTGATGGCCAAGGGACAAATCGAATTAGCTGACACCCACGATCTGACTGTGAATCCTGGAGATGGTGAGCAGATCTATGCCTTTTTAGCATTTCTGATGGTAATTTGGGGCAGAGGGGATGTAGGTAAATTACTTCAATTCAAACTGAATTTAACATTTTGTTCAAACTTTGCAAGTAATGTTTGAATTTTCAAAATTAATCCTTTTTATATGACGTGGCTTTGATTAATTTTGCTTTCTCTGAGTTCCAACAGGTGCTAATTTTTTAATGAGAAAATGTTAGAAAATTCAAGCAAAAATAAGTATAATATTTTGGCTACTTCCTAAAACCAGCACTTTCTGATGGCCACTCTACCCTATTCTGATTGTGGATGCTTACCAGTGTTGTGAGACTCACAAATACAACAAGCAGGAAGAGCATGCCTCCATTTCTTTGTCTCATTTCCTCTATTTTTTTTTTTTGTATTATTCCTGCCTTGTAAGCATGCAAACACATGCATATCTATATTCTAATCAACACATTTAAATTTTATTCACATATATGTCCAAGGATTACACATTTCAGTACCAAAGATAAGCTGTGATGCAACTTTAAATGTCTATTGAAAATGAGAAGAGGGAAACATTTTGTAAGTCTGTGAGAAGGAGCGGCACTGCAGTGGATATAAACAGATTATGGCAGTAAAAGATCTCATGCGCTGTACGAAGTTCTGTATCCTCACTAGGAGCAGTGACTGAACTCCCACCCAGGCTGGTACCAAGGGATGTTCTGTCACCTTGTCTAGATTGTGACATAAAGCTCAGGCCCTGATAGAGTTTTCCAGAACAGAGGGGCATTTTCTACTGTGTCTGGAGCAATAGTTTGGTGTTCCAGATAAGTGCTTGCTTAGCTATAACCTTCTGAAGTTATTCTTTCAGTCACTCTGCAAGCTTGACTGCTGTCACCCTTTTTGCAACATTCATGTTACTTTTTTTTGCCTCAACTATTTTTTAGTAGATCTTGGAGACTGAGGGGAAAAAAATGGTTGGGAGCATCAAGAAATTATGCCACACGTTAACTGGGGAGAATCTAGAAGGCAGGGAGAGGCCCTCCAAACTCATGTGCTTTGTCAATTCACAATCAGTCTTTGAATGCAGGCATCTTCAGTAGCAGCCATAAATTTTAGTCATGTGTCAGTTTGCCAGCCCCTGATAACTAAAAATGTTCATCAGGAGTGAACTTGACTTTTTTTTTATCTGGGGAAGGCAAATGCATATATTGGAACCCCTTGCATATTCAATAGCCTTCTGCTCTCTCTGTCAGCTTCCGGGACATTCCGGTTGAGCTTCCCTGTCGAGGCAGCAATTGCTCCCGTGGCACAGATGCTTGTGTACACCATTTCACCCAGTGGGGAAGTCATCGCCAGTTCACAGGATTTCCAGGTTGAAATGTGCCTCCCCAATAAAGTGAGTACAAATCACGGTTTATGCAGCTCATGTTTGTCTTGTGGACAGCAGCTCAGTTTTAATTTCCAGAATGAAGGCAGAATTCACAATGGGTTCATGAAATGTTCTGACCTGATGTTGACTGAGGATTGGTGACCAGAATAAGCAACAAAGCTATGAAAATTTTAAAAATGGAGCAAGACAGAAATAAAAAGAGAATCACTCATCCTTATTAATTACATTGATCAAAGATGAATATCCATTAGACACTAGCCAATTTCAGTTCACACAGCTAGAAGTGTCAGAATCATAATGTAACAGTGTCTGGAAAAATGGTTGCTTGAACGTCCTTTTGGATTTGCAGGTGAGATTGAGTTTTGCGCCCAAGGAAGGTCTTCCTGCTTCCAACACACACCTGCAACTCCACACCTCTCCAAGATCCCTGTGTGCCCTCCGTGCAGTGGACAAGAGTGTTCTCCTTATGAGGCCTGAAAATGAGCTTTCTCCCAGCTCTGTGAGTCTTGGCTACTTTTGGTAATGAGCAAGTTCAAGAACCAAGCAAGCCCTCACTAACAGCACTATAGACATGGGGGAATGTATTTTTACAGTTGCATTCCTTACACTTGCCTTTTAGAAGCTGGCATTCACCATTGGAGTGCTAGGTTGTGTCTGTCCCTGTTAGTGATGATCTGATGCATTGTTCCCTGTTATTTGCATTTCTCCAGGTGTATCAGCTTCTCCCACTAAAGGAAAGCCAGGGTTACAGCTTCAGGGAATACTACTTGGAAGAAGACAACGTCAATCCATGTGTATCGCTTGACAATCTGTCATTAAATGGATTTCTCTACATACCCATTTCTTCTGATGGCGAAGGGGATGCCTACGACATTCTCAAAGTAAGCACCAACCTTTCATTTTTCTCTTTTGTTCCCTTTTTGAATTCAGTCTCCTCTCTTCTTCTCACCTGCCCTGAAGGGCTTTTTAATAAAAAAATAAGCTCATTTGCTGTAAACTTGCTCATATTTGTATGCAAAAAAATAACCAGGCTCAGTTCCCACATCTACTTAGCCCATGAACAGTAACTGAGGGCTTCTCAAAACCATTAAAACTTTGAAAGGTCTCCTCATAGTACAGACAACTGCAAATGGGCTTGGATAAGGCAACAGAAAATTTACCTCTAGTGGCATAATATTAGAAACTCCTCATTCAGTCATGTTTTCTTTCTCTGGTTTAATATGTCTTTGTTAAAATATCAGTTAATTTGATAACCCATAAATCCATGCATATGCACCCAAAGTGTCCTGCACAAAGTTTTTTGGGTATCCTCCCTCCAGTGCATTTCACACATGCCATTTTCATGCAGGCAGCTGTCCCCAAGGTAGGCCTGTGGCCTTACCTTTCCACCTGATCAAGCCAGGATTTAGCCTTAGTATGAGAATAACATGATAGAGACTCCTCATCTGTGTCAAACCAGCCTATCCGGAATTTACATACAAACCTTTGTTATTCTGATCATTACCAGACTTAGGTACATCCATTCTTGACATACTAAATGAAGTTTATTTTCAAACCATTTTTTGCATATTTTTGTTCTTCTTTCTCTTTGTTTACTAGGAATTGGGCTTAAAAGTCTTCACTAGCAGCAAGATCCATAAGCCTGAACTCTGCGAGCATTACCCAGAACACATGATGGAAAGGAGTTACAGTGGTTCTAGTACCTTTTTGGTTTTACCTCTCACACAACCTCCTAAAATTTACCACCCTGCCTCTTTCCTTCCCTCTTTGAATCTTTGAATATTAATTACACAGGCAGATCTGATTGCATTCAGATATGCTGACCTATTTCAGGATCCCTCCCTTCTGGACCAAGTCCTGAAATATGAACTGATTCACCTCTGCCCGCATCTTCCCAGGCAGCCAGATGTGCCTGGCTAGAGCTGTGTGTGCTTGGCGACTCCCATGCTACCCCTGCAGCAGCAGAGGGCTTGTAGGCACTAAAGGAATATTTCAGCACAAAGTAATGGGGTTTTTTCCCATCAGATCTGAGTCCAGCTATGAAAATCTAAAATAGGAGCATCTGCATCTAGGCAGCCACGTTCTAGGAATAACTAGAGGAACAACTACGGTAAAAGTGGGCCAAGACAAATGAGAAAGTGGTACAATTCCGTGGTTCAATATTTTATCACTGGGGGCTGAAAAATTTGGTTCTGTTTCAAGTTTCCCCATTTACATGACTATAAGGGGCTAAGTAGGTCATGTTACTTCTCTGCAGGTTCAGTGACTGTGAAGATGGAGAGAATGATGTTGCTTTTTTTGCTTTCTTTCTTAAACAGATATGAGATTAGAAAGACTATATAATAAAGACTCACCTATATCACTTTCAGTTACTGACTTTTATGGTGCAGTACCCCAGCTCCATTTAAACAGTTTTAGCTTTTGGTGCAGTGACAGCTTCTAGCTTCCTACTCATAAGGATCAGATCTTTGGTTTTGAAATGGAGGATTTGTCATCAGAGCATGGCTCAAGACAGCTGTCTGCTTTGAGAAGATGCAAAGTCTTCTAAGCCTGCTGGAAAAGCCTTTTGTAAGGCACAACAGTATGCAACACTGTGAGATGGCCAGAGATGTAAAGACCCATGTTCACTTTTTAAAAGTTCCTAGATGGAGGGCTAAGTGTGGCTTCTGTTTCTGGTCATGTATAAATGCAATCAGTTCTTCAACCAGATTATTAAACTGTGTGCCATGGTAATATTTGGGGACAGTAAGCTTCAGATTTGATTCTGTATTGCTATAGAAATATGCCCTCATATCATCATGAATGGTTCTTTTGTCACTGAGAGGTTTTCTGGCAGTGGGGAAAGAATGCTCAACTCCATCCAATCTCTGTAAGAAGAGTAGCAACATTAAGAAAAATTAAATACTGAGATGGCAACAGAGAAATTTATGTTTCCAGTGGCCAAGATGTCAAAGCTGTTCTTTCAATTTTAAAATTTGACCTAAGAATAGCAACTACCCGAAGGGAAAGTAGTTGTCCTGGTTTAGAATGGAGTTTGACACATCTTTTCCTTTCTTCCTGTCCTTGAATAAATTTGCTAGTTTCTGCAATGAATCTGCATGGAGAAATGAGTTATGACATGGTAGAAGATATGGTTGATGGCAATCCTATGGA
The DNA here is from genome assembly GCF_012460135.2 of Molothrus ater. Lineage (NCBI taxonomy): Eukaryota > Metazoa > Chordata > Aves > Passeriformes > Icteridae > Molothrus > Molothrus ater. The sequence continues at coordinate 86,854,899 of NC_050479.2, forward strand.
GACTGTCCGGAAGTACTTCCCTGAGACATGGATCTGGGACATAGTTTCAGTGAAGTAAGTGTTCAAGAGAATGTAGAGTGTGGTCACTAGGCCAGAACCTTGGACTAGGTTAAAGCCTCGGTGGATGTATCGGTATTTCAGTGAAAGGAGTATTTCTAGTAGACAAAGGGAATTTTTAAGGACATTAAGTACAGGATGCTTTAGAGGAACACACAAAACCCAGTGCCTGTATCCCATCTGGGCAGGGGTTTGCTGTCAGCAGATGTTGCTCAGTAGGAGAATGGATGAACACCAGAATACAACTGAAATCTTGTTCTCTGTCCCTCACCAGCTCTGAGGGAAAAGCTGATCTAGAAGTGACCATCCCTGACACCATCACTGAGTGGAAAGCCAATGCATTCTGCACTTCAGCAGACACAGGCTTTGGCCTGTCCCCAACAGTGTCCCTCAGAGCCTTCCAGCCCTTCTTTGTGGAGCTCACCATGCCCTACTCTGTGGTGCGTGGGGAGTCCTTCACGCTGAAAGCCACCGTTTTCAACTACCTGCCTGCCTGCATCAGGGTAAGGGATGCTCACGGCTTTGCTCAGCCTAACAGCCATGGGGAGACTGCAGTGGGCCCTTTTTAACCAGGTGTTCTGAGCCAGATGACTGATCTGCAAATGTAATTTCATATAGGTGTACGTATGTACAAATCCTTGTTGTATTCAGTGAAGAGGGAATGTGTTTTCCCTGTCAAAGTTTTGAAAGCTGCATTTGATTCAGAACCTGAAGTGCTGCTACTGAGAGCCCCAGCCTTGTCATCACAAATTTATGTCACTGTTCTACAGAAATAGAGAACGTGGGTTTTTCACAGATCACAGAATCATTGCATGCCCAAGTGGAAATTCCAGGTTCACCAGGGGGGATATTTCTGTTCAGCCTTTAGTCTCATCTCACAAAACTTCACAGAAGATTTGCTGGAATTTGCAGACTTCCTGTAATTTGTTGCATCTGTCCCTAAAACACTGAGGAGAGCTATTTGGCTTCACCATTCTTACCTGCATTTTTTTCTAACAAAAAAACACAAGAGAAAATTTGGGAAGGGATTAGTACATAATCTCAATTGCCTTTGCTTAGTTTTTTATAAATACAGATTTTTATTCTAAAAGGAATGAAGCTGAAACAAGGAGGGGCACTTATCCAGTCATTCCAATGCACTCTCACTTGTGTCTGTATTTCCTATTTTGTTTGCTATTTTCAGGCTCTTTCTTCCACTTTTCCTTGTTCCCTTATTCTACTTTTCTTTGTTCCCTTACTAGCTTTCCCACTGCTGGTGTTTTATCTCTTCACCTAACTAATCATGAGGGAGATCTATAATTCATGGCACGACTGGTCTGTGCTATTCATTTTCCCAGAATCGATTTCCTTTCCAAAGATGCTGTTCTCTACAGTTACCTCCCTGATCTCCTACAATTGCATAAATTTCAGTAATTTCCTCCTTTATCAGGCAGCTCTTGCTCTGCAATACCCATAATAGATAGCTCCACTACCAATTATTAATACCCATAGTAGGTAGCTCCATGTACTGCATTGTCTGCAATAGTTCCAGCTTCTCCCCAAGTCCAGACCTCATGACCCTTCTCTGTACAACTGGCAGGTCAGTGTGTCTCTGGCTGAATCTACTGATTTCCTGGCTGTACCAGTGGGGAAACAGGAGGAATCCTACTGCATCTGTGTGAATGAAAGAAAAACTGTTGCTTGGGCAGTAACACCAAGATCTCTAGGTAAGAGACCAGATGACAAGATACTGGGATCAGATAGCAGTGTGTGGCACCAGAACTCTGGTGTGAGGAGCTAGATGACTCCAAACCTGTTTGGAAGGATCTTCTCTATGTCAGAAATCCAGCCTCCATGCTGAGACACTACACTGGGTGTAATGTTTCCAGGTCCTAAACAAGTGATGTGTAACAGGCCACGGCTTTCCCAACATTTTAATAGAAATCACAAATTCCCTTAAGGCATGTAAGGAACTCAGACATTCCAGCTGTAGAGCTAAGAATGTCTTGCCTTAACTTGGTTGGGTCTGAAACTTTTTAATGAAAACTTGTTTTCTCTGAAGCCTCCCAGAAAAAGGTCATTTGATTTATAGGACCTTCCCAATCACTGCTTCATACTGATGGACTAACACCTGCTTGGGCGGCCATCACACAGGAGGTGATCTGGAAGGCTGCATCGGGATCAGGATAAAACCCTGTCTCAGATTTAGTTCTCCTCTTGGAAAAGCTTCTCTGTAATGCATCCCAGAATTCCCAGCACAAACACAAACCTGTATTTCCCTTGCTCTGCCTGGCAGGGCTGACTGACCCCTGTTTCCTCCAGGGCAGGTGGAGTTCTCAGTGACCACTGAGGCCCTACAGAACCAGCAGCCCTGTGGGAATGACATTGTGGAGACCCCTGAGAAAGGGAGGAAGGACACGGTCATCAGGCAGCTGCTGGTGGAGGTACGTGGGCTGCTCCTTCTGGTGGCACAGAAAAGCAGCAAGAGCAACAGCCAGAGCTGCTGTGTGATAAAGGTTTTCTGGTTTAGCCATGAGAGCAGCAATAATGGCTTGTGGGACTCTTATTCTGCAAACTTTTACAAAAGAAGCACTGATAAATCTAACACAGGCCAATAGAGGCCATAACTCATAGTGCTGCCATCTCACAGTCAAAGCAGGGTCTTACATTACATGGAGGGACAGGAATAATAAGGCAGGCAATAATGACAGGGGTTTTTCCGAGACACATCATATCAGAGATAAATGAGAAATCCTTGTGTTTGTCTGTAATAAATCACAGGGAAAGGCTGTGAATAGAACACTAGCCAGAAAGCTTATGCTTCTCCTCCAGCCCATGGTCAGTACTCTGGAATCTGGAACAGTCACTGCAATCTACAAATATTTCTAAGCAAAACTACCATGACTCTTTTGAATTATTTTTATTACACCTCTAAGAATGTTCAAAAAAGTGTAACTAACCTTTTATTTTTACATTCTTTTGTACACTTCTTTTCTTAAGCAGTGTTTTGCAATGATAATAACATAGCTTTTCACATGGTAAGTTGCCAGTCATAAAATTAATCCTCAGTATAAAATTCCCAGTGATGCTATGAGCAAAAAAAAAGCACCAGATTGTTATATAGACAAATTTGTATCATAATAAGTCCTCCTTACATTGCAGACATTCCAGTTTTCAGTAAGGCAGAGCAAAGATTCATGTAGCTTCCAAAATGTGTTGCTAACTGGAATGTAGTGATGGAACAACAGTCCTATCTGCTAGGCTTTTTTGTTTGTTTGTTTGTTTGTTTGTTTGTTTGTTTGTTTTATAAATGGATTTGAATGTATAATACATGAACAACTGTTTTATATTTCAGGAAATGTTCCTAATTTCACAGACCCCTTCAGGAAAAAGACTGTTTGTTTAGTTCTTTGAAGATACAGGAAGATAGAGCACTGTAAAATCTTTTCTCACAGATGGCAGGGGAATGTAAATTACTGAACAAGTATTAGAGTTACTTCTGTCAGGGTGTCTGAGAGATTGCTCCTGCTATCCTGTTATTGTAATGTGGCAATTAATCTACAGCAAGCCCTGACAGGATGGAATTTGAGATTAGCATCCAAGGCTGAACAATTAATTAGCAGGAATGGATACAGTGTAACATGCTTGGGGTGAGCTCCATTGTCTTGAGCACATGGATGGCAACATTCCCTGCAGCAGGCACTGCAGCCCAGAGAGAGAGAGAAGTGAGGGTGCCAGAGGCCCCAGGGCATCTTCCTGCCCCTCAAGAAACCAAGCCTCATTGAGGGCTCTTTAGGAAAAGGGATTTTTTTTTTCACCCAGGAATTTCTCATCTGGAAAGGAAAATCTTTCAAACAATTACACTTTGTCTTTTTTCATTTCCTGTTGGAAATCAAACAAAACAATGGATTTCTCATTTAGTTGCATATCAGAATGACATACTGAGACAAACAAGAAGGTGCCTTTTCAAACAAAAGCATTTAGCTCTATCACAGTTTATCCAGAAAACTTTTTCTTTTTTTCTTGTTTTCTTCTGTTTTTTTTCCTGCTCTTTTAATACTTTTCTGTCTTTTCATACTGAAGAATGAGAGACAATGTATTCTGATTGTGAGAAAGTGAAGACAATAACACCATTGTTCACATGCTGGAAAAAAAATATCAGCTGGCAAACACTGGAAACCAGTAGTGAAACAATGGGAACTCTCCTATTTAGAGGTTGAAAAACTGGTGCAGTAATCTCACTAAAATAAATTCTGACAAAAACCAGTTTTCTAGTAAACATTTGATTCCTGAGTTCTCAGCAAAATATTTTCACCCATCTTAACAGAAAAGAGGGATTCTTTTCTTACTTCAAAGACTAAACTAGAATTAATAAACCGGTTGACCGTGGCACACATTTAAATTTTGGTTGTTGTAGCATGTCAGTTGTAGGTGCATTGGGGTGCTCTAGCTGCCACCAGTCAAAGTTCTTGCATACACATTCTCTCAGTGTGCCAGGCACTCAGCCATCACCACAGCCTGGAGAGCTCTGCTAGACTGGGCCACAGTGAGTGGCAACTCAGATCACCAGGTCCCGTGTCCCTGTTGACAACATCACCCTGCATGTTATCTCCATCACAACCTGTGAAGCTGCAGGGCCTCTCTCAGTAAAAAGAAAGAAAAGAAAATGTATTACATTTCATACTTGTAATTAGCCAGTATGTTACAGTTCTCAATTATCCTCAGATTACTGCATGGAGAAGAAAAATTTCTAGGCAATTTTCAAAGAGTGCCTTTTACTTTCCCTTTTGATATTTCTTCCTTTTCTTTGTTGCTGCTGTTTCTCATTTTTTGCTCTTTTTTTTCCCTTGCTCTTTTTCCCAAGCCGGAAGGGACTGAAGTGGAAACCACATACAATTCTGTGCTCTGTGCATCTGGTAAGAGCTATTTGTTTAACAAAACTTTCTTTGCTGAGGTAGAAACTAAAGACAAAGGTGGAAAAAAAGGTTTTTGAGTGCTCCACTCTGAGAAGAAATGTGTAGGGATCTGATAAAATTGAACAAACTAGATGTACGTCCAACTGTTAGTGAAAACAATTCTTCCTGTGGAAGAAGAGCTGAGAATGTCACAATGTCTACAAGTAGAGAGGGAGAAGTACATCTTTTAGGAAATGAGGCTGGCCAGGTCAATGCAAGGAGAGAGTGTTTGGGATTTGATTCAGTTATCTCTAATGCCTTTCATTTAACAGATGTAAAATCAAAAACCAGACTCTGTGGTAAGCCAGGTCTGCCCATCCAAGCATAAAGGGCCAGAAAAATAGGCTGGAAAAGGTGTATTTGTCAGTCAAAACTGGTTGATGGTGCCATGTAGAAGTCCATGACCACCTGTGTGTAAGGATATTGCAGGCCCAATAGAAAATTTGTAGGATGGGAAACTTCATCAACAAAATTACAGATGAATGGATTTGTTGAAGTCAGGAAACCCCTCTTCAGTTTTCTTACCCATGGATAGCTGCTATCCATGCATTGTAGATACATCTGGAATTGTAACCAAATTAATCTGCTTTTTATCCCAGAAGAGTCAGTGTCGCAGACAGTCTCCTTGGCTCTCCCAGAGACTGTGGTGGATGGCTCAGCCAGAGCATATTTCTCAGTGCTAGGTAAGTGAAACCTCCTCAAAGCATCACATGCTATTTTGAAACACTGCCACTTCAGGCTGTGCTCAGTCTAATGGCCAATTTACACTGTGAATTGTCCCATTGCCCAGGTGACATCATGGGCACTGCCATGCAGAACCTGCACCAGCTCCTCCAGATGCCCTTTGGCTGTGGGGAGCAGAACATGGTCCTGTTTGCCCCCAACATCTACGTCCTGGACTATCTGAACAAGACAGGGCAGCTGAGTGAGGAGATCAAATCCAAGGCCACTGGATACTTAGTGAGCGGTGAGCTTTTACCTTTGTTCATCCCTTCCCTTGGCTATTGGATAAGTACACTGTTGGCCACTGGCCTGGATGATCTGTTGGAAGCTCTAGAAAGGAACAGGGTACTGGCAGCTTAGGGGTATTCAATACAGGATCTGTAAGAAGGAATCCTATGCTTAGTTGGACGTACAGGGTGAGAGACAGCACCATCCAAACAGGAACACAGAAAAAGCCCAGGGTTGGCAATAACTCAGTATTTCCCTCCATAAAAATGGTTATATGAACAACATAAATCAGACTATAATCATTAATCATGGCAGCTGCTTATGTAGATCTTGAATTCTCCTTAGGATTGAGGTGTGAAAGTATTGCTCACCTTTGACCAGGGCAGAATTTTACCACATTATCTAGGGCATGATGACAGACACAACATCAGTACATATGCACACAGTGGGCATCTGCCGACTAGCAAGGGGTGGTTGTGACTCAGTTATTTTTGCAGGAAAATTGCATTTCCTCCAAAGAAAACTATCCTGTCTTCTGCATTCCTATCCTGTGTAGGACTCACATTTTTAATCAGTTCTCATTTGGGAATCATTCTCCCATTTCTCTCAAGTTTGGGATGAATTTACCTCTCCTCCTGAAGTCTTGGGCAGAGAGCAGCAGTGACTACAGATAGCCAGTTTCCAGGTGTTTTTGGAGAGAGGAAGAGCACAAGAATAGAGATATTCAAAGTTCAGGGTTTCCCTGAACTTCCTTTTATAATACTGAGCAGCACATTAGGTCACATTTGTGCCACAGCCAAGTGGAACAGTGTCTCCCATGTCAGCAGCACAGGTCACATGTGTGCCATAGCCAAGGGAGACAATGTCTGCTGCATTTCCCTTGCATGGCTCTTTGAAAAGCACTGCAGCAACTGAAATATATTTTCACTCTTCATTTCAGGGTATCAAAGGCAATTGAAGTACAAACACCGGGATGGTTCTTATAGCACCTTTGGGCCACGTTATGGGCAAGTTGGTAATACCTGGTAAGACTTCAGTACCTCTGGCTTTTCATTTCTGTTTTTCATGCCCTCTTATTCCTCAGTGTTATCTTGTACTTGGCCATTGTGGGGTTTGGAATGGAGGTGGAGATGAAGTTAAATGGGCCCTATGACCTCTGGTGGATACAGGGCCTACTCAGGATGTCTTGGCTCCCTCTATCACTTTCAGGCTCACAGCCTTTGTCCTCAAGTCCTTTGCCCAGGCCCGGCCTCACATCTTCATAGAGGAGAAGCACATCCAGGATGCTTTGATCTGGCTTACTCAGAAGCAGAAGGAGAATGGCTGTTTCCGCAGCTCTGGGACACTCCTGAACAATGCCATGAAGGTAACAAATCTGCCTGGTTGGCTCCAAATGGGCTTTGTCAGGCTGGAACTTGACCATAAGTCACTCTGGCATCAATAGAGTTATTTCAGCAATTGGGGTGTGGGAGGGAGCAAGGAAGCAGAAAGAAGTCAGCACCATCTTCTGAAGGACTCAGCATGAAAAGGAAGCCAGGGAGAATTTGTCCCTGCAAGATGTAGATATGTAGCACAGGGAGAAGCCAGTGGCACTCTCTGGGATCAACAAGTACTTCTGTGTTTCCCTGCAGGGTGGAGTGAATGACGAGGTCACACTGGCAGCCTACATCACTATTGCACTGCTGGAGATTCCTCTGCCTGTAACTGTACGTGCCTGCACCCCCACCTGAGCCACAGATGGTACTAACCTGCCCTACTAGTATCCCCATGCCCAGATTGCCAGGTTCCTTTACCTTTGGAAAGAAGAAATCCTGTCTGAATAGTCTTTTCATTCAAGCTTAGACTGAAGGAACATCTTCCTCCATTTTCTTCTCCTCTCCCGTTTTATATACACATTTCATTTAACATTTTTCTGAGTTCCTCTGTGGATGATAACGGATTTGCTCCATACAGCTTGGATTGACAGTGAGTTAAATAATATTTAATTCTCTGAAGTATGCCAAATAGGTTTTCTACACCCACAGAAATCTCCTTCTGTTTCTTAGAATAGTAGAATCCTGTTGAACCGCTCTTGGGCCTATTGGGAAGATACAGCACCACCGGTCTGTAAAAAGGGGTGGCACACTCAGGCATTCATTGTCATTTTCTCTACTTCTTGTAGATGGTTTTGTGGGAAATCCCCATCCTTAATGCTTGAAGGATAAGGTATACCTATAGGGAATTCCATCATGGCACCTGTGGAAAGCCTAAGGCCTATTTCAGAGCAGTGTGGGATTGGTCATTCTGATCCCCTCACTTTGAGAGAAGGTGGTTGTGCGGGTAAAACTGAGGTATGAATCACAGCAGAAGGACTGCTGAACCAGTGTGGTTGCCAGGTTGTTGCAATCTCTCCGCTCCAAATGTAGTAGGGAATGTTCTGTGTCCAAAGTTTTTTCCTGTGTAGTAAGAACAAACATAAGGAATTATTGTGGCAGTAAGGTGACATGGATGGCACTAACCTCACCAGAAGAGCATTCTTTCTTTGTCATGTGCTGTGTTTAGAAGCCAAGCTCTCAGGCAGAACCTTATTGGAAAACGAGGATGTTTTCCAGCTTCCCATCTGAGTCCAAACCTGCCACTGCATGTGAAGGAAGGAGTTTGTCACAATCTGAGTGGGGTATGGGGGCATTTCAAGTTAAGCTGTATGAACTAAGATTAGCACAGCCCTTAAGTAATTAAGGCTCATACAGAATATTTCTATAAGTAAAATAAGCCATGTTAAACCCTGATAAATACCTTAATAGCACTGTCCTTAGCATATGTGTCTACTGTCACATCCTGTCATTAGGCTGCACTCCTCCCCAACATCTACCTTACAAACAGTGGTAGGCATAGACACAACCAATTTTGGTTTTATTCTTTGCTTTCTTGAAACCAGCTGAACTGCTTCTCCAAAGGGGATCACAAAAGATTTCATCTTGTAGTACACACACAGTGAAATTCAAAGCACAAAGCAACAGAAAAGTATGTCTTTTCCTTCTAGACCCTTTATTAAGCTGTAAATGTGCTGTTAGCTTTCAGGTCATGGCATGCTCTCCCTGCAGAGCTACTTTCTCAACTTTTATACCAGCTTTTCCATCACAAATGAGGAGCAGTCATGTCTTGCTGAGGGTTTGTGGTGTAACAGTGTGTGTAAGTCATAACAACATGTAAAGTATTTTACTTTGCTGTAGTGATTGCACTCTTAAACCAATATATGCATTGCTAATGTGAACATCACAAAAAAACTTCCAGAAAATAGAAAAAAGCCACATCTTTTTTTTTCTTGTGTGGAGATAGAGTTCACCAGCAGACTAGAATCTATAGTACTTCCAGAAAGTGAATTTTTTTGAAAATGCCCTGGAAAGGGGGAAACAAACAAAAAGGAAAGGATAGAGCAGAGGGTGAAAGCACAGAACAGTCTCAGGGTGATAGCTGAAGGAGGAAAGCAAGTATTCAGTAAACCTAAAGCAAGGAAGTAATTCAGAGAAATCCTCTTACCCCAGAACACAATCAGACCAGTAATTCTTCGCAAGGAAGAAGGATTGGAGCACTGCTTCACAGTCTTTAAATAAAACTGGGAAAAACCATTACAAGAAGACATGTTAAAGAAAAGTAGATTCAAGATAAGGAGCAGCCTTTGGCTGCCCATTTGTTCAGGAATTATTAGGCCTGGAGGAAAGGGATACATGAGGGTAAAATCTTTGTCAGGCTAAAAAGTGGGATGCTAAGGGTCCACAGGTACCACCCAATTTGTATTGTTCCAAGATGGAACTCAGTATGATCACCTCTCATTCAGTCTCTCTCTCCTTCCAGCACTCAGTGGTGCGGAATGCTCTGTTCTGCCTGGAAACAGCAGCAAATCAGAAGGAAAACCATGTGTACACCAAGGCACTGCTGGCATACGCCTTTGCCCTGGCAGGGAAAAGGGACCAGCGGAAGGCATTGCTTGACTCACTTGAAAAGGAAGCTGTGAGAAAGGGTGAGTGTTCCTGGTGGGACGTGGCTTTCACCAGCCTTACACCTTCCCTTGGCAGATTGGCTTTTGCTGGTGGGGCAGTGGCTGCAGGCACTGGCCTCTGTGGGTAGGGAAAGGTGTAGGGAGAGGAAAGACCTGTGCAAAGGGATTACTTTTCTGAGAGGTTCCTTTTGGAGGCTGCAGCACAAGTTCTCAGTTGTCAGAGGAAATCCTCTAATCCTTCAGAATTATTCTGTTTAAGTCGGGCTGGACAGTGGTTTTAACCAAGCTGTGGGGACTGTAGCCCACAAATGTGAATGTGAAGTTGAGGACAAAGTGGTGTCTAGGCCTGAGGCTCAGGCAGCAGTCTCATACTCATTGTAAACCTGCAAAATGTGTACACCTGACCCTTCCCACTTCACCCTGCATGACAGACACATCCCGGAGGCTCCGTCCTCCCAGCTGGGTCAGGCAGCAGGTCAGGAAGCGCCTTGCAGTATTTCCCAGTAACAGCTGCTTGCTGTCTCTCTCCCTGGCTCCTGTGAAGATGGCTCTGTTCACTGGCAGCGGCCTGGCAAGGAGCCCGAGGCTGATCTCCCGTTCCATCGCTACCGAGCTCCCTCTGCGGAAGTGGAGATGACGGCCTACGTGCTGCTGGCCCAGCTCACCTCGCAGCCAGCCCCTGCCCAGGAGGAGCTGGCTTCTGCATCCCTCATTGCAAAGTGGATCAGCAGCCAGCAGAATCCCAATGGAGGCTTCTCCTCTACCCAGGTGAGCTGCTTCCCTCCGGCCACCTCACACATCGAGGTGTGCCAGAAGATGGCACATGTCAGAGAGCCAGGTGGGAGCACAGGAGTTTTGTCAGGAAGGTGGGAACTGTAGCCCTGCAATGGATCCATGCAGTACCTCCCATGGCTGCCAAGTTCCTGAGAGGCTGCAGACAAATATGTCAGGTAGTGCCCCTGGGAAGGGAAATATGCTGAAGCTGCTCTTGCCCTCTGTCTTTTCTTCTTAACACTTTTGGAGAAAGTGAGGATGGAGGGGAGGGTGCCAGCTGGCAGAGAGGGCAGGCTGTAGGAGGACAGGCTACAGGAGGAGAGGCTCATTGCATGCCCTGCTGGGGCACTGGGACTCGTCTCTTTCAGGACACAGTGGTGGCTCTCCAAGCCTTGTCCCTGTACGGAGCTGCCACCTATGCCAAGAGCGGGGCAGCTTCCAAAGTGGCCCTGCACTCTGGAGGGGACTTCCAGCAAGACTTCCAAGTGGATCCCAGCAACCGGCTGCTGCTCCAGCGCGTGCCCCTTCCCCAGCTGCCAGGGCAGTACAGCGTGGAGGTGTCTGGTGAAGGATGCGTCTACCTGCAGGTGAGGCTGATGGGGACAGCGGGCATCCTGGAGGGGAGCCCCTGGCCAGGCTGGAGAGGACACAATCATAGGATCATCCAGGCTGGAAAACACCCTGAGATCATCAAATCCTTCCCTGGAGGTAGAGGAGAGTAAAGAACAGGAGAGAGGGGAGAGGTGCAAGGCTGTGGGTAAAGGACAGAAGATAGAGAGAGGGATGTGGAAGAGAGAGTGGGACTCAAGCAGAGCAGTCTCTGCAGTGTGGAGGAGCTGTGAGAAGTGGGGAGGCTGGGTGTGAGAGGGGCCCCTCTCTCCCACGTGGAGCACACACTCACTCACAGACACTCACCCAGAGCTGCTGGCTGTCCCCTAGACCAGCCTGAGGTACAATGTGCAGCCCACAAAGGAGGAGGCGCCCTTCATGCTTCATGTGCACACAGTCCCGGAGGCCTGCGGGGACTCCACAGCTCACAAGGTCTTTGACATTGCCATAAATGTCAGGTGAGTCTGCATTCCGGTCTGAGCTTTCCTCTTGAGCCCTGGGAGCTGGGGGAGGTCTGGTTGTCCCCGGGGGGAGGCAGTCTGAGAGCGCAGCACATTCCTGGGAAGGTGGGCAGGAGGCGGCTGCTCTGTGAGGAGAGGCTCTGGAGGAAGGATTTGTCCTGCTGTGTGGGCAGCCCAGGGCTGGGCTGGAGGGAGGCTGTGCAGATGACTAGGAGAACGTGGCACAGCTGGAGAGGAAGGTGCTGGACTGCCAGGACTTAGTGGGATGCCAAGTGTTATGGAAGAGCTGGAAGCGTGCCCAGCTCTGAGTTGATGTGCACTGGATCTTTGTTGCTTGGTTCCTCAGTTACACAGGGGAGCGCAACGTCTCCAACATGGTGATTGTTGATGTGAAGATGCTGTCAGGATTTGTCCCCTTGAAGTCCTCATTGGGGAAGGTATGGTGCTGTGTGAAGCATTTCTTTGAGTATATCTGTTTTTAATATCAGGCATCAATTTCTTTATTTAAAGTAGCATTTAATTATTTTCCTGGTATCTTTTCCACTCTTAGACCTGTCCATCTTTTCCTCCAGGTCTTCCACCCCCCATCTCTGGAGTAGGGGTGTATAAGGGATGCCAGTAGCAGCATTCCCTTCCCACTCCTCAAGTTCTTGTGGTAGCTTGCAAATATGTGCTGTTTAGCCCCAAATCAAAAGATGGAAGGAGACCATCCAGTCTAATATCAGGCACTCAGGAGCCTTGGGAGATATATGACAGCCATGACAATACTGGTGCCTCATTACATTTTTGTGTCAAGAAGGCGAAGGAGCCTGAGATGGTGGGAGCTGGGGGAAGTCTTAGTTTGTGGGGCTTCATAGAAGAGTGTTTGACAAGTCCCCTGGGAAGTATACTTCCTGTGCTTTACTTCTCAGCACCTACATGGTGAGATTTTAGTGATGGGGAGAAATTGAAGATTGACTAACGTCCCTTCAGAACATCAACCTCCTCCACATCTCCTTTTCCTAGCTTTCAAACACACGGTTTCACCAGATCCAGCGAACAGAAGTGAACACAAACCATGTTTTGCTGTACATTGAGCAGGTGAGGACTAACCCAGGGCTGCCATGGGGCACACACTGAGCTCTGCAGCACAATAGCAGTAACAAAAAATGGAAATGGAGAGCACTGCTAATATCCCCAGAGCATGGGTGGCTGGGGAGAGCACCAGTGTCCCCCCAGAGCAATGGTGGCCAGGGAGAGTGTGGGAGCCTGGGCTCAGTGCAGAGGCACAGGGGAGCCTGGGCTGCAGTGCAGAGCCCCCCTGAGCCTCTACTGCTTCCCTTCCCAGCTGGGCAGGGAGACCCTCAGCTTCTCCTTCACGGTGGAGCGGGACATCCCCGTGCGGGGCCTGAAGCCAGCCCAGGTGAAGGTCTATGACTACTACGAGACAGGTGAGTGCCAGCAGTGCCCGTGGCAGCGAGGCTGGCAGGGGACACGTGGAGGGGCACGGGAGCTGTGGGGACCCGCAGCTGCCCCAGCCTGGCACTGCCACGCCAGCCCTGCCCTGAGCTCTGGGAGGGCAGAGGGACTGGGGCAGAGCCGTCCATGCTGGGGGTCCCGTGTTCATTTCTGGCCCTGCAGTGTGGCCCTGCCTGTGCTTCCAGGCAGACCTGCTGCTCCTTGTGCCTCTGCTGTCCTGGCTGCTGTGCCAGGGTGGCAGTGACAGAGCTCTTTGTGCCCACCTCAGCCCAGTGTGCTGGGAGGAGGTGTCTGAGCAGCCCTTGGCTGCACTGGCAAGGAGACCTGCTGGAGCTGCCTGTGTGGGTGGCTCTGCCTTGCTGCCACTGCTCCCAGACAGGGCTGGCCCTGGGGCTGCCCCCACCCCAACTGGCATCTCTGGGGGAAACTGGGGATGCTGGCACCAGCCTGCTCTGGCAGCCTAGGAAAAGCATCTCTGTGGCACCCATCCCTCTGCCAGCAGTGCCAGGGGTCATGACAGCTCTCCCTTCCCTTCTGTCTTCCAGATGAGTTTGCCACACAGGAATACAATGCTCCCTGCATCACAGGTAGGGTACTGCTTTCTTCACTGCTCTCTCCATCTTCTTCATTATATTTTTGGTCTTCCAGCCAGCACTTGTCTCTTCCTGTTTGAATTTGGATGACATTGGCCCAACGTACACGCACAGATCTTGTGTGTAAAACAAAGAGCATGGGTGTTACAGAGATGGCAAGTTTGCCTTTGGCTGCTGCTGTCTGGAGGAACAGCTGCTTCTTGCTAAGGTTCCTGCTGCCCCAGGGCCTCTCAGGTGACTGCTGTGCCTTATAACCCTGGGCAGGCAGCCCTCAGTGTGGACTTGGAGTCTGAGCTGTCAGGACAGAATACTGTCATCTCTGGGGGATTCTCTGCAATGCAAGGCCATGTGTGTTTGGCTTAGGAGCACAGGTACTTTAGGAGCTTCTGTAATATGGTCTGACCTAGGTTATTTCCCCTGTCCTATATGGAGTCTTCCAATATGAAGTGTGGCAGGTCTTATTTTCCATCAATAATCCAGTTTCAGGTGTTTGGAATATGGAGGCTTCAGGAAAGCAGTGCTCCTGGGAAATGGTTTTTCACAGGACCTGACTGTGACACCTGAGAACAGAGAAAAAGTGATTTGGACTTGGAGAAGGCAAAAGCTTTGCCTTCTGCTGGTGGTAAATGGTGGCATTTATCTCCTTTAGTGTTTCTAACTGAAAAAGTAGAAGAGTCTGAACTCTCACACTTCTGTTCCATAGTGCTTGTTAATCTGGGCTGTGTTCCATAGGTACAGCCGTTTTCTGCTGATTCTGGACCTACAGCCTCCCTTCATGGAAAAATGTGCATAAGTCCAAACATTGAGTAGACAGTAAAACATTTCCAAAGGGTATTTTGGTGTGGTCTGGTTGTCCAGTGTGAGACTCATGGGGAGACCTTAGATTTTAGGCTATTTTTCCCCAGTTCTGTTAAAAGGCAGAGATTTTATTTTCCTTGGAAAGGGGGATGGGAAACTGCCACTTAAGAGGCTCATCCACTACGCTAAATGTACAGAGGTGGCCTGCACTGACTGGAAGGCAGATCTCACTTGCCAAGCTTCCTTCCCTGCCCTGTATAGTAGAGCAACAGAGTGCAGTGGTTTTCTTCCACTCTTTGCAGAGAAATAAACAGAGCACGTCTCACTGGTACAACAACCAGCTTTTCCTGTTTGCACTGTGCTCTTTGCACTCAGTTGTGACAAATCCCACTCTGCTTATCTCTCCCAGTGGGTCAGGGAGAATTTCAGCCCTCTCTCAACCTCACGCTGCCTTGAAAGTGGCACAAGTAGTGAGTGTGGATGATCCTCCACCCTGGTAAAACAGCAACTCTCTCCTGTACTGTGCTCCACACACAACCTGGCTTCCACATCCACATCTTGCTCCCTCTGTCTCTCAACCTTAGAAAGCAGATGGACATATCTCTCTGACTCCTGTTCCCTCCCATCTTCTTTCATCCTTGCAGAGGAAGCAGACCAGGGAAATGACTGAAGAACACTCCCAGATGCTGGAACCTGCCTGCCTCACCACCACCACGCAGCATGACATTAATAATGCCTGCATCGAATGGAAAGTGAACTTTACAAATAAATTAACTGTACTTACCAATGATTTTTGAACAATTTGTTCCCCGTTCCGATTTTTCCTGCTCATCTTTCAGTCACAGCTTTAATCTCCCTGGCTTCTTAGGTTAAAGAGTAACCCATCTAACAATGCCTGTGTGCAGGGAAATAAGGCTAACAAGAGAGGAGGAAAAAAAAAAGAAGACAGAATGATCTAAGTGGGGGTCAGCCTCTCTAATGTATCTGTCTCTGTGTTATGTTCTCTGAACTTATCATCTGAGATGCAGTCTAATCAATGGAGAAAGATAGGTAGTTCGTGGGAACCACTTCTCTCCCCTGACTTAAAAACCATATCCTCCATTGAATTGGTCTCTGCAGAGGCCTCTCCATGTCTCCCACCATTAGGCAGCCTGGAAGATCAACTAATGTTACATGAAATTCAGCCTCTGTGACCTTCCCTGCAGATACCCCTCCTGGGATGGTTTCTTGTTTGTAGAAGAGTGGGAGGAGACAGAGTCTGCCCTCTTCAATGATTAGAGAGTGCCAGGGGGGCAGCAGGGTTGTGTGCATGCATCATGCCTTCAGCTACTGGCTTACAATGGCTTGTCCTCCAGTTGAAGCTTGAGCCTTCTTGTGGAAGTTTCCCTTATCTCATGTCTGCTACTTCTGGGAGATTCCCAAGGAGAAGCTAATGGCATTTGCCACTAACCTACCTGCCTATGTCAAGTTTAAATGGTACACTCATTTAAATCACATAGCTGCTTTGATGAAACTGTCCATAGGCCTCTTAGACACCCCCAGGAATGATCCCCCTTTCTTCGTTTTGCCTCATGAATTTGTGGTTTTAACTTCTGAATGCAAAAAAAATCTTAGGTGCCTGTTTATTCTCATGAAATGCTTACTGTTAGGTATCATGGCATGTTGTGCATCCAAAGTATGCTCAGTTGGCTGTTTCATCCAATTTTTGGTTTAGTGTACCTGCACAAACAGTGTCATTGAGAACAAATAAAATTCTTCATCTATTTTGCTAGATATTAACATTATGTCACTTTGTCTTCTGTTATGTTTGGGGTTTACACACTCAAGGCCTTTTGACACCTCCTATTCAGAGGAGACTGTGGAATGAACCGGCTTCAGTGACAGCTGAGCAAGATTTATAATACAGTTAAATTGCATTTTGTTTTGAATTAGAAGTAACATAGCCATCTATTTTTTCTAACATGAGGCAATTGCTTTTCCAGAGAAAGGAGGGCCTGTATTTGTGAAATAAGCTACATGAGGGACTCCTATAGGTGTATTTGGTTAAGCTTACATTGGCAGGGCAAAAGGCACCTCTGCACGTAGAAACATGTAAGTAAAACACACATGGTGCCATATGACCTCTTGAACTGAGGCTGACTGCCTCTGCATCCATGTAAGACATCTCGAAACCATTTGGAAAATGTACATGAAAAATGTTTAGCCCAAATTACAAGACATGAAGCCAGGTTCTCCCCATTGAAATTTTCGAAGTACTGTAAGCCTAGTTGTGAAGGAGAAAAAAAATAATATTAAAATTACTCAGAAAACCCAGAGGAGATCTATGGATCTCCACTGAGGATAAGATGATAAAGTTCTTATGAAAAATGCAAGTGGTTCTTGGTTGAATTTTTGCCAAAGATTATCTTGAGTGCCATCATGTGTCACATATAGGACAACCAGGTGATCAGACCCAGCTAGCAGAGGTTTAGGAAAGGCAGGTCCTGCTTGATCAGTCTGATCTCCTTCTATGACAAGGTGACCCACTCAATGGATAAGGGAAAGGCCGTGGATGTAGGTTACCCAGACTTCAGTAAAGCCTTTGACACAATTTCCCACAGCTTTCTCCTGGAAAAATTGACTGCCTGTTGCTTGGACAGGTGCACTGTTTGCTGGGTAAAAAGCTGTCTGGATTGGCAGGCCCAGGGAGAGGTCGTGAATGGAGCTACAGAATCCAGCTGCTCGCCAGTGGGGTCCCCAGGGCCCAGTGTTGGGGTCCCCAGGGCCCAGTGTTGGGGTCCCCAGGGCCCAGCGTTGGGGCCACTCCCACTTAATTATCAATGACCTAAGGGGTTCAAGGGCACCCTCAGTAAGTTTGAAGGAAACACCAAGCTAGGCGAGAGTGTTGATCTGCTGGAGGGCAGGGGGGCTCTGCAGAGGGATCTGGACAGGCTGGATCCATGGGTCAAGGCAAGTGGTGTGAGGCCAAGTGCTGGGTCCTACACTTGGGTCACAACAACTCCATGTAACCCTACACAGTTTAGCAGTGGACTGAGCAATGCTGGGTTAATAGTAGGGCTTGACCTTAAAGCCTTACCCAACCAAAAAAATTCTATGAGTGACACTCTGAAGGTCCCAGTCCCTCTCTGATTTCACTTTAGCTGGTTAGAAACAAGCAGACCCTGAGAGAATGGGAAAGCCCACAGGTCTTCTCTTCTGTCTGGGCTTCTGCAAAAGATCAGATTGGACAGGTTCACAGTGTCCTGGCATCTCACAGCAGTGATTTCACAGTGCAGTCAAAGGCAATATGTGATCAGAAGTTTATGTCCAAGGATCACCTGGCAGATAACACTCTCTGTAAAGGCAGAGTGACAAACTTCCAGTGCATAATGGATGAGATATGATGTCCTCTCTCCTTAAAAAATAACTGGCAAGTATGGAGAAAAATCTCCCAACTACTAAAAGCTGTCTGCCTTCTGGTATTCCTGAGGAGTTCTCAAACACCACCTTGCCATGGATGGCTCTGGATTGAAATCTCAGGCCATGACATGGATAGGAAGAGAGACAAGCACAACAGTAAAAGAAAACAAGGCCAGAGACATCTGATGAGAATCAAGAATTAATTTATTTACAGTGTTGCTTCCTTTTTGCTTTTGAGATGTCCTCCTCTAACTTTTCAATACCCCTCCTTTAACATGATCTTCTAGGGGCAGAAACACATGAGCTGATACAGCAAGGCTCCGACAAGATGCATTCTTCAGGAATTTCCTTGTTCTGCCTCAGCTGGAGGTGGGAAAAGAACAAAGTGAGATAAATATTTTGGTGGGTGGTATCCAGAGCCTTGGATATCCCTGTGTTCTGGTGGCTGTGTGAGTTCAAGCCTGTTAAACTATGAGAAACCGCTTCACTTAAAAATGCTCAGTTGCAGATAGATAATAGAATGGGAATGACTGGACACATTCAAAATATCTATGCTACAGAGAGGGGAGGCAGATTTGTCCTGGAGATACATGAGCTATCCAAGCACACATTCTCTCTCAGCAACTGCATTTCCCACGAGAAAGCAAAATCAACCCAGGGAAGAGTTTGAAAGGTCCTCGTAAAGAGATGTGAATAACATCAACATTTCACCAAGGTATTTGGGAGACAATTCCTCAGTACCTTTCAGTGTCTGCAGCATAGCAGATGTGGCCCTAAAAAGGGCAGAGACACAAAAGGCTGAGTGTGATGTTTCATCCCAAGGGAGACCCGAATCTTATTTGCATAAAGTGACACTAACGCAGAGGAAAAGACAATTGCCACTGTACAAACAAAGGCAGTAATACTGAGATTGCTGTATGCAGGGAAGGAAAATGAAAGCTGTATCTGATCTTACAGAGGAAGCTGGGTGGCAGCATTGCTTTTGGTCTCTGTACTGACATTAGGGACTGCTGTAGGCACAGTGAGGAAAATGCTGAGAGTAGACACAGGCCAAGAAAACACAAGGTCTACAAAGACTCTAGTTCAAGACAACTTGTAACAGTCCCTGCCGGAACATCTGAGTTGTTCAAGTGCACCTACCTGTGATGCAGGGAGCACTGTATTCCTGTGTGGCAAACTCATCTGGAAGACAGAAGGGAAGGGAGAGCTGTCATGACCCCTGGCACTGCTGGCAGAGGGATGGGTGCCACAGAGATGCTTCTCCTAGGCTGCCAGAGCAGGCTGGTGCCAGCATCCCCAGTTTCCCCCAGAGATGCCAGTTGGGGTGGGGGCAGCCCCAGGGCCAGCCCTGTCTGGGAGCAATGGCAGCAAGGCAGAGCCACCCACACAGGCAGCTCCAGCAGGTCTCCTTGCCAGTGCAGCCAAGGGCTGCTCAGACACCTCCTCCCAGCACACTGGGCTGAGGTGGGCACAAAGAGCTCTGTCACTGCCACCCTGGCACAGCAGCCAGGACAGCAGAGGCACAAGGAGCAGCAGGTCTGCCTGGAAGCACAGGCAGGGCCACACTGCAGGGCCAGAAATGAACACGGGACCCCCAGCATGGACGGCTCTGCCCCAGTCCCTCTGCCCTCCCAGAGCTCAGGGCAGGGCTGGCGTGGCAGTGCCAGGCTGGGGCAGCTGCGGGTCCCCACAGCTCCCGTGCCCCTCCACGTGTCCCCTGCCCAGCCTCGCTGCCACGGGCACTGCTGGCACTCACCTGTCTCGTAGTAGTCATAGACCTTCACCTGGGCTGGCTTCAGGCCCCGCACGGGGATGTCCCGCTCCACCGTGAAGGAGAAGCTGAGGGTCTCCCTGCCCAGCTGGGAAGGGAAGCAGTAGAGGCTCAGGGGGGCTCTGCACTGCAGCCCAGGCTCCCCTGTGCCTCTGCACTGAGCCCAGGCTCCCACACTCTTCCCGGCCACCATTGCTCTGGGGGACACAGCGCTGTAGGGCTGGCTGAGGGACAGGGGCAAACCCTGGGACCATTCCCCACCCTCAGGGAGGCTCTGCTGGTGCACAGGATGGACGGATTGCTGACTGAGGGCTGGGAGCAAAGTAGCATTAAGTCTAAAAACTTGAAGTTTGTAGTCAGAAAAAGACAGTAAATTATTCAGTCCCATTCTTAGCAGAGCCATGGTAGTTTTGAGTCCAGATTTTTTGCTCTACACAGCCAACATTCCCAATGCCTGTGTTTCTGCCCCATCCTCACCTTTTCCAGGTATAGTAGAACATGGTTTGTATTCAGCTCTGTGCGCTCAATAACAGGGTGGGCTTCCAGCTGAAGAAAGAAGACCAAGATATTACTGCATTGAAGGAGGTCTCCCTGTGCCCCTTGCACAGCCCTGTGGGTGGGATGTAGTCTGGATGAAATACTGCAGTACTCAGGGAACTAAGCCAGCAGCGCAGAACTGTCTCCTGGGTGGGCCACACAAGTATCATGGTCTCCAGCCCTCCCTTCACCTTCAGGCTGGCTGAAGAAGTACAACCTGGCTCCAGAAAAGCCTCAGCACTGGATCAAACACAGTGATGGAACAATTAAATGAAAATACATTCCATCTGGCTTGCTAGTTGTGCACCACCTTTATTTTCCAGTTCATGCACCTAATCAGCATCTCAAACAGTTACCCAACATCTAAAGAGTCACAATGTTATAAGATGGTTTTAGATCAGCCAAGAGAGAAAGGAAACAGCACTATTTTTGAATGTACTACGCACAGACGATGTTTATGGGGAGCTGTTGGGACACAGTGAAATGAAAGTGCCCATCACCAGTCTAAAGAGAAAATTACTTATTCTATTTTTTCTTAGACTGATCACATCGTCTCCCCTTGTGCTGGCCTTAAGCCATGCATGAAAAGAGACTACTGTACATGTCAAATGTGCAAATGACAGTGACAAAATCAAGCTGAAGCTTTGTCATTTGCTACAGACATTTGAAAGGTCTCTCCACTTTCCACTATAGGAAAGTGGATGTTTTCCCTTTGTATTCAGCACTGGTGATGCTGCACATTGAATTCTACACTCAGTTTTGGACCCCTCACTTCAGACCTTGGAGCAATTCCAAAGAAAGACAATGATCCTGGAAACGGGACTGGAATGTAAGTCTTATGAGGAGCGGCTGAGGGTACTGAGATTGTTTAGTCTGAAGAAAAGAAGGCTCAAGGGAACCTTGTTGCTCTCTACAACTCCCTGGAAGGAGGTTGCAGTGAGGCAAGGGACAGTCTCTCCTCCCAGGCATACAGAAATGGAACAAGAGGAAATGTCCCCAAGTTGTGACAGGGGAGATTAATGTTGAATATTAGGAGAAATTGCTTCACTGAAAGAGAGAATAAGCATGGGAACAGGCTTTGTGGGAAAGTAGTGAAGTCATGATTCCTGGAAAAGTTAAAAAAAAAGAGTAGATGGGGCACTTTGTGATATGATAATAAGTGGGTCTTGTTCTCTTTGGTGGAAGGGTGCACATGGAGATCTT
Source organism: Molothrus ater (assembly GCF_012460135.2). Lineage (NCBI taxonomy): Eukaryota > Metazoa > Chordata > Aves > Passeriformes > Icteridae > Molothrus > Molothrus ater. Next base: position 86,876,423 of record NC_050479.2, read on the forward strand.
TTTCAACCATAATGACTCTATGATTCAATGTTGCTCGTATGACAAACAAGCTCCTACCTTCCTCACTGAGGACTTCAAGGGGACAAATCCTGACAGCATCTTCACATCCACAATCACCATGTTGGAGACGTTGCGCTCCCCTGTGTAACTGAGGAACCAAGCAACAAAGATCCAGTGCACATCAACTCAGAGCTGGGCACGCTTCCAGCTCTTCCATAACACTTGGCATCCCACTAAGTCCTGGCAGTCCAGCACCTTCCTCTCCAGCTGTGCCACGTTCTCCTAGTCATCTGCACAGCCTCCCTCCAGCCCAGCCCTGGGCTGCCCACACAGCAGGACAAATCCTTCCTCCAGAGCCTCTCCTCACAGAGCAGCCGCCTCCTGCCCACCTTCCCAGGAATGTGCTGCGCTCTCAGACTGCCTCCCCCCGGGGACAACCAGACCTCCCCCAGCTCCCAGGGCTCAAGAGGAAAGTTCAGACCGGAATGCAGACTCACCTGACATTTATGGCAATGTCAAAGACCTTGTGAGCTGTGGAGTCCCCGCAGGCCTCCGGGACTGTGTGCACATGAAGCATGAAGGGCGCCTCCTCCTTTGTGGGCTGCACATTGTACCTCAGGCTGGTCTAGGGGACAGCCAGCAGCTCTGGGTGAGTGTCTGTGAGTGAGTGTGTGCTCCACGTGGGAGAGAGGGGCCCCTCTCACACCCAGCCTCCCCACTTCTCACAGCTCCTCCACACTGCAGAGACTGCTCTGCTTGAGTCCCACTCTCTCTTCCACATCCCTCTCTCTCTATCTTCTGTCCTTTACCCACAGCCTTGCACCTCTCCCCTCTCTCCTGTTCTTTACTCTCCTCTACCTCCAGGGAAGGATTTGATGATCTCAGGGTGTTTTCCAGCCTGGATGATCCTATGATTGTGTCCTCTCCAGCCTGGCCAGGGGCTCCCCTCCAGGATGCCCGCTGTCCCCATCAGCCTCACCTGCAGGTAGACGCATCCTTCACCAGACACCTCCACGCTGTACTGCCCTGGCAGCTGGGGAAGGGGCACGCGCTGGAGCAGCAGCCGGTTGCTGGGATCCACTTGGAAGTCTTGCTGGAAGTCCCCTCCAGAGTGCAGGGCCACTTTGGAAGCTGCCCCGCTCTTGGCATAGGTGGCAGCTCCGTACAGGGACAAGGCTTGGAGAGCCACCACTGTGTCCTGAAAGAGACGAGTCCCAGTGTCCCAGCAGGGCATGCAATGAGCCTCTCCTCCTGTAGCCTGTCCTCCTACAGCCTGCCCTCTCTGCCAGCTGGCACCCTCCCCTCCATCCTCACTTTCTCCAAAAGTGTTAAGAAGAAAAGACAGAGGGCAAGAGCAGCTTCAGCATATTTCCCTTCCCAGGGGCACTACCTGACATATTTGTCTGCAGCCTCTCAGGAACTTGGCAGCCATGGGAGGTACTGCATGGATCCATTGCAGGGCTACAGTTCCCACCTTCCTGACAAAACTCCCTGTGCTCCCACCTGGCTCTCTGACATGTGCCATCTTCTGGCACACCTCGATGTGTGAGGTGGCCGGAGGGAAGCAGCTCACCTGGGTAGAGGAGAAGCCTCCATTGGGATTCTGCTGGCTGCTGATCCACTTTGCAATGAGGGATGCAGAAGCCAGCTCCTCCTGGGCAGGGGCTGGCTGCGAGGTGAGCTGGGCCAGCAGCACGTAGGCCGTCATCTCCACTTCCGCAGAGGGAGCTCGGTAGCGATGGAACGGGAGATCAGCCTCGGGCTCCTTGCCAGGCCGCTGCCAGTGAACAGAGCCATCTTCACAGGAGCCAGGGAGAGAGACAGCAAGCAGCTGTTACTGGGAAATACTGCAAGGCACTTCCTGACCTGCTGCCTGACCCAGCTGGGAGGACGGAGCCTCCGGGATGTGTCTGTCATGCAGGGTGAAGTGGGAAGGGTCAGGTGTACACATTTTGCAGGTTTACAATGAGTATGAGACTGCTGCCTGAGCCTCAGGCCTAGACACCGCTTTGTCCTCAACTTCACATTCATGTTGACATTTATGGACTTGGGCACTGCAGGGAACCAGAGACCTCAAGAAGATGCCACTCCTTCCCTCTGTGAGTAGAGATGCCAGGCTCAGGCAGTGACAAATTCTGTGAGGCCAAATGGCCCAAAGAATGTGATCAGGGTTTACCAGTCACCTGCAGGTGGAGAAGGCAATAGGTGTTGGGGACACTCCCCTCACAGTTCCTGTCCCCACAGCTTGGTTAAAAACACTGTCTAGCCTGATTTAAACAGAATAATTCTGAAGGATTACAGATTTCCCCTGATGGCTCAGATCTTGTGCTGCAGCCTCCAAAATGCCCTGGATGCTCATTTTCTCTCTCAGCACACCTATCTTTCCTCTGACTGACATGCCCTGTCCTCTGCAAGGTCCCCCTTTGTTCTTTGTTGAGCCCATGGGAGGGAGGGAGGGAGGGAGGGAGGGAGGGAGGGAGGGAGGGAGGGAGGGAGGGAGGGAGGGAGGGAGGGAGGGAGGGAGGGAGGGAGGGAGGGAGGGAGGGAGGGAGGAAGGAAGGAAGGAAGGAAGGAAGGAAGGAAGGAAGGAAGGAAGGAAGGAAGGAAGGAAGGAAGGAAGGAAGGAAGGAAGGAAGGAAGGAAGGAAGGAAGGAAGGAAGGAAGGAAGGAAGGAAGGAAGGAAGGAAGGAAGGAAGGAAGGAAGGAAGGAAGGAAGGAAGGAAGGAAGGAAGGAAGGAAGGAAGGAAGGAAGGAAGGAAGGAAGGAAGGAAGGAAGGAAGGAAGGAAGGAAGGAAGGAAGGAAGGAAGGAAGGAAGGAAGGAAGGAAGGAAGGAAGGAAGGAAGGAAGGAAGGAAGGAAGGAAGGAAGGAAGGAAGGAAGGAAGGAAGGAAGGAAGGAAGGAAGGAAGGAAGGAAGGAAGGAAGGAAGGAAGGAAGGAAGGAAGGAAGGAAGGAAGGAAGGAAGGAAGGAAGGAAGGAAGGAAGGAAGGAAGGAAGGAAGGAAGGAAGGAAGGAAGGAAGGAAGGAAGGAAGGAAGGAAGGAAGGAAGGAAGGAAGGAAGGAAGGAAGGAAGGAAGGAAGGAAGGAAGGAAGGAAGGAAGGAAGGAAGGAAGGAAGGAAGGAAGGAAGGAAGGAAGGAAGGAAGGAAGGAAGGAAGGAAGGAAGGAAGGAAGGAAGGAAGGAAGGAAGGAAGGAAGGAAGGAAGGAAGGAAGGAAGGAAGGAAGGAAGGAAGGAATGTCCCTGGGCATTGCTAAGCCTTTGCTAAGCAGTGCCTGGCGTGGCGAGAGGAGGGGGCTGAGTAGAGATGGGAGCAGAGCCCCCCAAGGGCTCAGCATCAAGGGAATGGTGCCTGGTGCTTCCTGGTGAGCTCCTTTGGAGCAGAGAAGAAGGACTGGGCCCTGAGAGGAACCTCTCAGAAAAGTAATCCCTTTGCACAAGTCTTTCCTCTCCCTACACCTTTCCCTACCCACAGAGGCCAGTGCCTGCAGCCACTGCCCCACCAGCAAAAGCCAATCTGCCAAGGGAAGGTGTAAGGCTGGTGAAAGCCACGTCCCACCAGGAACACTCACCCTTTCTCACAGCTTCCTTTTCAAGTGAGTCAAGCAATGCCTTCCGCTGGTCCCTGTTCCCTGCCAGGGCAAAGGCGTATGCCAGCAGTGCCTTGGTGTACACATGGTTTTCCTTCTGATTTGCTGCTGTTTCCAGGCAGAACAGAGCATTCCGCACCACTGAGTGCTGGGGAAAGGAATCCAGTGATTAGGAGGGTGGGAGAAATGAGGCTTTTGCCTTACTGAAAGCACACCATCCTACTGAACTTTCAGGAGGGGACTGACGGAAGGAGGTCTAGAAACAAGTAGTGTACAATATTTCCATATATAGCAAATATGACAGTTATTATACCACAGGGTTCAACAACCAAGTAATTTTTCCAATCTGGGCAAATTCTGGTCAATACTATGTTGACTGACACAGCACAAGTGGCCCAAGTTAGGATGCAGACACATACAGTCACGGGCAGGGGAATCTCCAGCAACGCGATAGTGATATAGGCTGTCAGTGTGGCCTCGTTGTCCACTCCACCCTGCAGGGAAACACAAAGGTAGATGCTGACCCCACCCACCTTCATATCCTCAGTCTTTTCTCCCACTCCAGTAGGAGCAGTGCACTATTCTGCATTGCAGTCCTTTAGCTTGCCTCCTTCCTTTTGCAGCTGACCTGAAGGTATCTCAAATAAGTACAGAACGGTATGTGGCTCCCTCCCCAACATTTGCCATTGGCATGGGTATATCCCATCTCCCTATGTGCTCAAGAAGCTCAACTGGCCCCATCTGACTTATGGCCAAGTTCTAGCCTCACAAAGAACCAACCAGGCAGACTTGTTACCTTCATGGCGTTGTTCAGGAGTGTCCCAGAACTCTGGAAACAGCCATTCTCCTTCTGTTTGTAGGACAGCCAGATCAAAGCATCCTGGATGTGCTTCTCCTCTATGAAGATGTGATGCCGGGCCTGGGCAAAGGACTTGAGGACAAAGGCTGTGAGCCTGAAAGTGAGAAAAAGAAAGGGCCTGAGCAGGCCTGTTGCCCATTGCAATTGAGAGGGCCCATGTACACTTCATCTATCTGGAAACACGCAAGGGGACCTGGGAAACTGTGGGCCAATTAGTCAGACCATATGTATATTATATCCTCACCTCAAAAAATTCTGTCCAAAAATTGCTTTCCACTTTGATTTTTGTCTCTCATTTTTGGCTCAAAAAACCCTGTGATCTCTTTGTATTGAGGCTACAGTTTGAAGGACAATGATTGTTGATCTGTCTTTGAAAAAAGCTCTTTGAAAAATATCTGTAATTGCATGCCAATTAGTTAAATATGCATAAGAGAAGTACTCAAAATTACAAGGAAGAATAATTATATTCCTGCAAGCTCATGGTCTGCTGGTAGAACTCTTAAACTGTGAATCCATGCTTCATGGGTTTCCCAGAACTACCCTAGAATTTTAAAGTAAAGCAGAACATGTTAAAAGAGTTTTTGTTAAGAGTTGTTGCAAGCAGTTATGGAAAAGAAGCAGGCATGTGGTAAGAAGCCAACATGCTGTCAAAAGCCAATTACCATTTCAGAAACTAAAAGCAAACTGAGGGTGATGAGTTCTTCCGTTATTATCCTTACTTGAAATTGAAAGCACATGAAAATGATATACAGGAGCAAGTCAAAACTTTTCAATAAGTCAAAATGGCAACACACATGCTCCTCCAGCCTGTCTTTGCTTAGTAGCATACAAACACTTAGGAAAAAAAAACATTCAGCACTGTTCTTGGACTATCAACCTTTCCACTTGTGTTTCCTCATATGTTTCCATACAGAACCATCTTTTCCAGCAGACTTCTCAGCAGATGCTAGTCTAGAAGAGCTGCCACTGCAACTTTTCAACCTTCTTCAGTCAGGATGTTAAATCCCGGCTCCCTTCTTCCCCAGTTTATCTATATTTTCTTTTTGTTTGTAGTGGTCCTCGGAGCCACTGGGTGGAAGCACTTCAGCCATAAGCTGGCTGACGTAGCCTATTTATTAAGAAGGAGGCAGCCTAGGGATCACACCAGCTCTGGAAAGCCTGCTGGTCTACAACAGAATTTCCTATTTACTGTCAGGCAGTATTTATTATAAATGTGTGGGTGAGAAAGAGGAGCTTATTGGAGGTGCATGGGTGGCATTGAAATCTCACCAGGTATTCCCTGGTTGGCCATAACGTTGTCCAAAGGTACTGTAAGAACCATCCTGGTGCTTGTAGTTCAGCTGCCTCTGATAACCTGCAATGGAAAGATAAGGCAAGATTCAGATGCAAGAAAGAGTCTGCTGAGGGATGGGAAAATAGAAAAATAGCTCCATCAGCAAAAGCAAATGAGAGAGGCATAGGTCAGTCCTTTCCTAATCAATATGCAGTGCTGCTACATCCCCACCTCCATGAATGAGGAAAAGCAACACCTGCCTTTCTTCAGAAGGATGACAGGACCTATAAATGACAATGAGTGAGTCACGGTAGCAGTGACAACTCTGCACTGCATTGCCACCCCATGAGAAAAGTACTTGCAATGATCAGGTACAGTAATGCTTAAGCAACACAAAATAATAAAGAAAAAAGCAGCAAAAGGCCCCTTCAGGCATACAGCAGAGACCATCTGTGTATGAGAGAAGACCTCTTTCAACATCTGGCCATCATTTGGCAAATCTACTCCAGGAAGGATCCAGAAAAAAGCCAAAGCAGAAGCAAAATCCATGCTCCAGCTCACCGCTCACTAAGTATCCAGTGGCCTTGGATTTGATCTCCTCACTCAGCTGCCCTGTCTTGTTCAGATAGTCCAGGACGTAGATGTTGGGGGCAAACAGGACCATGTTCTGCTCCCCACAGCCAAAGGGCATCTGGAGGAGCTGGTGCAGGTTCTGCATGGCAGTGCCCATGATGTCACCTGAGGAGCAGGAGATACCATAGGGATGTTGACAATATTTAGGGCTGGCTATCAGAATCAGGGGAAGCTACTGAATGACAATGCAGGAGATATCAGAGAAGAACAAAAGATATTGTGGATTGATAAAGATCCTGGAACAAAACACAGAACATCAGAGAAAAAAAAAAGGGAAATGAGAAAAAGGTTAGGGAGGAGAGAAAGGTGAGAAGGCTGGGAAAAAAGGCTTGCAGAAAAGGAAAAGGAATAGCACAAACAGAAGGGAAAGTTCTCAGGACAGAAGAGATTAAAGACAAGAATGAGCTGTGCTAGAAACCAAGAGAAAAAGCTGTGAGGTAGGAGGTCAACACAAGGAGTCAGAAACAGCACATGGTTCTACTGTGAGGCTGTTAACTCACCCAGCACTGAGAAATATGCTCTGCCTGAGTCTTTTACCACATTTTCAGGTAGCAATAGGGAAAACTCCTCTTTCACAGGCACTCCTGAGAAAGAAACAAGACCCAAACAGCTTCAGTGCAGTTCCAAGAAATGGCTAATGGAAGGGGAGGGGGTCTCAGTGCAACAACAGGAACTCTTCCTATTAGAAATGCCTTGATTTCAGTTACTTCATATTTCCCTGGCTGTAACAGTCTCTGCATGAAACCACTCCCAGCCACTTCAAGGCACTGCAGATCATGTGTCTACAACTTCCTCCTGAGTGTGCAAGAAAACAAGAGGACATGTAACTCCTGTGCCAGAACTAAAGAGAGTAGGGATGCAAAAATCCATCCTAAATCTGTCCTGGCTCATACCATACTTAGGCAGGAGGGTCAATTCTTTAGGACTTTCTTCTGTCTTATGTCTCAAACTCCCTACCAATGGGGCATGTTTTGAATACCCAAAAATGTCAGACTACATGGAATATGACAGAGGCAGGCCTCCAACATCCCACCCATCAAACCACACAGGAACAAATTGAGAGTGTGCAAAGAGTGGGCTTTACCTTTTACACAGAGCACAGAATTCTGGGTTGTTTCCTTCTCAACTCCTTCAGGCTTGGATGGGATGAAGGAAAACAAGAAAAGTGAGAAATTAGTGAGGCAGGAAATACAGACAGGAATCCTCACAAGGACAGAGGGATATGTAAAAAGAAAAGTGAGGGTACTGAAGAAGGAGAGGCAGTCACAAACATTCCCTGAAATACAGAGCACTGAAATAATTTAAGAAAATAAAAGAAATGTGGTCCTAAATGACTGGTGTTGGTTGTATGTGGAGGAAGGACAGGAAAAAGAGAACACTGGAGGACCATCAAATGGATGACCTGCAACTATTGCACTCAGTGAGAGACACTTAAACGTCCTTGTGACAAAGGGACTGCAGTATTACAGAGGGCTGTGCTGAAGAGAAGTCTGTAGTCCTATTTATTGTAATGCTCCAGATGCTTTAGGGGAAAAAAATTGTGCATGCAAACAATAGAAATGGAGGATGTAGTACACTGCAGTATCTGTTGACACTACTGATAGCACATGGTGGGCAAACATTAGGGGGTTTTATGATACGGAGGAAAGCTCAGAACATAGAACCCCACTGCCAGATTACTACCCTCAGTAAATAATAAACTAATGATTTCCTGTAAAGGCTATCCAATACTGCCACATAGTATTTCCTTCTGTTCCACATCACATCAGCAACTCTTCCTGCCACAGGAAATGGGTAAGCTGTAAAATTTCAACATGTTTTCATGTGTAGTTTTAAGGTGATTTCTTTACAGTCATCAAATTCCCATAGGTGCTTGTGAATCCCTCACCTTTGTCCTGGTGCCAGTCTTTGTTACCAAACCGTAATTGCAAAACACTCAGCTTAAGAGGCAGTTTGTTTGGCCACTCTGAGGCAGAGGGGCAGCATGTGCTGACTGGCACATTTATTGGGGGTGTGTCAAAAGAAGGAGAGAGGCTGTAAAGACACTGTATTGAAACAGCAGGTGATGGGAGACCTGCTTAGATGGCAGCTAAAGGGAAGATGGATTGCAGTTACAGTAGAAGTTATAGGAAAAGTCACCAGGAGACAAAAGGCACATTATTAAGCTGAAGTCTTTATGCAGCCCTGCCAAAGTACAAAGATGATGCAAAACAATTATATTGCCATGCTGCGTAACGATGCCATAAAATCATGGACCAGACCAGGTTAGAAGGGATCTCAAAAGATCATCTGTTCCAACCTTTGACAAGAAAGGGAGCTAGATGAGATTATCTAGCATCCCATGCAGTTGTATCACTGCGTGAGGTAAAGGCTCAGTCCTCCCTTCCGGCAGCCCACATACCTCCACCAGCAGCTGCCTGATGACCGTGTCCTTCCTCCCTTTCTCAGGGGTCTCCACAATGTCATTCCCACAGGGCTGCTGGTTCTGTAGGGCCTCAGTGGTCACTGAGAACTCCACTTGCCCTGGAGGAAACAGGGGTCAGTCAGCCCTGCCAGGCACAGCCATGCAATGGGATTCACTGCTACATTCAGGAGTTTCACCTTGCAGGCTCATGGATGGAGATTTCTGTCACAGCTGGGCCCTGCTTCTTTCCCACAAAACCCAAGCTCTCTACACGAGCTGTGCTGTCATTGAAAGGTGACTCTATTTTAGAGACTCTTTCACAGAACCTAGGACACCACAGAGCTGAGTGTGACCAGCCCCACTGCTGTTCAGCACATGCTCCCCTGCATGCATGCCAAAGCTGATCCCACACCAACAGTGAAAACAAAGTGTGAAGATCCCACGTCCTGCCTAATCTCTGGGAGGAATGGAGCTAGCAGAACATCTCTGCTGGCCAGCAATGTCTCTGGCCTCAGGAGATGCTGTCCAAGGGCTATAAGGCTTGATGGTCCTGGATGTGATGCCAGACACACAGTTGGACCCTATGAATCCCCCAGTCTTTGCCTCCCAAATATCAGTCTTTGCGTCCCAGATCAGTCTCACGCAACTGAAATGCTTCCCAGAAAAATGTGTTGCTCTGATATCCAATACTGAACAGGGAGAACAGCACAAAGAAATCCTTCCTGCAGTTTTCAGGAAACACTGAGACCTTTACCTAGAGATTTGGGAGTCACCAGCCAAGCCATGGTTTTCCTCCCATTCTCACAGAGACAATGAGATTCTTCCTCCTTTTCCACCAGAGTAGCCAGGAAATGAGTAGACTGAGCCAGAGTCACACTGACCTGCCAGTTGTAGAGAGAGGTGCAATTAAGGGTGATCATGAGAAACAGGGAGCTAGGAAGCCATAGAAACAGCTATTTCTTCAGTAGCAAGGAACTGGAGTTGTGGGTTCTGCATTTGGAGTGTATAGAAGAAAGAATATAAAAAGCTGTGGCAAAGGGTCTAAGGGCTACTGAGAGATAAGGTAAGAAGGCTAGGTGAAGGCAAGGAGGCCACAAGAAGGTACCCAGCTACAGAGAGTAATTTAAACCTCCCTTACCCTGATGCAGGCAGGCAGGTAGTTGAAAACGGTGGCTTTCAGCGTGAAGGACTCCCCACGCACCACAGAGTAGGGCATGGTGAGCTCCACAAAGAAGGGCTGGAAGGCTCTGAGGGACACTGTTGGGGACAGGCCAAAGCCTGTGTCTGCTGAAGTGCAGAATGCATTGGCTTTCCACTCAGTGATGGTGTCAGGGATGGTCACTTCTAGACCAGCTTTTCCCTCAGAGCTGGTAAAGCACAGACAGCAAGGACAGAGGGATCAATGTTACAGCATTTTGGTGACTACCTGCACCCCTTTTGGCATACTGAACAGTATTTGCTGTGTGAATGATGGGGCACAGTACATTTGCTACTGTAGGACCACTCTACATCTTCCTGTCCACTCTTTGGACAGACCTAACAATGGCTGAAAGTAATTTCATCTCAAAGGATTGCCAAATAGTCTCTGCAAACAATGAAGGACAAACACTTTGGGATTCCTGTTTTCATATTATAAGCCCAGTTTTATTAAAAAGGAATGAGGTAGCCCAAGGTACTCACCTTATAGGTACTAAACTCCAAATCCAGGTTTCTGGGAAATACTTTCGGACTGTCTCTGTCACCTCTTCAGGAGTGCTTAATTGGTTAGAAGTTCTCTCTGATGGAATGCCTGAATGTGGAGAGATGAAAAAGAAATCAACTATTGATAATTCCAAACAAGCAAGACCCATATCAGCATCATGCTTCAATCTGAGAAAGTGTCAATCAGAAGCAGATGCTTGTGGTTGTAGTGAGCTGTGGTACCAACAGCAGTGGAGTTTCAGGGCCAGGGCTTATTGGCAAGAAGAGCTAACCTTCCATAATTTTCTGCTGGTCTCCATCAGACCTCAAAGTTTGGAAGCCAGCACTTTACAGCTTAAAAAAGAAAAAAAGGATTTAGAGCAAAAACCTATTTAGGACCTTCCATACAAGCAGCCTTTTCTCTTTCAGGCACAGCCTTCATGTGATGTTCTTCTCCATCCTAATCAGTCCAGCCAGCAATGGAACATCCCTCTGTTGAAGTGGTTTTTGTAGGGTCATTGTGACTCAGAGTACCAACTTCCTGTCAAAGCTATGGCCTCCTCAAGAACTAGGCTGAAAATGCTCAAAATAAAAACAAGCAGCTGGAATACGGGAAGGGTAAAAAGAGCTATTTTGATGAAAACCAAGTTTTCACATACAAAATTTATTCCAAATGAAATATTATGTCTTTGAGATGAAATTTGTTTAAACATTTTGTTTTACTTTACTTTTCAATAACTGGAAACCAAAGATGGGGTGGGTGGGACTTGGTTTGCTTGGCTTTCACAAACAGAAAGAGAAATGCATCCAAGCAGAAAAAGAAGAAAAGTTCTTAAAGAAATTCTAATTTTTGGCATATTTACTTTGGCTAATTGAATTTCTGCATTTGGATAACAATTGAGTAGCCAACAAATATTCATACTAAGTGTGCAACAGGCATCTCCAGAGCCTGAGAAGGTCTCAGGGACAGGTGTAAGATGCTATCAGAGCTATATCACATTGCTCCTGGCAAAAGTGGCAGGCTGCTTGCTTGTGTTTTTCTATTGTAGTATTTCAGTCTTCTTAGTGATGGTTATTTCAGTTTAAAATAATTGAAAGGCATCTATCCTCCATCTTAGCAACTTCTGTCAGAAGCTGAAATTGTTTTCAAACTGGACATATACAAAAGCACAGGTTCTAGTGCCAAAGGAAAACTCTTTGAATCAGCTATCCAGATAGAATAACTTAAAAATTCTAAGATATTTTCCTTAATATGAGACTGAAGGATGATAGGGCCAATTCTGTTGCCCTAACTATTACAGTGTAAGAATTAAGATAGCTCTTAAAAATAGGATAATAGGATGGATCCATTTCAGACTGGACTTCTATCATACATGTCTTACCATGCTAAGCTCCCAAAGTCTACCAACTCATCTCTGTGAAAAATTTGCCACCCACTTCATGGTTTTGACCATATATAAGAATGGCTGAGTCAATGAGAACAGCCTGAAAATGGTATTGGAGACTCTGTAAGCGATAATCTAGGAATAGAACTCTACTGTAAAAGCCTAATGAACAGAGACTTTATCAGCAGGATAATATCCTCTGCTCTGCCAGGCTTTGCACACTGTCTGGTTCTGCTGATTTCTTATGTAGAGTTACCAAAGTTTGTCTGTAGACCTGCACAATACATTCAGAAGCTGAAATCTGTGAACCCATCAGCTCAGAACTGCTTCCAAGGTTTCAATTCACAGCCCCAGCTCCTGTTTAAGTATTAAAACACAAACAGGATCTCTGTTGAGAACAGAAGCAATAACAACACCGAGTTCCCTTACCGCTTGTCCTCATTGCATACATGGGTTCTGCAACCCTGGCTGCAGGTACTCCTAGGCCAGCTGATTCATGGGCAGAGTACATGTGATTACTCGGGCTGCAAATCCAAGGTTTCTTCACGTTGGTATTTGTGAAAACCTTTAAACCCATCTCCTACGGGAGAAAAACCAAACATGTTTTTTTATTACTGAATCCTGTTGAGATTTACACAGCAGACTTGACATTGGCATTTTACCACCTCAAAATGGAGAAGCTGTTACTGTGTATGGATTGGGCCTTGAGATGATCCCCTGGTCCTTGGGTCTGAGTGCCTGGGTGGCTCAGAGAGACCAAAGGATTTATCTCCTCTTTTTCTAGGACACTGGTTCCAGCCCAATTTCAGCCTAGGTGATAGGATTAGCCAGGAAGTAGATATAAAGTTTTCTCTCTGGAATGAAATATCTGTGGCTACAATGCAGCTCAAGGACATACTGATTTATCTGAGGTAACTATAATGGCATGGGATCATTTACCTCCAATTAGAATCTCACTTCAAGTCAACCTCAAACCTTTTCTTGCAAGAAAACTTTGACTCTAATCCCTTTTCCACCAAGTGTGAAGCATATCTGGCAAGACAAGTAAAGCTTATGATCCTCACTGAATATGCCTCTGGATAAAAAGAAGTGCCAGGTCATTCAGATGCAGAAACCCTTCCCTTGCTAAGTTTCATGGTGCCACAGAAGACTTAAGCATTCTCAAACATTCTCCTACTCCACTCCCTAACCAGGCCAGGGGGGCTATACCTTTAGGATGCTGTAAGTGTCCTCTTCATTTGCCCCCATTACTGGAACATAGGTGATCCCATCCTGAACTATTGGCTCCACAGTCACGCAATTCCATGGGGACTCCTCCAAGGGTACTCTTGAATCATAGACATAGCCATGGAATTCCTTCACTGGAAGTAAGTCATACACCTTGGCAGAAAGAGAGAGAGTATTTGGCATTTTAGTGTCCATTGTTATGAAACACAACTGAGGGAGTTGGATGCAAGCACCACAACAGTCACATCACCAGCTCATACATCCACATTGACATGGTCCTCCCTGTGCTGACAGCAGTAAGAATTTGGGAATCAAAAAAAGGATCAAAATTTGGAGATACTGCCTCTTTTTTATGCTCTGCATGTTACTCTGGTTATTATGGCTCAAATATGTAAAAAATTACATTGGCCAAACCATCTGCAATACCTTGTCCCTACTCAGGGATTGTCATTTTCTGCTTGGCAAAAGGCAAATAAACTCTTTGACAATTCCAGATGCTACCCCAAGAAAATTAATCCATGCATGAGGAGAATAACTGAAAAATTATCATCAAACACACAACAGCATTTGGCTCTGGCCAAGACAAGCAGGCCCCTTAAAAAGGCTTTCTAACTGCCATTCCTAAAATCACACAAAACCCCTAAGAAACAACTGCTGCCCAGTTCTCATCTTTTTGCCCACTGGAGGAAGATGAGAAGCAGCACAGGGGAGCCTCCCTGTTTCAGCTCTGACAAGAGGGACTGTTCCCTACTTCCATTCCAGCACTGGCTGCTCTTGCTCTGAGCAGGCTCCGACTTGTTCCACAGACCAAGAACTTACGGAGGTGGGTGACAGGTCAGCTTCTGGCTTCATCAGGAGCACACTCTTGTCCACAGCACGCACAGCACAGAGGGAGTTTGGCGAGGCTTGGAACTGCAAGTGAGCATCTGAGGAAGGCAGGCCTTCCGAAGGGGAGAAGCTTAAGTCCACCTGTAAGGACAGGAAAGGCTACGTCACAGATGCCCTACCCTCACAGGACTTTTCCTTCCAGCTGAGCACATCCAGTTCTAACTTTACAAGGTCCCCATACCCATGCTCACTTCCCTCTACACTTCCTCTGGGCTACTGCTCCCTTCCAGCAGTGCCAGGGGAATCAGCACCAAGAGATCTTGGCAACTTCAAGCATCATAATCACTCATAAAATTTTTAAGGTGGTTGTGGGTTTTCACTCACATTGTGAGTGCGATGAGGCAATCCCACATAGGGGCTAGATGTGATCAGGCAGTGGAGCATGTCCTTGAACTAGGACCAGTCACTTTACTGCACCCAGAAACTGTATGTGGAGAGAAAATCAGCTTGCAAAGACCTTGCTGTTGCTCTCTTTTTCTTAGCATGGACCATCTGCAGGATCAGCAGTTTGACCAGTTGCTAAAGGGGGTTTTATCAGTGTAGCCCCTGCTAGCGCTTTTTTTCCAGCAGTTGACCTCCTCCTGGTTAGCAAAAACCAGTAAGTAGTGAAGCTACCTACAGCAATTGATATGTTGCCTGTCCAGTGTTAGCGTACCTAAAGAAATTAGCTTAACCAGGCTGAATCTAAATAAGTGAGCTTGAACACACTGCAGTCTTGTGGCTGCCCCCTCAGGAAGTGGACACTAACCTTATTGTTGAAACATAATTCTGTGTAGAACTTGGCTGAATCAGCAATCACCTCCTTGCTGGAGACTGTGGTGTAGACCAGCACTTGGGCCACTGGAGCAATATCATCTTGTACAGACAGCTGTAGTGAGAAGACACCATTGTCTAGCAAACAAAACAATGGCAAAAAGTTAAGGTGCAAAAAACTTTCTCTTAGAGCAGTCAAAATTCTAGGTTTGACTTTATGCTGAACTCTATCATAACCATTATGAAATTCCAGGCATCCAAGTAGGATGAATTGGTGCTCACATGATGCATGATGTGTAAGTCTCCCAGTCTGACTAAAAAGGCCTGTTTTCCAGTGCATAAGTATGCTGAATTTTGCTTCAGCTTCTCAAAACAGACTATCAGATGTATCTCTGAGGAGCACTGGAGCCCCAGAAAATGCAGTGTCAGGAGAAAGATAGTGGCACAGGGATTAGAGCAAATCTCTGAAAAGCCTAAAGGCAGAGAAAATAAAGGTCAAACTTTTCCCAGATCTTAGAGGACATGCACATGTCAATCCCTGCATTTACATGGAAGCAGAGTGTATGCCACAGTTGCCTAGCCCCCCATAAGAGTGAAAATTTAGTGGGGGAGAGGAACTCACCACTTTCCTGGTCCAAATCCAGAATGTGAGTGCCTCCTTGCTTAATGTTTCCCTTGGCCATCACCTGAATGGAAGGAAAAACTTTGTTGTGATTGTGGTTTGCATTAGCCAAACCTGAAAGTGAGGGAGGAGAGCAAGGAGAGCTCTGTGTCTGCTGCACACCCCCAGCTCTCTGCCTCCCTGTAGCAGAATCCCTGTGCTCACCTAGAGGGTACAGGGACATCCTTACTTTTTACTCCCAACTCAGACCCTCCTTTTTGCTTCTAAAGAACATGTGAAGGATGACAAGAAAGTGTTTAAAGACCGCTGCCACAAACCACAGCTTTTATTTCTAATCCCCCTATAACTGCCAGTGACAACCTCACTGTATGGCAGGTGCAAACTTACCAGGTAGTAAAAGGTGATTTTCTTCTGCTCTCCTACAGCTGCTGGAGTAAGGATATAATGCACCCAGATGTCTGTGGTGGAGCCACAGCTTAGTGGCTTGGACTTGGGCTCAATTTTGAGGAAGCTATTACTGGGAGAGTAAAAGCGCTTTAGTTGCAGATAACGTTCTCCATAAGATGGAACAACCCAGTTACGATCATAGCAGAAGATGTTGTTTTTATGAACTGCCTGGAAAAGGAGAAAATACATACATAGATCCTCAAACAGAGGTGGCCAAACTGGAGACAAAAATTCACAGCGTAATATTAAAGCTTTAGTATTTTTTTGGTACTGAAGTAATACAAAAGTCTACAAAAAAAAAAAAAACAAACCCCAACACATGAGTTTGGAAAGTGCAAGACAGGATGGTGATATCTTTAGCAAATCATTGGGAATGATCTCACTCCCACAGAAGCTGGAGTTGGTGTCAAACAAGCTGAATCATATCAGATTTTTGTTTACTATCAGTGTCACTTTAAGGGCTTTTTACACTAACGCCTTGCCCTCTCTAATATTCTAGTTAGTCTAAAGGGAAAAAATGACAATTTTCATTTCTTTCCTTATCATTGGCACTGAAGAAGGGATAGTGCTGGTCAGTTCAGATATTTCCAGTGCCAAGATCAAGCTACAGATGTTATAAAAAAGAAGGACAATCTCCAACTAATAATTTAAAATTTAAACTGAATAGAAGTTTAGGAGGAGAGAGTTCAGGTCCTCTTAAAAATGAGAGCAAGGGGAAGATCTTTCACATTTAGAAGGGCGCTTCAGAATTTGATATGTCTCATATGCCCTTTTTTCTTCATCTTTCTCATTACTTGGGAATCCTTGCCTTTTCTTTATCCTACAAAAATCTGAAAACTTCAACTATCTGGTAGTAACTTCTGGAAAATTCTTAATGGTTTTAGTGTGTGACAAGGGACTTGTAGGGAGTAGAGCAAATATAATTCTAGACACAATTATTCTCCCCTACTCCAGGATGTGATATTACAAAATATGCATATTACACAACAAATTGCATTTCCCACTAACAAGAAGATGCTCAGCAGCACCTATTTGTCCCAGAAAAACAAATTCCACAACAAACCAAAACAAAGCAAAACCAAACGAACAAACACAAACCACCCCCCAAAACAAACAAACAAACAAACAAACAAACAAAACCAACAGGAGCTGTACTTAGGAACTTGAAATGCTAAATTAAACTCTGAAACTCTCAGATGCACAGACGGGAGACAGACCCACCCTTAACTAGATAGGGCTGGTGATCTCTTGGAGCAGAATGGACTATTGTGATCTCCTGATGTTCCTTCTAACCCTGTATTGCAATTGCTAAGCAGAAATCAAATATTTACAAGATAAGTGCAATCGTGACCTGGAACCTCAGTCTGCTGTATGACTATTTCCACCAAACTGGTGTCAAGTTCACACAAACAACAAGGAACAATAATCTAAGTACTTTTGCATACATAGTATAAATTTTAGAGCTTCCCCTCCAGCCCTGTGGGGAGCTTCATTATCTTCTCTGCCCAAAGGACTTACCCTAATTCCAACATTTTCCAAGGCCAATGAGGAAGTGTTTAGGGCAAACTCTGCAACGCCCTCTTCATTTGTTGTATAGTTTTGCTCCTGTCCTCCTTGAAGAAAAATTCTCACAGTTTCATTGGCAATTGGAGCATTAGACCCATCCACTAGTTTCACCTGGAGGAGCAAAACCAGCTCAGTTTAGCAGGAGAGGGATGGCTGTCACCTGAACAGGACTGGTAGAACACCAAGGTAAAGGCGTTGAGCCCATGTCAGACAAGGAAGCCTCAACAGCACTTTATGTGTATCTCTTTCAGAGACAGCTGCAAACTTTCTGAATACTTTTTCTCTGCCTCTTTCTTATCTCTGCCTCTGGGTCAGAGGAGTGGATGTGGAGAATGACATGCACTTACATCCCTGTGGCCTCCAATTAAACAGGTGACTATTGGAGGAGAATTTTAGTGGACTGGAGAGGCAGAGGCACAAGGACAGAATGAAGACTGTGCTCTCAGTGCCTGTTCCCCAGTTTGAGAGCCTTCAGAGGAAAGGAGACCCACAGGGACTAGCAGCACTTGCAGTCCAGCATCCTGGGGCATACATCTGACCAGAAGGTTCAGTAGCATCATTGCTTGGCACTCATGGCATTCCATTCTCATGGTTTCCCTACCTGCCCAAAGAAGGGGATTCCTCGCTTGTAGTAAGTATCTGAATGCTCAAATATGACCCTGCTAATGGTGGCTGTGATCTCAGAGAAGCTTGTTCCAGTCAACTCCACTCCTGCAGAAAGAAACAAAAACTAATTTGCCTCTGCCTAACCAGAATTCCTTTTATTCTAGGCCAACCCTCCTTTGCTGGACAAACTCTTTGCTTGATAGTCCTGGACTAGAGGCAGGAAAACTCTAAGGTTCCAGACGAGAGAGAGTCTGCTTTTATGCCTCATTCCTACTGGGCAGGCCCCTCTGCTGGCCCAGCACATGGGTCTTTCATCCAGATGATCCATACCTGTATCCTCCTCTTTAATCTTAGCCTCTACACGGAGCTTATTCTCATATCCACGTCTCTTGAGCTGGAATAATTTGGTCTTTACCACTTCAGAAATGCAGCCATAGATGTCTGTCTGTGGAGGAAAACAAACAAGAGCATTATATTCTCATTTATACAACGCTTATCCAACTTAATGAATCCATCACTGTGTGTTGCTCTGAACTGAAAGAGAAGCTCACAACCTCACAGATAATCTACTTCTGTTGTTGTTATCAAAACTGAAAAAAGACATAAATAACTTGGCAAAAGCATATTGAGATATTCCAGCAAGATTAGAGAAAAAAGGGCTTGCAAACTAGACAATTTTTGTGTATGTTTGTGAAGCTTGAAGCTGCCAACACTTAGTACGAGTGCATAGGGAATTAGTCAATGTGTGCCACATAAGAAATGTTTGTCAGGCATCAGGCTCTTTGGAAAATAAAGCTGCTTACTTAAAATGTGCAAGCCATATGAGTGATACATAAACCAAAGCCTCTGTATTTGTAGGAAGAGGATGACAGCTGGAAAAGTATTTCCAAAGCTTGCCACCTCTCTTCAGCAAATTCATGTACAAGGCAAGCCTCCACAGAAGAGATGCCTAGAATAGAGGTTAGCACCACAGTATTTATATTTTCTGTTGACATTTGTAACAACAGTAGTGGAAGAGATAGCTGTAGACTCATGTGGCTCATGCTGTAACAGAGCCCAGGGAACACAAGAACATCTTCTATATACTTTCTTCTTCTGGTATATTTCCACAATTTTTATTAGTCCAACTTCTCTCAATTAACTTGATATCATTGCACCTGTCAGTTTCACTCTTGCCAGTTAAAAGGTGAAAAAAGTGGCGATTTTCTGTCTGTCTTTACCACTGCTGCTAAACCCATATTTCTTTCCTTCTTGCTCAAAATGCATCAGCCTCTCTCCTGGTTTCTGCTCCTTTCCTTCCTCTAACACCAGCTTCTGGCCCCACACACTGTCTCCAATGTAAGCCAACTACAACTCTGTTCTCATTGCTCATGGCTTTTCTGTCTTTGCTCTTATAGTCTCTACACTCCATCTGATTTTTCTGTTATTTCATCTCTTAATTCTCCATCAGATTCCAGCCTTTACACACATTGCTCAGACCTTCCCCCTTATTTTTACCTTTCACATTTCATCTTGCACCCAATCTTCTCTCATCCTTCAGCCTTCCTTAAAATACATGGATTTTCACATAATCACAGAATGGTTTTGGTTGGAATGGGGCTTAAAGGCAATCTAAGCACCAATTGCCCTGCCATAGGAAGGGCCATCTCCCAATAGACCAGGTTGCTCAAAACCCCATCCCACCTGGCTTTGAACACTTCCAGGGATGGGGCATCCACAGCTTCCCTGGGCAACCTGTGCCAGTGCCTCACCACACTTTAACACTAAGTTTGTACATACTGAGAGCAAGCCTGTGCCTACAAGGTAAGCTCAATAACACTTTCTCCAATCACTCTTCCCACCAGAGTAATCCTGACTCACCTGTCCAGAGAACTCCTCACAGACTGCTCTAGACTCTTCACCATAACAGGACATGGATCCATGCTCATAGTTCCGGCAGACACGGAAGTTCACAAGGCCGGGAACAGGCTTCCCAAATGTGTATCTACAAGCAGGGAGGATTGAAAGGAAAACAAAGACATTAGGAATGTAACAGGGATGTACAATTACAGGCTTATCCCCATTGACGCCAGCTGTCTTCCCTAGAGCTGCCTCCAGGATACACAGGGCCATCACAGGAAATAAAAAGCAGAAAGGAATCTGGTACCATATGCTAATGCTGATTTTGTTGCAAGTCCCCCTCATCCTGGAGAACATGTTGCAAGCATCTACCCAACCACCCAATTGTTACAGAACTGGTTTATGTATGTATGAGCACTGGGTCTTTACTCTCACTCTTCAGCCCAAGCCATGGCTTTCCCTACAAAGTGTATGGAACACTGCAAGGCAGAATCCAGTGAGGTGGCCCAAAGGAAAGAGGACAGCTGCATCCCTTAGGGTTTCCTCTCCACAATAACAAGCAGAAGATACAGCTAAAACATCATTCCTGGGTAAACTGAACTAAAGACCTCACCTCTAGCACTGTAGCTGGTGTGAAATCCTCAGTGACTCAAAAAATATGCAAGAAACACTCTCACAAAAAAACAGATCAAAGATATGTTTCTATATGTTACACACAAGGTGCATCAAACAATAACTGTTGTCTTTTGTCTAATAGTAGATACAGTCTGCTTGATCCCAGGACCACAAAAGGATTGAGAAATATAATAAAGTCTCATCTCTCAGCCTCCCAACTGAACTTTCATCAGCAACTCAAGAAAACACTGAAACCAAGCAGAACTTGAAAGAATGACACTCACAGTCCACAAACTGTCACCTTCAGCTCCTCATCAAGAATGCTGATCACCTTGGGCATTTTCACTGTCACTTCAAATTTTGGCAGCACTGCAGCAGAACCAAAAGAAAACAGTCTATGTGGTAGGGAATAACATCAGAATGACACATGAAGGTGCTCAGAGGCTGTTCTGACAAATTACCTAAAAACCTTTTATATCTAAAGGGTCAGATTTTAGAGGCTTCTGTCACCTGTACATCCCACTGAAGTCATTGAAAACCTCTCAGCCAAGCATTGTGCCAGGTAAGAAGACAAGATTATTACACCAGCTATTAAAATACAGCAGCTTCATAGGTAACACATGGGTTATCAGTCCCACAGCAGCAGGATACAGTAAAACAGAGAAAAAATCAGTAGAAGTTTTCCACAAATATACAGACTGCAGCCTGGTCTCTGCATTTTCAGAGCATGTAGATCTTATCAATGTTCAGTACAGGAAGACACCCTGGCTTCTCCAGTGATACATCCCAGGGTGACATCCCATCCACACCCAGTTGCAGGAGGGGAACTGAAGACCATCTTGAGAGAACTAGGAAGGGATTCAGGGCACAGGACAGAGCACAGTCTGCAACTGGAAGAGGTCAAAGCACTTCGAGACTCATCTGCCAGGGCACCTCTCTGTCAGACAATGTAAGAAAGGCTGCAGCTGGCTTGCTGGGGTGGGAAGATAGGCCAGTTGTTATCACGTGCTGGTGTGTACCGGGATACCATTTTACTAGCCAAGCAGATGGAAGTGCCATAGAGATGAGAGCACCAAAGGGAGGTTAAGGCACTACAGCATCACACAAGCTACAGGTTTAGCTTGTGGGGCAGAAAAGGCAAGATCTTAATTTACAGCCTAAACAGCCCCAGCCTAGACTTAGACTTATGGTGTGACATTTGATAGGTATGTAGCCAACTGGACATGAGGTTGTGGCCTAAAAACACCTCAGAAAGGAGGTAAGCCTTGTGGCTGTCAGCACAGACTCATCCAAGCACTTTGCTCCTCCTGATAGGAGCCTTGCTGAGGTGGGCCTTCTAAAGAACTGCACTCCATGGTCTGGGGCTTAGGGAGGAGTGGAGATAGGTCACTCAAGTGCTTCAGTCTTCTCGTCCTAAAGAGAAGATTCTTGGGAGGAAAAAAACACAGAAACAAATTTCCAGCAATGCTGGGCATCCTGCTCAGATCTCCTGCACTGTTCAATTAAGATTTCATGTCCCATGGGACTAGCTGTTAGGAACTTGAAACTGCAGTGACAATTACCATACTCCTCCACGGAGAAAGAATGCTGAACTTTCTTCCCAGAGGCCTTCTGTGCCACCACTGTGTAGGTGCCTTCGATAGGTTCAGAGGTGAGGTTGAAGAACAGCTGTATAAATCCCATCTCTAACTCTGCATTTGTCCACTGGTACAGACGATTTTTCTTCGGGTCCTACAGGTAATGTGATCACAAGGAGATTGTGAGAACAATGGGAGTCTGCAATGAGGTCTAGCAAAGCAGTGAAGGGAGGGACAGCCCCTGTGTTTCAGGAGGCTGCAGGCCAGGAGTGGAGGGCACTAGCAGAGTTTTGGGGGGAGTACACAGCAGGATGGCAGGGGAGCTGTAACCTGGGCCCAGGTACCTGGTAGCCACCATATGAGTTAAAATTCTGTATAGTTGAATTAGCATGAGGGACCAGCTTAATAGAAAAAATAAACAAGAATCAGGTTGAGGCAACTGTTTACTCTGCCCAGGTTGAGGTGCAATAGATGTGAATGTGAATTAAATGTTTGTACATACCTCGATATACACCAGTGGAATCTAGAAAAAGAAGAAAGGAAGCAGCATGTTTAGACAGAGTGCAAGGAACACAGTCAAATGACATGGGCTATGATCACATTTCAGGGTAAAAGCTAACCATCCAGTGGGGTAAGTCAAAAAACTGCTGGTATGGATCATCAGAGCACTTTGGATGTGAGAAGATGGGAACAATCCTTGGTCTCAGGCACAAAAGACAGTCAAAATTATTAATTGCAAACTCTGGATGATCTGCAGTGCTAACAAGAACAGGCGCACGCTGTGGCAATGGCAGATTGCTCACTGTTTATACCAGCACTGTCCATTTGCAGTTTGTCAAACCTTTCCAGGAATGCAGAAGGAAGCTTTGTGCAGAAATTTGACAACAGATCCTGTCAAAAAGATTTGAGGTGATCCAG
This sequence comes from Molothrus ater, assembly GCF_012460135.2. NCBI lineage: Eukaryota > Metazoa > Chordata > Aves > Passeriformes > Icteridae > Molothrus > Molothrus ater. The sequence continues at coordinate 86,899,302 of NC_050479.2, forward strand.
AATTTTCACAGCTATCTCAGTATACTGAGACCTCTCCCCAACAGAAACTACTTTTCCTCCCTTTACCCACATTTGACTGAAGGCCAAATAAGCTGAAAAACAATTATCATGCTTACCATTTCATTCACAGGTCGGAATTCTTCATCCAGAGAGACAATTCTGAACAGGACTGATGGAGAAAGACATGAGGTTCCACAGTACAATTGGTAACCAGAAAAATCAGTTGCAAAAACAAATGGTATAACAGACAACAGGGTGTTCTCTTCTAAGGAAATTCCATTTAGTAGAATGCTAGGTCATGCTAAAAGGTTACCCATCTACTATGGGTACATGAATAAGAGGATGTTAAGAGCAAATCTATAGCAGTGTGAACATCTTACTGATCATGGGCATCAGAATCTCATTGATCGGGACCAAAGTTAAATTGAAGTTGCCTTTGTCTACTTTGCAGTGAAGCATTTTTATGCCAGAATTCACATGGGTCTTCTAATTTTATTATAAGTAGACTGACTTCCTAGGAAGGATGAATGCAAGCAAATTACTCCAGCACTTGGCTGCAAGTTTGTGTTGGCTCTGGATGGAGAGAGAATTCAGTACCCCTTTTAGGACATTTGTTTTTATCCAGGCCAAATTTAGGAGATCACTGGCCCAGAAGAAATAAATAGCTTACATAATTCTTTCTTCATTGAGCAAAATCAGCTGCTGCTTTGGGAGCTATTTCATGACTAAGTCTGAGTTTTGGCACTGTTCTCTATAGGATAAATATCCAGTCTTTCTCTGGTTTTAATGCAGACCTCCTAACTGCATGGACCACAACAACAGAGCCCACAGTGAGAGAGGGAGAGTGTGCAGGTGCCCCAGATATGTGCATGCACCTAAAGATTCCCCATTTTTTCCCTTTATGGAGCAATAAAACATAAGTCTCAGCCACGAGGTTGCAGTTCTGACCCCCTGTGAAAGCAACTGATATCTGGCCAGTATGATCCAACAGTTTTAGTACAAAGTTTGTTTCAAACGCAAATCTCCCCCCCTTTCCTGGTACCTGTCTGTCCAGGCTTGTAGATGGGTTTGTCTGTCTGGATGAAGACCAAGCTCTCAGAGTTCTGGACCACCAGGAATTTGCGGCTGCTGAACTGCAGCGTGGCCCCCTTCACTGTCACAGTGAGAAACACGAAGGGCAATGGGAGTCTTGGCTTTGGAAGCTGGAAAGTAAGAAGGAAACTGTGTAGCAGACCACCTTTAAAGGCTTCCTGAACTGAACTAGCCTTCGTGAAATAAGAGGTCTAATATAATCTTGATGGATCCAACACAGAGGTGAGAGGAACAATACTCAGGAACAAGAGACTGATTTTTATTTGTCCCTTATTCCTATGCACTCCTTGGGCTGCGCAGTGATTGTGCCAGTACTGAGCAGCAAAAGAACTCCTAGCTCTAGCACCCAATTTTTTAAAAATTCTTACTGCCCTGACTAAACCTTTCCATCCTTTTCCTTTTGACATCCACAAGCAGAATGGAATAGTCTGTCTTCTCTTTCAGGTTATGTCCCTAGTCCTCGCAGAACATTTCCTTTTCCAAACCAGACAGGCCAAGACATGTATACCTCTCTTTCACAAGTGACTAAATCAGTCTTCAGCCTATATCTGACAAACCAAGACAAAAATGCAAACCTTTTCAGTGTCTTGAAGACCAATTCCTCACTCTTCAGGCCAAAGACATAATCTAGGCTCTGAGCTAAATGATCACGTTTTCCTAGTTACATACAACTCATTATAGTCCCTGGGGCTTTCAATTACATTAAATTATAAATGTCCTGCTTTGCTGGGTTTTTTTCAGATACAGGCAATCACAGCTCTATGTTCTTACATTAATTCAGTAGACACCAGGTGGAAAGTATCTGTGGTCCAAAACCTCTACAACAATTTGAAGGCACTGAAGTGACAAACTGAGGATGTTGAAGGATGATGTGGAAAGCCATTTCACCAAACAGCCCTCAGGAGTGTCAATATACTAAACCCACTTTCTTCTCCTGTCCTAGAAAGGGGGTGACTTTCTAGGATTCAGCATCTTACAGTCATTTAGCATATTAAGGAGATCTCAGCAGTAAGAGGGTGTTGAGGACGGACATGAACAGACCTTTAATCAAGAGGTAAGTGAATATCTACATAGTGTTACTCTGTCATTACTTCTCAGTGCCTTTACATTTTATGCCTGGCACAAAGGATCATCCCCCAAGGATGAGATACTCACAGAGAAAGGGATGCAGGTGAACACGTCTTTCTCTGACACCACGTCATCAATCAAGCTCCTGTTCTCCCCTAGGTACTCGAGTGTGGCACTCAGGGTCACAGACTCGTTCAGGTGGGTCAGCTGAATGCAGACTTTCTCTTGAGAATCTGTGTGGATCAGATAGGGCACCAGCACCATGTACTGCCTAGGAACAAGGGAGAATGATAGGTCAGAGGAGCAGGAACAGGTAACAGGAGCTGTGTATAAAGAACAAACAAACCAATCGGATGACTACAGCTTTGGCTATGCAGGGAGAGGGGTGCATTTTCTAAGTGTGTAACAAGATTTCCAGCATGTCTGTAGCAGCAGGGGAAAGCAGAGAGGTCTCAGTTGTAAAATACCAGAGGAATTCCTACACACAAACATCTGGAAAGGATATGTTTTTCTAGGTTCTGACACAACAGCAGCACTTCTTCCTGGGATACTGAATAAAGGCGGGGGGAAACTCAATTGTCACTTTTGCTAGACGCTGTTAGAAGCACTTAGGAGCCACACAAATGCCAGTACCCAGTGAAAAATTCCATTGACTACACACTGTGAAGTGTCCGTAACATTACCCTCGTTCCTCGCAGAGATTCAAAACCGCCACAGCGTGGTGCCAGATCTTAAGCAAAAACACAAACAAGTTTCAGGTTTTCAGGGAAGCAAGGCTCTCTGTCTCAGCCCGAGAGGGGATCCCTGCTCAGCCCTGGGCAGCCTCCTTTCCCAGGGTGGCAGCTTGCCAGCGGTGTCCCGATGCCCAGCACTGCATCTGGGAATCAAGCCCGATCCACCTAACGCTAACCATGATCCCATTCTGGTGGACAAGGACTGGCCTCCAGTGGGCATATTCAGAGCAGCGAGCAGGTGGGAAAAGAGCCCTCAATACCTCAGCAGTAAGGCAAAGCATTCCCTTCAGCAGTGGCAGAAGCTCTGGCACCTTTTTGTCCAACAGTTGGTCTGCAGGGATCAAGCTCTGGCCCCTCAGATCCCACTGTCTGTTTCCCCTGCATTTGATGAAAGTACTACAGCACAGCCTTGCTCAGAAATTCCCCTGCACCCCTTGTGATGGGCTCTCTGATGGGTGAGGTGCTCTGTGCTGTGCAGGGGAGGAAGAGACATTGCCAAAAAGCCAAAGGAGAAAGTCTTTGGGATGTCAGGACCCTTCATGTGCTGCTCCTACCACACATATACACCCATGCACACAACACAAATGCCCTTCACATACCAACAGAGCAAAAGGGGGTGAAGAAGGGAGGCAGGACACTATACCCTCACAAACCTGGACAGTCACAGTCTTACAGTGTCACATTACCCTGCGTGAGAAGGGAATTTTCATTCCATTGGCTGAACTGAAAAATGTGAATTAAAAAATAAAGCAATTTCCAAGCATGCCAGATGAGCTATTTGTTCATTTTCTTCTCATTATCATTTTTAAAAAGCCACTCCAAGCTCCTGGGCATTTCAACTGGGAGTAGGACAGTCAACCCAAAATTAAATCTTTCATTGTCCTTTCAAAACAGTTTGTCTCTTAAGAAGACCTCATTGTACAAACATTTATGAAAAGTTGTCTTTCCAAATAACTATTTTTTTGCATAAAACTTTGTCGAAATCCTGTCAATCCCCTGAAGTTTTACTGATATATCAGTTTCACAGCTTGTTTTGCATCTCTCTCAAACACTAGAGTTCCTGTTTGTAGAAGGCACTTTACCCAGCCCTGGTATCTTTATTCCTGAATAAAAGAAGTTAGGTAGAAGACAAGAGACAGAAAATAGACACAGGAATACAGCCAAGGTCTCCTGCCTGCCCAGAGACCCCCCAGCATAGCTTACGGCTCTGTGATGGGTGAGGTGTCTCCTGGAAGGAAGAAGAGGAGGAGGAAGATGCTTGATTTGATAAGCAGCCCGTTCAGCTCCATGGTACAGAGCAGGACGTGGTGAGTCAAGCAGACACTCAGTGTGGTCCAGTGCTGCTTTTACTCCCCCTCTGCTCTCCCAGTCAGCCCCTTTATACTCTCCTCTGCAAACAGCCCAGGGGCTGGAGGAGATAAGGGCTGGGGGCCAGGGCCCATCCGGAAACAGGGAGAGGCAGCAAGGAGGAGCTGGGACTAGCAGCTCCAAGTCTGGGCAGAAGGCCAGGGCTGGGGGGGAGAGGGAGGGGAGAGTTCCTGGCAGGCCAGAGCTCTGTCTCTGCTGGGGCAGGACAGAGGCAATGGAAGAGGAAAGGCTGTAGCTAAGGAAAGAAGGGCTAACAGCAGAGCATGGGGTGAAGGCTTCCATTTCTGGCAGGGCTCTTTGCATGGAGCTGGACATGGCACTGGTCATGGAGGTTGCTGGAAGCACCGGAGCTGTTTGATTTCCTTCAAACTGGGAGAAGGAGATTGAGCTAGGAATTGGGAAACAAACCTGGGTGTGTCTAACTCCCATTAACAGGTTGTGAAAACAGCAAATGGAAATTAAAAAAAAACCTTCCCTCTCCACCCACACTGTTCTCTTTTGCTCCCTGTTCCTGGTCCCATCAAAGCTAATGCCAGGAAAAGAGGCCACAAAATGCCTGGAAAATCAAGTCAACTGAAATGATCTGGCCTTCACCCTGACAGAAACAGGGACAGTGACATGACGGGAAGCTCCCAAAAGTTCAACCCATTAACAGCATGTAACAAATTAACCAAATGCCCAGAGCAGCAGCTGCCCTCACACAGCAGAACATATGTGGCCTGGGTCTTACTTTCCTTCTACTGGTTCTGGTTCCAGATCAAGTTATTGTTACATCTAGATCAAATTATTGCTGTTTGATGGAGTCATCTTGATTTAATTAAGTGCATATTCATGTAATGCACTGTGATGGTCAATATTGTACCAGAGAGGGAAATGGAGTCTTTAGACCACTGTCTTTACTTGGGCTGCAGCAGGAGGATCAATAGCTCTGGTAATTATTACCCTTGCAAGTGGCAGTAGAATATCTGTCTTATTTATAGTTTAATACAAACTCCAAAGAATGGAGATCTATGTTAGAGGATGTAAAGCATAATTTTCAGATTAAAAAGTGTGCAGGATAAAATGATTTTCTGTCTGTCCTACCCTTCTCCTCATATAATCATCAAACTTTGTTAAGCTGAGTAACTCTGGAGTTAAGAAATCCAAGTGCAGTGCAATTACAAACCTTCATTACCGACCTCATTCTGCCCTGCAGTGACCTGCATAGGAAAAAAGAGGATAGTAGTGCATGTGCAATTTCCTTGGGGACTGCACAAAAGACTGCCCAGATTTGTGCTCTTCCTTCAGCATCTGATACCTAAAGATGACTTTGCTTGCCCAAAAGAAACGTAACCCAGGAAAGTCTGCCTCACCCACAGAGGAGAAGATTTATACATATGGGCTGGTCAAAGCCTTTTTGAAGATGACAATTTACAGTGGTAAAGGTCAGGAGTTGGACTGATGGAACATCAACCCGACAGGACAAGATGCAAAACTGCACATGGCAGAAGGATCTCTACAGAGATCCACCCTTTTTGTCAAACAGCCAAACAGCTCTCACAGCTCCTAAGCCTGCTCCTGATCATTAGGACCTTGGTCAAAAATGTGCTCTGTAGCTAAAAACTGAAGAGAAATGTTTTCAATCCATTCAGGCAAGGTAAAGTAGGCAAGCTCAGAGACATTCTCATCTCACCTACATATGATAATATGAGAAGCTGTTTCTTCAGTGGTATTCTCTGGTAAGGTAACTGATAGGTGCCCTTCTACAGATGCCACCACCATTTTGACAAAGCAAGCTAAGTGTTCAGCATTATTTCATAGTGTCTGGCAACTTTCCAGAAGTCAGAAACAAGTATCTTTTGGTATTTGAATGGACTCTGGCACAGATAAAATGACTCGCCCAAAGTAACTCAGACAACCCAAGATGAAAATTCTAAAGTTTTGACTTCCTACTACACTGCAGTTCCCCGAGGTCTGGCTGTTGCAGTCATGGTTATGAAAAAGCAGACTCCTCCTTGCTGTAACACATTCTCACCTGAGACCCTCATCTCAGTGACCTCTATATGAGGCTCAGTAGACATCCACTTAGCTAAGTGTGCTAAGATCCGTAATTTTGTCTTTATCCACCTTGATACCTTCATGTGTAGCATCCTGTTAAGCAGGTGGAAGATAATGCCACTGGCAAGGATTTCCTGCAATTATAATAAAAATATGAAGCAAATACATGTAATCTGAATTGAAATGTTGAAGCTGGTTATTGTGCTCCTATGATTGTAGGAATAAGCTCTCTCCTCAGCTTTCTCTGCTTTAGAATAAACCATCCCAGTTGTTTCAGCCTCTCCACAGAGGGGAGATGCTCCAGTCCTTTTGTCATATTTGTGGCCCTGTGTTGGACTCTCCAGTCAGTATGGCCATGTCTCTCTTGTACTGAGCAGCCCAGAACTGAAGACAGTGTTCCCAAATATTCACTGTGGGTTTATGGCATTCAAACTCTGAGCCTGTCTTGGCTCTATTTGAACTGAAAGATCATTGCATTAAGGGTTTGTCCACTGCTTCCTCTATCTGCAGTATGAAAATGCACAGGTGAGGAGGAAAACAGGTTCCTGGTGGATTAAATAATTACACAGAATTAGCTGTATCCCTTTGACTCCAGAAGTCCAGTTTCTTGACTAGCTTCTTAAACCTGCCTAATTCCTTCCAACAGAGAGAAGAAGTGGCACAGGTACACGCTTTTGTTTCAGTGCAGTCCAAGATTTATTTTCACTGCTGGATTTACAGAAGCTGCAGTTTCATTTCACCCTCTTCTCTCCCACTCATACCACTGGCATGCAAAAGGAGAAGCTGCCACTAGAAGAAATATGTTTATATGTTTCTGTCAATGAACAGCAGGCCTCCTTTCCTGGTCCTTCTGATATCAGACAATGGAGTTGCAGGGAATGGAAATGAAATCTGATACTTAGAAGTGAGGGAAAATTACTAGGTCCCCCTCAGAGGTCTGAAGACACCTGTTGTGACAAAGCCTTTATTTGCCTTTATAGGATAAATAAGGGAAAGAGTAGGTCAGGGAAGATGTCCCAGGTCTCATCTGGTCACAAAGAGCAGTAATCCAACACTTGTGGACTGAGAATAAATCTATTTCTGAGATTAACTCACCCTTATGGACAACAAACCTGTTCTTGTAAAACACTTTAGTGAGGGTATGGAAAAGGTAGTCCTTGCTCTTGTATGAAGCTTCAGTTTGCAGGGCAATGATCACCTCATACCACCGATGGGGTCATTGTGAGATGAAAAAGCACATGGGATTTATCTAAGTGTTTTCTCACAGATCCACTGAGCAGGAACTTCACAGCTGGAGGCATGAAACAAATCTTTCATCAGGACAGCACAACTTTGCACAGGGCTGTTAGAGTGGACCCTGCAAGAGACATGGAATACTAGTGAGAATGAAAGAAAATACTGAGATTGTCTCCTGGAGACAAGAAATTAAAAACATCTGATTTTGAAGGGTATAGCCCAGAGGAAGAGAAACAACCTTACCTCCAAAAGGCAGCTGTTGGAAAATAAAATGTACATCAAAGAACCTATCTACCTGCCACAGCTAAGTAATTTTGCCATCACAGAACCCAAATCAGACCCAAACTCAGACAAAATTCCCTGCAGTGGCAGTTATAGCCACCAGCATGTGAGTATTTGAATGGCAGTGGTATTTGAATGAAAGTCTCATGGAATGATCACTGCCTTCAAGGAGTTCGTAGGAACAGAAAGCTGGATTTAATCAGGGAACTAAGCCAAGTGCTCTGAGTACTGACCTGTTGACAGTGAGATCTTGGGCAAGTTTTGCTTGCTGGAGAGGCTTTAGAAACTAACTCATTCCATAAAAAGGAAAGGGCCAGGCAAAGTCACCAGATAAAAAAATGTTTTCCCTCATGGAAAACACTGACTTTTGTCCAAATAAAGACTGAGCTAAAATTAAAGTTCTGACTTAGGTTGGCACCAGTAGAGCAGGAAAGGGCTGGGTTCTTGCACCCAGTGATACCAGCATTCTACAGAATGGGTGCAAGGTGGCTAAACCCAGTAAAGCCATATGTCTTTCTGACCAAGCATCTGTGTGCTGGTGCAGGTAAATAAAGTCCCTGGTCTGAGCAGCTGGAGGGAAGCAGAGTGAGATACTAATACTTGACCTGCTTTTCACAGGTACATGCCTTTACAAGGTGCAGGGCAGTAAAAAGTAAACACTACTGAGCTTACTGCAGTACAGGTGACAGCAAGAAGAACATCTGCCCAGGAAGAAAGCTCCTGACATCTGGAGGAGGAACTCTGGGTGTTCTGGAACACCAGGCAATCTGAATAAGCACTATTGTTTTTAAAACAGAATGAAACTCACCTGGCATCACTTAATACAGAGCCATCCTCCCAAATCCATCCAGATCTTGTACTGTTCCTCAGTCCAATCCAGAAACATTCTGCTTGAATACGCTTGAACAGATCCTAGAAATGATGATGAATTACAAAGTGACTAATGAAAGCCAGCTTGAAAATGGAGATAAGGAAAAGTAGAGGGAACAGAGAGCAAGATACATCCCCTCACCTCACTGTTCCTTAAGTGACTAACAATTCTGCTTCCCCACACCTTCTAATGACAGGGCCAAGAGTCGGACTCGATGATCCTGATGGGTCCCTTCCTACTCTGCATATTCTGTGATTATATGGTTCTATGAACTTCACCCCAGTCTCCTGGAATTTCCTGCACAGAGCTTTATGTAGGAAGGTATGCTATTGATATTAATATTAACACCCTACTATACAGCTAACTAGCAAGCTAATATGAAGTATTAACAATTAAAGGTAAAATCAGGGCAGGATAGGGCAGGAAGTGCAGGCACCGACAGATATGTGTTACAAGCCCAGTATGAAAGCTCTTTGTATTTCATACACATTTTCCTCCTATGTTTTCAATGTTCATTTCCTTTCAGCTAACTTTTAATCTCTGATTATTGTTAAAAGGTGAAGCCTGCGACAGAAATTCAGCCCTGAAGTAAATTCCCCATCCCCAACCCTCCTCCCCATAAAAAAAACAAAGCAAGGAAACGTAAGTTTGTCTTGTCCACCTTTGCAACCAAAGAACAGCAACCTTTCAGAGATATGGCTGGGCTCCATCCTTATCTCCTGCTGCCATAAACAAAGCTTCAGAGAAGACATCTTCAGAGAGAAGCATTAACAAAGCTAGCTTGGTAAAGTTGTTGGAATAGGAGTAGCTTGAGGAATCACTGGAGTGTTGCTGGTTGTTTGGAAATGACTGCAGTTCCCTAGCACTTGGAGGTTGAGCAATCACAGCCTTTGAAGTACAAGACATGGATAACTAGAAAAGTCTTGTTTAGATGGGTGAGTCTAAACCCTAACCCTATCCCTGAGCAGGGATAATGGGTAACCTAGTAGCTGAGATGGTGGTAAGAAAGCAGCAGGAGCAGGAAGGCTTTCTTCATGCCAAAGAAATGGGTAATCTGGGGAAGATGCCTATTTCTCAAGGAGACAGGATTTGTCGAAGCAAATCTGAGAGCCTGGTACATACTCCCAATCAAGCAGAGACCTGGCTTTGTAATCCTCCAGAGAACATCACACAATGCAACTTCTGTCCACGACCTGGAAGCTGTCCACATTCATTGGACCTGAGCTAATAAGCCCTGGCTTGAGCAAAACCGGATCAAGGTTTCTGCTCTACTTAAGCAGATGTGCCTCAGCGCCCCGGTAATCAGCACTACCCCTTTCTCTAGGGACAATACGTGCCCCTGCCCCCAGAGAGCACCTGCAGTGGAACACATGATTCCTTATTTCACCAGCACAGCTGAGGTATTTCGGCAGAGGGAGGAAGTAAGCATTGAAAAGAGACTGAGAAAGAAATATCTAAGCATGAACCCCGGGAATGGTATGGGTCACTGAGCAGGAGGAGCTGGAGCGCTCACAGGGAGGAGAAGTATTGCTTTTGCAAAGGAAGCACTCCTTGAGAGGAGGGACATATCAGTTTGTAGGCAACAAATACAATGACTGCTCAGTGCCACTGTAATCATTCATATCAATCTTATTGGGAATAGCAAAGGAGGTGGAGAGGAAAGTGGAGAAGGCTGTCTCCTACCATCCGTCATAGGGTATTCTGAGTACCTGACAGTGACCCTCATCTCTCCATTCTCCCCTTTGCTTCTCTGCTTCCTGCAAACTTTGTGATGTGTAACACCACAGTCACAAAGCCCTCCTCTCCTTTAAAACCAAAATATTGCTGAAGTGACAGCACTGCTTGTATGCCAGTCACTTGCAAGGAAATGGGAGATCCTCAAAGCCAAAGAAAACCATTACCATCTCCAAGGTATCATTAATCACTAGGAGGTGAGCTCCCTGTGCCCTGCAGGATTCCTGGCTGGAATTCCAGTCCTTCTTCTCCGCGGAGAAGGAGTAGCAGCTCCCTCTGTAGGCCACCCACTCTTGAGGGCAGTGTGGGTGGCAGTCACCTGTAAAGAAGTCAAAATACTCATACTCTTCTCTACCATTAACCAACAGAAACACTTGTCAGCAAGGACCTACTGAGAAACAACTCATTTGAATAGCTGAAATGCAGAAAACTCAAATTAGGACAAGATTCTGAAAATAATAGTGTAATTTCAAAATCTTACAATAGTCACATGTTCTCTGATGCTGGTGGCAAGCATGCACACACTCACCCCACCCCCAGATTTCCACTAAACCTCTCAGATACCCAATAATACCCAACTGGCTATCTGAAAACAGATCACACTCTGTGGGTATGGTGTGATCACGTCCCACCTGGGGTGGATGGATTTTAAGCAACTAACAGGAAGCTCCTCCACATAGCCTAGCACCATCTGCATGCCTGCAAATATATTACAGACCTATTTGTTCTACAGTTTACCACTACATTTACCAGGCAAGCCTACAAAGACTTTTCAATATATTTAACTGTTCTTTGCCACAGGATCTGAAATGGGTTTCCTGGAGTCTGCATGAGGAATCTATTCTTCAAAATATTCTGGATAGGCAGTGGGTACATAAGGCTCGTCGAAACCTAGAAGAGCTTCTGGTTTTAACTCCATACGATGGAGTTTCTGTGGTTAGATGCGTCGCTGCTCCCTTGCTGTTGGTTGCTCATGCTCAGCAGCCCTTTGTGCACTTACTCATCTTCCAAATCAAAGCAATTGCCAGGGAGATGCTCAGTGTGCCAAAGCCTATGGCCAAGCCCGTCAGAACTGCTGACCACAAACGGGGAGCTGTAAAAGAGAAAAGAAACCATAGTGAACAGAAGCCACATGAAAACTGACTGTGGTTTTACATAGTCCTGGGCATTTCTACAAGGAACTGCACTATTTAAAGCATCGTGTCTGTATACACTCTGCACATGGTAGACATCACTGTCCCTGCCCAGCCAAACTGGGGCCTCCCCATCAGCCCAGGGCCACATTTCAGCTGGGTTTGGGGCCACCAGTTCCTGTCTGAACTTCCCAGGGGGTACCTTTCTCTACATCAGCCATAGCTCTGCCTCTGCCTGGCCACAGAGCCTGCTGGTCCAGCCTCTGTGGTGGCTGACCCCAGCAGAGGAAGCACCTACCACAAGTTAGCTGGAGCCACCTAGGCACTATGTGACACCTCACGCTGGCAGGAGCCTCTCAACAAATCCACTCCTGCCTCAGCATTGAAGCTTGGGGTGGAAACCAGAGAGCTGCATTGCTACAGCCACCATGTTCCAGCTTACATGTAAAAAGAAATCCAAAGATCTTTCCCCCAGCTCTCCCAGCAATAACAACAGGTTTAATCTCAGCATCCTGCTAACAGGCTTACACACATGGACATGTTACATCTTCCCAGGATACTCCCAAGGCAGTTCTACATTTTCATCATCCATGGTGGGGTGGCAGCATGGGTGAGCCAGCCTTGAAGACCTTGGGACATCTCCCCCTTCACACTTTCACCACCACTGTTTGCTGTTCGCTAGCTGCCAGTGGCAGAGGGGCCACTTGGGGCAACTTCCACTGTAGCCCAGCACAGCTTGCTTTCAAAGGGCGGGTCAGGACTGGCCTGTAGAGGTCTGCTTATGTACAGCACAACGTGTTCACCTCCAGGCTACATGCTGCTTTTCCACTGCCATCTCCTGGAGCTGTGTTTGACCTGAGAGGCATTCAGTTTGCATAAAATATTTGAAATTTCAGCACTAAAATCTCTTCTCTCCCAGACAGAAGAGAGGATGACACTTACTGGTACGGGTGAACTCCAGGGGAGTTTGTTTTGCTTTTTTTATTAATCTCAGTATGGCAGCTGCACAGACAACAGCACTTTCTAAGAAGCAGTAAATGTGCAGCTAACTTATGTACCACATCCTGATCTTGTGATGTTCCAGAGCCTTCTACCAACAAAATCTAGCAACAAAATCCCCATGGACCTCATGAAATTTGAGGTGCTTCTCTCTTCATCATGTCACGAGACACAAAGAAACACATTTGATCTCTTGGAGGAGGTTGAAAACAAATGCAGATCACATATGAAGAATATTGTGAGAAAAACAAAGAAAGCCAGTGCTAAAACAGAAGGTGAAGGGACTCCACTTAAAAACAAGAACACATTCTTTACATATTGGAAGCTTTGTCCAAATACAGAAAGTAGACCAGATCAGTAAATTAATAAAAATCAATTTATTTTGATCTTGAGCAGTTTGCAGGCTCACTTATTAAGGCCAGTTTCTCACCTATAGAGACACACTTAGGCCTGTGGTTTTACCTAGAAGAAGTTTCTAAGATAACAAGGGAGATCATGAGGGAGCGTTGTTGTAAGCATCATTCTTCTGCTATAAAGATCTTTTCTAAGATAGAGGCTTTCTCACATTTCCTGAAGCTTGTAGGATCTTCTAGCTCTCCCAAACATAATTTTAAAATAGTATCATTTCTTATTTTTTTAAAATCATTATTACATAACATTTTCAGAGACAAAATACAGAAAGACTTTTCAGTTACAACCTACTCCTCAGCTTCACACAAAGGGACAGCGGGAGAACTGAAGGACTTGGACTGGGTCTGGAACTTAAACTTGACGCTGCTCTCTATTCCTCTTGTTTGTATCCCTGGCAGCTTGGGTTTTGTCATCAGATTAGGCCTCAAGAGAATTAAATCAGCCCAAGGTTAAGGGGTAGGGTGGAGATTTTTCTCGGCAGATTACAACTGAAAACTTGGCAAAAGTGGATAAACATCTGATGAAATATAACTCCTTGTTCTGAGATCACATCTGTACTTTTGTTTTCTGTCCTCTCTTGCCTCTCCAAAGAAGCTGTCTCCTGCATCCTTCTGATCACTCTTAGATTTTAGGGAAAACTGCCAAGACAAGGCAACCAGGATGGCAGTCTTTGAAACAGTTAATCCTTAAATGTCATCACCTGGCAATGAACAGAGCAGTTCACTCTCTATTGTTTCAAACCAACTGCAGAAAAAAGGGAATGATTCATCATCAAAACAAAATCCCAGGGCACCTCCACAAGCCCAGCAGTGGGAGAGTCACTAAAGTTCATAAAAATGAAAAAAATATGGCATTAGATAATTTTGGAAGGAATAAAAAAAAAAAACCACCAAAGAGAAGTGGGAAAACAGGAAGTGTTTGAGGTGAATTTAAGCTGCACTCGAACTGCAGAGATCAATCTAGAGAAGCGCAATAAAGTATTTCACAAATCAGGAGTCCCTGCAGTTCACACTTTTTAAAACAGGTTCAATGGTTTCTGTTTGATCCTCAGCCCCAGAACTACATGTGAAGCTCTTGTAGGGGTGGATGGGAGAAGTACCTAAGATAAGTTTGAAACCAGAGGAAAATCTGAATGGAGCATCCAGAAATATTTTCATGTAGTTGTCTGATGAACTGTGGAAGAGTCTGTCGAAGAGGGTAAGTGGATTGGTGGACATTTAATGTAAATATCCAATGTTATCACTTTCTCTTCACAAAACACCCCAACAAGTCTCTCAGTGTTCTGGAGAAATGACTCTGATACTCTCCATTCATTTGCAAGCAACATGACCCAATATTTTTAGGTTTGTGAGTCCAGATTCAGTTCAAAAACTGAAAGCTGTTAGCATTTTATAATTCAACTCATCAGGACAATCTGAAGAATATCATGGCACTGTCTCAAATAGCTCCCCTCAGCTCCTGCCTACCTCAGTATGGGAGCAGCATGACTACCTACAGCCAAGGAGGAGAATTTGAGATACTAGGATTCTGTTCCTGGCTATGGCACAGACCTGGTTATTGCTGTTACTACAAGCACACTACACAGGCTAAGTGACTGCTCTACTGACATTCTGGTAGTGCAGCATATCTAAGGCTCTCTGGAAGCCAAAGAGAAGAAACAATCAGGGAAACTCTTCATTTTTGAAGAGTCCATAAGCACCAAAATTTGTTGGTTTGACCAGAGGACTGATCTACACGTGTGACACTGTGCCTGCAAAGTCAGCAAGGGAAAAATACCTGAGAGCACATCTCTCAGAAGTGATGGAGGCAGGAACAGAGTTGAACATAAAGACCTTCAAAAGAAAGGTACTTAAAGTGAGATCCTTAGGGATCCTTTCATGCTGAAGACAGCTGAGAAATAATCAAATAACATGCACAAGAAGTGTTCAAGTGTTCAAGTATCAGCTTCCTTATTTTCGGTTGTCTGACCATAGCTCAAAAAGATGAGGTTCCATAAAAGAATGTGGAGAGATGTTAAAAAGAAAAATGCAAACATCTAAAGAGGGCATTGGTTAATCCCCTTCCAACAGGGTGGGGGTGAACAAGAATGGCAGGGAATGAAAGGATGTTACTGTGTGAAAACATATGCAAAAGCAAGACTGCCCTCCAAACAGATGGAGTGTGAGTACCAGATAGGAACTGGGGAGTTTCTGTACTGGCTTTGTTTCCATAGTGAAACAAGTGACCAGGTAGCAGTAAACACCTTAGGTATACAAAATTATTCTGATCAGGGTATAGAAATCTTGTATCCCACAGTGAGTATCCCTTTGCTGTAACATCTCTGAAAATTTAAAGTCAACCATGAGTGTTGCAGCCAACACAACAGAACTCATCTAAAGCTCACTGGCCTTCATAGAATCATAGAATTATCTGAGCTGGAAAGGACCGTAAAGCTCATCTAGTTCCAACCCCTCCACCATTTTGCATGAAGGGAAATACTTACAAAGAAGGATCACCAATGCAAAGTTTGACCCTTTGAAGGTGGTATTCCTACACTAAGCTGCCAGAGGAATTGTTTGGTGTGACATCTGCAGGTCTAATCAGGGGTAATGGAGACGAAATAAGGAAAGTAAAAATTTAAGGAAAGCACTAAGAAAATTTTCCAGATAGTAAAGTGCTCTGAAGAACTGTTTCACAGCAAAAGCTGAAAATTTGCTCACTGGGAGGTATGTAACACTAGAACACAGAAAACAGCAAAAAATCACAAAAGAATCCTGCATAGCCCCACAGGAGAGAGGCTGGATGATCTCATATGCTTTCTCTGTCTCTGATCTCTGATTAGCATGTGCCTCTAATTTATCTGTATTCGCATCTTAACTTCCCTTCAAAGAACTATTGCTCACAACCTCTTGCTGCTGACAAGCAGACAACTTTAAACCAGTTTTGAAGAAAAGGATGCCTGGTTGAATGCCCAGGAGTAGACACTGAAGGAGGTCGGTGAGAGGGAGGGTAAAAAATGCTGGGTCTCTAACTCGTCAGCTTTAATCACATGAACATATTATATCCACAGTAATTTTTGAACCAAAGCAACAGCTCTCTAAGCTGGCACTCAGAATCAGTTTCCAGTTCAGAGTGTTTCTGTTAAATCTTGCTTTCACTCAAAGCAAAATCTTTGGTTGACCTACCTGATCCATCTTTCCTCACCTCTTTTCTCCTGTGGAGCTTTGGCCCTTGGAGGAGGAGTCTGAGAGAATCTGACAGAAGTATACGTTACTTCCTCGCTCTCATCAGCTGCAGAAATTTCTGATCTGCTTGCCTCCATGACAAAGCAAGGAGTGTGCACAAAAGGATGTTTCGATCAGGCTGTTGAACAACAGGGCTGTGAAACAGGAAGCCCGAGGCTATATTCAGAAGACAAGAAATATGAAGCTGCTACCTTTATCTCCAGCTGCTAAGATAACCAAATTTACCACGGAATGGAGAGCAGTGGAACTGCAGCAGCTTTCATTTTCTAACCTGATGAAGGATGTCTCAAGAACAGCTGCTAATGGAAAAGGTGAATAATCACAAAGTTCAGGGGTACTCTACTTGTTGCTGATGCAAGAGGGTATGGTTACCCCCATGCAGGAATTGGGAGGATTTGTGCTGCTCTGAGGAACTCCCTTCAGGGCAGAAGCACAGGATGGTGACAGCACAAGGCAAAAAAGGTGAATAGTGAGAGTACGAGGTGAAAAGTGGGATAAGCAAGGGCTATGGCAAACTGGCAGCCCAACTGCTGTCAGACAGGAAGTAGAGATGGACAGCACAGGTTTGAAAAGGAAGCCTTGTGAGCTTTGGACAGTTCCACTTCAAACTGGGAACTCTGTCTATACCCAATACCGGTGTGACTGTGCTTGAGACACAAGGCAGGCACTGAGAGCTGGCATTCCTCAAGTCCCTCCAAGTCAACATCTCAACAGCATCAGTACAAGGGAGACAGGGACATACTGAGGAGAATCTACCAAAGGTGCACAAAGAGGATAAAGGGACCAGACTCCTTCTGTCCTGGGAGGAAAGACTGAGAGCTCTGGTACTGTTTGGCCTGGAGAAAAGACTTCTTGTTTAGGACCCAATTAATGTATATAAATAACTGAAGAGAGGGTACAAGAAGAGTGAAACTCTTCAGTGGTGCCCAGTGACAGGACAAGAGGCCATGAGCACAAACTGAAAGACAGAAGGTGTTGCCTCTAAACATCAGGAAACACTTTTTTACTCTGAGGGTGGCTGAAAACTGACATAGGTTAGCCAGAGAGGTTGTGGTGTGTCCCTCAATGGAGAATGGCCTGGACACAATCCTGGGTTGTAGGTGGACCAGGTTGTAGGTGGCCTGGCCTGAGCCGGGGGTGGGACCAGATGACCTTGAAAGGTCCCTTCCCCACTCAACCATTTAGTGATTCTGTGGTCAGCAACAACAGGAAAGGCTACTTTTCTTTTGAAGTATTGACCATTGATGAGAAGAGTTCAAGTTGTGCCAGGGAAGGTTTAGATTGGATACTGGCAAAATTTTCTTCACCAAAAAGGATATCGAGCACTGGGACAGGCTGCACAGGGAAGTGGTTGAGTCACCATCCCTGAAAGTATTTTAAAAATATGCAGATGTGGAGCTTAGGGACATGGCTTAGTGCTGGGCTTGTCAGGGTCAGGTTAATGGTTGAACTCAATGATCTCCAGGGTCTTTTCCTAAAAGATTCTGTGACTCTGTGGTGGGGAGTACAGATGTTTCCAGCACCCCGAGAAATCTCTTAGCTGCATGGTTGGCTGGTTTTTGTTTTAATCCACATTCTGGATTAAATTAAATTTCCGAGCCCTTCCATTTCCTGCTCAGAATGGGGATATTGGTCAGACTCAGGCTGCTCTTCTTCAGCACAGTACACCACAGGTAATTTCCAATAATTATTTGGGCATGCTCAACAAAGGAGTTGGGATTACTGCTGCCTCCAACAGGGATTATTGTTCCCCCTTCTGGTGACATGTTCTAAATTCAAGAAATGGTTCCACGGGAGGATGCTTACCTGACACAGAGTGGCCAATTTGTTACAATGCACATGTTGGGGAAGGGATTGGATATTTCTGCAAATATTTCTTCACTTGCCTCTAAGGGTGGCATATTGCACCCACAAGGTTCCTTCCAATCCTTGGCAGGTCCTGTGGACAGCAAGACAGGGAGTGTGTGCCTGAAAGGATTGGGAAGGCATAAGACAGCAGAGCAAGATGAGAGGCAGAAGATCTCTCCTAAATGCTTCAAATCAATAATAGAAAAGTCTAAAGAGAGCTCTCAAGCTCAGAGAATTTGCTATACTCATAAGGGAGTTTAGCTGGGAATACAGTCTGTATAGCTGAAAAGTAACTAACAGGATTCAGACACAGCTTTAAAGTGTCCAGATCTGACTTTGTGGTTTTTTTGGTAGACTCTCTCCAGTATGTCCATGTTCTCTCATACTTTGGAATAAAGGTGTTTCACCCAGCTCCTGCCAGTTTTGTCACTTTTTAAGTGCCCAGGCTGCCTGCTGGCCCAGAGCGATTACAAAGACAGCACTTTTTGTGAAGAACTGGAGAAGTGAAATCTGGTGGGAAAGAATTAAGAGCTCTGTTTTAACGTGGTTTACCTTTTATTTTCTAATATCAGCAGGATAGGAAGTAGAGTGGGAGGGATCACACTGTAGAAGGTGTGAACTCTCAGTTATTATGTGTGAATAAATAAATCTGACTTCTGCAGCTGTGCCATACTGTCACTATGGAGTCACAGGACTAAACCGATCTGTTTTCCAGGAGCCAGCAGCACTTCTTCCCTAGTTCTTCACTGCTGAAGCAGCATACCAAAGGGGAAACCTTCCAAATTTCTCTGACAGGTACCTTTTCCAGCATGTTGGTACATTCACTAACTGCAGCATTTCTTTCTTAACTAGAGGATGCAAAAGCCTCAGAACTCTGGCAAAGAACATCTGTCCCTTCCAGTAACAGACTCCTGGAAAATGGATGTGCTCTGGGAACACATCATAAGGAGAGAGATGTCCTTTGAACAGGCCAGTCTCACATCTCACATTTATAGGTATTATTAATGTCATCCAAGATGCTCAAGCACACTAACCTTGTGTGCTGGACCTGGGATTTCTCTTACAGTGGCAAAACCTGCAGGGGGGAGTTGGGGGAGGCACCTTTATTCCAAAGTATAACAAAACATGGAGAGAATCCACCAGAGACACAAAGTGGGGACAAAATCAGAAGGATCGAGGCCACAAAGCAGTTTTGTGAAGCGGTCGAGACACCTCGCTCCTGCAACACAAGTCACTCTGGAGGCACCTGGTGGGTGGGGATGGCAAAGCGCAGCGACAGAGGGACTGCTCCGGCAGCGGGAGCGAGGGAAGGGCGATGCCCAGGAGCCTTTCATCCCTGCCGATGCGGCCGCCTGCCTGCGGCTGCTCCGAACCTGCGCGGGGCACAGGAGAGGGGAGAGCGCGACGCCAGCGAGGGACAGTCACAAAGCACTTGGGTGAGTTGATGTGCAGCCGGAAGCCCGGCGATCCCGATCCCGATCCCGGTCCGTCCCGGTCCCGATCCCGATCCCCGTCCCCGTCCCCGTCCCCGTCCCCGTCCCGAGGGGCTGTTCCCCGCTGTTCCCGGCCGCCTCGGCAGAGCCAGGCCGGCTAGCTCCGCGCTGTGAGGGCTCCTCCTCTCTGCCCGCCCTCGTCGTTCATTGGCAGAGAGGCGAGCGGGGGCGGGGCCCTCGCGCTGAGGCTCACCGCCCATTGGCTGAGGGAGAGGAAGTGGGCGTGCCCCGGTGAGCCCCCGGCCCTGCCCGCCTTTACCCCGCCGCTCTTCATTCGCTCCGCAGCGCTCCTGGGCGGGCGATCTCTGCCGCTCCCGCGATCCCATTGGCGCTGGGCTCCAGTTCCGCCACGCTCTTCCCGGCTTCCGGCTGGCGGGGCGGGCGAGGGAGCCGGTCGGGACGCGGAGGAGGCCGGTGCCGCCTGTACCTGTGGTCCCCGGGCCGCCCAGCATGAGATCCGCCTGAGCCGCGGGTCTCTCTTCCCTGTGGGCGGCGGCGCCTGGTCCCGGGGCGGCCGCAGGTGGGTGCGCGGCGCTGGGGACGTGGGGAGCGGGCACAGCGAGGCCGCGGGGCGCAGCCGCGCTCCGTCCCGGGCGGGTCTGGGGCAGCGGCCCCCGGCTGGAGGAGTCCGGCCGGGCTGCTCCCAGCGAAGCCAGTACGTTCCCGGGAGAAGCCGTGCCCGGAGCTGAGGGCAGGTCCTGGTCTTGGCCTCGGGAGAGAGCAGTCACGAGCCCTCGTGTCAAGGGCTTCCTCATTTCGGTGACCGCGCACTGGAACAGATTGCCCGTGGAGGCTGTGGAGTCTCCCTCACTGGAGATATTCCAGAACCGTCTGGACACAGTCCTGTGCCATGTGCTCCAGGACGACCCTGCTTGAGCAGGGAAGTTGGACCGAGTGACACACTTTGGTCCCTTCCAGCCGTACCCATTCCGTGATTTCTGCGTTCCTGGCTTTCTTTCGGTGCCCCATGGCGAGCAGAGCCCACGCTCAGCAGCTGTGAGCCGTGGCGGTGGACTCCGGGGGCTCTGGGGAAATCATTAGGTTCACTCAGACGGGCTCTGTGCCCGCCTGCAGCCAGGTGCTTGTTTAATGGAGGGCCTGCCTTCCACCAGCGAATGGAGCTTCACCAAAATCTGCGGCACAAGAAGCAGAGGGAGATCTGTTGCACTGCTTTGTTTGGCTGGTGCCATCATTGAATGTTTCATTTGTGATTTTAGCCTGAACCTGAAAGCCATATCTCATAGATTATTATTATTGTTGTTGTTGTTATTATTATTGCTATTATTATTAATTATTGCTGTTATTATCTTCATTACTGCCTTGTTGATTGGATCTTGCATACGATGCCTTGCTTTTCTCCTTCCCTGGTGGAAACTGGGAAGGAAGGGAAGGAAGAAACTGCTTTGTGAAGTTGCAGTTTAGCATTATTAATGTCTTTCAGATTTTCAGTTAAAGGAGTACTGAAAAGATCATTATAAAGATTAAGGCACTTGAACAAACAGAGCCTGACTAATCACAGTGACTCTTCCCTGTGAGCTCTTTACACGAGAGCTGTGAAGATGATTGATTAGAGGCCTCATAAATAATTTTCTGCTGACTGGCTTCTCAGTGCAATGTGATAACAAACAGTGGATTATGCCTGAAATGTACTCCAGCGTTCAGTCTGCTGGACTCTGCTCTGGCAGCTAATTAATGTGCTCAGCAGCACAAATTTTTGTCGTCTCAAGGCAAATTCATAAGAAAGCCCTAAATCGGCCCAGTGAATTGTCTTTTGCTGCCCAAGAGATTCAGATTTAGTGTCTCCTGTGAACTGTGAGTTGTTTCTAGATTTCAACTTCTCCTTTTTGCAGTCAGGACTGAGGAAGTTGCTAATCATTGACTCCATGACCCTGAAGTTAGTTTGCAGGGGACTGAAACTAATCCTTTCTGAAGTTAATCCTGTGTTCTCTGTGGCATGTGTCCAGGATGTCACCACCTTGCCATACCTCTGCCTTGCTGCTGGTCTTTGTGGCCCTGGCTGTAGCGGGGGCCGAGCAGTCAGAAGAGAGGAGCTGTGATGTGGTTGGTGATGAGAGCAGTGAGTCGCAGGTGGAGAGAGCCCTGCTGAAGAAACTGGAGCCCCTGAGCCACATGAGGTACAGCACAACACCTGCAGGCCTTGGGGCTGCACAGTGGGCCACGGGGAAGGGAGGATTTGGGTCAGGCTGCAGAATGGACTCCCCCTCTTAGGAAGGTCTCTGATCGGCTTCCTGGTCTGAAGTGCCCACTGCTCTGAGTGTTCTTTGTAATCCAATGGACTGTCTTTTCTGTCTTTCCCTGCTGCAGGTTTAACGTGACTGTGGGGAAGGGCAAAACAGAAAACTACATCTACCATTTCAGGGTGTGCAGGGAGGTCAACAGCACCTCACATGACTTTGGTGGCCTGGTGCAAACAGATAAACAGAGTGGAAAGACCACGGTGATAGGAAGAATCAATGAAACCCAGGTCTTCAATGGAAGTACGGTTCCACTCAGTACTTGGCTTACTCAGTAGCTGCCTTTCGCCTCCTGATGTGGATCTGTAGCCTGTATTGTTTCTCTCCTGGCAGGTGACTGGATCATGCTGATTTATAAAGGAGGTGATTCATACGGCAGGCACTGCAGTGGTGAGAAGAGGCGAGCTGTGATAATGATTTCTTGCAAGCGGGGAGTGACAGCGGTGAGTGACACCTGGGGTGAGAGAGCATCAGGGGGCTGCCAGACCAATGGCTGGTTGTGGGCAGAGGGGTTTTGAGGGGACAGTGAGCTGGCCTCTAGTGTCTGGTGCCCAGCTGCACCAACAGTGATAAAACTTTCTCCCGGTGAAGTTCAGTGTGCATGGGCATGTTTTCACATGACTTCACTTTTCCCAAATTGCAGAGTTCATTCAGCATTATTTCTGAAGAGCGGGAAAAGGAGCAGGAGTGTTTCTACCTCTTTGAAATGGACAGCAGTGTGGCTTGTCCAGCTGAGAATTCCCACCTCAGTGTTGGCTCCATTCTACTGATCACGTAAGTCATTTGAAGAGCTGTTTGTGCCTGAGTCATAATCTCCAGTGCTATTTAGAAACGTAGCAAATGCTATAGTAAGACTAAATTACTGCAGTATCCTTTCCCACAGCCACCATTAGATATTACTATGCCTCTGAGCTTTTTGGACAAAAGCTCTTGCTCAGGGCATGAGGCTGGGCTGGTCTGTTCCCAGTAAACGTTTTCCTTCATAGCTTACAGACAAGTGCACTGAAGCATGAGAGATTTGACTTCCTAAAATTATATGATGGCTCTTTGCCAGAGCTGGGAGCTCAGACCAGGAGTCTTGACTCATTTTCTATGTTTGTGCTTAGAGGCACTACACATAATGCTGCTAAAAGATTTATACAAGCAGATTGATAACCTGGGGACCTTTTATGGTCTGGTTTCTGTTTACACCTCTGTTCTTGAGTGGTGCTAGCATTGTTCCAATGCTAATGTGAGGCAGGTAGCTGGCTCAGAAGAGATTTTCTATAGGATTTCCTCAGCTTTGATTTTTTTTTTTTTTTTTTTTTTTTTTTTTTTTTAATTCTGCCTTTTAGGTTTGTGTCACTGATTGCAGTCTACATCGTTGGTGGGTTCCTCTACCAGCGCCTCGTTGTGGGAGCAAAGGGCATGGAGCAGATTCCTCACTTTGCCTTCTGGCAAGATCTGGGCAATTTGGTGGCAGTGAGTAAAAATTCTTATGTATTCTTATCCTGGCCCATGTTAGGAGAAAAGGGCATTGACTGTGTGGTTTGGGTAGACCTACCACCAGGGTGAAGTACTTTGAAGCAGAAGAGGGAGTCTGTTTCCTTTTTCTTGGGTATGCCATTTTTTAATCCTTGCTGAGACCAATTCCCTGCCTCTTTCCTGCAGCTGTTAACAAACAGAACATGTGCTCCTCAGGAGTTAACACTTTCCAGGTAGAAATGTTCACCTGGGGACTGAAATGCTTACTTCTGACTGTGAAATCCTTCTTTGGTCATTGTAGGCAGTGCTATTTATCCTCCATACTTGCCTTGGCCTGATGTTGCTGCATAACTGTCCAGAGCTTTGAGGACTGAGTAGGATGTTTTTTATTCCCAAATTTTGGGGAGATGTTTCAGGTAGCACAAGGATAGGCATAATCCCTTAGCAAAAGAGAAATGGCAGGAGCTGCTTTGGTTTGGTGTGGATGCTGAGTCAATTGCACACAGTCTGATGCTGGTGCTGTGTCCTTGCTCGTAGGATGGCTGTGACTTTGTGTGCCGATCCAAGCCTCGGAACGCGCCAGCCGCGTACCGCGGCGTGGGGGATGACCAGCTGGGAGAGGAGTCAGAAGAACGGGATGACCACTTGCTGCCCATGTGATAGGCTTTCCACACCAAGATCTTTTGTCCCCATCTCCCCAGTGCTTGTTTAGCCAGGTGCCTCCCAGCCAGTTCTCCTTCTCTCACTTCTGATTTTCTTTACACTGTTTGCTTCCGCTGTCCCTGGTGTCAGGTCCCATGGATGCCTCTGGATGTGAACAGCACTGGTTCCTAATGGCATGTCTTATAAATATAATGCTGGGTTGGGTTTTAAAAGTGCAGCAGAGCCCAGGGGAGAAGTGTTGACATTTGAGCAGAAAACAGCAATATGAGTGTTCAGCACGGAGCAGGAATGGGAGATGAATCACTAAGAGGAAAAAAAGGGGCATGGATAGGTGCAGAAAGGGAAAAAGGCTATGGGTTAAAACAGCTGACACTGTAAAAGGGATATTCTGTGTCTTTTTATTTTTTTCCCTAGGGTTTACAGGATCTGTAAGACACTGGAATTATTTTTCTCTGAATGCATTTTCAGCTTTTCTAGCTTCTGTGCTGTTATACGATTTCTGGCAGCATAACTGGCACAAAGTGCTCTATGCCAGACTCTGGGGGTGAAGAGGCATTAGCACCTCTGCAATCTTTCGTTTCCCTAATGGCAGTGGTGTGAACTTCTCAACAGTTTCCTTCAACAGCTGTGCAGGGATGCATGCCATCCTCTCAGACTGGAGAGGGGCAATGCTGAAAAACCATAGGAGTTAAATGAAGTCAAAATATTTACTTCAGTCAAAGTATTGACTCAGTCTTCTCAATCAGTGAGAAGCAAAAGGAAAAGATGTGCTGCTAAGGAAAAGGAACATTTGCTGAAACTGAAAGTGACATCAAGACAAAATGAGACAGGTAGCTGCCACTTGAGTTCTGACACAGGCTTCCTGAGGTGACTGCCCACACACCTCAGTCACTGTCAGCATTGTGATTTCACGCTCCCCAGAAGTTCCTTGTTTTGCAGAGGGTTTTCCTATGAAGCTGTCAGAATTTATTTTTATATCAAAGGAACCATGGAAGTCCCGGCTAAGAATGCTAACACACTGAGAACTGCATAAGGGACTCTTACATGGTCAGCTTTCATAAATCACTGTCTCCTTAAGCATGGTGCAGGCCGGTCTTATGACACTTGCCCTGTGCAGATGGTACTTAACATACTGCCACTGGCTGGGAGTGAGAAAGACCTTCTCTTTGGGCCCTGGTGAAAAGCAGGTACATTTGAGCTGTAGACTTAATGGGAACCTTCAGGAACTTCGCACCTTGATTCTAAATTGCTTTTTGTTTGAGAGGCTAGACTGAGCAATCCCATTCTACCCCACTGTGTGGACTGGCTGACAACTGCCCTCACTCTGGGGGGCAGAAACTGAATAAGCAAGCCACCACTGTGTTAACAGCAGAGTACAAAGTTTATGTATTTTTAAGACACTGAGAGAAAAGGGGTGGCCCTGCTTTCTTTCTGGGTTTGGAGTGGGCAAGCAATTCCTGCTTTCTTTGACTTTTGTTACAGTCTCAATCTTTCTCATAACATGGGAAAAATAGGAAGTCAGTAAGTCTGTTACTGTTTTCATGGTGGTGTCTTAAGGTAATTTTTTTTTTGTACAAAACACAACTTTCAAAAATAAAGTGACCAAAAAAACCTGGTGAAGTGTTGTGCTGGTGTAGCAAGAGCTTGCTTTGGTGCCAGAGCACCTTTTTTCTCACCCAAAAGTCAAGGGTCGTTAGTGTGTGGTGCCTTGTGCCTGAACTCCTGCCAGTAATGAACATGTTCTTGTTAGTTCATTGTTTTTGCTGCCACCTTTGTTTCACTCCAGGTCCTCTAAGGGCCTCTGAGGGAAGGCTATCCATATCTTTCAAAACTGAAACTTTAGAGGCTCAGGATGGATGGATTATGCTCTGTATTTTTCTGCAGAAATGGCAGTCAGAAATAACTTACTGATGAGGTTTGTACTTTCCAAACACTCAGGGGTTAAAAAGCAGCCAGACCTGCAAAGCCTGATCAAGCATTTTTTTATTAAGAACACTGAACATGAAATGAAGAAGTGAAGCCTTCCCATTTGACTGAAATAAAATCCAGTCCTCAGGAGTAGCTGGTACCAGTGGCAGGCTACCTGTCTGCCTACCCTGCCAAGGGTCAAACTAAGCAGGAGTTGTACCACAGCCAGCCTGCTAAGGATAAAATGGTTTAAGGGCAGCCTTCCTCTGCTCACTGCTGATTCTAACCTCACCCTCCCCTGTCCCCAGATTACATCAGACCAAACTGTGGTGCCAGGGTGGGTGCAAGCAAGCACAGGCAGCTTCCTTTGGGCCTATTTGCATTCACAAAGCCTCAGAAGTCTTCTCACATGAAAAAGGATGTCACAAAAGTGAGATTCAGCAGCACAGTTAAGACTAGGAAGCTGCTGCCACATTTTATCCAACTACTAAGCACTTTCCTTCCTCTTTTTCTAACGGGTCAATAAAGAGCTCATTTTAAAGATCTCTAATGTTTACCTACCTATGCTATAAGGCTTTCTCCCGTGCCACTACAGCTTTCCTGCAACAGTAGGTGCTTAAGACTGTTCTCTGTGTTAAGTTTCACTCAAATATTCATGTGAAACTTCTGAAAACAGAAAAGCTGAGATACGTGGTTTATAACACCATCTTGCTCTCAGGTATTTGGCTCTAGAGAGCACTTACCTCTTCACAGTTTGCATAACTCCTTCAGGTGTTTGCCTTTGTTTGAAGTAGAGGTGCTTGTGGAAGAGAATAACTGCCCAGGTTTTCACCTTTGGCAATTTGGCTACAAAACTGCAGAATACCACATTTGGTCCTTACAAAAATAAAACAACCAAAGAAGCCCTAAGCAAACCTGGAGGGGCTGAGTAGGAGAAAATCAGCCTGTAACATGAATTCCACCCTTTTGAAATGAGAAGTCATATTAAAAGACCAGTATTCAGTTCTTTTAGGGTGTGTGTTTGGTTTCTTGTAACAGAAATACTTGTTTTACAACATAAAAAAAACCCAACAAAAACAAACAAACAAAAAGCCTGAGGCAAGCAGTACAATCCTGTCAGCCTAAATTTTGTCCTTTGAGCTCTCCTGAGGATAACAAAGACAGACACAAAAAGGAAAGAATACAAACTGGTAAGAAAACACACAAAACAAAACCCCAGCTCATTTCATGAAGAGCCTTGGTGCTTCTGGAGGCTGCTTTGGATCTGTAAATTATGCCCTAACACAATGGGAAGACAAACCTCGTGCTGCAACGTTCCCTAATGTAAAACAATCCCCTCCCCTTTGAGTTTCCCATCAATTTGTCATAAGTACTCAGGAAAAATCCTCTGACTGGTTCTGAGAGGAGTACCTGGAGTGAATAGCTGCCACAACACTTTAGCTTTACTGTCTCCTGTAGACATGCAGAGTGAAGACAAGACAGCTCCTATTGCCACAGGCCTTCAAGTTTGGTATGCATGCTGGAATGGCTATTAAACCCAGTCATGAGCAGCCTAGGTGTTTTTAAAAGTGAAAAAGCAGCAGCCCCTTTTGCTCAAATTCTTGTCACCTCTGTCACTTGCAATTTGTTAGTTCCCCTTCACAAAAGCCCCAAGCACAGGTGCTCCCACTGTCCGTGTGGGGCCAGCTCTTCCTATGCCTTGAGTTCTGGCAATGATATTCAAAGCTAAGATCTGCTGTGGCAGAAAGGCTTGAAGGCAGTTCCCTTTCAGAAGTCTTTTAGGACAGAAAGAGATGCCCTTAACATCGTTATGTGGTGTATACAGGGGAGGCATATTCAAAATCAGGAAGAAGGAGAGTTGTTTAAAGGCCCCAGGTGGCAGTTTTCCTTAACCTTGTAGCACCATTAAGAGACCAAGAGATGGGCTTGTGCATGGCAGTTTCAGTCAGTTAAATTCCTTCTCATTCTTCTTGAATGCAAGACCACAGGGGACTGTCCCATTCTTCCCCACCCCAGCAGGATGCTCCAAAACTGGCAGCTGCCCTGGGGTCAGAGCAAAGAGACCTCTGGCTTCAGAGTTCTTAGGTCTCCTTGAGAACATTGATCTTGGCACAGATCTTGAGAGCTGGTCCCAGCTTGATGTTCATGGCACTCATGAGATGTTCCTCCTTCAGAAGCAACAGGGCCTGACCATCAATTTCCTGTGACCGAAATTCCTCAGCAATTTCTTGGCACCCTGTGAAGCAACCAAAAAACAAAGCAATGAGAAACACATGTGCATTGGGCACTCCCCTCACTCCTGCATCTCTGGCAGGTACAGAAAAGCAAGCTAGGAATCTAACCAACCCCTTTCCACACTCTAGTCCACAGTCTCCTTGAGCACACAGGCTACTTGAGAAATAAATGTTGAGAATCCATCTCTATGACGTACTCCAATTCAGAAACATGTCCAAAAGCAGTAGGCACCACTGAGCCCAACTCCCCATGCTACTGGATCACAGGAGTGCAGGAGAGGATCTTAACCTCACCTTGCAATGATGCAATGAACTCGTACACTTCCTCCACACTCCAACGACTAGGGTTGCTCGACAGGAAGACTGGATTGATGCCATGTAGATCTGGGGTAGGGGGCGCCATATTAGAGTTTGCCAGGTCCCTCTCTCCATGACTGGCCCTTACTGACAGGGGTCCTGGAGAGGTAGGGGACAAAGCTTCATCATAGCTGGAGTTATCAGAGCCTCGGCTCGAGTCTTCCTGGCCCTACAAGCCCATAGGAAAGAAAGAAAATAAAAGGAGTTTTGTAAGAAATTCACAATTACAAGCTGCAAAACAAGACATTGGGAGTAGCAGAAGTTGTCCCAACAGTCTGGAACAACCGTCCCAGGTTGTTGGTACAGGGGCAGCTGACACAAGAGCTCCCTCTCTTCCTCACATCAGAACTGAGGCTCATTCCATTCATCTATAGCCCAATTCAAGTCATTCATGTGAAAGACTGCTAATCAAATGGGAAAAGTGGATTGTTTTCTGCCAAGGCTGTCAGCAGCTCTCACTCACTGAGACCTTCAAGATGCACACAGGAGCAAACATAGAGTGCACAGAACAAGTATGAACGTGAATACGCTTCCTGCAGTCCATGAGGGATTGGAACAGCTCCCTGTGCCTTCTGTAACAAGTGTGTCAGCATGCCCACGGCACATCCTGCATGACTGCATCCACTGTGACAAAGTGGTACAGCCAGAAGGGACAAACCCTACACAGACCTGCCTGGACAGGTGTGTGTCCTTACCCTGTGGCGCTTGCCCTGGATCTTTGTTCGAGCGATTTCGGAGCTGCTGCGCCGTGGTCCCCGTCGGCGCACACGGGCATAGTTGGCTTCCTGGAATTCCTTCATCTTCTTTCTCTGCAGCCGGAACTGATGGCTGCAGCTGACATTGTACCTCAAGTAAGCAGAACAGCAGTTAGAAAGCAGCAACTATCTAAACCAACTACTTCTCCTTGCTCTAGATGGGGATAAGACTCCTCTTTACCATCAAATTCTGTTCCTCCTCCTTCTAGGACTTCCCCTTGGAAGAACCAGTCCAGACTTCTGACACAAGCAATATTTGGACACCAGAGTCTTGATCTAACATCTGAAGGGTCAATTAAGTAATTCCCCTAAGGGAAAAAAGACCCATAACAAGCACTCTGCTATCAATAAGAGGCAGCAATGACTAGTCTAACTTTTCCCCAATGCTCCCTTGTGTCTTTGTCTAGTACCAATGCATGAGACAGCTACCAGTATGGATTTATTTAGTCAGTCAAATGTAGATTTCTCTGAAGAGAGGTTCTTTACAGCCCCAGAATTTCCTCCTTCACAGTTCATTTTCTGAGCAAGCCAGAAATCCTGTTTATACCCAGCATCACATCCACCTCTCCAGACCTAGAAGCATTTACAAATAATTTAGAGTGGTAAAGGATCTCTGTGGCCAGTACATGCCACAGAAGGAGGATCAGATGTACTGAAAGGTGGTACACTACTTGGAGAAGGGGCACATGCCCAGTTCCAGCAAACGTATAGTCACAGATAAGGAATATTACATCTTGCTGTTATTACCTTTTAGCACAGGTCATGGAACAAAACCTCTTGGAGCCACGGAACTGGCTTGCTGGGGCATACTTCCCACAATATTCACACTTCAACAAGTTTGCCTTCTTGTCAAGCTCTAGTGAGATACAGAGCAACACAGCAGTTGGTAATCTGAACTGAAGCGTATCACACACCCAGTGATTCCCCATTCCACTGCTCTTCTTCTGAGCAGAGAGATGCCAAGCACTGTTTTCTACTGAATCTAGTAAGTAGTTAGCTTGGGAAGCAACTGGGAAAAGAGAAGCACAAGCTCCACTAATTAGGATATGGATATGGAACAGAGCAGGTTTTTTCTCCTGGTCAGTACCACTTAATGGAACAAACAAAAACTAGCATGTTCCTCACATCCTACAAGGCTGTGGAGGAAATCTCCATTACTCTGCTCTGTCCACACATCCTTCACAGCTTACAGTCATTAAAGACAGGTACAGTTCAGAATCTCCTGCTTACTACTGACACAGGATGTGTAGATCATATTCACAACAACAACAAAAAACAAAGCATTGTCAGTCTTCTGGCACTCAAAAAAAGCGTGACCCTAGTTCCATAGGTCAAGTCTCTAAGGAGCTGGCAGGAAGAGATACAAGTCCATAATGTATTAAGCTAGTAATACAGAGCAGTAACTTTCTATAACACTAGCTAGTCCTCCTGGTCTTGAAACTCACCCATGGAATTACTGTCCTCTCCCAGAGAATTGCTGGACAGGTTTTCATTCTGACCAGAAGGAGCCTCTCCCTGCAGTGGTTTCTCAGATTCTTTCAGCAGCTGAGAACAACCCACCTGGATAGGGAGAGAATGAGCTGGACCCACCAATAAAGGATTCCCTGTGTTCACCACCCTCTGTCAAGGTATGTGCAGCTCAAAATTCAACTCAGAAGAATCTAATAGGGAAGGAGAGATGCTGAAAAAAGTCATTACTGCTTCCTGACTCACAGGCTTGGTTGTTCGTTTAAAGGTCCCCAAGCACTATCTGCCTTGAATAATGTCCAATTTCACGTAACTCCATTTCCCCTCCTTTACTTCAACTTCACTTACTGCCTATTCAAAATGCATCTTTCCCTCACAGAGAGGAGAGCCTCCTTACAATTGCTGCAGTAATTATTGCTTTGGTGACAACTGGAGTAAGAGTTGCTGCAACACTTGTTTTACTCCTTCAAACCCCTTAATGACACCTCTTAATGCCTTGCTTCATTCATGACACCGCCCTCCCTTCCCTTCCTCTTTTACTGTCTGTGTCTCAGGCTAAAAATGCTGAATTGGAATATGGGGAAAGATACTCCTATGCAAAGATGGAAGCCCACCACCCTCTCAAGTAAGTGCTACACCTCCCTCCCCCACAACAAAAAAATCCCTACTGGAAAGGGCTCTGCTCCCTCCTGGATGACAAAGCCTTCAATGATGTGTGTGAGGATCTGGGGCTTGACGATGGCTTGCGGAGGTTTGGAGTCTCCCATCTGACGTGACACCAATGCCAGGTTTGGAGTGGAAGCAGAGGTGGGGGTGGCTGAGACTCCTTCACTTGATGTGGCATTTGGGGTTGCAATGGCAGCAGGATCAGAATTATCTGGAAAGTTAACAGCACAGGCATGAGCTAACTTCACTCTACCTACTTCAGGTCATTAGCACAGACAAGCAGAGCTCTCCTTTGTGCCTCACCTCCAAGGCCACTCTTCTCCTCCATGGTTTTGGGGTTGTCTGTTACAGGAGAGGACCTGGCAGGCATGAGTGTGGTGACACTGGCCGGCTCCTCCTTCTCTTCCTCTGACTCTGCCTTGCGCTTTACTGCCAAGGTCTGAGATTTGCCCTGCATGAATACAGAGGAACACGTAAGCAGATAGAAAAGCTCCAAAGCAAAGAACAAGCCAGATTAAAAAAAAAAAAAAAAAAAAAAAAAAAAAAAAAAAAAAAAAAAAAAAACAAAAAAAAACCAGAAAGAAAAAACAACAAAGCATCCTGCTCCATCATACTTGATTTCCAACCTGGTTTCTTCTGGAGATGCCTCTAGCTCCCACAGTACATACCTCTACTTTGGAGCATTTGCCTAACAAGGAACAAAGCTTGAGGAGACTCACTGCCACAGACTAGGATCTGATGTCCCAAGTCATGTTTGTACACTGGCAAAGACCAAGACACTGTGTGAACCTCAAAGCATTACTGCAGGAAGAAACGGAATGGCATTCACCCAGCAGTTTCCAAACAGGTTATTTGGATAAATCAGATCAGTTTCAATGAAGAGTTGAAAGAGCAGGGAACACACATTCACCAGGAGCAGAACTGACCCCCTGCTCTAAAAATCAAGACAAATCCTGCGAGACCTTCCTGAAGAAGCAGACAGAGTTTAGAAAGAGTCTCAGCAACTGGCTAAAAAGGTGTTCAAGCAAGGCTGGATGGAGCAACCTAGTCCACTGAAAGGTGTCCCTGCCCAAGGCAGGGGTGTTGGAATTGTATGATCTTTAGGGCTCTTTTAACTCAAATTATTTATGATTCCATGATCTGAGCTAGCAAAGTGCTGTTATCTCAGGGATTTAGGTAGGCCCTAGATGGACAATTCACAACAGCATGGACAAGGCCTATGGAATTTGAGTTTTCCTCTGCATAGCCTGTTGCTAGGGGATCCTCTGAGGCATAGTCAGTGGGTGGTACCACACACCAAGAGATCTGTAACCCAGAAATATCCACACTGGAGCGGTTAATGAAACACTGCAGCCTGTGGGAAAGACCCACACTGGAGAAGGATTTTACGAAGGACTATATCCTTTGTGAAAGGCTGTATCCCATCGGAGGGATTCCCCCATGCTAAAGCAAGGGAAAAGCATGAGGGAGAGACAAAACCTTATGAGCTGACCACAGATCCCATTTCTTGTCCTCCTGAACCTTTCAGGGGGAGGAGGTAGAAGAGTCAGGAGTGAAGCTGAGCCTGTGAAGAAGGAGGGAGGTGTTTTTTGCATTTGTTCTTACTACCAATTATCCTACACTAAACTGGCAGTAAAATAAATAATTTCCATAAACTGAGCTTGTTTTGCCCATGATGGTCATTGGCAAGTGATCTCCACATCCTTATCTCAACCCACAAGTTTTTCACTGTATTTTTCTCCTCCTGTTGTGTTGTGAAGGGAGAGTGATGGAGCAGCAACTTGGTGGCCATCCAGCAGCCAGCCAAGGTGAACCAAACCCCACTGTAAAATGGGATACTCAGTATGTGATATGGACACCCACCCCATCTGGGGCAGGCTCTGAGCCTCACCTATTAACTTCATGCAAGCCTTTGAATAATAATGTGGAAGAGAAACACTTGTAGTCAGTAACCTCAGGGGTTGGATTGGAATTAGTGTTTTTGAGGGTAAAAAAGTCTCCACATCCCTTTCCCCAAACCCCTTACCCATCCCATCCCACTGACCTGGGCCTGGACTGCGATTGGTGTCCTAGGAATGAACAAAGAGAATCCATATGCTATTCTCCTTCTCAATGGTATCACTTACTGGCAACTGGACAGACTGCATGTAGAATGCTGCTGGCATCTGAGCCACAACTGGAGAGGAAGCTGGGCTCTTCACCATGTGGGCTGTGCCTTGAACTTGTGCCAAATTCACCCCTGTGGTGAGAGGGGGAGCTTCCTGTGAGGATGCTGGAGCTGAAGATGATGATGGGGAAGCAGCATGGGTTTGGGAAACAGGCTGGACTACAGCTGGCATTCCCCGCGAAGTCGGCACTGCTGCAGCAATCTGAGCCAAGCCCAGTGCTTGGGCTTGGCCTGAGCCCTGCTGCCGAGTGCCCACCACCTGCACCGGGATGTGTGGAGGAGGCTGCTGTGTTGCTGACATTTTGGCAGGCCCAAGCTGAGGGGGTTTGATGGGGGTGACCAGAGATTTTGACTGGATAGGAACAGGTGACTTGGTGGCTGGCTGGCACGGACTGTCCTGCTGGAGCTGTAAATGCGGTGGCTGGGACTGCAACATAGGTTGCACAACAAGGGTCTGTGCCTGCTGCTGGTTTTGAGGGGGAGCCTGCTGCTGCGGAGGCTGAGCTTGCTGCTGCTGCTGGGTCAGAGATGCTGCTTGCTGCTGTTGCTGCTGTTGAGCAAGCTGGAGATGGGTGGCTGTGTGGAGGAGCTGGGACTGGCGGTGCTGGAACTGCTGCTGGTGAATGGCTATCTGCTGCTGGATCACCACCTGCTTCTGCAGATGGATCTGCTGCTGCTGCTGGATCAGCGAGTGTGGCTGGATCTGCGTATATGTTGCTATACAAAAACAGAGTAAGAAAAAACAGAGAACAAAAGTTAGCAACAGTGCAGCTGGGAACAACAACAACAAAAATAAGGCATCCACTGCACTGCTTTGAGACACTAAACTCCAAAATAACTGACAGCTTACTTGCAGAGGACATGAGGGATTAAATCAACTTCTTGTGCTAATAGAAAGGGATAACCCCTTGAGACAAGTCTCTGGGAGGACCAAAGCTGGGAGACATGCTGGAAAACCTTTTACCACCAGGCTTCCAAATGTCCTTCTTGTGAAGGCCCAATGATTTTGAAGAGAAAAAAGCTGAGTTTTTTACCTGAGCTGATCAGCGTCTGGCTGGGTGCTGGTGTAGCTGTCCTGGTGAGGTTCATGCCCACTGTTTGCTGTCCACCACTGTCTGTGTCACCCTTCTTTGCAGCTGCGTTCTCCGTCTCTGTCTGGCTGCCCTGGCTGACAGTCACGGCCTGGGCAGCCGCCACGGGCAGCGGCTGAACCACCCCAGTGCCCTTCCTCTGGCAACTGCCAGCGGCACCTGCTGAGGAGCTCTGGCTCAGTGCCATTGAGGGCTGGCTCCCACCGGTGGCCACCACGCCCCCGGAGACACCATTGCTGCCCGCTGCTGCCTGGCTCAGGTTGAGGGACTGGCCTGCCCCGCTGGAGGAGGCCTGGGCCACGGCCATGCTCTGGCCCGTGCTGGCGGCCTGCGGTAAGCCCGAAGCCTGGGAGCTGCCTGGCAGGGCCGTCTTCTGAGCAGAGCCTTGGAGCTGGGCGTTAGCGGCAGAGGTCTGCTGGCTCCTCACAGCCAAGTTCTGCACCTAGAGACACACACGCCAAACAGAATCCACATGCTTTATACACAGTACTTGCCGGGAGTGTGACAGAGCACGTGTAAGCAACTCACTGCTGGGGATGCAGGCTGAGTTCATGCCTCAGGTCTCATGTGAGGAGCTGCTAACACTGCAGGGCAGAGCTCAGCACGGCCCTCCCCAGGAAGCACATTATCCTGAACTCTCTCCTGCCCAATCTCTGATGGAAATAACAGATCTCATGGCACTTTGTAAACAGGATCTGGGGACACAGTCTTTTCTCCAGAGCATGGGACAGACTTCAGACCTGCCCGCCATACCCTGGCATGGGGAGTTCAGCACAGCTCTAGAAGCACTGAGTTACCCCTTAAAGACCAGTCATTCATTTTCAATTTTTGTGACCACGGATCTACTCATGGCCCACACGCTTTCCAATATCACTCTGCATTTTGGTGCTGCCATCCTCTGTATTTACTTCCGCTCCAAATGCCACGTTATCTCCAAAATTAGATCACAGTTGACTCTTCTTAAAAAAAATTGCTTCAACAACTCTTTGGCATCTTTACAACAATGAACCAACTGGATGAAGGAATACTACCTCTGGCAAAGACTCTTAATTGGAATGTGACTGAAAACTGTACATAGAACTCAAGAGTTCTTTTCACATAATCACAGCCAAGAAACTGTGAAGATGGCATTGATCCAGCCTGTGCTCACCTCAGAAATTTTAAGCAGAAACTAATTTCATCTCTGGAGGCAGACAGCAAACATGAAAACATGGTGGCAAAATCTCCTGCCTGCAGAGGAACAAGGGCTGGGGATAAAATAGCTCCAATGTGCTATACAGGGACAGCTTGAGACAAAGAGCAGAGTGTGGTGTGGCAGAAGCAGGGGAAAGGGAGGACAGTCACTGACCTGGTCTGTGTCTGCGTGGACCCCAGGAGACTGAGTGGGTGGTACCTCCTGCTGGACAGCAGCCACAGCCCCATTGGGCATCAGGATGAGCTGGGAGGCGAGAGGCACATTGCGGCCCAAGGTCCGGTTCACCTGCAACAGGTTCCCCAGCTGCGGCTGTTGGGATCAGGCAGTGTGCAGTGCAAGGAACAGAGGTAGAAGAGAGAAAGGAAGACAAAAAACCCACAAGCAAACAGATCATAAAGGAACACTAGGCTGCAATGTCACTCATTGCAAAACCACCAGCCCTCCCTGCACTGTAACATTGAATATAACCCTCTGAAGCAGGAAACTGGGAACAGTTTCCTTATGGAAACAAGCACTCCTCTATCTGGCTAACTCCCACAGACTGCCCAAGGCTGCGTTATCTAGAACTGGTTGAACAACAGCGATAAAAAGCATACATCCAAGATTAGTGCTGCTTGAAAAGTAGGGGATTACAATCTGTATCTGAAGTCAACTGGAAAACAGAAAGTAGCTACCCAAACCCCAGACTTGACTCCACAGTCAAGCCTAATGCTTTCTACCTAGCTGCACTTCAAAGCAATTAAAAGGATGACATTTGTTCACATTGATTTATTTGTCTAGGCTTACTTGAATTTTGACTTACATCCCTGAGCTCAGCAAGCAGAAGAAGAGTAATTTACCATGTATCTGTTCCAGCATTGAACCAGAACAGTAGCTTTATTTCTGTGAGCTACATTCAAGCCTAGGACATGTATTTCACATTTACACTCTAGTGAGAAGTGCTATGGAACCTTTAACATCTGCAGAGCAGAGGCACACGAGTTGTTAATATTCTCACCTGAGCCACACAATACACAGCTCATCTATCTCAAAAGCTGAGCCCAGAATCAAACCTGTGGTTTCAGGGATGAGACCTTCCCCATGCAATTTTAAAATATACTGCAACAGCCTTAAAGCAAGGTTAGTCTGTAGGTGTTGGTAATCCCAAGCAGTGAAACTCTGCAGAGGCTGTTAAGTGGGGCTCACTGTCAGGACACATTTGATGCCCATCTCTTACCCGAAGGTACATCTGTGCCTGTGACTGGTTGAGAGGAGGTGAGGTGGTGTTCCCGAGGAGCACAGACTGCGTCAGCGTGGTGGCGCTCGGGGAGCTCACGCTCTGCGACCGACTGATCAGCTGAGCAGCTGACGTGGTGGCAAGGTTGATCTTAGAAGAGAAAAAAGCTTCAAATCACATATGAAGAGATGGAGGCAAAGAAATAAGTACAAATATGCTTAGTGGGGTAAAGTCAGAACGGACATTTTACAGTTTTTTCCTGTATCCCACAGGGGACCAAGAAGAAGAAAGTTCTTGTCTTTGAGGGCTAGTCCTACAGGCTACACAATCTATATTAGCCAGAGCCCTGGATACTGACCTCATTTGTATGCTGAGCTTGAGAATCACTGTTAGCATGCAACTGCAATAAGAGATCCAAAAAAATACATCATTTTCTCCAGCCTCCCAAGTAAAGGTAAAAAACCCACAAAACCTTCTCTACCAACTCATCTACTCTCTGAGCAAATCCAAGCTCCTCAAAACTCACTACAAAACCAGACATCCTCTCATTCAACAAACTACTGCTCGGCCTAAGACAAAAGCTGCTCACGACTCCTCCTTCTTACAAGTCCTGATCCTCTTTTAATCCATGACAATGTATCCGCAAAGCCTCAGCAAACAGAGATCTATGTCTACCTTTTCAGCTAAGAGGCCTCTCCCACCTAAAAACCTCATCTGGTTTCCTCAAGCCCCACCAATAACGACAGCACCCCAAATCCTCAAAGCTGTCTGCATCTTGTTGATTCCCAGGATTCTTAGAAGCTGTGTGCATCCTAAAAGACAAGTAGGAGACAGAACAAGGTGGGGAGGGGGAGTGAGGCTCTGATATGTGTGTGAGGGAGCAGTTTTACTTACAGAAGCCTGGGTTGTGGTGGTCTGTTGCGAGGTGCTAGTGTTGGGGGAGCTGGCCTGTCTACTGGCTGCAATTGTAGCCTGCAGGAGAGATTGGCAGAGAAATGAGTGCCTGAACAAACCTTTCAATCCAGCCCAATTATTAGGCTCTGTCAGAACACCTAGTCCCTTACCCTCAGAGTGTATGACCTCCAGTCCTTCCACCCATGGGTACATGCACTACTCTTGCCCAGCCTGTCCTAGTACACACTGCAACCCTCACCCCGATGCTGGAATCCACTGTTAGCACCCAGACATTCCCTGCAATATTAGCAATTTGTTGGGCTAATTAGGCAGTTTAGTAGCAAAGCAATGATAGCACTCCAAGTAACAAAATTCAAATTAGAGAGCATATGGTTTGTGGAAGAATATAAATATTGATAGACTTATTTCCCCCTTCTGATGCCAGGGGAATTCCCCTGCATGAGTTTAGTTAGTTTTGTAACTAAGATTTGTGCAAAACTGACAAGAGGATTCTATTTCTTCTATAGTACAAGACTGCAGTCAGGGATTTTGAGAACAATTACATCCTGGACTGACTGCCAAGGAGTACAGCTACTGAGGTATTGTTACACAAAAAGAATGTATTCATGTCACACACAATCCATTTTGAGCTGATGGTTAAGTCTAGTAGGTGAGCAAAGTTGATAAAAAAAAAAAAACACTCAACATTTATGTATCATAAAATATATTGATTTATATTGATCTGTGTATGTCTCAACTAGAGACATCCTCCTGGTTGGACTGGTTTACCCTCCTGCTGGTAAAGAAAACATGGCTACTAAGTTCCAAGACAGAAATTTCAGAGAATGCTGCCTGAAACCTCATGCAAACACAAATGTTTATTCTCAGAGAAGCAACTACCCACTGATCCCTTTAATACAGTTTTTAAGCACTACTGCATCCACTGCTGATTTAACCACCTATCTTTTAGTTAAAGAAGGTGCAGGGGGTAGTAATAGGCCTCTGAAGTGCAAGTTCCTTGATGGTGATGTCAAATTTTATCTTCCCCTGCTCTGTAGCCAAAAAAATAAATTAATCTTTGCTTCAGGCTTCCAGTTGACTGGCTGTTTGTATTAACTCTGAACAATGTGTTTAGGGACTCATTGTCTCATCAGGGATCAGGATGACTCGGTGCACAAGGCACTGTATAAAAACAGAACCTCTGGATCTTCCCCAGAGAATGATCCAACTCCTCTCCTTCTGCCTCTTGGCAACTCACCTGCTGGACAGCAGCCAGGCTGTGAAGTTGGGCACTGTTAAACTGCTGCTGGAGCATAAACTGATGGAAGTACTGGGCTGCATTGGGCTGTCTCTGGAGTGCCTGCAGAGCCTAGATAAAGAAGAAAACCCAATTGTCAAAAACTGCATGCCATTGAAATGTGATTGAAGAGAGCAATGACAAAATAAGCCAGCCATGAGAACATCCCTAGAGCACATGAAAAAGCAGGCACCAGATCACCAAATCCATAGTACAGTTACAAATTTGGTGACACACTGAATCACAGGTGTATTCCAGGACAGTGGGAATCACACTTAGCAAGACTTTAATAAACTTTAGGAATCTGGGGATGTGCATGCTCACACAGGCAGACAAATGTTCCTGTGTAGTTTGTGTATGGAGAGCATAGAAAAACTGGGATGGCAAACTGATATACTCTAGAACAGCAGGCTAAAACCTATCTACTGGATCACAGTACAGATTAAATCTAGGAGGCTGGACACCGAAGGAGTAACCTATAAAACAAGAAGCCTCAGGCTACAAGAACTAAACATCACGTCTAGTATAAGAATTTCTAAATCTGAAAAGATGACAGTTGTCTAAGCACAGGCCCACCTTGACACACAACAATGCAGAGGAACACAAAAGGGCTCACCACCACTTTCCAGTGATGCACTGCCATCCCAGAGCACACCCTGGGATGTCTCACCTGTACTGCCTGCCGCTCATAGAGAGACATCTGCGAGATCTGAGGCCGGGTGCTTCCTCCAGAACTGGAGCTCCCGCTGGTGGAGTTGGAGTTCTGCTCACTTTCGGTCTCCATGGCGACAGGATCCCAGGAGCTCAGGCTGAGATGGACTTCAGATCTACATTGAAAGAACTGGAAACTAAGTCAGGCTGCAGAAAGAACCAAACTGTATTTCATTACATTAGACAGCTTTTGTACTAGAATATCTCAATACCAGTCTCCCTGCCCATCTTAGCTACATCATAGGGACCAGGGAAGCTGGGATTCTAAAATCACCCGGAAATCTTACTCACAGTTTAAATCTTTTATTACCACCATCAGAAACATAATGTGCATATTTTCATACTTTTATTGCCATGCTATAGTTGCAAGCTACAGTATCCTGAACTCTTAAAAAGGTACTGGAATGAAGAAGCAGCTGCAGCTCATTAAAACAATTCTGGTCACAGACCTGATCTCTTGACAGTAGAGACTAGCAAACTGAGGCAAATTGCACTGTGCTTCCAGTCCTCCAATGCACTTTGGCAATTTCTGATCCTCCCTTCCTCCAGTCCCTCAGCTCCAATGTCCTACTGATACAGAGTCCCTCTTTCTCCCAGTTTAGCCCCCAGCCCTTGACTCTTTCTTCTTCTGATCACATGAACTTTCCAGCTACTTGTTGCTCCCAACACATCTTAACTTGAATATTAGATTAGAATCTGGTATCTGTGGTGGCAAGTTCCTTTCAGGAGGAACAGAGTCAGAAGCAGAGTGGATAAAGTGTTCACGGGCAACACTTGAGAGGCAAAAGCTGCTGAAGAGGTCATGCAGAACCAGGGAGACCTTCCAGCAGCAGAAAGATGAGTTGCAGTGAATTGCACGACTGAGAAAGGACTGGAGAAGGCTTTCATCAGCTAAGAGGAAGAGAAGTGAGACTGAAGAGAGTGCTTGGCAGAAGAGTAGCACATTGAGATGATCAGGGAGTTTCCTTCAGCAAGAAACATGAGCTACACAGGGAGTAGCAGCAGGAGGGGCTAGAGTCAGAAAAGGGAGAGAAAAGTGATTATACAAAAGAATTCCACTGGAAAAAAAGAAAACCAACCTGAGTTTTTAGAACTCCATGCAAGATTTAAAAAAAAACAAACTTCTGGTAAGTCTCTAAATGAGACCCCTGTAAATGAGCTTCCAGGAGCCAGAGAAGCAGCACAGCCCCTTTATCTAGCCCTTTTAAAATCCAGATTCTGAGCTTTACAAACTTCACCAAACATTTCCCTGGTGTATAAGCAAACAGACCTGTGCAGCAGAAAAGGAGGCTCAACAATACTCTCAGCCAGATAACTTTTTAAATTCTGAAATGGTGCTAAGAGCAGCAGATGACTTTAAAGTAGGACAACAGCATTAACTCTGCAGAGGATGGGCGGCTAAATCAGGGAACTGCTGCTTCAATTCTGCTGCTCAAAATCTGAAATATTCTTTAACTGGCAAGCAGAGTGCTGCTGCTCCAGTCTGGTCTTCCAAATACATCTTCACCTCTGCCCTCAAGCCCTACCCAGGCATCTCCCTCCCTGCCGATGCAAAACTGGCTTCCTGCACTGCTTCAGCAGTGGCCACCGTCTCCTCAGCTGAGATACACCTCCTCCTAACTGGCCACTAGTGTCTTCAGGCACAACTCTATTTCAGCTAGAAACAGCCTGTCAATAAACCTACCCAGAATATAAAAGCTCTTGGAGAAGCAACTGCCTTAAAGATCTTCCCCAGAGAGGAAAAATTAAATGAAGCCTGAAAATAAACACTGAGAAGGGAAAGAATACAGACTTTTTGAAAGAATGAAACTGTGGTGGATAAATAAAGTACTTTGAGTGGGGCTAAAAGGCACATGAAGCTACACACATTGCACCAAGTTCTCCAGTAGCTCAGATGCCATCAGGACACAATTTATGTTTCCTTGCCCACCTCAACTTCCCAACGCAGATACTCCTCCTCCACCTCGCTTCTGGCGCTCATTAGATCAACTTGGCAGCTACAGAAAAGGTACCCTAAAACCCTCTTTTCTGCCACATCACAGAGTTTAATTACCTTACTTGTGATGCCACAAGTGCCCATGAGAGAGGAAAGGATGTAACTGATGTTCACCTTAGCTACAGCAAATACCCTTGCCCTCAACAGCTTCACCAGGAGAAGCCAGGCTTCTGCCATGGTGCTCTGCTCCACCAATCAGTGTTTCCTCAGGAAGCAGCACCACCGATTCCTAAGATTTCCAGCATTTTTGAGAGTTCCATATTGATCTAGATCTTAAAATTAGGTCCTAGCATAAAGAGAATCTTACTGCAACACCTCTGGCATGAGGCATAGAAAAATTTTGGTCTCTCTGTAGGCAGAAGGCCTTTTGGAGACGTGGACAGAGAAGCATCCGCTCACTTTGCAGAAGGGCAGTAAGAATTTTAAGTCACTTACAGCAAGGAGAGTTACCCAGCAAAACTCTTTTCAAACACAAAAGTGAAAAGGCACAGCATTTCCCCAAGCAAGTTCATCTAAGGATGGAGCTCCATGTTAGTGTAATCCGATCCAAACACAGGCCATTTCCACACAAAACGGGAGAATTACACACTGTCCCCTCCTCCAACTGCATCCCCAAGCACTTTCCTCTCACAAAAACCTAGTGATCACTGGGCTATCACATCACTTGACTCAGCTAGCTGCTCCGTGAGATGGATAACCTACTAAAAATTATTAAACCATGGATTTTCCAAACAAACAAACCAAAAAAGGAAAACCAACACACAGTTAACAACGTGGCCACTACTGGAAATTAACCTTTGAACAATAGCTAGAACTGCATCCCTAAAAGGCAGACACAGAAGGATACAAAAGCTTTTTAGCACCATGGCACGAATGACCACGCAGCAAAAATGACGGGAAGGAGAAGGGAGAAAACTGGCTCAGGCAGCAGTACAAGCATGAGAACATGGACCACTCCAAAGCCTAACCCACACTTGCTGATCTCAGCACACACCGAGAACACCACAGGTGGCCCATCTACAAGTTCTTGACCCTTCTCAAGCACAAGGGCAGACAAAAGTCAAGCCAAACAATACTCTAATCACTAAGCACTAGGTAGGAGGTTGAAAAGTTTTACTTGCTCACCCCATCCATTCCCCCGGGACATGACTGCTGCCTGCATAACAATTTCTAACTTTCCTAAGTGGTTTTGTCACTTCATCTTTGAGAAACTAAGTCAGGAAACACGTAAGATTTACACGGGTTTACACCACAGGTTTGGAGGAGCAAAGCTAGCACCCCGTACTACAGCATACTCGCTGCTGCTACTATGTGTTTCTACAACAGTTTCCAAGCCACACAAGCAGAGGTGTGGAACTGCCGGGACAAGCTGACTGCTCTGGGATGCTCTGGAAGCAGCAGTGGGTGCGACGCTCCAGCACTGCAGGACCCTGGCACCACCTGGTCCCCACCCCTCGGTGCCCAGCCCGCCTTTCCCCGCCAAGCGCCTCGCCCGGCCGGCGGCGGGAGAGAGCGAGGCAAGGAAGGATGGAAGGAGGGGAGGATGGAAGGGGACGGCGCGGCGGCAGCCACCCAGGCCGCCGGCAACTCCGGCAGCAAAGTTCATCCGACACGGCGTGCGGGCGCCCTGCCCGCCCGTGCCGTGCCCGCAGCCCCGCCGCGGCGGGAGGCGGAATGCGCCGCAGGATGCCCGAAGCCGGGCGGCGGCTGCCCGGGGGAGCTGCCCGGGGCCGGGCCGGGCAGACAATGGCTGCTCCGCCGCCGCTGTCAACTTCCATCCCGCGCCGGCCCCGGGAACTCTCCCCGCCGCGGCCGCCCGCGCCCCGGGCCCCGCCTCACCTGCAGCCGCCGCGGCTCTGCTCCGCTCCGCTCCGCTGCCCCCCGCCCGCCCGCGGGACCCGCGCTGCCGCCGCCGCACCGCAGCCCCCGCACCGCCACCGCCACCGCCGCGCCCGACACGCCCCCCGCGCGCGGGCAGCCGGGCCCGGCCGAGCGGGCGGGGCGGGGCGGCAGCTCCGGTGTCGGGGCGGGCGGGGCCGGGGGCGGGACCTGGCGGCTCCGGCGGGGCCGCGGTCTGGCGGGGCGGCCCCGAAGGGGCGGGACCCGCGCCCGCTCCGCCCGCCCCTCTCCCCGTATCCCTCTTCTTTAATCCCTTTTTTGCTTTTCTTGTTTCGATTTTTTTTTTTTTGTTGGTTTTATCGGAGGTTTTTTTCTCCTCTTTTTTTTTTTTTTTTTTTTTTTTTTAAATCTCGGCCTCTGGGGCTCCCCCGGCGCTCCGTCACTTCCTCCCTCGAGGCGCTTCCGGGCACGTGGTGCCTTCCCCGGGCGCCGCTTGCCCGTTGCCCCGGTGACGGGAGCGAGCCCGGCGCGGCGGCGGGAACGGCGGAGCAGCGCCCGGCCCGGCCCCGAGCCGGCCCCGCTCCTCGCCCGCGGCTGCTTGCTGTGCCTGCGGGGCTGGCACCGAGGCGTCACGGCGCTGATGGGAGTCACAGCCTGGTGCTGCGCCAGCCTGAGCGGGTGTCCTCTCTGCCGGGTCTCGCTTTACCGTCCGTCCTTCTGGAGACTGATCAACCTTGTTAAGTGCTAGTCGTTTTAGTCAGTACGGAATCAATTCGGTTCTGAGATCATCGAGTCCAGCCTGTGACTGAACACCACCATGTCAATAGACCATGAGTGCCACGTCCAGTCTTTCCTTAGACACCTCCAGGAATGGTGACTCCACCACCTTCCTGTGCAGCCCATTCCAATGTCGAATCGCCCTTTCTATGAAGAAATTCCTCCTGTGTCCAGCCTACACCTCCCCTGGCGCAGCAGCTAAAGACTATGTCCTCACATCCTGTTGCTAGCTGCCTGGGAGAAGAATGTAGGTTGTAAACTGTTTGTGTTGGTACCTGCAACAAGCTTTGATGAACAAACAGGATGCAGCAGGCAGT
This sequence comes from Molothrus ater, assembly GCF_012460135.2. NCBI lineage: Eukaryota > Metazoa > Chordata > Aves > Passeriformes > Icteridae > Molothrus > Molothrus ater. The sequence goes on from NC_050479.2 coordinate 86,944,101, forward strand.
TTTTTGCCTTCTACATGTGTACACACGTAGAGGTGCACAGTAGAAACCTGCATGAACATAAAAAAAACCACAGTGCCAGAGCTCACTGGCCGCTTTTAGAAGAGAAGCTGTGCTGTGCAGGCACTTGGGCCTTGCTTCTGTTGATTATTCTCAAAGAGCATCAGTTTGTTGCCTGTCAGTTGCCTGGTTTAGGGTATGAGTGATTGATTAAGGCAAATTTACGAATTTTTAACTGTAATGTTGTCATCTTTAGATGGTAAGTGGAGAGGACGTATGTATGCATGCAGTGACAGGACAAGGGGCAATGGCTCCAAAATGAAGAAGAGCAGGTTTAGATTAATTATTAGGAAGAAATTCTTTCTTGTAGGATGGTGAGGCACTGGCACAGGTTGCCAAGAGAAGCTGTGTATGCCCCACTCCTGGAAGTGTTCGAGTTCAGGTTGTATGTGTGAGAAACAACTTTGATCAACCCAGTCTAGTGGATGGTGTCCCTGTCCATGTCCTGTTGGTTTGGAACTAGATGATCTTTAGTGTCCCTTCCAACCCAAAGCATTCTATGATTTTACAATCAACATATTTGTTTCTAAGAAAATAAATGCCCATCGGGTCAGACCAGTGACTCATCTTGATGAGAGCTGGTGAGTTTCCCTTCAGAATGCCATCACGTGCACCAAGGACAAGTGGGATGCAGCAAAAGACAAACAGAATGAGTCACGTTCCATCTACGTGTACAAGGGGCAGAAGCTCAAACACCACTGAAGCTATAAGCACCACTAGACACTCCTGCAAATGGCATCTTTGAGCTTCATGTTGCAAGAAAGTTGCATCTGGCTCTGTAATGACAGTGCTGGGCAATCAGTTCACAGGAAAAAAATTCCCATTATGAATTGCAGTCAATTCCCATTTACTTAGAATCACAGAATAATATTTGCTGCTGCCTAAAAATCAGCAAAACACACCGTACAGGAGAGCATTTGGGCTATTACCAAACATACTTGCTCTAAATGCTGAGGGTTCTTTTCCAATTCAGATGGAAAACTGTCTGGCTGATTTTCAAGGAGATATTTAAGGTTATTCAAAACAAAAGGTCAGACAGTGAACAAAGAAACAATGACAAGGCAGGAAACCCTGCAAACAGTAATCCCCGGGAATCAACCACGCCTAAAAGCCCCAACAACTGGATGAACGACTAAGCCATTTGTCCCACTTGCAAAACCCACTGAAGTGGATTCAAAGGAGGAAACTCTCTGGAATGTATGCAAACGAAGGGCAGTTACTGCAATACGACTAGGGGAAAATACTGCAATAAAGAGGCTTTAGGACTTAAGAGGGGGAGTAGTTAGCAGCTGTGGGAGGATGTTGGAACTGATAAAGAGAATTTTAGGGTTTTCAAAACTGCACTGGTATGCTTGGGATAAAAATCACAGGCAGGGAAATGGAGGGATCAAGGTGGATCAAATGGAGAGAAGGTAGGTATAAACAAAGCCAGTCAAATGCAATCAGTATGTTTGTGTGCACAAGGTATCTGATCACGGGAGCCTGCATTACATTTTTAATAAATTATTTTAATTGTTTCCTGTATTATTGTGCTCTTTGTTTTGTGGTCTGTTAGTCAGCAAGTAGGATGAAAGGTTTATAGGGCCAAAAACCTGACATCTATGAAAATGCTAGGAACAGGATCAGGCCAGTGACACTGTGCTGATGTGGGTGTCTCTGAAGTATTGTCTCCTGTCAGAGTTAACCTATGTGTACATGTCTTTTGTGGACTTGCACACCACTCTGCTACTGCTGGGGTGTGAAACAAGAAAGCTCTCACTCACCTCCACTGACCCAGGAAAAAAGGAAGCCACTGGATCTTTCAGTCCACCAGGTTCAGCTGCCCTTAATAGTTTCAGGGAAAGCAAGTGCACCTGGTCGATATCTATTCTGTTCATTCTGCTTCCCAAATGGTGAGATCCCAGCCTTTTTAGTGTCTCCTGATAAAGCACTTGTTCAGTCCCATAATTGTTGTCACTGAGGATCATGCTGCAGATTGTAAGATGGTTTAGAGGGTCTGGCTGGAAACCTGTCAAATGCTTTGCCTACACATAAGGCAGAATTCATTGCGTAGATAGCTCACGGTTCAGGTGCAGCTCTTCCGAGCTCCAGAGAAAAGGAAGAAGCAGCCCATTTTCATTCCGATGATTTTTTTTTCCCTCCATTCCAGCCCGTTTTAGAAACGGAGATTTATTCCCTGGAGAAACGGCATCTTGCAGAGCAAGCCACGGAGTGATGGTGACACTCAGTGGCCCTGCAGGAAAAGTGCACCTTCCGAGCTCACGGGTTTTTTTCTAGTTTATCAGGAACACAGTGGCAGTAAATGAACCTTATACACAGGTGAATAAGCAGCACATAGCATAAGCATGAGCCTGCATATAAACAGCATATAAACATCTGTATAAACAGCATATAAACATCTGTATAAACAGCACATAGCATAAGCATGAGCCTGCATACTGTGCCGTATAGATTCTTATAGTATAGGCATATAAACAGACATGTAGTCTATGTAACTGCATTTATCTTCTTTCCCTTTCCCACGCCCATTTATTCACTTCAGCCTAGAAGTGAGACCATCACCTTCAGGTACCTCAGAAGGAACACCCTGTCTCTTGTAGTGGACTGGTCATTGTACAGACTACTTTCAAAATCATGTACAGATTTTTAATATGCCATTTATTTTTATAATAGTGCCCTAACAAGGCCAGAATCCATCTGGGGCCATCTTGTGTGCTTACAGTCATCCTCCTTTCAAGGAGCCTACTTCCCACTCATTTTAAAAGCCTCTCTTTGCAGAAAAATCCCTTGCTGTCTGAGATGCTGGTGACCAGAATGCCTGTTAGCTCCTGCCTGCACTATGCTCTTCTGGACCTTCTTTTTTCACAGATTAAAGCAGCAAAACTTTGCAGGAAATTTCCCAGTTACCTCCAGACTACTTGGGCAACCAAGATCCACACAGCTGCTTGTAGTGAGGTGGTGGAATTAACTCTCCTGGCCACCAGCCCTACCTTTGCTTACACATTACAAGGGTTCCTTTCTTGCCCTGGAAGGTATTTCCTATGGATGTCACCAAGGACAGAGAGTACTTTTCAACAGCCACAGAACTGAGCAAGCATCAGATTGTCCATCCAGCACAGACTAGCCACTTATTGCATTCCCTAATAGTTAATTCAAGAGGCAAAAAGCTCACTGACTTCTGCTGTACATTTCCTATCTTATGGGAGCTTGCCACACAGCAGCTTTTTTCTAGTTCTCTGGTTTGCCAGCTTCCTCAACCCCTCATCTGCAGCTGAATAACATCTATCTGATTTGAAACCACAGCCTGGAAATATCTGTTTGTATTCATATTTCACACACTTGTTTTTCTCACTTATCTGCCCCAGGCAGGTACAAGGTGCCAAGATATCCTATCTTCAGAAGCAGAGGAATCTTGGTGGGCTGCTTCTATCAGGATCTAATTTCATGGCAATCTGATCCCATGAACTGTAAAGCAGATCCTTGGCACATGTCCATTTAGAGATGGGAGAGCCTGGCTCACGGACACAGTGAGCATGCTGGGTTACAGACTTCAGGTTTTATTTACAACATTCTTATTTGAAGTTCAACAGATCGGAGGGCTTTAATCCCAAAGCTCTTCCAGTCCAGCCCAAATATCCAGAGGAAGAGACTTGCCAAGAAGGCAACCAGGACAGGCAACAGGTCTCACTTTGCTCCCTTTGCAGAGCACCATTGAACAGTCTCTGTTGACTCCTACCATGTCTTGGGAAGGGACAATGCTAGGGGAACAATCCTTGGAGGTTTGTCCCTTCATATTTTTGCTTCCTTGAACTCAACCCTATCTGCTTTTTGCATCAGCTGTCCAGAGAATGTATCACTTGGTTCCTCAGGTTTTCTACCTCCTCTAAATGCTTGTTAAGCACTGCTGTGAGACTTTTGTTTTCCTTTTGTCCCTATGTGGAAGGGCTGGCTCTGCTCACTTTATGGACCAATTGTTCTGAATGGTCAGAGAAAACAAAAGAATATTTGCTGCCCTTTTGCAAGCTGTGTTTATCAGGCAAAGGGCTACTACACAGGGATAACCCAAGCAATCCTTGTCACAGACCTGCTTCACTTCATGTTCCTTTTTTCCCTTTTTTTTCTCCCAAAGTACTTCCTGTTTAGAGGCTCATCACTTCCCAAATTCTCAGCTTATCTTGCTCACTTCTTTTCCATTGCCCCTGGGCTTGTTGACTTCATACCTTTCTTCATACCTTAATACATTTTTGGTATGACTGTCGTGGTAATTTATCTTTTGGCAATCAGTTCTGTGAAACTAGTACCCATTTTTTCTTATTCAGTATCCCCCTTTTTATGAGTGCTATCTCCCTAATGGCACTGCAATTCCGTCTGGGCCATCTGCATACACTCTGTTGTCTTGTTGCATGTGCTGCATCCTGAAATTCCTCAGATTGTTGTCTTTTTTAAGTAGTGCCACAGGTAAGGATTAGTCATTGGGGTTAATGTCTTGACAGGATGGGACTAGGTGTTGTCAGAGTCTAAATATGCAGTGAATGTGTAGTGAGTGTTATTTTGGTTTCATGCTCTCCCTTCATAAGACTGCTGTACAGCTCTTTTCTGTCTGAATGAACTGGTAAAGTATTTCTTCCTTAGCATTCCCTTGCCTGTTCCTACTCTTCAATTGTAAAAAATGACTCAGAGGATGACAGAAAAATGACTCAGAGGATCAGGTAGTAAACCACATCAGGGTTAAAAATGAGTTTGGTTTTTTTTTCATGGTTGCAGATCAACTATTGAGTTAATTGAATTGAAAAGGGAGCTCAGAGATGGGACTTGGGGATGAGAGAGATTTAAATCACTATGGTGACCAAATGCAAAGTATGTAACCACAACATGCACAGTGTTTCTCTCTTTTTCATGCACTGAAGTCTTCAACTGTCAAGTCACTGCCTTCTTTCCAGGTTCCACATACTTTATTTCACCTGCTTCCAAACTAATGTGTATTAAGCCACTTTTCACATAGAAACATAGGGCAAAGGAAATAGGGTGTTTCCAACACAGCAGGGAAGGGAAGAGCTGGAGCAATGAAGTTTTCCCTCTACGCAGGCAGAAAACTCAGGTTGCAGAGTCAGAGCATACTAGGAGGAAACCTGCTTTGAGGTATCTGTAGAAAGAAAGGAAAGAAAATTAAAAGTGCCTGATGAATTTTTAGGAAGGTGTCTGTGGACTAAGAGACTCTTATTGGATGAGTTGCAATATCTTTTTATCATTGACATAGGCATTTCCAGTTGTACTTAGACTTAGGATGCTGTGAGGACTGCATGGAAATAAAATAAAAAGAGATCATTTTAACCTCCCAGGGTATGCTCAAGCCTCAATGAGATTAATACCTGGGCTAGAAACTGTGCCCACAACCAGTAAGTAGATCCCAATTCAACCTGCATTCCAAGAAGGCTCTACATCACATGACAGGATAAAATGCAGAGCAGAGGTGGGATGCTTTGCCTGCTTACCACCAGTCCTCTGCCCTGTCCCAGCTGGAAGCCTGTTAGCACTAACCTGAACTGCAGGGGAAAGCATATTCTCTTGCCGAGCGTTCATCTGTAGAAACAAGAGGGGAGGGACAGGGTGGTGAGCTGCAGGACTGCATGGCATGGTAGTGCCAAACTTCTTTTTCAGTAGCACAACCAACCCACTGCCTTAATTCTTCATTTCGCAGACTGTGAATGCAGGAACAAAGAAATGTCTCTAGTGGGTCAGGCCAGCAATCTGTCCCCACAACATGTATCCCACACAGCTGTAAAAGATCACCTTGTGCACTGTGATACCTTCTAATGCAAGGACATCTTTTGTAAATAAAAAACCTTTCCACAGCATGTCCTGATAGCCTGGCTTATTTAGTGATAATTAGTATTTTCATGTCAGATAACACTCTTTAAATTGTATGTACTAAGCACAAAAATTCTTGTACAGGATGAAATAGCAGAGGGAGAGCATATTAGGTGTCAATATTTAGCTCTGTAATAGCTGGATTAAAAAGTGTCCTTTTCTTGCCACGGTGGAAAGGGGAACAAGAATGGAATTTAGTATATGACACATAGTGCTGCTTTTGAAATCTCCAGTGGCAGTTTTTCCATTTTGCTCTCAAATTTTTTTAAAAAAATAATTCTTAATGTTCCATCTGCTGTTTTGTCTCATACTGAGCACAGATAATCAGAAAGACTCAAAATATAATCAAAATCTCTCTTCTCTGTGTTAATAATTCATTTAGAGCTTTAAAGGGTAGCAAATTATTTTCTATTTTCCTCTGAGACATGGCAGGACACAATGGATTGTAGGATTACTACACTTTACATGAAATGCATACAACTAAATTCTGCCTTCTAGTGGATCAGGGTAGCACTACGTAATACTGATTTTCAGTAAGTGCCTAAGTGTTCTCAAGAAAGCTTAAAAGCTGGAGAACTCATGGCAAATTGTGAGAGAAGTCTTCTATATTGAAGCGAGATGAAAAAAACATAGTCATGGAACACATAACACCCCACATCATAATCCTAGTGCCAGGCAGCCTTGTCTCAAGAACTTTTCTAAGCCACTGGGTACCTGAATATTGAAATTTTGTACAGAGGAAACCCAAGTTTGAAATTGCAGGAGGACATGCACTGGAATAAGGGGGTTGAAGGGAATTAGGGTCACAGCCATAATTATGTCTGAGTGGGGGGTAGAATAGTTACTTTACACCAATGTCAGTGAAATCTCACCTGGCTTATAGTAGTCATAGACATGCACTGTTGCAGCTTTTAGATTCTGCACTTCAACATCTTGTTCCACTGAGATGTTAAGCTTCAGGGAACTCTCACCCAGCTGGAGAGAAGAATGGAAGTGAGTAGAAATGCACTGATCATCTCAAAATCACCTACATACTAACTTTACTCCTTCTGCATCAAAGGGGTTTTTTTCTACCTTTCCAGGTTCTTCCACCCTCTTCCTCTTCTGTGATAAGTTTAGCCTGCTTGACCAGCCTAGAGATTTGTATTTCTTATCTGCAAAAGTCCCCATGCAAAGTACTTCAGTTGCTACTACATGAATGGGCAGTTCCCTGTGGTCTTCCTCTTACCTCCTCCAAGTAGATTGTGATTTTGTCTGGTTTTATCTCAGTCTTTTTCACAAGGGGTATCTTCTCCAGCTGTATAGGAAGGCAAGAGATAAGCATGGTTAACATCAGCTTATTGGCCTTCCCTGTTTCACAGCAGATTTGGAATTTGTTAGTAAGCCTAGCCTGAGGACTAGTCAAGTTTGCATTCTGTGGCATTGAGATTGCTGGGAGCACATCAAGCCTTAGAAAATAGTTTTCAGTTTTGGTACAAGTGTCCTTGGACCATGTTCCTATTGTCATCACTTGTAGCAAAGGGAAAACTGGTTAGTACAAGGTAATGTCAGATCTCTCTAGCTATTGTGTGGAACACTGGGGCATGTCATTGAACAACACTATGGGATTCAACACCACTTTATGGAATATCCCTAAAAATGGCACTGGTAAGTGCAAAGGGGCCCAGTGCACGCCAGGTGATTCTAACTAGGTGCTTTTTCATCTTCTCTCTGACCTCTTCCTGTGTATGCAGTCCTCACTATGAACATGAAAACTGCACAACCCACTTGTGCAAGTGGAAAATTGCCTTGTGAAATAGCCTGTTATATCTGCACTTGTAATTACTGTTCTACGACACTTCTTAAATGTTTGGATATTTCTGACTGAGCTACATCTGGAAAATAGATTTTGATATCCTCAAGGAAAGCCAAAGGAAGTCTTACCTCCTTCACAGAGCTCTGAACAGGAATGAACCCTGACAGCATCTCCACCTCCGCCAGGGCCATGTTACTCGTCCCACGGTCCCCTGCATATCTGAAGGAGGTCAGGAGAGAAGCAGGTTAGATGTGGAAGGCAGCACAGCATTTCTAGGAGATACAAATGGACACTTCCAAACTTTGCTCTGCCCTACAGTGATATGAAAGCTCATATCACATGTCTAACTGGTGGGACAAAGGGACAAAAATTGGTCCCCATCTACTCGCTCAATATGGACAGAGATTGTGCAGCAAATGTGTTATGGTTAATGTAGAAATAATATGGCTTCCTGCCATATTATTCCTGATTGCCCTCTCCAAGGTAGAGAAATGACCTTTGCTGTTACAGGCTGAGAGTGGAAATGTTGCTATTGTTCTCTTTCAGTAAGGACAGTAAGGCATGGAGGATTTGGATCAAGACTCTCACTCTAGACGTATGCAGGCAAGTGAAATATGGATAGGGACTGGAGTTTCTGCTGTCTAGTTCCAGCAGTGCTTCACACTACAGGGGGATGCATCTCAGGGCTGGTTCAGCCCAGGATGCCAACATGGGAGCTCAGCTGCTGGTGCTCTGGGGACTGCTGAGCTGCCTGAGATGGTTGCTGTGGTCGTGCAAGACACTACCAGTGCACTGCCACGCTTCTCCAGGCCTTAATTCTTAGTTAACAATCTCCTTGGGATCTACAGAGAAGAAGAAAGTAATCCTGTGTCTGTGATTCTACAGACAGGAGGCTTTCATGGGGTTCTAGTCATACAACTGGGTTCATACTTTTTTCCACTGAAGAAAGAGGATCTCATACCTGACAGACACATGTATGTCAAACTCTTTCCTGACACCATCACATTGTCTTGGTACTGTTTCCACATCCAGGAGAAAGACCTCTTCTGTTTTTGGTGGTGGGATGTTATAGTACCAAGTAGTCTGGTGGGGGAGAAAACATCTCTGTGAAGTGCCCCAGAGTTTCTCTGAGTAAAGCACTACCTGTGCATCCAGCTTTAATGGATTGGTAGACAGTGGCTAACACAGTTGGACTCAAATGCACTTTCTGTTCAGAGATGTGCTGTTTAGCACATTGCATCAGATACACCTGTCAAATGCAACTCAAAACTCAGAGACTCAACTATCTGTGATTCAAAACCTCATTCAGTCCTATTAAAAAAAAAAAAAAAAAAAAAAAAAAAAAAAAAAAAAACTATCTGTTAAGGGGCAAGGAAGCACATTAGCTAAAACAGCCCCAGGAGGAGAAAGAAGTGTAACTGTTAACTCTTGACATGCTAATAGTCAGTAGCTCTAGGTCTCAATAAATAGGAAAATACTGGCAGAACAATTACAATCCCTGAAGAAAGAAGAACTAAAAATTGGAAGAAGACAGCTTAGCAGGCAGGAGGATGACAGTCATCCAAAGAGAAGCATAGGCCAATCTTCCTCCACCTGCCTGGTGACTGACTGCCTCCCCAGCACGTGCTCATCAGGTGTCTTATGCTCATTGACTGTATGCAAGTGTAGTATGGTTCTAGTTACCTCCTACATGCATTAGCAATTAATAATTGGTGTGTCCCCTTGACTAGACACTGCTTGCAGATTCCCTGTGAGCATCATAAGATTCTCTGTGGGCATCATCTGAACAGAAGTGACCCAGCAGAAAAGGTGTTCACAGGGAGTGACTTGAGTTCTTTGATGGATGAATGGCTCACAAGTGAACAACTGTCAACACTGCCAGAAAAATAAGATGTATCCTCCTGATGGACCAGTTGTGTCGGTGTACTGGAATAAGAAGACTGTGGTACCACTTCACTCCTCATCTCTGCATGTGATAAACACCCAAAGAATTTTGTGTAAGAAGTGTCCAGCTCCTGAAGCAGTGACACCAACAACAAACATTCAAAATCAAAGCATGTACTCTTCTGTGTCTCATTACTCCTGACTTCAGATCTACTGGTTTCTTAATAACAACATGCCTCCGTAGGATAGGACAGCAAAGCTGAGACATTTCTGAGGAGATACCAGAGATGGTTACATGAAACCCTGTCAACAAAGTACACCTGAGTACCTTCAAGTTTGACATGATTCTGCCTAGAAGGCAAAATCCTACTCAGAACTTGAGGCTATAGTAGCTGCTTAAAGCCAAACCCCCCTTCAGTAGTCAGAGGCAAAGCCTGAGAGCTCTGTTCCTCACGCGTACGCACCTGCACATAAACGCAGCCACTGCCCGTCGCTTGCACTGTGTAGCTCTCTGTGTCTGCAGGGAGAGATGCCTGATGCAGGACCAACTTGTTGTTCCTGTGCACATGGAACTCCAGTGGAGAAGCCCCCTTTCCCTTCACTGCCACCTTGACATCTCTCATCTCCTGAGGAATCAGGGCTGCATACTGAGCGAGGGCCTGCAGGCTGACAACCGTGTCCTGGAGGGAGAGTCAGAGTCACTTAGCTGCAGGACAAAACCCAGCACAGCAGTTCAGGGACTGCAGAGAGAACTACAGTCCTCATGACCCTGATTCACACTCTGACACAGGCAGGCTCTATCCCACTAAGTGCATAGGTAGGGCCTGTGCCACAGGCAGCAGGATGATTTTTCTTACCTAGAACAGGCAGCTTGTGAGCTCTGGGCTTAGCAGTGCCAGAGATCCTGGGTAATCCTAGTTACACTACACAGAGAAGAGTTTCCCCATAGCACTCCCTTTCCCAAACAGGGCTCATATACCTTTGTCTGCAAAGGATGGGTCTAGAGTGACATGCACGTGAGAGATGTGCACATGACTCCAGGCACAACAACATTTTCCCCCATGATTTTCCCTGGTTTGTTACCTGTGTGGAAGCAAATCCTCCAAAGGCATTTCTTTGTGCACTGAGCCAGTGCACAAGCTTGCTCACTGAGGCTTCATTAAATGATGAGTCTGGTTTGGAGACATGAGCCAGGATGATGTAGGCTACTGTCTCAATCATGGAAGAAGACGTTTCATCAGCAGATTGAGATGTCAGTAGCTGTGCTGATGGGGGAAGAAATATGTGGAAGAGAAGAACTGTAGATCCCTATATATTCAAAGTTATGTCTCCAAGCTTCAGCATTTTTGCTGTTTCTGCATTTGCCTAGTATAGAATAACAGGACCCCCTGTGCTGAAAAGCTCTAGGACTCATCTTTCCAATCACTTGTGCCTTTTGTACAGAACTTCTCAGTCTTTGAGGGTGAATTACTGTCAGGCTACTGGAGGAGAAAGACTACCCAACTTTGCTGGCATCTCACTATGCAGTGCATAGTGAAGGGCAATTTAAGCAAGAGCTGGGCTCCCATTTCAGGTTCAAGCTCACAAGCACTGAATACATCTGAGTCCAGTTGAATATTTTCCTGCAGTGGTAGTAGGAGACTAACCAAATTCAGCTAAGAATTTAGCTAATTTTGCCAGGCTTAATTGTGTAGGAATCTTCTGCAATGGTACAAGTGTGAAAACCTGAAATGCTTTTAAATTCAAAGTCAGTTTTCAGAAAAAACCTTCACTTGTTTGCATAATACCAGCCTCAAGACTTCAGAATTTAGCTAAAGTCCTCTACAGAGAACCTTCATTATGTTTATCACAATGGAAGGTATTTTCCTTCTTCCATGTGTATTATCACAGAGGCAGCTCTGAACAAGTTCTGCACTGAATGTGTGCAATTCTACTCCTTCCTGTTCCAGCTGGCAGCTTGAGTGGCTATGCAGTGAGCAACACTCAGCACTAGTAGCTGGTCAGGCTGAAAAATCCTCTCTCCCTTTGTTTTTTTAATATGCTATTTTTCAGCCCTCAGTGTAGTTCACCACACTGCCAGACAAGGAAATGTGAGGAAGAACTTACTTAAACCAGCTTAGGTAAGATTATCAAATATTTAACCATAGGCTTAGGTGCTTTGAACACCTACCCAGGAATCCTCACTCAGGACAGAAGTCTATATTTTTTCCCACGCTAATGAGACAAAAGGAAGAACCAAGCTCAGCAGCACAGCAGTAAAGGCCCACCCATCCAAGGGCCCTGAGCTGAGTAGCACAGCAATGGGGAATCAGTCAAAACATTTGAATTTTTCAAGTAAATGTTCTGACCAGCAGCTGAACAGACATGGTGAAACAAGTTTGCTCTGCAAGATCTCTTGTACTATGTATGAATTGCTGAAGAATTACAGGAGCACCATGACACAAATAAGCATTTTAACTGCACAAATTAAGCATGGATAACCTCTGCTGCTTTTGATTAGAAATTGTTTCCTGGGTCTGAGAAAACTAGAGATTGTCATAGTTTGAATAAATTATGATTTTCTGACACAAAAGTGTATTTGTGAATAGCTAAATCTCCCAGAATACTGCAATTAAATGCTACAGATATCAGACCTTCAACACAGTCATGATCTCTAGGACCCCAAAGCAACAACCTACCAGTTTCCTTCTGTACCATATCCAGGAGCAGCTTTCTCATCTCCATGTCCTTACTCAGTGTGAAGACATAAGCCATCAAAGCCTTGACATAGAGGCTTGTCTCATCAAGTGTTACATTCTTGAGGCAATGTAAGGCATTTTCCAACATGGTGTCCTGAAAAAGGAATCCAAACCAAGTGAATTTCCTCTGACCAAACACCATGGTGTTGTGAACATCTATCTCAGACACATCATTGATGTACTTTAGTGCTAGCATCTCTCCCAGGACTGTGAGATGTGAGGTAGAGTGGTCAAAGCATCACTGACTGTGGGTTGAAAGCAAAGGTGTGCTGGACTTATTATTGGGATAAGGGATTGCTAATACACTGGAGAATCCAGCTGTAGGAAGTGTCTGGTAACATGCTGGCTCAGAATTGTCAGAGACTCTGCTGTGGGTGTCTGATCCTGAAGGGTATGATGTTTTTAGAATGTACCATTAAGCCTGGAATATCATTTCTTTTTTTCTAGAACCATCTACACTTGTCTTGAAGATCACTGCTTTTATGTGGGGGAAGGGGGACAGTGCATACCTGAAAAGTAGTCTTTTTTTTCTCCTTCAGCCCTGTTGATCAGTTTAACAAAAACCCTTGCATCTCCCTGCAAACCCTTTGTTATTTTCCAACACAACTGTTTCCCTTGAGATGAGCTGGGAAAAGCAAGTGCTCTGCTTTGCTGCAAATCAGGCCATTTATATTAAGAACTCCTCACCGAGATAAAATTTTCCTGATTTTGTGTAGCAAGGTGGGAATGACAGAACCTTTCACCAGCTCACGCTGGGTAGTCCCTGAAGCCCCCAGCCAGGGGAAGAATGAATGGAGGAGCATGCCCCCAAGCCCTGCAGGAGTTCAGGTGTGACTTACATTCCTCTCCAGATGGAGCTCCACCAGTGCAGCAGCAATATAGGCTGTTAATGAGATTGTGTCATCCACACCGCCCTGCAAGCACACAGACAGTCATCAGGAAAGGACAAACCCAACCACTGCTTGCCTGTCATTGCATAGCCCCAAAAACTGCATCTGAGAGAGCACAGCAATGTGCTTCTGGGCATTCCTGGCCAGGAAAGCCCTCCAGGCTCACTTGCTGAAAATCTGCTTGCTGCAAGTTTGCTGTTGAGGGCAGTCTCAGCCATGTTGTTCAAACAGCCTAGACATCCCTTCTCATAGAAAGGCATGAAACAAACTGTAAAGCAATTTATCTCATTAAATATGTTACCACTGTACACTTGAATAAAGTTTTTATGATGCAGGATTTGCACCATAAATAAGAATTTATGCAAGTTTACATATAAGTCATCTGGCTTTGAGAAACTACAGGTTAATATGTGTTTAACAGGCTTTGAGGAGCTGCTTTTCATCTCAGAGGGCATTAATTCTTGGGGAAGTTCTGCTTACATCCTCAGATATGAGACAAGAATACATCTAAAATGAGAGGGGGAAATTGGGCTAAAATGCCAAGAAGTGTCATTCACACTGACTAGAAGAAACTTTTTAAGTGTGAGGCAGGTGGAGGTGCAAAACCTATTCCAAAAAGTTCTGTTCAGATAGAAAGCTCAAGGTGGGAAATTAATGACAGTCAGACAAGGATGAACAGTCTACCTGTACACTCTGGTTTTATTTTGTACTGCATTCAAATTTTAGGAAAAAAATGTGTAACCCTTTGCTTTATGAATGTAGCAGCCTGTTTTCTTTCAGAAATTTGGCTTGTATTTAACATGGGCAATTTTGTAATCTGACCAGTGTGGATTATTTGTACCTTTACAAAGGCGATGAACCCAAGTATTGCCATACTGCACACGCACTGCTCAGTACCTAAGCTCTGGGGCATGTTCACCAAGAGCTTGGTGCATTTCCAGCTACACTGCAGGCATCATTTGGGGGATGACAAGCTCTAGGAGGAGTCATATTTTTGGGACAGTGGAAGGACAACTGAAAATTGTCTTCAGACAATCTTGTATTAGAGCACAGAGTATTGTGCACTGTAAGGTATGAGAAGAGGGAGAATCCAGCCAGCATATTCTAGACAAGCACTAAAATAGAAAAAGATTTCTCATTTCCCTGTGCCCTTGAAGTGCCTTGGCACAATTAGCTATGTTGTCTTTTGGCTAGAGTGAAAATTAAGAAAGCCTAGCAGAGTCTAAAACCTCACACAGAGGAAATGACTGCTGTTTTAGGCCATGTTTTTCATTCAGGTCTGGGAAGATGCCTTAGCTGTGCTAGGCCATGGGGACATTGCTTTGTGCTACTGCTTGTCAGGACCCAGGATATCCCTCTGGCAGTCCTGAGCAGTGAAAACCCCTGCCAGGGGTCTCAGAGACACTGGCACAGAGCCCAAGATGTCTGTGGTTTTGATTGTGGCCCATGGAGGAAGTTACCAACCTTCAATGAAGATCTGCAAGCCATGACAAATTAAGTAGAATGATAGTGAATTTATCACGGGGTGAAAAAGTCAATTTTGGGGTTTTTAGAATGGGGATTCAGGGGGGCAAGATGGAGGAATCTGGGTATGTCCAGCCCTTCTCCTTCTTCTTCTTCTTGGCCTCCATCTTCTGCTGTGACATTGGCACTTTTAGATTGGTTTAGAGTAGAAGCTCACTGTCTAACATAGGTGATAGGTATTGGAAAGTTATTGTAAATATTGTACACGTAGTTTTAAGTATAAAGACATAACACCACCCCAGGGGCAGGCAGAGTGCCTCTGACTTTCCTGCTGAGCGGACCTTGGCAGGACAGGAGAAAGAATTTTATAGATAAGATACAATAAACAACCTTGAGATCGAGAAATGAAGAGCTCTGACTCCTTCTTTGAGTGCCAGGCTGGGAAAAGAGACTTTCTAACTTTTCTCGGGGTCACTCTGACCAGCTAAAGATCCCAACAACAGCTCACAGTGGAAAAGGCTGAGGAAGCAACCCCGTGCGTCACCATGAGTTCCTCCTGCTCCCACTCCCATGTCTGGCAGCCATACCTTCAGGTCATTGTTGAAGAGCTTCCCCACGCTCTGGAAGCAGCCACTGGGCAGCTGGTGCTTCTGCAGCCAGCGCAGAGCGCTCTGCACGTGGTCCTTGTCGATGTGAATGTGGGAGCTGGCCTGCCCAAAGGACCTGGCTACAAAAGCTGTCAGCCTGTGACCAGGGCACAGAGAAATCCCAGGTCACAGCCAGGAGATGAACCAGCAAGGACAACGGGTTTAGGGTGACAGTAGCAGTTCTGGTCACTCACCACGTGTTGCCCTGCTCATCACCTTTCCCAAAGGCACTGTAGGAGCCATCGTCATGTTTGTAGAGCAGCTGACGCTGGTACCCTGTGACAACAAGACATGGCTGATTGTGAGCACCTGTAGCACCTCAAACTGTATCCCAGCCATGGGAAGATGGCTCCACGGCAAGAGGATTCACCAGTCTTACAGTCAGACCTGCTGAGACAAGGACACCAGCCCCAGCTCCCCCTGCACCCCACAGCATCAGTGTGACAGAAGCAGCTGCACAGCACTGCTGAAGTGGCCAGGAGGCTGCTCTACATTACTGGAGCTGTTTGGAGCCAGTGCTGTGGGTTCCTGCCCTGCTGTTTGGCAGAAGGGTGACATGCTCAGCCACCTCATGGCTCCCCATGTGCCAGGGAGCCCTCAGGGGCTTTGCTGTGAACAAAAAGGGTGGTAGGAGTGAGGAGGAAGGCTTTTCCTAGAGGGGACACAAATGAAACACTAATTACTTTTCAGCACTCCTCCTAACCCTGCTGGGACTCAACAAAACACTTTTTTACGGGATGTACAGGAAGCAACAAAGCCATGCCTTTGAACCTTGAGGGCAGAATGCTGTCTGCATCTGTTTGGTCTACCTCCACCCTCCTCATGGCCTTAGTGTTTACCCTTTGTTTTTCCTCTCTGCCACTACCATTCTCTTGGGTAGACCCCGCTCTCCCAAATACATGAACATGATCTCAGTACGTGTTTGCAATACCAGAGAAAAAGGGGGAAAGAAAAGGAGTCAAATCCTGTCCAGACAAGGAGACTGACAGGCTGAAATATGAGGCACATTACAACATGAGACACGAACATAGGCACTATATTAAATTCAGATTATACTGGAGAGAATTTACATGACCCCAAAATATATTTTCTAAAACACAGGGAAACATTAAGCTACTGAACTCCGATTTACTCCCAAAGGCTACTCGTTATTCCATGTAATAGCAGCTGATGCCGTCTTTTCACAAGGTGCTTCTGTGAGCCTTGGGCTGATAAGGGAACGAACAGGCATCACATAATGATGGAAATCACTAATTACCTACACCTTTCTCAAAAAAGCAGACTTAGTACCTCAATTACCAGCAGAGACAAGCTGTGCTTTCTTCAGAAACTTTTCTTTCCATAAGTCATTTCCCTTTTCTCTGTGATGCCTTCCTTTGTCACAGCTCTGGCAGTCACTCCCACTCCTGCCCTTCAGCTCCCCACCACATCTATGCCCCACACTCTTGATTTCTAGCCGCTTCATTTTGCAGCAGAAGGAAGAAGGACAATGCTTACCTATTATCAGAAATGTCAGTGCTATAGCCTTAATTTCTGGGTCCAGTTGTTTAGTCTTGTTCAGGTACTGGAGAATGAAGATGTTTGGTGCAAACTGGACCATGTTCTGTTCACCACAGCCAAAGGGCATGTCTAGCAGCTGGTCTAAATTTTGGAGTGCTGGACCCATGATATCACCTTACATTTGAGAGGAGAGACATGAGAAAGGAAAAGCACAGACACTGAGCAGTGTGAAGCAAAAGGACTGCTGCATTCCCTAGGCTCTGCTGGCATCCTAGAAAAGAGCCAGTCCCTCCTGAACAGACATGATTGAGATTTCTGGTGACCCTTCCTACATTAGGCCAGCACAGAAAGGAAAGCCATCATGGTTCTGGGAGGAGGAAAGGAAGCTTGAGGGGGTCTGAGGAAAAGTAAAGAGAGCTGTCATTCCTGAGTGGGTATCAAGATGGGAAAGGAATTGCAAAGACAACATTGGTGGAAATACGCAAGGATTGTTTTGGTTCACTTAAATATTGGAAAAGATAACTTGATCAATATATCTGAGGCTAATGTCACACCCCTTACAAATTATCTCATTAGGAGCTGGGCCAATGCATCAATAAGGCCAAATCTTTATGCAAGTTTTTTTCACTATAGACCCAAGAGCAGGAAAAGCCTTTCTCACCAATCACAGAGAAGGTGACTCGGGCAGATCCCTCCAGCACTTCTGCAGGCAGAGTCAGGGAGAATTCTTCAGAGACGGTGTTATCTGAGGAAGGCAGAACCCAGACATTTATCCCATGGAAGAAGCTATTTGTACAAGTGAAACATCCAAGGAGACCCAGGTGAAGCATAATGTGACATCGAGTCACAGGAGCCAAGACTTGCAAACACATGCCTTAATACAGGAAATTTTGCCAGGTAAAAGATTGACAAGGACAAATTATAGTGGTTGTTCTCCCAGGCAGGATGGTGCCACCAGTGCTTGCTCTCTGATTAATTCCCTCCCTCTGGGTATTTGCAGTTACCCTGTCCCTTCCATCCTGGTCTCATATCAATGGCAGTCAGGAATTTTTGTCCCCTACCTGCAGGACAGAGAAAGGCATTTTGGGTCTTCTCTTGTAGGACACCTCCTGGCTGCAGATGGAGAAAGAGTAGTTCAGATAGGGAGGACAGGAAAGGAAGTCACCCTGCCTTAGCAAGTTGGTCTGATGTCCAAGAAGGGCCTAAACTTCCTGTTAGCATCTTGCTGACTGCCCCAGGGGACAAACCCTGTCACCAGGGGTTCTCCACCCTGAGATGTGACCAACCTTCACAAGCAGAGATTTTATCACTGCGTCTCTCCCTCCTTGCAAAGGTGTCACAGCAATCTTGTTAGCACACAGACTGTGTGACTCTTCTGCCACGCTGCTCACAGTGACGTTCACTCTGCCTGCAGGGAGCACAGGGACACGTTGCTGAGCACTTCCAGCAGACAGCTGTATGTACAAGCATTAGATCCAGACATGCAGACGTGGGCAAACTCCACCCCTCCTCCCACGAGCTGCCCCGCATCCCTCTGCCCAGCCTCACCCAGCTTGGTCGCCATCACGTTCCACACGAAGGTTTTTGCTTCGTTGGCACAGAGGCAGCTGGTGAACTGGCAGCTTGGACAGGAATCCACCTTCAGTTCTGGGGTCTCTGTGAGAGTGGTGTGGACCTGAGCGTGGTTGGATGTACAGGCACACATTGGGTTAGTGTTAGTAACAGGCACTGCACCAAGCAGCAAATACCTGGGTGATAAAGTGCAAGGTTATGCTTTATGGCCCAGATACCAGCATCAAGGGCTCCTGAGGAGCTCAGAGTTTGTCTTTGGGCTCAAGATTTTGTTCTGACAGAGGCCATGTAACTGGGGAAACTCGCTTGGAGGGACTCACCTGGATACAGTCCTTGAGGTAGTTGAAGACAGTGGCTTTTAGCTTGAAAGTCTCTCCTTGGATCACAGAGTATGGCAGTGATACATCCACAAAGAATGGCTGGAAGACCCTAAGAGAGGTCAGAGGTGAGAAACCAAAGCCAATATCGGCAACACAGAAGGTGTTGGCATTCCATTCTGTGATGGTGTCAGGTACAGCAACTTGGAGAGATGCTTGTCCGTCATCCCTGCAGCAAGAAGCAGAAGAGGAGGACATGCTTAGAAGCAGTCAGAATACTCCAGGAGTGTCCCTGGGGAAGGATGGCAGAGGCTGTTACCTACCCGACAGATACCAAATCCCAAATCCAGGTCTCTGGGAAAAGCGTCCGTGGTTTTGGCTTCTCCTTGTCATCAGAGTGAGGTCTAGAATCAGCATGGGTAGCTTGGCTGCCTGGTAGGGAGCAAGTGATACCTCAGAAAACAGCACATATAACTACAGGTGAAACTAGCTCTTCATTCACAGGCAATCTAACACAAACCACAAATGTTTTGTGACACAGAATGTGAGTGGACAGGGCTGGTGTTTCAATGAGAATCCGACACAGTGGGGGTATATTTGGGGAACAGAGCTTTAGGGAGACAGAGCTGGATAGAGTTTAGCCCAAGGCTCAGTCTGACAGATCCAAATTTGGTCTGGATGCAGCAGGAGACAGCACACTGAAATGGAGTCACACTCCTTTAAATAATCTGTGAAAGTGCTGGTAGAAAGCACACTACATTCTGTATGAAGAACAGTGAACACAGGGACACCAAGAAAGCATGGAGATTTGAGCTTCTACCTGTGATTTGTGAATCAAGTCCATTGAAATGGACACAAGCTTTGTTGCTGTTATACGCAAACAAGAAACACAGCAGGATGGGGCTCAGTTGTCTCAGCTGCAGGCTGGCCAGAACTGGGAGAGGGAAGACCCTTCACTAAAGAAGTTGGACATGTCTGTTCCTTACCAAGAATAGAGTTTTTTCTTAGAAATATCTTCTTATGAAACTCTGGAAGCACACAGGAAATAGGTTTCTTGATTCTAGTGTTGGTAAATATTTTCAGGCGCAGTTTCTGGGAAAATAGTACAGACAGTAAATCATTGATAAATAAAAGGGAACAAGGAATGTTGAAATTATCTCATGATCATGGGTATCAAATGGGGGCTGGTGGCCAGTGGTAAAACATTTTTAAATGCTGCTTCTTTATATGCATAACTTTGTGGCTCAGACTCTGACCAGTGCATGAGGAATGGAAACCAGTTTCTGAGGAATACTGGGAGCAACTATTTCTTCTCATACAAGCAGATTTCAACTAGATGTGCACTTCATATGCCCAACCCTAGCAATGACACACAGTTTAAGGAATAATCATCTAGGAGACAGCACAATAACATGACTTTTGAAGGGAATCAGGTTCTGTATTTTTGTAGTAGAGTTCAGTCAAATTAAGAAACCCATGCTATTCAGACATTTTGGGTTGTTTTCAGTGTGTTGTTACCCTCTTCTCCTATTTTGAGGTGCTTCAACTCATATATTTTGCATATATTTCATTAAAGAGCATTCTGCCAGAAGCAGCACTCAGCACTTCTTGCATTTCAGTTAGCAGACATGTTAACACTTTTCTGGCTATCATGCTTGTTAGCATATCAGTTTATTTTGTTGTTTGTCTTGACAGTTAGCTATAAAGCCAAACTGTGAAAGACTTCCTTTTATTTAAACTGCTTGAGGATAAGTAAGGAGATGCTCAATGAAACACAGAGGAAAGCAGTTTGTAAATACAATAATAGCCAAGTAGTGATTGGTCAGAATATGGTGAGGTACTCAGGTGTTACTGCTGTATTCTTGCCACCCACCCTTTGTAGTTATGGGAGCCTGAAGTAAATTTGTTCATTCTTACATTATCTTCTTCTTATCAGGTGGTTTGTACTGTGCTTACTCAGCTTTCCCCATAGTCCCCAAATGAGTGTGGCTACAGTGGACAACATGGAACAGATGACTTCTTGTAGGCATTCAGGACAGCATATTGGAACACACTAGGGGAAAGTTGGGAAAGTTTAGAGGAGGTGTAGGCACTCACCTTAAACAGGTTATAGACATCAGCCTCACTTTGGTACCATGGTGCACCCATCCTAGCCTTTTTGTGGGGTCTGGGCTGCTGGGGCAGGCAAGGGTATGCCTCAAAGTCTTCCAGGCGGTAAGGCAAGCCTCGTCCTCCAAACATGAAGCTGTTATTGAAGATTTGATAATACAACTGCAATGGAAAAACACAGGTTTTCAAACAGAGCTGGCCAACAACCACGTTTATGGGTCAAACTTTTGGGTTGTAGCCTTCTATTCCATATTGAAGAGCTTTGCAGTTGAGGAAGTTGGCACTGACCCAGCTTACACTAAAGCACATAATATAAAGGACATATATAGGATAATATATACTAAAGGACATAATTCCAAGCAGTGGATGTAGACAAGCAGCTTTTAGGCTGCAAGACAGTTCAAGCCTTTCAACACCAGGGTGCAAAATTAGGATAAAAATGTGTCAGTTTAAATACAAGGTATTGGCACATCTGATCTACATATTTAAAGACTATTACTTTAAATACCTGTATTTAAAGTACATCAGCAGATGATGCAAGTGCTCTGCACTAGGACAGCATCCCTATGAAATGGACCACCAGATCACACTGTGGGCCCTATCAACTGGTGTAGTGCATCCCCCTGGATTTGGTGAGGCTTCTTTGTAACACAATGTACTGCTATAATTTAACTTACTACTTTGCATGAGGCATGTACCTGTTTTATCTCTGGTACACATTGTGGATTTATGCTAGGATTTTCAGGTTTTGCAGTATTTTTACTCCAAGTTTTATATTAATTCCTCTGAAACACGCAGCTGCTTTAAGGTAGGTGCCTCCAACCCTTCTCCAACCCTCAGAATCCACCTGGGTGCTGACAAAATACTGACCACTTTTCACCAGCCACTGTGTGCTCTGGGTGCTCTCATCTAGCTACTGTTTTCTAAAGAACTGCTCCAAAACACTGATCTGTTGCATGGTTTTAACTCAGCAGTGGTTGGGGCAGAGAGATAGGAGGACCCTGCCAGGGCAAAATTCCATTTTAAAGGCTTAACCTCACAGTTTGGTGGAAGATGGTAGAGCAGAGATGTGGATGTGAGGGAGGCTGCTAAGCACTGTCCCTCCAAGCAGATAGCACCAGCATCTCCTTGAAGTGGCCCTCTCTGCCTCCCCCTGCAGCGCCATGTAGCATCCACCACCCTTCAGGCAGAGGCTCACAGCACAGAGCTGAGGATGAGAGACCGATCACCCCATAACTGCTCAGGAGAGGCCGATGAAGGGGCATGGCAGGGCAGCCACCTAACACTGCAGCTGTCCTGGGATGTCCTGTGGGCTTCCTGCCACCCATGCATGGAGGCAGAAGGCAGGCAGATGTTAGGAAGTTGGACAGGGCAGGCTGCACTCACGCTGTGTGCTGTTGGGATTTTGTTGCTCTTCAGGAGGACGCTCTTGTCGACAGCTCGCACAGAGCACAAGGACCCTGGAGCAGCCATGAGGTTCAGTCTGACTTGTGAGCCTGGGACCTCCTCCTTGTGTGAGAATTCCAGTGCCACCTGCAAAAGAAGACAAGGTCTGGGGGCTTAGCCTTGGAGAGTGGGACCCTCTGACTCTTATATGTCTGGATTGCAGAGGGAAAGACTTTGAATAAGGTAGGGAAGGGGGATGAAGTGCTGAATCAAGCCATCCTGGAAATCCATTGGGAAGGTTAAAGGGGCTGCAGTGCACACAGCCCTAACCAGAATTCCTCTACCACCACACATCCACCACCCTCTGATCCAGAACCACCACAGGGAGCTAAGCAGACAGGTTTCTCTTCTGTGTTAGGGAGCATATGAGGGACAGTGTGTTCCCAAGTCACTAACAGGGAATGGGGGGAAAAAAGAGTTCAAGGGAACCTGGTTTACTCCTTGAGCAAAGCTTGCCAGTTGGTGTTGTGGAGAGCAGAACTAGGAATTCAGGGAGAAGGAACCTGTCTTGTTTCCCACCCAAAATACTTGGGCATCTGGTTTTGCATATATCCAGCTTACACCATTTGGATGAGGATAAAACAGGACCAGGAACTACAGATCAGAGCACATCAGCAATGCTATCACACTCCTTGTGTAATTTCTGCTCACCTGATGGCTAAAGCACATTTCTACATCAAACTGCTCCATATCAGCCACCACCTCTCCGTCTGAGAAGATTGCATACACCAGAAGCTTGATGTCGGGCAGGAAGTCATTGCCAACAGGCAGAGTCAATGAGAAGGAGCCCTGCAGATCTGCACTAGGCAGCAGCAAGGAAGAGAGGGACAACATCCAAACAAATCAACTCACTGGAGTGGGACACACATTAAGAATCAAAAGAGGGACTTAATAATTTCTACCTTGCAGATAAGAACACCCCACAAAGACAATGTCACAAATTAGTAATAAACCAAGCATACCAGCCATTTCTTTGACTCATGTTTTCTCCAAATGTACAAGTTAGCAGCAAAGTCATAAGACTGGATATTATATCAATTAGACAAGACAGAAGGAGCAGTTGCCTAGAAAGACTCTGAATTGAGAGGAGATTGTTGGTCTTAGGAGAAGGATCACCACTAAGAACTCAGTTCAATATTTCCCACCTGTGGATAAGAATAACGCCTGCAGACAGAGTCACTGGAGAGTGGTCAGTTTTCTGGAGTGTGTTACGAGACACTTCTCATGTTTTTACTCACTCTCATGCTGGGTAATTGGCACCTTCTTCTTTCTGCTGAAAAGGATCTTGCCTTTTGCTATCACCTAAAGAAAAAGAGAAGTGCCACTCAAGGGTCTGAATTACAAGAGCATGAGGAGAGTGTGAAAAGAACACAAGAGAGAAGAGAGAATGGCATCTGACAAATGTTGCCCCAGAAGTTCCTCTGGCAGGACATGATTTCCATTTCCATCTCTGCAGCAGAGATGCTGATGGTATAACTGGGTAGGACTTGAGAGGTGTTGGTTAGGCCATGAGAAGGTGGGGCTGCTTGCAAAGCCAGGTACTTCTGAAGCTATGGGCTATGAAGCTCTGCTCTTAAGACCCTGTGAACTCTGATGTTTGCATTACTAGTATCCAGTACTTTTTGATCCTATGAGTGAGTCCAGTCCAGTAACCAAGACAGAGATAACCTCTCAGCTAGGCTTTAGTCACACCCTTGTTTTGACTCACTTTCTTGAAAGTGGACTTCATGAAAACTCTATTGCATACCTCTGGTGTGCATCAAGGCCCTGTGCAAGGGCCTCTCAAGCTTTTCCCTGCAAAGACACAGGCGGGGGAATGTCAGCTGCCCCAGAGATTGCCTCTTAGTTCTCAGACAGATTGCCCCAGACACATATAGACATCCGGGGCTCACCTTCTGGGCAGAGTTCAGGCTAGCCAGCCAATGCCATCCATGTGGACATAAGAGAAAGTAGGGCAAATGGCAGGCATCTATCACCCAAGCTTAAGTCAAGACATGGATTACAAAGCAATGCAGCTGGAGGCTAGGAGCAAGTCCAGGAACTGGAAAGCAGGCACAGGTTTGGCCAGAACAGAAGTCACAAGCTGACTGTCTAGGAGTAGCTTTATCTTTCCTTTGAGTATCTCTTTGCTGTGAGAAAAGGGTAAAATGCCAGTAAGCATAACCTTGCCCTGAGAATCAGCTGTCTTCTGTGCTCACCAAGTAGTAGAAATCAATGTGGTCTTCTTCAGAGCTGAGTTTATTCTGGGAAAGGATATAATCCACCTGCACTTCCTGCTCTTGATCACAGAACATCATGTCATCCTTGGCCTTGATCTCCAGGAAGCTGTTGCTCTCAGAGTAGAAAGGTTTCAGCCAATGGAAGTCCTCTCCTTCAACTCCACCAGAAAATGAACTGTTGTCACCTGGAGGGCGGTGGGTACCCTTCCGAGCACATAAACACAAGGTGGCAATACAATTGGTATCAAGTGATGCAAGGGAACTTGTACACCTGCTGAAACTCTGTTATCACCTGAGCTGATGGCAGACTGCACATCTCTGTGCCTAAAATAATTTGTTGAAACATCATTTTAAAGTCTCTTACAAGATTTCTTCTTACAAAGTTTTAGCAAAAATCTAAGCCTAGTAGATTTGACCACAATCTCATTTTTCCTCTTGTCTTTTCATGGAACAAACCCCACACCAGACAAAAGATTTTCAGTGGCTGGTACTCACCCTCAGAGAAACCATCGTGCTGTTCCAACTGGTGGTATCCAGTGTGAAGTGAGCTTCCCCCATCTCATCTGTGAGGAGTGACAGCTGTGTCTCCTCATCATTGACATCAACTATTAGATGGACTGTTTCATTACTGAGGGGAGACTCTTCACTGCGGAAGATCATCTGTAGGGAAAGGGGGGAAGTTAACTCCCTGTTGTGCCAGACTCTGAGGCACTGTCAGTGCTTAATATTAATTGCTTCTATCACTTGATTCCCTCAGCCCTTCTAGCTTTCAGACCAGTTGGAAGGATCCAAATAAAAGTCCAATAAATAATGAAACCAACAATTTGAAGCTGTTCAGGACTGGAACAAAATAGTAATACAGGCAAATGAGACACCTCTGTTGGGGGAAAAGGTGAACTCTTCAGACCCTGAGGTGTTTCTTGGACAATGCTGGAGGATCTTTGATGATAAAAAAGAGATTTGTCCCCAACAACTTAACACTTGCTGTTCCTTGCCCTCCATGCTGAGGTCAGTACTGGCCCAAGTGAAAGTGTTTCTAGCCCCAGGACAGCAGTCCTAGCATCACCCAGGTGACCCAAGCCAGAAATGAGTGCCAGTGAACTGATGTGCAAGGCTTTAGAGATTTCTGCCAAGTTACCATGAGTTTTCATCCAAAGGGAATGTTATGTGCCTGCTGATGCACCCCCATCCCATATGCACAGATTAGTTTCAGGAGATGCTCCTGGAGAAGCCTCCAGAAACTGCAGCTGGCCCCAGAATTCCCGTCCAGGAAATATACTATGTTAGGATGGGGAGAAAAAAATTTCTTCTACACAAGGCTTCACTCCTAGTTTCTGGGTGCCAGCAGAGCAGCATTGACTTTCCTGGAGACTGTTCCTTTCTTCCCACAAGAGGTTTTATCTGTGATGCATTCTGAGCAGAGAAGGGATCCATGAATGTTACCTTCCCTGTGTATGGTATCCCTTGTTTGTAGAATGGATGGAGGTTGATAAACTCTACAGCTTTCTTTATCCATGCAACAGAAATTTGAGCCGTTTCCTCAAAATGGGCTCCTGGGTGGGGAAATGAAAAATCTGTTGAATCTCAAGCAGTGCTCTTAGGGAAGCAGAAGTAAAAAATGTACTTCAACACTACCTACAACATCTACAAGCTCTAAATTTAGGAGAAAAAATACATTCTTCTAGGATATTATTCCATCAAGCTTTCTGGGCTTCCTGCTTCATGACATGATGCATAATAGGCTATAAGTATCTATTTACGTATAGATTTATGTATCTATTTTACATATAGATTTATTTGTTTGTGTTTTTTGAAGATAAAGGGAAACTAGATGACTGTTTAAACAGTCTAGGACTTTATAACTGGCTGAGGAACACCCTGGTGTCCAAGCAATCACTATGAAGTTACACACATATGAAGGGAGGTGAACGGTGGAAGGATTAGGAAATCTGGTAAAAACAGATGGAAGAGGTACTAGAATAGAGACTATTGCCATAACAGAAGGACATGGGAACCTTCAAGTTACTTTTTCAAAAGAAATTCCACTGCCACATAAAGACCAAAGCCAAAAATGTTGCCTGTGAAGAAGAGAATGCTCCACTTATTATCCAGTACCTGTTCCATTTTCCACCACTTTTCCTTTTGCAATTATGTAGCTGTCGGCTTCATTTATTTCCAGAGCTTCTGTCTTTATTGTGAAAGTAGCGCAGCCATCCTTATTTGTCTGCACAGAGAGGAGAACAGAGAGAATGAGTGTGGTGTGGAGGAAGACAAACTGTTCCATAGATGCCAGGCAATCCTAAAGAAGTATTTCCAGATATTTTTGGAACAGAGGAAAGCTCCCAAATCCTAACTGCAGAAACCCATCATGGATACCTTAGGCAGAAAAGAAATCAATATGCTTGGATTAAACAATCACAAAGAAGTGGCAAAAAAAAAAGTACTTAAGGCAAATCACATAAGGGTTAATTGAATCTCAGGAGACTGGATTCAGCCCAAATCCTGTAGCTGAGAGAGCATGAATTTCATTATGGGAGCTAAAGGTCTCCCTGAAATGCTATGACCCTGATGAATAAAGCCTGACAGTGTGGCTTTCCAGACATGACCATTCCTGTGA
Source organism: Molothrus ater (assembly GCF_012460135.2). NCBI lineage: Eukaryota > Metazoa > Chordata > Aves > Passeriformes > Icteridae > Molothrus > Molothrus ater. The sequence goes on from NC_050479.2 coordinate 86,971,224, forward strand.
CATGGCCGTATGAAACACAGGCATCCTGCCGGGTACAGATGGCAAGAGCTTTGCCAATCATTGAGGCAGAGCCTGGGTATAGCCAGTGTTTCTAGCCATGCCTGAGAAGTGCTCCTCAGAACCTTTCAGGGCCTCTACATGCCATGTGGAGCTGGCATTCAGCTGATGTTTTGCACAGCTAAGACTGCACAGCATTCCAGCTGGAGTGCATTTTAAAAGATGCAGAGATCCAGCTAGATTTTTCTATTCTGGCTCATTGCTGGCTGGTCTGACATTTAAAAATATTTTCCTGTGACTTTCAGGCCAAAACCCATGCATCTGAAACCCGTGGGAAAAAAACAAATGCGAAGCATAACCACAAAAAATAGTGGACACAGATGAGAAGAAACTGTAACCAGCAATGGACATAATTTCAGACCAGACACTAGCAAGTTTTAGATGACTCATTGTGCAGGGGTAGAGCAAGAAACAGGGCATGGATCCACAGTCCTTGTGGTGCTCTGATAGCTTGATTATTGGTGGGCATGGTCACAGGGCTGAATAGGCCAGTGATCTGAATAGCCCCACGAGATGGGGTGATCTGATTGCACACAATGTGATACAGACCCTTGGAAAAGGTCCCAGGCACCACTGCTTCCCATGGCTTACACTTTCTCCCAAAGCACGGAGTCAGGAATACACAGCTAGAGCAGTAATTCAAGCACAGGGTTATGGGAAGAGGAATCAGTGGTCTGACCATGTCCAGCAACTGGGAAGACACCAGACTGAACAGGTTGGTGCCCATCTGAGGTGCATTGCAGCAGGTTAAGGGGGCAGAAACACATTTCCAGACACTTTTTGATCTCCTGTTTGTTCACCTACCCAGCTGTTTTGCTTCTGAATCGCTGAACTTGTAGAATTGCCTTTTGTGTCCTGGGAGCGTGTCATAACAGTGATTTCTACTTTCCCTTGAACAGGCTTCCCATAAGTATACCTATGTCAAAAGAGAGAAACATTCACCAAAAGACAGTCTGCTGACTGTCAGCAGAAATATTGGTATAGGACACCTCCCATCCTCATCAGGGGAAGTGGAGCCCAGAGAGCTTTGCTTTGTACCATGTTTGGTCAGGAACTTTAGCTCATCCTTTAAAATCATTTTGCATCCCTCTCCACCCACTACACCCAGCATCTTTAGTGTCCTTCAGCCTCACAGTAAGTGACCAGGTGTGACAAGGAGCCCATTCCAGAGTGTGATCTGTCTCCCCAAGACACAGGATAATGCAAAAAGATCGTACTGACAAGTGGAAGACCACATCTTTTTCTTGAGCAATCTGGAGGTGAAAGTGGAGTCAAAGGGCAGAGATCACAATGGTGTCATGTACTCACTTGCCACAGACAACCAGCTGAAATTCCTCATCTGATGTAGTGATATGTGGAGGGTGCTCAATTTCCACCTCAAATTTTTTCAGCACTGTATTGGTAGAGAGAGAAGAGAGTAGGATAAGGATGGAGGAAAAAACCAATGGATGGTATGGATGACTATGGACACTGAGAGAAGCTGTAGCTGCAGTTCAGATGAGGGAAAGACAGTGACATCTCCAGTTCTTCAGCACCATGCTGCAGTCGAGTTACTCCCTCCAGCCACACCACCCTGTACTTGCTGCTGCAATTGCACATGGGACTGCTTTCTACTCCAGCTCAGGCAAGGCACATGGCACAAGGTTTTGTCTTTACCAATGCCAATTAATGGGACCAAGGCATGATTCCACTTCCCATTAGAGGAGCTGACTGGAGTGGACGACACACCTAGCTCAGCAAAATGTGCTCATTACAGGGCCCAGATGCAGGTAGAATGAGATGTCAGCCCACAGCCTCTCCTTTGTACCCTGTGTAGCTGCAGAACCTCCAGCCCCATGTGAGATGTGCACACAGACCCACCCATGCTTGTGTCCATTCTGTTGTTCTCCCAAGGCAAAAGGTGGGATGGACACTCTGCTCTCTCCTCCAGCTACCCCAGCTTTTCCCGCCCGCCTGATGTTGGAGTCTCACCATATTCCTCAACACTGAATTTTTTATAAGCCATGTTCTGCTGCACTGAGATGGTATAATTCCCAAGGGATGCTTCAGATGCCAGGGGGAAGGATAGATCCACAATGCCATGATTTGACTTTACATTCAGCCACTCAGCAATATGGTTGTATTCAGGATCCTGTTTGGGAAAGGACACGCAGAGCCACAAGTCACATTGGGCACATGTACCTGGCAGGTCCAGCCATACTCAGGCACAAGAAGGCACTACAAGGGCTTAAACTTGACCCAGTAGAGAGGACTCTAGATTGCCAGGAGAGATACCTTTGCTTCCCTCCAGTATTATTTTAGTAAACTTAGGAATTACAGAGGCTGCCAAGAACAGTAAAGCTACTGGGAAGTGGCAACATCATAACACTATGGGAAGGAGTAGCAGCTGTGCTGACCACCTAGAAGCTGACCACACAGAAAAACCTTCAGCTGAACCTGAACTAAAACCATAACTTCATGAAGTTACATTTGTGGCACAACTCTGGGAGTGAAGGATCACAGTAGAAGAGACAGATATATATCCCTTTGGTCACTTCTTTGTCACTTACCAACAGCCATATCTGGGAATACTGTAAAAACAAGAGAAATACAATCTCAGTTTTGTAAAACAGCATCCATGTGAACCAGTATAAAGAACTCTGCCTGACATGAGTCCCTGAACAGAAATTCCTGTCCCATCCAGACCCCACAGTACATCTCCTCCTCCCTCTGTGCCAGCTTACACCTGTCTTTCTTCAAGGGACCAGTGAATGAGTGGTTTCCTTCTAAGATAATTTATTCTTGTGGCTTAACAGGTATGAAAGGAGATATCTTGTTCATGAGCCTCTCAACATGTCTCATGCTGAAGCTCCTACTTCTAGAAAAGCACAAAGTGATACTCACCTCATTTTTAATGACCTTAAGGTTCTCATCAAGGTTCACAATTCTAAATTTCACTGTAGAAATAAAGAAAAACATAGTAAAGTATTCTGGCTGCAACATGTCCTTGCACAAACTTGCTTCTCCTTTTCTATGCTCCAGTATTCATGTCTCTCTGTTTACCTCAGAGATGCTCAGGTCTTTTCCCAACCAGCCCTCCCCAGAACCTCCCACCCCAGAGGGCTTTGTCTGGGCGGTTTATACACAGCTGTGTGCTGCAGAACCCCACTGCCTTTACCTAGAGAGATCACAAATTGGGGTAAACAGTGGGCTTGTCTATAGTGGAGTCTGTCTGCAGTCCATTCATATTGTGAAGACTGTGGGGACTCTGTAATTCTACAGTTTGGAACTGACACTCTAGGTTTTACTCAAATATGAACAACAGTCTTCAAGGCTGTCCAGTGTCCTGGAGAGCCCTGGCTTTCCCTTTAGGTCTCACTAGAGATATGGCACCAAAACAACACCCAGGAACAGCAGGTTGGGAATTTGGTGTAGCACACCTTGGAGGGGAGCATCCTGGCTCAAACTGTTCCTAGAAACACTGGATAATAGAGATCTGCTTCCTTCCATGTCCAACAACCTTAGCTTGCTGCACTTGGTGAAATCTTCCCTCCAGGTGTGGCTGCTATCTTGACCCTTCCCTCCCCATTTCAATATGCTGCCTTATTGCCTTACCTGTTTCTCCAGGTTTGTATAAGTCCTTGTCTGTCTCTATCAGAATTATATTCTTCTGGGGCTTGACCAGAACTTTTTTGTTACCGTCAAGGAGCACATTGTCTCCACTGTGGATCAGGACATGCAGAGAAGCCACCTCCTCTGACTGTCAGGTTAAAAAAAAACCAACAAATTACCTCAGACTACAAAGAGCTTGAAAGCAAACCAGAGGCACTTGTCCTTCCAAAATCTCCAATGTCCCCCTCCTCCTTTCACCTACTCTGATTAAAGTCTCTCCTTTCCCCAGTCGTAGTCTTCTTTTTTTGTCCAGCTTCCTCATTCCCTTTTCTTTGCCCTTCTGCTTGTCATGTTTGCCTCTTTCCACATTTATTTTTCCTCTTTACTATCTTTCCCGCCCTGTATCTCCAACATTAACATGGCTCAGGCACAGGAGAGGCTGAAGCCCTCCAACTTGTAAGAGGAGAGGCAGACAAGAGACATGTCCTACCTCTGTCTCGGAATCATCTGTTCCCACAGGAATTAACATGAAGTCTGGCACCTAGGTTGATTGACACAAGGAAATGGAAGAAAATTCATCAGAAACTTTGCATCTTATCACATGTATAAGACATCATCTCACTGTTAAAAAATCCCCAAACTTCAGAGTCCAAATTCTTCCGTATGACTCTGTAACCCACTTGTGAGGGAGAAGCAGTCACTGCCTCGTTAATGAACTGACCAACATGTCCTTCTCCCACTTAACATAAATGAGAGAGTAAACCATAGGAAAGTCAGATCCTAAGCAATGAGAGATGGGATACTGATGAGACAAACACAGGACATCTCAGCATCAGAGAGACCAAGCTCAGCAGGAGGAAGATTTTTTTTTTTTTTTTTTTTTTTTTTTTTTTGGTGGTTTTTATTTTTTGCTAACAGCAGACTTCCTTGGCTTTCCAGAACCAGGACTTGCTCTCTCCTAAGGGTTGGCACCAAACTCTTAATTAATCATTGTCATGTTGATGTAAAGCCCAAAAGTGACTACAGCCCCTCCTTGAATTCTGCTGAGTCTGCAGGGCAATCAGGGCATAGGCACAGTGACTTTGTGCTGTGCTGAGGAAGACAGGGGCAGTTTGTAGAGCCTCAGCACCACACACATCTCCATGGCTCTCCAGAAACATAGCTGAAGGTTTTGTAGTCAGTGTGTGTAGACAAGCTAACTGGAGCAGTTAGCAATGACAGGAACTCAAGCCACTCCAGAAACATCCAGAAATATCCTTGGTGAAATTCAATTCATCGTTGGTTCAGTGCCATCACAGCTACATTAAAGCAAGCTCAATGTCTATGCAGGCTGCAACTACATCTGGCAATGTAGGTGCAGTTTTAGAGCACAATGGTCCTCTTGGAGCTGAAGGGGCAGGCTCCTGAGGAAACAAGGATGAAAAGAAAGTATCTGCAATGCATTGACTTTTGCTGTGATATACAAGCACTTTTAGGGGCAAAACACTGATTAAACTGAAAATAAATATTTAGCACCATGCTTTAAGTAGGATGAAATGTGCTGATACAGATCAAAATAAATCTGTTCTTTTCTATAAAAATCTTTTTATACATAGAAAAGATGCCCTACTATCTTATACTCCAGGACACTGTTGCATTTTGCCTAGCACTGGTAGGGAAATATACTTAGCCTGCTTGGAAGCTATGGCAAGGGAAAGGACAGCGTACCCAGAGAAGTGCCGTGCTCTTGTGTGAACATGAAAGCATCCCCTGTCAAATCAGTAGCCACAGCTACACTCACCTGGAAGGTGATGCTCTGAGAAGTGCCTGGCTTCTCCACATCCTGCTCCACCAGTGTGTGATTCTGGGTTTCTGTCTGCAAGGTGACAGCCAGGTGGACAGCCTCAGTTAGGGAGCTGAAGTGAATGTAGAGCTTCTCCTCCTGGGACTGCCGAAGGATAGCAGGGAACACCACCATATAGTGACTAGAAGAGAGCAGTACATGTTCAAAAACAGGTCAGAGGCTGAGGTGGACAGGCCAGCATCCATCTCTGCTGCTTTCATGAAGAGGTAGACCAAGGGTGAGAAATGTCTGGAGGACTGCATTGAAGGAAGTTTAGCTCTTTTAAGCTCCTTTTCAAATGAGAAAGGAGGAATATGTCCAGTATAGAGAACTCCCAGTTTCTCTGTGTCACCACCCTGCCACCAGCCAGGACACAGCTGCCCAGTCCACGATGCTCCAGTTGTGAGTACACAGAGCAAGGCTGTGTGAGGAGACCAAAGAAGCCAAACATTCAGTGGCTGAGGCATTAGGCTTCCATCCTCACACCAGATTTCACTCCACCAGCACAGCACAAACAGAGGCAGAACTCCTGTGGCCTCTGTAGCTTTGTGGTGTGTGCAGTGCAGCTCCTGCACAAGCCAACACTGCAGTGCTCGATGCCCAGGACTCTGCAGGAGCTGCTTCTGCTCAGCCCCCTGGGAGCCAGGCTCCCACCATCCAGCTCTGGGGTGCCAAAGAGTGCAGCCCCTCAGCACCACCCCTCAATGACAGGCCCTTCCCCCAAGCCCCCCAACATCCAAAGGAGAGAGTCTCACGGTTCCAGGCTTGCTGCAGCTGCAACTGGGAGTAGGGTCAGGGCTAAGAGGAGCAGTGGTGCTCCCATTGCTTGGGCTGGGACAGAAAGCTGACAAGATCCACATGGGAGGAGAGAACTGCATGTACTGAGGGGTTGGAGCAATCCTAAATACCCCCTCAGATGCTCCTAGGTTCAAAGAGTAGGGGAGTTAATATATGGAGATAATATCTTTTCTAGGCTAATGACATCAGCTAATATTTACTTGCTCCCACCAGCAGCAGAGTGAAGGTCACATAACACAGTTCTCCACCCACATTTACATTCAGGAGGTATTCCAGGCTGTGGGTGCCAGGACACTAGGAAGGAATATGTGGAAATACGTCTCTAACTCAAGCTGAAGGGGACTTGGGAGAGTCTCATCTCATCTGTGATTGGTCTGGATCTCGGCTGTAGTATCTGATGAGAGCCAAATCTGCCCATCAGCTACTGGCCTCAGCTTGTAAAAAGCATCCTCAGCTTGTAAAAAGCAACATTAGTCATCTTCCCCTCATCCAGTTGTTACTCCAAGCTGGGAGTAAAAACCTTTCAAATCACCTCCATCCCATGCATCCCTACCTCTGTCCACCCATCCATCCCAGCCATGTCTGATCCTCCTGGGTACTCTAGAATCATTTCCAGGGCAGTTCCTGCTAACTATGCCAACTCTTCTTATAGTTCCACTGTTAGGCCTTTCTAAATAAATAATATATGTGTGGACACTTTAAGTCCACACATATATTATTTATATATATAATGTTTTATCAAATCACTATTTTACATGTGCCCAAGCTGGATGCCCAGTCTTCTGACAGATTCCCCCCGCAATAAGGTGATTCTACACTGACACCACCACCCCCCTCCCCCAGACTCTTCCTGAGCACTGCACCTTTGTGTGTTGCAAACAACTAAATAACTATTTAGTGCAATACAACACTTGTGTTTCCCTCTCCTGAGTGGCAGCAGCGAAGAGCCCCGGGCTTGGATGAATTTGCCCTCTAGTTACAACCTCAATTGAAGGTGGACATCTTCATTCAGTCCTGGCCCCTGCTGCGTTTTAGCCGAGCACAACAAAAGGCACACAAGCACAGAGAGAATTTGCCATCCTCCCATGCCTTGCTCCCAGCTGAAGCAATCCCTGGATTTACTTTGGCACAGTCTGCATCCGCGTGCCCAGCACCCACGCTCTTAGACCACAGTCTGACGTAACAGGGGCACACCAGCCTTTAACCTAGCACCGACACTGCAGATAAACCTCGGGCTAAGGCACTGTATGTCACTGACCTGGGAGCATATGTCAGTCTCCAAAATTAAAATGGGGTTTGAGTTCAAGTCCAAACTAGTGAGACAAAAGCAGAAAGACAACCAAAAGATAATAAAATGCTAAAGTTCTTCCCTTCCTCCAGGGAGGAATGGGGACACTGGCAGAGCTGCATGTGAAGCCCTGGGCTGGTCCAGCAGGAGTGAAATTTCAGTAAGAAGCAAATAATACCTAAGAAGTTCTACAGAAGAAGAACCATGGAGAAAAATCCACGGACATCACAAAGAATTAATTTGTATCCAAATGTTTCTGATGACATCCCAGTAAAAAAATGGAGAATTTTTTTTTTAAATTGGGTGCCTGTACCAAATACAGTAACTAAGTACCTCTGCTGCCAGCAGCTGTGCTGCCTAAGGCAGACAAGCCCTCTCCCGGGGAAACACCAACAAGCCTTACAGAGTCTGGAAGCAGCTGCCTCTGGTTTGTAGGCAGTAAACACTGTCGCCACCCCTTTCTCCCGCCCACATTCCAGCCACGAGCAGCCCGATCTCCACCTTGGTTTTGAAGCCAAGGGAGGAACAGGCGTCTGGTTAGGGCAGGAGTTGCGTGCTCCTTCGGCTCTGGATGAGGGGGAGAAGGAAGACAGCAGGAGCAGGGGAGAAGGGGGTATTGAGGAGTGGCTAAGCTTTCCTTGGAGGAATTCGACCTGCAGTCAGCTATGTGGAGGATCATTTTCCTGTGGGGCTGCATCCTTCTCCTGCCTAGCACAGCTGGAATGCCTGCAATGCTGTAAGAACATCACTGCTTTGCAAATGTGCTTTGGTCTGTGAGGGATCCTGGTGGGGGTGGCAGTAGATGACAGAAATGGGACAGAAGTCTTAAGGTGAGCAGTGTTTTTCTGGAGAGGCATAATTTCTCACACTCCCAAGGTTTTGTTTGATTTCCATGTGCCCTTTCCCCACATCTCCCCTGCTAATTGGCTCTTCCTTTAGTGCCTTTGATGTAGACCATGTATTTCAGCAAGGACTCAGGCAGAATGACTCTGCCAGCTTTCTGCATGTGCTTAATTCTGGCCTTCCAATATCTCACATCTCCTACTGTGTTCCAGAATATGTTTCCTTTGGGCTAAGCCTTTCTTCCCAGAGACATAGGTCACCATTTAATAGTTTAGCCAGCAAAGATGAGTGTCTTTACAAAGTGAGCAAACATGAGCCCAAGTATCTGGTAGGGACGCTCTTGGTACAGCAGTGTGTTTGTTCAGGCTTGGCTGGCCATCTGCTCCCACCATGCCTTTTCACAGACCTCTGTCTGGACAATTCCCAGCACAGCTTCTCTTCCTATACTTTGTCAGGAATGCAGCTCCTGTTCCAACAGACACTGCTGTGATGTCCTGGCTTTTGAACTCGTTCTGGCTTTTTTTTGAAGGCGTTTGCTTTTGCAGCCATGGCACAAGTGCAAACAGAAGCATGACTGTGCTTGAGCAGTAGATGTTACAGTGAAAAATACGGCAAAATACGGTGGGTTGTAGCTGGGTTCCCTCCTGCTTCATGTGGTGTGGTGTGCACAAGCCTAGTTTTAAAAACCTTCTCCAATGGGAGTACTTCCTCTAGGACACGTTCCATAGGCTGACAAGCTCCCACACAAAGGATGTGCTTTACTGCTGTCTGCTTGCCACTGTTACCCTCAGCATGAAGCTTTGCTTTATGGAAATACCACTTCCTTCAATAGGTTGTCTGCTGTCCTGCCTGTATTCCAATTTTTTTCATAGATTTGTGATCCAGCTTGGATCTTGGGACCCTTGGATGACCCAGAGATGTTCTTTCTTACTTTTATAGCTCAGAAGGCAAAGGCAAGGATGAAATGTTAAAGGGGTGTAAGAAAATGTTCCAGAGTAAAAGATCATTAAAAGCAAGGAGGGGTATGGGAGGTTTCAAGCAGTGAATTTTTAGTGCTCGTCCCATCCTTTGGCACAATCGGCAAGAGGGAGGTGCCATGAGTCAGCTCAAGTAGGAAAAACAAAATGTTGTTTTTATGTGTTTTGAGATCCTCAAGGCAGCTTGGCAGCACTCAAGTGTGACAGCAGTCAAAGGCTCCTGGCCAGCAGGACTTTGACTCCTTCTCGCCAGGATGCTGAGCTCAGACTGAGAACTGCCAGCAGGTCATCTCCCTTTCTCCTGCTTTTCTGATCTTTCCAGGCCCTGCCCTCTGCTTCCTGCAAAACATGCTGCTGGCTGAGCCTGTCCAGAGGCAGTGAGTGGGAGGAGTCAGTGATAAGAATTTTGAAATCTGCTTGAATGTTGGCTTTTTGTTGGTCCTTGGTGCTACAGTACAGTAAAAGATGGAAACAAACAAACTGTGAACAGCTTTCTGGTGTAATGGTCGCAGCTCAGAGTAGATGCAGGGGTGGTAGAGCAAGTAGAGTGCAAAGAGGACAAGAGTGTCAGGAGCTGAAGTGAAGGTGCTCATGAGTTTCTGTGTCTGAGACATGAAGCTGGGACACCGGGTTCCTCGCAGAGGGCATTTGTTTCTGAGCCCAAGAACAGTGGGAAAACCAGCCAAAAAAACTGGCGGTGGTAATGTAGTGTGGTTCAGGAAAACATTGAAGACTTGGGAGACCTGCAAGAAAGCCAAGCTGGTGCTGATCCCTTGGGTGACATGGGGAGGTCCCTTCACCTTATTTTCACTTTCAGTTTGTAAGGCAGTGACTTTATAATGTTATATGTGCATGCAGAATATAGCATATAGCACTGCCTCACTGGCAATGTCTGCAGTACCCTGTAGATGAGAACAGCGTCATGTTCCACTGGTGTCATGACAGTGGGGTGAAGAGGGCAGAAGTCTGTTAGGAAGTACCTAAATACAGGTCAAAACCTGCTCTCTTAGAAAGTCAGTTTAACCTCTCTTCTTCTCTCTCTTCTTCTCTCTCTTCTTCTCTCTCTTCTTCTCTCTCTTCTTCTCTCTCTTCTTCTCTCTCTTCTTCTCTCTCTTCTTCTCTCTCTTCTTCTCTCTCTTCTTCTCTCTCTTCTTCTCTCTCTTCTTCTCTCTCTTCTTCTCTCTCTTCTTCTCTCTCTTCTTCTCTCTCTTCTTCTCTCTCTTCTTCTCTCTCCTCTCTCTCCCCTCTCTCCCCTCTCTCTTTTTTTTTTTCCCCAACAGAAACTATGCTGTGGCAATACCATCTCAGCTCTACTACCCCTTCTCAGAGACAGTGTGTCTCCAGCTCAGCAGAGAGCAAGCAGTCCCAATCCATGTGTCGGTCACCTTGCAAAGCAGAGCTGGGAATGAGACTCTGATCTCTCAGTCCATCTCTCAGCTCCCCTTCTTCCATTGCACAAGCTTCCAGGTGAGGAAGATAATTTCTAGGTCTCTCAGCTAGGGTGGATAGGGCACGAGTTCTGCTCTTGCTGGGCAGGAATGCAAAGAGTTGTGCCTTCCCATGAGGACATCTTAATTGGCCAGTGAATCTTCTGCTTCAGCCTGCGTAGGTCTGTCAGTGTCCTTTCTGCTATGTAGCCCCACAAATATTTTACCCATCTAGAAATGCTCTTTCCAGGCAAGAAGAACTAGAGCAACCCAAAAGTTATATCATAATTGTTATTCCAGAAACATTGGGATCAGTGAATGGGATCCATTCTGAATGATGGTTATAACTATACCTGCAGGTCCCTCCTCCTGTTGGAAACCCTGAGGAAGTGGCTTTTGTTGTTATCACAGTCGTGGAAGCCAACTCAGAGTTCCAGAAAAAACAGAAAGTCCTAATCAAGCATGCAGACAAGAAGACTTTTATCCAGACAGACAAACCTGTGTACAAACCTGGACAGATTGGTATGGATAGAATACCATGTCTTGTGAGAGACAGAGTGGTCCTCAGGCCACAAAATGTGGGATACTCTCTAGTCCTCTGAGCAGGACCTGCACAGGAAGGGAGATGGGCCACAGGCTTCTTTCTAGGCTTTGAGGGGTTTGGGAATATCTCTCTCCTGTGTCAGCGTGCCGTATGCCACTGTGAACAGGGCTTGTGTGTTTTCCTTGGTGTGTGAGAAAAGATTTAGAAGCCACAGTGTTATACTCATGGTTGCTCCAGTCAAAGCCATGTCTGTCTGTCAGGGCTCTCAATCCCTCTCTTCCCCACAGACTTCCTCAGGTGAGGATTGCACACCTGCAGGTCCCACCACTGCCCTTGCACAGCTCGGATCACCACAGGGTTCAGCTGTTTGCCCCATGCCTCTCCACACTTTCCACTGGGATGGCCTTCACTGCAGGCAAGACTGAGTGGCCCACCACAGACCCACTATCCAGAAAAATGCTCTTTCCCACCAGCACAGCCAGCCTCCCCAGAAAGCCCCACACTGCCTCTCCTCACACTTTTTTTTCTAGCAGGCTGCCAGCTCCTAGCAGGGCTTTGGACATAGGCCTAGGAGTGGCTCTATCTGCTGCCCACACCCTCTCAGTGGAGCACATGTGCACATCTTTCTTAGCCATGTATTATTCTTATTTACTATTGAGAGCCTTGATTTCATTTCAGCCAGTCCTGTTTTCCTTTTGCTTTGCAGTCAAGTTGCGGATTGTGACCTTGGATCAGAACTTCATTGCCAGCAGTGAAACAGTAAGTCAAGAGGGAAGATGCCTGAAGTCTGGAAATGTTATGAGCTGCCCTGCATGTCTTCTAGATCAGTACTTGGCCCAGCCAGGAGATGTGTGTACAGCTGATCTCAAAATTGCTTTTGGTGCTTACAAAGAGTGTTGGGCACCACCTGCAAGATAGGAGCTGCTCATGATGTTGGGTTATGGGCAGTCCCTGGGAATTGCTTAGAGAAAACTGATGAAAGGTTGGGGGAATTAAAAAATACCAGGGAGGTGGATGGTAACTTATCTGAAAGCATCCCACCAGTGACTGTTTTTTCCTCCCCACAGCAGCGCCTGGTGGAACTGAAGGTAAAGCTCCTACTTTATTGTAAGTGATGAACTCTTCTCACCTTGGGGAGGACACAGGTTTGGAGATGGTGGTTGGGAAGTATCAGTGCAGAAAGTCATTTACCTCAGGATGAATGACACAAAGCTCCTACTGGCTGGGCAGTGTGGCTGTACCTGGAGTTCTGCACCCTGCCCTCCCAGAACCAGCACTGGGAGAGCACTGTCCTTCATGACTGGGCCTCAATGGCTCCCCTGCATGGAGTCCTGGACTCATTTCCCCATTCCTTCCTGGGGATTCAAGACATCACTCCCCAGTAGCTTGTGCCTTAGGCACAATGTCTCTACCATGACCTTGTGGGCTGTGCCAGCTCAGGCGACCACAGAGATCTCCAAGAAGGACCACTTCTTTCTCTTAGTGAGACAGTCAGGCAGTAAACAACAGCTTTGCAGCAGTCAGAGATGGCAGTGCCATCAGGGAACAAGGATATGATAGATTTACTTTGGCAATGAGACAGGGAGGAAAGTCCTTTCCTCTTTGAGCTTGGATTCACCTGAGCACTGTAGCTGTGCCATAGACTTGGGCTCTCAGGACAAGAGAATATGTGGTCAAACCATGCCCTGGTATCTTGGACATCCTGCAAAAGAGTCTTTTTGCACTGGAAAATAACTAGTCTCTGCTCCACCTGTGCAGGACCCCAAGGGGAACCGAATTGCACAGTGGCTGGATGTTGCACCTGTGGGAGGCATTGTGGATCTGTCCTTCCCGCTGGCTGCAGGAGCACCGCTTGGAGAGTACACCATCAGAGTGCCTGGCCTCACACGCACCTTCAGGGTGGAGGAGTATGGTAAGAGTCTCAGGAAGCTGGTGGCAGCAGAGAAAGGTGTTTTGCCAGCCTCCAGCCCCACCCGCTCACGCAGAGCTGGATGGGCCATGCAGCTGTGAACAGCTGTGCTGGTTGGGCTGTCTCCTGGGAAGTACTGCCTGCCCATAGGTGTACTCGCTGACCTTCACTCAGGCCCACTGGCTTTCTCCTCCCCCATGTCCTGAGGATGGGACTGAGACACTGTCCCACAGCTGTGCTCTGGGGAGGAGACTCAAGCTGCCTGCTGCTGTCCCATTCTTCTAACTGGGCTGTTGGTATATTCCTACCAGGCCGTGTGCTGGAACAAAAGGAGAGATTTTATTTTCTGTAAACAGCCACTTTGGAAGGATTGGAGCAAATTAAGTCTTTCTATTCTCACTGAATTATCTTTCTCTTGCTTTCACACAGTGCTGCCCAAGTTCAGTGTCTCCATCCAGATGCCTCAGGTGGTCACCATCCTAGAGGAAAACTTCCCTCTCCACGTCTGTGGCATGTGAGCTGACTTATCGTGGCAGAAGGTGCATTTTTACTGGTTTGGAAAATGCACAGCCATCAATAACTGAGCTCCAAATGGTCTCTGCCAACCCTACCCCCACCCCAAGAGTTGGTACCCTGTCATCCTTTGCCAAGCAATCCTCCTGGACTCTCACCTTTCTCCATATTGTCTCTCCCTACTTTCTCTGTGAGTCTGAAAGTGACAGTGCATTCCCTCAATGCAGCATGTGCCCTACAATACAGCACCTCTGCTGTATTTGTTAGTGACAGGGTTGTAGGAATAATGGCTGAGCTCGTGGCCAACACAGTGTCCCCCAGCCCTGCCTGGTGGGGCTGGTGTTGACTTGGAGAGAACTGACCCACCAGTGCCTTCTGCCTCAATCTGATGAGGCCATTTGTACTTCTTGGCCTCCTCTGCTGAGCCGATGACCCGTGAATACACTGCAGGCTTAGCTGGGCTGTATGGCTGCAAACCACAGGGTAAAGCTGACATTCCTCACTCCTGAGCCAGTGTTTCTGGGTGAGTGTAAGCCCTCTGTGTTCCCTTTGCCAGGTACAGCTATGGGAAGGCAGTGCAGGGCAGCGTGAAGGCCGTGGTGTGCCGCAAACACATCCGCTATAACCGCAGGTCCTCCAAAGCCAAGCGCAGTATCTGCAAGGACTACAGCGGCGAGGTGAGCACGGGAGCACCCACCCCTCCTGCAAAAGGGAGGGGAGAGGGCAAAGGGACAGAACACTCTTTTTGCCTTCCTGATTGGTTAACAAATACAATTTCATATTCCCAGACAAATGAGGACGGCTGCTTTTCCATTCTAGTGAATACTAGATTTTCCACCGGAAGCATGGTGATAATTATGATTTCAATCTGGAGGCTGAGGCTTTTCTGAAAGAAAGTGGAACAGGTAGAAAAAAACTGATTCTACACTTTGTGGAAAATCTTCTATTTTACACTCATAAAATGTACTTGTCTTTGGGTTTTTATCTATAAGACAATTGAGTTCATCCAGTCTTGATGCCTGCTCTGGCAGTCATTTTGTTTTGACAGAGATGGGCAAGAGCTGCTTTCTCTTGTCTTCTCATCAAATTAAAAGTGTGTACAGAGGTGGGCCAGGACAGGTTCTCTTGTTTTTAAACCATATTTTAGGACAGTCCATTAGAATGAGATGTTATTCAGAGCAACTAGACATAACCAAGGCTCTGACTGTGTACTGTTTTAGCTCCTCATTAGATTTATCTCTCCATCCCACATAGGGAGATAAGGTTTCTTATAAGGTTCCCACTCTCACAAGGTTTTGCAAAGCCTTCCTTTTCTTCCTGCAAAGAAAATGTTTCATGGCCCCTTGCCAGAAGCAGTGACACACATTCATTTAGCAAACAACTGCAGTAATTTCAGATGGGCACACAGGAGGAGACATCAGGCTGAGAACTGACATGGGAGAGGCAAGGTAAAATGCTGCCTTCTAGTGACTGCTGGGAGGAGGGAAGGAGAATGGAAGAGGACAATTATGAGTTGGACTATCTTAAAGTGGGAAAGAGTGTTTGAGAAGTGTCTGACAGAGACTTCCAGACAGACTGCTGTCATTCTGTCACGTCAGAGTGTAGGAGGCACTATAGCTGAGTGCGTGTGTGTTAAATGATTCCTGAAGCTGCATGGAGAAACTGCAGTGCCCTATGAGTGATAGTCTGCCCCTTAACTGAGTTTATCCAATCTTGATGCCTGCTTAGACACTCTACTCACCTGCACGTGCCTCCTGTCTTTCCCAGGAGTGGAGTTCAACACCACTGAAAACTGCAAGGTCACGTTTGATATCACAACCCTCCAGTTCTGGGGGACGAGCTACTACTACCAGCAAGGAGCTCCCTACTATGGAAATGTGAGTGAAAAGAGAAGAAACATGGAAAGCCCAGTGGCTGGGCCTAAGCAGGTGGTAGGCACAGAAGTGCACAGGGGTCCCCTTGTTCTAAGCTGCCCAAAGCTGCCAGCGCTATCCTCTGTCCCAGTCCCTCCTTTGACATATCTACCAGGAGGTTATCCAAACATATGACTGCAGGATCTGTGACTTTGCTAGATGAGATATCTGCTGCATAAATGGGGAAAGGTTGGAGAGGTCAAAATTGACACTGAGAGTCCCTTTGCAGAGAGGGGGACTGGGACTTCCACTGGGAGGTGGATTTTCAATCCTGAGGCCTCCAACTCTCTGACTGTTCTCTGCATTGTTACAGCTGGAACTCAGAAGTGCCAGTGGGACACCCCTGCAGAACAAGAAGGTGATTCTTACAGTGTCCTATGGGAGCAGGAAGCAGACCAAGACCTACCTCACAGATGACACTGGGATGGCCTCCTTCGTCTTAGAGACATCAGCATGGGACAACAGCAGTAAAGTTATACTACAGGTTAGGAACCAGTTATTGCAAACCAGTCTGAAGCTAAGCAGATCATTAGAATTGAAATACATTATAAGGGCAGATCCATGCTAATACTTTACCCAAATCTACCAGATACAAGCAAAGGTTTCAGTGGTTTGATCCAGGGGCTGATAAACCACTTTACATAGTCAAATGATCTGGCTTGCTCCCAGGGTAGCAGCAGCATGGCAGAATTTCAGACTTCAGCTAAAGCCCTAGCAGTGTACAGCTCCCTGCTCCTGTTTAGGCACTAGTTATCCCAGAGCGTGGGACAGCAGGCAATGCCAAGCTCCACAGAAAAGGACTGATTGAACTTGGTGTAGGTGGAAGTAGACACCCTATGCTGGGATAGTTCAGAGCCCACTGTTTAGTCAGCCTTGCTTTTGGTGTATGAAGAGCTGTAGGAAATCCTCAGACACTTTTTTCTGTGCCACAGGCAAAGTCCCAGCCGGAGGACACGAACGGTCGGAATGTGAAGGTTTCTTACAGCACCGCATCGCTCCCACTCAGGGCCTTCTACTCCTCCAGCCGCAGCTCCGTGAGGATCCAGCCCCTGCAGGCAGTGCCAGCCTGTGGGGATGTGCAGCAGGTCACTGTGCACTACCACATACTCGCCACAGAGCTGGGCCACCGGGCTGCCAGAGCACACTTCTACCACCTGGTGAGTGCGGGCAGCGCCAGCGAGCTCAGCTCTGAGCCCGGTCTGGTCAGCACAGGGCCCTTTGCTGGCCCAGAAACGTGGAGCAGAGGCACTCTCAACCCTTTGTACTGTTCATTACCCTTTAGGTTATGGCCAGAGGGTCCCTTGTGCATCATGGCCAAACAACAGTGCTTCTTGATCCACCATCAGGTAAGGGCATCTAACTGCCAGGAACAGATTAAGGATCCAATGAGAAAGTCTTTCCAGCCTAGATGGAGAAGGAGACAAAGAGATCTGACACTAATAGGAAACCACAGAGCTGGCACAAAAAACCTATAGGAAATATGCTATCTTTTTTCTGTCTTTTAATTTCCTTCCTTTTTTTTTTTTCTGATCAAATGATGAAACTGTCAGAGTTTATCTACCAAGCAGGAAAATGTCAAAGTAACTTATGGAGTCTTTCTGGGCTCAAGTGGAAAGACTCATTTCTCTTCCAAGTGCTCACTGTTGCCAAGGTGTGTCATGATACAAGGTCACTGCTATAAAAACCTCCATCCTGGCCTAGCTGTGGCCTCCCCAGAAGCAAGGCAGAATAGTTTTTATGCAAGAATCTGTACAGAAGTATTACAGAGGAAGAGCACATTGCTGCTGTAATCCTTGGATTGAAGACTTCCTTGCACCTTGCCATGCTTTTTTAATTTTTCCTTCTTCCTTCAGGTCAGTACAGTGGGGCTTTCAACATCACTCTGCCCGTTGACCTGATTTCATCCATGGCTACCCTCTTTGTTTACATTGCCTTCCCTGAGGGACAAGTGGCAGCTGACACCTTCCGTCTGAAAGTCTCCAGCTGCTTCAGGAACCATGTAAGCAGTGCACAAAATTCAGAGGGGCAGGTAGGCTGGAGATGCCACCCTAATGATCTGCAAACTGGCAGTAGATATGCAGCAGAATCCAATAACCACAGCTTCCCCTTTCCTTCGTCTCTCAGTGTCTGCAGTCCCTCTTTCTCCTGCTGTTTCAGGTGAAGCTTGGCTTCTCAGAAGCAGTGGCTCTCCCAGGATCGACTGTCCAGCTCCATTTGCAGGCTGCACCAGGCTCCCTGTGCAGCATCCGTGCAGTTGACAAAAGTGTCCTCCTCCTGAGGCCAGAGGCTGAGCTGTCCAGGGATAGTGTGAGTCACTCCAGTGCTGACCTTTGCTGGCTAATCAGGCACGGTGGACGTACCAATAAGTGCTTGAATGGGGACAGGGCATGGCTCAATGAGAAAAAATGAGGGCCAACATCAAACACCAGCCAAAATTTCCAGTGCCTAGAGGGTGTATTCTGTTAGAATAACCCATAGTCATCCCTAGCTACAGCCTGAAGTCACATCCTGGTTAAACTTACAGTGCTTTACCACAGTGGCAAGAAGAAGGCAAGAGACAACCATCTCCTGAACTGATACATGGCAGTGCTCTGAAAAAAAGTCATGTAAAAAAAAAAAAAAAAAGGCAAGCATGGGGTAGGCTCCATGTCTTTGTTCCAGCTCACATGAACCAGACAGTCCTTCCATTCACAGAGTGGGCCCTAAGTGGTGTACTGGCAGTGGAAGGATTCCTTTTCTCCTCTAGACCTTGGTTTAAGGACTCCTGAATTGCCTCTTTACACTGTCTTGGTGGATCAGGATGTGTCTTCAGTCAGACAAGAAGCTGTCCAATGTTCCTCCCATGCAGGGAAGGTGTCCTTAGTGTTTGCATTCAGTTCACAGGTACAATTATTAAGCTAGAAGTGGCGACAGCTATGCAGCCATACCCCAGAGGGGCTCATGTTCTTCTCTGGTGCTATGCATCCAAAACTTGTGGAGGCTCCTCATAAAATTCAAAACCCCTTGGGGCTGGGTTTTTGTGACAGGCAGGACCTGAGCTCGGCCTCTGAGGTCACAGGAAATCTCTGGATAGAAATGAAAATCTTCACACCTCTCCCACTGATCTGTACTGTTTTCATTCTCTCTCTACAGGTGTATAATATGTTCAGCTATGCTCAGGAGCAGCTCAGCACCCTCACAGATATCTACAGTGACTACTGCACCATCCACAAGAGCCCAGGAATCACTCATGCCTCTAAGACCACCCCTTCACCAGGAATGGTGTCACCGTTCGTGTACAACAGATACTCTTATGCAGTGTCCCAACCAGATGTTTATGAACTTCTGAAGGTAAATCTAATTTCCAGAAAGGCTGAAATATAAGACCTGACCCCTTTTGTATCCCAGGTCAGCACTGGGTAGCTTCACAGACTGTCTTTCCTGTAAATGCTGGTAACTTCACAATCTGAATTTGCCAAGCTTCTGAACTAAGAGATCAATAACACTCTGTCCTCCCAGCATGATAAATTCCCATTGATCAGGCAGATTCCTAGAACCCAGCTCCCCACTGGTCCCCTTTAAACTTTCTACGGATTGGAAGCAGTGTGGATTGTCAGCCTGTGTCAGAGAAAATTGGAGGTTAGAGAAGCAAAGCACCTGAGAGAAAATGGGAGCCCAGGGAAAGGAGAGAAAGAACAGTAGAAAGGAATGGCAGTGAAGGATAAAGAAAAGTCTGGGTTAGGGTGGGCAGCAAACTGTGGTGCCAAAATAATGACTTTGTGTACAGGCATGCACATGCAAGTGGTCATCCCCACAGTCCTTTGGCATGAGGACCAGGCTTTGGGAGCAGGACAGTTCTGCTTTCTTGCCTGATATAAATTCGCAGGTTGTGCTGAGGTGCACAACCTGCAAACACAGAGTAGCTATGATATGCTGGGAGGAGGGGGAAGAGACAGACCCTCAGACACACCAACCCCTCCACAGAAATATGCCTTCTTTTGTCCCCTTCTTTCCTCCAGAATGCAGGTCTAACATTTTTAACCAGCCTTAAAATCAAGTCTCCAATTGAGTGCCGCACCCAGACCACTTTTGACTACGACTACATGTGTACATCTCCATTTTTCCTGTTTCTTTGGAGATCACGGGTAACATATAGGCTGCACATGGGCAGCTGAACATGCAGTGTGCTTAGGAGCTGGGGATGGCTTACAGGAATGAGTGGGAGGCTGTACAGGAGCTGTGCTCCACAGGGAGAAGGGAAAAGCCCTGGCAGGAGTGTGTGTCCAGAGCACTGGAGGGGCAGAGAGGTGGCTGCAGGGTTTGAACCTGTTTGGAAGCTTCAGCTGGCGAGCAGGAAGATAATATGGTCAAGGAGGGAAATGGGGCATCTGTCTCAGGAAAGAAAATCTGTTTGTGAGACTAGGAAAGGTCTTTTTGGAAACCAGAGAATGAACCAAGATTGGCATTGGGGAGTATCTAGGCTTTTCTGCAGGGAATGAGAGCAAAACTGTGAGCAGGTAAAATGTCTCATGGGGGGGAGCACACGCATTGGAATCCCCCTGGTCTCCTGGGTAGTCTTGTGGAAGACAATAAGTGGAGAGGACAAGGGGGTTTGGGCTGGGAGTGGGAGGGAAGGAGAACTGAGCTTTTCCTGGCTGAACTCTATCCTGGTTTCACAGTTGCTCTGCCTTTGAAAGAATGCTTGTATTGCCAACAGCTTTTGATGAGCTGGCAGACCTGGAGAGCTTGTACTCAGAAGCAGATGCTGCTGTTGAAGCTGCTGAGGCAGAGCACACTGAGCTGGGCAGCGAGTCAGCGCCAGCACGTACCTGGTTCCCAGAGACATTCATCTGGACTCTGCTTCCCATCAAGTGAGTAATTACAGGCTGTGGCTCCACAGGCATACAGACTTTCTACCAGACACAGTAGAGGGAATGGGCAGGAGCAGAGACAGGGCATTGTTGCCTTCTATGCACGAAGTAAAGGAGGGAGGTATGAAGAAGTGGATAAGGACAATGGAGTTTTCGTTCAGTTCCTGTCTCTGCTTGAGATTTTCCAAATGATTCTAGGAATTTAACATCACACACTCTTGCAGGATGTAAAAGGCCTCCACAGATTCATAGCTCAACATTCTACACAAGGCAGGTCCTGTTAGATCAAGTTGTAGTAAAGCACTCTGTATCTCCAAGGCTGGAGATTCCTCAAAATGCATTTCCATGTTTGACCATCCTCATGGTATTTCCTTATGTCACGTCAGAATCTCCCACATTCCAGCTATGTGTTACCTTTTGTCCTGTCAATATGCACCTCAGAAGAGACATGTTCCATTGTCTCCACACCTTCCCAATAGGAAATGTCACACCATACTCCATGGCATAGACTGGGTATATAACACAGACCCCTGTGAGTTCTCTGTGCCCACACAAAAGAATTTCAGGTGCAGCACTGCTCAGAATCAAATTTTGGGTTGCATTTTCCTCTCAAGTCATTCCTTGCCTACCTATTTGCTATTCTTCCCATACCTCTGTCCTACTTGCTAGGAATCCCCATGCCTTCACATGCACTTCCATTTCATAGTCTGAATTTCTGCATTTCTCTTCCCAAGAGAAATCTGTCCAGGGTGGGAACAACCTCTTTTACTCTGTTTTCTCCTCAGTGATTCAGGGACTGCTGAGCTAGCTGTCACAGTACCTGACAGTATCACAGACTGGAGAGCCATGACCTTCTGCACCTCAGAGAGCCATGGCTTGGGAATCTCAGAGACCGCCAGCCTGCGGAGCTTCAAGCCCTTCTTTGTGGAACCCACTTTGCCCTATTCTGTTTTCCGGGGAGAGTCATTTCCCCTGAAAGTCAAAGTCTTCAGCTACCTGAAGCAGTGCATGGCGGTGAGTGGCTCCCTCCAGGATGCTTTGGAGCAGAGGAATGTGTGGGAACTCCTTTACTAATAGAGACCAAACAGAGGGGCTGCCTGCTTAGGCACTCAGCAAAGGACACCAAAGAAGTTGTTCCATTTAGTTCCACACAGAGCCATCACTGACCAGTTTATCCCTCCCTAGAAGCCAAACCTCACAAATGTGGATTGCATGCTCATGGGACAGTGCTGGTGTCCCACAGATACTGCAACAGGCCATCAAAATACTTACCCCTGACTTGTGGGATTGATTGTTATTTGAATCAAGGACCTGAGTGGAAAACACAGCAGCAGCAGCAGCTCTGTATCCTGAACTCCCTTTTGTTTCACCTCTAGCTCCAACTTAGCCTAATGGACTCCAGTGATTTTGAGTTTCTTCATGAAAATGTCAGGTTCACTCTTTGCCTGTGCCCCGTTTCAGCAAAAACATTTTCCTGGGATGTGAAGGCTACAAAATTAGGTAAGGGCTCAAGGAAGGGGCAGGGGTGGGAAGCACTGGCAGAGCTGCTTGAGGAAGCCAGAGCTGGGCTGGAAGGGAGACTGGCCTTCTGTGCAAAGCATGAGTGAGCAGCCCAAGGCTGAGCAAACTAAAGCATAGGCATAGATGTGCCAACCAGCCTCCTGATGTTTTGCTTTTTAGGGAAGGTGAATTTCACTGTCACTGCTGAGGTGGTGGAGCAGGGAAGATGTTTGCATGGAGCATACAGTGGTTGTGCCAGAGTCCGGAGGGAAGGACACAGTGGTTAAACACCTGCTGGTGAAGGTCAGGCTGCATGGCAGGGTTCTGGAGAGGCTGGGGCTGGGTTGGGCTCAAGACAGCCTGGTGAGTGGCTCTGGGAAGGAAGAGTCATCTGGGGAGGTGGGCACATTTCTCAGGGAGACTGGTCAAGGAGCAATTCTAAGGGTAGATTGGACTGGAGCTCCTCCACTGGAAGGACAGAAATGTCAGAACTGCTTGCTGGCAGGGCAGTGGAGTCAAAGGCCATGCAGCAGCTTAGAAACCTGCTTCCCAGTACAACTTCACTGTTGGCATGGATGTCTCTGCTGTCTGCATGAAGCCTTTTGTCAAGGCAAAGGGAAAAGGTCCTTGCACAAAGGTGGGGTGCTGCACAGCTGCTCTCTGATCTTACAGCTCTCCCTTCTGAGCTGACCAGCCTTTTCCCCACCAGGCAGAGGGGCAGCTGGAGGAAAAGACCCACACCTCACTCCTGTGCCCTGAAGGTAGGTGCAGAGACCCCCAAGTACTGTCTTACTGGGGCTGTGCTTATGCACAGAACAAAGAGATCAAAAGGAAGCAGTGTGGTGTTTGAACAACTCTAGGACTCTCTGGAGTGTGTAAGGAGCAGAAAGCCAGGGATCTTGGAGCTTTTATGGATAGGCAAAGCCATTCAGCCCTACCCAGTACTAAAAGCTCCTGGCAACATCAAGCCACAGCCTAACCACATCATAGACCCTCACCCATGGGTGGCTGGATCTCTACCTGATCCTCTCTTTTGAATGCTGATTTCACCAACTGATGAGGTGATCCCAGACCTGTTCACACCATCTCCTGGGGGACATCTGTGTCTCTGGCATCTTCCTCATGCCTGTTGTTCTGATGTTTTTGCTGTTTGCAGGAACTTCAGCTTCAGAGACAATCTCTTTCACTATGCCAGAGAACACTGTCCTTGGGTCAGAGAGAGCCCACATCTCTTTCTTAGGTGAGTTTTTAGAAGAGTCTTGGGAAGTAATACTTTTCCCCGCAGGACACATCTCTTCTGGTGCCACTGTGTCTTCTTTAGCAAACAAAGTAATGAAAGGGAATATGTACAGCAAGGTGTGATGCTGTCTTCCAGAGCAGTATCCTGTCTGTCCTGTACAAGTGGCACTGGATGGATGTATAATTTCACCAAGCCAGGGGAAAGACAGCCAAGTACCAAATCACTGTTCCTGCAGTCTGTAAACATCACATGGGCAGAGGTGAACTGAGTCTTTGCAGATTACCTGGAGAATCTGTGAGACCAGAATTGTTTTACGTGCAAGAATGTGTATGGCTCCCAAAGCTGTGGTTCTGTCCCACAGGTGACATTATGGGAACAGCACTGGACAACATAGATGAGCTTCTCCAGATGTCCAGTGGCTGTGGTGAGCAGAACATGGTTCATTTTGCCCCAAATGTCTTTATCACACGATACCTTGAAGAAACAGGACAGCTGACTCCAGAAATCAAACAGAAGGCCATTGGCTACCTGGAAAGCGGTGAGTGAATTCCTACTTGTTAAGCTGGTGGTGTCCACCACAGTACTTGTGTGGAAGGAGCCTCAGTCGAGGCCTGGTGCTGAGCAGGATTTGTGCAGCATCCCTTGCCTGGCATCATGGTAATTGCAGCAGTGTAAATCAGGCTAGTGCATGTCAGCGGAACACACAGTTCATGGCACCCCTCTGCTAAATTCCTCAGAGATAATGCTCTCTGTAATGATCAGCAGGATTGGTGGGGCAGGTTGGCTCCTGGAGAACAGGACAGGCACACAGCATCTTCACTACCCCCAGCCTCTTCCTGCAGGATATCAGCAGCAGCTCCTGTACAAGCACACAGACGGCTCATACAGTGCCTTTGGGGAAGGAAGCGAGCCAGGAAACACTTGGTAAGCAACAATAACTGAGGACCAAAAGTTTGGCCAGGTCAGGCTTGAGCTGGCTTGGTTTTTGGTCTGGGAAAACTGAGGCAGTATGAAGGTGTGGAGTTTTGAACAGAAATTGCTCCTGAAACCTTTTGGAAGGTGTCGTGTCTTAAGCCCAGATGGATATTAAGCACCACACAGCTGTTCGCTCAACACCATCCTCATGCCAAATCCAAAACATGGCACTGTAACAGCTACTGAGAAGAAATTAACTCCACCCTAGCTGAAACCAGAGCAATATCCATATCTTACTCCATAACATTTATGTCATGCCAGGTTTCACACTCCCCAATATGCCACCACTTTCCCTATTTTCCTGTGTTTATCTGTTTTGATAAATACACAAAATCTTCCTCTTAGTCTTTGGGACACCTCTGTCAAATGTGACAATGAGCTAACCTGAAGTACCCCTCTCAGATTGTTTGTTCTTGAGCACCCCAAACAAGACTGATTCTGAAAACTTGGCAGCAAAGGCACCTTCTTTACAGGTTTTCAGAATGCTTGGTGCCCAAACAGGGTTGGGAATGGGTCTGAGTGAGCTCACTAAATGTCAGCCCTCCAGGACAGCAAAGCACCCTGTTGGAATTAGCGGAGCTCTGAAGGTCTGAAGAATTGAATTTTTTCTCTCTTGCTGCACATGGCTCTGACCTCAAGCTTCTTGAGCTCATGTGCACTGCTTCCAGTTCTCCATCTGCATAGGGACTGTGGCCTGCTGGTATTTCTACAGGGAGAATGTAGCAGAAGACACAGAGACTCCTGTCTCCTCTTAGAGACGTGCATCGAGTGACAATTCAGTTCTATATCCTCCTTCCTTCCTTGGCTCTAGGCTTACTGCTCTTGTCCTGAAGACCTTCAGCCAAGCCCGGGACTTCATCCACATAGATGAACAAAATATAAAGGATGCTGCCAGTGCCCTGATTAAAAGTCAGACTCCATCTGGCTGCTTCAAGAGTGTGGGGAAGCTCTTCAACAATGGTCTGATGGTATGACATGTGTGTCAATGGTGGTTCATAAGGTACCTCAGAGCTCCCTCACTTTCTGGTCCAGTTTGGGTGCCAAAAACAAATGAACTCTTGCAGGAGGAAGGCTCTGAAGTGCCCAGGGTCACCCTTGGGTGACACTCAGGGTTGTCTAGTCACTGTGGCACTTTTTCAAGTTATGAATGATGAAGGTTTGCATTTGATGATGTGCACTTGGGAACTGAAACAGTGCCCTGCCCTTCCTCCATCTCAAGGGCTAAGACTCGCCACCTTGCAGTGGGGTTCTGGGAACATCACTTCCTCCTGGCATTGAAATCTGCTACTGAAAATCTTACATTTGGGAGGAGAAAGGGGAGTGTGCTCAGCAGAGGGAGGGAATCAGCTACCCAGAGGAGATTGGGGAACCCTGGCAGAGAAGTGCTCTGGTAAGCAGGACCTTTAAAAGTGGATACCATTCATGTCACTTCCATAGGAGAAGGAATAGGGCCAGCACTGTTGCCTGTGCTGGCATTTGCTAGGGGACCAGAAGGCACTGGAAAACTTTCCCCTCTCCCTTCTCATAGCATGCCTCATCTGTGTTTTGTGGTGTCTGCAGGGTGCAGTGGAGGAAGGCCTGGGGCTGAGCTCTGTGATAGTGATAGCTCTCATACGCTCGGGGATGCCTCACTCCGTGAGTATCGGCAGCAGGAGCAGGATGCGTGTGCAGCCTCTCGCAGCCAGTGCCTGGGCTCTGCCTTTGGTTTACACCCTCTTCTGCACACGTGAAATCTGCATTCCCTTCCCAAACACCCTGCCCATAACGAGAGTGCTTTCAATTGTATCCTAGGACCCAGTTGTGGGGAAAGCTCTGAAGTGTATAAGGGACCTGGTCCATGCTGACACTGGCAGTCCCAACCTCTACAGCCTGGCACTGGCTGCAAACGCCTTCGCAGTGGCAGGGGACAAGGCCCTCAGGCAGAAAATCCTCAAAAGACTGGATAAGGCTGCCACAATATCAGGTACCACAGACTCTGGGGCAGGAGGGAGGGCCACTGACAGAACTGTGGAAATCCCTGGGTTGAACCACCACTGGAATGGAGGGAAGGAGTAGAGGGGGGGGCGGGTACTGCCAGAGCTTTGTGGGGAGTCCAAGGCTTGGCTATCCAAGCCTCAATTTGCCAAGCTGTCCCAGGTTATATCCACACTGTGAGACACATTGTCTCTATGGGTGATCTCACAGTCCTGGCCTCCCAGTCACCCAAACCAGGGAAGCTTAATGGATATAGTGGAACTCCTCCCCAGCCTGCAAGCCAAAGGTTTTGCTGGGAAAAGCAGGGTGTGGTGAGCAAACAGGGAGCTATGCACGTGTATCTTGTCCAACTGCGCTATGTCCAATGTACATGTTTGTTTAGTACTTATATACAGGGGCTAGTAGAAACTCCAGGGTCACTAGATGCAGCTACACACTCCATTAATGTTCCCACTCCACCTCTAGATGACCAAATATTCTGGAGTCAACAGTCCAAACAGGAAGAAGATTCCCTATCTTGGTATCGGGCTCCATCTGTTGATGTGGAATTGACATCTAGTATCCTCATGGCTCACCTTACAAAGTCAAGTTTGTCATCAGATGAAATCCAAAAGGCATCAAAGATTGTGTCTTGGCTCACCAAGCAGCAAAACCCATATGGAGGCTTTGCTTCAACCCAGGTAATCCCCTTGAGCCATCATCATCATCATCAGATTTGATGCTGGTTTTTTGAGCAATGGGTTCTAACAGCCCATAGTAAAAAAAGAAAAATTAATAAATTAAAAAAGAGTGTATGGTTTTACAGATCCTAGGATTTATGGATAATCCCATGCTAAAAGCCAAAGGGAAAGGCTCAACGCTTATTGTGCTATGGCTGCAGTATGAGGGAGCAAAAGGCTAAGGTCTGGGCATGCATAGGAAGCAGGAATCCCACTTTTCCTGATATTTTTCCTCAGGACACAGTTGCTGCTCTGGAAGCCCTAGCCCTGTATGCAACCAACATCTTCAGCAAGGATAGCCCTGATCTTCAGGTTTCTCTCACTTCCAAGGGGTTCAGCCAAAACTTCCGAGTAGACAAAAGCAATCGCCTCCTGCTGCAGACAGTGGAGCTGCCAGCCATTCCCCAAGATTATACCCTGCGTGTGCAGGGCCATGGGTGTCTTTTCCTGCAGGTAAGCCCAGCCAGGAAGAAAAATTCTGTCTGGTGAAAAGCCTTGAAAGCCAGGAATGTTCCCCCTGTTGACAGTGTGACAAAACTATCCTTTGTCCCCTCAAAAAGGAAAGAAGCCCAGAAGTTTCTCTCTTCGATTAGGTGAAAAAGCCACCTCATAGGCCTAGGGGACTTCACCTCAAACTTAAGCCAATTGGACAGAAGCCAAAAAGTCCTGCCTGGGCAATTTACTAGAAATAGAAGTGAACAAAGAAGCTAGTCACTTCTGTGAGGTGTTTTACCAGGAGCAAGAGCCTCTTGCACCTGGCTCGTTTTTTCTCTGTTTGTTATTTTGCCTTTTATTAAAACTTTTTGTTTCCAACACTGCAACAAAGGCCATCCTGCTAATTTTATGCCTCCAAAGGTAGCTGAGCTATCTTGGGTGAATAATAGACCTCCAAGAGCTTATGAGACCTGGCTCGAGGAGGCAACTCTTGCTACTTAGCCAACCATGAAAACAAACTGCTGTAGTAACTTGCAAGAATCTGGCCTTCAAGGCTGGTTGGGGTAACTGTGATCCAGCATGAAGGTAACATCTACTCCCCAGATGAAATCTGGATAATCTCCATCCAGCCAGAGCAGCTCTTCTCCTCCAAGAAATCCACCAGGAGGAGCAGTGCACTACCAGCAGAACCTCTGCTTCTGCCATGTGGTTTTCTCGACAGCTGAGTCTAGCCAAGAATACTCTCCAGCAAAGAAAACCCTGCAATTCTCTGCCATCCAGCTTCTTTCTGTCCTGGCAGGCCATCCTGAGGTACCACATCCCTCCCCGGAGGAGCGAGGCCACCTTTGCTGTATCTGTGCAGACGGAGTGCACCGTGCCCGATGCCACCCGCTTCCCTGTCACCATCCGTGCTCGGTAGGAGACACTCAGCTGCCCCTTTCCTCCCCCAGCTGAGAGGCTTCTGGCACCACACCAGTCTGTTGCTGGCAGGGTTCCCCTTCACTCCTGGGGTCCAAGTGCTGAGGTGACCCCACTGTGCTCTCCCCAGCTGGGTGAGAGGCACAAGGCCCCAGAGGGGTGGCTCAGGCTGTAGTCCTGCCTTGTCCCCTGCCCCTCACCACAAATCCTCCCAAGGTCTGTGGGTCTCACCCCTCTCTAGGATTAGGTCTCAAAACACTAATGATGTGAAGGTCCAGTGGGACTGCCACCTACTCCTAAGCATTCCCTCCTCTGCTCCCGGCTGACTGTCACACCAGTCTCCTCTGCTGTACTCCCACCTGGCCTGGGACAGAACTGCCAAGAGAACAGGGATAGGATGTGATATTCCCTGCCATGCATAAAGAAGGTAACACCATAAGGCTTCCAAGGAACTTATTCTCTTGGCACAATTAAAAGCGAGATCAAGGGAAGCACAAAGATTTATTACAGTGCAGAAACAGGTATGCTTACAGGAGAAACACTGAAAAGAAAGGCACATTCCTCCACCTGAGTACCAAAGCTGGGCTGGAGTATCTGGAGATCATGGCTCAGAAAGTAACATTAGTGCTGTCCCCTGGGTTCCTGCTGCAGCTACACAGGGAACCGTGTGTCCACCAACATGGTCCTGATCCAAGTGGAGCTGCTGTCTGGATACAGCCCCGTGGCAGGTTCACTGGAAGAGGTGAGATCGTGAATTTGTGTCCAGCTGGGATGGGAACAGTGATGGATGTCCATCATGCAGGACTGTATGCTGAAATGTGATCATTCCTGTGGGCAGAGAAACAGGTTATTTTCTTCCTAAGAAATCCTTATACATAGTCTCTTCCAAGCTGCACCTTGCCTTTCCCTACATCAACAGCTTCCCTGGCCATGTAAATATCTGCCCATACTCTCACAAGGACAAACACCCCTGAATATTTCTGCTTTTTATTAAAGGCTTTCTGATATTTTCCCCCTATTCTCAGCTAAAGAAAATGCCTTTAGTGAAGAAAGTTGAAAGCAAAGCTGACCAAGTCGTTCTCTACCTGGAGGAAGTAAGTGTAATTTGGGCTAACATCATCATTAAAGGGGCTATGGACTGACAGCTTTTATTCTTGTTTACTGGTTTCACTAGTATTTTAACTATCCAGAGCTGTTGTTCCTGCATACCAGCCACATTTGCTGATCTGGAAAAGTGTTAGTTGGCAGTTGTTCATCCGTAGAGCCACTTACAGGGCTACTTAAGAAACATGGGAAACTCTCACATTAAGCCTACATCTGTTGGCACTGTTAAGTGACTTTTGAAAGTCCATATCTATGGTGCCTGGTTAGGACTGAGGAGTAGCAATAAGATCCATCTAGCAAATCCAAGCAAGCCTGAAATCTTAGAAAGCTCTTAAGCAACCTGAATGCAGCAGAGAGCATGCAAGATCGCTGATGGATTTTGCCAAGATCCTTTGAAACGAAACCAGATGGTTGTGTGAACAGAAGTGCTCTCCACAGACTCATGAATCAACAGATTAACAACCACTCCAGCCTTTTTCTAGCTCCATGAATACCTAAACAGCACCAGAAATGAGACCTAGCATGTATTTAAAACTCCAGCATTTCTAAGGAGCATTTCTGTGATTCTTCATCCTCAGTTTCTGTCAGTAGGCTGAGCTAAGCTGGCCCCATAGGAGGTGGGTTAGTGTCACATGGATGCATTAGGCTTGCAGAGCTGCTGCTTTCATTACATCTACAGCACAGAGCAGAAAATGCAGAGAAATATTTCAGCTCAAGCTGCCAGGTAACACAAGGTGCACTGCAATCAACAGCAGGTCATGTAACTACTACCCTACAGCAGATGTTGGTCCACAGCTTGTATTTGTCTGCTTAATGATGAGGGTTATGTGAGACTGAAGAATAAGAGCTGATGTAACTGTGAATAAGAAAGTAGCGACTGAGGCCAGGTGCATGAAGGAGCTCAGAGTAGAGCTGGATGGGAAGGTGGGATTGGTGGGGAACGCTAGCACACCATATAGGTAGTGCACACTGACTCTGTAGGTTTTTGATGTTCCTCATGAGTTGAGTTAAATTTGGTGACCAAAAATGGAAGACAGTCACAGAATGGGAAGTAAAAGATATTTCTGAGATGGACTAGAAAGCAGAACAGATGTGTTACAGTGGTGTGGTTTCTACAGAGCCTGCATGCAAGTAGGTGAAAGGGGCTGTCTTACAGGACTTTTCTGTCCCTTTGTTTTTAATCCTTGCATTTCTTGGTCTTAGCTGACTAGACAGCCTCAAACCTACACTTTCCTGGTGGAGCAGGACATGCAAGTGAAGGATCATAAACCAGCCAATATCAAGATCTATGATTACTATATGCCAGGTGAGCTCAGATGCTGTACTGCAAAAACCACCCAAATGTACTTCTGGAAAGACAATTTCTGAATTTTGTTGAGTCTAAGACAATACCATCTCTCACCTCGTTATCTGACTGTCCCTTAGAAGCTCTCTAGGCATGAACTTAACCCATTGGTGTTCAAAATGGTAGGTCCTCCTCCCCCTGGCTCCAGAACTTGCAGGCCTGAAGCTGGTGTGTAGAACCACTGAGGGTCTGGCTCTCCCAACAAGAGTGGAGCAAGGAGCTGTGCTTTTGAGCACTTACTTTGTGGGAGACAGATAAAGCAGAGGGACCATAGTGGGGGGATGACTCAGAAGAGTAAGGGCCCCCTTAGAAGAATAAAACCAAAACCAACTTGTCCTCTGTTCTGTGGGGTTCCTAGTGGGAAGAAAAGCTAGAAATGTGTCAGGGATTGCTATTTGTTGAGAAAGTGTGGAATTCACAACTGTGATGGAGCTCTTTGAGACGTGCAGCCTCCTGCCTTGGGTGAATCCTAACCAGCTGCAGAGTCATGGGCACACACCAGTGGTTTTGTGTGTCACAGAGAGGGGAGCTGTAGCCTGTAAATGGAGGGAACACCTCTCCTAGGAACAGTGGCTCAGTGCTGGATTGCTTTTGTGGGGTTTTGACAATGTGTCTCACCAGTACTTTCTTTCTTGTCTTTCAGAAGAAACTGCAGTGATGAGCTACAGTGTCCCGTGCAAGTGAGGTGAGGGCCCAACACCTCTTTTGTTATCACAGGCAGGGTCCTGAAGAATACGGAAGGGGAGGGAGATGCAGGCAAAGGCCCTTGCTCAAGAAACTTGCCAGACTGCAGGTCCAGGGTAGAAAGCAATTTGCAATGCCAAGTAAGGGTGAGTTCCTGTATCCCAGTGGTTAAACTGAGGGAAAGAGAACTGAAGTAGAAGATTTAATGTGACAAGATCATGACAAAGCTGGAAATGTGTTCCAGAAAACAAGGACTGCATGTACCAATTACTATCACCAGTCCTGGCCCTTTGCATCAACTACACTTTATTCAAGCCACCACAGTTCCCTTTCCTGGCACTTTCCCTGTAGTTTCACATCCCTCCAGCCCTGTGCACACAACGTGCCATGCTCATCTTTACTGCAGGGCCAGGCCAGGTTTCATTGCCAAGCCTTTCTCCATCTCAGCCTGGCTTCTGATCCACACTAGGGAATGGACACCTGCCCATCCTCTTCCCAGGCTGAGCAAAGACAAAGCTTAAGTTTGACCAATGCCTGCCACTGCTCTAAACTTTCACTTGCACCTGTGTGCTTTCCTGCCTACAGCCCACAAGACAGGGAAAACCACCTGCTGCATGAATCACCTGTAGGGAGGCACACAGCCCTGTCCTGGGATGTCTGCCACAGGCTCCACACCCTTACCAGAGATTGTGACATAAGCTTTGCATAGATAAAGTGAGAGAGAATCTTAGGTCATAAAACATTCTGAGGTGGAAGGGACCCACAGGGATCACCCAGCTCCTGTCCCTGCCCAGGACAGCCCCAAGAGTCACACCATGTGCCTCACAGCATTGTCCAAATGCTTCATGAACTCCATCAGTTTTGGTGCTGTGACCGCTTCCCAGGGAAACCCGTTCCAGTGCCCAGCCACCCTCTGGGTGATAAGAGCTCTGTCCTTCTTGGCCTGACAGTACCATTCGGTCACAAGGTACAAAAAAGGCCCCTAAGTTCCCAGTGGTTAGTTTTAATACTTCATGAAGGTTTTTTTTGTCCTCTATTGTCTTCACAGGAACAAGGACAGATCCCTCCTCTGCAGTCTCTACCATCAGTCCTTTGTCACCCCTGCCAACCGTCACATGGAGATACGAAGAAAAGAGAAAATGCTTGGAATTTCCTGCTGAGCAGTTAGTTCCTGGAAGGCTCAGACTGTGTGTGGCATCTTATTAAAAGTAGAAGACTAGAACTGTCTGATTGAATGATTATTC
Source organism: Molothrus ater (assembly GCF_012460135.2). Taxonomy (NCBI): domain Eukaryota; kingdom Metazoa; phylum Chordata; class Aves; order Passeriformes; family Icteridae; genus Molothrus; species Molothrus ater. The sequence goes on from NC_050479.2 coordinate 87,003,894, forward strand.
AGGTTTACTGTTTTTCTCCCAAACCAGGAAAATAGCATTTAAAAGCAGCTGGGAAAAATTAATTCTCTACCTCTGCTCATGTACAAAACTCTGTCCCTCCAGGTGCAGACGTGCACAGGAGGAGCTAGAGCATTAAAAAAACCAGAGCCATAGACCTAGAAACAGACACTTCCTGTTTCTAGCTGGGCACATGTTCCCCACTGCTTACCATTCCCCTTCCTGTCTTTGCTTATACTCCATGTTTCCTGCCCAAGACCCACCATTTCCTGATGCCACTGTTGTGTCACACAGGAACTTGCTGCCTACCTCAACTACAGACAGCACTGTATTCAGCCAAGGCTCGCTCCTCTGCAGAAGGAAATGAAGAAGGTGATTACACATGGATGCACACAGAGTAGGCTGCATGTCTCTTCCCAGCCAGAGAATCAGGAACCTACCTCCCCGCCCCCAAATAATAGGAAATCTGCAACCCACCTGGCTGGTAGTAATCATAGATTTTGATGCTGGTTGGTTTCAGGTTCTTCACCTGAATTACTTGTTCCAGTTGCAGAGTGAAAGTCTGAGATTCATCATTGAGCTAGTGGAGATGGAAGGAAATTAGCAAGGAATGAGGAGAAAGAAGTCAAAGCATCTTCATCTTCCCTGATTTGAATGTTTTCCTGCACTACATTTCTCCAATCCATTAGAGATTCTGGACTTTAAAATGGAGTATTGTGTGAGAGATAGCGCACAATATTGTGCTAGGAATTTTCACAATATTGTGTAGGAATATTCTAATCCAATGACAATGAAATTGGGCAATCTTCCTCTGCCCCCAATTCTACCAGGGCTCTTTTCTTACCTAGACCAGCCTCAGGCTTCTCACACAGCTCCTTGTCCTCTGACCTTTTGCTCTCACTGTGCCCCACCAAATGCTTTTGTTCTCACTTACCTTCTCCAGATAAATGTAGACCACATTAGCTTTCACTTCTATTTTCTTAACAATGGTTCTGTTCTCCAGCTAGGATAGGAAACAATAATGGAATGAAATTTGTGAGCATTTTCCTTAAGGATTCCTGACCTGAGGGAGCCAGTATTTTATGGAGGGAAGGTATAGAGCTGGACTCTGTGTGGAACTGTGCATTTTTCAGTGGTTATATCTTTGCTAGTCTCTCTTGGACATCCCTTGTGAGCATCTCATGTATGAACCCCACTGACCCTGCCCAGGGCAGAGGAATCTCCCCCTCTGGAGACCAAAGGCTGTGTGAGTGGTATGTACGACTGATAGGTTGGTGAGAAAATGGGTGCAGGCACTAGTAGAGGTTGTTATTTAATCTCACTGAGTGTTCAAATGCTTTTAAAGACCTGCATGAGGGCTGTGATTTAATTTATGATTTAATTGGAAAACAATTCCAATTTAATTTTAATTGGAAAACAAAAGAATCTTTTTAGCTAGAGCTGGAGTATCTCTGAGAAATCCTGTCTTAGACTTTCTGACAAACAGATCCTGGTGTCAGCACACCCAGCAGTACACTTTGTTTCTGGCCCAAGTCCAAGTACTGCCAGTGGGAGACGATGAACCACTCTGACCTCCCTTGTGGGGGCTGTAGGAAAACAAGAAGTTTTGGTGCAATTGCAACAGCAAAGGTTGCAATTGCACCAAAATTAGCAACAAATTTAGCTACTGCCTGGCCCGAAATGAACAATTCTCAACAGGAGCAAGCAGGCAGGATCCATTTACCACAGCTGGGTTTTCTTATTCCGACGTTCTTACCAACATTCTGGATCTGGAAGTCATGATGAATCCAGATAGCAGGGAGACCTCTATGATCACCATGTTGGATGTGACTCTGCTCCCGATGTAGCTGGAGAAGAAAAAGCAGACAGAGGGTCTGACTCTGTGAGGACAGTGCCCTCCCAGCCCCTCTTCCCTCCACCACCACGCCCTGAGCCAGGCGTCCCATCTGGGACTGGGGCCATGGCAGCCACTGCTCCCCCTCACAGGAGTTAGACAGCACCTTCCCCTCCAAGCCTTCCACCTGTCCGATTCTCCCTCTGTCTGTCCTGTTCAGCCCAAGGGCCGAGTCTCTCCATCAGAGCCCTGAGACCTTCCTGGCTGCTGTCCCCAAGCTCACTCCATCTTGCTGGAGCAGGAAGCAGCCCTTGGAGTCACCTGGCGAGGACGCGGACGGTGAGGAGGCGCGGGTTCGCCTGGCTGCAGTTGCTCAGCTCCGTGCTGACACGCAGCGTGAAGGTCACAGGAGTCCGTGGGGAAAGCTCGTGGTACCTCAGCACTGTCTGCAGGATAAGGGCCAGGAGCAGAAAACACAGGCATGATCTCGCGCAGGAGAAAACAGGCAGAGTCCTCCCCTGCCCAGGCTCATCCCACCTGCTCACCTGAGCCAAGACGCAGCCGCTGCCGTGGGCCTGCAGCAGGAGCTGCCCCGGGATCTCCACCAGCGCCGCCTGCTGCACCAGCAGCCGCCTCTGCCGGCTCACCTGGAACGCCTTCCCAAAGGCCCTCTGGGACCGCACCCTCAGCACGGCCGGCCCTGAGGTGCTGAACGCCCTCGCTGCATATTTCGCTAAGGCTTGCAAGGCAACAGCCGTGTCCTGCAGAGGGAGAGACAGGCTGCTCTGAAAGCATCCGCCGTAATGGCACCGGCTTGGAACAGGAATTCCTCAAGAGGACTTGTGCTGCCAAGCTGGGCTACAAAAGGCTCCACAGGGAGCTGCTGTTACCTGCGTGGAGGCAAAACCCCCGTAGGCATTTTGCTGCCGGGTCAGCCAGGCCACAATGGCAGCTGCGGTTGTCATGTCACCGGCGTGCACCCGTGCCTTGGACAGGTAGGCCAGGAGCACATAGGCTGTCAGCTCTATGTCCACGGACTGAGTGCCAGGCCAGAAGTCTGTGGAGGCTGGAGAGCTTGGCTTGGGGCTCCAGTGGATTTGTCCTCCTGCAGAAGGAAGAAGACTATGAAGGCTGTTTAGGGAGGACATAATTTGGGTTTCAGAGGAAACAAAGCCCACAGTGCTTTCAGGGCTCCTTCAGTACATTCCCTATACTCAGGCCAGGATTACTTTCTTGAATTCATCTCCAAGGCTTCACCTTGTTTTAGCTCACAGACTCCTACCTCCTTCCTCAAAGGGATCTTGAATTCCTCCAGTCTGAGGAAGCTATTTCTAAGTCACTCTCACAGTGTGTGAAATATCTTATGGTATTTTCAGTAGCACAATGCAGTTACTGCACAAATACAAGGAGTATCTTTTATATAAATACATATATCATTTTCGACTGCTGTAGCTCAGCATACATTACTCCAGCAGGCAGCACCTGATTTGATGGCCTGTTCCTCCAGTTTGTACAGCAGCTCCTGGGTTGTCTCATAGTCCCCAGCCAGGGCAAAGGCATAGGCCAGCAAGGCTTCTGTGTAGATGTTGGTGATGTTGTGAACCACCTTCTGCAGGCAGCGGAGAGTAGTCTGCATCAGCTTGCCCTGTGTTGGGAGGAGACAACGTGCCAAACTCTGACAGGGGTGAAATAGAGGGCTAGGAGCCACACTATGTCTTCCCAACATAGTTCCAGAGAAACCAAATAATTTACCGACTGTCTTCAGAAAACGGGCAGTGCAGCCCTGATGTGCACTGGGAGCCATTCCCACCAAGCACTACTGCATCAGGCCAGTTTCACAACACTGGCTCTTTTGAGGAATGACTTCACCATTTGACCAAACATTGACTCATTCCCAGAAGCTCCCTCCCAGTTCATGGCCTGGAGAAGACCAGAATCACAAGCTGGCATACCCCTGTGGTGGTACCCAGGAGAGCAGGAGGGAGCAGGAGGGAGCTGAGTGTGCTCACCTGCAGCGGCAGACCCATCTCCAGCAGTGCTGCAGCGACATAGGCCCCCAGAGAGACTTCATCATCCATGCTGCCCTGTGAGGGGAACACATCTTTCACTCTTACAGGGTGTTAGGAGGGCCCTCTCCTCAGAAGGAAAAGCATTGCTCTCATGTTTTCCCTCTCTTTAGGGCTTGCACAGGTTACAGAATGACTTTCTAGGATCTTTTGGGATCCCACAATCTTCTGCTGTCAAAAATCTCTCCAGTCATACCCCAGCAGTGCTACCTGCCCTGGCCCACCATTACCTTTAGGGAGGAGTGAAAAAAGTTCCCTTTGGTGGCAAAGCAGCCACTGGGGAGTTGGTTTTGCTCTAGCCAGCGCAGGGCATCCTGGATGTTCTTGTCATCTACGTAGATGTATTTTCTGGCTTGGCCAAAATTCTTGAGTACAAAAGCTGTCAACCTAGCAAGAGGATTAGTTGTGAGAAAAAGAGGCAAACAAAAAAAAAAAAAACAGCAAAGAGAAAGTCAGAGGTCTCCTGGTGCTTGTCCCTGAACTAGTGACATAGTGGGGGTGCAAAAAAAAGAGTAATTTTCATAAAGAAAGTCAATCTAAAAGTGGAAATGGTCCACAGGACTCACCCCAGTGTCTCCTCTCCCTGCCTCTGTCTCCACAGATATATTACTTGCATACTACTTAGTGCTTTACTCACCCTCCTACTCTACTTTTACCTGTTCTACTTCATCTCCTCCAAATTACTGAGACAATCTGGAATTCTCCCTTTTCTTCCTCCCTTCCTTTCTCCATTCATCTTAGCCAAGCACCATAGGTGTAAGTTGTGCCAAGGCAGCTCCTCTCCACTCACTGAGGAGAGGATTTTTTATTGCTCTCACCTGATTTTTTTCCAGACATGTGTACCCCTCTTGGCTGCCAGGTCATCAGTAGCATGACCTGATGTTGTCTGTGGGCCAACAGCAGGGGCATAGAGACAAACAAAAAGACCTTTCATTCCCTGGGACCACATCTTTGCTGTTCCACTTTCCCAAAACCTCCGCTGCCCTGCCTGACTGCTTTTTCTAGTGGCTCAAGTGCCCTGTCAGAGAGTTCTTCTGTCTCCATCCCAAAGGAAATCTTGTCAGCTTCCTCAGATCCATTAGGTGCTCTAACCCAGACAGGAAAAATCAGAAGTGAGGAGGGATGTTTGCAGGTGCTTACCAAGTGTTTCCTTCTCCATCCTTCTGCCCAAAGAAGCTGTAGGAGCCATCCCTGTGCTTGTACAGAAGTTGTGTCTGATACCCTAGGGAGATGGGAACAGTGATTAATGTGGCCCAGTAACACAGAGGGGACAGTGCTGACGGAGTGGGTGCAAGGGCAAGAGTTACTGGTATGTTGGCCACAGGGGAAGGCAGAGGGGCAGGGTGGCTCTGTTGCACTCACCATTGCGCAGGAATCCTGCTGCCCTGTCCTTGATCTCAGGGCTCAGCTGCCTCGTCTTCTCCAGGTACTGCAGCACATAGACAACGGGGGCAAACAGCACCATGTTCTGCTCCCCACAGCCGTGGGGCAGCTGCACCAGGTGGTCCAGGTTCTGCAGTGCCAACCCCATGAGGTCACCTATTCAAGGGTGCAAAAAACAAAGAAAGTGTAAATATTATTTGAGTGCCTTTTCAGCCAGGCAGGGGGTAACAGTGCTTTATCTCAGCAGGGGGAAAGCACTGGAGAAAGGAGGAGAGAGAAGTAAACAACTGAATGCAAGATGGAGAGTGGTGACTGTTTTGCCTCTTTACAGCTTGGCGTCATGACAATTTTATGGAGTCCCTGAAGATAAGTTCCCCTTATCAGCTTTTGCATTCTGAAGGGCTCCAGCTATAACAAATACTGTTTGGAAAAGGCTGTCAGCAGAGCTGCACTTGCTCAGTCTGTGTCACATAGACAAGCAAATGTAACAGCACTCAGGGAAAGGTTGAAATGCCAGGTCTTTAGCCAGGTCTGTTCTACCCAGCCATATGTCAAGCATCAAAATGTGAGGAAGCCAGCAGGGGTGCTAGTCAGATGGTGTGAAGGTGTCCATACATCGTCCAGCCAGTCAGAAAAGCCTTGTGTTTTCCTCTGTTGGGGTTCTGTTGCACAGTATTCATGGCTACTTATGCCAGGCCTGGCTTCATACCAGTTCTGGCCTGCAAAAGAAGTAGATGTATTTAATGGTAGGTATGGCCTATCCCAGTACCCTCTCCAAAATGTTCCTTTGCAACTTTATAATGCTGAGAAAGATTTCTTCTCTCCAGGAGCTTCTGCTGTAGCATAGTTTTGAGCTTTACTGTTTGTATCTACACAGAAATAGCCAAGGTCCAAAGTCTCTGCTCCAAGGCCCTAGCTAAAAAAAGAAGGATTATTCTCCTGTGCAGATTACTCTTCCATTAAAGCGAAACATCTGAAAGCTTGGTGTTCGCAGGGAATAGAAACACAGCATCCTCTCTTCTGGGCAGTTTCATGCCAAGTGGATCTTCTGACACCAAGTCAAGCCTTGCCCTGACACAGACCAGCACTCTGTGAACCCACAGTAGAGGTCACTTACCTGTGATGGAAATGGAAGCCCTGGCAGAAGCCTTGACTACATTGTCAGGGAGGCGAAGGGACACGGGTTCTTCAGCCATGTTTCCTGATAACAGCAGGATAAAAGGTGTAGCATGAAAAACCAAGCCAAAAGCCTCTAACTGGAGAGACAAGACTGGCCCAGCTAAGTGGGACACAGCCTACATCCTGCTCACACTGACTGTCCTGGTCATTGCACCAAGTGCATTGCCTGAAATCTTTTCAGATTAGGCCATACATGAGAGCTGCTGGTGGGGCCAAGGGCCCACCAAGCTTCACTTCAGCTCAATTCACTGCACTTCAGAAGGCTCACACAAATCACAGCTGGACATCACTCAAGGGAGGACATCCTGGCGAGACATGCAGTGCTGCAGGGATGGGGTGGGAGGGTTGGAGCACCTCTCACTGGTGACTGCCAAGCCCCAGGAACATCCCAGGGTTGCACTGTGGGAAGGAGACTACAGAGCAGGATTTTGCCACTTAGACTCAGCAGCAAATTCATGTGGGACAGTGCATGTGGGAGTAATATTTCTTATTCATTTGTGGCTGATAGGAAGTGAAATTTCCTATGTGAAAAATAATTTCAAAACATTCTTTCATGAGACCTCCCACAGTTTAGTTCTACTTTCAGGTGTATTTATTTCAGACAGCAGAAGCCATTGAGGCTGTGCACATACCTCCTCTTGGGCACAGAAGGGAGCTGTAGGACTTCTCCACTAACACACCCTCTGGCTGCCAGGGCAGAAACATGCATGTGGGACAGGAGAAACAAAAGTACACATAAAATTCCCAAATGACACCACCATTTCAGAGAAAGTTCAAGTCTGAATTCAGAGGTCAGGGACTCCACCCTCCTCCTTTTTGGCAGGTCTGCCTGCTTCACTGCTCAAAGGATCAAGAGTTAGCCCAAGGGACAGGGCTCTCTGGCCAGTGAGCACATACAAAAGCTCAGGTACAGCATGAAAAGCAGGGAAAGGTACAGGAGAACACAGACATAGGAATGCAGCTCAAGAAAGAGTACTTCAAGAACAGGTTTGGCTAGGTCCTGGGAGAAATTATCTAAGCCACAGCTTTGGTATACTATTGCTGGCCAAAATTTGAGGTGATAAAACTATTTAGCCCACCTCAGGCTGCCTTCCCCCTTGGGCAGGGATATCATAGACGGAAATGAGGCTGTTCTTGTACTGACCTGGACCAGCAAGTGTTTGGTCAGTGTGTGCCTCCCCCTCAGGGCAGCTGGCAAGGGCTTCCTGCCCCCACACCGTGACGTTGGGTCCAGCACCTCTGTCCTCACTGAGATGTTCAGCGTCCCTAGCAAATAAATTCAACAGTCCTTTTTTTTATACCTGTGGCCAAATGGAGTAAACTCTCTTTAACCCATAGTGACCTGAAATGCTTTGGGTTGTTGGTCTTCATGGTGGTTTGGCCAGTAAAGGTGAGCCAGCCAGTGCTGACAGCTTGTTCAGACACCCTGAGCATGAGGAAACTCAGTAACATCTCACCAGCAGTGACTTCACTGCACTGCAATATGACTTGAACAACAGAGGGTCCAGCAGCCCTCAGAACCCAGCATGCCCTTCCCATTGCATATGAAGCACAGGACCTGCAATACAAAATTCCCCCACCCACATCCACACAGCCTCCTCTTCCCTAGCTGTTGCCACAGCCCTCTCTTTAGGAGTTCCTTCCCTCTCTGGTGAGTCTGTCTAAGAAGAGAGAAAGAAAGCAAACATAGTGGATTGCATATTCTACCATTAAGGACAGACTTCAGGATTCAGAGGAGACCTGGCTCTGCCAACTTCTCTGGACCTCCCATACTCTTTCACTTCAGTTTTGGGGTTCTCCATCACCAGTCCCTTTTTGCTGCCATACCCAGTTGGACTGCTGTCACATTCCACATGAAGGTCTTGGACTCCTCTGCACACAGACACTCCTTGTCCCTGCAAGTCTGACATGGCTCCACCTGGAAGTCTGAGGATTTAGCCAGGGCCACCTGGATCTGCGGGAATGACAGATGCAGGTGAGTGACTGGGCAGCTCAGGTGAGATGGCTTGGTACCATGAGCTCTGAAACTTGAGGGCAGAGTAGGCCTGTCCCACACAGTGACACACCTGCATGCACTGCTGCAGGTAGCTGAAGACAGTGGCTTTCATCGGGAAGGTCTCTCCACGGATGACGGAATATGGCAGCGTCACGTCCACAAAGAAGGACTGAACTGTTCTGAGGCTCATGGGTGGGGAAAGGCCAAACCCCCTCCCAGCCAAGCAGAACATCTTGACTTTCCACTCTGCAGCAACAGCAGGTGCTGTGACTGAGACATTCCTGCTGCCATTGGAGCTGAGAGGAAGAGAGAACTTGCCTGAAGAGATTCATCTGCTAGTGGAGAGGAATGAGAAGTGCTCATAGCCCTGCTGATGGAGGTGACACAGGTCCTCATGCTTGGATCAGCTTCTGCTGTATTGCCAATGACTTTTGCTCCAGTGGCTCACAGCAAGGCACTTCTCAGCAATTTTTTCCCTAGAGCCATAAACCCTCTTTAAATGCCATCAGTAAAGGTTTTATGTCCTTCTTCTGAGCAAGACACTGCCCAAGCATTCCAGCTCTGTACACTCATGGTCGTTTGGACTGGAAGTATACTCCTGTTCCTTAAATCTGTGTACACTTCAGCACCTCAAAGTCTACTAGTTTGACACTCTACAAATGTAGGGAAGAGCCCCATAATTTGCATGCAGAGGTCTCTTTGCATCTCTTTTACACAAACTCAAGGCAACCAAGTCTCTACAGCAAAGGGTCATCCTTCTGTCCATTTGTAAAGTCAGGAATAACTTACCCAACAGAGTACATATTCCAGATCCAAGTTTCAGGGAAAAAGTGGTGAGATCTTCTGTGAGTTGTAAATTGGCGATGTTCCTCATTGATTCTTTGATCTTCTATAGAAGGCACCCCTGAAGGAAAGAGCAAGGAGTCCCACCAGAGTGCGAGAGGTGAATCCTGCCAACCATAGACAGTCTTGCAGTGAGGCTGGAAGCAAAGCAGGCAGTAAGAGAGACATAGGAGAGTCTGGCAGAGGAAAGTACAAGGGACTGGACTGATTTCATGGGAGAGATTTAGAAATGAAGGCAAAAGAGAGGGATAGCAGGAGAAGCAGCTTGCAGTGAGCTGATTGCAAGGTTTCCAAGACTTGGTTAGACAAAGCCCTTTTCCAACCTGACCCAGAGATTTTGCTTAAGAGACTGACAACCTCCAGAGAGCCATTTTAACCAACTTCTATAATTCGTGAGTACTAGAACTGTTTCCTACTGCACAAAGCTCACATTCCACAGCAAGCTATGGTTAAAATACAGGCAGGCACGTGAGCCAGCTTAGTGCAGTTATCAAGAGCAAACTGAGACACAGAGGAAGAACATGAGGCTGTCTCTGTGGCTACAAATGGGGACCGAAGCTGGGTCTCAGTACAGCCTGAGGAGTGAGAATAGACACTGGGAAACAGATCCTGGGTCCTGCTTGGGTTTGTCTGTGAGGAAAGGGAGTGTCATCCTTTAGTGTCAGGGAACATCCAGGTAGTGATGTTCTTCAGAGCCCTTTTTTATGGGGACTGGGTCACTCCTACTAAGTCTGGTGGACTGTGGGGGCAGCACCCGGTACTCCTGAGAGACAATATTCACCACAAACAAACCCCAAAGATCTCATGTCCCAGCTAGGCTCAAAGTGCAGCTCACCTATGATTGGCTTCCTATTCATCCAACGGGAGCATTGAGAGGGCTTCTTGATTACAAGGTTTGAGAAGACTTTCAGTCCCATGTTCTATTAGGAAAAGAGGGAGGGCAGGGGAGGCAGAAAAGCATCTGTGAGTGGGGAAGACTAACTGCTGCTCTTCAAATTACTCTGGAAAAACAGAGACCATTCAGTGCCCAGGCAGCCCAGAGCAGCACTGGCCCAAGCAGACACAGTGCTGAGGGAAGCATGAAGGAGATCTGCCCTTAAGACACCAAGAGGTCTGCCTAGGACCTGTCCAAAATAGTGGCAAAGAGCAGCTAACAACTAAGCCATGGCAACAACCCATGGTCTAATGCTTGGGATTTCTCCCTGTCTTTCTTTTCTCTAATACTGTAGACAAACAGTACACAGCCCAGGAACTCATTCCTCATTCCCATTCAAGTAAAAAAAAATGGGAGTTTGAAGGTCCAAGATTTCATCACCTTGCTTTGTGCACATGTGGAGGGAAATATGGATATTCCTACTCAATGGGGTTGTACACCTTTTGAGACAACACAGTTCAGCCAGGGCAGACAGCAGTGTCAGTCTAGAGGAGGAAAAGCCTCTCAGACTGCTTGGGGAGAAAATACCTCTGATGCCCATAATTGCAACAGCTCTGGGAAACATCATGAGGTGATTACCCGGAAGAGGTTGAAGATGTCAGCCTGAAAGGAATGTTGTGGCCTTCCTCGTAGCAGAGACGACAAGGACTGAGGCTGCGCACAGCGATCTGAATGCTCTTCTACTTGGGCAGGGTATCCACGTTGGAAGGCAGCAGGGAACAAACCATAGACCTAGGCAAACTCACAGGCAGGGAAGGATTGGGCGAGGAGCAGATACCTCCAGATGCTTCACTCCATCCTCCCCTAGCATGCACATCAGTTCCTGTCCTTCTTCCAAGGCAGGACCTGCTTTCTCCTTCACATACAGACCTCCTCATTCATTGGCTCCCAGCGCCCCTTGCCACAGCCCCTGCCTGCCTCACCCAGCTCATCCATCACTCCTGAGGTTTTGCCTGGTTGTACAGACACTCACCATTTGGCTGGTCAGCTCATGGTCTGGTCTGGTGGACAACATGTTTTCATCCACTGCCTGGACTGCACACAGGGAGCCGGGTGCTGCCTGCAGCTGGAGCTGCACTGCTGACCCTGCCTGGGCTTCTTTACCTGAGAATCCTACCTTGACCTGGAGCAACACACCAGGAAAGGAATATGAAAAAGAAAGAGGTGTGAGGAGGATGACAGACCGATGGCACAGGCAGAAAGAGGAAGACTAACTGGAATCTCCCCTGCTCAGCCACTGCTATCGGAAGTCACTGATGAAGATTTCCTGGTCCCTGGGCACTGTGTTGTAGATACCCCTTCCATCTCTTCTGCCCAGTTCTCTCTTGGAAGGATCTGAGGGTCTCCTTCCCTCAAGCCTCCTGACTCCTGCTCATCAGCTCTCCCCCAGCCACAGAGGTGAGTCTCACCTGGTTTTGGAAGCACAAGGCAACATCCAAGCGGATGCTGTCAGCTGTGACCCCTCCGTTGGGGAAGATGGCGTACACCACTAAGGAAGGTGACGGGGACAAGTTGGCAGTGAAGGTCAAAGGAATGGAGAACGAGCCCTTCAGCACTGAAGAAGGAAAGGCAGAATATTATCATCATAGGCCCACTCAGACCTCCTTCTGCCCTTCTTCTTTTTGTGCTATATAATCTCAAAATGTCAAACCAATTCGTGCTGCTGCACTGTCTGCCCTCTCCCTCCAATCTCTGACCCTATGTATTCCATCTTCCCCTACGTCCTCCCAATCTCTCTTCCCATCATTTTTTCATTCTGTCTTTTTGCCCTCTGCCACATTTGACACAATTGCTTCTTCAGCCTGCCTCTGTCCTGTTTGCTGACTGCTCCAGACCTATAGATTGTGGAAATTTGGGGGAAACTCCAGCAATTCTCATGACCAACCTAGAAACCAACCAGGTGCAACTGTTTCCACTTCTCTGCCACAACTTACTGTTCAGTTTCCCCATCTGGATATTCCTTTGGCCCCTGACAACAATTCCAGACTTGCCAGTGACCTGCAGGAGGAGGGACATAGGATGAGCAGACTGCTGTTTGCTACCAGAGTGCATCCACACTTACTTACATGCCTCTGGTTCTCAAAAGCAAAATAAAACCCCCAAAATTAACTGTGGGGTCAATCCAATCCCAGACTTGAGGAGATTTGCAGACATCACAGCTGGGAGGAGAGGCTTTAACACGGGAGTCTCTGGTCCAGTCTGTTCAATGAGGACAATGTATGGGTAGTGGGTTCACTGCAGATTGGTGAGTGATAACTAAAGTGCTTCTCCTCTGGTAGGCTGGCCTCCAGAACAGACCAAAGTTCCACTGAGCAGCTGTTTAATAACTAGAGTGAAAAAGGGATACCCCACCTGTTTTAAAGGGAGAATAAACTTCCAGATGCAGCCTTGGCAGAGGCTAAGGGGGTGATGGGTTACAAAGACAGAAACCTCCTTCTATCCATGGAGGTGGCTGGAGCCCCAGCACCCAGGATCACAGTGTGGCCAGGCCAAGCCCTACCAGGTGTAGCATTCACCCAGTCCCCTGAGAACAAGGTTTAGCCTCTCTCTCCTGGGATGACCTAAATTATATCCTCAGCTTTTCAATAAGGTCTGGTCCTGCCAGTGCAGCCTTTCCCCCCAGGTTGTCTACTACCCTTACTCACATAATATGCAAAACTTATACGGCTGGTGTCTTCTCCCAGGTCATCCCTGCTGAGTGTGAAGGTCACCTGGACATTCTGCTTCATGCCACAAGGCAGTGTTTCTGTGGGCGGGTGTATGTCCAGGAAGCTCTTGGTTGTGACGTGGAAGGGCTGCAGGTGATGGTAAGCGTTTGTGTAAGAGAAGTCAGGCCTTCGAGGAGTGCGCATGAACTCCTCCAGTGTGAACCTCCCCTGGAAGGGCACAGAGACACACAGAAATGAAGAGTTCATGCCTCAGTGCTTCGTTAGGCTGTCATCAGCTTGGTTTGGGAAAGGCTGTTGGCTTGGTGCCTTCCAGCTGGCTCTGTGCAGAGCTGTGTGGTGAGCCCAGGCCTGAGCTGGCAGGGGGGCTGCAGGGAAGGAGGGGGGAGCACAGGTTGAGCTCAAGGGTTCTCACTGTCCCATATGCAGAGGTGGTGTTTACCTCCAGAGAGACTGACGAGCTGTTCCAGGCAGTAGTGTCGAGGTTGAATGATGCTATCCCACTGTCATCTGTGATGTACGTTTTGATAAACCGACGCCTCATGAACCTTATCACAAGATAAACTTTCCTGTTCTTCATACCAGTTCCATAGTGATCCTGAACCTTAATCTGGTGACAACAGGGTGAGGCAGGAAAGCCAAAGTCAGATATTTCTTCCAAAGTCGTACCCAAAACATTCCTATCTCTGACAAGCATAGACCTTTCTGTGTAGGTCACCTACAGACTTCGGTCTGGCCCCAACAAGACAGGAGAATTGTACAGCTCCCTCATCTCTGACGTGAAGCTGAGCGTGGTTCAAATCTGTCTGCTCCAAAAGGTGTGTGTGGCTAGAACATGAGGAGTTTCTCTCTCAGCCTACAGCTGAGAGACATCCTTGCATCCCAGCATCCCTGCTGAGACACCACTCATTGCTCTCAGCAGACACTGGAGGTGCAAACACAAGAGGGAACCTGAAATGCAGCAGCTGTGACTACACTGTCAAGCAATGAGACACAGTGCAAGGTAAAGTACTCTGTCTGAGGAGCAGGAAATGCTTTGGGTCAGATAGATTTACCACATGCCATATTCCTTGGCAAATGAGAGGGAGCAAAAAAGCAAGGGAAGAAAATCACCTTCCCCCTGTACGGTACTCCAGGGATGTAATATTCATTGGGCGTCTCAAATACTGCTCTTGCAGCTGTCCTGGAGATGAGGATTTGGCTGGAGGTGTTGATCTGCACCCCTGTTGGAATGCAGAGTGCAAGGGAAGCAGGATCAGTACCAGAGGTGACTACTGCACTGTAGTTTAATCTTACTTTGTTATTCCCAACCCCTCTTAGCAGTGTCTGTAACTTCCTCCCCAAAACCAGCATTCTTCAAGGTTTGGAGACTGCTCCTGTGGCAGCTCCTACTTTAGTTAAGCTGTCTGCAAGCCTCTTTGTAGCCTCATGGACCCACACCATTCATCCAGCTCCCAGCCACTCCTCATCCTCCTGCTGCTGGCAGAGTAGCTCTCCATGTCCCATGATGATCCCAGCAGCAGGGAGGAGGAGAGGGTGATGTGTGCCCTCTCTAATCCTCAGACCCCCAGAATGGTTCCTCTTGCCCCTGTACTTTCCCTGCTGAGCCCCAGGGTACCTGTGCCCATCTCCAGGAGAGAGGCTTCTGCATAAAGTTTGTTGTCTTCCTCGCTGGGAGTCAGATTGAAGATTGATGTGCTGACAGAAGGGGTGAAACACCCATTGCTTGCTGTCTGCAATAGGGAGTGACAGGTATTATTTGGGGCTGGGGAGAAGGGAAGGGGCCAGAAGTACAAGGGATTAGCCATTCTGTCATAACTATTGACTGCAACAAATAATAATGCAGAACTCGTGAAACACTGGAACGTGTTCCCCAGGGAGGTGGTGGATGCTTCATTCCCGGAAACGTTCAAGTCAGACTGGAGCAGTTCAGTTCATTCAAGGTCAGACTGCTCTGAGCAGTTCATTCTGTTCACTCAGCCCTTGGCACTGCATCCTCTGTGGTGCTTCTTTAGTGCCCATGTACCTTCCAGGGTTTTACTCACAGGACCGCTGTATTGCCTGCAGATGTCCTTGCTGGCATTCTGGGGCCACCTCCTCGCTTTCTGGCACAGAGCCACATGCACAGTCCCTCGCACTGCTTTCCCAAAACTGTACCTGCAGGGAGAAGGCCACAGGAGCTTCTGGGCAGAGGCACTGCCTGCTCTGTCCAGCACATCGCTCCACACAGGTGCCTTTGGTGACAAAGGTCTTACTGCAGCTGGCAAGCAGGCAGGCACAAATTAAAATAAAGCACTTTGAGTACTTTGGGAGTGCAGTAGTGTGGTCTGGCATCCAACAGATGCAGGAGCAAAGGAATAGATGCAGAAACAGACAGGAGCAGACCCACAGCCTCTGGAGCTCTCCCAGAGCTTCTGGGCACTTGCTGTCCTGGAATTGCAGGCAGACACAGAGAGTGGACCTGATTTATCCACCCAGTGATTATATTAGTTTGGGGGGGAAAGCAGCAGAAATGGGTGTCCCTACAGACAGCAAATTGCAGCAATAGAGCCACAGAGTGACCTCAGACTTGCCTCACTATGGGCTTATCTCATGATCAGGGCTCTTGTTTCCATCATCAGACCTGCCCTGCTGATTTAGACTTTTAGGTATTTCCTCTGCCTGCTTTGCTGCCTTTTCTTGCTTTGACTCCTCTCTGACTTGCCCTTTGGAGCAATGCTCCCGACAGTATCAGTAAAAAGATGACATCTATGACCCATCCTGGTGATGTAGAGTGGTGTGCACTATTTACTACTACAGCCTCATATGACCTGATTGCAACTGTCCCAATTAATGAGAAATTATGTCAGACCAATCAGTGGCAAAATAGACATCAAAAGTCTCCAGACAATGCAGCCCCAAATACAAATGAGCTCATCAGATTTTGAGTGCTTTTGAGCTCTTTGTCCTCCCTTCTTTGTGTTTATTCTTTGTGTCAGAGGTTCTGCCCTCCTTCCCACCCTCATCTGCTCCTTTTTTGCTGATAACCACATAACTAGAGAAATTTATCTACTGCTTCTAAGGTAATAAGTTCAGTAGCATATAAGTGAGAAGGAAAGGCATAAACTCCTAAAGAAATGCCAGCTCCTGCTCCTTTACCTCCACATGTCTGTCCCTTATCTGGTAAGTGTTTTTCCCACATGAGCTCTTTCAATGCTGAACAGACACATCTTCCAGAGGAGGGTATCTGTGGCCTAGGGCAAGTCTCCCTATAGCTGGATGTTCTCTCTCATGTGTAGCTCAGGTACCTCTTCCCCAAGGAGGAACCTATTAGCTTAACTCTTGAACTATTTGGGATTCTTCTAAAGGAATGGCTCTGTTTGACCCTTCTTGAGCTGCCTATCTTTGATGGACTGAAAAGACAGGAGACATATGGAAGGAGAGACACAGTTTTGATGCAATCTTTCTCCTGAACATTCTTCTTACCTGCCACACACTTGCAGTGGGAAGGTTTTATCTGAAGCATAAATCTGAGCTGGTCCCTCGAAGAAAACATCGAACTTTTGCAACACTGGAACAAAAACCTCAGAGTTACTCCACCAAGGGCAAAAGACTACCTGGGCACAGGATCACAAAAGAGAAGAGTATGTTCCCATGAAGGAACGTGTTAATGAGGTAAAAGCAAGCATTAATTAAAAACAGGGAAACAAAAGAAAGAATCTTCTTTTTTCCCCAACAGTCTTGCAGAGGTGTTTAGTGTATTCTCACTCTGCCAGAAAGTACCTTCTCCAGAAATCTCCAGGACAATCTCCCTTGTGTTCATTTCTATATTGTCCATAAATTTGTGTTCAGTCATAGCTCTCAGGCAGTAAAT
Source organism: Molothrus ater (assembly GCF_012460135.2). Lineage (NCBI taxonomy): Eukaryota > Metazoa > Chordata > Aves > Passeriformes > Icteridae > Molothrus > Molothrus ater. Next base: position 87,020,645 of record NC_050479.2, read on the forward strand.
CCTATTTTACAACATTTGGCTTTACATTGTTATACAGACAGGCAAGCAACAAACAAGCATCAAACTTCTTCCACCCCTTTCTTCATTCTCCTTACCACGTTCCTCCACCTTAAAGGTGCTGGACTGCACTGAGCTGGACTTAAAGGACTGGGCACTGATGGTGTAAGTCCCCAGGGAGAGTTCATCAGCTAACTGGAAAGAGAGATCTGCAATGCCCTGTTTTGGTCTCACATCCAGCCACTGGCCAATGCGGTTTTGGTTCGGGTCCTGCGGTGCAAGGGAAGGAAAGAAGAGGCAGTCATCAGCAATCCTAGCTGTTCTCCACCCAGAGCCCACTGGATTCAAAGGCATGTCAGACATTTCAGAGGCTTTCACAGGCTCCTACTGGTTTTAGCCCAGATGGTGATGCTGGAGCACCAACAGAGGTGAACCCGACCCACCCAGGTTTACACTGCTCTGCACAGCCATGGAAAAAGAAGGTATGTAAGGTTCTGACATTTAGACCCTCCAGCCTCCAGTAAAGATGGACTATAAAAATTAGCTAAAGCCTGGCCTGCATTCCTGAATGTAGAAATGGATGAAGTCAAACCATTTGTATCAACAAGAAGCATTTGGACAGAGAATGTGCATGCATAGAGATTAAGAAAAGCAACTTGAACCAGTAAAACAGCATCCTAGGTACTATCCATACTAAAATACCTTTCCTCATAACACCTGAGGAGTCTGGAACACCCACCTGGATTTCCACCATGGAGTACTGCAAAACAAACAGACAGCACTGTCAAAAACTGGCAAGACACAGCAACCTGTACATAAATTTCTCTTACTCACCCAGTCCCTGTACTATGACAAACATTATGATACAAGAAGCTTGATCCTACTGAAAACAGGACAGCTGCTTTGAAATAGTAAGGAATAGTAAAAATCTATGTTATTCTTCTGATTTGCTTTTTGATCCCTGAATATTTAAGATGCATTTTGGTAGGAATTTGACAATGATGAAAGCTAGAATTTGCTCTAATAAAATGGGGAAGAGTAGGAAGACTCTCAAATACTATCATCCCAAGTTCACAAATATTAAATGGCTTCAGCTTTGTAACTTATATCCCAATAATTAGCAAAACTACATCACCTATAGGAAGAATACTCAGAAAATCTTCCTTTAAAATCTCTGGCGTAGGAGGTAAAGCTGGAAGTTATGAATTAATGCTGACTGCAGCTGACAGTAACAGGGAGGGACAAGAGAGGACACACTTCAGCCCTTCTAGGCCCATTAATTCTCTGTTTGTCCTTATATCACTGCATCTCTCATCCAGGAGGCAGTATTGGTGAAGAGCCTCTAATCTGGGATCACAACACATAAAGAGGCAGGAGCAGGGCTCGGGAGAGTAACCAGACTGTAAACATGCAATTGACATGTAATTCACATTATTCATCATTCTAACCTTTCATACAAGTTATCAGAGGCAGCTCTGTTTTCACTGAAATAAAAAAAAAGTGCAGATTAAGCTGCTGGTGAACACCACCCATATTAACTTCAACTCATCTATTTTACAAACTAGATATTATAGCTTCAGTGCTGCAGTGCACTCAAGCCTTTATAATAGCTTTGACTAAACACAATCTCTTTGAATTTTCATCACAGCATAATTAACAGTTACAATATTAATTTGTTTGTACTCACACATAGACATCAAGCATTTACAGTCAAATATGTACATGAACCAATTGTAGGCATGGAAGCAAATGTATTGTTTATACTTCATTATCTTATTAATGTAAGATATATGCCTTCCCTTTGTAGAGAAGAAAAGAGTGTTTGATCCTAGGACCTCATCAATAGCCCAAGACAGAGGAAATTAAGTCAGTAATAAAGAAGCTGGAAGGATCTCTCCCTTTATTTTAGTCTGGAAGGATTGGGTCCAACTCCCCTAATGTGTGCCCTTCAGTATTTTAATTGTCATGGCATGAATTCCTGTTGGCTCTCCCTAAATTGCTTGAGGACTGAGGAGTGAAATGGCTATAGCTGCTGGCTGCAGATATAATTGCTTACTGAGGAATGGCATTAGCCTTGCAGTTTCCTGGCCACCACATACGTAAGTGTCTGGCAACCTCTCAGTCCCTTGACATGGGGACAATGAGCTGCTGCCAGCAGCAAGTCAGTATAATTTGGTTATACTGTTTTCTCTCATTTTTTTAATGATCACTTCCTGTGAATCCTTCCCCATATGAATTAATTTTTCTTAAAATGTTGCAGTTTGCTTCAGGCTCTCCTGCCACCCTCAGGTGCCACACACTGCACAAATCACTGAGCTTTCCAGAGCTGTTGGAGGGGATCATGGAGTCTAGTGATGTTTGTGCACAACTTTGATAATTATGCCCATGGTCAGCAACCCACAGACTGGTCCCCAGAAGCCCTGCCTGCTTTTTTGGCAAGGGCAGGTGCACTCAGGTAGCTCAGCTAGCTGGGAATGCTGGCACACTCCCCAAACACCATCCAACCCTCCCACCAACCAGCAGCCATCCTATAACAGCAACAGCAGAGCCATCAGCCAACAGGAATTGCTGTTTAAATTTGGTTTACTTGAGGGTTGGCATTGACCACCCTGGGTGCTGGACTGTCCCAGCCTCCCTGGCATGGGGTTGGTAGAGGAAGCAGAACCATCTGAAGCCTGGAGACTTCCTTGCCTCCACTTAGACAGGCTTTACCTTGCTGTTAACAGGAACAAAATCTTCAGTCAGTGTCACAATCCTGAATTTCACTGGAGGGAGAAAATGGAGTAAAGCACATTACAGACAGAGTGCACGTGGGAATGGACTTGCCCCACTCTTGTCTCACCCCAGAACCACAGCTCCACACCCAGCCCTAGTGGCAGCCCCATGCCTGCCCTGCAGCCCCTCTCACCCTTTGCTCAGCCCCACTCACCTCTGCTTGCCCCAAGTACGTGGCAGCAGCACAGCTGCTTCACAGTTTAGGGGTTTACCCATGGGCTACAGCCAGAGTGACTCTTACATTTCCTTGTCTGCAGTGTAGGCACACCAGTCCCACCTGGCCCTGGCCAAGAAGCCACGTTCATGTCTGCTCCCTTTTCCAAGCCAGCTCTGCTCCTAGAGCATGTCAGGCCTCCCTTCCCAGGCCCCTCCTGCTGCCAAAACATGGGGTCCCTCACTGCAGCTCTGTCCCCATGGAGGCCACATAGCACAAAGTGCTCAGCGCTCCACTGACAGGAAATTGGGAGCAAAGCCTGGCAGGGTCAAGGCAGGGCCACTGTCCAGGTGCTCTGTGCTTTGCTCACCTGTCTGTCCCGGATTATAGATTGGCTTATCCATCTGAATGAAGGTGCCTGTTCCAGCCCTGCGGATCAGCACTTTTTTCTCTTCACTTGCACTGAAGTAGTGGCCATTGGAGATGTGCAGGTGCACAGTGGCCACCTCCTGGCTGCCTGCAGGTCGGGGCACCTGGGACACAAAACAGGAGAACCACGAGGTTAGCGGGCATCACAGCAGTGCTCTTCTGGCTTCAGCTGCACTGCAGGGCCAGGCTCTTTGCCACCTTACTCTGGAGGCCAGCATAGGGTGTCCCCTCAGTGGCTGAAGGCTTGAAGGCTGTGTCTGTGGAAGCACAGGGAACAAGGCTTAACAGCTGGGATAGATCTTGGACAAGAGAAAAAGGAGTCTGTTCTGACACAGAAATTTTGTTTACTCCTTCATGGGACCACTGTTAGAATCTGCATGGAGCAAGATGGAGAAGATTTAACTCAAGGGAAGAAAAGGTCTATGGTGATGAGAATTTAGTTTTCAAGAGTGTGAGGAGCAGAGAGACTGAAATCCCATCTTCTTATCAGTGCAAACTAAGAAAACAAGGATCATGAGTTTGGCAAATAAAAAAGATTTATGCTGAGCTTGTGTGTACACACTCCCATGTCTTTCCTAGTCCTCCAGTACACTTTCAAGCCCAGAAAGAAAAACTTGGAAAGAAGCAGACATGAGGGAAGCTGTCTGAGATGAGAGGTGTGACTCTTTCTGCATCACAGATTCACAAACAACACGCTGTGACATTGCATTCTCCTCAGGGGAGAGAATGAGCTGCACGACTGCCATTTGGGTGCTTCTAAGCTATCCACCCTCCTCAGACCTTTGTTCCCTGGCCAGGCAGCCTTTCCTCAGTGTGCCACCAGGATATCCCACAGGAAGAGTGCCATGCAGACAGACAAAGGCAAGGAGCAAAGCCCCCGGGCTGCCACTAAACCCTCCCCGTGATTTTGCATTCACTCCTTTCCATGCCCCCTTATCTTCTGTCTTCCTCATTCTCTCTTTCTTCGGTGAGAGGCAAATGAGGAAGCTGTGAGCTGCCAGAGAGGGGTCCCGGCCAAGAATGACTCTGACCTGGAATCTGGTGCACTCAAAGATCCAGTCATTCCGGACGACCTTGCGGTAGAGGCTGAGGTTGCCAGATGGGTGCACAAGGGTTAAGGCCACACGAATGGGCTTTTCAACCCCACGAAGGTCCAAGCATGCCCTCTGGGATGAGGGGTAGGGCAGGGCAGCTGGAATGATGATCAGGTACCTCCTGCAGTGGGGAAACAAGATATCATCACATTCCAGGAGCCCTCTCGCCCACTCTGGGCACTACAAGGCTGGCCTGAGGAAACAGGAGAGTTTGCCATTCTCTGAGGCTAGGAGGTGCTCCTCTGCTGGAGAGACTGGGACAGATTGCCAGAGTGAGAACCTTGCACGGGGGGTTGGAAGGTATAGAGCTCATTTCAGATAAATACAAGACGAATACTTTCAGGTGACAGAACAGAATTCGTCCTTCTTGCTTTGACATGGCTCCTCAACTACCCTGATAGCAGATTGGTTCCTGCTTATCCAACCCCTGCCTTGCAGCCCTTTTCATTTGCCCTTCACTTTTCCCTTCAACCCACCTCATCCTGCACTCCCTCACTCTTGTTCCCATCACCAGTCACCTAGTTCTTGTACTGCAGTGATATCTATCCCTGGGAGAGGTTCCCACCTTCACGAGGACCCTGCATTCACAACAAGGCTCTGCACCCCACCCAGGAGCTGACTCACAGGGTCCCACACTCTCTCCCTGCTATCTTGGCCCCTCCCTCAGCATTCTTATCAATCACTAGATTTTTAAATGGCACTTACGGTTGTGCCACTACCCCCAGGGTGTAGACCAGGCAGCTCAGGAGGAAGGGAGTCCACATTTTAATGGGAGAATCCCAGAGGGGTGGCTTCCTTGGGAGCGCTGGTCAGGAGAGAAAGTAGAGTGCCTCTCCTCTCCTTCCAAAGTCTCCAGGACACCTGCTGTTGTTGCTGTTTCTCCCAGGAAGCAGACACAAATCCCCAAGGTTTCCTTCCCTCCACCTCTTTCCTGCATTTATAGTGCTGCAGGCACAGGGTTGTACCACCCAGGATGCTCCCCAGCCAATCCAAGTCCTTTTGGACTCTGGCCTCATTGCTCTCCAACTCCCCAGTGGATGGAGCAGCATCATTCAGACAAATGTGCCTTTTATTTTGCCAACCAGCAGCCTGTTTCCTGCTCACTGCACTGCCCCTGCTCCCTGGGCCAGATGCAGCCCAAGTCCCATTGTTTGGCCTCCAGCTGGATTGTCCCATGACCCCTTGGCATGTGCACCCAGCTGGAGCTCACCTTGTGGTCATTCTGTCCCCAGGCTTTCTGAGTCTGTAACACCCAAGGCAGGTCTCAGTCCTGAAATGGAGACCAGGCTTTGTACAAATTCAGTATATTTGCATAGCTCACTGCTCCCTCACAGAGGAGGAAAGCACAGGGAGCAAGCAGAGCTACACTCCTCACGTTGCCTCTGCCCTACAGACATTTCAGTTTGAAGAGAAAATTGAACAGCTGCAACTCACCCCAGCTGTATTACATTGCTCTATGCTACAGTTCAAGGCCAACCTACTCACACCCTCACCAGTGGAGGAAATGAGGGCTAAACATTGGTCAGGCAGGTCAAAATCTGCATGGCTGAAGTCCTACAGAGTCTTGCCTAGCTACCAAAAGGCTGTGCTCAAGTCCTGGGCGATGGGAACACACACTATCTGGTTTGGGGCCTTCTTTCCACATGCTAATTTTATATATGTTAGTCCACTGATTGTACTGAACTTTTCCCTGAGTATCTTACCATAATTGAAAAGAGAATTTGGTTCTTGAAACTACTTATTCCCAAAATAAGGAAGTTCTTCAATTTTAGTGTCAAGGTAATTTCATATCAAAATATACCACTAATTCTTCAGTACCAAATTGAGTTCTTAAACATGTAGAGCCTAGTAATATTTTCCTTTGCTTTAGTACAGACTGACCATGACAAGGAAACAGTTTTGGGGCTTTTTTTATCCACTCATGCACACACATGTAATGGGCAGATACAACTCCTCTCTCTCCCTTCCCTCTCCATGGGCTTTGTTCAGGTCAGAGCTGCTGGTGCCAGCAGTTGGGAAAAATGCATAAATGCACCTGGACAAACAAGCAAACAGGAACTGGAGCAAGAATGTGAATCATTCTGACACTGAGCTGCCCTTCATTTCTTTCCGCGGGTCTCAAAAAGTACAGGCAGTGCCCATTGAACAATCCCAGCTGACATTTGTTTGTTCACAGCAGATCCACAGCAGTTCCAGGGAACAGCCAGATCCCTCATAACAGCACAGGGGCTCACAATGGCAAAGGGTGTCCTGACTCCCACTCACTCCAGCAGCTGTTTTGTGAGAGCAGACATGTAAACATCTCTGAAGTTCTGGGCTTGGCACTGATTGGGAAGCTACACCTGAGCACCCAATCCAGTCTAACTCCCAGTGAAACAGAATTAAATAAATGTAGGAGCAACAAAAACAAAGTGGCATGCTTGGTGAGTGTGATTCATCTGCCTCAGTCCTGTCTCCATCTCCTACTGCCAGCACAGTGACCAGCTGCTGGTGGGCAGGAGGCACTGGGGAAGGGAGCACCTCTTAGCAGGGCTCTGCACCCCCCAGGACTTGGTGACAGAACACACAGTACCTGGGTGCTGTCCTGTGCTGAGATCTTTCCCCAGCCCACAGATCCACTCATCAGCTGGCCCAGAGACAGGCAAGAGGCACATCCAGAGTGGATTTGTGTCCCTGGAAGCCAGTAGTTCTCAGTGCTCAAGCAGTGAGCTGATCACAAGCTAAATGGAAGGATGCACACCAGCAAGCTCCAGCCTGAATCACCACAACCCCTCCATTTTGTGAAGGATAAAAAAAAGACTGGGATGTTTGACATCTGCTGCTCTAAGCAGAGAGGGGACATTTAAGCCAGAGAGATAAATAATAAATAGATGTGTTTTGTAGAAAAGTGGGTTTTCCCTTAAATTCTCTTGGAAGACAGCCACCTCCTTCCAAATGCTCTCTAGTAGCCAGACAGGTACTACTGTCTGTAATACCATCACAGGTATTACTGTTTAAATCTCATAAAGAACATTTTAAAGGACACAGAAGAGTTGTTAAGAAACTGGAATAAAAATAACAGTGGATATTGAGTCAAAAGTGACACTAAGTGTAATTTTTACCCAGAGTGTGTGTACACATAGGCACAGGAGCTGGGGGGTTGTGTGTGTGACCTCTGTATGCAGTAAAGGGCTCCTGCATGAGCTACCCCTCATGGTGTCAGCGAGGGGTAGGTTGGATCCCTGTGTGTGTATAACCACCACAGGAGTTGTTTTCCCAATAAACCTCTATGCTGGGGATTTTTCTCAGACTGTGCTTTGCTAAGCTCTGCAAAACAGATTGTAAGGACTTGGTGGCATTGGCAGTGGTAGGTGGAGTTCCTCCCTCTCTGCAAGACTCCAAGCTCTAGGCAGTGCACTCTCCAAATACCAGTAACAGCTGTAGGCCTGGCTGGCTCCAGTTCTGCTTTTTGGTATCAGCAAGGACAGAGTTTGCCAGTGGTAAAGGCAAGGGAGAGAGAAGACATTTGCAAAGAAAGCAGAAATATTTGCAAAGTGTTTTTAAAAAGTTTCAAAGAAAGTAAATAAAAATTCTGTTCTGCATGCAGTGTTGAGATCTGCATTGCTCATGGACTACTGAGGAAATTGAATAAAGAGAGGAGGAAAAGCACCTGTTTAAACAAAGGTGCAACATCAGCTCAGCCACTTCTGGTGCTCCACAAAGGTATTGCTACCATCCAGCTGCTGATCCTTTCATTCTAGCCCTGTTAAACTGCACATGAAGCACAGAGCAGGCTGTCAGCAGCCTGCCTTGCTGGCACATCTCCTCAGTGTGTTTGCTCTCAAACAAACAAACTCGAAATGCTCATGTCTTTGTCTCACAGATAGGACTTGCTGAGTCTTCAGATTACTCTGGAGCATGATAGTTAAAATTTAAACACGCTTTCCAAATCCCTCCCTTTAAACCACCACAAATCCCAGCAGGACAGGGAGAGCTTTCAGGGCTGTAACCAAATCCTGACCTTCAACCCTCACCTGTCTTCCAGCCCTTCTACTCTTAAGCCTGCCTTTGCACTTAACCATCACACTCTTAGATCCAGCTCCAGGGAAGGTCTGTGGAGAGTCACCTGTTTATACAGAGACTTGTCACTGTCAACCTAAAAGATCTGTGATCACCAGCACTTAAATCATGAGGTTTGATTTTAAAAAGCAGTGATAGATGTTGAATTTTCATTTACTCTTTGCTTGTTGAATTGCCTGTCCAGCTCCTTGTAATGGGGCAAAGACCCTGCTCACTTTCCTCACTCATTAGCAGGGGGTTCAGCCCAGGGCACTACCCCTTCCTGACAACTCATGTTTGACTTGTCCTGTGCAAGATCCAGCTCCACGGGAGGTGCAGAAACTAAAATCAGTCCCTTTCTGCTTTCTATTTTTTTCATACACAGCAGGGTAGATTTACATCCACATAATGTGCACCAGCAGCCAAGTCCTTATGGCTCAGCTACATCTGTGTGCAGGAGATGATGCCCAGTGGGATCAGTCTCCATGCAGGACTAGGAGTCCTCACCCCATACTGATGGCTGCACAACACTGCTGGAGGAGAATCCAGTGATGGAGGAAATGAATGCCAATGACACAGCTGAGATACAGAGCTCTGCTCACTCTTCCCAGGTAAAGGCTGTCACAGAGTCCAAACACACACCACAGTGGCCAGATTTGTGATTTGTATTTTATTTTCATCTTTTTGCAAGCAAGAAAATCCCTGGATTAAAACAATCAGCGTTAATCAGACACACAAAAAAATTTCACTAGGTAATGGCTGTCAGGATAAGCAGCATAGCTTAGGCTGGAGCTAGTCCTGAAATCCAGCCTCAGATGTGTCCCAGCACCAAAATCCCAAGCCTGAGATGTGACTTTCCAGGTGTTTCATTATACCAGGAGCAATAACGCAGCAGCCCCACTGTCCTAAGGCATCTTGCCTTAGTGAGATCCCTGTGAGCTGAAGCAGTGGACAGTAAGGAAGCAGTCCAAGTCCCTGGAGAAATGAGAGCAGAAGAGAGAGTAACCCAGAGAGCAAATAATATGACCCAAATTATTAATTTGGGATGCTAACAGCTAGGGAGCACAGGCTCTCACTGAGGACTCTAAAGGAAAGGGGTTTTTTGTTTGATCCACTATCTTTGTGTTACTTCAGCCCCTCCCCAGAAAGAGAAACTCTCCATACCCAAATATAATAAGCTGAAACTAGTACCATGAATTCTGCTTAGGGAGTTTCAGATACAGTCCTAGATGAAGGGAACATGCTGAATCAGAGATACACAGGGCTCCAGGAGGACACAGAGAAGTGGATGGGGTGCACAGGAAGGTCTGTACAGGGGGCTGAGGAGGGGATTTGCACCTACCTCAGATGCAGAAGACATTATAGTCAGCCAGGGCCTGCTCCTCTGCAACAGAAGAGGAGAGATCTAAGTTATCCTTGCACAGAGCCAAGTGCAGACACCCAGGCAGCCCTGGCACCCCATGGTTGCACACTGACCTGGGCTGTAGTAGTCATAGACCCTGACATGGCCTGGCTTCAGGTTGGTCACCTCAATCTCCTGCTCCAGATGCAGGACATATGTGTCAGAGATATGGCTCAGCTGGGGAAGAAAATAAATGACAGTTCACTTATGAGCTGTTCTTTTTATTCCTCACCTGAATTTGATTCTACTAACTGACAATAGCAACTCTGTAGACTCAAACATTGGACTTCAAGATGAATCTTGAGTATACTGATCTGCTAGCCCCAGTCCTGGATTCTCCCAAAAATTCAGGGCATTGCTCTCCACTCCTTCAGGTTCTCTACCAGCACAGACATTACCTTGTCCAAGTAGATGGCAACACCTCCTTGTGTTTTCTCAGTTCTTCTCACAGAGTGTCCATGCTGCAGCTAGGACAGGAGAGAGGAGAAGGCAATTTAGTTTCATCTTTTGAAAGGAAAGCGTGAGACATCCCGACAAGGTTTATCTGAGTTGGCAGATTCTCATTCACTCACTTCAAAATGTATTTTGGACTCTTATCTCTTCAGGCTGATCTCCCTGCAGGGCCACTCAGCTCCTGCAAACCCCAAGGACAAGAGCCTAGGGCACTTAGCTGACAGGGGAATGCTAAGCTGATTGGGTCAGAAGTATCACCCTCCTCAAGACTCACAGAAACAGCCAACAGTATGTGTTCAAGTTTGTTGTGTGGCAGAGAGGAAGGGATGGTGAGATTGCTCAAGGAAGAGACAGGCAACACCTTCCTATACAACCTTCCCATACAGCCTCCCCCTCTCTTGGGCACAGATGGTCCCACTGACACCACTTGCCCACCCTGATTCCACACGTCTTACAGACATCCCAGATCCTGGAGCCAGGGCAAATCCAGTCGGTAGGGACACCTCCAGAATCACCATGTTGGAAGTGGATTTCTTCCCATTGTACCTGGGGGAGAAGATGAAAAAGAGAGTCTCTGGGGAGAACATTAAAAAGAGAATCTCTCCCAGCTTTCCTTTCCCTTTACCAGCAGTCCCTGTGTGCAGTGCCCTGAGCCAGGCAGGCCAGCCAGGGCTGGGGACAGGCAGTGACTGCTCCCTCTCACAGGGTGCAGAGGATGGGGCTGCACTGCTCTGAGCATCCCCAGTCTGAGCTGACTACTGCACACCTCTCTCAGCAAGAGCCAAGGCTCTGCATCCTCCCTCCTGCTGAAACTGCCTGGTGCCTCCACTGCAGCCAAGGAGCACCCCTCCGCTCTCCAGCCATGCCCAGCTTTCCTTCCCAAGTGGGATGAGATGTTTAGAGTCACCTGACATTGACATGGACAGTAACAGAGCGTGTATTGTCCTTGGTGCAATTGACAGGCTCCGTTTTCACTTGCAAGGCAAAGGATGTGGAGTCTTGTGGGGAGGGTGTGTTGTACCTCAGCACCATCTGCAGGGAGAGACAAAAAGACAGACTAAAACATTGATAATTAGCTGCATATCATCTATGACACCTTTTTTTTCCACTGGCTACTCAACTCTTGAGATTGGACCCCAGACAGTGAATGGATAAATGATATGCAGTAAGCACACTCGTCCCAGTACTCAAAATAAAGGTCACTCAGATTGGAAACCTTCCATGGGTTCCTTCTCAAACTTTCAGTTGAGACTGTGCAAGTCAGGCACACAGCAGTGGGATTACTATAAAGCATTTTCATCTTCCAGTACTCTTGAGAGCCATGGAAGCATCACGGTCCTCATATTTGGGCATTTTCTGTCTGTTTCCTCCCACACACAGGTTTATTGCATTGGCAGCAGGCTGGGGTTAAAGCACAGTCAATGCACATTTCCTTCCACAGAAGTGCAGCAGAGTTTTGGTTTTGACAAGATGAGGGGATGAGGGTGGCCACAGCAAGGTCTGTGGGAACCTACCCGAGTAAAGACACAGCAGCTGCCGTGGGCCTGCACCAAGAACTTGCCCGGGACCTCTGTCAGTGCTGCCTCCTGCACCAGCAGCCGGTTCTGGTAGGAGACTTGGAACTTCTTCCCAAAGCCTCCATGGGACCTCACCCTCACCTCTGCATCCCCCTGTGTGCTGTGTGTCAGTGCTGCATACTTGGCCAGTGCCTGCAAGGCCACCACTGTGTCCTGGAAAGGAAAACACAATTACATTTGCATCTCTGACATCCAGAGACACTTGAAACCAGTGTCCTGAGGACCCCCATGTCAAGGACTCCTTTGCCCAAAGCATTTACACTTCCATACATTGTGCACATATTTTGCAGAGGTTCTTTCTCAAGAAACATCCCCTTCCCTAGCCATGAGTTACCTGTGTTGAGGCAAAGCCTCCATAGGCATTCTGCTGCCTGGTGAGCCAGGCCACAATGCCAGAGGCCGTGACGAGGTCGGACTCTGTGACATTTGGCTTGGACAGCAGGGCCAGGAGGACGTAGGCTGTCAGCTCCACATCCACAGGCACTGGCTGTGACCAAGGGCTGGTACTGGTTCTGGGCTTGGATGGGGTCTGACTCCAGTGGATCTGCCCATCTGGGAAAGGAAGGTAGAAGAGGGAATCTTGAGGGATGTCAGGGAAGAACTCCTGTGGCCTAGCCTCCTAGACACAGTGGCTTGTGTCTACAGAGACCATTGGGTAAACACCTTTTGGCTGTTTTTTTTTTTTCACATCACCAGGGCAGCTGAAAATCAATGTATTTTGCAATACCTAAAATTCCATATTCCAAACCAAGGTGATATGCAAAAACTATTACGGCAATAATGTGCATATGCATTACTCCCAGTTGTCCAAATTCTGTATTGCCTTGTTTGCCAGGTCCACTAACAACCTGGTACTAGCCAGCTGTCCACTGGCCAGCCCTGAGGGTCAGGGACTAACAAGACATGGGGCACTTTACTTTCCTCTCTGGCATTTTGCAGTCCTGCGCAAGAATGCCCAAGTCTCCCAAACCCCAACCTCTGCTTCAGGTGCCAGAAAAGGGCAAGAGATCTGAAGGAAATCAGCCCCCCCAGCACAGTGAGGTGGGGTGCTGCTCACACACCATGAGCTCATTCAGTGGATGTCTAAAAGCTCTCCTTGGTGAAGGGCCTGGAGGGTGAGACTGTGCTCCTCCCAGCTGCACCTTACCAAGGGCTCAGAAAGGTCACCTGTCCCTTCTCTAGCGTTCCCCTGGCTCCGAGGCCCCCGTACCTGCTCTGATTGCCTTTTGGTCGAGCACGTTGAGGAGCTCTTGTGTGCGCTGGGAGTCCTTAGCCAGGGCGAAGGTGTAGGCCAGCAGGGCCTGGGTGTAAGGGCTGGCAGCCTTGGGCAGGGCAGGAGCGATGCAGCCCAGAGCCCTGCGCACCACCGAGCTCTGCAGGCGAGAGGGACGCGCTGCTGGTCACACACAAACCCCTGGGACTCGAGCAGGAGCATGCATACATTTCTGTGCCAGCCCAGAAAGCACCTTGTTTATTCACTCCAGTGACTCTGTGCCCGGGCCTGCACTCTCCCTGTCAGCAGTAGCAGCATCTTCAGCCCTTGGTGGAAGGTGCTTGACAGACCTCCCCCCTGAGCTGGTTTTGGGCTTCAGCCGTGCTCTCTAATGAAATGAGCACGGCTGAAGCTCCTTACTTTCCTGAGGGAGTAACACCGCCATGTCCTACTTTCCCAGGCCAAACACAACAACAGCAAAACCACACAACTGCTAATGAGTACACACAGCCTGCTGAGCAGGGTGACTGTGTTTAATTCACCTTCACAGTGAATAATTGTACTATGGTGAAAAAGGGGTGACCTGAAGGACATCTATTGCCAGAAAGAAGTTTAATTTCCATCTGTCTTCCCTTTTTTTGCCTAAGCCCACTGCTTTCTGTTCCACTGAAAAGCATCGCTTTTTCACTTACTTTTCTGACTTCCAGAGAGCTTCACTTCTCAATGTCTACAATTGTGTTTATCCATCAAGTTAATTGGTTTTTTATTTGCCTGTGCCACAGCCTAGTGACTAGCTACAATCCTTAGCACTTGTAAGAGCTCCCTCTTATTGTCATTACTTAACCATGCAGTTACAGCTGCCCTACAGCACTCCCTTCCCCGACTTCTGCTTTATTTGTGAATCTCAACCCTATTAGGAATTACATTATGTCTATTTACTTGACTGTGGGAGCAGCTCCACCCACCTCATGATCAGCCTTCAGCTGGGTAGGACCAGCAAGGGCATGGAAGGAGTGGGAATTAACAGCTCATTCCTGGGAAATGGCCAACACGGTATCTAGCCATGAAGTCCAGTGGTTCCCAGTAGTTTAACCTCACTTTCTCCCTGCCAGGGACGTCATACTCAAAGGGAGAGTTTTTCCTGAGAAGCTGTAAAATCTTCCTCACCCACTCAATTACTTTGCCCACAAGTCCCTCCAAGGTGCTCTGATGCCTGCCCCAGTGTTACCACTAAGTTCATTAAGATTCAGATGTTAAGGCAAGAGCATGGCAAAGAATCCCAGGATTTACCTCTGGTGTTGCTCCTGCCTCCAAGTATGCAGCAGTGATGTAGGCAGCCAAGAGGACTTCCCCATCTACACCTCCCTAAAATAAAGCATAGACATCCAAAAAGATGGGAAAATTAATAGGCAAATAATGAAGCTTTTCAGGAGAGGTCTCACCTTTCCCAGGCTTGCTCCCCCTCAAGAAAGCACTACAACACAGGCAAGTGAATTTAAACAATTACCAGCACACTTGGCAAGAACTGCTTGGTGCTGTCCTTCAAGGTGCACTGGCTCCTACCTTCATGAATGTGTGGAAAAGCTGTCCCACGTTTTTGAAGCAACCACTGGGAAGCTGGTGGAATTCCAGCCAGCTGAGAGCAGCCTGGATAATCCGGTTGTCCAGGTAAATGTATGGCTTGGCTTGAACAAAGCATTTAACCACAAATGCAGTCAGCCTGATTGAGGAGAACAGAAAAAAAAAGGCATGAAAGAAGGAAGAGAGAATCAGAGAGAGGTGGAGTGCATGAAAGAGCAGGAGAAATTAGTGGAAAGAAATAATCTAAGCAGAAGTTGAGGAAAAAAAGTGGGAGTTTGAAACTGGTGCATCTCTCTTTACCTATTGTGCTATTTCTAATGTGCTGGTTCCAGATCAATTAATCACCAGGACTGGGGTGCCCCAGTCCACAAAGCTTCTAGAGCACTTTGGATCCAATAGGACAGCAAGGGTTTCACGCTGTCCACCTCCTGGCTGTCAGAGAGCAGGTAGACAGCAGGGAGAGAGCCCAGGGCTTACCAAGTATTACCATACTCATCCTTGGTACCAAATTCACTGTAGGAGCCATCAGGGTGCTGATACTGCAGCTGTATCTGGTACCCTGGGAAGCAGGATAGGACATGAGTGCTCACAATGGTATTGGCAATGAAGCCACTGTGCAGGAGTGGGGTGGTTGAGGGCTCCAGGTGGAAGGGGAGAGGGAATCTGGGACTGTTGGCCACAGGGGAAGGCAGAGGGGCAGGGTGGCTCTGTTGCACTCACCATTGCGCAGGAATCCTGCTGCCCTGTCCTTGATCTCAGGGCTCAGCTGCCTCGTCTTCTCCAGGTACTGCAGCACATAGACAACGGGGGCAAACAGCACCATGTTCTGCTCCCCACAGCCATGGGGCAGCTGCACCAGGTGGTCCAGGTTCTGCAGTGCCAACCCCATGAGGTCCCCTGAGACAAAACATAAGCACCCTGACCACCTCCTAGGCAGTAAGATTCACCTCCTCCTACTTGTCACCATTCCCAGCAGTGCACCAAGCAGCACAGCAGTATGGGGACACCTCCGTCCAGCCACCTTATCAGTTCCACTGTGCCCCTCATATGAGCTGTACACATTCCCATCCTGGCAAGGAAGCTCATCAACACAACACTCTCTCCCTTGCTGCGTGTTTTACGTTGTCAGTAGTAAGGAAACACAGCCACACACATGAGAAGAACATGGCAGTGGAGCCTTGGAAAACTCAGAAGTGGTGTGTGGGGAAATTTGGGCTTTCCTTGGGCTAAACTCAGAGATATGGGGTTTGCAAGGGTACCACCATAGCTTAACTCCTTACCAGTGACTGAGACGGTGGCTCTGACTGAACCTTCAACCACATTTAGAGGCAGCACCAGGGACACAGACTCCTCTGCTGGATTCCCTGACACCAGTCAGGTAAGGTGTGGGGAGAACAAAAAGAAATAGATTCTGATGAAAAAAAGCCTTCCAAACCCCAGAAACTGTTCAAGGCTGTCTTGAACTTCCCATTTTTCTGTCACAGAGGCTGTAAATCACTTCCAAAATCTATGTCCCATTCCACCCTTAATTTCCTGCATCTACCTCATGGTAACTGTGCTGTCCTAACACCCCTCTTTATAAAGAGGTTGTGAGAGGATTTTCTCCTGGAAATCCTCAGGGGTCAAAGTCACCTATTTTTCTCTACAGAAGTTACTCCATCTCATTTAAGATTTCAGTTGCAGGTTTGTCTCCTCAATGCTCCTCATGCTCTCAAAATCAGCTGATGGCCCCATCATACACCATAAAATTCAAGTCAGGAACAGCAATCCTAAGCCGTGACCTCCAGCCTCGCCATGTTCAGTAGTGTGGTTTTATTTGCACAGGTGAAAAAGGCCTCAAGCTGTCACCTTAGTGCCAGGGATATGGATGGTTAAAGAGCAGACCTCCCCACATCCCTGCCTAGGAGAAAGCCCTAGCTGGCACCACAATTAGAGTATGCTTCTGTAGCTTCATCATGCAGCCAGAGAAAATTGTTCAACAAGTTTCCACTTGTTGAACTATTCTGGGTTGAATACCCAGAAGGTGGTTAGACAGGAAGAGGGGGATGAACAGGGTGAAAGAAGAAAGCAATCCATCTACCTTTTTCAGGACACAGGATGGAGCTGTGAGCCTTTTCTACCAACACTCCCTCTGGCTGTTGGAGCACATAAAAGTAGCATTTTAATGAGCACCCAGGAGAGAAACGGGATTACAAGTGGATTAGAAGAAGGTATGTTCAGAATCCTGGTTCAGGGTGGACAGTCAGCTGGAGTATCATTGTTTTCACACAAAAATACAAACTACTTTCAACCATTTTCACTTCAGATCAGAAACCAGCATGCATTTTCAGAATATCCTAAATTCTGAATATCTGTGAAAATGGTGCCATAAGATTCAGCAGAGAACTCAGGAGGCAAGGACATAAAAGAGTGTTTAAAGTTTCCCGTGGTATGAAGCGAAGGACATCCCTTTACCTTCTACATCCATCAACCCTCACAGCTGAGCCCAGCTCAGGCCCTGAGATGATAATTGCACATTTTGAATAGCGTTTTGAATAGTAACTCCCAAAATTAACATGCACAAAATCTGGGAATTGCACAAAGCCTACTTTGAGGCTTAGGTAACAGAAGAGCTTGACTGACCCGGACTTGAATGAGCTTGGTGATCGTGTCTTTCTGTCCTTGTCTTGGGACAAATGGTGTCTCCTCACCACAGAGCTCTTTGGAGGCCACAGCTTCTGTGCTGAGGGTGATGTTCACGAGCCCTGAAAATAACACACATTTATGTGCATAAGACACTTTCTGAGGAAAAACTTCCTGTTAATACAATAGACATCACCTGCTGACAACAAAAAATTTGATCAGACCCCTATATGTTTCTGTACCTCCTAGCACAGGCTTGTGAGTAACCATGACCATAGGATAGGTGCAAATAAGTACTCTGGATAGCAGAGCAAACAGCTCCTCACTCTATGTCAGCTCTTACAAAACACCCCCACCTTGGTCCCATCCGTTCCCAATTTCAGCACCCCACCTCTCTGTGCTTCTCACCCAGCTGCTCAGCTGTGACACTCCACTGAAAGGTCTTGGCTTCCCCAGCACACAAGCAGCTGCTGTAGGCACAGCCTTTGCATGGCTTCAGCTGGAAGTGTGCAGACTCCTCCAGGGTCACTTGGATCTGAAGGGGCAGAAGGGATGGCAGGTGGCAATAAATAAACATCAAAAATACAAAAAGGAAGCCTACAGAGGGTAGAAGCAGGGCACAGCCTGAGAGGAATACACACAGATTGTTTGACTAGCCAGGGATCAGGTTGGGAAAGCTAAAGACCTGGCAGCCTGGCCAGGGTTATCAAGGGCAACAAGTGTATCTATGTGCTTGGGATTGTCCCAACCCATGTGCAGGACCCTGCACTTGGCCTTGCTGAACTTCATGGGGTTTTCACAGGCCCAGTTCTCAAGCATGTCAAGGTTGCTTCCTTATTTCTCTTTTTAAAAGTGGGGGTAATGTTTTGCCTTTTCCAGTCAGAGAGAACGTCACTGAATTGCCATGACTTCTCAAAGGGGATTTGGAACTGGATGATCTTTAAAGTCCCTTCCCCTATGAGTCTATGATCACAGGCCACAGGTGTCAGCCATGTCCTGCTTTCCTTGCAGAGGCTATCAGGACTCACCTACCTTCATGCATTGCTGCTGGTTGTTGGAGACTGTGGCCTTCAAGTTGAAGGTCTCACCCTGGACCACAGAAGATGGCAGTGGCAGCTCCACAAGAAAGGGCTTGGAAACAATCAGCTGGGAGGCTGGAGCAAACCCAAAGCCGTTCTGTCCCGTGCAGAACATTCCTGCTTTCCATTCTGTGATGGCGTCAGGCACAGTGACAGTGATGCTCTTGTTCCCACTGGGGCTGGGGAGAAGTGGACAGCAACAGAAACATTTAATTGAATGATGCTATGCCACGTGACCTGCTCTGTGTTCAGAGCTTCCCATCCCCTCACCTCAGTCCAACCCCTACTGAAGTTGCAGCCCTTGCAGGGTTACAAGTCCTTGTAAAAGTGGGGACACCATCTCAGGTCCTTCTACTGACAGAACACTTGGGTCAATAGGGTACATGGCTGCAAGACGCCATCATTTACAGGCAGCACTTGCCCTTTGCACATCTAAAAATGACTTACAGATGTCAGCAGTCTTATTTTTCAGAAACCAGAAACCAAGAGAGCAACAGGACAAGCAGGAGTAGGGCTTAGCAGATGAGGTTGATCCAGCCATTCTCTGTCCTGTGAGACACTGACAGCTTAAAGCCCAGCATGAGGGCAGGGCAGAGACTTGTCCTGTGCACACATCACAGCTTTTGAGAGGAGCAGACTGTTCTGCAGCTGCCACCACAGCCAACACAAAAAGCAGATACAGCTAAAGGTACTGGTTTTATTCAGCTTATTTCACCATGCATGTACAGGAAGGCAACACACACAACACAGAAATTTTTGGTGGCTCAGTTCATGTTGGTAAACAAGTCACAGAGGAAATATCTGCTGCTAGGGGTGAAGAGGTAGATGTATCTGTAAGGACAGTGGAGGTGGGAGAGGGCAGATGTTGATAGGAAATATACTCAGGATCTGGCCTGAGCATAATTCAGTCTTCAGAGGACACACAAGAAAATCTTCAAGTCTCAGATGAAAAATCTCCAAAAGCTCTCTCAGTAGGCCCTGTGTACACAGTGAGCCTTTCTCACAGGACACAATTTTCAGTCCTATGAAAGACTTCTATGGACATCAGCTCCCCCTGGATACCAGGATACATCTGCGAGCACATTTTGGGAAATGCAAGCCTCTAGGACTACCAAAAGCAGAGTATAGGCAGTAAACTAAGCTTGTTGGCTGCTCCTCATGCTTTTCTATCTTCCTATGCCAGCCACCTCTCATGGATGACCAGCACTCCTAGTAGAGGAAAATGCATTTAATGAATACATCAACTCCAGCAATGAACAGCCTACAGGTATGAGCCCCATGATGTATGTCCTTAATAAGTGTCTTGCACACCTGCCTCTGATCTAAACTCAGCTGCATCTCTTGCCTCTCCCAGCCACACAAAATGACCCAGACTAAACCCCCACTGCTCAGTTTACTCACCCCACGGCATACAAATCCCACAGCCAGGTTTGGTGAAAATGCTTGTGTGCTTTGTCTTCAGCTGCAGAAAAAGGTGGAAACATAATGGGCTGATAGGTTGATGTCAGATGCTCTGTTGGAAACAACAAAGACCTATAGTCACCATAGGGTCCTCAGGTCCTGGTTAAGAGCAGAGGAGCTCCAGCTCAGGCTGCAGCAGTTGCAGTCAGCTCTTGGGAAACATGGCAACAGAACAAAATGTGCTGTCCCAAATTTTAAAATCCCTTGCCTCATTTCAAATGTCAGAGGTGCTTTAGGGTTTACTTGCACATGGAGGCACCATAGGACAGGCAACATTTCCCTCACTCCAGAGATAAAACCTGGGATCAGACATCCCACTAACATCCCTCACATTAGCACAACAGGTTTAGGGACAGTAAACCCTCTTCCTCCTCCATTTGCACTTACAGCAAGTGCTGCCTCTTGGCTCAAATCCAGGACTCCTTTCACATGAAAGACTAAGCCTCCCATGTAAGAAAAAAAAGCTGTCAAATGCTTACTGTTATACAGTTTATGGGGCTGGGCAAACGTCAACTTGGGCCTGGAAATAAATATTCCTCTTCCCCGCAGCATAGTTGTCAATGGAGTGGTTGGGCATACTCTGGGTTTCTTGATATTGGTGTTGGACATAATTTTTAACCCCATTTCCTGTAGGAAAAAATTAATCACCACAAGATTGTCCTCTCTTCTCTGCCCTCTGCCCTTGTGCCTTCCTGTCCCCTCATGCAGTGGGGCTATATTCTCTTGCTTCATTTTAAGAAGGAATAATTCAGATCCCCCGCAATGGGCAAACAAGCTCTTCTAAGGTAATTCATCTGGCCTGAGTCAGCCAAATTTATTCCTTTCAAACATATGGTCATTTGGGTACTATGCCTTCTCTGCCTGCAGGGTGCAATTGCTCATGCTATGAAGATTAAACAAATTGTGTGAAATCCAATTAAAGTAATGAATAATCCTTGGCATCCTGAGTCACACAACCCAAGTGTGGCAACCACACAATGATTTTTCCTTATACATTTCAAATCACCTATTCAAATAACAAGTGAGTTACAAGGGCTTAAACTGCACCTGTTCACTGTCCTGTCTGCAGCAGCATCCCTTGGATATTGGTAAAGTCAGGGCCCACATTTCCCTCAGTTCATGAATTATCTCAACCCACCAAATCAACCATTTTTACCCTGAATGCTGTAAACACATCAGGCTCATCAGAATTTGGGAGCCCACATGAACGATCATCTTCAGACACTTGGTGAGGATACCTGGCATTATAAACAGATGGGAACAGCCCATAGATCTGAGAAAGCAAAGGGAAAAAAATCAGTGCAAATTAAACCTGGCATTCCCTTCCTCTCCCGCATCCAAGGCCTGTTTGAGTTGCTTCTGGCTACTTTACATGAACATGTGCCAGAAAGCCCAGGATCGCTGTCACTCTTCCTGGGCTCTCCTCTGAGAGTGCCAGCACAGAAACTGTTTTACCACCGAGTGAGGCTCAACATCTTCCTTAATCCCTAATCCCTACCCATCCACACTGGGAGCGCTGCCGATCCCTCCAGGCCATGATTTCAATTTTCCTGGAGTTAAATTCTGCACAGGTGCAGCGGCCTCCCTCCCACATGGCGTCAGGAGGGAAGGGAAAAAGTCAGAGCAGGCTCACTCACCGAGTGGCTGCTCAGTTCTTTTCCTGGCTTCATCCAAAAGGCACTTGGATCCACAGCCCAGACAGCACACATGGAGCCAGGAGCTGCCTGCAGGCGGAGGCCAACCTGTGAGCCAGGAAGAGTCTCTGGCGTGGAGAAGCTCAGCTCCACCTGGACGGGAAGAATGCAGGCAATGCCTGAGTGACATTTCTAAGGGTGGTCACCCACCACTTCCCAAGCAGGGAAGGGACCTACATGAAGAGAGAGTTTTCAAGGACCTGCCTTGAATAGGCAGCCAAGGAACCTCCCAAGGATCCTCAGGAGGTATTTTAAAAAGACAACACTGAGGTTCTAACAGGAAAGATGCCAGAGGGGGAGCCTTCAGTGTGCACATGGAGACATTCCCGTGTCAGAGCACAGCTCTCTCTTCTTTACCCAGCAAACCAGCCAGCCATGGTCACACACCTCACAGCTGTCTTATGAAGCCCCTTCTTCTGGGGCCCCAGATCAAAAATAAGCCTAGTCCTTATCTCCAGGCTCTTTGTGGGATTGGCCTCAGTTTCCTGAAACTCCTCCTGCTCTTGATTGAATCTGACTGTCTATGGCAGACAAGCAGCTGTGGAGCTGTGCAGCTGTGCAGCAGGGGTAATGCCCTCTCAGAAATTCACCTTTGGAGTGCAAGACACAGCCAAGAAAGCAGATTGCCAAGGATGTCACAATGACCAGATGCACTCAGCCCTTTCTGGATGGCCAGTAAAATCCACTTCTTCCATCATCCACTTTCAGATGCCATCCCAATACCACATACTAGCAATTCTAATTGCTGCAGCAGCAGAGCATCCCTAAGCTCTCCTGAGAACCACACAAATGATCTGTGCTGGGCTGGATTATCTATGATCCTACCAGGCTGCAGTTGCCCATGGAGACAGACAGCAACTCTCTGCCTTTCCCAAACATTGCAGCAGCCCCCACAATGCTGAGCATACACTTTCTCCAAACATCACAGCACACCTCACCAGTCACAAACTGCAGTTCCTGTGACAGCATCACACGCAGTGTCAGCCACACACAGCAACACAGCTCTCCTTTCATTGCAGCAGACACGTCCCTGCTCACACATTTAGTCACAGCCTCAGACACAAACCCTACCTTGTTTCTGAAACACGTGGAGACACTAAAGATGGCAGAATCAGCAATGATTTTTCCATTAGGGAAGATGACATAAACAACAAGTCTTGGAGCTGGGGCATAGGTCAAGCTGAACGTAAGAGGGATGGAGAAGGAGCCTTCCAGCACTAGATGGAGAAGAGAGGGAATAAGAGGAAGAGGATTTGATAGTGAAAATAGAGTCTGATCATCTTTGCCATTCTGTGTGTGCCTGTTTAAATCCTTTCCTCCTTTACTGAAGTCTTTCAAGACCAACAAGATTTCTGGAGACTGCTGAAACAATCAGCACATCTCTGGATCTGGTACTCAAGACCAGCAAAAGACTTTTCTGTTTATTGCCTTGGGGACATGAAACAGTACTTTGGAGTTCAAGTTTGGTTCCACAAAGAGTGAGATTCTCAGATATCTTTCAAAGCATCCTCTCACCCAACATCTCCCATCCCATCACCAACAGAGAGATGACCTTATCCCAGAATACTTATAATGCAGGAATCAAAAAACAAGAGCTGGAGAAATAGGCAACAGTGGGTCAACAGATACCAAAATTATAAAATGTGGCATCCTAATCACCCAGACTATTTGGAGACACAGTTGCTATGGAGAGTAAGACTGCAGTTTCGTGCTGCTTGCAGGAGCAGCAGCAAAAGGAGACTTGAAGACAACAGAGGATGTCAGATCAAAATGGGCTGGGAAATGCTGAGTATTCTCTTGGTACAAAGCAGGAGGGCAAAGGGAACATGAAATCTGGAAAGGCACAGGGCTCTGACACAGCACACAAGTGGTGAGCCACCCCTGCATTGCAGGGAGGCTTAACACCACTTGTCCCAATAAGAGGGGATGCCACAGACCACTGAGTGCTTGCTATGACGTGACACGGGGGAGTGCACTTACTTCTTGGCAGCCCAACCCAAACAGTCTGCTGACCTGCATGGACTATCCCTCTTTTCCCTGTGACCTAGAGAAGGACACAGAAAGGGATGGTCACATAGTCACATAGCCTTTGAGATCAATAAGAAACCCTGAAATTAAATTGAGATATTAAATGGGGGCTGGGGGAGGAATATTAGCTTTATTTGCTCTCAGTTAGTATGGAGAGCTCAGAGACGAAGTGGGGGGAGGACAGATAAGGCCAATACCTGCCCTGCACTCTGCAGAGCCTAAAATAAAGGTTCTGCCTTTGTTGCTACTTGTTTCTGCAGTACCAGAATCAAAACCAGTTCCATGATGACTGGAGGAACTCCCTGTCCTGGCCTGAGCCAAGACTATCAAATATCAGGCTTGAACCTCTAAGAGATGCTGATTTTGGGCCTTCAGCTGTCACCCACTAGTGCTTTCCCAGAAACTCACAAAGTAGGAGAAAATGACACGCTTGGGCCCATGTTCCAGGTCTTCCTCATAAATTTTGAAGTCCACCTGGACAGACTGTGTTTTACCACAGGGCATTGTCTCTGGCACACGGACGATAGAGAGGAAGCTCCTGCTGGTGCTGTAGAATGGATGGATGAAATAAGAAGCTCGCTGGTAACTCAAGTCAGCTGTCCCAGGCTCTCTGTCTGAATCTTGATGCAGCACACTTGCCTGGTGAGACAAAAAAACAAACCAGTTAGTTTCTCTAGTTAAACAATTCGGCTGCAAATCACATTTGTTAGACAATCTGAGCAATGCCAATGACAGGTCTCTCTGTGGAGAGCTCGTGAGGAAAGCAACCAGGACTTGGAGAATAAGCTCTCAGAGAGAGAGCCAAGATCTCAGCCAAGATCTAGAACATGCTGAGGTGTTTCAGGTTGAGTTACTCTCCCTTGGGAAGGAACAAGGAAGATGTTTGTGGGACAGTATACAGCTCTAACATGCAGACATACCCTTGCCACAAGACCACCCTTCCTCACTTACCTCCAGGGAGGCCAAGGTCCTGTTCCAGGCAGAGGTATCCAGGCTAAATGAAGCTGTTCCAGAGTCCCCAGTGATGTACTTCTGCCTAAATTGCTGCTCAGCACAGTTTACTACAAGGAGAACTTCTTTGTTCTTCAGTGCTTTGCCTTGGTAATCAATTACTTTAATCTGAGAATATCATGGGGAGCAAGAGAAGTGCAGAAGAATCTAATTAGCAGACAGAATCTCTGGTTTCCCCAAGTCAGGAGCAGTGTTTCCAAACACAGCAAGATCACTCTTTCAGTCACTAATAATTTTTTCAACACTGCCACTGCTCCTGTCATATTACCACTTGCACTACCATGTTCATTCACAGAATCACAGAATGGGTAAGGTTGGAAGGGATCACAGTGGGTCATCTGGTCCAACCTCCAGTGCTCTCCACTCCTTCACAGAAGAAGACTTCCTGGCTGCTGAAATTCCAGATGTTTGGGTTTGCTACCCCCCCCATATTAAAGCCCATAGCTGCTCTCCCTCATGGGTTATTTGGTAAATGGCAGTCTTGGGTGTTATTGTGACACTGGACAATTCCAGAGTTTTGTTTCTGGGAGTTGTTTGTGCCCTCCCAAGCCCCTGACTAGAGATGGGGTCAGAAAAGACAGTAAGTAAAGGTTATTGTGAAATATTGCTCACACTTTCCCCTTCAAAGAACTGAAACTTGGAATTACCTTTCCTCTGTATATCTGTCCAGGGTGGTAGTAAGAATTCACATCATCAAACAAGGCCATCCCGCCAATCCTGGAGATGAGTAATTTGTGGGAAGCATTGACCTGTATCTCTGAATGAAAGCAGCAAGACAGAAACATGAGAGAGGGAACAAGAAAGCCAAGCACTCCTCAGCAATTTCCCTGCAGAGTGACCCACAGGTAATAGGGATAGACAAGTTCAGCTGCACGCACATTTCACATTCCACTGGTGATCTGCCCAAGATTCTGGGGATCTGGTCTTTCTCCCACTTAACTGCTAGCTTTTAGAGAGCCTCAGCACCTGACACCACACTCAGAGTGTGTCACCCATCAAGAGCCGCTGTCTCTATCTGCGAGGTTACATAGCAGGCCCCAGTAGGCTCAGAAGGCTCAGATGCCTTGCTAGCCTGAAAGTCTCCAGTGCTTTTGGTCAGATTAGCACATCTTCACCTGCATCCTCTCAGGCAGCAGAAACCCCAGAGTTACCTGAGGCATCCTCCACCAGCGAGGCCTCTGCAGCTATGCTGTCCCGATAGTAGCGAAAGTCTCGGCTGAAGGAGGACAGGCTCACGTTTGTGGAGAAGCAGCCAGCCTCATCTGTCTGAAAGTACAGGGAGGAGAAACAAGCTCTGAGAGAGGCACTTGCATTAGAAGTTATGGAAGAGGCAGAGGAACAGTGGCACGAAACCCCTGCTGTCGGGGTGCTTTTCCTTTTGCATTGCAGCCCAGGATGTGGAGCAGGCACATGATGAGCCCAGTCACAATCATCAGGCACAGCTGCTGAGAGGCAGCACCAGTAGCAGTGGCCAAGCAGCCAAAAAAATGTGTTAACATTGCTGTTACTTCAACTAAAAGACTCAGCAGCCTCATGTTACCCTGAGGCTGAGCACAAATGCCACTGAACACAGCTCAGCTCTTCCTAAGCATCTCACCTGGTTGCTGAATTTGTAACAGAGATCGGGTTTGGAAGCACTGGGCAGGAACGGGGCTATCTTCTGACAAAGGCTCACGTGAACCATCCCCTGGACGCTTTTCCCACGAGTGTATCTGTTTGGGGGAGCAGGGGAAGGAAGAGACAGTGACACAGGGTGGGAGAACACACGGCTTGCTTTGCACAGCCCCAGAGACCTCTCCCTGCCGGATACTCACACTCTCACACAGGAGTGGCAGCCACAGAGCAGGCCCAGGAGTCCTGACCCAGCAAGCAGGGTCAGCACAGGGCTGTGCAGTGATAGGAGATCAAGGGCTTTATGATATAATTAGCACCAAACTAAATTATTTTGGGTAGCTAGAGTGTTGTAACTATATATCAGCATCACCTGCAATAACCCCAGGATGTGCTGAAGCCATTCATCATCTTATGACCAGAAACACGGGTGATTAAGAAAGTGCCTTCTATTAAAAAAATCACCTTCACATGGGGCTAACTGTAGCGCTGTCCTTGGATTATACCTGGGGCAATTCCTTTTTTACTCCCTCTAGTTTCCACTTAAGCATAATCTGGAAAAGCTTCCCATCATTTCCCATGAGTTTATTCTTCAGGGAGATGAACCCCACATGTCTGTCATGTCCTGTCCCACAAACAGTTGCTTGTCAAAGGGTAGGCCAGTTCCCCCAGGTTTTGTGTGTGGAGATTTGTGGAGTGTTTTTAGAAAAGGGGCATTAGAGTATCAGAATGATAGTTACAGGAATGTTTTGTGTTGCCTCAGGGTGCAAACAGCTGCCATGGAAGGTTCTGGCTTCCTGTGACTGAAGTGTAGTAAACTTGCCCTTTAGCTTCTCATGGTTTCCCATCCAGCTTGTGCATATCAGGCCAGAAATGAGCACAGGGCCATCCCTCCAGTCAGATCCTCACCTGCCACATACCCGGAGCGGGAAGGTTGTCTCTAGTGCATAAATCTGATTTGGGGCCTCAAAGATCACTTCAAATTTTGGCAGCACTGGAAGGGAAAAACAGAGAACTGTAGGAAACACGGGCCAGGGACAGCCTTCACAGAGAATTAACATAAAGGCAGACAATGGTGGAATAAGGGACAGGAATGGAGAAGGAAGGTGGTAAGAAGGGAAAGGAAAGATTTTCCATGGATCTTTAACAGATTTGTGTGTAGGCCCTGGATGATTTGCTCCTTCCCAAACTAAAACCAAACACGCCCAAGTCCCTAGTACTTCTGACAGCTATTTTCAGTGAGAGAAGGCTGGCCTCCCAATACAGCTGATTAGGGAATGAAAGTGAAGTGAGAGGCCACTGGACTTCATATTCTCTGGAAAAGTCCATCCTAAATTGCCTTGTTTTATCTGACTCTGACATCCATAGGAATCAGCTGCATCAAAAGTCTGAGGCCATGCACAACACTCTTCCCACACGCTAAGCCAAGGTCCCAAAGCGATCTCCTCTCCTGAGGCTCTCCTGAGCCTCAGCTCAGACTCTTTTCTATGACTACAACTTTTGCTCCTGGGATGGTTATGGAGGAATAAACACCCTGCTTCCTGGGCCAGGAGTGCAGGGTGCTGTCAGGAGCTCAGACAAACCCTGCGTGCTCATACCGCGCTCCTTGACGGAGAAGCTGCCGTAGGCGCTGGCGCTGGCGCTGGTGACGTTGATGACGTACGTTCCCAGCAGGGGCTCCTCACTCAGCTGGAAAGACAGGTCTGCAATGCCATCCTGAGGGACCACCTTCTGCCACTGCTCTATCTGGTTGTTCTTAGGGTCCTGCACCCACAAGAAAGAGGGAGTTGTTCCAGCGTCTCATTGATCCCCATCCCATAGAAACTGAGCTTCAGGATTTCAGTGTTGTAGACTACCAGGTTCTATAGCTAAGGAAATGAGGTTTGGTGGAGACTGATCAGGAAATTTTGAAGACATCATAATGCTCAGATTCTGCTCCCAGCATCTGAGCCTCCTTCTGCACTTATTTAAACTCTGATTTTAAGCAAAGATTCTTTGCAGTTGTAACTTTCTTTCATAGGAATCTAAGTTTTCTATTTATTGTCTTGCAAGTCTAGAATAACAGATTTCTACTGAAGTGCCTGGGAGCATAACCTCAAAGAGGTGCATAAAAAAGAAGCAGAAAGAAGTATGTTAGTTTAAAAATTTAACATACAACAACAACAAAAAAACAAAGATCTACTATTCCACTCAGAGGTCTGTAAAATCTTCTAGAAACTGAATATGTACAGCACAGTGAAACTACTGCCATCTCCATTACTCTAACACGAGATTTCAGCATCACTTACCAGGAGAAACAGGGAAATCTGGGGAGGAAAAAATGCAAAAACATTAGAAGAGAGAAACATATGCCAGCACCACACACAAGGTACTTCAGACTCAGGACCCTCTCTGAAGGATGTCCAAAGTGATTTGGAAACATGAGAGCATTGGCAACAATACAAAGTAAAACAAATGCCACAAAAAAAAAAAAGAGAAATACCAGCTGGGTTCATTATAGTAAGGTGTGAAGAAAAGGAAAGGAAAAACTAATCTGGAGGTCACCCAGTACATACTAATGACTTCCTGACAGAAAAACTCAGAGGTCACTACCCAAACAAACCTAGTTCTGGTTCAGGTGTGGTCTTAAGAGGATTACAGAGGTATAGGATCACATAATTTGGAATGACCCTCTGGAGGCCACCTAATCCAACATCCTGCTGAAACATGTCTTCCTGAGCAGATTGCTCATAGCCTTCTCCAGCTGAGTTCTGAACATCTCCAATGATGAAAATTCCTTTTCTGGACACATTTCCACATTGTTGCAATCAAAAAGTTTGTCCTAAAAATGTCTAACCAGCACTTTCCACATTCCATCTTCTAGGGTGCAGGTTAAAAGCACCCTTCCCCACAAGAAGGAAAACCTGATTTACAACCTGTTCACTCCCTCTGTGACACCATCACATCAGGAATCAATGTGTCCCGTACTTGCAGCTGCCTGACCATTCTACCAAGATGGGCAAGAGACATGCACACCTCTGCCATCTCCCTGGCAGCTACTATTGCCCTCTGCATACTCATAAAACCTGCCAGGGGTGAATGTGGAAAAGCTGGAGCATTGGCAGATGAGCAGGGCGGAAGGGAGGTAGGATGCATGCATGGTACAAGGCAGCCTCTCCCACAGCCTCCAGGACATGCTTACCGAATCGTTGAGTGCAAGGAATTCCTCATCCAGAGTCACAATGCGAAATTTCACTGAGGAAGGAAATCAGGGAATATGTTATCAGATCTCAGTTTTTCCCTACAGACCCCTGTTCCATGTGCTTCCCCAGCTCCTGCCTCCATTCGAGGCACACTTGTGGTAACGTCTGACACAAACATTCCCACATGGAAGGTTCCATGGACATGGTTATCATTATCTACTGCCTCCTGCAACTCCACAGCCATCACAAACCAGACATTACAAACACTGAAAACACCATTCAGCAAGAGATGTGGTCTTGTGCAGGGTATCACAGTCTTTCCACATGGTGCAACCAGTAAAAAGCCTGGGACCCTCAGCAGCTCCCATTTGCATCTCACCTGTCTCCCCTGGTTCATAGATGGGCTTGTCTGTTTGGATGATGGTGCCATTCCTGGACTTGCAGATCAGGACCTTTTTCTGCTCCTCAACATTGACCCCATCTCCTGTGATGGTCAGTTTTACAGTGGCGACCTCCTCTGTGCCATCAGCTGGAGGGGCAACCTGCACAGACAGAGAGAGGAGAGCACACAGGCCCCAGGTAATCTTCTGACAGTAAAGAGGAACAACTCACTGGTTCCCTCCCACTGTGCCAGGAGGGAGCAATCAGCAACAACCTCTGAAACCAGATCACATCCAGATCTCACACAGTCCCACATGAGCAGCAGGAGGCCCTGCATGCCATGGAATGTGTTCTTTATCCCACTGGTGACAAGCAAGCACCTAACACTTTTGAGTTTTCAGACTTGTTCAGGAAGATGGGCAGATGACAGAAAGGTGAGAGATGGTAGCAGATAATCAAAAGAGAGAGATCAAGCAGTTGCACAGCCTCAAATGCTAGGCTTTCAGAGCTACCCAGCACTTACAAGAAATCCAAAACAGAAAACACAACCAGAAAGACTCTGGATGCCAAAGACCCCAGCAGCCTCAGCACAGAATATACAGTATAACAAAAGGGGTATTGCTTAGACATGTCTGCCTTATCCCTGACCTTTGCTAAGTTCTCACCAATAATAAATAATATCTAAGATGCTGTTTAGAAAAACAAGAATATTCATTTCCATCCAACTAGTCTTCAGTAGCTCCCAAGAGCTGAGTTACTGTCTGATTTCAGGTACTACAGAAACTGCAGTATGTCTGGCAAGATTTCCCCAAGCTTTAGCTGTGAACCTGCACAAGTCCTTCAGAAAGAGCTAAAGCTGCTTCATCTGGTCTGGAATGGAGGAGAGGGACACGGGTGGTATCCAGAACTCTGGCAGATTTTAACAAATGTAAATTTCATTTCAAAATTCGATTCAGAAAGGAAATTCAGTGCTAACCAGCAGGCTGTGTTGGGCTGTGCATCCCTGGACACCACCCATTCCCCTTCCTGAAAGGCTCACACCAGGACAAAGTAGATCCCAGCCATGTCACCACTTGTGAGGGAGTAATACAAGCAATTTCCAGAAAGGAAAATCAGTGATGGCATCTGCCTAGGGTGGCTCACCCAGAACTTAGTGCACAGGAAAGTCTTCTTCTTCTGGATGGTTTCTTGCATTAAGAGCTCCCGTCCTGCAGAGCGCTCCAAGGCCAGATTCACTTGAATTTTTGCATCATGACAGGTGATGTGGAGGCAGGCAACCTGGGTGGATGGGTACCGGAGAGCTGCAGGGATCACCACCAGGTAATGTCTGTGGTGGGGGAGACAGCAGAGGTGGTATCAGTCTGAGGTCTCAAGAGGTGTAAGAAAGCTGTCCTGCTGTGGCCCACTACTGCTGAATCCTGTAGCCATGTGCCATGGCTTCCCCCAGCATTCAAAAACAACAGTGAGCCCAGCAAAGCAGTTGCTTCACTGAAACTTGAGGAATAGTTTCTGTTTGATTAGCTTAAGTATAGCCCTATAATCTTTTTCAAACCCTTTTTTCCAGTCATCTCCTGAACTCTCCAAAAACATCCCATGCGGTCTTCAGAAGAGGTGGTTTCATAACCTTGCAGTCTAGACACCAATTATTTGATCTGCATTGCAACTGCAGAGCAAACATCTCTGGGCCTAAGGTCTGACCTGGAAGACCCCCAAAAAGCTTGCATTGACCTGCAGGAGTCAAACTAAGGCATGGGAGGCAAGGTGTATGCCTCAGCTACTCGCTGGGGTGACCTGATAGAGCAGGAAGCATGAGAGCTGATGGCATGGGATGTAGTCCATCTAGCTAGACTGATGAAAGAGACTGAAACAGGAGTTCAGCATCACTCACAGTTGGTGAGAAGCAGCTGCAGCATGGAACAGAAGGCTCAGGAGGATGGCTATCCTCATCCTGGGGGCTCTTGCTGCCCAGTCTCAAGTGGCTCTCTTCCTGTGAAATCTCTGAGGCTGTTTATAGGGGGGGCAATTTCTTTCTAGCACAGCCTAAATGAAGAGGTGGGATGTGGGGAGGAGCCAGCCTCTCCCCACCTCTCCCTGTCTCCTGAGATTCCACACAGCAGCTGTAAGGATGAGTGCACTGTGCCAAGTGCCCCTTAGCCAATAGCAGCCACTCTGGCTGCCAGCCACCAGTTCAGAACATCCCCTCCTGCAAGGCTGCCGTGGAGACACCTGACCAAATGGACTTCTCACAGCAAGAAAACAGTGAGAACTTTGCTGACCAGTGACCCAGGCCAGGTCCTGATCACTTGTCACTTGCATCCCTTTGTTTCAGCAGGAGATGGATTGCTGCTGTGCAGCCTGCAGCAAGAGCTGCCCCCTGCACACAGCAGTGTCCTCACTGGGGACAGAGCTCAGGAGCACTGGATCAGATTAGGGGGGTTGTGGATCTCCTCAGCCTGTCTGGCTTGAGAATGGATCAAATCCTTCCATGAGCATAAGGAAGCAGCACTGCCACCAGCCAGCAACCACGAATGAGCTAATGAGCTAATGACTTTTCTTTCCCTGCACACCACGAGGAAAATGGAAACAAATACTGGCCCACAGAGGTCTCCACCAGTGCCCTGCAACACTCATTAGTCATGGCATCATCTACAAGGGGGGAGCCTCAGGAACAGCTTCCATTTCTTCATTATTCTGGGTCTGAAAGGTCTGGCATCCAGGGATACAGC
Organism: Molothrus ater; assembly: GCF_012460135.2. Classification (NCBI taxonomy): domain Eukaryota; kingdom Metazoa; phylum Chordata; class Aves; order Passeriformes; family Icteridae; genus Molothrus; species Molothrus ater. The sequence continues at coordinate 87,053,153 of NC_050479.2, forward strand.
CTTTTGGTTCTGCTTTTGAACCTGAGGGTCGGGTTAAAACTCATAAATTAAATATGTGGGATGTCTTGTAAGCACTGATGGCAGCCTGTACAGTGGATAGTCAATTGTCCTGGTTAACCAGTTTGGCCTCCAGAAAAGCACAGTCACCACATAAAGTGCGTGCTGTGAGCAGTCCACAAACTTCATCTGAGTCTTATGTGAGACAGCCTGAGCTGAGATGTACAAGGGACTGTCCTAATAATACAGGCAGCTACAGTTCTGTGCCTGGAAATATTTCCCAGTGCTGTTTAACAGTGCCAATGCAGCCTAAGCTTTCCATACCTGCGTCCCAAGACGATGTTATTCAAGCAATCAGTGGGGATCTCTTCACCTGGCAAAAACAGCAGGATGCACAGAAATGGTCAGCTAACTCAGGAGCCCTGCTCCCAAGGCTCTCCACAGTCTGTTCCCAGATGGAGTTGGGAAGACTGACATGCATCATGAGGGCTGCACATTATGTACAGGATGTTAGTGCTAACTAGTATTGCCTTTGTCTCAAGTGAACATCTCACTGTTCAGTTGATTGAGATAACTGGCCAGAGGCTGATAGAAGTCAACTCTGAGTTGGTCTAAATCACTGTTAGGCTCCTTGGCAAGGGAGACTAGACACTTTTTATTTAGAAGAACACATTCTCCCCATTCTTGTCTCTTTGTGTCCTTCTCAAAGAAAGAGGTCAAATTACGGAGAGTGTCAGTCACAGAATGGGTCAGATTGGAAGGGACCACAGTAGGTCACCCGGTCCAGCCTCCCTGCTGAAGCTGATTCCTCCCAGAGCACATTGCACAAGGTGTCATCTAGTCAGTTTTCAAATATCTCCAGTGAGGGAGACTCCACAGCCTCTCTGGGCAATCTGTTCCAGTGCTCATTCACCTGCACAGTAGGAAGTTCCTCCTCATATTTGTGTGGAATTTCCCGTGCATCTGTTTCTGTCCATTGCCTCTTTTCCTATTGCTTAGCACTACTGAAAAGAGTCTGCCAGGCAAACTTACAAATTTTTTTTCTAAAACCAGATTTTCCTACAAAAAGCATGAGCCAGATCGATCACAAATCACAGCCAGAGAGGTCCAGATGCTGGCAGATTTCTGGCAGGAGCTGCACCCACTGGGCCAGCACTGGGGAGATCTCTCTGACCCTGTCCCACCATGCCCTCCTACCGTGTTTGCCCAGGTGTGCTCTCTATTCCTTGTTTAGCTTTGGCAAACCTGGCTTTTGGTCACATGAACATACATTTGAAGGATCTGTATCAAAGGCAGTGACTGACAGCTGCACAGGTGTCACAAACTCAAAGTCTCTGCAACAGAGAAAGCAAAGCAAGGTTGTGCAGCCTTTCTAGTTCTTCATTTTCTTTCTCTAAATAGGCACCAAGAAGGCCTTTGTGACAGAAGTGTTGAGCCAAGATTCCCATGGGGAGTAAGGGATCTATTCCTCCTGAAAACACACTTCAGCTGGAGCAAAGAACATTGTCCATACTGGCAACGCAAACCACATAGAAACCTCTTCTCCACAGTTAAAACCTGAATCAAAAACTGAAAAGGAAGAAGGGAAGTCTCAATAAAGGTCATATATATGATAAATTGATAACATTGTCCATGGTTCAGAATGAGGAAAAGGACCTTGGAAATCACTCCTGTGTTCTAATATCTTTGAAGAAAATAAAAGGCAGTGGTTTCAGTGAACTGCATGAGGAGAGTACTGGAGAAGTACCCATATCTGCAGAGCACTTTGATAGGAGACTGTGCAGAGGGCAGGAAGTCCTCACTTTCTTTGAAGAAGCACATCTGTTGGAGAGTCTGTAGTGCAGAGTAATTCATCAAAGCAACTGAATCACTCTTCATCCTCCTCTAGACACTTATCACCAGTGTCATACAGGCCTTGGGCCTCCTCTGCTCATGCTCCTCATCACTGACATTTCCAACTCGCCTCTTACACACACACATGCTTACTCCATAACTGCTGTGTAGCAAAGACAATGAGATTTGTTATCCTTGTGTTCTGATAGTGAAGTAAACTTTTGCATTAAGGATATTTCATAGTTCATGTAAGGTTCATAACAATCTGCCAGGCCTTAGTGCTTCTGCAACCTGACTAGCATCCATGACATAATGGAATCCCTTTAGAGAATCTCTCCACAATGGCAAAGTAGACTGCTGCACTCTCTTTCTGCTGCCTTGGCAGCAGATTTGTCCATTGCACCAAAACCAAGCAAGGAGCTGAGAACACACCTGGACAAACACAGCAGAAGGAGCAGGAGCTGACTGGGTCAGAAAGCTTGAAGGCAACATAGTGTAAACTGTTCTATGCCTTTCTCAATGCTTGGCCCCTATACTAAGATCATTCAAAGAGCTGCAAATATTTTTTTTTCTTTCTTCTTTTTTTCCCAGCTTTTAGACTGTAGGCTTTAATTTCTTTAGTTGGAATTAAATTTGGGCAATTTCAAATTATGCCCAAGGGATTTTGGAAACTGTCATAAGATGTGCTCAAACCACAGGCAAGGCATGGATCTCTCTCCAAAGAACACATGTGAACCCTGAGACCTGCAACTTTGCATACTTCTCACAAAAGGGAGCAGTAACTAGAGCACCAGCTAACACTCAGAAAATCCACACATGCCATTGAAAGAGTCCAATCCCTTCTGAACCTCCTTGGCCCAACACCAAACCCCTGGCTCTTGCTTCACCTCTCTTACTCACCCCACCAAAGGGAAGAAATCTCAGAGCACTCTGGGCATAGTGACTTCTCTTAACCACAACATCCTGACTTGTCTGGTCATCAAGTAGATAAGCACTCATAGAAGTTGAAAATCGTTTACAAATTGATAAATTGGCTCAGCCAAGCCCACAACAATGTCCAGATCTTAACACAGTGCCTTAGGAATCATCTCCAGTCTTAACAAAGAATCAAAACCCAAAATGGACCCTAGTGGTAAAGTTTGGGGTCCTACATAAAGCAAGTCCAACCTTGAAAAACTGTGGTGAGGATTTTACTGCTTGTAATGTATTTGTGGGAAGATTTGTCAGGTCTTAGGCTAGATTCTTAATTTTGACCAGGCCACATACTTTCTCAGTTGACTGGCAACTTTGATTACATCCAATGAACTGCTCAGTGGAAAAACCTAACAAAACTCATCTTCTACGGGAATAGTTCTCGCAAACTGACCTGAGACGTTGCAGAGACGAAACCAGACCCCAGGATAAAGGCCTGCAGGACTAAAGAAAAAAAAAATCATGCAATTTTACAGGCTCAGGTTCAGACCTTAGAACCAGTTTTCCATGTTCACTTGCATTATTCACTACCCTGCTGTAGTGACACCCCACCTGGAATGCTCCATCCAGTTCTGGGACCCTGGTACAAGAATGACATTCACCTCCTGGTGCAAGTCCAGAGGAGGCCACCAAGCTGATTAGAGGGCTGGAACTCCTCTACTATGGAGACAGGCTGAGAGAGCTGGGGTTATTCAGCCTGGAGAAGAGAAGGCTCCAGAGAGACCTTAGAGCAGCCTCCCAGTACCTAACTGGAGCTTATAAGAAAGGTGGAGAGAGACATTTTAGCAGGGCCTGGAGTGACAGCACAAGGGGCAAAATTTTAAACTGAAAGAAGGTAGATTTAGTTTGGACATAAGGAATAAATTTTTTACCATGAGGGGGTTGAGACACTGTTTTGTTTTAGAATAGAATCAAGTAATTACAGTAAAAACGTTAATAAAGCTCTACATGTTTCCTACAATGTCTTAAAGGCAGACTATTGAGTAAGCAAAAGTCAGTGGTGAATGCCCAGAAAATGCTTTACAAAAGTGTTCTGCCAGTTTTTAACAAGAGAGGTCTGTTCATGCCTCCACAAAATATTTCCTTTTTTTTTCCTGTTTATTCACCTGGTTCAAAGTACTGACTAGCTTATTCAAATTGAAAAAGCCTTTGGGGACTGCAACAGCATGGAAATTTCTTTTGCCCTCCGTATCTGCAAATAGGAACTAGTTGTGAGGAGCTCAGCTCTATGATTTCCGAAACACCGAGGAACACATTGACCAGAAAAAGAGAGAGGAAAAAAATCAATCCGTTAATTATTTTTTGAGAGATAAATCTTGCCTTGTTTAAATTGAATCCATGTAAATGTCAAATATGTTTAGACAAGCTTACTTTCAGTGAATCCAAAACATCTAAGGTAGCTTTATTTACTGATGAATTTTAGGTGCTGAGGGATTTGTGCAGTAATTGAAGTCTAGATTCCATTAAGCTGTACAGGAATGAATTGTGGAATGAAAAAAAAATATATTTATCTAATTATACTCTTGTCATGAAAAACTACAGAAAGTGAATGCTCTAAAACATTAACCTAGCAGGGCTGATCAAACATGCACAGCCACAGTACACTCTTTTGGATAGCAAAAATAGGTTTAAAAGGTAACGTTGACAATATTTGTTCAGTGTGTACTGGTTACCAGCTCAAAAGAGGATGAAATTGATTAAATAAAGGCTTCTTATTTGCTCATTGAAATCTATTTAATCAAATAATTTATAGCATTTCAATTGGCATCAGTTGACCTCAGAAACATTGCAGTTGTGACTCCAGCTCTTACCCAGCAGTGAGACCTGCTGTCTATTGGTGAGGGGCTGGGAACAGAGTCAGAGGAGGAAAGAGGGATGGAGAGAGAGAACTTTAGAGCTAGGACAAAGACAGGAGGAAGTCAGAGCCTAATCAGCCAGATCTAACACTATCCCCCCTCCTAGAGTCCTTCCCCAGCCCACCGAGACACACCTTCCTCAGTTGTGCCACCTAATTAAAAGGTGTTCCTGCATTCAAAAGGATGCAGTGCCCTTCACTTCAGAAGCAACTTTCCATACTTCCAACATCCTTCTCAAGGTCAAGGACTCTCTGAAGATCTACAAGCCTGTCATTCCCACTACCTGGAAAAGAAGTGCAGTGCATGTCGGTTGAAAACTCCCCTCTCTGGAAATCTTTCCCATTCCTTCATCATCTCTTGATGCCATGAAAATACAATGAGATCAGACAACAAGAAGTGCAGCTGCAAAGAAATGCACCTGGGGATATCCAAACTATCTATCTTTGCACAATGAGTGCAAAGGTCACAGCTAGTTACTGTGCCTGGAAGAAGAGGAGAACCAACAGTGCGAAGGGGTGGAGAGATGCTGTGGTGTCGGAAACCGAGGAAATTCCTCTGGCTGCCCTGGAGGACTCGAGCCCCTGCCCAGGGGGCTCAGAGAGCTTGGCACAGAGCCCAAGACCCCTGTGCCTTTGATTTAGCCCTTGGAAAAAACAATTACCAACCTCATATGAAGAATTACAAGCCACAAAAATTTAAGTAGAATGATACTGAATTTATCATGGGGTGAAAAATAGATTTTTGAAGTTTTTAGAATGGGGGCTTGGGGTCCCAAGATGGAGGAATTTGGGTGTGCCTTATCCTTTTTCCTTCTTCTTCTTCTTCTTAGCCTCCATCTTCTGCTGTGACGTTGGCACTGTGGGATAGGACAGCTGAGTGTTTCCAACAACCACCTCCAGGGCTGTCTGAGCTAAGCACAGAGCACAAAAGCTGCAGTCAGGACCACTTTTACCATTGCCCACAGCATCTTGGTTTTGGCCACCACTGCCTCATGCACAAGTCCCCCTCCCACTTCTCCCAGAGAAGAAGTGATGCGCAGGGTCAGGATCACAATCCATGCAGAGCCCCTGCTGCAGCACAGGCCAGCACCCAAAGCACGCCCCTGGCTTTGAGGAGTCTCCTGGGGTGCTGCACTGTGGCTGCAGGTGTAAATAGCCCCTCTGACAGTATGTGCCCAGCTCATTCACATGATTCCTACGTGCAAACTCCTCTTGAAAAGAAAATGGAGGAAAAGAAATACAGACAGACACCAGCTATGCAGAGAGAGCATGACTTGCTGAGCGTGAGATTCATCCTGGCCATCTTTAAGCAGGTACATCTGAACTAATCCTTTAGGCCTTCTGTGACATCATGGCAGTGACTAGCTATTCCTTGTAGGGAAAATCCCGTGGCAAGCAGAATGAGCTTTCACTATCCTTCTCCTCTGTTTCTACCTTACAAAGAACAGGAAAGAGAGGGTGAAACTGGAGAGGGAAAATTGTATCTACTCAAGTAGCTCTATGAAAAATTTCTCAGCACAAGACTGCTAGTCGCTTTTCAAAACCCCTGCTACAGTCCCCCCCCAAAAAGTTTTGCTAAATCACAAAAATGTCCACCTTCTCCTTCCTTTAGGCCTTTTGGCTGCACTATCTCTGGGGGGAAAAAATCTCATAACTGCTCTTTGTGGTTCCCATATCACATTATATCCAACTATGTACACCTACTGGGCACCTACCATTATCCTCAGCCCTCTAAGTGAAGAATAATACATGAACACTCAAACCAAGCTGCCAGTCTCCTTCCCTTCCTCTTCCCATGGTATTCCCTGTGCCTTTGCTATGCTTCTGCCATCAGACCTTTCATCCAACATCTATCCAAAGCTGTAAAGCACTTGAGGTGGGAAAAATTCCTGAATATTACCAGGTAGGTGCTCTCAGCAGGCAAAGTTCTGTCTAAAACTCACCAGTACAGCAGAATAACTTCTGTGCTGTGGCTGCTATTCCCAGTGAGCCTGAAGTGGCAGAAGATCACAGGCATGGGGTTTGATGGCTCATTTAGGTGAGATTTATCAGACAGCTCAAAGGTACAGATTGCCTCACCTAGGAAACATGATTCCAAGACACACAGAGCACAATGTCCTGGGATCTCTCCCAGATACCTTGATTTGGGGGAAATCAGATTGTCACCAGGAATCAATTCCATCTGGCCTCACAGCTCCGACTTTTCAAGTGTGCCAGTGTGATGCTGGAGAAGCCAGGCCACAGTTTGAGGTTCTGTCACTGTTAGGCCCTGCATGGGGCAGGCGGGACAGACTGAAACCTTTTCAGATGCTAATAACCCCCAAAGAAACAGCAAGATAACTGGGAAAGAAAAGAGTAAACAGTTAAGCAGCTGAATGAAAAGCTTGTTCAGCCAGAGGAAAGCAGTTGCTGGAATGAGGCTGTTCAAAGAGGAGGCTGCAAAAAGTTGAGAGAGAACAATGAAAACAATTATCCACTGCTCAGAATGAGCCTTTTCTGAATATTATCTACAGATTTAAATTTTGGAGGGTCTACTGCTTGCTGAGATTCACGTAGTAAAAGTAAAATTCTGTTTTATTGATGTATGCAGGTTATTTTCTATTCATCTGCCCTCTAGTAGGTGTTACAGCAGCCTGGAAGCTCCAGGATTCCAACAAAAGTTGCTTATATCCCTCTTTTTGCATGCTGAATGTACACATATGCCTAGACCTATGATTTCCTTTGTGGCTTTTTTTAAGTGTTCTTGCATATTTGCACAGCACCATAGCCTTGAACGACCACTACTGCAATTTTCCAGTCACAAATATTTGGAAATCAAGATGTTGTTGGAGTTTATAACAGGGAAGCTCCTCTTTCAACATGCTTCAGCCACAGCTAATGAACCAAGGAACACAAGTTTCAGAAATAAGTTCTGTTTCTGGGTATTGACAAGTCCATACCAGCATATCTGATTTTCCCTGTCCTTGCGTATCGGTAGAGTGATTTCTTGGAAGTATCCCAAGAACCACGGGAAGAGTTCAAGAAAGTTTTAAACCCCATTGCAAGGCTGACAGACACAGTCCCCACCAGCTGTTGAATGCTGTTTGGTTTTTTTGGTTGTTTTTTTTTTAAAAAAAAAGCTTGCAAATAGGTATACGAGTCTTTCTCTTAACTTTTTACTTCTGCCTGATTCTCTCAGCTAAACAAAACTGGAGGCTCTGAAAATGGTTCTACACTTCTCACTGGCACCCTAATTCCATACTGTGTTCCCAGTGTGTCTCCAAGCATGTTGTAAAATACCAAGAATATCTGTCCAGCCTAAATGATCTCTTTTGTTTCAACTTGTGTACAGGGACTTGGCATTCAGGCCCTTAGGACATTAGAGTTTCCATGAATCCACATTTCACCATTTAATTTATTTTAACATGCAAGCAGCTCTGCCAGAACTCCCTGAGGATTTCCAGTTTAACGTGAGGCAGGACAGTGAGAAACACAGATAAAAGTCAGAAAGGCCAGAGAGGGGCAGATAAGATTATACCTTTTTACAACGCTTTTTTTTTTTGCCTTGGTTTTACCTTCATAAAAAGAGCATGAATTTCAAGACAGGGAAGCGGAGTCACAAGCTAGAAACTCTATGAAAGTTGTTAAGATCAAGGTAGCAGAAAAATGTTTAGAGTAAAGCTAAACAGGCAGAGTAGGTAAAGCTGAAGGGTGATGGGAAATTCAGGGTGAATGTCAAGAAATCCTATTTAGCAATAGGATTTCCCAGCAATACTGGTAAGAGCAATAAAAGCCATTAAGAAAACTGCCCCTTCATTATTTGAGATGCAGACCCTATCCTGAAGTTTTTTTAAAAACATTTGAGTCAAAGTGTGGTCCACTCAAAGACCCTCATGTGTTTTATGACAGGTCCCCAAGACCACATGCCAGGAGCAATAGATGGGATGTTTTGCTCACAGTGTCTCTTTGCGCATCTTTTTCCCTGAGCTGCCTTTTCTCATTCTTTAATGTTTTGTCCTTTGCCTTCTCTGCCTCCACTTCAGATCTCCTTAGGAGACAAACCTAGCAGGCAACAGGTGGAATAAAATTTCTGACAAACTGGGATTCCAAGAAACCTCCACTGAGCACTTAACCACATAGTTTAAGGCAAGAGTCCCACAATGACTGCAAATAAGCTCTGGGAACTTTATATCAATTTCCCAGGGTTGTTCCAGCATATGCAGGGAACTGTGGCCATCTTGTCTTTCATGTCCTGTCTCCAGCATCTCCAGGTGCTCTTTGCTCTGAAATTGTTCACAGGCACTGTGATGGCCATAGGGGAGAGTGGAAAGTGCTTGAACTATTGGCTGTTTGCATTGAACACCTTGTCTCTACAAAGTAAGGCACCCAAAAAGGGGAGGAAAAAAGGACTCACAGACCCTTCTAAGAGAGTATTCATATACACTTTGCTGCCATCAGTCATGGGTACAAGACATAGAGTTTCATTGCTGACATGGTACTTGTAGCTGGCATCACTGTCTTCCCTTGTGATGTCTAAAAGCTGCATGCTCCTAAGGACAGGTAATTTCTTGAGTAGCTTTCCTTAATTCAGAGAACCTAAGTCCATTGCTTTTCATCCAAGACTTTGCCTGAACAAACTATTGATAATTTTACAGTTTAATTTCAGTTGGGACTTAGAAACTACAAAGGCATGCTCAGAAATTGCAGACAACAGACTTGGAAAACAGACAGCTCTGAAGGCAAAGCACTTCTCTGCCTCAAAGCAAAACGAGATCAGCTGCAGACAAATAATGAGATGTTGAATCAATTAACAAGAACAAAAGATGTTTTCGAAGTCGGACAACAACATCAGATAATAAAAACCAAGGGAGCATTTTACTATAGAGATCTTTACTGGGCTTTTAGAATCCTCTTTCTCCTCATCTATGGCATAAGTAAAATACCTGGCACTTGGGATTTCTGCCCAGAGCTGGCTCCGCTCAAATACTGAAATGTGGATAATCAGGAACTGTTGGGCAGCTTGCTCCCTAGGAAACATCTGCTTTCCGGAGTAAAGGAATGTCACTAATATAGCTGTGCCTTGCAGGCAAACATGCCCTCTCTACACAAGGGCTGAGCAGTTGCTGTTCCAGAAGGGATTACCTAAGGAGATTCCACGATTGTGGCTGCAACTTTTACTTCTGGGGTTCATTCCACGTGTGCAATAACCATAGGGTGTGTTTGCACACATGTAGACCATGTAAAATCTGTTTCTTACACAGGCCAGAAATTACTTGAGAGTCCAGGTTAACTCTAAGCACAACTGTAGCACCTCATTAAGGTTCCTTCTCCTCGCTGTAGCCAGCTGGTTTCAGCTGCAGTTACTGGCTCTGGATCACATTCTCCAGGGCTGCATTTTCCTTGCACCAAACACTTTGAAAGCTTCTGCCACAAAGTGCAGGCTTTCCCAAGTATGAAGGTAGGGAGCTTCTAACACTGAATTTCAACATCAAAATTTCCCAGAGATCCTTCCTTATACCTGGCTCTTGTTGGAACTGCAACTTGGAAACAAGCACAGGCTCTCTCAGAACGTGCTGGAGTTTAAGAGGTTGCTGAAGCCCTTCTGCAGTGCTGACTACTCCACCAAATGTACTATCCCCACACAGCAACTTGGCTAATCCCTTTTTAGCACTCCAAAAATGAGGATAGATTTTTGCTTCAACAGCAAGAAGCAAATGCCTGTGTTGAGACAGGTATTGGCCTTGTCTGCTCAAAATCTTCACTTCCTTCTCTGCATTACCACTCAATAAGTGAAAGGCAGATGATGCTTAGCTGCAGAAGTGTCAAAAGCAGCACCCAGAGGCACACAAAAGGGGTGGATGGCTGCAGGACAGCCTGCAAACAGTGACTGTGAATTGCCAGACTTGGCCACAGAACTCTCTCAGAACCAGAACCAGCAGAACTGAGGCTACAGGGAAAGCAGGGAAATAAATTATTGGGAAATTTATATATACAGCCAGAAGCCAAGAAAGAGAAAACCATTCAAAGGTGGGGGACAAGGAGTTCTCAGCCTAGAAACCAGTGGGAACAGGGAAACAATTGTGCTGAACCACCTCTATGTTCAGCTACAACTTCTCAAGCACCTGCAGACACACAGGAGCTGCACACACAGCAGTTTAGAAATATTTCTGCATCAAGGATAATGTGTGCCTGTGAGAATCTACAAAATCAAAGGGTTTTGCCTCATACATTTTTGTCCCACCCCCAAGCAACAAGGAGTAGAATAACCCTTTCTGTCTTCACTTAATTTCTTATTTTCCTAGAATGTTAAAGTCACAGGCCAACTACAAGAAGATGTGTCATGGGATTTTCACTTGCTGAAAACCAGTAATAGATCAGTAAGTCTTGGAATTCAAAAACAAACCATTTTTTTGTGGATCCCACTTATGGTAATGAACTACAGCCTGGTCTTGGCAGTGCACTGAGCTGGGAGTTCACCTGAATACTACCCTCCCTACAGCTGGCAGGTAATGCTTGCAGCAGCTCTGGAGACTGCTTAGGAGACCATGCAGCAGAAGATTCCACTTGTTTATGGAATAAGCTGTTCCAACTGGATGTGTCTGCTGGCACTTGATCCAAATGTTCTGTGCTGTCAAAAGAAGGTATAATCAAAGAACCTGCTAAGGCGTCTCATTTTGTTTGAGTCTTAGGGCTTAGAATGTCAATTCATAATGGTGTGACAGTTTTGCTTAATTTCAGAATGATTAGGATCACTGGGAAAAAACTCAACTACACAAAACAAACTTAAAAGCAAAGGCATTCCTAAGTCTTGATCATTACAAAAGTCTGACACCATTTTTTTAGATAAATATGGGATTATGTTTCATGGTTCTGAATAGAATACTTTGGAAACTTTGATTTTGACAAACAGTTTGTCTTTGCAAGCTGAAATAATAACCACTAAAAAGTCATCTTTGTTAATAAATAATAGACTGAAGAAGAAAATAGTAGTTCAAACAATGTTTTTGTGAAGGGTTGAAAGACCTGAAGTGCTACAGGGATGAAATCTTCTTGGCTTGGTCTGAGACACTGGATTTTTATTGCACTGGTAAGTAGCAGGCAGATATTGCTATTGAATGTAACTCTCTCCTACAGCAAAATAAGGTCTAACAATGACAAACACTCTGAAGCAACTGAATGTGAAGAGTGTCTAAAGCATTTTCATTTTCAGCTTTGAAAAATATTTCCACTTAGTTCTGGCACAGAAGAGCTTTGCTGTAGCATTGTGTAGGTATCTGTAAAACAATTTTGTTTTCATAGATGTCCCTCAGAAATACTCCACACTATAAGCTGAGGAATACTAGTCTTTATGGAACAGTAATTCTGCACCACACTATGATTTTGAGTAGCAGTAATGACTTCTGCTGATAGTGTCAGAGAATATAAACCCCAGAGCTCTCAGGCTTAAACTGACATTGATACCACTGAGCACTGTCTTCTCTACCCCTTCCCTGAACCCCACTTACACTGAGAGGTGCTGTGTAACAGCTAAGGAAATCTCTGAATTACCTGCTATTGATATTGAGCTACTCTGTTAAGAACAAAAGGAAGACAATCTGCATTATCTTAGGTCAGAAGAAGGCCCACCTTGGAGGAGGTAGGTATCTATGGAATACCCAGGGTACTCTAGGTGCTTCAGGATCAAAAGACACCTGCAGAGATCATTCCTGTGTGGAATACAGAGGCTGCCTTGCTTAGATGGTCTGCCAACAGCTTGCCCTCCCTGCAGAGATGCATAGCCAGCGAATTTACTGGATCTATGATATTCAGATCTCAAAACACATTAGCTCTCTAACTTAAATAGTTTCATTCCCTGTGCTTGCTTAATGCTGCCAGATAGTCCAGGCTCTTACACACAGTGCTCTTTTTTTTTTTTTTTTGCAGAGAGCCAGCTGTATTCTGGGCTGCACCAAAAGCAGTGTGGGCAGCAGGTCAAGGGAGGAGATTCTCCCCCTCTACTCCACTCTCATGCAGCCTGGCTGCACTGCATCCATCTCTGGTACCCTCAGCATAAGATGGATGTGGACCTGTTGTTCAGAGTCCACATCCATTCAGAGAATGCCACAAAGCTGATCAGGAGGCTTGAGAGCCACTGCTGTGAAGACAGGCCAGGAGGGTTTGGATTGTTCAGCCTGGAGAAGAGAAGGCTCCAGTGAGGCCTTAGAGTCCCTTCCAGTACCTAGTGATGCTACAAGAGAGCTGGAGAGGGACTTTTCACAAGCGATAGCATGCAGTGATAGCATGAGAGGAAATGGTTTCAAACTGAAAGAGATCCAGTTTAGATCAGATATTAGGAAGAAATTATTTACTGTGAGGGTGGTGAGACACTGGAACAGGACAATGGTCAAAGTTTTAAACTGAAAGAGGGTAGATTTAGATTGCATATAAGGAATAAAATCTTTATGATGAGGGACAAGTTTAAATGTTTCTTGGGAGTATGAGAAAGAAGTAGCTTCAGAAGCTTGATTTTGAGGAAAAATACCATCAGCAGTATTAACTCCACACCAGCAGAGGGAAACACAGCCTCAAGAAAACTAACTTGCCCTCTTGGGAGATGTTTTTCACCCATCACATCCACTGAAATGGACTGATTTAGCCAGGGATAAGTTAAACCCGTTGTGATGCAGGAGGATATGCTGTCTTATTTCCTGTATTTACTAAGGACACCAACAGAAATAAGTAAAAGAGATCTCTGCTTTAAGATGTATCTGCTAATATGTGATTCAGACATCTTGGGCTTGATTTTTTTTCCATGTTTGTGTTTCCTACTCTCCATTAAGTTAATGGGTCCAATGTGCACTTGGCAAAATAAGATCCAAGTCCAGCACAGTTAGAAGTGACTTAGGGAGGTTGGAATTCACCTCTTCCACTACAGAAGATGCCATTTAAACACCAGTCCTTGGTAGGTGCCTGTGACAAAACCACAGCTGGAAACAGACACGATTGGCAGCTCTTCTGACATGCCAGTGAGAAAAACAAACCCTGCTGGCCCACACCCTCTCCATGCAAAAGACAAGTGCAGGGTTAGGATAGGTTTTATCAGAAGTTCAGTGACAGGGCAGCACTGCTGCCCCGAGGAGGTGTATCCAAAACTCTGGGTGGGTTTCCAGAACCAGTGTGGAAGACAGGAATTGCAGAAAAAGCTTCCAAGAGTAGCATTGCATATGAGCATGAATTTCACCTCTCTGATAGCACTTCACCATTCTGGGCTCACAACAGCTGCTTCCAAATCCCTCCAAACCAGCTTGCTTCTCATCCTCACTGTTCCAGCTCCTAAGGGTTACATCTGTTAAAGGACACTTCCAAAACCACGTAATTAAAAGATGCTGAACTCCTCCAGGCAACCAAAGCAACACATTATGACCTGCTTGCCAGCTCTACAAACAAAACAATGCACCACAGTGTGTTCTGCTCCAAGGGATACTGAATGCAGTGACATTAAACACCAATCATGTGGGCTAGAGGAAAGAGATGGAAATTTAATCAAAAGTTTATGGTTATGACTAGTAATTTTGCAAGACTTGGATGCCTTAAAAACATGTTCAAAAATGGGTCTGCAGTGTCCTCAGTGCTAAATTCCTGGGGCTGCATCCTTGCTTTTGTTGCTGGCATCTTCAGCTGCACACAGCTCACTGGGGGCTCCCTTCATGACAGAAAACTGCACCTAAGCCTGGGCAGGTGAGTCCCTGCTGCCCTTCCTGTCACTGCACAGTTGCTCAAGAACAAACATTTCTACCTGCAAGCGTGGTGTGACTCTGGCAGTAATTCCCTATAGGAAGGTGAAAAACAGGATGCATGCAAAGAATAGTGGCCAGTCAACAGACAGAATCTTGGTTGTTTTTCATCTCTCTCCATCCAAAGGACTCTACAGCATAATGGATAGCTGTCACTGCACCACGGATGAGTTACAACTCATAGCTACTGACATGCTCTCTTTCTGTCTCCTGTAACATTTGCCATCTGCTTTGGCTATTTGCCTTCCAGAGTAGGCTCATCTTTGGTACAGTCTATAGTAACACGTGCTGAATGCCAGCTTCATCTCAATGAGTGACTAAACTTTCAAGGAAACGCAGCTAACTCAGATGGTGTAAAAACCAGAAGGGGCTCCACACCAGTGATGCAAAACTGCCTCGCACAAAGGGACATTAACCACGGCCCACAAAACCGAGCAGAAAAATGTAATTCTGTGCCCCAACCCCATCCTTTCAGGTGAGGTAACAGATACATAAATATCTTTAAAACAACGGCCAGTCTCAAGACCTTAATTTGGTTGCAGGAGAGAAATCTGCAACTGTTAAAAACTGTTGACCTTGGAAATTAAAGCAAGAAAGCCTTCTACCAAATCACAATGCAAAAAGATACCTTAGTAGAGCAATGGGAGGAACAGGAATAGAGCTTAGACAGGAAAGCATCAGTAGGAACCTTTCTTATCCTTTTGCTCCTACACCAAACAGTTACCTGCATCCAACCAAGGCTGGACTCCTTTAATGTCTCCCACCTGAAGTGACTCCATGTGACAACTGATGGTATCAGAACCAGCACTGTTATAACAGAAAGTTGCACACATACTCCTAACTAAATCTGGAAATTTAGATACTGAAAACGCTTTCTTTCCTTCCCTCTACTGGGCCTCCTCTCCTATTTCAAGGGTTGCTTGTTCCAGAGTGAAGTCTCATAACTGGGCTGCAATTCTTCATTTCCATTCACTGCTCACAAATTCAGCTGTTTTCAAAATACATGAGCTGTTACTAAGACTGGGCTAAGAACAGAGATCCCCAATCCAAGACATAAAAGTATTCAGCCTGCAGAGAGCACTTTGAATGATTCTGAGAGCACTTCTTCCCTCAGAGTCTTACCTTGCATACAGGACCACAGAACGCTGTGCAGAGGGATGTTATAGGGAAGATTAGGCAGATATTCTTCCCTGTAACACAGCACTGTCCACAAGTCTGGACAGAAGGCACTAGAAAACCGTGGAGATTGGTTTTTTATTTTTTTCAAAAGCCCGAGTTCTCCACCCTCCCTCATCTCCACAGGAATGTGACTTCTTGTCCATTCGTGACATCACAGCTGTAAGGGATACTGTCCCTTCCTTCCCTGCTTCCTATTATCAGACTGTTAGGGACAACTGCTGTTACTGCTAAGCTGCTGAACATGGATGGTTACCAGGAATGCTAGAGAGCAGCCTCCCAGTCTTTTCCCTTGGAAGAACATCACTGTATCCCTGTCTTTTTCTCCTGATTCTTGGGGGCTGTAGGGAAGAAGCAGCAGGTTCTTCCCTAGAGACAGCTCCAGCAGCTGCTATATACGCCCTCCAGGAAGGAAAAGATAAGCAGAACTAGAAGGAAGATTTTTGCCTTCATTAGAAATCTTCAGAAGTGTTGTTATAAAATATACAAAATATTAATTAAAATGCTGATAAAAATATAGAGGTGTATTCCATCTCTGACAGAAATTCTTCCTAATGTGTTTAACCTGATTTTGGAGCCCAGTACTACTTGCTCAACTCCCTTCCACCAACTGGGATAGCAGATCCAAAGCAGATGAGGGCCAACATTCAGGAGACCAAGGAGCCTGCCTGAGTCTCAGCACCAGGCACACGTGCAAAGCACAGAAGAGCACAGCAGCAGTGACCCAGTGATGGCTGGTCTCCATGGCTGGCCCATGTCTAGGCTGAAGTGCCCAAGCCAGGAAGCAGTGTAGGGGTGAGCTTATCAGCCTGTGCTTATCAGACTGGCCTGTGCACCACCAGCTAAACTAAGGGGGTCAGTGCAGGGGAAAGAAGCACACAGTGGCAGCCTCTCTCTCAAGGATTCCACCCTTGGGGCTTTTGAGGTGACCTGGTCGTTGCACTGCACGCTCTCCCTTCTCAACATTACCATCACAGCAGGCCAGCCTCCAAAGCTGTGTCTGGAAAAACACTGAAGTGATGACAGCATGGAATGACAGGGTCAGAGAGATGATGATGCAATGTCTGATTCCAAACCTAGATTTTGCAGACCACCTAGAGGTAAATGCACAGTGATAAACCAAGTTGTCTAGACAGGGAAAGAGTGGATTGGAGAAGCAACCAAGGTGATAAGGCAAAATATAAGGAAAATGACCCAGAAAAATAAAAGAAGACAGTGGTCAAGACATAGCTGTCTGTTTACATCATGCACAACTGGGAATGCAGTCCAGACAAGTTACAGAGGTTTTCCAGATCTAATGCTAAACAAAATCACAACCTCTCTCCAAGTCTGGCCTCAATACAAATATACCCCACCCCAAGATCTCATCACACTAAACAAAGCAGAGTTTTGAAAGTACTCCACTTCTGTGGCTGGCACAACAGCGCAATTCCAATTAACAGGAAATGCAGACGTGCAAAAGGAACTCTTTACACCCTGATCATCACAGCACAGGTCACTATTATCACTACTGAACTATTATTACTCTGTTTCACTATGCTGTACAAGTAATATCACAATATCATACCATGAATATCCAATTACTATTTAATTGTTGATACCCAGTACCTAAATTCTAAGGAAGATAAGAAAGACAAAGGAAAGCAAAACTTTACATGACACCAACAGGTTCTTGACCACAGCTCTAGAATTTGAGCTTTTAAGTGGATTGCAGGACCAATCCCTCTCAACAAAGAGATAGATGAGTGCAAAAGGCCAGGAACTTTCTCCTCAGTATTGCAATTTGCCAACTTTCACTCACTACTAAGACATGACACAGTGATAAACTTCTTTTAATTTCTATTCTACTTCTAACACATTTAGGGTTGTGAAATGCCAAAAGGAAATGTGTAGTAACAGAGCATTTCTCACTCTGAAAAAAGGAAAACACACTCTTAGAGTAATACAAAGAATGGTTATCTGTGATAGACAGTGAGTAAGAAATATTCTTAGGCTACCATATGTGCGTGTGTGCTTGTGACAAGGATAAAAACATGTGGGGCCAGTTAAGAGCAGAAAAAAGACCAGGGGGGAAAAAAGAAAAAAAAAAAAAAGAAAGAAAAAAAAGAAAAAAAGAAGAAAAAAAAAAAGACTACGAAGGCAGGAGGAGCAAATTTGAGGCAGCAGAACAGAGAACACTGCTGAACACCCACAAAAAATAAGAGAACTAAAATACATACAGGGCCTGGAAGTAGCTTAGCAAGATGGGATATATGAAACTAAGAAGGAATTTCGAAAGTTCTCAGCTGTTCTACTTTTTAGGCATGAAATATTAAGGCAGAAAAGCACTTAAGGAAGCATCAGCATACGCATCAGCACACAAACAGGCACTGAACCACAAGAAATGAAATGTCCATTACTGCGTTGGGGTAGCCATTCCACCTGCTCACAGAAGTGCCAGAGGAATGGTGTGACACACAGATTTGCAAAAAATCCAACCATAATCTGCAGCTACTGGAGCAAAGGCATAGCTGCAGACAGGCTACCAGCCACATTTCTAGGTACATTCATGTGTAAATTACTAGAACAAGCACACAGAAAACAGGAATTTAAATTTACATGAAATTAATATCCTGAATACATGAAATGAAAGGAACAGGAAGAATGTCAAGGATAAGAGGTGTTTACTGATAATGTACCAACTCAGCATCTTGAGACAAAAAAACATTTTTTTGCTTCACTTTTGTAAATTTTGTACAAATTTCAAGTAGGCACATCATGAAAATGCCATCACTTGGTGTCTAATCCTTTGCAGTGCTTCACTAACAACAAACCAAGAGAGCCATGTGCAAGATCTATAACCCACGGTAAGATTAGCTGTCTTCAGAAACAACAGATAGTAAGAATGTCCATGCCCATTTCTGTAACAAGCCCTGCCACTGTGGCTTCAAAACCCAAAGGCACATTACCTCTGGTGGGTTAACCAAGTTGCTTCTCTTTTTCTCTAGCAGTCACCAAAGTGAAGTCCATGAAGTACAACATGATCAGTATGGTGACTTCACTTTTGAAACTCAGGAGACTTGTACCCTCAGGGACTTGGGTGAACTCATAACATGACTGATAAAACCAAAGGCCTGATGCTAAATTTTCTAAGGCATTTGGGAAGATTACTCATGTCAATATAAAGCATTTAGAACTCTTAGGAATGAAATTCCTGGAGGAAAAAAATGGTTAATAAAGTGAAGAATACCCAATAGGTTTTACTCTTCTGGCTTAGCTGCAGCTTTGATGCAGTATCAACAGATTTCTCAAGTTAATCAGCCCTTCAAAAAAGGGGAGATGGTGGAAAAGGTACAAAAAAAGAATCTCACACTCTCATTAATTACAATTCAACTTTTTTATTCAATTCTCCAAGTTAGTGGGACAGGGATCATCATGACTGTTAACACCACATGTGGACATCACTCCATTGCACATCCCTGCTGATCCATCCTTTCTTCCCTTCACTGAGAAGGAGGCATTATCAAAAGGCTAAGTGTCCCCATGAGAGGCAAGAGAAGACCTGCTGCTGCTGTAGAAAAACCTAAAGAAATAAATCATTGAAAAAGTTAGTCTTTGCTCCAAAATATGAACATCAGAAATGCAAGCAGATATCATAAAAAAATCTCTGTATCCAGCACCTATCTGGCTTCCCTGATAGCTGGAACACAGACACACCAAGAACTAAGCCATGGGTACCAAACTCCTTTTCTAACCTTGAAAAAGGCCTTTCCAGATCAAGGAGTGAGATGCAGTGTGGACTGTGCTCTGAAGATAAAATCTAGTTCCTGTTACCTTTCCAGTGGGTAGAGTTCAATCTCTGCACCTGGTGATCCAGCATCTTCCACACGCCTTAGATTCCTGTGGAAATATTTCATGTGGAGGAAAAATTGTGTAAAAGTTTAGCTAAATCAAACTGCAGACTTTTCCTGCCTAGTTCTCCCACTGATAAAACTTCAGTACTTGCCATCCAGAAAACAACCATTTCTATTTGGGCATGGACAAGCATTCCTACATCACACTACAACTGCACTACCCCTCCCATACAATGTTGTAAAGGTCGGTAGGCAGGGTAACTGTAACATTTGTGTTGTTTCCGTCACCTTGTGTTGGTTAGATGCATGGGAAAATATATACACAAGCACACAGAGTTTCCTCCTAACACTCACAAAATGCAAGTTTCAGGCTTAATGCACAATACCACTGAACAGAAAGAATCCAGAGAATAAAGACTACCAGGCAGTGCTCTGCACAGTAGCAGCCAGGAGGGGAAACTGCACACACCCTCTTGGACAAACCACACTTCTTGTAAATGGAATATTTACAGATGAAATATATACAGCTGCACAGTCAGTGTGACATTCCCGTTCCTCATCAAGGTGTAACTGAAACATTCATCTGGACTCCTGGCCTCCCACTACATTGACATGACAGAATCAAAAGGATAACTGTATATATAGCTACTGCTTAGGCTTCTTCCTCTGCTTCAGAGCACCTTCCCGTTCAGTACATGTAACACCATGGACAATTTTCACCTCTTCAGTTTCTCTCCCCCCAAAATGTAACTGTTTTACAACACAGATAAACTAAGCATCAAGGAAGCTCAGCAGTGTCACTGTTTCCAGGAAATCTGCATAGAAGAAATGCATGACTGGCCAAAGACGTAGCAACAACTGAGTTACTGGCTTTTGTAACATGGATCTTCCCTCCTTCTCCAACAACAAATGATAATTTGTACAAGAGGGATTGTCCTAATAAATTCTGGAAATTAGCAATTGTGATAAATTAATTAATTTATTATTTAAACTTATATATTACAACAGTGAATAAGGTTCACATTGGGCATGAGGAGGAATCTGTTCACAGAAGGGTTGTCAAGCATTGGAATGGGCGTGATGAAGTCACCATCCCTGGAGGTGTTTAAGAAGACTAGATGTGGCACTCAGTGCCATGGTCTACCTGACAAGATGGTGTTCGTTCAAAGGCTGGGACTTGATTGTCTCAGAGGTCTGTTCCAACCTAACTAATACTGTGATTCTGTGAAATTAGTTTCTTCCTATTAGAACACTTTATTGAAAAAAATTCCAATAACCTTTTAATGAAACATTTCTTTTTCATTCCTGTATTAAAAAACTCAATTATATTGTAATTTGTCTAACACAAAAATGCTTTTTCTTAGCTGTTCTGCTTCCTATAGAAATGGATAACAGAATTATATATTTAACTGTCCAAACACAGTTCCCTCCTTCCAAATAAGCAAAAAATATCTATTACCCTAAGACAGAATACTGTACATAGCTGCATACAGCAACCTGCCTCCAAATAAAAAAGTAGACACAGAAATTCACATAAATCTTTTATAAGCCCTTCATGCGCAGACTTGGCAGAGCTTAATACAGACATATTACTATGCAGACTGTATATTCTAGTAACACTTGTACTGTTTCTAAAGAGAACAAAGGAGGGATGCAGAAATACCTTGAAAATGCCTTGCATGGGTCAATGTGAATTTTAACTTTTTTATCAGCCTAATCCATCACCTACTATTAAGTCAGCATGAGGAACCTACCTATTTCTTCTTTTCACAAATATCACCCCTTGCCTGCCTGTGAAAGTCTATGACAAGAATGGAAAATAATCTGTCTTCTTCAAATCTCTACCACATCAAAGCTGCAGAAAACAGGATGCTTTGGGGTATGTCACATCTAAAAGAAAAAAAAAACAAAACCAGAACTCTTTTGTACTGACAGACACATGGAGAACCGTGGAGGATCTGAAAGTGTTCTAAATGCCTTCCTGTTTATAACAAAAAAAATAAAATTCTTTCCTGACCAGTGACTAAGTCACCTTGGTCTCTGCTCATCAAAAAAGCTGACGTATCTTTATGTGCCTCTCTCTCCTACTAAGCTGAGAAGCAGCAGTTACAGACCCATGTCCAGGGCCAGAGGAACACCCTTCTTACTGTCATGTAAACTCAGTGCAGTTACACCTTTAATCCCATTACAGTTACACCTTTACACCCATTCAAGTAGGCAGGTGCTACATTTAGTTTGTGCATCAATGGAACTTTCAGCTCTTCTCCCCAAGATCCAGGTCCCAAGGGCCAGTATGCCTAGCATATATTACATATGGCAAGTCTGGTGAGACTCCTCCTTACAGCAACAGCTGGGAATGCTCAAGATCAGCAAAATCTATTTTCCTGCCTCATTTGTATCTCTGATGACAGACTGACATGGGCTTCAGATTCCTTTGCCTCTACTATCAGAAATTATTTCTCTTCATCACATCTCCAGCCTGACTGGGTTTAAAACCCTTTCTCTATGAGCTTCATCTCATATACAGACTTTGCTCATTATTATGTTTAACAAGATTCCAATCAATTCTCTATCCAAAATATTTTCCATTTTGCACATGCAATCTCACTCTGTAAAAATTCAGTTCTGGGATTTCCAGCCTGTGGTCCACAGAATACCTTCAAAGGCCATATGATAACAAAGAAGCTAATGAGAAAAGCATACCAGTTGTCCATGGTCCTAAATGGTACCTGATGTGCACTGGAGACTATTTAGCTGCCTGGACATCAAAATTCAGATCCAGCTTAGCTCCTGTATATAAGTGTTGTTCCTGATTTTAGTGTGACTACCCCAGGTAACAAGAGAAAACAGAATTTGGAATTTATTGACAAATACTTAGCTGTAAATGAAGTAGAAACATATATGAAAATACAAAAGCTACTGCTGTATTCTGCATATTAGTATATATTCTGACATAATTCCTTTTTCCCAATCCACTTGGACATGTTTCTCCATATTATCAGCTGATCCAGATACAAACTTCTCCTATGTCAGGCAGTTCATCAGTGCTTCCTGTGCTGCTCTCTCCTCTTATTTTCTTTTCAGAAGGAGCAGTCATCCTACTAGAGAGTCAGCATTTTAATCTCTAGTAGGAGAATTACTTAGCGTGGAGGTTTTGTAACAGTGGAACATCCTGATGACATCTGCAAAGGTAAGTATTTATGGTGTCTACATCAGAGGTCTCCAAAGAGGAGCCCACACTCCCCAGGAAGCTTTGCAAGAACATCTGTAAGGCTGCAGGGTGAAAATGTTTTTTTCACCATTAATGAATACAGTTAAGGAAATGTTTCAAAAATAGTCTTCATTTAATCTTTACCTCATCCTTTTTAACTTCTTGGGTTTACGGAAGTTTTACAACGTATGTGGTAATACATATATGTACCTTGGGAAAATATGTGATTGGGGCACATGCTCAAAATGTTTTTCCTGATAGGAATGTGCAATCAAAGAAGTTTCAGAGCCATTTAGAACTGAAGAGATGGCTGAAACTACCAACTCTTAACCACAAACTCGGAAACATTATATAATTTGCATTTCCCACTTCCAAAAAGAATGTTAACTGTCGATGATTTGAACTTTTTTTTGCTACCTTGAGATTTAGGAAATCTCCAAAAATAACATTGTTCTTTATTATCATGGCATTTCTAAGGCATACATATATCTTAAGTAGCAAAAAAAAGCAGCTGAACTCTCAGCCTATGAGGCTGATAATTGGCTGATGGTAAGGATGTTTTTTACCTTCATAAAATAAAATTCCATATTTTGCAGAATCTTCCTCATTTATTCCTTGGTTTTTAAACTAGATTACAATGAACATTTCACCAATGGTACAAATATGAACAGTCTTCTGTGGAGCAGAAAATGACTGGGCTAGATGCATTCTTTTCAGCCTTATTTTCCAGTACTCTATATATGTGGTGATTTTGGTGAAATTTAATTTTTAAGACAAGTACTATGCCTTATAAAGGCAGAGGGGAAACTGGAATGTTCAATCAAAGAAGAGAATTAGGGCATCAGGTAACCAAACACCAACTGAGATAGATCAATGTGCCTCTTGTATTACAAGCAGTCTTTTGATGGTCAGAATTCTGTAAATCAGACTCACCATTCAAAGGGACAGTTCAGGGACTCTGCCTCTCTTCTCCATTCCCCTTACTCCAGTTAGTACTTTGCAATCCATTTCTCCCAGTACTGGAGGTTTCTCAGGTCACAGTCATGAGTGTCTTCTGCTGCTGCTGCCACCTAACAGTTTTATTATTCTGTTGCAGCAGAAGGGCATATAGAAGAAGTTCTGGTTCAGCATGCAGATAATCATCATCCCTTGTCTAAAAGTCATGGCCTATTCAAGTTCTACATTTCCCCATACACTAGGCAAAGCACTGGGCACAACCAAGATCAACACAAGGCTTTGAAAGCCATTCCATAAAGAGGAAGGAGCATGATCTGTAAAACCACCTTTCAAGCAACATTAAATATTAAAACTTGAAATATTAGAGAATGCAGTAAATTTTGGTAAACTCTCCCCACCAAAGATGAATTGCAGACTCTGCAAAGAACTAGTACTGTATTTCTTTCAAGAAAATCTTTACATAATATGTATCTAAAATCAGGTTAGGGATGCAGAACTGTGATCCAACATGAATTAATGAATAAATCTGAGGAGAAAAAAAAATTTATTTTTTGACATTATTACAAACCCCAAAAAGACACCCAACCACATGCCTGAAAGTGTTACACCCGTGTCCTATAGCAGCTGATGCACAAAAATATACACAAATAAAGGAATAGGCCTGCCCAATGCTGAGACGCAAGAAGTGGGTATGTCTGAAAGGAAAAAGCATTGGAAACATAAGTATAACAGGTTTGTAAAATTACCTTGCAAGTAACATTAAAAGACACAAATTATACACTCAATTATACCAGTGAAATCGGATATCACTCCACTGACTTTCACAGAGTGATTCCAGGTTTATCTCAGTGTAATTGAGAGCAAAATTTGGCTCTAAAATTATTCCCTCCCACCTTAACTTGAAGCTACAATTTATTATATTGCTGGTAAGTTTGCTTTCTTTCAGGAAAATACAAACTGAGACTATGAAAAATTGACTGGTTTATGATGGTATAGAGGAGTAATTAATGTACACAGAAAAATAATCTGAAACAAGTGCTAATTCTTTACAGATGTCCTGGGAAATATAATACTGCATCAGGAAACTGGGAAGCCTGCTTGTAGGGAAATATTCTTCAATTTGGAAGGGTACTCCAATTGTCTGATATTTTACCTCTGAGTAAAATACAACATTCTCCCCCTTAAATTGAGTAAAAAAATATTAAGTACCCAGTACTTTTACATTGTTTGAGATTAGGGGAGAGAGTTACCAGAGAAGGATAAAATGTACAAGTGCTTTGATACAGCAGTAAGGGCAAGATAAAATGTATCACCCCATCCGCCACAAACAGAAATCATCAGCTCAACAGTCTTTCTCTGCAGCACACATATTCATCCATCTGTCCTCTTTACAGGATCCTGTCTATTGAATTTTAATAGAATTAACATTCTTAGTACTAGTTCATTCATTCCTATCAACTACTTACTTCTGCAGTTATATTTTATGTTCACTTAGCAAATGGAAAGCAACATATCTTTCAAAAATCTAAGCTAAAACAGTACACTTGAAGACAATCTAAAACTGATAAAGAGGAAGGGGAATTAATGTATTACAAAACTACTCCTCATACAGTTGCATGGGGGACTCACTTTTGTCTCACCTCAGTAAAGCACAATGACAGTTTTCTTACAAGTCAACAAGTATAAGGAGGGGAAATAAGGAAGTAAAGCAGGGTTTTCTCTAAATCCAGTTAAAGAAATCATTCAACAAGTATCACCAAAATGAACTGATGGGAAGAAAGGAAGGCAGACAAGTTAGCAAACTTATCAAGGTTAGAGTAAGAGCAGAAAAGTGTCAATTTACCTGACAACAGGTCGGTTTTGGATGTCACCAAACTGCTGCATTTACCATTTTACCCGCTTGCATTACTGGGGGGAAAAGTTTAGGAAGGAACATTCGCAAGGATTTTTCATAAGTTCTCACTCTTGCCATCGGAAAGGGGAGAAGGGGTTTTCTCTGGATTGTTTGACTTTTTTGGCTCCTGAAAAGTTTTGCAAAGAACAGTAACAAAGTGTGAACTGTTAGAACACATTGCTGTAAAAAAAGGGAGAATAAGTCACCCAAAATAGCACAACAGCAAATCCCACCCGAAATCCGCACAGTTAATTTGTGTCATTGTTTTAAACAAATTAAAAAAACCAAAAGCTTTCCAACTCAAATTAGAAACATGGGAGGCTTGGAGACTTCCAACAGCAGATCCACCATCAGAATGCTCCAAAAGTCACCCTCAAAGGTTAAGAAAGATTTAAAGAAATTAAACAAAGGAAAAGGCAACAAACACCTGGTTATAAATACTGCAGTGTTCAGTTTAAAACAATTCCTAAAACAGTGAAAAAATTAAAAATTAAAAAAGGCAGTAGCAACAGAAGTTACCTGTCCGAGCACCTACTATTCCATAGAGAGAACAGGAGTGGGTCGTGTGTCTCACACCAGCCATAAAGCCCATAAACCTTCTCAAAAAGAGTGAGCCATGAGAAAGATACTGTACAATCTGTTTTCAAAGTCTCTCTAAGCCCTTATGGTCCCTTATGTATTTAACTGACAGATTTTTGCAATGAGGGAATTTAGCCAGCGTCACTGGTTTCATTTGTTGGATTTTGTAGTCCAGTATAACATCCGAAGAAGTATCTCCTTTGTGTCTGACATACCCAGATGTTCCAGAGGTTATTTCCCGAGTAAATATCTCACAGCAAAGATAGCACACGAAGTGGGAGAAAAGGCTTCAAGACTGACCGTCAGCTCAGAACAAAAAATGTAACAGTCAATGTAAACATCAAGCATTGACACTGTTTTACAGATAAGGTAGATAAGGTGTTGTAACATTACAAGAAAAGATTTTATAAAACACATTAAAGCATTAAATACAAGGATTAGGATTCAATCCATACATTGACAGCAATACATCAATTACAAACACAGTAAGCTGAACAGAATAAAATCTCCAGTGTTACAGAGAACAAAATTTCATCAGATGTAGTTTAAGAAACTTTTTCCTGCAAACAAACTTCTAACTGGCTCTTTCAAACATTAAAATATACAAAAATAGTTGTATCACCATCAGCTGTATTGGCACCACTGTAATCCACCACTATGTTGACCATTTTTTCAGCACATGCTTCCAAACCCACATATGGAGGTAGTGTTAGTGCAACTGTGTGGAAGTTTAGCATGTGATTTTCAGCACATGGAATTGAAGAAAATAATTCCTGAAATTCCTAAAAGCTGATATCTGTGGAGTTCACCTTCAATGGGAAACACTGCCTGGTTACCATGGACTAGTTTTGTTGGTGTTTTTCCCCTTGAGTAAAAACAAGACACCCCCCCTTGCACTCCCAGGCCATTCTTTGCATTTCACTGTTTCAGGAGCAATGGGTTAAGCAGGGAGTAATATGTGAGACCAGTGTGCCCATTTGTACAAATGAACCCTCAAGCAAGGTTTTCACTCAGCATCAATACCCGATATATAAACATATGCACAGGATGTTTCAAATCCTGTCTCCCTCTGTGACCACTATGCATAGACTTATCTCCAAACTAGTCATGGAAGCATCAACAGAGGAGCAACTTATCAGAAGGGAGTCAAACTGCAAATCTCTCAACCCACTTGGTCTTTTTTTAAAAAATCTTATATTTACTTCACGAATTTTCTAACTGTGAGGTGTAACCCAGACATTCTGAAAGGGTGTTAGAAATGTAAGGTTCCTGTGAGCTACAAGATACTATGGGTACTCAAAAAAAACAATCCAGAATATTCAGTTAACTTTCATCTAAAAGATGTTTCCTGTGATAGAAAAGGCCTTTGTATACCAACTAGCACCTGTTTACTCCCTGCTGTTATTCCACATGTGCTCAATGTATGTCACAGCTAGAAAGGGAAGGATTGATCCTATCAGCCTGTCAAGGAATGCAGGGCACCTACTAGTAAAAAGGAAGAGACAAAACAAGAAAAAATAACAACAACAAAAAAACAGCCACCCTCCACCCCAAATTCCCCTTGGATAAACAAGCAAGGGAAGTAGAGCTCATGGAAGAGACAGTTCACTGCTCAGTGACTAGAGAATTAGGTTACTTTCATGTTCTGTCATTCTGTAACTCTTCACAGAAACTGAAGACCTTTATATTCTTCAGGTATAACCTGTGCACTTGAAGGCTCAGTAAGGACTTGAAAATACCTTTACTGCTGAAGATCTTTTTTTTGCTGGACCAGCTGGTCCACCCTCCTGCTTAACACCAACAGTCAACCTTTCACTTGATTTTAATAATAATATTTAATTCTACAAAAAAAAAAAAAGCCATTTTATTACATTCCTTTTAAAATAAAAAACCAAACTGTACAAAGAAGCATGATCAAACCTCCATAAAGTAGGTTAATACTGTTCTGTTTATTGCCTCTTGAAGACTCTCTGCATAGTGTCCGTGAGTTGTGTTTAAGGTCCAAGTGAAGGTAAAACAGCAGAGCAGCAGAGAGGTGAGGAAGGGCCACAGAGGTGGGCAGTGCAGAACCTCAGAGGGTACATGGGACATGCTCCATTAAAATATCCAGAAAACAGCAGCATTGCACACACACAACCCCCCTCCAAACAAACCTATTTTCACAAGATGATTTTTCAATTGTAAACGTTTTACTTTTTGTTTTTAAAAAAGAGGCTTATCTTTATATATATATTTATATATATATATAGTTCCAGGGCTTTATGAACCCCGAGAATAAGAGGGGAATGAAAAGGGAGAAGGAGGAGGAAAAGGAGGAGGAAGACAGGGACTGAAAAATGGACTCAGTATCTGTTTTGGTTATCTGTTTTCCAAACCAGCTCAAGGCTAATGACAAAATGCACAGCCAGAAGGATTAAGGAAAATCAGGAAGTCTGGAAAAAAATTAGGAGCTAAACAGCCAACACCCTCAAAAAAATAAAGCAAAACAATTGTGCACACACAAACACACACAAGTGTGTGCACTCACACCACACACATGTAAGGGTCTAGGATCAATCCCTTAATTGTTTGTGGACCTAGGTTTTTTTGTTTTTTGTTTTAAACTCTGGCTGAGCTCTCTTTTTTTTTTTTTCTTTTTCCTTC
This sequence comes from Molothrus ater, assembly GCF_012460135.2. NCBI lineage: Eukaryota > Metazoa > Chordata > Aves > Passeriformes > Icteridae > Molothrus > Molothrus ater. Next base: position 87,081,855 of record NC_050479.2, read on the forward strand.
TTTTTTTTTTTTTTTTTGCCTTTTTCAAATCTGCCACGTTTTCCAAAGCTAAGAACTGAATATTTCTCCCCAGTTATACTCTTTGGATTTATGCCAACATCAAGTTTTTATGTTCAGTGGGGAAAAAGTAAGCCTGGTAAGTATTGTATGAACTGTAGCTTTATTCTAAAGTTCCTCTGGATGACTAATCACTTTTAAGCAGCTCTTCCCTCCTCCACACCTTACCACATTCCTCCCTCCAAAAAAAAGCAAACAAAAACAAACAAACAACCCCCCACCAATGTACAGGCTATAACTCAGTGTTTTCTTAACAAACAGTCTGCGGTGTTTTCACTTTGGCCACTGTTAAAGATGCAGGCATAGAGAAGGGAGTGTTGGACTAGCATGTATTAAAGAAAAAGGAACATTAACATTGCAGATCTCTCTCAGAAAGACTAAAACACTAACAAATACAAGTCGATGCACGTTTGCTTTAAACTAGTGTAATTCTTTTTCACATTTTTAGATTAAACATCATTTTGTATACCAAACATTACAGTGCTGTTTATCTCCTCCAACCATGCAAAAAATAGTTAAAAACGTGCCACTTCTGCCCACAAATAGAATATGACCAATTCCCCTATATACCTTCCAAAATGAGGATTTGAAATGAGAAAAACAGAAGTATCCTCCTTTAAAAGCTTTATAAAGGAATTTAGACACAAAGCTGCCACTTAATACCAAGATGGTACAATTTACAGATTTTTACAGAAAGTTCACATTAAGTCAACTGACACTTCTCTCAGCCTCATCATTTGAAAGGCCATATCCTGCAAGGTCAGAAAGTGATGACTGTAAAAGGATCCTGAACTTACAGCTCCCATCTGCAAGAGTAGGAACAGTAGGTGTCAAGGAATTTTGAAATACTTGGTATTTAACACCTTCAACTCACATAAAGAATTTGAGGCACTAAACAATTTACAGGATCAAGCCTTACAGAGGTAGAAGAGACTTAACTGGTGCAGCAATTCACAGAAGTTTCTAGAGAGCTGCCAGACAACTTTCTGAAAATCTTCAAGTGTGAATCACGCTTCAATGCTTTCCTGTGAAGACACATGAACTGCAATATATCTGGGGACCAAAGCAGCATCCAAATAAAATTGCTGCTTGGTTACGAACTGAGCATCTCCACCGTAAAACTGACTAAGAATGAAGACAATTTAATGTTCTGCAAATGAGTAGGGACAGCAATCACAGCACGTGTGCCTTTTACTTTTGCTCTCTCGACTGACACACCCACCCCCCTCTCCTCATTCCTCTGAGCGTCTCTGATAAACAGCATTGCAAGTTGGTTTAAAAAAAAAATTTACAAGAGAGAGTTCTGTTGGTCACCTATTTACACGTGGCATCACTCCACAAGGAGCTTGATCTCATTGGCTAGTAGCTGGTTCATGTTGAAGAGAGCCCCCGGGAGCTTGGTGAGCAACTCTCTCTCCGTGGTCTCAGGGTCGCTGTCGACAGAGCTGGAGCTAGCACTCATGTTGTCGACAGCGGCCCCAGCTGGAGGGCCCAGCTCTGGCTCGCTAGTCTCGCTGGCCGTGGACACCACGGAGAGCAAGGACATGCGCCGCGTCAAGCGGCCGGGGGCCAGCAGGGAAGCGGCATAGTCCGCTATGATACCAGCTACGTCTAAATTACAAGCCTTGTCAAAGGCAATGAAACCTACATTTGCATTGGCCTCGCAGACGTAGAATGAGCCGTCGTCCTTCATCAGCAGGTCAATGCCGCACACATCCATCCCCAGGATGTTTGACACTTGGACTGCCAACTGCTTGCCTTGTTCGCTCAGCGAGCACATCATTCCTACACCACCTGGAAAAAGGGAAAAGAACTTGCTGTCTGCACTCAGGTCACAAGGGACTGACATCCTTCTCAACCAGGCCGTGATTTTTGATTGGGAAGCTTCAAAGTCAGCCTGCAAGCACACTGCTGATGACTCAGAAAGTGACCTCCTTTCCACAGTGACTACTAATGAACTTGATGCCACACCAGGATTTCAAAAGATTCTGACCTGCCTTTGGCAGGTCAAGATTATGACTTGTTTAAAAACAGTTAAGCGATGACTTTTTAGTCAAGAAAAAATACACATTTTTATGACCCCAGGATATTAAAAAAATGACCTAACAAACCACCCTTGTTCCTTCTAAGGTAGAGGCTTTCCTTACATGTTTGTACGTGATCAGAAGAAATATTTCAGGAAAATTAAACCTAGAGCTCTTGGTAAGACTACAACTGTAACTGCAGATATAATTGAGAGGAATGGGGATTAAGACATCATCATCTGCTCACATGCCTCTCTACTTGCTATCACAGGTTACTGTCTCTAAAGCAAGAACTAGGGAACATTTATGTCTGAACCTCAGCTGTCAGGTTCACAGTCCATCACCCAAGTATTATCTGGCTCAAGCTTCATATATCACAATAGTTAAATTGAAAAATAACCCAAATAATAAGAAACAAACAAAAAAAAAAAATAGCAGAAAAATCTTTCAGGCTATATTTCCTCTGCATGAAGTAGTAACTAAAATCTCGTAGGCATTTTGACTAACCAAAACTGCACTATACATGAATACATTTTATCCCATCCCTTCTCAGGTTCGGTACAGTTTCAGCCAGGCACCCTCAAGCGTCCTTCCTCCTTTTACCCTCAGAAACTCTCAAGTCCAACACCCAAACCTATGCAGAATCTCAGTTCTGAACATGCTACAATCAATGCAGTAACCTCCTCCTTCTCCCAGATATGGTCTTTGTGGGAAGAGGTAGCAGGTAGAAACCTGATAGACTTAAGGCAGCATAGAAAATGAATCCAGTGCAATCCAGTTGCTTATTGCCTTCAACAGCTTCCTCACTTAACTCATTTTCTTCTACTCTCTTGCCAAATGACTGACTCCTCCACCTCCCTTAAGTGTTGCTTTCTGTCTTCCTTCATATTCTGTTCCTCTCAACAAGATGAAACAAATGATAACATAGCATTAGCAAACTGCCATTACCACATCAGTTGTTCCATTTGTGTTCTAGAACTTTCCCCTACTTGTCATCATCCCATCTATCAAACACTTTGAGCAAAGATCATCTCTCCTTCTCTGTTTGCTCAACATGCTTCTTACTTAATCCTTACTCTCATGTTTCCCCTTTAAACCCCCAGCAGCAAGCACAATTAACACAAAATAACACCTGCAGCTTACTTCAGTCAGCTTTGTGATTTTTCAACTGGGTTGAAATATTCTGATCAAAACTATGAGCAATGCTTTTCCTACCAAGTGAGCAGTTACTCTGCATCCTCCCATCTGTCGAGCAGCGGAGCATGGTGCCCACCACACGGCCTCCCACTACGATGACGCGCACATCCTTGCCATGGGACTCCTTAACGTATTTTTGAAACAAGTACGGGGCATCGTGACGGATCAAATGGCTTAGGTCTGCCAAATGGTGCTTGTCTCGTGCCAGGAACACAGCTTTACCTGTATGGAGGAAAGAACATCGGGGTGTTGAAAGCAGCTGCCCATCTGAGCTGCATCAACGATTCAGCACGTGAAAGTAAAACCTCTGACCGGCACACTGCCCATTCTCAGAGGCCCCATCTGTAGCTTATATCCATTTACAAACTCCTCCATGGACAACAGTGTTCCACTGATTCAGTGCTTTTAAGTGTTCAAGTACTGACAGCTGAGGAGACATGAGTTGAAAAAAATAGAGAAAGAAAGAAGCAAGGAAAAAGAAAAAAGCTTTAGATAAAGGAGATGGTCTTGCAGTTTCAACTTCTTTTGGTACAAGTCCTTAGTGAGAGGAAATAAAAGGAAGAAATACTTAAAGAGCAGCCAACATGTAATTAATAACAATTTTGTTCATCCAAAAGGACAGGACCCACAGCCTACAGCTTTGACACACAAGAACCAACAACATGAAACTGTTGAACACTGGGCACTAAGAACTCTGAAGTCTCTAGTGTGCCACTGCAGAACCACCCACTTCTCTGTTAGGAAGTTCCTGAGAGCTGCTCTTCCCAATACTTAAAAGGGCTCACAACTCCAGAATGAGGTCTGCAGTGGAACAACTACATTCAGAGGAAAACGTTCCACTCCACAGTATCCAAGATAATTTAGCAGAAGATTCCACAAGACATAAAATGAATGGATTATCCTACAACTGAAAAAAAACCCTCTTGACAAATCATTAGGTTTTCTGCCAGCAAACATCTCTAGGACTTGGATTTTTTAACCTAAAATAAGTAATTTCATTCCCTTTTATTTTTAGACTACACCAAAGACTTCTTTGTTCTTCTCCAGTTATATTCATACTGGTTAAAGTCATCCCTGAACTACTTCTTATGCAATTTCCAGTCACACAAGACTGCGTACCTTTCCATCTTTACCTACATTTCCCAACTTCTTTTCCCCATTCTTAAGGGTCCTATGTCATATTAGATTCATGTTTTGCAATAAGGTGCCCACTTTACCTTGAAGCAGAACTGTCATTCAATTCTGTTATGGTGTTAACAGAGTAAAAACATAAATTGATAAACTGCCCTCCTTAAGTAAGAGAACAGAAATGCAGCAGTAGCAGAACTAAGATAAATAATGTGTAAAGAATTCCACCAAGTGTTCCTATGCCCTACTACAGCAGCCTCTGTTTAGATAGGATTTAAGGTCTCCACAACACAGAAGACTGCTTGAGGAACATGGAATTTCTCACTACAGAGACATGAGAATGTAAGCTTAAAATTCACAAAAAAGTAAAAACCCCCATGTCCCTTCTCCCACTCCAAACTTTAACTCTTCTACAGGCAATTAATAATCCTACTGTACTCCTGAAATGGAAAAGGAAGAATGATGCCTTGGAGAGGAACCACTTAGTTCTTGCAAATCATCCACCATCATGACATCTTGGTAAAACCAGGATTGGTTTTACCAATCTGCTGCAGCAGCAAGCTGCACAAAAAATTGGCCTAGAAGAGTGTGACTTTTATTCATCAACCAGTACCTAACGTTTGCCTATTTATTTTACATATAATTTGCAAATGGCTGCTCTTCAATTAATTTGAAAAAGTTTCCCCAGCTCTCTTAATGTGAAAAGATATGTATTTTCCATAAATTTGCATTAAAATGCCTGGAATTTAAAGTGCGCTAAAGCAAAACTTGTAAACAGATTTACAAGAATCCTGGCTAAAAAAGGGAGAAGAAAATCAATAGCTGAAACTCTAAAATTATTTAGTAGATCTTTACTAAAGGCAGTATTAAGTCAAATCCACTGTCTTGGATATTCCACAGCTGTCAAAATCACCTTGCTGCAACATCAAACTTTCCACCTTGGCTTTGGAGCTCCACCCACACTTTAAAACCACACTAACAGGTATTGCTGCTATCAGCAGCAGGTCTGATCTTCCTCAGTCCCCAGCGTTTTGCTCTCTTCCATTACGTCAACACGACCATTTGTGCAAGTAAGTGCTAAGTCATGTAAAAAACTAACTGGAGTAAAAATAACCGATCCAGATCCAGTAAAAATAACCAATCCAGATTTGACATCAGTTCCTAAATCTATTTACTACATGGCTACAGAAGCACTCGTGACAGTAGAAGAGGAGCAGCAGAGAGTGAGAGCAAACTGATGGACAGAAAGAAAGAAGCGGTGTCCTCTAGTTATGATTTTGTTTGAAGTAACTCCTGGTTTTGTGCCTTAACTTCATTTTTAGTCTCTTTATAGATCTGATATTTATTACATTTGTTTTAAAATATATTAAAAACAGAGCAACTTCCTGTGCAAATAACCTCTGAAATTGATTTAAACATGGTTTCTCTTTAGTAACCACTATTTAACACTAAATTAAGTTGATGTTTGTTTTATATTCAACACTTAAAACAAAATACTAAAAACAGTGCAATTTAATCCGAACCTGCAGTAATACCACTGACACTGTCAGAAGTATTTTTCTGAAAAACAGAGATTCAGTTTTACAAACAATACGTAGGATTTTAATTAAATCGGAATCCTAATTATAGATGAAGTTGAGTAGGAAAGAAGTCACTGAATGAACTGAGATTTCATTTTTTAGGCCTATTTAAAAACATCCCTAAAATCCATGTAGGCTTCTTTCAACTTCACAAACTCCAGACGTCCCATTATTCCAGTTCAAAGCTTTCCCCATAGAAGTCACCAATGCACCATAATTTTGAACGCTTTGCCCCCTGGCTTTCCAAGACTGGGTTCTACTAAAACTGTTTCTCAGTGCTGCAGCCTATTCAATATTCAGCATTCATGGGTGGTAGAATTTAGATGTATTGGAAAGAAGTCCAACACCTAACAGATCTTCTTAACTGTCTTTCCTTGATGAGACAAAATCTTGGAGTGCTGCTCAGAATAGTCCTTGCCCTTACCCCTGACCTCACACCCACCTCGATGACCCCGCGTGTTCTTCACCACCATAGGGAACTCCAGCACTTCCGCCTCATCAATCATTTTGGAAAAATTCTCATGACCACCTGGCAAAAAGAAAACCAACAACATTATGTGCCACCAGTCTGCTGTGGCCAAATTTGGGATGTAATTGCCATACATTCCTCCCACCCTTACAGCTTATATAATGCAGAGAAATCATCAGTTAGGAGGACCTTGGTCATGGAGCACGATCAGACTTTGAAGGTGTTTGTGACGTGTGGGATATTAAGACCTACTTCCTTTTGAACTGAAGACACAAATTGACAAAGGCTTCTTGATCACAATCCCAAAAGCTCAATCTAAATCTTCCAAATCCAAATGCCCCAATTCAACCATCTTGTTCCATTTTATCCCTTTTACTTTATCAACTTCCATCTTTTCAAATGTCTAACAGGAAAGCAGCAGACACATAACACTAGTAACAGTTCCATCCAAACTACTACCCAGGAAAGCAATACAGAATGTGATGACAAGGCATAATCCACAGAGCAGCAACAACCCAGACCTGGTCAGTTCACCTCCCCCCTTCTGAAGGCTTAAGTCTCCTGTATCTCATTCTCTCTATATCCTGAAGTAGTACTTCAACTTTTAATCTCATTGCATCTCTAAGGACCTTAGAGTGTAGCTTTTAATGGCCATTCACACAATTATGGTTGATACTTCAAGGTTACTTGAGTTCAATTCAAAGAAGGCTGACCATAGCACAAGAAACACAGAAGAGAACAGTCAGCAGACAAAGGGATGAGCCCCCTCTAACACATAATGCAGTAAAGTGCAGAAGTCAAGTCAAGACACCAAGTCACAAAGCCAGCAGCAGCCATCACAACCCTGCCACGGAGTTTAATGCATGTCATGGAGTAACATGTCATCCAGCACACCCTGCTTTACTTGGCCAAGTCAGCTCTCACTGATAACTTGATACTTGTGGTTAAAAAAAAAACAAAAACGAAAAGAAAGTCATGCTTCTGTCAAATGCCAGAGGCAGACACCAACAGAAGTGGGAGGGAGTTATGATCAAACTGGCATGTTCTACAATTATTAAGCATTATTCATGGTCTCCCCTTCCCCAAAAAAATTAAGAACTCATTCCTTTCTCAACAAGTTAGAGCAGCCACATGTATAAAGAAAGGGTATGTTTCTTCTCAAATTGTTTTCATGGTGATTGATGGAAATAGTAATTCATAGTAATTGACAGAAAGCCATGGTTTTGTCAATCTTTTTTCTCATTTTGTCACATTCCCATTATAAAAACTTATTGATGCAATCACACAAACGGGAGGAAAGCACTGATATTCCCAGAAGGAACAGAAGGTTGAGAGGTATCTACAGTTCTTTAACAGATTGTAATTAAAAGCAGAAATAGCATCAAGGTAGCTCAGACAAATGGTTCCTCTAATCTAGCATTCTGTCAGGAACCAGAGATACCAGAGATTCCAGAGGCAGTCACAAAAAACTATAATTAACTGTTTTGGTGGGAAACAAAGCCTAAACTATTGTTAAAAGTGAACACAAGGACTCCTACTCCTTCCTACTCTTGTCCTTTCCCAAAAACTAATGTATTTGCAGACTCTTTCATTCATATAGGAGTTTAATCTACTTTCAGGTTCTAAGTCTAGTTTTCTGTAGTACTTATGACATTAGTACCCCAAGTTCTTGTCTGCTGTTTTAGGCAATTGGAAAAGAACAGAAAGTATTATAGCACTAACAGCCAAAGTCAGTTACTTGGAAGGCTGAGGTACAGTTCAAGTGCTCTTTTCAAAGCATCAAAAGCTAATCAACAAATACAAAACCAGAATCTGGGTGTCACGACTTTAACTTCCTTTTTGGTTACTCAACATTTAGCTGTGGAACTGGCCTCATGGCTAAATTTCTATGGATTTCCAAAACTTACATCTTTTGCACTGCAAAAGCACAAGTTGTCGAGGCAACTATGCTACCTCTTTGATCCAACAGCCTTACCATATGAAAAAGTGTCTGGAAGAGGCACACCATGGCCAGCAAGTTCTTGAAATGTCCAGAACTTGTTGACACAGTTGAGGATGGCTTGAGGACGATTCATCAATCGACAGCCCATCTTCTCTAGGTGGCGAAGGACTGTGATGTCGCTGTCACTCTGGACCCAAGGTGTGGGAACACGCACAACCACCACTTGTGGGTAAGCAGTAATGAGCTCCCCTTTCACCCGGAGACCTAAAGAAGGAAGAGAAAAAACATCCCAGTCTTAAGTCATAAGGTCTCCAGGAGAAGGTAAACAGGCACAGATACTACACTATCTGTGATCAGAGATACCAGACTTCAACAGTAAGCGTTAAAACAGCACAACTCTCCCTAGCACACATCTTGTCAGCTGTGCTGTTTCACTCATGTCACTCTTAACTCACTTAAAACTAGGACCAAGCAAAGACCAGACTTAATTAGGGCACACAGTCTTGGGCTCCTTCCCAGGGTGATGGACATTTGTTTACAGGTTGACACTCCACCCTTTCTATGGGTGTAAGCTGCACACGACTGTATCAACAGCTCAGGAGGTTCCTGCCTCCCACCGCTGGATCTTGCCTACAGGATGCAGTTCATACCTTTCCCAGTCCCAGCTGTATTGATCCCTCTGTTTGTGGCACCACGTTACACAACATATTGCCAAAGTAACAGAGACTAGATACGATCCTTAAAAAAACACAAAAAACCAGCAGTATTTTTAACAGGTCATTTCAACAATCTGAATAATATTAAATTAAGTAGTCAGAAATAATTTTATCAGCTAACAGGGAAGAACCCTGTGACAAAGGCAGGAACTAGAAGGAAAGCCAGCTTTGCCACCAAGATCAATATATTACTTAATCATGACCTATAGTTTTACAGGCTAATTCTCTGAAAAAGAAACACTGAAAGACGAGCTGCGGGAATAGGCATACAACAGGATAGGACAGGAAGGCATCAAGCTCAATGGAGACAATCTGGCATCTGAGGACAGGAAAAGACAAACAAGGTTTGATATTTACTTTATTTGCCTTATGTTCAAAGCAAAAATTTATGACTTCAGCAAAAAAACTCAGCTCACACTGCTATCAGCACCTTAAGGGTTAAAAAAAAACCCAAAAAAAGTGAGCTGAGAAATCACAGTGCATCTGCATCTTGTGCCTACCAAAGGCCACCTGTAACTTGTGAGATCTAACCAAATTTTATTACCTGATTACTGTATTCCAAAGATGCTACATTACAAATACAGACTTGTATCTACTCTGCATGAAGGCACTGATTGCCAAGTGATATATTTCATTTCAAGGTGCATTAGAATTAATTGGGGTAGAACTGGGGGGGAGGGGGGAGAGAAGAAGGAGGGGTTTCCCCCCTCTGTACTTCCCTTTTTTCTTTTCTTCTCCCAACCAGGATGTATTTTAGACCTTGCATTAAACGTAATGAAGCAACCACCTAACTCCCAAAATGGAAGTTGAAATGTGCTGCCCAGTCCTCAGGAGAACACAGAACCACACTCTGGAAAGGCCAAAACAGAGCCACATCCAATACAAATCCCTTTTTCCAAACCCCACAGCCATAATTGCACAGAGATGAGCAAACATAAGCAGACGGGTGCTCTGGCTGCTCACCTCATTAGCACCAAGCACTGCCGCATTGCAGCTGACATGACTCGCGTGTTTAAGCAAGCAGGCTCCAGACACACACACACCCCATTTTAGAGAGCATCTCAAGCAAGATTAAAAACAAGACACTGCTACAAACCTAAGCAGACTGTGAACAGCACAAAATGGACTACCATCTCCTTTAGCCAGAAAAGGAGTACAGATTCAGCAAGCAGAGTATTTTTTTACTTATTAGTCAGATTCCACCTTACACATGTATTTTTCCATTTAGGTGCATGCCCAATTACACCCACTTTTTGCCAATGTAATTACATGCACATCCTGATCCACATGCAAGCTGTGCAACAATCATTCTAAAAAGGACTGCATTTTCTACATAGCCCCAAATTGCCACCGTTATCTGTGTTGTGAACCAAAACGACACAGTTTTCCAATTCATAATCTCTCAGTCTATTTTGTTCTTTTGCTTTAAAGTCACGCCACATGCTGAAGTTTTGCACCATGGATTCTGAAAAAGAAAAACAGTAGTTTGAGGAGATGTCTTTGTCTCACCTGGAATTCTTCTGAGTACCTGTGTTAGACCTGACTATCAGACTGGTGTAAATTTAGCCAGGTCACCATCCCCCCTGAAGTGACTTTGGAAGTACAATGATGCTATCAACAGAACAGTCTGAGCTTTTGTTTCAGATTCAGTCATATTCTCTAGTCTGGATACTGTTCTCCCCAAAACAAAATTTCTCTCCCCTTACAGAAGGTAGTTTACAAACAGAAAGAAGAGCTACTAAATGAAATGTATAATTTGAATCACTACTACTGATATGCACCATAAAAATTAGCTGCAGTCTCCCAGCAACACAGTGCTGCAAACAGAAGCAGCTTTATTACAGTAAAAAGGAGAGGCAGATTCTGCCATTTTGGAACAAGCGTGCATTCAGCATTTCATCTGAGACCCATCAGTTAAGAATCAGGTTAATGGTCATTATTGCCAAGTGGGCTGATAAAATAATATTTATTCACTATAATGTGCTGAAAGCAGTAACACAGAAGATACTAATGTGTAGGGGTAATTTTTTTCCAAAGAACTGATTCATGAATGTAAAGAAGAATAAGGGAAAAAAAGACTACAAAGATGTTGCAGAGTGGTTAAGAGGTTTGGTTTTTTTTTTAATCATAGATTGTGCTGAGTTGAAAGGGACCCACAAGGCTCATCATGTCCAACTCCTATCACTGCACAGAACAGCCCAAATAACCACACCATGTACCCAGGAGCATCATCCAAATATTTCTTGAACTCTGTCAGGCTTGGTGCAGTGACCACTTTCCTGGGGAGCCTGTTCCAGTGCCCAAACACCCTCTGTGTGAAAAACCTTCTTCTAATATTCAACCTAAACCTCCCCTGACTCAGCTTCAGGCCACTCCCTCAAGTCCTGTCACTGTCAGCACAGAGAAGAGATCAGTGCCTGCCACTCTGCTTCCCCTCATGAGGAAGCTATAGACCACTCAAGGTCTTCCCTCAGCCTCCTCTTCTCCAGGCTGAACAAACCAAGTGACCTTTTTCACAGTGTGGCACACAAAACTGCACACAGCTGAGATGAACCCTCTTTTCTTTGCAGTTATAGGGTCACCCTGATCCCAAAACAGTAAAGCAGGTTACACTCACTGTTGCCTGTGGACAACGAGCTGACCTCACAAACACACAGAAGGCAGACACTCAGACCATACAGAAATACCTTGACAAATAACAAGTTAATCCATTCGTTGACATTTTCAGTGGCTGCCCATGACATTGCAGACACAGCAAAGAGACAGCTATACAGTCCTTCGAAACACCAATAATGTAAGCCAGGAAAGGAAAATTCAAGCTTATCCAATACTGTGAACTTTCATATAACTCATCATATAACAATCACTTTACCAGAGCCTGAGGAACAATTTTTAGGTTATCACAAAATATTTGGGTATTCTTTGGTTCTAAGATGTAAAGACTCATGGGTTGGAATATCACACAGTAAAAACAGATGTAAACCCCGCTCTTCAATGAGACCTATTCTTTCACTCAGTTCCAGCTATCTTTGTTCTTCCTCTGCAAGACAAAATTCTCCAAAATGGAACATGGTACACCTATAACATTAGACACCAATCATCACAGTATTCAGACAAAGTACAAAAGGAATTTTTGCAATGTGAACTGTAATCACCTGGGAATAAACCTCACCAGTTATACCTCAAAGTCAGAGGCTCAAGTTTCTTTCAAAAACAGCTCAAAGCAGCACATGATAGAACTGAGTGGGTAAATGCATGATTATTCATCAGCTGGCCCAGCCACTCCTCCTTTTTCACTCCCAAAGAACAGCAGGCAAGCTTAAAATGCAAAGCAGCTGGTCTCTGCTAAAAAGGATTATTTTGACCCAAAAGGTAGAAGCCATCACATGAACCTGTGAAAACCACAGAAAACAGACAGAGCATTAAACTTTACTAAAGACAGAAGAAAGAGGCACAGATGGCTACTGATGTTACCTGTGAGATCAGAAAATGTGCATCTACATTCTTACAAAGTTCCTGAGACACTAACCTCCAGCACAGCAGAGCTTATTCATATTGTAAGATACTCAGGATGACAGATGTCTCTCAAAAACCTGATTTAGTACAATTTTAGGGTGGACAAACATACTCTGGGACAAAACACACAATGATGGCATTATGGATGGCTAAAAAGGATCGAGATTTCAAGCAACTGTGTGTGGCTTCTGAGCATTTTAATTCACATCCAAGCAGTATTTTAAATTGCTTACATTTTTGAAACTCATTATATTCCATTTGCAACCTACACAAATCCTTTCCAATCTCTACAAGACTCATTCATCAGCAGATTAGTAACTACTGCAAAGCAATAGCTCATGTCCAGTTTGCATGTTACAAACAACTGTACTTTTAGTTGAAACAATGCAAATCCTTTCACAGAAAGAATGTAGTTTCAGAATGTAAGTCTAAAAACTCAAAGATTGCAAGGACATCAAAAATATTTTCAGATGCTTTATATATCTTGCTTTAGCAAACATCAGGCACTTTTAACAAAAGATTAAACCTTAGTAATATTAAATAAATTTATAAAAGATTAAGCTTTTCACTGTGCCTGGAAACAGCTGATACACTGACTTGCTACCCATGGAAGCTCATGACCTATCAAATCCATTTCTGACCAAACAGATCAAAAGAGCAGGAATGAGGCACAAAAGGTGCATCTTTCAAACTGACTTCCTGTATATATTTCACAGAATTTGTCTGAGAATTGTGTGGCTCTGAGAAGTTCCCAAGCATGACAACACAGTTAATGTACATGTAATTCAATGTATAACATGGGTATCTATGCAAAAAATCCTCACTCTGTGGCCTCAGCTGTGGCTACCTCTATCTTTAGCAAAACCCCCAATGAACACCAGCTCTCGGAAATACATAAGTAAAACAAAGCAGGAAAAGTGTTTCAGTATTCAGACAGATCCAGTATGTGGAATACTTTTTCTAACAGACATACCAGCATATAAGTGGTTGGTCATCATGCATGCAGCACTACAAAAAATAAAATCTGAATCAAATTTCACTAGCATGAAATTTCACTAGCATGAAACATACACCAGCTCCCACCACATTTCCAACAGGAGCTAGCAGGGTCTGGGAACTTCCAGATATATCACCCAGATTTTTCCTCAGAGATCTGTAGGCTACCCTGAAAGTCTCCAGCTCTCAGAACTTTGTTATACAAATTTATTCATCCACCCATCCATGGAGCTGCTAACGTTTCCCAAATGAACAGTCACTCAGCAAGCAGGCTATAATGAATTCAACTCAGTCAGCTGGGAGAAACAGGCAAGCCTTCTACCACACAAACCTTTCCTCGTATTTTGATGGTATTACATCCTGCTACTTGCTCTTCACAATTTATCAGTTGTTCTCACAGACATCACTGAATTTTTCTACAAGCCTGGACTCACTCCTGCTCTCAAATCAGTGCATTCCTATTTCATTTGTCCTCCCAATATCTGTCACCCACAAGACACTGCATAATATTTGCATTAAATCATTATAAAGTGTTTAATAATTACTTACAGTTTACTTGCAGGGAATTAAATGTGTTTCACCCTAATTGCCATGTTAAAGCAAGCTTAAAGCTCAGAAGGGAGATATCCCAAACCTAAATAGCAGATTACTGCAATAACAAGTTATACATTCCCTCACAACTAAATCTCTAAAATTTTCAAAATTCAGCATACTTCAAATATACATTCTGCCAAGACTGTGTCAGAACTAAGGAATAATTAACAGAAGTAGAATTAATATTCATTAAATACTACTCTATATCTCAAAAGCTTGCTGTTATATTAATTTAACTTTATATATCTATCTTATAACCCAACTATTAACAACATAAAATTTCCAGAAATTGGGTGATAAACTTTTTTTTCCAACTTCTTTTTTCAAACCTTCTTTGAGAAACACAACTTCATTGAAATATATAAGTATTTTGGACCAATTGGCAATTCCTGGGAGTTTTGCCAAAGACAGAGGCAGTCACTGAAGTTAAATTCCTCTTCTGAGAAGTGGCTGCTTGTGGCAGCTGTATGCTAGATAAAGTATCACACTTCAAATGCAATTTTATTTGAACCAGAACTTAACCTCTGAAAGGCAGCTAAGCACTGAAATTTTAGAGAACCACAAATTTATTAACACCAAACTGAACTTCCCCCTTTGAAGTTGCACAGGAATTTTTCCTATATCACTTATCGCCTAACAGCCACAGTTTATTACTCTGATCATTAAGTTGTCACAATTCCTCCAAAATGCCACTGCCATGTAAAAGCCTCTTTGGTATCTAGTATTACCAAGCCATTTTTTACCCTAGTGTCCACAGAAACAGATTTCTCCAACAGTTCTGTGATGGGTGTTTTAAGTTCAAATTCTCTCCCTATCCTGCTCACTAGTTTTTTCCAACCAAATTAACAAGTGCTAACATTCAACCTTATGTATTTAATATGACCTCACCCTACTTCTCCACAAAAACTTAGCCAGAAAGGCTTTCCCACCAGGATACACTTCCACAGCTCAGCAGTACCAAGGAAATCACACAGAGCAGAGACAAAACTGATTTCTCTAGAACAGTACTATGCCACTGTATTCTGAAAAAAAATGTATTTTGGAAACCAGGAGCTGTAGATTTAGCAAGCCCTTATGATGAAACCTTTACCTAAACCCACTGCTCAGCACAGATTGCACTTCAAAAGCAGACAGCTGTTTATAAGCCAGACATGATATTTTAGTTTCTACATGGTTTAGGTGAGCCTCTTGTATCTCATTAGGACTTTTGTACAATAGTTCTACAAGGTGATCTCAGAACATTCCTAGGTCAATTAAGCATGATTGACAGAGTTTTAGAAGTCTAAGGCATCTTCAACTGAAAGAACACCCACTTGTGGCAGGTATCTGTCCTGTATCATCCATCCAGAGCCTACCAACACTGAGAGCCTTAGAAATAACAAGTTCTGGAATCCCTTCCCCAACTCAAACGCAGAAAGTCAAACACTAAATAATCCCATCCTAATTCAGTGTTACAGAACAAGAACAGAATCATAAAATCATTAAGGCTGTAAAAAATCTCTAAAATCAAGCCCAGCAATTAACCCAGAATTGCTAAATATACGTAAATTAACCTTACTGTAAACTAACTCCACTCTTAACACTCAGTCAGTCTTTCCCATGTTTTACATGTGCTGTTTCTGTTCATTCTGAATATCAGGTGAAGAAAAAAAGTTAAGGATACACCTGAAAAAAAAAGGCTGATTGAAAAGGTCTTTCCAAAAGCAGAAATCCCAAGGAAGGTTTCAAGCAACCCATAACAGGTTCTCCTCCCATCTGAGATTAATCAGATTTTTTTTCCTGTAATATCAATACCTACTAAATACCTTTAAAATGCCTACCATAATGCACCTCATCTCTGTCTGCTACCAAACAATACCTTCTGACACCAGGAGATGCCGTTTATTTACTTAAGCAAAGTGTTGAAGCAAAGTGGAGAAGCATGCAATGCAAGTTTCAATTTGTAACAAAGACACAGATCCTTCATATCTGTCTCCCATAACAGAAAAGATACTTATAAAACAATATCTAAACTGCCAAAAACTTTTAATAAATTCTATCCAATTCCCTCTCCTTTCCAATTTTTCCTAAATATATTTAGCTGAGCCTGAATTCTGGGGACTGGAAAGATCCCCTCAGTTTATTGTTTTGACCTGTCACTGCAGTCTAAAGCCTTCCTCGTCAAAACTGCATTGAATTTATGAATTGGAAGCACTTATTTTGGAAACAAATGTATCCTTCTTAAAAGAAGGAATTTCGCTGTGGTATTTTGGGTAAAATTGCATTAAAACTGACTCTAAAGCTTGCAGAGATATTATCAATTCCTGTCAATTAGGAGAGCCTGTTGTTTTGTGGGGGTTTTATAATGTGTCAGAGAAAACCTTGTACTTGGACATACAGCATACAACAGTTGAAGTGTCATTGTGAGTACAGTATTTTCCTCCACAAACACCTTCAGTCCCCTAAAAAAGTGTTCTAAAAAAAGCTATAACCCAAAATTTCTTAGTTTTGACAGACATTAACATAGAAACATACACAAATCAAAGGTAGAGAATGAATAAATACATTTTTCCTACACCTCCGTAAGCAAACTCACTGAGCTTGTCTCCTCTTTCTGACTTTAGTGGGTTAAAACTACATTGCAAAAGCTGTACACATGCTCCATGCCCATACTGTAATGACAACACAGATATAACACTGCAGTATTATTTTGCACCTGATCTGGACGCAGAAGCTTCCACCTAGTCACAAAAACATGTTAACTAATTAAGATACTTAGTTTGCTCCCTAATTAATACGCTCCATACAATCTATAACTTTCTTCTTGAAAGAAAATGTTCCTCATTATCACACAGTCCTTCCAATCAGTCCAGTCAAATACAAAAATCATGTTGTGGTAGTACCATACTCACAGACACCACGCTAAAGCAAGTAGAAGGAACTGCCCTCCCACTTTCAGCTTGTTTTGACTTTTGAAGGCAACACATTTAAGAGATCAGCCAATTTACCACTAATCCCTAGTCTGTAAGGGTAATTCTGTGCTTACCAATCCCTGCAAGCTGGTAAGTATCTTTATAAACATTTCGTCTACACTACAAGATCTGAAGCTCTCTTGTCTGAAATAATCACCCACCCAATTAACAAAGAAATAAAAACCACTAAGGGTCTACAGCTCTCATCACAAGTCAATGGCACAGAAGAGAAACAAAAGCCTTACCACTTCAGGTATGATAAGTCTCCTTAGTTCATTTAGCTCTTCCACAGATTACTCAAAGAATTGCCTTTAAATATCTGCAGATTACATTTTTCTTCAAGTTCTTCCATTTTACAGCAACGCAATCATGGGATTTCACTACCAAATGCCACTCTTGATCTGTTCTTAGTTACGGAATTGCAATTTACATTCATTCCTAGACTCTGCCTCTAACAACTTAAAAAGACTAAAAACTCTGAAAGGAAAAGGTCTGACAGCATGCTATGAACCTTAGAAGACCTAAGTAAGAAAGGGGAAGAAATGAGCACCTCTTTAGAAATTCCCATGCTGAAGAAAGCATTCACATAAGGCTGTGGTTCCAAGACAATTTTGACTTAAATCCTGTTGCTGCCAACAGTTTTACTCTCCAGCTCCATGCAATCCTACAGTGGCATGTAGTACCACCCACTCCCTATCACTCATACACAGACCCACTGGTGAGCTGGTAAGCTTCCCACACCAGCAGGAAACTCTTCTGTTCTTCTCTGGAATTCAATTTCTTGCAGGTGTTTTAAGCTGAACAAGCTCACTGCAGGATCTGATGAATCCAGGTGTCAACTGCAACAGAGAAACCTGGATCACAGCAAGGACAGCAAGGATCTCAACAGTTTAAATTGTCAAGATAGTGTTTTGAGACTAGAATTATCTATAGTGAGGTGGGAATTCTTTCTGTATTTACAACTCGATTGTCACTATGCTAGCCCAGCCTCCAGCTTTGTAAAACCAAACCAATCAGACTGATTTCTGTTTCTCAAACTCCTGTCCTATGCAGGTAATACCTTCTCCAGTGGCTTCCATGCTCTCAGGTTAAGAAAAATTTGCAACAAAACTGCTACAAAAACCCAGTTGCCAGAGTTCTTTGAACAGGACTAACAATTACAAGCAACAAGACATGCAGTTTACATGTACAGAATCCTTTCTGCCTGCAACCACTAAACTTTATTCAACTCAAAGCATCCACAAAGGGCATGCACTTTCAGAAGCCTGCCTCACCTTTAGTCCCAAGCATGTAAGGAGGAGTGCACAAAGAACCATTTCAGTCTTAGGCCAGAATGATCCTGGGAAGATTGACAGAAAAAGAAAAGGAAGCAGGATATGAACATGCACATTTCAAAAATTTCCAGTCAATACCAAGTTATTTCTACCTGCACTTACCATGACTTCAACCCCTAATCTCTCCTCAATTGGCGGCTGGATAGTTTGCATGCCTGAGGTACTGTGGTGAATGGATAAAGGCTTCTTCAGAAGGACAGGCTGTGAATATGAGAAGGGTTTGTGCCCCACACAAAGGAGCAGATCACACACATGCACCTCTGCTTTGGAGTGCACAGAGCTAGACAAGAGCCCAGCAACTGATACAGCATGCTAACACATTGTGACCATATATTTGGACCACCCACTCCATGAGGGCAGTCTAACTTTGTGACACACTGAGAGGCTGTGGCAGCTTCATCTTTGGAGATATTCAAAACCTGACTTCATACACCCCAAGCAACCTGATCGAACTTCAGAGCTGGCTCCAGCTTTCATGGTGGCCTTTGTAACTAGAAGGTTGGTCCAGATGTCTTTTTAAGGTCCCTTTCAAACTCAATTATCCCCCTGACTCTCTGGGGCCTCCTCCTGCAGTATGCCTGGGCTCTTAAGTTACTTAATGTTATGCCCAGCTGTAACAGTAGGATGCTTGCTCCACAATGCCCTATTTCATATCTCAAACTAGATACGTGGGTTCACTGGGCAACATCCTGTCTTTCTTTTGCATTATCAAGATCATCTGACAAGTTCTTTTAGTCATTAAAAATTAAAGATCAAGTTCTTCATGCAAGAAGTGGAAAGTGCTTTTATAGGTTCAACAGTTGTAGAGGAGAGACAGGACCCAAGGCCTGATTCTCTGACCACAAGGAAATTTGGAAAGAGATCAAAGAAGAAATTTAATATATGGTAAAGGCAAATCCTGTCTGGAAAGCAAAGTAACAAAGTGGGGAAGAAGTTGTAAGCTTTCATTGTTAAGCTCTTAAGAAACAACCGAAAATGGGCCTCGCACATCATCATTTCATTTTCCTGGTGGATGTAGTCATCCAACAAGACAGGCCTTCACAGAAAGATGCAGGTGCAGAAAGCTGTCAGGGAAACAAAGGGTAGTACCCTTTAGGTCCTGAGTTGAGTTTGAGTCTAGTTTTGTAGGAAAAAAGCTACTTCAAACCTTAAAAGGTTTTTTAAGATACACTTACCAAAACTTTGTCTCACTGGGAATAAGAAGCAACAGCCTGCATGCCAGACAAAGGAGAGTTAAACTTTTACTCGGAGTCTACAGGATATTCCCGAATGTTGTCTGAGTCAGGGGAACAAGGACACATAGTAACACTAGCAGGAGAACTTGGTAAGGCCTCTTCTGTTATTAACAACAACATTCACTGAAGAAAAAGGCATGATATAGGAAAGAAAGCGGCCCCACAACATGGAGAGGCAAGATTTGCATGGCTCTGCTTTCTACAACACTGTGGGTTAGTGCAAGGAATCTGAAGCTCACAAAAAATAATTTCATTATCATAACAACCAGCTGCCTCTGCCACTGCAGGCTCAGCCAGGCTCACTAATGCTCCCTTCCTACTTCATATCAAGAAAAATCTCAACTCAAAGCAGGGCATCCTGCCTGACCACAGAACTAAGAATGTAGTTCACCCTGTGAGTCTGTTCCTCATCCAGGAACAGAAGGCCCAACACTTAATGTTGATGTCCAAAAGTAATATATTACTTTTTTTATATCTATGAAGATATCCTTAACCATGAAAAAAGCCTGCAAGGCACCTCATAAAATATGAAATATAAAAACTGAAAGCAGTGCTGTCAAAAGAATGCAAACTGAATTCCAAGAATGGAATAAGCCAATTTCCAGAGTAGTTGAGTACAATAACAATGGGGACATGCCAATTTACATATTCATGAAACAAGCAAAAGGGAGAACAAGGTATAAGAGCAATTCCCCCAGGTATTCAGGTAAAATTCCTTGGTCTCACTGACAGAATACACATTATCTTCAAGGTAAATTTATCCATGGACTACTATTCAAAGACAAGAGTATTAGGTCACCCAAGTAATTAGTTATCATTCCAGCACTCCTGGTTTCCCCTACATCTACATTTTTCAAAACCTGGATAGTAAATAGTGTTGATGCATCCAGCACAGTCCCTATGTGCACATACTTTATTTACTAAGAATGTAGGTATTCAATATTACATTCAAAAGCTACATTAAGAGAAAACTATTGCAGCCACAAAGCCAAGCACACAAATGTTAGAAAAAGCCACAACTAAGGATATCTGTTGCACTGATCTACTACCCCACACACATACTGTCTTCAATTAAACAAACAAACATTATTTTTCCCCACAGCAGATACCTAATGTGCACAGAAGGTACAGCACTCATTTAACAAGTAGTGACTGAGAACTGTATTTTCTTTTACATTGTTTAGTGTAATCCATGGATTGATATACTGAAATCCTTGCATAAAACACATCACTGTTAATTTCTTCTTGAGTTTTACGCATTGTGCTTATCACAGTAATATGTAAGTCCTTCACAGTCATAATTAATTTTGATAACACCACAGGAAATCAGTGAATATTCCACTGATCTCCCATATGGGGGAGGGAAACCCAGAGATAAGTGTTGACAAAGGAATTCTAGATGCCACTTTTGAGCCACCATGATTTCTCAGTTGCTCATGCTGTTCTGATTGACTTCATTTGTGGATCTAAGAATTCAGCTCTTTCACAAAGCTGATCCTATCATCCAAAGTCTGGGCACTCAGAAAATGCAAAAACATGCAATTAAAGGCAATTTCTGAGCAGTTCAATTTAAATCACTAGACTAAGATTTTTTTCTTCCAGCTATGTTCTGCTTCAATTGTCACAAATTTTTGTAATCACAAAAAAGGCATCCTACAAATTGTCCTCTCCACCATACTGCAAGTTACATTTCCAGAGCAGAACACATGTACTTTAAGGAGGCTGACAAAAAAGTAGCAAGCAATTAAGTAATTTAAAATGTAGTAGCTGAAAATAAATACTCAACAAAGAAGACAAAATTCCAAATATGATTTTGCCAATTTCTAAGTTTAGGTCATTTGCTGCTGCTACTCATATGAGAATTTTATCCTCATACTTGCAGATAATCAAAAGCAAACTTCATCCCTTGACACCTAAGTAACACCTGACATGGTGGAATAGCATGTGAGGGTGAGACGAGCTTGCTTTGCTCAAATTCTCACTTCCCATTCATCCCCCCATAGAACTGATCCCCTTAGACATTCCAGTTAGTTTCCAAACCATGGATTTCTCCTACTGTCGTGTAATTTCTCTGACTGCAATTTTGAATACCACTGTAACCACTCACTTGCCTGCTTTGCCTTCAAACTTGTTTCCCATTTGAGTCTCCTTGTTCAGTTTGCAAGTTTAATCACAAAACCTGTGCTCCCACCATTTCCACTCTCCTATTTCCTTCATGAGGGAAGCAACTCCTTATCTAGCAAGAGTTTCTCTGCAATCACTTCCTGTTGCTGTTTCTTGTTCCAGCATGTTTGCCAAGTACACTGCCTTCACACTACATTTTTCTTCACTGGCACCTCAGTCCCCAATCCCAAAGCAACTTCAATCATCTTGTCCCCATTATATTTGAATGGACCATTCAGGTCTTTGTGTCAGAGAGAAGAGGTAAAACCAATATGAAAGAAGATCCCTACTTTAAATTGTGTGCTCAGACCAAACTGTATCCTCCATCTCACTGCAGACAGAAGGCCACAACACCAGAGGAACTTTCTTTTCCGTAATACATAGCTATGTTTCAAATGGTTTAGCTGTAAAGTTTAAACAAGTCTCTAAGATGCTTAACAGATTATTTTTTGAAATGGTAACAATTTGGGACAAATTTATGTCTACTTTCACTAGCAATAGCCACTTCAGCCAAACTGAGTTCCTGTTCCAAGCCTTTCTGTCCAAAAAGATCCTTACAGATTTGGGGTAAAACATTCTTTTTTCCTTGAAGAGCCCTCCTTCCACTGTGTGACTTGGCAAAAAAAAATCACAAGACAGCCTCAAAGAGCCATTTAAGAGTCAGATGTATTATTGATAAGGAAGGACAAATTCTAAGCAATAAAAATCTGATGCAAAGGTTTAGACTACTGTTATATTAAGATAGGTGATGTGAAACCTATTTGCAATGTCAAAAAAATCCTCATTCAATGTTTTATCAGACATAAATACAACACTTAAAACATAATCAGTACTAAAACTCAAAATTTCCTTGCCCAAACTAGGTGAAGTAGCAGTTTTGTACCAGTGTCACCTGTCTGGCCAACAGATGTTTTTATTTTGTTTCATACATAAGACAGAAAGCAAAGCAATATGCTCTTCTTACTGGAAAGCAAGGAAGAAGGCATTATAAATTAGGACTTGTCATCCATTTACCATCTTGAGTGTCTCAAATTATACTTTTAAATAAATCCTGACTTTACCAGGAAGTAAGCATAACGTCAGGACATCAGCAATTTCAGCAGTTAGGTCAACCATTGAGATGTCAAAGCAAGTAACTTTTATTGGGGGTGGGGAAACCAAAATAATCTATTCATTAATTCAAGACCTTCACAGTACTATCTGGAGCATAACAAGAACCTTGGAAGAAGCAGCTTGACTTTTCACACTAGATTCACAAAGGGATTCTGGCACTTTTCACAGTAAGCCAAATTGGTGGTGAAGATACCCTTTTACCTCATCACTCAAGGACAGTTACTTGGATATGGGACCCAAATACTGACACAGACATCAGACCACAGAGCCCTCCTAGGCTGATCTCTCTCTGTATCATATCATTCTGTGTTACATAAAGCATACAACTAGCACGTCAAAGATGAAAATATTCCATCTCTAAGGTCAGGGCACGAACCTGGGAAGAAATATACTTGTACTTACTACTTCAACCAAAGACAGATGCTAAACAAGTCTAACATTGATGCAAATGCCCCAGACTCCAGATTCTATGTACTCACAGCTCTTTTCTCCACATGATGGATCAGTGAACTCCTGAGAAGGCTCAGCAGAGATGAACAAACATGATGTGCCTGTGAAGCTCTAGGAAAATATGGGAAGTAACTGACCACAGCTGTGGCTAAGCAAGTTGACCTTATCATATGATGACTAGAGGGGTGGAGCACCCCTTCCATAAGGAAAGGCTGAGAGAATTGGGAATGTGCAGCGTGGAGAAGACTTTCAGATGACCTAATTGCAGCCTTTCAGTACCTGAAAGTTGACAGCAAGAAAGATGGTGAGTATTTACAAGGGCACGTAGTGACAGGATAAGGGGGAATGGCTTTAAACTGAAAGAGCGGTTTGCTTTAGATATTAGGAGGCAATTCTTGATTACGAGGTGATGAAGCACTGGCACAGGCTGCCTAGAGAATTTGTGTCTGCCTCATCCCTGGAAGTGTTTAAGGGCAGGTTGGACAGGGCTTTGAGGAGCCTGGTCTAGCAGAAGGTGTCCCTGCCCATAGCAGGGAGGGTGAAATGAGATGATCTTTAAGGTCCCTTCCAACTCAAACCATTCTATGACAAAAGAGACCAGAAGGTGGCTTTCAAGATAAAGGTTTGTAACACTTAGGAGACTGTTTGACTCTCAGTTGAGTGAATCAGTTGTATGTGTAAATGTTTGTCCAGGAGAGCAGCAAGATCCTGAATGTCTCCCCAAGGTAACTAAACCAGCCTGGGGGAGTGTATCCAGGGCTCAGCCCAACCTAGAGGATAAAAACAGAATGATTAGCCAAGAGAGTTTTGAAGAGAGCAATGGGCTTGAGTTGACTTAAACCCCTGTATGCCTTCCCAGGGACTGGGAATGCCCAGTGTTGTGATAGTGAGCATATCAAAAGGACCTGTAATGAGAATCACCTTTGCATTGCGCTCCAACAGCTCTGTCTATGCTCTATTTCTAAATTGCTTGTCAAACAATTCATAGCTGTATATTTTTAACAACTAAAGAGAACACTTACACAGCTTTTTACAAAAGACTTCTGTCCTTGAAAAAACTTCAATTAAAAGGAAATCATCCCCCTCAAAGTTCCCCAGCATTGTATCAACACAACAAGACAACTGACATGACACCTAGAGGATACTTTCAAATCAAGTTCTTAGAACTCGAGGGAAATATTTATTGATCTTCTGACTGCTGTGTTTCCCTACCAGATCTAATTATTCTTTAGACAGAAACTGCCAAGAAACAGGATTTGATAGCATGGATTTTGAGCATATCATTCATGGGTGTTACAACTATTATGATGAACAAAATCTTTGACCCTAATAACTGTATCGGTGGAGTCCAACCCCCTTCTCACTAAAAAAATCAAGAGCACTGGCATACCTAGTCTTTTTTACTTCAGATCTTACCAAAAAGGATCAAATAACTAGTGTGTCTCTTCCAATATCTGTTCTTCCATGCTTTACTCACAGACGTGTCAAGATGGGTAACAAACACAGTAAGAGTCTCCAGCTCAATTCCTGCCCTATACTGAAGTACAGAGCAAGAAAACTTTTCTGTATAATTAGAAAGGTTTCCTACAAAAGTTAACACAATTAATTAATGCAATTCAAGCAGGGTTCCTCTAACAACATAAGCAGAATATCTTTGCTGTCAGGTATTCTGCTCAAGTTGTCAGAGCTCTAACACATTCTGCTTCAACTTGCTTAACTTTTAACAAATAAAAAGGCATTTTATCACACTTTTAATCCTAAAATGGACTCGATTTTTAGAGAGATGGAAATCATATAAGCTCTACCATTCAAAGAATAATCATTATAAGGACACCATTACAGCTTTTTATGACATTGTAAATGTTAATTATTTACAATACAAGGAAATAAAAAATAATTGATCATTTCAGTAGTGACGTTCTTTTTGTTGTTGTTCTGCTCTTCATTCCACTCTTTCCATGCAGTCAAGGGCAGATACAAAAGGAAACTGTAATTCCTAAAACTGGTATTTCACCAAAATTCACATGTAAGAGTTTATAAAAATAAGAAAATAAAGTGACTTGTCCATGGACACTGGTACTCCTAGAAGCCCCTATCAATCCAAACACAGGTCTGCACACTGGAAGACCATCTCAATACTGGTCAAGGTTCAGCAGTACCAGTCTGTCTCACATTCACAATCACTGAGAATCAACTACCCATCATTCATAAATGGACTACTACCAGACTTGAGAAAAGGTGGACAAAGTCAATTGCTTAAAGAACAAGTGATAAGGGTACTTCTCTGATCACAAATCTGGGAAAGCAAGCATATCCATAAAATAAAGTTTTTCACATCAATACTTGGGCTATCTTCTAATCTCTCCCACTCCAACACACAGTTTGCCCTTCTGATTTACGTGCTGAAGAACTGTTTGTGCAGCCATGCTGTTCCCTGACTCGGAGGGCTGATGAAGTCTAAAAAAACACCTGCCATCAAGAACACACTGGTTTTAAAACTACATCAGTATGCAGACCCAGTTCACAATACAACTGCTCAGACAAATGTGCCAGCAAAACTTGCTTAGGTGACACAGCACTGGAACAGGGATTGTTGGAAAAGTCACACAGAAACCCCCAGCCAGTTAGACTGTCTTGTGAAATGTTAGGCTAATTTTCATTTCTCAACTAGGATGTATGGAAACACTTTCATCTTGCTTTTGTCCCTTTTTACATTGTTTATCATCCAGATGGTCACTCCTGAGAATTCTTACAACAATTAAAAATCTGGCAGTGCTTTCTGGCATTTTCAGATATGATGACATGCACGTATGTTCAAGATGATGTGCCCTACAAGTCTCATTTTCCTGGCTGGCTGTTCTAGAACACATGCAAATGAAAATCTTCAGACCTTAACACAGCCCTTTGAAATTAACATAATAAAATACCTCCCTGCAGAAACATTCCTACCCCTCTACCTTGCCAAGGTGGCTTTGGACTGAGCCCATATCTACAACTGGTGACATACTGAAGAAACAGAACAATTTTGAGAAGATCAAATTCACTGTTAGCCTTTGTTATTTTAGCATCAGTTTAAGATGACAATCATTCACATAAGAATAGAAATCCCTGACAGGAAGGAAGAAAACTGCAAGAACACCCAGGATGGTTACAGAGTATAAATCCTTTCTTTCTATATGCATTGTAAGAAAGTTGTCTTTGGTGTCATAGTTCAGAAAAAAACCAAACCAATTCTTAACATACATGGCAACTGTTGAAAGGCACTGTTATTAAAAGACGATAATAAAGCAAATGTTACTTTTTTTCTAGTAGAGATGTGTTTGTCTTGGGTATGTAATACTGGGGTGTCACATACTAGATTACACCCACCTCTAAACATAGCTACCATTCCAAAATCTCCTCTATACAGTCCATAGCTGCCTAACAGTAATGCTTACGGTTTTAGCATCAATCAGACTGGAAGTGATCAATTTCCACAGTGAAAGAACATCAAAAATGAAGTTTCGAGTGATTCTAAGCCCAGCACCTTCCACAGCACAAAATCCACTTCATGTCTAACCACCTTCCAGTCCTTTGCACACAATGCAGTTCCTTCTCCTGCTCACACTTGAGTCACAAACCAATTTCCCAACTCTGCAGAGGAAGTAATGGCTGCTCTGGCTGTAGTTAATAGCAGGAAACAGGCCAACTCTGCAGTGCTCAAAAAGGCACCTTGCCAAGGCTGCCTGCTTCTGTTCCATCACTCCCAAAGCCACTGCTGCATGCTGCAGGAAAATCTCTTACATTAAGGTGCACTGCTGGACTAACAAGTGCCAGGGGACTACTGAAACAATCAGAAGGAAGAGGACATGACTATGTTCCCTCTTGTATGATAGAAGACAGTCTTTAGGTGACTTACAAAAATATTAAGAGTTTTGATATTCTGATATGGAAACCATTTAATATACGTAAAAGCCGTCTCTTGCCATTGATCTAGCTGATTCAAAGTGGTTTTTTGTTTTTTCTTACCATTACATGAAAACACAAGAATTTGTTATCCATCCTTACCTTTTTCCCCCCAGCTTTCTATACTTTACAGAAATCTTTCAACTAAGTCAATTCCTCCATGTTTATTTCAAATTACATCTAATCCAGTGTGTGAAAAAAAATCAGAGATCACAACTACTCATTTCTAGTTCAAACTAAATAAATGAAGGACAGATCATACAAAACAAAAGATTAAAGATTTAAACAAGACACTGCCTTCTATTGCAAAGTTGAGGCCCACACTGGAAACCCTAAATCAGATGCCTAAACCAGCATACCAACCTTCACCAAATGAAAAGAATCTATCTTCTAAGTACTTCCTCTGCAGAAAAAATGAAGGTAAGAGATCTGTTTCCAGACGCTACCCATCTGACGTAAGAAAAGTCAGCTGACTGTGCACAATGTATGACTGTTTTAGAATACATGACTACTACACCCTTTTAATTCCTCACCTAAACTGACCATTTGGTTTCACATTCCCAAAGGAAAAGCCAAGTAAGTCTTAGGAAAAGTAAATACTTTGTTTTATACTTAAGTCACTCCAGCATCTTCAACAGTTCAAAGTTCATCAAAGCTACTTTCCTTAAAACTATTTTCCTTCACAGGACAGTATCAGAAAATATGGAGATTCCAAAAATCTACAATAAGGTATTGGTAAATTGCTGACACAGTGAATTCCAATTTCTGCTGTTCTGGTAGCAAAAAAAATTTAATGAAAATATTACTATGTATCATTTTAATGAGGGAAGGATCCAAATTTCCCTAACATTTTCTTCACAGAAGAATAATTCTTTAACCGTGCTGTCCTACAGGTAAGGTCTGGAGTCCGTGGGGAAAGGTACAACTCAATCCTAGACACAGGGAAGAAGAAAGAATATTCAGAACGAAGAGACAACCCATGGGTATGTTTTGTCTCTTGTCCAAAAAGTCCCCCTATAGGGTGGGATTTTCCTACCAGCTTCCCTCACCTCCACCTCATCTCACACTACTCACCCCTGCTCACAAGCTGTAATTTGTTTAGCTGCAAATTCCTCAAGCCTGTTACAGGACTGCATTAGCAAGCTTAGACATATAGTTTAAAAGTACACATTTTGACAGGACTCACTGCTAAGACTTCAAATAAATGTCTAAAAAATGTCCTGCAGAGTTTGTGGCATTACTTGCTATTTGTATTTGTATTTCAAATAAATATAGGAATTGCCAAACTAGATTAGAAAACTAGACATTTCAGTTTGTAATTCTTACATCTGGTAAATACCAAATGCCATGCACAAACAAAATAATCCTAAAGCTGACACAATCAGATATCTCAACCACAAGAAAATTCCTGTTTTGAAGTATTTCTGGAGCTATAGCTAAATCAACATAAATACAAGCCATTCCCTGAAGTAACAACCCCGTTCTTCCTTGCCTGTGTACCAGAGCTAGGAACTGTGTGACCACAAAAAGGGTTAGTGCAACAATCTAATCCAACAGAAAACTGTTAATTATTTGGTGGAGGTAATCTTCCATTGGATTGGCCAACTCAACTCGCACAAATGCAAGATCCTGCAAAGTAGCAGACAGAGAGAAGCTTTTTTTTTAATTATCTGAGGTACAACATGAAAGCGAGACAAGAGAGACATGAAGTCTTTTACAAGGCAAGCAGCAACAGCAATGCTGGAGAAGGACAAGAGGAACACAGATGCTCCACTCGACAGTAGATTGTCCTAGACTGGTTTAGTTTCATGAATTTAGCTCTTAGGAAACTTAGGCTACAGCTACACAGTGCAAGTTTAAATCAAACCAGCCCAGTATCACCCTCCACTTTTTTTCCACACATGCATTCTTGTCCATTCCTGTGCAACAATGTTGTGCATGTCTGATTCAGTAACCATCTCAGGACACTCAACCCACCAGAGAAGCAGAAAGAATTTATATAGCTCTACTCTTCCACTTATTTTTTCTCAGCTTTTTCCTTGGAAATCTACAGAGTACTACTGCCACTGTGGAAAAGATAAAGGAGTGCATGGCTTGGGTAAGCAGACACCTATTCAAGTAAGGCATAAACCACAGTTAATGTCAAAAAATACTTGTTGAACTTATTTCCAAAAGCGTTTAAGCATAAATCAGTTTAAGAATCTCCTTTTAGACTAAAAAGGAAAAAGGAATTCCACATCTTTTAACTTGGATTTACAATCACTTCTGGACTCATGCTGTGTTGATGTATCTAATGTGGATCTTGAGCTGCATACAGGTTCACCATGTGGCTGCTGATATGGGGCTTGTATGGGGTATTTGGGATTTTGGGTCATCCTGAGTTTCAGCTGTGAAAGAAAAGGAACTAGCAGGGATTGCTGTGCCTACACTGTTGGTTTGCTTTGGGAATCCAGCCACACTTCCCATCCAGCCCTGCAGTACAGCAGAGACCTGCCCCAAGGAGTGGCTGCTGCTGAATCCACTGAGTGAAACAACCCCCCTCCTCCCCCTTTCTCTTTGGCTATAGCAAATCCTATCACGTCTGATAGACACAAATTTTGTAAATCTCAGCATCACAAAAGCTTCTGACTTTGGCCTGGGCATCAGTGATATCTGCATCAGTGTGCTCTACTGTTAAGGCTATAGGTCATGTGGTTTGTGGAAGGGACAATTTTCACATGTATGTATCCCATGGTTCTGCTCAATTTTCCTAAATTTAGAAGTGTCTTTTCCACTCTACCCCTGTGAAGTAAATAATTCAAGCTTTTTAATATCTTATACTAAATTTTTGGTCTCTGAAGTCTCCAGCCATGTTCCTGACAGTCAGCAAGTCCACAAGAAGGATTACTGACTCTATCATCTAAAGAAATACCAAATTTTTGAGGTTTTAAATAGCACCCTGTAGTATCCAACTTGACTGCGTAAATTCAACATTCTTCTAACAATTTACCTAAGAAATTGTCTTGGTATTAAAAGACAAAAAAAGCTCCAATCAAAGTGTGAATATATGGAAAAAAACCCAACTATTATTTCTTTCAGTATCATGCATTACCTTCAGAATTTGAGCCTTGAATTGCCAAGCTTTCAAGACAAATAATAATAGAAAAGGAAGCAAAAGCACACGATTATCCACTGAAGATATATTCTCTTCATCAACTCCTCTATGTCATAGAAAATTTTACTCAATCTGGATCCCTCACACAACAGTAGGTAACAGAAAGGGTACAGAATGCACTACCTCCTGGATTTTGTTACAGGATACCTTTTCCTAGGCCAACTGAGGTTATTAAAAAGGAAAATTAAACACAAAGCTTTTGCTTGTGTCCTCTAGCAGAAATCTTTACCAAAGCAAAAGCTCTAGAAAAAACACAACTGGAAAATTAAGAGAGAAGATTTTTCTAAAATTCTATCCACAATTTTTCAGCATTTTTATCTCACTCTTTTTCAAATGGTCAGTTATTTACATCATATTGAATGAATACTCTGTATGAGAATAATTTCCCTTTTCTTGTATTTTGTTCTAGAAATTTTCTTAATATTTCCTGTTCTTGGACTACACATTCTTCAATATTAGTTTTCCAACGTGCACCACTTTTATCATTTTCCTTGCAATAGACACAGTGCTAGGAGACATTAGACAGAAGAGAGCAGAAAGGTCCACAATTCACACTTGCCCTATTTCATTCCCCAAAAATAGACAGAAGACAGAAAAGAAGAAATCA
The DNA here is from genome assembly GCF_012460135.2 of Molothrus ater. Lineage (NCBI taxonomy): Eukaryota > Metazoa > Chordata > Aves > Passeriformes > Icteridae > Molothrus > Molothrus ater. The sequence goes on from NC_050479.2 coordinate 87,113,026, forward strand.
CCAAGAAATAACAAACAGTACTGAAATGCTGAAGGACTAATTATGGATCTCAGAGACTGCAGCTACAGTCCACGATGGCTGTGTTCCCATCACACACTGTCCAAAGGAAAGCACGCTCAGAGCTCAGACTTTCTGACAAGAAGTTACCTTGATTTGAAGACATCCTACAGAATTTCTATCTGTGATAAAAATCATAAGACTCCTCAGATTAAAAGACAAAATAGGTAAACAGAAGTTTAGAAATACCAGAATAAAAAATAGTGGATTTACCATGCATGTGTTTTTAGTTGATTGATTCATGCCAAAATAGGGTATAAATTCTGACCAAAGTTCTTCCCCAGAGTCAGTTTTATGATTCCCTTCCCACATATGATTACCCAAAGAGGAACAAGGTATACATGGCAGCCTCTTCTTCACAGCTGAGAGACTTTCATGTTTTCTTCCCACACAGAATTACTCTAATACAACTTTCAGAAATGTAATTCTTCCCTGGATCTCCAGCAATACATGTTTTTTGACTGATAAATGGGAAAGAGGAATGAAAGAGTTAAAGGTAAAAAAACCCACTGCAATCTCCTTGCTTTAGGAAATCCAAATTAAAAAATGTTGAAACAGAAATAAATTATAAGTGTTACACAGCTTGACATTGGTGGTATTAGTATCTTCCCATCACATAAGCTTACTATCTACAGTAACAGATAGTAAGTAATAAGATAGTAATAATCCTTTTACTTAACATTTCTAATGCAACTTAACATTTTACTTTTCCTTTTTAATCATCACAGAAAAAAAAAAGCTAGAAGAAAAATAGAACAGAATTCTTACCATTTAGTTTAAACACTGTAAATTGTAGTAATAGCTCAAATTATTTGATGCACATACTTTATCAGCACTGTTCTTTTTTGGAATTCACATAACTCCCCATCCATACAGCAGCATGCTTTAGTTATGTCACATTATAACCTCTAGTTCCATGACACTTTGTACTGTTCATTGAAAATTCCTTTTAGATTATTTCCAGTGTTTTCTATTTTGGAGCCAGAACACAAACAGAAGAAAAAAGTCCCTCTGAAACTCTTAAATGTGACCCACAAAGTTCAAGTACTGAAGTAAAAATTAAGCTCCAAGATTTCTTATTAATTCAGGGGTCCTGTAGTCCTTACCCTGGACTCACCAAAATGAAACAATCCTCCTCTCTTTTCTGCAGAGGAAAGGTAAAAATGGTTCTAATGCAAATTAGCAAACTGAACAATTATATTTGATTACCATAATACTTTCTAAAAAAAAACTGTATGATGTACATCTACATGATTTAGATGATGAATGGCAGGTAGTCTGGCATACATGGGATTTGTTATTAAACAGTACTGATGCTCCATTTTACAATCTTTTTCCAAGTACCCTTTCAGCACCCTCCCAGCCTTAGTTCATTCTCACCAAGATTTCCATCCTCAATGGTCAGGACCACCTCATCCATCACCAAGGCCCGGAAATCCAGCTCCTCTTCACAGCACTTGGCCTTCAGGGCTCTCAGGATCTCCTGCTGGGGGTAATCTTCTCTGATGCGGCGGTCTGTTAAGAACCACAGCCTGGGAGCAACTGAACTGCACATCTTGGACTTGTCTTGCAACCTTCAAGGCCTCCTTCCAACGGAACTGCTAGACAGAGGAGAAGATGAGACTCTGTTAGAGTACACAGGCTCTTATCTTCATGATCCCTGCTGTACTAAGTCCCACTTCCTCTGCACAAGTCAGTCCATTTCAACAGACTTCCAACCTCCAAGAAGCAAAATAATGTCTACACCTACTCTGCAAACAAAAGTACCAACAACAGAAACAAATCCATTTACATTCCATGAACACTAAATGCTAGAAATTAGGCCTTGGTCCTCATCCCAGCTTTCTCCTCAAGAAGTACACAAAGATGTAACTGAAAACAATTTGAATGGCCACGTCTGAAGGCCAGAATTTCAGTTTCATGATTAGGATAACTCCTTCTACTGAAATAACTCTGCCCTTCTCCTAGGCACTGCTAAAAACCCAGTGACAGACTCGAGTCGTCTCTTTCCCCCACATATAAAACAGTAGAGTGTGATAAACTCTTTATGTTAAAAAAGCAGACCAGAAGAACAGAAATTCATTCCCACAGAATGTTCCAGGTAACTATTTAGGACTGTTTTGCTCTCACAAATATTTCACATCTACTGTGAGATATACTTAGAACTATATGAAGTAGTATCCAGAACACATAATAATGGAAAAACCAATGGAACAAGGAGCACCAAAAAAATATCAGAACATTAACACACGTGAAATAAAGCAAAATCTAGGCCAGAGTTTCAGTGGTAGCCCTTTCTTGGTTCAAATCACTTTTTTTAAATCACCTTTATATATAAACAGCACTAATGAATTCAGGCCCAAGAACTGAAAACACAGTTCAAATTGAAGAATTTCAATAGGATTAGAAGAGAGGTACTTTTGCTTTGGAGCACTTGGACTATTTTTGACTGAATATATTTTTACTGAATTATTTTCAAAGCTGTAAACCAGTTACAGGTGCATAAATGGACTACTCCTTTATGTTCAAGAATACAAGCATGGTGTAGGGAACAGGAATTCTGGAGAAAACCAGAATGGTTTTCTGTACCACCTTTAAACTTTCCTATTAAAGTAAAGATGAAAAAATCATAACTTTCACCAATGTAACTCACATGAGCTCCTAGCAGAACTGAACTCTGAGATAGAAACAGGAATTTTGCCTGGTAGTCATGACTGCTGCCAGCAGACAATGTAAATATAAAACCACCTTTAGTATATAATTGCTATCACTTGATATTACAAAGAATTTTAGTTTCTGTAGCAGGTCTTAGGACAAAGGATTGTTTAGTTACAACCTTAAGAAACAGCTAGGTTTTTCTAGTATTAAAAAACTTTTTTTTTCTACCACAACAACCTTTTCTTAATAAGAAAGTAAAATTTTAAGTGGACATTTTTATTCCTGGTACTGAGAACCATAGTAACAACACACAAAGACTGTGACTTTTTTTTCATTGATTTAGTAAATGAGGTGCAACAATAAAGCCAAGAACTACAGTTCTTCATACTAACAGACTGGAAAAAGGCAGAAGCTATGGAAACACAATCGCAGATCCAGACCAGCCCTTCAATGCAGTCAAGATGTTCAAGGTAAAGCAGGAAAAAGAGCATTTGCTCCCCGCAGAAAAATGGGTGTGGGAGGTTATAAGGAGTATCTTTTGATCTCTTCAAGAACCTCTTTGTTCTTCAAAGCAGCTCGAAGTGAAAAGGACAAGATGAGGCTTGGGCTGGCAATGGCTGACATCTCTCAGACCCTGCCCCACTTGTGCCTCCCTCAACAATGCATGTCTGGACGCGGTAGTTTACAGGGAACTTCCTGGAACAACATCCTGTGCTGGGCGGCGGGACAGCCTGTGTTTCTGGGGCAGGAATGCCCCCGCCGCAGGCCCGGGGCCCGGGCACTGCCCCTCAGCGCTGCCATTTGCACAGGGGCTGGCCGGGCCCAGCAGCGCCACCTGCCGCCCCTGCCGGGCAGCGCCGCTGTGCCCCCGGCCCGGACGGGCACATCCCACAGAACCGCGGGAGAACGCCCGGGGCATGGAAAAACACACCGCACACGATTCCTCAGCGTTAAAGGAAAAAGACATAAATCAGATACCATCACATATTTCTGCCTGCTTGGGGTTTTAGTTTGGGTTTCTGTGGTTTGAGGCTTTTTCCCCCTCAGTACTGGTTCTAACGCTAATACAAGAACCAAGTATTTTCTCCCCATTTTTGCTTTCTTTGCCAATCTGATTCAAATTTTCACAAATCTCTTCTCTATGTGGCCCCACCTCCACCCCCTTAAATACACTATCACCTTTCCCTGACTGTCATTTCAGCACTTAATTCCTTAAAAATCAGCTAATATCCTTCTCTTTCCTCCATCTTCTACTTTTGAAAGAAATTAGAACATTGTCAAGAAGGGTCGTCCATATATCAATGAGGATATTAAACCAGCAGGTGTATAAAAATGCCTTGGGTATGGCTATTCATCTCTCTCCTAATACTACATGTCATTTGCTCAAAATCTTAATGGTTTTATAAATGTATATACAAAAGCTCCCATCTTATCATAAGAAAGGCAGGTAGCAATCTCAAGTCCGCAAGTAATGACTGAGAAGCTCACTTTAGAACAAGCGACAAGCCAGCAGCAGAGACAGAAACTAGCAGTCCTAAACATGGATCCTTCACCTCCAACCCAATAGCATAATTCTCTTCTACCCAAAAGAATTTCTTTTTTCAAACATTCTGCTCCTAAAACCAGAATATATTCATCAGTTTCAGTCTCACCTAATAATCTATTTTGATTGTGTAAGAAATCTCACATAAAAAAACTTACATTTACCCTATTAACCCAAACATCTTAAAAATCTCTTCCACATTCTCAAGAAAATGGTTTGTAGGAGGAAAGCTGGACTTGCAGTCAGATGCACAAAAGCATTCTGCTCTGAATTTGGATATTACTGCCAGAATTCTTCCCTGAAAACCAGCTCCACCCATTTCAATCTAAAAGACACAGCCTCAGACAATGCTGGGTGTGCAAAGAATACTTCCTAATCCATGAGAGCATCTATTGCAAAGTAACTATGGTATATATAAGGGGAAGAGCAGATGTTTAAATAACTTCAAGATGGCCACTTCAAGTGCACTTTTCACTCAAAGCTACTACAGTCAAAGTAAGTACAATCTTTCAATAACTACTTCACAGATTTATGAAATTCGAAGGCAAAAAATAATCATAAACTTAACTGCATGTAACAGACTGGGAGAAGGAAAAAGGGTGGTATCAAAGTAAAAGGTCTGTGATAAAAATCAAACTGTGTGTCACTCCAGCCAAGCAGACGCTGCCACAACTGCTTCAGGAATACACTGCGTGGAACAGATTCCTTGCAATTTATAGAGGGAATGAAAGCTCACCCCAACTTTCAGCTGTGGCACCCTTATCCTGCTTAAGCCAGGCCTTACTCCAGCAATCACACAGCAGCTTCCTTCCCTCCCCAGCACATGCAAACCTATTTCCTCCCACATTCCTTCAATCTGCAGTACACCTCTAGCAGCTGCTCTAATAAAAGCACTCACTGTGCTGCTTTTCTACTTTACATCATGTATGAATATGTTTTATTGAAATAACAGGGAATTCAGCCAATCAGATCAGCTGTCTAGAGAGATCTGGAAATCTTCTCTGAAGACCATTCTTTTTGCCTTGAAGGAGGTGTTCTCTTCAGAGAAGATTAGAGACCTCCCTCTCCCTCCAGGAATGGGAGATTGGTCTCCATGGCTCATTTACTCATTCTCCTGTCTTCAAAACCCAAAAGTAGGAGAAAAATAGACTCGTTTCTTTTTCTTTTTCACCATGATGTATTTCCCTTAAGATGAAGCAAGAAACCCATTTTTAGGAGATACTGATTAATTCATGTATTATTGATAAATGCGTAAGATAAAAGGTATCTAGTATGCAAAAAAAATTCAATATTCTTTTTGTTCACGATGCAACTACTCAATGCTTTTGTAAATTAAAAAGTCTGGGTTGTGTCTTCCCGATGGGAATAATGAATGGAATCCCAGATGTTTATAGCATCAAGGATCAATGTGATCTAGCTATTCCACCTGCTCAAGCTGTGATCTGATGTTGCAGCACACACCCACTGCCTACAGTGGGATCTGGGAAACACCTTAGTGGAACAGTTATTACCAGCAGCCCCTCCAGAATCTCCCCTTTTTTAGAGCTTGGCTCAGACTCTCAGCTACAGCACTGTGCAGATAACACAAACTCCACAGTTTTCAGTGTTTAAAAGAGAGGTAAAACCTAACTTAGTTTTAGCATACCTCTAGGCATGTTTAATTCGTACATCTGAGATACTGACAATAAAAATCTCAGGGAATTGAGAAGGAATGAGCAAAAGACTGACAGGTCACAACCACCATGGGAAAAGGAGAACTAGGAAAAACATTGCTCCAAGCACCCACCTCACTATGAGTAACATTAACAACACCATTAATGTTTATCCCTTAATACTCATTTTCAGAACAGTGCTATTCAAGCTGGAAAAGGTATTTTGACTTCCTTTTCATCATAAATTAGCTAAGGCTTGCAACTGAGTACACATTTCCAAAAAAACCAATCATCTCTACCATTACAGCAGTTTCTAGAATGGCTGGAAGGATGCATTTTAAGACAGTGAAGACCTAAGAATGGTTGGCAGATGCTTGCAAGTTACCTCCTTCAGGAGACACCTCAAGGCAGATCTGAATGATAAAGTCAATCTCAGATAGCAGACCAGTTAAACAGCTAATGAACAGTTGTCCAGCACATGACCCAGCATGTAATCCATCATACACTGTCATGGAAATCTCTGTCTCATCTTAATGAGAAGAGAGCAGTATCTGAAACATCCCAGAAACAGGACTTTGTATGTCATAGGGAGAGCAGGTCTGCAAACAGTTCACAGCTGTTTCGAGCATAAAGCACAAGTGATTTTTTTTTCCACACAAAGATACCAGAATGATGATCATCTTAAAAAAATGTTACGAAATATGTATGGATGATGAATATATCACATGGTGATAGAGAAAAGAACTGACATCTTTAGAAAAATAAATCCAAGATAAGTCAACTCGTTCCTGACAATGCTGCTTCATGGTGATGCTTAAGGCCAACATCAAGAAAAATTCCTCTTTTATGTACCAGAAACTAGTTTTCCTAAGACTGTCACATAACTGTTTGAGAATCTTTGGAAAGAACACATTTTTAAAAGGTGAAGAATCTGAAAAATTAAAATATTTCTTTAAATCCATTTTATATAATATATTGAAAAGCTGCAGCACAATCTGTCCACTGCTGCTGCATTATCATCCACCCTCTACACATGCATCGGAGAACTGAAAGTCTCTGCAGGCAGGTGAACCCCAAGCACACCTCTTTGAAAGCACATCACAGTATTCACCTCCTTTTCCCTTTGAGATTTGTAGACTGCCACAGCCAAAGGACATGGGAATATATTAATTGTTCCCATTCATTCCCACCCCTGCAGACGGGCAACTGCACTCCCCATGATGGCTTTCATCTCCTTGTCTCCACCTTTGCACTGAGTGATGTTCAAGATGCTAGCAGCAATCCTCCCAGGCACAGCTGCCTCTGAAAGGCGGACATCCACACCCCCCATCTTTCCTGCTCTGTGCTCACGCTTGCAAGTAGAAGGCAAGACTCCTCATTCACACACCCCACTTCCCGGTCACCACCGAATATTCCATTCTCTTTCCTCCCTGCAACATGAGCCCAATACTGGTCGGTATCAGCCATCCTTCTACTTTGGTCTTGGTATTTTTTCCAACAACAGGCTCTCAGCTTTTTCACGCCCCTCCACTGTCCCTGTGTGCGCACGCACACCCGGGTGCAAATAAAACACACCATTTCCTCCCACATCAGCTGCTTTTCCACCTGTGCCAGGTTCCCCCGCAGTGTGGTACAATAATACCCCCTCTCCTCCCCGATCCGTGTGTACACAGCCAGTTTTCCCTCCTCCCTTCCCCCACCCCACAGTCTCCGTGCATGCCTCTCCCAGCGCCTGGAGTGGGGGAAGGGAAACATGCACTGCGTGAATGAATGGGCTGAAGAGACTTACCAGAAATTTGGTGAGGAAGGAGTGGAAGACGAAAAAGACACTAAAGATGGGTGTTTCCTTCAGCGTGCCAAGTGCTGCTTCAGTTCTGGCTCCCTTAAGGAGGTCACGTGTCTTGCTAGGTACCCCTTTTCCTGGATCCTCTACTAAGCGAAAAGGGTGGCACCGAAGTCTCCTGGGTGCCTCCCTGCACTACACCCCAAAGGAGGGAAGGGTACTACTGAAGCTCCCAAAGCAAGCAAGCAATGATTAGCGCTCTCCTGGTCCTGTCAGGCACTGTCTAGCGGATGCCTCTGGGACCAGGGTAGATTTCTGAGGGAGGGAAGGGGGAGTAAATGAATGTTTAAAATAATTCCCAAACTGTTCTCCCCTAAGGAGCAGGGAAGGATGGGAAGGAGTAAAAAGAGTACTGGTGAAGAGCTGTAGCTTTCTATGTAAAAGAAACTCAATCCTTGTGTCTCTGCTTCCTCAGAACTAAACCCCTAAATGACTGAAGTCACCAACACCTAGGGAGGAAAAAAAAAAAAAGAAACATCCCTATTAGACATAAACATACAAAGGCATGAAATAAACTAAATCTCAAAGGAAGAAAAGGTGCTATTCAAAACAGTAAGCAAAGTCAAAAGAAAATGATGACATGAACATAATTAGGGGAAATGTGCAACTTGAAGTATTTTACACAAATCACAGAAACCAATTCTAAGGGGGAAAAGGCCCACAAAGCTAAGCAGTTTGTCCTTTTACTTAAAAATGTACGTTCAATGGATATATTAATCCATACCTACAGGGGAACATATGAGGAAATTAAGTTTCTAAACCTACAAAAACTATTCCTATTTGTTTGTGAGCCTTTAAACCTTTAAACATCTCCCCCAGAATAACCCTTAGGATTCAGATGAGACTGGAGAAAAGTACATTTCAGTTCAGAAGTGTGTATTCCTATGCATTAGGACCATGTACTCCCATGCATTAAAACCCACGCTGCCACAGAAAATAAACAGCGGTTTATAAACGATGACAAAAAAAGAAAAAACAAAAAAAAAAAAAAAAACCCAAACCAAAATAACATGTCTAGAGGATGCTTGCTTAAATGATGGAATCAATCCAAGATTAACAGAGTGGCACGCTTGGAACACGGAGCCCCTGGTAAGATCTCAGGCAGTAAAGGCACCGAGGTGCCACCAGCTCTTTTTTAAACATCGGAAAACAAAAGGGGAGAGGAAACCTAGTTGGGAAGATCTTGTTGCCAGACCCAACGCCAGCCACACACCCCCTGGCTCCATCACGTGAAGATCAGCCCCCACAGCCACCGCCGATCCCCACGGACCCGTGCGGGGACGCGGCCGCCGAGCGAGCCCGCGGGGCGGCGGCCCCCACCCCGCGCTCGCAGCGCGACCGACCCGCCCGCGGAACGCGGGTCCCGGGCCGGGGGCGCGGCCCCCCCGCCCCTCTCCCCCCTCTCCCCTCGCACCACGAGCGGCCGCCGCCGCCGCCGCCCCCCTCCGCCACCCACCTGGGCGCCCCGGCGGGCGCGGCGGGGAGGCGCGGGCAGCTCGCCCCGCTCCGCGCGCGGGGGATGCAGCACAATCACCATGGGCGCAGCGCGGCGGGGCGGGACGGCTGTGAGGGGACGGTCCCAACCACCCCCCCGCCCGCCCCCTCCCCGGGCACGGCGGACCCCACCCCCGCGGGCTCGCGCCCGCTCAGCCCGACATCTCACCCGCCCCGGGCACCGCCGAGCCTGAGGGGACCCGCGGGGCGCCCACCCCCACCCCCTCCGGCACCGGGCCTGGGAAGGAGGGCGCGGGGCGACGAAGGCTCCGGGGAGACGCGCCCCTTCCTCCCCGCCGGCGGCGCGGTCCTAGAGGGAAGCGAGCGACGCGACGCGACGCTCTGCTCGTCCCCCCCCACCACCACCCCGCCTTCCCCCTCCTCGGTGTCCCTCCTCCCCGCGGCTGAGGCGAGGAGGCCGCGGCTGTTCCCTGCACCGAGCCCCCCGCCCGCCGCCGCCTCCCGCGCTCGCTCCCGCCGCCTCACAGCGAAGCGGCGGCGGTGCCGTAACGGCCGGGCCGGGCTTGGCACGCGCGGGGCGGGCGCGGGGGAGCGCGAGGGCGGCGGCGCCGGGATGCCTCGGACCGGACCGAGCCGAACCGGACTGGACGGGCCCAAACCGGCTCGGCACGAACCGGATCGGACCGAACCGGATCGGCCCGAACCGAACTGAACTCGTGAGCGGCGGCACCACCGCTGAGGTGGCTGAGGCCACTCCTGTCTAACGGCTGAGGCCTCCCACAGAATGGGTCAAGTTGGAAGGGACCGCAGTGATCGTCTGGTCCAATCTGCCCGCTCCAGCCAGCGATCCCAGAGCACATAGCGCAGGATTGTGTCCAGACAGTTCTCAAATATCTCCAGTGAGGGAGACTCCACAGCCTTTCTGAGCAATCTGTTCCAGTGCTTGGTACCTGCACAGCAAAGTTCTTACTCATATTCAGGTGGAACTTCCAGAGAATCAGTTTCTGCCCATTGCCTCATGACCTAGTGGTTGGCACCATCAAGCAGAGCCTAGCTCCATCCCCTTGGAATCCCCCCTTTAGTTGCTTATAGACATTGCTAAGGTCCCCTCTCTTCTCGAGGCTGAACTGGCCCCACTCTCTCAGCCTTTCCTTGCAAGAGAGCTGCTCTAGTCCCCTCATCATCCTCATTCCCCCTCCAACCTGCTCCAGGAGCTTCATGTCTCTCCTTACTGAGGAACCCAGACTGGACGCTGCAGTCCAGATGCAGCCTCACTAAGGCCAAGTAGAGGGGCAGGATGACATCCCATGGCCTGCTGACAAAGCTCTTCCTCATGCTCTTCCTCACACCGCTCCTGCCCTTCTCCCCCACCCCAGACTGGGCTTCGGTCCAGCTCCCACCACCCTGGGCAGACCCCAGCCCAGATCCTGCCATGCCCACCCAGTTGCTCCGTCTGTCAGTGCAGCAAAACATACAACACCTGTTGTGCTTGTTGCTGCTGCTTTGGTATGTGGTGTGCAAAGCCAGAACCCTTGTACTTCGTGTGACAGGTAAATGTGTGACAGAACCACAGAATCGATTTGGTTGGAAAAGACCTCTGAGATCACCAAGTCCAACCTATGACCAAACACCACCATGACAGTAGATCATGGCACTGAGTGCCACATCCAGCCTTTCCTTAAACACCTCCAGGAGCAATGACTCCGCCAGCTCCCTGAGCAGATCTTTCCAATATCTAATCACACTTTCTTGTGTGAAAGTGAAGAAATTCTTCCTAATATTCAGCCTTATTCAGCCCTATTCACCTCAAGAAACCTTGCCTGGCACAGCTTAAGTCTATGTCCTCTCACCTTATGTCCTGTGACATGTCCCCCATGCCACACATCATACAGCATCATGTGCCTGACATACCCAGCGTGTAGCCAGGGCTGCACCATCCCTTGCTGCTGTCACTTCTCTAAAATAACTGCTGGCAGCAAACAAATATGACACATTCCCTTTATCAACCAACACACCTTGTTGATCAGTTTCTGTGGCACACCTACTCAGTTTCCTCAGTACCACACCCTTTTCTTTCACTATATTGTATCAGCTGTATATTTCACATTTTCCTGTGTGAACTTCTCCTTCACCCAACTTTCAGAACCTCTAGACACAACACCCACACTACACACCAGGGGAACAACATGTGTGTTCCTCAATAACCTGTGTTGCACTCCCAGCTTTGCAAATATGGGATACAGCCACTGGTCATTCCCAAACACCCATCCTACCACGAATATTCCCATTCAACCTGCTTTCTTCCACCTCTTCAGCATGTGGCAGTGCTGTCCTACCAATCTTAATTCTCTCACCTGAACGACAATTTGGTCATTTTGTTCTACAAACATCTGGGTCCTACTCCCCAAACCTCACATGTGATTCAGGCAGCTCTTCTGAAAACTATTTGCTTAATGAGTATGAGGCAAGGCTACCTCACAGATGATGTCAGAGGCCAAAATCCCAGACATCATCCAATGCTCTCCTGTCTGCTTGTGTTGCTTGCCAAGACTTCTGGCTTCTAGCGGCTGCAAGGCGGAGACCACTTCCAAATTCAGGCTCCCCTCCTTCTGTCTCTGTACAACAGCATAAGGAAAAAGATACTATCACCCACTTCAAAGCCAACTTGAAAGCACAAGTTGAGAGCAGGAGGCGATCATAGGCAAGTACCAGCAGGGTAAACTAGCAATAGATAATAGATATAGATAAAGAACACCAAAATGCTAGACAGCATTTTTGTTGTTTTGACAGTAGCAAAATACTACTTTCTTTGACAGAATTACTATACTCTGAAGCCTTCTAGAACAGAGTTCCCATGTGCATGAAGTTCGCACTTTCAAAAGTTGTAATTTCAGCCTGTGAGGTGCACGGGGTTTGTTTGCACAGAGAATTTGCTAACAAAGAGCTACTGTGGTATCGCTGCTCTGCTGAAGATTGTGCAACAACTGCACATTGCCAGCATGCACACGTATTTCAGAGTAAGAATTGCATGCTGGTTTTAAGACAGCATAAAGCAAAGAGGAAAGAAAAATGTCTGCATTAGGATTTATATAACTACTGTGACACAGTAATAGCAGAATTTTTTTCTTTTATATTTCAGTAAGCAGCCAAGTGGTAAGGCAGGTGCCTCTGCTGCTCAAACATGGTTAACAGTTTGTGGAAAGAGGAGAATTGCTCATCTGGAGAATTCAGGAATGTAGATTTTTGGCCATACAAATGCATGTTTGGTTATAAGACATCTGAGAGGAAGTCATTCTACAAGTACAGGAAAAACACTCGTCATGGTAACAGTAAGATATTTGATCTCAAACCATTTGGGATACTTCAGCTGGGTCTTACAATTATCAGTAACAATTTATTCTGCCAACTACCACTTACCTTCGTAGAGCTCTCTCATGCAAAAATGTAGCCCTGTATCCTTTTTATTACTGTTTTGTTGAACTGCTGAAATTGTAGTAGTTGAGCTTTGTCACAGGTTGTATACCCTATATCTCTAGAACAATTTCCCATCATCTAGAAAACTAAGTGAGTTTGGAATGAGTCATGACAGTCTTTTGCCCTTTCTGGAGAGGTAGAGCAGAAGAAAGGGTCAATTTATTACTTAGGATGTGCCAACCTAGGATGTGCCTACTGCTGCAGAAGCTTTTGAGTTCTTTTTTTAATAAAGAATTGTCACTGCAACTGAGTTACATGTAGATGTTATAGTTTCCAAGAATTAGGCAAGACCTTTTTTTATTTTTTCCATTATTTTTAATTTTTTCCCTTTTTTCTTTTCTCTCTTTTTTTTTTTTTTTTTTTTTTTTTTTTTTTTTTTTTTTTTGCCAGTGAAGGCAAGGTCTCTCCTGTTATCCATAAATCTATTCTCAGGACAAAATTCTTACTATTTTATTGTGCAAGAACGATATTGGACAGTGCCCCCAGTGTCAATGGTCCAGAAAGAATTCCAAGCTTCACCCTTTAGGGAAGAATTATAATTGTAGTATCAACAAGGAATGGATGCCTCTGAACACTAACAAATCCTGGCACCTTTCTTTTGAGATTTTTCCCATGCACTCTGTAATGCATAATGTAAGGACTGGTCCAAAGCCTTAATGTATGCAAAATCTGATTTCACGGTTGATTCCATGAAACATCTTTTGTCACTGAGTTCACTACAACTGCAAACCAGCTGTTTAGTCCTGAAGCCAAAGCCTGCAGGATATTATCCCATTATTCACATTGTAAAGTTTCATATACTGTCTCTGGTTGAGTGTGTGACCTTGTGATGCAACAATGATGGAAAGTCCAGCCTGCAAATGTTGCTAAGGCTAATTATTTATACTCATTTTCCCGTGTGCTCTGTGCTCCCCTGTGTCTTCAGTAGCTACTCATTTGGTCAGCTGAGTCTCATAGCGATGTTTCTGCTTCCTGCTTGGATGACTGAATAGTAAAAAAAAAAAAAATTTATAAGGCAAGGTATAGGCCTGTGTTCACACATGAATGCTTGGGCTCACATATGAACACAGATGGTCCAGTGAAGGGAAACAACTTCTGGCCTGTGTTTCAACAGGAAAATGGCCGTATCGTTCTTGTTTCATACCATGTAAAATGAGGACTGTGCCAAGTGGTGCAAAACCGTCTTTAATTTCATACAACCCCAGCTTCTCATTGGTTCTGCTGTAACACTAATTCCTGTTCTGAATTAACTACTCTAAGATAGAAAATGGAGAAACTACTGCTAACACAAAGGACTCCCAGCTAAGGGTGTCTGCAGAAAGTTCCAGGTTTTGCTGACTCAGTGCCACACCATGCCCTGCAGAATGTGACCCCCCAGCTTGCAGGTGGGTCTGTCACCCCTGTGCCTGACTCCATGTGGTTCATCAAACCGAACCCACCCGTGTCTCTGCATAAACACAGTCCATCGCCCTACACACACGGGCTTCCCACGCCAGAGGCGGCCCTGCTCCCCACGTACAGCTCCATGCCCTGCTGCCCGTGGCATCGAGTGCCGAGCTGCTCCTCTGCCCCTGCCTTCGGGTGGGGACCAGCCCGGTGGGGACTGCCCGCCGCTGCTGCCGGCACGGACACCCCGAGCGGCAGCTGAGGTGTCGGCGTGGGGAGGCTGCGGCTCCGGCGCGGGAGGGTCCAGCCCCAGACTCGCCTCCGCTGCCCACCCGCACCCGAGCGCGCATCCGCATCCTCCTCGCCCGCGGGCGGGCGGGGCGCTGCGGGCAGCGGTGGCGGCGCTGGTGGCGGCGTTGCCCAGGAGCCCAGCCCTGCCCGTGGCAGCCGGCTCCGGCCGGCGGCGGCGGCGAGGTCTCTGCCGCCGGGCTGGCTGCCAGCGCCGCCGCGCCGCCAGCGGCAGCGCGGGCCGGGCTCGGAGCGCCCCGGGACGGGGGAGCGGCGTGGGGGCAGAGGGGCCGGGGCAGCGCGGGTGATGCTGCCCGGGTAGCGCCGTTCGGGGACCTCTGAACCTCTGCCGGGATGGACAGCGGTCGTGGGCTGGGGGGGCGACCGGTGCCGAACGCACTGGCAAGGGGAGGCCGCGACTGCCCGTTTCCTATGCCAGGCATAGGAAGGGAGCCAGCAGGCTACTGCGGGGGGAAATAATTATTTTGTTGTAAATACTGGGACAAAATAACAGTGATGTTTGCATGTGGTGGAATACAAGGAATGGGAATCTCCTTCTTCCCAGCATTTGAGACGAGTCTCAGGCTCAGGGTACAATCCTGACAGAAGAAAAGGGCTTGCAGGGGCATTGAAAGACCTTTTCTGACAGACAGCAACCGTTTGGGGACATAAGGGAGGAGTGCATGCATCTCATTGAATAGGTAACTTTGGAGAAGGTCAGAGGCTCCTGTTATCCTTATTCTGGGCACAGTTTGAGGACTGAGAGACACAAAGAAGCCTAGGCGGGCATAGTTGCACACAGAAACAAAGGGAAGGATGAATAGCAGCTGGTAAGTTTCAAAGACTGGTATATAACCAGCAGCTCCCAGTTCCACAAGACAGGAGCGCATTTCTCTCAACTGATTTGCAGTTCTGCTGCAGAGAAACAACGGTACTGAAGAGCTGGACAGAAGGGTGAATGCGCTTTCGATGGACACACTCATTTGAAAGGAAAACATTTTGTCTGTATCTCTCTTCTTCCAGCCCCTGTCGTCTGCCTGGCCCCTTCTCCAGCTGTTTTTCCCAGTCTGCATTTTTCCTTTACCATCTTGAGAAAGTTCCTGCCTGCCTGCCTTTGTTTCCTGCTCCTTTGCCTCTTTTTGACTCCTGTTTTGCCCTTTTCTGTCTCCTTCCCCATTGTCTTTTGATGAATGCTGTTGCAGTGATGACTTTGGATTTCAGTGCCTGTTGGGAAGGATCTGATGCAACCACAGGATGGCTATATCTCGCAGGCACTTTGCTGCATTAAGTCTGATAAACATCTGCCCTCCGAGCTAAAGAGCTTCAGGCAGCAGGTTAAATGTCCTCGAGTTTATCCCAGTCGTGTACGTGTTTTCCTCTTGTGTCCGGCAGTTCTGTCACCGGAGCTGACGAGAGCTGGCAATCTGGTGGTTGTCTATTCTCATTCGTGGGGAGCAGTTTCTTCATTTTTCTTCACCTAACTGATGCCCCCTCTCGCCGCTAGCTTACACACCCCGCTCCGCTCGCATGCCTTGAGCCGATGGAGCTGATTAGGGGGGCGGGCGTCTGCATCTCCTGTTCTGGTCTCCCCTCGCAGGGTCCGGCGCCATGATGGGAGCAGTGCTCAGGAAGCTCCCTGCGGTGCCAGGGGACCCTTCCCCTTCCCTTCTCCTGCGCCAGGTGCTAAGGGAGGAGGGGCACAGAGGTGCCTCGCAGGGAGGCCAGAACTAGGTCAGTGTTGCTGGAAACCGCAGCTGGTGCACTGCGATGGGGGGCGGAGAGCCAGCTGTAGCCAGAGGGGGATGAGTGGATGGCGAGAGGAGGATGAGTGGATGGCGGGAGGGGGAAGGGTCTCTCCGCGAAGTTGTAGGGCGGGACAGCGTTCTCCGGGCTGCTCGCATGGCTCCCCGCCCCGCTCCCCATCCTCGCCAGCCCCGCGCCCCCGGGTCCCGCCGCCGGGCGCCCGCCGAGCCCCTTCCCCTCCCAGCGCTGCGCCTGCGAGTGGGCAGGGGAGAGGGAGAGGAAGGGAGGGATGAAGGTAGTGCTGGGAACGGAGAGATGGAGGAAAAATCTGGGCAATGAATGAGGAACAGATGGAGAAATGTATATTAAAAAAAAAAAAAGAGAGAGAGAGAAGAGAAGCGTGAAAGGCAACAAACAATGACAACTCATGTTTCAGCAGCACTTGCAATTGGTTCAGTGGGGAGGAGGTCATCTGCATTCCTCACAGTGCCCAGGCAAAAGGACGCATCCCCCTTGCCAAAATCCACAGGGCAATGAAGCCGCTGCAGCCAGACGCTGCAAGCTCCATCACCAGTAGCTTCGGCAGCACAGATGTACCTCGCTACTGCCCAGAGGTCATCCTGTTACCACCCTTCGGAGTGCAATGAAAGCCCATTTCAGTACAGTTTGCAGTACGCTTTGTTTGACCTTTTGAGTGTTTCTACATCAACACTGCCTCCTCTGTTACAGCTCCAAAAAAATCCAGATTGCCAGAGTTGTGTCCTTTTGTCGTTGCTGTACAACCAAAGCCTTATTTTCTCTAGCTCCGACTTTCTCTCCTCCTCCCTTTCTCTATGTCGTTTCCATTTTCCCCGCCCGTCTCCCCTGCTGCCCAGTGCCAGCCTTGCCCCCACTGCCTGGTGCCTCCATCATTCCTGGGTTCACCCATCTCATCGGAGCCGTGCTGCCTGCAGAAACGCACGCTCTCCCAGCCATGCCCTCCCCATCCTCGTTTTCCAATCCACCCTTCGTCTCTCCTCATCAGCCCCGTTACATCCTTCTAGCCTGACGCTGGCAGCGAGTCTCCTCCCTTCTTCCCTCCCTCTCCCCTTCCTTCCTCATCCCTCCCCCTCCTCTCCCTGCAGTGCTTCCCAGCCCTCGCTGCAGTGCAATCCATCACTCCCAGCAAGGTCCTCACACCAGGGGAGGTGGAAGCCTGGCTCCCTGTGAGGCAAGGGTGGGTGGGCAGTGAGTGCAACTATCTCCTCCTTTGCTAGGAAGTGAGAAAAGCTCGCAGAATACAGACCCTCCTGGAATAGAGACCTCCCATCTGCTTCCAGCTATTTTATTTATTCCTTTACTTATTTAGTCTCTTTGTTTTCAAAGAAAAATATGTTTCTGCCAACATTCCAGTGAGGGCGACTGAAAGGAAACCAAGGAGACAGAGAGAATGCCAGAGCCAGAAAAGATTGTTCAGATAGAAAAACCGGGAGACAACACTTGGGAGGAGGGAAAAAGAAGAGAGAAAGAGAGAAAGAGAGAAAGAGAGAAAGAGAGAAGAGAGAGAGAGAGAGAGAGAGAGAGAAAGAAAGAAAGAAAGAAAGAAAGAAAGAAAGAAAGAAAGAAAGAAAGAAAGAAAGAAAGAAAGAAAGAAAGAAAGAAAGAAAGAAAGAAAGAAAGAAAGAAAGAAAGAAAGAAAGAAAGAAAGAAAGAAAGAAAGAAAGAAAGAAAGAAAGAAAGAAAGAAAGAAAGAAAGAAAGAAAGAAAGAAAGAAAGAAAGAAAGAAAGAAAGAAAGAAAGAAAGAGGAGGCATATACAGAATCAGAGGAATAAATGCAGAAATAGGTGGGGAAAAATTAGATGCAGGAGAAAGAAAACATAGCAAAAAAAACCCAAGAATGAAATTGGAGAGAAATCTGAGATGGCAGACATGGCAAGAAAACTCAAGGGTAAATAGTTGAAGGTTTTCTCACAAGAAGATATGTATCAGGGCAGCTGCATTGATGGACAGAGGCAAGAAATTATCAGAATAGTACCAAAGTAGATTTTTCAGCTACCAGTGTTGCCCTTTTACAGGCATGTTGTGAAGGTGCTCTTGATGTTGATATATAGAATGGTCTATATTTGTTGCTGTTTTCATCTCTTTAAAGCTGAGGTGAGCTAAAGCAGTGCAGGCCTTTTACATGTACACATTTCACATCAGGACAGATTTTTATTAACATTGCTTGCCTTGACATCAGTCTTCCATTGAATAGAATAGTGACTACACCTGGGGAAGGTCACAGGAAAATTCAGGTGACCTGGTTGAAGTCAGCATTACCTACAGGAAACACAGTGATTTATATCAATGCGGTTTCAGTAATGCCCGAAATCTTTGTTCAACTGTAGAACAGAACACAAATGAACATTTAAGTCAGACTTTACAGCTCCTGTGAAGGTATAGGAAATGAGGGATGCAAAGCTGAAAGTGGTACTTCCTAATTTCCCCACAATGTAAACCCTCATCAATCTGTCTGCTAACATATAACATCATTTGCATTTCTTCTACTCAGTACAACTTGTTCTTCTTTCTTAGATCCTTTCAGAAGCAGGGTGAGTGCTGTCAATGCTGACATTGAGAACTTCAACATATTCAGTTTGAATATTTTGGATGTGGCCAATTTTAAAAAAGGCTTTGACAACAGATCTTTCATCAACAGTACAGAACTTAAAGCAAATGGCTTTTAAAGTTGACGGCTTTGCCCCCTTCACCAATGATGTTTAAAAGCTTAGAGGTTATGCTATTTTTAAATATAATTAATATAGTTTTGCTGGCTTTGGACTGTTAGGGTAGACAAAACCACTAAAATCTCTTCCACCATACAGGACTACTAAACGACAATAAAATGGTCCAAGAGGCTGGACTTTAAGACAGATACTGTATTGTTTGGAAAGCTCAGCTGTGAGTTGATCTGTGCCAGAGCAGCTCTGTGAACCTGTCTGTGTCAGTGTAAGACACAACTCTACTTCCCAGCAATGACTTCTTCAGCCAGCTCTGGTTACTGCTCCAGGGCATGATTGCTGTGCTGCAACAGGAGGATTAATCCTGCTGGCTTTGCTCCAGGGTTTGTGATGTCCAGAAGAGATGGGAGAAGGGAAGGGAGAATCCATCATGTCCTTGCCGGTGTTCTACTTGTGTCTGCAGCCTCATCTGTGTATAAAATCACACCAGTTGAATTAAATATGGTGTTTCTATGTGCTCCAGAGTCTGTATGGACGCACATAACTGAGCCTGCAGGAGGGATTTATATGTTTGTTAAGCTTAAAGTGTTATGCATCCCCTGAGAGAAGTTTTGGAAAAAGTTCCCTGAGAAAAGCTGTATTTGAGCTCAGCTCCTTGGAGAAAGGAGAGGGTGGAGGAACAGGTGAAACAGCCAGGAAGAATCGACCCTGAGACAGTACAAAGGATCAAAAAGGAAGGATGTTTGTGATAGTAAGAACTACAGAAAGAGCAGAGAAGGAAACCCCAAAGCACCACCAGTGAAGAAAGAAGGCCCTGACAACTTGCTATAACCACATTGGCCGTGAGAAGCCTGAAGCACAGGGCCAAATCACCAACCAAGGAGCAAAGAACTCACTGATTTCCTCTTCTTGTGCTCAGTTCTTCACAATGCCAAACGGATTTGGAGGGGCTGAGCCAGTATTAATTAGAATTTCATGGACTACCTTAGTGTATTTTGTGACTGCAAGACTACATGCCCTCTAAGCACTGCCTTGTTGATTTGGAAATAAAGGGGTGAAGAATTCCTTATTTTTCTAGATGGGACAACAGAAAACATGACTATGAGTAAAATAGAGACAAATTGTGTGTCTAGGCTCCTGTACTTGTCAGTATTCACTCGTCTACAATGTGATGAAGATGTGAAGCTCCCAAAATTGAGGATAGATGGATCTGGCCTTTAACTCATGTCCCTTCCCACTGATGACCTCAGCAACACCAGTGGAACAACTGCAGGATGGTGTTAGACCCCAGGTATTAAAGGAGCCCATCAGCAGTGGGGTCCCAAGAAAATTCCTTTCAGCCCCAATTCACATGACTACTAGAGCTGCATTATTGACATGATGCATTCACAGATCTCACAGCAGTTCATTAATTTCTTATCACTCAGATGTAACTTAATGCCCTGTTACCATGAGGATACGGAAGGCCAGGGAAACCAAGAGGAGAGGTAAAAGTCTCCAAGACCTTTGCAAATAGCGTGCCCCAGGATCACTTAGACTGTCTGTTCAGATGCAGTCGTCTACAG
The DNA here is from genome assembly GCF_012460135.2 of Molothrus ater. Lineage (NCBI taxonomy): Eukaryota > Metazoa > Chordata > Aves > Passeriformes > Icteridae > Molothrus > Molothrus ater. Next base: position 87,133,390 of record NC_050479.2, read on the forward strand.
GGTGAATGAATGCACCAGGAGATTTTAATTTCCAGGAAGGCTGGTTTTGTATCTTATCCAAAATATGCTACCATTACTACAGCATCCCAGATAAACATAATAGGATCAGTACCAACTGGAAAGAAAGATAAGTTTTTGCTGAATCACTGCTGCTGCATCTGATCTTAGGTAAACACCTACAGGCACTGTGGTCAGCACTTGAGGGAAGATATGTATGGAAGTGTTTCCTCTGTGAGTCACCCACGCCATTTACTGTGGCAAAGAGTTCTTTTTTGAGCAGTTCTTCCCACCATACTGTGGCACTGATACCTTTTAAATTTTTAGAAGAAAGAGTGCTTTACCTTGAGTCATCAGCTGTAGATGTCCCCCAAGATACCCTGTGATGGAGGACAGCAGCATGCAAAGCAGAAAACAGCAACATTAGTGAGAAAGGAACGTGCAGAAGTATGCAAAGTATTCGTTCCTCCCAGCCATGAAGGGCGTCCAGCAATCTTTGTCAATGTCATGAGTCAAGGAATGGAGGGGAGGAAATCAAGATTATTTTCTATCACAAAAAAACCAAGTTGAACAATTGCTAATCCAGTAGGCTGAAAAAGAGGAGAGCTAAGAGGAGATGCTTCATACTGGATGAAGGCCTGCAGATGCAGCGCCACATCTTAGAGAATGGGCTTGGACTGCCAGAGAAGAAAGGGGCGTTCACCTGCCGGTGTGCTGCGGCTCCCTCCGGTGTCCACCGCGAGCAAGAGCAGCAGGACACCCCCAGCTGTTTCTCTGAGGCTCGTCTGGTCTGTAAAATACTGAGCAGCTTCCAGCCAGCAATTCCATCACCAGCAGGATCGCCCCCATCCGCACCAAGCTCTCCAAACTGAGGGGTTCTGCTAGCACAAGGGATCTACCCCCACCAAGCAGCTGAGGGAGAATGTCTTCCAGTCTGAGAGAAAAATTTAAAGCTCAAAAGCAATCAGCAGAATCCTGATCCAGTACTGGCTGTGGATCCTGTGCTCTGTGGGAGATGGTGGCACATCAACACATTGGTAGATGAAAACATTTGGCATCAATGAAAATTCCCAAATAAATGTGTTGAAAACTCACCAGGCCTTCAGGATGTTTTAGTTAGCCTCTTAAGCAGTAACAGCTCAAATGACAGCACAGAGGCACAGAGAAAAACGAAAGTCAAACCAAGGTGTGTGGAAAATTGTCCAAACATACTGCTATGTGGACTTCCAGAAAAAGCCAAGGATCTGAGAGGATTCCTCAAACTGGTGTGTGGGTCTAACTTCCATCATACCCTTCTGTTTGTTTAATGACCTCTTGAGCATTTCCAATGGACTGTTTTAGCTGGTACCTGAAAGTTGGAATGGTGGTGTCTTGCTCCAACGAAAGAGAGGAATGGTGTTTGGGTTCAGAGGGCTGCCCTGGTGAGCAGGGAAATTCTTAGCTTTCCCCAGCCCCTCTGCACCTCTTCTGGTATGGTCCACCACTCGTGCATCCTCCAGGAGTCTTGGGAAGGCCACAAATAAGAAGGAACAGTCGTTTTCCTCTTAAGCACTGCCAAAAACAGTGTTCAGCCACTCTCAGGTAAGAAGTGGTGGCTTCAGTTATGTCAGGTGTGGGCAACATGGGTCTGGCATGGCGAGGAGGACATAGCGAGCATTTCCTCAGTAACTGTGTATAAGGCATTGTAGGATTTTATTTTCAGCTTGCAATTAGTTGAAAAAAGGGGGTTACCAAGCTACCAGGACGAGCCTTAGGAGACACAGCTTTCCCTTACAAGGTTTCTATCTTTCATTGCTGTATGAGGTAGGGAATTGGGGGCATTTCCTAGTCTTCTCCTTGGCTCCAGGACTGAGATTGTGTCTTGAAGCTCACTCAGTGCCTCCTCAAACCCAGCAGAGTTGTTACAGAAGCAGTAAAGGGAAAAGAAGGCAGTGAAAGCAACAGAAGGAGGTCAGATCCAGGGGCTGTTGGAAAAGAGTTAGGGGAGACTGGCAATTCCAGTGGGACTTGTGGGGCTTGCACCTCCGTCAGTCATAAAACGCACAATGCTTGGAGGCACAGGGGAGTCAGGAGGATGGCAGTGAAGGTCAGGTCTCATTCATCGTCTTCCTTCTCCGTTTGTGTCTCTCTCATTTTCCCAATTTTTTTTTTTTTTTTTTTTTTTTTTTTTTGCCTGCCTTTCTCAGGCCAGAACGGCAGCGGCGCTGCAGGACGGGCCCCGTGGCCGATACCTGCTCCCGTTCCTTGGGCTCCCTGCCCGCCCCGAGCCCGGTCCAGTGGGAAGCCCAGTCCCTCCATCCCGCCGGGAAGCGCTAGCGAGGCAGCGGGGTGATGTCACCACTGTCGCTGCCCGCCGGTGCCCCCCTGCCAGCCCGAGCCCGCCTGCCCCGGCCCCGGCCCCGCCACCGGCCCCGCTCGGTGCCGCGGCGCGGGGAGGCGCGGGGAGGCGCGGGCAGCACCCGGGCGCGTCCTGCGGGAGAACGGGATGCGGGCTCCGCATGTCCCTGTGCCACAGGCAGCCAGGGAAACGGGGAAGGGGACCGGAGCACTGGGGTGGGGACTGCCGGCAGCTGAGACGGGAAACGTGGCTAGGGGTAGCGGCCTGAGGAGAAGCCAGGCTGCGTAGAAGGGCAGGACGAAACGGGACACCAGTGTGCAACGCAGACCCAGGAATCCATCCCTGGTGCTGGGCTATCCTGGGGGAATGGGAGGAGCCCCTTCGGAGGACAATAAACTCTGGAATGAGGGTGTGGGCTGCTGCTCCTCGCTCCCCCCCTCATTCCACATGCATGATGATACCATATCCCTCCATCTCGCTGGCTTCTTGGGGTTTTTTCTTTTTTTTTCTCTTTTCCCAGAAATTGTATTTTGAAGACAACCAAAAGGAGAACGTGTTCTGGGTGTGGCTGCATGTGATTTACCCAATAGCCAAAGTGGGGGGGCGCCGAAGGGGAAAATCAGAGCGTCTGCTGCTGAAGGGAGTGGAAGCTGAGGGCTGCAGTAAGTGATGGGGACCCTGTCTTTTCTTTCAGTGCTCCTCGAAATAACTGAAAAGCAGAAGAGAATGGAGGGAGAGAACGTGGGGGAAACTTTCCGTTGCATGCTGAGGGTGTGTGTGGAGCAGGGCTTAGCCATCCAAATGTGAAAAGAGATGGGGACTGGAGAAAGGAGGTGGAAAAGAGGAGCAAAGCAGGTGGTGTTATAAGTTCAGTCCAGAATGTTTCAGAAATAACTGGGATACTGGCCACATGAGGAGGGAGACAGGAGGGAGGCTGGGAAGACCAAATGGTCTTGAGAAGAAAATGGGTACAAGCAGCAAAGTTTCTGAGGTGTAGGGAAGCGTATACTGGTTCCTCTCTTAGCATTCCTCTGTTCTCTCCTCCACTCCACAGGGATGAAGACCTCTGGAACCTGTATACTGTTTTGTGTCTTAACACTCTTCTTGTCCCCAGCTGGTGAGTCCTTATGCCCAGGGGAAGGATTTCTTCCCCATCTGGACCCCACGGAGTTTCCTACACAGAATAATGTTCAATGATCTAAGAACAAAGGCAAAGATATATAGAGGGGTGGAGAAGGGAGAAGGACTGAACAGGAAAGGCAAGGTGGATGTAAGATTGCAAGGAGAAAATTAGGAACTGGAAACAGTTTCCCATCTGTGACACTCTCCAGAAAGTACTGGGAGTCACAAGAGACAAAGGTCCACAGCTTCTACTCTAGGTATGTTATAGTAAGCAAAACATCCAGATCGAACTGAGAAAGAGAGTTAGGTGTGCTTTGTGCTTACTGCTTTACCACCTGGGTATGCATGATCTGCAGGGCATTTCCTAGTGCTCTGCAAAATTTGTTCTGTCACAGTTGTGACATGTTTGCTGTCACTAGCAGTTCCTGCTGGATTGACCTCATTCCAAGCCACTCAACTGCTGGAGGTTTTGTAGTATTTGTACAGCTGTTTTGAGAAGCCTCACCTCTGTAGTTCAGACCATTTTCTGCTTTTGGTGGTGGTGGTTGTTGTTATTCTGTTTTGTGTCTCCATTACTTTGTTTGCTTGGAGATACTTTAGCAAAAATTCAGATCAGTTGTTGTTTTTTTTTTTAATAGCACAACAACAACAACAACAACAAAAAGGAATAAAACAAGAGGGTAGCATCAGACATTATAGTCAGAAGACTCAGGACAGATAGTGAAAGATTAATTTCAGTGAATGGGCAAAGCTTTGTCCAGGAAAGACTGTATGTATCATTTTCAAACTAGGTTATTCTAATACCCTCTTTGATCCTCCCCTCATGCTGAAACCTGATTCTGCTCCAAATAGCACTTTTTCCTTTAAAGGTGCTCCGTAAACAATGTCATGTTTATGACTGTGAAGCAGGGAGATGAGGCATCCAAGAGATGAACTTATAGGTGGGCTATGATTTGAAACAGGAAAAAAAAGGCAGTGGTTTTTATTGTACATGAAGGAAGCCTGAAAGGAATATTTCTTACTTTTGAGTATTTTGTTTTAGCACTTCTCTTTGAGTTCGTTTGTTTTAACTTGGAAAATAACAGGAATCACCATCTGGTCTCTCATTGTTTCTTTTGATTTTGGCTAAGCTACAGATTTGGTGGGTTAAGGTTGTAGTTCTAGATCTCAAGGATGAATTTACTGCAGCTTGGATAAGAAAGTCCAGTTGTTTATAAGGCTTGTTTATTTGGTACCATAGTAATTATAAATTGAAGTGATTGAAGGTGGGATAAGAAAATCAACGTTTTTGTGTCCTTGTCTGGTATGCAGAGATTTCACTTCACTTATGTCCTTTTGTTTTAGAATTGGACTGGTTTTCTATTCAACCCCTAGGGGAAAACAAGATTCGTAATAGCTGACTTTTCAAAGTTAGAAAAGGGGGAGGAGCCACCCTGTCTTTTCTACACATCTCTTCAAATCCAGCTCTGCTGGCTTCTGCAATGGTTTCAGGATTTTCATCCTTCCTTTTGCATCAGTAACAAAGGAGAATGTGCTCAACACCATTTTCTTCCCCACTTCTTACAATTAAGAGATTAGCCAGAACAGGGGAAGTTTTGGGCTATATTAGATTGTGTACTTAAGTTATTATGCATGTCTGGCCCTCCCTGGGTTAATCACCAACAGCTGGCAGCTGGGTGGGGAACAGAATATCAGTGTCCAGCAACTCCTGTAATGCTGTAGAGCAGGATTATGTAGGGGTCCCAAGAGACCCTCTGTGGCCTGCAAGTAACTGCCCTTGGAATGTGGAAGAACTATGACAAAAACTCAAGACCTGATAGTTTTACCCACAAAGTGCTCCCCTCAAGAGCAGAAAGCTGCAGGCTGAGGTTGCAGGACGTAGCGGGATGTACTGATTTTTGGGCTGGTCATGCACACATTCCTGCAGTGCCCCAGATCACTGGCTTTTTCCTGCCAACTCCTTCCTTCATCCCACCCCAGTTATGCAGACGTTTCCCTCGTCTGTGGCTAGCAGGAAATATTTTCCTATTCCTGGCTGCTCTAAGGAAGCTGCTCTGTCACCCTTTATATTTAAACAAACAAACAGTCTAGCCCAGCTTCAGTTCCTTCCATGTAGTATGCACAGCCAAGCCTTCATCATTCCTCTTCTCCAGTTCACCCAGAGGCTGAGAGAGAAAAGATTATCTGCTCTGTGCTCCATACCCAGGCTGGATGATTTGGCTAAGGAGCTACAAAACCTGCAGTCTGCTTTTTACTGTACCAATGACTCAATCCGTGCCCCCCAAGTGAATAATTTCCATTACTCAGTTTCATCTTTTTTAAAATAGAGATAGGTATTTTGCTCAGCCTCCAGAGCAGGGAGGCCACATCGATCTTTTTTTTCAAAATGCATCAAAAGAGGTTTCAGAAGGGCAAGGTCTGGTAGCAGATCCAGAGGTATTTACTAACTTGTCCCTGTGCCTAGCCATTGCCCGTGGTGGAAGCAGCAGGGATAGGATCAGGACCTGCTGTATCCACAAGCCTTTAAACTGCAAATGCAGCTGGCAGTGAGGCTGAGGCTGAGTAGAGAGCATTGCTCCCTTCAGCAGAGGGCAGTGGTGTCTCCTGGATAGATAAACATGAAAATTTCACAAAGCCTGCAGACTATAAAAATCTGTCTTTTGTCACGCCCCGCTCTTCTTCTCTTGCAGACTGGTTTCCATGGATGGTCAATGGGCAAGAACCAGAAACTGCTACTGGTAAGTATTACAGGCATGTTAATGTGCTGAAGATTCCTCATGTGACCCAGTTGTCCTGTGGAGTTACAGCCTGTTTATTAGAAAATACTGTTCTGTGTTTCTTTGCCTCTGACATTGTGAGCTTACCTTTCAGTGAAGATTAAACAAGCTCTCCAAGACAACCTGCTAAGTGTTACATGCTCTTTACAAATAATTCTCTAGTGCAGGGGTCCTGAACACTTAGCTGAAGGGTACAAAGTTATGTTCACAGTCAAGGGTTGTAGGAGATCCACAAAAGCTGGTACATCTTCAACCACGAGATACTTGGGGAAGTCTACTGCTGCTCAGAAAAATCCTAAGGAGAATGGTGCACAAATGTCATGGTGCTTTAGTAGTGAGGCCGTTGGGAAAGGATATTGACTGATTTTCTTACTGACTGTGTTGTTGGGGGTGAATTGATTTATCCCTCTGGACCTTAATCCATTTTTGCCACATGGTAAGATAAAATGAATGTACATTTACATCATGCTTCAGCACCCAGCTTCTTTTCTTCAAACCTGAAGCCCCTGGCTAAGCCTGCAGCCATCTCCCAGCTATGATCCTATGATATGTAATATCTGCAGTTTCCCAGAAAACTATTCAGAAGCCAGGTCAAAACATGTCCTCCAAGCATCCTTTCCTTCATGCTTTACCTCTCTACCATTACCTCAGCTTTGCCATCAATTGCTTTTCAAAGAAACTCATCCACTGAAGAATTTCTGCAGTCAAGGCTAGGTTTTGGGGTTGCCTCCCTCCTTCTCTGCCATGGGTGCCCTTAGCTGTCTGTCCCTAGTGCTGCAAGACCCCTCAGCACCTTCATTTCAGAAGCCAACAGCAGCCATATCTGAGAAGTCAAGATATGCCTCCAAAATACACTCAGGGTTGATACAACATGTGCACTAAGAAATCCAGTCCCAGGCCACAAGAAAGGGGAGTAGATACAGACAGGTTGGGGGTACTGTGTTTGATTATGTATTTGCTGGGTTGGATCCCACTGTCTCATGAGCCTGGCAGGAGAGGTAATTCAAGCTGGCTCTGGCTGGCTGTGTAAGGGACCATAAAGTAAAGAAAAGCTTTTTCAAGGACATTCTCTTTTCCAGGTGGAGTTACCCCTGACAGCTCTGGTAAGCTCCAATCTCTTGGCATCTTCATGCTTCTTTTTCCCTTTTCACCACTGCTGCCTAGACAGCCACAGAAATTACCCATTATGTCCAGAAACTCCTCATCCCACTTCTGATGCATGGCAGCATTCTTCCAGCACTTATGGCTGTCTGGGAGTCCTTTTTGTGCTCCACGCAGGGAGATGAATTTAGGGTAACTTAATGGTCTGTTCTCCAAGGAAATGCCAATCTCACTTTATGTACCAGGGCTCCCTGAAGAGGTTTCCACTGCAGGAAGCCATGAAATTTAAAGCTCACATATCCTTGGCTTCCAGAGAAGGTGGCAGGAACAAACAGACTAAATGATGAGGGTGAGAAATTGGACAGGTTCAAACGGGGACACAGGCTGTGTGTGTGTGTCTGCTGACTGGTAGCAGATGTCCTTCAGTTCTCAGGAGACAGAGGTGCCAAAAATCCCCTGAAAGTAGTAGAGCAAACCCTGAGCATTGTTGGAGTGGGGAAGTGGAAATTCTGTTCTTTCGGTACTGTCTGCCCCACCGTGTCTGCAGCTGTGTCACAGGGGGGCAGCAAAATGTCTGTGAAGAGAAGGGTAGATGGAGGACTTGGAAGATAAGCACTTAGAGCACACAGTGTGTGTCCTCAGAGAGTGGAGATGGCCCCAGGAGATGGACACAGAGCTGATGGGAGTGTAGGCAGTTCCAACAATGGGCAATGGAGGAAAAGAGAGGCTCAAGAAGGAGCCTCCCCACTTTTTTCCAACCCCACTCTGAGTTCAAATCTGTCACCACTGGCCTTGGGGATGGTTTCTCTCTCTGCTGGAGCAGTGTTTCAAACACATTCCTCTGAGATGGGTGAAGACCCGGCAGGGCAGGGGGAGGGAGAACACATGTGGTCGATGCTATGGGTCAGAGAGAGGCAGCTATGTATGGCTGTTTGTGGGGAGTGTGCTCTGACTGTATGGGAACTCATCTGAGAGTGGTGTCTTGTTCTCTAGAGCATCAGCTCCACAGTTTGTCCTCTGCCCTGACTGCTCATGAGCTGGCTGCAGTACTTGTTGTGGGTCAGACTGCCATGAGACTGAGTCAAGAGGCCAGCTGGAAATGTAATCAGGATAATTGAAAACTGCAGATGAGTGGAAGGGCCAGCTAGGAATATAATCAAGATAGTAAAAGACTGCATATTTTGGTTAAGATCTTAAATAAGTTAAAGAGTTAAGTTAGAAATGTGGCTAGCAAGAATCATGTACCCTAGTTAAAGTGTGACAAAGATATGCAGAAGTAAAGCTAGGAGTGACAGAGATAACAGAGTACTGTAAAAGGGCAGAAACCATAAAAATAACTGACCTCCAAGAATAATAGAACAAGAGAGGCTTGGACCATGACCAGCAGGTGAAAAAGGCCTGCCAACTGGACAGAGGTGAAGAGTTCACCATGAGGAAGGTGGCTTTCTTCCTCCTATACACCCACTCCCTTATTTAAAAATTCCACTGACCAAATTAAGAGGATACAATTGCCTGGCCATAATAGATATTCAGCTAATTATAATATGAAATGGGCAGGTAATGCTTATGTATTAGGCTTCCATAGAAATCACGTGAATATATAAAATCTTTCTTAGGTAAATAGAGGACAGGAGTCTGCGACTCCTCCTTGCACATGCCTTTAGAAATTATTCCATATGTAATAAATATCCTTCTTTTCAACTTTAATTAGTTGAAGAGTCTTTTGTCCATCCTTCAAGACAACACTGGAAGAGGAAAGTGGAAGCACAATATTGTATCTACAAGATGTATGATCTTTGTGGTTGGGATGGGAGGTGAAAACAGCTGTGTTCAGCATATGAGGCCTGACAGTCTGTAGGAAGGTAGATAGGACTGAGTGTCCAGACCAAACTGGTGGTGACTAACCTACATCTAAAGGTTAAAAGAGTAAAAGTGAAGCCTTTACAGCAAACTGGGGCTTCAAAATGCTTACCATTGAGGGATCAAGCAAAACCCTTCACAAAGGATGTGCCATTGGGACCCATCTTTGCTCTGCAGCATCCTATCAGCTCTAGCACACCCAGCATATTGGCAGGGAAAGCCTGCAGGTACTCTGACAAATCAGATAATAACAACATCACGGTCAGCGTTGTCTATAAACCAGATGTGAGATGGCTACTAGTCAGGACTGGTAAGCCATCAGCAGAACACTGGCAGGAGGAGACTAAGCTCAAATTAAGATCTTCCAGAACATCTCTTTTTCCAGGTGCAGCTGCCACACCACCTGTGCCTCTTCCTCCTGGTGAGTTTATTCTCAGTTTGCAGCCACATGTTGTGGACCCTCCTCCCTCTCCTCACACAGTCCCTTACACACCTGGAATCCTGCCTTCTCTGACTGCCCCTAAGCCCCACACTCAAAAGATTCATTCTCTTTAACACACATGTTTTGTCTATGCTTCTGGCTACCACTATGGCATCTGAGCAGAAGCAGAAGTCCTCTGTAATTGCTCATAAGAACTTGCCCCTGGCAGTCAGTTCTCTGAATTCCTTTCCAGTTTGTTACTGGGTAAATTATAAAATGTACTGGTTTGCTGTGGTACAGAGGGGCTACTTTATCAGAGGGAGTAACAAACCTGCCTCTTTTTGACCCCTTGTCATGGACATTAAAGAGCCAGTGGTATTGGGATGCTGTTTCTTAAAGCTGTGTGTCACTGTTCCTTATGAAGGGCTGTCACAAAGTCCTTCACCTCTTTACTCCATAAAGAGTAATTACAGCAGCTAAAGAAATTTACCTGGCCTTTTAAGTCAGAATGTCCATACACTGTAATTTTCAACAGCGGTGGTAACGCTTTATGGGAAAGATTAAGTAAATATTTAGCATTGTTGACTTCATAGCTGGCACTAGACTCACATTGGATTTGTACTTTATGGTTTCATGTCAGTAACAATGAAATCTTTTTCCACATTAGAAGTTACAATGGAAGGCTCTTGAAAGAGTTTTCCAGATATTTGTTTTGATTAAGCTGCTTTCTAGGAAGGAATCATGGTAACTAACTAACTTTGCTACCCTCTGTCTTCCAGTTCAGTCTGACAGCGAAGCGACAACGGCTTCATCAGGTGTGTTTTAAGTTTGCTGCCTGCATCTTCTCCCAGACCCACTTTTACCCACCCTGTTAGCTCTCCAGAGACGTTCTGGCTGGGCACACAGCTCTGTCTCCTGGAAAATTGCTTTAAATTGTTCCTTGAGTTAGCAGTACTGGAGAATGATGGTAGTGGAAGCTGAAGCCTTCTCCTGGATGTGCCTGGGAAGGGAGGAGCTGGCAGATCAGCAGACCAGATACAATGGGTCAATATCGTGTCAGTGTCAGTGGCCAAGACCTGGCATTTTAGAATGACATGCAAGAAATCCATTGTAGTGGGCAGTAGTAGAAGAATAGTAGTAGAAAATCCATTGTAGTTAGTTACAGGGTTGATTGTCTGGAAAACTAGGAACTAGATTTGTGTCCTGAAATGTGATAATTGCACATCTTTTAGAAACCCATGTCTTAAATATGCAACTAAAATTTACATTTTGTTTATATGTGTCTGTCCCCTTTACAACATGTGCCTTCTGTATTCTGGGTGTCCAGTGGGCTTGGTTTGCATTTCACTCAATTTTCCCTTCCTTTTGTCTTGTGGAGCAAGGGGATCAGAAATGTCTGCACTATTTTCCTCTTCTTTAAACCAGCCCCATCTCTCACATGAGAGTGACAAGAGAGGCTGGGGTCCTTCCCTAGAAGCCTGGAGGGCTGTCCCTAGTGATGAGGTTATATCTGTGCCTGAATGAGTGCACCTGGCCATGATGCTGGGTTGCACCTCCGTGTTTGTGTGTGTGTTCTCAGACTGCCGTGAGGAAAAGTTCCCCTGCACACGCCTGTACTCTGTTCACAAGCCAGTAAAGCAGTGTATCAGCTACCTCTGTGTTACAAGGTAAGAAACCAGCAGTCCCTAAGAAAAGCACTCGAAACTGCACAGAAATGGTAGGTCTGGTTCATTTGAAGACTAGAGGTTTTCTCTGGGAACCTATTGGTGGGATGAATCCTATCCCCAGAGCAACATTTTAGGCTAATTATTTAAAACAGCACAATGAGTACAGTCTGTGCAGCACTAAGGAGCTGTAATGTGCCCTATATTGTAATCCATATTTAATCCATATTTATAGGGCCATGAAAATGATCAGAGGTATGGAGCACCTCTCCTACAGACAGGCTGAGAGAGCTGGGATTATTCAGCTTGGAGAAGAGAAGGCTCCAGGGAGAACCCATTGCAGCCTGCAGTACCTAAAGGGAGCTTATTAAACAGAGGGAGAGCAACATTTTACATGGACAAAGAGTGATAAGACAAGGGGCAATGGTTTTAAACTGAAAGAAGAAAGATTTAGATTTGTTGTCAGGAAGAAGTCCTTTACTCAGAGGGTGGTGAGGCACCACTGGCACAGATTGCCCAGGGAAGTTGTCAATGCCCATCTTTGGGAGTGTTCAAGGCAAGGTCCAATGTGGGGCCTTGAGCAACCTGATCCAGTGGGTGACATTCCTGCCCAAGGAAGTGAGTTTGGACCTAGGTGATTTTCAATGTCCCTTCCAACTCAAGCCTTCCTATGATTCTAAGATTTCATTAAGTCTTTACAAAGATTACTTTGCTATTGAGCAGCCTTATTTTCGGCTAAGAAACAAAAAAAATAGGATTTGCCTGCTCACTAGTGAATATACACGTCTATTCCCTGTTCCCCTTTTTTGTTTCTTTGTGTCCCTGTGCCTTCCTTTGCTGATCCCGGTGATGCCGCAGTGTGCGTCGCATGTACGTAATAAACAAGGAGGTGTGCACTCGCATTATCTGCAAGGAGAACGAGGTCATGCAAGGTGAGTGGTATCACAGGCTAGCTAGAAGGATAGCTGCAGCCATCTGATAGAGTCTCAAAGCTAACTAGTTGGCTTACACCCTGACCCACATGCAGTATCTTCCCTAGACTTTGAAAGAGCTCTGATGCAATGCAGTCTTGGACATAATACACATGCCATGATAAAAAAACTGGGAAGTAGATATTGTGGTACTAAAAATATGATAGCTCTCTATTCCTCGATCTTAATCATGGTCTAGTAGTCCCAGACACACCCTTACTCAAAGTTGTACTCTTTTGAGGTTAAAGAGTAAATCTCAGTATTTCTGTTCATGAATAGAAGCAGGATCCAGTCTAGATGTTTTATGCAATCTTTGTTGCAGCAAAATACAAGTGGTTTTAACATGTAATGTATATGCATAAAGCCAGAAGGAAATTCATAAAAGCCTAAGGACTTGCTCTTACTTGCCTCATGTATATGGGGATTGAGCAGTTTCAACAGCCTCTGTAGATGCAGTGAAGGATGTGCCTCTAACTATTCTGCTGGAGAATAATTTGAAGGAAGCTTTGATTATCTGTCAACCTGTGTGTGTGTGTGCTTGTCTTCAGATGAGATCTGTCGCCAGCTGGCTGGCCTTCCTCCTCGACGCCTCCGCCGGTCTGGGCAGCCCCTGCCTCTCCCCTGCAGACAGCTCCTGGAGCAGCAGCGCAGGCCTGATGCTCTGTGAGCTGCCAACAGTGGCAGAGGAAAAGGAAGAGAGAGAAGAGAAGGCATCATCCACTACCTACAGTCCAAGACAAGTGCTTCTTGCTTGTGATTCCCCCATTATTTCCTTGCTTCTATGCCTTCTTCTACATCCTCTTCTTGTGATTCCCCCATTATTTCCTTGCTTCTATGCCTTCTTCTACATCCTCTTCTTCAGGTGCTGCAGGGCACAGAGTACCCTCTCTGCCAATCTGTCATGGTAGCTGTTGTCATCTTCATAATCTATTACTGAGGACAGGGGACTCTCCCCTCTTTTCTCTCACACTCTGCCTGGCAGGCTGTGAGCTGCTCATTTCCCAGAGGTCCTTATAAATGTGCTGCACCTTCTCTTGCTTTGCCCCTGAAGAGAGCCAGAAATGGGGACAGGATGAAGTCCTCCCAATGGTACAGATGCCTTAAGCTGCATCTCATCTCACCTTCATGCCCTAGGACTCCTGCCCTAGATTTCTTGCCTGGCATCAGCATGAGCTCAGATGTGGTTGGTCAGCCTGAGCCTCTCTGATTCTCCCGAGCCACTGAGTTTGTTGTGTGATAACACATTCTCCTCCTTGTGTCTGCTGGCCTCAGGGAAGTGACAGAACTGGGAGACGAGCTGTCCTGAACCCAAGGCACCCCTCCCTGGGTGGCCACAGATCATTTATAACTACCTCTGGGAAGTTTTTGCCTCAAGCCCATTGCCTCCCTCACACACATCTCCTACCAAAAGGAAAAAATCTGGATTTAGTATGGCATTATATTTTTCTCAAAAATATTAGGTTGGATCAGAGTGCTGCATCTCCTCTCCTCTCCTCTCCTCTCCTCTCCTCTCCTCTCCTCTCCTCTCCTCTCCTCTCCTCTCCTCTCCTCTCCTCTCCTCTCCTCTCCTCTCCTCTCCTCTCCTCTCCTCTCCTCTCCTCCCCTCCCCTCTCCTCCCCTGTTCTTGTCCCTCCCTTCCCACTGAAGCCATCTCTTGATGCCCATTCCAGGCAAGTTTCAGGGAGCAGTAATTACAGCTCACTCCACTTCTAAGCCCAAGAAAGCCCATGAAGAACCTGTGTGACATTTCTGAGACCTTGCAATGAATTATCTGTCTTGGTGCCTTGTCTTGGTCTGGCTACCTCCACACTCTCCAGTTGCTGTACCTGCTTTCAATCTCCAGTTGAGTTCCTACCTCCTGACTTGGAAGCTCCTGCACAAAGCAGGAAGGAGTTGCAAATTGGAATTGGGTGTGGGAGCAGAATCATTATCTGGGATTGCTGTTTATCTGGCAGCAGATAAACCTGGGATTTTTCTGCAGAATCTCTAACTGTGCTGACCTGCACAGGGCCAGGTGCTGATGGGGAAGGTAAACATATCTGCAGGTATAAGTGCTTATACAGGCCAGCCTGGGCAGAAGAATTCACTGTGGCAGCATTGGATGTCTGGTCTGCTCGAGGACTTTGTTTTCTAGATATATGGAGAACATTTCCAGGTATATGGGCAGTTTTTGTGATGAGACCAGGTAGGGTAAGTAGGGAAGAGCAGTCTGAATTTTATTAATCACTATTGTCACCAATAGTCACCATGTGACTCTTAGTGGCATGATTCTGTGGGGCACCAGAGCATCAGCAAGACCCTGTCTCTAGGATCTTTGTGTTGTTCCCAAGTAACTGAAAACCAGTTTGCTAGATTTGGCATTCAGTCCCCTCACATCATCTGCTGAACCCTTCAGTCTTGCAGGAGCACTGCCCTGTTGCACAGAGCCAGGGTCACACAGTACTGGGGACAGTTTGCTGCACAGAGGCAGATGTTTGAGAAAAAGAGCAAAAACAATTAGTGTAGGACCATCTTGCCAGGACCTGCATTTCTGCTGTATGCAGCAAGAAGCTGGTCACATCCTCTGTGTGGGGGAAGACACCCTGTGCAGACAGTGTCCATGTGAGGTCAAAATTAGCCTTCGATGGGCCAAATCTCTCTATATTCATCCAGTGTACAGGAGAAAGAATTCCAAATCATGCAGTGACTAGAATTTTATCCTACATATAGGAACACTGCACTGCTACTCAGAGGGTGATGCTCCTCTTGAGTACTCCAGGCTCATGAGACTAGGAATGAAGTAGGGATTTCTTTGTACTGAGAGGGTGCACATTTCTGTAGAAAGGAGGGTACTGAGAGCTTGATCTCAAAGACATTCAAGCCACTGGCAGCCACTGGCTTCCATGCCACAGGGATACCTGTGAAAATTGCCTGTGTGGAGGAAGGTAGGATGGAGATGGATCTTGGAAATTGGACTGGGTCAAGTCTGTTCTCTGTATTTAGAGGTGAATATTCATCACTATAGATACATAACTGGGTAACCTAGCTACTGTACAGCATATAGAAATTTAACTTTCATACAGGTTGGGAAGTGGTTAGAAGCCTTTCTGTTGCTTGCTTTCAGCAGGGACAGGAAGAGGTGCTCCTGTCCAGGAGAACACTTTTTTAATGCTAGAGTCTATATAATCCATATTAAAAGAAAATTTATTTCCTGTTATTCTTGGCAACTCTCATGTGTTTGGGTTTATTTGTCTCTTGCTGTTTTTCCTCCAGATTTGTGGGGATACTTGATTCCATATAAAATCTATCATTTGGAACCTTTTACTCCCTGCTAGCCTAGTCCTCTGCTGTCACCCTCCTCTCACTCATGAATCACAGCTCACGGAAGTTCCTGAGAATGCTTTTTTTTTCCTAGAGAAACATAACATTTTCTCCAGCATTTTTTTTACCATGGATAGCTGTGCTAGATTTTCCTGACAATTGTTAGCTGCTGAACACAGGGATAACTCCTCCCAGCCCGTGAAATCTGTGCTGAGGACACATCTTTTTACTATGCACATGCCATGACTTTCTGGTGGAGAATTAACATCTGCAAATAAAATTGCAAGATGACTGAAATAAGAGAAAAACTGTAATAAATATCACATAAGAAGAGAAGAACTTGTTCACTACAACCATTTAACTCAATAATGGGAATAACTGAGAGACCACATTAAAAATTACACATCTAGGTCAAAAAGATTAGGAAATTTTCCCTTTCATTGATTTTCTGACTTTTTCATAGTTTCATCAGGCATTGACTGTACATTGTATTTTGGTTGAAAAGATGAAGCACTAAGATGTGGGGGACTCTAAGCAATGCAAGTGCAAGCAGTGCAATCTTCATGTGCAAGCAGTCAAGTCTGCATTTAGATGGTATTTCTAGAACAAAAGTGGCCGTGGGCCAAATTACCCATTAAGCTGCCTCTGAGAGTGCCCCATAGATCTTCAGGACTAAACCACACAATGCAGATTATTGCACAACACTCTACTCCCCTTCCTGGCTGAAGCTGTGGTGTCCTGGTCTCGGACTGCTGTAGTGGGTACAGCCCCAGCCCCAGTGGCTGGAGACACTGCTCCCTCCTACACAGGCCAGAGCCTGCTCTGTCTCATAAACTCAGCCTTTGCAGTGCTCCTGCATTGGCACTTTCCCCTGGCTGTGTGAGCCAAGCACAACATATGCCATCAACTGTTTGTAATTCAGCTTATTCTTCCTTTTCCCTTACACTAGAGTCGGCCCACACTTCATTGGCACTTGTCCCATACCCAGATTTATCACCCCTGCCACTCCAACCTGAATTGCCACAATATCTGGACATCACTTTCTCTTGCAAGCTAGGGAAGTGGTTTTAAATACGCCTCCAGGTAGGTGTGCAGCTCGTGCAGTTGGGCTAGCCACAAAGAAAGCTGACAGAGCTCTGTTTTTAGAAGCATGATTCTGCATTTGTGGCTGATTTTCACAGCCTCTCTTGACCTGGAGCAGGATTTAGATGCCCTGTGATCACTTCCCACACAATGGCTGTTCCTCCTCCTCTTGCTGTCACAGCTCCCCAGCACCAATCAATGTGACCAGTTTGAAGGCTGCTGGTTAAAGCCTGTGCTCCAGTGTCTGCTCCCAAGTTTGAAGCAGTGCCTCACTGCTGGGCATGTGGAGCTAACAAGCATGGGAGGGCTGTTGGGAGCAGGTGACATGTCACCTAGAAGCTTCTGAAACTTATTGCCTGAATCCTGTCCTCAAGAGCCCACGGTGTGAACAAAGAGCGTTGACATTGGGCATCTCAGCTTGGAAGGATCCCGCAGGGATGTACTGCTGGCTGCCGTGTGGGCTTGTCCTTCAGACAGAGGGGTCTGGTCCTTGCCCCCACCCAAAAAGAGCTCCTCTACTCAGCAAAGAATAGCTGGGTTGGAACCAAAGGAGACTTAAGCTTTATTTTTTTTTTAATTGTTTGGTTAATTTTTTTCTGGAGATATTAAAGTACAGGATCCTGTAGTATTGACCCCTGACACCACATGGTGACATTGTTTGACAGTGCACATTTGTCCAGTTGCAAGCAGCTCCTTGACTGGGGCACAGGAAATCTGAATTCCAGTTCTGAATCTCTTCACCCCCTGCTCTCTGATCTTTAGCACATTGCTTTTTCTCTCTGTTCCTGCCATCCTTAGAACCTGTAATGCAGCAAGTTGGAATAAACTCCCACAAAATAGAGAACTGGATTTTAGTCCATTAAAAAAGTTATTTAAAAATATGTGGGAAATACCACAAAGGTATTTGATTGTCTACTTTTGCTATTAGTGTACGTTATTTTCTCAAATAAAAACATGTTCACTAATGTGAATTATATCAGTTAAAATACAAATGGCATGTGCTTGTTGCTAGTATGCTGAAGTATATTTACAAAGTGAATTGTGAAAAACATTCCATTCATTTAAGAATTAATTATCTATCAGAATGCAGTTTGGGGCATTTTACTAAGGTTGCAATTTCCATACAAATACAGCTGGTCACAAACTAGCAAAAAGGTGTAATAGAGAAGCATATGTAATTCAATATGTCTAACTAATAAGACATGTCAGATCTCACCTGCTTAAATTTAAGAATAAGTGTAGGTTAAGCAGTGCATTTTTTAAAATAAATGTGGATATTGAGATAGTATATGTTCCCAGTTAAGATCACAGATAAACTTACATTGAAAGTAAATGTGTGGAGCTAACTTCAAAGCTGCTCAGATTGTTCAGAGCCTTGTCCAAGTGAATTCTGAAAAAATCAGCAGGGGATGGAGAATCCACAACTTGTTCTAATATTGCACCACACTTAAGATGGAGAGTAGTTTCCTGATGTCAGATTAGAAATTCCTTTATTGCGTCTTTCGGCTGCTGCCTCTGTCCTTTTGGCTGTGCATCTCTGAGCAAACTGCCTCCCCTACAATATTGCTGCAGTCAACTGAAGAAAATAACAAGAAGAAACTTTTAATTAATACAAAGCACAAGTTTAATTGCAAAACAAGGCATTTTTAAAACTATTGAAATAAATTCTCTCCCTTTAAGGAAATTGTGCTAAAAATGCAAAACATTACAAAAATCAGTGGTTCAATTAAAGGATTTGCAGTCTGTGTCCCTGCAGTCTGTGCTCCTGTGTCCACTTTTTCTATGCTCACACAGCATCTACTTCTTGTGCACCACCTTCTCACCCTTCTCACCCTTCTCACTTTCAATTTCTCTGCCTTGGGTTTGATAGCCTTGGGTTTCACTGTTTTGCCCTTAGCTGGATCTTTGCCTCTTTTGGTCTGTCATTTTTCATATCCTGTAGCTATTTCTTGGCCATCTTGACTTTCCTTGGGACTTTCTTCACAGCCAGAGCTAATCAGGGCTCCTTGCAGTGCCAGCGCAGGGCCACGTGCGTCTTGGCCTTTGCTGCCTTCTTGGCACCTTCAAAAGCCTTTCTTTTCTGCCTGGTGCAGTGAGTGTAGTTGCTCCTGCTCCTGTAGTTGCTCTGGTGATTTTCTCATCAGCCCTGCTTGAGCCCAGCACTGTCATCACACACTGTCCCTTTTGGCTCCACTGTCCATCAGCTGCTGTCTTTGTAGCTGCTCACTGGTTTAGCTTAGGAAAGATGTCTGAACTCTTTGTAGTCTCTGCAAACCTCTTTGCCCTTTCTGTTCCCTGAGAGTCCCCAGGGGCACTGCTTCACGGTAGATTTTTGCCTCTCCAATCCAAAAGCTTTGCTGGCCTTGCTCCCTGTTTCCCAAATTGCATCAGGACCAAGCTAGCTACCCTTAAGTAAATTTACCTGTGCCTTACCTGTACCTGCACAAAAATGATAGAAGAGAGGAGAGGATCTGGTGTCCCCATGTTGAGCACAGACTGGGCAAAAGGAAATTGGCTGTGTATGAGTGCCAGATCAAGAGATGCTCATGAGGACTTCCAGCCAAGGAAACCTTGTACAACTGCAAGGTCCTCAGCACACGACTGACAGCCTCCAACACACAGTTTCTTACTGAACTCCCAAGACTTCTGTCTCAGTCTCTCCAACAAAGTACTTCTCCAAAGACAACAGGGAAGTTAAAATCAGGATTTACCACCCAGGCCCCAGTGCAAGCTCTTTTTGCAGGGAGTAGCACGAGCTGCAGCACTGCACAAACATGAGCTAATCACAGGCAAAATGGTTTGCAAAACCATAACCACAGCTAGAAGGTGAGCCTCATTGTGAAAAACAGCAGTACAAAACTGAGTTTCTCTCTGTGGCTAGCAGATAACTGCAGAGATATGGAGCCAGTGACTTCCACTGAGGAGCAGGAAAATCTGATTTGAAACAGCATGTGGGGTGCCCAGGTGCCTACAGCTGAGCTGTAGGAGAGTGCAGTAACACTGGAACAGTGCCTGCAGCTCCCTGAGCACACAGAGGGCATTCTCCAGGTCAGCACAGAGTCAGGAGCCACTTGAGATGGGCAGGGCATGCTGGAGGCTGAAGCTGCAGGCACTGCAATGGCAAGCAGCAGGGTGCCAGCAGCTCTGGTAGGTACTCCACCCCCCATCTCTCAACATGGGGAGGGCAGTTCTGCTTTCATCAGAGAGTCTGTTTCTCTTAGCATAAATGAGGGAAGCACCCAGCCATGTCACGGCCTCAAGCCAGAGAACACACTTGAGGACATTTAGCATAAGGATGTGGATTTTGGTCACATTTTTTATCTGCAGTCATGATGGGGAAGCCATTCACTAGGTCTCAAACTCCCCAACACAATCTAGCCCCTTTCCTGCCTTCCTGCTGGTGATCCCAGAAGGTGTCAGTCTCTGGTAGCAAGGGCTGGAAGTGCTGTGGCCTAGAGACATGGTGGAGGGTACTAATACAGGCAGGGAGACAAAATAATTGTGGGGTCACAGGGCCAGAATTAAGGATTATTAGTTCCTGTAAGAAGGCCTGGGCTGGGCTGGCAGAGAGCTGCAGGGCAGGAATGAGAAGCACTCACAGGGCTGCGGTTAAAAAATGTATACTCAATTCTATAGTTTCACCCTCATTTGCCTTGTCCCCCAGCACCAAAACAAGCTCAACAGTGAAACAAAAATAAACTGCAGGTCAAGTCTCCAGGTAAAGATTTTGCAGTGCAAGCCTGGAAAGCTGAATTGCTAGTAAAACACACAATAACATATAACCTTAATGCACACGCAGCAACCAGATGCCCTCAATTCTGCATCAGTGGCATCATTGACAGTCCTGCAGCATGCGGCAGTGCAAGTTTTGTAAACTCACCCTCCCACACATCCTGAGCTCCTGCCTTTTTACTTCCCCCTTCCCTCTCATAACCTGGAATCCCTGCTCTTGTCTCATTTAGATGCAGCCTCCGTGACACTCACCCCACAGTGCTTTAGCTTTGCCTTTGCAAACCCCAGCACCACACCATCCCTCTCTGGTGAAGTCCACCCCAGGCAGACCACACACACATCCTCACAGCTTTTATAAATATCTGTGGTGCTGCACATTCTGCAAAAATCACTGCTTTGTAAAGCAATGGCTGAAACCTTCTCCCCAGGCACGGCATCCACTGCTGCATCACAGGAAAAGGTGGCAGCTCTAGGGACAAGGCTCTCTGCCCCATGTTGTAACAGCAAGCTGCTCTGTATCTGGTGTGGAGGGGTTTTTTGCACCCAGGATTGGAAAAATGGGAGTGGTGTGCCCGGCACAGGTGTCTGAGCAAGTGCACTACCTTTGTGTTGGGTCTGTCATTCTAAGGAGGGTGAGGAATCTTTGTGGAGTGAACGCAGTGAAATGTGTGTGTAATAAATAAGCATTTTGGTGTATAGTCTCAGGCTTAGTATATGCTCATATTATGTGAGCGTGTTCCATTATTATGCTTATAATAAATTAGCATAACAGCTTATTTATCAGCCAGTGCCTTAGTGCAAGGAGCTCCGCCACTCCCCTGCTCAGCATCTCTGTGCAAGTCAGTGGCTGTGGTGCATCAGCACTTGTGGAGCAGAGAAAGTTTTTCTGTTTGAGGTTTTCTCTTGAGGCCAGGGTGAGCAGGTGTCTGCGTTTCTTGTGTTCAGTGCAAAACCAACCAACTGGTGACAGAGGCGCTACTTTCAAAAGGCGATTTCTGAGCAAAGGGTGAATGGAAAAAATAAATATATATTTATAATGGCATGCACCAACACATGACTTCCTGTTGACTAAACAAGCAACCTCTCCTCTGCTTTGGGGGTAGATAATTTAAATTATTCACTGGATTTTTGCTGTCTAATTTCTTGGTAATTTGCTTTCTGAATCTTTCGTAAAAGCAATGGTGTCATTCCTCCTCTCACCCCACCTTACACCTGACCACTGCTCTTCAGCCAGCACTTATTTCTCTGTTCTCATTCCAAAACAGAAAATAAAGCCCTGAGTACAAGAAACCTGAAGGCATGCTAGAACATTCTTCCATGATCCCAAAGAGCTGGAGCAGTGTCTCTTTCTAGATAACACAGCAGCACAGGGAGTCTCTTCAGGCTTCCCCACCAGCCTTTAACTGACCCAGGCTTTGATCAGAAACCGTGATGGAGACATCTTCAGTATCTTCCTCTCCCATCTCCAAAGAGGTTTTCACTGAACAGAAAGGACAGAAAACTGAAGTGGTCAGCATAACCCTTTGGGTATGAGCTCCCAGCCTATCCTTGACTCATGAAACAGATTTGGAAATTTACAACCAGGGAGAAAGCTGGACAAGTAATGAGATCTGGGATCAGCAACCTTTCCACGGTTTTCTAAACTTTTTTTTTTTTTTTTTTTTTTTTTTTTTAACCAGAGCAGGGATGATATCTGCTAATGAGCAAAATCTTGCTGTGGCAAGAGAGTGCAGCTCCTGTTTTAGGCAGAACTGCATAGGAACTGAAGGTCCCTCTTGAAATGTCCCCTGGACTTGCTACAAGACTCTAAAGCACATCCACACCAGCAGGTTTCTGCTCTGGGGATTAGAGATAGAGGCAGAGAATCTCTGCCACTGACTTCGTGCACTTGGACCTCACATGTGAAGGAAGTTACCAGTCTAAATGAAGGGCATTAGAAAGCCTCCAGCAGCACTTGGACTTGAGAGCCTTGCCATCAATTATAGTTCATCTGTTTGTTCATCCATTCTTTCTTTTTTATCTCTGTGGAGAGCAAAGAAACTCTCAACATTTAGGGGAAAGAACATGTTTTAAACATGGAAGGACAAATTCCACTTACAGCCAGGACCAGAGAAAGGATCTAGTTATACATTTTATGAGACTTGACATGTAAAACCTTTGAGCAAATAATTTTGCACCAATTAAATTTATGGGAAGAACCAGGCTGGCCATGGAGATATTTCTTGACTCCTTTCAAAGCAGAAAATTTATATAAAATTTTGTGCAATCTTTTGGCTATGAAAATTGAGAACCAGCACAAGAATAAAGGTGAATTTACTTGATTTATTGAAAGAAACACAAATGGTCATGATCTCTAAGAAGCAGATTTCCCAGAGTGTTTTCCTTTTTGTTTTTGCTTTTCTCTCTTTTTCTTTTTATGTCCTGTGTAACAAATGTGCCCTTTGAATTATTAAAAGAAAATCCGGTATTAAAGTGTGATTGTTGCTCTGACCTAGGAGGTTTTTCACAAGGTGCTGCTAGAGCAAAGGCTGAAAGGGGACTGCTCTTTCATTAGCCAGAGTGTTCTCTTAGGCTCTGTTAAGTAGGACAGGGATTCTCAAGGATTTCAGTCTTTTCTAGCTTTGGTCAAGCACTAGGAGCCAGATCCTCAAGGAGGATAATTGCCACATCTCTTGAGACCAATGCAGCTGCCAGAATGTGTGTGTCCATTGAGTTTGTGTCCCACCCAGGCATTATTCCCTGAGGAGTAGGACAGACCATGCCTGGGCTTTGCAGGAGTGCTGCTCCTTTTCCTGGAGTATGCCATGCTCTCTGCTCTCAAAAACAAGTCCTCTCCAAGCATTGGGCTACAGAGTCTGCTCTGCTCTGGCAACTCATCTCTCCTTTGCCTTTTTTTGCATATACTGGTTTCACAAAGCCTTAGCATTCTGAAAACCAGTAAAATTAATAAGGAAAGTAAATCAAGCAGAGAAAAAACGAAGAGCTACCCTAGCATGAGGTAAACAAAAGCCCTGCTTCTCAGCCCTGCCCACTTGGGGCAGAAGCAGAGCAGAACGTGCCCTGGCTGCCTCCTGGGCACCCTGGCCAGCCCTTCAGCCTCGCTGCCCTTCAGCCCTGCACAGGGGGTGGCTGCCAGCAGCAGCAGAGCCTGGGCAGCCCAGAGCAGTGCTGGCAGAGCAAAGTCTGTGCATCCTGAGTGCCAGCCTGGCTGTGACAGCGCAGACCTCAGTCAGGGGGTCCTGACTGTCACCCTGCCACCGGCAGAGCTTGGTGCTGGGGCCAGCACCACCTGGAACAGCAGGATCAGGCCCCTCTGGTCACTCCCCACTGGTGCTTTGTGTGCAGCTTTGCAGTGCAGGTCTGCCACCACTCCTGGCATGTTGACAGGGCTCAGACACTCGTGACAATGCTCAGGTGCCAAGCTGAGGCCAGCCTCTCCCCACTGAGCCCTGGGAGCTGAGTCCCTCTCACTCTCATCTTCAGTTCAGTGCTGCTCCATGCAACTGCCAGGCCTTCAAGGGGTCACAGAGGAGCAGGGAAAGTCTGCCCACAAGCTGCAGTTCCCTGAGCTCCTTCCAGCAGGGTGGCTCCAGGCTGCTGCACAGAGCTGCCTGTGCTGGAGGGTCACCACCATCCCTGCACAGCTGCGTGATGCAAAGCCCGGAGGGATGGTGTGGTTTTGCCCACATTCACACTAGTGGTACACAAGCTCTCAGGCCCCCCTCTAACCACTAGACAATGTTTCCTGCCTTGTTATGCTATTGATATTATTTCAGATATTTTTGCAGGTGGGAGGGGGCCGGTAGGCAGTGCAAGGGGGGGTGGTGACCAATGGGTGCTGAGCATCTTTCAGAACTGATGCCCCTTTGCATCTCAACATCTTGCCCTTCAGCTCCTGCAGCTCCAGAGACCCTTCTAACTCCTCCCTCAACCACACCCCGATGAAAGCCAGCAGGGAATAGATAGGGGTGAATGGGGAGGGGACACACAGGCCAGTCCACATTTCGGTACATCAGGTCAGAGGGCTGCACAGAGTCTGTGAGATAACCTCCCTGTGATCTCATCACCTGAGAGAGGCCCTGGGAGTCATGGACAGGTAAAAGGAGTGTCTCTAGTTTCTTACTCCTATGAGAAATTGTCTTTCTGTCAGAATTAACTTGCTTTCCCTGTGGTGTTGATCATCCCTTTCCCCATCTGACTCACTGATCTAACTCCCTGCCTGTCCTGCTCTTGCAACTTGCCTCTCTGTGTCTCTGTTGTTCTTTCTCTTTGACTGTCTGCCACCTGTACTCTTTCCCTTTCTGTAATTTCTTTCTTGTGGCTGTTCTCTGTTCCTTTCATTGTTTTTCTTTTCTAGAAATAAAGGATGACAACAGAAGGATGAACAGTCAGATACTATCTGCCGCTTAAGCCCCTCAATCCTCTACTTGCACTGCAATTAGTCTGTGAGCTTATTATGGCTAATCACTCTCCACAATGGCATACTATGCACATGCTCAGGGGGCTTTACTCTGATTTCATGAATCTTTATTTGAGGAGAAGATCTCTGTTCAGGCTGCTTCTGCAGTGCCCAGGTGCAATCACAGCTCCTGTGTCCTTGCTGCTTTCCCTTGAGCTATGCTATAGCCATAGGAGTTGCACGTGTATCCAGCAGTTTACACCTAGCCAGACACCTGCTCAGCTGCTCCACACAACATCTGTTCATTCATTCTTCTGTTTGCACTAGCCATTCTGAAATCCTCCCTGGGAAAAAATCCTCCCTGGGATGGTGAACTCCAGAGGAAAGGGAGAAAAAGAGCTGATGTTAATGAACATTTCTAGTTGAACAAGTGTCTTCTGTGATTCAAATTGTCATTGATTTGTTCTGAAACTGAAAAATAATCTAAGTGATCGTAATTTTATTTTTCTGTGGTTTGAGGTCATTTCTTGTTCTTCACTCTTATTTGCATCCACATGCAACTCTGCAGGGTCAAAAACATTGAATAGAGAAAAATTGAATGGGATGAGAAAAGGGACAATTAGAAGAAGAATCAGAAATATTTTGAAAGCAAATGGTTTTGCACAAAACTTTTGAAAAAAATATAAAAGGGAAAGTCTGTTTTCCCTTATGTTTTTGATGTGATAAAAAGCATTTTTCCTAATGGGTTTTAATGAAACATCAACACAGTTGTAATTGTTTTTCACCTGGCTTATATGTTTCTTCAGCAAGCAGTTGCCTTGTGCACAAGGCTCAGTTCTGTTTTCTGCAGTTGTGGCACACCCCAGGTAAGTGCTTTGCAAGGCTCTGGCCTATCATACCTGTGCAATTGTCTGGGTTATCCTTTCTGGACAACCTAAGGATCTGTCACCATAGAACAGATTGCCTCTCCAGCATCTCTGTTACAGGGCACAGTCTTTGCCATATCCCTGCAATAACACATCTAAGGCTTAGAAACCTGTGGTGAACGACTGGTTGATAATTTTGGGGAGAAAAAAAAATTGGGGAGACCAATATGTGTGTGAGTGTGTGTGTTAGGAATATACACAGGTGTTCATTTGTAAGTGTTTGCACAAAGGCAGGGAAATAGGGTGAATCCAAGGTGGTAGGGAGTGAGTCAGCTCCAAGAGTGAGAAAGATGATGAAGAACATACCGTGGGTATGGGAAACAGGCACACACCATGAGCAGCCAGAGAAAGGGGTGACGGAATGCAGTGGGATCAGCTCGTGCTCTGCTCCTGACACAACCTGCAACACACCAGAGCAGGACTGCAACAGAGCTTACAGGACAGACCTCCAGGAACAGCCTCAGACTGCTGTTGGGCTTAATGAGATACTTAATGGGGATGCTTTACCCTCCTGAGTGTGTGCAGTCTTCTCTGTGGACCTTCTTCTAACAGAAGACAAGCTCGAATGTGATGTGCTTCTGCAGGAGCCTGTCAGCACAAAGCATGGCACAGCAGAGTATGTGTGTGCTTCCTCTTTCTGTGTGAGCAGGACAGGCATTTGTGCACTGCAGGCTGAGGGACACAGGCAGGAAAGAGTTGTCTGCCTGTCTGTGGGACAACAGGGCAACAAGGCTGCCTGACGGAGAATGTCTGTGATGCAGGTGAGGAGCAGTAGGCAGTGACACACAACCTCAAATCACATCACTAGGTAGCAAGAGGATGTGCATGACTCTGTGAATGAGTACCTGTGATGCAGTGGCCATGTGTCAGGGTGCACAAGGGACAGAAGCTCCTAGAGGGGCAGAGAGGATGCCTGTTAGCTGGTCATCAAGTGCTCTGCAGTGCTCAAGCTTTATGGTGACACTAGCAAACAGATGAAGGGTGTATACAAGTGCCTAGACTCTCAGATTTAAATTCCTAACAAACCCAAATTCCCCTTTTCTACACTTCACTGGAGATCCTCTGGAAAACCCAGCTCAGTATCTCTTAAACTTACCCCATCTTTGTGCTGAACATCAGCCTAACAGTGGGAAAAGATGACAAAGGACCTGATTATTTTTAACCTATTCACTTCTGTTTTGCATTGCTGCGGGGGAGGTGAGTATCTCACCTCAATGAACCCAGCTGCCTGTGTCCCTCCACTTGGCAGTGAGGCTGTTAGAAATGGCTCATGACTGCTTTACACCCTCCCTGTACTCCTGCTGCCTCTCCCCAGCATGGTCCCTGGGCACAGGAGCAGGCCCATGCCAGTCTTGATGTCAGTCCGCTGTGGAAGTGGTACTTGTGTCTGGGGAATTGTCAGCATGGCTACCATTTACATATTCCATCAGCTGCTGGGGGGCATCTTTCCCCGGTCCTGCACACTTTCAACTCTGCTCTTCTTTTAGGCCCTGCTTGGAAGGCATTCAGTCCAGTGTTCTCTGAAGAGATTCTAATTTGGTCCATCCCTTGCCCCAGTGGATTTTCTGGGTTTCACATAGCAAAAATAACATCTCTTGATGGCTGAACTCCACACCCTCTCATCTTCACAGGTCTTCTCAGATGCCTTCATCCTCCTCCCTCCCTGGTGTCCATGTTCTGGATATTTTCAGATATTTTCACACTCTGCCCAACCATAGTTGCTGTTTGACTAATCACTATTAATTCGCACACCATTTCCACTCACAAGGTCACCTGCTTCATCCCCAGAGTCACGTCTGCATCCTTTCCCTAGAACATTTCATGCAAATTACCAGCACTCTTCTCGTACAGTGAGGCTTGGATGTGAAGAGGATATTTTTGGTGCTGAGCCCTCAACAGAGACATGGTAAACAACTGGCTGCACGAGTAAATGTAAATTCTCTCTTGTCTTCTCCTGCAGCATCCTCATGCAAAGGAGACTCTTCCTCTACAACTTCAGGAACCTGCGCAAGGCCAAGGGGCGGCGTGAGACCTACCTGTGCTATGTGGTGAAGCGCCGGGACAGCGCCACCTCCTGCTCCCTGGATTTTGGATACCTGCGCAACCAGGTGGGGGAGGGAACACCTTGCCAGCCTGTTCTGGAGCCCACAGCTCCAGTTTGCCTGGGACAGTGGGGAGCAGAGGGCTGTGACAGCAACACCTGGGCCCTGTGTTGGTGTGGGCACACCTGGGCACTGTGCAGGTACAGGCACACCTGGGGCTGTGCTGGTACAGGCACACCTGGGGCTGTATTGGTACAGGCACACCTGGGGCTGTATTGGTACAGGCACACCTGGGCACTGTGCTGGTACAGGCACACCTGGGGCTGTGCAGGTACAGGCACACCTGGGCACTGTGCTGGTACAGGCACACCTGGGGCTATGCAGGTACAGGCACACCTGGGGCTGTGCAGGTACAGGCACACCTGGGCACTGTGCAGGTACAGGCACACCTGGGGCTGTATTGGTACAGGCACACCTGGGCACTGTGCTGGTACAGGCACACCTGGGGCTGTGCAGGTACAGGCACACCTGGGGCTGTGTTGGCACAGGCACACCTGGGGCTGTGTTGGCACAGGCACACCTGGGCACTGTGCTGATTCACACCGTTTGAGGGATGCAGCCTCTGGGTAAAGCTGTACTTTGTGCTACCCCCAAGTGCGTTACCAGCGAGACACCCCCACTCCCTGCTGCTTTTCCAGTCTCCCTACCTTCCTGCTTAGCTCCTGCCCATCCCGTTCGTACATCCCTCCACACCAGTGCCCACCAGCGCTTCTCTAGCCCTGAAGTACTGCCGTGCCTCGTCCCCGTGTGTGCCGACCCGAGAGCACTCCCCGCACCTTGCTTCTCCTCCCTCACACCCCATCCAGGCCAGCCCTCCCTCCCTGCCCGTCACACCCTGCTGACTCCTGGCCCCTGTCTCTCCCGGTTTCCCGAAGATGGGCTGCCACGTGGAGGTGCTCTTCCTGCGCTACATCGCAGCCTGGGACCTGGACCCGGGACGCTGCTACCGAATCACCTGGTTCACCTCCTGGAGCCCCTGCTACGACTGCGCCCAGCACATCGCCAGCTTCCTGCGCTCCTACCCCAACCTGAGCCTCCGCATCTTCATGGCCCGCCTCTACTTCTGCGAGGAGCGCAAGGCAGAGCCCGAGGGGCTGAGGCGCCTGCACAAGGCGGGGGCGCAGATCGCCATCATGACCTTCAAAGGTGAGTTGTGCAGGCAGGAAAGAGATGATGGAGAGCTAAGGCATGCCGGGGAGAAGGTAGGGCAAGGAGCCAGAGAAGATGATGCAGAGTGTGGTGATTTAGTGATCAGTGTCCTGTCAAGCGCCTGTAACTCCCCGTGTCTTGCACAGATTACTTCTACTGCTGGAACACATTTGTGGAGAACAGGGAACAGGCATTCAAAGGCTGGGAAGGGCTGCATGAAAACTCTGTCCATCTTGCCAGGAAACTTCGACGAATCCTCCTGGTAAGGGACAATTCTCCTTCTTCTTTTTCCAATGCCTCTTCCCCCAGTTTATTCCTCTCTTCCTCACCATAATTCCTCTCTGCACTTGCTGCTCATCCCTGCCATCTGCCATTTCATTCACTCGTGTCTCTTCATCTTCCACATCCCTTATGCCTCTTCCTCCAACTTTCTTCATCTCTCCTCGTTCACTTCCTCTTCTTCCTCCTCTCATCCATCTCCTGGCATTCCTTCCTCATATTCATGGGTTCCTGCTCACCTGACAACTGACCTACCATTTCTATTTTGTCCTGCAGCCACTGTACGAAGTAGATGATTTACGAGATGCTTTTAAAATTCTGGGACTTTGAAGTGAAAGTCATCAGCAATCAGAAGACTTCACAAACACTTGCTCTTTGATTTCCAACTCTCTCCCTTACAACAGATCTTTCTCCTCTTCCCTCCTTACATCTCTCTTCCTTACAGCCCTGTGTCTAGATATAAGACTATCCTTACTTTTTATTTCCGAGGAGAATTAGGCTGATCTTGTGAAGACACCTTCCCTAGGCTCACACCTTATCCATTGCTAACTGGGAATAGCCAGGACTGCAGTGACATTGCCAGAGAGTGATTTGCCTCCCCTCAGTCCCTGCAGAGCTAATCCAGGTGATCCACTAAATGGAGCTCTGGGTTTAGTCTTGCCCAGGTGGGAGCAGACAGCCTACAAAGCTTTTGTGTGGCTGTGTTCTCACTGGCACTGCACTCACCTGTACATTTCATGAAGGCTTCAGGGAGCTCATTTTTTGGCTCTTAGAGCTGCACTACACTCAGCTGCTCTGTGTCCTCCCCTGTGAAATGGTTTCTTTGTCCTTCTGGATGTTGGTAGGAAGTGAAAACCATCACAACTGAGGTGGTACAACCTATGTATTAACAGCAAAGTTGGCCAGCTACCGGAAAGCTCAGCTGAGAGTGTTGTAGTGAGTCCTTGACAGCCCGGGTAGCTCAGCTTGAAAACCTCACATGAAGCCAGCAGGTCTAAGAGGATTGTGTGCAGAGCACCACAACTCTCACTGTGGGGAGTGCTCTTCATCCTCTGAGCATTTCCCCCTAGACCAGACATGCAATGTGCTTCCTCCCCAGCCAGCTGCCTCTGCTGGAGGCACCTTTACAGTCCCACAGTCTTTTGTTTTTCCAAGTTTTTTATTGCCATTTATAATATGGCCAGCAATGTGACTCTACTGAGAGCTGGCCAGAAAAAATCCTGTCATACGCAAAGCTCTTTGACCTGTAAATAGATATCTTCTGTAGGGCCCAAACCAAACTATCCTCCTGCCTGGCAATCACTCTGTTTCCACTAGAGGACCCCATTAGCTCCTGATCTGGTGGACACAGTCTTTACGAGCTGAAGATACAGGTTCACAGTACATGCCTGCCCACCACCACCCTCCCACCCCCTGAATTACAGCTGGATTGCCCTCTCCAGTCCAACCTCTTGGGGCTTGGACAAGGCCAGTATGTGCCACACTCTGGGTGTGCTCTGTCATTTCCTTCGTGGTGGCTGCAAGTTCTCTGCTCCATCCTGTTCCTCTTTCTGGCTAGGGCTGGAGGCTCCTCAGGACGCCTCCCCTGGTGCTAGGACAGCAGAGAGCCCTGCCCCTACAGGGCCTGCTCCTGCTAGCAGGGCTCACAGCCAGCTGCCTCACAAGCTTCCTACAACTTCAGGCCCCCAAGGCACTCTCAGCTTGGGAAATTTTGACCAGGAATAGCAATGACAGTCCTTTGCAAAGCATTAATTTGCAAGCATGGTGTTGTATATTTGTTTCATATGGTGCATATTATTTATATAAATAAAGGTCTTACAAACAAGCATCTGGTTTTGTCTTTTTTTGGTATCATGTGGGTGAAGGAAGTATATTGGACACGCAGATTGACATGTCACCTTTTCTTTCTGATTTCTGGGGGTACAACCTAGAAATATTAAACTGTCTTCATACTTTTACTTGTAGCTTTGAAGTTATTGACAATGTCACCCAGCAGATCAAGGCAGATAAATTGTTCAGGTACTTTGGACGTGCTACCAAAAACCTCTGAAGTTATTTGACATGCTTCTTTCATTGATGGCCAGCCTATTGTGCCCATTCATGACTCATAATTGACCACACTGGACACAAAAAGGGCTGACAATATGCTTCACAAAACAAGAAGAGAAGCAAAGATGTATAAAGAATCTTCATCTTTCAACTTTTGACATTGTACCCGTACAACATCATTGTCCTTCTCAGTGAAATTGTCAGAAAAAATTACCATTTTCTTAAAAAGGGGTTGAGATACAAGCCTTTGCTTAAATTTTGACTAACACTGAGTTGAAGATACTTGTTGAAACATGATGACAGCTGACATTGTACAGGAGGAGAAAAATGTAATGAGTAAATGCAAAGAATCATGAACTATATTAGGAATATATCCTATATTTAGATTCCCCTGAACATAAATCTGATTAAATTCAGAGTAGACTCGAGAGTTAATCCATGTGATTCAGCTATAGGAATTTTTGCACACAAGATTGTTTTAACTGCACTTTTTCTGTTCACAAATACCAATTCATATTGTTTGTTACAAGCTTTTCTTTTATTTGGCTTTCTAAATTAATTCAGCCTCAAACACTTTAGGTGTCTCTGCCAAGAATAACTCCCTGAAGGGTGACTCTTATGCAGTAACATTACTTTATTAACCCAAGATATTTTTCTTGCTTTGGAGACTGTTTATATAGTGAACATTTCACTACTGATTATATATTTTTGAAACCACTTATCTTTACAGCCTTATGGA
Source organism: Molothrus ater (assembly GCF_012460135.2). NCBI lineage: Eukaryota > Metazoa > Chordata > Aves > Passeriformes > Icteridae > Molothrus > Molothrus ater. The sequence goes on from NC_050479.2 coordinate 87,165,399, forward strand.
GATTGTGGTGTCTCTCTCCTTTATATGCTCCTGAGCAAAAGCTAAGCTCTCAAGGGGGACTGTGGCAAATATACCTGCAGTCCCAGCTGCCTGAGCTGTGGGAAATGGGGGCTTGTGATTTCTGGAAGAGCATTTCCTCTCCACACTGTGGGGAACAGCCAGACTAGGGGCCTTGGTGCTGACTGAAAACCCCAGTCTCGTTTGATCAACACTGCATGGTTTGCACAATGAACTCTGAACACAAGCACATCCAGGTAGCTGTGGAGTCCTTGATAAGAGAGGACACAGGAAAAATGGGATGGCAGCTGGTGTGAACAACTGGGCATGGCTGCCATCTCCTGGTGCACGGGGTGTCTGCCACCCTGCTGAGGGTGTTGCCTTGAAGGGATGCTGATCCATGCTGCAAACAGCTCCCAAAGCCTGTCTCTGAACAGCCCCACAACATGTTCACAGAAGAGCAGGACACTGACATTATTCCCACAGCTGCACACAGCATTCCTCCAGGTCAGTACACGGTGTCCTTGGACTTTGCAGTAATGAGAAACAGATTGCCATTGAAAAATGCAAAGGCACACTCCAGACCCTTGCAAACACAAGCATGGCTTCTCCCTCCTTTTCTCTTCCTCTGCTGCATGCTGGTACTTGGAAATCAGGATAGAAAGGGGTTTCAGGGTCATGGAATTTCCCTTGCTACTTGTCCCTTCAGGGGATTTTCAGTCCACATGTATTTGTGTCCGGCGTTGTCTTTGAGTACATTTTTCTACTCTCCCTGGTGCTGACCCTTTAGTGTTCCTAGGAGCAGAAATGTCATTATTTCTTCACATATGTATTAAATATTCACAGTGATGGAAGTCAGATTTGGTTCACAGAAGAAACATGAAGGGATGTGGCAGAGACCCCTCATTCAGAAAACGTGAGCAATGAGGAGCAGAGCCCCTGCTGGGCAAGGAGAAAGTGGGTTGCTGCAAGAGCAGAGGTCATAGCAGATGGGGAGGCACCAAAGTGTGGCAAGGATTCTAGAGGCTGCCTTTGGCTTTGAAACCTCTCATACACTTCTGTCTTAGGCAGGTTTCCCCTCAGACTTCCATCAGATATGGCTAAAACTCCATTGCTGTTGCTGCTGTTGCACCCAAGTTCCAGCACAGGGAGGGTGTTGATATGTCCCCACTATAATCTTGTCATTAAATCACACTTAAGAACTATCCCCCTTTACAAGCTGGCACATGTTTTTACCAGTCCAGAGGGCCAAGAGAAGGTGAGAGCAGACCAGCTGCCTTCTGTGGCTGCCTTTAAAGGCTACCAGTGTGGTAGACCCACCTCTAGGCTTCACATGCCAGTAGGGGCACAGCAGAGATACAGCAGATTGCAAATTCACTCTGGCAGATAAAACTAGTGTGAAAAACTTCATTGGGCTGACTTGGAACTGGCAAGCTTCCAAACAGACCAGAGAAAGTTTGTCCTCCTTCCTTCAGTGGAAAGGGCTGAGCCCTGGGCATGAATGGTTATGGACCCTGCTGCACTAAGCTGCATGTTGATCAAGTGATTTGATTGCTCCCTAAGTAAACAAGGAGCAAACACCATAATGTCCAGAAAGAGAGCATGTGACATCCAATATGAGGCCCTGGGCAGGGGGAAGGAAAGTTTAGCTGTGCTATACATTGTTTGGAGTTGTCTTATTTGTCCAACATAGGAGACACTCCCCAGCCAGCTGTGCTCAGCCTTAGATACACTCCCACACTGTGGGGACTGGAGCTGCTTCCTCAGCCTGCAGCTTTTCTGGCTGTCTCAATAGTCTGCTAAACATCTGGAGATTTTTGCATGGCCAGAGGATGCTACAAGCATAAATAAACTGGAAGAGATGGGCACAGTTCCCATCAGCCCCTGCCTTGCTCTTCAAGTTATCATTTGTGCATGTTGTGGATCCCAGCACCAGCACATTCCCCAGTGGGATCACACAGTGGGCCTCCTGCTTGAAGAGGCTGGGAATCATGACACGTGGAGCTCCCCACATGATTCATTCAGATGATCTACATTTTTTGCTGTTCAAATTCAAAACTGCTGCAAGACCCAACACACCTGTATCTTCTTTTTGCCTTCTTCCAGTAGAGACAGCTCAGAGCTTTCAAAATCTCCTATTTCACCATTCCACTCTGTGTTTCCAGCTGGAAAAGCAGAGACTTTTTACTTTGTTTCCCCAGTTTGCAATGAACACCCATGTCTCCAGAGTGTGGAACTACTAGGGAAGAATGTCTACCAATGAGTGGAACAAGAAAAGCAGTTTCCACAATGTAACATCTTCCCTTTTATTACACTGGTTTTACAGTCATAAATAAACTTTACACCCATAAATAAATCCTCAAAATGAAGTATTACTACAGTATTGCATAAATACATTAATAGTATGAAATATATTCTGAAACATACACATGTAGCCATAAAAGTGATCTATCTTCATAAGAAATTCTTAAAGCAAGAATGCATGGCTGATTACTTCTTTGGAACAGATCAGAACATGAGATATATTACATGCTGGCCTCTCAAGAGGACACTTGCAGAATCTGATTGCAAAATCTGCAGACATGGAAGGCCTGATTATGGGGCATGGTCTCCATCCCCACTTCCTGATGGCTTCTCATGCGCTCCTTCTGTTCTGTTCAATATAGCAATGCCCAGACAGTGATAAGAGTCTTCTCTGGTGGCAGCAAGAAACTTAGCAAGGCTGCAGAAGAAAAGACTGCCAGGGACTGGCTTTTCTGGTCTTGTATTGATGCACAAACTGAGCTTGAAAGCATGGTGGTGAGGCTCGTTAGCATTCAGTTTGCCAGAAATGGAGGAAGCCCCTAGGGAGGAAGAAAAAAAAAATTAAGATTTTGATACCAAAAGCTTAAGCTGTCTCTTCAGCATGATAGAGAATTTGAAAATAAAGCATCTGCTCCAGGATATCACTCTGATCCTCCTTTAATGTGTTAAACAATCTCCCTCAAGATACATTTTTCCAGACAACAGGGTAGCACCTCATAATTTACTGTGCCATGTACGCCACTCCTAGAAATACAGACCATTTACAAACAGAAACATTTAAAAGGTGGCAACTTACATAACTGAATGCAGGGGAAGTGGAGTTGGATCCTGTGGAAAGGCAGACTTTTTGGGGTGTTAGAAAGACCCCCCCAGAGGTTTCTAGTAGCACATGATGTTTGCAGCATGGCTAACTCCAAGGCTGGATCTGGCAGCTCAGAGGGAAGTTCTCAGGGTCTCCAGGGATGGAGGTGACAGCCTCTCCAGGTTCCAGTGCAGCACCATTGTCAGAAGAGACTTTTTCCTTCCATCCTGCTGGAATTTCCCTCACTGCAGCTTGTGTGTGTCACCTTGTTTTCTCTCTGTGCATCACTGAGGAGAGTTTGGCTATGTCTTTACTGCCTTTATGTAGTGGAAAACTGGAGTTTTTCACTAAGCTCCCACTTAGCCACCTTCTCTATAGGTCAAGGAAAGCCTGTTCACTCAGCCTCTCCTCTTACGGCAAGTGCCCCCATCCCCTGCCCTTTGCAGTGGGACTCCACCAAATCCCCTCTGGTTCCTCAGTGTTTTTCTTCTGCCAGGGCTTGATGCAACAGTGTGTATTTCTCTGGAGCACATGCCTGGAACTCACTCAGCTCATTACACCTCGGCATAATTAGTAAAACAGGGCAGGATGTTCAAAGGGGCTGAGCACACAGACATTAAGGTTGTAGTTAGAAGTACTGATGATGGGCCCTGTGCACATTCATTTGAGGGGTGGCTTGTGTTTAGCTGAGACAGCAGGGCAGTTGAGCAAGTGCCTGACTTCCAGCAGGCTTCCCAGCCAGCAGGACTCTGCAGAAATCATCAAGGTTGCCTTGCTGGGAGAGGCAATTTGTTAGCTGGCTCTTTAAACCCAAGGCCTGAAGGGCAGATTCCCCTTGTACCGCTGTAGGTGACCGTGCTGAGTCAGCAGCAGTTTGTCAGCACCGAGGAGCCTTTAGCAGCCAGCTCTGCTCAGCCCCCAGCAGGCATCGCACCGTGCGCTGGATCGTGCGTAAGCTGCTAAATTATTTAATCATCTCAGGCATTAGGAGACTCAGAAAGGCTGAAAGCCAAGGGGAAAACGTCTCCTAAACCATTACATTGCATAAAGCACTTTGTTAGATCAGCTGATTGACTGGATATTGCTGCTGACTGCGTATCCTGTCACCTGAATGTCTTACTCAGGCAAGAAATGGAAAGGTCAGGTCTTGGGGTACTGAAAGTCCTGTGTAATGTTTGGGGTGGTGGAACTGAAATGAAGTGAATGTGTACCTTTTCCTCAGCCAGAAATAAAACAAGGCAATCATAGCATCCTACAAACAGGTTAGGTTTGTGTCTATGACTCTAAATTCCTGCCAGCAGTTTTGTGCATCCCTTCCTCCACCTCCTGCCATCCATTCTGCACAGAGGGACCAGTTCAAGCAAGAACTTGCTTGCCCCACAAAGGGTGGCTGAGTCCTACACTTTACTCCAGTCCTGGTCTTCTCTCCTGTTCAGTAAACCACTTCCTCTTTCTGAGTAGGATATCAGGCTGTACAAATAACTTCTGCAGTTGTATGGATTGCAAGAAAAATGGAAAGCAGATCTTGGTCATATTATACTCTAATATGTAACCTCTGATCCAGAAGGTAAATCCACCCATCTGGGCTTTTGAACGTGCTCAGAACTTAACTGAAATCCATGGCCCTGTCCTGAGGCAAAAAGAGAATACTTGAATCATGATTACAGAGCTGAAGGAGCTTCTGGGGTCCGATAAGCTGAAAGCTAATGAACTGGTAGCTGAATCATGCAAAGGGTTGAAATAATGTACCCTTTCCTTAGTTAAAATCTGAGAGTAGTGCTAAGTCTCTTCTCTTCTCTTCTCTGCTGCTGGACAAAAAGGTACAATGTAGCAGCACAGTCCTCTGGCAATCTCTTGCCGGCTTGGCTCTCTGCTTAGGCAGCTTCAAACCTATGCTTATTTTTCCTACTATCATTTCTGCTAACACCATTGCTGGGATCATCCAAATCTCCTTTTCCTTAGATTTTTTGCATTTATTTTTGCTCTTGGTGTTTTTTTCAGGTGTCTACTTACCAAAAAGATATGTAAGAGTTCTATGCTATTCAGAATGAAGTATAAAGTGACGTTCTGGGGCCAATAATCGTCTTCTCCAGGTTGGTATGCAACAAAATTTCTCCAGCAGTACCTGTAATCTAAGAAAAGAGATACCCAGTCACTCTTGATGAAAAGATGCCCAGTTCTTTATTTATTAACATGTCATTGAGTCATTTGTTTCTCAGTAAGAATACAGTAAAGGACAAAGATATTCATACAAGGTGTGCACAAATAATGACACAAATAAGTTAGTGGAAAGGGGAACCAAAACTTTACAGAGTAGCAATATGTCTAAAAATGAATTGCCAGAGAGAGAAATTGATCATTGTGGTGGCTTGGGTAACCCTTATCACAAATAGCATGCTCTGGCATAAAGCCAAGAGAGAAGGAATCAGCAAGTGGCAGGAGTGAAAAGGGAAGTGGGACATGCAGTCAGAGCTGGTCAGGCTCTCATTTTGGCAGCCTTGTGCTTGAGAACACAGCTTTGGTAAGACAAGTTGCTTCAATCATGAATCTGTCTGACTTATCCAAATGATCAGGGAAAAGCTGGAGTGAACACTCTAACATTTAGTAGTTTCATACTGATCTTAGTGTTGATATGATGGCCAGAGCTTCTGACAATGCTCTGGTGCTATAATCCCAGAGACAGCGCCCCCAATATAAGTAATGTCCTTTAAGATTACATTTGATCCAGTGGGTTTCATAGCTCCACGCTCCAGTGGTAAATATCCACACAGGAGTGTGAGGTTCATTTCCTCAAATATACATTCCTTTTTGTGAGCTGCTTGTCTGGACTGTTTTTGCAAACATCACCAAGCAAGCAAGATACACACACAAAAAGGCAAGACACGTGCAAGGTACATCTTCTGTGATGCATCATCTGAAAGTGTCCTTTAGACAAGTTTCCTACTCTTCTCCAGCTGCCAAGGGAAATCAATTACTTGATGCAGCTGGCAAGCTGATCTGCATGTGCATTCTAGGAGGGACAGGATTTTACACTGCATATAAAGGAGGTGTGGAGAGCTAGAGAAACCTCCAGCCCTTCATCTTCAGATTTGGCAAGAGGAAATGACCATGCTGGTCCACTGCTGCTCTACAGGACTGGGGAAGAAATAAGGCAGAAGAGAGTGACATTTTTGCACTCACTAATCCTCCCTGTAATATGTAATGTAAAATAATTCATGCTTAGGGGGAAAATGTATAAAAAACAAAATTGTAAAATAAATTAAACATCCAACGAGCCTCTGACCACGGACAGCCCAGAGACAGATTACCACATGGAAGTTGCGACACTCCTGGTGGCAGCAGGAAAGAATGCCTCGTTAACAAGTAAAAAGACGTGGCTGGTTCGGAGATGGGCTTCTCCTGGAAGCACCCAGGAACACCCAAGGACCATCAGTACTTGATAAGTGTCATCAATCAAGATAACAGAAGTCATCAAGAACATACATCTGAATACCCAACTTCCCCTGACATGATCTGTGCCCCCCACCACCCAAGAAGCAGCAATTGTCCAACCCTGCACAGTGAAAAGAAACTTCATACATATGCGGGGTGACAAAAGAAATCGGGGCACCTCTGCCTCAGGCAGAAAAAACTGTATAAAGCAGCCTTGCTGGAAACGGCATGTGTGAACAGAGGGAGGTCTGATGCGATAGAGGTCGGGTCTTGGTTCACCCAGCGCCGATCCCCGGCTCGACGCTGACTCTGACTGTGGCTTTCGAGGACCGTATTTTTGGTCGCGAAAATAAAATCTTTTGCATTTACTAATTTGGCTTTCTTGTTGATCATTTATAACACTCCCCAAAGCCAGCCATCACCTCTGTTACAAACTAAGAGTGCACATAATCCCAGAACTTTCAATCCACACTTAGACAAAGAGTATCTGGGTTACCTTCAAGGTTCATGATTCGTATAGTGACTCCATTCATCATCAGGTTGCAGAGACCTTGTCGGTTCCGGATATCGAGGTGCCTGAACAGCTTGGCTGCATATATTACCAAGGTCACGTTAGGGTGTGATCTCAGGAACTCCAGAATCCTTCTGGAGCAGTTTCCACAGGGACTAGTTGAAAGGAACCAGGTGATGGAGCAAGGAGTTTGTGGCCTTCTATTGAAATGATTTTCCAGGAAGTTGACTTCAGCATGTTGTTCATGATTGTTCAAGCACCAGTTCCTCCAGATGGAACCTCTTCTCCACCTGATTTCATACAGCAGGTACACCCGTCCATTTTGTGTAGGTGAATAATTTCTTTGGAAGTCTCTTGGCTGCATCTTCCACCTGAAGAAGAGTACCAGCAGTACTGTGATCCCAGCACTTCAATGATGTTTGGACTCCCACTCCCAGCTTTTCCCATCAGAAATGAGCAGCTTGAGGAAGGTTGTGATTTAGCAATCTAGAACTGGAATTTGATGAAAATTTCAGAACACCCCCAGCACTCCTCAAGAACTGTTGGGTGGGTAAGCAAACTCATCGCCACTCAGAGATCAGCACCGGTCAAAGCAGTAAGGCAACTGGAAAAGGAAGATTGAGGAAAGGGATAGTAAGAATAAAACAAGGCAAAAAACTGTCTCTGGAAATTGCCAAATTGCCAGGCAGCAGTGAGTGACAGAGCTACACCTCTTACCCTTGGTTGTTCTCTCTGGATGATGACCTGTGTAGAAAAGATTTGTGAGTTGCTGAGGAAAGCAGGTCAGAAAATAAAATTTCCTCTGCCCTTTCTGTCCAGACCCCTTTCAGTTGTATACACACCCTCTCAAATCTCTTTTCTCTAAAAGGGGTCAATAAGCAATCACAGCAAAGCAGGATAGGCACTCTGGGATGCAGGAGGTGTGGACTCCTACCTGGAAGTTGAACTTGATGGTGGTTTAAACTATCGTGTACACGAATCCTTGCTCAGTTTAGCACATTATGGTTGATTGTGTAAATACTCAAATTTAAATTCCCTGATTTCAGCTGTACTGAATCTGTTTTTCCCTGACTAATCAAAGACCAGAATCAAATGTCTTATCCCTTTAAATCTTCCAAACCATTTCTATGAGAACAGGCAAAGCTTGAGCCATTTTCTCATTGGTACTCATAATCTTGGCAATCCAAACAAAAACATTTCCACAACCAACTTCCCATCTTTACTTAATCTGTAAGTTTCTAAAAAACTCAAAAAAAAAAAAAAATTGCCAAGGGAAAAAAATACCGGTACAGAAAGGAGGGTAACAAATACATACAGGGTGGCAACACAGCCCTGCCTGATTATACACATTTTATCTTCCATAGTGGCAAGCAACTTTGGCCCCATGACTTATTCATCCTTCCCAGCTGAGGGTGTAGAGGAAAACAGTTGCAGGTGATCATGGATACTTATTTATTTTGTAAAAATCCATCAATAGGAAACTTAAGGATCTATGAATTGTCATTTTATTTGATAAAATATTCTTTTTTAATTTTAAGTATATATAAAAGAAAAGTAATTAATTTTATTTTTAATTTTTGTTTTTATGAATTATACATAATATAATAAAGATTTCTTTTTAAATATCCTTAGAATTAAGATACTAAAGGCATTTTTCTGCAGCTTAGCTCCTGAAGATGAGAAATTCTGAATTATACAGAGTAAAATTACATTTTAACATGAAGAAAATAGTTTTCCACATCAACAGAGACATGATCAACTACTCGCACAGCCTTATTGCCCTCTTCCTTTAAGAAGAATATTCCAGTTATTTATCACAATGAAAATAAAATAGATTAATACATAAGCTAACTAAATTGCTCCATTCTTAAATGCCTTTGAGATATCTTTTCTCAGTAAAAGTTCTTTTGGATTTTGAATTCTTCCTGCCATACCTAGATTAACAAAATTACATTAATAGTTTGAGGCTGGACCCAAGACTCAAGATACAGTAATGTATTCAAAGACATAAAACACAAATCCACATCTGTCTCCTATGTATCCTCGTGCCAACAACACACATTTGTGTCTACACTCCAGTTCTTTAGATACAACTACAGTAAATTTCTTGATTATCGAGAAATAGGCCTGCCTTTCACATAAATGTACTTACCTCTGGCACTGACAGCAGCCATGGGTATTTCTGGATTTGTGTATTGCTTCCTGGGAGACTGGTGTGCGTTTATAAGCGTTACATTAGTTTCAGTTTCTATTCCTGAATCATAATACTGATCTTTGGGCCCTATTAATGCTGCTGATTAGCTGAGCATTTCCTTATGGTGACTTTCTTCACACTTGTACTATCCAGCTGGCTGAAGCTGAAAGCAAGCCCCTGGCAGCAAAGAACTGCAAATGGGGGTGATCCCACTCAGAAACTGATCTGGCCTTGAGTAAAAGATTACCTTTCAGGTACCTAACAGGTGAGCCACTTTTTGAAGTGCAAACAGAAATTACATTTCTTTTTAAACTCTGGCTCCAGAACAGAATAGCAAATCTTCTCTAGTCACCCCAATATGATGAGAGAGAAAAATATCTATACAAATGGCATCAAGCCACACAGCTGTGGCATGGCATGTCACTTCTCTGACACGCAGATGCCACGAGGAAGTTGAGCAGAGCCCAGTGGAAAGAGTAAACAGAAGACATCGTGTGCAGAACCCGCGAGCCTGTGGAACTGCAGCAGGTGATGGTGGTCACTGCCATTTCCCTTGGTGGGACTTCTCCCGTGGAGTTCCAAGGACTGGTCACACCCCTTTGAGCCTGAGTCCTCACAGAATCAAGCAGACACTCCATGTGTGTGACCTCTGAGCTGTGGTCAGTGACTGGGCAGCCACTCTCAGGCTGACTCTAAGCAAGCTTCTCACCATCCAGGAGAATTTGGAAGTGGACACCTTGTTGTGAGGGAACATCCCGATATTTTTGAAATATCAAAACTGAGAAGATCTCTGTACTCATGTGGACACTGGGAGCAAGACCTGAGCCACCTGTGGAGTATCTGCAGAAGCTATTGGTCATGATATCAGTTCACTCATGCAAATAGAAGAGGCATTTTCCATTGCCCCGGGAAATCTGCTCAGCATTATGAACTGGGCATCACCTTACTGTGATCAGTTCTGTAACTCTCACAAGATGCAGCAAAAGAATATTTCCCATTTAACCTGAAAAATTACTGAAACGATGCTGGTTTCTAGTGAGAAGCTTTTCTCTGACACACCCAAAACTGGCTTGCAGAGGAAAGGGATTACAAAAGAATTCTTCACATGCCTTAGGTAGTATCAGTCTCTGTCACTCACAGTTTTTTCTGGTTTTGTGACACAATTATTTTTGGCCTGATGCACGATGTAGAGATTGCCTTCCTTGGTGCCAAGCTGGATGTGGGATTTTAAAGCTAAGGGAGTGATTTATTTGTATTCTTTGCAGCAAGCTCTCAGTATTCTGTTGTTAAAAAGTGTTCCGTTTTCCACCAGGGCAGAAAAAACCTGGAAGTGTACACAAATGGTGAAGTTCAGAGGGAGTGGGGATTCAGGCACTGGCAGGACTCTCTGTCGAGGAGAAGAGTGGTTGTGGCAGGTCATCTGGCAGTGCCAACACAGAGTCTGCCTTCTTCTGCTGCAAGGTCACTCCTCACTTCTCAGCACAGAACTGTTCCCTGGTGGTTGCATTATTTCCTACCATAGAAGAGTGAAGGGGAGAAACTCAAACACTCAAGAGATTGTTGAAACAAAACCATGATTGGCAAATATGGTGTTGAGTTCATGGGTGTGATTCTCGGTGAGAGAGGAATGCTTTGGTGCTGTAGAACTCCCTTCACTGCCCTATCCTTACAGTACATATTTACAAATAAGCAGGGGTGAATTAGGCTTAGAGATGATTAGTCTGATTAGTCTGAAAGGACTGGCTTGATTAGCAGCAGTAGTTCCTGACTGAAAACCAGCAATGTGCCACAGAAAGTGGAGAAGGAAAAATGTCCAAGCAAGGAATCAGCAATGCAACACTTTCAGGTGTTTGCAAGAAGCTGAATGTGCTGTATGAGATGGTGAAAAGCCAAAATGAAAAAAAAAATTGGAAATATTGCTCTGTTAGCCTAATGTGAGAAGACTAATCCCTTCCCAATTCAGTAGTTGCTTTAACCCAAATAAAATCAGGAAGACAAGGTTCCCACACAAGTGAATTTTCATACTTCTAGAAGAACTTGCACATTCTGTTTGTGGGGACTAGGCTTCAGTGAGTCAAGAGGAGGATGAAGACCTTCATAAGGATCATACAACTAGGTGGGAAACCTATTCTTTGATTTTATGAGCAACCAGCAGCAATCCAGTATCCCTTTTAAATTGCTACATGCCTGTAGCAAGGGTTATCTGTATAGGTGGAGTCTTGTATTACTCAAACAACTGTGGTAAAAATTTTTATTCTACTTCTCATGCAGTCAATTATGTGCCCTTACAGAAACTGCTTAAGGTAATGTAAGAGATGAATGCAGAGGTGGCTTGTGATGCTGAGCTATTGGTAACATCTGAATATATCTCAACCAGTCCAGGAAAAGGAATTTTTTTTAATAACCACCACTCTCATTTGTATGCCCCGTGAACCTGAATGCATTTTGGAGGAACATACACAGCAAAGGGTACACAGAATGGTAGACAGACACTTTCTCATGCCTCCTTTAAACACCAGGTCCCTTAGACCTTCATGAGACTATTCCCTTTGGTGGTAGTAGAGACATGCTGTATATATATGATGAGTTTCAACAGGGAAAATAACCTAAAAGCATCACAGTTTCTTCAGAACATTTTACAAAGGGCCTCCAGGATGCACACTGGGTGACAAAGAGGTGGACAGAGCATCAGGGAGCTAGGCCCCTTCAGATGTCTCCAGAAAAGAGATTGCAGCAAAGCAGGTCTGCAGCATGACTATTACACTCCCTTTTCTCAAGCATCTTTTAGCTTACCTGACACTCAAAACCCAAGATGTGCATCTGGTAAAAAATTTGGGCTCAGACAGAGTCCTAGAAATGGAAACATATGGAAGAAATTTAGGAAGATGGACAGGTTAGCAGAGAAAGAAGAGCACAGAAGGAAAGTTAAATCAGACATCAAAGAAGACAAAAAGGGACAAGGTTTGAATCAGCTAAAATCCTAATTTGCAAATCGCTGAGGATTTTACAGGTGGCGAGCTTTTTATTCTCTAGCTGGATGATCTATTGGAAAGAGGTGAGTATCACCAATGGAAGTCTGGAAGCAAAGAGGAAGGTTAAATTTAAATGTGACAAAATCCTGGGGCTTATGCCACAGAGGCTTAGGTCTCAGCCTCCACTAACAGGCTGCCTCCTGGACTTAATTTGAAATGGTAAATCCTGTGTTAGTTCAAGTGTTCTGCTGCCGACACGTTTGACAGTAAAAGGAAAATCCACTGTGTGTTTACTTGGATTTAATGGAGTTTTCTCAGTAGGTATCTATATTTTTTTTATGGAAAGAAAAACCACACAGAGCTTTTTGAGATTTATTCTGTGACCTCCACATTTAAAGAAGGCTAAAATGTGTTTATGTATGAACCTATGAGCTCACACTCATGAAGATGCTTACAGATATGTGTATGCACAATAATGCAATAATGCATATAAAAACAAGCTTGTAGATACACAAATACACCTCCTTGGCAGTATATTACTTTGCAACTCTGATAAGCACACCCACCCATAACTCTTTTATCTCTCCCTGTACCTTTGCTTTCATTTTTTCTGCAGTCTGCAGAGTCACCACACTTTACTGAGACTCTTGCTCAGCCTCCATGTGTGGAAACCGAAACATAAGAGGTTAAGATAACTCGTGGCACCCTGCCACTGCTGGGTGAGCTTTATGAGGCTGACTCTGAACAGTGAAGTGGAATGGCAGCCAGCCACAAGGATGTGCAGGCAGAGCTCTGATGCAGGCAAATTGAAAAATTATTGGCTGGTGGGAAGGGCTTATCTGCATGCTTACTTGGGTAACAAAACATCCTGATATCCTTGTAATAGAATTCTTTCACAACTGGTGAGGTTGTAGAAATTTCCCAGCTCATTAAAGATACTTCATGAGGACTGAGTGTGAAAAGAAAAAGCTGCAAGTAAACATATCCTGTTTTACTTATCTATTTTGGAAAGTTTTTCTACTCTAAGCAGTCCTTCTACAGTCTTCTCACACTACTTTGAGTCACAGAAGTTCGATATATTTATCTTTCTGATTTTGCTTCCTTTCTGTGTCTTTGTTTCAATGCACACACTCTGTCAAAGCACGAAGCAGAACAAGTACCCCAAACCCTGTGGGGATTAGTGCCCATGCCCTGCTTGAGAGCCTGAGTCAGTCATCACACAACCACCAGAGTTTTAAACATGAAGGGGGATCAAATAACCAGGAGGACTTCACTTGAGAGAAAGCAATGATTTTCTATGGGTTGTACCAAGGAGAGTGTTCAGAGCAGCTCTAGGAACTTGCAGCTCTGAGATTTTCTTTTCTAAGCACTAAGGGATAGCTCAATGACAACAATATATGGTTAAACTCTCTCCAAAATTCACCCGGAAAACGTAGCTGTCATGGGAGGCAAAACCTCCATCAAAAGCAGAAAATATCTACCAGGACCAGGCATTGCAACCACTGGGCACCATCAAGGATGGAGTTAATTTTCTTCATTCCAGTCCATATCAGTTTCCTGGGCAGTGTGTCAGTGGAAGCCACAAGTGAGGGCGGTCAAGATAACCCTTTTTTTTTTTTAAGTCCTCAGGGCCCCAAGAGGCACAGACCATAATAATTGTTTTGTTCTTTTTTTATTGTGAAAACAATTTGGGGTTCTTTGCTCATGACCTTGGAATGTCACAAGCTTGCTTTGAACAAAAGCTGGTTGTGATGTGAACGGGCTGAAAGCCAACAGGACAGTGTAAACAAGGACTAAGGAAGATGAGCCTTGGCACTGACAGGGCATCAACAACCACCCCCAAAGCTGCTGGGAAGATTATACTCTGATACCCTTTGTTTGGCAGCCTGTGCCAGCAACTAATTAGATTGGAGACTGAAAGGGAAACACTTGGTCCACTTTATACATTTTGTTCAGCAGTTTCACATCATCTGTGTTTCTCTTTCCCAGCCCCCCATAGCAACTTGTGTGATCAGTTTTCCCTGCCTCTTTAAAAACATCTTAAAAGCACAAGGAGTTTCCAGTGGATACATCTACTGACCCAGTTCCAGGATGGACTTGTAAATAAAAATAATTACTTACTTCTTTTAGCTATCTGAGTGGAGATGCTGAAATGCCATGACCACGGGTACTGTAATTATCATTCCACAGTCACACCTCTTGGTGGATGGGGGATTTGCTTCTGTTGAACAGAGCATCTGTGGATTTTTGAAGCTGCATTTTAAAATCAAGTGCTGCTCTTGGTTACATGTCAGAGCTCCCACTGAAACAGTGGGAAATCCTCTAGGTTAGCACAGTCTTTCTAATGTAGACTAGTGTTTCAGTGATTCATGATGAGACATTATTACAGCAAGAAATGACTCTTACTGTGATTAGTTGATCAGTTTAAAACAAGTGCTTATTTACCTGGCTCACTATAAGATTTTGGAATGTTCTGCTCCAGTAAACTGTGGATGCAGATGGCAGAACAGGGTGAAACTAGGTCTATATATGGACACTAAAGGTGAGATGCAGGGTTCCCAAATGCAGTCATTGTGGGTATTGAGGTAGTGGGACAGATAATGACAAATCACAGCTGGTGGCCAGGATTGCCTGCTCTCTGTGAAAAACAGCCCCTCTGTCACTGCTAGATACAGGTATGCCCCTGATGGGGCACCTTGTGTGGTTTTAAGTTCGCTTCTGTTCCTCTTGAATCATGAGGTAGGAAACAAGGCTATCTGAGAGGACAGCAGGTCTCCAGAGACGCTCCTTCTGGCATCCTGCCCATCTCTTGCCAGATGATGGGCCCTGGGACCCCAACACAGAAGACCACAGCTGAGGGGATGATAAGCCCAGAGACAACTTTGAACTGGTTCAAGCGTGGCTGCCCCAGATGGATGAGCACAAATCTATGGGGCCTGACAGGATTCATCCCAAGGCACTGAAGGAGCTGACCAATATCATTGCAGGACCTTGCATTGTTTTTCAATAGTCTTGGGAGTCTGGAAAGGTTCCAGGCCAAGTGGAAGATGACAGTGCTGTTCCAATGTTTCAAGAATGGTAAGAAGGAAGACCCTGGTGACTACACCCTGTCAGTCTCACTTCAGTGCCTGGTAAAGCTATGGAGAAGGTTATTCTGAGAGACGATTATCAGGTCCTGAGAGGGATGTCTGGACCACCTCCTCTGAAGTAGCCAACATTTGGAATAGCCTTGGGCTAAATTAAGGCAAAACAACACCAAGCAATCAATTAGAAAGTTTTATTTATAGGCTGCAGCAATTAAAACCGTATGATCAGTTTAACAGTCTGTAGCAGCAACAATTCAAACCTTTCTGAACAGCATGGATTTCTGCAGATTTAACCTTTCTGAACATGTGGAAACAGCCATCTCTGGGCAGCCTGTGGCAGCAGTGACTTGAACTTTTAAGCAGAGGGAGAAAGGAAGAAGGAAAGATAGAAAAAATAGAGGTAGTCCAAAACAGACCTGGCCTTGTCCAGATTCTAAATACAGAAAGGTGAATACATGTTTCACCAAAAAAATGATATCATATTGCTAATAGCACTTTGTTAGTGAGGCTCAAGGATCCTGGTTCAGGCCTCAGCACTGCACCTCCAGGATAAAATGTCCAGCACACAGCAAGATAAGTCCATAGGGCTCTGGGTGAGCAGCTGGCTGATAGCTCAAAAAGTTACAGCCAGAGTTTACATCAGGCTGGTGACTTGCCACCACTGGGGCTCCCTGGGGCTCATTTTTACAGACAATGATCTTCAACGTTCTTATAAATCATCAGAATGGGGGAATCAAATGTAGGAAGCAAATTAAGTAATCTTGCCAATGAACTAAACTAGGAGGATCTGTGGATTCCCTTGAGGGTAAAGAGGCCCTGCAGAGAGATCTGGATACTGAAGAGCTGAGCAGTCACCAATTGTATGAAATATTACAAGAGCAAGTGCTGCATTCTCCACTTGGGACCAGGTAATCCTGAGACCACGGATCAGTGATAGGACTGATGTAAATGGAATGAAGCTACATTAGTGGATGTTCAGCCTAGACATTAGGAAAAGATTCTTCACTGATATCAGAAATGAAGCCCACTCCTCTTAAATTTTCAAGAGTTTTAGAAAATGATAATAGGGGATAATCACGAAGCAAAACTTACAGCGTACGCTGGGCACATGGCCACAGCCAGGCACACCCACCTCTTCTGTCTACAGTCTTTTATACTGTTACAGTTGTGTTACCTCCTCAGAAGATTTTGCAGATTTATTTTGGGCTGGTTGCCTACAATCTTGCTTCAGATTTTTGCAGCGTTTGCACAATTCAATAGTTGCAGATGTCAGCAGTATAGGGTGCTCTTCTGATGCCATTTTAAGCTTGGAACTCTTCCTTTATGGTCTTCTGCTCTTCACTTATACTATCTTGGATATACATTTTGCAATGATAATCATATCTTAAAAGACACCTTTTGCAAGCCCACTTCCATCTTTTAAAAGCCTTTTACATTAAAAGCCTAATTTCCCCTTTTACGTTGCCCACAAGCAGTTATAAATTTTACCACACTTAAAAGCAGTTTGAGACTTACACTAATTATCTAAAAACAATTACAATTTTATAATTAAACCAAACAAATTATAGTGAAAACCAACTACTACATAACAGTTTATAACATGGATGAAGATTTTAGTCATGTTGTTTAGTTTTAGGTAGTCATGGGAGGAGAAGGACTTGATGATCTTTTGGCTCCCTTTCAACTTGAGATATTCTGTGATTCTTTGATTCTACAAACGAAGACCCTGAAATGGAAATAGAAGTATGACATTTACGTCCTCCAATTGCACTGTGAACCTGCTGTGATTTGAAATGGACATGGCAGAAGCAGGCTATTAGTTGTAGTAGCCCAAGATGTTACTTTTCCACATATGCCATATAAAATGGATTTCCCAAACAACCAATGACCCGCAAAGCCACAGATTTCTTTCACTCTCATTCACTAAAAATAGCATTTGTCAGAAAATTCTAATGCATTGAAATCAAAATGCTGAAGCACTTATATTAGTTTTGCTGGATTTTTTTAAAAAATACAGTCCTTCCCAGCCAAGGATGTGGACCTGTTCATGCAAGCAAAGTGTCTTGTCTCCAGGGCCACAAACTTTCAGCACTCTGGTTGAACACACCTTTCTCCCTCCTGCCTTTCAGGAGGCCTGTCACAAAACAGAAGCAAAGACTGAATTTTCCCAGCGTGCAGGCATTCTGTTTTGAACAGCTTTTCTCACCTCACAGAAACTGTACCCTTCCAACCAGTCACAGAAGTTACTGGATGGAATCTGGAAGGGACTTTAGTGTAGTATGCAGGGGCCCAGTAACTGGGGGGTGTCAGACCACGGCAGACATTGAGAGGAAGGGGCTGAGTAGCACCATTTGGCAAACTGAAACCCATGCTCAGATCCAGGTTTAAAAGGAATCTGGTGGAGGGTTTCTGAGGTGAGACTGGAGTTCCAGGTAAAAATCAAGGAATTTCCCACCCTGGAACCCAAAGGAGAAAAACTGCATAGCTTTTCCTTCATAATATTGTTGCTTTTTTCAATCTAAAAATTAAATCTGAGATAATTTTAGTATAGGAGGTAATATAAAAAAGTGGATTTTTATTTGGAGGCCTCCAGGGGCAGTTATGGAGAATGTCCACAAAAGCCCTGCCACACAGGGTGAATATAGTTTTGATTGGTTTAAGGAAATTAGCATAATTGATAAAAAGCCCCAATTAGGAGGACAAGTGGTAATGCAACTGCCCACCAGGTCAAGCTCTTTCTCTGGAGCCGTCCCTTGGTACTAGCTGTATTTGTTTATGAAAATGTGTCTCAAAGACTTTGTTCTCAACCTTGGATCCCAGGAAGAACCAAGATAGGATACAGGCCTTGTACCCCTGGGGCTTGGAGCTCTGGAATTTGTTTTGTCTCCCTGCCTAGGGAAAGGGCACAGAAAAGTACTGACAAAACTAGCTAGAATACAATAATAGGCTACAGACCTCCAAATCTATGTGCGAAGAATACAGAGAACATATAAAAGAAAAAAAGGCAAAACCCAAGATAGCATCAATATGATGGAAAAATATCCATAGTTCTTCTCTCCCAGTGAGACAGGATAGTTCCCATGATTTTAGTACATTCCCTTTCTCAAAAGCCAAAAGCCTCAAGAGTCTAGTTGGACTCTTTTCAGTCCAACTAGAGCTACATGTGAACAAGGGCTTCTTTCCTGCTCTTTACAGCTCAGTTGCCCCAGAGTGCAGCTCATTTCATGTGATCCCCTCTATCTCTCAGAGTGTACTGACCTGAAGGATATCTTCGAGCTTTACACGATTCCTCTGTATCTCTGATTGAAACTTCTTGGGCGAGAAATCACAATTGACATCTGGCTGTATAAAGGTCTTCCGACAGTCATTATAGTCTGGAGAAATAGAAGCAAGATAATTAACCTGAGTTTATTCAGATACCAGAGAAGCTCAGGGAACAAGACTTCTTTAGCTTGTCCTTGTGTCCATATCACAGAGACAGCTTGGCCATGGATAGGTCAGCTGATGGATGCTGTCCACTCCGTATCTGGAACCAATACCATTCACTCTGGGCATTTTTTTTCCCTCCCTTAACTGCAAAGGAGCTCTTCAGCCAGCCTTATCCCAGCAACTGCATTTAGGACAAGGGAGAAGGACCATATTTCTCATTCCCTCAGGAGTGACATTAAGGATAGTATCTCTAAACAAAAGAGAATTTTCATACAGATCTGGTTGCTAAGGGTCCTGACTCTCTTCTCCTGCACTACTTAAACCCCTTTTATTGGGATGTGACTTTCATTCACTGCATGGTGATGGTTGCGCCCCCAAAGAAGCTGAGCAGACATGGGGCACCATAGAAGCAAGCGCATACTCAATTCACCCATGCACAAAGTTCACCAGCTCACCCCTCCCCAGTCCCACAAAGCATGGGAAATCTTGCCTTCGGCTTCCATGGCTTTAATGCGCACTTCCCGCAAGCTCTTAAGTTCCCTGAGGGCCATGCAGTTCCTTGGATAGTTTACGTAGTAGAGCCGTGCCACGTATATGTCGATGTTCACATTGGGCTGCTCCTCCAGGAAATCCCGAATTACATCGCAGCACTCCCAGCAGGGGCTATAGGACAGGTACCAGGTCATGTCACAGATATTGTAGCTTCTTGGCTCAAAGATTTCCTCCAGAAAGTACTGTTCTGCATGGCAATTGTTGTAATCGTCATTTCTGACCCAGTGCTGCCAAGACCTGATACCCCCACGCCACTGCAGCTTGCACAGTAGGTATGTCTCCTGTGGAAACTCCCGGGGATCAAAGTGTTTTCTTAATGCCCTCTTAGAGATATACATGCTGAAACAGAAGAGAAAATTCAAGGAATCACTGGTAACAGCTTTGCTTTCAGTAGTACTCCATTAAAAAGGGGGAGGGTGGAGGAAATCAGAGGAGAACTGAGAAGGGCAAAGCACAAGACAGCAACGCAAGGAAAATGGAGAGGCACGGACCAGGCAGGGTAAAGGAACTAAAGGAACCAAACCCTGAACTGTTAATCCTCCCGTCCTCCACAGCTGCATGCAGAACTTTCACTGCCTTCCCCCTCCCGATGCCTGTCCTCTTCTCCATCAGTGGGAGTATTTCTAAAAGCTCTCTATATTTTTTGTGTGTCAGACATTTTTACAAGGCTCCTATGTAGCTCTTTTCAATGTAGGGAGCTGTTGTGAATTTTGTAAAAACTAATACAAAAAAAAGAAAGAAAATAAATGCACTGATACACTATGAAGCTGAATATTTTATATTTTTCGTTATTGGATTATCTTGCTGCTTGTACTTTCATAAGGTTTAGCACAGTCAGCACCATCCTGCTTGAGAGAAGAGGAAATAAGTGCTCTATGCAAAAAGATGCAACTCCCAGGATGGATATTTTCTGAGTTCAGAAACGACTTCTAAATACTGTTACAGTATTTAGGACCTATACAAAGACTGCCAGTAGTCTTGAATAAATCTTTTACACTCAGTAATTATCCATAATGCATAAATAATGGAGCCTCCAGAGGCACTATGTAGCCTTTGTACAATCGCCTAATATAGAGATTTATATGAGAATGCACCTCAGATATATGTTTTTCCACATTAGAATAATTCAGAGTAAATCTAGTAGACAACTGATCAGATTCCAAACAGAGAAGCAATAAGCCTGTAAATTGATTTATAGATTAGTACTCATTAGTAACAAAAACCCACAAACAAACCAAAACCCCAACCAAACCAACAAACAAAAAAGTTGCAAAACCCCCCAGTCTGAGCCACAGACAAATGAAATCTTGCAGAAAAAGTAATTGTCACATATTCTCTATCTGCAGGACTTATCACCTATGCAAAAAAGTATCTCATTATTCTGAGTCAGTCAGAAGGCTTTGTCTTCTTACCCTGTCTCCTTCCTCATCCCAGCCTCCTGCACATTAAAATACATATGCACACGAACCAGTTTATAAACCACGGGATGTGTCTCTCTTGATCTTCTCCACATAAACTCCATTTATATCAACCAAAGAAACCACACATGCAGATTTATTTATCAGACTTTCTATTGAATTTATGTAAATGTAAATATAACCAAATATTTAATTATGGTACAGGAATAACTATTTTGCTATACCTAATTCCTTTAGTAGGTTGTTAAGAAAAACACTAAGAGAGACAAATTGAAGCACAGACTCAAATTTTATGCTTTCTCATTTAAGGTGTTTAAAGACATGCACTTTTTCTATTTACATTATGTTATTTGGAAGTTAATGTATATTAGCTTAAATTTCTGTAAAACTCAATTTTTAGGGAACATATACATAATATAATTATATCATATGTTCACAATAAATATATAAAATATGTGACTGGTTGAAGTTCACCAAAGAAAATTCATTAAACTCCCAATATTCAAGCCAAGTTCAGTTAATCTAATTTTTACAGAAGATACCTCTAAGGTTTTGGAAAGCAATGTCACAACAGATTACAGAGATTTAATTCATTCAAAGGTACCTGTAGATGTTCCCATCTGATTATAACACACAATTTATAACTTCCAAGTCCTACTTAAATATGTTTTAAGCAGCCTTTTGCCTGTGTCTTGACCATAAAATACTGCACACTCTGGACAAGCTATTGCAACAGGTGTCCTGTGTTCAGGGAGATAAAGCTATTTCTTTAGAACAATCTTGAAATACACTAATCTTCAAGATACAGACACCTTAGGGATGTGTTGAGCCGAGTGAAATTTATGGTGTAATCAGCTTAGTAAAATATGACCAAAAGTCTGCATTCTTATTAATATTTGCTACAGCTATTACTTGCTATTTTTAAAATGTAGGTTAATGAAAATTTAAACAACACTACCAGAGGACAAATGAGAAATTTTAAAACTGTGATAAAACACTCACATAGTATAGAATATATACAAAAAGGCAGTGTTCATTTTTCTCCCCAAGTCAGATAAGAGAATACTTAAATTGTGAGTTTACAGATATAAAATTACTGCCCAAATTCATGCAATCACCTAAACTCTCTTTTAAAGTGTTTGCGGTTATCACCAAGTGTTCAGCATGGTCCAATTGTCATGCATGGTACATGAATACACATAGAGCTTAACTGAAAAAAAATCAGTCACATAACAGCTATTGATACAAATATGAGACAAAATTCATAGTTAGCAAATAATTAAAGATATAAAGAAGAAAACATAATTTTTCTTTCTAAATCAGGTCCATCAGTCTCATAGAGGTGAATTTGTAATCCTTTCAGAATTTGAGAGCTGCAGAGAAATGCACTGTAAAGTATGACTAATAATATGAAAAATGGACTGTACCCCAAAAAGTTTAGAGGAATTAGGGCAGAAAATGACAGAGGGATGACAGCCAATGTAACTATCTCCTAGGCTTTATTTTCTTTTTTATTAATATGCAGCTGCTATGTAAACATACACTAAACCTTGAAGATGTATTGACTAATTACAAAATACATTTTAAAATGTGGTAATTCTATATTTCCTATTGTATGGTCCCACCACCCATAACTTGCACAGGAATGCAATTAGATTATTTTAAAATTCACAAAACAGCTCCTAATACAAATATCTTACAAAAACTGTGTAATAAACTGCATCATCATAGATATTTAATAATTTTCCTTCCTTCCTCTAACACTTTTTATTAGAAACTATTTAAAACTGTTCTCATTGAAAGATAATAACAGTAATAATGATAATGTCTAGAAATACATGAGCATAAATTTGCCAAAACTTCTTTAATCCACGTTTTTTTGTCCCTTGCTAGTGCTTTGCACAACCAAGGCACTTCTTTACTAAGTGCATTCTGTGAAATACAAAGCTGTGTTTCGTGTCAGGTACATACAGGCAATGTGTGTATTTGTGATTGTGAGATGTGTGGAAACCAACCATGGGGCAGTTATAAAGACGAATTCTAAGAATAACTGAGGAAAGTAAAGCATGGAAAAAGGCCTTTGAACCTATCATTTGTTCACAATTAACCTTAGTTGATTTAGGAGCATTTGAATTAAAGCGTTAAGGATGTTGCTCTTTGCTTGTAGCTAAGCCTTAAAGAGTTTTGCAATAACAACCTTTTGAAATATAATTATAGAATATTGCTTGTATCCTTGAAACTATAGCTTTGGAATATATAAAAAGGAAACATGCTTATCTCACGCCTTAAGAAAACAGAGAAAAGGAGCTTGAGAAAGGAAGATGAACACCAACTCAAGGATTAATAGTTTGGACCAAGGGAAGCTGGACATCACTGTTATGAGATTTATAGCCCTTGCAATTAAAAGGTGGACCCACATCTGGGGAGCTGGACTTCACCAGCTGGGATTCGTTTTTCTTTCGGAAACTGGACCCCCACCATCTGGGGATACTCCTTTCTGGGATACATCTTGAGAGAAACTAAATCACAATAGTGTATAGAATTGTGATGTAAAAATTGGGCATAGAAACTGCTGATGAGTAAAAATTGGAATAGAAACTGCTGAGAAAGCTTATGAGTACCCCTATAAATACCTGTAAGCCTCAACTATCGGTGTGCAGTTGGAGGGAAAACTTCCCCCACGTTATCCAGCGCTGTATTGCTTGTACTTTACCATATTAATTAATAAATTGATTGCTGCTTGAATATTGGCCTAGTCAAGCTTCTCATTTATAACATTTCTTTACACTTCTTTACTTCTTTTCTTGCATTAAAACTTCCCCCTCCCTGGAACAGAAGATGGTCTGAGACACTTCATTTTGGGTGATAACAGCTGTCTCAAGACCTCGAAGCTGCCGAGCAAGGACGATGCATTTTCATCCTCTCTGGCAGCCCGGCGTCGAGGCAGGCCAGTTCCCGCCCCAGCCCTGCCCAACACCCCCATCTTCCCGGGGCTTTTCGCAGTGCCTGCTGATCCTCAATGCTTTATGGCTCCCGGGACAGCTTCCAAACCACCGGGAGCTTCCCCAGCAGGCTGGGGGCCCAGTGCAGCCCCTGGTGCACCGCAGTGACACAGGGGACAAAGGTCCCGCTCAGGGACCAGCGCTGCCCTCGCCCTTTCCCAGTGCCACCAGCACCGCCCGTCCCCGAGCCCGCATGGACACAAAGCTCTCCTTCCCTCCCCGGGCTGCACAGCCAGGGACGCCCTCGGGTCGCAGCAGCAGCAACAACACAGAGCTGAAGCTGGACTGCTTGCTTTCTTTTTTTTTTTTTTTTTTTTTATTATTTCTTTTACCCTCTCATCTTTCTCCGGTACATGGCTTCTCCTTCGCGGTGGGCTCTGGCGGTGCTCTCCTCCCTGCAGTCCCTGCAGACGCCCAAGCACAAGGCACACGCCCGGCTCCGCTGGCACAGGTCGGGGGTGAAAGAGGAGAGCGGAGAACTTTGCCGGACCTCGGCTGGTGCCTCGGAATGACGTATCCAAACACGCCTGCCCCCAGCAGGGCTCCCGCCTCCTTTCCTCCTTTCCTTAGCTGGGCTGCGGGGGGCCTGAGGAGCTTCCAGTTAAAAAATTTAATAATTCAACCATGTCTTTGAAGCCTGATTCTAAGTTTCAAATGGGTGATAATGATTCCTTGGCAGGAAAACGTAATTTATTCTTCCGTGTAGGACACCCTCGCAGGGCCGCAGCTGTTCTGTGTGGCACACAGACCTTCCCTGAAACACCTGAAGCTCAGCTCAGTGGAAAGCATGGTGCTCCTGCCTTGTGTGCTGCCAGATCTTTCCATGCTGTCACAACTTTGTGCTCACCCATACCACTCAGGAGAGACTTCGCTCACAAAGTGTCAGCAAAGCTTCATCACCCCTCCCTACCAAACCAACAGGGTTCCCCCTCCGGTCTTGAACAATGCTGCCTGAACACGGCGTGCCCAGCATCTGAAGGGGTCTTAGATTTATTTGTTGTCTACACTCCTATTTCTATTATATTTTATTAAAACAGCTGTTGGTTAACTCATGTCTTGTCAGGCTTTGCTTACTGATGAGAGGAATAGCGGATTTGTCTTTACAAACAAGCTGTGGGTCTGCTGGTAGATAAAACTAGCACTGGGAGATAAAAGAAATGGTGGGAAGGATTCCGCTGATTGATGAATGGAAAAAGATACTTGCTTTTACAAATAAACTTTAGGTTGTCTGATAAATGAAATTAGACATTGAAAGATGAAAGAAACGATGGGGAAGAAAAACCCCTAAATTCCATATCAATTAAAAATTAAAAGGGAGTGTGATATATGTTATGGAATAATTCGTGCCTGTGTAAAATATACATGAAATAAGTTGTGCTTGTACGAAAAATTCTTAAAGATTTAAAACCTCGAGGGGAAAGAGATTGCTTCACAAATTGTGAAATCACAGACGGGCAGCAAAGAGGAAAAACTTAATTAGCAAAGGAAAAGACATGGCTCCGTGGAGATGGGCCCTTTCCCAGGACACTCCAGAGACACCCAAGCATGATCAGGATAGTCAGATTCATCAAGGGTCTGCACTGCAGCCCAATGCCAAGTTCCCCTAACTCGACAATCATCATTCATCACTTCCCAGAAACGGTTTAGCCCAGCCCAGCACAGAGAAAAGGAAACACGACATGAATATGTGAAGCAAGGAGAAGAATAGGAGAAACTCTGCCCCAGGCGGAAAAAAACGTATAAAACCAGCCCGGCAGAGACAGCATTTGTGAACCGAGGAGATCCGAAGCAGTAGAGGTCGGATCTGTGTTCACCCAGCGCCGATCCCAGGCTCGACGCTGTCCCTTTGAGCGTGGCTATCAGAGACCAAATCTCAGTCGTGAAATAAAAACCTTTTTTATTGATTATTGATTTGGCTTTATCACTTATTACTTATAACAGGAGGGTTATACATTAGAGGGAAATCTTCGGTACCTCAGCCAACAAGGAAAGAGAGAAGGGAAATGTGCCCAGGAAATTAGGATAAAAAGGGAAACTATGTCTTCCAAAAATTTGAGAGACCCCAGGGGAAGGCCCCATGGCCTCTTCCTCTATTCAAATAAAGCAAAAGGACTCCTCTGTCTCCTTTTGGGACATAAACCTCTGATGTTTGTGGATTAATTTTCCTAACACTGAGAACCAGTATGTATCTTGCACCATCTCTCTTGCACATAAGTGGTCCTGGCCAGGCTACTAAGATGCACACATCTTAAAATTGGACTTAGATTTGATCCTTGTGGGTCCCCTCCAATACTCAGAGTATTCTATGATGCTGATGAGTATATGGATAAGAGTGCAAAGGGGCAAAATCCATTTATTTTGAGATTTGTAAAAAAACCCCTCCCACTGCCTTTCTTTATGGTCTTTTTGAGTGTTGTTATAGGAATTTTCGGTGGAAATATTTAGGAAAGATAGTAGCTCCCAAGTACCACACGGGGACTTGGTGGTTAGGTGCTGTTCACCTAACCACTATGCTGGAAGAACACAGTGCAGCTCAGCAACAGTGCCAGCCCCCTTTCAAAAACATTTCCAAGGCAAACCTCACAATCCTAGGAAGACACCCAGGAGTAGCTGCAGTTACCAGCCACTCAGCAGCATTCTGCTTGTGGATTAACTGCACTGGGTGCAGGGAGCTCGGCTGGCTCCGTGCTGAGCCTGGCTGGGGCACAGCGCTGCCTGATCAGGTCTGGAAACATTACAAATACTTTCATGGGACACGAAGCCTAATCTAAGAAGGACTAGATATGCCTAGAGAGTGCTGCAGAGGCTCTGCAGGTATGTTCCCCAGATGAGGAGCCCAGGGGAGCAGGTGGCAGGACCCAGGTGACTCCTCAGGGACCATGGAGGAGGCAGCTCTGTGCCGAGGCGAGCGATGGCACACTCTGCATGCCACCAGCACTCCAGAAGAGCAGGCTACCTCAGACTCAGCACTGCCAGGATGCACAGAGCCAGCCCTGGACTACAACAGCTACAGAGCTATTTGTCCCTCCAGGAACTGGCCTTGGGGCGTTTTCCCACTACATTTTGGGATTTCCCATTACCTGGGATATCCCAAAATGGCACGAGTTGACAGTATGTGGATTACAGCTTCCATTTGTCTTTTTATGGAATACCTGAAAAAAATTGCTGAGCGCTGTCTCTTTGGAGGGACAAGGAGCTCAAGGATTACAGGACTGATGCTGAAGCTGCTGCCAGATGTTGATAGCAGCATGTCTAACCCTCTTGGATTGAGTGCTGGCTGCCTCAGAAAGCACCTGTCTCCAGTTGGAAAGGACAAAGGGAGCACTGTGGGCTGTTGGCTAAGCAATGTATGCCACCCTAACCCCATGGGAAATCTTGTGTGGCTTGGAAGAGGGAGTAAAGACATGCACAGTAAAGCCATTGTCTTCATTTTGACATGTCTGTTTGTAAATGTACTGTAAGTATCTGTGGCAACCTTCTGAAAGCTGGAAAGGATCATAAATACTGCCAGATAAGGTCTGCTAGGAATGCACTTCTATCATAACAAGCAGAACACAAATGGAAGTTCATGGTGGAAATTAATGAATTTCAAGGTTGTGATAAACTCACCTAACTTGGAATGAAAAACTTGTATTAGTAAGGAATGGGCTTCTTTGCAGCTTGTAGATTGAGGTGTCTTACACATTTAAGATAAGGTGGTGACCCTCAGCCTGAGTGGGCTCAGCAGAGATTTGATGGGAAATCTTCCTGCAGGATAATGTGCAAAATGAGTTTGTTTATATGACCCATTCCAGTGACTCTGCTCTGACAGCAAGAGACATGAAGTCCATGACACAGGAGGAAGTCAAGACATGGAATAAGTACTTTCCTAAGCTGCAAAAGCTCTGTTGCCTACAATGTGCCTGTCAACAGCTTTCTCCAAAGATCTGCACAGTGTGTGATCGGCTGACACTAAGCCATGCCTGTATCTCTTCTCCAGAAGCCATTTCCCATTCATCACCTCTAGCTCCACAAACCATATGGCTTTTGTCTGTGACTCCTGCAAGTTCTTTGTGGACAGACACACATTCACATTGTTATGAATATTTTGATCAAATAATCAATTAAGTAATATTGAAGGGTTAGCTATGATCATAATTAGAAAGTCGCGAAGTATAAGTTATAGAAATATCACTAGTCTATGTTTCGAATATGTACCCTTTCAAACTTTACCAAGAAGTTACTGGACCTATATATTTCAGTCAAGAAGCTATGGAGACCATCATGCTCACCAGTTATGTTCCCTGTTGGGGAATGAAAAAGTTAATTTTAATCAGTATAGGAGCAACTTATTTGGTATGAATCATGTGTAGAGAAAAGCTTAGTTTGGAACATGTAAGCATTGTGGGTGCAATAGGGAGGAAAAAGAACAGTCTTTTCTTTTACAAACATCACTATTTAAGTTAAGAAAACAGCGGGAGACACACCATTGTGTATGTGCCTGAATCAACAATGCCCTTGCTGGAAAGAGATTTATTGGGAAAACTGGATGCTTAAATAATTTTCCATGATGAAGAAATATAAATTAAAAATACCAGAATCAAAAGTTGTTGAGGCAAAGATTTTTATGTTACAGGAATAAAAAAAGAGCTGGAAGAAATCCCAAAGGAGGTAGAGAATTAACCCTATCGGTATAGACAACTGAGATGCCTGGATGATCAAAATTAGCTAAACCAGTAAGGATTACTTTCAAACCTGAAGTCAAACTGGTAAAGCAAAAATTATATCCTCTTAAGTGGGAGGCAAGTAAAAAGTTGGAGAAGCTTTTTGAAAAATCTTTAGAATAGGGGTTATTGAAAGAGTGTGAATTAGAATATAACATAGTGATATTACCAGTTATAGATTAGTGCAAGGTTTAAGGGCTATTACTAATAAGTACCTGATATTTATCTAGCAGTAGCTGGTCTGTACACACTCTTGACAGCACTGAAAGGGGAATATAAATGTTTTATTATGCTTGATCTTAAGGAGGCTTTTTCTTCCGTATCTCCTGACACAGATAGTTAGAAATTGTTTGCTTTTGAGTGGGGGAGCCTAAACACCAGGTGGAAGGTGCAGCTGACTTGGATTGTGCTCACAATAAAAAACGATAAAAAAATAAAAAAGAAATTGGAAAGCTGCAAAAAGAAAATCTAGGCAGAACTTTACTACAATGCGTGGATGATATTTTACCAGCAATCAAGACTTTTACAGGCAATCAGTGCCTTGATGCTACTCTAAGTCTATTAAATTTCTTGGGACTATTTGGATGGAGGGTGTCAAAGAAAATGGCACAAATAGACAAAGAAGCAGTAACATATTTTAGTTCTGAGATCTCGCAAGAAAAAAGAAGCTTGGGAAGCAGCTGAAAAGAAGCCACTTGCCAGACTCCAGAGCCAAGGAATACAAACCTTCTTAGGTACAGTCAGATGCTGTCAGTTATGGACAGCCAGTTGTGGGGTACTGACAAAAACCTTGCATGGTTCTCCAGCAAAAATACTTGGTATAAACTCCTGGAGTCAGAGGGTCTTTGAAGCCCTAAAAGAACCTTAATGCCAACCCCTGCATTGGGACTCTCACACTTAAACCAAACCATCTGAGTTATTTGTGCAGGAAAGGATGCACCTGGCACTAGGGGTACTGGGACAGCCTTTGGGTCATGAAAGTATCCTGTCCAAATAATTGGACAATGGAAGTAAAGGTGGATACCTGAGAGAGGTGGTAGCTGCAGAGAAGCACAAAAGCTGCCATGTACCCCACATGGGCACAGTTGGTTTGGAGCAGAAAGGAGGACTTTGGGTATTGTCAGCAGGATGCTGTAACACCAGGTTGCTCTATTGGAGCAGGACAATGTTAAGGTAACCACTACTTTAAACCCAGCCATGTTTCTCCAGGCTTCAGAAGAAGCCCAGAGACCTTTTCTCATGACTGCCTAGTGAAAGGAATGAGAGGGAGGTGTTTTTACAAACAAACTGTGTGCCTGCTTGTAGATAAAGCCAGATACTGATAGGTGAAAGAAGCAAAGGGAGAAACCATAAATTCCAGAGGAATTCCACTAATTGACACAGACTGCTGCTCACTCAAGGTCGCGCTAAATTCCCGGACTGAGAAAAAAAGAACAGAGAGACAAAGAAGGGAGGGTGGGGTGCACAATTGAAGGGGATCTGTATTAGGCAATTCGGGAAGACTGCACCTCTCAAATACCTCAGCCAAAGCAGAAAGAGAGAGGGAAATGAGTCTGGGAAATTAGGATAAAAAGGAGGCTGCACCCTCTAGCAGTTTGAGAGACCCCATGGGAAATGTTCCCTGGTCTCTATCATCATTTATATAAAGTTACAGGACTCCTCTGTCTCCTTTTTGAACATAAACCTCTGGCGTCTTGAATTAATTTTCCCAACACTGGTAACCACTCAACAAGTGTGTTTTGGCAGACCTGATCTCAAGAGCGATCCCATCCCGGACCCAGAACTGGACCTGCACTCCAGCAGGAGCAGCATGGTACAAAACAGAAAACAGGCAGCTGGTTATGCAGTAGGAACCTTGACTCAGGTAATAGAAGGTCAGGTTTTACCTTTTAACACAGGAGCACAAAAAGCAGAATTAGTGACCTTACAGTGAGTGCTAGAAACCACTGAAGGTAAAAGGATAAACATATGGACTGATTTAAAATATCGGTTTGGAATAATACACTATGAAACCACATGGGAAAAAAGGGAACTGTTACCAGCATAGAGTGCTTCTATTAAATACAAACAAGAAATTTGTCAACTACTACAGAGTGTGCAAAAGCTGAAAGAAGTGGCTGTGATGCCCTTGTAATGCTCATGAATGTTGAGACTCCCCATTTAATACAGGGAATCAATTCACTGACAAAACAGTTAAAGGGGTTGCTGAAAAATATATCCTTGCACTAATACCAAGCAAAAAGTTGGGTATCTGGGAACAAAAACCAAGTTATAGCAATCAGGACAGCCAATTAGCCCTATCTTAAGAAGCTACAGAAAATCCCAGCAAATGACTGGTAAAGTCGTGTGGGCAGGTAATTGTACCTCCACAATTAATGTATAAGATAACTAAGATAACAGAAATAAAACATCAGGAAACTACAAGAGAATATGGAAACTACTTTATAAAGGAATATAGTAAGCACAAAGATGACAGAAATTAATAGATCAGTTGTTGAAAAATATGTGATTTGTTCCATAAAATAATCCCAAGGAAGGAGGCAGGCCACCTCCAGGGCTATTAAAACACAGGAATCTACATGCAGATTATTGGCAAATTCATTTTGCAGAATTGCCCAGGCAAAATGGAGACTGGTATATTTTGATATTGGTAGATACTTTTTTGGGATGGCCATAAACTTTCGCATGTCACACTAACAAGACAAGACAAATCTCAAAGGTTTTGCTGAAATTAATATTTAATAGCACTGAAACTAACTCTCTAAAGGTTTAAAAGATACATCACTATCAACAGATCAGTAGGACTAGAGCTGCCTGTACATCCTTTCTGACCAGGAGATATGGTGTACATCAGAATCTGGAATTTTGGGCCAGTCCAGGGGAAGTGGAAGAGACCAGATCAAGTTCTCCTGGTAACCTACACTGCACTCAAGGTGGAAGGAATTGAACATTGGGTTTATCACACATAGGTAAAACCAGCAACCACACATTAAATTCAGCAGAGACAAGACTGACTAACACCATGGGGTTTATATTAAAAAAACCTTACTGTTTTAGGTATGGAATATGATTTTCTAGAGGGATACCTATTGGATTTAGGTGAAGATGATAAATAATTGTATATTTATAATAATAATAGAGACTACGTTTTTAACTTTTGGGAAGGTGAATGTGGTTTTAAAGTTAGTGCAAAATTTTGGCAGATTACAGAATGTAACTTCTATAATATATTGCCAAAGCAAATCTCTGCAGAAAATCCAGTTCTGTGGGGCTTTAGTTATCAATTTGACAAAAATTTGGAAAGTAATATTAGTGGAAGCCTAGGGCAAGGTAAAAACTGAACAGCAAGAGTATCAATAAGAGACGGAGAGCCATTGAAATTGAAGTGCCATTTTACTCAGATTCCAAACTTCAGTCCTGGTAAATTGAAAAGGATCTGGGAAAAAGAGATAGAAAATAATTGTTTTTAAAGTTAAATGCATAGGTAAATGGCACAGTGGCACACCTTATCCTCCTGAAGGATGGCAGTCAGTATCATTGTTTGTTGAGTGAAGGTGATTTTTGTTGCCAGCCCATTGAAAATAAGGAACAAATGACATAGTGTTACAAAGTTCAAAACAAGAACTGGTTTGTAGGGAATACCAAACTTCAAAGCAGGGATGTTGTTGAGAATTGGAAAGAAACCAAGGAATTTGATTTGCCAACTCAGGCATTCAGAAAGAAGTGCACCCACCCAAATCAAGAAGAAAGATCAAATGAGAATTAAAAGTCAAACAGAAATAGAGCAATTAATCCTCTTCCTCAGAAAAACTCCAGAGGGGAATTTAATGTTAGGATTAATCACGGAGTTTGCCAATTTGCAGATCGTATCACGGCTTACCACTTGTTTACCAACACCAAGACCAGGAGGTGAGTCCATTCCATGGGAATTTTAATCATGCACTTGACTAAAAATGAAACCACACATTGTGAACATTAACCTGTAATTCGATAGAAGGAGCAGGTAGAGAAAATTAGGAAACAATGGAAGTCTCCAGGGAATAGAGCTGATTGGGAGAAATTTCCAAATTATATTTTCACCAAAATAGGTAGATTTCAGACAGTAGGATAGTGTTCTTATCATGAACAAATAAAGAAAAATATAAGCTAAATGTTTATGGAATGGGCATGTGGCAAAACTAATCAGACAAAAGAAAAGGAGGCATACTGTGACTCCATTTGCTTTATGACAATATTGTCTCAATTTCAGTATATGGCAAAGCCCCCTTAGTGTTCTACTTGGGAGGGCTTAGTCTTTGCAAATTGGCCATTTGTGCAAGAAAGGACAACCTGATATCAAGTAAAGGAAAAGCCAGTGTCGTGGTGGAAATGTGAGAGGATATATAATTGTAGTCCTGTTGATAAGGTAATATAGGCTATTCCTTCTTTAACTGCTGCTTTAAAGCATGGATGCTCTGAGGCCTCAGAACCAACCTCCAATTGACTGATAGGAGGGGAACCTGTTTCTTTTTAGTTGCAGTAGAGCTACTGTTAGGAGCCTTGGACATTTAGTATGGGCAATGAGTGATGGGACTTGGACAACTCCTCTACCTTGAGATGGTAAAGAAAAGCAAATTACATTAGGTATGCCAGCTTTATGTCCAATTGGGAAGAAAGCTCCTTTTAGGGGAACAGTAGAAAACCTACAGTTGGAACGTGTGAGAAGTCAAAAACGGATGAGGGATGGAATGAACCTTCATCTGGAGTGAAAGTTAGTTGGGCCTTAGAGTGTTTATTGTCTCCTTTAGTAATACACAGAAATAGAGAATGGGTATCAACTCACAGGACACACAGAAAGACTGGCAAATGTGACCAGGAAAGGATTTATGGATTTAAACATGCAGCTACAAGCAACCTCCAGGATAACTTTATAAAATAGAATGGCTTTAGACACACTCCAAAGAACATGGGGTTTGTGGATGCTTAAGACAGAATTGATCATTGCTGCATACACATTCCAAATGTGACACAAGATGTAGAGCATGAGCTGGACTTAGTAGAAAATGTAAAAGAAAATATTCATGAGTTTCAACAAAATATGCAAGAAAATAGGATAGATAAAATTTTTAGTGGATTGGGATGGAATCTGAGTTCATTGGTAAAATCACTGGTTAACACAATTTTGTTAATAGTCTTCCTAGCAATTATGTTGATCTACTATTGTTTTAAGAAGCAAATTAACAAGACTTCAGGGAATTGGATGGTTATCCTAGCAGTAGCTAGACAACCAGATGCAAAGGAATCACTTCCAAGTCCCCCACCAGCATGTGGTGAATAAGATTCAGATTAAAACATTGAAATAATTTTCAAAAATTTAAAAGGAGAGAAATGTTATTAGTATTTTGATCAAATAATTGATTAAATAATTTTAAAGGGTTAACTATGATTATAAGTGGAAAATTGCAAAGTATAAGGTATAGAAATACCAGGAATCTTGTGTTTGGAATATGTCACCTTACAAACCTCACCAAGAAATTACTTGACCCTTATGTTTCAGTCAAGAAGCTATGGAAACCATCATACTCACCAGTTATGTGCTTGGAAACCCACTTCACTTCCCATCTTGATTTTAGAATTAAGGATTCCAATCAGTAGACCTCAGGAGAGATGACCAATGATTGTTTTAGGCTAAGCATATTGATGAAGTTATTAACAATTGCAACCAACCAATGCAAAGGTTATTATTTAAGAACCTGCATAGTATGCAAAAGAACTTATGCACCAATGATTCAGCAGAAGAAGTTAATAAAATGGATGGGTTTGGTTGGTGAAGTGGGACATGTTTTCAGAGGAGCTGCTCCCCATGTTCCTGGTGCCTGAATAAAGCAGTGCCTGCTTATCCACATCAAACTGGTGTTGGATATGTTTCTTTCATCCCGTGACAATATATTATGTGACAATATATGACAATATATTATGACACTATATTATATATTGGTGACAATATAACATGCAACAGCTATAATTTCTTAAATTGATTCTCACTCACACATTCTCCATCATGCAAACAACAATAGTGAATGACACAAGGGTGTAAAATTAACACAGCCTGAAATGCAAGAACATAGCATGTCCCAGGCCAGGTTCTCTTTCAGTCTTTCAGACTTCATCATCTCCTGTGAACTGCAACAGCAGCATGACATCCTGACCTGGATTTCCCACATCTTAGGGAAAGGGCTGCTTTCACTGTGCCGTGACAGCTTCACATCACATTGTTAAGCCACAGGTTAAGATTCTCCAAGTGAGCTGGCAACAAAAAGCTGCATGCTGAGGGCTTTCAGTTCCCAACACCTGGGGCTGGAACTGCCTCCTCCTGCTGCTGCAGTGTCCTAGGACTGGATGAAAATGACACGCTGGACTGCTGAGATATCATTTAACCCTCCCCCCACGGAATGGTGGCTGCCCTCAGAAAGCGCCAGTGCCTTCCTGGGAAGCTGCCCAGACATCTGCTCTGTGCAACAGGAGTGGATCATTGCAACGTGCAGCACGAGCCATGCTCAGGACCACCTGGAGCACCAGCTCCTGACAGGCAAGGCATGGCACAAAAATGTGCTAGCACAAAACCTCAGCTGGGAGGAGTCAGCAGAGCCCTGTCAGAAACCCGTGACCTGAACCACAACAAATCCACAGCACCTACCAGGGACTAATGGCACTGCAAGGGTCTGGCATTAAGGAGGTCTGGCTCAGGAGTCTGCTGGGGAAATAATAAGCATTATTAGTTACAGGGATCTGATGGGGCTATAAATAAAGCAGATCAGGTAATTAGATTTGTGGACAGCCAACAAAGAAATGATGAAAACTGATGAGTGATCAATGTACCCTCAGTCCTTTTGCCTCTTAGGCACTCTGGTCATATTTGTGATTTCAGTGAAAACTTGAATATGACAATGAAAAACACGATGTGAGATCATCAGCATGTAGGTAACTCAACCAGAAGTACAAAACATCTTGTTCTGACAGTTCGGTCATGGGACATATGAGTCATAATGTTTTAGTTCAATTTATAACTTTCAATATGCTGTTCTTTATCTTTATTACTTGATGAAATAGAAATTGAAACATAGCTGCATTTTTGTAATTTATTTTCCTCTTTTGAAAATTTGCATAGTATCAGGAAGTATTTCCTATGCACATATTAGATATTGATCCCCCAACAGCTGAGCCTTTCTGACCTCATATCTATTGTGAATCCTATTAAGGAGGCTTTATCACCTCACAGAGTCAGATAGGGAATGGGGGAATCTTGGATGGGGGATTCTTCCATAAAGCCAGGAGCTTTTTGAAAGACAATTGTCACAAAATCAGCATATCAAAAAACTACAGCAGTCCCCAGTACATCTCTCTGTGGCCTTTTGGATGTTGTTGACCTTTGCTGTCAGATTCTGAAGGTTTTTCCTACATCTCAGCCCCTCTAGCTTCAGACCTGCGTCACAGCCACTCATCTGACATTAAATATTTGCTCAGGCCCATGAGACAAAGAACAAGAAGGACAGTTCAGAGCTCAAAAAACAAAGGGCAAATAAATACCTCAGAAAAAAAAAATTACTGATCCTGTTTTTAAGCTTGTTTTATGAAGAATATACTTCCCTAATGATTTTCAAAGGGTTTTGATGATGGGGAAAGACAGTGAAATAGCTTCTGTTTTGAAAGCTGGTGTTTGAAAAAAAGAAAGATGGGGAAAGTCAACCTGAGCAGTTCAATAGTGTAAAGTATTTCCCCTCACTCTTTAATGGAGGTCTCCCTTTTCTGCATCATCCTTCTGCTATCCAGAAACTTCTCACTGCCAAGAGACCGCCCTAAATAGCGACACTTTCCCTTGGTTACTCCAGCTCATCAAGGAAGCTCTTCCCATACAGAGGGAACATAAGTCAGACAGGCAAAGAAAGCCAGGCTGGGATACAACACACCTCCATGCAGCTCTACTTATCCATTTGCAGGGCCCTTCCATTACTAGAGGAATACAGCTGCCTACACATCCTCAGCACAGCAGTGGGAGGAATGAGCCTCAGAGCTGGGGAGACCTGGGCAGGTTTGGCCCCTGCTGTTGCCTTGGCACAGCCCACAGCAGGCACAGCCAGTGGAGTGCCTGTCTCGGGGGCTGAGGCCACCACTGCTCCTGTCCCCAGCCTGAAAATGCCTCATCTCCCCGCAGCCCACAGACAGCCCTTTGCTGCTGTCTGCAGCACCAACAGCTCTAGGGAAACCCCTGCTGCCTGCCCTGTGGTTAGACCCTAGTGAGGGCAGGCTTCTTTTCAGACACAAATGCATGAGCACAAATGAAGAGGCAATGTATCTAGGCAGTGGAATTTGTCTCTGATCTCTGTCCCCAAGTCACCCTGTGCCATCTCCTGTCTTGAATCTGTGCATCTCCAAAAGGAAAATCCAGGCTGCAGCAGTGGGTAGTAGTAAGTGAAAGGAGACACAGGGATAAAGAGTTTCTCTATAAGGGCATAAGGACTGTGCAGGGGATGGGAGGGCAAAGGGTTTGGGCAAAAGCACAAGACAAGGAAAAAAATCACGATTCAAGTGAAGTCTTCTGTAAGACAAGGACTAAGGAAACTACATTTTCTTCTCTCTGGCCCCAGTTTGTCCTGGTCTTTAGCCTTGGAAAGATACATGAGCCAGGACAGTTTATCTTGACTTCAAGCAACAGTCTGTACAGGGATTCTGTAGCAATACCTAAAGAAGAAGGAACAGGGTGAGCTGTGAAATGGGCTCAAGTCCAAATCCCAAAACAACAGTCCAAGTTATTGGGCTTGCATCATAGCTTTGCAGATGTCTTGAAGCAGGATAGCTCCACTTATCATTGCACAAATTATTCATAGGACTGCAGCAGGACTATCCCTGGCAATTTGTTGTTGCTGCTCTGCTGCCAGTTGCCACCCTTGCAGTTCTGTTATCAGGAGGGACAGGGTAAATGGCGTCCTCCATAGGTTTTTATAACATTTAATTCTATTCCAGTCAGTTCTGCAGAAGGTAGTAAAATAGTTTGGAGGGCAGCTCTGCAAAGTAACAGATGGGCTTTGGCAAAAAAAAACCAGGCATGTGAGCAAAATAAATGTGATATGAAACAAGGTATCACACATCTGGGAAGTTCCATTTTCCCAGAAATACCTTCCCTGACTGACTTCAGCCAAGCTTGAATACAGCTGGCCATAAATCAGCAGTTCTGTTTCCTGAAAAGCCTCACTCTAATGAGATGCTTTTATTCTGACTCACAGCAGAAACAGGGTCCCTCCTTCCCTCCCACTCTCACTGGCTTCTACCCCACATCCTATGTTGTCCTATAAAACAGCTGATGGCCTGTGGCATGCAGCAGGGGTGCCACAGAGCGGGTTTAAAAGGAGATATGAACCCAAGTCTCACCCAGGACAGCTAATCTCCTCCTCTCCACAGAAACCTTTTGGTTCTGTCCAAGCAACTTTTCCCTATGAAAACCAAACCACCCTGGCCAGCTCAGCTGTCATTCCCACACACAGTGCTGTGTCCCCAGGATAGAAACCAACTCAAAGGGCTGCAGAATCAGATTGTCTCTATCTGAGGAGAACAGAAACTGGGACTAAGCACACCTGGCTGGAATTTACCTTTTGACAGCTGCATCAGAGGGCTGAGGCTTATCAAAAACATACAGACAAGTGGAACAAGTGGAACATACAGACAAGTGGAACATACAGACAAGTGGTGGAGCAAGTACAGCTCACACCTTTTCTTCTGCTGTGCCCCACACCTGTCTGTTACTGCCACTGGGGCAGGAGAGTCCCCCAAGGGAACTCTCTGAGTTTTAAATAAGAAATGAGTACTGTCATAGCTGAAGGGACTGCTGAGTAGGTCAGTGTGCACAACACACTGAGAATAGTTTGGATATCAAACATTAGAGTGGGAAAGTCCTCCTGCCCCCCTGGCTATGAAATCATAAATCTCACTGTGCTACAGCCACAGAAACTTTCTGGGATCCTGTCATCCTGTTAGGCAGCAAAGGACTACCTGTGAGACTTTCCAAGACACAACATATTTTGACACAAAAAAAAAAAAAAATAGGATCAGAGCATAGAAACGGCTGAAAGTCGGAGATTAAAAAATATTGTTACTTTGGCTCCTCTGAGCACACAAAGAAACCTGATGCAATCTGACTGTGATCTAGGAAGCAGAGCTGGAAAGCAGATGAAGCTGCCAGGCTGACAGCATTGCCTGATTTGATTGGGCAGATTGTCACCATGCCAGAGAGGCTGTCACATGGTGGAAAGTTCTCAGCACTGATGTCCTTAATGATGCCAGCAACATGCATGCTGAGAGCATCTAACCATCCCCACAACATAAATGGACAACAGTGAAGGAGGAGCATAAAACCATGAGAATTGTCTTTCTCCATGAAAAAATAAATGGTGCCTGCATCCTTACAGGTGATGGCAACTACAGTTGCAGCTGCAAGCAACTGGTGCTTCAAAATCAACTCTCTCAGAGATTATGTTTGTCTTCAAATGAAGCTCACTTTGGTTACTGGCCACAGACTGCTGCACATCACACAGAATCAAGGAAATGCAACAAGGAGATACAGTCAGGAAGGAAAAAAATACAGGGAGATGAGAATTTAAAGTGACAGACCATCTGGAGAAGAAAATCAACAGAAAAAAAATGCAGGGAGAAGTGAAAGCAAATAAGAAAGAGAACAAAAATAAGTGGAAAATCATGAGGGGAGATCAGTGATGGGCCAGAGACAGGCACACTTCCATCCTGACTGTGCAAGGGTAAGAAAACGCTGTATAATTTACAACACTACAAAGTTTATTCAGTCCATGCACAGGAGGGACAGACCAGAAGATCTTGACTGCTAGTGGAAGAAAAAGAAATCCTTCTCCTACTGCGACTGAAGCCCTTAATCTTTGCCAGACTGGATTCTGGCATATGCTGCAGTCCTGCTGGGAAATGTTAGCAGCACCATCCTAAAGGAGGGGAAGTTCAGCCTCCTTTCATTTAACCTGCTTGATTCTCAAACTAATGAGCCCTCCAGGACCTCAAGCCACATACCACCCAGGGTTCACACCCTACAGGTTAAACATTTTCTGAAACTATTCTGGCTGAAGTGCTTATTTGCACAGGAAACTTCTCCCAGTTGGGACTTTTATTGTATGGGTCGAGTGGAAACTCTAGGCATGAGTCACTTGCCTGCAGCACAGGGAGCAGAAAGATGCACCCATTGAGAATCTGAGAGGCCTGCGGCAAAGCCAGGAGCTGGTAATGGTGTCATACCGAAAGAAACACAAAAGGAGTGAGTCTCAGCTGCCAGCAGAACAGAACAGCCAAGACAACACCTGTACAAGATTCCTAGAGTCATATTCAGTCTTTGCTGAAAGACAGCTGGAGTCTGGCTTGTCATGCTCGAAAGGATGCTAGTCCCTCCCTCTGTGCAAGCAGGCGAGGTGCATTTTGCAGCAATTAAGCTGGGCCAGCTTGCAGCCAGTTCGTTTACAGAGGCTGCGCCTGGGGTTGGCTGCCAGCAACAGGAAATCGTGTCCCAAGCACAGGGGCGAGCTGTGAGCCTAGAGAAGGAAAGTCAAGGGCAAGGGCGGAAAGGCGCAAGAAACGTCGTGCTGGGCCAGAAGCTGTGTTTTCAAGCTCTTATTTTGGGTGCAAAACTGTGTAAACACAAATCCCTGGATTTAGGTCCTGTTGTGGCCGAAATCACTGCACATGACGGTGGGGTTAACCACGCTCCCTGCATGTTGTGACACGTCCTCGACAACGATGAGGATGGCGCCGGAGCCGCCCGGGACCCGCGGGGACTCGGGCGGGCACAGCTCGTGCTCCGCGGGCCGGCGGCGCCGGAGGGGCGGGAGCTGGGATGCGGGAGGCGGGATGCGGGATGCATGATGCGGGATGAGGAGCTGGGATGCAGGATGCGGGATGCGGGATGCAGGAGCCTCCCTCCGCTGCGGGCGCGGCTGTCTGCTGCCGCTCGGTGGCCGCCGCACGGTGAAGCACAGCAGGGCTGCGGTGAGGGGATGATCCCCGGCCCGGCTGTTCAGCTTTCCCGCCGCCTGTCCCGGAAAGCGGCCGTGCCGTGCCGTGCCGTGCCGTGCCGTGCCGTGCCGTGCCGTGCCGTGCCCTGCCGTGCCGTGCCGTGCCGTGCCGTGCCCTGCCGGAGGAGGCTCAGGTTTCCCAGAAGCGACCCGTCTGTGAAAGTTTGACCTCCTCCAGGGGTCCCTCTCCACCTGTTGCTGTGTCCCTCACGCCAGGGTCGCTGCCACCGAACCTGGGTGGGTTCCCCACTACGGGGTTGGGATGCAGGCAGGGTTACCCCTTTTTCTTCTTGTCGGGTGTGGGATGGAGCTGATTGCATAAGGCAGAACCCCCCGAGGAGCTGAGTACTCGGGTCACCGCGCTTGCTTGGACTGATGTGAAGTGACTCATTCTCTGCCTGAAATGGCGTTCCCTCCGAGCCTTGGAGGGATCTGAGATAATGCCAGGATGGCCCCTGTCCCTGGGCAGCAGCACAAGGCGGGAGCACACAATGGAAGCTCCACAGCTCCCTGCAGCTGTGGTTTGGGATACGAACCAGCCAGCTGCCACACTGCCCTCCTGGCAGGGCATATCTGTCCCAGCAAGTCTCTGTGGGAGATGCTGTCATAGCACGTCTGTGACAAACCCAGCCAGTGCAAACTCCTCTGTGCAGTGCCCAGGGCTGGGGCACAGACAGCAGCAGGGCCACAAGCCTGTACACTCCTTCCCTAAATACAAACAGCAGCCTGGGCAGGAAGTGATGCCATGGCAAATCCTCACGTTACTAGAGCAGGGATCCTCACTTCTGCTCAGCCTAAGAATGCAAGCTGCCAAAGATTTGTGAACTGTCTGATGCTTGCTCCAGGCCTGGCAGGAGTGCTGGGCCACCACACAGCCTTGTGCCTCAGTTTCCTGGCATGTGGGTGGGGGAGACAACAAACAAAGTAATTGCAATTACACACTGCTATGTGCCATGCTGAGGGTGGGGAGGTAGGCAGGGACCTGTTTCTGGGAAGTAATTAATTGAGTAATTATTTTCCTTTTGTCAGTTATACTGAAGAGTTTATGTGTTATTTTCAGTCCTTCCCCACATCTGATAATTTGACCATTTAGCTCACACCAGACCAGGCCAAGGGCACATCATTTCGCCACAGAACTACCCAATGTCAGCCCATGGCATTTTCTTGCAGTTTTGACACCAGTCTTTCAGATCACTGCCAGAGTGTTTAACCAGCATCTCAGCTGGTATACCTTAGCTTCAAACTGTGCAAACTCCATCATTATCCATAACCAAACCACAGAATTAAGAGCTGGCTTGGAGATGTACCCTAGAATAGCAGTTCCAGATAAGGTAAGGTCTTTCTCTAATATGGAAAGTTGCCTGGTGAACATGGGTTAGTGATGGACCCAGCACAGTGGAACAGCAGACATCCCTCAGTTATCTTGGACATTTACCGTATTCTAAGTACTCTACACCCAAAATAGTAGAACAGACCAGCTGAACAACTGGATACTTCTGCTGACAACTCATATAAAGCAAAACTCTCCTCCCCTCCAACATCAGCTGGCAAACAGCAAAGGCAGCCTCCTAAGTCAGTAGACTTCAGAGAGCACAAGGGCAGGACTGGGAAGTGTTTCACCCATTCCTGTTGACTTGCTTTTCCTTGTATCTGAGCTGTTTTCTAACTGAGGCTGGCCCCTGCTTGCCACATTGCCCAGCTCAACACCTTAGGCCAGAACGTAGAGGTTCCTTTACCTGTCTGAAGTTGACAGCTGACATCTACTGGTCTCTGCAGTTCCACTGTACTGATAGCAGGGAACTCCCTAACCCTATGGAAATCTAGTCTGAGCAGGAAGCAGAGGTGTCTCAGGGGTCATAATAAGCCCGTGCTACAGCATGCCCTGGTCTCACAGTTTCACTTCCAAGTAAAAGGTGCATGTTTCCAACACACTCCTCAAATACAGACAGCTGCAAGCATGTTATGAACAAGCCCAAACCCAGGCCTGCTGAGCCAAAGTCAAATCTTCCACAACAAGTGCAGCTGTCTCCCTGAGGAGAGGATGAGAAAGAGACAAACAACCACATGCAGCAGATCTGAGTCAGGCCACTGAATACTCCACCGGAAAATGCTCAGACACCATAACGATGAAGGCAATCTAGGAACCTGGACCTAATAAAATGGTTTTCTGTTCTCTTTTTCTCTTACCTCCCCTCTACTTATTGTGGCTCAGCTTTTTCTCACTGTATCTAGCTTTATTTCTTTGTCCTGGAATGCATGTATTGCCACATGTAAATAAAGGGCCAGAGTGTGCCCTCAGGTGCACTGTTGCAAGAACAGAACAAATCTCAAACTTCAGTGCTACCCAAGTCGATGTGTGTCTTTGATTGTCATGGGATGAGAATCCCTCCCAGGATTACACAGAGGGAACAGAAATCAGCACCTGTCCCACTGGACTAACTCCCTCCCTTTGGGCCTTG
The DNA here is from genome assembly GCF_012460135.2 of Molothrus ater. Lineage (NCBI taxonomy): Eukaryota > Metazoa > Chordata > Aves > Passeriformes > Icteridae > Molothrus > Molothrus ater. The sequence goes on from NC_050479.2 coordinate 87,208,316, forward strand.
ACTTCAGGAAAGACTGAAACAAGATGTTCATGTCTTTCACCATAAGGGAAGTTTTAAGGCTACAAAGAGGATGTTACATAGAACAGCCTGATTTTGAGAATTTGCTTCTCCTCCTGTTCTCTGGTGCCATAGCAGATTGCTGCTAAGCAGGCTGCTAGCAGCCCTTGGCACTTCCATGACTGCATCGTTCAGCACCTCAAGGACAGCTCCAGGTGCTCCAAGTAGCTCTCTCAAGACACAAGAAGGTCAGTACATGAAGAGGACAATATTGAATCCTGTGACCAGTGTACATGTATTTCCTGGGGATCAAATCACAGGGAAAGAGTGCCAGCACATTGGTTCACAGAGCAGGTGGTTACTGATAGAAACTGAAATCTTTGGTGGTTTGTGTCAATGTGCTGTCTGTGCAGTGGCTGAGGAGAGACGAATTACACCTGACTTGACCATTTCTGCTGGAGAATTGGTGAAGTTTGATGGATGCAGGGAGTAAAGAGAGACATCTGAGGCACTATCAGGTCAGAGGGCCCTGCTGGATCACAACTGACACCTGCATCTCTGCACCAAAGTCATTAAATAGTCTGCAAGGTTACTTTGCATCTGCAAGCACTTTTGACACTATTATTAGGCTGTTTATAATTACAGCAAAACAACATAGTCGTGAGTGGGGTTAAGAGAAGGTGTTCTCAGGCCTGTCTTAACCCCAGAGTTTGCATGAAAGACACAACCGGGGTTAAACAAGGAATTTTTAGCAAAATGTTTTTCTCAACAGAGTCATGGCTCCACCATGACTAAGCTCTGCTGGAGAAGCATTTTTATTTTGTCACAGTAGTCTGGGGGTCTGGAGCTCTTTCACTGTATGATTCTGTGGCTTCTGACCTTGCACCTGGGGAGAGATGCAGTCCACACTATAGTCTCTTTGGTATTTTGTTGCTGCCCCCAAAGATGTGCTTTCACAGCCTAATTTGAGCTCCATGGATTTAAAAAAGATGAAGTACAGGTAATTTTAACATTTACACCAATAATGGCGGCAGTGTTTCCCTGTCCGCTTTCCACCCTTCACTGGATTTAATTCCTAGACAAATGACACCCAGTTAAGTTCCAGCCTCTCACTGTTCGTCTCTTCTTTGTCTCTTTCTCTTTCCATCTCAGCGAAGTCGGCCATCTAAATATTCAGACAAAGGCAGGTAAATCTTTTTCTTCCGTCAGGCGGCGCAGACAACATCCACTTGCAGATCCCATTCCACAGCCCTGGGCTTACCGGCTCTGCCATTCAGATGTAGAGCGGGTGCCAGCCAGGGAGCCTCAGGCTCTAACACTTGCTAATCGCTCAGAATGCATGTGCAAGAGCCAGTCTTGGAGAAAAGCAGAGGGTGTATAGGTGGGGGCAAGGACCAGGCAATGGGGGGATCCCTGTCTCAAGCCCTGACAGATTTGAAAACTGAGCACCATTTTTCCTAATACTAGCATTCGCTCCATTTAGAGACTCGCATCACGGGTGATCTGCTCCTTTGGGGACTTTCTGAGACTTAAAAAAACACAGCACAGATTTGGCACAGTGAGCTGCCTGAAAAGTATGTGCTAACTTGGAAGAATTTGGTTGTGGGATGAGTTAGAAGCATTTCCACACTGTATGCCCACTTATGGCCTGCAGGAGTGTGATTACAGCCACCCACTTGGCACATAATCCTCATTAGCTCTGTCCTGATATTAATTTACCATGGTCACATACATGGGATCATCCTCAGGTGAGAGATGTGGGAGAAAGCAGGTGCCATAATACGTGGTGAACTCGAGAGAACACGAGATTCAGCCACCGCTTTAGTGTCCCGCTTGAACTGAAGGCTCTGGCAGCGCTGCATTTTGTAGGAAGCTATCCCTAGAGAATGAGGAAGACAAAGAAGGCTCAGGAGAGGGGGAAAAAAACCGTTCTGTGTAATTTCAAATTTCATGAGTGGTGTGTGTTTGGAGAACAAAAGACCAAGTGCTTGATGTAGAGCAGCTTTTCGAGGAGAGTGTGGGAGGTGGCTCATGCCAAGCACGGGGCCTTGGTACAGTGCAAAACACGGGATTTGTCATTCCCCCCTTAGGGTGGAAAGCATTTGAAGACAGCTCTGTCTGTGCTGTTTGCTTTTACTAACAGAGCCCATAGGAACAACCACACCAGGAAGGGCAGGGAGGGGGGAGGATTCCAGCAGAGAGGATGCTTGGAAGGTTTTTGCCTGATATGCACATCTCCAATCCATGTTCCCCAGGATTTCACATAACCCTGGCTCCAAGCTGCTTGCAAGACTGCTCCATATTCCAGCTGATGGGCACTGGTAGGGGATGCTTCTTGAGATGAGTGCTCACAGCTACAGCACTCTGGCATCACGCGCATGGCAGGCATGGATGAAGGATTGGTAAAGAAAGAACAGACCTATCAAAGCCTAGAAATTCATGCTCTCACTAGCCTGCTTCCCACCTGCTCTATGACACGCAGCTTTCTTGCCTTTTCAGAGAAGAAAATCCCTGGCACTTGGCCTTGTGCCATGGATGGCCCGTGCCAGTCTGCCCCTGCACTGCTGGCAAAGGGCCACATCACCCAGCAATTCTCAGGGCATCCAGAGACTGGGCTGCCAGGGGGAGGGAGGAGATTCGTCCTTTTCTCTACCTGCTCCCCTAAAGAGTCGGGAGAAAGGAAAACTGTATTTTAATATGAATGAGGGCCTAATTTTTGTTATTCTTTCTTGATTCTTTTCCTTCTACAATCTGTCTCTTGGGTCCAGACTGCAGGCTATGACCATGCTACAGGGGACAGGCTGTCCAGAGCCAAGGGCTGGGCAAGTACTGAGGTCTGCAGGGCAGGAGTGTTTTCATACACCTCACCTGGGGAGTGTTCACTTTTAAATAAAATTTAAAATAAAATGAAATGAAATGAAATGAAATAAAATAAAATAAAGTAAAATAAAATAAAATAAAATATTTTAAAAATTAAAAATAAAAAATAAAATAAATTTTTAACATTTAAAAATAAAATTAAAATAAAATAAGAAATAAAATAATAAAAATATAAAAAGGAATAAAATAATATTAAATTAAATTAAAGAAAAAATATAATAAAAAAATTAAAAATAAATAAAATAAAATTAAATTTAAAATAAAAATAAAAAGAAAATAAAAGAAAATAAATTTTAAAAATTTAAAAAATAAAATAAATTAAATTAAATTTAAAAAATAATAAAAAAATAAAAATAACAAAAATTAAAAATAAAATAATAAAATAATAAAATTTCTCAGAAATAAAATAATAAACTTAAAGGTGCCTGCTAGGGACAAAAGCTCAGACAAGCTCAACAGAACACAGGGCAAGGATTTCCTGTTGCCTTCCCCAAGCACAGACATCGCTGTCAGGGGATGGTGGTTCCCAGGAAAACCTCCGAGGGGCAGTGGGGCTCTGGCCGTGGCTCCCTGTTCAGTGATAGCGAGCCAGCACCCTGCTGCCCCGCTGAGCACCACCAACATGGGCAGAATGGCACAGCGACACGCAGTGGCACTTCACAGCCTCTACCAAAACACAGGCGACCCACATTACAGCCAGCTGCAGGAGGCGGGAGAGCACCTAATCTATGTAAAATTCGAGACAATCTCTACCACTACAGCATTATCCTGTTGATCAAAATGAGTTTAGCGATGCTCTGAGGTCGGAAAAGCCCAGCACTTCTGACCCAGTGGTATGAGCTCCAGAGCTGGATTTACAGCATTAGCCAGCTGGTGCTTCCCCAGCCTCTATCCATGTAAACTGGAGTTTTTGCATCACTTCAGAGCAAGCTTGAGCTCCAGCCCTCTGCAGGTAGGGACCCTACTGAGAATAATGGGAGATCCTTGTAGGGGGAACTTCCAGGATGAAACACCTTCCAGCCACTGTCCCATCTCACTGTGCTTAGACAAAGAGGTCAAGACTGCTTTTGGACCTGAGCTTGTGTCTCTGCTGCTGAAGCACTACAGAAGGGTTTGTTGGAGCATGCCACAGCCCAGTGGGTGGCTGCATTCAGTCCCACACACTTGATAGGAAAGATGTGTGCTGATGTCCTTACAAACAATCCCATGGGTGAGGGTATGGGTGTCAAGAATAAGTCAACTTCTTACTCACCTAAATAATGCTCCTCAGTACATAATGAGTGCATAATGAGCTGAGAACTGAAAAATAAGGGGGTAGCCACACAATGAAGGGAGAGGGGGACACAATCCAGGGTCAAAACCCAAACTGTTCCTGCTATTTGGCCCTGATGGGATAAACAGGATTAGACTAGATCTGACCTGTGTTGCAGTTTCAGCTGAAAACAGTTCCAGAAGAAATACAAGTGGATACTTGCATCTGCTCTGTGAGTCATTCCCAACACTTTTTAAAAGCATATAATCTCTAGAAATTTTGAAATTTTGAAAATTTTAAAAATTTTCCCAACATTATTTGAAAGCACATCAGCGCTAGAGATTCATGAACAGGATATCCAGTCTGAAGGCTGATGGTGCCACTAGGCAGATGTTCTAAACCTGATCACCCCATGATCTTCCCAAATGTCCACATCATGTTTCCCATAGCATCCTCTGTGTCTGTATGACTTCTGGATTTACCTTTGCAATGTTTTCATGTGTATCATTTATTTGGGGAAAATAAGTGAATTTCTTTTCCTTAATAAATTCTGACTTTAGATGGTATGGTTTTATACACTTACACAAGTCTTATTTCTCTCACAATTACATTTAAAAATATATGTTTAGTAAGCTGATTAGAGTTACTGTTGGGGTGAAGGAGCAATTTATCCTCACTGGAAGGGGATATGTGGAAAAGCGATTTGGTGGTTAAAGCATAAAACAAAGGGAATGGAGGGCAAATGGGATGCGAAAACAAAAATATGAACAAAGACCTAAAAAAAAAAAAAAAGGGGGAGGGGGAGAATTAAATCAGCTGCATGCTCACTACAAAGCAGGTCTGACCCTGGGACAGAAGCTGATATATACAAAAAAACTAATCTATGTATGAAACTTGCAGACTGCGAGCAGTCCTGCTGCCTTTCCAAGCACACACAGGCAGCTCTCCGAGGGAGGATTCGCTGGCAGAGGGGGTGTTACTCCCTCGGTAAAACTCTAATCCCTCTGCCGCGGCTCCCCCTGCCCAGCCGTGTGTCCTCGCACGGCTCGGGGCTGCCCGCAGCCTCCGGGGCCGCCAAACACCAGGGCTGGGCTTGCAGAAACCCCGCGGGACTTCCCGTCCTTGCCAGGGGCTGCTTCTGGCGAGCTCGGAGAGACACCACGCGTGTCCCGGGGGGACAGCCCTGCCGGCAGGAGACCCGGGGACCGGCGGCTCCCTGCCCCGCCAAGGGCAGCAGGACGGCTTCGCCCCCGAGGGAAAATCCCTTTCCGCTCGTGCATCTGCTCTGCGAGCGAGTGACCTGCCCAAACCCACAGCCCGGCTGCCTCGGCTTGCTTTGGGGCCAGAACCAGGCTCTGGCTCTGACTCGGTATTTTCATTATAAGAGATTATATCCTCTTTCTCCCTCATTCCTAATAGTCCTGACTGATCTTGTCCGGATTCTGAGAAACTAAATCATTCATTAGGAGGTGATCAAAAGTAAGCCCGGCAAGGACCCTTACTTGCTGGCTCAGGGGACCAGCTGGGGCTCATTAGGACTCAAGATAGGAGGCGGAGATAAATTGAAATCAAGGGAGGTCTTTCTCTGTCAGGTCCTAAAGACGTTTAGCAGTGCAGCAGGTTAGTAGCTATGCCCCTGCCTGTGCCCCGTTTCCTTGCACTGGAGGAGGTGGGGAATTTGCTTGGTGCGTCACGTGCCTTCACTTGTACTTTTTCCAGGTGGTTTTCCAGGTTTTGTAACTCCCGGGGTGTGAGATCCTACCGATAAGTTTTTAATTTCCTTAAAGTAAGCAGTAATAGCTGGGGGAGGAGGGTGGCAAGGGAAACAGTTTATTCTTCCCAAGAAGACCGTAGGCCCTAACTTCAAATCCTTAAGAACTGTAAAGCTGTTTTACAGCTGGAGTGCTCTTGTCTCCGTTTGAATTTGAGCAGGTGATTCCTATCCCTCCCTGCTGAGCAACATTTTTTTTAAATTAATTTTTGTTTTAAAATATTGCTTTCTAAAACGTCTTAAATGGCGGGGGAAAGAAGCTTGGAAAATGTGCAGAACCGGACTGCCTGGCTCAGCCTTGGGCGAGCCGCTGGGAGAAGCAGCCCGGATTTCTTTGAGCCCTCTTCCCCGCCACACAGACACGGCTCTGAGGGGCCATCCCCCTGCCCCCGCCCGGATTCACTCGCGGCGAGGTGCAGGGCTTATCTCTTTGCAATGATGGTTGCGATCTGCAATGCAGACGCACAAATCTCCTCATGCCCGCGGCGGGTTCCGGGGCCATTCTCTCTGTTTGGGTGGAGAACTGTGAAATGTGGGGGTGGGGGTGTCTGCCCAGCTCCGTCCAACTCACCGGGCGACTCCTCTCGGGCCTGCTGCCCCGAGGGGCGAGCAGGGACCTCCTTCCCACGCCCCAGCAGGGAGTGATGTACTCATCCTCGCCGTGGCATCCACCAGCCAAGCTGGCAGGCGCAGCCCGGTGGCCCGGCCCTCCCCCGGTTCCTGAATGCCCTCGAAGTCCCTTCCCCCTAATCAACCAACTTTTAACATGACAATGGCCATGACAATACCCTCCAGCCAAGGCCAGGCTGGGGCGGACTTAAAGCATCTCCCCCCCAAAGGTGCGTATGTCCTCGGGCTGCCGGCAGTCTCAGCGGTCACCTCGACTCATGCTTGGTGCAGGGGCACCCGGCCCGGCCATGAGCGCCCACCTAGCCTCGTCGCAATACGTGCTGTACCCGGGCGCGGCCAGGTACGGGGACTATTACTGGCTCTCTGCAGGCAGCATGGACGGCGTGCCCACCGAGGAGGCTCCGGCGCCGGACGCGCTGCCGCTGCCCGCGGCCAAGACGCCCAGTCCCTCAGGTACGTGGCGGGCCGAGCCATCGGGCTGCCCTGGCCTGGCAGTGGCCGCGAGCCCCGGGGCTGGGAGGCGATGCCGATGCTGCGGGCGGGAGCCGGCTGCCAGCGTGGCCACTCGGCCCACACGGGACGGGCCTCAGGGGCGCAGCGGTTCCGCTGCCGTGAGGCGACCTGTGCCCTGCCGCCCACGGCTGCGAGTCCCCAGGGCACCCGCAATCTCAATTTCTCCCGATTAGCTGGACTTTCAAGGTTTTTTGAGTCTTCCCTGAGTTATTTTGCCCACCGCAGTTGTCTTTTCTCCTCAGTTGAGTCTCCAGCTTCCTCCAGCTCCGGGACGCTCACGCAGTACCACACCCCCGACTCCGCCACCAGCCCCACTGCAGCGGGGAGCCCTTCTCCCCACTCCTCCCTCCAGAAGGTCAAGGCGCAAGGCAAGGGTGTGGCGAAGACGGGCAAGAGCCGCACAGCCTTCTCGCAGGAGCAGCTGAAAGCCCTGCACCAGCGCTTCCAGAGCCAGAAGTACCTCAGCCCCCAGCAGATCCGGGAGCTGGCTGCTGCTCTTCAGCTCACCTACAAGCAGGTGAACATCTTTTTTTTTTTTTTTTCTTTTTTTGGGGGGTTTTTTTGGTTGGTTGGTTGGTTGGTTGGGGTTTTTTTGGTGGGTTTTTTTTTTGGTTTGGTTTTTGGGGTTTTTTTTAGTGTGTGGTTTTTGTTTTTCTTGGACCCCAGAGAGAAGTTTCTTTCATTATCTTGCAAGTGCTACCTCTTACATGAGAGAGCAGAGGGTGTGAAAATCTATGACTCAGTCTTACGTTTGGTTCCAGCACTATCCACCCACTGCGTGCAGGTGTTCGAAAGGCCCTGCAGAGCAGCGAAGCAGGGCTGTGCAGAGTCAGGTTAGTGCTCTGCATGGACATGTGCTGTTTCTGAGTGTAGAAGGAGACCTGCGCTGCTAGGCAAGAGGCCTTTCCTGGTCGGAGTGGCACTGTGGGCTCTCCCTAGAGGAAGGAAGGGTCCTTGCCTCAGCAGCTGCCTGTGTCTGACTAAAGGAGCGACCCATTCCTGAGCCCTGACCATGACACAGTGGTGAGATGGTGCTGTACAACCTGATTCCTGCAGTTGCCTTGGCTGGTGTTTTAGGCAGGCTTTTTGAAGTCGGGAAAGATCCAGTGGTGATCTAAGGAATAGGAATGTTAGTTTTCATGTCTCAGCTCTGTGATTTTACAGCCACCTGTATTTGCTGCAGGTGTTGTTAACTGCTGAAATTATTTACAGTATTAGAAGTCAGAAATGGGATTGTAGCAGAAATAAAGATGTATAGTAAGCTCTTAAAAATTAATTTCTAAAAATTAATTTCTGCATCACTTTTAGGTGAAAACATGGTTTCAGAATCAACGGATGAAATTTAAGCGTTGCCAAAAGGAGAGCCAGTGGATGGATAAAGGGATGTATTTACCACAGGTGAGTAAACTCCCCCATCACCACCAGTCACGGCTCCTCCAGTCTGCGGGGAGAATGCCCAACCTGGAAATTCAAACGAGCCGCAGGACTCAATATTACCGAGCCAGTTTTATTCCTCGTAACAGGGCTTACGATGGCATCTCTTTTAAGCTGGTTTCCCCCCCCAGCGTGGTTGTTTCTTGGACATGTTGAGCTGGAGATTGCTAACCAGGTCATCTCTGCCATTACTGGTCTCTTGGGAGGACAATGGGCCTGAAAAAGGCGCTATTGTTCGGCTTGGAGGGGGGGGGGGGGGCTGGAGAAGAAAAGAGGACCCATCCGAAAGAATGGGCCGTTGGTGTGGTTCTGCACTGCTGAACGACTTTCTTTGTCTCCTAGAATGGGGTTCATCAGGCTGCATACCTGGATATAGCACCCACGTTCCACCAGGTCTTCCCTGCCGGTTCCAGCAGGAACTTCCAGGCCGTGTCCAACGTGCACCAGACTTACAGCAGTGGACAGACTTACGGAAATGGGCAGAACCTGTACTCGTTCCCCTCTGTGGAGGATGAGGGGCTGTTTGGAAAAGGTGGGACGAGCTGCAATACCCAGCAAACCATGGGTTTATTAAGCCAGCAAATGAACTTCTATCACAGCTACTTTGACAATATAGATTATGTCAGTGTGGAGGTTGAAGACACCTTCAACTTCCAGAACCCCTCTGACACTGTCACACCATTTTCGAGCTCTCCTATACAGAATCAATGCCAGTTACCTTGGCATCCCATGGGGACCCAGAGTGGGTATGAGTCTCAGGTTTGAGTATTTTTTTCTCCCACCTCTTTTGTTCACCCATGGGATTTCCAGGGTTTTGAAGTCGTGTTCATTTGTTTTTCTTGCCCCTCCTCCACTACTGCTGTTTTATCTAATGGGGGGGGGGGCTCAGCACCCTGCTGCCTGGAGCTAGTTTCCTATTTAAGTGCGCCTGTCTGTTCATAGCTAACCCTTGGCAAAGATGCTTTGGGTACTGATGAGTTTGAACCTCATTTATTGAGGCCAGTGTGCAATGTTCCAGCTGTGAACAGTAAAGGTTGTTAAGGTCTGTTTGTTGTTCAAGTCTCACCTTCTTTGCTGCCTCTCTAGCAGGTGATCTCTGATCCTTGCCCCGTGTGTCTTGCAGCAGAGCTTCCACTGCAAAGGAGGTCAATGTTTGTTGTTGCTGAATAATTTGTTATGAAGTTTGTTTTTTGCAGTGTTACCAAGCATGTTTTATGTTATATTCATGTTGTGTTTTATTGGTTTTTCTGCTAAATGTTCAATGTTCTTAATGTTCTTACAAAGTTGTTTGACTTGAAAATAAATTACTTTATTTTAATATTGTGATGCTGTCAACAGCTTGCATTTGAACAGCTGGCTACGAGAGTGATTGTGCTACACAGGTTAGACCTGCAGTACTGAGGAAAGGGAGGGGAAAAATAACTCTGCCGTGTTTCTCCCAGAGGTGGGATCAAGTAATTGTTTAAAAAGAGCAAGCCACAGAGGTCTATCAGCCTGTTTTTAATAGGCAGGTGTGTAACCTACTGCAAGGAGGGCGGGGGAGGCGAGGCTCTAGGGCCAGGCGACTAGACAAGCTGCTGGCTTAAAGTGATGTGCAGTCCTGTAACGTGCTTCTATTAGCCCTTGAGCAGCAGTGCTTCAAAAGAAAGTATTGAAAAAGGATGGAGCAAAAGAAAGTGTCCTGGAGATTGTGTGGGCCTCCTGCTGGTGCTCCAGAAGGTCACAACTGGAGGTCTGGAATCCCACCTAAATAAATATGCAGCTCTGTTGGGGTTCTTGTGGTGACCTCAAATGGCAACAGAAGTCTGCGACTAGGTAACAAAATCTTCTGCCTCCGGCACTGCAACAAAACCAGAACGAAGTTGCTATTTAGTCATACTCCCGACTAGCAGAAATTGTCTTTAGGTTTAATCCTACGTTCTTTAAAGTACACTACACAACTGAAGCCCTTCATCTGCCCAAAAGGGGTAATTCAATGGGTACTCCCACCGAGCACAATTAGCTAAACTGGCAGCTGACTGCTCGGGCTCAGACTGCTGCAGGTCCTTTGCCGAACAGAACCTGTTTGTGTGGGTGCAAAGGCATATCCCCTCTTTTCCTGTTGCAACGCTGCAATCCTCTGCTCCTGAGGCAAGGTACAGTAGGTACAGGAAGGAGAGAGGAGCAGAGGCTTGAGCCTGTGTAGAGAAGGACAAAAGAATGAGTCACTAAAATGTTTAGACTGCCAACCTTAAAAAAGGAGAAAAAGGTTAAGCTGGCCCGGGAGAAGGGGAAAAGGTTCACACGGTTTTCTGTATTACAGAGCAAGAGCTTCTTTCTCATCTGGATGGGAGATTCATATCCCAGTAGCATTGAATGAATTCTGGGTAATTTTCTAGCAGAAGTATTTCAACAATTTATTTGAAAAAAATAAAGGTGAACCATATAAATCACCTAAATGAGTCATACATACTATGCCTTGTCTTTCAGCTTTAGAATTAGCAGCTTACGATTTTGGGGTTCTTTTAAGATGCAGTCTTTAAAGAAGTAATATACAGATCTTTGCAGAACAGTTGCAGAGAATGCCTGCTGCAGTTTACCTGTGCTGCTCTGTATATTTTGTTTCCATGGTCTGCTGCAAAGGTAAGGAGATAGCCAGAACTGCTGGCAGATGTCTTTCTGCAAAACCAGATATTGTTGCTAAAACAGCCCTGGGGCTGAAAATGATTGCTCTGCATGTTGTGGTTTGTTACTCCATGTACTGTGGGAGTGTTCTGTGGAAATTGAGTGTTCCCTCATGGCTGTGTTATTCCCCTGATTGCTCAGCCTGGATTGTGTGCAGGTTTGGCAAACACGTGTAGCTGGAGGGAGCGTGTGGAGCAGCTGTTCTTAGAGTTTTGGAAGGTGGGCTGGAAAGGACTCACAGTTGCCCAGGAAGTGTTTCTAGAGCCTGTGGAATTAAAAATCAGGACTGTCTTTCCACAGAGCTGGTGATCTGTTACCTTCACATGCCTGAATCACATCACCATGTGAAACAACTGCACAGGTAATTGGGCACTACTACCAAAACTGGTGGAGATGCAGGTGCCTCCAGCCTCATCCTTGCAGAAGTGTTGGCATTAGTTCCTTAGAGGAAGAAAAAGCATGCCAGCAAAAGCTCTTTCTGCTAGGATGCATTACACCTCTGTTAGGACTGCCGCTTCCCGTGACTGTAGCTGTGTAACAGTGACTTCTGCACACTGCAAACATTTGCTTTGCTAGGAAATCTTTTTAGGATTAAGCTGTAAGATGATTTGGAGCTCTTGCGTTACAGCTTGTGGGAATACGCTCATTACAATCTGCTTGTGGGAATACACTCCTCATTTACAATATCTGCAGTGACAAAAAAGCTGCAGATGTAGTTCCGGTGATGCAGAGAACTCCACCTAAACAGAAGAAATTGGGTCTGGTAGAGATTATGCAGACCAGGATTTTATTCTGTAGTTCACTGGGTTCCAGCTATCCCACAGGGAAAATACCAAGAGCAGTGGAAACAACCTCATTCCTTGCTTTTCATGTCAGTGTGGCCTGCAGGGGTTTTACAAGCTACATCTTTCTTCTGAGTGATCCAGGAGCAAGGGCTCACAGGCTCACAGCCCCAGTTGTCTCTCAAGCCCCAGTTGTCTCTCCAGTGCAGATAAAAGTAATGATCTTTGCGTTAATAGGCTCTTTCCTAGAGGCATACGTAAGCATATTTAGCTATCTAACAACACCACATGACCTGAATGCTGAGCTAGCAGGGTTTTGGAAATTTTCAGTCAAGCATTGCCACATCTCTCTTGCCTGGCCTGTCATCAGAGGGCAGCAGCATATTGGCTGATACTGAATAGTCATGAAGCATGAATTATTCTAAATCATTGCACTTGGATATTAAAATAAAAGGAAAAAAAACAAACTAAATTTAAAAAACCCCAACATCAAATAACCAAACCAAAACAAAAACCCCAAGAAACCACAATCCCAAGTATTTTCCAACCTGTGAGGGTCATGTAGTCTTCCTGCTGTCCAAAGTTTTGAAGAGTACCCTTGGGTCATATCTGAGAATCTCTTTCATAACCAAGCTAGAATTAATTTCTCATATTTGACAAAAGTCCATCTGCTGTCTAGCAGCTGGAGAGTGTTCAGGCCATTAAATCCTTTACAAATTACAACACTGGGACTTCTGCTTTGGGGGAGCCCCAAGATCCAGCAAAGTCATAGCTTAGATACTAGAGAAAGACCAGAAAAGAAACTAAGTCCCCAGTGTCCCTCTGGCTGGCTGGGGCTGAGGGCCCCCTCTAACAGTAGCTACATTCCTGCTGTTTTTACACAGAACATTGGGAATGCAGCTCCTGAGACAGCAGACATCAGTGATCTCCCTTCCTGGGAGCTGCTTATTTGCCTTTTTGGAATTGCTGCAGGCTTTTGGACTCCATAACCACCTGTGACAATAAGGTCTATCTTTGGATGTTACCTCTGAAAGATTATGTCTCTGAGGAAACCACAAGATTTGGTACTGTTTGCTGAAGGTCAATAGCAGGGAGATCACAGCTGCTGTTCTTACAGACAACAGCTTTCTGCAAGCCAGTCCCAGAGCCTCCACAGCAAAATCCGGCCTGTCCTAAAGCATCTCTGAAGGAGCAGGGCATGACATGTGGCTCCTTTTCCAGAGAATTATTAGTGAGGACGTGCTGCAAGCTCAACTTTTTTCACCTACAGCGGCCTTTGATGGGTTGGCATGGAAAGGTTTTAGGTTATATTCAGATAAGTAAACAGAACTGTTGGCTTGAGAAGAACTGAAAAATATCTTCATTCTGGTGTGAGAGCCTTGATAATTGCCGCTATTGTCCACCCTCCAATGCTAGCCAGCACCTTTTCAGAGGACTTAATTGTTCCCCACCCCTGGTTTCAAGAACAGTCTTGCCCATCCTTAGCGACTTGATGGTTGCAAGAGGAGAAGGCGGGGGCTGTGCCGAGACTACGTGACTCACCATCCAAAAGGCTTTTATCTTTACCAGATCATGCCGGCCACGTGTTGTGGTTCAATGCCAGGCCGTAAATAAGCACCATGCAGCACTCAACTTGATCACACCCCATCACTGGATGGGGAAGAGAATCAGAAGACTAAAAGCGAGAAAACTCGTGGATTGAGATAAAAACCATTTAATAGGTAAAGCAAAAGCCGCACACACAAACAAAGCAAAACCAGGAATTCATTCACCCCCTTCCCATAGGCAGGCCACCTCCAGGACAACAGAGCCCCATCCTGTGTAATGATTCCTTAGAAAGACAAATGCCATCACTCTGGATGTCCCCCTCTTCCTCCCCCCAGTTTTCTACACTGACCCCAATGCCATATGGTATGGAATATCCATTTGGTCAGCTGGGGTCAGTCTTCCCAGCTGTGTCTCCTAACTCCTTGTGCACCCCGGCCTTCTTGCTGTCAGGGAGATAATGAGAAGCAGAAAAGGCCTTGACACTGTGCAATTCCTGCTCAACAATAATGAAAACATCTCTGTATTATCAACTCCATTCTCAGCACAAATCCAAAACACAGCCCCATGCCAGATACTGAAGAAAATTAACGAACACAACCAAAGTCAGCACACCATACAGTTTACAGTATAGTCAGAGTGTCTGTGTGAGGGAATGGGAGAGGGAACAAACAGCTGTGAGGCACAGGGACATAAATCAGCTTTGCCAATAGAAGTCCATGCCTCTTATTACTCCAGTCACAGAAATCACTGCCTTCATTTTATGCTGTTTTTTTTTTTTTAACCATGGCAGCTACTTCATTGCATTAAGAGAAATTCGTTGTCATCATCAAAGTGATGGAAAATGTGTGACTCAGGGAACTGGAGGCCTGTTATTGCATATACTTTGCTACACATATCTGGTTTTAGGTACTTAGACACTTACATAGACAAGTTTAGAAATTATAGTACCTCCATGACAGTCCCCCTATTCACTACTGCTGGATATGGAAAATTCTTAAGGTGGGTGACAGTTACTCACCTGTTTTTCTGACTCGAGATATCTGGCATTGCCAAGAGCCATGAAGCTGATCCACTAATAACACAGAAAAATTTCTGTTTATAGTTTCAGCATCAAATAACAATGGCATACAATTGCTATGGCTATTTATGCTCCATCTGGTTTTTATATTGCAATGCTCTATTGCAGTGGGAAAAAAGAGATATATAAAAATACATAATGCATCTTAAAAAGTACTCTTTTTTATTTGCCAAATTGAATGCACTGTTAGGTTTTCTCAGGGGGAGGCACAGAAAGATACAGACTAGAAGGAAGGGCTTATAAGATCATCTTACCAGCATTTCTGCAAGCTACTTGTCACAACTCCCTTCATTAGACACTTCATCACTTCACCTCATGGCTGATATACAGAACTGATGGTTTACACTTCAAACGGATAACTTCTCCAACTTCAATTAACGGTAAGTGACCAGCACCTCTCCATACAGCTCCTGGCTTCATGTGCTATGTACACACAACTGTACAGTGCTACATAGAAATGAGATTCCCAAAGGAATCTTTGCTTCCCCTTAGACAAGTTACACAATCCATAATTAAGAAGATCCAGGGCATAAGCTGTGTAGACAGATCTTGGGCTTTGCTGTAAGGGAGCTTGGTTGTCAGTGCCAATCAAGAAAGGAATGTGTGTGTGCACATGTATGGGCACAGAAATAAGGGCTCTGTGTGCGTGTACCTGGGCAAACAGGTTTGGGTCTCTGCACAGCTGCATGTCTGCAGGCACACATCTGGATGCCAAAACAGGTTTTAGCTACAAGGTGTCCCTGAGGTGGCCAGCACACGAATAACAAAAGGAGAGATGGGAATAAGATTTAATTCCTGGCTGCCCAAGTACCCCACATCCACAGTGCTTAGGAATGATAAAGATGATGGCTGGCAGCAGTTGGGAAAGGAGCCCCCACAGTGGCTGAGTGGTGAAAATTACAGCCATCCCCTGTCTTGGAGCCTGGATATTCCACACTGCCAGGATAGCTGTGGTAAAAGTCTACTTTGTGCTGAGCAATGAAGCCCACTGTCTGCTGGACACTGCAGGTCCCCCCGCCTTTGCCAAAGACTCCTCCATCCTCGCTGGTCAGGATTGTGTAAGCGTTCTGCCCTGCTCCATAGTGCTGACAGGGGGCAGGCATGGTTTGCACGTTGCCAGCTGTGGTGATGGGGTAGCCCTGGTGGAATTTGGGGTGCACGTCCAGGTAAGTTCCGCTCTGGAAGCCACTCTGAAAGGGAAGGTAAAGAGTCAGAACACAGAGCTTCTCCATTGGTGTCCACAGGCCTGACATGTACTGGGGCTCTGTCCCTTCACATTTCATATTCTCTATTGACCAGCAGCAATGGCATGGAGGACAAGAAGAACTATGTCCGTTCCCATAGTTCAGGGGTGGATACACAATCATATATACATTCATATATACATTAAGAGGAAAACAGCTTTTCCCTGGAAACATTTCTGTGGTATAGCCAGCCCACTGCTGGGCTACCACCAGTACACATGGTGTGGTGCCCAGTCTGTGCCTCTGTGCTGAGCAAACCAGAAGGCCAGGTACGCTCACACTCGTATGCTTCAGTTGCCCCCATGGAGGAAATAGGGGACTGATCTGCCCAAACAGAAGAGCCATGATGAGCCATGTGCTGTGTTCTTACTTGAGCGAGACACTGAGCCCGTTCGCTCCACAGGCTCTGCTTCTGGCACCTTTTCAGCTTCATCCTCCGGTTCTGGAACCAAGTCTTCACCTGGGAGGGGAAGGGAAAGCAAAGAAAATGTCAGCAAAGGAGAGGGAAAAACAAATGTAACCAAATTCACAAGCAGGAAGAACCAGAGGGAGTGACCAGATGGCAGAGATACATGGGCAGCAGCAGATAAAAGCCTTTAGGAACTCCTGTGGGGGTGTTGCCACGGGGAGAGGTCTGTCTAGCAGCCTCAGCAGGTGGCTAGTGCAACTGTGTGATGGGGGAGGGGGTGGCTCGGTGTCAAGAGACAGTGATAGCTGGGACGAATGAATTCATTCTGAACATGGACGTGAATGACTGGTGTAAATCAGATTTACCGACACCTCTACAAGCCCCCCGCACTTCAGGCAAACTTCTAAGACGCTGTTTCTGCATGTTTGCTAACAGAGAAGGGACAGACTTGCTCCTTGTCCCCAGCAGTTCCCAAATTCAAAGCTCCTTGCTGGGGCGAATTCCTGGGCCATTTCCCCCCGGGCTGTGTCTGCACTGTGAAAGCAGCCTTTGCAGGGATGTGGATTGAAGGAAAGAGCAGACTGTCCCACCTGCCTTGCTCCTGACAGAACCAGTTCAGTGTGTGCACTTAAAATGCACATATAGCTTTTTTAGTCGCAGGGCACCCCGGCCACCATGCCCAGCTCTGGGATTCAAATTTCAGCAAGATTTTGGACTTGTAACTGCGAGCTCTTGTGCCCCATTGCCCAGCCCCCCCTGCTTTAGGAAAGCAACATTGGAGGCAGCATCATTTCACTACACACAACCTACCTGGAGATCAGCAGAGACCCTAAGGGCAGTGATGTGTGAACCTAGCAGCACCCATGGGGAGGAGGGAGCACATGTCAAGCAGCCAGGCAGAGCTGAGTCTGGAGCATTATTAGATACTGGACAAGATAAGACCCAGGAGACACTAGCAAGAGCTTTCAGCATGTTGCAGCAGCCCTGTGATTCAGAGAATAGATGCATGCCAGGGTTTCTGAGAAGTTCACAGTGCATGAAAAAAATCTGTGAAGTGCTGCAAAGCCCAGGGTAGAGACTGTGGTGAACAACATATTCATCACTGGGTTTGCAATTCTACTACGGGTGTTGGTAACAGAACCCTTGACTGACCCCCGACTTGGGAGGCCCAAATGAGGTGCCACTGACCCCTCTATCTGCAAAACTGCTTCTGATGTCTGGGCATGAATAAGCAGGAGAGCAACTGTTAGCTGGCACCTTCGCCTCAGTCCCTGCTGGGCACTCATCTTTCCATCCTGGCACTCCCTTAAGTGACCACTCAGCCACTGTGAGATTGCTACACTGTGGGTCAAAGTCTCTGTTCACCTGCTTGTAGGTGAGCCCCAGGGCAACAGCCAGCTCCCGGATCTGCTGGGGGCTGAGGTACTTCTGGCTCTGGAAGCGCTGGTGCAGGGTTAGCAGCTGCTCCTTGGAGAAAGCTGTCCGGCTCTTGGTCTTCCTGATCCCCTCCACACCATATTCTCTGCCCTTTTGAGACTTAGCTGAAGGCTGTGGGGATGAGGATGAGGAATGTGGACTGGTGGCTGAATCTGGTGTGAATTGGCTGAAATTCCCAGAACTGGATGAAGCTGGGGACACTTCTATAAATAAAAAGAAAACGAGAAAAGGTCTAAGAGACAAAATGTTTAGCTGTAAGGGTATGAGCATGCTCCCTGCCTGCTGTAGAGTTCCTTGCCTACCAGACAGGAGCTTTTTAGAAGCAAAGGCTTGTGTGGCCCTCCTTTCTTCACAGAGCTGTGAGCACAGACAAGTACACTGAGAGCGAGCAGCTTCCCAGCTCAGTCCCCCTGGGATCTTCATGACTCCCTTCTGCCAGGCAGAAAAGTCAGGGCAGGGAGCGGTGCAAAAGCATGGTGCACAGTGGTTCACAGTGAACTCTCCTCCTCCAGATGGCCTCAATAATATTTCAGTCTGATTGTGGTGTAAAAAGGCCTTGTCATGACTGCAAGCATAGCTCTGGGTTGCTGGCTGGGCTCCCCAGAACTGCCTGCCCAGCAATACCAAGGCACTCAATAGAGACAAAACAGCCTCTGACCAGGGTGTACAGTGGGGCGGCAGAGCAGCCAGTGCTCACAGTGAGGGCAGCAGGTGGAGAACATCAGGCAATGGATATTGGCTCAGTCCTGTTTGCCTTTGTCTCCCACCACAGACCATGCCACTGCTGGAGACACTATAGGTGGAAGGAGCTATTTGTCTGAGAGGGGCTTTTGGTGAGAGAAGAATGAAGGAAAGAAATGTCATACGGAAAAGGAGAGGGAGAGGAAAGGTGGGTATGTGAAACAGGTGAAAGGAGACAGTAATCCTGTACCAGGGACATAGCGGACAAAATTCAAGAGTGCAGAGGAAGGCATTCAAGCCCCTTCTAATTTGTCCTGGTGTATGTCTTAAGGATCTCTGTTGATGGCAAAGTTGAGATAAAGACCTGAGGGAAAAGTTTCCTGAACAATCTGGGCTCCTAGTGAAGACAAAACCTGCCAAGATGCAAAGTCATTCAGGCTGCAGGAATAAGAAAATGTGTCACATGCCAGATTACTGGGGTCTGAGGAGGGCTGAGACCCCTCAGGCCAACCTGACTGAAGGGCTGTGATACCAGTCACTCCTCTTTCCCCTAACTACAATGATAAATCTGCCCATCCCTCCCTCCTCCAGCTACTCCTCTGCAAACTGTCCTGCATGGTCTATCCCCTCTCATCCTACTGGAAGTGCAGTGAATGGAGCAGTGCCATTTCAGTACACACCTTCTGACTACTGAGCCCAACCAATGTCTCCCAACCTCCTTAACAGTCACCCTGAGAGCTGTGACACTGAGACACTCTCCTCAATCACTAGAGCACATGTCCAGAGCAAAGCACTGATGTCCCCTGGAGGAATGGGCTTCCCACCCATCCTACAAAACCCTTCCTTCTTCTGTCCTAAGCTGAGAGTCTACTAAGCAATCACTGAAAAGCCTTGGAGTCCTGTTGGACCTCAGAAAGGTGGCCACATCTGTGGTAGTGTGCCCCTTGTAACTCTCCTGACAGAGGCATGCCTGTCTCTGTGGTGCCTGCCACTCAAGGCTTGCCTGCTCTGGGCCATTTGCTGTCCCTAGGAGATGACAGCACCCATAGCAGGGGCTGGGTGAACAGCCAGGGGTGTAGTGGGGCAGGTTTCCAGCACTGGGGAGTGGGGCCATGAGGACAGCAAAGGGATTCTGTCTGCAAGCAGGAAAAGGCTGTCAGCAGAAGAGGTGCAAGGACCTGTAGTGTTATGTGCATGGGTTAGACGGCAGAGCCTTGAGGAAGCTGAACATCAGTGACCTGGCTGCATGGAAAGCTAAAACTTCATGTGGTATCACAGGATGCTTGGATCCTGCAGGCTGTGCAGTAAAAACGTGATAGGGAAGAAATGAGTATGCTGGGAACATGGGCCTGGAAAACAGGAAAGTCTCCTGTTAGACAGGAACCACAGCGAGACACTGTAGAACTAAAGCTCCCCCAGGCTGCTGCTTGACCTGTCATCCCAAAGCCCAATGAAATGTATCGTGTGCAGCTTGAGCTCAGGACAAAAGTGCTCCTTCTCCCATGAGAAGAGAGGAAAGGAGAGAGGAAGCAAGAAACACAAACCACAGTGCAACAAATACGAACATGAAAGCCTATAACAGACCCACTCCCACAAGGCCTTGACATCTGTAAGCTTTGACTTCTGCAACGGGGCTCTCTCTGAGAGAGGCATGAGGGCATTTGAAGATGGGGTTAAAGTCTATGTACCAAACCCAACAGGGGCACACAGAGTCCATCTGCCCACTGCCTTTGTTGGGCAGGCAGCATGCAGAGAGGCTACGTGGCAGGTAGCCACATGTGAGTAGCCATAGGCACTCTGCATGAGCCTGGAGCTTCCCACAGCAACTGACAGCTTGAAAGTGGCACCCCAAAACCTGGCTCTCCTCCCACCCTTTTACCTTGCTAGGGTGCTGCCCTGCTGACCATGATGTGGGGCTGGGCGAAAACCCGCTCTTATCAGCTCTTCTATTGCCCCTCACTGGACTGGGAGAGGAATGGCAGGAACAGAAAATGGTCACTCTGGTGACGCCTGGGACTTTTTGGTTAAAAAGGGAAAGGCAAAGCAACCAGAGCACAGAAATAAGAGGGAAATAGACGAAAATGGCAAAATGAAAGAAGCAGTGTAACAATGCGAGATTTAAAGGAGCAGATCTTCCAGCACCCAGTGATTCAGAGCAGGCCTTGGCTCATGATTAATAAGTGCATAAAGGATGCAAGGAGTTTGTAAGAGGATGAGGGATGCCACAAGAAGTATCTCCAGGATCTGTTTCTCTCGATGGCACAAATGACAGCATTTAACGAAAAGGAGGCCCAGACATCCCCGCACCAAGAACCATGAACTTCCATAAGACCAAGTTGTCACTCTGCCCTTCAGCCTGGAGAACAGACCTGACAGTGCCTCGACTCTTTCCGGCTCTTTTGAGGCTTAGGAAACCAGCTGGCAACCACCCAAGAAAAGTAGCATGGAAGAGTGGTGTGACCGGCCAAGGTCACCCCTCCTCCTTGCCTACCACAGCGCACTTTGCCCGGGTCACGCACTAGAAAACCAAGGCAGGGAAAGAGAAAAATCCGCTCAAAGTCATTTGAGCCTGACCTGGGAGCAGAGTTATCCTGGGGGTCACCTCCAGGATGTAGCTGCAAGGCCTTACCTGCCGTGTGCCTCCTGCCCGCAGCCTGCGGAGAGTGCCCGGCGGGGCCCGGCCGCTGTGGGGGCCTGTGCTGCGGCCCCCGCCGCGCTCCAGCAGAGCTCCAGGGGGCCCCGGGCAGCCCCGCCGGGGTACGCGGGGCACGGCGGCAGCGCCAAGTGCGCGCACATGGGCAGCGGCCGCAGGGGCGGATCCCCCCTCACGCCAGCTGTCACCTCCACCTGGGGGCAGGTCCCACCACCGAGCTGAGGCGGCCCCGAAGCGCAGACAGGCCTTTATAGCCGGCCATTGCCTGCCCCGGACCGCAATATCCACCGCGGCCCGCTCCTCCGGGCTCTTTGTCATGGTAAAGAGGCCGATCGGTGGGGTGGGGACGGGGCAGGGGGGAGGGAAAGCAGCGCTCGGAATGGCATCAGGACTCAAATATGTCCCCTCTGAATTCTTCCCATTCTGCAGGTTCCTCAGTCACACCTGAGCAGGGTCTGACCCAGAGCCCCAGGACAACTCCTCCCCTTGCTTCTGTGGGCTCTGCTGGGCTTGTCGCGGCTCAGAATGCCCTGAGCGCGGATGTCCCGTACAAGACAGATGTTCCCTGCATTGGGAGAGCACATCCCGGCCCGTCTCCACCACGGCGAGGGCACAGCAGCTGAATCTGGTGCTGAGCTGCTCCGGACCGTGCCGGCTAAACCTGGGGTTGTGGGGAGGGTTCTGAGACCTTTGCTTTGTGGCTTGTGTGACACTGACACCTTCCTAGGATCCACAGACACCCCCTACTGACCTGGCAGCACCTCCCATACTCTTGATGCAGATGTCAGAGATGGGAGAGGGGAGGGAAATGAGTAAGAATTACAGCTGGGGACTAGAACATACTTTTCTTCTTCTTCTTTTCTCTCATTTTTTAACTGAGAAGGAATTTCCTTCATACAGGCCTTCGAGGGAGCCAGCTGAAAATGTGTTTGGCCCATCTTCAACAAGCCTGTGCCAGAGCAAACTCAGAAACACTGGGCAAGTCACATCCAACACCAGATCTCACTTTGCAGAGCAGGCTCAGAAATCTCAGTTGGCTGGTCTCTAGGGGGACAACCAGCAGAGGCATTTTCATTGTGGAGCTAGGAAAAGATCGAGTGTATGTAAGGTCCACAGCTAACAGATTTGCTTGCCCACGGCAAAGCACATCCTTTTATTTGTGTAGCCTTGGCTGTGGCCTTTGTCAGGCTGCTGCAGGTTGTTTGGAATAAAGGAGATGAAGAGTTTCCTTTAGGACAGGGTTAGCTGATGTTTCCTGACATATGGCCTACCCAAGGGGGACAGGCACCTGCAGAGCTGTTCATTAAATAACTAAAGGTAAGTGAGTGAGATACAGAATTCATCTCTGGGCCTGCAGATTGGGCTTGTTTTGGTCCCCTCTCTTCAGCAGGTTTTGCTCTACCTGTATTTAGGTAATTAAACCAATAAATTTTATTGGTTTAATTTCAAAAGACATCTCACTAATGTCCATTTCTCAGTAGAGATCTGGAAGTCCCAGAGATAATTAAAATACTTCTTGCTAGAACCAGCCCTGCTTTGGCACCAGGACACGTGCATACCTCCTGTCAGAAGCTCAGATCTGAAGGTGCTGATCTGCAGAAGTGAAAAATGATGTCAAATGGTCAGTCCTTTCACTCCTCTGAACCTCATTACTTCACCAATGCTTGTTGCTGCTTTCATCCCAAGCCTGTGCTAGCATCCCAGTACCTGCCAGGAGGGCAGAGGGGCACCTGCTTGCTGTCAGTATTCAAGTATCAGCAGGGAGAAGATGCAGACAGGTGGAGGAAAGCAACAGAAATAGGAAGTAGAATTTAGATCAGTTTAAAAGGACATGGAACACCACTTTTACCAGGACTTGTGCTGCTGCTCTGTGCCCCATGGCAGGTCACTAGTCATGGCTTCCCTGTCTGCAGAGACACTTTCCCATGAGGTGCAGACTGGAGGGAGCTAGGGACCTGGCTAAAGTCTCTTTAACTTGGCACTGAGTTTTATGTTTTCTGTTTGCATGAAACATTTTTTACTTTACAAACTGCAGGGATTGACATATCTCTGCACAAGAACAGCACATTTTCATGTTAAATTTACTTGAAAACTAAAGCAAAAAAAGGGCTTTTGAGCACATCTGACTCAATAGAAACACAAGAGCATCCTGAATATGTCAATTATGCTGCTACAGCCTCTAAATTTGCTTTGGCTCATGTCTCACTTCTGAATCATTCCACATTTCAGAGCTGCAGTGCCACAAGAGTTGAGATCACTGTCCCTCACACCTGCCCTCAAGCCCTAGCTAATTAAGCACCAGTTACATGAGCTGTTCAGAGCTTGGGACCCCACTGGGCAGCTCCACTGCCACCAGTTAAGGAGGACGTTATGTTCTCCTTCTTACTCATGCCTGGCCTCTTAACCATATACTGGTGTTCAAATTCTCATGCCCTTAAGCTGCAGTTAGGATATGAAACCAAGGTAGCAGAGCTGGGAGGTATGAACATCTCTTTTTAGGATTGTTGAACCTGAAGACCTGGCAGAAAACACGGTGTGGGTGCTGGTGTGGGTGGCAGTGGGGGTCTGTGTAGCTGTTGGGAGTTTCACTGGCTGAGCACTTCACACTTGATCTCATTGATTTCTGCTGCTTCTGAAGGTGTCTGGGATCTTTCCTACAAGGTGCCCAGAGGCCATAATAAACCAGTGTAGTCACTTGCACTACAAAGTCCCTCTGGGCAGCAGCTGGGGAGGAGGGTGGTGTCACTGCTGGGAGCAGAGCCACTGCCATCCCCCGGCTGGACCAGTGAGTGGGGCAGCACGGAGGGAGTCACCTACCCTGGGGGCAGGAGGGGGACCCAGGGGCAGAGGAGCTGAGGGAACCTCAGGGCCTCACTCCCTGTGGTTTCAGAGCAGCAGCACCTCTGAAGGAGCAGCTTATGTCCCCCACAAAATATGTGGCATGTGTCTTGGCATCAAACCAAGCCTGGCTGGTTTGGGACTGTTTTGTTCCAGACCTGGCACAAATGCTCACTGTTATCTGACAATGCTGAGTATGGTTTTGGTTAGTTACTCAAAGATTGTTAATGCAGTTGTTTTAAGAAAAAGGCTTTGATAGTACTGTTTTATAATATTTCTCCTTTATTTTTTTTTGAAGCCTCAAACAAATGTCCTGCTTTGTTAAACATTTGTAGGGCTGTTGTGACCACTACTATTGATACTAATGGCTCAATCAAAAGTATTTTAAGAGCAAAAAATTGGAAAAATAATGCAGTTTGAAGGATAAGAAGCAAAGTAGCTAAAACATTCCCACATTGCAACATTACTACTCTGTTCCTCCTTTTAACCACTTTGTTCAGCATGTTAATTCTTTAATCATAACTTGAATTTGAATTTGCCTCTCTTAAAGCACCATACTTTTCTCAGACTTTTTTTTTTTTGTGACTTCTTTTGGTGATTTCTACATTTTTTTCTTTGCTTTCTGTGAGACTGTGCTGTAATCTAATTAGATCCCTGTGCTTGCCTAGTGTCACAATGACCTTGTACTCTTTATAAATATTGTTAATGAGTCTGCAAAAGAAAAGGGTTTTTTTCCTGCTAACACACATGGCTTTGCTGAACTAAGATTAGGCAGGGGAAAGGAGAATTTATTCTGAAAAAACATAAATGTGCTGCTACTTTCTGGGGGTTTTATGTGTATCTTACTGGGCTGAAAAATTCTGAAAGGGGTAAAATAACTTCCCGTTGAGGGAATATAGCCAAATTTCATTTGGGTGATCATAAAAAGAAAAAAAAAAGGAAAAGTATTCATTTTCTGTTTTTCCACTGTTCTCAGCCTAAGGCTGGTCAGAACTGGTACTTGGCTGTACATAGCAGCCATCCAGAGCCACAAAAAAGTAAGTTAAGACCCCTCAGGGCTGAAAGTTGTAAGGGGATCTATGGTAACACCTACCTAAAAAGACTGGGGGAGGGTCTAGAAAGCTTGCAAACCTTAAATAACATTTGTAAGTGTTTCCTAGCTGCCTTCAAATTTTCCTTCTGTAAATGTAATTTAGGACACAACTTCACTTGTTAAGTGGTTTTGCTTCATAAAGGAAGGGAACAGAGGGCCCCTTCTCTTAAATTACTCAGAGTAATAAAATCCCAACTTATTTTTCTGTGCAAAATTTTTCAGTAAGATCAGTGAAAGGTAAAAATTAAAATCTGTGCCACAGCCATAACATAAATTCCTCTCTCCCCTCCTCTTTTTTTTTCTATTTTTTTCTTTTTATCTGTGTAGTAAAAAAAAAAAAAAAGTAAAGGTCAATAAATGAATGGGCCTAGTTTCCAACAAAGCAGTTTAGGACAAGCTGTTGATCATTATTGTGAGATGGATTTTTCTGCTCATACATCCTTCCTGGAGTCCTTCACACAGTCAAGCCCTCAAAGAGAAGTATAGTTTGACACTTATGCCAAGAGGAAGATCAAACTGGAAAAAATGATCTGTCAGTGTTGCCACACTCCCACAGTCTCCTGGGTCTCACTTGTAGGATTTTACTTCCCATTTTGGCAGAAAAAGGTGTGATCAGTGTAGGCAGAAGAGAAGGCCTGGACAATATTACCACATCTACCACTTTTAGTCTCATTCCAACATAGATCTCTTGGAATGTAGTAGACTCCTCTGCTCTCACACATCCTTCACAAAGCCCAGGCTAGCTTCTCTGCCTTGTCTTCAGGTTTAAAAGGCACCTGTGGTTGCTAGCCAAAACAATTTCCTTGGCTGTATGGCTAGAAGTTATGGCAAATACAGCTAATTCTCATCCAGCTTGATGCTGCTGTGCATTTCCCACCCCAAAGTGTCTGTCTGTGCCAGGCATGTGCTACCAACTGAAAGAGATGTGAGAGTCTGGCATCAGAAATGGAAGGTGGAGTTTCCTCCCTATTCAATACAAGTTTTCACTTTGAAGAAATAAGTTTGCGTATAAAATTACAGCAAGGCTACACTCCAGATCCACCATGTCTAAGTTCCCTGCAATAAAGGGTCTTAACGGCTGTTAATGTCATCTGTGGTATATTTCCTCCCAGAAAAGGAGAAGGGAGGGTTTTTATAATGCTTGTTTCTTTTTTGGTACTTGAACTGTTTCCCCTTTAACAAAAGCTATGAAGATTTTTTTATGGTGGTTGTTGCCACAGCACCAAGCTGTCTGAAGTCTTGAAATCTCAAATCATGTTTAACTAGTTTGGGTCATGCATAGCATTTTAATCTAAATGTGCATATGGAGAAAACACTCCCCCACCACTGGAAAACTCATCTGGTCCTACAGAGATGTGGTCCCTGTGTGACATTCTCCAAACTTGCTCCTAGGCAAATTTTTCAAGTAATTCCCACTTAGGTGAAATTAAAAAAAACACAGGTCCCCATGGCTCCTCTACCAGTTCAGTTGTCAATACCTGCAAGTACATCCACTAATCCAGCACTTTGATACTAGGTTTTGACCATAACATTTGGATTGGATTAGGCTCAATATATGTTTTCCATGTTCTTTCCATGGTTTTCACTCATCTTGCTCCACGACCAGTGGATCAGTGCACAGTCTCATGGGGGAATGGTGAAAGGGTCTTCAATACCTTGTGCGGATGTGGCAGATGAGTAGAGGGTGAGCTGGCAGGGAAAGCTGCCCACAGAACAAGGCACAAAGATGTTGGGACACCTCTGCACGGGTGTAAATTACAGAGAGAGCAGGTGATGGATTTTGGCAGGGGGGAAGAAAGTTAGAGGTTTCCCAGTTGCATTAAATGCAGACAAAGGCTGCCTTAAGGGGGTTATAGGCCCTGGAATATCAAACCTTGAAGACTCTTTGACATATCTAAGGCTGGAAGAAGAATGTAGTGGTCTCCTTTTCCAGTCACCGACTGTGGTATCTGGGATTCCACCAGCAAAAATGTGCCAGGAATTAAGTCTCCCCAGACAGAGATAACATAGCAGAGCTCTGATCAAGGGACTGATATCAAAGGAGCAAATCTTTCAGCCCCGGGGATGAATCATCAGAGCAGTTTATTCCAACCTTTTCTCCTCCTTTCAAGTATCAGGTTCAATTGCAGCAACGGCAGCACAAAAGGCTTCGTCATTCTAGGTGCTGAAAAGGCAGGGAAAACACAACCAGGAGGAATGGAATTCACAGGTGATACAAGACTGGGAGTGTGTTGCAAATACCACAGAGAACAAAGAAGTGATGTAAAAGGATCCTATCTTGCTTGGGCAGGGAGGAAGAAGAAAAGATGGGGGCTGGTCATGCACCTGAAGAGAAAGGATCCC
Source organism: Molothrus ater (assembly GCF_012460135.2). Classification (NCBI taxonomy): domain Eukaryota; kingdom Metazoa; phylum Chordata; class Aves; order Passeriformes; family Icteridae; genus Molothrus; species Molothrus ater. The sequence continues at coordinate 87,235,563 of NC_050479.2, forward strand.
CAAAGTTAAGTATTCAAAGGAAGATGCCTAGAAAGCACAGCATGGGAGGAAAATTAAAAAAAAAAAAGGTAGGCAAAAGAAATGCACATTTGCCAGCTGAGATACACCAAATTCAAACAATAGCAATATTATTTTGCAGACATTCAAGCACTTGACAAAAATCCTTGTAATCGTATTTTCCTGCATGGGCAGACTGAGGCTGCATGTGGGCCCAGGAAAGGGCCTGTAATTGTACAGCATAGGCCACTCCTTGGCTAAGCAGGAACAGCTTGTCATTGCAAAAAACCTGTGCTTAAAGCTAAAAGGCACTACTAATACCACCCCGTTATGGTGAGGTTACACAAAGAAGGTCACATTCCGTTTTGTATGCCCTGCAAAAAGTGGGGATGAAGAGGAAAGAGAAGCCCCAGGGAAGAGCAGCAAGCACAGGAGTGTTATAAACCAGCTTCTCTCTGCCAAGCCAGTATCAAACCAGAACTGCAGCACCTCAGCCTCTCTGATTCTCAGCAATATGTGGATCTAATACTGTTACAGACAGGGGGAGATCGGTCTTGTCTGAAGGCATTCCCACTGCCTGTTCCACTCAAATTGTCCTACCTCCTACGAAGCAGGTGAGGACAGATGGAAAGGGCTGAACTGGACAATTCTGGGAACTCTGATGAGAGTAGATGAGGTTGTGTGTCACTTCAGCTCCACCAGTTATTCACAGTCATCTCACCTGTACAGAGATGAGCTGGAGGGCCAAGCTAGGTCTGGTCCTCTGCCTCATCAGTGCTGGTTATGTCAGCTGATCATTCAACAGGCTTTCCTGGGATATCAGTCACATCATTGCTGGATCTTAATAAACTATGTTGTCAGTGAGTCTGGTCCCCTCATGAAGCTGAATTAGCTCTGCAGAGAAAACAGGAGCAAGACCATTGACTCTGCAGAATGATCATTTATCTCTGAAGCCTGAAGCTCAAGTGCATGCCAGAAGCCACAGAACTGCTGCTGAGCTGTAGTCTGGCTTGGGCTGTGGTTTGGTGCTTGGGGATTTGGGTGGGAGGGAAGGAATTGCTTGTTTTGCAGGTTTGTGGCATGGCACTCATATTTCAGAGTGCCCTGTGCTTTGGCATGACACAATTTACCCCATGAGTTGTCAGCTGCCCTAAAAAATGCTTACTGATAATTTCATTGCAGGTGAATCTAAGCTTTGCAGGAATTGTGGGTGGGGGAGTGAATATCAGCCATACATACATATACATACATGGATACACATATATATACATATACATATATATATATATATATGTATATGTACACAATATACACACATACACACACACACACACACACACACACACACACACACACACAGAGCCTCTTTCAGCTATGAGACATCTGGGAAACACATGGTGCCAGCATGTTGCCACATAACCAGACATGTTTCCATGCCTGGAAAACAGGGTAACACAGAGTCAGCACACTCCAGTGAGGCTGCACTCTGTAGCTTGTGTTTCCCTCAGGGCACTGTGCTGTAGCAGGAATGAGGCACCTCAGGAGCAAGGAAGAAATTCATGGCTCAAGGGTAATCAGCTTGTGGGGATGTAATGTTAAACTCATTGAGAAGGCAACGTGGGGGGGAAGGGGGTTGGGGTTGGGGTTGGTGGCCTGTGAAAATCTCAGCATGAAAAAAGGCAGGAAAGATTTTTTTAAATGAAATTATGGTATTCTTTTGGGAAAATACCACATAGTAGATGGAAGGACTAAATGTGTTCAGGGGCAGAAGAAAATTGTTGAAGTACAAGAGAGGACTCAGAGATGGCCGGGTAATGCGAGCCCATCTTCATCCATACTTTCAGTTTACCCATTTCTGTGCTGTTTTGGCCCCTTTTTTGTGATAGCTGTGCCACTGATGTTGACCAATCACCCAAAGACAGTGTTAGCAAGGAGCATTCAGTCTTTTCAGCTCTAGTAATAGAGGCTTCCATGTACAAATACAGTCTCAGGTCTCTGGCTGCTGCTGGAAGAGACCTTGGTTCTGCATTGTACTCTTCCTGCAAGGCACCAAGTACATCAGAGGCAAACCACAGGCTCAGCAGGAATTTTGTGTCCCCTTTGCTACAGAGACCACTGAGAGTTTTGTGTGGGGACTAGGTCATTCTAGGACTAGGGGATCTGGGTGAAAATCTTGACTTTGTCTGTTGCAAAGCTGGGCTTGTGTGCATGGCTGTATGATTAGAGTAATTCAACTTTTGCCCTTAGTTTCCCTGCAGAAGAAAGGAATTTGCAGATCTGCAAGCTGTGATCAAGGCTGTTAGCAGGCCTCCCTAGATGAGGCTGGGTGTGTGGACACTCTGTTCCTTTTCATAACACTACTGGCAAGAATCAAGCAGTGTCTGTGCAACCAGAGTGCTCACATCCACAGCTCACACATCACACGTGTGCTCAGCGTGGCTGTGCTCCAAAACCTTCCTGGCAGCCCCCAGTTCAGAGAGACTGGGAGCAGGGGCAGTACAATTGCTGTGGCTCCCAGATCTTCCAGCCAGCTGGCCCTGCAGCTGCCCAGCACTTCCAGTCCTGCAGTGCTTTGCACTGGGCAGGGAGACTATAACCCCTCTCCCTTGTGTCCCTCCTTCACCTTCTTTGCCTTTCATGTCAGGCATGATAAGGAGATGAGGAACCAGTCTGTGTTATGCCTCTGCAGTGTCCTTCATGGCAGGGCACTGCACAAGCAAAGGCACCCAGTACTCTGCACATCCAGGGTGCATCACAGTTTCCCAGGAGCTTTGCATTTCCATGGTCTCTATTTTTAAAGTGTCACTAGTGTGTCCTGACCCCGCCTTCAGCAGGATAAAGCATGCTCTCTCAGCTCAGTTTAGTTAATAAAAATGTTAAGTCCCAGTCAAGGAAAAAAACTGAAAATGTCTTTTCAAGAACCAACACTGGGCACTAAATCGTTGCTAAAGCCTAATTTCTAGTCAGCCCTGGTGTTTGTGCTTTGGCTACTCTGTCCTCACACACAGAGTCAGTCAGGAAGTGGACTGTCCAGTCACAAGGAAAAACGTTTCTCTTCCTTTACTTCTGCTTTTTTTTCCCCCCATTTTTATTTTCTTATTTCTTTTTTTTTTTTCCCAATTACATTTGAAAAAAAGAAATCAGACTTGCTCACAGAAAAAGATGGCTCTAAACAGTCTTTTTGGAAACACCAAAACTATACACTAATATAACACTTTTAACTTTTCTTTGTGTGTGTGACCAGAGCATGCCAGCACACACCATTACCTATGAACTGCATATGATTGGTGTGAATGTCACCCTCGGGTCAGAATGAGAAAAAGGAGGAGCATAAAGGTGGTGGGGTGCTGCTCCACAAAAGCTTTGTCTCTTTCACAAAATAAGGAAATATACCGGCAAGTATTTCTCTCAACATTTCTGCATGGATAAGTTTTTCTGAGATGGACAAGCCCCTGCTGCAGGTTTCAGCAGTGGTGGTATCTGCCCACACTGGGCTTTGCTGACGTTGGCCTTGGCCAGTTCTGTTTGGATCTTGTCCTGCATTACCTACCACAGGTAGGAAGAAATCTCTGCTTTGTGCTTATGGCCAGGCTGCTTCTGGTTTGCCACTGGGAGACCTTCAGTCCAGCTGAGCCAGCTGTATCTTGCATGCCCATCAGTTTTACCTGCCTGTGGCACTTAAAAGGTCCTGTGCATTTTATCAGTTTCCACTGACTTTATGCAGGTTGCTCTGAGTGGCAGCTGACAATAAATTCCAATGGCAGATACTGTGTGTAAAATGCATGCTTTGGTCATGTTTCTCCTCGGGTTCCTGTGAAAAATCTCATTCTGCCGACAATTGTGTGTACTATTTTCTGTTTTTCAGGATGTGAGTAAGTTTCTGAAGATGTTATTGCTCACATCCTGTGGGGCAGTTGCAATCTAGTCTACATGGATCTCAGACACAGACTTAAACGTGCCACTTTCATAACCCAGAGAAAATATACCTCCAGTGTGCTTCACTGAAATTTTCAAAGGTCTCCTGTCATCTCTCACCATACCCAACTCCCTCACTGTCATGGTTGTTACAACTTGACAGTGCTGAATTTACCAAATCTAGTGCAATCTCTGTGCCAATATGATGCAGCTACATGGCTGAAAAACTGCTGTGATGCAGCTGGAGACAGCAGCAAGACAGGTCCCTACTAAAAAAACCACCCCACAATTAATAAGTAGACGTGGGTGTAGAAACTCAGTAGGAAATACTGAGGCAACATTTGTCCTTCCTGCTCTCCTCCAGCAGTGACTGTCAGCCCGAGTGCAGCTCTGCACTTTTTTTTGACAGTGTGAAGATCTCACTCAGACGGGCATGAACTTGGCTCACCGACTTCCCTCGGGCCATCCCTTTGCTAATGAAAATACCCAGGTGCAAGGAGCGGCAGTGTTTAGCCCAGGATCACCCAGGCGGTCAGTAGGAGAGTGGGATGCGAGCTGCTCCAAGCGCCTGCTCCGCCCAGGAGGTGGCACTGCCAGCTTTGCTGCCTGGACCTGGCGCTTCTTGCGCAAGCACAGCCCGGCCATGAGTTCCTGTTCGAACCCCGCCTGCCAAGCACCACCCCGTGATAAAACCTAAGTCATCTACCCTGTTCTGTTTGCTCAGCTTTCACTCTGATTGTCCCTTCTTCCAACAAGATTGCTCAGGTCAAAAGCCCAAACAAGACATTGCACACTGGCACAATTTCTTGCTGCGCCCAAAACGCCCAGCCACCTTTCCTCTCCTTTTCTTGCCATCCCCCTCCCTTTCCTGTCTTTCCCTACCTCTCAGCTCTGATCTGTCAGAATTGAGTAGATGCTCCAAACATGTGCTGTGTTTTGCAGTATTGCTGTCTGTTTTTAACTTGCATATCCAAAATTTTTGCAAGTGCACTGGTGTTTTCCCAGCCTTCTCATCAATGGCTATCAAGCTCTGCTTTATCCACAGGACAGAGGGGCCCAGAGCACACCAAGTCCTGTTTCTAGCTGCTGAAACAAGATTAGCCTTCAGCATGCCACTTATTCCAAAGCTGTCAGCATTTTTTGTTCATTCCCACCACCTCAGTGTGCTTGGCAGCCATCTCTGTACCCACAGAACACTCTTGGATGGACATGAAAGAACTCTTTTGGAGGGAGCACGGTGACAAAAAGACAAAGGCTGCTGGATGACAGCAAGTGCTGAGCTGCACATTCTTGGTGGATATAGGCTAGAGTTTATTTACCTCCTCTGCCTCATGGCTGCCTGTTCCCAGCCCACCTTGCAGTCATAATGCCATTACTAAAATGTGAGGTCTCACACCAAGATACCTAAATAGCTAAAACTACCTGATGGCCACTCCACCTCACTTCAAACAGCTCCACTCATAGCCACACCACTTTCAAGGACTCTCCTATAAAATGTCTTTTCAACCACCATTGCCTTCAGAGATCTGACCACTCTTCTCAGCATACTTCTCTCTCCTTATTACACACAGCTCCATCCTCTCTCCTGCTGTAATGCCAGACACACTGCCAGCAAGTGACCCAATGCTTTGGGTATATGATAATCCTCCTGGGTACCTCTCTACAGGGACCATTTCCTCACAGCCCTAGGACTCCATTCCAGAGTCACTCACTGTCTCTGCCACGTCTTCTGCTGTGTTCATCACTCAGGGCTTCACTCCATTCCATCCTTCATTGGCTTCCTCTTACTCAGTTCCCTAAACATCATCTTCAGTATCAAATCAACCACCATCAAATTGATACACCAGTGCCATGCTGACTGCTCTGAGATGGCAGAAAGTGCTTGCTGGGCTTTGGGAGTGCAATGGCCTACTGCATGGACAGCCTCCCTTGTGTCCACATTCATGTAACACCAGAGAAGGAAGGTAGGCAACTTCCTTCCTTCCTTCCTTCCTTCCTTCCTTCCTTCCTTCCTTCCTTCCTTCCTTCCTTCCTTCCTTCCTTCCTTCCTTCCTTCCTTCCTTCCTTCCTTCCTTCCTTCCTTCCTTCCTTCCTTCCTTCCTTCCTTCCTTCCTTCCTTCCTTCCTTCCTTCCTTCCTTCCTTCCTTCCTTCCTTCCTTCCTTCCTTCCTTCCTTCCTTCCTTCCTTCCTTCCTTCCTTCCTTCCTTCCTTCCTTCCTTCCTTCCTTCCTTCCTTCCTTCCTTCCTTCCTTCCTTCCTTCCTTCCTTCCTTCCTTCCTTCCTTCCTTCCTTCCTTCCTTCCTTCCTTCCTTCCTTCCTTCCTTCCTTCCTTCCTTCCTTCCTTCCTTCCTTCCTTCCTTCCTTCCTTCCTTCCTTCCTTCCTTCCTTCCTTCCTTCCTTCCTTCCTTCCTTCCTTCCTTCCTTCCTTCCTTCCTTCCTTCCTTCTTTTGTGTGCCAGAAATCCAGAGCTCCAGTTGTGCCCTCAGTCACTCTTCCACTGATTTACAGCATCAGAGCATTGTAAAAAGACACTGGCACAGCACAGCTGTTGCCCTGACCAACACTGTGCAAGACAGCATCTTCAAACAATTTTTTTTTTTTTGGTGCAGCAGGTCTGGTAATTTTGAATGAAACTCATCCTAACTAAGGAAGGGGCTTCACAATGAATTCAAGTGCAAAAAGCATACACACAAGAGCTGGGAAAAAAGATAGGCTATGGAGAAGGAGGATTGAAGCATTGCTTGGGTACAGAATGATGAAATCAGAAAGACCTTAGAGCCTAGCTAGAGGAGAAACTTACATGGAACAGGATGGGTGACAAAGGGATTATGCAACTAACCTAGTAACTAGTCCAGGGAAAATACAGGTCTGCTGAGGAATGAGGAGACAAAGTAGTGACCAATTGCTCAGCCTTACATGAGACTGAAGTACTCAAAGCCTTCCTTGCTATATCTGTAGAAGCAAAGCCTGCTCCCAGATTTCCAAACATATCATAATGGTTTGTAAAACTGAGGGACAGCAAGGAGTGGGGCAGCACCAGGCTTGATAGTACTTAGGGAGGTTGAATATATTACAGTGCATGAGATTGAATAGAATACACTCTAAGGGTGCTGGGACATTTCTGAAGCTGCTGAAAAAATTGCCTGATGTGATTGTGAGACCAGAGTCTTTCATCTGTCATCCCTGGCAGCTGGAAAAAATGCTAATGTTGCATGCAGCTGTGCAGACCAACCAGGATGAGTCAGTGAACCCCAGACCAGCCATCCCTACCTCAGTGCTGTGTCCTCTTGTCACCCAGTGCCACATGCACCAAAGGATGTGGTCAGGAAAGGGTGGTGCTGGTTTACCAAGGGCAAACTGCCTTTTGAAATGAAAGGACTGGCTATATGGATTAGGAGAGAGTGGCTGATGTGATGCACTTTGACAGGACTGTAGGCACAGCATCCTCCTTTGGAAGGAGGGGGAGGTATGGCAGCAAACCACTACTCAGCATACTGGGAACTGGGAAGATGCAAAATATCCCAGTGATTGTGAATGATGTCACCAGCAGCTCTTCTAAACTCCAGGCTGGGGTCCTTTGACATTGCCCAAAGACTGCCCTGAGCAACCTCTCATGCTCTTCACACCCTGACACATGGTAGAACACATCAGAAAGAGTAAATGTTGCACCTACACAGACTGATTGTGCGACAAAATATTCTGTAGCACTGAACGTTGGTTGCTCTGGAGACAGAGAAAAAACTTGGTCAGAATTGACCAAATTTTATCAAATTTCCCCCAACCTTTTCATGAGCAATATCTGGAAACAAAAGATGCATCTCCCATCTATTACAACCACATACTTCTGATGTTCTGCTGATATTCTACATCCACTGAATGTTGCTTTACTCGAGCTTGTAACTTGTAGAGATGCATTTGCCCATTAAATATTTGGCACCTTCAAGAGGCCAGAGGAGATGTTAATGGAAAATTCATAACCAAGGAGACAGAGTGAGGAAGAAAGTCTTCACACTAGTTTCAGCTTATGCATAATGGTTATCAGCTATTCCTTACAAGCTATCCAACAGTGCATCTATCTAGGCAGAAGCTGCTGGGCCCACATGGCCACTGCTCTGGCCATGCTGGGACAGCCAACAGGATGCTTCAGTGCTGAGGGCAGGAGCTAAGAGAGCAGGCCATAAGGGTTACCTGCATTTTTCTGTGCACTGGGGCGTGGAACTGGCTGGAGCGATACTGGGAGAGCTGGGTCAGACACTGAGAGGCAGAATGGCAAAGTGCAGCATGCCAAAATCTGCAGGTTAATATGGATCTGGATGGCTGGAGATGAGATCCCACAGAAGCTTCTCACCTATTTTCTGCCCCATGTGACAGGGTGCTTCCGAGAAGGCCTTGGTGTTTCTTTACTGCCAAGAAGTGCAACATTCAGATTTCTGTCCCAGTCCACTGGGAATGAGGGGTTGGCATTACAGGCACAGACAGGAAGCATGGAAAGGGGGAAGCTTATGGCTTCCAGTTCTCAGGTGACCAAGCTAGAATGGGAAATCCCAGGTAGCAGGACTATTTTGGAGGAACAGTTGATTTTAATGGGCAAATAGAGAGAAGGAGATGGGGTAGAGTCTTGAGAAACTCTTCTCCAGTGTTGACATCTTCTCATAAATTTACTCATAAAAACCCACCACCTGCCCCTTCTAAATTTCCCTTACAAAGACACTGCTTCTCTTCACAGTAAGCACAGGCCTAGCTGCTAAGCACTCATGTTCAGTCCCTCATCGCCACTCAGACTCAAGAGTTCTGTAAGAAAGGCAATAAAAACTGTTCTGAGGGTTTCGTATCTGTCCATCAAGGTTTCAGTGTGAATCAAGGGGGCAGACATGGGGGACATAATTTCAGATGACGTTGTTTTAAAAAATGGGAGTGATAGGAAGTCTGGCTTAATCACAGAAATATCTTCTATCCCAGCTGCACTTTTAACACTGTACTACCTTGAGCAAGCAATGATATCTGTGCAACCAAAGTGTTCGCACCCACAAACCACACATCAGATAAGTTTTTATTTCATAAGAAAGACGTGGACTCTAATATGAATCTCATCTGGGGTTTGCAGCGTTGGTGGGTAGCCACTTCAAACATGGTTTTTATGGCTGCACTCCAAAAACCTTCCCAGGAGCACCCAGTTCAGAGAGTCCAGTAGCAGGAGCAGTGTGAACCCTTTGGATCCATCCAGATCTTCCAGTCACCTGGCACCAGATCTTCCAGTCCTGCAGTCCTTTGCATTAGTATCAAGGAGAGATCATCCCTTTCCTTTGTGCTCCTCTTTCCTCACCTTGTCCTTCCAAGTCAGGCAAGACAAGGAGATGAGGAGCCATGCCAGGCCTCCGCAGTCTCCCTCACCTCAGAGGCCAGCACCAGCAAATGCACCCGGTGACTGCACATCGGGTGCCAGGTGAGTGCATTTGGGACCATTCCCATGTCCCTTTTGGCCTCCAGTCCAGAGAGGGCTGCCAGGGAACTGAGGTGTGTCCAGCCTGCCCAGTTCAAGTTGCAGTGGCTCATTCTGGCTCCTAAGACCTGTCAGCATTTCCAGGCATGAGTCCCATCCTTCCCTCCCTGTCAACCCTCTCTGCAGAATTCACTCCTTTTAGTCTTCCCATTGAGCTTTAGATTTCCTCAGTCTCTATTTTTAAAGTGTCACTAATTTGTTTTGAACCTGCCTTCAGTAGAACAAAACCTGTTAATAAAAATTAAGTCAGAGTCAAGGGAAAAAAATGAAACTATCATTTCAAGAGCCAACACTGGGCACTAAATCTTTGTTAAAGCTTTATTTCTAGTCAGCCCTTGTGTTTGTTCCTTTGGCTGCTCTGCTCTCACACATGCAGCCAGTCAGGAAGTGGACTGTCCAGTCACAAGGAAAAATGTTTCTCTTCCTTTACTTCTGTTTTTTCCCCTTTTTTTTGGTTTTGCTTAGTTTTCTTTTTTTGTGTGTGTTCAGAAACTCCAAAACCTTACACTAATACAATGCCTTTAACTTTTTTGTGTATATGTGTGTGACCAGAGCATGACAGCACACACCATTACCTATGAACTACATATGATCACTGTGAATGTAACTCTTGCATCAGAATAAGAAAAAGGAGGAGCATAAAGGTGGTGGGATGCTGCTCCATCACTCAGTAAAAATTTGGTCTCAGGCACGAAATAAGGAAGCTGGAAAGTATTCCTCAACATTTCTGCATGGATAAGTTTTTCTGAGATGGACAAGCCCCTGCTGCAGGTTTCAGCAGTGGTGGTATCTGCCCACACTGGGCTTTGCTGACGTTGGCCTTGGCCAGTTCTATTTGGATCTCGTCTTGCACTACCTACCACAGGTAGGAAGAAATCTCTGCTTTGTGCTTATGGCCAGGCTGCTTCTGGTTTGCCACTGGGAGACCTTCAGTCCAGCTGAGCCAGCTGTATCTTGCATGCCCATCAGTTTTACCTGCCTGTGGCTCTCAAGAGGCATTTTTAGAGCCATCTTTCAAGCGAGCAGGACCCAATCTTTGTGGACCAAGAGGTGAGGTTGTACTGCAGAGAGCACTGTGACTCTGACATAGCTGTTTGTTTCAGCTGCAAAGATACTTCTGAACATGTGTTGGAGGTGACACCTCTATTTCTCTTTCCCTGAAGAACCAATGACCTCTTGCCTGTGATTCACAAGCTTCTGGAGTCCTATTGGGCTTCATTTTATTTTGCGTACAGGTCAAGAGCCAAGACAACTTTGGTTGCCTTCAGTCTTTCACTTCCTCAGTATCTCACCTGCTTCTTTTAAAGTTCATATCCCTCTCTTTTAGATCCTGTTCCACCTTTTCATACTTATAAACATCTTATCTTCCTTCCAGATCTTGGGTATTTTTTTGATTTTTTTTCTCTTCCCTCATTCTCCTGCCACACGGCTGCATCCATGTCCCTCCACACCTTCACCACTGCTCCTAGGTTTCATCCTCTCCTGGTTCTGCATCCTTATATATTCTGGTGGCTTTCCTCTAAGCCTTGAGGACTCTTTAGGTCATACACTGGACTCAAAGCAGAGTTATTACCTTAAGACTTTCACTGTGGGTTTTGATCCATATCAGAGAGGAGAGCACTTTGCAAGAAATAAGCAGAGCAAAGGGGAGAGGAAGCTAGTCCAGACCCCAAGGAATTTAATGTAACAAGATAATATGCAGTCTGAGTGACAATGGCACTTGGTGACAGGAATATAAAGGAAGCAATAAACATCTGAGTTTGTTTGTGATGGAGAATCAAATTTGTTAATGGAAGGCATGATGGAAAAAGACTAAAAAACAGGATGAAACAGAGACCAGAGATGGTAAAACAGGGTGCTGTTTGATCAGGTTGATCTAGTGATAGCTTAGTTTTAACATGGATGACCAGTTGCTAGTTCAGAACAGGATCTGCAGTGGTCCCACAATGCATGTCACAGTGACTGGTGCGCCAGTATGACTGCCTTACACAAATCCATGTGACCTCTTGCTAAACAGAAAATGGTTGTGCAACATAAGCAGAAAACAGACTTAGCAGGTCAGTCATGTGTCTGTCAGGCCTGCTGAAACTCATGGAAAAGGAAGAGACAGTTCTTGTAAACACTGTAATTTAGTGAGGTATAGCATTGAAACAAGATATATCACAGCAAGTGAATTGTTTTAAAAGTTACAGCCTGCCTCCACCAGAAATGGAATACATTCAAGTAACACCAATTAAATTGTCGTAGCAATATATATCTTAGGAGGCAAACCCATATTCTCTCCTTGTCTGCCAGCCTGAGTGCTGCCTTTTCCCAGCAGCATATTATGAAGACAACTGTCTCTCTCATCTGGTAACTCACATTGTAAAGACAGAGCCAGGCTAAGTGACAGACCAGACCCCAGGTTTTCCAGCAAGTATCTCACAGTCTTCAAAGAGTCCTTCTAAAAGTGAAGAAAACGTTAGAATTGTGTCCTTGGTCTGATCTGCAGGAAGTCTGGAAAAAAAGCCAGAGAGACATAAATTTTCTATGCAACAAAACGTGCATTTGATTTGCCTGCTGGCAGGACCTTTCTCACAATGTGTGCAGTGGGAGAAAATGTTGTGGTGAGTCACTTCTTGATGCTGCTCCACCGTGGCCCATCACAATGACATTGGCAGTGTGTCCACACCTTTCCTCTCAAATGAAAGCAGTGATGGCACAGTCCCCCACCAAGCTGGCAAATGTTCCTTTTTGGAGTAACCCTCAAAGAAGGGGTTGGTGACTTTGCTCAGAGGTAAGAAAGCAATCTCCTGCCTGTGCTCTCACCCAGATACCTTCCCAAGGGAGAAGCTCCCCCATATCTCCCCAGCTACTGAGGTGTCTAAAAGGTGTCCTCTTTTCAGAACAGAACATCAAATTAAAAGATTTTTGCACTGGACATGCAGCAGGGAAATCTACCTCCAATAAAATGTTGTTTGCTGGAGGTTTTTTTTTCCCACATTTCTTCTCACAGAAATAAACTGCTGTTCTTGGCTGGCATGCAAAGACATTAATCAGAAATAACACAAGCAGAAAGCAACAGATGTTGGCAGCGATGCTGTGACACTTTATTGTGCTCCAGCCTGTAAAACAGCACTGAAACCTTTGACATGGCTGATGTCACTTGGGACCCTTGGGGTTCTTCTCCTGTCCATTCAGCATCAGTTTCATTCCAAGAACTCTCCAGTGACTCATTTCTGTGGGGTATCGTGGTGGCCACAAGAACTGCCTACATGCTCACTTGGATGGGATGAACACTTTCAGCTGAAAACAGCCCATCCTCAAACCATTAAATTGCATTCAAACCATTTAATTGGAAACAGGTTTTCCTTTTGAAGCTTCCTTACAATTTTAAGAACTAACCAGATCTAAACCAAAGCTTTGTTCCCTAACCCAAGTTTTATCACAAACACTACACAGATTAATTTAGTGCTCAGTGAATCACATGCTTTGGCCACAAGTGATTTTGTTCTCTGCTTCCACTTTGACAAAGAAGACTGAAATATTAAGAGTTAAGTTTGAGCTGGATATGCTTATGAGTTTGGATGGCTGGGCTTTATTTTTGTAGTTAAGCTAGAATTGAAAAACAATCCTAGACAGATTAGCCCAGGGCACTCCCCAGCTCCAAGGCCAGGTTGCATACCAAGCTTAGCAAAACACAGGCGCAAGCTGGGAGCACACAGCAGCCAGCAACAGCAGCTTTCAGAAAGGCTTCATGGGATCCCTGCTCTGCTGAGCTTTTCCAGACTTTACATTGTTCCCTACTTTCTCCTTGTTTTAGGCTTTGAGCAGCCTGCTGACTCTGGAGTATATTAGAAACATTCCTGCTCCAAGGTACTCTGGGGTCTGCCATCTTTTCCTTCCTTTCACTTAATCCCATCCTCTTCTACTGAAGCATATTTTGTTCAAATATTTTTTGAGAGCAACCCAGAGACCTGAGAGTAGTCCAAGGAATGCTGCAGTTCCTGAGCTACAGGATCAGCTCCTGAGGCAGTGGGGTTTTTTTCTCCATCCCTCTGCTCCTTTCCAATATTCACTGCTGAGTGTACAGTGGCACAATCTCACAGAAGGACATGAAGGTCACATCCCAAACAGAGGGAGGAAAGCAGCTACAGGGGAAAGGGGTCCTTCTTCACCCTCCTGGCAGTGAAAGTGAGGAGTGCAGTGGGAACAGAGCAGGGGCAGAAGTCTCACCTTCTTTAGCTCTGGGCAGGATTCATAACCTCCAGCCACTTCTCTCTCCCTTCCCATTACATTGGAAAAGTATTTACACACAAACAAAAAGGATTTCAGCAAACAAGAAGCAGAGAAGCACATCTTTAGTTTAAAAATTGCTAAGAAGTGGTAGTAAGGGAATTAATGGTGATTTGTATAGAAGCTGAGAGAAATCATCACTTCTGGTAGGATAAAACAGTAAATCCAGAGTGCCTAGCTACCCAGAAAGGTTGCAGGGTAGATGCTGGGGACATTTCAGGATGCAGTCCCAGGCTTTGATAAAAGAATAAGAGAAGACCTACAGGATAAAGGTAAAATCCAAATCAGGTATTTATTTCGTATTTTTTATTTCAAAACCAGGAAACAACCACATTAATAAGCATATAAAATCCATCGGAAATATTCACAATGCCGTTACAGAAAAAGAAATTAAGAAAGATACCATGTGAGAAAGGCCTACACATTTCGGTCCAAGCCAACACACACCTGATGCAAAGTATGGAATGCTCTTATGCACAGCTGTGAGGGGAATTTCCTAACATACAGATACCCATACAGAAATATCATGTCTGAATGTGCTGGAGGGCCAAAGGAAGGGCACAGAAATCTATGTAACTGAGCCAGAATATCAAAATTGGGAGAGACATCTTATGTAATACTTCTGAGAATAAATATCTGGAATGTAAGCCTAAATAAAAAGCTTGGGAAAACTGGATGTAATATGATTGCATTGTGCAAAGCTGGGGCATTTCAAATTAATTCACAGGAAGCATTTAACAGCAGCAAATTTAACTGATCTTTGCAACTGTTTCTCATTAGGGAAGGTAGAAATGTCATCACTAGTTACTGAAAATGTCAGACAGACCCCCCAGAATATACATCAATGGGAATTTCTCTAACCTGCTCTGAAGCACTATGTTGGCAAGAAAGCTTGGGCTATCCATGCTGCAAAAGTCTTGCTGTCACTCCAACCTTTCTTGCTTTTACCACCTCAGAATCTGTGGGCCTACCTCTTTTCTAGGATATCCAGTGATGAATTCCAGCAGGTCAACCCAAGTTTGACCACATCCAAAAACTGCAGCTTGATCTCAGAAGAGCAGGAGTGTAAACTGGACCTACCTCTGTGCTACCTTTAGATATTTTGTGCAGGTCTGGACAGGCACGGGCCTGGAGCCTGTCACAGAACGCTGCAGGGATTAAAGCTGCCCCTCCTTGACTGCAAGTGTACCCTAGGCACTATTTTTTGCCTGCCTGAGCTAGCTTGGCAGCAAGGGTGGGGGACACAAACTCGATTGCCCAGCGGAATGACAAGCAAGGAGACCGACATTTACTGATGAACAATTACTGCCTGCCACATCCCTTAGAACAGAGGCACTATAACAGAGCTGTACACATCTACAAAGCACACTGGTGAGCACCACAACATCATGCAGACCTTCCAGAGAGGACATAGGGGGCAAAAAACATCCGGCCTTCAACCAAGCAGGGGACTGAGCACTACAGACCTTTCGCACTGCTAAACCAGCAAATTCCAATAGCTCTGGTGTCTAGTCCCACATCTCTACTCTCATGAACTTACATGTACCACAACTGACCATGCCTGTGTCCAGAAGGGTCATGCTACATGACCCTCTGTAATATTTATAGGAACAACTGCTAAGAAAATACAGCTTTGAAAAATAATCTTTATCCTTGCGCTCCTTTAAATGACAATCTGCAAGTTTCAGAATTTATGATGTACTAGACTATAACAGAGAAGCCAAAAAAGAAATAAAATTAAGAGAAGGCAGGAAAAATTACCTTCTGGTTTGCAATCACCACCCTCAGTCATCCATAGAATGCTTAAAACCATGTCTGAAAATATAATCCAACAAAACCAATTTTAAGATGCAATATCGCACTCTCATCAACATTTGAGAACAATTATTTAAAACAGCCACCAAAAATCCCTAATAACAGAGATTTTAGTGCAGAAACATACCTCTTCCCACAAGTACAGAACTCCTCGAATTTCTTTCCAGAGGGCACAAATAACTTCAAGGTGATGTGCATAATTGGCTCTGCTGTACATACCACCTAAAATGCTCAACCTCTTTTAGTACATTTCCCCTTTACAGTCTTATTGCACCTCAAGTCTACAGCATCATTTGTTAGAATAGCTATTTCTCTTAAACCTCTCCAATTTCTTTATCTGTACATTTTTGTACACCTTTAAAAAAATAAATATTTACAAAGTGACATACAAATAAATAAACTGAAGTAAAAGTATGCTTTCAGTCTGTCTATACAAAAAATAAAAGAGCAGGAAAAAATATGCATGTGACTTGGTCCCCTTTTTCCTGAGGCTAAAAAGAGTGCACACTGGATAGGAAAAAGCACAAATGCTTTTTGGTAAGCTTGCCAAATTCCAGTGTAACACCATACAGACGCACACAGAGTAGACTCAAAGGGCTGGGGACTTGTTTAGCAGGTCACTTCAACTCACTACAAAAATAGTAATTAGGGTCAAATACATAATGGTCACTGTGTGCATAAGTATGTTAACCCCAAATGGCAATTTTATGTGAGAAAAGTAAAAATATTGCCAGCTCTTCTCTGTTCTCCTGATGTTTGTGGCAGGAAAGATGAGATTATTTTTGCAAGTGCCAGGTGCTTTCCAGTATGGCAGATCACCCATATCAGAATTGCTTAATGCTGGCAAGCCTGGCAGAATGGGTGAGCATGTGGGTGAAAAGAATATAGCAGCAATTGAAGAGGGGAAAAACGTCCCAGTTCTCATGGTTTTCTTTGCTCATTCCTTTAATGACTCTTTAAGCATGAACGAGTTAAAGAATGGGTGTGTCGTGGCTCTTAGGCAGCTTTGTTCATCTCCATCTTCTGGGGTGATGAGCTGTTTCCTCGTCCCTCAAAGCCTCTGGAGATGTCTTCAAAAGTCCTGCCCTTGGTCTCTGGCACTTTGAAGAAGGTGAAGACAAAGAAGATGACCAGGAAAACAAGAAAGATGACGAAGACATAGGAGCCACATAGTTTCTGCAGGGAGAACACACACAAAAGATTTTTTTTCATATTACATGTAAGGTCATTTGCTGTTGAGAGGTTAAAATTCCAACACCTTTCTCCAACAGTGCCCTTACTGACTTTTCTCATCACAGCATTTTAAAAATTGAAATCACATTCCTATGGGCTTCTAATGGTCTTTAATCTTCCTGAGGGTGACCAAAATTGATGCTTTTAAAGCGAAAGCAATGATGTGCTAACTAAGATGGCTCTTGCAAATATTTGTAAGCTGCAACCAGTTAAGACAGCAGAATATAAGGTGAGCAACAGCCTCCAGTAACAATCATAACACTGACTCAGAGACCTCTGGAAGACTCACCAGCCCTCTTCCCAAAGCAGGGACAATTTCTAGGAGAGGTCAAGTTATTAAAGGTCATATAGTCATGTGCCAAAGTCTTCAAAGATGCAGATTCTACTGCTTTTCTGGACGCCTTTTCCAATGCTGCAGTGCTTTCACAGTGCTTCATAAACCAGGACTTACCTCTGCATAGGGGAAGAGCATTCCCACTAAGAAATTGGAGGTCCAGTTGGAACAACCAGCCACTGCCATGGCTGCAGGTCGTGGGCCCTGGCTGAAGAGTTCTGCCACAATGAACCACGGGATAGGGCCAGGGCCAATCTCAAAAAGAGCCACAAAGCCAAAAGTGGCAACAATGCTGATGTATCTGATCCAGTCCACGACATCCTGCAAGGGAACAAAGTATGATCAGCACAACGCTAGGCCATCTCTAGCGTCACAACTTTCTCAGCTGCACTGCAAACACCGTAGCAGGTCCCAGAGTTAGAAAATTGCTCATTCCATTGCACACTTGGCTCTACCTGCCTACAGGGCAAGTATTGCAGAGCAAAGCAGATGTGTTTTCTTATCAGTTCCTGCTGGGGTCAGCCTGGACAATAACACCCATCACTCACCTTCAGAGCCAAAGCCACAGTCATAATAGCAGCACACACAGCCATGCCACCCAAACCAGCTAAATGGAGGGTCCGGCGGCCAGCACGCTCCACCAGGAACAGCTGGAAAGGAGAAGGCAGAAGGAAAAAAATGTCCATTACTTTGGCAAAAAAAGCAGGACAGACCTCCTTGCTCAGTGCCTCCTGCATCTTTTCCTTATCTGCCCATAAACCTCAGAGACCATGATCATCTCGGTGCAGGCCACCAGGCTGCTCCATTGTCAGCACAAGTTCTCCACTCTGGTTCTTGCTACTGCTTTCTCTCATCACTCTTTTCCCCATTCTCTTTCATCTAAGATAACAACATCTCTTTCTGCCCCTCTCTCCTCCCACCACACCTTTGATGCACGCTGGTCTTTGTTCCCACAGGTCAGTGCACAGCCCAGTGCTTTGCCACCACCTGGGTACTTGTCTGTAGTCCCATCTGCCAGAGACACGGCCAGGCAGACACAGCCCTGTCCCACTCACCGACACCACAGTGAAGACTGTGTTCACCACACCGGCTCCAATGGTGGCATAGATAGGCTGTGTGATACCAGCTCGTTCAAAAATCCCCGTGGAATAATAGAATACCTGGGAAGAGAGGAGAAAGTTGGACACAGTCACAATTCCATGTTTGAGAGCATGTCCCTCATCCTCTGCCAAGCAGCTTGCACTCCTATCAGGGAGTTTCTAAGCAGCACTCCACACTATAAAACAGCATGTTTCCAGTCTAAGTTTATTCACTTGGTGCAAGGCTGCAGTGCCTCACCAGGGTGCACATGGGCAAAGTGAAAGCCACACTATCCATTTCCCATCTTAGCATCTTTGCCAGATGACAAAACAGTGACCTCCAGTCAAGGCACAAAGATGTTTTGGGACTTGAGAGTTCTCCCCGCACCAGTAGCAAGTGCAAGTTTAGCCAGAGATAAGGGAGGCCCAGAAGATGAGACAGCAAGATAACTCACAGCATTGATGCCTGAGAGCTGCTGGGAGAGCTGCAGCATGATGGCAATGATAATGGCTTGACGGTAGTTTGGAGAACGGAAGAGCTGTGGCACAGTTACTTTCTTTTCCTGGGACATTTTAGCACTTTCTTCTTTCATCTCCTCGATGTCTTGAGATACATCTCGATCGCCACGGAGCTTCTGGAGAACTGGAGGGAAGAATCCAAAGACACCAGGTATGAGATACACACCTACTGGCCAGGGCAGGTGTGTGTCCCATCCTGCTGCTGCAGGGAGGGCACAGGAGGAAGACTGAACACCCCCAGCTGGTGTTGAGGCCTGCTGCATGGGAAAGGCCAAGCCTCTGCTGCCAGCCTTGCTCTTCTTTCCAACCCAGAGGTCAGGGTGCTGTGAACAGCACAGAAACCGGGCCCAGGTCCTGCTCATGTTGATTGATCTCCAAGCTTATGTTTGATCCTGCAATGCTGTTCAGGCTCTTGCCAGAGCTGACCCCAGCCCTCCAAGCTCTGGGTAAATGCCAGCCTACTTCCTGCCTTTCAGGAGGAGCTGGGAGAGTGGCAGCAGCAGTTGGTCCTGCTACATCCCACCAGGCTAGGTGCCACTCCTCACATCTTGATCCCACCTGCAGCCTCTGTTGGGATGCCAGGTTTTTCATGCTTCCTGGCACTGGTGCAACCTAAAGGATGGGAAGGTAGGCCAGGCCTGATGCCCTCCGGGAGTCACACCCTAATTCACCACAGGCACCAGGATCAGTCCTGGCCTCCCACTCAAGCTCAGTGCAGGCTGGGAGCCAGAACACTGCCCTGCCCCTTTGAGATGAGTTCTTACCTGCTTGGGCTTTCTCCTCCTCCATCTTGTTGATCAATAGGAAGCGGGGGCTTTCAGGACAGAACAGAAGACCAATACACTGCACGATTGCTGGGAGGATTGTGAACCCCAAAAGCATTGGCCAAAGTCCTTCAGTGCCCATGATCGCCTCTAGTCCAAAGATCTACACCAAGGACAGAAGAGAAATAAGAGTGACTTCAAACACTTCAATTCCTCACCCCCCATCCCAGTATGACAGGATCCACACTCTGCCCCTGATGGCAAGTAAAGCCCTGCTCACCCCACCTGAGGGCAGGATCAGGTTGTACCAGGCCTACCTGAGCCACCAGGATGCCCACAACAATGCCCAGCTGGTTGAGGGTGCCGAAGGCTCCACGGACACTGGTGGGTGACACCTCGCTGATGTACATGGGCACAAAGCCGGTGCAGAGGCCACAGAAGGTGCCAATAATAAAGCGGCCAATAATTAACATCTCCACTGCTCCTGCTGCCTTAGAGAAGGCCATGAGAAGGCCACCAGCAAAGGCCAAGACATTCACAAGCAGCATGGAGTTCCTCCTGCCAGGGTAAAGATGTCAAGACTGAACTTAAACTGGCAATACAGCAGGAAAATCATCAGGAGAGGGGTAAATGTAAACCTGCCCGCGATCTCCTATCTCAGGAGTGGGAACAGAATGGAATAATTCTCATTCAGATCCTGCCTTGGCCTGCAATCCTTCTTTTTGCAGCCCACACATTCTTGCTTTCTCCCCACACATCTCCTCCCACCTCTGCCCTCTTCCTCCCAACACTCCTTTGTAAAGGGAAAAGTTCTCCAACAGCTTGCATCCCCCGCTTCCCAACTTACCTGCCAAATCTGTTTACAAAGAGACTGACTGAGAAGGAGCCAATCATGCCTCCTACTGAGAAGATGGCCACAGAAAGTGACCACAGAGAGGTGAGTAGCTCTTGGGAGACAGCCGTCCCACTCCTTTCTGACAGAGTTCTGTTGAAAAAGCCCCGGATGATCTGCAAGAGGAGTCAGGTAGCAAGAGTTACAATCCAGAGGGGGACATTTTACACGTGGGAGAGGGGAGACTGCCTTCCTTCTGCTTCCTGCTGCCATGAGAGAGACCTAAAAAGGCAGCAACAAGTTATACAAGAGGAAGACAAGGGCACAGAAGTAGCTCAGTATGATGAGGGAGAGTGCTTCACTGAGTGGAGGGGCAGGCAGGGTACCCACAGGACAGCAGGGTTTATTAATGAGAACAGGCTTATATTCTGAATATTTCAGATGAGTCACTGATGGTTCTTGGGAGGAGGCGGGAGACAGTTGGGAATGAAAGGGAACAAGAAAACATGACCAGTGAGTGGATGGGAACATTTCTGGCAATACCAAAACATCGACAGCAGGGACAGGATTTCTGGTATAGAAATAGCTGGAGACACACAAGGCTTCACTGAAGTAAGCCTGAAAAATTGTTTATTTCTTACATAATGCTGTCTCAGAGGGGATGTGACAGGGCCACATTGCTGATTTCCCAGGCATCCTTGTAGCTAGTGAGGTAAATTCTGGCATGGGCTGGGGGGACAGAGTGTCTGCCCCCAGCAGATGGCAGCAGGACATTAACTAGGGAGGACTGACCCCATCCCCCATCCCGTGGTGAACATCTCTTCCCGGAGAGAGGGTGGATGTGGTATTCGTGACTCAGTTCTTGACAGAGGAACCATCTTAAAGTTACATGAAAACCACATCTCTCATTTTCTTCACCTCTTTTTCTTAGGCTACAGTCATGGGATGGTTTGGTCAAATGTCCAAGTCACAACCCTTTTACAAGCACTGAATCTATACTTAACACAAGGAATGAATAAACAAGTAAAATAAACTTGAAATAAACTAAATTAGGGCAGCTGTAATTCCCACCAACCTTTAACTGTTTTCTGCACACTGCTCTCTACATTCCTTCTGCCGTGGTTGGTTTATTCTGACTCAAAACTGAGGCAGCTCACATTCCTCCACACACCACGTATTGCAGATGGAACCCTCCTGCCCTTCCTGTGCCTCTAATTAAGAGAATTAACCTCTCTGTTTGCTCTCCCTCCTCCCCAAAACTTTGTTCTTCCTGTTTCATATTGTATTTGAACGGGGGTTTTAATACCTTACTGACTTCATAAACCAAAACCAAATTACTTGGGAGACAGTTCCTCTCCTTTCTACTCCACTGTGGTCCCATCAGCACCTCACCCATCCCACCTCCCCCTTCCTCTCACCTTCTCAGGGGCATTGATGACACCGGTGTTGTATCCAAATTGTAGAGATCCGATGGCAGCAATGGAAACAGCATAGATAAGAGGCGCTGTGATTTTCTGTGGAAAGAGAGGGAACAATTATTTAGTTAATTTGGCTTTCTACACAACTTGAGCTTCTCTTCAGCATAAAGAGCAGCTGCAGCTCATAGGTGCCACATGCAAGTGCTCTGAGGGCAGGGAATGGGCTTTTATCCAGCAAGGGTGAGTACCAGTTGCATCCCTTGGATCCCCCTCCCTAGAAAGGGAGATGCAACTGTACAGCATGAAAAGTTCTGCGGCTACAAGTAGGAGGGTTTGTCAGGGCCTCCCCTTTGTTATCTCCTGACCTTCAGCAACTATTCTCAGCTCATCAGTAACAAATACACTGCTTGCATTAGTGGCTGTTATTTTGGGTTGATCTGCTTTACAGCAGCTTTTGCTGATCTCTGGCATGTCATGAAAGAAGGGTCTAACTCTTCCCTGAGCCAGCTGACAAGTTCCCATAAATTGAGTCTCAGATCTGGCCATGAGCTACACTGGCAGTCACTCACAACAGTTACAACACACACTCTCTTCGGCAACAGGCTTGTTTTTCCCAGGCTAGGGCTTCCCATCCCTGCCCCAGGGCACTGGCACAGCGGCTGCATCAAGAGGTGGCAGCAGTTGCTACCGAGCTCCCCGTCTATTTTTCTTTAAGCTGTGGCAATAGTTGGTATCTTACATTAAGCACACTCCCTGAAGTTTCAGTGCACCTGAATCTCTAGTAAATTAAAATAAAAACTGCTGAGCCCTCAGAGCCATAGGTAAAGCTTAAGGGGCCAACCTCAGAAGTCCCACAGAGAAATTGAAGTGTCAGCAAAAAGCATCTGACATTTTATTCATTTTTAAAGCTTGTGGCATTTAAGCCAGCTCCGAGTGAGGGAGGTGTGGGGGAGCAGGTGACTCAGGAGTTGGCACTTAGGCAGCCACTGCCTGAGTTGGCACAATTCAGAAAGATTGTGTTCCTTCCCATCTCAGGAGGTTGGGAAGCTTTTCCAAAAATATTAACAGTTCCTTTTCCAAGACTTTCCAATTATTGTACTTAAGCCTGGCAGAGTAAACTACTAGGTGGGGCCCACTGTCACAGCTCCTCCAGTCTCTCACTTCCTAGCTCAGCTCCAGGAGTAGCAGCTCTCAAAACCGCCCAAAGTTTTGGACAATAACCTTCTGTTATATAGTGCTCGTGCCACGTCCACCAATCTTTCAAGCCAGGCATGTATGTCCTTCTGGCCTGCACAACCCTCAGATACAACCAGTTCTGCCTCAATAAACAACATTTGGGGAAAGGATTCTCAGACATGGCTTCCTCCACTGACCTACATCATGTAAATGTCCTCCTGCCCAGGTCAGTGATGGAGACAAAGTGGACAGGGGGCAGATGAGCACGGAGGTGCATTCAAACCTGAACACACCCTAGGCAGGCCAGGCATTCTCTCTGGCACCCTGTGACCGCTCCCCTCATTTTTATCTCAAGGAAATTTGGCACAGAACCACAAGGACACAGCTCTGTCAAAGCAACTGGATGCCTGCAGAAATGCATAATAATATCTAAACAGTTTTGGGTCTCGAGGGCAGGTCATCTCTATGCAGCAGGTATGGCAAAGCTGCAGACAAACCCCAGCTCTCCACATAGCTCACACAGGAGCACCTTCCCCCCAGGACTCTGCTTTGTCATGGCTAGCAGTGACCACAGCTGGCCTTCTCCTTCTGGGTGCTGCAGGGACCACAGGGTCCCTGCTTTGTGGGCACCCCTCACTTACACGACACATAAATGAGCTGCAGGCTTAGTTATTCTACCCTCTTACATACTTCTTTCTCCTGGCTATTGCCTGCTATTCATCTTCTGCCCAGCCTCCCACCACCTAGACATCACATGGCATGACCCATCCCCTCCAGTGAGCCAGACTGTGATCTAATGTATAGATCATTTGTTAGTGCTGCAAGTGCCTTGCTTCCCAAAAGGCAAACAGGGAGTTCAGATATAGCACAGCTACACCCACTCTATCCAAAGGCTCAAGGCTGAGGTCTGTACACTAGCATGGAATTCAAACCGCCACCCCTCCCTCCGACCACAGGCATCGGCTGCATTCGTTTTGCAGGAGATGCTCCTCACCAGATCCCCTCCCTCACTGCCTCCAACCCCAGAGCTGAACAACTTGTTGAGCCCGGCAGGAGTGGCCTCTCTCCGCTTCTCCGAACGACCTTGACCAGACACTCTCCTTTCCTCTGCCCCATCCTCTCACACTGCCCTCATCCCCCATCAATATGGCGATGAGAGCGCCGGCCCTCTCCAATTCTGGCTGTTCCCGTGTAATTTCCCGGCATCCCGCCCCAGGTTCAGGCGGGTATGTGCTGTCTCCCTTAGTGCGCTCAAATACACGCAGTCATGAGCTCACTCTGCTGCTGCAGACGAGGAGATGCCGACAAATATGCCCTACTCTCCATATGAGAAGGAGGGGAAGGACATGCTCTGCCACCTTCTTGAAATTTTAAAATGCCTTTAGAAGTCATACTGCCACCACTCAAAAAAAATAACTTTAGCATCACTCTTCCGCTTAGCATCCTAAACCCGGGGACCAACCGAGTGCGGCGCTGCCAGCGAAACAAACCTCGTGATCAATATCCTACAACGCGGACAGCATCGTGCGCATCATCAGGCCACGCGCACGGAACCAAAAATCGATCGCGCGACCTGCGACAACCTCTCCCGCGCTGTGCAGTCCCCATCCCCCTCCCGGAGACAGAGCCGCCGAAGGGCCGAGCAGCGGCCCTGCCAGGACCACCGCCGCATCCCTCCCCATGGCGAGCTGCAGGCGAACGCCGGCCGCGACCGCATCCCTCCGCCGTAGAGCCCAGGGACCCGAGCGGCGGCGGCAGCGGGGAGAAAGAGGACGAGAACGAGCCCGCGATCGCCCACGTACCTTTTTGCTGTCCATCGTCGGTGGCTCCCGGTGCCCGACTGCCAGCGAACGGCCGCCCGCCGCTCCTAACGGAACCCACGAGAGGAGGCGGAGGCGGCGGCTGCGCCCGCCCACGCCCGAGACTGCCCGAACCGCCCCGCGCACGCCGCCGCCCGTGCCCGCCCGCCGCTTTTATGGGCCCGGCCGTGGGCGGGGACACGGAGGGGCGGGGCGGCTACCCCACGCCAAAACACAGCAATCACGGAGCACCCCCCGAGCTCACGCCCCTCCGTGACGGGAATCTGCGTGCGGGGTGGCCGGGCGGTGATGGAGCGGGCCCGGCGGCCGTGGGGCGATGGCGCTGCGCCCCGCAGGCAGCGCACAAGGAGCCACCACACCTCGGATGCCACGCGCGAAGCGTTCGCTAATGGCACGAATCAGTTATTTTGGGCAGCTTGCACCCACGGCGGCTGCGTGACGTAAAGCGACGTCTTTATTTTTTTATTTGTTGTATATAAAAATAAATGTCTTTATTATTCGGTCTGTAAGCTAAAGCAGCAAGGTGGGCAGTGGCGGTGCAGAGGCAGACACACAAACAGCACCGGCAGTAGCATTAAGTCTGCGGGTGCTCCCACCACCTCGCAAAGCTGTGGATGAAGTACAGTTCTGGGTAGCTGTGTTTCGGGGATTTTCTTTTTTTTGTTTGTCTGGTTGTCAAAAATATATTTTTCATACGATGCTGGAATCTACAGAGGCAAAGTTGAAGCAGGATCTAGTCCC
Organism: Molothrus ater; assembly: GCF_012460135.2. Lineage (NCBI taxonomy): Eukaryota > Metazoa > Chordata > Aves > Passeriformes > Icteridae > Molothrus > Molothrus ater. Next base: position 87,260,980 of record NC_050479.2, read on the forward strand.
CGATTTAGCCCTTCCTTACATGGGCACGTAGTGACAGGATATGGGGAATGGCTTCAAAATGACAGAGGGTAGGTTTAGATTCGAGAACAGGAAGAAACTCTCTGCTGTGAAGGTGGTAGGGCACTAACAGCCAGATTTCCCAGAGAAACTGAGGATGCCCCATCCCTGGAAGTTCATAAGGCCAGGTTGGATGTGGCTTTTAGAAAAAAAAAGTAGAAAGGCTTACCATCCATGGCAGGGAGATTGAAGCAAAATTATTTTAAAGGTCCTCTCCAACTCAAACCATTTGATGAGTCTATAATTCAATCAAACGCTACTGAGCTCCACGTGTACTGTCCTTCCTTCAGGTCAAACAATTGCCAAACTCTTCCAGAAGAATAATGAAGAGCTGTGCTTTGAATCAAGCAAAAGTGATGCCAAACAGTAAAAGTCTTCACTGAATTAAGAATCTGTAAAGGACTTTGACTTCAGAAAAAGCAGCCGCTGGGGACAGGGACAAGGGGAAAAAAGCTGAGTTACCTTGGTTTTTATTGTTGGGAAAAATACCTTGAGACCAGACACTACTTTTGCCATCAAATTCTGGGGAACTGGAACAATCACATTTTAAATTCGATTCTGCTGTTTATTTGGTGTTATCACCTAGCCACATGTAACTAAATTAACAGGTCAAGGCTTTCCTTCACTCACTCTCACAAACAGCCGTTTATTTCATGGCATTTAAGAGGGTGATGGATAAAACACCCTCATGGGGTGTTTATGTATTATATTTATTTTGATAAATATCTCATGGTATTCTGTGTTTTGTTGTTAAAATATTATTTGCTAGCAGAAGCAGTGTGTAAGGGCACAGGATGCCTGCACAGTCCTCCTTCCTTGGTTGTGTGACAAAAGCGCCTGTTCACATCCACAGGGGAGCGCGGAGGGACAATGGCAGAAGGAGGGCCTCAGCTACTCCCCGGCCCCTCACAACAGCCATTAGCACATCAAAGGTTCCATTTTCATACACCCGGAGGAAAACAGGGACACAATGCCAGGTGACAACCGGATTAAGGACACCCTGCCTGGGCCAGCAGCCCAGGAGAGCCATCAGCCCAGGTGTGAAATTCATCACAAAGCCAAAGCTGGAGCACCTTTCAAACTGTGAAAGAGGAGGTGCTGTGTACAGGGGCACAGACACCTTATGGGATGCACGGGAAGAGCATTTTGGGATTGTATGAGACATACTATGGGATGTTTAGGGGACGAAACAAAGAGGGGAAAGGGAGAGATATGGGGGAAGAAGGTACACTTGCATGAAAATTCTTGGCTGATCTGCAGTTGGTTAGCACGGTTTGCCCTACCTCGTTATTAAATCCTATTTTTAGGAGTGAGGTGCTCTCTGTAGGGGTGAGTACCACTGGTGTCTGCTTGTCTCTGAGGGTAAGTCCATGTCAGTTTGGCTCCTGGGGGGATCAGGAGTGTCCTGGCCATCTGTGCACACACCTGTGTGTGTGTGTACCAGCAACAGGAGCGGGGCTGCAGCCTTGTGCCAGCACCAGAGAGACTGGTGTCTGTGGTCAGACTGTCTGAGCCCAGCTCCTTGGAAGGATCCACCTTATCATATTTATATGTATATTCCCCACTGCTCGAGCTCCCTCCTGCTCCTCCTCTGAGGTCACTGGTGCTCTTTGTGTAACTGCACCGCGGGGGTTTATGTATGTGCCTCCGGAAATACAGGGTCATTCTTGCTCCTGGGAGAAGGAGCTGTGTCAACCTCTCCTCTGTCCAGCCTAATTCCTCAACACTTTGTTTGAGTAAATTTTTCTTTTTCCTAGCTTATTTTCCATTTGTTTGCAAGCACAGCAAGCTCCACGTTGAATCTGATCATCCATCTGTCCCAAACTGGCATTAGCTCTGGAAATATTCATTTACTTGTTAGTGTGAGAAGCTGGCATATTTGTGGAGGCTTTAAGCATATTCACATTTCAGAGTGACAATCTTTGGACTGCATTCTTCTGAAATGTCCTCATTCGTTGTTTATTCTTAACACACATAAGTCTGTTGCAAATGCTGAGCAACCCGAACTGCAAGATTAGATTAAATGCATACATAGCTACTGGTCCAATTTAGAAGCAATAAAAGTTTAGCTGAAAGTTAAATCTCCGACACATAATGCGGAACATCATGGGTAGCAGGTCTTTATTTAACAGAGCTGGAAAAGTAAACAGCAATAAGAAAGACTTTCTTTCTCAAGCTCAAAATGCATCACTGAAACCCCAATTTCCCTAAGGAATGTGCGGGAAAATACCCATTTCAGTGAGTTTTGCCCCTGTGTGCTGATGCTCAAATATTTAGATTTGAAGTTTGCATCACATCCTGTTCTCCTAAATACCAGTTTTGTTTCTGTCCCAGGACACACACCTACCTCCCACATCACAGCTAATTCTTCTGAGATCGGCTGCTGGGGGAAGCTCCTTAGCAGGGCTATCTGATACTGCACCAAAACCATCCATCTTTTTGTGAATGTAATACTCGTGTATTGTGCAAAGTGCAGTAACTGTGCTGGGATGGAGGCCCATGGCACGTGGGCAGCCAGACCTAAGGTTGCTAGGGGAAGGGCCAGGCAGAACCGGTCCCAAGCAGAACCTGATGCTGGCTGCTCCACATTAAACACCGGTATCCTAACCACAGAGCTGTGGGGACTGGGAAAGGCTTGCCTTTTGCTTAACAAGCTTTTTTCTTTTTAGCTTTGAGAACGCTTGCATGTCTAAACTAGTGCATGCCAACTAGCATTTCACTTCCAGGGAGCTTACATTTTCTGAGAAAGGCTGGTTTAATCAGAGAATCCCTATCTAACATTAAGCAAGAGGTCCAACGATAAGCAAGCCTGTTCTTATTTTAATTTATCTCAGGGACTGGAGCTGGCATGTCAGCCCACAGAAGCACCCTGCTGTGGCTTTTTGAGAATGTCAGTGGAGATTCAGCAGGTACAATTCTCTGGCAAACACATTCCATATACACAAGGCCTTGGCTCAAGGCACAAATGAGGAGAAGGTGCCAAAAATTAGGTGCTAAGAAAACTAACATTTCTGGTCCTGTCCATGCCTCTACAACCTAATGTGAGCACAGACTGATCAACAGGGATTGATCAATTAGATTGCTGTCTAAACTCCTGGCGACCTATATTTCACCCACTTTATTGAATCTGCCCAAGGTGCAGTTCAGTGGTGCTGCCCCCTATGATGAAGTTCTTTCCAGTCTCTCTCGCCTCCAAATTTGGCAAATCCTATCTCTCGTGTTTCTTCTTATTTTGCCTGGAGAACAAATTCTTCAGAGATAAGAGGAGCAGGGACAAGGAGGATTATTATGCAGTGTTTGCCTTGAGAGCTGATTTTGTGCTTTACTGTTTGTTGTGTTTATAACAAAAGAGCATTCAGAACAAAGGAGAGAGAATGAGAGCCAGCATGGGCCAGATGCTTCCCCCTCAAGCCATGAGTAACTTTTATTGTTGAGAGGAGGTCAGGAGGAGTGGGGAATGAAGGGGAGGAAAGATAAAAGAGAGAAACAAGATGATGAGTGGGATGTAGGTTGGCCTGTAAACAACAGGAGGTTAAGCGAGTGAGAAAAGAACCAATGGAGAGACAGAAGCCAAAAACAAAAGGACATAATGAGGTGAAGAAAGAAAATACTAAAGCAGATTAGAAGGGCAAGGCAGAAGAATAGAAGAGAAAAAATATTAGAGGAAAAAGGATAACTTGTGAATAGCCAGAAAAGATGAACAGAGAGGTAGAGGAGGAAGCTACAAAGTTACCCAGCTAAAAAGCACACACATCACTGGAGAGATCACAGTAGTAAACCCAAGGCACCTTTAAATTCTGCCCTCAGCCACGGTGCAGTGTAGGCTGAAGCTACTGTCTGAAAACTTTGGTCATTAAGCTGTCTGGTTAGTCTGAAGTGAACCAAAGTTAAAAGTTTTAATACTTTCCCCATTGCTTTCAAAAGGGGAAGTATCTGTTGAAAAAAAAATCAGCGGAAACCAATATTTAATGCTTTAACAATGATTCACAAAGGGGAACTAGGGAACTAACCTTATTAAAAGAATTAACAATTCTGCAGAAACCCTCATGCTGGAGAGGAAACCCGCATTCCCTTGAAAATTCTGTCCTGCTGTATGTGAAAGACGTGACAACCCCCTGAAGTCCTCCAAGGTTTCCTAGTACCATTTCCTATAACACTTCAGGCCTTGTCCTCTTCTTTTGTTCTGACTGGAAAAAGACTCCTGGCCTGCATCTAGGCCACAAGCCTGCTTTTTTTCCTGATTGATTTTGCCTTGTGAAACCAGGCTTTCTAGCAAAGAGAGGAGCTAAATACCTGTACATTTGCCTTTCCTTGTGCTATTTATTTATCTGATTTTATTCTAACGCTGGTTTGTATCTCAGAATAGCAATAATTATGTGCATGTGACTCACAGAGAATGTTATAAGTATACTTTTGTTTTACCACAAGCAAATGCCCTTCTTATGATCTCTCTCCGTTTTTGCCTCCTTTCCTCTGGAATGTAGAGGTGAACTACAACTGAAACTGCCCCAAAACCCATGTCCCAGTCGTGAACTGGGATGCTGCAGCTTCTGGGGCGGTGGAGACAGTAGCAGAGCTGTGATGGGAGCTCAGGGATGAGCTATCAGGAGGCTGCAGGGCTGCAAGAGCAAGAAGCTTTGGCCAAAACATTCGTGGTGTGGGTTTTTTCTGTATCAGTCACTGCATTGCACCGTGTTTTTGTCCACCTTGAGCAAGAAACTAAATTTGAAGGGCAATGTAAGAAACCAACCTGGCTAATCAAGTTCAATTAAAGCCCATCAGCATAAGAGAGAGGGGGAAAAAATTGTACCAAGATGTGAAAGTACAAGGGGAATTTCCTAGGAAAGTTTCCTAGCAAACTGTAGAAAGATAAACCCAGCTCAGGAGAGTGGTTGGACATGGGAACAGTTCATGAGGAGGTCTGGAGGGGAACAAAAGGTATGGGATAGAGGGAATCAGGGTTGCCAGTTATCTTAGCCCTTTTTGCTTCCTTCGTATTCCCAAAGGCTGAGTAATATATGCGTCAAGACTGGATTGTTTTTGCTAAGTCTTCACAAAACTAATCTTTACTTCATATTGGTCAAGAAGCGACTATATTCAGATGGTCAAATGTTATGTCTTAAGGAGGGTGGGAAACATTGTCCTCTGGAAGACATAAGAAGAAACTCTCTTTGGTACGTGCGGGGCACTGTGCCAGCCTGAGGGAAGGACGATGGGAAGTGTGACGAGTGCAGCTCAACAATGTGCTCTAGCTGCTTAACCAGCTGCAGTGTTTCAGTCACACAGATACCGATCAGAAGGCACAGGCTTCCTCACAGCTTTTGCCCAGCCTGGTGAATCCAGCAGCAGTGGAATGGGTGCCGGGGAATGCTGCCTGCTGGCACGCAGAGCCAGTCTGGGCCTGCACCCATGGCACGGAGAGGAGGCGTTTCATCAGGGCGAGCGAGCGGCCTTATCTCACGTCCCCTTTTGGCGCATTTCTCACACCCCAACATTCGTAAGAGCAGCACATACACACACACACACGGAGTGGGCAGAGCTGAACCCACCCACTAGACCCACACACGCCCCAGCAAACACACACATTAACACGCAGATCTTGACACAGCAGCTCAGACATGAGCACACAGACACGCACCGGGCACGGCAGAGCCACAAACGGAGGCATTTCTCAGCAAGCCCTGCTCTGCTCCCAGGTAGCTGACCCGAATCACACAGCATTTTCCAGCAACACAGTGAAGGATTGTAGCCTGGGGCTGAGGGGAACAGAGACTGTGAAAATGGCTGGGATCACAAGTAATTACAGCAGCAGGATTCCCAGGAAAAGAACAAAGCCCCTGGCTAACCCTTCTCTACTGCCTTCACTATTGTAATCTAAAGTTAGCTGTAAACACCCAGTGGGACCTGAGCCTCACCCTTATCCCTTTGCGGGCTAACAAAGGCCTAAACCAGACCAGCGCACCCGGGTTTATCATTCCTGTCCCAGCAGGAGATGCTCTGAGCTGCCCCGGGGCAGTGCTCCCCTCTCCCCCAAGCACAGCACCCCTTGCTTGCTGCTCAGTCACCAGGAGCAGCCCATGCAGGTCAAAAAAGAGGGCGACGGGAGGAGTGTCCCAAAACCCCGCACACTGCTCTGTGCTGAGATCCAGGCAGAGCAGATGAGGAAAGACAAGATTAAACCGGTCTTCAGGAAGAGCTGCCTTATGCAGCCAGTCCTGCTCTCTATTGCCATCAGGGTCGACCACCAGAAAGGGGGCAGAAGGGATTCCAGCATGCAGCCTCATCATCCCATCCCATCCCATCCCATCCCATCCCATCCCATCCCATCCCATCCCATCCCATCCCATCCCATCCCATCCCAGCAGTTCTGCCCCACTCCCCCTCAGAAAGAGGTGCCAGCAGACCAGGGTGGTTATCTCCCCTAAACTGTCCCTCATACTTCTTCCTTTTCAGGGGAATACCACGTTTCCTGATCCATGCTCTCTTGTCTCTTCCCTAGCCTCCTTTCTCACCTTCCAGTGATGCTGCCCTGCTCATGTAAACCCATCTGGCTCTTGTATTGCTCCCTCTGGGTGCTCCACAGACCCTTTGTCCTCCCCCAGGATCATTCCTTCACCCTTTCATGGCTCACCTGCACTCCCACACACACGTGTACCTGCTTGCCCGTAGCCCTCCTCACCCCTTTGAAAACCAGAGTGGTTGCATTCAGCCAGCCTAGCTGGGCAAGGATGCTGTGCACAGCTGCCCAGGTGTGTTTTGGTGGGCAGGTGGAGGATTCTTGGGGCCTGCTGCATTACAGTTGCATTTCTATATAAAACAATCATATCTGAGTAACTTTATGTTCTGATACATAAACAGACACATAATGTGTGATGTTGCATATGTGTACAAACATTAGCATGCCTGAGATTACCAGTGCATGAATTCATAATATCAGTAATATCACCATATGAAAATTTGTACATATTGCTTTATGTCCATATTTATGCACATGCTTTTATTTCTGAGCTTACATTTAAATACCTGAAGATATTTGCATACATGCTACTTTGTACATACAAAGGTATGTAGATATACACATGATCATGAGTGTATACATGATATATAGCTGTATTTTTGTTTCTGTTTGTATATCTCTGCTTGCATTCATATATATATATATATATATATATATATATATATATATAAATTTGTTTTTATTTATGCATCCCTGTGTACTGGTAGTCACCTGTTCCCTCTCTGAAAGCCTGTATTTTTATTGTTTATTTCTACTGGGCAAAGTTTACCTGAACTCCAGCTTTCACATTCATAAAAATAAAAGCAAAATCCTACAGGGGAACTTCTGTAGGTAATGAAGAAGGGTTTTTTTTTTCCTTCATATTTTGTTTTGCAAAAAATATCACTCCTTACAGTGATAAGGTCTCAAACCCGGAAAAAGGGAGAGCTTGAACAGTAAAGATAAGATTTTGCTGAAAGCATTAAGAAAGTTAATGCTATTGAACAAATCCTCAAAAGAAATCTGTACCTTTCCAACCAGATGTGAAGGGCAATACTTTTAATATTTTACATGACCATTTGCAAAGGGTAGGTCACAAGTGCTGCTCTGCACAGCTTTACAGTGAAGTGGAAAGAGAGCTCCTTTGTACTCTCCAGTGGCAACTCCCTGCAGAGGTTCCTGGGGGACTCACACGGGAGCTGTGGCTGCTCTGGCCCAGGCCTCTCCAGAGAAAGCTCTGGAAACTGGAGAGGTCACAGAGCTGGCTGCATGGCCTCCTCCTTCCAATCCACATAACTGCAGCAAGTCCTCTTCCCATCATACTTTTGTTTGCTCTGGATCAGCTCTTGCAGTGGCCCTGTTTCTCAGCAAGGTACAGGCCACCTGCTCAGAGGTCAGGGACCAAGAATAAGCTTTGACAAACATCTCCACTACTGAGAAGCTTTGGATTCAAGTTCCCCAGAGACAAGACAGCTTGCAGGAAACAGGCTCAGCAGCACTCCATAGCTTTTGCTCTGTGAGAGCAACAGCATCCCCGAGAAAGCATGGATACCACTTGTTCCAGTAGGGGCTTCGTTCAGGCAGGCTGTACAGGGATGTACTGCATGAAAAACACCATCACAGGTGCTTCTGACCCCACTGCAGTCTGCCTGAGCAGGACAGCAGGGATGAGCTGCCCATGCCACAGCCCCAGGTAGGGCTGAGGTGGTGTTCACAGTGGAAGTCACCACACATCTTTCCAGGAGGCAAAGTGCTTGGCCTCAGGTCAGTGCTTCTGCACAGATTTGTTCCGGTTTAATTGACCAGGTGGGAACAGGGTGCACTTTGTTTGAAAGACATTATACTGCTGAATTAGCTCTCCTGCCAAGTGCATTATCGCTCTACAAACAATGTGAGTATGGGGAAATGCACCTGGGAAAGCAGAGACTAGATGCATGAGGAAGAGTGTAGATTCCTCTGTTGATGACACAGATAAGTAGAACTGGCCATTGAACTAAATTGAACTATTGAACTAAACTAAACTAAAGAAATGAGATGGCAGATCTAGGATAGCAAGGAGCCAGAAGGCAGGGACTACACAGTGGCCAGTCCAATACTCCTGGCAACTGACAGAGCTATAAGAATGGTAATCAGGGAACATATGGGGGAAACCACCCACATGGAAAGACTGAGGAACCTACCCAGCCTTTGAACTTTGTATGTTCAGCCAGTGGTCTTCTCCCCACTAAGCACCAATTTTAAACATCAGTAGTTCCCCTTCTATAAAACTCTGCCCCAGGCAGGCCCAGATGTTTGTAGCCACTGTCCAAGTGCCTTGGTTTCAGTATGTCACATAACCCTCCTCTAGCTAGCTCTTGGCACCTCCTGCATTTGTGCCTTCATCCTCTTCAGGCTGACTGTCTTCTTTTTCCCTTCTTTTTCTTTTGTTAAGTCTGCTTCCATCTCTTCGTGGATTCTCCATCTGCCCTTTCTGTCCTTACTGCTGTGTCTGTTTCCAAGCAGGGTACATCTTTCTAAACGCTCTCCCTCAAGATGTATGTCCTTTTTACCCTTCACATCAGTGGCTCCTCCTTTCCCCAGCCACACTCCCTCTCATCATTCCCCCCATCATTTTCCATTGTGTGTGTGCATCCCTGTTCCTCCTCCAGCCTCTGCTGCTGTGATCCCTCACTTGCATCCTAAGGTGAAAAGACAACATGGTCCCCACAGGGTTAAAAGCACAAGTGGGGGTGGGGAGCTGCCCTTCTCTGTCCTTGATTAGTGCCATCAGCCTTTTGGGAGGCAGCAGGTGCCCGGAGGGAGCTGGGCTGCATCCTCATGCAGGCTCTCACGTCCTCAGCACTTAGGGGAGTGCAGCAGCCCTGCTATCAGCTGGGCTAGTGCCAGGCTGGAGGGAAGGAGGGAGGCCACCACGTAAAGCAGACTTTTTGGCAGACACAGCCAGTACCACATGTGAAAACCTCAAACACATGAGGACCGAAGAGGATTTATATGGTGAGTGACTGTACTTTATGCAGCTACAGGATGTTAAGTGTCATTTTCCTTGTACTCAGCTGCTCTGCAGAGGCCCCTTGGTCCCCCATGCTGCTCCTGTATTCCTCTGGGGTGCAATGAGGCTCCTCAAAGCCTTCCCACATTATACCAGGAGTCCCTCCTAGTAATCCTCATTCTGACCCACGTATTCACACATTCATATGTGCATATCTCAGATCCCCAAGCAGCTGAATTTCTAAAGAAGGGAACACCTCACAGCAGTCAGTCTGACAGACATCCGCCCTCTGACAGACATCCGCCCGGGAAAACCCAACCTCCCTGGCAATGGGAATGTGAAGAAACAGACAAAACAGAATTAGATTTTTCAGAAGTAAGAGCAAGGAGCAGGCATCTTCTGTCGAGACATCCACATACCCTCCACTCAGAAACACAGCAGGAGAATTTAGGGGGTAGAAATAAAACATGCCAAAAACAAAGGGGACCTGGCTGAGAGAGACTAAGCATTGAAATTTAGGTGTGATACCAGAGACTATGCCTTTGAGCTAAAGTCCCCCAGCTGAAGGACTGCTATGTTACTTCTACTTCTGGTACAGCCATTTGGAACCTGATATGGGGTAGGGCAGCATCTTGCCAGATTCTCAGTCTTCAGGGTATCACAGAACAATATGTTAAGTGCTTCAAAATATGTCACTAATTGTACACCCTCTCCCATCCACAATGCACATACTCATTACACCACTCCTGGAGCACTGAGAGATCTGGGAATCTGACAGCCTTGATTTTTCACAGCACCCCACTGAAAGGAGTAAAGAGCCTTTATCAGATGTAGAACTGAGACAAAGAGAAACAAAGAGCAGATCCCAGTCTGAGATGCCACAATGCTGAGCACTGCAGCACTGGGACTTTCTCAGTCCCTTAAATGGAAACCAAGAGCCCAGAAGAAGAAAAAACAATACCTTGGGGAGCCATAATACAAAATGACACAGAAGAAAATAGTAAATCCCAGCACTCTCCAGGTTACACTCAGAAGTCAGAACTGCTGAGAAGTGCCTTCCTTCAGAAGGGCAGCCTGCAGCCTCTGCTTTCCCGAACCTGCACTCACCCCTCTCTGTACTTCTAAAAAAAGAGCAGATTCTTTAGTAGTTGCTTTTTCTCCACTGACAGGGTAGCTCTATGGTTGGTTCAATTCCACAGAACAAGAGACCAGTGTTCAGCTTCTCCATTAAGGGAATCATTTTCTACACTCCTAGACACTAGACATGGTGTTCATGGATCCACAAGTTGCTGTGGAAGGACAAACCCATGCTGCTCTGAATGCCTGATTACATCTCAAAACCACCTGTTGTAGTCCTTAGAATATACATGTGCTCTGCCTAATGAATTTGAACATGCTTATGGTGAAAAAAGACTAGGAGCCAAGATCACTGCTTTCTGTACCTATGCCAGGTAAGGCAGGAATCAGGCTGCCTCATACCCAATGCATCCTTAATTATCCTTTGTATGGGGATGTGTCCCACTGCCTGACCCAGAATTTGCAATCACTAACTTCTTAGGGTCTCCACCATTCCAGCTGCCTCCAGTGGTGAGACAGGCTTCCTATGGAGGCTTTTTTAATGAAAACACACTAATCATCACTGTGTTTCATGTCATGTCTGACCTCTAGTAGGGATGCAAACAGTGTTTTCAGAAATAAAGCAATGACACAAAATTGCCTCCAGCACATGAGAGTCACTGAGTGTAGGTTTTTTTTGGAACATGTTGTTTTAGGTGTAGTTGCCTAAAAGCTGCCTCTATCCCTCTTCAGATCCATAAGCCACTGTATTGAAGTCTGCCTTAACTAACAAGCACTGCAGTACCTGTCCCAAGAACAAGCAGTGGTGGAGTGCAGCCTACTTACACCAAATTCTTAGCTCCAGCCAGTGTCCTGGCACTACAGCCAGTTACACTTCTTTTCTGCAACCTTTAACTCATCTGTTTTTCTAGACCTTGTGGCAGCACAGTGACCGAGACAATAAAACAGAAAAAGAGATTAAGAAGAATTGAAGCAAAAAAAAAGAGGAAGGAACTATCTGTCTTACACAAAATGGACAGAAAAAGAAAGAGAAAACCAAGGTGCAGGTTAAGACAATGTGACAAATAAACAGCAAAATAAATATATTTGTGAAAGCAAGTACAAGGATGTAATAAAAATTAAGAAAAAGAGAAATAGAAGAAAATGGCTGATATAGAAACACATCTCTAGTAGGAGATAGATATTCTTCTAATTCTCAGAAAGTTGCAGGACAGTATAAGGGAAGTATGTTCTTGCAGCATTTTTGTGTCCAGTGAAGCAATTAGTGCAGCACTGGGTGACAGGGACAGAATGTGTGCAGGATTCCTCCAGTGCCCATAGAAGGATTTTCTTGTTGGGTGAAAGACCACGACGTCAGCAAGTCAGTAATGTTCAGGTCTTCAAAGAGTCCCTTGGTTAAGTATCTCCTGCACTATCCCTGATGTTAAGTGCAGACTGTGCAGCTCTTCTGTCACAAAGGCACAGGGCACATTCAGCTACCCTATGCCAAGAGTTCAGGTTTCCCTGGGAATTTGGGACCCTGAGCCAAACCACCTTTAACAGGTCCAAAGACTTATCAGATAACACATTCTTTAGCCTTTCAGAAGAATCACTGGATCAGACAGAGAAGACAATGTGCTAGTCACATGAGACCCTAAATCCTGAACTGACCTAAAAATGCAGTGAAGCTCAAAACTCTCTGAATAACATATTTATCTGCAACTGATTCCTGATCAAGCATTGATGCAAGATTTCTGGGAACACCTTAAACTGCAAAGTGAAATGTAGTAGTAAAATAAATGTCTGACCACTGCTGCCATTATCTGATGTTCATACAGCAGACCCAAGCCTCCCCAAATTCCACCCCATTCTGTGCCAGGCTCAGTGAAAGATCTGGAATTATTTTCCCATGGCAGCCACTCCTCTGATTCTTCCAGAGTTCACCCCACAGAGCTTAGGATATTGCAGAAACCAACAAATGAAACTACTGATGACATGATCTTCAGAGCTTGGAGCCAGCTAGAGATGCATTATTAATAGGATTAATTAGTCCTCCTAAAGGGTCCAACTTAAATCAGGATGACACTGTAGAAAGCACTGTATGTATAAAAAGAGAGAAAGAGAGACTATATCCTGAAGACTTATCTCAAGGTCTACATACATAAGGCAAAAGAGAAGTATTAATTCTGTTTTGCTGGTATGGAAACCCGACATGTAGTGACTACATTGCTTGGCACAAGAGAAGATCTGTGATGGAGCTATAAATGAAATCCCAATATCCAGAGACCCAGACCAGTGTTTCACCAGCTAGGCAATCCACAGTCTCCCTCTGGACTAAAAGCAGAGACCATGACACAGGCAGCTGCCCGGTCTGCTAAACAGAGCCACAAGTGCTGTATGTTCAGTGTTGTTTGTTTTCATTCTTGATTTCATGCTCCTTTACTTAGTTGAAGCCTCTGGCACCAACAAACAATTTTCTGGGATGCAAGAAAGTATAGTTATGGATCATAAACCCTCACTTGCCTGCTGGGAATGTGCATAGCTGATGCTATCGGGGGAACATACACATGTCAGATTCTGTCCATCTAGCCCAGACCAGAAACAAGAAAATGACCTTCAGAGTCACGTGTCAAATTTTTGTGGTTAGACGACTGAGAAGCTGATGTTGCAGGAGGACACTCTTCCTAAACTAGGAAGAAAAACAAAGCCACTCACTGGCTGGTGTTACACACCAAAAGAAGTTAGGATACAGCCTTGGGAAATTACTGCACACAGCATGGAAGTATTGTTGAGACAACTATGTGAGCCTAAGCATATTCTTACTTTTTACTGAGAGGAGTAAGAGCTGCTGAGTACTGTGGCATTGTTCCTAAACAGACAGACTGCCTCCTCCACAGCTAGAGGACAGCTAACACTGAAGAAATCTACTCCTGCAGCCCTATGGCCATTTCTCCCTCCTGGGATTTTCAAAAGGCTAAACCAAACCTCAGGGGCTTGAAGAGCAGCAAAAGGTCTGCCAGTCACAGAGACACACACAACATGACATGCTTGAATACCGTACAACCTTTTCAGTCTCTAATTTTGGCTCCCTAATCACCAAATATCTGGACTTGATGTAAACTGTTGTGGCGAAGCAGGTTTATACGAATTCAGTGTGCTCTGTGGAGATCAACTGTCTCCTCCTGCCAGGCAGCAGGTGTGTACATTAAACCTGCCCAGCCCTTTCCATCCATCAGTTTTCAAGGTGCCCAAAAGACAGCAAGGAGGTAATTTTGGGTCTTCGGTTTTCTTACAAAAAGACTACAAAGATCCAGAGACTCAAGTGGCTCTCAGGCAATAACTGGTGCCCACTATTCCCAACAGGTACCAACTTTTCCAGTTCCACTCTGTTTTCCCTCCCATCACAGGCTCAGCTGTTGGGCAATTATGTTTCAACTTCCCCAAACCAATGAAGGTGTTTGAGATACCTAAGTGAGGTAACTCTACAGGCAGAATCTCTGATGGGGAATACGAAGCTCCTTTCCATTATGTAAGGTAGATAACTTATTCCCTCTGCTTTACATTATGAAAAAGCTTATCCTCCTCTTCTGTTGCCTCTGCACCCCTTTCTGTCATCCTTCAAGCAGGAAGGCACAACCAGACTAGGAGCAAGTGCATATGTGCACCAGACATAGGGGGCATGTTAAGTAGTGGGGGTAGGACACATGGAGCAGATGTGGATTTGATCCATGTTGGGAGGATCTTGCAATAGCCCTGACGTCACTGTGGCTCTTCCCCAGATGGAAAGGTGCTGCCACATCTGGCAGCAATGAAAGGCATTCAGGTACTGTGTTCCACTCATTCTATGTTCCCTGTATCCCCATGTTGCGCGCAGGAGCCCTGCTAGAGCTGCCCCACTTTGTGACCCAACAATGGGAATCTGCCAGCTTCCACCAATGTGAAATTAAGACAGACCCACAGCAGTTTAAGTGAACAATAAATTCAACTCCCTTTCAACAAGAAGAGGAGATGTCAGCTATCCCACCCAGTGCACAAATCCTGCAAACACAAGTTATCACAACCTGAAAAATTGGCTGGAGACTAAACACAGCAATCCAACACAGACAAGTCTGCATCTACTTACTCCAGATACCACTTCTGTCATTCCTCCCTTACATCTCCCACAAGCCTCTTTCCCTTGGGGCCCCCTCTGCCTGCAGCATCCCTCTATTAGGCACTCAGGTAATCTTCATGGAGGAGCTCTGTTACCATTTGAAATCTTTGCCCTCACCACTTGCCCGATGACATTTTCTTCCTCTGCCTTCCTAACTCCCTCATATGCAACTACTCTCCCATTTTCTAAGCACTTCCCTCAGGGCAGCACCTCCTGCTCTGCTCTGGAGACTGATATCTCCCGGGCTTCCAGTCTCAGCTGACCTGGCTTGATCTCCAACCTCCACACAGCCTGCCAGCTTCACCTCACTGAGGAAAAGGTGAAAGGCAGCACAGCAAAAGGGAGAGCTACATCTGGATCAGTACACCAGCTGTGTCATCTCACCCTGTTTCCAGAACTTCCCCCATTGTAAGGAACAGAGGGGCTGATTTCTTTACACCTGTCCCCTGAGAAAGCTTCTGTTTGCTGCCCTTCCACAAGCACTGACCAAACAGGACTGCTCATCCTGTGAAAAGAAGGCCAAGGAAGGTGGAATGAGGCTACACTGAAGACAGTAAGCCAGACTCTAGCACTGCTGGGTCTCAGTTCCAATCCAAGATCAGACCATCAGGACCTCCTCTCATTTTCCCTCTCCTATGCTCTCTCCCTCTCCCCCTCTCACCCCCAAGAGGCTGGGGCAGAGGTGCTTCCGAGGGGATCACACTGTCACAGGGACAGAGCCAACATGCCAGCACTAAACTGAAGCTAGCAATCCTGGACAGATACAGCGTGTCTGCAAGGTTCCTTGCTTTGCTGTCCTTTCCCTGTTCCCCAGAGGAGCTGGAAGGACAAAAAACAATGACCCCACAGGGTTAGGCTGGCTCTTTAAACCCAAGTGGGTTGCAGCGATTCCCCAGTGTCTCTGGGATTGCCAAAGGGCATGATGAAATGCCTCTAGGAAAACCTGAAAGCAAGATAGGGTACTTCCTCTTCTTTAAAGCTTTCCAGTTGTCTTCTATTCACAGCTGAAACAACCCAGTTGTCCTGACTTGCTCCACCTGGGACAAGGACTCTGCCTCTATGTATATGCAACAAATGTGACCACTTTGGCATTAGTCTGTCTCATGACCTCTGTAAAAGACTGACAGTTTTCCTTCTTTTGGACAAGAAGTGTTGGTATCTGAAAGCATGATAAAGCACAATGAGTTCTTCTCACAACACTTCTTTCCACCCCATATGGGACAAACAAGTACAGAAAATGTGGCTTTTCTGTTGTGCATAGGATAATTTTAGGCTTTTTATCTGAATTTGTTGAAGTGTAGGTCACAAATGGGCAGCTTTTGAGAAGGGTAAACAAATTCCTCTTGTAGTTTTTCATGTGAGTCACATTGTCTCAGATCTGCTATAAAAATCTCTTATCGGCCTGTTTCACAGTGAATGGTTATTTTGATAGTTATATGATCTGGTTTTGGTGTGCATGTTGTTTCAGAGTTCCAAAATTTTTTCCCAGACTAAAAGCGGTTTTGAAAATTTGTACTTACTACTGATTGAGGTAGTTTTTATTTTGTATAGAAACAGATGTAAGGATAATCATAGCAGAAAAATTATGCCACTGAGGTATACACCAGTTTATTTCTCCTCCTAAGTTAGGTACGGCTAGGTTCAATGACAGCGTGAGCCGTTGTAGCCAGCAAGGCCTTAGAACGAGGGGATCTTCTTGGGCACGTTAATATCACTCCAGATAAAGTCAGCCTTGATTTGTCATTAAGTCCCTTACTAAGAACAGTGTGTTAAGGATTGCACAGAGAAACTTCCACGGCACAGTAACAAATATTCCCAACAAAGGTCAGAGTTATTTAATGCCCCTGCCATATGACATGGATCAGTCATGCCAGACCTGGAAATAGACTTCAAGCCTTCTAATTTTATAATCCCATTATCCCCTGCTCCCCACCTCCTGGCACTTCTTCTGTTCTCTTGCACCTTAGCATCTTTGCAGTGAAAGCTCCAAGGCAGGTAATGTGATGGAAATGTGCAACTGGATCCTCCAGCCTCCCCTTCTTACCTCATGCTCTCGCCTCTGCCGTGTACTTGCTCTCCTGTCCCTTTTCACCCAAACTTTTGTGCTCTGCTCCGTACCCAGCATTGCACATTACACATCTCCCTTGCCTTTGCAACAGTGATTTTATGCATCATCTCTTCTCCATCATCCTTCTTCTCTCCAGCCTCATTTCTTCCAATACCTACCTCCTCTCTCTCTCTGAGCTAATCTAATCTGAGTTTAAGGTGTGATGTTAGCCACAAAGGATAATGTGGTCATTTAACCAGCCTGATATTGACTCAGCAGACTGGCTTTAAGTGTTGTTAACAATCCTAATTGAGGCAACAAAACAGTGAAACACTGATTTACCACTTTGCATATTTATTAGGTTTTATCAGTTTCTGATATCCTTTCCAAGAGTCCCTCCTCGTTTTTGTTCTGGTCATTATCTTTTGAAACTTATCTCTTTTTCCTCCTTTTCTGACCAAGAAAAGGCTTCGTTTCACAAGTTGATCATCACCCTAAGCAAGATACAAGCTGCTTCCCCTTCACATGTGTTTATGTTAATGTGCTTACTTCCTATTCCAAGTGTAGAGCTCCTGCCTCAAAGTCAAAAATGATTTTTTTAAAGAAGAACAAAGAACTTCTTTTCCATCTTAGATATGGATAAGACGAGGTCATGATCCAGGAAGGCTGTGGCTAATCATAAAGGGAGGCAAAGAAAGAGCAAAAGTGATACTAGAAAACAAGGCTGAAGTGAAAGCATGAAGACAAAAGGTTACAGATAGGGCTGAGTAAGAGCTAATATCAAGAACAAAGAGGAGGCCCAAATCCACCTTCCCACAGGTGTCTTTGGTACCCAGGAACGGGAAGGTGCTGGCAAAAACCAGACTGTGCAACAGGATCCAGCTCACTCCAGCACTTCCCTCTGCTGGCCGGTGTGCAGAGCCCCAGGCAGGGCACCCGGAGCAGGGGAAGGAGGGCTCCGGATTACCCTACTTTGTCCTGGGACACAAGCCATGTGTGGGATCCAAGTGAGCACCAGAATCACCTCTGTTTGCTGAACCACAGCGTTCTTCCAAGACTGAAGATGGCTGAATTATTGGGGGAAGTTTAGGTCAATTCTAGCTATCTATATTGTGTTCTCATTCAACTTTAAGGTCAATTAGTAGGCCTTTTATGTCTTGAAATGCACACGAATCTACTGCAATACTCCTGCTTCCTTATGGCACCTAACCATTTCCTCCAGTGGCTTCAATTTTCTTACCTCACTGCTGTTGAAAGAGGGCAGAAGCCACAAGGAAATGCTGAACAGGAAGCCCCAAAAGGCCAGATCATTTACAAAACAACACATAGACACATGTATCCATAATGTATTGTGGATAACGCTTAACAGCATGGAAAATAATTATTTGTTTTGCTGTATCCTTTTGTACTCAAATACTGATGTATGATCTTGGTTTAGCAGGCAGCACAAGCTTCTTGGCCTGCTCCCCAGATGTGCACAGATCTGTAAAATTTCCTAGAGCTTTTCTGTTGACAGTGCAATATAGAAGGCACTATTTGGCAACAGCAGAGCTCTTGCTGTTTTGTTGCAGGGGTTCTGCAGTGTATGTCATGTCTATTGTGTGTGTATTGAAGAGTTTCTAGATTTCCTTCCTCTGCTGCAAGACTGCAGGCTTACAGCTAAGTCATATTTTTTTCTAAGGTTCCCATCTCTAGATCCTTTTGCAACTTCAAATTTCCTTTATCTTGTTTTTAGCTACAAGTTTCAGATTATTTTTCTGGGGTACGTATATCTTAATAAGCATTCATTTTAACATGTTCATTCCCCAAACCTCCCACCTCTGGCTGTGCCCCACCCTCCTCTCCGGCGCCCATCACAAAGCTTTCCAGCTGCCCTCACAGTCGATCTATCCTGCTGCCTCTCCTAGCCACAGTTCTTCCAGCCACCTCCCTTTCCCCTGTTTCTCTCAGCAGTTTCTCTCACTCTTCCCCCTCCTTGTTCCTTCTTCCCTTTCTCTTCCTTTTCTCTTTCTCTGAATGGCTGTAACGCTGCCAGGACCTGGCAGATGAGCCAGCCCCTGTCTTAGAATTAGCTAAATTAGTTCCATCAGCTGTGTGTGTGACAGGGAAACCCCTCTTTCTTTCGCAAGCTCAGCCCTGCCCATCCTGGACACGAGAGGGCCCTTTTAGGGATTTTCTTTCCTGCAACCACTTACTGTCTGATGCTGTTTGCCTCTGAGGCTCTGAGGTGTGCAGTGATGTACCCTGACAGCTATTTATAGGACAAAAAAATGGCCCTGCTTCCCCAGGAAACAGCTCAGCCGCTCAGGCAGGCAGGCAGGCAGGGTTTGCTAAGCGGTGCGTGCTCATGCTTGGGGGAAGGGGGAGGCAGAGCTGAGATCTGGCAGCGCTTCCCTCACCTGTTGCAGAGACAGGCAGGACCACCCCCGCTCAGCGGCAGGGGCACGGGGGGACGGCTGATTTATTGTAGTGTTTGACGAGCATCTAGCTGCTTCTTAGAGACAATGAGTGGAGGGGGCAGCAATCCAGTTCCCATAGCAACCGTGCTCAAGTCATCTAAGGTCAAAATGATGACCGAGGCCGCCAGAGAAAACGAATTTTGATGTGAGGATAAATCCCACATCAGAGACCGCATGACTCAGTCTGCCAGCTCCGGGTGCCCGAGCAGCCCCTGACCCCCGTTTGTCCGCCGTATCCCCCAAACTGGACTGCACTGCTCCCCGCTATGATGCTTCTGGGGGCCCTCTCAAAACCTGATCATCTCTCTCAGTGCCTGCCCTGAATCCACCCCCAGCTATTTCTGTTTCTGGGTCACCGAGATCACATCTGCACAGCCACCAGAGGCTGACTGCAGTGTGGGCTGGCACATCCTCGCTCCTCCTGAACCGTGAGCAGGGGCTGCCCACAGCTGCGAGGCTCAGGCCACCAGCGCGCCACCGGCCAGCAGAGCCTCGGCTCGCCAGTCACCACCCCCTCGCTGTCCTCAGGGGTCCCACTTCATCGAAAGCCAGCGCGTACGCGCCTAGTGACGACAAAAATCACGTCAGCTTTCATCTTTTTTGGAAAGCAGCTGGAACTGAGCAGCAGTCTCTGCAGGATGCTGCCGCGCTGAAACGGATTTCTGTTGCCATCTGGTGGCTACTGAACAGTACTTGGACGTACAGACAAATTACCAAGGTCCACGCCCACTATTCTCCGAGAGGGGCTTGCTCTCTCCACTGGATTGGAGGGAGGTGCCCAGGGAGTCCCCATTCCTGAAGGTGTTCAAGGAACGGCTGGACTGGGCACTTAGTGCCATGGTCTAGTTGACAAAGTGGTGATCAGTCAAAGGCTGGACCAGATGGTTTTGGAGATCCTTTTCAACCTGTGATTCTGTTTATTCCACAAGTCTTTACTCGCACCACATCAAAATTTCCTCACTTTAAAAGGGAACAGGGGAGAATGCTAACACTATTAGATTTGATTTGATATCTAGATTCCAGATTATACCTGCCATTGCAAGTGTTCTCCACAGTTTTTAATTAAACACCAGCAATTTTCTTAACTACTCCATGTGCTGTAATCAAGACTCTCTCCTATTATCCCGTAAACCCTGCAGTTTAGCTCACCCTAAATTAGAAATCTTCCCTCTGCCTCTGAGAATTTTTGAATGAATCATCCACAGTTGGTCAGTTAATGAATGTACAATTACCAACCCCATCTGGCTATTGCAGAAATCTCCCTAAAGGATTGCACCCCTGCTTACTGAGGAACATATGAACCAGAAGCCAGCCTCAGACTCCCTCTCTGTCTAGCTCAGGGCCCATCCTATCTCTGGCTTAAGGGCAGAAGCACCATGAAGGGCAGAGCTCTCTCATCAGATGGTTTGCCCTGACACGTTCCTTTTGTGGGCACTGTTGCAGTTTCTGCTGGAGCCTGGCTTATACTGCAGCACCAGCATTTCTGAAGGCAGCCACACATTCACCCTCTTGTCAATTCACTGCTCTCTTGTAGTGAATAATTTCCTTCCTGTTTAAGGAGGGCACCCAACCATTGGACTGCATGGACAATGCAGAAGCAGGGCATCCTAATGGCATTTGATTGTGTAGTCCTGTTTTGGTTTTTGCTCCCACTTATGCTTAGCCCTGCCTTCGTGCCTTCCGTCATGCCAATCTTGCTCCTGCCCCTGTTTCTCACTCCAGCCCAGCCACTGGCCTGCTGGAACCACCCAACCTCCTTCATGGTCATGTTGCCTCAACTCCAACAAACCGCCTTTACCAGTCAGGCAGAGAGCCCACAGAGAGTTTCCCACTTTGTTGTTCCCACAGGCAGGGGTGACTCATGACATTTTGTCACTCCCAAGTAACTCAGCTGATGAAATCCCAGGAGCAGCCAGCCGCACTCCAGCTCCATGTTGGTGCTCCAGCACCAGCTTCTGCTCCATGTGAAATAATCCAAGGAAGTACAGTAGCTCCTTCACTAGCCCCATCGCAGAGCTGAACCTTCCCTTGCCACACACAACTTACTTACAATGGCCACTGATGTTGTTTTGGTGCTGTTCATATTTCTCACAGGTTGGTTTTGGCCCAGTCTCCTGTGTGTGCTCTTGCTCGCCAGACGCAGGATGTGAGTGAGGGCCCAAACAAGCCCTCCCCCGCAGAAGGTGAGGCATTGCTTTTAATCCTTTGTTTAGATCCCAGGAGAGAGCAGTGAGCAGAAGCAGCACTCACAATATTAAACCAAAAGCAGAAGGACTGTGTGGATATCTGGCAGTACTGTGATCCTCAGCATGGTCCCAGAAAGGAGTTATGCAATGCAGCCACCCCACTTCCAACAGGAGCCAATTGGAAAAGCCCTGGTGCAGCTGTAAACATCCTTCACTTTTGTTAATTTATTTTTTTATTCTCTACATCAGTTCTGACATCCACTTTCAAGACAGGAAGGCTGAGTGTTTGAAAGGCTTGTAACTCGAGGTGATTTTCTCATCCAGCTTTCTCTACAGCTTCATGTTTCATCTTCATGTTCAGAGCATTCAGACCTGTTACCTTAGGCCACAGAGCAGAGGCACTAGAGAGTCACACCCCAAATGTAGGCAGCCCGACCGACCTGCTCCAAAATGAGGAGACCTCATCCCACCACCTTATGGTGGCAGTGAATCACATGGGTCTGAAAGACACAGAAGCCTCCACAAACTTCATAAACACAGGATTTTATTGAGAATGTGAATGTTTTTTTTACAATTTAGACCAGGAACAGATCTTCAGTCATTGTACGCTATTTTGTGAAAGAGATTAGTTGGTTACACAACAGCACTAGTAAATGAAATGGTGGCTGGGAGTGCTCCCCACTAAAAATTGATGATTAAAGTTAGTAGCCCAATAGAAATTGTCCTTACAGTTCTGTACACAGTTTATAAGTCAGCACATGGGAAGGAATGTTCCAGAAGGAAGTCTGCCTGCAGCCAGTCTGTTATAGAGGGTAAGAATTGAACACTGTGGCCACTCCATGCCCAGTAGCCTCAAAACCAAAGGAGTTTAATCTACTGTCAGAGTGAGCCTTACTCTCTAAGTGGGCATTGAATCAATTTCTCAACACTTTGTTCACTTTTCATGTGGCCCAATTACTTTAAGCTCTCTGCATGTTACCAAAATAATTTGGGTCAAGAGCCTAATGCAGTTTAGGTTCAAAGTCATCTTTCACTAACGTGTCTCTACATGTAATTGTGAAAAGTTTGATTCACTCTGATGACAGAGTCATGTTTATTTTTTTTTTTTCCTTTAGAAAAGTAGAGCTTGTTGCTGGTTTTGAGGATCCAAGTTACTGGAAATACTGGTCAATAGGTCAAGTGTATTGCTCCACTACATTTGTGCTCTTCCCCACAACTCCCATTGATTTGATCCCAGACATGAAGTCTCCCTAAAAGAACCAAAGCCAATGTGGATTTGAAACAAAGCCAGGTTATTCTGAATGCTTAACATAGGGTTCCTTGTTCCCAGAGCTTCATCTACAGATATCCACATTCTTTCACAGCTGGAAAGGACAGCTTCCTTAAATCTTGTGCTGCCTACTAAAAACTGAAGAGGAAATATTGGGAAATACCTCTTGCATTGCTTCCCTGACCTATTGGCTTGCATGTGGCAAAAATCACTACAAAGCTGGAGTCAGGAAAGCATAGTTCTAAATCCAATAGGATACAAATAGTAAACAAGTCTTCCAGGCCAGAACTGGTCATTTGGGGTATATGGCTACTCATCTTGTTGACAGTAACTTTTCCAGAAGCTGCAGACTATTTTGCATCATCCCCGACTGTATGCCACAACCTCAGTAATGCCCTTTTAAGCAACCCAGAGCAGAACTATTGGCTCATACCAATTTTTAAGAAGGACTAAGAATGACTCACATTAACATTTCAAAGCTCACAGACTGAACCAAGCCTACTGCTGTTTAGGGATTCTGCAAATGCTTCTTACCAACTTCCTACCAGGTAACAAATAATCTCTCTTCCTGACACAGACTCCTTAAGAAGGGGACAGTGTTTTTGGGACAGCAGCCATTCAGAAATGCACTGAAAACCTTACAAAAGCCTTTATAAATACTTCCCCCCTCTCCTATTAATCCTGTGTTTCCTCAAATACTTGAGACAAAAATCTTCTGATTATGCACAGCAACACAGTTGTCCCAGGTCCTCATTTCTTGGACAGAAAGACATCTGATTCTGGCTACTCCTATAAACCAACGCTTTAGAACATAATTAGCAATGTTGTCAAAAAACCCTGCAACTAATTAGGATCACATCCGGTCAATGGTAAACTCCACTTGAAGGAATATGTTGTGCTTTAAAATGCAGACTGATCAGAAAACTTGAAGAGTTCAGACAAGAAACCAAATTAAGTTAGAGGTAAATGGCTGTTTCCTTTTCCTGTTTCCACCTCAGGCTGTATGAAAGAGTAGGACAGCAGATGACTGTCCATGAAAGGAAACATTAGTCAGTCCCCTTCTTGAGCTCTGTATCTTCATTTTAAATTCAGCTATGTTTCAGTGTGACTCACACGCCCTTGGGACATTCTTTTCTATCATCTCTCCTGGGCATCAGTAACCCACCAAATAATTTGGCATCTGTAGCCAGGATGCCCCCCCTCAGAACCTCTCAACAGCTTCTGGGGACACAACCCTAACAAATACTCCTGCCCCAATTCTATTGTCACTGATGACAGCACGAGACACTGATGAGAGCTGTATAAATTTCCAGTCCTTTCTGAAAGCTAGTGAAACATTTGGGTAAACCACTTCCTCCAGTGATGAATTCTCCAGTGCAATCTCATTATATGGAAAAGTGATCCCCAATTTTCACTTCCCAGTTTCATTGAATGGTCCTTTTGTTCTCATGTATATGATACAGGCAGAACAGAAGCTAAGTCTACTTTTCCTACTCTAGCAATTATTTTATAAACTACCTGTCCACTTTTATATCTCTCCTTTTCAAAATAGCAATCTCAGTTTTTCCAATGTCTCAGAGTTTTTGCATGCCTTAGTTTCTCATGTCACCATCTCCTGAAGTCTCCTATTTGAGGGCAGACTCCTGTGCTGTCTCCAGAGAATTCATACAACATGTCCTCAATGGTGATGAAATCTCATGCCTATAATTATTACAGAGTTAATTTAAACCCCACAAGGGTAACATCAGCCCCTGCAATTGTACTGTTGAGACTGAATTTCAAATACTGTTGTGTTGTCCAGTCACCTCCCTGTACAGGTCATTTTAGGGAAAGACATTGCAGAAGTCCTTAATTCACACTGGATTTTTTTTTCTTACTTTTCACCCTCACTTTGGGACATATAAGCTCTTAAATTTGTAGCATCCTCCTGATTGAAAGCTCCTTTCCCTATCTGTTGATTACCATCAAGTGTATCTCTGGAAAACCATCAGCCCTAATTTTACTAGGCAAAGTTTTTAAGCCAAAGTTCTCAAGATAGGATCTTCATTCTCCAGAAGATCTTAAATGAAAACACCTGTTTTCATTTGCAAGAATCTTTATTGAGAATTATTGATCAGAATTATTCACAATATTCTCTATGAGATTTTTACATAAAATATTCTCTTGATACTTTTCTGTACACCATTTACCTTTTAGCAGTTCATGATGTGTGACCACCTAATACTCAAAGATCCTTTTTTCTCCTTCTCTCTCATTTCCAGTTGGTGAGTTCCCAAGAACAAAAGTTATTAGTCCCTATATCCATGGCAGTAAATTTTGCATACTCGAATCTCATGCAAGATTTCATTTCATCCATCTTTCAGTATTCATTTATAACATCCTGATCATTCTGTCCTTGTGCCATCAGCAAATTTCATCCAAATGCTCTTTTTATTTATGCCAAGGCCATGAATTCAAATATGAAACAAGATAAGGCCTCATGGTGACCTCCATTAGTAATCCCTTTTCCCTATCAAGATTTTGCCTTTGTGGAGCAGTCTCAAAGGCCTTTTAAAAATCTAAACATATCAGATTAAATGTTTCTCTTTTATTAAGTTCTTTGTTGATGCATCCCGAAAACTGAGCAGAGGATTTATGAGATACTCTTTGCTTAAAGAATTAATCTCAGTTATCAGGCTCTTCCAGGTGTTTTGACATATTTTTAATTACCATTTTGACCAGCTTTCAAGAAACAGATAAAAGCTTCACTATTCTACTTCCCTGATTCATCCCCAGCACCTTTTTCAAAATTGTGGATAAACTCTGTGTTCCCTGAAGCTCTGGTACCATGGCAGCTTTCCATGACAGACCATATATTTTCCTAACCCAAGAAGCCAAGAAGCCCCACTAGTACTCACTTGAAATTCCCTGTAATTCTTGGAGGTATACCATATTATATTTTAAAATTATCAGTTTGGTCCAACATTTCTCATTATCAACTCTCAGTCTTTGAAAGCTGCTTCGTTGTAAAAAACAGAGTGCATGCAGGACAAGAATACAATAGTCTCAAAATTGAAAGTGTATGAAAAACTTTGAAAAACAAGGTTTTTTCAATTGTTCTCTTTAACCACCCTTGATCCAATACATCCACTAATTGTTTCACAGGCTTCCCAGTTCTCACACCCAGGAAGATTTTCATTTATCCTTTTCATTCATTTCATTGTTTGCTCTGCAACTCCCTGATCTGTCTTCCCTCCTAATTATTAAATGATGCAAATTCAAGCTTCTCCCTACCGTAAATTTTGAAGAACCTCTTGCTTGACTCTGAAATTACAAGTTAAGTCACACAGGTATCCTATTTTCCTTTTGATCCACAGGAATGCTTGTCATCCAAGACTATTATTATTGCTGATATCATAGGTATCCGCCAGCACTTCTAAGGATTTTAATCTTTTACTATTAACTCTGATGTCTGCTTCTCAGTCAGAACGCAACGGCATGAACTGCTCATTAGTTTGAGTTATTGCGATCAAACTTTATATCCTGTCTTCATTTTCTCACCATCTGCTTTTGAAGTGGCAGATAGGCTGTTAATCAGACTCACTGTGCTTCAGTGCCTGTGAAGTGTACTGGCTCTTTGAAAAGTGACTTCAGGTGGTTCTTCATTTACTGTTTCAAGCAACTGCTGTCCCCACTTACAGGCAGACAGAGCTTTCCTAGCTGCCAGTTCTAGGAATGCTTCCACAGCTTTCCTTTCCGGGCACCAATGCCCAATATGAAGACCCAAATTTGGATGCACAAAACAGGGTTCTCCTTTAAGGACAGCTACCAATTGATCTTTTGGTTTGTTCACTATAAGCACACAAAACTTAGAATGCAATTTTGTCAATTCCAAAGGGAGGAGCAGTATCCAGCTTCCTCTTTCAGAGCTATTTTTATTCTGCAGGGCTAATAAGCAAGAAAACCAGTAAAAATTACTTCAGCTTATCAAGTCAATTAGCCAAAATGAACCCAAGCATCTTAACTGCTGTGTAAGAAGGTACCTTTTCATGTAGTCATTTCAGAGGAGAATCACTTAATAACTGTGCTGTACTTTGTATTCATTGAGCCTATGGTAATACATGTGACAGTACCTCTGTGAGCTTTGGGGCCCTAAAATCTGACCTTCAATATCAATTTGTCTGTCTGTCCAACGACTGAAATGTCTCCCTTGTGAATACTTCACAGTCCTTATCATAGTAACATTATGCAAATCTTTTGAGTCAGGAAAGTGCAATTATAATGGAAATAATTTTTAATGGAGAACTCTTTAGATGTTCTACACTGAAGGGAAAAACAGCATGACTTGAAAATGTATGCAAAACAAATTCATTCACTGACACTCCTTTCTCTTCCTAGAAAAGCACCTTTGTCTCACCCAAGTCTTCTAGAACAGAGCACAGCAGACCCTAAGCCACCAGAAATACTTGTGAAGACCTCGACACCCTGGTCTGCCAGACCACAATGGCCCGGAGTCCCCTCCCCAGGGCTCCCCTGCTCTCTATCCTTACAAGCACTGAGATCACACAGGAGTTTGCATTTAAATACTGCTTAGAATCGTGCAGGCTCCTGCAGACTCTGACAGCTTCGACTTCACCCTCCAGGTTTTTCAGTTTGAACACAAACTCCAGAACAAGGCTCCTGCATATGATCTTCCTCCACCAACCTTTCCAGATGACATTGTTCCCAGAGCCCATTCGCAGCACAACTCAGCCACAGGGAACCCATAGGAAGGGCTGGGGCAGACCAAAAACATCATGGGTAAAATATTTTCCCCAGTTTGTGTTAGATCTGTATCCTGACTCCTGCCTCACAGCACTGCTTTATGTCAGAGATAATTCCGAACGCACAGTTAAGCATTGTGCAGCAAGTATTTGTCATTTTGTATCTCCCTGGTATCTCCCATGTACTGCCTGAATGTCCTAATGACTGGGGTTTGTAATCCACCTATTTTTGTCTCTGTGAATATTTAATCAATCATTCACACAAAGAGGATAAGCTTCAAGGGGAAAAAAATGTCATTAAAAAACAATTACCTCCAATTATCCAAAGCTGAATAACAAGAGCATTTGCCTAGGATATGCTGGCACATCTCTCTTTCAAACAGAGCATTTGACCTCGGGACACAGAAAGAGCAGTCTCCCTCTGCTCACAGTCTTGGGAATGAGCCCTACTCTGTTCCCGTGCCTACCTACAGGCACTGTGCCTGTCTGAAAGATCAAGGGAAAAACGGGTGAGCCAGGTTTAAACCTCTGCTAAAAAGCCATGAAAAGAATGAAGGTCCCTTGCAGAGATCTAAAAAACCAAGAACTCATGTAGGGTTCATAAAAATAAGAGACCAAATACAGGAGACAGACTTTATTTTTGTCCTTGCAGAGGGAAAGGTCACAGTACAAACTAAAGATTTAAAAGGCTTAAGAAAACCAAAATGAAAAGAGACATTACAAATGCATCAATTAGGGGAAAAGCTTCAGTTAGAACTTGTGCCTTGTCACTCATCAAAGGATCCAATTACGAGACCAAAACCAGGCTTTGTTAGTACTGCAATTCACAGAACTACCTGCTTCAAAGCACATTAAAGTGCAGCTGCAGCCTGAAAAGTGACTGTCACAGCTACGTAGGATGGCATGGAGCCTGCACCGAGCCTTGGAGGAAACAAAGACCCAACCTTCAGTCCCCAAGGAATGAACACAGGGACTTTCCTCGTTTCAACAAAGCCTCCCTGTATTGGAAGTACAGCCAGTGGCCCTGTCTTCTTGAACTTCTGAGGACTTCAGGGAGAGCCTGTACTGTTTCGGGTCCTATTTGAAAGCAGAGGTGGGCCTGGAAGAGACAGGACAGTCCATGTGGAAACCATTTTTGTGGGTTGCGAGAAACAGAGGGGCTTCTGTGCACTCAAAATATTCCACTGCCTTTCCCAGTGACTAAACCTCTGGAGCACAACTGGTTTGGGTTTGGCTGGCATTCCTCAGGCAGGGAATGGCTGAAAGACCAAACACACCTCACTGCTGGGAGCCCGAGTGCTGTGTGTGGGAAGCGGATATACTTCACCCTGAGAATTCCGTCCTACCCGGTGTGTGAGTAAATGAATTAAGTTTAAAGGCTTCCAGGATGAAAGGACGTAGTCTCATGATGTGCCAGGGGAAGTTTAGGTTTGGAGACTTTAGGTTGGAGGAATTACTTCACCAAAAGGGTGTTTAGACATTGGAATGGGCTGCCCTCGGAGGTGGTGGAGCCACCATCCCTGGAGGTGTTTAAAGAACACTGGATGTGGCACACAGTGCCATGGTCTATCGCCATGGTGGTGTTCAGTCACAGGATGGACTCGGAGATCTCGGAGGTCTTTCCCAACATCACTGACTCCGTGTCTCCATCCCCAGCCGGAGGAGCGCACACGGGCGCAGCCCCTACGCACAACATGGACCCCCCCGCTGCCATTTTGCGCGCGCCGCTCCCACGTGCCCCGGACACGGGGGACGGCCCCTCCCGCGCCCTGACGTCACGCGAAGCGCATGCGCCGAGCGGAGGCGGGAGGGGGCGCCACCGCCCGAGGCCGCGGGGCGGGTCAGCCGGAAGTCGCCGAGCCCCGCGCAGGAAGTGGCCCCCGCGCGCACGCCGCCACCAGCGGACCCCGGCTGCGGCCGCCCGCGCGGCCCTTTGTGACTCATGTGACTGACGCGCGCGGCGCTGACCAATGGCAGCGGCTCCTCCCTTGCGCGCCTGGCCCCGCCTCCCCTCGGGTATCACGGCCAATCGGGAGGGCAAGTTCGCCTCCGTTGCCATCTCCTCCCTGATGGATGGGTGAGAAACCCAATGAGATCGCTAGCCCCGCCCCCGCCCCCGCCAATGGGCGCCGCGCAATGCGGCGCTCGCGGGCCGGGGGCAGCCAGGGAGGGCCCGGCCGGACGCCCCCGCCCCGCGGCGTCTCCGCGGGCGCCGCCGGCCGCGCTCCTGCGTCGGGGGCAGCCGCCCCGCCCTCCCCCCGCCTCCTTGAGGGGCTCCGGCCGCCCCCGGCCCCGGGCAGCCCCGCCGCCCGCCACACGTTCCCTGGCTGGATGCGACACGGGGCGGGGAGGAGCCGCCCGGCCGCTGCGTGCGGGGGCTCTGCGCGCTCTTAAGGTGGCCCGAGAGCCCGACGGGACCGGGACCGGGATAGCCGGGGGTGTCCCCCGTGGGGCGGAGGAGGGCGCGGCAGCGGAGGCGGGAGCTGCTTGGTGTGAGGGCGGCTGCTGGGGAATGCCCGCTCGGCCGTCAGGGTGAGGGAAGCGGGTGAAGGTTTGTACCGGGAGATAAGAGCCTGTCACATGAGGATTCCCGCTGCAGAGACGGGGAGCGGCGGCTTGAGACAGTCTGTGCCTTCCTGTGTGTCCGAGGCTGGGCCAGCAAACACGTCCCTCGACGATTGTCCAACCTTTGAAACTTTGGAGCTCCCGGCAAGTGCGGTTGGCTCTGGTGGAGATATCAGGTACACTTGTAGTGTGTCAGGCTTTCTTGTAGTTAGAATCCTAAACATGTAATTGAAGAGCTGATTTTTAAACCACCAGTTTTGGCTTCTCGATTTTGCAAGAGGCATACACGCATAGGTACGTCATTTACATAGAGCACACCAAGAAATTATTCAAGATACACAACGTGAGTAACCAATAAATTTTTACATGTGTATCTACAGAGTCTGTGAGTTGGCAAAAGACCTCTGAGAACATCAAGTCGAACCTTTGACTGAACACCACCATAGCAACTAGACCATGGCACTGAGTGCCACATCCAGTCTTTAAGTAAAGACTTCCAAGGACATAGGTTGTACCACCTTCCTGGCAGCCCATTCCAATGTCTAATCACCATTTTCCGTGAAGAAATTCCTCGTGAAGTCCAACCTAAACCGCCCCTGACACAGCCTGTGGCTATGTCCTCCTGTCCTGTCTCTTGATAGCTGGGAGAAGAGGCTGACCCCCACCTGGCTGCCCCCTCCTTTCAGGTGGTTGTAGAGTAAGAGGGTTACCTCTGAGCCTCTTCTACAGGCCAAACAACCCCATTCCCTCAGTCATTCTTGTACTTGTGTGCAAGTACATAAACAAAGGTTTTTCTGGCTAAGAAGGGTTTTTTAAAAAAACCCAAGCCAAACACCTAACCCTGCCCAGGGAGAAAAACATGTTAGGATACCTGCACATTACATAGGATTGCTGAGATGCCTGTTTATTACTAGTTAAAAATGGAAGGAACAGTCCTTCAGCCAGGATGTAGAAGAGAATTCCTTCCCAAAAACTGAGACTTTCAGTGTCCCAACTGCCAAAAACCAAAGCCACCTCCTACACCTTCCTGGATGCGAGAAGCCCCAACTGCCCGCTATCCATCTGTCAAAATTTATAGATCTCCTTAGACAAATATTAACAATTCAGTCATGCGCAAAGCCTGTGGCATATTGAAAAAATTGGGAGAAGGATAAAATACAGTGAATGTAATGTAAAAATAAGCTACGTGGTGACTGGCTTACTCTTTTTCCCCGTGTCTCCATCTGCTCTCCTCTGTCTTCTATTTAGCTGTGAAAGGCTTTGGGATGTGTCTTTGTTCTCTGAATGCTGAATATGATGATGGATCACAATACATTTATCTCTGTGCATTTCTGCCACACCGATCCTTTGCCCTGCCTCCCTAGGGCACTTTTTGTGTTGGATGGTAATTTTTACATTTACATTCATACAAGCAGTGGAACAAGTTAGTTACATCATACCTTTAATTGTCTATAAAAATCAGGCAGTACTTCAGATATTCATTCGAGGAGAGGATCCTGAAAACCAAAAGGAAAAATAAGTAGGGAACACACATCGGATGCCTGGCACACGTCGAGTCCAACCACAGCTTTTTAACACCTCTGCATTTGGCTACAGATCAAACAACTTGCAGATACCACCCGTCTGCCTCGCAGCACAAGGATGCTCCTGCCTTGTCTCTCAGTGAAGAGTAGTCTGAGCACTGTGTGGACACAAATCCTAGCTAGAGGGGAACTAGGGAGCATGGACTAGGAGTAGCAGACACACCCAAAGACCACCTAGCCCAAACAGAAGTCAAAGGCAAAAGAAAAGGGGAGCTGAAGCTAGGCTGTTCTCGCAGGACTTGAGTGAGGCTGGGAGAAATGACAATAGGACAGAGCTCTGCTGTGGCACTGGGAGGGAAAGAGATGGTTGTTGGCCCTTGGTAATGATCAAGAACACCATAATTGGGATCTGTAGTGAGATCATGCAAATAGTATGGGGAAAAAGGCAGGAAACCCTTCTTGACAGAACAGGTAGTGGCATAAGGAGGGAAGTTGTGACTAGAGCTGCTGGCATGGGTGCAGAAGAAGGGGATAGTATGGGAGAAGGAGGACACAGAATCTTGAGAGGATGGAGGATGATGACTTGACTTCCTGAAATGAAGGCGTGGAACTATGGCACAGGTTTTGACCTGTCGAAGGAATGCAAGGAGTCATTGCAGGTGCAATGGTAAATTCAGCTCTGCAAATGCAGCAAGTCTTAAAACACCCCCTCTGCTATCTCAATTTCCATATTACAGTTTCCAGAAGTAAAAAAATGATTTTCTCAGAAAGTGCTGTTTCCTCCCAGTGTATGTGCTGTCCTCTACTTCAAGCCTTAGAGCAGTGCTACCATTTGGAAGGATTCAGATGTGAAACCACACACAAAAAGATGAGATGATGAAATACGCAGTGACTTTCAGATAACTGGGATAGGGGCCCCAGGGGGGACTGTTTCAGTCATGCTTTTCAGATTGACACATCAAAATGATCTGCATATGACACTGTCTGCTGGTGTATGGGACACCAGGCAGCACCTGCTCCTCCTCAGACATTTTAGAGTATTGGCTTTATTTGGCGTGCTTTATTGCACAGTCCCCTTTAATGTTATAATGAACTACTGCCTTGGTCTGCATCCATGAGACACTTCAACAGGAGACTCCTAGTTATTGGCCTGCTGGGTCAGAGTGGGACAGCACTGAGTGTAATTCACAGAGTCACAGAATGAGTTAGGTTGGAAGGAACCACAGCAGGTCATCTGGTCCATCCTCCTTGTTTTAGCAGGGTCCTCCCAGAGCACATTGTGCATGATTGCATTCAGATGGTTCTTGAGTATCTCCAATGAGGGTGACTCCATAGCCTCTCTGGGCAGCTTTTTCCAGTGGACAGTCTGTACAGTGCAGTTTACCTGCACAGTAAAGAAGTTCTTCCCCATGTTCAGGTGGAACTTCCTGTACATCAGCTTCTGCCTCTTCATCCTAGTGGTTGGCACCGCTGAGAAAAGCCTTGTTGCATCTTCTTGGGACCCCCACTTTAGATATTTATGCACATTAATGAGGTAAATTAATGAGGTTTCCTATATGGTTCTAGCTGGCTTTAATACACGGGAGAGATAGCAAAGAGACCTTTAACAGGATTGTGGTAGAAACACGTTTTAAGATCTGGTGATGTCTCTGCAATAGGTTATGGACACACACAGTGCTTGAGGGAAGACTACTTAGAGAGGGAGAGCTGCATTGTTTTTGGGGTGGGAGTTGACTCGGAGCACTCAGGGCTGAAGCAGGGCACCACCGCTGCATGGGCGGTGTGAGCAGCGCGGGTGGGCAGACCCCGGCCCGGGGTGGCCATTTGTGAGCCCCCGTGCCGGGGCTGTTACCGGCTGTCGCAGGGGTGCCTCCGCAGCCGCTGCCCCCCGCTTACAGCGGCGAAAGGCGGCCTGCGGGCGAGGGCCCCACGGCCATCTCCGCGGTGAATCGAGCCCCGTGCGGGGCACGGCCTCGGCCGGTCCCGGCGGGCGAGCAGCTCCTCCCCTCTGCCTGGCAGAGCGGGCGGGCCAGCCCCTGCTCCCCCGGCCCGGCGCCTCCTTAACCCGGGAAGGCGGGGGTGGCCGCGGCTGGGGGAGCCGGGGGAGGCGGAGCGGCGGCCGGGGAGGAGCCGGGGCCTGCAGTGGAGCCGCAGCCCGGAGCAGCAGCCGCGGGAGCGGCGGGGCCTGGAGAGAGTCAGCACCGCCCGGGCCGGGCCCCCTGCACCGGAGCCCGGGGAGCCCCCCGGGGACGAAGCCGCGGCCCGGCGGAAGGCGGCGGAGGCGCCGCGCAGCCCCGCGCAGGCCCGTGAGCCGCCGCGGCCTCCCGTGGTAGCCGAGCCCGGGCAGGAGGAGCTGGGGCCTGGGGGGAAGCCAGGGACAGCGGCCGGGGTGGGGGGACACCCCCGTAGCCTGCCGGGGTGGGGGAGAGACCCTGCCCGCCGCCCCCCGCCCCGTCCGCAGCCCCGTTAGGCAGCCCCGCGCCCGGTGTGGGGACACCCCGGCGCCCCCCCCTGCCAGGCCCCTTCCCCGCAGCTGGTGAGGGAGCTTAACACTTGCCCCCTTCCCCACTAACCAGCCAAGGGTGTGCGGAGGACCCCGGCAGCCAGCCCTAGTAACTATCTAGAAGCAGGTCTGCTCTTTCTCGGTGTGGAGCAGAGCCTTCTGGAGCTCCTTCGATACTTGTTACGGGGAGAAGTGTCCTCAGACCCCAGTTCCTGAGGATTGTGAGAATAACCTTTACTGCCGACTCCCTCCTGCTGAGGAAAGTCTTCTCTCAAGCAGAGCAGACAGCCCTTCCCCAGATCAGGTAGTAGTGGGTGTCTTTACAGAGGAAATCCTGTATGCCCAGGAGAGGCAGTTCCCAAGACAGGAATAAGTAGGAGCTCCAGATACTTACCTAGTAATTATTTACTTCTGCTCGGCAGGTGATAGAGCAAAACAAGGGAGAGAAAGCAGAGAGAGATTTAGCTAGTCTTTCCTTTTCCAGTTGCTGTTAACTGGAGATAAAGGTAATTTCCAATACTGATCTCATCTTCCTTCATCCCAAGGAAGATCCCTCATCCCCTAATCCCAAGAGGGTTTTCTTCAAATACCCCGTGCAAGGAGAGAGGACACACCTCCTAGTTACAGGGAGAGGAAAAGGCAGATTTCACTGATAATATCCACTGAGATAGCAAAAATTTTTTTAGAGAAAGAGATTTTTTTTTTCCCCTTACGGGCAAGGTGTACCTAGAGAAAAGAGATTTCTAGGTAGGCAGATTGGGGAAATTGATTTCTGAAATAATCTGACCATCAGTGAAAAGGCTGTTTCCCAGGGAACACCCCTTTAGTAGTTAGCTGCCAAAAGGGAGAGAGGATCTCCATCCCAGGATAAAAACAGCAGTTTTAGGGGACTGACAATCCCCTAGCAGATTGTTTTAATACTCAAGATCCTGATTTCATCCACAATCCTTTCGCCCTCGAAATATTTTTTGAAGAAGCCCTTGGAATAGCTGACAGCAACGGTCTGAGTATGGGTCTCAGAGGAGTGTGAAGGGCAGCACCCCAACAACCAGCACTGAAGATAATCCACCTCCCTCCAGAAAATCTTCCAGACAGAGTGAGTGACCACATTATATCACCTCTCTATTCCTAGCTGTCTTGTCTCGCCTTCTCTCCTTGTTTTCTGTGTCTTTTCTTCTCTCACGGTATCTGCATGCTTTTAATCTTTTAGCTCTCTGTTTCTGGACCTCTCCCCACCTTCTTTTTCTGTGTGTCTTTCTCAGTCTCATTCATTTAGCTGCCTTATGGAGCTAAATGGAATTGACCTGATTCTTTTCCTCACTATTTAGCTTATGGGAGACCTTAGCCCGATATAATTGTAAGATGCCTCTCTACCCTCTCCCTTCTACTTTCTTTCCCTGGTCTATTCATCCTAGACTCAGCCTTAATCATCACTAGTGTGAATTAATTTCTGTCATTTAGGGGTCATTGAGAATGATAATAGTGGCCAAAAAAAGCTTTGAGGAGACAGGAGCAGTGATTTGTAGTGCCAGGGTCCAAGGATGCACCCATGGGGTGGAGTGTCAGTTCTCCATGTGGGTCCTACTATGCTTCTAGCTGTGGGAATAAAATCATTGTGCGGTGCAGACCTCGCTGTGCTTGGGGTCTGAATCTACAGATCCCCATGCAAATACCCTGAGATGCGTGTCCTAATGTACCTAAGGGACTGTGGGATGAATTCTGGAAAGAGTGCCCTTGAGAGTGGGTCCTGTGGTGCTCAGGGGCCTGGGAATGAAAGCTGTGACAGTGCTGGTGGAACCTGCTCTGAAAGCCAGAAGAAGCCGTTCTGTTGCCACCAGTCTTCATCTGTGTTTTATGCTGCATTCAGGGGCTAGGAATATGAATCCTAGTGCTGGTGCTGCGTGAGCCAAGCTGCTGCTTTTTGTAAATGAGGCAGTTAATTCCCAGCCACAAATGAGTATTCTGACACCAGCGTAGTGATTTCCTGAGAAATCAAGTCTGAGGGAGACGTCGTCTCAAATAAAGCCAAAGCAGATTCCAGGAGCAGAAGAATCTCGGATATCTCACGGTGAGGTATTACTGTTTCTAGTGAGATAGCAGTGAGGAAATCCAAGATCAAAGGGCCAGGACAGGGAGCCCTTTTGGAGAGCAATGGTTAAAGAGGGAGTCCCTGAAGAAGGAACTCCTTGGTGTAATGTGCTTGCAAGATCAGACAAAAGATGCCAAAGTGATTCCCCATTTTGGCAGAGAATTTTGTCAGTTATCCATAGCTTCAGAAGGTGACTCTTTTTCTAAGGGAAGGCTGAACCACCAAGCATACATATGTTCTGGGGGTACTGTTAGATGCCCTCCTACCTGTTGCCCTATAGTTATGCAATCAGCCTGTTTTGAGTAGAGCTGTGTTATCTAGCACAAGGGAAGAGATAACTGAGGCATTTTGGCCTTTGTACATTCAAGGGGATAAACTGACTTTTCATGCTCGTGAGGTTAATTTACCTCACGCTGCCCCCTTCCTCACAGTCATGACTTGACATTTTTCAAGTGCTTTTGCCTCTGATGGATGCCAGGGCACTTTACAGAATATATACACCAGCCTTAACAAAATTCTGCTCTTCCACAACAATTACCTTTCTGCATATGAAACATTTTTTTTTCTTCCATTAATGATAAGGATTCTGTATTTGCTGCCTGAGCTTTAAATGGTCTTTACAGACATAAAAGACTGGAAGTGGTGTGCTATAGACTAATGGTTATTTATTTGTTAATTGCTGACAAGGCATTCAGTACTGACTTGGACACCAAATTAAGACAATCTCTTCTCAAAAGATCTCATAATCTAAAACACAGCTATACAAAAGCTGGGACATACTCATAAATTTTAGGGAACAATTTTTCGTGAGGACAGCTCTTCAAAATGATCATGGTATTCACATCAAATGTTTATCACAGGTGAAAATGCAGCTTCCTCTGAGATGGAATACTGCAGCTGCTCTGCACCATTTATTTTATACAAAAGTATCTATGCAAGAAAAAGGGAGAGTATTATTTATCTTCATGAAAGTGCAGGGTACTTTATAGACACGCTTAAATGGAACTGTTATGTCTATAAGAGTTTACATTAAGAATGTTAAACCTGACCACCTAAAATTAGACTTTAAAAACCACATTAATGTACCTTTGTAAATAGCCTAATTCTTGTAGATGCCTAGGAATGTAGAGTTGGTTTCAACAGAAGCAGTGAAGTCTTCTACATTTAGGGAAAAAGACACTTAGTTGTGCGTATATGGGTTTGTAAATTTCAATTTGGACTTTCATGCTTCCAAAAGTTGACTTTTTAAGTTGAAGCAGTCTGATTTTGTCCTATGGGCACTCAGCTCCCCTCTGAGAACTGACAGTGGCATTTCTCAGGTCAAGCCCTTAAGCAAAATAAAACGAGATGGTCTAAAGAGTTATGGGAAAAGGATTATATTACTGAAAGATCATGAGGTTATAATGCTGTTTAAGTCTGTGTTCTATAACTTTCTGGGTTTTATCTTGAAGTGTGGCTTTGAGGGCAAGTTTCTAGGTTAGAATAAGGAGTCCAGAAAGTTGGAATAAAAGAAGGAAGCAGTTTGAGGAGTTGGTAT
Organism: Molothrus ater; assembly: GCF_012460135.2. NCBI lineage: Eukaryota > Metazoa > Chordata > Aves > Passeriformes > Icteridae > Molothrus > Molothrus ater. The sequence goes on from NC_050479.2 coordinate 87,298,652, forward strand.
CTAAGTTTTCAGGCCAAGAGAGGGTTGTTACTACTGTAGTCCTTCTGGTTTGGGGTTTTTTGCTGAGTTTTTTTTCCCTCTCTAAAAATACAGCGGAATGTTGGTGTCTCTGAAGAAGTTTATTCTTATCACAGAGGTACAGGTTACAGGTTACTACCTCTTTCCCTAAACTTCAGCTGACCTTCATGTAGTGGGAGATTCTGTCTGCATCCCAGTTTGGATCTTTGGCCCTTTACTTCAAATGTCAGAAAGAAGGAGTGGTTAATGGCAACTGTGATATGGACAGCTGTCCCTCAAGAGCAGGACTGAGCTGATTATCTCATTTTACACAGCTGTCAGACAGGAATTGGATCTCAGTTATTAGCAACCAAAAAATGAAGAACGCTTCTGGACTCATTTTTCCATTTGCTTCTCCCAACCTTGGGTAGAAGAGTAACCAGTGATTTTCATGCAGAACCTTCTATGTTTTTGTAGTACTCCATTTGCAGAATCTGAGTGATGCTTCAGAACTGAAACTTTGAAGGATACTGTTTTTGGTCTGGGAGGTGTATTAGAGAAGATGAGTAGCCCCTAGATTGATGGGCAGCCTAATGTGATAGCCTAACATGTTTGAACTCTCCAGTTGTATTAACTCTGAAGCCTAAAGAAAAGCCTTTAATTTGCTGTATTGTTGGCAGTTGCACATGTTATTTAGCAAGAATATCCAGCTGATGTGTTCAACCTCCAAATGCTTATTGTCTTTGTAGGCAGTATTGTTACTTGCTATCTGTTTTGCTGGTTTTGTTTCCTTCTTCCTTCTAAGGGATATATGATGAACATCAAAATCCATAACATATTTCTACCCTGAACTCACGTTTTTCACTTTTTAAAGCCGTCTGTGTATGTGTATTACTGAGAGAGAGCAAGCATGCAGCAGTCTGTTTTCACAATTAATTAATTGCAAATTTTCATCTTAAGTTTGAAGTGCAAATGCAAAATACTGTGAATGTTTCAAAATTTGGAGATCTCACAGCCAACTTTAAGACAAATTTAATCCTATATCTGTGATGCTTTGCCAGGATTTGGACTAGATTGTTGTTTTATCCAGCTGTCTTTGACCTGACCAGGCTTCCTGTTGTGAACCTGATACTTCCTTAGGTAGGCAGCCCAGATTTAAAGGTAGACAGCAGAGATTTTGGTACTGCCTGACCTTTCCTGAATACCTGGGCTCCATAGCATCATGTGGCGCTCGTGTTCCTCTCCTGCACCTTTAAGGCCCAGCGTGTTTCCAGCCTGCCTACTTCTTGATTCGCATTTCCTCCTACACCCACTCCTCCTCTCAGTTTTTCCTGCTTTTTGCATCTCTTTTCTCTTGTGGTCCCATTGGCATTTTGTCCTATGGTCCTAGAAGCCTAAAAGCTGCATTTCTCTTCATCAAGCAAGCATCCCTCATCTTCTCAGTAGGATTCTTCACTGGCAGGAGTCTCTTACTGCATCTCACAGGCTCTGGTCTTACTTCTACACCTGCATTTTGACTTGTTCCTGGTTGCCTTTTGTTAGATTATATGCCTGTGGACACATAGGATTTTTTTGTCTGAGGTTATCTCAAGAAACTTCTTTTTTTAATCACTGAAAATAACCAGTTCTGCTTGCCTAGGGAATGGCACTTGGTCTCCATAGTCCAACTCCATTTCATTCTCCCTTCTCTTCTGGCCCCTCTCCTTCCTCAGGAATAGCTATATTTTGGTTAGTTAGAATAAAACCCCCTTCTATTACATTCTCTGGTTCCCTCTAGCAGTTGAGGATCTTGGTTTTCAGAATTAGGCTGAGCATTTTGTGAAAGGCCCAGTACCTCATTCCTCATCTTTCTGAGCTGGTCAGTTTATTTGATGTGAAATCAAGAACTAAGGGAATGTGTGTTCTTTTTTTGGCCTTTTTTATGTATAACAGAGACTGAGTAATGAGGGACAGGGTGAGATGATGAGTGAGAGCTTTTATACCTCGAGGAAAAAATATTTGCTTTTTTGTTTTTTACCATTAGCAATTCAAATTTTGTTTATGCTCTCTGCTCTGTAAAGACTGTGGCTGATTATAGCAGAAATATGTAATTACTGTTAAAAGTTCAAATCTGAATAATTGAGAAAGATTCTGAACACTTTGTGGTCATAAATTAAAAGAGCAAAGTTTTTGAATTCGCAGTTTCCCCTAAAAAAATTATTAAGTAAAACCAAGACAAATTCTCTCTCCCCATCAGGAACTTGCAGAGAAAAATAAACAAGCTGGTAAAATAGTTATATCTGAAATTCTTTTTATCTCTACCTGAACAAAGTAGACAAGGTTTGACTGTAGAGAACTGGTCTGGGTTTTGAGAGAGCAATGTTCTCTACAAAGTTCTGCTGTTCCTTTGCTGGCTCACCTTGGGCTGCATGCTTCTCCATGCATGGCTTCCCATATATCCTGGAATAGGTTATTGATCCTTTATAAGGGTTCCAAAGTGTAAGGATGAAAACCACTTTCTAATGGCTGCCTGCTCTTGCTGCGGATTGCTTTAATTACAATGTGATATTGAACTTAAAACCTCTATATGCCCTTTTTTTTGGCATTAGGAAACAGTAGAAGCCCCAATGCGTTTTTGTTTCATTTAAGGACCAGTCACTCCAAAATTGAAAGATTCTGTATAATTGTGTGCAGTCTAGAACTGTTTCATAAGTTGACTTCAGTGTAGATATTCTCACTCCCTTGAAGCTTCTCCTGAGATCTCTAATGACCTTTTCTTGGCCAAGTCTCAGGGTCTCTATTCCATCTTCATCCTTCTTGGCTTCCCTGCTGTTTTTGACACTTGATCATGCCCAGTCTTGAAATCTTGTCCTCCCTTGACTTTTGTGACAGTATTTTCCTGGTTTCCCTCATAACTATTCCAGTCATTCATTCAGTAGCCTCCGCACTAAGCTGAAGCTGTTTAGTTCCCTCCATATTTTTTTTTTTCATAACTTAGACACAATGACCTAGTATCCTCTCTTTGCTTTTCTTTACCTCCTTCATGCCAGGGATATTAAATGATGCAGCTTTGCATACTACCTTAACATATTTTTTAATTAATTGCTGCAAGTTTAAGACCCCTGAGGCCAGTGTGGAACTTGAGAAAGCTCCTTTGAGATTTGCCTTTGTTTCCTGCTTTCCTCTGCTGCAAGCTTCCACAGTTGGGCCTATAACATGTTCGTGCTCTGAACATACAGTGTAGGACTCATCTTCCTGTTCATGGCTTAATCTTTTGCTGTTTCTTTGAGTCTCTTTGGGTAACCCTTATGCTTCCTCCTTCATTTCCCATCTCTGTTAGCGTGAGCTGTTCTTATTGGCCTCTGAGAACTGTGTTACCTTCTCATCTTGTTAGCATCACAATTGCTGAGGCTGTCCTCCTGGCATATTTTCTCAACACATTGCCATCTCCTCCTTGACAAGCCTGTGCTTTGGCTATCATCCACCACATAAGGTTCCAGCTTGTTGTGCTCACTCTAAGGGGCCTTCACATTTCTGTTTCTCCCCTGTCTGTCGCTGTCCCTTACTGCATTGTCCTTTGCTGTCCCAGCAACACAAGCATGACACTGTGCTTTTCCATTTTTTGCATGAACATCTCTTTGCATTCTTCCTCAGCTGACTCATACCTTGATACACACGGGAATATTGCCAGCCAATAGAGGCCAGACATACTGGAAAGTACTTATTTCATAGAACCCTAGAATCATTAAGGTTGGAAAAGGCCTCTAAGATCATTGGGTCCCACTGTTAATTGCATATTTACAATTTGCTGTTTTCAAATATGCAAATAGCCATTATTTGCATTTTTGAAAATTATTCAAAGGTCTAACTGATACTCAAATGTACTTGTCTTACTGTATGTACCCCACTCTCCCTGGCTCCTTTTGTGAAGAAGCATGATTGCAAAAGAAATAAAGATTGTTACAAGCAAAGACACAACATCTTGAAGACTGGAATGTTCAAGGTTAGAGCAGAATAATATTTACTTGCAGCTGCAAGGTGACAACTGTGGCAAGCATGTGTGTGGAAGAAAGGGACTTCTTTCAGTGTCTGTAAAGAGATGAACAGAAGATTTAGTTTCAGGATGATGATACACAAAATGGAGCATTTTGTGAGTAGGATGCCAAGCAGAAGTACTAGTGTTTTAAGTAAAAAGAAACCATTAATTGGTGTGTCTTCTGTGGTAGTGTGGTTCTGAATCCTCTTGAATTTCAAGAGTGGTACAAATCTTTTCGAGTTGTGAGCCAGGCAGGGATTGTCAGGTGTTTTGTCTACTGAAAGAGAGTTCTGTCAGTTTGAGAATAACAGCTAACAGAATAGTAAAAAGGAATTATGTTAAAACAGTGGTTGAGACTTAATTTATGAGCCTCACACAGTATTATTTGATTCTTCTGATCATTCTCCAACTTCAATTTCAGCTGTGCTTTGCTCTCAGACTCCTCTTTAACAGGCTTCTCTGCAGTGCTTTGGTAATCTCAACCCTGGGAGCATGTGCTCTGTGTACATTTTGGGCACGTGGTATTCAACTAATCTGCACTTGATACTGATTTCCTTTTTTCCTATGAATTCAGTACAGAGTTCTTGCTACTGCTTGATACCCATTTCCACGAGTGGGTTGTGGTTTGTTTCAGCAACTGTTGCAGAGTTCATATTGACTATTCTGCTTTCAGTGGTTCAGCCTTTGGTGAACAAGTTCTGACCACTTGCAGTCAGATTTTCATTTTCCCTGTATGTGGCTGATGTTCCTTTCTCTACCATAGAAGCCTTTCACTATTGCTGTCATTAAAATGCAAGGCTAACAGTAATTTTTCACTGAGAGACCCATTTTTTAATGTGAATAAGAACACAGTTTTCGTTTATAAGCATGTTACATTCTTTTAACCTGTGTCTCTGTATATGTCTTTGCAATGCTGTGCAGATCTTCTGAGCAAGATAGTGCACGTGCTGCTCTACTTCTGATGTTGTCTCTAATTTCAGAAACAATCTGGGTATTAAATCGGTGTTTACATACCTTCTGCTGCAGGTTTATTACTGGATGTGATTCTGATAGGCAGGTAAAATTGAAATCCTTCAGCTTGGGGCCTCTCAAAAGGCTGGGGGAAATACCTGCTCTTACCTACCATTTCTCTACCACGGACTTCCCAGTTTCCGAGGGAAAATTTAATTTCAGATATGTGGTCATAAATTTGACTTATTCCGAAACCAGTTCCCTCTACCTTTCTCAGTGTAAGAGTAATTGTTCCGTTAATATTCTTAAAGCAAATGTCAAAGATTTCTCTCCTGCCTTGGCATATGTTTGGAATTACAGCTGCTACTTCCATCGGTGAAATATTGCGTAGTGGTACCGAGGGTGGAGGGATGCTGCAGAGACACTTCTGCTGTGGTGATGTATTTTCATTGCACTTCTTCAAAGTGCTTGGTTTACTTTTTACTTCAAATCTGTTATTGGGAGGGTTGTCATGGGACATTTGGCTTATTATTAGAATAAATCTTTTCTAGTAGTCTTATTACAAAGGAAATAATTTCCAGCTCAAAGGTATTTTATGTATACCAGTATTCGCAGTATCATTTACTGTTTCTTTTGACAGGTGTTACACATTCCCCACTTTACCTTACACAGCATCATAAATAAACAAACTGGTCCTAACTTTGAGCACATATTTTCAGACTGTCTTAGGAGTGTCTGCAACGTTTGTGTAGTATTTCTCAATGCTTTTTTTCCCCTGTATGTTTATATAGCAGACAACAAAAACATTTGATTAGTTGGTCTTATTAAAATCTGGCAAGGCCCTAGCTATGCTCAATCTTAGCCTGTTATGCCCATAAAGATACTGCTTCTCTTGACATGAGCATATTTCAGGCTTTGGCTATAATGCCATCTGTTGATAAGTTTAAATAAGCAGGTCAGGTTTTGTAAACTATACCATTTGTCAGTTTCAAACAAAGCTAGGACATAATTGCCTTTGGAATTGAATCCTGATGCACTTCCAACATGAGGGTTTGGGTGACTTTATAGTTCTCACAAGACTTCATGCTTCATTAGTACCAAAAATGCCTGCACAGTCAGTGCTGTTCATTTACTAAATTCAAAATACAAATTTATAGCCTGCTTGTGTACATTTCACAAAATGGAGGGAATTGAAAGGTCCTATGATAAATGTGCTATCATGATTTTATCTAATCTGTAATGACAGTGAAAACAAATTTGTTTTCTTTTTATTTTTCTTTGAGACTTAATATGAACCTTATTTTGTTGAGATTTCTATTCATTAAAGGAAAATCATCTCTGTATAACAGTTTAATTACAACAAAACAATTAGTCAAGCAATTTATATTGAGCTATACATGGCCTAAAAGTTTTCATCTTCCTCGAACTGGTAATTTTCAGTACCACCTCAGTGTTTTGTGTGACTTGGAGCAAATTTTCCATTCAGGATACCAGAGTCACAGTACTGCCTGTGTTCCATGAAGCAGTACACTGAGTGTTCAGAGCCGTGCCGTGTTGCACACGCAGTAGTTCTGAGCAGGGCTGTGGAGTCAGAACCCAACGCGTGGACGGGTGCACGCTGTGACACTCACAGGCAGTAGCACACCGTGTGCTCTTAGGTGACAGTGGCTTCCTTTGGTTGGATCCCTTTTCCCTTTGTGGCTCATGACTAGGGAGAACCATGTGCCTCCTGTTACCATATCTGCAAGCCTGTAATTGGGAAAACATTTTTTGGCTTGTTCTACTGCTCCCCAAAAAGGGAAGCATGGTTCTAGGGTATGAGAATTTCTCTTAGCTCCTTGCCCCCAGGGATGGGTTTTCCTCCTTTCATATGGCACTGAAGGCAGAAAGGTGCTGTCAAACTGCAATGCCTTTCTTTTGTCAGTAACATGACACCTATCATTCCTTCCAGGCTAAGTTTTGTTTTATGAACAATACCCACCAGCGTCTCTTCCTTCATTTGATTCCAGAAATATAAACATTTCCTGAAGGCTTCTCACAAGGAGTTACCAAAACGATGGATAGCAATTTCAGTCTGGGCAGATAATCAGTATCCTCTTTTCTTATTTCTTACATGAAACAAGTATTTCTGTGAGAATGTTTGCTTAGAGAAGATCGGATTTTTAAGTGTTTTATTCCTGCCATCTTAGTTTCACACCACCTTCTTTATGAGGGAAAGCACATATCTTAAAATGGCAAATTTCTCTTCCTTCTAGACTCAGCTAAATTATTTTCCCCTTCTTGTACTGGATGAGGACACAGAGTTTTTTGAGTGTGTTATTTACACAAGTACATTGGAACTGCCTTTTTTCACCAAAGTAGAGGCTCTTCATTTCTTCATGCATGTTTTACTTTTACTCCTCACAATGTGACATTATTTTAGAAAGGTTGTAGTCATATAGTCCTTTTTTTGACAGTTTTTATATCTACTAAATACCTTAGAGACTAGGGTTATCTCTGAGTATATTAGATGGATGTTGTTAGTTAGATCACTGGATCTGTGTTTCAGGCACTGAAATACAAGTAGTCACCTATTCATAGGTGTTCTGCAGCAATGTCTGTCATTGCTTGGTAGTCTGTTTTAGTTTTTTCTCTCAAAGTTCATGTTGAGAAACTTGAGTCTCCTTTAAATCTTTTTGTCATAGTGTTTTTTTGGATCAGAATACTAGCAAATAAAGCAACAGTGAAAGTAAACACAGAAAAATGTAAATGTAGAGATTTATTCTAGAATAGGCATCTTCTGTAGGCAGTGCACAGCATTGTATGGCTCCCTATTTCAGTCCCAACTGGTTCTGCCTGACCAGCCCTTGAATCCAGCCTTAGAGAATGCTTCAGGCTATAAATGTTTATTAACTCTGTGCTCAGTGGGACCCTTAGTGTGTTGTTCCCCACATTTCATGTGTTTTTCTGTCCTGATGGGCAAGTAGCAGTGATCCTGGGTACGATCTGGCTGGCTTAGAGTGAGCATTTGCAGGGTAGCAATGTACAGATTTCTTCAGCACTGCTAAGGGATGGCCCTTACTGTCCCATCAACAGGAGCCTGGCTTGCATTTGCAGCAGGAACTTCCGCTTGCTACTTGCAAAGATTCAAAGTAAGACAGCAGTTTTCCTAGAAGGCTGTAGGTCTAGTCTGAAGTGAATTAGTGGTTATTAAAAGGTATTCAATGCAGGAATTTTCTTTAATACATTTTTCTTATGAATAGGACGGATTCTTGTCTGTTTAACTGTAGTTCAGGATCCATGCTTGGCTGGACTTTTTGCATCTCTCTGACCTGTCTGACTCGGGATTGTACTGTAACTGTTTAGTGCTTGAGAAATGAAGACTCTGCTGTCGCCTTCCAGCTGTTGATGGTGGTTATGACCTTGGCTACTCTAACCTTGCTTTTTAAATTCAGCCAAATACATAAACAGATAGCATTTACCTTGTAAAATAGGACATTGTGAATTCTGGTCTTCGACTTTCTTTTTACTTCTTGAAAATTAATTCTGACTTGCTAATGTGGTAGGATTTTTAAAGCACCCTTTATTTCAGTTCCATGTGCTTATTAGTTATTACTGGCTTTTTCTTTGTTTGAGTGGGATCATAAGAGAAGAGTTCAAAAGATTTGCCAGGCAATAAGCTGGGAAAGGAAAGTTGGAAGAATGATCAGCTGCTCTGGTTTGGCTGCAGTCTTATTTTATCATGCCATTTAGTAGTGTCAAGCTGATGCACCAAATACTTGGGTCAGGTGAATGAGAAATGCAACATAAATTAACAGTAATATGTACTGCATAGCAAATATTCTTTTAAATAATTTAGTAGCCAATTACACTAAATTATTGTTGCCCTGAAAGTGTTGTGGAATTGCCACCTTACCTAGTGTTTGACTATGCTCAATTATTACAGATCCCATATTGCCAGCAAATCCAGTAACATGATCAAGTGCAAACTTGGAAAAAAAGGTCTTATTCCACTGCTTTGAAATTTCCCATGTGATTGCTGTTTGGTCTGACTCTTTGCTTTCAGTCCTGAATTACTGTCTAGTGTATATCTTCTTATCTTCTTAAAAAGCTGCTGTGTTTTACTGAAAAGTGTTTCAGTACTGGGTGACAAGTGCATATATAGACACAGGGTTTACTTTGGGGTTTTTTGGGGGTTTTTTTTTGGGTTTTTTTGTTTGGTTGGTTTTTTTTAAGATTTTTGGTTTTTGTTTTCTTGTCAAAGATTTTTATAAGCCAAGGAATAAAAATATTATATTTCTTAGTGTGGGTGTAATCTGACCCAATTCTAATTTTGCTTGTCTCCCTGACGAGTCTATTTTATACAAATGCACAAAAGCTTGTGTATTTGATGATGCAGATGTTGCATATCAGCCTTACATTTTACTGCATAGCCAATCATCCCAGATGCTCTACTGACATAACCTGGGCAAACCTGAAGCTCTGTCAAAACAACAGTGCTTTCTTTCTTCTGTTTCTTGAATTTCTGGTGTTTCAGATTGGTATCTTAATCTGCCATATGCTTTTATAACCTAATTTTCTTGATTTCTCTGCTTGTCTTTAAAAAGCAAAAAGGGGGGAGGGGGTGGAACAGATAAATTTGTGTTTATTTTACTTTGGAGTTGTATTGTTAATGCAACTGATATTTCATAATGGTTTAACAAGAAGCAGTAATTTTTTTTCTGCTTGCACCATAGAACTTATAATTTATATGAGACGCTTACAAAATGAAGCATTCAACTTAACATTTAGTTCATGTTTGTTTTCTTCCAGGTGGGGTACTACTTTTAATGAGGGCAAAATATATTGTTGCTTTTCCCTTGTATTATTCACAAAAGAATAGTCTTGCTATTTTTTTTTTAATTTGTGTAAATTTCAAATGTTTGATACTAGATTAAATCAGTAAAAACGAGTTGTTCAATAAAGATCAGCTTGAGGGGGCTGGATAGTGGAAAGCCTTTTGCAGCTTGGATCAATTAGCTGTGCAGCAGGTAATAATGCCTGTCCCAAGTGAGAGTGTGGCAGATGAGTAGATGGGTAAGTTGGTAGCTGATGGGCTTTTCCTTTCCTCCCCAGACATAAAAATGTTTCTACTCGCCATAGATGCTGTGGTGCTGCAATTACACTTCTAAGTCTGGGTGCCTAAGAGTGAGTGATGGTGTTAGCTGTGCAATTAGGACGTGTTTCCTGAGGCCAGGGCTGTGATGCCACTGCCTGTGGGGGCTGAGGGATGGATTTTGTTAGGGTATTGTGTAGGTGTTTGAGCCCTAAGAGGTGTGGTGAGCACATGCATGGAAATGAAAGGTTTAGCACATATGAATGCGTTGGAGTATGGACTTCATTGCTTTGGTGCCGTGAGGCACTGGAGTGCAGAAGTGAAAGGTAGAATGCATATGGGTGTGGGGGAAGAACGGGTAGCTTCGGTGTCAAAATGCTGGGTGCATCTGTCTCTGGATCTGTGCATCCACACTGTGTTATTGTCAAATGCCTATTTTTAGAACGAGTACCTAATTGGTATTCATGCAGATGGGTGTCTCCCTGTCTCATCTGATCCACTCATCTGAGTGATGCACTCAGTGGGAGGTGTCTGCTGACGAATCTTTCCTAAGCAGAGTGTGTTCATGTCAGTCTCTTCTCTCTTACATGTATGCAAGTGTTTAATTTGCTATACAGACATAAGTGTGTTTGTGTGTTTGCCTTGTCTATGCTCCAGCATGCTCAAAGAAAGTACCATTTAATCTTCTGGAATGACTAATTTCAGAAATGAAAGGTATAGAATTTGCATGCCTTCAAGACATGTTTCTTCTCTTTATGCAAAGAGCAATGCAAGTTATGGCCTTGGAAACTTAGCTCCCTCAGTCCAGACTTCAAGGGATTGCTCCCAGTATAGCAATGCAGCCAGTTGTGAATAGGAATGACGGACTTTCTGCTGCCTGTCCACTGCGACAGACTACAGAAAACTTAGTGTGCTAAGTGTGCAAGTTCATACAAGTTCGTGCTGCAAAATGTTTTCTTCTTATAAAATAATTATGTAGTAATCCTTGTATACAACTGCTAGCCAGGTGAGGTTTATTTTTCTGAGGGGAAGTATATAACGTTTATAAGAGAACGTTTATTCTGAGTCTCTTCCTGCAGCAAACTTGTGTGATTTCAGACAAGTAAGTTTTTTCTGTGTCTCAGAATTGGAGAAAATACTTGCCTGCTATAGTGTGAATTAAGCAGGATTTAAATATATATATATATATATATATTTTTTAGGAAAAACTGGTTATGGCAGGCAAAGCTTTAACTATTATGAGCTTAATATAGTCTGTTCCAACTTGACATGGTAGATGTAATTATCTATATATAGTATTATGCATGATCTTGGTGTTTTAAAATGAGATATGTAATCCTAGCTCTAAGGAATAGGATTCATTATAATGTCACCTAATGCAAAAAGAGAGGCTAGGCCTCAGAGAGAAATTAATTTCCCCTCAAATTAAGATAGTCCTGACTTTGCAGATGATCTAATTAAATTGTGGTTTGTGTGTGGCATGAATGAATATTCCCTTTTAGCTATGATTTTCCTCTTACCTGACACCATAAACCTACTGGACCACATGTAATCTTGGTGAAGCGTACCAAGGTTATATGGATTATGTAGTAAAGGAGTGAATGTGATATACCTGCTGAAAGGGCCCCACTTCCCTTAAACAGATCTTGGCTTTTTACCTGGGAGCAGTGCCCTGGAGTAAGCCTGCCCTAGCAATGTTACTATCAGTGTGGAAAAGCACTGTCCCCTCTGCCCTCAGTACCGATGGTCCTCCCTGAGGCACAATCATGGGCCTTTTGGAATGGTTCTGGCTAGCTGTGAGTAAGATAAATAAAGTAGGATGATCTTCATACAGGTATTGCTGATAGCAGGAGGAGAAGGCAAATGGATGTTTCTGTTCTTAGGCTTCACCTTGTTTGTGTCTCAAGGGTTTCCTTTCCTCTCCTTTCTCCTCACAGATATTCCTGCTTCCAGCAGCATGGCCTCTGACCTGGAAAGCAGCCTCACTTCCATAGACTGGCTCCCACAGCTTACTTTAAGGGCTACTATTGAAAAATTAGGGGGTTCCTCACAAGCAGGACCTCCAGGGTCTGCCCGAAAGTGTCCCCCAGGCTCACCAACAGATCCCAACGCCACACTGAGTAAGGATGAGGCAGCAGTGCACCAAGATGGGAAGCCACGTTACAGCTATGCCACTTTGATCACATATGCCATCAACTCATCACCTGCCAAGAAGATGACGCTTAGTGAGATCTACCGTTGGATCTGCGACAACTTTCCCTACTACAAAAATGCTGGTATTGGTTGGAAGGTGAGGGCTTGCATCGCTGAAGTACCCTTTTTTGCCTAATTATAAGGCTTACTTTCTTAATTCTATGCAGAATAGCTTCACTGATTAAAATAAGACTGATGTAAAACTAAGTTGACCAACTGGAGAAAATGCAGAGCCAGCAGTCCCGTTTTCCTGAGAATTTTGTTGAACATATGTGGGGGTCCACTAAGAAGGAGTGCACACAAAACCCACCACCACCAACCAAGGATAACAAAAAAAATCCCCCACAAAGCACATATCACTACCATCCTCTGCATCACACTGATGCTATTTTCATTGCACCTTCTATAGGAGTAGAGGTGGTTCAGCCCCATATTAACCATCTTAATCTGTCCCTTTCCACAGCTTCTGTTCTTCCCCATTCCAGCGATATGTAGTGAGCTTTGGCTTTTATGTACCACCCTATTTTCCTCTGCTCCAGCACATACCCAGAAGACTGTATGTTTTTGTTGTAGCACTTACCTGTATCTCTTACTCTCTCATCAGAACTCTATTCGTCATAACCTCTCTCTGAATAAATGTTTTCGAAAGGTGCCTCGACCAAGAGATGATCCTGGGAAGGTAAGAAATCTGCATGCTCCTGGGCAAGCAATTTAAAACTGCAGGGAAATAAGCTGGGGTTGCCCCTTTCTAACTCATGGTTGGAATTTGAAACCTAAAGTGTAGGCAAAAATGGAAGCAGTAGTAAGATTTACTGCAGTCCTTTGGCTACAGAAGCATTTACTTAAAGGGAACCTGTAAAGGAACTTTAAGGGTTTTAGTAATTACTTTTTTTATCTGTGATCTTCAGTTGACTTTAAAGATACTGGCAGAAGTCAAAAGTGTGATTGAATGTACTTTATTAATTTTGTTTCTTTTTCTTCTTTATCTTTGTGTGTAAAATGTGAGTATAGTCCAACTTGTTCTGCTATGAGAGAGCATAGTGGCTGCTGGTGAACAGTAGGACTGTGATGTGGCGTGGATTTCATGGAGGCAGGATCCATGGAAATGAGAGCAGAATTGCTACCTATATAGATTGCAAAGTATTTGGTGTTGGAAAAATATGTCATCATCACATAGTTTAAATCTGTAGAGATTATTTACGAGTAAAAACTCAAGAATTTAGGAATATGTTGGCTAACTAAGGAAAGCTGTGATAGTACGCATAGATTGTAAAGGGGGATTGCTAGAAAAACCAAGACTTGGCATCTTGGCATGCAGATATTACTGTCTGAAAAAGCCCACAACCAAACAAGCAGGAGGAAATGGTAGGGGTAAGAAGCTGTGTATTTAGACACAAGGATTGTCTCCTCCCCCTCATCCTAAAGTTGCAAGAAAGGACCATTTGCTCAGGCCTTTATTTCAGGTTATATTTAAAGGACTGCGTGGTGCTCAGTTGGCATCTATAAGTGAAAATAGTAGATCTTTGAGCATCACAGCTCAAAAATACCATTAATTATGTGGCTTATTCCAGGAAATCCTGACTGACTTAAGGGTATATGTTTGCAGGTGTTCATTGGCATGTTGGGCTGGGTTTATAATGAAAACCTGTGCTTGTTGCTTATTCAGATTATTCAGATCTTGATGGGAGGTTAAAACAAGCTAAGTCCACTTTAGAGTTCTTTTTATACTTAGTCAGAAGACAACACTCATAATTATATGCTGTTTTATATTGAAAGGGAGGTCTAGGGGTTGACATGTACCCCTATCCTCTCCCAGACGGGAACAATAACATTAGGCTGATGAGATCTGTTCAAATTTTTAATATCTCCAGGGATGGAGATAGCAAAACTGGGCATTTGTTCTAGTTCTGCACCACCATGATTGTGAAGAAAGTTTTGTTCATATCTGACTGTACTTTTCCTTGCTGTAACTTGTATTTTTTGCCTCTTCTTGTGCTGTACATTTTTGAGAAGAATTTGATTCTGAAAAGAATTTGATCTTTTATAATACGCTTCCACAGTTGAAGGCAGTGGTTTGATCCACTTAGCTTTTTCTTGTCCAAGCTAAACAGACCCCTCTTTACATAATTTGTTTTAGTTCTTAACAGTGGTTTATTTCTTAGCCATCACGGGCCCTCTGTGGATGCTTGAAGTGTAGTCTCACAATCATGAAAAAAGAGCAATCCTTCTGGCTGTCTCTGCCAAATACCAACGTTGAGTTGGTTCTCATGAGTTAATCATAAATTCAGATTGTGAGGAAGCCACTGAAAGGAGTGTGCAGGCCCAAAAGAGTTCACTCAGCTTGGATCAAACCGTCCTTTTGTGTCCTGTCTCAAGAGAGATGGAAAGTAGAGGATTCTGCCTTCCACCAGTAGCATTGTTCCTCATAGTCCAATGCAACCCAGTGCAAGAAAGGAATCTCTTGGCAACACCTGAGTCTCAGTTGTGTGAGGTTCTAGAGGATGGTCCTTGTGGTCCTAATGTTTAGTTGGTGCTGCATTTCTTGAGTCAGCAGCCCCCTACTTCAGGAAGCTCTGTGATTTCATCATTCATTCACCCACGGGTTTTCTTTCCAGGGCTCTTACTGGACAATAGATACATGTCCAGATATATCTCGCAAGAGGCGGCATCCTCCAGATGATGACGTGAGTGTTTTTCTTTCCACACAGCATGGAGTGGGCTGGGAATTCCCTTCCAGCACCAGACCATGATAATGTTTTTGGGGTCAGGGGGTATAGATGGGCAGAAAAAGGCCAGGACTGAACTAGTACGTATGTCCTGTTGATTGCCTGTTTTTGCTGCTATTCAGTAGCAAAGTTAATCTTGTCTGAAGTCCTTTATCCTGACTTTTCAGTGACTAAGGCCCAGTCCTCCTCTTTTTTAAGCCATGAACTTCTACAGCGGGGGAGCTGGCTTCCCATCTGCAGTTTCACTTCTCCATCTGTTTTTGATTTCTGCTCCTCTCCTTCTCTCTTTCTTCCCCATCCACAGATACCACAAGACTCCCCAGAGCAAGAAGCAAGTAAAAGCCCCCGAGGGGCTGTTCCAGTCAGCACAGAAGCCTCTTTGCCACCTGAGGCCACCCCTCAGATGTCGATCCAGAGCACCACCCCCATTGCTAACTACAGTCAGGTGAGCCGTGGGGAAAAGGATAGAAGTGGGAGGAAAAGGAGAGTGGGAGGAGTGCATGAATGGAAAAGCGAAGTGGTGAGGAGAGGGAATTGTGAAAATTGTGATATGGAGGCAAAAATAAAAAGAAGGAAAGGAGCTGAAATTGCCGAGATGGAAAATAAGGAGGAAGTGAATTTTAGCAAAGGGTTGGATGGGGATAAGGATAAAGGCATAATGGTATTAGCTGAAGAAAAAGCTGGAGCCATTGTGCTGTGGTTGGTGTTCCTCAAGAAAATGGTGTTTGGGAAGATTTGTTGGAAGATGAGCTAAGTGATACAGGATATCAGTACATGTTCTATGTGTATCTAGTCTGATCTCTGTCTCAAGCTGCAAATCCTGGTACAGACTGAAGGCCTTATTTCTGCCTCCCTTAGCAGGGTGCAGGGCCTGTGGATGTTGCCTCTACTGTAGCAGGGGGGCAGGGCCGTGAAGGGGCCGATGTGCCACCTCCGCTGTACAGTGCCAACCATGACTTCAAGTTCTCCTACTCCGAGATCAACTTCCAGGACCTTAGCTGGTCCTTCCGAAATCTCTACAAATCCATGCTGGAGAAATCATCTTCCTCTCAGCACGGTGAGTAACTACATGCGTCATGTGGGGTGGGCAGGTATCTGCCCACACAGTCTTGTCCATTTGGCATCTCTCAGATCTTTCCTCGTTTAGGAGCCTGTGCAAACAGACTTTCCTTCTTTGGCATGCTGTAATTACTTCTGCCAGGAGCTGATAAGAAATCTGCACGTCCTTTTATGCATTGCTCCCCCTAGTTCTCTCAGAATAAAAAAAGCACAATGATTTAAAAATGCCTTGTGTTGATACAAATGCAAATACTAAAATGGCAGAAGCTGGGAAGAATGAAGTCCTGAAGAAAAGCATGTCAGAGAAACGTTCACAGTCTGTCAGACTAGAAACCGTAAGAGGGAGGGGATTGTTGCATCTGGAGTTTCTCAGAAGGAGAGTGGAAAATCATCATTGCTGAGATCTGTTAAAAGTAGGATTGTACAAGGCCTTGGAGAATTGAGCTTTGTGGATTTAGAGCAGAGAAGAGAGGGCCTCCAACTCCATTCATATCTTGCATTTCTGGGAGTGAATAAGCAGCCAGAAGAGGGCAGAATCACTTCAGGGATGAGATGCCCATGGAAAATACTTCAGAAAAACTTAAAGCTCTTTCTGCCTTTAAACACTCTTCTAAATATTAATCTGGTGTAAAAAGGAATATGTTGTTACATGAGTTTTTCGCCTGTGCTATCAGCCATCACACAGTGCAGGCAAAGTTTGCCACTCCAGAAAGGGCCTCCTGAGCTTGAAGCTTCAGTGAAATAAAAATGTATATACTTTCACTGCTGTCATCATGCTGGCACTCCTATTAGGAGCCTGTTGTGCGAGGTGTTGTAGTATGAGCAAGCTAGAAAAATGTAGAGAAGAACCTTGGCTTGGTGTGTTCCTCTGATTTTACAAACTTAGCAGCTGCTGGTTTTTTCCCTCCAGTTGTAGGCTGCATGGCAGTGTAGGAAAACTTGCAGTTTTTGAAAAAATTTTGTTGGCAACTTTTGAGTTAGGATGGCAGTATTCATCCTTTTGCCCTAGGACAGTAGTAGGATACTTGAAGGGTTGATGTTGAATCTAGTGAAAATGTGAGGCTTGCTTGCAGATGGTCAAGTAAAGGTACTCAAAGGAAGAAGTGAGTGGCTCAGGTTAATGGCATGCAGTGCCCCTGACTGGTTTTCCACAGAGGTTCCCCAGTGTATGGGGAGAATGGACAGGGGAAGCAGATAGAAGAGATCTGCTGAGCTCCTGGTGTTGGGGAAGGATAGAAAATACTTGATGCTCTCACGTGTAGAGGTTGTCTGAAATACAGGAGGATAGAAATGACACACCCAGTGAGTCAGGAGGAATGAAAGTAATAAAGGAGCCCTGGTGTGTGCAGTGTGCTCTTTGTACAAAAGCAGAGTCTTTTATGACCTCTTATGATCAATGTGAGAAAAATTGTGAAGATTCCTGACCAAGCTGCTTGTAAGAAGGGGAGCTGAAGGGAGTCTTTGGAAACAAGCAAGTCAAATGCATTAAGTTATCAATTTCCTAAATGTTCTACTGTTTAAGTATGCTTAATGGTCATTTATAGGAAAACAACATGTGCTTGACATTTCAGGAGAGGTTGGGTTACTTTGGTCAGTCTAGGAAAAAATCCAAGGAGGAACTTAAGTGCCTAACGCTGTACTAAAATCCTTCTGGGTCTTTGTTGTAGAGCATTTTGTTTTGTGTCTGGAGCACAGCAAGGGCATAACTGCACAGGTGATGGTTGCTGGCAGCCTGTAGAGGGCACTCCTAAAGCTTCATAAATATCGGGATGAGCTGTGTGAAATTAGAGCTGGATAATGTAAGCAGAGGTCTGATCCAGGCTCTCTTAAAGCTCCTTCCTCTTTCATTTACTCGGCAGGTTTCTCTTCACTCCTTGGTGACATGCAGCCCTCCAACCACAATTACTACATGTACCAGCAGCAGCAGCAGCAAGGCCCCTCCTCAGTGGGTGCTGCTCCCCCACTCCACACTCCAACCCCAGAGGGTTGCCCATCCCAAGGAGGAAAGCAGCAGGGTGGTGAAGGTTATGGCCCTCCGCCAGTGATGTCCATGCACCCGCCCCCGATGCAGCATGGAGGTTACCACCAGCATCAACAGCATCACCCACACTCCCACCCACAGCAGCAGCCACACCAGCAGCAGCAGCAGTCACAGGCTTCAATCAACAACGCTGGCTTTGGTGAGTCCGGGGTGATGGAAAGCATGAATGGGGGAAAAGGAGCAGTGAGGAGCCCCCAGACAGAAATCCCACAAGTGAGCTTTCCCTAAGTAGTGCCTACCTGTGTGTAGAAAATGGGGGAAAGCCGGATATGGTTGAAATCTGAGAAGGAAATCTGGAGAATGGAGAACATATCACCCTGGGTTTGGGATTCTGTTAAGGGATGCAGCATAAAGTCAGGGCCTTAGTGAAAAAGGAGATACCGCCCCTGGTTTTCCAAGGGGGAAAGGATTTCTAGCTGCTGTAGCATCAGGCTCTTTGGTGAAGAGGGGCCACTCTTTTTATAGGGATGGAGAGGAAGGGTGATCTATGTTGTATTAATCTTGTCCCTGTTTCATTCCAGCGTTTCCCCCTGATTGGTGCTCCAACATTGATTCCCTGAAGGAAAGCTTCAAGATGGTAAACCGGCTGAACTGGTCTAGCATTGAGCACTCCCAATTCTCAGGTCAGTGTTGGCCTAGTGACTAAGGCTAGTGACTCAATGACTAGGGCTGTGGTCTAGAACACGCAAGTGCTGTGCAGGGATGTTATTTTTCAGTGTAACTGTGGCAAGTACCTGGATTTCTCAGTGATTCACCTCATTTTTAAAAAGAGGTATCCTACTTCATGGGTTCTGTTAAACATCCTGAAGCACTTGAATGAACACTGCAGGATTTGGAGCAGGGAGAATTAAGTCATAAAAGTATGTCAGCTAACGGAGCTTTTTCCTTCCAACTCTTCCTTGCCCTACCTGAGTCAGTGTGACAGTATCTTAGATGTGGAGCTCTTCAGGAGTCTGGCGACAGATTTGAAACCATAAAGTTTGGTTTGTGAGGAGGCAGGTAGGATTTAGGGACAGAAGACAGAAATTCTTTGCAGGGAAGATCACAGTGTGACTGCTGTCTTTGACACTCTCCTCTGTCCCCTGCAGAACTCATGGAGAGTTTGCGCCAGGCTGAGCGGAAGAACTGGACGCTGGATCAACACCATATTGCCAACCTCTGTGACTCCCTTAATCACTTCCTTACCCAGACTGGTCAGCTCCCTCATCTGGTTGGCCCACAGCAGCCCCCTCGAATCTCTGATTCTTGTGCCCTGAACAGTGGCAAACAGGAGCAATCCATGAACCAAGGTAATTAGGAGGAGACTAAAATGACATGCAAATGAAGGCCCAATTCTGTGAGTATTCTAAACTACTTGCAGCCTTACCAGGCAATGCAGCACTGAGCAACTCAGAGCTAGGCTGTCAGAGCTGTTCATCGCAACTCAGCCTTCTCTGGCTTTAAAGAACTGGGATGTCCTATACCTGTGGTCTGGACAGACTGCTGTTACGTGATGCATGCTATTGACAGGCAACCTCCAGGCAGGAATAGATTTAAAAGTCAAACCTGAAAGAGGAGAAGAGGTATTTTTTTAGGTGACCAACAGAGAGGAATGGCAAGGTACAGAGTTTGCTATTCCAGATGGCAGGAGCAATAAAGGAGAAAGCTCTTGCACCCTTGTTAGAGAAATACTGTAGAAGGGGTAGGGGATGCATTCTGAGGAGGGGATATGGTGGTCTTGATAGAACTGTAATGGTGTGTGTCATCTACTACTGAACTAAATGGATGATATTGAGCCAGCTTGTGGTGTTTCTGGATGAAAATTTTCTTCTCTTACAATAATAGAGAAACTCCTGGTTTCAAGAACAAGATCTCTGACCAAGCTATAGCTTGGAGTTAGGACTCATCAGCTGAATATCTCCTCAGTATCCTGTGGGTCTGAGTGAGTTGCTCTGTGGCTGAGCTGCCACCCACTCAGGGGCAAGACTTCTGACCTGAACATTAACAGTTGTTTTGTTTTTTTTTTTCTTAATTCATTTCCTTTCACAGTGAACTCCTATGGTCAGCCCCAGCCTCCCCATCTCTTCTCCGGGCCATCTCCTATGTACCAGATTTCTACCCAGGACTCTCCGGGATATAATCGCCCAGGTAAGGGGTGATGTTAAGGCATATTACACCAATGAACATTAAAGAACTGGTTCCCAACTCCTTGGTGCACTTCTCCCAAAGCACTTAGTAATCAAATGGAGCACTGTGGGTAGAGAGGGAGCATGGACTGCAAGGGACCCTCCATTTAGGGCTCTCTTTTAGCTCTGGGAAGGTTTAGGATTTCAAAGGCCTGATTTCTTTCACTTCACATAAACAGTCTTCTAGCTTAGCCTCACCCTCAGTTAGTTGTTCGAAGACAGCTGCACATGAGAAGCTTCTGTTGATGAAGTCATTTGTGTTCTATCAGCAGTCAGCTATGAGGTAAGTAAAGGAGGCTGAAACTTAACTTCTGTAGAAGCTGCTGTGGAGAATTTCACAGCAGAACATTCCCAGACACTGGTAGATGCTGACAGAGATTAATGCCTGTAGTGTTCTTGCTTGTTAGACTGTTGCAAAGGAGAGGGCCCAAATCACTTTTGATTTCTTTTGCCCAAGGACCCACTGTGAAAAAACATGTAGTTTTAGAATCTAACTCTCCTCTTTCCTTTTTCTTCTTTTTTCTTATTTTTGGCTCAGCTCATCATCTGGTCCCTCGGCCTCCAGGGCCTCCTCCAGGCGCCAATGAGGAAATCCCCGATGATTTCGACTGGGACTTGATCACCTAGCGAGTTACAGACTTGATAGCCCGTCCTTTATGAAGGACGTGGGAGGGGAGGGGGACATGGGGTCAATGGTGTCAGCACCACCCTCCCCAGTCTCCCTGCCTTGCCTGTATATAGATATATATTCTCTATCTCCGCCAGAGAAGCCACCGCAAGATGCTGCCGAAGATAATCCTTCCTTGCGTCCTGTTTTATCTTCTTTTCTTTTTTTGTTTATTATTATTATTGTTATTATTATTATTACCAATAATTGAGCACAGCCCTCCCCCTCCTCCGGTGGCCTCAGACGCATCAGATCGGCTCTTTCGTGTTGCGCAGTGCCCTGTGGAGGGCGGGAAGATGGGTCCTTGGTGCCATGAAAAGACCCTGGAAGGCTGAATCCTCGAGTGCATCTTTCTCTGCCTCCGTTATTTTGCGTTTAACAATCCCTCTTTCCCTTCAAGGTGGCCGGTGAATCTGTCGTATTGGCTACTGGAGTGAGAGAGCCTAGTGGACCCTGGGAGCCTGTAGTTATGATGTTTCGTAAATGTTGTAAAGGTCAGGGGGCTGAAGGGACACTGGAGGGGTGATCTTAGCTCTGTGAACTTTGTTGCACCAGCAGGAACAGCAAGAAAATAAGTGGTGTTCCCAAGTACAAAGAGAGGGTAATCCCTGAGGTAGGGAGAGCTGAGCTGAGCTGGGAGGGCAGACCTGAGTTTGGAGAAAGGAGAATGTAGCAGATACGGTATTTCAGCAGAAAAGTTGGGTTTCAGAATGTGGTGCCATCTGTGAAGACTGAGAGATTTTGAGGGAATCCTGACCCATTTCCTACACTGCCTTTTGCAGTCTCTAGGTGAAGCCTACATACCCATCAGGTAAAAGAAGCAGTCAGGGGTGTCACATGTGATTCAGCAAATTCTGTTCCCCAGAGCTTTTCCTTTCACCCCACACCCTTTCAAGCCCTTTTTCAAAATATGTAGTGAGGCTCTCCCTTTTATATGCAAATTTGGAAGTTTTCTCTCATCAGTATTTGTCCAATTGTTATTTGATCCTCCACCCCTCATATTTCTTTGGAGGCTGTCCTTGCCTGTGGTTGAGAGTGCCAGCAACAGGAGTCTGGCTGTGTAGCTGCACATCCTCTGTCAGTGGTTCCCACTTGGTGAATGGGCTTGTGGTGGGCAGATTGGGGCTGAACTGGGGGCCTGCTGGCCAAGGGCTGAACCCTCTGGTCAGGGACCGAGAGGCCCCTGCAAACAGTTTTTGTAAGAGGGGCATTAGGGGAGAGAGGGTGAAGCAGGGCAGGGTTTTGAACCGACCAACCAAAGAGTGTAGTATGAAAGGGAGAAAGGTGTCTTGGACCCCTTGCAGTTCAGCTGGGGAGATGATGTAACCTAGTGTAAATCCTGAAGGATGAGCTTTGTCAGCATGTGCAAATCAGGAAGGTGGGAAAGATGCAGGAATGGGAGCGAGCATTTAGATGCTTCCTCCCCAAAGTTGTGTCCTGTGTTCCCCTTCTTTTCTTGTATGGCTCTGTTCTGTTAAACCTCTTGTTTCTTCTTAATATTTTATAAAGCCTCCCCCCCAGCCCTTATTCCCTATTTACCAGTGAAGGGAACAAATGTCGAAATAGACTATCATGGCTGCTTGACAGACCTGGAGCACAGGAGTAAAGTAATAACCTCTCTTCTGACCGCAGGAAGGTGGGGAACTAGCACTGCTTTTAAAATTTGCTGTAGGGATAAACCAATTGGAAATTGGATTGTTGTCAGGGAAGCGGACAGGGTCTCATTACATTGGAAGGGGGGAACAGCACCTTTTTTTTTTTATTTTTCTCCTTTTTTTTGGGATTTTTTTTGTTGGATTTTTTTGTTTTGGTTTTATTTTGTTTTGTTTTAAGTGTGTGTTTGGGGGTTTGTTCGTCACTGAGCATTTCCAAGAGAAATGAGGAATCCCAGACAGCTTCAACATGGAGTCAGCTGTTACCTCTGCTGCCTCAGGATGGGAATGATACAGCTTTGGAAGCATGTGTGATAGGTTTCTGTGGAAAGTGGCACCGGCGACAACGAGAGACAACTTATGGCAGGTGCCAGTTAGTGTTTTGCAGTGGACATTACTGAGAGCCGGTCCTGTGGAGTCTGAAAACACCACCGGAAGAAAAACAAACCAAGATGGCTCCTTCTGCGTATCCAAGTGCTCCTCATTTGCATATTTGCCTCATTTGCGTATTAAGTTGTGCCTCATTTGCATATGTAAATACATGCCGGTCAGTGTGCAAATTAGCCTCGTTCCTCTGCCCCTGAAATCAATGTGTGTCGTTAGTGCGTGGTAAGACATCGATGGGTGGGTGTGGAGCTCTGCGGGTGCGCTGGCACCAGCCTGCAGGCAGGGCAGGGGGGCCAGCCTGGCCCACAGAGTGGTCTTGCAGGCCCCTCCAGCCCAATGTGGCCCCCAGTGCTTTGTGTCAGTGGTCAGGGAGAGAGGGGCGTGGTCTCACGAGTTTATTTTTGTGCATGCTTTCTTAATAAAAAGAAAAAGTGAATGTTTATGGTTTAACTGTTTTGGTGCCAGTATTGATTTTTTTCTTTCAGCGGCGCCTCTCAGGAAGGCTTGGTTTCCACCTTAGAATTTGGGTGTGGACAAGGCTAAATGGACAGCCCACACCTGGATGTTCTTGAGATGGAGATTTTTTAGGATTTTGAGAGCTGAAGGTTCTCCCAGCTGGCTGTTCTCAGGGCAGTGAGATCCGAGAGTCTTTCGGTTTATGCTCACCAGAAAGGCAGAGTGAAAACTCTACCAATGCTTAGTGTCTATTTGTCTTACTGTTTGTTGGCCTTTCTCTTTTAAGGAAGAACTAACACAGAAAGCAGATTTTTAAACTGCTTCTGTAGAGTACCTAGTAAATGTATTTCTGCTTTTCAGGAGCAGGGAACATTGAACCTTGGGAACACCCCAAATAGCCTGACTGGATGAAATTTTTTCTCCACTGGAAGGACATAAGAAGCACATCTGTCTTGTAAGGAGAGCTTCACATGACTGAGCCACAACATGGTCATTCTCCACCTTCTTGGGGTCAGATTGGAGGTTATCACTTCTCAGTTCCAGGGTTTTGCCAAATGGCTGATAGTCCAGCAGTCACCTAATCTGGGTCATCAGTGACTGCAGTTGCTCAAATTCTGCTCATGTGCCATCTCAGAATACAGTAGGTACATTTGGATAATCTAAAACTGCTTCCTAAAAGGAATATTTGGGACTCTGGTGCTGGAGGGAGTGTTGAGGAGACAGCGAGTGTGCACGTGCTACTGAACATAGGTACAGCATGTGCATTGACCAGGTACTACCATACAGTGATGTATTTGCCAGGACAAAGAAATAGATTGGGTATCTGCCAGGGCACAAAAGTCAGTTCAATGCAGCTGACTGGGCAAGTGCTGTTCTAGTGCCTGGCTGTAAGGAAATACAGTAGTACTCTAGGGAATCTCCAGATATTCCTACACATACCTCAGAGCCCTAGTAGAGTCAGAGGAATGATGTGATGACCTTCTGAGGACCAATATCCTAATTAGTTTTATCTGCACTTTATCAGAGACAGGAGATACAGAACACAGACATATGCAAATAAAATAACATTTTAATCTCAATTGAGAGGTTCGACTACGTGATTCCCACCACAAATCTGTAGCCAGCCCTGCTTTCTTAAAATAGTCTGTGTAGGTTAAAATACTGTGTCTTCTGCTTCACCAGTCATCCCTCAGATTATTACTCTTGGTGCTTCCAACTTCCCATCTCTCTAGTGTAGGATATAAAGGGGGTTATCTGTCATGAGCTGAATGCTTGCAGTGTCCTGGGTGGGAGCTGCAGATTAATCAGACATTGGAGCAAAACCACCAGCTAAGCGGAGAGTGATGGATGTGCAGTGCCATAGCTTGTTCCTTCTACAGTGGTGATAGGAAGTCCTGCACTACAAGGTGCTGCTAAGGTTCTTGTCTGCTGAAGTCTGGCTTCTGTGAAGGGTTGAAGATGTGAGTTCCTCGCTAAAGGCACTTTCCAAGATTCTTTGCACCGATTGTCGTACCTTTGCCCTGAAGTCCCGTCCCACAAAAACATAAAGCAAGGGGTTGATGCAGCTGTTGGCATATGCAAGTGCTGTAGAGAGGTGATCCCACAGGATCAGTGACTCCATCAGTCTTGTTCGAAGGTGAGGTACAACAGAGAGCATCCCAACTACATGGTATGGAGCCCAGCAGATGAAGAATGCCGCTATCACGCACACAATTGTTTGCAGTGTCCTGTTGCGTGACTTGTGAAACTGATTTGCATGTGTTCTGAAAACAATGAGGGCATAGCAAACTGCCATTATGCCAAAGGGCAGCAAAAAGCCAAAGACAGCCCTAGTGATGTTTATTACTGCTGAGGCAAGGGGTACAGAATCATTACCTTCATTGATGTCTCCCCACAAGTAACTACCATTGTAGGTTGAGTAGTCCCATAACTCATTTACAGACACATTTACGGATACATTTACAGGATCATCTATGTAATCATCAACTCCAGAATTGTACCCACACTCTGTTTTGCCATCGTAAGTGCTTGTCTCACGGTAGTAGAAGACAGGGCAGCAGAAAAGAAAGGCCAGCATCCAAATGCCACTGCATATTAGCGATATAAATTTCACTGTTCGGTGGTTCTGACACCAGACAGGTTTCATCACCAGGAGGCACCGATCAATGCTGATGGCCACGAGTAGGAAGACACTAGCAAACATGGTGAAAATGATGACTGATGGAATGACTTTGCAGAGGAACCAGCCATAGGGCCAGTGTTCATGAAGGGCCAGGTGAACAATGAAAAATGGCAAGGTCAAGCAGCACATGATGTCAGCCACAGCAAGGTTTAGGAACCAGACAGTGTTCACAGACCTTTTCATTTTCAGACCAGCTACCCAGATCACCAACCCATTGCCTGGGATACCTATGATGAAAACGATGGTGAAGGTAGCAATGCAGACAATTGATTCTGATGCATAATATACAGCAGCCTGTTCCTGTGAACTGCTATTGCCCAGGACTTGAGGCATTCTGCAGCTGTAAAACAGAAAGGAAATCAGTAGCAATTCACATCCTTGGTTCTTGTTAGCCACGCAAGCGCAGGGCGGGGCTTTCCTCGGCGAGCGGCGGGGAGATTAGAAGGGGGCTCTAGGGAGCGCGGAGAATGGGAGCGGGCAAACAGGGGCGTGGCACGGCAGTTCGTGCAGGCAGGGTCGCAGGTGTCCTTCTGCTAGTGGGGTATGTTGTGGTTCTGTTGGTTAGGTTGGTTTGAGTTGTTTGGGGTTGGTTTTTTTTGGTTGGTTGGTTGGTTGGTTAGTTTTTTGTTAGTAATGGTTTTTACACGATCAAAAACTGCAGTTAGTAAAAGTGTGTTGCCAAATAGAACCCTCCAAAAAGGATCCGTCTATCCAGACCCCTTCCTGTGTGGAGTGTTTGAGCCTATCAGTGTCTCCAGAGCCACTGCAAAAGAAGCCTGCCTGCAGTGTGAACAGGTGAACGATCTCCTTTCGCTGGTGGCTGAGCTTAGGGAGGAAGTAGAAAGGATAAGGAGTATTAGGGAAAGTGAAAGGGAAATGGATTGGTGGAGTTCTGCCGTTCCATCCTTGAGGGAGGCCCACTGGGAGTCAGAGAACTCCCATGCCTCCCACTGTCAGGTAATAGGAGGACACCTGGTGCATAAAGGGGAATGGAAATGGGTTCCTACTCAGAGAGGTAATGATAAAAATTCCTCCCGACCCCTATCCCTTAGACAGGTACCACTTCAGAATAGATACGAGGCCCTGGATCTAGAGGGTCAGTCAGAGGATATAGAAGAAAATTATCTGCCCAGTGAGCTTTCCAATTACACTTCATCTGTCAGAGTGGTCACCACCTGTAACATCAAAAAGAAAAGGATAGCTGTAGTGGGTGACTCCCTTCTGAGGGGAGCAGAGGGCCCCCTATGCCGACCAGACCCATCCCTCAGAAAGGAAGGAAGCTTGCTATTTAAACAGGGGGCTCTATACAGTTATGTCCTCCTGTCTCTATCATCCCTTTGATTTCCATCTGGTTCTTCTTAGTCTCCAAAGTGGAGCTCTCTATTCAGATAGCCATGCTGTCCCCAGGTGTGTTTCCTGGTTGACTTCCTGCTTCAGAAAGGCAAATCAGCATTTTTAGTTCCTCTTTCCTTTAAAATGAGCAATTTCTTCTGGCATAACTGGTGAAGTACATTTAAGTTAAGAAAACAATGTCTATGTTTCTGAAATAACCCTGCTTCACTTTCTGAACATTACAAATAGAACGGACAGGACATAAATTCTGTTGGCTAAGTGGTATTTTAGGGAAGTGCCAGTGACCACTTCCTTTTCTTACACGTGTTCCGAGCTGTCTGCAGGTTCCTTGGAAATCTTATCTTGACCAGGAGAAAGGCAAAACATTAATGGTTTAAGATTCTATGAAAGACAAGAAATGAATGTTTAAGAAGAACAGACAGATATTTACTTGTAGAAATAAAAATACAGAGTAATGTTTTTCAGCCATTTTAGATATCAGCTGTCTTACTGCAAAACAATGAAGCTGACCTACAGCATACTTAAGTGACATTTTAAAACTATGACCATAGTAGAGGAAAAATGTTAATTGCTCAATTATCCTGGACTTAGTAAATTTAGAGAGGAGAAGAAAACCAGCAAAGCTAAGATAGAATTGAGGAAAAAAAAACCACCCCTATCTTCATCCTTTAGGCATTAATAGAATTGTCTATAAAATTCTGCTAACTAAACCCTTGCTGAATTGATGAAGGCAGTTATATTACTGAAAGGTCCCAAAAAGTGTTACCAAAATGCAAGGAAACTGAATAGGGAAAAGGTGAATACAGCCTGCAGAAGCAACTGAGAAGACATAAATAAGACAACTGGCCCTTTTTTAACCTGTTATGCCAGTACTTAAATACCAGCCAGAGATTGTTGTATGCAGGAGAAAATATAAATATTATTTTTTAAAAATTCAAATCATCAATCTCACTCTTGCACAACATGCAGTCTGAAAGTGGAGTGATGCATAAGTGTTCAAACTGCTTCACTAAGAAGAAAATGAGATAAACAATTGTAACAAACATCGTCATTTATCAGGTTTTTGTAATATCTGCTAAGAGACTTGTAAGTGAAGGTGATCTGCAAGGAAAGCTATGAAAAACATTACTGGAAGGCTTAACTTAAAGCTGGAGGCTTAATTTAAAATTCTCCCAAGTTTGTTTCATTTCCTGTGGTCTTGCTGATCCATGTAGAAGCAACTTTTAGAGGGACAACTGGCGAATAGTGCCGCAAGAGTTGAACCCTGCTGCCTCCCCAGATAGCTACGGAAAATGGTGTGAAGAGGACAGGGAAACAAGGAATGCTGTAAAATAGTAATGCAAGTCCTACTCCAAAGTAAACTGATGAATCAATTAGAAGATACTGCCCACACTATATTTTCCAGAGTGCTAAAAGGGCCGCAGTGTGGTTTGAAAATGGAAGGGGAACTGGAGGAGGGAGAGCGGTTTTCAGGAGTAAAGAATAATAAATGGCAAGTAGATGAGGAAAGCAAAATTCTCCAGTTTATGATACCTACCTGAGTGAAGCAGCTATTTCAGTGTGTTGCAGCAAGTACCATCAGTCCTGTCTCTGGAAGTGACTGAAAAAACTCTCACATGACATTTTAGGAACTGCATTTTTATTTCCTGCATGCATCCTGTATTTGCCAAGTGTGTTCTTTCACCCTGATAAAATGACTCATTTGAATGTAATTTCAAGATCTGGATATCATCTGCTCATAAAATAAACAGTCAAACCACAGGAAGTTTCTCAAAACTGTCAAAATAAAATAGTGCTCAAAATAAATATTAATATATTTATAATCATAAACATATACTTTACTATATTCAGTAAGACAACTGAATGACATCTTGCCTGTTGACACAGTGTGACCTTTGCTGGAAGTAATTCTAAGTCCAAACCCTGCCATGTTGCTGTGAAATGCCTGATCTGTTATTGTCTTGTAGCCACTTCTATGTCTTACCAGGTCAGCACGTTCACCTAGCTAATCTCATTTCTAGGACTCTTACCAATCCAGATCAGCCTCTGTACCAGCTTGAGACAGTTTGCTTCATCAAATACAGAGCACTGTACTCATCAAACCATGACTGGTCATGACAAAAGGATTTTAATCTGCCTTTTACTTTTTAGAGTATTAAAAGTCTATTTTTTAAAAAGGAACTCGACTGAAAAAAAGTTAGAAGTGGTTAACTGAAATGGTGATTTGCACAAAATGTGGCAAGACAATAAAAATGGAAGATTTCCAGGGCAAGGCATTTCTAATGTTTAGCAAGGGGCTTCCCCCTCACCCTTCACAATTTGGGAACTCAAGACTGCTTAACAGAAATGACAAAGCCCAGACATACAAGAATCAGCCTCAGTATTTTGGTTTTGGTCTGGAAAATGAACTGTGACAGAGCAGACTTCTGCTCCTGAGCGTGTCTGTGAAAGACACAGATGCTGCCTCCAACACAAAACCAGAGAAAGGAAGACAGGCCAAGGCTGAGCTGTACCCACAAAGATAGACAGACAGGCTGTCAGCAGCCTGCCAGGAAAATTCCTGTAGCTTCATCTTATTCTCAGCTGCCATCCTGCCAGGGGGACTCCTCGGGCGCAGACAGGCAGTGCTGATGGGAGCTCACTCCTATGGGCTCCTCTTGGCTGAGGGACACAGAGCTGGGTCACCACCACGGGACCTGCCAGTCAAGCCCTGCTTTGCAGGGAGGTCCTTAACCAGTTCTATCCTCTAGGTTAAATGTTCTATTTCAAGATTTCAACCTCTGATGAATCCTTTAAAAAAAAAAATAAATAAGTAAAAATTTAAACCTTGGGGGTTATTGGCAGTGCTTTGTATTTTTTTGGTCCAGAGATGCTGAAGACTGTTATGTTCTCTGCTGGCTAAATCTCAATGGAATTGAATGAGAGATGTATTCCTGGCGTTCTGGTGCTGTTTGTGAGTCTTTCCTCACATGCCTTATAATAGTTGGCCCTTTGCCACTCCCTCATCCGAGATGCTCTCCTCCTGGAGGGACCGTAGGAGGGCTGTGGCACACTGAATGACAGCACTGTGAAGAGGGAGGTGAAACTTAATACTGCTAATTGTGAATCACTGAACTTGGAAAAGCAGCCCTAACTATGCACACGGAGGGGTGTGCTCCCAGTAAGTTATTAGTGCTCAATGAAAAAATTTAGCAGTCACTGCAGGAAGTTCTAATGAAAAATTAAGTCAATGAGCAACTCTATCCAAAAGGTAAATGTAAGTTTCTTCTTGAATTCTGAATGCTGTACTGGTCCTTGATCTTAAAAAGTTCTAGAACAAGATAAAACATAAAGAATGGTGACTAGACAGCCATGGCTGGGAATGGCTCTGTCTGCATTAACTAATGCTATTTTCCTACTGGGAAAACAAGCAAATAAACAAACAAAACAACCCACCCCCGAACCAAAAACAAACACCCCAAAAACCAAACAAAAAACCTCAAAACCCCAAACAAACAAAAAACCCAAAACAAAATGAAAAAACCAACAAAACAAAAAGCCAAAAAAACCCACAAAACCCTAAACAAAAACCAAAAAAGCAAACCAAAACAAACAAAATACCAAACGAAAACCTCAAATTTAGTGATGTTTCAGTGATTATTTTTGCCTCATCACCTCCAGGGATGATGACTCCACCACTCCCCCTAGGCAGCCCATTCCAATGCTTGACATGGAATGCTCAGACATGGCTGTGAAAAACGCCAATCACTTGTTTTTAAAATTTTAAAAGTTTAATAGTAATAAAATGGTTATAAAAATAGTAATATATTTAGAGTAATAATAATTTGGACAATTTGAAATTAGGATAATATGAGACAATAAGAGATAAAAAGTTATGGACATCTGGGTACCTTTTTCTGGGCAGCATAAGCCTGAGAAAGGATACCCGTTAAGAGAGGATTAACCCTTAAAAACAATAGCCTGTTGCATATTCATACATCTCATACATGATGCATAAATTCCATTCAAACACAGGATTCTGTCTGGTCATCGTCAGCTTCTTCCTCTTAATCCTAACAGCATCTTCAAGCCTGAGCAAGGCAGGAAGAAGTTCATTTCTTCTGGTAAGAGAGCAATAAATTCTTTTTCTCTGAAAGATTTCGGTGTCCTGTGACTGCTACCTGGTGCAGTACCTCATTCCTTTCTTAAAAAAATATCTCACATTCATGGTTTCTATTTTATTATTATGTTATAACCTAAACTATATTTAACACAGTACTTAAAAAATTATTACAGCTTTCTAACATAACACATGTAATATTCATTTTAATATTTGAGAAAAGCCAATCATAAAATATGCATTTCTCACATGGCTCTATGTAATTTTTAAACTTCTCTTATGTAATTTTAACTTCTCTATATAATTTTAACTTCTCCACTTTTCAGAGTAAACACTGGTACTTTTTGAGACTCAGTCACAGGACGCTGCACAGCACTAAACTTCAACACCAGTCTCCTCTGAGAAGCCACCATTAAAAGAGTGATTTAAATGTTGCCAGCCTTATCATTATTGACAAATAAACTAGTATCTACACCCTTTTTGGGGGAAGACCCACTCCTGAAACTAAGCTTTGCAAAGCTGCCATTTCCATCACTTCCAGCAGCAAACCCTGTCGTGCTCTGCGCCGCGTTTCCTTTTTGGCTTGCTCTATTACCAAAAGGCCACCTAATCCCCGCACCACAGAAAGAACACTGGCACTGAGCAGCTCCGGGGGATGCAGACGAGCAGGTCAATACCGTGTGGCGGCACAACCAGCCGCGCTGCCCCCGCCATCCCGCCCAGCCCTTCCCGCTGCCCGGCACGCCAAGGCATGGCGCCCCTAACAAACATGGCCGCGCCAGCCCCCCCCCAAGATGGCGCCGGCTGCCGCTGCTGTGTCAGGGGCGGCTCCAAGATGGCGCCCTCCCGCCCCCGCTGCCAGCACCCAAGATGGCTCCATCCGCTTCACCGACGTGGCCCGCGTCTAGCGCGGCCGCGCCGGCGCCCCCAGGCGGTGTCTGCCCTCATCAAAGATGGCCGTGGGCAGCGCCGCTGGTCACTAGGCTCCTGCCGCTCGCTCCTCGCCGGGCTTCGCGGCCGACATGGCGGCGGCCGAGCTGGAGTACGAGTCCGTTCTCTGCGTGAAGCCCGATGTCAACGTCTACCGCATCCCGCCGCGCACCTCCAACCGCGGGTACAGGTGAGGGAGCGTGCGGCGCCCGGGGTCGCCCCGGCGAGTCCCGGCTTGCCTCGGGCCCTGCTGGCAGGGCAGCCGGGGGCTGAGCTGTGCCATGCCCGTGGCCCGGCCTCGTCCCTTGGGAAAGCCGTGTCCTGTGGCCGCGAGCGGGTCCGGCCATCCCCTGAGCCCCCTCCTGCCGAGCTCCGGAGGAGCCGCCGGCTGGAATTGCCTCTTGTGGCAGGTGGTCAGCCCCTGAAGGTAGGGGAGCCTCCGCTCCGCGCTGTGGGGGAGCAGGGGCTGCTCTGTTCATCAGGGGCAGGAGGCGAGGGGCAGCGTGGTGTTCCCGGCAGAGCTCACGGCTGCTCCCGGTTTGCTGGGATCCCTGGGATGGGACTGATGTGCTATAACGGCACGTTGGATTTGGCCTGGTGGCTCTAGCAGTGGCTGGGAGGAAAACAGGAGGAATTCGGGGTGATTTTTAATAAGAGGCTGCAGAACCAGCGGTTAGAAATGCCTTCTCTGGTCAGCCAGAAGAAGCAGAGTGTGACTTCGTAAGATGTGCCCACAGGCCTGCTGGAGGAGCGGGTTTGTGAACTCCCTGAACCTGACAGACTGTAGGCGGATGTTGTGCCTGGCCAAGGATGTTTGTTTCCAGTTATAAAATCCGGTAGATTTTACAGCACCAAGGCTGCCAGAGTTCAGGAAGCGTTTGGACAATGCTCTCAAGCACATGTTGTCATTTTTGGGGTGTCCTGTGCAGAGCCAGGAGCTGGATTCAGTGATCCTTGTGGGTTCAGAATATTCTGTGATGCTGTAGTGCTGTAGTTGGGTTTTTTCTCACTTTCCTTTCTCACTTTCCTTTTTTTTTTTTTTCCCTTCACAAGAGCCTGTGGCAGAGTGTGATGGGTCAGTCAAAATGTCTGTGTGTGTATTTTGCCTGGTGTAAGTCAGCTGCCTTTAGGCTATGAAGTACTCAGTGTTATTTTACAACCACAGGGTAGAATAATGGAGTGTCTTTTCAGCATGTTATGAATTAATTTTTGGGGTCTTCCCAATGCTCACAAGTCGCTTTTGTGGATCTCCTGTTCAAGTGAGTTTCTGTGCTTCTGTCTCCCCTTTTTTGCAAACTTATAAGGGTGAGGAATTGATGCTCTCTGGACTGTGTCTCTTTCCCTTTGCCCAGAGATGCCAGTCAGAGTCATGTGTCAGCTGGCAGCAGCAAGAGAGGAGCTGAGACCCCATGTCTTTTTGGGGGAGGGAAGTGGCATGAGGCACTGCAGGGCTTGAGGGTTTGGGGTCAGAGACTTCTGCTGAGGTGGCTGGGCAGAACTGGGGAGGTTGACTGTGGTCAGTGTTCAGCTGCTCTTCCTTTCAGGGCGTCTGACTGGAAACTGGACCATCCAGACTGGACAGGGCGGCTTCGTGTCACCTCCAAAGGCAAAACCGCTTACATAAAACTGGAGGATAAGGTTTCGGGTAAGGGAAAAGCTGTGCCCTCCAAGGCTGTGACTATGATTGTTGCCCCTAAGCCTGCCCAGAGCTGTGCATGGCAGCCCTGGCCACACTTTAGGAAGGGGTTACTTTTCTTAACACCTGATTCTTTGTCTGCAGGAGAACTTTTTGCCCAGGCTCCTATAGATCAATACCCTGGCATTGCAGTGGAGACTGTGGCAGATTCCAGCCGCTACTTTGTCATTCGAATTCAGGATGGGACCGGTGAGTTGGGGGCCAATGTAAGTGCCAAGTGCTAGGGGTGAAGGAGACCCAGATGGAGCTGAGAGTGTGCCAGGAGGATGAAAATGGTGTTGGGATGCTGAAAAGGCCAGGTGGTGTTCCTGAAGGGGTCTGAGGACAGGGTAAACAGAGGAAGTTCTCTACATTGCACAGAGCCCAGGGGCTGGGCTGGGCTGGAACATTTGGTTTGGTTTCCAAGCACGCCCCTGTGGGAAGAAGGGTGCATCCTGAAGGCTGGTGACAATGAACTGCTGTGAGCTGCTGGCATCCATCTGCAGGTGTGGCA
Source organism: Molothrus ater (assembly GCF_012460135.2). Lineage (NCBI taxonomy): Eukaryota > Metazoa > Chordata > Aves > Passeriformes > Icteridae > Molothrus > Molothrus ater. Next base: position 87,332,788 of record NC_050479.2, read on the forward strand.
GAGAGAGGTAGCACAGAGTGGTTTAGGACAAGCAGAGGGATTTGTGGCCCAGTTGCAGGGTACCTCCAGTGACTCCTCCTGTCTCCTTGCTAGGACGAAGTGCTTTTATAGGCATTGGCTTCACAGATCGGGGTGATGCTTTTGACTTCAACGTCTCTTTGCAGGATCACTTCAAGTGAGTTTTGCTTTTCTGGAATGCTATTTTTCCTCTGGCCTGTAGAACATGGTGGGTGGTGGTGCATGTTCATTTAGCACAGGTTTCCTTGGGGTGGCCCTGAAGCCCTGCTCTGGCAAGGGACACTTGTGTGTGCTGCGGGCGGTCATGCAAGCTGAGAGCCCTGCAGGTCAGATCTGTAAGTCTTAAGCTTAGGTCCTGTGATGCTCCAGGTGCCGTGTTAAACAGCTTCATGGGTTTGTGGTCGTCCCAGCTTTGTGCTGTGTGACACCAGGAGTAGGGAGGTAGCTGGTTTGACAAGGCAAAGTAGTTTGGTGGGATGGAGAGAGAAACCACACATTTTTCTAAAACACTGTTCCTTTTTGCCTCAGGATCTCATGTTTTACTCTCTTCTTTTTAGGTGGGTGAAGCAGGAGACTGAAATCTCCAAGGAGTCCCAGGAAGCTGACACACGTCCCAAATTAGACTTAGGGTTTAAGGAAGGGCAGACCATCAAACTAAACATTGGGGTAAGCAGACCAATTAACCCTGCTTCTTTGTCTGGATGTGCCAATGGAGACTCTTCTTTACACTTCCTTTTTTTTTTTAACGCAGAACATGACATCAAAGAAAGGAGGAGCAGCCAAGCCCCGTGTGTCTGGATCAGGGGGCCTAAGCCTGCTGCCACCCCCACCGGGAGGCAAAATTGCAGTTCCTCCCATACCTCCCCCTTCCTCCACAGCCATTGCCAACCATGTCACACCACCACCTGTGCAGAAATCCAGTAATGCAAGCAGTGCAGGTAAACCTTAGCACTGAGCCAGCAGTTTGTAACACACCAGCAGGTGCTGCTTCAGTAAACTGTGTTCAACCTAGTGCCAGCACTGCCCTCTGAGACATGGTGTGTCCCAAGGATTTTGGTCTCTTTGGCAGCTCCAGTGTCCCCAGTGCAAGAAGGATGTGGACCTGTTATACTGGGTCCAGAGGAAGGCCATGGGAATGGTCAGAAGGCTGGACCAACTCTCCTGTGAAGAAAGACTGAGAGAGTTGGGGTTGCTTAGCCTGGAGAGGACAAGGCTCTGGGGAGATGTTTCACTATGTAAAGAGAGCTTGTAAGAAAGATGGAGAAAGACTTCTTACCAGGGCTTGTAGTGACAGGGCAAAGGGTAGAGGCTTAAACTGAAAGAGGATAGATTTAGATTGGATATAAAGAAGAAATTTTTACCATGAGAGTGGTGAAGCCCTGGAACAGGTTGCCCAGAGAAGGAATGGATACCCCTTCATTAGAAGTGTTCAAGACCAGATTGAATGGGACTTTGAGTAACCTGATTTAGTGCAAGATGTCCCCGCTCAAGTCATGGCAGTGGGACTAGATTAGATGATCTTTGGAGGTCCTTCCAACTTATATCATCCTGTGATAGTGTAACAAAGAGGTTGCTGCAGTCTTCTGGAGGCTGTGTTAGAAGTGTGACCCTGCAGAGGTGTCTGGAGAGCTGATGATCCCTTTGTGAAGGCAGAGACTTCAGCAGTGCTGTCCACGGGTTTGAGTGAGAGTATAACATTAACTTCTGAGTAGGGCTCATGTGGTCCCAGTGTGTGGTTTGCACTGTTAAGGTGGTGCCTGTTTGGCAGCTGTTGTGATTGCTGAGCTTGGGTTGAGTCTGAGCCTTATGTCTGCTGGGAGAGGTAATAAGGGACAGATGTGTCAGGTGGTGTGCTGAGTGGAGACTGAATAGTTCCTGAAGACAATGTACCCTTGCTGGAGGTACAGTGTCTGCTGGAGCTGTGCACATTCAGCAAAAGGAGATGCTGTTATAACAAGCCCCTCAAAAAGTCTGACTTCTGCAGGGAAAGCTGGAGTCCCTTCAAAGTTTTTCTGCCCTGCATCCAGGAGTTTGTTTGAGGTGACAGTTGAAATGCCTGTAGGATTTTCTGGATGAGCTGATGTATTTTTTTTCTCATTCTCTCTCTCTCTTGCCTTAGATATTCTTTTAGATTTAGATGCTCCTGCAGCTGCATCCAAGGCACCAGTATCTGCTACCACAGACCTCTGGGGAGACTTCAGCACTGCATCCAGGTAAACTGTGATAAATGGAACACAAGAAGGGTAGTGTCCTGATGGGTGTGGGAAGAACCAGAAGTTAAGAAGTCTTACTGCATCTGCTCATTTGATTTTCCTTTTTTTGTTTCAGTGCTGTTCCCAATCAGGCTCCTCAGCAGTCCAACTGGGTCCAGTTCTGAATGATCAAAGCAGTGGAATGGGACAAATTGATGACCTAGAGGCACCAAATGGGATCAGAGAGGGCACAAACCTCTCTAGTCTTCAATCAAATTGGGACAATCCTTCATTTTTAGATCAGATCTTCACTTAAACCTAGTATTTTTGATCCCACTGAACCTAAAGAGAACATACAGACTCCTCCCAAGATGGGCAAGGAGAAGAGAGGTAGCCTTATCCCTCTATCTACTTGCCATTACATGGTACATCCTAGCTCTTTTTTCCTGTCTTTCCATACAGGGAAAGCAAGAATCTTGAAGAAAGTGGGTACAGGAGGAGGCTGGGTAGGTGCCTCTGGGTTCCTTGTCCTTCAAATTTTCTCTGGCTAGGCTGTTGCTTCTTGTGGCTGCTTTCATTAGTGACTGCAGCCCCTGCAGCTTGTGGTGCTGAGGACAGCTGCATTTGGCTACACTTGCTAAATGGAACCTCTGAGGAGATAGGTCTTTTCTCAACACAAAACCCTCTTGGATTAATGACATCTGTGGTGAGGAGTGACTCTCCCCATGCACACACCACTCTTCCATCTTTGGTGCAATTCTTGGTAGTGCTGCATGTCCTTGTGATCCTGTGGGAGGAGTCATGCAGGTCCTTGAGTAGGCTGCTGCTGTAGCGCTGTAGTTCCAGGTGGACACCCTATCTCCTTGAGGCTCCTGGTTTGGATTGCAGCTTCACTGGAGGAACTTCTCTCATTTTAACTCCTTTCTCCCCTGGCAAAGGCCTCACTGTCACTGAGCTGTTTTAACTGGAAATAGCTTTAAGGGAAAAAAAAAAAGCCTGTTTTTACAATTTGGTAGTTACTTGCACTAGATGACAACCAGGTGATTCCCACCACTCAGCATTTCATGTTCCTGCATCGCTATCCTGAGCCCTGGCCTTGTGTTGTGACTTGGCACTGTGTTTCAAGTATTACATATCTACAATAAGAATTATGGTGGGACAGTAGATTATTCTCTGATGAAGGGACAGTCTCCTTCCCCTTTTTAACTCACTCATTTGAGCAAGAAATGTATAGTAGGCTCAGTCCTGAGATCTGTGGGAGCAAAATTCTCCCACCTCTGTTCCTTATGATGACTTTTCTTCTGAGTCCAGAAGAAAAGGGATGTGAGCTCATTATTGGAACTTATATTTTTATTTTTAATGTGTCCAAGCCCCCTCTATTTCCTGTGTGGTTAAGGGAGTTAGAAAGAGGTAAAAAGCCATGACTTCCTACTTTTTTCTTTGGGAGAGTTTCCTGAGGCAGTGTGGACACTACTTCAGCAGCTGTGGATGTGATCTGGGCTGTAAGTCTGTTGATGACTGTGGGCCAGCTCCCAGGGCAGGCTGGAAACGTCACACTGCTGAATCGCTACCCTTCATGCTGGCACAGAAGCCAAAACACTAGCTGGGAAGTTGGTCTCAGTAACTCTTGGCTGTACCCAGTTCCTGGAACACTAGGGCATTGGTGCTTTGCTGGAAGGCTTCTTCCTGTTTTGAACACTCAACACAGCAACACTTTTGTGTCTCTAGCACACCTTCACAAGGAAATGTTTCCCTTTGGGCAAAAAATTTATGGTGAGGCTTTTAAAAGAGTAGCTTTGCACCTTGTATTGGCAAAGGTCTTTTGTCATTTTTGTCTGGCTACAGTGAGGGCATTTTGGAGACAGTTCCACTTAAACCATCCCTTTGGGAAGCAACATTCTTGAAATAGCTCTAAAGCTGCTGCAGTTCCACTTGTGGAAGTGGGGACCAGACTGCTCTTGGATGTATTTTAAGTAGTCATTTAACCCTGATTCCCTGGTTCTCTTGGTGTTTCCCCCTGCCAGCCCTCCCCTGCCTTCATAGTCACTCCTGCAGTCTCACTGTACTTCAGCTCCTTCCCTCCTGAACTTGTAGATGGCAGTAGTCTACAAGCAACATCACAGACTCCTGGGTTGGCATTTTGTTTTCTTTGTCTTCTTTGCTCACATCCTTGTGAGGTCCTGTCATTTCAACTATGTATCAATTCCTCAACCAAGGAAGTTGGTGGCACCAATTAACAACTAACTAGGAGCCTCTTCTGTATTGTCTTAGTATTCTGGAGATAATATATTATGTATTTGAAAAGCTGAAGAAGCAAAAATTAAAGATATATGTATATAAAGCATAAGATGTACTGGTGCAAATGGTAATTAAACAAGTAATACTGGGGTAAAAAATGTCATGAGTCTTCTAAGTTGTCAAATTGTCTTTCCATTGGAAGCCTCTAGGTTGAAGGTCTTCATGTCTCCAGCAAGATCCTCACAGCCTACTTATCCTTCTGCATATCTGTTGTGGCCTGCAGACTGAACAAGAGCAACTTCAGGAGTGATGGGTTCAGGCTCTGTCTGGGCAAAGAGGTAGGAGTGTGGAAAAAGGACACAAAAATGACACAGCTGTTCCACATAAGGCAAAAAAACTCACACACTCACAGTATCAAACACAAAGCAACGACGTGGAAACAGGCCTGAGTGTAGGTTCCTGTGGGCCTTGGTAAGTGTGTGGATAAAGCATGCAAGTGAGAAGACAGCTGCCCTGATATTTAGCATCTCAGACATTAAAGGCTTCTACAGCCTGCAGGTATTTTCAGTAATTATTTCTGTGCTGGTAGATGGGAAACAGCCTGTGCATACTAGAGATGGTCAAGGTGAGCCAAGTGGGCCCTTTGTTAGGGGCAGCAAGGACAGGCTGTCTGGAAAGAGAGGAAGCAGGAAGATGGGTCACAGCAGGGCAGGCAGGGGCAGTGGCCTCACCAGCGGAGGAGCAGTTCTGAAGTACCTGAGCACAAAGATCAGAGCAGGTCAGAATGAGGATTTAGATAGCAGGGGACATGGCCAGGCATGGCTGTGCTAGCTCAGGCAGGGTCCAAGGGTCCACTTAGCTGATAGATAAGGCCTACGTTGCTGAGGTTTCTGCAAGCCAAACACCTCTATCACTTAAGCTGGACCTGAGTCCAGCCAATCCCCCAGGAGGTGAATATGTTCAGGGCCCTGACATTGTTCTATCAAGCCTGCTTGCAGCCATCTTGCACAGCATACTTGCTCCATGTTCCTCTGCCAGAGAGCAAAGCTGTGTATATGGCTGTGTTGGAAGTACACAGCCTGGGTAAAGATAAGAAATCTTAACCTATGAAGTCAGCTGTTTGAATTGTCAAGCATTCTAGTATCTGTAGTGGCTGGGAAAAAAAGACATTTTTTCAGCTCTAGGACCAAAGCTTTTACCTTATTTTCATAAATAGGATGGGTATGTTGTATAGGTCCTGGCAGGGACAAGATGTAGCATTTTACCCATAAGCTATGGTAGAGCTTCTCAGACCTTTCAGTAGGTACTTGCAGCAGAAAGAGTTGAGGAGCCTAAAAGGGTCTTTCTCCAGAGCAGGAGAATTTTCAGATGAAGTTCACCTAAGGGAAGTGCTGGGATATATTCCTGTTTGTGCCTAAAGAAGCACAGAAGACTGGGAAACAGTTCATGGAGGAGAGCTTAGTCATGTGTGGAGATCTTCCCAGGCCCCATGCCTTTCCTCACAGCAAGACCTGCTAGAATGCACAGCTTGCTGAGTCCTGTGCAAGTTTTCCCTTTCTTCCAATTGGGAGACAGTCTGTAGCACATAGAAAGAATCAGGAAACAAGTGTCAAAGGGAAGATCCCAGTTGTCTGGTTTTTGGTTGTCAATACTTCTGTGGGAGCTGTAGTTGAGGTGGGATGTGCGTAATTTCCCTGCCCCTTCTCCCATTAATTATCTTCTGTGTTCTGTGACTTTGTGTCTCAGAGCCATGCAGCAACTGTTCTTACCACAGCCACACAGACACAAACCTGCCAGATTTCACAAAGCCTTGATGCTGTGTTTGGACTCCTGAAGAAATGGAGAAGAAGGGCTGCACATTGGAGGAAATCAAACAAAAACCAAACAGGAAACCAAAACCCCCAAAGTCTTCCTGAGCTTTGATAATGAGATAAAAGGATCTGAATCTGAACTCACCCTCTAAATCAGCATAAACCTACAAGGTTCTAGGAGGAAGAACAACGGGACTGTTCATGTATATAAGCAGAGCACTGTGGCCCATTACAATGTGGTTAACACACATTGTAATGCCTCCAGGTCTAGGTGGTCTGATGAGTGCTCATTACATTATGTGAACAATAGACTCTCACTCTGGAGACTGTTACTGGTCTTTTTCTTCCAAGACAATAGTTCTGTCCATGCTAATAGTCAGGGAAAGCACATTGCAGGATGACAGCTTAATTTTGCCACCTGCCCTTTCCTATAGCTGTATGTCCCCATCCAGAGCTGGGGCTATGATGGACATTCCTTGTAGCTGAGCAGAGGAAGATCAGCCAGCAACAGCTGGGTTGTGTAGTGACTCCTGACCAGAGCTATGATTTCCAGTCACTGCTGGGATCCTGGGGTGCACTTCTTGCATCACTTGTGTTTGGGGCAGGCCAGGCAGGTAACTTGCAATGAATGGCCTGCTGTCCCTTTTCTTTCCCAGGCATTGTAGGATGGCAGCTCCTGCATGTTGAGGTAGAGGTAGAGGCAGCTTTCAAGCCCTGAAGCAGTTTGGAGAGACATTCCCTAAAGGAGGGAGCCGCCTGTAACTTGCAGCCTTTGTGTGGAGCCCTGTGTGTTCGGCACGTACAGAGGTGTGGCGCTCCCTGCCCTCCCGAGCCTGGCTGGGCAGGTGCCAGCCGCGAGCAGGGGCCGAGTTCAGTCTCAGCCGTGGCCGTGTGCTGCCATCTGCTGCCGGATCCCTTTCTTGCGGGCTTTCCCACAATCCCTGGGCTCCATCTCCAGGGGCTGGCTGGGCTCCCAGCCGTCGAGAGGATGGCAGGTGGGATACAAGCAGACATCACCTGAGACCTGGCTAGCACTGCTGGGGTGCTCTCTGAAAAGAAATGGCAGCTGGTGATTTGTAGTTTGATGGATTAGCAGTGATGGGCTGGTGCTTCCAAATGTAGCCGTGTCCTGCTATTCTACTGCCCTCTGTGCTTCAGTGCCCTCCTGCACAAACTCGGTAATGTAGGGCTTGGAGCTGAGCTGTGCCAGGGCAGGCATACATCCCCTCTTGTGGTCAGTGTGCATACAGGTATGGATGTCTGTTGTCTTTGAAAAAACTAGGAGAAGTTCCATTCCTTTGGGCCTAACTTTAAAGGGGTGGCTAAGCACTTGTTCATGAGCCCCTGTTTATGGTGTTAAGCAAACCGTTCAAAGATGTGTGAGATGCTCTGCTGGTAGTGCTACACAAATCATCATTTTGATTAGCTGTCAGGGACAAGGAGCTGGATTCAAGTGAGAGGGAAGTGATAGGAGAGCATTTTCTTTGGAGAATATATGCTAGTGGGTCAGCTGTATGTCTGGCCCAGAGTTAGGGGCTGCTGTCACCAGTACCTAAACCTGAAGTCCATACCATGGGTACATGTACAAAGTGAGCTTGAAAATCATTCTTTTTTTGGTAGAAAAGCAGGAAAAGCCCTTAAGTGATACATCCCATACAGAAACAGGGTTACTGTAGGCAGATAACCTGTCCTGGGTACCCTGGTCTAGCTCCAAAAGTAATCCTGATTTGAGCAAGGTTTGAACAAGATACCTCCAGTCTGAAGTATTTCCTAGCACAACTTCTGTGCTCAGCTTGCTGTAGTGGGACCCATGCTGGGCCAGCAATGTGGTGAGATGTCTGACATGGGGGGTTGCTCAGTGAAGAGGAGCATGAGATCTGACAGTGATCCTTCACCTCAGAGACTCTGTGAAGACCAGGATGGTGTGTGCTGAGCCTGTCCTGTCCAGTCTTAAAATGCTAAATAGGCAAATAACTGTGATCTGGAGGCAGAGTCGAAGACACATTGAGGAGCACTTTGCCCTCTTTGTCAGTCCCAGCCAGCAGGGAGTCAGCAGCAGGGGCCCTTTGGCCTCTGGATCAGTGCCAGCTCTGTGCTGGAGGCTGGCACCCTAGAGTGCCATTTGGCCGCCCTTTGCTTCCCTGTGCTGACTTCAGTGTCCTGGCATGTTAAGTGTGTGACACAGGCACCTGGAGTGTGTGCTCTTCAAAAAACAAAAATTGTCTTTTCCCCTCTGATGGTGTTGGCATCTGTGTCATGAGGAGGTTCCTGCATATGGTTGAACCCTAAAGCTTGGGGCCTTCCTGCTTGGCATTAAAACTTTCCCATCATGTTTAATTGATGAGGTGCCAAGAGTGTTTGGTTGAGCTGACTGTACTCCCTGGATTTAGTTCAGTTTTCTATGGCTGTTACCAGATGGCCTTTGCTTTGTCCCATCCTGACTGGACATCTGGAGGCAGGTGATGTCCCATCACCCCGCTGCTGGCCATCACAAGTTGGGCTGGGAGGCTGCAAATGGCCTGCAGGGCCACTTTGGCTACAGGGTAAGGGGCAGCACAGGCCACTTGCAATCTTCCTGGTAAATCCACCCTTGAGGATAGGAGGGGGTGAGGGAGTTCTGCAGGGCCAGGGAGGTTTGTGCTGCTATTCCAGTAGCACCTGCTGGGACAGCCTAACCAGTACAGCTCACCCCAGAACCTCCCTATTGAGAATGTTTTTTACTGCCTTCCACTTACATGCATGCAGAGGATGTGGAGGGAAACAGTTTAAGTTCCAATAAGAGTGACCCTAAGGTGGAACTCACAGCATGAGTCTGGGTGAACTTATGTGACAGCTCCATACTTGCTTGGTGACTGTGGTTGTTTTCCATTTTTTTGCTTTTCTTTCCAGTCCCCCCATTCCCCCTTCAAGAGAGGGAGATCACATGCATTCACCTCACTGGGCAGAGAGTAGCCAAACAGAATTCAAGGCTGTGGAGATCTGTGCAATCCTTAGAACTGGAAATGAAGCATGAAGAATTGCTTCTGTGGAGAGGTGTTATGTGGCCACAACTTGTGCATGTGAATTCCGCATGCCCACTCTAAGAAGATAAACTTCACAGCCCCACCTCTGAAAACAGGCCACTGGGGTCTGAGCAGGACTTGGATCTGGCCCAGGTTTGAAGTCAGATATGATGCTGTGGCAAGCAATTGCAGTATCTGGTTCTGATCTCCAACATAGCCTTGAGACTTATGACTCCAATCCAAAAGAGGAAGGAGACAAAAGTGCAATGTTCCAGTAATGGCATAAAACAAAGCTCTGAGGTAATTTCATCTGAATGTGCCCTCTGTTGGCTTTGATTTGGTAATCCGTTAATTGGGGAAAATAAATAAATAAAACATATTTTTGCTCTTCTGAAGAAAATCCTCTGTTAATGCTACATGTAAAGAGGCAGATTGGGGCTTCTTGTCTCTTTGAAGATTCTCTGGATCATGTTCTTCCTTCTCTTATTCCTTCCCTTACACCTGAGGGATTTTGGTAACCTGTCATCACGCTAGGGTGGGCACATGACTTTCCCTTCGTAATTCAACTGAGTTTGAGCTCCCTCAGCTCAGGTAACTTTGGAACATGATCTCTTCTGCTTGAAATCCTCAGCACTTACTAAAATTTGGCAGAGATATGGCCAGGGGAGAAATGTTCAAGCTGTTTTGGGGAGGAACATTTCTTTTTATCACTCCTACTTTTGTTCCCCTGTGTTGTGCATGGTACTGTAACCATAGCATTGTCTTTCTGCCGGCTCAGGCCTGCCTGTGGTGAGGTGCTGCCACCTGCCAGAAACTTGTGTGGTTTTACAGTGCTACCTTCTGTTTCATCCATCCCACTTATTGCTCTCACTCCCCTTTCCCACTGTCCATTCAGTACTTCCCTTTTTCCTCTTCATCCCTGGATGCTCAAATGTCTTTTTCCTGTGCTTTCACAGCTCCATAGAAGCCATTTTTTTCCTTGGTCTCTTAGCAACCTGTATGGAACCCTGGTTCACCTTCTATGATTAGAGGGTTTGACTGGAGGTCTCTTCTCCCTGCAGCTCTGGCCTGTGTCAGCCTTGGCTGAGAAGGGCTTAGGGTGCCTTTCTCTCAGATCCCAGGAGGCCACTCTGCTCCCACACTGTCCTCTGGAGCAGTATGAACTGCAGCATCCTACCCCTCCCCTCCCTCCCTAACCAGTTCCATGCAGCAGGGTACACAATGGGATCACCTATTGCTAGACTTTCTCTAACCACTCAAATCCCTCAGGAGCTCTCAAGGAGCTCTGGCTGCCTGAATTCCTTTGATTTGTTATTTGACATCCCTTATTTTACTGCTCAGTGTCAGGCCTTGGGTCCTCATTCTCTGTGTTCCAGTGCATTTTTATGCTCTTCCCTTGGCTGCTCTGCTCCATAGCCTTAATCCCTGAAAAGGAGCAAGGTGATGTGGAGAGGGAGGACCAAGAAGGTGGCATATATTCACTTCTGGTGCTCTTCTCACCCAGGTGCAGGGATATAAAGCATGGATTTGGTTTAGGCTTTTATCTAAGTGAATTGGAAGTCTGTGCTAGCTACAGGTGCCATAAGAGTAGGTGATGCCAAGACTGTAGGCAAAGACCCACAACAGGCAGGATTTCTTTACAAGAGTTATATTGACTCTCCTCAAAGTCCATCACACTTACACACATGTCTATCCATTAATTCTTTTGTTATATTAACCTGACCACTGGAGATGTCAAACCTTTAACTTCCTAAATCTCCCTGAGACTTCTCCCCTTCTCCTTCTTTGATATGTTCCCTCCCAGTCTGAGATTTGCTGATAAAAAGATAGTTTAAGGCAAAAGGTGACCCCTGATATTAGCAACTGTTTCACCTTTGAATTTCCTGAGTATCCCTGGGACCATCTTGCCCAGGCCTGCTAATTGCATGCATTTTGTACAATCAATATTTTATTTTGGACAGATCCTTTGATTTAGTCCTCCACAAACCAGGGTTCTTGTGTGTGAATTTCACCAATTTATTCCATTGTGACAAATAATTATTTTAGCTTTGTTTTGATGTGCTTGTTCTCTCTGACTGCTTATTTTATACCCTGCTCTTCACCTGCTCTCAAGGCAGTATATCAAATATAAAGGGTTTGAGGAAGTTCTGACACTTTTGCTTTGTTATGGTTTTGTACTTACTGGAGGTCACACTCATTTAAATTTTCCTCATTTAGCTGCAAGGTCAGCTTGTTGAAAAATGCATATTGATAATCCCTTTGGGAAATCATTTTAGTCATGTCACTTCATTTTGCCTTTTGTCAAATCTTCTAAAGAGGGTCTAGGTATTTGGGTGGCCAATGTGATGTCCCTGTGAAACCTCCATGTCACTTGTGATGACTCACAGCCTTCAGCTCAATTCTCTCAGCTGCCCCTCTGTGTTCAAACTGCTTTGTAAGAAGTGTGTCACTTCCCTGCAGCTTCCACCACAGCTGTGGCCAATTAAAAAATGGGATTTCTTTTGGAAGGTGTGGGGTCACAGCTTTAGGATTCCGGTCCTACTCTTTGCCTATAAATTTGAATTTAACTCCTCAGGTTCAGCTGGATTTTCAAAAGAAGTGTAAGGCATGTGCAATGGGACATGTGAGCAGTTTCCTCTGCTCACATGGACCTGTTGCTAAATTGGGTGATGCTGCCTGTGGGGTGAAAGGCTTGCAGGTACCACCTCATTCAAACTTCACTGACAGGCTGGGGAGAAAGAGCATTAGTGCCTCTGCTGCCTTCTCTTTGGGTCAGGGACAAAGGGTGGCCATGGAGCTTGCAGAGCAACCCGGAGCTGGAGCATGAGTGAGGAGGGAAAGCAGAACTGTGAGAATCCCAGAAAGGAGCTGGGGCTTGTGAGGCATGTGGGGGCTGAGAGCACAGGGGGCACTTGGCAGTGTGGGGTAGGGCTGAGCTGAAAGATCTGTGGGGAAACAGAGGTATTGTGGGAGGACAAGGGAGTGAGCAGAGCACAGGAAGAGGGGGAATGGAATTACTGAGGAAGAGCAGTGAGAATGGAAGGAAGCAAAGCATGCGTTTGGGGGGTTTTTAAGCAAGATTTTTTAAAAATTATTTTTTCAGCACCACAACTAACTGCAGGGTCCAGTTGTTTCTATCTCCCACTCATTTACATGCCAGCAGTGTATATGAAATTCCAAGGACAAAGTTTTCAGGAATATCATGTGATAGTTGTTACACCTTGGCTCAGTACTGCATCCTGTGGAAGTATGATTCAGGGTTGAATTTTGATAACAAGCAACAACTCTGATGGCTGGCAAAGAAGAATTGAGCTGTCTAGTGGTGTTTAAGTGCACTCTAATGTAATCTAATAAAAAGAGCAGCTGGAGCCTGAATTTGCATTTGAAATGCTTCGGCTGTGTTTGGAGATGTGTTTCAGTGGAAGAAGTGCATGAAGCTGCTCTGTAACTTCCTTCTCTGTCTGCTGGTTGTGTTTCCTGTTTCTTCACAGTGGAAATCTTGAAACCCTGCAAGGAAGTAAGCCTTTTTCCCATGAGACTGAGTCTGCTGAGGCTTGGTTGGGTGGGGACAGGGGCAAGTATGCAGAAGATTGCTCTGAATTCTCAAAAGAATTTTGAGGGCTTAATTAGATTTCAGCAGAGACTTAGGAAGGCTTAATTCCAGTGAGAGGGCCAAGACTGAAGACAAAGGATAGTGCTGGAAGGATGTTGGAAAGCGAAGCAGGCAGCATGCTTGCTTGAGGGACCAGGTTTCTCTCCTGTAGCTGTTCTTATTCTTGTGTGAAAGTCACCCTCTTTGCACACAATACCTAAAGGAGAAGTAAAGTTAGCTCAGGATACACAAGACACAAAAAGGATCCTTGGTAAAGACATCCAGTTACTGCCTCACTCTGCTTAGGGGCAGTTCTCCCTAAACTGTGTTCAGATTCCCTTTACCTTCTGCGACATTGTTCTTGTCTGTTGTCTGGTGCATGTTCTTTCTTCTACTGCCCTATCTCAGCTCCAACTCTGCTCTGGTTATGCTCTGTGCTCTCTGGATGTCCTGCGAGCATCTCATTCTGCTCTGCCTTAAGGCTAGCCAAACTAACCAGCTTCTTCCTTCTGGTTGTTTTGGAGACCTTGTTGTGGCTTTTTTCAGGCTTTTACAGGGGGCTTATAGGAAAGATGGAGAGAAACCTTTTAATGGAACTGGTAGTGGTAGGATAAGGGGTCATAGGTTTAAACTGAAAAAGCCAGATCTAGATAAGATATAAGGAAGAAATTCTTTACAATGAGGGTGCTGAGATGCTGAAACAGATTCCCCAGAGAAGCTGCAGATTCCCCTTAATTGAAAATGTTTAGGGCCAGGTTGGAAGGGGCTTTGAGCAGCCTGATGTAGTGAAAGATGTCCTTGCCCATGGCAGTGGGCTGCAGAAGATAGTCTTTGAAGGTCCCTTACAACACAGAACTTAGTCCTATCTGCTGACTGAACCCTCCTCACCCTGCCTGACTTATTGGCATCTGTTCCCAGAAGTCTTTCTGATTTAGAATGTATCTCAGCAGCCATTTTCCTTGTCTCCTTTCAAGATCTGCTCCAGCTTTAAATCAGACTAAGCACTGACATTTTGCTCAAGATAGTATCAGAGGTTTTTACCAGAAAGCAGATAAGGGAGATAAATGACAGTGTTGGAAAAGTGGCAGAAAAATGTAAACCATCCCTTTTCAGCCTCTGAAACGGACCCTGAAGCAGGCACTGCTCTGAACTTCCACAGGCTGTGAATCAGGTTTTAATAGAAATGTTTTTGTGTGTACTCTTCCCAATAATCTCTCAGACCATCAACATATGTTTTTTAAAATTCCACTTTGCTTGTTCTCCTCTCTGACTCCAGCCTGATCCTTCTGTTTCTTCATGGATATATCAACATTCTGATTATTTTTATTGCTCTGTCTAAGGCTGCAACTCCCCAGTCTCACTTCTACAGGATCATTTCCTTGTCTGAGATTTGTTCTAGTGCTAACTTCCAGGTGGGGCTGACTTTGAAGAGTGAGACATAGCTGTGACATTTGATGTAGCAAATGCAGCTTAACCACAAGGGGCAAATAGGGCAGAATGCATTTTGTTCTGGACTGCAGGTTAAACTGGGCTAGGACCTGTGATAGCTGCAAATGTGAGAGCAATGTTAGAATTACAAAGAAACACTTGAAAATATGGGGAGATAGTTAAGTAAGAAAGTTAAAAAGAGGAAAAAAACCTATAAATGTCTTGAAAAGGAAGCCAATCAGCTGAGAATCTGATATGGGGAAGGAGTGCAACTTCCTTTTTGGTTGTTAGGTTCTCATTTTTCTTTTATGTCTCAAAAACTTCCATGGTGCGAGGGGTGATTTCCTGGGCTAAGAACCTGAAGATCTCTTTGGAGCATTTCTGAGCTCCCAGGAATTCTTGGGTTATCACCAGTGCTTCTAGTGTTCAGCACAGCCTTCTTTGATGGGTAGAGGGTGATTGAATGTATGGGAAAGGCTCAGTAACCTATTCCTGTCACCCTCTGGAAACAAGGAGCTAAAAGACCCACCTTTTATGTGGCAAAACTAAGGACAGGGTCACACTGTGATTAAATGGCATCAGAAATCACCTATGCTGAGGTGAAGTTCAGAAATGAATCGCCAGCTCCAGTGGTCAAAGGTAAGGAATGAATGGATTATTTGGGAGAAAGGGAGCTGGAGGGAGCAGGGTGAAGAAGAGGGAATGAAGATTTTTCCTTCTGTGACTTTGGTTCCTACCTGATCTTGATGAATTGGTGAGAAAAAAGAGCTAAATGATCAGGAGACTGGAGGAGTTTTGAAATAAGAGTCTTGAGGAACATCTCCAAGAGGAAAGGCAAATGGGAGTTGCAACATGAACAAAAATGACTACCGGGAGCACAAACAGTAGGTTTCAAATGAGCATTCATTAAGGAACCTGTTTGTGCTCCCTCAGTATCCTACATGTTATGTAGTCTTGAAAGAGTCAAATTTGGACCGTGCTGAGTACCAACAGTAGAGGCTGTGGTTTATTACAAACAATCTGATCTGTCACAAAGGTGGAGGGGCTCCCAAAGCAGCAAATAAGCCCAAGTCCTGGCTGCTCTTGCCTCTGAGTGAGACTACATTGCTGCTTGTGGATAGGGTAGGAGAATCAACATGCCTGCTTATAGTAGAGCAGTCAGTTGTACTCTGCAGCGTCATGAGAAGTGGTACTGGCTGCAGAAACAGAGCCCCATTGTCCATGGCTGATTGAGAAATGCTCCTTGAGAAGAGAGACCCAAAAGTTAAACACTCTGAAATATACAGAATAAGAATTTTTTAAGATCTGGAGGGAGATCCAAATCTGTCATCGATGTCTCCCACTCCTGAAAAACATTTAACATACCAAACAAATTTGTTTCCCATTAAAAATTACAGTGGTAAAATGGTTCTTTTACTAGACTTCATGCAAATTTAAGGCATATTCTGGTTAATATGTACTCTGTAGTCATTATTCCACAAGTAGAAACCCATAGAGATGCTCTGTGTAAGGCTTACTGCTTCTGCCTGACATGCAGGACCCTACACACCACCAGGTTCCAGGGCAAGAAATGTATGTGTGCATAAATCAATGAATAATATTTTTAAAAAATTAATAAATAATTACTGCTGCCTAAGGATATATAATCGCTTGCCTATTTACAGCTTTATCTCAGTTTTACAATCCCAAACAGAGCAGGCATCAGCTCCAGGTTATTCCTTGCTTGCTCTGAGGCATGAGTCATGGAAATAAATAGTGTACATAGTCCTGTCTGTCTTAAAAGCTCACTGTTTTCAGTGCACCAAGATTAGTTGGTTCTGGATGTAGTTAGCATTTCCACTGTGGTGAGGTGGGGGTGGTGGAAGTTCCCCATTGTGTTCCAAATTATTATTCCGAAGACATCAAGTCTGTTGTGTTGTGATCATGCTGGACATGTTACAGAGCACAGACCAGCTGTGGAAAGCATTTTGCAGGGAGTTCAACCCCCCGAGTGTGCACAATATTACTGCACTTCACTCGTGTTGCTGAGGTGCACAGCATGCAGTGCTCCCTGTGCCACCTGGGTGTGAGTGTGGGATGCTCAGGTCTGAATGGGCACAGGTTTAACAATGTCTGGATGTGCTGCATATCAAAAAAATCAGTTGGACTGGTTAGAACTATTTCTGAAGTAAGTGCTTTGCTCCAGATCTTCAGGGGGCTCCTTGTTTTCACTAAGGCAAAAGAAAGAAAAACGTTATTAGAAAAACATTATTTGACCAGGGAAACCTGGACCTTGTCTGTCCACATATTTTCTCTCCAGATAATGAAAAATGATGCCTTTTCCCCTGCTGTAGCAGTCTCTCCCAAGCCTTTGGGAAGTAGTCAGAAGGCATCCACAAAGAGCAGGTTTCTTACAGTCTTGCTTACTAGGCATGTCTGGCAGGCACACTTGGCTGCTGACAGACCTGGGAGCTTCATGCTGAACGATGAATGAAGGCTCTCTAAATCTTCTCTTTAACAATGGTCTCTCCCAAAGCTTCTTTACTCCTGTCCTGCAGTGAGTGCTGCTGTCTCTTTCCCCTCCTATTTGCCCTGGCTTGTGTACCTGCCACAAGCTAGAACAATGCCCTAACGCGTGTTTGCTTCTCCTTCCCTGTGACCCACTCTCCTGCCTGCTCCCAAACCTCCTCAGTACTGGCAATATCCCTCTAGATAAAAGTGAGGTCCTGGCAAATCTTAATCTGAGTACTTTACTCAGGTTGCTGGGCACAGCCCTCTGTTCTCCCTAAATATCCAGCCTAGCACAACCTAGTTTTATCACAGCAAATCTTTGAATCCTGACTTGGAAAGCAGGGATGGAAGGAAAAATATATCTTTCAATCTACCATGATGATATGCCATCATAGCCTTGCACATTTTTTGTCTCCCATCCTCTCTCAGGTTACACCAATCTTCTGCACAGGAAGTTCAAAAAGCTAATGGAACTGAAGGAGGCAGAAAAAGTTTTCTGGGAAGAAGTCAACATGAACTCTTCCCTTCTGTCTTAAGTATCACGGTTTGAGCAATGTTGCATTTAGCAGCTTTGGTCTCAATCTAGAAAGACATTGTTTCACTGTAGTTTTTGAGGCTCTGTGAAGGGCTCATCCCCAAACACCAACAATTATCATTGTTGGCTCGCTGGCTGGGCTGGGAACACACTCACTGAATTGAACACACTCACACTCACTCACATTCCCTGCTCTGTCCCAGTCTGTCATTCTCCCAAACCTTGTAACTTCCACGTCAGAAATTATTTTTTTTCTTTTGAGGAGCTCTCCCTTGAGTAGTACATCCTACTATCCTACATCCTACATCCTAGGAATGTGGACTGTGGACTGACATACCCATAGTTGACTATAGTGTTTTGTTTGGTGTGTTTCTGTCACTTTTAGGACCTCCCGAGACAAAGAAGCCTGAGCAACATCCCCAGAAGTACCCACTCTGGCTGCCATGGTTGATCTCACTGCTGCTTCTCTTGGTGTGCATTGCCCTTGTTGTTGTCTTCCTTGGTGAGTATGTGCAAGGAGACTACAAGGGAGAAGTCTGGGGGGAGTGCTGGGAGAAAAGTAGAGAAACCATGCTTTGTGGTTGTCTGGGCTTTGTGTAAGGTCTCAAGTTTTCCTGCCCTGACTTTGTATATGTCTGCAAACATCCTCCAAATCTTCAACTGTTTACCCTGAGGCCTCATCAGTGTGCCCAGATTGCACATTCCAATCTTGCTTGGCCTTTTTGGAACTGTGGAACAATTTCTCTACCTTCATTCCCCATAAAAAGAACTCAGTTACATTTGACAGATGGGAAAAAGTGGAGGCAGAAGCACAAGTGTCTATACAGGCAGCTAAATCTGCACTTAAGTTCTCTAAGGTACTTAGATATGCTTTGTGTCCTAGTGGAAAAAATGGCTTCTCACAGCCCTGGCATCTCCAGGATTAACTGCATAGTGCAGTTAATTAACTCTCACAACTTTTAAGGGTCGATTGCAGAATAGTTCATTAGAGGTTACTCCTGGACAGGCTGTTTGTAAAGATCGTCATCACTGTTTCATTCTCACTTTCTATTAAAGATAATTCATGGCATGCTTGCACAAGTTCTTAATAACCACGATGGATTCTGGAAGAGGCATCTTATTATGATTCCTTGTGCTGCCCTCAGCATCTGAGTCCCAGACGTTTGTATTGCTTTGTTCCCAAATGTATAACCTTTCAGGGTACTCAGCCAAAAGGTTGGGGAGTTTTAGCCTGGGATGTTAGCATCTGATACCTTCTGATACACATGGAAGGTTTAATCTTTTAGTGAAATTTTATTTACCCAAGTTAATGGATGCTACACAGGATTTTGGTTTAGCATAGTGATACAGCATTTAAATGGAAAACCAGTAAAAAATTGCACGTAGCAGAGTGGCCACTGCAATGCACAGGTGGATCACAATACCAACATGATTTTAATTGCTGGTCATACAAGCATGGAATCATAGAATCATTAATGTTGGAAAAGACAGCTCAGGTCAACCGCTAACCAACCACTGCCAAGCCCACCACTAATCCATGTCTCCAAGGGCCACATCTACTTGTCTTTTGAGCACTAGTGGGAATGGTGACTCCAACACTTCTTTGGGCAGCCTGTTCCAATGCTTGGCCACCTTCAGTGAAGAAGCTTTTACTAATATCCTATCTAAATCTTTCCTGGCACAACTTCAGACCATTTCCTCTTGTCCTGTTGGTTGTTACCTGGTAGAAGAGGCTGACCCTCACCTGGCTACAAACTCCTTTCAGGGAGTTGTTGAGAGCAATAAGGTCACCTGTGAACATCCTTTTCTTCAGGATAAACACCGCCAGCTCCTTTAGCTGCTCCTCACAGGACTTGTGCTTCAGACTCATCCTGAGCTCCACTGCTCTTCTCTGGAGATGCTCCAACACTTGAATATATTTCTTGTTATGAGGGGCCCAAACAGGACATAGTTCTGCAGTATGCTCCACATTAAGACATTGAATGGCCCCAAATGCCAAATCAAAATGAGGGAGTTAAAGCCAGCTCAGGCCCATTGCTTTCTTCAGGTGTGTTTTTGTTAGTCATTCAGTTTCTTATGCCATTTTGGACTAAGGTATCCACTCGTCCTGTGCTGGTTTGGCTAACTGAGGAAGCCGCTGCCCTCTTTTTGATCTCTGAGGAAATGAATTCTTCCACAGCCGCTAATTCCCACAACTGAACTAAACTACAAGCCAAATTTCTTCTCAACCTTTATATTTGTATAGGGATAAGGTCACCTTTATTGGCCATGGGGGTGCTCAGCCAGGCATTGCCCTTGCCCATCTGTCTGAGCCTTCCTCCATTACAGCAATTCACTCATCAGCCACAGGAGCCACCAGGATTCTTCTGCTCATCAGTGAAAATAGTTCTAAATTAAAGGATCCATGAAAATAGGCATCTGGATTGTTGAGCACACCCTGATCAGCTCCTAATCCATACTCCTGATGAGTGTCTGAGTTCCTAGGAAGTCCTTGGAACTGTGGCTGTGGCCTGTCACCAAGAGTGCATTATTCCCCACAAAGTGGAGCTAGTAAGTCCTAGGGGTTTGTGCTGCACCCTGGTTTCAGCAGCTCCAGCTGTAAGTGATTCCCTTCACCTGCACTGTGTGTTGCTGATGGAGCAGGCCCAGCTGAGGGTGACTCCCCCAGGTGCCTGTTGCTGTGTAGCTGAGGAAGAGACCGAGGGTGACAAGGAGAGGCTGCTTTGTAGGCCGGCAGCTGGGCTGTGGGTGTGTGCATGGCACAGGGGCTGTGGCTGGGAGGGCTCCCTCCTGCCGCGTGTGTGGCCTGTGCCCAGCGGGATGAGCCTCCAGGGGTCCCTCTGCCGTCTGACTTGGAAGACACCGGGCTCTTTCTGGCTGGGAGGGCAGCTGTGCCACTGGTGTGGGCCAGGAGAGGTGACAGCTGGGACCATGCTTGCTGGGGAAATGGTGGGAGGAGAGTCCAGGGGCCAGAGATGCTGTGTGAGGAGCTGGGAGCAAGGGCTAATCCTGCTGCCTTTGCTGTCCCTTTGCAGTGGTTCCCTTCTGCCACAGCGGTGACCAGCCCTCAGCCCTGCAGCAGCAGTTCTCAGAGTGGGAGTGCGACTCAGCGGTGCCACAAGGCACAGGTCAGTTCTCCCAATGTCCCCTCTTCCTTGGGGCGAAGGGCCTCAAGGGGGCTGTGCCAGGGCAGCTCAAGCCACATCTCCAACAGAACTGTGGACAGCCCTGAGATCCCCTTACAAGGATTACCCTGGCTTTGGGTACACAAAGCTCACTGGTCATACCCCAAAGCAATGGGAAGGAATGTCTGTACTATGCCTGGTTAGTCAAGCACTTTCTGTCAGGAAAAGTCACTGAGCACGACATGAGCACTGTCCCTGGAAAACCTGGATCTCTGCAATCACCATCTCTTGTTAGTAGCCTGCACCTCTCTGTCCTCTCCCTGCACAGACCGAGGCTGGATGTGCTGCCCAAAGGGCTGGAGAAGGTTTCAAGGAAGCTGCTATTTCCTGTCCCCTGACACGATGTCATGTGCTGAGAGTGCACAGAACTGCACTGGGATGGGCTCCCAGCTGGTGGTGATCACCAGCAAGGCAGAGCAGGTAAGTGCACAGGGCTGAGAGAGGCACCCAGCAGGCAGAGCCACAGTGCTGGGCCCTGGAGGGGACTCAGAGCCCCTCCTTGTCCTGCAGGGGAGGGGGAAGGTCCTGTCTGCATCTCTGCAGCACCAGCCCCTCTGCCACCAGCCCCACATCATGGGGATTCCTGATGCCTCTCTGTGCTCCGTCCTGCCCCTCTCATGGACATTGCACTCTCTCTCTGATTGCCAGGAATTCCTCTCTGAGCAGATAAGGCAATCTAAAGAACCTAAAGCATACAATTTCTACATCGGACTGTTTGCAGAGCAGGACGACCAGTGGCAGTGGGTGGACAAGACTCCATACAATGCGACAGCAGCGTGAGTATCTCTGGAGGAAGAGTGTTTGGTGTGACTCCTGGTAGGGAAAGAAAGTAGGAGAGATGTGAGAGCTTCATGTGGTGCATAAAAGGGAGTTGTCACCCCACTGCCTTGTCAGAGATCAAAGATACAGCAGGAGAGGGCTGTGCAGGACACCAGGTTCACATGGCCCCATCTGTGCTGGGCATTGATTATGAATTAACTGTGACATGGAAGTCAATCATGTAGGCAGAGAAATAACTTCAACTTGCTGGCAGCAAGAGTCCTTCAAAACCCTGGTGATCAGCCTGGCCTGACCTCCAATCACTGCACTTACGTGAACAAAATGGTCTGTGCTGGAATGCAGGGAAAGAGATGGGGCACAGGGAGAGAGCACCAGGACTGTCCTTGCTGTGCCTTCTTCTGCAGAACAAACTTGCCCTGGAGCCCAGCACAGGGCCTCTGCTGGGAGTGAGGTGCATGGGGTGAGTGGTGGTGATCAGTTGCCCTCAGCAGGATGGAGCAGAGCCCTGTTGTGCTGGAAGGCTGTAGGAAGGAGGCAGGTTTCCATGTGCCACTGGTGCCAGTGGGATATGGAGTGGGAGGAAGGGCACTGCTTCAGTCCATGAATCAGCATTGGCAATTTCTGTCTCTTGCCTCCATGTCTTTCATCCCACTGGGGCCTTTTCCTGCAGTGCTTTACAGTGGGCACTGGGGAGTAACAAGCCTGTCTGTGACCCAGGTTCTGGCGAAAAGGAGAACCAAGTCCAGGCGATGATGAGAACTGCACTGTAATCTATGTGCCTGAAAAGGCCCTCAACAACTGGAATGATGTCAAACCAACTACGAAGCATCATCGAATTTGTGAAGCTGCAGCAGTAATTGTGTGATGGAAATGCCTCTGACCTGAGTAAAGCTGGGAGCTCAGCAGGGAGCTGGGAACAGCTCTGGCTGTGCTGGGAAGGGTGGGGAGCTCTGACACATCTTCACTGGGGCAGTGGGACCATGTGTGTGGAAGTGAAATGAGCTTTGTCCAGCATCCCCAGTGCATGTGGTGGCTCAGGGAACACAGGGAGGCTCAGGCTCACTGGAGCAGCTCCTGTGTTCTTGTGTCCTCTTGTCTCTGAGTGGGTCCAGCAGCCTCTGGCTGAAAAGAGATGGACTTCTCCAGGAGGAAGGCACAGGAATGGAAGGCAGATATCCCCAGATTCAATGTCCTCTGTCTCCTTGAGCTCAGCTGTTTGCTTTTTGTTGAGTCACACACAAAATGTCCTCTAGCTGGTTTTGCTGAACAAATTCTGAAATCCTAGACCAGACAAAATACAGTATCAGACCAATGAAGAAATTCTCTGTACCCTGTCTCTGTATCTCTTTTTTTCCTCCATATCTAAGCTGGAGAGGTACAGTCCTAGAATCACGGAATGGTTTGAGTTGTATGGAAACTTTAAGGATCAAGTTTTCAACCTCTAGGTCTTGAGCAGAGACCCCTTCCACTACAGCAGTCTGCTCAAAGCCCCATTGTCATGGTTTGATGCTGGCACAATGCCAGTGCCCCCATGAAAATACATTCTCCCTGGTTTGTGCTGTGAGATGTGACCAGGAATAAGCAAAGCAGGCCCCCACTTCGAAATAAAGAAAAGAAAACTTTATTAACTAAACTACAGCTCTAAGTAAAAAGAAACACACAGGGAAAATGAACTTTCCCAAAACATTTCCTCCTCCCCTCACCAAATTTCCAATACATCCATCCCCCAAATCACCAACTCTCAATCCATCACCATCCTTCAGACAATCAATTCTCAGTTCATCGAGAGGAGAGGAGTCCTTCTTGTGCCATAGGCTTCCCCTGGAAACACCTGTTGAAACCTCATGTGTTTCCGTGTCACTGCCCAGGGAACATCTGCCATCGTGACCGCTTCCTTCCATGTCTGCAATAGCCCCGCGTGTCTCTCTGGGCTGTTATGGGTCCAATCCAGCTAGCTCGAACCCTAGCCCACACGGCCTTGCATGGACAGAAAGTAAGAGACGAGAAGCGCTCTTCTCCATGTGGGGATGAGTCCTGTTTATTGGCTTGAGATGGGACACTCTGGTTCCAGCAACCACCCAGGTAGAAAAGAGGCTGTAC
Source organism: Molothrus ater (assembly GCF_012460135.2). Classification (NCBI taxonomy): domain Eukaryota; kingdom Metazoa; phylum Chordata; class Aves; order Passeriformes; family Icteridae; genus Molothrus; species Molothrus ater. The sequence continues at coordinate 87,356,159 of NC_050479.2, forward strand.
CACCCCTGCAGTGGAGTTTTATACCCGAGGGGATGGGGGCGGGGAAGGAAGACTGCGGCCAATGGGATACCACTGGGGAGGGGTGAGGGGAGGGGTACCCATGGGAAAGACCACCAGGTGTGTAGCATGGGAGTGCATGGGGGAGATGCCATGTGATAAGAGAGCGGGAACAATCTACATGACATACCATACTCAGTACAAACTTCCCATCACCCAGTGCAAAACAACTACTAAATAAACTATTTAGTGCAATACAACACATGCCCAGTGCTTTCACCACTGCACATGGACCAGAGCTGCTTCTAGGGTTGTCCTTTTAAGGATGCTTTGGCCCTTACCAAAAAGAGCACAGTCTCACCTTCGGGACACCTGTTCCCCCCAGATTTCACCCCCTGGGGCTGAGGGGTCTCAACACTGAAGCCTCTTGGCTCTGAGCCATTGCCTCCCCCTGGATGCAGTCTCTGTGTCACAGGAAACATGGCTCTGTCCATGGCTATTACAAGAAAAGTCCAGCTAAGGCCACTCCATCATCTCTTCCCACCTAAGATTCTTCTCTACTCTTCCAGCATCTTTCACTTGCCCAGAGCTTCACACTTGCACATTTCCTTCTTCCATTTCATCTCTATCTCTCTTCTAGGAAAGGTTAATGTTCTGCAAAGTTTTCATTGTCCAAAAAAGGGTTAAAAGCTCGGGCTCTGCCCGCCCGAATCTCGAATCTCGAATCTCCCACAGCGGCCGGACACCTTCTCGCTGCACACCTCCCCCCCGCCTCTTCTCCTTCTCGGCTGCGCTGCTGGCACATGTTAGCAAGTTTCAAGGTAACACAGTCACAAGCACAGGCTGTACTGTCTCTCTCTCCTGCGGGGAGGCTGCCCGATGCCTCCTGGTGCTTCTCCCACCCTTCCACCCTCGGGGCCTCTTCACCTCCCCTCTCTGTCCAAGGCCCGGCCTACCTCACCCGGCCGCATGGCTTCCCCTCCCCCGCCCAGCCCGCAGCTGGACAGGGGAGAGATCCGAGCTCTTTCCCCACCGGAATCCAAGAGAAGGTTTCCTGGGAATGCTCTGCTTTTAACCCCTGTGTTCTCAGAGGCATATCCGTGCCCCAGTGGCCACACCAGGTGCCAATATTCAAATCTCAACACCTTTTGGTGACCACAGCATATCCCAGAAAACTTACTTCCTCTCAAACCATGACACCCATGCAGCCTGGCCTTGAACACTTCCAGGGCTGGGCTATGCACAGCTTCTCTGGGCATGCTGTGCCAGTGCCTCACAACCATCACCGAAAAGAATTTCTTCCTAATACCTTCTTCCTAATACCTGCCCTCTTTCAGTTTAAACCCCTTTGCCATATGCACAACATGCCCTTATGCACTATATGCCCTTGTAAATAGTGCCTCTCCAGCCTTCTTGGAATCCTCCTGGAAAGCTGCTATAAGACCAACTTGGAATCTCCCCTTTCCCATGCTGAACAATCCCAAATCTTTTAGCTTGTGCTCCAAACCTCTGTCTCTATCCTCATTGCCTTCATCTTTGTGGCCCTCCCTTTGCACTTGCTGCCAGGGGAGAAACAATCCACCCTGGCCCTTCAGATCCACCTGGGGGAAAAAGTCCTCTTCCTGACTCAGAGCTGATCCCGGGCTCACCTGAGGCAGCAGCAGTCCTGGAAAGCCAAATCCTCAGTGGTGCCTTGAATGGCATGCCTTCCTAGGCCAGACCATGCTGCAGAGGAGGCTGACGGGACAGTGCTCCTGCTGTACATGACATCCCATCCAGAACATCAGTGCCTATTGCATTGCCTTCATGTCCTGCTGTAGGCCACTGGACACCATGGATCTTCCTTTGCTCCATCTCTTCCCACTTCCTGCCTCCTGTGTCCTCGCTTCTCTTTGCTCAGGAAACAGCAAGTGCCCAAGTCACCTGAGGGAACAGTGCCAGCTCCACACAGGGAATGCAATTTGGGTGTTCAGCTCCTGTCTGTGCGCCTCTGTCCTACCTATGGAAGTGAATCCTCCCTCTGTGTCCCAGAGAGAGAGGGAAATTCGTTGTGGAGACAAAGTGCCCAGGAGATTTGGCTTCCTAATCCAGTGGGAGCAGTTGTTTGAACAGCAGTACAGGGGCTGCAGGTGACTGCAGGTCACATGCATAGCTTGAGGTAGCAGTGAGACACTGCGAGTAGGGACAGTAGGTCCTACATATCTAGGGACATATGGAAGAAAGAGGACATATACATGCAAAATACCACACAAATCAGCACAGGCAGTAAGCACTGATCCCAGCTCAAAGAGCTGCCTGTTGCTGTTCCTCTCCCTGGCAGCAGCAAGATGAAATCCTTCAGACAAAATGTCTGTTTACAGCTGTACAATGTGGCCCTGCAGGTGAGGGCCTCTCCTTCTACACCTGGAAACCACACCCTGCAGTGGCACAGCTTCTCCCAACAGCAGCCTGGGCTGCTGGGCTTGCCACTGGCTGGAAAGGGCTGCTTTGTCTGGGGTCTTGAGCACCATTCCCACATGTTTCTGGCTTTGCTGTGCAGGATCCCCTTTAGGCCTCCCCTCTGCCATAACTCTTAGCACACAAGCAGGACAAGGAGCACATTGCCTGTCTTCCCTCCTCCACACAAGAGCCAGCCCAGCACAGGAGGCTTAGGCCTGCTGTGGTGCAGCCAGTGAAGGTGCACAGTCCCTGAAGGACAGAGCTGACCAGCAGGTTCCTCTGCTGCCTGTCCACTCCTGGGCTCAGCCTGTGGTGAGCAGCAGCCCCTGCTGCGTCTGGACACGGCCCCCTCACACCCTTGGCTGCAGGAAGAAGGCAGGATTCCATTCATCATGGACTGATGCCCATGGGAAGAGGGCAGGAGGAGAACAAGGGTGATTGATCTGGGGAATCTGGGATGAATTAGGATCTGGAAGAGTCTGTCTCCATGTCACTCTGAGCCCTGAGACCCCGAGTCCTGGAGCTCATCCTTCCCTGCAAGGATTGACAACATCCTGAATCCCAATATGTCAGAATCACTGCAGACAAAGTGGACCTCAGCCTCTACATGCCCAACAGTTCAGCCTCATTGGTGAGAGTGAGATCCAACAGATTCCATCTTGTCTTTGGGTCCTCCATAACCTGTCTCAGAAGGATCCATGGTAATGATCCTCCAGTGTCCTCCTGGATTGATTTTATCTTTCCTGCTGAAAACAGCTCAGAAACTGCAGCACAAGTTGCAGAGCCTGACAGCTGCCTCTGTGAGCTGCCCTCACACACTGCTGGCGCTCAGGGCTGTGGGGCTGGATTTCAGGCTGTGAGAGGGCAAAGCAACCAGGCACAGTGGGAGCAACTTTCTCTGGGATTAATTCTCTCTTCCTGTATTGTCCCTGCTGCTAGCACTTGCCCTGTGCTTTTGTTAGCATTTCCTTCCAGGCTCCTTGCCCTTATGTCATTGTTGCAGATAATCTTTGCCTTCAAATCATTTGGAATTCCAGAAAACTAGATAGCAGGAGTGCTCAGGGGATTCAGGTTGATGGAGAAACTGCCATGAACCACTGAGAAAGAGAGGATGTCCTCCACCAAGTTCATTTCTGAACAGGAGCACTCTTGCTGTTCCTTGGACTTGGAACCCTGTCCAGCCTTACCCATCCCACTTCATGTTGGTCAGATGGCCTGGACAGCAGCAAGTGATAGAAATGGGAGTGTGAATGCAGACAGCTGTGAGAGTTCAATAGCTGCAACTATGTGAGGGGGCTTTTGACCCAAACCACTGCTGTTACAGGAGAGCATGACCACCTGCTTAATAGTAAAAAATCAGTCATCAGCAGAGACTTGTGGTGGTACCAGGGAACTGGAGAAATGCTGTGCTGCAAATATCCTCTCTTCCCTTTCCTGGTGTCCCAGTCATCTCCAGGTTCCTATTGCAATGTGTATCTCATGCAGAACTAACTCCTTCTCTTCTGCCACTTGATTTGATGTCCCTTGGTGTCCTGTGGTGAGAATATGACCACTGTGCTCTTCAGGGCCTTTTGGGGCTGAGATGCTTCTGCCCACTTCCAGTGGCCTGGACAGCAGCAAGTGATAGAAATGGGAGTGTGAATGCAGACAGCTGTGAGAGTTCAATAGCTGCAACTATGTGAGGGGGCTTTTGACCAACCACAGCGGTAAAAGGAGAACATGACCAGCAGCTAAACAGTAACCAGGGCATTAGGGAAAGGCTTCTGAGGCACAGAAGAAACAGTCTGAAAACAAAGTTTAGATAAAGGAAGAACACTGTAAGAGAGAGAGAAGAGAGAAGTGGGAGGGAAGTGGCCATGGAGCCCAGGGTGCTCTGCAGCTTGGCCACCTCTGTGTGTAAGAAGCTCCCTGGCAGCTGAGTGCTGTGGGTGACCTCACTGATGGCACTGAGGGCTGCAGCAGGCACAGACGCACAGTTCTGCAGTGTGACAATGTGACCCTGTGCTTTCACCTGTGCTTCACAGGCTGCTGGGAGAGCTGTGGATACTCAGGAACCCCACATCTCCAGCAGGAAGTGTGTGGGACCAGGGGAAGCCCTGCTCCCACAAAGGGGATGTGTTCTTGCAGCTGCCCTTCCTGCATGGCTGGTGGGAGGCTGGAGGTTCCACAAGTCTTGTGAATGTGTTTTTCTGTGGGGTGAGAGCTTGTGAACACGGCTTACATAGGGATGTTTAGAAATGTAGGCTCTGACCCTGCCTGCAGCCTGTTGTGCACAAAATGACAGAATCAGGGGATGTCTTCTACAGAGAGCTCGGGCTTGTCCTCACTTGGAAGCTGTTCTGTGCCCTGATCTTGTGATGCCTCAGCTGGAATGCCTGTGCTGTTGCTATGAGCTCTCCTATTCCTGTGTCTCTGCACCCATGCATTCCTCTCCACAGGAGAAACCAGCTGATGGAACATCTCAGCCTGTTCCACGTATGTCTGCAGCGTTTGCAGTCCCAACCAAGTGAGACTTCATGATCTGTCATGCACATGGACTCTGGCACTGCCAAGTGATCCTCCTGCCCCACAATGCCAGGTCATCCTGAACCCCTTTGCTCAAAGCCCCAGCCTCCCTTCCAATGCAATTAGACCAAAACAGTGTCACAAGTTCTCTGTTGTGCTCAGGATGCCAATGGTCACTGCCTAGACTCAGTCACAGATCTGCTTTCCTCTCATTTTTGCTTCCCTTTTGCAGGCTGTGCTCAGTGGGTTTAACTCTTTGCTAGCCATGCCAAACATACCTGCCCATGTATGTATTGTCACACACATGGACCCTCAGCAGGAGAGAGCAGGCAGCAGAGAGGGAAGGCCATGGATGACCTGTGCAAGTGCCTGAGGCTGGGCAAAGGGAGATTGTGTGAGCTGCAGTGATGCTCCACTTCATCTGTTTTCCCTTGCCTTCATGGGAATTTGTGTTGCAATGATTCTTCTGTGAAATGCCCTGGCAGGGTAATGATGGAAGTTACCCAATCTCCTGTGCTGTGGGTACACCCAGGATATGGCTTTTTTAGGACGCCAGATTAGAGCCTGTGCAGGCCCCTCACCCGTGTGGGAGGTGCCCTGTGCAGGAGGAAGGCTGTTTGTGCCCACACTGGGACAGGACCCTTGGAGAAGAGTGATCCTCCTGCAGAGATGATGAATGGCCCAGGGAGAGTCAGTCCTGGAAGTGCAGGTAACCCCCAAAGCTTCCTTCCTTTCTGTCCTCCTGCCACAGGACTTGGGGAAAGGCAGGGCTGCGCTGGATCCTGGGCATGGTGTAGTGGCCTGGATCTCCTACCAGGAGATGGGGCTTAGGGCAAGAGCAAAGCAACAGATGAGGGAAGTGGGCAGTGGCCAGGCTGGCAGAATGACCTTTTCCTAGAGCCAGGGGAAATGGAAGTGCAGGCAGAGTGTGCCCTGCTATTCCCTTCAGTGCTATGTCTGTAAACAATGGGGCTGAAGGGGGCTGTCCTTCTGTCATTGCCCTGCAAAGCTCTCTGCATCACTCTGAGCACAAGTCCCTGCCCCCATCTCTGCTGTCTCCAAGGACAACCCAGCCAGGGCTCCCCAAGAGAGAGCTCCCAAGTGCCTTTTCCCCTGTGGAAACCATCCCTCTGTGTGTCTGCCTGTGCACACCCTGAGCTGGGCAGTCACTCCTTTGGGGGACTGTGCCTCTGCAGAAAGGGGCTCATGGGACAGAGGCAAAATGCAGGGAGTGAGAGAAAGAAGCTCTAAAGAGAGAGGAAGAGGAGGGAGATCCACAAAGAGCGCTCAGGGACAGACAGGGGTAATGGAAGGCAACATGGAAGATGTGTTGAGGAGAAAGGAGGTCTGACAGGACAATGGGAGAGTGAGGTCTGGGCAGAATCCAGGCAGATCTTGTGATAAACAGGGAAATAAAAAAGCAGCCTCAGGGCAGCCCCTGTGCTCCTGTACTCTGTGGCTCTGAGCCTCTGCTAGGGACAGGCAGCAGGGCCTGCCTCCAGCACCTGTGGGGCTCCCCAGTCCTTGGAACAAGGGACCAGCAGGGTGCAGGGGAACAGAGCCCCCTGGGTTATCCTGCTCCTAACTCTGGGCTGGGACATGCTCACTCTTGCTTTGTGTTTTTCAGCCCCAGCAGAAGGGAGAAGCTGCTCCTGGCTGAACATCTGGGTTTTCCTTATTTTTGCCCTTTCAATCAAAGCTGCCATTGGAACCTTGTGCCTCTGCCTTGGTGAGTTCCAGGGTGTCTTACTTCCCTTGGGATGAAGGGCTCAGGTGACTGCACTTGGTCAGGTGGGAAACCCACATCCTAGTGCCTCTGCCAGAAGGAAAACTGCCTGTGGCAGAAGGTAGAAAACACCCCCTGCCAGACAGTGATCATTTTTGATCCCTACAGGGATGAATAGCTGCACAGCAGGTCAGATCCCTCAGCTGAACAAAACCAGAAGTCATCTCTCTTCTCATCCTTTTTAGTTGTGTAAGGATAAGGTCACCTTTATTGGCCATGGGGGTGCTCAGCCAGGCATTGCCCTTGCCCATCTGTCTGAGCCTTCCTCCATTACAGCAATTCACTCATCAGCCACAGGAGCCACCAGGATTCTTCTGCTCATCAGTGAAAATAGTTCTAAATTAAAGGGTCCATGAAAATAGGCATCTGGATTGTTGAGCACACCCTGATCAGCTCCTAATCCATACTCCTGATGAGTGTCTGAGTTCCTAGGAAGTCCTTGAACTGTGGCTGTGGCCTGTCACCAAGAGTGCCTTATTCCCCACAAAGTGGAGCTAGTAAGTCCTAGGGGTTTGTGCTGCACCCTGGTTTCAGCAGCTCCAGCTGTCAGTGATTCCCTTCACCTGCACTGTGTGGTGCTGATGGAGCAGGCCCAGCTGAGGGTGACTCCCCCAGATGCCTGTTGCTGTGTAGCTGAGGAAGAGACCGAGGGTGACAAGGAGAGGCTGCTTTGTAGGCTGGCAGCTGGGCTGTGGGTGTGTGCATGGCACAGGGGCTGTGGCTGGGAGGGCTCCCTCCTGCCGCGTGTGTGGCCTGTGCCCAGCGGGATGAGCCTCCAGGGGTCCCTCTGCCGTCTGACTTGGAAGACACCGGGCTCTTTCTGGCTGGGAGGGCAGCTGTGCCACTGGTGTGGGCCAGGAGAGGTGACAGCTGGGACCATGCTTGCTGGGGAAATGGTGGGAGGAGAGTCCAGGGGCCAGAGATGCTGTGTGAGGAGCTGGGAGCAAGGGCTAATCCTGCTGCCTTTGCTGTCCCTTTGCAGTGGTTCCCTTCTGCCACAGCGGTGACCAGCCCTCAGCCCTGCAGCAGCAGTTCTCAGAGTGGGAGTGCGACTCAGCGGTGCCACAAGGCACAGGTCAGTTCTCCCAATGTCCCCTCTTCCTTGGGGCGAAGGGCCTCAAGGGGGCTGTGCCAGGGCAGCTCAAGCCACATCTCCAACAGAACTGTGGACAGCCCTGAGATCCCCTTACAAGGATTACCCTGGCTTTGGGTACACAAAGCTCACTGGTCATACCCCAAAGCAATGGGAAGGAATGTCTGTACTATGCCTGGTTATTCAAGCACTTTCTGTCAGGAAAAGTCACTGAGCACGACATGAGCACTGTCCCTGGAAAACCTGGATCTCTGCAATCACCATCTCTTGTTAGTAGCCTGCACCTCTCTGTCCTCTCCCTGCACAGACCGAGGCTGGATGTGCTGCCCAAAGGGCTGGAGAAGGTTTCAAGGAAGCTGCTATTTCCTGTCCCCTGACACGATGTCATGTGCTGAGAGTGCACAGAACTGCACTGGGATGGGCTCCCAGCTGGTGGTGATCACCAGCAAGGCAGAGCAGGTAAGTGCACAGGGCTGAGAGAGGCACCCAGCAGGCAGAGCCACAGTGCTGGGCCCTGGAGGGGACTCAGAGCCCCTCCTTGTCCTGCAGGGGAGGGGGAAGGTCCTGTCTGCATCTCTGCAGCACCAGCCCCTCTGCCACCAGCCCCACATCATGGGGATTCCTGATGCCTCTCTGTGCTCCGTCCTGCCCCTCTCATGGACATTGCACTCTCTCTCTGATTGCCAGGAATTCTTCTCTGAGCAGATAAGGCAATCTAAAGAATCTAAAGCATACAATTTCTACATCGGACTGTTTGCAGAGCAGGAGGGCCAGTGGCAGTGGGTGGACAAGACTCCATACAATGCGACAGCAGCGTGAGTATCTCTGGAGGAAGAGTGTTTGGTGTGACTCCTGGTAGGGAAAGAAAGTAGGAGAGATGTGAGAGCTTCATGTGGTGCATAAAAGGGAGTTGTCACCCCACTGCCTTGTCAGAGATCAAAGATACAGCAGGAGAGGGCTGTGCAGGACACCAGGTTCACATGGCCCCATCTGTGCTGGGTATTGGTTATGAATTAACTCCCTGTGATCTGGAAATCATTGCTGTCATGCTCGAAAAAGTTGCATTTTGACATCAGCAAGAACCCTTAAGAGTTGACAGGCCTTGCCTGGCCTACACAGCAATTATGTGAACAAAATGGTCTGTGCTGGAATGCAGGGAAAGAGATGGGGCACAGGGAGAGAGCACCAGGACTGTCCTTGCTGTGTCTTCTTCTGCAGAACAAACTTGCCCTGGAGCCCAGCACGGGCCTCTGCTGGGAGTGAGGTGCATGGGGTGAGTGGTGGTGATCAGTTGCCCTCAGCAGGATGGAGCAGAGCCCTGTTGTGCTGGAAGGCTGTAGGAAGGAGGCAGGTTTCCATGTGCCACTGGTGCCAGTGGGATATGGAGTGGGAGGAAGGGCACTGCTTCAGTCCATGAATCAGCATTGGCAATTTCTGTCTCTTGCCTCCATGTCTTTCATCCCACTGGGGCCTTTTCCTGCAGTGCTTTACAGTGGGCACTGGGGAGTAACAAGCCTGTCTGTGACCCAGGTTCTGGCGAAAAGGAGAACCAAGGAATATCTTTTATGAGAACTGCACTGTAATCCACGTGCCTGAAGTGACCCTCAACAACTGGAATGATGTCATACCAACTACGAAGCATCATCGAATTTGTGAAGCTGCAGCAGTAATTGTGTGATGGAAATGCCCCTGACCTGAGTAAAGCTGGGAGCTCAGCAGGGAGCTGGGAACAGCTCTGGCTGTGCTGGGAAGGGTGGGGAGCTCTGACACATCTTCACTGGGGGCAGTGGGACCATGTGTGTGGAAGTGAAATGAGCTTTGTCCAGCATCCCCAGTGCATGTGGTGGCTCAGGGAAAACAGGGAGGCTCAGGCTCACTGGAGCAGCTCCTGTGTTCTTGTGTCCTCTTGTCTCTGAGTGGGTCCAGCAGCCTCTGGCTGAAAAGAGATGGACTTCTCCAGGAGGAAGGCACAGGAATGGAAGGCAGATATCCCCAGATTCAATGTCCTCTGTCTCCTTGAGCTCAGCTCTTTGCTTTTTGTTGAGTCACACACAAAATGTCCTCTAGCTGTACTGGTTTGCTGAACAAATTTGAAATCTTAGACAAGAGACAATACAGTATCAGAGTAATGCAGAAAGGCCCTGTGCTCTGTGTGCATATCTCTCTTTCCTTTTCCAAGTCTAGGCTGCAGGGGTATAATCCACAAATGATGGAATGGTTTGGGGTGGAAGAGACCTTTAAGGATAGTCTAGTTTCAAGTCCCCTGGGCCAGGGGCAGGGACGCCTTCCACTAGACCAGGTTGCTCATATCCCCATCCAGCCTGGCCTTGAACATATTAGAGTTGGGATACATCTCCTAAGGGCAACTGATTCCAGTGCCTCAACACCTCACTTTCCTAAATATTAGGAAGCAACCACTGTTCCTCCCTAATATTTAATCAGAACCTGCCCTCTGTCACTTTAAAGCCATTCCCCTTTGTCCTATAACAATGTTCTTGTATAGAAAGTGCCTCTCAGCAAGGTCATTTCCACTGCTGTAGTATTGACACTGGCAGGGATTTGACTTCATTCCACGCGTTACAGTCAATAACACAAGCAGATGTGAACAAGTGTCACAGGCAGCTGTGAGAAAGCAGTTGTCAGCAGAGACTTGTGGTGGTACCAGGAACTGGAGAAGTGCTGTGCTGCAAATATCCTCCCTTCCCTTTCCTGGTGTCCTGGTCCTCTCCAGGTTCCCAGTGCAGATAAGTGTTTCATGCAGAACTAACTCCTTCTCTGATGCCACTTGCGTTGATGCCCCTTGGTGTCCTGTGGTGGGAACATGACCAGCAATCTCTTGAGGGCCTCCTTGGGCCTGAGATGCTTCTCCCCTGCTTCCATTGCTTTCTTCCCAGTTCCAAGCCTTACCTTTCCTCACAACTCCTACTTAAGCTATTTCCTGATGCCATTTCTCTCTCTTTGCCTCAGCCTACTCTCATTCCCTGCTGGCTCTGACTAAGCCCAGTTCTCTGGCTGTGAGCACAGTACAACTCCCTTCAGCCCTTCTAAGTCACACATCTAGACCCAGAGTCCGTGTGCCTCCCCTGGAGACCCACTGCCAGACAGCTCTTCTGGTTTTGGGACTCTTATGGGGCTCAAGCTCGTCCCTGCAAAGCAGCATTTTACCCACTTGCCTCAGAGTTTATTTGCATGTTGACTGTCTTCTCCACTGTGCATTTGCATGCATCTGCCTTCCAGGGATGTGTTCTTCTCTGCTCTGAGTTCATTTCTCTAGTTCCCACATCCCTTGTCCTCCCAGCTTGTCTCCTGGCCTCCTGGCTTGTCCCTTCTCACATTTTCAGGGCAATTTCTGCTCTTTGACTTGTTGTTACTTTTTCCTCCCCATGGGGCTGTGTCTTTGCATTAGTGGAACGAAATAGTCCCTGCTTTGCCTCCTTCTGAACACAGCCTGAAAAACAGGATAGGGAGCAAAAGAAACGCAGTGGGGCTCCACCTCGGTGATCTGACTGTGTCCTCTCACTTCATGGAATGGCTCTCCATCTTCCTTGTGAGTTCTTCCTGCACAGGAGTCCTGGGCTGAGACTTTCTTCCAGAAACATGCAGGAGATGAGCCCTCGTGGAGCCAGCTCCGGCGTGGCCTACCAGGCTGTCATTTCAAGAATGGGTAGTGGTGACAGCACATCCTGCTGGCCCTGCAGGTGAGGGCCTCTCCATGTGCAGCCTAGAAACCATGCCCGGCCGTGCACAGCTTCTCCCAACAGCAGCCTGGGCTGCTGGGCTTGGGTCTGCCCAGAGGGGACCTCCTTATCCAGGTCTTGAGCACCATTCCCACACATTTCTGGCTTTGGCCGTGCAGGATCCCCTTTAGGCCTCCCCTCTGCCATAACTCTTAGCACACAAGCAGGACAAGGAGCACATTGCCTGTCTTCCCTCCTCCACACAAGAGCCAGCCCAGCACAGGAGGCTTAGGCCTGCTGTGGTGCAGCCAGTGAAGGTGCACAGTCCCTGAAGGACAGAGCTGACCAGCAGGTTCCTCTGCTGCCTGTCCACTCCTGGGCTCAGCCTGTGGTGAGCAGCAGCCCCTGCTGCGTCTGGACACGGCCCCCTCACACCCTTGGCTGCAGGAAGAAGGCAGGATTCCATTCATCATGGACTGATGCCCATGGGAAGAGGGCAGGAGGAGAACAAGGGTGATTGATCTGGGGAATTTGGGATGAATCAGGATCTGGAAGAGTCTGTCTCCATGTCACTCTCAGCCCTGAGACCCCAGGTCCTGGAGCTCATCCTTCCCTGCAAGATGTGACAAGGCCATGGTGCAGGGTAACACCTCTCCACTTCAGGAGCCCTGGGGAGCTGATTAATGTGAAGGGTGCAGCCTGTGTTGTAATCCTCCAGAAGGCAGCAGGACAGCAGGGCTGGAACAATCTCCCGCAGCAATGAGAGCCATTGTCTCCAAATATCTGAAGCCAAAGCATAAAATGCCTGATGGAGGAAACTTCATACTGAGGACAATGGGAGGCCAGCAGTTACACACTGAGGGTCTTTGAGGTGGGTGTGAATGCTGCAGCCTGCATCCCCACTTGGCTGAGAGGGAATATTGTGTGGAAGACTGATGGGCTCGATGACAACCAGAGGCTTCAGGAGGGGAAACAGAGGCAAGTTTGAGCATTTGTTTGCAAGACTCTCTTGCAAGACTCCCAGTCTGATGATGTGCTTCTGCATTGATCCCCACCCTGTGGGAGCCTGTGTCCTTGCTTTCCAAGACATCTGTTCAGCCAATATGTGGGAGCAACTTAGAGAGCCTCTCCAGCTCATTGTGCAGCACCTCCAGTCTCACCTGGGCAGCAATAGCAGGACACAGAGTGAATGTGCCCAAGACAGAGAGGGAATGTGGCCTTTTATCTGGAGAGTCCCCAAAGGCACAGGGACAATGCTGGATTGTTCTCTGCAGGCTGTTCCTCAGGCAGCTGACCACACCACTGGCCATGTGAACTAGTGACTGACAGCAAATAGCCAATCTCCTTGCAAAGCCAGTCTTTGCCAGGCAGGAGTAACTGACAGGAGGTTCCTAGGCCCTGACAAGGCAAATGGAGCATCTTTGGGATGGACCTCCTTCACATGAAGAGAGGCTGAGTGAGGAGCGTTCAGAGCAGAGGAGGGAGGGATGCTACCAACTGCCTGACCATCAGTCTTCCACACAATATTCCCTCTCAGCCAAGTGGGGATGCAGGCTGCAGCCTTCACACCCACCTCAAAGACCCTCTGTGTGTAACTGCTGGCCTCCCATTGTCCTCAGGATGAGGTTTCCTCCATCAGGCGTTTTATGCTTCAGCTTCAGATATTTGGAGATGTCACGGTTTGACGCTGGCACATTGCTAGTGCCCCCATGAAAACACATGCTCCCTGGTGTCTGCTGTGAGATGTGACCAGGAATAGAGCAAAGCAGGCTCCAAATTAGGAATAAAGAAGAAAAACTTTATTAACCTACAACTCTATATAAAAAGAAACACACACACAACTCAGAATGAAAACCTTCCAAAAAACACTCCTCCTCCCCCCACCAAATTTCCAATACATCACAGTAGTACAAAACCTTGGATTCTCAATTCAGCTACCACCCCTCAGATCACCAACTCTCAGTCCATCACCACACTTTAGATAATCAATTCTCAGTTCATCAAGGAGTGAGGAGTCCCTCTTTTGCCATAGTGTTATAAATGATCAAATCAGTAGCCAAATTTATGAAAAATTTAACAAAGATTTATTAGATCGATAACAAAAAATAGAATTTCCAAAAACCACCATAGCCAAGACAGCGTCAGCCCCAGGTGCAGGCGCTGGGTGAACTAGGATTCAACTGACAAAGTGACAGCATTCCCCCAGTGGTTCACCCCCAGTGGTTCACCCCAGTGCTTCCAGCAGCTAGCTTATATCCAGTTTATTCTGCCTGAGGCAGGGATGACCGCATGTTGTTTGTGTCTCTTCACATGTGAAGCGGGATCGATACATGTGCAGGAACAGACAAAGACGAATCCGGAGACTCAGACGAATGTCTGAGCATCCAGGCAGAGGCTGTATTCACATGTAGTAGAGGGATACCGGTTCCTGAGCACAGCAGATGTAATCATGTCCAGGTGCAGGTCTTGTGATTTTCTGAGACATTCCATCAATCATGGTCCAGGAAGGTCTAGATGCTAGTGCCAAGGTCTAGATGCTTTCCCCGGTGCAGATGCCAGGGAAATCATCGATGATGGCCGAGGACTGTCACATTCACACGGTAAGAGACCTGATATTATCTTCATGCTGTCCAGGAAGTAGTTACATGAAAATAAAACTCTGTTCCCAGCCAGAGTGGTCAAAGACATAACTTTGGATCTACACAATGTTATAAACACACATATATAGCTATATAGCACAAATTATCTCCTACTATATATTACAATAGGCTTCCCCTGGAAACACAGTTGAAACCTCTTGTGTTTCCATATCACACGTGGCACTGCCCGGAGATCAGTTGCCATCGTGACGTCTTCCTTCCATGCCCAGTGCTCTCACCACTGCACATGGACCAGAGCTGCTTCTAGAGTTCCCCTTTTAAGGATGCTTTGCCCAGCTCCAAAAAAACCACAGTCTCTCACTTTCGGGACACCAGGTCCCCCCAAATGCACCCCCTGTGGCCAAGGGGTCTCGAGAACAGAGATCTTCTTCTCCTTCACTGAAGACGAAGGGCACCATCACCCTCCTCACCCATTGTCTCTGTTCACGCACTCCTTCACATAACAACACTGAACTCGCTTGGCTCTGAGCCATTGCCTGCCCCTAAATGCAGTCTCTGTGTCACAGGAAAAATGGTTCTGTCCATGGCTATACAAGAAAAGCTCAGCCAAAGGGCACTCCATCACCTCCTCCCATGTAAGATTCTTCTCAACTTCTCTCCTGACCCATTTCCTCTTATCTCATCTCTATCTCTCTTCTCATTCAACTCCAGGAGGATCAGCATTTGTAAGGTTTCCATCATCCAAGAAAAAGGTTAAAAATCTCAGGCTCTGCCTGTCCAGAACTCCCACTGCCGGGCACCCTCCCACAGCTCCCCTGCCGGCCACCTTCTCGCTACTGAATTTCAAAGTGGCACAAGCACAGGCACAGGCTCTCTCTCTCTGGGGGGTGGCTGTCCGATGCCTCTCCGTGCTCCTCCACCCTTCCATCCTGCCAAGGCCTCCGCCTCCCTTCTCTGTCCAAGGCCCGGCCTACCTCACCCGGCCGCATGGCCTCCCCTCCCTCGCCCAGCCCGCAGCAGCCGGGCAGGGGAGCTCTGGCCTCCTTCACTGCCGGAACCCAAGAGAGTTTCCCACTGGGAGTTCTCTGCTTTTGACCCCCTGTGTTCTCAGAGGCGTATCCATGGCCTCAGTGGCCACACCAGGTGCCAATATTCAAATCTGAGCACCTATTGGTTTGACCAGAGCATCCCAAAAAAACTCACTTCCTTTTCAAACCAGGACAGGAGACAATGACTCTCATTGCTGCGGGAGATTGTTCCAGCCCTGCTGTCCTGCTGCCTTCTGGAGGATTACAACACAGGCTGCACCTTTCACATTAATCAGCTCCCCAGGGCTCCTGAAGTGGAGAGGTGTTACCCTGCACCATGGCCTTGTCACATCTTGCAGGGAAGGATGAGCTGCGGGACCTGGGGTCTCAGGGCTGAGAGTGACATGGAGACAGACTCTTCTGGATCCTGATTCATCCCAAATTCCCCAGATCAATCACCCTTGTTCTCCTCCTGCCCTGTTCCCATGGGCATCAGTCCATGATGAATGGAATCCTGCCTTCTTCCTGCAGCCAAGGGTGTGAGGGGGCCGTGTCCAGACGCAGCAGGGGCCTGCTGCTCACCACAGGCTGAGCCCAGGAGTGGACAGGCAGCAGAGGAACCTGCTGCTCAGCTCTGTCCTTCAGGGACTGTGCACCTTCACTGGCTGCACCACAGCAGGCCTAAGCCTCCTGTGCTGGGCTGGCTCTTGTGTGGAGGAGGAAAGACAGGCAATGTGCTCCTTGTCCTGCTTGTGTGCTAAGAGTTATGGCAGAGGGGAGGCCTAAAGGGGATCCTGCACGGCCAAAGCCAGAAATGTGTGGGAATGGTGCTCAAGACCTGGATAAGGAGGTCCCCTCTGGGCAGACCCAAGCCCAGCAGCCCAGGCTGCTGTTGGGAGAAGCTGTGCACGGCCGGGCATGGTTTCTAGGCTGCACATGGAGAGGCCCTCACCTGCAGGGCCAGCAGGATGTGCTGTCACCACTACCCATTCTTGAAATGACAGCCTGGTAGGCCACGCCGGAGCTGGCTCCACGAGGGCTCATCTCCTGCATGTTTCTGGAAGAAAGTCTCAGCCCAGGACTCCTGTGCAGGAAGAACTCACAAGGAAGATGGAGAGCCATTCCATGAAGTGAGAGGACACAGTCAGATCACCGAGGTGGAGCCCCACTGCGTTTCTTTTGCTCCCTATCCTGTTTTTCAGGCTGTGTTCAGAAGGAGGCAAAGCAGGGACTATTTCGTTCCACTAATGCAAAGACACAGCCCCATGGGGAGGAAAAAGTAACAACAAGTCAAAGAGCAGAAATTGCCCTGAAAATGTGAGAAGGGACAAGCCAGGAGGCCAGGAGACAAGCTGGGAGGACAAGGGATGTGGGAACTAGAGAAATGAACTCAGAGCAGAGAAGAACACATGCCTGGAAGGCAGATGCATGCAAATGCACAGTGGAGAAGACAGTCAACATGCAAATAAACTCTGAGGCAAGTGGGTAAAATGCTGCTTTGCAGGGACGAGCTTGAGCCCCATAAGAGTCCCAAAACCAGAAGAGCTGTCTGGCAGTGGGTCTCCAGGGGAGGCACACGGACTCTGGGTCTAGATGTGTGACTTAGAAGGGCTGAAGGGAGTTGTACTGTGCTCACAGCCAGAGAACTGGGCTTAGTCAGAGCCAGCAGGGAATGAGAGTAGGCTGAGGCAAAGAGAGAGAAATGGCATCAGGAAATAGCTTAAGTAGGAGTTGTGAGGAAAGGTAAGGCTTGGAACTGGGAAGAAAGCAATGGAAGCAGGGGAGAAGCATCTCAGGCCCAAGGAGGCCCTCAAGAGATTGCTGGTCATGTTCCCACCACAGGACACCAAGGGGCATCAACGCAAGTGGCATCAGAGAAGGAGTTAGTTCTGCATGAAACACTTATCTGCACTGGGAACCTGGAGAGGACCAGGACACCAAGAAAGGGAAGGGAGGATATTTGCAGCACAGCACTTCTCCAGTTCCTGGTACCACCACAAGTCTCTGCTGACAACTGCTTTCTCACAGCTGCCTGTGACTCTTGTTCACATCTGCTTGTGTTATTGACTGTAACGCGTGGAATGAAGTCAAATCCCTGCCAGTGTCAATACTACAGCAGTGGAAATGACCTTGCTGAGAGGCACTTTCTATACAAGAACATTGTTATAGGACAAAGGGGAATGGCTTTAAAGTGACAGAGGGCAGGTTCTGATTAAATATTAGGGAGGAACATTGGTTCCTTCCTAATATTTAGCAATGTGAGGTACTGGAATCAGTTGCCCTTAGGAGATGTATCCCAACTCTAATATGTTCAAGGCCAGGCTGGATGGGGATATGAGCAACCTGGTCTAGTGGAAGGGGTCCCTGCCCCTGGCCCAGGGGACTTGAAACTAGACTATCTTAAAAGTCTCTTCCACCCCAAACCATTCCATCATTTGTGGATTATACTCCTGCAGCCTAGACTTGGAAAAGGAAAGAGAGATATGCACACAGAGCACAGGGCCTTTCTGCATTACTCTGATACTGTATTGTCTCTTGTCTAAGATTTCAGAATTTGTTCAGCAAAACCAGTACAGCTAGAGGACATTTTGTGTGTGACTCAACAAAAAGCAAACAGCTGAGCTCAAGGAGACAGAGGACATTGAATCTGGGGATATCTGCCTTCCATTCCTGTGCCTTCCTCCTGGAGAAGTCCATCTCTTTTCAGCCAGAGGCTGCTGGACCCACTCAGAGACAAGAGGACACAAGAACACAGGAGCTGCTCCAGTGAGCCTGAGCCTCCCTGTGTTCCCTGAGCCACCACATGCACTGGGGATGCTGGACAAAGCTCATTTCACTTCCACACACATGGTCCCACTGCCCCCAGTGAAGATGTGTCAGAGCTCCCCACCCTTCCCAGCACAGCCAGAGCTGTTCCCAGCTCCCTGCTGAGCTCCCAGCTTTACTCAGGTCAGGGGCATTTCCATCACACAATTACTGCTGCAGCTTCACAAATTCGATGATGCTTCGTAGTTGGTATGACATCATTCCAGTTGTTGAGGGTCACTTCAGGCACGTGGATTACAGTGCAGTTCTCATCAAGGATATTACTTGGTTCTCCTTTTCGCCAGAACCTGGGACACAGACAGGCTTGTTACTCCCCAGTGCCCACTGTAAAGCACTGCAGGAAAAGGCCCCAGTGGGATGCAAGACATGGAGGCAAGAGACAGAAATTGCCAATGCTGATTCATGGACTGAAGCAGTGCCCTTCCTCCCACTCCATATCCCACTGGCACCAGTGGCACATGGAAACCTGCCTCCTTCCTACAGCCTTCCAGCACAACAGGGCTCTGCTCCATCCTGCTGAGGGCAACTGATCACCACCACTCACCCCATGCACCTCACTCCCAGCAGAGGCCCTGTGCTGAGCTCCAGGGCAAGTTTGTTCTGCAGAAGAAGGCACAGCAAGGACAGTCCTGGTGCTCTCTCCCTGTGCCCCATCTCTTTCCCTGCATTCCAGCACAGACCATTTTGTTCACATAAGTGCAGTGAATGGAGGTCAGGCCAGGCTGGTCATCAGGGTTTTGAAGGACTCTTGCTGCCAGCAAGTTGGAAGTTATTTCTATGCCTACATGGTTGACTTCCATGTCACAGGAGTTAATTCATAACCAATACCCAGCACAGATGGGGCCATGTGAACCTGGTGTCCTGCACAGCCCTCTCCTGCTGTATCTTTGATCTCTGGTTGTGTTGTGTTATTATGCTCCCCCGTTTTAAGATGGACTGTTCTGTTACACCCTTTTTCTGTATGATGGTCCTGTCTGGAATTCCCCCTCTTTCCCAGTTATCTGTCAATCACCAGTTACCCTGGAAACTCACGCCTTTCTGTCACCTCCAAATGCCCCCCTTTTATCCAGAAACTTCGGTGTTATACATGGAATTATTGGCCCGGGGACCGGGGTCCCACCTTTGAGCTCTCTCGCTTGGCCACCCGTCTCTGATAAGCCCGCGCTCACCATGAGCCCCGATTCGCTGCCTGTCTGAGCTCTCCCGCTCCCGTCTCTCCTATAACGTGTGTATTCCCTCCCCCGCCGCCCTTCGGTCCTCCCCCCGCCGCCCTTCGGTCCGGCGGCTTCCTCTGGGTGTTACTCCGCGTTCTGGAATAAAACCTGGACTGGCCCTGGTCGGAGGGACACTCTCCCATTCCCTGTCTGTGGTCCCGTGCCTTTTTGTCCGCCTCTGGCAGAGCTGAGCGCCGATCCGGCGCGTCCCTGACGACGGAGCGGCTCCCGCGCGCCGAACCGAGAAACCGCGCCCCCCCCCCCCCTCCCCGCTCCGTCTGCTGGCAGGCGGGAACTTAAAAGTCACGGTTACCGCAATCTCTGACAAGGCAGTGGGGTGACAACTCCCTTTTATGCACCACATGAAGCTCTCACATCTCTCCTACTTTCTTTCCCTACCAGGAGTCACACCAAACACTCTTCCTCCAGAGATACTCACGCTGCTGTCGCATTGTATGGAGTCTTGTCCACCCACTGCCACTGGCCCTCCTGCTCTGCGAACAGTCCGATGTATAAATTGTATGGTTTAGGTTCTTTAGATTGCCTTATCTGCTCAGAGAGGAATTCCTGGCAATCAGAGAGAGAGTGCAATGTCCATGAGAGGGGCGGGACGGAGCACAGAGAGGCATCAGGAATCCCCATGATGTGGGGCTGGTGGCAGAGGGGGCTGGTGCTGCAGAGATGCAGACAGGACCTTCCCCCTCCCCTGCAGGACAAGGAGGGGCTCTGAGTCCCCTCCAGGGCCCAGCACTGTGGCTCTGCCTGCTGGGTGCCTCTCTCAGCCCTGTGCACTTACCTGCTCTGCCTTGCTGGTGATCACCACCAGCTGGGAGCCCATCCCAGTGCAGTTCTGTGCACTCTCAGCACATGACATCGTGTCAGGGGACAGGAAATAGCAGCTTCCTTGAAACCTTCTCCAGCCCTTTGGGCAGCACAACCAGCCTCGGTCTGTGCAGGGAGAGGACAGAGAGGTGCAGGCTACTAACAAGAGATGGTGATTGCAGAGATCCAGGTTTTCCAGGGACAGTGCTCATGTCGTGCTCAGTGACTTTTCCTGACAGAAAGTGCTTGAATAACCAGGCATAGTACAGACATTCCTTCCCATTGCTTTGGGGTATGACCAGTGAGCTTTGTGTACCCAAAGCCAGGGTAATCCTTGTAAGGGGATCTCAGGGCTGTCCACAGTTCTGTTGGAGATGTGGCTTGAGCTGCCCTGGCACAGCCCCCTTGAGGCCCTTCGCCCCAAGGAAGAGGGGACATTGGGAGAACTGACCTGTGCCTTGTGGCACCGCTGAGTCGCACTCCCACTCTGAGAACTGCTGCTGCAGGGCTGAGGGCTGGTCACCGCTGTGGCAGAAGGGAACCACTGCAAAGGGACAGCAAAGGCAGCAGGATTAGCCCTTGCTCCCAGCTCCTCACACAGCATCTCTGGCCCCTGGACTCTCCTCCCACCATTTCTCCAGCAAGCATGGTCCCAGCTGTCACCTCTCCTGGCCCACACCAGTGGCACAGCTGCCTTCCCAGCCAGAAAGAGCCCGGTGTCTTCCAAGTCAGACGGCAGAGGGACCCCTGGAGGCTCATCCCGCTGGGCACAGGCCACACACGCGGCAGGAGGGAGCCCTCCGAGCCACAGCCCCTGTGCCATGCACACACCCACAGCCCAGCTGCCAGCCTACAAAGCAGCCTCTCCTTGTCACCCTCGGTCTCTTCCTCAGCTACACAGCAACAGGCATCTGGGGGAGTCACCCTCAGCTGGGCCTGCTCCATCAGCAACACACAGTGCAGGTGAAGGGAATCACTGACAGCTGGAGCTGCTGAAACCAGGGTGCAGCACAAACCCCTAGGACTTACTAGCTCCACTTTGTGGGGAATAATGCACTCTTGGTGACAGGCCACAGCCACAGTTCAAGGACTTCCTAGGAACTCAGACACTCATCAGGAGTATGGATTAGGAGCTGATCAGGGTGTGCTCAACAATCCAGATGCCTATTTTCATGGATCCTTTAATTTAGAACTATTTTCACTGATGAGCAGAAGAATCCTGGTGGCTCCTGTGGCTGATGAGTGAATTGCTGTAATGGAGGAAGGCTCAGACAGATGGGCAAGGGCAATGCCTGGCTGAGCACCCCCATGGCCAATAAAGGTGACCTTATCCCTACACAACTATAAAGGATGAGAAGAGAGATGACTTCTGGTTTTGTTCAGCTGAGGGATCTGACCTGCTGTGCAGCTATTCATCCCTGTAGGGATCAAAAATGATCACTGTCTGGCAGGGGGTGTTTTCTACCTTCTGCCACAGGCAGTTTTCCTTCTGGCAGAGGCACTAGGATATGGGTTTCCCACCTGACCAAAGGCAGTCACCTGAGCCCTTCATCCCAAGGGAATTAAGACACCCTGGAACTCACCAAGGCAGAGGCACAAGGTTCCAATGGCAGCTTTGATTGAAAGGGCAAAAATAAGGAAAACCCAGATGTTCAGCCACGAGCAGCTTCTCCCTTCTGCTGGGGCTGAAAAACACAAAGCAAGAGTGAGCATGTCCCAGCCCAGAGTTAGGAGCAGGATAACCCAGGGGGCTCTGTTCCCCTGCACCCTGCTGGTCCCTTGTTCCAAGGACTGGGGAGCCCCACAGGTGCTGGAGGCAGGCCCTGCTGCCTGTCCCTAGCAGAGGCTCAGAGCCACAGAGTACAGGAGCACAGGGGCTGCCCTGAGGCTGCTTTTTTATTTCCCTGTTTATCACAAGATCTGCCTGGATTCTGCCCAGACCTCACTCTCCCTTTGTCCTGTCAGACCTCCTTTCTCCTCAACACATCTTCCATGTTGCCTTCCATTACCCCTGTCTGTCCCTGAGCGCTCTTTGTGGATCTCCCTCCTCTTCCTCTCTCTTTAGAGCTTCTTTCTCTCACTCCCTGCATTTTGCCTCTGTCCCATGAGCCCCTTTCTGCAGAGGCACAGTCCCCCAAAGGAGTGACTGCCCAGCTCAGGGTGTGCACAGGCAGACACACAGAGGGATGGTTTCCACAGGGGAAAAGGCACTTGGGAGCTGTCTCTTGGGGAGCCCTGGCTGGGTTGTCCTTGGAGACAGCAGAGATGGGGGCAGGGACTTGTGCTCAGAGTGATGCAGAGAGCTTTGCAGGGCAATGACAGAAGGACAGCCCCCTTCAGCCCCATTGTTTACAGACACAGCACTGAAGGGAATAGCAGGGCACACTCTGCCTGCACTTCCATTTCCCCTGGCTCTAGGAAAAGGTCATTCTGCCAGCGTGGCCACTGCCCACTTCCCTCATCTGTTGCTTTGCTCTTGCCCTAAGCCCCATCTCCTGGTAGGAGATCCGGCCACCGCACCATGCCCAGGATCCAGCGCAGCCCTGCCTTTCCCCAAGTCCTGTGGCAGGAGGACAGAAAGGAAGGAAGCTTTGGGGGTTACCTGCACTTCCAGGACTGACTCTCCCTGGGCCATTCATCATCTCTGCAGGAGGATCACTCTTCTCCAAGGGTCCCTGTTACCAGTGTGGGCACAAACAGCCTTCTCCTGCACAGGGCACCTCCCACACGGGTGAGGGGCCTGCACAGGCTCTAATCTGATGTGCTGAAAAACCAATATCCTGGGTGTACCCACAGCACAGGAGATTGGGTAACTTCCATCATTACCCTGCCAGGGCCTTTCACAGAAGAATCATTGCAACACAGAATCCCATGAAGGCAAGGGAAAACAGATGAAGTGGAGCATCACTGCAGCTCACACAATCTCCCTTTGCCCAGCCTCAGGCACTTGCACAGGTCATCCATGGCCTTCCCTCTCTGCTGCCTGCTCTCTCCTGCTGAGGGTCCATGTGTGTGACAATACATACACGGGCAGGTATGTTTGGCATTGGCTAGCAAAGGGTTAAACCCACTGAGCACAGCCTGCAAAAGGGAAGCAAAAATGAGAGGAAAGCAGATCTGTGACTGAGTCTGGGCAGTGACCATTGGCATTCTGAGCACAAGAGAGAACTTGTGACACTGTTTTGGTCTAATTGCATTGGAAGGGAGGCTGGGGCTTTGAGCAAAGGGGTTCAGGATGACCTGGCATTGTGGGGCAGAAGGATCTCTTGGCAGTGCCAGAGTCCATGTGCATGACAGATCATGAAGTCTCACTTGGTTGGGACTGCAAACGCTGCAGATATATGTGGAACAGGCTGAGATGTTCCATCAGCTGGTTTCTCCTGTGGAGAGGAATGCATGGGTGCAGAGACACAGGAATAGGAGAGCTCACAGCAACAGCACAGGCATTCAGCTGAGGCATCACAAGATCAGGGCACAGAACTGCTTCCAAGTGAGGACAAGCCTGAGCTCTCTGTAGAAGACATCCCCTGATTCTGTCATTTTGTGCACAACAGGCTGCAGGCAGGGTCAGAGCCTACATTTCTAAACATCTCTATGTAAGCCGTGTTCACAAGCTCTCACCCCACAGAAAAACACATTCACAAGACTTGTGGAACCTCCAGCCTCCCACCAGCCATGCAGGAAGGGCAGCTGCAAGAACACATCCCCTTTGTGGGAGCAGGGCTTCCCCTGGTCCCACACACTTCCTGCTGGAGATGTGGGGTTCCTGAGTATCCACAGCTCTCCCAGCAGCCTGTGAAGCACAGGTGAAAGCACAGGGTCACATTGTCACACTGCAGAACTGTGCATCTGTGCCTGCTGCAGCCCTCAGTGCCATCAGTGAGGTCACCCGCAGCACTCAGCTGCCAGGGAGCTTCTTACACACAGAGGTGGCCAAGCTGCAGAGCACCCTGGGCTCCATGGCCACTTCCCTCCCACTTCTCTCTTCTCTCTCTCTTACAGTGTTCTTCCTTCATCTCAACTTTGTTTTCAGACTGTTTCTTCTGTGCCTCAGAAGCCTTTCCCTAATGCCCTGGTTACTGTTTAGCTGCTGGTCATGTTCTCCTTTTACCGCTGTGGATGGTCAAAAGCCCCCTCACATAGTTGCAGCTATTGAACTCTCACAGCTGTCTGCATTCACACTCCCATTTCTATCACTTGCTGCTGTCCAGGCCATCTGACCAACATGAAGTGGGATGGGTAAGGCTGGACAGTGTTCCACCAGTGTTTCACCTGTGCTTCACAGGCTGCTGGGAGAGCTGTGGATACTCAGGAACCCCACATCTCCAGCAGGAAGTGTGTGGGACCAGGGGAAGCCCTGCTCCCACAAAGGGGATGTGTTCTTGCAGCTGCCCTTCCTGCATGGCTGGTGGGAGGCTGGAGGTTCCACAAGTCTTGTGAATGTGTTTTTCTGTGGGGTGAGAGCTTGTGAACACGGCTTACATAGAGATATTTAGAAATGTAGGCTCTGACCCTGCCTGCAGCCTGTTGTGCACAAAATGACAGAATCAGGGGATGTCTTCTACAGAGAGCTCGGGCTTGTCCTCACTTGTAAGCTGTTCTGTGCCCTGATCTTGTGATGCCTCAGCTAAAATGCCTGTGCTGTTGCTGTGAGCTCTCCTATTCCTGTGTCTCTGCACCCATGCATTCCTCTCCACAGGAGAAACTAGCTGATGGAACATCTCAGCCTGTTCCACGTATGTCTGCAGTGTTTGCAGTCCCAACCAAGTGAGACTTCATGATCTGTCATGCACATGGACTCTGGCACTGCCAAGTGATCCTCCTGCCCCACAATGCCAGGTCATCCTGAACCCCTTTGCTCAAAGCCCCAGCCTCCCTTCCAATGCAATTAGACCAAAACAGTGTCACAAGTCCTCTGTTGTGCTCAGGGATTCTGAGCTCAGGATGCACCTGGGCACTGCCCAGACTCAGTCACAGATCTGCTTTCCTCTCATTTTTGCTTCCCTTTTGCAGGCTGTGCTCAGTGGGTTTAACTCTTTGCTAGCCAATGCCAAATATACCTGCCCGTGTATGTATTGTCACACACATGGACCCTCAGCAGGAGAGAGCAGGCAGCAGAGAGGGAAGGCCATGGATGACCTGTGCAAGTGCCTGAGGCTGGGCAAAGGGAGATTGTGTGAGCTGCAGTGATGCTCCACTTCATCTGTTTTCCTTTGTCTTGGTGACTTTGGGTTTTGCAATAACCTTCTTGTGAAATGTCCTGGCAGGGAAATGATGAAAATTCCCCAGTCTCCATGTGTGTGGGGTACACCCGTGTGGGAGGTGCCCTGTGCAGGAGGAAGGCTGTTTGTGCCCACACTGGTAACAGGGACCCTTGGAGAAGAGTGATCCTCCTGCAGAGATGATGAATGGCCCAGGGAGAGTCAGTCCTGGAAGTGCAGGTAACCCCCAAAGCTTCCTTCCTTTCTGTCCTCCTGCCACAGGACTTGGGGAAAGGCAGGGCTGCGCTGGATCCTGGGCATGGTGTGGTGGCCGGATCTCCTACCAGGAGATGGGGCTTAGGGCAAGAGCAAAGCAACAGATGAGGGAAGTGGGCAGTGGCCACGCTGGCAGAATGACCTTTTCCTAGAGCCAGGGGAAATGGAAGTGCAGGCAGAGTGTGCCCTGCTATTCCCTTCAGTGCTGTGTCTGTAAACAATGGGGCTGAAGGGGGCTGTCCTTCTGTCATTGCCCTGCAAAGCTCTCTGCATCACTCTGAGCACAAGTCCCTGCCCTCATCTCTGCTGTCTCCAAGGACAATCCAGCCAGGGCTCCCCAAGAGACAGCTCCCAAGTGCCTTTTCCCCTGTGGAAACCCTCCCTCTGTGTGTCTGCCTGTGCACACCCTGAGCTGGGCAGTCACTCCTTTGGGGGACTGTGCCTCTGCAGAAAGGGGCTCATGGGACAGAGGCAAAATGCAGGGAGTGAGAGAAAGAAGCTCTAAATAGAGAGGAAGAGGAGGGAGATCCACAAAGAGCGCTCAGGGACAGACAGGGGTAATGGAAGGCAACATGGAAGATGTGTTGAGGAGAAAGGAGGTCTGACAGGACAAAGGGAGAGTGAGGTCTGGGCAGAATCCAGGCAGATCTTGTGATAAACAGGGAAATAAAAAAGCAGCCTCAGGGCAGCCCCTGTGCTCCTGTACTCTGTGGCTCTGAGCCTCTGCTAGGGACAGGCAGCAGGGCCTGTCTCCAGCACCTGTGGGGCTCCCCAGTCCTTGGAACAAGGGACCAGCAGGGTGCAGGGGAACAGAGCCCCCTGGGTTATCCTGCTCCTAACTCTGGGCTGGGACATGCTCACTCTTGCTTTGTGTTTTTCAGCCCCAGCAGAAGGGAGAAGCTGCTCGTGGCTGAACATCTGGGTCTTCCTTATTTTTGCCGTTGCAATCAAAGCTGCCATTGTGACCATCTGCCTTGGTGAGTTCCAGGGTGTCTTAATTCCCTCAACATTAAGGGCTCAAGTGACTGCTTTTTTTCAGGTGAAAGCCCATTACCTAGTCCCTCTTCCAGGCAGGCAAATGCCTTTCACCAAAACAGGCCTCTCCAGTCTTATTGGCTTATCCCATTACTTCTGTGTCCTTTTCCTCACCCCTTCCTCAGAGGATTTCTAATCCGGGTTTGTCAGCTGGGCAAGTGAGTCTTTCAGACAACTGAGATGAGAGAAGCTCTTCTGAGGGAAGGAATGACTGGTAGTGGGAGAAGTGGCCTGCTGTTCTCACTTCATTGCTCAATCCAGACTTCATAGCTTGTTACTAAACAGAGTCTGTGTTGGGGCTCCAAAGCAGAAGTTAGAGGATAGCACAGGTTGCTCATGCACGAGATGAAAAGGATGACAACAGCACTTTGCTTTGCTTTCTTCTTAGTGGCTTTACTTGATGGGAGCTCTGGCCATTACAAGGTTCTCCTCCAGAACTCTACAGAGTGGTGCTGTGTCCCCAGCAGTTCTGCAGAGAAAGGTGAGTGATGCTGAGAGCCTCATAAGTAACAAAAGGACTTCATCAACATTTTGTTTGGTTTCCCTTCAACCTTCGAGGTGGGGAATATTACTGTCAGTCACAAGTGGATTGTTTGAAGGAAGGAATGTGGGGAATTGAGGTAAGAAGACACTCTTTAGAATGTTTCTATGAAAACATGCTCCAGGTCAGTGAAAGAGGGTGGGTCATTCCATACCTGCATTTGACCAACCTTCCTACTCTTCCCCTCACACAACCCCTCTATTGCAAGTCTAGTTGACTGATGTAGATGCAAGTGTTTATACTGGCTGGTTCAATCCAGCTCCACTTCCTGTGCTGGCTCACTGCCTGTTCACACAAGCATGATGGTCAGTGTGAGGGACAGAGGAGGGAGGAGGATGTTTAGCTCAGAATAGCCGGGGAGCTGAGCTGCAGTCACACATGAAGTGATGGTAATATGGAGTGCTGGAATGCTGGTAGTGCAAGTTCTCAAACTCAGGTCAGAGATCCCTTCTCATGCAGCCTTGACCTTTGTGAGAACATATCTGTAGATTTTAATCCACCATTTGAATCTCTGGGCATAAGGCAGGTCTCTTGGATAAACTGGCTGTGTAAGGAACTGCCTGTGGTGGCAGCAAGGCTGTCAGAGCAGGCTCTGAATCTGCATGAGCTGAGAGCTTGGACAGCTCTTCTCTGATGGAAGTGTTTCTAGAAAAGCACAAGCCAACTACTTCTCATCTTGCTTCCTCAAGAAGGGTAAGGCAGAAACCATGTCTCTCACCAAAGAGAGGTTGCATGGACATGGCAGGACAGAGAGAGAAAGGGAAGAGGCCCCTTCAGGCAGGGGCCTTGTGACAGGAGCTGTCAGGCTGCTGGCAGCTTTACTTGTGGAGAGCAGAAGAGAGCATTTATCTCTGTCCAGGCTTTGGCTTCAAACCCCACTCCTAACACCTGGGACCCTACATTGAACTCACAGCCATGAAGGACAGCACTTCTTGTTCAAAAGCAAGACTTTTTTTCCCCATAGTGGATGGCTGGATGTGCTGCCCAAAGGGCTGGAGAAGGTTTCAAGGAAGCTGCTATTTCCTGTCCCCTGACACGATGTCATGGGCTGAGAGTGCACAGAACTGCACTGGGATGGGCTCCCAGCTGGTGGTGATCACCAGCAAGGCAGAGCAGGTAAGTGCACAGGGCTGAGAGAGGCACCCAGCAGGCAGAGCCACAGTGCTGGGCCCTGGAGGGGACTCAGAGCCCCTCCTTGTCCTGCAGGGGAGGGGGAAGGTCCTGTCTGCATCTCTGCAGCACCAGCTGCCTCTGCCACCAGCCCCACATCATGGGGATTCCTGATATCTCTCTGTGCTCCATCCTGCCACTCCTGGACATTGTGCTTTTTTTCCAGGAGTTCGTCTTCAACTTGACAAAAGAAAAAGCTACTAGCATCTATGAAACAAAATACTACATAGGCTTAGCTGCTTACAAAAATGGGAAGTGGCAGTGGGTGGACAAGACTCCATATGAGAGAACAGCCACGTGAGTATCTCTGGTGGAGTGAGGAGAGCCCTGAAATTCATGCCCTCAGTCCAAGTGACCAATACATTGTGTAAGGCAGGTATTTGTCAGAGTGGGGTTTCTGTCTTCAGCTGCTCTGTAAGTCAGAAAACTTGCATAAATTTCTATTCAAAACTATGGCTCCTGATTTCTGTCACAGTGACTTTCCTTTTCTCTTCCACAAGTGTTTGAAGTGACTCCACATCCACTGTCATGCTAGTGCATTTCCAATAAAGGAACTTTCTTTTACAGGTTTTGGAAGCCTGGGGAGCCCAATTTACTCTTTGCAGAAAAATGTGCTGCAATTCATGTCAAGGGAAACACAGACCCCAACACTTACAGTAACTGGAATAATGTCCTTTGCATCACAAGCTGCTATCGAATTTGTGAACAGGCAGTCAAACTTCTCTGAGAAAGGACATAAAATCCAATCTTCGAAGTACCTCAGTTCCCAGCCTCTGTCCCTTCATCCCTCTACAAGCTGGAGATCAGTCCTGGATGAAATAGCTCAGGCTGATGTCAAGGACCCACTGTGAACCTTTCTACTCTTCCTCCTTCAGAAACAAGGGTCCTAATTCTCCATCACTTTCCTTGACTCCTGGTCCAGACAGTATCTCAGTGATGTAGAAAAGGCCATCACTGTTTCATGACGGGATATTTGTTCTTCAAATCAGTGGAGCAGAATTTGAAAGAAGAGCATTCAGTGGAGTATCCTTGTCCCTCTTCAGAAGGGAAAAATTATTCATGGCTTTAGTGTTTCCTTCTCCTTCAGCACATTGTGTGTTGATTAGTTAAAAAAAAATAATAATAAATTTTAATTTATTAAATGTTATTCTGCTCTTTGCATGAGGATGTGTAACATGATTCCCACAGTCCAGCCTCCCAACACAGAGATTTTAACTTTTCAGTGTGTTCAGCACCCGTAGATAAGAATTTTTCTGAGTGTGCTGGACCGGCTGGGAGCAGGAACAATGTAATGTTCATCTGTAGAGTATGTGGGGAAGGTCCTGAACACTTTGGAGAATCATTTGTGAAGACAGAAACAGAGCAGGCTGTGTAGTGTTCAGTGCCAGGCAGTTTGCCCAGGATGTAGCAGAAAAAACGATGGATGTTGGAGATTCTGCTGAGCTGTGGCAGGATGAGGCGTGGCAATGAAGGGGAGAGAAAGCAATGAAATGTAACAAGAAGGAAAAAAGCCAGAGTCCCCTAAGGAGAAAATTCTAATCAGAGAGAAGGGTGGAAGACCCCTATCAGAGGCATCACTGCAAATCAGATACACAGAAGTCTTGACCAATGTTCTGCTTCCCTAAAATTTCCCAAACTCCAGTCTGTATGTTCCTCCCTTTCATCAATGATATCTATATTCTTTGAGGAGCTGGGAGTTTCTAGTTTGGGACTAAAAATACAACCTGAAAAATCAGTTCTGGGTGATTTTTTTTTCCCCATCAGAAATGTGAGTACAAATTTTTGTCATTTCTGCCTGAAGAAGTGTATTTTCCAGGTTTCGTGTTTAGCCACTGGACCAAAAGCTTGGCTCTTGCAAAGTGTTTGCCTCCTAGTTTCTAAAGTTGCTGGATCCTTTACAATGGAGAAAACTTACTTTTTGTCCAACATGACCATGAACTCAAACATTGCAATGGACTTCTCGATTTCCCCCAGCTCAGTTCTGCAACTTATGCAGCAACAGGGTTTTGAGGAAGAAAAGGAGGCAGATAAGACACGCAGAGAGTGACCAATGTTTTACAAGTGGTTTTAGGGGTGCTGCAGTTCTGGTTCCTGGGAGGTTGATGGGGCAGAGCAAAACCCACACCAGGAATTGGTTTGCAAGAAAATGCACGTACCTTGCTAGAGACAGTCTCCCTGCCCCACATTTGGAAAACAAAGTTTTTCTTGAAATGACATGACAAAAGAGGGATCTTGGGAGATGATGCTGGGTTTGCCTACAGAATTGTTGAAGGATCTTCCTGATCCCCTCTTCAATATGGATTTGGCTGATGGAGGTGCCTATCTCAAACAGATAAAAATCAGTCTTTACCCCTCAAGTTTGTCTTGATTCAGGAGGTAGCAGATGGCACAGGAAGAGGTAGGGATGACAACAGACAGATACAGCACTTTCAGAAAGCTTCAGAAGGACATTCCTGCATACTGACACTGCATACTGAACTCAGGGCTTGGGTGGGAAGGACAAAAAGTTTATCAGAATAGCATTCTTCATTATGACACCTGCAGTACTTGCTTTCAGGTGGACATTTGGCCACATCCCAGCTGCCTCTCAGAACAAGACCTGGATGCTTACCACTCCTTGGCACATTAACTTCTGCTTTGGAAAAGAACTTGGGTCTGAGGAAAGGAGCCACAGTGATATTCACTTCTGAGAATACACACACCATCGAGTGCAGGTACTCTGACTGCTGCAGCAAAATTCTCTTGTGATTCAAACCTGAGCTAGCTTCTGGTTTTCCTCCAGAAAGCTCGTGATGCCCAGTCTTTGAGATGCTGTCTTCAGCTGGAAAAACATAATTAGACCCATGTTAGAAGGACATCCAGTGTTGATTCTTATGGTCAGACTTATTAATTACATCTGTACACTGAGCATGCTTTATGTTTAGCTCTGACAGCTGAGTCTTCCTTTATAGGATACACCCAACTTTCTCTAATAAATCATTATCCTTGCCAAGCCAAGTGATGAAATAAAGTGAAATATATGTGTTTTTCTTGGCAGACACTATCTTTTATAAGGATTTAAATTTTCCTTCAAGTGTGTCTGTTCTTTTTTTAGACAAAGCAGAGAATTACACCTCTACTCCTTGTCTTTCTCTGTTTTATCTTACCTCAGATGCTCTCATATTCCCTCACAACATTTATTTCTCCACTTCTTTATTTTCTTTGCTCTCCTGCTGTCTCTCATACTGTTTCTCCCTTTATTCCTTTTTTTTTTCCTTTTTAATTTGTTCCTTTTACCTTTTCTTGCTAGACCACAGATGAAGAGCATACAAAGTTGTTTGGGAGAAATAAAAGAGAGAAATGGCATTTAAAGAAGTTCTTGCACTGAACACATGTCTGTTCTGTCTTTTAAAATTTAGTGTTTCTGAAATGATTTCCCAAGCAGTCTTGTGTAAGTTACTAGTACTAATTCAGGTACTGTTGGCCTTGCAGGGTTCATGTTATCCAAGAGATCCACAACCCCCAGTTCTTCACTTGTCCAGTTCATGCTGGTTATCTTTTATCTCAAGTTGTCTAAGACAAATCCTATGATTTTAGCCTTTATGTCTCTACCTGTTTACAAGGGAATAAAAACACTTTTTTACTTTATATGGAATCAGTTTACATACCTAAGCAAGCTTTTTCACATCCTGCTGCTTAATTATAAATCATTTATCTTGACAGACTTTTGGACAATCTGCTGGTTTCCTGGAAATGCCTCAGCTGATCATGAGGTCCAGCACTTCAGCACCATCTCCTGCTCACAGCAAATCACCTGCACCCTCTCAGTGTCGCTGTGATCTACATTCATGAGATCAGGAGGAGATGCACAGTGCCTCTGACTCTGTCACTGCAGCCTCTTGTGGTGCATCAATGGCTCTACAGCAAGGTAAGAATTCTGTAACATTCACTAGAAAGAGAAAACACAGCCATAAGACAAGGAATTGCTTTGCTCAGGATCTCAAAATGCACCATAAAAATTGACTTGTGCTATAGTCCATGTTTTAACATAGGGGAAATTCAGTGCTCTGGACATGGATCTGGTTGTTTAGACTGGAGATCAAGACAGACCGCTGTAAACACACTCCAGTGCTGTGTTCCTCCCATGACATTCAGTCCTGCTACGTGAGGCACCTGCTGTCTTAGATTCTCACGCAGACTGAGTTGCCACAATTTTACATGCATTAGATGTCTGCAAATTTACTCTAGCTAAGGATCAAGGAGGTAAAGTTCACTGCCTGAACATTCTTTTGCTTCTGACATGAGCTAAAGCAACTGTTTCTCACTACATAATTGCCAACTCTGCCAACTCTGAAAGCAGAGCATGAAGGCAACCTCTTTCAGAACAATTAAATACACATCAAGGCCTCTCCTGTGCGGTCCATAAAGGTTTTCCTCTAAAAGATCATCCTCATTTTTCATGGCTATTGCCATAATTTCACCTGAGTTCTTCCATTTATTTCCAGCTTTATTATCTCCTAACGTGTCTCTGCTTTTAAAGTGACATTTTCCCCCAACTCTTCTTGGAATGATTACAATTAAGAAACTTTGCATACCTGAAATCAGAATAAGTCTGGAACAGAGAACACTTTGGGAATACGGAAACAAAGAAAGTAAAAAATAGAAAGGGGTTGATTGGTTTCATTGGTAATAAGAGAGCCAATGCTTCCCCTTCTGTGGTTAAAATTACTTCTGTTGGGGAAGGAAGTAGTGGGACCCACACAGAAAAAGGCAGATTTGGGAGGAAGCCAAGAACAAACTCTTCTATCACATATACAATGCAGAGACACTTCTCAGATTCATTAGAACACCACCCCATTCAGACACCAGTTAAAACTACTGCAGAGCACTGGCTTTAGGACAGAGAGTTACATTTTCATCAGTCAAAACCTGCTTAGGAGATATATTGCTTCATGGGATCATCTGACCAGATGGGGAAAGAAACAGCCAGCTGCTGGGAAGGGTTTGCCTAGACTGGATATCCCCAGGCCTTAAAGAAATGAGTCAAATTCCTCCTGACCAGACATGAAAAGGTTTCTGCCTGCAGATTCATTTTTGAGTCATCACCATCTGGGAGCTCAGTCATATTTTTGTGTTCAGAAAATATCTTGGTGAAGGCTTCCCATCCAAAGGCCTCTTGCAACTCTGAATCACAAGTGACACAGTACTAAAAACATGCATGGAAGTTTAGAATTATTCTTCCTGCATTCTTAACAAAATCTCGTATTACATTCAGTTATTGGTCTTTTCACAGGGCATTTTTCCTTTTTTTTTTTTTAAGTGTAGCTACCCCCAAAATTTTAAATGCCTACTGAAGAACCAAATCAGCCCTTAAACAACATCAGATTATTCAACAAACTCATCTGTCTACTATTCATACCAAACCAAAAATCAAGTACTCATATAAGTGCTCTTCATCCCGAAGGGCAGGACTGTGCTCACAGGCTTGATCCCTACTTTGTTTTTCCCAACTGTAACAAGTGTTCAAAACAAGACTGATAAAAAATATCTCCATGCTTATAAGTATGCATATTTTAAATGTCTCTTCATACTTACAATACATAAGACTCTTCTCAGAGCTCAAAATGCAGGCTCCCTGCCTAGAGACTCCACACAGTTGATGTTTGTACTTTCAATTAATCTTGGTTGCTACTGAGTGGACTATTGCACCACAACACTGAAAGACCAGCTCGGTTGTAGTATTAGGGAGAAAAGAAAAAGAGAAAGAAAAGTAACAATTTCCAGTGATCAGAAGTCATCTTTGCTACTGCCCAAAGGCTGTGGTTCACTATTATATCTCAAACCAATGCATTCCACAGACCAATGAGCCTTGCACTGTGCTGTGATCACAAATGACTCGAAACAAGCACATTTTCTGAGGACTGCTTCAAAAACTTTTCCCTGAAGCTCTGGTCCTCCTGCTGGAGTTTGCTACTTGGAGACAGATCAGGACTGACTCGTGTTGATTTGTGGAATCCTGTGAGCTGGCACAGGTACCCAGTGCTGGAGACTAAGAGTCAACAGACAAGATGATCTGGGGTAGGGATCAAATGCTTGCAGGAAGTG
The DNA here is from genome assembly GCF_012460135.2 of Molothrus ater. NCBI lineage: Eukaryota > Metazoa > Chordata > Aves > Passeriformes > Icteridae > Molothrus > Molothrus ater. The sequence continues at coordinate 87,390,453 of NC_050479.2, forward strand.
AGGAAAGGAAAGAAGCTTCCCCTGGATTAAAAGAATAAATTTATAAATGTGTCAGAAGCTTAATTTACCTGCAGATCCATGGTCTGACTTCCTCACTTGATTTCAGATGTGCCTCATCACAATGGGCCTGCCTGGCAACCACTGGAATATGTCTGACCTTGGTCACCATCACTGGACCCAACACTGACCTGAGGACTGATTTCCATGCTTGACCTCAGACCTTCCTCATCCCTGGAGACTTGCCTAGCAATCTAGACCCTGGATGCTGTGCCAGGTGTGCCCTGCTTGCCTCACTCAGGTGTTGTGGCTGGTCCCTAGCTGTCCTGCTGGCTCTGTTACTGCAGCTGGCTCCTGGCCACCAACCCTCAGGGAGCAGCCACCTCCACCGTGCCCTCACAGTGTCTGTTGTACCACAAAGCAAATTTGGAACTGGGATTCAGTTTATTTTGTTGTTTTTGTGGGGGAAAGGCAGATTCTTGTCAGTCTGTTTTAGTAAAGTAGCTCTTTATTATTGAATATTATGGAAATATGGAATATTATTCCACAGCTCACTTGAGCTTTGGGTAGAATTTACTGCTGATGGCCACCATTACTTCTTCACTGTATTTGTCATCACTTTGGCTCCAATTTTGCTAGTTTTCATGCTGTTTGTAAAAAGCCTCTTTTTTCAGAAAAGACAAACTTACTGTACTCTTTAACATCTTCCATGAGCTCCTCAGTATTGCTGACAACCATAACCAGCTTTAAAAGTCATGTCCAGTAGCTCTCCATAGGATTTCAATGTCTTTGGTTCTTTTTCCTTCAAGGACAATTCAACAGGCTGAACTGGTTCCTCATAGCTCCAAAGTAGTGCAGGAGGGATACAGAGCCATTCACATCTTTGAAGTGGTGCTACACTCTCCTTGTTTTAGCAGGTCTGAGAGAAGCAGGAAGAGTTTTATATGTTGGGTTCCACCAGAGGTCAAGTAGTGCTGCCTGGATCTGTGCACAGGATCTGCAGTGTCTGTGCAAATCTTTTTATCTTATGAGATTATAGGTTATCTTATAGGTTATAGGTGATATAGGTTATCTTATGAGAAGGAGCCATGTAAATCAATATAACTGATATGTAATCTCAACACAATTGTTGCAGAGCCACTGACAGATTACAACTTTACTGTTGGATTCAGAGCCATATGAGGCCAGATGTAATGACTGATTAATAAAAATCCTTCTGACAGAAAGACATGCATGGAGAAGCAAATGCAGTATGGAAACACAGCACCCACATTTCATGGAATGGTTTGGGTTGAAAGGGACCTTCAGTGTCATCTAGTCCAACTCCCCTGCATTGAGCAGGAACATCTTCATCAGATCAGGTTGCTCAGAGTCCCATCCAACCTGATCTTGAATGTTGCCAGGGATGGGGCATGAACCAGCTCTGGCTGGTGTGCCACACTGTTTACACTTGGGCCAGCCTCTCTTGAATCAGTTCTACTTGGCTGACAGCAGATATACCACAAGTCAAGCTGCTGTGAATTGAGTAGTGGCCTGGGCAGCTGACGAATTTTTCAATTCAAGTGGTACAAAACACCTCTAGTGCTGCATTCAAGTAGAGCTGAAAGAACCTGCCAATCCTACTGAGAAAAGTGCAGTACTTGAACAAAGATTAATTGAAAATAATACTGAGATTTGGCCTTTAGGAGCCTCTTCATCACCCATAACAATCTTCAGTTCCACTGGCCTTGTGAATTGTCTTTAAACAGCAGATTTCTTCAATGACAGCAAAATGCTGCTTACAACCAACTCTTCCCCCTTACTACTGCCCTCACTACCCCACTAATGGAAGCAATCCTATGCCTGCTAACACCAGCGTCTCATTACACAGTAGGATGCCTATGTGTAAAATCTCCTTTGTCCTGCCTAAACCAGCTACCTGTGCTTCCCTTCTTTCTGCTGCAATTAGCATAAATTCACTCCCACAGCAACAAGATCAATGTGACATGGTACACGTCATTTGGTGGCCAGCCTCCCTTCACTGGGTCTCACATGTCAAATTCAGCAGCAGAATATGCTACTTTTGCATACAAGCTCTTGACATTCACAGAAGATTCTTACTCTCTCCAGCAGTCTTCTTGGATGTGGTGGAATTGATCTGCTGATTTGAGGATCTGCATAGCCTTGTGATAGCGTTACTGCCTTGTGTACTTCCCTTACAAATATCCATCACAGATACAGACAAAATGTCCTAGTTATTATACTTGCCATGAGATATCTGGACATCTGCCACCATCCTTTCTGGCCTTGGAAAAGTGTCTGGGATGGTTGCTGGCCTGGCAATTGCATCCATCATCTTGATGCAGATGGGAAGCAGCCTCTCTGGGCTGTCCATGTGGTGTACACCAGCAGCTGGTACTGCCAGGATGACGTTCTAGTGGCCAGCTCAGCCCAGGGGGCTGCTGCTGACAGATGGTTCAGAACCAGGCAGAGATGTCAGCCCCCCCAATCCAGCATTCAGGTGAAAAAAGGCAGCGAATTTGAAAAGAACTTTTAAATGTGAAGAAAGAGGACAATCACCACAGGTAAACAAACCCCTTTGCATGGCCTCAGAAACAATAAATTAATCTGGATGTAACTGTGTTTTACTGAATCACAGGGAGATCCTGGGATGCTGACAAGGGCTTCAGTCGTCTTTGGTGACCCCATGTCTGCTGCTGCTGCAAGCCGATGATATTCACTTTTTAATATCAAGCCGCTTTAAAGGTGTCTCAGACATGCTTATACTGGGAACATGGAAAGAGATTAATCCCTAATTGAAGGTCTTATCAATATACTTTCTGGGCTAAGAAATGGGAAGCTTAATGCAAAGACTTTGCTAGGACATTACATAATTTTGACATTTTCTACACACATGACCACAAAAAGAAAACCCCCAGAAAATCAGGAAAATATGGTTAAGCCATAAATGCAGAAATGCCTCTTTACTCCCCTGCTACAGTTTGGTTTTGGGACCACTTACCAAGCCTGAAGAAAGGAGGCTGCACAGCCTCTTTAATTGTGACTAATATCTGACCAAATGTGCCCTCCTTTGGCACTATGATATATATGAGGCCACACCACAGACTAGAGACTTCCATGGTGGTTTTTTTTCAACTTTGAACAACTTTACCACCAAGGCCACTTCTATTTAGGTCATTTCTATTTAGGCCTTTTTTTTTACTGGGCATGGAGACATGAAATTAGGATCACATACAAAACCTGCGAGTCTACACTGGTATTTTTTATTTATTACTGATACATAAGGAATAGGCTGGGACTAGTGAGCTTTTAGGCTAAGCATTAACATGCTTGCCAAAACCCATAATAGCTGAGCAATTATGAAAGAGCTGGGAGTAACATGAATTTTTGTTGCACCTTGAAAAGGCTGGTCCTCTGTCTTGATGAACTGTCATCTTCCTTCTCCCTTCTCCCTCAGGCTGTCAGGTCAGTGCCTGTATTTTAACCTTGGATGAGTCCGTGAGCTAAACCTTTACTGACTACAATCAAGTCACCTCCCTGCTTCCACTCTCTCCTCTTCATTGGCATGTATCTTGCTGTCAGGCTATGGCTGAATGATAGCTAAAACTTATAATTGACTTGTTCACATAAAGATGGACGCTGGGTCACACAGTCATAGAATGTAGGGAGAAATCTACAGCATTTCAGTATCAATTATGCATTATATAGCCTGTATATATGCATTATAAGGCCACTTTCACAACAGGCGCTGTGAAATTCTGCATAACAAGAGGAATTAAAAATTAGGGATTTTAGGGTAACAAAAGTAATTGTGAAACTCTCATGTTACTGAGATTATATTAAGAATACAATGCTGTGGAGGTTACTATTTGCTTTAAAGATCTCTATTCCCATGGTAAAGTCCTTGAAACTGGTCCAGGGACTGCTCCACCCAGAAAACTTCCACTTCATCGGAGAAAGGTTCTGTAGGAACTAAATCAACTCAGAATTACATTCTTCCTGAGGTGAAGCACCTGGAACAAAGCTCACTGATTATTTAACCCTTCAGAAGATAGCTTAGGTGGTTGCTGATCTGCTGGTCCCTGTTGAATCTCTGTTGGGGCTGGCCTCCACTGGCAGCAAGAAGCTGAAGAATCCAGCATAAATCCAAGCACATAATGAGCTATCATGTAGATACACATGGAGATAAAGATAGGCCATAGCTAGTATAAGAACCAAGATTTAGGTAGTTTTCCTTTATGGTCTGTAGGATCTCATTGGATCCTGCTCCCAGCTGGGTAGAGAGGACAGTTCCACAGACAGCTCTTTCTTGATAGGCCATCCCCAGGCTGTAAAGAATGGAGCCAAATTCTTATTCACCTGCTGAGAAAACTTCTGTGCCCACAAGTTCATCTTAGAAGTGTTGTCTTTTGGGATCGTGGACATTTTCTGGTAGTCAGAGAAGAGGTGGGTGAAGGGGTCCCAACCAAACCCTTCTTGCAGCTGATGAAAAACAATACAGTGTACAAACAGTTAAGTTATCATTTCACTGGCATTATTCCTGTGTTACATGCAGTAGAAAATTCCACGGGTTTCTGCAGTGTCTCTCAAAATGAATGCAAATTTAGATGAAAGCATCTAGTCTTTTCAGGCTTCAGAGCATAACTAACAGCACTAAAGTACAGAAAAATACCTCCCCATTACACTGATCTCCCAAAACAGACAGAGTTCAAAGATACACAAGGAGTAGCCAAAAGTGTCAGTAACTTATTACATAAGCTGCTGCTTTGTGAAAACAGTATCAGAGGGGACACTGACAGAATAGCTGGATAGAAGGGGCACAGGAGAACAAGGAGTATTGAGAAAAGGGGCGGGAGAGATTATGAACAGGGCATGCTTTGCCTAAGAATAAGAACAAAAGGAGTTCATACAGAAAACCTGCTGCTGCAGAATTAGAACTGTTCTTCCATGCCACATTTATTCCAGCAGTCCTGTTAGTAATCAGGCAGGAGATGAGACATCCCAGCCTACAAGCGTGGGTGAGGCAGTGAGGCAGTGGCCAGACTGGTAAGGTACAGTGGGAAAATTTCTTCCCTTAAAACTGTTCCCCTCTGTATAAATATTTTGTTATTGGTTGCACCAAAAATCCCCGGAGGATGACTCTTCAGCTTGACCTTGCAGATGCTTATTTGGGATGTGGAGAAGTCAGGATCAATACTCCTCCAGTAAATATACTTTTCCTCATATGAAGTGTGAGAGCTCTCAGACAAGGGAGCTGAGGAACACTCATCTCACAACAGTCAGTAGCTTAAGCATCATAATGGATATCTGCTTTGTAGTTCCCAGTTAAAATCAGGCTGAGTGCTCTCTCCATTAGGCTAATAGTTTCTAGGAGGATTAAGGGAAAGGGGGAATCTCTCTTGCATGCTTCCCAAGAGAATGCACTTTAATCTAGGATAGGGTTTGTGTTTTAGAGTCTCGACCACAGTGAGGGATCCAGTTCTGTGTGCAGGAGGATAGGCTGAGCCCATCCTCTTGCCACTTGCTGGACTACACTGGCTCCACTCAGTGCACTGGATGATATGAACACCCTCCTCTCTGTAAGTTTTTTAAAATGCCATGTAACTCACCAGGAGACTATTCAAAGCCTGGCTCTTCTAGACACTTTACAGTGCCAAGGTTTTTTGACAACTAGCCCACCGTCCCACAGGAAATCTGCTGTGGACTAAAGAGCTGGGCCCAAGTTTGATCCTCCTTCTCCCATGTTGCATAACAAGAAGCAGTTCCTGTTTCTCTTCCAGGGAGAAAGATTAGTACATTGCACTGAGCTATCTCCCTGAGTGGCTAAGCCCAAATCTGACAAAGGAAGGTTTTCAGGAGACCTCAGCTTTAGGCACTCTGCCTCTTTACCTCTCAGGTGCGTTCTGGGCCCAAGAGAAACCCTCTGACAGTAATCAAACACATCAAGGCTTCACAGCTACAGTGCTGCTACAGTCAGCAGGCTGCAGACATCCCTCTGACAGAGGCTTCAGTGACTGCACTAAGAGCACACACACATTTTCCCTGTTACCTGCAGGTATGTCTCCAGAGCAGTCCACATGTTCCAGTCCTTTAGCTGAGCACCTTTCTTCAGATAGTTTTTTATCCTTTCCTTGCGGCACTGTGGCCTGAGTGCCTGATGGGCCTTATGCCTGGGAATGCCCAGCACCTCCTCATGAACATAGACAGACCAGAGGTTGCATGTGGCCTCTGTGGTGTGAGGGGGGAACTCCCATGCCTGCTGCTGTTGATTGTGTCCCAGCTCATGGATGGGACCCCAAAGACCAGTAGTTTGCATGTGCTCCACGTCTAACATCTCCTTCACTGAATCCAGGTGGCCCATGATGGGGTAGCCAGCATGCATCCAGCCTGCAGGAGAGACAGGAGCAACATGTCATTACATGCTCACCTCAGTGCTTCTCAGATGTAAATAATTATTGTAATTTTTTTTTCATTTCTCTAGTATCTTTCCTCCATCTCAAAAATAACACTTTTTTTATTACCATGAATGACCAACTTTTCCCAGTGTGATGTAAGGAAATATATCATGTTTCACCCTAACAGATAGTGACCCTTAAACAGTCTAACAAGTAAAGGCAGGACTGAACCAACAGTTAAGTGCAGTTTTGCCTGCTTTTCCTTTTTATATATAAATGTACACTCATGGTTGGACTGAGGTTGAGGTTTTAGGATGAGGGGAAAAGCATGACCATTGTCCAGAACATACATGAACTCCCACAGGCTGAGCACAGTCGACACCAATGCAACCATGCAATGATGTGACTGAGCACCATGGCACTCCTTGGGTGCTCCTATGTGGAGAGTGGATACTGCAGGCCTGCACTCCAGTGATCACTGGTGTGGATGCGACACATGGAAAACACGGTCCGTCATGCTTAAGGACTACACATCCTGTCATACTTAAGCCTGTTCTTAACCCTGCAGGATAGCTATTCCATAAACAACCTCCCAGCAGGTTCCTAGGCAAGAAACATGCACTGCAAGGGATTTTACTTCTGCCTCTTTGGTGTCTTCTTCCCTAATTGGTCCTCCTGGAAGATTCCCAAAACTTCATGCAAGAGCAATGCCCCCAAATTCAAATACCTGTTGTAGCAAGGTATAAGCAGCCCTTTACACAGAGGGAGCCTGATGAATGAACAGGAATGGCAATCCCCTTCCTGCAGGAACTAGTGAACATAGAACGTGAATGGCCTGGAACTAGTTTCTGCAGGAACCAGTGAAGATCTTGAGCTTCCTCTTTTTTAATAAGAGGGATATATGCAATTAGCAATCACTAGCACCCAAAAAGTTCAGATCCAGAAATGCGAGTGAAACCATTTAGTCCACCCAAGCCAAAAGAAATTTTATGTCTGTAGACTATGATATTTTTAACTGGCATTTGCTCGGCATAGCAAAACCTAACACTCCCAAGATGTGCCACAAATTCTTTCCATTGTAGCTTAGCAAAAGTTTAGGGCATCAGGGTTCATGCCAAGCCATTGTCTCATTGTGGATGATAAATTTAACCATGATGAATTTGGTTTTTTAAAAAAAAAAAAACTGAGCAGAATTTTTATTGCAAAGTTCCATATTTATTATGTAATTTGATTCTTGAGCAAAGGCACTCAGTTCATAACTGGAAAAGCTGGATTGGGGTAACATCAGCTGCAAAAATACACACTCCTGGGCTTTGACAGCAATACTGGATCTGCTTCCAGATGTGTGCCATCATCTCAGGCACACATCTTTTCAGAGTAAGCTTTGCCCACAATAACCTTCGTGGAGCCCACCTCCAGCAAGTAGGCACACAGAGGTTTAAAATTGTCACTGAACACATGAGAACACTCCTGTGGCTGTGCCAGAGAGAAAATAGAAATCAGGTCACTTCTTCCCAGCTGTACTGGCTCTGCAGTGCATTCAGGAGGGAGAATGGATAACTGCATGTGAGCTAAAGCCACTGCAGTCAGCAGCTCTGCTTTGTAACACACCCCAACAGGAGAACAGCTGAGGAGACACCACCAGTTTTGAGAGCAGGGAGGCATCTGCAACGGTCAGTATGTTTTTCAAGCCCTGCCTTCCCACATTTCCAACCTGACGGAGCAGCTCATAATTATGCAAGGGCCACAGTCATTTAACACCTCACATATGTTCCCAGTCTGGTTTTAGCAAAATAACCTTGAAGGAACAGACACTGCTGCTAGAGGCTAACTTGCCTCTTAGCCCTGGAGAAGGCCATATGGCATTGTACCCACCACATGAGATCTGGACATCTGTTACAATCCTCTCTGGCCTTGGGAACTTTGCTGGCACGGCTGCCAATGTGCTTATGGCCACCATGATCTTGTCCCACAGGGTCAGCAGCAGCCGTGGGCTCTCCATGTGGCGGATGCTGTCAGAAGGCACCGTCAGGATGAGATTCTCAACAGCCAGCTCTGCCCAGGGAGCAGGGTAGTGCCGGATACAGGCCTCCCACTGCCTTTCACAGGTCTCCCCTACAGAAACAACACAGAAAATCAGTTGAGCACAATTCTGACTTTTGAGCATGCTCACAGAGGTCAAGCTCAGAGAAAGAGAGCAGGTCGTGAAAATTTCTTGGAAAACAGTATGTGGTAGTTGCATGACTGTGGGTGGTGGCTGTTACATAGCCAGTCCTCAATCTGTTCTTGGGAAGCCTCCTCAGGCTCTTTAATAGGTAGGGAACAGAAAAGGACTGGCATGTAACAGAGTAGCATAGCAAGAACAGATCCCTGTTTTGTATCAGAAAACAAGAGGCATCAAGTTTCTCCAGTGTCTCATTTCTTTTTGTCCAGCAGAGTTGCTGTTTCACATAACAATGCTGGCTCTGTTCAGTTTGACGAAGAGAAGAGAAGAGAAAAGAGAAGAGAAGAGAAGAGAAGAGAAGAGAAGAGAAGAGAAGAGAAGAGAAGAGAAGAGAAGAGAAGAGAAGAGAAGAGAAGAGAAGAGAAGAGAAGAGAAGAGAAGAGAAGAGTGCTGGAAACATGGGGAATTCAGCAGAGATGTTTTGCAGGATCTAGAGATGGCCATATGAGGGCACAGTAAAGCAGGCAGAGCACAAAGCATGCTTTGCCGTGCTTCCTCTCCCTAGCACAACAGTTTCCATCAGAAATAACAACTCCAGCTCCAAGAAATGTGGGTGTGGACAAACCCTGCCCATTTTGTGAAAGCTCTTTCACCTACACCCAGCCACGCAGCAGGCTCAGAGTGACTAACCCAGAAGCAGAGATTCATAAATTGTAGAATAGTTTGGATGGAAGGGATCTTAAAGGTCATCTGTTTCAACCCTCTTGCTATGACCAGGGGGGACATCTTCAACTAGATCAGGTTGCTCAGAGCCTTGCCCAATTTGACCTTGAATGTTTCAAGGAAAGCATGCATCATCACTTCTTTGAGCAAGTCGTTCAGTATTCCACCATCCTCATGGTAAAAAATTTCTTCCTTATACATAATCTGAATCGATCCTCTTTTAGTTTAAAACCATTGCCCCTTGTCCTACTGCAACAGGTCCTGCTAAAGGGTCTGTCCCCATCTCTCTTGGACTTGCCCTTGGTGAAGAGGTGCTGGCTGTTCCAAATCAGCTCCCTGTCCTCCACGTGCCTTAGCATAGCATCTAGGAGGGTTTGTTCCATGATCTTTCCAGGCACAGAGCTGAGGCTGACAGGTTGGTGATTCTTGGGGACCTCCCTTCCACCCTTCTTAAAAATTAGTAGAAAAATGGGAATCCCAGAGGACAGCATAGTAAGGAAAATAAATCTGAGTTTTCCTAAATCCAAGCATTTCTAAGACCTTTCTAAACAAAGGACCATTTTTCCTTTCAGTCACTGGGACAACGACATCTGTGAGCAGCCCTCAGGCAAAAAGCCCCAAGGTAAACAAACCTACCAAGCTTGAAGAAAGGAGCTCTGACTGCCCCTTCCACCGTGATGGGCACGTTCCCCAGTGAACTCTTTGCTGGTACTACGATGTAAATGAGGCCACCCCAGAGGCAGGAAACGGATTGTTTCTGGCAGGCAACATCACAGGTGCGGATTACCACTGGTGCCCGTTTCAGCTCCTTGGCTCCAGAGAGGTCATCCGTGTGACACCCAACCTGCACCTGGCAAGCAGAAGTGGAGGAACAGCTGGTCAAAGGTGTGCCAGTGTGAGCTGGCACACTGACCTCAGCACCCACCGAGCACTGTCCCTGCAGAGCACGCACACAGAAGCAGCCTTCTGACTCCAGCCTAGTCCCTATCTCAGTCTTACAGCTCTTCTCCCAGTATTTCTGGCTCAAGTGCATCTTTCACCAGCAGGTCAGAGTCCTGCAGTGACTTCTTCCACTGCACTGCACTTGCATTGATCATTCCTCCACCCTTCCCCAGCATCAGAGTCACTTCCTATAACATCATTTGGAGAGATGTGGTCGTGACTGGCTTGTTTTATTGTGCCTCTTCCTTAGAGCTCTTATAATAAAACAGACAGCATGTGGCTGCAGGATCAGACAGAAGCACTTGAGTTAACTTTTCATTTCAGCTGCTTCAGGGAGGTGACTGCAAAAAATATCCAAGCAGGTAAGCATTTGCTTCTCTTCTATTTTGCAGAGAACAGGATTCCAAGTAACAGTGTCTGTCTCATCTGGATACATCTACATGAGCAACAGTGACACCACTGTCAAAGGAATTTATGAGAGATCTGGAGAGATGGAATCAAGTTTGGTTCATAGAAGGGCCTAAGTACTTATCCTGGACCTGAAAATCATCTTGATCAGGTTTTTTTTGCACCATAACAGAACAAAAACCAACAGCCCTCAAGCAGCAGCCACACTCAATTATCCCGCCAGCACAGAGTGGGAGGAAGGCAAAAGAAAAGAGAAAGGACACAAGATGAAGAAATAATGACAAAGCATTTGAAGTGCCACAGGGTGGCAGCAGTAGGAAAGGGCGGGAAAGGTTAGAAAAAGCCATTAAGGAGAAAACCCGTCCCCGTGCTATTTTTGAGTTCTAACCCGACAAATACACCGGCGTAAACCAACGCCAAGCAGATAGAGTTTACCTTCAGGCCAGCACCGACCACCAGGCAAGGGCACGTTATCACTGCTGTGTGCCCTTCGGGAAGATAGAGTCCTGTGCTCCTCCAGGCTGTCTTTCCTAAAATGTAACAGAACACAGTCCTGAACAGTTAAGCACTTCTTCATCCCGACCATTACAGATCCTGGAGATTTCAAGTTGCAACAGGAGAATAATCTTCCATCCTTTCCTTTTCCCTTGCTCTACACTCACAGAACTATCTCGCATTTACCCAACTTGTCAGAAATACAGTTTCAAAGAAATGAACAAAATCATCACGCAATTAGCAAGCAAGCCCATCCAGATTTACACTTCTGGAAATGCCAAGTTTAAATGTGCTTAGTAGTATCTTCTAAAAATGAGAAGGAAAAAAAAAAGAGAAAGTAAGTCAAAATCCCAACACTTCCTACACTCAGACCCTCTTCTCCTCAAGACCTCATAAGAGGTGCCAGCTATGGTGGGATTACACAACTGAAGTTGTAATGATCATAAAACATTTCCCAAATAACAGACTGACAGTGGCATCACGTTTTTCCTTAGTGACTGGTCCAGCACAAACTGGAGTCACAGGAATTATCATTTCTTGCTGACTGAAGTGATGAGAAAACCTCAAGAGACCATTCTGTGCTAGGTGTACCTGCAAGAAGGGTACCACTACAATTCAGCATGTTTCTAGACAGTCTTCCCATGGAAATGCAAGTCTCCTTAGAAAAAAAATCTCTTTAAACACTTGCAATTTACAGAATTTACAGTGCAAAACTGATCCATCTCTACTGTACTTATCAGGCAGATCCCACTCCCTAGTTCTGACATAAAGTTTAATTAGGCATATTTCAATCCAAACACCCAAAGTCCTGAAAAGAGCTGAACTGTCATTAAGCACCCAACTTACAACCTTTCCTGTCATCCATGAAAGCAGAACCAGTTTTGTCAAGCAAAACCTAATCCAATGAAAAATGCAAATTAGACTATATCACAGTGTGTTACCAGTTCATCTCAGTTTGGCTGAATTTGTACCAAAGGCAGTTTTGAAATGGTGCTCAGGGTTTGCTAGCTTTTCTTTCTTTTTCATTTATGTGAAATGACACAAATTCTGAGTATTTTCTGCTTTTGTCCTGACTCATTATTAAAACCAGTGAGAAGTTATTCTACAACTTTTCTCTCTGCACAGCCACTGCACTCAGATATTGCCATTCCAGAACAGCCTCCTTTATCTCATTGTAACAATTTGGAAACAACTCCTCTAAATCATATTCTAATTAAAAAAACTCTGTCCAGGGGAATTAAATTCCTAGTGGTATTTAACCCAGAGTTTAAACATATCAGTTGTAAGCAGGAATCTCAGCAAACTGGTACAGATACAAGACCTAAGCTTAGACAAATAATTTATGGTGTATTTACTGAATACTTTGGCTTCAGTGGTTGTGTCACCCCAAGAAGTTCCCACCATACTTCCAGCCTCTTTCACCCCCAAAACCAGATCTTCCCTCCATTGTGCTGATACACCAAGCTGTGGGACTGTGCTATAACTCAGGCTGAAATTACCTAGATAACAAATAAACTTTTTGTTTCTAACTCCCACCTCTTCATAGGATGGCTCCATAGACGGCTATATCAGCACAACTATGGGAACAGCAACTTGCACTGTGGAGTCCAGGGTTTCTCAGAGAAGCTTTCTTGCCAAAACCATTGTGCCATGCAAGTGCCCTGCAGTGCCACTTGTTGGGAGTTCTTTTCCAGCCAGTGCCTGTGCACCAATGGGGAGGAAGCAGGACTTCCATGGAGTGTTTCAGTTGCTAGAATCAGGGCTGGCCACAAAAGGAGCCTGTCTGCCACTGCACTGAGCTCAGTCTCCTCTGAAGGCCAAGGTGAAATTGCACATCTGTGCCCATGCTCAGGCATACACAGACACAGGCACACTGAGGGCAGGCACCCCAGTGATCCCAGCAACAGGACGCCTTGAGAGGAAGAGAGATAATTCCTCACCTGGGTTTGTGCCATCGATTTCCACAGTGACGGGGAAGGCACAGACCCCGGCAGCAGATTTCTGCACCAGGGCAGCGCTGTCTGTCATGGTGAGGGACAGCTCAGTCGCCATGCACAGAAGCACTGCCTCTTTGGAGTTGCTCTTGACCGGGCACTGCCTGCTGACCTGCGGGATCCCAGTCCTCTTGAGCACTTTGGTCAGGATGCGGTGCAGCGAGGCGTATGCCGGGCAGTCGTGGGCTGGGATGTGCAGGAAGGCAGCGCAGTCCTGTGCCAGGGGGTGCAGCCAGCCCTTCAGGGGCTCTGTGAGCTCCTGATGTCCCTGCAGCTGCGTGCTGAAGAGCAGGAGTGCCCTGCGGAAGTGGTAGTGCTCCCCCGGCCCCAGGGCTGGGTACTTGGCTGCCTGGCCACTCTGCCCCAGGATGCTCAGCCCAAAGCGGTTCAGGATCCTGTTGCCAGGATATTTTGCCACAGCAGCTTTGCCAGAGTTCTGGGAAGCCCAGTACCAGGCCTGGCCCCCCACCAGCAGGCCACCTCCCTCCGCCACGAAAGCGTGGATCCTCTCGGCTTCTTTGTCACCGTAAGAAGTGCAGCAGTACACGCTGATGTCACCTGCCAGCTGTGACACCTGCGACTTCACCTCTGCCTGAGACAGCAGGCTACACAGCTTCTTCAGGCTCGGATCTACCCCCACCAGCCCCTTCCTGCCGGCATCCAGCCAGGAGACAGCATTGAGCAGGAATCTGGCCAGCTTTGGGGAGAACAGTTGGCCCTCATGGGTGGCCACCACCACGCGGCCGCGGCCGTAGCGTGCGGCAGCCAAGAGGCAGCGCTGGGAGCTGTCCAGGCACAGCGGGAAGGACAGGGCTCCATGCACCAGCAAGGTGGAGGGGATGCCCCCCGTCACCAAATCCAGCTCTGGCACACCGTGCAGGAGAAACTCGGCATCACGGCTCAGGTTGGCCTGGTGCCTGCAGAACCAAGAGAGGTCCAGGTTAGCCCCCAGCCCAGAACCCTTGGCACAAAATGACTGGAGCCATAGCTGAAACTTAAGGAGTTCTCTTCTTCATTTCACAGTGTCCTAGGTAGACTATATGATGCTTTTATCCCCAGTTGTCTTGTTCTGTTTATGCCGAATAATAAGCTTTGCACCTTTAGGACTTGTTGCAGAGAGTGAAGGGGGAGAGAAGAAGCAGCAGTTTGTTTTCAGACACTGCACTCACTCCTCCACCTTCCTGCCCCTGGACTGTGTTGTCTGCAGATGGACAGACAGTGGGACAGAGTTCTCCTTTGCTTTAGTTAGTTTTGGCTAGCTGAGGCAAAGAAGTTCCCTGGACTGTGGGGTTTTTTTCCCATTTTCTTTGGTCCTGTTCAAACCTGCTCTGGCCTGAACACCAGCAGGGCACCGGCAGCTCACACCTGGGGCCCACCGGGCCGGGCCTGGGCTGCGGCATTTCCAGCGCCTGAGGGACTGAGAAGAGACTGAGTGAGCTGAGCTGCAACCCGGGGAGGGGCCTTTTCTGAGTTTGTCAAATCTTTTGGAGCAGCAAGGGGTTTTATTGTTTAACATTGTTTAGGTTTTATTGTTTAATAAACAGGTTTTTTCCACTTTTCTCCAAGGCAGTATTTCCTCCCAAACCAGTTGTGGGGAGGGACCAATTGAATCTGTTTTCCTAGAGGGGCCTCTTTGGGGGTTCTCTCCAAAATTTGCCCTGAACCAGGACACACAGAATATTCTGAGTTGGAAGCATCACTGAGTCCAACTCTTAAGTGAGTGGTCCATACAGGGATCAAACCCCCCTCCTTGACACTATTTGTAGCACCATGTTCTAACCAACTGAGCTATTCCTGGTGGCCATCCTTGCCTCTTCTTTCTCCTTCATCCCAGGACATCATGCTGTCAGTTCTTCCGTTTAAAAAAAAAATTAAAAAATCCATCAATGCCTCGTTTTTCTCCTTTTAAAGCCTCAGTTGTTACAGTCAAGAAAATCTGTAGGAATCTCAGCCCTCATTTAAAAATTGGAATAAATAGGTTAAAAGGAAGCTTCTAGACCTCTGTCTTTGAAGAGCCACTTGAAAATCTAAATACATTGCAGGAATTAAAAAATCCCTTCAGACTCTTCATGTTTTTTTAAACTGCAGATTTCAACTGCACATAATGTGGGAATCAGCATATCTCCTCTAAGAGAAACTTCCTCTATTTGCCCCACCCTAGGCTTAATGAACTAGGCAAGCCCAAAAGATTTCTGTGCTTTTCCCAAGCTCTGCCACTGCTGAGAACTGAAGAAAGGAGTGCTAGGACAGATGGGCTACACAGACAGGCAGACACACAGCTAGACAAATCATGAATGACTGGAAATTGAATTAGAGCCTTAACACATATTCCTCACATTACCTCACATTGTCAGTGTCCACAATAAAAAGAGATTAGGCTGTGCAAGGCTCTCTTATCTCTGCTATTTTCATATAACTCCTATGTGTCACTGTGGAGAAAGACATGCTGAATTACTCTCATTTGCTTTGTGCACACTTTCCCCTGGTTCTGCCAAACAGTTTTCCCCCAACACCTGTGAAGGATCTGTTGTTACATGGCCATTGTTGCCAACTCAGTGAGAATAAATGATGCTGCCCTTCCTCATGCCCATAGGACAGGAATTAAATCTGCAGCTCTTCTTTGGTTATTACTTTACTGAGACCCTTTGTCACACAGAGCATGTGTCCAGGCATATGGCACAGCTCCTGTCTCAGACTGAAGCCTGATTCTCCGCACACAAATCTGGCAAGACCCAGATGTACAGATGTTACACAGAAATTGGAGATCTAAATTTCTCCCTGGCACTGGATTCAAACAAAACCCCCACAAAAACAACCTAAACAAGGTGTAATTCACCTTTAGTTATCGTTTGAAGTCTTGTTAATTGTGATGTAATTTTTCTCTTCTGAATTCCCCACCCCTTTCCCACTTCCATGCCCTGTGCATGAAGCAGTGGGAACATGCTTGTGCAGTGCAGGTGGTAACAAGAAGCAACCAGCAAATTTTAATTAAGCAGCCTGATTTGTTAGCTGTGCCCTAAACATTTCACTGAATTAAACAGCAGAGCTTTCTACCACCTTTACCAGAAAAAAACAGAAAGTATCAGATCCCATTAATTGTTTGAAAATATTAGAAATTTAGCATTCTACATCCACAAGGAAAAGGCTGTGAAGGAAAGACTCGCTGGGAGTTTTATTGTAATTGCTGTGGCTGTCACTACAGTGAAATGAAGCTGCCACGCAGAGGAAGCGCAGCAGCACTAATGCTCCTTGGAGAACCTGCTGTGCCTTATGTAACTTAGCAGAAAGTGGCAGGAGAAAGAGCCTGGCATAGCCACTGGCAAGGGGAGGAAGAGAGCAGGGCAACATCCAGGTCTCCAATGCCTGGTCAATTGTGCAATATGAGCCCTGAGTTTTACACCGGATAATCCAGAACCCAAAGAGCCAGGCTGGAATCCCAAACAAACTGAGATTTCTTGCCCAGAGCCTGTTTCAGAAGCTGAGAAGGGAGGCGGCACCCAGCCTCAGCTCTGGCCAGCTCCAGGAGCTTACCTGCAGAGGTAAATTCCTGCAAGGAACAGGCTAAACAGGTTTGGCAGATGTCAGCCAGAGCCTGGCCTAGAGAGCTGTCCTGCTGCTTCATCTCCAGCATGGTTTACAGCTGTGGGAAAGTTGCCCTGAATGTAGGGATGTGTGGGGAAAGGGAGAGGAGTTCTTCCTCCTGCCCCTGTTTTGCTGCATTTCACTCAGGTACACTTGATCAAGCAGGCTGTTCTAAAAGATGCCTCCTCTCATTTCCTTCTCTGAGCATGGATTCCCTGGGCCTGGTTCTGCTGCCCTGGAAGCAGTTGAAGACAGCATTCTTTCCAGTTGCAAAGAACGGTCCTCTTTAAATTAGAAGGCAACAATTCCATGCTGGTTAATAAAGAATCAGTATTTACCATCACCCTCACCTCTCACCTCCCAAAACTTCTACAAACAACTCACCCACATAACCTAATTGGTGGTTTAAAGAGAGGGCAACTCAGGTACTCACGGGACAACCAATGGGATCTTGGGAATCTTCTTGGCCACTTTGAAGACGCCTTTTTCCACAGCGTTTCCTGTGAAGTACACGCCAGCCACGCTGGTCACCTGGTTCCCAGGGAATTCAAACAGCACCTTCTCCTTGCCGTGTTGACTCGCCCAGTACCAGGCTTGGCCTCCAACAAGCAGCCCCCCACCCCCTTTGACAAAGTCCACGATGCCTCTGGCCTGGGAGCTGTCATAGGCATCCATACAGAACACCCCCATGGACGGGCTGGGCTCTGCCTCCACCTGCACTCGGGTGCCAGCCTCGAGCAGCACCTGGGACAGGGAATCCAACCGAGGATGAACCCCAACCAGGGCCTCTGGGCAAGGCTTGAGCCACCTCGTGGCATTCCTGAGGAACTGGGAGAACTTGGGGCTCTTCAGGATTCCTTCATGGGAAACGACCACCATCCTGCCCTTCCCATACTGTGAGACCGCAATCAGGACCTGCTTCTTAGTGCTCAGGAGCACAGGGTAGGCATCCTCTCCAACAAGGAGCAGCTCACAGGGAACAAAACCTCCAGTGAAGTCCCATGGCCCGACACCATCCACTAACTGCTCGTAGGTGGCACAGGGTTTCATCTCCAGGACACTCCTGTCTGGTGGAGAGAACAGCAACCTCCATTATAGTGAAGTTCAGCAAAAAGGAAAACTGTAACAACCCTCTGGAGCAATTTTTTTGTCGGCTAGTAGGAACTCCAAACAAAGAGGACTCAGATTTGTGGATACAACTTTTTTGGGGATTTGGTTTGTTTGTCATTTTGTCTGTTTGTTCACTTGTTTTAGCTTTGTCATCACACTATTTACATATTTAAATAGAAGTGACAAGTATACCATGATTATGGAGACAAAATGGCTGTTTCAACAAATTCTGCTATGCACCATGGAGGAAAACAGGGAAATAAAGGTATTCACTGTCCCATTAACAATTTATTTGAAGAGGGAGAGTGCCAGAGGCTCCAGGAAGTCTACTAGGAACTTGTATGGTAGAGGTGGTTTACACAGGAACATCCAGAAAATGAAAAAGCTGTATCAACACAATGCACAATATAATTCAAACGTGCCGTTCACATTTTAGCTCCCAATTGGATAGGTACAGAGCTACGTGCTGCTGCTGCAACATGTTGTACTTTTCTACCTCCATTTAGGCCTGTGCTTAGTATTAGGAGGTGCTGTGAGGGAAAGTCAGCAAAAATGATGGAGATGACCAGCTTCCCTGCAATAACTGTGAGTTTAAAGCACATAGTACCCATGAGAGCATGTCTGAGCACAGGAGATTAATGACCTAGCTCCCTGATCCAAACTGTTTTAAATCTCAATAAAATAATTTCTCTTTCCCATAGCTTTGTTTCATCTGCTTTCCCACCTGTGAAGTAAGGAGAGTGTACTGACCTCGATGCCAAGCCCTTTGAGGTCTGTGAGTGACACTGCTCTCTTAAGGCTCCCTCGGTTTGAAAGTCTGGCTTCGCTTTGTCCTGAAGTTGTCTTCTGCTGATCTGGGATAGCTGTGGCTGTGCAAACAGGAAGGCTTTGAGGTATGAGACTCTGACCCAGTCCCACCCAGCTTGTGTCATTCAGGATTCAGAAGAGTGACTGAGCACAACACCTACAGCAAGGGAAGGAGCTGCTCTGAAGGGGCGTGGACCTTTCCCTGGCAGCATCCCGTGCCAACACCAGGCTTCACACACACTTCACAAGTGGCTACCCTGAAAGCAAACCCTTGTCATCCAAACACAGGAAAATGCAAGTCCTAGAGAAGCTGCATCCTTGATCTGGATTTTGTCAGAATCCCCAGGGTGCTTAGACACAGCAACCTGATCTAGAATGACAGTATCACTTATCCTCTTTGGTCATGCCTGGAAGTGCTGTTTTTTACCAAAACTATCATAGGACTCCTCTATTGTTTTGCATATGATTCATGAGCCAAAGCTGATTCATGAGTCAATTTAACATGGGATTAACATGGGATAAAAACCACAATGCCCAGTAACAAAGTGCTTGATTGCTGCCTTAGTATGAATCCCAGCTTTTTATTGCTGGGTTCGAAGAAGCCCTACATGTAAAGGCAAACACAAGGTCTAAGTGCTTTAGGGTGTTTTACTACAAATCATGCAGCAAAGCAGTAATGCAGCCTTGGAAAATACTGAAGGGTGTTTTGGTGATTTCTGTGGATTTGATACTAATGTACCTAATACTGACACACTGACCATGGTGCAAGGAGAGGAAAAGCGGTTGGATAGTTTCAGCAACTCAATGAAGCTATAGAATCACAACTACTGACTGAAAGGTTTGGGTTGGAAAAGGACTTAAAAGAACATCTAGTTTCAAACCTTTTGCCATGGGCAGGGACACCTTCCACTAGACTAGATGCTCAAAGCCCCATTCAACCTGGCATTGAACTCTTCCAGGCATGGGGCATCCACAGCTTCTCTGGGCAACCTGTGCCAGTGTCCTACCATCCTCAGTAGAGAAATTCTTCCTAACGTCTAATCTAAACCTGCCCTTTTTCAAGGCCTTCCCCCTTGTCCTGTCACTGCATGCCCTTGTAAAAAGTCCCTCTCTAGCTCTCTTGTAGCCACTTTTAGGTACTGGAAGGGGCTCCAAGGTGCTCCTGGAGCCTTCTCCAGTCTGAACAACCCCAACTCTCTCAGCCTGTCTCCATAGGAGAGGTGCTCCAGCCCTCTGATCATCTCAGTGGCCTCCTCTGGACTTGTTCCAAGAGGTCTGTTTTCCTTCTACTAGGAAACCCAGAGCTGGATGCATCACCCCAGGTAGGATCTCACAAGAGCAGAGGAGCAGAATCCCCTCCCTTGCCCTGCTGTTCATGCTGATCTGGATGCAGCCCAAGGCACAGTTGGTTTTCTAGGCTGTGAATGTACATTGCCAGGTCATGTCAGACTTCTGGTCAAACCAACACCCTCAAGTCCTCCTTGGCAGGGCTGCTCTCAATTAATTCTCCACCCAGGCTGTATTTGTGCTTGGGATTGTCCCTCAGTTATTCTACATGGGGACAAACCACAGGACTAGGTTTGATGTAAAATCAGCAAACTTCTTAGCTCCCACCTTTCTTATCACAGGATCTGAAAGCTAACATCCTATGCTCTCAACCTAGGAACACTCCTGCTCCCTGGCATTTATCCAGAACAAGGAGTGGCTGTTTTAGAAAGGATGTTAACTCTCTTGACTGAAAGCAATTGAGACCATATAACAGAATTCCCAATTCCTATGTAATCACAATTTCTCCATTTAAATTGTGTGAAGCATTTCAGAGTGGAGGGAAGAAGTGCACATATTAGACCCCAATCAGACACAACTACAGATGATCTCCTCTATCTAGAGAGAGAAGGGAGAAAACTCAGCAGGAACAGAGAACATACATGTCTAACAAGAATTGAAGGAAGCTGCAGAAGACTGAGCTGGCTGGCTGTCTCTCACATCAATTAGGAGGAAACAACCACTAGACCTGGGCCCATACAGAAGGAAGATCTTGGCTCCTAGCTGCGTCCCCTCTTAATGTGGAAGCAAAAATTCTCTATGACAGTGTCTCAAGACAAAGATTCTGAATTCCTTGTCTTCCCTCCTGCACCTTCCACCTCTCACCTCCAGAGAGTTCCTCCTCCCTGTAGAGCTGAGAATACTGTGAGAGTAGGTATTGAAGCAAACATTTATAAACCCTGCCAGAGGACTAAATCTATCCCAGTCTTTTTTCTGTCTCTGGAAAAGGGACAAAAATGTGATGGGAAGTTAATGGGATTTCATTAAATGCAAACTTAAGATTCCATCATCTGCTGTCCAAAAGCCACCACACACAGGCAAAAGAGATATGATTCAAAGGAAGGCATACCCCTTGGTCTACTCAGGAAGAGTATCTGTGAGACAGAGGACCGGGGCGAGTTCTGAGGGTGAATATGGGAATAGATTTTGTGTTTTAAGTGGTCAGCCACTTTTGGGCAAGTCTTCAAGGTCCCCACAAAATACGGGAGGACTTCCATGAGTAAAAATTATGGGATTGTGCAGTATCTGTGAAGTATAGGACAGAAGAGGCAAGACAGGCACTGAGATGTCTCACCTGTTAACAACACAGGTAAGCCTAAGTGAGTGGGACACACCATTTCTAGGGATGTGGCTGTTCTTCCTCATTAGGGTGAGCCCATGGGTTTTCCAGTCTTTCCTCTATTTCAGATTTTCAATCTAGCTGTCTGCACAGTAACTAAGAATCAGCAATACTGCAAAGTCTGTAAGCAGTAAGGAATTGGTGGACTCTTGCTTCTTCCCATCTTTATCAACAAATTGAGCAAGGAGAGGAATTATGATGTTCGGCATTTGCTGAAGACACAAAAATACTTATTTTCATTGTCTGTTCATCAGCAACAAGGTTTTAAACTGAAAGAGGGTAGATTTGGATTTCCCAGATTTGGCTATAAGGAAGAAATTTTTTATGGTAACAGTAATGAGACACTGTAACAGTCCACACATCCAATCTGACCTTCTTCTGACACAGCCAGAGAAAAGGGATGGGGAAGGGGGAGGAAGCCAAGCAAGAAAACTTGCATGGGAAACACAAAATTAGGAAAAAATACATTAAGAAAACCTTTCTAGAGTTACATAATAAAAGTAGAAAAAACAAAGTTAAATATGTCTAAAGGAAGGAGAGACAAAGAAAAAGTAGATTAGGTTGCAAATTAATGAGAACTCTAAGATTAGATCAAGATAGCAATCACCAAAGGAAGCTACTGCAGGTATTTATTTTTAACAATGACAGGCCTAAGAATTATTAGGAAACATACTGAAAATTGATAAAGTCTAAAAAATATATTTTTTAGTAAAAGTGCTACAGAATCAATTAGGCAATTACCATGTGTTATTTGTATTATTTTCATGTGGCACTTCAGAGCAATAGATTGTAAAACATTACAATTTCCAAGCCTAGTAAAATGTTGCAGTGGTCTGAGGAAAAAAACAACATGAATTGCCCATCCTTTCTGGTGGTGTTACCATGCACACCAGTGTTAGGGTACACTCACTGGCTAATGAGATGCAAAGAAATAGAAAATGTGAATGTCTAAACATACGTTTGTCCAGTAATCTTAATTTCTTTCAAGGCAAGGAAAGAACAAAAGGAAAGCAACTGATTAAACATGATCAGTGCATTTGGAAAGGTATATAACATCTTAATTATAATTCATTCTACTAAATTTCTGTGAGTTGAAAGTTAGCTAATGAGCTATAATTGGTAAAGACAGGGATAGACTGAATCAGAAGAGATGCCTATACAAACAAGTGCTGTTTAGTCTTTTTGAAAATATTTACCTGGGATCTAAAAAGGACAGCATATATCACATAGATGAAATCACCAAATAATAGAAATCAAGGCACAGAAGCACAGAAGAAATAACCTTACTAGAGAACAATTTTTTTAAAATGAGACCTTGCCTAATTGTAAGTCCTATGATCTGTAATTTTAGAAAAGCGTTGACATCTGTTGGTGAACAGGGAGCTGAGCAGCACAGGAATCCCCGGGAAATGCAGACACAGAGCCCTTTCCAGCCTGGCGCTGGAAGGGTTGAGTCTCATTTGCATGCCTGCTGAGTAACAGCTCAGATCCCTCCCCTGTAAATGTTGCTCGGTTGAAAAGCAGGGGAGGAGGGAACACCACCCCTTCCAGTTGAAAAGGAGCAGAAAAGAGAGAGGTCTGATGGTCTTTGTGTGCAGGCCGTGTCAATCCACTGCAGCCCGCAGTGATGCGGTCATGAATATGGAAAAACAACAACTTTATCCCTCCCAAACCAAAAGGATAGCACAGAACTTGATGTGCTACATCCTGTTGGGGAGCAAGGGAAAGCAGGGATACTGGGACAGCTCAGTGAAGCTGAGACTGAAGAACAGGCAGGGCATAACTCAGGTGACGGGCAGCTTAATAATCTATCACTTGTCACATGTCACACAAAATTCAAGTGTAGGGTCAGACTGATGAAGGTTTGTGCTCTATTGCAGACTTCAATGGCAGCACTGCTTATTGCAACAAAAAAATGTGCAATTCTATAAACTGAGCATTGCTTCCTCCTTATTACCATTATTTTTTATAATGCAGCAAGCAGAAATAATTAAAGCTGTCCCTGATCTATTAAGTCACATTCTTTTCCAGCTCAGTATAAGTGTGACACACCAACAGATGAGCATCTGGGGTTTCCTTGGGATTTCGACAGCAACCAAA
Source organism: Molothrus ater (assembly GCF_012460135.2). NCBI lineage: Eukaryota > Metazoa > Chordata > Aves > Passeriformes > Icteridae > Molothrus > Molothrus ater. The sequence goes on from NC_050479.2 coordinate 87,413,835, forward strand.
CAATCCCTCTGAAGAAATGTATGCCAAGTAAAAAAAAAAAAAAAAAAAAAAAGAACAAGTTTACTTAATCCTTTGTAACAATCAATCAATCAATGTTTTAAAGCCTTACTTTAAATAACATGGGTGCACAAATTATCGCTTTTGCCCATGATGTATGAGCTATCTTATTCGTACTAGCTTCCCCAGGAAAGTCTTCACCACACTCAAGCCATGCTGGGCTGGATTTTGTGTTCCCTGGCAGGTGGCATCAGGGTGTCCCTGCTGATGTCTGGCTGTCTGTCCACCTGCCAGCTGGTTGCCAGTGCCAGTCAACACAGAGTATGTGGCTTCTGCCTCTATTTCTTTCTTACACCCTCAGCCCTTTCAAGCCAATCAAGCATGAATCCAGTGCTCTTGATGAGTGTGGTTTCAGTTCCTGTTCCAATCACAAAGTAATAGTCAGGGTCATTCCTTTTTTGGTTACTGTGTTTGCTGTTATCTCGAAATGTCATCTTGGAGCTTGTACAGACACGCATTCCTCACTTCTTTTCCTGGTTCCGGGAGTCTGCCATGCCAGCATCATCAACACAGCTGGGCAAGTGAACTTCCAGGCCACAGCATGTCACAGTGGGGCTTTGGTCAACCCACACACTACAGTGAGTCCAGCCATGGCACACCTGGGAAGCCAACCCCGTGACAGGTCCTCCCTTCCCGATGGGCTTTAGGAGTCCCTTGAGTCCTTGGGGTCCCACCTTGAGTCACCCTTGCCTGTGCAGGACCTGTTTGATAAAGCTATGTCTGAGCTGTGTTGTCCTATGGCATCTTCTATGTTTTAAGTCCAAGCCTTGTTACCTTCAGCAAGTCTTTACATAAACCTATTCCTAAATCTAGCATGTTGCTGACCAGCTTTAGGTTGGCTTCATGTCCTGGGAGGTTGTTCCAGACTCTTGGTGGAATTTGTTGTTTTTTCAGGACATTTTACTGCTTGGAATGTTCTCTGATGCCTTAGGCAATCATCTCACTTGTCTTCCGCTCTCCCTGAAAGCTATAGCCAAAATTTTCATTTTCCCTTCACCTAAGCGTACCCATCAAGTTCTGAAATCTTTCCTTTGTCTCTGCAATGTATCTTCTGAGAACAGGCCTGACATGTGGTGCCTTTACAATGCTGTGGTACTATAAGCAAGCCTTCGAAGAGGCTTGACAAGAGACTGTTCTGACGTGCCTTCCCTCCATCCACACCCTACTGGAAGCATTATGGCATTGACATCACCCCAGACACTCACTGTTGTTTTGCTGCTGTCTCTGTCCCCTTTTCCATAAAGCCCTCCACATACAGCCTGTCAGGGAGGCCCTCAAACAGTATCTAAAGAGTCTTTGGAAAGTTACTAAGGAACTTAACTTCCAGTACTTGGTTTAAATTACTTATGTAAGGGCTTGCACTACTCTATTGAAAACTAGGGGATGGCTGGAAATATGAGCTGTATAACATCTGTAAATGATCTCCACTAAAAGATCTCCTTTCCCTTCTACTACTTATCACGTTATCAAACTTGTTTCTAGCATGTTTGGCAGTTGTAGATAATTTGGCACCAATTACACATACTGCAATTTTCAAATGCTGGATTATGAAATAGGAGCTGAAAAAGTACCAGTACCAAACAGAAACTTCATTGCCAAGCATAAGACAGAATGACCTGCAAAGATTTATTTTAAACCAACACATAGCTGGTTTATTATTAGAAGTAGATGAAAAAAAGATGTCAGATGGATTGAGAGCGTAGGAGAACTTGTGTGCTAATGCTGACTGGAGATTGTAAATTTAGCACCCTACAGACTCATTAGATGAAGAATTATCTCGTGTGTTTTTGCTGTGCTTCCTGCAACAAGACCTGCTAGACCTGCTGGACTAGAACCAACTTAGATGCTTCTCTCCATGTTCCTCAGTGTATCAAGGTCCAGAGTCTATGCACAGAACCAGCTTTGTACCTCCTACAGATCTAATCTGCAATCAAATAACTCATCCATGTTAAATTGCAAATTGTGAGCAGCTAGAAGTTTCCAGACCAAACGCACACAGAAACCACAACCCTCTCCTTCTCTGTCTTCTCCCTTCTTACTTAGATTGAAAGTAAACTAAAGTGTACATTTGCGTGGGGTTGAAAAGCGTGTTCTTTCTCAGGGGAAACCTGTAGATTTTGCAGTTTACACCCAGCTGCCAGAGTAACTTCAGGTTCTTTTAGTCTCTTTTGCTACTCCTTTCCTTTGGAACCGGCACAGAGCAGCCCCGGTTAGGTCAGACGCAGCCTGTACCCTCCTCACAGAGCAAGCTCCCACTCCAGGGATTTGCACTGGAGACGGCAATGCGGCTTGGAAAGGCAGCTGGGGGACACTGCGAGCCCCCTTTCCCCTTCAGTCACCGCTTTTGTTACAGAAGGCTCAAGCATCACGCTGCACAGCGAGCACCAAGCGCGGCGGGCGCAGCAGAGGCGGCGGCTCCGCACGGCTCCCGCTGCCCGGAGCGGCCCCGGCGCTGCCCGGGAGCGGCGGGCGGAGCTGCACTGAGCCGCGCCAGCCCCGCGCCCAGCACCCACCGGGAAAGCCGAGGGAGCGGGCGGGAAGGAAAGTTCAAGAACAGCCGGGAAAGGTGCCTCCCTAGGCGAGGAGTGGGCAATGCTGCAGCTGCGCGGCCGGGGGGGGGCGGATGTTCAAGGCTTGCAGTGGAAGGTTGAACCCATTTAACACTTTTGCTTTCCTTATTTATGGCGAAGGTGATGGATACGATTCTAGTCCGATTTTGAAAATTGGATTTTGCAAATGACTTGGCCGAATGTACCATACCATCCAGGAGGCACGTACAGATGCTGAATAACCCAGAATTAGACTGATCTGCTAATTCCTGCACATTCGTACTTGTTCTTCATATTAAGAGGGAGCACCTATTCCTATTTATGCATCCTTAAATACTCCAACAGCAGGCTGACGCGCAAATTGGTGCTATTTTATCTGGACAGATATAGAAAGGCAAGCCACAGAGCTTGCACTCTGTGTCCTAAGCATGTCTTTACCTTTCCTGGTCCTGGGTAACAAATGGCTTTCAAGCACACGGCTCCTAATGGGACCCCAATCAAGGGATGCCCGAGCTCCCCGGGATGCACGCTCGCTGTCAGCTCGGTGCTTCCGTGCCCACCGGTACTACCTTTCCCGGGACTACCTGCGTGGTGGGCAAAAAGAATATACGCCATGCATCTGCACAGGGTTGCTGAAACTGAGCGGTCAGACGGGTTACTTTTATTATAAGTGCAGCTTACAGTAAAGCTTCCCTAGGGCAGGACGCAGCAGCTCCTCCTCACTGCCGGGCCGGGCTCCCCTGCATCACCAGAGAGAGGCGGGCGCACCTGCCCTGCAAGCTCTGCGCTGTAAAAGCGCGCCCTCCCTCCTCTCACAAATAAGCTGCTCTTCTTCTTCTTCTTCTGCTTCTCCTTCTCCTTCTCCTTCTCCCCGCCACCCCGGAGTATAACGCGGCCAGGCGACTGCCTTACCCCCGCTGTCCTCTCCGCCCCCGGGGGCGACGCACAATTTCACCCCGGCCCCTGGCACGGCCGGGCGCTTTGCGGCAGCAGCTCTAGAAACTTCTCGGTCCCTCCCTCTCCCCTCCCCTTCCTCCTCCTCGCCGAGCAGGGGCCGGCGCTGCGGCGAGAGCAGCAGGGAAGGAGGCGTGCGGCGTCCGCCCCCACCCGCGCTGCCCGGAGCCGGAGGCGCAGCCAGGCGCTATCGCAGCCTCGTCCCGGCGCTCAGCGCAGCACCGAGCCCACCAGGCGGCCCTTCCTTGCGCAGAGGTGGCAGCGGCAGGCGGCATGACGGCGGAGGAGATGAAAGCGGACGGGGCTCCCCTGGAAGGGGTGGACATCACTCCCAAGCAGGATGAGGGCGTCCTCAAGGTACAGGGCGGCTGTTCCCCATCCCCACCCTCTGCACTAGCTCGGAGGGGTCGCCGTGCCGGCGGGGAGCGGGGGCATTCCTCTTAGCCTGCGAGCGGGTGCTCCCCGGGCGCCCCTTGGCCCTAGCGGGCCCATTGTTTGCCCCGCGGGGGAAGGGGACGAGGCGGTCCCCGGGTATCCAGGCAGGGCTGGCGCAGCGCGGGCGATTAAACAACAGCAGCGGAGGGCGGGAGCGCGCCCCGGCTGCGCAAGCGCTGCCCGGCTGGCTGCGGGGGCTCCCCGCTCCTCCCGGGGCGAGCCAGAGCCCGGGCTGCCCGCCGGGAGAGCTCGGGGTCACGGGGGGGCTGTGCAGCGAAAAGGCGCTTCCCCTGCCTTTGGATTTCCTCCGCCGTTTAGGGGGAGATGCGGGAGGGGCGGCGGGCCGGGCTCTCTGTCCAGCTCGCAGCGTGGCTTGTGGGGGTCCGGGTCCATCCCCGCCCCCCAGCACGTGTCCGGGGCCGGGAATTAAAGATGGAGCCCCGGCGGGGCACGTGCGCTCGGTGCCCGTCCCCGCCGTGCCCGGCCCGACTCCCCTCAGGCCCCGGGCGCGGGCTCCGGGCTGCCCCCAGGCCCGGGGTGCGCAGTCCGGCGCTCGGAGCGGCCTGGCCGCCCCTCGGTGCTGCTGGCCCGGCGGCCGGGCAGGTCCCCGGGCGGCCGGGCAGGGCACCGGGCAGATCCCCGGCGCGGCCGAGGCGGAGCGGCTGCTCTCCTTTGTACTGGGAAGGCAGGCGATAAGGGCAGCGGGATTTATACCGTGAGGGGGAGTTGTGCGAACTTCCTCTGTCAGACGTTGCCTATTTCCATATCTCTAGAAACTTCCTTAGGCTCTGCTAAAAACTTCAGCGATTATTTAGAAGCGTATTCAGCCGCAGTAAAATTTCGAAGTTACGGTGTTCAGGAGGAGAAAGGGGTGCCACAGCAAAGGCAAAATTCTGGGTTTAACCTTTAGAGCCTTCTAAATTCTGGGTTCATTATGGAGGCTCTGGCTCCCGTTCAGGAGGGTATTAAGGGAACAGATTGAAGATGTTGGCTGCTATATTTCTGCTTTTCCATGTTTCCTGCTAGCATGTTTAGGTGAGAATTTTTGGGTTTTGCACATAGTACAGTATCAGGTCAGAGTTCTCATCTGCATGGCTGCCCAGGTCTCCCATAGCCCAGATGCCTTGAGCATGGTAGAAGGGTAGTGGGGGTCTGCCCGATTCATGCAGTACCTACTCTTTGATTATGAAGAAGCAGCAGGTGTTTTATGGGTTGGTTTTTTTAGAGTTTTTTGTTTGTTTGTTTTGAGGAGGGGAGTAGAAAACACGAGCAAATGAAGTGAGGTTGTGAAAATCACAAAAATTGAGATTGTGACATGATAAGTAAAATACCGTAGAGGTCACAAAGTCCAGCCTTCATAGATTTTATTTTTACGTAATTGCTGGAGTCCAAAATGCATCTGCTGAAATCAAGCGTCTAGCTCTGAACTAACCTACACCAATTTTGTACTGGTATTGTTGCAGTGATTCCAGGAGTGTGTTTATTTGCTCATTAGCTGTATATCAGAATAGAATCCACAGTTTTTAACCTGATACTGCTGAATATACTTGCACAATTCCTAGAATAAGTAATTAAGTTTGGAAATAAACCGTTTGCTGTTTCTTCATTTGAAAAGGAAATGCAAACCTTACAGAAAATAGTATTTCCATATTCACAAGTGAAACTTCAGTCTCTTCAAAATGGAACAAATGCAAAAGAATAAACTGTATCAATAATGAAAATGAGATATTTGTTACTGTAGAATACCTTGATATGGCACGACAAGAATATAGCATTTGGTGTAAAGTTCAGTAAATTTCCATTAAATGCAGTTAGTTTTTCAAAATTACATCAGACTGGCTGCTTTCAAGTGCTAGTTTGCATCTACTTTATGCAGATTTGCAAATTGCATCTGCTAAGCATGATGTAGGTCAGGTTGCTTACCTGGTTCATGTGCTTTTCTCATACTTCTCTGTTTCCTTATCACTGTGAGAGTGGTTGCTTGAACTTTTGCCTTCCTTGGGGAGACATCGACAGATTGGTTTTGTAATGCTAATAAAGGCTGTGGTGCTGGTGCAATGTCAAAGGGATGGTGTGCTGTATGAGGTCAGGCATCCCTTTTCATGTTGAGCATCCTTTCCTTATAAAACAAGCAGCCAGGATTTTTTCTAGGTTTTGTTTGTTTGTGGGGGTATTTTTTGTTTTAGGCTTTCAGTGAGGTGCTCTCAGCATGTTAGTCTGACAGAAGCTGTTGGTGGTGAAGCTTTGGTTTTGGATGGAGGATCCTGGCATTTCAGCTGGGTAGTCAGTTGAAGGGATGGTGGGAGGCCAGGTGGGAGATTGACAGTGGTGAGTTGCAGGAAACTGAAATTTGTGAAGGAGACTCCCAAAGGTCTGCCTCATTCAGTGAAAAACATGATTGATATAGAAACATGACATTTAAAGGAGGGATGCCCTGTAACTGCCCTTGAATAGATGTTTATCTTCTATAACAGAATGTTTTCCAGGTCTCCATGATGCAAGTAAATAGGGTCCTCCATTGGTCCCCTTTTGCCTGGCTAAGATAATGCAGAACTTTGGCTTAGGGCTAGCTGGTTTCAATCTATATTGGGAAAAATTCAAAATTCAAATCTGAACTTCAGGAATCCTGTTATGGGCAAGGCCTCATATCCTTGCCTGTGAGATACATCACTATTATTCTCTGATTTTATATATGCTCAAATGAACACCAGAGAGATTGTCCCCACTTTCTGGATAGTATAGATTTATTTAATACCTGTCTTGCTGGGCAAGCTGGGGATTTTCTTATCCTTAAGAAGAAAATCAAACCCTTGTAGCTGTATGTGAGACGAGGGTGCTGACGATCCGTGTCAGACTTGTGGGGAGACAAAATTCTTGCAATAAATAATTTTTAAGTGTTAGGTGTTCTGTAGGCTGATAGAACTAACCTGCTTGGGGTGAGATGCTGCTAATCTTTGTTAAACTGCCTGGTTTAACTTGAATAATTTCAGATTACATGTTGGAAAAGACTTTGCAGGGAAAGAACCACCTCGTTCTCTTGTTTAAGTGCTTTGCCTAGAACACTGAACTGGGCTGTGATGATAGAGAGGTGATGAGGCAAATGCTTTGAGTAAAGAAGAAAAAACCCTGCCTAATGCAGAGATCTGTAAGCTGATCACAACTGTTGCCTGTTAAATTCTTGTATCACAGCACAGCCATCTTGAGGTTCTGCATTTGCAGCGCTGCTAATCTGCAGAAAGAACAGCCAGTCCATTTCCAGGTGACTGAAAGAGACCTGCAAATCCTTTGTCTACCGATGATAACACATATCTAGATATTTGTGATTCATGTCCAGTGGGCAGGCAGGCTTGATTTCTGTGATGTTAATGCTGGTTGCTGTTTTCCTCAGGTTGTCAAGAGAGAAGGCAGTGGGACAGAGTCTCCAATGATAGGTGATAAGGTGACCGTCCATTACACGGGGTGGCTTCTTGATGGCACAAAATTTGACTCCAGTCTGGACAGAAAAGACAAATTCTCATTTGACTTGGGGAAAGGTAATATCTTGTGTTTGGTACTGATCAGTTTTGGTAATAATCGAGACGGGATTTCCTTGTGTGGCTCCTTTGCTTTTCAAAACTGCCACTTAAACTTGTTTTCTCTTAAACTTGTATTTTCTTAGAATGGCCCCATCAGAATGTGAGATTTTTGTGAATGAGAGAACTGTGTAGCCCCTTAAAAGGCCTGCTGAAGAATTCACAGGCCTCAGACAAAGTACTCCAGGAGAACAAATCTGTCCTGAAATGTAGATATAAGGGGCAGTTAAATAGCCAGAATATGCATTTTTTTTGGTTGGGTTTTTTTGGGGGGCAGACCTCAGTTCAGGAGTGCTTAATTGTGACCAGGTACTGGGACAGGGTACACAGAGGCAGCTGTCTTATGATGAAACACACTCTCTTTTCCACAAAATTCTCAAGTTAGCCCAAATATGAGTCTTCGAGCAGTGCATCTCTTCATTATCAAAATATTTCGTTTTTTGAAAATCTGAGCATTGTTATTTCTGCAAATCTTATTACACAATCTTGTATTCTTCCCTGGAAGTTTCTTATCGTATTCTTTTTAAAAAATAGATAATACCTCCTTTTTAAAAAGAGGTAAATTAATTGTACTTCAATTTGAGATGATACTAAGTGTACTTATTAACACAAGACTAATAGAAAGTCTGCTTGATGAGTCAAGAGGAGCAGCAATTAGGACAGCTTCAGTAAGAGAGGGGAGTTTGTTCCTCTTTTCTTCCCTTTCAAAGGAATGCTACTACTTTCTTCCCCCTTTTTGTTACAAATGTGTGTAACTTTTAGCTACCACTGGTGCTGTTCTTTGCCAGCTGATAAAAGTATGAACAGAAAAGGCTGTTGGTTTGGATTGTTTTCAAAACAGGAGCAGGCAATCTCTCACTCTAAGGCCTTCCTCTCGGAAGAGTTTATTGTTACTTCCTCACACTTGGGACTGTGCCAAGCACTTCAGCTGGTGTCTCTGTTCTGTTATTCTGTGAAAAGAGTTGTTACACCTGGAATGAAGAAATGTTTGGGCCAAATTTGGGTCCCTGGGAAACTTTGGAATTTGATTAGGCTTAAAACTGATGTACATAAATGAGAGTGAGCACAAGTTCTTCAGTATTTCTGCTGCCTTAGCTTTTGTATGCTAAAAATGATAATGCTCAGTTTCATCTGATCATGCCTTTCATGTGTGATTGGCATTTGACTTGTACAGGTGAGGTGATCAAAGCATGGGACATTGCTGTGGCCACTATGAAGATTGGTGAAATCTGTCGGATTACGTGTAAACCAGAATATGCCTATGGCTCAGCTGGGAGCCCTCCAAAGATACCCCCCAATGCTACACTGATTTTTGAGGTAAGTGAGAGATGGTCACTAAAACTGTATGCTTGAAAATATGTGTGAGGCAATATCCTTTCAAAACAGGATTGTTACATTTTCTAAGGAAAATAACATGGTCCATTTTGGGTAGCATGGACAAAATTTTAGTCTGGCTGCCACTGCTCTGTAATGGCTCGGGTTCCCTTCTCTTTTTAAAACACTTGAATGATCTTCAGTGGTGAGTTGTAATTTTGCAGTTACTGGGTGATTTGCTGCAGTAAAGTGCAGGCTGGGAGGGCAGACTATTTCATTGATAGACTGAAGTGGTCAAAATCTTCAATCACTTCATAACACTCAGAGTAATGATATATTAAATGTTTTCAACAACAGGAGAGCAATTAATGCCCTCACTAATATATTTTTATACTAACTTGTGTTTTCTTTACAACATTAACATTACCTCTTATGAGCTATTTCAGGGAGAAAAGAGGTAATTGCCCCATGTAAACTGCTGGAATACAATATTTGAACAGCCTGCAATTACGAACTCTTTCTGTAGAACTGAGCATTTCAGTCTGCCTTAAAGCACCATAAAACCAGTTTGTATTTAGATTGCTGGTTCATTGCCAAAGTCTCTCTGTGCATCCAGGCTACGCTGATCAGTCTTGCCCCCATAGAGATGAGGTCCTGTGCACTCACTCAGTGCCTGTGACGGACTCGGCAGTCTTGAGTTTGGCAGCTGGGTAACCCAGTTTGACAACTCACATGGCCAGCTGCTCTCCTGGAGATGAGCTGCATGTCTTGGTGAGCATGGAGCCTGTTACCCTTGGTGTCTCTCAGCCTCACCAGGAGAGGAGAGATTTTATTTCCTACTGACCTTAAAAGCAATTTTCCCCCACATCTTCCCCCTCCTTCCCCAAAGGGGGTGGAAACAGCAGCTGTCTCTTGTGTGTTATTTCAGAAGTGAGAATGGTTGCTCAGAATGCTGAGACTTGTATTTGATTTTTCCATGTAGGATGACATTAAAGCTGTTTCTGGAGCATACCCTGACAGTCTCAGCAGGGTTTGAAGAGGATGGATTTTTCTTACCGTTGAAACAGTTCAATTTGCCAACAATTGTTTCAAAATAAATTCTACCTGAGAGAAGGCAGACTCTTGAATGTAATTTTTGAAATTACTTTGCTCTAAAGCACTTAATCAATGGAATAGAATCCTACAATTGGGGGCATAAGAAAAGCTTTAAAAACTGATGATTGCTCTGAGATTGAATGTTTTATCTAATATCTGAGAAAGGTGAAAATAGCTCACAGAGTTATTCAAAGACTAAAAGTCTGTTTAGATTTTATTGGAAGCAATGAGCATCTGTTAAGAAGGGTAAATTATACATAGAGTCATTTAGGTTGGAAAAAACCTTCAAGACCATTGAGTCCAATCATAAATCTGACACTGCCAAGTCCATCACTAATCCATTAACCTGACCGAGTGCTGCATCTACACCTAGATAGCTCCGGGGAGGGTGACTCACCACTTCCCTGGGCAGCCTGTTCTAATGCTAATATCCATTCTAAACCTCCCCTGGTGCACCTTGAGGCCATGTCTTCTTGTTCTGACTGTTACTTGACAGAAGGGACTGACCCCATCTGGCAACAGCTTCTGTTCAGGGAGTTGTAGAAAGTGAGAAGGCTCCCCCCAAGACCCCTCTTTCTCTCCAGGCTAAACACTCCCAGCTCTCTCAAGCAGCTCCTCATGGAACTTGGGCTCCAGACCCTTCACCAGCTCTGTTGCCCTTCTCTGGACACGCTCCAGCACCTCAATGTCCTTCCTGAACTGAAAGGCCCAAAACTGAACACAGGATTTGAGGTGTGGCCTCACCAGTGCCTAGTACAGAGTGACAATCACTGCCCTGGTCCTGCTGGCCACACCATTGCTGATACAGGCCAGGTGCCATTGGCCTTCACATAGTTGGATATTGAATTTGCTTTGCATTTGGGTAGTGTATTTGCATTTCTTTTTTTTTTTTTTTTCATGGACCTTTGAGTAATAGGAATAAAGATGTATTCTGTGTGAAGGAATCTGACGTTATTTGTGGCTTAGTTGTGTTGGATCAAACTACCCATGTTGGAGTGCTGTGTGCTTCTCTGCAAGTGATACCAGCTGTAATCAGGGCTGAGCTGATGATTGAAATGCAAACTAAAAGCTCGAGGCCTTCTACCTAGGCAGCACAGTGGGGCATTCTTCAGGGCTTAGCACTACTACACAGGATGCACAGGGCCAGCAGAAAGCAGAGAAACTTTTATTGTCCTTCAACAAGAGGTAATACCTAACATTGGGATAAATAAAAGTATGAACTGCAAGATGGGATTTGGTCCATCAGGCTGCTCCTGAGTCCGTCCCCTGCGGTCACCCAGGTTATTCACTTCCCACTGGACTTTTCTTGATGCTGCCAGTCTGGCCCCTCCATTTTCTGGGTATGCTTTTAGATAAAAATAGTGTTTCATTCATGAGTCTTGATATCCCCTCATGCCTGCCTGAGCAGTTAGGTTGAAGGGAAGGGGGGAGGAAGGAAAGGACCAAAGCTGCCTGTGATGGTTTTGTGCTTTCCTAACAAAATAGCCTGAGGCTCACTGGCTGCAACAAGTAAGCTGTGCTGGGTGTGTCCTGATTGGGGATGTAGGTTGGAAATTAGATCCAGGAAATTTTCCCAAGTTTTACTAGGTTGCAATAGTTTCTGGCTAGTATGACTCTCAAGCAGCTAAAGTCTCTTTAAGTTTCCACTCTTTACCTAGGTTTACTTACATTACTTCACACAGTATCAGCAGGGTTCTTTTGCAAGTGCCTATCCCCATACCAAGTTTTCGTACAAGTTGCATTACAAAAGACCCTCTAGAACTTACATCTCTTAAATCTTAAGAGATTTTTGTACCTGTGTCGTTACACCAGCATTTTATATGACAAGATGTAATGCATGTCCTCTGATTTGGAAGTTCTTTTCTTTTTTGATCTGATAGTTGTTTTGTTTTTTCTTCCTCATGATTGCTTTTGCTGAGCAATATAAACAGCTAGATTATTCCATAGAATAGTATTGTTCAGGCTGGGGGAAAGGAAAAAAAGTGGGAGGTACACACCTGTATGGTCATCAGTAGGATGTTCAGGAATTACTTTTTTAAGACTGACTGAAAAGAAAGACCAGAATATTATTTGTTTTTAGGTATCAATTAAAATAAAAAGTGGAAGTACTGGTGGATATTCAATTCCTTTTGCATTCCGGTTATCTCAAGTCCAGTGTCAGGAACCTCCACAGCATTAGCTCTGAACTTTTTTTTAATGAGGTAGTCTAAACAATGCTGATTATAATGACTTGCTTTTTTGTGCTTGGGAATAGTTTTCACTGTTGTTTTACGCAAAAATAGGGTATGATTTTTTTTCCTTCACTTCATAGCAGCAATGAAAATACCTTTTGTAACTAGACTGTTTTTCTGTGTCATTGTGGTACTCCCACTTGAAACTATGATTTACTTGGAAAGGCATGTGAAGATTCAGACTGGATACTTGTCTCCTACTTGAGCACTATTTCTTAAAAATCCTAAACAATTTGTTGCAGCAGGCTTATAAGTTTCAAAGATCTCTGGAGAATAAATCCTGTGAGTTACTAAATTGGTCTAATAAGAATAAATGCAAGGCTTTTCTTCCCTCAACAGATAGAACTTTTTGAGTTCAAGGGGGAGGACCTGACTGATGAAGAAGATGGTGGCATCATCCGAAGAATCCGTAAAAAAGGGGAGGGCTACTCCAGGCCCAATGAGGATGCACTTGTAGAGAGTAAGTGTGTTGTTACATAAATAGTGAATGGATTTGCAGTGAGGGATGACAGAACCTTTTCACAGCCTACAACTGCATGTCCTGAGGGACAGGAATACATGGCTTCTCTTTTCTGTACCAAGTAACTTAACAACCTAGAGTAAGCTTTCCTTCTCCTGTTTCTAGCAAGGTTTACGTTTTCCAGCAGCAACTGTGTTTTCTGGTGATACTGAATCTGTTGAAGTGCTTATCTGATGACAAAAGGTGATTGAGTCTCATAAAGTATTTCCATGTGCTGAGGAACAAAAGGGGAAGTCATTCTGGCACTTGTTGTCAGAGTGGAAAAAACAAACACTTAAATGAACAACAAAAAAAGAGGGGTTGTTAAATTGAACAGCAGAAATTCTGTTTGCTGCCAGTAGCTGCCACGCCATAGGTAGCTGCTAAAAGAGAAAAGACTGTTCAGAAGGAGGCTTTGGCACTTGTGTGTGTGCTGCCTGCCTGTATGGAACTCCCTGTGCACTCCTGGGTACCTGCCCACTGCCATACATAGATGCCTTTTGATTTCTCTCTCTGCTGTTCTGGTTTTTGTTACCAGTCCAGTTTGAAGGCCGACACGGAGACCGTGTTTTTGACAAGCGGGAATTGCGGTTTGAGATTGGAGAAGGTGAAAACTTCGATATTCCTCATGGGCTGGAGAAAGCAATTCAAAAAATGGAGAAATCAGAGGAATCTGTGTTCTATCTCAAGCCCAGGTATGCTGTTTCTGGTGTTTGATACAGGAAGGGCTTATACTAATCATCTGGCAAGAAGGAACTATTGCATTATAATGCCTTTAAGCTTTTTTTCAGCATTGTGGTAAAAACTTGGATCAGTCCCAAAATTTGATGTATGAGAAGTATCATGCTTTGCCACTTCATAGTGAAGTAGTAGCAGTCCAGAAAAAATTAACTGAAGTCTCTGTAATGTTGACCTCTAAATATTTTTGAAAAACGTTGCTCTCAAACTTGGATTTTTGTGATCCCTCTTCATGGCTGATTACTGTAAAACAGTCCATACATAGACTTGGATATAGGCAGAATTTTCTCTTTACAGTGAGAACACATCTGAAACGTGTGGAGTTGCACAGATTGTTTTCATTAAACTTTAATTTATTTCAGTTTTTATTTATTTTTTTAACTGTAACTAAGCCTGATGGGAGCAGAAAAGGAAAGCAATTTGATCTAGAGGGTCTTCCTACTAATATGCAGCTTTCTAGAATTGCATAGCAGTACCTTTCTGTAAGCATTTCTTGTTTACCAGCTGGTTAGCAGTGTCTTAAGTGTACAGCTGCTCACCTAATCTTGGTCTTTATTCTCTTTGCTTTTCTAAGAATAGAACTAAAATACAGGTGCTCTGAATGCAACACTCAGTTTCAGACCATAAATATTAAATATGGTAGTTGCAATTTGAAAGTTGGTTGTTTTGGTTTCACTGTTTTTTGATTAAGGGATTACTTGCTTTTCCTTTAAAGTTACCTAAAAAACTAATAAAATAATACGAGTTGCTAAAAGACTAATGTAGTGAATACTAGCTTTCTCTTGCTTTCTTTGACCTTGTCCTTGCCAATTTTAGAATTGTATCTAGAATTCTTCAGGCCTTTGTCTTGTAATAATAATTTATGCGCATCCCAAATTTTCATGGGGGTTTTGTCTTCCTCTTCTTATGTAGCAAGTATAGCTGGATGGATAGTTTTGAACTCTTCTCTTTATAATTTTTGCTTCTCCCTCCCCACCCCCATTTTACAGCTATGGTTTTGGAAGTGCTGGGAATGAGAAATTTAAGATCCCTCCAGATGCAGAGCTGCAGTATGAAGTGAAACTCAAAAGCTTTGAAAAGGTGAGAGCAATAGATGAAATCCCAAAGAGATCCGAGGCTGGGGGAAGAAGTGGGAGTGCAGCTTAAACGATGACAATGGAATCCTTGAATGGTGATGTGAAACAAGGGGGCCACTGTTGCCAGAGATGATACTGGCATGCTGGGAGCTCTTGGCTGAAATGGTCCTTACTCTTCCTGTATCCCTGTCTGTTGCCATCTCTTGTGCTCTGGGCTGGTTTCCATGAGCAGTGCAAAGCTCTGCTTTGCCAGGCTTATCTCAACCATACTCTTAGTGGGAAACAACATAGCTACTTGATTTCCCTAGAAGTTGTATTGAAGTTGACTGGAACTGTTCCTGTTTGGGTAGGCTAAGGAGTCCTGGGAAATGAACACAGATGAGAAGTTGGAACAGAGCTCTATCGTGAAGGAGAGAGGCACTCAGTACTTCAAGGTAAGTTACAGTACCCAAGTGATAATAGCATTTTTTGGTCCGTGTCATGAGCTGATAATGATGTTTACAGCTTCTGTAATTTCTGAGTAGTGTTCATTGTATTCAGTGCAATTTTATGGGGAGAGCTGGAGGGGAATGTGTCTTAAAAAAAAAAAGAAACTCGGTTGGATTATCCATAGAACTAACTGCAGGAAGCTGTCTGTTAGAGCTGTTTGCTCTTTCCTCACGTAACACTGTGGGGTGTACAGTATTTCAGTTCCTGCTGTGGGACAGTGCTATGAGTGACCAACATTCGTTTGGGTAGAGATGTGTGGAGAAGCTGTTGAAAACAATTTCAGTAGCTAAAGGAAGAGTTTCCTATTATCTTTGTATTGCATTTTGAGAATTCCCCATCTTCCATTATTTTTGCATCAAAAGTTGAATATAAAGGTAGGAGTTCAGTGAAGTATCAATGCTGCCATTTACCCCCAGCTCTAGTGGGGAGCCAGTTAAGTATTCCTAAAGATTTTCTGATCCTGTGTAGGAATGGCTCTTAGAAGTATTTTTGATGATAGATGTTACTTTTTGATCAAATGGGGTTTTTTAGATGTATTGCTCAAGGCAGGCAAAAGGGACAAGAGGGAGATAAAAGTTCCTATGATGAGCTTTGTGATAATCAAGCTGCCTTGTTTACAGGAGGGGAAATACAAGCGGGCAGCATTACAGTATAAGAAGATTGTGTCATGGCTGGAGCACGAGTCGGGACTCTCCGAGGAGGAGGAATCAAAAGCCAAAAGCCTGAGGCTTGCTGCCCACCTTAACTTAGCTATGTGCCATCTCAAGCTAAAGGAATACTCCCAGGCTTTGGAGAACTGCAACAAGGTAGTAGGAGTTAATTTATTCTTAAACTGCGCAAGCAGTCTGACAGTTTGTCTTGCTTTAAACATTTTAGGGACAACAGGCCAATGTAGTGCTTGGTCTTTCTTACCAGCTGTCATTTGGGTAGTATGGAATTTTTTATGGAATTTAGTGTGCTAAAAATATCCAACAGATTATTTTCATAATTAGTGCCCTTTGAACATCTTTTACTAACTTGCTGCTACATTGAGAATATTCAAGTATTTAGAAATAAGGAACGCTTAAGATGTGGTGAAGGTAGTCATGTTGGCAAAGGCCTTTCAAAGAGCAGGATTGCTCCCTGACTAAATCTTAGACTTGCTGGTTCTCTTGTCAAATAGCCTACTATATTCATTCTTCTTTGTACTTACTTCTATTGTACTCCACTGACTTATTAGTAAGCCCTGACAAGACTCATAAGCCTACATCAGAAGGTGCAGTTCCTAGCAGTCACTGATGTTCTGACTGCATATAATTTTTATAAAAGAAAAATAATTACTGAATGGGGCTTTGGTTTTTGTGAATGCAGGCACTAGAGCTGGATAGCAACAATGAAAAAGGCCTTTTCCGGCGTGGAGAAGCTCACTTGGCTGTCAATGACTTTGAGTTGGCCCGAGCAGATTTCCAGAAAGTGATACAACTTTATCCAAGTAACAAAGCTGCCAAAGTGCAACTGGTGACTTGTCAGCAGAAAATCCGGGAGCAGCATGAGAAGGAGAAGAAGATGTACGCCAACATGTTCCAAAGGCTTGCAGACAAAGACTTAAAGGTAAGTAACACTACTCTGAACATTACAGGAGGTGGTGTCATGTGTTAGACAAGGAACAGTGGTTTAGGTACTCACCTTGCTTCTTATTACAGATAATTATAGCAGGACAACACTCAAGTAGAACACTGCTTTGGAGAACAGGGATGGAACTCCAAATGCCAACAGTCAAAATTATTAGGCCAGCTTGTTTGAGCAGGAAAACCAGGAGTACTAACCACTGCACAGAAATCTTCTATCTATTTCAACTGAATTTGCCACAGACCAGTGTTAATCAGAAGGCAGTTGAACTGATGAGGTGCAAACATGACACATGACAATGTTCTAGAAGTGGAAAAAGCACCTATTCCTCTAGAACCTGTTGCAAAGAACAGGCTGTTGTGGTGCCTGAGGTGCCCATCTAGTGAGAACTTGTGTCTGTCATACAGAGGGTGCTGAGCACCATCTTGCTTCTCATGGAGACATTAGGATGTGGTTGATGGTCTCCATTACAAATATCACAGATACATTATGAAATGTCAGAAGATTCATTACTCTCCTGTGTGGATGGCTTTCCTAATAAACTTTCATTAGAATTTTAGTAAATGCTAGTTCAGTTAATAATGGCAGTATGTGAATACAGGTTCTAACAAGATTGTATTAGCTAGCAAGAAACATTTCAGGTTACTGGTGAGAATCACATATCCTAAGAAAACCTTGTGGTTCTTTTCCTTAAATCTGATGGTCTAGAAGGACAAGATGAACCTGTAACTTCTCTGACAAATCTGGGATTTATGTCAGACTCAAATTTCCTCAGTAACAGTGGGGAGTACAGAAGTTTGTATTTTATGAGGTTATTTTCACCTTTCCAGAACATGCATGGAGAACATAAAAAATTGCCAGATACTGACTGGTACATTAATTTCCTTTGGTTAACTGTGTCATTGAGTCTTTCCAGTGGCATGATATCCTCAGATGAGTGTATCCTGACAGGTCACCCATTTCAGATTGTCAGCTGACAATTTCCTACATGAAACGCTTCACTCTCTCTTCTCTTTCTGGCTAAAGCATCCTGATGTCAACAGTCCTTGTGTATTGGAGCTTAAAAGAAAGTATTCTGTCTGCCCTTCTAGACACAGTGATGTAAAGTCACACAGTATCTTAATTTTTAATAAAAAACCTCAGGAATATAAAGATACTGCAACCAAAGTAGAGTTATTTCACTGTTGGGCATCTTAATTTCTGAAATGGCAGGATTTAATTGCCAGCTGTCAGGTTCTGTTGTGAAGGATCCTTACAGTTAGCACAGCTGCTGGGAATTTAGCTTCCTCCACTAGGTGTGGGATACAGCAGGATCTGTTGAGATAGGAAGAGTGGCTTGCTGAAACAAGCAATACCCACTAAAACTTCAAAAGCCCTGAGCTTTCTTCAACTCCTAAGACAGATAATTGGAGTAATAGAGTAACGTTCTTGGCAGAAGGCAGACTCACAGCCTTTGCAATACAGACTGTTTGGGATATTGGAAAAACATTGCACTTAGTCTCAATTCCCCTACCTGCTTGGGATAGCATCAGTTTGAAGTTGTAGAATCCTTTAGGTTGGACTCCAACCAAATGTAAATGGAATATTATTGTTTGGCATCTAACACTGGACACAGGATTTGAGGTGTGGCCTCACCATTCCAAGTACAGGAGGACAATCCCTGCCCTGATCCTGCTGACACAGTATTGCTGATACAGGCCTGGATGCCTCTGGCCTGGTGAATTCTTCCCAACCAGTTGGATGATCTTGGGAGTGTGCAATGTGCTGTTTTGGGGTTTTTTTCCTCTGAGCCATCTGGCTTGCTTTAAATGGATATGGTTTTATATAAAATGGGAGTGATGGAACTATAAACTGTAAAGGATGCTTACTCCCTGGGCAAGTCTTGAGGTAGTTTCCTTGCAAGAAAAGCTTGTTTTCCTGTTACTGCATTTATAGTGTTGCTTTACTCTAGCTCCAGCAGTGTCTGTTAGTGGTGGTGTAGTAGAAGCTCAAAGTTCTGGAGAAGAGAGTTTGTTTACTAAATATCTTGATTGCTAAGAAGATAGCTTGGACTGCAGTTCTGATGTTCCTGACACAGTCTGTTAAATTCAACAGCCACTCTTGCATCAGTAGTTCCTTTAATTAATTTGAAAAGTTCACATATGTAAAGTGTGAATTTTTGAAGGTCAGGGTGTTTATCACCTTATCTTAAGCCTAGGAGTGGTAGCTAACTGATTTTCTCTGGAAAGAAGACTTAACTCTTGTGTGTTTTGTGGAATGCTTCTAAGGATGAAAAACTGACCTTTGATGCATGAATGTTCTTTTAAATGTAGTTTTGTGTTGCAGCCAAATTGATATAAGATTTTAAGGATCCTGCCCATTTCCCCTTCTCCCCATTCTGCTCTCCCAGCATTGTATGCTTAAGATTTTGCTTGTTTTTGTTTGGTTCTCATCTAAGATTATCATAAAACAGATGGCTTAAGATGCTGGGCTGACAGGTGGAATAGCAATTCCATTGCACTAGGTTTTGAGAGGAGCAAGCCAAGACATTTTTACCTCCCCTTACTGTGCTTGAAAATTATTGTAAGGTCAGGATGTGCTGGTTATGTCCTATTGTAAAAGCTGACCTTGGAGCTCTGACCTCATGGCTCTGCCTTCCACACCTTTTTATGAGGAAGATGCTCAAGGAGAGGGCTTTAGAGCAGCCACACTGTCAGATCATATCTTCTTCCAGTTTAGCTCTTGCACAGGACATCCAAGTCACTGTTGTTGAGTTTGAAGTGTCTCTTCACAAAACCTAGTTGTCCAACAAAGATAATTCTTATGCCGAGTGCTAGTGTGCCTCATACAAGTTGGGTCAGGGTAGGCCATGGCAATGGCTGGAAATTAATGACATTAATATTGAAGCAGGGCAAAAGCAGTTCCTGCAGAAGCTTCATAAATGAATTTCATTTAAAGGACTTCTAAGAAAGTGTTGTGTGGCAAGTGGGTGCAGGCCACATTAAGAATCATAACCACCTAACGCCAGTATTATATTTTGGCCTCTACACTGCTTCTGGTTTCTTAGATGCATTAAAATTTTTGGTTTCTTTTGGCTGAAGATAATAATACCTTAATGCAGTCTGGTAGGGTAGATGAGCTTTTCAAGTAATAAAAATCAAACAGTGTTTTTGCTACATATTTTTGTATAATAATAATTTTTGTAAATTTTGTACAATGTGTTAATATATTTTCTTTGTCTCTCTATTTAGTCATCTGCTACTCTTCAGACAAGCCACACTGAAGATGCAGAAATGAAAGATGCGCAGAATGGAGTTGAAGATAAATCAGAAGTTGAAGCAGAAGCATAAGAAAACCCCTATTCCATTAGTTTTGTAAATGAAAGAATTTCCAGTGAATTAGACCTTTATTTTTCTACCTGGTTGGATAGTGGCTTCAAGGGAGCAGAGGCTGAAGCCACCATGCCACAGTCAGTTACAGCTTAATGTGGCTGTTCAAGAAGCTGAGTGGCAGCATAAATCTGGCTTAATCCTAGTGACTTTATTTATTCATTCAGCCTCTGTTACTGTTTGAGTTCTGTCTGGATTTACTCTGCTTGGTTTATTTGCATTTTCATAGAATCATAGAATGGCTTGAGTTGGAAGGGACCTCAAAGATCTAGTTCTAACTCCCCCTGTCATGGACAGGGACACCCTTCACTAGACCAGGTTGCTCAGAGCTCCATCTAGCCTGGTCTTGGACACTTCCAGGGATGGAGCATCTACAGCTTCTCTGGGCAGCCTGTTCCAGTGCCTCACCACCCTCAGAGTAAAGAATTTCATCCTAATACCTAATCTTAACATGCCCTTTTTCAGTTTGAAGCCATTGCCCTTTGTGCTGTCACTACTTGCCCTTGTAAATAGTCTCTCTCCATGTTTCTTGTAGGCTCCCTTTAAGGTACTGGAACGCCACAGTTTGGTCACCCCAAAGCCTTCTTTTTTCCAGGCTGAACAATTCCAGTTCTCTCAGCCTTGTCTCATAAGGAGAGGTGCTTCATCCCTCTGATCATCTTGGTGGGGCTCCTCTGGACTTGGTCCAAAAGGTCCATGTCCTTCCTGTACTGGGGACCCCAGGGGTGGATGCAGTGTTACAGCTGGGGTCTCACCAGAGTACAGGGTGAAAATCTCCTCCTTCCCCTGCTGCCCACACTGCTTTGGATGCAGCCCAGGTTACGATTGGCTTCTGGGCTGTGAGTGCACATTGCCAGCTCATGTCCAGCCTCTAATCCAACAGCACCCCCTAAATCCTTCTTGGCAGAGCTGCTCTGGATCTATTCATCCCCCAGCCATTATTGATACCGGGGTTGCCCCAGCCCAGGTGCAACACCTTGCACTTGGCCTTCTTGGAGCCTCATGAGTTTCACATGGGCCCACTTCTCAGGCTTGTTCAGGTCACTCTGGGTGGCATCCTGTCCTCTAGGTGTGTCAAGGGGTCTGCTCAGCCCTCAGGGTGTCACCTGCAGATTTGCTGAGGGTGCACTCTACCCCTTCATCCATGTCATTAACAAAGGTAATAGTAACACTGGTCCCAGTATGGGCCCCTGAGGAACACCACTTGTCACTGGTGTCCATTGGAACGCTGAGCCCTTGACCTCTAGCCTGTAGATGTGAACCATGCAACCAATTTCTTACCCATCAAACAGTCCACCCACTGCATCCACTTCTATCCAATTTAGAGAGAAGGAAAATTATAGAAATGAAGGTAAATGACACCTGTAGCCCTTCCTTTGTCCATTGGTGGAGTCACTACATCATTGAAGGCCACTAGGCTGCTCAGAGGTTCTTGCCCTTGGTGAAGCTGTGCTGGCTGTCCCTGGTCACCTCCCTGTCCTCCATGTGCCTTAGCATAGCATCCAGGAGGATCTGTTCCCTGATCTTCCCAGGCACAGAGCTGAGGCTGCCAGGTCAGTAGTCCCCGATTTGTCATCAGTGTTTTTCTTTCTGGTTCCAGCTTACTTTATTCCCAGGTTCTGCTTTCTAAATTTATTTCCTTGATTTGCTTCAAGTAATCAGCTTTTTTCAGGAGTCCTCATGCGAGACTTAAGAACAAATTGGCGCTCCCAGTTCTTCTGCCTTGGGATTGCCCTCTTTCCCCCGTTCAGTAGGGAGTCCCTTCCATTAAGTTCTGTAGCCTTTCTTGTATGCCTCCTCTTTGCAAACTGCTGAAGGTGAAGACTGTGAAGTCACAGCTTAAGTAATAAAGCTCCAATTAAACTCAAGAAAACTGAACTTTTCGTGGGTTTTTATTGGAATTTGCACAGAATTGAGAGAATATACTGTCCTTTGGTCAGTGTTTTCTTGTCTGCATAGCCAGTGTCCTGATTATTTTTCTCTGTTGTTTGTTCATTACTATAAAATAGTCCCACAATATTTGATACAGTATTTACCCATATATTTGCAAAAGGGAAAAATTATGTTGCTGGAAACTGTGCATAAAGCAAGTCTGTAACCTATGCATAGAGATTGTTCTATATTCATATTGCTACCTTCCTCTTCACCCCATCACTTTGTAAAACTGGACCAGAGGGAAGAAAAAAAAACAAACCAATACATCTGAAAGTGACTGGCTTTGAAATGAAAGTAAGGGATAATGGCTTACATATTGCAAATACTTTTTATGAACTACAAACTCCTGAGTGATTCTAATGTCTGCTTACCCAGATCTCACAAGAAAGCTATTACTCAGTATTCTGTTTCTTTCTGCAGTTTGTGTGTCTTGTTTGGGGGTGGATGTGCTTTTGAATTTTGTGGGGGGCTTCTGGTTGGGGTGGGCTTTTTTTGTCTGAAGGCATGGAACATAGTACTCAAACTCAGCTGTTGTTTATCCTATCACGTGGTGTTAAATTCAGCATCTCCTGTTTAGAGACAGGGGCAGAAGGGGCAATTTTTTTGCCTGCTCTGCAGAAGAAAGGTAGAAAATCTGTTTCTCTCAGATTAAAATAAATGGACTTTTTAATGGTGAGAAAGATGTCTTTGCATGGCATGCCATGGGCTGGAATTTGTGTGTATATTGCAGAGAGTATCCTTGTTTTAACATGTAATACAATGTGAATTCCTGGTCTCCTTTGCTGAAAGAGAAGTACTGTGTAAGCACTTGAACTCATGGGGCCTGGGGGAGTGCCAGTACCTGTCCTGCAGCAGTGCCAGCCCAGCTTGGGCCCTGGAATTGAAACAAGCAAGGGCTGCTTGGAGTGCTGCCCTGCCCCAGACACCGAATTCAGCACCTGCTGCTGGGTTGGAGTATGGTTAGAGAGCTGGGAGCTGCAGTGCTCTAATCTCTTGGGGTGGGTGGGATAGGACAGAGGCAAGAGAGATGCTTGGGACATCACTTCACTTAAGGAAATGCTGATTTGATTTGCCTAATGAAGCCTTAGGGTTGCCAGGTAATGGGTGTGATTTTCATGAGCTCTGACTGTAGTAGCTAACAGCCTCGTGTATGTGAAAAACTTATACCAAAGCACTACCCCCTCTTGTGGGAAACAACACTGTGAATGTCAACTGGGGTTAGAAGAAGGGATTTATAGACCTAGAAAAACAGTTAAAGGGGACAGGAATGCCAAGCCAGAGTACTTATTAATCACATAAATACGTTGATTTGTTGCTAATTATTCCTGGAAATACAAGCCTCTGTGGCTTAAACTGGTTTTGCTGCTAAAGCATAGGGCCAAGTCCTAATGAGAAGTTTGTAATTGTTGAACAGCAGTTTTCAAAAATCTCCTACAGGCATGATAGTTGTACATGTTTCTGAAAGCAAAAAGTGATTTCTGTGGCACATCTATTAAAAAATCTAGTCAATGGTGCATCTGTTGTTAAGTGTGAGCAGTCTTGAAAGTACCACTGTGCCCTTGTTGTTACTACATAAACTATGAAATGTTTGAGAATGTAAATCTGTTAAGGACACTAAACATGCCCTGTTCAGGGAGCTGAACGGATGTTCCGTGCTGTCTTTAAAAGTGGGTCTGGTTGCCGGCAGAAGGTGGCAATACTGGTATTTGTGAGTGAGGTCATGCATGTAAACTTCAACTATAAACTTCGTTATGTATGTCCTTATAGAGGAAAAAAAAAAAAAAAAGAAAACGATGCTTAAAATAAACAGTTACAGTCCTGACTTTGTAACCCACACCCGTGTGTCTCTCTCTGCGTGTGTAAATCCTTTCCGGAGCGCGGTGTTGTGGGCAGCGGGCGGGCCCTGCGGCCGCCCCGCCCCGCGCTCCCGCCGTGCCCGGGCCCGCGCAGCCTCGGCCCGGCCCTGCCGCCATGCGCTCCGTCAGCTACGTGCAGTGCGTGGCGCTGGACTTCGCCGGCAGCCTCTTCCCGCACGCCATCTGCCTGGGGGACGCCGACAACGACACGGTCCGAGCCCGGAGACCGGGGTGGGGCCGGCTGGGGGTGCCCGCGGGGCCGCCTCGGAGACGGGGCCAGCCCGGGGCTGGGGGGGAGACCCGAGCGGCCTGTGCGGCCCCGGGGCGGGTGCCGGGAGGAGCTTCCGGCCCCGGGGACACACACGGGCCTTGGCGGGTGCCCGGTCGGAGCCCCCAGGAATGCTCTTGCAAAGGGGATGTTTGCTGGGCTGCAGCGGGTCAGGGCTTCCCTCGCCGTTACCCGTGCCCTGGGTGGTGCACAGCCTGAGGGGAGCTTCGCTTCTGCTTCATAGACACTGCCCTGTCACAGCGGTCGGGATGCTGTGATGCTCTGCTGGGCACAGTAGATCACAAACAGGGCAGAGGCAAGTCTCGGTGTCTCTTGACCCCTGTGATGGAGGGGTTGGGAATGTTGCTGCCAGCCCCTGAAATGATTGGTGTGCATTTAGAGTGTGCATTGGGAGTGTTGGTGTCAGCCCCTGAAATGGTTGGTGTGCATTTGGAGTGGGCATTGGGATGTTGCTGTCAGCCCCTGAAATGGTTGGTTTTGATTTGTCTGTAGCCAGGAAAAGATTAGCTTAGCCAGCTACATGTCAGCTGTTTCTCCTCAACAGTCAAGGTGTTTTACAGCCTTATCCTGGAAAGTGTCGTGGTTAGCAATGCAGTGGATGATTAAAGAGATTTCCCCATAAAAAGTTGTTCTGTAGGGTTCTGTAGGTGTGCAGGGGATTATGAAATGAACACCATTTAAATACAAAGAAGCATGATGCAGGAGATGGGGTAATGGGAGTAGGCTCATCAGTATGGGGGGTTGGTGATTTTAGAAATCCTCTTTAAAGAAATAATCACCATTCTGAAATCCCTTCACCCCTTCAGCAGTGAGATTGAACATCCTGTGTAAATCTGTTGTGTTCTTGCACTCTCTTCCTGGATGGTTGTGTTTTTGTCATCATCTTCCTTAGGTGATTCAAGTCAATCTAGATTGAAGAATGGAAGATGGAGTAATGATGATTGTTGTAACATCCAAGCATGATGTTAAAACAGTCAGTGACACAGCTCTGAAACAATGAGTGGAGAAGCAGTGGGTAATAGGATGTTGCTCTAAGGAGCCATTCTCCGTCTCTTTTATCTGCAAGAATAAAATTAGGGCTTTTATATTTTCCCAGAGTTTCCATTTTGATTCAAGATTGTCTCTTTAACTCATTTTGTTTTGCTGCTTCTTCCCACAGAGTGATTTTTAGATATGAATTCTGAAATTTTTACTGTTAATGTAATTGTGGATTTCTCCCTACTAACCCAATTTTCTTGTACAGCTGAATGAACTCGTGGTGGGAGACACCAATGGAAAGCTCTATGTTTACAAGAATGATGATAGCAAGCCCTGGGCTGTGCGATCTTGCCAAGGAATGGTCAGTTCTTGACAAATTTTCTAAATGGTTGGGCCTTTTGGTGTATGTGCAGCCAGCTATCCTTGTCCTTTGCTTAGGAATATGTAGGCTGGAGAGGAATGGTAGCCAGAACTGATTCTGATGTCTTCCATGTAATTATTCAAGACCCCACTTTTGCCTACAGCCCCTTGGGCTGGAAGCGATGAGCAAATTAATGGACAAACATACAAACTGGGCTTCTGTCCCACCTTTGCCCTGCTCTGTGCACTGTGGGGTTTGCCCCAGGCCCTGGCAAAGGCCCTGGTTTGCCCCCCCAGTTGTGTTTCTGTCCCTTGACTCTGCTGTCCTTGTCCTTCAGAAGGCTGTTAGGAGTTCAAGAGATTCTTTATGGGAGAGGAAGGCATAGGGCAGAGATGTATCCCAGGGTGCTGGGTTGGGTTGCCTTTTCTCATGGATGGCCTTGTTTTCTTTTGCAGCTCACATGTGTCCGTGTGGGAGATGTGTGCAATAAAGGAAAGGTGAGAGGAGCCAAGGTCTTCCCAGCTGTGTCTGTAGGGCATGTGGGAAGTGTTCAGGAGATTAGGATCATGTCATGTGTTGAGTGTGACAGAGGAGGACAGATTGCAGGTGCTGTCTCTCCAGGATCTGCCTTTGCTCGTAGAGTTTCAGCACCACTGTTTTTAAACTGTTCCTCTGTGTATATGTAACTGGTATTTTTCTGTGAGCCTTATGTGGGTTTTAGAGAGCATGGAAATCCATCCTATCTTCAGAGAGCATTTTTGATTTCCATGTGCCCTTGTGAGAGCACCACAAGGCTTTGGTGGTTGAGGGTTGCTCCTTTTACTCAGTGGCTTTTGCCTTTCTTGGGCTGATCTCTGCTGTGGGCCATGGTCCTTCTGACACTTGGCTGTGTGCATTTAAGGTCATCTAAACAAGACTGAGACATGGAATAGTCTGGACTCCCAAGCAAATTCCACTGGGTCTACTATGACTCCTTTTGTTGGATTGCTGTTTCTGGGGGTTAAGCCAGGACCAATGAGTCCAAAGGTCCCAGTTCAGGCACCCTGCCCAAAATACTGTAGATGTATTTCCTCTAGTGGGGAGCAGAGCTGACAGGGGCATTAAGAAAGCCACACATTGTTTGAGGATTGCACACATATCCACTTGATACTGTACTCTAACAAAGATGAGCAGGAAGTTTGGACCCTGCCAGTAGCAGAGAAGTTCATGTGCTGGCCAAAAACCTCCTGTTCTGTAGCAGTCATTGATCTTGATCAATCTACTCTTGTGTCTTCCTTTGCCCTGCTGTGGGACAGCTTCTGCAGCTTCTAAAAGAGGAAGAATTAAAAGGTTTTTCTTTTCCTTCACAGAATTTTGTGGTGGCAGTGAGTGCAGAAGGCTGGTTTCATCTTTTTGACCTGACTTCTCTGAATTCAAAACACCCAGATGCTTCAGGCCACCATGAGCTGGCAGGGGCAGAAGAGCAGAAGCCAGTGTTCAAGCAGCACATTCCTGCCAACACCAAGGTCATGCTCATCAATGACATTGGTGAGCCACAGAGCTGTGGTGGGAATGCAGGGTGAAGGGGTTTGTGTGTGAGGCAGTGGGGAGAGAAGGTGGGGGGGACTTGCAGAAGGAAATTACTGTCTTGCTGAAACTGACACTCCAACAAACCACAGCCAAGTCATGGAAGGGAGAAACAAGAACTTCAGAATTTTTCTGAGGTGCAAGCTTTCATGACATGGTTGGGGTCCTCAGTGATGCTAACTATAGAAACCAGCAGAGTGGTTTCTGCATTTTTGGGCTCTTAGGGCTTGAGAGAGTCCGGCTGACTTTTGCTTTTCCCTGCAGATGGAGATGGGAAGTGTGAGTTGGTTGTGGGTTACACTGACAGGGTGGTCCGTGCCTTCCGCTGGGAGGATTCATCAGAGAACCCAGACCATGTCTCTGGGCAGCTGATCCTGTTGAAGAAATGGCTTCTAGAAGGTCAGGTAAGGAAAAAGGATGTTCAGAGCAGTACTTGTCATACAGTCTTCAAGAGGTGGTATTTTCAAGAGAAGAAGTACAGAATCTCAGTCCTATGAACAAAACAATTGTCATGTCAATGGCTTGAGAGGAGATTTGCCCAGTGATTTTTCTGTACAGCTGGGAGTTGGTCTGAGAAGCAGTTGCTTTTTCCTGATGGGAGAGCATTAGTGGGAAGTACTTGTGTTGTTTTAAAGTGGCTTTAGGTAGGGAACCAACCTTTTACTGAACTTGGATGTTTTGCTTCCAGCTGAATTTGTTCAGCTGCTGCTCAGCTCTATCAGATTTGCCATATTCAAATTTAGTTGCAGGGAGCACTGTAAACCTTTTGGAGTTCTTGACTCTATCCATGTTTTTCCTCTGCTGCTGTAGGTGGACAGCCTGTCTGTGAATCCAGGCCCGGATGGCTCACCAGAGCTGATGGTGTCACAGCCAGGCTGTGGCTATGCCATCCTGCTGTGCACCTGGGACACGGAGCAGCGGGACGCAGCCGCAGGAAGGGACGGCTCTGCCCCGAGCAGGTGAGGGTGTTCCTGCAGGGGTGCATGGGCACATGCCACTGTGGATGCCTGTTAAAAGGGGGTGCCACCACATCACTGTTGCAAAGCAGGGGGTGCTGTCACTGTCCTTGCTTCAGTGGCCTGCTGTGCTGCTGGCACCTCATCACTTAAACCTGCCTACACCCAAGCTTCCATGAACACTCTTCATGTCTCTCTCACAAAGATGAATACTGCTGCTTTCCTTATATCCCACTCTCTTCTTGAATTGGGCAAGGAGAGTGGCAAAACCAGCTCCCTGAGGGTTCCTCACTACTGGGAGCTAAGGTAGGGAAGTGAGTGACCTAGATTTCCAGAGAAGGTCACCAGATTGCAGGATAACAGCTGAGGGACTGGGCCAAACCAAATACACCTGAAGCCCACGATAAAACTGGGCTCATTCACTTATTTTCTGCAGATGAGGCAATTAGAAGTTTTCCTAATGAGACCCCTGGCAGCCAGTGCTGTAAATCACAACCACAGCAACCAGGATGAGCAGTGAGGTGCTTGTTACTGTCTTGGTGCTGGAAGGACCCTGGTGGGGAATTTGGGTGCTTCTGTGCTGTTCTTGGAGACTTCAAGGCAGACGCAAAAAACTGCAGCAGGAGGGGACCTAGGCAAGTCTTCTTGATGTCTTAGAGAACTCAGTGGATGATGTCCTGTTCACCAGAAGCCAGGCCCAGATGTAGTCTCTCACCAACCTGTTCAGTCTGGGCAGATGCTTTGTGAGAGAAAAGCAGACAGGCTTTTTCTAAGAGTAATGACAAAAACTGTCCTTTTTTTCCTTCATTGGAATACAGGCTTTACTGATTTCCTTTTTTGAGCTCTTTTTTTTTTTTGATGCATGAAGTCATTCTGGGTTTGTGTTTTTAAAAATCGGTATATTTCTTTAATACTTGGGGTGGCATGCATTTTCTTCCTTTACCATTGAAGGGGTCAGCCTGTTCACAAACTGTGGCACTGTCTGGATTTGTAAAGCTTTGGAATACACTGCTCCTGAAATTGTTCTGAGACAGTCCCAGGTGTGGTTCTGTAACTTTTCCCTGTTGTCTTTCTCTTTTCCCCAGTGAGGCCCCTGTTCGAGATGTGATTCTACACCAAACATCTGGGCGGATTCACAACAAGAATGTCTCCACTCATCTCATTGGTAGCATTGCCAGAGGTGAGAGATCAGCAGCTTGGGGTCTCCAGCCCAGCAGTTGCCCCTGATGGTTTTTCAGTACAGAATGAAATCAAATTTCGTGTGGTAGGGAAAAAAACTGTGAGAGGGTGCTGCAAGAACACAGGGATCTCAGCCTCTCTCAGCCAGCTCCCAAAGAAAGACAGTTGGATATTTGCATGTGAACTTTTTATAGCGTTTGTCCTTCCCTAGGTAGCCCTTATCCTTCACTCAGCACAAGAGTTTTTCTGCAGCCTCTGCTGACCTGCATTTAGTCAGTTTGAATGGCTGCCATGCCATGCTCCTACAGATGTCCTTGATCCTTGCCTCTGCATGGCTGCAGCTTATGACTCCTTATTCCCTCAATGCATCTCTTCCTTCCCACAGCCTCATCTTCATTCTTGCTTTTCTTTGAGCATTTGAATCTCAATTTCTGGTGGCTCTTTGCTGCTCCTCCTTCTCCTGTGCAGCTCCAACCTCTCCATAGCTGCTTTCATATTTCATCTATATCATTGTCCTCTGTTTTTTTCCACTGTGTTGTGTTCAGGTCTTGTATCTAAGATCAGCACAGCTGCAGCTTCTCTCAGCCCTGACACACTGCTCTTGTGTCCAGACTTTCCTTGCACGCTGACACTGCTTCCCTCCTGTAACTCCTGAACCCTCCTTTGGTACCTATGGAGAATAAGCTTTCACTTCCCCTTGGGCATAATAGAGGGCAGAAAACTCCCAGCAGAGATCACTTGCCCCTGTATTGCTCTGCCCAAGTATTGCCTCCTGCAGTGCTGTCTGAGAATGATTCAGCCTGTCCAGTGTAATTAGAGGTTGTGGACAAGAGCAATCCACTGGACCTGCCCTCTTCGCGTTCCTCAGAGGACCTTTCCTGCCCAGTTCCTAAGCTTGTCATGTTTTTAGCATCTCTGATGCTGCTGTGAGCAACATGGTCAACAGAGCATGAAATCAATTATTTTACTGCATATGAAGCCTTGCATCTATTGAGAGATGTCTGTGAAAAACGAAGGCACACAGAATAAGGGATGAAGAGCAGGCTGTGAAAAAGCCCACTGATGCTGGACCATCAATAAAGGAACAGCTGAAGAGTGCCATCCTGACCAGTTTCCAAGGGGGACACAGCAGATCTCTTGGATCAGAGCCTGTCTGGGTGCTTATCACTAGGGGCAGCTAAGCACCCAACCAGCTGGCTTTGCTTTAGGCTGATCTGCAGAAAGGGGGTGGTTTGCAGCCTGGGAATGTGGAGGGGGCTGTAGTTTGGATCTGTCTATGGGCACTGGAGGTGGGCTCGTGTTGTTAACCTACTCTGGGAAAACTGCCTGCTTGCTTTCAGCTCTGCTGGCTTGCCCCTGACTGCCAGGTTTCCTGGGTTCCTCCTCAGGGAGCCAGTGCCTCTCCTATGTTGTCACTGACAGGGTTAAATGCAGCTTCCATTGAATACTGCTCCAGTCCTCTCCCTGAGAGTGTCATATTTTTAAAACTTGACCTTGCATATCTTTTCTTTTTTAGTAGCTAGGTAGAGAGTTTACTGAAGGGCTGAAACAGCCCAGTGGTCAGGGAACTCTCCTCTTCAGATTTAATTAGTGACATTTGTCACTGCTGTCCTGCACACAACTGGGCAAGGAAAGGAGGCAGCATGGATCAGCTTGGTTTGGATCTTTTTTATTGTTTTCAGGAGAGGGAGGGGACAATGTTTACAAAATGGCATCAACGCCAGTAATTTTCTTTTGCACTTACAGGCTCCAGTGAGAATAGTGGCTCAGGTCTCTTTGCCCTCTGTACTCTGGATGGTAAGTCCTGCCAGTGCCCTGGAAGAAGACCTGGGGGGCAGCTAAGGCCTGTCACTAATTCAAAGCAGGGATCCAGGGGCTCAGTGCTTTTGATTTTTAAAAGAATGGGAGGGCTTCAGAAACCCTTCAAGGGTCAGGCAAGAGAATTTGATTCCAAGACCCATTCTGCTGACATATTTTATATGAAGGCACAGAGGGCACTGTGAGGATAGATGCTTGTTTATGTTCCATTCTGTCATGGCCAGTGCCCCCTGCCCAGTACTGCTGCAGTATATCTGCATAATGGGAGCTTGGTAGGTGGGGTCAAGTGTCCACTGTGGCTTTAGCAGCCAAGTCCATCCCTGTGCTATTAGCAGCTAACTCTCTGCAACCCTGAGTGTTGAAAGAGTAGGGCCTAGCATTAGCATTAGCAAGCATCTTGCTCTCTTTTTTTGTTTTCGAGACAGTTGTTTTTTTCTTTCTTCAGGAACACTGAAACTGATGGAGGGAGCAGACAAGCTGCTCTGGTCTGTTCAGGTTGATCACCAGCTCTTTGCTCTGGAAAAGCTGGATGTTACAGTGAGTATCTGAGTAAGGCTGGGAGAGATGCAGACAAAAACTCAGCATGGCTTTGTGCATATGAACTTAGGAAGGGCAGAAGGAGTATGACTCAGTTGGAAAAGGCTGGGATTATCTCAGGATGACACAGAGTGTTCTGGCTGTAGCAGTACATTGTGCACTCAGGTCAGTCTGCCCAGCTGCAAGAGGTTGAGCTATGTCTGCCTGTTAGACCCAGCATCCATTTATCCATTCATATAAACTTTTGTCTCCCAGCTGTTTTTCAGTCTTGCTGCAAAGCTGAATGGTTTTGCTCACTGCTAATACCCTGATCGTCTAAAATCTCTTAGAGTATGTAAGGATTGCCATATAGAACAGGGATGAGCTCCAAGTGCAAAATATCTGGATGAGATATCCAGAAGTGACATCTAGACATTAGTGTTGTGTCTCTGAACCAGCAAGAAAGATTCTTGGCTGTCCCTGGGAGTAGGTGACACCTGTGTAATACTCAGTGCTCTGGTTCCTGCAGGGCAATGGGCACGAGGAGGTGGTTGCCTGTGCGTGGGACGGGCAGACGTACATCATCGACCACAATCGCACTGTGGCCAGATTCCAAGCAGATGAGAATGTCAGTGCCTTCTGTGCAGGTGGGAAGCCTGACTGCAAAGCCAGCCCTCACAGCGTTTTCCCCTCAAAGCTACTGCTCCCATCTAAGAGACCCAGAATCCTTTGTCTGCCTGCAGTGGGGAGTAATTTCCCTGTGTGCATATTGCACAAGGCCCAGCTACTCTTTCCTCTGGTGGCATCTGGGAAAAATGACCATGAGAGAAAGTCATGCTGAGACTTGTCTATGGTGGCTTGGGGTTTTTTCCTTGTCGTTTTTGGAGATGCTACAGTGGTCTCTTGTCCTCCACACTGCTTTTTTAATTTGCAGACTTCTAAGCTGTTCTTAAGTGGAGATAAGGAGCCCATGGAACCAGCCTGAGTTTTGGCTCTGCTCAGTCCTGTCTCTCAGACCTTCAAGAAGCAGCTTGCACATTCCCCAAGCTTCATGCAGTTCAGAGACAGCTTCTTGGATTGTCTCAAAGGGACTTTGTATACCCAGGCCCCTATCTCTGCCCAGGTGCTTGCTGTTTTCTGCTAACAGCTTTGGTAGCTCATCATGTCAGTTATTTGCTTTCTCTTTCCTTTTGGAAGTAGTCAGATCTCCACACTTCTGCTTTCTGCAGGCCTCTATGCATGCAAAGAAGGGAGCAACAGTCCCTGCCTTGTTTATGTCAGCTTCAGCCAGAAGATCTACATCTACTGGGATGTGCAGCTGGAGAGAATGGAGTCCACCAACCTGTTGAAAATCCTGGATGGTGACCCAGAGTTTGAAAGTCTCCTGCAGCAGCTGGGTGTAGGTGAGTGCAGAAAGAGCAGAGGACGTACAGAAAGAAAGAGGATGAGATGGCAGATGATGTGCTGGAAACCAGAGTATTTCTTGAGGAAGAGGCTTTCACACTGCCTGGTGAGAATTCCTAACAACTGGTTTTCTCTCTTCTCCTTAGACAAAAACGATGTTGATGCTGTCAGAAACCTGATTCACAAAACACTCTATTTTCCTGAGAAATACCATCTCAGCAGCCCCTCGCAGGATCCTGCTGGAACAGATTCTTCTACCCACTGCAGTGGCATCCAGGATCCCTTATAACAAGAAGGCTGACATCTTTAATTCTAGCACAAGCTCATCTGCAGCTGGAGTTGGGCATCTGATGAAGATGACTGTTCTTTCCCTGTCTTGTGAAAACTTCCAAACCGGAAAGGGTCTACAGGCTATGAAGGGATGTTCTTGGCTGTAGGCTCGCCTGTATGTGGTGGGTTGGTTTACCTTTAGATGAGGCAGCTACAAGAACAGAAAGGGCCAAGGATCCTGCACATAGGCCTTCTGTTGCCAGTTTCCATAATCCTCGCCAAGTAAAGTGCTCCACTGGTCACTGTGAAGGAGCAGTGAGGTCACAGATGGAGAGAACAGCTGAGCCAAGTCCCCATTTTGACCTATTCTTAGAAGTACTTCAGTGAATACTTGTGAGTTCTTAGCAGGATCACAGTGCAGGAAGTGGAGATGGATGAACTGAGTTAGGGTGCAGGCATGGGCCTTCTCTCCCACTTAAGTGTATTTAAAGTAGAGCCATGCATTGTTTGTCTTTGCTACTGCTTTTCTGCCAAGCAGTTTCTCGCAAATCACCTGTTCTGAGTAGCTGGAGACATGCACAACTTGCACTAATGAGGTGTGGAGAGAGAGCAGCTCCAGCAAACCCAGCTCTGGTCAAGAGTCATTGCTTGTCTCCATCTTCTTGGGCAGGGTGATCCCAGAGAAGGCTGTGACTTAATAAAGCAGCTGTGAAGAGGTCAGTAAGACCAATCTGACTTAACTGTGGATCTGTGGTGCTATGAGAGCTTGGCCATCCCACAATAAGCAGTGCAAATGCCACTCCTGCCTCTTGTTGTGGAGAGTGTCATGCTTTGAGTCCTGCACAGCTGAAAGAGGCAGGCTGGAAGTGATGTCCCACTGGCTGGCATGAAGAGTCTGGTAAAGTGGAGCTCATTTGCAAAAGCCCAGGCATGAGCCTTTCCACATGCTGTTGTTGCTGTGCTTTTCCCTCTCTTAGCTTGACTCTTGCCTAACTCAGCTTGTTAGGAAAGGGGCAGCAGGCCTACCTCCTGGCTTGCATCAATTATCCCCTTTCAGTTGTGTGATGTTTTATTGGACATGTGTGATGGATGGAGCTGTCCCTTTGCCCTTACAGCAGCCTGAGTCACAGCAAATACAATTCAGTGATCTGGAGCAAGTGGCAGCATTTAAAGATCCTGCAGGCAGTTGAAAACCTGCTATGCTTTATTCTGCAAAATATCCAAGGGCAGCCGTAACTGGGAGAAAGTGCTTTGTATAGAGAAAAGGAATGTCTTGCCCTTGGTGAAAGTGACTGTTGTTGAAGCAGCCCTGTGTGGTAGAAGGGCAGGATCTTTACATAATAAGCCTTAGCTGTTCTTTGCAGTTTCCTCTGTAGATTTATATAAGCTTTTCAGAGGACAGTGCTGTCCTCTGCATTCGGTGGCAGTGGAAGTCGGAGCATGGAGCAGTGAAATGGTGTGACCTGCTCTGTACCTGACAGCTTGCTTCTCAGGCCACTCTATCTTCTGACTCTCTAACTGCAGTAGAAGTTTCTCTCCATTTTAATGGCCTTGCTGAGAAGCATTTTTAAATGTTCCCCTGTCCTACTAAGTGCTTGTGTAAAACTGAACTCTTCAGGCAGGACCTTTCAAGTAATAATAAAGCTTATTAACAGTGGTGTTGAGAGCAGCAAGGCTGGAGTCTGTGAGCTGTGGAGAGCTGATACCACAGGGACCATCTACTCGTGGGCTAAAGCGAGGAGTTTGTCTTGAAGCTTGTCAGACCTAGACTGCAACCTCAACAAATTGTCAGCTCTTGTGACACTAAGATGTGCAGCCACCCATCCCAACAGGAATCATCACCATAGCTTTTGGCAAATAGGGCCTGGCAGGGAAACAGGGTGGCCTACACTCATAACAGAACAACTGAGGGCTGTCTGTCCATGCCAAATATAAATCTTTATTAGCAACACCAAATATAAACCTTTATTAGCAACACAAGCGCAAGGGGTGTACAAATGGGTGCACATGGCTGGAACTGTTCTATGCAAAACAAACTTTGCTGTACAGGTTGAATGATTTCCAAGAAAGGAAGGTCAAACTGATCCACTGTTGGACTATTAATTGTTGAGAAAGAATGGGAAATGGTTGCTGAGGAAGAGATGACATTTTTCTAAGAACCATCTTTAAAAGAAAATGAGGCAAAAGCCTTGCAAATACTGTGCACCCCAACCCTCTTTTGCTGCCCTGAGGATAAAATTGCTGTGCAAGCCCAGGCAATGCACACTATCAAGCAGAGGTGAGAAAATACAGACACTACAAAAACATCTGTTCCCCAAAACTTTTTAGCTCTTAAAAACCATTGGAGAGGAAAAATACTAACATTTGAGGGCTTCCCCTGACAGTTTTATATTGCGTGCAGCATATAATAACTTGCAGATGCATTTTGCTCTGGTGCCCCTTGTGCACAAGAGAAAATGAAAAGTGTCTACAGAAGAATAAACTGAACATCTCTACTGTTCCTTGGCCAAAAGATGGCTTTCCTTATTTTTTCCTGCCTTGAACTCCTAAGTGCCAAATACTTCCTGAAGTCTGTTATTCAGGCTACTTCCACTGGCAACAATTTTTCTGAAGTGAAGTGTCCATCTTCTCTGGGAAGGAGCCACTTAAGGCCCTGTCTCTGGAGTGATGGAGTTACATTATACTTTCTTTGTAACTAGTTGTCTCTTTGTCCTTGCCAGCCAACGCAAGCTGTAGAGTTGGAATTAGAAGTGGTTCCTTCCCACACAGCAGAAAATGTTTGCTGTATCCTTCTCTAGCAGATTGGCATAACCTGCTGGTGCTGGGAAACTTTTCAACAGGGCAGCATTTGCAGGACACCTTTGTATGTCCCAGTGCCAGCACACAGCAAGCGAGGAGTCTGACTGTATCCTCAGGCACTGGGAGTATTTGCAGATAAATGATTCATGGCTTTGGTTCTGATGCTCAATTTACTAGCAAAAAAATAAAGGAGGGGGTTGCCTTATTTTCCTGAGACG
This sequence comes from Molothrus ater, assembly GCF_012460135.2. Taxonomy (NCBI): domain Eukaryota; kingdom Metazoa; phylum Chordata; class Aves; order Passeriformes; family Icteridae; genus Molothrus; species Molothrus ater. Next base: position 87,449,965 of record NC_050479.2, read on the forward strand.
TAATAAACCTGCTCTCCATCCCTGCCTTTGTTTTTATTATCTTTCTGCTATAATTTAATTATATCTATAATTCTTTAGGTGTATCCTGGCATGTGCCAGTGGAGTCTCTTGAAAGGAGGATTGAATGCAAACGTAGGTATGTGGCTCAATGGTCTTCAATGCCATAGCTCACCTGGTGGGAGTGAAAGGAGCAAGCCTCTGGGAATATGGATGGCTGCAGCTCCCATTCTGTTCAAAAGCAAGTGACCCCAAGCTCCTGGAAGTGGTCCTGATTATGGCTTTGGCAGAGTGCCTGTTCTCAGGAAGGACACAAGTCCTTCTCCCCACCCCAGGTGTATTGCACACTGTTCCAGAGATTTGCCATGGCAGGTGTTTCCCTGCAGACTGTTCCACAGCTGCTGTGCCCACTCTATTAGAAAGCAGCCCTGATAGGAACTGACAACCAAGGTGGTTCAAAGAGATTGTCCCTAAAATAATAACATTCCATTTTTTGTCTTGAAGGGACAGGTCTCATCACGAGGAAGCCAGTGTTGGACACATACAGGATGTGCCTATGTCCTGCTCTGAGCTGGCACTTTGTACTGAACTTCTGCTTTCTGTATGGAAGTGTTAGCATTTTTGATTTTCAGTGAAAAAGACCTTTAGATTATTCCTTTGTTCCCTTTATCTCCCAAAAGCAATAGAGATGACTGGAATTGGGAGTAGGGAAGTATATCTGTATAATAGACTTTTCCAAGAGAAACTACAATTAAGACAGTCTTCAGCCTTGCCAGCCCACTCAAAAATTACTTACTGTGCTTCCCAGTGTTGGAAGACTTAAAAATGACCATGTTTGTAGATGGGAGTTGAGTTGGCTTCTTTGAGATGTTGTAAGTCCTATTTTACAATCATGTTTTAAAGCCAAGACTTCCTTCTTTCACAATGGAGGTTATGCTTCAGATGAAATGACACAAAAATGCTTTGGAGAAAGAAAAATATCTGTGGGCTAGAATTCAGAATACAGATGTCAAATGCAGTAACTGTGTGTCATTTTATGCCAAGTAACTTGGGGAGATGAAAACCCACCAGGAACTGTGTTGGTGAGGAAAGCAGGTACTGACCCTGTAGGATTAGACTGATTTAGTGAATGGGTTGAAGTGAGGTGTCTGCCATGGCATCATGACCTGCAGTTCTCATTTAGTCATATAAATGTTTTTTTCTGGAAGTTCTGCCTGTAGCAAAGCTTGATGGGGAAGTTCCAAGATAATCTGTTGGCAACAGATTCCTCAATGTTTGGACAAAAGAGACTTCTACTGAGTGGATCTCTGTTCAACTGACATGGACAGGAGGAGGGTGAAGAGTATGTCTTCTGCCCTGGAGCTGATTTCAGAGCAGATAAATTTATTAATTTATTGCTTTCTTGGAAACATCCTCTCTGTGACTGAGAATTTATACATGCAGTTGTTCACAACAAAGAGGAAAGGCTGGCAAGATTGTGGCACAATGTGGGAGTGTATTAGCAGCCAGGGTACAAGGCAAGTGTTAAAAGGATTCTCTAAAAAGGAAAGAATTCCTTTTTGAAGAAATTTGTCACTTATCAGTGTGAAAAGAAGGAAAGGAGGATGCAAAGGAGTCACTAAGCAGAGAAGAGAGGAATAGATAGGGCTGGAGATTTTCACCTACTGTAGCACATCAATTCAAAGATGAGCCTGAACTGTAAATGGTTTAGGATATGAGGCATATGATCCACAGAAAGGCTTCAGAAAGGCTGTAGGATGTTCTGGATGTGAGCAAAAGCAGTTAGTCCAAGACAGACATGTAGGAACAGCACCTGGTGAATTCCAGCAGCAGCTAGAGTGCAGTATCTGCAGGGCTGCAAGTGACAGGCAGTAGTCAAAACAGAATTGTCAACTCAAAGTCATGGCAGTTTTCTGTAGGATCCCATCCAACACTCCTTTTAAATCATTGGAAAGATTCCTGTTGGCTTCAGTTTGAAGGCTCCTCACCTACACCCTGCCCTAGCCAGGACCCAGCTGCAAAACTGACACCAGGCACTGCTCTCATGAGGAAGTGGCCAGCACTTAGAGCTGTTGGTGGCCCTCCCCTTCCCATGCACTGGTGGGCACCAGCAAAGCCCAGCAAAAGCCCTGTGGTGCTCCACAGGGAAGCTGGGCCTCATATGGGCCTGGCAAAGCCTGGCAGAGGCCCTGGGACACTCTGAAAGGCAGCAGGGCCCCTTGCAGGGCAAAGCAAAACTTAGCAGAAGCCCCAGGGTGCTCTGAAGGGAAGCAGGGCCCCTTGTGGGAACGACAAAAGTCATCAGATAGGGTTAGGTGGTTGTGGTTAGGTGTAGGGTTAGGGATATGGGTTGTTAGGTGGTTGTGGTTAGGTGTAGGGTTAGGGATATGGGTTGTTAGGTGGTTGTGGTTAGGTGTAGGGTTAGGGATATGGGTTGTTAGGTGGCTGTGGTTAGGTGTAGGGATATGTTTAGAGTTGGGGTTAGGTTTTGTTACATGGTTTGCGGTTTAGAGGTAGGGGTGAGGTTTAGGCCTTGGAGTTTAGGCTTAGGGTTTGGGGTTAGCTTCATGGTTAGCATTAGGGTTGGGGATTATGGTTAGGTTTTGGGATTAGGGTTTATAGTTAATATCTTTATGATTAGGTTTCTGTCTTGGGTTTAAAGTCACATGGTAAATGTTGGGGTTACAGTGTTAAATTTAGGGTGTTATTTTTAATGTTTTGTTTTATAGTTAGCAGGTGGAGATTTGATTTAGGTGTTAAAATTAGCATTAAGTTTTAGAGTTTGTTTTAGGAGTTAAATTTAGCATTAGGATTTAGTGCCTTACATCTTAGATTTAGTGTCATTGTTAGGGTTTATTGTTTGGGTTAGGGCTAAAGTCAGCTTTTGGGTTGTGATTTAGAGGTTTTTTTTTAATAGATCATAGAAATTAAAAAGATTTGTAATGGACATGGTATCTGTAGGTATAGACTATTTGCCCTTGTTCTACATGCTGTTTTTAGAGGGCAGTGGGATTTGGAAACTGGGTGAGTTGATGCATATAGCAACAGGTGTTTTGCCTATCACAAGCAAGATTTTGTCAGCAGAATTGGCCCAGGCACCACGTAGACTGCAGCTAGAATACAAGATGGTTTAGTACAAGTGTGAGCTATCTAGACCCCTTGATAGGGATTTGAGAAGCCAGTCAGGCATGCAAGTGATACAAATCCAGGAGGAATTACTGCTGCTTTGGAAGACAGGCTCATGGAGCAGGCATGCTTTCCTGACTAAATGGAAGAACCATTGGTGTCACTCGAGAGATTCATGGAAAGCAGTTCATGCAGCCAGAAATAGTCAGATGCACAAGTAGAAGAGTGGCAGAGATGTCAAGGAATGTATCAGAAGCTGCAAGATATGATGACTAACAGTAAAAGTCTGCTGCTCCTTGTGGGAGCAGCAGATGCCAGTCACGCCAACTATCACTGGTAAGTGAATCCCAAATCATATCAAGCCAGGCTTTACTCTGATGTCCTTAGCATGTGTTAAACTAGTACACAAAAGAACTAACAAAAAAAAAAAAAAAGAAAGCAAAAATACATACACATGTTTTTTGAGAAACACAACAGAGCCAATGACCAGTTTGATAAAAAAGGAAGAGAATCAGCGGCGTTTAATCCAGGAAAATAGGCAAAATGGGGTTGTCATAGCCTTTTAAGGGTGGATAAAGGTATATTTTGCAGTTGGGATAGTGAATCAGTAGCCATGAGGCATGGAACAAGCCCTGATCTGATGCATTTTTCCTAGAGCTAGTTAAGAATAGATTATGTATTTTTAATATAGCTATGCTTTAGTATGGAAATTAAAAAGGAATTAAAGAAATCAAATAAACCCAATTGTTAAGTGACTTAATAATCACCTTTAACATTCCAGATGAGTTCACAGCTCTTTAACCAGAGCTAATGCTACAAATTCATATTTGGTGCAAGAGAAGCAAAGCTGATGGACTGTGTGATGCCAGGACTCAAGGCTGATGATGTGTCTATGTTTAATCACTGGATTTCAAGTTGGAAGAAAGGAGCTGGCAGAGCAGAAGACTTGGTGCTGTAATTCATCTCAGCATTTAGACTGAGTGGCAGGATCTCTGAAGCAGCAGAGGGAACAAGGATGCAGCTCTAGCAGCTGGAGTGCAGAGAGGAGTGGCCTGGCCAGAAGAACAGGGTGTGCAAGTCTGGTTACAGGGTGTACACCAAGAGATGGTAAGCATTGCCATTCATATAATATAGCTTAGTGCCCAGAGAGGCAATGGCAAAGCCCAAGCCCCTGTCAGTGCTTTAGGTGTCTGCACTCAACATTTCTGTCAAGGTTTCTTAGAACTGAGAACTCTAAAACTGTTTTTGCCACAGTTTTCCCCAGAAAATACTTCTGTTCTGATCTGAGCCAGCAAAAAGCAGCAAAATCCAGCTTCCCAGAGTACAGACAAAGGGAACAGAGCCCTTCTGACAAAGAAACAGGACTGGTGTACGCTGGCATTGAGGCAATGAGAAGGGAAAGATTCGTGGTAATCTTTGGAGGTCTTCAAAGAAAACGCTGTTCTCCTGTCAACAGAACAACTGGAGATTGTTCACAGAGACTCTCTTGTGAACAGTGTTGCAAAGTCATTAAAGGGGTAGCATAAATTTATTACAGAACCAGAAATTGGAGTGACTAGGGCCAAATAGCAGAACAAGAACAAAATGCCCACTTGGCACATCAGGACAAGCAAGAGGGTCCACTGAAAGGAGGGATATCTCAAGTTGAGGCACTCCCAGTGACAGTTTCCAGCACCCACTGGCCTTTTTCTCACTCCCCATTGAATGCCTCAGCCTAGAACTCAGCAAGGTTAGGGGCATGGGAGCCTCACCCTCATCTCTCTCTCATGGCAGCAAGTCTCCAGACATGGGGAGTGCAGCCAGTCACTGACCAGGCTCTTCAGAGGCATGTAGAAAAGGCAGCTCCTCACTCAGTGCTTTAAATCTCAGGACTCCTTCCTCCAAGTCGATGCAACACTAAAGAAGGAGAGAGACAGTTATTTTCTGGACATTTCAGATAGCAAATCTCATTATGTCTATGATTAGGGAGCACCTGTAACACCTCTCTGGGTTTGTAGAGACCTTACAGGTTTCCTTCCCTGTCCCACATGCTGCCTCCTTGCTCCAGCTCCCTGTAGTGGGGTTCATCTCCAAACCCTTCACAGGGCCATTTCCCTCCCTTCTTCCTATGACCCTCTCTGAGCTGATGTCCTCACATCCCTCAGCCATTCAATCCATTGGTTTTTCTTGTTTTATGAGCCTGGCATGTGGCCACAAGTGTGTGACAGGCAGGAACCAGCTTGCTGCAGCCATATGCTGAGCCACCCAGGAGCCAGGCTCAGCAGAGCACTGACCCTGAGCCAAGCTGACAAAAGGACTCTTTCCACTCATGGCCAGTGAGTGTTGGACACTGAATGTGATCACACAGCTGCACTTGGCTTAAAGCAAGGGCACAGCTTGTTCTCATCTGCCTTCCAAGGGCAACATGGGTCTAAGTCGTGCCTTTTCTTGTCTCCTCTTCAGTTTCCTCTTGCACGTTGTATGGTCAGGAATACAGAAAATGGGAGATGTGATAGTATCCTACTGAGTGTTTTCTTTCTTAAAAGCTTTAAGAAGGGCTGGGAAGGAGTCAGTGACTCAGAGCATACTGCACCCAGTCAGGCAGCTGTGTGACAAGCATTGCCCTGAGAGACCTGGACATTAAGTAATTTTGATGCTTACAACAACCAGATCTTGGAGAGCTTCCTGAGAGGAGCCCTGCAATAAGCAAGGAGCTGTTCCTTACCTTAAGAGACAACAGAGTCTGGAGGCCAATGCAAAACTCCAGCATTTCATCATCTGAGAAGAGAGAAGAGACTGATCAGGCTTTAGGTTATGTAATACTGCCTCATTAAAGAAAGTGTGTCTCTCCTGTAAAAGGATATGAAATACAAGAACGTCTGATTCATGAATTTTTATGGACCAATATGAAGCAGATAAAAAATAACAAGGAAAAGGATGAGTTAAACACACCAACATTAACAAGCAGGTGGTAGCAGTGACAATAATAAATCTCTCTTCTGTCACTCACTGATGAGCCTTTAAAGGAGCTGTTTAGGCACAGTCCTGTAGATGGTCAAAATGAACTTTGCAGCTGATAAGAGAAGGAAACCATGATTATCATGACTACTGTGAGATAAATTTGAAGGTGTTTGTGTGATTGTTTGAAACTTAATATGAGACATCAGAAGGGCTTGTGAGATCCCATGAAACTTACTGTGGGCTGTGTAAGGGAAGGACAAAAAGCAGAAGGCAAGCAGCAGGGTGAATCAGGGGAGAACAAGCATGAGAAAATGGAGAGGAGAGGGGATAAGGGTCACATGCAAGCAGGCTCTTGGTTTAGTTTTCTGACCAAAGCCTGCATCTAATGGCTGCAGTCTAACCTGATCTTATGAAATAATTTTATTAAGGTGTTTTTTTCCATGTAACTTGTCTGTCCTACTCGTAACCGCTGCAAGTCTTCAGTGTCAGCAAACATAGAAGATGCCAGGGGTTAAAGTGGTAGCTAAAGGGAATTCCCAGGTCCTGGAGTCTGCAGTAATCAGCAGCCACTTGTAATTTCATTAGCACTTCACATGTCTCCTGGAGGCCTGCTTGCCCTGTAACCAGTGGCTGTAATTTATAATTTATTTCTACCACATAAGTGAGAGCACAGGGAGATGTAAGACACAGGTGTGGCAATTCTGCTCCTTCCAGGCAGCCATTTCCATGTTCCAACAAAATGGGTAGTAGGTAGTAGCTGTGGGGTAAATTCACCTGTTATGGTGCTAGTACAGATTCCCCATGAAGGGCAAGAACAAGCAGAGTGGAAACCAGGAAAGAAGAACAAGCTGGAGTGTGTAAGAAGAGGAAGCTCTTTCTAGATAACTTAGGAATGTGGGAAGAATGTACATGAAAAGAGGGAGCAAGAGAAGCCTTGGAAGATGAACAGGACTCATTGAAGATGGGGAAACAGGTTAAAGCAAGAAGGTAAAGCTGGAAGACTAATAGGGAGAAAGATAGTGGGGGAAAGAAGACAATCCCGTTATTTTCAGCGTATGCGCAGCTTGATGTAAATGCAGAACATGCACCCTTTCTGCTGTTTTCTGGGCCTGCCTCAGTGCCCCCTGGCCTGACCTTGTCTCCTATGGCTCCTTCCTTCACAGGGTCCTGCTGCAGGACACTGAAGGAGACTCAGCACTCTGGGGCTTCCAGGTTCTTTCAGGGTGCTCCCTGCAGCAGAGGCAGAGGAGCACACAGAGAAGCACTCTAGGAAATAAGCTGTACCCTCTGTTACTTTCTCTGATGACTTCCAGACAGCCAGAGATACAAGTGCCCATTCCGTAGGAGAACATAAGGCACCAGAGGATTAATCAAGCCATCTGCAGAATTTTATGAAAGCTCCATTTTAGAATTGAAATGAGAATTTTTCACATCCTTAGTTAAGACTGAAAAAGGACCTAATTTCTCCCCACTTTCAATGTCTTCTCTGTACTCTTCCTATGCCCTTTGCCTTTGGTTACATTGAGGGTATTCACTTGTATGGTGATGTTGGCCTGCAGTGGAGGTGGCCACATCACCAACCTTCCACCATGTCATGCTTTTTCCAAAGGTCCTTTAAATGCCCTTGGCAGGGCAAGAGGGACACAGGAAAAACAAGGGAGAGGAGGGACTGGCACTCTCACCTACAACCAGTGCTGAACACAGCACTGTCTCCTGGCCAAATTGCAACTCCAAATGTTCTACTCGGCCAACAACGCTGGGGATGGGAGGAGAGAGGTCTCCACAGTCCATGGCAGACACTTCTTCCAGCCTGTGGGACACAAGAGGTATTATTGCCTCAAGCAGAGGAAGAGGGGGAAAACCAGGACTTCTCACTGATGGCAGTTCTTCTGGGTCTCACTGGGAACAGGCCCACAAGAGGGGGATCTCTTTCATAGCGTATGCCTGGAGGCAGATTCAACCAGCAAAACCTCAGCACCAGCCACCAGCTGGGCAGCTTTGCCTTGCAGCACAGGCAGGCAGAATTGCACAGCTCTGCCTCGGAGCCTGGGGTCTGCACACACCTTTGCCAGTGCTCTAATGCCTTTCCCTGTAGCCCACCCTCTGCATCTTCTCCTCAACAGCCATGCCAGTCATTATCCGTGGGGATGGGAATCCAGAGTGCCTGGGTTCTTGCCATGGTTTTTCCTTTAGCCATCCCTCCTTTTATACTGTGCAAAGACTTACCCCAGCTGGTTTAAACACCTCTTGGAGATGAGGTTTGGTAGACACCCAGTGTTAACAGTTGCTTTCAATACCTGACCTTGGCACTAGAAAAAACAACAACAGATAATTACTGTAGGCTCAAAATTGGCATATTCACTCCTCCAACAGTGTGACTTGGATTTTCTGAGTAACATAGCCAAGTTGTGTTTTAGGCAGTAGTCAGAAGGCAAGAGTTTCATCCAAGACAATGGTGGTTTCCCCAGTGCTCTGCAAATCACTCTCAAACACTTCTTTTTGAATTTGTTTTCCTTCATTTGTATTTGATTGCCCAGACACTTATCTTCGTGTGACTTTAACTTAACAGTATTCCAGTCAGGAGATGCACAGTTAGAGAAATTATTCATAAAACCAACATGGACTTTGTTAGCAGGGCAGTAAGTAATATGCAAAATTTTCTAAAGGAATACAAGAATGTGCTAGTTTTTCTCTCCATTTTTTCTGGTATTGCAGGGAACAATGTCCCAGAGCTAAATGTTTATTCTCAGCAGAAAAGCTGCAAGAGGGAGAAGTCTGAAGGAGAAGCAGGAGCACCCAGGACAAACACACCTGAAATGAGCTTAAATTTAAGGCAGTTCCCAAGATAACTGGCAAATCCATGTGACTCCTGAATCCAAGACACAACTTAATCAAGAGATTACTATTTTCTGTAGGGCTTACATCATATTCCTGTATAGCTCTTTAAGTTTATAAGACATGATATTACAATAGTCATAGCTGGTGTCATTTGGCAAAGGGGCCTGCACCCTGCCCTGCACCCAAGTAACCTGTGCATGATTTTACTGGAATAGTTCCCAGTGCTTTGCTCATTTCATTTCTTTACCCCTTAGAACATGAAAGGGAAAAGAAGATAAGGTTGCCATCTGTTTTCTGTCCCCTCTGCAGAGAGGTCCTTAATGGCAGGCCTGAGGTGATGAAGTAACAGCAGGTCACATTTATTTTAGGGGGTCTGAAAACAGCATCATCCAGAACATCAATAAGAATTAGGTTGAGGAAAAAAAAAAAGGAGAAACAGGACTTAGTAAAGGAACAGGAAAAGATGGAATAACTGTCATCTACAAAATATATCTTTACCTATGGTGCCTGATCATACCTGTTCTTGATGGCCTACTTCTTCAAGGCTCTGTCTTACACCACTGCCCCAAAAAACCACCAAAAAAATCCCACCCACAAAATTTTCCTTGGGGGGACTCATTGTATTCCTACTGTCATTTGTGTTTTTCCTGTGATTCATTCTCTTCCATCCACTATGGCACTCTGTGACATGAACTACTCAGAAGCAGCAACAAACCTGCCACATCTTCTCTACTCTCATGCTCAGTTCCAACAAGTTTAAATGCTTGAACACCTTAAGCAGACCAGCATGGCTATGAGGGACTCTGTGCAGCACCAGCAGGGTCAAGGAAAATGTCTCAATTTGCTGATTTCTTATCTAAGCCTGTGTATGATTATTAATCATCACCGAGAGCTGCATCCAGTATTTCAAGATTTCATTTTCCAAAACATGCTATCCCTGAGTAGTTATAAAGAGAAAGAAGAAAACAAATCCTGTGAGAAATACTGGAATGCTGCAAACAGACAATACCAACAGGGTCCCTTTCAGCCCAAACCATTCTGTGATTCTATGGCAAAATCTCCCTTCTGATTTTAGAGCTCTGCAATATCTGTGCTGCCTGGTCCTCCCGAACACATCAGCCCTGCCTGTAAAGACTGTGGCCAGACTAAGCAGAGAGGCAAGATAATGCACAGAGTGCAGGCGCATGCCAAACATCTGCCTCCACATCCTCTTTACTCAGAAACAAGACCTGGAGCATGGATAGCAATTGCTGAGGAATCACTTGGGAGCAGCAGACTTGAGATGCATGAGCTGCTGCTGTTATAATAAGCCTAAGCTGTATCACTAGGCAGATTACTGAGTTTTGTTTCAGAGCAGGCTGGGAAATCTGCAAGTTGGAGACTTGACAGGATATAATATGACAGTGATTATTCTGTAGAAAACAACATTTAATCTCATTGAGTGTAAACAGCTCTTCACCACTAACCATTTCCCTAGAGAGCTCACCAGGAGCCTGAGAAAAGTCCTTGGTCCAGCGTACCAAAAATACAATGCAGGCAGCTCATAAGCACTGCAAGGCTTCTTGGACTAGAAGAACTTTTCATCACTTTACCCATTCTCATGTCTACTCCAGAATTTTCAGTCTGTTACTGCCAGTCACGTTTATTTGTTATCTAAATGTCAATTATCAGAATTTCCAAGAAAGAGGGGAAGGGGAATCAGTAAGGATCACTATAATGAGCTGTGTTTTCTGAAATGATGTCAGTTCTAAAGTCAAGAAGCTGCTTTAGCAAACAAAAGGCTGATCAATCCCAGGTTGCTTTGGCATAGAGGAAAACTGGCCTTCTACAGCAGTGAAGTTTTTCAGCATCTATTTCCAAGTCAACAAGAGACAAGCCTCACCACAAAAAATAACAGCTTGATTTTATGTTGCAGAGGCCAGTCATGACTAGTTTTCCAAACTACTTTTCAAAAACTGTCACAAAAAGGGGCAATTATGCTAAAGTACCATCTGGGCAACCCACCTAAGCAAATAGGAGGGTGAGTGACTGCAGTACAACTATTATAGACTAGGTCTATCTGTGATCTCTGGGACTTAGACATAGGGCAACTAAAGCCTGTTAGAGTGAAAACACTTACTGCCTGAATCTCCATGTACCACTGAAGTCTACACATATTTGAGTTTATTCCCTAGTCAAATTCAAAGACTTTACCTTAACAGTATTCCAGTCAAGAGATGCACAGATGCCTTTGTTACCCCTTTGAGATTTTCAGCACACTTGCCTGTGTGTAAATGGTAGATTCGCTTTTCGCAGGAGTCAGGGAAAAAAAAGACTTCTCTGGGGCTGTGCTCCATTTCTAATAAAAACTACACTATAATCAAGCAGATCTCCAAAAGGTACCAGCTCACCTCTCTGGTTCAAATGAACTGGCAGCCTGAATCCTATTTCCTGCCACAGCTCTGTTACTGACAGCAGAGGCTTTTTGAAGTTCACAAATGTAAACATCAAAAGCAGCAAGACAAAAAGAAGGGGAGGAGAGCTTCCCTTCCTTCAGTGTAAGATCAAGTGTGACAAACAGTGACTGGCTCCTAAGAAGGGCAGAAAAAGAGGGAAACGCCTGTGCAGAATTCAGGGAGCGTTAGTTAGGTCTATTTCCTTGCTTGTGATGCTCGTTAACCTTCCCCTGTGAGGGAAAATAAAACGTGGGTGACAGCTGGGGTTCAGTGCAATAGAAACACAAAAGGGAATGCCTGGTGGACTGTAACACTGACTTAGCTACTGTCCCTGTACATGCCTGTCCTTGTTCAGTGTGCATGCCTGGCAAAAATACCACCCTTTATCAATAAACTTCCTCCTGCAGAACAATAAGGAGAGGCTATTAAAGAAAAAGAAACACCTTTATTTGCTCAAAACCAGGCTCCAAGTAATTGGAGAAATTACCCTGAGAGCCATTCATCCTGCCAGTCTGTCCCCAGGTGTGGTTATGTTAACCCAGCTATATTAAAGTCTTAAATTCAGGGTAAGCAATGCCTAATTGCAGCAGTAAAGGCTGCAAAACAAACCAGAGAGTGGCTTTGCTTGGTACTGAGATATCTGATCTAAGCCTTTCAGAAACTTGCTACCAGGCTGTGTTCCTATTATAATTTATTGTGCTAAATGAATTTTCAAAGGTATATATATTTTTCTTGGAAGTGTAGCCTTTACACTCAGATATGGGAGACGTTCTGTAGGACCGGTAGCTGAACTAAAACCAGCTTTAAAATGGGTTTTGTACAACAGATCTGTATCTTGGTGAGTCTCATATCTGCATGTTACTGTGCAGCTCTAAGCATCCAGCCCTCTTCCATGGGCCACAGCTTTTGGATGTGCTTTCTCTAACTGCAGGGGCCAGGGAGTAGTGTGCTCTGCAGTATAGGAGGATATAAGAAGAAAAGGAAGCTAAAAATACTGCTTCCATCAAGAGATGCAACTGTGCTAATTTGGAGCACAGTTATCTACTTTCTGAGGAGCTCCTTTGACACCTGAGGGAATCAGACTAGACTGGAATTAGTTAAATGTAAATCAGCTAGAGGCACCTGTCTTCAAGTGATAAGGAGACATTCCTTGCTTCTACATGCAGTTGTAAAATACCTCGTATCATGGGAAAGCTGGCCTTCAAAGGAAGGAGATGTGATTATGGTAATTTATGTTCAAATATGGGCAACTAGAAGAAGACATGTAGCAGAAAGGCTTTCCTCTGGCTTTTGGAAAACCTGCATCCAGATTCTAGGAGAGGCCATGCATGAAATCTCTTCTTTTTGGCTGCAGCTGGCTTTGAAATTTATAACTCAGCATGGCCCTTGGGAGGAGGGCAGCTGGAACTCAGAGCTGCTGATTTCACAGTGATGGCAAATGCTCAGTGTTGTTGCCTTACCTGGCACTGTATTAGCAGGGGTGAAGTCTCTTTTCTCCTGTCCTCTCCCTTTTCCATTTTTTCATCCTGGTCCTTTGCCAGCGGAGATTGAACCCGTGCAGGCAGACCCCTGGCCTCGCCCCGGAGCTTGTTCAGGTTGCCTTCCAAGAGGCGCCGCTGGACCACACTATGAGGCTGCTGTCTCCATCACAAAGAAAGAGAAATCCCAGCTAAGTATGGAGCTAAAGACAAGGATATTTGCTAGCCCAGGGATGCAGGTTGGAAATGCTTAACCCAAATGGTCGTCCTGATGAAAGACATGCTTATCCAAAAAAACTTTCTTTAAATCCCAAGATTTTTTTTGGTAGCTGCTAATTTGGTGTTAAAGTGTTGGGATGTCTGCGGCAGGCAGATCTCTGGGATGCAATTATTGGAGGAGAAGAATATGCCTGATGCATGCTCTCCCCACACATATCTGTTCCTTCAGCTAAACATGCACTGGAGAGTCTAATTTCTAATTAGAAATTTTGAATTAGTGCACTGCCTGCTGGGTGTGTGCTGACATCCCACCAGGCACATTCACACCTTCCAGTGTGGGAGGGCACGAGGAACACAGCATGTGTGTGGTGCACATGTGGGCAAGAAGGCAGGACTGCAGATATTTTAGGTGTACCAGCAATTATTTGTAGTGAAGCAGGAAGCTCCCCTAGGAGGAAACTAAAACGAGCTTCTAATGTTCCTTGGAGTCTGTCTCTGCTCCCCACCATCAGATGCTCTAGATTTTGCCCAGTATTGATCCATCCAGTCCCTGAACAGCTACTGAATCAACAATGGGCAGCACCAATGAAACAGGTGCCTGTTGCAGGTAGCTTTGTCCTTTATCCATGTACTCAGCCCCACGGCCCTTCTGCAGGAGTGCAGCTGCTCTGGGCTGGTCATGGCATTCCCAGTAACAACAGCCTGTTTGAAGAAAGGCAAACAATCTAAAGGGGTTAATGTGCTACAGCTTAAATTGTTGTTTTTATCTCTCTAAAGAAAAAGAAAAAATTAAGTAATCTCCCAGGTGGTGTAGCAGTTTGATGCAGGATCTTGTCAATGAGCAGGCAAAACACCTGAACTAGACCAGACCTGCCAATGAGCTGGGCTGCATTAACCCCACAGGTTTCTTGTGTTTCAGACTAGTCTCATGCATAGCCAGAGAGCTGAGGCCAGAGAAGCGTGCAAGCTGCAATTTGAAGTACCCTGATTTGTCAGATTTGTCCAGTGGTTGGTGCAGGATGGCTGCCACTGGCTCTTTGGTCACACTCAGCATTGCCCTTTGCAAGATGCCAAGTTCCTCTTACCTCTGCCTCCCTGCCACTTCAAGGGGTGAGAGTCAGATTGTTCACTTGCTGCATGTGAAACACCACAGCAGTTGAAAAAATGGGGTAAAAATATCTCTCTGTTCCTGGTCTTTTCCCAGCCTACTGTGCTGGTCCACAGCACAGCTGGCCCTTGTACTTAGCTCCCTAAATACTCTGAGCACAGTGCCAGTTTGGCTGCCAGCTAACATCTGGGCCATGGGAAAAGGGCAGGGAACAAACAGCAGGTCCCCAAATTCCCATCCTCCCTCCCGCCTCTCACAATCTGGCATGCAAAGACCTTTCCCACAGAACGAGCAAGCTCTTTGCAGCTGCCACCTCTGTCCCCTTCTTGTCACTCAGGCTGGGAAGAGGCCAAGTGCTGGTGGGGATTAGCTGAGCTTTGGGATTTTGGAGGCATCTGGTTCAAGAGCAGACTCCTAGGGCCCTGCCTATCTTCTCTCTCACCAGTGAGATGGAGAAGTGGAGAGAGCGTTGTAGCTCTTGGACTGGTCAGAAACAATTAGATTTAGAGGATGGTAAGGGAGGATGTTGTGAGTGTTGTGTCCAGGAGCTGGTAAGGATGCCCTCTCAGGGCACTTAGAGGGATCAAAGAAGATTCCCAGTGCAACTTAGGGAAGGTTCAGGTTTTCCAATGTGAAACCTCCAGGCCTTGCTATGATTAGTGACATTGTATGAGCTGGGTATCTTGATTTTTGGGAGGTGAGAAGCCAGATCTTCAGGCCTTCTTGGTATTTCCAGAATATTTTAGCTCATGTAGCTACCTTTTTTTTTAATTTTCCATTTTAAAAAACCCCCAAAACTGATCATGCTTTTTGTTGCAAAGGTGGAAACACGAGATCTCCACGGAAATGTGTAATTACTCATTATTGGAGAGATGATGGGCCCATCAAAATGCAGGCACTTCTGGATGCATTGCATAAGCTGAGTGCACACCCGGAATACACAGAAAAGAGTGGCAAAAACTAACAGCTTGTGACTGCGAAAGAAAGTAGGTATTTTATTTTAAATTACATGAGGCCTTGCTCTAGTTTTAGGACATGGAGCTGCCACAGCTGGAGTCTCTGGCACTGTCAATGGAGACCCGTTTTGGGGAATTAATTAAACTTTCCTCCCAGTGTCAGTGCTGTAGGAGTCAGGGGTGTTTTACTCTCTCTATCCAAATCAAACTCTCCAGCACATCCTACTGCTGCTTCATTTTCAGTACATTCCTTTTTTGTATTCCTGTCCTCCAGGAGGGAGCCAGATCAATTTAGGAAAAAGAGATGGGGATTTCATAGTGCTGGAGAAATGTCTAGAAAAATAAGCCAAAAGCATATTTGGGACTCTGATTTGCAGTGCCCAAAACATCACAGCAATATCACAGTGTCCCACTGAGTTGCAGGAACCTCTGAATCCCACTTGGAAATCTAAGACCTGGTTCTTCTTTTGCTCCAAGTTAAAGCAGAAACGGAGGTACCACATTGACCCCAGGTATGGCGCTGTGTGTGTGAACTTGGCACAGCTGCCACACTTTATTTTGTGCCCTCTAACACCAGAGCAAAATGTCCATGTGAGAAAAACACGTCATGCTTCATTCACTGCTCCTTAGGTCCATGGTAAAAATGTTTCAGCTATTCTGTTATGGACCAAACATGAAGTTGCAGTGGGTTGCAGTGACTGAACGCTGTCGGCATACAGCAAGTTCTCCTGCCTGGAATGGTTATTTCCAGCAGGAGAGCTGCTTGTGGCAAGTGATTTAAACAAGGACTGTCTCGCCCAAGGAACCCCTTAGGGCTTCAGGATGCCAGTTGTCACTTTGAGGCATGGTGTGACAGGAGTCAATCCCAAAGCAAAGCTGGCAGATGTGTTTCTGCCTGCCTTTGTGGCTGGAGTCAGCAAACACGCACCAGAAGCCTCAGAAGTGGCTCATCCCCATACCCTGCCCAGGGACGCTGTGCTCCGGAGGGGATGTTGGAGCTGCAGCACTGCAGGCCCCAAGGGCCAGCACTGGCTCTCTGGGCTGCAGCGTGGCCAGAGCTCCTTCCCCACGGGGAGGAGAGTCCTGCTCCTCGCTAGGACAGCACAGATGTGACACAGCTCTTGCTCTCCAGCCATGACTGCACACATGGCTGGAGGGACACTCCACACCATCCCTGCTGACAGCCATGAGCGTGGCTGCAGAATGGGAGCAACAGCTCAGGGGCACTTGGAGGAGCTACCCAGCCCCTGCCATGCCAGGGACTCCCAGCAGCTGCTAAGGGAGCTGAGGGAGCTGCAGGGAGGGTGGTGGGAGCGGCAGGATGTGCCAGCACGGGAACATGGCACCGACCCCTCGTCTGCAAGCCACTGCACCCCAAGGTTTCTGCAGGGAGGATCAGCTCCCGTTAGTGCCAGGTCCCACACGTGTGTGGCCCTGTGCCACTGCGTGCCTCGGGAGCTGGGAAATGACTGGAGGCACACACACAAGAGCATCTGTGGTGCTGCTGCCACTGTCTGAGGATACAGAGGGGAGCACAGACTGCAGGCAGGGACAAGATCTTTTATGACACCCACTGCCACAGATGGAACAAGTGATTGTGCCCCCATCACAACCAGATGTGAGCCCTCTTTTGGGAAAATGGTTTAGACCTCCACATTCTTGAGCAGTTTAACTCTACAGTGGAGAGAAGTTGGACAGCAAAACTGCCTGAGCAAGGAGAGTATGTGTGCAGTTGAGCCAGGGAATCTGCTTCCAGCCTCGAGGAAACCCTTCCAGACCACAGACTGCCAAGGCTGCTGGAACAGACCTCCCTCCCTGATGCTCCCTGATCCACGTCACCACAAGGAGATGCCCACAGGCCTCGCTCCAGTGCCTCCTCCCCAAAGGAGTCATCCCGAGTGCCAGGTGCTGCATCTGCCTGCCTGCCTGCCTGGTTTGCAGTCCTGCCCTTTGCTTGCCCCTCCATAAATCCAGAGAGTGGGGGAAAAGAGAAAAATGCAAAAAGGTGACAAGGTCAAACATAAGTCTCTCAGAATTTCATTAATTGTACTTCCCTCCCTTCTGAGTCCAGGAAGCATTCTGCTTTTGAGCTGGATCTTGCAGGGATACATGGGGGCTTTCAGAGATGTCCCACATGGAAATATACGTGTCACATGAACATACATAGGTATCGGGTGAATGGAAATTTGGATTCTGGAGAGTCCTTCCAGTCCATGTCTGCCTGAGGAGTTTGGTTCCTATGCGGAGGCACAAAAAGATGGATGCAAGCAAATGAGTGATTAATTCTTTCCCCTCACCCTGACCTGCTTCTAGATGATCCTGAAGGGAAGTTTCATTTTTGCTGAACCTATGATCCTTTCACAAAACCTGACAGCAGCTCCCAACTGGAATGGAGGCTATCAGGAGAACCCCCTCCCAAACGGGATCCCACTGGACTCACCAGATCCTTGGAGGTGCCAAGCCTTGTCAAGCCATCCAGAGGCAGCAGATCAGCAGAGTCCTTGTGCACAAACTGGGTGGCCTGTTTGAGGCGCCTCTTCTGTTGCAGAATAGCTTTGTTCCTCAGCTCCATCTCACACTCCTGTCGCTCCAGGTCGGGAGCGCCCTCGCTCTGCTTCTCCTCCTGGTCTCCTTGTCCCAGTGGCAGGGGGCAACTCTTCCTTGTGCTCATGGTGAAGATTCAGAGAGAACAGGTCCTTCTTGGTGTGCTGGGGTGTTCCCTGAACTCGTCTCCTGGTGTTTGCCCTCTGGAGGCTGACTCAGTCTCTGATCTCCTTTCCCTTTCTCTTCCTCACGGCTCCCCTTCTCTTCCTTTCTCTGCCTTTCCTCCTGCTCTCTCAGTTATAACTCACCCATCTCTGAAGTGTCTCGGTGCCTGTTTCTCCCTCTGTCCTCTCCACTCCGTGTCCCTGTGCTCCCGCCTCTTCCCCTCCCTCACTTCTCCTGCCCTGACTGCAGCTTTGCCTCCTCCAGTCCGTGGGTCCGTGTCGTAATAGAAAAAGCCCCGCGTCAGAAACCGCTTTCCATAAATCACGGCAGAGCCGGCAGGATGCTCCGGCTGGAAAAATCCAGCAGCAGAAGGATGGCCCCGCTGGATGCTGGGGGCTGGACTTACCTCGGCGGGCTGCGCGCACGCACCGCGCGTGTCCGTGTCCGTGTCCGTGTCCGTGTCCGTGTCCGTGTCCGTGTCCGTGTCCGTGTCCGTGTGTGCCCGTGTGCGTGTCCGTGTGTGTGCCCGTGTGTGTGCCCGTGTGTGTGCCCGCCTGTCCCCGGCTCCTGGGGACACGCTACAGCAGCCGGCGGCAGCCTGCGCGCTCCGCTGCCTCTGCCAGGGGGATTTGATGCTTCTCCGTGTCTCTGTAAATCCTGGCAGCAGCTCGGGTCAGCCTGGAAGATGATGCATTGCCTTGGTAAATGGGAGAGAGTATCCTCCTCAAGGCTCCTGGCAGGCATGCCCAGTCTCATTTCTGCAGAGAGTGTCGTGCCTTTGCAATAGGCTGCGCTGAAGGATTGTTCTGTGTAGCTTGAATGAAATGCTGAAGGTCTGCTTTCTGCTTCCAGCCAAGGCAGGCTCTGTATTGTGCCCGACTCTGCCCTCATTTCCACTCCACTCCACCAAAGGCAATTCCCTCTGATGTTGCAGGAGCCTAAAATCACTGGCTTGTTGATACCAGCAGACTTGGCTCCCTGTTTATACCAAAAGAGTGCTGACACTGCTGCAGTGTGGGATGTCTGTACCAGAGCAGACATCCCTTCTCTCAGGGGAGACAGGACATAGTAGAGCTATGGTTTTCAACTTTCTGTCTCCATATTGTCCTGCTTGAAACTATGAATTATAACTTGAACTGATGCTGTCTCATTTTGATCCCTTTTCTCTGGTTAATGCACTGCCCTGCTAAGCACCAGGTCTGATATCAGGTGCAGGGGAGGAACCAACACTTTACTCAGCTGTGAAGCTAAAGGACAGCATTACATTTCCAGGAAAGCCAGCAAAGGGTGAAACAGCTTTTATGTGCATCACAGAAGGAATAGCAGCAACTGACTACAAAACTTATAGCAAAAGGACACTTTCTGTTGCTCCTTTTGTTTGTTTTCTATCTTAGTAGTATGTAACATTCCAGTATTACTGATACCAATTATTTCTGTGTTCTAAACTGTGTATAAAAAAGTGAGTATTAAATATTAAGAAGCAAATCCAATACAAGGTATTATGGTTTCCACCAAATGACAGCACTAGATTTTTCAGGAGTAGGAGTGGAAAAACATTCTAGCTGCTTTATACTCCAAGGCCAAACTTCACTACCATAATGCAGGCAGAGTCTCAACAACAGCTCAGAGGTGTTTTGAGCTGTCCTTATCTATCTGTGAGTCAAATTAAGAAGAGAATTTAAGTAATGAATATTTCCAGGGAACCTGTGATCCCACAGTCTTGTTTTCTTGCCTGTGGGTTGCCCTGATTCCTGATTTACACACACTTTTGACCTCC
The DNA here is from genome assembly GCF_012460135.2 of Molothrus ater. Taxonomy (NCBI): domain Eukaryota; kingdom Metazoa; phylum Chordata; class Aves; order Passeriformes; family Icteridae; genus Molothrus; species Molothrus ater. The sequence goes on from NC_050479.2 coordinate 87,469,548, forward strand.
TGTGGCCCCACTGAGTATCCTCTGACTCTTGCCATCAGGCCCTTTAACCATCCATGTCATCCAGTACAGAATCTTGCATCTCTACTCTCACACAGGGCCGGGAGGTGCTTCCCCTCCTGCTGACTGTGAATACCTCAGCCACAACAAGGCAGATGATGGTAACAAGGGCACTGCCAATTTTCTTAAGGCCTCAGAATGGACCCTAAGACTGTAAAGTGCTACAGAACATCCTAGGAGCAGATCACCTACAGTCCCTGCCTTGAAGTCTATGGGCAGAGTTACACAATTTCTGATGAGATCACCTCCCATCCTAGATGTGTATGTGGGAATGAAGAGGAGGGAGCTCTCCTAGTTCCCAGTCCCAGCCCCTCCTTGCAGCTAGCCACCCTTTATTAGTTTATTTTGCACAGCATTTTGGCAAAATCTGATCAAAATTGGTTTGCCTTGCAGCTGGGCTGGAGCCACTGCTTGAGCAGTTCTGCTTTTGGGTCTCACCAGTTAGTCCTGGTCCCTAACTCTTTAAGTATTTCTCTCTTTGTGCCTCAAAGGGGAGGAATCTTCAAGTCTTGTTTAAAGCCTTCTCTCTTCCTTCATCACTTCTGCTTCTACATTTAGATCACTTAACTCTTTATATGCTGTGATGTGTTAGTTCCTAGATCTGGCAAAAAATCCCAGCATTTTTATGGGGGTGAAATCAGCTAAGGTACTACATTCTCCCATCAAAGACATGATAGGTTCTAGGTCACTGTTTCTTTTCTATTCAGCTATTACTTTTTCCATCCTGTTCTTCTTAAACAGAGCCCATTTACTAAGTAGGTTAGGTGATTTCTGGCTTAGTGGTTTTTTTTTTTTTCAGAATGGACACTTCTATAGGTTTTCTAATGAGAAATCAGACCACAGTTCAGTAAATTTAAGGGGAATTTGCAGCAGTTATACCTTTCCCAGTCATCTTTTGCAGGCCCTGAAAAATAATGTATGACTCACCAGTAACCTGTATTAGAAAAATAAAACTGATTTTGATCCAAATATTCATACACAATCCCATACACACCAATAAACTATTTTCTGATGCAATCACATCAAATAATCATAACCCATTATAGCTCGATATTCTGCACCCTTCATACAGGAATCTTTACAGGGTTTGTAAGAGTGCTATTTAGACAATAGAAGAAACACTCTGCCTCCACAGAATATAAAAGCCCTTCTCCCTGCTCCAGCTGCCAGTTTGGCCTTCCAGCTCAAACAGTTACAGGTCAATGGGAGCTCTGGTGCAAAATGTTCCAGGTTCTAAGCACTTTAGCCGTGTTCATGGGTGTTGGTCCCTGGACCTGATCACCTCCGTGCCTGAGAAGCCCTGAGGAAATCAGAAGTAGTGCCCATACTTCTAAGGAAAGGCCCTGAAGAGCAGCATTTCCCAGAAGCCAGTTTGCCCAGCCAAGAAGCAAGAGAGGGTCAATATATTCCAGTCAGCTACTCATCTGTTGGAAGAAATTCATTAATAGTACCTGGAGTAGTAAAGGGGAAAAATGGACTCTGTTGAAGGAAGCAACTGGCAGATTAAAGAATGTGAGGCAAAGGTTTTACTTCCCTCTGTCAGGAGCATTAAAGAGCATCCTAGCTGTTTGAGAAGCTGCTCAGTTGAGCACTTTCACTGGTTTGGCTTTAAATTTCATGGGCTGATGTCCTTCTGCCCCAGATTTTCCTTATATCTCACTTCTGGGAAGCTTTACCTAGCCTAATAACTCCTCTTTAAAATATTCTCCTGCTACTTTTGCAACTTCTAATGGTTGCTTCTCTTTCTTAGAGATTTCTTTTCAGCTTTGAATTTATCTCTTTTAACAGTTTGGAAACTATTATTTTGTCCCCCTGAGATTTGACACAGTGCAGGTGGGAGGGTGGATTGTAGATGGAGAACTTCATATTTCTGTTGTGACAATCTGGGTGCTTACAGAGCTCAGCAAGAGCTCCCACATAACGTAACCAGCACAGAGGTTGTTTTTACAGTACACCAGTTTCCAGTGCACTGTCTCAGTAGTAATGTAAGCTTCAAGTGGGTGTAAAAGTGACCCTGGGTGTAGCAACTATGTCAAAGCCAGGAGATTCCTTGTGGTGGATACTGCAGGGTAACAATGAGGCCACTTTCTGCTCATTCTCCTGCATTCTCACAGCCTGTGCAGTCTGTGGGTGCACAGATGGTGCAGAGGAGGAATGAGAGGACAAACCTTACTCAGGCAAACCATGCATGCTTCTCTCTCCCTTCCATCTCTGAAAAAGATTCTTTGAAAAAGAAAAGGCTCCTCTGCTTTGAATTCCCTCCAGTTCTCTGTTTGTATATTAAAATACCTTTGTATTCTTGAAATAATAAGTAAAAGATTGCAGTATTTATATCTGTGAGTATGTCTGGCAAGTTTCCTTGAGATAAATGTCATCTCAGATGTACATAATGTTTAGCTCAGCTGCTGGACAGCAAAGTGTGTCCTGCCAGCAAGGTCAGTCAGAAAGTAGAATAGTTATAGTTAGGTAATTTAGGGTCAAGTCTCTGTAGTTATCTGCCCTATGGGATAGATTTATGGTTGCACCATGGCAAACTTGGAGCAGTGTTGTCTAATATGAAATTCTTCTGCTGTATAAATATTTCTTGATCATTATAAATACAGTTATGAATATAATATTGTTATAATGATTTGTGTCCTCTCTGTATTGATTTTTTCTTTAGGCTAAACTGTGTTTAAAAAGGGCCTTTTCTGTTTGGTTGGAATTATCATTGCCACAGAACTGACAGCTGATTGTGCAGCAGACAATACAAAATTTCCCCTTCCATTACACAGATCACACTGGAAGACTTTGCCTTTGCTTTCAGGAGGGGAAAGAATCTCCACTGGTGTGCATCTCCACTGATGCACATCGCAATGGCAGCTGTCTTACTCATGCCAGACCTTCTCTGTGGTCAGCATGAGATTTAAAGTAGAGAATAATTCCTGATAGGAATTTGCTTGCCCATAAAAGTGTGCAAGAGACTGAGATGAAGGATGGTTATTCATTTAAGGTCGATAGCACAGTATTTGGAAATGTGTAGTCTCAAAGGTGTCTCTCCTTTGTGTGTCTCTCTGTAGTTGTTTCATTTTGCTGTCCCTCCACTTCCCACCTGTATGGACAACAATATTTCCATTATCCACTTTGCTTGAGGCTAAGAATGCACTTGACACGAACACCGGCAATTTTTTCCAAGTGTCTACATAATGCCATAAAAATAATAATGAAAACTTTACACCATTAAGGCTCCTTCCAGAGGATGTCCCTAGAGCTGAATACTTGAGCAGTAAAAGCCAGCACAGTTAGAGTTGCCTGGTAAAGCTTAATTTGGTATGCATATGTGTGGGCTTATTACTAAAACCACCTACAGAGTCTTGGCAAGGTGCTTTGAGTGGCTGTTTATGGGCTTCTATAATAACTTTTTTTTCCATGTGAAACAGCAAGAAGAAAAAGACAATCACCTATTCACTTTTTGGCTGTGCTTAGCTAACCATAGAATCAGAGCAGATCTCATCCTGCTAAAAATGAAGCCTAGATATAGTCCTTGGAAGGTAAGAATCTCTCTGACGGCTGTTTTTGCCTCCAGTGTCATTTCCTTTGGGGACAAGTTTTACTTTCAGAGTCCCCCATCAGATACTGTGGAAAACTTTCCTCTCAGCAGTTGCCAGGTACACTGTAATGTTTCCTGTTTTATTTGTTTGTAAATGGCTTCTTTTGCACCTCAAAGCAGTTGAGATCAATCAAGTTCTTCATCAGTCAGCAGCATAACTTGCTGAAATTAACTTAACCAGTGGGGGAGTCAGCCACTCCAAAGGGTGTTGCAGCCCACCTCCTGTTCTTCTTGTTCTCTTGAATCATTTAGAAATGCAATAATTCAAGCATCAGTATTCACAGAGTAAATCTTTAAAGTCATGCTCCCATTGTGGATGGTTTTCAGGGACAATACCTCAGTCCTGCTCAGTTAATTGGCACTTTTTCCACAGTGTATTCTCTCCTTGATGCTATGTGCAAGGCACTGGGCCCACCCCTTGTAAAAGAGTCAAACCCAAGAATAGATGTCACCACATTTCTCTTCACAGAGAAAAGCAAGGCACAATTCTTCTCAAGAATATTTCTGGGTTTCACATTCTCTGAACCTCAGAGAAAGAAAAAACAATTCTTATCTCATTTACTGCTCCTGTGTTGTTCACAAGTGGAATGCATCGTGGAAGATTGTTTACCTGAAGGAAATTGATAATTGGATTCTGGTGTGAGTGTTTTGATTCATTGACCAATTGAATCCAGGTATGTGTGTGTTGGGACTATTGGCTGACAGTCACAAAATTCTGTACAGAGAGTGCATTTGAGTGCTTGGCAGATTCAGTTTAAATGCAATGTAATATAATGTAATATAGAATAATATAGTATAATAAAGTAATTAATTAGCCTTCTGATATTAATGGAGTCCTCCTCATCATTCCTCTCCTTCATCAGGGGCAAAAATATCACTATAACCAGAAATAAGTATTTCACATCTCTAATGCTTTTCTGTGGTAGCTGATCATTTTGCCCCAGTCTTAAACCTGAGGACTGTTGGATCTGTGGTGCTTATCCAACCTTTGACTCTTCATGCTCTCAAGCAACCTCAAGTTGTGCCAGTGGAGGTTTGAAACGAATATTAGGAAAAATTTCTTCATTGAAAGGTTTATCAAGCATTGGAAAAAGGCTTCTTGGGGAAGTGGCTGAGTCACCATCCCTGGAGGTATTTGAAATGTATAGATTGTGACACTTAGGGACATGGTTTAGTTGTGGGCTTGATGATCTTAAAGGTATTTTCCAACCTAGATGATTGCATGATTCTTTGTCTTCTGAACCCTGTCTCCATTTGACTCTTTGAGACATTTTCATCCGACCAAGATCTTTCTTTGTGTGACCCACTCCCTGCAGCCCGCAGAAGTCCTTGGACACAAGAGAGCTCATGTTGCCATGCTCAGCTGCTGGAAGTCACAAAGAACAAGTTCAGGAAGAAACCTCCATACACTCCAGCAAGTCTGTGCTGGGGCACACTGTACTGAATAAATCTCTTCTCAGATTTTAGTTGCCAGCTGACTCTGCTAAGGATGTGAAATAGATTTTTAAAAGAATGTTTGTAACAGCCAAAAAACTGGAAAATTTTCACTCAGCTCATAAAAAGGGAAACATTAAAGCCAAGAAGGACAACCGGACAAAAATCCTTACAAAGCGAGGAGGTGCTAGGTCTTTTCAAGAAAAGGTTTGCTACGAAAGTTTTTTTTAATCTGAGCAAAATATTCTTGTGCTCTTATTTATAGAAGCAATTGGGCTGCTTGAACTGCATTCCCTGTGTTCCCTGCCCCTTCTCTCCCCAGCAGAATAACTCTACCTGAGGCTGATATTCATTTTGGCTATTTTCTGCTCAGACAATTCAGGATTTTATGATGGAATCACCAGCACAGTAGTACTTGTAGTGCAGAAGCAGCTTTGTGTACACAATGCACATACAGTGGCAGAGGGATGTGTTATCACCCCAGGGATTTGATGGATAATAATGCTGCTGTAACAATGTAATTTTATTTTTGATTTTTAAATACTGGACTCCTTTGGTTTCCTAGCCCTTGGGCTGCATTTGTTATGTGCACCAGCTGTTTGTTACATTCTTGATGGTTAGGCCTTGGCATGATTTAAATGGCAGCTGAGATTATCTCATGGTCTCCTGACTTCAAGATTTTAATAAAACAGCAAATACATAAAACCTGAGAGTCAGCCATGGGAAAGAACAAAGCAGCTCTTATCACTGTAGCATGCCAGTCCCTTGGGTATGCATAGCAGAGTGCAGACTGTCAGGAACTAATTAGCTACAGCATGGAGCTCCTCAGAAATGTGGAATCAGACCATTCTGTGTCACTGACATGATTACTTGCAAATACTTGGAACACCATACTGATGCTGAAGGCATCTCTGGTGATCCTGCAAGTTCCAAGGGATGTGCTTTATGGTGTCAGTTCGGCTGCATTCCTGACCTTTCTTCCCCTCATGGAGGAGTTGGATTGGATACTAAATATATCAAATTGTCCAAAACTTTAATGCTACCATGAGAGCAGGCAAAACTGCTTCAAACAGAAGCATTCCTAAAGTGAAGCTTGAAGTGGAAAATACATGTTGATAATTCAGGACAGATTAGACTAGCAAACTAATATAAATTCTCCTAAATCAAGTGTTTCAGGGCTTTGCAATATACGTGCATTATCCACAATAAAAATTTCAGCTGAAACATAATTCCAGAATGGAAAATAGCATTGTGCATAGATAAACATGCAATCTCAGAATTCAGAGTGAAAACCCCCAAAACATGTAAGTAATCTAAACATGTTGCCTCATGAGAAAGTATAAAGTTGAGATGGAATGGTCTGGCCTGTTGCATAATGATATTATCCAAAACTTTGTCTTTATTAAAATTTACAGAAAAAGACATCAAATGTGAAGGAATACAATGCACAAGAAAAGATACCCTACTGGTAGTGATAAACAGTGTTCTATGGACAATATCAACAATATTAAGAGATTCTTCCCAAGTCCAGTGAAGATGAGGTTTTTTTGTCCTGTTGGAAAATTTTTCCATCCATTAAACAGTCAGGGTTCTAATGAGCCAATCTCATATTTATAACCACAGATGAGTACAGTAAACCTACCTTCTACAAATTTCACAGCTAAATAAACAGAGGTCCTGTTGGCAGCAACCTCCTTTACGTGCATGAGAAGGTAACAGAGACCAACAGCAGGCACTGGAGCATAAATCCATGTCCGACTGCAGTTCAATAATAATTTGTGCTGGCTGTTTTCCTTGACTTTATTAAATAACATCATTAGATGTTTCTGGTTTTAAATTTGGTGCATCAAAAAAAAAAAAAAAGCAGATGTGGAGGATAAATAATTCTGATTATATATTTGTATGCAAACAGTTCATCAGTGTGCTCTATGTAATGACTTCCCACAGATTTTAAGATGTGGAAGAGAATCTGCTTTGCATAATCTTTTGCCTGTAAACTGTAACTGGGTATTTATTATGCTTATTTTTCCAAGAAGTGTTGTAACTGAAACACAAGGACAAATGTGTCAGCTCAGATTCATAGTCTTGACGTTCTGAAACTGCTTGTTTCAAAGCAAGAAGCCAGTCTGAGATGAGTAGTGAAGCAGGATATTTTCTTCTTAATCTCAGGCAGCTAATACTTTGTTGTGCTCTGAATATCTTTTTATCCAGTTGTAGCTCACCTCTTCTGGAATAAGGGGAGTGGGGAGAGAAACTATTTCTGTTCAGGAACCAGCTCACATTTTTCAACCCTGTCGTTTTTCTCTCTGAGTCTATTGTGCATCTTAAAGAGGAAGTCAGGTACTTTACTAAAAAAAAAATTCACCTTTGTTAAGAGCTAGACTGCCTTCTGGGAGAAATGAAGGCCTGGCACCCTCATAAAAAGATTTCTGCAATTTAAAACAGGGTCTCTTTTCTTCCGTATGGGGAAGTGATCAAGTTTTTCTGCTACCAGCCAAGCTGTAAAAGTAAAAGGGTGGCAATTGTCCCTGCTTACCTCATCTCAGGGGGCATCCAGTCCTTTGCAGCTGACAAAACTCAACCAATGAAAGGGAATTACCTTCTCCTTTGGGTCTGTCACACTCCAGGTATTGAGCAGAGTTGTCAGAGGAGCAGAGCATCCACAGCACTTGCTGGCTCCCTGTAGATTTGAATGTCCCAGATCCCTTAAAATTTTTTATCCTAAATTAATGTTTGCTTTTACAGGCTGGAAGGTGTTAAACAGCTTTGTCTATTATCAGAATGCAAGGACAGTCCTGGGATGCTCCTACATATTACTCAGAGAAGCCCTGGGAGTGCTGTGCAAAGGGTGTGAAGAGCTGTGCCTTCCTGCTCTTGGGCTGATGAGGAGACATGAAGTATGGCCCTGCTCTTACTGCAGGAGGGAGGACAGAGGCATCCACTGTCTGACAAGATCACATCTCTACACTATAACTCTAATTCTGAGCCTGCAGAGGGACAGGTGATAACTGCCTTTCCTTAAGGAAAGCATCCAGGCAGAATATCAGGCAAACATAAATGGAGAGAAATAGTCATATTTTGTGATTAAGTCCTCACCAACTGGTGCTTTCAACTACTTTGGCCAAAACACTGGAATATCTCTTCTGGGAGCAAGAGGCAGAATTGCTTATTGTAATTTTTTCCGTTGTTCCTTCCATCTTTTTTGATACAATTGGCCTTGAGCAGTGCTCTCACCAGAAGACATAACAAGAAGGGAAACAAAACTTTGGCACTATTATGTTCAAAATAAAATGTGAGGTGGCCATCAGAGCACCTCAGCTGACAGGGACAGCAGGGGAGCACCTGCCTGGAATTGACACCAAGGACAAGAAAATTTCAGTATTTGCTGGAGACATGATCTTAGTTAGCTGGCTTTCAGTTATGTGCACACATCCTCTCAGGAGCAAGAAGTGAGATGAAAGGGAGAGGATGCCTTGAGAGAGCCAAGCAGAGTGTTAACAGCTGTGTAAGATGTAGTAGTAGAAAGTGTGCGAAACCAGGCCCCTTCTGCAGCCTTGTAACCCCAGAAAGACTGAAATTATAACCATTAAACCAAAGTTTAGAAACATTTTATGAGGGCAAATAACCTCTAACAAGTACACAGGAGCACTACGGTTCTGATACCCACACACACATCGAAAACCGGTTTTATGTTTGTAGGGGAAGGTAGAAATACTTTCAAGATATATTTGTTTTGCATTTAGAAGATAAAGAGATTAGTCTGGGGGGTGTTGTGATGTTTGTATGCTTCTGACTCAGCCAGGATTTACCCATAAGCAGCAGGAAAAAGTGTGTTTTATGAAGCAGTGGGTTAACTAAATCTGATGTGGTTTGGCGAACAAGGCCTGAAAATGTCCAAATGGTCACTCACTCAGTGATCACAAAGCACACAGACATGAGATAAGAAGGGGTTGCTCATGCCATGGGTCAATCCCAGCAGGCTGCTAGGGGTGGTACAGATAACAATCAGCTGTGTTCCCACAGAAGCTTTATTGAGTATTTGGATACAGGAGTCACCATTTGTCTGCAAGCAGAAGGATCAGATCTTTGCCATGGCAATTTTTTCCATTACTTGAGTTCTAGAGAACGAGGAGTTGTTCTATTGCACCAAGCAATACATACCTTGTGTTTCCAGAGGTGAATTTTTAGTGGAAATATCAGCATTCCCTTGATATTTAAAGGGAATATAATGTATTTTATATTCCCTTTTACATTTTGAACTGCTGACTGTAACGAGGGCAGCTTTAACCATTCAACAGAAGTCCATCTTACTGCAAGTGTCTCTACCTAGTCCTCTAGGTACGTAATAGACCTCTGGAATCAGAAGAGCTATATGGCTTGATCCATGCTCTTTTCCATTCCAGCCTGGGAAAAGGACTCCAAATCAAGATTTTATGCTCCAATCCAGATAACCTGTTTCAGTTTGACTTGGGTCACATATAAACAATTTTTCAGATCTTTGTCCCACCACCTTCAGGACAACCTAGATCAATGTGTTTTTGAAGTTTAAAAAAAAAAATAATTGGGCTTTCAGCTACGGTAGAAGAATACAAGAGATGTGAACATATGGACAACACACTCTAGGTCAAACCCTTACCAGGCCAAATATTCCCATAACCCTACAATAATAAAATTATTATTATAATTAAGGGCTAATTTAAGGAATGTACAGTATTTACAGCCATTAAAACTAGACAGAAGATGCTAAGTAATAGGGGATACAAAGTAAAGGGATATTAGGACAGAGCTAGGAGGAGGTTCCCAGGCTCTTTCCTATTGTACTATTGTTTCCTCTGATACCTTGAATAGCAAATGCCATTCAGGGCCTAGGTAGATGTTCTCATGATAAGAATCCCTGGAGAGAGGCTATCTCTAGCACAAAGCTAGAGAAATTCTATCATCTTGTTCCACTCAAAGTCTACAGCATCTTGAAAGCAAGCCCATAGCAGCTGATGGGGCTGTTTCCCAGCTTAGCAGGAGTCAGTGCTCTCTGCTCCCATGGACATGGAACTAGTCAAAAGCAGTTGTCTTGGATTACACGAATGAATCTCAGAAGAGTGCAGCTCTTTCTCTAACATCAGAACAAGTCAAATTCAGTCCTCAGGCCAGTTCACTTCAGTTCAGGTATTAGCTGAGACCAACTAATGTCTGTTCCTAAATTTTCATCCTCAAGACCAGGAAAGCTGATATCCAGAAGGATTTTGCTGAGGCTGTCATTCATGGTGTCCAGGATAAGGCCCTCCATGAGCGACCTGTTTTCAGTAAAGCCAGAGGCTGTCAGTTCAACAGAGGATTGCTTGGAAGTGTCACGAATAAACGCTGGAGAGCTCGTGAGGGGCACAAGGACCATGTCACTGGATTCTGTATTGAGCAGTTCTCGAGGAGAATCAAAGAGAGGATTTTTAAGGGGTGTGCTGTTAAAACCCAGCAAGTCCTGGTTGTCCTGGAGGGGTGTGAATGGCAACGGAAGGGTTTTCACTGGACTGAAGTCCAGCTCATGACTTCCTTTGGCTAAGGAAGCAGACTTCCAGGGATCAAGGGCCTCTAGTGAAGGGGTAGTAGTGGCTGAAACTTTGCTGGGAGTGGAAGAAACGGGCAATTTGCCGAAGATGTCTTTGACTGGTGTTTTAAAGGCCCCCTCTTCTCCCTGTGAGCAGCTGAGCTGTGATATGTTCTCAAGGGGCTGGTTTTCCTGGGGAAAGGGACACTCTGCCCCTAACCGGAAAGGGTCCAAGCTGCTGCTTTCTGGCAGAACAAGGACAGGCTCTTCTGAACAAGGCAGTGCTAGGCGTTGTTTCCTTCTGGACCTGCCCACTTCCCGCCTTTCTCTCCTCTTTATAACTAAAGAGTCAGAAACTGCCTTAGGTGGGGACTTGAGTGTGGTGAACTGTTTCCTCTCCTTTGTGGATGAGTCTGGGAAGAACAAGCTTGGCTCTTCCTTGACTGTTACAGTTGAGGCAAATGGGGACAGCCAGGGATCCAGCTGAGAGCCTTCTTCCTCCTTCACACAGGCACCCTCTGGGAAAGAAGACAATTCCTCACCAGGCTGGGAGCTGTTCTCCTGTATGGAGTGGGTTGGGGAAAATAAACCTGCATCACATTGACCTTCCTCCTTGACAGCAGCTGGGGGTAAACAGGGTGACTCTTCTGCAGACAGTGACATCTACAGGGAAACACAGGTGACATGCAGTCAGTAAGCAAGGATCTCAGCTACCCAAAAATTCAAATAACAGTGGAAAGAAAAGGAAAAGATTGGCATTTAAGGTCAGCAGAGAGGGTAAGAGGAAGATATTCAGGAAGCAGTAATTATAACAGACTGAGATTGATCTCTGTGAAGTTGATAGAAAGAAGCCTAAGGATCACATGGGAAGGATTCTAGCTAAGTGACAAAGTCATACCCTTCAGAGCACTCCTGCTCTGAGGAACTTCTGGGAGTACAGGCAGAAGGAGAGCTGAATATTTCTGGAAAAAATATAACCCCTTTGATTTTTTCCTACATTATCTAAATGGGAATAACAAAATGAATGAGGACAGCTTTCCCAGAAACCAAGGAAAAGGAAGAGAAAAAAAAATGAGGTTATCAAAAGAAAAAGAGCACAGGAGAAAGATAAATCATAGCTGGAGAGAACATAAAGCAGCAGGCATACAAAGGAAAATAGGATTATGGTTAGACAGGATGGAAGAAGCTAAAGCTTTACAATGTCTAAGCATTCAAGAGCAGTCAGTGAATGCCAAGAAAAAGATCTGTTTAATAGCTGTTTTTCTTGAGCCCAGAATAACTGAACTTCACAGAATTAGCAAACAGCAGATATGGAAATCCTCTGGGAAGAGACTCCATGAAATATATACCCTTTCAGAAGTTCCTTATTGTTACTTGTCTATAGAGCTATCAAAAATATGAATGTTTTAGGATCAGAACAAAGCCATTCCTCCCATTCTTCTTTCTTCACATCCCAGCAATAAAGAAAAATTGTCTTGACCAAGCCATAGAGCCCCTTCCTCTAATGAATTAGGGAAACATCCTTAGAGCAAATAAACTAGCAGGTAGTAGTCAGCCTAGAGACAGTAAAGGATAGCAAGGATTATCACTAGCTAGTTCCTTGATAGGAACTTGGAGTTTTAGAGCACCTAAGTAAAGATGCACAAAGAAGGAACCATATGAAGAAAAGATTCATTGAAGGCAAGAGATGTAAAAAAAAAAAAAGTAAGCAAAAAATCCAAACAAACTCACCCCTTCTTAAAAAAAAATCTCCACATCTTCCTTAGCCCCCTCCTTGCACCCCTTATAAAAAAAGAAAAAAAAAAAACAGGAAACCCCCCCTCCCCACACTAACGCCCCTGAAAACTCCTTGGAAAGCAAGAAACCAACCTTTGGAGCAATGCACACACGCTTATTGCTCTGCAAAGTCTCCGAGCTGTTAAGGGATGCTCCCTGTGCCTTCATAGAAGGCTGCAAGACAAGAGGCTGACTCAAAGGAAATTGGATTGGAACCAGGTAGGAGTTGACACGAGGAAGCAAAGGCTTCATCTTTCGGCCTGGAAGGGAAAAGAAGGGACTCACTTTTGCCTGTTCTCCACTGCTACCTCTTGGAACCCAGGCACCTCACAGAAAGTCCTTCTAGACATCCCGAAAGAAACATTTGATCAGATCACTTGCCTTCTCTGCTAATTTTAAGGATACAAATACTAAGCCAGAAGCCTCATGAACAAGAAAATAACCTTTCATGCAGATCCTACCCCTCAGGTCTGGCCTCTCACATCCATTGAGTGCCCAATGCCCACCATCTCACCATCACATCCCCTCAGACACAACAACACTGCTTTCCATTTTAAAGCTGACAGTAAGGAGCACAAAAGCTGGCAACCAGGGACAACACACTCCACTTGTATTCCTAAAGAAATCTGGGAGAATGCCCCAGATTTATTGGATTTATTCTCTTTGGCCTAGACTGCTGGGGACACTTACGTGAATTCTGGGGTTCAGTTTTGCTTCCCATGCTCTTCAGAGGATCTGGAAGACGATTCTTTTGTTGCTGCAGTCATTGTGAGATAAGTAAGAGGAGAAGTAGAAAAGAGAGAGATTAAAAGAATCTACATTTACTCTGCTGCCTCACTGAGAACTGTGAAACCAGAGGTCTGTGCTGGACTAATGCAAAGAGAGCAGCTGTTAGCACCCAGCACTAGGCTGGCTCTAGGCCTGTGCCACTTGCTGGTTTGCAGCCATGCCATCCCAAAGCCAGCTGCCCACCAAAAGCTGTGTAGGAAGAGAGACAACATGACAGAGCTGCTCCAGCTGCAGACTCTACTGCAGAAGGGAGCTGGTTTTGGCACCCTCAGTGCCCGAGGAACAATTAATAAGATGGCTTTATTGTATATTGGATGTCTGTACAAACCATAGACCCGATAGGTGTTCAAATGGAATAGCAGAGGGAACAATGGGATCAGAATTCTGAGTAGATGGAAAGAAGGCAAAGGTTGTAGCTGTGACAGAAAAGTGTTTGACTGGATGTTTACAAATTTTTCACTGTTAAAACAGCTGAATGCGAGAGCAACAGCAAACAGGTTCTTCCTTCCAAGAGTCACTCGCATTGCAGTGGGTTCCAAAATGAAAAAGGAGCACAGAGAGATCCTATTCTCTCTGGATCTGAGCCCCAGAACATATTGGAACTGTTGCCATGGAGATTATTTTACCAGAAATCTGTTTGGGCTTGTTCTCTGAAGCCTACTGGTGTCCATTGCAGCCTACTTCAGCAGTAGACTTCCAAGTTGCTCAAAGCTGTCCAGCTTTACCAGCTCGAGAGACTGTACCATTTGAAGGCAGTCAAACATTGGCTAGACCCCTCTCCCCACAAAGGGTAAGCATAGAGCTGTATGAGTAGGTGCAGCAGTGACCCAATCCCCCTCCCCAAGCCTGTTGTCCCTTCCTTCAGTGACTGGCAAGAAGAGAATGGAAGATCAAGCCCCGAGCCAGATGGTAATCCTTACTGATTCAGAGTACTCAGGTGATGCTGATGATCCCAAGTCCAGCGGCTGGTGGCAGAAGGCATTAAGCAGGAAAAAAATTTAAGATGAAGTTATCAACCAAAGAGGGAGACAAATGGGTCATTTTAAACTTGTACAGTCTGAGCAAACAAAAGTTAATGCTACCCACCCACTACAGAAAATACAAGAGTCTAAAGACACCTACACTAGTCTCCAAAGCTCTATTTCCCTAACAAAATCTTCCTAAAATAGCTATTTGGGCTAGGACACTTCCATCCTGTGACTGACTTATCAAACAGCATAGGAACACCTGGTTGGCCTCAGCAGAAATCTTCTCATTAGGAATTTAAATCAGGCCCATGGTAAGAAGTTGAACAACCTGACTATTATATTTGGCACAGAACATGAAGAATAAACACATGCTACAGAAGCTCCAGATCAAAAGCACAGCCACAGCACCTTTTCTTTCAAATGCAGAGCTTGTCTATTTGTTAAGTGAAGTGACTGAATCCAGCTTCTACAAAGAGGCTGATGTCAAAGCAGCTTGACCTTACAGTTAAAATAAGGTGCATCAAGCTATTGTGGCATTTAGAAACTGGATAGCCTGTCCTATTTTCTTTGCATGAGGCAACTCACCTTAAATACCTGGTCCAATGTTAGGCAGCGGTTTGCATCAGGGTGAATAGTCCAGAAGGAGATTTTACCATTCGCAGACGTCTCACGGACAAACATATCATGAAGGGACAGGTTGTGCCGGATGGAGTTCTGTGGAGGAAGAAGAGAGGGGGAGGTTGAAAAGCAGTAGTTTTGTTATCAGCACAGCAAGGCCTACCTCAAACTCCCCTAGCAGAGGGATTACATTCCAAAGTGCAGACAACACCAAATTTTCATGTTCACAGGGTACCCAGCCAACCCTGTCTTCAGTCTCTTATTCTATGTACTCTTGACATCCCCATTCTCACTCCAGTGATCAAACATCCCATCATCTTGTTTAAGTAGGATGAGGCAAGAGATACAAGAAGTGGTACAGTGAACATCTGGAGTGAGAGTGCATTTGGGGTGGAATGTTTAAACGACCTTCCATCTTGCTTTGCAGGCTGGGGAACAACTTTTCATTTTGATCCAGAAGGTATGTAACATCACCCACAGCAACTTGAGGGCCTGCTTGTTACCTTCCAACCTGGCTTAGCTACATGTTTAAAATAAGGGAAATGATCCTCAATCCAGGTATAGATGTCCTTCAGGGTCATGCGCTTCTTCTCTGTGCTGTTGATGGCAAACTGGATCATGGCCATGTAGGAGTAAGGAGGTCGTTCTGACACCGAATCCTGCCATGAGGAGGACTCAGCAGCAGTAGGAACAGCAGCAGCAGCTTCCTCTTCAGTCTGAAAGACAGAAGGGGTGATACATGAATGTTCATGAAGCTGACAAGAAGGCCTGTAGAACATTCCTGGATCCTCTGTGTTCTGCTATTCATATCAGTAAAGGTCAAACTCAGGTTACTTAGAGATAGAAATGCTTAATTTTTGCAAGTATTCTGATCCATGTAGATTACTGCCTTATCAAAAGTTTTAGCACATGCTCTTGTATTCTCCTACTTACCTTGACTCTTTCCCGCAGAGGCATCTGATTCTCTTTCTCTGTGTCCTCCTTCACAGAAGAGGGATTTAGCCCATCGGATCTCATCTTCCCCAGCCACTGGATGTTGGTGAGGCTGTTGTCCAACACAGAGCTCATTGTCTCGCCACTTCCTGTTGGGATAACAAGCCCACGTAACAATCACATAATAATTTAGGTTAAAAGAGTCCTCCAAGACCATCAAGTCCAACCTGTGACCAAACACCACCTTATCAACAAGACCATGGTACTGACTGCAGCATCCAGCTGTTTCTTGAACACCTCTAGGGATGGTGACTCCAAACCTCCCTGGACAGTCTGTTCCAATGCTTGACAACCCTTTTAGGGAAGAAATTCTTCAGGATGTCCAATCTGAACTTTCCTTGGCACAGCTTAAGGCTTTGCCCTTTTGTCCTGTCATTTGTTGTCTAGGAGAAGAAGGCAGCCCCCACTGCTCTACAGCCTCCTTTCAGGCAATTGTAGAGAGTAATAAGGTTCCCCTGAGCCTCCTTTTCTCCAGGCTGAACACCCCCAGCACCCTCAGCTCTTCCTCATCAGACTTGTGCTGCAGACCCTTCACCAGCTCTGTTTTCCTTCTCTGGACAGCCTCCAGCACCTCAATGTCTTTCCTGACATAAGTGACCCAAAACTGAACACAGAACTCAAGGTGTGGCCTCACCAGTGCCAAGCACAGGGGGACAATCTCTGCCCTGGTCCTACTGGACACACTATTGCTGGTACAGACCAGGTGCACTGGCCTTATTGGCCACCTGTGCACAGCTGGCTCATGTTCAGATGCTGTTGACCAGTACCCCCAGGTCTTTTCCTGCTGGGCAGTTTTCCAGACACTCTTGCCCCAGCTTGTAGCACTACCTGGGGTTGTTGCAATGCAACTGCAGGACCTGGTACCAGGTCTTATTGAACATCACGCAATTGGCCTTGACCCATGGATCCAGCTGGTCCAGATCCCTCTGCAGAGCCCTCCTGCCCTCCAGCAGATCCACACTCCCATCCAACTTGGTGTCATCTGTGAATTTACTGAGGATGCTCTCAATCCCCTGATCCAGATCATTGATATCCAGAGTGAATAGGACTGGCCCTAGCCCTGAGCTCTGGGGAACCCCACCAGTGACAGGTCACCAGCTGTATGCAGCACAGTTCAGCACCACTCTCTGGGCCCAGACATCCAGCCAGTTTTAAACCAGTGAAGAGTGAACCTGACCAAGCCAGGGGCTGCCAGCTTTTCCAGAATAATGCTGTGGGAGACAGTATCAAAGGCTTTACTCAAGCCCAGGTAGGCTACAGCCTTCCCCTCATCATAACCCTGTTTTCCCACAAGTAACCCTGCTACTCCTTCATCTCAGCTGTTAAAAGGAAGGCACCAGTTACACTGCTAAAAGATGGTATTGCAACACTAATACTGTGGGAGGAATTCACCTTGAATTTCTGATTTCATGTGTAGTTGCCCAATTTCTGAAAAGAGCTGCAGCCTTAAAAACAAACACTCAAACCAGACTACTGTCAATCAAACCAAGACAATGTTGATCTAATATTTCAAGAAATAGAAAGACAGCACAAAACTTAAGTCAGAAGCTCAGATGTCTTCCACCAAAAAAATATGTCCACTATAATCCTTCAGATTTCACTACATATGCAAAGCTATATAGATTATTAGAATCCAATCCATAGTTATTTTGTAATTAACAAAATATTAATAATTACTGCAAATCAAGGAGAAAGTGCTGCACTCTTTGGCCCATTTCACATCTCCTTGTCTGTCAGGACAAAAAAAAAAAAAACAACAAAAAAACAGCTTAAGGATACATACTGTTGGTCTCCTGCTCCTGTCCAACCACAGGATCAACTCCTGAATGCCAGAGCGCTGTACTGCCTGCAAGACCAGGTGTCTGTGCAACATTCTTCTCTCTTTCTTGACTAGCTGCAGCCTTGATGGCTGCACTGGCTTTCTTCTCTGATGGGAGATGCTGCGATGGTGCTGGACCAGCTGAACGGGATGTGCCCCCACTGCTAATGAGAATGAACTTGTTGGGTCCATTGTTGCCACACTCTTTTCCTTTTGCTGTCAATGCCTCTATGATGCTCTGGATATCAGCATTTGTAGGGATGGCCACCACCTGTGTGTTGGGCATTGTAGGGTGGTCAATTATCTTTATTCCTGCTGGGAATTTCTGCAGGCCACAGTCCCTTTTGTCACTGGCTTGTCTGTTGTGTTGGTCTTCCTGTCTGTGCTCCTGCTTAGGAGCCTTTTCATCCTGACCTCTGTTCTCATCTCTTGCTGAAGTACTGGATTCATCGTTCTGTGGGAGGGTCAGTTTTCGTCTTTTGAGAATTAAGGGCCTGCGGGGGCTGGTCCTCATTATTGGTCTATACTGTCACTCTCCATTGAAAGGGAGAGGAACAAATCCTGCAAAACAAAGGGTACAACATAAAGGCTGCAGCAAATCATCTCAAGACCTCCCACACAGCACACATTCTCAGCAGTTGCTACAAAGCTGGAAACACAAAAGGAAAATTAAAATTGAAAGCATTTAATAAGGCTGACAAGGCTACTGAGAAATCATACCTTCCTAACCCACACCTTGTGTAAGCAGGATGGGAAAGAGATTTGCAGAGTAGATAACTTCCATCATAAAGTACATAATAATGAGCAAAGTGTGTATGTGCTTTACAGAAAGACTGAGCTATAATGTGACCAGCGTCAGCCAGCAAGCTGGAGGGGAGGTAGAATATAGGAATAGCAGTGCTGACTCTTACAGTTGATTGCTCTAAGCAGCAGATTACACAACCTGCATGAAAAGGGAATTTACAGATGGTTTAAGATCTGGGAAGCAGAGATTACCCTGAACACTACAAAGACACACAATAAATGCAGCAGAAGTAAGGTGCTTTAAGAAGCTAGACACCAAGTAAATGTACTTCTAATTCTTTTCATAGATTTGTTAAGATTTGACATAAATTCGTCATTGGGCAGCATACAATTTAGATGTCAAACTTTTGGACAAGAGGTGGTTTAGACTATAAAGCTGGAAGCAGAGGAAATAAAATTCAGAGATCCTGCTTCCAGGGTAAGATGCTGTGAGAATACTGCTATAACGCCATCAGGAATTCGGTAGAGCCTGTGCCTTTCTGCAAACTACGCCAGAATAATATACAAATTGTACTTATTGTTTATCATTAGAGATGGCAAGCAGAATAGAAACAAATAAGGAGGCCTTTTGCATTGGTAGATTTGACGGGGTCAGCAAGTAAACGAGAAAATTCTCAGTACGAATCTCCTAAATTGATACAAAGCAGAGTCCAGCAGATAACAAGCTGAGCTGATGCCCTATGCACAGGGAGCAGACAGCCCGGCGACCATTCCACGCGGGTTCTGGCAGCCAGCACAAGCATGGCCCTTTGCGATCTGCTCCACCCCCTTAAGGAGAGTCAGCGCCGAAAGAGGAACCCTGCGCCAGCCTCCCCCAGGCTGCGTTCCTGTGAGCAAGAACAGGAGCGCGTCACTTCCCAAGGAGGCCTCCATCTGCTACCCCCGCACAGGCCCGGGAGCACCGCTGTGTGCGCGCTGCCCCGAGGGGGCACGGAGGGCAGCGCCAAAGCCCTCCCAGCTCCTCCTTCCCCCGCTCCAGCCCCTGCGCTGCCGCCCCGGCCAGCGAGTTCACCTGCTCCCGCGGGGCCTGCCGCCCCGGCCGGGCCCAGGCCCTGCCCTCTCCCGCCCGCGCGGTAGCCTTAGCGCGGCCCGCCAAGGGGTGCCGACCCTTGCCAGGGTCCCCGGAGGATGGTGGCGGGCTGCGGTCGGCACTCACCAGCTGCCGGGCCGGGGCAGGGCCGATGCAGGGCGGCAGCGGCCCCGGCGCTCCCGGAGTGGCCCCGGTTTGAATTTGGCGCCCGGCGCAGAGCTAGCCCTGTCACGTGCCGGCGTGCGCCAGTGAGCGGCGGCGGGGGCGGGGCCGGCCGGGCCAGGCCAATCGGCGCCCAGGGGGCGGGGCCGCGGCGGGCCGGGCCAATCGGCGGCGGCGGCGGGGGATACGGATGTGCGGGCGGGACGGAGCTCAGGCCGCCACCGCCGCGCCCGCATTATCCAGCCCAACCCTGTTCCGGGACAGCCGCTCCCGGCCCGGCTGGGGCAGTGCCGGCAGCTTCCTTCAACCATGCTGCCCACGGCTGGGAGCCCTGCCGTGCGCCCGGGCCGCTAGCAGCGCGCTGGCTCCTGGTGAAGAGCTGCGGGGTTTTACCGTTTAACGTGTGTGTCACGGCTGCAGCGGGCTAGCGGGGCCCGCAGGACCCCCTGAGCGGGCCGCCACTTAGGTAAGCGGTTAGGCTGTTGCAGTCTCGTACGTTGTTCGGGAAATGTTATCAAATTTCCTTGTGTGCGCTGATCTACGATAAGTCAGGTTGGGTGAATGTGAGCCAGCTGTGGCCAGGAAGGCCGATGGCACCTGGCCTGTATCAGCAATACCGTGGGCGGCAGGACCGGGACAAGGATCGTTCCTCTCTCCTCCGCACTGCTGGGGCACTCAGAGTGCTGTGTCCAGTTCCGGGCCCCTCACTTCAGGAAGGACATTCAGGTGCTGGAGTGGGTCCTGAGAAGGACAGTAGAGCTGGTCTGGAGCACAAGTCCCATGAGGAGCAGCTGGAGGTGTTCAGCCTGGAGAAAAGGAGGCTCAGGGACGCCTTATTGCTCTCTACAGCTGCCTGAGAGGAGGGTGCAGCCAGGTGGGGCTTTCCTCCCAGGCACCCAGTGATGGAACAAGGGGATATCGTCCTAAGCTGCATCAGGGGAGGCTTAAGTTGGGCATTAGGAAGAAGTTCTTCACAGGAAAGGTGATTAGACATTGGAATGGGCTCCCCAGGGAGGTGGAGTCACTTTCTTGAAGGTGTAGCACTTAGTGCCATGGTCTAGTTGCCATGGTGGTGTTTGGTTATAGGTGGATTTGATGATCTGAGAGGTCTTCTAACCTAATTGATTCTGTGATGTGTTTTCCAGCAGAAAATTAAATACAATGTTACTTCAGTTCAAACTTAATCATTAGGAAAAACAAACAAATCATGAAAGATGTGTAGAATACAGGAGGGAGATGTCAACTGTGTTTTGTAAAAAAGAAAAAAACAAACCTAGTCTCTTGAAGTTAAAATGTACAGGTAGTTAGCAACCAGAAAGGGAAAGAGTTCTGATTGTCTTACCCCTATATCATCTTCTTGGCATTTCAAGCAAGATTGAATTCAAAAAAAGAAAATAAGTTTGGTTTTTTTTTTTTTTTCTTTTCATAGCTGACTTGACATAGCTGGATCAGTAGGTCATCTGCTCCCATTCCTGCAGTGCATTTCTAAATCCACCCAAAAATTGACAAAAGGCTCAAGAACTACTGCTGGGAACAAGTCTGCCTCGAGATATGTACGCTGTACTGTTGCATAAAGGTTTTGCTTTTGTTAAAAACTGTCTCTGAGGTTTCCAAACAAGTCTTTCTTCAAATCAATTTATTTGCCTTCTACAGATTCAACAGCACCTTAGCATCTCCTCGGGGTGCTTCCTTCTTTCTTCAATTGGCTCCAACAAGCATCATGAGGTTTTTAAGTAGTTTTACCACACCTTTTGATGCCTCCAAAGAAGAAGTGTACCCACAAGGCCAGAAAGGCAGAGCTGGTTTTCCTTGAGCAGCCACGGGCAGGACCCATCCATTGTTATGAAGCTCCACTGCATTTGGCTGAGAATCCCAGACGTGTGCCTACAAAACGTGTGGACCTGAACACCTCTGCTGCCTGGGTTGGTATAAATTATCTTTCCTCCTGCATCCCACAGCAACAGTTTTCCAGTTTCTCCTGTATGTCTTAACAGAAAGTTATCTGTTCTGGATCTGGAAAGTTATTAGCCCAGACTTGAATTCCCATCTATCAGTCTAAAGCATAAATAAGTGCTTGAGTTGCTTTACAGTCCAAGAATAAGCACTAAGGTCTTGGTTAGTTGAAGACATAAACTGTGTGCAATATTTACTGATTAATGAATATTTGTCTTCTAGAAAAATTATTCCCATCAGGAAAACACTGTTTTCCTTGGCAACAAAAAACCCTGCACGAAATAAATGTTAGGGGAGATTTTTCTTATTGGCTTGCTGTTTGAAATAACTGTTGAACTCTAAATGTTACATGTTAAAGTATTGGGTGTATTGTTTAAATCTGACACTGCTAAATTTAGAGAACATAGATTTTCACTTCAGAATCATTTGTTCTAACCTGCCCTCTTTGCATTTCTGTGTTTTGAGTAGTTTCTCTCCATACCAATCTTCTGATGGGTTCATTTTCTTGGGACTGTTTGCCATGTCCTAAAATACTCCTTGTATTGTGTAATGTAAAGATTTCTTTTTTTTTTTAAGCAAACAGCTGCAGCAAAGACAGACTGTTCCTATGCAACAGTAGTCATCACCTAGGGGAGCTCTGTTTAAACATTACTGCTGCTTGGCTCTGCTCTTCACAAAGCAAGCTCAGGAAGTGTGGTTTCAGACCTGCATGAAACATTCCTTTGTATTTTTGTGATGCCTTAACCTTGAAGTAGGACATCTTCCATTTTTTCCTCTTAAAATTTTTTTTTGTATCTGCTTGAGGCAGTTAGCTCTACCGTTTGAGAATCAGTAAGTAAAATAACTGCTGTGAATAAGCATTCATTTTGTTTGGAAGAAGTGGAAACATCCACTCTGGTTGCTCTTTGATTCCTAAAATACAAGCATTCTAAAATTTGTTTGAAGCTATCAGTACTGAAACTGTTAAATATTTCTCAGAGGCATCCTCTGCAGAGTGTCTGTCAACTTGTTTCAATTGAAACTGATTTTCTGCTCCTTTCTTTTTGGCATTATCTAAGTTTTTCACACCTTTTCCACTACTAGGTTCCTGCATGGGTAAAACCTACCCTACATGTTCTCTGAAGCCAGGAAGACATATCCTTAAAATCAGGAACTATGTTAAGTATGTGCTAGTATACAATTACTACAGAATTATTTCTCTTTTCCTGCACAATGGCTTTGGATTCAAACAGTTCAGCTGTACATCAGACAATCACCATCCTTAGTTAAATTGCACCCAGTGTTTTTAGGAACTACACAGTAACTTAGGAATGCTGAAGGAGATGTGTAGTTACCATAGCAAGAACTCAGTTTGGTGTGCTCTTGGAAAAGCAAATTGGAATCTGAAACAGAGTCTGACTTTTTTGTTGACAGGAAAGACAAACCAGGAAGACAAAGAATACTATAATAAAAGTATTTCCAGGGTTTGAGCATGAGTCCAGAATCATTCAAAGAAATATAGACTGTTGAGCTTGGAGCATCTTTTCTATAGGAAGCTGATTGTAAAAGTGGATTTTGGGTGATCTGTTACTCCACAATACAGAAATTAACTCTGTTTTGAAACAGAGATTTTGGGGGGAAGATTTTCAACACCCTATTAACATTAATCTAAGGGGATTGAGCTAAGTGGGCATTCTTCAATCATTTTGTGTTGCTCTCCCTGTTCAGCCTCTACTTCTTTGGGGAGGCTGAGGATTTAGTTCTTTGAATCTGAGTAATGATGAGACACAGAAACAAAAAGGATCCATTCTGAACTTTCTTAAATCTGCAGGGTTTACAGGAGAAGACACCACTTAGACTTCCTTTAAAACCCAAATCCTGAGTTCTTTGTGAGTTGCCAGTGATCAGCTCACTTGCACCCCAATGACTTCCACAGAACAGTGGCAGAACATGATATTGAAGTTCAGAGGTATCTCATGCATAGGAGCTTTGTTAGTGACTCATTTGCTTTGCTGCAGAACAGATTACTCAATGAACACACTGGAAAAAGGTGGGGAGGTGGAATTGTCTGTAGGAAAGGGTTGGGTTTTTATCTTATTATGTCTTTCCCTTTAGGTGTGCCCACAATTTGACACAACTAAGCCACTGGTGTTGAAAGCACGCCAGAAGAAGCATCGTGGTCCTCAGAAGTACTATAATCAGGATGCCAACCACAGCTCATTTCATGCAGGAGGAGCTTGTCGAGGAGCTGTAGCCTGCAGATTTCCTCCTTTAACTTTTGAGAATCCAAAAGGACATGCAATCCCTCCATTGGATGATTCAAATTGCTTGAGAAAGAATGCACGGTGCTCTCCCAACCAGCCTAAGAAAGGGACAGCAGCAAATGCCAACATCCAGGTGAAGAGTCCAGAGAACTGTGGAGAGCCTGCTCCCCAGCCTGTGGAGCAAGAAGTCCCTAGTCCATCAGATGCAGAGGCTGCACAGGTTCCTTCCCCAAGGAATGGGAGATGCAGCAACACTCTATCACCAAGTAGTCAAGCCTGGCATCCAGAAGAAGCGTTGCCGATTGGTATTGATCCCTGTGGGAGCGGGGAGGCGGCAACAGTACTGGTTGCAGATACTCCCGAGCACGAGTATGGAATGAAGGTCACCTGGAGGCGGCGGCCGCACATAATGAAGTACCTGCGGGACAAAGGGAAGCTGAGCGCTGCGGACATCCTGGTCAAGGCAAACATGGAGCTCTCGAGGGGACAGGCCCACACCTGACCTGGCGGGAGCAGCCTCTCGCTGCGTGCAAGGACACGCCTGGACAGACGATGGCCCTGAGGGGGCCAAGAGGGGACCTGATTTCAGCCCGGCCCTCTACTGCGCCTGGCAGCGCCTCCGAGAAACGGCAGGGCGGGCGTGGGGAGGGTCTTGACGACGGAAAGGGGGGTGGGGGGTCATTTGGGGCGGTCTTCCCTGGGGAAGTGTGTCTGGCAAGGGCTCTGTGCCGCACGCGTTCCCGCCGGGACTGTTCCCCGCTCCTGGCGGAGGCGGCGGGCGCCTCCCGACCGCGGCCACGGGGGCGGCCCTTGCGTTCCGCCGCGCGTGCGCGGCGCCGCGGCCAATCGGCGGGCGGCGTGCTCGCGGTCCCGGCCAATGGCGGCGCGCCTCAGTGCCGCGCGCCGTTGCTAAGGGCAGCGGCGGGCGGGGGCCCATAGCAACGGCGGGGCCGCGATGGACGGAGCGGGGGGAGCCGGCGGGCCCGCCGCCCACAGGTGAGCGGGGCTTGGGCGGCGGCGGCGGCGTCCCCAGGGCCCAACAGGCCTGGGCGGGAGCTGCCTCGCGTGGCAGCGGCGCCCGGTGCTGGGCCTGAGCGGCCGCAGCGGGGCCCGGGCGGGCGGAGCCGCAGGGCAGCGGCCACGCGGGCCAGCGCTGCCCCGGTAACACCCGCGTCCCGCTGGCGGGCGACAGCCGTGCCGCTGTTTTATGTGCGGGTGTGTTTTATGTGCTTCACTCTACAACGTTGGTGTGCATCGTCTGAATACTTGTAGATTAAACCGGTTTCGTGGTGTCTCGGTGCACTCTTGGCTTCTGGGCGCTGCTGTGAAGCGTTTTCGCGGTGTTCTTCAGCCCCTCTGCTCCTCCTGATGAAGCCCTCTGGGTATTTAGTATCACTGGTTGTGCCTTTGCAAGGAAAAAAGGAGGGATAACTGAAATGAACTCAACTGATATAATAGGAAAAACAGCTGTGGACTATGGAGAAGCGGTTTTGGGAAGACTTTATGGTTGTGGCACTTAAAATTGAAATTATTTGAAATTAAATGTGGGTGTACTGGCAAGCAGAGAAAACAGGTTTTGGCAGAATTGGTGTCATTGCAAAAAAAAAAACCAGGAAAATCTATCTTTGTGCCTCTGTTTGGATAGGAAAAAGTAAAGCAAGTAAAGAGAGAAACCTAAACTTTGGGTAGTGAAATGATAATGAACACAGTGTAGAAGAGAAACAGTATTTTTTTTATTACATACATTGTTACATTTGGTAATTTAAGGGGGATGAAAAGCAACAGTGCAGTTAGAAAGGCTCCTGTAACTGCTTAGATCCACCAAATATGCTATGGAACATTAGATTACTTTTTTATGCAGGCTTGCAAGGCCTCGTGTTGTCTAGCCGTTCTGGAAACAATTTTTTAGGAAATGGTGTCCAGATACGTGTAAATTTCCCTGCACAGTAGATGTTTAAGTTTGACAGAGTTGACGCTACAGGAAATAATTCTGCTCTTCTGATAACAGTTCTATTGGCATGATTTCTTTCTGCTAAGAAACTTGTCTCATGTGCTTTTATGCGTGCCCTCCAGAAAAAGGCTAACAATAATGGCAGTTCATGGGATAACTGCTTCCCTCCCATCCCAGTTTATTAAAGAAACATCCATTTCTTTGGCTTTTTTAGTCCCCATGGTTAAGGTAAGAAAATTAGAATACATGAGCCTAAAGAAAAGTACATAGTTTTAAAATAGATCTGTAAGGCTTGTTATTTTTAGAGGTGTTTATTTTTCTGGAGCATTCATCAGCATTGTGATAAATTTGAGGAAGACAAATGTCTGTATTCTTAGGAAGGTTCTTCTTTTTCTGAGACAAAAATAGTAAAATTATCCAGAAGTTGTTAATCTGGTTACTAGAATTCTTGTTTGCTAAAATAATTGTCAGTTGTCCAAACAGTGGATTTTATAGAAAAGGTAATGTGATACGTAATAACTGGCACTTCATGGCAATGAAGATACTACAGGTAAAGTTTAACAAAGCTGTAGCTAAGAACTGGTTGGCAGCTTTTTTTTTTTTTTTTCCTTTTTTTTTCTCCCAGGGGTGGAATGCCTTTATTGTTGAGCAATGTAAAAAATACACATGAAGATATTTGAAGTATTTTATATGATGGACAGAGTAGAACATTACCAGTCAAAAATTAATGCATATTTTTTTGTATATGTACTGTGGGATACATGATGATGGATAGACAGCAGAGATCTTGGATTTAGGCCATCTACAGGCTGTCACTTGCAAATGCTGTGTTGTGTTAGACTTTCTTCCACTGGAACTGGCTGCAACTGGAATTACTCAACTTCATTTTAAAGTCTGGCTTTCAGGTAAACAGGGCACAACTGTCTTAGTGCTTTAGAAAATTATAAGCTTGATGTGTCATGGTCTTGGTAAGTGCTAGACCTTCTCTCTTATTTGGGAAAGTCCATTTAGAGACTTACCATGAAATTACTAGTGTAGAAACATTCAGGTAAAAGTAATTTTAATTTATTGTAAGCTTTAAAAATATTGTGAAGGAAATTTATTTCTTATGGTAGTATGTGTTTTAGAATCTTTGGGACCAATGGACTTTGCCCTTTTGCACACTAATCACACAGTGTACCGTAATATTTAGAGCTTCCCACATGCTGCATTCCAAATATGGTTCAGCTTCTGATTTGCAGATGTCATGTAAGAGGAACAGAATTTTCAAGGGGCAAAAATCTTGACTGAGTCTACAGAGACTACAAAACTGGATGTCAGCTACAGCAGTCCTGCCCTTATTTGGATGCTTCCTTGGGGTCCAGCCATACATCAGTTAGTGGCTTTCAGTTTGTGAACTCTGGGATATTTCCTCAGTGTCTCCCAAAGTTAATGAAGAAAAACAACCTGTTGCCAATAAGCTCAATTTTCAGAACATTAGGAGCTCACAGATTAAGAGAAGTTGAAGACTTCAGAAGTGGTGCTGTTGTCTGGCCAAAAGCCCTTTCCACTTTAAAAAAACTTGAATGTAGTTGAAGTTGTCAGGAATCTCTGTGCCTGCTGGACTTGAGTATTTTGTGCACCATAATTTTGAGGAGAAAAAAGACAAAATACTTCGCTAATTATTTTAGCTATACTTGTAAACCAGAGAAGACAGGTAAGTTTAAAATTCCTTTTAAAAGCCTCTCAGCATCTCTGAAATAAAATATCCAAGGACTCTCTGTTAGTCCTTGGATATTTTTATTTAGCCACCAGTGACCTTAAAATTAACAAGCAACATTTGTTAGATTCCAGGACTTACAATTCTGTAAATCTTATCCTTAGATGAAAGAGAATTGGCTTAATATTCTGTTTACTTCACCTTTTGCAGCTCTAAACATTATAATGAAGAAATCTCTCTGAAGTGAGATAAACCTGTAAATATTTTATAAGTGTGGTTGATATGTACTCCTTGGAGTACAGATTCAACTGAAAAGAAAACCTTTTGCAATTTGATGCTGCTGCTGTTAATGTGAATGAAGGAGTCACCTCACTTCTTATGATGTAGACAGCAGTGGCAAGAGAGAAAAGGCAGCAATGTGTGACTAAAATTTCAGAAAACAATTTGAGACTCACTTAGTAACAGCAATTGCAAGGAGGTATCCTGAAGTTGAACCTTGCTTGAATTATCTCTTTAATTTCTAGTTAGTTCTTTCCCCATCTCTTACCAGCTAGAACTTAGGTTACTGTTGACCCATTTTTTTTTTAGAGAGAGCCATTACTTTTCTCTTCTGATTTTTTTTTTTTTTAATCACTGTGTGGCATTTGTAGGAGGGAAAAATGCGCTGACTTAACATAATTATGGCTTTGTATATGTGAAAACTTTCTGCAAGCAGACTTGCTCTGGGATGGCTCCAGACTCTTGTTTTGTTGCTGAGGCACAGCTGAGTGATCTCCAAAATAAAACTGTGTTGTAATTGGGTCATGGGATGAATTCTCTTCTAAGTGGATTTGCTGATATGCCTGGAGATGTTGCCTTGGACCACTGCAAGAACGTTTATGCCAACTCTTGGTGCTCTTTAAAACATGCTTTGTGGGACGTTTGAACTCTTAAACTGCCTGTGTTCTTGCTATAGGAGTCTGGGTGCTTCTACATTCCTTTCTGACTTTGCATTCTTATGTGATATCTGAGGCAAAAAGAACAAGAACTAAAATCTAGCAGTGATATCTTACCAAGTCACATAGTTTGAGATCAAAATGACATTTCACTGTTTCTGTCTCTTTAATGGCTTTCCCTTTCAATTTTTCTAAAATAAAAAAATCTGGACTGAGAATAAAGGTCTACAGTCAGTTAGAAAATTTCATGTTCCTTTCCCTATTTTTAGTTTGAAATACTATTACACAAGTACAATTCATCTTGTCAAGCGTGATGCACTTGTTTTCAGGGAACTTTGAGTTTTGTTACCTGGTCTGGGTTAAGCAGAGCACGTGCTATTTAACTGCTGCCTTTGTTGCTAGGAGAGAATAATGGCTGCTCTCCATTTCACTGGCTTCCTCTTGTAATGAGGTACAACGTCAACAGAAGTGACAGGCAAGGTTTAATAATTCACCAACAGAAGATCACAAGAGACAGAATTCCAACCCCCTGGGGATTTTGCTTTCCTCTTTCCTTAGGTAGAGGTGTTTCTATAAGTGAAATGACAGTGAGGATTCGAAGCATGTAGTTGAGAGGACATTAAATAGAAAGGTGATGTTCTGCTTGTGGAATAAATTTCTCTTTTTTTTTTCCTTAGCAGAAACCTAAGTTTCATTAGGTTCAACTGACTAAACCTGAAGCATAGTGCTCTGCATTTGTAGTGGTGGTTAGGAGCTGAAAAGTCCTGAGTCATGGAGTCACCAGCTGTGAACTCCTGGAGGAATATGCCTGACAGGAGGTTCCTTGTTTCCCTGTTCTTGTAAGAATTATAATAAAAACCCAGTTGAAACCCCCTGTTTGGCTACACACTTAAAATATAAGTTTATGTGCGTATTCTTATGATTGTGTTTTTTGTGCCACCCTCCCAGGATTATGATGGCTTTGATGGTTAATGGCTTGTGTGGATTTCTGGCTTCTCTTGGCCTTCCTTCCAGGAGAAGAGTACTACTTCTGCTTTAGGTTTGCAGAAATGAATTTATTTGGGACTTGTGGCTAAGGAAAACAAGAATCTCCTTTCTGTTCCCCTGATGTAGTATAGCAGAGAATGACACAGGCTTTTGTTTGCACTCTTCTTTATAGTCCAAATAGAAGTCATACTAGCTTCTGGCCAGAGAGTGTTGATTCATTTTCCTTGCTCTGTTCCTTTGTTCCAAGTAAGAGAAGCTTATCTTTGGTACTTGATAAGTCACTTTTTGAATGGTGTGTAAAACACTAAGCAATACAGTAGTCAAAATAGTTCTGTGCTCAATATGTAACCTTTTCATCATGCTTTTATTCCTGTTGCACTTTCTTGCAACAACCTGTATTTTTTATTGACATCTAGTTTGTGCTCTCACATTTGAGATCTAAACTTGTAACCTCTAGAACCCAACCAGACAATCACAGAGGATGGAAGGGGCTTCTTGAGATGATCTGGAGCAACCCTGCTGCTTAAGCAGGGTTAGCTGGAGCAGATTGCACAGAATGATGTCCAGTTGGGTTTTGAATATTTCCAAAGATGGAGACTACAATCTTCCTGAGAAACCTATTCCAATATTTGACCACTTTGTCTGGAAAATTTTTTCTTGATATTGAGTAGAATTTCATGTGCTTTAGTTTGTGTCCATTGCCTCTTGTCCTGTCAGTAGGCACTGCTGGCTTTATTTGCTTTACACCCTTCCATCAAGGTATTTCTATGCATGGATAAGTTACCTCCTGAGTCTTCACTTCTCTGGGCCCAGTTCTCTCAGCCTCACCTCATGTAAAACATGCTCTGGTCCCTTAAGCACCTTTGTGGCCCTTTGCTGGTTATGTCCATCTCTTGTTCCCAGAAGCCCAGAACTGGATGTAGCATCTCGTGTGCGGCTTCACCAGCAGAGGGGTGGTGTCACTCCCTCAGCCTGCTGGCAGTGCTTTCCCTATCGCAGCCCAGGATGCTTTGCCTTGAGAGACTGAATTGCTGGCTCGTGATAAACTTGTTGTCCACCAAAACAATATTAATCAATTTCTGAAAAAAGAATCTCAACAAACAGCATAAGCTTCCTTCTTTGTTTAACCATAATTCAGCTTTTTTCCTATGGTACTTTCATTTCCCAATATTCTGTTACTTTACCTTATTGGGGGTGTGTTTCTGTTGGTGTGTAATAGTGGAGAGAATATTCCACTGCACTTCTGAGATGATAATTTTATACTGGGGTTTTGTGCTTCCACAGATAGCATTTTGAAACTGAAGGCAGGTGTGATCTTTGAGTGGTCATTTTACTTTGCCTGCACAGTTTCATTTTACCTTACAACATCACTGGAACAGGTACTGTAAAGAAAACAGAAGCTTGGGTCTCCTATACTGATAAATCCTTTTTTCTCCATTGACCTGGGTGTGGTCAGTCAGTCCTAAACTGCATCATTATTTACCTAGTTACATTTGGCATGTGAGCAATCACCCCAAAATGGATGCAAGTATGGAAAAATTTAGTGCTGCAAGGATAGGCTTGCATTAAATTCACTCCTTTTGTGGGTTTTGCCAACAAAAATAATTACTAACCTGTTAACATTTTATAGCAAATAATGTTTGTAGCATGTACTCCTCAGATTAATTTTTGCTTGAATTCCTTCAGCACAGTATTCCTGTTGCTATGAGTTGTCGGGGCAGCTGTTTTGCCATAATATAGGTGAAATGTATCCATGTCCATATAGATACATGCAAAGAATATACATATATTCTTCAGAGCACCAGCCTTTTCAGGTTTGGTTTGTTTTGGGGTTTGTTGTTTTTTGTTTGTTTGCTTGGTTTTTTTTGAAGGGGGTGTTTAGTGGGGACGGGCAGATGGTGGATGTTTTGATTTGGGTGTTATTGACATTCTTCTGATCTGTGTGGCTTTAAAGAAAAACACCTGATAATTTCACATTAAAATTCCGTTTTTAAGCCTGCAGGTAGAGAGAAGCAGAACTTTTAAAGGATTAGCTTGCTGGTTTGTTTCTTTAGGATCTTTTTTAAGTTGTAAATTGGCCTTTAAGTTGTAAATTGTTCAGATAGTTGGTACAAGTTATTGGCAGGATTATGTAGTGGATTCAGGTATATTTTGAAATGAAGTAGGACATGAAGATTTCAATGCTTGTCTCTAGTTGCTCCCTTAATCCATGCTAGTCTGGCAGTTGAGTTTATTGTTCCTATTGGTTCATTTTATACTTATTTTCAAATATTCAGAGATAAATCTTATTCAATCTGTATTATGTGGGACAGAATTTCTATACTAAAGCAAATCCAAGACAGTAGTTTATTTACTCATTCAGAATTGCTTCCAAAATTAGGTGTTCACTCTTTCTATGTCATTGTTCTCATAACCTATTCAGTAGGTGAAAAACTTTTTAAACAAATTTTGTGAACCCTTTCTCAAAACAGTATTCTATTGGCATTAATGTTTTTGAGGTGCATAGGGATCAAAGGTCAAACTGATTTTAACTGATTTCTGTGAAAAAGGCAGATGCACTAAAACTTGCCTTTATTGAAGTATCACCTGCTTAAAAATAATTTAATGAAATGTTGATGCAACTTCAGCAGTGTCACTTAGAAAGAAGTGTGGCGTTTTATGGCTGATTTGCAGCAGATCAGTTTACTTTGGAAGACTTACTGCTTATTAATTATGAAGGGAAGAATATCCTGTGTTTGCCAAAAAACCCACTCTCTTGCCTTGGGGAAGGCAGAAAAACTAGGTAACCTTCACTGTTGTGGATGGTATGCTATGCATTTTCCCTAAAATGTGTGGTTACATCTGTGTCAGAACTCCACCCTTTTGTGGATTGGAAGGTGCATTACAGATAAATTTTGCTCCTCAAACAGTTTCCAGAGAAATATTGCAATTTTTGTTTGGAAGCTATCTTTTGAAAGATAAGAATCCTTCTTCAACTAATATTTTTTCTACAGCTTCTGTTTTCTTTCATAGCTGTAGTTCAGATGAGAATAATCCCCGGGAAAGTTTATTGGAGGGTTAAGAGTCAAAATACTTTCACACGAGCTGACTCAACATTTCTTACTGAAGTTGCTTTTACTTGCACTTCTACAGCTAAAAATAAAATCCAGTGGATGAAGATGTGGGCAACAAGCCACATTCTTCTCATCCCCTGATTTTTAAGTTCTGGGAGTATTGCTCAGAGACATAACTGCTGTTACCACATTAATAAACTGTCCTGCAAAGGAAAAAGAAATTGCGTGAGTTTTGTAAGACTCTTTATGGAAGCAGTCCTGTGTAGAGTGAGAAATGGAACCCAAGATATTGGGAAAGTGCGAAGATTTGTGGATGAAAATGGTGTTATTGTGCCTTTGAGTTCCTTTAAAAGGAGTAATGCAAACAACTGAAAATTTAAGGATCTTGATTATTAATATATAGGTTCATATTCCCACTGGTATCTAAAGATTGTGTTTATTGAAAGGATTTCTATGTCATACTGATACAAAAATGTCAAGCTTGTTTGTAACAAGACACAGTAAATTCAAGATCCAGCTGTCTTTAAAATGATCTGGTAGTTTCTGCTGGACACTTTCCCTGAATCTCTCTGCCAAACTATGGACTATCTGAAACTTTAATACCTTTTCTAGAGCTGTGCACAAATAGGTAGTAATTTCTCAGTTTTTCTCACCAAGAATTGAGTGCAGGTACAGTGCTGATATGTGCTGTAAAGATACTTAGGACAAAACAAGCTGTGTTTCCTTCTCTTGGGTCAGATTTTCATTTAAGGTTGGAGTGGGGTTTGCTTCTATCAGCTAGTCTGACCTTCCTCCTAAAAGAGGCAGCCAACAGTACTTTTTTCTTTACTAAACCTTTAACTACTTGAACTCCAGGATAGATTTAGCTCACTGGGAAGCCCTTAAATCTGCAAGTCCTTGCTGCATTATTTGTTTAGAAGGAGAAACTGAGTACAGTATTTCTTTAGGGGAATATGAGAAATGTACATTTTGTTGAATGCAGGGAAAGGTATGATGGTGTTTTCCTTTGTTTAACATATTTCAAATATGTCTTTCCAGTAGGTTCTCAGTCATGTAGAACATTTTGTCTCTGTTGCTTTTCTCTGCTTATTGCCTCTCATTCACAACTGCAGCCAGTCAGTTCCTTTCAAAACTAGTCCATAATCCATGATAATGACAACCTTTTTTTTTTTTTCTTTTTGCCTCCTTTTAACTTCAACAGTCAGTATATAAAGGGGATTTAATTGAAATAACTTGAAAGAAGAATGCTTAGCTCTCCCATCTGGGATAACCACACCTGAAATAGGAGGTAAACCATAGCCTTAGTCAATAGCAACTTCTGACATAACACATTCAAGCTTGATAAAACCTGTTGTTTTCTATTGAAAATCCACAGCTCCATTATCCTAATGGTTAATTAGTCACAGTGTCAAATAAAAAACTTATTTGCAACCTGAATTTGTTTAGCTTCAATTATTTATGTCTGGATTTTATTGTCTTCTCTCTCATCAATGTCATGTGTACCCTCAAATCCATGGAATACAGTGGAGCGTATTGAATTTCTCTTGAATAAACTGTAGGATGCATTGAAATCTTACTAAGAGGTGCACTTTCCAGTCCTTGGTCAATTTGTTCAGCTTTCTGCTGAGCTCTCTTTGATTCTTCAGTCCTTTCTCTTATGTGCACCTTGGACAGAATGGAAGAACATTTTCAGTCTGGTGGATTGCTTTTATTTTCTACATTCTGCTTTGATATCAGGATTTTTCCTTGTTCTCAGAGTTGGATTATACTGTATGTTTGTGTTTGGCTGATTCAATGGTAATTATTGCCAAGTGCTTAGAACATAAGTATTTTGGTTGTTGTTTTTTTTTCCCCAAGTACAGCACACTCAGGAGCACAGACAAGCTGTAATGAAAACAAGAGTGTTACCTCTGCTTATCCACAGTTTGTAATGTCAGAATTTCAGCGTTATTGAAAAATATGTCCATTCTGAAAGAACTGTCAATAGATGTAGTGTTCCTTTTTTACAGAAAGGAAAATAAATTGCACAAAAAGGAAGCTTCAGTTGCATACATGAATATCGGTTAAATAATTTGTGAGTTTGTCCTCATTGTGGTTGTTTGCTATCTGAAAATGGTTAGGAAAGACCAAATCGATTTATAATAAATTTGTTGCATATTCCTATTGCAACACTTTAATTTCTGATTATGAAATGAAAACCAGGCTGATTCTGATTTCAGTAGGAATTTGAGATGCTACCAGTTAAAATAAAACTTTTTGCTCCATGTTAATCTGTGTCAAATCTGTGAACCCCTTTGCATCTTGCCATCTTCTTCCATGTTTTATTAAATATTATTTAAGGTGCTTTCCCACTCCTTATTATTCTGTATCCTGCACTATCATTAGTCTTTCCTTGTATGTTCTGTTCTGGGTAATCTTTCCTTTCTTTGTGGCACATGTCTGTTACCTGTCATGCAGCTTCAGAAGGATTGCAGGTGGATTCTGGTAAATGTAGCAGTGGTCTCTGTGGCAGGATCTCATGTAGGCTGCTGTGCTGCAGTGGCTGGGGAGAGGACATTGATACAAACCACTTGAAAATTTTCAGCTCTTATTTATCAAGGGTAAATGGGCAACTGGTTTGGTGGTCAGGATTTTTCTCTGTTTCTAACTGGGGTGTTGTAGCTATGAAAATTCTGCTTATTTTTCCTGGTTCTCATGGATATATAATTTTTCTTATTGCACATAAACCCTTCAAGCAGAAAAGCAAAGCAAAGGGCACAGTGCTCTGGTATGGGCATATCTGACAGAGCACTGATCTGTGTTGTTAGTCCAGCTGAAGGAGGATTCCTGCTTGAAGCCTGCAGCTGGATTAGCACACCACTTACATTCCTTAGTGATGAGCTGTGGGAGTGACTCTGGCACGGCGTTTTCCTGTTAAAGTTTGTAATAACACCAACTCTGCTGGGGGGGGGGGTAGAAAAAGGCTTGAAGTGTGGGAATATCTTTTTTGACTGGTTATTATGTTTTCATAATGAGTTCTAGAAGAACAGTTGCAGGAGCAGTTAAAAAAAATTAGTGTGAAAAGGGTGTTTTTAAGCTAGTATTTATAGTGCTACATTGCTCATTACTTTATTTTACTGTTTGTGTGAAACCTTGCAGTTTAAAATGGCAAGCATTGATGGTTGCTTTCATTTTGTTTTGCATGCAACTCAGCAATTTTGGTCTGTGTTTTAAAGTAAATTGTAAGAAAACACTTTGCTATCTTTTTCCTTTATCAAGACCTGTGACCTGTTAGAATCTTTATGTTCAAGCATCAGTTAAGTGGCCAGAGTTGAGGCACTGTGTAGTCTGTGTTGTGCTCCTGTTACATAACGTAACTTTATTTTAGTCTAGGTAGAAAATAATTTAACATACGAAGTAAATAATTTGCACTGAAAATTTCCACAGGGTATATATGTAAGTCCTGCTATTTTAGCACTTTGTAATTTTCCAGGTAGAAAGGAAACCTTGTAAACTTATTTCCTAAAGTGGTAGTGTTTATTTCTTCTGATTTTTTTAAAGAAGAGACTCAAATTGTTTGGGGATACATTTTCTGCTAGGAAAAGCAACAAACCCACAGATAGCAGCTTGTGCCTACCCAGGACACCTTTGTGTCCATCAGAACGTGTCTGTAAGTCTGCTGTTGATCACAGGTATGTAGATTGCTTTATAACAAACTCTCAACTGCAGCT
Organism: Molothrus ater; assembly: GCF_012460135.2. NCBI lineage: Eukaryota > Metazoa > Chordata > Aves > Passeriformes > Icteridae > Molothrus > Molothrus ater. The sequence continues at coordinate 87,505,657 of NC_050479.2, forward strand.
AACAAATGTCATCAAGTACTTAAGTAAGGAGGTGTTTGAGAAGAAAAGGACTATTCCCTCTCCCTTTTGTTTTTGGCGGTGTTTTTGTCATGAATATTTTAAGTAGAACTTGCAGTTGTTTTTCAGACTTTGCTAAAGATGGCCTGTTCCATCACCTGTGTTATAAATAATAAGCATGTCACCTTTCATGCTGAAGTTTCGTGTGACAACTGTTGTATATTGTGCTGCACTGAGCAGATGTGCTTCTGCTTGTTTCTTTCTTAAGTTGTGGCTATTTTCAAGTGAAGATGACTGTATTACTGTAAGTGTTGCTTTGGGGATACACAGCTCTCCATCCCTATTCAAGAAAGACACTAATTTTTCCAGGCCCTCCATTCCCTTAGAATCTTAGACACTGTGTGTTACAGGTCCATGTGAGGAGTAACATCAGTTTTTAGAAACAAAATATTTTCAAGGTCTTAGACCTGTTGTGTGATACTTTAAATTCATAGAAAAAAAAAAAGAAGTATAGAAATAAGGAAAACTGTGGAATAAAAAAGTAATGGCAGTCTTAACTTGCTTTAAAATACTACTGATTGGAAAATCAGTATTAACTTTAGAGTATACAATTTGTTATATATGATGTGTGTATACAGAACTCTTTTTCTGCATATTTCAACCTTCCAGAGCAGGGTCTGTGTTTACTGGGGTAGTTTGTCTTTAAGGACCTTTGATTTGTCATCTGCTTGCCTGAAGCTGAGTCAAATGTAGGTTTGTTAGGGGTTAAGGGGACTCGGGCTTTTCTTCTTTCCTTAGCTCTGTGTGCTGTAATCCAATTTCCATGGCGTGTGTTTTGCAGAAACCCCAGCTCTGCTCTGTCTATCTCTGCTTTTCCTTGTTAGGGTTATATTCAGCACTGGCTGCCCACTTGTGACTTCACATCATTGGACATTTATGGATACCTAGACCAGACAGAGAATTTCCTGTTTAAATTGAAATTGTGGCTTGCCCTACTTTTCTGCACGCTATTAATAAAATATATAATGTTTGTCTGTTTCCCACATTAAGTACCTTCTTCCTGATGTTTTCTTACTTCCAGAGAGGTCTTTGTCAAAACTGTTTTGAAGGAAAGAGCACAACTGTGGTCAGCAGAGTATGTGCTTAATAGTCAATTAACATTTCCCCTTTGTGGGGTTAACTGCTTTAAATTGCATTTTATGGAATAATTCACTATCATGCAAAAGGAAATAGGAAGTCTATATGGAACACAAGTTGGAACAAAAAATCAGAGTTATCTATAAAATACTGAAATAGGGAAATAATTATTTTTTTACCTTTAGGAATTAATGTCAGATGTTGCAAACACAGATTCTCTCAGGTATTAACTGTAGTTAACTGAACATCTGGCAGGAAGAGAAAATGATGTAGGTTTGACTCCAAGACAAAACTGAATTCATTTGGAATTGGGTATCCAATGAAGGAGCAGGGACTTTACTGAATTGATCTGAACTGTGTCAAGCCTTCAGGTGTAAACTGTCTCCTAGCCCCACCTCAATAGAGGTTTGTAATCTGTCTACCAGTAATGAAGCCTTTGGTACTTTCAAAATCTTTCCAGAAAGGTTTAGTAAGGGGACTAAAACAGAGTTCAGTCTTATTTACGACAGAATATGGTGTTTTATTTTTAATACCTTGTGACTTGGTCTTCATGTGAGATGGAAGTCATGTCTAACAGTCAGTTTTAAGTCTTGATGATGAAGTTGTTGTCTGAAAATATCCTATGTTCTTGTAATGTGAACTGTTTAATAGCAATAATTAATTGATTGGTTTATTTTGCTTTTCCAGCATCTTTGAGGATGAAAGCATGAAACTACGACAGCTGAAACTGCAGAATCAGGTAAATGATAGTGCTGAAGCTGGTAAAGATAAATACAGAAAATCAAACAGCCCTCTAAAGACTTGAGAAATGGGGGTGAAGTGCTAAAAATGGTTGGTCTAATGAACTTCAAAGATTTTCATGGTTTTCATTAGTTCAAGTCAACCTTTCCATGGCTTGTAGATTTGGTGTGTTTGATTAATTTATTTTTCATGTGTTCTCTTATTTAATTGGGATTGAATCACTAGAAAGCAGGAATAAATCAAAAGATGGGAAGACTGCAGGGAATTATCCATTTTAGCATCAAAGGAATGGTTTCACTGACCAATAGAATGATCTCTTTAACACTGCTGTTGAAAAGGATTTCCAGCCTTTTTGACCTTTTTTTTGTTTCCTACAATGAAAATATTTACAGCCAAGCATGGGTCAATTATTAGGATATTGGTCTCAGTTTCTGAAGTACCATATTCTTCAAAGCAATGAAGTATCCATCCTTAATATTCTTTCTCTGTGAAATTTCAAATGCTTGTAAATAGATTAGACAATGTGAGACTCATGATTCTCTAGCTGGCCATTTCACATGGACCACAGATCACTGTCTTGCATTAAACTCATCTTGTTTAAATTAAAGTATGGTTTTAGGAAGGCATTTTCTCAGCTAGCATCTTTGAGTCCAGACACAACAGTCTTCAGGGAACTGTTGCAGTGGGTAATAATCCTCTTTACCAGAACCTGGTCATTATTTGTAGTCTGAGTATGCTAGGCTTTGACTTCAGGCACTGAATTTATTATCAACATTATTGGGTCTATATAGGCATTTATCTAAAACACTTCAGAGTCAAGAGGTAAAATTTATCTTTGGTCATATTTGTGGAAGCTACAGTAGTCCTTTATCTGTACACTATCAAATGACACTTGTTTAAAAACAAACAATTTATTTAAAAATCGAATTAATTTAAATAAATTATAAAAGAGTATTTAGTGTCAAATGCCATTTGGTAAGAAATTTCAAAACTAAGGGTGGTCTGATTGCTTGGTGATGAACCTCAGGGTCTGGTTTAGTACTGGTCTTGGGTCGTAAGCTGGTAATAATCACTGTCTCCTAGTGCTGGGTACTGTGATTTGCTTAGTGTCAGGCCTTGCCATGGGGATGCATGGCTATTCCTCCAAAAACGCCAGCTGGGCTGGGTGGAATTCCCTCAGAGCAGCTGTCAGTTGCACCGTGAAGAAGTCCGTTTAAATAATTTGTTTCCTTTTGCAAATTTGTTTCCATCTTTCTTGGATTTGGTTGAGATTGCAATCATCTGCAAAAGAAACATCTAGAAAATGTCACTAAATATACTTTAACTCCTTGCCCTTTGCAAATGAGATTTCTTGAGAAGTGCTGACAATCTCTAATTTAGGATTTTAGAATTAGGTTTTGGATATTAATTTTAAGGTTTACTTTTACATGAATAGTACTGTGCCTTCTGAAGAAACAAAAGTCAATAGGAGATCACTACCAAATATGATGGACTCACTGCTGGTTGTAGCTGATGCCTTGCTTAATTTGTCATAAACAATTATAGGAATTGAAATTTTAAAAATGCAAAATGTTTTAATCCAGCAGGATCATATATAGAATCTCTGGTCATACAGAGAATCTGGAATAAGCCATAGCAGAGCCATGCCTGTCCATCCATCTTTATGATGGGTTTGGAAACCCTGTAATTGCAGTAAAATATTATTTATAATAGTGCATGACATCAATTTTCATCTGTGGGCCAGCTCTGCCTGCCAGGATGCTTTTTTGTCCTGGACTACTGCCTTTTCCTTGAGGCAAGAGGGTGTGGTTGCTCAGGCAGTGCTTATTTCCTCATTAGTAGAAGATTTTTGAGTTTTCTCAGGCGCCTGCAGCTCCGAGTGCAATGCTGCCATCTCCCTGTGCAGCGGGAGCACGAAGCCTGGCGTGTTTCTGAATGCACCTGGGGTGGCGCACTGCTCTTGACGTGGAGTTTCACTGATGCCACCATCGCTGCCATTGTCACTGCTGCCCCAGCATGAGCTAAGGGGCAGCTGGAAGAGGAGAGGATGTTCCCTAACCAGGATCCATCCTGCATAGCCTGCTAGGCTTAGGACTGTACCAACTAATAAGCAGCACAGGATTGCACCTTCAAGGCTGGAGTGGTTGGAACTTTCCTGTATATCAGCCTCCTGCCATCACAGCTGGAGAAAGAGAATACTAAACTAGTTACCTTAATAATACACTAGATATTCTCATGTGACTTCTTTGAAGATCATTTGAACAGGAGCTAGTGGTTTGTGATCCTCTAGTCATCCTACACTCTGATGTTATGGTTTTCTAAGGTGTTTCTGCAAGTATTTAATGCATGGAGCACACAAAATCCCAAGCAAATTATGATAATTAGTGTTTGTTATTTATTTGATGGGTTTTGTGTTCTGCTGTCCTGTTCATGAAGTATCTACATTTTATGTAGTGATATTAAATGGATTTTTACTGTAACACAGAGCTGGAGGAAAAGGCTAATTAGTAGACAAAATGAAACAAAATAGCAGTTTCCTTTTTCTACTTCCTGAGTGGAATACAGCCGGGAATACATCGTACTGAAGGGCAGGCTGCTCTGCCACCGTATGGAGAGAAAATGAACTACTGTTTGCTGTCCTGACAGTGGACTTGCACATATTTTTTCCATCTCAGTATGCAAAGTGGTAAAGAGAAGCCTTTTAAAAAAAATTAAGTTACTATCAAGTTTTGTCACTTTGGTTGTCCTGTGGTTCTTGCAAGAAAGGAAGATCAGTCACATCTATCAGCAGTAAACTGTTTTGATATAAGCTGATCCTATTGGATTGGCAAGTCCAAGAAACTCTTTGATGTAACACAGTGTATAAGAATAATAATTAAAATTTAGCAGTGAAATGTTTAAAAAAAGCTTATCTAATAGAATAATACACTAAATAACTCTCAAAACTACTATATCTGGTGTTGATCCCAAATTCAATTTTACATTCTAACAGTAGCTGTGTGTTTTCTAATTTTCTTACTGGCTTTAGGTTGTGACTGTTTTGTGTTTTGCTGGTTTTTAGGGTTTTGGTTTTTTCTTCCTTGCCTGTTTACTAGTCAGGTAGAGAAGCCTTGACAACAATTTTTCTCAAATTCTTATTCTGAGTATAATGTTTTGACTGTTGTCTTTCCTCTCTCCTTTGGAGAATTATAAACTATCATGACTTATTTAACCTTTCCTCAGCTTTAATTTAAAAAAGGAACGAGCAACACAAACCAATGTAAATTCTTCTGAAAGGTCTGACTACCTTCCTAGAAAACACATCTGTAATTAGCAATTTCTAAGAATTTGACTTTACTGCTTATTTTTCTTTTCTTATTCTAGACAAATGTTATAATCTCTTTGGAATTCTGTGTAATTTTTGCTCTGCAGGATAATCTTTGCAAATAATTCTGCAGTAGCAAACACTACCTGTACTGCAGTCCAGTCTTCAAAGGGTAATTCTGAGTTTAAATAAAAGTAATTTTGTTTCAAGGTATTTTGTTTGTTGTTTGTTGTATTTGAGGTTTTGTATGTTTGGTTGTGGGTGGTTGGGTTTTTGGTTTTTGGGTTTTTTTCTTTTAGATAAGTGAAAAAAACAGACAAAATAAAGAATCAAGGGCTGTGTTATGTTGGAATTCCTCAGGGAGAGGTTGCCTGAGAAACAAAACTCACTTGAGATAAAGAGAGTAATAGTAGAGGGAAAAACCAACAAGAGAAAAAGAATAATGGGAGAGAATAGGGCTCCAAAAATGTCTGTGTCTCAAGTGGATTGTGTTGTTGGTACTGATGAATTGTTTATCTGGTACTGCATCAAAACTAAAAATAATTTCATGGAGAAATGGTTTCTGTCATCAAAACCAATCTTCTTCAGGGGTGTTCAGGTACCTAAGAGACAGCTATGGATAAACTGCATCTACTGTAAGGAGCTTGCATGTTGTTTGCATAATGGTGCAGGATATTAGAATGTGATTTTTCCTTCTTCATGCATCACCTTTGTTTTTAAGGACTAAGCAGGTCTGTCTAAAATGGCATCATGTCCCATTTTGCCTTGATTTAAGTCTAGAAGTTGTTTCTGTTCTTGTTGAGTAGGAAATCTTAAGTATCAAATGTATATGTATCTTGGAGAAATAATGTTTTCATTTTTAGCATTTGGACTTACCAGTCTTTCCTTTCAGTCCTGAATTATATGGAAAAATTTTGCAAGGTAGGTAAAATTTCTTTTTAGTGGGTCATTCCTATTTTAATTACTGTTATTTATTTATCTCTTCACCTTAAGTCTCTTTCTCTATCTCTCAGCATTGGTTTCTGAGAACTATTTGGCTTAAGTTTTCCCTATAAGGTGATAGCTTTTGAGATAAAAAACCTTTTCCTTTGCAAGTCCTGACTGTTTCATACTGGGTTATGGATGACTGCTGAAATTGTCTATTTGTGTTAAGAATTGCTGCAACTGAGACTGGCTGAAAGGATTTAACTGGTAGTCTCAAGATAGGTCAGAAAATAAGGAGGTATCCATGTCAACCTCTCATGGAGAATCAAAGTCAGTATCTCACTCCAAAACCATGGTGATATCTGTGTGTTAGATTTTTGTAAGAGCTTGCAAGAATATTTCAGGTTTATTTGACATTCTGACCAGGGAGATGTCATTGCCAGTGGCTGAGCCGCAGATTCTGCCTCTCTAGATGTAGTTACTCATCTCTCAAGTTTCCTGCTTTTCTTTATTCCAGAGAGCCCTTCTAGAGAAGAAGCAGAGAAGAAACGTCTCGATCCGTTGATGGTGCAGCCAAATCCTGAGGCCAAGCCACGCAGGTCAAAGCCCAAAGGGTGCGAGGAGCAGACTCCTTTAGTAGAAACTCCTACCCCTGTCCACAATGATGTTGTTTTACATGGTAAATAATCAACCTGATTGCAACAGGGTTCTCCAAAATCCCAGTGCATGCTTTATGTCACAGATGGGTGCTTACATTGCTGTGGTAGGGGTCAAGTGATAAGATTGATTACATACTTTTCTATATACAAAAGTTGAATTGTAGTACAGTATGGTTGAGCAATACTAAACTGTGAGAGCAAGCAAAAACTTCACCTTGATTTTTGTGACAGCTGTAAATCTTCATGTACCCTTGAGTAATCTCTCCCTTGTTTTAGGCTAGAAGAACTGTAGAAATGGGCTGGCAACTTCTATAAAGGTGGGGACATACAAATCAAAAGTAAAAGAATCTTCTAAAGCTGTAAGATAAAGAAAATAATTCAGTAGTGATTGCTTGTATGGTGTTTCCTTATGGTGTCATGGATACTCCACTTCAAGATTGCATTTGACTGAATGATAAAGTGGAGAAAGCAAACAAAAAGTGTTGTGAACACTGTGTTAGGCTCTTGATGGTTTTTACCTCATCTGTTCTTTTTTGTGGGCTTCATTGAGACAACTGAAACATGACAGGTTATAGTGGTCCACAAAGTCACAAGCACAAAATGCTATCAGGGCAAAAGGCAATGACTTGGTGGTCTCAAAACATTGCAGTAGAATAGTGACCATTAATTTAGGAGGGAAAAGAAATGCAGTAGTGAGAGCCTTAGGAGGACTCCTATGTTACAAGGAGTTGAAAAGAGCAGCAATGAAATCCTTACGTTCCAGTGGAAGTGTCAGGAAGTTGTTTATGAGAGCCAGGATCCCATCAGCCTATCAAGAATGTAATAGGAAACATTCTAAGGCTTTGAGATGTGTGCTATTGCAGGGTGTTATAATACAAGCCTTGTATTGATAGCAAATTAATACGCACAGTAGAATTTTAAACCTCCAAACAAGGGGTGTTACCTGGTTTGAAGATCACAGTTGGAACTATGTTAAGCCTTCTCTCTTGTATATTTTTCTTGTTCTTGTTCAAAGTAGTCTTTGAATATTTTTCTTGTTCTCCAGGTGCCTTTCAGGATCATAGGATGGGAAGGAAAGTGGTGGTATTTGTGGTAGCATTTATATGTCTAAAATCAGTAAAATCAGGTGTAAGAAAGCTTCTGTTAAAAGACACTTTCAAGTCAAGAAGAGAATGAGAGATAAGATAGGTATAACTTTTAAGGTAGAAGTCTTCAGTAAGACTCAAATGAAAACTTAACTGCTCATTCACTACCTTTCATAGTTCTGAGGCTTCCTCAGTGCAAGCAAGTCCTGATAAGATGTGATATGTAAGTAAGCATGTAGTAAGCATGTCAGAAGTGCAATGCCTAGATAAAGCAGTAGAGTTTTAAGAAGTCAGACAGTGGGAAAACAAGAAATCCAAAGCTGGAGCTCCATTTAGGTATTATGTGCTATATATTAGGTGTTATGCCAGGCCCTGACATCAAGATGCTGTCACCAAGTGTGGTGCACAGCTGTGTTGTATGATTTAAACATGAAAATTTCATTCTAACAAAAAGATAGAGGGTTTTTTTATGTCTATGGCTGTAGATACTTTTATCAGATTGATTTGTGGTGTTCACTGTAGAGTACTCACTGGCATAAGAGCAAACAAACAACGTGAAGGAAAAGAAAATAAGGGAGATGTCTGTAAATAAATTGAAAACTATCAATGTGCATGACAAGTACAACTGGTTTTAATTGCTTAAGCCCTTGTAAAAAGGTAAATAAGATCACTATATTTAAATAGGGAGAAACTGATATGTTTAAAGTAATAGGCATTCTGTACCAGAGTCAGGCCTGACTCCTCCCAAGCCTTCTGAAAAAAAATGAACAAGTATATTTAATACTTTAAAGAGATGCTAGAGGAAGGGAGGATGAGAATAGCCACCATCCTGGGGTGCACCTTTGGCCATAAAAAAATAGATGTAGGAATTTTTGTTTCATTTTGTCCTGCAGGCATTGATGGACCAGCTGCTTTCCTGAAATCAGAAGTTCAGGATTTGGGGACCAATCTCCAAACTCTGTCTGTTGGATCTACCAAACCAGAAGACAATGCAGATAAGGAAAATGATGGAGAGGCTGGAACAGACACAGCAAGCAAGCCAGATCTGCAAGAAATATTACAGAAAAGAGGTAAGAGTTAATAATGGGTAAATGTCTTTTTGGGGGCTTTTCTACTTCTATAACTTTATTTCAGTGGCATTAAAAAATGAGGAATCATGAAACAAATGTCTGTAGGATATCACTTTTAAAAGAGCTACTAGATTCTATAGCAGGTGGAAATGCAGTGCTGCAGTTCCTTTTCCTGATATTATTTTAACCATACCAGTTATATTTTAAAGGTTTCTTAATGTGCTGTATTCTGGTCTTTCCAAGGAAATTGCTGACAAAATGCTATACCACATTTTGCTAAAGTTTGGGGTGTTTTTATTGCAGATATGTTATATCTTGATAAGGTGCTTGAATATTTTCACAACAGCAGGACCCTTCAGTAAATGCCATGATTTAACTCTTTAGGAGACTAACAGGAAAGGTGTTTTTTTTCTGAGTCAGAGGCTGTCGCAATCAGTGGTTTTCGAGTTATATATTCAATAATGATATCCCATTGAGTAATTTCCTAGTGGAGTGTCAAGCTCTGTCTGCCAAGTATCTTAAGTTGCTGCCAGTACTACAGGAAACCTTTTTTTGTTGCATGCAGTCTAAGCACTTTGCAGTAAAATAATGGCTAGTGTTTAATTTAGTATACAGCTTGTTTTTACTTTGCAGAGCTTGTCTCCCAGAATGTTTCCCATACACTGCAGGTATTGAGGTACTATCACATTCAGAGGTATTGTCATCCAGTTTTCAGATGGCACAGCTGCTCGCCTACAGATAGCAATATTGCACAAGAGTTGGAAAAGGAAAGAGGAGAGAATATCTAGTAACTGCAGGGGAAATTAGTGGAGGTAGAATATAAACAGAGAATTTTGAAATTGGCTGGAGTACCAGGGTCAACGCCTTTCCTCTTCCCAAATGTCCCTTGGGAAGTTTACTGACAGGTTGTTAAGACTGGATTTTTCTGTTTTATCTGAGACTTCCAGCAGTGCCCTCTTTGCAGTGCCATGTCAGAGCATTGTTAATAATATATGTTCTCATAAAATTATTCTGTTAAGCAGGTTGTGTTCACTGTCTGTAATGATTTAGATAAATTTCCTTTCTACAGCCAAATTAAAGAAAAGAATCACAGAACAAAATCTCGGATGCACAGCATCAGTTTGGTTGGAAAAGACCTTTGAGGTCATTGAGTCCAACCTATGACCTAACACCACTTTGTCACCTAGACAGTGGCACTAAGGGCCACATCCAGTCTCTCCTTAAACACCTCCAGGGATAGTAGCTCCACCACCTCCCTGGGCAGCTCTTTCCAACTCCCAGTCACCCTTAAGAAGAACTTCTTCCTAATGACCAATTGATGTTGCAGTTCCAAGTGGAAGGACACACCAAATAGTGATGTGTACAGAACTTCTTCATAAATGTCTTTATGCAGAGTTATTTTAGTTATATACCCACAGTCATGTCTACATGACTGTGCTTAGGTTAAGATTAAATAAGTCCTGAAACTTCTCAGTCTGTTCTTCAGTTTCAGAAATCAAGTAATTATTAGTATTTATGGATCTGATCAATGTTAGAACAGGAGGGGCTCTTACTGAAAAATGACATACCCTGTTTCAGGGACAAGACTGAGGGAAAGTGGTAAAGGTTGTAAACTGTACAGAGTCCAATTTATGGGATAGGTGTCAGCATATTGATCTGGATTTCCTTTTATTATTGCTGCTCTTAAGACATGGAGGACTTTTCTGCATGAAAATATGCAAAATTAGTTCACTGACAACATAAACTAAGCAATATATTATGTCATGGAATATCAAGTAAAATCCATATTAATAAATGCCTGACAGCTGCTTAATCATCTGCACAGTGACTGCTGCAAAATATCAGTAGGAATTTGAATTGCAAGGCTCAGGAAGAGATACAGCACATGAAGAAAATCAGCAGTTGAAACAGAAATTAAGAATCATCAGTTGAAAAAGCAGAAATTAGGACTGTGAATAGGTATTCAAGAATCATATATGAATTCGTGATGCCGTGAACTCGTGACACCTACTTTCAGAGATTACATGCTTAAATCCTGTATTCTGACAGGAATTTCAGGCAGTTTGAATTTTGATGAGGAGGACACAGAAGAGGAAGAAGCTACTAAGAGACCAGTATCTCATTCACCAAACCCTGAATCTGAGAGGCCTAGTTCTGCATCCAGCGAGAAGTCTTTTGCAGTAAGTGTCTTGAAATCCATTTCTGATAAGCACTGGGCACGTGCCTGATTTTAGTGATAACCCCTGGAGCACTGGGTTAAAATACGGTAGCTGCAAGTACAGTAGCCAGCAATATTATTCCCTGAAAGCAGACTAAGGTCAAGATTGTCGGGCTCTCTGACTGAAGGGACACTGAGTTAAACATAAAGACTTAGCAATGATCAGAGGAACAATTGTGGGTGGAGGATCCTAGGGAGCCTAATCAGAGAATATGGGAACACAGTGAGTCAGCACTATCACCCCTAAAGGAGACAGACTGGGCCATTGTCTCTGCAAAATTCACCAAAATGACTCAGAGAAGCTCTGAAATGCCATGCAAACATAGAGGGATTTCTTTCTGAAGGTTTGTATTGTGGAATACAAAGAGGAACAGAATTTTGGAATGGAACAGAGAATGCTGGGATTGGAAAAACATCATATGGCATGTTTGGGGGAAGAAACTTAAGAGGGAAAAGAAGGGTATCAAGGTGGATCAGGGAGTAATAAGCATGGGAAGACAGGGATTAAAGGGGGTAAAAGGCATCAGATATATGTAAACAACTTCAGAACAGTATGATTGTCTGCCCAAGCCTTGTGCCTTGATTACTTCAGCATGTCCCACTCACTTCTATTTCTTGTGTGAAAGTGTTTGTGTGTGTGTGATACAGATACACACATACATACATATGTTGACAAATTATGTCCTGGACTAGCCAGTGAGTTGGAAGAGACCAGCATCAGGAAGACACAGGGTCTGAATGGGGTTTGAGCATGGATCCTGGACACCCTTCAAAGTCCATGGTGTGGGAGATGCACCTGAGTGTATTCATGAGGTGACTGTGTGTATGATGCTCTGCACTAATAGTGCAAGATGGCTGGGTGTGAGCTTCTTGGGAGACTGGGCTGTGGGTGCAAAGTGCTGGAGATACAGGGTGCTGGGTGCGGGAGTGGAGAAAGGGGTGAGACCCTCCAGTGAATTTCAAATCTACGTATGTGTATCTGTGCTATTCACTCAGGTTTCTTACTGGCTGTAGCTGGAAATGGGGATAAACCTGCAACTTCATCTTGAAGGCCTAGTCAAAAAAGAATCTCTTGTGTGCTACAATTCACAGGATTCAGCTACCTCTAAAAAAAATTACATTTATGACCTGTACCAGATTTCCATTAGAATTTAAATTCCTTTGATTACTCTGTGCATCCTGACTATACACATTGTTCTAAGGCTCTTCCAACATTTAGTTGATATGGTTCCACCAGCAGCTGACTCCATTTCTGCTACTGTTCTGAACAAACATAATCTCAGCACTCATTTCAGTCACAAAATCCCAGCCTGTCTTACTGCAGCATCCATCAGTCCTGCTTTATCCTACTCTTATTTTCCACAGCGTTTGAAGTTCTAAAAGCAAAGAGGCTCTTTACTTAGAATATTTACAGCATCTCATCCCATTTGTCCCTTTCTAGCAAATCACTCGTGTCTGCTTAATGGGTACTTTTTCTCTTTTCCCCTTGGACACCTAGTCTTTCCTCAGAGTAAAACTTCAGCTGCTTTCTTCTGAGAAAATACAGGTGGTATCTTGTTTAACCTTCCTTTTCCCAGTATCTTCTGGAGACATCTTATGTTTCAAAAAACCACAATTTTCTTGTGGAATACCGGAGTCTCTGATCTGATATTAATTTGCTAATATGATGCTTCTTCCCATAGGAAACAGGTGCTTCCTGTAGTCCATCCCCTCAGGCAGATGCACAGCTGGGAGAAGTAGAGAACTTGGAGGATTTTGCATTGCGCCCTGCACCCCGTGGAATTAGTGTCAAGTGTCGAATCACTAGAGATAAAAAGGGAATGGACCGGGGGCTCTTCCCTACTTACTACATGCACCTGGAAAGGGATGACAACAAAAAGGTATTGGAAGCAGCACACATTATCTTGGCTATTGTACTCCTACCAAAAAATGTGTTTGGTGCAAGGGAGAGCTTTTGATAAGAGACCTGTAGCGGAGAACAGTCATCATGCAGATGAAGACAGCATATATTTGGCCAAGGCACTAAGGAGGGAATTAGCAAGTAATTAGCATTTTATTGTGATTTAAAAGCCATAATACAGTGAAAAATGAATTTGAAAAAGAATAAAAATGTTCAATCTAAAAAAAGAGCAGGAATACTGAGTTGCTGCAGAAGAAAAGGAGGGAAGACTAGAAAGGACATTTGCATTAAATCTACACTGCCAAGTGAGCTGATGGAGAGAGAGGATTTCAGGCTGGGCACTTTGGAAGAGAACAAAATTGTGGAGACACTAATACTAGCACAGAACAAAAAAGGGAGTGCATACAGGAAATGGAGAGATAACAATTTGGATAGCAATGCCTCTGCATTCTTACAAAGCACCAGTCTTGATCAAAGTTTTGTTTTTCCAGACATTCCTTCTTGCAGGGAGAAAAAGAAAGAAGAGCAAAACATCCAATTACCTCATATCAGTTGATCCAACTGATTTATCTCGGAAAGGGGAAAGTTTCATTGGAAAACTCAGGTGAGAACCACAGATGAAAACTACAGACAGTTGAGATAGGATTTTAACTGAGTTATGTTTATGACTGGCAATCTGGTTTAAATTCAGAGAGAATGAACTTGTGTTGTTCTGCTCCATGTAATCTGTATTCACTTGGGTTGGCAGCCTTCTTCAGCATTACCATTCACTCTGGCAACTCAGAGCAGAAATTGTCTAGGTGCTTCTCCAGGATAGGTTACAGGCTCACATGGGCATGTCACAGAAGCTCCTTACTGAGCTGGCAGCAGGGAAGATTCAGATGGCAGATGTGTGTTTTTGCTATATTGTACAAATACTTTCAGAAGATGACAAAATTTTCTACAGATGCCTCTCTTTCTGTGTTTTTCCATAACCTGACATTAGGTCAAACCTCATGGGAACCAAATTTACAGTCTATGACCATGGTGTTAACCCAGTCAAGGCACAGAGTCTAGTGGAAAAGGCTCATACAAGACAGGAGCTCGCAGCTATTTGTTATGTAAGTACTGCCTCTCCCTTTTGCCCCGTTCTTTGTGCCTGGTTACCGAGGAAACACAGCTTGCAAAATCGTGCTGCTGCCAGCCTCCTCCACTTAACTTTGGAACTAAGTGACCAATTTCAACCAGATACAACAAGAGACAGAGACCTCACAGATAAATTCTTACGAGTTTAATGAAAAAAAAAACCCAATGTCAGGAGCAGGAGAAACTCCTAAATGAACATCCTTATGGCCTTCCTATCTGGCCAATTCAGTGTGTGGCCAGTCACACATGCTTTACTTGGAGCCAGACTCAGCTGCCTCTGGCCCAGCTGGTATCTGGTAGACCCTAAGAAGGAACTGGGAGTACCCAGTGAAACAGAATTAGTTTGTGCAAAACCAAAGGCATTTTGAGGCATAGGAGGGAACTGGTATTATTTCAGTAGCGCCTTGTTGGTGGTAAGGATGTGGTTCCAGGGTGAATTGTGATTCACTCTAGCTCTGTTTAGAGATGTTCTTCTGCTCTTGTGAATCACCTCAGTATAGGATTCAGAGTAAGGAGGCACTTGTGGAGACTACAGAATTACATGATAATTCTCATGTCACATTGTTTTGTATTCCAGTCCTACAGTTTGAGTAAAATTTGAGGTTCTCTACAAAACAATTGCTGTGAAGTGTAAGGATTTTTATTTTTCTCTCAGGTGTTTTTACTTTTCTTACAGAAGCTTAAAGATGCATTAGCCTACTGGAGCAGTGTCTTGATTTTTTGCTTTTGCTCTTCATCTTAATGGCACTATCACAAATCTTAATCTTCTTGGGAAGAAATTGATGTGATAAATTCCAGTACTAGCCTGTTTACAGAAGTATTAAGAGATATTTTCTTTGTATATAGTATTCTTCAGTTTCCTACCTAGCTGGACACAGCAAGGTGCTAGAATGAGCACAGGCAGTTAATATAAGGTCAGCTTTTCAGAATTCTGAACTTTTATATATAAGGAGTTTTTAAAGTTTAAATATGAATAAAATCAGTACCCTCATTCTTATACATGCCCCTAGATTTTTTGAAGTGACGTAATAGAGGTTGTAACTCCAAAGACCTTTGTCTGTGTCTGCAAAATGCATTAATGTGTTAGGAGAAGCTGTATTACTCCTGTCAATCAATTCAGTACTTCTAAAAGATTCTGTCTTTTAATTGGTCTTTGAGAATTTTAAAGGTTATCACGGATATTGTTACAGAACACTTTAAATGGACCCTTGGATTTTGGCTGATACTCTTAAATGAATGGCTTGAGAACACTAGGACTTCTTTCCTTTGCTTTTTGTACTCAAGCCACTTGGAGCAGTCTTCTTCAGTACTCTGGAAAAATCTGCTTAAGATTGAGGCTTGGATAGTTGCTGAATACTTCCCTTCCTGGGTTTGTTCTTAAACAGTATGATTTGAGAGAAAATTGTAGGTGTGTTCCTAAACACAAATAACAGCACCTGAAGAAAAATGTCATTCATTGTTTAGAAACATTTTAGACTAACTGGTGATATACAGACAACACAGAGTCAAGTCAAAGATATTTTACTTTCTGTCATAGTTAAGGCTTGTTCACTAGCAATATTTCAACACGTTACTGCCTCAGGTGCAAAAAACTTATGCCTGGAAATTGCATTTGTATAATTTTGTTGTAAATGTTTTAGTAGGTAAGAAATGCACTCCAAATTAGTTTATACCATGCATATCTCCTAACATTGTTCTCTCAATGAGAAAGGGAGAGAAAGCAATTCTCACTGATTAAACACAGTTGCAAATATGTAACTGATGCTACAGTTGTAGCCAGCAAACTTCTGATAACTAGTACAAATGGTGATACAAGTTTTGCTGTCTTTCTTTCTGTGAGGTGAAGTATCTTATTTACTGAAAATAATGGCTTTCCTTGTCTTTCAGGAAACTAATATCTTAGGATTTAAGGGTCCCAGAAAAATGTCTGTGATCATTCCAGGAATGAACATGAATCATAAGCGAATTCCAATCCGTCCACGAAATGTGAGTTATGAAGTTTGGTCATGTTTCAGATTGAAGGAAGAGGTTAAAACTTCCCTGTAGAGGCCTGGGTGTGGCTGACAGTCAGGGCTTTTAGGGGCCAGGGCTTTAGCAAGTCTCCTGGAGAATAAATACAATGTTGCCTAAATGTGTTGATTAATTTTTTCTTGCCTTCTGCCTAATCTGTAGCTTTCTGAATGGTATTTGTATCCTTACGGGTCCTCTGGGCAGCCTAAATATGATTTACTTCTCTCTCCCTTGTTGCTGTTGCACCTACAAGCTGCCCTCATGGTGAGACCCTGTTGTGCTGAGGGCTGGATGAACACTGGACACGCTTGCTTCTCCCAGGAGCTCGCATTCTTAACCAAGATGTGGATTGTGACAGGCAATAGACAGATTAGGTACTGCTGGTGCAATAACAAGGGAATAAATACATTTTTGATCAGAATGCTGTTAGCTTTTTTTGTAGAAGCAGCAGAAAAGGAGGATTCTTGAGGAAGAAGGAGGGATGAGGAGAAGACAGAGTTTTGTTGTGACTATTTAGTGAGGATTTCTCATAGATATGAGAGGCGTTAGAGCTAAAAGCTTGCAGAAGAAGTATCTGAAGGTATGTTAAGGTATGTGATGAAAATTGTGAGGTTCCCTAATGTGGGTTTTATGTTTGGTGAGAGAAGACCAAAAGGCAGAAAGAAAAGGTACCAACTGAAAGGCATGGTCAGTGTTTTAAGCTAGAAAGTGGTATTTGCAGCCATGTTGAGAGTAGATATAAGTAGGACAAGAACATGTTTCCTGAGGTCAGAGAAAAAAAATCTTAAAGAATGGAAATAGAGAGTCATGACAGCCCAGAAAAGAGATTTAATTCTTGTGAATGGTCAGAAAAATTGTGTCTGGAAGTGCTCATTTATTCATTGTCTTTGAGTTGGTGTTGCCATCTCTCCTATTAGTACAGTAATGTTTCCATGGACCTGCCTTAAATTTTCTCCCCTAAATCTAAATGCACTTGGTGCAGTTGGTGCCAGTTCTTAGGGGTTTGTTTTGCATTTTTAAAAAGTAAATAAAGATAAAACTAAAAAGTAACTAAACGGAACAGGAAGTTTTATTTAGGTTATCCTCAAAAATCTGCTATGGTATCTTTGTATAACACTGAAGCACATACTATAGCCATATCAGTCAGACCTCCACAACAGGTTGTTTTCTGAGCATTTTTTCCTATTAGTACCTTAAGCCTGGACTCTTTTTCTTCAAAGTTTTAACATATATCGTTTTGATTTTATTTCTTGCAGAACTTTTAAAATTAAATCATATGTCATGTTTCACTACAATCTGAATCTCCTTGTAATTCATTGTTTGTCAAATTTAATATGCTGGTTTACTTACTTTTTGTATGTTCTTGGTTTTATTTGTCTCTGATTTTCATACTGGGCATCACTCATTAGACCCAGTAGGATGACATTTAACCTTACATTCTACTGCAACCTTTGGACTTTCTACTGAAGCACCTTAGGGCCTGGCACTATGCAGTCAATTGTGGATTATTTTCTTTTATTTCAAAGTTTGCAGTGTTAGAAATGGAAACTGGATGCAACAGGATCAGAGAAAGATTATGAGACTTAGAAGTAATTCATGCCAGCAGGATGGCAATTATCTGTGGACTCTGAATTACTCCCTTTCCTGTACACACACTTCCTTCCCTATCACTCTTTTTACTTTATTGAGTGAAAAGAATGCTTGGACTGGGAATCTATGAAAGTATCTTCCTGGTACTTGCAGAAAGTATTCAGTAGGACTGAGTTTAAGTGATATCAGTGTGTTTCATTAAACAGGGAATGAAGTGACAGAGTGCACACACAAGAGAGGTGGTACTCAGAGGCAGAGACATTCCAAATCTGATAAATGTATTTCTTTCTTCTGAACAGGAGCATGAGGGTCTGCTGTCAAAATGGCAAAACAAAAATTTAGAGAACCTCATTGAATTGCACAACAAGGCTCCAGTCTGGAATGATGACACTCAATCCTATGTTTTGAACTTCCATGGGAGGGTCACTCAGGCCTCAGTGAAGAACTTCCAGATTGTCCATGACAATGACCGTAAGAGTCTGGTGGAGAGTGTGTGGGACTTACTTAAACAGGGAGAACCTATTTATTTCATGAGGATTGGGAGGAATAGGACACCATTCCTAGAGGAGGGAAACTGAGTAAAGGAAGCTAGTTCGTGATTACTGGGGACTTCTGAGCTGTCAGGAAAATTATATAAGGCCTCCTTTTTTTCTGGGGTGGATGCAGACTCTGCTGTCCATAACTGCAGCAAAAGAGGGGCCAAGTGAAAGCTTCCTGAAGTGAAAGACAAGGTCTAATACAGCACTTCAGACTAGTAAAAGAGTGGTTTGAGCTTTGGTTCTGAGAAGAAAAATCTCTAGAATAGCACAGTCACTCTAGAGGACAGATTTCAAGGCCACTCTGGTGAGAAAGGATGGATAGACCAACCACATATATTTGGGACTGGCAGATGTGGGGAGAGTTTGTGGTTGGGTTTTGTTTTGCTGCTTTGCTTTTTTTTTTTCTTTTTTTTTGCTTTTTTTTTTCCTTTTTTTTTTTTTTTCTTTTGCTTCACTGTGAAATTGTTCATCTCTGAATGTCTTTTCTCCCCAGCTGACTACATTGTGATGCAGTTTGGTCGTGTAGCAGAAGATGTGTTCACTCTGGACTATAATTACCCTCTCTGTGCTCTTCAGGCTTTTGCTATTGGACTCTCCAGCTTTGACAGTAAATTGGTCTGTGAGTGAGGGACAACAGACATGAAACATGGAACTCACTCCCACCCCAACATCTTGTAAGAGTTGCAGGTGTAGCAATGAAGAGCGTATTGGAAGGGAAATGGAGGACAGACTTCTGCAGGCTTATTAGAAAACCAATTCCAGCCTTCAGAGCATTGTGGGAGTTGACAGCAGACCACCTTGGGAGCAACCTCTGTATGGACTGTAGAAGAGCAAGAAATCTAGGTGATGTTTCTGTCATTGGTGTTGATTCTGCTTTTAGAATCCTTATTTACAGATGCTGCATGAGAGTGGGCTAAGCCCACTTTTTGGAGCTCCTTGCAGTTAGAATTAGAAAAATAATGGCAAAATGCTCATTTACTTTGAAGCTTCCACAAAGCCTGGGAGATGATGCTACTCAAGAGTTCCTAAGCAAATGAACTCAGAAAAAAAGAGAACAGCTGGAATTGGCTCTAATACAACACTTTTACTCTGTGGAATGATTGTCTGCTAAGAATGATACTCCATTTCCCTTTCAGTATTCTAATTTCTCTCCATCCCTTGACAGTCTTTTTACCAAACTAAGAACAATCAAATCTGAAACACTCCCTTTTCAGTGGGTGATATTAAATTCATTGCTACTTCTGTTACTTCTAACCATGTGAAAAATGAGACTGAATAGATGATAGAATCTGGCTGAATTTGGCAGAAAATAGTATTGTAACAATATACAGTACCACTTCTGAAAAGCAGTGTTCTGATTGGTTGAATCTAGACTGTAAACTGATGAAAAATGTTTTAATTATGCCATTGTTCATGAAATTTGCTACATTTTTAGGTATACGTTTGTGACCAATTTTATTTTTTTTTAATGTGAGATTATCTCAAGGCATGACATATTAAAGTAGATTTTGTATAAATAATTTTAACCTGCCTATAAGAAGGAGTTACCTCAAAAAGAGATTACAGGTATTTTCAAAGGCATTGGTAAGTTTATTGTAATTGTATCACAAGGCTCTGCAATGTGTCCTTCCAATGTTCCATTTTTAATACTGGATGTACAGTATGGAGACTGTGTCACAGCATGGAACACTTGATTCATGTGGCCTTAACTCACCAGAGTGGATTGCAGCACAGTGTGGCCTGGAGGCCTCAGTGCACACATCTTCTGTGTACTGACGCACAGAATATTACTGTCTTGCCTGCTTCTTGCCTATTACCCATATTCACAATAGTTTGGAGAAGTCTGTCCCTCTACTGAGACAAGAATTAGGTGTTCTCCAGCTTTGGATATTGTCCTTGTCAGCATACTAACTCTGTTTCAAGCTGCAAAGAGCAGATATATTGCTTTTGGTCTCTGGAATCTTTGCAATGGTAGATATCACTTGTGCTTTCAAACTAACAAAACTTTGTGAAGACGTTTTCTGATAATGCCAGAAAGAATAATGATCATAGTCACAAAGCAAATGCTGTATTTAACTGTAAAATAATGAATTGAGGCTGAGAAGTCCAGCTCTTGTATCTTTCAGATGAGCATTTTTCAGTAGCTGCTGAGATATTTCCTTGAGATGATCTTATCAGAAAAGCAGTCTGTGAAGAGAACTTGAATGCTGATGGATCTGTTTTGTGCCTTCCTGCTCATCAGGCTGAGGATGAGACCTGGCAGTGCTTTCCAACTGTGCTCTCCTGAAGTCTTGGCTGATGGGTCTGCATTCCCTCTGCCCATCCAGGAAAGGAAGTCAGTTTGTGTACCTGTCTGATTATTTTTCTGACTAGGAATGTGTGAAAGAAATTGCCTTATGTTATTTTGGGGTGACCTGAAGGTAGGATGCTAATTTCTGATTCAAGATGATTTTCTGTGTGCCCAGAAAGCATCCTTTTATTTAATTAGCCTTGTCAGCAGTGACTCTTCAAGCTATTTCTTGACATCAAATGATCATGTCACGGCCCCTCAGTCAAATTATGCAGACAGATGAACTGATTCAGTCATCTTTATCAGATACTGTTTTACATTAATTGTATTTATAACTTTTATATCTAAATGAAAATAAACTAATTTATATATTGAAAAGTCTTTAATTCTAAATGATTGTTTTTATTTTGCTGTCACTTGTGGGTGTACTTTGTTCCTTGTCTGTGACTTATTACCTCAGTTTCTTTCTATTTCTTGAATATCATAATTTTCTTCTTACTCTTTTCCTTTGTAATTCTCAGTTCCCATTCTTTGTGGTGTTGGATATTTTTCCCATACACTTGGAAATCTGGGAATAAATGTAAGGGTAGTCTCTCTAATACTTTTATCCTCTCCCTCCCCAAATAACATCAGGTATTGCTGTAGTTCTTGGTTTCTATTTGATTGTTTAAGCTAGTTAAATTTCTCTGCCCCATATTTCTAATGTTTTTCCCAGCATCCAGCTAGGGCATTTGAGCTGGTCCTTACTGCATTGTCCCACCTTCCATCTGAACCCATTCAACTGTTGAAGCACATAAGTTAATGTTTTCTGAATCAGATACTGAAGTCATACAAGGCTAGGAAGAACATCAAGTTGAAGTGGTTATATTTTCCTATTTCCACTGAGAGATGTATGAACCTCAATAAGAGGAGATATGATGGATCTGATAATCAAAAACTGGCACAGCTCTCAACATGCAAGCCCTATTCTTCAAGCACCTCTGTTTTTTCCACTATTTCCATCTGAGCCAAATTAGCCCTAAAGGGAAGAGAAAATTAAGTGGGAAACATGACTGGGCACTTGTTCTTAACACAGTAATATTAGTTGAATACGTGCAAATGTAGCATGCTAGAAATCCCAGCAAGATCTTAAAAAAGCATATTAAATGGTTAAACTGGAGTCCTAAAGGCAAGCCTAGCAGATGGCAATGGCTCTTAGGCTGTTATAGGCTCTTGGGCTTACAAACATAAAAGACAGTGAATTATTTCTTGTGCTTTTAGGGCTGTCTCACTCTCATTGAAGTTTTACTGCTGAATTTGGTAGCAGTAGGACAGGATGTTTTGCTGCTGTTAGTATAATTATTATACCTATACTAATAATTAATTAATATGCTCCTCTACTTGCTGGGATTAACAGCTCTGTAAATCTCTCAGATGACATTGAATTAAGTTTCCTGTTCCTGATACAGAAGACAAGCAAAACCCTTCCCTGTGATTTACAAGTTGAGTTAAGAGTTTGTGTTGTAGTCCCGTGAAACAGAGCTATGGACAGATTCCTTCTTTCGCAGAGTCAGGAATCTCATCTTTGCCACAGGATCAAACTGTTGTACCTAACTGCAGTTTGGAACTAGTTCAGAACTAAGAAAGTCCCTTAAGTAATCCTAGGGCCAAGAGATTTGGCCCAGCATACAGTTATGAAAAAGAGTAGGAAAGCAACACTGATGTGTAAGGGCTCCCTTACTAACAGGGAAAACAACCAGCTGCCACTGTGAGGTGGCAATGACTGAAACCCCTGCCAGGAAAGAAGGCAGAGATCCTGTGCCAGTGTTAACTCTTGCATCTTTTGAACTGTACACTCTATAGTTTCTGTTTTCTCATTGCATCCCTCAAGGTGTTCTATATAGAATTATTATTTCCTCCCTGGAAGGTGGAGGTCACTTCTTCTGTTCCAAAATGGGAGAAAGATCCAGAAGCAGACTAACTTCACCAACATGCTTTAAGGTAAAGGCTTTGGTAACCATAAGCTATGGTAATTTAACATTCAATTTAGAATGTTCAATTTAACGTTCAATTTATGTATTCATAAGTGGGTGAATATATTCCAGAAGCTGAAATTTTTGATAATTTAATTTGATTCAATTAACATCTCCATACAAGGCAACCCATTGCACTGTCCACAACAAAACAGCTGAAAATTTTGGAGAAAACAAAGGATTTTTTTAAAGCTTAGTTGAATTGAGCCCTCTGTTTATTATAGGGAAAGTAATAGTAATTTACTATATGGGGGAAAAAACGGCTTTATTTTGAAAACTCCATAAGAAAATCATACTGAGAGAGTACAAATAGGGTTGGGGAATTAATCTGATAAGTTTGCCCAACTCTCTCAGCTTTCTGTTCTAAGCAGAATTGTTTAGCTCTGCATTATGTCCAGTAAAAAAACCCAAACAACCCACCACTAAAAAACCTGTATTCTCCTGAGTGAATTTCCATCTGCAACTGACTGAAGTCCTCCAAACAATTTGTGTGATGATTCACAGGAAGGAATAGGTTTCAATTCCTTCTCTTTGAGCTGTGTTGGTTTGGCAAGGAAATAGGAGCAAAACAATGTTAGCCACATAATTATGAGACCTGGCCTAGAATTCCCACTGAATATATATGGTGAGAAGTGAATTACCTTTCATATACATAGTGTTTTTTAAAATACATCTTAATAGAAAATATAGCTTTTAAAATATATCTTAATAGAAACGGTGACTAAAGGGCTTTATATAAAAAAACAACAAAACACACACCCCGAAAATCATTTCACTGAATGTTGTGACATCATCTTATTTATATTGTATATACTCTTCATTTCTACAGTTGTATCAAAAAATCTTATTTTTATGAAAGTCATGGGTTTTGCCATCTTGTTTCTGAGGCCTTAGGACACATTTAGGACCTGTTTCCAGGGCTCTGCAATTTTCACTGCAATTTGAAAGAGTTAGGAACTTTTTTAGCTTTGGGTTCCTACAAAAAACCCTCAGTTTCTTCGATATAGTGATGTTTTAAAGAAAGCCAACTATGTTATAACTCTTCACAGGTAGTTCCAGCCACCTGTGGCAAAATCACTTGCCGGAGCCGTGGAAAAGTTTGGTTTGCTGATGCAGCTGCATTCCCCGAGCTGCTGCTAGGACGTAGCTACATTTACTTAAACTTGCTGGTGTTTCCTCTGCTTTTGTTTTGGGGATGTGGCTCTTCAACCCTCGTGCGATTCTCAGTCTCATATCGGCATTTTCTAGCGCAGCACGCTGGCATTCCTGAATGAACAGGTAGGAAAGGAGCAGCTCCGACGTGAGACTGAGAAAAGCCACGGGGAGACACCGCTTTGCGGGTGGGTGGGCGAGTACTTTGTCGGGCTGGGGCTGTTTGTTCCGCAGTGGCTCGGCGGTGCTGGCTGGGAATCACGGCCGCTCTCTGAGGGGCTCCGCAGCCGCCGGGCCGCGCCTGGCGCGCCGGGGGGAGCCCGGGAGCCGCGTCCCTGCCCGGGCAGCGCGGGGCTGACCCCGGGGCCGAAGCGCCTTCACGGGCGCTTGGCCCATGGCCCCAGGGAAAGCACCAGGCAAGCGGCCGGCGTTCCCGGGGATCCGAGGCCGGCCCGTCCGGGCCGCTCACTCCAAGTTCTCCCGCGCCGGGCGCCGTGGCTGCTCTCGATTCCTGGAGGCGGCGGCGGCGTCCCGCCCGCTCCTGGCGCTGCCGAGCCGCCCCCTTCCCCCGCTCCCGGCCGCCCGCCCGGAGTTTCCTTCCCCCGCCCCCGCGGGCCCCTCTTCCGGCCATTGCCCGCGTTCCCTCCGCCCCGGTCACACACGGCCCCCGGCCGAGGAGCGCCCGGCCCCGCTGGGTTTTGTTCCCAACTCCGCCTCGGCCCTTCTCCTGGCTGTCCCCCGCCCCCCGCCAGTCCCCTCCCAGCCCCGTCCCAGCCCAGGCCTTAGCCGGCAGTCCCTCCCTCCCTCGGCCGCCTTCATTTCATACCAACTCTCATTCCTCGCATTCCTCACTTCCTCCTTTCAAACTCCAGGGGAAATAAAAACCCTCCCTTTTCCTCCCAAACTCCTGCCCGGCCGCCCCCCCCCGCCCCGCCGCCGCCCGGGCTCGCCGTCCCGCCGGCCGCGCCGCGCTCCTCAGGTGAGTGTGCGCTTTGTGCCTCCGCTCCCGCCGGCCCGGCTGCCCCCCCGCTCCCATCCCATTCCATCCCATCCCATTCCATCCCCTCCCGGCCACCCGCCCGGCCCGGCATTGTTCGCCTCTCCCCGCCGCCGCGGGACCGGCAAGGGGGAGCCCCGCGGGCCCACCCCGGAGCCGCTCCTCGCCAACTTTTTTTCTGTGCGACTTGGCGGCGGCGACGATGCCGAGCGGGAGGCTGACCCGCCCGCTCCCCCGTCCCAGCCCCCGCTCCCACCCCTGCGGGCTCGGAGGTGGGGATCGGGCGGGAGCGAGGGGCAGGCGCGCACTAACAGCGCTCGGTGCTCTCTCGGCAGAAAGTCCTGGAGCTGAAGGAGGATTTGAAGCCGGTCCCCACTGCCCCTGCGGAACAGCAGCCGCTCTTGCCTCGCTCAGGTCGGGACACGCCGTTCCACGATGGCTTTGGCGCGGGTGCCTGCGGGAGACGGGCTGGAAGGGAGGGTGCGGAGCCGCTCGTGTGCGACAGGCGAGGCACAGGCGTACAAAGGAAGCGATGGGAACATCCTCAATGGAGCCTCCGGCGGCTTCCCCCGCCGGGAAGGGGCTGCCGGCGCTGCCACTTCGGGAACTCGGTCGCTGAAAACTGCAGCGCTCATGGGAAGGGGGGCAGAAATAGCGGTTTCTGTATGGTTCGTAGAAATGCGCTTGGGGAGGGTGGAGGAGCGGGACTTAATGTAGTAAATTTTAATGTAAATTATGGACGATGATTTCGGGGGGAAAATAGAACAAAAAAAATCATAATGAAGCTTATCTGTATGAAGTACGTAGGTTGTTGTAGGGCATTTACCAAAAGATGAGGGGATGTTTTCCCAATTCAGTTATTCTGAAGTTAGAGTTGAGTTTTGGTGGCATGCCACAGGAAAGGATTAAAGAAACCCCAAACAAACCGAGCGCGCACACAGAAAAAACCAAACAAAAACCTTTCCGGAGTAATCTTTTATCTTATGCAGATGAT
The DNA here is from genome assembly GCF_012460135.2 of Molothrus ater. Classification (NCBI taxonomy): domain Eukaryota; kingdom Metazoa; phylum Chordata; class Aves; order Passeriformes; family Icteridae; genus Molothrus; species Molothrus ater. The sequence continues at coordinate 87,531,401 of NC_050479.2, forward strand.
TCCGTTTAAACAGTTTCTTGCATGGGATGCTAAAGATGAGGCTTTTTTTGCAGAAGACGGAAGAAGTGTAACTCTACATGTTTTACGGACTTCTGTAAAGTATTTTATAGTGAACGATCACATATGTTAAATAAAAACCCTAACAAAAACAAAGTAAAACTCAGAACTAACCACAACTAATTACAACTTTGTTTTTGTTTAACCTGGAGTTACACTCATGTTACTTTCTAACCTTAAGAGTTGGGTTCTGCGACTCCTCTACAAATAAGCGATGCAAAACACTTGTGAAGTGCAGGGGGCTGAACAGGAGGAAAGGAGATTTAGGGATTGTATTTATGTGTCTGTGTGCAGAGTGAGCAGAGCATTGGTTCACCTGTCTGTCCATCTGTCTGGGTAGATGTGAGAGGTTTTATTGTTCTCCCGCAGAAGGAAGTGGGCAGCAGGACAGGGCAGAGAGTAACAGGGAGGAGCGAGAGGAGCAGAACAAGGTGGAGGGCACAGTGGCTACACAGCAAGTGCTGGGGCTGGGCTGATGCTGCTCTACACTCACCTGTGCAATTAAAGCCTTTTGGTCTCGATAGCTTGTTCTCATGACAGAGAAGAGCCTGGGATTGTCCTATAGTGAATACAGAGGGATTTATTTATTAGGGCTGCTTGATGCTAAGGGACTGGTTTTCTCTGGAATTCGGGTTGGCGGAGTGAAGGACAGCCAATCACCTTCTCAGGTTGTTTTGCAGTGGGTGCAGTCACCTCTTCAGGTTTTCCTAAATCCCAGTGGGAATGGCTCCCTCAAACTTGAGCATTCAACTGTTTTATCAATCTCTAAACCGGGCTATCAGCTCATTGTTTGTCTCCTCTTGGAGGTGATCCTGGAAGTAAATAAATGTGTGTGAGAATGGTTACTAGGAATTTCTCTGCTGTCTTAGATCCTGCCACTATTTTTGATTTTTAAATTACTGCTACAGATGGTTTTGAAGTAATTTAGGCTGTTATTGTGATAAGCATTTCAATGTTGCCGTAATGAAGAACATCTATGGGAAAATGGTATGAAAATAGTTCTCCCAAGCTTTAAAGAGAAAAAGGGCTTCGTGTCACAGTATCTTGTCTGTGGCTTACATAAAATCACAGTTGCTGTTGGTTTTCTTACTCAGGTACTAGTTTCACAGAATTCAAGCAGAGTAAGTAGAGTTTTGAGAGGGTTGCTGAAAAGTACTGTTTCCAAGAGTTACAGCTTTCAACTCAGTTGCATGCTCATTCACAGCTTTCCTTCCTTGGTATTACGTGTCCTTTTTTGTATCTTTCAGCTCTTGGTTCCATCCCAGTGTAAGCCAAGGGGTGGGTCCACAAAGGTTTCAGCTGGCACTGCTGTGGACGCGTCCCCAGAGCCTCAAAGTACCCATTTCCTTACTTGTCACATCTCTGTGCTTTGTCACTGGCAGGGACACTGGCACTGCTGTTCACTGCCCCGGGACTGATCCAGAGGAAAAGTAATGCTCTTAGCAAGTTTTATCACTTTTAGCAAGTTGGTTTTCAGCCACATCTGTTCGTTCTCCAGTGAAGTTAATCATATGATCATGTGCTGGTGTGTCTGGAGAAGGGGGTGCAGTGACTAGGAGGGGAAGGGTGGGAGAAGAATGGGGACATTTTCTTAACAACATTGCCATTTTTCCCTACCATAAGTAGTTCTTCGGACCATGTTTACAGTAGCTCTTGTGAGAGCAATACAATTTTCTGTTTTATCTGACCATGACTTATCTTAAAAATGTAAAATTTAGTATTACCTCTTTTTAAAGATCTATTATACTTTGTCCATAGCTCATGTTTGTCTTTTGTTCATTTGTTAGGTTTGGGGTTTGGTTTGGTTCGGTTCTTCCCTCCCACTCCCCCATGGCATGTAAAAGTTTTCTGGGGCAAGTCTTTCATCACCCCGTGTACATCAGAAAAGTTTTCTTACTCTACTGCATCAGTTTTTGCCTTGGTGTGTATTTCTCTGAAGTGATTGGTTATTATTTCTCTCTGCTTTTACATCTCCTAAGTGCTTACAAGCTACTTAATGAGGGTATAATAATAATATTTTTCAATTTTCTAGGTCTAATTAACGGGGGTGTTTTATACTCTACACTTTCTTCATTTATCTGTGTTTCTTTGTCAGAATGAGATCCAATATTCCACGAGTTGGAGTGATTCATCTCTCTTCCTTGCCTGAAGCGATATCTGAGCCCAGGCAGATTAAAGTCACATTGGTCATTTTGCAGAAGCATTTGCTTGCAGACAATTCTCTCATTTGTTCAGCATTCTCACTCTTGCTTGTCTTTAGCTCCTGCTTCTGGCAGGGCTTTTTCCTTGATTTTATATCTGGGTTTTCTTTGCATTACTTTTCCAACATTGTCCTATTTGTCTCCCTTGCTTCTTTTGTTTTCTTTTTTACACTAACACCCTTTGAATTGTTTCTACCCACTGGTGCTTGTAAACTTCATTCTGTATCACTTGCAAGTTTCTTTAACATTACTTTGAGTCAGTCTTAGTTCTTTATTTAAGATGTCAAAGACAACTGGACTAGCAAAGATCCCTGCAGCATCCCAGTAGATGCCCTCTGTATCTGTTGGTTCTGTTTGTATCTCATATATCATATATATAATTATGCATAGTTTTGAAACCATTAGTTAATTTTCTAACAATATGATCAGTGCTCTCCAAAGCCAATCTGAAGTAATTTTTAGCTGTGATTTCCGTGGAGAGTAACAAATGCTATTTTAAATCTAAACTTATTGCTTTGGTCACTGTGTTCTTTTCATTCTTTACCTTCACAGCATTTCTATCTTCCTTTGAGGAGCAATCAGGTTTATTAGGATTTACAGTAACGGATGTTCGTATATTTGCAACTTCTGCCAACTAAGTAAATGCCCAGCATGTTCCTTTGTAGAGCCTTGTAAAAAAGCCATGAGTTGGCATGCATGGAGCTCATTACGAGATCTGAGACTAGATTATTAGAAAGAGTTTTTTAGGGGTAGGTGGTGGTGTTTTGAGTTCTTGGGGTTTTTTGGGGATGGGGGGGGGGGGGTTGGTAGGTTTTTGGTTTTATTGTTCCTGCCCCTTGGGTCCTCCTTTTTCTGGAGATGATGCAGTCACTCCCCTTTGTTTTTAACACCATATGAATTAGACGTTTTCCTGCTAGGGAGGGGCAGGTTTTCCAGTTCCTGGTGCTACTGGCTGAGTCACTGGCTCTGTTTTTCTGTTCTCTTGTAGGTTTATAATTACCTTGTTCTTACCTTCGTTAGAATGTGATTGCCAAAGGGTAGGTGTTTTACCCTCCTGTATTTCTGAGACATGAGCGCCAGTGGCTTTCAGAGCCTGGGTGCAAGCCTTCAGAACATCTGCTTTGCTATTGCCAAAGAGAAAATAAATCAGCGTAGCCCTCAAAGTGCCTCTCTTCCAACAGTATGGCAACTATTAATGACAGATGTCCAGGCAAACTGTAATCTCTTGTAACCTGGACTGCTTGAACTAAAGAGGAAATGTCAAGAGAATGTGGAGCAGGTGTATACTGAAATGGAAAGGGAGGATTTATTAATGTGTCCTAACTTCATTTTACCTGATCATACATCTCTGTAAGCTCATTGAAATAAAGCTCATTTGTACCAGACTAGCAGGACTTAGGCAGATCTTTTGGTTTGAAAATCTTGTCAGCTTAAGGGGAAAAAAAAAAGGTGTAAAAGAGAGGTTTGTGTAAGGAGATTATATCCAAGAACATTCACTGCTCTTTGAATTATCTTTATGAAAATAATAAATTTATATTTATTTCTCTGCCTCCACTAGTTTGTGAAGGATTTATGTAATCAGAAGAGAATAACTGCAGATAGACCATGTAAATCTCTGCTTCTATCCATCCAGTATGCAAACTGAAGAACAGAGTATCAGCATCTTTTTCCACTGCTTTTGGTCACAGGTTTTATTTGTAAGGATATGCTTTAAAAACTGGAGCACAGTCTGTGGTTGGCTGTGTCCCTTTAAGAATCTAGTTTTGCTTGGCTAGCTGCCCTTGTTCTCCTGTAGATTAATCCAGCAGAAGGTATATAACCTGTTGACCTTCCTGGCAAGAAGGGTCTGGAAGGGCAAAGAGATAAATCAGAAGGTTCATACTTTCCTGTAATATCTGGGGACAGGTTTGTTTTTCAGTTTTTGACATTTCTTTTTTTATTTTATTATTTTTTAACTGATTCCTGCTTGAGGTTTGGGCTTGTAATTACAGATTGTCATGATTTTCATTTGCTTTCTGTGAAATCATTCTGTGTTCAGCAGGTTGGAGATGATGGCATGTTTATGCCACATTTAGAGAGAGGAAAGAGTTCTGAACTCAAAATTACACTGGTCTGAGTTGAGGATGTCTTTACTGTCTCATGTATCCAACTGGTAGGAGCACTGGAATCTGGCAGAAGTGTCTGGTGTGTGTTAACTAGGAAATTTCACACTGTTTTACAGAAACGTTGGCTTTCCACAGTGTCAGCCTTAAGAACTGAGTGTGTAAGCAGTGAATGCTGATCTGCTGCATGATGCAGATGGAGTGTGTGCCCCAAAACTGAGCTGGGGTGGTGTCTGGATACCCTGTGGGTAGGGCTCATTCATTTGATGGAAATTCATTTCATTATGGCTGCTTTTTCCTTAGGCATTGCCTTACAACAAGCATCAAACCCCTTTGAGCTCATGCCTGACTTCTACTAAAATCAAAGCACACGTGTAATTGGTTGACTGAAGGAGGGAAACTCGAAAGAGCACTGAGCATTGGTCCCACTTTATATACCTGTTCTGCCTGCTAGTGATTTGCATTTGTCTTGAGCCTTTAGTAGAGGCTTAGTCCTGACCAGACAGGCCATGCCCACAACACAGACCACCTGCAAGCACCACAGAAAGGGAAATTTGACTGCATTCATGGGTTGTGTCATTGCTGTCTGCCTATTCTCTTGGAAGTCTCATAGCCCAGGTTCAGCTATTTCTTTTCTTGGAGACTGACTAGGGTTTTGGAGCTAAACATTTTCACTGCATTGGATGAAATTTGCAAACATCTGTCTCTTTTCTGAGCTCATGTTCAATTCTGCCATTAGTGTCATGGGAAGCTAGGTGTGTCACAGTTGTGAGACTTTGCTGGAGCATCTGTCTTTGAGCCCTAGAGAAGAGATTGAAAAATGTCATGAACAGGAGGCAGGATTAGGAGATAAGAATTTGGTTTTGATATCATGAAGTGGGCATTATGAGTCTCAACTTAGTGTTACTTGTCAGCAAACCCTTAAAAGATGCTCTATTTCTAGACATGAGCCCCTCTGAAGTTACCACTTGCAATTGCAAATCACTTTTAAAGTTAACCTTTTTGCTTGAAGTTCTTGTCTAGATTTTACCCTTATTCTGAATTTTCTATTGGGTGGTTCACTTACATCTTCATCCTCTATTTTTTTCCATAGGTAAAATGAGAGCTTTTGAGCCCATTGGTGAGATTTGCAGAACAACTGAGTTTCGTTGAGTTTAGGAGCAAGGTTTTTTTAGGTTGCTATTGAAGGTTACCTAGCCTTTAATAATTAAGTGAATAATACTCTTTGGGAAGATGCTCAGCTTGATTTCTTTTTGTCTCTAGCTTGGTTTGGTCATTTTCAAGTCATTTTAGTCAGTCAATATCTACACTTGCCTGTACCTAAAGGGACAGTTACAATTTTCCTGTGTTAGCTGACACTACCAATGCTTCTGTGAAGGGATGTTGATTGTTTGACTCCCTCCTGGTTCCTTGCTTTCTAACCAGCTCCCGGGAGGATGACTCCTGGGGCCTGCTGCACAGGGTGACTAACCATTTTCACCCTGCCACAACCTTCATCTCTTTGGGAAGCTGTGAAACACATGCCACATGTCTTGGAAAGTCAGGGAGAATGGGAGCTCTGGGAACAGTTCCCACATGGGAGATAACAGTGACTCCCCAGGAATTCCACTGTTCCTTTGAGAGCTGGGGCCAGCCCAGTGCGTGGCTCAGTCCCAGCACAACCTGGCAGTGTCAATCTCGGCTGCCCTTGCTGGCTGGTTTTTCTCTCCCAGCTGAGACATAAATCACCCAGTAGTCATTCTGTCACTCCCAGGCTGGTGGCCTTGTGATGTGGCCTGTGCATGGGAGCTGGGCAGGAGCTGCCCATTGCTCAGGATCGACCCCCGAGCTGGCCACATCTAGACTGTGGGATCAGAGCTGGCCTTTGGGTTTTGCTGTTGGGTTGTGGGGTTTTTTCCTCCCCTCCTCAGGGCAGCAAGGCTCTGTGCTCTGTTTCCTTTATCTCAAATGTAACTGATTGGACGGTGTGCAAGGCCACACACAGCCTTATCTCATCACATCCTGCTTGACTGCATTATCCAGGGCTGCACTGATGGAAGTCCTCCTCTCTCCTTGCTTTGATTTATATCACTCTGCTGGACACTACATCCTCTCTGTTTCAGCCAGAGCTAGCTGCTGCAATAATTTAAGAGTTGTTTTGCTTTGCTCGGGAAGTCAGGTGCCTTTTGAACAGCAGCTGCTGCAGGCAGTTTCGGTGCAGCAAGCAAACCGAGCTTGATTTTGTGTTAGGCAGTGTGACAAGCATTCAGCTGGAGCCCAGCCTCCTGTTGGATATGATCTGAGGCGAGTAGTGCTTGTTCCTTTGTAAACCAGTCTTACTCAGTGTTGAGACAAAAATCTCACCGTGCAGCCTGTGGATGTAATGAGTTTATTACCTTGACCAATACAGAGAGGCAAATCTCAGTTCTTTCCTCCTTGCCTGGCACTGCTGCTTACTAAGAGCTTTTACCTCCTCTACAGCCAGTAACGCTTACCTTAACTGGTTTTATTCATGGGATTATGCAGCATTACTCTGCTGTCCTCGGTGGATGGGGCTATTCACAGGGAATAGCCAGCATTACTCAGGATTGCAGGAGGCCTGAGGCAAAAAGTGAGATGACAGCCAGGCTCAGCCCCTGGCTAAGCTGTTATGGAGTGTTTGAGTGAAGCCCTCTCAAGAGGCCCAGTGAACTGCACCCACCCATCTGCACTATCTCCAGGTTGCTTTAATGATGGGAGTGCAGCTCCTAAGGAGCCTGAGGAACTGGTTGCTGTCTGGTGCTGCAAAAGTGCTGTTACCTTCCTAGGAACAGTTCAGTGGCCTTGCTTCAGTTGCATTCTTAATTTTTTTCTGTAGAGACTCTATAAACATATCCATGATTTTTTTCCTCTTTTGTCTGCAAGCCTTCACCAGTCTTATTTATCGTTGAATACTTGTTTTCCCCACCTTTTCCCTTTCCAGTATGTTTGTCCTGCAGTCCTTGAGTTGCACCATCTGGGAGCTACTCATCTACTGATTGCACTAATTTTTCTCTTTCAGAGGAACTAAACTATTCTTGTAGTGTCTCATAGAATTTCCCAGTCTTCTTCCTCTGGTAAGTTTGACTGCTATCTTCCATCTTGTACCTCGAGTGATAGGTTTCTTAGTATTTCGGAGTATTGCTTCCCTAAACCCGAATCTTCTTGTATCACTGCATTGTGTAAGTTCATTTGCTAGGTGTTCTGGATGGGAGTTAAGTGGCTGGTTGCTCCTGTTTCCAGTTTTCTTATTGTTTTATATATATATATATATAAAAAATAAACTTTATCGTTTGAGAAGCAGGATATAATCTGTTATGGCTGAACTGATTTTTTTTTTTTTTGCAAAATTTCTGACTGCTGATCAGATATGAAAATGTTGTGGTTCGAATCCTCTATAGCAGGAGTGTTTGGCTCACGTTACACCAAGGTGGTGAATACGGGAATTGTTGGGGTTTGTTTGCATTTCAATGACACCCAGGAGCACCTGTAAGGTGAAGCAATCCCTGCCAGCACAGCCCGCAGTTCCAGTAGATGAGGCCGAGGGTGCAGGGATGCTCTGGGTGAAGCAGCAGCAGCCAGCTCCGGAGCAGGAGTGGAACCACCTGTGGGACTGCACAGGGCTGTACTGGCAAGGGCCCCTGCCTGGGAGGGGTGAGTGAATCAATGGGGACCCTCTGCCTGCTGTGCTGTGCTCGATTCCAACAGGGACAGGGGGTGGCCGTGGGGTGGGGGGAGTCTCTTGGACAGAGCAGCTCTAAGAAAACTGAACAACTGGAGGCAGCTGGCTGCAATTTTTCAGATCCACAGGAAAGTATGATTTTGTGTTGAGCAGCTGCCACAAACACTTAAGAGGGAGCTGTTACCAACAGTAATGACTGAGGGATTAATATTAGAAAGCAGATGTGTCAGACTGTGGAGTCTGTTTAAAGATGTGCTCCCTGTCAATAAGATCTTGCTGAAGGGCTCTTGGCAGCTGTCTAAGCCCTGCAGGATCTCTGAATCTCAATGAGATACCACATGTGAAAGGAAAGAGGGTTAGTGTTGAAATTATCAGAATTGGAACACTTCAACCAAAGCTGCTGGAGCTGAAAGATTTTTGTGTTTTCTCCATGGTTTGGCTTTGTGAGTGACTCAATAAGAAATGACCATGGCAGAAAGAAAAACAAGGAGCAAGAGTGAGTAAGAAACAGTATTTGGACAGAGGGAAACATTAGGAAGGAAGATAGAGATACTGTGGTGAGGAGGTGGATGTGCTCTGAGGGGCCTTGTGTCTTTAAACCTGGGGGAGAACCCATGACTGGACCCTACAAAGAAAGATAGGTAATCATCTCTGGGTAAAATAAGAATGAGATCAAGATAAAGAAAACTGTAAGGTACAATCGCAGAAGTACAAAAGGCAAGGAGTGGGGCATAAGTTCAGGCTGAAGGAATCCCAAGAGAAAAAACACCAAGCCCTGCGACCTCTGGCAAAACTTGCACTTATGAATATGGGACAACATCCTCTGACTACTCTGTTCCTCAGAACTGTGCCTGGTGAGGGAATTCAGATGGGAAAGGAATTGTCTGAGCATGTTTAGGATGTCTGTTTAGTGCTTTCAGAATCAAATTCCCTCCACATCAGAAGAGAGATTTGTGATTACAAAGTCTTGCACAGGCAGAACCTAAAAAAATTTAACAAGTACTAAAATATTTAGTAATATTAGAACATTTGGTAATACAAATCACCATTAAAGTTACCAGGCTGTATGCATGTAGTTACTATTAAATAGAAGACAGAAGCAAATGGAAAGTAGATGCTAACTGAAACATTTGTATTTTGTTAAAGATGTTACTAATGAATATTATAGAAACTTTTCTTATAAGTAAGACATTCAACATTCTCATGCTTCTTAAAATTCCTCTGGTTTTTACCTGATTGCTCATTCAGTGGGAAGCGATTCCACTGGCAGTTTTCCAGTTTGCCATCCTAATAAAGTCATTTAGCACAGGGTTTAGCCCCCAGCTTCTTTTTAGTTTGCTTTGCTTACTTTTATGAGTGGTCATCTTGGCCACCGAGTTCAGATCAACAGTGCAGGAAACAGAAGGCTTGAAAGTGTTGAGCCAAAGCAGAGGCCAACAGATCAGATAGCACTCAACCAGGGCTCCCTGAATTACTGGCTATTGCTGCTGGCACAGAGGATTGCCTGGGACTGCACATGGAGCTTACTAGTTAAGCAGCATTATTTAAGACAACTTTGCAGGCCTTTTAAGCCTTTGGCATCTTAGTGATCTAGAGGCATAGAGTTGTAAGGATTTCCATGGCCATTTCAGTCTATGGAATTTCTTCTGAAGTTATCAAATAAAAGTAAAAGTTTTGCTAGTATGCTTTGTAATCTGAGTAATTACATACATATGTTTTAGCTGGGGATAGCCAAACATCCTTGATTTTATAATCTGTATGGTTCTCCATTTTTCATCATCCATCAGGGATAGCTTTAGTACCAAGAAGGGAAAACAGAATCAGGACCCAAGGTGTAGAAAAGTTGGGATTGACCACAATAGCACACTTTGGTCCTTGCTGACCTGCTGTAACTTGAAATTAAACTAACATTGCTGGGCAAGGAATGAAAAATCAGAAGCATTAAAAAAATGTGTCTGGTCACTTCAAGATTTATATAATTTCTTCTGTCACTGCTATTATGTTCCATATCTCCCTTGATTTACACCAACGTGAGAGAAAGTTCACATATTCTGTCTCTGGCTTTGTGGATTTCTCTTAAGGTACGAATGACATCTGCTCAAGTCAAGTCAGTGCAACTTTTCTTTAAGGTTTGGAAAACAGTCTGGAGAGTTGACACTGCACTGAATAGGACATGTTTTCTCCTCAAGTTATTCTGAAGCTTGGATTAGAATGGACCCAAAGTTTCCTGTGTCACCAAAAGCACTTAGTGCAGATGCCAAACCTTGTAAAATATGAAATGATCAGGGTGTGTGATGGGGGGAGGAGAGTTATGCTTCAGAGATATGCTTCAGATATTTATTGAGTTTCAACTTAAGAGTGTGCCATGATGAAATCATCTGCTAGGTATTCCCCTGTGTCAGCATGGACACTAAGGAGATGAAAATAACTGGATTCAAAGTAGATGCTTTTTATGGTCATGATGGTCCTTCATCCCCTAGGAGATGACTGCCTGTGTGCATTGCTAGGGGATTTGGCTTGACAGCAGACCTGTAGCTTCCAGTGACTGTGGCTTTGGGAGTCTTGTAGTTGAGCAGCTGGAGATGTTTTCACTTGGTGCGAAACCTGCTGGCTCCTGTGAGATTTGCAGCTCCCAGTGTAGGTGATATGATGAATACACTTGCTGTCACACCTTGGGTTTCGTTCTGAACCCTCTGTTTTTCAGCCTGTCATCACAAGTTACAACCAGCCTGGGCCTTTTGTTTGTGGATATTTTGATGTGTGTTAACTGTGGAGGGTCTGCAGAGCCTCCAGGGACTAGGGGTAATTGGGGAAATATGAAAGGAAGGTTTGGAGCAGGTAACTTCTCTTTCCCTGTGTCTCCCTGTGGAAAGCTTACTCCTCTACAGGCATTCCCCAGCAGGACAATCTCTTAAATACCCATGTAATTTTTTTATTAGCATCTGTCAGTGAAAGGGGGAATGTCTGGGGAGGGAAGCAACTGTTACCCTTCATTTCAGGGTCTCTTAAAGTCACACAGCTGACCTTGGTGCCATTCACAGTGTGCTGGGATGTCTGTCCCAGTGGTAAAAAGCCAAGTGTGTGTTCCCCTCTCTGCCCCTCTCACCTCCCATTGTATTATTTCTTTCCATGTTGATTAAATGGATCAAGAAGGTTGAAATAATCTCATGTAGGTGCTGAAATGAATGGATGGGCTGTGGTAAACCATTCCAATGATTTGTGTTTCAAATACTCTCACAGGAAATAAGTCATATACTGGGTTTTTTAAATGTCTTTGTGCACCATTTGTTAAAATGCTGCATAGTACACTGTGTCTAATTATTTGTCTAATTTATATTGTCTGTATTGAAATTAGTCAAAGGCACAGTATTGTCTAATTTCCTTAGCTTTTGGAGATGTAAAATAATATGCATGTGCTGCTGTCGAAAGTCATTAAGGCGCAGCAAAACCTTCTGAGAGCCAGTGTTGCCAAATCTTAACAATTTCAGGTTTTGAAATGTTGAAGTTCTGAAAGAATTTCAGCTTTTATTAAAAAAAATTAAATCTGGTCATTGTGGTCTTGGAGAAGATTTAAAAACCACAAAATCCAAAGAGATAAGAAACTAAAGAAAGACTTGAAAAAAAGTTTGTCAGAAAAGTTTCTGGAGCTATGAGCCCTGAATTTTTGAAGTTCTGAGCTTGAATGAATGGACTGTTATCCCTCTATATCAACTACGACATGGCATAACTGCATGGATTTTTTTTAATGACTAGTTGTTGACAAATACCACACCCAAATTTCTCCTCTGTTCCCCTTTACATTTTCACTGTGATATTTCTGAGCTAGAGAGTTGCCATGTGAGACTTCTGTCCTTACTCATGTTCAGTGCAGGTTTGATGATTCTGCTGCTTTTGGAAAAGCAGTCCTTACTCTGATTTTCTTGCTACCCGCTCAATGTGAGAGGGAAGAGGGAGGGAAGTTTTGAACTCTGGCTGGATTCTCAAATGCTGGCTTGTGAACATTCTTTGTAGCCCAGATAACAAAGCTATTAAAATGATAAACAAACAGCTTTGGGATTAAGGCAGAAGAATTATCTGTGTCTTTAGAAGCCATTTTTTATCTCCTGCCTGGTTGACTGGAAGTGTCTGTGTGGTCTGAAGTCAATTTCTCAATGGGTGTTTCAGCAGCTCCACTCAAGGGCTTCAGCCTCTCCTGTAGGCATTTATAAGTAGACTATAATTTATTGTAGTTTTCAAGAGCTAGCAGCTGCCTGCTTAGGTTCAATGAGAAACCAAATTCTACTCCTGCCCAGTGGCAAATCTAATAGTTTGAGACTAGTTAGTGATGAGAGAGCAGAGAGGCAGAGGACACTTGAAGGAATTTGCCCAAAGTCGTTCTAAGGATGAGCAGTAACAACAGGCTAAGCACCTTGGTTCTTGACCTGCAACTGGTGCTGTCATCCCTATACTCATGGTGCCTTCTGCTCCTGCCAGGGTATGGTGCTGGGCTTTGGAAGACACTGTATTAAACTGTCTGGCTCCAGGAATGGCTTTTTAAAAGCACAGCTGATCCTTGAGAAGAAATGTCAGCGTTAGAAGTGACACCAACTACTAACTCTGATCCAGTGAAACAGTATCTAAGAAAATTTCAATCCCAGTGCTCAGTGATGACTGGATAATTCATCACTGCTTTAGTCTTTCACACAGACTGAATCCCTCTATGTGTGCTTTGGAAAGTTAAATAACAGTGACATGGACAGTGACAGTGCAGGGAGAAAGAAATAAAGGAGATAAAGACATGAGAAGACTCCTCTGAGGAGGACTGGGAAGTGACAGAGTTAATGAACCAAAGACAAATTGGAGCAGACTGTTTTTCAGAAGGATTTGTAGAAAATGTTTGCATCTCAACACAAATAAAAACCCAACATGTGCTTGAGTTATCATTTAAGATAAACTTTGAGTAGACCCCTCCTAACTGAGATTTTTTTCTGCTTTTTTTGCTTTAGTATGTCCTTGGAGGGTTTCTAACTGCCCGGTGGGATGTGCTTGCCCTTGCAGGTTCTGAGTCTGCTCCTCCGCGTGGCACCTTGGAGTTTCTAGCTGGCACCATTACCTCCAACGAGTGGAGTTCTCCCACCTCCCCTGAGGGGAGCAACGACTCGGGGGGCAGCGAGGCCTTGGACAAACCCATCGACAATGACGCCGAGGGCGTGTGGAGCCCGGACATCGAGCAGAGCTTCCAGGAAGCGCTAGCCATCTACCCGCCATGCGGCCGCCGCAAGATCATCCTGTCCGACGAAGGCAAGATGTACGGTAAGGAGAGAGAGAGAGAGAGAGAGGTCACAACACAATGCTTCAGACAGCCTGCCCCCTGCCCCAAATGATGCTCTGAGAATTCCCTTCTCTCAGGTGTCCCAGGCTGGTGCTGTTGGTTGCCTGGAATCTTTATTTAGGAAAATAGGTGTGACATTCACGAAGCAGAAAGAGTTATAGGTATCTTTTTCAGGGGACTATCCATAAGGTAGATCTCAGAGCTGAGCATGCAACTGAACTAATCTTTATATATAAACATATATATTTATTTATATATAAATATATAAATCTTTATATACAAATATATGTATGACAAAGCCTATTTTTTTTATGCTATCTCTTGCTGCTGTCTTCACTGCTCTTGTTGGAGGTAAGAACAGCTAATGGTCTGCGTGTCTGGTGCTACAGGACAGAAGCTCAGCTCCTGAACCCTTGAATGGCTCTGCTGCTGTGCAAACACCTACACTTTAACTACCTACACTTTTCAGATGTTAAGGGTGGAAGGTTCTGCGTACTCCTTTTCATTGTAGTTTGCCGTCTCACAGCCCTGGCACAAGTATCTTTCACCTGTGGATTCTTCTCATCTAGCTAACTAGATACCCAGCCCTGAGTACAGAGGGGCTCTGGCTTGCAGCTACAGCAGAAGTCAGTTGTATACGTGGCAGACGTGCTTTTGAATTGGGTTTTTTTGACCTTTTCCACAGTTAAAATTTCTTTTGATTTTGTTAACCAGAAGCTGGTCTGGCCTGGATTCTCTAGCTGAGAATTGCAAGAAGCTACTTGGTACCTCTGTGATTAAAATGCAAAGCAAAGGTTGAATACCCAGCATTTGGTCCCAAGGTGGAGAGTTTCTCCAAACACTAGCAAGGATCTTATGGAAGACAGCCCTCTTTCTACCCAGTCGCTGCTTGCTTTCCCCCCCCCCCTCCCCCCCCATACATTGGAATCTGCCTGTCTTCACAGGCCCCATCACGGGATGCTCCGTGCATGCCCCGGAGCTTCCTACGGAGCACTTCACAAGTAATTCTCCAGGTTTCTGTCCACCTATCAGGCTATTGTTCCCCGAGCAAGGGAATGGATTGCTCTGACTGTGGGAGCGTGGGTGGGGTCTTGTTTACTCGGCCTTATCTGCAGTGGATGGTTTTACTGGGTACACACATCATTGTACCTGGGAAGAGCAATCGGGGTTGGGTAAGGCTGATCACCCTGAGGCTAATCTGGGGGCCAGTATTCTCAGGCAGACATCAATTCCTGCTCTGAGCTGCTGCAGACGATTTTATGATTCTGCTATGGAACCAACTGGGGAACTAATCCAGTTTAAAACTAACATGGCCAGAAAAGGGAAAAGATGTGAACTTTAATTTCCGTACTGCCCCGCATCTTGTGCTGGTATTCAGAGAAAGGATGGTGAGATTGGGAATGAGCAACCATGACTGAGGCTAAAGTAAGATTGCTTCTTTAGGGACTGATGCTTGCTTAAAATGTTACTCAGACTAAAATATTACCTGGGAATCCACCCCATGGTTATTAAGCATGAACTAGTGACACGCCTCTTGTTGCTCTATGTCTGCACTGCTTTTCATGATGGGTGACTTTTAAAATGACTGTTGAAAAATTACAGTTGTGTTTTAAGAGTGTATTAATTTACTGAACATTTTGCCCCTGAAGTATTTCAGCTTTGGAGTGAATGTGTCAGAGCAGAGAGTGAAAGACAAGAAAAGAAATGAGAGCAAAAGTGAAGCACAAAGGGATACAGAAGCCAGTGACACTTGGCTGGGCCTGACTTAGCATGGATTGGTGTTAAGTGGAACACACCTAGCTGACTGGTCTGGTGAACTGCAGAAGGTAAATAACCCTCTTGCAGGGTGAAAGGTTCAGCGTAGGCTCGGGGAGAAGAAATAAAGAGCTTTTCTGCAAGCCCTCCCCCACTATTCCAAATGGGACAGTGTCCCTGCTTGCCTTCAGTGCACCTGTTCCTGGTGGGGATGGTTGGGTTCAGTGTGCTCCTGACAGAACCCGGGCACTGATTTATGCCCTCCTTTGCTTACTCGTCTCCAGGATCCAGGCCAAGGAAGTGGGGCCCTGTCTGGGAATCTATAGAAAGATATGACCGGGCAGGGAGAATAAATATAGCCCCTGATTTCATCTTCAGTGCTCACAAGCCAGCTTGTGGAACAGGGCAGGCTCGCTGTGGAGCTGGCCCTACCTCTGAATAGATGGTTATTTATCCACCCTGTGACTGACTTGCACAGAGCCCTCTGAACCAAGGGGTGAGGTGTTACAGAGAGCTCTATATGCCCCTTTCCCCTGACAAAACTGGAACCATTTCACTGTTTCTCACCTGAGGAGTGGCTCGTGTGGTTATGGGCAAGATGTTCCAGGTCTCAGAATTTCTTCTATGTGCAATTTATATGCCTCTCATCTTTTGTGAGGCAACCTGTGGTCAGTTCAAAGTTGGCAGCTTTTAGCTGAAGTGTACTGAGGCAACATGAAGAATTTGTGCTGTTTTGCTTAAATGCATTTAAATTTGTACAGAAAGTTGTGTTTCAGCCTCTACACAGGCCTCATGCTCATGTTGCCATGCCTCTTCAAAGTTGGCTTGTTTACAGCTCTTTAGGCAGCCCTGCTGACTGCAGAGTGAACACTTTTCCCTCTTCACTCTAAAGTCAGCCAAGCTCTTCTCTGTACACTAATAATCTGTGTCCTGATTCCTTTGCTGCCTTTCCTTTCGTTATCTTTTTCCATACTAGACATGTTCCATTTCTGCGTGGAGGCAGCATCCTGGCTGAGTAAGTTGATGGCACACCCCTCTCTGGGTGCAAGCCCTCACTGCATTTCTAGCAGGCTTTGCTGACCACCTGCTTAAGGCACAAGCAGCTGTCTCCTGTGATATGGAATGCTGTCCTTTCTCCTAGTCGTTGTGTTGAGCGTGGGGCACTTTCTGCTCTGGTGACTTCTGGTACCACTAAAGTCTTGCAGAATAATTTTATGAGTCCTGCCTGCTAGAACACTGAGGGGGTACAGTATTACAAATCTGTCATTTATGTTTTCCAACGATTTTTTTCCGTGGGAGAAGCCATACCTGTAGCATTTGTACTAAATAAGCTGTCACAGAATTAGGTATTGGGTGTCTCCTGGCATCTTCAGTACTGATGTAGAGAGAGTAGAGTGAAAAAAGCTTAGTACCTTTGTGAGATATTCATGGAGATGTTAAATAGACCAGGTCTCCCAACATTACTGAGAGCAGAGAAATAAGACATGATAATTTGCAAAATGATACCTTTTTTGACATTACAAGAGAGACAATAAGATCTTGGAAAAAACCTAATGATTATCTTAGCTGTCCAGTGCTCCCTTCCACCGCAGGAACACCTGGCTTGGAGCGCTTTTTTGCAAGAGGGTCTAGAATTGGTGGCAGTTTGTTGGATGGCTGCTCTGAAGGAGTCAGTAGTTTGGCAGCTGCTTTTCCAACAGGTCAGCCATTTCTGTGCTGAGCAGGGTGGGGCAGACAGCTGGGGGCAGTCATCCATCTCCCAGGCTGGTGCCATCTGTTTGTGAGCTGCTGATAGGAAATACTTAGAGATGTCCAAAGCTTAGAGGCTGAGAGATAGAAGCAGGACAGTCAACCATGTTACTGGTTAAAACTTGGAGCAGGCAGTGGACCACAAAGTCTTGCTTTTATAACGTGACTTAAGATGGGATGAAAGGTCAGTCTGATGCTAAAAGCTGCCAGGTCACAGGTGGTCCCTCCCACCCCTATTCTGAAATGATTAGGTAAATTTGCAGGATAATGCCTTTATCTCAAAGGGCTAAGTTATCATTTAATGTTCTCTCCAACCTCAAAGAGTCACTAAAAGTAGAACTGACAAGCAAATGCATAAATCCAAAGAGGCATAAAACATACACTGCCTGTCCTGGCTCATAAACATTTCTTTAGGAGAGGGAGGAGCATGGTTGTTATTTAAAATAAAACCTACAAGGTGAGAGTCTTCAAAAGCTTTCCTCCTGTATTATAGTTTAGCATCTTACCTGGTGATGGTTCAGTCAAATCTATTGAAACATGCTGAGAATGTGCTCAGTTGACACTGAACTGAATGTTCCAGGTAATTGCTAAATTTCTATTTCAGCTGTGATATCCCTCAGAGAGATACTTCTGAAGCTCCTATCCCTTCCATTATTATGACCTAGTGAACTCCAGAACGGCCCTTTATCCCATGATTTGGGAAGAAAAAAGGAATCTCGTATTTTAAACACTAGAAGATGGACAAAACTTGGATTAGTGGACAATTGGTCAGGATGCAGACTTTGCCCTCCCCTCTTGTGGTAGGTGTAATGTTTCTGGAATTGCTTAATAATGAGATTTTGTTTCACTCAGTCGTCTTTCAGCTTTGCTTTTGTGTGGCTCTGGTTCTTTGTTTTCAGCTAGACGAAGCCAGACTGCTGGAGACATGAGCAGTGGGTTAAACTTCTGCTGGAGTTTCTCATGCTTTTCCTTCCATCTCCTTTGTAAGCCAGGTTTATGGTTCTTTGTGTTAAGCTGTATGTCAGTTTAACTGGTGTTTTCTCCATGCAAGCATGAAAAGAAATATTTTTGCAATAATTCCAAGCATTTCTTAAGTATTGAGAAATTTGCCACTTTTGAAATACCAACCCACCAGGAATCTTCTTGCAGTTAATAGTACTGGCTGTGGCATCTTTCCTCAACATGCTTAGTACTGAACATAAATATAGTAGCAATCTCATTGAGTACTACATGTTATCAAAATTATTGTGACTCCTTTTGTGGGGGCTTCATTTTGTTGGTTTAATAAAGGGCACAACTTTTTCCTGTCCCTTTTGATTTCTTAGCAGCTTTGTAGTCCCATATTTATCTGTCAGGCTTAAAAACCAAGTGAGCTGTGTAGTACTACGTTTTCCCCATTGTATATGTCTGCAGCCACAGAGTTTTCATCACATTTAAGTGACTTCATTGGCAACATTGCATTAAGTCTTATGGCTCTTCCTCTGACTTTTTAATTTTTAAATTTAAATTTAAATTTTTTTGTAATTCTCTAAGATAGAGTGGTATATTGTCAGAAAGGCACTTGGTTTGGGTTTTTTTTTTGTTTTGTTTTGTTTTGTTTTTGTAGTAACACATACAGTTTGACTGATTTATAATTTAGTAGGCCAGATTTTTGCTTTGTAGGTGTATCCACTCATCTGCCTTTTAACTTAGAGACTGTTTATATTTAATTTTTCATCCTTTTCCCTCATTGCATGTTATTGTTTTGCTTCTGCTCTTCTTTTGGATAACTTTACACATTTCCAGTGATCTTCTGAAAAGTTTAGTTTTAAAAAGCCTTAGTGTTCTTTTACATATTAAAACCTACTTCCTTCTTTCACAATTGGCTTCAATACTATCAGTTGTTAATTTGCTCTTAAAAATACCAAATGTTCATTAATACTTAAAAATTCAGATAGAATTCAAAATCCAGGAACAAAAATCAGATATGGAAAATGAAAGTTAATAGTGCCCAGTGACTTGGGTTTCTTCTCTCTTTAAAACAAGTGCATGTAAAGCTATCTTCTGGACAGGTTTCTGCAAACACGTTACCAGAAAGATCTCAAAAACATGGAGTGAGTTCTGAGAAGAGCAAGCATACCAGACTTAACATTGAGCTCTGGGGGTTGAAGGGACTGATTTAGGAGGAAAGATTAAAGTAGCTAAATATACATAGCTTGGCTAAGTGATGACTGAAAGGTGGAGGGTGGGGGGACACATAATAACAGTCTAAAAATATTTGAAGGGTGTTAACATTTAGGAGGGAGAGGGATTTTATGTGGAACATGTGAGCATGACTAGGATTAATGGGGGAGAAAGAGAGAATATAGGATGGATATCAGCAAAGGCTTCAGGACAACATGGTGTTCAGTGCTGAGGGATCTCTCTCCTATGAAAGGCTGCAGTGGAAGTGCTGTTGTTGGGGGCTTTTAAAATTGTATCAGAGAAAACTATAAGGATTGTATTTGTGGAACTAGTCCCAGAGAATGGTGTGTCTGCATGTGCACACGTGTATCTGTGAATGAGAGGAGGATTCCAGATGGAAAGTGCTGTGGTTTTACACAGGAAACAAGAGAACAGTGGACATTAGGTGGCTTTACTCTGTAAATGTCTGCATTTTTTGGTCAATTGTTAGTATTGTGATTCATACTACCTGTGGTTTTGTGACATGAGCGTGTTTATTTAAGTGATTGACTGCAGGAGCCCTTCCTTAGGTCTGAAACAAAAAGAGCAGACTTCTAGGTAAATTCCAGGAGTGCTTTCTCAGAGTTTGTCTTCTGTCAATTAGCCAAACATTGACTAGAGAACGATGACAGCATTTCTCAAGAAAGGGTGTGCATATACATGGACAGAGCTGATAATGTCAATATGCAGATTGTGTGGACACCTGGCCTAGGAAAAAAGGAACTCTTCAGTGCAAGTATGAAAAACCTATCAAGTGAACTTTCTTTTAAAGTCTCTTTCAGAGGCACTCCTTAAACAAAACCAGTGTGAGACAACATTACCTTTCCATTTTCTAGCACCCCAAGTGAAGGGAAGCTGCTTGTTCAGAAAAAGCCAGTTTTACAGCCAAAAGAACAAGCAGTGTTCTCATTCATGTAGGATCCAGATAATGAGCACAGGAGAACTAGGGCTGTCTATTGGTCTAAACAGTTGCTCATTAGCTAATCCATAACAAGCCCTGTATTGTCTGTGTGTGGTGAAGATCTGGGCAGCAAAGCTGGGAAGGCTGTGTGCAGTTTGTGCCCAGACAGATGGTCTTGTAAATCTGTTGGTCACTGGCAGAGCTGACTGAAACCTCTGGGGCCTGGGTACACCTGCTGCTGAAGGGTGCATAGCCAGCAGCTGTTGCTCATTGCTGTCACCTTGAACTTGTGACCCTTCTTCTGGGTACTCCTTCACGTTCTCAGCCTCACTCCATGCACATAAACAGCCAGAGTCTTGCTCTGTCTCTGGCTTCTTGAAGAGGAAATGACACTTCTCATGTAAAATGCCTTTAGAATCACTCCTCTTTCCTCTTGGGTTTGATTTGTACAATAGTTGCAAATGCTTTTTCCGGGAGTCTGTGGGCAGGAGTGCAAGGAGTGTAACCAATGCTTGCTGAGGTAACCCAATAGCAGTGCCCAAGCTGCTGACTGCAAGCACTGCAGATTCAGGCAGGCTTCTAAGCATGGCAGTGTTGCAGGGAAACACACAGCAGCACGTGTGGCACTCAGTTCAGAGCTGCTTTCAACCCTGACTGGAGATTAGGAGCGTTCCTGCCTATAAACATGGCATCATCAGCTTTGGTTGCAGAATGATAGAAAATGGTGCTGGGAAAGACCTTCAAAAATTATTTCATCTGCTCCTGGGCTCAGAGGCAAAGCCAGCTGTACTTGTGATGTTCATTTTTAGTCTGATCCTTTATGGCTAAAGTTGTTGGAAAGTGATTTGACAAATCTAGATATAGAAGTTTTCGTATATCAGGTAGCTGAAGCACCTAGATTTGTGCAAATTCCCTTCTGGATCCATGTGCATTTTTAGGTATCTCTGCAGCTTAAATAGTTTTGTCGTCCTCATGTTCCTGCTCTCCTGCCTGAATCATGGTTGCCCAGTTATCTATCAGATTTACACGGTAGACTCAATCAGGGAACAGGTACTTAAAGAGTCTGGAAGAGAATTGTGCTGGTATTATAAGAAAGAGAGCAGGGTGGGAAGGAACAGGGAATATCACAAGCCATTGTAAGGAATTTTCATGATCTTGGCAGAATTCAGCTATTACCCAGACCAGTCCCTGGGTGACTATGCAATTATTTAATCTGTTTTTCTGCTAGGTTTTTTTGTTCACATTCTCTTTTCATCTGTTACAGAGTGTGACATCTTTAACAACTATTCTTGATAATGTTGGGATGGTGTAGAACAGTTGTGTTGAGACCAAGAGTATATTTCCTTCAGAAATGGTGAGATGACCTTACAGTTCACAGCAGAAGAAAAGAGGGAGTTGCTAGTCTTGTTTCCTTGCTCCCCTGCTCTGCTTCCAGTTTTGTGCTCCTGTTCTTTAGGCAAACATCAGTTTCTAGAAGACTCCTCGTGGATACGTGTTAGATTGCTAAACTGATAGCAAACTAGGTTGGCAAAATGAGCTGGACAGATTTCTGCCAGATTAGAGTTGAACTCACCCTTTGAACAGTCCTGGTGAGAGAGAGGGAAGGGGAAAGGCAACCACATTTTTCAGGAGTGTCCAGGCATTTGTTTCTGCCGATTCTTTAACTTGATGGCTTAAAGTGATCACAAGCAATGGGTGCACTGTAAATCATGATGCTATGAACTGAAATTGAGTGGTGGCAGCTATTCCACTTAAAAAATCAGTATTCATTTATTTATATAATGCAAGAACAGTCTCTGGGTTCTTTTGCTCTCCTTGCTAAGTGAAGCAGTCATGGTTCCTCGCAGGACTGAGCCAGACCAGAGCAGCTGCCCTGAGAACTGCATGGTCGTGCAGCAAGTGGCTGCACAGATCTCACAGACCCCTTTTAGCTCTAGTTTCTGTTGTAGCTGAAGCTTTGAGCACTCATCTGGGTTTGACCAGTCTTGACCAGCCTGTCATCTGGAAAGTGCACAAGATGAGCACGTGGGGCAGAAATCTGCCAGAAACTCTGTACTCTTGCTGCTGGCAGGGGCAGCTGACCACAAAATCAGTAGAAAGGCTTAAGTTTTTGCTATCCCTTAGGGCAACATCACTGAGAATTGCTTTCAGATGCCCCACAGTTATTAGAAGATACCGAAACGAGCAGATGCTTATTGATCTAAAGAAGAATTTAGCAGATGTCCAGGTCTGGAATGTAGAACTTGGACTGATGGTAACTCGAAAATACTGTTACACTTAAGGATGGGTTTCAGTGCTACCCTCAATAGTCAAGTTTCTCTGAACCGGGGCCTTGGTGAGTAAAGTGTCTTAGTGCCTCAATAGGGTCATTCTCAGGTGTCCCAAGAGACTGAAATCTGTTGGTTTGACATGCCTTTCCATGTAGGATTGTTATTGGCTCTTTCCTGGTATATGAAGGACTCATGTTACTATATGCAGCTGCTTCGGTGTAATTGTGAGATTTCCCAGCCAAACTGAATCTAAACACTTTCTGTAGGGTTCTTATCAGTCTTAACCCTGGGAAGTACCAGAACAAGTCCCAGCTCTGCTCCTTTTGCAGCCCTTAACGTGTATATGGAAGAGCACTTATTGGATGGATTAACTTACATTTCTGTGGCCTGAGGCGATAATGTGGGAAAACACAGCTGATGAGGACATTCAATTTATGCACTGAAAAGCACTATTAAAGACTGAGGTGTGGTGAAGAGCTGCATTGCCTGGAGCTTCCCATTAGGCTGATGGGGAGGGACTTCTGCCTGTGTACATTGTTGTACCTTAGAAAGTACTCACCTTTACAAGGAATAACTTCACATGCCCTTGGGGCAGTAATTACGAGGCAGTTTAACGCTGTTTAGCCTTTAGACAAATGATGCAGGCACAGGAAGTGCCTTGCCCATTTTCTTACCAGCCTGTTTGTGTGTGAGGGTTAGGTGGAGTACAGTTCCAGGCTACAGTGTCTCTGGTGGCAAAACTGGTTTAAGAGGTTCTGCACCAGTTCTTCCTCTGTTCTCTTTGCTGTGCCACTGCCGTGGTTAATGTGACTGCAAAATGAACTAGTTCACCAGTCCATTTAAAAATAGGCTGATGGGGAGAAAAACAAATCAAAACCAACAAAATCCATATGAGGATGGGGAGTTTTATTTTTTCATTATTGGTAATTAGAGTGGTGCATGTCAGTCTTTCCTCCCCTGTCCCCCCTCCCCTTTTCCCATGAATTTAGTTGCTACAGCTGCACACAGGAGTTGATGGAATGTTGCAGGAGGAGGAATGACAGCTAAGGAGAGGGAAACCTCTTCCCTTTGTTCTAACTACACCCATGGTGACTGACTTTTCATTTATGTCCAGTACTTGTTTGGAACCAGTAAGAGGCTTCTCCAAAACTGCAGGGTCTATAATTATTATCCCCATCCATATACCTTGTGTGAAGCATCTTAAACTGATCATCAAGAAACAGCAGTTTCTAAATGGTGGTAGCATTGTTTGTGTTTCTGGCTGTGAATTTAGGTTGTGCAGTGGCAAAGGAGAGGGGTAAACACCTTTCCAGCAGAAGGCCTTTTACACAAGAGAGGGATTCAGTGTTTAGACCAGTTAGTAAATGAAACAACTGAGTTTTATGACCTTGGACAGATGAATCACCCGACTGCCATGTGAGGGGCTTGACTGGTACATCCTGCCCAGCAAATAAAGCTTTGATTTTCTCATTTCAGAAGAGGAAGGAGCTCAGAACTTGCACAGTCAAATGATGAAAACTGGTATTTTGGGGAAGAGCTGACTGTGATGGTGCTAATCACTTCAATGTTGTGTTTTCAGGCTTTGGCTGTTTTGATGTTTTTCAGAAATACTGGCCTATCCTTCTTTGATTCTTTATCTCAAAATCCCCTTACTGTAGGGAGTGCATGAGCTCAGAGAATCTTTGTGTGGAAGTTTCACCCTGAGAAAATTCAAGCAGGGAATAAATTATCAGAGTGAGGAAATTTTCTTCTTTCAGCTGAATATAAAACTCATTGGTGTGTGTAACTCTGCTATGGAAACTCGAACCTGACTATTGATCACTGAAGTTCTGCTCTGGTGGGGTAAAAGATGTCTTCATAGGATGGGTCAGTGCCATAAAATGCAATATGGTTTTCCATGGTCATGGGAAATGATCACTGTGTGATGGTCACAGTGGTGTATTAAGTTCCAATATTGCCTCCTGAGTAGAGGAACCAAACAAAATCTCACCAAGGCTCTGGTGAAAAAACACAGTTTATGATGAAAAGTAAGTCTTAATAAAGGTAGCATTAAAACATTATTATATTAGTAAAAGTTGGATGTCTGTGCATCTTGATAACCATCAAAAAGACAAAAATGTGGTTTCTTGCACATGTAGACCTATTTCTGGAGCAGCTGATGTCCAGGAAGACATTTAGCATAGCTGGGAGGAGGAAACAGTGGAATGAGAGATGGGAAGTAAGGCTGTGGAGGGAGCTATGGATGGGGCAGAGCCCAGTGGCAGTTAGTCCTGTATGGTCATGCAACCGCACCACTTTTGTCCAAAATGTCTGTCTTGGTAAGACTTGGTTGGCACTTGGTTTTGCTTTGTATGCACAGAGAAACACTGACATTTGGTGGACAGATGAGGTGTCCTTACCTTCCCTCTTTTGTCTAGATTTATTTGTCTGATGCACACATTTCATTATGTTTATGCTGATTGTAACCAACAGTTAATTAATTAAGTTCAAGGAGATAGTCATGTCCCAGGAGATATCAGTAAGTGACACAGAGAGATTGAAATGAGAATTGAGATGGCTTTCTTGACCTTGCTTTGATAAACCTTTCACTGGATACAGCTGGATAGTTGCTTCTCTTATAGAACTACTTATAGGTAGTTGTTAGTGTTTGCTTTGGGTACAGAAAGATACTGAATCTGCCAAGAAACATGCCATTTCCATGAAACATGACACTTCCATGCCATTTCCCACTGAAAGGATTTTGATCACTGAATTCTTTGATCTCACTTTCTTTGGCAACAGGTGTGTGAGGAAGTGTTAAGTCCTAATGAGATACTGCTTATGAGAGGCAGAAAAATTAATATACCTTTACTAACAGAAAGTCAGCATGAAGCTTTGAGGTAGGACTGGAAAATGCTTTCTGTGGTGGTGGGAATTCCCTTTGATTATCCCTCTTCCTTACAGGAAGACACTTCTCTGCAGTTATATTCAAAGGTGCACAGGTGTAGAATGGAGAATCCAAAAGCCTCCTTATTCACTTCTCTTAGCAGTTCCTTCCTGCATAACTATTGAATGCAAAATTTTGCAATTTAGTGTAAGACTGAATGGGAGCCAAATTGCTGCCCTTGGAAAATTATCTGTTAAGAATGAGAGGTAAAGAATGTTCTGTAAGGCAGTATCTCTTGACTGCTTTTTTTTTGGTGCCATGCTTCCCAGGGGAAGGCTCTGTGGAGGATAGAGGTGCTGTGCCACGGTTGGAATGTTGGCTGGAGCTCCATGAAACCCAATGCGCGGTTTCGACAGAGGAGTCACAACTGTTGGCAGGTTCTGGTGACCATGGCAGACCTCAGCGGGAGTTATTCTAAGAACACAACATATGATCAGATTACTGAGGGACACTTTACATGGCTCTAAAAAATGAACCATCTGACAGTTTGTGACAGCTCTGCCTGCTCCAGCCAAGTGAGGAGTGCTGGTCTTTGCTGACCCTGCAGCCGGGGTTGTGAAACAAAGAAGGTGCCTTCCAAAGCCTGTGAGCATACAGCCTTCCAGCCACATTACACCTGCTTACATCTAACTACTGATAAGAAACACAAAAGACATTTAGGACTTGCTTCTCTTGTAGTTTTGATTCACGGTAATTTAATACCGCCATGCTGCAGTTTACTGGGCTTGGCAATTTACATAGTTCTATATTTAGTAATCCCTGTGATGAATGTCTTTGTAGAGTGATCTGTTTGTTTGGTGGTGGTTTTTTGTTTGGGCTTTTTTTTTTCTTTTTTCTTTTTTTTTTCCTTTTTTTTTTCTTTTTTGTGCTACCAGTATCTTTATTACCTTAATGTAACCTGCCACTTTTCTGTTTTAACCTGACTGTGGGGACACACTTCTGGAATACGAAGACTATGAGAGATATTAGCAAGTGGGAAGTGAATTCTAAAACTGGAAATTTTGATGATCCACAGTTAAATGATCTCTGTGTAGAGTTTCTTTCTAGAGAATTTCTGTACTGGTATCCAATATCTGCAATTTGTACAACAATTTCCCCTCCCACTAGTCTTTTTTGGTGAAGTACATGGCCTGAGAGGACTTTGCAATTTTTGCTGCTGCTGTTGTCAAAGACAAACAGTTAAATGCACACTTATGGAAATACCTCCCAGTTTCCCAGGCCTGACTACAGTTTATTGTCTCTCCTCCCTGCTTCCTACTCTGTTTCCCTTCTTTTGTTCTCTCTAACACTCAGTCCCTCTTAATTCCCTTGATGAGGTGCTGGGTGACGCAGGAGATTGGCATCACTGTGTAAAGGTCTCTTTCTGCCAATTCCTGCCTTTTTGTTTGTTTTGTTTGTTTGTTTCCCTTCTGGTGCTCCTTGTTTCTAGCTGCTTGTCATCTTTGCATGGGTTTTCAGTGGGCTGCAGTCCTTTCAGGGTTGTCTCTGCTCTGGCGTGGGTGCTGCAGTTGTCTCAAAGTGTTCTTCTGTCATGGAGCAACTTTTTCCAAGATGACTTTTCCAGCCACATCCCCAGGAATGTCCCCTACCATGTCTCCTTTTCTCTATATTCATCTTTTTACGTATCTTGTATTTCTCCTGTGCATTCTCATGTCTCCTTTTGTGGTTCCTCTTGTGTCTCCTCATGTGTCTCCTGTCCCTACTGGCTCTTGCCCATTCCAAAATACATTCAAGCAAAGGTGGCTTGTGCTCCTCTGGTTGAGGATTTGATGGATTGATTGTTATTTTCATCCATTTTGGTGGTGGCTGGAATTCACTATGACTGGCACAGAGCTGTTCATGGCATCCTCTCAGACCAATTACCCTGCAGCCCCTACTATTGTAGCAGAATAATGTTCTGTCAGACTGTTCAGCCTCCATAATTTCTTTACTTGACACACTATACGTATGAATTTGCTCCATAAAATTTATTGTATCTGGTTGAGAATCCATTGAAATTAATTTTGCAAGGATCACCCATAATTGAGCCAGTGTCTGGAGAGTTCCCATGTGTTTAAATTTTCAGTGTAGCCTGATACATGCCCTTTAGAAGTTTGCTTCAAATTCTCCACGTCCACTTCTTCTCAAGCTAGTTTTTCCCCTCTTTTTCATCAACTCATTCGCCTTGCCTCTCAAAGGATCCCCTTGTTGAAACAAAAATTCCCTTCTTTCTTTATAGATAATAGAGTTTGAGTGCCTTGTTCTGTTCAGCACATTTCCCATTTCAGATGTTTGTCACACAGTCCTTCTGAAATTTCTTATGTTGGCATCTGTCTGAGAAGAATCACTTCAGTTGTTTCTTACCTTTCAGCTTGGATCCATGTCTAAACAGGTGGAAGCTTTGAGAAGCCATAAATGTTATTGTTGGCACAGGAGGAAGGTGGTGTGGATGTGTGTTGCTATAATTGGTCTCAGCTTTGTGAAAATGGTTTATGTGGGTTGGAAGAGCAGCCAGGTGGAAGGTGGCAGAACAGCATCTGCTCCCACCAAACTCTCCTGGGCATGTCACTGTGCTCAGGCAGAAACTGTGGGAACTGAAGAGGTCAGTGCTTACATGGCAGGGCATTGTGTTTCTGGCACAGACACAGTTCCTAATTTGTGTTTACAGGAGCTGGAGTGGATTTCTCAGCTACAGACCTGTTTCTTCTCCCAGGGGAATAAGGGGAGCTGCTACAATGACACTATTAGGGAAAGATTAGGATCTGTGTATGTAAAATGCTTTCCCATTCCTATGTGTGCATTGGTTGTGTTTCATGAACCTGGCCTAATTGCAGTCATGGACATTTGCATTGTTCTGTTTCAGAAACAGATGGAATTAAGGGCTTTGACAGTCCTTCCCTAAAGGCTTGAGTGGTCAATTTCAGCAGTCTTTCCTTGCATACACTTTATTTCAGGGTTGAGAGAAATAAGAGTTTAAAATAGAAAAAAGTTACTGCTTTTTCATGAAATATTTAACTACTGGAATAGTTAATACTGATAGTTTAATACTGATTTCACTGCTTGCCTTTTCATGTCTGTGATGTCCTAATATACAAAGTCTTTGCCCACAAACTTTCCACAGACAATACTAGGGTTTTATAATTATAAAAGAGCTGTGACTTTGTTTCCTGGTTCATTCCTGCTTCATTCTGCAAACACTTGCAGCCATATCAAGATGTCTCACAGCCTTGCAGCTCCTACTCCCAACTTTTTATTGCAGCACTATCTTGATACTACTGTGGTGACCACAAATGTTTTATTTTGCAGAGCCTGCTCTTTCACTGTCATGTTTTCTGCTTTGAACCAGCCTTGAGTTCAGATGTGTAACTTCTGCCTTCTGTTTCTGCTCTTAATTCCTCCATCTCCAGAAAGACGATAAAATCTGTGTGACTGCTTAGATGTGATACACTAGGAGCCAGAGTAATAAAGCTGAATAGTCTGCCTGCAGGAGCCTGAAAGCACTTGTAATTCAGTGTATCATATCACACTGATAAATTCTATGTAGCTGTTTCCATGTGCTTCCCCCTTGTTGTTTATTTTCTTGGACTTGGTTACACAGAATGACAGGCTCCTTTTGGTTGGAAGGGATCTTCAGACTGCCTACTCTGGCCCTGCTGCTCAAGCAGGGTCCAGTAGGTTGTTACTATCCTCCAGGGATGAAGACTGCAGCCTCTCTGGGCAGCCTGTGGCAATGTTTAACCACCTTTAGAATAGAAAAGGTTGGGTTTTTCTTTTTTTTAAATTCTTTTTAGACAGAATTTCATGTGTTAATTTGTATCAGTTGCTTCTTGTTCTGTCTCTGGGCACTATTGAGAGGAGGGTGGCTCCCTTTTCCCCTTTATTGCCTCCTATCAGTATTTATTTTATTATTATTGATTAAAAACTGCCCCTAGGTCCTCTCCAGGTTGAACAGACCCAGTTCTTTCAGCCTCTCTTCATAGGACATATGCTCTAGTCTCTTAATAATATATGCTGACTTCTTGCTGGACTTGCTCCAGTGTGTTCACACCTTTCTCATGCTGAGGAGACTTGATCTGGACTCAGTACTCCACATGTTGCCTCAGCTGTGCTGAGTGGAGCTGAAGGATCACTTCCCTTGACCTGTTGGCAACTGGGATTTGCCATAAAGGGTGCATTGCTGCCTCACTTTCAGCTCATTGTCAGCTGGGACCCCATCCATTTGTTCAGCCAGTTTTCACCAAGCCACCTTGTCCAGCTATCTAGCCCAAACTTTGTCAGTTTGTCTATGGGGATGTTATAGGAGACTGCTCCTAAAACTCAGACTTCTACCATGTGCACTAATAAGTTCCTTTCTAAGAAGGAAAAGAGTGTGTCAGAGTCATCCTGCTGCTGATCTCTGATCTAGATACACAATAGAATTATCTATTTTGTTGGGGTCACTGCTTTCTAAACTTGGATTTGCATTATTTCTGTGTTCCAGGCCGAAATGAGTTGATTGCCCGCTATATTAAGCTGAGAACAGGGAAAACACGCACAAGGAAACAGGTAAGGTACAGTTTTCTCTGGAAGGATTAGCTTCTGTGGACCTTTAGAGATTATGAGGGCTAATGAGAACAAATTTCTTGTTGTTCGCTTGTTGGTAGTTTCTGACTTTGGTGGAAGGAGGTTGTTATGCTGAGCTGGTTAATAAGAATGGCAGGAAGAGTCAGCTCAGGCATTTTACAGGAGGTTTGTAATGCTCATGTCTGCCAATCATATCGTGACCCACAAATTTTTCTGCTGTTAAAAAGTGTGATTTTATTTGCTTGGCCTACTAATGAATGTTTCAGGGAGCACCAGTGGTTCTCTGCATGAAGATTTCTTGTTTAGCCCAAGCAGATAAGTCAGCAATGATGATTTTGAAAGTACCTGTCACACAAGATGGAAAAGGAATCTTTGTAATTTGGGCATGAATATCCAGGCTATGCTAGACAAAGCACTGAGCAGCCTGGACCTGCCTTAGATGGCTCATCTTTGCAGGCCCTCCACCCCATTTCATGGCACTGGAGTTATGTGCAGAAAAGCAGCTCCTTGGTACCCCAATCCATCCTACCCCAACCCTAAATAACTGCCTAATTCTACAAGAGGCTGCCAAGTATTCCTCTGGAATGAACATGGAATTTTGTCTTTCAATGCAGGTATCTAGTCACATCCAGGTGCTGGCA
The DNA here is from genome assembly GCF_012460135.2 of Molothrus ater. Taxonomy (NCBI): domain Eukaryota; kingdom Metazoa; phylum Chordata; class Aves; order Passeriformes; family Icteridae; genus Molothrus; species Molothrus ater. The sequence continues at coordinate 87,561,737 of NC_050479.2, forward strand.
AGGCGGAAAGCTAGAGAGATCCAAGCCAAGCTCAAGGTATGATGGATATCCCTTAGCAGTTTCACACAAGCCCCCCCCCAGGTCAGCTATTCCCTCTTTGAATGGCCTTTAAAAAGCCTGAGAGATTAATCACTGAACTGTAGTGAGCTGGAGAGGAAAAGGTTCTTCCCAGGAAATGTTGTGCAAACATTCATTATTGTTGAAGCTCTGTGACGTCTGGAGCAATTTCTATTTAAAGAATAAAGAAACAATAACTTTTTAAATTTCATGTGTCTTATTTCTACCTCCAGTTTATGCTGTTGTCATTCAAATCTGAAAGACCCTTAGACTTAGGAGTGTGCAGAGAGTGTTTACCTGAGCAGGAATTGTTTATGGTTACAAGTGCTGACCAGTAAGCAGTTGCTGGTGTTGTGGTGGCCTTAGAGTTATCAGAGCACCAGCTCCACCTCTACTAGAGGTGGTGATGTGGAGTTGTCCACTGAGAGGAAGCAATAAAGCCAGCTGGCATCTTCTCAGGTAAAATGGTGCCAGCTGAATAGACTTTGCTCCTTGATTAATTCAGACCTGATGTGAAGAGGCCGGTGCTAACGAGAAAGAGAAAATGGTTGAATACTTGTTTGAGAAAAGCTGTGTTTTCCTTTCCATAGGAAAAGCTCCAAGATCACCCTAATGAACCTCTTGACATTTATTTCCACTCGGATTTGATGTGGGGAAATGGTTTATGTGCTCAGACTGAATTGCCAGAATTGTTGAGAAGGTCAAGTTTGTATGTGACAATTGCAGAAGAGGGTGTCTGTCCCCTGTTAAAATGTGAGCTATCCAGAAAGGGCTTGCTGAGCAGGATGTGAGGTCTGAGACTTGTTATGTTTCACTGAGACAGCCAGAGAAGGAAGGTGAATGCTGACCTTTCTCTTTGGTATGGCCCTAAGTAATCTGGAAGGAAGAGTTTGCTTTCCTGGTTTTCCATGCTTCAGGTGACAATAACCATGACAGCCCAGCCCTGACTACTGAGAGATGGCTGTTAGCATGTGCTTCCTCTTGGCTGCCTGGGCAGCTCCTCACTGGGCACCAGGGCAAATGGACTGTCCTGTGTGTGAGCTGCTGGCACTCAGCTGCCCAGGGCTGACATGCATGCAGCTCTGTTGCAATCAGTGATTGTCTCTAAGCCATGACAGCACCCCCCCACATCCCAGCCCCATTTTAGAAAGCTGTGCTGTGTCTTTTATTAGCCTGTTGTGTTACCAGCTGCTCTGATAAAGAGAAGGAGGCACAAATTACAACTATCTAATTCAGTGCACCCAGGTAGGGCTGCCTCAGCTTGAAACCTGTGGTGCTGTTAAGTGGTGAGTTCAGGTGGAGGCCTGCTGGAGAGGCAAGTTAGAGCGAGCAGGAAACAACAACTGCCCAGGGTGTTAAAAGCCTCACTGCTGCTTACATCTGTAACCTTGATTCTGTTCCTTGTGTGACACAGCTCTGGGGCTGGGCATGATTGGAAAGCCAGTCAGCCGAGCCTGTTCCCACTTAGCTCACAGGCGCTGGCTGGTTTTGTTCTCAGGGAATGAAGGTGTCTCGGGGAGCTCCATGGAGCCATTGGCTGCTGTCCCTTTACACACCCAGGCCATGCTGTGAGCTCTGCCCAGCTGCCTGCAGAGAACCCTTCCCCAGGACCAGGCTGTTCCTTTCCACCTGCAGTGGCAGGTCGGGAGCATTGATTCAACTCATTTACTTCTTTGCTTTCGCTGGCCATTTCCATAGAGCAGGGAAATGAAATCACAGAAGCTGCTGCCCTTCCTCCAAGGTCCTGCTGACAGCTGTGTGCTCTCCTATCACTGCTCATTTTCCATAGCAAGTGCATGATTTTGTGTTTATATCCTAGTGATCAGAGCAGCTACATGATGATTTTTCAGAGTAGTGACTGCAATAATTCCACCTCCACACAAACGAGTGTTTTTTAAATGTCCACTGTGTCTGTAAAAGATACAGTGGGGAAATAGGGTAAAACTTGAAGAAAACTCTGTTCCCAAAAGTCAGTAGTTTTTCCATGCCCTGGGTGGCTAATAGATATCATCTGCACTAAGGAAAAAATTGGGAAATCATGGTGATATGATGGTATTATCATCATCATCATAATCACCATCATCATTATAATGTGTTTAAAGAATAATAAAAGAAAATACAAACATTGCAAATGTTTGGTTAAAGTTTTTATTGTTTTTATCATGTTTATCAAAGTTTGTTATCTTTTTTCTATTTTTTTTCCTTTTCATACTGGAAAACACTTGAAATGAGTATAGAACTGAAACAGAAAGATGTCTTTTCTAAAAACATGCTCCTTCCAGCAGTCTGTCAAGCATTTAAACAAAACAAAAGCACAGAAAAGGTTAATAGGTAAAATACTCTCCTTCCCTAATTATTTTACATTTTCTTTTAACTTTTAGTACCTCCACAAGTAAATGCATCTTCCCAATAAACTGAGGTAGACAAATGCAATTTTTCCAGTGAGAAAATAAGGGAAGGAAATAATCCTTTTCTGCAATGGCACATGAAAAATAGTCCTTATATATATATTAAGAAAAAAGCAGAAAACAGTAATTTCCCTTAAAAATGTAGGTAATCCTTCACTTATTCCCTACAACATAATTTAGACTGGATTCTGAAAACATTTCCCATAGCTTTGGAGAATATTAGGAACTTTCTCAGCATTTAAAATGTTTCCCTTCCATTCACTTGACAGAAGTCACAGATGCTCTAAAAAAGAGGTGTAAGTTTTGCCTATTTCTAGTGATCATTCCACTTAAACATATACATTTATTACTGAGATTTTAGAGGAGGATGCCTCCTCCACTTTTGTGGTTAGACACATTAGGATATTTGGGCTTTGAACTTTAGAGAACCTTAGATAAGTTGGAGGGGTTAGAAAGAATGGAGGCCCAAAGGTGAGAACTTACTGCAGTTTAGTGAATGCAAGTGGGAAGTGAGAATTCCCCAAGAAGACAGCAAGGGCTGTTGTACCTCTTTCAGCAGTTTCTTCAAGCTATGAATTAATCTGTGAGTTTTTTGTGGTAATTATAATACCACAGAGAAATGTGGAATGTTTAAAGGATGAAGATTAATTGTAGGGGATGTAGGACGGAAGGCAGAATATAAGTGCTTCTGTTTGCCTATTTATACCTTGAAGAAAAGAAGAAATTAAGAATGCTGTTTGTTTTATACATAACTCAGACCCACTAATTGTGACACTGTCATTGCCTGTAAGAATGTGTGTAAATCTACAGTCCTGTTAAGATACAAAAAGAAATGTCCCTGCATATGTGCCCTGGAGATTATGAAGGTTTCAAGTTTCCCTGAAGATAGGGATAAAATGATAAACTCTACCTGAGACTAATGCAGTCCCAAATTGAGATAGTCATTTCTGCAGTGACGATGACGATCTCTTTTTGTGACATTTTCCTCAGAGGTTTTGTTTTTTTTTTTTTTTATAATCAAGAATCTTTCCCATTGAATATTGTTACCAATTATTAAAACACTAGAGTCAGCTAGGGATATACTTTCCACAACAAAACTTTTCAGCTGTATGGTTGAAAGCCCTCAGACAGAAAGGATAAATGCTTCTCAGTCTTTAAACCAGCATTTCAGAAAGCTTGGTTATTCACATCTGAAGCTATAGTAATGAGTCACAGCCTTACAGCTTTAAAGAGTTCTTAGGACAGTTATTGGTGAGTTTACTGCCCAGAATTTCAGAGATGCCTGTTCCTGACAGAGAAGCTGACGAGAATTCTGTTTATAGACCATTAGAGCTGACAACTAGTTAATCATTATAATAATCCTGTTTTTTCTGTTTCTTTTCTTGCTCATAGGATCAGGCAGCTAAAGATAAAGCCATGCAGAGTATGGCTACAATGTCATCTGCCCAGATTATCTCTGCAACTTCCTTCCATAGTAAAATGGGCTTGCCTGGTCTCCCACGACCAGCCTACCCTGCTGTTTCTGGGGTGAGTGGATCAGTGACTTGGTGGAGTTTTGAGAAGACACTTGACTGTTTGAAAGGATGTTGGGACTGGCTGAGGAAAGTCCTGAGAACTGTGACAGAATGGGCCAAAAGGCATTGTCTCTGTAGAATAAATCTGTCATGTGGCTTCAACAGTTTTGTCCAATTCTTTGCTCACACTGATGTAAAACAATAGAGTTTCACTGTGTATATTTTTTTAATGATACAAGGGAGAGAACAATCAGTTCCTTTGGATTTTCATACCACTTTCTTAGTCCAGCATCTTTTTGGATTAAATCTGTTTGGGCCATCCTGACCCTTTCCCAAATTTATATTTCCCAATCTTTTTCTCAGCACTTTGATCAGATGGCCCTTACATAAAATCCGTAATAGAGAAACGTCTGTCAGCCTCTCTGTACCTATGAGTTTGGCCTAGTGAGCATTTGCTGAGCATTGATTTCTGCCAAAATAACTCCCATGGAACTTTCCTGGGGAAAATGGTCCTTTCAAGAGAGTGAGCATCATAAAAGCTTTGGAGACAGAGGCACAAGTTGCATGCATAATATTTAACATTAACGATCACTTTCGGGTCAGTTTTTTTGCATATCATGAGTAGTAGTGTGTAGAATGAAAAAAAAAGAGCAGTCAGCATCTCCACAAGAATGAATCCAGGAATGTAAAAAGAAGAGAGAACTCATTCACATCTTTAAAGGTGTGTGAGCTTGCAGTTTGTTTCCTCAGAAAAGAGCAAGCCTTCCTTTTCATCTCTGTCCTAAGAGTGGTGACTTCTGCCTATGTGTTGTTCTCTTGCAGTTTTGGCAAGGACCATTGCCAGGCCAAGCAGGATCTTCCCAGGAGTAAGTATTCCTTCATGTGAGCATCCAAAGCAGGTGCTTCTGCTGCTTTCTCTGCTGCCTGAGGAACACCATTAGCTATTGCAAGATCTGTGAAATACTAAGGCCTTCATTTTTCTTACAGTAGTGTTAAAATGGAGCTGAGCTCTAGCTCTCCTGAAAACTGTGTTTACTTGTGGGTGTTGAATGTCTCTGAATTTGGGCCTGAAAGTCTGAGAGGCATCCAGACCTATATCCACTTGCAAAGATATAAAACCACTTGAAAAAAATATAAAACCAGTGTATTAAGAGGCTGATAGGGATCTCAGAAAAACAAATCTGGAGGGAGGGCCTGCTGAACACCTGCAGGGAAATTTTTATCTGTCCTGTCCCCTTACTGCTTTCTGAGTGTTTGCCCATGACCCTTCTCTTGCCCACACAGAAAGATAATTTCCAAAAGACACTTAGGCCACTTTCTCCTTGAGGAGAAATACTTTATCTAATCTGTGCAAACAGTCAGTGAAGAATATTTTTTTGTTTGGTTGTGTTTTTATTAACCACCTCTCTTTGTGTACTTGTGTAGTGTGAAACCTTTTTCTCAACAACCTTATGCTGTACAGCCTCCGCTTCCAATACCAGGTAGGTAAGGAAATATACTTCCTTCCTTTGAAATTGTATTTCAACTTCAAAAACAGCCAGCACTCTAAAAATCTTGAAAGTTAATTAAAAAAAACCCAAAACGTATTGAAACATTTCAAAGAGCCAAAACCAATTTTATATGATTTCCTCTTATTACCTGTGCTCATCCTTTTACTGAGAGAGCTGAAGCTTCTAAATTTTGTTTTCTTCCTGTTTTATATTGGTTGTGTTGGGGTTTTTTTCTTCTTGGCTCAGCAGAGAATAAAAGTTTACATATCTCTACTGGTCTTCCACCATACTTCATGCTCTAGAACACTGTTCTTTATCATAACATGATTGTGTTCCTAATTTCTCATTAAGTAGAATAACAAATGTCTTTTCCTTCTCAGCTTCCCCATTTTGAGAGATCAATGGTGACACCTCATTCTGATATTAAACAGTTTATTTCAGTGCTCCTTTAGGGCTCTGTCTAAATCCTCTTGAAGTTGCTGAACATGTTTTCTCTGGTGTCAGACTTGGGTAGTTTGTCTTTTACATCATGACCCTGGCAATGCTGTCTTAGCAGAGGGTGACTGGCAAGCAATTTAGAGTACAGGTAGACTGAGGGCCTTGTGAATGATATTTTTGCATGATGAATGAAGCCATAAGGAAACTATGAGTCAGCTTTGACAGTAGGTGTTCTACTAGAAAGCCATTGCCATTTTTTTCTAAATTATTGTTATATAAATCCTGTGTGCTTAGGGTTTGAATCTCCTACTGGCCTCTCACCTTCCCCGTCAGCACCAGCTTGGCAAGGACGAAGGGTTGCTAGCTCCAAACTTTGGATGTTAGAATTCTCTGCATTCTTGGAACAACAACAAGACCAAGACACAGTAAGAAACACACCTTGCTTCCACTCCTCATTAATTTTGCATCTTTGGACAGCTCTTGTTCATCATGGATGTGTTATACTGCTCTATGTGTATGGAAATACTTGCTTCGTTCCTCTTCAGAGAATAGAAAGGCATCTTTGGGAAACACCAGATATCCTCCTCTTAGAGGATAAGTAGTGATAGAACCAGGTCTGTGCACTGTGCTTCTGGCTTCCCTGTCCAGGGTCATGGATATTCGTACACCAGAGCCCAAGGCACTGAGGTCATAAACCCCTGCCAGGCTATGCTGGTTGTTCTGTCCAGCCTTGTAAGATAGACTCCAATATAGAACCCAAAATCAGAAGTTGCTGGGATCAGCATTAAAGCCATGTGTTTCTCTGGTGTGCTAAGAAGTTAAAATTGGTGGAACTGTGATGAATTTGCATCAATGTATTTCCACAGTGAAATGGAAGTAGTAAGATTTGCCTCTCTCACTAAACTGTTTGATTCTGCATCTTGAAATGTACTCTGGTGATGGGCTGAGATAGGAGAGTTCAGAAAAGATAGTGTTATTTGCCTGGGATTTATCTGCTCTGGGATTTCAGGCTTTTCATTGGACAGGAGCATCAATGTTTGGCTGAGTGACCTGTCAAGGTAACACTCTGTGTCTCAGGGTTTTGCAGACTATATGGCAGCAGCACAAGGCAATGATTTAGGAGTGAAAATAGGAAGAAAAAACCCAGCAACGGTGTTTCAGAGAAGGAAGAAGCATAAATGTATTGATAGGAAGGAAAGAACAGCATGAGCTGGTATTAGCAGAGATATTTCTATTGATTTCTTCTGCTCTTTTAGAAAACTCTATCAAATCTTCATTGACTTCCAGCAGTCTTCTGTGAAGGACAATGGATGTTCAGTAGGTACTGAATGGTACTGAGCAATTTTCTAATTCCATGTTTTTCCTCTTTTTGCAGTATAACAAACACCTGTTTGTGCACATTGGGCAGTCAAGCCCCAGCTACAATGACCCCTACCTCGAGGCAGTGGATATCCGGCAGATCTATGACAAGTTCCCTGAGAAGAAAGGGGGCCTGAAGGAGCTCTTTGAAAGGGGCCCAGCCAATGCCTTCTTCCTTGTCAAATTCTGGGTAAGAAAAGGGCCCTCTGTAGGGTACCCATTTGCTATGAAGGTTGTCACTTTTAAAGCTGTGACCTCCCTGGCTGTTAGAAAACTGCTACCTCCCAACAAATTTTTCCCCATGTAGGCAACTTAAAACAGCCCCAACTGTCACTTTTCTTGACCCCACAAGATCTTCCCTTGACCCCACAAGGCACTCTTTCTGGCCTGCAGCAAGATGGATCTTTCACCTTGTCCATCTGTAGAGTTGTTCTTGACTACTGTCTGCAGATTTGCTAATGGTGACTTGGACCCTCTAGAATTTTTGTTCATGTATAAGTAAAGAATTCAGAGGAAATTATTCTCTGCATACTCTTAGGCCTTCACTTCTCTCAGTGTTGTGTAACTCCTCAGCCAGAAGCAATACTTTTCCATCTCTTCTCCTGTCTCTGTAGCTGCATTTTGTGTTATCCAAGTACTAATAATTTACAGATGCATACTTACTGCTGGAAGAGCAAGAGATAAGAGAAAAATATCATGAAATTGGATTATGCTGATAATATATTACTGAAATGACTTCTGGTAAATTGGTAGAAATCAGCCTGGCAAAAGCTTACTCACTCAATTTGGATTTTTGTGATTTAACTGAAATTTGCAAAAACTGCCACTGTGCTTCAAGGTACAAACAAAATAGCTTTGGTGATTGATATTATCATAGGAATTATGAAATTAAAAATAATAGTAGCTCAGGGCAGTTGTACAGTAGATGGCTGAGGGAATGTGTAATGGGATTTGGAGCCTTTCACCTTGAGTTTATCACATCATTCAACCTCAAGTCAGAATGAGATGATGAAATATGAGCTTTTATATCTCATTCCCTTCATACAAAGTGGCACTGGAAAGCCTCCTGACTGGTGCTTTCAGAAGGAAGAGTTAAGTGCCTTGAGATGCAACTTCCCAGCTGTCCCAAGCCTAGCCTTTCCAGAAATGAGTTGGAGAATGTTGGCTGGGAGTCTTCTTCTCAAGCGCCTGTGCCTAGAGTGTTGGTTGCTGATGATTTTTGAGGACACATAATTTTATTACCTGCAGTCTCTGCTACTGAGCTGAGCCCTTTGTGGGATTAGCTCCTGGCAAAGTACAACAAAGCCTGCCTGGGGTGCTCAAAACAAAAGGTGGAAGATCAGCTCTGTTCTGGCTGGGAGAGAAAACAGCACCTTGCTGAGAAGCTTATCCTTTGACAGGGTATTTTGAAAGGTATTGATTGCCTTTTGTGCTTTGGAAGTTTCAAGAACCAAAAGGAAGAGCTTAGAGGGAGATGTTACACAGAGAGAATTAAGCACTTTGAACTCCCTGACTTGAAGAGAGAGAAATCATGAAATTGTGATCTGCTGCTAAAACTGTGATTTTATTTATCAAAATTGACAGTGTGCTTTTCTGATTTTGTGGTTCAGTTTGGGGATTGTGATAACTTGGTTTTTAATATCAGAAGTATAAATGTGCCCTATGCACCATGTCAGACCAACCTCTGTCAGGGTTTTGAAAAATTTAGATGGTGGCATGCCATCAAGCTGGGTTTTTTTCTGTTCCCACGTGAGGTGTTCAGAGGGTATCAGCTCACTGGAATTTGGCTTGTTTTAAGAGATGTGACATAAGATTTGAAACAGCTGTACTCTAATGTGTGCACAATGTTGTGGGGCTCTGCAACTCTATACTTAAAAGGACAGAAATATTTCTGGGCTTGGTTTAATATTTTGACTGTCTGATACTTTTTTTGGTACCCTTGAATTGTTGAATCCCATCTGGAGTTAACATCAGGTTTTATTGGTGGCACCCATTACAGCTTATCACTTAGAAATAGGCAAAGTTTACAAGTCGAGTGATTAGTTAAATGTAAGTTTCTAAGACTTTTAAGAAGCAAATAAAAAAAACAAACACTTTTCACAAATGGGGCGATATGATTAAAAACAAAGAAGGAAGAAAATTAGATTTCAGCAGAAATTTTTATATCCCTCTGCATTTTCATACTTTTGTAGCAGTATGTGTTAGGGTGCTTTTTCATTTTGCTGCCTGATAGTTCTGGACAACTATACAAATATGGTGTTGATGTTCAAAGATGTATTGGATAAAGCAGTTACTACACCGTTGAATTTATAGCATCATTTTAGGATAAAATGGTGAGTAGAATTAAATACTTGAAGGGATGCTTTGAGACATGAAGACATGATTGATTTTTCAGAGGTTCTGAGTTGAAGTTGTGGTTGCAGGTGACAAAGACTTTCAACGAATCAAGGAATGAGTAAGTTGGGGTTGTATATCTGTAGTTTTAGGTTCGAAGAACCCAAGGCATGAACCTACCATTGCTACAGTAACCATTGAATATACCAGATGATCTGTTGTGTACCAGAGGCCTAATTCTAAACACCAGGGTTGAAGTTTCCTGACCTCTGTGGTAGCACTGAGGATCTAGTATGACTGAGAAAACGATATTCACCTTTGTTCAAAGGTGCTTTAAATTATCTATACAATAGTTGAAAGTTGATGAGTTTGAAACATAAGGAGTGTTGCAGTGTTTGCAATTCTTCCTTGATTTTTTCATTGGGAATTTGGTACAATGAACTGATTTTTGGACTTGGGTTGGCAAGTTGTGTATGACATCTGTGTGACATTTCTCTGTGCTCCAAGTGCATTCTAGCACACGACAATGAATGTGAGACATCAGCCTCCCAACACATGGACAGTGGCAGCCCTGCTCTTTTCCAGGCTAATATTATCTCTGCCACCTGTTCCTTGCTTCTCCCTGTGAACTCCTCCTCTATGGATTGTTATTAATAGTTTGGGGAAGAGGCGTTCTCAGGGCTTTGCAAGTTAGTAGAATGGTGCGCTTGCATCTTGGAGTTTTCAGAAGTTGTGAGACTCTGCATGGAAGACAGAAGGAAAAATGAAAAATCAGTAATTCAGGACAGGTAGTACTTTGCACAGAGCAGTCATCTCCAGAGACATGAATCAGGGGAATTTCTTGTCCTGCCTGTGAAGAATGTATGTAGTAATTTCTTCTTGGTGATAGGCAAGCGATCTTCTGAGCATCTGAGTGCTTCTTTCAGCTAGATGGAATATACTTTTGTGGGAAAGTGCTGAAGGGGTGGGCTGGAAACTGCTGTCTTGCACCTGGCTTCTCTCCTGTCCCAAGCAAATCCAGTCAAAACAGCAGCAGTGCAAATTGCCCTCAGCACCTTGCCTTGCCCACTGGATGCTTTCAATCCTGGAACTGCCTGGAGAGCAAGGAATGGCAATTTGTTCTCCACGTTCACTCTGTTCTTGGTACTCCTCAGGCAGCAAACAAGACAGCAGATAGAAACAGCGAATTTTATTATTTTTACACACATTAATTTCACCTGCCATCACCAGCACCATCTCCAGTTGCTGCCCCCCTCCAGGGGACTCTGCCAATGGCACTTCTTCCACCAAATTTCAACAGATTATTAGCAGCAAAAGGCAGATTGAAAGATTGAATTGCTGAGAAATTTTCAAAGAATCTTTTCCAGAGATGGAGGGGAGAAAGGAGCAAATTAACTTGTGGAGGGGTAGTATGCTCTTCCCAGAACAAATGCCTTCTCTTCCATCTAGAAATCTTGTCTTGTAGGTAATTAAACATTCTGCTTACTTCTCTGGAAAGGAGGAAATCGCAGATGTTCCCCCCCAGCAGGCAGATTCACTCTTGCATGCAGTATGTGAATATCTGGGATGTGCTATATCACAGATATCTCAGTGATTGCAGTTTCAACATGTTTGGAAGTCATCGGGCAAGCTATGGATAAGTGTGTCGTTTGTGCTGAGTTTACACAGCAAGTTGAACACATCCCAGACACATCAGATTTTTGCTATGTCAGAGTGTGCTCAGGTTTTTGCATCTGGAACTTCTGGGACAGAAAGCAAGAACCCTGACTTTGTCAGATAAAGTAGTTTGGTCCAGCTGGTGGCTCCTAACTCAGATTTAGCTTGTAATATGCCTCGTTTATTTGATCTTAACCTTTGCCTGTAAAAGAGACTGAGAACAGCTGTTTGAATGCTGGACACTACCCAACAGCCTGAATCCTGCTGCTGCTGCCCCCGCAGTCCCACCCTGTTCTAGCAGTGGCAAGTAGGAGCCTGGTGGGCCAGGCAGCTCAGCCCCCTCAGTGAGACTTTCCTAAATCCTGCCTATGTCTCTTTTGGCTGCCTAGATTGGGCTAAGGAATGTATTTAAGACCATCTCATTTGTTGTTGGACATACTAGGGCATTTGCCAGAGAGGAGTTGAGGCACCTGGGTTCTAGTCACATCCAGTTACATATCAAAAAATTCTATGCATTCTCAGACTATAAAGTGAAGATTTGCTCTCCTGCTTGTTGGAGTTCTGGGAAGATGAATTTCCTTTGAATCATAGTCACTATTATTCTCTTGCATCTTTTCAGTGTGGAATGTACTGGACACAGTAAGTCAGACCTGTCTCTGCTGACCTCGGGTGCTCGCTCCAGTGCTGGATGTGCTTTCACACAAGGTTTTCTTTAGAGAGGCAATGTAGTCCTGATGGTCTAGGTGTTGTGAGGAACTCATAGGAATCTAGGCATGAAGGCCATAGTGGTTTTAGATGTTAAGCTAAATGCAGTAGCTCTTTTGGTCACTATGGTGTTGTCCTCATCCTGAGAAGTTTAACTGCATCCTTTCGTGAATTACCCCAGTGTCCAGTTGACATTTAGAAGTTAATTTGGCTATGGCAGATTACACTTTTCTTCCTCAATTTTCTGCCTTGTCTCCCTTCAGAAGGTAATCATCTCCACAGCAGGGAAAGCTAAGAGATGGGAGTTGCACTTCTGAGTTGTTCCTTGGTCTTTTATTCATGTACACCATTGCTATTTTCAGTTCACATGTATAAACCAGGTTGCAAATAGTTCAAGAGCAGATATGTGTGTGCTAAATAATGTCTGGTACTGGGGCAGTGCCTTCCTTAAGAAGGTGGGAACCAGCAGCTGTAAATAGGTGAAAAAGCTGTAACTGTAAGGCCAGCAGTGTCTGGGGTGCTCCAGCATTCTGCAAACATGAGCTGAAGCTCTCAGTAAACTGCTACTGTCATTCCCTGGAGTTGCTGAAACTCCCTGTATGTATGTTTATGAGATCTGTAAAGGTGACAGGAGGTGGGTACACAGCTCCTGGTGACTGATCACTCCATGTCTGACCGTCCTAGCCCATAATATGGGACAAGCTTTAGAGTAAAATGTGCAGTGTAAATGTGAGGGAGTTCCAACATGATCCCGCTGCTCCACTGCAACAGGGCTTCCAGGTACTGATTGTACATAATGTCAGTGAATGGTGACAACTCCTTAATTCAAATAGTATTACTGTAGTTTTGCCGTTAATGTTGATTAATTAGATGTTAATTAGCTGCGAAATTCTGGTCTGGCCTTGTGATGGGAGGCTTGTCAAACTGCGGGAGCACCTAGAGTGGCTTCTTAGGGCTAGTGAAGCTTTTCTCATGAAGTGGAACTAGCACCTTTCTGCTTTGCCTTGTATTGAGTGTATTTATTTTTAAATTTTACCAGTGAGTCTTTTGGAGAATGTAACCTTAACTTTACTAGTGAGACCCTGAAAATGTTTGTCTGGTTCTGCAAGTGTTTATGTAGCAGTGGCCTGACCAAGCCTCTGTAGCCTTGACCCTTTGTTCTTTTTGACTCAGTGGGAGAATTTCTTTGGAAGAGCGGAATCAAGTCCATACATTGTGTTTATTACTCCCAAGGGAAATAGCAGAAAAATATTGTGAAGGACTCCTAGTCTAGCTCCTCTCTGGACAAGGGAAGAAGTTAATCTTTATTCAGACAGTTGGAGTGTGGGTGAAATAAACAATACAGTTGATTGCATTGACATGGATGTGAATATTACAGTATTAAAGTACAGTGTTACAGTAACTTAATAAAAACCTAAACCAGAATGGAGTAATACCACTATTCTCTAATACAGGTGCATTTGTGGTACAAAGAAAGTAGCTGCTACAGTTATTTAATACCAAGGTCTTCAGCATGGCCATAACAATACACTAGAATAAGCTGTCCTGCCTTCTGCTATCCCTGTTGCTTCCCATCCTCCCAACGCATTCTTTGTTTGAACACACACAGGTGTTTCTGAATCAGGCCAGGGAACTGACCCCACTGAGAACTAACTGAGCAATTCCTCAGTGAGCCTTGTCATACAGCTACAGAGATGTGTGTCAGTACAGCAGGAATGGGGAAGCACAAACTGTTCTGGAAGACTGAGACTGCTCTCTCTTGGGGTCAGGACCAGCCTGGTATCATCAAACTACAACTGAGGTACAATTTCTCAAGACACTCAAGCCAATCCAAGTATGTGTTGCTATGAAAATAGGCTTTCTTTGTGGGTCTTATCTTTTGTGATGCCACAAAGGCAGCAGCAAGCTCACGTGTCTACAGAAAGACAGAAAACTTGACTGTCACTTTCTAGACTGACCTAAACCTTTTGTGAAGCTGCTCCTTAAGATAACTAAGCTAACGGTATTTATTGCCTCATGGCACTTAAGAGGCAGGTATTTTGCATGGCAAAGAAAGAGGGGCATTCATTATTGTGGTGGTCCAGTTCTACCACATTGCTTGACCATAGTGCTGCTCTAGATCTCAAATAAAAATCTCTTCACTGACATTGGTTAAGAAAACCCTGCTAGAATGGCATCTAATGCTGTCTTAGTCCCACTGTAGCTGGAATACATTTTCTGCAGTTTTCTCTTCCCTTAGATCAGCTGGAAGAATAAAATTCTCTGGAGCAGCCTATGGGAAGTGATCCTTGCTTTTAGGCTGATGTGAAGTAGCACATGGGCTTGTGGAGCACAGAGGAGCTCTGCCCTTTTAGTTTTGAAGGGGAGGGAGCTGAACTGGGCATTCCCACACACCCGTAGTGTTTCTAGAGCTTAAGGGAACCGCCACTTGTTTCATAACTGCAGTTGGAATGACCCCTGGTGGAAGCTTCAGACAGCGAGGATTTTTAGGAGTTCTGTCCCAACAGGAGGCTTCGGTTGGCCAGCCTTAGGCACCCACATTTGAAAACTGTGGCTGCTACTGGAGATGGGTTTGAATTCAGGTGTCACTGGGCCAGATCCATCAGTAACCTACATTCCTTATGTTGCATCCTGTCTATTTACATTTGTAGTACCTGAGCCTGATGTGTGTGTGTACTCACACATTCCTTTTCCCTGCTGTCTCTTTTCCCTTACCTATGTTCTTAGGGTGGAAAAACTTTTTTGCTGTTGCTTTACTATTTTTTTCCTTCCTGGAGAGTCAGCCTAGTCTAGCCTGTCTGTTGCACTGCTCTGATTCTGCAGTCTGCTCTGCACAGTGAGTACCTCCAAGCCGTGTCATATGTTTTTCATGTTAGGAAGATATTCCACCAGATTTCCCCAATGTGTATGCAAACCACACCATTTTTTGAAGTGGAAATAGGATTTTATTCAGTACTCTTCAGATTTCTCCTGCTTCCTCAATGCACATCGGTCTGCTTAAGGAGCTGGGGACACTCCCAATACTTCACTATCCTGGCTATGTAAGGTAATGGTGAGAAAATGCCACAACCATCTATTGATAACCATCTGAATTTTTATTGCTCTTCTTTTTGGCAGGCTGATTTGAATACCAATATTGAAGATGAATCCAGATCTTTCTATGGTGTTTCCAGCCAGTATGAGAGCCCAGAAAACATGGTCATTACCTGTTCCACCAAAGTGTGTTCCTTTGGAAAGCAGGTGGTAGAGAAAGTAGAGGTAAGGAGTAGACACTTGGGTGCAAGATTCCCTCTGGCTGCCGTTTTGTCACGTCAAGTATTTGCATCCTGCCTTTGTATCTCAAGGCAAAATATATCTCATGCTTCTTGTCAGGGAGATGGATGCCATAGATCACTCAGCCTGCAAAATGCTTGTCTTAGGATTTCACTGAAGATCTGCTAGTGTTTGCTACTTTTCCCTTAAATCTCAGTTTCTGAGGAGATGTAAATACATATGACTCTTAGCTCTGCTGATTCTCTGGGGTTTTTTGGGAAGCAAAGGAAAGCTAGGGAATATAGATGTGTTTTGTAGTCCAGAAATGTGAAAACATATAAGCAACACCTCAGTCTCACCAGTGTTTTTAAACAGATCATTTATAAACTATAGATATTAATTAGACTGCAATAATTTACAGACTATAGCCTTACAGCTTGGTTAGATCTAGAGCTTATACGCTTACAGCTTGAGCAACTGCAAATAACTGGGTTATGCATAGAACTGGCATTGAAGAAATTCTTTTTGATGCCACATTCAGCTGCTAAGAGAGCTGTTTTGACATGCCTGCTGCTGCCCTGTTTCTTAAGGAACCTCAGGATGCAGAAGCATCTATGTGCAGAACACCAGCTGTTCTCATGTCAGCAGTCAGTTCAAGGTGCATCCTTCCCCAAAACCCATCTCCAGCCACATGATAGGCATGCCTGAAGTTAAGTATTTGCAGAGGGACAGAGGGGCTAAGGGAAGTGTCATGATGCACATGAAAGAAGACCAAGCCTCTGGGGTGAAAGAAGGTTACAGGCATTTAAGGGTCTGCTCTGAAATCATAGAATATGGCTTCAGTTTCTCTTCAAAGACAGATAAAATATGCAGGAACCAAGGTGGGAATGTGAGAAAAAAAATCCCTCTGTGTATCATTGGCCAGACCCCTTTTTAAGTGGGGGGCATAAATTCTACGTTCTCTCACACAGATCCCAGAAGGCTTTAGTCTTTTTAACTATAAAGCATCCTGAGTATAGTATTACTATCATTACTTCCTGGTCTTGCTAAAGCAGTAGTTATTAACTTTTTCAGTTTATTCACACTTAGTACTTTTCCAGTAGAGATGCAGATGGGAGTGTAGGTGTCAATCGGTCTGTTCCTCTTAGTTACCTTTCACAGTGCCTTGAGGGTTTGCTCCTCAGAAGCTGGAACCCACCATTCTCAAGAAAACAAGAAATCAAGCTAAAGAACGTGGAGGATTCAAGGGGACTGACCTTGGTGCAAAGTACTGTGGTCACTGTTCATAAAATTATTTAAAAGTGCCACTGTAATTTTTCTGTTCTGAGTGCCTTTTTGTGATAGTGCCACTGGTGTGGCAGCACAGCCCCACGTGCCCTTCTCTGTTTTTCCCTGCAGACAGAGTATGCACGCTATGAGAACGGACACTACTCCTACCGCATCCACCGCTCCCCTCTCTGCGAATACATGATCAACTTCATCCACAAACTCAAGCACCTTCCCGAGAAGTATATGATGAACAGTGTGCTGGAGAACTTCACTATCTTACAGGTAGGGATTTCAGCTGTTTTCGTTGCAACTTGGCAACATGTAAGCACCATGCAGGAGTTCACTGTTGAGAGTCAAAGCAGATTTCCTTTTATAGCTCAGCATCTAATTGAACTTAATTTCTTTCATGTGTATTGCACTTCAAGACCATTTATGGAGCTCTAGAGATGGTAACTCATGCAGAGGAGCAGCAAAAGAATTTGAGAGACCTGGGTAAGAGAGAGATAAAAAGAAAAATAAAGGGAGAGCTCATGAGGCAGAGAGACAAAGGAAGGAGAATAATGAAAAAGTCAGTGAAGGAAATGCTCATTCCACTGTTTCACAAATATTGAGGTGCTTTCTGTGCCCTGGCCCTTTTTGCAAGGTAAAAAAACCCATAAGGGTATTGTTGAGTGGCTATAAAATTTTTCTGTGGAAAGAGTTCTTCACTGACCATATTAGGGGGGAAAGTTGTTTCCTCAGGACCACCCGTGACCTGTACAGAATATGGAGACATGCAAAGGAGTTGTGGGGAAACTCTGTGACACCTTCTGAATCACTGCAACCTCTAGATAGGTCAGGATTACAAGGCTACAGCAATTAGATTTCCATTAGTGTTTTGTTATACTGGGAGCCTTTCCAGGCTCAGATGCAGCAGCGCAAATTTGGGAAGAGGGCACACAGCTTAAAACGTGTATTTTTCTAATGGACTGAATTCTGTGTTCACCTCTGTAAGAGGCATCACAGATCTTTGCCCAGGGAACGTGAGGCTGGGTAAGTAGAAGAGATGCTGGTGGCTGTATGAAAGACTGGAAATCAAAGTAGTTTTCATTCCATTCTCTGAAGATCTTTGATAACTGCAGGCAACTCGTTTCACTGCTCTGTGGCTCAGACACATCAGCTAAAAAATTCAAGGTTAATAATATACATCATAGGGCATTAAGTTTACTCTTTCATGCTTGTATTAAGATCTTAAATATCTGGAAGAAATGAGGAGTATAAATGCTGAGAGTTCTTTTAGATGAGCAAAAGCATGAGAGGGGCAGAGACAGAGAGAAGGAAGACTTGTGTGCTGTAGTCCATACTGGGGAACATTGTAGTTGCCTTCTGCATGTTTCATTCCTCAGTCAGGCCAGCCAGCATTTCCTATAAATTCTAAGAAAAAACCTGTCACATGGTTATACTTCCTCAGGGGCTTTATGTTTTGAGAAATCACTTGTCCTTCCCTTATCTTCTGGCACTGAAGGCATGTCCCACGTGGTGGCTGGCACACACTACCTTGCAGTGCTGTGCAAGATGAAAGTGCTGCTCCCTGAGCAGCAGCATGGGCATTTCCCACTCCCCACTGCGGAGATGAAAAACACAAAATGTAAGGCATGTTGGTAGTCCTCAGTCCCCACTACTGCCTTTGAGCCAAGTCTAATTACATTTTTTTTATAAACCCTTTTATAAGCTTAGAATACCCCTAATCCTATAAGCGTCATTTATCTTGCTTGGCACATTTCTCTGGATCTAGATTTCCCAAGATTTCAGAGCCCGTTTTTCAGAAAAGGGCCTGGTGCCTTAGCACACCTGGATGTGTATAACTCACCACATCTTGCAGAAGAAAGGACTTCAACCGCAAATCCAATCATGAAGTAAGAAAAGAAAACAGACCAAAACCAGACTGCTAAAATTAATAGGAAATTTTGAAAACAGCTATTTTCTTCCTGTTTTCACAAGAACAGTTGGGCTTTGGTACAGTTCAAGCCTCCAGCTGGAATGGTTTTCTTCTGCAGTTGAGCTTGTGCTGCTGCTGATAAAAATCTGTGTTCTCCAGCGGGAGAGAACTTTAGCTATGGCACAAACTCAGGTGACAAGAATGTGCAAAGCTGTGCAGTGACAGAGAGAGGGAGGCTGAACTAGGAATTCTGAGAGCAATATTTCTCTTGTCTCTGCCACCTAGTGCATGCTGCAGAAACTAGGACAACACTGCTCCTTCACCATGCTGCTGACAGAGTCACGTTGTAGAGACGCTAAAGGGTCCTGAGGGGCCATAGAAAAAAAATGGGAAAAAAGGAGCTTCTATAAGAATGCATGAGTGTAGCAGCCATCCTTCTCCTAACATCTACAGTGTGTGGAATGGGAGGTGTAATGGAGTCAAATCTGTAAGTCTCCTGTAACAGGAGTTATACTCTCTAATCCTGGTGTTCTGTGTCTACCATTGACAAGCAGGAGCAGATGAAGGAAAACAACTGTCTGTGGTTGTGATGTATCAATATTTGTGTGATCAGAAGTGGGTGTGCCATAGGAGGGGGCCCCTCTATACCCAACAAACAGAGGAAGAAGAGCTTTTTTTTCAGAGTGAAACACTTTCACTCTGCTGAAATCTGCAACATCAGGGGTGGGAAGTAGAGAACCTGCTTCCACTGATGTGATCACTGCTTGGTCACAGTGAACTTTTTGTCATCTCCCTGTCTCTTCACTGCATCGTAGTTCTGAGGAATGAAAAGTGCTGTGGTCTGTGGGCTAAGATGTGTATCGATCCTGCACTTCTCTGTTCTTTGTCTATTACTGACTTTCTGCTTTGTGTTAAATGTGTTGGAATACGTAAGCAGAGAAATAGCAGTTGCCATTTCAGCTTCTTCTCCTTTTCTGTCTAGGTCGTGACAAACAGGGACACACAGGAGACCTTGCTGTGCATAGCATATGTTTTTGAAGTATCAACTAGTGACCATGGTGCCCAACATCACATCTACCGGCTGGTGAAGGACTAGAGACTCTCTGCCCTGAGTTGTCCATGGAATGCATGTCTAAGAAAAAAGTCTGTGCTTGAACAACCCCTGCCCCCCCCCCCCCCAACCAAACTGAAAAATAAACTGCAGATATTGTGTATTTTCAGAAAAGTACCTCTGAGCTGGCTTGTGATTGATAGAGTGAAGTGTCCATCTCCAGGTTTGTGCAAATGGGAAAAAGATTTGGAGTCAAGGAAACAGGCAAATGAGTGCTTTAGGGTCTTACCACAATCAGCATCCTGTGAAAAGCATTTCCCACAGTGCACACCCAGGGTGTGATTACACACATAAAAGGAGTGTGTGCACCTGAGCATACATGCGGGGCAGTGGCAATGGCAGCAGCTTCCACAACTCTGATCACATATGAACAGGTTGAAAATGTTCATGCTACACCTGGTCAGAGTGTGTGCACTCATTTACATTCATTTGAAAGCCAACACATGCCCAGACCTGGTTACCATACATTTATATAGGTGTCAGTTAGACATACACAGTCATGTGCCTGTGTGTAGAGGTTGCACATATATCCTGCACAGCTGCCTGGCCACATCAGCAATTGGGCAGTCACAGGCTCATTCAGCCTTGCTCTGTTAGAGACTGTTTCTTCTGTTAGAGGCTTGTTTCTTCTTCCCTCTCTTCCATGCATGACAGTGAGAGACCAATCTTTCTTGTTCGTTTTAAATAAAATTATGCTTAGAAAATTGGGTATGTTAAATCATGTTGTCTTGCCCAGTAGATTTCCTCTATGTATCAAGTCTGATAACTTGACAGACTAAAATAATTCTTGCTGCTTTTGCTTCTTTTCTCCCTGCACAGCTACCAATGCTCAGTGAGCCAGTCTGTGCTCTTGTGCACCAGCAAAATAATTGTTTACAGAGGTCAAATTATTCCACCTGTTAGTTGCAGACAATGAGATGCACAAGTATTGCACAGGATGTCATTTGGTGAGCAAACTGGAGGAAAAGAATGAGAGGGAAGAGTGAAAACTGCTTAGCTTTCTGCGTTTCCAAGGCAATCAAACACAGCCTCTCTGCTTTACTTGTAAACTGAGGTTGTCTATTCAGAGAGGAGTCACTGAGAGGCAATAATCTTGGTCTCCACAATGCTGCTGATGTGGGGGAAAGATGCAGCTATTCATGTTGCTCTGAGGGAAGAGGTGGTTTGCATGATGCTCTGGCAGAGGGTGAACAGGAGATTTATTGGGTGGCCAGGCAGAGTCGTGTGGTCTGGACAATCAATTTAATGTGGAAGAGGGACTAATTGACTTACTTCCTCATTAAGCAGCTGCATGCCAGTCGATCTGTTTTAACTGTAAAAGTGTGGGTTTCCATTTGCACGTGTGAGGTCCCTGACAGGCATGAGTCTTCACCAGGCAGACCCTGTGCCTTGAAGCATGGGAAGGAAAGGATAAGTGTAAGGAGGATAGCAAAGATAATGCCATGAAGTCAGAGACGGAGAAGGATGGTTTGTTTCCTGTTATGGGAAAAGTGATATTTTTCCCCCCCCAATCTTGTAGATGCTGCATTCTCAGAGGCTACTTTTAAGGACCTTGCAGGGCTAATGCTGTTAACCACCTCTGTACAGGAGCCAAAAGTGGATGGTCAAGAACAAAAAATTTGCTTGCACCTATTAAGCAAAATCTGCACCAAGATCCTGCTGTGCATGCTCTCTCCAAGACAAAGAAATATCTTCAAGAACGGACTTCCAAACAGTAATACAGACACACAGATGCCAACAGCTTTCCTTAAGATCTGCATGGCTGGAAACCAGAATCAGTCAAGCTTGGAGAAAGATGAGCCAAGTACTTTAAACACCTAGAAGACAAAGCATCTTGAAATACCTGCTGCTCTGTGCTACACATGAAAAATCCATACAAGCACAAGCTGCCCTCGCCCTTCCATTGGGCGTTATTGCTAGTCCCAGCCAGGTGACCAAGCCACCCAGGACTGAATTAACTAAATCTCTGCAAACCAGGCATCCCCTCCAGCTGGCCACATAGGTATGAATGGCACCAGCTGTCTACAGTCCATTGGTAATGCATGTACCTGCCTGCTTCAGCCCTGTGCAATCTCCTTCCTGATCTCTGAACCATATGTGGAGCAGGCAACAAATCAAATAAAACCTCGCTAATAAGAAAAAAGACTGACCCTTGGGAAAAGCATTCTTGGCCAATGTTTTGAAATGAAGCCTGTACAGAGAAAGGGCAGAGAAAGTCCCCAGCAATGGAAAATTCCTTATGATGTGTATTAGTACTCTCCTGCAAACATGAGCTTGGTGCCTTGCATGCTTTCACTGCTGAGTTACATCACAACAGCAGACCCTTTGGAAGTCAGTCCCTGAAGAAGATGAGCCCTAGAAGTTCACTTAGTCCATTAGTTGATCATTAATAAAACCACATTAAGCAAGTTATCGATGTTATCAAGGCAGTAAACATGAACCAACAGGCTGAGGGACAGAGGAAATCTTTGCACAGTTGATTTTGGGACACTTATGCAGGGTTTATCTTCAACTTAATACCAGTGGAAGATTCTTCTCTGGTAGTATTCCTTTCTATGCTTGCTCTTGGAGTTCACAGCTCCCTGGTGTCAATAACCAGGGTTAGCAAGAGACATCTACCTGCCTTTGAAACTCAGTGGAGAAAGGAAAAGAAAATTTGTGTGTCTAGGAGACCTCACTTTTATGTAGGCCAAGAGATAAAGAAGATTTACTAAAGCGAAGAGGCAAAAGGAGTACTGGAAATTTTGATCTGGACTAAAAACTTCTGTCCCCTTGCAGAATGGGTAAGATCCATGCAAAAATACTTCAAAGACTGGAAGGACTGTAGCTCTCTGTACCCAAGGCTTCCTTTCTTGGAATTTCACCAGAAGAAATCCAGACAGTGCATCAAACTAAGAGCCAGCTGCAATTTTGCTAAAAATAAAGCAAAGCAAACACAAAATAGCAGCATATGTAAAAAAAGACATAGATTCAAGAAGAAAGGCTAACTGAACTCTAAAGAACTGACAACAAGTGAGGATATCAGAGTGTCTTACAAGTTTAATTTCTGTTGGGGCAGAAATACCAGAATTATTAACTTAACCTGTAAGAACTTGCTGTAAAATCAAAGGACAAAACATTAAAAGCTGATTCCCCTGGTCACTTTACAGCCACAACACTGAGACCTTAGAAGGTAAAGTGACAGACCAGATCTAAATATCCAAAACAGATCCATGTTTTCTTTATAACAAAGCACTTAAAAGCTTTCAATTTAACTGATTCCCTTTTTTTCTAATGTACATGCTTCAGTTTATCAGCCCTCATTTGTGCAGCTACATCTGCTTGTGGAATCATGTCAAACTGAATTACTAAAATGATTCCACTTACTGATAGTCTTCTGAGATAAGACAGACCATGGGTTTGAGCAACACAGAACTAGGCAAGTCAGGAGCCCTCCCTTCATCTGCACTTCAAAGCCAAAAGGAACACTTCAGGTAAGACAAGTTCATTTGAATTCACTCATGTATTTGTGGTGAGGGGGTGGGAACTTCTTAAGCTGACATTGCCAACAAAGACAACATGTTGGTGGGCCTAGAGACAAAGGTAGGGATTGAATTTAAATCTCCTTCTACTTCAATATCTAGATCCAAGGATCATTATTTCCTTGAGTATAACACGCATGCTTTAGCCTTTGGTGCAATGGTTTCCCAGTGTCATTTTCTTCCCATTACCCAGCTCATTTTTGTCTTGCTTCTTTGACATCTTGGACCAGATGAAGGAGTTGAAGATCTTGTGTGGTTACAGCAAAGAATAAGAACTAATTCAGACAGGTGAGAACACCCTCAAACTTCCTGTAGAGCTGTAGAAGGGGCAGGAAGAACACATGCTGAGCCCTTCAAGAAGCTGCCAGGGGGTCATGCTATTTCACCAATCCTGCAAGCAGAGTCTACATCAAAGCCAAGCAGGAAGGCAGCAGACAACTTGCATGCTTGTACTGAAATGGCAAGATCAGGGCTACTCTCTCTGAGGGAAGACTAGCCAGAAGCTTAGGTTGACCACAGCTCTGTCCATAACTTCACAGACTGTGGTGCAGTCCCAGTCCTCTTGGACACCAGATCCAGACCTACTACCATGTTTGCCATGGGTCAGCCATGGAAGCCATGTTTGCCTGCTGGTTCAGCAATTAGTCAAGACTCCAAATCTTGACTCCTCTCATTTAACAGGCCATACAATTTTGGCCTCTTACATGAGCCACAAAAGTACTGGTGCTCATTCTGAGGAAAACTAATACAGCATCTTTAGAGAAAAGCACCCCCCTCATCTCCTTGAGGTGCAAAATACAGGAATTGCTGGATGGAAAGAACATGAATATAAGCAAAGTTAGAAAGTTTAGGTGAATGATCTCTTTCTGTCAAAAAGAGAAGCAAAGACTTTGATTTTCAACCTCCTTAATTTCCCCACAGCACTCAGCTCTGTTGCCATATTATGATTTCATCAGAAATTTGTGGCTGGGACCAAAGCCACAGACTTGCTATTACAGTAGACGGGGTACATCCTGTGAATTACACTGGAGAGCATCCTTTTCTAGATGCCTCAAATGCAGCTACTCAAAGCTATTCTCAGAAGCTGCATTTGGCCTTCAGGTTTGGTGGTCATGTGCCATGGATTCAGGTACACAAAATCACAAAATGAAGGTTGAAAAAGACCTTTGAGACTGTCAAGTTCAACCTATGACCTAACATCACCTTATCAACTAAAGCATGACATTTAAGTGCCACATCTAATTTTTTTAAATACCTCCAGGGACAGTGACTCCACCACCTCCCTGGGCAGCCCATTGCAATGCTGAACCACTCTTTCTGTGAAAAACATTTTTGTAATGCCTAGTCTAACCTTCCCCTGGTGCAGCTTAAGACTGTGGCCTCTTGTCCTGTTGCTGGTTGCCTGAGAGAAGATACTGATGAGGTGCAACTCCTGTTCCTCACTGTATGGACAACATCAGAGTGCCCCCACATTAGATTTGGTTGCATGCAGAAGATGGCTAATTGAAGCTGGAACACAGGTCCAACAGACCACTTTCCTAAACTTAATGGCATAACTGAGAAGAGACCTGCAGATAAATGCAGTTTCCTTGGTAGAAAGTGTATCTACAGTATCAGCAACTCCAGTCCTCAGTTTCACAGTGATCCTCAAGCTCTTCCCTAAATCTTCAGGTTCATACTAAGCTCCCATATGTGTTTGGTTTTTTTCCTGTGCATGTTTTACCTTTTTTCCAAAGTAGACACAAAATGATGACTTGAATTCACATATTGATTTTTTACTGAGACTTGAACTATAGAAATCCCATATACCTGGGTATAAAGCTGCTTTGCTTATGCAACAGGTGAAGAACACAACATAATGCTGTCTCTTTTAGAGTGAACAACCAACCAACAATAACACCACCACCAAAAGTGTCAAATGTGTTCTCATTTTCTGCTGACTTCCTGTGCCGCTTCTCTTTCAGGAAGTTGTTGTTTATTTCCAAAGTTTAACTTACTAAAGATTGGCATCAGTTCTGGAATGAAGATCCTTCAGTCCTCAGGTCTAATGGGATTTGCTGCATTAGAGCTACAGCATCCAGGAGATGGACTCTTCTTGGAGCCTGGAACCAAGGAACCAAAAGAAGTGCTCTCCACAGATCTCTTTATCTCTTGATGCATTGCAAGATATATTTCCTTCATTGCTTGCTTTAAGGTAAACACACAGCAATGTTTGTGTACTTCTGCACATAAATAAATGATGAACACAGAGCTGCTGCACATGCTTCTCTTCTGGGAGGGAGAGAAACAAACATGCAGCAAATGACAATTGTGTTGCTGGCAGCATTGCCACCAGGATGCTTTGAGTCTGTTGAACAGGCAGTTTATAAAAATCCACTTAGGACATGATGGAAAGTACAAGAGAATATATTTGATGTGGACATCCCCTTGAACTGAGAAGTGTGACAGCAGCAGCAGTACCAGAGATGGAAATGAGAATACACAGGGAACCTCAGAATGTGAAACAGATCTTCTTTCTGCAAAAACATTTATGGTAAAGCCTTGAGTTGCTCTTCATATACTGTAAAATACAGTTCCTCTCAGGAGGCCCATGTCCATAACTGCACTGCTCTCCTTCTGTAGGCATCTCTGCCCCAGTTCTAGGTTGTTTCCTCAGCATATAACACTTTGCTTAGTGGTCCATGCCAAAACTTTCCCCAGCTCTGTTAAGACAACTTGAGAGAGTCTTCTGCTGGGGAAAGTGTTTGAAATTGACTTAGTTCAGTTTTTGTTGCACTTCCACTGATACCCAGAGGAAGGCAGGTGGGGACTTTCTAGATGATGTCAGAAGATCTCCCTTATGGCCCTGTCTCTCACAGCACCACAGATAAGAATCATTAGGATTGGAAAAGATGTCCAAGAGTCCAGCCATAAACCCAGGACTGCTGTGTCCACCACTACAACAAGTCTCTGAGCACCATATATACGCATTTTTTGAATACTTCCATGAATGGTGACTCCATCACTTCCCTGAGCAAGCTGTTCCAATGTTTGAACACACTGTCAGCGAAGAAATACTTTCTAATATCCAATCTAAACCTCACCTGGCACAGTTTCATGCTGTGTCCTCTTGTCCTATCACTTGTTACGTGGGAGAAGACACCGATCCACACCTGTCTACAACTCCTGCTGCGACCGCAGCAAGCTCAGGGGAGCACTCAGACACGCTCTCCCCCTGTGCTAGAAGCCAAAGCAACACACTGGCAGTCGTGGTGGGCTTCTCAGCCCGGGGTTGCCGCTCGCAGCGGCGGTCGGGGCTGCACTCCGGGCCGCCTGCGGGCACGGGCACCAGCCCTGCCTGTCTGAGCCCGGAGGGGACGTCCAGCCGCGGGTCCCTCGGGGCAGGGGCAGCTGACGGGGGCGGTCGGTACCCCCCGCCCCGGCGGGAGGGTGTGCCGGGGGGTGCTCCTGGCGCCCACCCCAGAGGTTTCCCGGAGGGCACCGCGGGCGGCAGAGGGAGCGGGGCGGGCTCCAGGCAGAGCCCTGCCAAAGGGGCTCCGGCGGGAGCAGACGGAGCGGGTGGGGTGCGCTGGAGGAGCGGGCCGGCAGCGCTCCCTCCCACCCTCCATCCCTCCCTTCCCTCCTCCGCGGGGCTGGAGCCTCCCCTGGGCAGCGCCCCCAGCTCCTCCCCGCTCGGTAACGCCGGTCCGAGCCCCTCCTCCCGTTTCCGCTGGCAGGAGCTGGGGCCGTGTCCTGCCCTACCTCCGCCGCTCCCCCAGCACTCGGCCCCATCCGGCCCGGCCCAGGGACTCGCGGGTGAGACCCGGCGCCGCGGGGGGCGAGGGGCGGCGGGGACCTGCGGGCCATTCCGGGCCCTGGGAGAGGGGAGGTGGCAGGAGCGGAGCGGCCCGGGGCGGGGGTGCCGGGGGCTGCCCCCTCACGGGGGTCGCGGGATGCCGGCCCGGCCGCCGGAGATGCTGGGGAGCGGCGGGGTCCCGGCGCGATGGGGCTGCGGGAGGGGTGCGGGTGGCTCGTAGGGGCGAGAAGTGTTTGCTGGAAACAATAATCCCCCACCCCCTCCTCCGGTGCCTGCGTGATTTTTGCGGAAACAGGAAAGTTAGTTCAGAGGGATGAGTCGAGCCCAGCGGCGTCTGCGTGCGCTGTCCTGCTCTCGGCCGGGGAGCCCGCGGTGCCCATCCCGCACGGGAGCGGATGGCTTCGGCTGGGGATGGATTTGTCCCGCCGCCGGGGAGAGCACCCTGGGACAGTGCTGCTGGCCGGCGGGGGCTGCCTCTGCTGTGGCCTTGCGCACCCCCGGAGGTGCGGCGGGCACCCGTGATGAGGGGCTGGGAGCGCGCAGGGCGCCCGTGAGGGGAGGGAGGCTGCCCGGGGCTGACAGCGGCAGCCGCCCGCGGACGTGGTGCCAGCGGTTCCTGCCTTCCCCCTTCTTATGTAAAACTTGACTCCAGCGTGGCCTTTTCCTGTTGGAGCTTTTGAAAACTTTTCTTGCTGTATCTTGGGATATCTGCCTGTCACCGTGCTCCTGGTGGGAGGTGGGAGCTCTGTGAGGTTTGCCTCTCGGGAGGGCCTTCAGCTCCATGGATTTCTGATGGGCAGGGGAGGACCTGAGCTGTGGAGATGCTGTGTTAAGGAAAAATTAGACTGCAAGAGCTGCATTTCTCTGCTTAATCCTTCTATCAACTCTTTTGGTCTGTGCTTTTACACTGTATAGTTCTGTGGTTTGAACCACGGGAATGGGGTACCTGATTTTCCTACCTGACCGCACTGAACTTACTTTAAGACTTGGGCATAAGTCACCTGGGATCTGTCTGGGTAGAAGTTAAATATTCTCTAGAACAGCCATGAGAGTCAAATCACAGAGTTTGTTTGAGCTCTTGGCCCATTCATAGATGGGCCTAAACGTTGCCTATGGAAGCCAAAACTTAACATGTTCCTGTAGCAAAGTTGTTAGTAACAGGTGCCACAAATTGTTTTAATGGTTTGTTTGTTAAGCTTTGTAGCCAGGGTATACAATTGCAAAGGATAGCAGCCACTGAAGTGTGCATTCATATGAGTTGTGTTGGCATGGAATGTGGGGACAAAGTTAGCACTCCATAACTTTTAGAATGTCTAAAGATGAATTATCAATGCGATGTAGAGAGCACCAGGGAAAAAATCTGTCCTTGCAGTTTTATGTCCTTTGCTTCCATTTTACATTTTTCCTGAGCTCCAAGTATGAAAACTGATGGAGCTAATATAGCTTCTGCCTCCAGATCTTTCCCTTTCATATTTTTAGACCTGTGATGATCAAATTGCATATCCTACAGAAAAAGCCTTTTCTATAATTGGGCTGTAAGACTCGTGGCACGCTTGGTTTTGGGTACCTTCACTTTCTTTAAACCTAATTCTCATTAATAAAGCTGCATGAAAAGACCTTGGGGTTAGAATATAACAAATGCAATGTCATTAGCATTAGTCAGGCAAAGCTCTGAGGTTAGAATGGCCCTGTTCATCTCTGTTGAGCAGGATAGAGGGTTAACTGAGTGTTAGTGTTATCTTAGCTATTTTGGTTATTTTAGCAGAAAGTAGCTATCAGAGATGCATATCCCACAGCCTTTGCTTTCTGTGCTATTTTAAGTTATTTTCTTCCAAAGCATGCCAAACCTCAGCCTGTCCATGAGGGTATTTCCATCACAACTGTGTATTTTTAGTGTTTAACCCCTGTCTCCCCGAAGACACAAACTAAAAAACTGCAATAGAAAAGTGAAACACAGGAAGAGCACAGATTAAAATAGCAAACCAGCACTGAGGCAGCAGCACTGACTGGAGGAGTTACTTTCACATTTGTTTCACAAGTGAAACTAGCGAGTTTTCACTAGAGAATCCAAGACTTTGTCTTGGTGTTACTCTGAGAGAGCTGGAGCAGAAGTGGCTGCTTATCTTAGAAGTAGTGTGTTAATATTCCCCAGATACTTAGGTTTTACAATTGCTTTTCAATACTTGGGTTTTACAATTGCAATTTTTTGCCCAGCTCAGTTTTTCCCTTTTATCATATTTCAGGATTGTGCTGTTTGCAAATGACTGATGCCCCGTTAGTTTTCTGTGTTGAATGTCATTAGATTTATCGATGCATGACAAAAAGAGATGAGAATGCTTTAAAGAGGCTGAGCATGAACCAGTGTTGTGCCCTGGAAGTGAAGGCAGATGACAATACTCAGGACTATTTAAATCAGACTGCAGCCAGTACCCAAGGAAGTGATTATCTCAGGTCAGGGTCTGCATCAGCAGGGTCCAGGACCAGGATTCACACACCTGGCTGGAGGCAGGGCACAGCTACTACACAGGGTGGGCAGACAATGAATGCCACAGGCAGAGCTAAAATGGGGTCCCTGGTGCCATGAGCAGAGAGCAGGGGTGGATGTGAGGCTTTTAAAGAGAGCATTTAAAGGCCTTTCAGTGCTCTCAGAGCCCTGGTACAGCACAAGGGTCATATGCTGAGGGAACTAGGCTTGTTCAGCCTGGAGAAGAGAAAATTTGATGAGACCTATAGAGACCTCCTGGTACTTTTGAGGAGGTTCTCAGGAAGACAGAGCTTCACTATTTTGTATGGTGACTGTATGAGGGACAACAAAGGGAAGTTGAAATGAGGTTCAAGATAGATGTAATTTCCAACAAGGAGGATAGTCAGATGCTGGAACAAGTTGCCCAGAGGGGTTGTGCAATGTCTGTCCTCACAGGTTTTCAAGGCCAAAGTGGATGAAGTCCTGTTGGGACCTCATAGCTGGTCCTGTGTAAGGTAGAGCATGATGGAACCCCCACAGGCCTGCTCCAACATGAATTCTCTGATCCTGAGATCAAGCAGCCATTTGGTCTGAGAAGGAGGGAGGTGTGTGAAACAATGGCAATACTTGTAAATACCCCAGATGAAGAAATGAAGGAAGGTTTTAGGATGCTGATGTGTTGCTAAAAGAAATGAAATTAAAAACTTTTCTCAGTATGCTCACAGCTTATGCTGGAGAGGTGTGTGTGTGGGTAGGGGAATGATTTGTATTTGTAAACTCACTTTCCCTTAGTAATTCTCAAAGCACAAAGTGCCTTTTTGGTGGAACAGCACTTCAAGATGCATTCTGGAATGGATCAAACCATGCTCTTTCAGATTTCATGTAGGAAGTGTGATGACAATAAAGCATGGTGCTGAGCTTGGGGAAAGACAGTGTATGACCAGGGAATAGCTCTTATCTGAGGGTTGTCTTCTTTGATTCTCTAGAAAATAGAATAAACATGCCAGGAACAGCAGATCATTTCCCCATTTGTGCTATAGCTGTTAACAGACCTTAGGATTGAGTCAGTCCTAGTGAGGCCATCTTAGCAATACCCAGAGAATGCAAGTGGATCAGAAATAGATATTTGTCTTTCCTCTCTACATGGCAGTGAAATTGTGGAAAAGTGGGCATGTGCTCAGGAAGTGCCATCTCTTCGCTCAGTGCAATGCATGTTGGAATTTAATTTTGAGGAGAAGTACTTGTTGGGAAGATAAAAATTTTGTATATTTTACTCAGCTGTTAACAAGATACTTTATTGGAGACCACAGGTATCACTAGTGCCCTTCCTCTTCATCTTTCCTGATCTCCTAAAGCTGACTTCGAGGGGCTGTTTCTGCTGCTCCTTGTAGCCTCCCTCAATGAGACATGCATTGCTGAATGTCAGTGCTGTGTTTCCTGGGAAAAAAACCCTTCAAATCTGTCCTATGTGTTACTTCCTGTGGTTCAGCGCCATGTTTTCTGTGGTGTGTTTGTCATGAGGCTGGACTCTGTTCTCCAGTGAAAGATGTTGGATGCTTTTGTCATCCTGCTTGCACAGGTGTTTCTGGGAAGGTGATGTGTCTGTGAAGCCCTACCTCACCTTTTCCTCTGTTTTCTGATGATATTCCAAACACTTGTATTTATTGCTGTCAAAAAATAAACCTTGAGGGCTAGAGTTTGTAGAATGAGGCATGATCCTTGGGCAAAGCCCAGCTGCTGCAAGGTGTCACTGTCTGCAAGTCCAGTAAAAAAGGAGGCATCTGACTGTGCTTCACATGGAAGAAAGAACAGATAGGAAATGTGGGATCCTGAGTAAGTAATGAGCTGTGTTTTGATGCCAGTGGGATATATTAGTCTGTTAGACTGCCTGTTGAGGAGGGGTGAAAAAATTCTGTTGTTGAAAAGCTTTTAAAATCAAGAGTATAAAACAGGCAGACATGTTGTAGGGATAGCTCCAGGCAGACAGGGCAGATTAAATCATAAACATATGCTCCAATAAGCCTTTAAGTGGACAAAGGTATTAATTAAGCTTAGCATTTCTTTACAGTGATGTGAATATGATGTTGTAATAGTATGATAACCTTTAAGTAGTAACATACATTTAAAAGACTTGAAGTTTGCATTAATCTTTGTTTCAAAAGGTATAACAGGAAAACTTAATAAAGTTTTTTTGAAAGCACTTTTCCCTTTTGCTGTAAGAGTTCTCCTTTCTAATGCAAACACTGTCATGCTGGTCTAATTCCTGATATTTCTGAAGGTGGAAGTGACTAGTAGCTGGGTGTTTATTTCCATGATGCCTGTTATGAGTGCAAAAGGGGAAACAAGCTGCATTAACTAGTAAAATGCTGATGATATTTTTGGGGCTGAGTCACTGTATGTCTCTAGAATCAGCTGAACTGTGTGAACTGGGCTTTTGTTTCTACTCTGATATTGCTCAAGCAGAACTGCCTGCCTTTGCCCTGGGCTGTCCTCACTGATTTACAAGTGCTTGGATTGGTCTGTGTAAGCTCACAGTGAGGGTGTGATGGAATATATCAACCTCATACTGGCACAGGACCACAGGAGCTGCATTGTCCATGTGTGGTGTGTCTGGGCAGGAGGCAGGGCTCGACTGGAGAAGGAGCTCAGGGGGGACTGGGTGGGAAAGCAGGAGCCTTGAGGAGGCACTAGGCTAAAGGAGAGGAAGTCTGCAGCCCTCCCCTGGGAGGAAGGGCTGGAAAGGAAGGATGAGGTGGTGCATTGAACAGAGAGCTGAAATGTCACACTCTGTCAGCAGGTTTGAAGGAGACTTAGCTCCAAATTTTGAGACTCTGTTCTAGGAAACAGGGATCAATACAAGTCTTAGAGAGCATAGGGCTCTGTGAACTCTCCTGTATTTGGTGTTCTTTAATTTCACTCTTACTTAAATTCATTTGACCTAAAAGATGGAGGGAGGCAAAGCTTGAAGTTGGAGGAATCCTGGGTTTAGGTCGCTGGTGGGAAGAACCCAAGTGACTTCTCTGGTGCAATTGGGTAGTCAGTGCTGTCTCCTCAAGTGCCTTATGGCAGTATGCTGACAATCACATTTATGGTGATTTCAGCTGTACTCCAAACTCATGTTGAGCACAGGCAGGAGACTTTCTGTTTTCATTTGCACATTTCTAAAGGTTAAATAATTCAAGAATGCTTTCAAAAGCTTACTTTGTTTTCTGTTTCTCTACTGGTGTTTTTTACCTACAACTCTGCATACAGTTCAGTGTAAGGTGGTTCTGCCAGGATTTTCATCCAGCTTTGTTTTAAACTGTTCCTTGATTTTGTAAATACATACTTATCCCCAAACCAGCTTTTCATTCAGTTTTAAGACTGCAACCATATGTGAATGAAGGTTGTTACGTGACTTTGTTTGAAGAAAGTGCAGCTGAAGTTGTGAAGGATTGAAAGCAATGTTCTGAGAATGTCTAGTATGTTGTTTCCACTGGAGGACAGTCTGCACAGTATTGTTTATATGTATTTATATACATGTGGACAAAATACCATTAGGGGAATGGGATAATGGTTCTGGCAGTAGAAGAGACCTGTACTAGCATGCAGATGGGAGCATGTCTCCTTGTAAAATAGAAACCTAAATGGCTGGCCTAAAAGCCTGTAAAGGAAACCTTCCAAGTAAAAATTAAGTGATTTTCTTTCATACATCAGAGCTTTTGGATCTCTCCAGTGCTGCTGTGCTGTCTCAGAAAGTTTTGCCAAGTAACAGTGGCTCTGAGTGTTAGAAAAGCTCTTGCTGATCTGTTTCCCAGCAGTGGAGAGAGCAGCAGGACTGGCAAGACTTTACATTCATAGAACCTAGGACACTGTGGACAGCAGCAGAGGCATCTCTAGGGAGGATATAAATAGCACAGACAACTAATACTGAGCTATTGGGTGCCATCAAAGATGAAGAGCAAGGGGGAAGAACTGCAACTCTAGGAAAATTCCCAATATATTCCCCTCACACCTACTCAGGATGGAAGATCAGCTAAATCCCACACACTGAAACTGCTGCTGTTTCATGTGGGAGGACTGAGGATGGTATTTCAGGTGAATGTGGTCAGAGATTGTGATATGAAGGCTGTCGTAAAAGTAATTGCTGGGACCAGTGATTTGTAGAGTGATTTGACTATCTGTAGAGGAAGAGACTTCATTGAGAACAGGAGCTTCTTGGATGTGCGTGCTCTATTCTAGTTTTATAGAAGGCAAAGTAAAAAGGACCATGAAGTAGAAACGGGATTTTCTAGGGAGAACCAGGAGGAGGAAATGAGAATAGAGTCTTAAGTTCCCACACCAATGCAAATTCATCTGGATAGCTTTGAGTTTTCCAAGTTCCATGTTGATGCACCGTTTCCCTGGTGAATGGTCACCACAAAGTACCTCTAAGACTTATACAAGAAACTCTCACATTTTCATTCTGTTTTTCTTAAAATAATTTCTGAAGACATCTTTCTTAAAGCAGTCAGTTTGCCCTGAAAAATCCATCTTCAGCTGCCTACTCTCCAGGGACACCCAAACAATCTCTATTGCATCTTGCTTTCTTTTATGAAAACAAAAAATCCTGCTTGTTTTTCATCATAGCTTGGTTTTCACAGCTATTTAGCCTCTATCTTCAGTTCTTCCTTCTTATTCTGTTCTCCATTAGTTCCTCTTTGAAGAGCTGAGGAAGTTCATTCTGTGGTAAGAACAGAACAGTTTTGCTATCTTTAGTCCATTTCTTCCTTGCTGTTTCTACATTAAACCACACAAAGGAAACAAAGCTGATCCAAGTCATTTAGATATGTTGCTGTTTTTTTCTGAACTGCATTTTAAAGAGCTCTTTAAGGAGAAACGCTGCTTCATTTAGGAATTTCTTTCTTTCTGCTTTAGCAAGTACTATTTAGTTCCTCTGTTTCTAAAATTTGAAAATAATTTATCAAAATCTTCTTAAGACCCTTGTTTGTTTTGAAGGTGCTAAGTCATCTCCCTCCTTTACTTCTAAGGGATACTAAGAAGTCATGTTCATTGCTTCATATTCTTCTTAAGTCTTTATTAGAAGATCACTACCAGACCGTTTCTGCTTGTATCACTGGACAGCCCAGTTTCTGTTTCAAAGATCTCTAAGTGGTTAGAGCTGTAGGTTGTAATTTTATTAATAAAACACGCTCATACTTCAGGTACAAAATACCCCCATGGCAAGTTCGAAAGTGTCAAGGACAACCACAGTAGGTACTTACGTGTGATGGTGACATTGGTCCAAAGCACCTATTTACAAAAGCAAGCAGATGTTGCTTGCCCTTGGGCCATGGTTTGAGGAACTGGAAGACAAGAATGCTTAGTTTAGAGATTGAGGTGTGGTGATATACCTAAAGGCTACCAGGAGATAAGTGCTTACCAGTCACTGTGCTTTCTAGCAGAGAAAAGTGCAGTATTTTCTTCTTCTAGGTTTTGTTAGGCCTCAGAAGTTATAGGACTTCTGCTTTGGAAGGTGGACTTGTCTCCTTACTTTCTTCTGCTGTGAACTGTGGATTGAACAGGTTGTCTGGCTGCTCAGTACAGTTCCCTACTCTTGGAGAAAACATAGTGAAAGATTTGAGTTTTTGAAGGACTTGCAGAGTGGCTGTTCCTTGCATCATAGTTTTTGCAACAATCTTGTACCTACCCAAGCCATGTAGTGAATCTTTGGGGGCATGAACTGAGGTCTTTGGTTGCATCTGCCCATGAGTTCTTATCTCATCAGTTCTGGTCTGTCAGATGAGCCTTGTTTCTTTGAGTTTATTATTAATGTTTACCTTTGCTAGCAACAAGATCTCTTTAACAGTTTTCTTGCAGGCATTTCATTTTCCTTTTTTAATTTTACAGTGTAGAGCTGGCTTTTGTCAAGGCAGTCAATGTACCTCTGACATGGCTAGGACTTACCTGTTTTACAGGATCACATGACTTGAAGGGCTCCTCTCAGACCATTTCTGCCTTTGCTACAGATTGTGCTGTGTTCATAACTGGTTTATATCAGCGGTAAAGAAAGTTCGTCTATAAGTGTAGCTGACAGCATGTTGTGTGTGACAGCAGTTTGACTAACTTGCTCACATCTACACAGTGGAACTGTGGAAATCTTGGCTAATTTAATTCTTGGTTTAAAAAAAAAAAATTATTTTATTATATATTAGTTACTGCTTAGCTACCCTTGACTTCAATATGGGTACTTCAGTGGCTGAAATTGTTGTCACCTGTGTCACTGGGGAGCTGGTTAGGTTGTGTGGTTGCCATGTAGCATGACAAGCATGACAAGTGCTTGCCATGGAGCATGACATCAGTGATGAGTTCACTTTAAAGGAAGATGTATAGAAGTGATGTGTATGACCTCTTGAAGCCTTCACGTGCTGAAGCACGTCAGTAAACAGACTGTGAAATCAATATTAGTGTTTCATTGATACTTGATACAGTGAAGAAGGCAAAGAGAAAACATTATTTTAGAAATCAACAACAATGGAATGATGGAAACATTTCCATTGACCAAGTTTGGTGAATGATCACAATTTAAAAAAAAATACTTAGTCTGTAATTATTTTTTTGTTTGTTTGTTTGTTTACAGCTGCAATAATATTGATGGTCTTTTAAACAGTGGAGATGGTACTGCTCCATGTCTTTCTTCCATGTGGTTGAAGGAAATCCTAGTCTCACTTTGCTAACTGTAGCACCCTTCTAACAGTGGGGTGGTGCTGTTACAGGCTTAAAAGCTCCAGTATGAACTGGATAAGGTGGAGTGCTTTCTGTTGTGTGTTTTTGTCCCAGAAGTAAAGGACTCTGTGTTGTACTAGAAGCAAAGGTAACATCTGGACAAGACAACTGGAGGAGAGTTTATCATGAAGGGTCTTGCTTAATTTCTAGTTGGCTGCTGTAAGCAGGTCATCAGGAGTCATGGTGATAATGGGGGACCTAAATGCCAAGGGGTAGAAGCACTGGATTTTTTTACTACTATTTCTGATTTAATAGACACACAGGTTTTGCTTTTCCCCATGATCTCTGTTTTCCCTTTAGTTTCTGTTTTAATATTTTGCCTATTGCCATTATTTAAACTTGAGTCCAGATCAAATCAGTATATTATGCCCTGGAGACCAGTGTTAAGACTTACTCCTTTTGTTCAGGAGCAGGTGGAATTTGATATACCTTTTCCTGTTTGTTTTTTTAAATCTCCCTGAATTTCTCCTTTCTGTCCTCCTAAGCTAATTATGTTTTTAGTGGGAAGTGGGTCCAAAAGACAAATAAATTCATTTTGTTCTTCTTCTTCTTTCCAGGTTTGGTCTGTGACTTTTTCCTTGGTGTACATCCAGTTACCTCAGTAAGTAAGATCTCGGTGAAGGATTCTTGGAGTCATTGAGCTTTATCATTAATATTCTTCACATTGACATTAAGGGAAGACAAGTTGGTCCAACACTGAGCCCTTACAAAACCTTCTTGTAATCTTCTTGCCACAAATGCTGAGAGAGTCCAGAGTAACATGGTTTTTGTTGGGATCATCTCCAAGTGCTGCCATAAGTACTGAAGGAAATGTAACAGAGGAAGACAATAGTCCTCTTCCTTACATGCAAAGATTCCTCTTCCCCTGTTTTCTTACCTGTAACATTTGTAGGGAAAGGAGGCAGAGAAGAATGAAACAAGGTTCCAATTGAGAGCAATTTCATTAGTCCACATAAATTACATCCTTTTGTGAAAGGGTGGATCTATAAACAGGCTTAGAAAAACAGACTCATTTCAGAGGAACCCAGGGCTACCCTGGGGTTGGGTGTCTTGCTACAGCTGCAGGCCCATTGCTTTGTATTTTTACATTTGCTGTGTTCTTCAGAGATTTAGCCTTGGCTAGGAGCAAGTGGCAGATGTGGCAGTGCTTACCTTTCATTAAGTTTCTGACACAGTAGAAGAAACAACTTCTGCTCCTTTAGGGAAAGCAAGGTGATCCACCTTTCTGCTGAATGCCATGTGTTCTGCCAAAGGCTGCAAGGAGTGCAGTTTGATAAATCTAAGCAACAGAGAGCTAATAGTCCACTCTTGTACTTGGCTTGCCAAGAACTGTTTCATACTTCTGTGCTGCTGTGTAAAACTTGTCATGACAGCTGCAGGCAAAGAACATCTACTGTTGTACATTTTGGGATGAGTGATGAAAGATTACAGTCTGTGAAGGGAAAGAATCCCCTTGCAACTGGGAAAAGCTAAGAATATGTTAGGTGAGGCTATGAAAAAGGAATGCTGGAGCTTTCCTTTACTCCTGCGTAAATCATCATTAGAGGTGATCTTGCTCAATGGCCCAGTCTTGGGGATACTGTAAAGATGCATTGACTTAGGGATACTGTTTATTTAAGAAAGAACTGGGAAATATCCTGAGAGGGTTTTCAATGTCAAGGCAATAGTTCTGTTGTCAACTGCTTTGGAAAATTTCACTTGTAGGATTTGTGTGTTTCCAAGAGAAAAATCAGTAATAGGAGGTATACAACTAGCTTAAAACCTGTACATTTGATGTTGGACATGATTGTGGTTTAACCCCAGCCAACAGCCAGGCCTCACACAGCTGATCACTCACTCCCCCACCAATGGGACTGGGGAGAGAACTGGAAGGGTAAAAGCTGGAAAACTCATGGGTTAAGCCACAAGCACAAGCAAAGCAAGGAATTAAATCACTGTTTCCCATGGGCAGGCAGGTGTTCAGCCATCTCCAGGAGAGCAGGGCCCATCACAGGTAATGGTGACTTAGGAAGACAAAAGCCATCTCTCCAATCTTCCTCCCTTTCTCCTTCTTCCTTCACTTGATATGCTGAGCACGATGTTATATGATATGAAATATCCTATAATATTTCCTTTGGTCAGTTGGGGTCAGCTGTCCCAGCTGTGTCTCTTCCCAATTTCCCACATACTTCCAATTTCCTCGCCATGGCAATACAAGAAGCAGAAAAGGCCTTGGTTCTGTGTAAGCCCTGCTCACCACCACCAAAAACCATCTCTATATTATCAACCCTCAATTTGTGCTCAGCACAAATCTAAACCACAGCCCCATACCAGCCACTGTGAAGAAAACTAACCCCAAAACCAGCACAGATGTGAATAGCTTCCTGATATTTCTGTTTCAAGACAAAGAATGAAAAGATAGATGAGGGATGTTAGGCATGGACACAGGTAACATCTGTATTTGTAGTAGATGAGACACAATGTTACAGTATGTAAGATAAAGAGCCTATGAAATTTCATGCTGTAGAATTTAAGATTGTTATGAAGAGTCTTGGCTTGGTCATAAAATGTCTCTCTGTAGGGCTGCTGTGTGTTTGCATCTTGCAATGATTTTTCTGATTACCTTTTGCATGTGTGCCATGCTCTGAATCACCCAGAATGGTGGTTTCTTGATTACTGTGTCCTAGGAGAGCTGGGTGATTGAGTGCACTAGGGAAAAGACAGCTGGGAAAGATTGAAGTGGATGTTATTTGTTCCAGGAGTTTTCTTTCTGTTCATTCCAGTGCCACTTGAAATGACGGCTGTATTGTGAGCTCTTTCATCTTGTTTCCACACCTTTAAAATTTGATACTGCAGAAATTAATGTAACATCATCTATAATGTTAAAGCTGCCTCATGTTATGAAAGTGAGAACTCCCACAGCAGCCTTAATTCTGCCCCCAGAAGAGAATGCAAATCA
The DNA here is from genome assembly GCF_012460135.2 of Molothrus ater. Classification (NCBI taxonomy): domain Eukaryota; kingdom Metazoa; phylum Chordata; class Aves; order Passeriformes; family Icteridae; genus Molothrus; species Molothrus ater. Next base: position 87,600,711 of record NC_050479.2, read on the forward strand.
AGTTAGTGTCTTAAGTTACACCATTGTGTATCACTGGGCACTAGGATGTACATTTTGGCAAATATTTACATTTCAGATCTGGTCCAAGTCCATGGCAGTAATAAAATATCATGTGTTAATTATGCTGAATGATCATATTACACTGGTAAATGGGAATAGGATTGATTCCCAGAATGCTGATCTGTGATTCACATCATCAAGGACTACAAAAGAATCCACATCCCTTAGCGAGGGAAGACAAATAGGATATTTCAAAAATTTTTCTTGCATGCATGGTAATATGCAATTTTCCCCCTTTTCATTATGTTTCTGAAATCTGTTTCACAGCAAATTGAAAAATTAGTATCCCATGTCTAATGGAGGTTTAGAAATTACCCTACTTTCTTACCTTGCTTATCAGTGTTAGCTACTGGATTTCAGATACACTTTTGTATTAATTCAAGCATTTTCCTTTCAAAGTGGTCTATTTCTGTGAAGAAGATAGGACTTGAACATGCTGAGCAGAATGGGAAACATGCTTTTTGCTTTCTATGAAATGTACTCATGCATATTAAAAAGCTTGCCAGACCTGAATTTCTAGAATGAACAACAAATTGTTGTTAAAATAAAGTGATTGAATGCCTTGCTGATGTGTGGTATTGAAGTTGAGTGAAATGCTGCTACTTATCACTCAAAATTAAATAGAGTGTATTACAAAAGCTATTGTAGGAAAGGGCTGAGTAGAGAGCTCAGACCCAGACTGAATAGTGAAGACAGTCTTCAGCTATATCTTAAAACCAGCACATACTGTGGGGATTTTTAAATGTCTGGAAAGCACTGTTGTGTAATGAAATCAAAAAGGGTGTGTGAGATGCTTTGTGATGGCTTACTTTTGGCAGGCAGCCATTCTAGGTGAGATGGACATTTTAACATATAGGATGTATTGAATTATGGGTTTTAAGTGTTTAAGGTGCTATTGTATGGGAATAAGTTGTCACTGTGCCCTACCCATGTGCTGGACTGTGAGGCGTTCTAGGGTGATCCTGGGTACCTCATTGGGGCAGGGCTGTTCTTCGTTTGTGTGGTTTGTTTTGGACTGTGAGCAGGGTCATTGCTCTCAAGGTCTTCATACTGTGCCCAGCAGAGTGAGGCACAGAGGGGAGGACCTGGGACCTACTGAACAAATACAGGCTGTAAAATTTAATCCAAAATGAGATCAGGCAAGCAAGGCGAGAAAGAGAAGTATGAGAAGAGGTTTTGTTAACTTATATTGGCTGTCTTACAGTCATAGAGATAACTTGATGACCCTGTTGTGCCAAAGGCACATATTTGTAAAATGTGTGAAACGTGCTCGGATGTTCCACAGTTGGGCTAACACGTTGTTCATGTCTGATTTGAACATGTACTTGGCATCAGTCTCTGTTCACAAGAAGAGCTTGTCTAATTACATGGATAATGTTAGACCACATCTTCAGGGGCATTATTAGAAGTTCTGCTAAGGTAGCCTGAGGAGAAGAAAGTTGCTGTGGGCAGTGGCCTTGAGATTGGCATTAGGCCAGGTCAGGGTAATTTAATTTTCAGTCTCAGTTTTAAGCTGCATTCTGAGGCCTTGAGGCAAAATTGTAAATGATCCTGTCCTGTAAGTTACTAAGTAATATGATACAGCTAAACTTTAATGTGCCATAAAGTTAAATCTCCATGTATGGAGCACCCCACTGGCAAAAGATAAATTAGTTATGGGGAAAGGAAAATTATTTGTCCCAGAGATACTGTTAGTTGATCGCTGGTTCTTCTCAGGTTGCTTGAACCTGGAATATTTGTCCCCATCATTAATTAACATGTTTTATTATTACTTCTGCTCCCTTGGAATATCAGATTTGTGGCACTTTCCCATGGGTGGATTTTTATTTAAGTTTTTTAATATGGAGAAAGATTTTCACTTGAGTATTTAGTCACACATATAACCAAATCTCCTTATGAATGATGGGGCGAGGCTGTCTCTTACTTGTTTGTCATGTGAGAGAAGGCATGGAGGAATGTGTTGGAGCACAGTTTTCTGCTCTTACTTAACTTGTTGTCCTTATTGCCTGTCACCAGGCTCCCACAGGGCAGATCTTGGGCATGGCAGCCCCTGAAAGAAACTGCAGGGTCCATCTCTCTGGGCTGAGCCGGTTTGTGGTACCTGTTTTGTTGCATGCAGTGTGTTGTCTGCTTCTCTGTGATGGAATAAAAAAGCCTCATTATAAATAGTGCTGTGTAGATATTCCTATGGTAGCCTAATGGACAGCTTGACTAACTAATTTCTTAAAGCAGTAGTTTTCATTTTTACTGTTACCAGCCCTTAAGCATTTTCTGGAGAGTCTCTGTATACTCAGTTCTAACGCACTTTGATTTCTGATTTATTGTCTGCTGTATTTAAATTGTTGACCCAACTATTCATTTCTGCTTGGTGTATATCACACTTATGCAGCTAAGCTTCAGAGAGGCTGTGAATGGTTAGGTTATTTTGTCTTTAGAAAGTTCAAGGAACTGATCTTACCAGAGTACCAAAGCTTTGATTGTCAGTGGATTCTTTCTTGCTCTTTCTTCTCTTCTCTTGCATAAAATTATTGCTCTTGTAATCCCTGTACAGTTTCTTTCAGTGTAGGAGAGAAATCTGTGTCTTCATGTGGGCACAGGTGGGAATTTCAGGAGCTGCATTACTTTCCTCGCTAGTAACACTGGAATCCTCCCCATCATTTACAAAGGGGTACTGCTTTCACTCAGCAGAAGCATTTCTAGTATCACAGAGGTTAGAGATGCCAGTGAGGAAAAAACACTACACTTTTCAGCCAGCCCTCTGCAGAGCCGGTATCAAATTTCTCCCTACTAATGTGTTTCTTGGCACTTTGGTTCAGTTGCTGTGGATTTTCCAGCAGCTGGGTGCCCCTTAGGCAGGTAGGTTTCCCCCTAGCAGAGGCACAGAAGTGTATTCCTAATACACTTGATACATTTTTTGCAGTGTATCATTATCGATTGTAGAAGTCTTTGCCCAGTTTTTTTCCAAGCCCATTTTCCAAGCCAAGTTCAGTGTTTTTGAAAAAGAAGTTGGGGATCCATGTAGGTATCAACAATAGCTGTTAATCCTGTTTTTATTCCCTTTTGTCAAGCTAATCGATCACTCTCCTGCTTTGTGTTCTGCCATGGCAGTACTGGGGGGCTGTCGGCTTGTGCTCAGCCCTGTGCTGTTCCTGACTGAGCTGTGCTACTCAGCTGCTCTATCTTTGCCATCCTGACAGTTCCTTCCCTGCCTGCCTCTGTATTGCCCTCAGGCTGACATGGAGATTAATTGACCTAGTATCACAGGATGTTTCCTCTTTTGAAGTCCTCTCTCCAGCAATGTTTAAGAAGGAAAAAGGGAGAGTTTGAAAACAACTAGTTGGCTAGCTAGGATTTGGTGGGAAACGTCTGAGGACAGCTAACACAAAGCAGCATTATTAATGGGAAAACTATGGCATAAATGCACTATTGCTATACAGAGCACAAGAAGTGAAAGATGGAAAGCCTATTGTATTTCCTCAGTTTGCCCTCAGTAGTGGGTTTCAGAGGCTCATGCACAGATCTCATTGTTATAAATACATATTATAATATCAGCTTTTTGAAAATATGAAAATGGATGCTATATGTATAATGCTAAGGTAACTGCTATAAAGATATAGTTTTTATTTCTGCTATTAACTAAACTTAGACACAGTAGTGAAATAGCTTATGCAGTTGTACTTGTGCTAATTGAGCTGCCTGCTTGGTTGGATAACACCCAATGAACGTATGATGAAAACCCCTGCTACTGATATGCCAACTATCAGCACCTACCCTCTGTAGAAAATATGGACCAAAGCCCAAGCTGGAGGTGATAATAAAAACAGAATACCACCACAGCCAAGAAATGTGTATGCTCTAGAAAGGCAGACCCAAGGAGAAGCCATGCTAAACGGTTCTTGGAACATGTAAACTAGTTTGGGGAAAAGTTTAAATATTAAATTGTTTATGAATATGCAATAGGCTGATGCAATAGAAAAGGTGGTGTGTAAAGGTGTCTCTGAAGTAGCAGGTGTGCTCCTGGCTGAATGCCAAGCACTTGGCCGTTAACTTTGCTTTATTTTTGTGTCCTGTTGCCCTTTATTAAACTTTTAAATTTTACCAGGAGAGTGAACCTTGTTTTTCACATCCTGAAATAACTCATCAGGAAACTTCTTCTTCTAAATGTTCTGCATCAAGCAAATTGCAGAACCTTACCGGATTCAATTATTTGATTGAATTGAGAGTGGATAAAACCTATTCGGGGCTTGATAGGGTATTCAGTAACAAAGCCAGGCAACAAAGTCAAATGGAAATTGGAAGACACACAAACCGACAAGAGCCTGTCACATGGACCGGGAGGAGGTGAAGCTGCAAACATTTTGAAGCGGCCTATTTGATGCTCTGCAAGATGGGTAAAATTTAAACTCAGGGTTGCTAGCATTTGTCCCATCTTTGTGTGTTTATTTTTGCCTTCTGTTCCAGGGGAGCACATTAGGTCAGGCTTGACTGTACATTGCCAGCAGTGCTGAGAATGACGGGAGATGCTGTAGGCATGGAGAGTGAGCCATGCATGACTAAGAACAGAAATGGAATTCAGTGCCTGTGACTCTGAGTAGGACAGATAACACAGATTTGTGTGGAACAGTTGCAAATGCAGACTCTTCCTTAGAGAAAAATTATTAGAAAAATTAGTTTGAATTTGGGAAGAAAGTAAGCTTAAAACACAATCAGGCTTTGCAAAGGGCTCTTGTCTCTGAAATGAATGTTCATCCACAGAGTGTTGATACTGTAGTATTTTTGGATTGCTCTCAACCTAAAAAAGCTGAAAGGTGATGGTGAATAGGTATGTTAATACCAATTATTCAGCAGAACTTGTATCATGATGAGTATATTTTTGTCAAAATAATTTTTGTGATCTTTTGAAAGCGTTGATGCAATTTAAGGTGAAAACAGAAAACTAGATAATTTTAGATGTCATGGTTTGATTTTAAAATGTGCTTTCTTTTTTAAAAGCATATTTTAAAAAAGCTAATGACTACAGTTAGTTTATCTTGTCTTGAGGGATTTACTTTTAGCCTAAATAGTGTTTATGTGTCTAATTTAAGTGTTGTGCTTCTTTGACAACATTGCCTGCTTGTTTCTTACATGCTTTGTGCATATCAAAAAGAGTATAGGAACAGTCAGGAAGAACTTAGGGAAGGCTGCATGTTGTGACGTGTACGTTTTGCTCACTGTGTCAGGAAAATCCACAAACCCCAGAGGTTTATGCCCAAAAAGGAGACAGGGGAGTTCTTCAGCTTTATTGGATTTAAAAGGGGAGTCCACTGGGGCTCACACCCACAGGGTTTTCTCTCTCGAGGTTTCAGAGGGTGCAGCCTCCCATGATCCCAAACTCCTAGCCGCATCTTGTTTCTCTTCTTTCCCCATTGCTGAGGCATTAGGAAGGTACAGCCTCCCGAACCGCCTACCACACTTTGCCCCCTTGAACCTGCTGTTTTACCCCAAAGCTCAGAAGTTCAGGCTTGTGCAGCGCCTTGTCTGTTTCAGGAGCCAAGGTGTCAGGGCTCTGCAGCAAACCTGCTGCCCGAAGTCAGCAGAGACATTAACACCCCTTGCAAAGACGTTAACACCCACACCTTCACCCATCAAACTCTTTGTAAAGACACGAGCTTTCCTCTTGACTGTTTTGGTGTTAAAATTTTTAATGGTTGCTATGCAATTTCAGCTTAAGGCCTTGTGAACGTTGTTACTTGAAATATGGATCTTTAAGCCTATTTGTTTTTCTCTTATGCCTTGTGATTTTAAGTTCTGTTCAACTACTGGAAAGTAGGGATTTGCCAAGAGCTGATTTTTGTCTGGGAGCCTCACACAGAAGTGTCAGGTGTGCTCTTTGTCCAGCCACACCTTGGTGCTGTTTGGGTCATTCCAGAGGCATGCAAGATAGGAGGAGGACTCCAGGAGTGAACTGAAAATTAATAATTTGCAGTTTTGTATAAGTAAATCAGCATGCTATTAAAACTGGTATTCTTCCTTGTGATTTATTATTATAACCTTGGTACATAATTAAACAAAAAAAAGGAGAGAATCTCTGGAAAGCCAGTGAGTATGTCTGTATAACGGTACTAACTTCTACCTTTTGCATTTACTGACATTTGTGTATATCTGGCTTTCAAAGCTGACAGCTGAAATAAAAATGTTGTCTCGGGGACAGCACTGACCTTTGTTAAGGTTTTTTTCTTGTCACAATTGTTTAGTGCTTTGGTCTTCATTCTGCTTGGGTGTTTTTCTTTTTTTTTTTTTCTGGAGTAGTGAGGTGGCTGTTGTTTGGTTTGGGCTTTGTTTTGGTTTTTTGTCATTTGTTTTTGCTTTAAAGCTGCTCACAGTGCACCTTTTATATATTGGTGTGATACAGTACACAGTGAAGACTGAAGCTGGCAAAGAGCTGGTGCCACAAAATGTACTTTTTTACTTTTTCCTGCTTTTCTATTTTCATGCGAGTGCTTCCTTTGATAGTAGCCCAGAACAATACATAGCCTAAACTCTATTTTTTTTTATTTTAACAATTGTTACTTGTTCAGGAACAGTGCTTTACAGTTGGCTAGTACCAGTCATCCACAACTGGTGGATGAGGGTGCAGTTGAGGGAATCCAGCCAAGCTCAGACAAATTCCTGTTTGTTAAAGCATCCTGAGCTACCCAACTTGAAATGTATTAGATGAGGCTGATGCACCCTTGATGAATGAGAAGATGTAGCAGAATGTGGAAAGAAATAAAGTAGTTTGGGCATGGAAATTTTCTCTTTTAAGGGAAGGAGTGTAAAAAGAGAGAAAAAGACTAATCTTCCGCATTTGTATAGGTTAAAATAATGTAGTGACTTTGTCTGCTTTCTGTTCTTTGCACTCAGATTAAATGAAGCTGCAGATCTCTTGTGTACCCTTGTTTCAAAATAACATCTGCTAATTCACCTTAGGCTCTTCTATTTACATTATCATAACTCCATGGATACCTAACTGAAACAAATATATGAAATACTTAAAATTGAAAATATATGGTATTATTATTCATGCCATCGTATCTTTTAATTTAGTAGTCTCCCAAGATTCTTAAAGAAGAAGGGGAGGTTCACTGAAATACAAAGATGGTGAAACAAGAAAATAGGGTGGTTCTTCTCATATATCCTTATTATAGGTTGTAGAAGTCATCATCAGGGTTGATGGTGGGGCTGTGAGTTTAAAACAGTTTGAGGTTATAGTTAGGTAGTGAATACAAAATATAACACACAAGAATTTGTAATTGGTGTGGGATATTAAAACTTGGTTTCAGCTCTTAAGTCTATTTTCCACCTATTAAGTTCAATTAGGGATTTTCAAGTATGAACCATTTTTCTTTTTACCAACTGCTGTGAGGTTCTTGTCCTGTTTGAGGACAGCACTGGGTATTTCAAGGCTGCACATGTTGTAATCTTTTCTTCAGTGCAGCACCCTCAGACTGTGTTTTGTGGTGCATCTGCTCTGATCTGACCACGGTGCCCACGAACAGGAAATTTGTGGGCACTGGTGAACTTGTGGTGCTGTAGGAGCACAGCTCGTGGCTGCGTCACCATGTCACGGGAAGGTGGTCACATCTGATCAGAGGTATGCTTATTAGTCAGCAAGAATGGGGGACATTTTCCTCCTGTTTCAGTGCCTTCTGTCGTGAAACCAGAGTATATTTTATGTGAGTGCCAGGAAAGAGAGAGAAAAGAAACAGGCTATAGGCCCCTGGGGAATTTTTCTGCCCACAGCTGTAGGACAGTTAACAAAGATGATGGGAAATTGGGTTAGATGAGTTGTTTTGCAAAAGTGGATGGATGCCAGACTAGATGCTGTACTAACTCAGAGAATCCCAAAGGATGGCACATGTGCTAGTTGTGGTATCTGAGAATGCCCAGGCAGCAGAATTGTATTACCATGCTGAGAATGGTCATAGAGCAGCAGCACTGCCATAAAAGTATGTAGCTGACCAAAGTGATTTTGAAACTTCTGTCTTTGATGAGCTCTGGTCAGCTTTAGAGACCTTGACATTCCTATCAAATATTTATAAACATCATTCTATGTTTTAAAACTGTATTTGTCTTTGTCTTCCTAAAGATCTCACTGGGCTTCAGAGATCCAGTGTGCTTACTGTGATGTAATGCCTTCTGCTGATACTGGTGTGAAGAGCATTGAATTTTTTGACAGATTTCACAAAACTGCTCAACAAAAGTAGCTGTGTAATGTGGGTGACTGTATCTGTATGTGTAACTGAGAGTCATGGGAGCAACTTGAAGCCAAGTATTACATCAGACTCCGCATTCCAGGCAGTGATTTGGTTTGGCCCTGCTGGATTATTGCTGCTCTCAGAGTTTGTGTCAGCACATTTACTCATGATTGACATGGATTTTTAGTCCAGATTAATGGAATTAAGTGTAGGCTCCATTGTTGACTATCGTGATCAGATACTTGACACTACTCCGCAACTGGCAGCCTTCATGCCAGTGGTGCTTCTTATGGGGCAGACATGGTAAGGACAATGCCACTACAGATGTGATACCCAGGCCAGGAGTCACCATCTGTGTCATGGAAACTTTCCAAGGGCTTCCAGCCTGATTAAAAGCCTGTGTCTATATGACCTTGTACATCTTGGTGCCCATATCAATATGTTTGTACTGAGGGAGTGGGGACACTGTTTTAAATTTTCTTGAAACAAATGCTGCTAACTAAGCAGATAAGCTGTGGGTGGAGCACAAGCATTCCTCAATGCTGCAAACATATGCCAGCACTCCTTGTGCATTGTATGGTGCAGGAAGCCTTGGGATAGGCAAATTAAATTTCAGATATTAAAGCCATTTCAAAAGCCATTTTATAATGGTTTATAAGGTGATGTTACTTGCAGACTCATTCAGGTTGGAAGGGACCTTCAGGGTTCATCCAGCCCAGCTCCTACTCGAAGCAAGATCAATGCTGACTTCAGACTAGGTTGCATGGATGTTGTTCAGATGGTTCTTGAAAATCTACATGGACATAGATTCCACAATCTCTCAGATACTTGTTTCAATACTTCAGAGCAATGATTTTTTTTTAATGTCCCGTGGCAACTTCAGTTGCCTATTTTCTCCTACCACAGACTTTCATAAAAAGCCTGGCTCATGTTCTTGGTAACTCTCTCTTTGGAATTGAAAGTCTGCTATTGTGTTCCTCCAAAGCCTTCATAAGTGAAGCAAGCCCGTTCTTATCAGCCTTTCCCACAGGTCCAGAGTTCTAATTACCTGAGAAACTTGGTGATCTTTGGCAGGACTTGCTCAGGTTTCTTATGGAATAGTTTTGGTTGGAAGGGACCTTTTAAAGGGCGTCTAATCCAGCCCCCTGCAATGAGCAGGGACATCTTCAACCAGAGCAGGTTCCTCAGAACCCCACCTAACATGGCTTGAATGTTTCCAGGGATGGGGCATCTATCACTTCTCTGGGCAACCTGTGCCAGTGTTTTAGCACCCTCATTGTAAATCTGAGTCACCATCATTATAATCTAAGCTGGTTCTCCTTCAGTTTGAAACCTTCCCTCTTTGTCCTATCAGTGCATGCCCTTGTAAAATGTCTCTCCCCAGCTTTCAGGCCCCCTTTAGGTACTGGAATGTGCTATACGGTCCCCCTGGAACCTTTTCCAGGCAGAACCACTCCAACTTTCAGCATGTCTTCATCAGAGAGATGCTCCAGCCCTCTGTTCATCTTCATGTGCCTCCTCTGGCCTCACTCCAACAGTTCCACAGCCTTGATCAACACTTTCTTTTACTGGAGCCTCAGAATTGGATTTAGTACAGTGTTGAGTAAAGGAAAACAATCACTTTTGTTATCTACTGTGCATTGTCTTGTGGATACAGTACAGTAAGCTTTTAACCTTCATTGCAATTCCAAGTCCTGTTTAGCCCCCGTCTCCACTGGTACCCACAAATCCTTTTCAGCAGAGGTCCTTTCCTGGCAGCCTCTTTCTCTGGCCTGTCTGGGTTCCTCAGAATGGTAGCTCTGCCCTGGAGCTTATTGTCTGCATCCCCTAGTTTGCTGTCATCTGCAAGCCTGATGAGAGTGGACTGTGTCACCTTCTCCAGGTCACTGGTAAAGGTGTTAAACAGGACAAGCCTCCAGACAGACCCATGCTGTACTCTCCTCGTTGCTGGCCCCAGCATAGATCATGACACTTCAACCACTGTTCTTCAAGCCCAGCCTTCCAAGCAGTTTTTTACCTCTCTAGTTGCCCACCAATCCAGACTGTCAAAAGGCTTGCTGAGGTAAATCACATCCACTATTCATTGTCCACAAATCCAGTTGGTCAGGCATTATTTGTCACTGGCTGACCTGTGTTGACTGGTCGGTCCCATTCATCCATACCATGTGCATATGCACAGGAATGTGTTCCAAGAATACCTGGTTCATACTCCAGTTCGTGCTGACCCTCTGCAAAACAGCTCTGTCTGGTTGATGCCAAGCTGACCGTGAGTCAGCAGTACACACAACTTAAAACTTAGTTCATCTATTAGAACATTTCTCCTTCTATCAGTACTTAATATTTTTAGGAGTTTAACTTATTGTTATAAGAACTTTGTCATTGGTGCTCAAGATTTTATTGAATTTGCTGATAAAGAACCTCCCAGAGATGGTTTCCTTCTGAGCTTTCCTTTTTATGCATGCTAATTAAACTCAAGTTGAAATTTATATGTGGAGCCTGAGGAGGAAAAGGAGAATTTTTCAGCCATACTTATATATAAACAGTTTGTTTTAAGTAGAGTGAATTATAAAACCCAGTATTCCTTTAAGTTTTATATTTGCTTATCTTACAACTTGGGTTATGAAAATAGATGATTGATTCTTTTCTTTTTTAAAAATCCTAATAATTTAGTTTTTTTAGCATCAAGCAGAACTTTTCCTTACGCTGAAATAAAGGGCTGAAGCTGAGTAAAAGATCTCCCATAATTTCATATAGTTAGTTGCTGTGGGGCAGAATTGCATGTTACAGGAAAGGTTTGAATACCTTAATTTTAAAGGAAAAATTGGCCCCGTGCTATTTTAAAATTTAATTTTTAATTTTTAGTTTCAGAGTGATTAAAAATAAACCATAGTGAGTAATTTCTTAACTCAAGCATCTTTTCAGCCTCGCTCTTGACTTACCCGTGCATTCATTTTAACACTAGAGGGCAGCTGAAACACTTCAGTTCTTTCAGAAAACCAGCTTTAGGAGAACAGTTTGCATTCTTCCTTACCCGAAGAAAGGAGTTTTGTTAGCTGCCTATTATATGACGTTTATTTTAGCAATTAATTTGATTTAATTCTTTCAGGGTTTTTTTTTTTTAACTTTAAAATCGAGCTTTTAGCTTTCTAGCTTTCTTTTTGCCTCTGCATTTTAATGCAGTTAAAATTGATCAGCAGTTGAAGAGGGAGAATAGTTTCACATTTTAGTGGCTATGAAGACATAATGCTTGTGCTTCCTGTGTGATGGGTATTTTGAACCACCTTGCTTCAGAAACAAGGAGAGATGCCAGAGATGGGAAAGTGTTAAAGACACCTTCTCTTAAATTTTCTCAATAAAGTAGACGTTTGACTTCTAGCACTTGAACAATTTATTTCATAGTTTTTGTTGGTATATAATTTTAAATTTGTTTCCAAAATACTTGAGTGGATCTTTTCTTATTCTCTGCTTTGCTTTAAAGCCATCTTTTTTATTGTAGCAGAGCTTCAAAATGGCAACTTCTGTCCCTCCAGATGTTATTCTATCCTCTCAGCAATCAGGAAACAATCCAATATGAAGGCTTTAGAAAAGAAAGGTCAAACCAATTAAAAATTACTATTTTCACAGCTCGTGTGAAAATTGCCTAAGAAGTTCTTGACTTAAACCTGAAATTGGAAACATTTTTTATTAAAAAAGTAAGGTGAAATACATGGTGAAACATGTAAGTTGTTTTAAGGGTGTATTGTCAGATGTCGGATCTGTTCTGGCTCTAAAGTAAAAATATATTCTGTCTTGTGAGTTGGTTGTTTTTGTATCTTATTTGGTTTAATTTCCTCTCTTCCTGTTTGGAATCTTACTGCTTACTGCAAGTGCTGAACAACATTATTCAGCAGCTGAGCGATTGAATGTTTATTTGCACTAAAACTTTGAATGGTGTCTGGAACAGTAATAAAATAGTATCATTAAGCTTTTAAGAAAGGAACTCTGTCTCTTAAGAGTTTAATCTCTTACACTTAAGAGTGTTAGAGATTAAAGCTCACTTTTCTGACTTGGGATCAGATATTTTTTTCCATATTTACAGATGACGTGGTCTCTCTTAAGGAAATTTTGCGCTTCTGCAACTTTGCAGTGACTAGAAGGACACAGTGTTTTCTCTTCCAAGCTAAGCTTCTGGAACTGTGTAGTTACAAGGAAATTGTCTGTTTTTGTCAAAAGCTTTTCTTTAGCTTCAGAGGTGGAGAGATAAAATACTAAAGCAGTAGGCTCAAGCAATAAGATTTTTAAAAAGGTATAATTTATTATTTTGAAGGAAAAAAAAAACTGATTTCAGACAGTGGGCTGTGTGGTTTGGCTTGTGATGCTAACTGGTGCCAAACAATGGACTGCACTTTTCCAAGGCTTGAGGATAAAAAGGCCTGAGCTGGGAACAGAACAGCTTTATCTCTTTTTATTGTGATATCCTGAAAATGCTGCAGGTTTTGTGACTTTGCTTGGTTTCTGCCATGATTTCTTTCTTATGTTGCAGAGTGTATCTGTTATCTCTGACACTTCTTTGGCAATTTTGGACATAACACAAACATTCTCATCTGTACTGACTGATAGGGCAGATTTTGAAAATGAGTGATGCATGCTTAGTTTTTTCATACAGAGTTCTGCAAAGTGCAGGGCTGCTTGGCGTATGGACAGTGTCAGACAACTGCTGTAGTAAAAGCTGGATTTCTGTAGAAGGGATTAAAACAAATGCAGTAGTAAAACATTTTTCTTTCTGTTACTGGTTCTGGATCACAAGAAGGAGCCAAACTGTAGCATTTTTATTTTGTCCTAGCTGCCACTCCTGCAAGTTGAGAGATTACAAGTAGGCTTCACTTATAAAAAAAAACTGAAGGGAAGTTGCTAAGAGCCAAATTTTCTCTCTGTGAGGCTTAGTTGTGGGGTTGTGTGTGGTTATGCCCCAATCTGTCACTGTGCAATCTCATTGTTTGGAGGTGTGGAGAAATTAAGCCAGCTGTAAATTGTTTTGATGATTTACAATCAAGGGTAAATTTACAATCAAGGTTCCCTCTCTCTGAACTGCATTGCCTTCACAGGGCAAAAAGGGCCAATAAATCTTCATTGGCTATTTTTATCATTATATTTAATAGATGAAACTGTGGCTGCATGTTAGGGAATAGACCTGGTAGAAAGATGCTGCTCTTCTGATGACATTTGAGAGCAGATTCTATTTGAGCTTGACTGCTAAATAGGCCATCCTTCTTTGGATGTGGCTCTCATAAAAGAAATTGCTTTGTAGTAGGCACTCTATATTTTAATATTAAGGTTTCATATTTAAAGGTCCTAGTAGATAACTAAGCTTTGCTTTGGTATTTTCCTCTTTCTGCTTTCCTATTTTAGATATGAGTGATTGGGAGACTAGCCTTTTTCAGTAGCTTGTTTCATTTTATGCCTGGTTATGCAATGTCCTGGCAGCAGTTACTTTATGCTCTCAGGAGAAAATTTCTTACAGAAGTTTAGATTTTGCTAGTCCATTACAGCTTCCTCTAGTGTGTAAGAATTTAAAGGAAACAGTCCTTTTACAAAAATATAAAGCTTTGATGTTTTTGAGATAAAATTATGCTACCATTCATTGCCATTTACCTCTCCTACACCATCAGCTTTCATTTTGATCTTGTCTGAGCTGATCAGCCTGTCTGTGCTGATCAGCCCACTGCAGACAGAGTAAAACAAATCAAGGTGGTGAAAAAATCATGTGGTAGGACATAAGTCTTGTTCTCTTCCACCTCAAATCTCTTCTCTGTGCAGTGTGGGGAGGATGTTGGGTATCTTCCTACTCTCCACTGCAATCTGTCTGGGTGGGATGAGGACAGTGGAGTGATTTTTCCTGTTTTATGCAATGTGGTGTTGCTGTGTATGAGGAAGTCATAGGAGGAAAACAGAACTCCTTTCCTGCATAATCCCACTGCCTTTGAAAGATTCGTTGAGAAATACTCTCCCAGTGGAAGAGCTGTGGCAGACAGTAGGTACTGCTTATTTCCTGTACTTCTTTCAGTATGAAATTAATTGGACTGCTCTCTGCAACAGCATCACTGCATTGGTTTGGCTGGTGGTCTAAATAGCTTAAATTCTCCTAGTAAGTTAGTTAAGTCTGTGAGGCACTAATGTAATGGTCCCTTCCTCCCTGAGGGTGGAAAGCTCCTGAGAACAAACATGGAAGTATTTGCAATAACAAAGCCTCTTCTGTCTTGCTCCAGTTTCTTTTTAGCTTGCTGATGAAGAAGCATCTGGTACAGCCTTTAGCTGTCCCTTTATAGGCCATAAGTCCTGATACATTGCCAAGTGGCATAATATTATGTTTCAATTTTATAGAGGATTTTGCAGGGCAGAGGGAACAGTGCACAAAAAGTTTATTTGTTGCACGATAAGGTCATTCTTTAAGAATGAGGCAAAACTGTAAGTGTTTTATTTTTGATCAGCTTTGACTTGTGATTAGTTACAGCTTCCCACAACCAATGCTGTCATAGCAGTTTTTATTCTGAGCCATAAACAGTGATTGTAAACCGTAGGAAAATAAAAACAACAACAAAAAATTATCTAAGAAGGAATGTGTTTGCAAGAAGATTTATTTCTGACATGAGTCATACAGTTCATGAACTTCTCACAGATGAGCTCATCATAATCATAAGGGAAATCTTTAGTAGGAATGTTGGTATCTAAGTCACTCAGCTATAACCTGCTTCTCAGTGACAAAGGGTGCTGTGGATCAGCACATCTGCGCTATGCAGCTGTGTTCCTAAAGTAATCCTATAGCTTCTTCCTTCTATTTGAAGCTAAACCTGCTTGAAATGTGGTTTTTCAGTTGCTTAAATTCTGACTCGCATGTCTTCTTAGGTGTAGGAGGTACCTTAGACTTCAAGAAATATCTGGGATAGTTTTTAATTCAGTTTTTTTAATAATGCAAATTGTTTTGAGTGGTTCCTAAAAAGGTGGTACTAGAAGCTTTGAGTATAGAAACATTTGAATATTTATTAAAGAGGTAGGTTATTGCATTTTGGCAATACACATAAAATGCATGTTTTTAGAGGAACAGAACAGGATTGGCAGTGGCACTTCTGTTTTTTTCTGGATACGTAAATTATATTTT
Organism: Molothrus ater; assembly: GCF_012460135.2. Lineage (NCBI taxonomy): Eukaryota > Metazoa > Chordata > Aves > Passeriformes > Icteridae > Molothrus > Molothrus ater. The sequence goes on from NC_050479.2 coordinate 87,616,122, forward strand.
GTGTTGAAAGAGGCCACAGTGTTCTTATATATAAACAAAGAGACATATGTGACAGGGATGGGCAGTGTGTGATTCATGTCCTAATGATTCCTTTGGTGATTTCGTGAATTTCTGGTGACTGCAGTGGTTTAAAATGGATTTGAACATTCTTAACTGGAAGTAACTAAAGCAAAATTGGCAAGACTTTGCAAAGCACATCTCCAAGAAAAAGGAACTACAAATGATGACTGTCAGAGAGAAACTACTAAGTGAAATCCTGTGCTCTCAGTTACTTCAGTGGTCAAGTGAGATGTCCAGAATATCTGCACAGTAAAGGGATTTATTTAAAAAGTTTTGGTTGATAGGCATTTTTTATTTTTTGGGTTTTTGGGTTTTTTTTGTTGGTTGGTTGATTTTGTTATTAACAGCAATGTGTTTACCGAAAGCCTGTAGGAGCATCTTTTATGGTATAGGTCTTTATCTGCAAATGAAATGCAGACAAAAGGACTGTTTATAAGTCAGTCACCCCTTGTCTCCAACCCTCCCTTTTGCTAGAGTTTGGGAAAGGTTGGAATGAATAAGAAAGCATGCCAAAATGAATTTGAACTATGCTGAACTCTTAGTGGACATGGACAAACCAAACCTAGAACCTCTCTTTGAGACTCCCCTCTTTGGTAGTTTAGTTTATCTCCAATACCAGATTGTTACAGCAGCAGTTGTCAGCAGGGCTCAGTTTCTTGGATAATTCTCTCTCATGTAGTTTGACTGTAATTATTAAAATCAGAACCTTGAATTTTTCAACATACAAGTACAGAGCACTGAAACATGAGCCCAATCTGCTGAAGTGGCGCCGTGTCTCCTCACAAACGAGCCTCAGCATTCTGTGCCAGCTGCAGGGCCTGCACAGCATCATTCCATGTAGGTCGCAGCAGTTCCAGTTTTGAGGTGACAAGTTCATGCATCACTGTGCCAAGATGTGACTGGGGCCAGCAATGACAGGCAGTGCAGTACAATGAGATGAAAATGAAAAATAGTTCTGCTCACTATAGCCTCTAGTTGACACATGTTCCTGACAAATTCGTACTTTGGTATTGCTTAAGTACCTAATATATTGTTCTAATAGCATTCTTACAGAACCGGTTGATCTGAAAATTACTCTGGAGCTAACAGCTTATAAGGAGTTCTAGCTAATGGTGTGGCAAGAATCTAAAATGGGGATAGTACAGCTTTATGCTGTATTAATTATAACTTGACAGGGATGTAGGATTTCAGGAGCCTTGGAAGAAACTTACAAGACAAAATTAAAAAAGAAACAGAATAGAATAGAGTATTTCAGTTGGAAAGGACCTAAAACTATGATCTAGCCTAACTAGGTCCCAGTCTAGCAGCTTGAGGGCTGACCAAAAGTTAAAGCATGTTAATAAGGGCATTTCCCAAATGCTTCTTAAAACAAACAGGGATGGAACATGGATCACTTACCCAGGAAATCTGGGTGCTCCAGTGTCTGAAGCACAGTAAAGATGTGCTTCCCATTGTCAAGTCTGAGCCTTCCCTTGTGCAGCTTTGAACCATTCCCAGTTTTGTTGCCCTGCTCTGGATACGTTCTCCCTCCTTCCCGTCCCACTTACATTGTGGTGCCCAGAGCTGCTCCCAGCACTCCGGGTGAGGCCGCAGCAGCGCTGAGCACAGCAGGTGATGGATGATCCCCCCTCTGCCCGGCTGTGCTCTGTGTTTGATGCCCCCAGGACACGGTTCCTGCCCTCTGGGCTGCCCGGGCACGCCCTGCTGGCTCTCACTGAGCTGCTGCTGCCCCCAGCACCCCCAGGGCCCTCCCTGCAGGGCGCTCTGCAGACACTCCTGTCACAGTTTGTACTTGTGCCTGCAGTCACTCCATCCCAGGTGCAGGATCTGGCACTTGTTAAGTTTCATGCCAGGCATGATTGCCCAATGCTCTATGCAAATTCCTCTTCAAGGCCTCTGTCCCTCCAGAGAATCAACAGCACCTCCTGGTTTAGCATCAACAGCAAACTTACTGATGGTGCATTCAGCTCCTGCGTCCAGATCACCAATAAACACATTGCACAGAACTGTCCCTAGAATCGAGCCCTGCAAAACACCACTGGTGACCAGCCAGATGTAGCCCCCTTGATTCACTACTCCCCTTGGAGCCCTGCCCTTCAGCCAGTTCTTCACCCAGCACAGTCTGAGCCTGCTCAAGTCACAGCTGGGACAACTTGTCCAGGAGGATGCTGTGAGGGACAGTATCCAAAGCCTTACTAAAATCCTGAAAAACCTAACACACCAAAGATCGGATTAATGCCCTACAGTGTTCACGTAGAAGCTATTGAAACTAAACTGTGCTGAAATCTAGCCAGAGTCTATCACAAGCTGTCCATACTTTTTTTTTTTCTGTCTTTGCGGGCAGATCATAGATTCTCTGAGCCTCTCAGCTGTGTGGCCATTGGATAGGAAGGGAAAATAAATGAGAGCGGAAAAAAAAAGAAAGGACACAAAAGAAAAAGTTAGCTTTTTATAAGTACAGTTAGCTTTTAAAGTATAATAGATGCTGTTTTGTGTGGATTTTCCCTCCTCCCTTTCTGTAAAATTGACCACCTACTTAAAAATTAAGATGTAGGTCATGCCAGATTGATGGGCATTTAATCAAATTGATATAATCTCGTATTAGTCTATATATCTGAGGCTATCATAAAGAAATCAAAACAGCTTAATTTCAGTAATTTTAACATTTCTGTTTTTTAATTTTTTTTAACCAGAAATTAGGCTGAATGAATGATTGACTCAACAATCAGTAAATACTTAAGTTTTCAAACTGTCTTCAGGGTCATGTATAACTCAGCCATAGCTAGGAAAACTCACAGTATTTGTAAAATTTTAAGGCTGGTCCTGCCTTTTTCTTCTCTTGTTTAATTTTTTTAGTCCCATTCATTTATCCCTGCAGCGCTCTATGACTGCTGCCTTTCTGTAAACATCCATAGGTCAGAGGTATTCAATTTGGCTTAAGCAGCATTCTCATGGGCAGTTTGCCAGGAACTCATAGGCTTCACCTAAATTGCACATTGCTGGGAATAATCTCACTCTCAGCTGCTCTTATCTTTTGTTTGTTTCTTGCTTAGACCTCCATCTGGCTTTTTTACTGGGTCAAGACAAGTAGCAGTATTTAGTGGTATCTATAATTCCAGTAGTTTGAAGCTTCACAGCAGATTTGGAGGCAGGTACAGAACAGAGATACTGGAGCTAGTAGAAGAAATTTCCACCTGGTTCCCATTTTTTTATAGTCCCTACTGAGAGAAAGCATGTACTGGCAGTCAGAACATAATAGAGCATCCCCAGCTTCAGACATAATTTGTTAACAGTCTGATTTCAGCTCATTAAGAAATCCAGTGCACCTTCCAGCCACAGTAATTCTGATCCCCTGGGACATACGGTCTCATCAGTGTGCTCCCTGAACATCCCATGAGGATGCATGTATTTGAGAGATAGGTTGGAAGAGTTGGTCAGGAAATAGGTTTTGTCTGGATAACAGTTCAGACTCACTTTATATTACTTATCATCTAGAGAATAGATTTTCTCACATAAAACATGTCTTTGCTTGGAAGATAAAAATGTTTTTTATTACTCTCTGCTACTTTTTTTTTTAAAGCGTAAGTCATCCCTCCCTGATGTGATGGAACAACTTAAAATTAGTGTTTCTTTTTGTTTCTCTGGTGAAATCACTGGGAGTTATTTTCTGTTGAAGTTTGAGCTCACAGAGAGGGCTTTGAAACAATAATGTCTTGATTCTGAAACACTTGAAAAAACATATCTGAACCTCTGCCACTGCAGGACTGCCTGAGCTGAGCCTTGAGGAGAAATTTTGGTATTTCAGTGCAGTCATGAAGACTGACAGTATAGAAATTCCTCAAATTCCATATAGTTACTCTCTATTCACAGATAAATTTATTGAAAACTAAACTTGTGTCTTAACAAAAAGGTGTGTTCTTGGCAGCAGGATGATTTTGACTTTCAATGAGAAAGAGACTGATTATCCAAGTGGGATTTTGCAAAAATTTTTGTGACTGATTATCCAGAATGAAAAGCATGCAGAGGAATAGCTGATTCAGTGTAGACACTTTCCCCTCTGCTTTCCTATGATCTCAACATTATTCACCTTGAGTGGATGCAAACTGAACCTGAAGCATACCTTGCTTTGTCCCTCTTCTTCCCTCTCCCTGACTGCTGGGAATCTTTTTCTTAAACTGTGTACATATGCAAAGTATGTGGCACCCTGATTTGTATAGATTTAAACCCTTTTCCACCCCAAAACCAGAAGGAGAGTGTCAAGAAGTCTTGTGCTTCAAATCAGATAGGTAGCTCATTGGGAATTCTTGTACCCAGGTAGGCAACAATTGCTTGAGAACAATTATAGAGAGAAGGTAAGCTTCAAGGTAAAGTGCAACAGCTTGGTGGAAGTCTTGAGTTTCAGGGTGAAAAGCTGGTGATAGCAGCTTAAGGAAAATTCTGTTATTTGTTTTCCTTTATTAGAGGTTTAAGATGGATGTGTTCCCTATTTTAAAGCCCTGCATTTAGTGACTCAGGGCCAACAGTAACACAGGCATCTGCATGGGAAATGTAAACCTGCAGCCACTGTGTTTTGTGAGCTGCCCAAATGATAAGAAGATGCCTGCCTTTACTACTCATATTTGATTGATGTCTTGACATTTCCTGGAGCAAGCCCATAAATTGATTTGTTTCCTTTTATTTCCCACCTGTTCATCTATCAGGACCCTTTCTAATTGCATCGTAATGCAGTCTGCAAGGAAAGGGTTTATTTGTCAATAGTTAGGGCTGTAGTAGCTTGTCTAAGATAGGAAGGCTGTGAAAGCTTGCAGGCTTTTAGGTGTAACAGAAGAGTGAAGGAAGTGCTCAGCAGATAAAAGCACCTCTGAGTCACAGAATACAAGCTCAGTTGGTTTTGAGAGCAAACACAAGAACCAGAACCAGTTTGTGGGAAGAAGCGACCTCAGGAAAAATTAATTTAAGTAACCAGCAGGTAGTGTAGGAGTTGCTGCTTCACTTCTGCCTACACCGTATTAACGGCAATTGGTGTTATTAATATAAAACAAATAAAGTTACCCCATGAACAACCAGATGGATTTGAAGGTGGAGCAGTGAGCTGCAGCTGACGCTTCTAAATTCCATCAGGCACATGGGAAAAGCAGAATGCCTGGGGACATGTTTAACCTGTTTAACAGGGGCAGGAAAAGTCCTCCCTTCTGCTGGAAAGGTTCGATTTTGAAGCCCACTGGCCCTGCTGAGGGCAAGCTGTCATACTGAGTGCTGGTTTATTTTGCCAGTGGTTTTGTTTAGAGTGGCTCTGCACTGACTGAACATCAGCTCTTTTAGTATCAAATTGAAAGCCTAAGCTTTCAATACTGCCAAACTAAGCTTCTTAATACTGCCATGTCTAGGTAGAGAAAAGGAGAGGCTGAGTGTTCATAAGATTTTTTTGTGGATGGCTCAGATCTTGTTATGGATGTTAATGTCACTAATAGTAGTTTCCTTGGATTTTCTTCGCAATTACATTGCAGTCTTGGCATTCTTTACCATTTGCTTTCTTGAATGTTCAAAGTTCATGTTTTTAAAGTTCACAGGGTAGATAAAGTAACTTTAAAGCAGATAGGTAACACTCAAGGTTATATAGATGATAAAAGAAGATGGGAGATGCTAATGGTTCAACTCTATAAGGCAGCCTGGGAGAAAATTCAAAGCTGGATCTTCTCAGGAGAGATGAGATTGTAAAAAAAGGAATTTCTTTGTGGTAGAACAACTTGGTATTTCCACAAGTAAACATGAAAAACAGGAGGCTTGTGCAGACTGTCAAACAAGTAATTTGTTGAACGTCACTAAGCTACTTCAGTGTAACTGTGTCAACCAAGTGAATTACATTTCAGGAGCTGCTTTGCAAAAAGCAAGCTCAGGGATAGGAGCCATTCAGTGTCATGGAAAACAAATTGGAACTGTAAGAGTTGGGGGAAAAAAAAAGCATAATGTTGTAAGTGCACTGTGGATATGCAGTAATAGCCATACAGAAGCTCAGTATTGCAGCTTATTTATTATACTGTAAGCCTTTTTATTTGTAGAGGTATATCAGTAAGTTTGCTGTTGGAGCTGTAGTTTAAATCAGTTCTTTAAGTGGAAAGATATACAGTGCCAAGCTGAATTTTGCTGATGTGATGATACAGCATGAATTTCCAACCTGTGCCAATTTAAGTGTGGGATTGAGGCAGACAGCATGTCTGTATAGGCAAAACCGAGGTGTAGACAAATGACCCTAAGTCTTCATTGGCCTACTGATGGCAGTACTTGCCTAAGTACTGCTTTGTGGTCAGTGTGCTCTGCCCATGCAGTCACTAGTGCTCATAAGAGCTCCAGCCTTGCTTTTAGCTTCTTGGATTTCTTTCTGTAAGCATTGTTGAAGGGCATTGCAGGCAAAGGCTGTGGCCTGGAAACTCGGTACGTGTGAGACTGGATCTGTGCTGCAGAATACGGCTCTAAGTGGAGATCCTTGAGGCAGTAATAGAGACTGCAGCTTCAGAATATGTGATGTGGTGTGGCTTAGTGCAGTCAGTTACTCTGATGTGTGTAAGCTACAGTCCAGCATTCTAATCCTGTCAAAATGCAGAGCTTTGGGAGATATCCTTACACCCTTGTGAGACTTTCATCATTAAAAAACAGCAAAACAAAAAAAAATTAAATTGTGGACACTAAGGTCTTCAAGATGCATATCATAAATGAATTTTCTTTTGTATTGTAACCAGAACTGAACTCAGGCTCATTTGAGATGAAATAACTTTAGGGGTAGCTGCAGAAATGGAAAAAGTCTTTATTTAGAATAGTCTCCAGCATTCAACTGGGGAAACTGTTGAGCTTTTGGTTGAAACTGTAGTGTTTCTCTTCCTTATGTAAATCCTGCTTCTGGCCAAAGAGATCATTTCCATAGTGTGTGGCTTTTTCTCCAACATGCAGTGTACATGGACATTGCTGTTTTCATCAGCTCAAAGCTTCCCAATGTTTGTCCACAACAAAGATGCTGAATCAGCTTCCTCACTACAGCTGAGCAGGGAACTGCCAAAACATTATTGCAAATAAAAACCAAAAGGCCAGTGCAAATGTGGTGGTCAAACAGCTAAGAATGAAAAAACCACCTAAACCTTTCTTTCCTCTTCACACCCCATTTTCTTTGTTCGTTTCTTACTTCTTCCTGTAGACTACCTGAGCTTTAATTCATAGATGCAGCAAGAACAGAAGCTTTGCTGGTGTGTAGAGCTGAAGTGTGTCATAAAGAAAGGTGTTTATTACCATTCCCTGCCTAGATATGGGATCACAAAGCATTAGTAGCCCTGAGTGACCTGATGTAGGTATCTGTGAAGTCCCTGTTGCAATAGAGAAGCCAAAAATCTCCTGCAGCCAACATGCCATGGTTTTTGACTTGACCTGTGAAACCACAAACCTTCGTTTGAAGGTGTAACTTCTAATTAAAAACTTATTTGCTATTCACCCTGCTACTCTTGTCTTCCTGGAGTTTTTTGTAGTCTTGTTTTTAATAACCTGGGTTATTGCAGCTTCTCACAAGACTTTTACTAACAGGTAAATGCTAAACACCTCCTTGATTTGAATGATGAGGCAGCAAGGAATCATAGTTTAGGGGTGTTTCTTTATTGTGAACATGCTGCACTACATTTATATGCCTGCTGTGGAATGTCATCACATATTCCATAACTCAGTGTCACTTGCATCAGAGAGCTACAAGTGCAGGCTGGGTTGTGTTTTATCTGTTGGCTACATCTCTGTAAGACTACAGACTAATGCTCCATCTCCATTTGAGGTAGGAGGGCAGTGGGAGCAAGATGAAGTGTCGCAGCACTCCTCATGCTTAATCCAGTTCCCAGAAATGACAAAAGGAAATATGCCATCTGATACATTTCATGCACAGTCGTCCCAACCACCAAGGCCTGGCTGCTTGCCAGTGAGGACCTGAGCAGGGCAGAGTTTCAGAATGTGCTTGGGGTGGTCATGAATGTCAAGTTTCTGATGCCTCTCTGAAATGAGATGTAGTAACAGCTGTGCATTCCTATCCTACTACAGAACAGGAGTGGGATTCATATTCTGATTCATATTCATTTGCTAGAGGGAGCTTCTGATTGCCTTCCAGATGGTGGTCAACTGAGTCTTGCTTGGGTGTCTTGAGAAGTGTCTGTTACATCAGGAAAATTCAGGAACTGGGAGTGAAGAAAGAGGGAGAGAAATAGTCAGCAGTCTTCAAAGAGCATTTTACCAGGAGATACTGGCTATCTAAGGCAGCAGGTAATAGAAAAGGTTATATTCAGGGATGGGGAAGTCTGCTCCTAGTTCTTGGAACTGCTTGGTGACAATGGTACAGTAGTTACGTCAGCCACTGCTCTAGTATTTCCATCTGCTAGATGGGATGCTGCTTGTGAGATATATTCAGCTTGACAAAATGAAGTTCGTCTCATCCAGTCAGTTACTAGGGATTGTATTTTTCTATTATAACTTTGTGTAGCCTGTATGCAAAAAAAGGGTGTTGGCATGAAAAAAGGAGTAAAAGATAGTAACATCAACATTTTGTGCTTTTGTTTCACATGATACATCATCACCACTACTTGCTTAAAACTATTGAACAAGTTTTTGTCTCTACAAGTAAGATGCTGTCATTCTTGTGGGAATTACTCTATTTCTCCCACCTTTAAAATGTGTAACAACCTGCTGATTCAGAAATGAGTGTGTCCCTTGGCATCATGTTTCTTCATGGCTCTATCCTTTCCCTTCCTCAGGTCCTCAATCTAATTACTGTCAGTGCAACAGCTGCTGCCTCTGCCCTGCTGAAATCTGTGTCTGTTCATTCCAACAAGTTTCCTTCTCATTTCCAGGCTCAGCTGAGAGGTACCCTCTGCCTGTGCCTCCTGCCTTTGTCTCCTCCTAACTAACGACATAAAGCATTTTGGTGTACAATTTGCATTAATAAGATGAAAACAAAAATTGCCCCACAAAAACATGAGCAAGCACTGAAAAAACTGCGTTGTGTGAGACAGTGGCTCCTTTGGAGCCTTGTTTTGATAACCTTAGATTGGGGAAAAAATCCTACTGTGCATCTTCATGTCTCACTGAACTCTTTCTTCTGTGAGTTAAGATCAGCTCCCTTTCCCGCCAGCTCATTGTTTGATCAGGAGCATGCAAGTGCCCAAGATGTAGGGCAACACAAAGAGATGTTGTGTCTGTTCATGTAGCATAAGTATATATATATAGGACAGGGCAGCATAGTCTGAAAATGTAATTAAAGGTAATAAAAAAAGGAGTGGCAGTGAATAACATGCATGCATTATTCTAATCCTGCTCCCTTCAGAACAAAGAACAAATGTGGTTGCTGCTACTTAGTTGCAGCCTGTTCTTCCTAGCCTATCTGCATGCATGAGAAGAACCAATTCAATAGAAAGTAAATGTAAAATCACAAGATAATTACCAGTAATGTGTTTAAGGATGGCCTCCTCTGAGCTTGCTTTTTTTGCTCTTTCTTTGTCTGCTCCACAGCTCACGTAAAAAGTATAATGTGAAAATAAGGGATGGAGGAAAAAACCCAAGCCAGTCTATTTTTTGCTTTTGAGCCATGTGAAGAATGCCTTCAGAGGATTTTTAAAAAAAATCTAAGTATGTTGTTTACTTAGATTATTTGTTCCTATGTGCTAGAAATTTAGATGCACCAGCAGTATGGTGGAAGAAAGATTGATGTTTGTATGAAATGAGGGAAAGAGAGATAGGAATTAGGGGGATAAAGGGTAAAGCTTTGTCCTTTCTGCCACTCATCCTTTTTGATTTTAAAGCTGTTTTACCTTTGTTTTATTTCCCATTAAAGCTCACTCTTTCAAGCTTGTTTTCCACAGCCAGAATCAGAATCTCCGCTCCCTTCCCACCCCTCTTAAGTTTACTAGAACAAACTAGAATTAAAAAAACCCACAACCCTGCAATTTCAGAATGTACAGCCAAACTGAAGTTGCCAACACTGAGTATGTGTACTGGTGCATCTAAGGAATAAAGGTCATTTCACTGACGCTACTTAGTACTGAATACTTGACTGTATGGAAGTAGCCATGGAGTTAACTCCTCCATCTTCTACCCATTCCTACCCTCCCATCAGCAGATGATGGTTTCCTCTGTTCGTACTTAAATAGGTTGTCAAACTGACATAGTAGGAACATGCTGGAATTTTTAGGTGACATGAGCATTTAAATTGTCTCCTTGTCAAGGTGAGAGCTGCTTTTTTGTTTTCATTTTCCTGAGGCAGAAAAAGAGAAAATTGCCATTTGCCTGGGATTTCTTGATGACCTGAACATGCAAGTGCCCAGGGCTGCAGCCCCCCTCCTGTTTCTGGTAGAGGCCCCGTCACTCCCAGACAAGCATGGAAACCCCCCCCCCCCCCACTCCTGCATCCCCTGCATTGTGAATCCTCCAATTGTTAGCCTTGGATGTAGAGTCCATCCATTAGCAGGTCTTCAGGTGACTTCCAGATTTGAGTCTCTCCAAAAGGTGGCCAGGACCACCCTGATGTCTCCAGAATCCAAGTCCACTAGTAGCCTGACTCCCAGAGACACATGCATACCTGTTTGCCAAGCCATCTAGCTTAGCTACCTGTTTAGCAAGCAAGTAGCTGCTGTCTTTATAGTTCCTAGCAATTGCACACCCACTGCAGTTGCTGACACCACACATACATGGACTTTAAGACCTGTAGTCCCACTCCAAAATCATCACCATCTACAGAAAGGTGCATAAATAGGCTCAACGACCTTTGGATACCAATCATTCCTACACAGAGTGGAATTTTTCCCCCCCCTCATTTATCTTCTTTTAATGATTCTTATTCAAGAATTTTGAACTATTAGGTAGCTGCAAAACCTCTTTGTGTAGGTTATGACAGTGGTGGATGCTTGGCTTTGTGGTCATCTTTGTATTTATTTTTCTGTTGAGGTGCTTTCTGTAGTGCTTATCATCAGCATTTTTGTGTGCTTATATAAGGAAGATCCATGATGTGATGAATGATGACCTCACAGGGTTGATGATAACAATTCTGATTAGTTTATTTATGAGCTACTACTTTTTTTGCTGTAACTGGTAAAATATAAGAGGGATGAAAAGGATGTGGGAACTCCAAAAATACCTCTCTCTTAGGCTGTTTTTACCCAGCTGTTAGTTTGACTCCAGTCCTTCAGTTTCTCCCCATCTCTATCCGCTTGCTTTCTTTTTTCTTTCCCCCCTCCACCCTTCAGTCTGCTGCAGCTGTTAGAATTTAATCATTCTCTCCAAATACCACGTTTCCCATTAGCAGCACAGCCCCTTCTGTGCTAAGGGGAATGTCATTTGTGTGCTTTGCATGTGTATTATCGTTAGATGGTCTGCAGCCAGAGCAGTACTTACACCTTTGATTGCAGCAAGGGTCAGTTCCTTGGTAAGAGGCACACATAAGATGCATAAATATTGAAGGATGAGGTTTGCAGACTTGCTGGCAGAAAGTGGTTAAGCCTTTTTGTTCTCATGCTTTGCTTTTCAGATGCTTTTGCACTGTAGTTAACCTTATCAGCATTTGATTTAACACTGGATGCTGGAGTATTTATTCCTTTTGGCAGTTTTAGTGCCATGTCACTCACTGACTGTCACAGTTGTATCATATATTAGATGGCTTATCCTAAAAAATTATTTCAGGTATGGAACCACTGCTCATTCTAATATACTTTAGCTGTATATCTGTTGGAGGGCGGGGGGATTTCAGCTGATTTTTAGGTTTGTGTTCATTTTGAGTCAATGGCTTTTGTGAATTTCTTTCTGCTCGCTATCTTCATTTCTGCCTGATACCCATTTTGCATTTACTTTGGCTTTGCAAAAAAACTCTGGTAGTGCCCTTGCTCTTTCATTACAGTTCTCCATGATTAGAGTCTCTGATGGACTCCTGCAGGGCATGGCAGGGCATTTTAATTTGGACTTGGAGGTCAGCGTGGAGTTCTAAGTCACTCATAGCATGGTTCTATCTTGCTCCCACAAAATGGCCTAAAATAGATGTTAATTACAGTTTTCTTAGCTACCCTCTGGTTCTCTTTAATAGAGATCTTAACTCTCCTTATGCTACAATGCCTGTACATTTAACTTACTGGACCACTGGGAGGAGAAATTTATTCCAGGGAACAGAATAGGCCTCCAAGCTGGTTTATACCTGCACATGTAGTCCTCATGTGTGTATCTATGTGCCAAAATAAACCATATGACCATGGATGTATAGGATGAAGTCATGGGAGGGACATCTGTGCTCACTGATGCAAAGCTTCTGTTTGCACAACTGAGGACTAAAAGCATCATGCCATTGTGTATTGCCTCATTTCTACATTGGATGCATATTGTGAATTCTGTTGTGCAAATACAACCTTATTTTGTGCAGTCTAAGACAGTTCAAAGCAAAGTACTTCTGGCTGGACTTGTCATCTTCTATTGTTCCCTCTCAAAAATGTCAAGGGTGTTTGCACAACACTTTGAAAATTCTAGATATCTTTCTTTTTTCTGTCATGCTTGTTTCATTAAATCCTTTGTAAAGAGATAGTAGATGCAACTCCTTTTGCAGGGTCAGTTCTCTGTGTAGTGCATGGGCTTAGGACACTTTCTAGTCTGCCCCAGCATATCCTGTTGCATGGGGTTATTCCTCTTCAGGTGCAAGACTTTGCATTTCCTTTTGTCACTTTTCAAGAGGTTCATGTGAGCCCATATCTCCAGCCTGTCAAGGTCCCTGTGAATGGTGGCAAAACCATCTGGTGTATCAGCCAATCTTGTTTTTGTATCATCTGTGTATTTGTCAAGGGGAGACAGTGACAGTGGCAAATACAGCTTCACAAAATTCTCATTTACTTTGGTAGCTCAGAGTGAAGGCAGGATCTTGCCAAGTGGCCTAGGGAGAAAGAGTGTTTGCTGGATGCAGTTTAACTCCATGGTGTAAAGCTTAAAAAAATTTCCTCAACCTCAGGGCTCTTGGATTTCTCTGCTGATGTGGACTATGTGTGACCTTTCTATGTTTTAATTATTCAGGAAGGATGTCCTATGCTAGAGAGTGCCTGCTAATAAAAACTCTGAAACAAATGCTTCAAATGACTACTTTTGATACGTTCCTTAGATCCTGTAAGACAAGGAGATCCTAGTTGGAAATCCTTATGAGACTTTAGGAAGCCCTCAGGGACTGCAGGTGTTATCTCCCAGTGCATAAGTAATGCTCAGCACATTTTGAGTTAAAGGAAATGTGATTTTTTTGGTAAATAAATACAGATTCATGACTATCTTGGATGGACCTTTCTGTTTCTTACTTTTACTAGTCAGGAGGGACCTGCTCTCTTCAGCAGTCTGCGACTTGTTGGCCGCGTGGCTTTGATATGCTCCATGCAGGACAGAATGCCCAGCTCTCCTCCACCTGGTGTTGAATGCTGCTGGTTGAAACTCGCATCTGCTATGGCTAATGCTCACAGTAAGCAGTACTGAAAATGCATTTCCACCTTGTGTTTATTGACCTAGAGGTTCTGGGGAGATCACTTTAAACAATGTGCTTAAACTCTGCAAGCTCTGGTCTGAAAACAGGTGTTGAAAACTGATTGCCAACTTGCTTTGGGGATGTGGACTTAATTGGTTCATTCTGCTAACAATGTTTTTAATAGACTTATCTCTTACAAGTCTCATCAAGTCCTCTTTGCTTTCTCCTGCCAAATAAATATTCCCTAATAATCCCCAAATCTCTTCCTTCATCTTCATTATTTATTTGCTTGTTTAATAAATATTTTTTTTTCTCCCAGAAGCCTAAACTGACTTACATGTGAGCTGCTTCTTGGCTGAACCACACAGCAGTGGCTGTATGGTGTGCTGTGTTTGTCAGTGTTCTCTGAAAAACTGCTGGTACTCCTGAAAATCAGGGCTACGCAGTGATGTTCCTGAGGCATGTGGAAGTGCCTTGGAAGAATAGTAATGAAACAGGTCTTGCATTTCTCTGCTGCGCCAGAGAAAGCGCAGGGAAGCTGTTAGTTCTGGGCTTCCTGTGTTGTACTGAGCTTCTCTTCTTCCATCCTTAAAGTTCTCAATGAATTCAGAAAATGCTTGAATCACATTAAGAAAAACCACAAAGATAGCGATCTTCTTGGGTATTTGCAGGACTATGGGCTGGATCTCCTGTAGAACCCCACACTGCAAGTGCCTTCCTACTTGAGAGTAAGACATTAGGAACTAATAACTGATTTCATTTAAACTGTTACCTAAGTACGCTGTGTAATTGCTTCATAAACAATCTGAATAAGCATTTTGAGTGATGTTTTAAAATTCAGTTGATCTAATTTATTTTCCACGAGAGTATCTTTAGAATAGAATAGATTGTTTCAGTTGGAAATTTATTTCAGATAAACTTCTGGTCTGTCAGCGTCCTAATGGAGGAATTGCACACACAATCTGCAGCACCTTTCCCAAGGAAAGAAAAGGAAGGAAATGCAGATTATCAGATTTTGTCCATGTCATTCACTTACAAATAGGTCCCTGCAGAATAATAAAGAGCTTCAGTATCATTGACTGTTTTTTTTTTTTTTTTTTAGCTAAATAGTCACAGGCTTCACATAGTGTAAGGTCCCTCTAGCTGGGTACCATTTTAGGAGAGCTCTATATTATATTTCATGTTTCTAGCTGCTGGTTCAAATTTCTAAAGTAGGATTTTTCTGATTACAAGCTAAAGTTTGAATTTCCAGCCCCACTGAATCTCCCTCCAAATCTGCTGACTCCGCCAGGCAGACTGATATTTTAGTGGATTTGTTAATGTTCAAGCTACATTCTTACCATTCTTTTCTCACAGGAAAATATCTGTAAATAACTCTGTCTAAAATTTCTTACTCTGCTGGGTTTCCTGTCACTCTCAGGAACTTTAGTGCCTTCTTTATTTTGAGTGTTAGTATATCTCCAGGAATAACCAACTGAGGGTATGATGATAGATCAGTGCCATTTGGGTAAAGAAGCATATGTTGAAATGTGCTTTTCCTACCTTGTTTTAAAGGTACATAGTATCACTTTATCCTTGCATGTATTAAGGGAGATTTTAATTTCTAGTTTTAATCTCAAAGTAGGATTATTGTAACCCTAGTTTCTTCCTTTGTTGAGTCATTGGTTCTATTAAGGTTTAGTGATTGAATCTCACCCAAAAGCCTTTCCTCTCCCCCTCAATTCTAAAGTTTTCAACCTCAAAAGTCAGTATCAAAAATTACATTTATTGTATCAAGAACAAGGAGTCCAGTTTAACTAGGAAAAAAATTGCAAAGCTGTTGCTGAGTATAAAAGCTAGTTGTAACCTTGAAATTGAATTTAAAGTTTTCTTCCCCTTCAAGACAGTTACACAAATTTATTTAGTATCATTTCTAGTCTTTTTTCTCATCCCCCAAACCACTCTTTGTAGTTTCTTTTGATTCAGCATAGATGCACTAATGAACTCTATCAATAGAGCTATGTTTAGGCCAACATTTTTGAATTTTAACACTGACAAAATAAAGACTTGAATATATTTTCCTTTTTTAATATTAAAAGATTTTATAACAAGATTGTGGGTAGTTGACAGTTTTACAAATCAACCCTAAGCGTGAATTTCAGAACTTTAAAGCAGTCAAATTTCTAAAGTTAGTCAGTATCCTCTGTTTGGACCACTGCCAATCCTTGTTGCACTTGGGAGGTGAGGTTGCTATGTTTTTCTGAAGCATTCTTTTGACACTTTCTCTCAAAAAGCCCCAAATCATCTATTTGTTATCCAGTTTCAAGAACTCGATAGACCATAGAGAACTGCTAGGTAGTTCACGTTCATCAGGGTCATTATGTTGAATACCTGCTGTCTTTTTGTGACTTTTCAATCCTTCTAAGGACTGCTGTGGGAGTCAGTCAGCAAACTGGTGAGGACCTTCCACTGCACTGTGCTGGGGCGAGGACAAAATGGCTTAAACAGGATTAAACAAGGCCTTGGTTTGAGAGATTTCTGATGCTCCAGGTTTTAGCTGCAGTGTGGCAGGGTTGTGGCTTGTGTCAGGAGTGTGGTTGGAGCAGGAGTGTAGGAAACTGTGCATTATCTGAGTGTAGGAAGCTGTGCATTATCTGTGCTCGGAGCATGTGAGGAGTTTCCTCTTTGCTCACAGCTGGGTGCCTGAGCTGGATGAAAGCTTTTCCACATTCCTCAGCTCTTAAGAGTGGAACTTTCTGCGTTGAAAGTGTGGGGTACCTGTAGCTGATGGAAGCCCCGAGCATGGAAAGCCACAGTCTCCTTAGAAACACCACCTCGGGAATTGCAGGATCTTTGGGTTTTCTGCTCTCAGTAGACAAGCCTGAAGGTTAGCCAGCTCTATGTGGAGGGGAATTGTTGTAATTTTACACTCTCCTGTAGCAGGTGGGCAATTATGTGCAAGAATGACACAGTAATAAGAGCTACAAGCACGAACTGTTTTAAGGTAAGATCTTTTTGCTCTGGTTGGCTGGCAGTTTGGACTTAATTGGAACTTAATTTGTTATTCTGATAATTTATATTGAATTTAAAGGCATTGTGCTGGCTGATAGGAGTATATTAAATGTAGCAAATCTTCTGCTGGGTAGTCTATAATACAAGGCATTTTCAAGAGCTGGCAGGCTTTGTACAGGCCAAATTATCATGCAAAA
Source organism: Molothrus ater (assembly GCF_012460135.2). Lineage (NCBI taxonomy): Eukaryota > Metazoa > Chordata > Aves > Passeriformes > Icteridae > Molothrus > Molothrus ater. Next base: position 87,632,856 of record NC_050479.2, read on the forward strand.
CGTCTGAGAGCATATGATTTATGACAAAGGTGCTGTAAGATTGCATAAATTTAAGACTTTTATTCTCAACTGTTGCATTCATACACTAAAATAATTATAGGGTGCTGACGATGCAGCACCATTTAAGAAAATGAATGACTTAATTTTACTTAAGTCTATTGTTAAAGATAAAACTATGCAACTGTGTTAGAAAAGAAAAGAAAAACCCTGCACAAGATGATGAAGTGCTGTCAAGTCATAGATCATAAAACTGCAACTGGGAGTAGCTCTCTGTGGAGGAATTGTATTGGTTTTACATCCTTTATTTTCAAGTGTCCTTACATGATCAAACAGTCTGTTAAAATCAAACAAATTTTAAAATTTGGTGAGACCTCTGTTGCTGTTAACCTTTCTTATTGACTGTCTAAGAGCATGGACAGCAGTTGGATCTGAACTGACTCACTGCTAAACCTGCTATAATTATTTATAATCATTGTCTATGAGTGGGGGTGGGTATATCATTATTTCTGGCACAAAGATACTCAGAAGTAGAAAATTACTAGGTCTTGTGTGTACACATAGTACCACAGTGGTACCACCTGATGGTTGGCACTTGGGTGTGAGAGCCTACAGCATCAAGCTGAACCCAAGGCTGTCTGCTTGACCATGTCCTATTTGGAAACCAGGTTCCTCTGTGTGTGTGGGCATCGTTTGTGCTGTAGGAATCCAGACTGTCTTCTGGTTGATGTAGGAGAACTTGTCTGTCCACCGAGGCATGGGGTTTGTGAGGCCTGCAGGGAAGGAAAGAGCTTGACAGGCTCTTGGCACAGAAACAGTCACTTCTCTTGTCCTCACCCTTACAAATAGGTTGGCTTTTCCAGAAAAGTACTTGGCGTTCCTTATGTGACAGACCAGATGAAAAATATGAGTAAACTATGACAAAGACTTAAAACAAAAGTATAAAAAATTCCCCACCAAGTTACATCTGCTGTTAAGAACAGGCTGAAGAAGTAACTGAACCAAAGAGCTTGGACAGGCAGTGGCAGGACAAAGAAATGATGCTGAGAGATGGCCCATGTCAAGCCCAAATGGGACAAACTGAGAAGTAGCAGCCATCACTCAGCAGTTCTTCCCTGTGCAGTGCTGTGGCTCGTTAGATCCTAATCCTCATTAGGTCCCTATTAGTAGCCTACAGCTGTGTGGCACTTTGATATGAGGCTGGGTTTGGTGTCCCACGTGGAAGCAATGGAGCTGGAGAAGAGGAAGAGTAGGGAAGGATGGATGGTACAGATGTTTTATTGTACCATTTCTTGACCCCCTGTATAATTTCCTTACATAAGGACCCTGAGAGCAAATTCAGTGTTGACAAGACAAGTCACAAGCAGTTGCCCCTTCAGCTGCTTTTCAATCACCATCAACAGTGAAATGGGAAATCAGTAAAAGTGCAGTGGGAGAGGAATTATAGATAAATAGCTGATGCTATTTGCTAGCAGGTCTTTCCAGGTCAGCATGACACTGACAATCCATATCCCAGTTGTGCTAAAAATTTTTGATAAGAGCTCAGACATTTAATATTTGAGGTCACCTTTGTAGTAAGTTGTGATAGGTGTATCTTAACAATTTTTTTTTGCTTCATATCAATCCTCTGGTTTTATTTATCATATTTCTAATTCTAAGCGCTCTATATTGTCTTCTTTTATTTTTTTTTTAAATAAACCTAAAGTATTTATCTACCAGAACAGAGTGGTGTTGATATAAACTGATACATTGATGCTCTGTTTTCCCAGCCTTCCAGAAAATTGCTGGTCAGCAATACCTACCATGAAATACATAGTCTTCAGGTAATACAAGTGAGGTGTGTGGACTTACAGGCTTTTGTGGAACTGTGCTGGATTTTTCTAAGAAAAATTTAATTGCAACTTTGATAAAACAAGGGAAAGAACTGCAAAAATCTTGGCAGTTTCAAGAGAGTGACCTATAGTAAAGAAGGAAGAATGAGCAGCTTCACTTTTTTTTTTCTCTCATTTGTGCTGCTTAAAGAAAACTTGGAAGATTATGTCCATGTTTTTACCACTTACAACAATAAAAAACTCAGATCTGGCTAAACATCAAAGTATGTTTTCAATAATTGGAGAGTAGTGGACATCACAGCTTTCAGATTAATTTTGAAATAAATTATTACTTGAAGATCCATAGATTTTTTAAAATGTAATTCAAGTGCTTTCTGAATTCATTGAGAATTTTTAAGGATGGAAGAACCACAAGTCCACAGCAGAATTGCCTATTTTCAGAATACACTGAAAAGCAAACTTTATCATTCTGCTATATTAAGCATATCTAAAAGTCCAAAACCTTGAGGAAAAATGCCTTTTTTTTTTGTAGTGTGGTTTTAAATTCCCAATTTTATGATAAGTTAAATAACCTGGAACGTATCCAGATTAATCTTTTTCCCCCCATCATTAATTTAGTTGTTATTCTCTGAGGAAAAATAGATTTGGTGTTAGCTTTGGTGTTAGTTTTGGCTGGGAGAGTGGGAAATAGGTAAATGGTTTTACTGCTTCTCATCTTATAATGAATGGTCCACTGATTAAGAATTTCAATTTCCATGTATTTTGCATTATGTTAAAACCTCAAAAACTACTTATTAGCTGGTGTAATATTTAATTTAGGATTATGTAAAATCGGACATGGTTTGAAATCTGGAAATGAGTTAAAACTGTAAAAATTTGTTATATGGTTATATAAGGCTACATTAATTGTGCTGGAGGCTTAAAGAATAATGTTTGTAAAAACATGCTTTGCATTTAAAATTAGCATTAGGGCATAGAATCTATTATATATTGAAGTTTATTTGTTAGTCACTGTGTTGAAGTGTAAAAATGGAACTTATCACTGTGTTTCAAGGTTTGGGGTATTTATAGTTAGGAAGAAACCGAGCTAGTTTTTTGTGGTTTTGTTGGGTTTTTTTTTTTGTAGTCTACAACTTCATGTGAGGTTGTGTTGGGGTTCAGCCCCAACCATCAACTAAGTCCCACGCAGCAGCTTCCTCCCCATGGGATGGTGAAGCAAATGGGAAGTGTAAAAGACAGAAACCTCATGGGTTGAGTTAAAGACACTTTAATAGGGAAAGCAAAATCTGAGCACTCAAGCAAAGCAAAACAAGGAATCATTCACCACTCCCATGGACAGGCAGGTCTTCAGCCATTCCCAGGACAATGAGGCTCCATCACAGGTAACGGTGACCTGGGAAGACAAATGTCATCACTCTGAATGTTCCCCTCTCCTTTCTTCTTCCCCAAGCTCTACATACTAAGCAGTTCACCATATGGTCTGGGAGATTCCTTGGGTCAGTTGGGGTCAGCTCTCCTGGCTGTGATCCCCCCAACTTCTCATGCTCCCACAGCCTCCTTGCTGGTGGAATGGGATGAGGAGCAGAGGGAGCTTTAATGCTGTGCAAGCACTGCTTAGCAATTGAAAAAAAAAACAACAAAAAACTCTGTGTTATCAGCACTGTTTCCAGCACAAATCCCATACCAGCCCCACACCAGCTACTGTGAAGAAAATTAACTGTACCCCAGCCAAAACTAGCACAGGTGGTGATGAAACAGAACTAGTTGTTTAAGCTGCAGTGAGAACAGTAGCTTCTGAGAAAATCCTGCTGCTGTCAAAGGTGATATCACCCAGTTCTATTCTACACTTTATTTAACAGCAAGCCTGGAATACTTGAATATGTCTATCTAATTAAAAATATTTTAATAGCATGGCAGTTTTTAGATCTTAGAAGTTGTCGTACCTTGGAATTTTTAGTAATTTCATTTGAGGTGAAAATACACCTTGAACATGCAGATATATCTGGTTGTCTGATTTTCTTAAAGCATTGAGAAAAAAGGCAGTCATTGTTCATAGCCAGCATGGCTTCACATGGGGAAAGTCCTGCTTAACCAACTTAACTTCCTTTTATGACAAGGTCACTCACCTAGTTGACCAAAGGAAGCTTTTCTTTTTTGTAATTTTATCAGAGCTTTAGGTGCTGTCTCTCACAATGGCTTTCTGCATAAACTGTTCATCACACATTTAGAAAAGTTCACAGGACATGGTGTGAGCAAAGGGCTGTCGGGTGGGGCTCAAGGGGTTACAGTAAATGGGGCAACATCAGCCTGGCAGTCGGTCACCAGTGCAGTTCCCTATGACTCAGTTTTAGGGCCAGTGCTCTTTAATGTCTTCATAAATTATCTGGACACTGGAATCAAATATACCTTGAAGAAGTTTGTTGGCAAGGAGGAGCTGTGGCACCTTCAAGGGCAGAGAAGCCTACAGAGAGGTCTGGAGAGCTGGACAGTCAGCAACCATATGAAATTTAGCAAGGGAAAGTGCCACATTCTCTGCCTGGGATGGGACAATCCTGGTTGTCTTTCTGGTCACCAGTGACAGGATACAATGCAATGCAATGCAATGCAATGCGGTGCAACGCAATGAAGCTACATCAGGGAAGTTCACCTTGGGCATTAGGAACAGATTCTTCACTGAGAAGGTGGTCAGTCACAGGAACAGGCTCCTCAGGGAAATGGTCACAGCATCAGACCTGTCAGAATTAAGGAGCATCTGGCCAAAGCTCTTAGTCATAGGGTCCAGTTTTAGGCAGTCCTGTGAGGAGCAGTGTGTTGGACTTGCTGATCCTTATGGGTCCCTTCCAACTTGCGATATTCTGTGATTCTATGATTCATTTTTTTACCTACTATGTGGAAAATTACATGGCTGTTATTTAAAATGCGGCAACCACCTGCCAAGTTGTTCACAGAATTTTAAAGAATTCATTTGCCTTTCATTACTGTGCACACTTTGGCTTTTTTCAGGTTTTGATTTTAAAATGTGGCTGTCTGCATTCAGCTTTTGCATTTGAAAGATGAACAAAGATTCAGGATAATATTAATTCCTGCAAGGTCTGGTGTAAAAGTGCTGAAATATACTTTTTAGCTGCTCTGTGAGGCTTTTGGAGAGGCTGGTTTCCCATTAGGGTTTCAGTTTCAGAATGGAAAAGACACGTGTAGCAAGCAGTCTCTGCATTGCTGTGCTGCAGCAGAATCCCATAACGTGAGGTATCTGCCTGTAATTCAAAACTTCAAGAGGGATCCAGCTGAAGCAACAAAAGGTCCTACTTTTGGCATTTGTGCAGCAGCTGCCTGGGCATTGTGCCATTCATCAGAGGCAATACACATTCCCTCTCAATCCTGCTGTGATTCCCTTCCTCCCTTCTGTTTCAAATGCTTTCATAGAGCTGAGCAGTGTGAACTTTCATCAGAGGAGGTGAAAGTGGTGTTGCTCATTTTGAACATGCTGGGATGATTTTCCCAAGTTCATGTCCCACTGAAGGTTTATTCCTGTTTTTCTCCTCATGTTTTCTGCCTTTTAGCCCTAGAGTTGACTTGCTCTTTGGTGTAAGTACATGAAAAATGCTAAGAGCCTTTTCCAGGCAAAGAAAATTAATGTCCTTCTACACAGAGCTGTACTGCAGTCCCAGTAATCTGGTTATGTTTGGTCCTTTGCGAATGAAGACCATAAAAGACAAACAGCTTTGATCATCTCAGTTACAATTGCCATGATATCCCATCCTTGGAGTCAACGTGGGTTTTTTTTTTTTCAGTTGGAGCAGTTTCTGTATGTGGAACTTAATTTTCACTGTTACGTGATCTAAATGACGGTTGGGGAGATTTTTATTACATCATTTTGTAAGAAGCTGTAGCTAAAAACATCAATATCATCCATCTGTCTTCTGGAAAAAAAATTGAAGTAAACCCAAAACTTTGTCCTCTGCACAAGAGCAGCTGTGAAAGGGAATAGTGAATGGGTGGTCTCTCCATCAAGGAATCTCTCTCTCAGTCTCTCCCCACCCCTTGCTCATGCAAGCAGTCTGGTGAGCATTTAGATGAGGTCCAATGGGATAAACTAACTTTCTATTTTAATATATTTTGTGGTAAGATTGTTGTGTTTAAAGCTTGCTTCAGCTGTATCCCATGTGATCTTGTTGGCCGTGTCCTGAAGTAGGAGACTGCTGTGATAAAATAGATGTGGAAGTAATGCTGATTATGAGCAATGCTAAATTAATGGTGGTTGAAAGAGCCTCTTTGAGTCATTCCTGCCCAGGGGAAGACTGCACACACAGAACCTTAAAGACAGTGCTCTGAATTGCTCTTAAACCCTTCAAGTTGTAGAGCAATTCAGCTTGCCTTTTGAACTTCGCCTTAAACCCATACTTCCACGGTGTTCAAGGGAAAAAACTCCAGGAGGACAGATGACATGGGTGTAATAATCTATAACAGTTTCTCCATGTCCATATAATTGTTTGCACCCAGCCCAGGTGGTAAGGTCTGAAAGCTGTTGCCAGCTGATAACTTTTTGGCGGGCTGTGAGAAATGAGCTCCCAACTAGGACTTAGAAAGTAGAGACTCACTGTGGAGGAGAAATGCAGTTTTGCTGCCTGGTACCTATTTGCAGTGTCAGCAGAGGTGCTGATGCAAAAAGAGACCCCGGAGACCAAATTGCTTTGGACTTATGTGGCCCAAAAATAACTCTGTGTGTTTCAGAGAGGACTGTAATGGATTACAAATAGACTTTGTACAAACACTACAATTTTATTTTCACATAACAAGGTGTTAAAAGCAAATACAGTAGTAAGAATAAACTATACTGGGTTTACGTACTAAGTAGGAAAGAAAGAGTAATCCTGAGGTTGCCACATTAGCACTGACAAGAAGCTAAAAGCAAAGGGAGCTTGCCATGGCTGCTGTGACACCAGGGAGAAGACAGCCTTGGCACAGGCTGCCTGAGAAAGGTGCAGAGCCTCCAGCCATGGAGGCTTTTAGGAACATGTATTGTGCAAACTACTTTTAGAGAGAGAGCACAGCCCTGGACAGTGAGTAGGTATTTCTGCAACTATTGTGAGGTCTGGCAGACATGAAATGTTTCCCACAGAACTGTGAGAGTTACTTTTCTTTTTTTCCCTCTGCTGGTCTCTTGGGAAGCAGTTGCAGGCCATCTCTTCTGTTTCCCAGCTGTGGCTGTGGCATGAAGCATCTGGCAGAGCTGGAACTGGGATACAGCTTCCTGCTGAGCAGATGTCTGTATATGTTGATACTGCTTTTGGAGGGGTGGGTATACTAAATGAGTGGTTGAGCTTTGCTTGGCTGTGAGTCTAATTCCTTGAAAGTTAAGGGAACAATGGGATTAAGGTACATGACTGGTTTGTCATGTACTTTAACCCCATTGGTGGGAATGCCTTATGTGTATTTGGTGTGAAGCCACTTTTCCAGTTTCCTAAGATGCCATCCCATTGTCTTCAAGGGTAGTGTGCTGCACTGTACAGCCAAGGAGCACCTATTTTGCTTTTTCCTCATTGTTCAATTGTAATTAATACGTTCTGTTCAAACACTGCTCTGAAGACAGCCTGCAATGACATTACTGTGATCATACTGGAGTGCTTAATAAAATTTTACTACTTAATTTTTCAGACCACCTGGTTGCAGGAAAGTGAAGGGTTGCAGTTTCTCAATTATAATGCATGGGAAATGGACACAGTGAAGTTCAGAAAGCTTTTCATTTCTGGCTGCCCAGTTTTAGACTCTATATTTTTTCAGGACACTGTGTTAAATAGTAGCCTGTGTTCATGGTGCAGGTCCCACTATAATTTTAAGTGCATGGCCATTCTGTCTGCAGAGCAACCTTGGTCTGAAGAAAAACAACTAAAATCCAAGGAATGTGATTAGTAGGAACATGACTATGTGAAGAATTTTGCTATGCATTGCAAAAAACCTCTGTGGTAAATGCAAGGATCATGTTGGATTTCAAGGAGACAGGAGTTGACTGGTTTGACATTCAGGGTATTGTTCCTTCTCCCTTGCAGGACATGATTAGGTCCTTCCATAAAGGAAGCAACCTCTAACTGTTTCCTTAAATATTTCCCATTTTTCATGGTCATGTTTTCATGGTGTTCTTGCACACACACACATGAGCAAGAGTATATGAAGAAAGTGAAAGTTATTAATTAGTGTTCTAACATCCTGTTCTGATCAGAGCTGAGCTCTCTGGGCTTAAAATGTGAAAGATCATATCAAACCATGAGAACAACAGGTCCTTACATGGGCAGCATGATTCCCATTTTCTGCACATTGAAATGGAAAGCTGCAATTCTGTTTTCTGTAGAGTGGGAGAACTGGGCTGAAGATAGATCAGTGTTCCTATGAGGATGTACAGCCTGAATGTTCATAACTCATTCAAGGATGTGACCTTCAAAACACTTTTGCACTTGACTATGCAAGTTTTGGTTTGCTTAATTTTAGTTTTGCAGGAGGGCTACATATAGGAATAGGTTTTTTAAAATGTGATCACCTCAAAATCTGTAATTCCTGTCAATGTGTATTGAGAGAAGTTCTCTTTGTGAAAGAGCTGTAGAGTGCTGATTGCCTTTGCATGCTGAAAGTAAGGCTGTTCTGCTCTGAGAGCTCTTAAAAATCTGAGGGTAAACCAGGAGCTTTAGTGCTATTTGCTCATCTGTCTTGAAGAATTAATGGATATTCACTCTAGCTATTTTTTTTAATTAGTTTTCTCTGTGACCTTTTTTCTGATATTTTATATGCTGTGTCTTTCAGTGTAAGGCTGTGAGGTGCCTTCACGATTCCCTTATAAAATTTCAGGACCTGACTTAGTGTTTCCTTTCCTCTTTTAGCCTAAAGTGCTTGTTCATTCTGTCCCCTTCCTCCCCGCCCCCACTGCCCCGGTTTCCCACTGCTATCTCAGGATGCAGTGCTCCTGGTGCTTTGATATGCTTGGGCTTACACTTTCTATTTGAGCTGAGCTCCCTGTCATGGGATAGTTACAGGCAGCATTCCTGTGCTGGAAATAGATACTTTTTGCATAACCTACTTCCTTATACCCTTTAGCATCTAAGGCCTCTGGTGAAGCCCTGTCTCCACTACCATAGATGGAGCAGCACGGGAATCATCAGAAGCTCGGAAAGGTGACGGGGAGAATGGAAAAGCTGTTAAGGTTCTAAGAGGTGGAAGTTCAGAGAGTCTGTTGGCTGTGAGTTAACTTCACTGTATTATTTTTTTATTTAAACTAAATAACAGAACTCATCTTTTTCTTGTTAGATGCAGATATAGAAAAACCCCAAATACCTTATGAGAGTGACTTAATGCACAAGCACTTAGAGTCACTTTATTCTCCTCTGTGCCCTTAATAGGAAATTTTCCAGCAAGTTCTGCTTCTGATTTTGCCAAAAGATGTCTTCTCAAGGCCTGAGCAGCAAAACTGAAATGTTGCTCAGAATATGTTCTAATAATCATCAGTTTTCTGTTGAACTATTGTTTTCTTTCTCATTAAAAAAAAAGAGACTTAAACGGTTAATTTTTTTGATAAAAGGTTGCTCTCAATTTCAGAAGTCTATATATTAGGCAAGGACTGCCTTGTAAATACAAATTTCTGTAGTTCTGAATTAATTTTTGCCTGTGGTTCTGTCAATGGCTACAACTGACTTTAGGAAAGTCACTTATCTCATATGGGTATCTTCTTCCAATTTTTAAATAGCACTTCTTTTGTCTCTTAGCATTCCAGCTCTTTGCTGCAGGGACAGCTTCAAGTGACAGGGTCCAGTTGTTGGATAAGGCTCTCCTTGAATCATGACAAACCTAAATTCAGCCTCCTGCTCCTGCCAAAATTTCTTGTGAGAGCTCTGGCAATTTACTTGACATCTCTGCTACCCATGAAATGGGAGGGCTAATAGGTAGTTCCGTGCTGCACAAAAATATCCAGAAGGTGCATATTCCAGAATGGACATGTTTAGGTTGTGGTTCCACAGCTTTTGAAAGTGACCTCAAATTGGGATTGCTGTGATCCAGCCTTTTTTCCCTGAGCATGCTTTCTTCTATGTGCTAGTACCTCCTGAAGCTGCCCTGGTGCTTTTTTTCACAGGGATAGTTTGTGGTCAACTCAATTTCCTGAAGGGTCTCATTGTATAGATATGAATACCAACACCTGGGAAAGATAGAGAGTGAGGAGACTAGAGGAACTCAGGACTTTGGATTTACAACGGCTTAAAGTTGCCAAAACATTGCAAACTAGAAAAAGACTGCAGACATAAGATGTCGAATAAAGAGCTATGTACAGGAGCACCTTGTTCTCCATAGGCTTGGTGTGTGGGTCCTCTTTGCTTGAAAGCTGGTACAGAGTGGTATCTTAAAGTAAGATTCTAGAGTTTTCTCCAGTCTACCCTGATTATGCTGAGAAATGCTCATCCTCCACCCGCAATCTATACTTCACTCAGTCCCAGTGTTTCATACTCTTGAATGTACCTCCCTGTGCTAAGTCTCCCCCAGTTGCTCTGCTCTGCAGTTCATAGTGTTTGTTCCTGATCTCCAGAGTGGTTCTTCCTTTGCCTTAGGCCTTTTCTCTTGTAGGGCAAACCCAATTCTCTTTCATGTTTTTCTTAATATGTAGGAGGTGACTACCCCCTCTCTTTCTCTTTTCCAAGGTGCTACAGGGGGGTAGGTTTAGATTAGATATAAAGAAGATATTCTTTACTGTGACAGTGATGAGGCACTGGAGCAGGTTGCCCTGAGAAGCCATGGATGCCCCATGCCTGGAATTGTTCAAGGCCAGGCTGGATGGGGCTCTGAGCAACCTGGTCTAGTGAAAGGTGTCCCTGCCCATGACACGGAGGAGAAACTAGATGGTCTTTAATGTTCCTTCCAACCCAAACCATTTTGTGATAATATGAAGTGCAATCTCCATCACCAAACAAAAAAACCCCAACAGTAAGGGAGGAATTGAAAATACTTGATTTGACTAGGTCTTTGAAACTTTGTAGCAAGTCCTTCTAAAAGCATAGGAAAAAGTGTGTTGATAAGGCAGTGCCTCACTGAAGAGTACATAGTTCCAAAATATATCTCGTAAGGAACAAATCACTGGAAAAAATAACTCTGGGGTTGTACATTTATTTCTTTAGTGTCCCTGCTGCCAGCAGACAGCAAAATACTTTCATTCATATCTAACGTTATTAATTTATATATAATATATGTGTGTGTATATATATACACACACACCATAATTTCAGTGTAGGACAGGATATGAATTTTTACGAGCAAGTTCTAAATTTTAAAGTCTGTGTTTAACAAAAGACTTAGGTTGTTTTTATCAAGTTGCAAGATGTTCATAATAACCTGTATACCCTGTCCCTGTTTCCCTTTATTGATTCTGTGGGAGAAATAAGTGCAGTGGTTAAGCACAGTGCAGCCTTGGATTCATTCATGCCAAATTTCAGAGGATACTCTAAAGTTATGTGATAAAAGGGTCATAAACATAAAGGTGCAGAAGGTGAGAGAACCCAGCCAACCCAAAGTACTGCAAAGGGAACACCCTGACCTGACTTCTCCCTAGACTGTCACAGGAGAGGGGTCAGCCAATGGTGTGGGTGTAAAACCTGTCAAGATGAGTCAACATGAGAGACTGGTCAGTTCATTTGCAATCATGCCTGGCATGAAACTTAACAAGTGCCAGATCCTGCACCTGGGATGGAGTAACTGCAGGCACAAGTACAAACTGTGACAGGAGTGTCTGCAGAGCGCCCTGCAGGGAGGGCCCTGGGGGTGCTGGGGGCAGCAGCAGCTCAGTGAGAGCCAGCAGGGCGTGCCCGGGCAGCCCAGAGGGCAGGAACCGTGTCCTGGGGGCATCAAACACAGAGCACAGCCGGGCAGAGGGGGGATCATCCATCACCCGCTGTGCTCAGCGCTGCTGCGGCCTCACCCGGAGTGCTGGGAGCAGCTCTGGGCACCGCCACTCCAGAGGGGTGGGAAAGTCTCTGAATGTGTGCAGAGGGGGGAAACAAAGCTGGTGAAGGGGCTGGAAGGTGTGTCCTGGGAGGAGTGGCTGAGGGCTCTGGGTTTGTCCAGTTTGGAGAAAAGAGAGGCTGAGAGGTGACCCCCTTGCTCTGCAGCTCCCTGAGGAGAATTGGAGAATTGGAGCAATTGGAGAGGGAGGTGCTGATCCCTTCTCCCTGGAATCCTGTGAGAGTACGAGGGGGAATGTTTCAAAGCTGCATTAGGGGAAGTTTAGACTTGACATCAGGAAGCATTTCTTCTCCAAGAGGGTGGTCAGACACTGGAACAGGCTTCCTAGAGAGGGGGTTGATATCCTAATCCTCTCAGTGTTTAAAGGGCATTTGGAGCATGAGTAATAACATGCTTCAACTTTCAGTCACCCCTGAAGAGGTAAGGCAGTTGGATTAGGTGATTGCCAAAGGTCCCTTCTGACTGAAATATTCTATTCTATTCTATTCTATTCTATTCTATTCTATTCTATTCTATTCTATTCTATTCTATTCTATTCTATTCTATTCCGTTCCACTCAATTCCGTGGCCATGCCCCGTGTCTAATCACTGCAGTTCATATTATATTCTTATTCTATTTCTGACTGTTCCTGTGGGTGAGGTGCTTCCTTTTCCCTGTGTATGCATTTAGGCTAAGTGCCAGCAAGTAGAGCCAGGGCCAGGGATCACAGCACAAGCCACAGGAGGGATTTTGTAGGCCTCATGAGTATCACCTGCGTCAGCAGCCGTGGAGACCAGGGCCTTGGTACTGGACTGACCAAGCATCTGAGGCCAGCAATTGGAGGGATCCATGTTGTGTATGTGTGCAAACGGTACAAATTTCACTCTGATGAGCTTACTTCCTGATCAGCCAGCGAGTAGCTCAGGATCAAGCCTACTGTCTATATCTATGTGAAGTTGTGCCTGTGGGGCGTTTAGATTGGTTGAATTTTAGGAAAAATTTCTTCACTGAAAGGGTTATCCAGTAGGGGAATAGGCTGCCCAGGAAGGTGGTTGAGTCACCATCCCTGGAGGTAATTAAAAGATATGTAGGTGTGGCACTTAGGGACATGGTTTAGTGGTGGACTTGGCAGTGGCAGGTTAATAGTTGGACTCAGTCATCTTCAGGGTCATTTTCAACCTCAACATTTCTGTGATTCCGTGATATTCTGTATAAGTGCGTGTGTGCATTTGAAACATGTGCATGGCCTTGCTACTGGCTGGATGTGGGGACATGAACCTGTATTGCCTTGCCTAGTGGGGCTATCAGATTTGGTAGTCTTAGCAAGTTCTTGTTACTCTTTCTAGCTTTACAGCTGGAAATTTGAAATTTAAATGTTGTTGATAGGTGGATGGGTGAAAATGGGGTTGATTTGGTGTGCATGGGGTTTTTTGGTGGACATTTGAGAGCAAAGAAGTTCACAAATAATTTGGTATCTTTTACACAAATGAGTATTAACACAATATTCTTAGAGGTTTGCCAGTACTAGCAACTGGGACTAGGCTTGCAGTTACATGTCTTAGTCTTCTTTTGGCACTTCTCATTGGCCTTTCTCCATCTTGCTGTAGAATAAGAGCTTTGGTCTGTCTCCACTAAACTTTTCCAGGACACACGGTGCCTGAATTCTAAGATGGATGCCTAAACTCCATCCTTATAAAATGGCTTGGCTAATCTAATTATGAATGCAGGCTGCAGAGAAGAACACAGCTGGTTCTGCTGAGCATACAGAATGCCGTTACAAATGCTGAAAAGTGATAAAAGTGTCTTTATCTAAAAATAACTTCTAGTGATTTTGTATCATCCGCTTAAATTGTGACTCACCTGGTGATCCTGAACTGTGAAGCTGGAATGTAAAACAATGGATGGCACACTGTGAAGTTTGGCACAGAAACCCTCCTTGCACAGTTTTTCCAAAATAAAAACTCAGTGTGTCGCTGACCATAGAAGGGCACTTCTTGTATTGTGTAACTGTGCTGGAAATGTTTTTGAAGTATTTGCAGATGTCCCATAGCACCTGAGCCCTGTTCCTTTTCCAAGAGCTTTGATAGTTCCAGAAGTGAAGAAAATCAAAACTACACTAGGTTATACTTTTTTTGATGAAATAGTCACAGGGCTAGATAGCACTTTCTTTGGTTCTTGGTCTCAAAGAACTCCCCTCTCATCTGTCAGACTCTGTATTTCTGTTTCTCCTGGAGCCAGAACCCATATTCTGCTCAGCTTCCCAAGACACTGCTCCAACCAGCTGGCCTCTTGCAAGAGAGGAACTTCTTTAAATTGTAATGTGTGTAGCATATAGACCTTTGTTTCATAATAGCTCTCAGATGTTTGCAAAGAGACATTGTTTTAAGCCATCCTATTTTCTTACTGTTCGTTTTTTCAGCTTCTCTATTAAGCCACTAGATGAATGCAATAAATATCCTGAGAGTAAAATTGGTCTGTGTTACTCCTCAACTATAACAGAACTATTCTGTGTTCATCAGGACATCACTATTAAAGCAGAATGGAAAGCAGAGGCTGCCATATATGTCTTGAGACAAATCCTTGAACTGAAATTGAAAAGCAAAAGATCTGTACAATGCATATGTCCCTTTTTGGTCTCCTGTCCAGAACTGCCCCATTATTTATTATTTTTCATTGCCACTGGAGCCATTGGTCTGTGCTGTGTACCAGGAGACCACTAACTTTGTTTTTTCTTGGTTTGTGAAAGAGCATAAAAAACCAGAAAACACAGACCATCTTCACTCATTTGTCTTCTCTGCCTTCCCTTGTCCTTGTGATATGGCCAGTATTGAGAAATCTCTTTCCCAATCTAATATGAAGAGCAGCACAGAAAATATTTAAAAGTTCAGCCAAGGTAAAGCTTGATCTTGCTGGGCTTTAAGGATACATATGGGAAGATCTTCAGTTTTGTGTGTTTTTACCACTTCCTGGCTTAGTAAAATGTGAACCTTCTGAACTGCTACAGCTGCATGCTGCTGTCTGCCCTGCCCTTTTCTCCCTCTTGTGCTGCTTTCCCTGAGGCATAACAACCCTGTTTGCACCTTACACTATCGGTTTTTGTCCTGTTGCAGGTTTTTGCATTCCTAGGAAATTTCAGGTCTGAATTCCTATCTATCTTCCCTTACCTGGCCTGTTTGTTGCAGCCCTTCTCTCTGTCACTCTCCTTGGCAGCTATTTCCACCTTTGAGACTTGCAAGTCAGCTTATCCTCACTGGGTGCTGATGATTCTGTCTGCCACTGCCCTGTCTTTGCTTCTCTAGCACTGGGGTACAAATACAAGGCTTTGGTCAAATGTCTTCCCCTCCATGTATTACCCACTTTATCAAGCTGCTTTTCAGTCTGCTCAGTTGTTGCTTGCTTGATGGTAGAAAACTAGTTAAAAGCATACAGAGGCATGTAGAGATCAAGTGCAAATTCTGTAATTTGGTGTATTAAAGACCAGCTTCACTGAATCAATTCAAAGGTTGGATTTTCAGTATGATTAGAAATCCTCTGCATAGAGTGCAAGGAAAGTCAATATTAAAAGTTACCACTGCGAGAAAACCTGGAAGACTGAGATTGAGAAAATGCAGTCAGATGCCTTACAATAGCAACGGGGAAGAGAACATCTCTGTTTCCTGATGCTCAGTGCTCATGAGGCCACACCAGGCTGTACCCAGGGCTGGTCTTCCCAGTACCAGGTTGATGCTGACAAGCAAATGCAGTGAAGGGCCACAAGGAGATTCCGAAGGGTCTGGAGCACATGCTGTAGAAGATGTAGGTAGCTGGACTGATTTAGCTGGAAGAACTGGCTGATTTTCATAACCTTACTTTACTTAGGTTGTAGAGAAGACAGTCAGGTTCTTCTCAGAAATCCTCAGGGAGGACAAGAGCCAGTGGTCATGATCGGTGCTTCTGTAAGTCCCAAACGGAGATTAGGAAAAAAGTTTTTCCTGGGGGGTGCTGCTGTGGGAAGAGGTTGCTCTAGGAAGCTGTGGAATCACCAACCTTGGAAGTTCTCCAAATTCTGCTGGACAACGTCTTAAGTAATATGATACAGCTTTGAAGCTTGCTCTGCTTTGACCATGGAGTTGGACTAGGTGATCTCACGGGGTCCCTTTTACCCTGCATCATTCTGTAAGTCCAAACAGTATCCCTGAATGTTTTATTGTAGCAGAAGGCTGACTGTTAAAATTTCATTTTATGTCAAAGAGTGATGAAGGGAGTATGTGAAAAAAAAGGTTGAATTTTCCCTCTTTCTTACCCCTCAGTTTAAATAGTTTGTGAGCTTTCTTGCTGTGCCACTATTGTGTGATTACTGTTTTTGTGAGATGGTAGCTAAAATGAAATGTCAGTATGAGTGAGGACTGGAAACTATAATGTTGACCTTCAAAAGAAAGCCAAGGTTTTTCTTAGCAATTACTGTCCTGAAAGTATAACCACTGGTAAAATAATGGGCCTGATATTAAAAGAGGATGCAAACTCATAGTCTGCAGGGTGACAGAATTGTAAGCAATAACAACATGAGTTCATAAAGAATAAATCTTGCCAGACAATGTAATTGCTTTTTTTGATAGAATTGCAAAATTAATGATTTTAGGGAATCAAGAGGGAAGTAGGTATATGTTTACTTTCTAACATGAAGATTAATTGAAATTTGCTTGGGTAGGAAGAAAAAAGTTGGGTGAAATATAAACAGGAGCTGATTATCAGCAGTAGTGCAATGGTTATGTAGGTTGGGAGTTAGACTGGAGTTTTGTAACATTTCTGTTAATGATATGACAGAGGGAGAGAGAAAATTCTCTTAATGAGCTTTGAAAACAAACTGGGAATTGTGAGCCTCGGAGCAGAAAAATAAGGGGGCGATGGGTTTAGACACATAAAGAGAAAATAAAATTATATTAAACTTGGAGGACTGTTAAATCAGGAGAGTATGTGCTATCTGGAGCACATATCCTAAACATATCCTAAAGTGGGGAGAGAAGCATTGAAAAGAGAGGCCAGTCTGTAATGCTGAAAATGGCAGCTGTGGTCCTAGAACCCCTTTCGAGCAGGGCACTCAGCCTTGCTCCTTCCTCTATGTAGGGCCACTTTAAGCCCTTGTCCAGGTCATGGGGCTTGAAGGGCAGAGTACGCTGAGCAGAAATTCACGTTTTGCTGCTGTTGTGATGTGTGCTTGAGGCTACTCCACACACTGAAGGTGTGACTGCCCAGCTCCAGTTCTGTCTGTTACTGTTTACAGTTCTGCCAAGAGCAGAATGAATGAGTTCTGATTTTCTTTTGGATGGTTGAGCTCATTACAGACCTCTCCCTTCTTCCCCTTGTGCCTTGCCCAGACTGCAGGATCCCCCCTGTGCCCCTGTGACAGGGCTGTGCAGGGTAAGAAGCTGTGCAGAATGCGAACCCAGCCGTGTGTGTGTGCCCATCCTTCATGCAAGCTCCAGGTCAGGCTCGCACACTGCTCTGCCTTGCTGCTATTGATACTCCAAACACATGCTGCTGAGTATTGGCTTGGGTTTCCAGGCCTTGTACAGCACCCTGCCTGCTCCCTTCCCTCAGGTTTCACTGGAGACAGTCTGGATGCATAAATCTTACTTCCTTAGAAATCCAGAGTGAGAGCAAGTTACATGATTTGGGGCAGAAAGAGTTGCCAGGATCTGTTACTGTTGCCATGTTGCAACTTCATTTATAGCTAAGAGGGAATTTTTTTTTTTATTAAGTGTGGAGACAGAGGCTGCCAGGATAAACTAGAATTGACCACTAAATGACTTAAGTTTATCAGTGTCCCTATTTCTTTTGGAGCTTAAAAAATTAATCTAATTTTCTGTATGTTCATCCCCTTTAACTCTTATAGCAGTCTTATGTGTCTACTTAACTGTACTGACATGCTGAAATAACACTTCTGAAAATCTCAGGGATATCTGATCCTATTAGGAGCAGTAGAATTGCTTATTACTTTTTAAATCCGTAGGAATGGTATCCTGGGTATTTCAGATGTAGCAAGTTTTTTCCTTGGAGTTACAGCAGACAATGCTACTTTAACATAGAATATGGTCACTTGCGATGGGAAGAAATCCTGTTGACAACCTGCATGGCTACCCAGATGACCCTCAAAAAGATAAATCATGTCAGGTTATAAAAATCCTTTAGATTCTGTAAGAATGAAAGGAATGTACAACACTTTGGAAGTATGTGCCTAGGATTCTCTAACTTCATCATCAAAATTAATTGTGTTTTATAGTTACATGAGTACTGGAAGTAGGGAAGTTAAAAATATTTTAGCTCTTTCAGCAGTTCCATCAAAATAGCTCTTTAGCATTATTAGCACCCCAGGATCAAAACCATATTTGTCTGCCTTCTTCATATATTATGTTCCTTGTGATATAGCACAGCAAAGGAAGCAAAACACTGTGAGGAAATGTTTTCATATGCTAATGTTTGCCCTTAGAACAGTTCATTTCAAAAAGGTTAGATACAATATGACTCATAATCCTTCAAAATCCCAAGGAAAATAATGCACCATGTATGCAAAATGAACATCTAGGGTGAGGTCACCTCCATGGCAAGACTGTCCACAACTGTTAAAAGCTCTAACAATAAAGCAGTTATTGGGGTATATGGCCAGATGTATCATCATTTTGCCTTTTTTTTTTAATTTAAATGGATGCATCTAAAACTGTACCAGCTTGTCAGGTCAGTGTCTTTAAATAGCTTTCCACTCTCATGACATAGTGGCAACACCAAAAGAAACTCCACCATCTCTATGCTCAAGGATTAAGCTTTCTTCTCCCATGTAAATAGTTTAATTTGGGATCTTACAGAATTTTACTCTTGAAGAGATTAAACCAGCCCTTCATCTGTGTGGCTGGTATATGTCTAGGGGCAGATGGATTGCCTTTAAATAATTACTAATCCCTGCTTTTTGCAAATGAATTACATTCCTTTCCTTGGGGAAGGTCCTTCATTCTGACAAATGCACTCTTGTAAGGAATTCACACTCCAGTATGAAAAAAAAAAAAACCACCAGGGCATGGTGATGGGAAAGACTGGAATTTGTTGTGTGGTTTCTTCTGCTAAAGAAGAAATTTCTGCTGTTAAAAGAAGACAGTAGTTAACAGATTTGAAGGGATAACTACCAAATTAAGTCACAGATCAGACAGGCTTTATGATCTGCAGATACCCAGTTGATAGGATGAGGATGTTCCTAATTTGTCAAATCTAGCTACTGAGAAGAAGCATCTCTTTTCCCCCACCTCATCACTGGGATTGCAGTTTCAGTTTGTCAGTTTTTCACAGTGTGCAACTGTAGTTCAAGTCACTGCTACTCCAAGAAGTTCTGTGTCAGTCTTTCACAGTCTGAGTTTTGGATCTTAGAACAAAATGTTAGAATCTCAGCAAAGTCTAGGATGAAAGGAGATGCTGGAGAGCGCGTGTTGCAACCTTCTATTGAAAGCAGGGCCCCAGTTCCAGTTATGCAGGCCCCTGTCAAGCTGTCTTGAATATTTCCAGTAAGGGAGATTCTAACATCTCTCTAAGCAGTCTGTTCCAGTGTTTAATTGCTCTCCCATTGAATTTTTTTTTTTCACTTACATCCAGGTCAACTTCTCTCCTGAGCAACCTCTTTCTATTGCTTGACTTGCCAACGTGCATACTTGTGAACAAAGTACCACCATCTTCTGTAACTGCTTTTTAGTTACTGAAAGGCATTTATTGGCCTTCTGGAAAGTGAGAGTGTTGTACATGTTAGGCAGCACATCTGTCCTGACCTTAATGTCTGCCTAAAGCCCTAATATTAACATTTTATGAGGTGGAAGTTTTATTTCAGAACAGCATATAGCATCTCTTGAGGGTATCTTAATTTGGAATTCTGTCCCTAAGCACATACCTTTTCTCTTCTATAACAGAAGTCAATGCTTTAAGTTTTCACAGTATTGAGAGATGTGTGTCAAAAATGTGTATCTGTTTTTTTCATTTTCAAGGGTCTCCAGTTGCTTTAAAAATGTGGTTTACAGATTATGCATAAGAGCTACTGGGTGACCAGCCTGTGAAATCTGAGAGGGAATCTGGTTGACAGAACTTTGTTGCAGTCTGCCATGTCAGGCCTTCAGTAGTCTGAGGGTTTTCTTTTCAGTGCTTGAGAATGCAGGACACTGTAGAAATATGTTTCAGAATATTTGGCTTCTGAGCATTTGTTCTTTATATTAAAATAAAAATAACTGGATCCTTAATATGAGGGATGCTTAAAATGCATGAAGATATCTCTGTGATAGACACTTTGAAGGCTCTGGTGCCTGGGAACAATTTGTTAGGGAACACTTTTTAGGGAAGAATTCATTATTCCCCACTCCCCGCTTCCTGCCTACAGCTTGGTATTGATTCAGTCTTTCAGACTCAGATATCATTGATATTTGATAGAGACAAACACAGCAGATGGAGTAGGTAGGCACAAAAGTGAGATACCTGTATTAAAGGACCAAAAAGTGCTATAGAACAGCTATAGGCACTCTTTGGGAGGCACTGAACTTTGAAAAGATCAAGACACTTTCTTAGTCTTATTTCTTTAAGCATAATACATAAGCCTGGCATCTAATTACAGGACAGGTGCAAAGCATCATTCTGCTTGGAAAAATATTACCTGTAAAGAGAAACTTCACCTTGCAACTAATCAGCTCTGTTCCCTTTGTATGTTCAGAGACCCATAAGTCTTGATTCTGTTGATTAAGGTTTTGTTGCTTTTTGTTTTCTTTGAACCTCATTTCCAGTGGTGTACTTCTCAGGGAGTGAGAGGAAATTTTTTTCTTCTCTTTTTTTTTTAACTTACCATATTACAGTTTCCAGAATTTTTCAATGTGTGGGGCAGAAAGCATTCAAGTTGATTTAAAAGTAAAAAACACAGGGAACTGAGATGACTTAATCTAGCAATCCTTGGAATACTAGAAACATGGGATTTCAGAGTGCAGTTCATGCAGTCAGGTTGGATTGGAATCTTGTGTGTTTTCAAGTACTGTGTTTCTTCTGGAAGTGACAAACCTGCAGAATCTTTTCATGATTTTATCGACCAAATTTCTTTGCTTCAGCTTGTAGAAGGGAGGAGCCCCATTACTGATGAACGTTTAATATAACAGCTTCCATGCTGTTGGAATAGAAACACAAAGTATTATACACGACAGGCCTGTAATAAAACCATTGGCACAGAAGTGGGGGAGGAAGGAGTGAGATACGCTCAATTTAGAAAAGTTGTGTTTCAGGTATGGGATGAGATTGAGTTCATAAAACTCTTCTGAAAAGTGTCTGGGTGGCTTGAGAGAATTTCTGTTACTTCTGAGCAAATGTTTGGTGGGAAAGGGACAAGTGCAACATAAGAAATGAGTATATGAGAAAAATAATACAGGAGAAGAACCAATCAGCTGGATAAAATCCAGGGCATTTTTCATTTTGGGGGCACTCATGTCCACACCTGCATGTATCTGTTTTATAGACATGGTGATTTTGCAAGCCTTTAGTTTCATTCATGTTGTTTAAAACCCCATCTGGATGCACACCATTTGCTAAGCATCTATGGCCGTGTATTTTTGATAGATTCCCCTGAACCAGTCTGCAGAGCAGAGCGTGAAACATCATGTTGGTTCCTTCTGAAATAAAATGCCAGCATCCCAATTAATTTGTAAATGGAAAATATCTGCCTGTGATGAATTTATGAAGTGCAGCTTCTAAAGGCCAATTGATATTTCATACAATAGCTGCTGGATACTTGTGGCACACCTAAGCGGATCAGAGCAGACTGAATGACACAAATAGTTTCCCCCTACAAAAGACTTTTCTTTTTTTTTTTTTTTTGCCTTTCAGATGCCTCCATGAGCAATTTTTGGAACATTCTTAGTTTCTGACTGCTGATCAAGGGTATCTATCTTGGTTTTCTCATCTCTGAGAGACACTGATGATACAATTAAACTTTTTCAAAATGAAGTGAATGTGGGCTTGGCTTTTGGGAAAGAGTCAAACATGCTTGCATCCATTCTTTATGCCCCATATTAGGCTCTGAATGTCTGGTATTGCAGCTAGCACAGAGCATTCTCTCCAAGTGTAAATGAGTCCTCCATAATGCAGATAAGGTCATAAAAATGATGTTTTCCCATTATATGTCTGCCTTTACAAAAGCTTGTTAATGAATGTACTGTAAAAAGTTAAGTAGCTCCTACTGTAAGTCAGGGAATTGAACTGCTGGATAGCTTTTTGTGACTTGACAGGCAGGGTCATGTCAAACTGGTTTTCCCCTCCTTTTCTTTCTTTTCCTCCTTTGTCTTTTTAAGTCTCTCACACCCTTATAACAAGAGCTGACACCAATCACAAAGCTCATGAACAGCAGTAGTGTTACATAAACCTGCTGGATTATAGTAAGAGGGTTACCTTGTTTTCATTATTACACCCTTTCTTGTATCTCATGCAGAATAGATGAGAACCATTTAGCCTCATTCTTGTGAGATGAGTAGGGTGGCTAAAATATCTGCCTCCTCTTGGGATTTAAATCTGACTCTGTTGTTGGCAAAGCAAAAAGCATTAATTGCATGACTGCTACGTTACAGGCACATCCTATTTTAAATGTTGAAGTTGACCACATCCTACAGTGTTGCCATACAACGTGCTAGAAACTTCATTGTGAAGATAAATAAGTTTTACTGCAAGGGCAGATACAGATGGTCAAATGTGACTATTTTTATAAATTTGAAGAGCTTCAAGACAGGAAGGAGACAGTGAACTTTGCTCAGGCTAGGTGTTTTGGAAGTTTGTTGAAAGGCATAGAAATGAACCCAACTCAAATCAGCAGGATGGAATGCGGCTGTTCTGCAGTGCTTTGATCAGAAATTGAGAAGTGCTGTTAATGGCAGTGAAGGTATGATCCATTTACCGTGAATTACTCAAAATCTGTTTCTTATGATTCAGAAACATCTGCCTTGAAAGAAAAAAGGAGCTACGTGATAGGAATTATTAGGCTATGTAGCTTGGTGTCACAGTTGATAGACTGTGGTCAGGAAGGGCCAGGAGTAGACTGAGGACTGAATGGCTGTAGAGACTAGACCCCACCTTTGTTTCCAGACATTTCTACCCAGAGTCACACTGGGGGCCCAGCACAGGAGAACCTGGTACTGTGACATGAAGTCAGCCCTCTCTGATGCCAGCTTCATCTGTGAGGCCACTGGCTCTGGGCAGATACTTAATAAATTCATTTGGTGGTGTGACTCCTCTCTGGAAGCTGTCCCTCTTTGACCTGAAGGTGGGACTTGGGGTTAGGTTTTGGTTGGAAATGCTGCTGGAAGACAGCCTTTTGATAACTCATAGACATGTGAGGTGATGATGCTGCAGTAAGGCATTCAGTCTGCCACTTCCAGTGAGTCTGAGGTTGGAGGCTTGCGCTGGTGATGAGTAGCTGCCCATTGAAGACATCTGGGTCTCTGCCAGCCCTGACACAGTGGTTTTAAATGTCCCCATTCATGGAATGACACCTGTTTGTGTTTAAGTGCCAAAAAAGGAATATTTTAGCAATGAAGGAATTCATTCAATTGTGAAAGGAATGTGCTTAGAAATGTTCCTTCATGGCATAACTGAGCAGGTTTCAGAGATGTGTGCTGCCTTTTAAAAAGGAATGCTTACATCATTCTCTTGGTTCTTTCTTCACATGGAGCCATTTGTATGAGGGTTTTTTCAATTTGTTGGTTTTTAAGTTTAATAGTTCTGCTAATACATAGACACCAGCTGTCAGTTAATTCAAAACAGCAGACTGCTAGTGAAAGATAGCCTCTTTGGAACAGATGTTAGAGAAAATCCACCTGATTTTGTTCAAGAGACTTGTACACGTTGGACACAGTTACAAGAGTTATTGTATTAATGAAATCCTGCTGCACCATCCAAGAGAAATAAGGGAGATCATCTCTCATGATAGGCAAAAGCCTATCTAGCTAGCTTTCTTTAATCTGTAGTCAATATAGGAGATGTAAAAACCTAAACTGTCATTTAAAGTGGGAGTGGAAGAGAAGCACTCAGACCATGTACTTTACCTCTGCAAAAAATAGGTGTTAAATAAGAAGAATCCGTTTCAGTTCCTCGCCCCTGCTTTCTTTTTTTGGTCTTTAATTTTTAAAGCATGGTTTTGGAGATCTGTTTTGGGATGTTTACTCACACAGTAGTGTCGAGGATGTGATGCTGCTGCCTTCCTGACTCTGGAAGGACTTTCTGGGCCCTCAATCTTATTTTCTCTGTATGCAAAGTAAACAACATTTCCCTGCATACACTTTTTTTTTTTAATGTGTGTACTGGATGGAGACAGCAGTTTGTGCCACACATTAATGGATGGCCAAGAGTTGATTTGGATTATGTCAGCATCTTTACAAAGACTCCCTCTTTTGAGGGTGGTCTTCCTGGTGACTTTACAAGGAATCAGTATTAGACTTATATCACTGTAGTGAGAAAACTCCCTTTCTTCTACAGGTAAGATACAAATTTAAACTACAAGTGTTTTCCTGTTAAGCTTGGAAAAGTTCAACATTTTCAGAGCCAAATTTTGAATTTTCAGAGTCAAAATTTGAATCTGAAATAGAAAAGCAGAATGGGGATGATGGAAGAATGTCTATTCAATCTGAGTAACTTCGCTTTCATTAAGATGTTGATAGAAACAGAATTGATTAAATTTATTTTGAATCTGAACATTGACTCTTGTCCTTTAAAAAGGAGATCTTTTCATCAGCAGATTGGGAAAGATTATGGTAGAAACGTAGCTCAATTAGAAAGAAGCCCAAGATGGTTAACTGAAATTATTAGGGAGTCAGAGAATTTTCAACAACATGACATGCTGAAAAGTGCTTAGTTTAATGAAGGACAATAACATAGAATGTAATAGAGGATTACAAACTAATGAATTATGAGATGAGGATGAATATCCAGACAGAGGATAGAGCTGGAAAGCTTAATTATGATAGTGAATAAGAGGAAGATGCTGGGTTTTTTTAACATGATGCATATCTGTGGAACTCACTGACCTAAAATATTGAGGTTAAGTTCTTGGCAGAATTAAGGATTAACTGTTGATGGAGATGAAAAAATGTATTCATTGTTATGGAAGATGAGATAAACACCCTGTAATTAAAAGGGATTCAGATTCTTAAGCTAAAAGTCATAAACAGACTGTTCGAAAGCATCTGTTAAGCTCTGCTGCCTGGTAGGATAGACCTGTCTGCTTGGGCACATGCTGTTCTTTTTGCCCTCATATTTCCTATTTTCTCTCACCTGCTAGAGGGAGAATTGGTAAGGTAGTTTTGGGAGCTCAGGAAAAAAACCCAGTTTGTGGGTTTTTTTCCCCCTCAGAGCCAGCTGTTTATGTCTGTTTTTCTGTTTGGAGATTAGACTGTGTGCGGGTTGACTTTCTCTACGTATGCACACTGCCAAGCCCAAGGAGACTCTGATTTCCAGATTTCTTAGAAACAAACAATAAATAGACTCTCTGGATTTTAGTTCTTAAAGGTGAAACTAACAATGGTGAATTGTAGTCTAACATAGTATTTACAGTGCTTCTTTCAGATCTAACATATTTCATTATGTTTGTGAAGTGAAAACCAAACCCCAGAAGATCCCTGTATATATTGCAAATGTTTTGATTTAAAAGCTTAAACATTGGTAGCAGGATTTCCGTTTTCTCTTCTGTTTTTCTGTTGTTTTGGAAACTCAGACATTCTTTTTGCTCAATCTGAGAGCCCCTGAGGAACAACTGGGACAACACACCAAAGGTGTGACATAATAAAAATTTCTTAGCTTTTGGACCTCATATTGCATTTTAATCTGCATGCCCCCATCTCCTGTGCATTAGCGTATCACCTCATCATCTGTAATTGACCACTGTGGGTTAAGGTTCCTGACATGATTTACAGCTAATTTCTCTATACAATTTGGAGACAGAATCTTATTCTGTCCCTGGTGTGAAATCCTAAATGAGAAGTCTCAGCCACATGCACATTATTACCAATAAATGATTTTTAGTGGAAATCTCAGGGACCAAATGACACTGAGTGTTTGGCTCAGTGGAAAGTCTTACAACAGGATCTTGTTTTCTTGGTCATCCAGTCAGTGAGGACCCCATATTAGAAGGATAAACTTGTCTCACTGGGATATATTAATATAAACTAGTAAGTATTAATTTAGGCCATTCAAAGAGATTTTACCTTTTTTTACCTCTTTACCCTAGGGAGGCAAGGAGTGTTACTCATCAGAGGCAACCAGAAGCTGCTGTGCTCTTGTTTTTGTCATAGAAACAGATTAATTCGTTTCCTTTCCAGTAACAATGTCAAGAAGTATAATTTCTCTTGGTGAATTCGGGACTAATGGAGGTGGGTGTTGGATTGAGGTGCCTAGACACTCAATTCCTCTGTCTGTAAGAAAAGATTCTTTACCCACAGATCTCAAACTCAGTGCCTCCTCAGGGGTGCTCCTTCACAAAGTTCCTGCATCCCGGAGTGCTGTCTCACTCCTGTCTCTCTGCAAGCCCTCCTTTTCTTCAGCCATGCCAATACTAGGTGGAGTCCCAGAACATGGAGTTCAGCCTCCGAAAATCCATCTGAGCACCCTGATTTTCCTTCCAGCTTATGCTGTATGCATATCTACCTATTCCAGATCCTTTTACCTGGCCTCTGGAGCTGGCTTTCTTCTGCAGGAGGAATTGAGGATCAGGTGATGCCTTTTGGATGCTTTTAGTTGTGCTAGAATGTGAAGAGAGAAGGGCATGAGGTTGTTGCCTCTCACAAAACATTGGGATTGTTTGCTGGTCAGGTCACAGGCACCAGCTGTGAGTAAGCCTGTTTCTTAATGAATCCAATCTCCCCCCTCCATCAGCTGTCTGTCCACTAAGTGCCAAAGGAAATGGTGGTTTTCTGACCATAAGAGAAATGGCTGCTCCTCATGCTAGTAGAGAAACTAAGTGTGCATTCCACTCTTCTCTGAACACTTGGTAGTGATTCTTTTTTAGCATTTGTATCAAACAAGCTGTTCATATGGGCTCTAAATAACGTGTGAAGCTATGATCAGTGATTGGAGACTCCAAAGCTGAAGTTACAGTAGTTCTGTCTGTTTCTAATGAAATACTTCTCTTAGTGGAAAATGATTGTATGTCAAAGGTGAAATATGGTTTGGGCTATTTGGATCTAAGAAACATAGGCAGATTTCAAAACTTGTCTACCACACAAAGTTGCGCTTGAAATCTACCTTGTTTTTGTCCAATCCCATGGTCGGCAGAATACTTTGGATTTACAACATCCAAGCTGGAGATTGGCAGGCCCCAGGATGTGCATTACAGCTGTCAGAGCATCCAGGTTTTTGGTTATAAATTCTGCAGCATTGGAAGACCTCAGAACTCCAGGCATTTTAACTTGCTGGGGTCTGTAAACTTTTTGGCATGAAACCAAGAACATGGAAGACCTGAGAACCCCATGGTTTTGTCTCTCATGTGATCCTAATCTCAGTTCTATTCTTTGGACATTCTTTTCCCTTTAAGTTTATTCCATGATCAGTGTTGGTTTGGTGTTTATTTTAATCTGAGCTTCCAGCTGTATGCAACTTTATGCCAGTTTTAAGCTGTTATTTTCAACTTTTGTTCCTTATCTCCTTCTCATGGACTTCCAGGATTCAGAGCAGTGACTGGAAAGATGTAATCACTGAGTTTATACCCAGCAATCTCTGTTCTTTGCCTATCTAATGTACCCTGAGGAAGGCTTGTAAAATTGAGTTCCTGGTCAATACAATTCGAAAGAAAAGACTGAATTTAAGAACCATATCCTTTCAACACTTGGTAGCATATGCATTTGTTCATCTCTCTGCAGGGCTCAGTATTGTTCTGAAGTCATGGGGCAGCGTTACTAAAACTCGTGATTTGAAAAATAATTAATTTGAGAATGGTGCAGTGGTTAGTGAGCTAGCTGAGGATGTGTGAGGCACAGATTTGGTTTGCTTCTCTGCCAGCAGTTTCCTATTCATCCTCAGCAAACATCTTGGTCCTCGAATTCTCCATATTTAAAATAGTGACAGTAGCATTATCCTACCTAATAGAAATTGCAAGATAAAATATATAATGAGGTGTTAAATGGCTTGTGTACCATGGTGACTGGAGTTTTTCCTTTTTAAAAAACCCATAGAGTTTCATATTTCATTTTCAGGAATCATGGGAGACATAAAAAAAGCCTAAGATATTTTTGCTCAGCCTTCAGTATTTTTTCCTGTTCTTTCCTGTTGTAATCCCTCTCCCTCTCACTGGGTCAGCAATCTCACTGAAGGGGAATGTCAAGTGAAATTTATTTGAGACTTTTGAAAGGGGGAAAAAAGTTCATTTTTTTCTATATTGCTGAGGTACCTTTTATAACTGTATTAGGTGTTTTAAAATCTGTGTTTATAAATATGTTTATAAATTGGTCAGCTTTTCCTG
Source organism: Molothrus ater (assembly GCF_012460135.2). Lineage (NCBI taxonomy): Eukaryota > Metazoa > Chordata > Aves > Passeriformes > Icteridae > Molothrus > Molothrus ater. The sequence continues at coordinate 87,661,126 of NC_050479.2, forward strand.
TTTTGCAGCACGATTCCTCAAGCCAGTTGTGCAAGAACAGCTGAGGAGGGCAGAAACAAACAGGAGTTCAGGAGCACTGTAGCTGGGTGTAATTGGCACTGAGGCTCTGGTGAGATTAAACTACAGGTTGACAAAAAAGATTAAATAATTTTTTAAAAATTGTGAAATTCACAAAGAAATGAAGATGCTGGGATGTGTGCTTTGGGGACTATGGTGGACTATTCCCAGGAGGGAGCCAAATAAATCAGTTTTAGTAGGAGAGCCAGCCTATGCTTTTTGAACATATTAATAATATTCTTCCTTTCCACTTTTTGGCTTCACCCATTAATTGAATCATGACATCAGTTTTCATACCTGCTATCTGAAAGTGGCCTACATTTTTACCCTTAATATTTGGAAGAGCCATTTAAATGCAAAGGATTGTTTATTGCCTTGTCCCAGGCATATACACGTGGGACTGAAATTATTTTCTTGATGTGAAGGCATCACTCAGCAACAAAATTCTGTGATTCAGTAATCAAACATTAATGAAGTACAGAGTGAGCTTTTGAATGTTTTTCATGCCCTGATTACTAAACAGAGTTAAGATCTGTAGTGAAGCAAAATGTGTTTGTCCTCACTCTGAGGTTGTGCTGTTGAGTGGGACCCTGAAAGGTGCTGTTGCCACGCAGCAACACCTTCTGCTGAAGTCTCAGTCAGAGGCAGAGTTGAGTGCAGAGGCTGGTCAAAACACAGCTGGATGGACTGTTACAGCTTTTTCACCATCTATTTTTTCAGCAAGTAAGCAGCCCTGTGTGGTTTATTAACTGAGTACCTGAGCACTGAGTTGGAGTTGCAGCACCAGGAAGTGGCTTCTAATCTGTAAAGGTACACCATGGCTGCAAATTCGAGTGGCTGAAGGTTACTGAGGCTTGTAAAGTCTCCCTGGTGGCCACAGCATAACCATAAGAGAGTCATATGTTTTCTTGCTACACAGCAGGAGGAGAGGCTGATCTGGAGCCGTGTTTTCCCCACTGCTCGTTGCTCAGGTCTGGATTTTTAAGCTGTCTGTTGACTTTACGTGTGTCTTTGCTTGGGACTGTTCTGAAGTACAAACTGTGCTGTAGACCGATGATGAAGATCTCTTAATGGAAGGTACATTAGAGGTAATGGTGCAGTAAACCAGTATTTTGCAGTATTTGGAGGTAAAAATAGAAAACAGGAAAACTTCATTAAGTTCTAATAATGAAAACTTGGAAAAAAAAAAGGTTGGAGGTGTAGTTGGTTTGCTTTTTTTTTCCTAACCACCAGTAGAAAGTTTCCACTATTTACAAACTATGAGAGTATTTGTGAAAATTTTTTGCTTATTACAGAATATTCTTTCAATTTTTTTAACCTTGAGGAGGGCGGATTAATTATTTTTGTCATGTACTTTCAATGGGAAGGCAAATATTTATATTGCGCTAATTTTCACAAGTGCACAGCAATTTTTTTTTTCTGTAGCTAGTCTAAGTCAGTGTAAATTTTATGGCAAACCAAAGGGTGGAAAAACTAAAAAGCTAAAAATGCTTTAAAGTACTTGTGTGTTCTCACAATTTTTTGGCTGAGAGCTCAGTTTTGTATGACAAGTGAATACCGCTGAAAATATCTAGCTGCAGCATTGGTTTGCAGTGGTACAACTTTACACTTCCAGTAAGTGAATTTCAAACAGAAGAAGAGTCTTCTAAATTCATACTCAGACATTTGCCTTGTGTTCCAGTGTGAGTTATCCTGCAGGCTCTGGTGTTTGAGGCAGGTACCTGGCTGTGACCTGCAAGTTGCTTCCATGTGTTTTGCTGAGAAGGTTGCTGCTTGATAACTGCTTATGGTGAAGTCCGTATGTGCACTGTAGACATGTGTGGAAATGCCCATTCTACTTTGGTCATGGCTAATTTATCTTTTTTTACTTGGGAGTTTTGTGTGTAGCTTTTTCTGTTCGCACAGTGCTGAGTAGTCATCCTGCTGTCGTCTTTCTGACAGACACATCTGATGTAGGGAGCTTTGAAATTACTTTTGAAAAGCAAAGTGAACAAACATTGTTGATATGGGCTTGGACCTGCCTGTTGTTAAAATCTGACTTTAGAGCAGAAAAGGTGAGAGAGATGTTACACATCCAAATACTGGGTATTTAATGTACTTTATTGATGGAGGGATCTTTTAGCAGAAAAAAGGCTGTCAAGAAAGGTACAGCACTGCTTTAGGGTGTTGATTCTGATGTTGTTACATAAAAGTTACAGAATCCTTAGAGGCTTTTGGCCATAGATATGCAAGATTGAATAAATGTTACATTGTCTTTTTTCAAAGATACTGGAGATAACCATGAACAGTGCATTTTAATGCGCATGTGGAGGGGTCAGCTGAAAATTGCATAAAATTTTGCTTTTCCTGGTAGCCGTATTTCCTTCACAGGGGCCTCCTACTGTGGTTTCTTTCTTTACAGAGAGAAAAGAATAACCTGCATTTTAAGTCTGCTATAGCACTTTGCGCCATTGGTGTGCTGCTTTTGTGCTTATGACAAAATGACAAATTTGGAAGTATGGGGAGTAGTGACCTGAAGTGCTTCTCTTCCTCCCCTCCAGGCACTTGCATGCATATGCGCAGGCACACGTGCACAGTCGTGCCCTCCCTGTTTCAGAGTCCTAGCAGGCATGTTGCACTCCTCTGTGGAAAAGAAATGTGGCATTTGGGTCAGTGTTTCTAGTTCACAGACAACCTGTGATGTAAGATGGCTTATTGCTGTGCACAACAGGAATCTCTGATGTACTTGTTAAATAGCGTGCAAAGAGCTGCAGGCTCAGATCCCCTTACATTTGGGGAGTTTTAAGAATTAAATGATGACCTCGTAAGAGGCAGCCGCTCTGTCTAGTTAATTATATCACAGGTGATGGTGCTGCATTATGTGCACGTACAGCTGAGATGTGTGCCTAAGCAGTGTATGCTGGGTGCTAGCCTATTCTCATTGCTTGTCCCGTGGGATTCGTTTAAGCCAGAAAAAAATGTAAGTGACTGTTAATGAGCAGAGAGAGGTTAGCACCTGTCTAATCCATACTTTTTCTGTATTTTATTGCATCGAAGGAATATCACTGCCTAACGGTTCTAGCGCATAAACAGCTAAACAGTACTTGACATTTAAAGAGATTTTCTGTTGTGCACTTGTATAGTCAAGAGTAATTCTAATCCTATTAAAGATATTATGTCATGGAGGCGTGTCCTGGAGGAGAAGGCTTCTGCTAACTGGCCCGATGGAAAGCAGAGGGGAGGGGCGAGCAGGAGGGCGGATTTATTACTCGATAGTTAGGTCAGGGATTTCTGTGGGAAATGCCCAGTGGTTGCAGTTGCTGATGATTTCACGGCAACAGCAGTGAAACACAGAGTGCGCTCCGGTAGCGGGTTACTGAATGAGACACTGCAAATGGGTGGAAAGAAAAAAGACAGCGTGTGAGAGAGAGTCAGAGAGACACAGAGAGGGAAGCTGAGAGCAAGGAAAGTGCTCTGGCTCGAGGAGAGTCTCCCAGGTGTACTGCAGAAGCTTTTTGGAAATGGATGCAAGGACCATCTGCTGCCTATAGATTAGAGGACTGTAGACTAGGAGTGCAGAGAAAGAGCTTATGGCTCTTTTTAATAAAAATCAAAGTTCTGCATAACTGATTCATCAAGATAAATCATGAGTATGCTCTTGCACGGGATATTAATGTATAAATCCATGCTTCAGACAGACAGAGTTCAGCTTTCATTGCTATAAAAAATAAACCCAGCAACAATGCAGTGAATAAATTCTGCAGTGATTATCTGATTTATGTACGAAGAAAAAGAGAAGCAAAGCACAGACAGCTCTTAGCGCACTGTGGCATTTGCAAGGCACTGCATTTAATGCTGAGAGATGCTATACATTAAATCTGACAACTGTGAAAAGAGAGATCATGGAGAAGTCAAGTAGTGAGGATTCTTCAATTCACCGGAGTCCATCTTTGGATAGCAAAGACTCAGATTTTGCTAAACCTTCTACCTCAGGGAGGCAATTTGGTCGAGGTTTTACTGCAGGAGCTTTCTATGGTACAACTGGATCACGCACACAGAGCCACACTGGGGTCGGAACCGGGACCGGCGCTGGGACTGGAACTGGCGTAAAAAGTGAAAAATACAGTGCACCCAAAGGCAGCAAATACGTGGTCTTTTACCTGGATCTATCCTTTGTTTTCCTTTTAGAATTTAAGAAGTGCAACATGGCAAGAGGCTGCCTGTGTTGTTTGAAATACATGATGTTCCTTTTCAATTTAATATTTTGGGTGAGTACTGCCTTTTCAGTTGCCTTCATCTGTTAGTGTATCCTGTACTGCTGCATTATGTGTATAGTGCATCTTTGAAGCAGTACTGTAAGTTCTCTCCTCCCCTCCCTCTCTCTCATACCTGCTTGGAATATTTTCATTGTTAAACTTGTGTCTATTGGGAAATACACATGCTTTCTGTATCTTTATTGCTACCTGATTGCTGTAGTTTGGCTTCTGATTGCTCAGACTTGCTATTCTAATGTGCTTTCAACTGGGTTATCTAAGAAAGGGCAGAATTGTTGCCCTTTAAGGAAGACCAGAATTATTGTAGCATTAAAATCCTGCAGTGGCTGGATTGTTGCATTCTGTTGTAATACTTGTTTTGAAAAAAGCTTAAGGTTAATTTTTAAAGTATATTTTCATTGTCACTATAAATCTCATTTGCTTTGTGTAAACTTCATTTGACAAAGTGCTTTTTTCATTTGAAGGAAGTTCTGTCCCATTTCTCCAATTAAAGACAGTAAATCATGTATGTTCTAACCTCTTAAGGTCTCAGCATAAATGTAAAATGCCTGGAATGGTGATTTAATATGGGTTCAGTTTCAGCTGCAATTGTACACATTGGTGTGTGAAGTTGGAGACTTGCACTTGCTTCTCAGGGATCAAAATTGATTTTCCTCCATCAGCCAGGAGGTGTGAGGAGTTGCAGCAATGAATGTTTCAGCCAGCAAGTTAAAAGCGTAATGGCTACTTAGAGCAAAGTATTGTCACAACAGGGAAGGGAGAAAATGTTAAGTCTTCTGCCAGCTAAGCATCCTTCAGTACAGTATTTTTAAGGAAATCACAGGCTCATTGAGTACTGAGTATTCATGAATATAACCCAATATGAAAGGGTTTGCTTAGTTTGAAAGCAAAGGTCACTTTTTTCCTGGTGGTTACAAAGCTTGGGCACGTGAACAAAACCATTCATGGTTGTGATCCAGAAACATACAGTAAGCTTCATAAATAAATGAAAACACCATCCTGGGATTTATTTTGGAAAAAGGGGCATTAGCAGTCCAGTTCAAATAGCTACCTCTGGTGTACAGATATCATTGTTCAAATTAGAAGCCTTACTAGCTGGTTGTCTGTTTATCTTGACCCACTTACTGAAATAACCTCTAAGAGCAAGAGTTAATGGGAGATTTGGTACAGTGTTGAACCGCTCACGCAACAGTGAGCTTTTATCAGTAATAGACTGAAATGCTAGACTGAAATTACTCAACTTGTGGCATCTTACTGAAATAGAAAGATAGAACTGATCACTGAAGAACATCTGATCAAAGTTCACTTATGATTTTAATTTTTTTTTCCTTTTCTGTACACATACCCTACTAGACAGTTGCCATATGTAATTTTGGAATAAATAATTTTAACCACACCATATGAATATCAAACTGGCTATTTGACTCAGTGCTGCATTACTTTGACACCTTGAACTATTTTTTTTCATATATTTATGTGGTGACTAGTTTTAGAAAAGTTTTTATCTGGTCTCATTACTCATGTCCTCTGTGATCTGTTATGTAGGTGTCTCTTACTCCTCACCTCCTTAGATGCAACATCTTTCTTTGTTTTTTTTCTTCTTCCCAAGCAGCAATTTTCTTGACTCTGCATCAGACCTTCAGAGTCCTTTTTTTCCCATTCCTTGAACTCACAAGAACATTTCAGACTTCATCTGTGTGCTCATCTCTGTCTGCTCAGCTCCCACTGGACTTTTGTACAAACACATTGCTGCTTAGGTTAAAACTAGCCTACCATCTGGAACAGTTCTCTAGTGTCCTGTGCTTCTTCAGTTCTTACCCTTTTCTCCTAATCCCCTTCACACTCTCCTTACCATGTCTTTTGTTGTAAGGCTTATATCACTTTTGTTTCTGTTACTAAACTTTATCACCACATCACTAGCCAATATTCTAAAAATGCCTTCTTTTTAAAATGTGAACTATGCTATTCAGAATGAAAATAATGCTCTGGCCTGGTGAATCTGAGAGATCATTAAAAAATACTAAATGCAAGATGTCAGGTTCTTTTTAAAGTAGTTTACAACAGACATGTGATCCTTCAGCCTGATTTAAACTGCTCAGAAGTCCTCCCTTCTTAACAGTAGCTGTCTTATCCTCAATTTTGCAAGCTAGAATGATGTTCCCATGCATTCTTCCAGTTTTGCTGTATTCTTTTTTTTCTTTTTTTGACTGTGCTGCTTTATTGTTTGAGACATTCAAATGAACAACATCATCCTTTGATTCCTGGGAATGCAACTAGAATGAAGCACACTACACTATATGTTTTCTGTAGTTTTCCACATCTGGCTTCATACTTGGAACCTCCACTGGTTCCATCATGAATATATCTGAGAGGTTGTGAATGTTTGACTCTGTGTCAGTCCTCAGCTGATGCTGTGCACCTCCAACAACTCGCACTCCTGCCCTGAACCCTCCTGCTAGCCCAGCAATGGACTCCCCACACAGCTCTGCCAGTGCACTTTGCTCCTGCCCTGCCCTGCCCTGAAGCACTCCCTGCTCCTTCAGTCCTATCTTTCTTCTTAACCTACTTTTTCCATTCCCAGGTTTGCCTGTTCTCACTGCTTCCTTCTGAATTTCTGTTAAGAAACCCAAGTCCAAAAACATGAAGCTGTGGCCTGCTCTTGAGCAGGGACTATCATCTTTTACAATGCAAGGTGATTTATTTTTAAAAAGAGAAGCTTCACTTTTAAACATGAAGTTTCCTGAACTGTAATTTAAAGCAGAATGAGGCTCCTGGTCTTCAGAGATGAGGAGACACATCGACCCTGTTGCCATATAAAATGGTGCTTGTGAGATGCTTCCTCTGAAAATGAACACTGGAGGTGCCCTTTGGCATCCCAGCATGCTGGGCATGATTGTTTGGACTGATTCTTTGTGTTGGCTTACTGGAGGATGTTCTTCTGTAGGAAAAGAGGAACCTTTTTCCATCATTTCTTCTTGAGGCAGAGAAATGGGGTCTAATCTGTGCCTCATGGGCCAATGAGCTCTACTCCTCTTTCAGCCTTGCAGCTAACTCATACAGATTGACAACTAATTATATGTGAATATTATATATTACACACATTATTTTTACATACAATGTATTTTACTTATTTTAATGTGTACCCACAGATACTTACGTACAATTGTATGTTTCAAGTGATGGAGAAGTGCAGTAGTCAGTGGATTCTCTCTGCACTTTGTACTTGCTGTTGCTGTGATAACTGACCAAGGGTTGTAGCAAAAATTCACTGTCTGTGAATTTGGTTCAGGGCAAGAAAATACAGCTTTAGAAAATTACTAGCATGTGTATCAGTTAACCTGGAAGAATCACCTATGATTTGTAGAAAGCAAATTTGTCTAAGTGGAGCTTAACAGTAAGTTGGAACAGAAGGTGTTTCTCCACTGAATTACTGAGAGCTTCAGGTATTTCTCTGTGTCCCTCTGATTCTTAACAGTTGTTCATGGCCATCTGGCATTGCTTTCTTTCAGAGATTAGGAAAGTCTGAGCTGAGGGTTAAGGAAGCTTATAGTATTTAATTGTGTGGCTAGGATGATGATTTACACTGAATTCATCCTAAGTGCATAATATGTTTTGCAAAGGGACTGGATGGACAGCTACAAATGTTAATTGATTTAGTTTGCCTTCAAGAATATTTATGTGCAAACATGTGGAGATTGCAAAGTAGCCGATATTGCTCTGCAGAAGAAATAAAGTATTGATTTTTGCTTCTACAGATAGCAGCTAAATTGTCAAAGAAGGAAATCACTAAATATAAACATTAGGGTGTATGTCTTTCTATGGGAGATTTCTCTTCATTGTTATTAGAGGAAAGGATTACAATAATTATTTTCACAAAATGCATCAGAAAATATTACTGGTTATGGAAAAAGAAGTTCTATGAGACCTGATTTAAAAAAAAAAAATCACTCATGAAATGAGCCTTTTGTGTGGTCTTAAAATGGAATTTTTGAAATGACTGGCATAAGATACCAAAAAGTCACTAGGGAACTTTGCAAGCGGTCAGTGGTCATGGTTACATTTTGTCTTGTTCTATTAATTTAACTTAGGTTAATGAGTCTGCATACAGAAGCATTCATAATAGACATCTTGATAATTTTTACTATTGCTTAATTTTAATATAAAATGCATTTTACTAGGAGCTGTAAGGCAAGATTATTAAGGCTGATCTTTCTGATCTTTTGTGTTTCAAGAAGAGCTGAGGAAAAGCTAAGCATAGTCAAGAAAATCCTTAATGGGGTTTATTTTTAAAAGTTTTTAATTTTAAACAACTAAAGAAATCTGATAAGAATAATACCTGTGTATTAATGTTACAATTAAAAGCAGAAGTTATGAGCAGAAGTTACAATTTATTCAAAGTGGAATCAAATATACAAATTCAGTTATTTAATATTTACTTTCAAAGTAAATTTTCTACTAGCATTTTCCTTTTACTGAAACATAAGTTTAGAAGATAAAAACATGGTCTAGAAACTTGCTGGTCAAATACAGCAAATTTTCCCCTAATGCTCTGTAATTACAATAATGGATAAAGACTGTTGCTCCTGGATAATATTTTTCTGCATTAATTATTTGTGCAATTTAATCTTAGAGCAGGAGTAATTAATACTTTTTTCTGTAGATTAAAACCAATATTGTGCATTTACCAATGAGCATAAAGACAGTAGTAGAGCAGCCATGCAGGCCACGTATACTCAAGTCTCAGATCATACTAAAAGAGCAGGGAGCATGCCCATTCTCTGGGTCTGGCTGCTGTCAAAGCTCTTGGTACTGTAAAGCAGCTAACAACTTTAGAATGGTTTGCATAAGGTAATCCATACTTATTTACGCCAAACTGGAATAAATAATATAGTGCACTGTTTAGTTTGAAGTACAAAGCTTGAATGCCTAACTGAATCTGTTGGACAGACAGTTAAATCATGTGAAGAGACTTTGACCCTACAAATAACTGAAAATTAATCTCTGAGGTTTAAAAGGGGTGGACAGTTTGTCCTTTAAATCAGAACAAAATTGCTAACGACAAACAGCTTTGGAAGCGACACACATTAGATTTCTCTCTCTTTTGTTGCCCTCCCGCTGGCTGCATTATCTGATAGTCTCCATTTTCTCACACAGGGGATAATGACAAAGAGAGACAGTCAGTGACCCTGAGATGCTTGTCTCTTGACATAATAAGTGATATTTACTTCTGTTGTATTTTCACTCTAATGACATAAGTGTGGTGACAGTTGTGGTACAATCCTGTGAAAATAAGACTATCCAAAAACACCCAACCAACCAAAAACAAACAGAAAAATCCTAAACAAACAACCCCTCCCCCCAGCCAAAAAAAAACCCCATATCAAAAACCAAAGAGAAACCAGCAAGACAGTGAATTCTGGAAAAGCTAATGTTTTCAGTGACACTAGCTGGAGAATTCTTGTTTTTTATGATAGGAATTTGAGAAGCTGTGAAAAGATCCCGGCTATTAGTTTTAGTTTCCTATCCAAATGGTGTAGTACTGTTGCTGTCCCTATGGAAACATGCACCTTGGTGGGGGAGAACTATTAGAAAAACATTTTAGCATGACAATGTTTTGGCTGGGAGGAGAAGGAAATGTAATATTGAGTTCAAACAGTGTGGTGTCCTAATGAATGTGAGGTAAATTAAGTCCATTTGTAACCAGCATGATGACATTACAGAATAATATTAAAACGTTATTGGAGACCTGAGACTAGTTTTAATTTAAAATATTGAATTTTGCTTGAGAGCTGAGTAAACACTGATTAATCCTGGTGGTGAGGGCCTCAAACCTCGTTTTAGGGTCTAAGCTATTGCAACTTGAAAGACAAGACATGAGATTCAGCATTTTTTGCAGTGTTCCTCTCACTAACTACTCTTTGCTAGCACTGTATTTTATTTAGGTTGTTTTGGTTTTATTTTTTTAGATGCGGGGGATTTTAAAATTATTTTGGTTTTTCTTCAGTGTGGAAGTGTTTTAATTCTAGCTGTTGGTAGGTGTGAGAGCCATTTGTATCTGTTATTTTGGATAAACAACGAGTTGATTCATCACTCAGGCAGACTTGTACATAACTGTTGTAATGTGGACATTTGTTCATTTGTACATGAGGAGGTTTATGGTCATTGAAGGGGAGAAGCACAGTAAGAATTTCAAGCTGGAAAACAATTCCTCCCCTCCAGTTCTCCCTGCACCTTTGTACCCCCAGAGTTAAATCTTTCTTTAAAACATATGACTCAGGTTCTGTTCCTCATATCCTTTGAGGATGTGAGGATGACATTAAACAAATTTCTTCAGCCTTCTATGTCTCAACTCTCCTAACTTTAAAAACAAGAATGTATCAAATTTCCATAAAGCAATGACTTATTGTCAGTTTTGAATAAGTGTAATAACTGTGATATTTCCTACTTAATTCTGCATTCCTAGACCCATTTAAGTAAGCCACTTGGTAGGGCCTTGGTTAGCAGGTTCCCTTTTTGTCTGCTCCTGTTACCCCCAGGTAAGTAGGTCTGCAAGAGGCCCATCTAAACGGGTATAATCTTTCTCATGTGAGTAAAGGATGAGCTTGTAACTCCATTATCTGGCTGTCTAAGGAGGCATCTAATTTGTTTATTTAAGCACTGCTGACACAGAGCAAGACCTGGGTAGTAAAGATGGGAGAATGCATTCTAGTTTCTGGAAAGTAAAGTGTGGTTTGTTAGGGTTTTGCTGTACACATAGTTGGGATGTTTCTAATGGGTAGCCAAGTCACCACAGGTATTATGGAATACTATAGGTCCTCTGTTTTGTAATATGTAAAATTACCCAGCCTTTCAGCAACTTATGAAAACTGTGAACAAAAGGAAGAATCCTGCCGTTTATGTTGGGCTTTGCTTTAAATATCTTGCAGAAATAAATAAAACACACTTCCCAAACAAAGGGAAGGGACCTTGTATGGCCGAAGGTGACAGTGAATGTTTGTTGAACCTATTAAGGACTTCTCACATAAAACTTAATAGTTTTAATACCACTTTATAGAAATTACTGCAGACACTGAACTGAAAGCCATTTCAGAACTTTCTGACACAAATTAGCTTTAAATCAACTCAGATCTCCATTTAGCTCAGTCCCTTGCTGCTTAGGAACAACTTAAATTGCTTAATTTATTCAGCACAGATAATTGAACTTCCAGTTGTTTGGAAATTTGACTGGAATGATTGTTCTTTCTTGCTGCCTTTAATGAGCTGGGCCAAAGTTCACATGGCTATCTGAACCTTCTTCATTTAACTACTGCATCCAGTAGGGCAAGGATTGTGAACATTCATGGGACTTGCTGCCAGTCTGAATTTTAGAAGTCATCTATAGCTCATCTTCAATACTGTCTCTCAAAACTTGGCACCCTGGCCCGTGGCTTTGTCACTGCAGGTAATGCAGCCAGGGCTAGGCTCTCCACAGGGTTACAGAACATCCAGCCACTGTTTGTCGTCGTCCCTAATCAAGCCACAGACAAGTCCCTACAGTCTTCATGAGCACAGGAAAGACTAGTTTGCCATTTACTTTATTTCTTTCTTTGCTTCCTTGTGTTTTCTATGCTTTTGTTGTTAAATGTAGGAGATGAGAATTAACTTTTCAGAATCAAAAGAATTAGTAATGTTTAAAAATGTTTCTTTAGTAGGGAAAGAACTCTGTACCCATGGATTCTGTTGAATCTACTTGGTCCTCATTTCAAGCTCGTTTTGCTAATCCTGTCTTCTGACTGCTGAATGAAAACCCTTTATTACTGTTTCTAATCAATGCCACAGGGATAGTTTTGAAGATACATTAAAATGCTCTCTACTGTCTTGCTTCCCATATAACACTGGCGAGTCATGAAGCATCAGAGACTGAATCTTTTATTTCTTTTGTGGATTTCTCCATACTTCTGCTTTATGTGCATTCTGGTACAATTTGTACTGCTGTGGGTAGAAATTATAGGTGTGCAGTAGAAAGTGATCACATTATAGTTGATTCTTAAAAGTGTATGACATGTATTGAGAGTTGCTGCAAGGAATAAAAAACAGCAGAAACTGTTATGCTAATCATCTGTTACAGAATTATTAATTTCTAACACTGTATTGAGTTGTGACTGATAAGTACTTTCTTTTTACTAAAATAAGCAGGGTTTAATGTTTTTAATTTTTTTTTTTATGATGAAGAAGACTGAAGCAAGACAATAATGGGCTATGGATGAAGATAAGATTATGAACAATAAGATTATAAGCTGTAGGTTTTATGAGCTTAACAAATTACCAGTCATTAACAGAGATGCATTAGTTGCTCGTGTGCACATTTCTACCATGTTGTGGATGTACTACAAAGCAGGTTAACGTAAACCATGCCGTTTACTCTGCAAATAATGTATGGAGTGGTTAACAGTGGAAGCAGTTAATTGGGAATAATTCCATCATATATTGTTGTGTCTCTATACCAAACATACAATCACTGAGGCAAAAATAAAACAGAGAGTAAAGAATTTGCATTGTACTAGTCAATCAAATTTCCTCAATTTGGTATCTTAGAGAATTGAATTTACTAGGAGGGCTGCTTCTGAATTAGAGGTTTGTTCTTTTAGGCTTCTTTAATTGATGTATTAAGCACACTTTGTTTTAAATGGTGCTTCTGAATACTTACATTTTGTTAGTAGCTGTGTCACTGCTGAGAAGCATGGATTCTTCACAAGACTCCTTTCTTCTTCTGTATTATCTTGGGGAGTTTCCGACTAGTTATGCTCAGAAGCAGGTAAGAGAGGTGTCTACGAATAGATTGTAATTCAGAAATGTAAACATCTATTTTTGTCCCATTTCATAGTAGTTTTAAACTGAATTGACAGTTAAGAATCTTATTATCCTTTACTTCTGTGCCCATCCCCCACTTTTTTACCTTTCATCAAGTTATTGCTGTGTTCCAAAGTTTCCCTTTTTCTTTTGCAGTGTCCTCTGGATGCAGAGACGCAGTTAAATTAGAAAAAAAAAAACTTTATGTTCTCAATTGCTCTTTCCTTAGAGTTTCAATTGCCCCCTCTTCTCCATTTTCACTGCTTTAAGGAATTGATATTACATCTGTTGCTGTAATCCCAGAGTGCCTTAGGACCACTTAATGTATTTATCCTCTTGACACCCTGTAAGTATGGGCCGTGCTTTTATCCTCCTGATACAGATGGAAAGCCGAGACACCAAAACAAAGAGAATGTGTGCATTAGAGCACAGGGTAGAGGGCTGTGAGCCTTTAGAGACCAGAACTAGCAAGTTGTCGTGGTTTAACCCCAGCCAGCAACTCAGTACCACACAGCTGCTTGCTCATTTCCCCACCCCTCTACCCCAGTGGGATGGGGAGGAGAAGCATGAGAAAGGTAAGTGGGTTAAGGTAAAAGCAGTTTAATAATAGAAATAAAATATAATAACAACAACAACTATATAATGATAATTGTAATTAAAAGGGAAATAACAAAGAGAGAGATATAAATTAAATCCCCAAACCCCCAAGTGATGTACAATGCATCCACTGACTGATGCCCACCCCATCCCTGAGCAGTGATTGATGGCTCCTGGCTGACTCCCTGCAGTTTATGTACTGAGCATGACATTCTATGCTATAGAACATCCCTTTGGCCAGTCCTGCCCACACTCCCTCCCAGCTTCTTCTATACCTCCTAGCTGGCAGAACATGAGACCTTGAAGTGTCCTTGACTCAAGGTAAGCAGAGCTCAGCAACAGGTGTGAGGCACTGGCACAGATTGCCCAGGGAAGTTGTGGATTCCCCATCCCTGGAGATGTTCAAGGCCAGGTTGGGGCTTGGAGCAGCCTGGTCTAGTGGAAGTTTCCCTGCCCATGCAGGTGTGTATGGAATTAGATGATCTTTAAGGTCCCTTCCAACCCAAGGCATTCTGTAATTCTGTGTTACCAGTGTTATTCTTATGCCAAATCCAAAACACAGCACTATACCATCTACTAGGAAGAAAACTAACTCTATCCCAGCCAAAACCAGAACAGAAGTCCAGTCCACATGCAGCAGACTTCAGCATGGAGAGGCTTGTGTTGAGATCTGTATGGCAGTGCCCACGAACTCAGAAATCCTGCAGATCATTTCCTCGAGCTTGGGTGTCTGCAGCAGTCCTCCTGCACTTTCATTGCCAGATTAGCTTGGGCAGAGACAGCTTAAATCTGTCTATATCCATGGTGTAGATGTGTCCTTCTAAGAGACTTGTACAAAGTTAAACTGAAATTGAATCTGGATCCCTGAAGTCCCTGCTAAGTGTCTTAAGCAACCGACCATCTGTTATGTGCCATTTGCCTTCTGAGAGACTTCAGAGCCAAGCCACTCCAGAACTCCACATGCTTGTGCAGCATTGTCTGCAGGCACAGAACTAACAGGTTTAGCACTGGTGCAGCATCCTTTTATTTGGCTGTGTACTCCAGAGGTCTGGCATCATGCCACTGACATCCAGAAGTACCTAGGGGGAGTGGAAGTTTTCTCATGACACGACATAAACCCTAAACCTCCCCACCCCCTGCAAAGTGTCATGGAGTGAACTGCAGGTCTCTTGAGACTGTCATCCAACAGATGACAGTCAAGGTGAAGATTTGGCTGTGAGATATCGCTCTGTATTGATTTCATTGTAATATTTTTTCATAACTCCAAAACAGCAAATAAAGTATATGTCATAACTAATGAACAAGTAACCCAACATTGGATTTAACAGTTATAGAAGGTAGAGTTGTTGCATGGCTGGCAGTAGGATTTCTTCCTACTTTCCATAGCCCCTTGAGCCATATGTTAGTCTTTTAGTGCCTGAGCAATGTTTGTGCTGACAGCTTTTTCAGCATGTGGAATGTAGAGAGGACTCTCAGGTGGGATCTCTCTTTGCATTCTCAGCATCTGGGAGGATGTTGGGATGTCTTTCAGTGCAACGCTGGTTTTGTGTCTTACAGGATGCAGTCCAAAATGCAGATTGCTGGAGTTAGATTTACTCCTGGTTTGATATTTTTGTGCTTGTTTAGGCTTTTTTTAGGTGTTAGCTACTCTCTTAAAGAATATGCCTGTGGAGGTGGCTTTGATGTATGATGTTGGTGTGATATAGCTGTCTGTTACTTCGGCAGGTTGGAATCCCATTTTCTTTGGAAATTTGAGTTTGTCTTTCTGCTCTTAGGTAGAAGTGGAACCTGACACTGTTGCTGATTTTGTTCTTGTTTTGTCTCTTAGTCTCTTCGTCCATTTACATCTTAATTGAAATAAATAATTGTTGTGCTTAGTAGGTATTAGTGGTAAGGTTCGCCTTATTAGTGGTAGGATTTCCATGGTTCTGTTTTGAGTATTTAAATTCATGATCCAAATAAACCATAGTGGAGTTACAATTTAATACTACAATGTTTGACTTCTGATATATTGATTTATCTCCCATTCATGAAGCTCAAATGCAAAATTGGATATACCGAATCACACCAAAAGTTTGTGTATCTTGCCTTTCAAAGTATATGGTAAAAAATGCTTAATAGAGACTAAAGGAATTGAATGAATTCATGGAACTCCTTATAGCCATTTATCCAAAATTCTCTGACAGAAATTCAACTTGTATAATTAAATATTCTGTGAAAGGGCATTTCCTTTAAGGTCTTGTGCTTGCTAATTTCAGTAGATGCTGGCAGTTATTCTGAAAAACAGTAAACCATCCTCCATTATCTTGTCTCCATTACTATTTTTTAAAATTTTTATTTTATTACTGGAATGGAAAGAAAAATCAGAAAAAAATCATATTTAAAATGAGCTTACGGCAAAAGTAGTGTTTAGCAATGCATACAGCATAACATATGTTTAGATCATGGAGTCATAGGAAAACCTCTAGGTTGGTAGGAACCTCTAGAGAACATCTGGTCCAACCTTCTGTTGAAGGGAAATCCTAAGTTTGTGTTACCCAGGGCCCTGTCAACTCAGCACTGAGTATTTATAACAAGAGAAACGCCAGCATTTCTCTTGGTAATCTATTCCAATGTTTGTTTTCAATTAGTTTAGTTTGTTTTCAGTTTTTCTTATAGCTATGCCAAAATTTTCTGTGAAGCAACCTGCATTCATTATTTGTCTTGGTGGAACAATGTGAGATGGTGTTCAATTTCTTGAGCTGGGATGACCAAGCCTGGATAGTCCAAGTGTGGTCTGACAAGTGCTGCCTAGAGTGCAATAATCCCATCTCTTGATCTGCAGGATACAGTCTTGCCAATGCTGCCCGAGGCTGTATTTAAATGCTTGCACTAATATTTCTGTGGTTCTGTGCCCTAGCTTTTAACATCAAGTTTAGAGTGGCAGCATGTGCAGTGCTCTGTATAGAGTTCTGTGAGATGGAGAAGCTCTGTTGTGAGGACAGATTTTCTTCCTCACTTCTGAGCATTTGCTCACACTACATTGCTGCAATTAGACACTCATCCTTTTATTGTTTTTCCCTCTGGACTGCCTTCCCTGGCAAGCCTCCCCTGAAGTACATTTCAGCTAAACCACTTCTCTTTCTTCGAGCTATTCAGCAATTTTTGTAGCCCACCCTGCAGCTCTGTTCCTGTAGGTCATGCTCAGTTTTAAACTTCCATCTAGCTTGAAGGTGCAGCTGGCACAAGTGCTGACAAGAACAGAAACATTGATCTTATCACTCCTCCGTCCAAGTGGCCACAGTGTGTGATTGTGTTCTCTGGTACAGAGTATTGATTTTATGCGTTGCTATATGTGTTACACAGCTTCACAGTATTACCAGAACTGCTGACTGCTTTTTTTTTGTTCCATGTTTCTGCTCTCTTTAGGGCTCCTGCAGCCCAGCTACTGTTTGTATTCTCTGTTATGTTCATTCTCATTAACAGTGTATATCTCAGGATAATGAGATTTTAGGAGTTCATGATCTTTACCAGCAGGGTTGGGAGTGGGTCAGGTTAATGGTTCTGGGGTTTTGTTTTGTTTGGCTTTCTTTAAAAAATGAAAAAGCTATTTTTTTGATGCATTCTCATGAGTGACATTTTTTAAAATGATATTTTATATTTTAGACTTACATTGAGGGAATCTGGGCAACAGCTAAACTTTGAAAGCAATATGCTTGTATGAAAAATAGTCTGTAAAAATAGTGTTGTTCTTTTAAAAACATTTTATTGAAGTGCAGACTGCATGACAGCTCTGAGTGTTTCCCAACAGTATATCTGTTCTGACATGTGTCCTAGTTTTAGACCTTTTCCAAGTTCATGAATGCATTTTCTTCAGAGGGCTGTATTAAAGCCCAGCAGTATTTCTTTCAGGATACTTCATCTTGCTTGTCCTCCCAGAACAAGCTGGGATCAAGCATGTTTCCACACAATTCTGGAACGTCCGAGAATGCAGGTTTCTCACTTAAAAGCTTCTGCAGCTGTGTGTGAGCAGTAATAAATGGTTGACACAAGCCTCTGGGGACAGCTTTAAATGGGTGAACTGTTCCCTGTTCCAGCCGTCTCGGGGATTTTTTTCCCCACTGGTTGGATGCTGTGCTATGAGCCTGACCCAATCCTTAGTGACAGCTTGTCGGGCTGATTAATGCAGACTCCAGAGAATAGCTCTTTGCTCTCTGATTGATTCATTTTACCAATAGAACTCACATTCCTGTAGTGTGAATAATAAACAAGTGATTTAATGAGTACTCCCCAACCTATTCCACTGACATATCCTGATTGAAGCAGCACATGCTTTTGGAAAGCTGAAATACTCCCTGTGTGTTACATACTGAAGATCCACTGAATTATATACTTCTCCCATAAATCCAAATTAGAAAGTTAAGGATTAATTTTCTTCTGTGCTGTGCCATTAGACACATTATCAGAAATGTCACTGATGTTTAAATTGTTACTTCCTTCTAATTTTTCTGGTTCTTAACCAGTGATTCTTTTTTGCTTTGTGCTTCCTACCATGAAATGTGTTTCTCATGAAACTGCTGTTTCTTTGCAGCATTCCTCCACTTTTTTTTTTTTAAGTCTCAGAAGGTGACATGCAAGAAGTAGGATAAAATTTCTTCTTCCTCAAGGCTGTCCTTATTCCCTGCATCCCTGATGGTGGTGTCCCATCTCATTCTGTGGTTCTGTACACAGCTCTTTGCAGGAATTGGGTCTCCCAGATCCTGTATCTTGGGAAACTCTTGGGAACACAAAGAAACAGATAGCATTACAGCACTTCAGGAGGGCAGGGGACTGGAGCCAGAGCAGTGGAAAGAAGGAAGAATTTCTTGTTTGGGTCTGGATGGTTTCTGTTTCCTTATTATTCAGGAACTCCTACTACTGCAATTAGGAGATCCTGACTCTGGATCTACAAAGAGTTCTCCAACAAACATATTCAAGAGAGATGTGCATAAATTAATGTGAAAGGAGGGAAACAACACTACTGTAATTTGCTCATTTGTGGGAATATAGACATAGAAGTATTTTTGTCTTCTAAAGCTTTGCTGTGTGCTTCATAAAGAAGTATGAGGGAGAAATGGGAGGATGAAAGCATCCTTAATCTCTTCCCCTGTATTCCCACAGTCTCTTTCCTCCTTTCTTTCTTTTCCTAGGATCCATGGCACACAATTTGTTTCTGCCCAACATTCAGCTGTACCCCTACTGATCTGTTCTCCATGCCCAGCCTTGCTGGTACTAATATCATACCTGCTCTTTTGTGGTTCAGAATTTGAGTAACTGAGTGGGGAAGCAAAGATCCTGATGAGGTTATGATCAGGTTTCTGAGGAATAACAGCTGCTGGCTTACTTGCTTTCTTTCCCAGCCTCCACCAGAGAAAGCTGAGAGGGTTCATTTGCACTTGTGTGAGGCACCGCTTTTATAAATCTGATAGCACTGTGCCTGCATGCACACAGTTTTCTGACGTGACTTCACATTTTTGAGTGGATGATTGAGAGATGTTTTTCTGTTTTCTGTTGAAAGAAGCTTGGCACCTTCTAAAGAAACTCTCTTCTGTCCTCAACTTACTGCTAAAAGGTTCTAGGAGCTGTAATTACAATACTGCTTTAATGACAGTCTCTGGCCTAATTTTTTGCTTCATAGCAGCTTGGGGGAGAGAGGGAGGCTTCTTCCTTTATTGTTTCTGCCCTGTAGTGTCTCCTGCTTCTGTCTGTTCTTCCGAGACTGCAGCCTGATGTGACATTCATTTCAGCAGTGGTTCTTTTTGCTGCAGCATCAGCGCAGATTTATGTCTGGCCATTGACGCAAAATATTTTATGGGTAGTCAGCTCAAGGTTTTCTGTGTTATAGGATGTGTTGTGGGCAGGTTTAGCAAAGGAAATGTTCAAACCCAGTAGCATGAAAAGGAAAAACAGGCTTATTGAATCATGTCTGCCTAGGATTATATAGAGTGTATAGATTTAAGATCTGTCTTAGGGCTGAAATGAGCACTGCCATGCTGAAACAAAAGGCAGTGTAAAGATTCAGGAGCATATGCTTGAAAGGAAAAACCTTGGGAGCACAAGAGTTTGCCACAGAGACATGAAAGTGTCATCACTGTGCTGGATGGACCCTAAATTATTTTCTCTCTGGAGGAATATTAATGTAGAAGTGGTTAAGAAACCCTGATAGTGAGCATGACATTACATGGGATTGAGTTTGAGTTTGTTTTATTGATAAGTCACAGCTCAGCTCCTTGAGATGGAGCAGAGGTAGCCTTCTGCCTGGCACCCCAGGAAGGAGGAGGAAGAAGAGGTTACAAATACTTTGGGTTCTCCAGAGTGAAACAGTGAGCACTGGAGAAAGACATGACTCTTGGTCATGAACTGAAATTGGTTTTGAGTTCTTGACAATAGTTGAGCCCATTAAAAATGCCTTTTTAATGGACTATTGTTTTCAGTAAAGTTTTCATTTTGTAACACTTCTTCAAGCCCTTGGAAAATCAAACCTTGATCTACAGTCCTATCTGAAATCAATTTTTAGAAAATTATACCTTAGCCATCAGTTGCAAAAAACCAACAAGAAAACTGGCAACCAAAAAACCTAACAATTTCAAGTGAAGTCCTGAACTTGAACATCATAATCAAAAGTAGGATTTTTGAAAGGTGTCATCACTGGCTGGTCTTTGCTACTGATGAAGTCAGCTCTCAGGGAGAAGAATGTTGATGGCCAATTTTCAAACTCCAAAGTGCTTGGTACTCTGTTCAGTGACTGGCCAGATGCTACTGCCTGAGGATTTGTTTAGCTTGCTCTCAACAGCTTGTGACAGATTTCTTTGTTTCAGGAAAACTCCATTGTCTTTCCAGCTCCATGGACAGGAGTCATCTTGCTTAATTATCTATCTATCTATCTATCTATCTATCTATCTATCTATCTATCTATCTATCTGTCATCTATCTATCTATCTATCTATCTATCTATCTATCTATCTATCTATCTATCTATCTATCTATCTACCTACCTACCTACCTACCTACCTACCTATGTACCTATCTATCTACCTGTATATCTATGCTTAGAGATGTGTGCTGTGGAGGTGTGTGTTATGTATGCTGTACCTGAGAGATTCCCCAAAAGCTCCCTTTGGAGGTGATAGATTACAGCTAATCTTGTTCTGAGGGAGGTGCTGCAGATCAGACAGGTAAATGTGATTACAGGAGCTTCTACATTGCTTCTTTGTAGATGGCTTAAGCAAAGTGTGATGGATCTCAGCTTGAATTTTCAGTTTAGCATTGCTGTGCCTGAGTAAGGACAATGATGTTTCCATTTGCAGACTCATAGGGCACATGCATTTGTTGTAGCATTTTTCACGGTTTTAGGGGTTTTTTTCTGTTGTTTCTTGTTTCTGTGAATAGAGTTGTCTGTCATGCAGCAGGACACTTAATTTAAAATGTCCTTTGCATAGAACAAAACCTGTTACCTTGATGTAGTTGCTGTTAAGTCACATGACTCCAAGTTATCTCTGTTTAAGGTATTAATTAAGAAGAGAGTTTTAAAAGTTGTTTTCAAGGCCTAGTCACTCAAATATGGCAATAGAGATAGAAAATAGATTTCAGCTGACAAATGACATGAGCTTTTAGTTAACAGTTCTTATTCAAAAGTACTGAATTGGGAAGACCTGCTTAAATGAACCCATTCTTCTACCTTCAGAATAGTGTGGTTTTGTAAAAAAGATTCCTGCTCATTTTGGACTGATACGCCCATGTGATCCCATGGCAAAAGCATAAAGAGCTCCGTTTATTCATGACTTTGTGGGGACTTTCCACAGTGAGTGCAAGCCAACAGCACAGGAACACTGCCACAGCTACCACTGAACTGGAGCCTTAAGGCAATTTCTTTACAGAGCCTTCTTTTAATATATTTGCTCACAAAAAGATGCCTGGTGATGCTGCCTTCCAAATAGGTTTGGCATACGCTGGCAGAGCATGAAGGCGTCTTATCTCTGCTGCAGATAAAAAACCTTGTAGTTTTTTTGTTTTCCTAAGAAAAAAAACTGGGGGGCAAAAGTGAGAAGAACTCAAGGACTTTGGCAGATACCGTATTTACTTTTAGGCTATGTGCGATTCACTTTTTACTGCTGCCTTTCATAAGCACAACTCAATAAATAAATCAAATCAAGACTACAAGTGTTGCAGGCAGAATGGGCGCTTCAGACAAAATGTATTAAAGAAGCCCTCCTGTTAAGTCACAAGGTGCAGAAAGCATCCTCCTGCTTTCTAAACTCCTTCTCAAAGAGGAGTCTTAGTGCAGCTGGAATCAATCTTGGCCCCAGACTCTGCCAGCAGTTTATCTCTAAAGGATTATATAGGTGTAATTGAACCTTTATAGAACTTTGTCCTGTAGCATTAAGGATGTAAACCCTAATCTCTCTCTATCTATCTATCTAGATATGAAATAAATTATTTATTTAAACTTATAATTATAATCAGGCTAAAAGATCTTCATCAGGATAGGTAGCTATTACTACTAGTATAGTGTACTATTTTTGGAGCAATATTCAAGCAACTATATTAAAGCTAGCAAAACCAATTATTAAGTAGAGATTGATGTTACTCATCTGTGCTGATGACTGTGGGGAAATCGCTTTTGCTCAGCCTTGAGGAGTAACCTTGAGGAGAATCCCCACTCAAGGGAGGAATTTCCACTCACACACTTGGAGAAGGAGCATTTTAGAACACTTCACAGTTAAAAAGTGGGAATGGATTTTTTATAGTATAAAGTGATTGACTGTCTGTGCTATGTCTCCAGGCCAGCTGTGCCAGCTCAGTATCTTTATTTAAGTTGTAAGTAGTATCACTTCTTGGGTCCTTTGTCAGGTACTTTATCAGATACTTTTTTCTTCCTCAGAATGTTTAACTTTGGGGTTGATGAGTCCAGCTGGTTTCAGCATTCTTGAAAACTAAAACCAGCATGGCATCCCTTTCTCCTCGACACTGATAGCTTTGCAAATAAAAAAGTTCAAGCTGGTTTTCCCCCACTCTAGGCAGAAAATGATGCTACAGTGAGAAGCCTAATACTTCCCTGTGCTCCTGACAGGGAAACTAAAAAAAAAAAAAAAAATCAAGATGAAGACAGGGACAAGGGGTATTAAGACTAACCTTTCTTCTTTAAATTTCAAAGTCCTTTATTAAGGATTACAAGGCACCTGAGGGTTTGACTGTCTTAACATGGCCATGCAGGAGGACATGTCAGACCTGAGATCAGCACTGTGTACTTCTCTTCTAGTCAGGCCCCCTGCCTGCTCTAGATCATCTCTCTGCTTTTTTGCCCTTGTTTATTATTTCATGTAGTTGTAATGACCTCTGAAGGGGCAAGTAGATGAGATGATATTTTATTAGCTATGCTGTATGTGGTCTAAGAGCTGTATAAAAGTGACACTTAATGAAGCCATTTGTATCTTGTGAAAGTGTCCAGCTCTCCCTTATGAGACATGCATTAAATTTCTCAGCAGTGGAATGCCACAGGCTACATACCTCATATTTAGGAGAGCTCTGGGGAAGGGGATTTCTATGAGTAATTCAGGAGAGTGAGGTGACAGCTTCTTATAGCTCCCTGTACTAAGTTGCTGCATGAGGCTAACCTGGGAATGTTTGTCAGATAGGGCTGAACCATGAGTGTTACCTGCAGTCCCTGTTTGGCTCAAAAGTTCTGTGTTGGCCACCTGTAATGCACATAGTCACATCTATTGATTTTATTGACTGAGGTAACCTGGAGAGCTTTTAACTTTTTGTCCTTTTAGCGCTTTTCCAGCTCAGAAGCAGATCTTCATGTTTTACAGAAACAGTGGCTTTGTTAAGTCAATGAGACCCTGCACAGTAGAGCAGAACTTGCCTGCAAAAAAGCTGTGATTAGTGAAAGTGTGACAGAAGAAAATAGCTCAGTGTGTCTCTAAAACCCACGGTTGATACTTCAGGATTCAGAGTCAGCAGAAAATACACCACATAAAACTGTGTTTGAAAACTGCAAACCAAACATGACTGATGCAGAAAAAATTGAGATATAATGTAACACTGGACCTCCCTACTGCTTTTTGACATTGACTTTTGGAAACGAGCCATGCTCAATGCAAAACACTGGGGAGTATGAGTGGTTTAAATTTTTGATGCTGAGGACAGAAAATCTATTTGCTTGAAATGGAAAATAGAACTCCCTGTAAGAGGGATTGTATGTCATCATTGGCACGTGAAATAATTTTGCCTTGATAATTATAATTTTCTATCTAGTAGTCAGATCTGGCACTAAAAAATACCTGCTTTTTACTAACTTGCAGTCAGGTTTTTGTTAGACTCATGGGAAGTTTGAAGTAAGTGAAAAATTGATAGAGGAGCTGCAGAGACTAAAAAATCCTATCTTAAATCCTGCTACATAGTATGTACCTGCCAGCCAAGAAATTAGCCCTGGGAGGATGCTTTAACTTGTATTACTCTGTCTGTCTCCATGACTCTGCTATTCCTCCTGGGACCCTGCAGGTAACCTAGCATGGAACACGGTGGGGCTCTGCCTGTGCTGTTATATGCAGAAGTATCATCTCAGGGACACCACTCAGTAACTGAGGTTCTGCTTGATGAGATTCTGAATTAAAAACCAGTAAAAGGTGCTCCCGGCAACTGAGTCTTTGTAATCTGAAGTGGGAAATGCTTCTCCATATATATTTACAGATGGTGAGTGTTGGGGAGTGATTTATGGAGGAACTAAGAATTGAACCGGAATCTGCAGAGGTTTGATTAAAGGTCCTGTCTGCAAGGCTGTTCTTCTTCCCTTTAGGACCTCTAGATGATGATGGTCTTTCTCAGGTGTTACAGATTTTTCGAGTCAGTAATTCTGCAGACACTGTCAGTAATCCACAAGGTCTCCTTTCTGAGTGACACTGAATCCAAAATGATCTGTGGAGTCAGTGGGAAGGTAATGACTCCTGAAAAATATATGTCTGTGTTGGACCTCTGGCTTTTCCAACTGGAGAGGAGGAGAGGAATTGCAGGAAGGGGGAAGCAGCAAATCTATGTCTCTATAGAAAACAGAGTTTTCTATAGTGATTAGTGATTTCTAACAGTGATTATTGTGGTCTGTAATTAGGGTAGAACAGTTGATTGTAAATGTTGATTTCACTTGAAATGAGAAAAGGCCTTGAAAGGTGAAGGGAATATGAATTACACTTAGTGAATCCTTCCAGAAGACTGCTGAACTGCACATGCTGATTACTAGGGTCTGTCTTAACCCTCAAACTTGGAGTTCTCAACCTTGGTGAACAGTGTCTTTCACTGTCTTTTAGGAATCTGTAATCCAACCCCTCCACTCAGCCCCAGAGCAGAAATTTACTGTATTTTTTATTCTCCTGGCTGCTGTTTATCATTAAACAAAACACATACTCATCAGAAAAAGTGAGCCAGAGCTGTCATATTCTTGGAGGATTGCTAATGAGAATAGAGTTTTTAATTACAGTGGATCATTACCACATGTAAACTGACCATCTGTTAGAGGAGAGTACTTGTGAAGGATAGAAAAAAGACATCGTGTGTACCTTTCAGTGGGGTTGCTGCTCTCTGATAAAATATTAATAGATGGTAGCCAGGAGGGCTTTGGAAGTTTCATCCTGCTGCTCTTAGTAACTTAGTTGTCCTTATGAAACAAAGTTTCCCTCTGCATTCTTCCCAATAATGCATGCTGTCCAAACTGACCCAAGTCGTCATGCTGAAGCCTGGCACTTTGTTTAGTTCATGCAGTTTTGTTGCTTTTATGACCATTTTGCTAGAGGTTCTTAGGCCAGGGTAGAGGACTTACCTTCTGCTTTTATGCTCCATGGGTGTTTATGCAATTGGTATCATTGGAGGGAAGTCTTGGGAAGCCACAAATTTTCAAAGCACACGCACTGAGTTTTGTGCAGTGAATTTCATAGATGATGTAGCATGAGATGTAGCATGAGGCTGTCATGCACACATGTGGCCTTCAAAAGGGATAAAGTCTGCAGAAGTGAAGATTAATGCTCAGCAAGCATTTAGTCTGGAAAGCAATCCAAAAAGGCTGATTGCCATAATTTTAATAAAATATTTGTTAACATTATCATTAGTGTTTTTAAGAAAATTAAATTACTGGATTATTTTAATGATGCTTACAAATAGCAACATGGTTGTGTGTGTGAAGATTCTGTCTGCAGTGGTGTACTCAGCATGAGATGTTGCTCTAAGAGAAGTTAGACCTTTCTTTCTTGCACTGACAGTAATACAGGAGTAGTGGAAAGTAAAACTTTGCTTCATTTGTTGCACTTCCTCACTGAAGTAAAGGCCTTTCTTTGAGACCATTGATTCTCCATGCCTGGCATGATGCTGCAGAGAAGCTCTTTGCTTCACTAACTGTTGTTAATGGCCCCATCCAGTTGGCCTGAAAAGTCCATGACCATTCCCTATCTTTTCCTCCTCCACTTTTTCAAGCCATGTGTAAGAGTAAGTGGTGCTCATCTGATCTGTATCCTGGTTGATTTGTCTATTTTTTGCTTTTCAGTGCAGTCTTCCATTGAATTGGGAGCTAAGGTATTTTAAGTTGATTATGTAAACTACTTTTGATCAGATTAATGATATGGTAGGAATCTGTCATATTGCTCTTTACTGAATGTCTTTGGCCACAGTCTTTGCTAATGGAAAGTGGAACTGTTGTACCAACAGTTCTAATCGGAACTATTGTACCAACACGTTTCCTAAAATTTTTAGAGCCCATACCCGTTGATGCTTAAGAAAATGGAAAGGAATTTCTATCCACTGAAGCAATAGTGTTGTACTGTGGGGGAAAACAACGTTCTTTCCCCTGATCTCAGTACTCACTGAAGCAAGAGATTTGATTGCCCATATCTTAGGATGCCGAGCAGCACATCAATAAAATTCACACTGTTTTTCTGTGTTTGTGCACATCATCCTAACTGATCTAAAGGAAAAGCAAGGCTTTTTAATTTCCAGTTTGCATATTCCGTTCAGTCCTCTAATTGCTGAAAGTAATATTAAATACTCTAGAGAGAAGGTCATTTATCAGGAAGAAGAGTTTTGGGACTACTGAAGAATTAGGTTATCTTTACATTATGAAACCACAGTGTCAGAATTAGGTCACTATTTCCTTTAATGTCTCTGTGTAACTGGCTGAAAAATCTACAGAAAATCTAAGATAGCTAAGGGTGTGTTATTTATGAGACAGGGAAGAGCACTTGGTTTTCTGGGTTGATGCTGGTCCAGTGCACTGCTAAGGGATGCGCTGATGCTGCAAATCACTCAGGTGTATCAGTAAAGACACTTTTCTCAAATCTGTGTAAAAATAATGCCTCAAATAGTGTTTGGGGGCCATCTAGCAGGAGATGGTTTTATTTCCTTTGGACGAGAGGCAAAACAGGCTTCCTGGCCACTTTTCAGAAGTGTTGGAGTGCTAATCCTGGCCTCCTAGCCAAGACCAGCTCCGGTAATTATGTTGTGCCTTCTTAAATTCCACAGCGTGTCCGAGTGGGCAGACTATTCTCCAATCCATGTCTCAAACATGGTGTCACAGTTAGGTGTTTTCCCTGCTGTAACTTGTGCTGCTATTGTTGATCTCACACGGTGCTGCAGCTCTTGCTTTTGCTACCATTATTACTTACTATAGTGCTGAAGTTTGTAGGAAGAGATGATACCTTTGCCTGACCAAATTACACAGCTAGAGAAAAAAAGCCTTTATGTAAGTGTAAGTAGAATGTCTAGAGACTCCTAGAGATCTGGGCCTGGTTGTTCATGGTTTTGTGTAGATGCAGAGGTAAAGGCAGGGTCTGTTTTGGGAGTTTAGACACATGGAGTATGAGACAGGTAAAGGGATAAAAATATGCAAGCAGAGTGGTTGATGAGGTGACATTTGCTGGTGGAATATGAGTGGAATTCATTCTGGAGGTGCTGAGTTAATTCATAAGGTAAAGGAAGGGAAAAGAAATGCAGAAAAGGTGGGACTTTTCATGAGCTTCTAGGCCAAAGAAGATGGGGATGCTGGTAGAGCAAAGCTGAGATTGGTAGGTTGGCCAAGCTGGTGTTGGAGGATGTGGCCGACTGAAACAATGGACAAAGACAAAACTTTCTGTGATCATCACTACCATTTCGCCTACTGTGGAACAAACTGGAATTCATGATCCTTGCTTGTTCTCTGGGTCTCAGTTCCTGGTGCCCAGTTCTGCATGGCTTGGGCTGAATGTGGAACAGTGTCTATTATTACAGAAGGGAGAATAGTACTTTGTTTAAGATGCTTTGATGAGTACAGTACAGATAGTCCCTCATCTTGACCTCTTCATTCATTTCCCACTGGACACTGTGTGAATCCATGGGGTGGAATGGTGCTTACATCACTGGTGATTGCTGTGCTCAGTTCAGCTACCCTGCTCTACTGAAAGTGCTCCAGAGCTTTTTAGGCAGCTTAGGTGGGACAGCTTTTCCTCTGTATCTGAAAGCAAAGAAAAGAGGGCTGCTAGCTTTGGATTAGTGTTTAGAGGAATATCATCTGATTGAAAAAGTCCCGAGAAGAGAACCCTGGACTGTTCTTTAAATCATCTGCCTCTCAAATGGCTCTCTTCCAGCTACTGTGGAGATCTCACTATTTGTTTGTGATGTTGGAGAACACTTGCCATAAACACATCTGCTGTTTATGTTACTGTCCTAGAGGGTAGTTACTTTTACTATACTAGTTTATGTAAACTATCCTTGCAAAAGTGGATTTTTCATTCAGTCCTTCACTGCATAACTTGATGATTGCTTGTCTTTGAGCAACATAATATAAAAAGCACAGTGCTTTGTCATTTGGTGCAAACTACAGAAACTGGCCTGCATATGGCCCAGCAGTAAGGGATGTGTAAGATCTCTTCCCCACTGGCTTCTCATGGCCCCCATACCTAATGTGAGCATAAGTGGCATTTAAAATAGCCTAGCCTCTGGAACAGAATAATTCTTTACTCATGGCAGTACTTGTTCTGAGTTAGGAGAGCTCAGCACAATTTTCTTAGTGTTTTTTTTTTCTTGTCAAAACCCAGACTGCTGACAAAATGCACGGATCTACCTTTGCTTTTTGGCTGCTGAGTGGAAGTAAGTTTTATGTTTTATTTAACTATGTTCTTGCAGAGATGAACCATCCTAGCAGATGATGGGTTTATTTTCATTGTGTAAGAGGCAAACCAGCATATTTTCACTGCTTCAGCTACCCAGGCTCTGATTTTTATTTTTTTTTTATGATTCTTGTCCTCAGTTCTGAGTCCTTAGTTATACCATTACTGAGCAGCTGAACATGACCACCCAAGAGAACAACTCTCCACTTTTTTGTGTTCTGGAAATGTTAGGTTTTAAACTTTTAGAAGAATGTCTTGTGTTGTAATGCTTACAGTGCTCAGTGAGCAGAGATGCAGGGAAGGGAAAAAGAGAAGGAGAGATGAATCCTTATAAGCAAAGGAGTTTGGTTGGTTGGTGCTTGACCCTGCTCGTAGTCTTCTGACTAAATTAAACAATGGAGAGTCTCTCAAAGTTATGAAAAAAATCAATTTCTATTAAACCCTTGAAATAATGAATTGCCATTTTCTGCAGTTTGTTTCAACAGCATTAGTGTTTTAGTATTGTGCTTTCTCGGTCTGAAATAAATTCCTTCTCTTTGTGTAGTACCTCTTTTTTTAAGTGTGTGCTAGCACTGTATGGGTAGATAAGAGACATCTCTTGATGGTATCTTCCTTGACTAGATTTAAGCTCCATTTGAAACTGGTAATGGGATGAATTTACCAGCAAACAATAAGACATCAATGTAGGAGTTAGAAATGGAAAGATTTCAATATTGCCAAATGTCATGACCTTAATTCTTCTGTCACCTTAAGGTCTTGAGAGTAATTATTAAAACACTAGCTGAAAAGAAAGCGAACCAAAAAGCTAGGCAGAGCATTAGCCCTGGCAGAAAAGCTTGAGGACAGGAGTAAAAAATGTAGTAACTGAAGACAAAAAAATAATCCAGAATATGTTAGTTAATACAAAATATCATTATGGGTTTTTTGCTTGTGAGGTTTTTTGTTTATTTGTTTGGGGGTTTTTTAAGTGCACTTGGTTGATTTTTACATTCTTAAATATGAGTTTTAGAGGCACCTGACTGTTAACTTTTACTGTAAACAAAGGTGTAAAGAGTAAAAGGCTAAGTCCATTTGAAAAGCAAGTGGTTGGGCCATTTTAATAACAGCTTGGAAGTGAAAGAGACTTCTCAACTGGAAGACTTCTAAGAATAAGTCCCTCCATTGACTGATTGTGCTCAGCTCCTTGTATGTTCAGTGGGATATGAGTGATGACCCAGCACTTTGCTGTCTTCTATTCCAATCGATCCATTTATTGAGAGAGCTGAAAGGGGCATTCACAGTGAGGGAAGTGTACAAAAAAGAGGGTTAAGAACCCTAGGGGTCAGTACATTGTTCCTGCTTGTAGTGGCAAGGAGCAAGTTTTAACTGTGGAGGAGAGAGCACGGCAATGTACTTCGAAGCAGATTTTATTGAGGGACTGCAACACTCTCTTGAAATGCTTTCCAATTCTTATTAGTTGTTCTGTGAAATGAGATCCTGTTTCATGTGGAGGTTTTGGGGGCAAGAGTTCTGCTTCCATGCAAACAAACAGTAATGCCAGCAAAGTAGAACTTGTTCTTTCCTTTTCCCCACACAGCAAAATTTCTTACACAAGCCTACAAGAGTCTGGGGTTGATTTTTAAACAGACCATCACCTGTGCCGTGTTACTTTTGAAAGCTGTTTCCCAAAAGGAGCAAATGCTTAGTCAGCACCTTTCGTGCTGACTAGAAGAATGCCAGGGAATAGAGATGTACAGAGAATACCAGAGATGTATAGAGTGGATAATGTGTAGAGATAGATATATAGAGATTAGAGATGTATAAAATGGAGAATGCCAGGTGCAGTGCTTGTCTCTTGTACATGTTAGCAGCATCTTGAAGTGAAAATCTCTAAACAGAGATTAAATTTTAAATACTTTTCTGAATATGTTCAGCTGTATCATAAGCTCCTTCAACTGCTGTCTCAGATTATGTGCACCTTTGACTGTACCCAAATTAACAGAGAGATAAAATTTATTGCAAGCCAGAGCTGTTCACTGTATACTTTGCTAAATAAGATGTGTTACTGCTCTCTCTGGAAGACTTTCTATTATTAGGAAAGAATTCAGTTGCCCAGTATCTAAAGCATATGCTTTAGGACAGCTACTCTGTAGCTCTGAAATACTTTGAGATCAGCCAGTGCCTGCATTTAATCATGCAGCCTGAAGCTGATCTAGTCCATGCCTGCAGAAAGGAGCAAGCTAGCATATTTGGGGTGCTGCTGAATCTGACATCTGGAAGTTAGAAGGTCCATAAATAGGCAAAGCCAAGCCCACTGTGTGCTAGAGAAGTGGGCTCTGGAATGCTGCTGTTGTTTTCTTGTTTTCTGCTCTGTCTGTAGTGCTCTGTTAAAGTCAGAAGCCACAATTTTGCTGATTGTAGGGTTGTGACACGTGACTGGTGATTCTGTAGCGAGGGGTGTTTCAAAGCTGTTAGTGAGGCAGATAAGAAATGAACTTTTCCCCTAGGTGTTGTAGAAATGGATTCTTATGGAATTTGCTCTCATTCATGCTCATTTAGGCCTGCTGTGATGTATGCCCAGAGAAGGGGTTTCTAATCAGAGGGTTTGTAATAACCATTGTGAAACCCCTCCTGTGCATGATGTGTGCATGAAGAGGAGTCAAACTCATGGAAGTTGGGAGCGTGGTGTTCCCTCAGCCAGCATTTCACAGAGCTAAAGTAATGTTTCCTGGTATTTAAACAACTTGAGAGGAGGATGAGCTTTTATACAATTTCAGAAAGAGCTGAAGTAAGAACTGACTTGAATCAGCCTTTCATCTGTCTCGAGTGCTGTGTGTTAAGAGTTCGGAAAACATTTGAGTAAGACAGTGTTGCCGGGGGAATGGGCTGAGCTAATTTTTTTACCTCCTTGAAATGGCAGTTCCTTTCTGTTCCCTCTGTGCTGAAGCTTTCATGATTGGTGAAAAGTTAACTGTCTCCTATCCTTAGTGTAAGCAGGTATCCTTTGGCTGCAGAACAGAGGAATTTGGGTTCTCTTAAGCAAGCTTTCTATACCTGTACATCTCATCCTGGTAGCGTTCCAGAGAGAACTGGTTGAGGTTATATTTCATCCCCTAATGTTGCTGATTAGATGTTAGAAAAGCTGCCAGTTGCTATGAGCAACATGGGAACTGGGATGGGCCAACAGGTCCTTTCCTGTCCTTTCCCAGATAACTGGAAATTTTTTCAGTGTGTTTCAAACTGTTGACCTAGATAAGGTGAAAGGTGAAATCCCTTGACCAGCCTGTCATCCCTGGAGCCATCTGGCTCCTTCCCATTCCTGCATGCTAACTTTTCTAGTTCAGATGCTGAAGGACTGGATGATGCCTTGCTTTAATGTCAGCACACACTAAATGGGTAAAAAAAAAGCATTTATTAATTGACTTTCCTAAAACCTTCATTTAAACTTAGACAAAACATGCCTCTCCAAGTTATTACTGAATTTCTGGTATCCTGTTAATACATTTTTCTTTCAAGGAGAGATTAGTAGTGATATATGAGCAAGGTAGTGGAATGGTAGGAACTCAGGTATTCTGAACTGAAGTGCTGTACAGCACGTTGCCAGTGACCTGTAACAGCTGCATGGCTTAGTGAAGGGTTTGGGAGTATTTTTGTTTTTAATGCCTCGGTTGCCAGTGAGTTTGCAACTTTACGTCAAGCATTTTAGAAGCTAGTCAAAAGCTTCCTACCTGGATTTAGTCAAATTGAAAAAAAAAAAAAAAGAGAGACTAGCATTACAAAAAGGCAGTGCTTGCTAACTCTGTGTTTGTGTATGCACACATGTGGATGTGTGTTTATAGAACAAAAAAAAAGATAGGGAGGAATTGCTCTGATGTTATGCAAGCTTCACAACTATCTCCTGTGTTGGCTTCCCCATGCCTCTTTCTGCCAGCTTTATTACTTCAGTAAGGGTTGTAGAACCCAGTAGAACTCCCTGTTCTAGTGGTGATTATAGATGAAGGCTAAGAAAACATCCCTTGCCCCATAAAGACTGTGGTTAAGAAATTTGATTAAATGCAATGCATGATGCCCAGGCAAAAGGGAAATTAAGGGAAAATAGCAGGTGCACTGGTGTGTGTTAAGTTCCTAGTGATTTACATCTTGATTGGTGACAGTCAAGCTAACTGGGGGCAATTGGCTGCTATTTTTCAGAGAGCTTTTAAAAGGTTTCTATGCAAAAATTTCTTTGCAATTTTAAATGTTGAATTGATGTCACACAGCATGTTTGACAAAAGAAAGCAAATAGTTTTTGGAAGATTATGGTGTTAGTGACTGCTTAGGTGAACCACACATTGAAAACACGATAAAGGCCTTTTTACAGTTGAAGAAAAGAGGTGGTGAGTTTTGTAGGGATGTGTTGCCTGCTAAAAGTGTGGAAAGATGTGAAGGGACCTTATATAATAAATATGCCACTACATGGCTGCTGAGCTGCAGTGGCATTGCCTCTCACTGCTGCAATTCTTTACAAAAAATCATAGAATCCGTCATCCTGTACTGAGGGGTAGAGCAACATCCTTGCTTTTATGTCGGGAGTTGTTTCATTTGTCTGTGTTGACACATCAATTACTTCTACATTTAGAGTTAGGATCTAATTAATTGGAAAATTAAGTGCCTTGCAGTCATTGCCTGGTTAGAGTGCAGCAACAACAGCTTCTTTCTCTGGTACTGACACTCAGAAGAAATGCATTCCCCCCCCCCCCCTCCACCTTCTTTCCTTTTTTTTTTCCTTCTTTTCTTTCTTCCCTGTGAGCAGGTGTTTGAGTGGCTGCATTTGCCTCCACCCATGGCTCTAGGTTAGCCACACACTTGAGAGCACCAGAGGCACCTTTGAGATGCTCCAGTGTCTACAGAGTGTTGAGGCACATCCATTGCAGTGCTGGGCTTCTCTTCAGCTGTGTACATCACAGACAAGAGAATTTTTGACACCTCTGTTATGGATACGGCAAAAATCAGGAAGCTAGCACATCTCTTGGAACCATAGTGTCATTTTGAAAGCTGGCAGATTTAAAAATAAGCCTTTCATTGACACATTTATTCAGGTGTGGATGGCAAGGTGTCAGAACCTAATTTTAATTGGAATCTTTTTCTGACTTCATTGCCTGTTTCTTAGGTGTTGCTATTGTATGCATCACAAGTTTAACCTTAAAATATCTCTAGTCTTCTGAGCAAGAAACTTGTATATATTATGAATATCTCTAGTTTCATTGCCCTGATGGTGCACTGGAGGCTTCGTCTGTGCTGTTATGAAGTGTTTTATTACATTACACAGATGTATTGATCTAATCAAGTCTTATATAAAGTAATTATCACTTGCTCATTCAACATTCTGCTCTTCTGGCATTCTTTCATGGCACAGTGTTCAGAGATTCTGACACCATTTCCACTGTAAGTCTGCATGTGAAAGGCTTGTAATGTCAAACAAATGGCTTTCCTGTGACTGCACTTCTTAACCTTGCAGAAGGAAGAACCTGCAAGTCATCTTCAGCTCTGTGTGTATGGACTAACAGCGAGGGACACAGCAATAAAGCCACTGTCATTCAGCAATTCTCCTCTGCTGTGAGGATGACATAAAGCACAAAGCAGTGGGTGCCAAATAATAATATAGAAATCTAAAGACAGATCTCCATACTTGTTCTCTATTCATTTGCTCATGTTTGGCTCAAATAGTGACTTTAACAGTTTGATTTACAGTGCTGATGTTTTGCTTACAAACTGGAGACGTTACTGCACTAAGTCTGCATTTAAAATCAATGCAGAGTAATTGCAGCGTTCTCATAGTTTAAAGACATTAACAAGAGAAATGTGCTACAGCAGCAATACTTGGCACAAACACGAGCTATTACAGCTAAATTCCATGTCCATTTCCAATCTAATTTGAACAAAATTTTACTGTGTAGTTTGTAGTTGGTTCCTGTGGACAAAAGGATGAAAAGCATCAGGCTGAGCTATCTTGATTAAAAATATTGCAACAGCATTCTGCTTATGACCCATATGCTGTTTATCTGTCCTCCAGATGCAGTTCTTCATATGTCTGTCTCCAAGGATCTGCTGCCTCTTTTGTTTTAAAGAATAAAGTATTGGGTCATGTTGAGAATCCTTAGGATGTAATGTTTTGTATTCTGCGATAACTTTAACATTTGGTCCCATCTTCCTTGAATTTGCTATTTTAGCAACCATACTGTGGAGAAATATGATCAGTTGTATTTGGTATATGGGCATCAACATAGTCCCAGTCTTTCCCTAGAACTGGCACATTGCCTGCTAGCAAAGCAAGTTGCTCAGTCTAATGGAGAGTTTTTGACTAAAGGGTTTTTTTATTTGCCTAGTTTGCAAATTGGGAGAAGTTTGTGGTACGAGCAATGGGAATGTGCAGTCATGCATAATTTTCTCCAAGGGTGTTTGTGGATTTTCTTTTGGTAGAGTAACAAACAGTGGTAATTGCAAACCCACAGAAGTAGTGGAAGGCTTCTGGAGTGGCTGCAGGAGTCTGGAGATTGCTTCTGAGTTGTCCTGTTGCATTTTACCTGGCAAGGCTTAAAGTTGGCTGAGACCCCCTGAGTATTTATATTCCTGATAGGAAAGAAGCAAGTGGAATTTCATGTGAACTGTCCCGCTGGATATCAATTAGAGGTATAAGAAATGTGCACAAGAGTTGTCATGAAAGCACTGAACTAGCCAGTAGTTTTGACAAAAGGGTGTATGTTCTTCAGCTGAAGACATAGTATGGCCTGATGTTCTCTGATGCATGACAGACTAATAGTGACAGCTGTCACAAAGCATTTAATTTCCAGTTCAGCCTGATTCCAAAATCAATTTGTCCAGCTATGTTTCTATACACACCTTCACTGTGCAAAAATGTAAAAGATGGAAGTTACTTTATAGCTGCAAGACATGATTGCTCAGTTTGGCTATACAGATGTGCAGGCATGTTTGTGTGTTATGACTTCAATGTTAGATTCAAGTTTTGCTGCTGCACAGAACTTAAATTATTTTGTTATAAAGGAATTTTCTTTCTAGATGAATAGGAAGTTAATAATATGAGTGTCAAACATAAACTTAGAGCTAAGTGAATATGTCAGTATTTTGCTATTTTTTTTCAATGCGAGAATTTATTTCTCTCTTTGGAATCATTCTGTTGGAGGGAAAACACTTTGATTACTACTCTTAGTACTGATGAATGTCAAGAACTGAAAAAATGCCAGTAATGTTTTGCATTAGCACTTGAGGAAAAAATAAGAGGTTTCTGTCTTGATCTTAGAAAAAAATTATTATTGTTATTGTACACTTCATTATACCCTTGTTAGTTTTGTTGCAGCACTGTTTCTTGGTTCTTACATCTTCTCCAGGGCTGAAAATGTGCTTGCAAGTTCAGGTGATGGCATCTTCATACACACATTAATAACATTTTACTATCACTTTACACTTCCATAGTACCTTTCGTCATGGTACTGTGACATGTTTACTGTAAGAATATTTGGAATGAATGGCTTCCCCTGGCAGAGAATTACAAGCACTGTACAAGTAAGAAGATGGGAAGCACAGTTGAAATGATGTGGCCAGGGTCAAGTTGCTGGCCATTGAATATCAGCACCAGAGCTGGGTACAAGTGTTGTCACTTAGTGGTAGACTTGAGAATTAAAGCCAGAAGCTGGGGGTGGAAGTATTGACTTGAAGCTAACTTAGTTTATTATCCTGCTGAAGTTTTACATTTAATATATTTTACACTTGGGACACCTGAAGGGTTTTAATAAAGGAATGCAATGAGCCTGTCGTGGAAGAGAAAGATAAAGGATATAAACAAGTTCATGAGAGTATGTATTGTGTGTGCAGGCAGCCACTTCTGTGCAGAAAGGGACTGTAACACTCAATATCTACATCAAAAGTATGGCATCATTCTGTTTTGCAGCCTTTTAAGGCTTGCTGGGGAGTACTGATAAAATTGTGGTAGTGTTCCACTAGTGCATCAAAAAGATGTGTGGAGTACTACAAGAAATTAAAGGAACATTCTTTAATTAAAGGGTGCATGTAGGGGAAAGAAAGCACTTTTATCTTTTATGTGAGTTCATGTATGTGAGAAAGGAGGTTAAAAAAGGGAGAGAGACAGGGTCTCTCCCTGGTGCCATCACTCTTGCAGTAGATTTCTGAACATTTAAAAAACCTGAAATGTTTACTGCTTGTGAATGTTTCTCCACAGCTGATGATGGAAAGAAAGGAATGGGTCCAGGGTGCTCAGTTCTCCAGAGGGATGCAGTACATGGTTCATCTGTTGGAGGGACAGGGACTGAAGGTGACATTGAATTGATAAATAAGGGTGAAAACTCTTATCTTAACCACATAGAAAAGTGTCAGAGGATGAGAAAAGATGATCCTTTTTGTCTGGCGTCTGTTCTAGATGCTTACCAGAGGAGAAGATGAGGGTGAAGAGTTGCTAGAGGAAGTAGATGGTTGGAATAAGTGATGTGGGGACTCTTGGGGTGCTTAAATCATCCAGAGACCTTTTGTGGGAAAATACATACTGAAGCAAATTTATAGAATTTTAATGAAAAAACAGCTTCTTGTCACACCAAATTGTTTAATCTTATATCACACCAGAGGGTTTGTGGGCTGAGCTGGTCTGGCCATCTCTGTTGAAGTTGGGCATGGTGAAGGCTCAACTGGGTGATCCTAAGGAAGTCACCCAGTTGAGGGTGACTGACAAAATCCTGTTTGCTGCAGGATTTGATGCTGGGAATCAGCAGATGCTGCTCTGTTCCCATACAGCAATAGTTAAATATGCTGTACTTTGGTAAGGCACAATATCCTGATGGGGAGATGGCTGAGATCATGTATTGGTTTTCCTTACAGCTGCCATATTTTCAAGCTGAATTATTTTTGTCATCTGTGTAAGATAAAGTCCATTCAGGGGGTTTATGTATGTCCTTTTAAGCCTTCTCTGGCACAGGAAAGACCCAGAGAAGTACCATGTTCTACTCTCAGTGCTCCCATTAGTTTCACGTGCTGTCTCAACAACAGATGTTGGAATTGTGGTGCTGATTTATGACCTATTAGGAAGTGTTGGCTGGGTGGCTTTAATTGCTGGTTACAATACTGTCAAGGGTATGAGAGGATAACACTGACAGTGCTATGGTGCAGCTCCTGCATAAGCTGATTTCTCCTTGGTGAAATGGAGATGTCCTGATGATTTTTTTTCCATTATGAATTAGAATGTTTTTCAAGATGTTCTGTCTGATGGGGAAGAAGGAAGACTAAATGCTACTGCTTGAATCTGTGTCTTCCCCATGACAGCCTGAGCTATGTCATCCCCAACCTGTGCTGCTTCAAACCCATTAAGTGTGCCTCAGATCATTAATGAGCTGCTTCAAGGGAAGCAGCGCACCTGAAAGGTGCTGCTCACATCTAGCTGTCATGTGTATTGCTGAGAGCTCACAGATTATTAAATGACATTCTTATTTCTTCATCCTCCAAGTTGTAGGGACATCTGTGCTGTTTCTACAGTCCTTCTAAAGACAGCTTTGGTATGGACAGGGTGAGCCCACTTTTTTCTCATGCTTGATAGATGGGGTAAGAACTCAGGACAGAAGAAGTCCGTTAGACTTGTTGAGGCAGGTGACATGGGATGTGTTACGGTGCAGAAAGACTTGTTCAGCACACATTTGTAGACCTGCCCTCCACATGTGTAAGCCATAAAACACTCTGGTAGATAGGATCAAACTAAATGTCTTTTGTACCAAGCACAAAAAATATAAAAAAGCTCTCATACTCTCCAGGAAAATGCTAGGCATCTAGGTCTGTACAGAAGTATGGACGTTGCTATTCAGAAATGACCATGTGCTCCTTGTGAGTGGATAGCATTACAGAATAAGCAAATTACTCCTATAGGTCCTAGAATTCCTGCTTTGAGGAAGCTCCTTTCTGAGCCTAAATCTGTGGTTCTGTCTACTTTGCTTTTATAGTCAATTCACACCTCTAATCTTCCTGGTAGTTTCGCAGCGCTAGGAGCACTACAAACCCATGAAGTCTGCGTTTTATGCTCCCAAAGAGACACCCATCAAAACCAAGCTATAAATACTCTAATTTACCAATGTCATTCCTAGGGTTATCAGGCTGTTTTTGGTGGGGGGATTTCTAATATGAGCATTGGGTTTTTTCCTAGTGGTCTAGGATGAAAACCAGGAAGGATTAGCATTGTGCTACTGTGAAGATCAGAGGCTAAAAGCAAGTAATGCTTTGTAGGAAAACATATTCCTCTCATAATAATTGATTTCCCACCCTCTCAAACAAACGAACAAACCCAAAAAAGAAAAAAAAAGGATGATTTTAGGTGTACAACTGCTTTGTTAGCTTTGAATTCCTCTCATCCCTATGTTTCTTCAAATTATCTGCATAGATTTTGCTAGGAAGCAGCTTGGTTTGACATACACCCAGCCTGGATTTGAAGCTGATGAAAATCGATCATTCAGGGCAAGGACTGTTAACAAACTCCTGAATTGTAGACTGGTGTCGTCTTTGCTCCTAAATGCTATAAACTCAGTATGAGCTGCTGCAGAATTATTTCTGCATGATGAAAATAGCCTCTGTTACTCATCTCTCACAGCTACCACTAGCAGCAGTAGGGATTGGAAAGATAATTATCATATAAGCATTTTGCTGTGAATATTGGGGATAAATGCACACTAAGGTATTTGCAGTTGCATGACACAGAAAATCTCAGTGTTCTTAACATTTTATTTATATTTCAGTCAGAGGGAATAATTTTGTCTCAAGCCTGTGTCACAAAAGTCCATGTTACTGTTTCTTTTTGACTTTTGCTTAGCCAAAACACCATGAGAGGAAGGACAAGCATGAGAGGAGTCACAGCCAGTCTGTGATTTTGGGAGACTTCTGGTCTGATTATTGTTTTTCCATAGACTTTCAGTGGTTGTTGCAGACTGACCTTCAGCACTGCACTGTGTTCCTTTGTATAGCTGTCCTACATCTCTCACTGGAGATAATCGTGCTTCTTTTGCAAGGGTATTTCCTGGGAAAATTCATTGCTACCTGTGAAATGCCTTAGTTACACAGTGAGGGAGCCATATAAGTATCTAGATTGATAAATAAATGCAAATTACACTACCTACAGATGAGGTTACCTGGGTACTCACAACAGATGTCTCATTGTAACATCTTAAAGTCTCAGCACGCACTTATGTCAGTGGTAAGTCAGCTGTAAGGTGTACAGCATGTTGTGTGCTCTTCTAATATTAGTCTAAGTATTGAGTATTTTAATTTCTGTGATGGTAGAAATTTATGCCATAGGGAGGGAAAGCAAAGGAGTTGGACAACAGTCGTAAATTTCTTACAGGGGTTATTACTGTACACTCAAATTGCATATTCACCCCTGGGAACAGGGGAAGGAAGCAAAAGAAGAGCTCTGTCTTGTTGGCTCTTGGAGAATAAATAAAGTTGCAGAATGGAGAATTCAATTCACTTGAATTCCAAGCGCTTTGAATATATATAGGGTCAAAATGGCCCACATTTTTCTGAGGTTCATAGACTATTCCTAACATTATTTAAAAATGAGCAAAGCAGAACGTGTCCAAAATTTGTCCTGAAAGCCTCTGTAAGTGAAGCCCTTGCATAACTCTAATGCTCCATCAAGCAGAACCAGTCAACTGAATTCTGTTCCAGTAGCTGCAGAAGTTTGCTAGAA
The DNA here is from genome assembly GCF_012460135.2 of Molothrus ater. Lineage (NCBI taxonomy): Eukaryota > Metazoa > Chordata > Aves > Passeriformes > Icteridae > Molothrus > Molothrus ater. Next base: position 87,701,709 of record NC_050479.2, read on the forward strand.
GACCCAGTGTTCATTTTCAGGATATTTTTTGTGCTTAGCCAACTTCTTAGAAACAACAGAAGAATAAATACTGCTGAATAGAAATTCAAGAGTGTCTTGGGTAATGGTAAAGCTGTGGCATGCCTCAGATCCTACAACTGTTATTTCTAATTAAACAGGTACCTTTAGTGAATCACTTAATCACCTGATAAGTGGCCTGTTTCTCCCGCAAAGGTACTGTGTTTGGAAACTGATTGTACAACACTGATTGTAAGAGATGTACTGAGTGTTTAATACCTAACTTGTTTTCATTGTCTTGTGCCAAGGAAGAAGAAAATTGGACTGTTCTGAAGTTGAGGTTATAAGTTAATTGAGTCTGTCTGTTTAGCTTTCGTGGTTTGAAACAGCTTTGTGTCATTTGCTGCCCAAGTGTTCAACTGAAGCAGACAAACAAGAGTTCCTTTGATGGAGAAAGCTCTCTGAATTGTAGGCAAAAGTTGCATATGTACCTCCTATATTTGTCATCTCAAAATCTGTTCTTATGAGTACTTCCTTACTGCCTGGGAAGAGGAAGTCTTCTGTCACATTAGATGCATTTGGTTTCCTCTGGGAGTAAAGGTACCACAACTGTGCACAAAATCCACTTTTTACTGGTAGCTTTCCAGATATTCCTCCTTTTGACAGTTTCTTTTTGCACTGTGTAGGAAGTGAGATGGATTCCTTGATGAGTCTCCAGCTGCTTCACAATCCAGGATGTAATAACAATAATACCCAGACTTTTCCTTGTTCAACACTCATTGAAAATTCTGGTTCTTTTCTATACGAAGAAAACATCTGTAGTTTAATATTAAAAGTTCAAAGAAATTACACCAGGTTTTCAGTCTAGAGGCCTTGTTAACATTGAAGATCGTTGTAAATACAACAACATAATATTCTTGGAGAAGAAAAACTACTGTTGTGAGGGAAGCTTGAGTTTCATGTGTAATGAAAGCACACTGCAAAGAGCTGTTAGTTACATAGTTGAGACTTCTAAATGCAACCTTAATTATGCAAGCTCTTATCAGTTATATATAGAAGACAGTCCATGGATAGAGCAATCTCGTATGTCTTGTGACAGCAATGACTGTATTAAATTGCACACTCTGGTGGCATTCTGCCAGGCAAATGGGACTGTAAAATTGAAAGAATAAGATTATTTTAAAGTGCTAAATCTGTCCTACACCCATTGCTAGTTTATCTCTCTAAGGATGGAGCCGGATACAATGGTACTGAAGGTTATAGGAAGCAGGCTTTGCATCCCAGATCAGCAGTAGCAATATTGCTCTTATGCTATTAAATTAAAACATTCTCTTTTTATGTTTTACATACTTGTTAATGACATTGTTGCAGTGACAGCCTGCTCAGTGACTCTCAGTGAGGATACCTGTATCTGGGGAAAATTTTGGAAAACATCCTATTTAGAGAAAATGCTTCCCATTAACTGCTTATATAGTCTCAATATCGATACAGTTCCCCCCCTCCCCCCTTCTGACTGTGTGAACTATATCCATGAAAATACATTTATTTCTTTGTTGTTCCATCTGCTTTTGCTTCTAGAACATCATCTGATACATCTGTCCTTTCTCACATCATGTTTTGTAGAAGCTGTGAAGTTTGGGAGGTTTTGGATAGTGTCCCAAACATAGAGATAAAAAATAATATTAAATTACTTGCTTAGTGTGCAACTTCTGCCGTGATGTGCAGTCTCTTTATCTAGTGTCCAGTTTTATTTCAGCTCTCAGGGTTGGATCTCGCCTAGAGAACCATTCCACTTGGCCTGCCAGCTTCCCATCTCTAATAATGTGCAGGGAAAACACAGAGCAGAATGCAAAGCATGGCAGTCAATAATGATTGCTTTTCCTTTCAAAGATGCAATCCCCATTTTGTGCCCCTGTGTTACTTCAGAGGAGGGAGAGCAAAGTAAGGAGGGATTTTATTGGTTAATAAAGTTAAAATGTCTAGAAATAAGTCAGTGGTACTTTTGCTGGGTATGGGAGGAAGGGGAGGTTGATTTGCCATGGAAAATTATAATCTTTTTGAGAGGAATGTGCATTTTTCTGTGTAAATAATAGCATGCTGTTGGCCCAGGGATTTTGTTTTAGTGTGTAATTATCAACTGAAACATCGCCCCAGCAAAAATTTTGAACTGAGAATAAAAAGTGACAAACAGTAAACACACTTAAAATTGGCAGGTTGTGCAGGGACATTAAAAAAACCCCTGAAAGCAAGATAAGAATTGTGTGAAAACATTCTCTGTGAATGCAGGTGTTCTGAATGGAATGTGGCTTCATTCCTTCCTGCTATACTTCAGACGGCTCTGAAGGAATGTTTGAAAGATCAGTAAATCAATAAAAGGATTCCTGGTTTTTAATTATAGTTTTTATTAATTAAAAAGTTAAAAAAAAAAAGTACAAGTAGGAAACTTAATAAGAAACTTTTAAATTTACTCTGTTTGAAAGATGCCATCAGGCCTGTCTGATGTTCTTGGTTACTTCCATCTGTCACCAGTGGCTTGAAAGACCCATCTGTTCCTCAGGTGTGTCTTTTGCCAGTGCTGATACCATCTCCATGCTAACAAGTCCATCATTTGCTCTCATTTCTTCTATCTTGCTTCTATCCTGCTCTGCACTGCAGAGGATGAGAAAGCAATTTAGTTTTAGAAAATGCAACATTATTAAAAAAGAAATTTTTTTTTGGTGACAGAGAAGAGAAAGGATCTTGGTCCAAAGCGAGTGAATTTACTCAACCTTGCTTAAGGTGCATTTATTTATGGAATATAGAAATATTGTCTGTATTTCAACTTATGATTAAACTAGGTACCATCTGAAATTGATTATTGATGTCAATCTGTTACGTTCTGTTCAGTCTGTTTCATCTCCAACATTTTGCTGCTTTTTGTTTGTCAGACCTGTAAATGCCACATCTGAATAATCAACTTTCTCAACACAGATTCACAAAATGAAGTAAATCTCAATTCCTTGCTTCTGCAGCAGTACTCTTCCTAAAATACAGTGATTGTAATGACATGCAAATATTCCTTGGGTAGTTTAGTCTTAACTAGTCTTTCAGAGAGCCATAGCACGCATCTGTGAATTCCAAGACCTGCTTGTTACTTGTGCACATAAAATCAGTTTCAGTATTTCTGTTCATCAGACATGAGCATGATTAGTATTTCTGTGTGTCAGGTACACTAAGGTATAGGTACATCTTTAGTGAAATGTAATCCTTTTATCTGGGCATTGATTGCCTCTGAGTTTCTGGTTTTTCTTCAGTGTATAGACTGTAGATTATGGGGGTTTTTATTCCTCTGAATCACAAGAAAACTTGCATTGATTGCATAATCAATGTAAAATAGTCACTTGTAAAATGATGAGCATGCCCATATCAGTTAAATTCAAGCTAATGGGCTGACAATAAATGGCTTAATTTGTAGCGCTTCCGATTTGGATGAGAACAGTGTGGCATTATTTGAGCTCAGTCAGACTTGTTTTATTCAGTTATTCAGCAGGTTATCTTACATGTTGTACCTGAAATTATCTATTGGAATGGCAAATCTGTTTCACAGCCTTTATACCATACATTACCTCTAACTTACATATTTAGTATGTAGCCTGGGTTTACTGTTCAGAGGGATCATCTGGGAAAAGGAAGTTTTAATCCCATTCTGGAGAAATTTGTAAAATGTGCAGTTAAATTTTGTGTTATGAAACGGAAAGTAACACCATGAAGGTGTGTGGTCTTAGGCCTGAACTGAATCATTTTGGAGTTATGAGTCCTCTAAGTGCTCTTCTGTATTTGGAGACTTGTCATGTTTCAGGTTATTGCACACTGCAAGTGCACTCAGGAGACATGGAGCTGTGTAGATCTGAGGCAAAGTGCACAGTGGCCTGGAGCAGGGACAGCAGTCCTAGGCCTGTTCGCAGCCATTGGGAGGTGCACTGCCTCTTCCACTACAGCTCTTTCAAGTGTATTCCTTTTTCTGCTTGTCAGGGGTAACTCCAGAATGAGAAATGGGGCACATGGGAAAAAAGCAGACATAGGACTCCAGCCTGTGTTCCAGTTGGAATGGACCTATAGCAACCTATTCTGACTGCCTGACACTTGCAGGACTGACCTGAAGTCAAAGCAGGTTGTTGAGGACATTGCGCAAATTGCCTCTTAAACACTGACAGGCTTGAGGCATTGGCCGCCTTCTGCAGGAAGGCTTTTCCAGTGTCTGTCCACCCTCTCAGTAAAATCATGCTTCCTAATGTCCATTCTGAGCCTCCCAAGAGGCAGCTTTGAACAATTCCCACACATCCTATCACTGTAAATATCCCTTGTCACTGTCCAGTAGGAAGCACAATGCATTTTTTATTTACAATGCAGTCTGTTCTACAGTGATTCAACATATGGGGATAGCCTTGTACCCTAGAAATCCTTCTTGGATGAAGAATTCTGTGGTTCTAACTGTTGTGAAAGCAGTCTGCATTGTAAGGGAGACAATTAAAGTAAAATAGTGTCTCTTTTTTACAGGAAGCAGGCATTCACTTAACAGGTGGCATTGCAGTAATGTTGTCCTGAGTTAATAGCTGGTCTGGCCCCCAGCATTCTGGAAATTCAGCTGCCTGTAGAGTTACTGAGGATTTTTTATGACCTTCCTGTGAAGTTCACCAATATGAGTTATGTAAGAAAACAGTTGACTTCTGAGAGTGGGACTTCTTCCCGCGTTTTGCCTGAGGAGTCTTTATTTGCAGAGGTGGTCCCACAGAACCCAAAGGCTTCATTATCCTAATTAAGGATGTACAGGATAAGATTCCTTCTTTTATGCTCAGATATGTCATACACGATCTTTCTTTGATAAGAGAAATCTTCTTCTGGAATTTATTAATGAACATCTTTCAAAGATAAAGAAGTTTGGAGTTTTCTTGTCAAATGCATGTTTTCTAACTACTCTACTTTTCAGCTGGGGATAGTTTTGCACAGTAAGGGATATGCTCATATTCAACTGGATATGATTGGCCATTGCCAGAGGCAGTTGAATTTGCTGGCTGAATAATTATCTGATAACTCCTGCTAATAATGGGAGCAGAGTGGCATGAGAAATGCATCCTTACTCCAGTGTATGAAAGTCTAGTGCGCATGGCATTTTCAGTGGTTATTTATTTATTTATGTATTTAAATGCAGTGTTTAGGAAATAATGGAGAACGGGTGAGTGTCAGAGATGGTACTTAGAACCACAGAGTACTGAGCTGCAAGGGACCCACAAGGATCATCAAGTCCAGCTCCTGGCCCTGCACAGGACACCCCAAGAGTCACACCATGTGCCCAAGAGTGTGGTTCAAAGGCTTTTTGAACTCTGTCAGGCTTGGTGCTCTGACCACTTCCCTGGGGAGCCTGTTCCAGTGCCCAACCACCCTCTGGGTCAAGAATCTTCTTCTAATTCCCAACCTAAACCTCCCCTGATACAACTTCGAGCCACTCCCTCGTGTCCTGTCACTGGTCAGCACAGAGAAGAGATCAGTGCCTGCCACTCTGCTTCCCCTCAGCCTGAGGCAGTTTCAGACTGCAGTGAGGTCTCCCCTAAGTCTCCTCTCTCCAGGCTGAACAGACAAAGTGACCTCAGCCTCTCCTCACATGGTTTCACCTCCAGACCCTTCTCCATCTGAGGATGGCTCTCCTTTGGACATTTTACATCTTTCATGTATTGAGGCACCCGAAACTGCGCCAGCACAAAGTAGAGCACTTGATGAATTTCATTTTATCTCTCTTCTTACCTTGTGATTGTAGTACTTAACTTACATAGGATGTGGTCATATGAGATGTATTACAAATTGATTTTTTAATAACCTGATGAACATGTTTCTGTTGTCTGGTGTAATGAATTATTATGTCTAATGACTAAAGTAATATTAGTACTCAAGTTGAATCGATGTTAGAACTTATTTTATCTTGAAATCTAATTTGCTGATGTTAGGACAGAAGTCAAATACATTAAAATAACATCATTAATTATAGCAAATATACCTTCTTATAATAAGATTAAATCTTGTAGAACTCTATAATTCTTGCTGGGTGTGATGGAGCCAGATGCAGTTTATTCTGAGTGATCTTCCTCCCAGATACACAACTGAATGTCCTGCACAAGTGTGTTTCTGTCTACTCTATAAATACTATTTTATGGCTGCTTTTTGAGATGATAGACTGAAGCTCTTCAGAAGGTAGATTTTGAAATAGTTCAGTTATGCTTTGTTCTGATTTATGTTTTCCTTGGCATTCTTTTTGATTGTCAGAAACTTATAGTATGGTTGTCCATAGTTTTTACTGCTTGCCTTGAAAGTGGATTCCATCCAGCTGTTTGTAGTTCACACAGCCAGCTGTTGCAGTTGGGCTGAAAGGTATAACTGTCGCCATCTGTGACAGCTATGAATTTTGAGAAAATCTCTTTAATCGTGTTTATGAACTGTAAATGTGTTCTATGCATGTTGGAGTTTGAAAACTGAGAAAATAATTAGCTATTAAAATTACAGGTTCCATATGAATCTCTTACTCCTTTTTAATAGCTCTCTCTAGGTTGTTGTATTAGGCTTTTTTTCCAGTTACTTTTCTTTTTTTTTTTTTAGCTTTTGGTACTATTGAGTGTTGATAGCATATCAAAGACTGGGGAGAGAGATACATATAAAATGTATTAGCATCATAAAAGAAGTATTTTTATTTTTAGTTTTTGTGGCAGATATTTTTTAATTCATGACAGTATGCAGCAGCTTTCCAGGTGTTTTGCCCCTTTCCTGCTACAAGTATGGGAAGTTCTCATTTAACATCATCTGCATGTAAAAGACTGTTCTTAGAGATAAGGTTTCAGACTATTTCTTTGTGGGTGAAGAGAAAATAATCCCTCTGTGGTATGTCACACTTCAGAATTAAATAGTTCTCATGATTCAGTGTGCATGTAGAACTCTGCTTCAGCTCTGTTAGTCCAAGGTGGTTCAATTTCAGCCTTGCTAAACACTGACAGTATTTATGTTCTGGTTATTCTACCAGTGCAGCTGTTGCAACACATTTTCCTAACTCCAGTGAATAAAAGCAGCTAAAGAACACTCACCGTAACTATGGGAAGAGCACGGATGTGTTCAGTAGCTCTCAGAAGGACCTCCAGTTCTGTGGTGAGGGACAGAAGGCTAGAGTTGTCACCTCCCTAGTGGCAATTCCCTTCCCTTTCCTTGACCTGCCACTTGGGATCTCCTCTGCCCTGTGTGAGAATTGTTAACAGCCCATGTACCTGTGTACTTGCTAGTTATCTCAGTAACAGGACAGGCAGTTTAATTCTCTTTTATGCAAAGCAGTCACATAATGTGTGCTGAGGGGACAGAGCAGTGAGGCAACACGCTTGTAGTGAAGCATTCAGAAAGGGAAATGGAAAAAGTTGAGTGCCACAGAGCAGTAAAAAACATAATAAGGTGGTAGGAGGACTGCAGTAGCAGGTTTGGGTGGTTGAAAAAAAAAGAGGAGGGAAAATAAGAGGAGGAAGAAGAGGAAGGGGTTGGGAAGAGGCTGAGAATATGTAAGGAGAAGTGAAGGGGTCAACATGATCCTTTTCACGTTGCTTTCTTGAGGTTGCCCCTCCAGGAAATAATTCAGGCTGGCATTCCTTTAGGTTACATTTTCTTACTGGAAACATCAAACCCATCTCTTTCTTCTGCCCTCATAAAGCTTATTAAGAAAGAAACCCCTGTCATGGACTATAGGTACTCACAAGCATCCTCAATACTTGATCATTGCTTTGATGGCTTGAATACTATGACTATTCATTTCAGCCTGTAGTTGGCTTTTGAACAGAAAAGCTGGGAAGGGATGAGTGATTGCTGGGTTGTGACTCGTGTTAGCTTCACAGTTCAGGTGTCTCACAGCTCTGCTTCAGGCCCCCAGACTCCTTCACAATTTTGTCAGTCGGCTCAGGTACTTGTAAAAGCTGCATGTTTTTAGCGATCTGTTTCTCTGTACCCCTATCTGTGTGCTGTCATCTGTAGCTGGCTGATTTGTTCACAGCTTGGGATGCTTACTGGCATGAAGGGGCCAGATTTGGTTTTTCTTTCCTTGTGTCAAGCCTGCTGCAGCCTGAGAGAGCTTAGCCTATTCCTGGTGTTTCCTTTAGCTGCTCTCTCCCTTTTTCCTTCTTCAATTTGTAACTCTCTGCACATGTTGTTTCCTTTTACAGTCCTACCAGCAGTGCTCACTGTTGGTTTGATACAAAAGGTGTGGTATTTTGGTATAATTGCTGAACTCTATACTTGCTGTGCCAGTGTTGTTGATGTATATCTAGAGGAAGACAGCACTTCTGCCTTTGTCCAAGTCATATGCACAGAGGGAAATACAGTATAAGACAGTATACCTAGAATTACTTTTCTTTCAAAGGACTGCATAAATTTATTGCTTAGAACATCCTTAGTACCTTCTTATTCAAGATGAATGGAAAAATGACCAGGTAGAAAATCAAATGTAGAATTCCTTATGTTTTTATAGGAAAGCAAGGTCATTTATGTGAAAGAGAGGGCTTTGTGCCTAGAGAGTCTGTGTTCATATGTCTAGTATGACTTTAGCTGTAGAATTATGATGACAATTGTGTGCATAAATTCTGGTCTATGGACGAACTGTATTCTGTATTGCAGGCAAACTCCAAGGGAGGGAGAGCAGTGGTTGCCTGGCTCTACATTTTCTTCTTGACTAGACTCTGCTGTAATTCCAGTTCCCTACAGGAATGATTCTCCATTTCTTGCTGATAATGCACATGTGTAATCTAAGGGCTGGGTGTTCACCTAAACATGTGAGAGGAGCATAAATAATTCACAGGAATTTAACTGGGAAAGCTCTCTTTATTAAAGCATGTCCTTTTGACGCTCTTAATGGGAGGAAAAGAGTCTGCAAGGGACTTGTCTCTTTTCTTGTCATTGCTGCTCATTGGGAATAATTCACATGTACTTTAAACCCTATGGTAAAAACTTCTGAAGCTTCTGTCTGAAAGGCAGCTCTTTGCTGGTGTGCAAAGAAAGAAATTGGACTGAGTTTTTACAGTGTGGATGATAATGTTGTGTCCTCTACAGCTGCTGAAAAGGTTTAACTGCAGTCATTGCTGTGTGTACCTACACTGCTTGGGGGTGAGCAAACAGAGTCTCAGCAAAACATGGAGTATGGTGTCTGTCTGATTACAGCTCTGGAAAGACAGAAAACTTGGGTGAAGGAGCCCTTCAGCAGAGTGCTTTCTGCTGTCACTATTAAGTGGGGCAGCTGTGCAGGTGACCATGTTCCAGTAGTGAACACAGAGGAGAAGCTGAAATGTCAGAGTCCACTGGTGGCTTTTCACATGTGCCAGTGCAGCCACAAGTTGAGTAAAACATCAGCATTAACCTGAAGACCATCAGAAATGGGCTTTGGGAAGTGAAAGACAGTCCTGGGCAAAACTGAAATGAATGGCTTGTGCAGGCTGTTGACAGAAAGGCTGAAAGATGCTTTTTTCTTTTGCCCTACTCCCCTCCTTTAGTGAATAGTGTGTACCGGGCTGAGATAAGGGTGAGACATCCATGGGGTGAGGAGATAGGACACAATCTGGTACAGAGTCCTCTGCCATTGTGTCTTTCTCCTTCATTCTCCTCCCTGGTGACCAGAGCATGCAATGGAATTAGTTAAAAGCTTGGGAAAATATTTTGGGTGAGCACTTGAATTTTGGCTGAAAGTTAACTGTGTGCTGTAAAGAACAGGATATCCAAGGATATAAGCAAGAGACCACACACTCCAATCCTTCTAACACTTTGGAGTTTTTTGCATCCTGGATTCTTAGCTTAGGGTTTGGTTGGTTGGGATTTTTTTGTGTGTCAAAAAATACTAAGGAAAAACAGATGTCTCAGAAAATGCCTGACATTCAAACTTAATTATTAACCACTGATACTCAATTTCCCTCCACATTTTGCAGAATGTCAGAATTCTTTCATTCTGAGGTCACCAAGGTCATCATGGTTCAGAAGTTTTCTAGCACTCATTCTACCACTTATTTCATAGAACTTGCTATTATTTCCTTTTTCTTCACCTCCGTAGGACAAAATAAAGCTTAAATTTAACTCCTCTGCTGCAGCCTGATCAAACTGGGTTCCTAATTTTGTTTCTATTGACTAATGGGTAAATGAGATTTTTCCTTCTCTTTTCTAGTGAGCCTTCCATGTTCTGAATAGACCTCTCAGCTGTGCATATATCATCTCTCCTTTCTAAATTTGTTGTGTTATTGTAGCCCCACATTCACTGGCATTACTCAGCATGGAGTTAATTTAAAGAGAGAAAAGACTTCCTTAAGGAAAAATAAATGAAAATATGAATTTCTAAATGCAGGTCTTTTGCCACATTTCATTAAGAAAGGCAAAACATGAAGACTAGAAAGTGAATAATACATAAATTAGTTATGAAAGGTCAGGGCAAAAGCAATATACAGAGACTCCTACAATAAATAAGTGTAAGCTTAGTTGCACTGCTGAATTGATTTTCACATCTATGGATTTTTAAGTAAAATATTTACTGAGATTTCCAGGCGTGAATGCCTAGGGAGGCACTTTGGCTCCAGGATTTGGGAAGCTGGGCTATCAGTCTGCAGCCACAGCTTATGCTGGCTAGTGAACAGGCTGTCAGAGCAAGAAGCCCTCTAGCTTTTGGTTGCTAAAGAGGAAATGAAAAACAATTTGTCACACATTTCCCTTAAATTTTAAAAAAATAGTCTAGCCTGATACATTGATTTATGTTTAAATAAATGAATAAACTCTGTACATGTGTCATCAGCTGAGATTGCTATGCCACACTGCCATTTTCCATTTTGGGAAGATTATCATCTCGGCATTCAAATTCAGTATTCAATTTAGTCCCAGTCTGGCCAATAAGATCTGTCTGTATGGAACATCTGCCAAGCCAGTTAACCCTTCTTCTGTTTTTGTGCATTAAAAAGGCATAATCACTGTGAATTGCTTCCCATTTGTCTTTATTGTAGTTCACTTTAATTCATTTCTGTCCTCTCCTTCAATCTGTCAGTTTTATTACTAGATTGAATGTTAAGCCTAAGCTTCTTGGCAATATCCCAATTTTAAAGGTACATTTTTATGAGATGGGTGTAATTTTTAAATAAATGATGAGAAAAGCCAAAAACTCTTTTTTCTTTGAAAAAAAGATCTGATTTTTTTTCTTTATCTCTGTGACTCATGACAGTTTAGAATTGAGAAATAAATTTGGTTTAATCCTTTTAAAAGTTTGTAGCTCAGATAGAATCATTAAACAGTAACATACGGTATGTTAGCACAGAGTAGTATTTTAGAGTATGGCATTTTGAAATATGTATAGCTAGAGGATTATTTCTCAATTTGTTCAGCTTAACCTCTCCATAATTTCCATGAACATAATTTATGCATATCTAGTTTGAATTATTAATGAAGCTGAGCCCAGGCTTTCCTTATTGGAGTAAAGGACCAAGAAGGACTGAGAGAATGCTTGATCAGCATACAGTTCCCTGGCACAGGACAGGTTTCGTTTTGCTGGTATTTCACCTCTGAGTGCAGTGCAGAGGAGAGAGAGAGGGAGACTCAGCTTCCAGGGTTCATTGCTGTGGGTTTATGTCACCCCCTGAATATAGAACAGAATTCTGCCAAGCGACACAGTAATTCCTGTGTGAAAATAGATGCTGTGCTGTGCTTTCAGGCTAGCAGCTGCCTGCTTTGATATATGGGCCTTCAGCAGGGAGGCAGTCACATGACCTTGATATAAAAATGTCCAATTCCTTGAAAAAGTTCTCCGTATTTCAGTGGATGTCAGCAAATGAAGCCAAGCAGCTTTACTTCATGAAAAGAGCAGAAAACAGCCTGTGATACCATTTTGGTGTGGATTAGCCTCATAATTGTTTTGGGTTTTTTTTAAGCTGCTGGACTTCTAAGACTACTAGAGATCACTTGTCTATGCTCAAAGCAAATGTGTTGTTTTTCTCTGACTCTTTTTGAGTGGTGAATTGCAGAGGTTATTTGAATTGCAGTCATAACTGCTCATGGTTGATCGAGAATGTGTCATAGCAAGGTGATGTGCTGGTCTTTGTGCTGTGCTGGGGACACGATGGGTGAAAAACTCTCACTTCCCAGACTTCTGGCATTGAAGGGAAAACTTGCTGTGCTGTTCTTTGCTTCAAAGAGGTACAAGAAGTATGAGGAGCCAGAGAAGACTGCTCAGAAGACTAAGTTTGTCATGGAAATAAGTTGAATAAGGAAATAAGGAGTTGAATAAATAGCACTGTAACAGAATGCAAAATAATGAAACTTGGTAGAGAAGGGAATCTGTAGTTTCTCTTCATCTTGTTCTATAATGTAGAGAATCAAAATGCAAGTCACTTGAAACCCAAAAAATTCCAAGATGCTGAAAATTCCTGTGATACTTTGGTTGTGAAATTGACTGCTATAGGATGATATCAAAGCCATAAAAAGATCTCACTTACTGTGATTTAATCTGACCTTTGTCTCTAGGGCATCAGCTGACATTCTTAAATTGACTTTCATGGGTGTGTTTTGCTTATTGGGCTTCTTTTGAATGTGTCTAGTTTTCCCAGATTTTCAAAGGCAAGCTACTGACATGGTGGGCACTTAACATTCAATCTAGTATGGCAGTTCTTCTGTAAGAGAATCCTAGAAATGATGGTGCTGAACTTGGAATTAGGAATATGATTGGCAGTTTACCCCATGCTTTCACACTGCCATATGGCCTCACTTCCATGGCCTGGTAGCTTCTGATCCTACTTGGATTTGCCCATCCTCTGTGGGGGGTAATGTCAGACTACTCCAGTCACTGATCTTGGCTAAGTCCTGTGCTCCTGACAGTAATAAGGGAAAGCCTCTTGTTTTCTTGAGCACCAGTAATTGCTGTTAGGGGCAAACTTGACCACAGCTGTTTCCATGATCCTTCTTAGGAGCAGTGGTGGTGCAGCTCCTGTGACACAAAGTTACTTAACACAGGAAAATGCCGTGGCCCACCGAGGCACTGTCAGCCTACAGCACCACTGTTCTTTAACAAAGGGACAAACGAAGGTGACATTCCTAGCACAATTCTCATGCTGGCTATGAAATAACGCTTTCACTGTATCATGCACTTGCCTCATGATGTCCCCTTGAATTTATAAAAATGGTCCTGTGTGTATATTTTAAAATAACACTAATTAAGAGGGATCTTAATGGAACAAGGGAGAATAAATATTCTCTGAATACCTTTGTGAGAAAGCATGGCCCAGAGGTTTTGCTACTAAAGTTTAATGGAAAAGAATACTGAATAAAGTATAGTCATTTTGAGGGTCTCTCTTGCTCTTCTCCCTGTTGAAATGCAAACAGTACAGGCTTAATGATCTATTTTTGTTCTTGCTCTTCATTTCTTTTTTTTTTTTAATATAATACAGTAACAATGGGTTGCTCCACAAGGGGAGATGAGTGAGGAGCCTTAATTTTGGTGGCTGGATTAGTGTGAACTAGATGTTTGAGAGACAGAACTAAGGATGTACTAGCAAGGTGTCAAGTGAGCTGTACCTGCAGATATTGAAACATGGTGAACTCAGCTGGGATTGCAAGAATTGTATCTTGACAGAAGAGCCACCAATTGATCATTTCATAAAAAGAAGAATGACAATAAAGTGACTAAGAAAAAATATCCTAGTATTCTTGTACTGGAGCCTTCAGTTTTGTGGGCTCTTCAAAAGCTGGTGTGTATCGCTTCCATCAAATAACTTCTAATCAATTAGTGTAAAAATGGACTATTGTAAAAGCAGCTTTAGCTGCAAGAATTCAGGGAGACTGGCAAAGATGATAAAAATCTTCTTTGCTCTTGTCTTCCATTCTTTATTATATAGGCAGAGGGTGAAAAATCGAGATTACTTTTCCTTCTTAAAACCAAATGTCATGATGTAACTTTTGACAAGACATTAACCTTTGACAAACTAAGACTCTAATGACTCTTTTGTTGCTTGCTATTGTTAAATGCCTTGGAAGATGCTGGAATCTTCTGACTTTCTCCTTGGCTGAGGAGAAAATACGGAGCTGTTAGAAAGGGGAACTTTCCTCAGCACATTCGCAATGAATTGGTTAAGCAGATGTTGACAAAAGGAATTAATGGTTAAACGCTGAAATGTTCTTAGCCCTATGGTTAAGAATTTCGTTGAACTTTGAAATGGCAATCTCCTGTCATCCGTGTGAATCTACTGAAATGGAAAGTGTAATCTCAGTTTTTAATTATGTGCACACACATTGCTTGTGCATGTATGAAACAGATGCAGGGATGGACTAATTTTTTGTTGTTTGTCTTTCTTGACAAAGCATATGGCTTACTCGTTACATATGTATAAGCCTGTGTGGACAGAGAGGTGAAGGAGGAGGCAGAAAAAGGACCCCAGCTGGTTGGGTTTCCTTGACTTGTATTTGGACTATCCTATTGTAATAATGTTTCAGTTTTAATCTGCAGACATTTCTGCAGTTTCTTAAATGTTATGGAAAAGATTGTAGGTGTACACTTCAACCATCATAAGGGTTTTTCATCCAGTTATGCAGAATGAAGACCAGTAATAAGCCAAGTGGTTTGTTGGTCCTCTACTAAGCCTTGGAGATTTGAAAATATCCACAAGCTACTTAGAGGTGTGCAGGTTTGTTTTTTTCTTTTAATACAATCTGGTTATATACCCACAAATTGTTCATTATCAATATATGTCTTGGCTAGCTGCTGTTTCCAGAGCATTTTTATAGGGCCAGACATCTGGCTGAGGATATGGTGGTAAAGGGCAATGTGTGTCTCAGTAATGATGTACAATTAAAGAAAAGAATATTATGGTGAAGAAATACCACCATTACACTTTCTTTTACACTTGAGACACAGGAAATATAAATATATAATACATAAAGCATTGTGCAGCAGGTCATAGTTTTAAATCTTACCCAGATTGTTAGCAACAAATCTGTTGCCATCTAATTTATATTTTCCTCTGTGTATAAAGCCTTGGTGAGGGGTCAACCCAATTCCCAATGAAAACCAGGATATTGACAACATCACTTTTACTGTATGGAGCTACTAAACAAATTTGGACCTAGTGGCTGTGTGGATGATAGATCCTCTTGAAGAACTTTCCCGCTGATTAGAAGTGAATGAATTGATTCTGTTTCATTTTTAATACTGCAACATAAGGTAAACATATGCAGGGACTACTAGATTTCAGGTGGTTGGCATTTGGTTTTTGACAGTCAAGTAGCAATGACTGTCCTGATTAAGTCTTTTCCTAGTGATCACTATCATCATACTTATTTTGATTTTCATTGGTGTAGAGCCATTGAGTCCCAGGTATGTCCTTACTGTACAAATACAGAATCAGGAAATTAGCAAGACTGATTTTGAAAAGTGCTTTCAAAAAATGCTAAAATGCTTGTAGACCAATTTTATTAATGGAGAAACCAAATTTCAGGCAATGAAATCACTCCTTGCAAGCCCTCCAGCAAACCAGCATCACACTGAGGAGAGAATCTAGGTCTTAAAGGTCACACTGTTCTCCTGTTCCTGTATCCACTAACGCATCAGGATTGATTTACCAAGGACCTGATTGCCTTGAGTTTGTTTTGATTTCATACAAAGTTCGGAATGCCCAAAGCTACCAGTATTTTGTCATGGAAGGCCGTGTTCTCTTTAAAAGCAATTGTGCTTTTTTTTGTGTAAATATTTGAATATTGAAACTGTTCATGCCAGAGAGGGATGGCATTTATATGCATGTGCTGTAATTCCTATTGTAAGGGGTAGAAAGGCATTGTGTGAAGCAGTGAAGATTCCTGATCCCTTGTCCAGAAGCGAGGTGATAGTTCTCATCAAATCTATACTGCGAAATTGAATATTTTAATAGATACATTGTGCATAACTTGAGATTTATAAGTGCTAATAACATGAAAAGCTCAGCTGGTATACTCTCTCTGTCTTCTTGTTGTACATTTAAGTCATTCACTAAGTGAGAAAACATTTAATGCAATTTGTCTGAAAGCGATCTCTAATGCTCGTCAGGGAACAGGAGACTTGCCTTTTCTGGTTTCCCTTCATTGGTTGATTTTTCACATAGATGTCAGATATTCACTTGGGACTAGAAAAAATTTGGGAGGATTTTGTGAATAGCTGTGTAGAGCATCTTCATTCTTCTATCTTGCTGGCAGGAAAAAAAAAAAAAGAGAATATATTTTTAAGGTGTCTCTGGGGCTGTTTTGCACATCTTTGCCCATAGAAAGAGCCATGGATTTGGGCATGGTCATCTAGGGCATGGTCAAAGACCTTCTACTTCTGTCTTGGCTGTTTGTACAGTCCACAGGGAAGATCTAAAATTAGGAAACTGCAAATAAGGTCCTCTCAAATCTTGTACCAATCTTAGCACCTCTAGGCAGAGGCTAGCATTTAGGGCCAGAAAATCCAAACTATTGATGTGAGTATCTATTTTAATTTGATTCCCTGAATATTCTAAACAGCCACATTGGGAATGGAAGGGTATCAGCTGCCCTGAGAGGGAGAAGTTACACAAGTGAAAATGACGGGTGGGGTAAAGATATAAACTAAAACATGGGCTAAGCAGTTTAGAGAATTGTCCTTGTGTGTAGCAGAATATGTTTCTACATTACTTACACTAGCTTTTAATGCTATTAAAGGGCCTAAAGGGATCAGATATTAGGTTCTGCTCTCTCAGTTACACTTTCTAAGTGGAACAGTTGCTGTCCTTCTCCGTCAGTTGCATAGTGTAAAGTTCATTCATTCTGCATTCTTGCTGCAAAGCTCTAAACTGTAGGAAACGTGTGGTCACTTTCTATTATATTTCACCAGGGTATAGCCACCTGACAATGTATTTAACACATCTGAGTTAATACTTGGCAATGCTTCATACTTGAAAAGTGCTTGAAATTCTCTGAGTGCTGCTAGGCACCCATATCACGGCAAACCCAGGCTATGTAGATCAGCAATTCTGTTCTTATTTGCCATCTCCGTATTTGAAACATCTGGGTTTAGCTGCTTTTGCTTTTGTCTTGCTGTTAATTGTTGCACTAAAAAGGTAATATGTGACTTTTCCCTTTTGATAGCTGTCAGAAATGTGCTAAATAGAGATCAGGTCAAGATTTTGGAGCACATTATTGCATTTCTCTCTTGGGTTTTCTTGCCAAAAATCTGCCAAGGGGCAAGGTCATTCCACTCTCTAAAACCTGAAGAAAATATATAGCTACATTTTATGAAGCTGGGTGCATAGAAGTGATTTTCTTTTCTTTTTTTAATGGCTCCCCAAAAATGTTTTCCTAAAAGTGGTGAGCAAGAGTTAATCTATTAACTGGAAAACAGCTGTTCAATTAATGGTGGGAACCAACAGTGTGCTTCAGAACTGGGGCAGTAGCATGGCTTGGATCCTGCTGCCATTGGTAGGGTGGGGTCCTTATCCCTTTTACCATCTCTTCCTTCTGCTCTGAGTTTTATGTTATCTACATTTATTATGAAACATTTATAATGAAGAAAACAAGGAAGCCTGACTTTCATCCCTCCTTTCTGTGATTCTGTTAAGTCAGTAGAAGCTATAACATTGATTTCCCTGTAGCTGGAGTTTTATCTTTTCTATTTAAGAAAACTGTTTATGCTTAGACTCTTTTTATCACTTAATTTTCCTATTATAGTCACATCTAAATGTTTTACCTGTAGTTTGTTGCTGTTCAGGAAACAATGTGCCAATTTATTTTTTTTATGAGCAATTAAGATAGCTTTGAATGAAATGTTTTGAAATCTTTGTCATGTGTGTAGCTTATTTTCTAGGCCTAGACATTTCAGACACACATGACAGACTTTCACACACATGTATGTATATGTGTGACAATGAGATCAAAAACTCTAGCTCACAAATATGTTTAGAAAAGTGCATTTGAATGTACTTCCTTCCTAAAAGGACCTTCTGCCAGTTTTCCCTGCATAAAGCACATCTGATCTCTGGTGTCAGACAAGACTTAATTTAATCTGAAAGTTGAACCTAACGCTGTTTGGAAAGCGATTTAAAAACTGTAATTAGTGAGAACACTAGTCTTTTTCTAATAAAAGTGTTCCTTGAGAATTTTTTCCAACAGAATCAGTGAAATAACTGCAATAATGTTAAATGGAAGCCATTGCTACTTTTAATAAAGAAATATATAAGCTTCTTGAAACATTTTAATCATGGGTGTTGGACTGGATAGTCTTAAAAGGTCCCTTCCAACATAACCCATTCTGTGATTTTATGATTTCACCTTCTTACAAAGAATGTTAGAAAAATAACTAAGAAACCATCCTCACCTAGAAACTTTTCTGGAATCCATGAAGGAAATAGCCTTTGAAAATTTTTGCTGCAGTATAGAAATCACCACGTACTGCTTGTCACCAAGAAAGGATTAATTTAGCCAGAAATTAATCCTGAGCTGCCTCCTTGTAAATGTACTTAGACAGATCTAATTCTTGTGAAGCACAAAGCAAGTGATGCATAAACAAAGAAATTCAGCACATTTAATTTATGATTGCTAACCCTGCTTCATTTCTGACCACTGTGTTCCTTCAATGTTTTATGTGGTGTCAGCTGTTCAATTTGAAGTCTTAATGGCCTTTTTCAGTTTCTACCATTTTGCAAAGGTTACAGAAAAGAGGGAGAGCTCTGTCTGGTGATTCAGTTTAACCATGGCTCTACACCTGCTGGCATGTGCATGGTTTAGCATGTGCACAAAAAAATTCTGCATGGGCTGAGAATGAATGGAGAAATCTTTACAGTGGCTTTGGAAAACAGCATAGAAAATATTTCATTCAGAGGGCAAGGCAGAAGAAACATTATTACTGCACAAAAATGTGACTTTTTGTTCAGCAAGTTGTCTTTCTTAAGGATTTTCCAACCACAGCTATGCTGGTCAATAAAGTTGAATGAAAGACCTCCAAGTTACTGTTGGTTGGTGCCACTAAGTCCACTTACAAAGCCCTCCTAATCCATGCCTAGAGCCAGTTTAGCTTTACCACTGCTTCCTTTGAGCCCCATGTACCCAGTTCCAGAGGCAGCTTGCCTATACTGTGCTGTCATTGTACAATTAGTGCACTGAAAATTGTCTTGGATTTTCTTCTGCATAGAGTGAGTGGGGGGGAACGAAGAATAAACAGAAGTTGACATACGTGGCAACAGTACTTGACATACATGGCTGACCATTCTGTCGAGTTTTTAAATCACTTTCCAAACAGCGTTAGGTTCAACTTTCAGCTTAAATTAAGTCTTGTCTGACACCAGAGATCAGATGTGCTTAACGCAGGGAAAGCTAGCAGAAGGTCCTTTTAGGAAGGAAGTACATTCAAATGCACTTTTCTAAACATATTTGTGAGCTAGAGTTTTTGATCTCATTGTCACAAATATACATACATGTGTGTGAAAGTCTGTCATGTGTGTCTGAAATGTCTAGGCCTAGAAAATAAGCTACACACATGACAAAGACTTCAAAACATAAATATCCTTGTTGGCAGTGTTCTGTTGGTCAATAAATCCTTAAAAGATCTTGTAACTAGGGGTCTTGTGACCTTCTGAACCATGTGGTGAAGATGTGAGCCAAACTCACCCTTCTTGCCTATGTAGAAGATAAGAAAAATAAATCACATCATCTAAAAAACTCAGAGGTCCCATCTGTAACTCATTCAAAACTCCTTCAAAAATCCCCATACCTATCCACATCTCTACTTTGGTTTTTTACAGCCTTGAGGGAGTAGGTTAAACGTTTGAGGCAGTCAACATCCTTATAGAGTGATAAGGAAGATGCTTTGCTTGTTCAAAGATCATCTAGTTTTACAGGTCAAAGAAGGCAATACATCTAGCTCAGGTTATGAACTGACTCTCTGAGGTCATATGACATGTCAGGAGACAAATGACAAGCTGAGGGTAAGAGTGCCGCGTGCCTGACGTAATTGCTATATAGCCTCTGCCATGACATTTGGGTAGCATTTCTTCACAGCAATTACGCTGCTCTTTTTGTGTTGCTCGAAATTGGGCACAGCAAGAATGGCAACATGACTAAGAAAGACCTTGGGCCTGAGTGGATGGCAAGTGGAACATGAGTCAGCAGTGCCCTGGCAGCCAGCAGGGCCAAGCGTGTCCTGGGGTGCATCAGGCACAGCATTGCCAGCTGGGCAAGGGAGGGATTGTCCTGCTCTGCTCTGCACTGGGGTGGTCTCACTTTGAGTGCTGGGGGCTGTTTTAGATGCCTTTATATAAGAAGGACTGCAGGCTATTTAGGGTGTGTCCAGAGGACAGCCAAGATGTTGAAAAGTCTCAAGGGCAAGACTTAGGAGAAGCAGCTGATGTCAGTTGGTTTGTTCACCTTGGAGTAGAGGAGGCTGAGGGGTGACCTCATCATAGTCTACAGTTTCTTTTGGGAGGCAGCAGAAGGGAAGAAGAAAAAATACTTCAGGAAAAAAAAAAAGTAAATTATTTTAATCTGTTGTTTTGAAAACCAGCAGGCTGTGTTAACAGGTCTTTTTTTGTTTTTCCACAAGAGACCACACAATCTTGTCATTTTCACTTTCTGTATCATCAAGGAAAGGAGCAGCAGCATGAGAAATGCCGTTCTTATTTGTGACTCCTAAATTTTCATTTGAGTAATGAAGAGAGTCTGCCAAAGTGGTCATTAAGATGCTGTCTTAAGATGTGTTCAAGGCTTGCTTAGTAACCATTTTTTCCCTTGAAATTTGAAAACCAGGACTTCTATATTATACTCGAATCATTAATACCAATGAAGTATTAATGCTTCCCCCCCT
Source organism: Molothrus ater (assembly GCF_012460135.2). NCBI lineage: Eukaryota > Metazoa > Chordata > Aves > Passeriformes > Icteridae > Molothrus > Molothrus ater. The sequence goes on from NC_050479.2 coordinate 87,722,545, forward strand.
GCCTCCTCACCTCATAAGAGTTGTATGGGTCTGGTTCAGCCTTCCTATTTTAGGACTATTTTGTGTTGTATAAAAAATGCTGCAGCATTGTCAGGATTAAATATTGTCTCCTCTGCTTTTTCCCCATCCAGCTGGAATTAGAGTTCTTTTTTTAGGTTTGGTTTCTTAAATATTCTCAGACTAAAACAAAGCAGACAACTGCTTTAGCTAAGACTAAATAGCTGTTTCTTTGCGACTGGGGAGTAGGTTTAACAGCAACATAGTGCGTGCATTCATTCATTCATTCATTCATTCATTCATTTATTCATTCCATCAGATTACTCTGTTCCACCCTTCTAAACTGAAACTATGGCTTAGTAGTTCCAGAACTGAAGTCACACATTTGCAAGAACCCAAGCAATAAGAACTCTGTTTAGAGCTGTACTGCTGCTTCTTTTCAGTATTTTTCAAAACTACAACAGCAGGTGAATATGATTTCAAAATAGCAAATAAAACATAATTATAACACAGTGAAGCCATTATCAGAGACTGGTCTAGCTCTTGTCAGCCCCATTCCCAAAAGGAGTCTTGATGATAGAGTTTAATCATGATAATAAAGTATAAAATTCCTATGGCTAGGGTAATGTAGCCAATTTTCCCAGGCAAATTCTTTGAACCTTGGAGTCAAGATTCCCCTTACCTTGGAGTGGTTTGAAGGGACATAATTAGCCATCACTGTATTGTCTTAATTCACATTCTGTCAGTTCAGCCCCTGAAAGAATGTCATCCATTCAACAGAGGCACCTTCCTAGACATGAACAGTTTAACAGCTTCCATATGATCCATTATTCATGCCTTCAGTGTTATCTGCAGGGAAATTTCAGATGTGAGAGTCTGTTGGAGAAACTCCATGAGTCAAGTGCTCCTTTAGCACTCCTGCCCATTCCCTTGGCCAGGATTGTCACTTTGGGGAATTGCAGAATTTCCAGTTGTCCACCTCTGACTAAAAAACTCCAAGAGGTAAGAAGTCGTTGATGTCATGGTGCACTCTTTCCACCTTGTTTTCTGACACTTCCACTGCTATGTGGAAGGTCTAGAGCCAGTTTAGCTTTTTATTCAGGGGTGTGTGTAAACCTCATCTGTGTGGGGTGGCTCCGGAGCCTTGTTCACAAAATATGATGGATGGTCATCTCTTGCTGTTTTGCTCAATGCCAGTGTTTTGGCAAACAGCTGGCATTCTCTGTCTCCTGCCATGGTATTTCTGCTTCTCACTGCTTCTCCTCTGGAAATATAAGGTGGGCTCTTCTTTCTGGTGTATATGCAGTTTCTCTTTGTGAAGATACAAGAGCTGTAATAACTGGTGTGTGAATGGCAGAAGTTGCTGTATCCTCTGCCCTCCTGTTATGCAAGATGCTGCTCTAATTTTCTATTTTATGTTGGTTCCTATTCCAACTTGAATTTTTAACATTATGATGACAGAGCTAAAGCTACCATGCAGTGCTGGGAATGACCCCTGAAATACATGGAAAAGAGAGCCTGTGAAGTCACACATGCTGTCACATATACTTGAATATAATTATAAACAAATAAAGAAATCCATTGATAAACAGGGTAAGTTTTTGGAGCAAGAGGAAAATGAGTACCCCATGGCAGCAGTCAATACTTTGCTCCATTTTCAAAACAAGCTCTAAATACCTAAAGATGTATGCATATGGTCTGCTCAAAAGCAAACTTACAAGTGACTTTTTGATTACTTCAGGGCTCTGTGAAGATTGCATCAATCCAATTTATTAATTTGGCTGTTCCAGTAAACTGCTGTCAGAATTGGTCAAGTTTATGAAGTTGTGGAGCTGCTCACAATTCAGTGTGCCAGGTCTTGTTGCTGTAGGACAGCAAATCGCCCACCATGGTTATAAATGATCCAAAGGATCTCAAGGCAAATGCTGGCTAGGAACTTATGCTCTCTGAGAAGGAATCAAATCTGTGCTGCTTCTCATCTGTTTTTTTTTTTTTTTTGACTGCCTAAGAGGGAGTTAGTGTGGAAGTGAAGGGAGATCATCAGATTCAAGATGAAATTCCCCGAGGAATTTCTGTGTGAAGAAGTGTGAAACACCAGGAAACAGGTTCCAGGGGCCAGCAGAACTGCTGAGAGCTTGGATGTGTGAGACAGGGAAGTCAAAAGGATAGATTTACATGGCTGCTGGTGTGAGTGGCTGTTGGGATTTTGGACAGAGAATATGTGAGTATTTTGTTTGAATTACAAGTGCTGCAGACACTTATACATTGATCTAATACATCTATCCAATATTTCTTATGTTGGCTTGAAGTGAGACGGATCATGGTTTTTGCACAAAATTGAGGCTTAAGGCAGTTAGGATTAGAGACATGATGGCTTCTGTCAGCTCTTCTGTTTCCTGAAACAAGAGCTGGCTTTTCATTGAGTTAGTTTTGCACACTGCAAATCTGAGCTCAGTTAATATATGCCTGCAGGCATACATGGGCTTTTGAGATGCTTCTGCAGATTCCAGTTTAAAAAAAAAACAAAACAAACCAACAAAAAACCCTTGAATGGAAAATGTCCAAAATGAAGATATTTCAGCCTGCAAGCAAATTTTATGCAAATTAGTCAGTAGGCATGAATGACAGTCTTGCACTGTTGGTGGTCTTGGCAAGCCAGGAGTAATGTTGGGAATGGCTGTTGTCCCATGTCTAACGACACGGGCGGAACACACCGCCTTCTGGTTGCTGCGCTGTCTTTGGCCCATATATAGTAGCTCCTGCAATCAGATGGGAGCTTGGCTGATGTTTTTAGTAGGCCTGGGACAGGGCAGCTCCATCTCTTACCGTATGAGCAGCTCAGCAGACATGCATGAGCTGTCTAATGACACACTGCTGCAAAGGCTCAGTTACGGTGCTTGTTTGGCAAGGAAGATATAATTAATAATGTCATTGCATAGAAGTCAGCTGTTCAGTACTCATGCTAGCTGCCAAATGTTACACGATGCAGATTCAGAAATATTTTATCCATCTGCCAGTGCTTTCAAATCATTCTGGCAAGGTTTGTATTTCTATTTTAAACTGTGTAAAGGGAAATTGCTCTCATTCTCTCAGTGCTAAGGATGGTGCAAGCCTTACCCTACCTACTTTTAGAGAAATAGACCAGGGTAAGAAAAGTGTTGGAGGTCATCACAGAGGTATCATTTAGTGTCTAAAATGTACAGGACATATGCCAGAGTGATTCTGATAGCATTTTTTTTGGAGGGGGAAAGAAGTGGTGCATCTCAGGATCAATAATGTGTACACTCAGGAAACATTCCACAAAAAAAAAAAAAAGTGAAGTAAATTTATCACTTCATATTAATAAATTATTAGCAATTATTGTTTTACACCTTCCATTAATGTTGTGAAACAAGTAAGTGTCTTTTCTATTAAGTAATGCTACTTCACCATGCTAGGTATGGAAATTTTATTTATGCAGCTTTGATTATTTTTCTTTATTTGAAAAAACCCACAAGTCTTTCATCTATGTGCCCCCTTTTTCTTTTCACACATGCTGAGTGATTGCAACCTTCAGTGTTCTCTTGGTTAATAATGGAACAATCAGCTGGAGTTTTCCCTCTTCTTCTCCTTCTGTTCCTGACCATACCTGTCATCCCAGCTTTTAAACTGCTCCTTATGGCCACAGCCAGTCCTTTAATGTCAGACATGTAAGTTATGCAAGTGAGATCCCTTAACTAGTAAAATTATACATAAAACAATGATTAAAGATCTAACATTTTAGGCAAAATATTATTTATTTCATTACCTTTGTTCTGACTAGGCAGTACAAGCTTTGTTGTCCCTTATGTAACCTCACCTCAGCAGTCCCTATTACTAGGGACAGACAGGAACTTGTGAGGTAGGACTGCAAAATCCTCACAGTTATACCTGGGACAAAAATATCTGAGCAAACTGAAACACTGCTGTTCTGGCAGTGAGGAAGGAGCCTAGCAGACCACAGCGTCTAAAGAACCAGCATGGACTAATGCCTTTACTGCTACTCCCAGGTTGCTGCTTTTTATGGAAATATTGTTCCTCGTTTGTTAAAGCGGGGTGAATTTGCATGTGACAATCATTTCATGCTGCTATTTTGACCATGGCATGAAGAGATATTGTTCCATTGCTACTGCAGTGTGAATCCTTACAGCATCTGCTCTGTTATCTTTGTGCCTTTCCAGCACAGCTCCTACTGGAGATGCTTTTTTTTTTAAATTAAGAGGAAAATGAAAATAGTTTTTATTTTTGAAACGGCAAAGAACTCGAATAAGTGCAACATAAAGAATGACTAGAATTCCTTCATGGTTTGCCAAGAGAGTCGTCTCCGATTTTTGCTACTTGTTAATTAGCATTCTAAGCTAGAGGAGAGAAAAAAGATACCCTTTAATTCAAGTCTGCTTAACTTCTTTTGAAAAACTAACCCCATTCCAAATCTTTGCAACACATTTCATGACTGTAATCTCTGAAAATACAAGTTAAATAAAAACATACAAGGAATGGATACTTCCTGGCAATTTCTGCAAAGAAGGCAAGGGAAAAACTGGGTGAAGACTTAGCAGCTGGAAGCAATGCTTACTGAAAGACTAAACCAGTTTTTGAAAGCCTAAACCAGCAGTAGCTTTCATTTTAGATTATTCCTTTGGTTCTTCTCAACACCTATTTTATTTAGTATTGAAAAACTGGCAGCTGAAAAAGCAGACAGACTTGCCTTCTATTTTTGAGCATATAGAGAATGAGGTAAAAGCATTTAAGAGTGACAGTTTCTACATTTTTACAGTTTGGTCATGAGAAATATTCCGTTCTTTAACTACAGGTAACACTGCCACTGTTAAATAAATCCATTTAAAATGAAAACTATGATGATTTCTTGATAAGAAACCATCCCCATTTCTTATTCATACAGCACATTAAACATAGTACTGTGTATAGTTTTGTAATGTTCTAGTGTGGCTTTTGATTGAGTGCCAATTTCTACCAAAATTCAGTTACCAACAAAAGATGATTTAGTGTATAGAAACAGATGCTCTTCTGGCCTGACAAAAAGATGCATTAATTATCTATAGAAAGAAGCTGAGTAAAGGGTTCAAAAGCAATGCAGGTTAAAATGCATGACTTATTTGAAGTTTCTTTCCGTGATGATTTAAATATCTGTGACTTAAATTAATCTGCATTTACCCTGACCCATTAGAGAAACATTTTTGAGACCAGAAGTCACTTCAAAGGTTCCTGATAGAAGGAGCAAAATGTTCCTTTTCTACGTCTGGGGAGAGTCGTGAGATCTTCCTCCAGTTGTCACTGCTCCAGTGCATGTCTGTTCATAGTTTTATGTTCAGAGTAGACAAAACTGGATTTCATGACTGAAGATCTGTGAGTCTTTTTAACATGTATGGTCCTTTTGCTCTTGTTCCCACTTGATATTCAGTTTACTGACTTTTCAAACAGTTGAGCACGCTGATCCTCATTCACCTCTCTCCTAAAGCAGATGGACAGACAAGAGTTGTGCCTCTTGCATGTGGCTGAACTGCCATGAAAATGCAAGGCAGATGTGAAGCCAGGGTGGTACTAAGTCATACAAGAGCATGCTAATCTGTGGGAGATGATGTTAGTTGCTGTTACAGGGATCACTTTTTTTCTCGAACCCTGCAAATGCAAACAGTAAACTTAAATATCAGGTAGCTTGAGGAAAAAATGCTCTCTGACTCTATGCAGGAATAGAGGGCTAGTCAAAATCTAGCACAATTTTCTTTTTTTCTTTTTTTTTTTTTTAATTTTTATTGCCCTCCATTTTGTAGCTAAGAGGTGTGTTCAAGTGTAATCTAATTTCTTTAGAAATGTGCTAGGAGCTCAAGAGGGCAAGGCACAGGGCTCAAGCCTCAGTTAGGCATGCATTGGGAGCAGCAAAGCAAACACTGCACAGGGTTCTGTATTCTTGTAGTGTGTCTGAAGTCAGAGGATGATTGGAGAAACATGTCAGCACATATGAAGACATTTTGGGAGTTAGATTCATCTCTCCTGACTTTAGGGTCTTGCTGGATATATTTCACAATGGCAACAATATCAGAAGGCACTTCAGCTTCTCTTTGATGCATGTGGTAAAAAAGATGGAGGCATATAGGAAGATAGGTGAGCAAGGACTGCCATTTTGGGTATTACAGCTAAAGCAAAGGCTATTTCTACTTGTGGAATGGGAAGTATTTTTTGAAAGCTTTTTGGATAGAGACTGGAAAGGTCAAAATCCCATGGCTGTCTCTCTGCTGGGAGATTATTTTAGTCAATGTGTTCATGTAACCCATATTTGTATTGAAATCTATAGCACAGCCTGCAGTTTAGGATTACCTTTATTTGCCAGTCACATACCTTGTATAAGGCAAGTCAGTACTGAGATATCATATAAGAAAATTACCCCAGAATGATTTTATCATGACAAGCATCAGAATGCAGGCAGATTTCACTGCACAGATTTACAGTCAGCAACTGGAGCTTTATGATGAATTCTACAGATCTGGTAAAGGAAACTCAAGATTCACATGTGATAACAGGATATCTTGACTCTGTAAGAAGCTAACCAGTCCCAGCAAATGTGTTTGATGACACATCCCTCTGATATAAGTAGAACTGCTTTTTTCTGTTTGTTTAAATGCTGCCACTCTTACAGATTTGGAGATGTTATGTGTTGCTTATGCTTTCACATGTGGCTCCTGGCAACTCTTCTTTCCATCTTCTACCTTCCTATGCTTGCCAGATTGTGAACTCTTCATGAGCCTCATAAACTGTTAAAGTAGTGGCATGTGAGTGACAGACCTATCTTGGTGTGTCCTTGCAGGAAGAACAAGTTGCTTAGGGCCTTTTTGGTAGCTCTTACTGTTTAGCTCAAAATATAGCATCTCGTGGTTTTTGGCTACAGAGAGGCCCAGTTTAGTTTCAGGTGAGTTCCTTCTGCTTTAACCATAATATAAACATGATGTGGAGCTGGTTTTCATGGGCTGACAGGAAACTCATGAAGTTCAACAAGGGAAGATGCAAAATGGGGAGGAACAACCCCATACACCATTATGTGCTGGGCCCACCTGGCTGGAAAGCAGCTTGACAGAAAAGGACTTGGGAATTCTGGTGGATACCAGATTGAACAGGAGCCAGCAATGTGTCCTTGTTGCAAAGAAAGCCAACACTGGGAGTGTTCCAAGCAGGTTAAGGAAAGGTGACCCTTCGCCTTTATTCAGCACTGGTGAAGCCACAGCTGGAGTTCTGGGCTTCCCAGTACCAGAGAGACATGGACATAATGGAATGAGTCAGTGGGCCAGTAAGATGATGAAGTATCTCTCCTGTGAGGGAAGGCTGACCAAGCCAGAATTATACAGCCTGGAGAAGAGGGGGATCTAAGTAACGTATGCAAACACTTGACAGGAGGGTGTAAAGAAAACCAAGCCAAGTTTTTTTTCACTGGTGACCTGTGACAGTACAAGAGGCAATGGGCATGACCTGAGCATCAGGAAACACTTATTTTACTGTGAGGGCCAAACAAGTTGCCTGAAGAAGTTGTGAATTCTTTGTCATTGAAGGTATTCAATAGCCACCCGGACATGATCCTGGGCAACTGATTCTAGGTGGCCCTGTTTGAGCAGTGGGGTTGGTCCAGATGACCTTCAGAGGTCCCTTCCAACCTCAACTGGTCTGTGATTCTGTGATTCATCTTTGTGCCATTTTGAGTATGTTGTCTGCGCATAATCACAGATAATTCTCAGGTCTAAATATAGTAAATGAGCAGTCTCAGCACAACTCAAGGTCCCTCCAGATGGGCTTTAATGCATAAAGACTGATGACTTGGCAAACCCATGTGGGAAAGGACATTCCAGGTATACCAGGCTTGAAAGGAAGACCAGGGACAAAATTTTGAGAAGCTGAACATCAGCAGACCTCTGACTTTGGAAGTTGCCATTTCTGGACAGCTGAATTGTTGCTATGCTAGTCAATCACTAAAAGCATAGAATGTTATCTACCATAAGACATCAAGTATTCAGACTGATGTTGACAGCTCCATCATCTGTTGTCATGCAGAGCTGTATAAACAAACACATTTCCACATAGTGGGTGTTATGAATTGTCACCTTCCAGAGAATCCACTAGTCCTGTTACATGCACGCTGAGGTATCCTGTGGCAGCCAGTAAAGGCAAGCATACTTCCTTCACAGCAGTGAACTCAGCTCTTCTGGGAAAAAGACTAGCTGTTTTTGGAGGCTGTGTACAGCCTCCAAAAGAAGGAGGCTGAAGATGAGGAAACATCATTCTGAGAAAAAATACACATCAGAGGGAAAATGGTAGTGGTCGGTTAGGCTTAGAATGATTTCATTTCAAATCTGAAATGGTTTGGGTTTTTCTCAAGAAAAATGAAAAAAAAATCATTTTGGTGAAGAGTGTTCTTTCCTTTAAACTCACAAAGATATCCATATATGGATTTAGGAGCCTGTATTTCTATTTTCTCTATTTTAGACTTCTTAGACTTTTCATGGCTCCACAGGTCTCAGCCATCCACATGGCTTGCATGTATCTGTCCTTATAAAGCCAGCAAAACCATCATTAGTACTAAAGAATTAGCTTGCTCAAATGGCTCTTAATAACTAGGGTTGAACATTAGTTTAGCCATGGAAACAATGGGCCAAAATACAGAAACACAAAATGGCACTGAGAAGAGGAGCATCAAGAAAATCCAGGGAATGAAAGACTGCTACTCAGAAATTATTCTTAGTGAGGAGTGGTCCTTTGATTCCCAAGCTCATGAAGGTAACTGGCATAACTAAAAATAGGTATAGCTTACCTCTTGAGGCATTCTGTGCTTGAAGTTTGTAGACACTACAAAAGTACCATACAAACGGGGAAAAAAATCACAGAAAGTGCAATGTGTGGGATGATAAGATGGAAATGCTGTTTGTATTTCATACTCTGTGTATTCTCTTTTTATTCCCAAGCTTTTCCCTGATTTATTCTGGTGCTTCAATCGTTTGCTTTTCCTCATAAGGATGTTTTAATTAGAGAAAGAAGATACCTCTGTAGGGTATAGAAGTGTTATTTTCTAATCTTCCAGATGGGGAATCTTGTATTTCAGAAGTAATAAAAGGCTTTTGACTCACTTAAGCCACAGTGCTTACATGCAATAATCTTTGTTCTCTTTAATGGCTAATTTATATATAGTGTCCAGATTGATGGAGAAAAATGAAAAGATGGTTATGAGACTCCAAATGCAATTTATACTTTTTTTACACAGAGTCTCATCCTATTAGAACTGAACTAGGTTTTATTTCTATCTCCATGAGTTGTGTTACTTGTAAACATATGGAATGCAGGTGGAATACAGGTACTTTCAATGATCCAAGTCATCATCATGCATTCTGAAGCAGGGTATGTTCCAATTCTAGTTCCACCTGATCCATGTTTGGCAATACGGCTTTGCAGTTTTATGCCACAACTTTTAAGACAACAAAACTTGTGTGTGTGAATGACCTCTGTCTCTGCTTGTGGGCTGTGTAGGATGCTGTTACCCACATGGTGTATATCCAAAATGAGCACCACTTCTCACTGCCATGAGTCTTTTTCTGAAAGTGTGCATATTTATACAGGCAGCCCAGGATGATGAGACTTTAAAGTGCCTTAGGAAATACATAAAATTATAGGATAAGGAAATTCTAACTGTTTTGCCAACAGTAGGGACTTGAATTGAGGTCTCCTGTGTAAATTTCTGAAGGTTTCCATGCAGTGGAGTGAGACTTCTTACAGAAGTTTGTTTATACCTTTGGGTTTAGTCCTTGAGTCAGTTCCCACTCAAAAGCAATACTACCATAAATGTAGAAATTAATCTTCAGGGAAGTTAGGCTTTTGATGAGGAATAACCTGAAAACATATGTATTTCTCTTCATCATGGATAAAATTTTTGTAACCAGATAGTTTCATTTGAGTTTCATTATTAGAGTTTGAAAATATGAAGACACATTTGCCATTAGCAGGTGTGAATCTAGACAATCCCATAGCTACAGAATACATGCATAGCTTGCCAACTAATGCATAACTTGCAGTTGACTTTGGTGAAAACTGAAGTAATGTAACATTGCAGTTGGGCTACAGATGTTCTTACCAGTTAATTTTTTTTTTTTTCATAACAAAGTTGGATGACAAGGGCAATGAATCCTTTGTTTGGAATAAATATATTTAAAATAGGAGGGTCATTCATTGTCTGTTACTGTATTTTGTTGGTTTTCTTCTTTGTGGTTAATCATTAAGTATTTCTGACACCAGAATAAGTGTCTGGTAGCTTGGTCTTAGAGACAGACAAGTCAGAGATTACTGGAGAGTATGGCCTAGGCCTACTAAAAGAACAGCCTATTCTGTACCTATTTTTTTTTTCTTGATAAATTACTTACAGATGACCTACAGAGATGGAAGGAAAAAGTGCTTAGAGGCAGTTAACTTGTGAATAAAGAATTAGAGGTAGGGAAACGGGAGATATTTTTAGGCCATATTTGAAGGATTTAATTCCTTCCATCTGTTAAGTTTTTTAATCAAGCATGTGTCCAAACTGCAAACAAACATCACCTGGGATAAGAAAAAATCAAACCTAGTGCATCTAGAGATGACCTTTGGGGATAACTTTCACTGTATATCATACCACTCAAAGTGGTTGTCTATTTTGGATATCTGCATAATGCAATGGATGAAATTCCATTAACAGTCTTATGTTTTTTTCAGTAGAATGTAATTTACATTTTAATGAATTCTGCAGGGACAGAAATAAAACTGAAGATGTGATTGGGTGGGGGATACAGATCCTTAGAGAAAGCCTGCAGAATGAACTCCCCCTTTACTAGATGCCAGAGAATCCACACATGAGCAAATTGTTCTACATGCCCTCTAAGAGGGCAAGCATTAACAGAGGTTAGTTCACAAAGGATCAGAAAGCTGAGATGCCAATCATAAGTCACAAATCTGAGGGAATCCACATTTCATTATGTCTTCTGTGGCAAAGTCATTTGCTTTTTATAGGCCACAGTCAAGTGAGTATGAGTTGTTGAGGACATATTTCCCTCCTGTAAACTAAAATGGATAAATCAGTCTGGAGAACTGCTGGAGTTTTCTTCTGCATGTGAAAAGAATCACACATAGGAACTATTATATTGATTCGGTGTTGGCACGAAATACTTGACCCCTTAAGAGTAATCTCACTGCATCATACCCAGATGAAGCTTGTGGGCACAGATTTTTGTTCCTTACAGAATTTGAATACTGCTTTTCTTTTTCTATGTGCATATGATGCAGTTAGATAATGATTTTCTCAAATAGTGATGCTGTTGCTAGTATCTGTGTGTTATTAGCAGTACTTGAATAAAATGTGATCATGAAATTGGGCTTTTGCCTTTTGTTTCTGCTGTTTTGTACATTTTTTTTTGGCTTTCCCATATTTGAAAGCAGCAGACCAGAGATAAGAGCCTGGGAGATGTCCTATGTGGTATTGTGGCTAAAGTTTTTTTAATCTTATCCTGAAACATTTTGTAATGAAGTGTGCCTTTTGTTATCTTCATTGATTGTTGACAGGGTATTTTAAACTGGAGTCAGCTCTGTTTTTAGGTAAAAGTATGAAGTAAAACAAAATAATTCTGAGTGCAAAGATATAGTCAAGTGAGTATGAGTTATTGAGGATTTATTTCCCTCAACATAGTTAACATTCATTAATTTACTTGCTGCTGTGTCTGGTAGCAAGAAAGCATCCAGTACACTTTGTAACGCTTGTCAGCACAAAAGTTAGGGGAAATTGTTGTATACTACTGCCTACTGATCTGGCAATCATCTGCTCTGTTGATTGCTGAATTTTATTTGACTTGCAAAATAAAATGCATTCACTCCTCTCAGTTTGGCTGGTGCAAAAACTCTGTACCTGTTCTGATCTGTGTGGAAATGGATACGGACAGATCTGCCAGATCTGTCCATCCCATGAACAGTGGGATGGAACTGTCTTCTGTAATTCCAGTTCCTCCCAGCTGTGACCACTGCAGTCTTGTCAGCGTGCTCACATGGAATGCTGTCAGAAAATCAGTGTTGGCTCACTGAAAAGAGAGGGAAGGGTGAGCCAGCAACACTCTCACTTAGTCTTCCTTACTTCTGGTAGTGTTTTTTGTGAACCTTATCCAGCCCCAAAAATTAGAACATATGGTCTGAAGAGAAGTTACAGAAACCAAATTATTTTATGTGTTACAGTTTAAATCAAGATCTGTAACTTTACAGATTGTACAGCAAGTTAATTTCATTTAGGATACTTTTTAGATATTTTTGAAAATGTAAATTTCTGCTAAGGTCCAGCAATTTCCTGTACATTTTTATCAATTGCTTTTGTCTTTGGGAAGACAAAAATGCAAAGTGCAACTGGACTCCAGTGGGATGCAATTTTCTCTGCTTCACATCAGGTTCAGTTAGGTTGTTAAAGGCATGGTCAATACAGAAAATCTGCCACCTGAAATATTTCATCCACTGGTCATATTAGCAGACTGAACATATGGTAGGGAAAAGACAACCTAAACTACAGATAAGCCCGTGACTCCTTGCTCTCTTCTCTGGACACCAAGGACATCAGGTGTCCTTGTCACGTGTACTGCTTGCAGAACCCCCTCCTGATAGTGTATGAAGTTATTTTGCTAGTTTTGAATCCTTATGGCCTTGGATTTTTCTTTGCTAACCCAATTCCTCCTCAGTCTGGCTTCCTCCTCAGTGGAAAAAAGAGATACAGCTTATCTTCCACTTTGCATATGGCCTTGTTTGTCTTCCTTATTTGTTCTAGCTGCTTTCCCTCACTTTTTCTAGGATGATGTTTAAGTTAACCTCCTTCTAATTCTTTTGAAATCACTGCATCACAAACTGTGCTGTTTTATTAGCAGTGCCTGTCAGAAGACTAAATAAATAAACACCATGAATACTCATTTGTTTGGTACAGTAATTGCCGGAACTGTTTACAGAGATATTTACAGATGGTTGCTAGACATCATTTTGTCCCAGTCTAATTTTCCAGCATTTCAGATACCAAGATAACATCACAGCTCGTATCTGGCAGCAGTGGCTTCTTTCCTAACTCTTCTGCTACCAAGATTGTTTCATCATGGTAGATGAAAAAAAAAAATACCATAATAGTGATGAAACAGCCTCATCTCTTTCTCACCCTGGTAGTAGCTAGACCATGGAGGTTAATCAACACAGAGCAGGATCAGACCTGACCTCAGTACTCCTTTTACTCAACCATTCCGACATCTGTATCTCTGCAGGTTCCTTCTTCTTGTAGTGAGTTTGGCATGAACATATTGTTAAAATATTCTAGATATGAATTGGAACGTTTCCTTTTTTTTCCTTGCTTCCACAATAAGTATTCCTCAGTCTTCTTCCAGACAAGTCAGTGAAAGCTTTTAAAATGTGTTTTCTTGGAAGTGATGCACGACTCAAAGACAGTTTGCAGCATGCATCTGTATTTAAGTGGTCTAATGCCACTGTCCCATGTTTGTTTTGGGATAGCAAAGGCATTTGTTAAATCTGTAGCTGGCTGAATTTTCTTACTGAATATTTATGTTTCTTCTTGAGCCAGTGTGATGGCCTGTTCTTCACTTCCCTAAGACAGCTCTCTGGATGGGAGGGAAAAGTGAGATTCAGTTAACTGACGAGTCGTCTGCCTACTGTGATGCTTCTCACTCTTCTCACTGTAGCACATGGCTGCTCTCCTACCTCTTTTTATTTGTCTGATCTGGCCCCTTTATAATGTCGACCCTTGTTGGTCTCTCTGGAGAGAATGAGGCTCAGCCTTGTAGTATTACCAGCAACCTGCAGGTGAAAAATTTCACGTGCCTGAGGATTTTTACATCTTGGAAAGTAATGAGATAGAGATGACTCAGGCAATGGATGGATAACACATAAAATATTTTTAATTTAATACCTCTTGACAGAGTATTTAACAATAAGTAGGAGGTGTTCCCAGTCCACTGGGAGATGTTATTTTCTAGGTAGTAGCTTCAAAATAGAACCTATTAATAGAAGAGATAGAAAAAATATTACCAAAGAAATAGTAAATCTGCCCTGAATTAGTTGGAATACTATTTTTCTCTGGTTGATCTAATAGACTTACTGATTTCTTTTCCTAATGAGTGCTGAGCAAAACTGTTTATCCTTTCTTATCATTGATATTTCCCTATTTATTTATCATTGCTATTTATTATCATTACTATTACAAAATTCAGCTTCACTTTCAAGAAGAGCAGACAGTGCAGAGGGCAAAGAACTTGTTGCCTAACTTCACTCCTGTTGTCTGTTTTTTCTGAGTATTGCAGTGCTTGTTCTACTGACAGCTTAAGCAATACAAGGTTATTAGGAACTGGAAGCCGTGCTACAATCTGATGTGAAATAAGTAAAATTGGAAGTTGGTTTTACTCCTTTGTCAGTTGTCAGTGATGCCAGATGTTGTGAATTAAAGAGGGAAGTGCATCCCCCAGAGTTTTGTGCTGTTTTAACATGCAAATTGACCAAGAGTAAAATGCTTATAGTCCAACAATTACCAGGCTTACTTCACACATACACAGTGAACTGGTTTACAAATAACTTCTGGACATAGTTTCTTCACACTGATCCCTTGCATCTTTTCTCGTATGTGCCTCCAACAGCTGAAAGAGAAGGATACAAGTGGATTTGCAGAACGTAGTGTAAGCCCTTTTTGAGCAGATGGAGAACAAAGTGTTTGAGATGCACAGTGGTTTTGGTTGTGGCTTGTAGTTTATCTTCAAGAGACTGTGTTAAGTCACAGTAACTTCTTTGGGGCTGGAGAAGTCCTCAGTCCTGTGACACAGATTTGGATGAGGATTACTGACTGTTGCCTCACCACAAGTCCTTCAAACATCTGATTTTTATTTTTTCCTGAGGGTGGGGTGGTTTCCTGCTGCTTTTATTTGGTATTAAGAGATATAGTAGAATTAAGCAGCTGTGGTTAAAATAAACAAAGCGGATAAAGCAGCTTCAGGAGAATTGGCTCAGGAAAAAGGAGACAGATTAACAACATGTGACCAGCAGAGGTGCCTAGATTCCATAGAGTTATGCCAGTGGGTGCTAAGCATTGCAAATGTATGTTTGATGGATTGACCAGAATCTGACTGTGCTCCTTGCTGGGCAGAAAGTGTCTGTGAATAAGTAATAAGGGCTTCCATCTCAGAAGAAAGTACTGCAGGTGCATGCCCCTGCATTTATGCAAATATAGAACAAATGAATTTAGCATATAGTTTTAAACAGCCACATAGTTCTGTTTTAAGAAGGCTTTAATGCCGTTGCTCAAAAACTAGAGCACTGACGGAACTCAACTGATCATGATTACATTTGTTTTTCTCTCTACTATCAACAGAATAAAATAAGATTTCCGGTCTTCTCTGATGCATTTCCCTTGTATACTGAAATTGGACTGTTAGTTACTCTGAAAACTATCTTGGTAAAACTGTCTCTTCCTGTTGACATCTATGAAAATTGTTGAAAAGTTTCCTTCTAGCTTTCAAAGTCTTGAGTGCTAGTGAATCAAATTATTTTGGAAAGATATTTTAATAATGAGGCAAACCAAATCTATTAGCCAAATTACGGTTGCTAACATGTACAAATCTTTTACTTTGTCGTGCTTATTGAGGGATTAGTAATTGCAGGTAAATATTCTTCAATTTTTTCTAATAACTGGGAGAGTAAAATTCAGCTCCCTCTCTGTTCTGCCGGTCTAATGGGATGAAATACCAACACACATTTGTTTTTGCACTCTTACTCAAATCTGAATGTTTCTGTGGAGCAATGAATTCAGGAGATCTCTCTGTCCAACTTGTATTCAGATTGGATTTTCATTTCAAGTGAAATTACCTGTATGGAAATAAATAGGAAAATAAAATAAATAAAGTAATTTTAAAATAATTGCAGATTTCAATTTTGGAATTAATGTTATTACATAGGGAAAAGCCCTAGACTTACATCTCCTGTCAAGCCGCTTCAAAAAGTGGTGCATTAAGAGACAGCATTGTAATTTGCTGCCTGTTTTTAGTTTGAAGTCTGTAGATAGGGCCATTTGCAGGAATTAAAGAGAGACTGTGTTTAATCCCCAAACTTTGCATTTCAGAAAGATATCTTTTCAGTTATGTGTGTTTAGGAATAGGGTTTAATGCTCAGAAGTGCTTTGTTAGGCTGATGAATTCTCATTCATTATGGTGAATTGCTTAGAGAATTTTTCAGCTCTTATCCCCATGCTTACTAATGAGAAAATGGTTTAATGTGAAGATTATGTATAATGCTTTGTTACCTTATTTTAAATGAGCTATTATTGTCAGTCTGTTATCAGGGACAGTGTAACTGCACATTCTAATGTATGCATAAGGTTAGTGTTTCTGTAGGAACCACAAGTCCTTTTTGGGCACTATGAATTATATAGCCTTTAAAAATTATACAGCCTTTATGAATTTTATGTTAAATATCCTTCCAGTCATGTCTCCTCTGTGGAGTGACTGCATAATTCCTTCTTCTAGATTAGTTGTTCTCTGGATTTTATATATGTTGTCCTTGACTTTTTGAACTCTCTTTTGTCTTTGATGTTTTTCTATACAGCAAATGACAGGTTAGGGCCCTGCCAGTCCTTCTGATTTCAGGCGTTTCAGTATTTGATGTATAATGTTTAATTTTTTTTTTTTTCTAATTCTAGTTTTGAAGTTCTGCCACCATTCTCCTTCCAGACCTCTGAGTTTAACTATCACTTAACTGTGTTGTGCACATTTTAATCCTTCTTCATACATCATCTCTGAATCCTCTTCAAATTTTCAGTCTTTTTTTGCCTGCTGCACTTTGGGCATTGTGACTTAGACACAAAAAGATGATAATGCTGACATTGGCACAACTAAATCTGACCTTTCACAGCTGCAGGCAGAGAGAATTTTGTTGATTTTTGCTTTGTGCATGCCACTCAAAACAGCTGTGAAGTTCTGGGAGAAGACCTACTGCAGTCCAATGCCTTGTCTGTTTTGCCTCTTTGCCTCGTTTGTTTTGACTCTTTGCTTTTTTGCATCAGTTTTTCCTAAATAATTTTGCAGGAAGTCTGTATTTGGCAATATCATTCTACAGGTTATGTTCATTTAAATTAATCCTTTGTTTCCTTTCTACTGCTACATTTCTCCACACTTAGTTTTAAATACTGACAATTTATCACCTAGAAATTTCATTAATGAGGTGTTTATTCCCAAATTATTAATGGTAATTAGAAAATCAGGGCTGTGCTTGTCTTGGACACAAGCTGTGTCTTGGACACAAGCTGTGTGAATAATTGAGTGCGTTTATTCCTTACCTGTTCAGGCGGACATTGGGTACTGGGGAGGGGAAAAAAGGATGGGTATGTGTGCATAGTTGAGAATACCCCTGGAATAAAGGTATTAATTGATATCTGAGAGCTTATCTCCTAACAGAATAATGGAAGTGGTGGGAAGGGACATGTTGAGGTCATATAATCTGCTGTCCATTGCTTGAGCAGAGTCAGCTAGGGCAGAGACTGTAGAGACTCTCTAGCCTACAGACAGACTGTGGAGTGTCTAGTCAGGTTTGGAATATCTCCACAGATGGAAGCTCCTCAGCTTCTCTGGAAACATTACTTCAGTGTTTGGTCCCCCTTGCAGATCTTGCATCGAATTTTGTGGTCAACTTGTCCAGTCACTGAGCACTCCTAAGAGGAGAGCAGCTCCCTGTTCTTCAGTGCCTTTCATCAGGTATTTATACAGGTCAGCAAGAACCCCCTGAGCTTCCTCTTCTTGAGGTCAAACAGTCACAGCCCTCTCAGTCTCTTAAGAGGCTCCTTTCCCTTCCTGGTATTCTTCAATGTCTGTCTTGTACTGGGGAGCCCAGAACTGGACACAGCATTCCAATTGTGCTGGATTCACTGGTGTTGAGTAGGGGGAGAGGATAGCACTCAAAACTGCCAGACACATTCTTCCTAGTGCAGCCCTCGGTGCTGTAGGCCTTCTTCGCTTTGAGGTTGCATTACTGGCTTCTGATCAGCTTGTTGTCCACCAGGACTCCAGGCTCTCCACTGGAGAGCTGCTTCCCAGCCTCTCAGCCCTTGGTGTGTCCTGGTGCACAAGGTCATTCCTCCCCAGGTGCAGGACTCTGCATTCCACCTTGTTGAATTTCCTCAGATATGCTCTCTGCCCGATTCTTCATCCAGTCCAGGTCTCTGAGGGGCAGCTCTGCCATCTGCTGTGTCAGCTACTTGAGTTTATCTATCAGCTTGCTGAGGGAACACTCTGTCCCATCGTCCTGGTCATTAATGAAGAGGTTAAACAACATTGGCCCAGTAGGCAGGGTCTGTAACCCTTGGGCACATCTCAGTGTGTCTATGTCCATCATCCTTTTGTTCCCCTTCCACCTTCTTGAAGTCTTCCCTCACTTCAGACATGTCAGGGCTTGTTCTGCAGTCTGATAAAGTGGGGGACAACAAAACTGCCTTTTACTGTTTATATTTATTATATATAATTTGAATTATTTATTCAATTAGCTCTTATTAAAGAATGTTCTGTCCATTTTACAACTGTGTTCAGCCAATCACAGAGCAGTGGTGTTTGTTAAATGTAAACAAAATGGCAACTCCCTGCCATAAAATGTGCAGGCATTGGAGACACACACACGCAAGTGAGCTGATTCTCTAGCGTGGCAAGAGAGCTCTCCCCATAGGGCTTCCACAGGAAAGAGATTTCATGTGTTCATTAGAAATGACATGGTTTTGTATTTTTCACAAATTAGGAATAACATGGTAGCTGAGGAAATTATAAAATCATAGAAATGTTCCTTGACAGGAATCTCTTCGAGTCATACCAAGTGGTGCTGCTGCTAGTGCTAGCTCAGGTCAACCATAACTGCCTGTAGCAAAGCATTGAAAACCTCTGTGACTGGAGGTTTTGACACCTTTTTGGTAACTTCTTCCAGTGCTGTACTAATTTCTCAGTGAAAGTTTCTCCTAAAGTGCAGCCTGAAGTACCTGAGCTGCCCTTCAGCTGAATAAAGAGAAGTTTAAGCTGTCCTTGACAAACCAAGCAAACCCAGGTCTTACAACTTCTTTCACAGAGCACATCCTTTATTGAAGACTCCAGAGTGACCAGGGAAGACCATCCAGCCCAAAGCTTAAGGCTTCTGGGACACATTTCAAAAACACAGACTGATAAAAGTGTCAGAATTTAATGCTCCTCAGGATAGCTCTCGCTCTGCTTGCTTCACAGAAGATCACAGTCGCTGATGCCTCACTTGAGTTTGTCAGGACCATCCCAGGAGTACTGCTTGGGAAAGTGACTCTAGGAAGATAATAAATGCTTTCTCTGGCAGATGGATTAAGGAAACTCAACATTTGCACAAATTCCAGCTCTGTACCTTCTATTACACACAGGCTGTCAGTACAGCTGTTACAGAACTAGACTCAAAGAAGACATCAAAATTATTCCCTTGCCTTCCATCAATGCTCAGTTCATAGGAATGTTGTAGAGGAGTTTAAATCTGCCACATTGCTCTGGCAGTAGCACTAAGTAGGTTTTATTTGAGTATGTTCACCTACTTCCAGACTCTAATTTTCTAGTATATGGCTGAAGAACTTCTCAGGTTTTGGTGTCCTTGCAGTACTTTAGATCGTATTTAGAAGATGATCTTGCTTTGCAAGAGACCTCTGAGATTGTCAGCTGTTAAGTCCCAGTTTTGATTAATCCTGTGGATTATCTAGACAGTGCAGGAAAATTTATCTAATCTTACCTGAAAATCTCCTTTAAGCACCAGCCCTTTCCAGAGATAGTTTAACCACCCAAATCCAGAGTTGGCAATTGGCATCCAAAAAGTTAATTTGCAGAAAGCCTATCTCTGTTCTGGAGTGTGTTTTGAAGTGGTAGAAACCATGTAGTTCTCACCCCTGCCTCCTTCCAGAAGAGTTATTCTGATCTGTAATACATTAAGATACCATAAATGAAGGAGAGGGGAAAATACTCAAAAACCTCCCAAAACACACAAAAACCCCAGACCCCAGGATCAGAGTGAGAAGACTTTGCTGCTTTATAAGCGCCATTGTCTTCCTTACCTCATCTGCACGCCCATTGGTCAGAGAGTCAATTAGAGAAATGGTAGAAAATCTGTCTTGGAAAGAAGACTTGAGACAGGTCACCTTTATCTTGTGGAACTTACCAAACAGAAGGATAATATTACTGGCAGCTTTTCCAAAGTGTTGCAGACCCCAACAAAGGGGAGGGTTTTGAGAGCCACCTGGACACTGGACACTTTCTGTGCTAGGCTTTGGTGGTGCATTCTGCTTGTCCTCATGGCTTCTTCATGCTTGTCCTTTTGGTGCAGGTCATATTCCTGTTGATTTTCTGTTTCAACAAAAGTTTGTCAGAACCTAATTTAGAGTGTCCTTTTTGTCACGGCAGTTGTCCTAAAATCAGTTCCCAGCTCTGATACTTTTTTTTGCAATCATGCTGTCAGTATTTCCTTATAACAAACCTCCTGTGCTTTTTGCCATTTTATGGGGCCATATATAAGCTGTAGCATGTATTTTTCATTGTATCGTTTTCACTTCAGGCAAGATCTCCTTGGAGCTTTCTGCACTCTGTAACTGGGCCACAGATGGCCATGGGCATGTTATTCGAGGTGGAGTACAAACTGAGACACTTGCTTCTTTTTGTCCCTTGTGGTTGTCTCTCATTATTTAGTTTTTAAATGTCTCTGTTCTATTCCAAGTGTGTTAAGAGCTCTCCTGGTGTTTAAGCAGCACTAGAAGATCTGATGTCAAGAACAAACTCTTTCTCTCTCACGCACCTATTTGTGCAGCTTTTCCATCAAGCATTCTTTGCATGGGATGGAATAACTGCAAAAGTCAACAAGAATATGGCCTCATCCCTTTTCCTCTTGGTAGTGCCTTCCTTATCAGTTTCCTTTTTCTGATGCTGTTCAGTAACTTCAAGGGCAAGTCTATCAATATTATTCAATTAAAAACATTACCAGAATGGGATTTCCTACCCCTTCTTTACCCCAGCTTGTTGCCGCTTGGTAGTTTTGCTGGATTCTGCACACATGATCTTACTCTGAGAAGCACAAAATGTCATTGTTTGTGTACATGCTAAGAAACCACAAATGCTATTACCAATATCAAAAATTATCTAGCCCTTACTGACAGTTGTGGGCACAATGCTTGATTCTTGTGGCGTAATTAATGAATTTACTTCTCAGTTGTGTGAAGCAAAATGTACTACAAATACTTGCTAATATTCCCCTTGTTCCATTATTGGAAAGAACTGAGACACAGGCTGTTGGGTTTTCTGACTGACCTCTAGAGTTGTGAACATTTCATTCACATCCTGTCTAATAATTCCTCCCAGGCTAGATAATCCTGTGCACAATCTCCTTCTGTACAATATGTCAGTCTTGGCATACATCTGACCATCTGTGTTGTCCTTTCCTGGGTCTTGTAAACTCTTCCTGTATCTTTTTTATGGTTAAGGCAGCTAAACTTGGGTATGGTGCTCTATTGTGAAAGTTTGTATTGTTGTATTAGTTCACATACTGCTCAAAAATGAGGAATAAAATAAATGAGCTCCTTCCCTGTTCTGATGATAGCACTTGTCAGGGAAAGGCTTGTTTTGGGTTTTCTTTCTCTCTAAGTTTATCTGGAGTTCTAATTTCCCTCAGAGTATTTGAGACTCTTAATGTTTCCTAGAATGCTTTCTGTTTTCTGGACACAGTGATGAACACAGATAGACATTGAGGTAGTGAAGAGAATTCAAAGTGTGGGAGAACCTGTGAGGAACATTGGTGTTCCTTTTGCTTTTAAGCTCAAAATATGTTTACCATAGCTTGGATAAATTGCCCTGTAAGTAAAAGTGACTGACTTTATGATAGTGTTCTGCAGTGACATAAACAGCAGGGGAAGGAGAGATTTGATGGTTGCCTAGAGGATGATGATTTCTAATCATGAGAGGGAAACGAGCCAACATTTTTTGAGAAGAAAAATCCAGTGAAATTTATTACTCTCTTGAACCATTTCTCTGGGGAAGGAAAGTCAGTGCCATCACTCTTACCCAATTAAATACCAAGCAGCATATATTATTTAATTATATGGTGAAAAATGAATTAATGAGATGACTTGATATATTCTTCTGCTTTCACACTCCAGGATTCAGTTGTTCTGAACAGAAAGAGGTGGATCCTGTGAGAATAAATACTTGTCAGAGCATTTTTGTAGTGTTCACATGGTATAAAAAATGAGACTGGTATAGAATAAAATGTCAGTGAAAGGTATTTTATTGCTGGAATCCTAGCCAGCTTTGGTTGGTATGGTTGTATGCAATTAAGTCCCATGTCAGTGGAATTATTTGGGATTTTTTTAAAGAAGCACGAGTGAAAAAAAGCATTTGTCATGGGACCTGAAGTTTAAAGCATAAATTTTAGCTTCAGCAGTACTGCTATGCAGTAGAATGGCAGAGAGGAAAACAGAGAAGAAAGCACAAAAATCGAGGAGCTGTGGAGAGAAGAGATAGGAAATTTGTCTTAAACTTTTAGTGCTATTTGGTATGGGATGCCACCTTGTGGAAGTTGTTAGGTTGTCATGTCTTTTATCAAATCTGACTTTTTACTCTTCAGGCACTAAAGAATCCCAGTTGCATAGATCAGCCTTTATAGCCCCTCCATCACCTGATATTTTATGTAATCTGAACTTCCAGTGTTACTCTGCCTTCCCTCATTTAAGAATTAGGTGTTTCTGACTATTTATAAGTAAACATAAACATGAACCTTCTGGAGTAATCTCCTAGCCGCCTTTCTCTTCTGGACCAAATCTCTTTCAAGGATTGTGCTGCAGGATTTTTTCAAATGGTTAAGAGACACTGGCTAAGGCTTCTTTCTTCTATTTCTTTTGCTACGATCTCATAATTGGTGTTGGATTCTGAGGTGTCATTCTTTATGGGCTGAGCTTTGTATTAATTGTATGTACTCCTTTTTGTCCTCTACTTGTCCTTCCTCTGTAAGCTTTTTTCCCTGAGCTTGCTCTTACCACCTCCTTGTTTATCTGAAGTGATCTATTGCTTTTGGCCTAATGATTCCAGAATTCATTGCACTCTTTCAAAACACTTGAGCTAAGGCTGTGACTTCAGAACTTAATAGAGTATGAAAGTCCAAGGAAGACATTTGTGAATGACCTTTGAAGTGTGAAATCAGGATCTTATGGAAAGTTACACTGAACAATTTTGGTCTTTGGTAGAAACTTCTTTGGAAACATTTACAGACTCATCCGTGGAGTGTCATGAAGTCATTGATTAAAGTGCCATCAGCTAATGGCAATGGCAGCCCTGGCAGCTTAGAAATGTCATTTAATACTTTAAATGAATGTTGTGTGGTGAGAGCTGTTCCTGACTTCCTGAACCATTAAGCTCTCAGCCCCTGCCTGCAGTTTTCATCTAATGGTGGAAACAGCTGAACCACAGGGTGGATTCCTGAGTGAGCTTGAGGCACCAAAACTGCAGCAATTCAAGGACAGAGTAGATGAAATTTAAAGCAGGAGCAGTAGGGTGGCTGATTCCATGAGCTGCAGACAGTTTGAACCTGTGGCCATGTCCACTGGGTCCTGCAGCAGAATATGATCAGGTGGCTTCTGTTTTGCATCCCCCCAGAGCTCTTTACTACTCCAAGTTCAAACTGACCTTGCTGACATCTCATGAAAGGCAATGAGAAATCAATTCAAGCTCATTTAGTGGAGAGGACCAATTTGAAGGAAAAGATGAAAGTCCTACCCTGCCACATGCATGTGTGTATGTTTTGTACCAGTCTTTTCATAGGGATAGCTGGTGTTTGACTTTCTCCCACTACTCACATTCCTGTTGCAGCTGTGTCCAGCTCTATGATAGGACACAGATGTTGTGACATTTATCCATACCTGGTGATGCAAAGCTCCCCAGCCACTCTGTGGAGTTACTGTGTGTTGAGTTTTGGAAGAAGAAGTGCTTCCCAGTCTCCTTACAAGAATCCTGAATGTTTCCTCTGTGTTACCCAGTGCATTTGTTACTCTGCTTCCCTTGGGAATGCCTGTGAGCATCTTGCATAAGGCTTGAGCTTCCTGTACATAATGTATCTAGAAATCTGATTTTAATGACATTTTGAGATCACTGACTATCAACACTAATGCTATGAGAACTTGTACTAAAACTCAACCTGGGTACTGTGACTGGGCATTTTATGACAAATATTTCCTGAAATTATGCTTTTGATTGTAAATGTCTTCAGGTCTTCCTTGCCTCCTGTAGGATAAGGCAATACAGGGCTGAATACTCTGAGACATTGCAGATGACTGCACAAATAAGTGCAACAGAACATTCGTTCAAATAATATTTTTTATTTTCACAGAGAAAGATTGCACTGGGTTGCTGTTGGGACATCAATGGGTAGTTCTGGTTTAATGTGCTAAGTCTCTCAGAAGAGAATTCTGCCATCTAGTGGCTTTTAAATAGAATTATGAGTACAGGTGACGTGACCAAGTCTAAGTACAAACATTTAATTTCACTTTGTTTCAACATCAAGACACTGAGAGCATTACTTCAGAACATTTACCTGAGAACTTGCTTGTGAAATTCTTTCTTTTCAGAGTTTTGAGGGAAGGAGACAATGACATTTCTGTTAATGGTGAGACCTTTCTTTTGTTTGTCTCTGCAGTTATGTGGCTGTGGTCTGCTGGGCGTAGGCATCTGGCTGTCAGTGTCACAAGGGAACTTCGCCACGTTTTCTCCCAGCTTCCCATCGCTTTCAGCTGCCAACCTAGTCATTGCCATTGGCACAGTGATCATGGTGACCGGCTTCCTGGGCTGCCTAGGTGCTATCAAGGAAAACAAGTGCCTGCTGTTGAGTGTAAGACATCGATATTCCTTTTCACTAAAAACAGTGGCTCTTGCCTTGTAATTATTTTATTTGAATGACCTGTGCAAAATAGTCTTGTGGCTCACTGTGACATTGTCCTTGGCTTTCAATCTTCTGTAGGCTTGCAGTACAACATCCCACAGCTTTGGTCACAGTGATATCAATGGTGTATTAGCAAATCTGTCCTTGTTACTATGTGCTCTAATGTATTAGGTAGCAAAGCAAATTGCTATCAGTCACTTCTGAATGGTTGAGCATGAACTGTAGGATCAACCTGGATACCCTTCTGGAAATGTCTGTTGGAAGGACTGACTGAAAAAATTTTTTGTTCAAAGCCTCTCATGGCTATTTTCTACATTGCTCTTATCTAAGGCCTTTGTCAGAGGATGGTGGAAACCATCTGAGCCAAAGTTAAGAAGTCAAGGTCTCTGCCAGGCCTTATCAGTAAAAAATAAATAGTCTGACCCTCAAAATTCTCTGACCAGCACTGAAGCACAGAGGTTGGGAACCTGTCTCAGAAAACACAGTGTGGATCTTCTCTCTTGCATAAACCCAGGAGGCTTCATCATTAGCTTCCCTGACTAATAATAGAAGGTTATATGGGGGAATATATAATACCCTCCCCCCCCCCCATATAAATATCCCTCTCCAAAAAAAAGGCTGGGGAGAGGAGAACCCCCCTGCAAGGAGATGCGTATTGTGGCAGAAGGTGGGAGGAGGGCTTTCAAGGCCGACGGGTTCAAATTCAGTCACAGCTTACAAATCCAGATGCTGTGACATTAAGGAGCAGATTTTCCTTGTGCAAAACTTTCTTATATGGCATTGGGGAACAGCTGGGCAGAATTCCTTAAACCACCTCAGAGAATTAAACTGGAGGCAAAATGTGCACCTAGTTTTTTGCTATCTGATTGCTTCGTTTTGTGTGTTGTACAGTTAGGAAAGCAGAGATTACTGTTGAAGTCCATGTGACTCACCCACACTAACTGCAACACCAGCTTCATTTTTAAAAAAGATTGTATATTCTTACGAGGTTCTGCAAAAGTAATTTTATACTACCATGACTGTCATGAGTTTCCAGTTGAAGAGCTAGCTGGGCTCCACACTGCTTCTTCCCCAGTGTCTGGGGGTCAGGTGCCATACCTGTCTGGAGTCCACCAGGGCATAAAGGCATGAAAATAAATGCCTACTTGGCCTGAAAAGTAGTGAGGAACAGCTAGAACTCACACTTGGGATGCCTCTGCAGAGAGAGAAATTTCAGATACAGAGCTGGGAATTGAAGTGCTGAGTAATATGATGACTATTCCACAGTCACATGTGGTTCAAGCCCATCTGCTAGGGAATCATTTCTGAGGCACATCACATTCATCTTTGCGCTAAGGGATTTAGCATCTGTCCTGTAGTCTCTATGAAGGAAAGAGACTCCCAGGACTGTGTGCTGTCACAGCAGTCAAAAGGAGCAGGACAAAAGCATGGCTGAAACCTGCAACCTGGTAGTAACCAGGTTTACTCTCTACTTGGCAAGTGTGTATACACTGTCTCTTTTTTCTTTGTTCTAGTTTTTCATCGTTTTGCTGATAATTCTCCTGGCTGAGCTGATATTAGTCATTTTATTCTTTGTTTATATGGACAAGGTAAGCAAATATGCCATATTGATTAAGTATCTTTACTAGCATGTAAACCAGGTTTAGTTTTTTGTTTGATGAAAGTATGTGAGTTCCTGGATCTTCACTTTGGTGAAGGTTTAACCTTGAGATTTTGGCTGTTTATTGTAAGCTACTTCTGAAGGGGGAGGAGGAAGTGACGAGGAGAAAAAGCAGGAGACAAGTCCCTGAAATAAAACCATGGTCCAGAGCCTCCCTTTTCATCTTGTCCTGAAATCTTAGATAGCCTTCAACATGTTTGATGTCTGCAGGCTGATCATCTTGTAGTCCTGGGTTGTGGAAGGTCCTGTTTAAAACCTTATAGCTTCTTAGGGCCAGCCTTGGAACAGGACTGGAGGAGAGAGGCATGAGATATTCACAGGTTATTCCAAATGCCACCAGTTGTCTCACTTGACTGGGCAGTCCCAGAGAGTTTAGTGTGAGTGCAAAATGGATCAAGAGATAGTTTCTCATAAAGCCCATCTGTAGGAATCTGCTATCTTGGAGTGACTAAGTGACTTAAGCACAACTGGCTGGCCCATCAGATACATAACAGTGCAAAAGTGACTGGGGAACTGGAGACCTCTGCTAAACACAGGACAGAACCTTACAGTATGAATATGTCCAGATTTATTCTAAAACAGCTCCTCCCAGACCTTTATCTCTTCTCAGGTTGTCATTATGATGCCTGCTACTTTCAGGGAGCTGAGGTGAACTGCTGATTTTGACTGGGCTGTAAAAGAGGGATGAAACAGATCTTATAAAATCATTGACCTTTATGCCAGGACCATAATCCTTTCTCTTCTACCAGCTCACTACTGTCAGAGGCAAGGTACATTCCTGCCTGCATCCAGGACTCTGGGCTCAGACTGAAATTAAAACAAGAAATGGCACATCTCAGATATCCTGTTAAGCATTTCAGCTTTGTCTTCTAAAGAAAGAAGAGCACATTTGAAAGTCATAAATCCTGGGTCCAAGCTTGGTCCCACAAGGAGAAAAACAATAACGTCTCTTTTCAACTGATTTTGTACTGGCTATTGACTGTAGCCTGCCTGAACCCATGCAAGAATAACTCCACTAAGGTTGGGAAGCCGGGACTCTGGGTTTGTGGTATTAGCAAATTAAAACAGGCCACAGGTTAAGGCAGGAGAGGCTGCTGTGGTGTATTGCCAACAGCTGCCTCTGGCAAGGTTACAGCAAGCTCAGCAGAGATGCTGTTCATTTTCAGTTAGTTTTAATCAGATGATTCTGGCAGAGGTCTCCTATCTCAAGAGAATTAACCCACTGTTTTGCAATCTGAGGGAGAGACTAGGCCTTGACAGCTGCTTAAAGGTCCCAATGATTTATGAAGCTGAAGCTTTTTATCCATCTTAAGTTTGTGGTGAGAGAAGGTAAAAGATGGACATTTTCTATGTGTGTTTGTACCATTTAGTCCTTTCCTCTGAACAGCAGTGCATTGACTTCCTCTGTCTTCTACATGGTGCAGGTCAGTGAGAGTGCAAAGAAGGATTTGAAGGAAGGAATGAAGCTGTACAATTCAGAAAATAATATTGGACTGAAAAATGCATGGAATATCATTCAAGCAGAGGTAACAATAGTAAAAAAGTAACTATTTGGTCATCAAGGCTGCTGCAGTGGCATCCATACCTAGTCTAAAAGATGGCTAATGCAGGTTTTGATTTCTGATTTTGTTCTCTTGAACATGCAGGGAATACTGTGAAACCGAGGATCAAAGCGTACTCTGTAAGGTGAAAGATGCTCACCTGTCTGGGATTCTCTGTGGCTATTACAGGCATAGAGATGATCTGTAAGAGCAGAGAGGCAGCAAAACCTGCATGGGTGGCACTGCAGTTTTGGAAGGATTTTGCTTTTAGCAGTTGTGGGCTTATTACCTTGTTTTGGTGTTTGGGCCTGTGTCTCAAGAAGATTTGGGACTGGAGCCATTTATTTTCTTTGGTTTTGTTTTTTCTTTGTGTTTTTCAATATTTGCTTTAGGTGATCAGCAACTACAGAATACCTTAAAACTACCAAAGTGTTGTGGTGAACTTTTTGAAAATACAGAGTGGTTTAGTGGAAATAAAAGTTTGTGGTTGTGCGTGATTTACAAATTGTGCTAGTTAATTTATTAATCCTTTACTTCTGCACAGATGAAATGCTGTGGTGTAAATGACTATACGGATTGGTACCCAGTGCTGGGAGAAAACATTGTTCCAGACCGATGTTGTATGGAAAACTCCCAAGACTGTGGACGGAACTCTACTGAATCACTGTGGAAAACGGTAAGGCTCACTTTGCCCAGGTCAAGTCTTAGGTAGGGGTGGGAAGGAACAAAATAGAGGGAATGCACATGAAAGAAAATGTGACCTTGGGGTTTCAATTTTCATCTTTCATCATTTCAGGGATGTTATGAGAAAGTCATGAGCTGGTTTGATGACAATAAGCATGTCCTCGGCTCGATTGGGATGTGTGTCCTCATAATGCAGGTAATACCGGTCTGATGTTTTTCAACATGCCTTTGATTTGCTGTCAGCATTCTTGGCTCTGCTGTGTGAAAAGTGATGCTCAACTGCTTTGAGTTAGAATCTTATTTCAAAAATGTCAGATTTATTTATGAGTTAATTTAAGGCCATATGCTCAGAAGGAAGCAGGTCAGTAATTGGTCCTGCAAAGAAGACATGCTACACTGGGGTTTTGCTTGCCCGTATTTTGACTTCAGGGTACCTCTTTGGAGTTCCCATATTAAGCCATCTGTTACACTGTCCTTTCAGGAACTGGTTGATTTTTCATTTTGAAAGCAAGTTCTAGAAATTACCAAATTAGTCAAATCATGGCCACTGAACTAAGGAGGTTGATGTGTTAAAAAAAAACAAGTGCAGAAGTATGATAATAATCTAAGGTTTTGGGGTTCTTGCTCTGGGGAAGTGGTCACGGCACCAAGCTTGCCAGAGTTCAAGCATTTGGAAAATGCTCTCAGGCACATGTTGTGATTTTTGTTATCCTGTGCAGGGCCAGGAGTTGGACTCAATGATCCTTGTGGGTCCCTTCAGGATATTCTATGATTCTATCACTGCCATACTTTTGGGGGAGAATATCTGAATCTGATCTTTTCAGTCACAGTTCTCTGACTGTAAACAAGCAGAAATTGTTGGGTCAAAGGGAAGAATGACCTGTATGTACTGATTCCAAAAAATTGTTGCATGTACAACAAAGAACCCCAAGAACTTTTTTGCCTCCATCTGTGCTCTGACAGATACAACCCTGGACATCACTATGTGCCTGAACAACATACAGTCAGATTTACTGCTCAGTGTTGAAGCTTGAGACATATGGCTAGTATAGAATGACTGTTCAAGCTACAGCTGGGCCACAAACACAGGTCAGCAGTGTAGTTTTGGCAACTTTCCTGTACTAAAGCCCTTATTTGTTTTCCTTCAGATTCTTGGCATGGCCTTCTCCATGACACTATTCCAGCAGATTCACAGGACTGGCAAAAAATATGATGCCTAAAGCCTCGGAAACATTATCACATCAAACCTTCTGTCTCATCATAAAAATGAACACAAAGAATGACTGCAAGGAGCATCACACCTAGCCCTGCTGAGGAAATCCGTCCCATTGACAGATCCACTTCGTTGTTACTTGTCCAGTTATTATCACAACTTATTTGACTCATTTTTTCTTCTGTTTCACATTTGCCATTTATTTGCCAAAGAGGGGGGAAACTCCCCAAACAAATGGATTTTCTACACAAAATCATAGATCTGCTCTAAGAATGTTTCTTAACTTAAGAAAATGTTTTGCTCTACTAATCCATGCTATATGTGCGAAAATTATGTGTGTTTGACATCAAGGAAGAATTCTTCAAAGTCTTCCATTAGGCTTTCAACCCTTATGTCTGATTTACTGGAAGATTCGGAAAAGCCACTCTAACTGAGAGTCCTAGGATTTGGAGCTGCTTTGCTTTGCAGCTTCTTGTACCTTACGGTGTATACTTTTTTATTATGATAATGATTATTATTATGATGGATATAGCTTAGAATTTAGTTGCCTGACTTATAACTTCTTACTGTTTTTGGTTTTACACATCTATTGTACATTAATTTGGGAACCGCTGTGCGATCTCCAGAGGACCTGTTTTGCAAAGTTGATAGTAGGTGCGGGCAAAGACATAACTTTTCTCAAGTCCATGGGGAGGCAGCACCTACCTTTATTAGGGCCTTGATGCCCTTACTGTAATAAAGGTATTTCCTTTAAAATCAGAGACTCTGTCCTCAGATGGAATGCAAAGCCTTCCCACTGGACCAGATGATGAGCTTCCTGCTTCTGCGAGGCAAAGTTCCAATGCCTTTACTCACCCAAAGCAGTGCCTGGCTGCTTTATGTCATGCTACTTTGAAAGCTAAAAGCACTGACTAAGCAAGTTACTGCCAGCACAAAGGAGAGAGATTGCAGTCTGACCTACTGGCAGCAGACTTCACTGACTGTGTTGTCTGCTTCAGAAAGTTTGCCCAAGGCATGGCAAGCTGCTGGATGTGAAGGAAGGGGATGGCAATTTGATGGCACCATTATCATGCCATGGCCTTTGTTATAGCAATATCCTCAGGCTAAAGACAGCTACCTCCCTTAGCTAGAAAGGACAGTTTTATTATGAGTGACCAGATGATGCAGGAAAGGGGCAATTTCCACAACAGCACTGGGAGATGATCCGTATTGGCACACCTTCAGTAGAGAATTGTTTTTTGCTGACAGATAACCAAGTTCATCCACTGGAGTAGTTTACTCAATGCATATTTTTACTAACATTCCTGTTAGAAAACTTGAACATGTATTTCTCCACTTTGAATGCTTCTTCATTGCAAGGGGCACCCACTTACCCGTTGTTACAGGTTTTTGCTGTTTTGTGAAGGAAGAAGGAAAGGCTCAGACAATGGAGGATGCTGTGATCAAACTTCAGTCAGGGCTTGACTCAGCCCTGAAAGAAACACTGCTTTTTGCATGGACAGCTGTCAGAAGTGACCTTCAAAGGTTACCTCATCCAGTGTCACACCCAAAGAGGTATTGACACATAGGTGAGATGGGGTTCAGTATGACATTATTGGGCTGAGTTTCAGAAACTGTTGTGGATTAAGATTTTGTGCCTTTCAGAGCCACGCCATCTCAAACTACTCCTCTGGTAAACAAGATTCTATTAATGTCCAGTCTGAATATTCATACTTAAAGCTGTAAAAATATGTAATTTTCATTGTATCATTCAGCCTATCCTTTTCCTTGTGGGCTGAAATAGCCACTTTATACCTGGGAGGTTTTAGTCCCCTATTTATCTTCCTAATAATTCCTGCATGCATCTGTACATCTGGTAGCAATAGTGTTTTGTGTGGCTTACATGCCACTTTTTTGAGTTCCTATGAAATCAGTGTGATAGGAAGGAGTGTGAATGTGTGGGAGATAGAGATGAATTTGGGGGTTGCAGTGAAGAAGAAGGTTACTATTCTTAAAGCACAGCCCTTGCCCATATGAGCACAATGCCCAAATTTCACAGGGCTCTGGTTTCCCACTGAAGCAGACAAGGCCATATGGGTTCAGATATTTCAGTTGGATTGCCCTTGAAGGAATCAGGGAAGAAGCAGAGGGAAAGCACAGAAACTGAATCCAGTTTTACTTCCATTTCTAACAAAAATTGGGACCAGGAGCATCTGAGCCTCACTGGAGATGGCTGTTCCACCTTGAAAAAGGGGCTCTGATGCCCAGTGTATCTGCTGCTACATGTAAGACTGTATCCAAAGTTGCTAAGATGTGTTCCCATTTTTGCAAGAAAAGAAGGGATGGTTTTTGTCTGATGGCTCCACTGCATTCTCCCTTTGGGCAGAGGTGCTTAGCTTTCTCTAGATTTTCTGGTGCTCAAAAAGAGCCAGGTGCAGGGCTGAGTAGGAGCATCATCTCTGTCCTTTTGGGTCGCACAGTGGTATCTGCCGCATTTTACATTTTAATCTGCAGTCAGTTTTTGTACAAAAATGGTAAAATATATTAGTGAAAGTAATAAGGAAATAAAAGATGTTTATGAGTAACTCAGAGATGAAATGTGTAGTTGCAAACTCAGCTACTTTGCCTTCCATCCAAACTTATTTTTCTAGAATGCTTCATTCCATTTCACGATCTAGAAGCATAGATCCTGAAATCTTTTTTTAATGACTACTTTAGGCATTTTAAGCACAGTATTAAGTGAGATAGTTACATGAGCTTCATGTATTCATCTCTATGAAGCCACCTACAGGAGAGGAGTCAAAAGCAGGACTGATTTGTGTCTCTAGCTGACTCTCTGATGTGGGAGGTGATGACAGACATCCTCAAAGATGCAGAAAGGTAATACCACTTTCCAGGCAGCAAAAAACAGCTCTGGAAAGTGTGAGGTTGCAGCAGTCGGTTTGTCAGAGAAGGCACTAATTGTCCTGTAAACTGGTCAAAGGGAGCTTTGACTCATGTATGTATGCACTTTTTTTTGCTTATGCTGGTGGGTGGCTGCCTGTGTGTTTTCCCCAAATGTCACTCTGATTATTTAACTATAAGTTTTTAGCATGTTTTTAAATAAAAACTGATACTGAGTAAAAGTATCTTTAATATACACAAATATTGGTTTGTAAAAATGCATACCTCCCTGTATCTCTAATTCATGAAAGCACAGTTCAAGTCTGTGAAAGTGCTGTTTCTCTGAGTGTTCCTTCAGACTGTAGCATACCTGCTGTCTTACTGTCCTTCATGCTCGGGAGCTGCCACAGAAATTACAAAGAGACAAAACAGGAGAACTGCCCGAAGAAGCTCTGTTTGAAAGCTGATGAAGTGTGAATCAGCAGTGAACTCTGCTCACTCCTGGTCAAAACCAAGGCTGTTTGTTACAGGAAACCCAGGTGGAAGTCACTCAAAAAAAGTGCCCATAGCTAAGTAGCATGTGAAATGCTGAAAGACAATGACATAAATGTCTCTGAGATGACAGAAGATGCCTTGGATTGGATATGTCATGCTTTGTGTTCCTGGACTATGGCTACGTTAGGCCATCTCTCCTATCCTGTGTCCACCCGCTCCATTTCTATGCATGAAATACAAATTCACACACAGGGAGGGTGCAAGCACAGAAGACAGCCAGACTGATCATCATGGTCTTTCCTGGGTGACATATTGGTCAGGCATAGAAAAGGCAAGGAGGAAAAGGATGTTTTCCCAGCAGATGGTTCTTGGGAGCAGTATGGAATAGGCCACACATAATTCTGATGTAACTTCTTTCCATAAGTTGAGCAGCTTCATCCTGTAGCTGGCAAGGGGAAACCTGGAGATGTTTGCCTCTGGGGTAGCCATCTGTTGTGCAGTGGAGAGTAGACACTAAGAAACAACATGCCATTCCCACCGGGTGATGTTTGCACCAGTGTTTCTTCTATGCAATACCTACTTTCGCCTTTATATAAAAGATTTTTATTAGGATTATATAAAAATAAAGGATTTTTTAAAAGGTGCTTCTTTCAGCTCATTTGTCTTCTAACTCCACCACCAAAACTGAAAAGGGGCGAAAATAAATAAATAAATAAATTCCAAAAGATGACTCACAGAGATCTATTCCAGCCCCACTGCAGCTAAAATCCAGAGCTCTTGAAGCTGTTTCATTTGTGAAAAGATTCCTCTCCCCTGCCTCCACCCCACCCTCCCCAGTCCTCTCTCATCCTTCAAAACAATAATAAAACAGAAAAAGTTGTGAAAAATCCCCAAATAATGGAAAAATGGTTTCAGGAGCCTGATACAGGAAAGAGATTGCAAGGGTCATAGAGAACACAGAATAGCTGAAATGAGGACAAAATAGTAGAGAGCTTGAAAGACATTCAGAGGACTCTGAGAAGTCTTGGACAAAATTATTAACTGAACACTGATTAACACTCAGATAGAGAATGATTACAGAATAGCCCTCCAAATGCCAGGAAAGTAGAAGATGGGCTGAAAGATCCCCAGATGAAACAGGAGCTAAGCAGAAGTGAACAAAACAACTGAGAGAGTCTGAAAGATTCCAAGTGCATACACTAGCGTCAGGGAAGGGAAGAAAGTCTGTAAGTGCTCAAGAAAACAAAATGCAGCAGTGTCAGAGGCCAAGAAAGAAAGAGATCAGGCAAAGAACCACCTCAGAGAATACAGAAGAGGCTCAGTGATAACAAGTATCAGAGCTGTTAAAGGAGCTCCAGACTACTCACTGGTACCAAGGGTGGCCTCAAGAGAAGATTTAAAAAAAGGGGGGGAAGAAAGATTGATAGTGCCCCAATGAGTAGCATCAAAGAAGGGAAAATCAGTCAAAAATCTGTAAAAGACTCAAGAGAACACAAAGTAGCCTCAAAGAAGTCAAGAAACTATAGAAAGCTTGAAAGAACCATGATGAACACACAAGAGACTTTAACAATAACAAGAAAGTATCAGAGATTCTGAAGTGCTCTAGGAGTGTATGCCTGCAGCTGCTAGGAGAAGAGAGAGGCTAAAAGAGCAAAAGAAAATAGTCTTGGAGAAGAGAAGAAACAAGCATGAAGGCTGAAAAAGTCCCAGGAGAAAGAAGAGAAGCCACTGAGATGCCATGAACCTTGAAGGAAAACTAAAACAGCCCCAGAAAATCCAGTCAAACTTCAGAAAGAGGGACTGAAGGGTGAGTGGGAAATGAAACAAGCATAAAGACTGAAAGTGCTCCAAAATCCCCTTAGTGAGAGGAAAGAAGAAACTGAGAGACAGCCAAAGCAGCTTTAGAGAGGCTAGGGAAGAAGTGGAGAGGTTGGGAGAGTACCAAAGAACAAAGTAGCATCGCAGATACTGAGAGATTAGAAGAAAGCGTGAAAGAACCTCAGAGAAGAAAGTAGCATAAAGTCTGCAAATGTGAAGGATAACAAAGATTAGCCTCAGAAAGGTGGAAAAAGGTAGGCAAGAAAGAGTCCCAGAGATCATACAGTTGCCTTGGAGAGGTGAGAAAATACGGTATTTTCTGGGATCCCCCATTGTGGGGAGAAAAGATGAATCTGACTCCATGTTCTTAAAGGCTAATTTATTATTTTATGATATTATATTAAAGAATACTATACTAAAACTATACTAAAGAATAGAGAAAGGATACACAAGGGCTAAAAAGAATGATAATGAAAACTCATGACCCTCTCCTCAGAGTTTGACACTGCCTGACCAGGATTGGTCATTAAGTCAAAACAATTCACATGAAACCAATCAAACAATGACCTGTTGGAAAAACAATCTTCAACCACATTCCAAAGCAGCAAAACACAGGAGAAGCAAATGAGATAATATTGTTTTCTTTCTTCTCTGAGGCTCCTCAGCTTCCCAGGAGGAGCAGTCTTGGCGAAGGGATTTTTCAGAAAATATGACAGTGACAAGAAAATACTGCAGAAAGACTGAAAGAACCTTGAGAGAGCAGAGAGTAGCTTCACAGAGACAAGAAAGAAGCAGATGTTGAAAGAGTTCAAGGAGGGCCCACAGTACCACTGGAAGGCCACAAAAGCAGGAGAGACACTAGAAGAATCCCACTGCATGCAGAGTATCCTTAGGGCAAGCTTTCCCAGTTAGGCTGGAAAGCCCATTGGAAAACATGCTCTCGTCATTGTTCCTCAAAGCAGGGGTCCATTGCCATAAAAGCCAAAGCTCTGTCTGCAACACTGGCTGTGCAGTCAGGTCTTAACCCAGGGGCTGGGGGCTCTCCTGCCTGAGCTTTGCCTCTCCTCTGGCACGACCAAGTAGAACAGCTCCTGGGCTCTGGTGCCCTGTAGCCTCTCTTGGTGTGCCTAAGGTCTCCCTTGACAGTAACACTGCTGCACACATGGTCAGAGGAGCAGGCCAGAGGAGCAGGCCAAAGTCCAGACATGCCTTGGTGCTCTCTGCAACAGCCCCAAGTCTGCCCTCCCTGCAATCAGGATGTCATGTGAGGTCTAAACAAGGTCAGTAGATGGGTGCCTCCCTACCCTGCAGAAGGCAGCTCCAAGCAGTGTCCCAGTGCTGGCTTGGGCGTGGTGCAGATGCAGCTGGTTGTGGTGCATCCCTTGGCAGTTCACAGCATCTGAGGAGTGGCATGGTGAGTACATGAATTACAGCTTGGATGCATGTATGTGTGCACACTTGAGTATGGGAATGTGCTGTAGCTGTGTGGAAGCCTGACTGTGTGTACACCAGAGAGACTCTGGAGATTTTATTTTCTCAGTTTATGGGAGGTTGACTTTCACCCACAGCTAATCACCACATGGTATCTCACTCACCCCCCCTCCCTGAAAACCACAGCAGCATGGGGAGAGCAAAAGTGAGAAAACTCACAGGCTGAGATAAATATAGTTTATTAACTGAAGGAAAGAGGAAGAGAAAAAAAACAGTGATGCAAAAGCAGACTGATGTCCAGTCAGTCTCTGGGCAACAGCTGCCTTCCCAAAATCTCCCTCTCCTCAATTTCTGTTACTGTGTATGATATTGTAGGGCATACAGTATCATATGGGTCAGTTTAGGTCAGCTGTCCTGCTGGTGTCCCCTCCAAATTCTCAAATACCCCTGAGGGAGGGTGAGTGGGAGCAAGAGAAAGCTTTGATGCTGTGCAAGCAGTTCTCAGCAATAGCCAGAACACAGGTATGTTACCAGGGCTTGCTTTAGTCACAAATCCCAAATGCAGCACCATACAGTCTGCTACAAAGAAAATTAACTCTATCCCAGCCAGACCGCAGTAGACTCTTAAATATCACTTGAGTGCTGCAGGTGGATGGAGACATCATGAGGATCCAGAGAGATGTGGAATGCAATTTTGCCTCTTCTTATGAATACCTATCCTCCCCAGACTTCCCAGACAAACACAGTCTCTCAACCCCACAGTCTGCATTGTGGCATTGTGGCTGATCATCCCAATCTTGCTCACCACATTCCCCAGGCACAGAAGAAACTGTGGGTACTTGCTTGTGCTGCCTAATGTAACTGGGCTCAAAAGTACTCAGCAAAGAACTCTTCAGACATAGTCCAGCCCAGCATAGGCAGCAAAGATGGACAAACTGCTCCCTACATAAGTGTTATTCACTATGAGGGGAGGTGGACCGAGATGCCGTATCCAGACATTGAACAAGTTTGCAAGTAATCCTTTCCTAGGTTGCAATGAATGGTGGGAGAGGAATGCATCAGGCTATGGATAAGTCTTTGTTCTCTATATAGAAACCTAATGTGTATATTCAAATCTCAGGCTGATGGAGTCCATTGCAGGCATGTACAAAGAAACAAACACTATGCATACTCCACAAAGGAAGATATTAGGGGTTAGGCTTTTTCTTCATTATTTTCTTTCTTTCTTTCTTGCTTTCTTGCTTTCTTTCTTGCTTTCTTTCTTTCTCTTTGCTTTCTTTCTCTCTCTCTTTCTTTCTCTCTCTTTCTCCCTTCCTTTCTCTCTCTTTCTCCCTTCCTTTCTCTCTCTTTCTCCCTTCCTTTCTCCCTTCCTTTCTCCCTTCCTTTCTCCCTTTCTTTCTTCCTTCCTTTCTTTCTCTCAGGTAATTTTCTCCCCATTTGTTGCTCTGGAGATGATGAATGGCCAACACTTATGAGACAAAAGACCTAGCTGGATGTCTTTGAATTCCATTGCAATGGTCCTGGGGGAGGAGGGGAGAAGGGGTGCAGTTGCAGAAGAAGGGGGGCTAGTAGATGGGGAGTGAGCTCTCTGCCTGGGGGGTTTCTCTTGGGAAATGCAGAGATACCATGAGAGGTCAGGGGGCCTACTGAGACTTGGCTGGGGGTCGGGGGCTGCACTCAGCCCCTTCTGCTCTCAGCGGCTGGAGGGGAGAGCAGTCGCGTGTGGTGTGGAGAGTGGACACCTGTGTTTCCCTAGACAGGGCTGCACTGTGGTTTGCTACAGACGAGCTCGCCACCTGGAGCGGCACTGAGACTGGCTGCTCCCTGTAAGTTTTGCAAGGGGAAAGTAAGTTTTGCATCTCCTCTCTTGCCCCTCGCTTGAGCCGCCATTGCCCGAGGAGGGGCGGCTGAGCTGGCCCACAGCGCCCCCTGCAGGCGCAGGGCAATCACTGCACCCCCTGCCGGGCCGGGAGCCAGCAGCGCCCCTGCCGCAAGTGACCGGAACTGCACCGAAGGGGAGGGTGCCCGATAGACGAGAGAAAGCTGTCACTGCGTTTGGGGTTTGTTTGCTGTTGCTGCTGTCGTGGTTGTTTGTTTGCCTTGTTATATATATAGTCTAGTAAAGAACTGTTATTCCTTTTCCTTTATCTCTGCCTGAAAGCCCTGTTATTTCAATGTTTTAATAATTTGGAGAGAAGGGTGTCATATTTTCCATTCCAGGAAGCTTCCCGCCTTCCTGGGCAGACACCTCTCTCTTAAACCAGGACATACAGGAAGTAGGGTGATGAGTGAAGTTCAGTCATTAGAACAACACAGAGGGAGCAGCACTGCAGGGTCAGTGAGAACCAGCCCCATGCAGCTGTTCATGTGTTATACCTGAGAAATCATGCTGGTGCTGGCAGAGTCACTGGTTTTGAGGTTATCTCATTCTCTGACTGTTTGACTCAGGTAAATAGTCATTATGTAGTGCTGCAGTTAGCAATGCTGTGCCAGCCTAGAAAAGGTAGGAGTCAAAAATTAGTGCAGGTATTATAGTGTTCGTTGTGGGTCTTCTGTGTACATCTCCAGAGAAAAACAAAGAAACTAAAAGCTCTCTGCTTTCTGCAGCTGCTACAAGTGCATCTATTTGTATTTAAATTCTCTCAATGTCAGCTGAAGATCTGGAAACTTCCCAGACTCCTCCTTCCTGCAGAAAAAAACCTACAAAATACCACTACCAAAAAAAAAAATCCCCAAACCCCAAACAAATAATCCAGAGATTATGGAGTTCAGTCTACCCATAAAAGGAGACAGGCAACTGGCAATTTTAAGCAGCCAAGTAATGGTGAAGTATTGGATATAAGAGTGAGAAAATCAGGGGAAAAAAGAACATCAAGGAATGTGTGAGAAAAGTGAAAGGAGACAAGGAAGTCCCTAGGGTGTGGGTTTTATTATCCATTAATAAGAGGTAGAACATGTACTGCTAGAAAAGGATCTTCTAGAAAACAAGGATGCAGGAGATTCAGGTTAAGAAAAATTACCTGACACATTTAACAGGTCCTTGAACAACAAATCAAGAGGATGTAGATTTTCAAGGAAAGAATGTAAAATAATATTCTACAGTTTCTTCCACATCTCAAGACCAATGCCATATTTGAGGTGGACAGCCATAGCCTTCAGGTGTGATGGTCTGTAATAAGCAGAGTATTTCCTCAATCCCTTCTCTTGCCTCTGGGCAACTGCATTTGTGAGTGTACAAGTTTGTGGATACCACAGGTGTCACATGCATCCTACAATTTCCTTTATGCTGCAATACACATGCCCATCATAAAATCTTGAAGAGTTCTGAAAAGTTGCAAAACATTGTCAGTATTTCCTTTTCATGACACAGTCATTGTACTGTTATGGGGGGTCTTGGGGGCATGGCATGCTTATATTTTATTCCTTCTTTGGTTGTTCTGTTTGGTTTCTGCTTACTTTCAGTTAATGCAGGCAGAATTATATGTCATTATCATTTACATTATCATTCAGTTGCATAAATATAACATTACACTGATTATTAAAAATTAATCTACTATGAAATGGCAAATACCAAAGAAGCACCCACTTTCCCCTCTTGGAGAGCCTATAAAGGCAGTTTATGTTCCTTGTCTTTTCTTAGTTGATACACTCAAGGGCAGAGAGCAGCTCTTCAGAGGGACACAGGCAAACTGGAGGAGTGGGCTCAGAGGCACCAAATGAAACTGAAAATGGACAAAGGCAAAATTCTGCACCTGGGAAGAGATAACCACCGGCAACAATATGTGTTAGGAAATGGTGAACAGCTATTTTGAAAAGCAACGTGGTCCTGGTAGTTGGAAAGCTGCATGTGATCCCACAGTGTGCCCTGGAGGCAGTGGGGGACAACTGCACCCTTGGCTATAAAATAGCAGGACCATATTCAGGATCTCAAAAGAAAGGAATACTAGGATTTTTAACCCCATTTAAAATACTGCATCCAGTTTGAAGTTCATCAATACACAAAAGGCTAATAAAATTGATCAACTGAAACAATTTCAGCAGAGGAGCACCAAGACAATCAGAAGGCTGGAGCACTTGTCCTGTGAGGAGAAACTGATGGACCTGGACTTGGTTAGCCTGGAGAAGGCTTGGGTGAGAGCAACTGCAATATTCCAACAGAAGATTCCTTTTGCAGAAATTAAGACCAGGCCAGGGTCCTCACAGTAGTGCATGGTGGTAGGAGAAGAGGCAGAAGGCTTAATCTGTAATGAGAGGATTTAGGGAAATTTTTTTCCTGCTGACGAGAGTCAAGTATTGAGCACTAGAAGAGGTTGGCTAGAGAGGTTGTGCAGTCTATATCCTTGTAGGTTTCAAGACTTGACTAGATACAGTCCTGAACAAAATGACCTGATCTCATAGACCCTGATTTAAGCAAGAGGTTGTGCTAGATCATATAATTGTAGAATGGTTTAGGTTGGAAGAGACCCTAAAGATCATCTAGTTCCAACGCCTTGCCATGGGCAGGGACACATTCCACTGGACCAGGGTGCTCAGAGCCCTACCCAACTTGTCTTTGAACACTTCCAAGGGTCAAAATGAGGTCTCCCTGGAACCACCTCTTCTCCAGGCTAACAGCCCCAGCTCTCTCTGTTTGTCTGTGGAAAAGGGGTGCTCCAGCCCTCGGAACACCTTTGTGGCCCTCCTCAAAGAATACCAAGGTGTATTCCAACTTGAATTCTCTTTTAATCCCCTGTCAGATGCAATTAAAGAAGCACTATCCTAGGGTAATTTACTGTAATTTCCCTCTGTTTCAGGTAGCTTTTACCAGCTTGGAGACACTGTGCCTGTTATTTTCCTGCCCAGGTAAAGGCACTGACAGGAAAACTGAGGGACCTCGCCTCACAGGGTTACACTGAAAGAGTTAATGTGCACAAGTCGCAACACAAGAAATTCTGGAATGGACAGAAAGACAAAAGCTTCTTGCCCTTGAAAACTGTTCAGCAGACACGCCTGGAGAGGAAAAAAAACGTTTGAACGAGGAATTGAGCAACCTAATCTGGATTTTAAGTAAGGCCTGCTTTGGTAAAGAGACTGGATTAAAGAACTTCATCAGTCCTTTCAAACCTAAATTCTTCCATGATCCTACAATTTATGTACCAGGCAGTACCAGGGAGTTCTCTCTTTCACTTCCATTTGACCATTCCTTGTGAGAATGGGTTTGTAATTCAAATCATGTGGCCAAACCTCTCCACTTTCTGCCTTTTTGCTGCTTGAAGTAGAGCTGATGAAAATCAATTAATGCAATTATGTCTTCTTTAGATAGGTTGTTAGTCTGCACACAGTACATCACATATCCACAGACATCTTTAGATTTGAAAGGTTTTTATGTTCTTGTTGCCATAAGGAGTCTGGCATTAGCATGCAGCTTGCTAAGAATACAGTCTCATAACAGGCTATTTTTTCAATGCAATGAAGATATTCTTATCTCAAGAGATGTTCACGCTCCATTATTATTTATCAGTCTAAACATACAAAGAAAGGGAAGAAACACACAACAAAAATCTTAACTCTATCCCACACTTCAAAGCACAGCAGCAGAAACCTATTTAAAACTTTTGGCTGCTAGAAAGCTGTGCATTCTGCTACTGTAACTTCAAATACAGAAATTCTGCAAAAAGCGTGACCCTTATTTTAAAAATGCACAACAGACAGTAATAGCAATAGATATAAATTACTCAAAGAGGCCCACATTAGACTTAAAGCAGTATCAGCATCTTTTCATTAAAAAAAAAAAAGAAGTTCAGCAGATATCCAGCAGCTAAGGTGGTAACAGAATCCTTCTTTGCTTCTAGCCTCTGTATAGATCCATCAAGCAAGGCAGGATATGTCCCAACAAACTTCATGTGCTTTCCAACAGTGTCAATACAAATAACATACTTGAAAATGATGGCTCTACCTCCAGAAAACTTCTTTATTCCAGAAGCATTATATTCATGCCAGTAAAATACATCCAGAGATTCAGCAAGGGCTGCTTTTTAACTCAAACAGATAACCTTTTCTAACTCTGTATTCAGAGGTAAGGTCAGCACAGCCAGAATCTGGATAAACATCCTGTTTGACACTCCCTCAGAACTGGAGAAATTAATCATTTTCACTCCACCTGTGTTGTTCTTGGCATGCTGCTCAATGAAAACCCTTCACTGCAGGATGTGCTGCAATGGCTGCACACATGTATGAGGACTGCCTGTGTTTTGGAAGTTACCAGGCCACTGGCTGACAGCAGAATGCTGTAGCTGGTGTCACTGCCAGCTTCTCCACTCAGCAGGTCCCCTCTTAGAATGTCCGCACCAAAGGGTGATCTACGCTCAGCACTGTGGCTTCTCTTACTGACTGGTCCTAGAGCTGCTGCTGCTGCTTCTGCTTCCAGACCTCATTGTACCATAAAGCTGCTCATGGGCCCCAAGTGCCTGCAGCAGCCTCTTACTGCTGCCCTCTTTGCTCTGTGTGACCCACGCCGTGCATGGTGTGATGGTCACATCTGCTGCCGTGCCTGGCAGCAGCACGGCGTCATGGCCCTGGTACCACAAGAGACTGGCACCGGTACTGGTACTGGAACTAGGACTGGGACTGTTACTGTTACTGGTCCTGGCACTGGAACTGAAACTGTGACTGGCACTGATACTGGGACTGGAACTGGGCCTGGTACTCGTGCAGCAACAGGGAGAGGTACCAGACAGCTATTGGTACCAGAACTGGAACTGGGATTGATATCAGTGGTAATACTGGTAGTGAGACTGGAACTGGGATTGCTACTGGTACTGGTGCTTAGACTGGGACTGGAACTGGGCCTGGTTTTAGTACTGGAACAGGCACTTGGACTGGTTTTGGAATTGGGACTGATGCCAAAACTGGGACTGGGCCTGGTAAAGGTACTGGGACTGGCACTGAACTGGTATTGATACTGGCAATGGGCCTGGTGTTTGTACTGGTACAGGTACTTGGACTGGTTTTGGAACTGGGACTGGTGCTGGAACAGGGACTGGTGCTGGTACTGGCATAGGCAGTGGTATTGATACTGGAACTCGGCCTGGTACTGGTGTTGGTACTGGACCGGAGTTTGGACTGTTTCTGGCACTGGGACTGGGGCTGGAGGCGGTGTTGGGGTCGGGAATGTGCCGGTGCCGGTGCCGGTGCCGGTGCCGGTGCTGGTGCCGGTGCCGGTGCTGACCCTGCGGCCCAGGAACCGGCCCTGGGCCCTCCCCGTCCCCTCCGCGCGTCACGACAGCGGCTCCACCCCCGCCTTCATTTGCATGCCTGCCCCCGACGGGCCAATGGGGCGCGGCCACCGCGACGCTGACCCCGCCCTCCCCGGCCGCCGGTAACGGAAGCGCTGGGAGCGGAGCGGGCCCCGCGCGCCCGGCCCGCGCGGCGCGGGCGGCCTGCGGGAGCGCGCCCGGTGCGCGCGGCCGCTGCGGTGAGTGCGGGCGGGGCGGAACGGCCGCCGCCACCGCCCCTCCCCCCGCGCCGCGCCCTCCCCCCACGCGCCCCGCAGGCCGCCGCCCGCCCCGCCCCGCCCCGCCCCGCGCTGCGCGCTGCCAGCTTGGGCACGGGGGCGGGAGGCGGCGGCCGCTGCGTGCGGGGGAGCGGCCTGCGCGCCCGATGGAGCGGTAGTGGTTCCGTGCTAGGCTCGGTGGCCGGGCCGTGCCCTTGAGCGCCCGTGGCTGCGGCTCTGGAGGGGGCGGTTACGGGTGGGATTGCGACGGCGGCCCCCGGCAGGACGGAGCGGGTGCGTGGGGGCGCAGGTGGGAAGGGCATTGTCACTCCAGCGTGTGTCCCGTACTGGTGCTAGTGCTGCTCCTTCTCCTGTCTCCCCTCCCGAGCCCTGCGGGCTCGCCTC
The DNA here is from genome assembly GCF_012460135.2 of Molothrus ater. Classification (NCBI taxonomy): domain Eukaryota; kingdom Metazoa; phylum Chordata; class Aves; order Passeriformes; family Icteridae; genus Molothrus; species Molothrus ater. The sequence continues at coordinate 87,767,115 of NC_050479.2, forward strand.
AGGCAAGTCTCCTAATCAGGTGTCGTGTTCTCTAAGGAAGAGCCAGAGATTCCCTAAGCAGTACCCTGCCTGTGTTCCCAGCAGGATGCTTGTACAAGTCGATGCATGTAGGGAGAAGAGCCTTTGGCAATAAAGCACGGTGTGTCAGGTGAAGCAGGCAGCACAGGAATCCAGACACAGTAGTCCATTGGGATGCTCCTGCGTTTGTGGTCATCCAGGTGGTGAGACTCTGGCACAGGTTGCCCAGAGAAGCTGTGGATGCACCGTCCCTGGGAGTGTTCAGAGCCAAGTTGGATGGGATTTGGAGCAACCTGGTCCAGTGGAAGGTGTCCCTGCCCATGGCAGGGAATTGAAACCAGATGGTCCTAAAGTTCTCTTCTAACCTAAAGCATTCTCTGAATCTGCACACTGTAAAGGATATATATATCAGTCGAACATGAATTGCTTATGGAAAAAAGAGGAAGTGCATGGTCAGTAGTACTCAAGCCATTCAGCCACAGCACACAACAAGTGCTATTCCTGTTTAGGAGGATGTTTTTCCTTAGACATTTGTTTAATTTGAGCTGTTCTGGTAGCTCCTGGACCAATAGAAACAGTGCTAATGATGGGAGTTGAGACCCTTCTCAAAATGCTACCTAATGCTTGTAAATGGTGTGCATTTGATTTTGAATTAATCAGAAATTCCTTCAAACATTTTGGATTTGTGTCACCTTTGCAAAGTTCTCTTGTTTTTATGGCTTTTCATATTAATGCCTTCAGGTGTTTCCTCCACACTTCTAAAGTATCCTGGAATCTACCTGTTTACCCTAGGCTTTGTGATGAGGGTACAAATATCTGGGTTGAATGTAAGATTTTTGAAAGCCATGGGAATAACTATCTCCTTATTAAATGTTTTATTCTGGAGAGAATAATGAGATACCCCTGGAGGACTCAAAGTGTGTTGTCAGGCACAGATAATCATGCCTTCCCTGCTTGTAAAGGCATGTCCTCTTGTTCCAAAGGCATCATTGGTTTGACTATCAGAGTCAAGGCCCTGAACTAATGGTCTGGGAGGGAGCTGAGCTCACCACTTTAATGGGAGCATGAGGAAACAAATCATTACCAAGAAAAGCCTGAATTGCTTTCCTCATCTTTAAAGAAGTGCAGCCTACCTCTGCCTGTGCTCATTAGGATAGAACATAGTCAAGTACTTATCCAATAGGAAGAATCAAATTGAAGGTGAAAGATTTTCACCAAAAGATGTTGGCCAGTTGTGCTTTTAACACTAAGGGAATGCAGGCTCTGTGGCTGTGTTGCTGTGGGTAACAGAAGAAATGCTGACAGATGCCCTCTGAAGCAGAGAATGGTTTTCTTATCTCTTTCAAAATACTTTTTCTGAGCAGCTGATGAACCTTTTGTGTAGTGTTGTTTGAACTTGAGGCAGCAATCCATACATGGAGCCTTGGGTAGGCTTTCACTGAAGTAGGTTTGCCCTCAGATTCTGCAATTTGGTGATGTTTTGGAGATCCACTTATGATTCCCCTGATAAGAGGTTTCTCAGATTTTTTTTTCCAAACAACTACAGAAATACAGCTAGCTTGGGAAAAATGGGGGAGGAAGGGTGGTGCCAGAAGTGCCTCCTGCTCTGAACTGCTGCCCCAGTAGCACTGGCCAGAATGGGGATGCCTACTTTTAGTCTCTGGTATTTGTGTTCTTCAGGTCTCTTTTTTTCTGGGTTGAAGTGACCAGGAAACAACTGAAGCATCCAGGATACTAACTGCACATTGTTTGACTTGTGCTGAAGGGTGTTGTTTCACTTCTTAGAAAAAAGTAAACTTGAGGACATATTGGGGAGAGTGCCAAAGTGTTTTGCTTAAACAGAGTCGATGAATTGCTCACCTTTTCTGGGTGTGGGGCAAGTTTTTTATCTGAAAGATTCCCTGAAACTTACTAAGAATTTTTGCTTGGGGAGGTTGTTGCAGAAAGTTGACCCATTAGGAAATACATGCAAATAGAGGTGAGCACTTTCAGAGTTTTCAGAATTTAATATTTTCAGAATTTATTTATTGACAAACAAAGAATGAGCTGAATTCTGGCAGGGACTGTTCTTCTAAAGGTATTCTGGCATAGCTCTTGGTAGACTTAAACTTGTCTAGCTGCTTTTTGAACTTCCATAAATTTGCAGCATCCACACCAGACCATGAAAAGAAATTCCATAGGTTGCCATCTGGTTCATGAAGTTTTTCTTTTACTTACTTTGAACTTGACATGTGCAACCTTTGATAGGTGTCTCCTCCATCTGGCAGAAGAAAATGTGATTCTTTATTCCCTATTTGGTTTTGTCATGATTTTGTAGACCTCTGCTGTATCCTCTCCTCAGTTCTTTTTCTTCCATCCTTCAGAATCCCAACTGTGGTAGTCATTGCTTGTGTGGGAGCCAGTCTGGCTTTTGGTGTGAACCTTTTCTATAAATACAAGTACAGAGTATCAGGAATTTTACTGTGTCATTTTTAAGTGAGTGCATTAGGGGGAAAATTCTTCTTCATGCAATGGGAAGGAATAATCTACTGTGGTCTTTCACAGTTCATTAATTGTATTCTTTGTCTTAGTCTTATTTTTTTGTCTTACAACTATTGATTTCCAGTCTGATTTGTTCACTGCTGGTGAGTACCTAGTAGGTGTTTCCATCAAGCTGTTGGAAATATCTCTTTCTTGAGAAGTAGGAATGAAGAACCTGTTGTATATTTCTGAGTGGCCTTGATCCTACAACCATCAATTCAGCACCTCTCTTTGATCACATAAAGCCTATAGCTCTTGCCTTTACTGTCACACTTTACAGACAATTAAGAAAATTTTGAAAGTGTTTAGCTAAGTTAAAAGATAATACTGGATAAGTAGCAAATTGAGAATTTTTCTATGGAAAAGAAAAACAGACCAGTCCTCAGCCTGATAGGATTTTTTTTTGTAGTTATTGCAAATGCACTTTATTTTGCTTTTTAAATAAATTTCTCTAGACTTTATATGTGTGTATTGTGTGAATGTTTCAGGAAATGCTTCAAGGACCATCAGAAGATGTGTTTGCAAAGATGGAAAGTTCAGTTGAAGACATGGATACCTCCGATACCCAGTGGGGCTGGTTTTATTTGGCAGAGTGTGGTAAATGGCATATGTTTCAGGTAAATACCTATGAAGTTATATTGGCTCTGATGGATCCCATACATCAAATTACCTATGTCTGAGTTTGTCTTAATGTGCTTTTTCTTTTATTTTGAAGACTGACTCAAACAGTCACTGCTCTATCAGCAGTGAAGATATTGAAAGGAGTTTCCGAACAGACCCCCATGGATCTCTGTCTTTTACCACTGCAAAATTTAACTACACACTGGACTTTTCAGGTATGTGTTTTGCCAAAGAGTAAATTTAAACAATAGAAGGTCTCAGATACACCAGCACATTTGTTCATTCAGCAGGTTATTGTCTTCATATCTGGTGTGAAAACATGATTAAGAATGTCTTTTTTACTGGAAATACATAGGAGTTTTTAGAAACAGCTGATCTGTTACATTTTTTGTGTAGTTTATTAATGAAGTTGCAAGTTTTGTTTAATAGCACTGCATTGGAATTCCTACTGCTTGCTCCAGCTGCAAGTGGCATGTAGGATACATCTCTTGAACTGGGAAGGTTGAACCTTTTTCTTTAATGTGCAACTGCCTGTGAGCTTGGAAAACCTCTTCCATTCATTCTGTATAAGAAACATTGTTGTAAAGGAGGCTTCCTGCAAAATACTGGCATCAGAATGATTTAATAATTCAGCAGGTAGTTGAAGCCAGTTCTGTTCTCAGAATAACAAGGAGATAGGCAAAAGTATTTACTGGTAGATTGTAAAGATCTTGCTTATGCTGTTCTTGTCAGTTACAGAGTATTACAGGTTTCTAATATATGTAACTAATTATAAAGGTAATCTGTTCTTTGTTCACTGGTGTGTTCTAGTAACTTTTTTTTTAGTTTTTCTATTCATAGATGGTTTATTTTCTGATTAAATTACAAAACAGCTATATGCTTAAATATAGGAAATTAAGGAAATAAATACATATTCCAATATATGTATTCAAATTTCAAATATTTCAAATACAGAAAGTGGGGACTGGGTTAAACAGCAATATACTGGCAGTAAGGTGCTATCTGTGTTGAAATGTCTTTTTATTAAAAACTGTGTTTTGCATCCAGAATAAAAACACTACACTATAAGCAAATGTTAAAGAACAGTTTTTATGTTACTGTCTTTAGGCCATGATGTCTTACACTAAGAGTAGTGTATTCTTTGTCATCCCTTTCAAGTCAGTGGAAGTTCTGCCTGTGATTTAGTGGGGCTGAATGTTAGATGGATATTTTAAAAATATATCTTTGGTGTGTGTAATATTTGGACATTTTCCCAACTCATGTAAATGACAATGCATTTAGATATATTTATTGAAAATGCTGATTTGTTACTTGTTGAAATAGGATTCCTGTCAAGTAGCTTAGGGTGTAGTAACATTCTTTTAAATAATGATACTTAAATGTTTCATATGCTGTAGATGAATTCCCAATTCATCTTCCTAATTCTTGTTTTATGCTCAGTGATGAAACAGATCAACCTAACTACCCTTAAACAACGTCCAATAAAGCGAGCTCCCTTTGCAATCAATTCATTCAGGTAAGGAAACAAGAGGAAGACTCCTTATTTTTCTTTTATTCCTGCTTCTTCTAAGTAAAATGAAACCAAAGTGTTTTATCTTTATTGTTTATATTTATTTGCTTTGGAGTCACTTGCTCTGAATACCTGTTGAATGAGAATTGCTGCAGGGAAGCAGCACCAAAAAATGGAATCCTGTGATTCCATAAATTATTTAGAAGTAGTATTGTAACAGCAAAAAAAGGGTGAGTTATATGTTGTGCCTATATTTTACTCATTTACTCTAAACTTACTTGGAGTTTAAGAAATTGTGTTGTAATAATTCTTTTATGAGTTTAATTGCTTTAGATTGTCAGTTTCTTGCCATTTGATCAGTCATTAGATGTAAAGCTGAGCTGATGTAAAGCTGGAATTCACTAAATAAACTGAGCTATGCAGATGAAATTGAGTACATGGGATATGTGGATTTTTTTCCCCAGATAGTTTCTGAGAAAAAATTTAGTTCTGAATTGTAGCGTGGTTATACATTAAAAAAGAAATTTGTCATTTGTCATAAGAAATGTAGTAGCAATCTGTTTACACTGACTTTCAAGAAGACTGTTTTTGAAGTGCCAACTTTTTTTCAGTAGATATTTGCTAAATAGTGCATACAATGACGTGGCAATTTACTTTGTTCTTTGAATAATTGCATTCAGTACTCTTATTTCCATGTGGTGACATTTTTTACTTTCAGGAGATTTCTTCTTTTAGTCCCTGTTTTAAGGCTTAAGAGCTTCAATGTATGTAGTGCATGTGCTTAAACCACTCTTTTTTAGTAGCTCTGTATAAACTTCATAGGGGTTTGCTTTTTTTGCACACTGTGTTGTTTGGAGCAGGAGTTTGACAGGAAGAAAATGCCTCATGTCTTTGAAGTGATGTGCTTTTACCTTTTTTGTTTGAAGTTTCATCTGTGAAAATGAGGCTATCCCTATGCCTTCCCACTGGGAGAATGTAAATACCGAGGAGCCATACCAGGTAAGAGTTGGTATGCAACTTGGTCAAAAACATGTGACAACAAAATAATGCATTGAATTGAAATCGCACTAACCTCTTTTTTTCCAGCTTATTCCATTGCAAAAGAAAACAAATGAATATAATGAAGTTTCTAGTCTCTTTGGAAGAACAATGGATAGCCACCGAATTAAAAGAATTAAGAGAATACAAAATCTAGACTTGTGGGAGTTTTTTTGCAGGTGAGATTATTTCTAAAACCAACAGTTTTAGGATTGTTAATGGAGAAAAGTTTTAAGTCATGCAGCAGAAATATGTTTAACTGTTTTTACTATTAATGAAATTTTTTGTTACATTTTAACTTTAAAAAATTTTCTTATTTGTCATTTCTCTTTATTCAAAATTTAATTTTCAAGACTGTGTAGCTTCTACAGGTTCAGAAATTGAATACTTGTAGAAATGCATTAGATAAAGCTGTAGCATAGATAATGTATTTAAGGTGTTCAGAATATCTGTGTGGTAGATGCCCATGATCTTTACAGTGAAGTAAGGAGACAAAAATTAGCTTTTTGTAAAATGGTTCCTTGAGAGGCTTGTATTACTTTAATTTTTACTGAACAAAGCAAATTAATATTTCAGTCTTGTTAAATTTCTCAATTTTATGAAGCATAGGACAGAACTAAGTGTCTAATGAACACATATTCATGCAATTCTTTTAAATTTAATGTCCTACAAAACCTTCTTCTAAGTTTTTGGCTTTTTCTTCTGCATATTGTGCTGGCCTGGAAGAAGTAGGAAGTGCCCACTTCGGTATCCACTTATTTTTTGGTGTCAGTCTTAAACAATCATACTTGACAAAAGTTATTTGTGCATCTTGTAGGAAGGAGTGCATATCAGGAGGTTTAACGATGTTTTACTCTAATAAAAACATCTAGACTAAGTTAAAGAGTGAGGAAATAACTAAGCAGATGTATACTAAAATCTTGCATAAGTTACATTATTTTTTTAAAGATATGCCATTTATTGTTAATTTAAAGCTATATCAATATGTGTGAGGAAGTGAAATTCCTTATATATGTTAATGGTTAAGAGAGTAACCCAACTTTTAGTTAAGTTTCTTTTTTGTCTTGATGGAATAAGGAAGAGGGTCAGCAGAACTGCTGCCGTGGACTTCCAGAGGTCAAACTTGGGTTGTTCAGGAGATTGTTTGACAGAGTCCCTTGTGAGTCAGTCTTGAAGGGCAGACAAGTCCAGGAAGGCTGGACACTCTTCAAGAGGGAAATCCTAAAGGCTCTGGAGCAGGCTGTCCCCATGTGCTGAAAGACAAGTAGTTGAGGAATAATATCATCCTGGCTGAACAGAGAACTTTGGCTGGAATTCAGGCAAAAAAGAGGGTTTATCACCTTGGGAAGAAGGGGCAGACAGCTCAGGAGCAGTAAAAGATGTTGAGATGTTTTGCAGGGAGAAAATTAGAAGGACCAAAGCCCAGTTAGAACCTAATTTGGCCACTGCTGTAGAAGACAATATTTTTTTTTTAAACAAATCATCAACAAAAGGAGGGCTATAGAGAATCTCTGTCCTTTACTGGATATGGAGGAAACATACTGACAAAGGATGAGGAAAAGACTGAGGCAACAAAGGCATTAATATTAAGACCAGTTGTTATCTGGGCACCCAGACCCTGAGCTCGTAGACAGAAGTGGGGAGCAAAATGCAGCCCTCGTAATCCAAGAGAAAATGGAACCTGCTACCCCACACAAGTCTTTGGGAATGGATGGACTCTACTGGAGGGTACCAAGGGAGCTGGGGGGTGCTCACTGAGCCACTTTCAACCATTTACCAGCAGTCCTGGCTCACTGGGGAGGTGCCAGTTGGCTGGAGTTGAGCAAGTGTGATGCCCATGCACAAGAAGAGCTGGAAGGAGGATCCAGAGAACTACAGACCTTTCAGGATGAGTGAGCTCAGTGCCAGGGAAGGTCAAGGAACAGCTCATCCTGAGTGCCATCATACAGCATGTGCAGGGCAACCAGGGGTCAGGCCCAGCCAGGATGAGTTTAGGGAAGGCAGGTCCTGCTTGATGACCAACCTCACCTCCTTCTATGACAGGGTGACCCACTAAGTGGATGAGGGAAAGGCTGCAGTTATTTTTTACCTGGACTTCAGTAGCGCCTTCAACACTGTTTTCCCACAGCATTCTCCTGGAGCATCTGGCTGCTCATGGCTCAGACAGGTGCACTGTTTGCTGGGTAAAAAGCTGTCTGGATAGGCAGGCCCAGGGAGAGGTGCTGAATGGAGCTACAGAATCCAGCTGCTCACCAGTGGGGTCCCCAGGGCCCAGTGTTGAGGCCAGTCCTGCATAATATCTTTATCTGGGATCAGGACAAGGGGATCAAGGGCACCCTCAGTAAGTTTGCAAATGTCATCAAGCTGGGTGGGAGTGTGGATCTGCTGGAGGGCAGGAAGGCTCTCCAGAGGGATCTGGACAGGCTGGATCCATGGGCTGAGTCCAGTTGGGAGGTTCAGTAAGGTAAAATGCCGGGTCCTGCCCTTGGGTCACAAGACAATGCTGTAGGCTTGCACATACTGGTGAAGAAATTATTGCCTGGTAGTATATTACAAAGAAATAGGTATTCCAGCATTTCAAATTCACTTCTTTTGGTGTCCCAGGTAGGAAAGTTGAAAAGAGCATGATGCTTAGTCTAGCATCTCAGTTTGGAGTTGTCAGGGAGTACAACAAGTAAAAAAAGGTGTTGGTCAGTGTGATTGGTGACCAGTTTTAGAAAAAGCTTATGTGCTTACATAGGTACAAGGAACATGTCTCTGGGTATTTAGTTTTGCTGTAGGTTTTACCTTTCATTCAGTGAATTGGCTGAACAAGAATTTTCACAGTGCTGGAACAAGTTAATTTTGTTGAACTAGATTATCTTGTCACTGCTTGTACAAGGTGCTTAGATGATGCTTTTTAGAGCAGTTGGACCCCTTGATTTCTGTTCCAAATAGCCAAAGTGTCCTGTTGTGGCATTTCTGCATTCTGCCCAACCAGCTTGCCAGTGTGCCCAGCTTATTTTAAATTTTTATGATTGATCTTATTACTTATCACTTTTTTTTTTTAAGTGATAAGATCAATTGATTTAATTGGTTGATCATTGCTTGAATGATTATTTGCATCACTGTAGTGGTCAGAACACATTTGCCTCTTACAATAGTTCCCATATTAATAATGATTCTAAATTGACTTTATGAAAATAACTGGTCAGAGATAGTAAAGGACTATCACAGAACATCTTTTTATTGATTATTCACTTTTTCTATAAATCTATTCCATTCCCCTGTTTCAAAAGAAGTTACTCAAGGCTACATTTATATATTGTCAGAGATCAACAGCCAACAACAGAGGGCTCTGGTTGAAGAACTTTCAGATGTTCAGCATAACTAGCCCTTAGATCAGTTTTTGCTGGTTTGCCTAGTACTTCATGATCTACCAACTTTGTTATCCCTTCCACCATGACATTAAAGCAGGTGGAGGAAACAAAATGTGCAAAATTCCCTTTCTTTTAAAGATGTATCTGCTGAAAATGACCACACTGAAACTAATAACACATGAACAATGTTGATAAAATTGGTGTAGAAAGACCTTTTTTTAAATCTTAGACTATGTGGGAAAATAGTCAGCATTCAGAAACATGTGATTTCTAAATATGTACCTTAAGAATTCCGACGTGTTTAAAACCTAGAGTCATCTAGGCACTTGTAAAGGGGAATGTGTTAGGTCTGTACCCTCAGCAGTGTTTTCACAGTAGTAATTTAGTGTGTTTGTACAACTCTTTATTTATTATGTGCTTATTGTGGACAACTGTTTATTCATTATGTATTTATTGTGTACAGCTATTTATTTATTATGTATTTATTGTGTGTTTTCTGTAGGAAAAAAGCTCAACTGAAGAAGAAAAGAGGTGTCCCAACAATTAATGAGCAGATGCTCTTTCATGGCACTAGTAATGAATTTGTAGAAGCAATATGTATTCATAACTTTGACTGGAGAATAAATGGGATGCATGCTGCTGTGTATGGAAAAGGTAAGTATTGCTGTCACATACAACAGTGAAAGTGTTAACAGCTCAACGTTAAGTCTTCCCTGTAGTGCGTACTTTGTGATGCATGCCTTGTGTTTACCCAAGAGCTGTTTAATACAGATCTGCTTTTATGGCAAGTGTAATTAGGATGCAGTAAGGAATGTAATTGTTACAGTGGCTGGTAGGGCCAGGGAGCATGGGGAAGGGATACCCAGCAAAGCAGTGTTGATCACAAGACAATCTCCCTACTAAAATGTTCACAATAAAAATATTTGGTCATATTGTTACAACAATTAACAACAAAAAAAGGATTCCTAATGAACATAAAAGAACTGTCATTTTTCATCATGTTGATAGCTATGCTCTGGTAGTCAAACTGTCATGGTAAGAATGTAATCAAATTTTGTTTGTTTTTTTATTTGAAAGGGACCTATTTTGCAAGAGATGCATCATATTCCAGCCATTTCTGCAAAGAGAGCATGAAGCATGGAGATACTTTCCAGATTCATGGTGTGAACCTGCAGCCTCATCTGCACAGACCAGATAAAGTCATGTTTCTTGCTCGTGTATTAACTGGTGACTATATCGGTGGCGATTCAAAATACATGAGGCCTCCTTCAAAAGATGGAAGCTTTGTGAACTTGTATGACAGCTGTGTGGATAATACCTGGAACCCAAAGATCTTTGTCATCTTCGATGCCAACCAAATCTACCCTGAGTACTTAATAGAATTTTGTTAAGTTTGAACTGAGTATTGTTTGTGGTTTTTTTTAATACTTTTGTTCCTTTTGTAAAGACAACAACATAGAAATGATGCATGAAAGAGAGGTGAAAGAAAAGCTGGCATACATTTATGGACGAGGGAAGCTATTAAATATTTAAGAGAGACTGGTGAACTGTTTTTAAAAATCTGTAAACTTTATTAATGCATTTTTCAAATGTAGAGACTATTACAAATCTGAAGTTGCATAGTGAGCCTTAAATACATTGAGCATTGGTAAGTTTTCAAAGGCAAGATTTATGTTTTGCTTTTCTAAAGTATATTAAAAGTGGTTAGAAATATGCCTCTAATATAGTATGCATATAATGAAATTAATCTTTTATAAAGATTGCCTATAAAACAAAGTAAGAAAAACAACAGCAAAACCCCAGGGGACATGGCTACTTGTGTGTGTATGCGTGTGTATGTGTCCGTGTTCTGCAGTACATGTTACTTTGTTTGGAGGTCTCTTAGTTTTGATTCTAAACCTAAAAAAAGAAAAAGAATCTACAGCTCCTTCATCAGTTTCCTCCAGATAAAGTTCAACAAAGCTGTAAGGTTTGACTTTATGTACATTTTACTGTAAGCTTCGATTATATACTGGGAAAATAACAAAGCCAAGGCAGTAGGATTTGACAGTTTGTTTTGATGGAAATGAGGCCCATAAACTTGTGGTTGTTAGTTGTTTGGTATGTAACTGTTGGGCTCACTGTTGGGATATCATATGCCTTTCTCAGTTCTTATCCTATGGAATTTTTGCCATCTTGTTGCAGTATTCATGAGCTGCTGTGATTGTGTCTGGTCAGAGTTTAAGATACACTCAGTGCTCATATACTTGGTGTTACTGAAGACAACATTTAGATTAACTTAACTGTAAACAATACAGTTAAACTAATAAGGGACATTTCAAAAGATGCCATCCTTTAGCTTTTAAACACTACAATAGAAAGCTTTCAGTAACATTTGTGTAGACCAGGTTTTCATAACTGGTATGGTTGTAAAGTTGAGTATTTTTCACATGTAGAAAGAGCAAAAGAGACAATATTTGGGTAAAGAGCAAACCTGAGTACCTAAACACATGAAGAGGCTGAGGAAGAGGCTGTTACAATGAAATGCACTGTTGTGTGAACGATCTGCTATGGAATTGTGTCCCTAGTGTGCTTTGTTAAAGGACCTAAGTAGCACTAATGGACAAAGTCAAAGTTGAAACCTTTCCAAGATTTTTCTTTGGCTATGGCCAGTAACAAGTCCCTGTAGAATTGGTATGTAATTGTGGCAGATATAGAATGATCTCTGTTGGTTTGTTATAGAATTGTTAATGGATTTTTTGGATCAAAGGCTGTGTTTAAAATGCATTGCATTTAAAGGCACTGCAGCTGCTGGCATGACCAGGTCTGCTCAAAGTCGTACTGAACTGGTGGAACTGGAAGCATGAGATGACAACATATCTAGCATCATAACGGAGGACACAAATATCTCTTCCTTCTCCTGTGTGCTGTTACTGTTGTCTGTCAGTGGGTCTTGCACAAGTTATTTATCTGTTTCTGTTTGTAATTTCATGGCAATTTTCCTGTCCCTAAACCATTTAGGGCTAAAATGCATTTTCCTTTATTTTAGGAAGTATGATTTCTGATCCCAGCTGGGAACTCTAGGTTCTACTCTTGTAGGTGTGATTTGTGTTTGATTCACTACTACACTAGCTCTGCAAAAGGCACTTTGTTCCCTACACTGTATAAAATAATAGCAAATCACGCAGGGAATTTGTGTATTACTGAGTCCTTTTTAATATTACACAGTATTCGACAGAGCATACATTTTGTGAAACTAACAAATACATGCGCTGTTGTTCCTTTGATTTGGTGTTTTATTTCTTCTGAAACAGAGGTTTTTAGTTAAGAAAACTGAAGTTTCTTTTTTAGCGCCTCATGGACACAAAGTACCACAATCTTTACTGATCTCTGGGACTTTTCTGATTTTTTTTGTGGTGGTGTCTTGTTTGCTGCTTAATTTGAATTGAATGGCACAATCTTAATCTTACTGCACAATTGAAGTTTTACCTCTTCTTTCAATGTTCAATGTGTTCTGCTTTTTGTGTTGATGAATTTTGTTATTGAAGATGTCTGTAAAATAACTGTCCTTTCTCTGGCAAGGGGAGAGTGATTATTATTGCAAGCAAAGTCCAGAACTGTACAAGTAGCCAATCCAGGAAATAGTCGGACTTAATAAAAGGAACAGTGAGAAAGAAAGGGAGGAAAATAATTTCTTGGCCTTTTGAGTGTTAAAGAAAAGAGAAGGATCTTGGTGTGGTTCTGGGGAAGAAAACCTGATACTTTCTGTTACTCTTTCAGGTAGTGAAACTTTGTTCTCCATTTCGTTTTTACACCTGTGCAAGACAGCATGCTACTCTTTTATGTGTCTTGATCTGAGGTAGAGCTTTCTTACTAAATTATTCTTGTGACAGTGTGTTTTCACATGAGCACAGCACTTCAGGATGACATAGAAAAATAAGATCAGCTCATACTGGCCTCCTAGACCAGCTTTTTTTTTTACAATTGGTGTGTACTCAGTTATTGCTGAATGGATCTCATTTAATCCAGAGCAGTTTGGAAGAGTGTCTCTCTGCATTCCAGTTCATTTACAGTTTGCACAAACTCCTGCTTTTGTTAGAATCCAAAGGGAGAAAAAAAGGATACAGCTCTGTTTTTTACTACATGTCTCAGTACACTCTCATCCAAGCTAGATGTGAGATACATGATATGATTGCTGGAATTGGTGACTTAAATTCAGGCCTGCATTGGATGCCAGTTCAGCTGGCAGCTTGGGGACAATTCTCACCCTTTTAAAACATTTATCAGCACAGAATATCATAGCAGGAAGGCTCAAGTGAGTCTGTGAAGTTTACATAGTGGAAATTACTTTCAGGAAGGTGAGCACATGTCAGTCTTAAAATTCCTGTGACCTAAATGTCCATCAATGTTGTAACTATTTTTGGCACTGTCCAAAACAGCAGACTTGCAAAACAGCACAGGCCTACTCCAGTATAGCCATCTACTCTTCACGAGTCACAAAAAATACTATGGGGGCTGACAGATGCAATACTTTGCCCCATTTTAAAGCCAGCTGGCCTCTCTTATGCCCCTCTCTGTCAAGGCCATTTGTTCTCTTTGACTCTGCCTTCCCCTGTTCATCCCCCACCCCATGGGTGTGTACAGCTCCATTGATTCCTGCACCTCTTGCAGTCTGATCCCCCAATACCATTTCCAAAGTCCAGGATGAAATAACCTTTTACACACTCTTACATGCTCTTATCAGGTAATATGATGGACCAGGTTTGGTTTTCATCACTTCCTCCCTTATCATGCCAGCCAGGTTTATCCCCATACATTCCTGTGTCCGAAAAAGGTAGTAGAGGAGTAGTCACTCCTTCCACATACTCAGATAATTGTGCCACATAAAGCATCCAGCAATTTGAGTGCTATGCTTGTCCTCGCTTGGGGATTTAGTTGGAGAGGTCACATTTCCTTCCTATGGTAATGAATGGACAAGAGACAGCCAAGGTGTACAACACCAAGACTGGAAATTTGCATATTCAAGTGGATTTTTTAATTGGAAAGTGCTCACTTTAATGTACAGAAATAGGAGAGTATTTGGTGTATATTGCAATAAGGGGAAAAAAATTCCAGTGTAGTAGAGAGTATAGGGAAAGGACCTGTTCAGACAGTAATCAGTTCCATGGAATACCATACCATAAAATGAGTTTCTCTTCCTCGTGTGCTTTGAGCTGGTAAGAGTTTGATACTGCTGTCATGTTAAGGATTGCAAACCAGCTGGTTCTGGCTGTTTGCACACTTTGCAGACATTTGAAGATTAATTTACTGCTACTACCTTTAGAGTCTTTTGCAAAAGAGATTATGACTCTACTGCTAGAAACAAGTCTGAAGCTATGTTCTTCTCAGCTATTGCCTTTATTGAATAGAAATGTTATTCATTTCTGTATTTGTATTTTGTCTATTGCCTTTGAACATCTTTGAGGTGTTTCTGTTTCAGTATTTTCCTTTCTAGAAAAACATTTTTGCAATTAGAGAGGGATGAAAGAAGAATAAGAAAGGATAATGTATCAGCATTTGGAAACTGCTGGGTTCATATCCGGAGATGATGCCAATCAGGAAGGCAGGTAGTGGAAATGACATTATGTTTCCAAGCCAATATCAGTGACATCCATTTCCTGTTTGCCTTCTAACCAATAAATGCCAAATTTAATTTAAAGGGAATGAAATAATAGTGACACCAAAAGCAACAACCTCAAATGCTTCCTATCTTTACTCAGCTTCTTCACCAATGCATTTTTCTTCCCTTGAACTCCTAAAGCAATGTAATATATAAACCAATACAGGCAGTGAGCATCTGACTTGTGTCCAGGTTTCAGGAACAACATAAGGCCTTGGCCTGCTTGCCTCCCTTTTCCTGTTCCCATGCTTTGCTTGCATTCATGTTGCCATAAAGTGAAACAGATGAAGTATCTGGAGCATTGTTAAAAGCTAATTTGGAGTGGGAATATGCTAATGCACTGTATTGTATTAAGTGATGTGTTTGGTTACAGACCTGGAGGTTGCCAAGAAGCTCGTACATGTAGTTTTTTTTTCCAGTCGATATCTACCTTTAAGCTGGTGAAAGTTGTCCAAGAAAGTAATCCCAGCTGAGAACAGTTGGTGCAAATAAGACTTTCAAAGGATGACTGGATATTGGATACACTGTGTTGGTTGTTGTCTATGTATTAACTAGGGAGATTACATTAAAAAGATTTATTTCTATAAAGCGATTGGCTGACACAAATACTATCATCACATATTTTAACACAGCTGCTGAAAATACTGTAGCCTGACAAAGCTCTATCAGCTAATTACTGGATGTTTATAAGAGTGACTTAAATAGCTGCTCCAGGCTGATATTTTTAAATTGTTTTGAATTTTATTTTTAGTGTAAGAAATATGACCCAAAACAATGGGATAAGACAAGGACAAGAGATGGAAAAGTTGTGGTTGGGGCAGGGGGGGAATCAATGGGAGAAAAATGGTTACATAAGTGAAAGGGTGCTTCAGTGTGCATGTACACTGGGGCTGAGGAGTGATGCAAGAAGGGGAGAGAACATAAGAATATTACTGCTTTAAATCTGTCCTTCAAAATTTTTAAATTCAGTTTTCATGCTGATGATCTTCCTGGATATTTAGCAATGTTTATATATTCCCAGTGGGATGGAGTATTGGATGGAGAGTCAGGGGACTCTCCTGTAGTCAAATTTTCATGTCTTTTGACACGTTGTGATGAGAGCAGACTTAGAGAAGTGGTGCACAGATGATACAGAGCTGTCAGAAGTGAGAGGTGTAGCTACAGCACCCCATCTGAGCACTGTTGCGAGGAGCATGGGGAGCAAAGTGTTGCTGTCTGCTGTAAACATATCTGGTTGGCTTCTGGCTTCCACTGTGCTTCCTGAAATATCCCCACTCCAGTGACATTGCACACATCTTGTCTTTGCACCTCCTCCATGGCAAGGGTGTGGTATCAAATTTACTGTATTTAATCAATCAACAAAAGGAGCAAAAATGTTATGGTTTGCATGAGCAAATTGGAGAAAACTGCTATTGCTCTAAATTGTCTGCTCCATGAAGTAATTGATATCTGGAAAGAAACTGTCTTATGTTGTGCATTACATTAGGTGTTGCAATAGATCTCAGTTTTTTTTGGCCTTTAGCTGCTGTGGTGGTAAATATGACTGATTTTCAAATTTCAGAATATAAACCTACGCTTTCTCTTTGTAAAAAGCAGGTTTCTATCAAGCGTGCTTGTAAAGGTGGTGGGTTTCTGAAAGTTTTTCTTTAATGCACAAAATCCTTCACTCAACAGAATTTCATAGCCTATCTATGAGAATTGCATTCAGTAAGACAATATAATTCTCTTTATAGTAACTATTCTTTTAAACTGAAAATCCCTGAGTGGAAGGTATGTATCTAACAGAGCCCTGAGCTGTCAGTGCACTTTAGGGCTGGAATCTATGTAATGCTTCATCACAGATGGACAGCTTGTGGCCAAAAATACAGTTTACCACCTCAGCATGAACGTGGGGGGAATTGGTAAGGCGGTATATAATTAATGCTGGATTTGATCCAAGATACCTTTCCCTTAGGAGAGGAGACCAAGATTTTTAGTGACAGTCTTTTAAAGACTGGTTTATGGTTCAGCAAACTGTGGAATATTGAGTAAAATTAGAACTGTATCATGGCACAGACTGAGAGAGAAGTCCTTCCACTGTACTGCTGGCTCCACATCCTCACAGGGAAACACTCTAAAATGGTGTTTTTCTTTAAAAATTAAATGCTAATTATTTTCAGTTTGAGAAATACGAAGAGCGTGGCTGTAAAATGTGATGGGAAAAAAAAATCAACTTGAAGAACTGGTTTTAATGTTCCCCTGGGAATGTTGTGGTTTTTAATATTTCAGAAATGGGTTTGCTTAGCCCTGAGGGAAAGGGATTGGAAGAGCATGATAGACGTGAACATGCACGAAGACTGTACGTTCAGTATTTAGGGGGAAGAAATAGGTCACTGTGTATTAGAGAGCTCGTTTGGTTTCCTTTAAAGCCACAAGAGACAGCAACTGCTGAGCTGCAGTTAGGAAGCTGCTCTGTATTCTGAGGGATGGGGCAAATAAGCAATGTAGACGTCCTTGTTTTACGCAAATACACCTGTCAATTCATGCCTTCTTGTGGAGCTGATGGTGCCTTACAGGAAAAAGTGCCCGTTTATGCAACAGCTCTAGTTATTCATGTGCCAATGCTGAGCTGCACATGGCTTAAGGAAAACATTTTTGATGTGTGTTATATGAAAGGAAATAATTTTCTTGTTATTTTTTGATAGTTTATTATACATTATGCCTGAGAATGTTCCTTCCCAACACCCAGAAAGCCAAGCAAAAGTATCAAGATGCCTTCACGGATGAACAAAGAGCTCCTGACTGAACTCAGACATCCAAAGGAAGCACACAAGTGGTGGCAGCATGGAAAGGTGGTCCAGGGGGAAACCAGCAATGCTCTCCTGAGCTTGCATGGACAGGGTGAGGAAAGCCAAAGCAGCCAGGAGAGACAACAACAACAATGGTGAATTATTCAACAAGGAATTGAGGGATATTTCTAGTTCATCTGCCCTTGTCCTTGTGGAAGATTTTAACTTCCCAGGCATCAACTGGTTAGTATCATACAGCAGAAACAAACAGGCGCAGGAAATTGCTGAAGCACATGGAGGATAACTTCTTTGTGCAGGGACTAAGGGAGCCACCTAGGACAGGTGCCCTTCCAGCTTTGCTGTTTGTAAACACAGAGGGTCTCAGGGGTGAAGTGGTGGCTGGTGGCTGTCTTGATCACAGTGACCACAGTGACACAACACAAGTAGTTGTGTTTCAAATGATTGGTGTTTGGAGAAAAAAATACCAGGAAATCTTTGTCCCTGGATATGGGAAGAGCAGATTTTGGGCTGCTGAAGGAGCTAGCTAGTAGGGACCTCCAGGGATCTGCTTCAGGTATTTGGCTCCATGAATGCTAGTCACTTTCTAAGAGCCATCTCTTAAGAACACAGTAGCAGGCAATTCCAAAGGAAGGGAAGTCAAGCAAGCAGTGCAAAGGGCTGCCTTGGCTGAACAGGGATCTTATAGAAGTTAGGCAAAAAGAAACTGTACAGACACTGAAAGCAAGAACAGGCAACACAGGAGGACTAGAGAGATTCTGTTTGGCACTGCAGGAGAAAATTCATGCAGTCAAAGCTCGACTAGACTTCAAGCTGGCCAGCACTTTGAAGGAAAAAAAGGCTTTTCAAAATATATTAACAGCAAACAGAGAATCAGAGAGAACACTGGTCTGTTGATTGATGGGGTCAGTCACCTCACAAACAGGGATACAGACAATGCAGAGGTATTTATTGCCTTTTTTGCCTCTGTCTTTAACACCAATGCTGGGTCCTGGGATCCCAGGAGACCTGTGTTGGAAGACCAGGACTCAGGGGATGATGAACTCCCAGCTGACCCTGAACTTGAACAAGAGTAGCTGTTCAAGCTGGATGCACATAAATCTGTGGAGCCTGACAGGATTGATCCCAGGATACGGATGGGGCTGGACAAAGTTATCACAGGACCTCTCTGCATTATTTTTCTTCAGTGGTCTTGGGTCAAGTGGAAGCTGGCAATATTTCAAGAAGGGTAAGAAGGTAATGATAGACCTGCCAGTCTTACTTTTCAGTGCCTGGTAAAATTACAGAGAAGGTTTTTTTGAGAGACAATCCAGTCATTGATTATATGAGCACAAGTTCACAAGGGGAAAGTCCGGCTAACCAATTTAATTTCCTTTCATTAAAAGGTCATGCATCTAATTGACCAAGGGAAGCCAGTAAATATGGAGTTTTGCAATTTTACCAAGCTTTTGATACTATTCTCCATCAACTGCCCAGCACAAAGGTAGACAAATCCAAAATATGTTGGGTAAATGGGGTTACATCAGGCTGACAGCCAGTCACCACCGTCATTCCCAAGGGCTCAGTTTTACAGCCAGTGCTCTTCCATGTTTTCATAAATGATCTGGACAAAGGAATCAAATATACAATAAGTCTGTCAATGATACTAAATTAGGAAGAGCTGTGGACTTCTTTGGGGGTTAAGAGGTCCTGCAGAGAGATATGGAGAGCTGAGCCATCACCAGCTGTATGAAATTTAACTAGACCAAGTGCTAGATTCTTGTAGGACACAGTAATCCTGGTTATTCATACAAATTGCAGGATGAGAGACTAGAGAACAGCACTGTGGACAGGGACCTGGGGGACTCTGGCAAGTGGAACATGAGTCAGCAGTGCCCTGGCAGCCAGCAGGGCCAAGCGTGTCCTGGGGTGCATCAGGCACAGCATTGCCAGCTGGGCAAGGGAGGGATTGTCCTGCTCTGCCCTGGGGCAGCCTCACCTCGAGTGCTGGGGGCTATTTTGGGTGTCACAATAAATAAAGGATATAAAGCTACTGGAGTGTGTCCAGAGGAGGGTGACAAAAGTGGTGACAGGTCTCAAAGGCAAGACTTAGGAGGAAGTGGCTGAGGTTGCCTTGGTCTGTTTAGCTTAGAGAAGAGAAGGCTGGGGGGTGACCTCATCACAGCGCACAGCTTCCTGAAGGCAAGCAGTGGAGGGGAGGGGCTGATCTCCCCCCGGTGACCAGCAACAGGACCAAGGAAATGCAGTGAAGCTGCACCAGGTAGGTTCAGAATAAACATCAGGCAAAGGTTCTTCACTGAGAAAGTGGTTGACCACTGGAACAGGCTCCCCAAGGAAACTGGTGATCGTACTAATCCTGTCAGAGTTCCAGGAGCACCTGGATGATGCTCTTAGTTGTATAGTTTAGCTTTAGTTAGTGCTGCGGGGAGCAGGGATTTGGAGTTACTGATCATTATGTGTCCCTTCCAACTTGAGGTAGTCTGGGATTCTAAGTCTGTGGAACCTGATGGGATGCATCCCTGAGGGAGAGAGCTGGCCAGTGTGATGGCAAGTTCCCTTGGAGTAGAGGAGTGCCTCTGGCAGGATTGAGGAAGATGATCTTTCCCTTCCACTGAGCACTCAACCACATCTGGGGTGTTGGAGGCAGTCCTGCATTTCCCAGTATGAGACATGGATGTACTGGAGTGAATCCAGAAAACTGTTCCTAAAATGATTAAAGGATTGAAATATTTGAGAAGATACTGAGAGACTGTTTAGCCTCAAGGAAAGAAGGCTTGGGAGGGAGTTTTACCAATGTATATAAATACTTGGTTGGAGGGTATAAAGAAGACAAAGCCAGTCTGTTCTGCAAAATGGAAGGACAAGAGGCAGTGGACACAAATTAAAATACAGGAAATCCACCTAAATATAAAAAACCCAATATTTTTACTCTGTGCAATGCCAAGCATTAGAAGAGATTGCCTATGGATATTGTGGAGTTTCCATCTTTGGAAATATTAAAATTCCAGTTGGACAAGGCCCTGGACAACCTGCCTCTGCTGTAAGCAACAGGTTGGTTGGAATGGATGACAGCCAGATTAATTCTGTAATTAAACCTTGATTTTTAGAAAAGTCTTGCATTTTTTTTTTTGGTGCAGTCCAATCAAACTCATACTGCACTGCAGGTGATGTGAGCATGAAATCTAATGTGTGTCCCCTTTACTGTGTCAAGCAAGATTACTCTAGAGCTGATCAAGCTGGAATACCTCCAGGTTTTCTACCTGTCACTTAATGCAACTTCCATTTTGCTGTAAATTTCTGGTAAAGTTTACTGTAAATCTGCAAATTTCTTGCAGCATGTTTATGACTCCAGTTCTGTAACTTTTCCTCTGATCCTTGAGCATAAAGAAGGAAAACATGATTTTGAATGTTAGTATGAAATTCCCTCAGGGTGGTGCAATTTCATAGGCAATTAAAAGCTGCATTAGAGTGGAAAGACAAAATAGGCCTGCTACTGACAGCCTAAATGCAGAAGAAAATGACCCCTTGCATCCCAGCAGTATGATGGCTTTGCAGACTGAAATAAACACACATCACCCTGAATAAACTGTGAAATACAGCCTGTTTTATTTAAAGGGTGGTGGTTTTATTTTTATATTGCACTTGGCATTTCCTGATTTAAGAGCTGCAAGCTGTCTTCTGCCTACCACATGTTTCTGTTTGCAGTCCTGGCATTTGTATAACCCAGTGGTAGAAACTGTCATCCACTTTCTAACTCACTGTACATTAAACATAGCAGTCAGAAGGATCCTAGCTCCAGACAATATGTTTTGCACACCAGAATTTTTCAAAATCTCCTGCTTTTAGTCCTTGAAGAAAATCAAGTGAGTTTATGTCTAGATTTCATAGAGGACAATTTTAGACCCATATAAAAGGGTTTAATTCTTTCAAGTATTCCATTTAGCACTGTAATTTGTGTTGAAGTGCAATCTGTGTTAAGATGTAGATTCATGGCTGTGCACATTTATTCTTGGGCTATTTTTCTCTTTGCAGTTAGCGTCACAGTCTCTGACATCACAGTACATGAGTTTACTGCTTTTCAATCCACTTATTTCAGGAGAGAGATATGCTAATGGATTTGATTCTGGCTGTTCATGAAGAACAAATTGTGGCTGCTCAAGACCATCAGGGTCTTTGTCTCTACCAGCTAGGGAATGGAATGCATATGAAGGTATATGAAACTGCTGAAAGAAATCACAGCAGTACACAAGTGCAACATAATCCATAACTTTTTGCTATGAGAGAGAATAAAATCAGAGAGCAATAGACCATTTCTAGCTGGCTTTCTAAGGCTATACTCCAAAGTATTCACAGATATATATAAGAACAGCATTAGCTGTCCAGACAAGACCTAGAAAATTTCATTGACCAGCTCTTCTACTATTGCTTAGTAGGCCCAACAATTTTCTTACAGAAACTAAAAAGTCTAAACTGCCTCATACTGAATGGTAAGGAAGAAAATGGAATGACTGGTTGCAACAAGATACCTAAGCAGTCTTCAATTTTAAGATATATTTCCTGGAGTCTTAATCCACAAAAGTTACCACTAAGTTTGCAAATGCTATTTCAGTGAGCTTTTCTCCCCATGCATGTCACAAATTCTCTGCTGTTCTGAAACTTTCTATATGCTGTCTTCAGTTTCTTCACAAGCTTTTGAATTATGTCTTGTACTTTGTGGCTGATAGTGTGCCTTCATTTCTCTGAAAAAGTCTTGTAAGATTGTCCACACCTTTAAAAGAAAGGCAATTCTGTTTTTTACCCACTGTTTTACTCTCTTAGCAAAAGGTTAAATAGAAAAGATAGGCTGAGTCAAATCAGCATGTGCAGAGTATTACAGTATTTAGCAGGCTGATGATTTCATGATAAGTACCTGTGTGCCTGTTTTTACCCACAGTACATACAAGGTAGCTGCTGTGGTAAGCAAATTTCAAATATTTACCTTTTTCGCAGAGCATGGATGTGAGCAGTAACTGTCAAGTAGCACTTTACTGCATGGTAAATCCACAGTCAGGCTTGCCTTGCTCGAGCCTACAGTCAATCATTGTAATGAGCGAACTAATACTTCCCTTTGCAGAACCCATCCTCGTTAAAAGCACATCATCAACTCAATGTTCAATAACTGTATTAAATGATTGCTTGTAGTGCTTTGTAAGTAGTTTTATCAGGCTTATGTATGTGTCTGTATTTGGCAGACTACCTGCTGGTCTTCCTCGCATACCCCCTTGTACTGCAAGATTTGCAGTTTACCAGAGCTCTGGGATTGTAGCTTACTTTAGGGAGATAAGCCTGAAGGGTTTCAGGCTGTTCAGGAAAGATGGATTGGAAAGGCAAGTAGGAGGGCTTTAACAGTGTGAAAAGGAGTGCCTGGGGTGCATGAAGCCACTTTACCTTGGGATGGTTGTTGAACCCGAGGACAGTGTGGATAGGGACATCAGAACAGACCAGTGCAGTTTGATGTCACACATGTGTCTGCAACCAAACCATCTGATCAAGAAGACGGAGGTGAAGCCTTCTTTGGACACTGTGCCCTAGAAGCTCTTCTGCACTTGGGAGACCTTACAGCGATGGGAATTATGTCAAAGTTTTTTCTCTTCTTTTGGGACTACTTGGAAAATATGATCCCAGAAGTGGGTGTTTTTCAAAATTTACTTTGGGCTAAGTGAAATCTTTGAATCAAATGTGAACCAATTCTGTCTCTCGCTGCCACCTTCTGCAAATGGAACTTGAAGAGTTTGAGATGACAAGGTGGGAAGATCCTAGCAGATCCATTTGGACTGGTCACTGCCTGAGGACCTTGCTGTGGATGAACGTTCCGGTGCCCTTCCAAACCCTCCTGCCCTGACCCGCTTAGGTTTCCCGTACCCTTAGCCTGGAAAACCATCACGCACGCAGTCCTGGCTGCAAGAGAGACCAGGGAAGGCTCACCCCCCTCGCCTTCCCCTGGCTCTCTGATCTCGCCGAGGGCGAGTCGCTCCCGCCCGAGGTGAGGTGAGACCGGGCGGGGCAACCGGGCTCCGGCTGCAGGTAGGGAGGGAGAGCGGCCAGGCCGGCCGGCCCGCCCCTGGGGCACAGCCCGCCTCGCCCGATTATGTCACCCGTGCTCAAAACAAAGTTAGGAAAGTGGTTTCAGCCTTTCCGCGGTCTCGCTTCCAGCCCGGGGAGCGTCGGCCGGGCCAGCCCGCGGGGCCGGCGCCTGCAGCAGGTGAGTGGGGGCCGCATGGCGGCCCGGAGGAGCCGGGGCAGGCACGGCCGCTTCGAGCCCGGCCGGACCGCTCTCCCGGCGGGGAGGCACCCGCGGCCGCCGCTCCGCCGCGCCCTGCAGAGAGCCCCGGTGTCCCCAGCGAGCCCCGCTGTGTCGCAAGCCGCGCTTCCTGCGCTGTCCGCGGGCACGGGGCCCGGCGGGGCCGGCACTTGGCACCAAACGCGCTCCGGCCCCGAGGGGAGCGGCGGCCCGGCAGGGTGGCGGGGCGGGGGGCTGCCCTGGGCCCTCCCTCCGCTCGGTGCCAGGCACGAGGGCGGCAGGAAGGTGGCTGGAAGCGGCCGCCAGCAGCCCCTGGTGCAGCCCCCGCAGCGCCGGCTGCGGCGCGAACGCCCGCACGGCGATGGGGCCAGGGCTGGCGTGGGGAGCGACAGCTCCGTGCCGGGGCTGCCTCTGCCGCGACTCTGCCACACCCGGAATGCTGCCCAAAGGGGCTGCCCGAAAGGACCGGCGGCGGGCAGGGGTTGTGCTGGCACTCCCGCCGTGCCTCGTGTGGCTTCGTGCCGACGCCGTCAGAGAGAAATCCCTGGATGGCCTGGCCGCCTGAGGAGCTGCCCCGCTGGTTCTCGCTTCCCTGCAGATAGAGAAGATGATTGAGTTTGTGGCTGGTGGCTGCCCTCAGGCCCACCAAGTGCTTGGTGAAGAGGAAAGGAGTGCTGTTCATGGTGGTTGTAGAAATGATTCCTGTGTACCCCTGCAATAGTTTGGTGTCACTCTTACTCTGCTGTAGCACTTAGGTGATCTCTGATTTAATTTTCTGTCTTTCTTGACACTGAAGGTTTATGATGGCTGTAAATGACAGTTATGAAAGAAACGTGCTGCTAGCAGGATAATAGATTTCTTAATGTACACCAGTAGAACAGATTATTACTGCATGTAGTGAAATGTGGGTAGTGTCACAATTGGGAGAATGGTAAAATCCCTCTAGAACACGTTGGCTAATTTAATGTGGTCTTCTGTTTTCTTAGTTGCATTTTTGTGGTTTTCAACAGTAGTTTTCAGCTTAGTTTCACTTTTCTTTTTAGAATAAGTAAATTGTTCTGATGTATGGGCAAAAATGTATTGGCATTCTGTGGGTTGTTCTAAGAACTCTGGTCCCCATATTTGAGCTTCAGTGATTGCATAGATGAAAAGGGAACCATTACACCCAAAGTGAAAATTAAATGTTGGTCTTCTCTAAACTAGATTCTCATCTTCCATGAAATTGAGAAAAGAAATCAAAAGACAGAGTCTGAATTACAAAAAGGAAGATACATTTCTGTGAATGGGTTAAGTAGCAAATGAGATTCAGGGCAGTAATACTTTACAGTCTCCTGGTCTGCCAGCTCTTAGATACTTAAGTTTCACTGCTGCTATAATGAATGAGGTATGTTTGGTTCTTTGTGAACTATTTCTGCCCCCACCACCACCCTTTCCTCTTATCTTGTGGCAGACTAGAAGGTAACAGTAAACAATTAGCAGAAATAAATGCACTAAAGAGCACCACTCTACAAGCTTTGTTTGTGGTTTCTTCAGACCACAGGATGAATGTGCTGCTTCTAACAGGTCTCTTTTTTTCTCCCTTTTCTGTTCATTGACAAATGATATCCTATCATCATTTTTAGATGGGTAAATGGTGGGTAAATGGAGGAGTAAAGAGTATAGTGGTCTTTCCTGATTCCCTCTCCACTCTTTGCTAATTTGCAGTCTAAATATATATGAACATATTGTCCCAACATGTAAGTTGAGAGTAACACATCTATAGGGTTTTATTTCTCATGTTGAAAAATACAGATGTAGTCAGTTCAAGTTAAACCTGATGTAAAAACATAATTGATTCCACTGTTCATGACCTAATCCATGCAGAAGCAGACCAGGATGTCTGTGTCTGATTGAAACTGAGTTTAAAGATTTTTGGCCCTATCTCATTCTTTAGTCTCACAG
The DNA here is from genome assembly GCF_012460135.2 of Molothrus ater. Lineage (NCBI taxonomy): Eukaryota > Metazoa > Chordata > Aves > Passeriformes > Icteridae > Molothrus > Molothrus ater. The sequence goes on from NC_050479.2 coordinate 87,792,826, forward strand.
AGGGTGTGTCAAGGAAAGTGAAGGGTCTTGCTAGGGAGCTTCCATTAGCTGTAGAGCAGCATAAATGAAGTTAAGGATCCTGCCCAATTGTAAAGATAACTTTCTGAATAATTGGATCACAGAGAAAGGGGAGGTTGTATCTCTATTCAAAACCAGTAGTGAATTAAAATCCAATTAAGAATCTGTAATGATGCATTTTCAGTTGTTTGCATAGCAAGACTTTTTTTGTAGAACTGAACAGGATGAAGTACACCAAGCCTCCTAATCAAACATAGATAAGTGGATTTGTTTATGTGTTCCCAAGGCCTTGGAAGTGAGCTGTGTGGAGCAGATAGCATGAAGGTTATCTTGTTCTGCATATAGGAAAATATGAGTCTTTTAGTATCATATTTTACCATTACTTTTTGCAGTGGAAAACCAGTGGACTAGCAATCTAAATATTCTTGTGCCTTACTGACATGCTCTTGCCCCATAAAACCTGTCCCACTGACTCAAGTGAAGGTATTTTCCAAGAGCAAGTTTGTAGTTTTAGAAATTCTGAAAGTTTTTAAGACAATAATTTGTGCCAACCCAGCTTCAAACTGAGTGCCAAATAACTAAGAAAACACTTGGAATATGTCTCTCTGTCATCTAGTGGAATCTGCATTGACTTGGGTCCTTTAAGGTCCATGGCAGAGTAGACTGAAATTTTATACGAACCTTTTTTCCATGAAAAATGATTCTTACTTTAAGAGAATATTTAATTTGCGTCTCAAAATCATTTGACTTAAGTTAAAGATGTAACATTCCTTGAAAAACTGGAAATAGAGAGTGTATTTTAGACTTCAAGCCAAATTGTTGTTGGCTTTCAGGCAGATAAAGGGTTTGATTTTTTTTCAGACGTTACATTTTTAGCAAGGGCTTTTGGAGGAGGCAGAATATTTCAAGGGTTTTTTTGTGAAAATGGTGTACTTTAAAGATGGTCTTGTCAACCTGATTTCACCAGCTGAAAGTAACTTGATTTAGCAGTGAGTCATTAGAAAACCTGAAAGATAAAACAATTTAAAAGGATATATACTATTTAACTTAAACTTTTTCCAGATCTTTACTTCAGTGCAAATAATTTGTCTACAAATGGAACAGCTCATGTTAACTGGCAATATCTCCTGCCAGAACGTCATGTTACTCCACTTACTAATATAATGCTGTTATCAATATAGTTAATCACATTTAATTTCAGTACTTGGAACAATGCAGCACAATAAATTGTGCTTAGAGGCTTTTTACAACATAAGTGATTCTGTGATTCTTTGCAGTCAGATGGACTCAGCCCAGTTTTGACTTAACTACGTTTGGGATGTGTTGCATATGTTGTAAGATACTCCTTCTTAACAATAGTTTTTACATCCATGAATTAACGAATCGATGTTTTAGAAATAAGTCAAAATAATGGTAGAATAGTTCTACATAGTTCTGGAATAGTTCTCATGCAAGTTCTGAAAGTGTTGATGTCTGTCCAGTTTACCAGCAGACATTTATAAATCCTCATGCTGCAGCCACAGATGTTAGCCATAGTTTTAGCCCAAAACAGGTAACTGGCCAAGCTGTATTTGTATGCAGTAAGGATTTATTGGTAATTTAGAGAGATAAAGACAGACTTAGTGAGGAAAACACCCACTCAGATCCTCATGCACACTGGTACCACCATCCTGCTCAGGTCAGCAGTTTCTGAAGATACAAGGTTCATGCAACCAGCAGGCAGGTGAGGAGCAAGAGGTGGGGAGTTCTTCTTGGAACCAGTTTTCTGGAATGAGGTGGAAAGAGCAAAAGGAGGGAGAGGAGACAAGGGGTCCTTAGGCCTGCACAGACTAGAGGCAGGGTGCTCTCAGTTCTCATGATCTTGTGATTATTCTGCAAGTGATTTCCATGATGATGGCTGCCCCTAAATTCAGTGTCCCTCCATAAGAAGTTTGCATTTTCAGGCAGCTCTTAGCTTTTGACTTCTTAAATGCATTAAAAAGAAGCATCCAAAGCAATGAAGCAAGAGGAAAAGATGTATTTCTGCTAAAACCATTACCTTGAGTAGCTTTACTTCTCAGGGATCCTAGCAGCACTTAACAAGTCCATTTTAACTTAATCCTGCCTTTTTAGTATGGACCCTTAAGAACTGCTAAGATTTAGGCAATAAATATCCTGTTAGTTGTTTTTCATTAGTGTTTTCATATTGAAGAGCAGGATGGTAAATAAATGAATATGCCTGCTTACCTATGGCATCTGAATTTTAATACATGGATAGTTTTATTTACTACTTCCATAGAAGCCAGCAAGAATCCAGGCAGATCTTTTGTCTTCCTCTTCCTCTGGGGAAGCTGGCCTTTGGGAGAAGAAGATTTACTTACAAGCCCAGTGAAAACTAGTTGCTTGGATGCAAATGTTGAAAATAAAAGTTTAATGAAGATAGGTTCATTAGTCAAGAGTTGGAATTCTGCATCATAGTGCACAGAATTGATATAGTTTGTTTCTTTCCCCAACATGTGTATTTGTGGATTCATCTAGGGACAAATGCCAAGCTGGGAGTAAGTTGGCTCTGTCCAAAGTCTTTGGCTGTCTGTTTGGAATCCTTAATGCTTAATCACTTCAAGCATATTTTCTGGTTTTCTCCTGTTTCACAGTTAATATTGTTGAGGCACTGCTTCAGATATTCAATCTGGATTTTTATCCTTCTTCTTTAGATTTAAGGTGGGGTTTTGTTTGTTTGTTTGTTTTGTTTGTTTGTTTTTCTTAACCAATAATCTTCTGAAAAATAGAAATTCCATTTATATGACTTTGGTGTATGTACAACACACAATATCTTCTCCCAGGTCTTTTTCCTTGTTGACTTCTGCTGAGCTCCCTTACCTTGAAATAAATTGTAAGGAATTTTTAAAGCCTTGTGGTCGTATAAATGAAGCTTTAAGCTTGGAGATAGCAAAGTAGGTGATCCTAGTGGTTCCTTTAATCTTTCAAAGCTAATCAGGTCTGGCTGGAGAGTTTCTGTTAAGACTGAATCTAAACAGTCTGTCAAGACTGATTCTAAACAGAATTTGGTTCTCCCACACAAATCTACTTACACTACAGGAATTTCTACATAACTTAGTTTTTCCTTTTACAGGCCAGTGGATATAGGAAGCTTCTTTTGTCTCGCCTTTGCTACTTCCCTGAAATTATTTTCATGACGTGTTCCTTTCGGACTTTCTTCTTGTGGTCCCTCACAGGAACTGCAGCCTGCCCCAGATCCTTCCCTCCAGTGTTAAACTCCTCACACCCACTCCATGGTGTAAAATGTCCTAAGATGAAGAGTCATGAGAGATCATGTACATCATGAGAGAAGTGAATTCAGGCTGTGTGGAAGAGGCTTTGATGATACATTTCATCACAAGATTTTCTGACTTGCACGTTTGTACTTGAAAAGCCAAAACTGGAAGAATCAATGTCTCCTTTTTTTTCATCCAGTTGTGTCTAAGTGTCCATATGGTTAGGCCAAGCTTTATAATGCTTCCATGAGAGCTAAAGGTTAATTGTCATAGTCATAATTGAGAAAAACCAGTTTTTTTCTTGAGCACACAACTTTGTATCTCTGCTAGTTGTTTTAAGTGTGGGACCTGAATTTTTACATTGGATGGTCATAAAATGTTCTTTTAAATGGCTAGAGGTAACACTGAAGTCCACTGATCTAGTCATCTTTCTCAAGAGTGATCTCCTCTGCCATTGTTTGCAGATTTGTGTTTGGGCTGTTCTTCCGTGATGGCAGAACTGCACTGCCTTTGCAGCCACGGGTTCAGTGCTCCACCTTCTTTATCCTTGGGCGGGTTTTCATGTCTGGCTTGTCTGACATGTTTGCTTCTTGTGGATTGTATTATGTGCATAGGGAGCATTTTTCTCCAATCCTTTACCTAGAAAACTTCTATGTACTTGAGCTTGGTTATTGTGCTCTCTTTGGTCTTAGCAGTCCCATTCCTCTGTCATTCTCTGTAGGTCCTGCTTTTTGATTCTTCCTTGATGGGCCACTTGGGCTTAATTAAATTAAATAAACTTTAACTTTCCAGTTGAAATTGAAAGGATTCTACAACAGATTTCACTGTCTAACTGGATGAATACTTGTTCAAAAGCAGGGCAGAGCAGTTGGGAACAGAATGACTTTCTTGTGGTGATGCATTTTAGCTTTAGGAGCTTTTCAGCACAATGCTGTATAACTAACTCTGATAACTGACAATAAGTTATTTCTGAAGAGGTCTCTGTTCATGTGTCAGGCATGCTACACTGCAGCTGGGGGTTATTTTAACATTTGATTGTAGTAAATAAATATTTCTTGTAGAGAAAGTATGCAATCTATTTTTTATTTTGTAGTGTTTGCAAGACGTGTGTTCTCTCTCATAACAGTGTTTTGGATAAATCCAAGGTGACCTTGGTATTAAATAAGCTTACAGTATTTTTCAGCTGATGATATATTTTGAAGTGTGCTGCAGAAAACCAGTAGACACATGCTAAGAAAAATATTTCACTGAAACCTAAAACCAGAAGAGATATGAGGCAAAAGAGCTCTCTATGTTTTTAACTATCACAGTTAGGGAGAACGGGGTTGTCACGCATCGTGACTTGTGAAATCTGTGGCTCAGCATTGCTCTGCACTTCTAGAGTTTGGTGATTTGCAGTAGACCTGACTGGAAATGATGGAAATACCTTTTGGAATATTAACAGTGACCTCCCTTTTGCAGATCCGTCCAAAATTTCCCTCATGATTAGCGGACAGAAACCTTGTAAATCACACATCCTTGTTTAGTATTTGGAGCTATGCTTGTTTGCATCAGGTCATGATATGACCTATTTTGCATAGTGAAGTGTGTTTGTAGCTAAAAGAATGGAAATCAAAGGTCTTAATGGAATTGATTTTGTAAGCCATTCATTTTCTAAAGGAGAAGGATGAGTGAATGGAACTACCTATGTTATTTGAAACCGGCTTTGAGGTAATTACTGAGTGCTGATTCAGTAATGTGGGACAAATTGCAGTTTTAATCTTTCATGTTATTACCAGCACTTGCAAAGTATCAGGACACTGTAGGAATTATGATGAACTCGATCAGCTTTAGAAGATGCCATAAGGATTAAGAATTTTTGCAGATGCTCTAATTTAATTTTCTGCTGTATTGAAGACGCTGTGTGGCAAGTTTTTATGATGTGTATAAAAGGTGGGGCAACTTATAAGAAGGTGAGGCTCTCATGATGCATGTAATTTCATTTTGTGTATGGAAGTATTTAGAAAGCATGGTGATGTTTGCTGAATTGTACTGTTTGCTAACTGCAAACAACTTCATTGAAGTGTATATAGTGCCTTTTGTTCCACCATTTTTAATCTGGTTTTGGATTTCTGTTTTCACTTACAATGGGCTATTTATTCCTTGCATAGTTTTTCTTTTTTCCTAAGGAAGTCTGATAGACTGTGCAGAGGCAGGCACTAGCAGCACTTACTGTCTTGATTAGCTTGGCCTGTTCCTGAAGTTGTGGCCTTCTGGAAATTGTTGAAATAAAAAATTTTAACAAAACCCCAAAAACATTTTGAGTCTGGGTCAGATCTTGTCAAGACTGTCTGCAAGCTGTACTTGTCCCATTGATTTTTGGTGTTTTTACACATATTTTTAAGTTAGTATTATTGCTAAGCTGAAGCTGATGGTCTGGTTTGTTACCTCTTACACTGGTGTCAGCCAGGAGTGAGCTGTATTGAAATAATGGAGGTTCAGGTGTGTAAAAGCAGTATGAAGGGAGAATTTTATCCAGACTAATACACCAGTGTAGTTTGATTGTGGCTTTCCATCTGGTCCACTTGTGGGTGGCTATATACAGTGAGAGCAAAGATTCGTCTGGCTCATATACTGTTTTTAAGACTGTTGGAAACGTCATGGAAGGATTTAAGAAACAGGGCAATTATGGAGCAATCTTTTCCTTTGTGTATCTTCCCAGCTACTGAATGTTGGTCAGACTTTCTGAGCTAGAAGTTTTCCTCACAGGAGAAAGAGATTACAGCTGTTCAGGGAGCTGTAATAGGCAAAAGCCCCTTGTATGTGTGACCAGAATTCCCCATGACAGCATTTTCTAGCCTTGTTCATTACCCAGGGCTGCTGGCACGGCTGCTCTGGCAGGCTTTGGTGCCTCTTGGGGTGTGGAGTGTGGCTTGCTCCAGCAGAGAGGTCTTGGGGCTTATAAGGCACTGCTGACAGCTGTACATTAAAATTCAAAGAAGATCCATTCTGAGGGAGGAGTTTCCTAAGGTGGCATGATACTGGGTGGTTTAGACATCTCTTGGCTTTCTCGCCGAGTGTTTTTTCTTCTCCTTCTTGTAACACTGCTTAGGAAGATTCTGACAGGTTCTTTGGCCATATAGCCAAAGTTATTTCAATTCTGGAAAGTACTTGAACATGAGTCTTGGGATGACTGGAGTGATAAAAGAGAGGAGGGAGGGAAAGAAAAATTACCTATGTTTGCAGATTTTTTCACATGGTTTCAGAGGGGCTGAGTGATTTGCTCACCAAAAGTTTAGTTTGGTTTGAGGTCTATTTGGCCTATTTGCAGTAAATTTACACTTACATGCAATATGGGAAGTCCAGCTGCCTGGCCCATGGCTATCAGAGAAATCACTTTGTCATGGGAAGCTGTGTGAGTTCTGTGAAGATGAACACATCTTAGAAGATGCTGTGTTTCCAAGAGTGCCAGGTTTGAACTTCAGCATAGAGTAAAACAGGCTGAGTTGCTCTATGTGATCAGAGCCTTTTCACTTTAAGAAGCTGCGTAGACAAGCCTAAGGTCTTGTTTCCTCATATTCTACCTTCACATCCATGCAGTGCTGACGTCTTTGCTCTGCAGACAACATAAGTCCCATATTTAAACAATTTTCACTGGCCTTTGTGGAGTTGTTCCAGAGTACCAGTCATACTGGATAAGAATCAGGCTATATTCTCTTATATTAGTCAAATGCCTTAAAAAATTCTTTGTTCTGTTAAGATTTTTCAGACAAATTTGTGTCTACTTTAGGCAGACCTACTTAGATAAGAACTACAAATTCAAGACAAATATATGAAGTCAAGTTGTAGTGACTTTAAATTACTCTTGCCTTTATCTGTATTTCTTGTGTTTTCTTGTTCATGTTGATCGATTGTCCTTGTTTCTTGTCAAACTGGCTGATTTTGCTTTGAGATTCCATTTCAGAGCTAGTTTTGTCTTCTCCTTCCCTCAGACTCCCCCTTCCTTGTTCATCATCCCATTTGCAATGTCTTTTGTGAAGCCCATCAAGGGTGTCTTCAAAAAGCTTTTTCCTCTTCTAAGCTTTGGTGCCTAATTAAAGAAATGGTTGCTAAGAGATTGTGGAAAGCATCATTAAGAGGGTCTGATTTGATTTTTTCCTTACTTTTTTCCATGCACAGGTTTCAGATCAAAATTTATGGGTAAATGGGATAACAGCATCCCAGGATATTCTGAGCTGAGACTGTAACCATGGACAGAATAAGAGGAGACTACACCAGTCCTGTGCAACCAGGAGATGCAGAGAGGAGCAGGACTGGAGAACAAGACCCAGAACTAACTGTGCTGGGAAAAGCACAAGAGTTCTTTCAGATTTGTGATCTGGAAGGCAAAGGCTTTGTCACTCGTCAAGACATGCAGGTAAAACAAAATTGGTTATGTGAAATGCGCAATGAGAGAAGCTCCTAAGGCCCATAACGAGTTGAGACTGATTAAGTTAGAGTTAAAAATGTTAACACCCTCCTCATAACTTTAAAGAGATATGTGAGATTTAAAATAATATCTTTGAAATCTTACATAATGCTTGCTTTTTTCCTCACAGACAAAGCAACAAAAAAGTGGAAAATCAAAGTAAATTAAGTTTAAAAAAAAGCCCCAGGACTTCAATTCTATTCTTGTTGAAAACATCGAAACCCCATTTAAATTCATTGCTTTGTGATTTGCCGCAGTGTCAGGGGTATATTTAGTCTGCCAATTTTATCCTTTTTTCAGCAAAATTGTGTAAATAAAGTCTTTCACCATGGCTTCACTGTCAGGCAATGGTGAACTCTCAGCTGGATCACATATATATGTAGAAAGTACAGAGGAACAGTATTTTTAGCATTATTCAGTGTTGGCAGCAATCTTAGGAAATTGTGCTTAATTTTTTGAGGGCCCAAAATCAGATTTGCTGAATATGCTGATGAGAAAAAGCAACTATATATAACAAAAGCTTTTGAAAATGTGGTTGTGGCACATTGCAGAAGTGATAAGATGATTTGAGCCAGTATGTGGCAGAGAACAGAAATGTACTCATGCTTGACATGCAAAGCATAACTTGTGTTAATCCATTTCTACTTCAGTACTTATAGATGAAACAGAATTAGGGAGCAGGAGCAAAACAAATTCATCATGATCTACGACTAAAGAAAGCATCTAATAGAAAATTTAAAAACTTTCTCTGTCCTGAGAAACAAAAGTTGTCTGTATGTATTAAAACACAGTTGAAACAACTTTAACTACCTATTTTGGAAAAGCAAAACCCTCCTAAATAAACTGCTCAGTTTGCTAGCTCTCAAGAGCTTTCTTTGCAGTTGTGTGTTGCTGAGTTTTCTGATGACCTCTGTTAATTATGCAAAGTTAAAAGAAGAGAGGAATGCAGATGTTGGCTCTGCTGTAGGCTCTGCCAAATTGCATTATCTCACTGAAGTAACTGAATTCAAAAAAACAAATATATTGCCAGTGGTAGTGTTTGGTAAATCCAAAGGCACAGAGAGTTTAATGGCTTACAATTTTACAGTCTTTCTAAAAACTGAATGGCATAGATTTCTACCTAATGGAAAACCCCTATATTTATGTGTATGTATATGTATATAAAAAGTTTTAATACCTGTTTTTGCAAGGAATGTAAAATTATTTGATTCTGTTTGATTCTAGGTTTATGCTTAGAATGCTGCTAAATTTATACTTCAGGTTCTAAAACAGATGCTGCAAAAATGCAATTGAAATAGTGTTGCAAAGAACAAATAAAGTTCTATTTCATTCCTCTATTTCATCAATTTTGTTTACTATAACTGAAAACTCCATCTATGTATGTATGTGTATGTAAGTTATTTAATATAGAAATAAAGGTGCTCAGGACATTTGAGATGGTGTTTCTTTATACTTGATTTTATTTCCTGCATTTTTCATGATGTTTTCTCCCTATAAGAGAAACAAAATTTAATGAAATAAATCCGTTTTTTCCTTAAAAGGTACTAAAGGTTGATCACTTCTGCATTGTGCTGTGTTTGGTAGGTCTGTACTGCTTATCATTCCTGAAGCTTTGCTTCAGATATAGGATGCTAATGCTAAGCCTTTTAATCTTTAGGCATGGGGTACAAGGCATGATTTCAACAGGGAGTGCAAAGTATCTGAAATTTAATTAATCTTGATGGAACAAATCTTGCAGTGTTTTCTCTCATGTCTATAACAGTTACTACACTAAAGATTTGCTCCTCCTTGATTATATGATGATGTTTATTGTGAGAGGATGTTAACAGCTGGATTAAAAAAAAAAAATTCGTTCTGTTTCCAAATATCAAATGTACTCAACTTTCAAACCAACAAGAGGTTTTCTGAAATGGTAAGAAAGAAAATTCTACCTTAGACTTGAAACCACAGTTTCATCTCTCGGTCCTTGAGGTTATAATGAATAATGAGAATTAGTGCTGTAAAATGTTGTGTTCTGAAGTACATAGGAGAATTGGGTTCAGATGTTGCCCTTAGCTGTTTGACCTCTGTCCTTGTATTTAGCTGAGTAAAAGCTTGGTATTTTAGGAGAATTAAGCACAGATATCATGAAACCACAGAGCACATTTGGTGGCAGTGAAAATAGTTTCTTTTGAAGCTCCAGTGGTATCTCTGAATATGTTTTGTTTTCTTTTCTTTTTAAAATTTTAGGAGCCTCATATTGAAAAGGCCTATATATTTTTACAGTAAGCTTGAAATGAGCAAATAAACAAAAACACAACAATGAGACCAATAACATTTTGCTTTCCTAGCCACAAACCATTATTTATTAAGAAAAAACCCAAGAGGTTGGGGAAACATTGATTTAATCTTAGTAAGTGTGTCCCACCTCATAAAAGTCTGCAAATGATCTGGAGGGAATTTAATGAAGCAAAATGTTGGTACATTCCTTAGAATCTCCTATTTTCACACCTCCTCCCCACCAAGAAAATGCAAGTAATAGTGGTGTTTTCTACTGTAAATTTAGTGTAGTTCTCAGCAGAATTTGGATGCTGCATTAGGGCACTGCAGCTCAGGTTGGAGAAGCCTATATTTGTTATTCAGGTTTGCAGCAAGACCCCCAGACCACTGCACTGGAATAGCAGCTGGGTCTGTGTTTTTGGCATGGTCAGATTAGGTTCTCCTTCAGCAGGTCCCAAAGATCTGGTGGTGAGAGTACAGTTTCTGTTTTTCTGAATGTAAAAAGACTAATTTGTTTGAAGCACCTTCTCCCTCATCAGTGTGGTGTTGACTGTGAGAATTTTACAGGAGAAGGTGATTATAAAAGGTTTCCTTTTGAATCTTAGAGTTTGAAATCCGAAACTTTGGGAAGATGAGTGTGTTTAAGTAAGAAACTGAAGACACTGATGAAATAAGTCATTTAAACTGAGTATACATCAAGTTTTCCTAGGTTTTACTTCTGGAAGCAGGCAGCAATACACAACTAATCCTTATCAGAAATCCCTTTGTAACTATTTCAGATAGATCTGTGCTTTAGTAGCTCTGTTGCTTTTACTTCTCAGGACCACCTTGGAATTCCTTTTAACACTCTTATCCATACAGTTCATAAAGCATACCCTAAACACTTTGTGGCAACCAGGGAACTCCTGGTTAATGCATTTCAGCCAATTCTTTCCTTGCCTATATGGCTTAGAATACTGAATAGTGGTTTCTGCTGTTTTGGATTGCAGGAGAAACGTTTTTTTGGCCCCAAATCCCTCCCCCACCGTGGAACAGATCAGCACTTTCAATCTAATGAACTTTATCAACCTACTAGCTTGCAGTTTTAATATGTTGTATATAAACCAGGAGTTTTGGGGGGGATTAAAATGTTAATTAATAAAGAAGAGGAGTGAACCAGAGTGCATTTATATTGCTTCTCAAGCTGAGGAAAGGTTTTAATTTTCCTAGTGCTGTCTCCCAGTGGAAATGCTGGTTATTGGTGTTGTATGCCACCCCAGTTTCCTCCTGTTTCTGGGAATCTGTCTACACTGTTAAAAGAATTAGAGTAAAACCATTAGGATCAGTTTTATAGAATTCTTTTCTTTTATGTCCTTAGATTATCAGGAAAAAATATGTGATATTTGTGGAGCTGATTTTATGAAGCTATGTCTTTTTTGGTGTGAGCATGCTTCATTTCAGAAGTAGACAGTCATGAACTCCATTTAACTCATTGTGGGAACAACAGGTTTTGTCCTTAAACTGTGCAGCTTTCTTAGCTGTATTTGCTTATTTATTTATGTACACTTTTTGAATCAGCTTGAATTAGGGCAGTATATTCTCTATAATGTAGTCATCTAGAGAATCTCTTCCTTGACTTTATGACGTGGAAGGAACTAGTTGTACAATTCTACTGCCAAGTTTGTCCAGTAGCCTGATAACCAAGATAATCAAGCCATTTCACCAGGAGGCTGAGACTCCACCTCAAGTTCTTCCTCTTCTCCATGTGATTGGAATTTGTGGCACCAGACAGTTGTTCTCCTTGTGTCATCATAATAGATTCATAAAGACAAATAAGTCATTAAAGCACATGTCCCTCACTTGATCTGGTTTTGCTCTGTAATTAGATTTTCACTCAGGGAAGCAAAGGACCTATCCTGCTGTGCTATGGATGTTTTGTAGAACCCAGTCTTCCTCTTATCCTGTAGTAATGGATGAAGTTGCTGCATGTTTTGTCATTACAGAGGCTGCATCCTGAGTTACCTCTTAGCCTGGAAGAACTTGAAAAAGTTTTTGTTACATTGGATGCAGATGGCAATGGCTCACTTACCCCAAAGGAGTTCATCACAGGATTCAGTGAGTTTTGGAAACATGTCTCTTCTTTTGAGCTTTATTCATGTTCTGTACTCTCCACATGAATCAAGAGGAACTTTGTCTTAACAGGACACTTTATACTGAACACAGGGAGCCAGACTGTTCCCTAAATATAGCAGATATATGTAGCAGAGGAAGAAGTGATCAAATTATATGAATCAGTAGACAAAGGGCTTCTGGGTCTTTCTCTCCTGTGTAAAATGACAAGCCATGACACAATATGAAAAAATGATGAAATCATCTGAATCACACCTGTTTTAAGCTGTTGAGTAAATCTATGTACAATTTATTGAAGGTTTCCTTTGGGCAGGGGGGATGGGCAGTCTTGTGTATTATTTCATATCAGGTAATAGGATGTGAAAGATAAATAAAATTATCTCTAATCTTAATGTAAGACAATGCTAGGAGTATGTTAACACCATTGTCCTTAGAGCTATGGGAATGCTTTCTACAATGAATTAATTCTTCAAGTGGTGTTAATTTATTTCAAAACAAAACAGGATGAGGCACTTATTACTTCTGTAAGATATGATCTGATAAATTCTTTGTAACTGCTTGTTTTTCAACAGCACCCTTATTGTCATATTCTCTGTGTTTGTCACAGGGTGGTTTTCTCCCCAGATGTGACATTCCAGATAAGATGACAATGTTAGTTAAACAGTGCTTGATTGTTTACGCAGAATCAATTTTGTACCTAATTTTAGCTCTGTTGGCTAAGCTTAAGCATTTTCTCTAGAACACTGAATCTCATCTAGGTGTGAATTGTAACAGCAAATCTTAATTTAGTTAATATCTACAGGTCCAACAAACAGGACCTATGTTTTTGTTTTCATCAGTAGTTTGAAACCCTAATTCTCTCATGTCCAACCTCTCCCATTGTAGAAGTAGATCAAGTATCTTCGTAGGGTATGCTCTAATCTGAAAACTGACATTATTAAAAAATGAAATAATATATGCTTTGCTTTTCATGAGTTAAATTAAGATTACTTCCATAAGCAGTCCCTGCAAAACCAAAACTCTTTACTAAGGGAGGTTGTAAGTGGCTGCCATCTCAAGCAGCTCCAGATCCTGGGGATTCTTCCTGCTCAGGTGCTGGAGCCCAGTCCAGAAGCGCAGGTGGATGTGGCCACTGCTTTCCTGTTTTAAACACGTCTTTAAATTTTAAAGACACCCACACAGGCACACGCAGGATGTGGACCACACCACGTAAAGGATAAGGATAGACAGTGTGGAGCATGGTACATCTTAACCTGCCACAGAGCACTGACAGGTATTTTCCAGGCCAGCTAGTCCTGCATTTGACTAGGTGATGATGTTGGCATTCCTGGTAGAAGCAGAAGCTGTAGTAGATAAAAGCTGATTGAGCAGGCAGAGTAGTGTCTGGATAAAGCTCCTGCTGCATCAATTACTCTTTCAACTGGGAGGGTCCTGTTTCTATTTCTAAATGGTGGCAAATCTGAAATTTACAACATACATTCTGTTGCCATCATGCTCTGTTGGGTGCTATGAGAAAAAATGCAAGATGGAGTTAATAAAAACAAAACCACACCAGTGTTTCTGTTTCCTTGGATCTATAGAAATTTCTGTACTGGAACTTAGAATATAACAAAAAAATCCTTAGCATAAAATCACAATATTTCCCCCCCCCCCCCCCCCAAAAAAGGTGACTATTCATGTGATAATTGCACTTCTGCATCCTCACCATACGACTACTGTTAATAAAATGTAGCTTTCTGTATGCAATTTATATAGGAATTGAATGTTTGTCTTTGGTAATGCGCTAAAAAGAATGTTAAATTTTATTTAATATACATTTTATCAGTACTGATATTTTAGATCCCTAATCTATTTGAACCTATCAAGAAACAAACCCACAACATTTATGAAGAGTTGTTACTGTAATTTATGTCCTTTTATGTTTTGCATGGAGATACGAATTTTTTTATTGTTTGTGAATTTTGAGGTGGATGATTTACTGAAGGTTAGACATTAAACAGGGCACAAAGCCAGCCATAGAACTCAGGGATCCTCTTGGGATGCCCCAAACTTTTGCTTATTTACCATAAAATTTGAGTTTTAGTATGTTTAGTATGACATTGCTTCTTATAGTAATTTCTGAAAATGCTAATGTGTGTAATTTCTAATTCTTAGGCCAATTTCTTTTGGAGCAGATTGCTTTGAAAAATGACATGGTGCAACCATCAGAAGGAGAAACAGCCTGCCCAGTTAGATACGAAGAGACCACGGCTGGTGATGAGGATGAAGAATTCCAGTTCTCAAATCTCATGGATCGGCTTGGAGCTGCAAAGGTTTTGGATGAGTGAGTTCTCACAGCAATCATCAGTTGTATGACCCTTTATGATTCACCTCCGGGTTTGATTTAAATGGAATCCAAGATGAATGGCAAGAACAAAAGCTGCTAAAAACCACAGAGTTGCTTTAAAAAACTAATTTTCTTGCTGTCATGATAAAATGCTGTTTGACCAAATTTCTAAGAGCAAAACTGTTGTACTCCAGGCACATGAAACGTGTTTTTCTGCCATGTGATCTGAACACAGATAATTACAAGCATGTAATCCACAGATGTCACTGATTTTCAATCAATGCATGTGACTGCTATTTTTGGCAAGGGCTGCATTTAAAGTGCACTATAAGTAGGGAATTTTTCTCCACTTTTTCTGCTTTTTCTCCTCTTCCTGCCTAATTGCATATTGTGATTGCTCTGGTAATTCTGCTTCTTCCAAGGCTAGGAATAAGTAAAAAATGGAGGAAGGAGTAAAAAATGGAGGAAGAAGTGAAAAATGGAGTATAAAACCTGCTCAAAGAGCTTTTTGTGTGATGGCCTCACATTCATTGATCAATCACAATGAATACTGTAGAACAAAAAAAAAACAAAACAAAACCTTGAGCAAAAATGGAAGAGAATCTAGACAAGTGGTACAAATATTTAAGAAATACATCCGTGATTCTTACTATGGAACAAAAGCACTCATCTGTCCTTGTCTTCCCTTGACTACCTGTTCCAGGAAACAGTTCATTGTCAGCCATCCTGAAAGTCTCATTATTTATCACCCATTTTTTCTATCCTTACTCTTATTTTGTCCTTTAAATACAGCACTCTTTGCTGGCTAGGTTCAGGATTGCAATGCTCATGGAAGAAAGTCAGTCAGGAAGAAACAAAATGGTTCAGGAGAATATTGGCAAAGTATTAGAAACCCATTATAATTCACAATAGAGCTGTAGAGCTGTCAGTGTCTGCTGAACAGATTTGGAAACACAACATTATCTTGGTAAATCTTTAAATCAAAATTTCAAGATGTTTTGTTCTGCTTTTTTAGCAGAATCACCATGGAAGAAAAATGTATTGAAAATGAAAGAATGCGGTACAAATGCGATTTGTTAACATATCTATGTTACTTAGGAGTCTGAATCTCATTCATGTCTTCTGAGGGAGGGATTTTGTTAGCTTTTCCACTGCCCCCTCCCCTCTAGATCTGTGGAAGCTTCTTTAATTCTAATAGAAGTGATGGCAGGGCATACTGTACCTCATCTGTCTCTTTTCTTACCCATCCCTGTTTAGGTGGAGTGTCTGGCAAGGCACCCACTAAACAAGCAGTTCCTGTGCTATTCTGCTGTCAGGAATGGCCAGATGTTGCAATGCATTTTTTTTAATAAATTCAATCTCCATAATTTCCCACCCCCTCATCCTTCTCAAATCTTGCACAGTTTAGGTTGTTTTTAATAAGTTTTGTGTTCTGACTAGTGTTGCCCTGAAGCCTCCATCTACTAAGGGTGCTAAGGACATTTACTGCAGCCTGGGAAATGTTCTCTTAATGAATCCTTTATGATGTTTTCTTTCAGTGAGACTGATGTGAAGCAACTTTGGTTGCAGCTAAAAAAAGAAGAGCCTCATTTACTTTCCAATTTTGAAGAGTTCCTGGTCAGAATTTTTTCCCAGCTCCAAGAAGCAGATAATGAGAAGAATGAGTTGGAATGTGCTCTAAAAAAGTTAGTACTTCTCTTTGTTAGACTGCTTGTGTAGTTTTACAAATATTTCACCTGCTATTTGAACTTCTGAAATAAACAAGGTATTTCAGCAGAGACCGAATGACAAGACTTCACATCATGTTAAATTTCCTATAATGTGAAATTTTATCATGCATTAAGACTATGGGTAGAACCATTCATATGGCAGAACTGAATTAAATTAGCTTTTGTCTTCTGGTTAAGATTTTATTGACTGAAATTCTTTTGCAGATATCTGTTATTGCATTGAAGTTTTAGGACAATATTGAGTGATTCCAATCTAGTTAATCAGTTTGATTCCAGAGGAAAGTCGTATTTAACAGTAAATCTGGTAAATTGTCTGTGTGCTTTGCAAGCATTGCGTGCAGAAAAGCTATAAACCTGGATTAACTGGCCAGAGACATAAGAGGTTTAAGATGTTAGAGCAGCACAAAGCACTGATACTAGTGAAAATATAAGCTAACAAATATATATAAAGCAAAGCTATGAAATATAGTAAGTAACATATGTATGTTTAATATGTAAAGCATATAAAATGTATATATAAACAAATACATAAAATACACATACAAAAATATGTATAAGAAGTAAAAATTAACAGATCATTCTTTTGTATGGAGTTATCTAGAGGGAGAAAAGTTATGATGCTAAATCTTAACAAAATGCAGAATTATGGCTGTAGTTAAAGTTCCACTGTATTTTTATTTTAAAGTGTTACTTCTGAATTTCAGATTCTTACAGACTGAGCAATAAAGGCAAATATATTGTTGAAATTTTACTTCATTTGTTCAGCACTCTCCTGACTATGCTGAGAATGAGACAAGGCTTATGAAGAAGGAAAAAACCTAAAAGTGTATGATCATTAAAGACAATTGGTTTATATTGGTAGTAGCATTTTCAGCTAAGTCTGTGTGTGGTTTTAGCCTTCAGGCAGCTGGAAACAGCATACAGAGAGTTTTGCTGTCTGTTTTAGACTAGAGATTGTTAACTACCATGTGTGGTGAAAGGTTTGTTGTGTGAGGGTTTTTTGGGGTTTTTTGTGAGTATTTTTTTGTGAGCTGAATGAATAAATGTGTCTCTTTAATAGCTCTGATCAGTGCAGAGGTGTACAGAGAGTACATTAGCATTATCTTTTCTGGCTGATGTGAAATGTCTACCTTGAAAGTGCGTTGGATTTTCATGCCTTTGTAGTAGACGCATGTTTTAGCTAATTTCTTCTTTTTGTTGCTCCTGATAACACCGCTGATTTCAGCACATTGATTGTTGTTTTGTTTGTAGTTGAGTGCTGGAAGGAATCAGAGTAGTAATGTAACAGTGGGGATAAATAACCTGTTTCTTTTAAACTATGTATGAATCACAACAAAGCTCAAGACAGCATCATATAGGGGAGAAGATTAATTTTTTTAATACCCACATACTTACTAGCACTAAGATGCATGTATCTGAGAGACTGGCCAGGATTTACTGTGGGGTCACAGAAGAGAAGGGATGCTGGGTTTTGAGGACCTATAATATCTACTGGCTTATTCCAGATTGGTTACAATAATACTCTTTGGAAATTGAATATGAATTTGATCTTTTATCTTTCTTTTCCTGAATCTTTCCTTCCTGACTCACCTCGATGAGTCATTAGGCAATAAGGCCGTCTACTCTCAGCCTTTTGTCTCATTTCCTGGGTGTAGGCTGTGCTTTTGTCTTCAATTGTTCCTTTTTCTTCTATCCTGGATGCCCTCAGAAGTTTCATGTGCATGTGCTGGGATCTTTATGCCATAAAAATCTATGCTCTTCACCCGTGATGTTCTTCTCTACATTTTTTGTGTGTTTTCTTCTGCACCTTTCACATGTGCATATTTTCATTCTTGAACCTGAGTCCCATGGTTTGAGACATCCACGAGTTTCATCCTGTTCAGGTTCAATGGATCCAGTAGGTTGCTGCTATTCCTGTTTGTAGGTCCAGGCAGCAGTGAGGATGAGCATATATTCTCAATACACAAACATGCAAATACAGCACACCTGGGGGACTGTGCAGGTTAATACTGAAGTAACTAGAGAGAGAGGAAAAAAAAACCCAAAACCAAGCGGGTTTTAAATCTAAACCAAATGTGATTTTGTGGGTACAATATTTGTTTGCCAGGGGAGGTTAGTTCTCCTTGATTTTTGGTATTTGTGTTTCATTTTAAGGGCTAGTTTGAAATTAGATGGCTTCTTAAACATAGCAGTAGTGTTTTTTAAAATAATAGAGTGATGAGTTGAGCACCAAATAAAAGCAGAGATGAACGTTAGGAAGAGAAAATAAAATTGCAGAGATCTTCCCAAAATCAGCCAGAAGGGCCCAGTAAACTGCTGGGCACTACCAGGGATGGTACTGGGCATGTGGCAAAGCATGTTTTTGCTACTGCATGGACTCTTAGTGCACCCATATCCTGAGCACACTGTGGGAAGTTCTGGTCTCTGCAACACAGGAAGAGTGTAGTGGGATGAGGAAAAGTGCAGGGAATGGCAACTCAGTGGTTAAAGGAATAGAGCAGCTATTCTGAGAGAGCTATTTTTAAAAGGTCGTATCTCTTGAATGAGGAGGCAAAGGCTGGAGTGGAATATGACAGACCTTGTTATTCTTCAAATCCCTGGGAGTAGAACCAAGGGGCTTTTAATACGACTGATAGGAAGTAAGCCTAAACGAGGTGAGAAAGACCTTTTTCTCCTAATAGCAGATAAAATCTTCAACTGCCATTAGCTCTGTCTGCTGCTGTGCTTTTGCATTTGAAGGACAAATCTAATAAAAATGTAGACTGTTTCAAACGAGTTCTGAACCGGCAAGATAAACAAAAGGGTAAAGGGGAAGGCGAAGATGAACTGACTTCTCACTTAGCATGGGATAGTGTCAGAAACCGTCTTTGTGGAAGATGAGGAGAATCAGAGTCTCAGGAGATTAGTTCACACTGTGCACAGATCACTGTATTTTTTTAAGGAGAAAGAACCATTATGACAAACTGCACAGACAGCAGTTATGAAATCAAAACAATTCACATTGCAGCTACATGAATGGGCAGAAATCGAACCCTCGTAAGTGTGTTGATCCTGAACCTATCATCTGAACTTAGTGAACTCATGTCACATTTCATCTGCTTTCATTTCTATCTGTTCATTCCACAGTGCTACTGAAAGGAGAGACTAAATTATCAAATTTGGCTGAAATTATAAGTTTATGTGTTAAGTAAAACTTGATGGGGTAATCTAAGGGAAGAGAAAAACATGTCACATTTTTCACGTAAAAATGATATATCCTTATCGATTCAGTTTTTTTTCTCCTGAATATATGTGGGGAATATTTGCCAGCTAATTTTTTTTCTTCTGCTTGTTAGTTATTTTACTTATAATTGTTAGACTTTTGATTACGAGGTGATAGTAATTTCCCCTTCTGTTTAATTTGATAGAGATAAGAATGGGAATCCATAAATGAAGTGCTTGCAGGGTGTTCAGCCTGCAGAAATGGCTTGTGCTTATGTGCCAGAGCAACTGAAAAGATTCCTACACTCAGTAGTGCTTTCAGAATGTAGTCTTCATGGTGCTACCATATCCTTTGCTTCCAAACACATTAGACAGAAAAAATTACCTAAATCAGCAAGCTAAAACACAGGACTAGAGTTATTCTCTCTGTCATACAGAAGCCCAGGAAATCTTTATGATTCCCATGGAAACACTGACTGCTGTGCAGTGTGTTCTGCCTCTGCAAAATTACAGGGCTTTTCAGTAGTCAGTCTAGTGCTGGTCAAAGTGACATTTTACTGCATGAATACAGTAGGTGTATGGTCCTAGCATCTCTGCCATGCCTTTCTAAGTAGTTGTTATTTCTCTAGGAATTTGTGTAATTTGCCTCCATTGATGAGTGCTAATTTAAGAAAATAGAGTTTTCTTAGTTTCAAGAAAATAATTTGAGATCAGAACATGACACATTTTTACAGTATAAGGGGACTAAGACAGCTAAAGGGCTTCTGGATTGTCTGACACTCTATATTTGAAATGTTGCAGTTGCATGGCAAAGGCCCTTTTGGGGCCTGGTTTTCTCACCTAGTCAGAGTTTATGAAAGTCTTAAGTGACAGCCATTGTTTTCCTCCAGTTCTTGTAGCCTGCCAGTTGTGTGTTGCTTCTATAAATCCTGGGAAAATGTCTCACATTTTTTACCTGTGATTGAAAAAGCAGCCTGGCAGTGTCAGATGTTCTGCTGTTGAAAGGGGGAAAGACAGACTTGTTTCTGGTTTTACTCATTCTTCTTGGATAAGGTAAAGTTTTTGAATTTTCTTTAAAATTGGCTTTGTTTTAAATTAGAAGAGAACCAGGCCTTCAGTAAGGGAAAACATAGAATATGTACCACATCGGGTAAAAAAAAAAAAAAGAAAAAAAAGTAGATACAAAATAAATATTTTTTTTTTCTACTGCATGTTCCTTGTCTTGCTGATATGAATGCCCTTGAAGTTTGGGTACTTTATTTGTGACAGATGCATTATGCAGATTGCTCAAGGAACAGCTGTGGCAGGAAGAATATGAGACAATATACAGTACTGTCAGATAAAGTTCCTAATAATCACTATAAAAAAAATATTATAGGATGTCCCCTGAGTTTGATACAAAGATATTTTTGCTTTTCAGTGTCTGGATTAATGAGCATAGAATAGAATAGTAGCAGAACAAAGCAGATATCTTGTTCCCTGTCAACAGTTAAATTTTTTCTATCCAAGCTAAACATTTACTCCTAAACTAAACATTGTAATCCTCCATGGATCAAACTGCAGTGATGTTAATTGCAATATTCCACTGGAAAAAAGTGAACTTTGTAGGTTCTTCTTTTTTCTTCCTACAGTTGCATAAACTTGTGCACAGCATATTTATTTCTGTTCCTCGTCTGGGCTTTTCAAATTTGTTTCAGCAGAGCAGTTAGAGAGGCAGTAAGGCTACTTTCAAGAAGGTCTTTCAAGAATTCTGTTCTAGCTAATGTATCTTAAGAAGGTCTTTCAAGAATTCTGTTCTAGCTAATGTGTCTTAGATAGGAGTACCTCATTCAGTACCCTTGAATGGGCAACAGTGCAGACTAGGAGTAAAAAAAAGGAAGTTGCCATGAAAGTATTTTTAACTGTCAAATTTAGGTTCTGATATCTTGGTATTGTCATTAGGAAACTCTCTTCCATTTACCCAAGATCTAGTAGTCATTAAAATTGCATAATGAACAGCTGCTTTCTATGGAAACATCAGCTTTATATTAGCTTTTGAGCTACTGAAGCTTTACTGCCATGAGAAAAAAAAAATAAATCTGTGAGCATTGTTGCACAAAAATTTCTATTTCCTTGACACCAGAACATTCTTTGGAGTCTTGTATAAAGGCAGAGATGTGGAGCTTAGCTGGAAATGTGGGCCATGACTTGAAGTAACTGCAAAGACCCACTCAGTGTATTTTTATCTCTTATTAGGAAAATTGCTGCTTATGATGAAGAAATTCAACATCTCTATGAGGAAATGGAACAGCAAATCAAAAAGGAGAAAGAACAGTTTCTCTTAAAAGTGAGTGTCTCTCTTATAGTGTCCATGGATTCTGCTCCCCCTTTCAGTGGTTTTAAACTCATTCTGGGTGTGAAATTAAAGCCCACAAAACGTATTTCACAACAGAGGAAGAAAAAGCATTTTTTACCTCACAGCTACTTTTGTGCTGCAGCTTCAAACTTTTAGTCTCTGCAGCTGCAAGCTGAGTGACTTGTTGGATGAAGGAGCTGTGATGTCCTGTGCTCAGCGGCTGGCATACAGTACAGCTGGCATTCTTTTGAAAGTCACTTGAACTCCAAATATTGTATTGTTGGTGCTACTCTAGGTCCAGCTTCTGGTCACAATCAGGAAAAACACTCTGTGAGGTTGTTCAGAGCAGCACCAATCCTGTTGAATTCTGCAGTCTCTGATTTTTGGGAGGGGATAACAAAAAGAGATGAATCAAGTGATGGTAATTTGTGGAACAACCACAGGTTATTTACAAAATAAACACAGGACAGAATCTTTGGTCACTGCCATGGTGCTTCCAAAACACCTGAAGAAGAATTCCCTTTTCTTGGGAAGTTGTCTTTAAATCTCGTCTACTGTGTCTGTAGTCTTTTCTTTGGATTTTTCTTTCCTGCTTTTTCTTGTAAAATTAGGAAACTCACAAGGACTCCCAGCATGCTCCAGGAAAGAGTCACCCTAGAATCTTGTAGGTGGGAAGGTGATGCATTACTTCCTAGCTGGATCAGGAGGCTCAGGAACATGGCCAATTACTTTTTGAGTATTAAAATATTGGAGGTTCTCCAGCTGGTCTGGGTGCCCTGGGACAGTCAGTCATGAGCTACTGGCTCATCCCTTTTTGTTGTCTTGGCATCAGTCATTTAAATGAAACAAATACATGGTTTCAGCAATACGTGATAGAAATAGTTGCCAAAATAGTGGTTATTGCCTCCATTCTCAATCGAGTACGTATAAATATATCTAGACAATATAATCAAATATATCTCAAGCTTCCTTTTGTGATGCAAATATATAAAGTATTTTTTGTTCCCTGGCAACCAAAATAAAATAAAAAGAAAGAGAAAAAGAAAAAAAAACGTGCCTTATCAGCTGTCTAAGGAACCATTCCTTTCACTTGCCTTACTGGGTAGTGAACCTGACTCAAATTTTCAAGTTTTTTTCCATTCCAAGCTGAGAGCAGTTTTTAGTGGCGGATGAGATGGAACCTTTAAATAAAGTTTGTATGCCAGCTGAAGGATAAAAAGTACTTGCAACTTTGCCTGACAGCACTTTTGTGGAACAAATAGTTTATGTGCTCTTAATAGTCCACAACTGAAGTGGTACTGAAAAGCCCCAAACAACAAAGACTTTTCCGTAAGCAATGATTGTTGGATGTCCTAATTAGTTATATATTTGAGGTTAAGCCATTTCTTTTAGGCTTTTTCATGAAAGCTTCCCACTCAAGCTATTTACAGTTTAGTCAGCAGTCACACTAAGGGCTGCCAGACACTCATGAAGTATTGTTTCTTTGCATGACTAATTTGAGATCTGGGGAGATCTGACTGTTAAATTCTTTCTCTAATGCAAAGTCTTACAAAGACTTTTCAGCCTGGGGAGATGCATTGATGCCATATAAAGGAGAAATTATTGTGGCTTGAATGAAGAGCAGCTATTGAAGAATACATTTAAAGAAATTGGTAAGATGCAAATAAGTACAAATTGTAGCTATTTACAATACTTAATACCCTGCTGACTGAATGTTACACAAAAGGGGCAGTTAGTCTGTTTTTTCACTTGCATATATATTTTTCCCAGAAAGAACCAGTTATCGTGCATTTCATTACCCCATTACACGTACTGCTTAAGAGAAAACACTTGTAAGAACGACTGCTGCCATGAGGGAATTTTTATTTTTGTTTAGAGGCATTTTCCTGAGGACCTTAGAGAGTAGAAGCCTGTTTTTGGAGAAACAGGACAGATTCTCAGCTGATACAAACTGCTGGAACCTGATTTTACTCAGGAGAGGGCTAACAATTTTTCTCAGCTGAGGAGTGTGAGGAGTAATCCCAAATGTGACTGGGAGTTCCCAGTGACTGCAGGATACTTAGATAGTGGACAGGTTAATATAATTGCTAAGTGAAAGGCAGAGCTTGAAGCCCCAGTTGCTTGTTTATACCAGTGGAACATCTGTGAAAAATTGTTGTTAGTGACGGGTTTGAAGCGTGGAGTTGCTGTTTCTTTCACATCAGCCCGAGTTGCTGTGGCTGGAAATGAGAGGATATGTTCTGGCTGCATTGATCCAGACTGCCTCAGCTCCTCAGCCTCCTGCCTGAGATGTTTGCCTCCACTTTCTAGACTCAGTACCTACTCATGTGCAATCAGCACATTCTGTACCAACCACAGCCATGGAAGCTGCTGGACTACAGCAGTTTAGAGATTCATGAGTGATACCATCCCAAAACTGAGTACTACCTGTGTCTTCTGATATTCACTGTGGAAAGCTTAATCCCTGACTCGTTATTTCTCCTCCTGTGATTCAATTGTGCTGTTCTGTTAATCCATTTCCTCTTGGAATTTTGCAGGACACAGAGAGGTTTCAGTCCCAAAGTCAAGAGCTGGAGCGCAAGCTGCTGTCAAAAGAACAAGAACTGGAACAGCTGGTTCAAAAACAGAAAAGGGTACTAACTGATATCCTTTGGAGTTAAGAAATAGATGGCTCTTATTTGCTCATACGATTTTCTTTAGGTACTATTTTAGGTTCCAAAACTGCAAGTTGGTGTGATGTGGTTGTGCCAAATTGTGGCCCTCTGTTGTTTTTGTGTCATGTGCTTAGGAAAAATGTTAACCTCTATTTCTAAAGTAGTTTTCCTTTTATGTGGTAAAATGGAGAATAAAATAATGCTTTGCATATTCTCCCCAGGTACTAGGTTAATTTTTATGAAAATGTAGCATAATTCCACTGCCCTCAGTCTTCTAGGAACTGGCTTAACACACAGTTTAAGAGCAGAGAACAATGATTTGGCTCTTCTAGTGCACACCTCTGCTCAAAGCCTGTACCAGCCACTCATTTACTTGTTTTGGACTGATTCAGCACTATGAACTCAAAATGCTCCCTCCTGAACAACTTGCTCCTGATATATCTCTGTGATAACAGTTTTATAGCAGTGCATGTTTCCCTTGCATTGGTAACAGCTTGTCAAGTTCCCATAATAAAACCTGAGGTGTTTTGCTTCTAAAATGCATGGCCTGCTTGTGGGAGCAGAAAACTTGCTCTAAAGTGGCTCCAAGGTCATTGCAGTAAAGACTAGCAATAGAGAAAGGAGGTAGCACTGGGATTTAAAGGGCTGAAATGGAGTGCTGTAAACACAATTCCCTCTGTAGAATATGAATTTGTGGACAAAAAGAAGAAAGTTTTTCACAATGAGAACCATCAGCCGTTGCAATAAGCTTCCTGGGGAAGTGGTGGATTCCCCAACATTGGACACTAAAGATTTAGCTGGGCAGGATGCTGGGTCATCTTGGCTAAACTGTATTTTTGCCAGAAAAGGTTGGAACAGATGAACCTTGAGTTACCCTTCCAACCCGGTACTCTGTTATTCTGTGAAGTTTAGCTGATAAGAATGCAGGACTGAACTAAAAGTCTATTCCACACTTGAAATCAACTGCCTGATGTTAATTGCCTTTGTCCAGTACCACTGTGAATCAGAATATATGTGATTTTATGCAGGCTCTTTACCACGTGGCAGCACTATAATGGAATAATCTATACTTTGAAGATATCTGTGGGGGCATACACAGATCAGGCATTTTTAATCTGAAACTAACTGAGAGTCTGTAAGAAATGACTTATTCTAATTTTCTAATGAATATGTTTAATATTTTCCTTTGTTTGTTTGTTTTTGCTTTAAAGCTCTCTTTAAACTGCATTGTGAACCAGTAATTCTCTAAAAATTTTTTTTCAAGTATGGGGTTTCTAAATTTGGTATAAAACCCACAGAAGCTATTCAAAGGCTTTCACTCAATTTTAAGCCTGGTATAATCAATCAATATAGGGAACAATACCAGGAAGTCTTATCTTATGATTGTTGTCTACATTGCCATTGTCTAATACTGCCTATCTTGAAGAACATAAAACAATGTCTGTGCTATTTTTATTAGTATTGGCTTTTTATCTGATTTTATGTTTCTATTTCTATTTACTGCACTGCTTATTATGAATAATATTGCCATGTTTGGTTTTTTTTTTTCTTTATTTGTAATTTCTAGTATTTAGTATTTCCCCTCTCCATTATGAATTTACATGAATCACAACAAGGGTGCTTTTGAAAGACAGGCTCTTCATACACCATAAAGATGAAACTATTCCATTTTGGTTTTATGGAAAGGAAGCTGTGTTGGACGAATGGAATTCACTTTTTCTAATGCTGAGATGACATGATTTCATTCAGATGATTGATGACAACTGGAACTTCTGTCATTCAACCAGCTGATTGGCCCATTGTTAATCTGATATGCAGTATTTGATGGGGTTTTTTTCTGGTATACCAGCCTAGCCTATTTATTTGAGTGCTTTACTCAGTGTAGTTAGAGGCACGTAGAGGTTTTCTACGTATATTTTTCTGATTTCTAATGATCCTCTCGGAAAGTGACTCTCATCTTTACCCAGATCTGTTTTTATAGTACCATGTCCCCACTCATTTTCTGGTATTGCTTTTCATTCACTGAGATACCCATGTGTGGTATCTAATGTTTGCCTTATCCAGAGGTCTCTTTCACTTTTGCCTCCTCCTCTGGCATGGAAATATACTTTGATAATTAAATCTCTTCTTGCAGACAGTGAAGGTAGCTTGATTTAGTTACGACTTCTATGCTTGGTTGTATGAGAGAACCTCTTGCCCCACAAGGGAGCAACACAAATGCTTTTTTCCAAACTTCATTAATAAGTCTCTTTTTTTTTTTTAATTTGAAATACAATGTAGTTGTTTTTGTGTTGGAAATCATTAACAAAAATATGAAAGGGAGCTTTCAAACCAGATGAGCTCTGTGTTGTTTCCTCTGACATAGCCAGAGGGATTTTCCCTTATGAGGGTTGTCTGGCTGGCATTGTTCCTCAAGGGATGTCAGTTGGAACATCTCAGGAGGAGGCAATGGGGACAGAGGATATCCAGCATAACCTCTAGGGCACAGAATCTTGTGTGAGAGAAGAAAGCAGGTGTGGAACAAGTGAAATGCAGGGGACTTATTGGACTTCTCACATAAAATGCTGGGTTCTGTGCTGATGGCAGCCACTGAGGAGCATGATCTTGGAATTGGGAAAAAGATGCATGAAAACATGGATCAGTAGCACTCAAGTGCTTATAACTGCCTTATGGCACTGTATAAATTTTGCATCTTTCACATGCTGCTGAAATACATAGGGAGAAAAAAAGAATCTAAAAACTACAGAAAGGATGCTGAGCTAAGAACAAGGGATTGCATGGAGGGTGCTCAATGTGCGTGTCTTTTGGGGACACCAATAAATGCCGTCATCAACAGGTCATTTGCCTTTGATAATCCCAGATCTTTATTCAACTTAAACTTGATTTTCCTCTCATCTTTGTCAAAAAAAGAGAATATGCACCATTAGCTACTGCGTCTGTGCTTGACCTGTGGAATGGGTTAATTCTCTCTGCTACTTAGATTTTCTTAAACATGTCTATGGGCCATGAATCTTTTCCCCAGCAGTTTCCATCTACCAGATGAACATAGAAGCCAATTTGCAGCTCCAATAAGCAGCTAGAAGCTATAGGATCTATGCCATTCTACCACCAGCTGAGCATTCCCTAGTGAGTTATTCTCTGTATTGTGAGTTGTTCAGATGAAGGCTTTAAAAATAGTGTTTGGCATTTCTCAAAGGATTGTACCCTCAAAGGGTAAAGTGGAAGAAGGGAGCTTTGTATTGCTGTGAAACAATCCTTTCTCCTCTTGTTGTGTTCTGCATTTTGCACATTATATTATTGTTTTTCTGACAAGAGTGAGCACCAGGATTTATATCAAGTATTTCTAACATCAGTATAAATGATTCTGGGAGCTGATGTTGGCTACCATTGCAGTTACATTTTCAGAACAGTCTCTGTATAAGTTTTCAGATGGCCATACTGTTCTCTAAGTGAGGTTTTTGTCTGCAGCTTTTTGCTCCTTAGATTTTTTGAAAGTTCATCTTTGTATGGTCACTTTTTGCTTCTCCCAAAGCCACTCCTCTGGATGAGTCTTGTCTTAAGTACCTGAAGCAGCTGATCTTTTACTTATAATGGGTAACTTTGTTCTGTCGATGAGCAGAAGCAATATTCAGGAACTGATGTAATCTATCCATGTAAGCCAACCTTGTTCAGCAGTAATCTAATGCCCAGCCAGTGTTCCATGGGAAATGTGAGCCTGCTGAGGCTACAGTTCAGCAAATACATTAAGCTGCTGCTGCTAAGTGCTC
This sequence comes from Molothrus ater, assembly GCF_012460135.2. Classification (NCBI taxonomy): domain Eukaryota; kingdom Metazoa; phylum Chordata; class Aves; order Passeriformes; family Icteridae; genus Molothrus; species Molothrus ater. Next base: position 87,820,926 of record NC_050479.2, read on the forward strand.
CCACTCTACATGTGTTCCTGACTTCCCACAGTCCAGGCTAGAAAGTATTTTCTGCATTTATTTTTACCTGGGCCTCATTCAAAACCAAGACTACAACAACAGCAGTGTTCTAGGGTAGGAACTGACTGGAAGAGCTGGGTGAGGACAGGTTTTGGTTGGGTGAGCTCTGCTTGTTGGGATGGGCAAAAGGAGAGTTCAAACATTGTTATGTCTCAGATCTGAAAGATTGAAATGGTATTGTAATGCACCAAGGATGTTTTACAGTCCTTAAAATGAATACAGAAAAAACAAAACAAAACAAACAAGAAAAAAAACCCAGAAAAAAACTTTTGTATTTTAAGGTCAGCAATGCTTTCCCTAATATGAAGTTTTGCTCTGCTGTCTAAATTTGCTCAGTTAGCCAGGGAGAAGCAGGTAGAACTTCTTTATGTACCTGAAGCCACTATTGTCTATTGTTGCTTGTTTTACAGGGAGGTTGTATCTTTCCTTTGATGTACATTGGAGAGGGAGTAAAAAACTGAATAAAAAGGCTCTAATTCACACTTCTTGGCAGATCTGTCTGAGGTGGCAAAAAGCTCACTGCTTGTTCATATTGCTGGGGATGGGAAGGTTTATCAGCTATCAGATTTAAATCTAGCAGTTTTTAGGTAGATCTCTGAATCACTCTGTGTAGACCTGGTCTTTGTGGAAAGTGGTGTAAAATATCAGCTTAATGCTGCTAATGTGAATATCACCTTAATGCTGCTAATCTGCTCTATAGCACATTTTTTATGGTTTGTACTGGTGTGTTCTTGAGCTGGATAAAATTCAGTCATAGAATGGAATGGCTTTGTTTTTGTGTAACATAATTATGTCTGTACAAAGATCACTGGAAGAGCACCATATGTATTTTATTCATTTTTTGGCTTTGAAATAGCACCCTGCTCAGCTAACCTCTAAGACCCAAACTGAAATCCTCAAAACCAAGATGCCTCAATCAGCTGTAATGCTTTCTGTTCTCTTTTCTTCCACCCAGTTAGAGCATCAGTGTACACAACTCCTCAGTGGCAAAGAAGAAACCAAAGTAGAGAACACCAAGCTGAAGCTGACTAACCAGGAGCTGCTGAGAGAGCTGGAGAGAACATCCCATGAGCTAAGCCTGGCTCAACAACAGCTACAGGTGCTTCAGGAGGAGGCATCAAGGCTCCATGAGGAGAAGGAAATGTAAGTGTCCAGCTGCAGCAGTTCTTGTGCACTTGCTTGGTGTGGCAGTAAGCCCCCTCAGGGTACCCAGTGCTGTCAAAAGCAGAAACCACTTGCAAAGCTGAGTGCAGTTCTAGCTGCTTTCCCCCAAGTAATTCAGCATGTTTTCTGTAGCATATCTGGCTTCTATGGAATCTTTTGCTAATTTTGTGTTCAAAATGTCAGTGTTCTCCCCACTGTCATTGGTTGAGGATATTTGGAATTAAAAATTGAATTAAAAATCCATGTAGTGTCTTAGTTTTGAGATACCAGTGGAATTCCTTATGGAAATGCCTTACAGTTGTGGCATATGATGCTTCATCCTACTCAAAGCTGAGTCTATCTGAAACTTGCTTCTCAGAATGTACTCTGACTGAGATACCTAGGATCTTCTTTTTTTCCTTCATCAAAAGTAAGCCTAGTAAGGACAGCAAGATAAAATTTAGCTTATCTCAATTCCCACGACTCTTTGTGGCAATTCAGAACCATAATTTTGGGGTTTCCAGGTCAAATGTTGAAGGTTTTAGATTCTGATTCCAAATTACAAAAAAAAAAAAAAAAAAAAATCAAGAAGAAATATTTATGGTTCTTATTTTGAGAGATAAAATGACTTGTGACAGTTTGAGCTACCTGTCTTGCTCCAGCCTTCTGCACAAAGCAGAAGAATCATTACTCTGAGGCTGTAATTGGCAGAAATGTTCACTCAAGTCCATTTTAAAGAAAATGCTCAGGATCTGTAGAAGCCTCTCATTGCCAATGGAGGGCACATGAATGACAGATGGACCTGCCCACTGCAGCAATGAACTATATAATTCAGAGTTGTTGCTGGTTGACATATTTCAGGATAGAGCAGAACATTAGTTCAAATGTCACATTATTTTTCTCTTAAGCTTTGTGCCAAGCTCTATTAAGTTATCACTTCTTTAATTTTTCTTGAGGGCAAAAATAATTAACTTTGTTGATAAATTAGTGTTAAAGAATGGCCACTGTGATTAGAATTTTTAGGTTTGTGTGTTTGATGTGTGTTTTGGAAGTAGACAGTAGAAATACTCCTCCTCAAGGTGGTTTGTTTCCTGTTTGAGGCCTCTCTTTTCAGATCCAGAGCAAAGACTATGGAATGATCTGATTTAAAAGCTACAAAGGAAATCTGCCCAGTGGTCAGACTGCTGAATAATACTACTGCACTTACAAAGCACTTTGGATTCAATAGTGGTTTATGGAATTAGAGCTCAGCCCTACTCAACTGCATCTGCAGTGTTGCTTTAAACATCTGTGTCAGTCTGGTAAGACTTGAGCTGTTGAAGCAGGTGTAATGTTCAGACAGTGCACAGGAAGAACTTGAGGCTTCACTGAAAGGCGAAAGAAAACCATTAAAGGCCAGACACCAAATCGTGTTAAATCAAAGTAAATGGTGTTAAAATGGCTGCATAAGTGTCAAGAATTGGAAGAAATTGTAGGGCTTGTAGATGTGAGAGCCTGACATATGGTTCCTGCAGCAGGATAAGCTCTAATTTTGGATAAAATGTCACCTGTTTTTTAGTGGCTATAACTGAGAAGTATTTTAGCAGTGTATCTGTTCTGAATGCTCCAAGTGCCAGTATCAACATATATTAAACTCTCTGGATGAAGAAATTAAAAAGCAATAGTTTTTGAAAAAAGAACCTCTACTCCTTCCTCTGCTAACTCGTACTGCTGTGCTACTGTGGGCCTTATACTGAATAAACTTCTTTAAAATATTAACCATTCATGCAGAACAGAATCTACAAGTTTGAAGAAGCTGAGGTCTCAAATGTAGATACCCCTAGGGGGAAGCATTTTAGCAGTGTTCTTACCATAGATAGAAAAATTTTTTTCTTTTTTTTTTTTTTTTGCAGGGAGGTGTACCGGGTGACAGAAACCTTACAGAGAGAGAAGTCAGGACTTTTGAAGCAGCTGGATTTTTTAAGGTAATGTTGATCTTCCAAAAACTCTTATATAATTCTAAAGAGGTACATTAAAGTATGAAATTATGTTGGGATATGTAGTGAGTGTAGGTGTCAAGGTGTTGACAGTGGGGTGCCACAGAGCAGCCTCTGTGCCAGAGAGAAGCCAGGGCTGCCCTGTGACAATGGACACAGCACAGGCCACAGTGGAGCCCCACAGCCCCCATGTGCTTCTGGGAAAGCCACAGTAAGAAAGGGTGGAATACAACGCAGCAGCTGGGAGAGAAGAGAGAAAAAAATATGTGAGAAAGCCCTTCAGACACCAAGGTCAGTGAAGAAGGAGGGGTAGAAGGTGCTCCAGGCACCACTGGAGCACAGTCCCTTGCAGCCTGTGCAGAGTCCACACAAGAACAGGCTTCTGGCAGGAGCTTGGTCCATGGAGAGGAGCCCATGCAGAGGCTGGTTTTCTGGCAGGAATTGTGGCCCTTGGGGGACCCAGGCTGGAGCAGTCCATCCCTGAAGGATTATTCTCCTTGGAAAGGATCTGTGCTGCAGTTGTGAAGGACTATAACCAGTGTGAGGGAACTCACACTGGAGTGAGAAAACTGTGAGGAGGAAGGAGCCGCAGAGAGAAGCTGTTATGGGCTGACCACAAGCCCCACTATTCCCCATCCCCTTGTGCCACTCAGGATTGGTTAAGGCGGTAGAAGAGCTGAGGGTGTAGGAGTGAAGTTGAGCCTGAGAAGAAAGGGGATGTGGAGAAGGTGATTTTAGTTTTGTCTCAATTTCTCATCATCCTACAGTTGAGTCTGTTTCATCTGTAATGGGTAGCTGGTAAGTAACCTTCTTGTTTTTATCTTGGCCCACAAGCTTTTCCATGTTATTATCTTCCCTTGTGGTGTTGAGGAAGGAGAGTGAGAGAGTGGCTGGGTTTACATCTGGCAGCCAGTCAATGTCGACTGCCACAGGATAATGACACAGAAATAGCAAAAATGGTTACAAAAGACTCTTAAATGGTTGGTTCTTGCATAGAGTAGAGGGCAGCACACCTGAAAGATATGCTTCATTTTGACAATTCAGAGCTGTAGGACAATCTCCTTTCCAAAAGTCAAATGTAAAACAGAGCAGCACTGATCAGCTCTAATTCTGAGGAAGAAGCCTGGCTGCAGGAGCTTGCTTAAAGGCTCTGCTGCTTCTCAAGTGCTGGGAGTTGAGCCAAAATGAAGATTATTTCCCCAAAATATTTGTAAAATGATTCCAAAATGTACATAGCTAACATTCCTTTATTGATAGACTTCAAATTTGGAGCTGTGTTCAGCCACCTGTAGCCCTCTTTTCAATGTGAAGCAATGTTGGGTTTTGTTTGCTCAGTGGTCAGTCACTCTGGGCTGTAGGTTGCACCTGCCTCTAGGTCTTCATTGTCTGCATTTCCTTCAGGAGGCCTCATTTTAAAGTTGCCTAAAAATTTCACAGGCTTGAGGCAAGGCTCTTATTTTGCAGCATGTGTTTTCCATAGGCCACTCTGTGATCTTGCCTGCTTCAAGTTTTGGGGACATAGATGGAAACATCTGGCAAGGGAGGTTTTTTTCATTCACCCTGGCTGCTCAGTCTCTCCTGTGGCCAGGCCAGCAACAGATGGAGACAATAGATGATGTACTAAGCAGGTGTGCTGTCAGATCTGATCAGAGCTTGCTGATTGCCTGGGGTATCTGTTTCTTGACACTTTCATTGTTTTTGCACAAAGGATGGAAGATGGATGTTTTCCTAGGGTGACTTTTCTGTGGCAGTTGCAATTGCCACAATAATTGGCTTTCACAGCTGTCAGCAGATGAACAAGAGATGGTGTTCATTGCACCCTCTCCACATTAAGAGGTCATCTTTACTGTGAAAATCATTAAAAATTCTAATTTATGGTACGTGAAGGCATATTGACCACAACTGATTTCTATGTGTTAAGGCATTTGTTTAGATAAAATACAGGAAGAGATCCAGATCCCATCTGGCTTTAATCAGCATAGCCCTGCTGGAGAATCAATAGTCCAGGCAAGAAACTGGCCGAGGTGAGAATATAAATAAAGGGTGATGAAAGGTTTGCACTGCTAACTGTCCAGTCTGTCTGTTAGTGTGGAGTAGAAAAGTCAGCAGTTCTAAATACTTGGCTTCAGTGTTTCTTTTGTTTGTATTTTCTTTGCAGAGAGAGGAACAAACATCTCAGGGATGAACGTGACATATTTTTGCAGGTAACCAACTTATTTTCAAACCCAGTGTTGGGCAGACACATATGAGAACAGATTCAAAAGAAGGGGAACTGAAGGCTGTGCAGGAGATGGACTTTCATGCCCCTTAAATCTTACCCTGTTCTTAATTTGTATTGTCGTCTTTTCTCACTTGAAAATAAGATTTTTTAATTTGCTAAACAATTTTAAGAGTTGAGAATTATAAATTGGGAGCTAATCTCTCTGAAGAGAGATTAATGTGTTTTAGAAGAAACAAAGGATGCAATCATGAAAGGAGGAAATAACCTAAAAATGGAACAATTAAATGTGTTAATTTATCCAGTCAAGAGTCGGTAATATCCTGACACATTTATACAACAGTACAATAGCTGGTGTACCTGAATCAGTACCTGAGTACCTCAGTACCTGAGGCTGGGGTAAGAGCAGATCTGATTAACTTTTTAAGCAGCGGCCAAAGATGGACTCCTAAGATGTTCTAGAAGTACTCTGGTGTAAGGAGACTAAGGCCATTTAGTTTATATTTGCTTGTGTTCTTAGTCTACAAGAAGCTGCTCATGTAAAAAAAAAAAATTACTTTTTTTCCATAACATTGTGCTGTTTTATTTACAAAGCAGATGCATTTTTGCAGGATATGGAGTTTCCTGTTCTGATTGTTTATCAATTAGAATTCTGAAACATTTATACCTCTAGTACTTCTACTTTCTTTTTCTTTCATTTGCATTGCATTATTTAAGTATTGGAATGAGGGTAGTTAACCATAACGAGCACCAGAAGTAAATCAGTAAGAAGTATTCTGTATTTCTGCAGAAATGCAAAACAACTGTTCCAAAAGCCAGCTGGAAGCAGAGATCAGGGTCTATCATTGGGAAATACATAGAGGGCAAGATGCAGCCAAACAGGTAGGAGCTTTTTTTCACGTGTTCCCTGTTTGAGTATGATGAGGCTTATAGGAAGAAGATGTGGAATGCTTCCTTTCTGATACTTTTGAACTTTTCAAAGAGTGTATTTCTTAAGTGTCTGTCACTATAAGATTACTGTACTCATTAAGAAATTTGAAAATGAAAAGCCAAATTTTAACATAAAACAAGTGTGCTGTCTGCAAAGGCAAGAGATTTCCCCACTGTGGATGGCTGTAGGCTGGGAGACACAAAAACTTGCCCACGAGCACGAGCCTATGTTAGTGTGGTACAATTCTGAGTCTCCACTTGGACTTTTTTTATCCATATTAAGCAAACCCACGTCCATCCTATCTACTAAAAAGAGAATCAGATTGCACATAGAAATGATCTCTCTTGGGTTTTTCTTTTATTCCTCCAGAATAGGAGGGAAGGTGGGAAAGGAGAAAACCACAGTAGAGAAGCTTACTTTAGCTCTTCTATGAGATTAGAATTGATGTTAATCTAATATTTTCCATTCTGGTTCAGGTTTCTCCTGTAAGTTATTAGCTTTCCCCATGATGCTTATAATTATCAATATATATACACATGGTATGATGAGCTGACTTTTCAGCAGACGCTGGAATGACTCTGCCTGCTGTGACTAATCAAAAACATGGGAGATTAAATTCAGTTATTCAGATTAAATTCAGAATCAAATAGCAGGTCCATTATATTTTTGTGATATACTTCTTTCTCTGTCTAGCCATTCATTTGAAGAAGATGATATTTTCAGTAATTCAAAGAGAAGGAATTCTGCTGGACTGAATGGAGTTCTCTCTGAAGAGCCTGATGCTGGAGTCACTGGAGGAATGCCTAAAACATCACATCTCCAAAGAATAATATCAATTGAAGAAGATCACCTACCCCAGCTTCTTGACAGGCTGGTTGATAAGCAGCTGAGCAGATGGACTGGAGAAGATGAAGATACTTTTGAGACAGAAATGAGTAACAAATCCAGAGAGCAATCAATGGAACATTCATCATCATCTTCTAGAGAGCAGCCTATAGGGAAGGAAACACTGTCAAATGTAAGAGGACAAAGGAGATCTCACCTTGAGTAGAGTGTGAAGTTGTGGGTCCTGTGATTTAAGGAGAATGTGAAGGTCCTTGAATGCATCCAGAGGAATGCCACAATGCTGGTGGGAGGGCTGGAAAGTATGTCCTCTGAGGAGTGGCTGAGGGCTCTGGGTTTGTCCCAGTTTGCAAAAATAGGCTGAGGGATGACTCCCTTACTCTCTGCAGCTTCCTGAGGAGGGGAAGGGGAAAGGGAGGTGCTGATCCCTTCTCCCTGGGATCCAGCAATAGGATGTGTGGGAATAGTTCAAAGCTGCCTCAGGGGAGGTGCAGGCTTGACATCAGGAAGCATTTCTTTAGTGAGAGGGTGGTCAGACACAGGAATGGGCTTCCTAGGGAGGTGGTCCATGCCACAAGTCTGTCAGTGTTTAAGATACTTTTTGATAATGCCCTTCATAACATGCTTTAACTTTTGGTCAGCCCTGAAGTGGTCAGGGAGTTGGACTAGGTAGGTCCCATCCAACTGGAACTCTTCTGTTCTATTCTGTTCTGAAGGACCTTGGATGCCATGAGGTGGTGTCATATGTTAATGTGTTATACCTAGAATCTAAAATTATTTGGTTTTCTGTCTTTAAGTTGAAACATGATAAATTAAGCCATTGCATGAAGTGGGGGATGAAAACGTATTGCAGACAAGTGCTGAAGGTGCAAAGAAGGGAAACTCAACCTAAAGGAGTGGTAACTGCAGACAATGTGTGCATAGATATACATTTGAAGGACTGCTTAGGGAAAGTGAAGTTAAGTCTTGTAACAGAGGATACAAGAAGCTCCTGTGGAAGGCAGAAGTTGTCTTAAAAAATAAGCGTTATTTAAAAATTGGTTGTTTGGCTTTGTTTTTTTGGGTTTTTTTTTTGCCTCAAGGTGATATTTCTCATATTCTGATACTTTTGAGTCAGCTTTGGTAGCTGTTACATTATCTGAGGAATAATGAGTGGATTATCATGACTTTTTAATTATCATTGAAAATACTTTTATTTAGCAAATGGAAATCCTATATTTTTTCAGCTCTAGCTTGTATATGTGTGTTAGCAATTAATTCACCATTCAGTAATAATCCTTAAAACAGTATGCTGGAAGGTACATTTCTGTGGAGTATAAAGTTCTTTTTGCACTGCGATTTCTTCAGACCTAGCTGTGCTTGTTTTCCAATTTTAGAATCATTGTTAAGGATTACTCATTTTTAGATTCTTGAAGCACATATTAAAAAGATTAAAGTATAGGAAAAATTGGTTTGCTTGGTCATAATTATATGGTTCTTTTAGAAGAAGCAAGCATATCTTTAAAATTATGATAGAATTATGCCATGGTTACATAATAATTTCTAAGTGGTACCTTTTAATAAATCATTGAGGGTACAGAAAAGAACTTCATAGTTTGAAATTCTTTAATTCAGTGCATGCTTTTTGCTTGCTGTATTACTTATTTTGTGTCACATTTTCAAAGCATGGCATCACTGGACATTAGGATGACAAAAGCCAGGTAGGTCATCCTATCCAGCTAGGACAAGCCTGTAGGAATATATTCAATACCTGAAGGAACCCTGATGGAAATTAAAGCAGGATTTTCTGTTCAAAAATTCTGCATGAGATTCACTTTCATTATGGAATATGAACCATTATGTTTATATGTATAATCTCCCACATTTGTGTTAAATTGTACAAAAGCTAGGTGTGTTACTTTACCTGGCTACTTTTTTTATAAAGACTACTCAAAAGACACATCTAGGGAAGACTTTTTCAGACTGCATTGTAAACTAAAATAAATTATCATCCTACTGCTATTCTATTTTCCCATCAGCACTTTGTTGAAGCAGACTATGGGGTAGCTTATCCCCTAGCATAGTGTTCAGATGCAGATTTGTAATCAAGTTTAATTATTAAGGTTATTTTCATGACTGGACTTGATACATCTCAGTGAAAAATGAATTCTTATGTTCTTGTGTTGGGAATGGAGCTGAAGGCCTCTGGGGTCTTCGAATCTTAGTGCTACTGGAGTATGAATGACCACCAGGGACAAAGTATTTCAGGTCATGTAGTCCATATATTTAGCTGTGGTTCTCAGAAGCACTGTGATAATACTGCCAAGCTGGTGATTGTATGTTAGCTTGTTTTATTTCCCAGAGCACACAGACTAATAAGCTGGGAATGGTTTTCATCAGGACTGAGAATGTGCTTTGTATAAATGTGTGCTACTAGTAGCCTATAGTTTCTGTGGGGTTTAGAATTTTAATAGAAAAGGAAAATAAGAAACCTTTCTATAATTGTGGTGGGCTATAAGCCCAGCTCATGAAAGAAACATGTATTTTTTGTCCCCAGAATTTACAGAGTGAATTTTTTTTTTCACATGAAGGGAGACAGCAGCTCAAGCCTTTGTTGTTTGGGTTTTTTTCCCCATCAAGAGCAGCTTTCTATTTCTTCTTCTTTCTCTAAGACTTCTGTATATTTGTAGAAAACACTTCCAAGTGTAGACTTCAATATCTCATTCAAAGGACTGTTGGGCAGTGAATTCAGTTTTGATGTCTTCATGAAGACATGGATCGATCCTGCACATCAAATGACTGGCAGAGGGCCTTCCCCTCCTCACAACCCGCACCATAACAAACTAATGTCAGGACCATCCATGATCTTTCTCTCCTTCTGCAGCATTGAAAGCAAAACTTTCTATCTCCCTCTTCCTTCAACTTTACACAAAATAGAAGAGACCAGTAAGAGACCCTGCAAACCAGCTGGTGCTACAAGTGCTTCCCTAAGCAACTCCTGATTTACATACAAAAGAATGATGACCTACTTGATAGAGGATATAAATATTCTCTCCAGCATCCACTTAGCTTAGCCTGCAGTAAACAGAACCTGGATAAGCAGAACAAATTGTTGTTCCTTCTGCTTAAAAAGCGAAATGACAGAAACATAGCTGAATGTTTACAGCCTGATTAACTGGTCTAATTCTCTGTCTGTGTCTTTCCTCAGTGCTTCTCCCTGTAATGTTAAACAGATGTAGAAATTCAGTAATTGGATGGAAGTTCTTGGCTCTATGGTGGTAGCAGAGAGAAGAATCTGGTAGCATAAGCAAAAAAATTATGACTTTGCTTCTGGTATCTAGATGAAGATGTGCTGCTTCCTCTGTGACACTGATATAGAATGAAGCTACTGAGCAGAGCTGTGTGAAGCTTTATAAATTTTGATTTGTGGCCATGAACATAAACTGATTTATTTTGTCAGTTTAATGTAAAGGTTCATATTCAGTACACTTCCAGAACTCAGTGCAAATCACTGCACTTTGGATGATCTGGAATGATGCATGACAAACACCTGAAATGGTGAGTTATTTTAAGAAACAGAATATTGCTTCATGAGTAATGAAGGATAGGATAAAATCTATTATTTTCCCCATATCAGCCTTTAACTGGAGAGGCAACATGATTAATAGAACAGTTGGAGGCTAATTTTTGCTCTTACTTGAAGGAGGAGAGAATAAACTCTGTTCCAGAACGCTTATTCAAGATCGTTTTTGTGGGCAATTCGAGTGTTGGAAAGACTTCATTCTTGAGAAGATTTTGTGAAGATCGTTTTTTCCCAGGCACAGCTGCTACTGTAGGTAAGTTTAACAATACAACTCTTGTTATTTTTGTTCTGACAGTACTTAAGAGTTTCTACTGAGATCAGGCCTTGTATAATAAAACAGAAACATACAGATGTTGTAAAAGTAGGACATGCAAAGTAAGTTCTCCTAAACTGGAAAGCTCATAATTGATGGAGAAGTTTCAGAGTAGATTCTGTACTGAAATCCTGGCCAGCGGTGAGATAAATCAGAAAAAATCTACTGATTTCTGTGAAGCTAGAATTTCCTTGTAGATCTCACAGTTCTGAAGCCCATATCCTGTCCTCTGGACTGCAGTGTACTAACAATCCCACCTTCATATCTCATTGCTATCCCTCTAAGTAATCTGATTTTGTTTTATAGAGAAAGTAGAATATCTGAATCACCTATCATTTAGCATTATACTAATCACCAAAAAAATATGTCAGACCAGTGTTTTGAATGCCAAAATTTTCAAAGCCTACCTTCTTACTTTGCCTAAAATTGTAGACCAAGCTTTCCAAAGTCAGACTCAAAATCAAGGTACAAGAACTCAAGTATAGGTTCTTGCAATGCAGCTGGATTAAATGAGCAGATTCCTTATGCTTAGCCTGTATTGAGACCTTACTTATTCTGCAGCATATATGAAATAAGACTTACCTACTTCAAGGTGAGCTTAGTAATGTCCTAGTTTTTCACTGACTGTATCTTCATTAACTGAAATGGGGGCTTGGACGCCTATCTGAAATTGTCTATGTATCCTATTGATCTAAAAGCTGTGTCCTGTCCATGTTGTCCTGTAATTGGCTCATACACTTCTCTAGACTCTGAGGTCTTACACAGTGTGTGCAATTTTCCAGAGGAAAAACACAAGAATGAGTCTGAACTCTTTCCTCTTTTGGCTGGTCATCCAGAGTTCTTGCAAAGAAAATGGAAAAAAAGGCATTTGTCATAGCTTTGATTTAGTGTTCACATCAATGAGTTTCTCAGGTGTGGGCTATGACTGGCAAGGTACAAACAGTGGAAAAGTCAAGTGAACAATATGGAGAGAAGTGTTCTCAATGAATTTCTACAGAATAGTTCAAATTTCTTCCCTTGAGATACAAGCAATAGATATATTGTCCATACAGGTTTTTTAATTGCCTATTGAAGGAATCTAAGCAGGCACAGACGCTTCTCCATTGATGCCACTGGTAAAAATCCCATTTTTGTGGAAAATAGCCCCAAAGATACTGTTGCTGACCTACTGAGATCCCTTCTAACCTGAATTATTCAATGATTCTGGGATTTTATGATACAGTTCAATTTGATACCAAAAATATGTAGGTTGTCATTAGGAGGAGGTAGTGACTGATTAACATTTTAAACTCTAATTATTGTTATAAATATCCAGAAAATACGTACATCTTCAGAGGTTAGAGGAATTGGGAGAGGCTTAATTTAAAAGTTTAAATAAATGAATTTTTATGTCCACTGACCTAAGGGAATTGAGCTCATCTTCTGCATTATAAATAGGAGAAGATGTTCTCCACATGTTCAGTCCACCTATCTTCATTTGTCTTAGGTTCCACTGTTCCCTGTGCCACGTCTTGTGTTTTTCCCCTAACTGTGGAAGGCTCCCATGTGGTTAGCTCAGACTAAACTAACACATTTCACACAACTGATGTCATACAGTCAATTCCAGGCAAAATGGCTTAGACTGCTCTGGACTGTCAGATGGACCATTGACTCGTGTTCTGTGATTTGTAAAGTGACTTATCTTGCATATTTTACAAAACTGAACTACTCTACTACCATTTGGTATTGCTGAAGGACTTGAAGCAAATAAAAGCTCTTGTCCTCTGCTAGCTGGAGACTCTGGACATAATTTTAAATGCAGTGCCTATCTTTTTACATTCCTGGAATTGTTGCTATTTGCTGGATCCAGTTTTCACTGATCAAACAGCTTGTAAAGAGACAGCTCACCTTGCCTTTCTGTTGCAGGTGTGGATTACAACGTGAGAACTGTCACAGTAGATCACAGCCAGGTAGCGCTGCAGCTCTGGGACACAGCTGGCCAGGAACGGTGAGGAAGGGTCTCTTATGGTTCAACCCTGGGAGTCAGCCCAGCTGTGTAGCTGCTCCCTCACTCCCCCATCTGCTGGGATGGAGGAGGGAATTGGAGGGATGGAAGTGGCAAAACTCCTTGTTTGAAACGAAGACAGTATGATGAAATTTAACTCCATGCCAGTCAAAACCTGTATGTATTTTAAGGTCTTCCTTGAATCATCTGTTTGAAGATCATTAAGTGTGGACCTAATCCTGCTTCTTGGGAGAGGAACAAATATAGGAACATTTCTAATAGAGCCAGTGGATTCACAGTTTTGCTCATTCCCTTGCAGCACTAATTAAGCTCTGAAAAGTTTAGTGCCGCACTGTTTCTTTAGGAGCAAGACTGATTTTAAAATGCACCTAGAATTATTTCTATATCAAAAAATACCTTAATGGATAAAAACGTTTAGGTTTTTTTTTTTTTTTTTACTATAGCAATACCATTGTAGTACAACTCCAGGATTTTGTAAGACTTCAGTGGTCATTTCCTTCCCCATCTCCTTACCTATTGTGTAACTTTCTAATAGTATTACTAAAAGCAAGGATGATAATGACAATCTGCATTTTCTATATGAAGCTTTGGAAAAAGGTCTCCAAAAACCTAGCTAGCTTTAGAAGAGCACTTAGTGAGGGGGAAATTTCTCCTCCAAGCTTAAAATGAAAGAGGTGAGAGAAGGTGAGATATGCAGCTAATTATCCTGCCTAACCCAGAATCAGTTAAAGAAGGCAGGGGGAGCTTTTCCAAACACTTTCTTTTAAAAAATACTTTTATTTTAAAATTTTTTTCCAAATAATTTATTTGCCTTTGTATGGAGGAATTACTCTAAATTTGTCAGATTGTTGCTTCTGTTGAAGAGAGCTGTAACCAGATTCTTACTTGTAGGTACCGCAGCATCACCAAGCAGTTTTTCAGAAAAGCTGACGGTGTCATTGTGATGTATGACATAACAGCAAAAGACACATTCACAGCTGTCAAGCAGTGGCTGATAAGCATTGAGGTAACTTGATATAACTTGAAATCCAAACCCTGGTTTCAATCTCTATTTTTCTTCTGAACAAGGGCTGTTAGCAGGGTGAAACAGAAAGGACCATGTTTCTTGTGTTGTCACAATTACATTTTTGCTTGTGAGTTTGGTCTGCACTGTTGCCAGTGAAGTTGGTTTTCATTTCTATCTCTATGAAAAAAAAAAAAAATCATAGTTCCAGGGTTTTAAGGACTTTGAACGAATGGTGGGAAAGTCCCAGCATGGAGTCCTCTGATTTCTCATGAAGGGAGCTTAGCTAATGACCCCCACTGGATCACTGCTAGCACTGAGAGGTGTTTTGGATCAGTGATGGTGGTCTGGTGATCACTGATGATCACTAGCATTTGATAACCAAGTGTGTAGCTCATGGAAAATAGACTATGTTGTGAACATAAGCCATAAACTTAGAACTATGTAATCTACATTAGTGCTGTGAAACTGCCTTGTGAAAGACAGTTCAGTTTTCTGCGGATCATCCTTTCAACCACTTGAAAAGGAAATCATAGTCCATATCACTGACTGACATTAATTAACTAAAAATTAAAACATATTAAGAGCCTAAGCAACAGAATTTGCTTGTGGCCAGAACAAAGAGTAAAAATAAAATTGAGACAGCTGCCACAAAAGGCTGACTTGTAGCAAGAACGAAGTGTGACTGCCTGTTTGCACGCTGAAAAAGTAAGGAACAAATCAATATGCAAAGATCATTTAGTCTGATTTTATTGGGCATGTGCTCTAGTATAACACACTATTATTATAATATTTTTATATATATTATGATTATTATTATTATGATTATTATTATATACTATTATGTTTCCAGAATAGCCAAGAGCTGGCTTTGGGAGTTCAGATTAGGACTCAGTCATTTAAATGCCTCCAAACAGTCATAGTTTTTCCAGATATGAGTAGCCTTACTGAAGTAGTATTAGCATGCATTTCGGAAGAACAGGCCATTGCTAATTATATGATCTTAATAAATAAGTGGCATGTTTTAATTCAGTATGGTAAAAGCTAGAGAAGCATTGCTGATTTTGATTCAGAAAAATGGAATATTGTGGTCAAAACTTTTTTCCAAGCTCTAATAGTTCACTCTTCTTTACTAAGTAATTTTTGTTTGCTGCAAACTATTGCTAAGTTGGACATACTGCCAAGTCCCTTTACTGCTGTAGCATTCAGCCCACCTAATGAAAGCACTCACTGTGATAATTATAACCCTTTTCAGAATGGATTTTGATTTCTGTCTATTCTATGTATTTTTGGGGGCCTATTCTGTGTATTTCTTCACTATTTCGTGTAATTCCTTTGGCATAATAGCACCCAGGTGTTGCCATTATTTTTCCTGGCCATGTAATTAGAAAAGCAGTGGCTGTAAACACATAATATCTGAGCCTGTGTAGCATGGTGGTTTCCTCTCTCCCATTTTAATATAAAGTTTAATGAGCTTCTTTGCTGTTATTAGAAAAAATCCCAAGTCAGTGTAACCTTAGCATTATGTCTTTTTCATGTCTTTTATCCAACTTCAATTCCTGACATATTTGTAAGCAAAGTGGCACATACCTGGTTTGTGTGAAGTCTTAAATGTCTTGTTAGAGTGTGACATTCGTTAGCTTTTATCCTCTTAATCTGTGATCTTTTCAATTCAGCACTTCAGCTGAAATTTGCTGTTTATCCTGCAGGAGGCAACTGGGGAGAATGTGCCTGTTCTTTTGTTGGGTAACAAAACCGATAACGAAAAGGAGCGCGAGGTCCCGATGGGAATGGGAGACCATCTTGCAAAGGTACTGTGCTTTGGGAACTCCTTACAAGGCTTGAAGGTGAAGGTTTTAAAATGGAGTCTCAATGTTTCTAAATTCATAGAAATACAGATTAATCTTAGCCAGATAGGTATCTTTTAGGATTAGGAACCCATCACACTCTTCAATTCAGCTTTCAGTGATGTAAGTGCTGATAATTTTATAGTACTTACAACACTGCCTAGATAGAGAACACCCTAAAACCAAAGCAATCAAATAAAAAACCCTAAACCAAACCAAAAAGTGGGTGGAGAAGAAAAATATTTAAGAATTCAATCTCATTGTGTCTCATTTCTCTTTGTTCTCTCTTTTTCTCTGTTTTTTCCCTTGCTGCTTCTTTTTTCCTCCCTTTTCCCTGTGAAAGGATTCTTAACATAGAGATAATTTGGGGACCTTTTCTCCCTCCTACCTCCTGTAAAACCAAAGAAGACCATCTGTTACTCCTGTGGTAGGAGTAGAAAACATGTTTACTTTTAGTAACTTTCCATCAAGGAGATAAAATAAGTAGAGTTAACAGTCTGCATCTACCAGAGCACTGGTGATCCATGGGCATAATTTAAGCAATCAAGGGACTGCAAATACCAGATACTTGTTTGTATTCTTGTGTACCATGCCCATCAATTTTTCCTTTGAATCTCTTTATACAGTGCTTATAGTTTGAACATGAATGCCTGCAGAATATTCATTTATTTAGAAGTAAGTAATCGAAATATTGCTGAAATATTCACCAAATTGGTAGGAATATACCTAAATTAAACAGTTCGCTGGATTTCACATATTTACCTCTTTTGCTTTTGATGATCGATTTACTGCCAGTAATAAAAAGGGTATTTTCAAAATTTGAAGGGCAACCGAATTGTTCTTCCAGGAAAGGTTGCTGCTAGGCACTTCTCTGTAAGGGAAAGAATTAGGGCCAGATCTCTTTTTATCTTACTTTGATTATTCATATAGCCTTTTGAAATTATACCTCCCTATTCAGGTTTGTGTCCATTATTTGATTTTTGTCTGAGAGGATTATCAGCCTTGAACTTATCCCCCAAAGGATCTCCCTTTAGGAAATCAATTTTATTTTCTCATATGGAAATGCAGATAACTTTGAGGCTCTGGAAGCTAGGAGGGAGTCCAGGGTGAATCCTTCTGTGAAAAAAACAAGTGACACATAAATGCTAAATGGACAGAGAGTAGGTGTCTTGCATGTCATCTTGCTCTAAAAAAACTGCACTAGTAAAACAACGATGAATCACTCTAGTATATAGAGCTCACAGCCCACCAGGCTATTAATTCTAACATGTCATGTAAGAAAATAAAATGTTTTGCATAAGTAAAACAAAAAGTTGTCAAATAAGATGGTTATAATCAAATGAATGGATCTGAATGACTCACTTGAATGTTTGAATGTGCTGCCTGAGATAGATAAGAGAAGGAGTGATTAATGGCAATGGATTAGTTGAAAAGTAGCATAGATATAATTAAATTATAATAATTTGCCTGCTGAGCTAATAATAACCATGAATTTTAATGAAATATTAATTCTTGCTAAATGGCCATGTAATTCCTGTGAAACCACATACCACTGTCTCTGTTAGTGTATGCAGCTGAGTTACTTGTTTTGTGAATAATCCCATGAATTACTCACAAATGATCCCAAATACACAGGGCTAGGTGCTGAGCCGATACTAATTTTTATAGCCATATTTGGTGAAAACAAGCTCTTGCTGTGCATAGTCAGTTTAGCCTGTTGATCCTGAAGTCCAACAGTTTTAAGGACTGTTTCAATGTCTCACAGGATGGGATTGGTTTTGCCCGTTTTTTTCTATAGTCAGAAAGGAACATGTACTTTCAGGGCCATTTCAGCCCAGCTGTATTAACCCTTCCTTTGCTTCAGTCCCACATCTTAGAAGCACTGTACTGTACTACAGCTTTGGTCAGAAACCCAAGGGCTGCCATTATAATGCCCTTGTCACATAACTTCTCTGCAAGGTGGGCAGCGCAGTTAATTTTTAAAAGGAATAATGGCAGCCTGAAGGGAGTTATCATTTGAGAAGACCTGTAGTTCCAGTGTGTTTGTTATACCCCATGAAAAGGAAGAATGGAATGAGCACAGGGATTCTGGAAGTCCATTTGATTTGTTTTAGCAGAGGATCCAGAAGGAACACTCCATATAACAGATTTCTCTGTAGCTTAGCTTGATCCAGTGATCAAGAATTCATATGAGCACAACAAGAGAGAGTATTCAGATCATATTGTGAGTGTCCAGGAACAGCCAATGTTCTGTGTGAGTACAGAAGTGTAAGCACTGCCAATTATTTAAATAAAAAGCCTTATGATGCAGGTGCTGCTCAGGCATGCTTATATCCACATCATTTTATTTTGGCCCTGCATGTACTTCCTGAGCGATCTTAAATGGTCAATAAATCCTTATCTATCACTGTTCCCCAACTACTAATAAGATAGTAATGCCTTGTCTGCCTTGGCTTTGCAGAGTATGTGTGCTTCATGGAATGAGGACTATTTCTGTGTATTCATACAGTGTCTACTTTGTCAACCTGTCAGTGCCATTCTTACACAAATACTGCTAATGAGGCAGCTATTCTCAGAGTGATGGTGCTTTACAGGACAGAAAATTCCCCAGCTCTCTCTGGTAATACTTCATTTTCCTCCCTATTCTTTAGATGTCTGCTGATTTGTAGGTAAGTTTTTAAAATGAAGTAATTGTCAGTGGTCTCCAAGGTTCAGTAGCTGATTCCTGGATGGACATGGATGGCATTTCCTAGCTTAATAATTACATGTGTCCTTCCTGCTCCTAGTTTGTGCTCCTTGTTTATTCTATCAATTAAATTCCTCCCTGAATCAGGGAAATGGCATGTTGTATTTCTAGGCTATCTCCTCTTTAGACAAGAACCTTTTTGCTAGACTGAGAGAATTAAGCACTCATTATCAATTGAGTTTAAATTGTTATCCTTCTGTCCAAGCAATTTGCTGAAAATCCATTCAGATTCATGCCAGCATAAATGAAATTATCACTGACAGTTCTCCTCTGGTGACTCTGTTGCCTGTGGGGAAGATGTTGGTGTAGTATCATGCTAGACTGACGTGAAATATCTATAAACTGACCACAGTAGGTTTTCTATTTGAGTTGTGATCAGCTGAGCAGAAAGAGAGAGTGTAATCTTTATTTCAAGCTTCTGTTTGCATAGCTGGTAAGAAATTTGACCTGGCCAAATTTTATCTTAAAACTTTTCAAAGAAAAGCAAGAGAATCATAGGGTTGCATTTTTGCAAATGTTATAAATGTCTAAAAATTGATAAAATGTCTACTCAACACTAACATTGCCTGATTTCTTCCTTCTCTGCTTTTCTGTGCTTATCTGGTCATCAATAAATTATTGCATGTTGTTCAATCTGGTTTTTCACTGGAACAAACAATATAACCATTGACAACATATACAAAACTGACATTGGATAAGTCTGAAGAACTTTTTTTAGAGCTGCCAAAATAAACTACTGTATTTATGGAATTTTTTTCCCCATTTTTGTCTCTAAAATTCCACAAAGATGACAGAAATTTCCAGAAGTTATGCAATTCTGGAAGCACAGTATTTATGGAAAAAAAAAACAAACAAACCAAACCAGAAATACCTCATCATCTTAATGGAAAGTTTTGAAAACTGAATTATAAGTGTCTTCTGAAAAGTGGCTAAATAATTATAAGTGCAGTAACCAGAGTTAATAACAAACAAATGCAACTCTGCAGACATGATTGTAATTTTCTAAGGTACTGACTACTTGCTTGAATTTTAAGCTACTGCTATAAATAGCAATAAGACATGGAGACAAGTGGAAAGTGAATAGAAATTTGATATCTGGATGGGTAAAAGGACAGGTAGTAATACCACAGAGGCAATGTAGGTGACCTTCATTGTAGTAGGTTGTGAAAGTAGACAGATATCTATTTTGGAGGATAATCTGTCATTCCCTTTCAAACTTCTCTGCCATCAGAGCTGCCAGGCCAGGCTCTTGTGCAGATGATCTCTTGCCTTTGCATTTATAAGACTTCAGCTGAAGGGCTGAGAATCTCTCCCAAGACTTGATCATTTATCCACTGTTCCTAATTACAAAGCTCCCAGGGGAGTACCAAACTGAAAGATGGAGGCTGACTGCAAAGAAAGTGCAGAAAAATTTCACAAGTACAAAAAGATGAAAGCAGATTTACTGGAATCCTTTTCACCTGTTTTGTCCAGCACTCAGTGATGTGGGAATTGCTTGATCAAGGGAAGTTCACAAGGCTTAGTGCCTTACAAGACCTGTTTTCATTTGAGCTCTTATATCAAGAGCTGTTCTACAGAATAAATATATGCTAAGAAGCATATAGTTGTTATTTGTGAGGCACACTTGGACTTCTTTTGTTACTCTTTACTGTTAGCTCTAGAATTAAAGTCCTAAGATAATCTATTTCTCCTTCTTTATTTTCATATTTCAGTATATCTGTGCTGCTCTTTTTACAGCTGGAGTGAGACATTGTGCAAAAGTAATTGAAATGGTCTTTCTCTTTGATTGTAGGATTACAATTTAATTTTCTATGAATGCAGTGCATGTTCTGGGTACAATGTGGAAAAGTCCGTGCTTCACTTAGCTAGGTAAGAAGAAAACACCAACAATGAGTTTTTTATGTGTCTGACTGCCCTGTAACTGATGACATTGTGAATTCTCTTTGTTTAACTGGTTATATGTTATATTATATTTATATTAGTTTTTTATTTATTAGTTACAGGAACTCATGGTGGTGAAATATTCATTGCTTTTAAACTGTTATGTAGCCTGACCCTGTTGCTCTGACTGAGAGTTGCTCAGGTTCATAAAGATTTATGCTGGTGAAACTCTGTATAGATCCAGAAATATCTGGATTGTTGCTAGGAAAGCTGATGGCCTTGGCTGTTGTGATAATTCCTGCAAGAATTTCCTGAAGGTTTGCAGAAATATGCTTGAAAATGGATGCTGCTGACTCCTTGCATCAGGACCTTGGATATGCTCCCTTCTTCCCTCTGCTCATTACAGCTCAAATTCTGCTGTCTGCCTGGGGGCTGGGAGACAGGAAGAAGTGGATTTTTGAAGTTATATAAAGGCTAGAGGTAAAGATACAGGAAAATATGGTCCCTCTGAACTACTTACAGAGGTGAAGACACTGGCAAATCTCTAATATTGTTGCTGAAATCAGTGAAATTTTGTGAAAGTGTCAGTAATTGATAAATGTCTAGGCAGCCAGATTTGTTTTAGTTTTGCTCCAGCCTTAAAAGTAAGAAATGAAAGTCACTGTTTTGAGTCTGTGTAATATCCAAAAAATGTTAACAATCATCACTAACCAATTTTTTCTAACTAAATGAACAAAGACAGTTGTGTGATGGGGCCACCCTAAATGTACTTTTTTGCTTGTTTGTTACTTCACAAAATTTTGTCATCTTCTGTTAAATCTCTGGACAATTTTATACTCTTGGGAAAATGTTTTTTGTTCAATCTCTTGTGGGTTTTATTGACTTTTTTTCTCACAAGTATTCTTTCTCTGCTCCAGGATTTTAAAAGAACATGAAGATAAAGTGAAAGAGAAAACCATCGTACTTCAATCTGATACAAATAAAAAGTCATGCTGTATGAGGCAATAAAATGCTGAGGCATGTTTAGACAAGTCATACATTTATAAAACACTACCTGGCACTAACAAATTTGCTTTTATCTTCCAAATATTTCTTCTGTTGTGTTCTGACTGTAGGTGTAAGTGAAAGTTAAAATCTTTATATGATCTGATCTTGCTTTTATAAATATTGTCTTTGGTTAATTGACAGTGTATTTGGGGCAGTAACAATCTTTAATCTGTTTGATGCCTACCACCACTGAGTCCTGCTTTGTCATCAGGCTTCTAGAAGCTGCCACATTATTAATAAGAAGAAATAATTTTATGGGAAGAAAACTATTTTGAATATGAAGTAAATTCCTACTTGTGTGAATAACCCATCCTCTGAATACTGCTTATTTAATTTCTGTTCAGATCCTTAGATCCTGATTTTGTGCTAAGCTCTCTTTGCAATTTTTTAAAAATTGCCATTGGTGTAGTTGTTTGTAGTTCAAAACGTGTTAAGGCTGACTGAACAGCTCTTTGTCTCCAAAAGTCTGTCACAGGAGGTGTCATAGAAAGTTTTGGAGGTAGAATTTTCAGAAACAGCAGATCTTCTTTTGAGGAAGATTTTGAAAAACTTACCAGCATTTAATGAGTGGAAAATCTCACCAAAATTCAGTGAGATATTGCTCTTTTAGCAATGCTAAGAAAAAATTCCTCCTCATGTAGCTAAACACATGACTGCTTTTTAAAAAGCAGCTGCCACACAACATTCCTCCAGGGCCTGATAGCACTGAGACACAGTTTACCCATGGGGGTGCGTTTTAGAAAATCATGGCCCACCATGGATCATAAGAAACACAGATGTCAATTATCTTTGGAAGCTTTTGTGGAATATAAATGGAAATAAGAAACTGAGAGTGCATCACCCAGCCACCACATGATCAACAATTATTCCTGGTGGGATATGTCTTCACTGCATCCAGCTATTGTGGTAAGCATTTAAGAATAAGTATTCACAATGGTGAGCTTGTTGGGAAAGTGGAACCCATGGCATATTTTTTTTCATTAAAATAGCACACAAGATGGTAGATTTCATAATATACAACTGTTACAGACATTATGTTTTTAATCAATTTTCTAAATGTTTTTATTTTAAATTTAACTAATTTTTAATTAGATAAATTAGTATTTTTGATTTAACTAATGAATCAATTTGAAACTAAAGATGAATAATAAGCATTAGCTCATTAAGTAACTCTATTTTGGATAAAAACTTTGTCAGTAATTAATTGTGCTCTTGGGATTTCGAAGGTGTTCATCTATTTCCAAGAACTTCAGAACAGGGGTTTATAGACTTCCCCCTACAGCAATTTCTATATCCATACCAGCACTCAAATACCTTTTCCTATGAGTTGAGGTCCAAATGTGACCCCTTCCCTATCAGGTAGAATAATCAGGGGTTTACTTCTATCAGGAATGATGGATAAACCAAGCATCCCTGGATAAGCTGATTATTAAGAGTTTTTCCCTTGTTGATTCCTGAGAATCTGTTCATCCAAATGACAAAAACTCCCCTTGCCTTCAGTGAGGTGCCTAAGAAGCTCTAAAACACTAAAGGAGCAAAATGAGTATCCATTACTGAAAATCAATAGGCTTTCTGTTCACTTCCCAGGGTTGCTTCTTGAAGTCCATTACTGGTTGTGGAGAGTTGAGCCACCTTATCGACTCTGGCATGTTATCCATCATGGAAATCTTAGAATTGAACCATCTGTGTTCAGTCCTGGCTGGAGCTGAACTAATACAAATAATTAATTTAAACATCAACAAAACCAATACTTTATCCCAATTTCAGCTAGGAAAAAAGTGTCATCAGTTTAAATATTGCCTCTTCTAATTGACTTTGAGTGTTCTGTTCCCTCATTGATATTGGAACCAGCAATATTTCCTCCAGCCTCAGGAAGATGGTTTGAACCCTTAATTTCAGCTTTACTGTCCATGATTCTAGCCCCACAATTTCAGGTCCTTAATTTCTTTTTCCCTGAAGTTCATCTTGAATTTGAAGGACAGTGACAAGTGAAGTAGATTTTCTTTCTGCGATCCCACGGGATCATTTTTATTTGGTAGTTTGGGTGTCCTTAGCGTGCACTGAGACCCTGCCAGCAGGATGTACAGAGTTTGAGAACAGACAATACTAAGAAGCAGCTGAATCCTGGGATGAGGGGAATTTGTCCTTCTACATACAAATCTGGTACAGTCTAGCACCCAGGCAATGTCTTCCATCTAGGACTGATAGCTGTGGCTGCTGCTGATCCTTTTTGGAAGTCCAGCCAAATCCCAAGCTGAGTACACATTGCAAAGGTGCAGATACACACACAGCACCAACATTATCAGTCACACAGACCACACAGAGACTGATGTCTTCACTGCTTGTCACCCACATGTACACAAGCAGCATTCCTATAAATATGAACACAGATAACCTAATCCTCCTCTTCCTTTCCAACAGATCAAGACAAGTTTGCTGATGAAAACGTGCGTGTACACAACTCCTGTGACTTGCAGTGCTCTCTTTCTCCCACCCTGCCCTACAGCTCTCCCCAGGATCAAGCAGGAAATCAGCTTTAATGAAAAGACTGGATGTCCTGCAGCTATGGGGCACAAGGCTCATTCAGATAAATTCTGACCAGCAGCTTGCCCGCATACAACTGGTTCCTTTTATTCTACCTTCTCTTGATTTTTTCCCATGCTTATTCTTCTTCCACCTACCCTGACCCCTCCCTTTCTCTGTCCTTCATGTCCCAAAGAAACAACTTGTCCCTAGTTGCCTTTTCCCTGTTAGTCCCAGGTTTTGTACATATGTACCCACATACCTATTTCTTCTACCATTTCCTAAGTCACCTTGACTTTGTGTGCTGTTATTGATACAGTTACTGAGGTGCTGCTGACCTTGCAAGTTTCCACTCCCAAAAGAATCCCAACTATTCCCCTCCAATATTTGTGAGGTTACTGTGTAACTCCCCCTTATCTACCTGGGAAGTCCAGGCATGGCTCACAGTGCTGTCTGTAACAACTTTCAGCTTCTCGCTCTATTTGCAGTGTTCAGAGTTGCTTGTGTCATGTCCAGGGTTTCTCATGGTCTGTTTGGTTATCTAAACCTCAGGTTAGGGCTTATTCATGTGTTGGCACACCTGAACAAACAGCAGTTACTGGTGGACTCATGCTCACTGAAGACAAGTATGAATAACATGCTACAGAGCTCTACTCCTGGACAGATTCTGCTGTCCAGCTGGCCATTAAACTGGTGTGGCAATTGTCAGGTTCTCATGTTCCTTGATGCTAACTGTATTGCTGGGTTGCTGTCTTCTGACTCTCCAGGAGGGTTTTATACCTCCTGGCAGTATTTTTCTCAGCTCTTCAGAAAGTTAATACTGGCTTAACAGAAGTGAAGCTTCCTTTTCCTCTTTTCTTTTTTTTTTCCCCCATTTTTCTATTTCAATTCTCCATTGGGAGAAATTTATCTCTGCCTGGTCAGGTACTCAATGCTGACAGCTCTTTGGATATGCACAATACAAAGTCCATTTGCATGGATGTAACAGAGTGCTCCTAACCCTTTGGAACTGGACATCTGTGAATCACTGTGTGCCAGTCAAAACAGGTTCCAGCATGCCCAGATGTGAATGGAGCAATAGTGGAAAAAAATCCTCCTTACATACCAGATTTAAGGAGTGATGTGCAGCTATTAAAATGGGAAGGCTCCACACACAAGGAACATGTGAGGAACAGACCACCCTGAATCAAGTTTGCCTCTGGAAGGACTGCTGTCAGTGGTCACACCCCATACTGGAGCAGGAACAAATAAGGAACAGGACAAATGGCATCCCAAAGCCCAGGGCAACTGGGACCATTGGGATTGAATGGCTGAAACAATATTATTTGGGGTGGCAGAAAGCATTACACACAGCCCCACAACTTCCTTTGCTCCCTGTTGGCTCCCTGGACAAATTCTGGCAGACAGAGTTGACCTCATAGTGAAAAAAAAGGAAGCTGAAACTCAGGAGTAGAGGAGAGAAAGAATGTACATGAATACATTTGTCTAATGGTTTATACTCTTTTTCTTTCCCCAGAACCTCAATCATTGATAAAAGATTTGTGTACTTTGGTAGTAAATTAGCTCAAGTAAAATTTCCCAACTTGGGACCATTTTTGTTTGCAACATCCGTATATTGGCAGAATTTTCTACCATGTGAGATCATTTTGGAATAAATCCACTTTATCATCTGCACAAGTGGAAGCTTGTTTTAGAAAGCAGAAACATGCTCATAAAGCTCATCAGTAGCAACTTCCTGAATTCATCCACAGCTGTTGAAATAATGGGTCTTTTTTGATTATTGAAATTAGAGGAATTGCAGTAACACTCACATACACTTCTGGACAAAGGAGAGAGTTGGGCACTTTGGCCTGTTTAGACATAAAACAACTAAAGTTCTTTCAATATGAACCTAGTAAAAAGGACCAGGTTATTGTCTGATGAAAATAGGCTTCTCAAGGGGAAAAAAAACCACAGTAGGTTAACTTTATAGGGCATGTATAAAAGTTCATTTCTATTACTAATCTGAAATATTGTATACAGTAACACTGAATCCTTCCAAATGTACTAGAATTTGAAGGACATTGGATTAGTCTGATAAGCATAGCTTATTCCTTTCAAACACTGAAGAGGGAAGTGTTTCAAACAAGTCCAGCTATACTGGACAGCTGTGTTTAGCTTCTGCTGTTGTCAGTGCCTTTTCTGCCACATGTTTCTCTTGAGCACAACAATCATTACAAGAAAAAACCCAGATTCAGAGGAGCTTTCTTACTGGAAATGTCTGGTTTTCATGGGTTGAACAGGAAGGAAGCAGGGAATCCTGTGGAACTGAGACATTTGAGTAACACATTATGTGGTTCTGAATCTTACTCAAGCACTCCCATTACTTGAGGTGCTGTTGGTGTGTCTGGGTAATGACCAGTGAAGACCCTGCTGTGTTTTGTGTGGCTGATGACATTAGTGTGTTGTGTATGCATCTCTACCTTTGCAGTACGTACCCAGCTCAGGTTTTGGCTGGACTTGCAGCAGTGAAGAGCAGCAACCACAGCTGCCATCCCTCTATGACTTACTGTCTTGTGCCTGGCGTTCTGTCTTGTGCCATCTTTGCCTCACGTTGTGAGAGCCATGTTCTTTTGCTCGGCTTAAAAAAGCATACATAATATGCTTTTTTAGGTCTTGTGTCACTGTATCCAGCTTAATTTTTTTTCTGTCTTCTTAATGACCTCGTAAAGTGAGTATTACCAGCTTTGGAAAATCAGTCTGCCTATTTGCAGGATGCAGTGCTGCTGCAGCACTACACTTAAATCTTACCTTTTTGGAGCAGATCAAGTCTATGAATTGGGAATGTGAATATTGCTGTGACTGTATAGCTGCTGTTAAAGCTCAGGTGCTGCTGTTTTCAGAGAGTAGACCACTGGGTAGGTTTGCAACTCTCCATTCCTGCCAGTCATTACTCCTCCATTTTACCTTTTACAAGTTGTTAGAACTCTCAACAAGCCATTTTAGGCCTTGGCAGAATCTCAAGGAAAAAAAAAAGAGAGAAAAGAAGAAAAAGACAGAATTCTCTCCTGGGTTAGTGAGCTGAACTAGCCCAGCAGAATCTGACAAATACCACAGTTAGTGGGAGGATATGGGCGGAAAACACAGCTAAGATCACAGTTTTGAGAAAAGAAGTCTAGAGAGGTGGGCAGCCCTTTTTGAGTATTCAAGAAGGTGTTTAATTGTCTTACCTCTTTTTAACCTCATCTTTAAATTTTAATAAATGGAACTGGATGTGAACCATATTTTTCAGGCAGCCTAGGGAGCTCGGTATTGCTGCAGCCAAACACCAGTTTGGATACCTCTGCTGGGGCCTGGAAAGCCTCAGGACTAGCAGAGCATAGCTCAGAGGTAAGGAAGGCTCTCAACTGCAAAGCTCAGATGCCTCCCCTGAGAGCCTGAGTGAACCCCCAGTTTCTGCATGGCCTTCTCCCAGTTCTTACAGGTGCAAATGACTGAACTGCATTGAACTGCACTACTTGACAGCTTTGAACAAGGTCTTTTGAATCTAGGCTATTAAGGCTCATCAGTTGTCATAGCAACCCTGTATTGTATGGATTTATATTATGAAGCTGTAATAAGGCTGTTGCTCATCCCTCTGAAATGAGGCATAAATCACTAATGCAGTTTCTCAGTGACAGGACTTCTTTAAGTATTATTCTGACAGAGGAACTGATTTGCATTAAATGACATTTCTGTCAGAAAGACAAATGATAGGAGTGAAACTTTCTACAGGTATGCTATAAGAATTTTTATTTGTAACCCTCTGTAGAGTCACCTTTTACACTGAAATAATTTGTGTCATTAGAATCCCCGGGGGAGGTTGTGCGAGGAATTACTAAACTCAGGTAAACTATGTGAAGCCCTTGCTCTTGGCTTGTCCCATGCAGGGAATGCTGCACAGCAATCGAGTGCTGCTCAGATGATTAAATAGTGAAATTTTTTGTTTAATATTTGTTCCTCGCTGACATGATTCTTGTGTAGAACAGTAGCTAAATGTACCTTTCTGTCATTGCTGTGCAGACAATGCAGCTGTGCAAACATGGTAGGCTTAGATTTCTGTAGGGTGCCATTGGTCAAGAAAGTTAAGTCATACACAATTACAGACATCAAATGATTAAAAATTAACTTCTGTCAGGTTTCAAAATGTAAAGCCACAGTGATTTGACACAGCTTTGAGGAAATTTCTGCTTGCACTAGAAACCTCCAAGGTTTCCTTACAACCTACATTTTGGTGGTACAGATGGAAAAATCACCAGACAAATACCATTTTAGTTAAGCAGACTGTTTTGAATGTGTGCTTTGTATACCAACATTAAAGCCTAGCAGTTAATTTAAGATCACCACAACACCTGCAACAGAGCATTTAAGGGTGTTATGAAAGCACTCTGTGGTGCAAGACGTCTCTAAGAAAGCAAATGTCCGTCCTGTCTTCCAGAAGGGCAAGAAGAAGGGTCCAGACAGCAATGAGTCTTACAATCCCTGGAAAGGTGATGGACAACTAATCCTGGAAGCCATTCTGAGATATATGAAGGACAAGGTGGTGATCAGGAATAATCAGCATGGAATGACAATGGGGAAATTGTGCATAATGAAGCTGATAGTTTCCACAGTGAGATGTCAAGCCTGATGGATGAGAAGAGATTCATGGATGTTGTTTAACTCAGCTTTAGTAAGGCTTTTGACACTCTCCCATAACATCCTCACTGCCAAGATGACAAAGTGTAAGACAGTTGGACAGGAAACTGCTCTGAAAACCAGCTGAATGACTGGGCCCAGGGGCTTAAAGAAGAGAAAGCTCAAGAGGGATCTTTTCAGTAAATGTAAATACTTGATGAACTTTAGGAATGAAGAGAAGGGAACCAGACTCTTCTCTGGAGTACCCAGTGACTGTAGACGAGGCTACAGGCACAAATTGAAACACATGAAATTCCATCTGAAATTATCTTATACAAGATAATTATACAAGAAATTATCTTTTCTTTTTTCCTGTGGAAGTTCTCAAACACTGGACTAGTTTTCCCAGAGAAGTTGTGGAGTATCCATCCTTGAAGATACTCCAAACCTCACTGTAAGTGGTCCTAGGCAACCTGTTCCAGCTTGTCTTGCTTCAGCAATGGGGTTGGATATTTTCAAGAGATTGGTAAATTACTGTGGTACTTTCTCTCTTCTAAAATTCTAGCTGTCTATAAAAGTTCAGAGTCTTGTGGGACTGGCAGTATCTCCCGGC
Organism: Molothrus ater; assembly: GCF_012460135.2. Taxonomy (NCBI): domain Eukaryota; kingdom Metazoa; phylum Chordata; class Aves; order Passeriformes; family Icteridae; genus Molothrus; species Molothrus ater. The sequence continues at coordinate 87,850,272 of NC_050479.2, forward strand.
CAACTAGGTTTATCCTCGCTGTCACGGGCGTTTACATGAGTGGACTATAGTTAAAAGGACACATGACACACAGGCAAGTAGGAGAAGAGGACAGCTTAGTAGATATGTTCAAGAAAGGTCTGGTTCTTGTTTAAGAAGCAGATTCCACAAAGGGAATACTATGTATCACTGAAGTACAAGCTAGAAACTTCTCAAGATGGAGGAAGAGAAACAGCATATTATGCCAGTACTGTTGAAGGAACAAGAATGGGAAGAACATAACACAGTATCAATGTTCTGGCAAGCAAAAGTGAATTTTGCATTTGGACCCATGAACATTAGGTTGCAAGGGTCTAGGAATTTGCCCAGATGGAGAGTAGACATCCTGCTGCTTAACAGAATTCCTACTTAATGGTATCATTTAGCAACAGAATTCAAATGGAAATTTCTCCCAGAAATGTTAGACCTTATTGTCTTCACTTCTTTTGTTAGTGGGTTGTGTCAGGACAATTTACCCAGTCTTCTGAATGTTTTCCAATTATTTCCTTAAGTTCTTTTCTCAGTTACCTCCACATCTTTACTGGTAAAAGATACCTTCACTTATTGAATTCTGCTGCTTCCATACCCTCAATTCATAGCTCAAAGTGTATTGTCATCACGTGTTTTGTTTTGTTGTTGGCTTCTTGACGTACAAATGTTACCCATCACACGCTGCTGCTTCAGCTTTGCACAGCACTTACATTTCTTGCTATCTACACTCACCCCATAAGAAAGAGAGCAAAATAATGAGCTTTTTTTTTCTGAGATACTCCCTCAGTGGTGATAAGAGCAATTATATTTGCTTTCATCATATCTCATTAGCTAATGACATTGAGTTTTCATGCCAATAAATGTGAAATATATGCCACAATGGTGATAAAGTGCTTCTGCTAACTGGTGGGCATTGCAAGTCACTGTTAATGAGTTACACACGCCTTTCTGGGCTGCCAGTTCATATTCCTGCATCAAAATGGTAGGGCAAATATGGTTTGTGATTAAATTCTGTTGTGACCTTAATACAGGGGTCCATTTCTGGTTCTAGGACTGTTTTGTACTGGAAATGCTGATGGTTCATTTACATAAATGGGAAATGGCTGGATACAAAAGCACAGAACCAAGCTGCAAAAGAGGACGTTCTGTTTTCCATGTGGAGACTTAGGGGTCAGCTCAGGCTTGATCTTGCTGATTGCTGTGCTTCTAAAAGACCTCACTCGATGATTCAGAGGAGTGACTTGGATTGTAACCCAAATCTGTGTGTTGTTTGAGAAAATAAGACTGATTTTGTGCTGCAGTTGTTATCTCAAAGGTAACATGGTTTCTTTCTGTTCATAATCACCCTATAGTATCTCCCGAAGCTCTCTCAAAAAATACTTGTCTTCATGTTGTTTGCATCATCACAAATCTCCATTGTTGGTTTTCACTCAAAAATGAGAAAAATATCAAGCATACAAAGAAAAGATAAAGGGAGGGGAGTCAGGTACCTGTAAAGCCTGAAAGACATGTAAAGAGAACAGCAGAGATTTCAAAAATTTTGAGATCATAAAAATCTTTTTCTTTCCTGTCAGTTGTGTCTGGACCCTAGAAATTTTTTTTGTCTAAGAGACAGGTGGTCTGCTTTAGTAGTCATCTGTGAGCAGTGGTCTGCTTCTTTCTCTGTCTCGACTGTGTAGAACACATTTTTTACCTTTTTTGTGCCTATCCCCAGAAGCAGCAGCTATTTTCAGGGAACACTCTTGTTCCCTGTAGGCGTACTACTGCCCTGGCTCATCCCAATCATCATACTGTGCAGAAATACCAGTTTTCTGGGAAATCTCTAGCTGATGATTCATGTTCTCTTTACTCTAAACATATTGTTATATCAGACCTGAAGCATCAGGTTTATTTCTTTAGTTGCTTCTTTTAAAGATTTGTAGGTGCTGTTAATTCACGCTTAATTTCTAGGAAGTTTAGATGCCATCTAAAGGATTTGTCTTCTATATGACTCCCACATGTGCTTAGCAGATTAAGATCTAAGATGATCTCTGAGAAATGTTGAAAGAAATGTTTCAAAAAAAGGTAAAAACCTCCCCCTTTTCCAGATGGAACTAGTCTGTGAATGCTTCATGCCTATTGAAAAAGAAATCACCTGGCTTAGTTGTATATTCCAACTAGGCAGATGCACACACTGGCGTAGACTTAGGCCTTTTAAGCCAACAGCAATTGCTCATAAAGTGTGTCCTCCATGGCACCAACACAGCACAGTAAGAAAACTGAAGATCTCTTTTAAATAGCGATCCTTGGGATTATGTTTGTTGCAAAACCCTTAGATGCATTTGTTAAGCACTGTGTAGCAGCAGCAACATAGACTGTTAGGAGGAAAAATGGAGGAGGAGGGATTGCAGCTGGATAGGAAGTATAATTCATATTTTAGGATGCAATGATGGATTGTGTAGGGAAGAGGGGAGTTACCATGAGGGGACTGAGGTGGGAAGTAACTGTATCTTCCAGTGCCTAATGGAGAGTGAAAAGAGAGCCAGGCTTTTCTCGGGGGAAAATAGTAAAATAACAAGAACCAACAGTCCTAGGTTAAAATGAGAAATTCCAGTTGAGCATTAAGTGTTCCTGTGAGATTATCACAACACTGGAACAGCTGCCCAGAGAGGCTGGGGGGAGTCTTTGTTCTTCGAAATCAAAGAATCCCTGAATGGTTAGTTTTGGAAAGGACCACTGGAGGTCATGTAGTCTAACCCCCTGCTCAAGCAGGGTCCTTTAGAATCCATTACTCAGGATTAGTTTCCAAGTGATCTTAAAATACTTCCAGGGAAGGAGATTCCAGAACCCCTTTGGCCAATCTGTTCCAGTGCTTGGTCCCCCACACAGTAAAGTTCTTCCTCATGAAATCATAGAATATCCTGAAGTGGAAGGGACCCATAAGGATCATTGAGTCCAACTCTTGGCCCAGCATAATATAGCCCCGAGAGTCATACCATTTGCCTGAGAGTGTTGTTCAAACACTTCTTGAACTCTGTCAGGCTTGGTGCTGTGACCACTTCCTTGGAGAGGCTGTTCCAGTGCTCTGCCACCCTCTCAATGAAAAACCTTTTCCTGCTATCCAACCTAAACCTCCCCCAACTCAGCTGCATGCTGTTTCCTTGACTCCTGCTGCTGGCTACAAGGATGCAAAGGTCATTACTTTTCCTATGCATCAGTTTCTGCCCTTTGCATCTTGTCCTATTGGTTGGCATCACTGAGAAGAGTCTGGACTCATTCTCTTGGCACTCCTCCTTAAGGTGCTTGCAGACATTGAAAAGGTCCCCTTGCAGTCTTCTCTTCTTGAGGCTGACAGGCCCAGCTCCCTCAGCCTTTCCTCCTAAGAGAGATGCTCCTGTCCCACAGTCATCCTCATTCCCCTCTGCTAGATCTGCTCCAGGAGCTCCATATCTCTCTTGGGCTGTGAAGCCCAGAACTGGACACAGCACTGCAGATTCGCCTCACCGGGAGTGGAAGGGCAAGATCACCTCCTTCAACCTGTTGACAATGTTCTTCCTAAGGCACCTTGGATACTATTGACCTTCTTGGCCTCAAGGGCACACATCTGGCTCATGGACAGCTTGTTGTCCACCAGCATCCCCAGGTCCTTTTCTGAAGAGCTGCTTTCAAGCAGGTCAGCCCTGAACTTTCTAATCTTCCTAAATCAGGGACTTAGTCTTCATTATGTACATAGAATACCACATATCCTTTATAAACTTACTTTCTAAGTGAATGAAGTTATCTATAATCAAATCTGTATGTGTTAAATTAATTTCTTAATTAATATTAAATTTAAAACAAATCTTGTTAGAAATTATCTCTGAGAAGGTTCTTCAAATTAGCACTGTGGTAAAAACATGTCTTGGGTATTACTGGTTAAATATCATCACCTTGGGTAATATCATTTTTCCCATTTTGGATAGCTTCAACTCTTATTAGAAGTCTAAGACAGTACTGAAAGGCTGTAAACCCCTAATTCTGCACATAGAAAGGTCCCCAGAACAGCCCCTGCAAAACTCAAACCTGAAACTACTGACATCTGGCAAGGGTTAATTGGTGCTGGGAGTAAGAAGCTCTTATGAGAATAGAGCCATATTATGCTGTTCTTTAGAGAACCTTGGGAACACAGTGGCCCCCCTAACACTAGGGACTACTTCCTTAATCCTATCAAGCACTGCAAGTGTGAATTGCCCACTGTGTCTTTTAGAGGCATGCTCAGCATGGAGCTTTTTTTGAATGCTCCTTTTTGTTTCAAGTGACAGAACAATCCCTGAGGAGTGCTTTAATACTTCTGTCTTAAGATCAGAGTCAAGACAGAAGCGACCTGCTTTCTCTTTTCTCCAGCGCTGTGTTACTCATCAGGGACAGTCTTTTGTGTAAATACTGTATTTCTGTTTCTTTCTCATGCTCTGTCCTCAGCTCATGATCTTCTTTTCCTGTCTGTGGGAAGGGAATTAAATCTTTAAAACACGTGTCTGTTTCAGCTCTCAACCATCATTTTGTCATTATATCTTAATGCAAAGCTTTGAAAATCAGTGGCTTGGGTTCAGTCCTGAGTCCACAAGAAACCTTATTAAAGCCCTGAGAAAATGAAGCTCAGACTGTGTGGTAGTTACCTGGACTTGTATTACTGAGGAAAGCCTTGTAGCTGATTGCACCTGACCTGCGAGGTCTTTGCATACCTGTTTCACTGATGCTGACCTAACCAATGCTGTGTGTGCCGAATTCACCTGTGCTTTCAAAACCTTGTTGGTAGGTAACAGCTTTAATGGCCTTGCAAGCCTGCATTTGCTTTTTGATCACTGTGATTTGAAGGCACTCAGCACTCCAGTAGGCACTCTCAGTTCTTTCTCTCATGGAGAAATACATGATTTGTTTTTTTGGTGTGAAGAAATGCAAAAGCTAATTTTCCAGGATGGAATGTGCCTGAGGTGTGGTGACCACCTCAGAACTGTGCCATTAACAGTATCAGTCAGGATGTAATCCTGCAACACTGAAGTGAATGGGCACTTCAAGTACTAAGGCAAGGTGGCCACTATTAAAGAGGGACCAACACTTCACTGTCAACAGTTGAAAGATGAGGCAGGGCAATTGATGTACAGCAGTTCTTAAATACTTCTCAAATTGGTTAATGAGCTGCTCTGATCAAGTAGGGTTTTTTTGCTGCTTCTTGACTGGTGCTTTCTGTCAGGCAAAAATGAAACATCCTCAGTAAAGACCCTTGGGAATATCTTTTTTCCTTTTTTCTCTTTTTTTCTTTTTTTTTTCCTTTTTTTTGTTTTGTTTTTGTTTTGTTTGTTTTTTTATTTTTTTTAATAAGGTATGATGTGTTTTCTCTCCTTCTTTATTATTCTTTTAATATTAAAGTTATTAAATATTAATGTTGCGGGCTAGAGAAGTGGATGGTTTGAAATGCTTTCAAAGTATAATTTAGGCAAACAAAGTAAAAGTCTTTCCTCTTTCAGTAATAGTAATCTCAGTGATTAGTGGCAAAGAAGAATATGAAAACATTGTTTGAGTGGATTTTTATATAAATGGAGGGCCTGAGAAAAACTATGGTAGATTTCCTTACCTAAAATTCCTAGAATCCCAGAAGTGTTACTAGAAGGGTACTTTTAGATTTTTTTTTTTTCCAGTCCATTACTGAAAGAGTAGCTGAACTCATTCCCTGAAAATGACAGCAATATTTCACAGATAAGCTCGATTTTGTAAGGTAAGTTGTTCATCCTCAATCCAAAAATATGAAAGAAGCTTTAAAACAACGGTGATGAACTAAATTGCAAACAGTATCTTTTACTGCTGAATTACAGTTTAATTTCAGTCTACATAGATACCATTTGATAAAATCCCCAGATCATATTCTTAAAACCATTAGAAAATGGAGGCACTGTACAGTTTCTGTGGAGGGAAAATCAATAGAAACAGGTTTCTAAAAAGCGAGAAGTTGACAAATACTGGCAAAATACATCTTCAAGTATGCTTTATTTGCAGGTGATTAAAAATATTTTTAGGCAAAAAACTAGTCAATCTTATCCAGTACAAGATAGAACATGATTTAGTGCCCAATGCAGACGGACCGGAAAATGTGTCGATAGGACTGGTGATGCAGTTGTTGATGAATTACACATGATTAAATGGCCCACATTCATATAGTAAAAAGACCTGATACATACATATGAGGAATTATAAGCACTTAATATTTTAACAATAAGCAGGAGATTTGGTACAAAAAACAAGGGACTCAAGGGGACGGGAAAGCTACAGACATCTTAGTAATATCAGAAGCCATCGACATTTTTTTTTAAAGACATTAACTTGCTCCTGCAAATTACTGCACTCTTGATAATAGTATTTGCAATTTAAAACTTATCTAAAACATCACCAAAAGGTAACACGAATTCCTATTTTTTAAAAATTATTTTGTATTAAGAATTTTGCAAAGAACTGAAATATGGCATGGCCAAGAAGCATGAATTATCCACCATTTCAGAGACTTTGCATTCATCACATTTAAATACTAGGTGTCTGATTTCTGAAAGTCTCATGCAAAATCCAGCTATAAAAACTCACCACAGAATATTTTCAAGGATAAAAAGCTAATGTTTTTTAAAGCTCTGACAGACATCCAGTTGTGAAGGTGAATTTCAAAACTAATGGTCCACATTTTCAGAGGACATTGAAAAATATAGTTGTTGAACTTCCTGTAAATGCCCAGCTCTTATCTACACTTTGCATGGAATATTTACCAAAGCTATAACATTGGACAGTTAATGGAATATATCACTGCCTAGACTAGCGCCAGAGGTAACATCAGTATCTCTCCATAACTGCGTAATGAGAATTAAATAATCACAAAACAAATTCCTATTATGAAATGACTTTTTTTTTCCTCATGTACAATATATATATATTCATTTATATTGAATATAAGTCCAGTAATACTATCACAGTAATGTGCTGTAGTAGTCTTTCATAGTGAGAAAACTGCCCTAATCATCTTTAACATGCAAAGCTTGGAAGAACCAGAAATTCACAGTAAGTAATACAATTTGTATATGCATCTTCTGCCATCCTAAAGTTAACCAGAACACTCAAGACTGTTGCTTATTTTTTTTTTCTATGTTTAACAAAAGCTACAGTTCTGTATACTGTACATTCACAGTGGGATCCCAGCCCCCTGTACTATCTGCAAGAAAGATCAGGTTACCACCCTCCATCAGAGTAAACATTCTAGTATTTAATATAATAATCTTGTGATCAGTTGTTCCTAGCTTGAAGCTCAGCAGTTCAAGACTTGATAAAATTCTCCTTTTCATCTCTCTGCGAGGTTTCTTGCTAACGCATTTTGTAGTCATTAGATACTGACATTTCACATAGCTGTCCTTTAAAATCCAAGTCTACTGTGAAATCCAGGTCACGCTGTAAAAAGATTTAAATGCAACATGTAAGTAAGACCATAAGTTTACCGTATTAATTCAGTTATCATTGCTTGGGTTGAAAAGACCAGCAGATTCAAGAGATTCCTGTGGTGGTTTCTAACTTCTGGTTTTAAATGGTGCTAACACTGAGAAAGCAGGCTGTAAGATGTTTAATAGCATTCACCATACAATCTGTGCTTAGGTCCTATTTCTATACTCTTCCTGAGGTGGATTTAATGTCCTGGTTACTTCCTGGTTCAGGAAGATTCTGAAATGCTGTTATCATACGTATCCTATCAAAATTTTTATCTCCCATTGAGATGTTCTTAATTTAGGCTAAAGGGCTTTCCCACTAGGGGGTTGTTCCAGAATAGATCTAGTAAACTTCCCATTGTACAGTCATTATAATGACACGTCTTATAATGTCTTATAACGACACCTTTTTAGGGAAGAGGCACTACACAGCCCTACAGAAAGAAGCTGTGTCTATGCAAGCTTTTGAAAACCTCCATGTTTCAGAAGAACAAAGCATCTGCAAATCCTTTTGAACCGAGGTGGTCTCTCTGTCTTATGACAACTATCAAGAGTATTTTTATTTTAGCACCCAAATCTGCATTCAGGTGCTTACTGTTGTGTGAACAAATTTGAGATATTTTATTCATTTTTCCCCTCACTGAAAATTGATACAATCAAACCAAAAGAAAATATTCCAGTCCCCCTAGGACAACATAAGGGTGGGGACACAGATTATTTTCCTCTTGCAGCAAGTAGCCTCAGGGATGAATGTGTTTGTTTTAATGCCAAGTTTATTTTGTGTTTATTTCTCCCTCTGTATCAACACTACCACATCTAATGTGTGTTTGGTATAAAAATGGAAAAGCAATGAAAAAAGGGAAGACAATGAAATGTTAAGATTTGTTGCAGTTAACAAATGCAGTTTTTCAACAATTACAACTGCATACGTGGATAACAGGTTATTTTAACTGCTGTTTACTGTAACAGAAAATGAAGAGATACTGCTGAAGATTTTTGGCAGACAATGGTCCAGTGTTTCTCCCAGAAGCCATAATTCTCATGTTTTGTTCTACCCAGCCATAGGTTGTCTAGCAGACTGTGTCTCACAGTCTCCTTACCAGTTAAAAGAAGCACAGAGGGATTCAGCCCATAGCAGGGAAACTGAGGAAGTTTTCAGCAGTCATGGTAGTGTGATATCCATCATGATTTAGCTTTAGTCTTAAATAAAGCATCTGAATTTTCTATGGAAAGGAACAATTTTTAAACAACCCTTTCACTCAATTAGTGAGTTCAAGTACATTCGATCAGTGAGTTCATACTGGCATTCCTCTGAAATGTGTTACTTAATTTCCTGTTGGACTGTCCTTGGGCACTGAGTGGCAAATCACTCAGTGCCCATAGATGTGGAACTGAAGTACTTACTCTTGATCACCCTGTGTTGGCAGAAGGGATCTTTCCACTGATTTCAGTGACACTGTGAAAAACCCCTTGCCTGCTTGCATCACAAAGTGTGAGTAAAGCTGATTGCAGAGGGCAGCTGACTCAGTGATGTATCTGAATCCTTTCTCACTTTCCATGCTAGCCTGCTTGCAGGCTGACTCCTGTAACTTCTGATATTCTAAATCATTAGCATGCTTTACCATTGCTGTCATCAGCTTTGGTGAGGCTGTGACTGGAGCTCTTCCTAATAAACATGAATGCCTTTAGCATGCTCATTGTTTTACTCCTATGCATTTTCTTTATTGCTGATCATACCTTGTGGTCAGTAGAGGTGGAATTAGGATCAGGGATGCTGACTTACCACATTTTTTGCATTTGGTTTCATGGATATAGTCCCATAGATTTCTTCTCCTCGTCTCACAGTTAAATAGTCCTCCAAGTAGAAGACAGTTTGCTTCCAGTGAGTATAAGGAGCATCAGGTGCTAAAAATATATATATGGGTATCACTTATTGAAATTTCTTAAATGCCTTGCAAATCAAATTATTACTTGGAAACAATTAGGAAAAATCCTTTCTTTTCATAGAATACTTTATGTACTATATTAGCAAATATGCTTTAGAACACAATTCTGTTGGCTGTCTGGGAGTTGTCTTCCAATTTTTATGGAATGTGTGAGATGCGAATCACACCCAGCAAGAAAGATTCCACAAAAAGGGTTACAGGGCAGGATAGGCACATTTTTATGCTTTTCTTTCAACCCACACATGTTCAAATTGGGAAAATCTTTACCACTAAGTGCTTTGAATTTCAGAAATCAAAATTTGTTCAAAAAGTAATGATACAAAAGCATGAATGAAAGGTCCATCAAAAATTATTAATCACAGTGCTGCAGATGAAACATTTGACTAGTGATCCCAAATGAGCAAATTTTTTAGTTTCCAGGATAGAGTGGATGAAAGGGCATTTGCACCTCTTTTGGGACTATTAAAAGGCATTTTGAGCAATTTGCCAGAGATGGAAACTGGTCTAAATTAATTTCTAGTCTTGCTTAGCAGAATCACTTTGATGACCCTTTGCTATTTCAGGTTTTTAATTTACTTCTTTGGTTCTATTTCTGATTTAATTTCAATCTTTGAGCAGTGCCTAATGAACTTGTATTGGTCACTTTTTGTTCCTACCTTTCTTGTAGTGAAGGGCATGTAGGAACCTAAGAATAGCTGTAGGAGCTCAAAGACTTCCTAACTTGGCAAAAAAAGCCTCTGATAAATTTATTTTACTTCTATTTGTATCCCCCAGTCACATGAGGTCACTGTATGGTATCATTATTAAGACTTTAATAAAATAATGATTTTATTTCCTTTCAGCATCAATGTTTCAAAAAAATTACTTGGCTTTGAAAATTGTTTGTGACTGGGGAAATACTGATGCTTTTTTAAAAAACTGACAGGACAGGAATTTTTAACTCTTTTCTAAAATTCTAGAATCAGAAGACCTATACAAACCAACCTTTTTCAGAAACTGTGCTGGAAAATTGGTATCATTGAAAGGAAAAGGATTTTACCAGATAAATTCTGTCTATGTGTCCAGACAGTTTTAATGACTGTTAATCCCAATTGTTAAATGAGATATCTTCTTGTAGGAGTTCTGATCCAGACTGTTTACCATTTGGACATGGCTGTGCAAAATTTCTAACTGAAAACATGTCAGACTAAAACGAAATTGAATTTATATTCTAAGTCATAACTGCTGCCTTGTACACACCCACATAGTTGTGCACATGCCCTTGTGTAGGGCCATGTTCCCTAGAAAAGCCTGACATACCTAGAAACTTGTGCCCTAACAACAGGGGGTGTGTGTGATGCAGGCCCAGGTGTCCAAGTCCACCCCAAATTAAACACTTATTCATAATTTATAAAATACATAGCAATGAAGCAGTGTTTTGACATGTCCTACAAACTGGTGAATTTTACTGAATTCGTGCAGCTTTGCCAACAGACACCAGCTGAGAATCTTTACCAGTCTTCTAGACAGTGGTGATCTTCAGCAGCAGATGGCCAAACAACCTTTTTATGGAGTAATTCTTCTGCACCTACCATATCATGATAAACTGAACAGAGGCAGAGAAACACTTCACCCTCCTGTCTACACAAAGGCTGTCTGCAGGATGAGGTTTTTACATTTATTGCAAAACTCTCTGGTTTATTCAGTCTGGTAAACCATGCCTTAAGGGAATGGAGTTATTCCTTTAAATATCTGCTCACCAAGGCAAGTTAGTGTTTCACATCTGGGTTGTTAGAGACAACTCACATAATCAGTATGTGTCTTTTTATAGCTTGGAAAAAATGGTAGTTTTGTTCTAGGCTCTGGGGCGAGCTTTGTTGGGTTTTGGATTTGGGTAAAACTAGGATGCAGAGCTGCTATTTCTCTCTGAGCTGATAATTCTCTGTCTAATCTGAGAAACTTGACACAGGATTTAGATATAACTGGTGAGGGACATAAATTCACAGGTCATAATTCCTGCTGAGCTCAAAGCTTGATAGCCATTGTGAAATTCTGCCTCTGTTTCCACAGAATTCCTATAAGCAGTTGTCGTTTCCCTATCCTGCTCACCTCCACCAAAATTACAATAATTTTTTTCACTGAAATTCAAATGTGGTGGTACATCAAACCTTCCTGTACCATCTAACCAGCAGCACTGATAGACTGATAGCAACAGATATGAAATTAAAAGAAATATAGATTACCTGTAGAAAATCCCATCTTCTTGTGGCACTTTGTAAATTCAATATTAAAATAGGTGACCAAGGCATGAATGTAATCATTGCGTTGAATTTGGAGGCAGAATGCAGAAGTAAATTCCAATTCTTCAGTCTTCACTGTATAAATATCTACTTCCTGTTTGGAGGAGAGATAAATGACATTTACATGCAGATGTCTGTGACTCTCAGGTTAAGTGTTAAAATGAGGTACTTTAGTATTTCATTTAATGATCAGACACAAAGATGACTGGCAGCTTTTAAAAACTGTAAGAAGTCAGAGGTATATTCTAATAAACCAAATAATGAGCAAATGAGGCAGTTATCTGACTAAGCTGACAGAGAGGACACTCATTGAAGAGTGTGTGTTCTTGGGAATGGCAGGGAGGGGCTGTAGGAGCTGGGGAAAATCAGGGTGAAAAGGTGCTCTGATAAATACAGGTAGATGTTGAAATGGATATATAGGTCCAGTTCAAGATCTTTTATCATCAGGGACTGTCAGCATGAGGAAAGATGCCAGAGTTGGGTTTTTAATAAAAATAACCTTATTTGTTTTTGCATCTCTGGAAAGGAAAGTGATTTGACAGTGTCAAGCAGTCAAAACATTTGAGGCACAAAAGGAGCTTTCTTTTTGATAGTGATGCTTTCTAGTTCTGTTTCAGGTAACTGATTTCAAACAGTGGGCACAGAGATCTTGCTCTTGAACAAGACAAATTATGTCAATCATACTATGGCTTGATTGCAGTAGTTGGAAGGGACAATGTAGTCTTCAGGATTGCTTATTTCCATCAATATTTAAATCCCACTGTTCAAGGCTTAAACTGTGTTTTTCAGATGGATCTGATTTTCCCAGCTAGGTACTGCTTTTATCTAGGTTGTTTCCAAAAGTTATAGTGATGATAGGGAAGACGGTAAGTCTGAAGTACTATTCTAATGCTGTGGGAAATGTATGCACTTTCTGGTACCTTCATTACTCATTCTCATTGCTCTGGTACCCTTATTGCTCATGCACACAGGGAAACAGAATTTTTGTAGGCAGAAATCCCAATTTTCTCTACCAGCTGAAGTCAGGAATTGTGTCTCTGACCTCACCAGCATTTCTTAGGACTTGCACTACAAGAATGGAGAGCAGAGTCTATACTGCCCATTAGAGGGCTCTTTTAGCCTCTTTTAGGGTGCATTAGTGGGCTCTTGTAGAAATTGCCTTCTGTAATCTAAGGTAGGACTGCAAAAAGAAACATAGGAAGATGCAGCCATATTTCAGTTACTGAGGTCTTTGCATGGACCATATATGTGTTTCTGAGACTTGGAAGACTTATAGGGAGATGATTTAAGCAAGCCATAGCTTTGGCCTGTCTGGTTAACATTATTGTTCAAGAACAACCATAATAAAAATTATTCTACTGCATTGTAACGACACCCTGAGGCATTAGTGTTTATCCTATGTGACCTATGCATATAACTGCATATGCAGTTTTTTTTAAACTGTCATTTAAAGCTGTGATAACCTTAAAATGTTTTTGGCTTTTCCCCCTCAAGAGAGTGTAAGAAAAAAGCATGGTAGGAATGAGAACTTCTGAGGTCTCCTGGCAGAGTTCCACAGCAGCCTGCAAAATTTGCTTTGCCAAGCTAAACTGGACTGGTGGGTGATAGCTGCAGACTTCTGTAATTTTTGGTGTCTTTTTAGTGATCTCACTGTGGGGAAATTGGGACTTAAGTGTAGTGGTGAGGCACTTAAAAGGGAGCTAGCTTCCTCTCTCTGAGCTGTGTTTGCTGTGCAGGGTAAAGTGGAATCAAAAGCACTAGGAAATATTTTCATTAGAGAAGTCAGTAGAAATTTCTCCAAAACATTAAACCGATATCCTAAATAAACTGTTGGTCATTTCTTCAGTCCTTTTATTTTAGGACAGAAATATAGCTTTTATACAACACAAGGTAAGAGACATTTTTTATTAATTAATATAATTCTAAGAATGGCCAAGTCTGGTTTTGGTGATCTCCTTGAATTGTACTCTGGCAACCATACATTCTTATATAAAATGGCAACACTCATTACAGCTAACTGCACAGGAGACAAATGATAGAAACTGGAGTTAAGGTTGCTTCTAGAGTGCCATGGCACCTCTTTCCTGTTCTCCTTCCCAGACAGTCAGGTTACTCAGCTAGGACTTTGTGAGCATGGAAATAAGCTAAATGTGCAACTCTCGGTGGATGTCCAGGTTTGATGGAGTTCTTTCATTTGTTTGTTTGTTTTTGGATCAGAGAAGAAAACACAACTGTTTTACTAAGTATGAAACAAACTTTTCCATCTTTTTGGGCAGTGTTACTGAAAGCAGTAGGCCCCCAGCAGGACACCTGTACACTTATTCCTGAGTTCACTTATTGATTCTGGTGGTTTGAAGATGCTTTGTTCTCACTACTCTCCCTGGCTGATTTGCTGTGGATGTTAAACACAGGACTCGTATTTGGCGGGACAATTCCTGTGTCCCTCAGATGTATTTAAGAGATCATGCAAAAGAGAATGGCTCTCACAGCAGAGAGGACGCTGCATTTCCTGCATGCACCACCCCTAGTGCCCCTGTGGTCCAGTGCCTGAAGCTCCTTAAAGCATTCAGGACTTGAGTTACACCCACTTTCTGAGGAGTAAAAAAGAGGAAACTTTACTCAAGTCTCCAGCATGTCTGGGAAGTACCATGGCTACACAGCATGCACAGTTGGTGTCTGATTTTGCTGATTTTGTAGAACCGTTAAGAGCATCTAAATTAAAATTGAATAATTGAAATAACTGCAGAAGCACAAGGCTCTGACTGGTCTCTGAGGAATGTATCTAGTGACTGGTCCATCCAATGACTAATGTAGAGAGAACCCAGACTCATCTGGTAGGCACCCTAAATTAGCTGGCTTTGGGTTGAATACAACCCTAAAAATCCCTCTGTGAATCTAATATGAACAAGCTGTGCTATCCAAAAGTGCTGTAATAAAACATTTGAATAATTAAACATTATGGCTTTGTTTATTCTCAAATGTTTTCTTAGGCTAATATTATTCTCTGAATTCACAAATATTTTCAGGAGGAAAGAAACGCATTTTATATAAATAAACCATGTGCAAAAATAAATTAAATTTAAAAATATATAACTACAGAGTCTGTTTTTCCTGCTTTCATATTGCTATCTTGAAGATAAATCTCCCTCCTTCATGCTTTTCGTTGACAATTTTCTCTTTGCTTAGTGATCGGTTTGTCTGATTAGCGACTGATTCTGGAATGGAGGGTGGTTTATGCTTGTGTACTTATTACCTGCTTTGCTCTCATGGTGCCTCTACATGGTACAGCACCATTCAGTTTATGGACAAAAGATGTCAAAACTAAATATAAAACCAGAATAGAAACATTTGGAAAATTGTTGTCTGTCATCTTAAACGAAATTACTTTCAAAGACCTTCTAAATAAAGTGTTGGATCTGCACTTCAATTAAGGGCGTGCAGCTTTTTATTCCAGAGCAGCTAAACCATTTTGGTCCCTGATCTCTTTCTCTCTGGACATATTTCATAGAGTCTAAATAGCTGTTTCTTTTGTGTGTGCTGCAATTGTAAATCGCTCTGGTTGAGGCTGTTTTCAGGCACAGCCATCTTGTGTTCCCCTCAGTGCAGATGGACTGTGCATGCATCCGTACTCATGCAGAGTTTCTGCCTCTGTTCCTTTTTGCTGCTTTCAGTAAAGGTTTTGCAGACTGGAGGCACGGCTTTCCCTTTTGCATATAGGAATAGTTAATGCTGTGTTTTTCACTGGCAAAAAGTTCAAGGGAAAAGATAGAACTGATTCTTTGGGATAAATGAGCTCTTGGATTCATGGACCTGCTACTACCAGTGCTATTGATGCAGACAGCCTTGTTCAGGACAGTTGTTCCACATGAGGATTCCTTCACCTGAAGGGAATTTTAGGGCTTTCAAGTGTTCCTGCAGGCAGTTCCTTCATTGTTAACATGATCTTGTGAACAGGGTTTAGTGACCTCTCTGTCTCATGTAGAGCAGGGTACCAGTTAAAACTCTGGGTGCAGATGTTGGGGCTAGAGAGAATTCTATATAAGGCTAAGAATTAGGAAGTTAGAGAAATAAATTGAGTTCCAGTTCTGATCACATGTTCTGCACTTAATTATTTCATCATCAATTCAGAACTGATGCTTAAGACTTACTGCAAACAGAATCATTTACCCCTTCTCCTCAGCAGTACTCAATCAGTAATTTCCAACCTCTATTTACTAAAAGGCAGGGCAATTCAAATACATATCTAAATATACCGTGTCTCTCTTCATCCAGTATTTGCACATGTAAAATTTGTAAGACACTAAGAGCATCTTGCTTTTGGGAATTCCATAAGAAATCAAGGTATCAGTGTTCATGCTCAGGTCATGTGACAATATTGAGCATGTGAAACATGCAAGAACTGGCTAATCTAACACTGCACAATTCTCCTTCATAGTGTGGCAGCATTCTGCAATGATGCCTTCTGCAGCTGCTTCAAAGCAAGCCAAACATAAGCAGCAGGTCCCAAAAGAACCCTGCAGTTAGGTGTAAACAGTCACAGTGAGGTATATTCAGAATTACCAAACCTTTATTAAGCAGGCGTTGGTCACCACTTGCTTTGGATCTACTATGTCCACCAAGGGCTCCTTCATGGCAACATCCCTAATACAGGTCATGTCAAAGCCGTACACATTCTCCCACCCTGTCGGTGCAAATGGATTTGTCAAAGTTAGCAGCAATAATAGAAAATATTTTTTTTGCTTCTCACAAAGCATTTTTCTTTTGAAAGAATTTCTACCATCCCCTAATTTTCAGATGTCTCCTTCAGCTCTTTGCTCCCTGCCCCAGCTGTCTATGTCATCATTGCTATTTTACAGATAATGCAGTTCTGGCAAAATAAGCCCTCAATGTACATCTTTGAACAAGTGGCCCTTATTTTTTGGTGTCTCCAAAACTGTTTTATATGAGATTTGTCAATGATTTTTGTGGCTTTAGATGCTTGTGATTGTTGCCCAAAATCATCTGATGCCAGGCTGAGTGTTGGGGTTGTTTTTGTTGTTGTTGTTTTGTTTTTTTTCTCATAGATTGCCACTCAATTGGCAGTTTACATGCTCTTTTGATTATTTAAGTAGTTTTAGTTTCAGCAAGTAAATTACTGGCAGGAGTAGAATTGCAGGTGTGTTTCAATAGTTGGGACTCCAGGTTTAAATCTGCACACATCTCATGACAGAAAAGCAAAACGTTCACTTTGAAAAGATTTAAAAGCCATGCCAATCCTCTATATTTGAATTGTTCTTCTGAGTGTTCTTATAGATGCTTCTTATCATATTGAGGATTTTTTGCACAAAATGAAAACATTGAAAAATGAAGAAGTACACTGGCTTTGCTTTTAACTTTGCTTAACAAAGTGAAAACAAGAACCGTCAAACAAGTGAAATCTTTGTCTTCTGAAGCATGTAAGTCAAGGTCCATTCAGTGCTTCATCTCAAAATCTAAACTGAATTCCATGAGTGTTATTATAAATGGCTTGAGCAAAAAACAAAGTAAACAGATAAACACATTTGTGAGCATGTTTGAAGTGTCTCATTTTTTTCAGAGCATAGCATTTGAGCTATTGGGGTTTCCAGAGGAGTATGACAGAAAATGTCATGTGATATAAAAATCTGCATATTCCTAAATTGGAAAAACATGGACATGAATGATTCTTTGATATCTCTTTATTATCTCTTTATTGGGTTGTGAATTTCTCAACATTTCAGGGGAGCTGAAACTTTTGTTTCAGGCATCATGAGTGTGTGAGAACTTCAGATTACATTTTAAAAAGTCATATATTTTTATGTGATTACTCAGAAAAGATTAACTAGGAAACCCTGAAGAAACAATTTATTAATTCTTTATTTATTATTGAGGCATCTATAATTTACTGCACATCAGCCCACATGGGATACCTTTGAAATATGTGGCCCAATCTGTCTTAGCGAGAGAGCTGTCACAGGAGGTAAAAAATAAAATTATATGTTTTACATTTTGCAGTAAATCAGAGTAATTGACTGTAGTAGTATTCTCTGGCATTAATCTTCAGTTGGAAAAATCAGAAGTTAGATTTTTTTAGAAACCTCATATTGCGTTATTTCTTTATCAATATAATGATTCTTGAATGCTCTTTAAAATGCTCAAGTCTGCATCTCATATGAAGACAAGACTCTATCCTCCTTAAGACAGAAAAAGATGAAAAATTGAAATGTAAGGAGACACCATCAAGGACTTATAAATGGAAAGGAGAGACAAGATGGTGGTGCAGATAGTGGGACAGAAATAACTGCAGACACAGAGGTATATAAGGTAAGGGGGGGAAGGGAAATCAGGAGTGAAATGAGAAAGTAAGGTGTCTTAAAGGAAAACAACATTTCAGAAGAGGAAAAACTGACTGCACATTTTTTCACATGGCTCAAAATGAACCAATTTGAAAACAGATGTATTGTCTGTGAGAAAAGAAAAATATCAAAGTCTAGAAATGAAGACGTTCAAAAGCAAAATGAAAGATTTTAGGCCAAAATGGCTCTGATTCCTTTACAGAATGGATGCCTCATACATCCATTTGAATCTGTACATTTTGCAAGGAGTTTAACTGTCAAGGTCATCACATAGCTGAGGAGAAAAATCTAGGCTGTGCTTGAGGGGGAGATATAATCCTTCCTGGCACCTACAGAGACTTCTTGTCACTGCCCCACTGTACTTGGCTCGCTTTTGACTCAAAATAGCAATTTTGACCAACTGGCAGTTCTGTGTATTAGCACTGAATTTGATTATAGAAACACCAAGCCTCTTTTCTGGGAGGAGGTGAGTCAAGGAATGAGGAGTTAGGCATTTTTATTTAAAGGTTGTCTGAACCCACTAATTTAACCCAAATTTTCACATGTATCTTTGGTTAATAAATCTGCTTAGGAATTTTGTGGTTATTTTTTTCCCATAATGGAAAATACCTTTAAGTGAAACTGCTCAGCTTTGAAAAATAAATAAAATCAAGAAATGTTGAAAGGAAAAGAAGAATGAAATAATGTAAAACTTGTTCATTTGATCACAGCAGGAGCCTGGACTAGGTCACTTGTAGATGTCACTAACTACACCAGTTATTCAATACTTCAAGGAAACTCTCCCAACATTTTAAAAGCAAAGGAAATGTCAATTTTATCCATCTATGAAGTATTAAAAACCCCCAAATTAGAACCCTTTCTTAACATATAAGTGAAATTTAAATTTCTGATCCTTATGTTTAATTTAAAAATTCTCACATTAAATGTTTTTTAAAAACTTATACGTGTTGTAGGTTTTTTTTTCTTTTTGACAATCATGGAGATATAATTTTTTTCTAGGTTTATTTCTTCACATGTACAAATTATTTGCATCTTACTACTTTTATGTTTTTGTAATGTTAAAAACAAAACTAAGGGCCTGAATGGCAAAAGAATATTACTGGGCTTTGTGGCTGTTATGATGGATTATATATTTATCAAAACAACAACAAAACTAAATCTCCTTTAATCACATTTTAAGTATAGCTAGAGGTATTAATATAACTCTAGGCAAAGTCTTCATCAGTTTATACATGCATCTCTCCTCAGCGCTCTTTAAATTACTGCAAATTTCCTGAACTTATCAGCAGACCAACATTTTCTCAGAGTTCACATTCATATTGGAATTCTGGCCTGCAAAGAGATCACAGTAGGCTACTGAAAATGAAAGATTTTAGGGAAATAACCACAGAAAAGTGTTACTGGCAGGTGCTTACTCACAGTGAATTTTGAAGTCCTTGTACTGTCTGTCTTCAATTGCTACCACGTACAAAGCAGCTCGGTCTGGAAACATTAGCCCTCCAGGTTTCTGTTGATGAATTGTGGGGAAATGGATCTCGTAATCTATTCACCTGACAAAGACATCACATTTTGAACTGCACATACAAAAACCAGACAAGCACCCCTTGCATGCCTTTATTGTTTTCCTTCAGATTTGCACACCAGCTTTAGCCTTGCAGCCTGCGGCAATGCCATTAGACAGTGTCTAGGCAAACTTGGCAGGCCAGCACTTAATCAAAAGCAAAGCTCTTTCACTGAGGTTCCCTTTGTCATCTCCTCATTAAAGCCTGGGAAATGGCACTTGGAGATGTGAGTGTGTCTCGTTATGGCGACAGTAGGGAAGGGAAAGCTTGTAGTCAGAAAGTAAATGGTGACTGCTCCAGCGAGGAGCACGGCATGCAGAGCACCTACCAGCCACTTGTCTCGTGCGAAGATGACTGTGTTTAACATTGACTCATAGAACAGACAGTAACCCATCCACTCGCTGATGATGATGTCTACTTGATCCACAGGTAATTCAACTTCTTCCACTTTACCTTTAAATATTGTGATTACTGAAAAGAGAATCCAAAGAAATATGTTTCACATAATAAAACACCTGACTAAGATCCTTACTGGTGAATGTCAGGCTGACCTTTTCAATATGATTCTCTTCTTGAATGCCTGTCCATAAGGCATGACTTCATGTGACTCAATGCACTTCACACTTTAAAAACTATTCAGAGTACGTATAATAAATAGCATTTTTAGTAGCAGTATAAAAGGAAAAAAAATATGCAAAAACCAAAGGCCAAACAAAAAACTCCACCATGTCTAAAAACAGCAGAAAAATAGGTCTTACCTGGTTACCTGTATGATCTCATTTTAAAACGCCCTTTAAAATTTGGCAGATTTCTAGATCATTGACCAAGTATAGCAAAGAATCCACTTAGAAGTATTTAAACATCTCTGCAGATTTACACACTAATGCTTGAATGTTGGGCCATATTTAGTTCAGTTGTAACAAATAATTTTGTTTTAGGACCACTACACAAGTCATCACTCATTCCCGCTTAAAAAAAAAAAAGAAATCCTATTTACAAATGTATTTTTGGCTTGTGCTAGATAATTTTCAGTGTATGTTTCTCTCATGTTTTTATTGCTTGTTGCAGTGGATAAAGTCTCATGGTTCTGGATTCTTCCTTGAAAAGGTAACAGATGCACTTGAAATTTAGGAATTAGGTGAATATTTTACTTTCCATTACTAATTGATAAGATTACTTCACTACTCTTAATTAATGGCAATTTTTAATGACAGCAGTTTTTATTGATGAAATGGTCAACATTCAGTTTCAGAAAAAATGAAGGTAATTTAATTTAATTTCATTTCATTTAATATAACTTAGCTAGAACTAGGTTAGCTGGCTGAGTCTGGAAGCGTTGTTTGTCTGGAAGGGTTGAATGATTTATAGAACTCAGCCCAGGGAAAAGGAGGTTTTGTCTTTCCCAAATACATGCAGTACTAGTATTACTCTAACCAGATGTGGCCACTTTATTTGCATAGCAAATTTTTAATCCAAACTGGCCCCCTAAGAAATTTGGAACACTCTGACTCAGACTGGTACCACAAAGTATCAGCTGTAAGAGGAACCTGACTGGAAAAGAGCAGAGTTCTCCTCTCTTTGCCATTATTTAAACTCATTTCTTTCACAGTTAGTAATTCAACAGTTCATCTCTTGTTATACTGAAGAATTTTCATGTCTACAAGCTCCAGCCATGAGTTCTCTTTAGTTCTCTTTTCTCCCAAGAACTTCCACTGCCCCAATTCTTTTGGAGTGAATTTTAGCACTGTTGACATCTGCCAGAGTGACACACCTGGCTTTGAAGCCCCCTGCTTACACCCAGAACAGTCACAGTGTAAGCAGCAGCAGCATTACTGGTTCCTCCCACCTCCCTTCACTTCATAAGGCATCATGTGGGGACAGATCATGCTGTCCCCAGATGTATTGCATGTATCTGTTCTGGAAGCAGTGGGTTTTCCCTTGGTTCAGCCCCTTTTGCTGACTCCGCATTGCTCAAAACATTTGGGGGGGGGTGGGGAACAGAAAATTTCCATAAGCAACAAGATCCTTTGGCTCAGTACCTGGCTGCATTAAAATAGAAGTGAATGTGGGTCAGTGTGAAGTGCGAAAGGGTAAATGTTGGTTCAGGTGTGCAGTTTGCAGACCAAAGGGAGGGGGCTCTGCTCCTGCCTCCACAGTTCCCCAGTGCCTTTCTCCTTGTAGAAACAGGAGGAAAAAGCAGAGATAAAAACCTTCTGCACCTTCTGGAGAACACTGGAACCTTCTAATGTATTCTGACAATGGTTCCTTCACACACAACTCCTCTGCTGGAAATCCAAACACGAATTGATCTGCGGTGTGCTATTTGTGTCTCTAGCCAATGAAAGCTGTTCTGGGAACGCACAGCCTCTGCATCCAAGGTTTAGGACAACCACAGAGGTCACACCTCACTGCTTTAGTGCCTTATCCCCAGTGTGGAAAGAGTATTTTCTGCTCCTTTGCTTCCTCCTTTTCCTGAACCAAGAGTTGCATAGGCTGGCTGGCCCCCTGGTATCCCACACCACTGCTGTTTCACACCACAACACCTGAATGCTCGTGATGTACAATAAATATTCCTCCCAGAGAGCTTGGGGTAGCCACAAGCTGCCAGTGACAGCAAGAAAAATCAGAGCAGATGTGAACCAGCACAGAAACTCATTCCTGCACAAGTGCAGGCAGAGCATCAGCGCAGACACAGCTGAAAGTCGGGGCACTGGGTACAGCCCAGCCATGACCTGCTCTGCAGCAAAGGCAAGCTAGCTCTTCACAAAAAAGCACTTTTAAACAGGAGCTGTCTCGCGGCCTCAGTTAAAAAAAGACTGACTTTTTAGGTTGTTACAAAGATATCTTGAGTGCTGTGATTTGGAGGAGGATTGAAGGCATGAAATAGAACTTGTTGGGGATTATTTTTTGCTAAGGGTTTTCAGCAGCTTGGGGTTACTTCTAGGTTTTTGTTGGTTTTTGATTGTTGTTTTTTTTAATTTAGAGTTTCCACATACTTGGAAATTTCATCAGCTTTCTTTTCAATCAGAAAAGAAGTTTTATATGATATTTTTGTTTTATGATTTGAACATTTTCATTTGTGTGAGTGTGCGTTTTGGTAAGGTTTTGAAAAAAGTATTTTCTTAAAGTGGGGAGTCAGAAAACTTAGCAAAAAATTTTTGCTTTAAACCTTATCTCAGTTTGAATGTCAGTATGGGTGTTTGTATTTCTATTCTGTTTAAAAGAGAAGGTGGAATTCTAATGGCAGAATTAATTTCATAAGTTCAGTTCTAATATAGGGTCTTCCTTCTGCTTTGCTAAACCAAACTTCGCATTGATCATTTCTATTTCCTTTTTTCGTCTCCGATAAATACAGAATTCACAGTAATTCCTGTGAAGAATTGTTGTAATGCCTAGAAAGAGGTGTTTAGTTTTGTATTTACGTAAGTATATTCTGCAAAACTACCATTTACATGTAAAACACATAACATACGTTAACCAGAAAAAGCAAAACAGTTATCTTCTCTTTTTCCTGAAAAAAAATTATATATGTCTTACTGTTGTCCAAGTGGTTGGCCTTGATAATTTTTTCTGAGTAGTCAGATATACTTGAGCATTCAATCTAGGAAAAAAAGAAAAAAAGAAAAGCAAGATAAAGAGCAATTTATCTGTTAGAGAGCTCAGCTGTGTGAATGAAAACTACCTACTGAAGGCAGCAAAGACTCTACAAAGCATGTAACCATTGATAAAGAGTAAATCAAACCTGTGGGGAGGATCATAATTAATGATGTTTTAATAATTAAATTGCAGTCTGTGTCTGAGTTAAAGTGGCTCTTGTGGAAATGATTGCTTTAAAAATTATTGAAATGTGAAAAAAGGGGTTTTACCTAGAAAATGTACATTATTAATTATATTTAATTTCTTCCTGATACTACAGAGTATTGCCTCCTCCCCCACAACAATCTGCTGAATGGAATGAATTAGGATGATGCTACATTTCCATATGTATTTTAAAATAAAATACATTCAAACTTTATCAATAATATTAAAATTCAAATATGCCAATACTAGTCTATGCCAAGAAGCAATTGTTTTCTATGTGAAAAATCTATATTCTTTAGAAAAGTTGCTATTCCAAAAGAATGCCATCATTTAACATACAAGAAAGAACTGAAATTTTCTATTTAAAAGAACATCCAGATCTGCGTGGCTTTTTCTCTGAGCAGTTCTGTGCGTTTTCTAGGAAAATAATTACAGAGTGCCTCAAGTTTTAGATTTGCCCTTAAACTTCGTAAAATCTGTGCACTAGCATAAAAGCATGTTTGCAATGACCTCTAATATCTTTTAGAGAAAAACTACATTCCAAGAATCTCTCTGGGTTTTGTGCCCCTTGAAAATCATGAAGGCCAAAGTTGCTTGTAGTCACTGAATCAGTTCCTAATTTACCTCTTCCAAATTTGGCATTAAACAGACGATACTTCTTTGCATAATCCTTGTCTCCCTAATTCCCCTGTGGGAATGTCAAATAGAACTATATTATCTCTAATGAAGTGGTTTATATAGCCAGTGAATCCCATTTAATCTCTAAAAGCTAAATTGTGCTTGACCTCTGAGACAGCACTCACAGATGGCAGGACAGCAGACGCAAGGACACACAGATCCTTTATTCTTTTTATATTGTGCATGAAACAGACATAATAGCAGTCATAATATCAATCCCAGGCCCCATAGGAGCACATTGATTCTGCTTAGCTTGCCTGCAGATGTAAACCATTCCTAAAATGTGTCTCAATGGCCTGAGCATAAACCAAAACTGGCTTGTGGAAAGGAACACCTGAGTGCCAGTCCAGAGAGTTCAAGGAAGAAATCCTTCAGGGTGAGTGACATCCTTTGGCTCCATCCAGGTTCTTCCCTTACTGTAAACTGTATGGACTGTATGCCCTGTCTATATTACTGCCATTATACTCATTTTCCCTGTCTTTATTCACATCTGTCTGGTATTTTCAATTCCATTGCCCATTTTGGAAGGTTTTTAAATAAAGCAGGCGTAGGTAGGTGTTTGGAGGTTGCTTTCCAAACTTTCTAAAGAACAAGGTGCAAAGAAATAAAAAGTTCTCTCTCATGAAGTTTCCAAAAATTAGTTTCACATGCAAAGAAGCAAAAGAATAAAACCCCCCAACATTTAAATGTTTCATGAAGGAATACATATTTCAGAAAAAAACTTGCTTTAGGGTGGCTAAAGCTATTCATCTGCATTTTGAATTGGACTCTATACTGTGGTTGAATTTTATTTTAAAAAGCAACCCATTTCAGAAAAAAGAAAACTGAATTCTGTAGGTGAAGAAATAGAGGAAAAATTGGTGTTGTCAGATTTTTTTTCTCAGTTTTCTTTCAAGTCAGTGATCTGCTCAAATCTGCCCTATTTAGCAAAGCATTTGGATTTTATGAAAAGCACATGTTCCAATAAAGAAAGTCTGTACCTGAGTTTATAATCACAGAATCATAGGACAGTTTAGGCTTGAAGAGATCTTCAAAGGATTGCCCTGATTCAAGTGAAGGATCCTGTTCTTGGCCATGTTGAAAATCACAAGGTTCACACAGGCTCACTCCTCAAGCCTGACAAGATTCCTCTGTGTGGCCTATTTTCCTTCAAGTACATCAGCTGCACAAAGCAGTTTTGTGTCATCTGCAAACTTGCTGAGGGGGAACTCAATCCCACCATCTATTGTCCTTAATGAAGATCTTCATAGCAGTGGTCCCAGCACGGACCCTTGAATTGCTTCAGCTGTATCTGGTTCTGTGTGTGCATATTCACCTCTGCTTTCATTTTACTTCTCAGTCTTCAATCTACTGCTGCAAATGTCTTCTCATTTACTGTGGTCTCTTCCTGAAACAGTCACAAGATCCCCAGATTTCCCATGGGCTGTGTCCTCATCATCACCTTTTTATACAAAGCAGCTGACATCTAACATCAGCCTTCATTTTCTGTGTCTGTTTAACTCCTTCTTTCCTGCACTGTTTTGTTTGTCTGAAAATAGCACAGAATTCACTGCAATGACTGTCCTGAATTTTGTATGACTAAATGCAGCAGATGAACCAAGGCTTCAAGGGATATTTTGTGTATTTTTGTGTCCCTCACTGACCCCTCCCAAGCACTAAGAGCTATGTGCCAATTCTATCTCTACATTTCTTACAACAGCTCCCCTGCTAGATTAACATCACTGCATGGTACCCTCCCACAAGGGTTAGGGCTCAGAGCAGGTGAAGAAAAAAGAAAAAATGAGGGGGCTGGTTCTGCTCAGGTTATAGAAGATATCCCCCCCCCCCATTCCAATAGGAATCTAAAAGTATCCCAAAAGGGCTTGCAAAGAAAGTCAAACTCTTTTCTGAAATGCACAGGGACAAGACTAAAGTCAGTAATCATGAGCTGTGGCAAAGGAAATTCCTGCTGATTGGAAGGCCTGGAATAGAATTGGATTCCTGCTGATTGGTAGGCCTGGAATAGGTGCTGAGAGAGTCTCTGTACTTGGAGATTTTCCAGATTGGACTGGACATGTCCTTGGCCAACTTGAGACAGCTTTAAGTTAATGATTCTATGATTTACATCTCTTGAAGACCCAGAGATAATTCTAGCTGTTGGCTTAGGTAGTGGTGAGGAATAAGTTCCAACAGTGGGTAAGAAGGGATAAGAAGAACCAGACAGAGTAGTGGATGAATTTGAACCCCAAGAGGGAAAGTGTGAGTAAGAGGAGAGTGATTTCTGTAGTCAAAAAACCAACGCTGTGCATTTGTCAACAGTTTCCACATCATGCTATTTGAAAAATCACATTTAACTGTAGAGAAGAAACTGGAACATCGCAGCTCTATGTATTAACTCATGGCAAATGTTTGCTTTTTAAATGGAACACTCACAGTTTCCAATTGCAAATATGAACCATAAATTCTCAATTTGACTATAAGATTGCCACTGCTAGGTCTGAAATGGCTGCTTGTCCAACACAAATCCACTCTGCAACTTGCTGTGTACAGGGTTCATGGTGAGACAGCTCATCTGACAAGAAGGTTGAAACTCTTTGGCTGTAGCACAAGTTTCACACCTAAGGGAGTTCCCCTGAGAGCTAAGTTCCATGGATTGCACACCCACCAGCTTCAGCGATGTACAGTCCATTGGTGAGCTGGCACTGGTGTGCCACTCAGCTTTATAAAGTCCTGAGGTAAGGACTGAACTCTAAAGAAGTCCAAAGGGGGAAAAAAAACAACAAGACCTAAACAGGAAAAAAACCCCTCACAATAACAACAACAAATGTGGAAAAGTATTTACTTTTCTTTTACTTAGTGAATTTTCTGCCAGTGAGCTGGCTCACTGTAGAATCAGATAAGCACCAGTGCCAGCACAAGGGAGGGAGGAAGACCATATGGCCAGGGATCTGAGAGATGGGAAGGTGGGAGCACATCACCATCATTTTGTATATGCTTATACTTCTAGAGCACTGCAACATCTTTGCATGAGACCTGCATTTCTGCATCACAGAAAGCTGCTGGTTTATCCTCCCTGAGGCTTTGATGTAATAAATCATATTAATAAATAATACCTGGTTTACAAGAAAATACCTTCCAGCTGCCTATCGTGGGCTTAAACTCCAGAACTTTTTCCATCCATCTATAGTTTCAGGCTCTAGTCTGATAGTCAAATGAGATACTCAGAAGTTACACTGGATTTTGAAAATATGAGCCTGAGAATTGAAGTGGTATTTCATGTATCATTACCAGTAATAAAGACACGCAGTTCTGGTACTTAGTGACATCGGTGTCCTCAAATGCACAGATGTACCCAATTAAGTTTTAGTAAACAATTTTATTGAAGTACACTGAGAAACAGGATCTATTTCCCCTTTTCTATGTTGCATTATGTCTTCAGGGCAAACAGAAGTCCAAAGCAAAAAGAAACTGCATTTGTCATTTTAGAGTCAGTAAAAATAAGTTTGAATATACTTAGTAAGCAAATCTATGCTCTCCATAATGACTTCTCTGCAGAGAACAGCACATTCATGCTCCTAAAGTTCAATGTATTTAAGGTAATAATTTCCTTCTGCCTCTGAGAAGTGTTATTGTTGGCACAGAAAACATGCACATGCTTTCTTGCACAATTTGCTGAGTTGTAATATGCAGGGGAAAGTGTATTAAGTAAATGTGTTTCCAAGACTACAAAGTTGCAGACCCTGAAAATTTAAAAAGCAAGATAGTTCCCTTAACCCCTCTGAGTAGGAGTGAGTCTCTTTAACATTTTTTTTCAGCCAAGAAGAAATGTGAATATGTACCAGAACACCAAAGTTTCCACATATGAAAAGATATTTACATTCCCATTTGGAAAAGGTGCAGTAGTGCAAGTCATAGAATACAACAGAACTGCACTGAAGTCACTATAAACCAAGCCATAGATGAGCTTGGAGAGTAGAATTTCAAACCAAGACAAGTAAGAAAAGGTAAATCATGAAGCCAAATTGTCAGGCAAAATGCACAAACATTGAGAGAATGTGAGAGAAAGTCTTCTTACCCCATATACCTTCTTGGCTCCTGCCTTTGCAGCAAACATGGAGAGGATTCCTGTGCCACTTCCAACATCGAGGACAATCTTATCTTTAAAAACATGTTTATTGTGATACATTGAGTTTCTATAGGTTAATGTGCGCACTTCGTCTTTTAACATTTCCTGTGATGAAAATAAAAGGATTGTGTCACTATTTGAAATGCTTATATGCCTTCCACACTGCTGCTGAATGCATTCCCTTGCTATCATTTAAGCAGTAACAGCCAACATGAAGGGTTTCTCAAGTACTTTGGGGTGCACACATCAAAGCAACTGTAAAACGCCAGCCACTTAGAGCTGAATTATTAAGAAGCAGCATGATGTCCCTTGTATGATTTTATTCTGCTATTACTTCACTGTTACAATCAACAAGCAGAATGTAAGCTAACCACAGCACTGCTCTGGGAATAGACAGAAGCCATACAGAAATCCAAACTTTCCTTTCCTCCTAAATCATGCACAGCCCAGAGCCTCAGTGGAGGGACCTTCTGAGGTTCCTCTTTGGACAGAAAAGAAATGGCTTCAGAAGACATTGTACAACAGCAGGCTTGACAATCTTGCCCAATGTGAGGCAGAAGCCCACAGCAGAGCTTAGAAATTCTGTTTTGTAAGGTCCTCCCTCACTGCTCTTTCCACTCATTTTCCTGATCAATTTCCAGAAGATATTGATGTATCACCTAGACTACTATCTCACTAGTTTGAGATATCATTGTTAGGTCCTTATTTTTGATGCACTGATAACAGCAGTACATTCATTTAATTCCATCAATACCTTGCTTTCTCTTGTACATCCGTCAGTCAAACTATTTCAATAAAAAGGACCATGCTCAAGACCCAGGTGCCATTTTTAAGAGAAGTGTAGACCATTCAACACAGACTTTAGTTTTCTGAAAATGCTTCTGTTATGTCTGGAAGGCTGAAGGTTTGCTTATTCTATTGCCTAATTTCATAGTTTGAACAAGAAGACAAATGAGTTTTTCAATTTCAGGATGAAAAGGATCTGTTCACTGCCCAGCAGTCTGAGGCACTCATGAACTGGATTCACGTATCAGCTGCTTACTTATCTGTCTTGGCAGGCCACTATGTGTGCTCAGTAACTGAAGATGAATAAAAGGTCACTTTTATCATAAAGTATGGTTTGGTATCAGGCAAAGAGCAATCCATCACCACTGGAAAGGTGTGAGTACACCCTCATGTGTGGAAACTGTTTCCACACATATTAAGAACAAGAAGGTAACTGGGAGTGCTCAGCATGGATTTGGAGATGACTGAGCAGTTGGTATCTTCCTATGGTGAAGTAATGAACTCTGTGAATGAGGGAAGAGGAATGAGGAAGAGAATGTTTTTTATCTTGATTTTTTGCAAAATTTTCAACATTTTTTCCCATAACATCCTCATTGAAAAATGGATGAACTATGGACTTCATAAATGGTCAGTGCAGTGGGCTGAGAATTGACTGAACTGCTGCTCCAAAAATGCTGTAATGAGCAGCACAAAGTCCATCTGGAGGCCAGTCACTAGTGGTATCTCCCCAGGTGTCAATATTGATGCCTTTTAGCATGATTTTCCAGGTGGATTAATATCTTCCTAGCAGAACTCAATCCTCAAAAAGGGTCCCATAGATATAAAACCCGAAACCTTGTCATTGATACCTGCTGCACAAGCAATTGTGGACCCGTGGTAACATTTTACCTCAAGTCCTTGTTTGTGCTGTTGAAATTGAGGCAAAAACCCACCTGGCACACCCTGCTGTTGATCATCATCCTGAGAGCTGCCCAGTGACACTTGCTATGCTCCAGGTCTCACTGGTGCTCATGTAGAACAGCAGCAGGCTCTAAGAGCTGGTCTAAGGGATGGACAAATGCCAGCAGCCTCTACACAATGTCCCAAATCCAAATGCCTTGGCAGAAGTTCTTGTCAGCAGATGGGGCCTCTGTACCCAGCGGGTGAGAACCTTTGTAGCTATCACTTGTCACTTGCTCCCTCCCAGTGCCTCTGCCTGCCTCAGAGCCAGCTGTTCCTGGAGGCTTGTTGGAGAGAACTTCCTGCCCCTCAGCTACAATTAAGACACTGACCCTATTCTGTAGCCAGAGATCTGCAGGTGGATCAGGAGCCTCCCTCTTGTTCCCAGAAGGCACAAGTTTCCAGCCTTCACCATCAGAGGAGTCCCCGCTTCCAAACCTGGTAAGTACAGACTCTGGCTGCCTTTCCTTTCACTACAGTTGGGGTTTTAGGCTCTTGTACCCTCAGAGAAGATCTAGTCAATCTCTTCCTCATGCCCCTGATGCTTCAAAGCCTGCCAGCCTCCTCTAGCAGCTCCTTTACTTGTTGACACAGATCCTTTACCAGTGCACAACTTCTGCAGGCAAGGAGGAAACTTCCCAGCCTCAGCAAGGAGCTCTCTGCACTCCCTGAGACCTACATGGCTGTATCCTTCCATCAGGAGCTCAATTTGACTTAAGGTCTATGATGTATCTTCAAAATTTTCTCCTAGGTCTCCTTCCCACTCAATTGCTTCTCTATAGTCTTCCATTCTTGGACTGAATTTCTGAATGCTACAATGGCAAGATGTTATTGGCAGATTATTGGTATTAAATACAAATATTGCCCAGTGGAACGTGCCTGGGTTCGGCTGGCCCTTGCTGCTTGACCAAAGGTGGCAGCTGTGGTATTTCACCTCAGAGACACCTTTGGCTGGCTGGAAGCTGCAGCTGGGCGCTTGGGACAAGTCCAGGCATGCAGGAGCTCAGGTTTACCTCTAGCAGAAAGGCTTTAGGTGAGGTGAAGAAAAGGAGTCAGGTTCTGCTGGAGGGTTTCGATCCAGAGCTTTATTCCTGGCCCACAGGCCTCTGAACGCAGCAGCAGCTCCAACAGAACAATGAACCGCGTGGTTGCTGCATCTCTGAACCCCAGGGAGAGGAGGAGGGAAGGGGTAGGGATCCCACCAACCAGGTAAGGGGGAAGTCTCAGGGGACAATGACACCTGGATGGCCCAATGACCCCAGGGCTGAGAGGCATCTTTGAACTTCGACAATCACACGGAGGCCCTTGCTGGAATTCCAAGATTGATGGACAGCTCTCAGCAAGGGGGCAAAGGAGGGGAAGGGAGAGGTTGTTGGCACACCTGGGGAAGGAACTGGGATAGCTGAAACAGGCTATTACATCACACCACAACAGCAGATAGAAATCTTTTATGTTTACACCCCACAACCGGTTACTAGAGTAATGGAAATAGATATTGCTATGCTGTTTGTGAGGAATGCACTGAGTCATTTCACATTTGCTTTTTTGCATCCTGCTCCTAAAAATCTCATACTTTTGTGTCACAAAAATATCAGCAAGGCAAGGTATCAGTGACTTCTTTAGAACTAGTCTACAGTGAGCATTTTGATAGAAAATTGTCCATCAAGTATTTAAAATTCTTTCCAGGAGTGTATTTAAGGGAGGCAATTTGGCTTAATGTTCCCATCAATGCAACCTGTGCATTCAAGTTACATGCCAGGAGTCAGGAAACTGTTTGGCTTCTCATGACAGCTGAGTGGCTGTTCTGCTGATGTCTGTGCTCAAACACTCAAGAGAACAAAATCCCCAATTTAGCAGTGAGGGAGTGCCCATGGTTGTGGCTGGGCTGGTTTGCAGCCCTCATAAATGCACTGCATTTATGCACTTGTGAAATTCACTTCTGCATGGACAGCTACTATAAGAATCTAAGTGGGACAGAGGTTTTGAGTGCAAGTCTCTAGAGAAATGGGTGATATCTTTGGCACTTAACCAGACTACACAATTGTATGAGGAAAGGCAGAGGAATATAATCATGAGCAACTGGGATACAGATAAGAAGTAAAAAAATAAAAGAAATAATAATAATAATAATAATTATTATTATTATATTGTTAGTTATGTAACAATTGCTGAAACAGAAATAAAAGTTACCTCATGAATTCCAAAGTGAGCATAGGAATCAAAGTAATAATCCCTGGATGTCATCTCTTCTGGATTGATGAGCTTTGCCATCTTGCCTCGGCCAGGGCAGCTGGGTTGCAATGGAGCATGGATGACAGACTGAACTGGCTTTGGAACAACAGCAGGCTGAGGAGGCTGGGATGGAATGGTGCAAACCTAGGAGAACATGGAATATTGTTAAGAGGCATCATTAAAATAAAATATTTCTCTCTATGTCTAGTGTAGTGATGTTATTGTTAGTGCTATTATTGTAACTATCTAGTAGATAACAAGTCCAAAGACATCTGGTGTATCATAAGTGAAATTTAGGCTGCCTTCTTTCCTGGATCTTTAACTTATTTGATGTCCTGTAAAATTTCCTTAATGGATTTTTCCTTAATGTTTCTCTGCAGATACCTAAATTAGTGCAGAGTAATGGTAAATTATGGGTGTTGGCTGAAGTAGGTTACTGCAAACATTGACACAAACCAGTAAAGTGCTACTTTTTCTTCTACATTAGTGTCCTATTCCATCAAACTGCCACAGATTTGTGAGAGGCAAGTTGCAATAAACACATAGCTCCCCTGCAAAGAAGAGCTCATGAAAAAAGGATTCCAGACACAGTGTTGCCAACAAGGGCAGAATTCACAATTGATTCTTAATTATCAGGTAAGGTGCCTGTTTATATTGATGAGCTAGGTCTGAGAAGGCTCACAATATCTGAAAGTCCCTGATGCTATCTGAAAGTCTCTCAGCATGTCCAGGAAGCACTACAGGGAGCTGTGTGACATGTGTGGTCTCTTAATGCAGTTTCCTGTTGTTGGGAGATGCAGGAGTTATGCGATTCCAACACACCATGGCCCCCAGCACCCAATTTTTTATTGAATACTGCATCTCTAACACCAGCATTCTGATAGGCACAGAATTCTCACACCCCCTTGGTCCACATTTGATACCTGTATCACATAAGACAGAAGACAGAATGTTTTTCAAATATGAGCTAAAACAGACCCTGGTCTGGCCCACGTGTGTATCTACATTTTGAATCCTTAATATGAAGCAAAATGCTGAAAACTGAGAAAGACTGAGCAATATCCTACAGCTTCACCTATGCGCTGAGTCACCTGCAAATTATGGGTCAACAACTTCATATATTAAGGTCAATCCTACTTAAAATAAATCATATCCTTTTGTACTTTTGGGGTTTTTTTTATGACTCAGTAGTTTCTCAGTGGGGACCAGAGTTGCCTGAGCCTCTTCTCGCTACTTTCATGAAGTTCATGCTGTCTTCTACAGCTTGGAACTGAGAGGCATCAATCCCCTGTACTGTCTCTGAATAGCATCAATTAGCCTAGTTCAGTTTGCTTCAATTAAAAAAAAAGAAAAAAAAAGAGGAAGAAGAAAAAAGCCCCCACATTTTGTAGATTTCTATGTCTCATCTTTTGATGGCTTCTTTGGTCCATCTGTTCAAAAAGTAAATGCCATTGGTTTATGTTCCTGTAACATTTTTCATCCCCAAAGATACAGAAGTGCTTTATTTATGAGTCTTTTCTATTTCTTGCATTTTTTACTTTATCGCCTCATCCTGTTCACCTCACCTAGTTCACCTCCCACGCAGAATACACTTGCTCCCAATTGGGGTTTGTATTTCTGTTTGGTCTAGTTTCAAAAATGTCCATCTACAGTCAAGTAATTTCTCCAAAGACATTGCTTCATTGCCTGTTCATTGCGAGCAGTAACACTGATAACTTAGTCTGTCAAAGTGTTGCTCTTAATATTCAACTCTTTCAAATATAATCCTGCTACTTTTAATTACAGACTTGAGGTTATATCTCAACTTTTTTCTCCATTGGCATGCACCCTATGTAATTTCTGCAGTTACCTTTCTCAGCAAGCCTTTCTGTATTTGTCTGCTGGATTACAAAGACTTAAACTGTAGGTGTTTCAAATTCTGTTTTATTATAATATGAAATTTGTAAGGTCCTACACTTTCCACTTACCCTCTGCATTTTACAAGCACTTTCCAAGAAAATTCATATATTTATATAAATTATAAAATAAAATAGTCACTGAATTCTGTTCCTGTCTTAGGTAAGAATGTGTCCAGACACATGACAGTGCATCACAGGCAATTGCTCAAAAGATATGTAATGGAGAGAAGTTGTAGCAGTTTTTGTAAAGGAAACCAGGGGCCTTCTAGCATTTCTGTTGCTGTCAAACTACAAATATAGATGTGATGTGCTGTACAGCAGAGAGCACTTGCTACACGAAAAGAGACTGATCTTGAAGGCAAATCTCCTATCTGGATCTCAGGCAGTATCAATTCTACTCCTGGCTGCATGGAAGGGTCTAGACTAGATTATGAGAACAAGGTCATTCTGACTGAAGATACTGAATGAAATTAAACCTAACAACTTAAGCTAGGAAAGTTGTCTGAATGAATTTCTTTCCTGCAAAAGAATTAACATCACTGTTTCCTAGTCAGCAACTGAATTCTGCAATGGCCAAGGGGTGGCAAGACAACTTTTTATTAAGCTACTGAGTCAGTACTGCATGTTTGACTTGCAATACTTTTCAGATGTATCCAAACTACCTGAAGACTTACTGCTCTCACTGCTCTCAACTGTGCATCTACATCCCTGCCAGGAAGAATATATCCCACCCAGAAGAAGAAGTAGAAGCCTATTAGTTCTGCTTCTCAGCTGCCTTAGTTTGTAGCCAAGCAGCCTGTGGAAAAATGTGTGGATGGTGGTTGTTTGACAACATTTGGCTCTGCCAATAGGTCCATCCTGTGCTGTGGGTACCACAACCTCATGCAGCAGGGGCAGTAGAAAATTGCATAGGGGTGGTGATCTTCTCAGCCAGCAGCACTCAGTCACAGGGACCTAAAACCAGCTGCTTCATTTCTGTTTTAGGCATACTAACACAACATTAACACAATAACTAACACAACATAGTAAAACAACACTAACTTCCTGATTCAAATGGTGTAAATTTTGCAGCATCTGTAATACCTCCTGCTGAAATTTCTGTGTGTAGCACTGTAATTCTGGAATTCCAAAACAACATCACAATTTTAATTTTGTGCAGTGGGGCTCAGGAAATCCCTCTTTCAATAAGTTGCTATAGACTCTATGAAAAATTTAACTTGAAAGCGACTTATACCCTAAGACAACAAATATCTGGGGAAAACATAAACACAGTGGACAACTGCAGAATAAAGAATTGCAATGAAAGATATTATTTGTATCAGAAACAATAAAGTCTTTCAGTGTACAGCTCTGAGACTGTAAACTAGACACAACTATGCTTTTAGGGATATGGTATAATTGCTTAAGGAGAAAACATGCTTTTAAGACAACAGCTATCAAGGAAAGACAACTTCCTATACTCTTTCCAGCACTGAAAAGAACCTTGATGTGATTTGCAAGCTTAGCATAAATATATATATATAGCTTACGTGAGGAACAACTCATCTTTTGAATAACACCTGAAAAGGCAAAGCATCTGGGCTGGGGGCAGGGCAAACCTCACATCAGTGTAAAGAATCTAAAAAGCTCTCTCTGCAGAACCCATGTATGGATTCTGGCCAGCTGCATACAATTCTAGAACACTGGCTTGCTGCTAATGCAGATGAAGTCTGAAAGAGTGGAAGCAGCTGCTTCAGAATTCATTCTTCACTGTGCTAAACATGCAACCCTCTATTTTTCCATCTCCTATGTGGTACTGAAAGTGGAGTTGGGGGGTCTGAAGGATCTGAGAAGCAGTCTATCACCGCTTTGAGACTGAAGTCCTACCTTTGTGTACCATTTCAACATTTAAATCAAATTAAATTAGGGAAATACTGCCCAACTTTTAAAAATCAAATAAAATTTATTTCCTCTTTCTTTGTGGCCAGGGTTGGTACACTGCAGGTGACCAAATGTACTAGCACAGGACTGGTTTCCTTAAAATCTTTGAATTCTCGCAAAAGACAAGATTCGTAAACCTCATTGTTTCTCAAAATCCCACAACTCACAAGCTCCTGATGTAGGCTTCTGAAACATATACAGGCACTTCAGTGACACCTCTGTGTGACTGAGACATGCAGAGTTGCCCATGTGTGTCAATGGGTACTGTTGAAGTTCTTCTTTGAAAACTGGACCTAATCCAACACAGACCCACAAGGCTGTCTGGGTGTACAACTTCCAAAATACAAAAGAGAACTGGGTATTCAAAAATCATGAGCTATTTTTGAAAATTTGAGCCTTTTAGATATATCCATCTGTCTACAGAGAGACAAGATGGTGAAATATGCACAATTCATTTTCTAGGAGGTTTGTGACAAAAGCTGTGGTGTGTAGAGTAAAAATAAACTTGAATTTCAATTCTCCTTTCTTGATATTACTATGGAGACATCGGGCTGGAGGTTAAAATTCCAATCCTTGCAAAACTGTTGTTCAAGCTGCAGTATTTTATTCTTGACAAATTCTTAGTTATTTATGGCATTTTTATGACATTGAAGTGGTTAACTTCTGCTTGGAAGTGCTGAACTTTTCCTTAAGAAACTAATTAAAATGGAATTACAGTTTTAACTTATTCAATTTCAGCATCATCTTCCTTTTAAACAAGAGGTTTTATCATATCTAAATGTCGATTTTATTTATTTTTTGAGCCAGATAGTTTTCTATGTCAGAACTACTAGAATAGAATGTGCCTAACACCATTTTAATTAGTCTGAATTTAATAATCAAGACTTCTGGAGTGCAAGAGATTATCAACTGGTATGCAATCACCATAGCGATTCCAACAATACAGGTTCTTCCTGCTGCAGATATGAAAGCACAGCCAAATATAAGAGGTATTTGCTATCCTCCTGCCAAAATTTAGGCTTCCACAAAAACTTCTTGGCAGTCATCATGCAAGTTAAAACCTCCTTTATCTTGTATTGTTTTGAAGTCTTTTTCCAAGGCTTATCTTAAGTGATCTTTGAATAGGGCAAAGAATCTAATCCATTATCAGAGAAGTTTTAACCTGATTTTCTGAGGAAATGAAGCTCTTACAGTATCTTGCCTATGCCTTTCATTAATAACTCCTGAGCTTGTCCAAGCCAGTCTGATTTGACAGAAGTGTGGAAATATCAAATACAATTATATTTTGGTACATTTCTTGAAAACCAGAAATTAGATAGAAGTATAAGTGATTTGATGATCCACTGAAATTGGAGCAGCTAGATTTCAGTTGTCATGCTTTCTACCTGCTCCAGGTCTATTAAGCCACCTGGCTGGTGTTATATGTGCAGTGTGAGGCCTCTGGACTGGGTGAGAAGGTGTACAAAGAAGACCAGGCCTTGCTCAGAACTAAATTAAGAGCTGGGGGCATTAAGAGCACATACTTGCAGGAAATCAGGCATTTT
Source organism: Molothrus ater (assembly GCF_012460135.2). Classification (NCBI taxonomy): domain Eukaryota; kingdom Metazoa; phylum Chordata; class Aves; order Passeriformes; family Icteridae; genus Molothrus; species Molothrus ater. The sequence goes on from NC_050479.2 coordinate 87,887,793, forward strand.
TAGCTCCTCTGCACATGGGAAAGCCTTTCCATGCTGAGGATGGGAAGTTCACAAAGAATGCAAAATGGCAAGAAATCAGGGACTTCCAACATTCAACTACAGACAGATGTAGCTGCTTGGGAACAAGGATATATATATATATGTGTGTGTGTGTGTATATGTATATATATATATTTATATATTTATGCCTGTATTAGGTTCATGCTTTCAGGACTAGGACCTCTGAAGACCAGTAAAGAACATTTACTTAGTGGAAGATTTATGTTGTCTAATATCAGTATGAAAGTGCCAATTCTTCAGCAGCTGTAAATCTACTTTCTGCTTGATGAAAGTCAGGCTCAGTCTGTTTTAAGTTGCATGCAAGTATGAGTTCAATGCAAATGCAAATCTATCTAAACTCTAAAACTGAATCTAGTCAGGCAGACTCTGTAGGAAAACTGGGAGAGAGAACTGATTCTTAAAATTACTTGTTTTGAGGCTACCCCTTGTTCAGCCACTTCAAAGTGAGGCGCTGCTCTGAACTTTCTACATGGATTGTTTGGGATGCCAGATCAACCTGTCACAAACAAACCTGTCCATTTTTTATCGGCAGGAAATTCACTGTCCTTTATACAGACAAGCATAGCTCAGAGTGTATTACAACTGTGACACCCCTACGTAATGGTGATAGGAAAAATATAGTGAAAACACTGGTGCTTTAGAAGAAAGCCTCTGTCCAGAACAACTGAGACTGATCAGTTGTACAAGGAACTAGATTATACCTTAGGTGTCCAAATCCTCAAAAATTCAAAGGAAAAGATGCAAGCTGGTCATCAGTACGATAAAGGTGCGGTCAGCATACTTAGGCTGCAGCAGAAATAACACCAAGTAGCAAAAAAGAATGTAAAGATTACAATGTTTGCAAAGTTGTTACTTATTGTGCAGAAGCTAAAAAGAAATTTAGATATGTAAATGCAAAATAGGTGCCTGTGATACCTTCATGGATCTGATCTAGGGTACTTCATACTGTCAAGATTTTTAATGGAGACTGTCTGTTGGGTAAAGCCAGAATTTTCTTAGTGACAGGTCACAAAATAAGCAATCCAATTTCCAATTTCCTATATTCCTGGGTATGCAGGAGTAATTCCTCTCCCTAATAAAGTTTAAACACTGAAATGAATGGTCTGTGGGGTTTCCAACTGTGTAGATTGCAGAACTCAGCCGGAGAATATCCTTTACCAGCCTTTAAAGCTATCTTTTATCTGAGCAGGGTGCTGGACTAGATGGCCTCCAGAGATCCTTTCTACACATATTATTCTATGATATTAAGACATAGTTATATTTGCACTGTGCAGGAGATACAGGTGGCAAGGTTTATAAACCTGAGCCTAGGACAAATTATGAGGTAGGTTATAAATTTTGGTTGGTAGTTGTACACACAAAAAGAACAGAACCTGCTTTCATGAGATTAAAGAATACACACTATAAGAAAATGAGGACGTGTCAGTCAGGAATGAAAACCTTCTAAAGCTACATGTAACTGAACAGAACTGAGATTACAGGAAATGAATTGACAAAATTTAAGGACAGGAATGATATTAAGTATTTGTATTATTTATAAATGTGTGAGAAGTTCTAGACCATTCTGTGTGCATGTAATTAAAATGCTCTTCATCCAATCTGCTCTCATGACTGCTTAGTGCACGGTGCCATCAGGGGAAAAAAACCAGCAACAAGTTACAGATGTTGACATTTAATTGAACATGTGTTACTTTTCATAAAGATGGAGATTTTGCAATGCATGTAGAGTAGAATGTCCCATGCAGGGCAAGAAAAGTCTAGTTCAGCATAGAAGAAAAGGAAAATATGAGAGAAATGTATTAGTATTAACTGAAATTTATTCTTTGCGAAGCACCTTGTGGAAGGATAGCAAAGCATTATTTTAAAAGTGTTGAGAGGCAGCTTTCTTTAGGAGAAGGTTGCATTTTGATTATCTTTGGCATTTGGTATATCTAATGTCTATTATTATTTTAGATTTAATTTCCCAACAACACCTTCTTGGTTTGCAAGATCCCTGCTACAAGGAACAGCTGGAGAAATGCCTTGTGTTTTCACCTGTACTCTGTGGTGTTGAGCAGATGGTCTGCCAGTAGACTCTGTTGTCCATCTGTTGGTTTGGAGCCCCCTGAGCCTCATTAGGAGGAGGTAAGTTGCACAGTGAGGAGGTTCTGAAGTGCTGGCTGAAGCCTCAAACCCGCTTCTCTCACAGCCAGGGACTCACAGGTTCAGCTCAGCACGGGATCGTGTTTTAGAAGCCTTGTCCTCTGGTGGATAATACCAAAAGCAAGCTACAGTTGGCAGATGGCTAAACTCATTCTTCTTTTCATAGGGTAGAGACTAATCTAACTGCTATCCATAATCTGGAAACCGATCTCTGTGTATAACCGTGCTGTTGCATCCACACTCGCAGCATATGGATTTGTTGTAGTTGAATGGTCTTTGCCATGTAAGTCAAGAATCTGAAAGCTGAAGATTTAAATAAAGGAGAACTATAGATAAATAAAGAAAGCGGTGATGATCTGTGGCTAGGTGTCCTGTGGTTTTCTTTGAATTTTTCACCATAATTAGGAATAGAAGAGGTGGAAATATTCAAACATACTGGTTATTTTGACACAAGATAGATACCTGTAAGTAAATCTGGCAGGCTAAGAAATACAGGCTAGACCACCAGGGCTAGGTGTTTCTGAGAGACATTCCAGACTTCTCAGCTTTTTCCTGACTCAGTGCCATATATCAGGGCTCCTAGGAAAAGCATGCTTTCTAACAGAGCTCTTCCAAATATAGTGTCTTGCTAAGATGTAGGAACTTTTTGATTGGTTTATGCTACAGCAGCCTTTCTCCTGTTCCAGAATCCCGTCTGAAAAGTTTACTCTGGTGTGTGGACCACAGAGCAGCACACCAGTAGCCAGTGTCTCTTGCTGGTTGAAGCTTCTGGACTTACACAGATTTTCAGCCATGTCTGACATGGTAACACTGCAAGTCCCTGCTTTCTGTGCAGCATCCTGACCATTTTCAAGGATTCATGAAAGGCAAATAAAAACAAAAGATTAAAAAAATCCTTCCTACCTTCTTGTAATTTAAGTCTCTCCTTTTGTGACTAAAGAAGATGAGAATTTAATTTAATTTAATTTAATTTAATTCTTTATTCAGTTGGTAGAAGCTAACTTGGTAGTGAAAAACAGAAAAGTTCCCTAATGTGTGTGGTCCCAAGCCTATCAATATTGACTGTGAAATTCCAATATCATCACAGGAATTTTAAATTTAGAACTGAGGTCAACTGTGAAAGTTATAATTGTTATTGACAACCATATATTACATCATTGGTATCACTTCTATCAAGATTTGAAGAGCACCTAACACCTAAAATAGTCAGTAAAGGCCAGGGAGCACTTAAATTGACTAATCACCATGGAACACTTTTCCTCTTTCATTCAATTATCCAGAGAAAAACAAGCAGTAGGTATAAACCATGTTGTATGTTCTCCTGCAACAGATTTTCCCTCTGAGATGTCTGGGTTTTGGGAGTTTCGACAGATCTCTTGCCTTTAAAGTGCTACATCCAAAACTGTCTAGAACAAAAGAAATCAAGATGCACAGATATAAGAAGAGGAAACAGCCTGTTGTTCTGACAGAGCTATTAGAGGCTTATTTTTTGTGGTTGTTCAGAGGGAAGGCTTGAGCTAAGACTACTGCCTGTCTATTGTTGAAACTGGAAAGAGGAAAAGCTGATAACAGTATTTTCCATTTGAAGTAGGCTACAGCCTCTGGGAAATAAAGAGCTTTTCCAAGTTTAATGTCATTTTATTTCTGATTTGCCTTTCAGGGAGTTACACAAGGGAAAGAAATATCTCTGCATTAATAAAATGCATCAGGTCTTCCAGATGATTTTAAAATATTGGTCCCAAATGGGAAGAATCTAAAAATAAACCATATCACTTTCATTCCTGGGCATTCATTGCAGAGTCACCTCTATGTTTGGTAGTGATAATTGTTAATGTTATATGCTTACTAATTACACTGATACTGATATTTAATGTCCCACCTGGCCTGACAGGGCAAGCACTTCTATGCCATCAACAAGTAGTACACAGCTATGGGGTGCTGTTTAGGGACTGAACTCCCCCTAACCATTTCCAAGACCCTTTCAGGTTTGGCATGGCAGAGAGAGAAGACTGCAAAAGTGTCATATTGCTCAAACAGCACTGGCTTAAACCTGCAGTTGTGAAGTCTTTCCCTTCCCCTTGTATTCTGCAATACAAGTAGTCAAACTGCAGCAGCCTTGCCTCATTTTTTTAGACAGGATGGAAACACACTCAGCTTTATGTGTGGCTGAGAGGACTCACCAAGACCTGTGAATCCAGTACCATTTCTAGGGTGGCTGAGTACTGTGAGGGAGTAGCTGAAACAAGGGTAAGTGGCTCTTCTTGTGTGCACATGAACAAAGTTCAGGGTTGCTGGTGAGTCATGTTCCCTGCTGCTTGGGTAGATTTGGCTATGCAATCATACAGAATGAAGAAATCATTCCATGCTATGTTTCCCTGGGAGTTGCTCAAAGCCTATATCATTATTTAGCAAGTCACGACTCAGCTCCTTTTTCCTCCTGTAATGTGGGGCTCAGTTTTCCAGGGCTGCACCAACTTGGACTAGCTGGAAGGAGGATCTAGGTTTCTCATTTCTCTGTCCTTCCTTCTGCATGCAACAGAGAGGACTCATCAGTGTTGCCTGAATACTTTCATTGTGTAAATTGATTAAAAGGCTGCCCTCGCATTTCTCTGTGGAGTCCAACATTCAGTATGCAAGGCTCTATAGAGGAAGTTTCCATAATGTGTGCTGGGTCACCCAGGCAAGCTGATGTAATTCCACATGAATTCTGAATTACAGACAATTTATCATCATGGCTGTGAAACCATGAATGGTGCATAAGGATCTACAGTCAGAGCATTAGGGGCCTGTTAACAGATGGTAATTAGTTCTATTTTAAGGATGGCTGGGCAAGTCAGCTCTTTTTGTGACAAGAAAAAAAAATAAGGACAAGGTCATCTTCTAAGACATGAAACCCTAGCAGTTGTTTTCACTTTGTGATCAGCTATAACCCAGGGAAGACATGCTCCTGTTATCTGGAAGCAGTACACAGAAATGTAAATGTGACTGAAGGTTTTTATTGATTTTCAAGTGAAGAGAGATATTCATGTGCCAGATTACTTTAAAACGCCTTGCATCACAAGGCACAGCTTGTTGTAGAAATAGCAACAGAAGTTATAGAAGCCTGCACTGAAAATATCAAAGTTGAATGCAGTGAAGAGGAAGAGTTTGTTGCAGATCATTGCATAAAGAGTTATGGAGATACAAAGCCAGAGAAGTGTGAACTTTCCATTGTGATTTTCTTATTGGTTTTTACTATCATTGCTGCTGCATAAATGCCTGCCTTGCTGAACAGGCAAGGCAATGGAAATGAATGGAAAGGAAACGAAAAGGACCTGGTACTTTCAAGCTACTTTAAATCACCCTGGCAAGTGCATGAAAATCTGTTGAGGAGAGGTCAGGGGGAGCATTATCAATGCTCACAGTACCTTTCTTGTAGGAAAAGTAGCTTATCACTGACCGGCCTCCTCCCCTCCCCAGCACAATTTTGACTGACTCTCTAGTGACAAAGAACAAGAACCAGAAAGTGCTAATCAACTATAAAACCAGTTATTTTTAGGCCTTTTCTCAGTATCAGGCAGTAAGCTGAACTTCACATGAAAAAGTAGAGCTCCACTATTTTTAGCGGCTAATTATTAACAAAAATAACCAGAGTATTCTATCTGTACAAATTATTTTCTTAAATTAGCAGAAAATTTAATGGAAGCCCTCCTCTGCCTAGAAAATTTCTAAGGCACTGATCTCTGAAAGTCACTTTGCAGCTGATATACCAGTCTTTTCTTCCCCTCTCACTGAGTTTCAGCTGTTTCACAACAGCTCTATAGGAAGTTCTTCAGGAAGACATGATATTCAGTAGGCTTTGCTGAGCCTTAGTATGGAGGAGGAAAATATCCAATTGACCACCTACTCCGTGTCCCAGCCAAGCTTCTGATCTACACTCAGCATAGTTTCAGATGTACTTCAGCTCTGGAGAAGGTCTCTGCCTAAGAAGTGTCCAGGGTTATTATTTCTTATCCTCTGCAGTGGGTAAGTGCAGAGACAGAAAGAAGAACAAGACTGAGAAATGGCAGCTCCTGAGCTGAAGTGCCAGAGAAAATCAGCACAGTGAGTTACAGTTCAGTGCTGCTGCAGAGCTACCAGCAAACAAGCACCAACATTGAATAGAAGTCCCACATTTGTCACTTCCATTTGTCAACTGGCAAAAAATAACATTTCCCTGCACAGAGCAATGACACCCTGCCACTTCCTTCGGAGCTGTAGCTCACTGGATCTTAATTTGTTATAGCACAGACTTTCTCTTCGTCATCTGGCAGTTTTTTTGTCCTTTGTGTTGGTCTTAAGTCCATCTCACTGTGTGACCTTGAAGGAATCAGCCACTTCTTACTGTGGGTTACCAGAATTTTGCATCTTTTTGTGACAGATGAAACCCCTAGAGGTGGAATTTGGCTCTCTGAATCAACACTTACGATGGCTCACTGAAGATGAGCAAGGATGAAGTGCCTGTGAAACTCAGGGAATAATGCAGCTGCCCTCAGCTGTTGCAAAGAAGCTGATTTTAGGTGAATCAACTGCTAGTTTAAATGTTTCTCCCTGAGTTCATTAAAATAACATGATCACCTCCCTGAGTTAGCCAGACTTTTAAAGGGGACAGTGCTGACATGACCCAACATAAAGTGTAAAAGTTGAAAAACTAATAGAATAATTTCAGTGAGAGCAATGGGGTTGAGCTGCCTTCAACTCGCGTTATCCTCCCCAGTAACTGGGGACACCCAGTGTCGAGACCATGGGCATATTACAAAAACACATTTGTATTATGATTTAACTACAATTCTTATCTTTTTATAAGTTAAACTTTTGTTTATATTCCATTTTCGGTGTATTTTTTACCCCCCTGCTAAATCAGAAATCCCATGTAATGTCAACTGCTTTTAAAAGAGACATTAATAAGACATTTGATATTTCACATCGCATCTTCCATGCAGGAATTTCTAGAAGAAACTGATCAAAAGCATATTGCACTGTGATGCCTCTTAGCAATTATTATTTTCATTTGTAGTCATTAGAATACAACTCCTGTGATGACATTCAAAGGTTTTTGGTTTTTTTAACTCAGATGTAAAGGGTCCAACTGTAGTTAAATCACTGGGTAGAAAACTGGCAGAAAGCCATTTTAGCTTGTGCTCAGGATCCCCAGCTGCTAAAACTCAGTCAGTAGCTTTTTGGCCTCACAAACATGGTTAAGTCTATGAAAGGAGGAAAATTCTGACTCGGTTCTCTCTTGGGCACTTGAAGTCATAGAAGACAGTTTCCCTGGAGATTTACGATGAAGAGTGCATCTTCTCTTCTCCCTCCAGGAGTGAGAATGTATGAATTTTATACTGACAGGTTTCAGGTCAGTTAAAATATAACAAACAACATACCCTGAGCCACCTCCATTTCTATTCACCAAGGGGCTGTCTCCACCCTGGCTTTTGCTGCTGTAATTTGCCTTGCTTTTCTTGTTGCTGCCATTTTCATAAGGGATTGGCAGCACTTTCCCCTTGTGCCTCAGCACTTCTCTTGATGCTGATTCATAAGGAAGCATATGTTATTTTGAGATGAGAGTGGGCACACGCTTGGCTAAGACAGAATGGAAATCCTTGCCTGACTTATGGTCACAAAGCACAATGCTTTGTCCACAAAACACAACCTGTGACTGTCCTGACAGGGCCTCTTTTGCAACAAGCAAATGCTGCTTGCACGGCATGGGGTCAGCTGGAGCTGGGTCCTTCCTTCCTGCACGTCTCAGGCGTGCAAGGACAGTCTGCATCCACAGGAGCAGCTGGGTAACGAGACGTCCTTGTGCGTGCATGAGTGGTTCATCCCTCCCTTTGCTCAGGCAGTAATAGAGAAGCAATGGAAATGATTGGTATAGAATCACTACAGACTGGAGAAGTGGCTCCACTCAGGAAAGCTGTAGAGCAAAAAGGAAATTACTAGCAACAACAAGAGCAGAAAATGTAACTGACAGTAGCAAGATCTGGATAACTGGGCTTCTGTTCAAATCAGTCTTCTGTTGATGCTGTGTAAATAGCTGGATGAGTGTGAAGACTGATGTTTTCTGATTAAAGTGCTTCTGACCCATGAATTCCACTGATTCATGCGACTTTTCTTAACCTGAAAAGCTCAGAGAGTGGATCTCAGAAAGGTTTTTACTATTCACAGTTGTGAAGAAACCTTGAAAAGACTGAGTAAAAGTTTCTGGGAACAGAAAGGCCTATAAAAGTAACACATTGACGCAGATTCAGTGTCTTTTTTTAGCCAGTCTTATCACTTTCCACATATAAGGTTGGCATTATTGTTCTTTAGCCACAGCATGGGCACAGCATGATGTACAGCAATGCAAAATGCACCAACCCCATTTGTGTTCTGATGGCAGAACAGACCTTCAGATTTTCTTGCCTTTTGATGTGCTGTTGTACTGCCCTAAAAACCTCTGAAATTTAAAAAAAAAATTTAAAAAGCTGCAAATTGCTTAAGATAACTTGGAGTTAAAGGATAAGACTGAAAGTTTCACTTGCTGCTTATCTGAACATTAACTTAATCTCAGACACTGGAAGAGAAAGAACAGAGAAATAACAGAAGTAAAAATAGTATTTTAAGTCAAGGTGACTCAAGGTTTTATTGAGGTTTTATTGACATAGAGTGCTTTTTTTTTTTTTTTTTTACTTTTTGGAACATATCAAGCTTCATGGGATCCTGTTTCTTTAAATATTTCTTCTGTTCATGGAATGATTGACAGTTGAGTGGGATAGAGGAGGAGAAGAAGCATCAGCTCTCACTTCTGAACTGGCTGCACATTCAGAATTAATGGGGAGGGAGAGCTTTCTGACAAGTAGAAAATTTTGAAAATGTAAAAAACACAGACAAAAATAAGATTTTTCATAGACATATAAATGAGTATGCTCTCAGTACTGTCATACAAATCAAAAGCCACTGTGTTTGGTCTGTTAATATAACTGGAGTTTGGCCACCAAATTGCTCTAGGCTCTGTCTAGGATCAATAGAAAGAACAAGGTTTTTTTAAAGTATGGTTTGAGATGGGCAGAGTAGCCATTCAGAGGTATTTGTCTCTGCTGCCTAGACAGGACAAGCAGGCCAGCAGCTCAGATGCCTTGTTAAAGCATCTGAATTTATGTGAGCAGATTCCAGATCCTAGCTGATCCATTCAAAGTAAAATAATAACAACAGAAAATAATAAAGATGTCTTGATTCAATGATAGAGAACATTAGGACTCTATCCAATGAGTTGTGCATATTTCTTAAAATATCCTGGGAAACAAATTACTGTCTGTCATCAAGAAGATCTCCTAAAGAAGGCTTGTAAAAATATTTGGGGTGGTTTTTTTTTTTTTTTTGTTTGTTTTGTTTTGTTTTGGTTTTTTTTGTTTTTGTTTTTGTTTTTGTTTTTTGTTTTTTGTTTTTTGGGGTTTTTTTGAGCCACCAAATTCCTGGAGATAAAATCATTCTGCACCCCATAAAACCAGCAGTTTTTATTTTTCTCCTTTTACTGACAACACAGTGATTTTCAGCAGAACTCTGAAGCATGTTGTAAGTCAGAGAATGCAAGGTTCTGCCACCAGCAGCAAGACACATAGATTGTATCCCTCAAACAATAGTGTTTCTTTGGAAGACCATACCACAGAGAAAGATCTAAATGGTTAAAAGATGAAGGAAGAACAATGGGAACTGGCAACAGTATCTCCCCTAACTCCTTGGGAAATCCATAAATAAATAATACTATCTTTATTCAACCTAGGTTTTCACACTAAAACCAGATGATTAAGAAGAATTTTGATTTTAAATTGATGTCAAAGATAGCAAAGTCATATCCAGCAGTCAAAAAACTAAAACCAATGCAAAGTGAAAAAAGCTAAATATAGAATTGTTGCCTAGCACATTAAGTTAATTGACTTGACTTCCTTTGTTCTGTACAGTCTGTACCATCCAATGACTTCAATAAATCATTGGTTGGTCCTTTTCATTTTATTGAGACCTCAGTTCATCAGATGTAAAAAAAGCTATAGTGAATAGCGATGTGAACATACTCAGCATTTCACAGGACTGAATGTTTGAGAAAAAACAGAGGGTGTGCTCCTTTGTTATAGATTCCTAAATTTACCAGATTTTAAAATATCAGCAAAGAAGACAAATGTGATGTGTGAAATAGACATATAAACCACTTAGATTTCCAATTTTATTTGTATGTTGTGTTTGGTTTCACAGAACCACAGAGCAGCTGAGGTTGGAAGGGCCCTTTGGAGGTTGTCTGGTCCAGCCCCTGTGTTCAAGCAGTACCACCTCAGACCAGCTGCCTACGTGTATCCAGATGGCTTTTGATTATCTCCAAGGAAAGAGACTCCACAATCAACCTGGGCAATCTGTGCCAGTGCTCAGTCATCCTTGCAGTAAAACAATATTTCCTGATTTGAAGACGGAACCTCTGGTGTTTCAGTTGGTGCCCATTGCTTCTGATCCTGTCACGGGGCACAGCTGGCACTGGGAGACCCTGTGGGGCAGGCAAGGGAGCCCAGGATCCAGGTGGGCATCTCTATGAGCTATGAGATGTGTAGGTGTTACAGAATTTAAGAAAACAAGACCAACTACATTTAATTGCTGAATCAAAGGTATGAATGGTCGGAAGCGATCTAAACTCAAAGGGACAAAAATATTTAAATGCTCCCTTTCTACACTGGGGGTTTGTATTACTAACAGCTCACCAAGTTAGTTGAATTTAATCTTACTTCAGCTCAGGTGGTGCTATATCTAAAATATGAGGTTGGTTTGGAACTTGAAATGGAAGGGTTCACCTTCCTGTGATTTTCCACATCTAAACTGAATTTTGTCACAACACCCATACAGAGGAACATAGTGAATACAAAGGATGTAAAGAAATAAAAAGCTAGGACTTTTCCATAAAACTGCTTTTTTAAACACAGAGTTTCTCTATCAACATATAAATGTATATGTATACATATATATACCAAGACTGGATGTGGTATAAAACTTTAACCAGGATTTTATCTCTTTACAGTGTTTGCGCCCACACAGGCAGAGTTGTGTCTTCTCTGACACAGTTTTAGTAAGACTAACACAGGTGCACAAAGAAATGGAAGTCATGACACAATATCCAGTTTGAATTTTATGTAAGTGTAAAACATTGTGAGTATATGTATGCACACACATATACCTGCTAAGGAATTTTGTAAGCAAGCATCTTAATGTGTCGTTAAGGAACTGCATGGCTGAAATGACAAATGATCACAATGTCAAGGCAGTTATTGGATTATGAAGTAGCATAGTCCTGCTCACTCAGAATTAGGGTTATGTATCACATTTGCATTTTAGTTATAAGACGGGGAGTGGAGTAACTTTCTTGGTTTGGAATAGTGTCAGAGAAGAAACTGTCGTGTGACTGAATATCTTATGGCAGTTCATTATTTATCAGATTTTGGAACTACACTGGGTATCAAGGGTTTTATTAATGGTGATGTTATTTTATAACCATGTTAAAGCAGCTAATTACATTTAAATCTGAGGTTTAACATGCCCATGTAAAGGAAAGCTACTTGTAAGTCTTCCTCCTGGTTTCAGCTGGGACAGAGTACATTTCCTTAGTAGCTGGCACAGTGCTGTGTTTTGGATTGGATTTAGTGTGAGAACCATACTGATGTTTTGGTTGTTGCTTGCTCTAAGGCAAGGACTTTTCAGTGTCTCATGCCCTGTCAGTGAGCAGGTGCAAAAAAATCTGGGAGGAAGCACAGCCAGGACAGGTGACCCCAGCTGGCTGAAGGGATATTCCACTGAACATCAGCTCAGTGCATAAACTGGGGTGAGATGGCTGGGAGCCACTGATTGCTGCTCAGGGATGGGCTGGGCAGCAGTCTGTGGTGAGAAACTATATTGTGCATCACTTGTTCATCTCTCCCTCTCCATTTTATTAAAGTTATTATTATTCCTCTTAGTAGTAGTAGTAGTAGTAGCAGTATTAATATCACTGTTGTTATTATTGTATTTTACATTCTTTCAATTATTAAATTCTTCTTAGCTCATGAGTTTTGCTTCCTTTTTTCTTCTCCTGATTCTCCTCCCCATCTCCCTGGGGAAGAAAAGGAGTGAAGGAGCAGCTGTGTGGTATTTAGTTGCCAAGTGGGGTTAAACCATGACAGTCTGCTTAGTAATGGACAAAGAAATACTAATCTTTCTGCAGGCTACAAAGGCAGTGCTGTGTATTTGTGAGACCAGTCCCCATTTATAGCAAGGACAACATATATGTTCCTAACCACCCTGTAAATTTAGCCTAATGAACTACACTTGCTGATATTTGGCCATTAAATGTTATTTGGTGTTAGTTTACCCAGTGTGAAAAATTTCATTGGAAGAGACTGAGAATAAAAACCTGTCAATTCCAGGCTTGATAACACATTTTTTCCCAGGAGAGCTGCAAATGCCTTAATTGACTTCGATGTGTTTTCAGCAGTCATTTAAGAAAATGGATATGTATCTAACATGCAGAACAAAGGTAATACCTCTAGTTTCAGCAGAATTACTATTGCTCCATATTATACAAGGTAGATGAGGAGTGTTTTTAAATACCCTGCTGGTATGGACTAGATTCTACAATGTGTAATCATGCTGAGTGCTACTGATACACATAGGCAAACCAGTCTGTTCAGCATTTCTTGCATTATTAATCAAACATTCATTGAAATGTTCAGAGATCTTCAGTGATTTATGTTAACTACAGTGGGTTCTGAACCACACCTGTTAAAAAGGTATCTAGTATCTACACTGTGTATTTCAAAAGCAGCAATTGATAATGGTGTTGATATAAATCAGGCTTTTGTAGCTTTATGTTAATGATCAAATAAGCTTTTGGTATCTTACACCCATCTTTTAAATATGGTTAAGAAAGCAATACAAAAAAGCATGCTCTTAACATTTTTATACAATTGTGAAATAGAATGATGAAAACTTTATTCTTGACCAAAACCACTGGTGATTCATCCTTTTAAATATAATTTTATATATAGACATGAGCTGGTTTTGAATCTATATAAATCAAAAATAATTCTGCTGAAATTGATGGATTTACATGAGGGTAAACCTGTCTTGGGCTGAGAATACTTTTGTTTTCTAGTAGGCATAGTTAGAATACTCAGTTTTACCAGGTGGACATAAGTCTTGCAAACATAAATACTTTTTCCTTGCCTTTTACACAGTAACAAAGAGATATTTTATGAGCACTGAGAAGCTTATTGTTTTTCTGTTGAGAAAGGAACAGACATAAAAAGATAGAAAGATGGCATAGAGATTTTTTTCATCAATAAAATAGTGGTATTGAGGATATGAGGATAGTTTCACATTTTCATGAAAATCTCACAGTAATAAGTGTGAGCACCTTCTTTACTTAAAATCTTTATACATCTTTGCCTTCCATTAATTTTATCTGATGAAAAATGTCTCTTAGAAAAGCAGGACAGGAACTGAATGTCAAATACAGAGGAAAAATAAATATAAACCCATTGGCCTAGTTTTACAATTTTGTTAGGCAAAATATACTTCATTAAGCAGTATACACACTGTCATGGTGCTAGTATTATTATTCATTAAAGTATGTTTGAAAAATCTAAGAAGTGTGAGATGGAGTTTGGCACTGGAGGCTTGAATTAATCTCCTGATGCTGAATAAGAAATTCAGATAGGTAGCAGGACACATGCTTTGAACAGCCCTGGAAAGTGCAATCAGCTTTTGGATTTAATAGAATATAAAGATTCAGCAATTTAGATATTAATAGCAGGGTAATGTAGTTGAACAGCGAGCTAGGAAATGATCTTTACAGTAATATGTTAAGTTCAGCAATGACAATGTGCCTGTGAGGTGAGATGAGGTGAGCTGGAGCTGAGCTGCTGCTTAGAATCCTGGCATGGAGACGAGTGAGGAATATTGCACTTTGTCCTGGTTCTACTCGATGGAGTAGAGATTGGGGTGGATCTCAGGTGTGCATGCAAAGGTGTAAGAGTTGGTGACAAGTTTCCACTGGCAGAGTCTCTCTCAGAGTATTGTAAATCCCTTATTGTGCGATTACCAATTGATTTAATCATTTGTGAGACAATGCTGATAAAGGCAAATTTTAATGGAGAATATCAAGGAAGCTTTAAAATACATACTTTGATAACTAATTTAAAAGAGTCTTGTTTTTTTCTGTTATGTTCCTTCTTTTCTCGTGGTTGGTGGGGGTGAATCACAGGCCTAGAACTACATACTGTCTCTTCTTATTTCATAACTGACTAATTTGTCAAAGAGCAGTGAATGTTGGGCTTATTCACTTTGACGGAGAAATTGAGATTTGCATTAGACCTTACAGGCTACGGCAACCCCCCCCTGCTATTTCCTTATTGACAGGCTGTAAAAGGGTAAATTGATTCACTCCTCTGAAGGCCTCCTGCTACCTCTGCCTACAGCTCCTTGATTCTTGACATTTGTTAAACCTGACAATGGAATAATGATCTGCAAGTACACAGGCACCAAAAGGGAGGCAAAGGAAAATGTGGGTCTGAGGCTAAATGGAGCAGGGGCCCTGGGGACAAGGAATGAGGAAAAGGCCAAGGTACTCAGTGCTTTCTTCACCTTGGCCTTTACTGATAAGAACAGTCTTCAAGGAGCCACGGAGTGATTCTGTGACTTTTTGATAATGAATTTAAGTATTTCTACTGTTCCTTTGTTTCTCTGTATTTTGACTGTATTTCCCCATCTCTTCCCTCTCCTTCCTTCCTTCCTTCCTTCCTTCCTTCCTTCCTTCCTTCCTTCCTTCCTTCCTTCCTTCCTTCCTTCCTTCCTTCCTTCCTTCCTTCCTTCCTTCCTTCCTTCCTTCCTTCCTTCCTTCCTTCCTTCCTTCCTTCCTTCCTTCCTTCCTTCCTTCCTTCCTTCCTTCCTTCCTTCCTTCCTTCCTTCCTTCCTTCCTTCCTTCCTTCCTTCCTTCCTTCCTTCCTTCCTTCCTTCCTTCCTTCCTTCCTTCCTTCCTTCCTTCCTTCCTTCCTTCCTTCCTTCCTTCCTTCCTTCCTTCCTTCCTTCCTTCCTTCCTTCCTTCCTTCCTTCCTTCCTTCCTTCCTTCCTTCCTTCCTCCCTCCCTCCCTCCCTCCCTCCCTCCCTCCCTCCCTCCCTCCCTCCCTCCCTCCCTCCCTCCCTCCCTCCCTTCTTCCCTCCCTTCCCTCCCTTCCCTTTTCACCCTCCCTTCTTTTTTCCCTCCATCCACCTGCCCACCCACTTTCCTGACTGCCTTTTATCTCTCTTGCCTTTTCCAACTTCACAAAATAATTTTGCTATATAGTTTGACCTCCAGTACATTTGCAAAGCATTCTGTTACATGGCTAAATATAGTACTACATAAATACAATATTTTCCAGAACAGGGCTTTTACTTTGGGGTAACTTTACATTTTCCTCTTCTAGTCCAAAGAATCTAAGAGATCAGCAAACTTACACAGAGCTGAAAAGGATTCAGCTGAAATTTCAGTCTGCAACATACTTTCTTGCACACTAAAATCCGTTCCCTTTCTTTGTCTTCTCTGCCCAATAACTATTTAATATCTCATTTTTGTTATTTTGCATCTTTGGTCTGCTTCAGGTTCGCAGAGGATTTACTGGATTTTACCAAAGCCAATGAAACTGAAAAGGTAATGATGGCCCTTACCCTTTTTTAAGGCTCAACAACAGGCAAGCATCCCTACCAACTGTGGAACACCCCCTGCTCCTACTAAATTTGGATAATCCTAATTAGGTTTCAAACATTGTGCCTCCTAAGGAGACAACTATATTGTGATGTGGGTAACTCCATCTCATTTTATTTCCTCCTGAAACAGCTGTTCCACACTTAGACAAGATGCAAACTGTGGGTAAGAAGCGGTGCTACTTTTTACATTTGACCTCTCTTTCTAGGGAAAATATGAAACTACTGACCAAATATACAGAAGTAAAACATGCCAGATATACAGTTGGGCTCTGTCAGAGGGGATTTCTGCAAAATATACTTTGCTGACACTACTTGGCCATGTGCATTAAGCAGTTAGTCTTCTACTAAGTTCTTTCATTTAGGAAAATATTCTTCCTTTCCATTCGCATAACAATTTCTGCACAGCCTTTAGTTAAAAAGAGGTAAACAAGACACTATACAATGCAATGGTCATGGGCCTGAGAAGACGACCTGTAAGAAGAGATTACCATGTGCTGAACTTGATTTGTGAAAGAGGAGACTAAGGGACAATCTAACAGCAGCCTGCAAGTACTTGGAAGATAGTTACAAAGAATATGGAAGAGAACTCTTCTAAATAGCAGCAGATGAGATAATGAGGTGAAAAGGTTGCAAGCTGCAATTATTGAGGTTCAGATAGGACAATAAGAAAAACTTGTCCTCTGTGGAGTCTGCTGAGGGTGCAGCCCTGGAAGAGGTTACCCAGAGAGGCAGTGGAATCTCTGTGCTTGGAGATTTTTAAGACTTGGCCAGAGACAGCAATGGCGAACATGATCTAATGCTGGTGACTGTTCTACCCTGGCCATGAGGTTGCATGAGATGGTCTGCAGAAGTTTGTTCAAATCAACATGTCTGGTTTGCCACACCACTGGGATTCCTATTTATATAGGACTCGGAGGTGTTACTCCTGATATATCCTAATGTAAATCATATCAGAATAAAATAAAAAAGTACAAATCCTGTATTTCAGACAAGTTAATGTCTACTGTGGGGCACAATCATGAGATCTTTGGTCCTTCAATAGCAGTAGTTCAGAATGAGTTAAAGGAAGGATAAATTACTTTGCTGTTTGTGACTAAGGAAAAGAATATCAGTAGCTGGTCTTTCTCCCAAGCTGGAGTCAAATTTCACAATAGATTGATGAACAGCACATGTACACAACCAAAAACTGAAACAGATGGCAACATCTCCTCTCTTCCTATCTAAGTGAGAAATTAAGGTCCAAAGCAGAAATAAGTTTGAACTGGTGGACTGTTCTTGGAAGGCCCTGTCTAGGTCACATATTATTCTGGTCTCTGAGACCAGGTCTGAGCCTTCCTGGTCCCATTGGAAGCAATGAAACATAAGCTGTCTGGCCAAAAAAGGACAAGCAGGACAGGAGAACTGAGAGGCCACACATGACCCCAAGTGTGCTTTGTGGCCACTGAGGGAACACTTCAGCACTACTTCTTGCAGTATTACAACATAGTACTGCTTCCCAGCCAGTAGATGTTGACTTTCACCATATTGACACGAGTGCTACTTTTTCTTCTAAAAAGGGGGACTGGGGGGAATTGTGGCAGAATGTCTCAAATATGCTCGGTACCTTGGGACAGGACAAGGAGAGCACTAGGAACTGAAGTGTGTGCTCTAGACCAAACAGAATGCTGAATGGGAAGCTTGCCAGATGCACTATGGTGAAGAGTTTGGCACCAGGAAAAGCTGAGGAGGACAGTGGTATGAAACAATGTCTTAGAAAATATCCACCTCCATGCCTTTCTTCCAAGGTGCGTTCCAGCTCCTCAAAAAAAAAAAACAAAAAGGGAAAGCTTAAGAGCTTAAGGAACTCTTTTTTTTTTGTGAGCAATGGTTAGAAAAATCGGTAATGCCTCTTTTTAAACAAGAATTCACTCTGTGAGGAAAGGACCCAGGTACAGTCCTCAATACTCACAAACTTCCAAAAGCAGGACAGGACATTTTAACTAAGGGAGAATGGTATTCTCTTCACCTTTATTGTTTCTCGGTCAAAAATTTCAGCTAAACAATTTTCTATCTCCTTAATATCCTTTCAAATATTTTATTACTAAAATATTCTGTTCATTTTGGAAAGAAAAACATTGAGATTTTATTTATGATCACCTAGCATTTCACACTCAAAATACAAAGGAAAATTATCTTTAATTTCTGCACTTAACAGAATTTTCAGAAAAGTGAACTTGGCAGTGAGTGCTTTTGAAAATGATTCTGCCTTATTTCCAATTCTGGTCTTTAAATCTCTGAATGGTTGATGCAATAAAATGAAGATAAATAGATTTTCTGTTCCAGATTTTTAAAGTGAGTTTCCATTTTTGCAATTATGTAGATCATGGAAAAGACAGCATTTTACATGCCTTTTAAAATTTTGGGGTTCTTTATTTTTCAGAACTGGGACTTAGCAAATCTAGCACATAAGTAATATGTAAAGTTATCATCCTTGACCTTACTGTACCTCTTAAATAATAGAATCAATCACAGAATTGTAGAGTCATAGCATCATAGAATAAGCTGAGTTGGAAGGAACCCATCAGGTCATCAAGTCTAGCTCCTGGCCCAGCACAGGACATCCCCAAAAATCACACTGTGTGCCTGAGAGTGTTGTCCAAACATGTCTTGAACTCTGTCAGGCTTGCTGGTGTGACCACTTCCCTGGAGAGCCTGTTCCAGTACCCAACCACCCTTTGGGTAGAAAATCTTTCCTAATACCCAGCCTAAGCCTTTCCTGACTCAGCTTCATGCTGTTCCTTTAAGTGCTGTCACTGATCACAAGAGTGAAGAGATCAGTACCTGCCCCTCCACAAGTTTAATCTCAGCTTAAAAGTGAAATAGTAAGAATTAAATAGTGCCCATCCTCTCACTGTCGCTATGAAGTGACTCAGCTCCCATGCAAGACCCTTAAAGAAATAACATGCCAAAAGACTTCATGAAGCCAGCCAGGACCTGTTCAAGGACACAGGAAGGATCCAGGTAGGCTGTGATTAATCAATAATTGCTCCATTCTGGCATGGGGAAGACACCCTTGTGGTCATCAACTCAGCCACTTATTGGGTAATCTCCTCTTTGCTTCCTTGAGCTGAGTGGTTTTTGTTTCTGTTAATTAAAGGTTACTCCCAAAGAAAAAAGAAAAATACGGAAAAGACCCATTTTATCCAAGACTTCTAGATCAAAATAAAGACAGAATCAAAGCTAGTGATCAGGGCAGCAGGTACACAGAATTCTCTGTGGAATCAGAGGTAGGAGCAACAAATTTCATTAATTCACCTGCTTCAGCTGTTCATTATCTCACCTGTCCAGGGACTGAACTTTGTCGCAAACTCAGAAAGGCTGAGACAAAATCTTATGAAAAGAATAGGTTCAATGTTTTTTTGCGTTTAAGTATTTCTATGCTCTGCCTTTACCAGTAAAGGCACAAGCCTTCATCTTTCACAATCAGGATGGAGCTCTGGAAGGCATGTGAATCACTCTTGCTAAGCTCACTTTTTGTATGGATGCAGAACAATTACAAAATCTATCATCTACAGAATATCTTGTGCTCTTCTGTGAAGAATTTTGTGCTTTTCACAAACTGAGATTGAAAAAAAGTGTCACTAAAGCCTGCATGGAAGTCCTCTTTTAGCATTGGCACAAGGACACAATGGAATTTGGCCCATGATGTCACCAATATGAACCAGACCCTTTCTAAAAATCCCAGTCTTCTTGATACTAAAACAACCCTATGCTGGCAGAGGATGAACAATGATAAGATATCTTTATCTTGAAACACTGCTTTGAGTGATTGCTGTTACTCTTTACTTAAGCATAAGTGTTTCTTCATCCTATCTCTATTATTAATGCCAACTAAAATCTATTTCTTCAATGGGGCCAAAATATCATGGTCAATACCTTGAACTTTTAGTATTAAATTTGAGAAAGAGTGCAATGCACTTAGCTCTATCTTCAGCTGAGCTAAATTAATGTTCTGCACAGCTGAAGTTGTAGAAGGTGTCTCAGAGCCATATTTCTGCTCCCCTATTCTTGAATGGGCTAGAAACCAAAAAAGCCCCTATGACTAGGCTAGAACTACCTTGTACTAGTACCTTGTACTAGTTCTAATAGCATGGGCAACTCAGTTCTTGTAGGAGCATTGTAAAGGATCAAAATGTGTTGGAGGTGGAATATGCCCTGCTTTAACTCAGAGCTGCCTCTATAGCCCTTGGGAATTTGGCTACACCCTCAGTGAAGCCCTGACATCCTGGGTCAGCTTTCTGACTGCCTTGTCAGCAGCAGCACAACACCTCTGGATCATGAGCTGGTGGTCTGGCCTCTGTAGCTCACCTACACCCCTTGCACACACCCACAACCTTTCCTGTTCAAAGTTAAGTGACACAGGCATGTGGGCACCCAGTAAGGTTGAAATTTGTGTTACAAACTGCCTCCTGAGCTGGCTCTGGGACACCAGGCCAGACCTCTTGTGACTTCTGTTAGTACAAGATGTAGACCATACAGCAGTGCTATTTCTCTTGTGGGTAAACCTCACCCACTCATTAGTGTTCATTCATATATGCTGTCCTAAGCAATTTAATAACACCAAATAAGAAATTTCTACAAGACCTCTCACTAATGAACCACAGACTCCACTAGAATGAATGGAAAACCTTAGAGAGAATTAATTCTATCTGCAAGATCACCCAACACAATAATGAGAAGCAAAACTTCAGTTTAGAGAATAAATTCAGTCCAATTTTCTCTGTTACACACATTCTGCTCTGCTTCTGTTAATTTCTACTTTGGTAGCTTATTAAGGAGAAATCCCTCTTCCTACTCATAAATCACAAATAGAAGCTCATGGTTTCAATAGATTCTATAATATCTTTTTTCCTCCCTCAGTAGTGGTATGACTGGATTTCATGCAGATAGAACACTTTAACCTCCCCACTTCTGACAACAGAACAGTCAGTTACCTTTGCTGACCCAGATCACATAATCCTGAATCCACGTTATTCATCTGTTTAGGGAAGAACATCTATTAGGCATGTTACCCCAAATCTAACCAAAGCCCAAGGTTTGCATAATAGGTCATTCTGGGAAGACTCCATTATGCTACCATAAATAAATTAACTGATCTCTCTATTCTTAGCAATGAGACAAGAATCTTTTCTCTCTATAGACTGTGAAGTCTTCAGCACAAGAATAGTTTTTTATGAAGTTACTGAGCAATTAGATTGTACAAAACCAGATCAGTTTCAAGTTCTAGGATTGTTTCAGTCAGACACTAGCCTGTCACAGGTAGATATCTTTTGGATGTGCACATCCTGGCACTTTGTGCTATTGCAGTACTTTGTGGTTATTGCACATTCTCAGTACTTTAAGGGGGCCTATGAGAAAGATGGGGACAAACTTTGTAGCAGGACCTGTTGTGACAGGACAAGGATAATGGTTTTAAACTAAAAGAGGGTGGATTTAGACTAGATTTAAATATAGACAAGACATAAGGAAGAAATTTTTGACAATGAGGATGGTGAAACACTGGCACAGGTTGCCCAGAGAGGTGATTAACACTCCATCCACAAAAACATTCAGTGTCAGGTTGGATGGGGCTCTGAGCAATCTGGTCAAGTTGAAGATACCCACCCCATGGCAAGGTAGGGGAGTAGATGCTCTTAAATTTTCCTTCCAACTCAAATTATTCTATGATTTTATGGTTGTGTTCCCTTCACCTGGCACAGGTTCACAAGTTACAGTCAGGCACACTTCTTGTGAAATCACACTTTCGGATTTTTTTCTCCATCACTGATATCAGGCTTACTATTGATTAGGATTTCAAATAATACATTTAAAATTTAAAAAACCCAAAACCCAAAATCTACAGCAGGTTAGTACCATGTATTTTGCAGAACCTTTGTGCGTATGTTCTACAAAGAACAGTTTCTCTTCTACTTTGCCTTCTGTCAGAGTGTCTTTAATTATTTGCAGAGAATGCAATTCTGCATCTGTTATTTATGCAAACAGTCCTGTTTTATTTAGACAAGCCTCCTTTCATGACTAAAGATACAGAGGTTCATTCTTGTATCTTGAGGAGAGATTCTCAAGCTTTTGTTCCAGTGGAACACCTCTTAATATTCATGCAATGGCCATGGGGTGTAAAGATTTTCTACATCTTTTTTCCTTGTGTGCTGCAGACATGGATCCAAAACCATTCTGGCAAGTTTCCTACTAGTGAGACCCCGTGGCATTTAGTGAGGGTCTAAATAGAAAAATCTTAGGGTTTTTTCCCCCCTTGAGTTTTATTTTTATACAAAACACTGTGTATTCTCAGGGTACTATAAACACATACAACAAACCACTGGTCCTATGTAAACTCTGGCAGATAGACTGATATCAGGCTGTTATCAGTGAAATAAACTGCAAAACCATTTTGATAGTTCTGATATTCTGATCCAAGGCCCAACAGCACCTGTGGCAACACTTGGACTCACTTGACCATGTTTTGTATCCAGATATAAGGCTGGGGGGATACCAGTGATGTAAATGTCTGTACAGCTGGAACCATGGAAGTGCACTCCTCTAAATTTCCTGGTAACACAAGGTGTCTTCCTTGACTGGAAAGTAATGCTAGTGAGCAATTGCTTTTCTATTCTGTATTTTTGCTTGAGGAAACAGTGAGTGCTGTCTTACTGTAGCTTTGTTTTTTCCTTGTCTGTGCCTGTTCTCATAATTTCTTTAACCTCTTTAAGCTGAAGAGGTAGCATGAGCAACAGAGGG
This sequence comes from Molothrus ater, assembly GCF_012460135.2. NCBI lineage: Eukaryota > Metazoa > Chordata > Aves > Passeriformes > Icteridae > Molothrus > Molothrus ater. Next base: position 87,910,518 of record NC_050479.2, read on the forward strand.
TAATCAAAGGAATACAAAATTTTTCATGCAGTGTCCATGTTCCTTGACTTAATGGATTGTTTTAAACTGCCCTACAACTGAAAGAGTATACTCGCCATATTTGACCAAAACTTTGAATAAATGCTCTCAGTGTGGTAGATTAAAAAAAAAAACAAACAAGCCTGAGACATGAAAAATATACTATGAAGCTGTAACACAAGTAAATTGGGTCAAATCAATCTAAGCAAGAACCAGAAGGTCTTTGGAATAATTTGGTAGTAGGGCATTCTGACAAGTTGTTAAATGTTTTAATTCTTCATCTCTCATTACTGCTGGTTTTGTTTAGATCATGCCTATATGACTGTGACATTAAAATTCTTCAGAAATTTAATATCAAATAATGAGTATTACTGGTACCCCATTTGTTTCAAATGAAGCAAATTTATACCAGTTCCTGATTTTCTCTGACACTGTGGTAAGCCCAAAAGTGAGATATTTTGTCCCGTATTCCTTCTGTCACACATATTTGTTAACTTCAGGAGAAAGTTAGAGAAATACAGGTTTGAAGGTCAAACTGGTATCATATGTCTTTGCTAAATATAGATGCTTGACGAGTAAAAGAGCTTCACAGGTCTTGGCATATTTTGCTTAGTGCACTTCTACCTCTGCACATATGTAGACAGACAACTTCTCTCAGTCCATATCAGAAATATGAACATTAATAAAATAAAAAATATCTAGGCAGAGGTTACAAATGTATCCCTTCTGATTTTCTGAAGGTAGAAGTGGAGCAGGATATGCCTAATCTGCAATATTTTCACTCGCATTTCACAAGTCAGTCACTGATGGATACTCTGAGGAGTCGAAGCACAGCATTTTAATATTCTCCTAACCTGTATGCAGCATTGGAATGAATCTGTTTTTATTTTAAAAAATCTTTCTCCATAAAATGACATTGCAGCGTGTGCAGCATTGCACAAGCAGGAAAAATTGATTAAACAATAAAAATGTGCCAAGAGTGAACGAAATAGAAGAGGAATCCTTCAAAAGCTCTTTTCACCTATTTTCCCTGTCTAAAAACAATTTCCATTGACAAAAATGGCTTCAAAAGGAACTGTCTGTGCTTGTACACTTCTTGTTGCAATCCTGTCCTGGGATCCTGGGACCTATAATGCAATATGTGCTGTCAGGACTACGACAGTTTACAGATGTGCAGCCAGACTTCTTGCTATTTATAGATGCCTCTCTGCAAGCAGTACTCTATGGGGTTGTAGAGCAGTAGCAGGCATGTTCTTTGATTTAGTGCTTACATCATATTCATTTAAGAAAATTTGGCTCTTCACCTGGCATGGCAAAGGAGGCACATTTATGAAGGTCAAGCAGAGAGAACACTATTGTGAAGAGAAATGTGGATGGAATTCATGAGCGAGCAGGACACCTACTGGGAGGACTAACTGAAAGAAGAAGGCATTAGGCAGAGATGTGGAAATAATAAAGAATGGAACAGTCATGTGTTCACAGTAGGTTTTGCTCTTTATTCCCTCTGTGGGGTAACTGGGGAGAAGGTTCAGTGCTGCCCCTGCAAGGGCAAACCTGTAAAGTTGTTTGGGCTGCAGTGTCCGTGGGGTCTGTGCATGGCTGTGCTGCATCTTGCTAAAGCATGTGTTAAGTGTTCAGTCAGAGTGCTAGGCAGAGTCTATTAATAGAAACAGCGAGTTTGGCACACGCTCGCACTTTCGCCTGTCTCCTTCTCACATGCTCGCAGAGATGCTGGGACTGCATCCTGCATCCTTCTGCTTTTCCAGACCTGAGACTTCGCACACTGCTGTATGCCCTGAGAAGTCTCAGTGAGGTCAAGACAGCCCCAGACAAGTAAACAGGGGCTGCTCAACCCCAATGTTGAGGAAGCAGAAGGTAACGGGTGGGGGAGCGGCAGGGATGGCGTGGATTTCTTGCAGAAAACCTGAGACCTCGCAGGGTACCCTCCCGGCCTGAAGGCAGTGCAAAGCTATTTTCGGCACTGCCCAGGCCAGCCGGACAGCCCCCACCTCGGGCAGCTCCGCTCTGGTAATATCCAGGATGCTGCAGAGACACGGATGCTCCTAAAGTGGCCCCAAACGATCCCAGCCAAGGCTGCCAGCGGAAAGCACGGGGAGCTGGCCAAGGTGCTGCCGCAAGAGACGGTCTGTGCCTTTCGGCGCGTCCAACACCCGAATTACCGCCGCCCTCCCCCGCTGCCCCCGGAGCCAGCACCCCGCGGAGCCTCCGCTCCGCACGGCCGCCCAACTTCCCGGGAAGCGGCGGCCCCGGGCGCCCCGAGCGCTCGGCGCCGGGCAAACTTCTCTGCCTAGGGGGAACGGAGGGATTCGGGGGGCGGGAATGGGGGGGAGGGGGGGCGAATGCAGGAAACCATAGCAGCACGGCAGGCAGGAGCTGGCCGGAGGGGCCGGGAAAGTTGTTCTGCACTTCCTGCTGCTTCTGCCCAGGGATCAGTGCTCGGGGCTGGGGGAGCGCGGCGCCGGCCCCGGCTCGCATCCTTACTCACCTCGGTGCTGTCGGCAGCGTTCTCCGCCATTTTCCTCCTTAGGAGCAGGCAGCGGGAGGAGTGTTTCATTCCCATAAGAGCTAGCCAAGGGGTTGGGGCTTCGGGGCTGGTGTTTTGGTTTGTGTTTTCAAAGATCTCCAAACACTGGTGTGCGCCAAAGGACAGGGAGATAAAAAAAAAATATGGAAAACAGCAATAAATCAGTCAGCTTTGTCCTTTCTGCGTCGTCCACAGGAATGTTTGTCTCCTCTTAGCATCGGGAGCTCCTCAGGCACTTTCAAGTCCTCCTCTTTCTCCCCTCTCCTCCACCTCCAGCGAGTTCTTGGGGTGGGCAGAGAGAGGCGGCACACACTCTTCAGGTTAAACTAAAAGGCTGTCGGGCTATGAGTCCTCCCCTTCAGAGAAAGCAGTCAGGCTAAACAGGAGAGAAGCACCAGCTAAACTGAACTTGGGCGTGCAGTGACCAGCTGGGCATCTTTGTGTCCTGTGGCTACTCTTCCAGAGGCAGAGGGAGCCAGAGACAAAGCAACAGGACAAGGAAATCATAGCCCTTTATTTTCCTTCTTTGGGCTTCTTTCTTTCTCTCTACGTCCCAGGACACTTCCTTTAAAGACGGTCACAGAATTTGCCACCCTCTTTCTATGAATGTCTTCTGAAATAGAAATCCCTTCTCCTCCTCCTTCTCCCTCCCTCCTGCCCCCCTCTCCCCTTCCCTCTCCTTTTCCCTTCCCTTCCTTCTCTTCTCCCTTTCCCTCTCCCTACCCCTTCTGCTCTTGGGCAGAGCTTGGTGCCCCTCACTGGGAATTGCATTCACGTGTCTTTCGTAGAAAAAAAAAATAATTTCAAGCTCCCCCCACCCGTCGCCTACACCCTCTCACACACAAGCACGCATTCACACGTACGCGCACACACGTTGTCTCCCTCTCACACAGACATGCACAATTTTTTTTCTCTTCCCCATCCCTCCTCTTCTTTTGAATCAGCAACACTTTTCTTTGCAAGGACTCTCGGCAAGGCTCTTAGAGAGCAACCGAAGAAGTCTGCTCCAGCTTCTTTCCTCCGAGTTAAGTAGCAAACCTGCTTTCTTAATATATCTCCTCGTGTGTGTGTTCTCCCAGCTCCTGTTTTACTTGAAGTTTTTCAGGAGGATCCACGCTCCGTCAGAGAGCCGTGAACTGTAGGAATATAGTCCCGATCCGGCTGCAGCTCCTGCTGAAAAGGGGGGAGGAGGAGCTGGGGGGAGGAGAGGGGAAGAGGCGGAGGGAGAGGTCTCGCTGGGGAGGGAAGGGAAGAGGCTAAAGGTGATTTGAACTTGTTTTTAGCCTTTTCCTAATGACATCTTCCTCTGTAGGAGTGCATCGCCACCTTCCCCACACGTTTATTTTGCTTTCACTCCTCCGGGCAGTTTCTAGTTCTGAGTTGTCAGCTGGGAGGATTGGGTTTACCTCACTCGTGTTGCTTGTGGGTAAGGGCGGGAGAGGGGGCGTATTACATAATTAATCCTTCCAACTTCACTTTCCGCAGCTCCATCTCCAGCCCACTGTTCTCACGTTTCTGTTTTGTTTTTATACGGAGGAGGTGAGAAAATAATGCTGGTGTGTGGGTGTGTGTTGCTCGAAGGATTTCAAGGACCAGAACAGGATTGCTGCTCTCTGAACAGTTTGAAATTATTTCCTCTGGGGGTGCCAGTGGAGACCTGAAGAAGAGGTTTGAAAGATTACTTTCGATGCATATTTTAAGGACGTAGCCAGCTCAGATGCTTCATCAGTAGCCGATTTTGATGGATTTGAGGTTTTGAATTTTTGTCCCTTGCAGCCTATTTTAATATCTTTCAATTAGAGTTTATCCTCGGCTGACCTCTGGAATACTGACATACCATGAAGTACTGCCAAAAACCAGGAGGTCCCTGGGCACACAGGAGGCAGAAATATTCCTGGGGGTGGGGGAATGGAAATAGAGTGTATGACTTAGAGAGTAGAGAGGAAAAATTATTCTCCTGCCCCATGGGGATGAGGAGGTGGGGCCAAGAAAATGAAAGAGGTGAATTTCTCCTTTTTACTTGAACGACCCTCACAAATTCTTGCTCAGAAACAGATCGGTAGGTATACATTAGATTTCAGGAATTTGTAATAAGTGGCACAGCAATAAGTAAGAAATCTAGGGAAGCAGAAGGTGTGTGATATGCTGAAATGTCAAGTGGCAATGAGAATATGCCATGTAGGGCACAATGGAACCATATGAAGTGGTTTTAGAATATGAGAATGTTTTAGATACACGTTCCATACAGACTGAAACTGGACCTCTCTGCGACACTTTGCAGAGCCATTTGATCACTCAGTCTTTCAAAAGCTTCTGATTTGCCCCTATTCCTTTCATCTCACATTTATTTTGACACCTCAAGTTCTTTCATTAGCTCTACATCACTGCTAATTTTTTCAGTAATCATCCACACCTCCTGTGTTTGTATAGTAGAATTTAATTTCACACCTTCTAGGCATGAGACTTAAGTAATGACAGAGGTAGAAGCAATTCATCTCCCCCTTTTTTTTGTGACATTCATAGAGCTTTTGAAAGTTTCAAATATGAAACCATCTATGGTCATTGCCAAGTATTCCAAAGCTACTCTCATAATCTTAGGCTATGGGCCTCTTCCTCACCAAGTACTTCAGTTTCTAGGTGAAGGGGTAAGGGGAAAAAATAATCTGCAGATAAAAATTTAATGCCTCTGCAATCTTTGTCACAATGTTTTTCTCTGCTATGGTGTGAATATCTGGTGGTTAGTGAGTGCATGAAGTTTTAGTCAGCATGCATTTGGACTAACCTGCATAGTTTTAGTGTGTCTTTTCTATTTTCAGGTGATACACACAACTAAACTTAGCCTAATTAAACATTTTAAAATAAACCAGTGTTCTATATAGAGAAAAAGAATTTGATTTTGAAAAACTACTCCAGAACATATTTTCCAGTTTTCTCTGACAGCTGGGTTTGTATTTCTGGTACAGCTCAATCACTCTTTAGTCAGCTAAATGAGGCATCAGATTTTCAAAAGCACTCGGCAACTAGCAAAGTTGGCAGGCAGAGATTTAATATATCGTTCTCTCCTATGCTTCAGATACTGCATGACTTACCCTGGCACCTATTCTTGTCCTCCTCCACCTCTTTGTCAACACAGATGATACCTGACTGCTCATCCTTGAACGTGGTGCTGATGTTTTAGAGATACTGGGAAAGCCTTCCAGTCTCTTAGTTTCCAGCATAAGCATGAATGTTTTGGTCTGAGCTCCTCTGGAAATCTGCCAGATGGTTGGTGTCTTCACTCCATTTATGTTCTATATGTGATTGAGGAAACTGCTTTGAAAACATACACACAGATTTCTCTGATCTGCTTTATTCCAAAGGGAAGGTGACTGGTCCTACTGAAACCTTTTTTTTAAATCAGGTAGAAGCTTTTCCTTGTAATAATTTTTAAGATACTCAGAGCAGTTTGTTTACATACATGGATGTCTGTGAGCACACAAAGACACTTGGCTAGTCCTTCAGTTTGAATATGAGGCTCAGTGCAAGTTCCTGAACTTGCAACACTGAACTTGAGGAATGTGAGCTTTCACACTGTTTAGGGGACAAATTATACTCCCATCATATGAATACAAATCCTGCTGACATCACCCATTACCAAGGGTGATAACTGGCTATTGGAACTATCATGGGAACACATTTCTGAACCCCTGTTCTGTTAGATCTTGAGGAAAAGAAAACTGTCATGAAGAAAATGTCATGGCAATAGAAGTACATCTGCAGCAAAGCCAGGAGGTGTCAGAAGCATCTTCTGAGTTTAAATATAACATGTGTAAGTACATGTGAAGGTCACCAAGTATTAGGAATTGAGTAGAGTGGTGCTGAAGGGAAAGTGGAAAGGGAAGCATTTATTACTTCAGAATTCAATAAGAGCAGCTGTGGTTGAGGCTGCTGTGCTACTCGCTGAGTGTGGCAATAACACTGTGCTGGCCCTCAGAAGAGTCAGACTTATTGCCAGCTTTGTCATCAGCTTGGATGAAACCCAGATATCTGCATTTGAGGTGGAGTAATCCTGTGCATAGGTGCAGGCTGAGGAATTGCAGAGCAGTCCTGCTGGAAAGCACCTGGGCAGGGGTTGTGGGGTGGAGGTGCAGCCAGGCTGGGTGCGACTCATCACGCGCTCTCGCTGCATGGGAGGCCAGCTGTGTCATTCATCTCCATCAAATGGAAAGTGGCCCCTGGGGTGAGGGAAGCGTGACTCTGTCTCTGCTTGGAATTGCTGAGACCACACCATTGATTCTGTGTCCAGAGCTGGTCCTCTGGTTTGGGAAGGAGGCTGATACACTGCAGATGGCTCAGTGAAAGACTGCTACAATGGTCACTTAGGAGCTAAGCTCTGAGGAAAACTGTCAAAAACTGCCTTTTAAGCCAGTAATGTTTTATGACTAGCTTTAAGGATTGTAGCTAAGATGACCCAAACTCCATTTGGTACAGTCAGATCATTTGAAAATGGGCAACAACTGCATGTTGTGGCTTTGGAAGTTCAGATTGAGTATTAGCCAATTCTTGGACTATGAATCCACTTCCTATTTGAATGGCAAAATATCGTAGCAAAAATCTATTCCAATATCCTCACCAAATTTTGTTATCTAATCAATTTTGTTTGTTATCTGATCTGTTATTGGAAGGATCCTTCTGTAGCATCATTTTGCATTGTTTTTTATTGCTCAGGAAGTCACAGTGACTTCCTTTGTCTCAAAAGGTACCTTTGGCAATATTTCCAGTCTCTTCATGCACTTTTATCCCTGCTGTGTCTCTCAAAGTTGCCAGTACTTTAAATATTACTCTTATTCCTGAAACTTGCCCATGTTAATTATGAAGAATTTGAAGTGAATTCAAATTCACACTGCAGATTTAAAGATCTCATTTTATTTATGCTCTTTCTTCCTTGTCCTTTGGTCATTAACTTCCCCTCCCCCATCATCTTCTTATCCTTCTTCATTAACACTGCATGTTCCAGCCTTTTCCTCTGAATCAATGCAGTTTTCAACCACTGATGTTAGGTTTGAGTGAGGAAGGGTCTGTCAGAAGCTAAGCTGATCTGAGATACCCACTGCTGCAGGCCAAGAATAAGTGTCCAGAGCTCAGACCATTCAGTCTTAAATTACAGACACCTTCTCACAAACAAACCCTTAGCTACACTTTCAGATAATGGAACATCCCAGAACTATCTCTGCAAGATATCTTAATTATTTTGTCTAAGACTTTAGACTTCATTTTATTTAAAAACAGAAGCTCTATTTGCAGTTGTGAACCTAAAAACTTAATCTAAATGGAACCAAAATGTTCCTTCATTTTTTTCTTCCATTGAGAGTGCCAAACTCTGAATAAGTTGTAACTGGGTCAGTTGGAAGAAAGTTGTATTCTGACAGTTCTGTAAAGGTCACCAAAGTGTGTCTCCAGTCGTCTGTGGATTGGAGGAGCTAAGCAGGTTTTTGAGAATTGTGATCACTATGGTGGCAGATAAATGGGCATAGTACCGTGATATCTTTGTTATACACTGACCTTGTTCAGTTCCCACCTAGCTTTTTGAGCATTTACAAATCATATACTCAGAACAGACAGCAAAATACTTCTGAAGTTTGATGTCAAAGTTGTCTTAAAGTTATGAGGTGCCTAAAAATTTTGTTATGCAAAACTTTTCGCCTGAAGAAGAAAACAGAAGAAAAACATATCTGCAGTGTGAATTAAGTAAGAAAAATATGGGGATATTGGAGTGAAGAAGCCACAACAATTACTAAGTAACAGGGACTCTCTCTTGTGAGGTAGGCTCAGAGTGCCTGATGTGGGAGGGGGTAAAAAGATGAAGCCAGACTCTTCTCAGTGGTACTCAGCAAAAGGAGAAGAGGAAATGAACATAAATTGAAATGAAGGACATGGAAGCATTAAAAATTAGTACTTTTTTTACTGTGTAGGCATTCAAAGATATTTTGTAGTTTCCTTCCTTAGATGGGTTAAAAACCTGGCTGCAAATGGCTCCAGCTGTAGCTGACAGTCCTTTGAGTCGGGGCTGGACTAGATGATTTCCTGATATCTTTTCTAACTTCAGTGATCATGTAATTCTGTGTGATTGTGGAAGAGCCATGAAAATCACTTAGATAGTTCTGCCAGATCTGGCGATTGGGCATCTGTCTTTTTGCTTTCTCTTCTGTATTATTCCTGAAGCCTTGAAAAGAAAAGATTATATATTTATTATTTCATACCATGGTGATTTGATATGTGCAGCCAATATTTTCACAGGAAAAATATGCTGAAAGAAGTGACAGACTATTGCTTGTATTCTATTCTAGAGGTCTCACAGGAGAGAGAAGGTATGTAATGTTGTTTGAAGAGCTAAATCTCATGAACCATCTCCCATAAGCTATCAATGGGTGCAGAAAATTGTACCCAGGCACACAGCTCATCAGAAAGAAAGTGAAGTACTACTCTCAGAGTCATGAACTCACTGAAAAGAAATGCAAATCACTCGAGTCCATCCTATCTTGTCACTTCTCTTGTGTGATATCTTTAAGAAACTTTCTTTTCTGGGAAAAGCTCTGCCTTCTACCTTTTTCTGTTTGCTGGAATCTGAGATGGAATTTCTACACTTAAAGACCCATTTCTTTTTCATCTGCTCTGCCTTTCTCTCCTAGTGGATCATAGCATGATTTAAAAGTCTGAGATGAAGAGCAAATGTGGAAAAATGTCAATATTCATTCAAACAAGAGGTTTTCTTTCTTTCTAAATATCAAATCTTACTTATTTCTTTGGTTCTAAGGGTACAGTCTGTGCCTAAACATTTGAATTGCTATGTCACATGAGGTTCGAGGAATTAAACTACACCACAGATGAAGCTGCAATAATTGAAATTACACCTCTCTTTTATTTCTTTGCCCAATAGCAGGCATTCTGTCATCTTGGTTTCTGTCGCTTTCTGTTTTTCAGAAAATGGATGAGGCATTTATTTGCCTCCTTCAGTGATACACATAATGCTTTGGGAGCACTCCTGTAAAGCATTTTAACTGGAAGATCTATGAAAATAACTTAGATGGCTCTGTCAGGTCTGGCAAATAGCTGTCTGTCTTCTTGCTTTCCCTTCCATAACTGTCTTATACAGTAAGGCATTCTGCTACGTTCCTCACGTTTCCCTGTTGTGAGCAATTTTCTTCATGTTCAGCTGTCACTGTTGACAAGCAACCAACGGTAACTATGATAGTGGGCTGGCATTTTTTTTCTCCCCAGTTTGGTATTTTCCTTCCTCTTCCAATAAGGAAAATTGCCAAATCCTGCTGCCTCCCACTAAAACATGAAAAATATGAAAGTGAGATCAGTGCTGTGTATTTCATGAGCTGAGAACAATGTAGCTATTTTTCCAGAATTGTCTGTAACTTAGCAAAAGTGAGGTCATACCTCTTCAGAATGTTGCTTGATGATGTTCCCCAATAAATTAAATATCATCAGGCTTTGGCCAGGTTACAGCATGGAGTCAGCACTCTGAGGTGCCTAAGATGATGGTTTTTCTGGCTGCAAACAGAGCTCAGCCTCCTGGGTTATTGATCTGGTAGTAGACCTTGGCACCTGCTGTGGCTGTGGACTTTGGCAGAATGGGGAGACTCTGCTAATTCATCTGTGATCGCTGCCAGGGAGAAGATCAACTTATTTATACTGAAATCTCCATAATACAGGTATAATTGTGTGACCTAGGTTTTAATGGTCTCCCTTTCCTCTCTTTCTTCAAACTACATAAAATAGAAAGGGGTGTAATAAAGGAGCCAATATTGAGAATTACATGGACTTTATATGCAGTATGTTTGTGTTTTCTTTCAGGAGGAAAAAAATACTTAAGTAGTATATAATGGTTTTGCTTGTAGTGTTCAGAAACCTCCTTGATACAATAAAAAGCCTCTGGAAATACAGATGTTTTGGGCATAATTTATCAAGCTAGATAAATCAGTGTAGCAGAGTTCACAGTTTGGATGAAACTTGCTTCTGAGAACATTGCTAGTACTTTTAAAGGCAAGGTAAAGGAAAGAGTTCCTTAAGGAGAACTTACACCAGTTATTTTTGTTACAGATGTGGCCTGGAGAAGCCCATCAATCTTCAAATCCCATTGTTCCAGGTATTGCCCTTCAGATCCTGCTTTGGTAGTTTGCCACAAAATAGATGACAGCAAAGCATTATTTCCCCGATTCTTGCTTTAGAGTTTTGCCACAGAGCTCAATCGAATTACATGAAACATAAAACAAATTCCAGGAGGGCTGGGCCAGAGCCAGTTTTCAGGTCTATTTCAGTAGCTGACAGGATCTTTCTGTCCATAAACCTAAGAAATGGTATTCTGGGAAAAAATTGAAATGAAATTCAAGCTGCTCGATCAAAACAGTACATAATTAAAAAAGGAGGATTTAGAAAAAAGAAATTACACAGAATTAGAACTCTTCTTGTGACTAAGTTAATTTGTGTGATCCATTCCTTTTCATTGGGAACACTACCTTCTTCAGTGTGGAAACAACAATAATAGAATAGATGGGTTTAACAAGAAGGGTACACCACGGCAACTCCAAATGAAAATATGCTAATCTTTACTGCAGTATTGGAGCCTGGAAGAGATTTGGAAAAATATGTAATTTCTCAATGACAGAAAAAATATAAGAAAGTGTCACATTCTCTCCCTTGCACCCAATATGTTCTGGAAATACATAAAAATTATGACTTATAGGTAGTAAATCCATGTGTGTAGAGCTTATAGAGAATTACCAGCTTGGTGAGGAGTAAAAGGGAAATTACAGCAATCTAAACTTCAGAAGATTTAAATTATAAGCAAATGTAAGTCACGTTTTTAAAATGGTATATGAAAGGTCACGTTCATTTTGTAGGAGTATGAGCTTAGTATGAATTTGAGCTGTTCTGTCTTTTGATGCCAAGATAAATAAAAAACTGAACGCCAACAACCTTAAGCCACAGTGGATCCCATAATGGTTTCTGGAAATTATGGTCAAATAGGAGTATAAACCTTGAATGACATTTTTTATGAGAAAGCATATTGAAATTTCTAATGCCTGTTAGAAATACACACATGGCTAGAAGCATTAGATTTTCTTTTCCCCATTGTCTCTATCCCAAAAACTAGATTATTTTATCTCAAGATTTGTGATCTGTTATATTAATATTTAAGTTAATCTATAATACTACCCTGCATTTTTAGGGTGTGGATGATCAGCTAGCAGTACATGCTTTGTCTTGCACATGTTTAGAGATAATCTAAAATCTCCCAAAGTGCAAAGTATTACTTAAAGCACTTCTTATATGTGACACAAGAATGGGAGAGACCACCTGGATTGTTATTTCAGGCTGTGGATGTGGACATTGTCTAAATAGGTATTATGATAATATTTTTAATATTATTGTATCATATTACAGTGATATTTGGAATATCATTAGAAACACATATAGACTTCATATTAAAATTATACAAATAATTTCATGCACTGCAAACCAAAATGTTTCATTATCCAGTACAATCTTAAAATTTACAGTAACAAAGGACAAAAAGCTCTCAAACTGTGGTTTGCAGGAGGAAGATAACTAAAAAGATTGAAGATATGGTCAAGTCCAGAACATTGTCAAATACAGTAGCCTAATCATGGTTACTCCATAGGGATGAGTGTATTTCATATATTTTTATATTAGATATTTTAAAAATTATTTTCTCTCTGAGTGATTATTTTGCCTCTGCTATATTTAAGAGCTCTTTTATCTTCAGTACAAATATAGTAGTGAATGACCCAAAACCACTCACATCTGAGAATGCCCCAAAAGAAAAGCAATCAGAATTCCCCTTGTGGAAAGAATTATGGATTTTTAGTTTTAATTGTGTTGTAAGTTTGAACTTTGCATTTGGTCTATAATTTGGGATTACTGCAGAGGCCTTTGAAAACTATAACATATAATTGTATACTAATCAGGATATTCCAACATGGCTTGTACTGTGCTCTCAATCCTACTCCTGACCTCTGAGCCATCAGGTCCATATGTACTCATAGAAATTTAAAATACAATTATTAAAGACTTAGAGTTCTGTATATGAAGCGACTGTGATTATGATCAGTATAAGAGAAGCACTGACTGTAGCCAAGAAGTGAATTGCTGATGGATGAATTTAGAAAAAAAAATCTGTTTTTCTCATTTAAAACTGGAACTTCTCACCCTGATCGCTCAGTTTTCTAAACATTGCCATGCCAGCAATTCCTTAACTGATATATAACATCCAGATATACATATTTGTGACCAGTTGCAGTCACAATGTAGCTGTGTATCCTGGCTGTGCCAGTGTGCATACTCAGCACAATCACAAATTCCCTGGGGAGCTGAGGAACTCTGCAGGCTGATCCTGCTGTCTGAGACCACTCATTTGAGATAATGGACTGACATGACATGAGGGGGGAAACCAAACTCTAGTTGCTTTCATAACAAAGTGAGAAACCACTGCAGAAGCTCTCCAATAGAGAATTTCAGCTGGTCCTGGAGGTTTCCTCAGGCAGCTCCTGATGTTTATAAGCTAAATGATGGTATGATTATCTCAGAGACGCTCCCAGGTAATTGATGCTGCAGGATTGGTGTAACTGTACAGAGATACTTGTAACCAGTCTTTAGAACTGCTCCTGTAGTTACAGAAATGGTCAAACATAACACTTGAAACATCTAGACCAGGTTTGCACATAAGACTGCCAGCTGTATTATAAGGATTCAGCAGAGAAGCAATTCAGCGAGTCTCACTAGACTCAGCTGAAGATGCTTTTCAAAGACACTTGCAACAGAGACTTACAGGGTCATTGTTTAGATACCAGTTCACCAACCTGTTTGAGAGATTTGATTTCCTATGTCAATATGATCTTATGCAAAAAATTATTTTTTTTTAAACAAACAATATATCTTATGATTGTATGTGCACTCATTCTCAGGTACATCACATCCAATGGAACCTTTAGGCGGAGGAATTGGCAGAGGAGGGACTGTGGGGTGCTGAAACCCCATGAGAAACTGGGACTTGTCTCAAAAGCAAACCTCCTTATGGAGAGATAAATCCCTACTGAGCTGACATGCCCAGAATAATTAGATTGGTGCTGGAGGCCCAGAATTTGACCTTTGATATGCTGCTGTGGTGTTGTGAGGGAAATAACTTTTATTAGTTAAGTTGTAGTTAGATGTAAGTGGATGTAAGTTAGATTAAGTTAGATGTAACTTAACTATTCATATTTGCCTGGCAACCTGCTACATTGATCAGCATATAACACCTCAGAACAGCGCATCAATAATAGCATTAAAAGTCCAGAATTTGCTCATCCCCCTCTGTCTGAAGGGGGAGAACTTTACCTTCCGGAATGCCTGGATCCACTCCAGGGATACCTGGGACCAAGCTCATGCAGCCAGAACCTATTCTTAACAGCCTACTCTTCCAGAGCACTGACAGTCAGCTGCTGTCCTTGTCAACAAGGAGAGGGGAAATAGAAATAACCATGGCTCTGTAATGTTGTAGTGTTTTATGCATCAATAACCACTCTTTCACAAAGGCAGTAAGTTCCCAAACTCCTTCATGTGGATATAATTATTCCTTAATAATTAAAACATGCTTTATTCTGTCCTGATCTAAACATGCTCTGTACTCTGGAGAAAGTGACAGCTTGGGCTTTTCTGTTTTGGTTTTGCAAAATTTGAAGACTTTCTGGAGCAGCTCTTTACTGACTATTTAGGGAAGATCTGTTTTCTGGAAAGGTAAGAAATTGCTTCCATTGAGACTCCTATTTCAGCATCACAAGGATCAATTTGACAGTGACACAAGAAGTTATTAAAGGAATACAGTTTTAATCTCAGATCACAGAACTAGAAATTTGCCGAAGCTGGTAGTTATAGAAGTAATTGTTCTCTAATGAGCATTTATGTGTACCAGTGTATGAAATTACTTGGTGAGTTTGAGATGCAGCTCAAGATGGCAATTTTCTCAACAGCAAGATCTGTAGCCAATTGTTGCTTTTTTTTTGGTTTTTTTTTTTTTTTGGTTTTTTTTTTTGGTTTGTTTTTGTTTGCAAACCCACTTTTCTGTGTGGATGCAAGTCGATCCAGACCAAGACACTGATTAAAATTATGAACCAAATTTTTATTCCATTTCATTCAGTGAACTAATTCATTGTATAGCTGAAAAAAAGAGCTGAACTAGCACAATACTGAGGCTATTGGAGGGCAAGTACAAAGAGAAATGGACAGAAATTTTGCCTTTAGCACTAAAAAAAAATATTATTAAAGACAGCTTCAGTCCTGTGCTTATGGTGGAGGTAGTGATTCATAAATACCTGTATTAGCAATTTTGGTATCACAGACAAATATAGGCCTCTCCAATCTGTGGTCTGACTCCAGTTGCTGTTCTCAGGGTTTCATACCAGTGGGGCTAATGGCCTGTCCCAGGAGAGGACATCCATTTCAGACTAGTCATTTGTAGAGAAGGGCCTTTGCAGAATTGCTGGCTCTCCCTGCCAGAGAGGCCAGAGGCTGTAGTGAAAACCCTTTATACTTGATGAAGGGTTTGGTGACCCTATCTCTAATGTCACTGCTGGTCTACACTTTCACAAGCAATACCTTCTTTACTTACAACTACTCTTCTATTAATAATTGTAATCACTTATTGAACTGCAATGTGAAATATTTTGAAGGGGTAATCAAGAGATGTCATGACCTCCTGATCAAGAGACCATGTAGTGTTTCCAGCTGAAAGGACACTGAGCTTGCATGCTGGGCATGGAGGCAGTGCAGCCTCAAGGAGCATGGAGCACAATGCTGGCCTGTTAGGTGTAGGAGTTGAGGGGGTCTGGGACACTCTACCATGCCCTGAAGACACGGCAGTCTCAGAGGGAACTAGCCCACCTGCCAGGCCAAGGACACTGGGCAGCTTCCCCTAAAAGGAATTGATCCAGGGACAGAGCAGCCTTGAGGGAGGCAGGACTCCTTGCTACAGCCTGGAGGTAGGGCAGCCTGGAGAGCCTTGAAGGACAACAGGGCTCTCTAATGGAACTCAAGGCAGGGCATCCTGAATGGGAGCAGGACACCTCTCCAGCCCACCAGACTCCAGAAGCAGGACAGCTAGGAGGGGAATGGGACCACAGTGGGACTGGAGCACCATCCTGGCCCAAAAGGTCCCTCAGCCTTGAGGGGAGAGGGGCGCCACAACAAACCACTGGGTCTCAGAAGCAAGGTCCCCTGAGGGCAGCAGAGCACCCCTCAAGTTTCCATGCCAAGTTTCCCTGGCCAGGAGGCACTCTGAGGGGAGCAGGGCATCCCACTGCCCTTCCTGGTCCCACGGGTGGGAGCTGATCTTAAAGCTGGAGCTGAGTTTGTTCATACTTACATGAAGGGCAGTTTAGGAGGATGACAGAGCAAAACTCTTCTCACTTAGGGTAGATGATACAACAAGGGCCAGGGGCTGCAAATGGCTTGAGAATCGCCAAGAACTTGGGGAAAGTTGTTTTTATCTTAGAGGAAATGAAAGCATTCATTGCGTAGGGCAGCGCTAGAAGATGTCTCTCAGAGAGCCTGGGTAATCTCCATGTCTGGGCACTTTCAAGATTCATCTCATAGAGTGTTGGCAACAGTCCCACTTCAGTAATGAAATTTGGATGGAGACCTCTGAGGTTCATTCCATTCACTGCTTCTCTGGTTCTATAATTCTTGAATCATTAGCTGCTGTCTAAGTGCTTCATTTTTTCACTGATTCTTCTTGTTATATAACATTTATTATTAGTTGCTTTGAGCTTAACATTTCCTTACTTTGCATCACAAATTCTTGACAGAAGAATACTAGTCCACTGAGCTTAGCGTGGCATGAAAAATCATATTTGGTAGGCAGTGGTATAGACAAATTTTATTTATGAAACAGAAATAAACAGAAAAACAAGGGGAAAAACTTAAGTTTTGAAGCATGCATGTGAAGGAATTTCTAAATACTTTTAAGTATTAGGAAGATCTGGGCTACAAAATAACCACTATTTATACATTTTAACATCAGGGTCTGGTGATATTTAATTTATGTGCCTAAGCTTTCTTCCTGGACTGAGTGCTCTGAAGCAAGGCTTAAAAAAACCCCCAACAGTTTAAGGGTTATGGACTTTATCTTGTATTACCTTATTATGAATTTAACAAGTTTGTAATTGAGACACTATTGGGCATCAGATCCACTGACCATGAGACCAATTTAATAAATCACCTTCATCCTTTTGTCCACACACACTAAATTGAGGAACGTGGATTAAAATAAAAGCATGGACACGGTAATGAGGCATCTCTTTCAAATTATTCTGCTCATCTAACAAATTGTTATGGAATACCATGGAGACTAGCTTTTAAAATACGGCTAATAAAGCAACACATTCCAATATGATTTTAAATTGTGTTTTATCTACTTTGGTTTCTTGACACAAAATGTTTTAAAATTTGGCTTTTTGTTGTAGAAGGTTTCAGTATCAAAGGTTTCTAAGTGAAAAAAGTAATCAGATCCTATGACAGAATAAAAAATCTGCCAATCTCACTACTTTAAATTTAGGAGTTTTCTCTGCCAGGTTGCAGTTTATATTCCATATTGCATCTTAAAACTCATGATTTGCATTTTCTTAGCTAGACACACTCTGCTGCTAATGTATGTTAAGTAATGTCAGTGTATATTTACCCCAAGAAATAATACCAGACCACTAAAACTGAATTCCCAGAAGTGATGACAAGTCAGTTTGCACCTTAACAAGAGAACATCACATTCCCAAAAGCAATGAAAAATTAACTCTGCTCATCGTGCCATATGCATTGCAAAGTAGAGCTGTGTCATGGCAAATCTTATTATATACATTATCACATTATTTAATGGTATTACTATGATATTTTTCTTGATTCAGTCCAAGCCAGTAGGATATGGTTTTATTACTAAATATTGATGCAGGCCCATTTTCACTTCCTTCAGTCCTGCCTCTTCAGTTTGAGACCTGCTAGGTATTTTCTGCTTGGTGTCAGCCTCTGCTCCTTCCCTTTCTCCAAGCTGCCCTTGTTCCTTGCAAAATCTCCAGCACCTGCAACAGTTTCTGCTCCAAAGGTAAATGAAAGTGGGCAGCCTGACCTTGAACAGAAATTGAAGATTAATAACTTCAAAGAAAATAAATGTCAATTTACAGTCAATTTTATATAAAAAAGAGACAAATGCAGCAATCATAGTTAAACACGAAGGGCCTGATTCCCAGATCCAAATTACAGGTCAGACAGGACCAGAATTTTTCAAAGACAGCAAGCACTCCTGAGGAAATGCTATAATTTCAGCTAATAAGAGGTAGGGCTACAAAAGCTTTCCACTGGAGGATGGTGGGAATGATTACTCTGTTTCAGGCTTAGCCATTTTAATGCAGTATTTTAAACACAGACCACTGGTTAAGTAAGGCCTTTTGCGTCATAGGGAAGGTGAGGGAATCACTCGTTATCTTAAAAATTGCAAATTAGTATTTCTTTCTTATTTTTACTTTTTTATATTTTTGACTTATACACAGCTTATAAATCCCAAGAAATCTGTTTTATCTATTTATAAAGTGTGATATTTAAATCTATGCTAGAGAATGGAGACTAATTGATGATGTCAGACATAGTAGATCTCTGTTCTGCTGATATGAAAGGGTTCAGTTCTGGGAAGGCTTTTTTTTCCTAGGAAACTTCAATGGGAATATGTGTTTAAAGGAAAAAAAGGGTCTAAAAATAAAATTAAGACTTGTTTACTCTTGGAAAAAATGTAGATACTTCTGTCCCTTCTCCTTGGTGTCTCAGTCAAGCAAGGCATTTTTATTCCTTCTTCACATATTCTTTCCCCATATATTAATCCCTCCAAACAGACCCATCAGATTTTTTTTCCTTTCTTTTCCTTCATCTTTTATGGGATTATCCATCTTTAAGGACATGCCCAGAGGACAATTTTGTCAGCAGCAGGGGAAGAGAGACTACTGCTGTGTGTTATCAAAGTTCAATACCACAGGCCTTTTTCACTGGCATATTCCTTTAAAAAAATCTCTTCTTCTCTAATTCTTCACTGTAATATTCTCAAATTTAACAATGTTAAACACTTTTTTTTCCTGAATATTTCCTACCAATCATGCATTTGCCTTTTATTTTCCAGAATACTGAGGTTTTATAAAACATATTCCTTATTATAGTTCTAACAACTGTAATTCCCTTTAAGTCTTCTGGTTTTATCAGTATCTTGCAGCACCTCATAAAGCAGATCTACTTTTGAATTTGACCAAATCCATTAACCTTTTCATACAAACATTATCAAGGATAATGAAGAATTTAATCACAGTAATGAAAACAAAGTCACTCTGAGACTCCCTTAGTGGTCCTTACCATCTTTCCTTTCAGAGTCTCTTAAGTTTCCTTCCCACACTACTACAACACTTCCTTTCTGTATTTTAATCTCCATTTGAATGGAGATTTGCTTCTTAAATAAGAACAGTGCAGAAGGGTCTACCTCAAAAGGACAACACAGACATGGCAGAGAAATATTCTAGAGTCTTAAGGGTTTTACGCACTACTGCTAATGATAAAGTTTTGGCAACCAGTGCTCGTCCAGTGAGCTGGGAAGATATAAACTGAATTTCTCTCAAAGTCTATGCTTTCATGGGAGTGAGGTGACATATCAGTAGCTGATCTTCCCAGGTCTTTGAAATTTGTAATTTGCACTCCTGATTTTATGATTTCAGCAGAGGAAGTCCAGCCAATATTTCCAGTCTCTGTTAGGTGCTGAGGAGAGCTTTTCTTCCCATGGTTTGATTACCTGTGTTGCAGTGTACTTGAAAGGCTCTCACTGCTATCTCACTTTAAACACAGCAAATGCTCTAGGATGGGACAATTTCCCATCTGCTCCCTTTTTTCATGTCAGAAATCATTGCTTACTGCAGGTGAGTGAGGAAACATGAATTTTAAAGAAATTAATATCCAGTTCTGCTCTAGAAATGGCTATGGGAAAATTGCTTTTTCACAACATATTCTTTCTGATGATGTCACAGAAAAGAATGAGACTGTGATACTTTTGGCACAGATGTAAAATATAAAGCATGAAGAAGACTATCAGAGTCTCAGTTCTTAAGACCCTTCAAGCCCTGTGTCAGAATCATTAGTGCCTTGGTCTATTTTAAACCCAAATAAACCCCAAATAATTTAAACATTATTGTAAATTTGCAAATTTTGCTACAAGATGAAATTTGAATTCTTGGTTCTGAAAGAAAAAGCAGGCTTACCTGAAAAAGCTGAGTTGGTTATTAAACTAAGCCAATATGCTAAATAATATCTGAGAAGAGCATTTTTGTTTCTCAATAGCATCATGGTACTGTGGTCTGTGTGAGGATTGTGATACACAAACATGATTTGTGTATCACTGTCAGTGGGATGACTTCTGCAGATGATGGTTGAATACAAACTTGCTTTTGAAGATGCAACTTACTATGCTTTTTGAGAGTATGAGTTTCCATCAGATTGTTCCATAAAAGAAAGCACATGACTCCAAATGATCAGCAATTTCTTAACCCAGCAAATAAGCAAATCAAATTAGACACACACCCACTTTGACATACTTAAGTGAATCTCAGAAAATTTTCGAAGCACTCTGCTTGTTCCTAATGCAAGTGTATACATCTTTGCTTTCAAAAGCACTGTGATTTCTGTTTAAAGAACAGAAGTGCAATCTGCAGTATTAAACATCCAGCAAATAAATAAACAATAAAATTAACCTATGTGCCATAAAAATCATCAGCTTAAGAAAAGGAGGAACTGGACAACCATAATAGAATACTTTCCTTTTTCAAGTTACTGCAAATGCAAAGTGACACCTAGTTACAAGTAGTAACCTGGGTCTACAAAAGCAAGTTCTGGTGTTCCCTTTCTGAGGGAGCTTGCAGAGTTGCCCAGCTGCCTTTTGTCCTTGCTGCTAGAAACTTTCCAATCAACCACAGAAGAGAGAGAAAACAACCTCTGCTTTTCAAACTCTCCAGTTCATGGCATGATATTTTAGACCAAAACACTTTTCCTGGCAGAATGTGCTACGTGATGAGATTTTCCACTGCAGTGGTACATGTGAAGGCTCGTGTTCCCTGTCATCTCCCTTACTCCCAGAACAGACACAAGCAGCACAAGAGGGAGAGACGCAGGCAGAAATCTCTTGAACTGCAAAACAATAGTCAGCAGATTGTTCTGTTGTAGACCTTAGACTTCCCAAAGACTCGTTTCTGGAGTTTTTCAGCTCATATAATGCCAAGTTCAGTGCATATTCAAAACCAGCAGCCTTTTACAAATGCATGTATTCCTTTGTTTTAAAGAGTCTTCTTCCAGGATATACTATCAGACATAAATCTAAGCAGTTCTTTACCTGGAGTGTTATTAGGAGCTGTTTGTGACTCCAAACATGCAAGCATTAACTAATGCGAATCAGAGAAATCTATTTCCTTTGCAAAAACAAATTAATCAATTAAAAATCACCTTTCTTGGGAAAATATGTTGGGAAGGGCTGTCTTTTTCATCAAAGGAAATTTTGCTTTTGACTATGTGTGCATGCCTAAATATGTAACTCTTTCAATTGTTGAAGAAAAACAATTTCACAAAAGTGAAAGTCGGAAACTAAATATTAAGATTCTGTCAGGGAAAAAAAAAGTTGAGATTATATAATCCAAATAATGTTTTGCTTTCAATGTCATTAGAAAGTGCATTTTCTTTTCAGGTGCAACCAGGCAAATGAAGCATTGATCCTAAAAATTCACCCATGGCAGTGGGGTTGGAATTAGATGGTCTTTGAAGTCCCTTCTAACACAAACCATTCTATGACCCTGTGATATGTTTTCCAGATTTACTCTTTGAATATGTTCCTAAAAATAAAGTCTGAAATTAAATCTTTGTTCTTGAGTGCTATGTTCTGCTTACCAACATTTTAAAATGAGATGAATTTTCTCATCACCTCATAAAAATCCATCAAAGCCAGTGATGATCAGACTTTGTGTAGAATGCTTAAATGACAATGTACTATTCATGTGTCTCACTGTTTTCTGCTCAGGTTTCTCCTTTTCCCATCAATCCACCAGTTGCCTTTGGCAACTAATTCTGTATCTTATGGATACAGAAGGAGCACTCACTTCATTTAGGTTGATTTATCTGTGGCTGCTTGATATTTGATTTATCCAAAATGGAAAAACTGACAGATGTTCCAAAGCAACAACAACAAAATGATCTCCAAGCCTAGTTTTTCTTTTGTTAGATCAGGCCAAAACAATTTATTTCTATTCTGTAACTGTAGATAATAGTTATCTTTCTAAGTAGAAGGATTCTTTTTCAGTGCAAGAAATTTGATAAGCTACTTTATTCTTGTATAGCCAACATCTTTACAGCAGCTTTATTAAAGAATAAAATCAATTAAAATCTTTTGAGTTTTGAGTTGCACTCCATTTCTTTACAAAAGCCTGCTTAACCTACACAATGAATGAGAAAGCTTTTCATCTACCAAATAGGAAAGTCACCATTTCTAAAGACAATAAAAATGACAAAAGTAAGAATCTGATTTGCATGCTTCATTAGTCATGTTTTAATGCACAATTGATTCAGCAAATTTACAAAGGCAATGTCTCATTTTGTCTAGTGAAAGGAGCATATTATACAAATCTAGAAAGAAATCATCTTTACAAAAGAAACTAGCTAAACATTACAGAATGAACAATAAGATCATATGAATCAAGCTTTCCTTCTTCCAGATACTTCAGACATACTCAAAATGAATTGTTTGATTTTCCTGGATTTATTCTACTCTGCAAAACAAGATGAAACAGTCTTCTTTACAGATCTCACTAAAGTGTTCTCAAATTTATTTATGTGAGCCTGTTTATGCTGCTGTTGCAATTCTTACATGAAGCAAATTTGACCATTTGTAGCTGTGGATCAGCAGCACTGTTAGATAGAAAAAAAACATGTTAAAATTGGTTGAACCTCTTTAAGCTTTCTTTTGGAAGATCAGAAAAGGCCAATAAAGTTCTATGTGCAGACTCCTGATAAATCTGTGCAACAGACACAGTGGAGTCAAGAGTTTGCACAGGATTAGGGACTAAATTTAAATTTAACTCTTGATTCTTATTAAAATTTTAAACAGTAATCACTCACAGGGTAAAGATGGATGAAGATCCCTTTGCATGTTCTCAGAAATTGCATATTGCTTTATTTACAAGAACATAAATATCTCAGTAGCAAACTTAGCACTCTCTACTCCCTCCTTAAGTCATGTGCTTAAGCACAGCAGGAATCCTTGTGCTGACAGGACTAGACCTTGAGTAGTCATCAAAAAAGCCTTGCACGGAACAGGCTTGGAGAATGAATGGAAACATCTTGGGAGAGCTCTGAGAGGATAGAAACAAAACACTTTTGCAGGAAGAGGGTAGAGAAGTCTGCCTAGTTGCTTCCTTGCTTACTATTGAGTGATTTCAGTCTCCAGAGCTGTCAGGCCAATACATGGCACAAATCCTAAATTCACTTAAAACAGCCAGCTGATTTTGATATAAGCATGTTTTCATTGACTTGCCAAGAGTGCTGAGGGTCTCTCTTAATTAAGAAGCACAGTTCATTTGTTTTATAAAGACTCCCATGGTTTTTTACACCTGCTTTGCAAAGTATCTCTCTCTAGGGAAAATCCCGCCAAAGCATTTTGTTAATTTTGAGTTCTACTTTAGCAGTTTCTGTATCACCTTGCAACATGCTGCAAAGTAACTTTTTAAAGACATATCGTCTTCTTTTCAACTCCACTCCATTCACTGCACTTAAAATAAACCTGTTGGGGTAATAATTGGCTATAGATTTTATCTTGGCATTCAGCATTCCTACTTAGTTTGCTCAACGTTTATTTTCTATTCTCACGCATCCTGTCTCTATTGTCATATATGCATGCTTGATATAAGCATGAGGACAGGAAAGAAAATGAGGCTAAGGACCTCAATTTTTTCTTTTTATAGTTCCTCCAGTTTTGGCAGGAATGTGAAAGCCATGAAGCAGTGAGCAGCTGTTTAACCAAGAACACTCTCTACTGTGAGAAACCTCCCATGTTACCTTCATTAATAGAACCTCTTCCACATATTTGAGGGCTTTGGGGTTTTCTTATTATTTCCTTTTGCATATTCAATTCTGATGTTCTTAGGAATTCTGAAGTCATTATCTTTTAAAACTTATTTTTGAGATGCACCAAAATTTCTCTCCCAAGGACCATAAAATTTTGGATTAAGAGTCAAGAATCTTAGCTTTAAGGACTCTCATAGTTATCAAGGAACAAGAAGTAGTAGAAAGATGATAACATTGATATCCAGAAATAAACCCATCTAGTCGAAGTGCTGTGCCAACGATCTTAGAAAATGCATACAATCTGTGTCCTTCATTAAGTACTTCTGTTTGGAAATTCTTAGGTATTTGGCCTTAGTACACTGACAAAATAACAAAAAAAAACCCTTCTGTAATCATGCATAATTAGTCATCTTAAAAAGTTACAGGATGGCATATACAACTTGTCTTTTGTCATATACCAGAATTTCCACACTTAGGTAAAAGGATAGACAAAATCCCACTGGTTATTTAGGCCTCAGTGCCTTTGAATGAGGCTTTGTGGGCTGCCTTGAAAGTTCTGAGAAGTGTCTGAACTTATGCAGTCTTTGCTATTTCAAAGAATATTTTTATGCAAGGTCTAGAGGCAAACATCTCCTGTTATTGACAGAATTTAGACTGGATTGATTTTGACCAAAGTCAGGTTTAACAAAAGAGAATAGAACAATTAAATACAAAAGGAAAGTACTTTTGCTTACCTCTTTGAACAGATAGTATAAGAGAGACATGAGAGGCAGAACTTTAACTGTTAGAGACTAAACATGTGCTAAGATTAAAAATAAGAGGCGCACAAAAGATCTGTGAAATATTTCTATGGTGTCTGACTAGCAGTAGTATTTATTATGGCTAAACCTTTATTATTTGCTCCCCAAAGTTTTTTTAGAAAAAACTGAAATTGAATGACTGATGTTATTTGTTGTGTACTGTGCTGATGGACAACACAAGCCTGAAGGCCACTCTGTATGTGTGGCACAGCACAAACATGGCCCTATTCAGGAACCTATTGTGTGCATCACTAACTCCTCAATGCATAGTAGTCTCACCGTCAGAATCACTGCAGTAGAAATACATATTTTTATGAGACATTTATAAAAAAGATGTATTAAGATATGCTTACCTGAGGTTATCTCCTTCTTAAATTTACATCTCTTCAGTTACAAATACATTTTAGATAGCTGAAATTACCATAATCACATTTTACTTGCATTTTCCTCCTAGTTTTGAATTTTATAATGCATCCATAAATATGTGTCATTTCATTCTTTAAGTTACCTCTGTTCCAATATCTGGCTACTCAACCGAAGTTAACCTCCAGTCATTTCACAAGTAGCTACACTTGGAAAGGACAAATTGCTTCCTTCTTGAAAGGCTAAAGTTTTATCAGAGAGAGATTGCCTGATTTGGATGTATACTGAGTTCCCTTTACAATGCTTTGACTGTGAAGGAATCATAAAAGCAAGTGCAGATACAAGAGACTTTCTTTTACACTGTAGAAAAAACATGAGAATCAAAAGATGGTTCTTACTCCCCACAGGCAGAATGAGTAACAAAAAATTTGAAAAGAGACAGGGAATAGAAAGAGGATAAAGCAAAAACTGCATTCATGAGCAAATGAAAAATAAGGAATTAATTCATTAATTGCAGTCAACAGGCAGACATTTTGACACTTCCAGGAAAGCAGGGTTTAATGACACAGAATGGTTACTTGGAAAGACAAAGACAGTAAATCTGAATCTCCACGCTCCCTCCTTTTCCCTAGATTTTTATGTTGAGCATGATGCCATATGTATGGAACATCCCTTTGGTCACTGGGGTCAGCTGTCATGGCTCTGTCCTCTCCCAACTTCTTCCACACCCTCAGGCTACTCGTTGGCAGGGCTGTGTGAGAAACAGAAAAGGCCTTGATGTTGTGTAAGTGCTGCTCAGCCATAACAGAAGTTTCATGTATTATTGACACTGTTTTGGTCACAAATCCAAAGCACAGCTCCACATAACCTCCTAGGAAAAAAATTAGCTGTGTCTCAGCCCAAACCAGCTCAGTGTGACAACAGGTACCTGGATGTACTTTCCATGGTCCTCACAGTGAATTGGATTGAGATGGTAAAGGCCAACTAGTTCCCAGTAAAGGCTCTATCAAGGCACTATCAGCCATGTGGTCTTGGAGCCTGTGTAATTTCTCCAGTCTGCTAGGGTGCCTTTGGAAGGCGGTTCTATCCACCATCATAATGCTCCAGATAATCCTTGTCCAGGATATCCACTCATGAAAGCAAAACTACTGCACAGAATTTTAAAAAAACCCATCTAAATAAGAAACAAATAATTGCATTTACAATTTTAATTTATGTGTGTTTCACAGTGATTCTAATACTCTTTGCCTACACACAGTGATTTTAAACTGTATAAATAATTTAATTTTTCCCTCCAGAGAATTGCAGATTCCTTTGAGTAGACAGCAGGATAGATCAAAGGTATTTGGAATGTTTCATCTGGTAAGGGCAGATCAAGAAAGGAATGGTATAAGCCATGTTCACATAAAAAACCCCCAAAAATCAACACACTAAAGATACTGGTTAGTTGGCATAACATCTGCTGGAGGAGGAGAAGAAGGAGGAGGAGGAGGAGGAAGAAGAAGAAGAAGCAGAAGAAGAAGAAGAAGAAGAAGAAGAAGAAGAAGAAGAAGAAGAAGAAGAAGAAGAAACAAAAGCAGCAGCAGAAGATGAAGCAGAAGCAAAAGAAGCAGAAGGAGAAAAAGGAGCAGAAATGCAGCAGAAGCAGCAGCAGAATAAGCAGGAGGAGAGGAAAAAGCAGAAGCAGAAGAAATAAAATAAGTAGAAGGAGAAGAGATGAAGAAGAACCAGATGCAGAAGCATAAGCAGTGCATGAAGCAGCAGCAAAAGATGAAGAAGCGGAAGCAGAAGTAAAAGTAAAGGAAAAGAGAAAAAGAAAAGAAAAAGAAAAAGAAAAGAAAAGAAAGAAAAAGAAAAAGAAAAATGAAAAAAGAATTTTTGGAAGTACTCCTGGAGATTGTTATGTACTGGTTTTCATTTTCCCTTTACCAGACTAACCATCTCCTTTGCAGATCATGTGCTCTAGGCCCTACACCATTTTAGCATCACTCTGCCAGACCCTTTCCAAGTTTTTCCACATCCTTCATTTATCATGAGTTTTTCAGCTCAAAACTGTCTGAAGTTTCCCCAAGACATTTCCCTAATTAGATATATTTTAAGTTGTTAGGAAAGCTAGGCAAGATCCTAGGGACCTAGCCTTCCAAGAGATGGATGTGGGTGCTGTAATTCATCCAAAGTAATATGATCAAAAGAAGTGGCTTAGCTCTTATAAGAGGGTTCTAGCTCAAGATTGCATTTTCATAGGCTGATAGTAGCTAAAAAATGCAAAGTGGTGCCTCGCAGGGCTGTCACAGTTTCCTATAGACAGATCTGCATGTTTTAACACACGTGAAAGAGACTTCACTTTCAAGATGGTTTTCTTGAACCAATATATGCTCCAGCACTTAAAAGAGTCTGTGATGGTAAAACAGATTTTTTTTGTCAAATGAGAGAATTCTCATTGGATTTTCTTGCCTTTGTAGCTTAACTAAACATCAAAATATGAGGTTTTGCATAATTTTCCCTTTCTTTTAAAAGCAGTATGCACAGGAAACATGGACCCCAATGTCTGGATTTTTATCAATGTTCTGAATTTTTGATGCTGCTGCATTTTGCAATCAAACTGGACCTCTCCCCAGTTTGTACTGTTCTTATGAAATGAAAGCACTTTTATCTACAAACCTCAGTCCCAAACTTAGTGCACTGAAATAATCCACACTGCAAAAGCGTTCCCCTTTGTCCTGTTTTGTCCTGACACAAAATAGTTTATTACAGCCGTGGAGTTGTCCCCTAATTAAGCAAAGAGGTGCCTGGAAGATAATGGTGAAATCCTTATCTTGGTTGATGCTTGATTTTGTGTTCAGAGCAATGATGGCACTGTTACAGATTAACACATGTGACACAACATGTGTTGTACAAAATAAGAGAAGGAGATGTGGACCTCGCAGGAGGATTGTTGTGTTCATATGCTAAAAGTGAGTTCTTCTGTTCCCCACCCTAGTTTGTCTATTTTGACTGTAAACTCATCAGAGCATGGGCTTTCTCTTCTTACCTGGGGACAATGTGCACTAATACAATTTGATCTTCCTCAATAAAAATTTAGAATAATAATAATAAGCATAAACAAGTACACTGATGTAAAGTGTAGCTCACTCAGGTAATAACACAGTGAGTGTTTTGTACAGCATGTGCTACTCCTTCACTGACTACTCTAAAGAGGTGCATGATAGACTCGGAGAGTCTAGCACAAAGACACATGTGCTGGCAAAGGAGAGAGATTCCTTCCATTCTTAGCAGTGTGAGGGAGAACCTGGAAAGTGACTAGAGTGCCTATGGTCCTTCCGATCCACACTGAGGAGTGTTAGAGGGAAACATCTCTGGAGAGGTAACAAAGTTTTGGTGTCAAGCTCTGCTTCATTTGTTACATTTGCTACTGATGTCAAAAAGGGAGTTTAGAACTTTTAAATAAAAAATCCTCCAGGACATGGCTCAAAAAATCAAACAAGAGCACTTCACAGGTTAAAGAAAAGGATGTTCCAGTAAAGACGAAAAAGCAGAAAGGGGAAAATGGGGAACACTTGGAGAACATCTAGCTAATCTTAACACCTTGAATTTTAATTGGTGTATGATTTATTGCATTCTATGTTATTTAATTCTCAGAACAAACCTGGGGCATTTTAAAAAATATCATTACTCCTCAGAAATACTCCATGGACACAGAAACCAACCAAACTATATTCATGAGTGATACCTAAAAATTTTGTGGACAGCAAATTGATTGTATGATTGAAATATAAGGGGAAAGGGATGAAAGAATGTAATGCTGAACAGCATTTTTCAACATATTATTTCTTACACAATTATGGGCTATAATTCTGCCAAGTTCATAAATATATGCATAGATTACAGGCCCAGTGTAGCTTTGACTAGAGTGGTATGTTAAGGTTTATCTGCAGGATTAGGTGCTGCAGTTTATTCCAGAAGTAAGGAATCTTATGCAATTGAAATTAAACCAAACTAAGAAAATAAACAAAATAAATATTTCTTAGTGAGTCTAAGATCAGAACCCAGACCACCACACAATCAGATAGACACTTCATGATAGACATGTCATGCTTCATTCTTGTATAGTTTTGTAGAATACATAAGGGGATTTTTTTGTAGACTGTATAAGAGAAAGGTGAAGCTTGGAGCAACGTTGACCTCACATGATACTGATCATGCTTGTCCTAAAGGTGTTAGCTGCCTCTTGACTCCTGTTTCAAATGAAAAACAAAATAAGATAAACCAAACAAGAAACCCAATACAGATGAGACCAACAAAACAAACACCTAGACACTCTCTTTGAAAACATTAATGTCACAATAACTTGAGGTTCAGAGATTCATTTTTCAATGCTGATACCACATGAACAGAGAAAAAAATGATGTCATGTAATCTGGTTAATATTTGTTAAAGCAATGAGACACATGACATTGTTTGAAAGAAGTATGAAAGATCTGACAACTGTGAGAAGGTGGGACTTTGAAAATATGCAAATTATCTGTCATGAAATATTAAATTTGGTTATCATCTTTTGAAAACTGCTGCATCAGTCAAGAAAATTCCAGAGAATGTGAATTTTTGATTCTACAAAAAGCTAATATTCTAATGTTCTGCTTTAATTAAAGCATTAAACTGGGCAGATATCCCCCACTCATACATCAGTATGTCAAGATGTTTAATGTAAGATTTCTTTTTGGCAGTTGTTTGTCACAAATTATAATGGTTAACAACTCTTGCACTTTACTGCAGCAAAATAGGGGCAGGCATACATGAGTGTCAGTATTTTTCCAGTTACAAAGACACTGTTCAGTGAGAGGAAATTCCATAGGACATAGTGGCAAATTTGCATTTAAATGAATGCCTTCTATTTCTGCATTCTAAATAAAATGAACCATCTGCAGCTAGACAATATATCTAAAGTTAGCATGATCCAAAGAGCTCCAAGGTACAGTATAACAGTTCTCTTAGATAAAAACAAGCAGCAGACTAGGTTTGGTCAATAGTTAATATCTTTGATAGAAATGCAAAATGTGTTTGTCTATTTCTCCTTTCGGAATGGAAGAAGAATTTGAGTCTTGAGGAACTGCTGGAAGAAAAGGCCATGATTTTTATGAATGTTCATTATTTGCAGATGTTCCACTAGCATTTTATAAGATTAAAATTTTATAAGTACTCATTGTTTGGGCTAAGGGAGAGTTAATTTTCTTCACAATAGGTTATGGTGCCATGCTTTGGATTTGTGACCAAAACACTGTCAATAATACACCAAAGTTTTCAATACTGCTGAGCAGAAATTACACAATATTGAAGCTTTTTTTGTTTCTCATACAGCCCTGCCCATGAGTAGGTTGAAAGTGTGGAAGAAGTTGGGATAGGACAGAGCCAGGACAGCTGACCCCAATGACCAAAGGGATGTCCATACCATATGGCATCATGCTGAGCAGTAAGAGCTGGGGAAAGGAGGAGATAGAGGAAAGATCAGAGTGTTGCCATTTGTCTTCCCATTAAGCGTGATGGAGCACTGCTTGCCTGGAGACAGGAAAATATTTGCCTGTTGATGGGAAGTAATGAATGAACTCCTTATTTTCGCTTTGCTTTACCTATTAAACCATCTTTATCTCAGCCCATGAGTTTTCACACTTCTACCCTTCCGTTCATCTCCCCCATCCCACTGCAGGGGAGTGAGCGTGTGGCTGGGTGGTGCTTAGCTGCCTACCCGGGTTACACCACAACAGTACATTTTTAGTTATCTCTTCCCCCTCAACACCAATATTTCTTTCATAACTGTTCCCAATCCTGCATTATGTTCTTGCACCAAATATTCTTGGTATGCCACATATGCTTGGATAAGGACACTCATAAATACTAATTAATTAATCAGTTGGATGTGCTATTGAAATTTTATCATGAAAACAAGAATCCTTCCAAACCCTCCTTCCAAGTTTATTGTATTAAAAACTGTGGTTTCACAACTCCTTCTACAACTCTGTCTTCTAAGACAAGTGGGTCTAGCAGGTTAACTCCTTCTCATAAAGGAATATTCAGCCTGTGGTCCTCAACTTCCCATTGTTTTTATTGCATGCCCCTAGATACTGTATATGTGCTATTTTGGGGTGACTAAATAATTCCTGAGAAATGTACACCACCATATTCCACAGACACACTGTTGTCTCCAAGATGATCTTATAGATGACTCCTGATTTTATGACCCTTTGAGAGGGCAAAAGTACAAATTTCACTTGAAATACTGTATGATCCTACATCTCCTATCGTACCGATTACAAACCCTTACATCACATATTTTTACACCTCCTAAACAGAAATCCAAACCCATGTTCCTGTCACTGCCACTCAACTTACCCAAAAGAAGAATTAACCTTATTCACCCTCACCTCACACTGCTGTTTCCTCAGTTCTCTATCCCGTGCTTCCCTGCTTCCATGTCTAGGATACTGCTGTGTTTTAATTCCAGCCACTCAGTAAGTATCACACAGCCACCTGCTCCCCCCTCTCCCCTCAGCAGCATGGGATTGGAAAGTAGAAAAAGGTAAAATTCACAGGTTAAGAATGCTTTAATTATTGAAATAATGTAAAAGATGATGATGATGAAGATAGTGAAAAACAATTTAAAAAGGGAAAAAGGCAAACAAGTGATGCACAATACAGTCACTCATCACTCACTGACCAATGCCCAGCCCATCCCTGAGCAGCAATTGGTGGCTCACAGCCAACTCCCCTCCATTTAAATAGTGAGAATAACATTGCATCGTATGGAATGTGTCTTTGGCCACTTCAGGTCAGCTGTGCTGGCCATGCTCCCTCCCAGCTTCTTCTGCACCTAGTTTCTGGCAGAGCAAGAGAAATTGAAAAGGTCTTGATTTAGAGTAAGCACTACTTAGGAACAACTGAAACATCAGTGTGTTATCAACATTATTTCACACTAAATCCAAGACACAGCACTGTGCCAGCTACTAAGAAGAAAATTAGTTCTATCCCAGCTAAAACTTGTACTACATCACTTGTTCCATATAATGTATGTCATGCCACCCTTCCAATACCCTATCTATCATCTTTCCTGTTTTTGGATATACGCACACAGATATATTCTCTTAGTGTATGGACCATTTATTGAGTTCATTTAGTCCATGAAATTGGGCTCTATCTGTCATAACAGTCTTTCACGGCAGCAAAGATGGTGTGTGAATTGTTGCATGTTGAAGTCAGTTCTGATTCCATCACTGCTGCGCTTGTCCAGTTTCATCAAAATTCAGTTTTCATTAATGTGACAATCAAAACGAAGTGGGGCTCAAATCTCAGTGTGATGAGCATACAGCCACTGCACAAGTGATAATATACAGTGTTATCTAGTAATTAACATCACGCAATTAAATTGATTGGCTATTCTTACCCAAAATCAAATCCCCCTGAGGCACACACCAGACCTCCCCATCCTCCCACTTTACCCACCAAGGGCACTCAGCCTCCTGAGTAAAAGCAATCCTGTGGATGGATCAGCCTTTGCCTGAGGCAGGAATAACCTAGACTGTTTTCCCTGGAGTATTTTTTATGTCCACTACAGCAACTTTATCCCATTCTACAGTCATAAAAATTTGGGGAGGGCCAGATCAGTGGGCAGATTGCCTAGTGTTGACTAACCAGGTCACCTTTGTAACCCAAAGTTTGAGGGTCCCCCTCATCCATTGCTTTCAGTATAGTCTTTAACAGTCCATTGCATTGTTGAATTTTTCCAGAGGCTGGTGCATGAGAGGGGATGTAATACACCACTCAGTACCCTTTTCTTTAAAAATCCCACATGCTACAGTAAACAGCTGGGAGGGAGGGAGGGAGGGAAGGAAGGAAGGAAGGAAGGAAGGAAGGAAGGAAGGAAGGAAGGAAGGAAGGAAGGAAGGAAGGAAGGAAGGAAGGAAGGAAGGAAGGAAGGAAGGAAGGAAGGAAGGAAGGAAGGAAGGAAGGAAGGAAGGAAGGAAGGAAGGAAGGAAGGAAGGAAGGAAGGAAGGAAGGAAGGAAGGAAGGAAGGAAGGAAGGAAGGAAGGAAGGAAGGAAGGAAGGAAGGAAGGAAGGAAGGAAGGATGTTTGTCCCCTATAGTGTCTCTGCAAGGAGAAAAGGTGGAGAGTGTAATTATTAATAGTTCCCAATAGATGGCTCCCAAAACACAGAGGTGACAGCAATGCTGAGCACACAGATCACATATACCAGATTAGTTTCACAACCAGTGATTCTATCTAATCATAAGCCAGTATTGCATAGAACAACAAAATGACAGCCTTGGCCCAGACCTTGAGAAGGATAGACAGCACAACAGGGAACACACACATCAAGTGAAGTATTATATGAACACACATGCAGAAACTCTGAGAGCAAATAAATCAGCAGTGTGGCCAGTGACTATTGAACCAATAAAATGAATGCTTAAAGCAATTTTGTTTTAATGTGCTCTGGTCAGATCTGTTGTTTCCTCAACTCTTTTTGCCCCACACTGGACACTAAGAAGGACTATTGTGATTTAACCCCTACTGGCAACTAAGAACTACACAGCCACATACTCATGCTTCTCCCACCCACAATGGAATAAAGAGTGAATTGGAAAAACTTAAAATTCGTGGGTTGAGAAAAGAGCAGTTTAATAATAATAGTCATAGTAAAAATAATTTTAAAAGGAAAAGGAGAAAGCAAATTAAAACCCAAAAAAACCAAGTGATGCACAATACTCACCACCCACTGACTCCCCAGCCTACACCTGTGCAGCATTTGGTGGCTTCTGGCAAAACTCTCCCCAGTGTATGTACTGGGCATGGTGTTCTCTAGTACAGAATATCCCTCAGGCCAGTTTGTGTCAGCTGTCCTGACCATGCTCCCTCCCAATTTCTTGTGCATCTGCTCACTGACAGAGCATGGGAAACTGAAAAGTCCCTGATTTAGAGTAAGGTCTTCTAAGCAACAATGAAAACATCAGTGTGTTATCAACTTTATTATCATACTAATTCAAAACACAGCACTGTGCCACCTAGTAAGAAAATAACTCCATCCCAGCTGCAATCAGGACAAATACCCCCCTCTGCCTGAACATCACCACCACTCTGTCCTTGCCCAGATGTTCAACACCATCTGAGTTCCTGCAGAAGCTTTAAGGGATTTAGAGATATCAGCTCACATTGTGAAAGATTAACAATGAGCAGTGACACCTTGTCTCTGAGCAAGGCAGCCCCTACCCTCAACTGCTGAAAAAGACAAGGTGATGTGGGACATGTATGGAGGTTTATCGTGGCCTTTTCCAGGAAAAATACACTAGAAACAAATCAGAATTTACTGTACAGATAAACAATTCATGTTGATTGCAACATTCTGCCATTTCCCCTTTCTTTCCACTGGCACTGTTATCCTGCACATGGGAGATATCAGTTAAATACAAATTCACTGCATGTCTTTGAAATTTCACACCAAAAAATAAACCAAAACCAACCCAATCCAAACCTTTACAAGAATTTTCTGGAAAATAAATACTGTGAAAATTTAAATATCTTTGCTAACTAAGCCACTGACTAATTTTTTTACGATTTTTAAAAAATTCCTGATTTGATATTTGGTGCAAGAGAGTTTTGGGCTGTTTATAGTGAAGGTAGGAGGTGTTAAAATTGGTTTCTGTGCTGAAACTCACCAACTACAGAACAAAGGATCTTTCAATTCCTAGTAAGAGTTGCACTGTCAGAAAACTAGAGAAAATTCGCCCAGGTATCCCCGCATGTATTGTCAAAGTTAGGAGTAAGGAAATTGATTGTGGTCCATGTGAAAGCCTGAAAACAGACTAGAAGTTATGGACAAGAGCTTTATGTTGAATTTTGTGAGGGGAAAGCTAAAACTCCATTGACAGTTTATGCAAATTAGACCATGAAAATCAGTTAATGCTGCAGTTAATAGAAAACAGGTGAAGTCAGCAAAGTGTAGAGAAATGAGGCAGACAAGCAGATTCCAAAGAGGAATGTAATATTTCTTTGAGAGTTGTATGCTTGAACAAAATAGATGCCCAAAAGTTAAATATGAACAGTTTTTACCTGTCAGATGTAGTGGGAAAGAGGAAGAATTGCATGCAGTGGTGCACTCTGGTTTTTAACTTCTGATCTGATAAAGAAAGAAGAAAGATACACACTTCTCATTAGACTCAGGAGATGAAGAATCTTGAGAAGTGATCAGGAAGAGATGACAGTGCTGAAGTAGTGAAACCCTAAAAAAGTTGGCAGTAAAATGTAAATTTCTAATGTAAGAACAACGAGATATGATATGATGTTTATATTGAAAGTTCAAGTGGGAATGTTGAATGTATTATTTTACAGAAAAGAACTTAAATGGACATTAGGTACTTGAAGTCAGATTGTACTCACTTACTTAACTAAAAACTGGATAACTGGATAGAATATTGGAAGTTCTATTCCAAAAGTGATTACATAAAAATTGCACCTTCCTACTCAACAGATTTGATTGCTGTGTTTATTCAGAGTCAATCTATTTACCTCAAAGACAAAAATATGCCTTTACAACTTTTATTCCTGTCCTGTCTCCTTGCAGAACCCACACAATTCAGCCAGGGGTCTGGATGTTATTCATTCTTGTGCAACAGCTAAATTACTTTGCATCATTCCACCAAATATAAGAGCAATCAGAACAGATTCAGTGCAGATATCAGGGATACAAGTTTTACATTCTGCATTGTGGAGTAGACCACAAAAGATTTTATTGGTTCCTCCTGGTCTTAAAAATCTGACAAATTCGACTAAACATTATTTTAAAATACTAACTTCCCTAAAAGTCATGGGTTTTTCCACTGACTTCAGTCAAACCTGGATCTATGAAGACATAAACTAATTCTCAATCATTTTCTGTCATTTTTTGGTGTGAATGCAATTGGCCTCTCGGAAAAAAAAAAATTCTCTGGTTGGTGCTGTTGCTGTTAAAGAGGCTTCATCCAGATTCTCAAATATCTGTCACTTTTTATAATATAGAAAGGTATATACATGTTTATATACATTTGTTACACAAAGATACTTACAGAAAATACCTAGAATTGACATCTCAGAAAGGTTCTTTAATTCAGATTGTATTCTCATATTTAACTAAAAACTGGATAAGATGTAAGTACTCCAACTACCTATGCAATGTGAACTATGGAGATTCACCCCTTGATTCTCTCCATTATTCTCTGTTCAGTCTTTTAATCTTCCCAAAGTGAAAAGTGAGGTTTTTCAATTCAACTTACACAAAGTTCTAGTAGCATGATATAAGCTGAAATTAGAGGTGAACAAATTGTGGCTCTTTCAGACAAAAACTTCTGCTTAAGTCAGAACAGGTCAAAAAGAACAAATTGAGCAAATATCTGAAAATACTTCTCCCAAGAGCTAAAAAAAGCCAATAAAAAGCAAATCTAAGAGGCAAACAACCTGTTCTTCCTCAACTTTACAGTAGAATTGTGCTTAAATGCAATCTATAGCTAAAAATATTGTAATTTAAATGGTAAAGAAAGTTTAAGAAAATTTCAGTGAGTTTCCAGAAACAGGGATCTTTAAAGCAAAGTGAAGGAAAAAACTGTATTAAAAAGCTCTTATATAAAACGTGGCTGAATTTACCTCTAAAGTTATCTGAAAAGACCCTTGGTCACAGCCTCAGTGATGTAAACTGGAATAGCAATACTAGGAATCCAATCCATTACTATTTTTTTAAACATCCTATGTAGTATGCTATGGTCTATGACTGGTAAAGGTTTTGGGCTATGTATAAAGAAGGCATATGCATGAAGGGACCATGACAACCATAATGCATTAATAAAAAAATGTCTTATGGCTAATAATCTCTAGGCTTAAAAAAAATATATATATAATTAATGAACTCAGAGAATATTCTAGTTAAAGAAGAATAGACACAAGTTCTACAGGATGGTGCCAATACACATCACAACTAAACAGCAAACTTTGCCAGCAACGTGTAGGGACACTAAATATTGTTGAATGGAAACTCTACAGAAGCAGACTAAGAATATATAACAAATATAACAAATATATATGTAGCAAATATAACAAATACCATTGTGGTACCATAATCAAAATGGAATCTGATCATTTTAGTAATATCCTAAGATGAATTTGGGGCAAAAAAAAGGGTGATGATTTTGAACACTTTTTTTAGTGTCAGCACCGAGCATTTGCTATTTTCATAGCACTCAGATTAGACAATAAAAACAGGGCAGTGAGTCAGTCTTTACCTTCAGCCATTCAGTGATGAAATAGTTCTGTTCAAAATGCCTACAGAAAACGGCTGAAATTGAACAAAACATTGCTCTTTAGCTTGATTACATCTCTGAAAATATATATCTTTTCAGAAAAACAAAATCAGATGAAGAAAAGGAAGAGAAAAAGAAAAAAGGAAAAAACCTAAAATTATTCCTGTCCTAAAAATGTAATCTTTACCTTTTTAAAGCTTCTTTTAAATTGACTATCTTAGCAACTGCTTTCATTTCATAGGGACTGAACTGGGAAACATCAGGCTTTATATTCACCACAGAAGGTGTGAAAGCAGGATGTGTTTAACATACAAAATTATTGTGGTTTAACCCCAGCCAGCAATGAGGTCCACCCCAGCTGCCTTGGCCTTTCCTTCCCCTTGGGGGAGGAGGATCAAGAAAAAATGAGATGATAGGAAAAGTTTTATAACTGAAACACAATGAAATTTAAATATTCTACAAGCAACCCACAACACAGTCATTCACCACTTCCTGATGGATGCCCAGCCCATCCCTGGGCAGCAATCAACAGCTCCTGGCCAGCTCTCTCTAGCTATTATGCTGAGCATGACATTCCATGATGTGGAACATCCCTTTGGCCAGTTCAGGTCAGCCATGCTCCTTCCAAGCTTCTTGTGCATCTCCTTGCTGGCAGAGCATGGGAAGCAGAAAAGTTCTTGATTTAGAGTAAACACCACATAGCAACAACTGAAACATCAGTGTGTTATCAATATTTTTCTCATATAAACCCCAAACACAACACAGTGCCAGCTGCTGAGAGGAAAATGAACTCTTTCCCGTATGAAACCAGGAAAAGAATTCATTTACTAAATGCCATACACTTCTGTGGTGTTGCTGAGTAACTGCAGACATTTAATTAATAACATAATAAAGTTGAACACTCCACAGCATAGGAATAACTTAAAGGAATTAGAAAAGAGCATAGTGGCAATCAGCAGCCTTTGGGATTGGCCAGAGATGAGTAAAGAATGCTAATTTAATCTAACATTTAAAATCCTTGCAAGTCAATAAATAATGGTCATCAGTACTGAAAACAATAATAGGAAGTATACTGCAGAGAACAATGCTGTAACATTGAAGAATGGAGTAATCCTCATGGTTTAGGTTTTTTCCATGTATGATTTGTGGTATTCCATATCAAATTGAAAAGTGGATTCTGGATTCTTGGCCTAGAGCTGCAGTTCCTTGTAGACGATTCACTGACACAATATAACTGCTTTCTCTCAACACATTCAACTCCCAGTAATGACTAGAAGGCCTCTAAGATGCCAAGAAAGCTGAGTCTTTCTGGAGTCAGCCTGTTGCCATCCTCACACACAGTAGCTCATCCAACGAGGATGAGGTAGTTGAGAACACATAAGCATTTTTTGAACTATGAGGGTGCACCAAGCTGAATATCACACACTAACAATTGCCAGCTGCCCATTGCTGACCTTGTGAGATGTGTTGACCATGTGATGTTGCAGCTCCCTATCAGAAGCAGTTCTGATGCAAGCTTACATAGAAACCATGGTAGAAACAAGATGTTTTCCCTGAAGAGAGATCACAGGGAAAAGACTGCTGCTCCTTGCTGCTGTCCCATATGCTGCAATCACTTCATTTTGTCAGTTATCATGTTCAAAATCACGGTTCTTAGAATCATAGAATCATAGAACCATAAAGGTTGGAAAAGACCTTCGGGACCATCAAGTCCTACCCAGCACCACCACCATGTTGACTATTAAAACATGTTCTCAAGTGCCATATCCACATATTTTTTGAACACTTCCAGTGGTGGTGTGTGGGAAGTCTGTTCCAGTGCTTTACAACTCTTTTGATGAAGTTTTTTTTCCCCTGGTATCTAATCTAAACCTCCCTTGATGCAATTTAAGGCCATTTCCAGTAGTGGCAATACTTGCCAAAATTGCTCTTTTTCTTTTTTTAGTTCTGCTGATTTGGTATTTCATTCTTTTGTTGGTCATAGTTAAGCAAACTGCAAAAACTCCTTGCAGGGCTCAGAGACCTTTATAATTTACACTGCCAACAGTGACAGTAAACAGATAGCTACTCCCTGTCAGCACTCTCCCTGTGCTCTCTCACAGATGGAGCACTGTTTTCACCACAAGGTATAGAAAATTCACCATATGTTAGAAAGTTTTCAGGCATGAATCATGAAGTCAGAACAAAACATAAGAAAAAAAAAACCTCACCACCACCAAAAAACAAACAAACAAACAAACAAAAAAACCCCACCAAAAAAAAAAAACCACCATTTTGCTCTTCTTTTTGTTTATTAGAAGCTTCTATGGGCAGGAACAAAATGGGCAATTTCCACTACTAGATGTGTCCAAGAATGAGCTGCCTGCAGAGGAAATTCCACCTGAACATGAGGAAGAACTTTGCTGTGCAGGTGATCGAGCACTTGATTGCTCAGAGAGGTTGTTGAATCTCCCTCACTGGAGATATTCCAGAACCATCTGGATGCAATCCTGTGCCATGTACTCTAGGATGACTCTGCTTAAGATGGGGGTTTTTACCAGATTATTCACTGTTGTGCCTTCCAAACTGACCCATTCTGTGAACCCATGTCATTCTTGTGAAAGAACTTCTAGAATGTTCTTCTTTTGCTTTTCCATTGCCAAGCAGAATGGGTTGCAAAGGTACAGACTTCTCCCTTGGACTCCATAAAGGGCTAGATGTATTGGTAATATGATACATTAACCAATATTAACAAGAATTGATTGATTGAACTATCCTTCATAAAACTTTGTTGTATTCTAATTGCGCAAAAAAATTATCAAGTACCAAGATTAAGCTTTAGGTGAAAGAATAGTCAAAATAGCTTATAGTTTAGGTGTCATTTCTTGAAATATGATCTTGACTCTGAGTGAAACTGAGTTTCCTTTCTATTGCCACAAGCAATAAGATTCTGCAGAATAAATTAGGATGCTCACTGGAATCTATGTAAATGTGTTAAAGAAATGTCTTCACCATAGGTTTCCCACAGCAGTGTCTCAGATGTCTGATACCGGGAAGAAATAATTTAATATTTGAGTAGTACAAAAATAGGATTGGCTCAAGCTGAGTACTCCAAACAAAGGAATCCATAGGAACTATGCTGTTACAAACTGTTTCCCACCCGTCATGTGACAGTTTGGTCCAATATTTGTATTAGGGTCTGAGGTCTTCTTGTTCTCTGCTGGTTGTCTTCACTGTCTCTAGGCAGACTATTTCTCCTCTTGTCTCTGAGGCTGCAGCCTCTGCTGATGGAGGTAGTGACCTTCCTTGCTTCCTTATCTTCCTCTGTGAACTAGCTGTGGAGCATCCCTTTATCTAAGTACATAAAAAGCTCAGCATATTTAGGAAAAAGTTTACAACTTGTGGCCTGAGGCTTCAGCATGTGCACCTACTAATGCTAGTAAGGTACACAAAGTGACAAATTCCCTTTCTTCCTTTACAAATGTACTACCTCGGTCCCATTCTTGTAACAACTCCCAGAGAATTCTATTTAGTTTCTGCAGTAAATGATTTTCTACTAGGTCAAAAAGACTGGTAACACGAAGGAAAGCATATCATCACTCTTTCCAAGTCTTCTCATTGCTCTCTTCAGGCATTGAAAGACAAATAGAGATAAAAACCAGCAACAGGAGATGTTTCAGTAAAAACAGGGAGGAAAGGAATATACACAGGGAACAAGTCCATCCAACAAGAAATCACCATCTTCACACAGACATTTATCATAATAGATATGCTACCTGAAAGACTCTTACAATAATACAACATAACGAGGCTGCTGGGACGTGTGGAAATACAAAAAATTAGAGGGTTTTGGAAAACCCTCTAATTTTATAAATTCCCACATATTTATAAATTCTCACTACCTTGCACCACAGTAGGTAGTGATTTGTAGAGATTTGTAGAGGATAGATATGAGCCTCAGACACCCATGTCCGTGGTCTGGTATCATAGCAAAATTCCATTTTAAGCTATATTTTAAGACAGTATGCTAGACCATGAGACAAAGTGACTAAAATTATGCCCATCAATTTCTACAGACTCTGTCAGAGAATATTAATGTCAGTCAGAGGAGAATCATGTGTAACAATTTACATGTCACAGCTTGTTCATGAGAATTAGGAAAGGATGGTTCGGTCTTTTTTATTTGACAAGGTAGTAATTTTAGTTAGATCACACTTGATGGGTGAAGCCAAAGTAGTGATAATTAGTCAGAGAATTACTTTTGGAA
Organism: Molothrus ater; assembly: GCF_012460135.2. NCBI lineage: Eukaryota > Metazoa > Chordata > Aves > Passeriformes > Icteridae > Molothrus > Molothrus ater. The sequence goes on from NC_050479.2 coordinate 87,951,960, forward strand.
CCACATAATTTAAAAATTATTAATGATGTCTGAACTTTTAGCTGCTATGTGCAATGGAAACTGGGCATAGATTAAGTATTAAAGAGGATAATAAATAGGGAACCTGCAAGGTATACTGACAAGTGATGAACAGCCATAAAACCAACATTAGGTTCCAAACCCTTTAAACAAAAATCTTATAAAGTGAATTTCTTTTTCACCATTAACCTGGTGAAAGATAGCTCTTTATGCAGAGATTACCATTGATTTTTTGTAAACATTCTCATATTACTCTTAAATTTCATGCAAACACAAAAAAAACCCTTTCCCAATCCTTTGAAAAGGTTTTTAAAACTTGTATACTGATATTGTAAGTTCTTGTAGGATCTTAAAGAACATTTCTTTCTATATCAGTCAGGCCAGGGTGCCTTCCTCTCTGACAGTAGTCACTGAAATTATTCTCCTCTGAGCAGACACCTTGCACTACCAGCTCCTCAAAGGGCATATGAAATTTTTCAGAAGACCCCCTTGCCAGTCTCTTGATACTCTGCTGTGTTGGGCATTGCAAGAGTGGTCCAGGGTTCCATTAAGACTTCATAAATGGGAACGCCAGTCCCTTATTCAGCACTGATTTCATAATCATCCTCAGCACAAACACTTCACATAATGAACCTCTTTACAAAAACCTTAAATGTAAGCACTATGACTGCAAAGCTGTCATGTTCCTGGAATACTGACTGCCCCCCATGTCTTTAAAAATAGTAAGGGAAGCCAGATGCAGTCACATTCCTCTCTGAATTTAGTGCTTGATTAAATCATAAGCAAATCATCAGACCATGATGAGCAAACCACCCTCTATACCAAATGATGTTGTAATCATCAAAGCAATGCAAAAAATTAAAATCTCAAAGCAAAGGCTGGCTGATTCTAGTGTTTTCTAAACATGCATGGATTGTTGATTAATGTATCTTATACAACCACCAAAAGTAGACCAAAGCATATGATTCATTAAAGTCTGCTGGCTGGAACTGCTGATTGATTGCGCTCACATCCTGAGGATCACAAATATTCTGAGGATTTATGGCAGCTGACTCTAACTCACTTTTTAAGTGATAATATTACAACTTTACTGGGTCAAGGAATGAATACTCAATAGGCAGGAATACCAAAACACAGGCATTGACATCAAAGTATAATGAACACATATCAGCATCAATAAAGGTACATAAAAAGATTTTTAAGCAACTGAAGTACATAAAGGTAGTAAAAAAAGCTAGGCAATTATTGGTGGAAAATATCAGTTATATGGATTTACGACAGCTGCCTTTCAGTCACTAGACCTTCAAGAAGTTACATTAGAATAATAAATAGTCAGACCTATATTTGGTGTATTTAAATTGTTGCAAAATATGAATTCAGTGTAATCAAACTATGCTCTCCAAAAGAAAACAATGCAATAAGGGTTTATTATGCCTCTACCTATTAGGAATTATGTATATAAAGATCTCTGGAAAAGGAAAGATTAGAAACAAAAATTTGACAGTACTTATGGTATGAGTAGACTGCAACCTTATTGATCAGGCTAGCCAGGTTTGCTGCAAACCTAAGCAATAAAAGAGCAGCACAATGTGCACACAATACTATATTTTTTACAAATAAAATTTTTGTAAATTTTAGGTGAACAAACTGAGGAACCCTGCATTTCTGTGATGGCAGTAGATCAAACAAGCAAGTGATCGGAGATGAAATATAATGCAAGATTTCTAGCACTCCATTTATTTAAAGGCTTCTTTATTGTTGCTTCTTTTTCTTCTCAAACAAACTCTTCTTTTGGTCTTTCATCACATACTCATAATCATATTCATGTAACAAACATACACTTGTGAATCACAGCATTCTGCACAGCTGCATTTGGGCACCAGCTTTTTCATGCACTGCACCAGAGCAGTTGTTGGTTGAGAAGATTTTTTCATACAAGCCTGTGTTTTCATTTTGGTTGTTTGGAACACTCCTGCTAAGGAACAACTGCTAGAACTACCACAAAAATAATAAATATTCTAGATTAATTTAAGCCTGCAATCTAAATTAATTAGTATAAAATTAGTAATGAGTAACAATAATTTATTATCACTAATTTATTAATTAGTATTAATATTTTATTATTACTAATTTATTATTTACTAATATAATTAATATTAAATTAGTACTTTATATTAAATTAAGGCCTACAACAGATTCTCAACAGTGTTGACTATGTAACATTCTTATATCGATAGGACACCCATGCTGTCCCTCCTTGTTCCTTGCTTTTGTTTCTTTTTGGAACCCACTGCTGTAAACTGAATTTTATCAATGCCAGTATTTTATAAATGCTTCAGTGTTTCATTAAAATGCTTTCTCTGATCCCCTGTCTCTTTGCACCTCACTCTGCCCTGATTAGGATTTGCCCAAGCATAAAAAGTAATAGTCAGCCCCCAGATCTTGGAAGTCAGGGCTGGCTTCAGGTTTCTGCTGAGTTATAAAGAGCAATCAAGCAAGGCAAAAAAATTAAGATTGGGAACTTCTTAGACTTTTTTCAGATGAGCTTGTGGCAAAAATCTTCCTGCTTGCTGTGCATCCCTCTTTTACCCTGTTGAGTAAAAGGAAAATGCTACCAAACAAAAAGGAAGTAGAGTGTGGGGATACAGTAGTATTCTTTCCTGATTTTTCTGAAGTAAAGCACAAGGGGAGTGTGGGAATCAGTCACATGACACTTTCTGTCTAGTTGAAATGCTGCAGGGATTAAAGGGAGTTAACAGCTGTTCTCAAAGTTTTGTTTTTAAGCATACCATCCTGAATGAAGGAAGCAGCAGCATGGAATAAAGAGCTACATCAATACACATGGGGAAACATACTTTGCCAAAGACATGGAGGCACAGTATCCTCATCGCACAACCCTGCATAAAAAGTATGATGGTTCTCTTAGTTCCAGAAAGTAGCTATTAAGAAAACAAATATTGAAGCTACCAGGAGAATATCCCATTAGTGATGTGCTTAAAATTAATTTTAAGTGAGGTCTCTCTGTTTCACTTGCCAAGAAAACCTAAGGCACCAAATGATCCTTTTGTTTCTGATGCATGCCTTTAATCTCATGTGGCCAGGCAATTGCAAACTGCCAATGCTAGAGAGCACAGAGTTCTGGAAGTCATAAAATATTCCTAGCAGTGATGTCTGGGGCTTTGAAGAGGATCAAAGTAGAAGTCTTTTTTAAACATCCTCTGGGTTAATGGATCTGAAGCAGAACATGATGGTTTTCGTCTTCCTTCACTGCAAACCGAACATGGGATATCCATATAAATGTGGCAAGAATAAATGCAATTTTGCAGCAAAATATGCTTGGCGTTTATTTGTCTTTAACTCATACTTTGACACCTAAGGTGTCGGTTAAGACAGTATATTTTTGCTGTAATTAGGATGGTAAAGGAAGTAAATGCATGTTTCTTCCACTTCTTTTCAAACCCACAGCCTACCAGAAAGAGTTCATCACATCCTAATGATAACACAGAAGTAGTAGACTGGCTCTGAAGCCAGTACCTGGTGCTTCAGAAGGCGATGCGAGAAGCCTCAGATTAAACAGCTACAGAATGACTTTCTCAAAGGGAAAGTTGCCCTGCAACTTTTCTCTCATCCTGGATTAAAGATGACTTTCATCCAGAAACCCATGGGCTTTTAACTCTTTTGTAGTTTCTGTTTCTAAAACCCTATACATGCGTTAATCAAAGCCACTGCTTATCAAGGAAACAAATTTAGAAATCCTGTAACTCTTAATGTTTTGGTTTGGGGGTTTGGGGTGTTCAGGGTGGCTTTTTTGTTCTTCATATTTAAAGTCTGTTCCTGCTGGTCACTGTTGGCTGCAAATCTTGTGCCTTGACAGAGCCAATTTTTGTTTCCTGAGACACGATGCCTCTGACAGCTCCCTAGAAGAGCTGCAGCTGAGCACAGTTACACACCTGTGAGCAGGTATGTGAATATGTAAGCACATTGGCTCTGGAGAACATTATCTGTTTTTGTAAACATGGATATTGTCTTTGTAATCTTTTCATGATTTAAAAATAATGAAACATGGAAAGAAATTCTCCATTCACTATCAATGTCTGCGTTCTGCACTGGCATTAACGTCAGCTTGACCAGACAGCTTACCTGAACTAAGAACAGTATAGTCAGCCAAGAGAAAAGACTCAATAATCCTATCTGTCTGACTGTCAGATTGACAGAGATGTCTGACTGAGAGACATAATAGTTTGTTTTATTTTATTCAAGTTTTTCAAATAAAGTGAAAAAAATTTTTTTTAATTGGTGTGGGCTTGTGAAAAAATACCTTCCATAACTGGGGAAATCCATGAAAACTTCTCATTTGAGGCCTGAAAAAGATACCAGGCATACCTGAGCTCTGAAAAACTGAGCTAACGTGCAATGGGCTTTGATTTTGCTGCTATTTGATCCAATTCAACTTCTCTTCTATATTTGTCCAGGGGAAGCCAAATTCTCCATTTGTCATGGAAACCAACAGCATCAACAGAAGGATCTTTACTAACATCAATGATAGAAGAAATATAAATCTTGTTTGATGTTCACTTCCAAGGTCTCTAGCCCTGTTTTAGTTGTCTTTGTCAGCCAGACAATTCAGAAGGTACACAGAGCATATGTGTGACATGCCTGTAAGATTTAATGGCTTTCAGATAGCTGACTGAGGAAAAGCTAAAGCAAAGATTTTCTTGGGTTCTTGAACTCATTCCCATCTGGGACTAGCTTGCAGCAAAAGTTTCTAATGGCTTAATAGTATAAATCATTACATATGAATAATTTTATAAGTCTTAGGTTTCTGTGAATTCTCTGAATGAGTCCATCTTATTTAAAACCTCGGGAAGTGATTGAGAGAAAGAGAAAAATGAAATTGTTGAGAAAGAGAAAAATGAAATACAGTAAAAAACTAGCAGAAAACTGAGAAAAGAGAAAGGAAAGCTGTTTTTAAAGAATACTTATAAATATTCAGTTGGAGCATATAAAGACTGGACATAGTATGAACTGACCCCTGATAAAAGCTGGATAATGTGTAGTAGTTACAGTAAAGGACTCTGTTTACTTGGCCAAATTTGGCTCTGAGTTTGACAAATGTAAAATGCATGCTATGAATGCAAAACCTTGCAAACCACCCATCTAAGCATGCTCTACCCATGACTACTAATAACAAGCTCTGGGGCTAAGTGGTAAGTTCCACCAAAAAATCATTGACCATGCACTTTGCCATGCAGATGCATTTTACTGGGAGAGGTGGAAATACAATTATGCAAAATAAGTTGCTTTAAAATAAAGATTGAATAGCAAGAAAAACTTTTCTTAGTTAGATGGTTTTTGAGTTAAGTCCTCTCTTGCTATGGACTGCCTCTGGATCAGAAGCTTTTTGCAGCCTGGAGACTAAGTTTCTGTGATCAGGCTCAGTCCAATGTTAACATGTATAAACGGTTTTGGGAGCAGATTTTGTTTCATGTCCTGCCAAGACTACAGGCAAGCCAAGATAATTTTTGACCACTTATATCCAGCTGTGCAGGAAGCCCCATGAGTTTCTATATCAGCAAAACACCATCCTACTCAGAGAGCATCCAGAATGCCTCACATGATTAAAATTTTGTTTTGTTTACAGTTACAAAGAGATCCATTTTAGCATGCAGGAATGGGGAAATAAGTAGGGTAACAGAATGTAAAGGGAACACTCCAGAGACAAGCACACCAAAACATTACCACATTCATTGTCAACTGCAATAAAACATCATAGCAGTGCCCTTCAGTATGCCCTGAAGCTGCAGTATGCTGCACAATAAAATATTTAATAATTATCGCTTAGTTTAAAAAAGGCTAGAATAACATTATGTGAAAGCCTGAACAGTGAGAGCAACTCAAATAAGAAAGAGCTCTGAAATCACAGGATGTGATCCAGAGAGTATTTTTATTCCAAAGACATTAATGTGTTGGTCAAACTGATTAAAGTATCATCTTCCTGCCAATGACTTCCTATGGACCTCAAATAATAGAAGTTCTGCCTGACGTGTTGGGTTACAATACCGTATAAACCCAATTATAGAACCTTGAAATCAATTCAGAGCTGTAAATAATTGTGCTGTCCAATAAGAATGATATTTCCAAGTCTCATGAGCACTAGCTCTTAATATAGCAATAGAGAGAGACAGGAATAATAAATACCCTCGAGCTTGATTCCACTGTTAACTAACCTGCACTTGCAGAATTGCAAATGGAAGTTTTGTCTCCTTCACAAATGGCTTGCGTCAAAGCATTGCCTTTCTAAATCTTTTTCGTCTAACTTCTAAGAGTGTTATCTACAACTTGCCTGTAGAGAATATAGACTAGCTCTAAATAGTAGCTTTGCAACTCAGGATGCATGCTAGGGCTGGTACAGCTTTTATACCTTAAGATTACTCCTATCCTGAAGACTGAAATAGCATTGAATTAAAACTGTGGTCTTATTTAAGAACCATCCTTTGGAGGACAGGGAAAAATGTCAAAAATCTGTGTCATTTTTTCAGTGAAATTCATAGCAGTATTACACAGTAGTAGTCTGTGTCTGTAAGACTATGTATCAAGCAGACTTTGGGAATGGGATACTCTCCTTATAGTAAATCCTTCCCCTCTGGGATGCATCTCATGATCTGCACCCCAGAGGGGAAGGATTTACTTTTCACTGAGTTCAGTGGATGCAGAGGAGCTCTAGTCCCTTAATCATTTAGGTCTAGTGAACAACCTTCACTGTGCTCCTGTTAACCAAGTCATGGAGCTTGAAATAATCTCATAAACAGACTCTGGGGCTTGGAATTGTGTGGACTAGGATAAATATGTCCTGAATAAGATTGTGTAAAACATTTGGTCTGTGACACAGCTGTTGAAACCATTATCATTTAGCAATTATATCATCATAAAGATGTCAACTGTGCAGTGCTTACTGGTAGCATTCCAGATTCTGGAATCCCATGCCAAACACTTATCTTGCTTGCTTTCCCTCCGCAACGGAAAGAATTTTATGTTGAGAGACCCTTTTCGTGCAGTAGCTCAAGAGTGAACTGCCCAAAGAGACTTTTTGAAGAGACAGTGAAAAAAAAAATTGGAATATTTTTTAGGATAGCAAGGATCAGAATGGTTGAGCTAGGATTTTCATATCTATTCCCACAGAATCTTTCCTTCAAACCCTTCCTGGTTTCCTACATACTGGCTTCAGGAAGCAGTGAGATGAATTCTTCACAGCTCTGTTCTCTGTAGGAACTACAAACACTTTCAACTGTTTTTATTTTCCTCAGGCATTTTAACAAGATTAAAGAGGGAAAAAATGCAGAAGAGAAACAGAGAGGTGAAGAAAGAGAGAGCTGCTTAGTGAATGAATGGTGACCCACAGGATAATTCTTCTTCCTGCTTAAAATTAATTTCGCTTTAATGGTTGTTAAGCGGGATTTGTATAATAGGTTGTGTCTTTTAAAGCATTTAATTTACACAAGCTCAGACATTTCAGAAGGACCATTACAGACTTAGCTGTCTCTTCTGTTTAGCTTCTTCAAGAGAAAGTAAAAAGTAAATTGGCATTATGATTTGAAGGGGACCTATCACTTGAAGTAGTCTGGGCTAAGATAGGCATAGATTCCAAAATTTGAGGACAGCTTGTATGTCTACAGGGTCAAGGAAAAGTGAAGTTTTTACTTTGCAGTGGTCTGTGTCATCTTTATAGAAGTAATGGTGACAGAAATTACAGTCTTGCACCTAAAATGGCACATAAAATCTCTCCTAGTTGACTTTAAAGTCAGTAAATGGAATATATATTCCTGGTAGCTTTAGCGGGTAATATAACTATTCCTATGAGACTAGGACTAGGATTTACTTCTTCCAACTTACTAAGAGTGCTAGGAGTGCAGGACCTCAATCATAAATCTATACAGTTTAATAGAACAATTTATCGTTTTTAATGTATCTTAATTCAGTGCACTGCAGGCAGCATAACAGCAACTTCCAAAAGGAAAGTTGAAATGTAGTGCAGGTACAAAGAGTCAACTTATTTGGTACAGCAAAACATATCCTACTCTTTCCTGGCTGTGTGAGAGTCAATTTAGAAATTATAATTTATTTATGCAAACATCTCAAAAATTAAAAGAATATTTAAGACTCTTCATCTTTGAGATTCCATTTATGGAATCACGGTGAATATCTTGAGGTTGGAAAGAATCTCTGGAGATTGTCTAGGCTGACCTCTGCTCTGGAATAATAGTCAGCTAGAGCAGCTTGCTCAGTATTGAATCAGGTTTGAAACATCTCCAAACATATTAAATATCAAAAGATATTCAAGGGCTGTACAACATAGCTGGGTAACCTCTTCCTGTGTTTGACTACCCTTACAGTAAAAAATGAGGGGGATTATTTTTAAACAGAATTTTCAGGAATTGAATTTATGCCTCTTAAACAAGTGAGAATAGCTGATATTGTTTTCTTTATTCACACATCCATATCCATCAATAAGGCTCTTCCTGAACCTTCTTTTTTAAGGCTAAGTAGTCCCAGATCTCTCAGCCTCTTCTCATATGGAAGGTGCTCCAGCCCCTTCATGGTCTTAGTGGCCCTTTGCTGGACTTGCTCCAGCATGTCCCTATAATTCTTGTGCTGGGGAGTCCAGAATTGAATACTTATCTCAGATGTGATCTTCCTGGTGCATAATAGGGGTAATGACTTCCTTCATCTGGAAATACTTTTCTTAGTGCAGTCAGAAATGCTGTTGGACTTATTTGCTGCAAGGGCATGTTGCTGACTCATCTTCAACCTTTCCTTGAGAACTCCTACAACCCTTTTTTTCTGCAAAGCTGCCTTCCAACTTTGGTACATGAGGTTATTCTTTCCCATGTACATGATGTTCCCTTTCTCTCAACAGGTGTATCAATCAGTCCTCCCAGTTTTATATCATCTGCAAAATTGCTGAGGGTGGACTCTGTCCATCTGCCCAACTCATTATTGAAAATGTTAACTTGTGCTGTACAAAAGATGGATGGCATCAATCATCATTTGCAGCCACTGCAGTGAAGAATGATATGTAACAATAGCAAAAGTTCTCCATAGCAAAGAGTAGTTTAGCAAATATATCATCCATTTCCTGGCAAACATGTCTTCTGCAGTGACAGAGTTCTCTTGAGAACAGTCTTATAAATAAGAGCATATTCCTCTCAGGAAAAAAAAAAACACCAAAAACAACCCCCAAGAAACAAAAACAAAAAAACCCCACCCCAAATAAAAAACCAAACCAAACCAAACAAACAAACAAATGAAAAAAAAATCTCCCCAAAAACCCACCAAACAAACTGGTGGGTGCAGGACAAAGAAACTGTGATAAAGAACTGACTTGCAGAAAAAAAGGAGTCAGCAACAACTTTTCCAGGCACTGATGACCTGTGTCTACTTATGTATCTTCACCAGAAAGGTATTAAATAGCTAATTGCTTACTTAAAATGAACTTCTCTGCAAGAGCTTCATTGCATGAGATTTCCCTGACAAGACAGGAACCTTGCTGGGGAAGCCTGGCTGACTCCAGACTGTGATTTTGGTAATCTTTAAAGTGAGACTTCTGCTCTTGATTAGCCTTACTCCTGAGAGAATTTTCTTGAGTGTCATACTAGTAACACCTCATATAATATATAGTAAGTAGAAAGCAATTGTCTGAGTTTTAATTCATAGTCCTTAGAAAGTTAATAAAACATTTGGGCAGGGGGAAGAAAATAGTCAAAAGGCCTCACAAATCCAGAACAGTTTTTTGAATTAATTAAAAACTTAAGAAATTTGTCCTGCTGGAAATCATCCTAACCTCTCTGCAGATTTATACACTATAATAAATTACCAGCTGCATTTGAAGAGTTCCTTCTATCTCTACAACTGTAAAATGAAATGTTATAGCTTTGCTGGAACTGAGACACCAATATTAAGTGTAAGGTCCACAAAACCCTTTCACCTTTAAATTGTATTGAAACCCAGAACATTTCAATACCACATTCATTTGCTAGTCTAAAGCAAGACAACTGGCTAATGAGGAGGAATCAGTCACAGGCATAAGAAGAGGCTGAGTGAGCAGCATGAGGACTAAAGTGCTAAACTAGTGACCCAAAGATGTGGTGGGGGACAAAAAGGGGTTGGGACGACATGGTCTTTAAGGTCCATTCCAATCCCTTAACATTCTGCAATTGTATGCTTCTGTAATTCTATGATTCTGTGTTGTGTCGATTGGAATTGATCTGGTTCTTGATTTCAGTCAAGAACCATATTTCCAGTCCATCATTTTCTGAAAGCTCTAGTTTTCACATGCCATAAGTGAGCTGGTGGCTTACTTACATTATTCTTCAGAGACAGATGTTCCCCTGAAGCACCTGCAGGGAAAATGCACATGTGCTCCTCCCAATTCAGATGCTGGTGCTCCTCCCAAGAGGACGGATTTTTAAATCAACACAATGTGTTTCAATGAAAATCTCCTGGACACGTTACTTGATGTGCATCTCATGGAATGATTTTGCTGTGTGTGCGAGCAGCAGTAACAACAGACTCTAATAAATTATTTGACTCTTGTCTTATTGGCTAATGAAAATGATTGCACAGTTGTCAAAGAATTGGAACTTGGACCTGCCCATTCTCTCATGGATTTCAAACACCAATGTTACTGGTCAACAAGTACACACTACAGAAATAATCTAGTATGCTGAGATGCTGTAATTATTATTTGTAAATAAAAATATCCCATGTTCCAGGACACTGGCACTCTATAACAATTTAAATTTCTGGGAAAAATACAAAATTATTCTTACCCTGCTTCTAGGCTAGGAAAAAAATAGTTAAATTTCTTTTGCAACATGTAAAACTAGTGAGAAAATTATCTGTCTCTTCAATAATTAAGGGCAAGATGGATCATAGACTCTTTATCATTGCTAGGTCAATAGTACATCTACTATGTCATTAGCAAAAAGCATTTTTGTCCATTTTCTGCATGATCTGTGTTACTGACTTTGATGATAAACCCCTTCTGCTCCTTATGGAGAGCTGACTATTGTAAAAGGATGAATAAAGTCCAATTTTGTTCACACCTTCCCCTCCATACAAAAGTAGTATTAAATACCTGAGAATTTCCAGCAGATGGCCAACATGTTGATTAGCATCCAAGATGATTAGGTGGCACATGACATACAAGAAAAAATGAGAGACTTGCTATTCTTTGCTTGGAGAGAAGAAAGCTAAGGGCAGGTGGGTCTAGGGGAGGTGTAATTCCAACCTTTCACTACCAAAAAAGGCAGATGTGGGAAATACAGTGCATGCCATAATGACAAGTTGGAATGGTTAGGGAATGCAGGAATAAAAGAAAAGAACTTGCCCTTGAGGGTCCTACTGTGCCAGAAAAGAGAATGCCCAGAAAGATTGTAGTATCTCCCTCCTTGCAGGTTTCTAGTTCTCAGATGGGTAAGTCCCTAAGCAACCTCTTCTAGGTTACAAACTGGAATTGCTTGAAGTTGGAGGTTGGACCACAGACCTCCACCCCGTGGATGTTCCTTCAGGTAAAAAGTATTCTGTGATTCTACGAAATCGTCTCTTGATTGTCAAAGGGCACAAAGTACACAGACATTTAAATTGGATATGACACTTCAATACTACTTCTTGCTATAAACATCCCACTGTACTTCTTTCATGCTGGGCAAAATGAAAATAACTAATGTGAAATGTCCCTGTCTTAAGATCTCCAGTATGTATAGCTAAGACACACAAAAAAGGCAGGAAGATAAATAGACAGAAGGGTAATGCTATTTACTCAAGGATCAGTGGAATAGTACAAGATTACTGTCAGAGGCAGAGTTAAGACGTGTACCACTGAGCAATATTCTTGGGAAAAAACGTATTTCTTTATGCTGTTAAAATGCCACACTTCTCTCATAGGCATAATTAAAAATGTAAGTTTTCCTATGTAATAATTTGCCAATGAGCTGATACAGACATTCCTATACAGTCATTAACAACTACAGTTATGATTATTGGGCTTGCCAATTACAGTTTCATTAGGATGTCTTGGAAATGTAGAAGAAAAGGAGGAAATGGTGGAAGAGCTGGCAGAAGCAAGGAGTGGCAGTGAGTAGCAGAAGGCCATAGAGGAGCAGAAGGAGGAGGCAATGGAGAAGGTGACAAAAGAAGTTGCAAAGGGCTGCAGCAGAAGCAGAGAAGGAGGAGGTGACAGAGGAAGAGATGTAAGAAAGGAGGCAGAAGAAGGTGGTAGAAGAGAAGAAGATGGTGAATGAGATGACAGAGTAGGTGACAAAAGAAGCTGGAAGAAGGTGGTGAATAAGAGAAGGTGGAGGGAGTGGAAGGTGGCAGAGGCCAAAGATGGAGGTATACAGTGGCTAAAGGGTGGAAGTCATAGAATGGTGTGATGGTGAAATGCAGTGGTAAAGGCAGTGAGACAGGAGGCAGCTTTGGCATATGGAGGCAGTGGCTGATTAATTCAGCAGTGGAAGGTGGCAGCAGTGGGAGGTGGCAGAAGGCAGCAACAGGAGGCAGTGATGAAATGTGACAGCAGACTGCATCGACGGGAGCTGGTGGCAGCAGAAAGCAGTGGAGGAAGACAGCAGAGACAGGCGACGCATGAAGGCAGCAGCGGTGGAAGGAGGCATCAAAAAATGGTGGTGGAAGAAGACAGAATAAGGTGGAGGTGGCAGAAGGGAGGCATTTGCGTTGGAAGGTGGCTGTGGCAGATGAAGGCAACAGAAACAGACAGAAAAATAGAAGGAGGAGGCAATGGTGGAGGGAACAAAAAAAGGCAGAGGAAGAAAGCCACAGAATAAAGAAGAAGGAAATGGAGGAGGCAAAGGAAAAATGTTGTAAGAAGAGAAGGAGAAGGCTAAGACAAGGCAATGAAGTAAGGTGGCAGAAGACATTGGAAGAAGAGAAAGAGGAGGCTATGGAAGAAGACAAGTGAAGGAAAGGGAGGAGGAGGCTGTGAAAGTAAAGAAGGAAGAAACAACTGAGGAGGCAGTAGAAGACAATGGTGAAGAAGGCAATGGAAGAAGAAGCAAGAGATAACATAGGAGGTGAAGGAAAAAGGTGGCAGAAGAAGTGAAGGAGGAGGCAATGGCAGTGGTGGAAAAAGGCAGTGAAGGAGGAGGGGGCAGACAGAATGCAGCAAAATGCAGCAGAAGTATGTGATGGAAGAAGAAAAGGAGGATGTGAAAGAAGGCAATGGAAGAAGGTGCTGAAATTAGGAATGAAGGAAGTGATGAAGAATGTGACGAGATAATTGATGGAAGGAGACACCAGAAAAATGTGGTGGAAGAAAAGGAGGATGTGATGGTGTGGGTGACAAAAGAAGATGGCAGAGGAAAAGAAGACAGAGGGAATGGAGAAGGTGGTAGAATAAAGTCTCAGAAGACTGCAGCAAAAAAAGAGAAGGAAGACTTGATGGAAGGTGTTGGAAAAAGAGCAGGAGGCAATGGAAGAAGGCAGTGTGAGAAGAAGGCCATAGAAGAAAGCAGAGGATGAAAGTGGTAGAAGAAGGTGGTGTAAGAAGAAAAGGAGGAGGAGGAGACAGAAGAAGTAGAATAGAATAAGGAAGTGGAAGAAGGGGGCAGCAGAAAGGAAGGAGGAGGCAATGGAAGAAAATGTTGGAAGATTAGGAGAACATGAAGGAGGAGATGGAGGAGGTGACTGTTCTTATTTTGGCTGGCATAGAGTTAATTTTCTTCTTAGTAGTTGGTGCAGCACTATGTTTTTAATAAGAGAATAATATTGATAACACACTGATGGTCGTTCCTATGTAGTGCTTACTCCATGTCAAGGACTTTTCAGCTTTCCATGCTCTACCAGCAAGGAGGTGAACATGAAGTTGTGGGGGAGCATAGCTGGGACAACTGACACTAACTGGCCAACAGGATATTCCACACCACAGAATGTCATCCTTAGAATATAAACTGGGAGGAGCTGGACTGAAAGAACTAATCACTGCCCAGAGACAGGCTGAGCATCGCTCAGCAGGTGGTAAGCAATTGCACTTTTTCTGGTGTTTTCTTTTTCTGTTATTGCTATTTTTTTTTTTAATAATTAAACAGTTCTTATCTCAAGTCACAAAGTTTTTTACATTTTTTTCTCCTCCCCATCCAGCTGGAGGAGTGGAAGTGAGGGACTGAGTGAGCGGCTGCATTGTACCTAGATGCTGGCTGAGGTTAAAGCATAATGATCCATTTTTGGTGCCAATGTGGGGCACGAAGGGTTGAGATAACTACACATCTGACCAAAGTGTGATGAAGCAAAATAATTTTTTGCATATTTTTAAACAAAACTAAAGCATTCATTTATATCAGCTTATGATACGATAGAACTGCTAGTCTTGAAACTAATCTGATCTGTGTGCTCAGCATTGCTGTCACCTCTGTGTTTTGGGAGCCATCTATTGGGAACTATTAATAATTACATGCTTTGCCTTTTCTCCTTGCAGAGCCAATATAGGAGAGAAAATCCTTCCTTCCTTCCTTCCTTCCTTCCTTCCTTCCTTCCTTCCTTCCTTCCTTCCTTCCTTCCTTCCTTCCTTCCTTCCTTCCTTCCTTCCTTCCTTCCTTCCTTCCTTCCTTCCTTCCTTCCTTCCTTCCTTCCTTCCTTCCTTCCTTCCTTCCTTCCTTCCTTCCTTCCTTCCTTCCTTCCTTCCTTCCTTCCTTCCTTCCTTCCTTCCTTCCTTCCTTCCTTCCTTCCTTCCTTCCTTCCTTCCTTCCTTCCTTCCTTCCTTCCTTCCTTCCTTCCTTCCTTCCTTCCTTCCTTCCTTCCTTCCTTCCTTCCTTCCTTCCTTCCTTCCTTCCTTCCTTCCTTCCTTCCTTCCTTCCTCCCTCCCTCCCTCCCTCCCTCCCTCCCTCCCTCCCTCCCTCCCTCCCTCCCTCCCTCCCTCCCTCCCTCCCTCCCTCCCTCCCTCCCTCCCTCCCTCCCTCCCTCCCTCCCTCCCTCCCTCTCCTGCAGAAAGCACTTAGGGAGACTCAAGATTGATCCCTAGGCTTTTGGAGTCAGGGATACTGAGGATCTGAGGTCTGTATGCTCCACCTTAAAAAGAGATACTGCCACTAGAATAATAGGAAGGAGTTACAGTGGAAGAGGGGTGGCAAAAGAAGGGAAAGGAAGATGGAAGCAGTAGAAGACAAGGAGAAAGGGATGAAGAAGAGAGTGGAATAAGGTAGCAGAAGAACATGTCAGAAGGTTTTATTGGAAGAATGGGAAAAAGAGAAGGAACAGGGATGTGGATGATCTGCAGTAGAAGATGACAGAGGAAGGGACAGAAGGAGGCAGCAAAAGAAGGCAGTGGAAGAAGAAAAACAGGCAGTGACTGAAGAAGGTGGCAAAAGAATACAGCAGAAGAATAGAAGGTGGCAATGGAAAAGTTGACAGAGGATGTCTGCCGAAGAGTTGACAGTGGTGAAGAAAAGCAGCATAAATAGGGAAGGAAGAGACAGTAGACAATAAAAAAAGGCAGCAGAATTTTAGAAAGAGGAGTCAATGGAAGAGGTAGTGGACAAAGATGTTAGAAGAAGAAAAGGATGATTAGGTGACTTAAGGAGACCACAGCAGGCTGTGGCAGTAAACAGTAGTGGAAAAAGACAAGGATCTCTCTTTGGGGAGTGTTTTTAACCATACCAAACCCTCTCCCTCTCCTCTGACTCTGCCCATCCCTCTCCTACGTGAATGCGGGGAGGAAAGCGGGTTGGAGACAAAAGAACCACTCACCTGATGTTCATGTGGCAACAGAGTTTATTCTTCAGCTCTTCTTTATAAAGGGCATTTGAAAAACTCAGTCTGGATAGCTCATATATATGGTCTTTTATGCCCCCCAAATCCTGGACCAGTGATATGCTTGCAGCTTAGGAAGGAACATAATTGGTTGAAGTTCCCGTCAGTTAACCCAGGGGCTAGCTTATGGAGCTGGCTGGGTAGCTGAATTCATTTGCTCAGTACAAGCCAGCTTGTACAGTGATGTAACGTGGCAACACTCCTACTTTCCCAGTTCCTTCTCCACCAAACTGGAGACTGTACCTTGGTTGCCACAACCTTGCTTGGCCACACTCCTCACTAGATGCCTGGTTTCTCTGCCTCAGAAAAGGAAGCAAGAAGAGTGCAGGAAGAAATCATACCAAGGCAACTGGAGAATTTCCAGGACACAGGGAAATTTTGCTCAAAGGCTAGAGAAGAAAATGTGCATCACCATCAGTTGCTCTCTGGATCAGATTTAAATAATGATGCAACCAATACAGAAACAAGCTTTAGGGGAAGGAAGACATAAGCATCTCTATCTAGGTAAGCTTTCTGAGAGAGAGAGAAGAGAAGTTGTGTGGAAAGCAATGTTCTGAGTAGCCTTTATGTTTCCCAGGAAAGACAGGTATTTTACTCCCCCAGCAAACCATTTGTAACTCAGAATTATTAGGGTGAGTGTTCCCATCATTTAAGCCCTATCTCCACTTCCATATCTGCCTGAACAAGAATAGCCCAGCAGCACTGTCAGATAAATCCACCTTCTAACACACATCTTTGTCAGGTCAGACCTGACCTGTGCCCTCCCATGCTGCTCAAAAGGGGCTGAGATGCTCCCAGGAGACCTTCTATGCTGCAGCAAATGAAGGCATGAGTTTAGGTAACTCTCCAGACCCTTTCAGGATTTAAGCAACCATGACTTTCCTCCAGAGAGATATGGAATAATCTTTGGTCTCTTTCTGGGCTGTAGTAGCAGGCAACATTCCAACACCAGGCCATTCCTGGGGACAAGGCAGATTGGATCGGATGTCCTTCAACCTCATAGCCCTCCAAGGATTTTTCTTCCTTGCGTCCCTTCTTTTTTGAGGTAATGTAAATGCTTTCCATCCATGAAAACCTCTGGAAAGGACTTCATAGCATTCCTAAAAAAGAGGAAGTTTCCTTTGCTTGCTCTGAACAAGCCACCCCACCAAGTTTTGCATGCTACTCCCTAAGACACAATAAGCAAACCCATTGTTCCCCAGGTTCCTCAGGCCACTCATAATTTTATAAATCCCTGTCATGTCCTACATCCTCTTTCTCTCCAGGACACTAAGAATCCATGTCTTTGGCAAGGGTAGAAATAGAAAAAAGGTATTGTGGCCATAGGTTAAAGAGAAATACAGGCACAGAGAACAATGCAAGAGGCTGTGACAGCAGTTTTGTTCAGGTGTGGAGAGATGGAGCATAAGAAGCTTTGGAGAATGTATCAGCTTCTCCCAGAAAGGAGACAGGTGGGAAGAGAGAATTAATGCAACCTCCACCACCAGGTTCTGTGAGGTATAAAAGGACTGCCCTCAGAAACTCCTCCTGTTCTATGTTCCTAGAAAGCTTTATCTCTGTCAGCCCATGGTTTTACCAGGTTTCTTTTTCCCAGGATCTTGCATCAGCCTGGACAAATGTATTTTGCTTTATCTGAGTCTAGTGTTGATACAGCTGACTGAAATATTTGAACTAGGAACATGAAGTTCTAGAAGTACAAGCTGCCATTGCTTGTCCATTGATAATACCTAACACAGCTGCTCTTGAGTGACCATCTCTTCCCCTTCCTGTGCCCCTAGGGCCACCAGCTTTCTTCTGCAGAATAACTGCATGAAATGAAAAACTTGTTTGTAATAATAGATGTACACCCTTGAGTGTATTCTTTGAAAGAGCCTGCAAAAAAAATTACACTGGGTCTACAGAATGTTCAGCAGCACATCTGATGGTGGCAGCCCTTGTCTATGCCAATGGCATGTTTTGGAAAAGAAAGTAGAAATTTCAAACTAAACACTATTGTAAACTGGAAATTTTTCTTGCTCCATTTAGTTATGATGGGATTGGACAGCTTCGGTAATTTTTGACCCTCCTAGTCCTATTACGGATATTTTCCTTTCCCACAGGAACCTTCCAATCCTTCTTTCTTTCACAGGATACAGCATGCTTGTAAGAAAGCTGTGCAGTAATACCAGCTTAAAGGCCAACACAATTCATGCACCACCTTAGAGAAGGCTCTGGCCTTGGACTTGTACTTCAACATGAAGGAAAATTTCCCTCTGGACAGTGACACTGTGCATATCAGTCCTCTAGGGTGTACAAAAATTTAATCAAAAAATGTAGAGGAAGAGTATTCTGATTTAGTGTTTCAAGCTATTCCAGCATTTCCAAACATACGGCTTCTCTTTAATATCTCTGGAGGGAATCCTGTGTCTTTCAGGAGCTAACATGATGAAGTTGGCAGCTGCTTGGAGAATGAACATGATTATTCAGCAAAACATTAAGCTTTAGTAAACTTTGCATCATGACAGAAATCCCCACTCCTGCAGATTTAAGAAGATCTCATTATTTTTGTTTGCAGCAATATTGTACATCTACATTACACTCATAAACATCAGCATTGTACTGAAATTCTTGTGTAGCAAAAATAGTCTGTAGAACATTCCAAAGATGAATAAAAGCATGGTTTGGTACTTAGGCAGACATTTTAATACCGTTTAGGGGAGAGAAATTAGAAAAGGGAGATGCTGAGCATTCCCATATTTGAACTATTTGACTTGGGAAACAGTGGGTGCACAGGATCGTTTTTCTATCCTCCCTTTTGAAATTACAATGGAGGAATTTGATTTAGGAAATCACTGTATTGCATATGGTAAAAACACACATTATTCAAGAAAAGGAATTTGCTAAAATAAACTGAACAAAGTTAGCCACTGGGTTTGCTGGATTTCTTTTTTTCCCGAAAGAAATGCAATGTATCTCTCTGTCCACTACTTAAATATGCAACTTCGGGTAAAAGCATGCATTTTTAAGAAAGATACCATCAGCACAGAGGAATCTGAAAGAGGTTTGAGAGTTGTTATTCCTGTTGTACAGGTGCTGTGTATAAGAATGAGACAGACAAACAAGTACACGTCTTCCAAAGCCAAAAGGTATTTTTAGATTGAAGGCTACCTTACAGAATAATTAGAATAGCTCTCTATCTTAGCAGAGGTTTATGATTAACGTGTATGACATTTGTACATTCTACCAATGCCTGTTAATGCCCACATTTGGATCTTCAAATTTTCCACTGTGTACTTTTTGTCTGGAGAAAACCTTGGACTAGAGAGAGATAAGACCATCACCAAAAACGTATTTCTAGCAGCTCCCACGTCCAGTCAGCCAGTCTGGGTTTGAGGTCGAATCGAGACCATGAAGTGCCTGCTGCTTCTCGCCTTTATTGGGGTGGCTGGTGAGTATATCTTTTATTTCTATTTCTGCCATTTAATAGGAAGCTGATTTTCTAAATCAAAACTGCAAGGTAGCCTGTTGTGGGAAAGCCAAGTCCAGTTTTGACTTGCACAAGTCAGAGCCCTGCAGCTTCCATCTTCTGTCTGCTCATAATGCCTTGTGCCACAAGGTGGGGAATGAACGCCTTCATAGGGGCTCCCGACCCAGCTATGGAGATGTGGCCACAGCTTCAGAAAAAGGCTGCCTCCTCCTTCGGGACCAAGGAGTGCACAGGGAATAACTCTGGACCAGGAAGTCCTAAAGCAACTGCAAAATTTTGGACCCTTGGTCAGTGCTCCAAGAAGATATCACTGCACAGTAGTTTTTACTTTTTCCCTCAGTCAACCCTTGACTGTTTCAGTAGATGAGATTCAGGGAAAGACACACCCGTGATCTGATCCAACAAGAATATTTCAGTGTCCCTATGTTCTCAGGGAGTAGCCAGCAGGGCTTTAGTTGCAGATACGTGAGGCACCCGTGTAAGTCTGATCCCCTTCTTTGAGGTGCAGCAAATGCATGTGCCTTAGACCTGCCCAGCAGCGCTGCCCTGAGTGTCCATAGAAGGGGAGCCTACAAGTGAGGGGCTTCAGACAGGCAGCCACAGGGCAGATTACAGGCCACATTACCTTAGGCCAGCTGTTGACACATGGCACTTCTTGTCCCGCAGTTGCCTTCCCCACCTTTGCTGAAGACGATGATGACAAGATTGTGGGAGGCTACACCTGCGCAAAGAACTCTGTGCCCTATCAGGTGTCCCTGAATTCTGGATATCACTTCTGTGGAGGTTCCCTCATCAGCAGCCAGTGGGTCCTGTCAGCTGCTCACTGCTACAAATCGTGAGTGGAAAAATTACATCCTTCTATATCCTACTTCTGTCTTCCAGCTCCCTTCTAGCAGGAATTCTGAGCTATGAGATAGAAATACGTAAGTGCCTCCGTTCTCACCGGAGACAGCCAAGGGATGGGTGGATCATTCAGGAAGCCAGGCCGAGGCATCCTGAGGGGTTTTCCACTTCTGCAAACGTTCCTGTGAATGCAGAGCATTTTCTGAAATAACAGTGGGATAATCAAGCAGAGAGGTCTAGGCTTTGATTTCTTATCAATTGCATGAATCTTGCTAAAGCATTCTCCCTGGAGAACAGGAAGAGGATCGAGGTCTGGCTGGAGCCATTTGCCTTGTCCCAAAATATTTGTATCTAGTGCTGCTCTGTATTCAACTGCTGCCATGTATTTACAGACCCGCAGAAATTCACCACCCATGCATGGAGTGGGTTAAGATCTCAGTGTGGATTCCCAGGGCTCCCTGCAGGACAAGAAAGATCCCCTGCCCCAGAAGGCTTCTGTGGCAGTGGTGTTGGAGCGAGTGCACTCAGTGCCAGGGAGGTTTCTCTCAACCTGCCCCCAGCAGTAAAGGACACGCTGTGCCTTCTGTTTTCCAGTCGCATCCAAGTGCAGCTCGGGAAACACAACCTGGAGCTCACCGAATCCACACAGCAGTTTATCAACTCTGCTAAAGTCATCCGCCACTCTGGCTTCAGCTCCTACACCCTGGACAATGACATCATGCTCATCAAGCTGGCCACCCCAGCCACTCTCAGCAATGCTGTCCAAACCATTCCTCTGCCTACCAGCTGCGTGGCCGCCGGCACCACCTGCCTGATCTCCGGCTGGGGCAACACTCTCAGCAGTGGCAGTGAGTACTCTGGGGGAGCCTACAGACCCTTGGGGGCCCAGGACAGTTTCTAGGTTCTGGCCATTAACCCCCAACAGGACAGGCTAAAACACAGGGATGTGCTGTGGGACAGCTTTTTGGAGTGATGCATCAATGTAGGGACTGCACAGTTAATGTCAACAGAGTTGTCAATTCTCTGAGAGTAAGGGTGAAGTCTGGGACTGTGCAACTTGAATTCCTACCAGAGATCTCTGTTCTCTCACGCCGATGGTCAGAGATGTGCATGGCCAGTGGTGCCTATTCCATTGGACCTGCACCAGAGGAGAGGATGGTTTTCCTGAGGCTCAGGTTTCCTCCAGTGCATGTATCAAAAGAGCGGCCCCTCCCTTGCCAACTGATGAACTTCCAGGTACCAGAAAAGTTAAGGTGGCTGCAGTGTAGAATGGTGGGCCCATGGGTAGAATTTGTTCCATCTCTACAGAAGGGACCCATGCTGTGCTTACTGTGGACAGGAAGCAGGATGGCTGCTAGAACAGGGTGTCCAGCATTTGCTTTTCTGCTAAGATCTTCCCCGAGCTCTGAAAAGGACTCAGCAATGCCAGCAACCATCTCTCCCTATTTCTTTGCAGCTAACTACCCGGACCAGCTGCAGTGCCTGAAGGCTCCGGTCCTCACCGCCGAGCAGTGCTCTGATGCCTACCCTGGGCAAATTACCAAGAACATGATGTGTGTCGGATACGTGGAGGGAGGAAAAGACTCCTGCCAGGTAACTCATCTGCCTCTCCTCTCCCAGGCATTTCTCTCCCACCTTTTCCCAGCTGAAGAGGCCTTCACACTACAGAGTCAGCTATACTCACTGCACTGGTAAATCTGAGTTTCTGAATGACAGCAGAGGCTTCAGGCACACATATCCTGAAGGTTTGCCAATACTGCATCCGGCAAAAGCAGGCAGCTGACTCATCCTTAGCTGTGGTGCACTTGGAGCTCAAGTCAGGCATGGTAGCATCAGGCGGAGAGTGTGAATCAGGAGCAGCCTTGGTAGAACTTTTGTGCAGAGTACGCCCGGCAGGGCTTCCTCTGGGGTCAGTGATCTCAGGGATCTCTGGCTCATTGCTCAGGCTGATGCCATTTGCTGAATATCCATACCCTTTGTGTGCACAGGGAGATTCCGGCGGTCCCGTGGTCTGCAACGGACAGCTCCAGGGCATTGTCTCCTGGGGTTATGGATGTGCCCAGCGGGGCTATCCCGGAGTTTACACCAAGGTTTGCAACTACGTCTCCTGGATCCAGTCCACCATGGCCTCCAACTGAGACGCTTGTTTGGTGCGACCTGTATTTTCTCATCATCATTTCTGTTCTTTTGGGTCTGGACAAGCAAAAATTATGGGAAATTAATAAAGACATTCAGGCACCACTATTTTGTGCATTGTTTCTCTGGGAAGTTCCATAGCCTGTGATACGGAGCACATAGATAGTGTATGCCACACAGAAGGAAGTATTTAATATTTTCAATGCCTGTAGAACTGGAAGCATCTTGGAAAACTTTACAGACTTCTTTTTAAAAGTCTTTCAGTCAGTTATTTTCAGTTGTTTCTGAAACCTCTCATTTATGAAAGTTACACCACATTTCTCACTTTGAAAAGGCCATTTCAGGCTTCTGCCTACCCCTTCTGTAGCACTTCCGGTCCACTGTAGAGGATGCTGCATGCTTCTAGAACACCATGGCTGCCCTAAATCGCCTACACTTCATTAGCCCCAGTGCAAAGGAGAGTGCAGGGTCTCAGAGGAATCTGATGCTCACCTAAATGTTCATAATCCGTCAAGAACAGAAGCTGGAAATTCCTTGCTGGAGTGTGAAGCACAAGCTTGGTCAGGGGAGCTGCAGCTCATGCCATAGCAGTGGGGACATGGAGATGCTGTCTGGTGCTCAGGTTCTTGTGGGTAAAACCCAGTCAGCCACTGGGTGTTACAGGCACTCCCTCTCTACCCCCTTGCCCTGCTGTGATGGGGAAAAGGGTAGAACTGACAGGTTGAGATCCCCATCATACCCTCCACACCCACCCACACCCAGCCTGCCCCTTCCACCTGCTGCATCCCTGCAGGGTTCCTGGTTTCCTGCAGAAAAAGAGTTTGTGCTGACACACAGTTTGTGTCATTGCCCAGGGCTCCCAGCCAGCCAATGCTTTCTCTCATTCCTTGGCCAGCCCCACCCCGAGATGTCTCACCCTCACTCACTGCTCCCTCTGCACAAACCTTTGGGCAGACACAAGGGGCAGGCTGCTGAGAGGGCAGGGGCTGTCCCCCCATGGTTCCCTGCTGTTTCTTTGTGGCCATGCTGGCCCCTCTGGGTAAGTGAACTCAACCCAGCCCTGAGCACCTCCACTGATCTCGCTGCTGCTCTCCCAGCTGTGTAGCCAGTTCCTGGCAGTGCTTCATCCTGCAGAGCTTTCTGCATGGAGGATCAGCAGTCAATGTGGGGGCAATGGGAATGCCTGAATCTTCTGCAATGCCCATCTATTTGTCATTCTTTGTGCAGCCCCTAGATGGTTCCTGGTTTTGGATTCAAACAGCCCAGGAATGCGCCTTGCCTATTGAGGAGAGATTGGAAATTCACCTGCTGATCTGAAGAGCTGTCCCATGCCTTGAACTGCTCCCTTGGCTGCCCAATGCCTTCTCACCCTTTCCCTACAAACTCAACAGTGCCTAGTTGAGTTTTTTCACATTATTTCCTCTTCCTCACTGCTCCTACTTTTCCTTTCCAGTGCTAGGCCTGGAACAGTCTCCAGACATGGTGATCAAAGAAGGCCAGTCTGTGAATCTGGAATGTTCCAAGAAGAAATCCACCAGCACAGCTATGTATTGGTTTATTCTGCCTTCAGAGAAGAATTCCAGTCTGACCCTACTGGCTTCTGTACTACAACTTGGTACCGCAGGAGTGGTGGAGAAGGGTTTTGAGAGCCATTTCAAGAGCAGCAAGATAGAAGGAGACAGTATCACCCTCTCAATAGAACATGCCTTTCTCAATGACTCTGGCACATACTACTGTGCTGAGGGTGATCACAGTGGTGAGACTGCTGAGGGAGCTGAGCACAAACTTGTCCCTGCACAAACAGGACCTGCTTTCCACCTTGTGGGTGCTGCACGAGGCAGGGTGATCACTTCTCACTCCTTAGCTTCTCTGCTTCCTAGCCTTGTCTTCCTCCTCTTCTCAGATGCTGACAGTTTATTTGTCCATCATTGTCTCTTTGCCACTCCAGGCCTCCCTTGGCATTTAACTCTTATTTGCACTACACTTGCTTTTGTCAGACCTTCTCCTTTTTTCTGTCTACCTTCCCTTCTCCAACTTTTTCTTTGTGTCTTCACTCTGCACTCCATTGTCTTCCTCTTACTTAACTCCAGTCAGCCCCACTCGTACCTCTCACTGTCAAACAGGAAAAATGCTTGTGTGGGAAGTTCTTGGTGCACCTGTGCATAAAGGCAAGTCCTGGCAGGTGTGGAAGTTGCCAGCACCGTGGGGCAGCTGCCCACATGCTCCTCTGCTCCAACGCCTTGTCTGTGGTTGTTCTGTGGCCAAGGAATAGGAACAGCAGAGCACAAGCCTGTGCTTACTCTGGTAAGGTGTTCAGTGGATCCCTAAGTCCTCCATGCAGAGTGGTGGCTGGGGCAGGATCCCCCTGCCTTCCAGCCCTTGATCCACATACAGTTTATCTTCAGCAAACATATGATAAAAATTACAGGTCGCATTAGCAAGCTGAGCAGATAACAGAAATTTCCCACAGGTTACAGTGTTCTGCACATCAGTGACTCAGATGAAGGGTAGAGAGTGTCCTTATCAAATTGCCTGATTACACCAAATTAGGAGGAGTTTCTGATACCTGAGAAGGCTGTACAGCCCTTCAGATGGGCCTTGAAAGGTTGGAGGGATGGGCAGAGAGGAACATGCTCAAATTCAGCAAAGGCAAATGCAGGGTTCTGCACCTGGGGAGGAATTGCTCCATGCAGCAGCACAGGGAAGCACTGACCACCTGGGAAGCAGCTCTTCAGAGAAGGACCTGGGGGTCCTGGTGGACAAGAAGCTCCCCATGAGGCAGCAATTTGTCCTGGTGTCCAACAAGCCAGTGGTGTCCTGGCATGCATTAGGAAGAGCATTGCCAGCAGGGGGAGGGAATTGAGGCTCCACTCAGCCCTGGTGAGGCACATCTGCAGTGATGTCTCCTGTTCTGGGCTCTTTTATTGGAATATGATCCCAATATTGCTCAGTGGAACGTGCCTGGGCTCCTCTGGCCCTTGCTGCTTGACCAGAGGCGGCAGCTGTGGTGTTTCACCTCAGAGACACCTTTGGCTGGCTGTATGTGTCAGCTGGGCACTTGGAACAAGTCCAGGCAAGCAGGAATTCTGTTTTTACCTCTAACGGAAAGGCTTCAGGCAAGGTGAAGAGGAAGAGGAGACGGATTCTGCCGGAGGGTTCATCCAGAGTTTTATTCCATGGTCACAGATCTCCGAATCTTGGTAACAGCTCCAACAGAATCCCGACCGCAAGGTCCCGTGTCTTTGTAAGCCTGGGGAAAGGGGGAGGGGAAGGGGTAGGTGAGCCACCAACCAGGTGGGAGGGGGGGAGTCTCAGGGGACAATGACACCTAGACTGGCCAATGACCCCAGGGCTGCGAAGCATCTTTGGAACTTCACCAACCAGACGACGCGCTTGCTGGAATGTTAAGATTGACGGACAGCACTTAGCAAGGGGGCAAGGGCGAGGGGAGGGGAGAGGTTGGCACAGCTGAGGGACTGGGAAAGGTGAAACAGGATATTGCTTCACACCGCAACACTCTGGTGCAAAAGAGACATGGAGCTCCTGGAGAATGTGCAGGACAGGAGATGAAAGGTGATTACTAGAGTGGAGCACCTCTGTCGAGAACAAAGGCTGAGGAAGCTGGGCACATTCTGCTTTAAGAAGAAACAACTAAGTGGCCATCTCATCAATGTCTACAAGGAACAGAAGGCAGGGTTCCTAGAGGTGGATCCAGGTTCTTCACTGTGATGACAAGCACTAGGACAAGAGGCAGAAAATGATGCACAGCAAGTTCCACCTGAATCTGTGCTAAGAGCTTTGCAGTGTTGAAGACCATGCAAAGGAGGAGACAGTCCAAAGAAATTGTGGAGCCCCTCTCTCTGGAGATATTCCAGAACCATGTGGAGACAGTTTTGTGCCATGTGCTCTGGGATGACTCTGCTGGAGCAGGGAGGTTGGAGCAGTGACCCCCTGAGGTCCCTTCTTGGCTGGCCCATCCCATGATTCTGTCCTGCATAACACACACCCGTGCACAGCACAGGCCTGCTCAGGGCACTCCAGGTGGTTCCCACCCTGCAGATTCCCATGCTAAAGTCCAAGCTTCCCAGCACCTAAACACAGGGCCCCACACAGCAGCCATGCCTCTTCAACATCACTGACTCCTCAAATCCTGTGTCTTCTGCAAGGCTCCCTTTGGAGACTCTGGGGGAGCATTCCCTAGTGTAGGGAGACACAAGAAGCTTCCCTCAAAAAGCTGTGAGAACCCATTGGCTCCTTCCCTGTTCCTATGTCTGTTCCTGTGTCCCTGATCCCCTCGTCCCTATTCTCTGATTGACTGTCATCTTTGTACTGCCCCGAGTCCAGGGGCAGCCCCCAGGCTCCTGTACAGAGACAGTGAGACTCTCTGTGCTGGGGGTGCTGGGCCCTGAGCATCTCACCACATGGCTGAATTGAACATCTCTGGATATTATGCAAAGCTCCTTTTTACTTCCTTACCCTGGACTATGCTAACAACAATTCAGACTGCTACAGCTCCCCATGCACTGCCCTGCCCTCTGCTCACCCCAGGCAACTGGAGACCCT
Source organism: Molothrus ater (assembly GCF_012460135.2). Classification (NCBI taxonomy): domain Eukaryota; kingdom Metazoa; phylum Chordata; class Aves; order Passeriformes; family Icteridae; genus Molothrus; species Molothrus ater. Next base: position 87,978,805 of record NC_050479.2, read on the forward strand.
TTCCATGGACACATCAGGCACAGCCTCCTCTGCTGCAGTGCTGCTCATGGTGCTGGCAGGATCTGGGGCTCCTACAAAGCAGCCCAATCTCTTTGTTTTTTCTGCAACTTCTGTAGAGGGATATGAGGTCTTCCCTGAAACTTCTCTGGGCAGCTTGGGGGAATGAATGCAATGGGACACACTCAGACCTGCAGCAGAGGATTTGGGAGGAACTGCAGGCATTGCTGCTCTCCTCTGCTGACAGCACACAGGGGAACATCTTCAGTGCAAAGCCCTTCAGAGCCCTGGGCAGTCGGATCACTTGATGGCCTGTGTGGGCCAGCCTCACCCTGCAGTGCACACAGCCCAGCACGGATGTGCAGAGTCTGTGCCAGAGCTCTGTGCCCAAACTCAGGGCACACAAACTGCGAGTGTCTCTTCCTGCCTGCAGGGATTTCCCACTGTCTTGGGCAGGTGAGCAAGGCTGGGTGCAGGGAAGAGGACAGGACATGGTTTTCTCCAGCTTTGTCCATTTGTGTCCTGGTACTCTTGTGCAGAGTGCTGCAATCAAGAGGCAAGGATTATATCTGTTCTTCTCTGGCACGGAGAAGGTCAGGGTGCATCCACACATCCTTTGGGGCACACCCTTCTCCGCAGAAATCTTTCAAAAGTGTAGTGTCTCCCAAAGGACAATCCCAGTTCAGGAGCACAGGCAGCCTGTTCTCTCCTGGAGATTCCTTTCTGGAGTTAGAGAAGAGCAGCTACAGAACTATTCTCTGCCAGGCTCCAAGAGACACCAGCTCTGCAGGTCAGCAGCTTCTCCCATCCCTGGACAACACGTCAGGCCTGACTGGGAGAAGCAGAGATTCGACATGGCAGCTTGCAGGGCTGGGACTCTGTGAGTGTGAGGGAGGCTAGGGAGGAGATAAACAGCGGGACACAGACACAACCATGCATTCCTGAGATCTCCTTGTCTTCCCATCAATTTCTGCCACTTTGTGCATCCCTGTGCACACACTCAGGCTGCCACACAGCCCCATCCTGCTCCGTGGTAGCTCTGAACTAAGGCACCTACTGAAGTGCCACCTACTCTTGCACAGCCACGCTCCCACACAGCAGGAAGCCAGAGGAGCAGAGTACAAGCAGCTCGTGACTGCCTGCAGGTGTCATTCCCCACCGTTCCTGGGCAGCCAAGAGCCTTGGTGACATTTCAGCCTCCCGCTCCCTGCCCTGCCCACCCTCAGAGAGACGTATCTCTTCCTCTCCACCCCTCCTCTTTCCACACTTCTGTGTCTGTGCTGGCCCCGGGGGAAGGTGCCGGGAAGGAGGGGGCCTTTCTCCATGCATTTCCACCGCTTCCTTGTGGCCATGCTGCTCCCTGTGGGTAAGTGGGCATTCCTCCCTCCTGAGCAGCTGCACTGGAGGTGCTGCTGCATCCTCAGCTCTGCTCCCAGTTGCTGGCACTGCCCCTTCCCAAGGATTCCAGGGTGGGAGTGGGCAATGAACCCGGTGAACATTTTAACCACCTATTGAATCACAAAACGCTGCAAAGCTGTAAATTTGTTTTTTCCTGCCCCATTTTAATACCTCTCATGAGTGTACCAATGTCATTATTTCTCCAAACAGATTTACTGTTGCATTTGAAGTTGGTTTGTTGGGGGATTATGGATCCCATGTGTCTTTTTCAGAGATGCTGGGCACTGTCTCGTTGCTTTCTGATATCCTGGGGCCATTCCATCTCATGACATACTTCAAAGATGTGTATTATTGTCTTCTTCAATGCATTTCACTTCCCACCTTCCATCTCCTGTCTCTCCAGGCTGGGCCCTTCAGCAATCACCAGATTCAGTTGTCCGGGTGGGAGACACCGTCACTCTGGAATGTTCTGCATCAGGAAAAGATTTCATATACCTGTACTGGTACAAGTTAGCCATGGAGAAGGATGCCAGAATGCAGCTGGTTGTATATTCAGTGGAAGGCGGCAAAGCAGATTTTGAGAAGGAATTCCAAAATCGCTTCCAGAGTAATGGGACTAGGAACAACCATTTATCTGTGAAGATCCAGCATGCCCTGCTCAATGACACAGGCACATATTTCTGTGCTGAACAAGATCCACAGTGACTCAAAGGCTGGTGCAGCACAGCACAAACCTTTCCAGGCAAACAGGGATCTGCCACCAGCACACACTGAGGTCTTTTTTTGAGGGAACCCGGTTTTCCCTAATGCCCTCCAGATCATTAGGAAAAAAAGGGTTTTGATCTCTGTCTTTCCATCTATCTGTCCATCTGTCTATCTTTTGCCTGGTCTCTAACTGCTCTTCTATTCTTTTCCATCCCTGAATCCTCTTCTCACTCTGGTTTCTTGTCGCCCTCACTGTCTCCACTCATTTCTCTGCCATTCAAAAACTGCTACTCACTTTCTTCTTTTCATGTCATTATATCTGTCCCCCTGACTTTTCCTCTCCATCCTCTCATACCTAGTCCCTTTCTATTTCCTAATCCCTTCCTCAGCCTTCTCTCCTTCCTTACAATCAGTTACATCAATTCAAGGCCTGGGAAGCAGGATGTGGAATAGTTCACACAGCACTTCCCTCTCCACCAGCTGCAAAGTCAAGGCTCACTGCGCCTCAGCTCCCCACAGGTATTTACCTTCCTCTCCTGCCGCTCTCACTGCAGCACCCATGAGAGCCCTCACAGCTCTGAGTGCTTGGGCTGCTGTGGTGTCCTTCAGGGTCCTGCCTCCCTCTCACAGGTGGTATTTGCTGTGCTCACAGGGCTGCAGAGAGAAGAAGAGCTGTCACACAGCTGGGACGTGGGGTGGCCAGGCAGGGACTGAACCAGCCCTGTCTGGGGGAGACAGGGAGAGTGCATGAGCAAAGTCAAGGGCCCTCTATGTGGCCTTTATCCCTCATTGCTCCATCTCCCAAGGACTTCAGAGGCAGGAGGGGAGCAGCCATCATTCCTCTGCCTTGCACACACTCAGACTCCCCTGCAAGCTCAGCACAGTTCGGTCCTTCCAAACCCATCCTTCCCTCCACACCCACACATGTCCAGCCTGCCCCTTCCACCTGCTGCATCCCTGCAGGGTTCCTGGTTTCCTGCAGAAAAAGAGTTTGTGCTGACACACAGTTTGTGCCCAGGGTTCCCAGCCAACCAATGCCTTCTCTCATTCCTTGGCCAGCCCCACCCCGAGATGTCTCACCCTCACTCACTGCTCCCTCTGCACAAACCTTTGGGCAGACACAAGGGGCAGGCTGCTGAGAGGGCAGGGGCTGTCCCCCCATGGTTCCCTGCTGTTTCTTTGTGGCCATGCTGGCCCCTCTGGGTAAGTGAACTCAACCCAGCCCTGAGCACCTCCACTGATCCCGCTGCTGCTCTCCCAGCTGTGTAGCCAGCTCCTGGCAGTGCTTCATCCTGCAGAGCTTTCTGCATGGAGGATCAGCAGTCAATGTGGGGGCAATGGGAATGCCTGAATCTTCTGCAATGCCCATCTATTTGTCATTCTTTGTGCAGCCCCTAGATGGTTCCTGGTTTTGGACTCAAACAGCCCAGGAATGCACCTTGCCTATTGAGGAGAGATTGGAAATTCACCTGCTGATCTGAAGAGCTGTCCCATGCCTTGAACTGCTCCCTTGGCTGCCCAATGCCTTCTCACCCTTTCCCTACAAACTCAACAGTGCCTAGTTGAGTTTTTTCACATTATTTCCTCTTCCTCACTGCTCCTACTTTTCCTTTCCAGTGTTAGCCCTGGAACAGTCTCCAGACATGGTGATCAAAGAAGGCCAGTCTGTGAATCTGGAATGCTCTGAGAAGAAATCCTCCAGCAGTGTTATGTACTGGTTCCTGCAGCCTTCAGAGAAGAATTCCAGTCTGACCCAGTTGGTTTATGCTTTTGAAGGTGCCAATGCAGAGATAGAGAAGGGTTTTGAGAGGCATTTCAAGAGCAGCAAGATAGAAGGAGACAGTATCACCCTCTCAATAGAACATGCCTTTCTCAATGACTCTGGCACATACTACTGTGCTGAGAGTGATCACAGTGGTGAGACTGCTGAGGGAGCTGAGCACAAACTTGTCCCTGCACAAACAGGACCTGCTTTCCACCTTGTGGGTGCTGCACGAGGCAGGGGGATCACTTCTCACTCCTTAGCTGCTCTGCTTCCTAGCCTTGCCTCCCTCCTCTTCTCAGATGCTGACAGTTTATTTGTCCATCATTGTCTCTTTGCCACTCCAGGCCTGCCTGTGCATTTAACTCCTATTTGCACCACACTTACTTCTGTCAGAACTTCTTCTCCTCTCTGTCTCCCTTACCTTCGTAGTGTCTTCTTTGTGTCTTCACTCTGCACTCCATTGTCTTCCTCTTACTTAACTCCAGTTAGCCCCACTCGTACCTCTCACTGTCAAACAGAAAAATGCTTGTGTGGGAAGTTCTTGGTGCACCTGTGCATAAAGGCAAGTCCTGGCAGGTGTGGAAGTTGCCAGCACCGTGGGGCAGCTGCCCACATGCTCCTCTGCTCCAACGCCTTGTCTGTGGTTGTTCTGTGGCCAAGGAATAGGAACAGCAGAGCACAAGCCTGTGCTTACTCTGGTAAGGTGTTCAGTGGATCCCTAAGTCCTCCATGCAGAGTGGTGGCTGGGGCAGGATCCCCCTGCCTTCCATCCCTTGATCCACATACAGTTTATCTTCAGCAAACATACGATAAAAATTACAGGTCGCATTAGCAAGCTGAGCAGATAACAGAAATTTCCCACAGGTTACAGTGTTCTGCACATCAGTGACTCACATGAAGGGTAGAGAGAGTCCTTATCAAATTGCCTGATTACACCAAGTTAGGAGGAGTTTCTGATACCTGAGAAGGCTGTGCAGCCCTTCAGATGGGCCTTGACAGGTTGGAGGGATGGGCAGAGAGGAACATGCTCAAATTCAGCAAAGGCAAATGCAGGGTTCTGCACCTGGGGTGGAATTTCTCCATGCAGCAGCACAGGGAAGCACTGACCACCTGGGAAGCAGCTCTTCAGAGAAGGACCTGGGGTTCCTGGTGGACAAGAAGCTCCCCATGAGGCAGCAATTTGTCCTGGTGTCCAACAAGCCAGTGGTGTCCTGGCATGCATTAGGAAGAGCATTGCCAGCAGGGGGAGGGAATTGAGGCTCCACTCAGCCCTGGTGAGGCACATCTGCAGTGATGTCTCCTGTTCTGGGCTCTTTTATTGGAATATGATCCCAATATTGCTCGGTGGAACGTGCCTGGGCTCCTCTGGCCCTTGCTGCTTGACCAGAGGCGGCAGCTGTGGTGTTTCACCTCAGAGACACCTTTGGCTGGCTGTACGTGTCAGCTGGGCACTTGGAACAAGTCCAGGCAAGCAGGAATTCTGTTTTTACCTCTAATGGAAAGGCTTCACGCGAGGTGAAGAGGAAGAGGAGACGGATTGAGCCGGAGGGTTCATCCAGAGTTTTATTCCATGGTCACAGATCTCCGAATCTTGGTAACAGCTCCAACAGAATCCCGACCGCAAGGTCCCGTGTCTTTGTAAGCCCGGGGAAAGGGGGAGGGGAAGGGGTAGGTGAGCCACCAACCAGGTGAAAGTGGGGGAGTCTCAGGGGACAATGACACCTAGACTGGCCAATGACCCCAGGGCTGAGAAGCATCTTTGGAACTTCACCAACCAGACGACGCGCTTGCTGGAATGTCAAGATTGACGGACAGCACTTAGCCAGGGGGCAAGGGCGAGGGGAAGGGAGAGATTGGCACAGATGAGGGACTGGGAAAGGTGAAACAGGATATTGCTTCACACCGCAACACTCTTTGGTGCAAAAGAGACATGGAGCTCCTGGAGAATGTGCAGGACAGGAGATGAAAGGTGATTACTAGAGTGGAGCACCTCTGTCGAGAACAAAGTCTGAGGAAGCTGGGCATGTTCTGCTTTAAGAAGAAACAACTAAGTGGCCATCTCATCAATGTCTACAAGGATCTAAAGGCAGGGTTCCTAGAGGTGGATCCAGGTTCTTCACTGGGATGCCCAGCATAAGGACACAGGCAGAAAATGATGCACAGCAAGTTCCACCTGAATCTGTGGTAAGAGCTTTGCAGTGTTGAAGACCATGCAAAGGAGGAGACTGTAGAAATAAATTGAGGAGCCCCTCTCTCTGGAGATATTCCAGAACCATGTGGAGACAGTTTTGTGCCATGTGCTCTGGGATGACTCTGCTGGAGCAGGGAGGATGGAGCAGTGACCCCCTGAGGTCCCTTCTTGGCTGGCCCATCCCATGATTCTGTCCTGCATAACACACACCCGTGCACAGCACAGGCCTGCTCAGGGCACTCCAGGTGGTTCCCACCCTGCAGATTCCCATGCTAATGTCCAAGCTTCCCAGCACCTAAACACAGGGCCCCACACAGCAGCCATGCCTCTTCAACATCACTGACTCCTCAAATCCTGTGTCTTCTGCAAGGCTCCCCATGCACTGCCCTGCCCTCTGCTCAGCCCAAGCAACTGGAGACCCTTTGCATGGACACATCAGGCACAGCCTCCTCTCTGCTGCAGTGCTGCTCATGGTGCTGGCAGGATGTGGGCTTCATACAAAGCAGCCCCATCTCTTTGCTTTTTTCTACAACTACTGTGCAGGAATCTGGGGTCTTTCCTGAATCATCTCTGGGCAGCTTCAGGGAATGAATTTAATGGGACACACTCAGACCTGCAGCAGAGGCCTTGGGAGGGGCTGCAGGCATTGCTGCTCTCCTCTGCTGGCAGCACACAGGGGAACATCTTCAGTGCAAAGCCCTTCAGAGCCCTGGGCAGTCGGATCACTTGATGGCCTGTGTGGGCCAGCCTCACCCTGCAGTGCACACAGCCCAGCACAGATGTGCAGAGTCTGTGCCAGAGCTCTGTGCCCAAACTCAGGGCACACAAACTGCGAGTGTCTCTTCCTGCCTGCAGGGATTTCCCACTGCCTTGGGCAGGTGAGCAAGGCCGGGTGCAGGGAAGAGGACAGGACATGGTTTTCTCCAGCTTTGTCCATTTGTGTCCTGGTGCTCATTTGCACAGTGCTGCAATCAAGAGGCAAGGATTATATCTGTTCTTCTCTGGCACGGAGAAGGTCAGGGTGTATCCACACATCCTGTGGGGCACACCCTTCTCCTCAGAAATCTTTCCAAAGTGTAGTGTCTCCCAAAGGACAATCCCAGTGCAGGAGCACAGGCAGCCTGTTCTCCCCTGGAGATCCCTCTCTGGAGTTAGAGAAGAGCAGCTACAGAACTATTCTGTGCCAGGCTCCAAGAGACACCAGCTCTGCAGGTCAGCAGCTTCTCCCATCCGTGGACAACACGTCAGGCCTGACTGGGAGAAGCAGAGATTCCACATGGCAGCTTGCAGGGCTGGGACTCTGTGAGTGTGAGGGAGGCTAGGGAGGAGACAAACAGCGGGACACAGACACAACCATGCATTCCTGAGATCTCCTTGTCTTCCCATCAATTTCTGCCACTTTGTGCATCCCTGTGCACACACTCAGGCTGCCACACAGCCCCATCCTGCTCCGTGGTAGCTCTGAACTAAGGCACCTACTGAAGTGCCACCTACTCTTGCACAGCCATGCTCCCACACAGCAGGAAGCCAGAGGAGCAGAGTACAAGCAGCTCGTGACTGCCTGCAGGTGTCATTCCCCACCGTTCCTGGGCAGCCAAGAGCCTTGGTGACATTTCAGCCTCCTGCTCCCTGCCCTGCCCACCCTCAGAGAGATGTATCTCTTCCTCTCCACCCTCCTCTTTCCACACCTCTGTGTCTGTGCTGGCCCCAGGGGCAGGTGGCTGGAAGGAGGGGGCCTTTCTCCATGCATTTCCACCGCTTCCTTGTGGCCATGCTGCTCCCTGTGGGTAAGTGGGCATTCCTCCCTCCTGAGCAGCTGCACTGGAGGTGCTGCTGCATCCTCAGCTCTGCTCCCAGTTGCTGGCACTGCCCCTTCCCAAGGCATCCAGGGGGATGGTTGGCAATGAAACAGGAGAATTTACCCACGACCTATTGAGTCATAAAACTCTGCAATGCTGCAAATTTGTTTTTTCCTGCCCCATTTTAATACCTCTCGTGAGTGTACCAATGTCATTATTTCTCAATACAGATTTAATGTTGCATTTGAAGTTGGTTTGTTTGGGGATTTTTGATCCCATGTGCCTTTTTCAGAGAAGCTCGGCACTGTCCCATTGCTTTCTAATATCCTGGGGCCATTCCATCTCATGACATACTTCAAAGATGTGTATTATTGTCCTCTTCAATGCATTTCTCTTCTCACCGTTCATCTCCTGTCTCTCCAGGCTGGGCCCTTCAGCAATCACAAGATTCAGTTGTCCGGGTGGGAGACACCGTCACTCTGGAATGTTCTGCATCACGGAAAGCTATGACATACCTGTACTGGTACAAGTTACCCATGGAGAAGGATGCCAGAATGCAGCTGGTTGTAAATTCAGTGGAAGGCAGCAAAGCAGATTTTGAGAAGGAATTCCAAAATCGCTTCCAGAGTAATGGGACTAGGAACAACCATTTATCTGTGAAGATACAGCATGCCCTGCTCAATGACACAGGCACATATTTCTGTGCTGAACAAGATCCACAGTGACTCAAAGGCTGGTGCAGTACAGCACAAACCTTTCCAGGCAAACAGGGATCTGCCACCAGCACACACTGAGAGAACCCAGTTTTCTTACTTCCCCTCCAGCTCTTCAGGTAAAACACGATATGACAGTCTGTCTGTCCATCTATGTGCTCATCAATCTGTCTTTAGCTTGGTCTCTAGCTGCTTTTCTATTCTTTCCCATCTCTGAATAACCTTCTCACTCTCAATTCTTCTTATCCTCACTGCCTCACCTCCTTTATCTCCCATTCAGATTGTTTCTGACTTTGCTCTTTTCATGGCTTTCTGTCTGTCCCCCTGACTTTTCCTCTCTGTCCTCTCATACCTAGTCCCTTCCTATTTCCTGTTCCCTTCTTCCTCCATCTCTGCTTCCTTAGTAGAATCTGTAGCATCAATTCATGGCCTGGGAAGCAGGTCATGGAACAGTTCACACAGAATTTTGCTTCTCCACCAGCTGGAAAGACAAAGCCCACTGGTCCTTGGCCCCACTGGTCTCCAGGGAATCAACACACAGCCCAAGTTACAGCCCTACCCTTTGGCCTGAACTCTCAGATGTTTGAGAATTCTCCCTGCCCACAGCAGGAGACTGCCCAGGTGAGCCAGGGAATGTCCCTGGTGACCAGGACAAGGACCAGGAGGAAGAAGTCCAAGTGGAGTTTTCAGCAGGGGTTGTGGGTGTTTTTGAGCATCTTGTCTGGCCCATCCACTACATCTCCTGCTCCTTGCTGAAAGTCACAAGGGTGCCCTGACTTGCTTATTCCTCTTTTCCTCCAGTTAAAAAAGTGCACAAGTGGCCAGGGAAATCCTCACCTAAATGTTCATAATCCATCAAGAACAGAGGCTGGAAATTCCTTGCTGGAGTGTGAAGCACAAGCTTGGTCAGGGGAGCTGCAGCTCATGCCATAGCAGTGGGTACATGGAGATGCTGTCTGGTGCTCAGGTTCTTGTGGGTAAAGCCCAGTCAGCTGCTGGGTGTTACAGGCACTCCCTCTCTACCCTCTTGCCCTGGTGGGATGGGGAAAAGGGTAGAACTGACAGGTTGAGATTCCCATCCTACACTCCACACCAACCCACACCCAGCCTGCCCCTTCCACCTGCTGCATCCCTGCAGGGTTCCTGGTTTCCTGCAGAAACAGAGTTTGTGCTGACACACAGTTTGTGTCATTGCCCAGGGCTCCCAGCCAGCCAATGCCTTCTCTCATTCCTTGGCCAGCCCCACCCCGAGATGTCTCACCCTCACTCACTGCTCCCTCTGCACAAACCTTTGGGCAGACACAAGGGGCAGGCTGCTGAGAGGGCAGGGGCTGTCCCCCCATGGTTCCCTGCTGTTTCTTTGTGGCCATGCTGGCCCCTCTGGGTAAGTGAACTCAACCCAGCCCTGAGCACCTCCACTGATCCCGCTGCTGCTCTCCCAGCTGTGTAGCCAGCTCCTGGCAGTGCTTCGTCCTGCAGAGCTTTCTGCATGGAGGATCAGCAGTCAGTGTGGGGGCAATGGGAATGCCTGAATCTTCTGCAATGCCCATCTATTTGTCATTCTTTGTGCAGCCCCTAGATGGTTCCTGGTTTTGGACTGAAACAGCCCAGGAATGCACCTTGCCTATTGAGGAGAGATTGGAAATTCACCTGCTGAGCTGAAGAGCTGTCCCATACCTTGAACTGCTCCCTTGGCTGCCCAATGCCTTCTCACCCTTTCTCTACCAATCCACAGTGCCAAGGTCAAGTTTTCACATTTTTTCCTCTTCCTCACTGCTCCTACTTTTCCTTTCCAGTGTTGGCCCTGGAACAGTCTCCAGACATGGTGATCAAAGAAGGCCAGTCTGTGAATCTGGAATGCTCTGAGAAGAAATCCTCCAGCAGTGTTATGTACTGGTTCCTGCAGCCTTCAGAGAAGAATTCCAGTCTGACCCAGTTGGTTTATGCAGTACAGGGTGGTACTGCAGCAGTGGAGAAGGGTTTTGAGAGGCATTTCAAGAGCAGCAAGATAGAAGGAGACAGTATCACCCTCTCAATAGAACATGCCTTTCTCAATGACTCTGGCACATACTACTGTGCTGAGAGTGATCACAGTGGTGAGACTGCTGAGGGAGCTGAGCACAAACTTGTCCCTGCACAAACAGGACCTGCTTTCCACATTGTGGGTGCTGCACGAGGCAGGGGGATCACTTCTCACTCCATAGCTGCTCTGCTTCCTAGCCTTGCCTTCCTCCTCTTCTCAGATGCTGACAGTTTATTTGTCCATCATTGTCTCCTTGTCACTCCAGGCCTCCCTCTGCATTTAACTCTTATTTGCACTACACTTGCTTTTCTCAGCACTTCTCGTTTTTCTGTCTACCTTCCCTTCTCCAACTTTTTCTTTTTGTCTTCAATCTGCACTCCATTGTCTTCCTCTTACTTAACTCCAGTCAGCCCTGCTCATACTTCTCACTGTCAAACTGGAAAAATGCTTGTGTGGGAAGTTCTTGGTGCACCTGTGCATAAAGGCAAGGCCTGGCAGGTGTGGAAGTTGCCAGCACCGTGGGGCAGCTGCCCACATGCTCCTCTGTTCCAACGCCTTGTCTGTGGTTGTTCTGTGGCCAAGGAATAGGAACAGCAGAGCACAAGCCTGTGCTTACTCTGGTAAGGTGTTCAGTGGATCCCTAAGTCCTCCATGCAGAGTGGTGGCTGGGGCAGGATCCACCTGCCTTCCAGCCCTTGATCCACATACAGTTTATCTTCAGCAAACATATGATAAAAATTACAGGTCGCATTAGCAAGATGAGCAGATAACAGAAATTTCCCACAGGTTACAGTGTTCTGCACATCAGTGACTCAGATGAAGGGTAGAGAGTGTCCTTATCAAATTGCCTGATTACACCAAGTTAGGAGGAGTTTCTGATACCTGAGAAGGCTGTGCAGCCCTTCAGATGGCCCTTGACAGGTTGGAGGGATGGGCAGAGAAGAACATGCTCAAATTCAGCAAAGGCAAATTCAGGGTTCTGCACCTGGGGAGGAATTGCTCCATGCAGCAGCACAGGGAAGCACTGACCACCTGGGAAGCAGCTCTTCAGAGAAGGACCTGGGGGTCCTGGTGGACAAGAAGCTCCCCATGAGGCAGCAATTTGTCCTGGTGTCCAACAAGCCAGTGGTGTCCTGGCATGCATTAGGAAGAGCATTGCCAGCAAGGGGAGGGAATTGAGGCTCCACTCAGCCCTGGTGAGGCACATCTGCAGTGCTGTCTCCTGTTCTGGGCTCTTTTATTGGAATATGATCCCAATATTGCCCGGTGGAATGTGCCTGGGCTCCTCTGGCCCTTGCTGCTTGTCCAGAAGTGGCAGCTGTGGTATTTCACCTCAGAGACACCTTTGGCTGGCTGTATGTGTCAGCTGGGCACTTGGAACAAGTCCAGGCAAGCAGGAATTCTGTTTTTACCTCTAACGGAAAGGCTTTAGGCGAGGTGAAGAGGAAGAGGAGATGGATTCAGCCGGTGTCCTGTTCTGGCCTTCTTGGTGCAAAAGAGACATGGAGCTCCTGGAGAATGTCCAGGACAGGAGATGAAAGGTGATTACCACAGAGGAGCAACTCTTCAGAGAACAAAGTCTGAGGGAGCTGGGCCTTTTCTGCCTTGAAGAAGAAACAACTAAGTGGCCACCACATCAATGTCTACAAGGATCTAAAGGCAGGGTTCCTAGAGGTGGATCCAGGTTTTTCACTGTGATGACAAGCACTAGGACAAGAGGCAGAAATGATGCACTGGAAGTTCCACCTGAATCTGTGCTAAGAGCAGAGTTGAAGAATGTGCAAAGTAGGAGACTGCCAAAGAAGTTTTGATGCCTCTCTCCCTGTAGATATTCCAGAACCATGTAGAGACGGTCATGTGCCATGTGCGCTGGGATGACTCTGCTGGAGCAGGGAGGATGGAGCAGTGACCCCCTGAGGTCCATTCTTGGCTGGCCCATCCCATGATTCTGTCCTGCATAACACACACCCGTGCACAGCACAGGCCTGCTCAGGGCACTCCACGTGGTTCCCACCCGGCAGATTCCCATGCTAATGTCCAAGCTTCCCAGCACCTAAACACAGGGCCCCACACAGCAGCCATGCCTGTTCAACATCACTGACTCCTCAAATCCTGTGTCTTCTGCAAGGCTCCCTTTGGAGACTCTGGGGGAGCATTCCCTAGTGTAGGGAGACACAAGAAGCTTCCCTCAAAAAGCTGTGAGAACCCATTGGCTCCTTCCCTGTTCCTATGTCTGTTCCTGTGTCCCTGATCCCCTCGTCCCTATTCTCTGATTGACTGTCATCTTTGTACTGCCCCGAGTCCAGGGGCAGCCCCCAGGCTCCTGTACAGAGACAGTGAGACTCTCTGTGCTGGGGGTGCTGGGCCCTGAGCATCTCACCACGTGGCTGAATTGAACATCTCTGGATATTATGCAAAGCTCCTTTTTGCTTCCTTACCCTGGACTATGCTAGCAACAATTCAGACTGCTACAGCTCCCCATGCACTGCCCTGCCCTCTGCTCACCCCAGGCAACTGGAGACCCTTTGCATGGACACATCAGGCACAGCCTCCTCTCTGCTGCAGTGCTGCTGTTGCATGTGCTGGCAGGATTTGTGGTTCCTACAAAACAGCCCCATCTCTTTGCTTTTTTCTCCCAGTTCTTGTGAGGAATCTGGGGTCTTCCCTGAATCATCTCTGGGCAGCTTGGGGGAATGAATGCAATGGGACACACTCAGACCTGCAGCAGAAGACTTGGGAGGAGCTGCAGGCATTGCTGCTCTCCTCTGCTGGCAGCACACAGGGGAACATCTTCAGTGCAAAGCCCTTCAGAGCCCTGGGCAGTCGGATCACTTGATGGCCTGTGTGGGCCAGCCTCACCCTGCAGTGCACACAGCCCAGCACGGATGTGCAGAGTCTGTGCCAGAGCTCTGTGCCCAAACTCAGGGCACACAAACTGCGAGTGTCTCTTCCTGCCTGCAGGGATTTCCCACTGCCTTGGGCAGGTGAGCAAGGCCGGGTGCAGGGAAGAGGACAGGACATGTTTTTCTCCAGCTTTGTCCATTTGTGTCCTGGTGCTCATTTGCACAGTGCTGTAATCAAGAGGCAAGGATTATATCTGTTCTTCTCTGGCACGGAGAAGGTCAGGGTGTATCCACACATCCTGTGGGGCACACCCTTCTCCTCAGAAATCTCTCCAAAGTGTAGTGTCTCCCAAAGGACAATCCCAGTGCAGGAGCACAGGCAGCCTGTTCTCCCCTGGAGATCCCTCTCTGGAGTTAGAGAAGAGCAGCTACAGAACTATTCTGTGCCAGGCTCCAAGAGACACCAGCTCTGCAGGTCAGCAGCTTCTCCCATCCGTGGACAACACGTCAGGCCTGACTGGGAGAAGCAGAGATTCCACATGGCAGCTTGCAGGGCTGGGACTCTGTGAGTGTGAGGGAGGCTAGGGAGGAGACAAACAGCGGGACACAGACACAAACATGCATTCTTGAGATCTCCTTGTCTTCCCATCAATTTCTGCCACTTTGTGCATCCCTGTGCACACACTCAGGCTGCCACACAGTCCCATCCTGCTCCGTGGTAGCTCTGAACTAAGGCACCTACTGAAGTGCCACCTACTCTTGCACAGCCACGCTCCCACACAGCAGGAAGCCAGAGGAGCAGAGTACAAGCAGCTCGTGACTGCCTGCAGGTGTCATTCCCCACCGTTCCTGGGCAGCCAAGAGCCTTGGTGACATTTCAGCCTCCCGCTCCCTGCCCTGCCCACCCTCAGAGAGACGTATCTCTTCCTCTCCACCCTCCTCTTTCCACACCTCTGTGTCTGTGCTAGCCCCAGGGGCAGGTGCCTGGAAGGAGGGGGCCTTTCTCCATGCATTTCCACCGCTTCCTTGTGGCCATGCTGCTCCCTGTGGGTAAGTGGGCATTCCTTCCTCCTGAGCAGCTGCACGGGAGCTGCTGCTGCATCCTCAGCTCTGCTCCCAGTTCTGGCACTGCCCCTTCCCAAGGCATCCAGGGGGAGGGTTGGCAATGAAACAGGAGAATTTACCCACGACCTATTGAGTCATAAAACTCTGCAATGCTGCAAATTTGTTTTTTCCTGCCCCATTTTAATACTTCACTTGAATGTACCAAAGTCATTATTTCTCAATACAGATTTACTCTTGCATTTGAAGTTGGTTTGTTTGGGGATTTTTGATCCCATGTGCCTTTTTCAGAGAAGCTCGGCACTGTCCCATAGCTTTCTAATATCCTGGGGCCATTCCATCTCATGACATACTTCAAAGATGTGTATTATTGTCCTCTTCAATGCATTTCTCTTCTCACCGTTCATCTCCTGTCTCTCCAGGCTGGGCCCTTCAGCAATCACCAGATTCAGTGGTCCGGGTGGGAGACACCGTCACTCTGGAATGTTCTGCATCAGGGCAAACATTTGTAAACATGTTCTGGTACAAGTTACCCATGGAGATGGATGCCAGAATGCAGCTGGTTGTATATTCAGTGGAAGGTGGCAAAGCAGATTTTGAGAAGGAATTCCAAAATCGCTTCCAGAGTAATGGGACTAGGAACAACCATTTATCTGTGAAGATCCAGCATGCCCTGCTCAATGACACAGGCACATATTTCTGTGCTGAACAAGATCCACAGTGACTCAAAGGCTGGTGCAGTACAGCACAAACCTTTCCAGGCAAACAAGGATCTGCCACCAGCACACTCTGAGAGAACCCAGTTTTCTTACTTCCCCTCCAGCTCTTCAGGTAAAACACGATATGACAGTCTGTCTGTCCATCTATGTGCTCATCAATCTATCTTTAGCTTGGTCTCTAGCTGCTTTTCTATTCTTTCCCATCTCTGAATCACCTTCTCACTCTCAATTCTTCTTATCCTCACTGCCTCACCTCCTTTATCTCCCATTCAGATTGTTTCTGACTTTGCGCTTTTCATGTCATTCTGTCTGTCCTCCTGACTTTTCCTCTCTGTCCTCTCATACCTAGTCCCTTCCTATTTCCTGTTCCCTTCTTCCTCCATCTCTGCTTCCTTAGTAGAATCTGTAGCATCAATTCATGGCCTGGGAAGCAGGACATGGAACAGTTCACACAGAATTTTGCTTCTCCACCAGCTGGAAAGACAAAGCCCACTGGTCCTTGGCCCCACTGGTCTCCAGGGAATCAACACACAGCCCAAGTTACAGCCCTACCCTTTGGCCTGAACTCTCTGATGTTTGAGAATTCTCCCTGCCCACAGCAGGAGACTGCCCAGGTGAGCCAGGGAATGTCCCTGGTGACCAGGACAAGGACCAGGAGGAAGAAGTCCAAGTGGAGTTTTCAGCAGGGGTTGTGGGTGTTTTTGAGCATCTTGTCTGGCCCATCCACTACATCTCCTGCTCCTTGCTGAAAGTCACAAGGGTGCCCTGACTTGCTTATTCCTCTTTACCTCCAGTTAAAAAAGTGCACAAGTGGCCAGGGAAATCCTCACCTAAATGTTCATAATCCATCAAGAACAGAGGCTGGAAATTTCTTGCTGGAGTGTGAAGCACAAGCTTGGTCAGGGGAGCTGCAGCTCATGCCATAGCAGTGGGTACATGGAGATGCTGTCTGGTGCTCAGGTTCTTGTGGGTAAAGCCCAGTCAGCTGCTGGGTGTTACAGGCACTCCCTCTCTACCCTCTTGCCCTGGTGGGATGGGGAAAAGGGTAGAACTGACAGGTTGAGATTCCCATCCTACACTCCACACCCACCCACACCCAGCCTGCCCCTTCCACCTGCTGCATCCCTGCAGGGTTCCTGGTTTCCTGCAGAAACAGAGTTTGTGCTGACACACAGTTTGTGTCATTGCCCAGGGCTCCCAGCCAGCCAATGCCTTCTCTCATTCCTTGGCCAGCCCCACCCCGAGATGTCTCACCCTCACTCACTGCTCCCTCTGCACAAACCTTTGGGCAGACACAAGGGGCAGGCTGCTGAGAGGGCAGGGGCTGTCCCCCCATGGTTCCCTGCTGTTTCTTTGTGGCCATGCTGGCCCCTCTGGGTAAGTGAACTCAACCCAGCCCTGAGCACCTCCACTGATCCCGCTGCTGCTCTCCCAGCTGTGTAGCCAGCTCCTGGCAGTGCTTCATCCTGCAGAGCTTTCTGCATGGAGGATCAGCAGTCAGTGTGGGGGCAATGGGAATCCCTGAATCTTCTGCAATGCCCATCTATTTGTCATTCTTTGTGCAGCCCCTAGATGGTTCCTGGTTTTGGACACAAACAGCCCAGGAATGCACCTTGCCTATTGAGGAGAGATTGGAAATTCACCTGCTGATCTGAAGAGCTGTCCCATGCCTTGAACTGCTCCCTTGGCTGCCCAATGCATTCTCACCCTTTCCCTACCAATCCACAGTGCCTAATTGAGATTTTTCCAATTTTTTCCTCTTCCTAACTTCTTCTACTTTTCCTTTCCAGTGTTAGCCCTGGAACAGTCTCCAGACATGGTGATCAAAGAAGGCCAGTCTGTGAATCTGGAATGCTCTGAGAAGAAATCCTCCAACAGAGTTATGTACTGGTTCCTGCAGCCTTCAGAGAAGAATTCCAGTCTGACCCAGTTGGCTTATGCTTTTGAAGGTCTTAATGCAGAGGTGGAGAAGGGTTTTGAGAGGCATTTCAAGAGCAGCAAGATAGAAGGAGACAGTATCACCCTCTCAATAGAACATGCCTTTCTCAATGACTCTGGCACATACTACTGTGCTGAGAGTGAACACAGTGGTGAGACTGCTGAGGGAGCTGAGCACAAACTTCTCCCTGCACAAACAGGACCTGCTTTCCACCTTGTGGGTGCTGCACGAGGCAGGGTGATCACTTCTTACTCCTTAGCTGCTCTGCTTCCTAGCCTAGTCTTCCTCCTCTTCTCAGATGCTGACAGTTTATTTGTCCATCATTGTCTCTTTGCCAATCCAGGCCTCCCTGTGCATTTAACTCCTATTTGCACTACAGTTGTTTCTCTCATCCCTTCTTCTCCTCTCTGTCTCCCTTTCCTTCCATAGCTTCTTCTTTGTGTCTTCAATCTGCACTCCATTGTCTTCCTCTTACTTAACTCCAGTCAGCCCTGCTCATACTTCTCACTGTCAAACAGGAAAAATGCTTGTGTGGGAAGTTCTTGGTGCACCTGTGCATAAAGGCAAGGCCTGGCAGGTGTGGAAGTTGCCAGCACCGTGGGGCAGCTGCCCACATGCTCCTCTGCTCCAACGCCTTGTCTGTGGTTGTTCTGTGGCCAAGGAATAGGAACAGCAGAGCACAAGCCTGTGCTTACTCTGGTAAGGTGTTCAGTGGATCCCTAAGTCCTCCATGCAGAGTGGTGGCTGGGGCAGGATCCACCTGCCTTCCAGCCCTTGATGCACATAATAGAGTTCAGCTTTACCAAAAACATTCTAAAATTATAAGGTATGTTCACAAGCTGTACAGCTAATTGAAATTTCCAAGAGGTTACAGTGTTCTGTTCATCAGTGATACTGGTGATGGCGTAGAGAGTTTCCTCATGAACTTCACTGGTCACACCAAATTAGGAGGAATTGCTGATAGCCCACAGGGCTGTGCAGCTCTTCAGATGGGCCTTGACAAGTTGGAGGGATGGGCAGAGAGGAGCATCCTGAAATTCACCAAAGGCAAATGCAGGATTTTATGTGAGTGGACAAATAACCCCATGTACCAGCACAGGCTGCAGGCAAAACAGCTGGAGAGCAGCTCTTCAGAGAAGGACCTGGGGCTCCTGGTGGACAAGAAGCTGTCCATGAGCCAGCAGTGTGTCGTGCTGTACAAGAAGCCAGAGGTGTCCTGGGATGCATTAGGAAGAGCATTGCCAGCAGGGCAAGTGAGGCTCCACTCCACTCAGCCCTGTTGAGGCAAATCTACTGTGTTTTGTCCATTTCTGGGCTCCTTGGTACAAAAGAGACACGTAGCTCTTGGACAATGTTCAGAAGACAAGAAGAATGATGATTAGTAGATTCGAGCACCACTTTTGCACATAAAGCCTGAGGGAGCTGGGCCTCTTCTGCTTTGAGAAGAAACAACCAAGTTTCATCAATGCCTACAGCTATCTGAATGGGAGGGTTCCAAGAGGTGAATCCAGGTTCTTCACTGGGATGCCAAGCACGAGGGCAAGATGCAAAAGGCAGAAAATGATGCACAGGAAGTTCCACGCGAATGTAAGGACAGAGCTTTGCAATGTGAAAGACTGTGCACTGTAACAGATTGCCCAAAGAAATTGTGGAGTCTATTGGGAGATATCCCAGAACCATATGGATACAACTGTGCGCCATGTGGTCTGGGATAACTCTGCTTGAGCAGCTAGCTCATCCCATGATTCTGTCCTGCATAACACACACCCGTGCACAGCACAGGCCTGCTCAGGGCACTCCAGGTGGTTCCCACCCTGCAGATTCCCATGCTAATGTCCAAGCTTCCCAGCACCTAAACACAGGGCCCCACACAGCAGCCATGCCTCTTCAACATCACTGACTCCTCAAATCCTGTGTCTTCTGCAAGGCTCCCCGTGCACTGCCCTGCCCTCTGCTCACCCCAGGCAACTGGAGACCCTTTGCATGGACACATCAGGCACAGCCTCCTCTCTGCTGCAGTGCTGCTCATGGTGCTGGCAGGATTTGGGCTTCCTACAAAGCAGCCCCATCTCTTTGCTTTTTACCAGAACTACTGTAGAGGAATCTGGGGTCTTCCCAGAATATTCTCTAGGCAGCTTGGGGGAATGAATGCAATGGGACACACTCAGACCTGCAGCAGAGGATTTGGGAGGAGCTGCAGGCATTGCTGCTCTCCTCTGCTGACAGCACACAGGGGAACATCTTCAGTGCAAAGCCCTTCAGAGCCCTGGGCAGTCGGATCTCTTGATGGCCTGTGTGGGCCAGCCTCACCCTGCAGTGCACACAGCCCAGCACGGATGTGCAGAGTCTGTGCCAGAGCTCTGTGCCCAAACTCAGGGCACACAAACTGCGAGTGTCTCTCCCTGCCTGCAGGGATTTCCCACTGCCTTGGGCAGGTGAGCAAGGCCGGGTGCAGGGAAGAGGACAGGACATGGTTTTCTCCAGCTGTGTCCATTTGTGTCCTGGTGCTCATTTGCACAGTGCTGCAATAAAGAGGCAAGGATTATATCTGTTCTTCTCTGGCATGGAGAAGGTCAGGGTGTATCCACACATCCTGTGGGGCACACCCTTCTCCTCAGAAATCTTTCCAAAGTATAGAGTCTCCCAATGGAAAATCCCAGTGAAGAAGCACAGGACGCATTTTTTCTCCTTGAGATCCCCCTTTTTGAGTTGGAGCCTGGCAGCAACAGAACTATTCTGTGCCAGGCTCCAAGAGACACCAGCTCTGCAGGTCAGCAGCTTCTCCCATCCGTGGACAACACGTCAGGCCTGACTGGGAGAAGCAGAGATTCCACATGGCAGCTTGCAGGGCTGGGACTCTGTGAGTGTGAGGGAGGCTAGGGAGGAGACAAACAGCGGGACACAGACACAAACATGCATTCTTGAGATCTCCTTGTCTTCCCATCAATTTCTGCCACTTTGTGCATCCCTGTGCACACACTCAGGCTGCCACACAGCCCCATCCTGCTCCGTGGTAGCTCTGAACTAAGGCACCTACTGAAGTGCCACCTACTCTTGCACAGCCACGCTCCCACACAGCAGGAAGCCAGAGGAGCAGAGTACAAGCAGCTCATGACTGCCTGCAGGTGTCATTCCCCACCGTTCCTGGGCAGCCAAGAGCCTTGGTGACATTTCAGCCTCCCGCTCCCTGCCCTGCCCACCCTCAGAGAGACGTATCTCTTCCTCTCCACCCTCCTCTTTCCACACCTCTGTGTCTGTGCTGGCCCCAGGGGCAGGTGCCGGGAAGGAGGGTCCTTTCTCCATGCATTTCCAATGCTTCCTTGTGGCCATGCTGCTCCCTGTGGGTAAGTGGGCATTCCTCCCTCCTGAGCAGCTGCACTGGAGCTGCTGCTGCATCCTCAGCTCTGCTCCCAGTTCTGGCACTGCCCCTTCCGAAGGCATCCAGGGGGAGGGTTGGCAATGAACCCGGTGAATATTTTAACCACTTATTGAATCAGGAAACCCTGCAAAGCTACAATTTTTTTAATTCCTTCCCCATTTTAATACTTCACTTGAATGTACCAAAGTCATTATTTCTCAATACATATTTACTCTTGCATTTAAAGCTGATTTGTCTTGGGTCTTTTCACACCATTTATCTTTTTTTAGAGAAGCAGGTCACTTTGTTCCATAGCTTTCTGATATCCTGTTGTCATTACATTCATACTTGAATCGCTGGTATTTTTGACTTCTTCAAAGCATTTCACTTCCCACCTTCCATCTCCTGTCTCTCCAGGCTGGGCCCTTCAGCAATCACCAGATTCAGTGGTCCGGGTGGGAGACACCGTCACTCTGGAATGTTCTGGACTGGGGAATGCAGTCAAGACCATGTTCTGGTACAAGTTACCCACGGAGAAGGATGCCAGAATGCAGCTGGTTGTATATTCAGTGGAAGGTGGCAAAGCAGATTTTGAGAAGGAATTCCAAAATCGCTTCCAGAGTAATGGGACTAGGAACAACCATTTATCTGTGAAGATACAGCATGCCCTGCTCAATGACACAGGCACATATTTCTGTGCTGAAAGAGATCCACAGGGACTCAAAGGCTGGTGCAGCACTGCACAAACCCTTGCAGGCAAACAGGGATCTGCCACCAGCACACACTGAGCCCTGTGTTTGAGTAAACTCCTTTTTTTACTTGGCCCCAAGCTCTACAGTGAAACACAGTATAACTGTCTGTCTGTCCTTCTGTCTATCTATCTGCTCATCAATCTGTCTTTAGCTTGGTCTCTAGCTTCTTTGCTATGATTTTCCATCTCTGAATTACCTTCTCACTCTGGTTTCTTCTTGTCCTATCTCCTATCATTTCTCTGCCATTCAAAAACTGCTTCTCACTTTCATCTTTTCATGTCATTCTGTCTTTCCCCATGACTTTTCCTCTCTGTCCTCATATACCTAGTTCCTTCCTCTCTCCTCTTCCCATCCTCCTCCATCTCTCCTTCCTTACAATCAGTTAAATCAATTCAAGGCCTGGGAAGCAGGATGTGGAATAGTTCACACAGCACTTTCCGTCTCTACTAGCTGCAAAGACAAGGCTCACTGCGCCTCAGCTCCCCACAGGTATTTACCTTCCTCTCCTGCCGCTCTCACTGCAGCACCCATGAGAGCCCTCACAGCTCTGAGGGCTTGGGCTGCTGTGGTGTCCTTCAGGGTCCTGCCTCCCTCTCACAGGTGGTGTTTGCTGTGCTCACAGGGCTGCAGAGAGAAGAAG
The DNA here is from genome assembly GCF_012460135.2 of Molothrus ater. Taxonomy (NCBI): domain Eukaryota; kingdom Metazoa; phylum Chordata; class Aves; order Passeriformes; family Icteridae; genus Molothrus; species Molothrus ater. Next base: position 88,000,709 of record NC_050479.2, read on the forward strand.
AGCTGTCACAGAGCTGGCTGGGATGTGGGGTGGCCAGGCAGGGACTGAACCAGCCCTGTCTGGGGAAGACAGGGAGAGTGCATGAGAAAAGTCAAGGGCCCTCTATGTGGCCTTTATCCCTCATTGCTCCATCTCCCAAGGACTTCAGAGGCAGGAGGGGAGCAGCCATCATTCCTCTGCCTTGCACACACTCAGACTCCCCTGCAAGCTCAGCACAGTTCTGTCCTTCCAACCCCATCCTTCCCTCCACACCCAGCACACCCAGCCTGCCTTTTCCCCCTGCTCCATTGTGGGAACTCAGCACATCACTCTGGATGTGCAGAGTTACCGAGAGAACCCTTGGGGGGCTGGGAAATCCTTGAATGTTGCCAGGAGCGTCTGGTAGCTTGACTTTGATCCCTCTAGGTATGTGCCACCTCTTTGAGGACATGAGAGTCACTTAGGAATGGATGGTGCAGGAATGATGTATTTACAGGGTGAAATAAAGATTTTAGAGTTTTGGTACAGGTGGAGACAAGATGGCGGGATCAGTGGGTGTCTTGTCCTTCTTCTTTCTTCTTCTTGTCATCTATTTTCTGTGGTGATGTTGGCACATGGGGATTGGTCCATGGTGAAGGTGCACTTGCTAATATGGTTGAAAGGTAGTGGGAAAGAAAGGTAAATATGATGTACGTAGTTTTTAGTATAAAAAGACACGACTGCCCCGTGGGGGTCAGAGTGCCCTTGGCTGCCTTGCAGGGCACACCTCTGCTGGGCAAAAAGAAAATTCTGTAGATAAGAAATAACAAACAATCTGAAGACCAAAAAACTGAAGAGTCCAGAATAGGCATTTGAAGCGCGGGTGGCCCTAGAACCACCCTACGTGTGTCTGGGCAGAGACAGACAGCCGACCGGACACTGCATCCCTGCAGAGTTCCTGGTTTCCTGCAGAAACAGAGTTTGTGCTGACACACAGTTTGTGTCATTGCCCAGGGCTCCCAGCCAGCCAATGCCTTCTCTCATTCCTCGGCCAGCCCCACCCCGAGATGTCTCACCCTCACTCACTGCTACCTCTGCACAAACCTTTGGGCAGACACAAGAGGCAGGCTGCTGAGAGGGCAGGGGCTTTCCCCCCATGGTTCCCTGCTGTTTCTTTGTGGCCATGCTGGCCCCTCTGGGTAAGTGAACTCAACCCAGCCCTGAGCACCTCCACTGATCCCGCTGCTGCTCTCCCAGCTGTGTAGCCAGCTCCTGGCAGTGCTTCATCCTGCAGAGCTTTCTGCATGGAGGATCAGCAGTCAATGTGGGGGCAATGGGAATGCCTGAATCTTCTGCAATGCCCATCTATTTGTCTTGGTAACAGCTCCAACAGAATCCCGACCGCATGGTCCCGTGTCTTTGCAAGCCTGGGGAAAGGGGGAGGGGAAGGGGTAGGTGAGCCACCCACCAGGTGGAAAGGGGAGGGAGTCTCAGGGGACAATGACACCTAGACTGGCCAATGACCCCAGGGCTGCGAAGCATCTTTGGAACTTCACCAACCAGACGACGCGCTTGCTGGAATGTCAAGATTGACGGACAGCACTTAGCAAGGGGCAAGGGTGAGGGGAGGGGAGAAGTTGGCACAGCTGAGGGACTGGGAAAGGTGAACCAGGATATTGCTTCACACCGCAACACTCTTTGGTGCAAAAGAGACATGGAGCTCCTGGAGAATGTGCAGGACAGGAGATGAAAGGTGATTACTAGAGTGGAGCACCTCTGTCGAGAACAAAGGCTGAGGAAGCTGGGCATGTTCTGCTTTAAGAAGAAACAACTAAGTGGCCACCTCATCAATGTCTACAAGGAACAGAAGGCAGGGTTCCTAGAGGTGGATCCAGGTTCTTCACTGTGATGACAAGCACTAGGACAAGAGGCAGAAAATGATGCACAGCAAGTTCCACCTGAATCTGTGCTAAGAGCTTTGCAGCGTTGAAGACCATGCAAAGGAGAAGACTCTCCAAAGAAATTGTGGAGCCTCTGTCTCTGGAGATATTCCAGAACCATGTGGAGACAGTGTTGTGCCATGTGCGCTGGGATGACTCTGCTGGAGCAGGGAGGTTGGAGCAGTGACCCCCTGAGGTCCCTTCTTGGCTGGCCCATCCCATGATTCTATGGTACTGCATAACACACACCCGTGCACAGCACAGGCCTGCTCAGGGCACTCCAGGTGGTTCCCACCCTGCAGATTCCCACGCTAATGTCCAAGCTTCCCAGCACCTAAACACAGGGCCCCACACAGCAGCCATGTCTCTTCAACATCACTGACTCCTCAAATCCTGTGTCTTCTGCAAGGCTCCCCATGCACTGCCCTGCCCTCTGCTCAGCCCAAGCAACTGGAGACCCTTTGCATGGACACATCAGGCACAGCCTCCTCTCTGCTGCAGGATTTGGGCTTCCTACAAAGCAGCCCCGTCTCTTTGCTTTTTTCTACAACTACTGTAGAGGGATCTGGGGTCTTCCCAGAATCTTCTCTGGGCAGCTTGGGGGAATGAATGCAATGGGACACAATCAGATCTGCAGCAGAGGATTTGGGAGGAGCTGCAGGCATTGCTGCTCTCCTCTGCTGGCAGCACACAGGGGAACATCTTCAGTGCAAAGCCCTTCAGAGCCCTGGGCAGTCGGATCACTTGATGGCCTGTGTGGGCCAGCCTCACCCTGCAGTGCACACAGCCCAGCACGCATGTGCAGAGTCTGTGCCAGAGCTCTGTGCCCAAACTCAGGGCACACAAACTGCGAGTGTCTCTTCCTGCCTGCAGGGACTTGATTACCCACTGACTTGGGCAGGTGAGCAAGGCCGGGTGCAGGGAAGAGGACAGGACATGGTTTTCTCCAGCTGTGTCCATTTGTGTCCTTGTGCTCTTGTGCAGAGTGCTGCAATAAAGAGGCAAGGATTATATCTGTTCTTCTCTGGCATGGAGAAGGTCAGGGTGTATCCACACATCCTGTGGGGCACACCCTTCTCCTCAGAAATCTTTCCAAAGTATAGTCTCCCAATGGAAAATCCCAGTGCAGAAGCACAGGCAGCATTTTTTGTCCTTGAGATCCCCCTTTTTGAGTTGGAGCCTGGCAGCAAAAGAACTATTCTGTGCCAGGCTCCAAGAGACACCAGCTCTGCAGGTCAGCAGCTTCTCCCATCCGTGGACAACACGTCAGGCCTGACTGGGAGAAGCAGAGATTCCACATGGCAGCTTGCAGGGCTGGGACTCTGTGAGTGTGAGGGAGGCTAGGGAGGAGACATACAGCGGGACACAGACACAAACATGCATTCTTGAGATCTCCTTGTCTTCCCATCAATTTCTGCCACTTTGTGCATCCCTGTGCACACACTCAGGCTGCCACACAGCCCCATCCTGCTCCGTGGTAGCTCTGAACTAAGGCACCTACTGAAGTGCCACCTACTCTTGCACAGCCACGCTCCCACACAGCAGGAAGCCAGAGGAGCAGAGTACAAGCAGCTCGTGACTGCCTGCAGGTGTCATTCCCCACCGTTCCTGGGCAGCCAAGAGCCTTGGTGACATTTCAGCCTCCCGCTCCCTGCCCTGCCCACCCTCAGAGAGACGTATCTCTTCCTCTCCACCCCTCCTCTTTCCACACCTCTGTGTCTGTGCTAGCCCCAGGGGCAGGTGCCGGGAAGGAGGGGGCCTTTCTCCATGCATTTCCACCGCTTCCTTGTGGCCATGCTGCTCCCTGTGGGTAAGTGGGCATTCCTCCCTCCTGAGCAGCTGCACTGGAGCTGCTGCTGCATCCTCAGCTCTGCTCCCAGTTCTGGCACTGCCCCTTCCCAAGGCATCCAGGGGGAGGGTTGGCAATGAACCCGGTGAATATTTTAACCACCTATTGAATCAGGAAACCCTGCAAAGCTACAATTTTTTTAATTCCTTCCCCATTTAAATACTTCATTTGAGTGTACCAAAGTCATTATTTCTCAATACATATTTACTCTTGCATTTAAAGCTGATTTGTCTTGGGTCTTTTCACACCATCTACCTTTTTTTAGAGAAGCAGGTCACTTTGTTCCATAGCTTTCTAATATCCTGTTGTCATTACATTCATACTTGAATCGCTGGTATTTTTGACTTCTTCAATGCATTTCACTTCCCACCTTCCATCTCCTGTCTCTCCAGGCTGGGCCCTTCAGCAATCACCAGATTCAGTGGTCCGGGTGGGAGACACCGTCACTCTGGAATGTTCTGGACTGGGGAATGCAGTCAAGACCATGTTCTGGTACAAGTTACCCACGGAGAAGGATGCCAGAATGCAGCTGGTTGTCTACTCAGTGGAAGGTGGCAAAGCAGATCTTGAGAAGGAATTCCAAAATCGCTTCCAGAGTAATGGGACTAGGAACAACCATTTATCTGTGAAGATCCAGCATGCCCTGCTCAATGACACAGGCACATATTTCTGTGCTGAACAAGATCCACAGTGACTCAAAGGCTGGTGCAGCACAGCACAAACCTTTCCAGGCAAACAGGGATCTGCCACCAGCACACCCTGAGCCCTGTGTTTGAGTTAACTCCTGTTTTTACTTGGCCCCAAGCTCTACAGTGAAACACGGTATAACTGTCTGTCTGTCCTTCTGTCTATCTATCTGCTCATCAGTCTGTCTTTAGCTTGGTCTCTAGCTTCTTTGCTATGATTTTCCATCTCTGAATTACCTTCTCACTCTGGTTTCTTCTTTTCCTATCTCCTATCATTTCTCTGCCATTCAAAAACTGCTTCTCACTTTCATCTTTTCATGTCATTCTGTCTTTCCCCATGACTTTTCCTCTCTGTCCTCATATACCTAGTTCCTTCCACTCTCCTCTTCCCATCCTCCTCCATCTCTCCTTCCTTACAATCAGTTACATCAATTCAAGGCCTGGGAAGCAGGATGTGGAATAGTTCACACAGCACTTCCCTCTCCACCAGCTGCAAAGTCAAGGCTCACTGCGCCTCAGCTCCCCACAGGTATTTACCTTCCTCTCCTGCCGCTCTCACTGCAGCACCCATGAGAGCCCTCACAGCTCTGAGGGCTTGGGCTGCTGTGGTGTCCTTCAGGGTCCTGCCTCCATCTCACAGGTGGTATTTGCTGTGCTCACAGGGCTGCAGAGAGAAGAAGAGCTGTCACACAGCTGACTGGGACGTGGGGTGGCCAGGCAGGGACTGAACCAGCCCTGTCTGGGGGAGACAGGGAGAGTGCATGAGAAAAGTCAAGGGACCTCTATGTGGCCTTTATCCCTCATTGCTCCATCTCCCAAGGACTTCAGAGGCAGGAGGGGAGCAGCCATCATTCCTCTGCCTTGCACACACTCAGACTCCCCTGCAAGCTCAGCACAGTTCTGTCCTTCCAACCCCATCCTTCCCTCCACACCCAGGACACCCAGGCTGCGCCTTCTACCAGCTGCATCCCTGCAGGGTTCTGGTGCACTGTAGAGGATGCTGCTTGCTTCTAGAACACCATGGCTGCCCTGAATCGCCTACACTTCATTAGCCCCAGTGCAAAGGACAGTGGAGGGTCTCAGAGGAATCTGATGCTCACCTAAATGTTCATAACCCGTCAAGAACAGAGGCTGGAAATTCCTTGCTGGAGTGTGAAGCACAGGCTTGGTCAGGGGAGCTGCAGCTCATGCCATAGCAGTGGGGACATGGAGATGCTGTCTGGTGCTCAGGTTCTTGTGGGTAAAGCCCAGTCAGCTACTGGGTGTTACAGGCACTCCCTCACTACCCCTTGCCCTGGTGGGATGGGGAAACGGGTAGAACTGACAGGTTGAGATTCCCATCCTACACTCCACACCCACCCACACCCAGCCTGCCCCTTCCACCTGCTGCATCCCTGCAGGGTTCCTGGTTTCCTGCAGAAAAAGAGTTTGTGCTGACACACAGTTTGTGTCATTGCCCAAGGCTCCCAGCCAGCCAATGCTTTCTCTCATTCCTTGGCCAGCCCCACCCCGAGATGTCTCACCCTCACTCACTGCTCCCTCTGCACAAACCTTTGGGCAGACACAAGGGGCAGGCTGCTGAGAGGGCAGGGGCTGTCCCCCCATGGTTCCCTGCTGTTTCTTTGTGGCCATGCTGGCCCCTCTGGGTAAGTGAACTCAACCCAGCCTTGAGCACCTCCACTGATCCCGCTGCTGCTCTCCCAGCTGTGTAGCCAGCTCCTGGCAGTGCTTCATCCTGTAGAGCTTTCTGCATGGAGGATCAGCAGTCAATGTGGGGGCAATGGGAATGCCTGAATCTTCTGCAATGCCCATCTATTTGTCATTCTTTGTGCAGCCCCTAGATGGTTCCTGGTTTTGGACTCAAAGAGCCCAGGAATGCACCTTGCCTATTGAGGAGAGATTGGAAATTCACCTGCTGATCTGAAGAGCTGTCCCATGCCTTGAACTGCTCCCTTGGCTGCCCAATGCCTTCTCACCCTTTCCCAACCAACTCACAGTGCTTAGTTGAGTTTTTTCCAATTGTTTCCTCTTCCTCACTGCTCCTACTTTTCCTTTCCAGTGTTAGCCCTGGAACAGTCTCCAGACATGGTGATCAAAGAAGGCCAGTCTGTGAATCTGGAATGCTCTGAGAAAAAATCCTCCAACACAGCTATGTACTGGTTCCTGCAGCCTTCAGAGAAGAATTCCAGTCTGACCCAGTTGGTTTATGCAGTTCAAGGTGCCAATGTAGTGGTGGAGAAGGGTTTTGAGAGGCATTTCAAGAGCAGCAAGATAGAAGGAGACAGTATCAGCCTCTCAATAGAACATGCCTTTCTCAATGACTCTGGCACATACTACTGTGCTGAGGGTGATCACAGTGGTGAGACTGCTGAGGGAGCTGAGCACAAACTTATCCCTGCACAAACAGGACCTGCTTTCCACCTTGTGGGTGCTGCACGAGGCAGGGTGATCACTTCTTACTCCTTAGCTGCTCTGCTTCCTAGCCTTGCCTCCCTCCTCTTCTCAGATGCTGACAGTTTATTTGTCCATCATTGTCTCCTTGCCACTCCAGGCCTCTCTCTGCATTTAACTCTTATTTGCATTACACTTGCTTTTGTCAGCCCTTCTTCTCCTCTCTGTCTCCCTTTCCTTCCGTAGCTTCTTCTTTGTGTCTTCAATCTGCACTCCATTGTCTTCCTCTTACTTAACTCCAGTCAACCATGCTCATACTTCTCACTGTCAAACAGGAAAAATGCTTGTGTGGGAAGTTCTTGGTGCACCTGTGCATAAAGGCAAAGCCTGGCAGGTGTGGAAGTTTCCAGCACCGTGGGGCAGCTGCCCACATGCTCCTCTGCTCCAACGCCTTGTCTGTGGTTGTTCTGTGGCCAAGGAATAGAAACAGCAGAGCACAAGCCTGTGCTTACTCTGGTAAGGTGTTCAGTGGATCCCTAAGTCCTCCATGCAGAGTGGTGGCTGGGGCAGGATCCACCTGCCTTCCAGCCCTTGATCCACATACAGTTTATCTTCAGCAAACATATGATAAAAAATACAGGTCGCATTAGCAAGCTGAGCAGATAACAGAAATTTCCCACAGGTTACAGTGTTCTGCACATCAGTGACTCAGATGAAGGGTAGAGAGTGTCCTTATCAAATTCCCTGATTACACCAAGTTAGGAGGAGTTTCTGATACCTGAGAAGGCTGTGCAGCCCTTCAGATGGGCCTGGACAGGTTGGAGGGATGGGCAGAGAGGAACATGCTCAAATTCAGCAAAGGCAAATGCAGGGTTCTGCACCTGGGGAGGAATTGCTCCATGCAGCAGCACAGGAAAGCACTGACCATCTGGTATTGAATATTAGTCCCGATGTTTCCGGGAGTGTCCTGCCTGGCTTCTTCTGGCCTTTGCTGCTGGACCAAAGGCGGCAGCTGTGGCGTTTTTCACCCCAGAGATATACCTTTGGCCAGCTGGGTGCTGCAGCTGGGCACTCGGAACAAATCCAGGCAAAGTAGGAACTCAGTTTACCTTTGGTGGAAAAGGTTCAAGCGACAGTGAAGAAAAAAGAAGTGGCTTCTATCGTAGAGTCTAAATCCAGAGTTTTATTTCAGCATGGTAGACCTCTGAATGTGGTAACAGCTCACTGATGGACCCCAGCCGCATGGTCTGGTGTCCTTTGAAGTCCCGGGGACAGGGGGAGGGGAGAGACAGGTGAGGGCCAACCAGGTGTGAGGAGGGGAAGGCTCAAGGGATAAAGACACTTGGACAGGCCAATGAGCCCGGACCTGAGGGGCATCTACACACCACACGACGCCTTGCTGGAATGTTAAGATTGATGGACAGCTCTTAGGCAGGAGGGCAAAAGGGGGAGGGGGAAAGGTTGGCACACCGGAGGGGGTTGGGATAGGTGAAACAGGAAATCTCACTGCAACAATCTGGGAAGCAGCTCTTCAGAGAAGGACCTGGGGGTCCTGGTGGACAAGAAGCTCCCCATGAGGCAGCAATTTGTCCTGGTGTCCAACAAGCCAGTGGTGTCCTGGCATGCATTAGGAAGAGCATTGCCAGCAGGGGGAGGGAATTGAGGCTCCACTCAGCCCTGGTGAGGAACATCTGCAGTGATGTCTCCTGTTCTGGGCTCTTTTATTGGAATATGATCCCAATATTGCCCGGTGGAATGTGCCTGGGCTTCTCTGGCCCTTGCTGCTTGTCCAGAAGTGGCAGCTGTGGTATTTCACCTCAGAGACACCTTTGGCTGGCTGTATGTTGCAGCTAGGCACTTGGAAGAAGTCCAGGCAAGCAGGAATTCTGTTTTTACCTCTAACGGAAAGGCTTTAGGCGAGGTGAAGAGGAAGAGGAAATGGATTCAGCCAGAGGGTTCATCCAGAGTTTTATTCCATGGTCACAGATCTCCAAATCTTAGTAACAGCTCCAACAGAATCCCGACCGCATGGTCCCGTGTCTTTGTAAGCACGGGGACAGGGGGAGGGGAAGGGGTAGGTGAGCCACCAACCAGGTGGGAGGGGGGGAGTCTCAGGGGACAATGACACCTAGACTGGCCAATGACCCCAGGGCTGAGAAGCATCTTTGGAACTTCACCAACCAGACGACGTGCTTGCTGGGATGTTAAGATTGACGGACAGCACTTAGCAAGGGGCAAGGGCGAGGGGAGGGGAGAAGTTGGCGCAGCTGAGGGACTGGGAAAGGTGAACCAGGATATTGCTTCACACCGCAACACTCTTTGGTGCAAAAGAGACATGGAGCTCCTGGAGAATGTGCAGGACAGGAGATGAAAGGTGATTACTAGAGTTGAGCACCTCTGTAGAGAACAAAGTCTGAGGGAGCTGAGTCTTTTCTGCCTTGAGAAGAAACAACTAAGTGGCCAACTCATCAATGTCTAGAAAGATCTAAAGGCAGGGCTCCTAGAGGTGGATCCAGATTCTTCACTGTGATGACAAGCACTCGGACAAGAGGCAGAAAATGATGCACAGCAAGTTCCACCTGAATCTGTGCTAAGAGCTTTGCAGTGTTGAAGACCATGCAAAGGATGAGACATCTTCACTGTGATGACAAGCACTAGGACAAGAGGCAGAAAATGATGCACAGCAAGTTCCACCTGAATCTGTGGTAAGAGCTTTGCAGTTTTGAAGACCATGCAAAGGATGAGACTGTCCAAAGAAATTGTGGAGCCCCTCTCTCTGGATATATTCCAGAACCATGTGGAGACAGTTTTGTGCCATGTGCTCTGGGATGACTCTGCTGGAGCAGAGAGGATGGAGCAGTGACCCCCTGAGGTCCCTTCTTGGCTGGCCCATCCCATGATTCTGTTCTGCATAACACACACCCGTGCACAGCACAGGCCTGCTCAGGGCACTCCAAGTGGTTCCCACCCGGCAGATTCCCATGCTAATGTCCAAGCTTCCCAGCACCTAAACACAGGGCCCCACACAGCAGCCATGCCTCTTCAACATCACTGACTCCTCAAATCCTGTGTCTTCTGCAAGGCTCCCTTTGGAGACCCTGGGGGAGCATTCCCTAGTGTAGGGAGACACAAGAAGCTTCCCTCAAAAAGCTGTGAGACCCCATTGGCTCCTTCCCTGTTCCTATGTCTGTTCCTGTGTCCCTGATCCCCTCGTCCCTATTCTCCGATTGACTGTCATCTTTGTACTGCCCCGAGTCCAGAGGCAGCCCCCAGGCTCCTGTACAGAGACAGTGAGACTCTCTGTGCTGGGGGTGCTGGGCCCTGAGCATCTCACCAGGTGGCTGAATTGAACATCTCTGGATATTATGCAAAGCTCCTTTTTGCTTCCTTACCCTGGACTATGCTAGCAACAATTCAGACTGCTACAGCTCCCCATGCACTGCCCTGCCCTCTGCTCAGCCCAGGGAGATGAGGGCAGGGAGACCCTTTTCATGGAGACCCTTTGCATGGACACATCAGGCACAGCCTCCTCTCTGCTGCAGTGCTGCTCATGGTGCTGGCAGGATTGGGGTTCCTACAAAGCAGCCCCATCTCTTTGCTTTTTTCTACAACTACTGTAGAGGGATCTGGGGTCTTCCCTGAATCTTCTCTAGGCAGCTTGGGGGAATGAATGCAATGGGACACACTCAGACCTGCAGCAGAAGACTTGGGAGGGGCTGCAGGCATTGCTGCTCTCCTCTGCTGGCAGCACACAGGGGAACATCTTCAGTGCAAAGCCCTTCAGAGCCCTGGGCAGTCGGATCACTTGATGGCCTGTGTGGGCCAGCCTCACCCTGCAGTGCACACAGCCCAGCACGGATGTGCAGAGTCTGTGCCAGAGCTCTGTGCCCAAACTCAGGGCACACAAACTGCGAGTGTCTCTTCCTGCCTGCAGGGATTTCCCACTGCCTTGGGCAGGTGAGCAAGGCTGGGTGCAGGGAAGAGGACAGGACATGGTTTTCTCCAGCTTTGTCCATTTGTGTCCTGGTGCTCTTTTGCACAGTGCTGCAATCAAGAGGCAAGGATTATATCTGTTCTTCTCTGGTACAGAGAAGGTCAGGGTGTATCCACACATCCTGTGGGGCACACCCTTCTCTGCAGAAATCTCTCCAAAGTGAAGTGTCTCCCAAAGGACAATCCCAGTGCAGGACCACAGGCAGCCTGTTCTCTCCTGGAGATTCCTTTCTGGAGTTAGAGAAGAGCAGCTACAGAACTATTCTGTGCCAGGCTCCAAGAGACACCAGCTCTGCAGGTCAGCAGCTTCTCCCATCCCTGGACAACACGTCAGGCCTGACTGGGAGAAGCAGAGATTCCACATGGCAGCTTGCAGGGCTGGGACTCTGTGAGTGTGAGGGAGGCTAGGGAGGAGACATACAGCGGGACACAGACACAAACATTCATTCCTGAGATCTCCTTGTCTTCCCATCAATTTCTGCCACTTTGTGCATCCCTGTGCACACACTCAGGCTGCCACACAGCCCCATCCTGCTCCGTGGTAGCTCTGAACTAAGGCACCTACTGAAGTGCCACCTACTCTTGCACAGCCACGCTCCCACACAGCAGGAAGCCAGAGGAGCAGAGTACAAGCAGCTCATGACTGCCTGCAGGTGTCATTCCCCACCGTTCCTGGGCAGCCAAGAGCCTTGGTGACATTTCAGCCTCCCGCTCCCTGCCCTGCCCACCCTCAGAGAGACGTATCTCTTCCTCTCCACCCCTCCTCTTTCCACACCTCTGTGTCTGTGCTGGCACCAGGGGCAGGTGCCTGGAAGGAGGGGGCCTTTCTCCATGCATTTCCACCGCTTCCTTGTGGCCATGCTGCTCCCTGTGGGTAAGTGGGCATTCCTCCCTCCTGAGCAGCTGCACTGGAGCTGCTGCTGCATCCTCAGCTCTGCTCCCAGTTCTGGCACTGCCCCTTCCCAAGGCATCCAGGGGGAGGGTTGGCAATGAAACAGGAGAATTTACCCACGACCTATTGAGTCATAAAACTCTGCAATGCTGCAAATTTGTTTTTTCCTGCCCCATTTTAATACTTCATTTGAGTGTACCAAAGTCATTTTTTCTCCAAACAGATTTAATGTTGTATTTGAAGTTGGTTTGTTTGGGGATTTTTGATCCCATGTGCCTTTTTCAGAGAAGCTCTGCACTGTCCCATAGCTTTCTGATATCCTGGGGCCATTCCATCTCATGACATACTTCAAAGATGTGTATTTTTTGTCCTCTTCAATGCATTTCTCTTCTCACCGTTCATCTCCTGTCTCTCCAGGCTGGGCCCTTCAGCAATCACCAGATTCAGTGGTCCGGGTGGGAGACACCGTCACTCTGGAATGTTCTGCATCAGGGCAAACATTTGTAAACATGTTCTGGTACAAGTTACCCATGGAGAAGGATGCCAGAATGCAGCTGGTTGTAAATTCAGTGGAAGGCAGCAAAGCAGATTTTGAGAAGGAATTCCAAAATCGCTTCCAGAGTAATGGGACTAGGAACAACCATTTATCTGTGAAGATCCAGCATGCCCTGCTCAATGACACAGGCACATATTTCTGTGCTGAAAGAGATCCACAGTGACTCAAAGGCTAGTGCAGCACAGCACAAACCTTTCCAGGCAAACAGGGATCTGCCACCAGCACACACTGAGCCCTCTTTGAGAGACCCTAGTTTTCTTACTTCCCCTCCAGCTCTTCAGGTAAAACACGATATGACAGTCTGTCTGTCCATCTATGTGCTCATCAATCTGTCTTTACCTTGGTCTCTAGCTGCTTTTCTATTCTTTCCCATCTCTGAATCACCTTCTGACTCTCAATTCTTCTTATCCTCACTGTCTCACCTCCTTTATCTCCCATTCAGATTGTTTCTGACTCTGCGCTTTTCATGGCTTTCTGTCTGTCCCCCTGACTTTTCCTCTCCGTCCTCTCATACCTAGTCCCTTCCTATTTCCTGTTCCCTTCTTCCTCCATCTCTGCTTCCTTAGTAGAATCTGTAGCATCAATTCATGGCCTGGGAAGCAGGACATGGAACAGTTCACACAGAATTTTGCTTCTCCACCAGCTGGAAAGACAAAGCCCACTGGTCCTTGGCCCCACTGGTCTCCAGGGAATCAACACACAGCCCAAGTTACAGCCCTAACCTTTGGCCTGAACTCTCAGATGTTTGAGAATTCTCCCTGCCCACAGCAGGAGACTGCCCAGGTGAGCCAGGGAATGTCCCTGGTGACCAGGACAAGGACCAGGAGGAAGAAGTCCAAGTGGAGTTTTCAGCAGGGGTTGTGGGTGTTTTTGAGCATCTTGTCTGGCCCATCCACTACATCACCAGCTCCTTGCTGAAAGTCACAAGGGTGCCCTGACTTGCTTATTCCTCTTTACCTCCAGTTAAAAAAGTGCACAAGTGGCCAGGGAAATCCTCACCTAAATGTTCATAATCCATCAAGAACAGAGGCTGGAAATTCCTTGCTGGAGTGTGAAGCACAGGCTTGGTCAGGGGAGCTGCAGCTCATGCCATAGCAGTGGGGACATGGAGATGCTGTCTGGTGCTCAGGTTCTTGTGGGTAAAGCCCAGTCAGCTACTGGGTGTTACAGGCACTCCCTCACTACCCCTTGCCCGGGTGGGATGGGGAAAAGGGTAGAACTGACAGGTTGAGATTCCCATGCTTCCCTCCACACCCACCCACACCCAGCCTGCCCCTTCCACCTGCTGCATCCCTGCAGGGTTCCTGGTTTCCTGCAGAAACAGAGTTTGTGCTGACACACAGTTTGTGTCATTGCCCAGGGCTCCCAGCCAGCCAATGCCTTCTCTCATTCCTTGGCCAGCCCCACCCCGAGATGTCTCACCCTCACTCACTGCTCCCTCTGCACAAAGCTTTGGGCAGACACAAGGGGCAGGCTGCTGAGAGGGCAGGGGCTTTCCCCCCATGGTTCCCTGCTGTTTCTTTGTGGCCATGCTGGCCCCTCTGGGTAAGTGAACTCAACCCAGCCCTGAGCACCTCCACTGATCCCGCTGCTGCTCTCCCAGCTGTGTAGCCAGTTCCTGGCAGTGCTTCATCCTGCAGAGCTTTCTGCATGGAGGATCAGCAGTCAATGTGGGGGCAATGGGAATGCCTGAATCTTCTGCAATGCCCATCTGTTTGTCATTCTTTGTGCAGCCCCTAGATGGTTCCTGGTTTTGGACTCAAAGAGCCCAGGAATGCACCTTGCCTATTGAGGAGAGATTGGAAATTCACCTGCTGATCTGAAGAGCTGTCCCATGCCTTGAACTGCTCCCTTGGCTGCCCAATGCCTTCTCACCCTTTCCCAACCAACTCACAGTGCTTAGTTGAGTTTTTTCCCATTTTTTCCTCTTCCTCACTGCTCCTACTTTTCCTTTCCAGTGTTAGCCCTGGAACAGTCTCCAGACATGGTGATCAAAGAAGGCCAGTCTGTGAATCTGGAATGTTCCAAGAAGAAATCCTCCAACAGAGCTATGTACTGGTTCCTGCAGCCTTCAGAGAAGAATTCCAGTCTGACCCAGTTGGCTTATGCTTTTGAAGGTCTTAATGCAGAGGTGGAGAAGGGTTTTGAGAGGCATTTCAAGAGCAGCAAGATAGAAGGAGACAGTATCAGCCTCTCAATAGAACATGCCTTTCTCAATGACTCTGGCACATACTACTGTGCTGAGAGTGAACACAGTGGTGAGACTGCTGAGGGAGCTGAGCACAAACTTGTCCCTGCACAAACAGGACCTGCTTTCCACCTTGTGGGTGCAGCACGAGGCAGGGGGATCACTTCTCACTCCTTAGCTGCTCTGCTTCCTAGCCTAGTCTTCCTCCTCTTCTCAGATGTTGACAGTTTATTTGTCCATTATTCTCTCTTTGCCACTCCAGGCCTCCCTGTGCATTTAACTCCTATTTGCACTACAGTTGTTTCTCTCAGCCCTTCTTCTCCTCTCTGTCTCCCTTTCCTTCCATAGCTTCTTCTTTGTGTCTTCAATCTGCACTCCATTGTCTTCCTCTTACTTAACTCCAGTCAGCCCTGCTCATACTTCTCACTGTCAAACAGGAAAAATGCTTGTGTGGGAAGTTCTTGGTGCACCTGTGCATAAAGGCAAGGCCTGGCAGGTGTGGAAGTTTCCAGCACCGTGGGGCAGCTGCCCACATGCTCCTCTGCTCCAACGCCTTGTCTGTGGTTGTTCTGTGGCCAAGGAATAGGAACAGCAGAGCACAAGCCTGTGCTTACTCTGGTAAGGTGTTCAGTGGATCCCTAAGTCCTCCATGCAGAGTGGTGGCTGGGGCAGGATCCACCTGCCTTCCAGCCCTTGATGCACATAATAGAGTTCAGCTTTACCAAAAACATTCTAAAATTATAAGGTATGTTCACAAGCTGTACAGCTAATTGAAATTTCCAAGAGGTTACAGTGTTCTGTTCATCAGTGATACTGGTGATGGCGTAGAGAGTTTCCTCATGAACTTCACTGGTCACACCAAATTAGGAGGAATTGCTGATAGCCCACAGGGCTGTGCAGCTCTTCAGATGGGCCTTGACAAGTTGGAGGGATGGGCAGAGAGGAGCATCCTGAAATTCACCAAAGGCAAATGCAGGATTTTATGTGAGTGGACAAATAACCCCATGTACCAGCACAGGCTGCAGGCAAAACAGCTGGAGAGCAGCTCTTCAGAGAAGGACCTGGGGCTCCTGGTGGACAAGAAGCTGTCCATGAGCCAGCAGTGTGTCGTGCTGTACAAGAAGCCAGAGGTGTCCTGGGATGCATTAGGAAGAGCATTGCCAGCAGGGCAAGTGAGGCTCCACTCCACTCAGCCCTGTTGAGGCAAATCTACTGTGTTTTGTCCATTTCTGGGCTCCTTGGTACAAAAGAGACACGTAGCTCTTGGACAATGTTCAGAAGACAAGAAGAATGATGATTAGTAGATTCGAGCACCACTTTTGCACATAAAGCCTGAGGGAGCTGGGCCTCTTCTGCTTTGAGAAGAAACAACCAAGTTTCATCAATGCCTACAGCTATCTGAATGGGAGGGTTCCAAGAGGTGGATCCAGGTTCTTCACTGGGATGCCAAGCATGAGGGCAAGATGCAAAAGGCAGAAAATGATGCACAGGAAGTTCCACGCGAATGTAAGGACAGAGCTTTGCAATGTGAAAGACTGTGCACTGTAACAGATTGCCCAAAGAAATTGTGGAGTCTATTGGGAGATATCCCAGAACCATATGGATACAACTGTGCGCCATGTGGTCTGGGATAACTCTGCTTGAGCAGCTAGCCCATCCCATGATTCTGTCCTGCATAACACACACCCGTGCACAGCACAGGCCTGCTCAGGGCACTCCAGGTGGTTCCCACCCTGCAGATTCCCATGCTAATGTCCAAGCTTCCCAGCACCTAAACACAGGGCCCCACACAGCAGCCATGCCTCTTCAACATCACTGACTCCTCAAATCCTGTGTCTTCTGCAAGGCTCCCCGTGCACTGCCCTGCCCTCTGCTCACCGCAGGCAACTGGAGACCCTTTGCATGGACACATCAGGCACAGCCTCCTCTCCGCTGCAGTGCTGCTCATGGTGCTGGCAGGATTTGGGCTTCCTACAAAGCAGCCCCATCTCTTTGCTTTTTACCAGAACTACTGTAGAGGAATCTGGGGTCTTCCCAGAATCTTCTCTAGGCAGCTTGGGGGAATGAATGCAATGGGACACACTCAGACCTGCAGCAGAAGATTTGGGAGGGGCTGCAGGCATTGCTGCTCTCCTCTGCTGGCAGCACACAGGGGAACATCTTCAGTGCAAAGCCCTTCAGAGCCCTGGGCAGTCGGATCACTTGATGGCCTGTGTGGGCCAGCCTCACCCTGCAGTGCACACAGCCCAGCACGCATGTGCAGAGTCTGTGCCAGAGCTCTGTGCCCAAACTCAGGGCACACAAACTGCGAGTGTCTCTTCCTGCCTGCAGGGATTTCCCACTGCCTTGGGCAGGTGAGCAAGGCCGGGTGCAGGGAAGAGGACAGGACATGGTTTTCTCCAGCTTTGTCCATTTGTGTCCTGGTGCTCATTTGCACAGTGCTGCAATAAAGAGGCAAGGATTATATCTGTTCTTCTCTGGCATGGAGAAGGTCAGGGTGTATCCACACATCCTGTGGGGCACACCCTTCTCCTCAGAAATCTTTCCAAAGTATAGAGTCTCCCAATAGAAAATCCCAGTGCAGAAGCACAGGACGCATTTTTTCTCCTTGAGATCCCCCTTTTTGAGTTGGAGCCTGGCAGCAAAAGAACTATTCTGTGCCAGGCTCCAAGAGACACCAGCTCTGCAGGTCAGCAGCTTCTCCCATCCCTGGACAACACGTCAGGCCTGACTGGGAGAAGCAGAGATTCCACATGGCAGCTTGCAGGGCTGGGACTCTGTGAGTGTGAGGGAGGCTAGGGAGGAGACAAACAGCGGGACACAGACACAAACATGCGTTCCTGAGATCTCCTTGTCTTCCCATCAATTTCTGCCACTTTGTGCATCCCTGTGCACACACTCAGGCTGCCACACAGCCCCATCCTGCTCCGTGGTAGCTCTGAACTAAGGCACCTACTGAAGTGCCACCTACTCTTGCACAGCCACGCTCCCACACAGCAGGAAGCCAGAGGAGCAGAGTACAAGCAGCTCGTGACTGCCTGCAGGTGTCATTCCCCACCGTTCCTGGGCAGCCAAGAGCCTTGGTGACATTTCAGCCTCCCGCTCCCTGCCCTGCCCACCCTCAGAGAGACGTATCTCTTCCTCTCCACCCTCCTCTTTCCACACCTCTGTGTCTGTGCTGGCACCAGGGGCAGGTGCCTGGAAGGAGGGGGCCTTTCTCCATGCATTTCCACCGCTTCCTTGTGGCCATGCTGCTCCCTGTGGGTAAGTGGGCATTCCTCCCTCCTGAGCAGCTGCACTGGAGCTGCTGCTGCATCCTCAGCTCTGCTCCCAGTTGCTGGCACTGCCCCTTCCCAAGGCATCCAGAGCAGGGGTGGGCAATGAATCAGGAGAATTTACCCACGACCTATTGAATCAGGAAACCCTACAAAGCTGTAAATTTGTTTTTTCCTTCCCCATTTTAATACTTCACTTGATTGTACCAAAGTCATTTTTTCTCAATACAGATTTACTGTTGTATTTGAAGTTGGTTTGTTTGGGGATTTTTGATCCCATGTGCCTTTTTCAGACAAGTTGGGCACTGTCCCATTGCTTTCTGATATCTTGGGGACATTCCATCCCATGACATACTTCAAAGATATGTGTTTTTGTCTTCTTCAATGCATTTCTCTTCTCACCGTTCATCTCCTGTCTCTCCAGGCTGGGCCCTTCAGCAATCACCAGATTCAGTTGTCCGGGTGGGAGACACCGTCACACTGGAATGTTCTGCATCACGGAAAGATATGACATACCTGTACTGGTACAAGTTACCCATGGAGAAGGATGCCAGAATGCAGCTGGTTGTAAATTCAGTGGAAGGCGGCAAAGCAGATTTTGAGAAGGAATTCCAAAATCTCTTCCAGAGTAATGGGACTAGGAACAACCATTTATCTGTGAAGATACAGCATGCCCTGCTCAATGACACAGGCACATATTTCTGTGCTGAAAGAGATCCACAGTGACTCAAAGGCTGGTGCAGCACAGCACAAACCTTTCCAGGCAAACAGGGATCTGCCACCAGCACACTCTGAGGTCTCTTTTTGAGTAAAACCTTTTTTTACTTGGCCCCCAGCTCTTCAGAGAAACACATTACAACTGTCGGTCTGTCCTTTTGTCCATCTATCTGCTCATCAATCTGTCTTTAGCTTCGTCTCTAGCTTCTTTTCTATGATTTTCCATCTCTGAATTACCTTCTCACTCTGGTTTCTTCTTGTACTATCTCCACTCATTTCTCTGCCATTCAAAAACTGATACTCCATTTCTTCTTTCATGTCATTCTGTCTGTCCCCATGACTTTTCCTCTCTGTCGTCTCATACCTAGTTTCTTCGTCTTTCCTCTTCCCTTGCTCCCCCATCTCTCCTTCCTTACAATCAGTTACATCAATTCAAGGCCTGGGAAGAAGGATGTGGAATAGTTCACACAGCACTTCCCTCTCCACCAGCTGCAAAGTCAAGGCTCACTGCGGCTCAGCTCCCCACAGGTATTTACCTTCCTCTCCTGCCGCTCTCACTGCAGCACCCATGAGAGCCCTCACAGCTCTGAGTGCTTGGGCTGCTGTGGTGTCCTTCAGGGTCCTGCCTCCCTCTCACAGGTGGTGTTTGCTGTGCTCACAGGGCTGCAGAGAGAAGAACAGCTGTCACACAGCCGGCTGGGACGTGGGGTGGCCAGGCAGGAACTGAACCAGCCCTGTCTGGGGGAGACAGGGAGAGTGCATGAGAAAAGTCAAGGGCCCTCTATGTGGCCTTTATCCCTCATTGCTCCATCTCCCAAGGACTTCAGAGGCAGGAGGGGAGCAGCCATCATTCCTCTGCCTTGCACACACTCAGACTCCCCTGCAAGCTCAGCACAGTTCTGTCCTTCCAACCCCATCCTTCCCTCCACACCCAGCACACCCAGCTTGCCCCTTCCACCTGCTCCATTGTGGGAACTCAGCACATCACTCTGGATGTGCAGAGTTACCGAGAGAACCCTTGGGGGGCTGGGAAATCCTTGAATGTTGCCAGGAGCGTCTGGTGGCTTGACTTTGATCCCTCTAGGGATGTGCCACCTGTTTGAGGACATGAGAGTCACTTAGGAATGGATGGTGCAGGAATGATGTACTTACAGGGTAAAATAAAGATTTTAGGGTTTTTGGTACAGGTGGGTTATGGAGACAAGATGGAGGGATCAGGGAGTGTCTTGTCCTTCTTCTTTCTTCTTCTTGTCATCCATTTTCTGTGGTGATGTTGGCAATTGGGGATTGGTGCATGGTGAAGGTGCAGTTGCTAATATGGGTGAAAGGTATTGGGAAAGAAAGGTAAATATGATGTACGTAGTTTTTAGTATAAAAAGACACAACTGCCCCATGGGTGGTCAGAGTGCCCTTGGCTGCCTTGCAGGTCACACCTCTGCTGGGCAGAAAGAAAATTCTGTAGATAAGAAATAACAAAAAATCTGAAGATAGAAAAACTGAAGAGTCCAGAATAGGCATTTGAAGCGCGGGCGGCCCCAGAACCACCCTACATGTGTCTGGGCAGAGACAGACAGCCGACCGGACACTGCATCCCTGCAGGGCTCCTGGTTTCCTGCAGAAACAGAGTTTGTGCTGACACACAGTTTGTGTCATTGCCCAGGGCTCCCAGCCAGCCAATGCCTTCTCTCATTCCTTGGCCAGCCCCACCCCGAGATGTCTCACCCTCACTCACTGCTCCCTCTGCACAAACCTTTGGGCAGACACAAGAGGCAGGCTGCTGAGAGGGCAGGGGCTGTCCCCCCATGGTTCCCTGCTGTTTCTTTGTGGCCATGCTGGCCCCTCTGGGTAAGTGAACTCAACCCAGCCCTGAGCACCTCCACTGATCCCACTGCTGCTCTCCCAGCTGTGTAGCCAGCTCCTGGCAGTGCTTCATCCTGCAGAGCTTTCTGCATGGAGGATCAGCAGTCAATGTGGGGGCAATGGGAATGCCTGAATCTTCTGCAATGCCCATCTATTTGTCATTCTTTGTGCAGCCCCTAGATGGTTCCTGGTTTTGGACTCAAAGAGCCCAGGAATGCGCCTTGCCTATTGAGGAGAGATTGGAAATTCACCTGCTGATCTGAAGAGCTGTCCCATGCCTTGAACTGCTACCTTGGCTGCCCAATGCCTTCTCACCCTTTCCCGACCAACTCACAGTGCTTAGTCGAGTTTTTTCCCATTTTTTCCTCTTCCTCACTGCTCCTACTTTTCCTTTCCAGTGTTAGGCCTGGAACAGTCTCCAGACATGGTGATCAAAGAAGGCCAGTCTGTGAATCTGGAATGCTCTGAGAAAAAATCCTCCAACACAGCTATGTACTGGTTCCTGCAGCCTTCAGAGAAGAATTCCAGTCTGACCCAGTTGGTTTTTGCAGTACAGGGTGGTACCGCAGCAGTGGAGAAGGGTTTTGAGAGCCATTTCAAGAGCAGCAAGATAGAAGGAGACAGTATCACCCTCTCAATAGAACATGCCTTTCTCAATGACTCTGGCACATACTACTGTGCTGAGGGTGATCACAGTGGTGAGACTGCTGAGGGAGCTGAGCACAAACTTGTCCCTGCACAAACAGGACCTGCTTTCCACCTTGTGGGTGCTGCACGGGGCAGGGTGATCACTTCTCACTCCTTAGCTGTTCTGCTTCCTAGCCTTGCCTCCCTCCTCTTCTCAGATGCTGACAGTTTATTTGTCCATCATTGTCTCTTTGCCACTCCAGGCCTGCCTTGTCATTTAACTCCTATTTGCACTACACTTGCTTTTCTCAGCACTTCTCCTTTTTCTGTCTACCTTCCCTTCTCCAACTTTTTCTTTTTGTCTTCAATCTGCACTCCATTGTCTTCCTCTTACTTAACTCCAGTCAGCCCTGCTCATACTTCTCACTGTCAAACAGGAAAAATGCTTGTGTGGGAAGTTCTTGGTGCACCTGTGCATAAAGGCAAGGCCTGGCAGGTGTGGAAGTTGCCAGCACCGTGGGGCAGCTGCCCACATGCTCCTCTGCTCCAACGCCTTGTCTGTGGTTGTTCTGTGGCCAAGGAATAGGAACAGCAGAGCACAAGCCTGTGCTTACTCTGGTAAGGTGTTCAGTGGATCCCTAAGTCCTCCATGCAGAGTGGTATCAGGGGCAGGATCCACCTGCCTTCCATCCCTTGATCCACATACAGTTTATCTTCAGCAAACATATGATAAAAATTACAGGTCACATTAGCAAGCTGAGCAGATAACAGAAATTTCCCACAGGTTACAGTGTTCTGCACATCAGTGACTCAGATGAAGGGTAGAGAGTGTCCTTATCAAATTGCCTGATTACACCAAGATAGGAGGAGTTTCTGATACCTGAGAAGGCTGTACAGCCCTTCAGATGGGCCTTGACAGGCTGGAGGGATGGGCAGAGAGGAGCATCCTGAAATTCAGCAAAGGCAAATGCAGGGTTCTGCACCTGGGGAGGAATTGCTCCATGCAGCAGCACAGGGAAGCACTGACCACCTGGGAAGCAGCTCTTCAGAGAAGGACCTGGGGGTCCTGGTGGACATGAAGCTCCCCATGAGGCAGCAATTTGTCCTGGTGTCCAACAAGCCAGTGGTGTCCTGGCATGCATTAGGAAGAGCATTGGCAGTAGAGGGAGGGAATTGAGGCTCCACTCAACCCTGGTGAGGCACATCTGCAGTGCTGTGTCCTGTTCTGGCCTTCTTGGTGCAAAAGAGACATGGAGCTCCTGGAGAATGTCCAGGACAGGAGATGAAAGGTGATTACCACAGTGGAGCAACTCTTCAGAGAACAAAGTCTGAGGGAGCTGGGCCTTTTCTGCCTTGAAGAAGAAACAACTAAGTGGCCACCACATCAATGTCTACAAGGATCTAAAGGCAGGGCTCCTAGAGGTAGATCCAGATTCTTCACTGTGATGCCAAACATGAGGACAAGAGGCAGAAAATGATGCACTGGAAGTTCTACCTGAATCTGTGCTAAGAGCAGAGTTGAAGAATGTGCAAAGGAGAAGACTGCCAAAGAAGTTTTGATGCCTCTCTCCCTGTAGATATTCCAGAACCATGTAGAGACGGTCATGTGCCATGTGCGCTGGGATGACTCTGCTGGAGCAGGGAGGATGGAGCAGTGACCCCCTGAGGTCCCTTCTTGGCTGGCCCATCCCATGATTCTGTCCTGCATAACACACACCCGTGCACAGCACAGGCCTGCTCAGGGCACTCCAGGTGGTTCCCACCCTGCAGATTCCCATGCTAATGTCCAAGCTTCCCAGCACCTAAACACAGAGCCCCACAGGGCCCCACACAGCAGCCATGCCTCTTCAACATCACTGACTCCTCAAATCCTGTGTCTTCTGCAAGGCTCCCTTTGGAGACTCTGGGGGAGCATTCCCTAGTGTAGGGAGACACAAGAAGCTTCCCTCAAAAAGCTGTGAGACCCCATTGGCTCCTTCCCTGTTCCTATGTCTGTTCCTGTGTCCCTGATCCCCTCGTCCCTATTCTCTGATTGACTGTCATCTTTGTATTGCCCCGAGTCCAGAGGCAGCCCCCAGGCTCCTGTACAGAGACAGTGAGACTCTCTGTGCTGGGGGTGCTGGGCCCTGAGCATCTCACCAGGTGGCTGAATTGAACATCTCTGGATATTATGCAAAGCTCCTTTTTGCTTCCTTACCCTGGACTATGCTAGCAACAATTCAGACTGCTACAGCTCCCCATGCACTGCCCTGGCCTCTGCTCACCCCAGGCAACTGGAGACCCTTTTCATGGACACATCAGGCACAGCCTCCTCTCTTCTGCAGTGCTGCTGCTGCATGTGCTGGCAGGATTTGTGATTCCTACAAAGCAGCCCCATCTCTTTGTTTTTTTCTCCCAGTTCTTGTGAGGAATCTGGGGTCTTCCCTGCATCATCTCTGGGCAGCTTGGGGGAATGAATGCAATGGGACACACTCAGACCTGCAGTAGAGGATTTGGGAGGATCTGCAGGCATTGCTGCTCTCCTCTGCTGGCAGCACACAGGGGAACATCTTCAGTGCAAAGCCCTTCAGAGCCCTGGGCAGTCGGATCACTTGATGGCCTGTGTGGGCCAGCCTCACCCTGCAGTGCACACAGCCCAGCACGGATGTGCAGAGTCTGTGCCAGAGCTCTGTGCCCAAACTCAGGGCACACAAACTGCGAGTGTCTCTTCCTGCCTGCAGGGATTTCCCACTGCCTTGGGCAGGTGAGCAAGGCTGGGTGCAGGGAAGAGGACAGGACATGGTTTTCTCCACCTTTGTCACTTTGTGTCCTGGTGCTCTTTTGCACAGTGCTGCAATCAAGAGGCAAGGATTATATCTGTTCTTCTCTGGCATGGAGAAGGTCAGGGTGTATCCACACATCCTGCGAGGCACACCCTTCTCCTCAGAAATCTCTCCAAAATATAGAGTCTCCCAATGGAAAATCCCAGTGCAGAAGCACAGGCAGCATTTTTTCTCCTTGAGATCCCCCTTTTTGAGTTGGAGCCTGGAAGCAAAAGAACTATTCTGTGCCAGGCTCCACGAGACACCAGCTCTGCAGGTCAGCAGCTTCTCCCATCCCTGGACAACATGTCAGGCCTGACTGGGAGAAGCAGAGATTCCACATGGCAGCTTGCAGGGCTGGGACTCTGTGAGTGTGAGGGAGGCTAGGGAGGAGACAAACAGCGGGACACAGACACAAACATGCATTCCTGAGATCTCCTTGTCTTCCCATCAATTTCTGCCACTTTGTGCATCCCTGTGCACACACTCAGGCTGACACACAGCCCCATCCTGCTCCGTGGTAGCTCTGAACTATGGCACCTACTGAAGTGCCACCTACTCTTGCACAGCCATGCTCCCACACAGCAGGAAGCCAGAGGAGCAGAGTACAAGCAGCTCGTGACTGCCTGCAGGTGTCATTCCCCACCGTTCCTGGGCAGCCAAGAGCCTTGGTGACATTTCAGCCTCCCGCTCCCTGCCCTGCCCACCCTCAGAGAGACGTATCTCTTCCTCTCCACCCCTCCTCTTTCCACACCTCTGTGTCTGTGCTGGCACCAGGGGCAGGTGCCTGGAAGGAGGGGGCCTTTCTCCATGCATTTCCACCGCTTCCTTGTGGCCATGCTGCTCCCTGTGGGTAAGTGGGCATTCCTCCCTCCTGAGCAGCTGCACTGGAGCTGCTGCTGCATCCTCAGCTCTGCTCCCAGTTGCTGGCACTGCCCCTTCCCAAGGATTCCAGGGTGGGAGTGGGCAATGAACCAGGTGAATTTACCCACGACCTATTGAATCAAGTAACCCTGCAATGATGCAAATTTGTTTTCTCCTGCCCTTTTTTAATACTTCACTTGAGTGTACCAAAGTCATTATTCTCAATACAGATTTACTGTTGCATTTGAAGTTGTTTTGTTTGGGAATTTTGGATCCTATGTGCCTTTTTCAGCGAAGCTGGGCACTGTCCCATTGCTTTCTGATATCCTGGGGACTTTCCATCCCATGACATACGTCAAAGATTTGTCGTTTTGTTCCTTCAATGCATTTCACTTCCCACCTTTCATCTCCTGTCTCTCCAGGCTGGGCCCTTCAGCAATCACCAGATTCAGTTGTCCGGTGGGAGACACCGTCACTCTGGAATGTTCTGCATCAGCAAAAAGTTTCATATACATGTCTTGGTACAAGTTACCCATGGAGAAGGATGCCAGAATGCAGCTGGTTGTATATTCAGTGGAAGGTGGCAAAGCAGATTTTGAGAAGGAATTCCAAAATCGCTTCCAGAGTAATGGGACTAGGAACAACCATTTATCTGTGAAGATCCAGCATGCCCTACTCAATGACACAGGCACATATTTCTGTGCTGAACAAGATCCACAGTGACTCAAAGGCTGGTGCAGCACAGCACAAACCTTTCCAGGCAAACAGGGATCTGCCACCAGCACACAGCCTGTGTTTGAGAGAACCCAGTTTTCTTACTTCCCCTCCAGCTCATCAGGTAAAACACAATATGACAGTCTGTCTGTCCATCCATCTGTCCATCTGTCTGCCTTTAGCTTGGTCTCTAGCTACTTTTCTATTCTTTTCTATCCCAGAATCATCTTCTGACGCTGGTTTCTTCTTGTCCTCACTGCCTCACCTCATTCACTGCCATTCATAACCTGCTTGTCACTTTGCGTCTATCATGTCTTTCTGTTTGTTCGCTTGACCATTCTTCTCTGTACTCTCACAGGTTCAAACTTCCAGTTTCCACTTCCCTTCCTCCTCCATCTCTCCTTCCTTACAATCAGTTACATCAATTCAAGGCCTGGGAAGAAGGATGTGGAATAGTTCACAGAGCACTTTCCACCAGCTGCCAAGTCAAGGCTCACTGCGCCTCAGCTCCCCACAGGTATTTACCTTCCTCTTCTGCCGCTCTCACTGCAGCACCCATGAGAGCCCTCACAGCTCTGAGTGCTTGGGCTGCTGTGGTGTCCTTCAGGGTCCTGCCTCCCTCTCACAGGTGGTGTTTGCTGTGCTCACAGGGCTGCAGAGAGAAGAAGAGCTGTCACACAGCCGGCTGGGACGTGGGGTGGCCAGGCAGGAACTGAACCAGCTCTGTCTGGGGAAGACAGGGAGAGTGCATGGGAAAAGTCAAGGGCCCTCTATGTGGCCTTTATCCCTCATTGCTCCATCTCCCAAGGACTTCAGAGGCAGGAGGGGAGCAGCCATCATTCCTCTGCCTTGCACACACTCAGACTCCCCTGCAAGCTCAGCACAGTTCTGTCCTTCCAACCCCATCCTTCCCTCCACACCCAGCACACCCAGCCTGCCTTTTCCCCCTGCTCCATTGTGGGAACTCCACACATCACTCTGGATGTGCAGAGTTACCGAGAGAACCCTTGGGGGGCTCGGAAATCCTTGAATGTTGCCAGGAGCGTCTGGTGGCTTGACTTTGATCCCTCTAGGGATGTGCCACCTCTTTGAGGACATGAGAGTCACTTGGGAATGAATGGTGCAGGAATGATGTATTTACAGGGTGAAATATAGATTCTAGGGTTTTGGTACAGGGGGTTTTGGAGAAAAGATGGAGGGATCAGGGCGTGTCGTGTCCTTCTTCCTTCTTCTTCTTGTCATCCATTTTCTGTGGTGATGTTGGCACTTGGGGATTGGTGCATGGTGAAGGTGCACTTGCTAATATGGATTAAAGGTATTGGGAAATAAAGGTAAATATGATGTACGTAGTTTTTAGTATAAAAAGACACAACTGCCCCGTGGGTGGTCAGAGTGCCCTTGGCTCCCTTGCAGGTCAGACCTCTGCTGGGCAAAAAGAAAATTCTATAGATAAGAAATAATAAACAATCTAAAGACAGAAAAAGTGAAGAGTCCAGGCTCGGCATTTGAAGGGCACGCAGCCCCAGAACCACCCTACGTGTGTCTGGGCAGAGACAGACAGCCGACCGGACACTGCATCCCTGCAGGGCTCCTGGTTTCCTGCAGAAACAGAGTTTGTGCTGACACACAGTTTGTGTCATTGCCCAGGGCTCCCAGCCAGCCAATGCCTTCTCTCATTCCTTGGCCAGCCCCACCCCGAGATGTCTCACCCTCACTCACTGCTCCCTCTGCACAAACCTTTGGGCAGACACAAGGGGCAGGCTGCTGAGAGGGCAGGGGCTGTCCCCCCATGGTTCCCTGCTGTTTCTTTGTGGCCATGCTGGCCCCTCTGGGTAAGTGAACTCAACCCAGCCCTGAGCACCTCCACTGATCCCGCTGCTGCTCTCCCAGCTGTGTAGCCAGTTCCTGGCAGTGCTTCATCCTGCAGAGCTTTCTGCATGGAGGATCAGCAGTCAATGTGGGGGCAATGGGAATGCCTGAATCTTCTGCAATGCCCATCTATTTGTCATTCTTTGTGCAGCCCCTAGATGGTTCCTGGTTTTGGACTCAAACAGCCCAGGAATGCACCTTGCCTATTGAGGAGAGATTGGAAATTCACCTGCTGATCTGAAGAGCTGTCCCATGCCTTGAACTGCTCCCTTGGCTGCCCAATGCCTTCTCACCCTTTCCCGACCAACTCACAGTGCTTACTTGAGTTTTTTCCCATTTTTTCCTCTTCCTCACTGCTCCTACTTTTCCTTTCCAGTGTTAGCCCTGGAACAGTCTCCAGACATGGTGATCAAAGAAGGCCAGTCTGTGAATCTGGAATGTTCCAAGAAGAAATCCTCCAACAGAGCTATGTACTGGTTCCTGCAGCCTTCAGAGAAGAATTCCAGTCTGACCCAGTTGGTTTATGCTTTTGAAGGTCTTAATGCAGAGGTGGAGAAGGGTTTTGAGAGGCATTTCAAGAGCAGCAACATAGAAGGAGACAGTATCACCCTCTCAATAGAACATGCCTTTCTCAATGACTCTGGCACATACTACTGTGCTGAGAGTGATCACAGTGGTGAGACTGCTGAGGGAGCTGAGCACAAACTTGTCCCTGCACAAACAGGACCTGCTTTCCACCTTGTGGGTGCTGCACGGGGCAGGGGGATCACTTCTCACTCCTTAGCTGCTCTGCTTCCTAGCCTAGTCTTCCTCCTCTTCTCAGATGTTGACAGTTTATTTGTCCATCATTGTCTCTTTGCCACTCCAGGCCTCCCTGTGCATTTAACTCCTATTTGCACTACAGTTGTTTCTCTCAGCCCTTCTTCTCCTCTCTGTCTCCCTTTCCTTCCATAGCTTCTTCTTTGTGTCTTCAATCTGCACTCCATTGTCTTCCTCTTACTTAACTCCAGTCAGCCCTGCTCATACTTCTCACTGTCAAACAGGAAAAATGCTTGTGTGGGAAGTTCTTGGTGCACCTGTTCATAAAGGCAAGGCCTGGCAGGTGTGGAAGTTGCCAGCACCGTGGGGCAGCTGCCCACATGCTCCTCTTCTCCAATGCCTTGTCTGTGGTTGTTCTGTGGCCAAGGAATAGGAACAGCAGAGCACAAGCCTGTGCTTACTCTGGTAAGGTGTTCAGTGGATCCCTAAGTCCTCCATGCAGAGTGGTGGCTGGGGCAGGATCCACCTGCCTTCCAGCCCTTGATGCACATAATAGAGTTCAGCTTTACCAAAAACATTCTAAAGTTATAAGGTATGTTCACAAGCTGTACAGCTAATTGATATTTCCAAGAGGTTACAGTGTTCTGTTCATCAGTGATACTGGTGATGGCGTAGAGAGTTTCCTCATGAACTTCACTGGTCACACCAAATTAGGAGGAATTGCTGATAGCCCACAAGGCTGTGCAGCTCTTCAGATGGGCCTTGACAAGTTGGAGGGATGGGCAGAGAGGAGCATCCTGAAATTCACCAAAGGCAAATGCAGGATTTTATGTGAGTGGACAAATAACCCCATGTACCAGCACAGGCTGCAGGCAAAACAGCTGGAGAGCAGCTCTTCAGAGAAGGACCTGGGGCTCCTGGTGGACAAGAAGCTGTCCATGAGCCAGCAGTGTGTCGTGCTGTACAAGAAGCCAGAGGTGTCCTGGGATGCATTAGGAAGAGCATTGCCAGCAGGGCAAGTGAGGCTCCACTCCACTCAGCCCTGTTGAGGCAAATCTACTGTGTTTTGTCCATTTCTGGGCTCCTTGGTACAAAAGAGACACGTAGCTCTTGGACAATGTTCAGAAGACAAGAAGAATGATGATTAGTAGATTCGAGCACCACTTTTGCACATAAAGCCTGAGGGAGCTGGGCCTCTTCTGCTTTGAGAAGAAACAACCAAGTTTCATCAATGCCTACAGCTATCTGAATGGGAGGGTTCCAAGAGGTGGATCCAGGTTCTTCACTGGGATGCCAAGCACGAGGGCAAGATGCAAAAGGCAGAAAATGATGCACAGGAAGTTCCACGCGAATGTAAGGACAGAGCTTTGCAATGTGAAAGACTGTGCACTGTAACAGATTGCCCAAAGAAATTGTGGAGTCTATTGGGAGATATCCCAGAACCATATGGATACAACTGTGCGCCATGTGGTCTGGGATAACTCTGCTTGAGCAGCTAGCCCATCCCATGATTCTGTCCTGCATAACACACACCCGTGCACAGCACAGGCCTGCTCAGGGCACTCCAGGTGGTTCCCACCCTGCAGATTCCCATGCTAATGTCCAAGCTTCCCAGCACCTAAACACAGGGCCCCACACAGCAGCCATGCCTCTTCAACATCACTGACTCCTCAAATCCTGTGTCTTCTGCAAGGCTCCCCGTGCACTGCCCTGCCCTCTGCTCACCCCAGGCAACTGGAGACCCTTTGCATGGACACATCAGGCACAGCCTCCTCTCTGCTGCAGTGCTGCTCATGGTGCTGGCAGGATTTGGGCTTCCTACGAAGCAGCCCCATCTCTTTGCTTTTTACCAGAACTACTGTAGAGGAATCTGGGGTCTTCCCTGAATCTTCTCTAGGCAGCTTGGGGGAATGAATGCAATGGGACACACTCAGACCTGCAGCAGAAGACTTGGGAGGGGCTGCAGGCATTGCTGCTCTCCTCTGCTGGCAGCACACAGGGGAACATCTTCAGTGCAAAGCCCTTCAGAGCCCTGGGCAGTCGGATCACTTGATGGCCTGTGTGGGCCAGCCTCACCCTGCAGTGCACACAGCCCAGCACGGATGTGCAGAGTCTGTGCCAGAGCTCTGTGCCCAAACTCAGGGCACACAAACTGCGAGTGTCTCTCCCTGCCTGCAGGGATTTCCCACTGCCTTGGGCAGGTGAGCAAGGCCGGGTGCAGGGAAGAGGACAGGACATGGTTTTCTCCAGCTTTGTCCATTTGTGTCCTGGTGCTCTTGTGCAGAGTGCTGCAATCAAGAGGCAAGGATTATATCTGTTCTTCTCTGGCATGGAGAAGGTCAGGGTGTATCCACACATCCTGTGGGGCACACCCTTCTCCTCAGAAATCTTTCCAAAGTATAGAGTCTCCCAATAGAAAATCCCAGTGCAGAAGCACAGGACGCATTTTTTCTCCTTGAGATCCCCCTTTTTGAGTTGGAGCCTGGCAGCAAAAGAACTATTCTGTGCCAGGCTCCAAGAGACACCAGCTCTGCAGGTCAGCAGCTTCTCCCATACCTGACAACACGTCAGGCCTGACTGGGAGAAGCAGAGATTCCACATGGCAGCTTGCAGGGCTGGGACTCTGTGAGTGTGAGGGAGGCTAGGGAGGAGACAAACAGCGGGACACAGACACAAACATGCATTCCTGAGATCTCCTTGTCTTCCCATCAATTTCTGCCACTTTGTGCATCCCTGTGCACACACTCAGGCTGCCACACAGCCCCATCCTGCTCCGTGGTAGCTCTGAACTAAGGCACCTACTGAAGTGCCACCTACTCTTGCACAGCCACGCTCCCACACAGCAGGAAGCCAGAGGAGCAGAGTACAAGCAGCTCGTGACTGCCTGCAGGTGTCATTCCCCACCGTTCCTGGGCAGCCAAGAGCCTTGGTGACATTTCAGCCTCCCGCTCCCTGCCCTGCCCACCCTCAGAGAGACGTATCTCTTCCTCTCCACCCTCCTCTTTCCACACCTCTGTGTCTGTGCTGGCACCAGGGGCAGGTGCCGGGAAGGAGGGGGCCTTTCTCCATGCATTTCCACCGCTTCCTTGTGGCCATGCTGCTCCCTGTGGGTAAGTGGGCATTCCTCCCTCCTGAGCAGCTGCACTGGAGCTGCTGCTGCATCCTCAGCTCTGCTCCCAGTTGCTGGCACTGCCCCTTCCCAAGGCATCCAGGGGGAGGGTTGGCAATGAACCCGGTGAATATTTTAACCACCTATTGAATCAGGAAACCCTGCAAAGCTACAATTTTTTTAAATCCTTCCCCATTTTAATACTTCACTTGATTGTACCAAAGTCATTATTTCTCAATACAGATTTAATCTTGCATTTAAAGCTGATTTGTCTTGGGTCTTTTCACACCATCTCTCTTTTTTTAGAGAAGCAGGTCACTTTGTTCCATAGCTTTCTGATATCCTGTTGTCATTACATTCATACTTGAATCGCTGGTATTTTTGACTTCTTCAATGCATTTCACTTCCCACCGTACATCTCCTGTCTCTCCAGGCTGGGCCCTTCAGCAATCACCCGATTCAGTTGTCCGGGTGGGAGACACCGTCACTCTGGAATGTTCTGGACTGGGGAATGCAGTCAAGACCATGTTCTGGTACAAGTTACCCATGGAGAAGGATGCCAGAATGCAGCTGGTTGTATATTCAGTGGAAGGTGGCAAAGCAGATTTTGAGAAGGAATTCCAAAATCGCTTCCAGAGTAATGGGACTAGGAACAACCATTTATCTGTGAAGATCCAGCATGCCCTGCTCAATGACACAGGCACATATTTCTGTGCTGAAAGAGATCCACAGTGACTCAAAGGCTGGTGCAGCACAGCAGAAACCGTTCCAGGCAATCAGGGATCTGCCACCAGCACACACTGAAACCTGTGTTTGAGTAAACTCCTTTTTTTACTTGGCCCCAAGCTCTACAGTGAAACACGGTATAACTGTCTGTCTGTCCTTCTGTCTATCTATCTGCTCATCAGTCTGTCTTTAGCTTGGTCTCTAGCTTCTTTGCTATGATTTTCCATCTCTGAATTACCTTCTCACTCTGGTTTCTTCTTGTCCTATCTCCACTCATTTCTCTGCCATTCAAAAACTGCTTCTCACTTTCATCTTTTCATGTCATTCTGTCTGTCCCCATGACTTTTCCTCTCTGTCCTCATATACCTAGTTCCTTCCTCTCTCCTCTTCCCATCCTCCTCCATCTCTCCTTCCTTACAATCAGTTACATCAATTCAAGGCCTGGGAAGAAGGATGTGGAATAGTTCACACAGCACTTCCCTCTCCACCAGCTGCAAAGTCAAGGCTCACTGCGCCTCAGCTCCCCACAGGTATTTACCTTCCTCTCCTGCCGCTCTCACTGCAGCACCCATGAGAGCCCTCACAGCTCTGAGTGCTTGGGCTGCTGTGGTGTCCTTCAGGGTCCTGCCTCCCTCTCACAGGTGGTATTTGCTGTGCTCACAGGGCTGCAGAGAGAAGAAGAGCTGTCACACAGCCGGCTGGGACGTGGGGTGGCCAGGCAGGGACTGAACCAGCCCTGTCTGGGGGAGACAGGGAGAGTGCATGAGAAAAGTCAAGGGACCTCTATGTGGCCTTTATCCCTCATTGCTCCATCTCCCAAGGACTTCAGAGGCAGGAGGGGAGCAGCCATCATTCCTCTGCCTTGCACACACTCAGACTCCCCTGCAAGCTCAGCACAGTTCTGTCCTTCCAACCCCATCCTTCCCTCCACACCCAGGACACCCAGGCTGCGCCTTCTACCAGCTGCATCCCTGCAGGGTTCTGGTGCACTGTAGAGGACGCTGCTTGCTTCTAGAACACCATGGCTGCCCTGAATCGCCTACACTACATTAGCCCCAGTGCAAAGGACAGTGCAGGGTCTCGGAGGAATCTGATGCTCACCGAAATGTTCATAACCCGTCAAGAACAGAGGCTGGAAATTCCTTGCTGGAGTGTGAAGCACAGGCTTGGTCAGGGGAGCTGCAGCTCATGCCATAGCAGTGGGTACATGGAGATGCTGTCTGGTGCTCAGGTTCTTGTGGGTAAAGCCCAGTCAGCTGCTGGGTGTTACAGGCACTCCCTCACTACCCCTTGCCCTGGTGGGATGGGGAAAAGGGTAGAACTGACAGGATGAGATTCCCATGCTTCCCTCCACACCCACCCACACCCAGACTGCCCCTTCCACCTGCTGCATCCCTGCAGGGTTCCTGGTTTCCTGCAGAAACAGAGTTTGTGCTGACACACAGTTTGTGTCATTGCCCAGGGCTCCCAGCCAGCCAATGCCTTCTCTCATTCCTTGGCCAGCCCCACCCCGAGATGTCTCACCCTCACTCACTGCTCCCTCTGCACAAACCTTTGGGCAGACACAAGAGGCAGGCTGCTGAGAGGGCAGGGGCTGTCCCCCCATGGTTCCCTGCTGTTTCTTTGTGGCCATGCTGGCCCCTCTGGGTAAGTGAACTCAACCCAGCCCTGAGCACCTCCACTGATCCCGCTGCTGCTCTCCCAGCTGCGTAGCCAGTTCCTGGCAGTGCTTCATCCTGCAGAGCTTTCTGTATGGAGGATCAGCAGTCAATGTGGGGGCAATGGGAATGCCTGAATCTTCTGCAATGCCCATCTGTTTGTCATTCTTTGTGCAGCCCCTAGATGGTTCCTGGTTTTGGACTCAAACAGCCCAGGAATGCACCTTGCCTATTGAGGAGAGATTGGAAATTCACCTGCTGATCTGAAGAGCTGTCCCATGCCTTGAACTGCTCCCTTGGCTGCCCAATGCCTTCTCACCCTTTCTCTACCAATCCACAGTGCCAAGGTCAAGTTTTCACATTATTTCCTCTTCCTCACTGCTCCTACTTTTCCTTTCCAGTGTTAGGCCTGGAACAGTCTCCAGACATGGTGATCAAAGAAGGCCAGTCTGTGAATCTGGAATGCTCTGAGAAAAAATCCTCCAACACAGCTATGTACTGGTTCCTGCAGCCTTCAGAGAAGAATTCCAGTCTGACCCAGTTGGTTTATGCAGTACAGGGTGGTACCGCAGCAGTGGAGAAGGGTTTTGAGAGGCATTTCAAGAGCAGCAAGATAGAAGGAGACAGTATCAGCCTCTCAATAGAACATGCCTTTCTCAATGACTCTGGCACATACTACTGTGATGAGAGTGAACACAGTGGTGAGACTGCTGAGGGAGCTGAGCACAAACTTGTCCCTGCACAAACAGGACCTGCTTTCCACCTTGTGGGTGCTGCACGGGGCAGGGTGATCACTTCTCACTCCTTAGCTGCTCTGCTTCCTTGCCTTGCCTCCCTCCTCTTCTCAGATGTTGACAGTTTATTTGTCCATCATTGTCTCTTTGCCACTCCAGGCCTCCCTGTGCATTTAACTCTTATTTGCACTACACTTGCTTTTCTCAGCACTTCTCCTTTTTCTGTCTACCTTCCCTTCTCCAACTTTTTCTTTTTGTCTTCAATCTGCACTCCATTGTCTTCCTCTTACTTAACTCCAGTCAGCCCTGCTCATACTTCTCACTGTCAAACAGGAAAAATGCTTCTGTGGGAAGTTCTTGGTGCACCTGTGCATAAAGGCAAGGCCTGGCAGTTGTGGAAGTTGCCAGCACCGTGTGGCAGCTGGCGACATGCTCCTCTGCTCCAACGCCTTGTCTGTGGTTGTTCTGTGGCCAAGGAATAGGAACAGCAGAGCACAAGCCTGTGCTTACTCTGGTAAGGTGTTCAGTGGATCCCTAAGTCCTCCATGCAGAGTGGTGGCTGGGGCAGGATCCACCTGCCTTCCATCCCTTGATCCACATACAGTTTATCTTCAGCAAACATATGATAAAAATTACAGGTCCCATTAGCAAGCTGAGCAGATAACAGAAATTTCCCACAGGTTACAGTGTTCTGCACACCAGTGACTCAGATGAAGGGTAGAGAGTGTCCTTATCAAATTGCCTGATTACACCAAGTTAGGAGGAGTTTCTGATACCTGAGAAGGCTGTACAGCCCTTCAGATGGCCCTTGACAGGCTGGAGGGATGGGCAGAGAGGAATATTCTCAAATTCAGCAAAGGCAAATGCAGGGTTCTGTACCTGGGGAGGAATTGCTCCATGCAGCAGCACAGGGAAGCACTGACCACCTGGGAAGCAGCTCTTCAAAGAAGGACCTGGGGGTCCTGGTGGACAAGAAGCTCCCCATGAGGCAGCAATTTGTCCTGGTGTCCAACAAGCCAGTGGTGTCCTGGCATGCATTAGGAAGAGCATTGGCAGTAGAGGGAGGGAATTGAGGCTCCACTCAACCCTGGTGAGGCACATCTGCAGTGCTGTGTCCTGTTCTGGCCTTCTTGGTGCAAAAGAGACATGGAGCTCCTGGAGAATGTCCAGGACAGGAGATGAAAGGTGATTACCACAGTGGAGCAACTCTTCAGAGAACAAAGTCTGAGGGAGCTGGGCCTTTTCTGCCTTGAAGAAGAAACAACTAAGTGGCCACCACATCAATGTCTACAAGGATCTAAAGGCAGGGCTCCTAGAGGTAGATCGAGATTCTTCACTGTGATGCCAAGCACTAGGACAAGAGGCAGAAAATGATGCGCAGCAAGTTCTACCTGAATCTGTGCTAAGAGCTTTGCAGTGTTGAAGACCATGCAAAGGAGGAGACTGTCCAAAGAAATTGAGGAGCCCCTCTCCCTGTAGATATTCCAGAACCATGTAGAGACAGTTTTGTGCCATGTGCTCTGGGATGACTCTGCTGGAGCAGGGAGGATGGAGCAGTGACCCCCTGAGGTCCCTTCTTGGCTGGCCCATCCCATGATTCTGTCCTGCATAACACACACCCGTGCACAGCACAGGCCTGCTCAGGGCACTCCAGGTGGTTCCCACCCTGCAGATTCCCATGCTAATGTCCAAGCTTCCCAGCACCTAAACACAGGGCCCCACACAGCAGCCATGCCTCTTCAACATCACTGACTCCTCAAATCCTGTGTCTTCTGCAAGGCTCCCTGTGGAGACTCTGGGGGAGCATTCCCTAGTGTAGGGGGACACAAGAAGCTTCCCTCAAAAAGCTGTGAGAACCCATTGGCTCCTTCCCTGTTCCTATGTCTGTTCCTGTGTCCCTGATCCCCTCGTCCCTATTCTCTGATTGACTGTCATCTTTGTACTGCCCCGAGTCCAGGGGCAGCCCCCAGGCTCCTGTACAGAGACAGTGAGACTCTCTGTGCTGGGGGTGCTGGGCCCTGAGCATCTCACCAGGTGGCTGAATTGAACATCTCTGGATATTATGCAAAGCTCCTTTTTGCTTCCTTACCCTGGACTATGCTAGCAACAATTCAGACTGCTACAGCTCCCCATGCACTGCCCTGGCCTCTGCTCACCCCAGGGAGATGAGGGCAGGGAGACCCTTTTCATGGAGACCCTTTTCATGGACACATCAGGCACAGCCTCCTCTCTGCTGCAGTGCTGCTCATGGTGCTGGCAGGATTGGGGTTCCTACAAAGCAGCCCCATCTCTTTGTTTTTTCTACAACTACTGTAGAGGGATCTGGGGTCTTCCCTGAATCTTCTCTAGGCAGCTTGGGGGAATGAATGCAATGGGACACACTCAGACCTGCAGCAGAAGACTTGGGAGGGGCTGCAGGCATTGCTGCTCTCCTCTGCTGGCAGCACACAGGGGAACATCTTCAGTGCAAAGCCCTTCAGAGCCCTGGGCAGTCGGATCACTTGATGGCCTGTGTGGGCCAGCCTCACCCTGCAGTGCACACAGCCCAGCACGGATGTGCAGAGTCTGTGCCAGAGCTCTGTGCCCAAACTCAGGGCACACAAACTGCGAGTGTCTCTTCCTGCCTGCAGGGATTTCCCACTGCCTTGGGCAGGTGAGCAAGGCCGGGTGCAGGGAAGAGGACAGGACATGGTTTTCTCCAGCTTTGTCACTTTGTGTCCTGGTGCTCTTGTGCACAGTGCTGCAATCAAGAGGCAAGGATTATATCTGTTCTTCTCTGGCATGGAGAAGGTCAGGGTGTATCCACACATCCTTTGGGGCACACCCTTCTCCTCAGAAATCTTTCCAAAGTGTAGTGTCTCCCAAAGGACAATCCCAGTGCAGGACCACAGGCAGCCTGTTCTCTCCTGGAGATCCCTCTCTGGAGTGAGAGAAGAGCAGCAACAGAACTATTCTCTGCCAGGCTCCAAGAGACACCAGCTCTGCAGGTCAGCAGCTTCTCCCATACCTGACAACACGTCAGGCCTGACTGGGAGAAGCAGAGATTCCACATGGCAGCTTGCAGGGCTGGGACTCTGTGAGCGTGAGGGAGGCTAGGGAGGAGACAAACAGCGGGACACAGACACAAACATGCATTCCTGAGATCTCCTTGTCTTCCCATCAATTTCTGCCACTTTGTGCATCCCTGTGCACACACTCAGGCTGCCACACAGCCCCATCCTGCTCCGTGGTAGCTCTGAACTAAGGCACCTACTGAAGTGCCACCTACTCTTGCACAGCCACGCTCCCACACAGCAGGAAGCCAGAGGAGCAGAGTACAAGCAGCTCGTGACTGCCTGCAGGTGTCATTCCCCACCGTTCCTGGGCAGCCAAGAGCCTTGGTGACATTTCAGCCTCCCGCTCCCTGCCCTGCCCACCCTCAGAGAGACGTATCTCTTCCTCTCCACCCTCCTCTTTCCACACCTCTGTGTCTGTGCTGGCCCCAGGGGAAGGTGCCGGGAAGGAGGGGGCCTTTCTCCATGCATTTCCACCGCTTCCTTGTGGCCATGCTGCTCCCTGTGGGTAAGTGGGCATTCCTCCCTCCTGAGCAGCTGCACGGGAGCTGCTGCTGCATCCTCAGCTCTGCTCCCAGTTGCTGGCACTGCCCCTTCCCAAGGCATCCAGGGGCAGGGGTGGGCAATGAATCAGGAGAATTTACCCACGACCTATTGAATCAGGAAACCCTACAAAGCTGTAAATTTGTTTTTTCCTTCCCCATTTTAATACTTCACTTGAGTGTACCAAAGTCATTATTTCTCAATACAGATTTACTGTTGCATTTAAAGCTGATTTGTCTTGGGTCTTTTCACACCATCTCTCTTTTTTTAGAGAAGCAGGTCACTTTGTTCCATAGCTTTCTGATATCCTGTTGTCATTACATTCATACTTGAATCGCTGGTATTTTTGACTTCTTCAATGCATTTCACTTCCCACCTTCCATCTCCTGTCTCTCCAGGCTGGGCCCTTCAGCAATCACCAGATTCAGTGGTCCGGGTAGGAGACACCGTCACTCTGGAATGTTCTGGACTGGGGAATGCAGTCAAGACCATGTTCTGGTACAAGTTACCCATGGAGAAGGATGCCAGAATGCAGCTGGTTGTAAATTCAGTGGAAGGTTTCAAAGCAGATCTTGAGAAGGAATTCCAAAATCGCTTCCAGAGTAATGGGACTAGGAACAACCATTTATCTGTGAAGATACAGCATGCCCTGCTCAATGACACAGGCACATATTTCTGTGCTGAAAGAGATCCACAGTGACTCAAAGGCTGGTGCAGCACAGCAGAAACCTTTCCAGGCAAACAGGGATCTGCCACCAGCACACACTGAGCCCTGTTTGAGAGAACCCAGTTTTCTTACTTCCCCTCCAGCTCTTTAGGTAAAACATGGTATGACACTCTGTCTGTCCATCTATCTGTCCATCTCTCTGTCTTTTGCCTGGGCTCTAACTGCCCTTCTATTCTTTCCCATCTCTGAATCCTCTTCTCACTCTGGTTTCTTCTTGTCTTCACGTATTTCTCTGCCATTCAAAAACTGCTTCTGACTATCTTCTTTCATGTCATTCTGTCTGTCCCCATGACTTTTCCTCTCTGTCCTCTCATACCTAGTTTCTTTGTCTTTCCTCTTCCCTTGCTCCCCCATCTCTCCTTCTTTATAATCTGTTACATCAGTTCAAGGCCTGGGAAGCAGGATGTGGAATAGTTCACACAGCACTTCCCTCTCCACCAGCTGCAAAGACAAGGCTCACTGCGCCTCAGCTCCCCACAGGTATTTACCTTCCTCTCCTGCCGCTCTCACTGCAGCACCCATGAGAGCCCTCACAGCTCTGAGTGCTTGGGCTGCTGTGGTGTCCTTCAGGGTCCTGCCTCCCTCTCACAGGTGGTGTTTGCTGTGCTCACAGGGCTGCAGAGAGAAGAAGAGCTGTCACACAGCTGGCTGGGACGTGGGGTGGCCAGGCAGGGACTGAACCAGCCCTGTCTGGGGAAGACAGGGAGAGTGCATGAGAAAAGTCAAGGGCCCTCTATGTGGCCTTTATCCCTCATTGCTCCATCTCCCAAGGACTTCAGAGGCAGGAGGGGAGCAGCCATCATTCCTCTGCCTTGCACACACTCAGACTCCCCTGCAAGCTCAGCACAGTTCTGTCCTTCCAACCCCATCCTTCCCTCCACACCCAGCACACCCAGCCTGCCTTTTCCCCCTGCTCCATTGTGGGAACTCAGCACATCACTCTGGATGTGCAGAGTTACCGAGAGAACCCTTGGGGGGCTCGGAAATCCTGGAATGTTGCCAGGAGCCTCTGGTGGCTTGACTTTGATCCCTCTAGGTATGTGCCACCTCTTTGAGGACATGAGAGTCACTTAGGAATGGATGGTGCAGGAATGATGTATTTACAGGGTGAAATACAGATTTTAGGGTTTTGGTACAGGGGGGTTATGGAGACAAGATGGAGGGATCAGGGTGGGTCTTGTCCTTCTTCTTTCTTCTTCTTGTCATCCATTTTCTGTGGTGATGTTGGCACATGGGGATTGGTCCATGGTGAAGGTGCACTTGCTAATATGGTTGAAAGGTAGTGGGAAAGAAAGGTAAATATGATGTATGTAGTTTTTAGTATAAAAAGACACGACTGCCCCGTGGGTGGTCAGAGTGCCCTTGGCTGCCTTGCAGGTCAGACCTCTGCTGGGCAGAAAGAAAATTCTATAGATAAGAAATAACAAACAATCTGAAGATAGAAAAACTGAAGAGTCCAGAATAGGCATTTGAAGCGCGGGCGGCCCCAGAACCACCCTACATGTGTCTGGGCAGAGACAGACAGCCGACCGGACACTGCATCCCTGCAGGGCTCCTGGTTTCCTGCAGAAACAGAGTTTGTGCTGACACACAGTTTGTGTCATTGCCCAGGGCTCCCAGCCAGCCAATGCCTTCTCTCATTCCTTGGCCAGCCCCACCCCGAGATGTCTCACCCTCACTCACTGCTCCCTCTGCACAAACCTTTGGGCAGACACAAGAGGCAGGCTGCTGAGAGGGCAGGGGCTTTCCCCCCATGGTTCCCTGCTGTTTCTTTGTGGCCATGCTGGCCCCTCTGGGTAAGTGAACTCAACCCAGCCCTGAGCACCTCCACTGATCCCACTGCTGCTCTCCCAGCTGTGTAGCCAGTTCCTGGCAGTGCTTCATCCTGCAGAGCTTTCTGCATGGAGGATCAGCAGTCAATGTGGGGGCAATGGGAATGCCTGAATCTTCTGCAATGCCCATCTATTTGTCATTCTTTGTGCAGCCCCTAGATGGTTCCTGGTTTTGGACTCAAAGAGCCCAGGAATGCACCTTGCCTATTGAGGAGAGATTGGAAATTCACCTGCTGATCTGAAGAGCTGTCCCATGCCTTGAACTGCTCCCTTGGCTGCCCAATGCCTTCTCACCCTTTCCCGACCAACTCACAGTGCTTAGTTGAGTTTTTTCCCATTTTTTCCTCTTCCTCACTGCTCCTACTTTTCCTTTCCAGTGTTAGGCCTGGAACAGTCTCCAGACATGGTGATCAAAGAAGGCCAGTCTGTGAATCTGGAATGTTCCAAGAAGAAATCGTCCAACAGGGTTATGTACTGGTTCCTGCAGCCTTCAGAGAAGAATTCCAGTCTGACCCAGTTGGTTTATGCATATGAAGGTCTTAATGCAGAGGTGGAGAAGGGTTTTGAGAGGCATTTCAAGAGCAGCAACATAGAAGGAGACAGTATCACCCTCTCAATAGAACATGCCTTTCTCAATGACTCTGGCACATACTACTGTGCTGAGAGTGAACACAGTGGTGAGACTGCTGAGGGAGCTGAGCACAAACTTGTCCCTGCACAAACAGGACCTGCTTTCCACCTTGTGGGTGCTGCATGAGGCAGGGGGATCACTTCTCACTCCTTAGCTGCTCTGCTTCCTAGCCTTGCCTCCCTCCTCTTCTCAGATGTTGACAGTTTATTTGTCCATTATTGTCTCTTTGCCACTCCAGGCCTCCCTGTGCATTAAACTCCTATTTGCACTACAGTTGTTTCTCTCAGCCCTTCTTCTCCTCTCTGTCTCCCTTTCCTTCCATAGCTTCTTCTTTGTGTCTTCAATCTGCACTCCATTGTCTTCCTCTTACTTAACTCCAGTCAGCCCTGCTCATACTTCTCACTGTCAAACAGGAAAAATGCTTCTGTGGGAAGTTCTTGGTGCACCTGTGCATAAAGGCAAGGCCTGGCAGGTGTGGAAGTTGCCAGCACCGTGGGGCAGCTGCCCACATGCTCCTCTGCTCCAACGCCTTGTCTGTGGTGTTCTGTGGCCAAGGAATAGGAACAGCAGAGCACAAGCCTGTGCTTACTCTGGTAAGGTGTTCAGTGGATCCCTAAGTCCTCCATGCAGAGTGGTGGCTGGGGCAGGATCCACCTGCCTTCCAGCCCTTGATCCACATACAGTTTATCTTCAGCAAACATATGATAAAAATTACAGGTCACATTAGCAAGCTGAGCAGATAACAGAAATTTCCCACAGGTTACAGTGTTCTGCACATCAGTGACTCAGATGAAGGGTAGAGAGTGTCCTTATCAAATTGCCTGATTACACCAAGTTAGGAGGAGTTTCTGATACCTGAGAAGGCTGTGCAGCCCTTCAGATGGGCCTTGACAGGTTGGAGGGATGGGCAGAGAGGAACATGCTCAAATTCAGCAAAGGCAAATGCAGGGTTCTGCACCTGGGGAGGAATTGCTCCATGCAGCAGCACAGGGAAGCACTGACCATCTGGTATTGAATATTAGTCCCGATGTTTCCGGGAGTGTCCTGCCTGGCTTCTTCTGGCCCTTGCTGCTGGACCAAAGGTGGCAGCTGTGGCGTTTTTCACCCCAGAGATACCTTTGGCCGGCTGGATGCTCCAGCTGGGCGCTCAGAAAAAATCCAGGCAAAGTAGGAACTCAGTTTGCCTTTGGTGGACAAGGTTCAAGCGACAGTGAAAAGAAGCGGGTTCTATCGTAGAGTCTAAATCCAGAGTTTTATTTCAGCATGGTAGACCTCTGAATGTGGTAACAGCTCACTGATGGACCCCAGCCGCATGGTCTGGTGTCCTTTGAAGCCCCAGGGACAGGGGGAGGGGAGAGACAGGTGAGGCCAACCAGGTGTGAGGAGGGGAAGGCTCAAGGGATACAGACACTTGGACAGGCCAATGACCCAAACCTGATGGGAATCTACCAGCCACACGACGCCTTGCTGGAATGTTAAGATTGATGGACAGCTCTTAGGCAGGAGGGCAAAAGGGGGAGGGGGAAAGGTTGGCACACCTGAGGGGGTTGGGATAGGTGAAACAGGAAATCTCACTGCAACAATCTGGGAAGCAGCTCTTCAGAGAAGGACCTGGAGGTCCTGATGGATAAGAAGCTCCCCATGAGGCAGCAACTTGTCCTGGTGTCCAGCAAGCCAGTGGTGTCCTGGCATGCATTAGGAAGAGCATTGCCAGCAGGGGGAGGGAATTGAGGCTCCACTCAGCCCTGGCGAGGCACATCTGCAGTGATGTCTCCTGTTCTGGGCTCTTTTATTGGAATATGATCCCAATATTGCCCGGTGGAACGTGCCTGGGCTCCTCTGGCCCTTGCTGCTTGTCCAGAGGCGGCAGCTGTGGTGTTTCACCTCAGAGACACCTTTGGCTGGCTGTATGTTGCAGCTGGGCACTTGGAACAAGTCCAGGCAAGCAGGAATTCTATTTTTACCTCTAATGGAAAGGCTTTAGGCGAGGTGAAGAGGAAGAGGAAACGGATTGAGCCGGAAGGTTCATCCAGAGTTTTATTCCATGGTCACAGATCTCCGAATCTTGGTAACAGCTCCAACAGAATCCTGACCGCAAGGTCCTGTGTCTTTGTAAGCCCGGGGACAGGGGGAGGGGAAGGGGTAGGTGAGCCACCAACCAGGTGGGAGGGGGGGAGTCTCAGGGGACAATGACACCTAGACTGGCCAATGACCCCAGGGCTGAGAAGCATCTTTGGAACTTCACCAACCAGACGACGCCCTTGCTGGAATGTTAAGATTGACGGACAGCACTTAGCAAGAGGCAAGTGGGAGGGGAGGGGAGAAGTTGGCACAGCTGAGGGACTGGGAAAGGTGAACCAGGATATTGCTTCACACCGCAACACTCTTTGGTGCAAAAGAGACATGGAGCTCCTGGAGAATGTGCAGGACAGGAGATGAAAGGTGATTACTAGAGTTGAGCACCTCTGTAGAGAACGGGGTTGAGGAGAAAGGCTGAGGAAGCTGGGTATGTTCTGCTTTAAGAAGAAACAACTAAGTGGCCACCTCATCAATGTCTACAAGGAACAGAAGGCAGGGTTCCTAGAGGTGGATCCATGTTCTTCACTGTGATGACAAGCACTCGGAAAAGAGGCAGAAATGATGCACAGCAAGTTCCACCTGAATCTGTGCTAAGAGCTTTGCAGTGTTGAAGACCATGCAAAGGATGAGACATCTTCACTGTGATGACAAGCACTAGGACAAGAGGCAGAAAATGATGCACAGCAAGTTCCACATGAATCTGTGCTAAGAGCTTTGCAGTGTTGAAGACCATGCAAAGGAGGAGACTGTAGAAATAAATTGTGGAGCCTCTGTCTCTGGAGATATTCCAGAACCATGTGGAGACAGTCAAGCGCCATGTCCTTAGGGATGACTCTGCTCGAGCAGGGAGGATGGAGCAGTGACCCCCTGAGGTCCCTACTTGGCTGGCCCATCCCATGATTCTGTCCTGCATAACACACACCCGTGCACAGCACAGGCCTGCTCAGGGCACTCCAGGTGGTTCCCACCCTGCAGATTCCCATGCTAATGTCCAAGCTTCCCAGCACCTAAACACAGGGCCCCACACAGCAGCCATGCCTCTTCAACATCACTGACTCCTCAAATCCTGTGTCTTCTGCAAGGCTCCCCATGCACGGCCCTGCCCTCTGCTCACCCCAGGCAACTGGAGACCCTTTGCATGGACACATCAGGCACAGCCTCCTCTCTGCTGCAGTGCTGCTCATGGTGCTGGCAGGATTTGGGGTTCCAACAAAGCAGCCCCATCTCTTTGCTTTTTTCTACAACTACTGTAGAGGGATCTG
Organism: Molothrus ater; assembly: GCF_012460135.2. Taxonomy (NCBI): domain Eukaryota; kingdom Metazoa; phylum Chordata; class Aves; order Passeriformes; family Icteridae; genus Molothrus; species Molothrus ater. Next base: position 88,045,002 of record NC_050479.2, read on the forward strand.
GGGTCTTCCCAGAATCTTCTCTAGGCAGCTTGGGGAAATGAATGCAATGGGACACACTCAGACCTGCAGCAGAGGCCTTGGGAGGGGCTGCAGGCATTGCTGCTCTCCTCTGCTGGCAGCACACAGGGGAACATCTTCAGTGCAAAGCCCTTCAGAGCCCTGGGCAGTCGGATCACTTGATGGCCTGTGTGGGCCAGCCTCACCCTGCAGTGCACCCAGCCCAGCACGGATGTGCAGAGTCTGTGCCAGAGCTCTGTGCCCAAACTCAGGGCACAAAAACTGGAAGTGTCTCTTCCTGCCTGCAGGGATTTCCCACTGCCTTGGGCAGGTGAGCAAGGCTGGGTGCAGGGAAGAGGACAGGACATGGTTTTCTCCAGCTGTGTCCATTTGTGTCCTGGTGCTCTTTTGCACAGTTCTACGATCAAGAGGCAAGGATTATATCTGTTCTTCTCTGGCACGGAGAAGGTCAGGGTGTATCCACACATCCTGTGGGGCACACCCTTCTCCGCAGAAATCTTTCCAAAGTATAGAGTCTCCCAATGGAAAATCCCAGTGCAGAAGCACAGGACGCATTTTTTCTCCTTGAGATCCCCCTTTTTGAGTTGGAGCCTGGCAGCAAAAGAACTATTCTGTGCCAGGCTCCATGAGACACCAGCTCTGCAGGTCAGCAGCTTCTCCCATACCTGACAACACATCAGGCCTGACTGGGAGAAGCAGAGATTCCACATGGCAGCTTGCAGGGCTGGGACTCTGTGAGTGTGAGGGAGGCTAGGGAGGAGACAAACAGCGGGACACAGACACAAACATGCATTCCTGAGATCTCCTTGTCTTCCCATCAATTTCTGCCACTTTGTGCATCCCTGTGCACACACTCAGGCTGCCACACAGCCCCATCCTGCTCCGTGGTAGCTCTGAACTATGGCACCTACTGAAGTGCCACCTACTCTTGCACAGCCACGCTCCCACACAGCAGGAAGCCAGAGGAGCAGAGTACAAGCAGCTCATGACTGCCTGCAGGTGTCATTCCCCACCGTTCCTGGGCAGCCAAGAGCCTTGGTGACATTTCAGCCTCCCGCTCCCTGCCCTGCCCACCCTCAGAGAGACGTATCTCTTCCTCTCCACCCCTCCTCTTTCTACACCTCTGTGTCTGTGCTGGCACCAGGGGCAGGTGCCGGGAAGGAGGGGGCCTTTCTCCATGCATTTCCACCGCTTCCTTGTGGCCATGCTGCTCCCTGTGGGTAAGTGGGCATTCCTCCCTCCTGAGCAGCTGCACTGGAGCTGCTGCTGCATCCTCAGCTCTGCTCCCAGTTGCTGGCACTGCCCCTTCCCAAGGATTCCAGGGTGGGAGTGGGCAATGAACCAGGTGAACATTTTCACCACCTATTTAATCACAAAACGCTGCAAAGCTGTAAATTTGTTTTTTCCTGCCCCATTTTAATACCTCTCATGAGTGTACCAAAGTCATTATTTCTCCAAACAGATTTACTGCTGCATTTGGTTTGTTTGAGGATTTTGGATCCCATGTGCCTTTTTCAGAGAAGCTGGGCACTGTCCCATAGCTTTCTGATGTCCTGGTGGAATTCCATCCCATGGCATACTTCAAGGATGTGTATTTTTGTCTTCTTCAATGCATTTCACTTCCCACCTTCCATCTCCTGTCTCTCCAGGCTGGGCCCTTCAGCAATCACCAGATTCAGTTGTCCGGGTGGGAGACACCGTCACTCTGGAATGTTCTGCATCAGGGCAAACATTTGTAAACATGTACTGGTACAAGTTACCCATGGAGATGGATGCCAGAATGCAGCTGGTTGTATATTCAGTGGAAGGCGGCAAAGCAGATTTTGAGAAGGAATTCCAAAATCGCTTCCAGAGTAATGGGACTAGGAACAACCATTTATCTGTGAAGATCCAGCATGCCCTGCTCAATGACACAGGCACATATTTCTGTGCTGAAAGAGATCCACAGTGACTCAAAGGCTGGTGCAGCACAGCACAAAGCTTTCCAGGCAAACAGGGATCTGCCTCCAGCACACACTGAGCCCTGTGTTTGACAGAGCCCTTATTTTCTGACTTGTCCCCCAGGTCTTCAGCAAAGACGGTGCATGTCTGTTGGCCATCTGTCTGTCTTTAGCATGGTCTATATCTGCTTTTCTGTTCTTTCCCATCTCTGAATCACCTTCTGACTCTGGTTTCTTCTCATCCTCACTGCCTCCACTCCTTTCTTTGCCATTCTCAGACTGCTTTGTTGCCTTCTTGTGAAGGCCGCGATGACCTGGTATCGGAGTCCAGCACTGCGATCTCCTCCTTGGGATCCTTCGTGGCCAATAACCGACGCTGACACCAATGTGGTGGACGGTTAAAGGCGTTTATTGAGGGGTCTCGAGGGTATTTATGGACTAAGGGGCTTCTCTACGTCAGACAGGGGTTTGGCTATACTTTCTAGGGTTAGTATGGAGTGGAAAGTTACTGGCATGCATAGGTTAGGGGGGCTACACGTTTGGCTACATTCCAAGGGTGATCCTTATCTATGGGGAGAGGGGTAGAAGGATTCCTGTAATTTTCCATCACAGCCCGAAATCTTCCGAACGCCTGTCCCTATGCCTACCACACTGCTTGTCACTTTCCTCCTTCTACGTCTCCCTGTCCTATCCTTTTTGTCCTGTTACACCTATTCTTTTCCTATTCCCTATTCAATTCCCCATCCATCTCTGCTTTAAATCTGTCTGGTATGTCAACCTATGGTTTGAGAACCAGGATGTGGAATAGTTCATACAGGCCTTTCTTTCTCCACAATCTGGAAATAGATGGCCCTCTGATTGTTGGCCCTACTGGTCTGAAGGGGAATGGGCACACAGCTGTGCAGCTGGGACCCCATGTTACACCACTACCCTGTGGCCTGAGCACTGCATTGTTTATGATGCAATCCAATCCTCACTGTATCCCGGTACTGTAGGCAAAGAGTCCCAGGCAGCGGCAGATACTCATGGCTACCAACACTCCCTGAGCCTTTCTTCCTGCCCTCCTGCTTCTTCCTTTTAGTGTTCATTCTTTAATTCATTTTTGCCTTTTTATCTTCCTTCCTTCTCTCCTGCTTTTTTTGCTGCCTTTCTCCCTTTCTGGCTCGCCTTCCTGCTTCCCTCCCAGCCCTAAGTCCTGTCTTCCTGCAGCTTTTCTGCCTTCCTTCCTCACTTCCCTCCTTCCTCTCTCCTGACCTTTTCATCTTGGGATTTGGGACACCACAGCCTGGTTCTGGGACTCTGCAAGCACAAAACATGACATCCCAATCAGCCTCCTGGCAAGGACCAACTCTTTAACATGGCAGATCCAAATACTCTGCTGCAATGACCTGCCTTCTGTTGCTATCCTGGCCCTCAACACCCTCATCCCTCTTCCATTGCTCAGGCGGTGATATAAGCAGGCCCAAAGAAAGGATGACATGCTGCAGCTGCTAGTGTTCCAAGAGAAAGGGGGACAGGCTATGTTTGAGGATGAATTTCAGAATCATTTCAAGAACTGTTGAAATATTGGCTATTACTTTTCCTGTTCAAAAAGAACAAAAATTATGTTCTCCTTCAGAAACAAGAGCATGTAACTGACTGAAAGAATCTTGATGATGAGTCTGCAAGGAGTTCCAAGACCCTGTCAATTGACAGGCACTACAAATAATAAGTATTTTCTCCTGACTGATGTTCACTGCCACTGTGCTCCATTTAAGAGCCTTTGGAAGTTTCCAGAAGAAGAGTGCACAAAGTAGGGGTGCCTGAAAGTCTTTATTAATTTCTCATAATTTTTGCTTGTCCAGACCCAAAAGAACAGAAATGATGATAAGAAAATACAGGTCGCACCAAACAAGCGTCTCAGTTGGAGGCCATGGTGGACTGGATCCAGGAGACGTAGTTGCAAACCTTGGTGTAAACTCCGGGATAGCCCCGCTGGGCACATCCATAACCCCAGGAGACAATGCCCTGGAGCTGTCCGTTGCAGACCACGGGACCGCCGGAATCTCCCTGTGCACACAAAGGGTATGGATATTCAGCAAATGGCATCAGCCTGAGCAATGAGCCAGAGATCCCTGAGATCACTGATCCCAGAGGAAGCCCTGCCGGGCGTACTCTGCACAAAAGTTCTACCAAGGCTGCTCCTGATTCACACTCTCCGCCTGATGCTACCATGCCTGACTTGAGCTCCAAGTGCACCACAGCTAAGGATGAGTCAGCTGCCTGCTTTTGCCGGATGTAGTATTGGCAAACCTTCAGGATATGTGTGCCTGAAGCCTCTGCTGTCATTCAGAAACTCAGATTTACCAGTGCAGTGAGTATAGCTGACTCTGTAATGTGAAGGCCTCTTCAGTTGGGAAAAGGTGGGAGAGAAATGCCTGGGAGAGGAGAGGCAGATGAGTTACCTGGCAGGAGTCTTTTCCTCCCTCCACGTATCCGACACACATCATGTTCTTGGTAATTTGCCCAGGGTAGGCATCAGAGCACTGCTCGGCGGTGAGGACCGGAGCCTTCAGGCACTGCAGCTGGTCCGGGTAGTTAGCTGCAAAGAAATAGGGAGAGATGGTTGCTGGCATTGCTGAGTCCTTTTCAGAGCTCGGGGAAGATCTTAGCAGAAAAGCAAATGCTGGACACCCTGTTCTAGCAGCCATCCTGCTTCCTGTCCACAGTAAGCACAGCATGGGTCCCTTCTGTAGAGATGGAACAAATTCTACCCATGGGCCCACCATTCTACACTGCAGCCACCTTAACTTTTCTGGTACCTGGAAGTTCATCAGTTGGCAAGGGAGGGGCCGCTCTTGTGATACATACACTGGAGGAAACCTGAGCCTCAGGAAAACCATCCTCTCCTCTGGTGCAGGTCCAATGGAATAGGCACCACTGGCCATGCACATCTCTGACCATCGGCGTGAGAGAACAGAGATCTCTGGTAGGAATTCAAGTTGCACAGTCCCAGACTTCACCCTTACTCTCAGAGAATTGACAACTCTGTTGACATTAACTGTGCAGTCCCTACATTGACGCATCACTCCAAAAAGCTGTCCCACAGCACATCCCTGTGTTTTAGCCTGTCCTGTTGGGGGTTAATGGCCAGGACCTAGAAACTGTCCTGGGCCCCCCGAGGGTCTGTAGGCTCCCCCAGAGTACTCACTGCCACTGCTGAGAGTGTTGCCCCAGCCGGAGATCAGGCAGGTGGTGCCGGCGGCCACGCAGCTGGTAGGCAGAGGAATGGTTTGGACAGCGTTGCTGAGAGTGGCTGGGGTGGCCAGCTTGATGAGCATGATGTCATTGTCCAGGGTGTAGGAGCTGAAGCCAGAGTGGCGGATGACTTTAGCAGAGTTGATAAACTGCTGTGTGGATTCGGTGAGCTCCAGGTTGTGTTTCCCGAGCTGCACTTGGATGCGACTGGAAAACAGAAGGCACAGCGTGTCCTTTACTGCTGGGGGCAGGTTGAGAGAAACCTCCCTGGCACTGAGTGCACTCGCTCCAACACCACTGCCACAGAAGCCTTCTGGGGCAGGGGATCTTTCTTGTCCTGCAGGGAGCCCTGGGAATCCACACTGAGATCTTAACCCACTCCATGCATGGGTGGTGAATTTCTGCGGGTCTGTAAATACATGGCAGCAGTTGAATACAGAGCAGCACTAGATACAAATATTTTGGGACAAGGCAAATGGCTCCAGCCAGACCTCGATCCTCTTCCTGTTCTCCAGGGAGAATGCTTTAGCAAGATTCATGCAATTGATAAGAAATCAAAGCCTAGACCTCTCTGCTTGATTATCCCACTATTATTTCAGAAAATGCTCTGCATTCACAGGAACGTTTGCAGAAGTGGAAAACCCCTCAGGATGCCTCGGCCTGGCTTCCTGAATGATCCACCCATCCCTTGGCTGTCTCCGGTGAGAATGGAGGCACTTACGTATTTCTATCTCATAGCTCAGAATTCCTGCTAGAAGGGAGCTGGAAGACAGAAGTAGGATATAGAAGGATGTAATTTTTCCACTCACGATTTGTAGCAGTGAGCAGCCGACAGGACCCACTGGCTGCTGATGAGGGAACCTCCACAGAAGTGATATCCAGAATTCAGGGACACCTGATAGGGCACAGAGTTCTTTGCGCAGGTGTAGCCTCCCACAATCTTGTCATCATCGTCTTCAGCAAAGGTGGGGAAGGCAACTGCGGGACAAGAAGTGCCATGTGTCAACAGCTGACCTAAGGTAATGTGGCCTATAATCTGCCCTGTGGCTGCCTGTCTGAAGCCCCTCACTTGTAGGCTCCCCTTCTATGGACACTCAGGGCAGCGCTGCTGGGCAGGTCTAAGGCACATGCATTTGCTGCACCTCAAAGAAGGGGATCAGACTTACACGGGTGCCTCACGTATCTGCAACTAAAGCCCTGCTGGCTACTCCCTGAGAACATAGGGACACTGAAATATTCTTGTTGGATCAGATCACGGGTGTGTCTTTCCCTGAATCCCATCTACTGAAACAGTCAAGGGTTGACTGAGGGAAAAAGTAAAAACTACTGTGCAGTGATATCTTCTTGGAGCACCGACCAAGGGTCCAAAATTTTGCAGTTGCTTTAGGACTTCCTGGTCCAGAGCTATTCCCTGTGCACTCCTTAGTCCCGAAGGAGGAGGCAGCCTTTTTCTGAAGCTGTGGCCACATCTCCATAGCTGGGTCGGGAGCCCCTATGAAGGCGTTCATTCCCCACCTTGTGGCACAAGGCATTATGAGCAGACAGAAGATGGAAGCTGCAGGGCTCTGACTTGTGCAAGTCAAAACTGGACTTGGCTTTCCCACAACAGGCTACCTTGCAGTTTTGATTTAGAAAATCAGCTTCCTATTAAATGGCAGAAATAGAAATAAAAGATATACTCACCAGCCACCCCAATAAAGGCGAGAAGCAGCAGGCACTTCATGGTCTCGATTCGACCTCAAACCCAGACTGGCTGACTGGATGTGGGAGCTGCTAGAAATACGTTTTTGGTGATGGTCTTATCTCTAGTCCAAGGTTTTCTCCAGACAAAAAGTACACAGTGGAAAATTTGAAGATCCAAATGTGGGCATTAACAGGCATTGGTAGAATGTACAAATGTCATACACGTTAATCATAAACCTCTGCTAAGATAGAGAGCTATTCTAATTATTCTGTAAGGTAGCCTTCAATCTAAAAATACCTTTTGGCTTTGGAAGACGTGTACTTGTTTGTCTGTCTCATTCTTATACACAGCACCTGTACAACAGGAATAACAACTCTCAAACCTCTTTCAGATTCCTCTGTGCTGATGGTATCTTTCTTAAAAATGCATGCTTTTACCCGAAGTTGCATATTTTAGATAGTAGACACAAAGATACATTGCATTTATTTGGGAAACAAAAGCAAAAAATTCCAGCAAACCCAGTGGCTAACTTTGTTCAGTTTATTTTAGCAAATTCCTTTTCTTGAATAATGTGTGTTTTTACCATATGCAATACAGTGATTTCCTAAATCAAATTCCTCCATTGTAATTTCAAAAGGGAGGATAGAAAAACGATCCTGTGCACCCACTGTTTCCCAAGTCAAATAGTTCAAATATGGGAATGCTCAGCATCTCCCTTTTCTAATTTCTCTCCCCTAAACGGTATTAAAATGTCTGCCTAAGTACCAAACCATGCTTTTATTCATCTTTGGAATGTTCTACAGACTCATTTTTGCTACACAAGAATTTCAATACAATGCTGATGTTTATGAGTGTAATGTAGATGTACAATATTGCTGCAAACAAAAATAATGAGATCTTAAATCTGCAGGAGTGGGGATTTCTGTCATGATGCAAAGTTTACTAAAGCTTAATGTTTTGCTGAATAATCATGTTCATTCTCCAAGCAGCTGCCAACTTCATCATGTTAGCTCCTGAAAGATACAGGATTCCCTCCAGAGATATTAAAGAGAAGCCGTATGTTTGGAAATGCTGGAATAGCTTGAAACACTAAATCAGAATACTCTTCCTCTACATTTTTTGATTGAATTTTTGTACACCCTGGAGGACTGATACACACAGTGTCACTGTCCAGAGGGAAATTTTCCTTCATGTTGAAGTAAAAGTCCAAGGCCAGGGCCTTCTCTAAGGTGGTGCATGAATTGTGTTGGCCTTTAAACTGGTATTACTGCACACCTTTCTTACAAGCATGCTGTATCCTGTGAAAGAAAGAAGGATTAGAAGCTTCCTGTGGGAAAGGAAAATGTTCTAAGGACTAAGAGGGTCTAAAACTACCAAAGCTATCCAATCTCATCATAACTAAGTGGAGCAAGAAAAATTTCCAGTTTACTCTAGGGTTTCATTTGATCTGTGGATTTCTGTTTTCTTTGTCCAGAATGTGTCATTAGCATAGAAGCAGACCCGTGTTTTAGAACAATATTTTTCCTGATCTGTAGCTTTCATATCCTGTAAGGTAACACTTAGGCTACAACTGCTTCCCTTTCCTTCCTTTCTTGGGGTTTTTCATTCGGTTTAATATCCACACAAATTTTACGTGAATTACCAAGTAAGCATTTGAATCAGGAAGCTTGCCCATACCTGCCTTTATCTTAGTACTTTTTATTGTTTTCCTCTGTTACTTATTTATTTATTATTTCCTCTGTTACTTATTTAATCCTATCTCATCTTTCACATATAAATTATTCTTTGCAGCATGAAGAAGTCCATCGTATAGGGCTGGCTGATAATCCCCCATAAGAACATTGCCATGGCTAACAGAGCCCCGGCTAGCTAGCTCGTATAATTCTGGCACCATGCCAGGAGTGGGGAACTGCCTCAGGATAGGGATTTACCAGAGGCAGAACCTTTAGATCCACTTGCTCTATGGTGCCAGACACAAGCCATGACAGGGACTGGGCAGAAGAGAAAGGAGGAGGTTCTCTGTCTTGAGGTTGTACAAGGAAAAGTTTATTGCAAGTAAGGAGACCAGAAACAAAGAGCCTGGGGCACTCCCGTGCAAGCGATTTTATACAGATACAGCTCAGGGGGTGGATACAAACAGCTAACCATTAGGGAATCCTCAGGGGAGGAGTGAGGGCATTACATCAAGTGTCTGGGGCCAATTGGGGTAGGAGGGTGGGTCACATGGACCAATGGGGCTTCCAGGAGTAGCGGAATTCGAAAAGGTGTTGCAGTCGGGGATTAGCCTCACGTTATAGTGGCAGAGAAGGTTCAGGAACAAAAGGGGCTGGAATGCCTTGACAGGCAGGGAAAGAGCTGGAACAATAGGTGGGGCATGGTATGAGGGACAGCTTTGAGGGAGGGTAAAACCCAGGGGTCAACCAACTCAGGGAGAGCATGGGGGTACAACAGAACAAACCACTTAACAAAGAATCAGTAAAATAAATTCGAACTGCAACAAAACATGATCTCTCTGGTTCCATAAACTACTTGCTTAAATCAGCAAGAGGAGACTCCTGACCTGTTCCTAGGCTACTGCTAAAGCTCACAGCCAAAGGTCTGGATCATAGCTCCTGTGGCTCTTGTGTTTCTAAGTCTTTGATGGCAGGTATCTAGTGAACATACCTCACCCAAGCCCCTCTCATTCTCCTAACAGCCTCTCTGACACTCCTTCTAGAGGCTCCCATAAGGCCCAGAACTCCATGGTGTTCTGCTCACGGGGCAAACTGATGTCAAAGGAAGGCAAATGGCGTTTCTGACGCATGATTCAGAGGTCATCCAGCAAGCAGTCTCAGAGCAACCTTTCAGGTCTTTCCATGAGAACTGTGGAGGGTGAACAGACCCCTTTGAATTACAGCTGAAATTAGAACACCTTCTGATGACCCTCCTTTCTTTCTTTCTTTAGGACAAGAAATCCCTGTCTGAAACACAAATAACTCCTTCTGCTCAGTGGTGCTGAACATCTCACAGACCCATTTAAAGGTTTTTTTATAGTATCCTTCAAAGAATACACTCAAGGGTGTACATCCATTGCTGCAAACAACTTTCTCATTTCATGTAGTAATGCTGCAGTAGAAAGCTGGTGGCTCCTGGGGGCACAGGAAGGGGGAGGGATGGGGACTGAAGAACAGCTGTGTTAGATATTGTCAATGGACAAGCAATGGCAGCTGTTTTTCTGGAACTCCATGTTCCTAGTTCAAGTATTTTGGTCAGCTGTGTCATCACAGGACTCAGATAAAGCAAATATATTTGTCTAGGCTGATGCAAGATCCTGGGAAAGAGAAACCTGTTGAGACTATGGGCTGACAGAGGTAAAGGTTCCCATGAGCATAAAACATGAAGTTTCTGAGCTTAGTCGTTTTACATCCCAGTCGTGGCTTTGGTCCCTGTATGAGCCATTCACTTATGAACTGGAATTGATCCTTGTGGGTCCCTCCCACCTCAGAATATTCTGTGATTCTGTGATCTCACAGAGCTTTGTGGTGGAGGAGCAATTGCTCCTCTCTTCCTATGTATCTTCTGCCAGTGAAGTGCTCCTGGACAGGCACCCCTAGGACTTGGAACATCAACTCCTCAGTTGCTGGGGATCAGGAGAGTGTTTGGTGAAGGGCTGTGCATCTTCTAGACTCTGCCTCTGAAATCTATATTCAGTGACAGGCTGCTGGCTTATGATGTTCCTGTGCAGAAGTCTTCAAAGTGGGGTGCAAGATGATGCACTGAAGTGTGAGGTGGAAACATTAGAACGTTAATGTTACACATATCTAATTATCACCTACTAAGTGTACATGTACTGGGTGTATGTGTTTAAAAATACTTCCCTGATAGGGGTGTATATTGAAGAATTTTTGGAGAACACTGTTCTAGTAGTGTCAAATGGGGCTTCTTACATTTTGCTATAACATCCAGTGCCCGACAGTGTCCAATTCTGCAGAGCCTTCATGTCCTCTCTGATTTCTTCACTATCTTGCAACCATTCTGTTTTTCTGAAATTTTGGGGGGGTGAAGAAGGAGTGTTATAACTTCTTTCAGAGTGCCTGGGGTCAGGAACTGGGAAGGAATTCTGGATGACTGTGGCCAGAGGCACTAAGGGAATAAAAAAGTAAGAAAATAGCACGGTACTAGGAAGAAGGGTAGGAAAATCCTAAGAACAGGGGTCCCACATTGAGCCAGAAGTGGATGTAAAGCCTCAGCCTTTGAGGTTGGAAACAGACTGTGTCCCAGTAATCTTCAGCAAATGGCTGGACCAGGAAGGAAGCACCTTGAAAGGACATAGCAGAGGGGGACATCAGATTTGAAAGTATTTATTTGTGGCATTCACATTCCCTGAAAAATTCCTTCACCCAGGATTTTTCTCCTGGGAAGCTGAGAGGCGTCAGAGAAAAGGAAAACAATTCTTACCTCATTTGCTTCTCCTGTGTTGTGCTCATGTGTGGAATGTGTTTGGAGATTGTTTACCCAAAGGTGATTGCCTGATTGGATTCAGGTGTGAGTTGTTTTGACTCATGGGCCAGTTGGGGCCAAGCTGTGTTGGGACTCTGGAAAGAATCATGAGTTTTCATTATTATCTTTTTAGCACTGTGTAAGTATCTTTTCTGTATTCTTTAGTATAGTGTAGTATTAATTAATTAATAAATTAATTAATTAATATTAATATAATATAGTATAATAAAGCAATAAATTAGCCTTCTGAGAACATGAAGTCAGATGCATCATTCCTGCCTTCGTCGGGGCTCCCTGCAAATACAATATTTATTTAATCCCTCTCATCCAGCCCATGATCTGCAAGAGAGCAAAAGAGCTGAAGAACCTTTCCTAGAGGGTCTATGTACCCCAAGCCTATACAAACTGGGCAATTTTAACATCTCTAAACCTAGAATCTGACTCTTTGCTATAAAAATATGGGATGGAGAGTTTGGGAAACAAAAAAGAAGACAAGGAAGGACTGGGAAAAGTGTAAAGGTGGTGATGTGAAAAGTCAGATGGTCTGAAAAACTTGGGAAGAAGTTTAGAGGTGGCAGCCAGCAAGGCTGGCACGGTGAAATAGAATGGATGAGGAAAAGGAACTTTCACCAGATAAGCAGCCAAGCTGCTTCCATTAGAAATAGAATTTGACTGGACTGTTTGGGGGTGAGAGCTGTAAAGAAAGGAGCAACATGGGTCTTACTGGGCAAGGGATGACAAGGAGGAGGAGGAAGGATTCCTCTAAGAATTGTCTGCAAAGAATTGGCCCTGGAGGACCTTCCTGTACTAGTGTAGACTACTGAAAGGGACTGGCCTGAGATGCCTTAAATCCCCTAAAACTACAGAGCCATCTGATGCTCACCTTCACCACTGTCTTGGATGCAATTCTAGCCCAGACCTTAGGCACTAAGCCTACATGTAGGTCGGATAATGGGTTTCCAGTGCCTTCCTTGCTTTGCAACAGGCATTTTTCTCTAACATTTGGGAGATGGAAGACCACCTTTGCCTGATGCTCTTGTTTCATGACATTAGTTTCCAAATCCAGCACAAACCTCTGCTAAGCCAGTACTTACTGTTCCCAGTGTATGTTAAACACTCTTCAGTAGGAATCTTTTCCTTATTGCCTTGGTTCTCTTCCCTGTGGGCAGCATACCTCAGCCCTTTCTTCATTGTCATAACTCTTCTATGGTCTCTTTTACCCTTAGGGAGGAGATCTCATGGTTTTTCCCCAAGGCTCACTGTTAGGCTGGGCTGACAGAAGGGAAGCTACCACAGCTCCAGGCCCCCTGGCCCAGCTGTCAGTAAGAATGAGAATGTCTCCCCAGTATTTATACCAATAAATACCAAGCATACATACATCTATACACAGGTGAACACATGGATCAACACAGATGCACCCACAGCACTGATGGCCTCATCTTTTGTCCCTTTCTGGCTGGGGTTCACAGTGGGAAATCAGGGTTCTAGACAAGTAGTGTGGGAAAGTTCAGTAGTGGGAAATATATGTATACACATGTACAGTGTGCAAGCTTTTCACATGTTTCTGTGCTGAGATACTGAGTCCAGTGGCTGTCACTGGATCCCAGTCACATGTGCCAGCCCTTGGACCTCTGAGTCCCTTAGAGCTGCAGTCCAGTTGCCATTATGTCCACACACGCACCTCTCACACAGCTTCCTCTCCAAAAAATGCCTGTGACTCCCCTGCTTCCTCTTGTTGCCACCTCTCACTGTTCTTGCCATTAGAGACACACACCTGGAGCCCAGGTCACCTCACTTACTTGCCAGGTAGTCTGGTTTCATGTTCACTACTGATCACACACTTGCAAACCCTCCCTCTGCCCAGCTGCCAGCATGGGGAGCACATGGCCCCTCTAGCCTGTGGCCCTTCTCCAGTGTCTGCTGCTTAAGTTCACCTAGTCTGCTCTCTCCAGCTGCTGGTGCCTGTGGTCTGACTCCAGTTCCTAGCCCGTAGATGTCCAGGCACAAAACACATGCACATAGAATAGACAGTTCCTCCCTCAGGTAAATACTTAGAAATAGAACTCAGTAAGACAGGACTTAGTAAAACTGAGCTAAGCAAGTACAAAGCATAGCCAGACAGGCATACTCACTAGCATCCTGTTTACCTGTGAATGGCCCATTTTATAACTGTATTCCTCCACTTTTCTGCATCCATTCTTCCCTTGGTACAGTAGTTCAGGATCTTACTTGGGAAGATTGACCATACCTGCCTTTATCTTGGTCCTTTTTTGTTTTCCCTTGTTTCATCTTTAATCTTAGAAGAAAACAGACTGAAAGAATTAGACATTTTGAACTGAAAAATGAAAGGTCTGTCAATTTAGCTACTCTTCAAAAGGCAGTAACATATTAAGCAATTCCCGAGAGACACACTAGAGGTCCTGAGTTACATCTTCCAGTTGCTTCCTTCCTTTGGAGAGTCTGCAATCATCTTTTGTTTCCTGAGACAGAAAAGCTCATCTGAATAGAAATCTTCATCCTGGAATGAGTAATAAACTCTAACATAAGTGATTAAAGAAGAAGGTGTAGCCCAACTGCATTGAAATGTTTTTTTTTTTCCTTGTCTCAGAGTTCTTACACAGAACAATCTTAGAATTACTTCCCACAGCCTCCACAATCTGTTTAATTTCCCATCAAGTCTCTGAAACAGTTTCTCCCTCCAGGAGTTAAGGTCTGATTGCTACTGGGATAAAAGGCTTTTAACAGGTTTGGCATGACAGACAATAATCAAACTAAAAATCCTGTACTGTCTTCATGCAAAAGGCATGCATTTTGGGACATTGATCAAAGCAGCAGTGTCCTATGGAACTGTCTCAGCAGGCTCCATGGAAGTGTCTAAAAGTGTCCCATCCTAGCAGTAAGGTAAAAGGGCAAAATGTCTATAAAATAAAATGAAGAACAAGTAAAATCAAAATAAACCTTCCATAAAAAGAAGAAAAGCTTGTGAGGAGTAAAAGCTAAAAATATGTATCAAAGAATAATCAGTACTGAAACATAAAAGGATATGGAATTATATTAAATTTGTTCAAATTCATTTGCTAACTGATGTATTGACTTTGAAAACAGCATAAAAATTTAAAGAAAAATGTAAAAGTTATGGAATGTAATTAAAAAACCAAAAAGGTCTGTATCATCTGCAATTCCTTGACAAGTCACTGAAACTGTAATATCTCCAGCACAGGGTTCAACCTCACGGCAGCACAGGTATGGAATAATTTCTCCTGAGAAAACCCAAGAACTGGCCAAACCCCTATTTCTTAGATGCAAAGTGTTCATAACACTAGAAATCATACAAAACTTTTATACATCATATAAAATGCATTTTCATTCCTGATTGGGAAGAAGCTTTAACTACTCAGGCAATTTCTGTTAACTCCCTTAAAAAGAAAGATTTAAAAAGTGACACAGGGAACATTCACTACCAAATTTTTGAGATTTCCACTGCTCTGAATCCTGGAGGATTCAGGAACTAGGCCTCAGGCTCTAAGAAAGTACAATATTTCCAGGCTCATAGAAAGAACATGCCTTTTAGATAAATGTCTGGAGGCCTAGAGAAGATATAAATCTCTCTAGAGTATGAGGCAATATGGGAGAGGGGATAACAACAAAATATGAAGAAAAAGAGAACACTGCAGAAGTATCCCAGAGTTTTTTGAAGGTGCAATATCAGGATAACTGAAGGTCATTAGAATTAATTATGTGTATTTCATTAAAAGTGCTAGGGAGAAAAGAAGCAGTTGCAATAATAATTTTGAATCTTATATTCAGAAAAGAATGGAGAGTGGCATAAGTTCTATATATAGAGTTGTATGGAATAGAACAGAATATAATACATATGTAGAATAGGCTAACTAGGATGTATCTGGCAGGCTAGGAACAAACAGAGTGTTCATGAGGTTTATGCTTAACTACTGGTTTTGTTTTGAGAAAAAACGGCTGGTGGAGATGTCTTGATTTCTGTAAAAGTGAATTAGAGCTCCCAGGAAGATTAACCAGCAGGGAATATGAATGCCTGTCTGGAAAACTGAAGAAACTAAGATATGATTAAATACAATTTCTGTGCCTTTGCTATCTTGATCTATCATCTTTGCTTCTGACTAACAAGATCCGAGTTGTGAAATACTGTGCTCCAGATATTGAGAACAACTTCTCAGAATGAAACAGTACAGGTGTGCTTCTGCTGGAAATCCTTCTGCAAAGATGGCCCAAGTTATAGCCGCTGATATAAATGGGTCAAAAAATCCCACATGAACCCAGTGATCCTAGGTTCCTGTCTGGCCTCCAACACCCAGACCCTCTCAATCATGGAACGACAGCTCAGGATTCAGCCAGCAATACACTGGTCTGCGAGAAATTCCACATTTGTGTCAGCAGCTCAGAACACTGACTTGTGGACAAGCTAAAGCAGACCTTGGAGGCACATGAGATTTAGCTTTGCTTTTACTGGCTCACCAAAGAAAGCATCCCAGCTGGACAGTCCCTTCTCTCTTCCCTGCCCAGACCTGACAGACAAATCAGGGCAAGGGGAGGGGCATGGGTCTCTCTTAACTCTTGTCTAACAGTGAGCAGGAGCACACTGTCCTGGGAGAGCTGGAGGGTCATGCTGGCTGTTGTGCTTGCTCTTTTACCTGGTGAGAGACAACAGATCCATCTGCAGCAGGGCTCTCATCCAGGCCATGCAGGGCTACTGCAAGGTAGAGGACCCCTTTGGCCATCATCTGTACTCCTACTCCTCACTCTCTCTTGTTATCTCTTATTAATGCAGGTGTTGGGGTTACACTCTCCATTGCTCAGTGGCCTGAAAAAATCATTCTGAGACCTGGAGGCTCTTTGACCATCTCCTGCTACCAGAGTTACAGTAACCTTGCCTATATGTTCTGGTACCAGCAGCCTCCAAGAAATGGTTTGAAGTTAATAGTCAGTAGTACTTCTTGGAGGTATAACTCTTATGAGGATGGTTACTCTGAGGCCAAGTTTGAAGTAACCAGACAGAATACTGATTACTCTCTGATGACAATCAAGAATGTGACAGCCCAGGATGCAGCCACGTATTTTTGTGCTGCGAGCGGTCACACGGTGTAGCAACGGGGTTGAACACCAAGATAAAATCCCCAGCTTCTCTGAGTGAGAGATGGAGTCTTTGAAAAATGTGAGACAGTCAGTAGAGGCACAGAGGAAGAGCAGAAAGAAGACTTCATAGAGGTTGGGGCAATAGACCCAGGATATTTTGAATGGGGGAGAGATAGAGCAGTGCAGCAACCTCTGTCTTTGAAGGCAAAGACAGAAATACAAACCCATAGATCAGCATAGCGAACTGAGGCACGGCTGGTATGGTTAGATAAGGCCACAGATATTTCTGATGGTTAGTACTCCAGGGGCACAGTCATGTCCCAGGGCACTAGTTCCCCACAGATACTCCCACAGCACCAGTAAAATAATACAGAGCTGCCGGAGAATTCAAAGTTCTTCCCCATAGTCCTGATCTACACAGAACTGAGGTGCCCAATGAGAAACTGATTGGTGTGTGAGAAGAGCTCAGCCCCTGATTATGGACTTAGGAGGATGGGGCCAGTAACAGTGGAGGAAAACATACCCAGGGGACCAGGCATACCTGCTCATCGTGGAAGGAACAGTCCCTTGGCATCTTTACAAGCAACAGTGTACACTGCAGCATTTTATTCACCTGCTTCACACACTACTTAATTGCAGGATCCCTTTCTTCCCTGCCACAGGAATGCATACAGTTCTGAGCTGGACCCAGGCATCCCTTCACGGCAAAACTTCATTGGCAGAGAAAAGAAACCACAAAGAGCTGCTGTTACTTGTGAGAAACAGCTGAAGGCAGAAATTTCCTCCCATTGTGCCTCTGTCTCCATTGCTTGCAGAGCTGAACTTTTGATGAACTAATTGCTCTTCTGTGACAGACCTGGAAAGCTGAGGGTAGGGTATTATTAGGGTTCCCTCACCTGCCATTGCCTGTCCATGCTCCTGCTTTTATTGCACAACCTAGGACTTACCTTTTCTCCAAAGGAAGGCAAACAGCCATAAAAGAGCAAAAGGTGTTTTTAAGAAAGTGTGGCTATACCCTGTGTATTTTGGATTCTGTTTTTATGCTGCGACCCTGACAGTCTGCATACCTACCACTGAGCAGGAACCAGTTGATTGTTTCATGTGTTCATGTGGAGGGCATGGCATAGGAAGCACTTGGCTATCACAGGTAGCAAATGTGCTGCTCCATGATGTGGCAAAGCTGGATATGGATATGCTGAAGTGACACGCACTGTGTGATCACAGCAAGAAAAGGAGTGGGAGGCTGTAAGAATAGCTGGTAAGAGCAAGGAGCAGGAATCAGCTGGGAGCAGGTCCTGTAAAAGATCCTCACGCTCCACGTCACCAGCACTGCTGGAAGACTCCTGCAGTGCCAAGGACAAGATGGATCACTCAGTTTCATGGCAGCATCCAAGTCTCCTGATAAACCACACTACATAAACCTACCTGTGCTCTGAAAGAAAGTAAACAGTTCTGGGCTAGGGAAATCCAGATGTGTGACACCCTTGGAGCCAATATTCTCCTGACTTCAAGAACTTCTCAGCAGCAAATGTAACACACCACTCCTTGCTCTCAAGGAGTGCTCCTCTGCTCCTCAGAACACCCTCAGGTCCATGATCTCCTCCCTGTTCATGTCAGGCTACAGACAAACAGCAGGGGAGCACTGGGAAAGTGTTGTTTCTCACATAGCAGAGACATACTGAGATCCTTTTTTCTTCAGCCTCTGATCTTTTTGAAGAGATCATCTTTGTAAAACATGGTCATGCTGATGCTGTTTGGAATTATTGAATTATTACTGCTGATCCAAATTCCCTGGGAAAGTTTCAGGAAAACTAGTTCATGGTGGAATTATTAAGAAATATAAACACTTTGGTGGAGGCCTTGGGGTGATTTTTTGGTTTGGGTTGGGTTTTTGTTGGGTTTTTTTTTGTTGTTTGTTTTGTTTTGTTTTGTTTGCTTGGGTTTTTTTGTTTGTTTGTTTTTTGTTTGTTTGTTTTTTGTTTTTTTAAAATTCTGTTTTAGGAAGTTACCCATTCCTGAAAAGCATGTTACAGCACTAGCTCAGACCTTTTTCATAAGCACTGAAAACCACATTTTCAGCTCTGGTAATACAACAGAGGAAGGATCCTTTTTACTTCTCACCTCCACAGTACTTTGAGTTTTGAGTGGCAAAGGCAATTTTCAGGCCTTGTGATAACAAACTTATCAGTCACCTTCAACCTACAGCAGTTTAATGAAATGGCTCTTGAGTGCTCACAGCTGTGCAATTTCCAAGTGGCAATAGCAAACCACAGAGATCTCTAGGTTCATTGCCATTGTGAATTCTGTGATTACAGTTCCCTCTTCCAGCACTAGGAGACATTTTTCTCCCATGCAGTACTTCTTTGGCCAGAATGAATTGCATCTGCACAAAAAGCCACTATTCTAAGTTTCTCATGAAACAGCTACTCTCCTTGTCTCATGGCTTGTCCTCAAATTTGTTCAGATCATTAACCAGATTCCTTCTTCAACTGTCTTATCTTTTCAGTGCACAGATAGGCCCTTAAAAAGAAAAATGGAGAAAAAGAGAAAAAAGAGAGAAGGGTAGAACCCCAGAAGTATCCCAATTGTTTGCAAGATGCAATATCAGGATAACTGAAGGTCATTAGAATTAATTATGTGTATTTCATTAAAAGTGCTAGGGAGAAAAGAAGCAGTTGCAATAATAATTTTGAATCTTATATTCAGAAAAGAATGGAGAGTGGCATAAGTTCTATATATAGAGTTGTATGGAATAGAACAGAATATAATACATATGTAGAATAGGCTAACTAGGATGTATCTGGCAGGCTAGGAACAAACAGAGTGTTCATGAGGTTTATGCTTAACTACTGGTTTTGTTTTGAGAAAAAACGGCTGGTGGAGATGTCTTGATTTCTGTAAAAGTGAATTAGAGCTCCCAGGAAGATTAACCAGCAGGGAATATGCATGCCTGTCTGGAAAACTGAAGAAACTAAGATATGATTAAATACAATTTCTGTGCCTTTGCTATCTTGATCTATCATCTTTGCTTCTGACTAACAAGATCCGAGTTGTGAATTACTGTGCTCCAGATATTGAGAACAACTCCTCAGAATGAAACAGTACAGGTGTGCTTCTGCTGGAAATCCTTCTGCAAAGATGGCCCAAGTTATAGCCGCTGATATAAATGGGTCAAAAAATCCCACATGAACCCAGTGATCCAAGGTTCCTGTCTGGCCTCCAACACCCAGACCCTCTCAATCATGGAACGACAGCTCAGGATTCAGCCAGCAATACACTGGTCTGCGAGAAATTCCACATTTGTGTCAGCAGCTCAGAACACTGACTTGTGGACAAGCTAAAGCAGACCTTGGAGGCACATGAGATTTAGCTTTGCTTTTACTGGCTCACCAAAGAAAGCATCCCAGCTGGACAGTCCCTTCTCTCTTCCCTGCCCAGACCTGACAGACAAATCAGGGCAAGGGGAGGGGCATGGGTCTCTCTTAACTCTTGTCTAACAGTGAGCAGGAGCACACTGTCCTGGGAGAGCTGGAGGGCCATGCTGGCTGTTGTGCTTGCTCTTTTACCTGGTGAGAGACAACAGATCCATCTGCAGCAGGGCTCTCATCCAGGCCATGCAGGGCTACTGCAAGGTAGAGGACCCCTTTGGCCATCATCTGTACTCCTACTCCTCACTCTCTCTTGTTATCTCTTATTAATGCAGGTGTTGGGATTGGAGCCTATATTGCTCAGTGGCCTGAAAAAGTCATTCTGAGACCTGGAGGCTCTTTGACCATCTCCTGCTACCAGAGTTACAGTAACCTTGCCTATATGTTCTGGTACCAGCAGCCTCCAAGAAATGGTTTGAAGTTAATAGTCAGCAGTAGTACATGGAGTCTTAACTCTTATGAGGATGGTTACTCTGAGGCCAAGTTTGAAGTAACCAGACAGAATACTGATTACTCTCTGATGACAATCAAGAATGTGACAGCCCAGGATGCAGCCATGTATTTCTGTGCTGCGAACGATCGCACAGTGTAGCAACGGGTTTGAACACCAAGATAAAATCCCCAGCTTCTCTGAGTGAGAGATGGAGTCTTTGAAAAATGTGAGACAGTCAGTAGAGGCGCAGAGGAAAAGCAGAAAGAAGACTTCATAGAGGTTGGGGCAATAGACCCAGAATGTTTTGAATTGGAGAGCAATAGAGCATTGCAGCAGCCTCTGTCTTCGAAGCCAAATTAATAATCAGATCCCTCCTTCCACCATCATATCTTGTCACTGCACAGATATGTCCTGAAGAAGAGCTGTTGCTTAACTTTATGGAGTTGTGGTCAAATGCATTGGATATTTATGAAAAGCATCCTAGTGTCTCTAAAACAAGTCTGTAAAGCTCAGGGAGTCTCTGTAGACTGGCCTGCTTCTTTGCACCTGCTTCTTCTGTAAACTCCAAAGAATGGAGGACAGGTATGACTGATGCAGTTTATAGTTTCCTGTAAAATTCTCCCAGCAAAATAATATAATTGTTAGAAAATATATCCCTAAATGTTTATTCCTTACACATTGTTGTTTTTCCTTGTCTGAAGTCTTAGGCAGCATAGCCTCCAAAGCTCAAAAAGCCTCCTATGAAAGACTTGGAAATAAAAATCAAGGATCTCCCTCCCCTTTCTTTTGTCACTCATATTTATTTGAATTCATGGCCTGCAAGTCCTTTCCTTTTGACAGGTTACAAAGGAACATTAAGGTGCAACAAGACTGGTCTCTGCTGGCATGTCTTGGAAATTGCCTTTTGAACATGACCTGAGAAGCTGCTAGCACCACATACTCCTTCAAAACTAACAGAGAGGTGACTTCCTTCTTTTTAAATGAAAGACACCTCATGGAAGAGAGTCTGTAAGTGACAGTAAGTACACTAATGGATCTCTAGACTGGAGAGGCAGACAGAATAGTCTTAAATTAATTTTAGTCCAATGGGGTTAAGTCCCTGAATAAATAGTGTTAAGGTCACAGACATACTAAGACCAAGGCAGGAAAATAATATTCCACTATTGGTTTTATTATTTAGGCAGTGACAGCAAAAAAAAATCCAAAATGTATTTTTTGGAAGAATTCCATATATACAAACAAAAGTTCTGCATAAATAGACATAATTAGTGACTAAGTACTCCGTTCACTGTTGTAGAAGAGAGAACAACCCAGAAGCATGCTGAGATGACCAGCCCGATACCTCATGTTCTGTAGTCCTCTCTCTTGGTCCTACATGTTACATCTTAGGCTGTGTTTCCAATTCCCTTCTCTAGGACACTAACACCTCTTCCCAGCTAAACAGGCTGTATCAGAAATTATGGGTTCTTCTCTGATATCTGAAAATAATAGAAAAAATATTTTTATAGTGATTTTCCTAGTAGAATGACCTTATTTTGAGGGATTTTCTTCTATGTTTTACAGTCTATTTTTCATATCCAGACTGACTCAAAGGAAGCCATTAAAGAGCAATATGAAAAACAGATTCACTACAGATACTTGGTCAGGTTGCTAACTATGTGTCGACATTTTGTGAGACAAGACTGTGTCACTTATATATAAAGGAGGGAGATAAATGTAGCCCTTTTAATTGTCCCCATCAGTTCCCATCCCATCAGACAGTCTGCAAAATGAAGACTTGCTCTTACTCCTAGATGAAGCCTTTTCATAGGCACATAGTCACTGTGACTCCCAGTCACAGCCCTGGGAGGATGCTATCAAGCAACACCAAGCTACAGAGACAAACACCAGCCTGTAGTAAGCAAATGACTCTCATTGCACACCAAAAATTGCAAACTGTAAGCTTGAAGTTTATGTTATCCTGGAGCTGAAGAGAGCAAGAGTAGAAAGGAAAGCAGCATGAACACGGCCATGACATTACCAAGTGAAAAATTACTGCATTTAAAGCCAACCAATAAAAGAATAAAAAGTGTTTCCATTTTATGTATAAGAAAAAAATCTTGAGATTATAAATTGGGCAATAATGAATACACTGAGAGGTGATTGGACTATCACAGAGGAACAGCAATGGCAAAGGAAGGATGTGGTCTGTGGTTGTGTCATGGTTTAGCCCCAGCCAGGATCAAGCCCCGCGCAGCTGCTCGCTCACTCCCTACCAGCAGGACGGGAGAGAGAATCGGAAAAGCACAAGTGAAACACTCGTGGCTTGAGATAAAGACAGTCTAAGAGGTAAAGCAAAAACTATGCACACAAGCAAATGACAACAAGGCATTCATTCCCCTCTTCCCATGGGCAGGCAGGTGTTCAGCCATTCCCAGGAAGGCAGGGCCCCATCACACCTAACGGTGCTTGGGAAGACAAACACCATCTCTCCAAATATCTCTCTCTTTCTTCTTCTTCCCACTACTTGCCTCTTTCACATAGTGAGTGTGTCACCATGGGATATGGAATATTCCTTGGATCAGTTGGGATCAGCTCTCCCTGCTGTTCCTCCTCCCAAGTTCCCATGCGCCACCAGCCTTCTTGTCAGCATGAGGGTATGAGAAGACGAAAAGTCCTTGAATGCTATGTAAGCACATTAGCAAAAACAAAAACACTTCTCTCTTGTCGACACTATTTGCAGAACAAGCCCAAACACAACCTCACTGTAGCTACCATGAAGGAAATTAACTGTACAGCAGTCCGAACCAGCACAGGTAATCATGACAGTCATTCCTGGTTGACAAAAACAGGGGGTGGAGTCATGGGTGGGATTGTTTTTGTAGGAGACTGTATCATTGTGGGGACAGGGGGATCCACGATGATACATTCCCCAGGAAGCCTTTACAAAAACCCATGGGTGCATAAGCCTTGCGGCAGAGCGTGTGAAGGCAGCTGCACAGAATCCTGCAGCAGGCCAGGCATGCTCTGCCTTGGTTTCTCTTAACAGACCTTCTATGCTGGGACTTACTTTCATCATCTGAGAACTGAGCCTGCCCTCCGTGGCATGCAAGCTAGGAAATTCTGAGGTATCGAAATTCATTTTCACCAAACCAAACTGTGACTGCAGATGCACCTGAAGCCTATCAACCATGCAAAACTGGAATTACTCTTGTTTCCACATTCACCAATGTTTGCGACAAATGACAAAATGTTTTTTTCTTAAAATGATACAAGTGTTAGAGAAAGAATTGTGACATGTAGAAGTATCTCTCAGAGGCACTACATAAAATGTGTTGTGCTTTTCTCTCTTAAATAATCCTCCAATATCTGCTGACTGCCTCATGCCTGTGAGAGCAAAGGTTGCCTGTAATCCCTATCCCCACTGTCTCACTGCAGTTCTTCCTAATGGCTACGAAGGGTTTGTCTGGGACCAGTCAACAGATTCTTCTGGGCTCTCCTTGTGTGGATTATTTTAAGCTATCAGAAAACTGAAGGGCATCCTGAAAGACTATTCAAAACAGCTGGCCTGCCATGGAAGGGAAAACAAAGGGATTTGTTTTAGTTTGTGGCCAAAGGTGAACTACGTGCATTTGACTATGAAAACCACAAAGCACATATCATTCAATATTAACTTCACAAGTTACAGAAAAGAAGGCATCACAATGCTTGGAATACAAGACGGACAGTGAGGAAGTTCTAGGTGCAGAAAAGTTCTATTCCTAGACAGTGACAGCATTTGGATGTGTCTGATTGTTTTCGAGATGTGAAAAATGAGAATAGCAGATAAAATCAGTGACATAACATGGAGATTGGAGAAAGGTTGCAAAAACAACTTGGGGTGAAAGTAGACAAAGTATCAAACAAAACTGGGAAATGCTTTTATGAATTCTACAGGCTATACAACTGATTTCAAGCTTGTTTTCTGCCATATCCCTTTAGACAGAGATTGAGTGATGTTCAGAATGCCAAATGCCAAAATGATTTCTTAGGCTTCGCTTATAGTAAGGCAGCTGCAGTGCATCTCTTCTCTTAGCTTACGATACATCACTTTGTCACTGTGTACACCTCTGGGCTCTCTTTCGGCAGTGGCACAAAACTTACAGTAATAGGTAAGAAATTTTTGTTTCCTCTTTTAATTCACTTCAAATGCCATGTCTTCTCCTTAGAGAATTTCATTATTATCCTCCCTAACATTATTAAACCAGGTGCTCTCCTGGTGTGCTAGTAACCCTATCTACTTCAGAGAATAGAATAAGTTGGGTCCTCTAGGTAGGGACACACTTTTCATTTTGGAGAACGGAATGAATGTGTTTTCAGTAAAGAAAAAGCTGTCCCTGAAAGAATGAAGATAAGGAATGAGAGAAATAATGTGTGCATGACACAAAAAAAAGTTGTCCTAATGAATCAACACATACAAAAAATTTCCCCCAAAATATAACTACTCTCTATAATGCTGGTTCTGCTGGGGCTAGAGATTATTAAGAACAAGTCAGTGAAAAGCTGTCCATCTGTCTGGAAAGAACTGACTTACAGTTACACTTTGAAGGGGTCTAGAAAACAAAATCAAGCTGATACAAGCCTAAATTACCTTGGATCTTCCCAGGGTGAATTAAAGAATGTGTTGTCTGAGGAAAAACATGTCTGCTAGCATTTTTGGTTGATAAAACAGAAGGCAAAAATAAATGCTTAACTTTATAATAATACTAAATAGCAATACTAAAATCTCACTGCAGATTTTTAAGTCCTTGTTGTTATAGAAAGTAGCTCTCCACTGCACAGATAGTTTCTTTCCACTGTACAGGCTTGCCAGGATGGTGATAAAGACATCATTAAGGACAACGGTCTTACTATTTCAGAATACATGATAAACAGCCACTGAAACCACAGAAGAAGAATATATGATTCATTTCAAGGGGAAGGAGCTCTCAGAGAATGTTTCTTTCTCAGCCACATTTATGGATTTGGATTGTCTTAATCTGGGAAAAAGATGGCTGATGCTCAGATGCTGAGAAATTATGGAAGAATTGATGCCTCAGATATTTGTGCCATGTTGTGCCACTACAGAATAAATTGATAACAAACGGTGAAATTCAATCTCCATAGGAAAAAACGACCGCACCTTTTTTGAAATCCAAAGTTTATCTGAGATGACTGAGCTGGTAAAAATGAATATGCTGACCCCTCATTGACCATAGGCATTTATGCAGCAAATGTGAATAATCATCACCAAGGCAGGCCAGAGAATAAAAGCAGACTTCCTTTCAAGGAAAGCCTTCCAGAGAAAGGGAAAGGGAAATGGAAGGGGGGCATGTTTAGGAACTTCTGTGAAGGGCAGAGTGGACCAAGACACTGTGCTATATATTAGCAATTATTTTGCATGTTAAAAAAAAGACATTTCTTTTATAAGTGAAAAATACTAAAAATGTAGAACAAAATTCATAGGAAATGTGGCTATTTAGCTAAGGAAAAGACATTACTCAGTCTGCATATGGGAAATATTTTTTAATATTCTAATATGACACCTAGATAAAGAGCTAAATGTCCTCTAAAGAAATGGTGGAACCTCCAACAACTGATTCACCTGCGCCTAAAGCAAAAGGGCTCTGGACAGAGTATATCTGATGTTGATCACAGCTCTTTAGACACACAGATTTTGGTGGTCCCTTACAGACCTGGTTTTTTAGGGGACTTGAGTACTTTGTGTTTCTTCTTTTGCTGATACCACATGAGGGGAGGGTTAGTCCACAGGCTTGGCTCAGAGGTCTGGGAGTAGAGGAGAAGTTTTTCTGCAGCTGCAAAATGGTGTGAATAATGAGCAGTTGTTCTTTGGCAGTGGGACAAAACTTACGGTCATAGGTAAGTAAGAAGGCAGATGTCTTTGATCTATGTGATACTGGTTAGGGGACAAGAACACTCTTAATTAAAAGTTTAATATCGATAATTTTTCATGCAGCCATGAGAACAAGATTAATGCTTTACAGGTTGCTTATTAAAATGAGATGTGCTACTATGAACTGTAGCATTTGAAAGCAAAGATTTTGAGATCTCTGTGTCTGCAGCCTTTGTCTTTCATCTCTCAGAAATTCATGAAGGGAGAAGGGAATAAATAATTTTGTTTCCTCTCATTCTCCTGGGAAATATTATAGAGGTTGGGAAAGAAAACGACCAGTATAGCAGACTAGACACAATGGGCTGCTGATCAGACACTTCTTCCAGTCCTGACTTTTACCAATCTCCTTTTTCCATTTCTAACCTGCTCATTTTCTTTTTCTTCCCAGCAGTTTTATCATTCTTTCTGTCTCCCTTTTTACCTGCCTTTTTTTTTTTTTTGTAATGGGGCAATGTTATTTTCTGAGTTTTAATCTTTTCTTTTGTGCCCTCCTATCTGTTTCCATCTCTTCATTCACTAGCCTTTAGGGCTATGAGCCAAAGATTTCTCAGAGATACTTCTAGGATAGGCAAAAAAATCATAACGCCAAGTGCTGGGAGTGCAGGGAGAAGTAGAAGTGATCAAGCTCTCTTCATACCCACTAAAAGGAAAGCAGAGCAGTGCTAAATCCTCTCAGGAGTTACCTCTATTTAATATCAGGTCATCTAAAGTCTGTACAAGCTCCTACAGAAGCAGCCCAGGGATCTTTGCAGAGCAAGCTCTGGTGGTCACAATTAAGGCATCATTTGCATGCAAACACAAGGGCTTAGGGGACAAGATCTCTGCAAGATATTCATTTCTGCTCATTCTGCTACCTCTCTTCCTCTGCAAAGGAGAGAGTGATCAGGAAGAACATCCACACTTCCTCATGCCTTCATACAAAATACCAGCCCAGAGTAATAATTTTCTCTTTGGCTCCATTGTTTTCCCTACATTCCTTTTTCCAGCAGCACTCTACAAACCTCATGGGTTTCTCATGCTAGATGGGTCAAAAAGGCATTTTGATACAGTATATGGAAACCCCCCTGTCTTTTAGGGTCACTGCTTAGCTTCTGAGCAACTTCTCATGCCTGCTTTGTACATTCTTCTGACTGAAGTCTGTTCTGATTAATCGTACAAGTAGGTATTAAACACTTCAGGACAGGGAAGCACATTTGATTTGCAAGTGTATAGAATCTTGCATCATGCTGGGAAGGAGTGTAGCCTAAGATCAGAGCTTCTCATACCTACAATAACCTGAGAATTAAATTACATAAAGTCATGTTTAATGTTCTTGAAAATGCATTGGTTAAGACCCAAGGCAAGATCTGTCCCGGGCAGATTCACGTTACCTGCCTCAATTGCTTTTCACTTCAGACAGTGAGAAGGATCAGCTCCTTCCTTGTTTCCTTCCTTCCAGGTCATCTCATAGATGGGGGGCCAAGTAGGGTATCCCATGACAGTATAATTCTGACCACTGCAATGACCACCATGTCTTAACTCATTCTCCAGGAATACAACCCAGTTTGCTGAAGATGTTTCTGCTTATAAGAGACTCTCTTAACTTTTAAGACAATAATACAAATACAGGCCTTACTTACAGCAAAACTAGGGACTTTTCTGCCCATTTGTTTGCTCAGTTTCTTTGCAGCTTTGTAATTTTCTCACAGAGGCAATACAAGAAATCCATGTGCTCATGCATTTCTGTGGACAGACCCTTCATGTTTCAGTGTGATGAGTGAAAAGAAATCCTTCCACTTTCCTGGTGCGTCGTATCCAATAGCCATGAATTGTCCAATAGACAGCAGTTAAAAGGCCAGGTATTTCAGGAGTAACACCGCACAAACTCAGGACCATTTCCAGGGGGTTCTGATTGAAGAGAGGGATGGAGGCTCTGGACCATGTTGCTTTGTGTTTCAGGGAAGGATGATGAAATCATACCTCCAGCTGTGGCCATCTTTTCCCCATCAAAGCAGGAGATCCAGCAGAAGAGCAAGGCCACGCTGGTGTGCCTGGCCTCTGGTTTCTACCCTGACCACCTGACTCTGGTCTGGAGGGTGAATGGTGTGAAAAGGACCGAAGGGGTGGGGACAGACGAGTCCTCCACACAGAATGGGAGCACCTACTCACTGACCAGCCGACTGAGGATGCCAGCCTGGGAGTGGTTCAACCCTCTGAATCGCTTTGAGTGTGTTGCCAATTTTTTTCAGAATGGAACAACAGCATCAATAAACAAATTTATCCATGGTGATGCTGGTGAGTAAGAAACCATCTCTCACCATGCTGTATGAGAAATCACAAATCAAAAGAGCAAGTGTTATGATATGAACCACATCTATATATAGCTTCCATACAAGGTGTTCTTCTGGCACAATTACATACCTAAAGATCTAGGTATTAGCATATGTCCCTTTCCATTCCTGGGCCTTTGTCCCTGGGTTACCATTCTACATCTAGAGTTTCTTCCGGCTTTCCACTGAGAAATCTCTGTAGTAGAATAAATTGCACAGTATCATAAAACACCTAGTTTTAGTAGGAGGAATGAGGCAGTGTTTGATAAACTGAAACTTTTAAAATCTGTATTCTGTTTGCTCTGAAGAGAAATGTGACTTTCAGCTCATTTTTGTCTTTCAGGTTGTGCACTCACAGAAGGTACGTGTGGCTTCTCACGTAAAGGGAACTTTGCCTCTTCTCTCAGGCAATTATCAGTGTGTATTTTAATGCCAGTTTTACTGACACTAAGTACAACGTGTGGGATATATCTGCTGCATGAATAGCTTCTACTTTCTCCTGTAAGTGATTTGCATGTGATATTAAAAAAAACAAAAACAAAAGAAAAAGAAGACAAGTTTTTTGGAGAGCTATTTATGCATATTGTATGTAGCTCAGCTTTGGGGTTTAGCTCTCCCCTATGATTCCATTTTGAAAATTGATGAAGTCATTGTGCCTTCCTGTAGACTGTAATTTATTCTTTATCGTCTCCTCCAGACCTTGAAACTGACTTCCATTGGGAATATTCTTGCTCAGCCCAGAAAGAAATGATCCATACTTAGCCAGGTGATCCTGACCTCAAGATTCAGGATATGATATTCTGAATATTTCTCAGTATCCAACTCAGAACAATTCCCATGATGAGTCACATTCCACTCCACACTGCTGTCACGTATGGAGGATATCTATATTAGAAATTACATTTCTTTCCTCTTTCTGTACATATTTACACATTCCTGTTTTTCAAGAACTTCTTGAATGCTTCAGGAATCTTAAGGCTGAACCAAGACAGATCTTGTATCTCAATTCTATGGCAACCCCTTAAGAGTGAAAAATCTTCATGAATAAAACTTCTAGAAGGCATGTTATTCTGGGCTTTGTAAAACTTTCCTGATACAGCAGCAGCACTCATAAGGCCACTGACAATAATGAGACAAAATAAAACCTTGGTATCTTTTGATTCAGCCTCCTTTGCGTTCCTAGCAGGGGACTCAGACGAACAGCCCAGTTCATCAGTAGGTGTGGAACTCAGTACTTTCCCAGCATAAAGCCAATCTCCGTCTTTCCTAGACTTGCTTTCTCTTTTGCTTCTTTGAGTCACTGTGTTCTGTCCCTTCCCTGGTTCTCTGGTGTCAACAGAGCCACTCATTTGCCTCTAGTTCCTTTATGTTGCTTAGCTAAAGATTTCAAGGGTTCTCATTTGATGCATGAAGACCAGCATCTTGTAATGATGATGATGAAAACTGAGTACACAAATACAAATGGTGTTTGACTTGCAGAGTCGTACTTGCGGTATGGAAATTCCCTGAAGCTCACTTACCTCATCCTCTGTGGCAAAGCTTTGGTCTATGCAGTTTTGGTGAGTGGTCTGGTGTGGACGGCCAAGGTAAGTCAGAGTGGCCCTGGAAGGCTGGGCTTTTACTCACTAGTCAAGGATCGAAAAATGCAGGCGAAACCTCTTCTCAGAGGTGGTGCTCTTCTGCAGGTGCTCCGCCAGGCTTTGTGCAGTTCAGCTTGAAAAATCACAAGTGATGGGTTTTCTCTTTCTGTTTTTCCAGAACTCAAATAAAATCAATGCTGTATAGCCTAGAAATTCCTTCTCAGAATCCTCTTTAAACACAACAGTGGGATCAATCTGAACAAATAGGATATATTCTAACTAACAGCCAGGAAATGCTTTTTATTAGTAAGTTGTTCCTACGGCAGAAACATCCATGCAGTGAGAGCAGTGGCAGTCCCAGCATTGACCCTTTAAAAGCAGAAGAGGGAAATGTATTTGAAAAGTGACCTGGTAGACTTGAGGACAAGGATGAGGACAATCTCAGTTGTATTTTTGGTCCTTTTGCAAGGGTATACTGGAAGAGGTAGATTTGTCCATTTCTGGATCATAATCCTCGAATCACAGAATGGTTTGGGTTCGAAAGAACCTTTAGAGATTATCTACTTCCATCCCCACTCTGAAATGGGCAGGGATATCCTTCATTGGACCAGGTTGTTCAAAGACCCACGCAACCAGGCCTCAAAAACTTCCAGGGGTGGACATGCTCAACTTCTCTGGGAAACCTGTTCCACTGTCTTGGCACCCCACCAGAACAAATGTCTTCCTTTAATCTGAAGCTACCGCGTATCAGTTTAAATCCAGGGCTCTTCATCCTGTCACTGTAGGCCTTGGTAAAACATCTCT
Organism: Molothrus ater; assembly: GCF_012460135.2. Taxonomy (NCBI): domain Eukaryota; kingdom Metazoa; phylum Chordata; class Aves; order Passeriformes; family Icteridae; genus Molothrus; species Molothrus ater. The sequence goes on from NC_050479.2 coordinate 88,075,934, forward strand.
CTTTTTCATAAAAGTCCCCCACTGCTGTATCTGGGAGGCCCCAGGCTGGCCTCTCCAGAGGCTTTTCTTCTCCAGTCTCAAGAGGGGTTGTTCTCTCAGCCTGTCTCCATACCCTGAGCCCCTGAGACTGGCTTTTGTGGGCCTCCTCGGGACCTGCTCTGTTATGGCCACGAGTTTCCTGTGCTGGGGCCTCCAGAGCTGGACACAGCACTGCTGGTGGGATTGTTGGGGGTTCACATGGTCCTGCTCTCTGAGCCTGTCCAGGCCCCTGTGGTTGGCATCCCTTCCTTCCAACACACCAATGGCCACACAGCTTCGTGTCAGCCGTGGACTTGCTGAGGGTGCGCTTGCTGCCACTGTCAATGAGACACTGATGAAAGTCAAAAAAATGCTTTTGGCCCCAGTACAGACCCCTGAGGGAAACTGTTTGTGACTGACTGCCACTTGAACATTCAGCCATGGACGGTGACTCTTTGGGCAAGGTCATCCCGCCAATTCTGGCGTTTGTTTCCATTGTTTGGTGGTTGTTGTCTTCTCTGCGGTTTTACTGTTCTTCTAATTTTATCCCATTTTGTTTTCAATTAGACTGGTGTCAAGTTATCTAGAGAATAAATGAAGAGCCCTTGTCATCACATCAGCAGGAACATGACAAGTTTGCTACCTTTCCATAGCAAAATATCTATGCTTCTATGAACTTCTGAATATAATTTTTTTTGTAATTATCTGTTGCCATCCTGTTCATCACTATTTTGTAATCACTGCTGAGCTTTCCCTGTACTTCCATATCATAATGTATCATATTTTGTTGTAACATACCTTTAAAAGTAGCACCTTCTTAATGCTCAGAGGCTGGGAACTCATCTCCTTGATTTAGGAATAAAGTTTTTGCCTATTTTCCTTTGAGAAGCATGAGTTATTGTTTTTAAATTTGGTCTTCTGTAGTGATAATAATAAACCACACAACTTTCAGTGATGAATAGTGCCGTAAGGAACTCTCATTAACGATCATTCCCTGACAAGCCCTGTAGAAATAAGTTACCTGTTATGGGAACAGCAGAGACTCATCCCCTATTTACACTGTGTACCAACAAGTGGAGCAGGGCTGTGGGCTTTGGAGGCTTGCCCTCACCAGGGGCTGATTTGGAGCCAGAACAGCTGCATCATTCAAAGGTGGTAGAGAAGGAAACAGCACTCCAGCCAGATGAAAAGTGGCATCCTCTTGGGAGAGGCACGGGAGCTGCATTTTTCTCTCTCTTGGTTCTTTTGTGGGATTAGCTTGGTGAAGACACCAGACTCACTGTGGTAGGGTAGAAAAATTTGGTGAATAGACGAAAATTCACCAGGCACTTAATGCGTTTGTTTCAAAAGGATCTGATGACAGACTTGAGAGGAATCTGTCATACCTCTATTCATGACATTAAAGAAAAAAGCTGCATCTTAGTGCCAGAGGGCAGATGGGTATAATGCTGTAAAATGCAGTTGTTTTTCCTGCTCTGTGTTTGTCACTCCTTTAATCTCCTCAAAACACTTCAGAAGAGGAGAAAAGATCCTACTGAACCAGGAGATTTATTTGGTGTTCTGTTTATATGGAGAACAGAAATTACTGAAGTAGTCTCGTGGCAGCTTCCAACAAAACAGAGAACTGTTTCCTGAAAAATACTTTTCACCAAAATTCTTCAAGGGGTCTTACATTCACAAGATGTGAACTACCTGGTCTAGAGAAATGTGTCCCCTTTCCTCTTTGGAGAAGAAAGGAAAGGAACAGTTCTCAGCAAGTGGGAATTGTGAGAAGGTTCTACAAAGAGGCACATTTCAGGGGGTAAAACAAAGATAAACAAACAGAGACATCTTTTGATTCTGATGGTGGGTTCTTTTCCCAAGATAGCCCATTATTCATGCCCTCCCTATGAAGTTAGATTAGATTGGAGCACAGCAGAATGGAGTATTAAAAAATAATTCCAGCTCAGCCTGAAACACATAAGATGAATATAATTTATTAGGGCATTTGGTGAAAATGGCTGCATTTATCAGGGCTGTCAGAAGCTCCCCAGATCAATCTTGTCCTCATACACACCGACTTTCAGAGTGGTCATGGCAGAACTTGGTCAAAGTGAACAGAGGACAAACTTGAGCACAGGAATTTTGGAGCAGACAAGCTATGGTGTGAAGGCGGGGCATAACTGAATGGTTCTATGTAAGAAAAGAATTTGTCAAATGACAGAGACTTCCCTTTAGACTCTGGAATAAGAAGAATGTTCCCACACTGAATTCCTGTCTGTCAGTCGCTGGAAATGGAGACCAAGGTGAGCAAGCCAATCCTGTTCTTTTCCAAGCTTGCTACAAGCCATGTAATTCTCATTCCCACACGCTTCTGCTATTATACAGGTGATTGTGCAGAGAGAGCGCTTTAAAAGAGAGACACATACATATCTGGGCTCATATAATATCTCCTTTTTCTTTTCTTTCTTCTGAATTGAAGTGTGTTTAAAGGAAAGCTTTTGTCCCTCAAGCTCATTTTCAAGAGTGTTTTGTACAGAGGATATTTGTGATGGGGTTTGTGCTTAGGTCCAAGGAGAGAAGCAGAATTCTGCTCTGCACCCATTTATTATCACTACTTCTAGCCACACAGGAGACCACTTTGGAGAAAGTGATGTCTTCAGGGTGGTATTTATGTATGTCCACTTCTCTACAATTACACTGTGCCTCTCACAATTTTCAAGAGAACCAGCTAGTGAGAATGAAGAGGAGAATTTTAGGCAAAAAGAGGGAGAGAATACCAGGTGCACTGGACAATAGATGTGGCATGATAACTTGCATGGACTGTTTAAAGAAAGGAGTAAAAAGGAAAATTAGGAAGAGTAAGAAAATCAAGAGTAAGAAAAGCAAACCAAGGATGTAAATAAATAAACACATAACTCAGAGACAGGGTAAGTGAATACAATTGAGAGATAGCCAAAAGAATCTAAGCTGTAGTGGATGAGAAGCAGAAGGAAGGAGAGTGTTTCTCTGTAAAACTGTGTTTATGTGACCTTTTCTGTGCTCCATAAACTATAAATCCAAGGGATTAGTAAATGTGGAGAGACTTTCTGGAGATCTTTCATCCACTTTACATCTCATTATTTTCTCACACCACAAGTAAAACCATTGGTAGTTCAGTGGAAGCTCACACAGGACTAAATGAAGAACGCGGTCATACATTTCATGTATAAATGTTTCCTGCACAGATGTAGGAAAATGCAGTCTAAAGTAGAGGAGCAATACTTTAAGTTTGGATGCAGAAGAACTGGCATACCTGAAAATAATCGAAAAAATATGTTGTGGTTTTCCTAGTAGAATGACTTTGTTCTGAAGCATTTTGTTCTGTGATTGTAGTCTATTTTTCATATCAAGAAAGATTCAAATGAAGCTCTTCAAGAGCAATATAAAAAACATGTTTAGGTTAGGTTGCTAACTAGGTGTTGAAACTTTCTGAGACAAGACTGTGTCACTTATATATAAAGGAGGGAGATAAATGTACCCTTTTAATTGTCCCCATCAGTTCCCATCCCTTCAGACAGTCTGCAAAATGAAGACTTGCTCTTATTCCTTGATGAAGCCTTTTCATAGGCAGAGTCCCAGCCCTGGGAGGATGCTATCAAGCAACACCAAGCTACAAACACCAGCCTGTAGTAAGCAAATGACTCTCATTGCACACCAAAAATTTCAAACTGTGAGCTGGAGGTTTGCTTGTCATCCTGGAGCTGAAGAGAGCAAGAGTAGAAAGGAAAGCAGCATGAACACGGCCATGACATTACCAAGTGAAAAATTACTGCATTTAAAGCCAACCAATAAAAGAATAAAAAGTGTCTCCATTTTATGTATAAGAAAAAAATCTTGAGATTATAAATTGGGCAATAATGAATACACTGAGAGGTGATTGGACTATCACAGAGGAACAGCAATGGCAAAGGAAGGATGTGGTCTGTGGTTGTGTCATGGTTTAGTCCCAGCCAGGATCAAGCCCCGCGCAGCTGCTCGCTCACTCCCTACCAGCAGGACGGGAGAGAGAATCGGAAAAGCACAAGTGAAACACTCGTGGCTTGAGATAAAGACAGTCTAAGAGGTAAAGCAAAAACTATGCACACAAGCAAATGACAACAAGGCATTCATTCCCCTCTTCCCATGGGCAGGCAGGTGTTCAGCCATTCCCAGGAAGGCAGGGCCCCATCACACCTAACGGTGCTTGGGAAGACAAACACCATCTCTCCAAATATCTCTCTCTTTCTTCTTCTTCCCACTACTTGCCTCTTTCACATAGTGAGTGTGTCACCATGGGATATGGAATATTCCTTGGATCAGTTGGGATCAGCTCTCCCTGCTGTTCCTCCTCCCAAGTTCCCATGCGCCACCAGCCTTCTTGTCAGCATGAGGGTATGAGAAGACGAAAAGTCCTTGAATGCTATGTAAGCACTGCTCAGCAATAACAAAAACATTTCCCTCCTGTCGACACTATTTGCAGAACAAGCCCAAACACAACCCCACTGTAGCTTCTTTCAAGGAAATTAACTTGAACCATAGTCCAACAGTACAGCAGTCCGAACCAGCACAGGTAATCATGACAGTCATTCCTGGTTGACAAAAACAGGGGGTGGAGTCGTGGATGGGATTGTTTTTGTACCAGGTTATATCATTGTGGCACAGTGGGGGGGGGACCACGATGATACATTCCCCAGGAAGCCTTTACAAAAACCCATGGGTGCATAAGCCTTGCGGCAGAGCGTGTGAAGGCAGCTGCACAGAATCGTGCAGCAGGCCAGGCATGCTCTGCCTTGGTTTCTCTTAACAGACCTTCTATGCTGGGACTTACTTTCATCATCTGAGAACTGAGCCTGCCCTCCGTGGCATGCAAGCTAGGAAATTCTGAGGTATCGAAATTCATTTTCACCAAACCAAACTGTGACTGCAGATGCACCTGAAGCCACGCAAAACTGGAATTACTCTTGTTTCCACATTCACCAATGTTTGCAACAAATGACAAAATGGTTTTTTCTTAAAGTGATACAAGTGTTAGAGAAAGAATTGTGACATGTAGAAGTATCTCTCAGAGGCACTACATAAAATGTGTTGTGCTTTTCTCTCTTAAATAATCCTCCAATATCTGCTGACTGCCTCATGCCTGTGAGAGCAAAGGTTGCCTGTAATCCCTATCCCCACTGTCTCACTGCAGTTCTTCCTAATGGCTACGAAGGGTTTGTCTGGGACCAGTCAACAGATTCTTCTGGGCTCTCCTTGTGTGGGTTATTTTAACCTATCAGAAAACTGAAGGGCATCCTGAAAGACTATTCAAAACAGCTGGCCTGCCATGGAAGGGAAAACAAAGGGATTTGTTTTAGTTTGTGGCCAAAAGTGAACCAGCTCTAATAAAGAATGGGTGATGTTTGGGATTCCAAAACCGGTAACAGTTTCTAAAGCTTGTGCTTATAGAAAGGCAGCTGCAGTGCATCTCTTCTCTTAGCTTATGATACATCACTTTGTCACTGTGAACAGTGCTGATATGCGTTTTGGCAGTGGCACAAAACTTACAGTAATAGGTAAGAAATTTTTGTTTCCTCTTTTAATTCACTTCAAATGCCATGTCTTCTCTTTAAAAAACATCATCATTAACCTCCCTAACATTATTAAACTGGTGTTTGCTAGTAACCCTATCTACTTCAGAGATCAGAACAAGTTGGGTCCTCTAGGTAGGGACACACTTTTCATTTTGGAGAACGGAATGAATGTGTTTTCAGTAAAGAAAAAGCTGTCACTAGAAAGAATGAGATAAGGAATGGAACAAATAATGTGTGCATGACACAAAAAAAAGTTGTCCTAATGAATCAACACATAGAAAAATTTCTCCCCAAAATATAGCTACTCTCTATAATGCTGGTTCTGCTGGGGCTAGAGATTATTAAGAACAAGTCAGTGAAAAGCTGTCCATCTGTCTGGAAAGAACTGACTTACAGTTACACTTTGAAGGGGTCTAGAAAAGAAAATCAAGCTGATACAAGCCTAAATTACCTTGGATCTTCCCAGGGTGAATTAAAGAATGTGTTGTCTCAGATAACCAGGAAAAACATGTCTGCTAGCATTTTTGGTTGATAAAAAAGAAGGCACTAATATATACCCTACTATATAATAAGCAATACTAAAATCTCTCTGCAGCTTTTAAAGTCCTATCGTTAGAGAAAGTAGGTCTCCACAGCACAGCCACTTTCTTTCCACTGAACAGGATCAGAAAGATCACAGAGGACAACGGTCTTACTATTTCAGAATAGGAGTTAAACAGCCACTGAAAACGATAGAAAACTAATATATGGTTCATTTCAAAAAGAAAGAGATCTTAGGGAATGTTGACATATGGGAAATATTTTTTAATATTCTAATATGACACCTAGATAAATAGAGAAATATCATCCAAAGAAATGGTGGGACCTCCAACAAGTGATTGAGCCTGAAGGAGAAGGGCTCTGGACAAGGTATTTCTGATATTGACCTCAGCTGTTTAGACACACAGATTTGGTGGTTTTCCTTACAGACCTGTTTTCTAGGAGATCTGAGATAAATGTACTCCGTATTTCTTCTTTTGCTGGTACCACATGAGGGGAGGGTTAGTCCACAGGCTTGGCTCAGAGGTCTGGGAGTAGAGGAGAGGTTTTTCTGCAGCTGCAAAATGGTGTGAATAATAATAGACTCTTCTTTGGCAGTGGGACAAAACTTACGGTCATAGGTAAGTCCAATCTCTGTGATCTATGTAATACTGCTTTAGGGGACAAGAACATTCTTAATTAAAAGCTTACTAATGATAATTTCTCATGCAGCCATGAGAACAGGATGAATGCTTTATTGGTTGCTTATTAAAATTAGATGTGCCATTATGGAAGCATAGATTTACAGGCACCAATTCTGAGGTCCATGTGTCTGCAGCCTTTGTCTTTCATTTCTTGGAACTTCATGCAGGGAGAAGGGAATAAATAATTTTATTTTCACCCATCTTTCAAGGAAATATTATAGAGGTTGGGAATGAAAAATGCTTCTCTGGCCTGCAGGTTTTTGCAGTTTATCTTTGTAATGATCCAAAGCAGCATTTTGGAGGTAGAGTCTGGATTCTCTTGTGGGCTGAACCGTGGAGGGAAGGAGTAATCTTGCTGGCACTTTACTTGCCTCTCCACAGATGCTTTGCAGGCTGTCTAAAGTTGCTTTGGGATGCTGGCTTCTGCAAACAATCCTTCTCACAACTTCTACAGCTCAGCAAGGACTGTATTATTTTTCTCTCACCATACTTTTTTTCCTCTATTCTTTTTCTTTTTCCCCATTTTCTTTCTCTGTTTTCTCCCATCCCAGAAAGGATTTAACATCACCTGTATCAGGGCATGTTGGAATCACAGGGCAAAGTAACTTTTTCCATCTGATAGCAAACTGTAGAAATCCTCACTGGTGCCTGCTGCTTTAAACAGTACCATTTTAAGGAGCTATGTGGCTGGCAGGGAGAGCAGTAATGACACTGGGGGTTACAGCCTGACTTTGTACAGCTGTGCAAACCAGCAGCTTCACTTTGGAGTCGGCACTGTGCTCAGAGTCATAGGTAAGGAACAGTTGTTAACCCAAGTGCTCAGTGTGGAGGACACTTGAAAACTGCCCTTGTGTTCATGGTATGTAGCATTTATACAGATGATTTTAAAATGAGAGCAGTAGTGAAAGATAAGAAGAAATTATGAAATTGACCTTGTGATGATGGGAATGGAGGAACTGTGATACTTTCTGTCTGGGGTGGGTGAAATCTGTGCGACAGGGATGAGTTTTATGCATTGAAGTGATCGAGCTTTGTGTCAGTGTCTACCATGAGCAGAAAGGAAGAGCAGAACACAAGGGGCTGCTGATCAGATATTTTTTTCTAGTTCCTACTCTTTCCAATGCCTTTATTCCATTTCAAGCACGCTAACATTCTGATTTTCTTTGTCTTTCCAGTAGTTTCAGTACTTTTATCCTTCTTTCATCTGTCTTGTTTTCACCTACCTTCCACTTTTTTTGTTGTTTCTTTCTTTTTTTAGCCTACTAAATTTCTCCTTTTTCTTTTGCCTTCCTATCTGTTTCCATCTCTTCATTCACTAGCCTTTAGGGCTATGAGCCAAAGGATTTCTCAGAGATACTTCTAGGATAGGGAAAAAAATCATAATGCCAAGTGCTGGGAGTGCAGGGAGAAGTAGAAGTGATCAAGCTCTCTTCATACCCACTAAAAGGAAAGCAGAGCAGTGCTAAATCCTCTCAGGAGTTACCTCTATTAATATCAGGTCATCTAAAGTCTGTACAAGCTCCTACAGAAGCAGCCCAGGGATCTTTGCAGAGCAAGCTCTGGTGGTCACAATTAAGGCATCATTTGAATGCAAACACAAGGGCTTAGGGGACAAGATCTCTGCAAGATATTCATTTCTGCTCATTCTGCTACCTCTCTTCCTCTGCAAAGGAGAGAGTGATCAGGAAGAACATCCACACTTCCTCATGCCTTCATACAAAATACCAGCCCAGAGTAATAATTTTCTCTTTGGCTCCATTGTTTTCCCTACATTCCTTTTTCCAGCAGCACTCTACAAACCTCATGGGTTTCTCATGCTAGATGGGTCAAAAAGGCATTTTGATACAGTATATGGAAACCCCCCTGTCTTTTAGGGTCACTGCTTAGCTTCTGAGCAACTTCTCATGCTGCTTTGTACATTCTTCTGACTGAAGTCTGTTCTCATTAATCGTACAAGTAGGTATTAAACACTTCAGGACAGGGAAGCACATTTGATTTGCAAGTGTATAGAATCTTGCATCATACTGGGAAGGAGTGTAGCCTAGGATCAGAGCTTCTCATACCTACAATAACCTGAGAATTAAATTACATAAAGTCATGTTTAATGTTCTTGAAAATGCATTGGTTAAGACCCAAGGCAAGATCTGTCCCGGGCAGATTCACGTTACCTGCCTCAATTGCTTTTCACTTCAGACAGTGAGAAGGATCAGCTCCTTCCTTGTTTCCTTCCTTCCAGGTCATCTCATAGATGGGGGGCCAAGTAGGGTATCCCATGACAGTATAATTCTGACCACTGCAATGACCACCATGTCTTAACTCATTCTCCAGGAATACAACCCAGTTTGCTGAAGATGTTTCTGCTTATAAGAGACTCTCTTAACTTTTAAGACAATAATACAAATACAGGCCTTACTTACAGCAAAACTAGGGGACTTTTCTGCCCATTTGTTTGCTCAGTTTCTTTGCAGCTTTGTAATTTTCTCACAGAGGCAATACAAGAAATCCATGTGCTCATGCATTTCTGTGGCCAGACCCTTCATGTTTCAGTGTGATGAGTGAAAAGAAATCCTTCCACTTTCCTGGTGTGTCATATCCAATAGACATTAATTGTCCAATAGACAGCAGTTAAAAGGTCAGGTATTTCAGGAGTAACACGGCACAAACTCAGGACCATTTCCAGGGGGTTCTGATTGAAGAGAGGGATGGAGGCTCTGGACCATGTTGCTTTGTGTTTCAGGGAAGGATGATGAAATCATACCTCCAGCTGTGGCCATCTTTTCCCCATCAAAGCAGGAGATCCAGCAGAAGAGCAAGGCCACGCTGGTGTGCCTGGCCTCTGGTTTCTACCCTGACCACCTGACTCTGGTCTGGAGGGTGAATGGTGTGAAAAGGACCGAAGGGGTGGGGACAGACGAGTCCTCCACACAGAATGGGAGCACCTACTCACTGACCAGCCGACTGAGGATGCCAGCCTGGGAGTGGTTCAACCCTCTGAATCGCTTTGAGTGTGTTGCCAATTTTTTTCAGAATGGAACAACAGCATCAATAAACAAATTTATCCATGGTGATGCTGGTGAGTAAGAAACCATCACTTACCATGCTGTATAAGAAATCACAAATCAAAAGAGCAAGTGATGTGATATGAAACACATCTATATATAGCTTCCATCCAAGGTGTTCTTCTGGCACAATTGCATACCTAAAGATCTAGGTATTAGCATATGTCCCTTCCATTCCTGGGCCTTTGTCCCTGGGTTACCATTCTACATCTAGAGTTTCTTCCGGCTTTCCACTGAGAAATCTCTGTAGTAGAATAAATTGCACAGTATCATAAAACACCTAGTTTTAGTAGGAGGAATGAGGCAGTGTTTGATAAACTGAAACTTTTAAAATCTGTATTCTGTTTGCTCTGAAGAGAAATGTGACTTTCAGCTCATTTTTGTCTTTCAGGTTGTGCACTCACAGAAGGTACGTGTGGCTTCTCACGTAAAGGGAACTTTGCCTCTTCTCTCAGGCAATTATCAGTGTGTATTTTAATGCCAGTTTTACTGACACTAAGTACAACGTGTGGGATATATCTGCTGCATGAATAGCTTCTACTTTCTCCTGTAAGTGATTTGCATGTGATATTAAAAAAAAACAAAAACAAAAGAAAAAGAAGACAAGTTTTTTGGAGAGCTATTTATGCATATTGACTGTAGCTCAGCTTTGGGGTTTAGCTCTCCCCTATGATTCCATTTTGAAAATTGATGAAGTCATGGTGCCTTCCTGTAGACTGTAATTTATTCTTTATCGTCTCCTCCAGACCTTGAAACTGACTTCCATTGGGAATATTCTTGCTCAGCCAGGAAAGAAATGATCCATACTTATCCAGGTGATCCTGACCTCAAGATTCAGGATATGATATTCTGAATATTTCTCAGTATCCAACTCAGAACAATTCCCATGATGAGTCACATTCCACTCCACACTGCTGTCACGTATGGAGGATATCTATATTAGAAATTACATTTCTTTCCTCTTCTGTACATATTTACACATTCCTGTTTTTCAAGAACTTCTTGAATGCTTCAGGAATCTTAAGGCTGAACCAAGACAGATCTTGTATCTCAATTCTATGGCAACCCCTTAAGAGTGAAAAATCTTCATGAATAAAACTTCTAGAAGGCATGTTATTCTGGGCTTTGTAAAACTTTCCTGATACAGCAGCAGCACTCATAAGGCCACTGACAATAATGAGACAAAATAAAACCTTGGTATCTTTTGATTCAGCCTCCTTTGCGTTCCTAGCAGGGGACTCAGACGAACAGCCCAGTTCATCAGTAGGTGTGGAACTCAGTACTTTCCCAGCATAAAGCCAATCTCCGTCTTTCCTAGACTTGCTTTCTCTTTTGCTTCTTTGAGTCACTGTGTTCTGTCCCTTCCCTGGTTCTCTGGTGTCAACAGAGCCACTCATTTGCCTCTAGTTCCTTTATGTTGCTTAGCTAAAGATTTCAAGGGTTCTCATTTAATGCATGAAGACCAGCATCTTGTAATGATGATGATGAAAACTGAGTACACAAATACAAATGGTGTTTGACTTGCAGAGTCGTACTTGCGGTATGGAAATTCCCTGAAGCTCACTTACCTCATCCTCTGTGGCAAAGCTTTGGTCTATGCAGTTTTGGTGAGTGGTCTGGTGTGGACAGCCAAGGTAAGTCAGAGTGGCCCTGGAAGGCTGGGCTTTTACTCACTAGTCAAGGATCGAAAAATGCAGGTGAAACCTCTTCTCAGAGGTGGTGCTCTTCTGCAGGTGCTCCGCCAGGCTTTGTGCAGTTCAGCTTGAAAAATCACAAGTGATGGGTTTTCTCTTTCTGTTTTTCCAGAACTCAAATAAAATCAATGCTGTATAGCCTAGAAATTCCTTCTCAGAATCCTCTTTAAACACAACAGTGGGGTCAATCTGAACAAATAGGATATATTCTAACTAACAGCCAGGAAATGCTTTTTATTAGTAAGTTGCTCCTACAGCGGAAACATCCATGCAGTGAGAGCAGCGGCAGTCCCAGCATTGACCCTTTAAAAGCAGAAGAGGGAAATGTATTTGAAAAGTGACCTGGTAGACTTGAGGACAAGGATGAGGACAATCTCAGTTGTATTTTTCGGTCCTTTTGCAAGGGTATACTGGAAGGGGTAGATGTGTCCATTTCTGGATCATAATCCTAGAATCACAGAATGGTTTGGGTTTGAAAGAACCTTTAGAGATTATCTACTTCCATGCCCACTCTGAAATGGGCAGGGATATCCTTCATTGGACCAGGTTGTTCAAAGACCCACGCAACCAGGCCTCAAAAACTTCCAGGGGTGGACATGCTCAACTTCTCTAGGAAACCTGTTCCACTGTCTCTGGCACCCCACCAGAACAAATGTCTTCCTTTAATCTGAAGCTACCGTGTATCAGTTTAAATCCAGGGCTCTTCATCCTGTCACTGTAGGCCTTGGTAAAACATCTCTCTTTTTCATAAAAGTCCCCCACTGCTGTATCTGGGAGGCCCCAGGCTGGCCTCTCCAGAGGCTTTTCTCTCCAGTCTCAAGAGGGGTTGTTCTCTCAGCCTGTCTCCATACCCTGAGCCCCTGTGACTGGCTTTTGTGGCCTCCTCAGGACCTGCTCTGTCATGGCCATGAGTTTCCTGTGCTGGGGCCTCCAGAGCTGGACACAGCACTGCTGGTGGGATTGTTGGGGGTTCACATGGTCCTGCTCTCTGAGCCTGTCCAGGCCCCTGTGGTTGGCATCCCTTCCTTCCAACACACCAATGGCCACACAGCTTCGTGTCAGCCGTGGACTTGCTGAGGGTGCGCTTGCTGCCACTGTCAATGAGACACTGATGAAAGTCAAAAAAATGCTTTTGGCCCCAGTACAGACCCCTGAGGGAAACTGTTTGTGACTGACTGCCACTTGAACATTCAGCCATGGACGGTGACTCTTTGGGCAAGGTCATCCCGCCAATTCTGGCGTTTGTTTCCATTGTTTGGTGGTTGTTGTTGTCTTCTCTGCAGGTTTTACTGTTCTTCTAATTTTATCCCATTTTGTTTTCAATTAGACTGGTGTCAAGTTATCTAGAGAATAAATGAAGAGCCCTTGTCATCACATCAGCAGGAACATGACAAGTTTGCTACCTTTCCATAGCAAAATATCTAAGCTTCTACGAACTTCTGAATATAATTTTTTTTGTAATTATCTGTTGCCATCCTGTTCTTCACTATTTTGTAATCACTGCTGAGCTTTCCCTGTACTTCCATATCATAATGTATCATATTTTGTTGTAACATACCTTTAAAAGTAGCACCTTCTTAATGCTCAGAGGCTGGGAACTCATCTCCTTGATTTAGGAATAAAGTTTTTGCCTATTTTCCTTTGAGAAGCATGAGTTATTGTTTTTAAATTTGGTCTTCTGTAGTGATAATAATAAACCACACAACTTTCAGTGATGAATAGTGCCGTAAGGAACTCTCATTAAAGATCATTCACTGACAATCCCTGTAGAAATAAGTTACCTGTTATGGGAACAGCAGAGACTCATCCCTTACTTACACTGTGTACCAACAAGTGGAGCAGGGCTGTGGGCTTTGGAGGCTTGCCCTCACCAGGGGCTGATTTGGAGCCAGAACAGCTGCATCATTCAAAGGTGGTAGAGAAGGAAACAGCACTCCAGCCAGATGAGAAGTGGCATCCTCTTGGGAGAGGCACGGGAGCTGCTTTTTTCTCTCTCTTGGTTCTTTTGTGGGATTAGCTTGGTGAAGACACCAGACTCACTGTGGTAGGGTAGAAAAATTTGGTGAATAGACGAAAATTCACCAGGCACTTAATGCGTTTGTTTCAAAAGGATCTGATGACAGACTTGAGAGGAATCTGTCATACCTCTATTCATGTCATTAAAGAAAAAAGCTGCATCTTAGTGCCAGAGGGCAGATGGGTATAATGCTGTAAAATGCAGTTGTTTTTCCTGCTGTGTGTTTGTCACTCCTTTAATCTCCTCAAAACACTTCAGAAGAGGAGAAAAGATCCTACTGAACCAGGAGATTTATTTGGTGTTCTGTTTATATGGAGAACAGAAATTACTGAAGTAGTCTCGTGGCTGCTTCCAACAAAACAGAGAACTGTTTCCTGAAAAATACTTTTCACCAAAATTCTTCAAGGGGTCTTACATTCACAAGATGTGAACTACCTGGTCTAGAGAAATGTGTCCCCTTTCCTCTTTGGAGAAGAAAGGAAAGGAACAGTTCTCAGCAAGTGGGAATTGTGAGAAGGTTCTACAAAGAGGCACATTTCAGGGGGTAAAACAAAGATAAACAAACAGAGACATCTTTTGATTCTGATGGTGGGTTCTTTTCCCAAGATAGCCCATTATTCATGCCCTCCCTATGAAGTTAGAATAGATGGAGAATGGAGTACTAAAAAATAATTCCAGCTCAGCCTGAAACACATAAGATGAATATAATTTATTAGGGCATTTGGTGAAAATGGCTGCGTTTATCAGGGCTGTCAGAAGCTCCCCCAGATCAATCTTGTCCTCATACACACCGACTTTCAGAGTGGTCATGGCAGAACTTGGTCAAAGTGAACAGAGGACAAACTTGAGCACAGGAATTTTGGAGCAGACAAGCTATGGTGTGAAGGCGGGGCATAACTGAATGGTTCTATGTAAGAAAAGAATTTGTCAAATGACAGAGACTTCCCTTTAGACTCTGGAATAAGAAGAATGTTCCCACACTGAATTCCTGTCTGTCAGTCGCTGGAAATGGAGACCAAGGTCAGCAAGCCAATCCTGTTCTTTTCCAAGCTTGCTACAAGCCATGTAATTCTCATTCCCACACGCTTCTGCTATTATACAGGTGATTGTGCAGAGAGAGCGCTTTAAAAGAGAGACACATACATATCTGGGCTCATATAATATCTCCTTTTTCTTTTCTTTCTTCTGAATTGAAGTGTGTTTAAAGGAAAGCTTTTGTCCCTCAAGCTCATTTTCAAGAGTGTTTTGTACAGAGGATATTTGTGATGGGGTTTGTGCTTAGGTCCAAGGAGAGAAGCAGAATTCTGCTCTGCACCCATTTATTATCACTACTTCTAGCCACACAGGAGACCACTTTGGAGAAAGTGATGTCTTCAGGGTGATATTTATGTACGTCCACTTCTCTACAATTACACTGTGCCTCTCATAATTTTCAAGAGAACCAGCTAGTGAGAATGAAGAGGAGAATTTTAGGCAAAAAGAGGGAGAGAATACCAGGTGCACTGGACAATAGATGTGGCATGATAAACTTGCATGGACTGTTTAAAGAAAGGAGTAAAAAGGAAAACTAGGAAGAGTAAGAAAATCAAGAGTAAGAAAAGCAAACCAAGGATGTAAATAAATAAACACATAACTCAGAGACAGGGTAAGTGAATACAATTGAGAGATAGCCAAAAGAATCTAAGCTGTAGTGGATGAGAAGCAGAAGGAAGGAGAGTGTTTCTCTGTAAAACTGTGTTTATGTGACCTTTTCTGTGCTCCATAAACTATAAATCCAAGGGATTAGTAAATGTGGAGAGACTTTCTGGAGATCTTTCATCCACTTTACGTCTCATTATTTTCTCACACCACAATTAAAACCATTGGTAGTTCAGAGGAAGCTCACACAGGACTGTATGTATTAATAATGCAGTCTAAGGTAGAGGAGCACTTGTGAAGCTTTGGAAGCTGAAGACCTCAGAATGTGCTAGCCAGGCAGAAGAAGTAGGAGGCTTAGAGCATAGGTCCTACAGGGAGTTTCTGTCTAACATAGAGTCAACAGCAGAGGAAACCGTCTCTCAAGGCCTCAGAAGAAAATTGTACCTCAGAATGAGAGCGGGTGATGTGCCAAAATGTGCTGGAAAATATCTCTTTAAGGGAACAGCAGTTAAATTTTACCAAAACAGGATGCGGTTTGACATTTACTCAGAAAACCATTTTGATAACATATCAGCCTCTCATACGACAACACCAGCCCAGCTTCTCAGGACAATACACAGGATGTGGCTTTCTGTTCACCATTTTACAGCTGGGCAGAAAAAGTGACACATAAACGGTCTCATGAAAGCTGTTGTGTTTTTTCCTCAAGTTATCACACTATCTTGTTGCTCAAGTCGGCAGATGGGTCCTGCATGTGCAGCTGCTCTTTCTGTTGTGCAACATACAAAAAAAAAAAAAGATTTGTGGTTTTGGTGAGTTGCTGACCTGCTTTTACAAATTAAAAAACCTCTAATGCTTTTTCTAGACCTCTCAAATCAGTAAATCAATATAAAAAAAGATCATACACTTGTAGAAAAATTGATGGGAGGGGACTTCTGGAAGTGTCTCAATACAAATTCCTGTTCAAAACAGGGCTAACTCAATGTTGCTCAGAGCTTTGTCCAGGTGATTTCTGAATATCTTCAAGGACAGAGATTTGACAAATTGTCCAAGAAACATTTTCCAGTGTGGAAGCATCATCAACAGAAAGTACATTTTAATATGTCTAATCAGAGTTTATCTTGCTGCAGCTTGTTCCCACTTGATTCCACTGTCGCCCTCTAAGACTACAACTCTGGTTAGGCATTTGGAGTCATGCAATTACTAATCTTTTAGTCTTCTGCTCTCCATGATGAACAAAATCCATTCGTTCAACCTCTCTTATGTTTCTGCCCCAGTGTCTTGATCATCTTAGTGACTGACTCTCTGCTGCACTCTACAGTTTTTGATATCTCTGTTTTTGATATTGGGGCTGGGGCAGGAATGTGTGTAGACTGAGAGGTGGTATTCCAGATGTAGTCTCAAGGGTGTTTCAACATGTTAACTGCACCCTTGCTAAGGCAACCAAAAATGCAACTAGCTTTCATTGCTGAAAGGGCTTGCTGCCTATTCATGTTTAATTACTGTTCTGCAAGGCGGTTCTCCTAGCCAGTCAGCTGATATTTAAAGGATTCACATAGAAGTTCTTTTGCCGTTTCTCCAGGGATGTGCCTGTAGTCCAATAATTCCCATCCCAATGAAGAAACTCTGCACAATAATCACAAATTGAAAATTTCCTTTGAAGATCAGTATGGTTATCCTGCATGCATGGTAATAGTCCTTTGCCCTACAACTTTAAATATAATCTAACATAGTTCAGACTGGGATAATAATAATATCACAGTGTGGATGCTGTGTCTAATTATGGAATCTTCCCATTCTACATCCTTTATTTAAACCTTTCCAAAACTGGAAACACATTATTATTATAATTATTATTATTATTCTTTATTTCAGAACTAGCAAATTATGCAGGTGCCTTTTATACATCACAAGAACTTTGCTTAGTGCTTTTTTTTGTTTTAGAACAATTTAAGACAATTTGATACATTATCACCATGAAAGGCTTACACCAAAGAGTATCTCAGGCTATGACAAATTCCACTGCATCAATTATACTATCTGGGAGAATGGTGGTGATGGAAAGACACTGGTAAGTCTTTTTGTGTGGCACAAAAGAGTCTTCATGCCAAACAGAAATATCCTGTCAGGGAGAGGTTATGCAGTATATAAATTTACATTCATATCCTGTTTTTTCATCCCTATCTATTTCTTCATCTTCAAAATATGCATGCTCTCCGAAGCAGTGTTCATATCAGGACTTAGCTCACAGTCAGAAAGATCTATAAGGCCTTGAGAAAAACATCACAAAGTTGTCTTGGATAAAAAATGCCCTCAGAACTAAGCCACAGAGAGGAGGAATCAACCAGATTAATACTGAATATTGCTGCTTATTCATTTGTGAAAGAGAGATATAAAGAGATAGATGTGACACACACAGTGGTATGGAATTCACTATGCAGCCAGAAGTAAACTCCATAGTCAGAACAATTTTGGAACAAATGAAAATCTACATGTTATTTTTTCTTGAATGTGAATTCATTCCAAGTTGGAATACTTTGACTACCTGCCTTCCCACGTTATACCCTCCATATACATACAGCTTTTCAGGATTTTGTCTATGCACTTGCAAGCATAGTAATGACTCCTCTTTTGTAATTTTAATCCAGTCTGTTGCATATTAGTTCTGTATAGATTCTATTCCTACATCATCTTTTGCTCAGACTCCTTTTCATCACCATTGGAAATAGTAATTCTACACTTTTCTTGTGATTAGGGTAACTTTTCCAAGCACAGTGAAAAACATTGTGGTTCAGGAAGGAATGAGAGTGCACATAGAAGTCACTATCTCTAAAGTATTTCAGACTTGTGTATGTCAGGCAACTCTTCTGTGTCAGGTATGAAAATGTCTTAGTGGACAATAACTTGTGGTTGTGTCAACTACAATTTAAATTTCCTTTATTTTACATCTGCATTTGGTTAACCATCTTTATTGATCTGATAAGGTGGAGGATAAATGGCTGATCAGGAAAGAGGAGTTCAGCAATTAGCCTGCACTTCAAATACCTATTTTGCCTAGGTCTTATTTCTACCTACTCTTGTTCCACATTCTCAGTAACATCTGGTTTGTGAGTAGATGATTGCCCTACACCCCTTTTCCTGTGCTGAGAGTGGCTCCCTTTGGACAGAAGGTGCTGAAAGGGGAGGTGTTTATGTAAAGAAAGCAAGTGACTTTGAAGTGTTGTGTCCAAACTACTGGCACAGAAATAGATGGCTGAGTGGTTCATCTTCACAGACAAAATATCCAAATAGAATTCTGTAAGGTTTAGCCTGTTAGCTTGGAATCCAGCCGAAATGTCACCCTCTTGCTTTAGAGTTGTACCATAGGAATAATAAATCAATTGCATCGCCTTCCCTGGCTGCTGCAGATACCAGTACATAGAATCATGATTGTCATTTTGGCTGCATTTCAGGGTAGCGTTCTCATCTTCTCTCACCACAAGACTTGGGGTTTGGGTGATTTCAGCTCCTGTAAAACAGAACAAAATGAAAACACAGTAAAACAAGTAAGCCACATTCTCTCAGCAGCAGAACACGTATTATGGGTCTACTGATTGCTTACTTGTTCCAAAGAAGTACATTGCCACACACAGAGCCGTCCACATCCTCACTTCTGCCTCGGGAGTCAGCGACCCTACCCCATATGACTTACATAGATCTGTTTCACCTGCTTCCCCTAAACCAATAGCGGATATCTCTGTAACAGCTACATCCACGCTGAAAAACAAGCTCCTTCCTGCAAGATTTCAAGCAAACACTTTATTTCAAGTGCATGTATTGAAAACAGAAAGAAAATTTCAAACTGACTCATCTGGAAGCTTTTCATACTCTACCAATGACAGCTGTGGTTTTATTTATCCTTGCGTGGTTTTTTTACCTTTTGATATTTTGTTTCCAGAATAAACCAGAAAATGTTTAGTGCAACCAAATAATGTGATTTCATTTTGTACTGGTAACTGATGGATCTTTTCTTTGAGGAAAAATACAATATCTATGCTCAGACCTTAATTTTTTTTTCTTCTTTCTCCACCTGTTAGAGCAAGCATGCATGATATTATTTTGGGAAGAGCTTTATATGGGAGCCTGTTGCAGCCTTAGCACAAAGAAAAAATGAAGGAAAACTGGATTATTCCTGAAGTAAATATCTAACAATTTCTTGGCCAGCAGTACCTGTACTAATTATATTATATATATATATCTTGCAGGATCCAAAATGATACCGCTAATTCTGACACAAACTTTTAACCTGGTATTTTGGAAGCACAATGGTATTTTGGAAGCACAATGGTATTTTGGAAGCACAATGGGAGCCACCGTGGTACTTTGGAAGCACAATGGGAGCCATCACACTACTCATAATTTGCCATTTATAGCTTTGAAGTGTATATATTACAGCCTCAGAGACCAGTGCTCACATCAAGCAAGACAAGATCTGTGCTACTGAAAATATTCTTTCTTATTTAAGTGAAAGGGCACCATCTGGTGGAGTGAGGGGGTGTTTACAGTGATCCTGAGAGGATTATTTTTCACAGATCTTTATTTTTGCATTTGCAGATATTCATGGAAAAGGGACTGGAACTAATGTACCAGAGATATGTCTATTGTTAAACAGGAGACTGTGAAATGCTGTGTTGAAAATGTTGACTCAGAAGTACACAGGTTCATTATCTGGACAAGAAAAATATCAGAGGTGATATTGAGAATGGGATTTCAAAAACAGAATGCAGATGAGGGGGGGAACTAGTGTCTGTAGTAGCTGATGAAGTTCCTAACTATATATGCTGTAAAAACTGTCCTAAGATCCAGGTAAACGGGCTGGGAAGAGAAACCTCTTTTCACTCAGAACACAGTTTTCCTCTGGGTTTTACATGGTACAGCAGCCAGAGGAGGTCTACAGCAATGTTACAGGTAAAACCTTTCAGAGCAATATCTAGATTCAAATCCCATGTTGCTGTTTTGAGACAAGATATGAATCCTGACAAACCAGCTCTCTAGTGCATTGTGCTGTAAGGTATCACAAAGGGATTAATGACTAATTTTTTGCTACTGTATAAAAAATACAAATTTATAGCTTAGATTTCAGATTCTATGTTTGATCAATAAATATCTAAGTATTTATTCAATAAATATTTAAGTATTATTTAAGTATGTATGTAACCCTAATACAAAGTGAAAGAATTTCAAGAGGAAAATATGACTCACAACATCCTGCTGCACACCAGTGGTTAAGTCTAAGTGGTTAAGTGTGGGCAGTTGCAGGGAGAGACCTCATCACTTAATCCTGGCAGTGAGTTTGTTGAGTTGGTCTCCCCAATGAAGTTGTAAAAATAAAGGCATCAAAATATCTTACTGGGGCACTTTGAGCATAACATGGCTAATAACCTATTCACCTAATCATCAGCTCAGTGCTGTGACAGGCTTACTTTCTTCTTAATGGGAATAAACACATCTAACATGGGCTTCACTCTCAATAAATGTCATGATTAACCTTTTAGCCATGTTTTTTTAATTTTTGGGTGACACTGAAATTACGAGATGGGGAAAAAGTTGTTAGTAGCAACGATAGTAGAACTGATCCAGTAAATAGAAATGCATCTTTCAGGAAAAAAATTACATTGTTAATTAAAATAGTTAAATAATTAAAAATTTTCTTTTAAATACTGCGCTTCCTTTTTTTGTTTTTTAGGGTGGGAAAAAAAAATATTTGTTCAAATGCCCTGACTATTATTCTGTCAGGAAAAAAGAAAAGATGACATGTAGAAAACACGCCCTTTTTTTTTCTCAATTTGTCAAATTTATTTAAAAATTAGTTACATTTGTCACCTTCCAGTCATGAGTATAAGGACCATTCCACATGAGAGAATACTCACTCCTGCCTGTAAGCCAGCTGTTTCAGACTTGTGTTGTGACATTATTTTATTTGAGAAAGACATGATGATGGTATTTAGAATAATTTGCATGTTCCATAATCTCTTCTGTGGTCAGTTCAGTTTCAAAGAGCACTTTTGGTGAGGATGAGTTACATAGAGAAGGATTTCAGTGTGGATTTCAGCGTGAATTTCATAACATCCAGAGATATAAAAATATTTATCTCATAAATCAGGAGTCTCTTAGCTCTCTTCATTGTCAGAAATTTGAATGCTACTATTATTCAGGGCTGAATTACAGGTTTTCTTTCAGGAGAACCCAAGCTTCTTGACAGTGTCTCTGTTTCAGAACCCTGTGTGTTGCTCAGTGAGGGTCATGGAATTTTCAGCACAGCACAAGATTACTGTCAATCAGTTAAGCCACTGGCAATGTAGGTTTGGTGCTATAGTCCTCCTACTCAGGCCTAGAATTTCAATCCACTTTTTTTAGGATGGCTTCTTTGTTGTTTTTTTTTTTTTCATTTGAACCAGTTCTAAATTCTTACTCCAAATACAATGGAATTAAGGAATGGACTGTTTATCTCAGGAACATCCATTGGTGAGGGTGGAAGGGAAAGAAACTGGACTACTGACAGAAACTTAGTCTGTTCAGCTACTCACAGTCAGAGTAAAGGAAATTATTTTGTTGTTGTTGCAGGATCTGCACATGCTTGGTCATACTGAAGGCTCCTGGCACTGTAATGCACCCCAGTGTTTTGGGTTCTCTGTTTTTCTGATAAGGTGTTTTAATACTCAGTCTAGACTTCACTTGTTTTGCTGCCTGCACTAAAACATGCTGTCTCAACTCCCTGAACCCGTTGTTGGAAGCAGTAAATGCAAGATTGTCTCTGTGCCCCTCCTGGTGGAGAATCAGAGAATCCTCCTGAAAAAGAAGGAAAGAGGTAAGGAGTAAAACAAGCAAAACAAACTAATAAAACCAGAGAAAGGAGAAAGTCTTGTTATGCACAGCAGATCCTTTCTGTTCATGTATTTAGTGAATGTCATGATAAAAAGAAGCAATGGCTACCCAGGTATCTTTCTTTCCTTAAACATCACTGATCTCAGATAATGTTCCTTCCTCCAGGCAGGTAAAGACCAGTTGAATCACATACCACTGCAGACCTTCTATCCTCCACTGCCATTTGTCTTAAGCTTATCCCTAATTTGCTCCAGAATTTGCATAGGATACTCTTACAGATTACTTCCATTCTCCCCTCTTCCCACCTTCTTGCTTTTCCTCCTCCTCCTCCTCGTCAATTAAAACTCATCATTTCTAAACAGGTTTTCTCTGCTTGTGCCCTTCTGCATCAAGGCCTGCCAAACCTCACAGCTGTGATCAGACTGTACTTTTGTTTCTCTCCAGATAACAAAGCAACTTTTAAAATTTCCATTACTAGACCTTCAAATGACTACTTTTGGTCATCTTGTAAGTGTTTAAGAACACAAGAAAGTCTCATGCTTCCCCTACCCACTCATCTGGCCTACACAACCTCATTGTGCAAATTCTACCTTCTGTTCTTTCAATCACACAGAGTGAGAGGAATTATACTGAAAGCCTTCCTCTGTTTGGCAGGATAAAGCACATTCTCATGTTCATCCAGGTTTAGTCTTTCACATCACAACACTACTCAGCAGCCATGAATATCCTGTCCTGCAGGACTGATGGCTCCTTGGGCAGCTGATCACAACTCATATTAGTCTGCCTCCTATTTTAGCTGCTAGTATCAAGCATGTTGCAGCCATACTGATCTTTTGCTTCTCACCTATAAACCAGCTTGTGGGTGCTTTAGAAAGGAGAGCCAGAGGGAGAACAGGCAGCATTAGGAGTTGAATAGTAAAAGAGAAAGTTTGGCATAGAGCTAAGTTCTCGTCTCTTAACAATGCAACTACTTTGGTGAGAGGGAAGATAGAACTGGAAACAGCAGACAGGAGACCAACAGGTGTGCTACCTCAGCCAGAAGAGAGGTGGAGGCTGAAATAAAGAGAATATAAAATCAAGGAAAGGATGTTTAGTCTACTTGCAATGCTGTGGACCAAAATGCAGCAATTACAGCTGCTTGTCCTTCACCTAAGCAATGCCTAACATTCAAGGTATTGATTTTGTGTATATTTGCTGTCAATGCAGTCAATAAATACTTTGCAGAGGAAGCAAAAACTACAGACCTTTAAATTCTCATGTAAGTAAAGAAGCATGCTTTACAGCACAGCTGCAAATAAAACCTAAAGGATGCTGGCTGCCACATATTCTTGAGTAGAAGATACTGCTCATTAACTATTCAACAGTTTACTGAAAAACCAAGGAAAGAAGTTAAGTCAGCAAAACCTTAAAACCAGCCTGAAACTGTATTTTATCACATGGTGATGAAAGTATATAATTGCAGATTTTTCTTTCTGGCACATCTGTATAAAATCTCACATATAACCACCAAATAAAATTAATTTCTTTGTTGCCAATCTTATCCATATGATAAAAAAATAAAACCAAAACATTTGACTTCGCAAACAACATAAATATAACATATAGCCAAGCAGTGAATAAAGTGAGAGTCTCATGCTGCAGGACCAAGAAACACAGCTTGTGTTTTATGATGCTAGCAGGACTGTATGGGAGAAGGAAGAAATTCTTCTGGCTGATGATACTACAACACAAAGGTATAACCCTACAGTATTTAAGGTAGTTTTAATTAATGATACATCTATATGTTTGGTAGTAGGATGTGATTGAGAAAGAGTACTACTATTTCTATATGTGTCACAACTATCCATTTTTTCACTGTTCAGATTATTCCAAAAATATTATTACACACTGGCTAAAATTACCTAGAAGCTGATTCTGTGAACCATTAAACATGGAGAGGAAGGGGAGCTGAATCTGAGTGACATTAATAACTTTTTCTGTAGTTTGAGGAGCATGATCAGGCCACTTTCACTGTGCAACAATGTACACAAATCCTGTTATATTTCATCATTCTTATTACATCCTGAGAAAAGGTAGTTATTCTTGCTTGACCACACTTCTTCTCTGGGAAATAAGATGGGAATCATAAATAACAGTTAAGTCCATAAGCACCTTTATTTGTGGTGATATTTGATATTGTGTTGGTAATCAAAGTACCAAGAAAAAAAAAGAAAAAAATCTCACAGCACACTCTGGTTGGATCTGTCCTTATCTCAACCCTTCATGCCCCACTTTGGCAAAAAAGAACTGTCATGGGTTTAAGCTCAGCTGGAGATGAAACAGCAGATGGCCACTGTCCCCCTCCTTTTCCCCCCACACCTTCCCTGGTGCAATGGGGAGGAGAATCAAAGTAAAACTTGTATGTTGAGATAAGAGCAGTTTAATAATTGAAAATAAAGTCAAATATAATAATAAAGAGTATTAATAATAATGAAACAAATGAGTGATGCACTCACCATTGCAATGCAATTGCTCACCACCCTCTGGCTAACCCCAGAGTGGCCGTGGTTCCATGAACTCCCCCAGTTTAAATACTGGCCATCACGTTCCATGGTGTGGAATATCCCTCTGCTCAGTTTGGGTCCACTGTCCCAGCTATGCTCCCTTCCAGCTTCTTTTGTGTACTTCCTCACTGGCAGACCATGAGGCATGGAAAAAGAAAGAAGTCCTTGACTCAGGATAAAGCAAAAAACCAAAACATCAGTGTGTTACCAACACCATTCTCTTTCCAAATCCAAAACGCAGCACTGCAACAGCTAGGAATGAAATTAATTCTACCCCAGCTGAAACCAGGACAATAAAGTACAAATAAACTTTGCTATTCCATTTGAAAACTTAAGTATCTAGACTTTTTCATTGAGAAAGTTAAAGGTTTTTCAATAAGCGTTGATAAACTTCTATAACTAAGATATATGTGAGCTTCTCAATTGCTTTTATACTATTGACTTTAGCAAATATACTTGAATCCACAGAAAAACCCTTATTACATTTTCTTTACAAGTTTTTGAAGCTGTTTAGTGAAGCTGAAAAAGAGTTTGGGGAGCAATGTGATTATAGGAATGAACTTATGCTGATGTACATGCAAAATGTGATCACACAATTTTCTCTCAAACTGTGATATGAAGTTGGCATCAAATATATGTCAATAAATAAGTATATGCAGACAAATAGGAACATAAAAGACTAGAAATCAATTAATCTCTTATTTCTGCAGTTACATATGGTGATTTAAGAAGAACTAGGCTGAATTTCTAATAGCAATGGGGCTAAAGGATATTTTCCTATACATATTTTTCACTACAGTTAAACTTGTATTAGGATACTCTAAAAAAAGCAGAAAACAAAGTTTATGTATGTTAAAAACTGGTATAATTTTCAGGAAAATCCACAAACGCCAGAGGTTTGTGCTCAACAAGGAGACAGAGGAGTCCTTCAGCTTTATTTGAATTAAGGGGGGAGTCCACTGCGGTGCACACCCGCAGGGTTTTCTCTCTCAGGGTTTCGGAGGGCACAGCCTCCTTTGATCCCGAACTCCCGGCCACACGTTGCTCTCTTCCATTTCCCCATTGCTGAGGCATTAGGAAGGTACAGCCTTCCCGAACCGCATACCACACTTTGCCCCCTTGAACCTGCTGTTTTACCCCAAAGCTCAGAAGTTCAGGCTTGTGCAGCGCCTTGTCTGTTTCAGGAGCCAAGGTGTCAGGGCTCTGCAGCAAACCTGCTGCCCGAAGTCAGCAGAGACATTAACACCCCTTGCAAAGACGTTAACACCCACACCTTCACCCATCAAAGTCTTTGTAAAGACACGAGCTTTCCTCTCATAACCCAGCCCAGGGAAGATGTTATTTATAGCCTTGTTTTTTCTACTTGAAAATTTTCAACATTTTTCTGTCCCTAAAACATCTTGATCATAATGATCTTATGCATCATTTACCCTTTAATTTTTCTCGACCTGTGGAAAAATGTCAAGCATCTCTAGAAAAGACTGCAGATGGAACTGCATTAGGATATACTCAATATTGTCAGGTGCTGTCAAATTAAATGTCTGGCCATGGCCCATTGGGATAATTCAAATTTACAGGATAAAATACCTGTGATATAAATTTTATTTCATAAGCTCATAAAGAAATGCAGCCAGTCTGACAAACAGGGGCTCGACCCCCTTTGACCTAGGCTAGTCTATCACAGGAATTCATTTATTCAGCATTCAGATCATATGGTTTCAAATCGTAGAACCCAATATTGTTAATTCATGCCCTTACAAGGAAAAAAAATCAATTAGTCATTTATCGGATAGTGAGAATCCGAGTTCATCCTTCCTCTTCCATCACGCTTTGGGCATCCCCTGTGAAACACCGGCAAGCACGGGAGTCCCAGTAATCCAGTTGCTATTGTGTCTGCTCTAAATGTACTCTGAGTAAGCTGATGGTTTTATATCTTCCATCCTGAAGGTTTGGTCTAAATCATTTCCATAAATTAGCAGATTGTGCAGAAAGTGGCAGACGGAGAGGATGGCTGCAGGTGCCAGCGACCTGCAGGTGACAGTGGCTGCATAATGGCCCTTTGCCCTTTTCTGGGCACCTGTCCTGCCTGCTGGCACTCTCTCTTTGACCCAGTGCCTGCCCCCAGCATTCGTCAGGCCTCAGCACGAGCTGTGCCAGCCAGCTCCTGAGCAGGATCTTAGGGAACAGGCACAATGCCTAAACAAGATTTAAGAACAACCTGTTCCTATTCATTAATAAAATCTCAGTGCAGGGTGAGTCAAAAGAAATTGTCCCTCCCACACATAATTAAACTGATTGTGAGCTGATCCTATTTCCCCTTCCCCTAGGGCATGAACACACTTGAGGGCTCACCTTTCCATGGATTTCTCACTCATGAGCATTCCTTAGACTGAGGTGGATGAACCACATTCCATACATCCTGAAAATGCAGATTTTAAGAACAGTCTCAAGGAGAAGGCAGTTTCATATTTTCCAGTGAATCTTACTTTTATATGTAAAATAGCAATGAAAAAACATGCAAAACTTATCAGAGATTTTGGAAAAAAAACAGTAAAAAGCCTTTTGATTAACTCAGAATTTTCTTTGAAATTTGGGAGTAATTGTACTTGTAATCTGAAACAAAACCTCTGAAAAGACTTTACTAATGAAAAGTTCCTTTTTCATTCGGCTTCCAGGATTAACAAAAGGTAAACAGTCCATATTTATCAGGAAGCAGCCGGGGCACCTCCCTTGAGAGAGGGAGGGAAGTGCCAGCTGAAACCAGCCCAGCTCTGCTCAGCCCATAAAGAGCTCCGTGCAAGAGCTGTTTTCATGTGTCTAATATGTGATGTAAAGTAATTCATGCTTGGGTGGAAACCACAGACAGCCCAGAGACAGATTACCACATGGAAGTTGCGACACTCCTGGTGGCAGCAGGAAAGAATGCCTCGTTAACAAGTAAAAAGACGTGGCTGGTGCGGAGATGGGCTTCTCCTGGAAGCACCCAGGAACACGCAAGGACCATCAGTACTTGATAAGTGTCATCAATCAAGATAACAGAAGTCATCAAGAACATACATCTGAATACCCAACTTCCCCTGACATGATCTGTGCCCCCCACCACCCAAGAAGCAGCAATTGTCCAACCCTGCACAGTGAAAAGAAACTTCATACATATGCGGGGTGACAAAAGAAATCGGGGCACCTCTGCCTCAGGCAGAAAAAACTGTATAAAGCAGCCTTGCTGGAAACGGCATGTGTGAACAGAGAGAGGTCTGATGCGATAGAGGTCGGGTCTTGGTTCACCCAGCGCCGATCCCAGGATCGACGCTGACTCTGACTGTGGCTTTTGAGGTCTGTATTTCCGTATTTTTGGTCACGAAAATAAAATCTTTTGCATTTATTAATTTGGCTTTCTAGTTGATCATTTATAACAATGCGTTTTCAGCATGAGGCTCCGGTCACAGTAACACACCTGTGGTGTCACTGCTGATGAAACTCCGTTTGCTCCCTGGCTGCTGCCTGTTCTGCCGAGCAGCCGTGACAGACACGGTCACGCAGGATGCTCGCCCTGTCCCGGCGGCACACAGCACCGGTGCTGTGAGAGCTTCGGAGGAACAGTGCCACTCACTACAGCTTTCCAAAAATCTGGACCGATGATCCCTGGAGCTGAAAAACTAAACAGGGAGGCTACCAAAAGGTCTGAGAGCACTCACCTGAAAGAAGGAAGAGAGAAAGAGAAGACACACCTCTTGGTCCTGACAGCTCCAGTCAGGAGCTTATGATGTGTCCTCGCATTCAGCAGCTGTAAAGAGAAACAACAACAACAACCATGTCAGCATTTTCCTGTCCTGCAACTGCACCGATGTCAGCAAGAGATATCAGGCACTTGGAAGCCAGATGTTCTATCTGTTGCCTGGATTTTATTTTTCCCTACAAAACCTCCCTTTTCCCAGTCTCCATTAATTAATTCGTCTGGATTTGTTATTTGGTTATGCTGTGGACTCTCCCTTTATTACCAGTTCTCCCTCTTGAATTATTTTTCAATTTCCTGAACAATCTGAAGTTAATACTTTTCCTATGGTGCTTTATTCAACATTCCACTTCCACAGAATCATTTTACCAAAGAATCACTGAAAAACTGGTTATGAAACCAGTCCCATTTTCCTGAAGTATTCCTTTTATGAGTTATGTTCCATCTTTGAAAGAAGAGATAAATGCACCTTTAACGTGAATTTTTCACATTAATTTCTGTTCTTTACAATTCTTAACATTAATTTATTTTCTTTGAGTGTAGGATGCTGAATCCTGAACCAACTGCAGGAACCTCTTTGCATGTGGCAACTTCCTCTCCTCTTAAATGATTGGCTCAAAACATTTATTGATTTAGTCTTGCTCAGGCAGTAGCTCAGTCCAGGAAAATGAAGAATTTGAGCAGTTCATTAAAAAGCACTTCATTATGAAGGGAATGACAGAAAGTCAGTAGGCAGAAATACCAGACTGCCTGATTAGACTATCACAGACTCATTGTAAGGCAGATTGACACAGGCTGTGTTTTAGGATAGATGTGAATGAAAAAGAAAAATGGACTTGTAGAAAGAAAAAGACAGGTAATTTGGGATTAAGGTCTGTCCCTAGGACACTTAGGTAGACGCAAGAAATTAGGCTAGTTTATTCATGGAGAAAAAGGCAAACCCACCTTACTGTGGACAAAATAGCTTTACTTTCTTTATGGGCCACAGTTTAAGAACTGACCTTCAAATACAGTCTTGCATTTATCTGAAGTCACAGCATTTTCTTGAAGCTATTTTTTTCTCTGAGATGGAGAATTCTTAGCCAGGGATGCAAACTTGCAGTTACAGACAGAAATCTTTCAACCACATCCTTGTTCATCTTGTTGAATGTGAAACCAGAAAGCACCTCACTGCAAGCAGCCTTCATTACCCGCTTTAGGAGAGGTGTCCTCTCCCTCACCTGCATTTTGTGCCCAGACAAGCTATTTGCTATGTCCTCTCTGAGCAGACACAGAAGCAGCTATAATGAAGCAACAACTGTACCACACATTTTGCATGCACATAATTAATTAATTAATTAATTAGGATGACCTGTCCAATTTTGTTGCAAAGCACAGCCAGCAAGTTCCCCATTTTTTCTTTTTTTTTCCCCTGAAACTCTTTATTGTTCACTTGGTTATACTTTGTCAGAACTGTTAACTCTTTTTTTTATGCAGCAAGTGAGCTGCAGTACAGGTGAGATCTAACCACATTCGGGTCATCACAAGCCTGACTCTAATTGATAGACCTTGCAAAAGTAGATCAATGACACTTTTTCCATAATACCTACAGTTTTTTCTAAGATGGCATTTCCCTGCTCTTGCCTGTACATGGACTTATTTATTGTCTTAGTAATGCTAATGGGATCTGAGAAAAATGTCTGTATTTTGGTAATGTAACATAGCCACTTGTGTCAGTGGCAAAAACTTTAGGCTGGCCTTTCCTGAATGACACTCTGCCTTTAAAATGCTCTCAAGCATTTATGCATCAATCCAGGGTCACTAAGTAGGAGAGAAAGCCTTTAAATGAGCAGAAGACTCCCAACATGAGAATAGGCAATTTGTAAATATGGTCCATAAAAGATCTCTGGAGCTTTTTTTCCAACAACAAATGCAAGGCAGGGCCTGCAGACCAGTGGTGCATTTTACCATTTTACCAACAACACCAACAGGTGAAGACCTGATCTCAACATAGCTTAGACAAGGGATGTGTGCTGACATTTGAGTTTAAATACAGCTTTTGGGACAAGGGACAGAAACTGCATTGTTGGAGAGTACAGGTGAGCTTGTCTAGAACAATTAAAGCTTATTGGTGCACTCAGGACCCTGACTGTCTTGGCTGAAGGAGTACAGCTTCAACTAGCATCACAGCGGAAATCATAGACTTTGAAAAAAATATTTACTTAAACCACACTGTGCCAGTAGGATAATGATGACTTTAAACAGCGAGCACTCGCTGCTTCAAGGTACTTTCTGCAGCAGAGAAAGCACATCAGATAGTAGTTAATGATTAGTGATCAGCCACAGTCACTTAGAATTCATGAGTATCCCCGAAATGCTAGAGATTAGGTAGGTAGTTTCAAGTTCCTTTCCCTATCGAGTTCAGTACCCTGAACTGGGCAATGCTAGTGGTGACCCAAAAAAAGAAAGGGTTAGTACTGTCCCAGGTTTTGGGGGGTTTTATTTCATGGGATTTCTAACATTTGCTTTTATACGCCGGGCTCTGGGAAGCGTGAAGGATGAGCCGGTGCGTGGGGTGCAGTACCAGCTGTGGCCGCCGGGCGGCACTGTTCAGCCGCGGAAACGGCCCCAGCGTGCGGCCTGGGGAAGGGCGCCCCGAAATGGCCTCCCCGGGTGTCCGTACCCCCTCAGCCGCCGGAGCGCCAGGCTCGCCTGGACGGGCCTGACAAGTGCCAGGCCCTCCACACAATGTCTTCACTCTGCTTTCAGACTTCAGCGCGAAGTTCTGAAGTCTTGTTCTCTATTCTCCTGAGTCTAGTTCAAAATTACACTCCCTATTCCATGGTTTTCTTCAATTCTTTTTTGTACCTTTTTCACAAATCTTAGTCCGCTCTGTTCACAGCCTGGACTCTAACAGACCCAGACTGGGGGACGAGAGGCTGGAGAGCCCTGTGGAAAGGGATATGGGGGTTTGGCTTCATGGCAAGTGGAGCACGAGTCAGCGGTGCCCTGGCAGCCAAAAGGGCTCTCTGGGTCCAGGGGTGCATCAGGCACAGCCAGGCAAGGGAGGGGATTGTCCTGCTCCGCTCTGCGTTGATGTGACCTCACCTAAAGTTCTGTGTGCAGTTTTGGGTGCCACAATGTAATAGGAATATCAGATTATTAGAGTGTGTCCAGAGAAAAGCAACCAAGATGATAAAAGGTTTCCAGAGACAGAAGTCACTTGGTTTGTTCAGCGTAAAGAAGGCTGAGGAGTGACCTACAGCTTCCTCATGGGGTAAATTGAGTGGGAGGTGCTGATCATCTCTCTCTCTGGTGACCAAAGATAGGACACAAGGAAATGTAGAATCATTAAGGTTGAAAAAGACCTTTGAGACCATAAACCAAACACCGCCAAGTCTGTGTCTAAGACATGTCCCTAACTGCCACATTTGCACATCTTTTAAATGCCTCCAGGGATGGTGACTCATCCACTTTCCTGGACAGCCTGTTCTAGTGTTTGATAAAGCTTTTGGTGAACAAATCTTCCTTATTTTCCAATCTAAACCTGCCCTGGCACAACTTGAGATTGTTTCCTCTTGTCCTGTTGCTTGCTACATGGAAAAATAGACTCACCCCCACCTGGCTACACCCTCTTTCAGGCAGATGTGGAGCATGTTATGGTCCCCCTGAGCCTCCTTTTCTTCAGGCCAAACACCCCCAGCCGCCTCAGCAGCTCCTCACAGGACTTGTGCTGCAGACCCTTTACCAGCTCTGTTGCCCTTCTCTGGACACACTCCAGCCCCTCAATGTTTCTCTTGTAGTGAGGGGCCCAGCACTGAATACAGGATTCGAGGTGTGGCCTCACCACTGCCAAGGAGACAGGGGATGATCACTGCCCTGGCCCTGCTGGCCACAGTATTGATCATACAGGTGCCACTGGCCTTATTGGCCACCTAGGCACACTGCCAGTTCCTGTTCAGCCAAACCCTCAGGTCCTTTTACACTGGGCCACATTCCTTTCACTCTGTTCCAAGCCTGTAACTCTGCATGTTGTGACCCAAGTGCAGGACTCTGCACTCAACCTTATTGAACCTCACACAACTGGCCTCAGCCCATGGATCCAGTCTGTCCAGATCCCTCTGCAGAGCCTTCCTGCCCTCCTGCAGATCAACACTCCCACCCAGCCTATCTCCTGCAAACTGACTGAGGATGCCTTTGATCCCTTTGTTCAGATCATCAGTAAAGATATTAAACAGGACTGGCCCCAGTACTGAGTTCTGGGGAACCCCACTGGTGACCAGCTGCCAATTGGACACAACTCCTTTCACCACCACTTCCTGGGCCCACCCATCTGGCCAGTTTCTAGCCCAGTGAAAAGTACACCTGTCCAAGTGATAAGCAGCCAGTTTATGCCAAAAAAAATGTTGTGGGAAATGGTGTCAAAGGCTTTATTAAAGTCGAGGTAGAAGAAAACATCCACATCCTGTCATGGAAGGAGATCAGGTTGATCAAGCAGGAACTGCCTTTCCTAAATCCATGCTGACTGGGCTTGAATCCCTGGTTGCCCTGCACACGCTGTGTGATGGCACAGAGGATGAGCTGTTCCATGACCTTCCCAGGCACTGAGCTCAGCCTGACAGGTCTGTAGTTTCCTGGATCTTCCTTCTGGCCCTTCTTTTGGATGGGCGTCACATTTGTCAACATCAGTCACCTGGTCCCTCCCTGGTGCTCCAGGTCCCTCAGGTGGATCTCATCTGGATCCAAAGCCCTGTGTGTGTCTGTAGCAGGTCACTGAGCATTTCCATTGGATTATGAGGGGTGCATTCTGCTCCCTCTCTTCCATCTCAGAGAGCTGGGTACCTGAAGAACAACTGGTCTTGCTAATAAGGACTGAGGCAAGGAAGGTCTATGATGTGCCTTTTCCTCATCCTTTGTCACTATGTTCACCTCTGCAGCATCCAGTAAAGGATGGAGATTCTCCCTAGCCCTCCATTTGTTGCTGATGTATTTATAAAGACATTTTTATTGTCTTTTCATTCCACTGAAATTATATAAAGCTGTGTTAGGGGAAGTTTACATTGGATATTAGGAAGAATTCCTTCACTGAGAGCACTGTTGGTCACTGGAACATGCTCCCCAGGGAAGCGGTCTCGGCCCCAAGCTTGCTGGAGTTCAAGGAACACTTAAGTCATATGGTTTAGATTTAGGCAGTCCTGTGAGGAGCAGGGGGTTGGACTCAGTGATCCTTATGGGTCCCTTCCAACTCAAGATATTCTGTGATTCTATAATTCTTTGATTCTATAATTCTATGATTCAGGGTGGAAAGCAAGAGAGCTGATGTGATTGTAGTAGATTACTCCCAACATGATGAAGATAAGCAGTTGTTCATTGCTTTTGTTATCTTCAAGGTGCTTACTCACCTTCTGCAGCTGTGCTGCCTAATGCATAGGGGGTTTACTCTTTGCATGTTTCCCTGTGGCTAAACCTGTGTGACTTCACACCTGCACACCCTCAGTGTTTTCCAGATTTACTCAACAAGGGCATTTCAACAATTTCTAGAGGCATTTTCAGGTTTAGCTTTATTTTCTTGAATAGTTTCGTAGCGATTTTCTTTCTTTCTTTTTTGCAGCTTTATTTTTGATTGGAAGAGAACAGTTTCATACAAAGACTGCAACAGCAAGGGGTATTGAAAACACATCCCTGTTATGGGATACTCAGTTTCAAAGGCCTCATACTCTGGGGATTGGCATATGGCCACTTAAAACAAACATCAGCTCTCTTGACTGTCCCTCCCCAACCTGCCCACCCTTTGCCTTCCCATCCATCTTCTAGCTGTAGCATTTTATTCAATTCCATAAAGTCTCCTACATGTACACCAAAACTGTGCATTTAATTTTTGATGAATTAGTTTTCAGACAGATCAGGTCCTTGATTCAGATCACTGCACAAATCTTTGCTGATAGCACTGGGAAGGTGATGAGGAAAGGGCAGAGAAAAAAAGAATGTTAGTTTATCTGTCTCTGTAGAGGTTCATATTCTTGTGGGGTTGAAATATCTATGGGACCACAGCCTTAGAAGTAAATTCCCATTTTGCACTACAGTGCTTTTAGGCTGTTTTCTAGAAATACATTGCCACCTCTGGGTTCCTGAATATGCCAGCCTGTGCATGGGAGATTGAATGAGAAATTAATTTTTCTGTTGAGATGTTTCCATGTCTTACAAATAATTAAGCATTGCTTGGGGAAGAAACTGGCTCAGACTGAGACCCAGGAGCTGCCAGGATACAGACCAGTTCTGTTCATGAAACACTTTTTCTGCCAGGAGATTTATCCAGCCATTCATTCCCTTCCCTGAAAAACTCCTGAAATAATTACATTAAGTGGAGCTTCATGCTAAACAAAATTGTTTTAACACTTCCCACGTTCTTTTTCTCTCTGAAAGAAAATAAATAATTTTATTCCCAACTAAATTTGTAGTTCTCCTTTCCTACTCATTTTTCAGCCAAGAGCTAAATGAGAAAGGCAGTCATTTATGTAACCCCTCAATGCAAGTTTGGGCAGGCTCACAGACCTTTACTGATGGGTCTGGACATAGGGTGGCACCAGTCACCCTCTTTGGCAGCCAGAAAGAAAACTCCTGTGGGTATCTTACGTTCTTTCACAGCAGCTCAGCTCCATTCCTTTCAGCTTCCTGAGGGTGTTAAGCCTTCACCCCTCTGCCTTTCAATGTCAGTAACTTAATGTCCTTATTTTTCTACTGGGCTTCCAAGAATAAGTTGTATGTTATGTGATCTTTTTAGCAGGGTGATTTTGCTTAAATCCCAGGGCACTTAGGAAGTGCAACTTCCCTTTCCATCTACATAACTGTTGGTCCATTTTTTCCACTAGAGCATAAGCATGCAACTGAAAACAGAGCTTTTTGGAATCTTCTGCAGCTTTCTGGAGTCATTCTTCAGATGACCAACAGTCACCCAAATCCAGCACAGATCTCCTTAAAGTATGGAATATTTCCAAACACTCTTATGGAAGCAACAGAACAATAGGATAATTGCAGTTTACTTGAGCCTCTCTTCCTTCCAAGTCAAACAGACAATACTGAAAAAAATACAGTGATTCTTTGTCTGTGCTGTTCCAAAAGGAGTTGTAGTTTCTGGTTTTCACAAGGAGAAATTAGAAATTTCTTGCTTGGTCAAGAACTGTGGTTGCAGCAAACATCCAAAGGAAGTGAGTGAGGCTTGGATCAACACGATCAGCAGACAGACAGGGTTGGTCTCAGGTACATTATAGAATATAGAGGAGACTGTAAAACATACAAGTTCACAACTTCAATCCCTTTGTAAAAGATATACCTATACATTCATATTTTCTAGAGAATTCATAGGACTTTAATAACAATATATACAAAATAAATAACCATCTCTCTAACTGCACATTTCTGTTCCTCAGCCATGGCTGCAGAGCTCATGAATTTTACTTTTTGTCCCTTTGGCAGCTTCAGAAACCCTGTAGTGTCTCATGTTCCAGTAAGTAAAAAATTAATTTGCAAGGTCTGGGCATTCAGGTAAAACCTAGTAGCAGTATTGAACTTACACAGCTGGATTGCAGGTCTGCACAGAATTGACTAAATAGTGTCCGGTCCCAGCAAGGAACAAGGCTTAGTGTAAAACCAGTCATGGATTCCCAGGCAGACACTTCTCTTTTTAAGGTTGCCCAGATCCTAGTCCACAGCAAAAATGGCTGGTTTTCCCTCTGGCTGTTAGCATGATGAACGCTGGCACTCAGTCTGTGTGATGAGTGTGTTAGAACACTCCGGTTGCATAGGTAAGGATGCTGGAAAATGGATAGATAAACAGACATTTAGACCGTAGCTCTGGTGAACTGGCACAAGTCTAGCTGTTTCTTCCCCTTTGAGACTGTCATGAAAATTTGCAACTGGCCTGTGCCAACTGAGGAGAGAGGTTAGGATGCAAAGCATAGAATTACAATGGGCAAATGTTAATTCACGTGCATGAGGTGTCCCAGCCAAATTGGGGCAACTTGAATGTGGTTTTACACACAATTCTTATACCCTTCAAATATTCAGGTAATACATGATTTGACTAATCACTTACACCTACACTACTGATTATTAATAACAGTAAATCTCTGCAAAGCACCTGCATTTTTGCAGAATTCTTACTGCTTATCTGTTGATCCAGACATCCCTGGATTCAGTCTTGCCGTAATTACTTGCTCTGATGCCAGAAGATGCTGGCAAGATGTGGTCTAAGATGCTGCTGTTATCTTGGTTGTCAAAGTCCTTATTTCCAGGACTAGGTTACCCTTTAGTTTCTTTTACTTAAGCAGGAACAATACTAACTTCAGTAAAATTTCACAACTTTGTGAGAATACAGTGTACAATATGAAATAATATATGTTAACAAAATTAACACACTGTTACACTATAAAGATTGGTTGATATAATAGTCAAGGAAGATAATTTTCACAACAACTGATACACATACTTAATGAAAATAATAATTAAAATTACAGGTGGGTGAATAGTCAGCTAATGTAGATTGTGGTTTTTCTCCTCTCTGGCATTTATTTCCATTAAAGCTCATAAGCAAAGCCCTAAGCAGAAATGAATGACGGCAAAGAAGGAAAAAAGCAGAGAATAAGCCTGGTCTGTAAGCAGAAGAACACTGCTTGTTTCAAGAGAGAACTGAGACCCAGAAGCCTTCTTGCTGGGAAAAAAAATCTCATTATTTGTGATAAAGATTAAAAAAATAATTAAAAAGCATGACTGTATACTGGTGGTTGCCAAGAGCCAGTGTGGAAACTGTAAAAGTGCAGGGTCTGGTCTTTCACATTCCATCTTGAGCTGCCCCTCAGTCCTTTGCACTTCTGTGCTTCCCCAAATTATCTTCAGTTATCTTTTATGAATTTTCTGTAGGCTTCTCCTCTTTCTGTGCCAGGCTTTCTTAGGGAGAAAATACCTTTGTACTTCACCAAACACAGCAACATGGCTTTGGATATAGGGTATCCAGGAGGATATTATAAGGTTTTAGTTTACTGATCTGCATGATTATTTTCCAGAAATCTGTGAAGGAAAATGTGCTATTTCAGACAGTTGCAGTGATAAATTTGCTCTTGAAAAAATCTTCTTGAAGATTTTATCCACTAAATAGTTCAGCTTCAAAACTGCTTGTCAAACATGTTCTCTCATGTATAAATAGTACCCTTCTTATTCTTTGCTCTGCCTGCTATTCTATTTGCTGTTCCCAGCTCCTCCCTTTCTTCTTCACATCCCTTTCTTTCCTTGTGTGTCTTTTATAGTTGCACTGTGTGTATCTTGCTTTCTCTACCTCTGTCTCCCACCTCTCTTACTCTTACCCTCCTTCTTCTCTCCTTTTTCTTTGAAACTCTATTCCCCTTGTCTTAGCCTCACCCCTCCCTTTTATCCTCCTCAGCTATTCTCTCATGGGTGGTTTTCTTCTCTTTGGTTTGTGTGGTCTGCCCTGCACATTCCAATTCTTTTCTCTTCAAGACCTAACACGTTTTACACAGTGAGGAGAGTATTTGATAAATGAATTATGCTTTGCAGCTCTGACCATTGTTTTAATAACTACAACTTTAAACATTACGAGATCTGTTTGTGTGTCTGGACATTTGAAACTCACTATTGTGTGGAATCATGTCTATAAAATGAATGTCTGTCTGTGTAATTTGGAGTACATGATTGCCTTTATCAGTGTCTCCAAACTTTCTTGATCACGTATCCCTCTTGGTAAAAGGCTTTAGCATACACCCCCGTTATACATATATTTACTTATTTATAAATTATGTACTACTGAAGTTCTGTTGCTTTCCTCCTGCACACCAATGTGTT
Source organism: Molothrus ater (assembly GCF_012460135.2). Classification (NCBI taxonomy): domain Eukaryota; kingdom Metazoa; phylum Chordata; class Aves; order Passeriformes; family Icteridae; genus Molothrus; species Molothrus ater. The sequence goes on from NC_050479.2 coordinate 88,114,124, forward strand.
GCCTTGCACACCCCTTTGGGGTGCATGCAGCCCTCTTTGGAGATCACAGCTCTCTATCATGCCAGCCACACTGTTGCATGAGATATGCTGGTTTTGTCACAATTAAGATTCTGCTGAGAATCTGATCTATGCGTGGTAGTTGGGATTGAGAGCTTTTTCTTCTCTGTTTCTGTCATGTCGGCTGTGGTTGTTTATATATTGAGAGGGCTGAGGTTTTCTGGTAGGGTGCATTAGTTTGCCTAGCAAAGAGAAGATTTCAGAAACTGGTAATTTTTTTTAAACATACGAATTCTGCAGCATTGCAAAATGCTGCAACACTGGAGAAAAACATTTAAATGCTGACATAAAAATTAATCCCTCGTAAAAGACTGACTGTCAGCCATTGTTTCACCACGTGAAGTTTTAAAGAGCGTTTGGATGTTGCATGTGCACGCGTGCACAGGAACTTTTCTCAGACTTCCCCATTCAGTGTAGCAGTTCGCTCATGCTTGGCTTTCATTCCACAAGAAGGAGGAGGAGGAGGTTTTGGGGGGAATATTCCGTTACCATAAAGGGGAGGAAGTGTTTCTGCAGCTATTGAACAAAGCAGCTAGTTAACCTCTTTCCCAACCCCGGTGCAATGGTACAGTCCCACTGCTCCTTTCTAGGGGCCAGATGCTCCTCATAGTAGTAAAATGAGGAAGAAAGGAAAACATATGTGCAAAAATTTACTACCCAGCTAGTAAGGACCAGATTCCAGGAGGAGCTGAATACCTGCAATTTCTCCTGAAGTAAATTTCTTTTAGAATAAGATGGGGGGAGGGAGAGGGAGGGAAGTTGGAAGGAAAGAGGTCTGTTGTAATTGGTGTCTAGAAACCCCCACAGAGAGGATTAAGAAAGAAACTATGCTGTCTGGGAAGAAGTACGTATTTGTGTTACTCTGCATATATACAGAACTGGTAGAAAAGGCTCTGCTCTGTGGAAACCAGCCCTAGCTTTTTGAACACTGAGATGTGTCACTGTCTGCTGATGGTACTTCTTTTAAGCAGAACTTTATTGAATGTGCTTTTTCCTTTTGTATGTGTACCAGTGCCTTATGTGGAAGGGAATCACGGTCACTTTCTATTGTGTGTGTTGTGAAGCTCATACTTCAAACCAAAGGGAGTTACTTTGGGAACAGAAGCCCAAAATTCTGCTCTGTGTTATCACAGAAGCAGTTATGAATTGTAAGGCACTGGGTTTTGATATCTTTTCTGTCAAGTCCTAATCCATGCTGTGTTTAGCTCACTGCACCCTCCCTCATTTTCTGCCTCTCGGCTGTGTAACACACTGAATGGTAGGAACGAGCAGAGGGTAATGTTGTGTGCCTCATCTGCTGCCATTTCTCTGTATGCAGCCCAGTGACAATTGCAGAATGAGTAGGTAGACTCTTGTTCTTGTACTAGCAAGAAGCAGGAGACATCCAGAAAGATTCTTCAAGAAAGATGCTTTCAGTCCTTTCTTTCCACATTGGAAGGTGAGGTTCTCTTTTGGAAGAACTGAGAAACCCTGTTTGATTCACCCACATGACTGAGGTTTGTCAGTACCTAGAATCAAGGAAGCACCTTGCCTCTGCGACATTTCACAGAATCACAGCATGGGTCAGGTTGGAAGGGATCACGGGAGGGATCATCTGCTCCAACCTCCCTGCTCAAATAGGATCATCCCAGAGCACATGGCACAGGATTGTGTCCAGATGGTTCTGGAATATCTCCAGTGAGGGAGTCTCCATAACTGTCTGGGATATCCATCCCAGTGCTCAGTCACCTGCACAGTGAAGAAATTCTTCCTCGTACTCAGGTAGAACTTCCTGTTCATCAGTTTCTGCCCATTGCCCCATGTCCTAGTGCATGGCATCACAGAGAAGAGCCTGGATCTACCCTCCACTCCCTCCCTGCAGATACTTAGAGACATTGATGAGCCCCCTCTCAGACATCTCGTCTAAAGGCTAAACAGGCCCAGCTCTCTCCAGCCTGATAATAATCTTTGTAGCCCTCCACTGGACCTGCTCCTGAACTCCATGTCTCTCTTGGACTGAGGAGCCCAGAACTCGACACAGCACTCCAGAGGAGCCTCTTCAAGGCTCAGTAGAGAGGAAGCATTGGAGGTGGAGTAAAAGTAAGCACAGATGCACGAACTTGTGCCTGGTTTATCCAGACCAACAAGAGATGGCACACAGTAACAGGGATTTCAACAATGTCAAGAGAGACTGACCATGGATCAGACTTGTGCAGCCACACTGTTCTTCCTGACCTGAACCTGGCAGAGGTAGGGGCTGGGGCAAGGACTCGGCCAGAGGTCGGGGCAGGCACAGCTGCGGCCGCGCTCGGGATCCCCGGAGAGCAGGCGGTGAGGGAAGACTCTTGGAAAATCCCCCTCTGGAAGAGGCTGGCTGGGGGAAGCGGGAGGGCTTCGGCAGCACAGCCTGGGATCGTGGAGGGAAGCCGGTGCCGCCCAGCGACCCGCCCAGCGGAGCGGCTCCGAGGGGAGGCTGCCGGCGACCGGGGGAGCCGGCGGGGCGTGCGGCACACAGGATGGCGATGGCCGCGGAAGTGACAGGAGTGGCTGCAGCCGCCTCGGAGTGCGGGATCTCGCAGCGCCCCCACCCCCATTTGCCGTCGCTGGGCTTCTGCGAAGGAAAGCAGGTCGGGGGGGCGGAGAGAGAATGGAGGAGGGGCACGGCGAGGAAGGGAGGGAGGGAGGGGGGAGAGAAAGCGAGAGAGAGAGCAGCCCGGAGAAAGGGATAAGGCAGATCCTGGGAAGCGAGAGAAAGAGAGACTCCTGCAGGAGGGGAACCTGGGCGGGGAGAGGACATTGCCAGTGAAGGGCCTGGAGGGGAGCGCAAAGATCGGGACTGCTCACAAGCATCCGACTTGTTGAAAGACGTCGAGCGGGGCCAGAGGCTGTGCCCGGGGCCGGGGGACAAAGCGGCGTTGGGCGCGGAGCGAGAGGGAGCTGGCGCTGGCCCGCCGGGATGGTGCAACTCGCGCGGTGAAAATGGTCTTTGTCCAACTTTTCTGATGCCGGGAGGCCGGGCGGCACGGCTCGAGCGGGAAGGGCTCCTGCGAACACTGCTCGAGTAATGCTGGGAAGTGGAGGGGGTGTTGCTGGAGTCCTGCACAAGGTACCGTGGCGGGCGGGCGAGGACGGGCATTGTGAGTCCGGCAGCAGCGCTCGGAGCGAGCGGGACGTGGTGGCGGGTACCCGCGGGTCTCTGCCATCTGGGGGAGGGGGCACAGAACAAACGGGGACTACTTCGAAAGGGGTTAAAACTCCTCAGGCGATGTTCTTTTTCCTCCTTTCCCGGTGTGTGCTGTTCCAAGGCGGCGTTACCGGCACCCTCTCCCGAGCGCACGCCTGCTGTCAGGTGCCGGCCGTGGGCGCGGGGAGGACAGATGTGTGGAATCGGGTCACGGCCTCTCCGCTCACGGAGACTGCCATCATCCCCAGAGCCCTTCCACACGGCCGTGGTGCCTTTGGTCTGCTCCCACGAGCGGTGTTCCCCTCTCTCTAGCGCCCTGGAGAACCGTAGGGAAATGCTGCCTTTGAAGTCTCTGAAGTGGGGCTTGGTGGATGCTGGTGTGGGTTCGCGATCCTCGTGGAACGACACAGGGGAGGGAGGCTGTGTGGCCTTGTCTGTGGGTACGGTTGCTCAGCGCTCTTGGGGACAGATGGCTGTATGAGTGCTTGTGGCAGAGAAAAGCCATGTTAGGCTATTTTTCAAGGAGATGATGCAAGTTACTACTACTCAAGCTAAATAAATCTGTGAATGTGGGAGGGGCTGTTGTGCTGGGTAATTTTAATTTTGCCTTTTGTGGGATTCACTGAGATGATTTCACTTACTCTGAAGTTTCTCTTGCTATTACCACAGTCATTCGGTTGGGAAGGAGTGTGAGTATCCCCTGCCTTTCCTACAAGTTTCAGAAATCAGAGAGTGAAGATGGGGAAGCAAATCTCCTCCCAAGGGGCATCCTTCACCAGCAGTGATACCAAGTCATGCAGATTCATGATGAAGTAGAGTGAGGGGGCAAATGGAAACAACAAAGTCAAGGAGAATTAGCTGCCACCAGACATGTCTGCTAAAAAGACAAATTCGTAGCCTCAGCTGCAATGAAGGAGGAGGCTTCCTTTTTCATTGTTTTATAGGTTCTAATCCAAAACATGGAACTGGGTGTTGGTGCACCTCATGTTTAGTCACAGCTGATCCACCTGCCCTAAGCCATTAATACAAGATTTATTGGCTACTTCTAGGTATTTCTTCATTCCCAGTTTGAAATAGTTCCAATGCTGATGTTCCTTTGGGAGAAGGAAAGGAAAAGATAGTCCACAATCTAAAAATCCTTATCACTCCATCTCATTGCAGAAAAAAATACTGTTTTTCTCTAGAAGTTCATTCCCTAAATTCAACACCTTGCACTACTTCAGTTTACTTTGCTAGTGTATTGGCAAGCTTCAGATAACTGCACATAATTGCATCCTTTCCTTTTCTGCCTTTTTCCATGTATGCTCTCTTAGCCAAGTTACACAGGTGCAGTTTTTAATTCCTTGACTTGTGTGCCCCTCTAGCCACTAAACATTTTGTCTTGTCTTCTGAGTTCTCTCCTATTTAACATTCTTGCACTGAGCTGCTCAGAATTGTTTGCATGGCCATGTGTTTTGAATTTTGGAAAAAGCATCACTTTGGGGCATCACTGGATATTGTATGAAGTAGGATTGTATCTCTTTCTAATTTAATCACTGAAACCCCACAGAAAGTCAAGTTTTCTTGCATTGGTCTGAAGTTCTCAGCTCTTCCAAGCTGTTATCTGTGGCATGAACTCCTCAGGACTTTTTGGAGGGGGTTGGGGAGGAGATGTCTAATTCTTTTCTCTTTTGCCCAAGGCTGCTACTGTCTTTGCCTCCTGTATTTTGCTTGGAGGCTGACCAATGGCCCGGTGTGAATCCTTTTTGGGGAGGAAGGCAGCTGGTGGCTCCAAGGAGACAGCTGCTTATTCTCCAGCATGCTCCCATAGGCTGCCAGCAGATGTGTCTGACAAGGGAGCTGATCCCTTAGCCCATTGAGAATTGTCTTCCTTATGCCTGTAGGGATTCACTGTGTGGATCCCTCTTTGTGCCCAGGTACAGATGGCTTCCCCTTCTCCCCTCTGATATTGCATGTGCCATATGCAGAGAATCATGTAAGAGATGAGTGTATTTCTCCCCCCCCCCCCCCCCCCTTTATCTCGTGTGCCTCCAATTAAGACAGTTTTGGTTTTTGGCCAACTTTCCTTCCCTGGATTGGCAGAAGATTTATGCATACTTTTCCTCTGGTTCAGGAATGCTCCTGTCTCCAGATCTGCTCTCCCTAAAACCTTAGTTTCCTTGTATTTCATTATCCATCAGCAGTGCCTGTGCAGAGGGTTAACCTGAAGTCCCTACAGATTAGTGCAGAGTGCTTTTGGTGCACACTTAAGGTTGCACAATATATTTTTATTTTTCATTTCTGTGGCCATATTGCATGTGTTTACTGCACACATAAACAATAGAAGGGTGGAAGAAGTACAAATTGGTGGTCAAGCTAGAGCTTTATAGTGTCATTTAGCCAGCAAACAAGAGGGCAGTGTCTTCTAAAAACGGTGCTGTCGTTAAAAAGTATTTATTAAGAATATTCCAGATTGTCTGGTTTTGGTCATAAATGTGATGATTTTTTTTCAAAAAATCTCAATGACTTATTTCTGTGAAAAGCTGATTAAAGGTTTAGGGGGAAACTGATGAACCCCTATAATACTATCATTATTTAGTCTTGTTTGCTGTTGGTTTTTTCTTAAACTTGATTTAGTACTATATTACAGTTATATCTTGCTGTTGATTTTGATTTTGTTAGCAAGTTTTGTATCATCTTACAGAAATACAGGTAAGGTATTTCTTCCAGCTACCGACTGCATGTATTCAGCAGTTTTCCAACTCATTATGACCTTATAATTTAGCTTCTGCCTGATAAATCTTGGGCTGGATATCACTCTTCTCTCCGTGTTTGCTCTTTGGCAGCCATGAAGTGTCATGGGCTTCAGGGGTGTACACAAATGTAACACAGATGTATTTTTTAAATAATTCTGTAGATGTTGTACAACAGCAAACTAGCACTTTTTCTCCAGTGCTGCTGTGTAAACAGACCCCTAAAAGGATAAAAGCTCCTTAATTGCTCGTGTCAGCCACAGCAGTCAAACATGGGAGCAGCAAGTCTGAGTAAGAAAAAGCCATTTCATGTTGTCACTCTTCTCACGCTTGATGTATACAAGGAGTTTTAAACTTAACAAAGAACTACACTAGTACTTCCTTCTCAGAGGCACTCTGTTGTGCTTTCAAGAAATACTCCTCTGCCACCAGAAATAGAATTTTATTGGAAGGGTATTGTTAATATGTGTTGTGTTTTAAAAAATGCAATTAAAATGTATGTACTTTTTGGAGATCCTGTCACCTTATTTTATACTGAGGGTGCTGTCTTGCCTCTTAAAAAGTCATCAGGAGCAAGCTGATGCTTCTGTCACAGAGGTCCTACTTGAAGATTGTTCTTGAGACCACTTCTGACAAAAGCTCTTCTAGTCACTGGTTTCAATTTTCCATGCCTCCAGAGGCCCCTGTGCATTCTGCTACTCAGGCCTGCTTGTCAAGAAGATTTTTGTTCAAACGTTTCACATGCACACCCCCACGCCCGTGTGCACGCGCGCTGTGCGCATGCCTGTGTGTGCACACAGCTGCGGGCAAAGAGCAGAAAAAAGGGCTGTCCTGGCAGCAGAGAAGATGCTGGGTACCGTAAGAACACAGCCTCTCCAGCCTGAAAACTGCAGTCTTACATGTGAAAGCTGAATCCTTAAGCTCTTGATTCACCTTAGGATGGAAATTCTCGCCAGCCCAGACCTGCACATTGAAACATACATGACTTCATTTTCAGACAGGCTTTTTTTTTCCCCTGTCTCCTTAAGCTTGCCAAGTAAATGATTCCTCTGCTGATTCTGCAGTTTCCAAGTACAGTTTTTTCCTCTGTGCCATGTCTCTGGAAAATATCCAACGTGTCTAAATCATGTAATTAAACCCTAGAAGCTAAAGACTGAGAACTACTGGCTCTTTGTAAGATATTTCTGTTTTAGCATACTGATGTTTCTCCAAGTTACTGTAAAGCTTTCAAAGCTCCCTAAATGACCTGATCTCTCTCCCACTTACTGCAAAACACTCACATGATATGAATCTGTTTGGCCCAGCTGACCACTTCAGAGGCAGTGTGTAGGATACAGACGCCTGTGTGGAAGCCTTTAGCATCAGGTTTACCACAGGTTCTCTCAGATCCTGGGGATGTCTGCAAATGGAAGCATGGTTTCTTGGCAGAACTCTCTTATCTTCTTAACTCTTCTCTAAGAAGAGAGTGGGATGTCACAAGAGGGACAATATTACAGATCCTTCTGGGCAGGTCTTGAATATTTTCAATTTGGAAATTCAAACTGGGCTGTTTATAAGACTGTTTGAATTTCCAAATGTTAGGTTTCACTCACAGCTAGGATCAATTTCATTCCAGTACGCAGAATCTGGAATGCTTTCTGCACCAGGAAGATGTTTGAAATTACTCCTCCTTGGGTTTGAGCCAGGAAGAAGCTGCTGGAAGCACAGCTGGATTGGGATGCCTGCCTGCAGTTGTCTCCCAGATGGTCCCTTCCCCTCCTAATGTCAGTAGGCTTTCAGCTGGTGCCAGCAGCAATGGGGATGCAAATATGTACTGACATTTTCACTTTTTAGTGAGTTTACTAATCCCATTTGGTGCATGTGTTGTCCATAAAGGGGCTACCATATCAGCAGTTAGCACTGCCATCACTATGGTGTCAGGAATGGAATAGTGCTGTTGAGGAATGTTTGTTTCATTGCTAGTGCAGAGAGGATCTTAGTGGTCTTCTCTTCCAGTATCTAGCCATGTTAGAAGTACATAAAGATGTTCTCATGTGATGTGAGAACAAATTCTGGTGACCTGAGTGTAAATCAGGAGTCGGTTAAAATCTAGGGGATAGGTAGAGGCTTTGACAGAGGGAATTTTCTTAGTTTGCACGTGCCTTGTTCTGCTGGGACATGTATGTGGAGTCAGATGCTGAAGAGTAATTAGTCTTCATTTTGAGCCTTACCGTAGCTACCTTTTTGCTTGGGGCCCCAGGCTGAGCACCAGAAAGACATTTGGTGAAATAAAGTAATGGGAATGATGCATGACTTGTGCTCCTTGTTTCAGTCAGAAGTTCTCTTAACTCAGACTGCAAGAATGGTGTTGACAGTTGTGTGTTTCTCATGGATGATTTTACCACTCTTGAATTAGAAGTGGCTCTGGATGGTCTCAGAGAGCTGCAGGTTCTTGGAAGAACTAAGGACATCTTTGGGCAGAAGATGGAGGGCCATGAAGGGAGGGCCAGAAAAGGCCAGGAAGAGAGGTGAAGCACCTCTTCTGAAGACAAGCTGAGAGACCTGGGATTGTTCAGACTGGAGAAGACTCTGGAGTGACATTATTGTGGCCTTCCAGTACCTAAAGGGGATGTAAGAGAGCTGGAGAGGGACTTTTGTCAAGGTCCTCTAAGCAATACAATATCTGGGAAAGACTTCAGACTTGAAGGGTTGGTGTAGAGGAAGGAATTCTTTACTCAGAGAGTAGTGAGGCACTGGAACAAGTTGCCTGGCGAAGCTGTGGATGCCCCGTCCCTGGAAGTGTTCAGGGCCAGGCTGGATGGGGCTTGGAGCAACGTGGTCTAGTGGAAGGTGTCCCTGCCCATGGCAGGGGGTCAGAATTAAATGGTCTTTAAGGTCCCCTCCAACCCAAACCATTCTGTGATTCTGTGAAATCAAATTAGTGACTAGATCCCTGTTACCTGAGAAGAATAGCTTTAAAAATTGTCTCCTAAATAGATTCTTTTGATTATGTCTAATGGGTTACCCTCCAAAAAGTGTGTGTGATGACAGTGTGAAGAAAGCAAATCAGTCTCCAGAAACAGAGTAAAAACAAAAATATTAAATTCTTTAAAAGAATTAAGCTAAAACAAATCTTACTCTGTTTGATAAATTAACACCTACTGGACAGTCCTAATTGAAAGGATCAGAATAGGGTCTGTTGAATTGTACATTTCCTGCTTCTCTTGGCCAATAGTCTGTACCAGGCCACTGTACCAGGCCAGTGTTGAAAAGAGTTGTGAATATGGAAATCAGAGTGGGAAGGGGAACTTGACCTAAATCTTTAGAAAGTTCTTTTAAAATTAGTTTTTAGATGATTTTTTTAAAGGCTTAGCCTTCCCCTCTTCCACCCAGATCATAGCATATCAGCCTGGCATTTTTTACTTTTTTTCTTTTGTGCCTCTGAACCTGTGGCGTTGAAATTGTACAGTCCCTGACTTTATGGCACTAATGCAAATGCACAGAGACTATTTGTGTTTGACTGTGTGAACTTCTGTGCCACAGCACTGATGAACTGGGAGCTCAGTGAAGAGCAACAGCAGTGATTAGATGACTATAGGGAATTTTTAAAATGCTATTAAAAAGCACTAGCTTACTGATGAGTGAAAAGGGTTTGCTCTGGAGTAGCTAGAGTATCTAAAAGACTATTGACAGGATTCTAGGCAATGTGCTGGCCAAAGGAAAAGGGCTGGCTCAAATTGCCCAAAGTAGATGGGTTTGGGTCAGTATTAAGGTGTGGTTTCTTCCAGCAAAGGCCTGCATAGATTGTAGAAAGTCATGGAAGCCTTATTGCTAATGACATTTAAAAATATGACTAGGGAAGCTTAAAGAAATACATCGACAAAAATCCTTCAGTTGACATGGCACTGTAGGCCAGATGTTGTCTAAATAAAGGTGCCCATTCCCCTTATTTAATTTCTATTACTATAGTCTTACCAACAGCTGGGGGAGGGACTACCTTCCTGCCAGAAAATGTGCCTTGGGTCTGCTCTGTTATGATCAAGACTGGTTGATATCCAAGGAAAGGAAGTGGTGTATTGTACTCACTCCATTTTAAATGTAATCCTTTGGTTTTGAGGTTGGACGTGGATGTAACAAGAGCAGTGAGCCCCAGCATCCACACTGAAATATAAATAAGCCTTTGAGACACTGAGGAGGCAGGATGAACTCTGAGAATTATGTGTTGTTGCTTTCATCTCTGGCACGAAAAATAATACAAACATGCATTAGAAAGAGATGCTATGAGCCTGAAATATCCTTCTACCATAACCTGCTTGGCCTTCCCTTTTCCTCTTAAGACTATTTTTGTTCTGCAGAAGTATTAGTGGCACATAATGTCCCCATTTCCTGAGGGTGGAAACATCGAACTGGAAATGCAGGATGGAGGAGGAGGGAAGGACCTGAGAACAAAATTGGCTGCTCTTCAGGCTCTGCCAGTGGCAAGTTCAAATTTTTGGTGGAGCTCTCTAACCCACTTTTGCTACACATGGGCTCTTTCTGATGCTTCTCTGAACTCAGGTAATTGTTTCAAGCAGTCATTGCCATTCAGATCATCTCTTCTTTGGAGCATTCAGCTGATTTCTTCAAGCTACTGTTTCTGCTTCAATTCCCTCTCAGTTGTCTCGTAGATAAGAGCCAATTTTGGGCAACCCGATTCCCAAAATCAAAATGAAACCTGGTTTTAGCCTTGAATCAGCATGAATCATTAGTGTTGTTCTCTAAATAATCATCTAGATGGTGACAAAAGTTGAAAGAAACTTAGTGTGAAAGACCAAGTGAGATGTTTCTGAAGTCCAACAGAACTTTTGGGATGTCTGTTCTTGTTGCTCAGTTCAGTCATTTTAACAGTGAGACCAAGGCACTAAGAGGAAAGACAACTGAGTCTGAATGAATATTATGGATTTCAAGACTGGAACTGAAGACAGCAAAACTGGAGAAACCATATATTTTCTTGCCTTGGTTCTAGGTCTCGTAGTTCTTTGCTCTGTGTTCTCAAGAGGTTGCTGCCAAGGTAGCTCCCTAATTGCCTGTCTGCGCAGTGAAGTAACACCTCCTGCAAAAAATGGCTGTAGACAGACTGTAGTAAGTGTTGGTGTGGTGCACTTCTCAGAGTATGACCAGTGCAGTGCAAGGTTGTTTTGTGATGTTTTAATACCTAACATGAATGTGAGACTCAAACTAGTGGTAGAATGACAGAATTCCCATCTTGGCAAACAGTGGTCATAAAAGAATGAAGGCTGTGTTGTAGAGCTCTTCTCTGAGCCATTTTCTCCCTCACTCATAGCTTCCTAGTTTTGTGCATATATTTCCACATCAAACGTTCTAATTTACGTGCTGGAGCTAAAGCTTGTATATTGTACAGCCTGTTGGTGCAGTCAGCAAAACGTAAGGGAATCAGCTTGACTGAATATAATTTTTTATTCTCACTCCCATTTGGGGAATATGTTATGTTACAGCCCTCTGTTGAGGGGGGTATATATAGCCATATATATAACATATAAGACCAACCTTATGAACTCAAAAGCTGGTATTTGTAATTCTGTGGGGTTATAACTAGATGGAAGGTACCTGGTAATCATTTGCATGGAGTGAAGGTAGGAAAGTAGGTTTGGACAGCAAGGTCAAGCAGTGAAAAAGTCAGTAAAGTGATCGTGCTTCAATGCTTTTCTGCCTTGTTGTTTTACAAAGAAGCATTCTTGCTTCTCTTAACAGGAATAAAAACAGTGATGATAAATAATGCTAGTAATTAAATAGTTTTAAAAGTAGCCTCTATCTGCAAATGCATGAAGCCAACAATTTGTGAACCAAGCTCTATGACAGCCCAAGGCTGTGAAACTGATTAAAATGGAAAAAAGTAGTTTTAATTAACCCTTAAATTATGAAGCACATTCTCTGAAAACCCAAGCTGCCTCATTGAAGCCAGACAGGAGGTTAATAAAAAGAGCTGCACTTAAATTAAGATGCTTTAATATTATTAGTCCTTTCTGTAATCTGTTTTGAAATGACAGTTTCTCCCATGGAATGAAAGGCAATTTCAAAATGATGGGAATTCCCATAGAAGAGGAACATTATCTTTTAACCGGCTGTCAGTGCTGCCACTATATCCCAACAGGCAACATAACCTTGGATTCTGTGAATACGAATGACATGCATTTTCTGCTTATGCTAAATATTTCTTACTGTAAAACCCTCATGAAGTCAAAAGCAAAATTAGAGATGAGGACAGTAAGCATATTTTTGCAAAAATTGAAGTTCTTTACTGCAGCTGAAGAAAATACTAATCCTTACTAAAGGATTTTGCAAAGTGGTCCACAATGAACAGTTTAAGAAAAGTATTTTCAGCTGGTTCTTTTTTTCCTCTCCATTGTATCTTTAGAGTGTTTGTGCATGGATCTTGCTTCATATATTTCTAGACATGTCGTGTAAGGCTACATTCTTAAGTTACAATGGGAAAGAGCATTAGTATAAAACATCTCTTTTCTTAGACTTATTAATATCTTAGTGTTGCAAGCCACTCTCACTTTTGCTCCTGCTCAGCCCTTCAGGCCCTAGATTTCTTTTGCAGTGTCCTGAGAATGCCTTTAAGGCTGTTGGTCAGCTCTGTGTATGGGTTGTCTTTGCAGATTTGCAGTTGCATTTGCAGACTTGGTCAGCAAATGTCAAGGTTATTTTTCTGATTTGTGGCATTGCTTGTCTGGCCATTGCCAGCACTATGCTTGGCTTCTTTACCACTTTCCACCCATCAGCAAACAGAACTTGGTATACAATAACTTTAATTTCACTTGAAAAAAGAAGCATGATCAGCATGCTGAGTAGATGAGAACATGATTTTAGGGACATTCTCTTTACGTCACTGTCGTGGTTTAACCCCAGCTGGCAGCTGAGCAGCACACAGCTGCTTGCTTAGCCCCTACCCTCCCACCCCTCCCATCCCAGGAGGGAGAATTGGGAAAAGGTAAAAGACATGGGTTGAGATAACAACAATTAGAACAGTCTAATAATTGGAGTAAAATAATAATAATAATGGTGATGATGTTGATGATGATGATGGAAAGGGGGAGAGAGGCATAACCCCCAAAAACTAAAGTGACTTATGGTACAGTCGCTCACCACCCAGTGATGGATGCCCAGCACATCCCTGACCCATGATCAACAGATCCTGGCCACCTCCCCTCTGTTTATGTACTGAGCATGACATTCCAGAGTGTGGAATATCTCTTCAGCCTGTTGGGGTCAGCTGTTCCTGACCATGCTCCGTCCCAGTTTCTTGTCCATCTCCTCACTGGCAGAGCATGGGAAATTGAAAAGTTCTTGATTTAGAGTAAGCTTTACTTAGCAACAACTAAAACATCTGTGTTATTAAGAGTATTCTCAATCCAAAACACAGCTCTGTGCCAGCTCCTAAGAAGAAATTTAACTCTATCCCAGCCAAAACCAGGACAGCAAAACATTCTTTGTTTAATAACCATTTATGAAAATGTGTCATTTCCCTTCTTCTTTTAAATGCCGAAATAGAATGCATCTTTTTTCTTTTTTTCAGACATCTTCTATTGTAAAATTTCAGTGAATTTTGGGGTTTTTGTTTAAAATTAAGTTTTATCAGAGAAGGAAATTTCCAAAGAATTTTTAGTACCATAGATTACTTTCACCTAGAAGTTAATAATGTGGTGATCTTCAGGGATACTTGAGTCTAGTATTCTAAACTTAAAATTCTGCACTTAGAATTTTGGAAATACAACATTTTACACAGTGCTTAACAAAGGTTTGCAGCTGTGCCCTAGAGTTTGTGAATTGCATATTATTTCCTTTGCTGAAGGCTTATGTCTTCCTTTTGTACAGATGAAAGTATAATTGTCAAAGATAAATTATACTTGAAGTTGATAACATCATGTGTATTTCTACATAGATAAAAGTGCAGGGATCTGTGCACAGTTGTACTGAGAGGAGGTATCCTGAGAAATTAGAGCAAAATCAATAACAGGACAGTGAAACCATACCCAGTGAAACCATACCCAACTTGAAGTTGATAACATCATGTGTATTTCTACATAGATAAAAGTGCAGGGATCTGTGCACAGTTGTACTGAGAGGAGGTATCCTGAGAAATTAGAGCAAAATCAATAACAGGACAGTGAAACCATACCCAGTGGGTACAGTTGTCATATTCTCTTTCCATCAAAGAAGATAAATGTGATGGACAGCTGTTAATTCATTTCCCCCTGTTTGCACAGTCTCCTTTATTTACAGTATGAAAATTCAAAGGGAGTAATTTCTGTATTACTTTGATTCCTGTTATATTTTAGAAGAGTTTCCTGTTATGTTTAGAGAAGAGGCAAGTAATGGATAACATAAATAACAATTTCTTCACATTTTTCATTCTATAATGCTGTTAATATTCTGGAGCTGGGATTTTGTTTCCCGGTGTTAATGTTAGAAACTTGACTATAATTGCCAATGTTTTTTGAAAACTACACAAATCAGTATAAAAATTGTCAGTGAAGTCAAATCTTGTGAGGTGGGAAGATATTGTTTTCAGGAACTTAATTGTGTTTAATATGTATGTAATTCAAGTACATAATAGATGGAAGAAAGAATCTGTATCTTTAATTAGAATATTTTTTAAAATTGCTGTAGTTTCAAGACATCAGTGTCCATCTTTGTTAGGCATAGCAAAACATGATGTGGAGGCATTGAGAGAGGCTCCAGGAACACGGGACAGCTGTGAATGAATTTTACTTAGGAAGAAAGACTAGATTTACAAGCTGAGCTGAAAAGCTGCTCTAGCCAAGTATGTCATGGCAGAGAAGAGTGATTTAAGGGTTAGCACTGTAGTTATCTAAAGAGATGCTAACCTGACCTTCTGTGTGGGTTGGGAGATTGCAGAGAGGCTCAGAATCTCCCCAGATACCTTCAGGCTGCACCTGGGGAGTCATTGGGAGGGAGCTGTTCTGCTGTCCATAGCTCCCTTTTTAATTAGTGCAGGTCTTAGTTACCCTGGTGAACATGATTCAGCTCAGTCCACTAACCGTAGAGGTCATTTGAGTCATTATGCTTCTAAGTTGGGCACCCTATTAGAGCCTCAAGGGTTTAATAAAAATTCATGAAAATAAGCATCTCTTTCTTCCCTTTAAGAGCTATGGAAGTTCTTAATTTGGATACCACTAGGAAATGTATAATCAGAGCCTGGAAGATCAGCTTCACAATGCCTGGTGTTTCCATGGTAAACAAGGAAATAAATGCCTTTCTTTGGAGAACATTCAGAATCAGCTTTTGGAGTGCCATTGTATACTTAAGGGATCCCAAGAGAAACAGACACAACTCTATCGAGGTAATCTGTAAGAAGCAAATGATCAAGCCAGCTATGAAGTATGCTCTTGAGGAAGTATTCCTTTAAACTTAGTTATACATTTCATCTAGAGCGTTTCTCTCAAAATTAAATGAATCAACTAAACAGACTGTAAAAAATCCACAAGGGTTTTTTCCATAAATCCTACTCTCATCTCAGATATTTTCAAAGTAGTTCAGAGTCATTAAAAATAATCTCAATTAGTAACAGAGGATAAAAGGATATAGAGCAGCTATTGAAATGATCTATTTATTTAGTCAATCATTTTTCTGTGGTGGTTTATGTGTCCCAGTAATAGAATTTTTAACGAAAACACATTAACTTCATTATATTAAAATCCTGAGCGATAAATTATGTGTTGCTCCCCCCTCCCCTCCCCCCACATTCACTTCCTGTTTGGGGCGTAGAAAGATTTCTATGAATAGCAGTTATTGTAATTATTGTCTAAGAAAGAAGGTAGGCAATATTATGTCATGCTCAGACTGCTGGACAGGCACTGAGTGACAGCTTTCATAACAGCATTGTGAATGTTATCCCAGTGAGCACTGCTGCAAGGGCATCCCAGTGGCAAAGGAGCAATTATAGTAGGACAGAACCGGGGGCAACAAAGGACGGGGGGAGGCCTTTTGCTTGATGTGTAACACTATCATGATTCCCTATTTATCATGAATGAGAGGTATTAATTCCACTTTTTGTACTCTGCCTAAATGTGATGAATCAGTGTGCCGCACAAATTAATTGGAATAGTAGTTTATTGACTCTCCCAGATGTTGTGCTCATTTATCTTTTTAATGGTTCTTGCTGAGAGATAATACTAAGCTGATATGAGTCACAGTGCAAAATGAGCAGGAGGAGGAAAGACTGTGTTTGCAAAGGTACAGCATTTTCTCTACCCTGGAGAATTCTTGAGGTGCATTTATTTTGCATCTAGATCCTTTGTGTGAGGAATAAGTATGAGAAATACAGGGAAAATTTGTGGAATCAAGTGTAACAGAGGGAAGTTAGACCCATATCATGATTTCTACTGTGAGATTGGCCTAGAGGAGTCAGTTAACAATGAATGAGGAAGAAGCATTGTTCCAGTGGGAGGAAACAAGATGATTTGGAAAAGTTCTTGGAACAGATAAGAAGAATTGAAAACATAAAAAATTTGGCACTGTTACGACTTCAGCTTCTATTAGTAGAACAATATCAAATACATAAAAATACTTTGTTGCACGAGGATAGACATCTTTCCAAATCTGTTAGAAGTTCAAAACAGGGATTGGATGAATTCCTAAGGAGATACTAAAGTGAATCAATTGGGGGATATTCTCTAGTAATCTTTGTCTTACATTTGTGGATACTGGAGGAAGAGGAGGAAAGTGGGTCACACAGAGGTCAGGCTTGCAAGCCATCTGCACACAGCTCCTCTTCCTGGCACTGGAGACAGGGAGAAAACTTGGCTTAGGTGGACATTCATCTGCTTCTGTATTTTCTTATGTGTTGAAATGTGGAATTCAAAGAAACAGCTATATTCAGGCCCTCATCTTTTCTCCAGAACTTGTGCAGTACCTGAACAATCCTAGATTTTTTCTTAATCCGAAATGCGTGCCTGAATTCCTCCTGTGGAAACCAGACAGATGCATGGTTCTGCTGAGTAGTTAGTGCTATTTGATGTCAGGTTCTGCAGGTGGTATCTGTCAGAGGGAAATAGGGTCACTGTACTTTACTTTCTGATCTATGACTACATATTGTCTGTGTAGTAAGCTAGAACGTGCTTCAGTGAAGGTCTGTCCAAAGTTTTATGGTTGGAGTCAAGAGTTTGAGAAAAGGAAGGGTTTTGTTCAAAGCTTAGGTCCACAAGAACCTGTGGCCAGCACAGAATTAACACAGTTTATCTAGCTGTCACTGTTTTTGATCAGTCTCAGAGTTCTGTGCAAACCCCAGAAGAATAAAAAAGCAGTCCATTCTAAGGAGACCTCTCTTAGGTTTGTCACGTGCATGACCACCTCCATCAAGACTCCAGACATATATCATTGGGGTGCTCTCAAATAAGTGACTACACAAACCTTGGAGCAAACCTGCTTCCTTTCTAAAAAAAAAACACATGCACTGATGGAAAGGAATTCTTGATTAATGCTGACCTGTTTAGCAGCACTGGTGCCCTATGGCTCTTCAGGTGTCATCACTGACAATGCTTGAACTTTGAGGGAATCCTTTATTTGCATAAAGAAGCTGCTGCAAAGCTACTGGCTGCATGAAATGCTTTGCCACAGCTTGGATACAGCATGGACAGACAGCAACCCTCTTTGTGACAGAACTCTCACAAGCACAGAACTGTACTACTGTCAGTTGTTTCAGCACATGTGGGAGCACTATCACTATCTCTTCTGTAGCACTGAGCATCATTTGCCTGGAGATAGTACTGAAGTGTTCCCACTTCAAGATTTGAGTTCAGAAGAAGTGAGACATTATAGCACCGGCCCTGTCTGGTGAGAATAAACAGGACTTAAACAGTGCTAGGCAAGCCAGGCATGCTGTTTCACATTCAAGGCTTTCCAGCTGAAATGGCTTGTGTTTTCAGTCTTGGGTAGAAGAAGCTTTGAGGTGCTTGGCAAGAGCTGACTCTCTTCTGTTGAGATAGAAAGCAAAAGAGATCCAAGGAGATTGTGACTATATATAAGGAAGAAAAAAATTCCCAGTAAAAAAAAAATTAAAATTTCGCAGTTCAATGCTGCTACAGAAGCCCAAAAAAGTTGAGGAATCTCCATCCTTGGTGATGTTCAAAACTCATCTTGACAAGCTTCTCAAGGAACTCTACTCCCTTGCTGGTTGTTCAGCTAAGAAACCAGGATTCTTGGAAATACTGGTGGTGATTGTATTTATCTCTTTAACTGGGAACTCAAACATAAAATTTGGTAATCTAGGTACTCCAGTGATGGTGCCAAAGTAAACAGTCATGATAGCTTTGGTGAATAATGTAAGGAGACAACCCAGAAACTTCTGTCTCCCATCTCTTGGAGCTTATATTTACAGTGAAAATAATATGAGTGGTCTTTTCTGACTGCTTGGGATCTTCACAGTTTCATAGGGTTGAATTAAAAGACATTTTAATACTCCGGAACTGTCACTTCTCAGTTTAAAATTTTCAGGACTTCCAAGGAGATAGAAATCATTCCCCTAGCTAAGGAAATATATGCCTAAAAATAGGTTATCGAAAGAGAATTGGCAGCTGGTACATGAGTGGCAAGTTCATGTACTTGGAGGAGAGGAAGGAAGAGAAAGGGTATTTAAGGAAGTTTATCAAAGGACCCTATCCACAGAGGGTGTATTGCTTTGCAGTTGGATTTGGAGGAGTGTGGGGAATAGTGGATTCCATAGCAAAGAGAAGTAATCTTGCTGAAAGCAGTTTTGGAGCAGGTAACTCGCTGAGGCGGCCATGGAAAGGTGCTTGTGTGGACAAGAGAAGAGGGTGGTTGGAAAGTTGGGATGGTTTGAGGTTTCTGTTTACGTAGTTTGGTGTAGGGTAGAAGTAGTAGGAGAACTAAAGAATGAAAGATGAGCGTCTTTGGGTGTAGTCAGATTCTGTACACATCAAGTGCTAGGGGGAAGGGCAGGGCAGTGGTTAGCAATTTAGGGGCTTGGTACTCTTTAATTCACAGAGGCTAGTGCTTCCCTCCTACTCTCCCTTAAATGCTTCCATAATGTTCTCTCTATCTTTCATTGTGGAGTAAGCATTTTTCATTGAGGTGTGGAAGAGGCAGAAAAAAAATTAAAAAACCCAAAACCTAAAAAAAAACTTAAAAAAAAACGTTACCTTTTTTATCTGCTAAATCACAACCAGCTTTTTGATTTAGCCACAGTTTACTTTAAGGAAAATAATTGCCAGTCTAATCCAGACAAAGGCTGCATGATTCCTCTTGAAGAGCAATGTAACTTTGGTGGGATACAGGGGAAACCAAGATAAGACAAACAGATGTTGTAAGAGAGATGTGCAGGTGAGGAGGGCAGCAGAAGAACATTTGGTTTCCTTGGAACCAGAAATGGTTTTGTGTCTGGTTTTGTGTACGAGGGATTTTTTAGTTATATCTGTTTTGTGGTAATTTCGATGCTTTGCTGTGAGATCCAGCAGCCAAAGTGTATTTGGGTTCGTTTTCTGCTCTGTGACTCTGACGTTATGTGACATGAGAATATCTGAATTGCGAGCTGTTTTCAAGCCTTCTGCAGATAAATGAGGTCCCTTGACTGAAATGAAAGTATTCTTCAGTTTGTTTGACCTCTGTTCCTGCATTTGCTTGCCTTCATTATGAATGCTTAAAAGTCCCCATCTCTTACAATTTCACTGGTCTAATAAAAAGCTTACAGATATTGTAATATTATAGATTGCCAGTACAAATGGTGAGTATTTGTGTCTCCACATAGAGGTGTCTTGCAGGCTTGATTTTGGTGTGCCTAGTCTTAGTTTTGGTGGCTCAGGCAGCAGTCTTTACTCCTTTTCCAGGAGACTGCTGTTGTGTGCTTGGGTAGTTGTTTCTGTAAAGAAGGACTTTCTGACTTTTCACCCTGAAATTTTCTCCTCTTTGCAGTTGCATCCAGTGGTGTTTTTATTCTGTGATGTGTTGTGTTGTATATATGCTTCACAAAGTAATAAGCAGTGCCTGTATCCATCCTCACATTTAATCTTAATTTTTTCTCAGTAATAGTTAATGATTTTATTTTTCTCTTTCCTCAGAAGTCATGGACCAAAACTTTTGCCTCTTGAGAGAAGCAAAGAGATTCTGAGATTCCTTTAGTTTCCTTACATTTTAGTGAGGCCCAGAGTGCCTTTGGTTCATCTGTCTTGGGTGCTCTAGGTTCTCCTAGGAGCAGCAGAAGAGAGAGCTGTTCCATCCTGCCCAAATTTCTCTCCCTCTCCAGTAAAGCAAATCTAATTGCTTTCCACTGCCTTTTCTCATATTCCCCAGGCTGCTTTTTCCTCTGCTATGCCCAACTTGCTCAAATCCCCTACTACAAGGTTTTCAGATAATTGCACTGAGGCTGCCCCTTTTAATTACAACTCTTCCCCCCTCCTCCCCTCTTTCAGCCAAGTTATTGAGCCATTTCTGTATATTGCCTGAGACATTTTTCTTTCTCCTTAGCTACGCTTCACTGTCTCACTGAAGACATTGGAGCATTTTCAATGCTCTCCTCAAAAAGCACCTGAAGAAAAAAAACATACTGGCTTTTTGCATGCAACCTACATATTACTGTGATATTTCTGTGTTGGGCTTAGAATTGGACAGATGGAGCTAGAATTACCTTGCTTAGCAAAATTGTTATGCTGTATTGATATAATGTGGTGCTGGATTAGGCTACATGCTGCTCCCTTACTGTAAGATAAGATTTTATGTCAGGTTCTTAATGGTGATGGTAGAGTTTTATTTGGATTTTTTCCCACTTAAGATAATAAACTTGGACTTGTGTGCTTTTTCTGGCTGTAATGCAGGCTCCCTGTTTGACCTTAAATATCACAGCATTTGCTTCCTCATGTACAACATATCAGTGGGAAAAATACTGTCCAACTTAGTAGTGTTGTGCAGTCATATGCTTAAAGAGACAAATGCCTGCATCTGAAATGCAATACAAGTGTGTCAGCTGTGCAGATTTGTGTTGGCAAAAACTCTCCTGTCATGGCTACTGAGCTGCAGAGTCCTTAAAAGGCAAAGTGTAAACTACAAGAGACAGAATTTGAAAAGGATACAGGGGAAATGGAATGGACACCTTCCAAGAAACATTGCCAAAGATGCAGAAAGGATCAGGACTTCAGTAATAGTACTGAAGAGATTAATGTTGATTTGGGAAGCACACCGTCCCTGATGCCATGAAAGTCTCAAAATCTGTGTGTACTGGCAGTGCAAAAAACACCTGTGACTGACTGAAGTCTTGAGGGATGAGTATATGGAAAATACTGGGTCTGTGCTACTCCTTTTTAACCCATATCTTGGAAGTAGTAAATGATGGAATGAGTGTATAAAAACTGTCAGTTTTGTGTTAGAGTGACCTGATTTCTGTTTCTACCTTCTGTTTTTTCCTAAACAGCATTTCTCTGCAAAGACCTCTGTGCTTTAATTTGGAAAGGTATTAAAACACTCCGAGAAATCTCAGACCATTTCAAGAGAGTGGTGTGTGCTTGTTGAAGATGGTGGTATTTACAGAGAATCTTCATGGATTCTAATGCTGGCATCAGTGCAAGAAGAGTGTCGGGAATGGGTTGGCTCTGGATGGTCTTCTTCTTTCATCTAGTCACCTCATTAGAAGGTAAGAACAGATGTTTCACATCAACTTTAAAGTGTTTTCTGTAGAGGTTAAAAAAAAAAGTGTGCTCTCCAGGATGCTAATATCCTAGTCCAGATGAGCATTGTGCACATGTCTTTCTGTTTGATGGTTGATCACTATCTCTTGGGATGTAAAAGGTTATTAGTATTGTTTCTGGTGGGAGAGGCAAACCCTCTTACGAAGGATCATTAGTGAGCATTACTACTATCTATCTCAGAAGTGACTGCCTCAAAGAATAGATCTTTTTTTAATCCAGGAATAAGCTCCTTGTTTATACTTTGTGTGTATTTGGTTCTCGTGCTTCTGTTCTTGCACCATGTTTGCTTTGTGAAACAATCTCTGGACGTTTATACTGTTCGAGAAGACAGCACCCAATGGGCTGAAATCAAGAGTTTTTGTCTAACCTCTGAAAAACTTGCCTCAAATAATAGATATGGAGAGAAATGTTTTGCATTAACAAGAAGAGGCAGTTCACATTCAGGCCAGCAGATAGGAGGGAGAAAGCACTGGAGGCAGGGTAGGGAAAAGGTAGGCAGGGGACAAGAGTTGCCAAGAAAATGGTAGAAGAAAGCATAGATGATAGAAGGGAGGGTGATGAGAGCAGGAGATAAGATGAGAGCTGTGGAAGAGAGTTAGAGAAGGGCAGAGGTACTGTAAACAGTCCCCTTGTTTGTTCCAAGAATATCCTTGCAGCTACATGTGCTCAGTGAACTGTACTGCTTTGTGATGAATGTTCATCTCTTGCATTTCTGAAAGCCACTGAAAGAGGAGAGGAGGGAGAGATGGAATCAAAGGGAAGCAAGGAAAGACCTAGAGGAAGAGACAGGAGAATAGTGTGAGATCTAATAAAAAGAGGAAAGCTTGTTAAAGCATCCCTTCTCTTAATAGGAGGGGAATACAGTGTGTGTGGGAAGTTCAGAGGCTAAATAATTTATGTAAGATTATAATACAAATTCTTAAATCTCCGAAATTCTGTGAATTGCTGATTTTAAAATTGTATTTAAAATTACTGTGTAATTCTTGTGTAACTGATAGAGAAACTGAGATAGAAATTCTCTCTGCAAATATGAAGTAACTGAGTGATGCCTGTACAAACGAACATTTTTTAAATTCAGTGCTCAGTCCTGAAAGTTTGTAAAGATAAAAAGAGTTTCAAAAGCACTGTGTGATACAGCTTCACAGATCACATAGTTGACCTGCCTGGATTAAAATAGGACAGTAAAATTCTGCCTGTGGAGAGGAAACAGTAAAGGTGCCCATGAGCCGAACTTCAGCTCTCAATTCAGGGTCAGGGGAGTCAGCATCTTCATTGTGACTGTACTGCATGGTCCTAAGTTTGCACTTTAAAGCTGATTTGCATCTCAGAGGTAAGTATTTTTGTTGTGGTCAAAAGTCAAATAAAAATTATATGGTAGGGGAGGAAAGTCTGATGATAACTATGTGGAAAGTTTTGCTTTAGTGCAGAGTTGTCCATAAGGAAGAAAAAAGGCCCATGGCGTGTTTGTTGACTCATTATATATAGCAGAAACTTGAAATTCAGGTTTCAGATTTAAGTTGAAAAATATAGGGAATATACGGTGTGGTCTTTAGTTTTTATAGAGCTTCTTAGAAGTTTTAGATGGTGTTTAAAACACATTTCACCTCCAACTAAAAAGAGTTGACTGAGTGGGAAAATGAATCAATCAATTCTTCCTAGTGTTTCTCGGGCATTTGAGTTAAAGTCTGAATGTAAATCACATTTTGTCTCAAACTAAATGTTCTTCAAACTTTGAAATTTTCTAAACCTTAATGTTAATCATTAAGAAAAGAGGGAGAATCTGTAGAGAGGGAAGTAGTCAAAAGATTCACACTATCTTCATATGCATTATGAAGAGAGCAAATACTTCTTAGGCAGAATGCCTCTCAGATAGAAAGAAGGCAGCATGCTTTTACAGGACCTAATGGGACTTTAAACACCCTCATGACTCAGAAGTAAAGAAGTTCTTGTAAGCAATTGAAATTATTTTGTTGGTATTGGTTTTAACGCATAAAAAGGAGACATTAGGCTGAATTTATTTAATATAGCTCTAGTATTTGGACACACTGATTTCACCAGGAATGAGCATGTCTGTGCAAAGTTTTCCAGTCATGATTTTTACACAAAAAAAAAGCCTGAATGGAAACTTGAGGGAAGACTGGTTTGAAAACAGAAAACATTTATGTACGGGGTTTTTTTTTAACTTTACAAAAGGAAACACAATTGCACAGAAGTTTTCATTAAGATCACATTTCTCAGTGTTTATAGCTCTGCAAGAGTTTTTGAGGATTTGATTTTGAGAGCATTATTTTTGAACTACATGCTGGGTGAAGTAATGGATTTTTCCTTTTTCTCAAAGCTACATAAAGAAATACAGTAATTTTATTTCTTTAAAAATCTATACATGTATGTAATTAGAGTTTATCACTGAAAATTTAAGTTAATATTTTAGGTTAACCTTTCTGATTTTAAAAGTTTGTGAAGCACAGAATTTAAGAATGCATGGTGTGCTGCAGTCAAGACAGGTGAGAGCAAGTGATAACTTGTTAATGAAATAGCTCTTGCTAGGGCACTGAGATCAATTTTATGTGGAATATTGGTTTTGCTTTGATGGAGTTCTAAATGTCTAGAGCTGTAAACACAAGCAGAATTCATTTTGTAGAACTCATTAAATATGTTCCAGAGGAATGATGTGTTCTGTCTGTAAGTGATTGCGTTTATTTTACAACAAGCTCTCAAACCAGCAGAATAGCTGGACAATCTTTCTAAGTATCTTCCAAAAATTCAAGACATAGAGAGAATAATTCTTCTGCTTTGGTAAAACCTCTTTGCATTAAGAGTATCTCTTTGGCAAAAGGGAATATGGAAGAAAAAAGGTAGTGAGGTCAGACATTTCATTTTTCCCCTATTTTTTCTACTAACTGGTTGTTGTCTTGGGCTGTTGAAAATAATATATTGATTGCTCAAATTGGCTTCCCTTTGAAGTGGAGGAAAATATACCTTCCTCAGAGGGAATCTTCAGAGTGAAAAATACCACTCTCTTTTGGTTTATTATATGCAGTTTAGTATATACAAAGAAAGGTTTAAATTAATGTCATTTTACTTCAGGGGAAAAAAAAGTGAAATTAACTTTTTAGTTTGATTGCTTGTGATTCACATGAGTTATTAAAATCCTAGCAAACATTTTCTTCACAGTTCTTTCCTGGTGCTCTCCTGCATGCCAAAAACTTTGCTGCATGCTTGGAAAGCCCAGGGTGGAGGAATATCCTGTTGTAGGTATGCAGAACGTGAATGAGACCAAGCTGGATGTGCAGCCTCTTTGTAAAGGGGGAACAGACAGGAGTTTATCCTTTTGGTCAGTCTCAGCAGCTCCATTTGATTAATTTTCTTCCATAATAGATTCCTGTGTAGTTCCTGTGCTAGGGACATCCCTGTTTCCAGCTTTGTATCATGCCCTGTGTTGAATCTGTTCCTGATCTGCTGCTTGGAGGCCAGTAGGACAGGAGAGACTATTCATGCTGCAACTAACACTGTTTATATTCAAAGCTAATTCAAGCTGCCAAGAAAAGGAATGGCATTCTTGTAATGCAGGGTCTCTGGGACTTCCAGTGTATGCCTTGGTATAGCTTTGGAAGACATAAGCTCACTTCTTAATATCTGTGAAAAAAAGCAAGCAGGAGAATGTAGATGAGCATTAAAAGTCACACTGTGCTGCATCGAAAGTAGCTGGTTTGATGGCAGTGGCAGTTAGACCCAAGTTCTAGACTTAATAGTGGGTGTTTGGAGAATGAACTTCTTAAGCTGTGGAAGAGTAGATATTATATTGTATCTCTAGGAAAGTAGTAGATAGTAATTTAACTGGATTTCATATGCAAAGTTGGACCTTTTTTTATTTTAATTTCTTGATGTCTGCATTTTCTGACATCAGTAGTAGTGCAACATGCTAATCCCAGCAGTTTCCTTAGAGCTTTAACAAAAGAAAGGGGCTGGGGAAGAGAAAAATACACAATCATTCATAAAGCTTAAAAACTGTGTTACCTTGCAAAAAGCTGTGTACTTCCATATCCTACACCATTTGGCTGTCATTTCTCTCTTTCACAGATGGTACATAACTCCTGGTTGGAGTGTGAGAATTCCTCCTTGCAAATGACAACTTTCATATTCTGATAGTGTCAGCATTTTGCTCTGACAGAGCAAGCAGTTAAATTATATTATACTTCATGGAACATACTAAACACATATCCCATTGATTCCAAATGGCTTTTCTAAAATTAATTGCATTTGAGAAGTAACATTACAGAAGTAACACAGGATCATTCATTGCAGGATTGACATTATAGCTTTATACAGGAAAGAATTTGAACTAATTTCTCTCATATAGATTGGCTTTGTATATATTCTCTTATATTAGGAGGCATATTCTATAATTCTGTAGCTTGTTTTATCGTATTAAGTCATAGCTAATCTTTAAGACATTTTCTTTTAAAAAATAACATCAACCTTTGTGTTGGATAGTTATGAACAAGTAGGATTTTTTTGGCTATTTTTGTTTGGTTTTTTACTTGTTTCATCAACTCATTTTTAAGAAAGGAGTGCTTACTACAATTGCATATGCCATTAGCTGTTGATTTATTATTTACTTCACCACAATTGCTGTTTAGTTTTGGAAGACGTTCTATTGTATTTAGGGCTTCCCAAAGGTTTCACCATATTTTGTCTCCAAATGATTGACTCCATGAAAAAATATATTTGTTTATATGAGTGATAAAAAGTTCCTGATAAAAGGGTCCTCTCCCCATGCTTAAAGGAGCACATAGGAACAGTGAAAGGCAGGGGACCCTCAATAACCTAACAGAGAAATAAGTGCCCTGACCCAGCTTCTTCCAGAGCTGTCTACAGGAGTGTGATCAGTCCATGGGGTGGGAATGAACCCATTAAGTTAAATCAGTGGAAGTGCTCTCTGGAACACCTTTCAGATTGAAGGAGATTATTGCCAACAGGGCATGGTATTTGTTATGGGATGTAGGGAAGATAATCTGCAAAATTTATTGTGGGTTGTTTAGGGGAGTAACTGTAGGTGTGGAAAGGGAGGATTAAATGTGAGAAAGTAGAGAGATAAGGGGCCAGTCCCATACACCAACTGCAGGTCAGTATGGCTGTCAGGCACCTGATCACCACAGTCCATCCTATCTTCTTACTAAATTCCATTTTTCACCAGTTACCTGGGTGAAGGGGGCTTTGTTTGTTTGTGTGTGTGTGTCTGTCTGTCTGTCTGTGTGTGTGTGCATATGCACATTTATATACCAGCAACTGGAGTTGAACCACAGGTCAGAGTGGCCCATGAGTCAGAGCTACCAGCAGCTGAAGATCATGGAATGGATGAAAATCAAGTGCTAGGAACTCAAGGCGGACCACAGGTCATAGGATCTGTGCATCTGTGATGCAAGCAGCAAGCAGCTGGAGTGAGTGAGCTTGAATTAGTGAGTCTGTGATCTCTATAGCAAGCCAGGCTAGCTTGATGGTGGAGTTAGTGGGTTGGGAAGGCAGGGAAAGAGCAGTCTGGAGGAGGAGTGAGATACCAGTTTAAATGTGTGTGTCTCTATGAGTGAGACGAACAGAGGGGTTTATCTAGTGAGGGAAGAACTATGAGGAGGTCCAGGTCAGGTATTCTGGTCACCATAAATTCCAGGGGTTCTTTGAGAGTACTGTCTTTGTGTTGTGTATCTCAGTGTACCCAGAGACAAGATGATCCCAGGGCAACTCCTGGGTAGGGAATGTCAAAGACCACTTCATGGAGAGATCCACAGAATAGCAGCTCAGGAGAGCAAGCACCCAGGGCTAGCTGCTGGGTAGGCTGCACCCTTAAAGCCATTTAGCAGGGGATCCATTGTGTGCCTCTGTGTGTGTGTGAAGGGGTGTACAGACAGTGAGTGAGCTTGTCTGGCTGTTCACACTGGGAATGAGGCTTCAGGTGAGCTTCAGGTACCAGCAGATGGAGAGACCACAGATCCAGAGGTCAGGAGGCTAAATCTTTAAGGACAGTTATTGCAGAGATCCACACTGTATACAAATGCATATATATTTCCCACTAGCAGACCTTAATCCTGACCAACCAGAAAGGGGAGCAGGATGAGGCCATTGGTGGTGCTGTTTCTGTTTGCATGACTGGTGAGTGTGTCTGCCTGTGTTGATCTTTGTGGCTGGCCATTCATAGATGTGCAGTGCCTGCATGTGTTTGTGTGTGTGCCTGTTGGGAATACCCACCTAACCCTGCTATTGGTTGTGCCTGGGGCCACGGAGCTACAGCGGCCTGGCTTGTGTGAGGTTACTGGATTTGACAACTCCTAACACTATTTTTGCATAAGCCCAGGGAATGCTTTCTCTTCCCAGCCTTCTTAGAGAGCATTCACACTCTTCCTGCTTTTTCAAGGAATGATCATGGAAGGCAGAATAAGCTCAGAAATGTTTCAGTTCTTTTCAAATCTGTTAAGCAAGCAAGTTTTGCTGCTTGAGGCATTCAGCTCCATAGCAAAGCAAACTCTCTGACTATTACCTTTTGCCATAGTGCCCTTTGCCTTCCAGCAGTGTACATTTGGATATATTCAGAATTCAACTGGACAAGGTTTGGAGCAGCCTACTGTAATTTAGCCTAGCCTTGAGTGGGGGGATGACCCACTTGGTTAAGATGACCTCTGTACCTCCCTTCTAGCTTGTTTCATTCTGTGATTCTACAGTTTTTGTAGCAGGTAAAGGGATTCTTTTACTCTCTTCTCAGGATCGACTCACTTGTCCGTGGCTGTAGTTTGCAAGGCTTTGGTTGTATAATTCCCTCTTGCACCACTGCACTGTTAAGACACCAGGGGCAATTATTCTTCAATCCAGAAAGCTGTTAGGCCATCTCTGCCTCCATGAAGGTTGTCTAAGGGTCAGTCATCTTTGGGTGAATTGTCCTCCTCTTGCATCAGGGGATCATTTTGTCTGTAACACAGGCGCTTAATAGTCTTGCTTGAAAGTACAGGCAGACCAAAATGTGAAAATTATTAATGTTGCTATTCTGAACAGCTTGATCTGTAATAGCTTCCAGCCTCTGCCCAGTTTTTCTGGATGTTGACATTATAGCATAATGTAGCCCAAGAGATTGGTTTGTGATGTAAATATAGAATAGTACTAGCTGAAGTATTTGGGATTTTTATTTCCCCCTTTCTGGCTGGCAAGAACTGAGGATACTCAAATGAGAGTTTAGATTTTGCAGAGTGTAATGAACCCATTTGACTCTTCTATAAAAAGTGATGGTTGGTTGTTTTTTTTTTTTAGTTTAGGGAAGAGACATATAGGAGAATCTCTCATCAGTTGTTTTTATCTTCCTTGAAGTAAAACAACAGTTGTAATATGCAATTGGAATATCATTCTTCAAAACTGAGATTAAACCAGGAGTAGAAAAAGAATTGTAGAATTGTCGTAATTTCACGTGTTTCAAAGCCTCTAGGTTGCTCAGATACCTTGCCTATTCCTCATTTTTAATGCAGAGTAGAATATTGCTCCAATGATACCCTGAGATACCTGAATCAGTGTTGCCCCTAGCAGCATCATGGGCTGGACTGAGACTGAGTCTAACCTGATGTTGCAAGACCTTTGATTTTGAGCAATGTTGAAAGGGTATAAGCCATTTTTCTTCCAAGATGATAAATTCAGCTGAACAGATCATTTCTGTCGGCACTGAAGAGCAGCAGAATACTGGTCTGGCCCAGCCCAGTGAGGATGTGAAGTGCTACTCAGTCATCAATGCTAATAAAGTGTCAGAGTGAAGGCTTATACCTGTACAGATGTAGTCATTCATACTGTTAAATTATGAGCCATGGGTTTGTTTGGCCCATGCCAAATAATCTTATCACAAGTAATGCGTAGATCAGGGTTTAGGATGGACTGAGGACCATTCCTGGGAGGTGGTTTGGATGCAGCTGTGCACTTCTGTGGGGTTGGAATTTTTAGCCATGGGAACATGAACCCATCCTGTGCCTGTTGTCCTCGGAGCTAGAGAGCAGTTTAACAGCTTGTTAGATTTATGAGTGTGCATGCAGCTAGTGTGACTGGGGATGTGATTCCAGGCATACAGCCAGTAGGAAAGGGAGGAAGAACAAAAATAGTGAGGGACTTTTGGCCGTAGGTTGCGAAATGAGATTTATGCGCACAAAATTCTTGTGTACTTTTCTTATTTTTCTAGTGGTTTCTGACTTGAAGTATTCACTGTGAAAGGGACAGTTCTGTCTGCTTCAGGCTGCCTATTTCTGTTTGCTTGTAAAATACTCACGTGCTTGGTAAATACTACCTTGCTCACTGGTGAGAAGTTGTCTGGAGAATATGCTTGACATGGCAGAGCAAGGGCTACTGAGCAAGTCTTCTCTATTTCCTTTCTTCTCCATTTCTTTCTCACTTTCTGTATGGCTTTCCATGCCCTGATTAACTTTTCTCTTACTTCTAGAGTTTCCAAGGGGTAGAAGCGTTGTACTTTGGTAAACGGGAGACTCAGATCTGATTAGAAAAAAAGTTCTTTCTGTGTTGAAAAATGGCCTTGTGTATTATTTCAGCATATCAAGGCTATGAATGGGATCCCAGTGGCAAAGTAATGACATGACACTGTGCAATCCCTGTGCCAGACTGTGCAATGGAGAAGGTAATGGGCATGGGGGAATGCCAAGTTCCTCTGCTGCTAGGACAGCCTAGGGAAGACTGTGCCTCAGGGAGGCATAGGCCTTTTGCAGATGTTCTGCTGCTCAGAGGGGCTGTCTGAGCTGAGCTATCCTTGAGAATGGAGCAGCTCAGCATTTCCTGAGGTCTGTTACATAATTTTAGTGGGGTTGTACTTCAGCTGTAACCAGTAGTTCTTTCCAGTTTTGGCAAGCCAGCCCTGGTATTTTGCACTGCTTTTGAATGAAGGAGCTGCATCCTCAGGGAGATCTAAAAAGTATAAAATGTCCTGTAGGAATATAGGGAATATAGTTCAGGGACATTGGTGAAGGCTGAGGTCTGGATGAACTTGCTCACTTGATCATGGATGAGTTTCCTTTCCAGTGATTAATGTAGAGTGAATCCCCAGGTGTATTGATAGGGATAGTGACATAAGCAATTCATAAGTGGAAATAGAAAACATTGAGGATCTCTCTCCTGCATAAAACATAGAACAATCATATTACTAAACCTTTTCAAGGTTTAATAATGGATTGTGAACCTTATTTGTAAGTAAGCTGGCTGTTAGGTTTTGGGTTAGATTTTTTAATCTGTTTTTTACAGGTTTTTGTTTTTTTTTTTTTTACAGATAGAAATATGAAAATCAAAATTAGCAAATAAAGCTCCCCAGAATTTAGGAAAAGCCAATTGATTTATACAGTATATATCAACCCATGTAAATACCTATTCAACTGAGTCATTTTCTTATTTTGTGTCCTAAATATACAGAGTGAAGAGTACATGCTTGCATACCACAGTGGTCTCAGACCCTGACATTCTCTTTTGGAGAATACTTTGTTTATAGTTTGGACTGTCAAAAGCTCTTTTGTGTTTCTTTGTACTCAAGCAGAGAATGATTGCCCAAGAGCAGTCAAGGCTGATATCTGATCTGTCTGCAGTGTTAGATTCAATAACAATGGAAATGCAGACTAGTTGTGGGAATAAAATAGGCCTGTGAAGTTCTGCATGTACCCTACTCTTGAGCAGTGTAATAATGCAACAGATTATTTAATACTGGGATTCCTACACAGGCCTGCAATGTAATTCCCAGTTCCAGAACAAATTAATCCATTACAGGATCAGCTGGGTCATAAACTCCCAAAGAAATTTGGTTCCAGAGCTGGGAACAAACATGCTTTGGCCTTGTGTCCACACTTACATGTGCAAATAAAATGGGCAACCATAGTTCTAATGAGAGTGGCATGCATTCATGCAGCTCATCTTGTGTCCCACCTTTTCCTTTCCAAAAAGAGTGGGGCCTCATCTGAACTGCTCATTATGATAACTCTGCACCATGCTGTCAGTGTGCTTATACTTTGCCTGGGAAAGTCGGGTGAGAATATTGCCAAGCAACTTGAGAATCATGAGTTAACATGATTATGTGCCTAGTGCCTCTGCCTTTCTTTGTCTTGGCCTTTCTTAATTTATTAGTATGGACATAAACTGTCATATTTAGTCTCAAAACATGAATGTTTGTTTTTGGTGTATGGAAGTCCTCTACAAGAAAATCTTGAGAAGAACAGATAAGATTTTAGTCTGACTTGGAATAGCACAAAATACTTTTTTATTTAATTTTTTTAAATACAAACAGAAATACTTCTGGATACAACTCAAGAGACCTCAGAGATTGGCTGGACTGCACATCCTTCTGATGGGGTAAGCATTTCCCTTGTCCCTCCTCTCAACTCCCTGTCTGCTGGGAAGACATGCATGCATCTGATGAAGAAAGGGAAACTGTGAGACTTGGTTTATAGATTTTGTACATATGAATAATTTGAAGACAGTGTGTTTTGCAAAGCCAGATTGTTAAGACAGAAGGGTGCTGAGTAGGATGCTATTGCCACATCCTTACCCTATTCCTTCACCTCTGCTCCAGAAATACTAAAGAGTTCTCCAGCCACCCCTCAGAATAGAATAGAATAGAATAGAATAGAATAGAATAGAATAGAACAGAATAGAATAGAATATTTCAGTTGGAAGGTACCTACAACAATCACCCAGTCCAGCTGCCTGATTACTTAAGGGCTGACCAAAAGTTGAAGCATGTTATAAAGGGCACTGTCAAATGTCTCTTAAACACTGACAGGCTTGGGGTATTGACCACATCTCTAGGAAGCCTGTTCCAGTGTCTGACCACCCTCTAGGTAAAGAAATGTTTCCTGATGTCAATTCTGAGCTTCCCCTGAGGCAGATTTGAACCATTCCCATGCATCCTATCATGGATCAAGGAGAAGGGATCAGCACTTCCCTCTCCAATTCCCCTCCTCAGGGAGCTGCTGAGCAAGGGGGTCACCTCTCAGCCTCTCTTTTCTCCAAACTGGACAAACCCAGAGCCCTCAGCCACTCCTCCCAGGACACACCTTCCAGCCCCTTCACCAGCTTTGTTTCCCCCCTCTGCACACATTCAGAGACTTTCCCACCCCTCTGGAGTGGCGGTGCCCAGAGCTGCTCCCAGCACTCCGGGTGAGGCCGCAGCAGCGCTGAGCACAGCGGGTGATGGATGATCCCCCCTCTGCCCGGCTGTGCTCTGTGTTTGATGCCCCCAGGACACGGTTCCTGCCCTCTGGGCTGCCCGGGCACGCCCTGCTGGCTCTCACTGAGCTGCTGCTGCCCCCAGCACCCCCAGGGCCCTCCCTGCAGGGCGCTCTGCAGACACTCCTGTCACAGTTTGTACTTGTGCCTGCAGTTACTCCATCCCAGGTGCAGGATCTGGCACTTGTTAAGTTTTGTGCCATGAATGATTGCCCAATGCTCCCGTGGTGTACAAACATTTCAGTTGAGCTCCTGAGCTCTCCATGCTTCCAGGAGCAGCATACATGATCCCAGCTGGCACTGCCATCCTAGGTCTATGCCATGCCAGCCCTTGGTTTACCTTCAGCTCTCCTGGTGGTATGCCCTTCCTTCATCAATTATAGATTAAATCTCTCAATCAGTTCCTCCAGTTTATGAACAAAGATACATTTCTTCCATCAGGACACTGGATCCTGTCATGTCCCAACACACCCTATGTCTCAGAGATTCTTCAGTGGTTACGAACCCAAGCATTTTGGCAGAGGCACCAGTCCTGAAGCCAGTATCGGTATCTCAGCATCGTTTGTTTCTTTCAAATGTGCCTTACTGCTGCTGAAAAGATTGAGAAAAACACTACCCATGCTCCTGATTTTTTTAACATTTCATCCAGGGCCCTGAAAACTCTTGATCAACTTTGCACTTTTTGTTGGGACATTATTTGTACCCATGTGAAAAAGCAGGTGTGGATAGTAGTCTGAAGCCTGCACTGAGCTCTTCCGTCATCTGGTGACATTGCTAAACTGGGGCCCAGGGAGACAGCACTTGCCTGAAAAGATGTTCCGATCAGCAAACAGGTGCTTCTGTTTCACACAGGAGGGAGTCACTAATGACCGTAACTTGCTGTTGTTTCTTCTTGGCAAATGGTCTTAATGCAGATCTTAATTGTGAGAAGGTGGTTGGTCAGACCTTCATGAGAATGCTTGAGCAGGTTCCTTCTCTTCTATTTCACTATGCATGTCCTCTATCATACCCAGGGCCTTGTTCCTATTCTGTAAAGCTTGTAGAGAGGGTACAGAGGGTTTTGTCATACAGCTTTGTACAGGAATCTGCTTCCACCCCTCCTTATGCCTCCCTTGTGCCTTCCTGCAGGCACAAACCAGATCTGGACCTACCCCTGTAGTGGCTGTGGTGATAAGAAATGTCAGAACACAGCTCTCACTGGTAAAGCTAGGTAGAAAGGACTTATGCTTTAATGTGTTCTCCAGAGAACAGTGTCTTTTGCTCTGAATCATTTGTTTGTATAATTTGTTTTGTGTCTGAGATAAGAGATGGGAAGATAGGAAGGAATAAAGTGTGACTCTAGCATTTTAAGATTCTCGATGTCATGTGGCCAAGTTTGCATGATTTATGTTTTCTGTCACAACAATTCTTACTTCAGAGCTTTGACTGCTCTTCTTTACAGGGTCATACTCTGTCTAGAAGGCTCTGCTGCACATAGCATAAACAAGTTCAAATCTCATCATAGACGTGGCAAGGAGAGGGGGAAAACAAAGACCTGTCCTGTATTTTTGGTGCAGTTGAATACTGAATCCATTTTTTTATCCCTGTTTCTTTTTTCTCCTCTATATCCATTGTAGTGGGATGAGGTAAGTGTCCTGGATGACAAGAAGCGCCTGATCCGAACCTTTCAAGTGTGCAACGTGGCTGAACCAGGTCAGAATAACTGGCTGCGCACTCACTTCATAGAGCGGCGCGGGGCCCACCGTGTCCACGTCCGCCTCCGCTTCTCCGTGAGGGACTGCGCCAGCATGCGCACCGTGGCCTCTTCCTGCAAGGAGACTTTCACACTCTACTACCATCAGTCAGAGGCTGACATTGCCTCTCAGGACATGCCAGAGTGGCGTGAGGGCCCCTGGACCAAAGTGGATACTATTGCAGCTGATGAAAGCTTTTCCCAGGTGGACAGCACTGGGAAGGTGGTCAAGATGAATGTTAAAGTACGTAGCTTTGGGCCACTCACCAAGCATGGCTTCTACCTGGCCTTCCAGGACTCGGGAGCCTGCATGTCCCTGGTGGCAGTCCAAGTCTTTTTCTACAAGTGCCCAGCTGTGGTGAAAGGGTTTGCCTCCTTTCCTGAAACGTTTGCTGGCGGGGAGAGGACCTCACTGGTGGAGTCCCCGGGGACATGTGTACCCAACGCTGAAGAGACGAGCACGACGGGGTCCTCGAGTGTTCGGCTGCACTGCAATGGAGAAGGGGAGTGGATGGTGGCCATTGGACGATGTACGTGCAAGGCTGGCTACCAGCCTGTGGATGATGAACGAGCCTGCCAAGGTGAGAGAACTTTTTTTACTCTTCCCCTTAGGCAGCCATCTTTTCATTGGTTCTCTGTGTCAGCAATATTTGGCCCTAACCAAAATTTCACAGAGCTGGGAAAGAAAATTTTTCACAGAGATCGCCTTGTAGCAGACTCCTTTCACACATTTAGCTCCTTAGACTGGAGTTGGAGTGACCATTTGTCCTGGTTTAGGAATGGTGTTCTCTAGTTTGGTGTTGCCACTAAAACCACTCTGCCACTCGCTCCCCCTCCAGTTGGAAGCACAAAAGACAAAGATCATCAGTTACGATAAGAACAGTTTACTGGAAACAGCAATGAGATAATAAAATGAACCGTAACAACAACAATATTAACAACAAAAGGTGTAAGACAGATGATTTACATGGGAAGTGACAATAAACAAATACTGATCTTATTGGTTCTTTCCAGCACAGAAGGGTTTTCTCCCAACAGAAAGGAATGCCCTTTTCCTTGAAGTGTGAGTGCCTTCCCTCCACCCCTGTCAGTGATAAGGGTGGTGTAGAGCAGCATCTGTTCCTGGTTACACCCCCACAGCCATGCCCATTCCCAGCTAATGCAAGAGATTGTCCTTGTCCTGGCCAAAACCAGGACACCACTGCTTGCTGCTAAGAATATGGTTGGAAGCTCCACTCAGACCTTAGTTACAGCTGCCACCAGAGACAGCCTCTGAGGGTACTCACACAGAACTAGCAGCAGCTGTCACTAGCCAGATCTATCATAATTCCACTTCTTTACCAAGAGGCAGCAGCGTTAGAAGGAAGATGCCACATGGAGGAGAGCTGAGCCCAGAGCTAATACACTCTCTGTCCTAGTTATTTCAGGCCTTTTTGCTAGGGTATAGTAATAAAATAAAAAAAGGGGAAAGGGCAGCAGCCTGGTCATGGGAGAGGGAAAATATGGCTCTGTGAGCCTGCCCTGACTAGAAAAAGCAGTCACAATGGTATCATCATTACCAATAATGTACTCTCTGTATTTCTGTGATATGTTTGTTGGAGGAAGTAGAGTACATTACGTGTCACCCAATCACAGAAGTGATATTGGGCTGAAGTCTGGCCAAGCCTGAGCACCCAGTCTAATGTCATGACTGTGTTCCTATCTTAAGGTTAGGACAGTCCATTAGAGCAAACTGCTTATGTGTTGGTTGTATAATTTGTGTATGATGTTCTTCTGGTGCTTCCTTTGTTTTAATATGCATCTACTCAAAATCTCTCAGCAGTCTAAAATGTTGCTGCACTACACATAGTACTCTAAAAAATAAATGCCATGTGGAACACAGTTTTGGCTGCAGACAAAATTTATAAGTTGAATTTATTCAAACAAGAGTTCAACTCAGACATGGAACGTACAAATACTCTGGTTAACACTGGAGTGCAAATGCAATGAATAATTAATGTTGTCAGTATTACCTTAAATTCCTGCTTCATGAAGTGATTTGGGTCATGCAAAATAGCTTTATTAAAATACAGGTCATTGTACTGGAGACTTAAAAAGCAATTAAAATTGGTAAGTGCTTTTCATTTGTTTAAACTTTGAGAATAATTAAAATATGTGTGCCTTTTTATCCTGCTCATTCTGAGAGAAATGTAACTACATTCATTTAGTGCTGCTTCAGAGAGACAGTAAGCTCTGACATAGAGCAGCTCTGTATGGCACTAAATTTGTTGTGTACATCAGTAGCATGACTAGTTTACAGTCTAAATAAACTGCCAGTCAATAATTTAGTTTCAAATAGTAGTCTTAAGCAGTCAAAAAAAAAAAAAAAAAAAAGAAAGAAAGAAATTTGGCTTGCCAAATAAAAACAAGGATTTAAAAAAAAAAAAAGTCTTCCGTTTTCCATAGTATTCAGTGAAAGCTGATACTTCCTTGCAGCCTCATTGTCACAGAAGCTGGAGACAGATGAAAATGGTTAATAT
Organism: Molothrus ater; assembly: GCF_012460135.2. Classification (NCBI taxonomy): domain Eukaryota; kingdom Metazoa; phylum Chordata; class Aves; order Passeriformes; family Icteridae; genus Molothrus; species Molothrus ater. Next base: position 88,151,260 of record NC_050479.2, read on the forward strand.
TATAAGGAATAACTGAAATAATGACAGTCTATCAAGCTACAAAAGTCAATTCCTATAATTTACTTCCTGAGATTCAATGAGCAGCCTAGAGCAGCCAATGACAACCAAATATGAATCATAATGTTAAAGGGTATTCTTTCCTCCTCATGTTTCTTGTAAACTCCTCTGGCTTGATCATCCTTCCCGATCTCTTCTCCTGCTAACAACATGTTGCTGTCCTGTCTGAATGGAGCCACATTCAGCTCGTGTCGCCTTGCTTGGTGTTCCTCTGTGTGGAGTCCTCTCCAGCCCTTCTCCTCTGTGCTTGTGTTCTCCTTTCCTAACAACAGATGTCCACCCTGATACAGAGCAGCCACAGTGTTCTAGAGGAAACACAGAACAAAAGCAATAGCGCAAGGGCAGATTTCTACTGATGATAATGCAGAGAGGTGTTCTTAATAAGACTGAAGAATCAACCAAGGATAAGAAGGAGAAGCAAGTTTCCTTCTTACACTTTGGTAGAAGAGTGTGTGGGCATTGCCTTCCCCCTCACCATATGCAAGCCTGTGGAGTCCTTCCTGGACCAGCTGTTATCTCTTTATTTAGAACAACAAATCTGCCAAGAGCCATTCTGAGCAGATAGATAGAAAGCCCTTCTTTTCCCCCTGCCCCCTATCATGATTTAAGGTACTTTCTTTCCTTATTTTTATAAGACTGCCTGCTCTATGTTACTATATGGCAGATTTCTCCACCTAAATAGAAGAGTGAAACAGCAACCTTTAGCAAGCCCTTTGGGTGATGTGGGGTGCAATCTGTGTGGGATTCACTTTTCACTTCATCTGATTAGACTTGTCATGCTGAACAGTCAAAAAAGAGAATGGCAGTTTACAGAGGAAAAAAGAAGTTTGGGACCTTAGTTGCTTTTCTTTCTGTAGATGTATGCACACAGGATGCCTTGCCATGCAAAATCATATGGGATTTAGATTACCAGATGCTTTTGAAAATAATATTTAGAATTTATGATGGGGACATTTAAAAAAATATATTTTAAATGACAGTGTAGACAAAAAAGAGAAGAGGAATGACTGCCTGATAAAGTGCTAAGCTGACTTCCAAATAAAGAAAGACAGAGCTCTGGACAGAGCTGAGCTGATTAGCCATGTGTGTGGCACCTCTGTACAAACATACTTAACCAGAGGCAGAAAACACCAGCCAGAAAAAGGAGGAGGTAACAAGTTTGGAGTGAAAAGCTTTAAGCTGAACTTGGGAGAGGGAGGAGGAAAGGTGTTGGTTTAATGTTTGTTTTTGTTTTCTCATTACCCAAATCTATGTTAATCAGCAATAAATTAAATTTCCCCAAGCCAAGTCTGTCTTGCCTGCGACAGTAATTGGTAAACAAGCTCCCTGTCTTTATAACTTTTTTACCTCTGCCCACGAGCTTTCTCATCCAATTTTCTCCCTATGTCTTGCTGAGGAGGGGAAGAGTAAGAGGGTGGGCATTTGGGTGTTTACCAAGGTTAGCCATCCACATGTCTGCTTCTCCTCTCTTTTTTCTCTGGATGTTTGTTTCTAAGAGTACTTAGCAAGCAAAAGCCTGTCATCTGTAGTTGATAAAAGGATTCCATAAAATTGCTCATGTCCTTTGGAATATGCAGTCCCTTCTGATTGCAGAAGGAATCACATCTGTATTGCTGATAACCACAGGAGCAAGCAACTGTGCACGGAGCTGTTGGAGGTCTCATTTGGGAAGAATATTGCATGATTATTTTTGTATTACTAAAAATGCCCTTTCTCATCATCTTGGCTAAACCTATTTCAGTGTGTGAGGCTAAAAGAATGTTAAGATTTATGTTAAAATAAAAGATAAGATAGTCTGCTAAAAATATGCACATACTAGTAGCAAAGGGAAAAAAGAGCACAATAAGCTCTTCTTAAATTTTAATCACTTAAAAGATGCTTCCTTTAAAACCACAGGATAATTTACAGTGCAGGGACTTGTGAAAGTCATCTACTCCAACCCCATGCTCAAAGCAGGACCAAATTGGGTTAGGTCACTCTAGGCCTGTTCTACTCTAGTTTTAGTTATTACTGAAGATGAAGATTACACAATGTCCCTGGGCAACTGTTCCAATATTTGACAACACCCATGGTGAAATTACTTTTTCCTATGTAGAAGAATGTTTTAGTAAGATGTAGTAAGAGGTTATTACAGTTTGAGTCTGTTATCTCATGTTCTGCCACCTCGTGCCTACACCTTCATCATATCCTCCCATTTAGGTGGCTGATGCCATAAGCTTCCACCCCACAGCCTGCTCTGCTTCAAACCCAGTGTCTTAGCCTCTCCTGGGTAAGAGCTTTAATTTCAAGGTAAACTCACAGCTGACAACAATGTTTGGTGCCTTGATCTAGATTACTTTTTTCATTTTTTTTTTCTTCCATAGTGCTCCCATCATCAGCTTCTTGAGCCTCCTTCTGCTACTTGCACATGCATTTTGGTACTTTTCAAGTAGTTTGCTTCTTTTCCTGTATCAAGTGCTTGCTGTCTACTCATATTCTGTCCTACCCTGCCCAAATCTTTCCTCTCGTGTTTTTGCCTTTTTTTTTCCCCTCACACAACCCATTCCCTGGCAGTTCTCCCACATATAATTAGGCAGTAATTGCTTCAGCTCCACCTCTTTTACCTAAAAAATCCCTTACTCAACTGATCTCCTATCAACAGTTAAGCAGGAAAGAGTTCTTCATTTATTTTATCTCAGTTGATTTGATGCTCTTCTTCAAGACTCAAAAGACACGCTTTTCTCTCCTTATGTTTCTTTCATTTTCCAGTCTCTCTTCCCCACCCAAACAGTTGTAGTAAGTGTAAAAGTCTAGATCAACCCAGGGCTCTATTGCATCACTGTGCCTGGCTTCTATTGCAGGCTGATCCCACCTTATTCAGAACAAGATGCAAGATGCACAGTAGCAGTTGCCATGGAATAGCCTGGCCCAGTAGGAATTTACTACCACCATAAGCAAGCCATAGATATATTTATGGAAGGGGAAGGGGGAAGAAGTGTTTTATCTAAAAGATACTACAGTTTTTATTTTCTAGTGTGCATTCTGCATGCTAATTATGCTATATTTCTAGCATTTTGAGAAATGCATTGTCTAAATGTCTGCATCATGATTCTACAATATTATTGGTTGCTAACTCCTTTCCATCCTCCTGCCCTCTAAGTGCCAAACTCCATCCCTTTACCTAAAGTCATTCTCATTTGAAGCCTTCTGTAGCTCTGCACATCCAATTTTCCCTAGGTCTCAAAATCATCTGTGTCCACTCATCCTTCCCAGATTGACTCCAGTTCCAGCTTTGACACTGTTCGTTTTCAATACTCTCATATTTAGTATTTATTCTTGCTGCCCCACAGTACACCTGGGAGCAGAACTCCTATACAAGATACAGGTCACTTGCCTGAGTCAAGAAGAGAGCAATTTTATGCTCTTCTAAATGTCTTCTTGTGTCTCAGTTCAGCTCGAAGTCATATCTGCATACAAAAAGTCAGTGTCACCTGTATCACATTCCCTAAAGTCACTGCTGGGTATACCTAAAGCTATGGTGAAGTTCCCAGCTGCTTTCCTTGGTCCTTCTCCTCTTGCTGCATTTTGCTTAGTTCTCCAAATATTTCCTCTCTGCCCTTACTGTCTGAGTGAGCTTTTTAATGCCTCTTTCCCTACCTCTTTGGTTCTTCGTCTGTCCTCTCTTAATTTTAATTTTCTTTACCCCTCTCCCTACTGCCACTCCATGATCCCAGCACTTTTCTCTGCTGGTTTTGCTATTTGTTATTGCTAGAAATCTGCCAGAAGCTGCTCCTCTGGCTCCTGGGTGGAACTTGTCTCCAGTGAGCAGTCAGGCAAACACAGGCAACACAGGGGCAAGTGTTGTAGGGGGAGCTGAGGAAAACTGGGTCAGTGTCTGAGATGAGCTGTGCCCAGCTGAAGTGTTGTGGCATTCTGACACTGTGCCAAGATATGAAAAATGACTGAGACAAGCTGAGGGAAAAGCGCTTGCGCACTCCAAACTCTGCCTTCTCCTTTCACAGTAGGCTTGACTTGATGGGAAGTGGCAGCCTGCTCTGCCCCCTGAGGTGCTAGCTCTGCAAACCTCTGTCCCTGATCCGATATTGTGAATCAATCAGAGCTAGATCTGTGTTTTCTTGGAAAGTCCTGGTGCTGGGGGAATGGTGAGTTGCACTATCCCCAGTGACAAGGACTATGGCTTAGCTGGTGTTCCTGTTTTGTGTGAAGTTGTTCTGCAGGAACATGGTGGAAGTGTTTCAGGAGAAGCCCCTCTTGTTCAGGGTTTCTCTGGGATGGCACTGAAGTTCACTAAAGGAAAACATCCTAGTCCTGGTGTCAGTGGGCCTGCTGCAGTCTGAACATCTGTTAGGACTGTCTCCAGTGAGCACAGTCATCTGCACAGGTTGTAGGACCACGGCAAGTGGACCTGATGCCATGATCTGCAATAGGAAGGGAATGCAAGATCATTCAGAAACAAATGAGAGATGGATTCTGTCTGTGTGTATGAAGACAGCCCTAGGCTCACTGGAAGTGCTTGAATAAGAGGAAGTGGCTTTTGCCTATTTAGATTGCCAGGGAATTTTTTTCTCCTTCCTCCTGACTTGACTTTCGATATACTATTTATAGTGACTGGACTGAGGCAATGCCAGGAAAAGCTCCATGTCCTGGGAACAATTATTATTGCTATCTGTGGGCTAAAGTCCTGAGTGCTATGGGCAGCCTATCTTAGACAATTCTGGAAAGGCATAAAGGTTCTTGTGAATGTAAGTAGCTCTCTGACTGGATGCAGAGGCAGGGTTCAGCTGGAAGCAGAAAGTTTGTGATAGCTGCAGTGCCTGCCTTTGGAAGCCATTCTTTAGCTTCTTGTAGCTTGAGGCCAGTTAGTGTCTACTTTATTCAGTCCGGCCATTTTGGCCAAAATTACAGATGTAAAATATAAGCAACAAAAAACTTAGGCCATAGTATTATTTTTCCAACTATATTTTATTAGGAAGGTGAGAGAGACGTGAATCATGTTTAATCACTGTAAATCTGCTTTGCTTGCAGTATGCTATGTGATTTCATTTTGCTGTTTTTCTTCTGGAAATAGAAATACCCAGGGGCAGGATGAGAGTTTCAAAGCATGATTGTTTCTCTATATCTGCCATCCCTCCTGGAAATAACAATGTGAGATTATAGGTTTATGTAGTAATTATTTTTTTCACTAGACAATAAAAAATAATCACTGTGGAGAGATCTTCCCTCCTAAGTTGCTCAGTATTCCACTTCATAGTTCTTCAGGTGCAATTTCTGTAATGTGAGTGGAACTGGGCAAGCAAATCCCTCCCTTATTGCTTTTCTTCACACTTTTCTGTCTTGTTTAAAGTCTTTTTTAGGCCCTTCCCTCAGAGGGAACCCGGCAATCCTATTCTCATTTCACTTCTGAACATCTGAAATGAGATGTAGTCTAGTGTCAAGAACTTTGCATTCATTGTTCCTTGTCCACCCACCCACAATCATGTATGTGATGAATGATCTGGCGGTGAGGCAACCAAGGCCACAGGGCTCTATCCACACATTTTAATTGGCTTATGTTTAAGGGAAAACAAAGAATAGCTGAACTTGGAAGAAATCTCTGGAGTACACCTTAACCCCCTCCCTGCACAAGCAGGGTCATCTCTAGCAAGTAGGTCCAGACTAATTTTTAATTTCTGCAAGGAAGGAGACTCCAAAACCCCTGTAGGTAACCTGCTTCAGTGCTTGGTCACCCTCATGGTAAAAAACTGCTTCCTTGTATTCAGAGGGAACCTGCTGTGTTTCAGCTCTTCACCTCTGGGCCTGTCACTGAGAAACACTGAAAAGAGCTGTCTTCTTCACTTCCTCCCTTCAACAATTTGTGCTCATTCATGAGATTGCTGGAAGCCTTCTCCTCCCCATGCTGAGCAGTCTCATCTCTATCAGCCTCTCCTCCTGTGGGAAATACTCCATCCCCTTCATCATCTTTATGGCCCTCTGCTCAATTCTCTCCAATACGTTAACGTCTCTAGTGTACTGGGGAGCCCAAAACTCAACATGGTTTAGTGTTGAGCCTAAAACTCAACACAGTTTAGTGTTGAGTCTCCAAGTGTACCCTCACCAAAGCTGAGTAGAAGCCAAAGATCATCATCCTTGCTGCAGAATTCCCTGAGGTGTCCAGGACCTAGAGTTCATAAAGGCTGGTCTTGCTAGTTAAGACTGATGTGAAGAACTTGTCCTGTGTCACCCACATTTTCTCTAGTCCTCCTTGAGCCACTTCTTTTCTTAGAGAAACCCTTCTCACTTTTGACATCCTGTGCCAGATGCGATTCCGGGTAGACTTTGGCTTTCCTAGCCATGTGTCTACGTGTTTGGACAATGCTTCTATGTTCCTCTCAGGCTACCTGTCCATGCTTCTGCCTCCATATACTTCCTTTCTGTTCTAGGAGCTATGTTCAAACATGCAGGCCTGTTGGCATTTTTTGCCTGAATTTGTGCTTGTTGGGATGGAGTGCTTTTGCACCTGGAAGAGGTAATCCTTGCACATGAACTAGCTTCTTTGAGTCGCTCTTTCCTCCAGGGTGTTATCCCACGGGACTCCTCCACATCACCCAAGTGGTCACATCTGCTTGTCCTGGAGTTCAGTGTTGTGAGCTGGCTTTTTGCTCTGGTTGCTGCACTCTGGATCTTTAAGTCCACCATGTCATGGTCACTGTAGCTAAGGCTGCCTTCAGCCCTCACATCACCAGTGAGCCCTTCCTTGTTTGTGAGCATCAGGTCCAGGGGGACACCTCCCCTCATTGCCTCCTCTATTGCTTGGGTCAGGAAGTAGTTCCCAATCCTTTCCAGGAACTTCTGGAACCCTTATGCCCTGCTGTGTTCCTCCTCCAGTATAGTAGGCTGGTTGTAGTCCCCCTTGAAGATCCTCTGAATGGGAGGCTAATTCCAGCTGGCAGCTGTGAGCTCCATTCAGTTTTTCACAGGTAAACATCGAATGCCGTCTGGTATAGCCAAGACATCCGTCTCTTCTGGTGTAGCACAGAGGACATGAGAGCATATTACTGAAATTTGTTTATTGGTGGAACAGATGCAGTGAAGTTTTGTTTCTTCAGTTCACTCAGCTCTAGTGAAGTGTTTATTAATGAGCCGATGTGGCTGCTTCTCTCTGCTTTAGTTAAATAAAGGACAAGGGAATATTTGACCTGGAGATGTTGGAAGGAAGAGATGTAAATGGCAACTGTATCAAAATCGCTTCATAAACAGGCCTGGTTCCTTCTTAATGTGGTTTGGCTTTTGGGGGTTTTTTGGATTTGTTTTGTTTTGTTTTGTTCTCTTTTTGTCTACTGCTTGTATTTGAAGTTTGTCTCAGAAGCCTGCTACTTTAGTTGGTGGAAATATTCTTGTTCAAACCTGTAATTTACTGTAAAGTCACCTGTTCTCATGCTGTCATTACTCTTGAACCTAAATAAACAATTCTTCATTGAGTGACTCTTACCGTTCTGGGATTGTACTCAAAAATAGATGTGGCCTCAGTGAGTAAGAGATCTCTTAGGTAGCAAGGAATCAGCTCAGTGTCACAAGACAAAAGGCATTGGACCCTGGGCAGTGCTTGGGGAGACAGCAATAACCTACTTTTGCATATGGTTCAGACATACAATGCCAAGCACAGTGCATGGACAGTGAAATTAGATTTTGTGAGGCAGTTAAGAACAGGTGTAAGTATTTGATCAGTGGTGTTTGTTACACATACACATACCTGTTCCAGAGTGTTGTCCCTATAGCAGTGTACTGACTGCATCAGTGATATAAGCAGATAACATTGTTAGCCATTAGCTGGCACCACGACCCTGTCCAGAGGCTTGTGTTCTTGCTCTGTGTGTTGGTCGGTTGGTTTTTACAAGCAGCTTTTCAATGTTTATGGTCACTTGGAGTGACTGCCCGTAACATGGATGAAATCCTGCATGGCCTTTTAAGCAACAGAGGTGCTTATAAGCCAATAGAGGTAACTTACACAGACTGCTTTTCGTTACTGAGGTGGTGCTACACCATTTTGTTCCATGGCATAAAACCTACAGCACTGCACTTTTGCTTACTACCTTTGGCTAATTCATCAACAGTGTGCCATCTCTGCAGACCTCACCCCTTGTTGAGCATCCCCAGGCTCAACAGCAAGTTGCCAGTAGATGTTAAAAGAACTCTGTAAAAATAGATGTTTATCTATTTTAACACAACATGTTTATTTAAAAATTAATTTTATTTACTAAACACGAGACAAATTCTTCATTCACAGCTTTGCTAGCTTTCCATATGATTTGCAATTGGGCTAAAGGTGAATTTACCTGAAATCTTTTTGCACTGTCCTTGTAGGGTAAATATGGTTTTGTACTTCCGGGGTGAAGTCTGTGCCCTCTACAGATTTCCCTTTAGCATGACATGCATGGCAGACATTACCATTACCTGTTCATTTTCATTATTATTACTAGCAGCCGGGTGTCCTACTTGATATCAGGCTGTAATACTGAATGAAAGAAAATAACCATTCTAGAGGGTCTGCCTTGACAAGTGGAATGAATGTACCATTAGTTCTAAGGCTCAGCAAAAGCTCAAGAAGGAGTTTGATGCAAGAAAAAACAGATGAGTTAAAATTACTTTTTAAGAAACTAAAGCCATTCACATTAATTTCAGCATTCTCAAACTTGAAATAAAGAAAAATCCCTGAAATTTTGGTTGAATGACTTTGCAGTGTGTTGGATGAGAACTTCCCATTCATACTACTCGTAGTTTCAGTACAAATGCATTTGCCAAGAAGTGTGAGTATTATATTCTACATCTGTGGCTGCTAAGAGAGCCTAAAATTGAGTGAAAGGTGTATAGTTTATGAAGTGGATAAAATCTTACATACTCTTTCTTGTTCATACAAACATAAGGACGTATCTCTCCGTATGGGAATAATTTGATTTTCTGCTGGATAAAGGCCTGAAGACAAAGGCAGTTGCACTTTTCTTAACCATCATCCATCACATGAAAAATTACAGTCTCTTCTTCCCCTTTCCTTTCCAAATGGCAATGTATCACATACTGAATGTTGTCAATTTTTTGAGTGCTGGAAAGAAACAGTGTTCCCCTATCTAATAGCTGTCATTCAGAGTTATTGAAGTCCTCTTCATGATCTGGCCTGTTCCAGGACTGATCACTCTTATCTGTGTACATGTGCAGGTTGCTCTGTGCATCTTAGAAGAGTTTTGACAGAGGATGAAGTAATACAAGAGGCATAAACCTGATGGGACTCCACAGATGTTTTTGGCTGTTATTTCTGGACTGTGCCTGTAGCCTCAAGGGGGATTGAACACATATGATTCTGATTTCATATAACAGCTCTGTACAATATTCTTCTCTTACTTGCTTTGCTTTTTTTAGGTAATTTTTTGCTATCCTCAATCCATTGGAATATTCTGCTTGTTAGAATAGTTCTGCTTTTATCTGGGGTCTATCTGAAAGTTTCCCAGTCCTTGTAAATGCTCTTTATTGTGAAATTAATGAACCAAATGTCAGCTGCAAATTAACTTTCACTTGAGTTTGTTAGTCCATAAAATCTAAAAGACCTGCATCTATTTATATAGAAAATCAGCTTTAGAAAACATACATAAAAGCAGAAAAAGCTGTATCCTAGCACTTCTATATAAGGTCCAAGCACCTCCTATTAGGCATCTTTGCCAAACCTAGAATGTGCCATACTCCCATATTGTTAATAAATTATTTTTTCATTTTTCATTTTCTTTCCCTGTCAGATGGATTTCCATCCTTGTTTCAACTTGTTGTATATACATTTTCCTATGCATTTGCAGATTAAATTTGACTAATTAACATACTTTTATCCATTACTGGGAAGTTTTCAGACCTACAGGAAAAAAACAGGACTGCCAGTCTTAGTGTCTGCTCTTAGTTTTAGTGCAAAATCAGCAATGGTAGTGTATATTACTTTAAGCAATGAAACTGTTGTAGGCAGCATAAAAAATCCAATTTTGTGGCTGTGTTGGGTGTGGGGAAGGAGGTGTAGGTAACTGTTTGATATTTCAAGACAAATCGCTTGGCTGGGCTCCTTGGCTTCTCCAATTTGAAAGCATTTTGAGTGAATAATGAGAAGACAATTATTTGAGGTGGCCAAAGCTGTCTCAGGACTGGTTCTCTTTCATCTGCCAGTGAATCAATTTAAGCAATTACATACAGAATAAAATAAACTGTTTTGAAATGGCAACTTGGACAAAATATGCTCCATAAGGAACCAAAACCAGCAGCAGCTCTATGCAAGAACTTCTCTCAGCAGCAGAAGTTAAGTGTAAATTAGATTACAGTGTTTCTGAAATCTGAATTAATGATTTTCCTGCTTTTACCTCTCTTATTTTCCTCCTCTTAGCTTGTGCCCCTGGTTTCTTTAAAGTATCTGTGGGAGATGACCCCTGCCATCTGTGCCCTGCCCACAGCCACGCTCCACTGCCGGGTTCCCGGGAATGTGCGTGTCAGAACCGGTACTACCGATCTGCTTCGGACAATTCTGATGCTCCCTGCACTGGTAAGTGTTTGGATGAAGTGTTTGAAAGCAAGAAGGGAAGTTAATGAGAGAGAAATGTGCCCAAAATGATTTGGCAGGGGGCGAGGGGGGGGGTTGCAATTCCCCTCTTCTCAAGACCTTTGAAATAACCCAAAACTTGCCTTTGCTTCTGCACCTAACTACAGAGTGATGGTGAGAATGAGGATTCTTCGGTTTCATTATAGCCTTCAGAGGAAAATGTTCTGTAAATAATGTTTCCCTTACCCCTCCCTGTTACTGAGCTCAGCCTCTCTGTCCCTCCCCTTCCCATCTTGCTTTGTGTCTGTGCCCAGGTTTAGCGGTGCAATTCTGTTGCCTACTTCTACCTTTCTGAACTTTTTACTTCTTAGCTGCAGTGTCTTGTCCCATTCTCATCCCCATGCCTTCTTCTCACCCTCTGCATTTTCTCCCTTCTTTTCACTATCTCTGTGCATCAAGGGAAGTGTTGGATGCACAGAGTGGGCACTTTTTCAGCTGTCAGAGTTTACCTCTGATGCCATTGAGGAATCTGGCTGGCACCAGGAATAATTGCAGGCAAAACTGGTGTCCAGTTCCTGGAACAAATGCAACAGGTTAACTAAAGTCTGAGAAAGTTCAGAGATATTAGGTGCCAAAGGAGAGAATTACAGGTCTCAGTAGAGATAAATCTATACTAAGCTTGTGTGAAGTTTAAAATTTCAAGGGATTGGCACTTCCCTAAACAATGGCTGTTCTTTTTGGGAAATAAAAATGTCACACCCTTGAAACAAAGATTCTTCTTTGTAATTTTGTTTGTCTAAAATGTGCTAATACAGTTGTTCCTTTGTTAATGTGTGTGCTTGATGTAGCAAAGAGTATGTTTTTCTTAGCCTTGTTCTAAGAAAGAACTGATGAAGAGTAAGAATGAGAAGAAGAAGCAACTTGTTCTTCTATTCTTTTCTCTTTGCTTTGCCTCCTGCCTTCCCTCACCTCTCTCCCATTCTTTCCTGGGATTTTAATCCTTCGTTCTGCCTTCTAGGCATCCCCTCTGCTCCTCGTGACCTCAGCTACGAAATCGTAGGCTCCAACGTGCTTCTGACCTGGCGCCTCCCCAAGGACCTGGGCGGCCGCAAGGATGTTTTCTTCAACGTGATCTGCAAGGTGTGCCCGGCGGGCTCGGCGGGGCCGTGCGTGCGCTGCGGGGACAGCGTGCACTTCGAGCCGCGCCAGGTGGGGCTGACCGAGAGCCGCGTGCAGGTCTCCAACCTCCTGGCCCGTGTGCACTACACCTTCGAGATCCAGGCCGTCAACTTGGTCACTGAGCTCAGTTCAGAAGCACCCCACTTTGCCACCATCAATGTCAGCACCAGCCAGTCAGGTGAGGAGACCCCTGCATCCGAGTCCCGAAGCTTCTACTCTCTCTCTCATTTGATTGGCTTTTATCTTTTGGAGTTTTGTCACTTTACTTGTGTCATGTGCCTTTTTTTATCCTGCCCTGCTAGTTCCATAGTTTCACTTTTATCCTTCTCATTTCTGTCTTACCTAAATGGGCTTTCCACTCTTGCTTCTTGGCAGAAAAACTCCAGTTTAGCAGCTGGTGTGATTTTTGGGGAAGAAGCTGCCCTGGAGAGGATTCCATTGGGACATGTAGCACTTTGAGTCAGGCGAAGCACATTGTTTCATTGTGCAAGAGAGGGGACGCTACCAGGGCTTGATGAGGATTTTGTGAATGTCATTTTGCCAGAGAAACTATTCATTTTCTCTATCCCCTACTCTTCTCCATTTCATCATCTTATTTTCCTCTTAATAAGAAACAATTTTTTTTCCTCTTTACATGGTAGAAATATTAAAATGTGTTGTGCAGTTATATTCAAAAATGTCATGATCCTTGTAACTAGAAACTAAATGGTGGGGATGACTAAACTAACATACTAATGGGTTGTGTGGGCAGTCAGAGGAGTTCTGTTTCCTGTAAATATAATTTACAAGGACTGGAGCTGGAGAGAGACACATACATCCAGGCATAGAGTTCTGCTAAATGTCAGCATTAAGAGACTGGGCATATGTTGTTCTTCACAAGCATGTATAAGCTAATATGGAGAGGAATTATACACAGCTTATTTAAGAGGATATAATAAGGAGTAATGTGATGAAGAGGAGAAGGAGGGGGAACATTTTGAACTGAGTGACAGAAAATGTCTGCAAACATTTAGAGTTGTGTAAATGTTAAACTGAAACAAATCCCGTATGAGATTCCAGAGTGTAGTGTGGAAACCCCTGCAAAACAAGATTTTGGCAAAGCTCCAGAGAAGTGCTGTGAAACCAGATGTACCATCATGGGCTTGGTTAAATCACGTCTTTTCATTTCTGTTTCTATTATATGGAAAGAAAGGGAATATATATATACCCCCCAACTAATTTCCTGCTGTTAATAGATGCCAGGGGGTTGATCTGTTTGTTCCCTTTGAAATGTTACCTGACAGACATCAAGTAGCAAAGCACCTCTAGGATCCCTGGTCCCCTTAAGAGACTGGCTGCAAGTGGGTGATCAGTTTTTGTTTACAGTAAAATGTGGCTGGGTAATTTGTATGGTAATTCCAGGCAGTTCCTTTGGCTTCTCCTGGAGAAAGGTGGGTGTTCTATTAACGTCCTACAGAATTCTCTTTCTTCATGTTTCTCATCTCAACCTTCTTTATCTATATCAGAGATAATTTAATTGAGCAGCTGCTTCCTTCTCCTTCCCGGAATCACCCAATCTACCCTCTTCTTCTGTTTCTGTTTGAATTTTCTGACCACTCCTCTTCCAAGTGTCTCACAGTGTCTTACAGTGTCTGGGTGTCTTGAGTATGTTGGGTACTCCTCTCTAAGATGCCTCTCTTGTGCAGTAAAGCTGTTTCAGGGGAGAACAACTTCCTTAAACATCAGTGAGTACTGAGTGGCTTCTTTTTGTGTTTGGTCGCAGTTTTTTCTTTCCTTGCTTTTCCTTGGGATCGTTAGAAGTGAGCTTGAGATGAGCTGCCCTCGATTTGTACTGACAGCTCATACTAACAAGGCCCTGCTTCCTCCATCACGTGATCTGTCTCATCCATACCCCCTCCTTTTGATCCGTTCAGCAGCTTTTCGCTTTAGCGTTGCTTGTTGATGTTGTGTTATTGTAGCAATTATTATTATTTCTGTTATTATTATTATACAAGCAGAGATAGAACTTTCAGGATTTTACATGCTGAGAGAAAAAAGGGTACAGGAAAACATGAAGGGTACCAAAAAAAAAAAAAAAACCAAGAAGCAAAAAGAAAAAGGTACAGTGTCAGGATAAAGGGCCATAAAAATTTTTTTCACTCCACTGAATTAAAGATGACCTGAAAAAAGACCCTCCAGTCCTGGCAGTTTCTGAAGATTCTGCTTACTCATACATCAGTTGAGTTCTCTCTCTTCTTGAAAATTGCTGGTCCAAAAAATACTCCTGCCCCTTTGTTAGAGATATCTTAGGCAATGTTCTGTGTGGAAACAGTCCTACTTTTTCTTCTTCCCATGATACCTCTTCACTCTTCAACTTTGTCTCAAAAACACCGTTCCTCTAAGAGTTTGCATACCCCACACGGTCTTCTGGCCCTTCTTCAGAGCATGATAGGATCCTTTGTTGCACAGAATGACATTTTTCTGTGCAGACTGATTATGGTGTTCCTAGTCTTCAGTGACCATGTGCCTGAAATCAGAATTAGAAGGGCTGTCACCGAAAAACCTCCTTTACTGTAAGACTTGACCTGAAACATGAGAGCTGTTTGGATAGCAGTAATGAAACCTGTTTGGATAGTAATAGTGTGAAATGCAAATATGATATGCTAATCACCGGAAGAACTGTGCAGAGATGAGACAAGAGAAGGGAATTGCTTTCAGCTCAGGTTTGAAGTGCTGAGGGTGAATGCCTAAATAAATGTCAGGAAGTATAGAGAGATGTTGGAAGGCTGTTCCAGATAGCAGGAACCACGTGATGAAAGGCAATTATGTAATTCTAATGAAGTTATACTTTATCACAGGTGTGAACCTGACACACAAAAATGCAAAGAACTTAAACTCCTACCATATTATCACAAAAAATAAAACTGACTAATCTTTTATTCATTGTTTTAACATTTTCAAGTGTACTTATCAGGGTAAACAAATACCTCTTCTCATGTCTAAGGACAGAAGTCAGGTTTTCATTTAAAGGACTGTGAAAAAACTTATTCTATGCACAGCTGTAACTACCTGTAACTACCACTTTTTCCCTGCAAATTTCACTGAAGCATGTAGTAATGTCTGTTGCCAGAGAAATGCTACTGAACTTATTCGTTCAGGCAGTTCTTACATTCCTAGAAAGAAGAGGAAAAAAGAAAGGCAGCAGAGATTTAAATGTTGGAACAAATCAATGCAGACTTTTAAAAGCAAGTGTATTGGGGTTTTTAGCTGAGTCCAGATGTTCTGAGAGCTAGTAGAGGTATGTGAATATGAGAGTTATTTGACCAGGTTGCCTTGTACCTGTGAAAATATATGTAGCAGCCTTCTGCATCAGTGGAAATCAGAGCAGTGGGACCTGTCAATACCAAAAATCTGTAGCGCTGCAGAAATGAGTGCTAGACAGTCTGAAGGCTTGTGTAAGAGGATAAATAGGGACAAGGACACTTCTGGGTAGTGCCAGGAAGTTTAAGAGGACCTGACAGAAGATTTTCGCATGAAATGGTGTGAAAAGGGGAAAGGAATTAAATGCCAAGGATGATTATGAGATTGTGAGGGGAAATGATGAATTGCTTGAAGATGTTTGCTTTTCCAAAGAGAGTCAAAAGAGTACAGTAGACTTAGTTGGCAAAATCAGGGACAAAGGCAAGGAATTTTCTAGTTCAAAATGAGAGAGAAATAAGAAGAGAGCTGTCAAAACCTACATGCTGTTGTGTTTTGCCAGGCTAAAGCCAGCAGGTACAGCAAGTGGAGTGTGAGTGTTCATTGTCCTCTGAATGGAATACATTGTTTTTCAAAGTCCTTAGCTGTTTGCTTATTTATGATCTAATTGCCAACTCGGAGCACTCACCAATGTTCCCAAAGAATTCAACTTTTTTATTTTCTGTTCAGATAGGAACAGGAAAAATACTCTTTTAAATTTTATTTTTCCCTTAGTGACATTAATGACATTTGTCAATTTACCCATCTTTAATAGATTTGCCCAGCTATGACTGGGAATTAATAATAGTTTCTATGGTCACTCCACAAAAAGGAACTATTCCAGTTTCTCTCTTTACTATGCCCAATCTCTGCAGGATGAGCAGAGAACAAAAGGACTTGTTTTCAAAATTCAGGTTTCACTTACTGTTCAAATGAAGTCAGAAATCTTTTGAGGAAGTGTAAGTATAAATACAAAGTAAAACATGGCACCTTGTGTCATAAAGGCTATTTTCCTTTTTATTAAGCATGAATGGAATGCATATACAAAAACTAATAATAAGAGAGGGAAGGGAAGTTAAAATAACTCACTAATTTGCCCTTTTAAATCACTCTTCATCCATAGGGAGCAAAAGTACAAGGTTATGACAGAAGACAATCCAAGATACTTTTCAAGGATTTTTGGTATTTAGAGAAAGGGCCAGAACTAAATCAAAATGAGTGGAAAAATGTAGGACATTTTCAAAATAAAGATAAGATAATAAACACATCAAGAATGGAATTTCCATGCTGCATTCAGACGGATCTTCCTAGAAGATGGTGTTTGGGAAGCTGGAACAAAGCTATGAACAAAGCTAGGGTCTTCATGTCATCTGCTTGGAATATGAGGAGAACAGGATACCTGAAGAGGTAACAAAAGTGAAATAACTATGAGAGAATGTAGAGGCATGTTAGTGAACATTAAAGGCCTAACTGAGGTTGATCAAACTGTATAACAGAAGATTTTGGAGCAAGATGGAAGGGGAAGAAAACACAAATATAATATATAATATATTATATATTATGTATAGATATAATATATAATGCACAGATATAATGCACAGGTCTTGGCAGGATTTAGTTTTAATGCTTGTGGAGTGATGACCCATGAGCCAGGTGTCTGATCTCCTCTTGTACTCCATGGGTATCTAGTTAGTACTGCTAAATGAGGGTCTCCTCAGAATCAGAAAATGGCTAAGCGTGGAAGATACCTCTGGAGAAGATATTCTCCAACCTGTCTGCTCATCAGGGTCACCTCAAGCAAATTGCCCCTGACCACATCCAGAACACCTATGAATATTGCCAGGGTTGGAGGCTCAACAATCCCTTTGGATGAAGGTGAGGCTTAGCTGCCTGCATATCCCTGTATCCTCTTTCCTTCCCTTATTGAGGAGAGGAGTGACATTTGTTTTCCACTAGTCCTCAGGCACTTCTCACAGTCACAAAGATGATTCTGTTATCAAGAGTGCTCTCAAAATGACATCAGCCCAAAGGATGCATCCCATCAGGGTCCATGGAATGCAGTAGTTTGCCTAAATATTCAGTCACCTGATCTGGCATGAGGAAAATCTTCCTGGCTGCAGACTTCCCCAAGGTCTGCACAGCCTGGTGTTCCTAAAGGCAAGGCTTGCTAGTGAAGACTGATCACCAGGACCCTGCACCACCCAGCAGCTGGCCCACATTTTCCCTCTTTCTTCAACCAGCTCTGTACTTAAGAGAAACCCTTCTTGCTTTTGACATAGAGAGCCAGATGTGATTCCAGGTGGGCTCTGGCTTTCCTAGCCATGTGTCTACGTGTTTGGACGGTGCCTCTATGTTCCTCTCAGGCTACCTGTCTGTGCTTCCACCCTCCGTGTACTTCCTTTCTGTGTCTGAGTTTAGGTAGGAGCTCCTTGTTCAAACATGCAAGCCTGTTGGCATTTTTTGCCTGAATTTGTGCTTGCTGGGATGGAATGCTTTTGCACTTGGAAGAAGTAATCCTTGCACATGAACTAGCTTTTTTGAGCCACTCTTTCCTCCAGGGCATTATCCCATGGGACTCCTCCAGGCAGAACCACAAAGGGGTCACATTGGCTCTCCCAGCGTGTCTTCATGAAATGTAATATGGACTGAATGTCACATGCCAGAAGTGCTCGTGGTCTGCTGAGAATAGCACTTGGCTGTGCTCTGCAGAAGTGGGGATTGCCATGTATTGTTAGATGAGTCTGCACTTCCTTCACATTCCTAACTTACCTAGTCTGTTGGATTTTTAGTCTTGCAGGCACGTGTCTGCTGACAGGAAAAAATTCGTCCTGCAACTGACAGCCCACAAAAATATAGTTGTACTTAACTGGTGTTTGGATTTCTTTGCAGCTTTAACTGAGTTTATGTGGGCAAGAATTTTCCTTACATTTGCTATTATTTAAATTACATACAATGAGAACTGCTTTTTCAGTCTTAATTAAAGATCTGATCTCATAGCATGTTTTTTGCTCTCAGAGAATAGAATAGCATAGCATAGCATAGCATAGCATAGCATAGCATAGCATAGAATACTTGGAAATGAACCTATAGTGGTCATCTAGTCCAACTGTCCAGATTGGATTGAATCAGGCACTGTGATTTCAGGTGCCATTAGACAGGGACCTAACATGTCTATGTCTATAAACCTCATGTGAAAAGAAAAGAATAAAACTGACAAATCAATATAGACCTGAACACATTTGTGTATACAAGAGAAAGTTTGGAAAGCAAAGTTCTGTTATAAACATTTTTAAAAGTTAACATGGAAACAAGGGAAAATACTCACCTAGCACTTCTGTGGAACTTTGAATGTCCATAGGCATAAAATCTTGAACTTTATATTTCCTAATGTATTAATACTGAGAGAATAACCTCTGACAGGAAATATATACTTACTCCACCAACAATTATGTTTGCCTTGCACATCACCTTAGTATTGATATTCATACCATGTTAGTATGAAATTTTCAAAAGTGATATCTTGCTATCTCTTTTCATTCAAGTGATGGAAGAGCTCCCTGGCCAGTGTTTCATAATTTTTTAGGTCCTTAAAAGGGAGGCATACATGTATCAAAATCTAAACTATGTCTCAGAGAGACAGCTTAAAGACAGTCTGCCTTGCAGTGATTCATAGCTGGTTTTATTTCTGAGAGTTTTTAATGGCTTTTGCTCTAAGTAGTGTCTGCTTATTAGGTGCAAATCGCTAAAATTACTATTTTTAATACAACAGACTGCAGTATCCTGGTTGCCTCCCCCCCCCCGCCACCATCTGATTACCCTAAGTGAGGGACTTATCTGGATAATAGGAACTTTCTAGAATGCTGTGGCACGTGGTCAAGAGATACACTTGAGTGATGTTTTTGTTATTTCTTGGTTGATTAATTCTTCCAGGTAGGGGAAAAATTTGGGATCAGGAAGAAATGAGAAACAAGAGAAGAATAACTTTTAGAGCAGGGAGGGAGAGGAATTGTGGGGAGATTTAACTCTAATCATTCTGTAAAATCATAGAAGGAAGTGGACTGTTCCCTGGCAATGTAGCTCTGCATTTAGGTTTGTGCCTCTCCTGTGTGTTTGCTTTGTGTCTCAGTGGAAGAGAGTTAAACTTTTGGAACATTAAATATAGCAGAATCTGTCTTGGTCAAATGTTAGCTGACCAGTTACCTCCTGACATTTTAATACAGTGTTATTCATTTGCATCCTAAATGCTACATATGGTCTTGGTTAATTGTTGCTCTCTTCCATTCTTGTCACAACATTCTCATTGGCAGGTGAGGTAGTTGTGTAATCTTGTTTGAAGGACGAGCAATGGTAAAAAATAAAAGGAGTAACAAGGAGTGAAAGTATTTTATTGCTTAGACTCTTACTTTGTTTCATTTACATTTTTAAATTAGTTCCCACTTGCCTGAGCTGTTTGAAGCCCATCTGAAATATGCTTTTCAGAATAATTTTATCTTGTTATTAAAAACAATCCTTTTATCTTTTTCACAATTAATGAGGGAAGAAAATGCTATTCTGCAGGTTTTGATCATTTGCCAAATGTCTCTGCTTCATTCTTCACATCAAGGAAGTTTATGTCTATTTTCTAAAACCAGTGGGGTTTGGTGGCAACTTTTCATTGGCATGTTTTTTCTGGAAAATTTAAATGTTGCTGAAAATGTTGCATCCATTAGGAAAATGAGGATACCCTAGCTGCTTACCTATAGGTTTCTTGTCAGCATGACATTTTCTTTGCAGAGAGAAAGCAAAACTTGAGAAGAGCTTTGTGGAAAAACAACTGGATCCTTTGAAATTATCCTGAAATTTTTGCTTGGAAATCTCTTCCCAAGATGAAACTCTTACACTCTCAGCTTTTGCACGAACCTGTAGAGTGTGCATGTGTGTGCAGATGGGTTTATGAATGGTTTTGGTAGAAGTGGATTTCCATTCTTTAGATTTTCCATTTATGTATATGAAACATGTATATGTACATGTTTCATACACAAGGCCTCCATTACTCTGGTAGCCTGTACTTGATTTTTTTCCCCCAGGAAAAGAATTACAGTCTGGGGGAGGAGCAGAAGAGAAGTAATGTGCTCTGCGTTTGTTTTGACCACTGTCGTATTCTTTGTCCAAGAGTGATCTTAAGGCAGTGGCGTGGAGCACCTTCTCATCTTGCACATAAAAATTGCACATTTGAAGATCAGAATTATATTCCAGCTAATATATAGATAATTTCTCAACTCCTGTGCTGCATAATCAGTTGGATGTGTATTTCTTCACTTGCTTTCAGTCTGAGTTGTCAATGACTTTATCCCCCAGCGGAGTAATATTATGCCTGGATTTCTTCTGGTTATTTTACAAAGTATTTCATAATGCAAATTGAGGAAAATTAAGGGAAGAGCTGGCCTAACTTATTAACTCATCCTAAGGACTTTCAAATACAGTTAATTTTTAAGCTTATCCCTTTGCAATCTCTCCTTTTTGTCTTTTATTCCAGTCCCCTCTGCTGTGCCTATGATGCATCAGGTGAGTCGTACTACCAACAGCATCACACTGTCGTGGCCTCAGCCAGACCAGCCCAATGGGGTCATCCTGGATTACCAGCTACGCTATTTTGACAAGGTGAGCAAAAAGGGATACTGAGCACTTTCTGTCTGGGTGATGCACCCCTGCATCAGAATGAACAAGGTAGGAAAAAAAAAATTTCAGTTACAAGGAAGGAACAAACTTTAGTAATACCAGAAGTTTGTGATATACATGTCCTCTGGCATCAGTCCATCTGCATTTCCCAACTTGGAAACATCTAGGGACAAGACAGATTTTAAGAAAAAAGAAGACACTTGTTTAAGCTTAAAAGCTGCAGCTAACAATAAGTTTAGTATCAGCTGACACTGGTAACAGTGGAAGGAGCTGAAGTTTCTAAATATATTTACTGGAATTGAATTCATTGCAAGTCTGTCATTCATTTATGAAGAGAAGTCTCGTGTCCTCATTTATGCCTGGACAGACATCTCTAAGAAATTTTATGAGAAGAAATGCCCTCTTTCATTCGCTAAGTGGCAAATACCTCTTTGTGTGCTGGAATTACAGGGTGGCAAATACAAATTTATCCTCCATTCTAATGTCTTGTGACTCCTAATCCATCTGACTTGAGGGGAAGAGATGTGTGGAGCTGTTCAGACAAACTCCCATTCCATATTACTGGTCTTTCACAGAAATACTTCTGCAGGATTTTGCAGGGCTACTATTTTTTAGTGGCAAAAAGAACTGCTATTTGTGATAGCATGTATAGCAGCTTCCTGGATACAGCTTTACATGTGTTCTTGCTCTGAATTCTCCTAGGAGAGTACACGAGTTTGGAGTTTATAGAAAGTGAACCACAGGACAAAGTTTTGTCTTTCATTTTTGTTTAGATTGAGAGTCTTTAGCAGAGCTTTGTGGGAAGCCCAGGCCTGGGGGAATGAAAAGCAGCAGTGAGGAATGAGTAGTGTGAGAGGAAGTAAGGTCTGGAATAGCAGCTGTTGTTGGGAGGCTCTGTAAAGGTTCAAAGAATATTGGGTTGACATGGAAACTGTCATGCCTTGATGAGGAGAGTGAGCAGTGTAGGCAGAAGTTTCACATTCCTTTTTGGTCATTGACATTCACAGGCAGAAGATGAGGATAATTCCTTGACCTTAACTAGTGAGACCAACATGGCCACGATATCAAGTCTGAGCCCAGGGAAGATCTATGCCTTCCAAGTGCGCGCTAGGACAGCAGTCGGCTACGGCCCTTACAGTGGGAAGATGTATTTCCAGACTTTAACAGGAGGTAAGTGCTGCCTTTTTGTGCCATTTCAGGTCTGCACATGATCACCTTCCACTTGCCTGTGTCCCTGAGTGTATTGGCTTATCCCCTGGAGGTCTGCTACCAGACACTCCTACTCAACTTGTATTTCTGTTTATAATAATTTGGATATGTAAATTTGTTCACTCAGAGAAGCTTCATGTTGTCAGAGGGTATTGTTTATGCTACTGCCATACTCCCCAGCCCTGCTCTTTGTTGCCTCTGTGCTTCTGACCAGCAGGTGCAGTGTGCCAGTAAAAATCTCTTTAGGGAGATGTGGCAGTACATAGCACTATATACTGCTGTAGTTTGGCCCTCAGCTGTCACGGGGACATCTTACAGCTGAAAACTCTGTGAATGTCTAAAAGACAGGTGGGACACAGGACACAAAGGTAGATTGGACACAGGCATATGTGCAGGAGCTTGCCTTCCAGGAGGATCACCATCTTTTTGGTATGGATCAAAGGTATTGACAAGCTACATTAATAGGGGACAGTGGGATACAGCCCAGGTGTAGAGCTAGCCTGTGCTTAAGTGCCTTGTCAGCTGTCAGTGGACCAGGGAAGAGAGAGAAAGTGATTTCAGAGGGAACACTGGCTTTCCAGATGTAGGAAAGAGAGTGCTGGAGAAGCACAGTGACGGGGGAGCAAAGGGCTGGTAGGGCTGGAATTATGAGAGACGTCTTGGTGAGCAGAAGGGAAACTCTGCACAGTTCCTGTCCTCTGCATCCGTGTGTGTGTGTGTGTTTTCCTTGGCAGGGGAGCGCTCGGAGATGGTGCAGGACCGACTGCCGCTGATCGTGGGCTCAGCGCTCGGGGGTCTGGCCTTCTTGGTAATTGCTGCCATTGCCATCCTTGCCATCATCTTCAAGAGGTGAATTCCTTGACATGCTCATGTGCACTTCAGACAGTGGAACTTCCTTATCCCTGCAACATAACCCCGTCCCAAGGGAAACAGCCTGATCTGCATTTATCCAGATGTCCTTGAGATGCCATTCTCTAATTAAGGAAAGATCCTGCCCCATTACTCCTATCTGAGGAGCCTCTCCTTTGGTAAACCACTCATGTACTTAGCTGATATTTGGCTAGTTAGCAATATGAACACAAGGAAAGCATTTCAAAGCTGTTACTCAGAAGGTATTTAAATGCATCGATGTGAAGGAGGGACTGTAATTTGCAATTTAGGCAAGCAAGTGGAGAATGAAACAATGTAGTGGAGAAGGACTGGTGGAATAAGTATGCATATCCAGTTATTTAGAAGGTGATAAATACCCTTTCACCAAGGACCAAAAGACAAGGGCTCATTTGCTGAAGAATAAAATCTATTCAACCCAAATGTTTCCATGGAACACTAGCTCATAAAATGCAGGTTAAAGAAAGCAAATACCACTTTCCATTTTGAAAAGAAAAAGGGGCATATAAAAGATTGTCAAGATAATCTGTTACAGAAAAAAGAAAAAAGAAAAAGGACAGAAATTTTAAAGAGAAAAAGGTGAGGGTTGCTATTTTTATAGAGGTACAAAAGTAAACAATGGGGGTTTTGTTATTTGAAGAAAAGAAACAGTCATTACCTGCTCCTTGAATTTACTGAGGTTTGAACTTAATCCCCTAGATTGTCAGTAATGGATTTCTGTGTCTTTGCTCTACTGTGCCTCTGCACAAGAGGGACTTTTTAGCTTTTTCTGCTGACCTAAAAAAAAAATGTATAAACTACTTAACTTTAGAAAGTGACATCTAGTTTTAATGATGTCTTTTTTGTTCTCTACCCTTTTCGAGATTTGTTTTCTCCTCTTTTGTATATTCTCTTTTAATATTTTTCTTTCTGGAAAGAATTATCACATATTGTTATATTTTAAATGTTGCCTCCTTTTGTTGCTTTGAACTGTTAAAAATGCAATTTTTTGTTCCAGCTGGAAATGTGATATTATGTGCATAACTCAATAAAGCATATATTTTTCTAAAAAATATAAACCAAACCCAGAATCAGTTAATATTACCAAAACTGTGTTGGGGAGAGACATTAATGGCATTTGTAAATATACATATGAGGAAATATCATAAATAATACGTTCATTCATACTTAAAGAATTATGTACAGTTAATAGACAGCTTTTCACAAAAAGTGGAGATACCAAATTTCTATTTTAAATTTGTCCTTGATAAGAAAAGTTTGAAGATGCAGAAAATGAGGAACACCAGATGAAATGAGTAGTTCCTTAAAGGGTTGAACAT
Source organism: Molothrus ater (assembly GCF_012460135.2). Lineage (NCBI taxonomy): Eukaryota > Metazoa > Chordata > Aves > Passeriformes > Icteridae > Molothrus > Molothrus ater. Next base: position 88,175,326 of record NC_050479.2, read on the forward strand.
ATGTAGAGTCAAATGCTATGACTTTAACTTGTTTTTGTAAATTGTTGGTACACATTTTTCAGGCAATATGCACTGTGAAACATCTATTCTAGCTAATTGTTTTGTTGGCTTTTTATATGGAAAACAATTAATTTGTTAGGTAATCTATAAAAAACATTATTGTAGACCTGACTTTCAGGTTCAACAACGGAGTTAGAGCTCTTAGGTGTAGGCTCCCAGCAAAGCTGATTTCTTTGCACAAGAGAAAAAATTTTGAAGTTAAAACTGTCTGTGGATTTGAAAGCAGAATTTAAAGAGATAAGTCTGACAAGTAAGAATAATACAGTTAGCTGTTAGAATGTCAGAATTACTTATGTTCATGAAGAAAAGTAACATAATGTTTCATGATACTTTGCCTTCAAATGCTAATTGAATCAGCAGCTAAAAGGTCTCATGCTGAAACAGCAAAACATGAGTTGACACAAATCCATGCAGACAGCAGGGATACTGCAGGATACTGTAGGGTTTGATTTAGAGTCTGATCTAATTAATAGGATGATTGGAAACTAGCATGAAACGTCCTTTTTTTTTAAAAAAATGAGCACTGCTTGGAACAAAGGAAGTAGCTTGAAAATGGCAAATAGATTTAGTGCCAACAAAGAATAGAATGAAACTTCTAAAATAATTAGATTTTGTGGGAAATAAATGATTGAATCATACACATTCAGAAGGAGAATGAAATCTGAGAAATGCCTGTGCTGAGAAGGATCTATGCGTACTGGAAATTAGATGCATATATGCAATAAACCTACAATAATAAAGACCATACCTGTTTTGACCTGCACATGCAAAAGTCACATCAAGGAACAGATTTCCATCTGTTTGGGTCTGTGTGGTTTGTTTGGGTACCATACTTATGAATAGAATGGCCAAAGTAAATGCTGTTAAACAAAGCCAGGAGGAAAAATAATTGGGGGAGATCTATACATATTAAGCATTAGAGTAAATGACTCTTCGAATGTTTTTGAAGAACTTAAAAGGCATCACAGAAGAAGGCATACGTTATAATTGAGAAGAATAATTTGTTGTAATTAAATTAAATTAAAATGCAAATTTAGCCTGAATAGCAATAAAACTTCCAAGGCAGTAAAGTTAAACTGTAATATTCTTTTTCAGGATAGTGTTGAAAGCCCTATCATTTGTCATTTCTAATGTGGGGGGTGCCAACAGTGGTGTAAAAGCCACCACATAGAAAACAAGCATGCACTGGTTACCAGGAGATGGGCAGGATCTTAACATCTATCTTCTACCCCTAATTTCAAGGATTCTCTGAGCCTTGCACTGAGAAGCCTACCCCAGCATCTGATGAGAGACTCTTGTGTGTGTTTTGACTTTCCTTTCCTTTGTGTCCTGCAGTAAAAGGCGAGAGACCCCATACACAGACCGCCTGCAGCAGTATATCGGTGCACGAGGTAAGTGTGTTTGAGCAACAGATGGCAAGGGCCTGTCTCTTTTCAGGACTCATTAATACCTGTGTGTCTCAGGGTTTGATCCTGGTGATGTTTTGGGCTGTTTCCCCCACTGCAGGACTTGGAGTAAAGTACTACATTGATCCTTCAACCTATGAAGATCCCAATGAAGCCATTCGAGAATTTGCCAAGGAGATTGATGTGTCCCTCATCAAGATTGAGGAGGTCATTGGATCAGGTAGTGTGAGAATCTGCAGAGTATTTAAAGTGCCTACTTGTTCACCTTGAGACCTGGCACACTACTGGCCTGAAGTGGACCCATGGATCCATGGTACATCAAGTGTCTCAGGATATCTAAACCTTCATTTTTACCAAAATTCATTTTAACCTACTAACACTTAGATGCTGGCTCGAAGCCAAATTTAAAACACCCTTTGAAGACTCAAAACTCCTCATTTGAACACCAAAGATGTAATGGTCTCCAACCTTCACCAAAAATTTTGTCTTAATCTAAACAGTCCCATAACCTCATTTGTATGCATTGCCCAAAGTCATCCAAGTAGAATGCTTTAGTACATCTGACTAAAATCCATTGCTGTGTTTCCTTACTTGAGGTGTGTTTCTTCCCTCCCTGACAGGAGAGTTTGGAGAGGTGTGCTTTGGGCGCCTGAAACACCCAGGGAAGCGTGAATACATGGTAGCTATTAAGACCTTGAAGTCAGGTTACACAGAGGAGCAGCGGCGGGAGTTCCTGAGCGAGGCCAGCATCATGGGGCAGTTTGAGCATCCCAATGTCATCCACCTGGAGGGGGTGGTCACCAAGAGCCGACCAGTCATGATTGTCACAGAGTTCATGGAGAATGGATCACTGGATTCCTTCCTCAGGGTACCACAGTCTCCCACAACCATTAACCTCTTCATCTTACTGTGTGCCAGTCTCAGGCCTGATAATTTTGCCTGTCGTCCTTCTTCACTCTTGTCTCCTTAAGTTCTCAGTTGCCCTCTTCAGGTGCAATAGAAATTATAGCAAATAGCCACAGTAAGTGTTACCAAATCTTTGTACACACACCCTTTCAGTTGCTTATGTACATGTTCCAAATTTTTGTTTGTAGTAACATTTTTCAGACTTTATTTCACAGAATATTTTCTAGTTTTAACATTGTGATGAAGTAATGAAACTTGCAGTTATTTTTGGATTTCAAGTTTTCTAGTAATGAAACACAAATACGGACAATCTATGTAGTATAGCTGCTTCAGTTCTCCTTTTTTATTGATTCATGTGCTCATTCAGCCAGAAATGCTTTGGCAGGTACAATTTGGAGAGCACATTGAGTAGAGCTGCATAGAAACCATTCTAAAGATCTTAGTACAAGCAGATTTGTCTGCACACATTCATTTAGCCATCTTAGTAGTTAGTGAGGTTAGGTGTAGGATGCTAAAGGGGGATGTGACCCAAAGAGGAGGTTTGTCTTTAGGAAAAGTTCACCAATGTCTGATTTTATTTGAGGTTCATTGCTTTAAGTCCACCCTCCTTTATCATTTGTTGTCGTTGAACCTTCAGATTAGGGCTGAAACTAAGATTGTGTGTTCTCTAATTTCATACATCCACGTTGTTACCTTGCTCTTTGTTAGTCTCCCCTGTTGGCCTGATGTTCTGTGGCCATGAGAGCCTGTGTTTGCCTCGTCCCTTGCAGCAGAAGGAAGGGCAGTTCAGTGTGCTGCAGCTGGTGGGAATGCTGCGGGGGATTGCAGCCGGCATGCGCTACCTGTCAGACATGAACTACGTGCATCGTGACCTGGCAGCACGAAACATCTTGGTCAACAGTAACCTGGTGTGCAAGGTGTCAGACTTTGGGTTGTCCCGCTTCCTGGAGGATGACGCTTCCAATCCCACCTACACTGGGGGTCTGGTGAGTCACTGCTGTGGTGGGAGTTGTGTAGTGCTGACAGAATTTTTCCTGTGTTCCTCCGTTTGGTGTACCCTCTTAAGACCATAAAGAAGTATGGAGCCTTCTGTCTTGTGGGCTATTTGTTCTAAAGCAGTAAAAATGAAAAATAACTGAATACCTGAGCCACTCTGCCATGTGAAGTCTCAGTGCTGTTCTTTGTGGCATGATGGTGAATAGGTCAAACTTCACAGCCTGATGTAGCTATTATCTTCCCCCTTTCATTAGCTTTTTATAGGAAGGATAAAGGACCGAAGGAGAGATTACAATCCTGTACTACCACTCTTTGAAGAAAGAGTTGGGCTTTTTCCTACAGAAAAGATAAATGACCTAAGTGTATTTATGGGCTTACAACCAACCATCAAATGAGCTTATTGCCTATGAAGTTGTGACACCTGTCACACATACTACAAAATGTGTGGGAGTATGACAGGTGGATTGAAAAAGAAGGGGATGAAGAATTCAGTCACTGAAAAGTGGAACAATTTTTAGATCTGTGCATTTTGAAGAACCAGCACCTGAATGGTATTTAATCTTACAGGTCATACCTGCAGTTAGAGAGGTCAAGATGGAAAGGGAAATGAGTTAATGCTAGCTACTCAGTGTATCTGTCCCTAAGTGCTGCAGTTTGGCATTATTTAAATGGTTTTAGATTTCCAAATGATTGTGACTCAGGAGGATTCTGCTATATGCCACTTTCAAATGCTGCGAAGTAAAGCTGTGAAAGTATAAAATCATGGAATTTGTAGCATCATGGAGGCATGATTCTCTCTTTTCATTTATACTTGTCAGCAAAACAAGGTGGAAACCTTGAACATAGTATGAATTAAAACCAGCAACGTTTCCAAGACCGAATCAATGGGACTGTCACTTCGTGCTCCAGGCTGTGTTATGCTGCTAACATCTGATTGTTTCAGTGATGTTGTTTTCGCAAGCAGTCCTTACTCACTACATTCTGGTTGCTTTCTGTCTGCTTGCCAGGGCTGCAAAATCCCCATCCGCTGGACTGCCCCTGAAGCCATCCAGTACCGCAAGTTCACCTCCTCCAGTGATGTCTGGAGCTATGGCATTGTCATGTGGGAGGTGATGTCCTATGGTGAGAGGCCTTACTGGGACATGTCCAATCAGGATGTAAGTTTTGGAAGTGGTGAGGATTTACTTCTGCCTCTCTGTCCTGTATCAGTTCAAGCAGAAAAAAGCCACACACACCAAGTGATTGAAGCTCTTTTGTTTTTTTATTTTCCCAGTTGTGATAAAGCTTTGTTCTTCTTTTCCTGCAGGTAATTAATGCCATTGACCAGGACTATCGCTTGCCACCACCCCCAGACTGCCCAACTGTTTTGCACCTGCTGATGCTTGACTGCTGGCAGAAGGAGAGGGTCCAGAGACCCAAATTTGAGCAAATAGTCAGTGCCCTGGATAAAATGATTCGCAAGCCATCGGCCCTCAAAGCCATTGGCACTGGGACCAGCAGGTGAGATGGAGATTTAATGCAAAATAACAGGACTTGTCTCTCAGTAGGCGTCATGAGGAAAGGGAAGCCAGAAATCAGGCTATATAATTTTTTTCCCTAACCCAGTCATTTGAGATTGGGAACAAACAGGAAGTGGAAAAAAAGAGAGGAGGCAAGTTGGAAGAACTGTATATCCTGATTCAGTTAATGGGGAGCTCTGAGTGCTGAATGTGACAGGAGAAAAGTCTCAATGAGTTGCACTGAGGATAAATGACTGAGGGATCATAGGAAATGAAGGGAGGGACACATCTGGGTGCAGCAGCATGAGATATTCTGTGATCACACCATATTATGTGAGCACAAGAGATGATGAAGAAAAAGAAGACCTTAGCTTATGGAGGGAAGGAAGTCTCTACATGGGAATAATTAGAACTGCAGCTTACATCCCATATTTTCCCAACTGCATTTTGCAGTCTGATGGAACAAGAGGCTGGAGGTCAGTAAAGAAGAAGTCTCTGGAGGGATAAATGGTGCCAAGGTTAGTTGGCTGCTGGGCTGATGACGAAATTACATCCTGCTGGCCTGGAGGGGTTTTCCCTGTGGTTATAAATCTTGTATCAGTGGAATGTACTCCACATCTGGGGAAGGGGAAAAGTATCTAGTGATGCCCAGTTTACTAAAAACAGCACCTAAAGAGTGTTAAAGCTCTGGGACAGGTTCATATGATGAGGAAAAGAGCAAATACCATATGTAAACAGTAATCTCTTCAGCCTTTTAGTGAAAGTCTTTTATCTGATGGGTGTTGGAGCTGAAATAACGCACTCATTGTGTCATAGGTCACTATCTGACCAAAAGAGAACATTTAGGAGAGAGAGACCTAGTCACAAAGGTAAAAAGGTATATATGGTCTCTTTCACCTCCTCACTGCAGTTCATTGCCCAGCTAATAGGTCTATACCAAGAAAATGTGGAAGGATCTTGGGCAACAAGAAGAGCATGTGTCTGAGAAAATACAGGCAGTGGGAAGGGAGAATCAATTTCTTGGGTTGGTTGATTGTTTTCAGGCAGAAAAAGGGACACTGGAAGTCTAAAAACAGCACATCAAGGTGGGATTTCAGGAGCCAGGGCATGAAGAACAAATGTTATTGTTCTTCATTCTGTCCTCTTTGGAGGCTGCATTCTCTCCCTCTCATTATTCTTATTTTGCTAGTGTGCTCAGCTGATGCCAATAACTTGGATTTTAGAACCTGCCTCTTTTGCAGACCATCTCAGCCTCTCCTGAGCAACTGTCCTCCAGATTTCCCTTCCCTTAGCAATGCCCACGAGTGGTTGGATGCTATCAAGATGGGTCGCTACAAGGAGAATTTTGACCAGGCTGGTCTGGCTACATTTGATGTCATATCACGCATGACTCTGGAGTAAGTAACAGAGCAGAGGACAGCACATACCAGACACTAAGTTTTCCATGCAGAAGGTGAAAGCAGTCTGAGAAATTTGCTATATGGAAAATACATACACATGGAAAAGGAGAGGGAAGCCCAAGCAAAGTAGCTACTACTGTTCCTTGCATATTACTAGGGCCTCTGGACAGCACCCATGCTGTGATACACTTGTAATCTGTATCTATAAGTAGCAATTCTGATCCAATGTGCATCAGAAAATGTATTGTCAGTGTTGCAGAGAGCCTGTTTATATCAGAGTGTTCATGACAGCTAGCACTGATAATAACAACCACTTTTAAGCAGATGTGTAGAACCAGCCCCACCATATACTGCATTGCAGTGTTACGTAAAATACAGGGTCCAGGAAAACAAACATTCTTGGAATCACAGAATGGTTTGGGTTGGAAGGGACTTTTAAAGATCATCTAGTCCAACACCTGTGCCATAAGCAGGGACACATTTAACTAGATGATGTTGCTCACAGCACTGTCCAACCTGACTTTGAATGTTTACAGGGATTGGACATCCACAACTTCTCCTGGCAACCTGTTTCTGTGTCCCACCACCCTTCCTTATTTTCAGTATAAACCTACTCTCTTTCTTTCAATGATTTCAAACCTCTGCCCCTTGTCCTGTCACTACAGCACCTAGTAAGAAGTCATTCTCCATCTTTCTTGTATGACCCCTTTATATATTGAGAAAGTTCTTTCTGGAGCCTTCTCTTCTGGCTGAACAAATCCAACTCTCTTTTTTTCTGTAGGAGATCAGCCCTCTCATCCTTTTTTGTGGCCCGGTTTCACCGCTTCCTTTTGTACCTACCAAGTTCTGCCAACACCCCCTCCACCCACACACATTTGTCAAGCAAAAGCAGAAGCCTCCTCAGCTGTTTCTCAGACACAGATAGACACACACACACACATATCCATGCACGTTTACTTGCATCTACAGCAAAATGGACTGAGACTGTTCAGAACAAGCAGTTCATTTTAACAGCTTCTGTGTCCTCTGTTCCTTTGCAGAGATATCCAGCGTATTGGAATCACCCTCGTTGGTCACCAGAAGAAGATTCTAAACAGCATCCAGCTCATGCGAGTCCATTTGAATCAACTTGAACCAGTTGAAGTGTGATGTTTACATCATCCTCATTCCACTAGTCTCAAACTCTGGAAAGGTCCTGGGGGAATTCAGAGGGATTTTCAATGTAAGGAAAAGATGTCAGTATGCTACTTGAAGACTTAATGCACCCAGAGAGTGCACACTACGTGTCCTGTTCCATGAACAAAAACCAAGCCTTGCCGTGATTTGAAAGCAGAACTGAATGACTGGTGACAATTACATGTGGCTGATGTCATACATTGGGAATGGGTTTGGGGAGGGAAGGTTGTAATAACATGGGGTGGAGATGGAATAATGGCTTGGACAGATCACAAGCACCTGTTGCCTATTGTCTGCCAACAAAAGGTATCTGACAACTTTACAAAGTCATCAGCAGGCTTTATTTATGGCTGAGAGCCCAGCAAAGCTGCAAAGACATAATAAAGGCAACAAAAAATTAGCTTTTTTTTTTCAGAAGAGTGCCATCGTGGTGTGAAAGATTATTCCTCAGATGGAGATGAGCATCAGGCTATCACTTGGTGTGCCAGCTCAGTTCGGAACTGAAGTTCCAGCTAGTGCACAGCATGTGGTAAGCAAAAACAGATGTCACCTGGTACTCAGGTTCAGAGTAAAGAATCGAAATTCAATGCTATTTTGTGTGCAGTTCTTGGTTCTGCTCCATGATGGGAATTGCTAATCTTTTGTGCTGACGTGAGTAACAGTCCATCTCTATGGGGCTGCAACAGAATAAACAACGATACCTAGAATCCATCCTGCAAGACCTGTAAGTGAAGGGGGAAACAAATAGGTTCTGGTTCTCACAAGCCCATTCTTGTGACCTGGAATGGAAAGGCATAACCTGTGATACATGGAAATCCTGAGTACCCAGATCTTGGGTTTTGCTTTTTTCTGAACCCCATACAATGAAAAGCAGAATGACAAAAATCTGAAACTCTTTGCTGCTGAAAAATACTTCCTCTTTTTCTCACCCTAGCCATTAGGCACAGTTTGATTTTTTTTTTTTTTAAGGAAATGCAGACATGCAGTAGTCAACTTCAAAATGACAGTTGGAATGAGTGAGGTGAAACTCTTTCCAAGGTTTTGTCAAGAGTGATCAGGGAATAGTACCAGTCCCATAAGTCACTTCAGTCCTTAAAAAAGGGCTAAACAGTGTTCTTGGATTCAACAGTGTTGATCCCAAGGCACATGAGAGTGACCAGAATGGTAGAGTTTATGTATCCCTTCAGGCAGACTATTATCTGTTTATGAGAAACTCTGCTTCAAGGAGGAGCAGAGCTTTAGGGCTGTATCTGTCTATCCCTATGAAGTTGAACTTGAGAGGAAAACTCATAAACTACACACTTGTCTACCTCATCAACACATAGGAAAGGAAATAGTTAAGATAAACAAGACCCCAGTTATGATACCCTCTGTGTGTCTAGAGAGGAAACAACCCCAACTGTTCTGATCTGTGCTCATCTGAGGACTAGACATGAACCTCATGTATTTCTCTAGCTGTCAAGTATATCACAACTTCTTCACATACTACTCCTGTATGGATTTAAAGATTCCCCCAGTCAACCTAACGACTGAAGACCAAGAAGTCACATTTAAGAGTGATTGAAAAGTCCAATATTATGATGGGAGGTGCTCCAGAATAGTTGCACTGGAATAGCCAATGCAGTTCAGACTCTTTGTTGCAGCATTAGAGTAACGTTATTTTAAATTTTTTAGCTGAAGAGAGAGAACAGCAGCACATTTTCAAGATACAAAAAAGTCAATACAAAAACAATAAAAGGAAACATGAATAAAACATTCATGACAGTACAAAGAGAGTGTGAAGATTAAAAAAAAACCCAAAGCACATCCGTCTAGAGTCCAATCCAGAAAATCTCAGTCTGTGCTTTTTAAGGGGTTTCTGGAAACTTGTAATACTCACACATCCAGTCACATGTATGCAGACTGACTGTCAGCTCCACCCACGGCATCTGAGACAGAACAAGTGTTGTCCTCTTCAGAAAGCATATTGAGCACAAGATGTTGAGGGGAATCTGTGGTCTCTAGCACCTTCCATATATATTCACCAGAGGACAACAGTGCATGTATGCATCTTCATATATGAGTGTATTCTAGAAGTTTGTGTGCCATTTGGGAAAACTAGGCAGCCTTTCTTTTCCATGCCTTGAGTGGTCAGGATTACTGGAGAGATTAGCAATCTAGATAGAATTCTATGGCCTCTTTTCAGCCCAGTAGAAATTTACATGCATAAGAAACATTTTCTTGCTCTCTTTATGTGATAGGAAATTAAATGGGAGCCTTGCCTGAATTTTGTTGTGTTAACAATGAGACTTAGAACTGCTCAAGGAGTAGGTTTGGCATCACATTTGAGTGCAAATGGATAACTATTTTCTGTAAGAAGTGTCTCCATTCTCTTTATTCCCAGTGTGTTCCCAGTTTTCAGGCAGTTATTCTCTTACACAGTTTGGGATGCAAAGGTTCTCAAGTTGCAATGCAACTTGTGTCATTTGCCATCATATCACTCCTTAACTGTGCAAATATGGAGGAAGGGCAGTCATGGCAAAAGCATTAGAAGTACCCTGATCTTACTTTTCTCAATCATCTGAAACCAGAAATTCTATATTCTGTTTCCACAGTCATTTGGGATGTCCTGCAATCCTAACAGCTAGGCATGGAAATGAGGAGGGAAAGCAGTGGGCTCACCTAGGCGCCTGGTATCTGCCCTTCACCAAAAGAGTGAGAAACAGTGCTGAAAATGTCTCACAGAGCTTTGCCAAGGAAGCAATGGGAGAAGTTACTGCCCACCTTCACTCCATATGATTTCTGCAACAGGCAGTGTACAAGAATAAGGAATAAACTAAATGCACAGGGATCAGTGGACAGACCTTCTTAAGAGTGTTAGGCATTTGTAAGAAAGCTCAGAAGAGTCATGCCTATAGCTAGAAAGAATATATTTCAAAGATTAATGTCTTTTGTGCTTGAACACCAACTTTTCACTGTCTGGAAACAGGAAGAAACTTCACCTTAAGGCAAGCTGTTTTGTAATTATTCTTGATGAGGTTCCTTGAACCTGTCTTTTTGGTGTCTGTTGCTGGACAGCCTCCCAGACAGATAATTGGATCTGCACCAGGATGTCAGTTAATGTTCTGTTCTGCCAGAGAGCACGTCGGGCAAGCAAGTTCCCACCTATGCTGCTTTGGCAGCCAAGTGAAATTCTCAGCCAGGAGCTACATGCCTGTGCACTCCTGCCTCACTAAGCCATGGCATGTTTCTGCCAGAAGCAGGCCCTGCTCACCAGAGTGTTCAAAGACAAGCACGTAAGCTAAGATTTTTTCTTCCATGCGTGAAATGATTTTAAAGAAAGGCTCAATGACAGCATGACTTGCACAGTGATTTCTGTGCTTTGCACCCAAGGAGCTTCAATGCATGTGCAGGTGAAATGGCTGAAGTCCCTGGTTTCTTGTTTGCTTGTTTGGTTTTTTTAATTGAAGGGTGTAATCTTAGTCCATGCTTCAACAACACTGTATTAGGGCTTAATTGAGGGAGCACAAGTTGCTCAGTGCAGAGAAATGCTGAGAGTCTATCTGTTTAGCACAAATATATTCAGCACCTAGGGCCATCTAGAAAGAAAGAAGCTGCTGTAGCTAGTCCCAGACAATTCATATGTTATGAAGCTGAATGAAACTTGTGGGTGTGGTGGGAAACAATGAACACCACCAAGGAACTTGGCTTTACTAAACAAACAAGGGTAGAACTGTCCCTGCCACTGGATCTTCCTTGGTCATGATTCCAGCCAACACGTCTACCTGAGGGCAATCCCAGTGAAAGTAACCAGCTTGAATCCATCCTGCTTTTGGCACATTTTCTCACCAGTTGGCTACACAATTCTTCTTCATGAAGAATTCATGTCTTCTACGTGCAGTTCATGTCTTCTACAGCTAGAGATGCAGCTAGGCAGTAGATTTGGGTTCAGGACAAAAGTGATAAATTATCTTCCTGAAACCAGGTAATGCTAGAGGGGCAATGCAATCAGCTGATCACATGTGTTGTGCATTAGCAACTATTCATGAGTACCAGGCATCTGGAAGATTGCAGATCACACATCAGTTCGAATCTTTGGATATCATTAAAAGGCAGCATGGAAGAGCAAACCTCATTGCTCTACCTAAAAGCTAGTCTAATCCTTCACTCTTTATATGGAAAAAATGGCACCTCTCTCAGAATTTACAGTTTGTTGTGGCATTCAAGGTCATCATATTCTTTGTGTAAAGCTGTTCCACTTCAGTGTTGTTGAAAGGGCTGCACTGAGCTGATGAAAAGCCACTGTGTCTTCTAGATCTTGTGGAGCTGTAACTAGGACCTCTTCAAAGAGGAATCACTCCCCCTGGTGTGCTTAAATGCAGAGTTTAAGTGTCCCAGTGTGCTGTAGTACAGAACTGCCCTCAAAAAGCCTTGAAGCTTAGCAATTTCATTTCCCTTTCCTGGGTGATGAGAAAACTCTCTTCCTGAAATACTCTCAGCTGAAACATGCAGATTCATGAAAACATTCTGAGATTTCCTTCTGGTTTCTTCCATGACCTCTTTTCCTCAAACAAACAGAGTAACGTGGTCTTTTACTCAAGTGTTGCAAAAGCAGGTCACAAGTATGAGTGCAATGGGTTAACATCTGTGCCCCAAATAGTTAATAGTTTGTCCTGTTACTTATGTCTCTCATACAAGACCAAGTGTGCTTAGCTGACAGTGATAAAGCTGTTTGCTTCAGAAAACTTACTCCTTTAAATTCAGGCCGTGCTAAGTAAGGTTGGATTTTTTCCAGTTTACAGTGACACTAGAAACTACACAGGCTGCTGGCTACAACTGGAATTTGAGTTACATCTCATCGCATTTTGGACACTTTTAGGCAAACCTACTACTGCCTATGCATTCAAACAGCTGGAACAGATTGAACATTTATAAGAAATTCTGTTGCTGAGATCAGACTCTTACCCTCTTTGAACCCTACTAACTCTGCAAGTGAACAGGAGATTAAAAATAAAAAATCAGATTTATTCAGAGAAGTCATCTAGTTGGACAGACATGAATGACAAGGCACTATCTGAAATAAGCTATTTAAAAATAGATCTATTCATGTTGTTCTGTTAGAAGAGACAGTAATTATAATGTGCCTTACTGTCTCTACTATTAAGGTAGAAGAAGGAACATTGATCTTTACCCTTCAGGACAGTACACTTCATCTCTTGACCCACTGTTGAGTTTAACTTACATTTGACTGAAGAATTTTTGCTAGAAAGGCATCTAATCTTGGTTAATTCAGGAATAATGATTCTAAAAGATACCTTGGACAGTTTTTTTCCCATGGCTGTGATAATTTTTAATTGCAGTTTCCCTGGCACTTTTTGTTAACCTGCCAATTTGGATAAAGAGCTGTTTGTAATCTGATACTTCTGCCTTTTCCACCATCCTTGGGTCGCATACTTGCTTCTTTATATTCTTAAAAAAGGAAATATTTACATGTCTCCTTCCCTGTCACGCATCTTGTTTGGTCCTCCCATCCTTGTTATGGTTCTCTTCTTCATCTCATCTTCTGCCGTCCTTTCTAAGAAGAGGATATCAAGAAGGGGTAGAACCAGTCTCACTTATACTCTACATGGACAGGAAACCAGCCTCTCACACTGACTGCTCACTGCTTGTTCACTCACAGATCACAGTAAGCCTTTCACAACTGAGTGCTTTGACTCAATCAGGGCACTCTGATCCTTCTGACGTAAATGTTTTTTTAGCAAACCCATTCTATGTAGATAGAAAGTGCACCCTTTTTGGTTTTTTTCTCAGCTGTCAAGTGCTACCCTTAGAGGAGAGTTTTCAAAAAAAATGGATCTTTGTATTGGCATTCTACAATGCTAAGCAGTTTTTAATCAGTATTTCAATCTAACGGACCATAAAATGATCCATAAGTCAAGTCTGGACTACCTAAGATCAATTGTATGGGAACTTTGCTATCCAAATCCCAAAGTAAGTATTTGCAAGAACTGCCTGAATTAAGGAAAATACATCAGTGTCTGCCACTTCCTCTGTAGACTCAGTTTTCCCTTGCTTGTTCAGCAGCTCATCAGAAAATCCAGCATTTAGCTGTTCCTGGGTTGTAAGCCCTTCTTAAATACCATAAGGAATGAACCTGTGACTCCAATTTGGTGAAACTCCAAGGGCAGAGAGGTTACAAATCCTGGGCCATATTGTTACAGCATTTTTTAATTACAACCAGGAATTTACAAATACAAAATGTCTAAAAATGAAAATGATCCAGAACTTTTGAATCCCGAGTGGCCCTATCAAAGACAGGCCTTACCACCTCACCTGCCAAATGCTGGTTCATGACTGCATTTGCTGGACTGGTTTGTATCCTGTCAATTTTTTCCATTTCTGCTTTGAGAGAGTACCTATCAGATAGGTCTCCTACAATGTACAGCCAGGGCAAAGCTAGATGAGATAATCTCTAAGTCACATATATGTGATCTTAGGGGTAAGCATTACAGCAGTATCCTAGGATCTAAAATAAATCAGTCAAGAAATTCTTAAACTACATCCTCTCTGAAACTGAAATAGATTAGCTGGAGCAACTATGGATCACAGGCTCAGGCATTCAGGTGTTGAAATCTTTTAGTGGATGGCCATGCTGTAAAATTCTCCTGTCATTTGTTATGAAAGTGACTGTGCTGTTGGATTGCACAGGGCTGTGATGTGTGTGTTTCATCATAGCAAGTCGATGGTTGTCCATACATCACTTGGGATCTGTGATGACATTCACAGAGGAATGGAGGAGGTGAATTACCAAGTCTTTTAAGCTGATGACAGATATAAAAAATAAGATGCACCCGTTCCAGTCCTCTCTTAAAATTGATCCATCTTAGTCAAGATCCCACAATACTGAGCTACTCTTAAGTTCTTAAGCAATTGTATCCATGATGTCCTAGTCATCAATCTCCCCTGTTTTTTCATTTTTTGGCATACCAAGTCAGGTCAAGGATCCATTCCTGGATCTCCTCTGTCTTGTTTAATCATCTGCTTAGATGGTGGCATAGGTAAAAAAGAAGTATGGATTTATCCCTAGTCCATTAATGTAAACTAGAGAACTAATTTATTTTTCTTCAAGTTTGTAGTGTACCAGTGCCTAAGACTGAATATTTTTCACCATGAGGTTGAAAAATACCATTCAAATGATCCAGAGGGAGAGCTCTGTGTCAACAGATGTCTCCATTTATGCACCACCACTTAATTTGAAATTCCCACAACAACATTCCAGAATTATTTGCTGAAGGCAAAAAGAGTAAAGGAATCTAGAGGGGGTTGGCTGAAAGAAAGAGAAAATTATTTTGACAAGAATTAAGTCATAGCAGAGAGTAAAGACAGACCAAATGAAAGATTTATGTTCTTCAGAGGAGAAGATGAAGGGAATAAGAACTTACAGACTGAGAAAATACATAAGACATAAACAAGCAAACCCTTGAAGAATTTTAAGGTAAGAAACATCTTTGGGCTTAGAGCCTCAGAATGACTGAAAATGCAGCAAATTTAGATTTTACAACATCTCTAGGCAACCTGCTCCTGTGCTTTATCACCCTCCCAGTAAAATACATTTCCTGATGGAACATGCTGTCCTTCATGCTGATTGCTTTTTTTTTCCTATCACTGGACACCACTGAAAGAGCCTGTCCAGATCTGCCTTTTTCAAACACTCCCTTCAGACTTCTGTACATGTTGGACAGTCCCAGATCTCCCTGCCTCACCTCACAGGAAAGAAACTCCACTCCCTAAATTGTCTTAGTGGCCTTTTGTTGGACTCTGTGGGGCAGCTACATGTCTCTCTTAACTTGGAAGCCCAGATCTGGATGCAGGACTCCAGGCGGTGCCTCACCAGAGCTGAGCAGAGGGGAATGATCACCTCTCTTGATCTGGTGGAAGCATTCTGTTTAATGCAGCCTAGGATGAGCTTTCTTGGTGTCAAGGATACATTGCTTGGCTCATGTTCAACCTGTGGACTATCAGTATCCCCAGACTCACTTCTACAAATCCATACAGCCTGAGGCATGATTTATAACAGGGGGGTTTGTTTTCAGCATTTCATTTTAGTGCGGGAATTAAAAGAAAAATGTCTCCTTGATTTTGTGGGATGGAGAGAAAGAACTATTCATATAATGAAATACAAGTGGAAGCATAACAAAATAATTATTTACAAACATTAGAAAGGGCAAACAAAAGGGGGAAGGAATTGTTTATATTAATCATAACTCCTGTTTATAATCTCCTGTTAATGAGCTCTTACTCATGGTCTCTATTAGCAGGGCAGTACAGAACCTGAGTGGATGCTCCTACTTGGCATTCATCATGTAAGAGAAGTTCATCATGCTCAGTGCAAGGCTTACGTCCCACTTCAATCTTATTTTATAGTGTGAGTGGGATGTAAAGGAGTTCATCAGCCTCATAATGGCTCTATTTACACAGAATTTTTTTCCTCATAAAAGTAGTTCACTTAAGATGCCTTTATTTCAATGAAATGTCACTATATTTACAGTGAAGTAATCAAGAGTAAGATTAGACCACCATCTGTAGCAGATTTGATTTGAAAAATGTCTAACTCTCTGAAAAGTTGCTTTTATTAAATATCTACATGGAGAGATAAGTGGCCCTCTTTTGGAACTTTTCATGCTTTCTCAATTGGAATTTAGACAATGGACCAGTAACAGTTTTAAAGCAGAATATTGAAAAATCAATGGGATGGAAAGATCTACAATGTTAGTTTCAGTAGGAGAAGATTTTAAAGTTCCCAGGGAAGAAATGGAAGCAAAAATGTAATACATAGTACAGTCATGTATAAGCACAAAGTACACATATTTCTGTACACACCACAGGTATATACATATATGCACCACACAGATGTTTGGCTTAAAAATGAAGTGTCAGTATAAAAGTAATGGTAAATCTCTTATTTCCTTACACTCACAGTTGGTGGCATTGACAGTTACTAAATACAGTAGCCAGCTGATTGACTATCATAAGTAAAATACTGCCATTTATTGCATTATTCCAGTTTTTATCAAATGACAATTCAGCCCAGTAGTATCTTAAGGGGAAAACTCAGCATTCTAGGAAGAAGCAATACAACAAGCAAGCTACAGAATTTGGAAAAATGAAAACAGAAATGAAATATGGGAATACAAAAAATTGGTTTGGATTTGCATTCTTTTCTACCTGTCCTGCAGAGATTTTCTGCTCTTCAGTGGTAATTCAGATTAACATTATAATGAAAACATTATTCTCTCCTGCAACAAGGCACTATGCTGATCTTCCATCTCTGCCTTGCCAAATCCTTGCAGCAGAGGTGTTCCAGCATTTCAAAGAGAGATTTTTTTATCATAGACAGATGTTTTGTGTCAAGAGAGAGACTTACTGAGTGTTAGCATATTAATAATAATTCTTTATCTACTCTAATTTAAAGTGAGCAGGAATTTGTCTGCTAAGTGCCTAATGCTTAATATCCCCAGTTTCATACTATCACAAATATTTCCTGATACTCAGCACACACTTTTGCCTATCAAATTTCAACCCCTTTTTTGTTGTATTTTCAAGGCCTTTTTGAATATCTGCCGTCTCTGACTGTTGCATGCTTTTTTTAAGCATATGATTAGGTGAGAAGAGATGATGTGGCGTGCTGTGATGTGACATGACACCAAGACTGTAGGAGAGAATGGAAGAAGGAAATGCATCCACATGAGGAACAAATTGGAAAGACAGCTTTGGAAAGAAAATCACAAGTCTGTGCACTCTGAAGCAATGCTTTTCAATTTCAGAAGGGTAGATAAGAGATTATATGAATATTTCATATATACATATGTTCAGGCATCTAAATTTTAAATTAATAATATCACTTTCTCAAAGCCATCTGTATTAATTGAAGGGGCAAACCATGAAGCCATGTCTGATGTCAAATGTTACCTTACAATACATCTGGACCCACAGAACAACAGTTCCATTTGAATACATTATTAACAATGAGTATGCATTTGCACAATCTGCCCTTTTGGGTTCCTTAGATATTTTTTTATGATGACTTTGGTTTAGAATCACTTTCCACAGACATCAGAACTTCATATTGCATATTTCTATTCACAGTTGAGGTTGCAGAATATTTTCATAGTTGCATATGAAGAGCTGATGGTTTTGGGCACGGTATGAGAGAGAAAGTGTGGTATGAAGTTTCGTGTTAGTTGTATTAGTCTTGTAATGGGTGACAGCGAAGTCATTGCCAGCTCTTGTCAGTACCATTATCTTACAGGATTAAAGTTTGCTGCTTCTTTTCACTGTATCAGGCTGCCTGCAGGCTCAGACAGGCATTTCCCTACAAGATACAGTTCCATTAGGGTACAGGGACAAAAACCTACTTTTTTTAAGACCAAACTTCCACAGAAAAGTTCACTGACAAGATTTGTCTTTCTTGGCAATTCTGAAGTTACGATTTGTGGAAGAGACACAGACATGCTACCGATTCAACAGGTTGATAGAGGAGGAAAAGGTGGACAGTTGCAGAGACAGCCATGACAGAAATAAAGAAAACACAGTTTAAAAGCAGTTTAACCCACAGGTGAATACTAAAGTAGATGAGATTGTAATAGTTGTGGCTGAAAATTTATTTAGTGGCCTGAGGATTCTTGACATCACCTCCCTTTTCCATTATCACTTTCACCAAACTGATGGTTTCTTTCACCACAGTACTGTGAAGAGCAGTCTCTCCTGCAACACATGATTTCCTTATTGTCTCTCACACCATATCAAATGTGCCAGAAACACTTCAACAACTAGAAATCCACAGCACAGGCACAGGTATTTCATTAGTGGAAAACTGAGAGATAATAGGAAACCACAAGATTTTCAAAGATTTCCATGGCAATGAGTGATGAATATCCATGGAACTAGGGAGATGAAGCATAAGATTTCCTTCAAGTCTCAGGAAATTGTCAGTTCAAGGCTCATCTCATTTTCATATTAGGAGTGACTTTCTAGAAGACAGTCTAGGTTTTGTCCTGTGGGAAGGACCATAAGAGCTAATCTAGTTTCTCATCTCTGCAGCATTCAATTTGTTTGGACCCAAAGGCAGATATTAGATCTGTGAAATTAATTGCCACTCAGAGTGAACAAATTCACTGTCAGCATTTCTCATTTAAGTGTTTTAGCACTTTGTTTATTCCAGTTCTCTTCCCAGTCATAATTTTATACTCTCTAAACACTTAAGTGTGAATATCTCAAGCACTTGGAAATGCTACTTCACCAGATTTCAGTGAGGTAGCTTTTGTTTATGGTTCTGACATAATGATCTTTTAGAGATGGAGAAGCTGTGACACAGAGAAATGAAGATCTTTGTTCATAGATAGGAAATTGACCATAACTAGCTTTCACACATGAATTCCCTACCTTTTTTTAGACTTTTTTCTGAAATAGGTGGATGCAATTCTCACACAATGCAGGGTTGCAATGAAAGCATTTTAAAAAGTGACATACCCCTCCAAAAATTCACAGTATGAATGTAGTGTTCACCCTGAAGTTTAGGCAAAACCACAAATAAATACTACTGCTCCTGAGGACTACATGATCTTTTAAGAACTTCAGATGCATTCTCCTCTCATGAATTGTGTTTGTTCGGGGAGGAGGCTCCTCCCCACGACTGTTTACATTGCTTTCTCTGGAAGGTCTGTGTACCAACACCTGTGACAATGAGCTTCAGATAGGAAAAGCATCATCTGGATCCACACTGCTTCTGTCAGCACTGAAATATGTCTGCAGAGGTGATCACAATGGGATCTTTCTCAATTATCAATCCAGACAAATCAAATAGGAAAAAGAAATGGAGAAAAAAAAAGCTGAGAATGGGATATATTCCAAGGACAAAATTGATTTACGGGCTTTTTAGGTCATCCTAAATACACAGTTTAGGGACATGGGTGTTTTAGACTGTGTAGGTACACAGTTCACCTCTTGGAATGAAAGCAAAGTATTCAGAGGTATCAAGAAACTGAGTCATGGGTAAGTAGAATAAAACACCCTTGAGCAGGTAATTTTCACTACTTCTTTGGGGTCCTGAGTGAATCTCTTACATGGTTCTGGACCATTACTGGGTCATGTTTGATCATTTGGATGTCCTGATACTGTCCTTTCATATATTTATACCTGCTTACAGCTCAGATGTCATTGTTTCATTGACAGGTTCTGGGGCTGTGTCTGTCACAGCTGAGCAGTGCCTACACTGTCCTACAAGGGAGTCACATGAAGGGCTGCCTCTGGTTGTGTATTTCCATCTGTCAGAAAGAAAGGATTTGGTTACTGAATTTTGTACTGTGGCAAGAATCAATGATCCAGTCTACTTGAAACTGGTTGATGAGCTTGAAATGGGAACAGAAATCCAGAAATAATGCCAAGAATACTTGCAGGGACATTTTAACAAATTAACCATCCCAGTGCTGAGTCCCCACCCTTCAGCCATTTCCCCTTCACGCTGGCAAGTTTATTTTCTGCTACAGCTACAGTCTGGTATCCATTGCCCAAACATGCAGGTCCCAGTAGTTTTCTTCTAAAAAAGTATTGCAGCCTAGACTACCACAAGAAGGGGCATCACCCATCTCACCAGTACAACAGATTTTACAAGCAAGAAGTTTCTGAATAGCTTGTTTTCCTCCAAGGCCCGGAGCATGGGAGATTCCCAAAGCCTGGAACAATAAAAATTGCCCATTCATAGTCTTAAAATAAATACATTTGTTACAGGAAATGAGTTTTGTTGCATCAGCAAACCAGACTTGGAAAAATGGTTTTTGTTCTCAAGGTAGTGGACATGTTGAGAACTCTCAAGACACACATATAAATGATCCACCTTTTATAGATCAGACATTTTGCATAACCAGAAGATCTATAATTCAGCTTTTACACAACTAGGGAGCTGATGAAGATGTCACAAAGGAAACATAATTCTGACACAAGTGGTAATTCAGCATTCCAGGGTTATTGCACATTTATTGTACTTGACTAGACTTTGTACAAGGTGTCAAATTACCTTCCACTCTTACATGGCCAGGCCTCAGCATTTTCCAGCATACGACATCTGAGATCCATGCAGATATTGCACATATTCCTGGCATTATTTCTGGATTTCTGTTCCCATTTCAAGCTCATCACCCAGTTTCAAGTAGACTGGATCATTGATTCTTGCCATAGTACAAGATTCAGTGACCAAATCCTTTCTTTCTGACAGATGGAAATACACAGCCAGAACACAAAGCTGTCTCTTTGATTCTCATCCTTCTGCTCTAACCAGGAAATTCCGATAAAAAAGAATCCTAATTAAACATTTAAACCTTTCATCTTGCTCCATCCCTGCATGGTAGCTTCAGCTCAATACAACACATAATGACCCCTCTGGAAAGTTTGAAAATAAAGATGTCATTGTTAAGAGAAGTAAATAATTTTTAAGTAACATAAAGGTTGGCTGCATGCCCATTGTAATTATTTCTGATACTGAGAGCCACAGGGGTTCAGCGTAAAGTCCCAGCCAGCTTAATCTGCCAAATTAAAAAAAAAATCAAAATAAAAAAAGAAACTTATTTTTCATCTCTTTATTAACTTAAGTAAAATAAGGAGATACGCTAAGAAAATGTACTAACAATATGCAGCATCATGCTTTTCATAAGGAGGGAATGAAAACCCTTCTGTCTGCTTTTAATGAGGTGGGCTGTGCTTAAGAAATTGAGAAGTCAAGCCTACAGTTACTGACAAACATGCTGAAAGGGCAAGATTGGGGTAACAGCAGATCTTGCCAACAAGGCATCACACCATAGATATACAAGGCTGGAGAACAAAATTAGGAAAAGAGCTGTGTCTCTCTGACCTGCATCTCCAAAATGGGATACAGAAAGCAAAAGGATGAAGAGACAGGAGTATACTTGAATATGGAGTCAGCACTTGTTCAGCATTCATTGGCTCTGCACAGCACTAGGTAGTGCTGTCAACTACTCATCTTTACCAGCACTGCAATTCCTGATTTATTAAAAAGATAGATAAGGTAAATGGTTTTCATAGGTCCTCATGGTTCAGTGGGTAAAATAAACATCTGCAATCACAGCCCAGGACCTCTGTTTTGCTGCCTTTCTGCTCAAGGAAACAGAGGTATCATGCACATGTATTTGGATGTAAGTCCCAGAGAAACATTGAAAGAGGATATAGGGCTCATCATTTACCCTAAACCCTTGTGGAAAGTAGGTCCTGATCCTCCATTAGTTTCCCACAAAAAGATGAGAGAAACCCTTCTGCCAAGTCTTTTAAGTTCCCTTCCTGTAGTTCTGCATGGTTTCTGAGCACTTCATAGAAAAGGGGGCTGTTCTGAAGTTTTTACAGCTTTTCTCTATCCATGCAGACTGTGATGTCCTAAGTGCTAGGAATGGGCCAAAATGTAGATGGCAGCAATGTCCCTCAGTTTAGCAGGTTCCTCAGGAAAATTGATCAGGTCTTTCTGTCACTTGTTACTCCTAGAGGGAGTCAAGAATTAAATCAGATTAATCTGAATTATTTATAAGGTAAGTTAAAAAAACACCCGAGGAGCTGATTACAGAATAATTAAGATTGTACACATGAAGTTGCTTGAAATTTAAAATTTGGACAAAAGTCAAGCTTAAGATAATATTTTTTCTCAGAAGAAAATATATGTGAAAGTCTGGAATGTCATTTCATTGTAATCTACCCTGGGTAGTCAAAAAAATCACTTTTTTTTTGCCACTGCTGAAGTGTAAATCTTTTAGATCACAAATATTTGGTCTTCTGTGCTTGAGGGGAATGTTTTACAGGTTTACAGAACTGCATTTGTGCTGAAGGATCTCTTATAATTCTACCTGAATCTTCTGGGTTTGCCTAATTATTTTCTTAAGTTCCCTGTGTTTTCTTTGAGCCACTCTAACTAAGATCACTCACTGTATAATTCTACCTTTGCCTTAAAATTGTTTGCATCTGTGCCTAACACGTTCTCTGTCTCAGCAGGATGTTCATTATGTTAAAATTCCGAAAGTGAATTTTAAAATTCTACTACTACAATTTTGTGAAGATGCAGTAAATGCAATACCCCTTAATTAAAACTTTAATCAGACTTCTGTGTAGTATATTCTGTGTTATTTGGAATGATTTTTAATATAGGTGCTCATCACCTGATTGGATGTGTGTATCCAGACAAGACTGGATTGTTGTACAGATCTCATGAAATCTGTAACAGGGCTGTGGAAGAGTGTGTGTGTGTCAATGTACTACTTGTAAAGTATTCAGGAATCAAGAAACTACATTCTTTTGTTACAGAATTTTTTTTCCCCCTGGGTAGCTAAAGTTGAATTTTGAGAATGGTTAAAGCCTGATGATTTTATTAAGGAAACATTAAATATATTTTGATTAAAACTATATTGAAGAGTATCAAAATACCACTTGACTGGTAGTTCCATGGTCTGAAATGTTATTGCTAGACTGTAATGAAGTCCCTCAACAAAGGAAGAGAAAAAAGAGAAGCTCCCTGCCTTTTTGTCCTTCTTGCCTTTCAATAGAGGAATTAATCTCTGCTCATGCCTCACTAGACTTATTCTTCCCAGATGTGTTTGATTGTGTTACTCACTGATTATTCATATTAAGATGACTCAAGCAGTGACATTCACTTTTCTTGGAAGTTCATACAATTATGAAATCTTTTTATTGTTTAATTATTAATCCTTAAAGCAATGCTTAAAGCCTGATGGTGGGTCGCTAATTATGGTTTCAGTTTGACTGCCATTTAGCCTTTCCAGATTTTGAGGCTGTCATTCCATTTATGTTTGTTTAAATACTGTAACAGTGTCACAGTATTTAACCAAGAAGAGAACTTCACTTGCTTTCATTTGAGTAAACACAGCATCTGCTCCCTTTGGTAGCTGCCTTGTGATATCCAGCTAGGATTGGCTTGGCTGATAGTTTAGGTAACAACAGTTCTGACAGGTGTGTTAGTGACCTGCAAAAGATAAACATGTAATTTTGTCCAGGACACAGAGCTGAGCAACATGGATTTTTCAAAGAGAACAGCAGGATCCATATATTGACCAGTTTATTTTTGGAGAGCTTCTCTTCTCTTCTCTTCTCTTCTCTTCTCTTCTCTTCTCTTCTCTTCTCTTCTCTTCTCTTCTCTTCTCTTCTCTTCTCTTCTCTTCTCTTCTCTTCTCTTCTCTTCTCTTCTCTTCTCTTCTCTTCTCTTCTCTTCTCTTCTCTTCTCTTCTCTTCTCTTCTCTTCTCTTCTCTTCTCTTCTCTTCTCTTCCCTTCCCTTCCCTTCCCTTCCCTTCCCTTCCCTTCCCTTCCCTTCCCTTCCCTTCCCTTCCCTTCCCTTCCCTTCCCTCCTCTCCTCTCCTCTCCTCTCCTCTCCTCTCCTCTCCTCTCCTCTCCTCTCCTCTCCTCTCCTCTCCTCTCCTCTCCTCTCCTCTCCTCTCCTCTCCTCTCCTCTCCTCTCCTCTCCTCTCCTCTCCTCTCCTCTCCTCTCCTCTCCTCTCCTCTCCTCTCCTCTCCTCTCCTCTCCTCTCCTTTCCCAAGGACTTAGTGATACAATCCTTGAGAAAACAAGCCCAGCACTGAAATGGCAGTAGATCTGATGGCATATAGTGGTGATTTATGTTTTTGAAAGTAAATGTAATAAATTTGGTCTGAGACAGGAACAACATTGTATTTTATTTTTCTAACACTAGAAAAAAAATTGCTGAGCTGAGAGATGCCTTGCCCGACCCAGCACAAAAAGGCTTACCTTAAATGACTACCTCAAATGTTTAAATAAACTTGAAACTCTCATTCCTGCTGGTCACTCTAGGACCACAGGCAGGCCGTGGTGAGGATGTAGCCATTCTGCTGCAGTGAGAATAAATGAACACAAGGCTGCAGCAGAGACTTGAGTGGAGAACAGGGAGGGTTGAAGAAATTCATCTCTGCCTGAACTTGACATATAAAGACTTGCTCAGCTTATCTCTGTTTGGAGAAGGCATGTATTTGCCAACTCCAGTTAAATACAAGCCATTTGAAATAGGTTTTAGTTCAAGTGGCTACAAACATCAAGCTACCCCCACCATAAACTCTGTTCTTTGGCTAAACCATTGACACCCGGGGGTATATCAGACCCCATGTATAAAAAGTGCACAGGCTTTATGAGGCCAGATTTACAACACTGGAATGCAGCTGCTACCTCTAAATGTCAGGGAGTTTGTCCATAAAATTATACACCTGGTTCTCATTCCCAGGCTTGACTGCACCCTGTCTCAGACAATGAGTCTCTCTTGGTTCACTTGAAAATGCTATATCAGCTAACAGAGCTCTTGTAATATAAATAATTGATTTTTTTTTTTAAAGGTAGCATTTTTTGTCTGCCTGATTTAATTACATTTTCTTCAGCTGTGCCACATTTCTGGCTCCTGAGCCCCTCAATACAAACTCCTGCATACTGCTCAAAGTGAAGCCATTGGCACAGAAGGAGGGCAGGTAGTTACAGAACAAGATTTGCCCAAAAGATCTTTTAGAAGAAAAGAATAACTTGCTGTACATAATTATTTGCATTCTGAGACACTGAAGATGGCTTAAAAAGAGTTTTCAGTGAGGTTCCTCTCTCCCCACAAAAATCCTGCCATCTTTGAATAAAACATATTACATTCTTTTGTAACTAAAAAAAAAATCACCTACATAAATGAGCAGATGATTTGGGCTTGTTCTCAAGATTCCAAAGTCACAATAGAACTTTCCAGGCAGCAGCAGAAAGGAATGATAGAGTTGATTCAATCAGATCATGATAAGCATCAGCTCCTGCATAATTTCTCTCCACTGACTCACAATAGGGTGAGTGGGTTTAGCAGACATGCACCCCTTGTAAATAGCAAAAAGTGTTCTATATGGGTGATCTCTATTGCTCTATGGCTAAGTACTCCATCAGAATTCATAGGAGTTTAGCTTTTCTGAAAACCAGATCAGCCAAATGTGAAGATAATCATAGCTGAAAATGCTTAGTCAAACAGAAATTTATTTAATCTCTACTTGGACATAGAAAAGTTCTGATATCTGTGTCCTACATACCTGCTGAAATGACATTTTCCCTTGAAGCAGTTCTGGTTCAGAAGCCATAACAGCAAAACATAAACTGTTTGGTTTTTTTTTTAACACAAGATGGTTCCATGTTAGCAAATATAAAGCTTTGCTTTTTTATTAGACACTTTCTTTAATAATTGTGTGGCAATTTATTCTGAATAACAACAGTTAGAAAATTTCCAGCAATTCTGAAATTAAAACTACTGTGCTCAAATCAGATGTCTGAGACCCCCTTAAGAGAGTTTACATTTATCTAATTAGAGTTGTGTTTCTGATACAGAGTTCAGTTGGATTCTGCACAAAAAAAAAAAAACTCATCTAGGCCAATCCCTCAGAGATTAGTTACACTAATTTGTGCCAGAATTCTGCTTCCCTTATTATAGACGCTGAATATATACTTATTTCCAATCAGCTGTGATCTGGGTGATCACAGGCTTTTGTATTTCCTTAGTGAGAGTGTGGACCTGTCTAACATGCCAAAGGCCAGGAATGAATGGGTTTAGCAATTTTTTTAAGGGAGTTGATGCATGAGCCCTCTTTCTTACACACCACAGAAGTATTTAAACCAATGCCAGAAAATTGACATCCACTGCATTCCACCTCTCAGTGGGGATACAAACAAAAAAATTTTCAAAGTGCATCATGGCTCTGAATACAGGCTGCATAGTCCCACGTTCCACATCTCTGCTCTGTGTGTGCTGCACTTCCAAACAGCTCAACTATTAAGCTGAGAGCAAATACAGCTGTTCTTTTCTCTGAGTAGCTGAAAATGTTATCCTACTTGGGATTTTAAACTGATGTCACAACTGTGTCTTCCAGCTTATTTACCTGAGCAAGCTTTAAATGCAACCAAGGCAGCACAGGCATCACTACAGCTGCTCAAAAAGCTGAGTAAATCCCAGACACGTAACCTACCACAGACATTCCTACATAAAATCTTTCTCACTGGGAAAGATTCCCTCTTCACACTTTCTTGTTCTACTGTCTTCCTGATTTTTGATCTATGGCACTCAAGGCTGTAGTATTTAGTCCTTTGCTTAAAAAAAAACACTGAATCAGATTACCACTCAGAAAGACAGCACATACACCTTGAAACACGGGAAGGAAAAGATGAGATTTTACCTTTGCAAATGCGAAAACAGTCTGAAGGATTTTAAAATACTGAGAAAAATAAGCTGATTGAGAAATTCTACAGCAGCACAAAAAAATATTGGTCTGTCTTTAGACCGTTTTTCACTTACACCAGTGCTGTTACTCATACATTTGCACAGAATTTCTATCAGAAAACAGTGACTAGCTCAATGCAGGGTCTATGGGCTCTTGCACAAAAGACACTGAAGGGTTCTAGCATTGGAGCCTTCTTTTGGTTTGTGCTCTACAGTTATGGAGCCCCAACCCCAGCCACAATCAAAATAGCATTGCTATAAAAGGGAAGATCATCACATATTATGTACCGTAAATTAGAAATTTAAATCTGAAATTAGTTTTCACTTTATCCTAATAGTTATTTCATATATGGGCCTTGTTCTAGTCAGTGCACTCTCCCATAAAATACAGGATGGCCTCTATCACAAAGAGCTGTGCCTAGAATCCTAAATTGTAATTTTCAAGGCAAGTACCTTTAATGTGTGAGGTAAAGAAGCATGTAAGAGTTATGAGACAGCAGCCTCTAAATGCCTTCACCCCAGTCACTAAAACTCAAGACTGTATTATAATATTTGCCAATATCCAGAAACAGGACAGAAGCCTGCAATGATGTGTATTTCAGCTGGTTGTGCACAGTGCAATCACAGCTAGCACAATAACCTATCTAAACAGAGACTGGAAATTCTTCACTAGGTTTATTATCTTTTAAATATGTAGGTTATCACTCTTTGATGCAATCTTATAAGAGGTAAGTTCATATGCAATGATTAACCCAGCAAGGTGCACACAAGTATTTCAAAGATTCAAAGTATAAGCAAATGTGTGTGACTGACAATCTCTGGTCATAGCAGAGGTTACGTGTTAGGAAAAAACCTTTTACTGTGAGGGTGATGAGGCACTGGAACAGGGTGCCCAGAGAAGTTGTCGATGTCTCAACCCTGGCTGTGTTCAAAGCCAGGCTGGAGGGGCCTTTGAGTAACCTGGGCTGGTGGGAGATGGCCCTGCCAATGGCAGGGGAGGTTGGGACTAGATGACATTTAAGGTCCCCTCCAACCCTTTAACTTTCTATGATTCTACGAATTCTTCTCAATTTTATAAAACAGGGGAGGACAGAATGCAATGGTAGCACAAAGAGCAAAACAATTTTAACTGCAACATACAAGGAACAGTTTAATGAGGCACAGGGCATTTTTCCTACTGACTAAATAGTTCTCCAGCTGACTAGCACAGCATTGACAGCCTCCTCAGAATACAGGGTGTTCTCCACCTCTGGCTTTAGCCAGCATAGAAGGACAAGTACAAGGTCAAAGACAAAAATGTGCTTTATCACCATTTTGGCAGAAGGTGATGCTTGTACATAATAAGTTCTGAACTTGGTTATGTGTAGTCGTTCCTCACTTTTTTTCTCATTACCTTTGCTCTCCACCCCTATTCCCATGTTTACAGAGTTTGTGCTCACTACCTCTTTAAAATAAAGGGGATTATTAGAATTTAAGGCCAGAAGCAACCCTAAAATCACACAGGCTGACCTTCCATACATCTTAGATGCTTATAACTCTCCACATTTCAGAGCTCTGGGTAAAGGTGTCTAGAAGGAGCTTGTTTTCAAGAAAGTGTTGAGGATTAAAAATTTACCATTTGTTGCGGAATTTTGTTCCCCAGTTAATCAATGCTGCTGTTACAGATAATATCACTCCTTTTGTTTAAAATTAACATTGGCTTAAGCTCCAAGCCACTGTTCCTTGTTACATCATTCTCAGGTACTTTACAGAGCTGTTGCCAGGCTGGCATTTTCTCCTTGTGGAGATACTTAACACTTGTAAATGCCACTTCTCATTTTTATTTATTTTAATACTTGTATGGGCTGTGCTTTGTAAGCTTTCAGTGTCAGACATGTTTCCCCAATCCTTGATTCATTGTTAGAGTTCCCGTCAACAAGTTTTTTAACTTTTCAGATGCTTTAACAATTTATGTATTAATTAACATTTTACATTCTTTCTCTTGCATATTTTCAATACGCATGCCAAGAGTTTCACACTGACTGTCGTGGCGATTTCTTTGTTCTCTACCACGCCAAAATGGTTTTCAGTTCTGTGCTCCCCTTCACACCCTGTCCATTGTTACAGGTAACTTTCTTCTTTGATAATCTCGGTTTATTTAGCTGTATTATTAAAAACAGAAAAACAACCCACACAAGACTTACATCTCTAAGTATGCATCCAGATTGCAAAAAAAAAAAACCCAGTGTCTTGCAAAACTCCTCTGTTTTAATCTTTATTCAGTTTATTGTTGCAGCACTGATGACAGAGTGAACAGCAGTGATCTGTTCCTTGTCTCTTTTCATTAATCTTTCTGTTATCCAGTTTTACACTAAGCTTACAGTGAAACCTGAAAGAGAGCCCAGGAGCAAAAGAACCTGGTCTCATTTTCCATTCCCCCATCTTCCTAACAGAATGACTAAACAGTAACAGGAGCAATGCCCTGGTCCTAATTGGTTTCTCCGCAGATACTATGTGCTGCCTTCTTACCTTACATCCTCCTACAAGCAAGCATGGGCCTAGAATTATCTCTTTTCCCATGTCACTTGTTCACTACTCTGCACTGTCTGAAACCAGCATAGAAAGGGTTCTGTGCCCCTCTGGAATACAACAATTAATTCTAAAACCCAGCATTTAGTGTTTGCTCTCAATTTGAAGCCCTGTAATCTGTGTGCATATGTGGCCAATTATTATTGGCTTAATTCCTTCCACTTTAGGTCGGTCTCTATAGATTAAACTGTATTTTAAGTTTTTTTTCTTCCCCCTTTATAGAGATTGTGAAACTTGGGAAAGTTTAAACACACACAAACCCAGTGGCATTTGTTAAGCATGAGTAATTTCAGTTATTTAATGACACCCAAGGCAAATGGCAACCAATGGAACTGATGTGTCTCAAGTTTATTGATGCCCTTTCAGGTAGCCAATACAAAAATATTTCCATAGGCCTGGAAGTGTGGCAAGTGTGGCAAAACTTATTTAGAAAAAGAAAGGGAGAAAGAAGGACAGAAGACAGGAAAGTGATCATTAGAATAGGCACTGCTTTGGTGCTATGTTTGTTATATAATTGTGACATGGTAGAACACATATCCCTTCTACACAGCATCACAGTATCTTCAGATGGGGAAACTCATACAGAAAAGAATATACATGAAAAACAGATAGGAAAACTCATACAGGGAAAAGAATATACATGAAATAATGTGTTCTCTTTTCAAATGTCTTCTGACAGTAATCTTGTGTCACAAACAGAATGACACAAACAGCCTCCAGTTTGTGTTGAGCCTTGCACACAGAAAAGAACTGGATTTCTGGTGTACTGCAGGCACACCTGCTGTGCTCCTCATGGTCACCAGGCCAGTCACAGGGTTCAAGAGCAATTTCACTGCATCATGTGGCTCTTACCTCAGAGAAGTTACTGGGTACTTAAACATACCAGCAGTGCCACACTATCAGATATTTCTGCTGCTGGGGAATGTTCTGTGCTCCACTGAGATCACTGGTGACGCCATGACTGCTTGATAACCTAATTCCCAAAACACCCAGGGTGGGGGCTTAGCAGGGAATCCTTGGATGTATCCCAGCTGCTACTCAAATGGAATTTCTGTGAATACTTCTAAGAATTCAGAGAATAAGTTGCTCATAGATATCAAGCTAGTTGCAACTCTCCTGGAAGTTAAAGGCTCGCATATGGGTAATCACAACGAAACAAAAACAAAAGTAGGAAGACAGAAGTCTGTATTATAGAAAATTTTATATTTATACTTCCTTTCAGAGAACAGAAAAAACTTACAGAGTTCACAGTATTAACAACAGTAATACATAGGTAAAATATATCTGGTTTTAAATAGTTTAAATACACACCTGAAGTTTCCTATAAGTGAAATAAAGACCTCCATCAAAAATTGTTCTGTTGGTCTAGATGAATAAAGAGACCTCTTTATAGTTTCTGCAGTTGCAATGACATTTGCCATTTTCATAACAAAAAATACTAGGAGTGTCTCTCTAACACTGCCATTGTTTGCAGTGGTAGGTGTTTTCTGGAAAATGATCCTGCAAAGTCCAGAGAGTTTCTAATCAGGAACAGTTCCAGCATATACTGACTGATGTCGGTGTGTCTTACCCAAGATGTAGATGCTAGCAACCCTTTCAAGTCTCATTTCAGCACATCTGTTTCTGATCAAAACACATCATCTCTTCATGTATTAATGTCTCCTGTTAGCCTTTCTGTTCATCACTTTGAATATGCTGTGGGGACTCAGCTGGCATGAAATTAAGCAAACCTGTCTACACCCTTTCTCCTCTTGCTGCTTTCCTTGCCTTGCTTCTCCATACCTACATGTAATTTAAGAAGCACACTGATTAGAATTACTGTCTTAGTAAACTCTTATGTAGCAGATATTCTATCCCAGGAAAGGATGGCTCTTTTTAACAGATATAAATAAATATTGTGTTTTGGAGGTGTACGCAGCTTTGTAGGAAAAGGTAGCATTACACCAACAGGAGACTTTCAGGAATAAATGCCAAATAGAGCATCCTATAGTGGGTATTTTAGCCAAATTTGCTTCATGAACAACTTGTTACTTCATCCTTTCCTCTCCTAAGGAACAAGTAACAAGGCAGATCATATCTGTTTGCTTTTTAACAGAATCAGAATTGCCAACAGCTTATATTCAGTGTATTATTGAAAATAATAAATCTGGGGCAATACTTTAGGGACAATCAAGTAAACCTTCAAAACACAGCCTTTGTTTTGAAATAAAAGCTAACTGTGAATAAATTATTTTTCAAGGTGTTAATTTTGAGTGCTCTTTTACCTTCTTCAGAACCATGTAGCACAGATATCAGTAAAGATGGTACACTTGGTTAGAAAAGCCTACAGTCAGTCTAAGTTAAAAATCACTAAAATTATTGTACCTAACTTTAGATCTCTTTAATTAAACCAATTTTAAGGAACAATTCCAAGTCTCCCTCTACTATGGTCATGAAAATTTAAATCTTGCAGAATGCCAAATAATATTGATGATCTTTTCTTCCAAGGTCAGAGTTCTCTTCCAAAAAAGAGATCGTACTAAACTTACTAAACTTAGTTCAGTTTACAGGTCTGTTCAGCTGCTGAAATAATCTATCACAGGCCTTGGAAGTCTGAGGAATTAATTCCTGACTGGAAGCTGAAAGCTGGCCTACATTATTCCAATTTACAAGAATGAAGATGCAGGAAATTACAGAACTGTTACTCTAACCTCAACACCTGGAAAATTATGGAGAAGATCATATTGGATGCTATTGAAAGGCATTTAGAGAGCAATGAAATAATGAAATAATCAGGCACAGTTAAAGGGAAAGTCCTGTCTAAGAAATCTGATGTCTTTCTGCTGTAACATCAGCTGCCTAGTGGGTGAAGGAAAGATAGTCAGTGAAGGTTTTCTGGATTTTAGTAAGGCTTTCATGCTATTTCTCACAGCAGTCCTCTGGACAGGCTTCCTAGAGAGGGGGTGAATGCCACAAGCCTGTCAGTTTGAGAGCATTTGGACAATGCCCTTTAATAACCTGCTTTAACTTCTGGTTAAGTTTGGACTTGGTGATTGCCAAAGGGACCTTCCAACAAGAATTATTCTATTCTAATTTTAAAAGAAAATCAAACTGTGTTTCAAACATGAAAGAAACCTTGAAACTGTTTGTGTAGCCTATGAGACAACAGAAGAGGAGGTGAATGCTGGCCAAAAGGTCACCTGTTCTTGGAGCCACTTGAACGGGCTAACTGAGGTCAATGAGTTTGGACAGTGTCACTGAGAGTAGGATTTACCTCATAAAAATGCAACGGCTGTGGGCTGTTTGTGTTACATAATAACTCTTTAGATAAACCTGTTAGAAAAAGTCACTCTTAAAAATACAGTCATTTATGGTAATGACTACTTTCCTAATACCCTATTAGCAGTGCTGCATTCCTAGGCCTGTTATCTATGTAATCATCTAGAAGAATGTCCCAGACAGTTCTACATGAAATTCCAGTTCCTGCTGGACAGTGGGGTGCTTTTTAGATATCTGAATAAACAACTTTGATGAAACATGAGCTGATAGCACTTGGCCTTTCCTACATCAGGAATGCAGGTATTGTTGAAAAAAAATTATGCATGTTCTGATGATATATGCATAATCTAATGGTACTTTACAATTTGAACAGGAGTAATCAAAATATATATGATAATTTAAATTAATAAAATCCTGGGGCAAATCAACCTAGTCCTATTTTAATGCACACAAGAATTACAATATATTACTCCTTAAGATACAGTCAAAATTTTCAATTAACATAGACCTGCTGGGGAATATGAGATAACCAAAAGGGAAGCCCTACCCTACAGGTTATAAGGTTGAAAATAAGGACAGGTAGTACAAGTTATCCAAGGCCATTCACTACAATTACATTTCAAGGTTACATGATGCTTTCCTTTCTTATTTTGTGAAACTGGGGTAACGTGGCCTTGGCCATACTGTGGCACAAAGGCAGCTCACTCAGTGCCCTGTCAGAGAATGCCCAGTGACATGCACAATGCAGAAAGATGACAGAGGCTTCTTCAATGCCAGGATCAGATGCACTCTGAAGTGGGTACAACTTACATGTACACTCAAGTATATAAGGCAGTGAAGTGTGCTTGCTGGGGAGTGGTGCCCTGTGCAGCAGCACATAACAGCACTGATGATGGGAGAATCTGCAGGACATTTAACTGTCCCTTTCCTGGCAGAGCTTCACCTGGAGAATGCTGTTCAACAGGTCTCTTGCATCTCCCACTGCATACAGGAGATTCATGCTGCTGGACATTGGTATGAACATAATCTACCTTACAAAAAAAAAAAAAAAAAAGAAGAGCACCCTGAACAAAACAAAGTAAAAACCCAAGGTCTAGATTTTCATTTTTTTCATTGTAGAAAACTTACTTGTCTAGAAGCAAATTGCATTTCTTATGTAAAGCAAATTTTGTTTTTGTTGAAAACTTCTCTGATTTCTTCCACTATGTGAAGAATAGGATCATCCTCTTCTTTCTAATTTATTGTTTTAGAAAATCTTCCCTCTATGTACACACCCAGCTTCTAATCTTCCTAAAAAAACAATTTAAACAGTCTCATAATACATTTTCTTTATGCTTTAAATAAGTTTTTATATCCATTCTTACATCCACCTCATTTATTAAGATATGATGACCAAGGCTGAATAAACTCCTTTACAGACTGGGAGAGGAGAAAATTTTCTGGAGGATGTTGGCTCTGTAACTGTTCACTTCTCTCGTTCAGCTTGTGGCTGCTTCCAGCCCTAAGCATTACAATATTCCCATTGTTATTTTCTTCCTATTCTTAAATTACCAAAATTTTAAAAATGAAGTGGCTAACAATGGAAGTATTCTAACATCCCACCCCTTTCCTCTTTTCAGACATATTCCATTAATTTCATTATTTGCTTTGAACAGTTCATTAATTCAGTGGCATTAATTAGTAATAGAGTAGGAGGGCTTAGAGGAAAGGTTTCCAGTTGCTAACCTTCTAGTTACTAATTGCTGGCCCTCTGGACTTCAATTCTCAAGCCAAGTTTTACTGCCTCCATGTTCATGAGCTCCTTGGGTGCAAGCCTTAATCATGATTAAGCCAGATACAATTACAGTATACACACCCTAAGACTTAATAGAATAATAACTGATCAAGCCAGTCCTGTGATTCACTTGTTTGGCCACCCACAGGAAATCACCCACACTGCAGTACTCAGTTTCCCCAAATACCTTGCAAGAACAGGGTCCACAGCAGGTACTATGTCAGGATTGTGAAATTTTTTTATCCTGACAATAGTTGGAGGGTTTTTTAACTCAGGTTGTATTCTGAGAATCCAGTAGCTCACCTCTCTCTCCTAAGTGTTGTTTCAGAAACACAGATGCTGTGGCCCCTGTGCTATAACTCCTGAAAATTAGTCACAATGATAATTGTTATGTGTAGCTCCCTGCAATTAAGGATGAGATACTTCTCAGATAGCTAAAGCTCAAAGGAACAAGTTTAGTGCCCATTCACCAAGCAGACTGCTAGTGAATAGTCCCTTTGCCAGCCTAATTTCAAACTGTTTGGCTATCCCCCACCTCACAGGATGTCACTGCCAGAAAAGAAGGATGCCAAAGGCCTGGCAGCAGTGCCAGATGGATCAGCAGTGGGTATGTTGTGTCTTGGGATGCAACAGTACACCACTGGGATGGGGTGTTCAGACAAGGAGGGCTCAGCCTCACTCTTGTCTGTGCCCCAGGTGTGCAGTCATCTGTACCTCCTTGTGCTGGGGTTAATTCATGTTCAGCTCACAACAACACATCGAGAGCCCATCCAGCTGAAAACAGATATTTTTCTCAGTTTTCTTTTCTGCAACAAGCTCACATCTCTTCCTCAGCTTGCAGGACAGCAACGTTAGCATTAGTGCTGGCACAAGGAAGGTGATGAGTGAATGTAGGTGGGTTGGGACACAGGGAGAAGACTTCTGCAGTGGCATTCAAAGCACATAACCTCATCTAACTGTGGCCACACAAATTCAGCCTCACTGAAAGGTCAATACAGCTTTCCATTGGCTGACTTTCTTCCCCTAGGACCTTACATGGGCACGATGGAACATTCCTGTAATCTTTGTTTTACTCTTCTCCACAGTCATACAATTTTAAAATGCTTTAAAAATTTGTCCTTCTCCATAAACATTTCAGCAGAGAAGAGAAAGAGATGTTATGTGATAATCATGGGTGTGACACACCAAATTTCTGGTTGCAATTGGGCCAAAGTTCAGAGTATGGCTTCCTCAAGACCACAAATTATTAATGATGACAGGAGATTCCTATGATCCCTGTTGTGCTTTCCCTCACAATTTGGAGCTGCTGAATTCTCAGTTGTCAAAGTACCAATGCCATTGAGCTATAGTGTCCTTTAATTTGCTTTTAGCATCTTTGGAATGCCCATTTCTTAACACCCAATGATATATGAAAGGAAGAACTGTTTCCAAGCTGTCTGAACAAAGCAAGTTTGGGACAGAAAACAGGTAAACATAGGGTGAAAAAAGCCCCAAAAACCCACAAAAAGTTGAAGCAAAATGCAGAAAGGTACTGCAGGCCTTGGACATACATTTTTTGCTGAAGTGCATTGATTTCATCCAGACATCTGACCTGAGTCCTGTCCCCCTGTAAAGTGTCTAAAAAGAGCTCCAGAGCAACCCACAATACTTAGGCAGGGCCATTGCCATGGTTCTGTGCCATCCTCAGCTGAACTCAAAGCATCACCTCCATCTCTTCTTCCCGCTCATGTGTAAATGGCACTTCCCCTGTTCCACCTGGGATAAGGCTACCCCACCTACGGTAAGACTACCCAAGTGGGAATCATGCTTCTGCAGGAAATGTTGGCGCAGAAGAGTGTCAGGGAATTGCAACACTTGACTAAGGATGGAACTTGGCTGAGTTTCAGGGACAGACAGCCTGATGGAGAGTTGCTGAGTGAAAGACAGCAAGAACACACCTCTTTCCCAAGCTACTCCCTCTTTTTAAAAGAGGCAGCGTTCTTCAGAGATTGTAAGAAATCTACTGTGCTTCCCATAGTCTTATTTATTCCACACAGGACTTTCAAAACATATTTGCAACAGAAGATTTCAAAGATAAACAGCAGATTTACAAGAGTACCAAATATTGTCAGGGGCTTCAATTTACCTCCACTTCTTTTCACTTTCTTTCTCTTTCATGTATATTTTGTCCCTGTCTGCAGAAGAAGGAACAGTATTAGTGACAGGAGAATGTGAAGATTTGCTTGAAGCTCTTCTGCTTTAAGTTTCTAGGCAAACTTCTCTCTTGTGTCTTTTTCTGACAATAGCCATCCCATCTGCACATGCTTAAAACCCAGCCCTGAGTAAGACCTGCCCATGGCCTTCAGCTTCCTTGAGATGCTCTTTTCCCCTGTTTGAGCCATCAAAACAAAAGTATATCAGCAGAGGAAATGAAAAGAAGCCATCTTCATAAGATCTCTTTAATGCTGATTTCTGTTACGCCTACTGAATAATCCCAGCAGGTACTTGCCATCCCTGAATGAAAATTTGATCATGCCATATTGGCAATAAAAAAACCTGTGAGGGCCCAGGAGCCAGGCTGTTGTTTCATGTCCCTCATGCTACTCAACTGAAGGAGCATGCAAAGAGCACCAACCCAAAACTGATGTGTGAAGTTCAGTTAGGTTACAGGTCTCTTGCTAAAAAGACATATCAAAGCCACAGCATCATCTGGCTGTCACCATAAACCAGGAACAGCAGCTTCATTCTCTAATCCTGAGCAGAAATCAAAGAAAACTCATTCAGATTTGTAAAGCAGGAGTTGGAATGATTGTAATCTGCTGAAGGTTTGACAGGCTGGCTTGAGTGAGGTCTCTGGGTACAGTCTGTCTGCTGAAGTGCATGAGGATAAACTCTGTGAACTCAGAGAGTCTCACTACCCCTGTGGACATCAGACTGGTTCTTTGCCCTCAAAGGAATTGCCTGGTGGGAGGGAGCTGTTCATGAACAAGTGTGAGAACCTGAGTGACTGGGAACATAAACCTCTGCTGCCTCTGGGCATCTGGGGCAGCCAGGATGAGAGGTCTGTCTTTGTCCAAAGAGATGAACAAAGGGGCAAGGTGAGCCTCTGTAACTCAGAATTGTATAGCTGCCTGTCATGATCCTCATGTGAGGGTCTTGATAAGTTCAGGTTCAGGGTAGGTAGGAACGTGTGTTCACACAAGCAAACTAAATTTATGTTTCACTGTTCTATTGATGGTTGTGACCAGCCTTTCCTTTAGGGAAGCAAGGATGCTTGTGTTCTCAGGACCACTTGAGAGAAATGTCAGACAAACATAATTTGGTTTAGTCTTCTTAGCTGAAGGATAGTCCCTTGAAAAATGATTAAATATCAAGGGTCTGACTTTTGACCAGGAAAAGAAGTGGTAAAATCCTGCCCTGCCCATTCAGAACAAACTGTCTCACTTCCTAACAATCCTTTAGGTGCTTTGAAGAGCTGGCCCATTATCTTTACTCAGAAATGTCCATTTCCTGAAGTTCAATGAGAGCCTCCTGGGTTCCAGATTGTGCCTACTGCCTCTTGTCCTGTTGCTGGACACCACTGGAAAGACCCTGGCTCTGGGTTCTTTGTATCCTTTCCTCAGATATTTGTGCAGATTGATGGATCCCTTCCAGAGCCTTGTCTTCAGCCTGAAAAGTCCCAGCTATCTCAATCTTTCTCTGTACAAGGGATGCTCCTGTCCCTTAATAATTTTCATGTCCTTTTGCAGGACTCTCTCCAGAATGTGCATTTGTACTGGGGAGTACGAAGCTGGACACAGAATTCCAAGTGTGGCCTTGCCAGAGCTGAGTAGAGGGGAAAGATCATCTCCCTTGACCTGCTGGTCATACTTTGTCTAATGCAACCTTTTTTGTGACAAGGGCACATTGCTGGCTCAGAGACAGCCTGGTGTCCAACAGAACCTCCAGGTCCTTTTCTGCAGAGCTGCTTCCCAGCTGGTGGCTCCCAGGACATGCTGGTGCATGGGATTGCTCCTCCCCAGGTGCAGGATGAGGCACTTCCCCTTGTTGGACTTTATGAAGACCCTGTCAGCCTATTTCTCCAGCCTGCTGAGGTCCCTCTGGATGGCTGCATGCCCTGAAGTTGATCTAGTCCCTCCAGAGCAGACGGTATATATCCAGGAGAATGGATTGATGAAAAGATGCTTCTTTTTCCTACCACACCATTGTATTTATCTCAGGTGTATACTAAAGTGACATTAATGTGACAGCAGCTGTGCTGCCAAGTACAGCTATTTCCTTGGGCAGCTCAGCTCTATATCTCAATTCCATCTTATACAAAATGGGAGCAATAACACTAAATTTTATTTGTCTTAGCGTGACCAATTAGCTCCCAATCTTCAATGATAATCACAAACCCTACTATGGTAAATTACCTTTATGTTCTTAGTATTTTCTACTCTCCATAGGCAAGAGAGGTAGGAAATGCTAAAGAGTTATTGTGCATAGCAAAGAAGGAGAATTATTTACATATGAAATTTGCTGTGATGAACTGTTGCAGGGGGTAAGAAGGTTACACTTTGCCCTGGCTTTAGCAATGCGTGTTTCAGCCTAGGTGGGCTATGGTCCCATCTCTTAACACTCTAACAAGAACTTTCTCTCAATTAAGATTTCATCATGAGTTAGCTAACTTTATATGAAGATTCATTCCTGCATTTCCATTTTCTCCCTTCCCTTCATAATGCAACCAAGAGCAAAAAATTTTGATATTTCAGGGAATCATAAAGTCATAGAGTGGTTTGGGTTGGAAAAGACCTTAAAGATCATCCAGTTCCAAACCCTCTGCCATGGGCAGGGACATCTTCCACTAGACCATGTGCTCAAAACTCCATTCAACCTGGCCTTGAATGCTTCCAAGGATGGGGAATCCACAATCTCTCTGGGAAACCTGTTCCTGTGCCTCAACACCTCACAGTAAAGAATTTCTTCCAAATGTTTAATCTAAGTCTCTCTTTTTTAATTTAAAACCCTTCCCGCAGTCCTGTCATTATCTGCCTGTGTAGAAGGTGTTTCATGCTTTTTTTATAGGCTTTAAGTACTAAAAGGCTGCAATGAGGTCTCCCTGGAGCTTTCTTTTCTCCAGGCTGAACGTCCCCAGCTCTCTCAACCCATTTTCATAGAAGAGGTGCTCTGTCCCTCTGATCATCTTTGTGGCCCTGTTCCCAGACCCTTTTAACAACATTTGAGGATATTGATTTTATTATTTTCTTGTTCAGACATTTTCAAGTGTAATTCAGCTTTGGGAAGCAAACCCTAAATATGGAGCATGCACAGAACTTTTTACTTATAATCTATTCTTTGGTAGAATGATCTCTGACTTAACCTTTTTATTTGAAAATTAAAAATGTCTAGCTCCACATTAAGTGTTATTTTACAGATTTAACCTGATGTCTAAGAGGCAAGAAATCTTGCTTCATGTTCTTCATCCTATAAAATAAAGCCTTGTAAAGTATGACAGATATGAAAACAATTAAATATACTCAGTTGTGGTGGTTTTCAAAATTATATGATAATGAATCTCCTCCCTGACAGGCTTGCTGACATTTTTAAAGCATGGAAATAACAAATACCTCAAGTAAGCAGACTCTTCTTGATGAAACAAGTATTCCAGGAATAACAATGTAGTGAGGAAGGTGATATTCACAAATCCTTCCCTGGAGAATTCAAGCACCATCTCTCAACACCATATTTACCAGTTCAATTACATCACTAAAGGTCAGTGGAGCCAGGTTCCCAAAAGGTGTGAAGTCCTGGCCATATTGATGACCCTGGTTACCTTTGCAACTCCTGTTATTTCCTGAAGTAGAACATGGGGAGAACAACCTAAAGCAGCATTCTCATGCTGAGGATAAGGAAAGAAAGTTGGGATAATGAAAAATATAGGTGTGATGGAGGGATTTTGATGGAAGAAAGAAAGCAAAAGACCTTCAGAAAGGGGAAAATGCTTAGTGAGTAAACAGAACTGAAGACACAGACCAGAAAAAAAATCAGAAGTAGGAGAACTCCAAAATTCTGAAGAAAGAAAAAAAGGAAAGAGAAAGGGAAAAGAAAAGAAAAGAAAAGAAAAGAAAAGAAAAGAAAAGAAAAGAAAAGAAAAGAAAAGAAAAGAAAAGAAAAGAAAAGAAAAGAAAAGAAAAGAAAAGAAAAGAAAAGAAAAGAAAAGAAAAAAGAAAAGGAGACCCAACAAACAAACCAAGAATATTAAGAGGAAATAATCCTGAAAATCAATGTAACTACAGTCTCTCATTTAGTCTTTAGGGAATTGGTTTTGAAGTATTAGAAATTATGATCTCATCTGCAGGGGGTTACTTACAGTAAATAATACCCTCAAACTTGTGGAATAATGTTCTGAGCTAGAACTGAGCTACCAAAGGTCCAGCAGTTTCCAGTAAGTGTTCCTAACATGTTTAAAATCCCTTCTGCATTTCTGATTGAAAAGCAGCCCTAACACTGAGATCTGGAAGCATTCAGTTCATGCTGCAAATGAGGCTGCTGAGGTCAAAGCAGATGGCAGATCTCCAAAGTGATACTGAGGCCAGAAATGGGGTTGAATTAATTTTGTTTTCTGTAACTACAATGTATCTGAAGTGCATTTATGAAATAAATGGACACTTTCACTGGAATCTCAAAGATGTCACCTGTTCAGATGTGTTATTCTTCCATTTAAAAAGGGGAAATACAATAAACCTCACTTAAAGGGAAAGGAAACCATGAAATATTAAGTTTTATGTAGTATCTCAATGCTGTTGTAGTTCTGATTCAAATGCAGCTGTCTAAATATTTACCACAATACAGAAAAGGTTCCCAAGTGGGTGAAATTGCCACTAAAAAGTAGACTACTTCCAGAGAAATCAATGTCAAAATGTGTACCTCTAACTATTTCTGCCTTCAGAGGTCATACAAACCACTAATCTGCAGTCATTATTAATTCAGACAAGTGGCACATGCATGTTTAAAAAGTAAGAAATATCTTATCACAGGGACATCCAGCTAAGCAAGTGCTAAGAAAATAAATTTCCTTGAAGCATAACACTGCAGGGGCAGGCATCCAATATAAGTGGCAGAGATCTGTATGTCACTAGTCAGAGAGCCAACAAGTTCACTCTGTAACTGAGAGAGGCACTCAAAGTAGGCTGAATTCCTGCCTGGAACAGTCTCCCATTATGGACCATTGAGAAAGCCTGACATTGAGCAGTTTCCTAATACTTACATGATGAAAGTTAAGGGAAATCCACTGGCTGATGTCAGAAATTAACTGAGCAGTTTTAGCTGGAATCAAGCAGATGGCCTCATGTACAGAAATATGCCTGACTTCCATTGCCATTGTTTGTATGTTTTCCATGATCTTGCATTTGTCTATGAGATGTATTTTTTTTTATTGTTTGTGTGATTAATTTAAAGTTTGATAAGTTTGTGACCGGGACTATAAGGTAGTATAGTCTAGTTACAGTGAGGAATCAACCTCCATGACCCTTCCTGGCACACAGTACCTATAATTTAGTACCCATAATTTAGACTCTTTTACCTCTCTGCACTAACAAAAGAAAAGGCTAACATACCTCTCATCTTGAAAACAAGCTCTAAGTATAATTCTATTAGCAAACACCTACATCACCTGTATATGAGGAATGAAGGAAAAGCATTTAAATGTGTTCTTCAGTTGCATCACTTTCCCGAACAAAGAGCCTTTAGACAAGGCAAGTACAAAGGGTCTGTTGGAGGAAACAGCCCCACATGAGCACATTGCTAGGACATCACTGCTCTAAACAGAGGAATTAATTCACTTAGCTATGCATCATTTTATGCTAATTCATTAGCATCATTTGCCTCATACATATGGAAGCTGCTAGCCATCAGTGGCGTCTGTAATTTTACAATTATTATTAAAAATTAAGATCTGGCTGTAGAAAACAATAGAAGACATATTGCCTGAAGATTCCATGCAGACAGAGTTGTTGTCTGAATGAGAAACAACAACACTACTGATTGCTTGTATGTCCAATGGGAAAAACAATCTTGAGAAAGAGGCAGTTGTAAATTATGTGAATATTTATGGGCTAAAGAGAGCATTGTCAACATGGAAAATTGACACTAAACAATTTAACCCTACCTGCTGCTCCTGGAAAGTGCCAAATTTCTGCATTCAGTCAGATGCTGTGGTACAGGAAATGCTCATTTCTAATGAGTGTTCCAGTCAGTCTTATTCTAGATCAGCTAACTCTCCACAAAGAGCCAAATTAAAAATCTCAGTGAAACTGGACCACATGACATTGTTATAGAAGGTCTTGATGGGAAGAGAGTTCTGTGGTTGGAATATGTAAGAACAAAGGGAAGTGAAATTTTCTGTGTTGAGGTCCAGTAGTATTTTCTTGTGCAACTTTGGACAGTATTTAATTTGAACACATAAGGGTCTTCAAACCTTGTGTGCCTGATTTGAAAGTAAGCTCCCTCAAAAGTACAGGAATTTTAAATGAGTCTTCATTACAAGTCCTTGAATTTGACTATTGCTAGGATGAATAATTATGTCCCTCTCCATAGGATATGTCAAGTGTTTTGACATCTTTGCATGGTTAAGGATATAGAAATGTAAAATGCTAATGGGTACTCAACAATCAAGATAAATTGACAGGAAGCTGGATGAAGCCTGTTACCTATTGCGCACTCCTGAAACCAAACGTGAGGAAGGTTTTCAGGTGAACTGACTGTATGATTTGGCCTTACAGACCAAGATGCAATCACAAATTGGGAGCACATGTCCAGCATTGTACATCTGCATGTGCTTCCACTTATTGAGGAAAGCTTTTACCAGAACAGCCAGGGAATAGGAGCTCTGTAGTACAGGACTTTTGATGAGCTTCATCTGTTGCCTAAAAGTACCAATTCAGACATTGTTCTTTTAGAGACAGATGCTGAAGAAGAGTTGTGTGTTAAGAGGAAAAGTTCAATGTTTTCAAGATGTTTTACATTTACAAAGCAACTTCTATCAAAGGTATGCAAGACAGAAATATGGAGAAATGTAAACCCATTGTCTTCTCTATTCAATTCTTCTATTACCGTCTAAATAGCTGAGTAGAGTCAGCAGTCACCTATATATACACACATAAACACAAATTCTATTCTCTCTTTCTTCCCACACTTAACTTCAAAGTTAACTTTGCAGTTCTGAGTCCTAATTTATTGAATTTACTAAATGCATTTAATTTCTCCTTTTTTTTTTCCAGTTCAACTTATTCATTATTATTCTGCAGCATTCATATTTTCCTCAGAGTAGAAGCTTGATTCATATGTTGTTTCTCTTTGAAGCCGGGAGATCTGAATACTAACATGGCCCAACATGAACAGGTACTGGAAATGTCAACTATAATTTGACAGTATATGAAGTAAATTAGGCAGCTATTATGAGAAAAAGCTTTTAATCTGACACCACTCAGCTAAAAGCATCATCAAGATATAAAGGCATCCCTAAAAGACTGCCACCAGACTGAATACCTTTCATAAGTGCTGAAAGGAAAATATTATTACAGAAGCTGAAAGTGAGTTCATATACACGAGTGTGCACGCATGAATATTCACAAAGTGACAGGCTCACAGATATGAATGAGGCCTAAGCTCAGAGTCCTTCATATGCTTATCTAGAGGAAAACATTTATTTTTCTGATCTTCTGTAGGGAAACTGCTGTTCCTAGTAATCACTGTGGGAATAGCCAGGACTCACTGTTCCCCCTCAATGATCAATAGCTTTTCTAGCTTGCATTTTTCTGTTTCATTCCATG
Organism: Molothrus ater; assembly: GCF_012460135.2. NCBI lineage: Eukaryota > Metazoa > Chordata > Aves > Passeriformes > Icteridae > Molothrus > Molothrus ater. The sequence continues at coordinate 88,219,435 of NC_050479.2, forward strand.
TTCTCATGGCCACTTCTCTGCCTGTAATGAGAAATCAGAACTATTTCTTCCTTCTACCTTCCTCAGCTTGTGCAGGATTTTTTCATCTCTGCATTCTTTGGAGTCACTGAGTTCATAGGGAGAAACATAAATAGTGTTTCTGCCTTTAACTCCTCTGATCCTCTGCTATCTTCTTCTTTTATCTTTAAGAATTTTTAAGGTTAAGGCAAAGCAATACTTCACACCATGTCTGGCAGATCAGCTACTGAAGACTGTTGTTTTCTTCTATTTATGCCTTAACCAGAAAGCAAAAAGAAAAAGGCCTGGCAAAATCTGATGTGTGCAATGTATTGGATCCATCCTCATGTCACAATGTTTTAGGGTTTCCTGTCACATTTGCTACATGTCTCTGGGAAACATCTCTTTCTCACATATGTACTGGCAGTCTCTGAGCTGGGAGAGAATCATGAGATTCAGCTTCACTGCTCATTTTAGCCATGGGCTGGCCCAGGATGCTGATCCGAAAAAAACTCAGCCATAAAGGAAAATTCAGAATGCCTCTTAATCCCATTCACTTCAATCTCTGCTGTGCCAGGATTTCAGTATATATTAATGAAAATAATTTGCACGTCTATTCTAGTAAATATGGGAAATGTTGGACCTAATAAATCATTGATTCTCTCCTTTCTTTTCCACCTACTTATACTGAGTTGTAGCTTGAAAGAGTAATGAGTGCCTTTATTTTCCAAGTACTGGGTACCTTTGATAATGCCTGGAAGCCCCCCAACATTGTTCTATTAGACAATAGACAATGTGAAACAATGTCTATTGTCTTGTGTATTGTCTGACAAACAGAAAGAAGAAACAGTTTCTGGAAAGAAAAATTGGCAAAAATGAAGCCACATAGCAGTAGAAGAATAGGAATAATTGAAACCACATATTCAGATGGAATGATTCTTGTGTTTTCTCAAATGAAAAATAAATCATGTACACAGCTCTGGAGCAAGTTTAAGGGACTCTAAACAGATTCCTCCAAGCTGTCCTTTCAGCTAATAAAGAAAATATTTCAAATGTTCTTCATTGCTTTGACGAGAAAGAATGAATGCTGGGAGTTAGCAATGCTCTGCTGTCTGTAGCAGGAGCTCATCCTCTCTCTGTTGGCATGCCTACAGAAGTTGTTTCCCTTTTTGTGATAGTTAAGTCAAGGCTGAATGAACTCAAGTCCTTCATCACCATTCCAATGACAGTTGGGCCACTGATGTGGAACACACCTTCACTTGCTCATGCATAAATATCCTGTGAAACTCATGACTCCTCCAAGGCTAACACAACTCCCTATCATGACATGCTCTACTTGTTCAAGGCGAGATTAAGGAAAAATGGACTGTGGGCCATGGAGGCCTTTCCTTTCTTCTGCCTCAGACTGTGATGTTTTACCCATTTTAGTTAGGTGTTACCAAACTCATACATCCTGTGTGTGTGAAATGAAAGATGGAAATCTGAGGCAATGCCTTCATGTTCAGTGTAAAAATTTATCACTCCCTGCAGGTCTGTGATCCCCTGTACTGTGGAAACAGTGTTCCAGCTGTTTTAGGGGGAACATTCACCACCACCTGTGATGATGGTACAGAAACTTTTCCTTCTTTTCATATTGGCGCAAAATACAGACATGATCTAAACTTTTTGGGAATCACTTTCTCTTTTCTCTTTTTATCTGTTTTCATTCTGTCTGTCTTCTATATCTCTGTTTCTAGTCTGATCATTATTTCTTTTCCCTCCCTTCATCTTCTCCCACATGAAGCAGCACGTTTATTAGAAGTGTGGAATGCAAGAAAATAGAAAGACGGAATGGAGAAATTCTGGTTGTTCTAGTCAGGCAGTTCTCTGAACCTACAGTTGTGCTCTTACAGTTAAAAATTGCATTTCTGTTGTCTTGCATCTAACCCTCCAATTTGGAGCCCAATTTCTAGGCTCAAGGCTTGGAGATCAATTGCCCACTCTTGCAGACTGCTGGAATGATATCAAAATTCCTGGCCAAAGTGACTTATCTTGAGGTTTTCAGGGGCCAACTTTTTTGACATTTCTTTATAGATTTTAGAAAGAGATAGCATCAGGACGTTTACTTAGGTTTAACTTTAACTTTGTAAAACAATCTTTGGAAACACACTGAAATGAACTGATTGAATGAAAATAATTTCTTAATTGTCCCTAATTTGTTTTCTCAAGCGTAGATTTGAGCTCAACAGAAAATTTTCCTTTACAATTAAAATTATTGCATTTCCAGTTTCACATTCACAAAGCCATCTGAAAATACCCAGGCACTACTATAACTGCAGAGAACAAAGTAGTTTTCAAATATAGTGGTGCCTGAATGAAACAACTACACCATGGGGCCCAATTTTAATCTGCATTTTTACTAAGTGAACAAAAGTGAAATGAGGAGTCTCTGAAAACTTCATGATGTTTTGATGATAAAAATGCCCCTTATTTATTTGCTAAAAGTTATTTCTAACTACTTTTTTCTTATAATTCTGGGTTTGGTTTTTTTTTCCCCCAAACACTTTTGTAGTTGGCTGAAATGTAAAAATGCAACAAAATTATGAGCCTTGGCAAACAAAATTTTGCATAAGTTCCCAATTTCTAGAGGCAAATGTTTTGACTTACTGAGCTGACATAATGAAGAATTAGGGTAATGTTAGAGGCCCAGTAAGAGACCTTTTTATCATTATGTTTTGAGAGAGAGCCACAAAGGGATTTTTTAAGTAGAAAAGCTTTAAATAATTGACAGCTGCTCAGTTATGTGCCAGTCTAGAAAATATAATTTCAAATTCAAACAGGATATGGAAAGTAAGAGCTGTAGCACCTCCCCAAGTGAAGGCCATTAACACAACCCAGGAATATATCTAGACACTCATTTTGCACATGAGATTTCCAGGGGAATCTAAGGATCCCTCCAGGTTTAAAATGCTTTAAAAATCCTTGCTGCCAGATTTTGGACAGTTGCATGCATGTGTTGTTGAGGAATGATGGAAATCAAGGTGTCTCATGGTCAGAAACACAGGGTCGAGACTTTTTGGGAGTCTTCAGTATTAGACAAGATCTCTGCAAATTATTCAGCCAGAAGAATGGGCAAATTCTTTAGTACTATTTTCAGATCCAAAGAAAACATTATCTTCATATTATTTTCCTCATAATTTTTAAATTCCTTTGTATGGTTTGTTGGGTTTTGTTTGTGTCTTTTTTATTTGTTGTTTGTGTTTGGGTGGTTTTTTGAGTGCTACTTAGGATTATCACTCAAAAAATTAGGAATTGACAAGATGTCATGTCAATTAAATATAAGTGTAGTGTAACTTTGATGTTATATTGGAAATTTTCCTGGCATCTGCATGAATAAAGTGGAAAGGGTTTAGGTCCCAACATGACAGATCACCAACATTTCCATTGCTCCCTTTGTAAACTGCCACAGAGTACTTCTTTTTACATTCTCCAGCAGAGCTACATGTCATAATATCAGTTTCATGTTCTTTCTCAGCTTCAAGTGTAACAGGACCTGAGCATCTTCCTGTTCATTGTTAAGAAATATTTATTATAGCAGTTTGTGGTGTTTCCCCCTGTAAAATCATCTCCATTAATAAGATCTGAAGTCATCATGGGCTCTGTTCCAGGTACTGCATAAAACTGAGTTAGTAGCAAGCCACAGTAACTCACTGCATTGTCTGTGTTTATGTTTTCTGCACTGAGTAATATGTGGAAAACCCCTGAACCTTCTTCAAACCATTTGGAAAAATACTTATTTTCAGTGAGGTTCTCACTGCTTTAATTTGCCTGTGGATGTTCAGCAGAGTGTTATATCTGCAGACAACCTACTCAACAGTGCATGATGGGAGGTCGAGAGCTAAGAGACAAAGTCAGAACAAGAGGGGTTCTGAATGGACATAAGGAAAAGGCTTTTAATTATGAGGACTGTTCAGAACTGGAAGATATTTTGGAGAGCTTGTGCAGTTTCTTTCCTCAGAAGCTTTCAAGATCAGATTGGAGAAATCCCAGAGCAAACTTGTCAGACCTCATTGGAGACCCTGCTTTGAGAAGGAATATGGACAAAACAACCTCCTGATGTCTCCTCCAACCTGAAGTATTTCATGCCCTTAAGGACCTAGTTCTCTCTTCACAGGGACTGTGTCAAACAAAACAGATTGTAACTTGTTCTACCCATGCTCTGTATCTCCTCCTAAACACAGGAAAAATGGCTAGGGAAAAGATTCTCAGTTCTGTCCATGGGCTTCCCTCACTAACTGTTCTTCGGCTCATACAGCAACAAGGAAAGAAAAGTTGAACTAAACTTGTCTTCTTTGAAAACTAAGTAACTTCTTCTCATCTGGCTTTATGTTCCATATAACGAAATACTAACGAAATTTTGTATTCCATACTAAAAATCTCTAACTTTTTCCTTCTAAATTTTCAGTGCCAAAACCATGGATGAACCATCACTTGCAGAGAAGTGAAACAGAGGTTAGTCACTTTTGGATTTGTTCCATGCATTTGCTTTCCTTTTAATCACTTTTTTAAAACTCTCCTGTCCTTGCTAGATTTTGTTTTATTTATTGGCATGCTGAACTAGTCAAACAGGACTCTCACCATTGCTGACTTTTTTTTTATGTGTCACAGAGTTTTTCCCAGGTCTCAAAGGCAAAATACGCACGTAGGTGGCAAATGCAAACAGAGAAGGGTTACTTGTGTGCATACTGAAGTTGGCAAGTGAAGAAAATGCTCAGTGGTTACAAACAAGCAATTCTCACTTCTGTGTATGTTGGGTGTGTGTTTGATGTGTCCAAAATGAGTAGAAATACACTAACCACATGTAACAGGGTGTTTCTGGAAAGACAAATGTCCGCCCCTCTTCCTACTTCTTTCCCTAGGTTTTATTGCTGAACCCAGCATCATATTGCCTGGAATATCCTTTTCATCAACTGGGATCAGCTGTCCCAGGTTTTTGTGCACCCCCAACCTCATTGCTGGTGGGGCATTTTGAGAAGAAGAAAAGACCTTGACACTGTACAAGAACTGCTCAGCCACAACCAGAACATCTCTGTCTTGTCAACACTCCTTTAATCACAATTTTACAACACACCACCAAACAAGCTATTGAGAAGGAAACTAACTCTATCCCAACCAAAACCAGCATATTAAATTAATTTTCTGCATATATTATTGTGCAGGAAGCCTAGATGACAAATGACTAAATGACAACAGAAGATAGTGTGGAAGAAATCCCCAAATTAGTTGGCACAGTAATAATATGAAACAAGAGTTCAGCTCCCAAATTTCTGAACTCAGCACCGATGTCAAATGAAATAATGGGAAACCCTGGAAAAAATGATTTAAAGCAGCCTGCATTAAGTACCCAGTTATCTTACATGTTTCTGTATCTTGTTTGCATACTCTTCATGCATGCCTATAGAAAATATTCTGGAAATTGTCTGACCTTTCCTGCAAGTCTGAACTCTGTAGTTCTCAAAATGCTTTTGAATATGCTACGCAACTACCACTAAAAACAAACATTCTAATAATAATGCAGCATTTCATCATTTCACCCTGAATGAAAGTCCAGGAGCAAAACCCTGCAGTTCCTGAGTTTAAAAAAAAAGCAAATATGCTTTGCATAAACAGAAGAGACCTTGGGCGTAGGTGTCTTGAAAAAGTGATGATACATACACATGGACCTTTAAATGGATTTCAGTGGTTAGGGGTCTGCAAAGATGATAATGAAAAGCTGTATTGTAAATTGTTGATCTATCTCATTTCTGACCTTCAGCAATGTCACTCTGAATAACAGAGTGCTGTTCCCCAGTGCTGTGGGGAAAAATGATTATGCCCTTGTTCTCACAGTCATCACCATTTTAGTGTACTACTGTGCTACAGCAGGTGGTTATGTCTGTCTTAATTTCAGGGTATTTTAATTGGATTCTTTTATTTTTTGTTATGAGCCCATACTGACTGTACTAGTTTTCATACCTTTTGCACAGAGCTCAGGGCATGAGTGGAGGTGCCAGGCAGACAAGTAAATTCTAGGCTTCTTTGAATTGTAAGCTGTGAGGAATATCTCACAAGTTTGAGATTTTTTCTGTGTTTTAGCCCCAGGAAAATATCTTTCTTTAAAGTCTCATTTTCTAACTGTCTGTGAACATTAGTTCCAGTGTTAGGTTGCAATGTGATGCTGAGAAGGGAACTTATTTGTTGCAGAGCTGCAAAAGACCCAAAAGCAGTGTGCAGGTAATAAATGTAATGTAATAAATGTAATTAATGTAATAAAACTAGGAAAGGTTTTGATTGTATCTTTTCCTGTCAGGGAGTGGCCCCAAACTAAAGAGTTTTAAAAGACAAATTGGCAGATTATCTCATACTCAAAGAACTATATGAAAGTATTTAGGGAAGGAGCTGCTGAAGTAGTGAAGAAAGAGAATGAGAGAAACAGAAAACTTCTTCCTTCCTTCCTACTGAAGAAAATCCATTTATAGAGGTATATAAAATATATATAAGACAAAATATACATCTAGAGGAAGTACTGCATAGCATAGATCATCAAAATGGCTGTCAGAACCACTTATGATCAACAACACAGACACAACTGTTGTAAACTAAAGGATCTATTTAATATTATTGATATTAAATAATATTATCTGATATTAATAAAATAGAATAATATTTAAGATTATCAGTATCTAATATTGATATCAATATCTATTATTGAAAATCTTAAATAATACAATAATATTATTTCAATATATCAATATCTTCTGACCAGTCAATAGGAGAGATGGTGGCTCATAAGCAGGCACAAATAAATACAAAGATTTTATTAATTTAGTACTTTATTAATTTGTCATTCAATTATATGCCTGAATCTTTGGACTCAAGTCTTTGGAAATTACTGGAGAGTTAAGGTTTAAGAATAGATCTTGCCAAGAAGATACTGTTCCTGATAGAGCTCCTGACTACATCACTTTACCCTTTTCCTTTTATTAGTGATCAGTTGTGCTATGGTTCAAAAATGCCCTCACTTTGCAGAATTCTTATATATATATTTGTCTTTAAATAGATCACCTCTTGTGCATTATGAGGAGGTAGTTCTGACACTAGATCATTTGTGTTGATGGCTCAAGAAGACAAGCACCATGGTGGTTGCTTTTGCAGTTTGCCAAGGCAATGCTGCTTCAGATTCTCCCAGCACACTGTTCACCAACTACTGATTCTGGAAAGTCATCTTAAAAATGCTCAAAAATCACTTTCAATGATTCTTGCTTTACCTGAACAGTGTTCAACGCTATACATCAAACAATCTTGAGAGAAAAATGTTGAACAAAGACATAAATGCAACTCCTGTTTGAAGTAAAGGAGAGGTGGAAATGCATTGGTACCATATGTAAAAAGCATTTCAAAATATCCTATCCTTGCCCTTCACAGAGAATAGGAGGAGAGCGTTGAGGCTGGTTGTGAAAAGGTGGTGGCTAAAGATCTTAGCACAACCAAAAAACCTGGACTGACTACATGTCTTTCAGCATAGGTTCCTCCAGACCATGAGTCTGTTGAAACTATTATGCTTTAAGCCCAGGAGAGCAGCTAGGATCACCATCTGCTATTTGGTGAGCCACTCCTTCCAGCAGCCCCGCCCCAGTGAGATCAGTATTTGTTAAAGGTCAGTGGCTTTAGAATGAAGATCGATACCCTGATATCTGTGTGCTGGCTGTCCACCGCCAATGCCAGCTGCTGACACAATGCTATGAAGCTGACCTTTTGCACACTGACATTTAGGATCCATTCCTGATTATTTCATATGTGGAATATCCTACAGTCTTCCCAGTGGGAGTGGGTGAGGCCCATCCCAAACACTGAGGCACAGGAGGAAGAGGCATGCCAGCAATCTCAAGCATCTCAGCAATATTTCCAGAGTATCATGTTAGAATGAGCCAGTCTCTATTGCTTTAGCAGCCCAGGACACTTTCCCCAGGAGACCAAGCAAATTAACAGGATAATAAGCTTGAAAAAAGACCTAATCCTCATCTGAATTCATTGGATTCTGTTTCATGTCTGTCATAAAAGAAAATAAGAGGAAGCACAATGGACATCCATGTGCAGAAGGAGCATAGATGCAGCTGCATCTGCCTTGTACCTCCTTGAAATCTAATCTTGTAATTTTATTATCTTTTAGTTGAAGTGCAAAGAAATGATTTATTTGCCCTGCTACGTCCTTGGGAATTCTAGGAAGCAAACACTTTCTCCTCAGTTTTCCATCCATGACCCACACAGAACAATGCAGGGTATGGTGTTGCCAAATGGCTGTCAGAGCAACTTGACTACACCAGTAAAAGAGTTGATAAGTATGTGTTGCAGATATCTCCACCCTGGAAGCCTGAATTTATTGATGTTTTATATTAAAGGTCTTAGATTTACTTGGAACTTCTCAGAGATTACTAAGAATCTCTTATTCTGATACTCTGATATTCTGATATTTTAGGCTGGCTGAGCTCACAGAGCAGTTTTCTTTCCTAGTCCTGATTCTTTCCAACATACAGCCTCAGTGAATTGTTTGCAATAACAGGAGAACTTCAGCCAACCAATGCATTTGATTAAGGAGTAGGAAGGTGTTCTAAGGACAAGGTTTTCATGTATGCAGAGGGTTGATGTTAGAGTGTGCTTCTTTTGAAGCAGCAGAGAGGAAACAATTTGCAATTATCAACTGAGCATAAAACAGTAGCAAGACCAGAGGGTTTTCATAGGGCCCATCTCAGAGATGCTTGCTTGCATCTTCACTTGTTTCTTGTCTTGGATTGTAGATTTCTCAGGTCAGGACACAACTCTTGCCAGAGAGTTCTCAGTGCACAGTGGCAAGCGTGATTTAAATTCTGTAATTTCAGAGATAAAGTTAACCTTATTCTTAAAATCAATAGTTAATTGCCCTAAGTATTACCCTAATCCTCTATGAACCAAGTATTTGTTGAATTGGCTCATTCCCATTTAGGAAGCTTTCAAAAAATCAACTTGAATCACATTTAAGAAGTGGTGCAAACATCAAATTCAGTGAACCATGATTATACAATGGCACATTACAAAACTGAGTTATCTGTATCTGTTTTGCATGTGCATTCCCAAGAAAACTCTGTATAAATGTGTATTTCATTGGAGTTGTTGCCTCACTGTCCAACATACATCATTCCATGAATGTGAAAGGACAACTTCTTCCCTGAAGAAAACTGCCCTGCAGTTTTCACTAAACTCTCAATGACTTTAAAAAACAGGGCCTTGACAGTTAATAGTTTGAACCAGAAATCAGTATTTGGAACATATACAAACTTTGTATAAAGAAATACTTGAAGTGGATTGCTGTGGAACAACAGATTTAATAAAAAAAAAAATTAGTGTGGACCCATATGTGACAATACAAACAATTGATCAGCTAATGCCTACTATTGCTGCTAGAGAAGCAAACAAAAATTGGCTCCTGATTGTTATTTTAGAGACAGAGAAGCAGTCAAGGCACTCCATATTTTTATTTTCAGCAAAATATATATCATTTAACTACAAGCAAGTGGATCAAAACATTCATTCATCACATTATCATAAACTTCAGTAACATAGAAGACAGTTTGAGGTTAGCACTTTCAGAGAGGGGAGGAATGTCTGCTTTGAAATCATTGCAATATTGTTAGGAGGGAGAGGAAAGACACCTTGCAACAGCAAGGAGCAGCAATACTGTTTCAGAATTTTAGGATAGTAACTCCACCAAAAAGCACAAAACTTAAAGCAAATCTTGAAGCAGCACATTCATGCAGAATATTACAGAGAAAGTGCTTTGCCTCTGTGTGACTGCAGTCACTGCTGTTGCTGAGTCAGACCCAGACTGCATTGAAACAGCTCAAAGGTTATTCCAGTGCCTCCTATTACTTCATCACCTGATATTCACACGGGTGCATTCATGTATCTATGTCCAAATGCAAGAGGGTAGGTAGTCCACATTTACGTATAAAATTTAATATTCCAAACAACTGGTGTGCCCATTACATCTGCCAATTTTCCACACCTCTAGTTTTCTTCTGTAGCCATTTATCCTACAGATAAATAAAATCATTCTAAAAATGGTCTGCATCATTGATCATCAACAAAAGACTGGGGAATCAATTTACTATTGGTAAAATATTCTGCCCCCTTTTGCACAAGGGGGTCTTTCTCCAGGGTTTTGGTTTTTTAAAAATATGTAAGTCATTTTAGGAAACTGGAAGTCAAATTCCAATAGGAACCAGTAAGAAATGTTTTTACAGTGAAGGTGGTGAAATACTGGAACAGGTTTTCCAGAGAAGTGATGGATGCACCATCTCTGGAAGCATTCAAAGTCTGGTTGGACAGAGCTTTGAGCAACCTGATCCAGTTGAAGATGTGCCTGCTCAGTTTCTGGGCTACATGACCTTCAAAGGTTTCTTCCTTCTATGATTCTATGATTGTCTATCCTATTTACATTAGGCAATTCCAAAGTCAGAAAATCAATCACACAGTTCTGATGCTGCTGTTTGCAGAGGTTCTATGCAGGAAGTTTGAAAGCTAAGGATCACAGGGTGCAATTTTATGAAAGAAGGCACTTGGAGAGCAGATACCAAAATTAAAAAATGGCTTACCACTGGTAACTGAGTTAGGTTCTGCCTCCTGCCATGTCAAAGTGTTGTTTTAATATCTAAGATCAAATCACTCAATATTTATAGCAATGAAGAAGAATGTAAAATCAGAACCAGGGCTTACACATCTGGAACTTCAAACTACCATTATTATTATTATTATTATTATTATTATTATTATCATCATCATTATCATTATTTTGTGACAAGGGCGAGTTCTTTTGTAGAAATGACAGTATGTGGTTCCATTGTAACTGTATTTCAGTGATTTTCAAACTAGTAAAAGTTCTACTGTATTTGGGGCCAGGGATAGCTATGACCTGAAAATCCTTAGTTCTCCCCTTCTGGCTATTGCCTATTCACTATGAAATAAAATTAATCTACAATCAGAGCAACATTTCACAGTTCTGGTTAATGTACCACATTGCTCCCATTTCCTTAGATCACCAGTGAAAAGGCCAAAGGTTTTCGGAAGGACTGACAGCACTTCAGTGACTGAGACCAGGCAACACCTTCAATTCAATAACATCAGTCAACTCAAAAGCATACAAGCATACAGTCGAATTCCAGAGTGACATCCTTCTGTTTGTCTTCCATTAGAGGACAAAAAGAAAAAAGCATTCAAGTAAGAGAAAGTGGGCATTTAAATAAATACACATGATTGCAAAGATCATGATACTCATTACAGCACCTGCAAGTGAGAAGGTGTAGGAGAGGTTTGCAGTGATACTTCAATACAATCAGAAATCCACTGGATTCAGTTTTTTTGTCTGCTTTGTTTATCACAGGGTGATTTTGGCTCAAAGTCTAGTGCTAGATAATAATTTTAATTTCTTAAACAAAAAAGTTGCTGTTACTAGTACCGTTGGAAGGAAATGTTATGACCGTGGATTGCTTTCTGCTTAACTTCTGCTACTGGAATGAAACTCCACACTCCTGAGAATACAAAAAAAACCTGAAATGACTGTCCATTTCTCTGAACATTTCTTCATTTTTTCTTAAAGTGGCCTGAGGCAGATGATAAACTGATAGACTGGCACATGCCTGGAAGGGAACTGTTGATAATTGTTCATTGGACAGTTTTAGACATTCATCCAACTGGTTCACTGTTCAAATCAGTTGTTCATTGGACAGTTTTAGACTTTAAGTTGTTCGTTGGATGGTTTTAGACTTTCAGAGAGAGACAGAGCAAGCACCAGTTTCTGAACTGTCTCTGCAATAGCTCGTATTCATCTATTCAACACCTCCTCAATATTTCTTTCTGTGTTAAATAGGAGCTCACTACTCAATCTTGATGGCTCAGTTATAAGTCAGGGAACTCTGGTTCAGAAACCTATTCTTCCACAAAAAAAAAAAAAAAGACCAGCTTTAGCTTACTTGGGAGACAAATATCTCTGCTGAAATTTCACACTGCTGAAAGTCACCTATCCAGGTCATAGACCCTCTCAATTGGAAAAGAAGTTCCCACTTCAGAATCCTCCCAGGAATAGCAATCACATCTTTTCAAAAGCTTAAAGTGCATTCATGTTACAAAAAATTAAAACAAACAAAAACATCCATCACCAATAAAAAATCCAAACAAGCAAACCAAACCAAAACAGTCTTGCTAAGCCAGAAATGTTGAAATTGCAGTTAATGGAGACTGCCTTTCTTCAGAGGGCAAAATCTGTCAGGCCCTGAATGCCAGCTGAGTAGTTACAGTCCTTTTCAAACATCACAGTGTCAACAACTACCTTCATTCCTGAGATCAGTTACAGGATTTGTGACGTTTGGGGGAGTTTGGGGTTTTTTTTCTGTTCTGTATAAAATCATAAATCAGAACTTCAGTCATTCTTTGCTATGGGAGCCTTGCAATTTTGTGAAACTTGGATGGGAAGATTTTACTCTATGTAACAGTCTGGAAGAGGGCTTACTGTGATCACTTCATTGTAAATGGATGAAATCCCATTGCAGGCTTCTTTTGATCATTTGCATAACACAGCTCAACAAGCCCACCAGCTCGGTGCAAATATCAGTGCAATTGCAGAGACACTTTTAAGTAGGAGAGAAAAAATTGCGTTCTTTTGTCATAGCACAGATGTCATGAACTGCTCACAAAATCTTCACCAGCAGAGTTCTCCAAGGCTGATGAATGTGTGTGGCATGATGGGGAGTGCATGAACAGCTGTAGAAGACAACTGTCATGGCAAAAGGGCCACTTCATATATAGTGGAGTGAAAATAGAGGCTTCTTAGACATCATAGACCTCCTCATCCACAGCAGGACCAACCTCTCCACAGAGCTGGCGGAAGGTGTTGCGCCTCAGGATCTCCCAGCCACGGTGAGAACTAGTTCTGGATGTGCTCCGTGACAGTGACAGAGCAGACATTTCCTTCTTGCACAAGGTGTCCCCGTTGGTTTCCAGCTTTTCTGAACCTTTGTCATCCCTATCCTGAACCTTAAATGCCTCTGTGTACCGCATCATCTTGTGCTTGTTGGGATCAACCCTGTCTTCAATTCTGGAAGAGGATTAGAAAATATAAACTGAATGAAGCAGAACAGTGATAGTTCATCAACAAAACCCCTCCAAAAAACAAGGCTACTGACACAGATATTCCAGAAAAATCTGCACAGGAAACTGATTATAGGCAGGACACTAGAGGCTGCTAGCACAGTTATCTCCAAGACCTTTGTCCTCATCATTGACTTCAGTACCTTTGTCTGCCCATGGTGATTTGCCCTTTCCATTTTGCCAGCTGTAAGCAATTGGAAGACCTTGATATATGCATATATTCATATATATGCACATATTAATTTATTTTCTCTGTTCTTGTCTTTCCTCCTCTGATACTCTATGGCTGCTAGCCTCAGGATGTCACTCATCTCTTGCTGAACTTTTATTTAACTGCTCCACTTCCACCAAACCTCTACATTACTTACAGACTGTCTTCTGAATTACTATCCCACACATATATAAGGAACACCCATGTGATTTGACAGAACTAAATCACAGCACTCTTTTCTCACAGCATCCAGAGAATAATTGGCATTCCCAATTATTCCCAGTGACTTTGTGGGACGTTGCTCTTGCAATATATTTCTATATTCCATGCCTTGGACTGAAAGTTGCATATTGGCACCACTTTAGGTCTGCTTTTTCTGCCCAGTAAATAAGAAAATCCACAAGGCTCAATATGTCTGCAAAACCTACAGTTTTGGAAGTCCTGTGCAGGGCCAGGAGTTAGAATTTGATGATCCTTGTGGGTCCCTTCCAACTCAGGATATTCTATGAGTCTATGATTCTATGATTCATACAGCCACCACTCCCCCTTCTGGCTTTATCAGCAAAAGATGGCACAGTTAGAAAAGGAAAATGCTTAAAAGTTATTTCTTTTCTTACTCAGCAAAAATATTGAATAAAATCAGAAATAATGAGAAATTTAGTGTTATCCAGACTACTGACAGTTTTTTAGTTCAGTGCCTAAACTGAAATCCTGGACCTGTGCCTTTGCCACCTGACACAGTCATTGCAAAATATAACATATTTACTAGGTTCACTTGAGAAAGAAATTTTGATATTAATTATTCCCTGTTCTGATTTTGAGTCATTCACAAGGCAGCTCAATGCTGTTGAATGCCTGATAGATTGATTCTGCCTCTGTCATTTTATGTACCCAAGGGACAGGGAGAGCCAACCAAGCCCAGCAGTGAAGTTCAGTGATAGTCATTACAAGAAGTTTGAAAGAAAAATTCAGGTCTTATAATGCATGCAGTTTTCTGTCCAATGTGACTACTGGATGAGAAGGCATCAGCTGATTTCACAAGGAAATGCACAGCAGAGATTTCTGAAGGGGACAGTGCTTGTCTATCTATCAGTCACAGACAGAAAACAGACTGGGGTCTCTATTCTGTAAGGACAGCACTTCAAACACTCCCCAGCCAACTGGAAAGGCTCTTTATTTACATCCATACATTGGGTTCTTCTCGCTGGATCCTGACATGCACACACTCCAAGGGAACTCACCTGAGATACCATCGGTCCCCCAGCCCGAACTCCCGCCCACAGATTCCCGAGCGGGGCCAGAGGCAGCGCGGCAGCTTCCGCTCCAACATCACAGTAGTAGCAACAACCTTTGGAACGAGAAAAAGGAAAATGCTCAGATGAATTAGAAAAAAAAAATCAGACTCTCTTTCAAAAATATTCGTTTCATCAGCACTGACCCATACTGTACTTCATTACAGCTCTTTAAGGGAAAAAACAATTATAGAGTCTATACTCCATTTCAAATAAGGCAGTAACTAATTTAGGCCTACCTGTGACATGTTTTGAAGAAGTAATGGTGGTCTTAAAACTCTGTTCCATTTCCTTTCTTTTATACCTCATGGAAATGATGAGGCTAATTAATTGCAAGCTAGAGAAGAGTTAAAATGGGTATCTATACCCATTTTAATTGTCATCAGAACTTGCACTGTGGCCACATGACTACATTTTACCATTTGTCTGACTTCTTTCTCACAGAAAAGCAGAGAAAAAGGATTTCCTGTTGATTAGCTATAGAACTGGCTTAATTTCTTTGCCTTTTGACCAAGACAGTCAGGCCAACTTCTTTTAGTGGATCGAAAGACATTTCTGGCCTTCCTGTAATCATTACCTAGTGTTCTATCCCCCCTTATTAAACCCCTATAATTATAATTTAACTCTCAGTTACACAGCAATGCGATTTGCAAAAAAAAAAAGATGCAACTTCAATTCTATTTAACAAGAGATTCCCCACAGGGAACAAACTTCTAGGGAGCCTGAACAAGAAAGGCTTGATGAGCTTTTAGCTGCTATTTGAAATAAGGTAGGAATGCCCACCTTAACTAGATTACCTGGGCTCTCCAGAGCTCATCCTGCTCGTGGGCCACTCTCCAGTGGGTGTCACCCATCATGGCAATTAACAAGTTGAGCATCAGGAGGGTGGCAATGATGGCAAAAGCAAAGTATACCACGCTGTACATAAAGGGCAGGTCCACATCATAGTTTGCAGGGCCATCAATGATAGTAAGGAAGAGCTCAAAAGTGGTGAACAAGGACATGGGGTAGTTGTAGAACTGCCCAAGGTTTTCAGGGTTCTCTGTCTGGAAGATGATGTAAAAAGCTGGAAGAGGAGAAATCAGGAAAAAAAAAGAGAGAGTTTAACAACAGGAATCACATTCCAGAAGGAATAACAGAATCCTATAAGAGATTCTGACCAAAAAATGGTCTGGGCAGGACCTGCATGTGTTTCTATGTAAGGACAAATCACTGATTAGAATCACTGGTCTCGATGATAAAATGACCCAAAATCACTTTGATTATTTATTTATTTCTCAAAGTAGTATTTTTTTCATCCTCGAGAATATAATAAAGCTATGTGTGTTAATCAATTTTTCCAGAGAAAAATATAATAAATGTTAAATATAAATATATATTTTATAAATATATAAAAATATAATAAATAATAAAAAGTTCTTAAATCTTGACTTAAAAATATATGGAATTATCTGAATTATCCTAGTTTCTACGACCCTGGAAAGAGCAAGAAGTGAAAACAAAACTCATGGTTTGAGAACAGAAGTCAGTAGTGGGAAAATGACCATGCTCAGAGAAATACAAGCTAAACATCATCACCAGTTTTCCCAGCTATTCAGAAGTCAATCAGATATTTAATCAAAACCCACATTCTTAATTCATACAAAGCAGTTGGCAGGGGTAGCATATGATTATTTTCTCTT
The DNA here is from genome assembly GCF_012460135.2 of Molothrus ater. Taxonomy (NCBI): domain Eukaryota; kingdom Metazoa; phylum Chordata; class Aves; order Passeriformes; family Icteridae; genus Molothrus; species Molothrus ater. The sequence goes on from NC_050479.2 coordinate 88,235,811, forward strand.
TGTAGACTCACCTGATGCAAAGCCTAATATCACCACAGCCATGAGCCAGCAAAAGCGCATGAGATCTCCAAATATCATCTGTAGAGCAAAGACAGAGCCACCATAAGGGCCAACTGTTCCACCAAGGCACAGTGCCACCCCATGTAAACCTTTCTCCAGATTATAAGACCATGAGCAGACTAAAGGAAACCTTTGCACTAAAGAGAGAATGTGAAAGTTCTAAAACGCTCTGTGCAGACAAGAACCTGTCCATTTGGCATGAATGCAAATTAAGCAAATAGTCCTGAGGGGGCAAAAAAGAATTCTTGCAGTTCTCCCTATCTGCAAAGAGGTGCCAGGATAGCCCATATTTGTTTGTGTCTCACACCTTCTGGATCATGATGGTGAAAGGTCCGAGCATCTGGAAGCCCCGAGCGAAGTACATGACGTTGCACCACCCCAGCACCAGGGCGAAGGACATGGGCACCACCTCCCCAGTTGTGCTGGTGAGGCGCATCACCATGGTCACCAGGATCATGCAAGCATAGGTGATGCTGCAAGGAAGAAGAGACAGCAAAAAGAAGTTCAGTAAAGGAAATATTAGCTGAGCCATTAAGAGAAATAAATCCAGAAAAAGAATACTCTAAAAAAAATGGAGAAAGTGACTCATCTGGCAAAAGAGAGCAGTGGAGAAAATGATAGACAATATATTTATTAAACTTATTATGTTCTATACTTACACAATTATGTGAAAAGGCCCTCCTAGGATTGTTTGTCCAAAGTATTTTGCTGCTCCAACTCTAAGGATATCTGGAATCTAAGAGAGACATCCTGTAAACTTAAGGACTCAGACAGTTTCCACAACACTACTAAATATCATAGCAACCACCAATATTCACAAGTTCTTAGGGTCAGCCCCATCTCCCTTTGATGGATCAATTTCTATGCTACTTTAAAATCAGCGTGGTTGAGCCAGGTGGGCACTTCTTGGGATGAGACCGAGACTGCTGAAAAATCTGAGAATGCTTGGGCAGATTGAGAGACTTGTCACAGAGAGATGCCTCAGTAATAAAGACAAAAAAGACCTTCTTGGGAAATCAAAGGATTTTGTTATAATTCACACTGTGTTGGTTGCAGACTTAGCCCCAGAGTCCTGACTAAGCACAGGAAGAAGGACTTGTCCTTCTGGAACATACCATAGAATTACCATAGAATCAAAACTACACACTGCACTCAAGCTGAGGTCACAGCATTGCAGAGCAGAGAGGGGGCAATCACCTCCTTTGGCCAGGTGTTACACTGTGCCTGATGCACCCTATATAGGCAGAAAGCTGCTTACAAGACCTGTTTTATTTTCAGTTCTTCCTGTCATCATTTTTTGAGTTTTCTCAAAAAAGTTTCAATCTTCTATTTCCTATTACAATAAAATCAAGTGGGGGGTAGTTGAGAAAGGCTCCTGTTACAAGTCTGTAGAGTAACTGACCTCCAATTAAATACATACTTTTCTGTTTATGCAGAGAAATCACTTTACCCAGGAGCCCTAAACACAGGAATATTTATGGGCGCTGGGTGAAGCAACATCTGGGAGTCAGCTGGACCATGGATGGTGCTAACAGGAACTGTGGATTACCCTGCAGACAGTATTTGAGAGTGTAACCAATCCTTCTAATTGCTTCTTCCGCACCTGGAGCCTTACTAGGACATTGCCACAGTCTCTCTCATCTAATAGATACTGTTGGCAATGCCTATTGCCATAGACCTATGCTGAAGCACTCAAGCAAATAAGCCCTACCAAGTAGTGAGCACAAATCCATGTTTGTCTAGTAAGTAAAATCTGCCTTGATGAAACCTGAAACTGTACAGCTGTTTCTCTTACCTCAAGGACCAAAATTACTACAGCTCCAATGACTGTGATCAGCTCCCCCACCAGCCTCAGCTCATCCTCATATGCCACATATGATTCCTGAAGAATAAAGTTAATGAAAATCAAAATTAAATTTTAAATAAAGTGAAAGTAAATTTTAAAAGAGGATGGAGGAGGAGAAAACCTGTTGTCACTTATAATAAACATGAGTAGACCTGGCAATGCCAGAGGAACCAGCCCAGCCACAGCAATGGAGCACAGAGCACACCTCCTATTCCTCCCTGACAAAGGTCAGCTGGCTGAGAAAAGGGAGGAGGACAGCTGCAATAGCTGAGGACTGGGCAAGGATTGGCCTTTCCAGTTAAGTAGGTTAGATGGGAATTGCCCAATGGGGGCTCTGACTCCTACAGCCACAGTACCTGGAGCATTTTCTGGACATAGACTGTGTTGTCCCTGCTGCTGGTTCTGTTGCCCGTGCGGGGTTTGAGGGGCCGGTAGACGCAGCACATGGTGAAGCAGACCATGTAGAGGATGTAGAACAAGGCCAGGAAACAGAAATAGGGACGACCATACATGTTCCACTTCAGGCTCACCAGCTCCTTCACAGGTGTTAGGTCCAAGATCTGGCGTGCCTGAGGAAGAGAGAAAGAAGGAATTAATTGCCAAAAGTGTGTTGTCTCATAAACAGCATTTGCAAGTTTTCTGAGAGAGTGTTAACAAACTATTCTCATCTGCCCTATTAAGCATTATGAAACTGAATTTACTTTGCAAAAGTGGAATGATCTAGCGGGCATTGGATTTTCCCAATCTGACAATGAAGAGCTTTGGAAAAAAGAAATATATCCTGCAGAGAACAGCTGTTGAGTACCAGTGGAAAAGCATATTAGATACTGGAATAAATTTGTCCTCTGTGTAGGAACATAGAACTGAGGATGACAGAATACTCCTGTTAGTACAACAACACAAGTTTCTGTATCACTTTAAAATAAGAAAACTGAAACATTTTCCTAAAAGATATTTGTACTTGTCTGATGCTCTATGGCTTATGTAAAAATACTGCCTTTTAAGTTTCTGCCTTATTATCTGGATGATAATTGAGTTGCCTATATCAAGCCTTCAGTTTACACTAGAAGACTGACAGAGCACAAGTAGGAGAGACAGGTGTACGTTACAACCTATGAATTTGAGCCACACACCACACACTTTATTAAATATTTCTAGGCTTACTTTCTGTTGTTTAGGGGACTACTGCAGTAAGTGAGAAGAAAATGTGAGTCAAATTGTTGTGACTGGATTACTTTAAATAAAAACTACTTAATGCACTCTGGATGTTTTTCTTCTCTTCCTACAATGCCCTGTTTCCTCTAAGTCAGCCAAAAATTGCTGAGTGCACAAAGTGCAGGGAATGTTTCCATAAATGGACAAGACTCCAGCAAAACTCTTGAATGGTCTATGAAACATCATAAAGGATCAAAACTGCTTGAGAGAGACTCCACCTCTGGGTATTCTGGTTTCTGCAAAAGTCAGTATTCCAGAATTCTTTGCATAGGAGAGTATATTTCATTTTCAAAGGAATAATACAAGTTTGAAGCTTACTATAATCTTCCCATAGCTTAGTTCCTATCTATTTTTTTTTACTTTTCAAGCACTTCAGGATCAGAAAATATATCTTAGTACCTATGTATGTATGCATTCCCCTTAATACGAGAGGAACCTGCTTCTGTCTGGGGGCTAAAGGTGCTTCTCTAGTCCAATACTGAATTGGGAGGGGAAGATGGGATGGGCTCACATGTGGCATTCTTCTAGAGAGACAGCAAACATTTTGGGCTAAACATATAAATTGCAAAAAAGAATTACTAGCTATGCATCAAAAAATTGCAACTGCATATAAGGAAGAGCATTCTGGAAAATAAAGCATTATATCTCTTGATATTTGGGGACATCTTATCCTCTGAAATTAGGATTCTTGGATCTGCATGCACTATATGAATGTTTTGGGATAAGAGAGGCCCAATATTCTGCTTTCTTTTTAGAATTATGGTTTAGTCTTCTAAAGCAGACAACTTCTTAGCCTGTTATATTTTTTGACATGGACTGCTTTTCCCTGGATTTCTATATGTATCCCCACTCACAGAAATTTATGATTTCACATAAAAGCAAATGGGAGCTCCATAGACATAGCAGCTCCATAGCAAAGCTCTCCAGTAGCACCTTCTAACTTCAGTTAGAAAGGTTTGACTAAAATTTTGATAGGTGGAAATAATACAGGATGGGCAGAACTGTGCTAATTGAAGTGTCTTCTGATTCATTTCCTGTCCTGTTAGGATTATTTAAGGTCATTGCAACTGATGGGGTTGTGTACCTTGAAAGTCCTAGGGAGATCTATCAAAGCTCGCCATTACACTCAGCTATTTTTGTCTTATTAATCCCTTTACAAGCTTTTAAGCCTACAGCAGAGATAATTCACCCACTTTGTTTTGAGTCATAACCTGTCATTAAATGAAGGGAATAATAACAGCAAGTGGTTTTTAAATGCACTCCAGTTTAGGATTTCTGAATGTACTCCTGTCTCACAGGGATATTCTGAGAGTTAATCAGTATCATAGGTACAGGAAGATACTTGCTAGAGCTACTCTACAGGTTCTTAGTGTATCTTTGAGCCTGCTGAGAGAAAACCCTTTTCTGTAGTTTGTTCATATCTAGTTCTTTCAATAACCTTCAATTTTCACACCTCAGAAGAAACTGTATGTAAAAGCATCAGATGTAGCCAGACCATTAATAAACCCCCATACTTCACGAGTCCTCTGCAGCTCATGGTACTAAGTCCTTGCTCTATGGATTGTATCAGTGAGCTTGAACCCTCAAACTCATCATTATTCCCCTTCTATAATCACCACGGTCTGCACACAGAATACATGCAGTGCAGTACCTCTCTCTTCTTGGTGGATACTATGAGCTCAAGGAAGGACTGATCTTCAGCCCAGGAGTCAATCTCTGTGATATCATACAGCACAGTGCTCAAGGGGCCAAAGGACCAGAGATTCTGCTTCCGCTTCTGCATTAGGTATTGAAACATCTGAGGAGAAAAGAAGGGAGGCAATGATATAGGATATCAGAAGCTTTCCAGTATATAGTGTATTTGCAATGAGAACAAGTAAAGTTGTTCAAAACCCTCAATTATGACATGTTTTCCTTGAACTTGGTAGCTGTTGTGGTTCTCATATCTCTTGGGAACAATTACAGCAGGTTAAGAAGTGGAAGAAATTTTTCTGATTCCCATTTGATTATTAGTTCATGCTTGACGTAAAGGATGAGTTATTTTTACTCTATATTCTAATCAAACTACTAAAGTTACTTGACACAGTTATAGTTCCTGACAATAGACTTCAGATGGAATTACATGTTGATTAGAAAAAAAATGTTTTAATACTCTTCTACAAGACATCAAAAAAGTGGTGTGACAAGGGAAATGATCCTGTCTCTTGTGAATCTACAGAAGTAACACTAAACAACTTTGACTTCTCAGTGAGGGGAAGGATGAGGGTTTGCATTAAATGCTAAGATTTTTTCTGTGAATAAATGCCTGTGGGTATCCAAAGAGGTTTCTCATGTGTCACATTTAAAGTAATGAAATCTAGACAAACAAGACAATAATTTCTGAGAGTCTTTTGAAAAATTACTTGGGTTAAATGTTAACATTTTCTGTTAACACCTGTTTAACTCAAATGCTCCAAAAATTGGGGAAAAATGTCTATTCTTTAAACACTCATTTCTTTCATTAGGATAAAGAAATTTCTTATAAGGGTTTTTGGGACCTACATAAGACTTCTGGAGAAAAAATCTTGCTATGTATCTCCTACCCACTAAGAACAGGCACAAACACCCTTGCTCTCAATGATGTTATTTCAAGGTCTTCACTTCTTTTGCACAGAGGTACCAGCATCACACAAACTCACCACAGTGTTGCCCTCAACTCCAGCCAGTTTGAATGGACTAAGCCCCTCATTGTTAGGAATCAGTTCAAGTGACCCTGGTCCCTCTTTGTTCCTGTCATAGGAAAGTATCAGGCTGTACATGTGGCAGGCAAACGTCTTATTAGGTTGGAGAACCAGGATGTGAAGAACAGTGTTACCTATGAAGGAAGCAGACTGGATGAAGCATCTGGAATAGCCTAGCCCTGTGCAAAGACTGAGAATGGACTGATGGCTTTTATTTTCCTCATATTCCTCATCCCACAGCTGTTTCTACTGAGAGAAGAATATTTGCATGCATGGATGACAGCCTGAATTAAAATGTCCAGATCCACTCTGTTGAGCCCCACAGCACATACCCAGAGAATCTTGAGCTTTAATGTCAGCTCCATTTTCAATGAGCAGCTGCACAATTTCCTCATTTCCCACACAGGCAGCAAAAGATAAAACATGTTCTCCTGAAATGAAAGGAATGGGGAGAAACAGCATTAGGGATCCAGGAGGTAGGAGAGGTTGAAGCATGCTGAGGGAAAGCTATCCATGCTATGAAGCCATAGGATATGAAAGGAGGAATTACTTTAGGTAACTTGTAAATTTCCTGCCCCACTTCTCATCTTAATCAGAAAGGTTAAAGAAGACCTGTCCCACACAACACTAAAAGGAAGAAATGTTCTTTTCAGTGGTCTACCTCCATAAGTAGGTTGACAAGTAATTTGCTGCTAGGAAGACACTATATTACAATTTTTATACAATACATGTATTTATTTGCATACATGCCAATCTATTAAAATGTGTATTGTTTGTATTCACATAACATTCACACACTCAGAGGAAGTCTTACTCTCTGCTAAAAGGTGTATGTCTGATGACACTTAGAGATAGGAGCCTCTGCTTATCCACTTTAGATGGGGACTAAAGTAAGGCTCCCCATGTCCCCTCACCACTCTGCTGGTTCCCTCCTATAGCAGCAAGGGGAGAAGTTAAGGCTGTACCAAAATAGAAAAGGTTCTGGGAGCTGCGCCTGAAGAAGTGCCCAGTGGCCCTTGCTGTGCTGGCATTGGCTCCTCTCTTAAGCAAAGCCTTCACCAACATGGTGTTCTGGTTGGCTGCTGCAATGTGGAGAGCTGTCTGCCCTGCAAGACACAGAAACAAAACCATGTCTTTCAAGAAAGCAACTTCAGGCTGATCAGCAGCCTGCAGTTCACATGTTAGTCATGGTAAATGGACAGCAGCTACAGGAATTGGCTTTGAAGTTATCCCTGTTGTGTCCAAAGTGTTATGCTAGAGATTTTCCAGACGTTTCGTTCTACTTATATATTTTCATTAATTTACTAAAACTGACTTCAAAATTGCCAAAAAACCCCAACAGGGTGCATTCTCTAGATTTTTTTTTCTAGGAAAAATCAAGACATGTCACTCTCTCCTGAGAAGCAAACAGAAAGTTGTCAGATCGACTATGCTTCCCTTCATAAGAAATGAAGATAAAGTCAAGACAAAACTCCAGAAGACTTCCTCTAATCCTTCAAACTAGGCTTTAGAATTTTAAAAACCCCATTATTATTATTTTGTTGTTTTTGAGATTCAGACTGGAATTTCTGTGTACTCCATCAGAAGCATTCTTTAAAAATCTGGGTAAGAGTCTAGCCTTAAAAGCAGTGACCACATTTCTCATTTTCTCAACCAAATAACTACTTTTTCTCCTTTCAGAGAGGTCAGGCAGATATCCCTTTTTTTACAAACAAGTATGTCAGAAAGCAAACTGTATATATCCTTGCAATCCCTTTCCAATCACTTGCAATTCCCTGGTCAAGGCCTTTGCATGTTTGCACATGTGTACTCATGTTTAATATAATTCCACCTTCCAAGAAAGGTCAGAAGCCATTTGCGTGTTGGTTTTGCTGTGCAAGAGGTCAGCAACATATTGAACCAGGAACTGTATAAGCCAGTTTCCCAAATGTACAAGTAGTACTTCCTCTCCCCTCCTACAGGGAATCCTGCCCATCCTTATTCCCAGTGATATTACCTTCATAAAGTTCTGATGTCATCCGCTCATTGATAAGCTCAGGAGCTGCTTCCATCAGAGCCACTGCTGCCTCCAAGTTATCATACATGGCAGCTACATGAAGGGCAGTCTCTCCCACCGCGCCTAGAAACAGTAGGACAAGCATGAGAATCGTCGAGACGTTCAACTGTACAGAGAGCAGAAAAAAAAAGGGCAGAAATAGATTCACTGAGGTGTGGTATTACAGGAGGGCTATGTCCTCCCTTGAGCAGTGCCTGGTACAGCCACACGACTGCACAGTCTCTGTCCTTCACTTCAACAGAATCTGAAAACTGAGCAGAAACTTAAGGTGTCTGTAAGTGATGGGCGACCTCAGGCATGAAGTAAATGAGCACAACCAATTCAGAAAACTCACTTTGTTGCAAGGCTGCTGACATAGAGTTAAGTCATCTGAGGCTGCTGATGCAAATGTTTTAGCAAACTAACAAGCTGCTCACTGTAGGAAGTTCTAGCCTTCCACAGAAAACCATTTTTCTCAAGTAATCCCAGTTACCTCTCTGATAGATATCACATGTTCCGTCAGTGAGAAGTTTCCTAATGGCAGCAAGGTTGTTCTCTTTGGCAGCCTGGAGGAGTGGGGATTCCCAGATCCTGGAGTCAAGAAAAAAGTGGCTGATAAGGAACAAAGTCAAACACACAGTGCCTCTCTCCAGAGCTAGCATGGCCTTTGCTGAGACAGTTTGTATCCTGAACATTTTCACTGAAAAATCAGCAATGCACATCTACCATCTGAGGTATTCTTTGAATGCAAAAGAGGAAAAAAAAAAAAAACAAAACAGGAAAAAGCAGAGCAATGCAATTCTAAAAACACACCTAAATTCATCTCTTGGTTTACTGGTGCTGAGCCATATGGTGGCAGCAGAGGGAAAGCTGCCTAAACCAAAATGTTTATTGTTTTTATATCCTACTTTTTGAGGCACAGAAATAGTGAATGATGGGTCATTGAAGCCCTTCTGCAAGGAGTTATCTCAGGAGCCAGAAAAAGCCAGTTGCTTCTTCACACAGCACAATCAATTAAGAAAAGGTTGTTGTCTGAATTGCTGCCATAGTGGATAGAAAAGGGAAAACAGGAATTCCATCTGTAACCTGGCAACACTTCCTATAATTAAGAGACTGAGCTCTGAAATGCAGTTCTTCCATATACAAAGTTATGGAGAAAAATTTGACAGCTTAGCTATACTACTTTTTTCTCTAGTGCTGAGAGAACTGAGGAAACTGTTGAGAACTGAAATATGTTCATGTCCTGGGAAAGAGCATGCACTCAAACAAGTTCCAGACAGAGTGGTTCACTTATAGCTGAAGCATGTCCTCGAGTCTTCCATGAGGATCTGGGTTATTTGAGTGTATCTTTTGGGCTTGATGAAGAATTTCCAAGTACAGCCACCAAACTTCACTACAGCAAGGTCTTTGAAGCAAACAACAGGTCAAGGGAGGTGATCTACTCAGCTCTGGTGAGGCCATACCTAGAGCCCTGTATCCAGGTCTTAGGATCTTCAGTACAAAAACAAATTGAGCTACTGGAGAGAGTTCAGCAAAAGGCAAAAAATTATAATGGAACAGAACATCTCTCAGATGAGGAAAGGCTGAGAGAACTATGACTGTTTAGTCTAGAAAAGAGAAGGCTCAGGTGGTGTTCCTATCAATTTGTGTTAGTACCTGAAGAGAGCTACCTGCAGTGTTTGCTCAGCATCCAAACAAGGTTTGCCAATGTTCGAAATCATGAACTGACCACACAAAATTAAAAAAATAACAAAATCTACAAAATTGAGGTAAATATTTCTGTTATCCTTGAGTATTTTCAGGTTCGTCTTTTAAATCATAAATTGAAAAATGGTTTGAAGTGGGCTTTTAGATTTCTTGATTTTATACAAATAAATAATTATAAGTATCCATATTCAGGAGATAAAGATTAAAGGGGAGGAAAGCCTCTCAAACCAAAAGAAAAAAATTATGTCTCATGAGTTTTCGGTATGAAAGAGAATCCTCTCTCCCAACAAGACAAGGTCAGTTTTAGATCTCTGTTCAAATTAAAATTTTGTGCTTTTATCTCACCCCTGCTGTTTTCTTGTACAGATATTTAATTTGATCTTAATTATCCAGCGTGGCCCAGGTCAGGCTGCAATGTGTGATATGGAATAAGTCTAAGGATTACAGTGGAAAATGACAAATTCAAGCTGATATGAACCAGCCCTTGTTTTTCTACCAGCCTCTATCTGGTATCCAGTCCCTTTACTACTATCTAGCAACTGGCAATAATTGTCTTAAGCACTCCTCCCAAAAATCCAAAAACCCCCGTGGGACAAATACATTAGTCAAACCATACACCTGCAGATACAGTAAATTCTTCCTCCTGGTGATGTTCCATGTATTCTGGCATTATTTAGTTACAAGATTTTGGGGATAAATCCTATATAAAGCAATAGGTGCCTTGCATTAAGTGGTAACGCTGATGTGAGGATACATTACCTGTGGATATAACTCTGTTATAAGCCACAATAAAACCCACATCAGAGACACAGAGAATAGGAATGGCCCATTGCAAAAAATGTCTTCTTGCAACTCAGGGATCTTAAGTACAGGACAGTTTAACAATAAAACAACAGGAAAGCAGGCAACATGAATTATGTGGCTCACAGGAATATGTATTTCTTGCTTTAAATTATCTTATGAACACCAAGATACTGAATCTAAAAGAAATTTATATGCTATTATCTCTGGATTTAATCAGCTTGAAATGTGAGAGTTCTGCTCTCCTTTACAGTAGAAAGACACTGGAGAGACTTGAGAAAATTTGGGGGATAAAGCAAAACAAAAAATATCAGAATTATACAGATAAATAGAAATCATTTGAGTAAGTGTAAATTAAGGGACATGGGCTACAAGTAATCGAAGCATAAGTGAACATCATGTTTATCATTCCAGAAAATGAGCACTTCCTGTCACCAAAAACACCCCGTTGTCTAAGTCACTAGAAACTAAACTAGAAAACCCCTCAAATGCAGAGGAGAAATAAAAACATTCAGGATAAAAAGAACCATCCTCAACAAATCAGGGAGCCATTCTGAGATATTTTTATATGTCCTTCACACTCCCAGTTAGGGAAGTCTTCCTTCTATAGCTTACTCATGCGTCAGTTTCATTACTAACTAATGACAAGATGATTTGATGAGGAGATTGCATCTAGGACCAAACAAACAGGAACTAAATGAAGAGGCACTCTAAGCAAAAGTCTTAAGATTCGGTGTTAGTGAAGTCAGCTTGCCACCTCTGCCACTATTTTGGCTAAGACAGACTCTGTGGTTCTGGAAAAGACAAGTTTCAGAGGCAGGAAGTGGGAACGAGGTGGGGTTTCAGTAGTATAAACAATGCTACAATTAATATGTTGATACTTTACTGGGTAAGCCTTTATCCCTCAAATGACCTCAGAGAGAAGGAAGGATTGGGCAAGAGACGACATGGGAGGACACAAACACAATATCTTTCTCTCAAAAATTACCAAAGTTCTTGTAAACAATGAATTAAATCACGATACTGCTATGAGGAAGGCACCTAAAAATACTATGCACAGCTTTTGGAAACTGAAGGCAAAATTGTCAAACATTTCTTCTTATTGCAGCAACCTTCAACTGGGCTTAAAATGCCAGACATCTCAGGCCAAAGAGCAAACCAGAAGAGGAACTCAGAAATGCTGGCAGATGTCATGGCACACTGCTTCTGAAGTCTCAAAGGTTTGTGAGTTACATGTTCCTGGCATATGCTTTTACTCTAATTTAATTTTCTGTCTGATAATTGGAGAAACATTTTAACCTCATTTAAAACATACCGTTCTAATTATCAACTAATTTTTAATACATTGCAGCAATGTACTGAGCATATAAATGTCAAAAACTAGGGGAAGCAAATTTGCTAATATAAAAAATTAAACAAAGTCACCTGAATTTAGAACCTTCAAAACATTTTCAATTATTTAACTTCTGCATATTTAACCAACTTTCTTTCTGACAGATCAAACACAGCACAAGAGTTTTGCATTTTACTACTTGGGCCCCTTTGAGTGTCAAAGCAGCAGCTGGCAAAATCTGTAACTTAAGTCTCTTAACAGAGCTTCCTACAGTAGATGCTTAGCTTCCAGAAAGTACCATTATGTCACTGAACAGTGAGGCTGGCTTTCAGAAAACGATTCAGCAGACATATCCGGACTCCCTGAGACGATAATTCAGCACATCTAAGTTAAGCTCCTCTTCTAATGCTGTTCATCCCTTTCAACAGCTATGGAATCATGGAACACTAAGCTCCTGATTTACCCAGCTAAGTGAAGTTTGTAACACTAGGCAGACTGGATGTTGCCTTACAGGATCAGTTTAGGTTAAGCACAGCTCAGTAGCCAACCAGTAATTCCAAGGGGCAAGGAGAACCACAAGAGTATCCTCCTGGATGTGCTCCTGGGTTCTTCTTGCTGAGCTAAGGAATGTGTCAGTGTGGAGGCATTAGTGAGCCTTGGCCATGCCTTACTATCAGCCAGTTTTCTTCACAGGTGATTCCATGAGGTGCTCAGGAAGCCGTGAGCTGTTTTTCCAATATAGGTGAGGGCAAAATCAGGAACACCCGAAAATCCATTGTGAAACAAAGAGAAGATAAAATGTAGGTCAGATTCTGACTGAGGGAGTCATGTAAAACAGTTCTAAACAAGGTTAAAGATTTCACAAGCACTTTCTGCTGGTAATATGTACCCTTTTAGCTCCTTAAGCACTTCTTTTGGAGTGCAGCCTGCTCATTTCACTCATGGAGAGATAGAGAATGCAAAGACTAGTAAATAAGTCTTAATTTCATTATAAAAAGAAGAATTTGGGTTGCTATGATTATTCTTTCAGAACAGGGAAATATGTTAAGTATGTGAACTGTCTGGACAACAACCAATCTGAAGATTCTATTTCACGACTGAACTCACCAGAAATGCAATGAAGCATCTCTTTCTGTTCTTCCCTTATCAGATTCTACAACTTCAATCATTTACTATATGGAATTTCCCCATTCTTTGCTCTAATTTGCTTCCAGCTTCAAGCTTTATGCCCATAGAGAGTCAGTTCCTGGGGTTCTCAAGTGGTTATTTTAACCTAAGATATAAATTCATCATCAGAATATTATATTAGCTTAAGATTCAGTGTTTCCCTGTTGTGCTCAGAATATCCATGCTCCAGAATGAATCATGAAATTGCCAGAGGAGATTCATGTTCTCCCCTCCTTCTGCTAGCATGTGCATGTAAAAGTGAGAAAGCCTTCAGGAGAGCAGAGGGCTGCTCAGAGGAAGCCAACCAACTGAAAGAGGATCAAAGCAATCACCTAGCAAGATGCCAAAGAAGGAGTTAGGGAATAATTGCCCCAAGTGAAAAGGAGACAGATAACAGGGGCTTGGACAACCAACAGGGTCAGCAAATTTCTTCAGCATCAGCAACAAGACCCAGCACCTGGGACCTCTTCCTCATGTATGTCAAAGCCCCTTCAGCTGAGAGTAAACAGAGCTTCTCTGGAAATAAATTAAACAGGTTAATAATTGCCAATGTTACTAAACAAGAAACTGATAGGGAATTCTTATGCTGTCAGATATTTAACTATCTGCCACACAAAGCAATAGAAATCTTGATCAGTCATTTCCAGCAGGGCATTCTGCTTGCATAAACATATTGTTTTTTTCTAATTCTGCATCTGAGAGCATTGTAAGAATAATCTCATGCTAGAACTGTTTTAATTGTTCAGAAGTTGTTAGTTGTTATTTATTATCACTGAAGCAGTCATAAAAGAAATTTTTTCTCTGATGTATAACTTCATTTTGCATCAAAACTTCCAGCCCTCCTCAAGAGGGATTTTCTTGCAGTTTTATTCCAGGTTGTGTTCCTCACCCTGTGTCTAAAAATTTTTTTTCCAACAGCTTTTGATTTTTTTTTAGGGGGGGGGGGGTGGTTCAGGGCAAAAATTTCAAGTTTTCTTCTTTATATGGAAACCTATGGTCAAGTTTAGGAAATCAAATAACTTCCTAAATCTACAAGCCTGAGATGCATCTTAGGCTGAGATTGGGTGTGTGTATGTCTCTACATTGCTGGGGAAACACGACTTCTGGAGGATCTTTACACTTGTGAAATTAGGGAGATTGTTTTCCGTTATTAGTCTCAAAACTTGCATTAGGATGAAGGTGTATCAGTAGAATAAAAGACCAGAAATGCTGCTATTGATGCTTTTGATTTTATTTCATGCACAGCAGCCAATTGTTCTTTGCATCTTGACTACTCAGAAGCACTGTTGTTGAAACAAGCTATAAATGAAGTGCTGGAACTGAAAGCTGGCATCTTTATTTGACTGTCACTTTTGGGAGCAAACAAACCAATTAATAGTGACAGGCATTATGGATTTTAAGACAGGACAATCCTACGTTAAATTGTGGGATTAAAACTCAGTAATGTTGTTTAGACAAATGAGCAGCCAAACTATGGGAACATCTCATTCACTACCAGCTTGAGAAAGATTTGTGTAGAAGCTCAAGGCTCTCTGTGTCCCTGCACAGCTCTTAAACAAAGCAGTTCACCTGCATTAGGCTGAGCTGCTTCCTTATTTGTGCCACATTTGTTTCCAGGGTAAGCAAAGCACCTTGCTCTGGGACACTAAAGAGCCACTAAAGAATTTGGAAACTGAAGGTTTTATTGTGACATCTTTGGAATGACCATAGCTCTCTGCAAGTTATGCAAATTGTGCTTTACTTGCTATTTACCAATCAAAGTTATGAATACAGGCAATAGCAGGAGGAAAAATACTACGTTATTGTTATACATTTACAAGTACTGTTACCATGTACTCACTTGTTCCAATTTATGTATTGCTTATTTTTTATGAGCAGTGCAATTCTCATAGGCTGGATTTTCTAAAATCACATTGTAGAAGGAATTTGTTCACATTTCCTTGGAAACTCTTGCACTGAAAATAATTTCTAGAGGATCTATTACACTGTGACAGACATGTGATCCTTCTTCACCTCTATCAGGCCCAAATTTTCATAAGCATTCATCTTTCTGTTCTCCATCATTATCAATTATGTTGAGGGATTATGCTCATAAGCTTCAGGCTGTGCAGATCCCAGAGTTTGCTTCCAAAGATGATTCTAGAGAGGACATATGAGATGTGACCACTGTCCCTGGGACTCCACATTGAGCTACAGGCTGTTTAAAAAGGATAGTCTTCAACAGAGAGAAACCAGAAGATTAAGACCAAATAAACTCTAAGTCCTCTTCAGTGTTAGGAGACTGTATTGCATTTTCTGAACTTGGATTCCCCTGGGGAAATATTATAGAGTGCAACATTAACCCCTTTCTGTGAATAATGCTGAGATCTACTGCTAGTAAGATTCAAAGGACTGTTTTACACCAAGAAAGAGAATGAACATCACTGCCAGGGAAGGTGACAACTACCATAACAATCAGTTTTCAGGTATTATCACCAGTCCTCAGACAGGAAAAAAAAGCCTTGTTCTTCTCTTGCAGACTTTCTGTGTGTGATCAGAGAATGCCAGTTAAACAGTAACATATTTACCACTGGGTTTCAATGAGACAATAGTAGAATTCAATCACTGCTAATTACTGTATTTATTCCAACACCATTTTCACTAAGAAGAACTCAAGCTGAAGCCACAACACTGCAGTTCTATACCACAAAATGACAGGACACAGCAAAAGCCCTTTTGGCTCACAACAGTTTTTCCACAAAGAGGTTTCCCAAGAGTAGTTCCCACACACCAGTCACCAAAGCTCTTCCTGCTGTGTTTTTCTATCTGTACATAACTAAAAATGTGAAAGCAATAAAACCAGTCCTCTGCAAAATATTCATTTTTTTTCTCTCCTCAAACTCTGAGCATCCCTGGGGACAAGAAAGGAAAGAGTAGGATAATAGGAGGAAGAGCTGGTCCTGTCCCTCTTTAGCAAAAGATTTTTCACATATTGGCACCATGTAATTTGTGACCAAATAGCAGGAGGCTAATCCATGTTAGTTAAAAGCTGTGGGAAATATATAGACCTAAAATGGAAGGGAACAATCATGTCCCCATGCAACCCTGATTTCACAGAGAATATTGTGCTCACTGCATCTGTTTTACAGGGAGCTTTATAAAGAAACACAGAAAGTTTACTTCAGGGCCAGTGGGATTGCACTACAGTGATCTAAGAGAAGTTTATGCAGAAGGGTTTATACGACCAACATTTTTTATGTTTTCCTCCATCAAAACACAAGATGCTCATGGGCCTGTGGCACATAACTCATGAGGAACAATAAGCAAAGAGAAGTGGCAATCTAACAGGAGCCTGTGAAAGGGACCAACAAAAAGGAAGGGACCAAACCCCTCTTGGCAACAGCAGATGGTAAACAAGGGACAGGAATATCATCAAAATCAGGTTGAATATTTGGGAAAAAACAAACAAACAAACAAACACTTTCACTAGGAGGTTACTACAGCACTGCAACAGGTACCTAAAGATATGGTGGAATCTCTGACCTGGGAAGCTTTCAAGACTGAGCTAGACAGAGCTTAAGCAATGTGATCTCTTGCTGGCAAGAGTTCAGCTTCAAGTCGGAGGTTAGATGGAGATCAGCAGAGCTTCCTTCCACATCTCTTTGACTTAAAAATATGAAGATAATTTTATAATCATAAAAAATGATGTATTACAATTTATTGCTAATTAGTATTAGTTATTAGTATGTAGTCAATATAATTAATTTGATATATTAATATATTTAAGCTTCTATTTTGCATTCATTTGGATCTTACATAATCTGCTGAGAACTTATTTTTCAGTTACCTATGATGCTTTTTATGAACACATCAAAGTGTAAACAATTTAGCATTCCACAGAAACACTATTGTTCCCATTGTCCCTCCCATTTTAAGTGTATTTAAGTCCCACTGCCCTGAAGTAAACTGGAACAGGCTTTATTACTTGGTCAGAAGCTAGATAACAATACAATTCTTTCCCCAAAGGTGTACTTTTGTCCCTCTTAATCTTCTTCTTTGCATATTTCTACACATTTATGTATATACACGTATGTATAGATAGATTTTGTCCCACACAGTCACCTTTTTGTCCCCACAGATGTTCAGAGTTATGCATGGAAAGAAAAAACAGATTTTACAAGCAACTTGAAGCAATTTGTTATTTGAGTACTGAGCATTTGTGCATGCAGAAATGACAATGAAAAGCAGATCCAGCTGTATTTCCATGAATAGTCCCACATTTCTGTGTGTGGAGGGAGCAGCCCTGCACAGCAGTAACAAACAGCCTTCAGTGCTCACATGGGAAGACACAGCCAATCTTCTGGATAATCTAAGGTCTAAGAGGAGTCACTGTACATGCTGTCACCAAGGTCAGAGGTCTGAGAAACCACAGTCTGACCCAGGAATTGACTGACCCCCCAAAACGTTCAAAAACATTAAGCCTACTCTATCCCACAGTAAGAGCAACCTTTAGAGAGACAGAAAGCAAAATCCTGACAAAAAAGCACCACTATTTCAGCTGACTGCAGCCTATGCATCACACACACTCCTAATATAATAATAATGTTGATGATAATGATGACAATAATAATAACAATTAAAAACAAACCTTCATTATTTTCCTGTGAGTTTTGCCAATGAAGCAGGAAAGACAAGAGAATACATTATTAATTTGTGACTGATGTCCTGCACTCAGGGTAATTCAATTGCAACCTGGTAAATCTACCTGTGAAAGCAGATAAGATTGGAACTCCAGAAGCATTCCACCTTGAAAGAAGAAATCTGATAGAGAAAAGTGCTCCAGGGTTGTTTAAAGTTTATCTACTGGCAGAAAAGCCTAAGGGGAAAGAGTGAGAATCAGCTACAGGGAGAGCAGCAGAAGGAAGAGAAGACAAGAAGGCTGAAGTGCACCGTACCTTTTCTGTTGGAGTAAGTAGATTTCATCCAGATGTTTATCCCAGGATTTTTTGCCTTGCAGCTTCTGACTTAGTCCATTCCATATCCGGGAATAGAAGGGATTGCTCTCCCCAAATAAAGGGACCCCCATATCACGTCCCCTTTCCTTTCTTGCCTGGCTGCCTGAAAGCCAGCAGTCCCCACTTAGGGAAAAAGTCAGGAAAGGCTTACAGCAGGTCACCACTCCGCCCCCAGTTACTTACAGAGGAGACTGTCAGTCAGCTGCATCAGCTGATCAAAGTACTTGTAAAAACACACAATAAAATCAGTTGTTCCTAGCAGACCATACCTTGAGCCTCATCAATTACTTAGTTTCCAAAATAGCCCAACCCAAAGGTGTGTCTGATTTGGAAGTAGCTCGCCAGCAGCCTACCCCTCAAAAAGACCCTGTACAGCAACTGAAGAATTCATACAGCATTAAGGTCCTAGGCTTCTACTGTTTTGCTTCTGAAATCTAGGCTTTAGAAGCCATCATCCTCCTTTTGTATCTCTGAATTCCTCTGGAAAGCAACATGTAAGCAATTTTGAAATAGACAGCTGAGCAAGTCAGGCAAAACACCTTTAAGGTGAGTGAACATGTGGGAACGTGCCCTAAAAGACACAGGGCTCTGGGAAGGTGGCAGAGAAGAGGACACACCTCCCACTTCAGCTGTCTGCAAATCCCATTAAAGAAATTATCCTTACAGACTCCACCTTCTCCTCATAAAACGAAATCACCTCACTCCACAAGCTGGAAGAAGAGTTTATGTAGATTAATGTGTAAACTTTACACATTTCATTTTCATTTAATGTTCTACAAACTCTCCTTATTTCATCTTATTTCTTCCAGAAAAATCTTATTAAGGAAAGGGATGAGAATTTCCATTTAACATAACCTGTTTTGTTTTTTTTTTTTTTTTTTATTTAACAAAAACTTGATTTTGGCACAGAAAAATATATTCAGGGTCAGAGAGTATTTGTCTGCAAAGCAGTAGATCAAATATGAAAATGAAGCAATGAGACATCCTTCTTTGTGTGAAGAAACTGGAAGCTATGAGGGAGAAAAGAAAAAAGCAAGAGTAAAAAAAAAAAATAAAGAGAAAAGGAAAGGAAAAACCTTCTAGTTTCTAATCTTCTTTCCCTAAAGACTTGTCCCAATGTTTTTGCACCTTGAATGAACAGAAATATCACTTCATTCCTACTCCTGTGGTAGTGGAAAAGAATTCTGTTTAGGGTGCCTGGACCGTGACAGAATCAGAAGGTAAGAGAGAGAAGTGTATGCAGCAAAAGGACTGAGTAATCTCTTTGAAATTCCTGGTTTATTTAGAGGTTTCTTAGAACTATAAAACCAGGATTAACATCCAAACTTCCGTAAATTCATGATGTATCCTATCCTATAAAATCAGAAATTGCCACACCAAAAAGCAATGCTTTAAGGCAAACCTGAGGGATCATACCCTAAAATGTCAAATTCACTGAGTTGACTTGATCTAGGAGAAAGTGTTTAGCTGACACTTTATATGGGAAATATATATATGGGAACAATGGGAAGAATAAATTTATTGCTACTTTGAGAGGTTAGAGTTTATACCAGCCAGGTGTTTTGAGCATATGTTGCGGTTTTAATAGGTTTTTTAAGAATATCAATAATGAGTCCCTCCTAACACTGTGAGGAGTGGGGGAAGCTACTCCTCTTGAAGTTGAGAAAGGTATTTAGACACTGAGGTGTTAATAGCCTCTCTCAGATGAACAGAATCTCTATTTCTCCCAAGCAGAGAATACTTCCCACTGTCTCTCCAAGGAAGCCCTAGAAGAGAGGCATCAGCAGGGCAGGAAAGCAGTGATTTATTCCTGCCTCCTCTGGGCAGCGCTGCCACCCTGACAGCAGCTCTGGGGGACAAGAGGTGAGGAACAGTCAGACAGCAGGCTGAGGAAGGTGTGTTCTTAGCTAAGCATGGAGGCACCAGCTGCAGCAGCTCTCATCACGGCTTCAGACTGCACTAAAGCTGGCTCAATAGTTTTCCTCTGCCCACTTGTATGAACATGAAGTCTAATAATGCAAAAGAGTTGTTACAGTGTTTTCTTGCAATTCATGGTAGAGGGCATTTTCAGCAGGAATAAAATATGGAGATGAAAGGTGGGTGAAGGAGATGAAAGGTGGATGAAGTATGTAAGTGTATGATAGGGACTGAAACCTCTTTAGCACATCATGACCATACCACTTAAGCACTGCTGGGCTTTCAGTCTAGCAGGCTGTAAATAGTTTTATTCAAAAACTAAGGACCTGATAAGGTCTTGCAGTTGAGATGTGAATTGTAGGTCTAACAGTTACGGTGTATGTGGTTTTATACCTGATAGGTGCTTTTAGGTCTCTGAATCAGCTCCAGTCATGTTGTGACTGGCTTCTAGCCCTTTAGCTCCTGACATTATTTTAGCTCTACTTGTTCCTTGTTCCAAGCTCCCACTGCAAATAGTGTCTTTATCCTGGTTGCCAGTGATGCCCTTTACTGGTGTATGCCTTGACTTCTCTTGTTTCTGAAATGGGGTAGTTCTGACTGACCTGGTTCCTGGACTCTCTTGATTCCAGCTTGACCCCTTCTAACAAATATGACAGCAGATGTCAACATCTCCTTCCACACAAATTCCCTTCCATATCCATAGGCAATCCATAGCAATGTAAGCATGAAGAAATGCAAAGCACAACCTGTCCAAATGTGTTTCTCACACCACAGTGTCTAAGAAAGCAAAATTAAAACAGACCAGCAATGATGGATTGATGTTGGCTCTGTGCAGTTCAGTCACCCCATGGCTCTGGGGTATCCACCAATATCATATAAGGCACAGTTAGGATGTGCTGCCCTAAGTGCAAATAAGCCAGTGCGTGGAGATACTTCAGCAACAACCAATTCCTATTTTCCCATACCTGCCATAAATACAAGGGAGGAAAAAGAACACTTTTGTCACTGGGGATTGTTATCTTGCTAGAGACAATACTCTGCACTTTTTTTTTAGCAAAATGCATTCCTTTTAGGTCTGCCTTTAATTTTTATTTTTTTTAAAAAAGCAATAGTTGAATAGTTGAGTGTGAATGAGGTGACCTTTGATGAACCTGAAATTCAAGCCAGCATTTGCCAGCAACATACTTGAAAAGGAAAAATTATAACGGGAGAATTAGAGAAAAACACTAGAGGATAATTTTTCACATAATCTCCAGTTTTGTTTTCCTCCCAGCCACCTTTTCAGTGCCTTCTTTTCAAAATTAAATCAACACAGCTATTACCTGACCTGCTATAAAAGTAATTTCAGTGCTGATGTAGAGACAGACGTAATTTGCACAGTGCATGGATTCCTTTCCTTCTGAATGTTCCTGACCCCTACATTCCATGTTCTTACAAAAGTCCTCTTAACCTTCCTGGAAATTTTGAGTGCTGGAAGTATGTAAGATTAAATCCAATGTGCTTATCTGGTGAGAAATCAGGATGGGAGTGCTTTTTTATTTTTAATATTTCTGTTTTTATCTTACAGGTATTTTAGGGGGGAGGGGGAATTGCAAGAGCTGCATGATATTTTAAAGTTACTATAAAGATGTAAGTGTAATCCCAGTCTTTCACAAAATCCACAGGAATGCAAACTCTGAGCAGCAGGAAATGGAAAAGATAAAAGGCATCGTAAAAGTAAGGAAACCTATTGAACCTAAAGGAGAAACCAAATTGGCTGGACATGGTAGATATCCCCCATTTTGGTCTTCTGAACATTTTTAAGGTTTCTGTTAAGCACACAAGATTATGTAATGAGTGGTATCAGGAGAATTTACACAAAGTGGCTTTTGAAGAGAAAGGAAATAAAGGAAAGTCAACTGATTTATTATGACAAATTGAAAATCTCTTCTTCATTTACCTTCCAAATTTGCACCCCCCCCCCCCCATCCATGTTAAGCATCTGGTAGACAAATAAAGTAGCATAATTAGATGCTTAACACATTCAGAGCCACTGAATAGCCAAGTTATCTTGGCTAGAGCACAGACAAGTTTTATCTGTCAGAGATAAATACTGCTCCCAAACATCTGCCTGGACAAATTTTCACACAATGATTTGCCTGTTCTTCCAGAGCACAGACCTCCAAATCAATTCAGAAACTCTTATTCTTCCATGTCTTTTTTGCATATAATCTCTCTATCACATATATGCTCAAACCTTAAAAATAAACATATTTTCTATTTTTTCCTCAAATTCACAAAAGAATTTCACTATAAAAATTAGCTCTTAAAAATTCCCAATTTGGAAATCACAAGAGGAATTCTGTCATTTCAGCAACAGCAAAAACAAAGTGCATGGATTGCATTCCCAAGTTTACACTACCATCTTAAGAGCAAGACTGGAAGTGCAACCTACAACTAGACCAGTCTTTCAACACTTCTGTACATTTCTGATTGTACTGCAATTCTTTGTCTGAAATCCCAACATCTAATGAAAGCTCTGGAGATGTAGTTGTGAGAGAAAAGAATGAGAGCAGCAGAAGTACAGGAAAAAGCAAGGACAGAGAGAGTCAAAGTATAGAAACAGAAAGCCAAGAATTCACCAAGTCAGCAGTAAACAGTGATGTAGTTTCTCCATGTCTTTAATGGATAATCTTCCATCTGAGAAGATTGTAATAATAACTAGGCAGCAACTGATTGATGTATTACAGATATGTAAGGGAATCCTGTTGGACTGTGATATTTCCAGTTGTTCAAGTTATATATCTTGCTTGTGTAGCATAGGAAAACAAAGCTGAGGATGATTGTATGGAAATGCACAGCGTTATGTACACTTTGATATCACACAGCTGAGTGGTGATACCTATCAAAAACCAAAACAAAGTAAGAGAGGAAAATAACTTGATATTCCAGAAGCAGAATACTAGTGGTGTTATCTCCACCAGTCTTGAGAAACTCTTATCTTCACAAGATCTCATCTGTTGTGTAAATATGAATTACTTCACCACCAGTAAATCACAGGTAACTCAGCAACAGACATAACTTAACAATGCATTATAAACTATATCAGGGCATAAGTGTCCTTGAAGTTTTCCTTTGTTTACTTTATATTATGCAAATAATTCTGATGTGTAATTCCATTAATCCATCTCCTGGCCTGGAGGAGTGCAAAATGCTACAGGGAAGCTGGTTGTAAATAAAATATCACACTGAATTCCCTAAATTAATAGCATGGCCTTGTTGTGTGTGAATGTGTGTGTAGTCAGCCTGATTAAGAAAGTTAAAGGGAAATGGTCTCTACTTCTTGACTCAGATTAGCAGAAGCAAGGGCAGCTACTCATGTTGAGGAATCACAGCAGAGGCACAGACTTCCTTGAAAGATGCATTCCTGAGATCCTGATCAGTTGGATGAGGGATCAGTAATAGCGCCACTGACTGTTACAGAAAAGCACCACAAAGATCACGAGATTTTGTAAAACCTACCCCCCCACCCCAACATTTGCAGCAGACTTTGTAACATTTCCAGGAAAAGCCAAAAGAGAATTGACGACCTCTGATAACTGCAGTCATACTGGCAATGTGAAGGAGATCTGTTAGTGAAATAGGATCACCAAGACTATTACTAATTCCTAAAAAACCTTGTTTGAGGGAGTCAGTGGGATTTACCTCACTGGGGAAGCCCAGACAAGGATCCTGGATGGTTTTCTACCGTTATGATTTGAAGTACTAGCTCAAGTCAGAAAGCTTTCTCTGAGTGAGTTGGGAAGCTTATTTACTGGTGGTTTATATAGTGAACAATCCCTCAGCCTCCTGTCAAGAGAGTGTGTCCCAGGGACTCGTGTACTCAATAGAAGCAGAAGCATATTCCTTTATAAAGGTGGACTAAGTAAATGTGAAACCAGTAATCTACTCCTGCAGACAGGGAACTGGTATTGGGTCCTAACACAAAAATAGGTAATAAAGAAAAAGTGAAAAAAGGGCTTGGATCTCCACCTGGACCATAGACTGACATTAAAATTGTGACAGTGATGCCTTGAGAGGCTACCTGGAACAGGGGCTGGACAGTGCCAAAGGAATACAGTAGGTATTTATTTAAAAGCCTTCAAAGAATGCACTTTGGGCAGTACAAGTGTCCAGCCATGGCTCCACCCAAGATGGATGACAGGTCCCACATTTTCACTCTTTTATAAGTTTATTTACATATTGGAGTTAATTGTCCAATTACAGCTTCAGGTTATGGAGTCCCATCCTCCCAGACTGCTCTCATTCATTCACTGTTGTTTACACTTTTTGGGCCTGAAGCTGCAATGGTGTCCTTGGTTCTTGGGCTGGAAAAGGATTGTTTTGTCTGACTAAACTGTGAAGAGAACTTGCTAACACACTCTATGTAGAGTTATATACTAATGCAGTAGAGAATCTGGAAAATATGAAAGCTAAAACTTAAGGCATCAACGGTAAGGTTATAAGATACTGAAATCAAGTCATGAGAGCCTTCTCATTCAGATTTCATCAATGGAGCTCTGGGATTTAAAGGTAGCCCAAGGTTGTTACCAGGAATCTCCAAACCAGCCTATAACAGAGTGGGAAAAACCATTAGCAAAAAAAACCGACCTCACTAATTAGTTTTATTTTGCGGCCTGGAATGCCACAAGAATAGCTAAGTCTTTCATTCAGCAATTGTAAAGTTCTGTGCATGAGTGAGTAGATCCTGCTTTTTCAGTAGAGACTCACCTTGATCCTAAAGATACACAAAAACATGAAAGTATAGCTCTAGGATACATCTATGGCAATGCTAACCCCCAAATCTGTGGCCAGCAGCATTTTTGCAGTTTGGAGAAAGGAAGAAGTTGGTGTAACAGCTGCTTTGTTTTCATGCCTTATAGCATTGATCTGAGACTGGGTGTGAGTAAATTGACTCCCAATTTCATAGCTGGCATCAGGCTTAAAAGATTCTCTTAAACCTCTGAAGGATGAATACATCCAGATTTAATTGAGTTTTTTTGGGGGTCTTAGCCCATAGCAACTGTACTACTAAATCAGCATAGCAGACAGGAAATAAAATTTGGATTGTGACTGGGTTTTTTTGTGACAACAGGTGACACCATTTAGTACTTGGAATGCACAGCTCAGAGTTGTCCAAAGTACCATTAGGGGAACTCCTGAATATATTCTTTGGTGTAAGAGGAAGAATTTTGAGGGTTAGTTCTGATGACAGAGTTTAAACTTTGGTCCTGACAAACAGGGGAAATCTGTGCCCTGTTAAATGTTTGTCTTTAAGAATATCCTGAGAGCAATTCCTGGTAGAGCCATTCAACTGCACATCTCAGATTACAGGGCTTCCTGCAAATAATGCTACAAATTTCACAGGTTACTTGCTGCAATTTGTGAAATCTCAGAGCAGACTGAAAATCCTTGGTTTTATTTCTCTGCCCCACCTTGGTCAAGTCCCTGAGTGTACTAAAAGGCTTTAATGGTCCTGACCAGCCTCATCTGATATCTCCAGCCTCATACTCATCACCATGAAGTCTGTATGGTCACTCACATAGCCTAGGTTTCCAGGTTTCCTCCCTTGTTCCCTAGGGTTTCCTTCCCCTGCTTCCTCTGCCTTGCCCCATCCCCAAATCTTGTCAAGGATGGAGTGAATTTTCCCACTCATCCCCTGTCTCTCAAGCCCACCTAGCCTTTAGGAACCTCATAGGCACTCTGAGTTCTGCTAGCCAGCCCAAATTTTCCCATGCTTTCTTCTCTTTCTCAGTAGTCTGTCCTTGGCTTTGTGCCCCCTGAAATAGTCCTATGGAAACTCACAACAACTAATCCACTTTACTTACAGTCCTTTCTGACTCCAGAACCCTGAGAGATGTGAGGACACTTCTGCTGGGAGGCAACTCTTACTGTCGTGCTCCTGATTGTACCAATGGGTTTTCAGTCAAACCAAGAGCCTCCAAAAAAGCTACACACACACACACACTCATATGATTGCCCAGAAGCACAGAAGCCCTGTTTAAGGTGTGTCTTGTGTCTTCAGTTCCTGCCTGTTTGTGTTTGGCCATGGTCTCCATGACTTCTGGCTTGACTTCACACTTACCTTGTCAACATGGATATGTAGTTTGTGATAAGCAGGCCTTGTCACCATCACTGGAGATCATTCTGACCAATGGATTAATTTCCTGTCTTGAGCTTAGACCTGCCTCACCACCATGAAATTGCTTGAAAGTCTAGGCTCTTGCTTGAGTGACCATCTCCAGGTCTGCCCACTCCCCTTGCTCAGGTAGTGTGGGACTGTACCCCAGGTGGGAGGCCCCTGTCCTGTTTGGTGTAAAGTCAGGCTCTGTCCCATCTGTTAGGGTGAAGCCAGCCCTTGCAGCTTCCTAACATTTCCCTCACAATTTAAGAGGTCCTATAAATATCTTTGCACCTATTACTCTTTGAATTGCAGTCTTAAAGATTGTCCCAGTGAAGTCTTGACCTGTTCTGAAAGTTTTGGCAGTAGCAGAAGGTCATGGGCAGATGTCAGATCTGACTGGTTGTTCTGCAAAATTAGCTTAGAGGATCCATTGGTCCTAAAGTAGAAACAAATATCTCTGCCTATGTGAACTTGTTCCTTTCAACATCAGAAAAGGAATAATCAATGAAAACAGTAGATCCCACTTATGGTATCTGAAGAGCTGCTTACAGAATTTTTATGGTAGAGAAGTGACAAAGAAGACCGTGGTTTATTGCATTAACTATTGGAGCTACTTTGATTAGGTGAGTTTATCAGAGCTAGAACCCAAGCCAACAGAGTTTAAAATGGTCTCCTCTGAGACAAAGTACAGAAGCTAGATATGTTCCTCTCAAAGGGAATATCCTGAAGGATATTCATCATCACACTTCTTGCTGGGAAGGAACACTTACTGCTAGGTAATGGCCTGTTCAGAAGTATTTGTCTATTAGTCAGCTTTGGTTAGTTAAGCCAGGCAAGGTTCAGGTTGTTGTGTTACTGTGGGAGTAATTCTGCTCTTTTTGTGCAGATATGGTACTGCAATAGTTAAGAAAGATACTCAAAGGCTGCAGAACTCATTGCCCTGAGCTTCTGGGAAAAGGATTGTTATACACCTCATGGAAAATTTTATGGCAGAAACTGGAGTGTTGTACACAAAGGGAAACTGATCCAGGGAGATGGCAATGAACTAAACTTAAAATAAAATTTTATAAGCACTGAGAAAGGAAATAACTAATCTCCTGTAAGATGGAATTAGTTGCATTTTATTTAATGCATTTATTAAAGTAACTACTAGAACGAAAATAATTTATCTGTTTGTTTGTTCACTTAGTAATTTGTTTGTAATTTGTTTACTTATTAGTAATTTGTTATACTTCTGCTGGAAAACTTGATGGTTGGGATCTTTTTGTTTGAATTTTTGTTTTTCCTCAGATTCTGTTGTATTCACCTTGTTGAATAATGCAGGATTCTTCTTCAGATTCATGTTATCTGATTAGATTTTATCAACTAATGAATTTTGAGCCTGATATAACACATCCAAAGAGCTACATGAGCTGTATCTGCATTAGTGAATTTTTGCCCTCATCTCCACCAAGAACTTGAGAGAAATTGTACTTTACCGCAGAGAGAGGTATGTTCTAACCACACAATTAAAGACAGATGAATGATCAAAATTAATCATCACACACTTCCCCCTGAGAATGTTTGAAATAACAGAAAGCTGTCCCCTGAAACAGATGTGGACTGATTAAAACGGAGTACAGAACAAAATTATCCTTAGAAGTCAGGTCTTTGGCCACTTGTACGTACTCCAGGCACAGCTGAATCTTTCTGTTGTGAAGACTGTCCTGGAGATTTTGAAGTGCACATTTGCAGTGACAACTAACTACTTTCTTAAGTGGAAAGAAGTTGCATTGACTTGCATAACCCTGAATAGGACTGACATTTAGAAAACAAACTATTAGAGCAAGTGTTCTATCTTCATGAGAGACTCTGAGAATAAGATTTAAAATAAGAAGTTACATTCCCTTTGCAAGTATGATTCATGAATTTTCCCAGGCAGAGGCGCATTTATAGCCTCCCTAAGCTCTCTTACTATCATTGGCCATGGACCAAGCAATTAAATATGTTTAAATACTCCTTCAATTGCCTCTTAACCAAGGAATTTTTTTGTTTGTTTTGATGATCCAAAGTGACACCTTTCCCTTGAACGACCAACAAAAATATCCCTCATGCTGTTGAAGGGAGTATAGGTGATGTGACACAAAGATCACAACAAGGCACCACAAATTTGGTATCATAAAAGAGCATCAGGAGGTGACTCAGTAGTAACACCATTTCTCCTTGATTCAGCCCCAATGTCCCAGTGTGGAAGTGTGCTCAGTGTGGATCTACCAACACTAAACACAAGCTCAAGTCTCAGTGTAACACTCAACAATTGAATAGCAAATATAAACACATATTTTATCTTAGTTATTCCAACAGTCTCCATAGTGATTTCCCTACTTTTTAACCTATTTATCTGTGAAGCACAGCAAGAGCTGGTGGTGTGGAAGCTTTGACATGTCTCTGTGCCTTGTGTGTTAATTTGGAGAGACTGACTGACCTCTACTGGATTAATCAGAGCTGGTTCACACTGTTGATGGCATCACAAATACATTCAAAGTACAGAGGGCACCTTCAGTGAATTGATGACCCCAAAGTGTGGGGAATGCTCACTATATTGGAAGGCAGGGCTGCCATTCAGAGACTACTTGATAAAATGAAGTAGAGTCCAACAGGGATCTCATGGGGCTCAACAAAGACAAAAACTCAGTCTTGGATCTAGGGTAGGAAAACTACAGGCCAGGGAAAGATTGGCTGGGACCATCTCTGCAAAAACAGAGTCTGCAAGTTGAACATAAGCCAGCAGGGTGTCCTTGCAGCAATGAAGGTCAACCACATGCTAGACTGCATTAGCAATACTGTAGGCAGAATGTCAAGAGAAATTATTTTCCCCTTCCATTTCAGAGGGGTTAAGCTGTGTTTAATAAGAGACTGAATCCAGGGTTGGGCTCCCCACACTGGCAAATGGGAGCACATCAAACAGAGGGTCAAAACACTGTTCAAGGGGAGACTGAAGGGGCTGCTTTTGTTTAATATGGAGATTGCTGAAGGGAAGGGAAGGGAAGGGAAGGGAAGGGAAGGGAAGGGAAGGGAAGGGAAGGGAAGGGAAGGGAAGGGAAGGGAAGGGAAGGGAAGGGAAGGGAAGGGAAGGGAAGGGAAGGGAAGGGAAGGGAAGGGAAGGGAAGGGAAGGGAAGAGAAGGGAAGGGAAGGGACCGAACTAATTGCTGTGTCCAGCAGGGTCATAGAGGTGACAGAACCAGACTCTTCTAAGAGGTACCAAGGAAAAAAAGCAACAACTTTCAAACACTGCAGTGAAGGAGATTCATCAATACAATATGTTGTCAAGAGAGGCTGTGATGTCTCCGTTCTTTGAGCTTTTCAAAACTTAGTTGAAGAAGACTCCAAGCAAGCTGATCCAGTTTTTATGTCAGCATTGCTTTGGGCAAGGAGAGACTACAGCCTTTCTAAAGGCTATGAATGTATAGAAGTGCTTCTAAAAACTAAAAATTTGGCAACTCTTTAAAATGCATTTTATTAAGATATGAATGTTCTGTGTCTAATCATTACTTATTCACTGATGTTAGTGCATGCTAGACCCATACAGTCATCAAAATTACAATGTTGTCATCTCCTACAAACTTTAGCCAAAGCAGTTACTGGAGGCGACCAACTACCCAAAAAATGTGACTCTGTCCTGGAGGGGTTTTTGTGTGAACCAGCTCTGCACAGCAGAGTCCTCTGTGAACCAGCTTGCTTCTTAACCTGACTTCTCCTGAAACCTCTACAATCTTTGTGTTTATAGTTGGAAAGAATCTGCCCCTCCTGATTTCAGTGTCAAGTTCCTGGATGTTCAAGGCAATCAATCTCCAAATAAATGAAATTGTGGCATCACTTAGAGTAGGACTTAGAGTAGCACAAACACTAAGTCAGATCTACTGAAGCCCTTAAGAAGGCCATTTCCTTCTCATACAGCAGAGTAACAAGCATTAGTGCTCAAGTCCTTGTCCATCTTCTGATTTGAAGTCTGCAAGATCAGAGGTCACATCTCTAGGACTGCTGTAAGAACACTATATCCGGGTGACCTTCATCCAAACCCTGGGGAAAAGACCACAAAGTATTTTTCCACCTGAACATCTCCTGTGCACCCAAGGCATTTTTCCATAATTTGCCCTTTGGAGTCACCAAGTTTATTGAAAAAGAAAAGGTAACTGAATACACTTATTCCATTTGGCTTCTCCTGTTTTGAATTACCAAGGAAAATAGTTATGCCTTAAAGCCTTCATTGCATCTTAAGTTTTTTCTGACGTCAACTATAAACATTGACTCCCAATCTATTTTCATGTGATGCCATATACAAATTTCAGTTGAAAACTGATTATCCCTATCACAGACCAGATCACAAGTTATGCGTTTTGGTTCAAGTTTTCAAAAAGTGGCATGTAACCTCTTGCTCTTTTCTTATTTAGGCTATGTGGTGCTTTAAATCATTCCTCGTTTGGAAATTTCCTTTTCCTAACTCTTTTGAGACATTTTCATTTCCACCATTCAGTAATAAAACTCTGATATCTGTTTATTTTTCAGGAATAATGTGCTCAGAACTTGGAGTATGGGAAGCACCCACATCAATGCCCTAATTCTTACAAAGCCTGTCGAACTTACTCTGCCAACCTGTATCCAAAGTTCACAAAACTCTGCCAACTTGCAGACCTTTAAGTGCTCTGAAGCTGTGCAGTTATTTCATGGACACTTTTAACTCCAAAACATTTCTGGTTAAAAGCGCCTTTGAAAATGTTACATTTTTGTCAAGGTGAATTTAATAAATATAATAAATTGGAAGAAAAAAACTACTGACAATACAAATTTAAACTATATTCCTGAATTTCTTCACAGAACTGGTAATGCTTCCAGGTATGGCAGCTATGTCTGTCACTACCTATACTGATTTCTTTGCTGTGCTATGATGAACACAAACTCTTGGCTGCATTTTTAGTTTGCATGGTGCCCTACAATGAGTGTTAAAGATATCTTGGTGATGACTTTAAACTAAGGCAATCATTCAGTTTCTCTTATTTTGTTGCATTACCTGTGGAAGATAAACTTTCTAATAATAAACTGAGATATTATAAGCTGATAATAAATCATAAGGTAATTTAACACTGAATAATTTAAATGGTCAGTTTTTCCACAGCTGTCCACCCTATGTGAGTGATATACATTGAAACCATACCCAAGTGAACAGGTGACTTTAAAAGACAAAGGAACTTATCACAGGGCTAATGAAAGATCATTTTGCCATTTTAAGAATAATTCTCACTGCTAGAAAACAAGTGTAATTTCTAACATTTTATCTTTGGTGTCAGTTCTCTAATATTGTCTATGCACAGTATAGTATTATCCTTTCCAATCAAAATAGGAAATATTTCTTATATTAATAGCATATTGTTTTTGTTACATAGAAATAGCACACATTCCAAGCCATGACTATGGGAGTCATAGGGAGAAAACCCTAAGAGTATACTTTTCAGGTTAAATGTGTCATTTCACATGAAAAGAATCTCAAAGGCAGCCACATAAGCTACTAAATATAGGGCATTTGAACTTCTCCACCTTCGGGGTTCTTCTTCACATAAACCCTCATGAATCTGCTATATTTGGAAAGAAGGAGGAACACCAACATAAAAATCTTCAAAACAACTCCTGCTATTTGTTTCCTAGGGCCAGGCTGCCAGACATGCACAAAGTAACCCAGGAAGAGCCTGAGCTCAGGTGCCGCAGTAGTGGGCACGGTTCACATTCCAAAAATTACAGATCAGATTGCAGATTGGGCATCACATTATCAAGAGTATGATGGAAGAATGCACAGTCTGGCAACTCCTGCCCTCTGTTGCAATTCTGAGAAATCATGATAGTATTATCATACGAGGGGATAGTCCTGTCACAGCTATGCTTTCAGAATGTGTTCACCTGCATTAGAAACAGAAAAAGTCATTTGTTGGCAGTATTAATGTATTCCCATTTTGGAAGAAATATCTCTAAAAGAGAGAGTCACAGGTTTCAAAGAGCTATATCCAATAGATAAAGAGAAGTTCAAGCACATTACAGAAGGTATAGATACCGCAGCGCATCTAAGACATCTCTGCATCTGCAGCTATTACCTGTCAAATCTGTCCTGTGACACAGTTCTCAGTCCAAATGCTTTACAATGGGACACAAACACTTCTCTCTCCCTCTCCAGACAACTCTGTTTTACACAATTCAAATAATTTACCAGGAAATAACATTGAAATATTCAATTTTGGATTGACTGGTTTTGTTTCAGTCAACTGAGAGCAAAAAAACCCCAGACACTCTAAAATGTTGGAGTGTTTATTGTGCAACTGCCAGGTGTCAGACACCTTGAAGACTATTTGTCTTGCTCCCACTTAGCTAGCAATCATGCAGGTACTACTGAGTGAGATCTTGGCTCCAATGAAGACGCTGCAGGTTTGCAGCTGACTTCTTTTCAAAATCCAGATGCAGTTACATTTAAAGGGACAATGCAATATCTTTCATTGTTCTATTCCATTACAGCAAGTCAATATTACAGACCCCAGCTTACAGATACTGAAGGAAGAAATAGGGAGACTGGAACAGTAAAATTTCTCTGAGCTGGAGAAAGAGAGAAACTGGAATGATATCTATCCCATGGGAAATTCAGAAGTGAAAGTCACCAAGGTTAACAAGCAGTGTTCAATGGCTATTTAGAAAACACAACTAGAATAATAAGAATGAAAGAAGACAAATTTACTTCATAATCGTATTTAATTGTCTAAACATGGAATTATTTATTTAGTTCTTTTAATACTATGTATTTTTCCTTGCTGGTATGAGTGACTGGGATATACTGCATGACACAGACTGTGCAGCATCAGGGGCAGTTCAGAGCAACACTTCTGACAGCAGTGAACTATCACAGACTTTCTTATCAACTACCTAATTATCTTGGATGTCCATCTTATCATTGTACTACCCTCATTTACCCCAAACCAAATTACAGTCTGGAAGGAGACTGCAGTGGTAATTTGTGCACTTTATCTGATGAACAGTTACATCATGTGGTCAACTCTGGAAAGGGTTCAAGAGAAATTAAGACAGAACCTTGTATAATTGCCCATTCATAAAGAAAACATGTCAGAACAATGTCACTGATGTTTTGCCTGGGGAGAAAGGGATCCAAGGCCCTGACAATGCACCTAATGACTTTTGCATTCCCACGGTTCTTATACCATTCCTCTTCTTTGTATTTTCAATAAGCAAATGCAGAGTTGCTTCACATACTCATTTTCAAGAACCCTGGGTATATGTAGACTCCACCTACTTGGAGGCCCCATTCTATTGCCATAATTATATATACATTAATTTATTAAATTATAACTACTAATTATAGTTATTAATTTAATTAGTCATTAAATTGTATCTTTTTCTGAATAGGCATTGGATCATTTCACAAATGAAAAATAATTAGCGTCTACATCATAAAAGGTGAATAAAAAAGAGAAGTATAGATATATGCAGATTCCTTGGGAAATGAACATAACTTGCATTGTACAAGCACTGCAATGCCTTCTGCAGAAAACTTGCAGTGCATGTTGGGCTGAGTCCCTGGATTTTTTGAGCTTTTAAAAAATCTGTTCCTAGATTTAATTGCTAAAAAAAGAAGCCAGAAAATATTAAGCAACTATATTCAGAACAGAAGGCACAAAATATTGCCATACTGTGTTTCTTATAATCTTAGTTAGTTTATTAATTTTCTTAAGAACTTGCTTTAATAACTGTGATTTTCTGAAATAATAAGAAGCTGAAATGCTTTTTAAGT
This sequence comes from Molothrus ater, assembly GCF_012460135.2. Lineage (NCBI taxonomy): Eukaryota > Metazoa > Chordata > Aves > Passeriformes > Icteridae > Molothrus > Molothrus ater. Next base: position 88,269,568 of record NC_050479.2, read on the forward strand.
AATTTATGTCTTACATTCTGTCTACATTTGGTCAGAGTAGCCTGAAGTAAATTAGAGAAAAAACATAAAAGTGTTTTAAAACTAGCATAGTAAGGCTGCTGTAAAAGATATTTCAATATTTATTGAATGCATATGGAGATGGCTGATGACAGACATAAAAATGTTTGGATAAATGATGTGAGGCTTAACAGGCCACACAGAGCAGTGTCTCAACAATTAAAGCTTCTTCTGACTCCTCCATTGATGATTAAGCAATCAGGTTCTGCAATCAGTGGAGTTGTTCTGATTTAGAAGCTTCCAACTGTGAACGTTCTCCTTTATCTGAATTCACTTTTCTCAAAATTACAGGCAGGGCTGTTTATTTCATTTAAATCTAGATATATTTTAAAAATTAGGTAAGACTGAGTAAGTGTAAAAAGGAACAGCTCTTTGATCTGGTTTGAAAGGACTGTCTTGTGGAGGTGACTCTCTTGCTTTTAAAGAATACTAGATTTAATACAGGTTTGATTCATACTGTGTATATTGCATGTGATTCTACTGTTCGTATTTTATCTAAATAATAGCAGTCCAAATAATAGCAAATGAAAAGAGAAATGGCACAAAAAGAGAATGCGAAGAGAAAGTGTTTGTACAACCCATGCCTCAGTAGAAATCCAGTTTGGACTATTTTCTGAAATAACCATCCCTCACACCCAGCTGAGGAGCTTTTCATTTGTCATTTCTGTGTCATGGTGAGATAGACAAAACCTTTGGGGGACGGATGTTATCCTCATCTCTTGCATGGGATGACACAACCTAGCTGCTGCTATTTGCTCTTAGAAGAAGCAAGATTATTTCCATTTCCAGAATCCTGTATTAGTGATGAAAAATGGCCACATTTCAAAACCCTTCTGCTCTTTTTGATCCCTCCTCCTAAGTTTTCTTTTTAGTGATGACCTCAGAAGTTGTGAATTCTGCATGAGAAAGCAGAGAGGGAGAGTAACTGCTTTGGGATAGTCACAAGCAACTGGACTCCACAGATTAGTTAGCATTCTGATGATAATACGTGACAGGTAAATGAAAAGCCTGGTTTGCCGGAAGGGAACTAGTTTCTCGGAATTTGAAGTGCACTTTATGATTCTCTGCAACACCAGATCAGTAGCCATAACACAGAACTGCCTGCAGTCCCTTCACCACAGACCTCTACAGTATTCATCTCAAACACAGCACCCATCATTCCTGTCTTGTAGCTGCCAAGCCATTTCCAGCCTACAGTCACAAAACCCTCTGCCAGGTTCCTCTGTCCTGTCCTGCATTTCTCCACTTATTACTGTTCTGGAATCTTCACAAAGTTCTGCTTGTACCATTCCCATTACACCGTTGCCTGGCCTTTGTAGGCCTGGGCTGTCCCAAGGATATCTGCTCTCAGTCGTGTTCTTGGGTTCCCCATTACAGACTGCAGTATCCCCAGATTTTCCATAAGTTTCTGATCCCAGCATCAAAATCAGCCAGTAGGAGTGCCTTTAGTTTCCTGGCACTATCCCGTTCTCTGAGGAGTACAGCCTTGGGGTAGGATGCAGAAATTCACTGATTATGATCTTTCGGTCCATTTCCTTTCTTCCCTTCATTGGCTCCTTCTTGCCTCAAGGCCCTCACTGCTCCATCTTGGGAATGACTTTACAGCCTCATCCACCTCCTCATTACAAATCCAGTGGGGTTTTGACCTCACACAAGAGAGTCATCTGATGCAGACAGTGATAACCTTCCTGGTGCTGCCAATTGTCCCGAGCTTCACTGGACCGGAGAGCTGCTTTTACTGGATTTCATGCACCAGCTCTTTCACCCTGATGAGGGAGAAAGCATACATTAACTAGTCTGCTTTATCCCCGTCCCTCAGCCCAGCCTGAGAGCAGTGGCCCATGTGCTGTTCTGCCTTGGGTATTTTCATCATCTTTGCACCACACTGAGTCGTGTTGCAGAATTTGCTAAGGAAGGAATATGTGAAATACTGAGTCACAATCCCTAGAAAGAGAAATTATTGCTCTAACTGGTTTATCCAACTGTTTCAGTGTATTCATCTTTCTCATATCCTGATCATTCTCCGCCATTGTATGGACAGGGAAATCCATTTCCACTGTTCTTTTCTTTTCTACCTTGGAGCCTCAGCTTCAAACAAGTCCAAGGGCAGTCCTTTGGACTACACTAAAACCCACTCCCTTGCCTACAGAAATGAGCCTCTATCTCTTAGTCTGGCTAGAAAAGCACAGCCTTAGGCAGGAATCTGTTTTCCACTGCAGTCAGTGTGACAATCAACAGAAAGGACCATGAGGATTCAGGGAAGGACCAGGTCATGTGAAGTGAGATTTTGGAATGGGGGTCATTCCTCTTCAGAAGTAAGAAGTAAGGTTAGCCTAATAATGTGCAGGACAGGAGAGCCAAAGCAAAGAAAGAGTTTTAAATACATCCAACTTAGGCCCAATATCCAACAACATTTAAAACAAAACAGTTTATTGAGGATAGATTTCAAAAGTGTAGTACAATCAATGGGGTGGCAATGCTGGCAAAGGGTGATTTAATTCTAGGAACAGAGATGAAGCAGGGGAGAAAAAAGTAATTATTAATTTAATTCTTTCAACGATTTTTTCTCTATTGTGCGGGATGCATACAAATTGACATTTTCACACATACTTGCATTCACACATGCAAAACAGAGAACAGCCAGAGAAATATGTATACAAGGTCTGAGATGGTCAGATAAATATTCTACTACTGTCAGCCACTCAGAGGAAAAAAAAACATTAGGCAGACAGTCTGATTTTCCATATTTATTTTTCTTTTTAAAAACATTTTTGCAGTTTGATTTTAAGAACTCTTCAGGGACGGAGTGGTGTTTAAAGAGTAGTTCTTAAATATTTTTTTAACGTAAATCTTTCTTTTCAAAGCTTAAATCTTCTGATTTTGCATTTCACCCTTTTCCTATTTTAATTATATATACTTTGCTAGGGAACATATGTAACCACAAACAAAGCAAAACAGGAGTCAGAACTCTCTGTACTCAAGCAGGGATTGTGTAGTCTCTGCTTCTTTTCAAGGCCATGGCTTCTTTTGAATTTGGAGTATCTGTCACTCAGTAAAGAGCAGTCCAGCCTTCCTCTGTCCCACCCCAATCCTTTGTTTCTGCTGGCTCACTGCAGAGTAGCATTTGTGTGACTGCACAGTTAACTGCATCAAAAACTCACCCAATAGAAAAGTGACCTAATAAAAGCATGTTTAAAATTATTTTGTCACCTAATACACCCCACTAACTGAGCCACACCAGCACTAGTGTCAGCAAAGGAAAAGATGTAGGAGCAAACATCCAGTGGCAGGAACCCTTGCTGAGGCAGAGTGTGAGCTTATGCCAGAATGAATATGTCATCATGACCTCAGTCATAGTAAGAGTTTTCACATCTAGCATTTATTTACTTACCTACTTCAGTGAAATAAAGAATTTCAGAGGTGCAGGTGAGGACTTGAAAGTATCCCACACTCCCTGTGAGGAATGCAGAACACCTTTGAAGTACAATCTTATGCTGATTTGGGTACAGATTACTTCAGATGCAGAGATCTCTGTAGGGAATATGCCCCTTGAAGCTGCTTTACTAATTGCTCTGCAGGACTGAAAATTCCACTTTCCAGTCCCACTCCCTGTTACCCTTTCTGATGCAGATTGTTGAAGCTTCAGTCCTACTCCTGTGTTAGATTATATACCTCCTGACACCCAGTGTATTGGACTGGGTATTATTACACCATCCAGTAGGAGCCAGTAGAGCAGAAATTATTTTGACAGCCAAACACATTATTTATTTGTTGAACATAACATTCAACAATTCCACTCAATGGGTATTTCTGAAAAATTGATCTTCTAACTTCCTGAAGTATATTTCTAATGAGCACTTCCTGGGCTGAATGTAAAATCTTCTCAAGACAAGCAGGAAAAAAGATGGCTGAATGTCTTGGACAGCAAGCTGAAACTCACCTAAGACCTGGTGTAGAAATCTCAATGCCTATAAATCAGAAAATATATATATCCTTGCATGTGCTTAAGTCTGTAGTAGCCATCTTAGTCCCAGGCTAATTATTATCTTGATTTGATGAGCTAATTTCCCCACCTGGCTTTTGGGCATCTAGAAAATAAATGTGAAGAGCTTGAATGTAAGGACCATTGCTAATAGTAGAAAAGGGGAAAAAACCCCACAAGCAAGAAATTACAACCACCCCCCAAGACCACCAAAAAACCCTCCAAACAAAACCAACACAAATGAAAATCAACACAAAATCAAACAAAATGAAAGTCAAATCTAAAGGATCTTAACATAAATCTGTACGTAAATTTCAGCGTATGAAAAAAATTTAGTATAGCAAATAATAGTTGGGTTTAAATGTGAGTTTGAAAATAGCTAGAAAATTGTCTTCTACACTATGTGGTGAAAAGTCATCATCAGAGTTCTAAAATGCAGTCTGGACAGAGATTTAATTAGAATGGGCATTTTGGTCTGGCAAAGTCAGTGGCAAAGGTTAATAAGACATGAGATGGGTTTTTTCCTCCATAGAATAGGTGCTTTGCAAGCTGAGCTGTTTCTACATTGATGTTGTTAGATCACCATCTAGAGGTCATTTAAAACACATGCTTTTCATTCGAACTGGATTTAAAAAAAAAATTATTTCTATTTACTAAGGCTGTGATGCCGAATTTTGCCCCAAAAGGCGAGAATAAGCTGCCCAGAGACTGGATTTGAGGTCTATAGGCAGGAGGTATTTTTTGGCAACGCGTTGGAGAAATCGCTAAATGGATTTCCAAATTGTGTACAGCAAAAGCAGGTTTTTATACAATTTTGAAAAGGATTACATCATTATTACATGCATATTCATAGGTAGGCAGGAGTACAGTCGGAGTCTTCCAGGAATTCTTGGTCTTCCTTAGTTAAATTTTAAGCTTTTCCTAATTTGGGCAGTTTCCTGTTATTCTTGGCATGTCTTTCCATGGCTTGGCAGAAGTTACTGTTGTACTTGGCTTGATTCTGACGGCTTGGCAGGTCACTTTAACTTATTGGCTTCCATTTCTGCTTTTTCTTCAAATATTCTAATTCCAATGTTTCCTCTTCAAATATTCTAATTCCAAAGTTTCTTCTGTGTGTGTTTTTTTGGTTAACTTATCTAGATATCTGATCAATAGTTAGGGCTCCCTAACAGTGTATTTTAGGCTATTTATTAACTTATCCAAATATCTGATCAAAGTTCTTCCTAATAGTGTATTTTAGGTTATTTATTAACTTCTGCGATTCCCTTGATATACTTTTAAGTGTCTTTTAATTCTTTTATTTCTCAAAAACTATTGTTCAATATAATAAATGGCTTCATTCCCCCCTTTTCTTAGAACTTACGAATTCTTTCGTCAAATTCTAATCCTATAGGGCGCTGATACGCTTGTACCATAGCCCAAATCATTTGGGTCCTTCTCATTATGATTCTTAGTCTCCACCACATACAAATATTTGTGAGAGTTAATAGTAACAGAATTACAATTACTATTAGCATTGGGTGTACCAGGTAGTTGAAGACCTGTGTAGCTGTTGGGGAGTATCCTATAAAGATATCCCACCAATGATGCTGGCCTACTTGTTCCACTTCGGTCAGGACATTCTTTATTTTTTCTGAATTATGTTCTACCTGCCATACCATTCGTTTAGTTGTTTGATTCACCTTTTGCACCAATTTCTTTACTTTAGGATGTGCGAGCATTGCTTTAAGAACTTTGACGTCCATCCCTATTTGTAATTTCGGTATCTCTTGATATAGGTTAAAATCTGCGTTAATTAGCTGTTGAGTAGTTATTGGGACAGTATAATGAAAATCACAACCTACTATCTTGGTGAAGTTGCATACACAGAAGTTAGTATTGTTAGTCTCCATTTGGCAATTATCTATAGTGATGTTGTCACAAGCTGTCCTTACGCAAGCGCACCCATTCCCTATATAGTAAACTTGTGATTGTGTTCTATTATGCGGAAGCATTTCAAATGTACATACACTATTTTCGGCATCTAAGCATAAGTCTTCTGCTTCTACTACAGCGTTCTCGCAGACATAGCCTAATTGTCCTCTAGGAATACATGCTTCTGTGCTAACCGATTGCCACCTATTTTTAGTATTATCATAACTGGCCCAGACATTATGGTCTATTGGCCTGACAATGACATCTTGATGTATTGTCCCACGAGTGAGGATAGGAAAGATAGCTCTTTCCTCTGCTGCACTAATGGTGAGGACATAGGCTTCAATGTGTTCTTGTTGAGGCTCATAAGTGAAATTTACTAATTGCCACCAGGCTTGGTGGTCCTTCTCAAATTGTGTAGTATGATTGTCCTTTAATATTGTTTCTCTTATCTCTTGAGGTAATATACCTGATGTTCCTTCTCTCATTATTCCTGCCGCTACTGATTGTACCCATTGTTGCGTCTGAGGGCATTGGATAGCTAGTGCAATTTCTTTGCTAAGTTCCCCTGTATAGTCAGCAAACTTTGCGAAATCCTCTGCAGTGTTGTTTGCTACCATGGTTAGCAATTTTACTACTAGTGATTGTGTTTCTGCTAATGTGATCATGGATGAACTGAGAGGCATTTTAAGCTTCCCTAAGTTCGACGTGACAGTACTCAATTTGTTTACTAACACCTCTTGATCTATCGTTTTAATATACCAAATCCGGTGCCAATCCACCCACTTATATCTCTTTGTGTTCTTCTGTGATGAGACCTTGTTGCTAACCATGCATTCCATCCCTTAAGGCTTTGCTGTATAAATGGTTGGCAATCCTTCTGCAAATATGTAATATCGGTGTGAATGTTCATCTGGACCTTTTTCAGGGAATAAGTGGGGTCTAACAATAATTTTTGTTCATTAGATTTTCTTATCACCTGAGGCCCTATAAAGGTTAGGTTATGTACTGCTATACATTCCACCAGTGGAGTGGTTTCTTGGGGCAAGTCTAGATCTGGGTACAATGGGATCACGTCTTCTGGTAATGCCACCTTATATCCGACAGCACGCTTAGGGAAGCTAAAACCCAGTTCCAGCATTTTCAACTCCCTTTCACACGTGAACGTCATCGACTGATCCAGTCTAAACGCCATCTCACAATGTGCTTTCCCTTCCTCAGGACCACTAGATGCTACAATCTTTCCTGCAGAAAAGAGAAGAGGGTGAAGGTCAAGGGTTATGTTTTGAGGATGTAGTTCCCCAAGCGGATCTTCTGTATAAATTGCTGAGTTTCGGGGTTGTGATCCGGGTGGATCTTCCCTGAAATCACTCCACTGACATGAAATTGGGCCCTTTTGCTGAATCCAGACGGTGGGCTTGCCCATTTTCACTGGACTAAAAGTAATTAGGTTATGTTCAGAGGCTGCCATCAAGGGTTGAATTGTTAATACTAGCCGCCTTGTTTTTCCTTCTACTGGGTCAAGCTCTCGACACCCAATTTGGATTAGGTCTCCCTTGTATGCTACCATGGTGGGCTGATTCCACGCTTTACTTGCGTATGGCTGATTGTTACGTAAGGCATAAACCTCAAAATAGGGTCCCTTCGGTTCCGTTTCCATCTCCGGGTGGATACACTGGTGTGCATTAGACCATGGGTCTATTGGGGCAGAGTCTTGGGGAAGAACTATACTTATCGAGAGTCCAATGATCAGGGTTGTGAAGGTCTGAGGTGGAGTCAGGATCATGATGTCTGTTCCTCTTGTTTATTCTCCGGAGCCTTCTTGACCCGAGAGTAATGAATCCACGTGGGTCGCTCCTTGATCCGAACCGCGGTGAAGGTAGTCAGCAGCACTTGGAAAGGTCCCTCCCACTTCTCTTGTAGGGGTTTTCCTAAAAGATTCTTAACATATACCCAATCACCGGGATTAAACGGATGCAATTTGCAATCAGGTTGTTTAGGTTGGTGCTCTATCACCACAGCAGCATTCTTATCGAACTGTTTCCCCACCGTAATTACATAATCATAAATGTACTGGTTACCGATTTGGTCTATAGCGTCCCCATTTACAATTTGCATAGCATAAGGTCTACCATACAAAATTTCAAATGGGCTTAACTTTTCTTTTGATCTTGGTTTGACTCTCAGCCTAAGCAGAGCAATAGGCAAAGCTTGATACCACTGCAAATTAGTCTCCTGGCATATTTTGGCAATTTGCTGTTTGATGAGATGATTCATCTTTTCCACTTGCCCACTGGCCTGTGGACGATAAGGCGTGTGTAATTGCCACTTGATTTGTAATGCTTTGCTTATTGCTCTCACCACTTTTGCACAGAAATGTGTACCCCTATCCGAAGAAATGCTCTTCGGTACCCCAAACCGTGGAATAATTTCATTCAACAGTACTTTAGTTACTTCCCTTTCCTTATTTGTCCTACAAGGGAATGCTTCAGGCCACCCAGAAAATGTATCAGTTAATACCAACAAATACCGAAACCCCCCTTTTCTTGGGAGTTCAGAAAAATCAATTTGCCATACTTCACCTGGGAATTTACCTCGATTTATGGCTCCTTGGTGTACCTTGGTTCCCGTATTTGGGTTGTTTTTCAGACACCGCTCGCACTGGGATGTAACGTGCTTTATAGTAGTAAATAATTTCGGTCCTGCTATCCTGGCTTGCAAATATTGGTAAAGCGGATCTAGACCTCAATGGGCCTTTTCATGCTCCGTCTTTACAATCTGCCACATTAGGTTCCCTGGTATTATCAACTGTCCTGTCTCCAATTGTCCCCATCCACTGTCTAACAGTTTACCTTTATTCCTTTGAATCCATCTATGATCTGATTCCTGATAATTTGGTTGGAGGTTTACACCCAGCTCTCCTGGTATTAGAGCTGTTATATTTACCTCTCCGGTCCTTGCAGCAGCTAATTAGTTGTCAGACACGGAAATATTCAGGATTAAGTGTGATTTTTTCACATTAGGTAGTGTCCTATTGTTACGCTCCTATCCCCTTCATTCTCTTTTTTACCTTTCAGCAGAGACATACTTTTTTTTCAATTATTCCCAAAAGCTTTCACACTCTTTCCTTGTTTTGGGGTCTTCTTAGCTACACAGGGTGAAAGTCCACAGTGTTTCTGCCTAACAAGCATGCAACACCTTTGTATGTCAGATGGTGTCATGATGTCACAATGTGCCCCAAACAAGACTGTGGTGGTAGTTATGTCCAGACTCCATTACCTGAAAAGCGTCTTGTGCTAGACAGCAAAATAAGATGGGGGTCAATGCCAACCTGATAATTTTCCTGGGGTTTGCCATCTATCTGATGAGTTTGTTCCCAGGCACTTACTGCTCAGTACCAGTGAAAAGTCCGAGCATGATTCGCACTGCTGAGAATGAACAGGAAGAGGAGAGCAGTCCAACAGCAGGTGAGAGGATGGGCTGAAAAGATGAGAAATAAGGGGCTTGGAGAGCAGCTAGGGGCAGGAAATGAGATTAGGTGGGGACACCAAAGGAAAAAAATTTCTTTTTGTAAAAAGAAAATCAGAGGAGGAACAACAAGATATATGTCAAGGGGAAGTGGAGGTCAGATGATCCCTAAGGAATAGGGAGCCTGCAAAGGAGTGGGATAGCAAGGCCATCCCACAGGCCTAAACAGGACAGGCCTGGGGATGCCAGTCAGGGTCAGATAAGAGGTCACCAGGGAGGTCCACAGTGTTGAGACAAGTTTTAGTTCAAGGAAGAATACCAGTCAGTGTGAGGACCAAACCCAGCGATGATGACCAGGGTCAGACACGGTCCAGTGAGGGCCCAACCCTACTCTCACACGGGGCAGAGGACATGAGGGACACGCAAGTTCAGGCCAGTCATAGCTGCTAAGGCCTCTTAGATCACCTGCAGCCCTGACTGCAGCCTCCTGTCTCAGCTGTCCCCTCACACCCTACTGAGATCTGAAAGGAAAGTTCAGGACACTCCTGGAGACCAGGGTGAAATAACGAAAGAAAATCGAGTCAGACACAGTCCTATGACTACCAAGTAAGCCTGTAGTGATGAGACACATTCAAGGTCAAAGCAGGAGGTCAATTTGCAGGTCAGGATCCACAATAGCAGAGTCCAGGCACAGCTGTGATAGAGATGGAGCTGGAGATAAGTATATTTACAGCAGACCCCCAGTAGAGATCTGAGACCCAGACCAGAGCTTAAATGCAGTTCTCAGACCTATGGAATTCAGGTAAAGTCTCCAGCCAAGGCTTAAAGGGCTATTACAGCTTACTGCTTATGGCCCTGAAAAGATAAAAGAATGTATCTGGGGTAACTTTTGTAATGGAAAATACAGGAAAGGAGAAAAACATGAGATGCAAAGAGGAGTGAGGAAAAAGTGATTACTAAAAGAAAATATTTCAAAATCAGAATCACAGAAACAAGAAAAGGACAAAATAGGCAGAGAGAGGAAAGAGGTACAAATGAAAAGCTGCTTGGAGTGAAGGAGGAAATGGACATACAGTGAGGGTGAAGAGAATTTGAAAGTTCAGAAAGCAGGGAGGATAAAATAGGAGGGACACAGAGGTAAAAAGCCTTCAAGTATTAAAGAAGTGAGCAAGAAGAAAGCTTATGTTGTTACCCTTTTCCCTCATTTACAGGCTGGGAGGAAATGGAGGAGTCATTTGTGGCCTCATCAACAGGGGAAGGAATGGAGGTGATCGATATGGTGGAGCATGAGGGCTCAGAGATACTGAACAATTCAGCAGTGAAGGATCTGCTCCTGGATCTGGCTCTTCTCCTCAGGACTGTTTTTTGGGTTTTTTTATGCATGAGCTAGAGCTTGAAATAATTTCTGTGATCATGAATGATGACAATTTGAACATCTACCTGTGTTTCATGATCACCTTCTGGACAATACAGCTTTTCTTCACCAACCATATCCCAGGGAACTAAACTAGAACACTGGAGACAAGAGCAAGGACCCTGTGCACATACTGAAAGTGTTTTTTCCTTTCTTCTTTCTTGTTTCTCGAGAAACAAACAAACAAACAAACAAAAAAATAAATTATCAGTAATTTTTTCTAAGCCAGACTTCCCTTCTTGCACTTCCCATATGTTCTTTGCGTAAAAACATCATAGCTAATAATAAGAATTATTAAACTCACCAATTTCACCAGTGACCCTGTCTTTTAAACAGAATATTATTAAATCAAACATATATTGAAAGAACAAGAAAAAATAAAGCATATTCCAGGAACTGTACCTCCCCATATACTTAACAAGATAGATACAAGAAAAGTTATACTCCTCAAAATGCATATTGTCAGTACTTTTTGCTTTTTTAAACACAATAAACACAGAAGCCAAGTAGACTCAGAACACTGAAACAATGTCAATATTATACACTTAGTGTTGTGCAATGTTATTTGCTATAAGCATCTTAAAAAAAACCTGTCTGGACATGCTGCTAGGAGAAAATAAATGAATGAGTGAAGGGAAGGAAGAGCATACACTGTTTAAATGGCAATGATAAGTACAAGCCTAATTTTGTTACTTTTATGATGGTAAATAATTCAAATTATTTTAGTATTTGCATTTATTACTTATGAAGTTCAATTAAGAGCATCAGACGAGTTGTGAACAGTACAAATACAGAAAAAAGATAAAGGCCTGATGATAAAGCATTTGCAATCAAAGTAATTTTTTTTTTTCAGAAGCAAACACTTTATTACTATTTTTGTTAATTAATGAAAACAATATCTCTGAACAGTCCATTCTTGGGAAACATTTTGCTCTATTTGTCAGTACTTGAAAAGGATTAACACAGTTATTTTTAAAATGCTTACATTGATAAGGGATGTTTCCACTTGCCATCATCTATTCCACAAACAATCCCCGGCAGCCAATATATTAAGTAAAATAAAAATGTTCCCATAAACAAGAACAGTTTGAAGAATATGCAAAAGGTGTAAGTATTTTGTATACTTATGAACATCAGTAAAGTTTAGAACATTGGTATAAATTTTCTGAGAGCCTGAAATAGATGTAATTATTACATTGCTCTTAAGAATGTATTTTAGGCACTTCTGCTACCCCAAATCATGGTGTTTCTTACTCTGTTTTTGCTCTAAAGCAAATTAATACCTAAAATTCAATTTCAAGTAGAAAGTAAAACCCTGCTACAATTCTATGCCTCTGCTTGGATGGTAAATATTTACAAATGTAGGAAGAGAACCAGGTTCAGGATGCAGAGAGGCTCTTGGAATTCTAGTTGTTCAACCTTCAGAAACTTCTAGAAACCTTTGTGACTCTCCCATATTGCATCCTCTACCATATCCTCAACCCTAGACACTTTAAAAAAGAGGATCTTGTTGGAAAAGAAATATAATCTGTTCCCAGCTCCCCAGTTACCCTCCCATTAATGGGGGAGCCTTCCTCTTTCATCTTATGTCTGAGTTTTGCTGATGAAACAAAAACAGAGCAGAGAAGGCCTCCATTAAACTTCATTATTAGGTCACTTACGTTTCAGCCTACAAGTTGTAGCCACTGAGTCTTTCCTAGCACCTGTCTCCACTTATTAGCAAGAGAAGAGAAGAGGATTCTTCCCTCTCTTGTAAGTTACATGTGATTTGCCCAGTAACCCATAGGATTTCCCCAAGAGCTATTGTAAGACATGAACAAGTCTTACAGCTCCTGTTTATTGACTTGCCCTTTCTACAGGACTGTGGGGCTGCTGGAGCAGACAGGTAAATGCACTAAACAGAGGGACTACTAATGTAACAGTCTTTCTGTTCACAACTCCTCACAAGCTGTTGCCTACTAGAAACTGGCCAGTCACCTTGCTGCCCTGGGACTTGTCACACATCTGGGACAGAGCACTGAGAACCTTGGAGGAGATCCCTTCCTTGTGAGATCAGTTTAAGAATTTCCCTGCCATCAAATGCTGAGGAAAGGGTAACAAGAAAAGGAAGGCAAAGGAGTGAATAAGAGCACCATGTCACCCTAGAAGCCCTGAGAACATGGTCATATTTCCATGTGTCAGGCCTTCCTCTCCCTGGGATCACATCTCTCTTCCTCCTCTTCCATGCGTGCTACCAGATGCGGCATTTGTTGTCTGGGTTCATTGGAGTTCCACTGGGACACTGGAAGCTCTTGGAAAAGTCCTGGCTATTGCTGACAGGCCCAGAGACACGAAGTGGCAAGGGACTATGTGGATCTGTGTTCAGGGAAGACTGGAGCTTCTCTGGATCCTGGTGTCCACACATTGCCTGAAGGGAAGCAAAACAGAAAAGTCAGTTTGGCTGAAAGTCTTCATGTGAACAAGACTTAGGGCTTCTCATGCCTCTGCACGTGTCAGAGGGCGCTGGAGAAAACAAGGAAATGTGCATACATGGCTGACAACAAGATTTTCTTCAGATTGTTTTCCCTTTCCTTAAACTTCTCTGTCCCCATTTAACTCTCTGACAGGTCATCTGCACTTTTTCTATACTGCATAGTCCAGAAAACAGCAAATTTAGACTACCCTGGCTAGGCTCATGCAACCTTGGACTCTATCTAAAAAGTGGTAAAGATGTCTCAGTATCTAGATTCAGCTTCTTAAGTGAAATCAGTGAGTGCTCATCAACAAAGGAGTGCACTTACACAAAATCCCATTACTACTCTAGAGACTTGGGGAGGATTATATGACTTAACTGGTGTTAAACTAGCAATCCAAGTCTTCATTCTCAGGATTTCCGTCATTTTTTATCAACAAATGATGCAGCTGCCATTTAGACTCTAAAAGACCCAATAAGCTGTTTTTTTCATGCACTGCTCTGACTTAATAAACACACAAAACTTCTCCCTTTGCACAATTACAGTGACTTATAAGGATGTGATTTTTTGAGCACAGAAATCCCACCCTCTGTCATGGGGAACTTGGCAACATAGCTGTGCATAGCTGCACAATTTACTGCAGCTTCCCACAGAAACAGCAAACTATGGGTGCACGTACTTCTAGTTCTTTGTCTCCAAATAACATTTGAAACATTTTTTTCACTATCAGTCAATCAGAGTGACCTGACATCCAGCTATGCACCATGGCAGAGCAGTGAATGAAGGAAAGGAGGGACAGAAACATGACTTTTACAGTTAGATTTCACTGTCCATGCAAAAGATTACTCACAACAGCAAAAAAGTACTCAGAGGCTGGCAAAGAAGCCTGCTTTTCATGACACAGTTGTCTGCTACAACTTAATTTTGGTGGATTTCAGTGCTTTGTAAAAGATATGTTTGCAGACAGGCCTTTTGTTAGCTTGAGATCCGTAACAGGTTAGGAGCTGTAAATATGACTTTTAGCTTCTAAATAAGATTCTGGACCTCACAGAATCATTGGTCATTCTCAGTTCTGTGAAGAGGAGGGAAAGTGATTGAATATTGAGAAAGACAAACTGTAAGGGTGTGGAGGAAATGAAGAGTGAAAAAGACACATGACTAGAATTCATTACATGAGCAAAACTGAGGTAGAAAAGTTGATCGTGTGAAAGTCCAATCTTAGGTAAATCCTCTTCTTTGTGCTTTTTCAGCCAATTCTTATAGGCCTGTGGAGAGATAAAACGGATAATTATAAATCTTCCTTAGACAATATCACAGGCTTGTCTTCTGTCAGTAAAATCTATTAATCTAATATATATTTAATAAATTAGCAAGTTTGCATCTCCCTCCTCATTCTGAGGCTCTCTGCTGCTGCCCATGCCCTTAATAAATCTAAAGTGGGAGAATACAACATAATTACTTTCCTTACCATTTCAGATGCTGTTACACAAATTGTCATAGGATGTGGTAATTATACTATGAGAGAATGAAAATTATTTTTAAAAAATCACAAGTATTTGATTATAAATTAAAGACTTTCTGCTTCCCAATGTTCTTCATGAAAGAATGTAACAAGTACTATTTTAGACCTAGGGATCTCACACCACCCTCAGCAGGTAAACTGAAGTACTGCATGAAGAAACAAAAAATTCTCCCTAAGGTACTGCTGAAAACATTGTTATGGAGTCATTTCATCATCACACAAAATTCTGTTTCATATCTCAGCTTTTTTCCTCAAGTATAAGCATAAATACAATAGCATGCTTTTGTATGCATGATTTAAACAGGGAAGTAAAGGTGGTGAAGGGGACAAGTTGTCTTACATGGACATATTGAGACTATGAGCAAAGCTTTGTGAGGAACCTCTCTCTGAACCAACAGAGGACATGCTGGGCTCATGCTCCACTGGCACAGGCGTGCAAGAAATCTGGAACTGGAGGGGGATGTGGGAGAGAGGAGCAGCAGTAGTCAGACTATGAGATTGCAGAAGTAAATCACAATACCTGGTAAGCGACGGCGAGCCCTCCAGTGTCAGCTGTATTCTCCAACAGTGTGAAGCTGCCATTGACATTAAAGCTGTAGCTTTCATACTGCTCAACCAAGCAGTCTATAGAGCTTTGTAGTGCACTCCTGTTGCATGCAGGACAGCCCTCAGGCAACACTGTGGAGGAAAAAAGTCCTAGAAGTAAAGCTATTTATGGCATTCACCTGTGTTCCTCATACTAATCACTGATTATTCCTAGTGGCCAGCATGGACTGAAATATGTTTTCCTTAAGTTCATCTACCTTAATAATATATGTATATATTGATGTAAGGACTAGGATTTCAGATCCTCTAAGGGGAAGTACCAGTGGGACCTAGAAAAGTAAGTGAAGACACCACAGCCAGTACCCACCATAACCATAGAATGAGTGAAGAATTTCATGTGCCATGAAGACCCCGATGGCTCCAAAATTCACAGCACTGAAAAATAAAGATGAAAAGAGTGCTTTTGGAAAGAAAAAGAGGGCAGAGGAGCATTCTTATACTGAGCACAACTGTGTGGTCCACAGGAGTGTTCTACTCTGGGATCACACAGAAACACTTTCTATGTATTGTCACTCAGGCATGTAAAAGTGCAAAGACAAGTGCAAATTATCCTACCTATGCTTAAAATTGTACTATGGGCTTACTTTAAAGTATTTGTTGCTAATAAGCCATCATAACAATGAAGAGTCTATGAATGAGATTCTGCCTTTATTAGCTCATTAGTAATGACAGGTATTGTTGTTGTTGATATATGTCCTTATTGAACCTCTACTGTCTGAACTGCTGCACAAACAGCAACTACAATGGTAGCTATAGAAAAGCAGGATGTTTGGAGAAGCAATCTTGCAACTTTTGTCTAGGGAGAAAGGATACATAAAACCGGCTAGGCAAATTAAAATCATGATGTTTTGACTGCAGTTACTCTGGTCTAGCATTGGCAATCTTGCGACAAGCAAGAAGTTGTCCTAGAAACCTCCAAATGGAATTTCTATGGTTCTATGCAATGAATTTACCAATACTATCACGAGGTAGAGAACACTCAAAATACATTTCCATTATATGAAATGATGGGCTTATTCTTTATTCCCATGCACTGATTAACACTGCTGAAGCATGAAATTTTTGTACTAGATCATTATTCCATCACTGGGACTCAGTAGGAGCTCTATAGGTGATAATTTATAAATTTTACCCAGAGAAGCTGTGGATGCCCCACCGCCAGAAATGTTCAGGGCCGGGCTGGATGGAGCTCTGAGCAACCGGGTCTAGTGGAAGGTGTCCCTACCCATGGCAGGGGAGTGGAACTAGACAATCTTTAAAGGTTCCTTCCAACCCAAACCTTTTCATGATTCTATAACAATTGTACTGCTTTGCTGAGTTCTTATTTTCAAAACTATCTTCACAGTCACCTGAACTGGCTTTTGCTGGTAAAGTTTAAACTCTGGAGCATCATTTGAGAAAATGCTATTGTACCAACTCACCAAAAGCTGATAAAGTTTTACTTATCAGTCCACTCAACTGAGGTGACAATGAGAAAAATGTACTTTACTCACCTGAATACAAGAGGAATAAGAAGGCATAGACACTTTTTCACAGAGAAATATAGTGACAGCCCATGCCACTGGAAAAAAATTTTCTTTTTTACTATTCTTTTGAGATGTCCTTTTCTTCATACTATAATAAATTAATTAAATATTGCAAGCACTAGAAGATCACCATCAAGCAAATAATTAATTTTAACTGAAACATGTTTCTTTCGAACTTCAGCCTCTTGCCACAATGTGAGCTTATTTTTCAGTACAATGGTACTAGAACAAGTATCTATCCACTATAGGCGAAAAGGACATAGAATTATATGTTTACAGTCAACTGTTTGGAGTGCTTGTATTATCAGAAAAAATATTGCTTAAGAGATCTGTTCCATATGATGAAAGAACAGAACCAGAGGAGTATGGTCTCGAGAAGTGTTATTGCAGGGGAAGACTCAGAGTTAAAAGTCTATTTGCTTACTAGAAAGGGTTTCTTTAAAACAAAGATAGAAGAACTGTGACACATTTCAAAAAGACTTCTGACAAGAAGTTGCTCTGTAAGGCTCCTATTTTCTCTGGGTTAGATTTCAGGAATCCTTGGAATTTAGAAAATGAGAGGCAAAGGTGGAATGTCTTCTTTGCAGTTAACCTACATGTGACTTCTGCCTCTTTGCTCTGAAGTAATATCTTTGTGTCAGTTCAGTTTCACCTAGATTCTGATTTTGCTTCAGCAGAGTCAATGATCACTCACTCTCAGAATGCATCAAGCAGTATCCATGTGGCTTTAGAAAAAGCCACGCTTCCCCCCTTTCCTGTGTCTTTCTGGGATGCAGTGAGAGAAAGAAATTAGGGACAGGCCACCTGCTAAGGTTTCTGCTGGAAGCATGGTGCAGCCCAGGGACTACATTCAACTTGCACCTCTGAAGGCCCTCCATACCTGGGAAACTCCATGTGGAAAAAAGGACTGCGGAACATTCCAGCTGGAAAGACCACCATGTGGTGTCTTATTGAATAGTATGAATGCACACTCCAGGGGTGCACATGCCAGCTAGAAGCAAAATAAAAAGAGAAATTAGAGAATGTACTAATGCCTTATCTCACACTTTGATCCTTTCCTTCACTGAGCTTGCAAAAAAAGCTCAGCTGCTCACACAGCACCAGCAAATTATGAAATTCACATTCTCTAGAGTTACAGGTGTTTGAAATAAATCTTCACTTGTTTACAGATGATCAGAACTAATAGCTTAGTTTTCATAGACATTCTCCCTCATAATTTCCCTGTCAAGTAAATTAGGATTAGTAGCCTCCTGTGAAGTCATGCATGGAATACTCTGCAGGAGGTGTAAGGCCTAAGCCCATCTGTCAATGCTGCCTTCCTTCTGAAGCATCCTATGTCCTGCCTTTGAGGTGACTCCACCAGCATTCCTGTCATCACAGAGCCTTTCTGTTGGCTTTGTTAAGAAGTCCAGGAGAATCAGCTATCCCCCTTAATTAAGGGTGCATGGTCAAAAAAGTGGGTTTTTTCAGAGGTGCTCTCTTCACAATGATGAGTACTTTGGTAGCATTGCTCAGGCTCAATGAAGGATAGCCTGCCAGATTCAAGGTTTCTTTAAAGTAGGATGCAGCAATGCAGACTTGCAGCAACATTCAGAACTGGTGAAACCACTTTCAGAGGTGCTGAATCCAATTCTGCCCACTGGCTCCCACCTGCCCTTCCCTCCTCTTCCACAGTAAAAGAGAGATATACAGTTATCACAGTTCTGAGTGACCTACTCTAACTAATCCTGCTTTGAGCAGGAGTATTGAATTAGGTGATCTCCACAGGCCCCTTGCAACCTCAGCTGGTTCACAAGTATGGGATTTTGTTATATTTTTCAGATCACTATCTGACTTACTTTTTCTGTGGGTTATGCTGAAGTAGCTTCAGGTAGGAATTTTCCCTCAGTACTTTCAAGCAAGCCACCACATTGAGGAAAAAAGTGTCTTCGTTAATCTCCAGCTGGGGGAAGAGACAGGGGATGTGACTGTCATAGGGCATAAGTGAGGAATGAATTGAACAATTGAGAAAAAGAAAAATTAAGAAAAAGAAAAGTCCCATGGATCAAAAAAGGGTTAATCAGAAGAGAAACCAATGGGATACTTGTAGTTTTTTTCTCTCCCATTTCTAAAGACCTTCAATTTAAAATATGACAGGAATGTTATCCGAAGGCCAAACAGAACATAGAAACAGGTAAAAAATTACTTTTATCAGGCCAACAGGTCTAAATAGGACACAGTATAGGCAACAATATAGAAGCAACAGATGGTGGTTCTGTGGCCCCATATGTTCCCAAAAAATGAACTGTAGGAAATGTGCTCCAGAGGTCATAACCTCTTTTGTAAGTAGACAAGACAGCAGCTGATACAGGTAAACTGCCAATAATGAGGCAGGCATGTTTACATTATATAGCTCACTTTCTGGTATTCCAGGTTCACTTTGTCAGTCTGGAGTATGTGAGCTGGATAACCAATCTCCACTTGTAGTTTGGATACCTAAAATAATAACAAACAAACAAGCATAAAGAAACTTGATCAATAGGAGGCTTCACATTCTGCAAGTCCTTTTAAAGGCTATTTTTAACCAATGTTAAAATGATCTGTGAGTCAGCCTTCAAAAGGACAGCTACTTTGTTTCAAGAAGACATCTTGTCCTGCTGCTCTGCTTTCTCAACTCTACAACTTAAGGCCTAATGTTGTTCTGTTCTTTTTCTTTGTATTGTCTTCTGCCATTCAGCTTTTTAGCTTTTAACCTTACTAGATATATAAAATTGAATTGTATCTCAATAAATTAATTCAGAATATTCATGGACAGACAAAAATGGAGCCCCTCTCAGTATATGTAACCATGCATGCTGGCACTTATAAAACCACCTTCAGTTTTTAGTATGAATAAGACATCTGTTTAAGACTGTGTGCTTGTAGAAGCAGGTAGGAATACATAAAGGTGTAGGACTTTTCCATTCCTTCTCCAGAGGCTTCAGGGAAAGGAAGGCCTCAGTAATTCCTGCCTTCTGCACGCACCAAGGCTTTAGCGTTTTGGCGGGTCTGTTCATCCATCCACTCCACCTGATCCAGGCGGTCACAGAGGGCATCTTGGATCACAGAGAACATCTGCTCAGCCTGCCATGGAGAAAAGAAGGCATGGTCACAATTGCACAAAAACATTGCTCGCTCTTGGCTACCATCTTCACATGTTCTAGCAATTCAACCATAGAATAACTGGGGGAAAATTCCATTTTGTGTGTGTGTGATGAAAGAGATTTCATTTTCTACAGTGATTTAGCCTTATGTTATCTGACATCCAGTTTTTCCTCACAGGGCTCACCATTCTCTCCCACACACCTTTTCATCCGGCCTCTCACAGTAACTAAGAGGGAGACAATTCCTTCTCATTCGATATTGAATAATTGCCTCCCCTCTTGAGCAAAATGAAAATTCAGTATCCACAAGTATTTCTTGCTGGTGTCTCCCTTTCCAAAATTATGGTAATCTGAGTCAACCCTTCTTGCAATTATGCTTTATTCATTAAAATGTATGCTTCCCTACATGAAGTCTTGATTTTCCGATTAGCTTTTCTTGGTGTTATTTATTCTTCCCACCATATAGACTTCAAACTCTGCTAAATCAGGTGCTACACTAACTTTCCTCAAAAAAAAAAAAAATTCTGACCATCACAGGATGAAAAAAACAGGAAATCTTTTCCACACTGCAGGCAAGTGTTCTTTTTACTGTGGATCCACTCAGAATGTTTTCATATGATTGCTTAGTGTCTTTGCAACTGAAAATCTTATTGAGATATATCACATTGGTGATGAATACTGTTAATACTGCTATTGCAGGGAGTATACAGAAATTGCATGCATTTGTTGGGCTGTCATAGCTATTGGTGCTGCACAAACAACTTTTCTAACAGTTGAGGCAAAGATAATAGCTAGGTAGGAAACCTACAGATGATTTTGTTGCCTTAATGTGGTCTTAAGGTGGCATGTCAAAAAATGAAAGAGGTGAAGCTGAACTCTGCTTAGGGGTTAAGATGATGAATACCTACAAATTTCTTGGTCTGCTCAGGGAAAATTTCTTGCACAATCATCTTCCCTAGAACTGGCTCAAAGAAAGAGCTGGTATCAGTCAAGCACTTCCTCCAGCGCTCAGCTGGGATCTGTAGGAACAAAGTAGAGACTCATGAGAGTGAGGACAAAGAACTAGGAAATCATTAAAATTATCTGTAGATATGTGGACAATAGCACTGTCTAAAATTGACAGCAGTGAATAAGTAGTGTAGTTCTATTTAAGCAACCACAGTAAAAATTTCTAGTAAAACATTTATTTCCCTATGATTTGCTCCACTTACTTTCCCTCAAGATTTGTATATTAGCAGAGAAAAAACCACAGAAGAAAGGTGACCATCTATGTATAATTTTTCCCTACTCCATGATACAGTACACTCAGCTCTCTAAACTTCTGAGGGTTGTATCTACTCACACATTTCTTTTGAGAAAAAAGAAGCTCTTAATGACCATGGGAGAGTAGTTTTTCTTCCCAGATCTAAGAAACTCCATCCATTTAAGGTATCAAGAGAACATTCAGAAGGCATGAGCTACAGTGTTCAGCTGTTGGGGAGGCCGAGGAAACTGATAAAAGGCTAACTCACCATTCTAGACCCCATTTTTCCATAAAGGATCTTATACAGCTCCAGGCGTGCATCTTGGAATTGACTGTCAAGGGCTGGGGAGAGATTCCCAACCAGACAAACAATCATATAAATGTGAAGGACCCTGTAGACAGAAGATTGAAGGCTGGTAACCATAAACACAGAAGAGAGGTAAGTGTCAGAGGAGTGACTTTAGGCAGAGAAATCCTAGGAACCTGAACAATGACACCTGGAGCTATCAAAGAGGGATGATTGACATGAGTGGAATACAGAAACTCTCCAAAACACTGTGGAGACTTAAGGGGTAACTCCCTGCTGGGGCACAGGATTCTTTATGGGAAGTTGGAGAAGGATACTTTTACAACTGGGTGAAACATATAGAACATTATGAGAAGTCTGTGGGATTATGTAAGATTTATGATGGCATGTTTATGGGAAGGACCAATGGCAGGGAAAGGGAAGGATCATAGTGGACTGGGAGAATATATGTGGGAAAATGGGGAGGAAAGCAGATAAGAAGGAGTGGTTGAGTGTAAACTGCTTGCCAGGGTGTCTGCCTGACTGAGCACTGCACATGGTAACCAGGATTTGTCCTCCTATCTTATTAAAGTCTATTGTTAAGTAACATTCTACTCAGTGTGTATGAAGATGGAACTGAATGCTGGAGAGATGACAAGTCTGAGAGTTGACTCCTGGAGGGACTTTGGATCCAGCTAGCTTCTGGAGAAAGCAGCAGTCTGAGAGCTGGCTATTGGGAATACTAGTGGTTGGGAGCAGCTACTGAAGACACCTGATAGTATAGGTGTGCTTGTAACAGGAAGACATCAGAGTACCAGCAACTAAACAAAGTAGGGCTGCAAGACTCAGGGGATCATATGTTCATGTGATATATCCAGGTGTACACGAGGAGATCTTGGCCAGCTTCTCAACAGACTAAATACCCAAGACTAGCTCTTGGAGTGAGCCACATCATGCGCGTGCACACACGTATTTCACTAGTACTACCAATCCTGATCAGCTGGAGCTAAGGAGTAGAATCAATCTGTGTTCATGTTGGTGCTATGGGTGCCAGTCAAGACACTGTGTTTCCTCTCTGTGACACACTTTAATTATTTTAGATGTGTCTTCATACATGGTGCATGCATATACAAACCTATTGGGAATATATGCTAAGCCATAGCACTGGCCAAACCTGAGGATATAAGCCACAGCAGCCTTGCAATTGTTAGACTACTGGATTCAGCAGCCTCTAACACAGCAGCCTCTAATCTATTAAACCTATGGTATTTGAAGAAAATGTTTCTTGGGGCATGAAAAACTGCAACCATAGATATTGACTCCTACCTTCCCTTGTGCCATTTCTCGATGAGCTGTGACATGTTGCTTAAGTAATCCATGTCATGCACTGCAATTGGCTGAGAGAGGTCCATTGGCGCAGGATGGAAGACAGCCTTGAGACATGCCAGCCAATCAATAGCAGGTGCCTTTTCCTGCAAGTAAAAAAGCTTACATGGTGAACTATGAATCTAAACTGGCTCACAAGAAATAATAGGGAAACCAGGATCGTCTTCCCAATAATGTTAAGAGATACTTTCCACAAGTTAAATTATTTTTATAATGTGCATCTTGAGGAGAACTGACTTTTTATAAAGGGAATTGCCACTGGGGAGGGGAGAGAGTTGTGGGCCTGAAAAAACTCTGTCAGTAAAAGACCATAAATTACTGGGTTATTTAAAGCTCAACAGGCTCCAAGTGTAATTTGCAAGACAATGGCATTTAAACACAGCATTTCATATTTCTTTTGATCTGGATCTTCAGAATGAAGTCAGGAAAGTCACATGCAATTGTGTTGCTCAAGCTTTAAGGCACAGGTACCTGTAGCTCCCTAATGGTAGTGCGAAAGAACAGCATCCCCCTCTGCTGTCTTTTCTGCAGTGGAGTGACAAATCGCTGGAGGTTAGAGATGAAGGACAAGGTCAGGGAAAAGGAGTCAGGAGGACCATCCTCTGTCCTTTCAAGTAGAACCCCTAATTTCTTCAAATACGAAAGATACACACGGAGAACCTGCAATACAGAGCATATCTTCAATGGAAGATACGTGACCAAAAATTAGTCACTCCATCCATCCATCCATCCATCCATCCATCCATCCATCCATCCATCCATCCATCCATCCATCCTCCATCCACCCATCCATCTTGACCATATAAACTTCAGTCTTTCAAAACTACTGCTGACCCACCCCATTCCTAAAACTGTCCTCTTACTGCAACATCCTTATGCAATTGTTCATGTGGAATACCCTTTGCCAAGTACAGCTCCTCTCTCAGTGAAGAGCAGTGAATTCCCTAATGATTCTTTTTCTCACAGCTCACAATTACTTCAAATACTAGAATAACTTTAGAGATGTAGGTCTGCCATCTCTGGAGTCAGAGGAGAGAAATTCAGTGAAATAATGAGTCAGTATTTTAATGGACAGAAAATGTCAACTTCTTGTTTCTATTTTCATAAAGTTTCAGATGAATGCTTATGATAGCTCAATTTTTTTGATGATTTTTCTGAAAGGCTCTGATTTTTCAGAAAATGACATAACTCAGTTTTTATGAAGTTCAGAAATGACAAAGTTCATTTTGTTACAATGTCTCAAGGTCAAAGAACTTGTTCTCCCAAAATATGTTCAAACACTTTAAAATAAGCTGAAAAATGCTAGCTATCCCTCCCTGCAATACACAAATTTTGTTATAAAGCCATATTTTGGACAAAAACATTTTTTAAGAACCATTCATTCAAGTCAAAAACTAAAAGGAAGCCCAGGTTCAGAAAAAATTGTAACTATAAAAACGATTAAAAAATTGTAACTATAACATTCTAAACTAGATGTTTTAACCTGGCAGCTAAAATGGGTTACATTTTACAATCTATCCTTTGGAAAAGTTGAGTTTTGTAAAGAATTCTTTCTGGAGGCATTTTCAGAGGCCACTGACCGTAACCCATGGAAACAGACCACTCTGAACCAGGAGGCAATTCAAGGAGGTCCCTACATCAAATAGCTATTTTTACCTTTCTTCAGCCTCTGATATGTTACCTCAAGATAATTTTTCTCTTTGAATTCACTCTCAAGTGGAATATCAAACTCAGGATGGTCAATCTGCAAAAAAGAGTAAAGAAAAAACTTTTTCAGAAATACAAATGTGAGGATATTTTGGTATTTTCTGTATCATGGAATTTGAAATGCTATTAACTTGCTTTTACTTTTGGAAAATGCTTGCTCAGTACTTCAAAGAAGGACACAGGCTTAACTTGAGCAAGTCTTGGTCTGACTTGCTTCACAATGCTTCCTTAATAATGCTCTCTCTTTAACATGCTCACCTGAATAATATTGGTCTTGGGGTCAAAAGGAGTAGGTCCCACATGGACTCTAAAAAATGGAAAGGTGCTGTATCTGCTCATGAGAATCTGAAGAGTTTCATTAAAATCTTTTGTTTCCCCCACACCTGTGTTATGCCATCCACCAACCTAGAAAAACACAGAAATGCTGCAAGTGAGAAAAACTGGTTGGATCTGTACTTACAGGTTTTTTTTTTTCTTTTACACCTATAATCTCAGTCATTCTGATAACTGAGAAGCAACAGAGCAAAAAGCACAATGGGAAACTTATGAGCTGTTCTACATACCCTGCTGGCTTTAGAATGACCTGACACTTTCCCTTAAGCAAAGCAATGAACTGCAAAATGACAAGGAAAAGGAATTGTAATTAGCAGCAGAGAAAGGTGTGCAGGAAAAAATGCTGGATAAGCAGGAGACAGGAAATAGGTCTCATTTTTCTGAAGCCATCCGGAAACACAAACAGGGATCAGTGATTACAGGTCCCAGCTCCCTGACAAGCAGATTCCCAGGTGGGCCTGTAGTCACTGTTCCTTTTTCTGGAAGGTTCTGCATCCTCTTTTGACACAGGGCATAAGTGCGCTCTGCTGGAAGGAAGATGTCCAGCCCTCCCTGGCACCAAGAGGAGTCTCCCAGAATGGAAAGAGAAGAATTTTCTCCTTTAAACAAGCTCTCCTGGCAGCCTTGACTACTGAATGATCATCTCGTTTTAGACACCAAAATTTCATCCATTTGCAATATGCTCCCCAATCTGTGAGTCAGGTCCTACTGAACCAAACTTCTGAGATTAAACATGACTCCTCTCTGTAGACTTGATTTTTTTACCATCCTTCAGTAATATATAAGGTTATGAGGAGAGATTCAGGTAATGAGTACCTGATGTCAGAAAATCAGTTCTTAAAACAGCATTTAAAGCTAGAAGATCTATCACTTGGAAGTTGTGCTGTGAACCACGACTTGGGTCAGATTCTATGAAAGTTACATCATATAGGACTATATCACTGCACCTGCCCACTTTCCTTCTCCCTGCAGGAATTCTCTTCCTGAAGGAGAGGAAATAGCACAAACATTCACCTCATTTAGGAGGTCCTTCAATGGCTGAGCTCCTTGGGATTCTATTCGTTCAGTATCCATGCAGGAACGATAAAATCGTATTGCTTTCTCCTTGGCTGAGCCTCTTATCCCAAACTGCGGACTTTCTGAAGAAAAAAGTAGATTTAAAATTTAAAAAAGCAATTTAGAAAGAAGTTGGGACAGCATTGGAGCAGAGAACAGTTTTAAGAACATTTTACAAATACATCCACATTTCCCACAGTGACCCAAAGCAAGGGACCTTCTAGCACCATGACTCTTCCTGAGGCCAAATATGTGTGGTTTTTTGCATGGAAACAGGAGCACAACAGGAAGTTGGTGCATATCTAGGCTTCAGTCCCCCAAGGAGGCAGGACACATCACCAGAGTGCACATTCAGACTAGGACAGCAACAATGGCCTACTTTGACAAGGTAACAGGAGAATGGTTTGGGTTGCTGTCAGAATTTAAAGCGTGACTTTCATCTGTTACACTTGGCAAGAGGAACTAAAATGTTTAAAATGCAGCTACTGTAACATGACATGCTCAAAAAATAAATCTGTACCTGTAATGATAGAAGAACGAAGAGAGGGGACTCAGTCCCTGTTAGGAATGATTGTGCTCTCAGTCACTACTATTGTCAGATCTAACCGAGGCAGATGCTGAAGGTAACACACCAATCATCTGACCCTACCTAAAAGCCTTTTCAGGATCAACAGGTTTTCTTCCAACAACACATCAAATACATTTAGTGATTCTTCTCTGGTTCTACTTGACTGTTTGCCTTCCCATCTGCCACAGGCATATTTGTAGAAGTTCTCACAGGGGTTAACAGTGTCATTCCTAGAATTCAGAAGTCTTTCCAACAGAGCAGGATCTGACTCAGCATCACAGGATCCTGAAGAGGAAGTAAATAAGAGAGAACTGAGAAGTAACAGTAGAGAGTGAGAATAACTCCAAACAAAAATCTTTTAGGGGACATTTACCCCAAAAGACTTATTTTTGGTACAAGCTCCATTGCATGTAGTTGAATTCTTTGTAAGGTATTGCTGAATGTGGAGGAAGTGTGTTCTCTCTTTCACATCCCAGGAAGATTGTCCTCTGTACTATCTAGGCAGCCACAGGCTGGATTATTCTGCCTTCTCAATGTCTTTCCTCTGAATCAGACAAATTTGGCCACATGATAAACAAGAAAGCAACTGATGATGTAAATATATGATGTAAGAGAAGGACATAGCACAGAGAAAGAAATGAGATAAGATTAAAACATGGTTTTTTTCAAGTATGGGAAACATTTTTCAGTATGACATTTGTCAAAAGAGGACAAAGATATTTCTAGAATATCTTGCTTTGTTCTATAATTTTCTTTTTCTAAACTGCTTCAAATTGCTGGCTATACATTGTCATTTTAGTTCAGTATCTTATATCAACATCAGATCAATTATTTACTGAAATAATCCACCTGTAAATCAAGGTAAGATTTCCCATACTATGGTTTCAAAGTTGACATGGGAGAAGGCAGGCAGAGTGGAAAAGGACTAGATCTAAACAGATTTTCCTTGGTCTCTGCAGTCTCTAACATATAACAAGAGCTAAAGAAAAAAGCTAGGTGAAGATTCAACAGTGCTTATTTTGGAGCAGGGAATGTCTGTATCCACCAATATAAATGCACCTTCTGTATTGAGCTTTCTATATGCAGAGATATTCACATGGACGACTCTGCAGATAGTTCTTTAGCAAATTTGGAAGCAAATTAATGTTTCTGGTCTATACTCACAGCTTCTCCATTAGCAAGAAACTCTGACTTTTGCTTTTACTCTATGACTGCACTGATCTGTGCTAGAAAAACAGGACTAGACTTAATTCAGAGATAGAAAGGCAAAACAGGAGCTCCAAGTCTCAGATTCAGTTCAGTTTCTTGACTGCAGAGAGAGCAGAACAGATTGATGAGGTGCAATACAATATAATGCTGTTCTCCCTCAAAACTGGGCTCAGGCATGTTAAATAGCAGGCAGAGGAGGACAGACATGGAGGATCTCTTCCCACTGTGATTCAAGGAAGAGGTAGAAAAATGTATCTTTTGGACAAAAGGTGCTGTGGAGATTCTGAAAGTCTGGTTCTTAATACTGATGTTAACCTTAAAACACAGTGGAGGCGGGTAAGAGAGAAAGGGATCTTAAAAATGGGGTGGGTGAGGAAGAATGGAAAAGGATATCTCATATTATACCTAGAGCACAAGTCATCACGAGGTAGGTGATAAGCAATGTAAAGCCAAGGAGAGTACTGAGAAGTGCACACAGAAGTAGGCTTTTCCCCTGAAGGCATCGTTCTTTCTTCGCACCTGTTCTCAGCTCCTGGTCACAGGTCTGAAGAGACAGAAAAAATCAAGAAAGAAAAATTCATATTAAGGTTAGCACCAATAACATACTCAATCTCCCACCTAATCTACTAGAAAATCATTCACAGGACTAGTGCCAAAATACCAATGGTCATCCAAGTCATCTACGTGTCTGTATTCCCATGGGCTTTCTCACTTTCTTCACTTTCCCGTTTTTTCAAGCTATAACTGTTGCACAGTATTATGAATTACTCATTGACAATCCAGCTTGCTACGAGGAGACTTCTCCCTCCATGGTTCATTCTGGTATATGGAATTACCTTGCATATACTTCCTGAAGATATCAAAGTCCTTTTGAGTATATAAAGCTAATAATAGGATGGCTAGGACTGGTGGTTCTTTATTCTACTGGAGTCTGGCAATCCGAGCACTAATTTCAGATCTCTCTTCAAGAAATAAGGTATTGCATCCAAAGTCCTCTAGTCCAATTCAAGTGAGAGAAAAGATTTTTTCTATTCTACAACTGAAGTAAGCTGTAAATTGCTGAGATCTTATATAGAGACAGGTTTTATGTCACTTAAATTTAGTTTTCTTCATAATCTAGGTGTGTCTTTTTTGTCTGTGGAACAGGCTAGGGACGTAATGAGTACACCTTCTGTTTTAGATATCTGTTTAAGAATGAGCTGAAGCATTCTCCAGAGTTATTTGTCATTTTCCCTGTTGGCTGCAAAGGAAGCTAGATGATATCTTAAGATATACCCCTAACATCTACCTGGATATAGTTAGATAATATGACGTTTTCTCTCCTTCTGCATACTTTGATGTACATAACACTGGAGAACAGCAGTTTATGAAAGAACAGACACTGGAATGCATGCTGGTGATATATAAGGATAGGGAAAGAACTGAAAAAAAATGAAAATTGAAATGACTGAATAGGAGTATACAATGATAAAAGGGAAGCAGAAGGGGGAGAAAGCCAGAAGATAATGGAAAACCTCAGCTGTAGCAAACAAGGAGAAAATCTCACAGCTGTGAAAGCTGATGGAAGTGCTATTGGGAGAGTCCTACATGTCACTGTCAGGGCCTGGCCTGTGCTGTCCCTACAGGCTCAAGTTTAGCTCCCTGTTCTATCCTGATTCTTTGATAAAAGAAATCTCTTTGAGAAACCTTATCAGGCCTTGGAACTCTTTGAGGAAAGGCAAGAAGCAGCCTTAGTGCACATGCCCACTTCTTCACTTGGCTGTCTGCAGCTCTCCTGTGTGATCTCCATCTGAGCTCTGCTGCAATGGCAGCCATGCCTTTGCCTGGACAGGCATCCCATCGATCTGGATCCTGACCATCACCTAAAGACTTGATTCTGCAGGTTTGCTCTTGGACCTGTCTCCTCACAAGGGACTTGCCTGGCAATCTGCACTCTTGGTTGACCCTGGGCCCTGTCACCAGTCCTACCTTACACCCTCACGCCCATACTGAGGGGTGCACCCCTTGCTTTTTAAGTCATTAAGTCATTTTTAAGTCACCCCATGCTTCTTGCCTGCCTTGTCATGACTCTCAGGTTTCAGATCGTCACCTCTCTTCTGCCTTTGCTGCTCCCTTACATGCAGCAGCTAAACTGCATTTGTCACCACTCTCGGTATCTATGTTCTTTGCCAGAAAACCAGGAAACATGGATCTTGACAAAAATCACAAGAAATGGAGCAAAATCGTTACAGGAATGTAAGTATGTCACAGTATATGCCCCTTCTCCTAAGGGAATGTTAAGGAAATGAATGAGTCTGCTGTTAATCATCTGGACTAACATACGATTTATGACTTCTGCACAAAAATATTAATAGAAGGGAAAACAAAAATAAGCAATAGAAAAACAGACCTCATCATTTTCTAATCTTTCAAATGTGAATTTTATTCAGTCTTGAATAAAAGCCTCTCAAAGGCTTTCAACTCCTGGAAATTACTAACAAGAGTTGAGTGCTTAATGCTTTCTCCTTTAAAATCCTATTCTCCTGACTTCTTCAGGAAAGATACAGAATAATCAAATGGAGAACAAGTACATACAAGTGACTTTAGAAGTTGCTAGATACAGAACATTATCATACTAGCAAAGTACAATGTACAAACTACAAAGGAGGAAATCCAAATTCCTTTCATAAGTCCCTGTAGCAAAACACTTGTTTTACTCCTGGAGAAAGACAGTAAGTGTCACAACAGTATGGCAGGGAACTGAGTGAAAGAAAACTAGCTTAGCTGATAAAGGAAGTAGGAAAACCATTCTTTAGCATGCAAGCCTTCATCTTTCACCATTTAGGAAAGATTGAATGATTTACAGTCACAATTCTCCTGACTTCTCTGCTGCAATAAACTTCTTGTTTTTAACATAGAAAATCTGGCCTATTCCTATCATGAAATAGTAACAATTTTTCAATTATTTGGTTTCATGCTATCAAAAGACATCTGTTTCTCTCTTTTGAGTCATAAATGGCATGACTGTGGAGATACTAGCAAGAAACTGGAATTTCAAGACTGTCTGTTGAATTTCTTATGAATTTTTGGTTAACAGTTGGCCTATTTCAGGCCTATGCATGATGTTTATTTTGAAATCCAAAATGCATCAAATAACAGAGTTTTAAAAATGTCTAAGAGAAACAGCACTGACCCCCTCAAATCTCCATTGTGAAACAACTAGAGAAGTACCTGGCTGAGAGCGGCATGCCCAAAATAATAACACAGCACAAAACAAATGACAGGGTAGTGGAAATTGGTTGTGGACCTCTACGTAGAAACTGGATTATGGTCTGTGTTATGTGAACCATAAGCATAAAAATTGTTCTTGAAACACTTCACCTTCCATAATAAATGCCTTTCTAACCTTGCCTCTCTAACTGGGGTGGGATTTAAGCGAAATTGTGGACCTACATAAACAGTGAAAAAAGAGGAGGGCAGTCATATTTAGTCCTCCTTTATGTCTTTTTCATGTCAACAGCTTAAACAAATCTAGACAGACAAATACCTGCTTTTTCAGTACTCTTAGACAGATACTGACCAGAGCAAAATCCCTGTCAGGTTCTTGATCTAGAATGAATTTCACTTTTATGCCACAATGGATTAAGTGGTTCACAGGCACTTAAATACAGACCTAAGGCAGGGGTTCTTGGCCAAGGCAGAGGTGTGGATTTAACTAGATGGACCCAGAGGTGGCATACCAACACTTCCAGGGCACAGGATACAGGAACATTACATAGCTTACAGGAAGCAGCACCACTTTATTGTGGTAAGTTTTGAGACCTGGTTGCTTCATCCAGCATGCTCCATATAAAGATACAAGTGAATGGTTTGAACAAGCCAGTGGAAAAGGATAAAAAGACTTCAACCTCTGACAGGGTTTTTCCTTATAGGCCTCACTTATGGGTGAGAAGAATAATCAGTATTAGCATAAAGATGAGTGCAATTTCCACTACAGTTTCAGTTCTTTCATGTTTTTAAGCATGTGCAAATGCTCAAATTTAAATGTCTTCACTAGATCTAAGTGAGAACAAATGGCCGTAAAATCATTAAATGATGAATTCTAATAGCTGTAAATTATAAAAATTTATGACTTTAAATGAATGTACTATATGTATCATTTGACTCAAATACAAGAATAACTTGGGATAGCATGACAAGTACTGTTATCACTAAAGCAAGAACTGTTTGATACAACTAAATCAGCCAAAGAATTTGATTTTCCTTGAGCATCTCCTTCTTTCTGTTTGTGAGCTGCTCCTGAATTCTGAAGGAAGGTTGAAGTTACTTTGCCAAAATCTTTCTCACCTTGCATTTTCACAGTGTTTAGTGCTATTACAGAAAGATAAGCATCTAGCTTTCATGAAAATAAAGTAAATTCAAAAAAAGTGTTGAAAGGAAGAGATAGTTGAAGTTATTTTTCATAACTGTTTACCAGATAATGTAGCAGTATTGTTTTTCAGCCAGTAGATTATTCATGAATTACTGACTTTGGCTGTTACCCAAATCTTGTTTATCACATTACTCACATGGATGGCATATTTTCAGACTAATACCCCAATATCACAAAAACCTTCATTTTCTTAAATTTATCTTTTGTCAGCAAATTATTTAAGCACATAAATTGGGCCCATTAAGTGCCATTTGAGAAATATTTTAGCCTGTGTTTGAAATAGAGTACCTGCTCACATGAAATATGAAACAAAAAGGTTGCTGAATTGTATTCTGGAGTACTAAAATTGTAAAGCAAAACCATGGCAAACAACTAAAATTATGATTATGGTTTGATCTTCATCACACAGAAATTTGGGAATGGATATACAAAACAAAGGTTTCTGCAAATTCTTCAACTATAAAAATGCAGACAAGATAAATATAAGTGACTGTTTGCATTACAGCCACAGTCACACTGAACAGATCTCAATGTAAGAACACATGCACATTTCAGTGTTTGTATTATTTAGTAACATAGAACAGTTATCTCTGTTGCCCTTGAATGCTTTGTACTGTTTTAGCAACCTTGAGCTAACAGTTCAGTTCAATGCAATTTGTCTGTAAATATGCAATTAAGACTTTGCTAGCTATTTATATAAGACATCAAAGCAGAAAAAGGACACCACACTACATGGAAAGCAATTAGGCTCACCATGTCATTCTCACATTCCAAAAACTATGCCTTGCTTATCCACAACTATTTGTAGGGGGGAAACTGCACATTTCTGTGTAAGTACTTTCTTATAAAACCTTGCTGAAAAAAATGGAGACAGAATAAAATATGTCATTATAATTTTTATTATTGTTGTTGTTGTTGTTATTATTATAACTACTAATAGTTTTACTATTACTATTATTACTTGTTGGTCAGTACTTCAAAACAGTTCTCAGAACGGCCATTAGGGTGACTAACAGGAAGGGCAAGAACCCCTAAATCGTCACACCATATCCCATATCATTAATTCTGAGACCCGGACAAGACCTTTCTGGATACAAACTGTGAAAACCTCAACTACCTCGGTCCCCCAAGGCAATAAGCAGTGTAGCTATGAAAGGGGAAGGAAAAGAGAGGTGTGCAATGAAGGTCCCTCCAGCAGATTACAAGACAGACCAGTTTCCTTACCTGTGGAACAGTGCTCATGCTTGTCACCCCAGCAGGCTTTGCTCCTTTGGCTACCACAGTTGTGAACTCTGTTTACTTGGTTGCTATCAGTCTTCTGTGCCTACACACTCTGCTGAGTTCAGAGACGATCTCTTCTTCCCAGCTTGGCTGTTTGCTGTGGGGAGGAGAAGTGAGAGGAAAAGCTCAGAGACAAACACCCTTAGAGAAAATGGGAGGGAGGGAAATGGTGTTTCTGCAACTCTCCACCCACCTTCTTAACACCTCTACTTCTCATAAAAGGAATTTTTTTTCCCCTTCTGTGTCTCTGTGACCCACCTGCCTTTCTGTCTCTTGGAGCTCCACCGAAATCTTTTTGAACAGAAGTATGTGATTCTCTATCTCCCTCAGCCTCTTCTCAGCTATTTGCTGTTTCTTTTCTCTCCAGCAGCCTCACTACCCTGCCCACCCAACAAGCCTGTTTTGGTCTGATATTCTCCTTGCCACTAGCCTGTTTCAACCTGCTGTTGCCTTGGGGCCCGCAGGCTTCTGCCTATTGCTAGATAGTGTGGGCTAGGGATCCTAGTGCTCCTCCTCCCACGAGGAAAAGCCAAGGTGCTGACTTGCTTCTTGCTCTCGCTCTCTCATCTGCACCCTAGTGTCCATTCAAGGCGTGAACACATCTGACTTTTTCCCATTAAGAGGCATAAAAAAAGGAAATCATTAATTACTGATTCTATTTACAGTTGTTCATTGCTTCTTGGAAGATGGCCAGCCTATGTGTCTTTGCTTATTTAAGGAGGAGTATTGGGAAGATTTGGGAGAGAGGTTTCTCTGCTTTGAGGACTGGGAACCCAGATTACTTCTCTGAGACATTAAAAACTGAGTAAGGAGAGTGAGACATTGGGATTTGAGACCTTCCCAATTGGCAGCTGTGAGCTGAGAGGTAGTGGGGACCAGCTTGGTGTCAGCTTCCAAAGTGCTTGAAACAAGCAGAATACCAGGATGGGACTGTTTGCCTCCCCAGGCTGCAAGTCTCTGAGGAGAATATGATATCTTGGTTCACTACTCTGAAGATAATTTGATATCTGTTCAGTTGTTCAGAGCTCCTATCAACCTGATTTTTCACTATTTCTGTGGTGCTTGCATAATTTAACACTTTACTATCACAACAGATTTCTTATGTGGCTGAAACCAGATACTTACTCCCAGATGTTTTTAGCATCTAGGTTACTGGTAGCTATATATTTCTATATTTACCAAACAGCTCTAAATACAGTAAGAAAGTCCTTGCATACTGACAAAAAGGTCCGTGCTGACCTTTCTTTCCTTGCAGTGTGTCACTTCACCTTAACATCAGAATCCATTTTGCAAATACTTCTGACATAAATTGATTGAGATTTGACTAAATGAAAGCAACAAAACAGTCTTTTGTTAGCCACTATTTATATCTCACAGTGAAGAGATCTTTGTAAACTATCTGGACAAATTTGTTCATGACAATATTTAGTTTATTTATCTATCTTAACTGTATCTGAACTCTTCCACATTCATAATTACAGCATCTAACAGCTGCCAAGTTCTATGTAATGAAGAAAATTTTACTTCTCTTTTCTCAATGAACACAATCTAAGTTTTAAAATTTACCTGGGCAAGGAATTTATTGCCTTTTTTGATTGTAAAATGGTTATGATGATTTTGAACACAATGTAATTAAAATTAAAGCAAGTAATAAAACCTTGGCTGAAGTATTCATTTTTAAAATGACACTTGAGAAGACAAAAAAAGCCTTTGGTCAATATGCTGGGAGGATATGATTGACATTAACGTGGTTTCATATACCAGTAGCTATTAAACAGGTATTCTCATTTCCGCTTGATTACATGAGATTTTACCATATAATTTGGCAAAACATTACATTGATATTGCCACAACACATGGATTGTCTCACACTCATGCTAGCTAGAAATGCTTTGAATGTGTATGTATGGATGATTTTTACCAGACTTGTAAACTAATCAGGACACATCCTTGACAGTAGATGGATCACAACCTCATTTCAAGAGTGCATGGGATGTTTCAGGAAAGGAAACCTGAGAAACCCTCTCTTTCTTAATGAAGAGCACAGCTCCTTGAATTAGTACATGTTTCAATGGTGCTGTGATGCTAAGAAAGCTGCCTTGCAAGATCTAGTGTGGTGGTGATATTTCTTCTCTGAAGGCAATACATACCATAGTAATATCATATGTTGGATCTAACAGACATTATTTTTGGATTCTCCATACTGTTCTGGAAAAGTATGCTCCGGAGCAGTATTCTGCTGTAGTGGACATTGGGTTTTGAGTTTGCTCAGTAATTCAGTAGCAAAGTTGAGCTGTTATGGAGAGAATTAAGTTGTTAAAACTTTCATTTATTCCAAAATTTGTGTATCTCATAGGAAAAATTTGGATTTATTTCATATAGATGCTGCCTCTCTGACTATAGTCTAGATACACAGGTATAAGACATATTTTATCTGAAGTTATATGATCCACGCTTCAGAAAAATCTGTTTGACTGTTGTTATTAGCTGTTGCAAAGTAATTCAGACACTGTAGTTAGGTATGTTTTCAAGGAGAGTTTCTTGCATCTGTCAGGGTAAAGACATAGCATATTTGCATCTGGTAGCAATAAGGTAGTGAAGCATGTCTTACATTTTCCACGTCACCAATTGGATATGGAAATTTCTTTCAGATTGTGTGCCACAGGACAGTAGCGCTTTCTGTCTGAAAATGACAGTCTGTATGTATATATTTAAGCCTTGAAAAGGTCTGCCTTGGAGAGGATTGCATGATGGTGTTGTAAATACTCTGATAGGTTTTGAATATATAACCTGTAGAGCTTTGGGCATCTTGAGAGCTGAATGTGTGAAGTATTCATGTATACATGAAAATGGTGCTGTTGTTTTTCCTGCTAGCATGTAGGTTTCTTTGAAGACACTTTTATTACCTACAGAAAGCATAGACAAAAAGTTTCCCTGAAAAATTTTTCTAATTACAGAAGCAGGAAGAGGGGCTTGGGGGAGGGAGGGAGGGCAGGGAGGGAGAAGACGTCACAAGTAATCCTTATCAACTCATACCCTTCTTATCTTTAAGGCACATATGACAGCTCTGCTCCCTTGAGTCCACAAATTAGTAAGAGAACCTCTGGCTTTTTTCTCTGGGACAGACACTTTCTCTCCTCTATACAGTGCATTAGCTTCTTCCAAATCTAACTGATCAGCACACTGGAAAAAATATAGTGTTCAGCATGCCTTCCAGCTGTTACACATAAAAATGCTTAACAGCAATTATCTTTTAGATGCCTCTTAGAATTAAATAAACATATGATTCAAAGAAATATGGACATATTAGCGTGTTGGCGTGCATTTGACAGATGTTGTTGCAAGTATTTCTTATGGTAATTTAAAATGGTTAGTATTTCAAATGGTTTGGAATCAAATGCATATTTCAGCAAATTATTTTCCTAATATCTGTCCTGAAGTGAAATTGAATTGGGACTTTGATCTTTTACATCATGTGAATAGTAAATTCCACTGCAACAGTTTGGTAGACTGAAGTTCTGCTGGATGGATTGATATTCCATCTTCAACCTTCTGAAATATATGTGTATCACAGACTGCACGAAAGATTGCTCTTTTAAAAAGAGCATTAGAAAAACATGGTGAGGCAATATTAATGACACTGGCCATCTTGAAAACTCTTGTGAACTTACAAAGAGACTGCACTTAGGTTTAAAAAAATACTTGTTTAACTCAAGCTCTTCTACCTCAAATGGTCCCTGGTGATACTACTACTGAGCAGTGTGAATTGAGGATTAAAATAACATGGAAGAAAATCTCCTTGATATGAAAGACTCTCTGCTGAAGGTTAGTAATAATTTTGGCAACCATCAAAAGCACAAATTTGGTCTGAGGACATCAGAACACTGTAGCACTTGTTCCTTCACTAAAGAAGTTCAGAAAACTGGAGGCAGGATAGCCTGAGAGCCATAATATTCTGTTGTAGATTGGAGGACTGATGACAGGATAAATTCAATTTAAACAACCCAAAATTGGAGCTGTCAGTCAGGGATCTAGCAGAGTGTTCTAACTGCCCTGCAGGTGACAGAGAGAGATCCCTTCTGGGACAAAAGTGCTCTCAGACACTCTCAAATCACACATGCAGATGGGAACTTTTCACCCTTTTATCCACCAAAAACTTTCTCTCTCATCTCGCATCAGTCCATCAGTACACAAACTCAAAGACTCAGAGAATGCCTTGGTTAGAAGGCACCTTTTAAAAATCATCCAGTTCAACCAACCCACCATGGTCAGGCTGCTTAATCTCTGTCCAGGCCTTGAATACTTCTAGTGAGGGGACATCCCCCACTTCCCTGGGCAATCTGTCCTTCCAGCTTTCTGGGACATCTTTATTCAGGAAAAAAAGGACAGAAAAGTCATTGTTACTTCTAACCACAGCCACCAGACTTTAGGTTCAGAGGAGGAAGGAAGAAGGGGAGAGACCAAAGTTTGTAACCACAGATTAGCTCAATGTGTGGCAATTCATTTACCTGGAAAAATTTGTTAAAGACAATGGGGAAAAAAAGAGGAGTAGCCTGACCTCTGTGACTCCTTTGAATTGAAGATTCATCAGTCCACCCATAAGGAAGACTATACTCAAACCTGGGATCCAGGTGGATGGATACAAGATATGTGAACTGGAAGATAGACAGGAAGGGTACCCTTGATGACAGGAAAGAAAAGGAGTTGGTTTCAGGTACTAGGAAAGGAAAGTCTGAGAATGAAGGGTAAGAGGGTAGAGAAGATTAGGCAAGAAAGGCAGGAGAAGCAGTGAAAATAAGAATGGCAAAACCCACTAAAACTGAAACTAAAAACCAGCTTGTTTTTCTCTGTCCTACATGAATGTACATGAGTTTCCCTGATCATAACCCTATCGTACATGAATGCCTTCTATTATTTTCTGTGTTACTTTAATATCTCATTTGTTGCTTCATTGGGCACAACCTCTAAGAATAAATAGCATAATTAGAATCTCACCTCAGGCTATTGTTAAAGATTTTGTGAGTTTTTTGTAGTTACTGTACTAGTGAGAACTTGATTTTTTTTCTCTGCAACAGGGTAAACCTGATATTAAAAAAATATTTTTGCAGTTGTGTATCTCTTTATGCATTCAGACATTCCCTGTGAAACCATTCCGAAACAACCATGAGGCATAGTTTTCCATTCAGAAAAGCAAGTCCTAGCCTCTGAAGCATTTATTTAACATCAAGGAGAGCAAAAAAGAATAAAAGCCTAATCCCTGAATAAGCAGCCACAGGGCCTTGTACTGAGGAGGCATGCTAAGGCATATGAAATATCTGAGTCCAGCAGACTGCCAGGGGGCTTCTCTTACAATTGAGCGTGTATCAGCTCTGTTCTTGCTTCTTCACAGTGCACCTCCTTCCAAAATACGTCCTAGAAAACAATTTTCCATAGCTCTTTAAAGTGCTTGCTATCTGCTCTGTTTTTTACAATTGCTTACAGGCTGATTTAAAGGGATATTTCCCGTAAAACTCCGTTCTGATTCTGAAAAATGACCATAACAAAAATACCCTTTCATATGCAACATAATCAAAAGCTGTGAATTTCACAGCATAAAAGTTATGTCCTGTGCTTTACTGTATTAGTCCTACAGATGTTATTCAGATGAAAGACAACCTTGTGTGAGATGCGGAGTTGTACCTACTTATGGAAAACTCAGCTTAATTGCTATGCTTAGTGACAACAAAATAGAACAAAGCCTTATAACCTAAATTATGTGTGCCAATGTGTGAGGTGAAAACGGCCTTGAATTTCAGAGATTATGGGTCTATCAAGCAGAATTATTTATATTTCCCATGTAGATAATGTTCTTCTGCTGCAAAATCACTTGAATCATGGATGTTACTATGCAATAGCCACTTGACAACAACTCAGATTTATGTCTCCAAATGTGTATTTTAATTGTAATGCTGCAACAAGAAACTATATGGAAGCACAGCATTTACAGCTAAATTTAAAACTATATGAACTTCATGGTCATTCACAATACTTTAGAAGGTATCAGCAAGATATTGTTTTTAAGTATTTTTTTGCTAGAAGTACATCCAACATATCTACCATTAGTTACATCTGTGGACCAGACAGTGAAGTGTCATCAGTCACAAAAATTCTCTTTGGTTCAGCCCCTAAATCTGCTGTCCTCATTTGTGGTTTAGATCCAATTTAGATACTAAAGCTCTTCATATACTTTGCAATATCACAAAGTAATGCTTGTGAAATAAAAAAAAAAAAAAAAAAACAACCAAAAAACCTAAAATTACCTCATCTCTTCTAAGCAGAACACTAAATTTCTTTCTTCTGTATTTCCACCACAGTTTCATTTTATGTCTCCTCTTCTTAGCCTTTTCATCTTCCTCAGTATTTCCAGTTATTGTCGTGTGCTTCAGAAGTTAAGGCTTAAACTTAGAATTCTGGGATTCCAAGTTCCATTTTGTATCTTTGATTCTGTTGTAATATGTGGTTTTTAGTCATCAGGTAACTTGCCATTGCATCTGTAAAGTGGAATTGTTTGCTTTGGCCGGCAACGTGGCGTATTTTGAATTGAACTAAATAATTTCCTGTGTCACTATGAGGTATTATTAAGTACCAAACACTTTAGTTCACCAAACAGTCAAATTAGTTGGGATTTTCTCCCAGACTGATGAAATGGAAAGAAATGTATTTTTAGTAGATTTCTATATAGTTAGATGAATAAGCTTTGCTTTCATTCTCTTCTCTTATCCAAGGCAGAATCAGCTTCCCCTGTGACTCTCCAGAATCTTCTTGTTCAAACTCTTTTTAAAAGTTTGTAATGAAAATATACAGGGTTTTTTTTTCCCCTCTAAATTTTAAGACTAATTGTAAAAAGGATCTGGCTTTGTAATTATGAAACCAGCCACTCCTTGCCCTCTTCACAATGCACTTTAACAGTTTATTCCTGTATCTTCAGAGTTATTTTTTCATGTTTGTTAGTCCTTTTGCAGATTTCTTCTTTCTAAACTAAAAAAGGCTGTTGTTTCCAATTTTTATAGTTCTGAAATACAACCTTATTAGAGCCACATACAAGAGTACAATGCCTTAATTTATGCAACAAAAATTTTTGGTTGCATCTCCCAGTATGGCATCTATTTTTATTACTGCTTTCTTCACAAATTTATATATGCATGTGTTTATTCATCTCTGTAGGCATTTGTCCCTATTTTATCAGATTGCATCTCCAACTTGCCAAAATGATTTTGAATTCTGAATCTGTCTTCCAGAACTTTGTGGTCAGCCTAAGCCTGGTGTTGTGTGTAAATTCAGTAGTGTCCAGTCACCAGAAAAATAAAATTCCCCCCAAATACTGGATACAATATTCCAGATACCAACTTAAAAAACTGTTAAGGAAGAGAATCACTTAATCTACTGGCTGTGCTTCTGGTTAAACCAGATTAGAGTGCTGTACACTGTATACTTATTCTCTAGACATTTACTGAACTATTTTATGTACTAAGCTCCCCATCTACTGTGGTAGTTAATTCTGATTTCTTTGTCAAGCCCTTGGAATCTACTTGTGTTGAATACTGC
Organism: Molothrus ater; assembly: GCF_012460135.2. NCBI lineage: Eukaryota > Metazoa > Chordata > Aves > Passeriformes > Icteridae > Molothrus > Molothrus ater. The sequence goes on from NC_050479.2 coordinate 88,310,696, forward strand.
TGATATAATTAATTTTACCACCAGATGATAAAAAGGCGGGACTGGGATGGACTCATTGATAAAGTTCCCAGGTACTGCTATGGTGAGTATAGCTAGGGGCTCTACACTTCTTTTGGAGTTTTGGCTGCTGAGTTTCAGAGCCAACTTCCACAGCACAGCTGACTGACCTTAAAACAGATTGCTGGAAGATGCCTCGGGAGGGCTCAGCCCCCTCTCATTTTGGGAGCTGCTTCTAAGCTGGGTGCTCACCCTTGCTCTCTGACTGAGTTGTGCTGCAGCTTTGCCTGAGTCTTTCCACCTGCCTAGCTGTCCTGGATATTGATCCTGGTCTACAAACTGGAATTACTGGCTTGATCTTGGACATGCTGTATCACTATGGACACATCTGGTATGACTGGACAGTTGGCTGACCCATCACAGAGCTTCTCAGCTATCCTTGCTTATAGGAGGTGGCACTGCATGCTTGACAGTCCTGTCCTTGACTGCCTTGTGGTGATGCTGCCTTTTTGGATCTCATTTCTTTATGGAACAGCTCCTCCTGCTGCTCCTTGACATGATCATTGTAATCTATGCTTCAACCATAATTCTCCCTTGTGGGCTTACGTGGTGGTGAGCAGCTTTTGAAATAGTTGACTACTAGGCTTCTATAGTAGCCTTTCTATAAACTGTGTATGGGGATATATACGTACTTTGTTAGTTGACTCCATGAGGATGGGGTGTTCAGGTTCAGCCAGCACCCAGCTGATGTTGATTTTGATTCCTGGGGGGACATTCTGGAAGACAGCCTGAGAGACCTTTGTCTCCATCTGCGCCATGAACTCGGACTGGGTGCCTGACAACCAGTATCAAGGGAGTAAGGCTGCAAAATGCAATGGAGCACCTTCTTCTTAGGTGCTGGTGACCAGAATGTGATATGGTGACAGTGACAGGCATGAGATCACTGCATAGAACCTTAAACTGACCCTTTTCAGGTCAAAATGTGTTACTTCCTGCTGTTCCACCAAAGTGCACAGCACAATATGATCCCAGGAACTGGATGGTCATTTTTCACAGGGTGAAGGAATTATCTACCCATCAGCAGTTTCCTTTGACCCTTCCTCGAGAAAAAGATTGCTCCAGTACTTTCTAGATAATTCCTGAGCATGAGCATAACTGAGAATAGAGCAGCAGAATCAAATCCAGCACCTGGAATGGCAACAGTGTCACTCAGATTGTCAGACCATTGCTAGATAGTGTAGGCTTGGCTTGGCTTGGCTTGGCTTGGCTTGGCTTGGCTTGGCTTGGCTTTTGAGGTCTGCAGTGAGTAGAGGCACGAGTCACCCTGGGTCTCTTAGCCATGGAAACAAAGGTCATTCCCTGGTGTGGGTTACCAGGATAATATAAAGTTGCATGAAACAACTGCAAGTTCTGTAGTTTGTTGCATATGAGATGAATTGCAATTTAGTAATAACTCTAAATTTAGAATTATTTCTGTAAGCAGTTTGCTGACTGCAAACTGTATCAAATTCTCTAATTTTACAACATTAGGAGGGTACTGTAGTATGTAATTAACTACAAACAGACATTGTTCCAATGTTACATAATTTCATTAAATGTTTAACCTATCCTATTGAAACATCTCCAGCAGAGACTGTATTTATGCTATTTGTTTATATCTATACTTGCTATTCTACTTAATTAGATTCTGTCATGTATGGGCTGTACTGCTACAAGTGGATGAATCTGTTATCCTGATGATGTGTGGGTGCTACAGCTCTGTTTTCTTGAAGTCAAGCTAGGGAGTGAGACTGAGCAAATACTCCTTGGGCAGGTATCCCTGCCTGTAGTGGGGAGGTTGGAACTAGATGATCTGTAAGGTCCCTTCCAACCCAAACCATTCTATGATGGTATCACCCTGTGGTCCATAGAAGAACACACAAGCACATACAGTCAGACTATTCAAGCACACAGCTGGCCATGCAGATCACATGGCCAGGAAGTACTTGAAAATTTTACTTTGAGAATGCTTTGAAAATTTAGCTAATGTCACTATGAAGCCATCAGAATTAGCAAGATATTTAAAATCTAAGCATCCAGAGCACAAAGACAAACCCCTACAATCTTTTCAGTCATGTTTCAGGCCATAATTCAGTACTTTACAAAATTTCACCAAACTTAATGACAAATGTGTAGAGAAGCCTCCTTTGAAGTTTCTTGCTTCACAGCAAAAGAAAAAATGTCACATAGGACCAGATAAACACTTATTCTTCCTGCCATAAAAAGTAAAAATGGCTGGGATAATACACAGAAAGCTATAGAGAAAATACACCAAAAGCAATAGAGCAGCAAACTAAAATGGATTCTGTTGTCAGCAAACACTGTCAGAAGACACATAGAAAATACTGCTGAAGGCTTGAAGAGACAAGTATCAGCACAAATTACATAGTGGAAGAGGATTCCTGAGTGGATGAAAGTATAAATGTTTCTAAAATGCCTCAGATTAAGGTATTTGACAAATTCTGTTTCAGTAGTGAAATAAATGAAGAGCAATCTTCTGTAATCCACTGAAGGGAAGATTTACCACAGAAGCTGTATTCTCCACAGTAAATTATTTATTTAATAAAAATATTTTCTGGAAGAGCTGTGCAAGTGTAAAGACCAGTGGAACAGCTGCTTTGATTGGCATAAGAGAAGGATAGGGTGGTAGGGTTATGTAGTCATCAGTACACCTGGAATTCATTCACTGCAATGTTCATAGATGAGTTATTACAGCTAAGAAACTGGAGCCAGACCTGCAAAAGTTGCTACAGGATGTCAAGAGTTTGGTTTACTTCATAAAAACAAGAACTTGAAATATTAGAACCTTTACAATACTGTGCAATGACAGGGGAGAGACGATGAAAATCCTTTATACCTGTGAGGGGTTGACCTTGATTGGCTGTCGAATGCCCACCAAGCCTATTAGCAGATACTTGAATACATCTGATAAGGACCTGCTTCAGTATTAGAAGAGGCCACAGAGATTACTCTCATAAACAAAGAAGACATGACAGTGCAAGACAGGGAGAGATTAAGGTTTAAGATATTTTTAAAAAACCAAATCTAAGCATGTAAAGCAGGACATTGGATAGATTAGTGCAAATCCACAGTTCTAGAAACCCCAGCTGAGCTGCTCCATAACTTTACAATGCAAATCCTTCCACAAAAATGAAACCTATGTAATTGAATCTTGACCCCATTTGCATGCTTAGACCAAGCAGCTGAGACATCAACCCAGAAAACAAGATGTAAAATAGCAGAAATATTAAATGACATTAGGATACTTCTGCCCCTGAGATAAATAGGTGAACATTGCCCATAACAGCTCCTTGGAATTGGAGTGCCTGCCAGATCTAAGGCTTTCAGGAGCCCAGTGGAAGCTGAGTAATAATCACAAGCTCTTCAGTTGCAATGATGACATCTTTTGCTCTCCTTTGTCTGTCAATTGCCATAATTGAATGCATGGCAGGAATACTGGGAAATGGAATTATCTTGGCTGCCAGTTCATTGAGCTGCATTGGGAGCAAAACATGGCCCCCATACGATATGATCATGATCTCGCTGAGTTCATCTAAATTCATTTTGCAGTCATGGAATACACTGGATTACTTAATGAATATATTTTATGAGCCCTTCTTTTACACAGAAAACCTGCTAACAGCTACCAAGATAATGTTTACATTTCTGAGCTACTCCAGCCTCTGGTTTGGAGCCTGGCTTAGTGTCTTCTATTGCATCAAGGTTGCCAGTTTTACACAGTCTTTCTTCATCTGGCTGAAACTGAGAATTGCCAGGCTGGTGCCCTGGATGCTGCTCACATCATGGCTCTGCTCCTTCATAGCCGCAATCTCCTTCGCCTGGGATGTCTACGGTGTGCACAAGAACATCACCGCTCCTTCATCCATGACAAACTCTTCAGCATGGACAACCACAAGGAATGACAGCTTTGGTTTATTAATTCTTCCTTATAATGCTGGTATAGGTATGCCTTTAATACTGTCTGTTGTTTCAAGTGTCCTGCTGATTTGGTCTCTGTGGATACACACCAGACGGATGCAAAATAATGCAAGTGGTTTCAGAGATCCCAGCTTAGAGGCCCATATGAAAGCCATCAAGTCAGTCTGCTCCTTCCTTTTCCTTTACATTATATATTTTATTTCTGTTCTTATCATCGTATTCAAGGTTTTTTCACCTTTAAGCAATGGAGACTCAATCTGTGTTGTTTTAATGGCTGCCTGCCCTACAGCACACACATTGGTCTTAATTTGGAGCAATCCCAAATTTCAAGAGCTGCCAGCTAGGATTTGGCACCACACTAACTGTCATGTCAGAACTGCATCCATGTAAAAGACAGTGCCTTAGCCTGGACTTTCTAGTTTAGATCCAGAACAATTAAATTGAAATCATCAGATGCATAAATAATAGATGTTGGAATGAGTAGTTTAGGGCCTTGATCAGCAGTCAATAGGAAGGTGGGAATTTGCTTTATGTGGATGTCACTCTTGTTAACAATCATTGTGTATGTTGTCTATTATCGGCTGTACTTTCCTTGGAAATCACCACAGTTTCCCTAAGACAGCAGAAAAACAGGGCCAAGACTCAGACTAGAATGGAATCTCTTGGAATGCTTGAGGTTACAATACCTGATACAAATAGAATAGACATGTTTAAATTAAGCACAGACATGGACACATTCTGCAAATATAAGGCTTCAATGCAGTTTCTGGTTACTAAAACCTTCTAAAGAGGATTCTGAGGAATTCCCAATATTTTCAGAATACCTGAATATTTTCATCGTTTTAAAATCTGGTTGAACTGTAGTAAAATATTTCCTGATCCTAAAGGTGTCTATAACATTCCAACGTGGTTTAAGAAAGAATGACATGGCCTTTTTGAGATTCCTCCTCTTGCTGAAAGAGTGATCTGTGTCACTGCATTATTGTTACGTCAGAACTGGAGCTTCATGACTCTTTTCCAACTGCATGGCGATGTTACATACTTGTAAAGTAATTGACACTGAAACATACATGACTTGAGCTTTGTGTTCAGTAAGCCCATCCTGGGTCAATGTGTCTGGTTTGGATGCTGCCAGTCTGTTTGAAGCAATGTACCTGTAATTGAGCAGAGTCTGTGCCTGAATTGTTTTATTTTACAAATTAATAAATACCAAGTCAAAGAATAACTTGAGATGGAGTCTTCCTTTCCCTCATGACAGAAACTGGGCCCCAGGTGACAGCACTGGCTTCCATGAACATTTTGTATGCCATTTTACAGACATGCTGAAAGTTGAGCCCATGGCAATGGCACCCTGACGTGCCATTGTCAGCACCGTGCATTGTCACCATGCTGGTTCCAGCCCAGCACCATGAGACACCCGTGTTGGGAGGGTTGGTCCATCCTCTGCCCTTCCCTGCTCTCCCTTCACCGGCCTGCAGGAACAAACCTCAGAGCTCTCTGACCACACCAACAGGCAAAACACGTGGGCTGTGCTCAGCCCACAATCTGTGTGTGCTGTCCCGCTCCTGCCTGAGCTCTGAGGCACACGGCTGCTCAGCAGGGACACCCTGAACAGCTGCTCTCACACAATTTGGTTTAATGTTCCCTTATTCCACATTCCTCAGGCACATGAGATTCAAAAGCAGTTCTTGTGCTATTTTCCAACCTCTATAAGTACATCTTCCCTCCAAAGCTTCCTTTCCATAAAATTAAATCAAGTGGTTACCAGTTCTTTAGCGTACGTTTGGAAATCTAAGAGGGAAAGCCAACAGAAATATTGGAAAGCACCTCATAAGGTCAGTCTTCTGGGAGACCTTTCTGTCTGTAAGTGACCAGCTAACCAACTATACTCATATTAATAAAATATCTTCAACACATATTATATACACCAACTACAAAATCCCTCTGTTCTATTGAAAAATTAGAATGATTTAATATGTCCACACACAAAAGAAAAACACAATAATCCTCTTTGCAGGACAAATTTGAAAATGTCTGATAAAGAGAAGAGGTCATGTCAAGTATGTCTCAGAAACTCTGAAGAGATAACAGTGCAACAAAGGGAGACATTAGGTCATCACCTATAAAATACAAATCTAGACATGTAAAGATGTACACCAGACACTGGACTGCAAATCCACACTTGTAAACACCACAGTTCACCTGCTCCAAAACCTTTCCAATGCAAATTCTTTCAGCAAAATGAAAACCATGTAATTGAATCTTGACCCCATTTGCATGCTTAAACAAATCAGCTGAGCTACCAACCCCTAAAACCAGAGGTAAAACAGCAGAAGTGTTAAATGACATTAGGATACTTCTGCCCCTGAGATAAATAGGTGAGCATTGCCCATAACAGCTCCTTGGAATTGGAGTGCCTGCCAGATCTAAGGCTTTCAGGAGCCCAGAGGAAGCTGAGTAATAATCACAAGCTCTTCAGTTGCAATGATGACATCTTTTGCTCTCCTTTGTCTGTCAATTGCCATAATTGAATGCATGGCAGGAATACTGGGAAATGGAATTATCTTGGCTGCCAGTTCATTGAGCTGCATTGGGAGCAAAACATGGCCCCCATATGATATGATTGTGATCTCGCTGAGTTCATCTAGAATTACATTGCAATGCTGGATTATACTGGATTTATTCTTAACTATATTTTGTGAACCCTCCTATTGTGAAGAAAATATATTTGGATTTATCAAGACAGGCTATATGTTTCTGAACTGTTCCAGCCTCTGGTTTGGAGCCTGGCTTAGTGTCTTCTATTGCATCAAGGTTGCCAGTTTTACACAGTCTTTCTTCATCTGGCTGAAGCTGAGAATTGCCAGGCTGGTGCCCTGGATGCTGCTCACATCATGGCTCTGCTCCTTCATAGCCGCAATCTCCTTCGCCTGGGATGTCTACGGTGTGCACAAGAACATCACTGCTCCTTCATCCATGACAAACTCTTCAGCAAGGACAACCACAAGGAATGACAGCTCTGGTTTATTAATTCTTCTTTATAATGCTGGTGTAGGTATGCCTTTAATACTGTCTGTTGCTTCAAGCATTCTGCTGATTCAGTCTCTGTGGATACACGCCAGACAGATGCAAAATAATGCAAGTGGCTTCAGGGATCCCAGCTTAGAGGCCCATATGAAAGCCATCAAGTCAGTCTGCTCCTTACTTATCTTTTATGTTACATATTACATAGCTTTCACTTTTCTTTTATTCGATTTGTTTTTGCATTTTAACACCCCAAAATCCATATGTATAACTGTAATGGCCGCCTGTCCTACAGGACACTCCATAGTCTTAATTTGGAGCAATCCAAAATTTCGAGAGCTGCCAGCTAGGATTTGGCAGCACATCAACAGTTCTGTCAGAATTACATCCATGTAAAAGATCATGATTTATCCTGGACTTTCTAGTTGAGTTGTGAGTGAACTTATTTTAAACCATAAGAGTTATAAAGTAATAGAAACTGAAATGGGTAGATTAGATCACTAATCTGGAGTTAAGAAGAATGTGAAAATTGTCTCCTATTTACTCTTCTTTCCTTGAAAATCACAGTTTCTCTAAGACAGCAGAAAAAAAAGGCCAAGATTCAGACCAGACTGTAATCTCTCTTCAAATGCTTAAAGTTACTAATTCATTATACAAACAGATCTGACCTGCTTGATCACAAGCATGCTCATATTTAATTTGGGAATATGATGCTTGAATGCTGTTTCTGGTTAATACAAGCTCCTAAAGATGATGCTGAAGAATTCCCAATAAGATGGGAATATCTTACTCATAATATTTCACTACTGCTGAATTGTAGAAAAAAAAAGTTATAGACTCTAAAACTGTTTTTAAAACTCCGGCAAGGTTCAGTATGAAATGACATAGCCTTTTGAGCTTCCTTGCTCTTGCTGAAGTAGTGACCTGTGTCTGTGTTCCCAGTGAAATGATGCAGTGGAGGACTCACCAAAGTCCTGTGGTCATAGGTAATAGGAGAAGTCTCAATACATTCTTGGTACATTAGGACTGGAGCTTCTGAATCCTTTCCAGCTGCACTGGGAATTTATTTACTTTTAAAATGATTGTCACTGAAACATACTTGACCTGAGCCTTATATTGATTATGCCCATCCTGATTCAATGTGTCTGGATTGGATGCTGTCAATCTGTTTGAAGCAATGTACCTGTAATTGAGCTGAGTCTGTGCCTGAATTGTTTTATTTTACAAATTAATAAATACCAAGTCCAAGAATAACTTGAGATGGAGTCTTCCTTTCCCTCATGACATAAACTGTACCACAGGTGACAGCACTGCCTTCCATGAATATTTTGTATGCCATTTTACAGACATGCTGAAAGTTGAGCCCATGGCAATGGCACCCTGACGTGCCATTGTCAGCACCGTGCATTGTCACCATGCTGGTTCCAGCCCAGCACCATGAGACACCCGTGTTGGGAGGGTTGGTCCATCCTCTGCCCTTCCCTGCTCTCCCTTCACCGGCCTGCAGCAACAAACCTCAGAGCTCTCTGACCACACCAACAGGCAAAACACGTGGGCTGTGCTCAACCCACAATCTGTGTGTGCTGTCCTGCTCCTGCCTGAGCTCTGAGGCACACGGCTGCTCAGCAGGGACACCCTGAACAGCTGCTCTCACACAATTTGGTTTAATGTTCCCTTATTCCACATTCCTCAGGCACATGAGATTCAAAAGCAGTTCTTGTGCTGTTTTCCTGCCTCTATAAATACATCTTCCCTCCAAAGCTTCCTTTCCATAAAATTAAATCAAATAGTTTCCAATTCATTCAGATGAATTCAGAGATCTAAGAGGGAAAGCCAACAGAAATATTGGAAAGCACCTCATAAGGTCAGTCTTCTGGGAGACCTTTCTCTCTGTAAGTGACCAGCTAACCAACTATGGCCATATGAATAAAAATATCTTCAACATGCATAATATACACCATCTACTAAATCACTGTGTTCTATTGCATAACTTTGACAAGGATTTGTTCTGGGAAAGAAAGTAGCAACTCCTGTATTAGTAGGAATGTGATATTTCTTGGGATTCGGATCCTCTGAAGATATGAATCATGTCTGACTGTAGGCATTTTTCTCATTTTTCTCTTCTGTTTGTAATAAAAAGGCGGATTGGTTCACCCCACCATAAACCTACCATTTTGCAACCTGAAGAAGCTTTGGAAGTTATGAAATCAGAACCTTCCAAAACATATGAACTGTTTCCACACACACCAATGTCACATAATTGCAATGGCAACTAGATTCAAGTCTGGTACAGAGAAGCAAATCATGAAACAAACCAAATTCAAAGCTCATCTTGCTCTAACATTGCTGAAAGACATCATGCAAATCACCTAGTCCTGTAGCTCTTTGCATTGAAGATCCAGGTAAACATCACAAGAATTTCTAAGATGCTCACATGCAACATAAAACTATGAGGCCAAGAAAACCATTTCCTATTAAAAACATCTTTCCAGATTTCCAGAATTTAATGATGAAAAAACTCACCAGTGAGTAATTCAGAGGAAGAAAGAAAAAAGCCATCCCGAATTTTTTTTAAAGCACAGTCTTTTCCAAGAAAAAAAACCCAGTAATCTGATTAGAGTCCTTAGGTCAAGGCAAGAAATGCAAATATCTACATGAGAGATCACTACAGGATCCTTCTCTGATTTGCATTCCTATAAGCATGCCTGGAATTTTCAACATTGACATTCAGGGCAACATGCAATGGAGTCAATTTTCAGTGCCCATCACAGCAGGATTTTAAAAAAAGCAAAACCTGTGTGCCAGGCTGTACTGCTTTTTTGTGTATGTGGGGACAGGGAAAGACAAAGAGCTATGAATGGACATTCTGGTGAAAGTAAGGCCTTGTTTGGGGGTTTGGCTGCCTTGTTTCAGAGCAAGCTTCCACAGTCCACCTGACTGGCCTTTTAGCAGATTGCTGAGTGAAGCCTCAGTGGGGCTTGGAGCCCTCTACATTCAGGAGCTGCTTCTAAGCTTGATGGTCAACCTTGGTCTCTCCTTGAGCTGTGCTGCACCTTTGCCTGGGCCTTTCCACCTGCTTAGCTCACTTGGATCCTGATCCTGGCCTGCAGATTGGAATTACTGGCTTGATCCTGGGCATGTCTTATCACTCTGGATATGGCTGGCAATCCCTGGACTTGTAGCTATCCCTTATTGTTCTCACAGAGCTTATCTGCTGTCCTTGCCCACATCATAGGTGGACTGCAGGCCTGACAGTGCCCTCACTGTCTTTGCCTTGCCTTCTGGGGATCCCTTCAACTTGGGCAAAATAACTGAATTTATTTCCAATCAATAAGAGGTTCCCAATCAATAACAGACATGGGGAGTGAGAAAGAAAGAACAAAACAGGGACAAAATGCTTCAGCGTGGGATCCCCACAGGCTGCAGCTCCTGCCACGAGCCTTCCCCATGGTGGGATCTCCACAGGATGCAGCTTCCTTCAGGGCACAACCACCTGCTGCCAAGGGGGCTCTGCTCAGGCTGCAGTGTGGATATCTGCTGCAGTGTGACCCTGCTAGGGCCTGCAGGGTCACATTCTACATCAGCATGGTCCTCTCCAGGGAAAGCATGGCAATGTCTGCTCTGGTGCCCAGAGCATCTTGTCCCCTTCCTTCTTCACTGACCTGGCTGTCTGCAAGACTGTTTCCCTCACATTTCTCTCTCTGTCCTCTCACTCACAGTTGCTGTGCACTGGTCTTTACCCTTCTTTCAATGAGTTGTCACACAGATGTCACCAGCAGCACTGCTGGGCAGAGCCGTGGCCAATGGTGGGTCCCTTTTGGGGGTAACTGGGACTGGTTCTGTGTGACACAGGGGCACGTTCTGGTCTCTTCTCACACAAACCACCCCTGCAGCCTCCCCACTGCCAAAACCTTGCCCGTAAACCCCACACATATCACACAGACATTTGCTGGTTCTCTTGTGGCAAGAGGCTCAGGCTCCACGCTGAATGGGGCTTTGAGTTGCCTGGTCTACAGGAAGATGTCCCTGCCTATGGCAGGGGGTTAGAACTGGATGGTCTTTAAGGCCCCCTTCAACCCAAACCATTCTGTGATTCTGTGATTCCATGAGTGAGCTTAAAAGAGCTGAATTTAAACAGCAGTGAAGCTCCACAGTTTTCTTTTACTAAAAGGGAAGTGATACATATTTGCTCACCTTTTTCTGTTGGAAGTGTCTGTCAATAGCATGCTACAGAGCTGTTCCTGTCAAAAAACCAAACACACTTTTATATATCTTCAAGGTGAAAGTGAGATTTTAAAAGTGGATGAGAAAGGAACTGCTTTTCAAAAGATTTTCATGCCAAAAATTGTATAAGTGTGACAACTTTAAAAACTCTCATACAGGTACACTTGCAAAATTTGGAAGCATAATGTTCTAATTGATTTTAAAAACTTTCTAAGGACGATCTTCTGTGAGTTTTGAACCCATTTGTTAAACATATCAAACCAGAACAATCTTTGATTGGTTTGCAAGTTTTGACAGCAGAGAATTTGGATATTTACTGCTGAATTTCACCAAAGAAGTTTGCAGATGTGATAGTGGGAAAGCCATTCAAACAAGTATCAAATGAAACTGAACATAGAGCAAGGTCTCTGAATCACTGTGTCACAAATTGATAAAAAAACCCCTAGAATCTAAGAAAGTAATGAAACATATCAGATTACATTGCTTTCACTTAAAAAAATTATAATAAAACAAAATTTAATGAGAAGAGAAAAAGAGTTTGTAGCAATACTAAAATGAAATAATTTTTAAAATATTGTTCATTTTATATTGAATTATTTAATTATTTATTTTGATGTGTATTATAATAATCAGTATCTGTACATAACATGCACATAACACATAGAGTCATGTATATATATGAAATATATAAACAATTATACATTTATCTGGGGTGAATGGTCACAAAATTTTACTTCTTCAGGTGCATATAGAAAACAGTTTTATCACTGCCCTAGGCAATCATAGATTACCTAAAGCATTGGAAAATGCAGACAACCCAAAGAAACAACCTAGAAAGCATCTCAAAATTTCTCATTTGATCAGTGCTGACAGCTTCTTATTGTGCTGATAGCAACCTGTGTCACTGCATTTCTGAAGAGCTTTTGTGTATTTGCTTCTGTGTTCTGGGCTACAGATAAAACATTTAGTGTCAAAGTTTTTCAATGAACTCAAGCCTCTCCACTCACCTGTTTCTTTCCAGATGTGGAAAGAGTTTTCATTCAGTTCTTTTAGCAAGTATAGCAGAATTTTAAAGGTATGCATATTCCATATGAAGGAAAACGGACTCGATTAATAATTGTTCCTGTATGCAATGTTGTATATTGCCAGAACTTAAATTCCTTGGGAAATTCCTGCACTTTTCCAAGATGCTTGTGAAAAACAGGCACGTGAAGTACTCTGCTAAAACAATTTTCCTTTTGTCTGTGTTTATCTTCCCACAGATTTTTGTCCTCTTTTGGGACAATCTGAGCAAGCACACAATGATCAGTATAATACTTAAAAATATCAAAACACAAAAAGGAAAGTATGAAAATCCTCCTTGCAGCAACAATTTGAATATACCTAATAAAGCAAAGGACCTGCCCTTAGATAAAGAGATGTAATGACAAGTATTTGTCATAAACCCTGTAGGCTTATCAGTGCAAGACAGGGAGAGATTAAGGCATCAGGTATAAAAAACAAATCTAGACATGTAAAGAAGAACATAACCAATGGAGTGCAAGCCTGTGGGATCTCAGCACATCATTCCTGATGTTCAGAGATGCCAGGAGAACCCTTGGGGGTCTCGAAAATCCTGGAATGTTGCCAAGAGTGTCTGGTGGCTTGATTTTGATCCATCCACAGAAATAACAAGAGTTTGAGGACAAGAGAATCACTTTAGAGTATAAGGTGTAAAATAGACACGTTTAGAAAGTGAAATATAGATTTTAAGGTTTTTTAGGTACAGGGGGGTTATGGAGACAAGATGGAGGGATCAGGGCGTGTCTTGTCCTTCTTCTTCCTTCTTCTTGTCCTCCATCTCCTGTGGTGATGTTGGCATTTGGGGATTGGTTTATGGTGAAGGTGCACTTGCCAACATGGGTGAAAAGCATTGGGAAATAAAGGTAAATATTGTGTACGTAGATATTAGTATAAAAAGACATGACCGCCCCGTGGGTGGTCAGAGAGTGCCTGTGACTGCTTGCAGATCAGACCTCTGTTGGGCAGACAGAAAATTTTGTAGATAAGAAATAATAAACAACCTGAAGACCGAAAAGCTGAAGAGTCCAGACTCGTCCTTTAAAACGCGTGCCACCCAAGAACCACACTACCCGTGTCGGGGCAGAGACAGACAGCCGAACCCGACATTTGGCGTCCCTGGGTGGGCACCCAGTGGGCACCCGGTGGGCACCCGGCGGACGACCCAGTGAGCTACTCGGCAGCAACCGGCGATCCAGCAGCATCCGGCAGCACTCGCTGAGCCACAGTGAGCTCTGTTGTGCACCTCTTGCACAGGGGCAGCCTTGAAGCACTGAGTGGGCAGCTCCCGAACTGGACTCATTCCCAGGAGAGCACTGATAACTCCTTGGGAAAACAGCCAGAAAGCAGCCAGCAGAATCTGCAGACGCGGCGGCCGCAGAGAACACCGCACTCCGCCTCCACCGAAGAAAGTTCGTAGCAGGACAGCCCGGATCGGAATCGGAAAAGGCGCCTCCGAATCCATCTCCTGTGACCTGCAGGCCAGAGACCAGGAGCCTTCGGACTGCTCTGACGACAGGAATTCGGTGAGAAGGTCCAGAATTAAGAACATGGGGGGTACACTTTCCCAGGAACAAATAGAAATTCTGTCCGACCTACAGGGCGTGGCAGACACACACACAAGGGGGATCCCAAAGAAAAAGCTTAGAGAATTACTGCTGTGGGTGCGGTGTAATTACCCGTACTCAGAAACAAGGTTGTTATTTGAGGTAGGCTTTTGGCAAGAAGTTAACAGACACCTATATTTTCTAGCCACCAATGATGATAAGACAGCCTTGAAATTGCTGTCTTCAGCAAGAATTATGTTAGAGGCGACCTCGACTCAGTTGAGAGGGTCAGCCAGGCAACAAGTTGTTGCGGGTCCCAAAAGGGCGGAGGGACCAGAGCAAGGCTCCAAGCAGAGATTGGCTCTGATCTCAATTAGCCCGGGGGAAAAGGTGCCCGAGAAAAGGGGACCGGGAGAAATGTCATTGCCTTCAGTCCCACCATCCCGAAAACCCAAGGGAACCCCAAAGCGCCCCGAAACTCCAGAGAGTGAAAGGGTTTCAGACTCTGACTCAGACACAGATGATGCCATTCCACTCCCTGATGAAATAAAGTTTTCTCCTAGCGATATCGAGGAATCAGAGGGAGAGGAGGTGGAAAAAGTGGCGGAGTCGGGGAGGGGGGTTCAAAGGGAACAAGCGGGGAGGGGGGATGCGCTCTCTCGCGGCAGGCGCGGCGGCGCGGAAGCGGCGGCGGCCGGCGGGGGGGGCGTGGAGGCGATGGGAGACACGGGTTCTGGTGCGGCTTTTGCGAGCGCAACGCCGAAAGCAGCGGCGGCCCTGTTTAGCGCGGTGCCAAAAAGCGCGCGGGTCGAGCAAGGCTCGGGGAACAGCCGGGGAGAGCTCTCAAACCAGCGCGGCAACGTCAGACACGGGCAGCAAGGGCGGAGCAGCTGCAGAGCTCCAGCGAGCTGCCACGGAGGGACGCAGGAGACGCGCGGTGGTGACGTCAGACCCGGAAATCTGGACCTGGAGATTGGCTCGAATCGCAGCGAGAAGGGGGGCACCCGCGGGGGGGGGGCTGCGCGCTTCGGCGGGGCGTGTGGATACAGAGTCAGAAGAGAGCAGGAGAGCACAGATCCCAGAGGCAGAGAAACGAGTACGCAGACGGAGGAAGAAACTCAAGTTGTGAGCAGCGACTCGGAAGAGGGACGAAAAGAATAAAAACTTTGGGGGGTTTTTTCCTTTGTGGCTTTGAGTGGGAGCATGACAATGAAATTTTATAAGGGTGAAGTCGTGAGCTTCATGATGCTCATGCTTTTATCTGTTGCTATAAGCAATAGAGCAAATCTACCTGTCAGTCAGCCAAAACAAAATGTTTGGGAAGCGTTAGCCCAGGCAGCAAATTTAGAAAGTATCTGCCTGACACATTCGAAACCAGGGAAACCATTCACAGCATGCATGGTTGGGTTGCCAGTGGGCGAATGGCCAATTCCAGGACATTCTCCAATGGAGATTTCGCAGGTCATCAAAGATCCTGTGAATGAATGGTGTGCTTGGACACATCTTTTACCTGTGGCTTCTACCGAACCGCAGGAACTGGAAATTTTTGGGTCCACAACAATGGAGCTATGCATGAAATTCGAAATTTCGAATGTGTCAAGGGCAAACAAAAGTGTTGATGTCACACCAAATCACGAATATTATAGAAATGCATCAGCCTGGTGCAATCACACAGTGACGACAGCCAAAGGATCAATCCAGGTTCCAGTGCAATTGCCACGTGGGTTGTTTTTAATTTGTGGGGACAGAATTTGGCACGGCATTCCTGCAAATGCCAAGGGAGGTCCATGCAGCATTGGGAGAATTTCAATGTTGTCACCAGATTTGAAAGTGTTAAGAGAGCAAAAACACAAAGAAAAAAGGTCCTTGCAACATTACAGTGCAAACTGTGATGATGAAGTGTACACTTGGGACAAGGCAAGGAGAATTGCAGCAGCAATTTTCTCACCTCAGACAGCGTCGGGGGTGGCCTTGACTCAACTGGACCACATGGGTTGTTGGTTGAGCAAGCATGCTCAATCAGTCTCTCTCGCTTTGAGTGATATGTTAAAAGACGTAAGCAGTGTGAGAGAGGCAACTCTGCAAAATAGGGCAGCAATCGATTATCTATTGCTCGCTCATGGACATGGATGTGAAGAGTTTGAAGGAATGTGCTGCATGAATCTCTCAGATCATTCAAGATCAATTCATGAAAGTATTCAAAACATAAAAGACAGTATAAAGAAACTAGGCGAAGTCACTGGATCATGGATTGATGATTTGGCGGGATTTTTTGATCTTTCTCCCTTATGGAGAGGGTTTTTAAAAATGGGGTTTTATATTTTAATAATTCTCTTAGTCCTCATGCTCATCGTCCCATGCATCTTTTTGTGTGTGAGACGTGTCATGAGTCAAGTTGCCAAAGAAGTCTTCTTGGTGCAAACAGAAGGGGGAGATGTGGGATCTCAGCACATCATTCCTGATGTTCAGAGATGCCAGGAGAACCCTTGGGGGTCTCGAAAATCCTGGAATGTTGCCAAGAGTGTCTGGTGGCTTGATTTTGATCCATCCACAGAAATAACAAGAGTTTGAGGACAAGAGAATCACTTTAGAGTATAAGGTGTAAAATAGACACGTTTAGAAAGTGAAATATAGATTTTAAGGTTTTTTAGGTACAGGGGGGTTATGGAGACAAGATGGAGGGATCAGGGCGTGTCTTGTCCTTCTTCTTCCTTCTTCTTGTCCTCCATCTCCTGTGGTGATGTTGGCATTTGGGGATTGGTTTATGGTGAAGGTGCACTTGCCAACATGGGTGAAAAGCATTGGGAAATAAAGGTAAATATTGTGTACGTAGATATTAGTATAAAAAGACATGACCGCCCCGTGGGTGGTCAGAGAGTGCCTGTGACTGCTTGCAGATCAGACCTCTGTTGGGCAGACAGAAAATTTTGTAGATAAGAAATAATAAACAACCTGAAGACCGAAAAGCTGAAGAGTCCAGACTCGTCCTTTAAAACGCGTGCCACCCAAGAACCACACTACCCGTGTCGGGGCAGAGACAGACAGCCGAACCCGACACAAGCCCACATTTGTAAACACCACAGCTCACCTGCTCCATAACCCTTCCAGTGTAAATCCCTTCACCATTGCAATGCAAACTCTTTGGCCAAATTAAAAACCTGTTATTGAATCTTCATTCAATTTGCATGCTTAAACAAATCAGCTGAGCTACCAACCCAGAAAACAAGATGTAAAACAGCAGAAATATTAAATGACATTAGGATACTTCTGCCCCTGAGATAAATAGGTGAACATTGCCCATAACAGCTCCTTGGAATTGGAGCGCCTGCCAGATCTAAGGCTTTCAGGAGCCCAGAGGAAGCTGAGTAATAATCACAAGCTCTTCAGTTGCAATGATGACATCTTTTGCTCTCCTTTGTCTGTCAATTGCCATAATTGAATGCATGGCAGGAATTCTGGGAAATGGAATTATCTTGGCTGCCAGTTCATTGAGCTGCATTGGGAGCAAAACATGGCCCCCATATGATATGATTGTGATCTCACTGAGTTCATCTAGATTCATTGTGCAGTCATGGAATATACTAGAATACTTAATGAGTATATTTTATGAAAACTTCTTTTGTCAAGAAAACGTGAACATAGCTTCCAAGACAATTTTTACATTTCTGAACTACTCCAGCCTCTGGTTTGGAGCCTGGCTTAGTGTCTTCTATTGCATCAAGGTTGCCAGTTTTACACAGTCTTTCTTCATCTGGCTGAAACTGAGAATTGCCAGGCTGGTGCCCTGGATGCTGCTCACATCATGGCTCTGCTCCTTCATAGCCGCAATTTCCTTTGCCTGGGATGTCTACGGTGTGCACAAGAACATCACTGCTCCTTCATCCATGACAAACTCTTCAGCATGGACAACCACAAGGAAAGACAATTTGGGTTTATTAATTCTTCTCTGTAATACTGGTGTAGGTATGCCTTTAATACTGTGTATGGTTTCAAGTATCGTGCTGATTCAGTCTCTGTGGATACACACCAGACGGATGCAAAATAATGCAAGTGGTTTCAGAGATCCCAGCTTAGAGACCCATATGAAAGCCATCAAGTCAGTCTGCTCCTTCCTTTTCCTTTACATTATATATTTTATTTCTGTTCTTGTCATCTTATTTAACTTATTTCCACCTTTAAGCAATGGAGAAATGATTTGTGTTGTTTTAATGGCTGCCTGCCCTACAGCACACACATTGGTCTTAATTTGGAGCAATCCCAAATTTCAAGAGCTGCCAGCTAGGATTTGGCACCACACTAACTGTCATGTCAGAACTGCATCCATGTAAAAGACAGTGCCTTAGCCTGGACTTTCTAGTTTAGATCCAGAACAATTAAATTGAAATCATCAGATGTATAAATAATAGATGTTGGAATGAGTAGATTAGGGCCTTGATCAGCAGTCAATAGGAAGGTGGGAATTTGCTTTATGTGGATGTCACTCTTGTTAACAATCATTGTGTATGTTGTCTATTATCGGCTGTACTTTCCTTGGAAATCACCACAGTTTCCCTAAGACAGCAGAAAAACAGGGCCAAGACTCAGACTAGAATGGAATCTCTTGGAATGCTTGAGGTTACAATACCTGATACAAATAGAATAGACATGTTTAAATTAAGCACAGACATGGACACATTCTGCAAATATAAGGCTTCAATGCAGTTTCTGGTTACTAAAACCTTCTAAAGAGGATTCTGAGGAATTCCCAATATTTTGAGAATACCTCATTCATCGTTTTAAAATCTGGTTGAACTCTAGTAAAATATTTCCTGATCCTAAAGGTGTCTATAACATTCCAACATGGTTTAAGAAAGAATTACATGGCCTTTTTGAGATTCCTCCTCTTGCTGAAAGAGTGATCTGTGTCACTGCATTATTGTTACATCAGAACTGGAGCTTCATGACTCTTTTCCAACTGCATGGCGATGTTACATACTTGTAAAGTAATTGACACTGAAACATACATGACTTGAGCTTTGTGTTCAGTAAGCCCATCCTGGGTCAATGTGTCTGGTTTGGATGCTGCCAGTCTGTTTGAAGCAATGTACCTGTAATTGAGCAGAGTCTGTGCCTGAATTGTTTTATTTTACAAATTAATAAATACCAAGTCAAAGAATAACTTGAGATGGAGTCTTCCTTTCCCTCATGACAGAAACTGGGCCCCAGGTGACAGCACTGGCTTCCATGAACATTTTGTATGCCATTTTACAGACATGCTGAAAGTTGAGCCCATGGCAATGGCACCCTGACATGCCATTGTCAGCACCGTGCATTGTCACCATGCTGGTTCCAGCCCAGCACCATGAGACACCCGTGTTGGGAGGGTTGGTCCATCCTCTGCCCTTCCCTGCTCTCCCTTCACCGGCCTGCAGGAACAAACCTCAGAGCTCTCTGACCACACCAACAGGCAAAACACGTGGGCTGTGCTCAGCCCACAATCTGTGTGTGCTGTCCCGCTCCTGCCTGAGCTCTGAGGCACACGGCTGCTCAGCAGGGACACCCTGAACAGCTGCTCTCACACAATTTGGTTTAATGTTCCCTTATTCCACATTCCTCAGGCACATGAGATTCAAAAGCAGTTCTTGTGCTATTTTCCAACCTCTATAAGTACATCTTCCCTCCAAAGCTTCCTTTCCATAAAATTAAATCAAGTGGTTACCAGTTCTTTAGCATACGTTTGGAAATCTAAGATGGAAAGCCAACAGAAATATTGGAAAGCACCTCATAGGGTCAGTCTTCTGGGAGACCTTTCTGTCTGTAACTAAACTCCTAACTAACTCTGTCCATATGAATAAAAATATTTTTAACATGCATTTTATACACCCTCTACTAAATCCCTGTGTTCTATTGGATAAATTGCAAGATAAGTTTGTCAAGGAATTTTTTCTGGGAAAGAAAGTAGCAACCTCTGTATTAGTTAGGAATGTGATATTTCTTGGGATTCGGATCCTCTGAAGACATGCATCTTGTCTGAGAGCAGGCAATTTCTCTTTTCTCTGTTCTGTTTGTAATCTAAAGGTGATTTGTTCCGTCCACCTTTAACCTGTCATTTTGCAACATGAAGAAGGTTTGGAAGTCATGGAATCAGAACCTTCCAAAACGTATGAACTGTTTCCACACACACCAATGTCACATAATTGCAATGGCAGCTAGATTCAAGTCTGGTACAGTGAATCAAATCATGAGTCAAACAAAATTCAAAGCTCATCCTGCTCTAACATTGCTGAAAGACATCATGCAAATCATCTTGTCCTGTAGCTCTTCACATTGAGCATCCAGGAAAAAACTCACAAGATTTTCTATGAAACTGCACACATGTAACATAAAGCAATGAGGCCAGCATTTGAAACAAAGCCCTTTTCTGTTAAAAGTACTTTTCTGTATTACTGTAATTTAATTATGAAAAAAGTCATCAGTGAGCAATTCAAAAAAGAGAATGAACTCCATTTCTTTTCCAAAGCACAGTATTTTCCAAGTGAAACAACAGTAATTTGATTAGAATCCTTAGCTCAAGGCAAGAAATGAAAACATCTGCATGAGAGATGACTACAGGATCCTTCTCTGATTTGCATTCCTATAAGCATGCCTGGAGTTTTCATTATGGAAATTCTGGACAACATCTGATGGACTCTGCTTTCAATGCCCACCAGAACATGATTTAAGAATTGGTAGCACATGTACAATTAGCAGTTGGGCACATTATCTGATGGTCCCTTATTAGCTCTGCATGTGCATATTGAAATGAAAGGCAGGAATGAACATTTAACTGGATAGAGTCATACACCAAAATACACATCTATTAAATGGACAGTTTCTTCACCAAAATTCTTTATTTTTTCATCTCAGAGGAACTTCGTTTGTTGAGAAATGGAAATGCAAGTCTTACTCATTGCTTCAGGCTGCAAGAGTCTTTCACAAGCCAAAAATTTGTTGTGTATTCAGGCCAATTCACTGAGCTCTTTTTGCACCTTTTATTTATGCAGTTAAATCTCTTAGAAAACTATCTTTCTTTTATGAAGGGACATTAAAATTATGATATCTGCACTTGGCTTTTGAATTATTTTCATCTATCCTATGAAATGGAATGAACACTACGCTAAGCTCAGAGTTGAAAAACAAATATTCTATTATCTTCAAGTAGCTGCACACATATGCAAATGTGTGTTGAATTAACCTAAAATGCAGAATGGGCAGAAATTTCAGTTCAGCCATGACAGCATACATGTGTTTGTGAAAGTCCAGGAGGAATTAATGTTAGTTGCTCAAAAAACAAAGGAAATTTCTGCTTAAGGGAGTTGTCAGCAAATCACTGTTTGTTTTTACGACAGCCACAGAAAGGTTGTATCCACAAGTACATCTTACATTCATGGATGCCCAGATCACTTATCAGGGAAAAAAGGAGACCTGAATAGAAAACCTCATTATTCAGTGTTTTGAAAGTTGACATTGCTTAAAAAACCACCAGCAAGGGTATCAGTAAAAATCAGATTTAATACTAAGCAACAGCATGACAAAGGTCATTGGCAAGGTTCACTCTACTACTTACTAGATGGTTAAGGCACACCAAGGGTAAAAAAGCAACAAAAAAAATCCACTCCATCTAAACAGAAATTAACCAAGTACTATCTATTTGTGTGTGTGTGTTTAGCTGTGTGTGATAAAAGGATAGAAAGGGCAAGGATAAAAAGAAACACAGCCTAAAAGCTTAATAGCACTCAAACTTAACAGTACTTTAACTTTACTTGTACCTTAAACTTGACAATTTAGTAATGGAACAACACTGAACAGCATTTAACATAACTTAAATTATACCTTAAACTTAAAAATTTAGCAAAGGAATAGCACTCAACAGCATTTAACTTAGCTTATAACTTAAATAAAAGTTACTTACAGGCCTAATTTACTTAGATACCTAAGATACTTAAAGCACCTGAGAGAGCAGCATTTCTCCTGTTTTGCCATAGCTATGCACACTTGTATGTGCACAGACATAAAGAGTCAGTGCAAGGTACTTGTGAAAAATTCCCCTCAAAGGTCATACATGGTCTCCTTGAGCCAGGTCTCATAAACTCTTGGAGATCTATATCATACCCAAGATAGCTCAGCCACCTTAGAAGGCATAAAATCAGCAGGATGGCTTCTGTGGTAGTGTTGGAAACAAAAAAGTTTTAATTAAAGGCAAAATAACAAACCTCTTTACAGAGAAAAACTGAGCCAGGGCAAGAGGTTCTTGCTCCTGGTAAAACACCTCACAAAAGCAATTAGTTTCTTTGTTCTATTCTTTTTCTAGTAAATTGCTTAGGCAGGACTTTTTGGCTTCTGTCCAGTTGGCTATCCTTAAGTTTGAGGTGAAGTCCCCCAGGTCCTATGAGGTGTCTTTTTACCTCATCGAGGAAAAAACATCTGGGCTTTTTTCCTTTTTAAAGAGTCAAAGGATACTTTTGTCACTCAGTCAACAGGGGGCACATTCCTACACGAAGGTAACAAAATACTCACTTTGGATGCCCTTGCATCTCCTCAATGGGCAAAGGGGCCTCAAGGAGTGGGGATACCAGCCCAGGATCCATTTTTATTTGGTGATCTCCAAGTGCAGCAAAGGAAAGTTTGCTGGGCCAGAGGGAGGTTGCTGGTTCCAGCCACTGTGGCCCAGGAGAGCTCCAAGGGTCTCATTTTGGAGCGCTGTTTGTAGACTGCAAGTGAGCGGGCCTTAGTCATAAAAATGTTCCAACCTGGCCATGCTTCAGGTCAGCACCCTTTCTTTGAAAGTGTGAAATACAAAGCTGGGTTTCGTGTCAGGTACACATAGGCAATGTGTGTATTTGTGATTGTGAGATGTGTGGAAACCAACCATGGGACAGTTATAAACACAAATTCTAATAATAACTGAGGAAAGTAAAGCATGGAAGAAGGCCTTTGAACCTATCCTTTGTTCGCAATTAACCATTATAAGTCTTAAGTTGATTTAGAGGCATTTGAATTAAGGATTTAAGGATGTTGCTTTTTGACAGGAACTTTCTGCTTGTAGCTAAGCCTTAAAGAGTTTTGAAGTATAATTTAGAATATTGCTTGTAGTAAGGATCTTTGAAACCATTGCTTTAGAATATATAAAAAGGAAACATGCTTATCTCACACCTTAACAAAACAGTGAAAAGCAGCTTGAGAAAGGAAGATGAACACCAACTCAAGGATTAATAATTTGGACCAAGGGAAGCTGGACATCACTGTTATGAGATTTATAGTCCTTGCAATCGAAAGATGGACCCACATCTGGAATCTGGACCTCACCAGCTGGGAGACTTCTTTCTTCTTTCAGAAGCTGGACCCCTAGCATCTGAGGATACTCCTTTTCTAGGATACATCCTGAGAAAAACTAAATCACAATAGTGCATAGAATTGTGACATAAAAAATGAGAATAGAAACTGCTGATGAGTTAAAATTGGGAATAGAAACTGCTGAGAAAGCTTATGAGTACCCCTATAAACACCTGTAAGCCTCAACTATCGATGTGCAGTTGGAGGGAAAGCTTCCCCCACTGTACCCAGCACTGTATTGCTCAGACTTTACCATATTAATTAATAAATTGATTGCTGCTTGAATATTGGCCTAGTCAAGCTTCTCATTTATAACAAAAGTGTGAGAATACGGATGTTACGCCGTTCAGGCAAGAAAAACAGCTTCCACGGTTGTTCATAAAAATTCCAGGAGCTCGTTAGGCAGCACAAGTTTCCGGGAGCAAACAGTGTTTCTGATGAGCTCAAGGAGCTGGGCCCAGGGGCTGCTCATCAAGGCCGAGGCCTAACGAGCATTCCTCAGATCACAGACAGTGCAGCTGAAAGGGCAGGGGCTGGTGGATAAACCAGCACAGCCAGTAGAAAGCTGAAGTGACAGGCAGCAGCCTAAATGGTCTAGGAGGAAAGAGCTACCAAATTCTTTCCCAGCCTTGTCTTAACAAATGCTGAGAAGATCCCACTGCATAAGAATAAGGCATCAAATAACTTGCACTTTCAAATGTGGGAAGAGAGTTGAAAGGGCAGATGAACGTGACACACACACTTGGTACAGAAGCAAGAGAACAAAAGGGTCAGAAAAATGAAGGGAACAACATAGACTATTGTATAACTGGGTACAAGTGCAAGAAACTAGCAGTATAAAGGGAATTAATAAACTAATTAATTGGTGTAGCTTTCCTTAATTATCTATTGCTGTATCTCAGCATTCAACTACGTGTTTCTTCATCACTTATGTTGGACACAGTCACAATTTTCAACTCCTGGACAGGCAAGATCATCAGAGTCTTCAGTGTTTGATACATTCCTTCCAATCAGGAGCATAAGGACACATTATGTATCCCTATGGGGATCCAATCCCTTTGCTTTACCAAATCAATTTCATCCAATCTCCATAGCCTTGGTTATTGATAATACTTAGGCTGACTCTACTCTATGTGTATGATGCTCAGTTTTTCTTTTGAAATCTCTTCAGACAGCAGTCACAAAGCTGATGCAGTTTAATTGACACAGCTTGCACTGAATTAACTTTTTTTTTTTGCCTGTTCTTTCTGGGCACAATATGGAAATGTAAAGAAGGATGATCCACAGGTTCTATTCATTTAACATAGAAAGAGTTAAATGCAGCAACTAAGAGAACATGCAAACAGCTATTCACTGTGGTTTGCATCCCTGTGACTACTGGTGGGCTTTTACAATCAAAGCATTCTATCCTCAGCTAAGAGAAATGGAAAATCCTATTGCATTTTTAAGGCTTTCCTGGACATCCACAACTTTGTCTTTTTCTGGATATATACTTTAAGAGCAATACTATCATCCTGATTTTAGTTTGATTAACCTATACGCAGATGATACTCGTGAAATGTAACAAATAACTTTCACATAGCATATTGAAAATATGCCTAATACATTTATTATAATGAAAAATTATAAAACCCTCCAAACATTAGTAAAAAGTGACTAATCACATCTGATGCCTAAATTTTCAGTTTTGAAATTATTTCCCTGTAAAGATATAGTCATTCTTCTGTTATCCAAATATGAAAATTTAAGGATTCAATCAGCTGTACATAATAGCAGACCTGGCAACTCTTGAACAGATTTTCTCCTTTATGTATCAAGACATGAGACATAATGTTTACTGCAAATTCCATTCTCCTTGACAGAAGATTCTGCCATGCAGAAAGAGCACAAAAAATATTTACGTCTATATCTTTTATTAATTAAGAGGCTATTTTTTACCACACATTTTAGATTAATAGCTATTCACAAAGCAAATACACTTGCATAGTTCCCACTTTCTCTTTCTGTCTCACATGCCCACACACTCATAGTAACCTGTAATTGAATTACAAAAGGAAAACAGATTTAAATTATTAGCAATAAACAATCATGGGTGCTGAAGGAAGAAAACATACAAACATTGCAAGCAGCAATGTTGATTAATGAGTGATTTGCATCCCTAAGATGCATCTTAAGCTAGAACAGTGGTGTTATGCTGGTTTGGTCTGAAGAAATTGTGGGTTTGGAAACCAGCTACCAGAGAGACCTGGTCCACTGTTTTTAACTTGTACCTTCAAATTCAGAGATGAAAAATTTAAATATTCAGAAGAAAAGTTTAGAAACCTTATCTTACAAAAAAGAATAAACACAGACATACACATCACCTGGTTCCTACTGAAACTTGAATCATTTTGATCTTGAGAACTGAGATGTTGGCATTTAATTAAAAACTACTCCTCATGAATCTCTCAAGCAAAGGTCAGAGCATAATCTGCCATAATTTATGCAAATTTTCAGTGGCCATTGTATCGGTTGTTCCATTGTTAGCTGACTGCACACTTGACAAGACATCCTAGACAGTGACCCCAAGTTAATTTTAATACACATGGTTTGAATAAATGGTGACTTAATAATTACATGGAATTAGCAAAACCTGAGGGGGAAAAAGTAACAAAATTATCGAGGAAAAATGGTACAGAAAGCAGCAATAATCACAAACACCTCCTCCTGTATAAATGTATGTATAAATTAAAATGTCTCAGTGGAAGTGCACTGAAAACATATGCCTTAGACCACAATTTAAAGAAATCATTAAAACTTTCAATTTGTTTAACTCTTCATTCAATGGGTCATAAGATCAAAATATAGTTTATTCTGAAATGAAATACATCTTATCTTTTCTTACAATAAAAATAATATTGGCTTACTCTTGAAGTCTCCCTGAAACCAAATTTTGTCAAATATTAATACTTCTTTTGAGTCCACATTCTTCAAGTGATACTTTTGCTGAAAAATTTCTGCCTGACACTTCTCCAAAAGCATTTGGGCTCACAAGATGGTAAATATATAACTAGCTTTTGGAAGGCTTTGACAAATACATTCATAAAGATAACACAAAGGTAAATACCGCTCCAGGTAACTTCATTTCAGATGTCTGTTTAAACCATTGTCAGTTTGAGATGCAGAGATTAATCCATCTCAAAGCTCAGGTTTATCTTAACCACAGGATACATCTCATTTCTCTGAAACTCAAAATCCCTCCAGCCCAGCCCGAGTAAGGAAGAAAGTGGTTTCCTTCCTAACTGCTCACTCTCCTTCAGGCAGCCCCTTCCTTACCTTAGCACTCAGTGTATTACCTTCATCTCTTAACTCCACCTATGTTTTGTTTAAAGATAACAGCAGTTCAAAGGCACATGTACTTACACAGCCCCAAACCGAGTTTTGGAGCAGCCTGTATTAACTTCAGACCACAAGACATGCATTTGGCTGTGCTTATCTTTCTCATTTTCACAGGCGTATGGGACTGACAGTCATAGGACCTGGAGGAAGCCTTCAGAAATGTGTACAGCCTCTGTACAAAGGGGCTCATACTCTGAATTGAAACAATTAGGCAAGAGTGGTTTTTCTTAGTTGTCTTGCAGTGAGTGATGTACTTTGAAATTCTATTTATAATGTGCAGCAGTAAAGGTATGAATTTCCCATAGATACAAAAGAACTGTGTTCAGAGGGATTGGAGGTAAAGATTACTGCTGTCCTGTCCCAAATTATGGGACAGGACAGTGTCCTGTGGGATACATGATGGCTTTTGGATCAACTCTGGCTCTGCATTTCTGTCATAGAAGCCCACATGGGGTGAATTTGCATGAAAGAGCAGGGCCTGTGCATGTGATACCAGAAACCAGATCAAAGAAAGAATTGGTAGGTGCTGAGAGACAAGTGAAACTCTCCTAAGAGTACATAAGGTCAGGAGACTCTCAGTCCTGCGGATTCACAAGAACAGAAAAACTCAGAACATCAAGGTTCTCCAGTCTCTCAAGGCCACAAGCACTTCGTGATACCAGGTAACAGTCAGTGAGTGTCTGAGTGTGAGTCAATAACTGGGCATAATGTGTGAGTTGGTATCTGCCATTAATAATAACAGCTGGAGTCTACTAATAGCCTAACTAGTAAGAAGTGATCTAATAGACATGAATTGTGATCTTTTTCTCTCCTGACTTGAATACCAACCAGGAAAATTTGCAAATTTACTCATGAAACTATCACATCCTTGCTCGACTCTCTAGAACTAGTACAGGCTCATTAATGGTTGCCTGCCTGAGCCACTCACTGACCAATAAATATTTCACTAATCCTGCTCATTATCCCTTCACTGACCTGCATACTTTGCACTGTGTTGATCATAGTGTAGGGAAGTCTGAGATGTTGCATATCCTCAGGGCAGAGTTCCTTGTCAAGTACCAGATTAAAATGCTATATGGTCACTATGGAGTAAGGCCTTTCTGTCTGCTCTACAGCAATCTTCTCTTGTATCTGCAGCAAAAGGATGATTTATTCAGAGGGTCTGTTGTGGTAATTCCTGAACAACGGAGAAGGGATTTAAGGGGACCATTGGAGTCACCAAATCTACATTTGTGTTAACAGAATGATACATGCCCAATAGCTCCTTTCAGTAATTATGACCTTGGTCATTACTGCAGAAGTTTTCTGTCACCATTTTACTCAGACCTAATTCCAGGGCCTTATTTTTCTCATTGTTATAAACCCCCTTGTGATATACTTCATTCTTTTCTTTACATTATATAGTCCATATTCCAGTTAGTGTCTCAAAATACTTAGAAGCAAAAGTTTGTTTTGCTAGGCTGGCAACTTTTTGAAGTCTCTACCCTCTGACTGTAAAATGGACTTTGTAGTCATCTGATCATCCATGAGGACATTCTTTGTATTCTTCCAACTCTAGCACATCATTTTGGTAAGTGAAGTATTGTGTTCAGTTTCTTAAGCAAAATACCTTAGAGTTGTTCTGCTGTTTCCTGCATGATTTTCCCAGAATCATAGCACCATTTTAGTTAGCAAATATGTTAATATCAAGTCCAACCATTAACCTAGCACTAAATCTAAGGGCCTGTGGCCCTAAGTGCCTCATCTACATATCTTTGAAATAAATCTCTGGATAACAACTCAGCCACTTCCTGGGGGAGTCTGTTCCAGTGTTTGACAACCCTGCCAGTGAAGCATTTTTTTCCCAATATCTCACCTGAGCCTCCTCTAGCACAACATGAGGTAATTTTCTTTCATGATGTCTGTTCTAACATCCATGGGCACTGGCATATACCTGGCTACATGGACACAGTGCCCATAAAAGAGGCTCCGGTCATCAAGGGCCTGTATGCTGAGGAACAGATCTTACGCTAAGGCTTCCTGGAATGAGTTTAAAATGTCAGAGAGAATTCAGTTGGTGGACACCTATCAACAAAGAATAGTGCTAAGTGAAACCACTGAACCTCAGTATAGGAACTGACATGACAATGGATACCTTACCTATCTCTCATTAGCACATCTGTAGTGGGATTTCCCCCACCCTGACCACATTTCCAAAGGAGTGGCAGTGACTTTCTGGTTTTCAGAGGTCTCTATCTGATAGCAGAAGCAGGATGCTCTGCAAAGAAAGGTCAGCCAGGAACTGAAGCTGACAGCAAACCAGTCATGAAGCAAGGCCTCAAAAGAGTTGCAATCCCATAGTACCTGAACAAAAAAAAAACCCTCCAGAACAGATCAGCAACAGCAGCAAGGTTAAGCCAGTAGTGCAGGCAATCCAGAAAAAGCCGAGATCGAGCCATAAAGTCAAGTCAGCAGATCAGGGTCAGGTATCAGCAAAGTTCATGGCCAGACCCCAGCCTGGCTGCCCTGTAGCTCTAGCAGAGACCACAGGCAAGTGTCTGAGGTCCTGAGCAAAGAACAAGTAGCCTCTGGCCAGACTCTCTGCTCTTCCTCTCATCTCTCTCTGCAGCAGTCTGACCCTGCTGGGCTATCCTACTGCAAAGTTACACAGAACTTGAACAAGCAAAGCCCAGTGAGAAGGGGAAGAGGTTGCAAAGATTGGTGTTCTAAGGACCCAACAGCATGGATGTTACTGAACTCAGAATTCTGGATAAAGAGCAGATAGATACCATCAGACAAAAGGAGGATGCTGTCAGTGTCATAAAGGGGAATGTGTGTTTAGACTGACGCAAACAGCATTCTGCAAATTGTTCCAGTTGTCAGAATGAGTGAAATAGCCACTATTTAATTAACAACAGCCTTTATTTCCCTAAAGTTGCCATTCTTGAGTGAATGAGAGTGCGGGTAGAATTACTAGCAGTGGTCACCTGAAACAAAAAGAAACTCAGCAGAGGAAACAGGAAAGCCTGTAATTTGAATCCTAAGGAAGATCTTTTTTTAAGAACTTCTGCCCAAAAAGTTATGCCCAAATAAGGAAGCCGTAAGCCTACCCCAGATACAGAGAGGATATCGCTTTTTACTCACCTCTAGTGATAAACATCATTTCTGTTGATTGGAGTGCAATTTCTTCCAATATGACAGGTAAGCTACAAATTAAAGGAATTTTCTTTCCCTTTTTTCTTCTGAAGTGATTCATAAATGACCAGTGTTCTACATTTTCATACTCCTTTTTCAGGTGAGAAATAACCACTTTGCACTGTGATCTGCCTGTGCCGCCAGTGTTGGTCCCACAGTAAAACAATTACGATGATGACACCAGATACGCAATCATGCTTCATATAAGGTCACAAGTATAGTTTTTGAATTTTATTGGAGGTTTTGGCTCCTTCAGATTGGAGATGAATCTGCTGATAACGTCTAAAAAGGTGAACAATATTTCTATTGGTTCCTTCAGGTAGCTCATGCTGGCATGTGAATCTATATATTTCCTCCTTCGTAGTCATTTGTGAGATACCGGAATGCCCAGCCAGAGTTTTAGCTAGGCAGTGCCTGGCGAGTAAAGTTTCATCTATCTGCGGTCAGGATGGCAACAGAAGGACTTCTTTCTGCTCCAGTGCTGTGGTTGATTCTCCTGTCCATTCACGTCTCCCTGGGTAAGTACATACTTTATTTTGCAAAAGGCAGTGAGATAAAAAAAAGTATGCAAATTTAATATAAATAGGTTGTTCTTCTAACAACCTCTAAAGCAAAGTGACAAAATGGTGTTCAAGTATGTTTCTGAGATAAGGAAGGGTAAGCCTTTTCTAAAAGTTTGGTATTTTACTCAAGTATCAGTGACTGGCCATTCTCATAAGAATTCAAGCCCAAATTTTGTAAATGGTTTAGCTGTACTAAAAACCAGCTGGGTATTCTTACTACTGTCTTATCTCTTCTGCTGAACTCTTTGTAGATTAAATTAATAATTGCAGATGTTTGCTCGACACCAGTTAAAATGATGTAGCTCTACCCGTGTGCCTGGTGGAGTTTGGGTAACACAACATCTCCTCAGTTGTTCCTCTGTATATGAGGCCTATCACTATTTGTCTCTCTGCACTTCTGGAGCTATGTGTACATGTTTCATGCTGGTGATGAGAGACAGATTTTGGAAAACTCATTTTTTTCTCTCCACACATGGAGGTGACATTAAGGCATTGTGGTGGTGGTCTCATCCCCATATGATGAGAACAAGACTTCGGAGTTGATGTTTTGCTATAGCATGGCCCTAGTCTTGAAAGTTCTCACCAGTTCTGTGGATGCAGTCAAAGTTCAGGGCAGGGAACAGGAGGCACTCTTGACGTACATTTTCATAATATGAAACTTTTTTTATTTAGACACCTTTGTAGTGATGTTTTAGTGTCAACTGAGCTGTACTGCAGAAATGAGAGTGACTTTTCTGCCAACTCCTTGTTAATATCAGGGAACAGTAACTGACTGGAAGATGCAGACAACAGTAGCTTTACAATGACTTTACCATCTTTACCATCATCAGCACCCTATCACCCTCATCTGTGATCTAGTAGCACTTGCATTCTCCAGTCTGCTACAGGTGTTCTGATGTTCCTCAGGCACAGAGCACTGTGCAGAGCAGTGCAGGAGTCACAGCTGTCCAGGAGTGAGCTGGAAATCTGCCCCTGAGGCAGCCAGCCTGGGCTTGAAACCTCCTCTTAGACAGGAATGCATGGTGCACCCTCATCTTTTCCTATGAGAAGAACTGGGTTTTCAGCTGGAGCAAGAAAAATCTCATGCCTTCTCAGCCAAGCAGAACACTAAACCACTGAATTCAGTGAAGGTGCTTGCGGGACATGCTGTGGAATGTGAGGAAATACAAAATTGTACCTGTACATATAATAAAAAATTCACAGAAGAGTGATTACAGCAAATGATAGCTTTTATTAGGAAATATTGAAATCTGTCAGTTGGTTCAGCCTACCTCTGCATCCAGTCTTGCATGCTGTTACACGTTGAAAAAATCAGATGTACAATTATTTAAAAATTCAAGTGCACAGAGGTCATACAGTTGGGTGAAGAGATGTTTGTTTTGTCCCTGGATATGGCCAATAGAAATTGGTTATCTGGTTTGTTTAAAAGTGTATTAGGAATTCAACTTTTCTTGGAATTCATTACCCTTTTAAATGTATAAATATTGTAGCTGAGAAAACTCTTTTTTGGACTAATACTCGGGGGGTTGTTCTCCAGAATATCTTTCTAGAGACTTACAAGACTTATTACAGAAAGATTATGCCCCCTCTGATACAACATGTTGCAGGCACAAAGGGGCTTTACTCAGCATTTTCCAGCCCTGGTAATCAGTAAAAGAGAAAGTTTGCCTGTCATTGGAAATAATTTACATTTTAGCAGTGCAGTTAGCTCAAACTTGTAAATACAGACATAACTCCTTGCAAAAAAACACTCTTTAAGTTGGACTCTTTAGAAAGGTGAACAAAATAAGTCTGATGTAAGAGTGAATAAGGAGCAGTAATGATCTCATTAACATCTGCAGTAGATAGTCATGATTAAGCTCTGTCCTTTCTATAACCTTGCTGTCTGAAGGCACTGATGAATTGCGGCTGTCAAACGGAACTGGCCCCTGCTCTGGGAGAGTGGAAGTAAAACACGAGGAGCAGTGGGGAACAGTGTGTGATGGTGACTGGACCATAAGGGATGCTGAGGTTGTCTGTAAGCAACTGCAATGTGGATCTGCTGTTAAGGCCCTAAATCGAGCTCCTTTTGGACAAGGAACTGGACCAACGTGGCTGTACCGAGTTGATTGCCGTGGTAATGAATCTGCTCTCTGGAACTGCTCACATACAGGATGGGGTGCTTTTACCTGCCCTCATTTCTTTGATATTGGAGTGATCTGCTCAGGTAAGAAGTGATCCAGCCTTCTATAATAGAAAAAAGATACGAGCCTAGGATCAAACTTTGTCCTAGTTTGATAAAGCCAAGTACTCCCTCTACTCATCCAAAGCAAGTTGCTCCAGCATTAAGTTTTCTGCTGACTGTGAGTGCAAGTGACTTTGCCTGGGCACAGCAATGACATCGAATGAGCATATTAAATTACATAGAACAGAAAGAAACCAACCCATTATTTTTTTCTACCACAGTTCTCCCAGGTAACAGAAGAGCAGAACTGAACTTGTCTTTGACAAGGAATTGGGGCTAAAACAGTAGGTGTAGGTAGAGAAGCAAGAAAATGCAATGTTATGTCATATAACTGCCCTTCTTCTCCAGATCTTCGGGTAGGCTAAGACAGGACAGTCTGCACTGGCAAAAAAAGACCAATACCTGTTTGGCTGCTTCCTGTGCAAGATGTGCATGATTTTACTCTTTGGAAAAAGAACCACTGCAAGAAGTTTTTCCTTCCCAGCTTCAGGACTTTACATTTGTCCTTTTATGATTTTTGTGAGGTTCCTGTCAGCCCATTAGTCTAGCCTGTCCAGATCTCTCTGAATGGCAGCTCTGCCCTTGTGGTTATGTCCCCACCCCTGCAAAATCATAAGAGTGTACTCCATCACCACCTCCATGAAGATAAGACACTGAGCAGAACAGGCCCCTGGGAAGACCCAACAAGTGAAATTCCACTTGCTGACAGTCTTCAGGTAGAGTGCAACTCACTAATGACCAAGCCTGAGCATTCAATCAGCTGCTTAACCATGTTGTCCTTCCAACCAGAGAGCAGCATCCTAGTACTTGGACATAAGAATATTGTGTGAATGGCAGTGCTAAATGTGAGGTAAATGGCATATGCTGTCCCCTCATCTATAAATCCATTTTAATGAGAGAAAGCATTACAGTCCCACAGGCATGATACATGCTTGATAAAACCATGCTGACTCTTCCTGTTCATCTCCTTGTGCCCACAAATAAATTTCTGCAAGTCTCATTCCATCTTTTTTTCAAGTACCAAAGTGAGGCTGGTCAGCCTGCAGATCTCTAGACTGGCTTTTTAGCAATTCTGAAACTGGGTGCAACATTTCCTGATTCCTCTTCCTGGGGTCCTTCAGCTTCCTATTCATTGAAATAGAGGTCTCAAGGACACACACTAGTAAATGGCTATTTGTCTATTTATCTATTTATTTCGGGATTGCTACTTCTCAGTCATTGGCAGATGCTGAAAGTTTCCTTCCTTCTTTCCCAAGGATTTTGTATTTACACATACTGAGAAATAAGCAATCTCATACACCATTTTCTTCTTTATCAGTGCTATACAGGAATTGCCCCAGTCACAATTCAAAAGTATTAGTGATCCTCAGAGCAGTGAAATGTGTCTTTCCCATTAAGGAGTTTTAAAAATAGGTCAGTACAACCAACCCTTGATGCTGGATTTCTTGTTTTTTGGGTTTTTTTCCAGGCTTCTCTGATATGCATCTGACTGGAGGGGACACTGCCTGCTCAGGACAACTGAAAGTAAAGAAAGAAGAAACTTGGGCCACTGTCTGTTTCTCACACATTGATTTCAAAACTGCCTCTGTTATATGTAATGAGTTAAAGTGTGGCCAGGCTGTGGATACCTTGAGAGGAACTCACTTTGGAGACAGACATGAGCTGATCTGGCAAGAAGAGTTTCACTGTGTAGGGAATGAGGCTCACCTTGCAGACTGTCCCAGGAGCATGCACCATACTAACACGTGCTCTCATGATGCCACTGTTGTGTGTTCAGGTGAGACTTTGGACTGATGGACATAATTCACTCATGTTCTATATGCATTTTTCCTATTAACCCACAGTTCAGAGCATCTGTACACTTCTGTGGTCCTCAGGATCCTTGGATGTTTCCCCTACCATGCCTTGAGCTATTCAAGGGAGACCAGAAAATAACAGAGAGCAGTCCCACAATGTCTCACTCACTCTACTGAGAGTCTGCATCTAACATGGGCTGTTCTAATCACTCCACTACCACAAAGAGATCTCAAAAGGGCTGTTATTTCTTTTATGCTAACCCTTCTTAAGAACTCCACAAAGTCATGGCTGCTGGGAGCTCTGAATACAGCTGTGTATTGCCATCCACTGAAAAAGTGAAGATTAG
This sequence comes from Molothrus ater, assembly GCF_012460135.2. Classification (NCBI taxonomy): domain Eukaryota; kingdom Metazoa; phylum Chordata; class Aves; order Passeriformes; family Icteridae; genus Molothrus; species Molothrus ater. Next base: position 88,345,358 of record NC_050479.2, read on the forward strand.
GCCTAACAAACACCTTTTTCCTGAGGCCACAGTTCTAAAGGGGTAAACTAAACCTGGGGCAGAGCTCCTGGCAACAGTTTGACACAAAACAAGCCTGGAAAAGGGTTGGAACTCATGGCCATTTCCTGCCCAAACGGCTACAGTCTGTTTTAAGACAGCCTTGTATACTGTGACCAGTGGCAGCCAAACACCTCAGCTAAGGCATCTAACAGGCCTTGGCTCCTGCCTCTATCTTGCAATAGTCTTGGCTCAGAGCTGAAATCCTGCGCTTGTTAGGGGTACTATGCAAGGACAAGGTAAGGGCAGAAAGTAACAGTGTGAGAAGAGAGAGGGACTGCATGGGGCTGGCAGTAGGACACCACAGCGCCATCCATGCCGCCCTTAATTTATTGTCAGTATGCTGATGGTTATGGCCTGGGGTGTTCAGAGCTTTGCTCTGGGGCATGGATGAAAGCTGAGAATTCCCCACTGCAGTTTCTGCTTACCAGGAAATGTGACATGACCAACTACTGGGAGAGAGAGTGGTACCAGTTGCTTCTACCCTGAGTTCCTCACATGCAAGGCAGTGCTGAAACTGCCTCTGCAAGAGAAAATGTAAGGTAGCAGCAGTATTGTGAGGGGAGGAGAGAGCAGAGCAGAGAGGTGACACTGAACTTAAAGAGTCAAAAGTCTTTTAGTCATATAGTGCAGGCTACAACATGGACAATAGAGACTTTAAGAGCTGGCCTATCAGCATCCTGTTCTAAGATGGTTTCCAGTAACCTGACACAAAAATGAGTGCTAGTTTCTTGCAGATAGAGAGACCTCTCTTACAGTTTTCAGTGCAGTAGCAAAAATGCCCAAAAGTAACTGCTAAGCTCCTTTATTCTTTCTGCAGGCTACGGTGGGTACAGGCTGGCAAACAGCAACACCACGTGTTCAGGGAGAGTAGAGCTTCTTCACGGAGGCACATGGGGAACCTTGTGTGACTACCTGTGGGATTTACAAGCTGCCAATATCCTCTGCCAGCAGCTAGACTGTGGAGTTGCACTACTGATCCCAAGTGGACAGTCCTTTGGGGAAGGAAATGGATCTGTCTGGAATGCCACATTCAGCTGCCAGAAGAATGGCTCACTCCTGAGAGACTGTCCCGTGCGTGCTCTAGGTCAGAATGAATGCCCTGCTGGAAAAGAAGCTCATGTGGTATGTTCAGGTGAGCAGTGGAAAGGTCTAAGAAGAGAACTGAAAAACTCCTTCCTTGAGGAAAAATATGGACTCAAAATTCAGAGGGCATATGTGGAGTCAGGCTCTGTCGTTTGACTGCTGCAACAGGAGTCAAGGCTACACTTCAACTGTACCACAGGGCTGCTCTCTCTGAAATGCTCCTAGTGTAGGGTAACAGCAAGAGCAGGGCTGCTGCACAAGCCAGGATGAGCTGGGCTCAGAGGCTGAGCACAGCACAGGCAGAGTCCTTGCCATCAAGACACAATCCAGAGCATCTACAGAGAGGACAGAGGAAGGTTTTGGTAATAAGGTCGATGAGCAGTCCCAGAGAAGTCGAAACAAGCAAAGGGTGTAGGGTCTGGCTGGAGAGAGCAGCCCAGCACAGCATGAGACAAGACTGGAGACAGTTATACCTGTCATGTACTTGAGGCAGGGATTGAATTCCTGGTCCAGGTTTAAGTGAGGACTTGGACCTGCAGTTGAAGGATGCAGAGCTGTAGGCCCTCAGTGATATTGGTCTGAAAAATTAAGGTCTATTGGTTGACCCAGAGCCCCAACCCATAGTGCCCTGATTTTAAAAATTGCAAATGGGATGTAATCCTGAGTTCTAGTCATTCTTCTCAGTAAAATAGGCTGGACTGAAGTCTAGTTATGAGTATGGAAGTTTCTAGTTATGAGTATGGCCCAGTTAAGTCATTCTCACTACTGAATGATAAGGAAAACTCATTCCCATTTCTCAGTCACTTCCAGGTCCGGCCCATGAGCAAATGTAACACTCCAATATTCCCTTTCTCGAGATTCAGGGTGTCCAGGGGGCAGGCTGGTGAATGGCACCACGTGCTCTGGCATAGTGGAGATCCGCCATGGAGACACGTGGGGAAGACTCTGCCACTCCCACTGGAATTTGCAAGCTGCCAGTGTTCTCTGCCATCAGCTGAACTGTGGCTATGCAAAATCAATCCAGATGGAAGAAGGTTTTGTGGATGGAAATGGGCCTATATGGAGAGATGCTTTTCACTGTAAAGGGACAGAGTCCTGCCTATGGGATTGTGTTCAAGTGACTTTGGGCAATCCAACCTGTTCAGCCAAAGAAGCAGCCACTGTAACTTGCTCAGGTAAGTCAGGAGTGGCCTTTTATGGGTGGTGCAACGTCAGACCAAAGCAGTGCTGGTGATCTCACTGACAGGATCTAGTCTTTGAGGTGGGGAAGCCTTTCTTGCTTCCTTTGCAAGCCCTTGTGTGCATGAAAGCAAACAAAGCCTTAATGGGGGCAGTCTCCTTAGTCAGTGGTGAGAATTAATATTTTGCCAGCACAGAAATTTGTCTTTCATAGCTTTCCTGCAAGTTATTTCTATTGCAGTGAGATAAGCAGATGCCACTCAATATATTTCCCAACTCTCTTGAGCCCAGGTCTTGCCGAATCACTCAGACTCTCAGGGGGTGAGAGCCGCTGTGCTGGGCGAGTTGAGATCTCCCTCCATGGTGTGTGGAGCAGAGTCCTGGATGACAACTGGGACATTAGGGATGCCCATGTGGTGTGCAGACAGCTCCAGTGTGGAACTGCTGAGAAAGCCTATTACCTCCCAAAGTCTGAGCGAGGCACAGGTCTTGTTGTCCTAAGGAGTGTCCAGTGTACTGGAAACGAGACTCAGCTGATGCTCTGCAACACCTCCCATTCTCACACAGTGCCAGAGGGAGTTTCTGAAGATGTTGGTGTGATTTGTTCAGGTGAGTCACTGTGTGAAAGGTACAGAAGGTTTCCTAGGATTTCTCCAACCCATGTGGCACTGTGGTGTCACAGATCTAAAGTTGGCATGAGTCTGAGCTTGATGATAGTTAAGGAAGCAAGTGTAATTTACATAATGCTTTCTTCATCTGAATTTCTTACAGAATTATCTTCCAGAGTCAAAAAGAACTATTAGAACACAGAAGCCATAAGAACACTAATTTGGCCATGATTTCCAAGCATTCTTACTGCCACTTGAGAATTAAATAGCTTTTATTTTGTGACATTTCTATATTTATAGATACTTGCAGCTATTCTACAGAATATTACAACTGTTTCTACTCTTCTCTGATTTTGCAACCCATCTGTAACAGGAACAGTGTCTGTCTCTAACTAAATGAGTACAGACAGAAAACAAGTTGTCTGGCTTTCTAAGATAAGGTGACCTCTGCATATACTTGGTATGATTATACTCTTATTGCTGGCAATAACTCAGCTTAATTATTCAAAAATTCACCTGATGTAGGAGTAGGCCTTTCCTTTTATGCAGTTTTAGCCTCACAGGACTTCTGCCCAAGCAACCATGGCAGAAGGACCAGGATATAACAAGAACATGATGTCTTAGAAGTGCTTTAAAAACATTGCCCTTATGCTGACCTGTGCATTACAGTTGTGTTGCACGTTGACATCTGGATTTTCCTCCTACAGGCAGCAGACAGATGAGGCTGGTGAACGGAACAAACCGCTGTGCCGGGAGAGTAGAGCTTTATCATCATGGCATCTGGGGCACCATCTGTGATGATAACTGGGATCTATCAGATGCCAATGTTGTTTGCAGACAGCTTGGATGTGGGCATGCCATCGAGGCATTTGTCTCTGCTCATTATGGTGAAGGGTCAGGGCAGATCTGGCTGGATGATGTGAATTGCACTGGGGCTGAATCCGATCTCTGGGCATGTCCCTCTAGGGCGTGGGGCCAACACAACTGCCAACACAAAGAGGATGCTGGAGTCCTGTGCTCAGGTGTGTTTGGAAAAGCCTTTTCTGAGCCTGTGGGTTCAAATAGGAGGGTTGTATAAAAGGGAAGAATAGTGGGGACTTGCTTGGACAGCCTCCTCCTGTCTTGATGACAAGCATGGTTGGTCAGCTCATTTTCTTGGTCCTACCAAGATGCAAAGGATCTACACAAGCCCATATTATGCACCAACACATACACACACACACACAGAAAAAAACATCTGTGGTGTAGTAGGATGTTTGGGGGATAAATATTAGGAGTTTGTAAAGATTTCCACAGCAAGGGGCTGTGTGCTCCTTCCAGGCAGTTACAGCTGGCTCTGAAACCAATAGGAACAATCCACTGTGCACTACAGCATCAGACAATCCAAGTAGCTTATGGTGGCTCTCTCACACATATTTAAGACAGAATGGCAGCAGCAATAGAGAGGAGAAATGAAAGAGAAGTAGAAAAAAACACAGATGACCCCTGAAGGAGGTTAGGGCCTGTTAGAGCCCATGCTGGAGCCTGAACAAAGCCTGAAAGGACTGCAGCCTCTGGAGTATCCATGCTTCACAATACAGGTAGAACCAATACAGCTAGTTAGCACTGTAAAAAACATGTTATCACACAAGCAGGAAAGAAACATCACAAGAAGTCTGTGGCACTAATTCCATTTTTATGCCTTCACTTCCAGATTTCCTGGCTCTGAGGCTGGTGAACGGCAACGACTGTGCTGGGCGTGTAGAGGTTTTCTACAACGGGACGTGGGGGAGCGTTTGTTCCAACCACATGTCCCTGCTCACTGCAGCAACCATGTGCAAACACCTGGGCTGCGGAGATGGAGGAGGAATAGCCACGGACTTCAAATACGGCAGAGGGTCTGGGCCCACGTGGCTGGACCACATTGAGTGCACTGAGGAGCACAGCTCGCTCTGGCAATGTCAGTCAGACCCCTGGGACCCTCAGTCGTGCAGCAACCGAGCTGAAGAGACCCACATTACTTGCACTGGTAATCAGAAATGTATTTGTACGTGGCCAGACATGTACATTAACATAGGGGTGCATGTATGGACGTCACAGTAATTATTTTGTGTACGCTTGTTAGCTGGTGTCTACTGTTTCTAGTTTCATGAAAATGGCAGCAACATTTTTTTTTTTTCAAAATCATTGACTTAAATGAGTGAATTAAAGTTACAAGATTATCAGAATGCTTTGGCTCAGTGAAATCCTAAGGAATTCCCTAATAGGATGGTGCCATTGCATATTTTTTAATGCAAAAATCTATGATACACAGTCAGTCTGTGAGATCTGAGCTAGGATGAGACTTCCCAAGAGGTCTAGAGCCAAGTCTATGTTTCTACATGTTTCTCCATGTTTTCTACATGTATCTGTGTGTACACATAGCCATGGACAAGTGTACAAATCCATTTGGTTCTAAAGGTCCATTTCTAATACCTGCTCTTATGACAGTATTTCACACCTATGGGTATCAATATCTGCATTCATACATAATAAAATATAAGAAAATATATAAAATTAAATAAAAATATAAAATAAAAATGAAATATAATATAAAATATATAAAAATGAAATCTACATGATTATTCAGATATCCTGAAAGGGATTTCAGCTGCCTCGTGAGAAGAAGGAAAGCATACCCATCAGGAAGATTATTACTCACAGCAACAGCCAAACAGCCATCTGCCAAGAACTAAACAGGCCATACACATATTTCAGGAAATAATTAACCTGATGGTTAATTTTCAGCTATTTTACACTCCCTCATTTTTTTCAGAGAATAATTAAGTTATTTACTTCAATATTTAAATTCTGCAGGAAGAAAAGAGGCAACATCTCCAGCTGCATTTGCTGAGTGTCCAAACTCCACAAGTTGCTCAGGTACCTCCACTTCTTTGTTTTTCTTTATTGGTCCCTGTGGACCTTTCTGCTGTTTTAGTAAAACAGAAGGTTTCTGTGTTTTGCAGACAGGGAGAAGTTACGAGTCATGGGAGGAGCAGATGAATGTTCAGGCAGAGTGGAGATGTGGCACCAAGGTTCCTGGGGAACAATCTGCGATGACACCTGGGACGTGGCAGATGCCAATGTTGTCTGCAGGCAGCTGGGCTGTGGATCTGCTGTGTCTGCTCTGAGTGAGGCTGCCTTTGGGGAAGGGACTGGTCCCATCTGGTTGGAGAAGGTGCACTGTAAAGGAACAGAGCTGTCTCTTTGGGACTGTCCTGCCAAACCTTTGTTTGGCAAAAACTGTGATCATAAGGAAGATGCTGCTGTGAATTGCTCTGGTTAGTGACCAGTCCTTTATTACACAGGTCTGTGAAGGAGGTGGGTAGGGGAGCATTATGCCAGTTGTACTTCCCAGTGACTAGCCCTTTCATAATTTTGACTGCTAAAGTATCACAAATTATATGAAGATGTTCTCCCTATTTTCCACACTTGCCTCAATCTGGACTAACCTTTCTTTTGCAGGTGTGACAGAAACAACAGCATCACCCACGAGAGCAGGTAAATTATTTCTCTCTCTTTTCTTTCTCCCATCAAATGACAATTTAATGTCCCTGATACTTGACAGATAAAACAGCAGTTTATTTCAGCTCATCAGAAAGCCCTCCCTCCAGCCTTTCATAAAGGAACACTGAGAGGCACCACCGCCAGCTGCTGAATTTTATCTGCTTGAGCAGGACCCATAGCAGAGCAGCAGGTGCCCTGCCTCACCCTGCTGTGCCCTCGTGGGCACAGCAAGGGGCTGCAGAGGAGCAGCCCTTTGGGACACGTGATTCTCTACCTGTTTCCTCTTGGTTTCCACTCAGATCGCCCCCGCCGCCCTGCCACAGGCAGCACGAGGCTTTCAGTGCCTGTCATCCTCTGCATTATCCTGGGCACCCTTCTCTGCCTGGTCCTTGCCATTCTTGCTGGGCAGATCCGACGTGCCAGGGCACAGCAGAGAGGTAGGTTTCTCAGGACTGGTATGAAATGCCTCCTTTACATGGCCCCAGATGTTTAGTAGGCTGGGGAGGCAGTGGGGATGGGTGACTGAGATGAACTAGATCTGTTGATACACTGAGATTTTTCATTACTTTCTGACAGTGAAGGAGCCCAGAGGTGCTTATCCTCAGTCAGCACCTCTTGGTGCCTTTCTAGGTACCAACCAGGCCACGTAGGCCCCTGTAAGGTACTTCTCCTTTTCAAGACTCCAGCCTGAATACAAGCAGAGTCTGTGAAAGTGATCATTACCTTTTACTTTCAGGCTCCAGACTATCCTATGACCCCTTCTCCGAAGCTGTCTATGAAGAGATTGATTATAACCTGATGAGGGAAAAGCAGGGAGTGACTTTCCTCTCAGGTCTGTGTGTGTTTCTTGCTTTTCTCAAGGGAAAGCTCCTCCTTTCTGATCCCAATCTGATACCTTGCAGCTCCCAAATTTACTGGGAAATTTAAAATTCCTGGACTTGAGGAGAGGAGTTTCCTGCCCAGTGGACTCTGTCAATTCCTTTCCTAGGGACAATTTGTTTTGTGCAGGTCTCACTGCAGCCACAGACCATAGATCAGTATAGGTCAAACAAACAAAGAAAAGCCTTTTGCTTCAATTATTTAAAGCAGGAACAAATAAAGGAATTATTGGCATCTCCGTCACAGCAGCTGGGTCCCTGTAGGTTTCCTCCCATGAATTGCTTTTCTCCCTTTGTGGAATGCCTCCCCCATGATCCATGAGAGGTGTTATGGGGCCCCCTGAGGGATTCTTGGTAATTCCATTGTAAGCCTTGCAGAAGTAATACTGACTGTCAAAGAATATGATGGACTTGGATACTGTTACTGCTCTTTTTCTGATGGTGCAGTTTTAGCACTTAAGGAGAGTTTAATCTGGTATCGTGCTCGTTCTCATTTGCCTAGATTCTTATTCAGAGAGCTCAAAACCAAAGGAACACTTTTATAGAGCAGGCAGTGATGAAGAAAATGATCCTGGAGCAACTCAAGGTAATGTGAGAAAGGGTTTGTACAAAGAAAGAGATCTCAAATCATGGTAATTTTTAATATCCAAAGCATTATGAGTGATTAAGACTTTCATGTCCTAGTGATGTTTCCTAGTGATGCAAAATCTTCTGTGTAACTCTTGTGGTGGAAGAGTGTCATACAATCTCATATACAAGTGCTAGTTTTCTCTTCTATATGAGAAATTCAAAATAAATGTTTGCTGGTAGTTCTGCAGACACTTCACAGGATCCAGTCACATGAATCCAACAATGTGACAACTGCTTCTCCCAGATATTGCATCCATAATAGCTTATAAAGTGTTGCCTTATTTCTGAGACAAATGGGGAGAATTAAAACAGAGGAAAGACATATTCCAAATAAGAACACTGGTGTTCAATTTGAGCTGATCAAGGGATCTTAATCCAAGTGATCTGAAGAAAATACAGATTCCTAGCTGTGGGGTTTGCCTGGGGGGTACATGTGGTTTGTAGGTTGGGGTTTTTGAATAACTTGAAATAGGTGAGGGAGAGCAAGTGTTTGGAGAAGAACTACATTTTCCAAGAGCTGATCAAAAAGCTCTGTTAGCCATTGTCTGGTGTCCAAGAGATCAACTGCCAAAGGCACAAGCAGTTCTGAACCTCAGTTGCCCATATCCCAGACTCTGCTGCACCATGTCTTTATTTTCTACTGCTCTTCTTACATTAAGGACTTTTTTAAAGTTAAAAAACAAACTAAAAGCTTTTCATTACAAACCAAAAGCTAAAAAACAAACAAAAAGCTTTGAAGTGCTTATAGAGAAGACAATTATTCTGAATAGTTTCTCTTTCTGTTATGCAGATTGAATATTGATTTCTAGGTAAAAAGTGAAACAGAAGTACTTTGATTTACTTTTCTGTTTATACATGTATCATTGGTAAGCATATGTATTTACAATAAAACTGTGCACAGTAACATTTGCTGAAGGATGGATTCCAGTTAAGTACAGACATGTCAGTATTACAGCCCTGTGTTGCTGGATTATCAGCTACTGCTTTCCCTAGTGGAAATTAATACCTGTACTGTTCCAGAGGCCTCTCCACTGCCTGAAAATGCCCTGGAAGATGATTATGATGATGCAACAGAAGCTCCTGGACCTAGAGATGCTTCTCTTTCTGAGCAGAATGAAGAGGAAATCATTGGGATCCCTGGAGAAAGTGACAGAAACAAGGATTCCCAGACAAGTGAGGCTAGAAGAGCAGTGCTATTCTCTGTTCCTACATCCAGCTAATCTATAGCTCTGCTCTGCTTTCCTTACAGCCGTAAAATTCTTGCCTGTGGCCAACCCAACCTAAGTTTCCACTGCTGCAAATTAAAATTGTTACTTCTCATTAGAATGACAATGGGGACAGAGGGTTGTAGTCATCTTTGTAAGAGCCTTTTAAGTACTTGAAGACGGATAACAGTTTGTTCACATACCTATCCTCAGTTCTGTTCTGTATTTTGTTTCTCTACACAGCCACAACCTAAATTAGTCAACTTTCTACTTAGGCCTTGAAGACTACATTCTGCCCATGATGTGTCTCCACTCAGTCCATATCTTTCAAAAATGGCTATAAGCCAAATCTTTAAGGTATTTCTTTATAGCATGGTACTGTAAAGTATTTCTTTACAGCATGGTACTGGTGTCAGGTAGAGCACAAGGACGAGCTCTTACACCATATCCTTCTGTTTATGGATGCTTGTGTGATACTTCCCCTTTTCCAACAACATGACAGTCTTGAGAGGGCTCAATGCCTGGTGCAGCTTCAAATAGTGCTCTGTAAAATACTACATACAAGGATTTTTCAAATTATGCAATTGACTGTTTCTCCCTTCATCTGTAGTCTCTTAAGTGTCCTTATCAGATCTCATGTGGAAAAATAATCAAAATATAGGACTCAAAGTAACTAGAGAGACATTAGAGATTTTTTTTGACAGCCCATGAATACATTCCTTTTAACATTGTGTATAAAGTTTGATCCTTGGATATGTATACACACTGCAGAAGGCAGAGTGACACAAGCATTTCTCAGGTCTTTCACAGTCACTCCTATCTAAGGTTCTAATTTCTGGAGGAGACAACTGGCAGCTGCACAACCACACAGAGGTAATACATACAGGATGTGCATTTATCTATCTCAGTGTTCTTCCCTTCCTGTTTTCAGACTGGATTCCCAGAAACAGGACCTCTGAGGCTGAGAGATCCTCATCCCCTGCTCTTGAAGATACAGGCTATGATGACATTGAAGAGCTGGGGCACTGATACAGACTGCTGAGCTGTACTGACTTCCTCTGGAAATACACCACTGTTCATAAAATGCTAATCCTGTACTAGCAGAACCAGAACAACCTGCATTTAGGACTAGCTTGCATAAGTTTTGGTTATTTCCGGAGAAGAGATTATATACATAAAAGATAAGGAAGCATGGCAGTTAAGAAGATCTTTGAAATTTCTCTTATAATTTCTTGTTGTTAAGACTTAGTGGACACTTTTTGATTTTATTTTAAATACCTTTTTTTTTTTCCCTGAGTTAATTTTAAAATTATGATTTTTCTTATTAGAAACTGTCCAAAGATCTCAAATTTATGCTTTTTCTCCCAGATATATGGGGACAGCTTCTGGTAATTATTTGGAATGAAGATTGAACTGCAAGAAAATCACCAAAATTCTGTTTCAGCCAAGACTTTGAGAAAGGAATTCTTGCTGATTGCTTCTGCAGCAACATCAACAAGATCTGACAGGTGTGCTGCAGGCCTGCTGTGAGGCACAGAAAGAGGGAAACACATACACCCATGGGATTTAACGGCATCATGCAATCTACTTTTCCTGGCTCACTAACAGGAAAACTGGAAAGTAAAAAGTTTTTGCAAGGAATAGTAAAAGGCAGCAGAAACCGTCAGGGGCAACAAATGTTATGCTGAAAAAGGGTGTAGCAAGCTATTTATCCCTGTCAGAACTATCTGCACAGGACAGAACTTCTCCTCTCCAGGTGCACCAGGCAGTGACCAGGAAGAAGGAATCCTTGGAGACTCAGAGATGGCAACAACTGATGTCACAGGCATGGTCCAGTTGAGCTGAGTGCTCCCCAGGTGACTGGGTTGTATAATTATCAGTGTGACTGAGTAAGTGGACTGATATTGGGAATGTGTTAAAATTTGTAGCCAAACTCTTACAGCATTCTGCCTGCACCTGAATGGCACCTGCACAAGGAAATGTTTAGGATAATTGAAGTAATTGGATTAAAAGCATATTAACAATTAACAAGATTAATAAAAGATGTAAAATGGCTTAACTGTGGGATCTGTCAGGCAAAGTTTCTCTTCTAAGGGATGAAAACAGACACAGGTTGAAACCCTAGAGAATCAGGCTACAGCTGAACTCATTACAAATTTATCTTTCAAACTTTTGAAAAAGCAGGTACAACAGGAGGTAGTTTGTGAGTGGGGTTACAGGCAGCAGTGCTTGTTGCAGTTGGTGCAGCCAGCTGTGTTGGAGTCACCTCTGTGCGTACAAATTTATCTCTCTGGGACACACAGCCTCACTACTGCCTGAGCCAGCACGTGGGAAAGCAGCAGTCACATCCACAGCCTCCAGTGGCCCGAAGAGAGGAACGCACAGACCTCAGAGAATGCCTGAGGCAGTGACTTATTGCACCTCTTTAAAGTCACACTCTGCAATATTTTTGACCCCTTGAGAAAAACATAAGGCAGAATTCCCCTTTGGAGAAATCCTACCAATTCTCCTAAACAGAATTTTTATTCAGTCACTCATTTATTCTTTTTTTTGCCACCAATATGCTTGGTAAAGTCTTCACACTTAAGTTTCCCAGCTCTCTCCCAAATCTTTTCTTAACGATTGGCACGCAGCCCAGTACTCAGGTGTTAAGAAAGACTTCAGGGAGGGGGGGGTCACAAACTGTTGTTGGCATTCAGGTTTTTCACTCTTGAGTTAAAGTTACTCATAATTCAGAAATCCGCTTTGCTAAAAAAAAAAAATCAAGATTACAGCCAAAGGAGGGATCCAGGAGCACGTTCCCGATAACATCCAGGACTAAAGGGCGTTGTTGCAGTGGGGAGGGAGGGAACCGTGGCAGAGCTAGAGCGGCTTGGGATTGCACAGCGCTTCTGTGGGATGGGCAGGGGAGGAACTAAAGGCGGTGAAAGGGGAGAGCTTAGGTGAATGGAGGAGGAACAAACAAGTGTGGCGAAAATGGAGGGTAGGGGGATATTAGGGCCAGTGGCACGTAAATCGCTTGCTGATCCGGCAGGGACGCCGTGCTCCCGGGAAAACATGCTGGACCGCCCCGCCGAGTCAGCTCCCGAGTTCCCTCCTCGGGAGCCCGCTGTCCCCCGGTCTCGCCACGGCCAAGGGCACAGGCTCCCTGCCGGCCGCCTGCGATCCCACCCCTGCTCTTCCTCCCGGGCCGGCACTCTCCGGCGAGCCAGCGAAGCGAGCCGCACGGCCGGGCTGAGCGAGCGGGAGCCGCGGGGAGGCGGAGCCCGTCCGGAGGGGCGGCGGGGGCGGCTCCGTCCAGCGGCGGCGGAAGGGCCGCCCCGCTGCCGCCGCCGCTCGCTGCCCGGGGCGGTGCTGCGGCCGACGGACGCTGCGGAGCGGCGGCACGGCACGGGACGAGGCCAGGATGGGCCGGACGCTCGTGGAGCTGTTTTACGATGTGATCTCCCCGTACTCCTGGCTGGCGTTTGAGGTGAGGGGTGGCACAGGGAGAGAGGCCCTTCCCGGTCTCCGCGGTGCCGGAGCGGCCCTGGCACCCGGCCAGTCCTGCCGCCGCCTCCCCTTCGGAGGGGCCGCTCAAGGGCAGCTCGGCCGGCTGGCTGCAGGCAGCGCCCTTTGCGCCCCGAAGTTAATTTTTCTCTCACCTCTGACGGGTGCCTGGGCTTCTCCCTCGCGTGTTGAAATCCAGGGACACCAGGGAAGCGTGTCCGAGCCAAACGGCAGTGCAGGAGTTAGTGCTGAATATTTTGCTTCGGGGGTAGCTTTCATATTTAAAAAGTGCAGGTGTCCTGATCATGACATGAGCCTGACCTTTCCCATACTTACCGCTGCTTAGCAATGGATAGTCGTGACACGAATAGAGACCCCTCAGTTTTTCTGAGATCAGAGTTCTCTGGCAGCATCCGGGAAAGGCTTTAGGACTAGCCCTAATACAATAGGAAAGGATTTATCTGTAGTATTTACTGCCTTAGCTGCACACAGCTCTATAGACCTCTCTGACTGTGAATCCCTCACTACTCTTTCACGTTGCAGGCTCTCTGCCGGTACCGGCACATCTGGAATATTGAGCTGCGCTTCCGTCCAGCTTTCCTCGGTGGCATAATGCAACAAACTGGTATGGAGCTCTGCAGGGAGATGAGCTCTGCAGGGAGATACCTTCTTCACTAGCAGAGTACTGAGTGTGCAGGCCCTGGGTGTGTGCAGAACCCACGCAGAGCCAGCTCTGAACTAAGTTATGGCACCAGTAACAGATTAACTACAGTATTGTGGAGCCCCAAAGAGATTGAGAAATTAGTCATAAGGAATTTCACACTGTTGCAACTACACAGACAGTCTGTGCTAAAGTCCATCTGTTCTGAAATACAATAAATAAATAGTAATTATAACAACTTGACAGGGAGTGTTTTCCTAGAGTTAAGATTTTAAACCAGAATTAATTTGTGGAACACTTGCACTTTGTAATATGTAGGAAGGATACAGCTATGTCCTGAGACAGTACTTATGGCCTTAATTGGATCACCAAGACTTACAACGCATAAATCATGAATTAACAAGTCTTTACGTTGGTTTACCCATGGATTAGGAGTTGTCTAGCTTAAAAGTCATCTGTCTGAATCAACATAAATCCCTGCTAGGACATTTGTACCTTGGTTTAAAACTGATTCAACTATCCTAAAGGTTTGATCAGTGCAAAACTGAAATAAACCATGTTTAAATTGTAGCGTTATCTTTAGAAAAGCCAAGTATGTTTCAGTAAACCAAAATGAAATTATACTATGAAATTATACTCTTCCTTAGGTATATGTACATATGAAGCATAATTTGTCCAGTGTTGGCTTGTTCAGTATTACTATAATACAGCTGGAAATCTCAACAGAACTTTTTCCTAAAAGGTAACAAGCCGCCAGGAATGTTACCAAAGCGAGGGGAATACTTGCTGAAGGATATGAAAAGGATGGCAAAGTACTACCAGGTGCCTTTACGCATGTCCCCAGATGCCTTCCAGCACATCATGGGCACAAGTAAGAGTCTTAGCTGCTGTTTCTCATCCCTAGCACTTCTGGTTCCAGTTCTCCCTGTGTGCAGCCTTTTCCTCAACCTGTGAGCAGTATGAAGTCTGCATTCATAGCCATGAAGGAAATTTCTGGAGAAATGTGGCTGTGAATGATACTAGCATGGGAGATAACTGTGAGCTTTACTGTACAGACTGTGGGTTTCTCAGGACTGTTACAGGAGAGATCACACTGTTCTTAGGTAGCAGTCATGCAGACCACACCTGCTCCTGCTGCTGTGCCTTGTCTGAGTGTTCCTCTGTCTCCCACGAATCCAGGCAGCCTGACGGCCATGCGCTTTATCACAGCCATTGACATGACAAACCCACAGTACCTGGAACCCTTATCCAGGGAGTTCTGGATGCGCTTTTGGTCACAGGTCAGTACTTTATGCAGCCAGCTTCTTGACTCTTTCTATCAACTTCCCTGTTCTGCATCATTCAAATGTGGAATTCCAGCAAGAGGAAGAAAATGTCTTTTAATGAAAAGTCATAGGAGGAACTTAAGGTCACAGTGGTTCAGAAGCCACAAGCTTATAATCAGCCTTATTTGCCTTCTTTTAGGTATATATGGTGGGTCCAACAGGCTTGACCAGTGGATCAGTGGTTCATATCAGAAAACACTTTAATACATTCCTAGATTAGGTTACTTAAGACCTTTTTGGAGGTAATTTCTCCAGCAACTACTATTGGGTTTATTTTTGTTTTCTTAGAAAACTTGCTTTTAAAAATCCAGATGAGCTTTTGTTTCATAAATACTGATTTACTTATTTTATTCTTTTACCAGCATGAAGACATCAGTCAGCCAGAGAACATATTGGCTGTAAGTGTTTCCTTTTTCTTGGTGCTTCTGCATTTCTGATAGATATTCTTATTGATGACTTTGAAGAAAAACTGATTTAAATTCCCTTCCAGCTCTGTTTGGATTTTTTTTTTTTTTTCTCAGAACCAGAATACACTTTTTTTTTTGTAATTCATGTGGCAAGTTACCCAGGCTGGACAATGAGTTACCTATTGATACTATGTTATTAAAAGTCACAAAGGTATAAAGTTTCTGCATTGGGGCATTGCTGCTATGTGAAATGTTCAGCTGTAATGCAACACTTGGGGAAGGTGACTTTCCTTAGAGTGATGGAGTCAGGTTTTCTGTTAAGCTCAGTCCTATATTGCCCTTTTATATATCTGGAAATTATACTCCTGATGTTTTTTCTTTTGCCATTTCAATTTTGTTTATTACAGTAAAAGCTGTAATAGTATGTGAGGTAGTATACCAGCAGATCCTCTTGAAGGTCTCTCCTTTCTTCATTATTTTATAAGTACTTGGAATGCGAAGAAAAGAGAGGAGTTGTCCATGACTAGTCTCTCCTATCTAACATCTCTAGCTGAAATCTTAAGTTTGCAGTCTTGCTGTTTCTCCCTAAGTCTAGTTCTTGCACTTCAGCTTCATCTTAGTGTAGCTTTTTTACCAAAGTTTCAGCAAAGTTTTGCACTTTGCCTTTTTAAGAAGCAAGATTTGAAGGATGTAATTAAAGTTATTTTTTATTTAAACACATAATTTAATTAATTAACTATATTTATAGCTAAAGATATAATTAAAGTGGTACTTTTACCCTGGTAGGCAGCCAAGCACCACACAGGTGCTTACTTGCTTCCTCCCACTGCCCAGAAGGACAGGGGAAAAGGAAAAGAAGAATAAAAGCCAGAAAACTTGTGGGTTGAGATAAAATTACTTAATAAACAAAAGAGAACTGGAAGCAGAGTGAAAGAAAACAAAGAATCCCTACACATAGACTGATGCTCAGCCAGTTCCCAAGAAAAAGCTTAACCTGCCTAAACCCCCTCCTCATCAATTACTGCTGAGCATGGCATCTGGCATGGTCTGTCTCTTGGGTTAGTTCAGGTCATCTCCCAGCCTCTGGTGAAGCTCCAGTTTATTCACTGTGGGGGGAGAGTGAAAACCAGAGACTGCCTCGACACTGTGCAAACACCATTCATCAATAGCTAAAATAATTAGGATGTTATCAGCATTGTTTTGGTCACAGATCTGAAACACAAAACCATAGGAGCTGCTCTGAAGCAAAGTAGCTCCATTCCAGCTAGACCCAATACATAAATATATGCAGAACATTGTCACATTGTCTCTGAATCCATCATTATTTAAATAAAGCAAGAACTTCATGCGCCACAAACTTCACACTCAGAACAATCCCTAATTTAGTCACAGTTTGGCAGTCGATGAGTATCCCCCCTGTGCATCAATGCAGAGAGGGAGGTGTCCCCTTGTCTGCTTGTGTCTGTCTTCATTCACTCCTGCAACAAGTACTAGACTTTTCTGGAAATTTGTCATCCAAAGGTGGCTGAGAGGTCCCAGCCAATCATCTGAGTCTTTACAGGTGGATTTATTTTACACATCAGTCAGAAAAATGCTACTTTTAAAACTTGATAATAATTCCTTAGTATTCTTTTACTTCTTTATTTACTCAAAAGCAGCTTCACATAAATTGCTGTATCAGCAATGTGTGGTCTGAATTCTGCCCCAGTCCACTTAAATCCTCTTTCTGCCCTGAAATGGTGAGGACCAAATACTACTTCAAAGTGTCAATATTGCACTCTAAACACTGTGGCTACCAAGCATTTTGTTCTAGTCCAGTGGTACACTTGTTTAACCTCCTCTTCAAGCACAGTCAAAAAGAGCTCCTCATTTTCCTGATGTTAGAAGGAGAAGGCACGTGAAAATGTGGGTGCTAAACAAAAAAAGTAATTGAAAAAGTCATTAACACCTGCATGTGCAGGATTACTTCTCCATGTGCAATATTGCATTTTTTTTTCTCTCTTTTTGTGAAATACTTTATTCAAAGAGTACTTTTAAGTCATTGTTACCAGGTAAACACTGAACGTTTAAATTTGGCTACTTTGTCTCATTCCTGTGTGGCAGAGGCTCAGAGGAGGTGAAAAAGATCCAGCAGTAACAACAGCCACTGTTAAACCTCTGTGATTTGGTGTCTTTCATTCAGTGTCACTTACAGATCCCATGTGGCTGCATTTCACAAACTGTTTCTGTCTTGGTAGGCTTGTACCGTGAGATTTTACTTTTCATAACACCAGTTTGAGGTTTTTTGTAAGTTATCTGATGAGTCATTGTATCTAAGGTTCTTTCATTTTTTTCTTTGATTTAGGAACTCCTGGGAAAAAAAAGGGTGGGCTTGGAAGATTTAAAATGTCTCTTCTACTTTGTATCTGAGAGTTGTTAAATGATGAATAGGTTGGGAATACAGCAATACAGTTGTGCAAGAAGTGCTTCAAGAGTATTTTGAAAATTTTTTTTGTTAATAGACCTTAGGTGATAATCCTGAAGATTAAATTAATTAGACCAGAGTAGGAATTAGAATATTTACTTTTAGAGTATTCTTAATTAAATCATCTTTTCGTAGATTGCCCGACAGGCTGGGCTCTCAGCAGAGCTCTCCCAGAAGGCACTTGAAATGACTTCATCCCCTCCAGTGAAGGACCGACTGAAAGACACAACAGCTGAAGCACTGAAATATGGGGTGAGATGCTTCCAATGGCACTGGGCTTCACAGCTGTGCCTTCTTTCTCTCTTAAGAATACAGGGAAGCAGGGAACAATGAGGGTGATGATTAGAAAGCACTATATAGACTTCTTGTTTTCCAGTGTGTGAAAGCCATCTCACTGTTGCTGGTAGTTCATCTCACTGTCACCTGGGAAAACAAGGTTGACCCACTCATTCCAAGGACAGAACCAGTACTGAGAGATACCATTTATTGCTACTTGGAATAGAACTGTGGATTAATCAGGTTGTTTTTTATGCTCCTTCAAAAGGGGCACACAGGCTCTGGAGAGTCACCCATTTTCAGATGGCTTCATTAGGCTTATCTTTAAGAATGAAGGTAAAAAGAAGGGGAGGAAAAAAAGTAAAAAGTTGTTGGGATTTATTCCTGATGATTGATGATATGACTGCAAGAAATTCTCCCATTATAACATTCTCTGTTTCATCTCCATGGTGTCAATAGGCATTTGGGATGCCTGCTGTTGTGGCACATTACGATGGGAAACCTCATCTGTTTTTTGGCTCTGATCGTTTAGAGCTGCTAGGCAGCATTATAGGTGAGTCTACCTCATTTCATCACCTTGGTTTCATACTTTCACCCTCTTGGAATAAAATACGTAATGCAGCTGAGTATAACACTCTTAAGGGCTTTCAAATATTAAATAATGTTGGTTATCCTTCTTCTGGAATGAAACTGCTGACTGAAATCTGTCCCAGTACACTTAAAATGACCAAATGATCCTTTTCCAGACCAGAAGTAACTTGAGTTCTCTCTCTCACACACCCTCTCTTGGTGTTTTTCAAGGCTTTGTGCTCCGTGTGCCATTCTCAAAACACTACTGAAACTGTTTATTTCTCAAAATATCTATATGTAACCTTTTGGTACTGGACAGTAGACCTTGGCTAAGATTATGACTATGGCTGGTAGTGCTTTTTTTTTTTTTTTTGTTCTAACATTTTCATTTTATATCTGTTCCTTCTTATTTAAAGCACATTATTACAGCTCCCCAGTCCATAACTTGTGTCTACTTACACAGCTGTTTAGGTTGTTCATGTATTGACCATCCTTCTTTTCATTTTTCTATTAACAGAATACACACTTTAAATTCTTTAAGAGATTGAAGTAGGTTGTGATAAATAATAAAACTAAAGTTACCTGTTTTTATGAGTTACAAGGCATTTGACTATTCATCTCAAGATCTGGCACTTGAGAGAGTGTCTCTAGAAAGAGTAATGCACATAATTAGCTCACGCATTTGTGGAAAACATTCAGCAGAAAGAATTAATGCAAATTAGTATTAGTCACAGGCTTAAGCAGAATGGAAATTTTTTGAGGTTTTCTTTTTTAGTGTTCTGGATGAGTTTCTGATTCTATAAAATATTCTTGATGAACATGAGAGTGAGGAAGAAGAGTACCCAACACTCACTACAGCAGTCACTAATACTGACTGAAATGCTGTGGCCTGGTTTCTAGTCTCAACTCCAAGGACTTAATCAGATTTTCTTTTTGATTCTCTGACGCTGCAGCCTTGCACCCTTTTTTTGCTTTTTTTTTAACCCCCAGCCCCCCCTGCAAAATGAGTCCTAAAAAGAACTGATTTCTCCCTCATGTGGAATATCCCTGACCTGTAGAACATCTCATCTCTAATGGAGGAAAATAATTCTTCTGTGCAGTCTCAGTTGTGACTAGACAGTGAAAGATTTATGGAGCTGGCTGTAGCACACCAAACAAGATATAAATCTTGTTCCATAAATCTTATTCCATCACCAGTAGCTACCCTTCACCGGAGTAGGAACAGTAATCCTGCTGCAGAAAAATGACCAGCCAATTACTTGTATGGATTACATTTTAACATATCTCTTTTGTGCTGGTTTGTCTTGCAGGTGAAAAGTGGCTGGGACCAGTTCCAAACCCTAAGCTGTGAAAAGTCCTGGGGAAATATATAGGAAGGAAAATATATATGTCAGTCTTCAGTGGTTATTTGAATGTATTCAATTGTATGGAGAGATGGCTTTCTTATCCTTAACAGTTAACTTTACTGCTTGGTCTCATCTGTAATTTTGAAAAATATCAAGGTTTGCCAGTATTACCAGCCTGGTGAGGTGTTTACCAATACAAATGTGCTTCCTTTCTTTCAACAGATCAAAGATTAACATTAAAGATTTAACTTCTTGCAGAATGAACATTCTTCCCTGGTTGGTTTTCTTTCCTTTACCCTAAAAACATGAGGATTACGTAGTTACTGGACTATGATCTCTGGGTTTCTTATGTCTTCCTGCTTGTCCTTTAAAAACACACACACACACACACACATAAAACCTAAGAGAAGCTGGCCACATTTCCTTTTATTTTAAGTCCAGTGTACTACATAGACATAAGAAGCACAGGCTAAAATATTAATGCTTCCTTTTACTTTGCATCATGGCTGCTGGAAGGACACAATTCAAGCCTAAAGAAAAGCCTAGCGAACCAATCAAGTATTTTAAAAGAACTGTCCCCATCCTGGACAATATTTGATACACCTTCAGTGACTGATGTTTGAGGAAACCACCATACACGTGCATTTGTGGGCACCAGCCCCAAACCTTGCAGGGGTTTTTAACTAATCCAGGTTTTACAGGAATGTCCTTGGAGGATGGTTGTGAACGCCACTGTAGGTTCAGCTGGTAACTGAAGTAGACTCTGTTTTGCTTCCTCAAGGATGCCCTAATTGCTGCCTATCCAAAGGTGATTTGGATATGGCTGTGAGGGACTTCCAAGCATGTAGTCTGCAGAGGGAAAGGTACGCAAACAATTAAAATAAGAAATTTCAGATGGAAATTGTTTGAGCTTGGCCCTGTATTGGCTGAATTGGAATGACACACAGGAATTTGATTTATATGAAGTTTCATTTCACAATGATTCCACACTCTCTGATGCATCACTGAATGAAACAGCAGTAGCTGGAATTCCCTTTTTTGTCTTTTTCTGAACTTTAGAGTAAAGCACATTCACGTATTTTCACTTGAACAGCAAATCCTAGAACAAAGCATCAGAAAAAAAATCTGTATCCTTCATGTTATTACACCTCTGAGTGTTGTGGGAGTATCATTTGTTCCCCCATCCACAGTTTTTACTTCTTTCAGCTCTTCAGGAAATACCCTAGGATTGGAGGAGTCCTTCCTCCTTTTTACCAGTGCACCCATTAGTCTTTGGGCAAATTCAGTCTGGAACTTAAGGAAAACTTTGTGAGAGATAAAAGGAGTTAGAATGACAAGGAGGTTACCATGGATGTGGGTGCCATAGGTTTCTTTGAGCCCCTTGAAGCCATGTTCCAGAAATTTTTTACCATTTCTCCCCTGAAACTTGCTAGTCTCCAATCTGTGCTATCAAACTGATTCAGAGGTTGTGATAAACTTGAATGACTAAAACATCACTTTAAGCCAGTAGTGCTATCTCAGGAGTGGGTAAAATGCCCTTTTGTGGAAATAATGTGCTCTGGTAAGGAGCTGGTGAGAATTCAAAGAACATCTGCAAATAATGTCACAGTGAAAAGCAGGATCTCGTGAAACTTTGTTCTTTGAGCCAGATCAACTGAAAAATAACCAGCCTTTGTGGCAGAATGTTTTTGATTTGGCAGAAGAACCAAAAGACATGGATCCTACAGACTGCAATGTATTTAATGAAATTATCTTAAATGCTTTTTGACCTACTTCAAATCAGTGGAAATGACATGCTCAAAACCTTAGGTACTAAAATCATACTTGAGTACTACTGAGATATATTGCTTATTGCCTATAATAGCCACCACTAAAGGCAAAACCACAGCCTTTGCCTTTGTATCAGTGAGTTTGTTGCAATTCTGACTCTCTACCTATTCTGAGCAAAATGTGCCTGTTTGGGAGCAGAACTTTGAGGGAGTTCTGCCCCTCATTTAGACAACCTTGCTCCTATGTTACAGAGCCGTACTGTGAGCACAAGCTCTTGGCAAAAACTCTGGGGATGACCCCAGTACACAGTGGCTGGCAGCTGGCACTGTCACGCTCAGTTCTGATCTCTGCTGTGGCACACACTGAAGCAGCCTCAGTGGCGAGTATCAGCTCCCTTCTCTGATCTGCTGCGGCGCCAGTGGCCACCACCTCATGGGGCTGAACTGTTCACCTGACTGCTCTGAATGCCACAAGGTGGCAGAGCAGCTAAAACTTGAGCGCTGAGGATCTGAACAGAAACGGTAAGAACTACCAGCTATTTAGGAATGTTTAGGAATAGCTGGAAGAATTTTCTTCCATAAAGGTGATCCTCTTCTACTCAGCTGCATACCAAACTAGTTCCTGAGAGCCTCACATCCCCACCACTTTCAAGGTAGCTGTTTAGCTGTCAGGCCAGACAAGATACTGAGCAAGGAAAGGGACACTGAGCAAAAATACTCAACAACACAGACAAAACTGGACTATGAATTCTAGGGAACAATCCTGAAGTGGTGTTCCCGTTTTCCCTCACCAGGAAATCAAGTCCCACTTCCCATGTCTGGAAAAGCTGTGAAACTGGCATGGACAAGTAGGTCCCACCAATGCTAGGCTGAAAGCAAATAAGCAAGTGTACAGATAGGCACAACATCAGAAAATGAGCAACAAAAAGGGGTTCTACAAAGTAATGAAATTATAAAAAGCAGAGGTTAGGCACAGAGAAAGGTAGATTGTATCTGATGAGCAAAGGAAACTGAACAATGAAAGACAAAGAAGAGAAAGAAACTGTGCCTAGATTAGGGTAGAGAACAGAATCTCAATGGGAAATGCTGTTCCCTGAGAGGGAGGAGGCAGCCAGGAAAGGGAGTGCTTAGGTAAATCAGACAGGCCAGAGTCACTTGGCACGGAGGATCACTTGGGGAGGAAGGTAAAGGACTAATTCTGCTTCCTGAGAAGCTGTACAGCACTTGCTGCACTGTCTCAGAGAGGCAGGGATGGCCAGGGACCCGTGGCTCTCCTCCCCCGTGTCCATTACCTGTGCTCCTCACCCTGCGTGCAGCAGACAGTGCTCCAGCGCTGACATCACACACAGCACAAAATGGAGGCCTGCAGAACAAGGCACCGCTTTAACCTCCCCCTGCCAGCGCCTTCCTAGCGCCCTTTCAACCCTCAGCAAGCAACACCTAAATCAAGCCTCTCTCTCTTCTCCCGTCCTTATCTCTGTGCAAACGAGAAGAAAACATTTTATTAAAGCACTTACTGGATTATGGTGCTGAGCCTCTGCTTTGCTGCCTTTTCCTTTTCCAGTGGAGCCAGCAACACTGCTGGAAGGAAGCAACCTGCTTCCTAGAAGGAAACCAAGCACAGAACAATACAAAAATAATCAAGAGGGTATCCCAGGAGCTGCACACATAGCTGGTTTTACTCCAAAGTTCTCACAGATCTGTGGCTCATCCACAGATAAGAGTGAAAGGAGTGTACCCATGCCCAAATTGACTAGGTTTACCTTCACCTGTTTCTCATTCCAGCTTAAAACGTGAGGAAAGTGACTGCTTTAATTTCATTTAAAAAATAGTCATCAGCCACTGTTTCCAGACAATCTGGAACGCCTTATTCTCAAGGATACACATTTGTGAAGCAGACTCCAATCTTACGCTCTCACAGTGTTTCTCTTCTTTCTCCCTCTGACCCCTCCCTTGAGATTCCCATATCTGACCTCAGGGCTTAAGGAATTTGCCTCTCATCACATATCAACACCATGGCAAAACCAGGGATTAAATGCTTGCAAAATTCACAAATTAAAAGCATTCTTCTGCTTTCTGTAATCAGCTGATATTTACCATACACATTTCTCAAAAAATGAGTAAGACGTCTTTAACATAACAGCCTTCTTAAGCCATTCTACATTAACTCTTAGATGATCCTCCATTCTATCCATTCTATCCATTCTATCTCTATTATAAAATACTAAATCTTTTCTTTAAATCAGAGGAAAAGGGAAAGAGTTTGAATTAAAGAGTTTAGTGTGGAATGTGCTAAGGGGTAGAATGGGCAGGTGAATACCTCTGATGGCATATCTAACCACCATTCAATCAGGAAAACGAAGAAAGCTAATGAGGGATTCCTGCTAAGATGGTAAGCTCAGATGCTTTTCCCAGGAACACTTCTTTCTTTTTTTTTTTCTTTTTTTTTTTTTTAACTTATATGTGATCACACCAGTATTTTCTAGGAAACAGATAAGATGCAATTATTGTTTCAGCATTTTTTCCAAGGTAGGCTATCCCCTTTCCCAGTGCAATTATGTAATTTAAAACCGAGATTTAAAATCAAAATTGGTGAATCACTGCCAAATGCTGCTAAACTGTGTTTTTAAACAACATGAATTTACAATATGAGGGTTCTTCTCTATTTTGTATATATCCCAGTTCCACTATGCTAGAATTTAATAATGATGTATGTTTTTTGTAGGAAGTGACTAACAGGCCAAGTAACTAAATAAAAATACACCTAACACATCTGGTAGCGTCTAAGTGAGGAGAGTTATAGCTGAATTTTTATCCTGCCCTTGAGGCTAGGGAGAAAGTCACCTCTGCCTCATCTGACACGCACTGGCACATGAGACTTGTTGGTACTTTAAAGCCAAGTCAGAAAATATTTTGGCAAAGGCAGTTTGCTATGTCATGATCTGGAAGCATAATGACCACAGACTGACTTTTTTTTTTCCCTGTAACTTTGCTGTCTCAATCTGAAAGGCAAATTGGAGAAGCCAAGAATGTGTACATGGGTCAGGAATGCTGGATTTATTCAGCGTAGGATCTAGACTCACAGTGGGCTTGTCTTAGGTTTCTCCATTAAAGAAAATTCGTTTGGTCTGATTTTACACAGTGCATTAACTGTGGCTGAATACTTACTAAATAACTTAATAAAGGGCAAAACTAAACCACCAGGATATTGCTCTCTGTCCCCAGGGTTGTAAAACCTAAAAATTACATTGAAGTTAACACTGCATTCTCGTAATGATTATTCTCAGTGATGCATATTAATGATCTATATACTGTACGATAATTGAGTCAGCAGACAGAGAAACTATCTGTGAAAAGCAGAAGAGGCCAATGGAAAGCATCCCTGCCTCCAGCATCCACAACAAAAGACGAATATGTGATAGAACAGAGATCTCTGCAGAATATCTGACAGTATCACATCTTCAATGGTGTTGCTAAGATACAGGCAGTTTTATGCAGGGATCTGATGGCCACTCTTGGTATCTCATATATGGGAGCTGTGGGGAATGAGACCTAACTCTATTCTCAAAGTAAGTTGACTCCACTTTCTGACCCTTGTAATCATTACAAACAATCCTCTTTCACACAATTCCTATAAAGATTTCAGGGTTCATTCCAACCAGCTCTCTTCCTTGCCATACACATAATCCCTAGTATCTCTTACCACCTCAACATGCTCCTATTCCAGTCTTCCAGCAACAAATGTTAAATGTTTTGCCTTTCACAGTTTCTAATGACTTCCCAAACTCAAAAGCTTAGTCTTTTCAATCATACTTTCCCAAAATCATACATAGCCCCATTCTCAGAAACAGACTGAAACTGATTTAAACTTTCCCTAATTTTAGCTTAAGGCTGATGCTCAACAAGAAATGCTTCAATCCAAACCAGTTCATTTTAACAAAAGTGAAATGCAACTGCAAACAGGGTCTGAGATCAGGGCAGGTGATCCACCTCTACAGCAGGAAACACAACAGGTGTCTCTGCTACAGGACTGAAGAGAACTTCTAAGGACTATAATCATCTCTGTACCGAATGGATGATTATCGTGAATGGATCCAAGCTGAGTTTAATCAACTACATCTGAGCTTTAATCAAGTACTAGACTAAGAGCCCAACCTTGGCAAAAAACTCTCAGTGCAGGTTGGCTTCCTGATTACCCACCTTCTTAGGAGCACACTGCTTTGTTCAGGAAGTAGTTCCTATAATCCCATATCCAAACTATCTAGTTTATATAGGGACTGCATTCAGAAATGCAACCATAGCTCTCCACAGAAAAAACATGAACACTTTAATTCTTTGCAGTCTACTGTAACACCTTTTGCAGTATGTACAGCACTATTTATTCATGGCACTGAAGAATTCTTTCCCAATTAAACTTTGCATGGCAGCTGCTCTCCCCCTTTTTCTGGGCTATCATCTACCTGTGCTTCTAAAATATTAAGTACAGCATACAAAAGATTTGTCTCAACCTCTCATATGCTTCTAGAAGCATAAGTAGAGGGTTTTTTCTATTTTTCTTTCTTTTTTACCTGGTGAGCTAGAAGTACTGGGTGTGCAGTCACTGTCATCCAGCCACATACTCTGAACCATTGAATCCTGTTTTGGAGGGCCCTTAAGTGAGCACGTCAGCTCCTGGAGAGGGCAAAGAAGATGTGTTTTAATAATGCACCTGGTAAAAAATCAGGGAGGGTAGCCTCTGTTTGTTAGAGATCATACACCCACCCTGTCATTCTCCTCTTCCTCAGATGTTCCATTTTCCCTCAATCCACTACAACAACTGCTTACACTGGATGATGAACGTGAGAGTGGCTGCATCACACAGTATCCTGAAGTCTGACTCCTGAGCATTCTGTGAAATGCAAGCATTCAACATGATCATGCTTATTGTTACACAAAGGCTTAACTTCTTGAGGCATAGCTTTATTATGTAGCAGTCAGAAACAGTAAGAATATATTATTCATCCATAGCTAGTTTTTCCACCTAGGAACAGAATTCAGGTGAACTGGCATGCATACCTTAATTTCTTGTTGCTACATCACTCAGGAGAAACACCAATTCTCTGTCTCCATTCTGGATAACTGTATGAAAGGACAAGTCTGAACAAATTTTTAAGTCACAGAGCTAAGTGTAATAAAGTGGAATGACTCAAACCACCTGCATTTAAGTATTAAATACATCTAGATATTCATTAAAATCAACAGATGCCCTACTGTGGAGATCAGAGCCTAAATACAGAAGGAAGAGGTGTTAAACTGAGTATAAGCAGCAGGTGCAGTCCAGTCTAGGCCACCCATTTCCACAGCCGGTCTCAGGCTATCGTGTTTTGTCTTATGTGAAATTCCAGGCAGAACAAAGGGACCATAAAAAGCATACTTTTCATGTCACAGAGCTTATAAATTGTTACTGTTTTCTGTACAGGTGTAACAGGAGGAAGCAGGAAAGCAGACACACATTAACCAGTATTACAGAACAGTTAACTAAGAAAGTTTAAGGAAGCAATGGGGAGGTAGGAACACATTATTGAGATCTGCATTATTGCAGGATGTCTCAGTGTAAAACTATGTAGGATCAAGTGCCAAGCTCCTGCACAGACAAGTCAGAGCCTTCCTCCTGCTTACAGACAGGAACACACCTAGGTCAGGATTCCCATCCTGGTGATTTTCCATGGGCCCAGTTGCCAATAGACTGACTCCTGTAGGTCTCTCCCCCTAAAATTTAGCTCCCAACAAGGCCATTCAAAGGGGACATCCAAAGCAAACTGTATTGGATCCCTTTACCACCACTCTATCAAATGGAACAGACATTGAGGTAGCCTGGTGCATGTTTCAGATCTATCAAAGACCCTTAAGGTCAGCTCTTCCCAGCTGAGAATTTGGGATCCACTGCTTAGGAGGATATTCAGGAGATACAGCAAGCCATGAGGCTGACACTCTTACATAGCAGAAGGTGCACTGTGCATGTAAGCCCCAAATTTATGGTGAAATACTCATTGTCTGCATAAAAAAACAGCTAGTAAGAGAGAGACAAAGAGCTTAAAATGTTAAGAAACAAAAAAAAAAGTTAAGAGAGGCAAGAAAGATAAGACACCTTTAACATACTAAATATATTTATTCCTTCAGAAACACTGCAAAATGTGGCCAGTCTTGACCTACAAGCAGTTGTGAAACCTAAAGTCCCAGGCATATTACATGCCAGCATGCAACAAGGAGAACAGTGAAGACAGGGCCAATAAAGGCCGAAGATATTTCCTCAAGAGATTAGGAAATATATTTTGGAGGAAATGAAGGCCAACATGCTTCTCCCTTAGCAGAGCAAATCAATAACATGAATCTAAGTGAAGTGGGATCTAGATTTCCACAAAATATCTCCTCCTCAGCACCCTTCCTCAGCAGGTTTCTCCATCTTTGTTCTCTACACTGCATTTCTTGACCTGTGTCAAGGCACTAGAGACAGAGGTGGAGTTGTGTTCTTCTGCTCTTGCATTCTGCAGGCCAAACTATTCTCACTCATCTGAGAGGAGAGGAAGGGAAGAGAAGGGGTCGCACTCAAGGTGGCCTCCGTTCCCCATCACTAGTAGAGGTTGGTTCAGTGGCTGCTGATTTGGCAATGGGAAGGGCACAGAGCCAAAATGCTCCAACAGGAGCTATCTGTCCATCTCCCTCTCACAGAATTCCTGCTCCAGGAACTGCCAGTGGAGCGTTACTTGGTGCCACTCGGTCTCTCCACAGTCCTTGAGGTCCTCTAAGTACGTTCATGCTCCTCTTAGCCAGGACTCTGATTTCACCCCAAAAGTCTTGCCAGTGTCTTCAGTGAGGTACCCAATGACTGAGTAGCATCCGGTCCACTCCTGATTGGCTTGATGTCCCCACTCAGATGTGTCTGAGGAGGGAAAACACACATACAAAAAACCCATGTACTTTTCCTAGGATATGGACATACACAGTACAGTGCTTGATTTTTCAGATGCAACCCAGAGAGTCGTCTGATCCTCAGGACTTCTACTACTTGGTTACATAGGCTGGGTTCATTCTTTTGAGTCTGTCCCTTGAGAAGAAGGATTATTTGGAAGGCTACCTGGACAGTAAAGCAGAAAAACTAAGGACAATTGTCCCTGTATGTGGGAGAGAAGACACCGTTAGCTCAAGTCAACAATGCACTTTCATGGATTGCTAGCTGATCTCTGTATAAACATCTGTTAAACTCAGCAGCATGCTCTGCCTCTACTGTAAAATAATTAATCTATTACTTATGTGTTCCCTTTGCATTTATTTCCAGGTTGCTCTTAGCAGAACACAGGTGAAGAGGTTGATCATTCAAAGTTTTGAGAGTCTGAAATGATTATGTAAGACCAGTAGCATCATGCTGGACATTTCTGAGGTAACAGAAATTTCTTGTGACTCTATGGAGAGAACCAGGAATAGACCGATGACATACTCCCAGGGATAGCCCATTCTATTATCTAAGAGGGACTACATAAATTATTCTAGAACAAGGCAGAACTCTTCTGCATTGGAAGTATGCCTACATCTTGATCCTGGTTTCACAGCTGATGAACACCAGGTAGGCTATTTCAGCAGAATGCCAATAAACTGTCTCCAAGACAGACTTTACACTCCCAGCTTTCTCCTGCAATATTGTGCTAATACTGTCTTGCTGAAAATGGTGTGCTTTACATGGTGGAATGACATGTTCTTAATTCCCTGTCCCCGATGTCATGCAAAAAGTATGGCTGCACATGGGCTAGTCCCTAACTCTGAGATCACAACTCTAACTCTGACTAATCACCAATTGTGCAAAACTCCATGCTGCATCCCACCTTGTAAATGAACTGTCCAGGAATGGGCTAAACCACCACAGATATGAAAATACTTCTTTTTTTCTGGTGATCCTAAGTGGTTTTGAGTCCATGACTGGAAAAAGAATCCTAGGAACAGAACTAGACAAACTGACAAATCATACAGGTCATGCCTAATGTGCATAAACAATATTCATGCAAGTATTGTTAGTAAAATCCCATGCTATGTTTGCTCTCTGAAAGCATGTGGACACCAACTTGAAACAGCCATTGCAGCTGGCTCACCTCCTCAGCTGATGGAGAATGGGGGTTGGGAAGTGGGGGAAGCAGAATTCTTGGTGATTATGCAAGGTAATCTGCTATCTAATCAGAGCAAGAGTCCCTCACACATGCCTGTCAGGAACTTCTAGTTCACTAACAAGGCCCCAGGCAGGATGAGGAAGGGAAGGTGGAATGATTTGGTAATGCTGGAAGATGGGGGGTGCTGACAAATCAGCATATCCTGCATTCCCTCTAGTCCTTAGCTGCCAGAGCTAGCACCTTAAATGGTCTGTATCTCCTAGATGTGCTCCCATCCTCCTCTGCACCAAAATTCTGGGCACTCATCCAACCCAAAAACTAGAACACACACAAAAACTAGAACACTGCACCTTGGCTGTGACAAAACTCTGAGCAGTCCTACAGCACACAACTGGGTAGCTGAACTACTGCAGATAGTCACCAGCTTGTAATTCTTAGGGGGGCATTGGGTGTAGTTGGAAGGACAGCCCTTCCTTGTCAAATTTGGCACCTGAACCGACTATAACCATAGATGCCTGGTCCTAGGGCACTTCCTGAAATTTTTTAAGAATCTCCACAGTCCTGAGAAAGGGAAATACCCTAATACAAAGTACTTGTTACCTTTCTTGCCACAAGTCTCATCCAAGCTCTTGAAAAAAATTAGGTGTAGTAAAATGCTCCAGAAAGTCAGCTGCAGCCTTTGATTTAAAGACAGGCTGTTCTGGGGTCTTGGAAATGTAAATGGATGGTTTCCCTGAAGTGTTCTAGGTAGGATCACATCCCAGTATAATACAGCTTAGCAGCAGCAAAGCTCCACTACCAGGAAATTGCATTTTTCCAGTTTTTGACAACCAGAAACTGGAGAATTAACTTGCAGACTACTGCATGAAGTGTTTTGCACATACCACTGGGTGTGGTATGGCGTGCTTTAGCAATGAAACATAGGTGCAACACATGGGACCGTGCTGGAATCCTGCTGTAACACTTTGGGGAGACTGGAGACAGGTTAGTTCACGCTGGTTGGGAGCAGCGGCATGAATCCTGCTTAAAGGGGCAGAACTTGAGTACAACCCAACATCCCAACATACCCTTGTCCAAGCTTCTCCATGAAGCTCCAAAATCACTCCAGAGCAAACTATAGAGGAAACATACACATGAGTAAACATGGGTAATTGGACAGCTAGGATTTTGTGTATCCTGTTGGATGCAAGCTTACATTACAGTAAAGATATAACCAAAATCAAGTGGTCCAATCTTTCATCACGGTCTGTTTAAGAAAGCCAAGTTCCTGACAGGCTCTGAATCACTGTGCCACAGCCAGACATCCAACTTTTGAGATGCTACAATGCCTGACGTGGACAATTTCAGTAAAGCCCTCAACAGAGCAAGACATGCACCACACTTAAGCCAATACCAGAGACAGTGACCATCTTTCAAATACTAAAATTTATTTTCAACTCACTTGCTCTTCCTGCTGGGGAACTCTGGAGAGCTGGGACTAGATGATCCATCAGACTTCAGGTCAAAGAAAGTTCCTGGACTGTCCAACACCCTTTGTATTCTCTCTGTGGTGTCTCTGCTGGGAGAAAAGAGAAACCAGCTATACCCCAGGGCCAGAGTTAACTACCATCTATTCTAACACTCCCTTACAAGACACAGTAGAAAGTTGTGTGTCCTGTATACATGTTAAAGGGAAGCAAACACAGCTGCGCTGAAAAGGGCAGACTCCTTTGATGTCACATGTGACATCTGGAAATGGCCAACTTTAAGCTCCTTTTGAATTGATATAAAGGCCTGAATTAATTTCAGTAGTCACCTTTATTTTTTTAACTTTTTCCTCTATCCTCTCCATTCCACTGGTCTTAAGAAGCTACAGGATTTAATAGAGAGCATAAAGATGATGGTTACAAAAGTGTTATTGCTACTAGGACTTGTCAAGATACCACTGAAGAAAGTTGTCTGTGTGAGTAACTGAAATGAGAGGTACATTTAATTAAAGAAAGGAAAACCAGGGGATTTTGGGGGATTTCTTAGGGCTTCAGTGATGGAGTTTGTCACAAAGTTCTTCCTCTGCTCTCTTGGTCAGTTGACCCTACCTGTGCCCCACACATCACAGTTTCTGATACCCTCACTTATGCTAATACAATTGTTTGTGAGACTGGAAATTACCCTGACAAAAAGTAACTCTAAAATTAAAACAACCCTGAAACTCCTACAACAAACTAACAAGGGGGATGGACTGGGTCAGCTCTGTCAGCAAAGCCTGCATATCATTAAATTACAGCTTCAGGGTGAAGTCACAGGTGACACTTTGAGCTCACTGTTCCCAGAAAGAGAGCATGCTCCAGCCTCCTTCATTCTTGCTGAGTGCACTTTCCACCAGTCCTGGTAGACTCCTCCACGAGCCAGTTCATGGCAGAACCTGGCAGACAATTAATCCAGTGAAAGAAAGTTGATACTTTTTCTATTTGATTACTGGGCTGAATCAGTTCCATGAAAGGCCCACTGGGGATCTGAGCAATCATCACAAGGAATAGTCAGGATTGGGTAGATGAAAGGGACAGAGGGGAAGTATCACATCTGCTTTCAATAACAATGAACTGTTAGAGCAGTTGCTAGTGAAACTGCACCTTCAAGAATGACCCAAAAAGTCTTTCAGAAAATACAAACTAAGGCTCCCTGTTCCTCACATCTAAGTAAGCAAAAGGAAAGCTAAATAAGCCAATTAGTTCATCAGATCCCTCCAAGCAAAGAGCAGGGGAAAAAAAAGAAAATAAATCCCGGGGTTTTCCCTGTAGTAGGAAAGTTTTACAGATCCTTCAAGGGGATGGAAACAGATGTTGTAGACAGAGTAATGGACTGAAGGACACAGCTGCCTAAGGTACAAAAGTATTTAAAGTAGTAAGAAGCTATGGCTACTGTGATAGCTTAGACTACTACAGGGCAGTTGTCTCTGAAGATTTTTCTCAAAAGTTCTATTTTTATTTGGATTAGGTCATAGGCACCTCATTAAGAAGGGAAAATGCAGTAATTTCCTCCTAAAATAACTAGTTTCCAATTTAGAGATGACTTTTCCCCTTTTGCACCCAGTCTTTAAGCTGTTTCCTGGAATTCTTGCAACTGGGAAAACTGCATATTAGATCCAGAGCATTCAGGTGACTTTTGAGACTCCGTATAATCTTAAAAAGATGTCTCAGCTAAAGCTGAGAGAAATGTATAATTTAACTAAATAATCTCTCATGACCAGTAGACAACTTTTGAATGGTTATAATTCTGTCAAATATGCCAAATCACTCCTTGAAGCAGTATATTATTCATAAATTATAATTATTTCTCAGATGATCTAACTCAAACACTAGTCATTTGTTCTTAAAGCTTTTTTTTCATAAATCCTGTAATTTACCAATTTTGCCTATTTGAATATTTTAACATTAAAACAAATAAACAATCAAGCATCCCCTTCCCAAATACTAGCCTTTCATCTGACTTGCTTCTAAAAGTGGTCAGTGAAGAGCAGGAAACTCAAGAGTCCTGGATAGTACTGCACAATATTTAAGAGTGATCTTATAATGTTCCTCCACCCATTTCCTCCATTCTTACTCAAATACTGAATCTCTCCAATTCCAAACACCCTCTTTTAATTTTGTCTGTTTCTGTTATTTGTCCATGTATCCATCAGTCAATAACCAGACTCTTTTCTTCCCATTCCAACAATTTACATTTTAGTTCTCATTCCTGATGGTTCCCCCTCTGCCTATATGTGCCTATGTTCCTTTTCTCATCTCCTCTTGGTTTTTTTACCCTCTTTGTCTCATCTGCCCACAGCTCATACCTCTTCTCCTCCTGTATGTTTTCAATGCCAATGGCACTACTCCGTCGCCCGTGGAAGCGGCTGGCTCGAGTACGTGATGGGCTCCTACCAGGCAAGGCAAAAGACTAGAAAAAAGGAAAACATGACAGAAAAGAGAGGAACAAGACAGGAAAAGCTGTGGAGAGCTGAAAGCATAGGAGAAGAGTTTGCAACATGGGTCCAGATCCTCTCCTTTACTGCAATACAAGACTCAGCTCCACCTGTGCAAGGAGTACTTTCTGTCAGCGAGCAAGAGCAGCCAGGGCTCACAAAGGTGGTGTGAGAAAGGGACAGAGTTATAAAGAAACAAAGGCAGAACACAGCCAGTATACAGAGAAACAGGCTTGGGAAGGGAGGTATCCCCATATGGTGAGAGGAGAGGCAGAACCAGAAAGACAAAGAAACCAGAAGTTAAAGGAGAAAAGGAGGCAGCAAACCCAAGTCATTAGTATGCTATGACTTTGTTGTATTGACATAAAGAATGCATACAACCAAGTAAACTGTCACCAAGAAATCTTCACACTGAAGGACACCTTCTTGGCTTACTCAGAGATGGGTGGGTTTTTGTAGTTTGCCTGTATTGACATCACTAATGCAGAGACCACAACCAGCTGGATGCATTTTGGCCAAGGTAACCATATTTTCAGTATCAGAAACTGATGGATCCTTTTCTAGAAAGGTTTGTGATAGATTTTTAATTCATTGGTCACATATATTTAGTATCCCTATCAAATAAGAAAGGCTTTGATAGTGACTAGAAATATTCATTCTTCTTCTCACCCCAAACTTTATTAATTCTGTTGTTTGTTCCCAACATACAAATTCTATTTACAGCAAAACAGCACCTTGAATATCTTGTGCGCCTGTTTATATTACAGAAAATAGTCTGATTGGTGAAATCAAAGAAAATGAAACCGTTCTAGGGTCCTTATGTTCTCAGGTCTTGCCATATGACAATACAGTATCATTCCAGCCAAATCACAGTGCATGCATTTTTTAACACATGGCACCATACAGGATCTAATCCAGGATATCAGAGATGGATGTCTGATGCAGAATCATGTTTGGCTTTCTTCTCCCAGTCTGCATCAATCTCAGCTCTAGTTTACTCATGAACTGCGGCTAAAGATGGGCACAGACAAAACAGACTGCAACACATGCTGTCACCACTTGTGAAATGGGATGATACAGCAAAAAGATTCACAGTGGGACAAGAGGACAAACTAATAGGGAAAGGAAATGTATGGGTGGTTACAAAGGTATGCCGGGTTCTCTCTTACAGCCCACCCGAATACCTTACCGCAGCAATGGCCTTAGGGCCCTCGGCGACACTCTGGCTGAGGGCAAGGCCAGCTGTAGCTGGGCGGCTGGGCAAGGTGGCTGGCTGCTGCTTTCTCATGGATATCCCCATGGTATCCAGGCTCTGGCTGCGGCCTCTGATCACCCGCTGAACAGGAGGGAGGCAGGGAAACAGACAAACACAGATATACACATATAGACATGCACACAGTAGGGTAGTGTGAGAAGCACCACAGATTGAGTGGGAAGTTGTGACAGACTGACACCAGAACCACACAGATCCTAGCTCCTAGAAGGCAGCACCTTAGACTGGTCCTAGATGATTCATGGAGTTCTGGGAAGAACTCTTCATCAAGTATATTCTCTAGTTTCACTTCCCTTCTCCTATTGCGATGAATAGAGGTTTCCTACCAGTATCCCTGCACACTGGATTAAACAGCATCACCCGGAGCAGTCCTATCCAGTAGAGGCTTTAAAACACAAAGTCAAACTCCTGTTCAAGGCTGTAAGGTTCAGTCTCATATGAACTTGAGTTCTGGTTTCAATGGGAAAGCAGCCATATCAAAATCTGCAGCATTTAAAAAAGCCATTTTCTGACTTAACTCAGCCTTTTCCAGCCATTTACAAATGTCATCTGTGTACATGATGTGCAAATCCCAGCATGTGCCAGAAGTCATAAAAGGACATTTTGGGAAAAATTAGTGTAAGACATGGATGGGTTAAAATTAATGGTTAGCAGCAAAGGCAGTTTGTATGTAAAAAAATAATCCTCACCAAAGCATCCATATAATCTGGACCAAAGCTACGCACACAGCTACCAAAGCTATTTGTGAACAGGTTAGTTTTACAGACTTTAATAACTCTAATTTACCCACCATATAAAGCCATAAAGTCATCTGAAGAAATGCTATTTGTAACACATCTCTCTTTCCAGAGAGATAACTTATTATATAAAAGAGGTGGCAAGGCACTTCCCACGTTAAGTGGGAAAGGGCAAGTAGATAAAATAGGAAAGCAATAAAGATTCTCTCTGTATGACCAGTTCAAAACTCAGTTTTCCCATTCATACAAAACCTTTGCTTTCTCACATCAATTATCTTTATCACTTCTAAAAGAAAGTTCTGTCACCTGGTTTATTTAAAAAAATCAACAATAAAAACCCCCTAACAGGCCATCTACACTGAAAAAGGTAAATTAACTCTGGCTTTTAGAGGGTAAGGAAAGCAACACAGTTTTCCTAGACAGTACACTCAGAGATAAGTTAGAAACTTTTGCAGTGACTCCTGCAATTCTTTCAGTTATAATGAAAATGAATTGAAAGAGATCTGCTGTAGGAACGGAAAGCCCCTTGCTCCTAGTTATTACAATTCCTCTTTCAAACACTGACTCCTTCTTCTGTAAGTCATGGAATAAAATCACATCTGACACTTGACACCAGCACAAAGCATTAAGAGTTTGGCTTCTAAGGGCCAGTGTGGAATTCTAGACCACACTGTAGGTTTGTAGAAAGGCTCACCTTAAAGTTCTCGAGGAAGCCCCCACTGCCATTCTCTATCTTGTCATCCTCCCCTACAGGCAATCCCATCATGCTGCGGCTGCGAAGCTGCAGCTCCTCAAAAAGGCTCTCCAAAAGGGCACTCCGTGTTCTTTCCTGAATCAACATTGGGAATCAGAACAGCTTTTATTGAGAGCTGAGCGATTTTTTTCCTGTTTTTTCAATGTCTCCCATCCTTCTCAAAAAAAACCCCAAGAAGCAAACAAAAAACCCCAAAAGACCAACAATGACAACAACAAAACCCCATGAAAATCACTTTAAAGAGTATCAAGTGGTTTTAACTGCATAGTTACAGAATATATTGCACTAACATCCAGACCCTTCAAGCTCTGTCTAAAGCAAATCATAAAGGACACTTCTTTACAGCTGATGAAATAGAGACTTTTTTTTCTAGATCAGGCAACAGCAGAGTCTGGAACAGAATTTTGGTACCTTAAACCAAAAAGTAGTGATATCAGCATGCATCCTGTCGCATAATACTGAATTTCAGCTAATACAGAATTTCCTCCAGCAAAATATATGCATCATATTCCCATCCTTACTTGAGGATTAGATCTTTATATTAAAGTGTGCCCATTCATATTCTATCACACCTGCTAAGAAATATGAAGGAAATATACCATAGCTGAGTATAAAATCACACTTCATCTTCCTTTCTTAAGCAACACAAAACCAGAAGTCAGAAATTTTACTTTATTTTCTTTTTCTGATAATAAGTATTATTTTTAATTGAAGCAGGTAGGTAAAAGACCCACCTCTAATTTAGCAAATTTCTCAGCTCGATAGCAGCTGTACTCGGCGTTGATGAGCTTGACCAGAAGGAATTCACGAAACTCTGCACTCTACAAGACAAGATGAAGACTAGACTAAACTGGAGATGAAAACACTAGTAAAAATATCAGATTATAAAAGCTCTGCTTACTACTCTTTGGACCTCCAAAGTGCTCTAGCCAGACTGACAATACCAACTCAGAACACAAGTGTGTGTTCCCTGCCAACTAACACTGGACCAGAGAAACAAACCTTTTTAAATATGGCTGGATTTGGCAGCGGCGGTCCAAAGAAGGGGACATCATCTCGGGCTGTGACTGAAACCTGAAATAATATAAGGGGGAAAAAATGAGTATCAGAACACAAGTGAGGCCATCAAACTACTATGATAGATCTGATTCCTCCTAAGTAATTTACTTATAAAAAAGGAATGTAATATAGTGTCCTGTGCATCCTTCTGTTCCTGAACTCAGTGGAAGGATGTGCTCATTTATCTCTCAGAAACTCAGACAGCTAGATGTGCACAAAGTAAAGAGCAGTAAAAAAAGCTGAACTGCTATTTTAAAAATATTTTAAATAATAACTAGCATAACCAGTATATTTAGGAACAAAAAAATGCTCCGATTCAGCCTGCAAGATTAACCTCCACTAAAGAACCTTTGTCAGTTGTTGCAGTGTGATGCCATTCCCTGTTTCACCTATCCCAACCCCCCAGGTGTGCCAACCTCTCCTTTCCCCTCCCCCTTTGCCCTCCTGCTGAGAGCTGTCCATCGATCTTAACATTCCAGCAGGGTTGTGGTGTGGTTGGCAGAAGTTCAAAAGATGCCCCTCAGGTCCTGGCTCATTGGCCTGTCCAAGTGTCTTTATCCCTTGAGCCTTCCCCTCCTCACACCTGGTTGGTGCCTCACCTGTCCCTCCCCTCCCCCTGTCCCCGGGCTTAAAAGGAGACGGGACCATGCGGTCTGGATTCTGTTGGGAGCTGTTACAAGATTCAAAGGTCTGTCATCTTGGAATAAAACTCTGGATTAAAACTCTACGATAGAATCCTCTCCTGTTTCTCTTCATCATCACCTGAACCTTTTCCACCAGAGGTAAACTGAGTTCCTACTTTGCCTGGATTTGTTCTGAGTGCCCAGCTGCAGCACCCAGCCGGCCAAAGGTATCTCTGGGGTGAAACACCACAGCTGCAGCCTTTGGCCCAGCAGCAAGGGCCAGACGAGGCCAGGCACATCCCACCCAGAAATATTGGGATTAATATTCCATAGTCAGTGTGGTTGTACTGACCTATTTTTTTTTACAGAGAATCCTTGGTGGAGATACACTGCACCCTGAGGGGAGTATCTCAGTGCCACTGCCTCTGGGAGTCACAGGTGGTAAACATGCAAATGCATTTTCCCAGTAAGAGATAGATTTCATTTGTTTTATTTTTAGCATGCTCCCACCTGACATACCAATGTCTAAAGAAGTAACTGTAATGCAGTCCAGTTTTTACATGGTCACTTGTTTCTTCACAGCACCTACCCATAATTATACGTAGCTATCTTACCAAATACATAGAGTACTTCACAATATTTCACAGGTTTTTTTTGTCATATTTGAGATGAAACAAGACCATTATTTGTCCTTTCATACAAGAGGGAACAATGCCATAACAACCACAACTGAGTCCAAACAACAAATAAATGTCACAGAGCCACTGAGAGGTGTGAGTTTATTGAGAGGAAGAAGGAAATGGGCTCTGGATTTAATTAAGACTTCTCACATTTTAGGCCACCTCCCCTAATTACAAAGCCTCCATCTCTCTCCTAATAGATATCTACCAGTTAAAATCCTGCTTTGCACTTTTAGTTTTCTGATTGCAAAAATTGATTCTGTGAAATAAATTCCATTAATACTCCAATTTAACAGGATGCACTAAAGCTTAAGTAAATGGAACAAGGGATGGCAAAGAAATCTTTCAAATGGCAGTCTTTTGTGTACTACAATGCTCTCAAGGCAGCATCAGTTAAAGCTCCTTTAGAAAAGCCTTTACAGAAAACTCTGCATTGGCTCTAGGGTGATTATTGGGAAGATTTCTTCTTTATGGAATGAAGCAGCCCTATTACACTAACAACAACAAATAAAAAACGTACTGCAGACAGGCAAAGATGAAAACAATGACAGGAAGACACACAACAAATAGCAAGTTTTCCCAGCTCTTTCCTTGTCATTAAAAAGTCCAGTGAATTTTTGTGCCCTAAAAAACAGAGAGCAAGAGGAGGACTGGAACCCCAGCTGGTTTGTAATGAAAGCCTTGCTGCCCAAAGCACAGGGAACAAGGGAAGGTGGCAGCTCCACTACCAACACCCTCTTGATGGAAGAGAAGATGGGGATACTGTCCTAATTTTGATATTCTTGGTGTTCTATGGCCCTCCAAGGCATAAGGATTCATCATCACCATATCAAGATCCCCACATAATACAACACATGGCACTTGGATTAAAATGTTTCTACAATTGAAAATCCATCACAAATCCAAGGTTTTTTTTATATTTTCTGCTCTCTCGGCATAACTGAAAGTTGAACATAAAGTTATACAGATATCCATACAGAGTCATGTCAGAGAGAGAAACAAGCTGTGTCCAAAGGCCGCAGATAATTAATCTGGGCTCTAGCAGGGCTTCTTTCAGCTGGAAGGCCCTAACAGGTAACACATCCCTGCCAGATGGGCATCAGCTCTGGAATCCCCAAAAGCAGGTGTAGCTGGCTTGGATTCCATAGTCAGGTTAACCAGCTGTATCTGACCTGCAGCCCAAGGCAGTGCAAGTTGCAAGAACTGTGCTGTGCAGCACAGGCAATGCAGACATGAATTTTACCTGATTTATGCAATGTAAGCAAGACAACCCCCAAAGTCTGATCAACTGTGGCTCGTGCTCTGCGATGTAAACAAAATTTTTTACCTGAATTCTCTCTGCTTCAATTCCAAAGCTTTAAGCTTCAGAAATTAATCAGCTACTTGGAAAAGCATACAACTTAACTCAGCTTTCAGGTATAGACACTCAAGAAATCAGGATGACATCTGGCTGAATCTGCAACTCTCCCAAAGGCTGAAGAACCTGTTTACACATCAAGGACCAAAATCGGTACAGGCTAATCTATTGATCCTGGTTACCTTGTAGAGAGTGTCCCCAGTGGTGCTATGAGTGAGTTGAACTACCACATAAGCATGAAGGAAATTAGAAGCAATCATATCAGGGACAAAAGGTGTGCTTTCATCCTGGAAAATGATGGCTACAATATCATTCCCAATGTGACGCTTCCGCTGAAGCTGGAGAGGAAAGAAATAATGAAGAGAGAAGGCAGGTGAAAAAGAGCAGAACAGTATGATGGGACCTCAAACACCAGTCTGCCTAATATCTCAAAACCATCTGTTCACCAAACCCCTCATCACTACTTTTGCCATTACTCCAGCCATAATTCCCAACACTATACAGTCAGTCATTCTCCCCTCTATGCAGTCCTTCCTCAAATAGCCCTCCTCTCCCAGCCATGCTGTTGTAATCCTTACTCCTCCTTCTGATACCTGCTGGGAATCTCCCTCTGTGAAGGGCAGCTTTGTGGACACGTGAAACATGATCTCCTTCCCCCGGAAATTTGTATAGACTGACTCGGTGCCTGTTTGACCTCTGGTAACATCCAAGCCTCCCCGGA
This sequence comes from Molothrus ater, assembly GCF_012460135.2. Lineage (NCBI taxonomy): Eukaryota > Metazoa > Chordata > Aves > Passeriformes > Icteridae > Molothrus > Molothrus ater. The sequence continues at coordinate 88,386,112 of NC_050479.2, forward strand.
ACCTGAGCAAATCCACACCACGCCACAGGTCAGGCAGTGCAGGAATGAGAGAGCAGAGAGAAGATAGACAGTATCAGTAACAGTACTACATCAGGACTATCAAAGGTGATTTTTAGGAAATCAATGATAGTGAGGCACCAAGTCTTCCCCAAACCAATGCGATGACTGAAGCTGCACCATGTTTGTGCTGGTGAACATACCAGCTTGTTAAAAACCAGGGATCCTCAAAGTAGCTACCTTCTTTGGCATTCCTCTGAGAAACACACTCTGTATGTTAGAACTACAGAAGGGATGGGATGCCTCACAGAAAGAGCCTGAAATAATACTGCCCCATACCACTATGAAACAAACTTGTATTTGCACTGCCAAGTAAAATTATTCTTTGCTGATGCTGTGGGTCAGATTGAGATATCAGGAGACCTTTAAATAAAAATACCAGCAGAGACCTAAGCTCCAACTAGTTCCCAGACATGATGGCTGACAAAAGCATCTGGGGCTTCTTCGCCTGCACTGGGATTCAGAAGGCACAGCACTTCTCTGGAAGCTGAGCTGTAACAGAATCACAGACCCTGAACACATGATGTTCCCTAACTTAATCCGGCTTTCCGGCTTCCCTGTGTACGCACCCACGGAAATCCTGCAGCTGAATCTTGTCACCAAGGAAATCCAGGAATTCCAGGAAACCCTGACTCTCTACTGTGTTACTGAAGACTTCTTCTTCAGTTGTCTACAGAAGGAAAGCAGAAGTAGTAAGAAGCATGAGGAGTACAAAGAACAGGCAGTCATTTCTATAGACAGTTCAATCAACAAACATCTCCGCTTGAATACATTTCTGATCTGAGCCCCCCATAGTGCTGGGGTCCTGTGCCTCAGCCCCAAGCTGCCAGGAGGGTTAGAGTTAGGATTCAGAGATTCACAAAGCCTGTACTGCCAGAGACACTGCAGGTGGAACAGGCATACCAAGGGAACCACAGCACTGCACAAACACTGCTGCCTCCATGCCATTGCTTCTGGACAGTGTAGACCTTGCTATTACATCCTTTAAGCTAGGAAAACTGACTCTTTTCATTTTGCCCCAAGTACCGTGGGATCCGATGGGTCTTACCTGTCCAGGTTTTTGGTAGATGACCCCAAATTTGAAGTTATTGCTTATGACGTGTTCATCAAATGCAACAATAAGCTGCGAAGCCTGAGGTAATGAAAACAGAAATTGTCACCTGGATGTCATTAGCCAGACCTTGATGGAAAAGTGATATACAGGCATATCAGAACACTGTACCTTGGGATAGAGGACAGGAAAAAAGCGTTCAACATTCACATCCTCACACAGTAGCTGTTGAGTGAGAGAGACAGGGAAACAGAAGTGTGATTATCATGTGCCCTGGCTTGTTGAAGGCATGATAGTGTAGGCACTGTATATAATTATCTGACAGGAGCCTCTTCAGGCAAAAATTTTGAGGTAAAATTAGAAGAGAAAAAAAAGAAGGCAAAATAGAAGGGTAAAAGGGAACTATATAACAGTTCTACAGGTGAATAGTAGAAAAAGAGAGAAATGGAAGGACAGAGGTGAAAATGACTTGAAGAATGAGGCCTTAAGAAAAATAGGCAAGCATGAATCTCACCTTTGCCATCTGAACAGCATTGGGAAACTCATTCAGACAGGAAATGGGAATAAGATCATGTTTGGTGCCAGTACGAGTCCTGACATAGAACAAAAAAGGCATTAGAGACTGATGGCTGAAGGAGACACAAGCAACACTGGATCTTTAAAGAAAGAGTAGCCATTCCTTCAGAGTACTGTTAAACCAGTTAATTCCAGAGGCTTAATGTTAACTGTGGTGCATAGAATCACTGGAAAAGCGAGGTATTTCACTTCTTACTAGCCATCACTTGTTGTGGTGACCAGAGGAAGACAAAACAGGATTCCTTGGTGTCTTTCCTCCTTTGCACTCCAGTCTGCCTTGAAGAAGTATTCTGCTTCCCCCCCCCCCCCCCCCCCCCAGGTTCTCTTTCACAGAAATCTAAATGTCAAAATTCAATTCATGGACATAGAATAATAAGGGATTCCCATGATCAGCCATTTCAGAGGGCTTGGAAGATTGTTAAAAAGTCTGTTAGAAACAGCCTAGGAAAGCAGATCTATGCAAAGTAAAGGAGGTAGAAACTAGTGTAGCATTGTTCCAGAAAGCTGACAGAGGAAAACTACATTCCTCTTTGTATGTGTATTTAAGAAGAAATATCTTTCTAAGGAAGAAGAAATATTGTGCTGTCAAAAGCCTCTTAAAAGCATTATAAACAAGCTATTGAGCAAAAAGTACTGCATAGAATAAAATATCTTAATAGAGGAATAACTCCCCTTTTGTTCTTCCCTGGTCTCTTCCACATAGGAAGATAAACATTCCCAGGCACAGCTCACAAACAGGCTCTCTCTTTATTCCTAGATTATGCTGGCAGTCTGAAGCATTCTCTGCAGACACTGGAGAAAACCTCCAGTGATTTTCTTGTAGCTGATTCCTATGCAATCATTTTTCCCCCTCAGACCTGGACAAATCCTCGTTAGTGGCAACTGTACATCACCTGGCTCCAGCAGCATTGCCTACAGGGCATCCAGCCCATAGTGTGGTAAAAAGCTTCTCTGCAGTGGCCTCTCACCCATGCAAGATCCTTCTCTGTTCTTCTTGTAGCTCATCCAGCAGCTCTCTCTAGGTAATGTCTCTCTTCATAACCCTAAGGGTTATGGCTTCATAGACTGCCCTGGGAATCTAGGGAATGTTCTAGATTGCCTTCAAGGGAGCCTTAATCTTTGTACTTAATCTCTTGAAGTACAAAGCCTGGGCTAGGCTGTCCTCCATTAAGGAATCCATATTCTCCTAGAGAGTACTCACATGTCTCTAAGCAGACAGAATAAACAGAAAAACTTTCTATTTGAGGGAAGAGCAGGTATTTTCCACACAGGTACTACAAATATGCACCTGTAAGCACCACATCATCTTCTTCAAGGAAACTGCTGAGAGCAACTCAAGAGCAGAAGGCAAGAAAAAAAGGCTCAAAGGTTTTTTTTCAGTTTCTTTTCTCTCCAGAAGAAAGACACGAAATTCACACCTGCATCTATGCAGAGGGAGTACAAGGTAAGACAAGAGACACAGCACAGCAGCATACACTTCAATAACAGGCACCGTTACCTCAGCAACAGGCGGAGATTTTCCTGTTTCTCAATCTGTTCATACTTCACAGAAAGTACTAGGTAGCCCAAGGACATGTCACTGGAGTAAAAGTTCTGGTGCTCCTGCAAACAGGAAACCAAAATGCATTATCCCCAACACACTTCCTAGAGAAGCTTTCCAAGTTGTTTTTTTTTTTGCACACAAGCTGTCACTCAAGATTAGCTAATTTTTAATTCAATAGGAAATATTTTTAATTCAATAGGAGTAGCATGCTTCCAGATGTGTGTATGTTGTCTTCCAGCCCACTTGATCATCAGTGCATGAGTATATCAGTCAAAGTGCATCCAGTCAGTTCAGTTCCTCCTCACCTGTCCAACATCACAAGGGCTCCTGAGAAGGAATAGTGTTAGAACATTCTGCAACAAGTTTTGAAGAAATTGAGTTTCTTGTAAATAAAATTGTATCTTTCATGGACTTTCCCTGCATCCATTCAGGTTCTGCTTTACTAAGCAGTGTCTTCCAGACATTCAACTGGATGCGGTTGTGGAAATTCTCTATCTAGAGAGCAATGGCAGGATTATGGTGAATGGCTGAAATCCAAGAGTGCTCACATGTCAGGAAGGATAAAGTCAGCAAGTAAAGAGGTTTTGCAGATGAAGACTGGTCTCAGCAGTGCCACTAACACTGCCTGAGCTTTAGTGGAGCATGCCTGGAACAGTCATGCAGTCAAACAATGAAAGATACTGCAAACATTTTCACAGTCTCTATTTGTAAGTGGCTGTGGCCATACATTTCTCCTGGGTATACAGCCATACTCCAGTGGCCTAGGTGTAGCAATGTATATTTTGTATATTGCTGTATCATACATATTGCTATATAATCTCTAACCTCAAGAGGTTAAAGCCTTTTGACACAGGATGTGAAAGGAAACCTCCATCATAATGAAAATAACATTAAGGTGAAATTATGCAGAAATGCCTTGATCACTCCCATCATCCTAGTGGAAAAGAATCCTCATGCATGACACTGAAGTGGGACAGCAAGTTGTATTCAGTTGTACAGTCAAAACTTGCATGACTTGGAGTATGTTCCATGAAAGGAATACTCCAGGCACAATAAATTAGTGAAGAACTCAGTGGGAGCAAAGTGTAATTTGATAAAAAATGGTTGCTAATCTGTTCCTTCCTCAGTCTTTTGCCTAGAATATATAGAATATATACATGCCTAGGAGTATGCCTAAGAAGTCTGCTCTGGCTCTGATGGATTAAAACCTCTCTCAAAATACTGGTAAGATTGTCTTTTGCCATCTAAAAGCAAAAGTCATAGTTTGTATGACTTTTTTGTATAAGTCATAGTTCTGACTCACTGTCAGAAATAAAGATACATCTAGTGAAATACTCTGATATCTGTGTGGACACAGCCAAATTGAAGTTAACAGACATAAACCAATCCTCTCTTTGAAACAAAAAGCAGGAATAAGTAAAACTACAGTCACTACCCTAAAACAAAATGTAGCAATGAAGCTATCTAACTTTTTTAAGTATTAAAGATGTTATTGTCCTCACCTCCTCCTTGAGACCAAAAACACCCAACACCCAGAACTGCCCTGATACTGGGCAAAAGGTTCCATGGCTGATCAAACAGGGCAGTCTGAAAAAGGCAAGGTCTAAGAGCAGTCAAGAAGCAAACAGATTAATATGGCCTCTAGCTGCAGTGTTCAAATCACAGAAGTCCAGTGTGATCTGCCACACTGGTCAGTGACAGTACATGGGAAAAAAAAAGCTGAAATCAAAGGAAGCAACAAAGGACAGTTAATTTCTCCTGACCATCAGTTTCAGGATACTAATGGATTTTTGGGATGTGAACAAGAATCAGGTGCAGTAAGTCACTGTGACCAAGGGCAGAAAGACAGAGTAGTTGAGGAACAGACAGATTCAAGGACCAAATCAATACCATGTTCCATGGTCAGTTGAAGTCTAGAATCAAAATCCTTAAACCGAAGAAGTCAAATGCCAGGCTAGATGGCCAAGACAGCCTGTTAAGGAAAAAGATGGCATGATGCCAACAAAAATCAGACCTAGAAGGCAAAGCAAGGAAGAGGAGCTAAAGCCTGAGGCTAGCAGTGGCTAAAAGTAACACTGAGTTGCAAAGACCAGGAATTAAGATGCCTTTTGATGAGACTTCTAAGTCAGACCCTAGCAGGTCTGATACAGGGGGATCTCAATTGCTTTGGAGACTGGGCCATCAGTTCTGCAGCTGACATAGCTAGGCAGAGCTGCACAAATGGGTGCAGTCCTCACAGGGGAATGGGTACTAGAATTAATGGAGATCTTAAAACAACTGAATTTTTGCAAAAGCCACTCTGGCTATGTAGCTTGATCCTGAACCAGGATCTGAGGTTTAAACTGAGATCTGAGCAATCGTATATATGAATAAACCTATAATTTACTCCTTAGGATTTTCTTTCTCTGTAGAAACACGTAGGCAACATACATCAGACTCATATTCCTTCAGTGGACAGCAGCCTTTATTGTTAGCTGTCCTCAAGTTAGAGATGAACCATCAAAAGGCTTGGCAGTTGATACTGAAGATAGCAAGTCAGGGATGACAAGATACCCTGGAGCTAAGATGACCTATGTATTAAGTACAAATTTGTTCAGCCACAGAAGCAGTTTCTGTAACATTTAATATAGTCTGAAAGGTAGTTCTGGATTTCAAATAGATCTCTCTAAAAACAATTAAGTATCTTCCATGGGCCAAGGGAAAAGACTAACAGAAAACAAAAGGAATGCTGACAGTTTGCCTAAGAAGTTATAAAGCTACTAAGACATCTGCCATCTGCAGCAACTTTAACCAGCACAAAGAAAGGACAGCATAAAGGAGAAATACATGATTACATATGAATGCATAGCAAGAAAGCTCTTCCCTCAGCACCGAGAGCTTCAAGTGCTTGAGAAACTGGACCCTAAGTTTATTTGACTGGCAGTTACAATGCACACCTTTATTAAATCCTTCCTGGCTTCAGGCTATTTCTCTTTATTACAGCCTTGAAAAACAACACAGACATCAAATTATTCCCGCAGTATAAGACATAAGATTTTACAGCCTTTATCCTAAATGGTAAATAAATCTTACTGTGTAATTGTCATATAAAATACAGATCATGAGGCAAGGAAAAGGAACTGAGCTATGGCCTGAATGTTCTAGCACTTTTTTTGGTCATTGTTTTATAGGGTCTGCTGTAATGTAGTCTGTAAAAAGTATCATGGAATTGTTCAAGTTTGAGCAATCTACATACACACATCCACAACACAGACATGCACATTAAGTTTGTAGTACCACACAATACTTTGATCTCCTGTCTTGCTTAAAGGATATTACCTAAACCACTGGCTATGCCTCTCCCATCATGTGATGCTTTCAGACTCTTCTTCAGCTAAGAACTGTTTGCTGTTATTCAAAGCATGAAAGAGACCTTTCCTGACATTGTTGAAATAACCTTCCCATGTTACCAACAAGAAAAAGATCCAACATAGCATCAAAATCACTGCTAACTGTGCACTGAAGAAATACTCTTCTAGTGGAAAAGCTCTGAGCTCTCTCCATAACTAAGTTTTTAAACCATTGGGGAAGTTTTCTAGCCATGGGTAGAGTTTTCAGTGGCACAAGACTCCTGTTCACCTTGATCTTTTCTGACACTGGATTGCTGAAAAAACTTGCATGTCTAACTGAACATGGACACACATTCGTGTCAGTTAAGGCAAAGAATAAAACACTGGACACCAGAAAAGGAAGAATATAGGAGAGAGTTTTTCTGTAGTACAGAGGCACTAGCAGTCGGGCACTTTGCAAAGGCAAAGCTCCACAACAGAGGAAGTCTGATCACTTGGAAGGAACAATGATGATATGGCCTCACTTGAGCAGGAGTCTGGACAAGATAAGCCCCAGAGGCCCCTTCCAACCTCAACTGTTTTGTAATATCAGGTCAGCAGTGAATCCTACAATTGGACTGAAAAAATCATATCCAAATTTGCCTCTTGTCCTGTCTGGCTCTGGAAGCCTTCAAGCACAACCCTATATTTACCATGACAGAAAAATAATTACAGTTGGCATACTGAAAGCTTTCAGAAGGTTACAGGATAAATGTCCATTAACAGATTGCACAGCAGATCTGTATACTTGAGGGGAAGCCTCCAGGAAGGCTTTCTTTTTTCCCTAATTATTTATAAATCATATTAATATATAATCTTCCACTGTTGTGGAACAAGATTCTCTACAGAAGATCACTCTGACAAGAATAACTACTGCAGAACAGGTCCCCAGCACTGTGCAAAGCACCACCTATTCCTGGCTTTGTACTTATTCAGCAGTCACTGAGGGAGATCACTGAATAAGATGCAGTGTGAGCATACTTGTCAAGCTTTCTTATCTCCTGATGCCATGAACCAAATCTCAAAAAAACATCATGGGTTTTTCACACTTGTTCTTTATGGCTAATGTCATCCTGAGATTCAGTCTGGTAATCAGCCAATTCCCTAAACAGGCCCATCCAGATGGACCTTAATGATTGGCCAGCAAACATTCACTTTATGAGGCCTTGCTCTGTTTCCCTTTGTGTCAAACTGAAATTTTTAAAGTCATGGAACATTCAGCACCAAACTCACTTATATCAACCACTATAAAACACATGGTGTGATTTCATCACATACATTCTGTAATGACCATGCACTGAGGGAAACAGACTGTTCTGCTTCCTACTCAGGAGCTTGCACTGTCAGTGCTGAAGTCCCCTCTAAAAATAATGCCATTTCCACTTCCAATACTATTACACTTTTGTCCACTTGCTATCCCAAGGCTGGTATCTGTATAGGAGTCTCAAAAGACCTTCTTAACTAAATAAAAGCATTTCCCATGCAAATCTTTCTATTAACGCACAGGATGATGCACATTTCACATGGGGACACAACCAATTGGAAACACTACAGACAGTATCTTAGTATGTACCTCATTTACATCAGTTCAAGGCATCATAAGGAACTGAAATGCAGCAGCAGTGCAGACATTTTTAAATCCACCAAAAAAAGCCTGAGAAACATTTCAGCCTTGTGGCTGGGTGGGCAAAGAAGGCTCTGAAGGTCACCCTTACCTTTCCCAGAAAATGTTTGCGGTACAGCTTGGCAGTAGGGTCACTTTCGAGTTTCACTTTACCACTCCAGGAAAAGGGTACATCAGACAGAGTTGGACTCAAGCTGGAGAGGTTGTGGCTGGTCCCTTCAATCCAGTAGCCCCCAAACTGGGGTAGGATAATGAGAGGATATGGCCACCCTTTCTGTAATACCTGGATTTTTCAGAAGGACAGAAAGCATTAAAGCTGATGGGTCTGAAAACCGGAAAGCTAATAAGCTGAAAAACCAGTGAAGTCCAAGGACAAACAGAGAGAGGAGAGAGCAGTACTAACTCACCTCATGGATGCTGGGATAAGGAATATACTCCTCTTCTGTCTGAAATCAGAACAGGCCATTAGCAAAAATATGTGACATCTTTAAAGGTGTTTTGCTCTCACGACTGTGCAAACTGTGCCCTCAGCTTCTACTCTGCCCTAGGTCATCCTTAGAGTTTTACTTCAGGACTTAAGGTTAGACTCCATTTCCAAGGTCTCGGCATTATAATAAAGAACTCTGTGAACAATAAACTTAGGAGTCAGATTCTACCCACCCTCCTCCTCCAAACTACAGGGAATACAGGCATGCAAAATGAGGAAGTAGCCAAACTATAGGCAAATTTGATGTGGTTAGGAGTGGCAGCCTCTCTCCTTTCCTTCCATACAGTGTTAGAGAGCTGCTGTCCTTCTGCTGACAGGGATGACAGTAGGAATGGTAGAAAAAGTGCTGTAATTTACAGTCAGATTGAGGCTGTGTCATCTCCATGGCTGCTCTGTGGTATGCATCTGAGCAATGCTGAGGTGTGACTCAGAGAACAGAAGCAGTAGCTGAGCCAATTTATGCCAGTTGGATGCCCCCTCCATCGCCACAAAGAGCACTGACTATCTCTGTCAGAGTAAAGCTGTATCAATTCTCGATGTGGCTATTTTACAGGTCATCCCAAGACAAAAGTCACGGTCAGGTTTGATTTTAAGGTTAATAGGCCTGAGCTGAGACTGAAGAAGTGGCGTTTAATCCTCAGCTTGACGATTTAAAGATAGGAATCTGCTCTTACTGCCTTAATATTGGCAAAACAGATCAACTTTCTAGTAGCATCTCTGAGTCATCACGCAGATTACGGAAATAAATACTATGTAGTTTCATAAATATTATTACAGCTCTTAAATTGAATAAATTTAAGAAATTACTTAGTCAAAACTAACACTTTTAATAACAATAAACTCTTATTGGAGCCACTTAAATTAGAAAAAGGGAAAAGTGAGTTCTATTTCAGCTACATAGTTTCATTCTCTTGTGGAGCAACTAGGAAAAAAAAAAGAAAATAAAAAAGGCAAGCATGTGTTTTTGGGATGTTTGCAGACTCCCTGTTCATTCCAGTATGAAAGTACACTGCAAGCCAGGTCAGTAATTATCGGCCATTCTCAGCAATTTAGGAGGCAACAACAAGTCGGCCTGACCTTGAGAGGAGCTGGAAGGGAACATCTTTGTTCATCCAGACGACTCCCCTGGAAACATAAAGTCACAGACAGTGAATCCTGTATTTCAGCATGTCTGCTTCACTTACCCTCTGTGTCCTTTTCCATATCCTCAATATGCATATTTTATCTCTCTATAAAATCTGCTATTTTAGGCAACTTTGGAAGATTGGAATAAAAAGGAAAAGTGAAGCTAGAACTTGTCCAGCCCCCTAATCTGGCATTAAAACTGAAATGCTATCCCCAAGCTTACATCTCTTAAAAAGCAGACAACTGGCAGATATTAAAAACAACCTCCCAGACTGATTCTCTTACTTGATTCTCTAATCTGTTCTAGCTACCTTCCTTCCTATCCTAAGCAACAAAAAGAAAAAATGGAATGACTATGAGGTGGGTTGAAAGAACAGAGCAAAAGGCTACTGGCTGCCTAGTTTCCTCCTGAATCAGGAGCTGGCATCCAGACTTGAATCTCCTCCTTAAGGTTATTCCATCCTCTGCCTCCTCACCACGGCAAAGTAGCTCATTTCCACCACACCTCCGCAGCAGAAGCACAGAGGAATAGGACAATTTCAGTGAGGAGAGTCCCAACACAGACTGAGCAGAGGCCCAGACCAGAAGATATGAGGGTCAACAGGCCATAGTCCAAGTGGGCATCACAGACAGAAGAGTAAGAAGCAGAATTTGCATCATCAGATAGGAAGGTGAGGACCAGAATTTAAAATGCAGGTGAGCATTCAACTACTGTCACCTAAATCTTGTAACTCTCATACTGGAACATGTTGCTGAGACTACATTTTTATATACCATCAGTTACTGGCGTGGCTAATCAGGGATTCCAGACAGGATAAGCAGCTCTTGACTTTGTTGTGAAAATAAGCAGGATTTGATTTATAACAGCCATGCCTGTGCACATATTCTACAGTGGAACTAGCTTGTCAACTAGATTCTGGTAGAAATAGGTAAATCTCAGAGGAGCTCTACAGTGGAGACTTAGGAGGCTCAGGAACAAAAGTTTTGGGCAATGCTCCAGCTGTACAGGGTGCAAAAACTGCTAGCATAGTACCACTAACACTGAGCAACAGCAACCTTACTACTGAGGATTCATAATAATCAGGATGCTCTTTGCAGGAGCAACAAAAGGGGAAAAAAAAGGAAAGAAAAAACCCAACACATCTACTTCACATAAAAACAAGGTTTTAGGAAAATGAGAAAGTTTATTAAAAGAACCTAAGAAGGAGCCATAAAAAAACTTAAACGTTCATGAACTCATGAGGAGCCAGACCTTGAGTACACAACAAATGCTTAACACCTTTAAAATACTCTTAGAAACATCAGAAGTAAAACAGTATGGCCACACTCCAGGGTAAGGGAGACTAGTAATAGATGCATGAGATTATTCTTCAGAAGTCTGAAGTTGAGTTCAATCACAAAAAGTAGCAGTAACAACAAATTTTAATTGGTTAAATATAGAAACACAGTAAAGTGAGCGAGGAACAATGAGCAGGTAACAAAAAACCAAATTATTTTCCTTAGCTCTACTAGGAGAAAGAAGCTTCACATGTTGTCTACAGGGTGACACAAGATTAAACTACAAAAGCTGAGTTTAAAGACAGTTACATACCCTCCCCAAAAACATTGTTTTCCTTTTGTACTTTCAACAATGGAGACTAAACAAATACCAGCTGGGAAACATTCTCCATAGGAAACCTTTAGAATATGTTTTGAATTGTGATGTCAGTACACAGCATTGACAAAATGAATAACCAATTACCAGGATATGGCGAGTTGTGAAATTAAGATGGAACACAGGTTGACAAGTGACCTTTATATTTTGCAGAAGTACTTAGTAACCATTTTGCATTTAGGGAAGTTGTAAAGGTGAAAAAGTTGAGTTCACGGAATGTAAGTGCTAAAAAGTGCTTTGTTGATGTGGTCTCGAATTTCAGTTGTCAACCTACTGAGTTGAGGTTCACAAGGAAGACCAGGTTCTGAAACTGGGATTTGAAAAAGAGACAGAAAGTCCTGTCACTACCAGAAAGTCCGGTACTGTCAAAACAGGGCTGAGGCACGATGGACACACAGATACAAAACAGCCACAGACTTCCGCAACAGACTGGGGGAAGTACTGGGATAGAAATGGAGATTGGGAAACTGCAATCTTCTAATATTTCTCTCTCCTTCCTTGGCATTTTGGCAGATCTGAGAACTGCAAGAATTTTCCAGTTTCAAAGGAGGTCCTGGTAGGAGACCAGTATCTCAGCAAGCCTGAGGGAAAACTTTCTGGGCTGCTGTAAAGGAGCTCTGTATCAGAGCCTCTACAGAGAGCAAAGGAATGTACCAGTACATTCCATGACTCTGCACTGTTAAGGAAGCTCTTGATAGCCTGGAAGCAGAAGACAAGTTTAAATCTACCAGCCTCTCCTCTAGAGCAAAGCTTAAGGTAAGAGTAATGCAACCCTGGGATGTACAGTCCAAAGCTTTACTTTAAAGGGTAACCAGACCACAGGAAACATGCAGCATAAGTTGTTGAAGCGTCAAAGCATCGGCAGAACAACTGCTTGATGATCACTGTCGTGCCTCAAAAGGGAGAGGAATAAACAGTCTCAGCCACCCCTTGAGACATCCTTCTGGTTTGAGCTGGTTTGGCTTGCAGCACTGCCAGTTTCCCTGGGTAGCTAACTGGAGACAGCATCACTCTGGGAATCTCATATCAGCCTGGGAATCTCATATTCCCAAGGTCTTGCACAGGGTAAACACCTGGCCTGAGCGAGATGAAAGAACGAATGACAGAGAAAAAGATGTCCAGACCCAGAGTCAGGGTCCAACATGGCATAACAACGCTATGATAATACACATATTTTATGGGGAAAGAGCATTGCTTTGAGGGGACTAGTTCGAAACAGACAACTTGCATACAAAAGGGGACACAGGAAAAAAAGCCATGAAAGTACTTGTGAGAAAATAAAACTGAATATGCAGAAATTGTAAGAATGCAGAACAGAGGGAGTGAACAAAAGCAGTCAAGTGAAGAGGGACTGGCTATGCAAACATACGAAGACCTGAAATATCTGAGCTTATTGGATGAAATAAAATTTCCTTGTTTTTCGACTGCCTGCACTGCAAAGCAAGTGAGGAACGTGTTACTAAATGTCCTTAAGAGAGTATATACAGTGACTTCACTAGATCTGTAAGCACAGAACAAAGTGGCCAGTAGCCCATTTATTTCCAAGAAATGATTAATAAAATTGAAGAGCAAAACAAAAAAAAAAAGAGAAAGAAAAAAAAAAGGTAAACTTCTTTTCCCAGATCTTGGGATTTGTTTCAGTGTAAAAAGAGAGTACAACTTTACCTGTCAATTTATCACACAGTATGTGAAATGGCTATCCTAATTTTCAGTCCAACAATTATATTCCAATCCAATGGTAAAGTACTCAATAATCAATTCTATCCTGAGGCTTTTTTGTTGTTATTTTACGGAAGAAATATTCAAGTCTCCTGCTTTAGTTTTCACTCACTTTGATTGCTAAGGAAAATCCCAGATTTTGTTTACAAGAATGATTCAACAAATCTAAAGGATAGTCACAGTCAAATGGAAGGAAAGGGAAAGCAAAAACAAACAAAAGAGAATAAAGAATCAGTAAAAATCTAAACAAAGACAATAAATAGTATTAGAATTTTTTTTCTTTTGGAAAGCACTTAACTTTCAAAAAAATCTGTTATACTGAAACAGCAGTTATTGATCCTCCTCGTGCATCTTAGGTGACAAAACAAGATTAAATAATAAAAAAAAAGCTATAAAGCCTTGATAGTGGGCAGCTAAGAAAACATCATAGATGCAAAATTAGGCAGTCTGCGTGCCTTGGAGATTCCCATCAGCTCCCTGCTATCTCTCTAACTAAAGAGGTGCAAATCCAGTCAGACTTTCCATACTGGTAAACTGAAACACTGACAATCTTAAGCACCAGTCTTCCACTGAGGGACACCTGGTAGGGACTCATCCTTATCCATATTTAAAAGGCCTGGAAAGGACTGTCACAGCCTTCGAACATGTGCTTGAATTGACGCAGCACTGCTTGCTCAAGCTTACTTTCCTGCAGTTAAATGAGCCAGGCACACTTACAGAGCTTGCTACTCTAAAGCACTGAGAACACATCCCAAACACAGTTTGGATATCAGTGCAGTGGTTGCAAGGTCTGTGTCTGTCTGCACAGAATACATGGATGCATGAATACATGGCAGATAAATCTTCAGCCCCTCCCTTCCACCCTCCTCTCCAGTCTGCCAAAAAGTACTTCAGCCTCATAACTCTAAATTCAGCATTTTGCTGCTACCTTCCATCTCCTCACCTTTGTAGTCTCACTAAATTCTGACATTTTCCTCATATTCATAATTTGATTACCCAAATTCCAGAAAAGAAGTTAAGTTGTTTTGGTAAGTTTAATCCCTGTACATAATAAAAGGCAGGAGTTATGTGCCATGTTATGGGTTGTGTTAGGTCAAAGTTAACCACAGCACTTTAAAGAAGGTGCACCACTCACGGAAAATACTGGTAACCTGCAAGGATGCTCTGAAAACACATAATCTGAAAAATATGAAGACTTCATTGCTAGGTATTAACACATATAACATATTACTATGTCTTTATCTGATACGGTAAAAGGGGGAAAAAACCAACTCTGTCCTGTTTTAAGTTTATAACAAAATATATGCAGCCAAATGCATGTATTTCTGTGTAAGAATTAAGCCAGAGTCCTTCCTTCTTGCACAAGTTAAAGACAGGACCTACAGTAGTTGTTTATTAAACTGTCTGACCTTGCTAAATGCAGTTAGGTTAACATCCCATTAATCACCTGTCATTATATCTGCTACCCAGCAGAACAGAGTTTCCTGAAGAAGATGCCAGACATAACTTACTGCAACTTTGATTTTCTCTCAGAATCACACTTCTGCAAAGAACAGACAGGATTATAATAACCTGTGTCTATCACTTCCATCATGCTGACATGGAAAAATGAACACAGAAAAATGCTTTTGAAATCCCATTGAAGAGTAAGAGATTGAGCCTAGAAGACCTAAACATTCTGTAAGACCACAATAAAGGATATTGTGAGTGAAGCAATGACACAAATAGTAGCTGATTATTTGTTTGCTACAAAAATTAAGAGATCCCAAAGTTTGACAGAATTACTTCTCCTTACCTGCATTTTTTCAATCATCTCAAACAAGTCCACAGTCTGTGAAAAAGAAAAGACAACAGAGAAAAACAATTTGACATTTGCAGAAGCTAACATTATCTTCTGTGGTAACCCAGATATTGAAGGAGCCAACAGCTCCTTCCATATTTTGGCAATGAAACTATTTGCTTGCTGAAGACCTGATGAAATTGTTCTTCCTTAATTGGTAGCATGGACAATACAACTGGCCAAATTGTCTTCTGCTTGTGTTGCAAAAGCTTGACCTGAAACCCGGTCAGTCAGGTATCAGGAATTTCTCTCTTTCAATGGGTCAGATTGACTTGAGATAGAATGGCATAAGAACTGGTCAAATTAGCAAGTTTAGGATTCTCACAAAAGGAGGCAACTATACCTGTAAGACATACATGCACACAAGCTTGATTTCAGTCAATTCCTCTGCACACATAACTCAAAGCATACACCAACCCCGAGCCAAACATGGACTGCTTTTACCTTGTTGGGGACAGCAGAAGTGAGGACACATGGAAAGCCTTCAGTGGGAGAGTCTATAACATCACTAAAACCCTGCACCACCTCCTCAGACCTCCTGCAACAGACAGAGGTGGAAGAGAAAAAAAAAGAAAGAAAAAATTAACTCTTAAGAGAATTCAAGATGTCAGTGCTTGCCTGCAGTGCCTCCTTTGCCCTTTGGATACTACTCCTCTCCCCAGGCCATTTCTTGCCTATAAGGAAGCTGTCATTACCTTTGAGAATCCCTGAGGTGGCTGAACTTACCACTTGCCACTTTCAAACATCCTGGATGTAACAGCAAAAATTTTCTGGCTTCTGACTGCTCTGTCTCTGCTCACATACAATATTTTCCTCACAACTGTCATGGAAGTGCTGAATGATTTTTCTTTGCCAAGTTCCTCTTCCATCATGGATTTGGAGCAGAATTAAGACACGTCTCATAAGAAGCTTTGTAATCACATCTCAAAACAGAACCACATAAAAAAGGATGAAAGTAGTTCTGAACCATCACTGAAATCAGCACCAAAAGAACAGCCCCAGTTGCCACAGCCTGGGTATTAATCTCAAAGACAGGAGTATAACAGAGATGGCACTAGAACAGAACCGATAACACCCTGCAGAGATGCAGGCACCGTTTTGTGTTACCACTGCTGGTACAGCAGCATGGAGATTAGGTGAGCTTTTGTCTGCACATCTGCTATGGAAAATATATTATTACTATGTCCCTGCTAGAGCAGCAATGGGTACAAACAGCAAGGAGGACTTTATTTGATTTCATAGAAGAGAAAATAAAAAGCAACACAAACACTACACTGTAGTTGAGAAGACATATCTGGCATTGCCCAAGGCACTACAGACAGCCTCACAGCCAGCTGCACCTCTCCTACTGTTACTTTACAAGCATTCCACACCTCTCACAGTTTTTACTAGCAGTCACAATTGGGGTTAAGTCATGGTGAAGGCCACATAGGTGGGGCTGGGAACTAAGCACAGGTTTACAAGACACAAGACTCATCCACTTTGTAATGAAATCATGAATATGATTGTTAGGTGGTCATAGAATAGTTCACAGAACTATTGTAAGGTGGTCACAGAACAGTCTGGGTTGGAAGTGACCTTAAAGATCATCTAGTCCCAACCCCTCTGCTGACGTCACCTACTACATCAGATTGCTCAGGGCCCCATCCAACCTGGCCTTAAACACTTCTAGGGGTGGGCCACCCACAGCTTCTCTCGGCAACCTGTTCCAGTGCCTTGCTATCCTCTGAGTAAAGAATTTCTTCCTAACATGTAATACAAGCATCTTCTCTTTTAGTTTAAAACCATTCCCCATTGTCCTGTTACTACTTGCCCCGTAAAAAGTCACTCTCCCTTTTTAATAAGCCCCTTCTAAGTACTAGATTCTTCTTTTCTCCATGCTGAACAACCCCAGCTCAGCTCTCTCAGCCTATATTTGTAGGAGAGGAGCTCCAGCCCTCAGAACACCTTTGTGGCCTCCCCTAGACCTACTCTAGGAGGTTCACATCTCTCTTGTGCTGGGGATCCCAGAGCTGAATGCAGTATACCACATGTGGTCTCACAAGAGCAGAGTAGAGAGGGAAAATCACCTCTCTCAACCTGCTGGCCACTCCTCTTGTGATGCAGCCCAGGGTACATTTGGCTTTCTGGGCTGTAAGCACACACTGCAGGCTCATGCCCAGCTTTTCCTCTACCAGAACCTCCAAGTCCTTCTCCACGGGGCTGCTCTCAATGAATTCATCTCCCAGTCTGTGCCCATGTCTGGGATTGTCCCAAACCAGGTGCAACACATTGCACTTGGACTTGTTAAACTTCATGAGATTCTTACAGGACCACCACTTCTCAAGCTTGTCCAGGTCTCTTTGGATGGTCCCTTCTTCTGTTGTGTCAACCACACCCCTCAGCTCTGTGTCACCTGCAAACCTGCTGAGGGTGCACTCAGTCCCACTGCCTACATCATTGGTAAAGATATCAAAGATCACCAGTCCCAAGACAGAGCCCGAGAGACACCACTCATCACTGGCCATACAATCATCATACAAGGCATATAATAATTCTAGCAGGCAATCAAGAATTGCTGTCCTGTAGCTATTAGATGCATGACTGCTGCTCCTTCCATGCTAGGAGAGTGGTTATGCAGACCCTAGCTTTGAAAGCAGTGGCTACATTCCCTCTTGTATGGAGGTACCACATATTTCTGTAATCTTGAAACTACTCTGTCAAAAGCTCCAAGAATCCTAATGCTCACCAGTTCTTTGACAATTCACAATTCATTTTAGTGGCCCAATGGCATAATGTAACTTGCATAAGGCTCATCAACACAAAATAACACAATGCTTCCATCCCACAATTTTCTCCTGAAATTCAAATGAGAGAGATCTGTATAATGCATCTAGAAATTAATGCCATAACATGTCTGTGAGGGAAGACGTAGGAGTTAGTCTTGACAACCTCAAATAAATATTGAAATATTTTGATGGCAAATGTATTTTAAATTAATATTAATACTATACTAATACATGCTTTATTTATCATCCTCTTCATTTACTTGAAGAATGTTTGGGATGAGCAAAATTTATGTCCAAGGCAGTACATGAAACATTTTCCCTGTCTCATAAAAATCTGAAGATTCTTTTCTGTAAGCCCTAAAAAGGCACAAGTTTAATTTGATAAATTATCTTTTTCAGAAAGAAGTGTAACAATAGAACCTTTTGTGTAACTGGATGTCCTGGGGCCTTGTTTCATGCTAGTGTTTTCTTTGGCATGTCACTGAGGTGAATGCTGAATCATTCAGAGGAGTTAAATACACACCTGCATCATGGAAATCTGGCAGCTCCTACATGGTCAGTGTGGCCAGTCCTGCCCCTGCCCTCTAACCATAAATTCATCTCAACACTCTGGACTGACTGGAAAACTTCAGGCAGAAACTGTTCTTTACCATTGAATCCTAGCACAGTTCTATTGACCAAATGAGTCCAGTAGATGCCAAAACTACCAGTCTTACTGTAGATTCAGGGATGTTCACAATTCTGTAATTATCCCAAATTAGGAATACACCACAGGCCTTTGAAAATCCAAGAGAATGCCTTAGATTTTACATTATCTTTTATAAAATATCACAAAAATTTGGGGCTATTATTATAATTATCACTTTGAAGTCCACATTCAATTTCTGGAACTTTGAACTTCTGGAATGAAAAGCACTAGACTGTATTATAAAAAGGGAACATAGTTCTTTTCAAATTGAAACTTCAAACTCCTTGACCACAGAAAAGAAGAACATCATCCTTCTGAAAAAGGAAAGCAATTCTGCAGATTGGGAGAGGAATATTTATGTGCAAATGTAGACTTGCTGAAGCTTTATTCTTAGGAAATGGCAATAAGGGGAAACATAGGGCCTAGAAAATGCTGAAGGCTAAATTGGGATTTGCTAGTGACACTAACCAGTACATTAATTTCAAGCAGGCAGTCAAACTACATCTAGGTACTGCTGATCCACTGATAAATTCCACTCTCAATTCTGAAACAGAACAAGAAGAACCTTTGAACATCTCTAAGCCACTACAATTGTGATCGTGCCTTGTATTCCTGTCTTGCAGCATCCTCTGCTACTTCAGTCATAGGATCTCTCTACCCAGCTTTCAAAATCATTGCTATCTGCAGTAGCTGAGCCAGTTCAATAACCAAATCAATGCAAGTATTTGCTCTAAGAAAAACACAAATTGGACAGAATTTCATACATCCTTTCATAAATATTCCAGAGCAAATGGGGATTTGTTGCACTCTAAAAGGCAAGTGCCCCAAATCCTCAGATAACTGTTTTCCTGAAAGTTCACAGGGAAGCAGGTGTATAGCTGTTGTAAATACTTCTGCTCATCTGGAAGCCTTCCAGTAGGAGAAACACCACAGCGTGATTTGCAGCTATCTATGGAACAACAGTCAGCATAATAACTGGTGTCCCAGCCTGATAAGAGTTTCTTGCAGAGAGACACTAATGTGTTTTTTAAATCCCTCACTAGAAGGGACAGGCAATTCAGAAGAACTGAAGGTAATGTGAGACAAGAACAGGCCTGAAATGCTCATAAGGAAAACTCTGGGCAACCACTTCTCCTGAGTAACAGCTTCTGCCGTTTCACTCCCTTATTTCTGCCTCAGAGAGGTGCATTTGCTTTAGCACATACAATTGTCAGCTATTCGGTGGAGACAGCTGAAAACATGACACGAGTAGCCCTACTCTCAGAATACCTGTACAGCTTTGAAAATTGCTTACACATGGATTCCTAGAGCTCAAGAGAAGGAATTACTGAAGCAGAACTAGGAAAAGGAAGCTACCACTAGAGATGAGAGGCAGTTTGCTCTCAGCTGGACACAAACTTTCTGCCCACAGACTCTGACATCCAGTAAGGAACCTCCCTCCCACCCGCGCTCCCCTCTGGCTGCTGGGCAGCTCCCGTGGAGGGCACCGCTCCCACTCGTGGGCAGCCCGTGCTCAGGACTTCGTGCACGCACAAAGAGGTGGGCAGGGTACCGGGAGAGCCCAGAGAACTCTCCCCGCCAGCTCTCCTTGCGGGGCAGGAGAAAGGAGGACTCCAGGGGGAAATTAATCTTGCCATCCAACCCGCACTCCCACCTCCTGAGAAGTCCCAACAGGAGAGGTCCCCCACTCCCAGGACGGCAGGAGAAAGCCTGCCGAGCCTCCCTCTTTCCTTCCAGGGAGACGGGCACCCGCTGCCGCCCCACGGCCCGCCTCCCCCGGCCGGAGCGGAGCCGGGAGGGCCGGAGGGAGGGAGGGAGCGAGGGCCGGGCCCACAGCCAGACCCGGACCTGCCTGGCTGGGCACGGCCATCGCCTTCCCCCTCCCCGGTCCTCCGCCCTTCCAGCCAACCCGCCAGGGCTCTTCGTGCTGCTCCAGCACTGCGATCCCAACGCCGGCAGCCGCTGCCCTGCGTCGTCCCCGGGCTGCCCGGGAAAGGCAGGGCCCCAGGCCCCACTGCCGCCGGCACCGGTCCCGGTGCCGGTACCTACCCTCCGCTGGCTCCGGCAGGGAAGCCGTGCTCCCGGGAAAACATGCTGGACTGCTCCGCTGAGTCAGCTCCCGGGTTCCCTCCTCGGGAGCTTGCTCTCCCCCGGCCTCGCCATGAAGAAGGGCACAGGCTCCCTGCCGGCCCCCCGCGAAGCCCCGGCTCCCGCCCCCACCCCTCCTCTTCCTCTCGGGTCGGGATTCACCGGGTAGAAAGGGAAGGGATCCGCACGGCCGGGACCGGGCCCTGGCGGGCAGCGGCCCCGGAGAGCACGGAGGGGAGGAGGAGGAAGGATGGAGGACGAGGAGACAAGGGGGATGGGGTGATGGCTTCTGCCCCTCCTCCGCTTGGCAGAGCGGTTCCCCTGGAGCCCCCGCTGTGGGAGCCCATGGATGGAGCACAGCGTGCAGGAGCAGCTGCTGGGACAGCCGAGCCGAGGACGCTGCTCTCCAGGTTGTGTGAGGGCAACACAAGCACAGCGTTAGACAGGGACAGCAGAGGGGTTTCACTTATTCAACTCTGCTCTAGAACAACATCACATCTTCAGGTTCTCAATATCCAGCGAGGAAAGTGAGCATCAAAGCAGTTCTCCCCAAATCCCCATTCTTTTAAAGGGAAGGCTAGGAAGATACTGCATCCACTCAATCTAAATCCGTGTCATTTGGATCTGACATACATCAAGTACCGCAGAGATTTGGCTCTGCACCCCTTATGAAATAGCTTATTGATGCTATGTGTAAACTAGGGAGGCTCAATTTTTCAGAGGTCACAAATGCCTTAACCACATGTATTTCCATTCGCTCATCAACAGATTCACTCATCAACAGATTGTCATTCCTGATTAAAAAAAAAAAAGAAAAAACTGAGCATGAGAACATGGTCTGCTATAGAAAAATATGAATATACCTGTGTTTAAATGAGAACACAGAGTTCTTCTGGACACATTTTTTTTCCCTGTGCTTCTCACTTTCATTCCACAGGATGATGTCATTTATTCTCTTTACATCAAGACCTATAAAAGCAGCAACTACAGCCTTATGCCAAATGTCAGCCTCACACTGGGTTTTTCCTAACTAATGAAGAAGACACAAAACAGGAGACAGAAATTTGCCAGAGAGCTAGGAAAAGATGTAAAGGAAGAGTGCAAACAGTATGCAGACAGACCAGGCAGAAAATATGAGCTAGCAGATAGAGAAAAAAAGAAAAATTCAGAGAGCAAGGAGTTATTTCAAGGTTTTGGGGATGAATGCACCATTTTCATCCTAATGCTTCCTATAAATTCTACTCTTGAAAGACCTGGATAGAAATTATTATGGGGACTTCAAGGATCTGTGGGTGGGCAAAGAGACTGTAAGAGTAAGGAATCAAGATAGGTGACAACTTTGAATGGACAAAGAAAGGGTCCACTTGCTGTTTTAGTAACTTGCATGGAGCCATGGTGACTCAATTTCCTTTTGTCTACCTCTTGTAATTCCCCAGAAGATCTGATGCTGAAGCATGGGATAATTCATACATCCTCACTCCAACTCAAATGCCTCCTAAATGGACCCAGGGCACTGAATAGAGCAGCTGCTCTCTGCACAAGCAGGTCTTAACTCATTCACCTGAATCTCTGAGTAGAGATGTGACTGGACCAAGGCAAAGAGCCAAGCTTGCCATTTCTGCTGCATCTAGGAAGGAGGAAGAGACATTATTTTTTGCTGTTAGAGAGGGCTGCCAGCAGTAACTACTGCCCTCCCCCATCTCAGGGTCATTATCAGCAGCGCTATCAAGCCTGGCCATGGTGAAAGCAAAGCATACAGAGAGGCTCAGGTCTTTCTGCCATTCTTGTTCTTCGGCAGCTTGCCACAACAGACAAGAGCCAACTTTGTTCACATACAAAACCACACTGAACTCAGCTTTCATTTAGCTGCCTCACAGCTTTACCTAACCTTCTGTATAACTCCAGTTGTGTACAAAGCCCTCAACACGCATAAGCAAAACAACAAACAATTATTAAATACCCTAATTACTGTTCTAATTACCTTCCTTTAGCAAGAGCAATATGAATAAATCACATGTAAGCAAATCACAGGACCTGCTTCTGTTCCTCAACTTACAATCAAGCCAGCGATTGTTACTATTTACCCTGCTGATGCAAAAATATTCTCTGTTATAAGCCTTCTGTTGCAGTAAGTAGATTCAGCTCCTATTAATACTTGTGTTCTTATATGACTAATACAGTATACTTACAGTCTCAGATTTTAATCCCTATATGTGTCCATACCTGCATGGATCATTAGGCATTTTATAGTGATGACGTGTTTTAGGAACTGGGATATAAGTTTTTGTTCTTTCAGGTATCCTTGTAGGCACATTAATATATGTATTACAGTAATTGCTGTCTATATCTTTTGCAATGTATTTTCCCATCTTTGTTAGTAGATTTTTTCAATGTGTTTCATTTCATTAGCATTTTCTCTTGCTCACATAGGAGAAGTCTGTATTAGCTGTACACAGAAACTGGTCCCTGCAATTCTGTTAATTGAGTCATTGTAAGAACATCAGCAGCTCCACGGAAGCTGCGCAGTACCACATAAACACAGCAGTATATCCTTCAAGGGTAAACTCTTCAGGGCAAAACCTGTATTTTTTTAAGTTTTACTTCAATATTACGCAAACTCATAGCTGCATCCACAGACAGAAACACACATGTTCTCACATCAGCTGTTTCCACAGATCTATGCACACAGTTTCTAAATATAGCACCGGGTGTGCACAGACAGCACCTCCCGCAGCGCACTTGGACTCCTCATTTTATGTCCAGGACTGACATAATCAGGGTGGGATTCCTTTGAGTCTAGGCAGACCCTCTCTCATGCCCCCCCATCCCTTTAGTTTGTTTCATTTCCTACACAGACATCCGCTCTCCCCACCTCCACTCTCCATTTCTCTCTCTGCAACTGCTTCTCTACACAATGCAGAATAGCACAATGTCTTTTAAAAAGCACACACACTTTCCCTGATGAGGCTGAAACTGCCCCAAACTCTATCCATTACACAACACCACACAAGCAGCAGAGAAGATCTGGATCAACCCTCCCCCACCTAGCTTTGCTCCCATTCCTTCTAGATGCAAAATATTTTTAATTGGCATTGCAAGCAAGACGAGAATAAAAGCAGCTAAGCTGTTCATCCCCTACCTGAGCAAGGATCTCTCATCCCCAGCTGGTGAGCAGATGGAGACAGGGAACCCAGCTGCTCTCCTTTCCTTGCACTATCAATTATTCACGTAGGTTGCAGTGTCCTCCCTCTCCCTCCCTCCCTTTCCCTTCCGCTGCCCCCACCTGCAGCTGAATGGAGATCGAGCAGGTCGGTGCTGTCACACTTGAAACTAGAGATCATTGTCGATTGAACAGCCAGCCTGTGGAGCAGCTGTGCTCTTAAGCAGAGATTTGCCCTGGCAGAAGGGGACAGACTGGCAGCTCCAGAGGTGGAAGACAGGCAGCTCTGTACATCCACATCCTGCTCACTGCGCTTCTAATCTCAGACCTGCAGGGATGACCTTTAAAAATGAAAGAAGGCTTTTTGGTTTTGTTAGGTTTGGTTTTTTGGTGTTTTGTTGGTGTTTTTTTTTTACCAGAGAAAAGCACATTTTCCTAGTCTTCTCAAGTATAATGACTGTTATTTGGTGACAGTGAACTGGGTCATGCCAATTCATGTGTATAGATCAGAGCAGGAAGGGAAAGTAGAAGACTGGAAAAATCTGAAACATGATTACGTAGTACTGATTTAGTCCCATAGCAAAGGCACAGGGAGAGGATAATTTAAGGGGACAGGATGACATGGTACTTTCTGTAAATGCTTTTGGTCATCATGAATCATGAGACTGACCTGTGGGTTTGAATGATTCTTCAGTCGCAATTTTTGTAGATAATTAAAGGATTCTTATGTGGTACCAGTCTTAGGCAAAGGTAAAATGAATTCTGGCAGACCTGGATCAAGGCATTTAAAGCATTTTGCCTTTGTAGAGGGCTACTGCCCACAACTGGGTGAATGTTCTAGATCTGCCTCACAGCAAAATTAGGTTGAAATCCCAGGACAAATCAACTGCTCCATTTTGCACTGGAGTAACTCACCCTGAATCATCCCAGTGCCATCAGTTTGCTGGGGACCCTCCTGCTGTGTTGTCTCAAACATCACATTAATTTGTTCTGTTATTTCTTCCCATGATCATAGCTGTGCCTGAATCACCACAGAGACAAATTAAAAAAAAAAAAAAAAAAAAAAAAAAAAAACCAAGCCAGAGTGCTCAAACAGAAGGTCATTTAACTTTTCCCATCTTTTGAAAACAATGTCTGCAGGAATTTTACCAGAAGTAGTGAAGAATATCCTGAAATTACATTAAAAATAAAATGCCAAATAGAAAACGTTGGTATTGCAACTACAGTTAAGAGTAAAACTCCTGAAGACCAGCAACTCTTTTTAAGAGGGTACTCTGATTGTTTTCAATTATCTTCTCATTTTCAAAACTTTACAGATCAAGCTTTGTCAAGCATTTCTCCACAATTCTGCAGGCTGGCAAAGTTTTAATTTAAATTAAGAAAAAGTCATCACCTTTTTCTTTTCGTATGAGCATTGGAACTACCAAGTTCTATGGATGGAATAACAACAAATTTCCCAAAGATTTGTTTTGTGCAGTTGTTCCAGGTCCAAGAACTCTAATTGAGCCTGCTGGAGCAGTTACAAGACCCATCTCTTGTGCTGGATCTTTGATGAGGTTCACTTTGAAACCTTTCCCTCCTTTGGATCTTTTTTCCTCATTGGCCATTTTAATTAAATTTAAAGGAGCCTTTTCTCTGAGATAACAGAAAAAAGGCTCAATGAGATAATTATCAAAGCAAAAATTATCAAGTTATCAGAACATAATTTTAAGAAAATTATCAAATCAACAAATTATCTTTGAGACCTTGATACCCTAATTTTGGTAAAAGAGAGCTATTACAGAGGTTGTAAAGTAATAATGGTATACAGGTATATAAGGCACAGGAAGACTGTTTAAAGTAAGTTTTATTTCCAGAAAAGCAGACTAAGAACAAGACATGGTAAAACTCAATAACAGTAAGAAAATCATAATTATAAATATTAGAAAACAGTAATATTTGGCTTTTCAGTTAGCAGCAAATATACCTGTGCATCTACCTACAGATATAGGAGCATAGATTTATGTATATTTTTCAGAATATTAGACTCTTACTGGACTAATTGTATGACTATTTTGGTATCTTACAATTTAGAATTATTCATATTATATAGTATATATACAATTTATATACTGCATACAATTTAGTATTATATACTAAAAATGAGTATTATTCATAACCTGATCAATATAATTTTAACACCCTGCCCTTCATACAAGTCTTTAAATCACCCTTTGATTATAAACTGACTGGGTCTTCCCATCTGTCTGTAAAGACTGTCTCAGAATCTCTGCTGGTCAGAGTGACCCCAAGCTGTGTTAGAAAATCTCTTTTCCCAGCCTGGCAGTCAAAGAAGGAGTCAGAACTCTTCAGTTCTCAGTCTCAAGGTTGTTTATTGTATCTTAGCTATAAAATTCTTTCTCCTGACCTGCTGAGGTCCGTTCAAGAGGACAGTCAGAGGCACTTTGCCTGCCTCAGAGGCGGTGTTGTCTTTTTATACTAAAAACTACGTGTACACTATTTACAATAACTTTCCAATTCCTATCACCTATGTTAGACAGTGAGCTTCTACTCTAAACCAATCTAAAAGTGCCAATATCACAGCAGAAGATGGAGGCCAAGAAGAAGAAGGAGAAAGGCTGGACACTCCCAGATTCCTCCATCTTGCCCCCTGAACCCCCATTCTAAAAACCCCAAAAAATCTATTTTTAACCCTGTGACAAACAAACTATTATGCTACTTAAACTCTTTTGACTTGTAATTCTTCATATAAAGGTTGGTAATTGTTTTTCCATGGGTCAAGATCAAAGGCACACGGGTCTTGGGCTCTGTGCCAAGGTCTCTGAGCCCCCCTGGGCAGGGGCTCGAGCCCTCCAGGGCAGCCAGAGGAATTTCCTGGGTTCTGACAAGACTGTAGAAGAAATTGTTTCCATATAAATACAAACACTTCCCACTTCCTTGCCACCTTGTGATTATTTGCATATCTCACAATTCATTACTGATATTGGTTCCCATTATTACCACTCCTCCACATTAGGATAAACTGGCACAGAGATACTAACCCTCACTATCTCCCAGGGCCACAGAAAGGAAACAGAGTTCTGAGTCCATCAGTACAGCTGTATAAACAGCTTGAGATGCCTCCATACTGTGCTGACACAGGAGAGCCCCACTCAGATCAGCCAGTGGGTCCTGGTGACATCCTGAATGCCAGTGGTGGTGCAATGAAGGGGACTGGAACAAGTGGCCAATGGAAAAGGGATATGGCAGGACTCCTTTGCAAGCAACTGGATTTTAAACTGGCCCATGATATCAGTGCAGCATCAGTCTCTCTCCAGCGCCCTTAGATAATGACTCAGTTTACATTTAAGTTTTGAGCAAAATTTCCAGCTAGTAAAACTTAATTTTATGAGAAATATTTATCAATTTATCTGTCTGTCAGTACTGAATGAATTGGGGAAATGGGGGGATTTTGATAGTATAACTTTGGAAATTTGTCAAAAAGGAAAATTCATTAAGAAGGAAATTATGAGATTGCTTGCTAATTTCAGAGAAGACTGGAATGGCCACAATTCGGAAAAGATGAAGCAGCTCCTCCACAGAAGTGACATCTAGGTTCATTACTATAGGCACAGCAAAAGGACAAGTGACAACATTCAGGTTGCACCAAGGAAAATTTCAGCTATATTCAAGGAAAAATTTGTTCTTTCTATGAGGGTGATTCAGTACTAAGAAGTGCCGAGACTGAGTAATATCATTCTTGGAGATCTTCAGAGATATACATACAAGGCCCTTCTAGCTTTGAAGTTGACCATTTAGTGCACAGTTGACCTAAATGAGACCTTTTCATACTAATTTATTCTATGGTTTTATCCACTGCATGTTAGAAAATCTGTGGCATGAAATGTTCAAAAGGTCAAAGTTCATAATTTCAGTATAATATGTAAGACCTTCAAGTTCTGCAGTGTGTCAGATCATAACCAAGTTGAAATTCGTCACTGATGGTTTCCACCCAGAAATCAAGTTCTCTAATCATTCAGCAGGTAAAAATTTTCTTGGCATATGTGCAAGTACTTGGAACATCATAGTTTGTATCACCCAGCAAAGTCCAGGGCAAGTCTTGCCCTGGCCATATATCACAGAGGCTCAACAAGAGGATAACTCAGAGAGCAAGATGTGAGGACAGCTCTAGCAGAGGAAGACCCTCTAATTAAAGACCATATTTTGCAAACAGTACTGCATTACCTATATAATAATCATGCTTAGAGAAAGGACATAGTTTCTAGGCTTTACTGCACCATTAACTTCATAATAGGCTTTAACTAATGATTTTAACAAAGGAAAACTCTCTACACTCTCAGTAAGCATAATCCTTTAAAAGTAGTGTTATATGAATATACAAAGCCAGTTTGCATCCGTGAATTGCGTATGAAACCAAGACAGGGAAGTGAAAGGATTGCCAGGGTCATGTAAAAACAGATGGATGGACAGCAGAGAGGCAAGTCATTAGACTGAGGAAAGGATGAAAAGCACAAGGGTAAGGATATGGGCCTTGCCTAGGTTGGATCAACAAGTTTAACAATTTGCAGTAATGACATGGTATTCAAACAAGGGGAATAATAGATGCTTAATCCAAACAAAAGGGCAGGAAGCACAGGCAAGATTTTTTTGTGGCTGCTAGAAAGATACATTGGATGAGAAGGAAGGGAGGTCAGAACTAGATGCTGTGCAGATAAGGACAATGTGTGGATGAAAAGGCAATCGGACAAGTAAATTTCTTTTGCAAAATTAGGGATAAAGGTGCTCGCAATTTCCTTCTGTCCAGATAATCTGGACCAGCTGAGATTTTTCCCTACAAACCTCTGCTGCAACTCTGAAGGGCGCAGAAGGGGTTAAAGCAGCCTGCAGCACAAAGGGTGGCGGAGCGGCCCCGGTCAGACCGTGCCGAGCTGCGGAATCCCCGGGGACGGAACACCCGGGCCCCCTCCTCTGGGAAATGAGAAGGGTGCGGCGGCCCCTTTAATAACGGGAGCCGGTGCTGATTAGTGTGGACGGCACGATCCACTGCGGAGCGGGAGAAGGGAGCGGGAGCAGGAGAAGGAAGCGGGAGAGGGGCGCCCGCCCGCCGCCCGCCTACAGGCGGCTGTGCCCGGAGCGTGTCAGGGACGCTCAACAGGGCTTACACCCTCGGGGCATTAATACAGGCGGGGGTCGTGCTGACAGCTTGTTAGACGTGATCAACACCTGAAATACCGTGAAATGATCTGTTTCAGTGAAACATTTGTACTTCAGTGAAATATTGCTATTTTTTTTCTTTTCATTGAAGGAGGATGCAAGGTAGCTCAGGAAAATCTCAGCCCTGTTTCCAAGGCACAAAGTAAGAGTCAGTCCCCATTCCAAAAGAGTCCATTCTCTGAGAGACCTGTAGTGAGAACGAAAGGATTTCGTTAAAGTCACAGCTGAAGGCTTTGTAGTAACTGGAATTTGATCTGAGATGACCCAAATCAGAAGTCAGTGCCAGTTACAGGAACAGTCTCCTTGTTTCCCTCTTCCTTCCCACCTGCGATACAGCAGTGCCTTTCTCCAGTCAGGGCAAGACAAGGACATTCTTACTTACAGGAATCAGGACAGTTAAACAAACAACATGCAGACTGTTCACAATTAATTAACCAACAGAATTTCATTGGAAAACACCTAGTAATTATTCCACATCAACAGGCCATCTGAAAAGCGGTAAGGGTGGTTTATGCAGAGTATTAGGAGACAAAATAGTGGATCATTTATTTGTTAATCAATAAGAACACATAGAGAATAAGGAGGGTTCTATAGTGTAAGCATGTACAACAGCAGAGAACAGCTGACACTTGCTTTGACAAATACTTGGCATATATAAAAACTTAAAAAGAATCACTTCATGCCATTTGGTAAGAATGTGTCTATCACTTAGGAACCATACACTAACTCTAAATATCTAGAAAATCTGTTAATGAAGAATATGGAGAACATTTTGCTTCTGTGAATGACTAAATATGTGTCCTGATGTGTTTGCACATTACACACTACATACAGTTCTACATGGCATGTGTGGGCTGTGCATTATAGGTACACACACATTTATCAAATACATATATTCTGTGTATCAGACATGCAGTAAAAATGGAACCTATGGCTTCAAGTTTACTTGTTACAGAGAAGTGCCCACTAAACATTTTGGAGTACTATCAAACAATATGTCTCACAAAATAGTGTTTCCACATCAAACTTAAATCACACACACACACAAAAAATTATGGCCAGTTTGTTAAGCACCTCAGTGGCCTGGATAGCACTAAGAGGACAAGCACCACTGGAAAATCAGCCTGCATTGAGCACCTTGGTTAGTAACAATCAAGTATAATTCCCAGACTGCAGGGAGTTGAACTGCCAGAGTAGAAGAAAAAATTCTATTAAGTTGCAGTGAAATTGGCTCACTTACTCTTCCCTGTGGTAGGATGGGGGAGAGAATCAAAAGGGTAAGAGTGAGAAAACACATGGGTTCTGATAAAGATAGTTAATAGGTAAAGAAGAGTCTGCACATGCAAGCAAAGCAAAACAAGGAATCATTCACCATTTTCCATGGGCAAGCAGGTGTTCAACCATTCCCAGGACAGCAGGGCTCCATCATGTGTCACGGTTACTTTGAAGAAAATTAACTCTACCACAGCCAAACCAGCACAGCATGGGATAAAAAGTATCCAGGCATTCTCAGGAAGGAAGTGGTCTTAAATATATTGTAGGCCTGAAATAAAGAATGCCAGCAATACTTTGGTGACATAAAACTGGGAACAGGGAAAATCCAGCAATCTTTTAAGAGCAAGTAGAGCTGCACAAACTAAAATGTAATGAAAGGAGGGCAAGATGTTTACTTCCTTCTAAAAGAATATTAAGAACTGATAAATGTATTTATATAACTGATGTAAATATATTTGCAGAATGAAGGCAGAGCTGTAATCAATCATGGGACTCTACCAAAATGAGAGAAGTTAGATTTGTTAGGCAGTAAATATTTACACTTTGTTAGTGCTCAACCAACTAGCCCAGCTGGCTTGGTGTGAATGCTGGAGATAACTCAGAAGGGTGAACAGTTAAACCAGAGAGTTTAGGATCAGCAACAACAACTCTCTCATCCTGAAGAGTTTTGCACAGGCATGTCAAATGTGACATGCAAGAGACATGCACAGGCATGTCAAATGTGGGGAATCACCTAACCACAGCCTGGTTATTTATAATATCAGTATCTCATCTATGACCCCAAACCAGTAATTTCTTTTCCCTTTGACTCATTCAAGAGCATACTTCCAGTATTAATCTAGAGGATGTCAGGTTTGATTTTTCCACCATTTTGTGTATGTTCTTCAAGCTGTACCACTTCCATTGTCTCTTACTGACCTACCCCAAAATCCTCTTACTATGGCAATTTCGAGCCAAACCTTCTCCATTTAGAGGGCCACAATTCACAAGAAGCCTTGATTTTTGTCTGTTTTTGTTTGGAAACCTGTTTACAGCCAAATTCCACATTGCTTGTTTGACCTATCAGTTCAACACAACTTGTAAGAAAAAATATTCAGCCTCCAAATTAACAAAATATAAAATAGGAGCATAAAAAGAATCTCTGAAACAAGACGTTGAATGGAAATTAACATATCTCTGCCTTCTCCAACCCCATAATGTTGACATGATAGATACTGTATTGCCAGTTTCATGTACTTAAGATTCAGAATTTTAGAAACTGCAAGACAGGCTCAACAAAGTTCAGCATAGGTGAGCTGCCATGGAACTACACTTCAGGGTAGGATTGAAAGAGGAAAGCAGCAAGCAGAAGCAGGACATGCAGAAAGCTGTAGTCCTCAAGACAAGTAAACAATTGTCAGGGATTTTGCATAAATAAAAATCATCTGACCTTTACAGTGGTCATAAGAAATTGAAAATCAGTTCACCTCCATACAGTTCTCATTCTGCTTTGACCCCTTACTTTGCAAATATCATTTAAAAACAGCAGGTGAACATAATATTGCCAAGGAAGCAGAGGAGTCAGCTCTCATCATGGAGGCCCTTTATTTTTTCTTCAGATGGCCCAACATTCATGCCATAAGAATGCTTAAAGTACAAATTTAGGAAGTCGTAGTGATGGTCAAAGTTGTTGCTGAGTAGCTTCATGAGCAGGAGAATCCAGCTAAAAGGAACACCACCGTGTATCAGAGACTTGGAAACTTCATCAATATCAGTGGATCTCAAGCAGGTGTAGACTGGAAACTTGTGAGAGTTCTGGATGTTGCGTACTGCCACACACTCAGGTGTGAGAAGTAAAGGTCATATAATGGCGATTCTGATAAAAGACTATTCTCTCTTTTTTTGATCAAGCAAGACAGTATTTGGAGGAAGCAGGGAGGAAGAGAGGAGACAGTGGACAAGAATATATACCTCATAATTACTTCCAATATAGTCAAAGAAATCTCTTCAGCTGAGATTATGATCTCTCATGCCCCAAGCGTCAATGAGAGCTTTTCAAATAATTAACACCTTCTCATGAATCTTTCATCATCTGCAAGGGATTTCACAGAACAATTAAATGAATCAGAGGTCACCAATAGCGAGTTAACTTAAAAACTCTTCTCAAGAAACAGAGGCACTATCACAAGGTTCATCTTCGGCATCAAATATGACTTCACTCAACACAAATGTTCGTAAACTATGACTGTTCTACCCTGAAATTCTGCCTTCAATGGCAATCTTCTAATTTTCACAGAAAGACCCTTTGCAACCCATCAACATTTGCTCTTGAAACAGGTACAATGTGGAACAAGCAAACTTGCACAGTCATCATCACTAATAAATTCTCAAAGCCGTCATTTCAACCAGATATGCAGTTAATCCCACATATTGAGTGTCCTGGTTTTTTGTTGCCTACAGTGAACAAGAAAGCTATCTCTCAGCAGCAGAAGCCCTGATAAGGCAGAGTTCCCCTTCACAAACAATAGGAGTTGCAGTGTCACTACTGCTGCCGCCTCAGGAGGAAGCAGAAGGTGGTGTATTGCTTTCACAGTGCTCGTTTACAAGGAGCAGGCTGAGCTGGCAGTGATGTGGCGTGGTGCTTTCATGAGACTGTCCCTGCAGCTGGTGGCTGACCTTGGAAGCAGTCATTTGCTCCCACAGGAACAAACATCCAAAATATCATCACAATGACATTCTAGAATGTACCAGAATGACAATGCAGATGCCATACAAACTGCAACACTACGAGGCATGACAATGGCACATACCAGAAATGCATTATGATGTGCTCTTGCTAATTTGGCAGTGTCCATTAGGAATGCAAATCCGTGTCAGAACTGGACAAAACCTGTCTGTATCAGTAAATAAACTGACATCTCAGACTGAGGAGCCATGCCAAGATAAAAACTACGTTCTTTTCTGCTCATGTGACTATTTGCTTTCATAAAATAACATATTTGCTCTTTCACTGACGCCTGTGAATGCCTGTTTGCAGGGATGTAACTGAAATATGACACCCGTTTTTCCTGAGGCAGAAAAAGGAACCAGATTGAGTTTCCTCCCTCTGAGGTGTGCTGCCTTTATGGCACGTAGCTGGAGCAAAAACTAGTGGTAGAACTAGGCTGAAAAAGTGTTGCCTTTGAGTGGAGAGTATCTAACAAAGGAAAAAAGAGGATCCCAGTTACAGATCTAGTTTTCTGGCAAAATGTATCTTTACTAAAATAGATTTTACTCTTTTTTTTTTTCTTTCTTTCTTAGAGTTTCTTTTCATACTAAGTTATCTATCTCTGGTCTTCCATCGCTAAATTATTTTGGGGCTTTGTCACACTAGCTTTAGACTATGAGCACCTTAGGCTGAGAACAGGCATCAAGGAGCATGTGGGATTCTGTGCTTCACTTGCTACAAAGCACAGCACTCAGAGAAGGACCAGTACCAATAACAGCAGCGTCCTCTTCTTCTCCAGAGCACAACTCATCAATAAAATGGTTGAGTGATTTCTCTGTCTGGCAACACTTTCCCCATTCTCCCACCCCTCTATTTACTAAAAGAATTTGAAGAAAGTGCAATGTTATACAGTAGGAAGTAGGAGCACCTTATGGAGAGACACCGTAGGGCTCACTAGCAGCACAAAACAATGCCAAATTCCTGCTTAGGAATATATATTCTGCTACAGGCACTTCAACCTCTTTCTCATCTTTCCACATCTATTACATTTTAGTCCAAAGTGGATTGCACAAATGCTGAATTCCAACCCAAGTAGGCTGTATTTTACTGTTGGGTGGTATTTCCCAACTATTTCAGGTGTGGTTCCTGAGCAAAACCATCTAGAGCTGTTGAAAGGAAAAGGGCATCCCCCTTTCTTCAATGCAGAAATAGGCTATGAGGTCCCTTCTCTCCAGTGGCCATACAGGCACTTCCTGCATGGTTCTGTGACTGTTAGTGTATTAACACAAGAGAAAATAGCACTTTTTTCTTTTTTACTTGTTTATGCCCTGTTAACTATTCAGAACATGTCAGGGAGGGCTCCAGTGTATAACAGGTTTGGCAACATAAGCAGCAAGAATATATCACTAGGACCAGGGAGGAAGATAAGGAACAGAAATTCTGTGGCAATTACACATTAACTTTTCTCACTGCATCTCATGTCCTTTGGCTGAAAAGTTTCCTATTTTAGAATGGTGAAATTATGTCTGGAGAAAAGGAATGTTCCATAGTAAAGCTGCTCAGCATACATAGGTCTGCTTTTCTCTTTTTTCCAGAGAAACCTAGTACAGTCTAGAATGACAGCAAATTATCTTCCTGGGTTCTTTTAACTATCCTCAACTGAGTCCTTAGTTTCATCTTACAAGTATTTCTTTCTGCTCATTTGCTCTTTCCACACTATGGAAATTTCCACAGTATTCCACGTGATTCTTTCACCCTATTCTGGCAGTAGGATCTTAACTGCCCTCCTTCTTCACATTTAGTCACGGCCATCTCCTCCTCTGTCTAATCCACATTAGGTGCTCTAAACTAGCAAAAGAGGAGAGGTCACTGTAGTGTCCCATTTAGTAGCATTTCAGTCACCAGGGTGGATTCCTTCAGAGAAGTGCATACTGCTAATTTACATCCCACATAGAATAACATCTCAGTAGAAGTACTGCAGTGTGCAGAGATTCTACACAAGTGAAGAAAGTCTTCTGGCAAAAAGTAAATAATTTAGACCCAGCTGGGCTCTATCATTAAACTAAATCAGCTGCAGAAAGTTTTGCCAGTGCTAATGAAATCTCACAAATTTAAAGTGCTTGCCCTAAGGAGAACTCAGAGTAAAAATATGAGGAAGCTTCTAGCCTTCACTTTTTTTTCCCAGACAAAAAGCAAAACACATACCTGATGTATGTGAATTTAAAAGTCTGTAAGAGGAAATAAAGACCCTCATTTCACCTTGGTAAATGCTTATTATTTTTCTGTTCCTCTCCTGGCACGAAAAGGAGGTGCTGCTTTGTTAAATTTAAATACTTAGGAACTTTACACGTGCAGACAGCCCTGAAAAACACTTCACATTTCGAATGTGACTCCCCATTTTCAGAAAAGAGAAATCCTTTAGTTCTGCACAACATAACAAGTGTCTCTGACTCAATCTCTGTACATTTATGCTTTTCAGGCATCCTTCAGACAGCTGAGGAATTAGGAGTATCAGTAGAAGCTCTTTGTGTTGTATCAGTCCTTCTGTCACCACATCTCGGCCCTGGTCTACAGAGAAAAGCCACTGCAGGTAGAAGACAAACATGCCAAAAAAACCCACCCCACAGTGACTACACATATAACTTCCAACCATTGTCCTGTAAGAACTGGAATAAGCTGGAAGGAAACAGAGATTGCCAGTTCCCAAGAAATGTATGACCATTAAGCTCTGGCAGGTCAAACACAAATAATTTTCCTCAAATTACACACATATTTTGAAAATCCAAGTAGAGGCATTTCGCTTTCCTTGGGGTTTTGCCTTCTCCTGCCTAGAACATTATACTGACCAGAAACATCAACCAGAGCTCATCATTGCCCCATGATCTCTAGATAAAATGCAGTGATGCAATTTGCTTAGTCACAAAAGTGACTGTGCAAAACCTGGGGGACAAAAGGAGAGGCAGACAAGACTGGAAAAGGTGATTCAGTAACACTTTGTCCCCAGTACCTGCTCAGGTTCTCAGAAATTGCTTCAGGACGAGGTTATGAGGAAGAATAGGCTTGGCGATTACGGTCAGATTAATCGTGCCATGGTGTGCACGTCACAAGCCCTTGGGAATAAAGCAAGCTTCTCTGCATACCGAGCTGATAACTGAGCTCACTGTAGGTACTAAGTTAATTAGTAGCAGTCGGGGCAGAAGGTTGAGTAGATAGTGAGATGAAACAGGGGAAAGGTGAAATGCTTCCTAGAGGCTGACAACGAGACACACAAAGAAACAAAGAAAGAACTAAAAAAAAAAAAAAAAGGAAATTCACAGTCCTAAGTAAAGAAATATACTGTTAATGAAGGTTCCCACAGTATGACCGAACAACAGAGAACAGAAAGCTTTCTGTAAATAAGAAAATCTGTACTGCACATGAAAGGGAGACAGTTTAGCATGGCAGGATAAATGTGCTTGTTTACTCTCCCAGGCTTCAACACCTTGTTTAACAAAGCCCACAGAGTGATATCTCTCAGGCCTTACCCAAGCCCCACTGCATTTTCTGTGCCTTTTAATCACCAAAAACTTCTTGATGCAGCTTCTGATCAATTTTTCTTTGTTATGGATGCCAGTGACAATCTGAACCAGACTGTGGAGAGAACCAAAACAGCAGAGAGACAAAAATTTTAGAAGTCCTTCAGAAACGCTAAGAGGCCTCATGTAGAAGCACTTTTCTGCTAGAAAACATATTTAAAAGGTTAGTTCATAGAAATTCATCCTGCTTTGTATCCTTAGACTCACAAGGCAGTATGTATCACATTCATAAACATGTTCAGCTAATGCACTCACAACTGCATCATAAAGTATTGTTGTTTTATGCATGTTTGTAAATAAAAATAATTCCTAAAGATTCAGCAGTTATCCACGAACTTCATAGGTAAAATCTACAGGAGTTACTGAACCCTGAAATTCAACAGAAATAAACTGATGCAACCAATACAAGCAAAAACCAATTCAACACAGACCTACCATTTCTAGCCTTTTTCATCACGGTATTTCATAACTATGCCAAAGACTATTTTTAAAAATGGTGCGCCAATCAAAACTGCTATACAGATTTTCAGCAAAACTAACATCTTTCTATCTATCCACAAATCAAATACAGAATTTCCAGTCCCAGAAGTAGTTGTCCAAATAATGAAGAATTTTTCACCTTTTTAACTTTCTACTAACTTAGCAAAAAGATCCAACCCCAAAGTAGTTGGGGAGAATCTGCACAGGAGAATGTGCAGATGTGCAAAATGCCACAGCTCCCTCCACACAGCTGAAGTACCTTCTGTAAGAACTTACAAAGGGGATTCAACAGTGGTCAAATTGTTGAGGCCTTTGGACAGTAGTCAGTGTAAATACCAGAGCTGGGAGTTGTCTAAAGTCACCATGAGCTAGTAAGCCATGATATATCTAACAGGCTTTGCTGGGTAAAAAATGGCTCTTATATTCTTTCTACACCTTTCTGTGGGGCTTACTCCATCAAAGAAGGAAGATTTTCCTTCTGCTAGAATGGTTTGGGCCAAGTCAATCAAATGACAGCCCTGGAAATTATTCCACTCTTCCTCCCTTCTCCTCCACCACTCTGGCTCTGCATTCCTATTGCTTCCCTTTAATGGAGAACTAATGGTTAGATGATACTCTAGGGACTAGATTAAGCCCACTAAATTCACTTTGGAAAAATGTAAATACTTTCCCACTGAGACAGCTGGGCTGGTTCAGAAAGAGATCACCTGAGCACTGAGTCACTGCAAGGAAGACAGGAGGAAATGGTGAA
Organism: Molothrus ater; assembly: GCF_012460135.2. Classification (NCBI taxonomy): domain Eukaryota; kingdom Metazoa; phylum Chordata; class Aves; order Passeriformes; family Icteridae; genus Molothrus; species Molothrus ater. Next base: position 88,423,841 of record NC_050479.2, read on the forward strand.
CAGGCAGGAGGATAATTTTAATTACCTCCTCAATCAGTAGGATGTAAATCTTATCTCTGAGGAATGGTTCTAACAACCACCAGCTACACTGGTTAGAAAGCAGTTGCTGTTTGTACTGACATGTGCAGATTCCACTACGGGTCAGTCATGATGCCTGTGTAAAGAGGCTGTCAAAACAGTTTTCTCAAATCTTCCTTAGAAGTTAAGGTGCTCTCAACACCAGGCAACCCCAAAATGCAAATCATATTTTGCATCTAAATAATAGCCTTGCAAAATTACATGCTACACACCAGAATCCTGACTTTCTCCCCTTAATGTGGGCATTAGTCTGTCATATTCAAAAGAATTCTCTTGAAAGCAAAGAATGGATAACAATCAAGGCTTAAAGTCCTTTATCTGTCAGCAGCCAGAAGGGCAATTATAAGGAGAAAATATTCAAAACACAGAAACATTGACAAGTCTAGGCTGGAAGGTCAGATGATCTGGTCCAACCTCTTACTGAAAGCTGGGCCCTGAACTCAGCTGTGTCTTGAATATTTGCAGCCGAGAGGATTCCTCCATTTCTCTGGGCAAGTAATAGCATTTTGCTGTTTTTACATTAAAGATTGTTTTTCTTATATCTAGAGGCACTTACCCTTTTTCCTGTTGCCTCTTATCCTGTCACCATGTACCCTCGTGAAAACTCCCTCCCTCCTCTCTGTAACTAGCTACTACTGTTGGAAAACTGAGCAGACACTCTCCACCTGCCCAAGCCTTCTCACTTCTCAGCTGTACAAATTCAGCCTGTTAAGCTGTCAGAGTTCTCCAACCCTCAAGGCATTCACCAGACCATATCCAATTTTTCAGACCACATCGAAACTGGGGGGACCAAAACTGTATTTCATGTGCGTCCTAACAAGGGCTGCTCAGAATAATCCCACCCCTTGATTGCCTGTCAGTGTTTAAGAGGCATTTGGACAATGCCCTTAATAATGCTTTAGCTTCTGGTTAGCCCTGAAGCAGGTGGGGAGTTGGGGAAGGTGTAGGTCCTGTCCAACTGAAATTATTCTATTCTATTTTACTCTATTCTATTCTGTTCTGTTCCATTCCATTCCATTCCAGTTTTCAGACACACACTAAAGGTTCAGATAACAGAAGTAATTCAGTACCTAATTCAGTTCTGTTGCTTATCATTACCTCTCATTCCATTTCCAGATACATCAGGGAGTAAAAATGTTTTTAAGTCAGCCCTCTGTGAAACAATAACCTTTCCCCCCCCTTTTTTTTCCCTTCTGTTTGTAAAATCAAAGAGGACATAAAACAACATTTGACAAACAGAAGTCGACCAGGACAAATGCATGAATTTACATTTTACAGAAGTCATAAATAGATTTATATGTGGGCCACGTGATGTGGGCTGGGCAGGCAGTTGTTCCTGCTTTGTGAGGCAGAGATCAAGATTCCTTTGCTACGTGGAGAAAATCCCAGAATTTTCAGGGCAGTTTCTCTCATTGAGGTGAAGCAGACCAAAGAGATACGACACAGGTAGGCACTCCCCCACTGCTCACTCCGCCCTCTTTCCTAATGAGTTTCCTGCTTTTGTGGGACAGACCGAGAAGAGCTGAAAGAGTAGAAGGTGTGTGATCGTCTAGAAACTGCTTTGGATTCAGAACCTGGAAAACAGAGATTTTACTTTCCTACCCAAAACTTTTACAATGGGATCTTCCCATCAGTTGCTATCTTCCCATATTCACTAGCTTCTTTTATTTTCGAAAGAAATCTTCACAGTTTCCCTACCAAAAAACTCAAAAGGTATTCAAAAGGAGGTATTCAAAAGTACTCAAAAATATTCAAAAGGAGGAAGGGAGAGTTTTAACTGGTGTTCTATCCTTGGGTCAGAACGGGAAGCAGCAGTGCACATTTTTCCTTGTGATGAAGAGAGAAGTTAAAACATGACTGCTTGTACCTACCAAAACCTCTTTCTGGTAAGTAGATGCTAAAACAAATGTGTTTCTTCTGCTTATATGCCTTTAACTATTTTTTTTTCTGTAATTAGGGGAAAGCACACAATGTGATATGGAGCAATATAAAACTGTTTATTTGTTTGGAGAAGCACATTCATAAAAAATATGCCCCTTGTGTCATGCTTTTTTCCTCAAAGAGGTCTTCACCAAACAGTGGGATAGATGTAAGTTAGTATAACATGTGCAAGACAGCTCCTTAATTATGGTATTCTTGAATACCACAGATCCCTGGTATTCATTCCATATTGACTGCACACAGTGACAACTGCTGTCTCTTGCACAGAAATGGGGTTTGGAATGGGGGACAGGAAAGACTCTTCTGTCTGAGAAAAGAGGCAAAAAAAAAGCACATCAACCAAGAAGGAACTGAGAATACAGGCAAATACTGAAATGAACACCTACATTTTACAAAAGCACACATACCCTAGCTACATCCAGAACCTAAAGGTACATTACTGCTCTAGTGCTACACTGAAGTAAGATGCTCAGTTTGTCAAGGCAGACAGGGCTATTGAATAATGCTTTTCTTCTGGGGTTTGAACGAGTATTTGAATGTTGATTATGCAAGGTACAAATGTCCCAGAATTAACCCTTATGGTTATTCCATGTCTTGCTTTTGCAGTAACCTCAATCTGCATTCCTGTTAAGCCAGGCCTTTTTAGATATGTCTGGTAATAAGTACTGATGGTCCATTTATGCATTGTATGTTTTGCAGCTGTGTCCAAGCATTCCAACTATTCAATATGCACACACACAGGAAATTCTAATATGTTTACATTGGTGTGCACAGACTTCCCAGGCTTATGAACTATGTGCACATATTTGAGTGTCTAGGTTTTTACTTCAGTCACAATACTTAGAAATGTGTTTATATGCTCATGTTTCACGTTGAAAAAACTGCTCCATCTTCCACAGATGTCTGTCCCTTTAAGTGCCCATCTGTTCTCAAGTGCCTGCCGCCACCATCCCTTCTGCCATGTTGTTAGAGACACGCTGGAAGAACATCCGCCAAACCTTGCTGCTTCTGTTCACCGCTGCTCTTCTCATCGGGGTCACCATGCTGGCCATCTCCTCTAACATCAACCCAGTGGGCTATTTCTTCCTCGGGGTAGGGGGAGTGTGCCTGGTCGGCTATTTGCTGAGTGTGTTTGTCGAGTGTTACCTGAGGAATCAACACCGGCGTGACGCAAATGAAATACCTCCAAACAGGCAAAGCCAAGCAGGGTAAGCAGCAACCTGGTTGCTCCTCTTTAACTCTCTCACCTCACTCATGGCCATTTTAAACACTCTTTTGCTGCCCTTCCCCTGAGGCACAAAATGCAGGCTCCATTCCCAAAGGCAAAAGTTCTTTTCAGATTGTTTTCCCTCATTACTGATGTGGAGGTTGCAAATGTCAATGCCACACATGTCCTGTAACTTTTATAATATGTATTTTCTTGCCCCTGGGAACTGATCCACTAAAACTTGCCAATGTTAAACCAATCCAGGCCCATTTTATTTTTTCTTTGAGTAATCGAGGCTTGCCAAACAATGAGTCAGACAAGGAAAAAGAAAAAATATTGAAGCAATACTAAATCTTATTTGGGTTTAGCTCTATAAACCTTATCTCTAGAGCAACTGTTTCTTGGCAAACTTTGAAAGAAACCTGTAACTGGGTGTGTTTCCACTCTTAAAATTCCTGCTTGACGCTAATAAAACCCCTGATTTTTAGAGACTCTGAATACTCCCACGTTTTCTTGGCTTCACGTTCACTTGCAGGTTTTCAGCGTCAGCTAATTTAACCCCAGTTTTCCTGCTGTCATTGAAGAGGTTAACTCTACTTGTAGCCTTACTTCCTTGTATAATTCAGATAATCATTATCCACATGCATAAATGACTTGATGTTCCCAAAGACAATGTTTATTTTTAGAAAGATTATATAAAAAAAGAAGTCTGTATTGGGCCCTGCTAGTTTGGGGGCATACTTAAAGAAAAGTAGTATCCTTTTATTTAAAAATACAACCTGAAAATGAAAATGTCTCCAATGTAACATTTTTTCTTTGGAGATAGTTCTTTTAAACATGGAATAAGTAGTCCTTGTTTAAACTAACTGAAACTACTTAATTTTCTCCACTTCTTAAAAATGGATGAGCTAATATAATAAATAAAATAGCTAATATAATAAAAAAATAGGTCCCATTTTAGATTCTTTATTCCATAAGATAATTAGTAGTTAGCAATCCTTAGTGATAAATTTCAACTGTAGGAGGACACTGGGTTAAGCCTAGGACACCGAACTGAACAGTGTGGGTAGCTTCACTGACTCTGGGGAGTGTGGGAGAATGGTCAGACAAGCTATTTTCTATCCCAGTAAGAAAGACATTCAGTTGGCTGGAGAGGTGAGCTGATCCAGGAGCAGAATATCCTACACAGCAATACCACATGAGGTACCCTGTCTCAGTCCCATTTGTTGATTGTAGCATGGTCCCTATAGTCCATGATCTGCGCTACAAACACAAATTATGCACTAAAACAACGAGTGTGTCTGGCATTGTTCTCTGGCACAGGGTGAATGCCGCCTATGAAGCACCCACCTACGAGGAGGTGATGACCATGTCAGCTCCAGCACCAGCAATATGGACAATTACATCCAACCCGGGCTCCGTGCCCTCGCCGCTGAGCGAGCCTCCCCCGTACAACATCGTTATTGAATCCTCTGCCCAACAGGAGATGATGGTGGAGGCTCTGCGAGGGCCAGTGCCACCAGACACAGCGCACACCTCTGACACAGACACGGGCTCCAGGACGCAGCTGCAGCTGGTGCTGCCCCCGAGACTGCAGCGGTTTGTTTCGGACATCCATGAGGACAAAGACCTTGAAGAAAGGTTTGAACCACTGGAGCCACTCACCCCACCACCTGCTTATGAGACTGCCATCAGTGATGAGGTCTTTGCAGATGCTCACCAGCCCTCTGTGTTAGGATTGATTTCACCTTCCGTGAATACAGAACCAAACCCTCACCCCAATACAGGATGTTCCTAGAGGGATGGTAAAACGGCTGATAATGTTTTGCCTAAACGTTTGTCTCACTATTCTTTGAACCAGAATTGAACTACAGACACAGCTTCTGATGTTACCAGAATCTTTTTGCACAAAAAAGAAATCAATGCAATGCCACACTACTTTGACTTGGCAGATACATAAAACCACTGTGAGGAAAATTGTGTTATGTATGGCAACATTCTCAAACTGGAGATACACCTTTATGGGAGAGGATAAGTAAATCCTGAGAAGAAATGAGATTGCCAAAAAAACTCCTGAAGAAGGACTGTAGGAATGCAGCCAGAACAATCTGCCTGGAAAAGGGGAGGAATAGAAACAACATTAAGCACATTCTGCCTGAGCATTGCAAACAGCAATATTGCTTAGTGTGGCTTCAGCCACCCTGAAATCCCCACAGAGAGAACAAGCCTGCACTCCTCACCTTGCTGTTTCGCAGCAACACAAATTTATGGCCTGAGCTTTTTGTTACTGTCCCTCTGCCACACCTGCTCCACATCGTCAACTGTGCTACATGGGAGTGTGACTGAGGGGAGAAGTCTGACTGGATCTGGAAGCTGGTACCACCTGATACCTGTCACTTAGGGTTGAAAAGCTGATAGTATGCATCAAGTGACTTCTGTTGTTCACAAAGTTCTCATCCCACACAGCCAGTGGTGGACAAGTGAGAGATAAGTTTTTGTCCTGCAAGAGAGGCCAGCGATGGGATATATACACATGTAAGCATCCTCTGCTTGGACTTCATGGCTCCAGAGCAGGGTTTATGTCTGCTGTATTAAAGATGTACTCTAACAGATGGCCTGAGACACTTTACTGTCATCATGCACAGAAAGGCCAAAGCTCCTCCAGTTCTCTGTGGGCTCTGGAAATATCCCGTTTGTCTGCCAAGGCAGCGGAGCACCAGAGGACAACAGTCCCAAGACGCATTTGGCCTTCATCATGACGGTTCTATGCTGTAGGCAGGTTCTAGCTCTCACTGGTCAGTGATGCGGTGCCTTTTTAAATGGGTGAACTAAACTGATCAGCTCTGCAGTGTCAAGGTGGTCTGCAGTATGCAAGGAGATGCATTTGCATCTGGTGAATATCCACATTAAAAAATAAAAATGCTGGTCCGAATCTCCTGTGAAGGAGAGCAGCAATCATCCCAGCCTTGCTCATGACTGCATATTTAATTCATATGAGGAACCATCAAACCAAAGGCTAGAAGCAAATAAATTATTTCTTATTATTTGATTCTTTATATTTCAAAGGAGAAAAAATAAACCTTTTATGTTGTTTATAAATAAATAGGACTGCATTAAAAATTCCTGGTGGCATCATTAATTTTTCCTCTCAAAAGAAGCACTCCACAAAGCCATGCTTTTGCTTGCATTCTGCTTATTTGATAATCTTGGCTTAGAAAAGAGAGAGGAGTTCCATTTCTGAATCAACAGCTGAATCACTTTATTATCATTACTGATGAAGCAATTATGATACCTCTGTCATGGAAGTATTAAGAGAGACAAACTGCTGATTAAGGCAATGTGATTTCTTTAATGTCAATGACTCCTTGCATTCCCCTCCTGTATCTGCCAGCAGAAAAGAAAAATACCTTACCAAAAGGTGTCACGGGTATGTGACACAGGCATAGAAACTTTGAGTCTTAAACTGGGCAACTCAGGACTTGCCTGAGTGCATCAAATTGCTAGGAGTCAGGAAGAAATTCAGGTGGCCAGCACAGACTAAAAACTAGCCACAACAAAGACCAAAAATGTCACCAGTTATGATCAGTACAATTTTGTCTTCAACATTTGTAAAGGTTGTCAAGACTTTGGACTTGTGCTAAGCTTTAGCAGATAGAATTCCTGTGCACCAGGACACAGGAAAATCTTATGTGCTAAAGAATAATGTGCAGAAGCCATCTGAAGCTTTATAGGACTGTTTTTATAAGTTGTATGGGGAGCAGCTGTGGGAGCTGGTGTTGTTTAGCCTGGAGAAGGCTCAGGGCAGACCTTACTACTCTCTACAACTCCCTGAAAGGAGGCTGCAGCCAGGTGGGGTTTGGGCTCTTCTCCCAGGCTACCAGTGACGGGGCCAGAGGAACTGGCCTCAAGCTGTGCCAGAGGAGGTTCAGGCTGGACACCAGGAGGAGTTTCTTTTCGGGAGGGTTGTCGAGCATTGGGTCGAGAATGGGCTGCCCTGGGAGGTGGTGGAGTCATCGTCCCTGGAGGTACTTAAGGGAAGGCTAGACGTGGCACTCAGTGCTATCTATGGTCGAGTTGCCAAGGTGCTGTTCAGTCAAAGGTTGGACTTGGTGATCTCAGAGGTCTTTTCCAACTGATTTTTCCAATTCATTCTGTGATTCTGTAATGAGAGCTGTGAAATTGCTTTCGCTAGGGTGGTCGCTTGATTTCCCCTTTGTATTTCCCTCCGTATTTCTCTGCACCATTCCTCCCTCCCTGTTAACTACAGAGGTTATCATTTCTGCCTGCAGCTGATTGCCGCAGAAACCCATCTCAGCAGAGGTAGAGAAACTAAAACAGGTTAAAAATAAAAAATAAAAAAATACCCAGAGCCGGTGCACTTCCCGGGAAAGCCACTGCACCCTGCAGCAGTCCCGGCTCCTCCGCAGCTCCGCGCGCCTGAGGGGACGCGCGCCAGCCAGCGCAGGAAGAGGCGGGAAGGCGCTCCCGCTCCAGCGGCGGTCACGTGAGGGCGGGAAGCGCTTCCCGCCGTTTGAATCGCGGGGGCCGCCGGGAGAAAGCCGGACGCGCGCGGCTCCTTTCCGCCCGCCCGTCGTCAGGCTGCGGCCCGCGGGGTCCCGCCGGTTCCTCCCGAGCCAAAAGTCGGGAGGGGGCACGGGCGGCTCCTTGCCGCGGCGCTCGGCCCTGGTGTCCCCGCTCCTCCCAGGATGCTGGCGGCGTGCGGCATGCAGCGGTGCCACCAGGAAGCGCTCAAGAAGAACCGGGTGATGCTGGCCAAGCAGCTGGTGTTGAATGTGCTGGTGGAGCACATGGTGGAGAAAGACATCATCACCACGGAGATGGTGGAAATGATACAGGTACGCTGGTTGTCGCCTGCGCCGTGAGCTTTGTGTCTGGCTGAGCTCGGTGTCGCTCCTTGCAGCGGCAGCATGGAAGAGCTCACCTGTTACCTGCACCTTGCAGTGGGATTGCACTCCGAGGACCTGCAGCGTGCAGGAGAGCTGTAAGGTGCTTTTGTAGAAAGGCAAAGTGCATTTCCTCTTGAGATTTCCCTGCATTCTGGTGTGCAGTTGCAGCAGGCTGCACTTAGTGCATCGGATGGTAGCTTCCAGTCCTTTATTGTAGTTTTGTGCTTATCTTTTTCCTTCCACGTATAGAAGCGGGAATAATACGTATTTCCAAAATAATACTGTGAAAATAAGTAAATTAATACGTTATGTACCGGTTTGTTGTGGCACCTTCCACATAAAGAATTGGTGCTTCCTGTATGTTTTTGTGAATTGCGTGAATTGCATTGCAAGGCTCAAGGCTCACTGTCAAATTAACAAATGCTGCTTGTTTGTAGGCTTCTGTTACTTACTCTGTGCAGTGGGTGCTGTGGGGAGAAGTCATTGGAAATAGCTTGGGATTCCGGCCAGAGGGATGGTAATGCACAGAACACTGTGCAGGATGAGCTGCAGGTCTTCAGAGAGAGCAGGCTGGAAAGGAAGAGGTTGAAAATGCACAAGTGCGTGTCAGGGCTCAAGTAAGCAATCTGAGGGGGTTTTTAGTCCCCTAGCAAACTTCATCATCCCATAATAAAGAATGGATGCTGAAAAATAGGATTATGAACTATTTTCTGGGTATGAGTGTAGAAAATGTAAACCTGAGACTGATAAGGTTTTGATAGCAGTGAAAAGATAACTTCCTGAGTAATTTTGAGTCATTATCAAAGATAATGTGAATCACTTTGCGTACTTTGACGCGGTGTCAAAGATAATATTAGATGCCTCATGGGGCCTGTCAAGGATATCAGTGCTGAATTGTGGGAGCTCCAGGCAGTCTCACCTGAAATAGCTCCAATCCCTAGTGGAAGAGAACAAAGATACCATGAAACAGTGCAAGCCAGAGAGTGAATCAAAGACTTCTCCAGGTTTGGGCTGGAGTAGCTAATTTCTTCATAGTAGCTGCTATGGGGCTGTGTTTGGGATTTGTGCTGGAAACAGTGTTGTTGATTTCGAGGTGTTTTAGTTATTGTTGAGCAGTGCTGACCCAGAGCCAAGGCCTTTTCTTCTCACCCCACCCCACCAGCAGTGCTGGAGGTGCACAGGAAACTGGGAGGGGTCACATCCGAGACAGCTGACCCAAGGGATATCCCACTCCCTTTGGTGCCGTGGTCAGCCTCTAAAGGTAGGGGATGAAGAAGGAAGGGGAAACTCTGAGTTACAGAGAATGGTGCTAATGATGCCACGATCTTGGGTTTAATCCCTGTACCTGCCATTCACTTAGAAGTTGCACTCAATGGTACTTGTGGGTCCCTTCCCACTCAGAATATTCTGTGAGTCTAAGTCACCATTGTGAGTGATGGAGTCCTGCTGTCCTTGGAATGGCTGAACTCCTGCCTGCCAACAAGAATTAGTGGGTGAATTCTTTGTTTTGCTTCGTGCATGTGGCTTTTGCTTAACCTATTAAACCATCTTTATCTGGACTTTTCTCACTTTTATTCTTTGGATTCTCCCCACCATTCCACCTGGGGAGGAGGTAACTGAGTGTCTGATGCTTAGCAGCCCACAGGGCTTAAGCAACAACATTGCTCAAGTGTGAATGGTGAGTAGGGGTTGGGCTTTTGGTGGCCTGCACTTTGGTCGCCCAAGGGGGAGCAGAGAAGAAAAGGGGAAAAAAAATCCTCTCAAACATAAGGTAATGGCAGGGAAAGTACTCTTTTTGGCAAGGTGCTGTTGTAGGTTAAAAGTATTAAACCGAGACAGAAGAGAGGAAGCCTAAAGGAATCTTCCCTTCCAGATGTAATTGAGTAAAAGGGAATGCAACAATACTTAGCAATGGATTATCAGTAAGGAGAAAGGTGTTATGATGGATAAGTCAGGTAAAGAGTAATAGCTTGGTGGAAATATTATGCCTAATACAATAAGCACACCTAACTAAGTGCTTAAATGCATATAAATAGCAGTAGCAGCCTGAGCAAGAGAGCAGAGTGACTTGAACTACTGTTTCAGGGCATTGATCTGGAAATTGCAACAAAAATAGAAATATGGCAGAGATAGAAGGAAAGCTGGATCTGCAGAATATGGATTGTACTAGAAGGATAAAAATGAAGGGAATGTTTACTGAATACTCCTAGACATAACAGTGCTATGGAGAAAGAATAAAGTGCATTAAAAAAACAAAAGAATCACTGGAGTGGAAAACACTTTGTCTTACCTTTGATCTTCCTGTAGTAGGTCTGTGAATTTTTAATATTCTTCCTGTCTCTGGCAAATGTGAGCACAGGTCTTAGAAGTGCTGTTAAGTAGCCTGTTATTGTAAATGTATTGTGATGCTGATTGCCAGGTACCTTAATGGAAACAGGAGGAGCCAAATGCCATTGTCTGATGAAAGAGAATAGATTCTCCTGGATATTATAACTGGCTGGTTCTATATATATCGTCCTGCACCCTCAATAAGTCAGGAAATCAAGATCTGGATAAATAGTTATGATAAATAGTTATGTTCTAAATAATCTTTTCTTAAAAAGACAACAGTTACACTGGTTCTGTTGGCTTGATTTAAGCTAAACAAAAGAAGAAAATGGAAAATTTTCTGGAAACAGAAAATTCTGAAAATAGAGCATTTAAATAAATTTCTGTAATCTAAGGAAAGTGAAGTAAATCAAGGAGCTCAGGGAGATGAACCATGACATTTTTTCCAAGTATGAGGTGTCAAACCAGTGAAACTTTACCACAAGTAAGAAAAAGATGGGAGGGAGAGTGTGTTCCAGAAAGAGCCACTGAAGGCAAAGGTGGTTGAACTGGATGAGGAGCTCACAAGGAATATGAAGAGTAAGTAGAGAGTTTATAGGTGTACAGCATTGGTTGGAGAAGAATCAGCAAATAGAAGCTGCTTCCTTTGATGTCTGAAATGTGGGGAGATAGTAGGATCTGACAGTATTGAATTTAAATTGGGTCATTCAGAAAGATACTAAACCGTGTGAAGTTTTTTCCACAGTATACATTTTCAATAAAGTGTAAAGAAAAAAAATTGTGTTTGCTTTGTTGTGAAAATGATGTTATGATTATCTAGGTGAAAACCCAGAAGAGGGGGGTTTCAAACACAGGGGAAAAATTATTCTGGCAGTGAAGTGGGACAGTGGAAACAGCTGTTTTTAAGGCAAGCTCCAACATCTACTTGTATAAATGCTTGTTGGAGCATCAGATGTTCTTCCAGAGCTCTGAGATGGACTTTTAAAATTGCAGATATGGTAGCAAGAGCTTTCTTGCTTTTTAAACAAGTTGAGTACTCTGTACTGTAATCAAAAACTGAGATGTTTTATATAAAAAGATTTAAATACTCTGTTGATCAGTAGACAGTAATGAAGGGATCATAGGTTTTGACAAGTGACATAAATTTGATTAGGATATTTATCATTTATCAATTTTATATGCTTTTTCTATGGATTCTACAGGTGTCTAATAAGACTAATATGGAATTTTGACAGGACTTCAGAATTTATTTACAATTAGTTTCTGTTATGTAGATTATCAAACCCATCTGTGAGGGGAAAGAAATAAATGAGGGATGTATTGGGAAATAAAATGAAAGAAGTGTCTTATTAACCTCTGAATGTTTGCTGAACATTATTTAGCATAACCTAAATGTGATATTGAAGATGAAGTCATATCAGGAAGCACAGCCCTTTAAGTGTTTAAGGAAGCATTAAGGAAGAAGACTGCTAAAAGCTGACTGCTGTGCATACAAAGTGCAGAATATGAACATTCTGGAAATTCTTCAACTTTTCAGTAAAACTAATGTTCTGGTTCTTGAGGTCAGCTTATATTTTAACTATCATTTATGGCTTAGAGTCACAGACTGTGAAAAAGATGAATGACCCAAAACAGCTGCAGAAAGGAAGAAAAATTCATTAGATACATAAAAAACAAGTCTCAACCTACTTTACTAGTTACAATAAAATTCAGTGAGCTTACAGCAAGATACAAATATATGGAGGTGGTTATTTTCAACGACTGATGGAGCAGTGTTACCAGGAGAAAGGAGCCTTCATACTTCTGGGAAGGCACAAGTAAAACATTATTATTGGCAATTCTAGTCAATAGTATTCTGAAATTCAGGATCCTGTGGGAATAGGCAAAGGTACATACACTGCTAAGGGAAAGAGGCCATTTATGGAAGAAAGTTTGTTTCCTGTAGCAAATCAAGACCAATTTATAGAAAGGAGTTTGATAAATAAGGGAAAGGACAGAACACTGAAGTCAGGAAACAGTTGATAAAAATAAATGCTCTTAGTCATGAATGAATATAGGTCTGAAATTCTAAATAGATTCATAAACATTGGATCAACAAGATTTTGCAATATCCTCCCAAATGATGTGTTAGGGCAAAAACCAGACTATGTTTGACACTGAGCTTGATAATTATGAATGAAACCAGATGATGTGATATCTTTTGTAACAGAAGATTTCCACATTTACTCAAGGCTTCTTTTTTTTTTTTTTTATTTTCCTGTGATTGCTGTATTGTTAAGCTTTAATTATGTGTAACTCATCAGCTATTCCCAATCACCCACCAAAAGGAGAGATCTTGGATCTAAGTGATAATTAAAACAATATAGGATTAATTCCAAATAAATAAAATTTATTTCTGATATCTAGTATTTTGGGACGTGATTTTTGGTGTGGTTTAGATTTCACAGGGAAGGGTATTGTTTTATAAATTACACATTTTGTTGGGAAATACCTGTTAATATTCCAACAATTAGAACTTCTTGGCACTGCTTCATTTTTTGATGTTTACTTTTTCACATATACTAGTGTATATTGCTGCATTGGTCTAAGTATTCATCTGTACATAGGAAATGCCATTCTGGAACTGACTGCATATAGTAGTGTTTTACTTAATGTTTTCTGGAGGATTTGACTATCTGTGTGAGACCATAAACTATTGGACAGTAGTGGGAGCATGTTTTTGACTTTGTGTATTCAGTGAGGAGAAGTCAATACTATTCCAGCAGTAACTGGAAGTAAAATTTTAGAGATAATATGGTGTATTAGTGTGTGTGGTCATGTGTGAGTTGCTGGCTTGTTGCGTTGTCATATACTCTTGAGGAAATTGGAACAGAGGAGTGTGAATGAAATCAACTAGGAAGAGTGTAATAGTGGTTCTAGCACAGCTAAGCATAGTGGTGAAATGTTTTTCTGAAATAAAAAGAGTTGTTCTGATAATTCATTGCAAGTTAATTATGTCTGGTGTTACTTGAGTATGGATTTTGATATTTTTTTCCCTCTGGGTTCAGGCCAAGTCTGGGAGCTTTGACCGAAACGTGGAATTCCTCAATTTGCTGCCCAAGAGAGGCCCTAATGCCTTCTCAGCCTTCTGTGAAGCTCTGAGAGAAACCCAGCAGCAGCATCTGGAGGCAGTGATCCTGAAGACAATGTCCAACCTGAGCCACGAGATTGCAAGGGTACAGCAGTTTTTAAAAAATAGGATGGATGGCTTGCATTTCAGATTGGGTTTGGGCACAAAAGGAGCTTTATCAAATGGGAAAAACTCAATTCTTTACAAAGGATAGAATGGTTTGGTTGTAAGTTGAAATTTGTAGTAGCCCTAGCAAAAGCAGAGAGGAAGAAACTTGGGAAGAAGAGAATTTTCATAAAGAATCACAAGATGGTGGAGGTTGGAAAGGGCCTCTGGAAGTCATCTCTTGCAACTTCCCTGCTCAAGTATTACCTTCAGTAGGCTTCCAGAGTCACATCCAGGCAGTTTCTGAATATCTGCAAGGATGGAGACTGCAGCCTCTCTGGGAAACCTCCTCCAGTGCTCAGGCACCTCCCAATAAAAAAGCATTTCCTGATGTTTAAGAGGGAGTCTCCTGTGTTTCAGTTTGTGCCCATGGCCTCTGGGTCTGTCACTGGGCACCACTGGAAAGAACCTGGCTCTGTCCTCTTTGTGCCCTCCTTTCAGGTATTCATACACATAGATAAGTTCCCCTTGAGTGGGATAAGGGATCACCTCCCTTCATCTCTTCTGCTGGCGTCACTCCTCCTGATGCAGCCCAGGGTACCAGCTGCCTTTGTGCCAAGGGTGCACTGCTGGCTCCTCTTTGGCTTGGCAGCACCCAAGTTCTTTTCTGCCAAGCTGCTTCCCAGCTGGGTGGCCCCCAGGATATATTGGTGCCCCAGGCACAGGACCTTGCACTTCTTTTTGTTGAACTGCATGAGGCTTGTTCTTCAAGCCTCACTGTTCTTACATCCAACAAGTTCTTAATGGATGTGTAATCAGTAATCCAAAAATTGAAAGGGAAGTATTTTTTTTCTCTGAACTTTTTTGGTTTAGTTTTCAGTGATTGTCTGAGTAGACTCTTAAGGAAACAAATACTTGTATTTCTTTCTTCTGTTATTTTTTTCACCTTTTCACTTTGTGTACTTAGTGTTGTACTAAAGGAAGAGTTTGGGAAAGATTCCATGTTCTTAGTGCATTGGCAAGGATGGAAACTCTCAGTAAACATATTTTATACAAAGGAAGGGAGAGCAAATACTTCTGAACAAGTGTTTCCTTATTAAAATGTAAAATTTATTAGACTACCCTTTTAATTTTTTGTTTTGCATTTTTCTTTACTATACAATCAATCAAATCTTGACAGCAAACAAAAATAGAGGAATCACCAGACAATTCAAGTTCTTGTTAAAACTGAGAAAACTAAGATGACCCCAGTGTAAAGATTCTAAACTGAGGATTTGGGTAGAAGTGCAGATGATCAAAGAAGGGGAGGAGTCTTGCATTGAGAGGAAGTGCTACTGCTGTCCTGTCATGATGTTTCTTTTGGAAGTGACCAGAATATTATAATTCAGTCATTTTTATGTGTATATAAATGCATGTATCCTTTCTTCCATGATACCTTCATCTTTGTACTGTAGAGAAAAAAAAAAGCTATTTTATGCTACTCTTTTTTATGGATTTATTGATGTCTTGTAGCTTGAACACTGTCGTGAGTCAGATCTTCCGTACCCTACCAGTGAGTCCTGTAATTCAAAGAGACCCCGTTGGCTTGGTGAGTTGTACGTGATTTGCTACCTGTTGGCTCCTGGCAATTTCTTAATACTGTCTTAATTTGATTGTAGAAATAAGCTTGCCACCACTTTGCTCATCCCAGGAATGCAAACTTGATAGTAAACTATGTTATAATTAAAGAGGATGCTTTATAGCATATGGGAAGAGACAACCAATACGTGTTTCTTGTTAGCTTTATTTATTCTTAGGGGGCACTTTTTTGCTTAAAACAGTACATGTCAGTAAAATTCTAGTTTTTGCAAAGATTTTCTTTAAGATTTGTAATAGAATTTCATTGAGCTAGTGCTCTGATAAGATACTGACTTCAGGCAGTATTTCTTAACCAAGACTTCCTTCTTAAAAAATTAGTTTAAGGCCTTTTATGTGTTATCTGGGTCCAACTTGCTTTTCTTTAGCTTCCGTCAAGTGCAGGAAATCAGCTTCTCCTTAACATGCATTTCCAGCCTAGGCCAGGGGTCTGGTCTAACAAACATTGGTTGGAATGAATCTCCTTGCTAGTTTTTATGTTGCCTCTGGTAATGCCTGGAGTACTTTTTCCCTAACCACAGGTTTACCCTTATGCTGGTTACTAGGAGCTCTCTCTGGTGTTAAAGAACAAGTGTCTAATTTTTGGAAACTTTTTGTATTTATGTGCAAGGGTTTTAGGTTGGGTTGTTTTGATTTTTTTAGAGCATATGTTCCTCCAACCAGGAAAGCCATGCCTCAAAAGGCTGAAAGAGGATTTCAGAAGAGCTCGTGAATGTCATTAGCTCAGTTTCTTCGGTACAGAGGAGTGAGTGTTTGTCTGCAAATGGCAAATAGCTGATTATCATTCCCCTCATCTGCTGTTATCCAGAGGAAAGTGTTCAGAGGCAGATTAAAAAAAGAAAAGGGATTTGCACTTTATGAAAGTTAAAATTGTCTCGTTTGATCACTTATGCATGTGTTCAGCATGGGAGGCCTTTTATGACAGGAAAGAACTATTCTGTTTGAAATTTTCTAGCAACATTTCGTCAGCCAAACTCTGAAAGTAAGAACATACTGTGCAAAACAGCAGAAAGCACAAAGATCTTAAATTAGATGAGAATTCTGTTTTCATACTCTGTAGTCTAGGCGTTAGATAAGGCTAACCCACATACAAGCAAAAATAAAAGCTGTCAGTTAAAATAAATAAAGCAAGTATACTGTTACACTACTTTGTTTTCTCTTCTGTGTTTCATTTTGTGTCAGTAGGCCCTGATAAAACAAAATTTTTGGAGGTGTAAAATGTGCATAAATGAATATAGTTCAGGATATGCAAGTTACTACCTTAATACAGAGGTTTTGTGTCTGAAATTTTAAATTTTTATTAATATATTTGGCTTTGCACAGAACCAATGGAGCATTCCTTGGATAATGGAGATGGTCCCTCAATTCCTCCAGTGCAGTATTGCACTCCTGAATTTTATCACAATCATCAGCACTTGGTAAGTTGTTGGCAGAGAAAGTCTTTAAGATGTGAGATGTTTGGATCTATCAGCTGAATATGTGCCACTTAAAATTGGGTTGAAATGCTTCACTGGGATGCAGATCAGAGTTGTGCTATTTGTGTAAATGAAAGGTGTTACCAGTCGTGCTCCATTTGATGTGGTTCTCATTTACAAGTGTCAAGAGATCCCGAAAAGTTCTGTAACTCTAAACAAATCTCTGCCTCTGTGTTTTTTGATCATGAAGAGCTTGGTGGAATGACTTCTGTACTATTGCTCTCTGTGAGCTGTCAGTATTATTGCCTCAAGTTTATTTTTCTGTGTCCTCATTTTCTCTAAGTTGACAAACCCTCTAAATCACTGTAAGATAGTAGAACTGTGTTTTCAGCTGGTAAGTTGGCTGTTTTAATTGTCAGCTGTACCCAATAGAATCCTTAGGCTTAAGAACCAGATCAGGATTATGTGCTAGAATTCTACCTGTGGGTAGAACAATTTGAATTTCTAATCTTCTGCTGCAGTATTTGAAGTTATATATGTAATCTAATTCCTTTTTGTTAATTCTGTCTGTAAATAGATTGGTGGGATGGGCTTAAGGAAAAATTACTTTGTGTTGTAGGATAAACACTTCCTTAGGGTTATATAATGTCAGAGGCTCTATGTGTAATGAAACAGGTTTTGTTTGTGTGTTGGTTTTTGTTTGGGTTGGGTTTGGGTTTTTTGGAGCTGTCTGTGGGGGTGACTTGATTAATAAGCAGTGCCAGTGTGAGCTTGACTAGGCTCCTTTTACATCTGTGCCTGCATACACTTTATTTGATATTCTCATTTGGTATTAAATTTTACTTCCAATTTGCAGGAGTGTTAGTAAGTGAATTACTATTGATTTGTTGTTGTTGGAATGGTAGGGACAGAGAGGGAACTTCTCTGTCTTGAAGGCACCCCTCTTAAATTAGTTTTTTTCCTGTTAACCTCTTTTGCCACTTGCACAATTTTGAAGATCAGTGGCTGGCAGTCCCTTGCTGTTGCAATGACACTCATTGGTATTTTACATCTCTGATCCCAACAGCAATTAAGAAATGTTAACTAAATTTTGCATAGTGTTGTCCTTTGTTGGGGGTGACACAAAAATATATGGGGCCCTGCTGGGGTGAGGAAAGGGGAGAAAGTTACCAATATCTAATTCACAGTTTGAAATGGATAAGTTGTGTTTCTTTTGAAATGAGGAATAAGGCAAGGCAGTCTAACTTATTAATAATAGTATTGTAGCATTGTCCGTTGTGGAGGCTGGCAAGCACAGGCATATCAAGTTAGTGTGGAATGATTGCTGTTCTATTCTAACACACCATTATTTCCTTGGGTAGTCTAAATTTACCCATTTTTAATCTTCCTTGCAGGCATACAAGCTGACATCAGAGCCACGAGGCTTAGCGCTGATCCTCAGCAATGTCCGCTTCAGCAGCGAGAAGGACCTGGAATATCGCACCGGGGGAGACGTGGACTGCGCTTCCCTGCAGATGCTCTTCAGGCATCTCGGCTATCGAGTCACTGTTCTTCATGATCAAACTGCACAGGTAAGGGGGTGATCCCAGTACTTCACAACTGGTGTGCCTGAGGGTTTGTGTCATAGTTGTCTCAAGAGATTCCCTCTGGTACGTAGCTGAGCTTTGAAGATATGAATTATCACTTAAGAACAGAAAATGGGGCTGAACATAATTATATCTGCCCTCATACTGATCCACATGAGAAAGCTTGGAAGGCTGAGCTCTTCCAGTGGATAGTAGTATCACAAAGAACTACAAGAGGTATTATTCTAGTCTGACCCTAGTGCAAGGAGGAAGACTTTTGAGACCACTCCCGGCATGTGTGTTAAAAACACAAATTAATGAAGTCTCCAATTTACTATAGATAGACTTTTCCAGTGTTCTCTCCTAAAAGTTAAACTTTGCAAATAATTGATGTAGTCTTTGCTGTTGTGATGTTTTCATGTCCTTTCACTGGTGAAGTCAGTTGGCATCCCATTCATCAGTCTGTCTGTGCAGCTCAGTTCCACTCTTTCAGTCTTCACTAAAAACGTGTATGTGGAGATGCTGGATTTTTCACTTAGGAAAATTGGTTGTGTTCCATGGCTAACTTAATCAAGCCACTCTCCCTAGGAATGCAATTGCTGTCTTCTCCAGCATCATTTGATCTTAGTCCTTTTAAATCCCTATGAATTCAAGTGATACAGGACCTGTTAAAGAGTGTTTTATTCAAGAACAGAGCTTTTGCAACATTGATAGAACATATTTGCATCTGTCATGTTGTCAGTTCCTTAAGTTTTCCAGTTTAAATTTTGAATTGACCACTAGTGTCTGAATGCCTTAAGTCCCAGAGAATGTATCTGTTAAGCTGCTCCAACATCCCAGCCAGATTCCAGTGTCAGTGTAAAATATCACTTGTAAAATATCACTCTGCAAAATATCGCTTGGTTTCCTCTGTTGGCCTAAGTGATTCCTGCTTTACAGTGTTATATTTAGGACTGAATATTGCATAAAAGAAGAGTATTTTGCCTTTTTTTTAATAGTACATGTGTTTTTCATGTAAATTTGAGGGGTGAGGGGTTTTTCTTTGTTACAAGGAAAGCCATTTGTGTTCTTCCCAGAAAATTGATTCACTTTCCCTATGGAAGTTTGGAAAACATTGAATTTTTTTTTCCTGTTCTAGGAGATGCAGAATGCATTGGAGAGATTCTCCAAGCTGCGAGATCATCGAGATGTGGATTCCTGCATTATAGCTCTGCTTTCCCATGGTGTGGAGGGTGGGGTTTATGGCAGTGATGGCAAAGTACTACAGGTATGTTGCTGAGTCCCGATCTCTTGTTGTAGGTTATCTCCAGGAAAGTAACAATGTTCAAAAAGAAAAAAAGAAAAAAAAAGGTTGAGGATTCACATATTTTAAAACAGAAAAAATAAGGGCTGGAGGGAAAAAAGGACAGGGGGAGGTCTAGAAAATGAAAAATGGCAAGTAGGAGAATTTATCTCTCTGTATGAATACTAGGTAGAGTTCATGAACCTGGGGAGAGGGTGGAGAACGGGATGTGTTTGTCACACACTGAGTTTGCAGATAAAGGAGAGGATTACCAAGACTGGTGAGGTAATAAGCAAAAGACAGGGAAGCAAGGTTGAGACTGGGTTTGGCTTACAGAAGGCTACAGTGAAGAAATTTCCTCTCCTTCTTCTCTCAGTTGCAGGAGGCTTTCCGGCTCTTTGATAATGCAAACTGCCCAAATCTCCAGAATAAGCCCAAAATGTTCTTTATTCAGGCCTGCCGGGGAGGTGAGTGCCCAAACACTGAAAGCCATGCACTTGGCATGCCATTAAGGCTCATTTTGCACACATGCACACCCTCACATTCAACTTGCTGTCAACTTTCCTCTTTGCTTCTCTCAGGTGTAAGTGGGACCCATATTCACCTCCCTCTGCCCTGCTGCTGCCACTGCATCTGTTGCTCTGTAAGTGTCTTTAGCTGTGCATGAGGTGTGTGCATTACCTTGCAGACCCCAGAGCACCTTAGCGACATAAAACTCTGTCATATCCCACTCATGCCCCGAGGCTTCCTTGTGCTGTGCCTGCAGGAGGGGGAGTGGGGCACATGATGCACAAATAGCAGCACAGCATGGAGCAGTACACTAGCACTGGAGTCTTGCTGAGGTCCTGTCTTCCTCTAGATCCTTGGGTCCTGTCTTCCTCTAGATCCTTGATGTGTTGTGTCTCTTGTGGTGGTCTCTTGAGCTGTCAGAGTTGGTTCCAATTATTTTTAGGGTCTTGTCTTTTTCCTTTACCTTAGCCTGTTTTCAGCCTCAGATGACCTTTCCTTGCACCCTTTTCCACATACTGATGTTGAATCTTACATGCTGCTGTACAGAACTCTTTTCATGATTCTTATAGACTTGTTCTTCTTCTGTGCTTTGTGTACGTTTTTTTTAATTTTGCTATTCCTTTTCCTCCCTTTTGTAACTAAACAAACACATCTGTAACTTGCTACCTTTCAGATCTGCTAATGACCGAATTTTTTCCACAAGTATTTGGACTCTGTGAAATTGCAGCTATTCCAAAGTGAAGCTCTGTCTTATAGTTTCTTCTTTGCCATTGTGATAGAGGAGTTTTCCTCATGTGTATGCTTTTCCCCCTGCTGTTCCCTTGTTTCTCACAGTTGTCTCCCTTCTTTCTCATTTTTAGCAAGCTTTACAGTTTGTCCTCTAGTCTCTACTCTTCTTTAATCCCAATGCAGGGAAAAGCCCAAAGTCTACATGAAGTATTTCAGTGATCAGAAATACTTGATCCTTTTAATCATTTGGGAATATTGTAACATGCATGTTTACAATATGAATTGAATCTGATTGCTTTTCTTGAACAAATGTGAATGTGCAGACTCAGGGTGGAAATAAGTGTAATTAGCCATAATTTTCAGCTGACCTCATTAGGTAATTATGTTTATTTGACTGTAATGTTACCATAAGGAGTCTGTTAAGACTAACAAATCTTGCTTGGCCTTTGTATTCCCAAAAAAATTGCTGTTAAGGAAGAATGGTAAAGCTTGCTGTGCACAACGCTTTAGAACTAGGATATTGCAATAGACAAAGGATTAAGATACTTGAAAAACTGGAAGGAAAATCTCAATTTAATAAAAAAACAGCAAAGAAGACAAAACCCTGCCTTGTCTAACCTCTTTTAAACCTTGATTAATAGCTGGAGGGGAAAGCCAGTTACAAAGTAATTGAATTGTCAACAAAAATGTGTACCCTTTAGACAGCATTAAAAGGATTGTATAAATAGTATTGTCAACTTTGAAATAGTAGTCAATCTATCTGTGCCATGCAACTTAGCTGGAACTAGTTGAAACAAGGTGAGAAATACATAAGTTATTCTTCCTCTCTAACCTTACATTGTAGGCCTGCTCTGTCTTCTATTAGTGACACATTTTTAAAATGTAGATAAAGAAATATTGGTACAGTCCTAATTCCCAGTGAGCTTTTGGCAAGAGTCTACTAAAGAAGTTAAGTAGTCCACCTGCAGTCATGGATCAAAAACCACTGGCAATAGAAAACAATGGGAAGAGTTTCAGCGTGGCATAAAACGAAATTTTGAAGTTGCTTAGAATCTGCATTTGATGTAGTCCATTCAAAAGAGTGAAAAATTATACTAAAAGCTGGATAGTTAGCAGTTACTTAAATTAATTTGCAGAACAGCTGTCTGGGAGCTTCAGTATAATTTAAACAGACAATCTCTGGCAGTGGTTCTGTAAATTAGAGGTTAAGTACGCAAAGGGTTAGTGCTTTACACATTTTAGTTAAGTTGATAGGAGTGGTGTTTGAAGATATGCATGAGGAAGATTTGTAATTCTGAAGCTTTAATCAAGAAAGTTTTGATTTTATACATAATGGAGTGATGACAGTGTGAATAATAGAGTTTGACAGTAAAATTACCTGAGTGTTCTGAAATAAAATGCACTGTGAACAGTACACTAAATTTTATAAAAGACAGAGAACTGGAAGGATTTTGAGAAGGGTGATGAAGGCATGAAAAAAATGTGGTTAAAAATGAAAAAAATATGCATTGCTACCCTAAGAGATGAGAAAGGAACTTAATTATGAAATAATGAAATTCTGAGCTATGGAGACTTTAATCTAGGCTGTTTCAGACAATCACACCCCTCCCACTGCTGTTTTCTTTCTAGAGGAAAAGAACAATGTTGCTGACTTATGAACTGACCACTTTCTGAGCATAATTACGAGATGCCACCTGTGCCACTGCCTCTTAAAGGGTTAGAAATCCAAATGTATTATTTAGGCATAAGCTAGCAATAAAAATTGAGAAACATCTTAAGAGGAAAGCCTCTGAAGTGGACACTTAAGCCTTGTAACACTAGACTCTGATTCTGCTGTTAGGAAGTAAGAATATTAGATTCTCATCTTAGAACAAAAGGAAACAAAAAGGCAAAATTGTATGGAAAATCTGTGAAATGTAATTTTAATTTTCTTGCAACACAGCTGGACTATCAAAGTTACCGCCACTAAGCCATTAGTTGAGATTATAATGGAAGCTCTGCATCATGCAGAAAACCAATTGAGAATATCTACACTTGTGTAATACACACTAATGAATCCTGGAAAGAACATTAAATGCTCTCCAGGTTTTAAACTAATCTCCATGGACTGTAGGTCTCTCTCACATTTGGGTTCAGATTATTTTGCATTTTTCTGCTGCACAGTTTATGCTTTTAATTGTAACAAGCAGTATTGTAATCAGGTTTTAGAACTAGGTGAAATACTTTGTCTGGGTTTTCTACATGTCCTGGGTGTAGATCTTAGCAACTAAAATTACAGCTCTTGTTTGAGTTCTGCAGTAAATAGACAGTTAGCATTGCAAAGTGCACTAGACATTTTTGGATATTTCCAAGGTAGGTATGAGTGGAAAATAAAATCTTCATGGGTGGCATCAAATCCTTCCATGAATAGTGGAGAACTACCAGAAACTTCCCTGCTTTCATGGTAATCTCATGATCTGTGCAGGAAGAGGCGGGAGCAGAAATCAGCATGCAGACCATGTCAGGTTAAGCAGGTGCAGCAGTTTTTGGTATCTGCATTAGTTTGTGCAGAAGAACTTTCAGATGAATTTAGAACAGCTGAGAAAGTTTTTGCATTAACTTGAGGCTTTCTGCTTGACAGTAATTGTGGCATTGCTGACTACAAAACTAAGTACAGGAAAGCTACATCCAGTAATTCAGGATAATTTCTTCTCCCTTTCTTCCTCTCCTCGTTTATTGCCACCACAGATGAGTTGGACCAGGGAGTGGATCAAAGAGATGGCAAAGGATGGTCAGATTCTCCAGGCTGTGAGGAAAGTGACGCGAACAAGGAAGAAAGCCTGAAGCTGCGGCTGCCCACGTGCTCGGATATGATCTGTGGATATGCTTGTCTCAAAGGTAATTGTTTGGGCCCCTAATTGCTTGGGCATAAGGAGGTTTCATGTGTCTGCGTTCCCCAGAAGTCTTCATGGTAGGCGCTCTCTCGCCAGGCACGGTGGCTATGCGGAACACCAAGCGCGGCTCCTGGTACGTGGAGGCTCTCACCTCGGTGTTTGCAGAGGACTCCCGACACACCCACGTGGCTGACATGCTGGTGAAGGTGAAGGGCATTTACTCTCCCACTCCTACCTGGGTTTTGAAGGGCCTTCCATTGCTTCAGAATGCTAGGATTAATCTAGTACTATTAAAGCACTTATTCTTGCCTTGTTTGTAGCAAAATTACAATTTTTTCCTCATTCTTATTTACTTATTTATATACAGCTCTATAGGAGTTTAACCAAGTAACGATGCTGTTTCTTTGACTCCTTCTGTTTCATTGGTGTGGTCGCATGGTGAACTTGCGAGTAGAGTTCATATTGCTTGCAAGAATTAGTTTTCTTCTATAGAAATAGGTTTTTTTTAGGTGAGTTCATTCCCTGAACATGCACAAAACAGCTGCAAAATCAGCAATACTCATATAAAGTAAAGTTTGAGAAAGTGGAGAAGAGGGAGTGAAAAAAAACAATGTAACCACAGCAACTTGAGCTGCTGTGGAACTGCACCCTAGTTCTTTATCCTTCTTACAATTAGGGGACTACTTAATGCATTAAACAGAAAAATCTGGGAGTGCAGAAAGTGTCTTTTAAATCCTTCTAGTCACTTGAATTTCTTTACTCTCACACCTAGGTGAATAGGCAAATCAAGCAACGAGAAGGTTATGCCCCAGGCACGGAATTCCACCGCTGCAAGGAAATGTCGGAATATTGTAGCACGCTCTGTCGGGACCTTTACCTGTTTCCTGGCTATCTACCAGGAAAATAACCTTGCCAGCTCTGTTTGAAGAGAGATACTGCCAAAGCTGAACTTCAACTGTGGATATCTGTTTTCACTCTTATGAGCTGTGACATCAGATGTGCAAGCAAGGCGTGCCAGTCTAATTCTTTATGTCCTTTTTTAAAATAAACTGGCAGCTCTCCTTGACCCTGACTCAGTCCAGGGTTTAAAATTCTAATATCCCAATTGGGTGTGTATGTATAGAAAGTGATGGAAAGAGGATCAGCACTGGAACTGGAAAGAAGTGGGAACATCCTTTGGAAGAAGACATAAGGACATTTGTAAACAAAGTGAATGTGAAAATGGAAATGGACTACTAGTACAGTTTTTAAGTTAAGCCTTTCTGAAAGGAAAATCAGTCAAAAGATGCTACTTATCTTATGCTTGTACTTCAACAATTTTAAGTACTTTCTGCATGGTTATTCATCCAGGACAGTCGACTGCTCTGCACATTAGAAAAGGGCTTCTTATGAAGGAGGATCTTCCCCCTCCCTAAAATGGAAGGTTATTGTTCTCAGTACTCAACACTTTCCATTTTGATCACTCACAAGTCTATTTTTCTACATTCCTTCTATAGCCAAGTTATCAAGAGAACTCTAATATATCCCAGATTATCAGCAAAACATGTAGAGACTCAGAAAAATATGCCTGCATAAAATGCCCCAGAAATAGTTTTGAATCTAGAAATTCTAGATTAACTTCCCTTAGTCCCAAGAGTGAACAACTGCATGGAATATTCCTTTTGAGGAATTTGTTTACCATAGTACTTACATGTCACAACAGACATTCACTCCACCAGCTTCTCAGGAGTTTATAAATTGCACTGTACAACTAAAGCCCTGAAGCTCTACAGCCTTGTACATGAGGATCTTTTATCTTTTTAATTAACAAAAATATTCAAGGCAGCTCTTTACAGTCTGAGCATGTTGCTTGGGTTATTTATCACTGCAGTTTTTTCCCTTTTAAATGAGAGGGAAGAGTTTTATATTATTATCCTGTTCTGTGAGTTTTCTTTCTTAATCCACGATCATTTAAAAGCATAAACTAGCACTTCTTTTGGAAATTTCTTCCACAGTCTCTTCATGCTGTAATTTGTGTCTTGCTGTGTCCAACTGCAGTTACTCCCACTTGATGTGATGTGGGAGATGGGCATTGTTCTCTTTTTGTGGTAGAGCCTAAATCCTGAGATACTGGATTACATGTGGACTACAGGTGGCTCACTTCAGTCTCAGTCTCTCCATTTTGTAGTGCTAAGTTGGCATAGTTCCTGGCTTTTTTTAATGTAAGTATGGCTTTTAAGATGTATTTTTCAGGATAGAATTATGAATGGGAAGCACAAAGGTAAATTGAGGGAGGCTGGAAAACTAGGCATGTGCTCTTTTTATTATTCTGCCTGGTAAATGAAGGCTGTGTTTCCTCCAGCTCACAAGGGTGCAGCATTAATGTGTATCTTGCATTTATCCTACACACAATGTGATGAACAGAACAAGAATCATACTTGCCAATTGGTGCCTTACTCTGAAGTCTAATACACCAGTTTAGGGGCTCGTGTACCTCCCTGGAGTATAAACGCTGTCTTCCTGAGTGCTCCCTCTACAAAGTGGTGCAATATTTTACAGATAGCTTTATTGATGAAGCAGTCCATTCTGATGGATTAAATTTCTGTAGGATTGCATCAAGTTGCGTTATCACTGCCACTTTTATATATCTTTTTGTACACTTGTATTTTACTGCCTTGAGGTGTCAAAATAAAGAATTTTTGTTTGATTAATCTGCGCGGTGTCTTCCATTTGGAGAATTAGACCCCTGCAGAAATGGAGGTTCTACATAAACAGAATTTTGTGTCATTTCTTGAGATAGGACATCCCAGAGGGGGTTTTGAACTCTCAGGCAGAAGCTTGCTACTTACAGCTGCAACCACTATGAGCTGCTTGTGAATTTTGGTAACTCCCTGGCCAAACAAAGACTGATACATTAATAAGGAGAGATGAGGCAGAACCACCAAGTAGGAGGCTCTTGTTGTGCTTCAGCAGATAAAATACTCACCTTGGGAAAATTTGGGGTTGGTCTTTTTGAAGGAAAAGTTGGTGTCAAAATGAAGAGTTCCTGGAAAAAAGGAGCCTTGGAGGAAGAGGCTGAAAAGAAAGTGAAGATCCCATCAGTCAGAGAGCTTCTGGAAGTGGAGGAAGGTCCAGGGGATCAGAAAGCTGCATGGGAAGGAATCCCAGAGAATGCTTAGAGGCTTGATGCATAAAGCCCAAGGCTTGTAGCAGCTGTACACAGAATTTTCTCTTGCCCCTTCACAAACAAGCCATGCTCTTACTGCTAGGCGGGGAAGCTGAGATCAAAGTAATGCACCTGTGAGAAAGTCAATTAGTGTGAAATAAGAAGGTAGAAGCTCTGTTCTTGTAAGCTCTAAAAATAATCCCCAGCCTCCAGATCCACTAGAGGTTGCCATTTACCCTGTTTCATCCATGACACCTTGAAGAGTTGTTTCCCGTCTTCTGTGATCTCTTTTTGGTGAAAGAGTACATTGGTTTATTAAAAATATAGAATTCTGATACAGAAAATCTAGTATGATATTAGAACTGGAATGACCAACATCTACCTGTGCAGAAAGTGATTCTAGCAGGCCAGAAGATGAAGTAAACAAGATGTTTGCATTTTCATTGGTAAGTTTGGAGCTACTAGCATAGTTTAAGGAATTACTTTTAATAGCTGGGATAGCATGGCAATGTTATCAGGTTCACATTTTGTCTGGAAACCAGAAGAATAATGTTGAGGGTTTTATTTGAGATGGGGAGGGAAAACAGTGAACCCAATGTATCCTAAAAATCTTGAGTTGCATGAGAATCACATTTATTAAAAGCACAATTCAGTTAATACAATTTTAATTCTGAACTGGTTTTGTTTCCCTATCTGTGATTACTGATAGATAGTCAAAGGATTTGATTTTGTACAAATAGTCATTAGTCCCCTTAAAAATTAGGATATACAGAATGGTATTGAAAGAGAGCCGTATGCTTCCAAAACATCAGAAGGGTTGGCTAAACGTCTGTAATACATCATATAAAATTTATGCCAAGTGAGACTCCTGACGTGGACTTCACCTGTCTTATATAATTTGTTCTTACCCCTCAGGGTATGAGAATTCTTCACTATATCACACCAGTAAATTATTAAGTTAGGAGAAGGAAATGCAAGAAGATACTGTTATGTAATAGGTTATGTCATCAGCGTATGCATACAGAGAACAGTTTCTTTAAAAGGAAGGGAATGAAATGGAAATCTCCAGAGAAGTTACAATCAACTGTTGTCACAGGATCAGCAGCTTTGGTGAGTCTGTTTCACTAGGAATGAGAGCTATGTCCTACTCAGTGCAATTTGGCCTGCTATTGCTGATTTTGCCGCTTCTCATAGAATACTTTTCTGTTGAAGTTTGATATTCTTTTGTTTCTGTTCATCTGCATTTGTTACTTGTTTATGGGACTGCTATGTATAACTTGGTCTTCAGACTGTATTTTTGCATAAAACGTTTTGCCTGCATGCACAAATTCTGAAGATGACATCTGTGTAATTTACTACATATTTCAAAGAGCTCAGAGTCGCACTCAGATTTCTCTGACTTAGAAAAGTCACTGGAATAGCTGTGGTTTAGGCTGTTTTTTTGTGGTTTTTTGGTTTTTAATTTTAATTTTCCTTTGTCACTCCTAAAAGTTTTTATTTGAAGCTGCAAAAAAAAAGGAGCAACAGTAACACCTGCCATAGAAACCATGTTTTGACAAAGGTAAAGTTCACACTGAATTGAAAAAATAATTGGATTTGGATCTGGATCTGGATCTGGGTTTGTTAGGTTCAGGTGGTAAAGAAAAACACAAACTTAATAGCTGTTGGTATTCAGTCACTTGTAAAGTGACTTAAAGAATGAGAGGGAAAGGTCACACTGAGCATAGGCTTAAGTTTTCTAAATGGATTCACACAGAAATAAACACTTAAGGAATTTTATAAACTGCCACTGCCTCTTGCAAGTCTGGCTTGGTTATTCCTCCTGGCCAGCCCAGAAACCCTGGGCTCCATGCCTTAGCAGCTGACTCAGGACATGTGCTGGTCCCAGCCTAGAGGCTGGAGCAGACACTTCTCCACTCCTGTTTTTAAGACCAGGGTGCCAACACTCCTGGTGTGACCAGTTCCTGGTGCCAAGTCTCCTCACACAGGTCTGAGCTGCAGCATGCCACACACTCATTTAGTTGGTCCAGAGAGCTGTGGCTGCTCCAGCTACTGTTGCTGAGGCCACACTTGCTTCAGGTCCTGTCCCCAGTCTGCACCCCAATCTGACTGTAATTGCTGGGCCAAATTCACTCATGCCAGTCTCACCAGCTGCTGGCACCTCAAACTTACAGCACTCACATACGTGGGATAATGAGATTTCATGGAAAGATAGTTAAGACAGCATTTAAAATGAAGATAGGACAGACACTGACCAGCCTTGGTTTTCATGAAGGCTGTCCTTTTCCATCTATTCCCCTCATTATTCCTCCCCAGCCATCTTCCTTAACAAGTTTTGCATAGCTCCACAGACCAAGTTCAAATCCTTATGTTCCTTGTTTCCCTCATTGTAATAGTTACAAACTCCAAGCTGGTCCTCTCCAAAGCTGTGAATGTACTTTATTAATGGCCTGTCAAACAGTGACTGCAGACATTTGGTCTTTTGTGTGATCTCTGCTCCCCATTGTCCCTGAGTCCTGGGTGGTTTTATTTCTGGCTTCCCATCTGCATTGGAAAGCTCCCTGACTGGATAACCTTAATAAAGGCATCACTTTCACCTTTCACATGCTTTTACATAACTCATTTTTATTTAGTGGGAGAAACAGCTTAGGAAGTGATGATGCTGCACTAAGTAACTGCTTTCCTAGATATAGAATTTTTCTTTTTCCTTCAATGAAAAGCTTTACAGATATCAGATGATAGGAAAAAAAACCAGTTGTCTGTGAAAAGAACTGTGGCCTATATTATCTGCTCCATTCCCCACAAACTTCTGTGCTTGCTGCTGCCTCAGGGTACAGCAGACAGTAGCTGTGACTCAGCTGAGGACGTAGCTGTTGCCACAGCTGCTCAGTGCTCTGTTTCTCAAGGCAGTAACCCACAGCAGCACCCTGGTTTTGTCCTTTCTACACTCTTAGTTCCTTCTTGCTTTTCTTGTGGCAAGGACCCAGACACATAAAAGGGCAGGGGGCAAGACCTCTCTACTTTGCACCCCTACAGATGTTCCAGGATCCTCAACAGCCCACAAACTCTTCCTGACAATGCTGTTGAGCAGATTTAATTGGTTTTATGTGTAGAAATTTGGTTAAGGCACAAACTGAAACCCAGGAGGCTCCATCTGACACTTTTTTACCATGAGGGTGCCTGAGAACTGGAAGGAGTTGCCCAGAGGCTGCAGAGTCTCCTTGCTTGGAGATACTCAAAAGCCATCTGAATATGGTCGTGAGCAACTGGCTCTAGAAGGCCCTGGTTGAGTGGGGAAATTGGGCCAGATAAGTTCCAGAGCTCCCTTCCAACCTCAGCCATTCTGTGATTCTGGATATAAAAGATCCTGAGTGTTATCTATGCCAGTGGATGAAGGTTCATGAAGGTACGAAAACTGCAAGGAGTAATGTTTATTTGTGGTGAGGTAATAATGGGTATGCTTGAAGAAAAAAAAAACAGCAATAATGGGTATGCTTGAAGAAAAATTATGTTGAATGTGAGGACAGCATAACAGTAATTCATATAAGGAATTGTCTTCCAAGGCCTGCTAGAGAACCTCCTCTCTCAGATGCTGACACTTCACAAAATTGTCCCTGAAAGAGGTTGTGGAAATAATCCTCTTCAAAGTTGCAGGATGGTTCTCTTGTCTCTAATTTTGGTAATTTGTAATTTCCTTCCTTCTCTTCCTTAGTCTCTCTCTGCCATCAGTACCAGTTCTTTCTGTGGTTCCCCACCCTTTCCAAATGGAGTGAAGAATGACACTGCCTGAGAGAGGAGGAGGAAACGTTACCTCCTGTTAATTTACTGAGCTGTCCTATTGCCAGGACAGCAGAGAGAGATTAAAGCAGGGAAGCAGACAGAACAGGAGGGGGCAGGGAGTCTCTGGTTACACTCTCCCTCTGTGGCTTTCCCTCACCAGTAACATTCTCTCTCAGGGTGCTCTGAGGGACTTCAGCTGAAGCCTTGTGCCTGTTCCACTCCATGATTTTGCTGGGGAGGGCAGACAGGAGGACATTGCCCTGAACAAGCCCTGCTCCACAGGACATTGTCTCTGGGGATATGACTGGGGATGCCTCTCCAACGAAAGCGTTCCGATACCAAGAAACTCTGGTGAGTACGATACCTGCAGCAGCACAGAACGTTTCCTATGTGACAGCTGGCTTCCCTTCTCTGCTTAAGGGCCTGAAAACTTTCGTTGCCTACAAATATCTTTCCCTGTTTGCATTAGACAAACTACCTGAGACATGTGCCTGAGCACATGCTCCAATAGTGGCTTCCTTCAAGGGAGAATGTGCCCATGTGCTCCTTGAATTCCTAATCCTCAGAGGTGAAAAATTTTCAACACCAGGCAGGTTAAAAAATGCTGGCATGAGTCAGAGCTGAGTCTGCAGAGCTACACAGAAATGCAACTGCTGGTTGTGAATGGGTTTCTCTTATCAAGACAACCACAGATAAGGCACTGAAGCCATTCCCTGCCCTTTGTTACAGCTCCTACAAGAAGAAGCAGTTAGAATTCTGCCATAGTGGTGGCTACAGGTGCTGTAAGAACATGGAGCATGATGCTCTATGGCATCCTTTGGGAGCATCCAGTGGTGTCTTGCACTGCTTTGTTTATGGGTATTTGGATGCAGGCTGTTGAGCCTCTTTCTGCTTTAGCTACTTTAAAAGCTAACTAGGAGAAATGTGATTCATTGCATGTCTGTGAGTCCTCACACTTTACTGGACAAGTGGAGGTAGCAGTTTGTCCTGTGCCTAAAAAGTTTCTTCCTTTGGTCCCTGAAGTGAGAATTAGCATCATACCGTCCACAGTGCCTAAGAACCACCATGGATTATATCCCAGCCTTTAAAAATGAATAGTAGCCTCTTTGTGCCTGGGCATGCAAAGTTTTGGTAGCAGTGTTTAGAGAGAAGTAAGACTCTGTTGGGGCTGGGGAAAAAAATAAATCTCATCTTCTTTGAGCTGCTGCAAAGAAAGATAGAGACTTTTTTACATGTTTCTTTCTGGCATTTCTTGACCACATCTGAGTAGGGTCTTGCACTGCTTTGTTTTATAGGTATTTGGATGCAGGGTGTTGCCACACATTCTGGTTTTTGTTTCTAGAGCACCTAGTTTAGTAAGGAGAAGGTATGGAGAAGGAAGGGATGATATTTGGGAGCAGTGGGCTGAGGTGAAGAACTGGAGAATGGCTTTTAGTCAAAAACATTCTGCTGCTGAATACTGCTTATGTGTATGACAGAGTACCTTAGAGATGAATGAGGACTGTATGATCTTCGGTGTGATCATATAGCCCTTTATGACTGAAATCTTAATTTCCAAATCCAGACTTACACAATGAAGGTAAATTTCTCAGTGATCCACGTAGGCACATCACAAGCACACGCCCTCAACTCAACAGTGGTTTTTTAAGAATGCTATTTATCACATATCAAGTATTAACATTGCCAAAAGAGCCAATCAGTACAGTGGAAGGATTAGGATGTATTTAATCTTTCTTGGCCTGATTTTCTGCATTCAAATATAAAAAAAGAAACGTCAGAAGTGAGTCGTATCAACAGTAGAGCATCGAGGCTGAGCCTAATATAGGACATAAAGGGATTGCCATGATCTGTTTTATTGTTTGCACTATAAACAGACAAGTAATGATTGCATGAGGTACTGAACTGTAAGGAAATACTACAAACCCAAACAAAAGCAGTGGTAAGGAAGAGAGCATGAAACAGCACAAGATACAGAAGAAGTGAGTATGCTACTTGGATAAAATGGCTCTATTTCTTCTGCAGGTATAACAAACTCATAGATCTCTACAATTTTCAGTTTTAGGTTTTTGGTGTAAAACTAGACTAATCAGAGTAAATAGACTAATAAGAGTTTTCTTGAATGCTTGTGGGAAGACACAGCTAGCACCAGATTTCTTGAGTTCAAAGAGCATGATTCGTATAACTTGAGCTAAGGCAAATCTTTGACAAAATATTTGTCCATTACTTAATAGCTATTTGTGAGAGAAAGACATACAATGTATTGCATTATATTAATTAATTCATAAATTTATCCCATATATTTGCCTCTGAGATGTTCTTCTAGGTTTCCGTACAGGACAGGATTGTGTAATAAATTATGTCTGATTCCTTGAGTACCTGCTAAGGTAAATCCCAAATGACTAGTTCTTTGTTGAACTCAAGTCATCCCCGTCCCTGATAAGAGGGCAGCAATGCTAGGACCTGTTTGATTAGAGATGACTCTAAAGTTAGGAATTCTTTGAGAATGACCATATATACCCAAGTCCTTAGGGATCATAGGCAGAGTAGCAGCTAGTTACTGCAGCAGCTATTTGCTGGATCTAATCCAGGCATTAGTGCTAAGAAGGCACTGCATCACTAATCTCAACTGAAGATAAATTATTTCTCAAAACAAGCAAAATTAAGAACATTTATAAGGATTATGTAGCAATTTAAAAAAGGACTGTAATTCTGGATGTTGTTGCCTCAAGTGTTTTTGCCAGACGCTCTCAGGACTTGAGTATCTTAGCAATTTACACCTTAAAATGCTATCTTTAGGAACAGGCTCCTCTCAAGTATCAGCATTACATCTGTTCACTCCATGTACTCAGTCATGTTGGTTCGTTCTTGTTTGGTGAGTGAACAGAAGCAGAGAGCACTTCTGAACTAATGCTGCACACATCAGTTTTCAGACATAAAGCTACCACTGCTCTCTGGGCATGCTGCTTGGTCATAAAAGACAGACAGTAGGTCATTGCCTGGCTCCAAAGACTGTAGGAATGACTGCTATTTTCCTCTGATTTAGAAAATCTATTGCAGTGTCACAATCCACGGGCAAAGTCACTTATGAAGCCTGTACATCTTGGGGTGAGGAGAGATGGTAGATGAGGTAGCTGCTGGTCATGCTGGTCAGCCTTCAAGGTCACAAACCATCTACATGAGCATGCTGATGAGTCAACTGACCAATTCTTGTTCTTAAGCCCCTTCTATGATTTAAGTATCTGTTATTGTTTATATACTGTGGCCATCTTACTAATTTTTTTCTGCCTCCTGGCTTTTTCTCTTTTTTCTTTTTTCTTTTCCTTTTTTTTTTTTGCCATTTCCAATAATTTCTTTTAACTATTTGTTTCCCAGGTGTTCATGCCTCTTAGTCACTTACTCTTTTACCATTCTCTTGTTGCTCTCACATACCTTCTCCTCACTCTTGTGCTCTGCTGGTCTCCTCAATTTGTTTCTCTGCTCCACTTGCTCTCAGTATACATGAGTGTTAGGTTTCACAGCTGTGTTTTTCTCTGTGCCTTCCTCACATCACTGCCATTGGATTCTGTTCTAAAAATATCCCATGTGACCCTTTCCCTGTGCTGTCCCAAGGCAGAGGGGGGATTCTCCCCAGCTCCCCTCTCCTCTTTTTATTTTTGAAGGTGTTGTCAATCATACAGAAAGTAATGTTAGAAGGCAGAAGAGATCTGGGGAACTGAGGTCATGAGAAAGATCACTTGTGCAGATTTGTGTTGCCAGTTCCAAAGCTGGAGAGCACAAAAGATGCAGATGAACATGGGGCCAAGTTGTATGTGGCAAGATGTAGGCTTCAGACAATGACAATAGAAAAGAAAAAAAGGAATTCTTTCTTCAGTCCCTTCAGTCTCCTTCAGTCTCTGCATGGGAGAGATGTTCAGGGCTACCCTACCTGTTTAAAAGATGGGGATAGGAATTTTTGCTATATTTTGCTGTGATTTTAAGCTCTGCTGTGAGAACTAGCAGCTTCTTGAGGAAATTTTCTCATTTCCAGTTTGTATTGCTAGCGGGTCTGGTCTCCATCGTTCTATTAATAATTGAAGTTTGCCTGCCAGTATTTTGGTTTTGTTGCCATCAAAGCAAAACCACAAGAATCACAAAAGGATCTATAATGGATGGAAACATTGGCAGCATCCAGTCCAGCCCCCTGCTTGGTTATGAATTCCCCTTGTTTCAAGTCATGGCTGTTGGCTCTTGCATCTTCCTCGTGCCTCTCAAAGGGGAGCCTGGTGCTGCCTTGTCTACACCCTCCCTCTGGGTGTATTGGCATTTGCTGTTTGCACCTCTCTTCCCTGGGGTGAATAAACCCTGCTCCTTCAGCTTCTCCAGACAACCATCCGAGCAAGACTTCCTGAGGTGACACCCACAACTGCACACCTGTGCTATATATTCCTGACTTAAACACCTTTCCCATGGAGAAAATTCAGTTTAACAGTAGCACATGCAACAGAAATGGTACTAAAGGCTTTACTTTGCCTGACTGTTGCCCACATTGTCCTGGTATGGGAGCAGCTACAGCCCCACAGGAGCAGGTTGCCGGCAGATACCACATTCTGGATTGCATCATCCTGGCAGGGAGGGCGAGGAGCCTTTTCTGCTACTTGCAGAAAAGCATTTTTTAAAACCCATTTCCAAAATAATTCAGGTATTGGGCTCTGTTTTGAAGGTGTCCAGAATTACATTTCCACGAATTGTACAGGCCTCCTGGCCAAAGAAATAAATTCCAAGGGCTGGCAGCATGCCAATCAGTCTAAACATTGCCATTGATCTTGTGCTGTAGAAGGGAAAAAAACTAGTTCATGTGTAAATGGCACATGGGGGTATCCCCCGTTTGTGTGAAACCTAATAGGGTAGCTGCATGCTATAAGCTTTTTTTATATGGACAAAGAAAATACATGATTGCTTTGTCATCTGGTGCGTGCTGCTTTGGCAATATAGCTGATTCAATTATTTCAGGCAAGTTTGGGATAGGGGGTACATGTGTGGGAAGACCTTGTGCAAGAATTCCTGACATTAAGAAAAGACAGACCTGTTGCTAGTATAATTCTCAACAATGGCAACAGAGGTGCAAGTGGAGTACAGAGATTAGTGCCCCAGCTGTACAGCAGGTGGCATACAAAGTATGGTAGATGAGAAATAATTGATCAATACTGAAATGCACAGCAAATAAAACTCAGGGTAAAGTCAGCTACTGTTGTGAATCTCCACAAAATCACAGCAGAGAACCTGGGCATGAAGAAGAGAAGCTGGCAGTAAACATGACATAAAAATAAGTTATTTTGTCAGTGTTTACTTTAGCAAAGTAGCAGGGAGTTTTTGCTATCAGTATGGATGGAAGAGCTTCCATGTACCTGTATGATAAAATGATCACTGTTAACTTGTTCATGCAGAGGCAGGACAGACAGAAGTTTAATAGTGCTGGACACTACCTTCTTAGAACCTGCTTATCTTAAGTGTTCATATTTACTGTTAATTGGCATAGAATTTCTTGATGGAACCAGATTTCATTGCTGTTTCTTTGCATGGGAAGGCATATAATGTTTTTGTATTTGTTAATCACACAATTCTCAGAACTGAACATAGAGGCAGCAGAGAGATCCTCCACACATTGTGACTGCAACAAACACTTTGGTCTTTGGACCTTGATAAGACGTAGTCAGAGTTAAAGGATTTGCTCACATCTTTAAAACTCAGGCATTTATCTCTTGAACAAATTCCTGCCTCTTGGTGAAGAAATTGATTCTTACTCATTCTTCAGGGAACCAAGTGGCTGTTGGGATTGTTAGTCATCCACTTCCATGACATATTTGTAAAAGGTCACGGATCAGGAATGTTTGCACATCATCTCTCAGCACTGAGAGCGGATTCTAGAAGCACACAAAAATACAAAGCACCTTCATCTACTGCACAGTGCTGTTGTGAGTGTGAGCGTCACCTACAGTTTTTCAAAGGAAGTCAAATACCTGTAGCTCTAAAAACTCTGACAAACTACATGTAGTATGTTGTTTTCTGATTTGGTGCCATGAGGAAACTACTTTGTGCACCCTCAAGTTTGTTTCAGATGGAAGTTTGTCCAACTAGTCTTACCTGTGTGTAGCCTGGCATACACATCCTTTGATTACATGTAAACTATTATAAGACTATAGATATCTATATCCTGAGACTTGGAGTTTCCCACATCTCTACTGGGACACTGAAGAGGAGAGAATTTGCCTGAAGACCAGTCACAGAGACTGATAAAGTATTTAACTGTGAGGAGGAACACACTGCTTTTAACAGCTACAGAAAAATAACTATCCATTTTTGAGTGTATGGTCAGCCAGGACTACTCACAGTCCTGCAAACAGATTTCAGAATTAGACGATGCTTTCTTCAGACCATTGGAAGAGGTCATGTTTGTAGTCCCTGGAAGCAAACCTGCTGCAGCAGTAAGAGCAGGGCACAAGCAATCCTAAGGATTCTGGAGTGCATTGCCAGCAAGTTCATAACAAGATAATCAAAGAGACAGTAAGAGGAGGTGCTCTGCTGGACCTGATACTTGAAAAGGAGGAAGGACAGGTTAGAGATGTAAACATCCAGGACAGTTTCTGTATCTGAGGAGGGAGGAGGGCTCAAAATAAGGTTTCAAACCTTGAGTTCAGGAGAGAAGTCTTTGACTCTTCAGGGATCTTATTGGAAGAATCCCATCAGAAATGGCCCTGAAGGGAAGAGGGGTATGAGAGAGCTGGTTGTTGTACAGAAATCATCTCCTCCAAGCTCAGGAATGATCCATCCTTATGAGCAGGAAATCAAGCAAAGGCAGGAGGTCTGCATGAATTAGGAAGGAGATCCTGACAAAACTCAGACAAGTGACCTGGGAGGACTCTAGGGACACCAGCCACATTTTAAAGGATGAGGTTAAGAAAACCAAAGCTCATCTGGAGTTTAATCTGGTGAGGGACATGAAGGACAACAAGAAAGGCTTCTACAGGTGTCAGCAGCAAAATTAAGGCAATGGAAAACGTGGGCCCTCTTCTAAAGAATCAAGGCAAATTGATTCTAAAGAAGATGATGGAGAGCAAGGACTCTCACGGGAGGAGGATGAGGTCAGAGAACATTTAAACAAACTGGGAATGCACAAATCCATGGAACCTGATGGGATGCACCCACCAGCATGAGGGAGTTGGTCAATCTCATTGCAAGGGCACTCTCTATTTAATTTTTCAAAGGTCATAGGGATTCAGAGTGGTAACTGAGGACAGGAAAAAAAACAAATGTCCCTTCTATCTTCAAAAGGAGCAAGAAGTCCAGCAAACTGCAGGCTGACTCACTTCAGCTCAATCCCCATAAAGGTGATAGAGCAACTCATGTTGGGAACCATTTCCAAACACATGAAGGACAGAAACATGATTGGGAGTGGCCAGCAAGGAATTGTGAAGGGAAAATCACATTTAACCAACATACAGTTCCGTGATCAGATGAGACAGCCTGGTGGATGAAGGAAGAGTAGTGGATTATGTTTATCTTTACTTTAGCAATGTTTTTGTCTCCCACCACATCCTCATAGTGAGCTGATTAAGTACAGGCTGGACAAGTGGACCTTGCAGTGGATTGAAAACTGGCTGAACTGCAGGGCTCCAAAGGTTGTGATCAGCAGCACATCCTTCTGCTTAGCTGTGGTGAGGCTAAACCTGGAGTCCTGTGCCTGGGTCTGAACTCCCCAGTTCATAAAATCCATGGAGTTACTGGAGATGGTTCTGCAAAAGGCCGCAGTGATGATGAAAGGACAGGAGCATCTCACATCCGAGAAAAGGCTGTAAGAGCTAGGATTGTTCAGCAAAGACTCAGGGGAGGTCTTATTATCTTATGGTAGACTGTAGATGGTGGAGCCATTCTCTTCTCAGCTGAGCCCAGTCACAGGACAAGACTGAATGGGCACAAATTGAAACACAGGGATTTCTGTCTGAACACAAAGAAAGAGGCTTTTGCATGACTGAGCACTGCCATAGGTTTGCCTGGAGTGATTGTGGCATCCTTGAAGGCATCCAAAAGCTGTCTGGACACAGCCCAAGGCAACGTTCGCCTGCTGACACGGCTTGAACATGGTATTGGACAAGACAGCGGGTGTCCCATCCAAAGCTCAAATATTCTGTAATTCTGTGATTAACTTAAGTACTCAGAGGAACAGCAGTGCAAATTACCTACTGGTCTACGAGATTATTGTCTTCTAAATATGACACAGAATGTATTTTTAATTCTTTGTCTGTAATGAACTCTGTTATCTACCCTTGTTGTTAAATGACTCACGCAAAACTGTCATTTACTTCTATTACAGAAAAGCAAATTAAAACTGTTTGCCTGCATCTAAATTCCAAGGAGTTTGACTTCAATAGAGCAAGACCCTACTTCCTGAGATACAGCCAAATTAACCTTCCCAGTTAATTTTCTTCATACCGCTCAATATTTTCCAGACCTCATTGTCCTTTCCAGCTTGGGAGGTTCTACTACATTTAACTGTTCCTCATACAGCAGCTATTCCATAATTTGACCATCCACTAAAAGTCTCCCAGTTCTACTGTATTCTTTTTGAGACTTGGGGAAAGAGAAAACAAACATTATTCAGATGTACTTGCACATTGTAGTTAATTAGGTATTATTATCCTACTTCTTAATGATAGTTCTAAATAAATGCTAAAGAGGTCATTATGATCATTCAGTGTAACCCCAAGGTCTTATTCTTACATATTGAGGGCTTACATGGTTTAACAGTTCTTGTATATGCAAAGCTAGAATGTCTGTTCCTCCTTTATCACTTCAGATTTATTGTGACTTTTCATCTGTAATTTTATTGCTCAATCATCCTGTTAAAGCCCTGTACAATTCTTCAGCCAGTCTGTTTTTATTCCTCTGAATAGCTTACTAGCACCCTGTGAGCCCTCATCCAGACCAGAGAGGTATTTGATATTAATTCTTCTTGGCATCGCGTTTGTTATCAACCATAGGGGACATGGTACTGAGGGCAGGCTGCTTTTAGTTCCAATTCCATATAGAAATAGGGCATGTTGGAAACCTCATTTCCATTAGTTTGAAGTCCATAAAACTCCAGGCTCAAA
Source organism: Molothrus ater (assembly GCF_012460135.2). Taxonomy (NCBI): domain Eukaryota; kingdom Metazoa; phylum Chordata; class Aves; order Passeriformes; family Icteridae; genus Molothrus; species Molothrus ater. The sequence continues at coordinate 88,463,575 of NC_050479.2, forward strand.
GGGCAAAAGAGCTGCAGGTTCACCTAGGCTTTCCAGGAATGGGAAAGGCAAAAGCAGGATTAAACACACAGCAGCTATGCAACAGGGTAGTGGCAGAAGAAACAGTCAGCATGGTGTAGGATCTTTATTCTAGAGATTCATGGAATCTTACTCTTGGGAAGATGAAGCCAGGGCTAAGCAAAGTTCTCTTGCCTACACATGTATTTTAGTGCTGCATGTGTGCATGTACATTTTGGCTGACATGATCTATTGACAGCCACCCGAACAGCTTTGTTCTTAAATGCTGCTTCCCTGACCTGCAGTGAACTCACTCAGAGCACGACTCTGAGCACTTAACTGCATGAAGACATGAGTGTTTTCCATCAGTTTACCTTTCACAATGCTCAGACAGACATATCAGAGCTGGTGCAAGGAAGGGAATACGACCATCCTTTCTTCATGGCACTCAGTTTTGAGACAGCTGTAACAGTTCAGGCCAATGCTGAAAAATCTTGAATCTCTGTGTGTTCTCTCTTCTTTAACCCAGCTGTATTTCAAAAACAGTACCAACTACTCTTATGCCATGACCCTAGAAAATATCTTTTTTTTTTCCTTATAACTGCCTCATACCAAAAGATAAAAGACTAGACTTGACACTTTGTCTGGAAATGTGGAACAAGGGAGACTAAGAAGGTCAGGGCCTGATGCATCACTGGCTTTTGATTAGACAGGTGCACAGTGTGACGGGCAGCCTTTTCTGTGCAGAGCTCAGGTACAGCATATTGCTCCACTAGTAGCCCCTCAATGCAAGCCTCAGAAAGAGTCAGAATACCTACAAGGAGTAGTCCTTCCCCTTGGGGCTCCTCACTCCCCACTAGTTCTAGCCCTGAGCTGCCATATGTTATCTTTATTCTCTTTTACTTTTCCATCACTGGGGGAACTACTTGAATGCTATGTAGCAAATAAGTAGTGTAATAATAGTGTAGTGGATTAACAGAATATGCTAAGATACCCTTTCCAAATCCTTCCACAAAGTTTTTTCACTCTCAGAACCTCTAGTGATTTCTGCTTCCAACCCAACTCTTTTTTCTATGTGTAGGCTTCTCTCTTCTTCTTTCCACTTTTCCAGATCAGTGTGTTTGGTCCTGTGGTAAATGGATCTTCTCTAAAGAGAATGACCAATCACCAGCTGATGATTTTTTGCTACTGAATATGGAGGACTGACACAACTGATTCCATAACAGTATTGCAGCTGAACCTGATATACAATTATTCAGCTTCTTAGCTGAAACCACTACTTACTTCATGGTGACCACAATGTGCTTAGAGTCAATGCCCCCATGGAAACAGCAAGGGTTAAAACATTAACTAGAATGGATCAAATGGAAAGCCACATTAAAACAAAGAAGCTCTTTAGTTTGTTAAGAGAAGTGTACAAAAAAGTGAAACATTTCCAGAAGATATGAAGGTTACTGAAGGATACCAGATTGGTATCTAAAGAGAACATGTGGTGTTCACAGAGGTCCCAGGATGCGAGAAGAGACGAGAATCTTGGCTCCATGTTTCAGAAGGCTGATTTATTATTTTATTATATATATATTATATTAAAAGAAAATTATTTACTAAAACTATACTAAAAGAATAGAAGAAAGGATTTCATCAGAAGGCTTGAAAGGAAAGGAATGGAATGATAATAAAATCTTGTGACTGACCAGACAGTCCGAGAGAGCTGGACTGTGATTGGCCATTAATTAGAAACAACCACATGAGACCAATCACAGATGCACCTGTTGCATTCCACAGCAGCAGATAACCATTGTTTACATTTCATTCCTGAGGCCTCTCAGCTTCTCAGGACAAAAAATCCTAAGGAAAGGATTTTTCAGAAAATATCATGGCTACACAGGTCCACACAAAAAGTCCTCAGTCCTTTTTTAGTCTGCCTCAGATCCTTCACATGAGTGCTGTCCCGTGCCAGGATGCAGGTGATATGCTTATTATCGGGTTGGAGGGTGTACTAGGAATCCTTTAGAGAGTGCTGACCTCCTGCCTTCGCAGTGAGATCTGCCTCTTATTTCCAATGCAGCTCTGTAAGAAAAATTCAAAGCTGGGTCCAGATCCTCCTGTGGACAGACTGTGGACTGCAGAGGAAGGCATCTTGATAAAAATGATGTTTCAGACCTGGTATCAGAACACAGATATTGAAGATGTTAATGCATTTCTAAGCAGATCTGAATGCTCAGCAGCTGATTCAGGGCAATGATCATGTTCCCCAGCACAAAAGACTATAGGTCAAGGGAGGACAGGTCTGTAATGATCTGTGTGGCAAAGCTCAGTATGAAACTGTATAGACAGACAGACGTCTGTTCATGGTCCTTCCACAAAGTACAGTTAGATTGGTGAAGATCTCCTGCAGGAAGACAATGGAGAACCCTCCTGCCCAGAGCAAGGAGATTACCTTGCCCCGACAGAGACCTCACTGCCGTCCCATGGGATTTAATGATGGCATTTGTAGCAGTTTTATTTGGAGGGAGAGGGAAGGAGGGTAAGGAACCTGTTGGCTGGCAGTGGTGGAGCCACTGGGGCCAGCTGTGCTTTCTACCAGCAAGTTCTGTAGCCAGAACTTTGGTCCCTGTGGGACGGGGAAGCACCACAGCAATACCCTCTGCATCCCTTTCCTCTTTGATGAAGAGCAGGTTGAAAGCTACCATGGCAAGGGTTGGCTGCATCTTCTTCCCAGAACATTGAATCTTCAGCATGTGGCATAGCTTGTCTGTCAGCATGATGGGTCTGAGGAGCCTGCAGACTTGTGTGAGCTTGTGGTCCTCATGGTGCCCAAAAAACAGTGGTCTGGGGCATTTCTGTCCTTCTCCTCCTAAGTAAATGTCCCCAGCCCAGCCAGTGCACCTGCCAGAGAGCAACAACTCTCTTCCTGATGCAAGAAAACCCACCAGAGCGAGTGGGATTTGAAACATTTCACAAAGTCCATCTCTTTTCTTTTTTTTTCTGTTACTGACTTATTCCTTTCAAAATATACTATAAATATAATGTGGAATAGAATCTGGCTCTGATATAGACAAGAAAAATTTTATGTACACCCCAGACCAAGGGCAGTGCTTGGCAAGTACTCTTAGGTATTGCTGCTGTTTCTGAACATCTAATTATGCAGGAGCAGGACTGAGAGCAATGGTCTTGAACAAACACAACATCCAAAAATCTGTAATTTCTCCTGAACTGTCCGAGTTTAGCAGCTTGTAGAACTAATTTCAGCTCCCAACATTAGTGAAAGTAAGAATAGTTTCCACAATTTATTCTCAGCACTTTCCTCTTCATTGGACCATTATCTCTCCACCATTCCTGACCTTGGTCAATAGTTTCCAGTGTCAACCTATAGCCCCTTACTGGACTCCTGTTCCAGGTTTAATATTTTTAGATGTCATGGACATTAAATGCCAGCCCTGGGACACAATGCCATTTAAGGGGAATGTCCTGCAATTTCTTCTGCTGATTTGTCTTGTCCTGGGCTTAATATACTAAGCTACCTGTCTCTTTGACACTTGGAGATTGTATCCCCTTGTAGCCCTGGTGTACTTCTTGCACATTTTCCCCCTTGTGACAATCTAAATTGGCTCTTGCTAATAGGTGTGCAGCAGCTCTAGTTTAAAAACCTTGACAGAGAGAAGACTTTTTGCAGCCTTCAGGCCAAAGAGTGGCCCGGTACTTGAACCTGGATGCACCTGCTTGATGCACTTCTTCTTCCCTTCCCCCAGCATCTTCCTGCAAGTCAAAGCAAGGGGCTAGAAGACAGAAGAGGGGGGGAGTCCAGTGAATGTCATGCTGACTCTCACTATCATCCCTGTATCAGCAGCCAGTGATAACAGCAAAGGTTATTGCTGCAGGGGAATTTCTTTGCCCTCATTTGGGATGGATTTATTATTCTGGCTGCCAAGAGAAATATTATCTTTCCTCTGTTTACCTTAGTCTTTATCTCGTATTACCACCAGGGATTGTTTCATGGAAAACAGGCAAGACCCCTGCTGTGGTGGAGGGTTAAGTGTTTTTGTATGGGTATCTGCATTTAGATGGGGGAAGGAGAAGGAAAACAGGAACCTTAGTCAAAACTTTTCAGGATTTACAACTGTCCTAGTAAATAAGTATATTAAAAAAATCTTCAATGGTAGTGATAACACATCTGTGCTACAGCCATTCTATTGATATCCTGTATCTCAGTTGTCTGAGATGGGACAGGACAAGCCAGAGTTGCCAACAATTTGTACTTAGCAACCATGGCTCATGCAAGCACTTCATAGCATTTGCTCTAACCATGTCAAGAGTCTGAAATGTAAGCAAGAGCCAAGTGTTACTGAGAAAATTTTTATGGTGGATGAGGGTTCTGTTGCAATCAGAAAAGACTGAACCTTTTCTCATTTCTAGGTGTATTCCTGATCCCTTCTTTACTGACATTCACATGGCCATGCATCAGCAGGAATGAAGAGCTGACCTGGCTGAAAATTAATTTTTTCCTTGCATCAAGCTTCTTGATCACTAGTTCCAGTACATAAAAAAATTAGGACTGTCCTTTTCAACAAGTCTGCTCCTCAAGTGCCCTAAAATAGGCAATGTGTTCAGTCTCATAGAGATCCATAGATCATAGGGCTTCAGCTAAATTACTTTTCAGGCATTTGAAAGTGGAACATATATCAGGAAAAAGAAATTATTTTTCTTGCATATCTCTAATCCTAGCCATAGCCTCCTGCAGTATTCTGTCCATACTCATGTTCCTTCTTCTTGACCAACCTCAACTCATGCACACCACAAACATGTCCTTGAAACTTTCCCAAAAATCTTCCCTTCACAAGCCAGTTCCTCCTCCTAAACCTTTCAACTATGGCCACACATCTTCATAGTTGGCCACATTTTACATAAGAATCCTCATTCTCCAGTTGAAATTAGCCAAATCCAGTTCAAACTCAGGAGCCTGTGGCTGGCCAGATCTGCACAGCTCATCAGTGCTCTTTCTTTCCACCCTCGTGGTGTTGGTCAGGCTGTGAGTCATAGCATGACTGACAGATCTAATGGGCAATTATTCATTTGACCTGTGCAACAAGCAATCCACAGGGAGAAGGGGAAGAAAGGCACAAGCTACAAATTCTCTGTGCTGGAATAATAACAAATTTACTGGCTTAGAGGTATCCTTAATAAGTTTTGATCATTAGAGAAAAGCCTGTATTTCCTAGATGTTCCTTCGTCCTTTCTGCTAAAAATATCTTCAAGCTGACTACATCAGAGAATGTTTGTGATGCAAAATTATTCTCCTAGAAAATAAGAAATCCACTGAATCTCCTTCAATCAGTTAATTGAGTGTTTGCTAGTTCTCATGGACTTTAGCTGCTTTTGGATGCACAATCCAGTCAGAAAAAGTTTTCTCCTTCTCAGCAGCCTAATACTTTTCTGTAATTGCTTTTTTCCTTCTTTTGGTACTTGCATGCACACTGTGCCTATTTAGTTTGTTCTTGGTTTATCCTAAGATGAGACATTCACTTTTCTACCCCACCAGTAATACACCTCTTCATTTGGAATGCCTTTTGGCAGATGAAAAGAAGAAATTATTTAATAGAAGCTACAGGGTGCTGTAGGGTAGAGAATCACCAAGGGAATTGAGGGCTGCAATTTTAGAAGGGGGCAGCTGTAAGGGAGGAGGCATCCAAGCTGTGGAGATATGGAAACAATCTCCTAGGCAATAGAGTGTAAGCACAAAATTTTAGCAGCTCAGAAGGTCATCAACTTAATTGCAACCAAGGTCATAGTGGGTGAGGGAGAGTTGTGCGTAGACTATATATTCATTTCTGTGCTTTCTGACTTCCATGCTTGAAGTTTTCTCTATTTAAAATAATCAAATAATCTTATTTTTATTCTACTAAAGGCTGTTCTGTTTTGAGTTTTGAAGCCTGGTGGTGTTTACCTGAGAGCTCACCAAGACAGTCAGATTCACTTTAAAGTACTGAATGAGTTTGGATCCTTTTATAAAACCAAATTTTGCTGTCTTCTCTTTCATCTGAGTTTATGTCTTGATCTTATTGCTGGGTTAGGTCTCTCTGCTTGTTATTTTTGCTCTCAGTTCCATCCTGTGACCACATTGTGATATAGGACAAGACAACCTTGAGTTAACAAGTAATTTACCTTGGGTGGTGTCATCAACATGGACATGGTGCTCTGTGCAGACTGTCACAGTCAGGTTGTTTCTGGAACTGGGACATAACCCCGCCCCTTTAAAGCTCATTTGGTTTTTGCCAAGTCATGGCATATCATATTGTCATATCATGTCATACTGCACTGCCATCCTGCCCTATCCTGATCTGTTCAAATTTCCTTCCAAATTCCTCTATTCCAACATCTGCTTCAATGGCTCCTTCATGTCCTTGTGTTCCTGTAAGTATTTATCTGATGCCAGTTGTGAGATTTTTTTCCCCATTCTGCCTCTTTCTTCTTGAGTTATCAAAAGCTGATGATTTTCAAAATCTGCCCTGTTTCTGTCAATTCTGCTCTACTCAGTCTAGTATTAGTCAGTACATGTCCACTTGAATATCATCATATTATCTTGTTATTTCTCCATGATGAAAGCCCTTAAACTTTCTGGCCTTTTTCTTTTTAGTTTTTGCTGTGAACTCAACCCTTCTTTCAAGTGTCCTCTGAGAGTTCTCTGCCATTGTGTCTCCATATCCAGCCTGGCTTAATATGTGCCTCTGCACAGCTTAAAATTCTATCTTTTGCTGCTGTTCAAGCCTCAGTCCATGATCTATTTCTTTCTTTTCCTATAAAAGCTGTCTTTTCTTCCAGTCTCCCTCCCTCATCCCAGCCCTTTTCACAGCATTCTTTCTCTCCCAAAGCTCTAATTGCCTCCTGTAGCTCTTTGAAGCCTCCGTGGTTATCTTGTCTAATAAAATGTCCTAGTCAAGAGCTTTGTTCTCATCTAGAAGCCATTGCCTTTTCTGACATCTACTGAAGTCTTTTTCCTGCTTTTTCACTCTTTTTTGCTCCATCTAAAGGTATTGCTTGAAGCAAAATATGCTTGCTGTATCTTCCTGTCCAGATTCTCATCCCCTGATGCCCTTCGGTGCTTTGTCTCTTATTGCTTCTGTGTTTCTCTCATAGAGACTGTGTTAGTATTAAGTAGTCATCCTTTTGTCACCTTTCTCCTCTTCCTCCTTTAAAACTCCCTTCTTCATCTTTATAGTTTCTTTTGTCGCATAGGCTATCTTTTCTATTATCTTCTTTACAGACTTGTGGGCCTCTTGGGCTGGGCTTTCTCTAGCTCAGAATATTATTTTTAATTTGTTGTTAAATGACTGTTTCTAATCTGCATGCAGGGTTCTATGTAACAATAACTCTGCCTCAGCAAATTCCACTCCTGTCAGTCTGGGGTGACAGAGAGCTCTGCATCACCATCTGCTATAATGTCTATGTATGCAGGGTTGAAAAAACAGACGTGGTGTTTCACTCTAGAGGAGGCTGCAGTCTGCTGGTGGGCTGCAAGGCTTGTGTATAGTGAGGTCATGAAGTGGTCTAGATCTTTCAGGACAAACCTGCTACAGAAAAAACCAAAAAAAAGCTCTAGCATAAACAGAAGCCTCAGAAGTTGGTATGATGCCTGATAATTGTGTGGGCGGGGCATGGGGAACATTAAGATTGTCACTGCTGATAAGTAGCACTTGGATTAATTCAGGTTCTAAATCTCCTGGGACCAAACCATGGGAGAAGTGTGAGTCTTCAGTCATCCTTACCCCCTCCCTACCAGCCTCTCAGAGCTTTCACTATCAAGGCAGTAGGATGGGAAGGCTAGGAATTGTATTTCTTCATCCTAAAAAGCGTTCAGGAGAAATAAATAAATGCAGAGAAAGGCAGACCTGAGAGAAAACTGAGAAGAGGAGGGAGAAAAATAGAAGCCTGACTGGACAAGATATCCATCTGGGTTGACAGTTGTTCCAGCTTTTATTCTTTTCTTTATTGTCATTTAATACCCTAATTTGGACTGTAGCTGTATTTTCATCTATCACAAACATGTTTTCTTGAAACACATTTTGGAGTCCCACTAGGGCCTGTAAAATGCAATGGTCAAAAAAAAATGCTGTATGAGCAGATTGTGTAACTTTCCTCTTGCATGCCATGGGGAGGTCTATAAACTTTTGTGAGCCTTTTCAAGAGGCTTAGGTGCACCTGAGGAGTAAAGCCATGTGTGCAGGTCATCTGTGTTTGTGGCTAGTGCAAGATGGTTATGACACCTTCCTCTTGTTTTTACGTCTTCCTCCAGCTCTGTGATAATCTCCTGAGTGTGCTGGTAACCTCTGAAGCATCAGAAAGACTCCATTGTGAGTCCTGGTGGAAGTGCAGAGCAAGGCCTGGGAAATAGAAAGCAAGACAGAGAGGCAATAAAAAAAATATATGAAGAAGAGCTGTGGCAGGAGATTGCAGGAAGAGTGATAGGGGAGTTGCTGGGCAGCAGCAGTGCAGAAAGGCAGATTTTTTTTCCAAGGTGTTCTCTATATTCTTTGTTTATGTTTTTATTTGCAGATCTGAAAACAGGGAAAAGATTATGAGTAAAGCCAGAATTTTACTTTTCTTTAGGTTCAGCTGTGCCAGCTGGAAAAAGTGGACAAACTGTTGAGTCTACAAGTTCTTCTGAGAGTGAAATAGAAGCAAATTGAAATCTCAGAGCAAATACAAGTTGAGACTAGCTGCTTGAATTTAACTAAGGTAGTGCCAGTGAGGCTGGAGGCTGTGACAGAGATTATTGGTACCTTGTGAAATAGCAAGGATTGTTAATAATTTCCAGAGAGCTGACAAAGCACTTTCACCTCCAAGAGGAAAGAGGTTGATTTATAAGCTCAGTAGCATGGCAAGATTAGTGTTCAGGACACAGGAACTATTGTGAAATAAATCCAGTATCTCCAAAGATTGCATATATTTTGTCAAGCACTGAAATGACAAATTTCAGTTCTCTTTGTTTCCTTGTTAGACAATATCTGGGTACGGAGACTAGAGGCAGTGACTCTGTTTGATGAGAAGTGGGAATTAGTTGAGTTTGGGGTTCTTAGCTGCAGATGAGCCAGGTCTTCCCTAATGAATAGGTGCCACCATGCACACAGTGATTGCTCAGGATCAGCTGCATAGTTGCAGCATTGCCATGCACTGGCTGAGGTTTGTTACACTGTGGGAAGCATGAGTGGGGGCTCAGGGGGTTTGTAGGATGTCTTCCTAGTGAGGATAGTAGAGGTTTCTTCTTCAAGTAGTATCTGGAGTCACTTGGTTGGCCTTGGGGTCCTTCGTGCTTTTATTGATGAGGTGAGTGAGGCTGGGGCCAGTTAGGAAGCTGAGAGGGAAAAAAAAACTTTTCCCAGTTCTTGGAAAAAGCCTTTCAGGGCAGAATTGTCCTATTTTGAGCTATTATTATGTCGTTGTTTCCTATGGAAATTCCACAACAGTATCATGCAAGACAGGCAGTAGAGTTTGATTAGCTGGCAGTAGAGGGTTCATTTTTATACTGCAGCAATTTCTAATGTGCCATTCTTGTGCCTCTTGAAAAACAAGAGCTGGAGGAGTGCACTTTTGGCTAAAGGTTCTCATTTGTTTTCTGCAGTGGCTCTGATGAGTGTTCTCCTCCAGTACATATAATAGTGGCTGAAGATCTGGTGCTGTATTACAGCTTTGATGTTTGCTGGGCTATACTGTGTTCAGTTTTTAGGCTTCCTATAACATGATGTACCTTATATTTTAGACATTTTTTTTATATTTTATACTATATAGATTGTACTATGCATAATTTTTTTATATAAGCCATAATGACAATGTTCTTCCAAAAGCATCTCAATAGGTTGGGAGCAATTAATAACTTTTTGATGGTAACCTGTAAGGGCAACCAAATGTTTTTCTCTGATTTCCTAGACACAGTCACTTAGAAACTCTTCTTTAAGGTGATTCATTTCAAGTTTTGTCCTGCCTATGGGACACAGTCTTTCTCCAGAAGACAGTGCTTGTTGACAGTAAAGTGAGTGCTGGTGAGAATGAAACAGGAGAGCCTGTAAATTTTGAGGCAGCACTAATATTGCTTTTGTAAATATTCAGTACATTCAGTGCTTGCCTGGCCTGATACCAGTTGTAGATTGCACACGCTAACCTTATCCATGTGGATATTACTGCTAATGGATATCTATATCTAAGCAGGAGCATGGAGGAGGTGGTTTGTGCAAGAAATTAAGTGTGTCCTCCTCATGGAGACTCTTTCTACCTTCCTCTCTCGAGGACCATGCAGACTAAAAAAAAAAAAAGCAAAAGAAGAAATGTTTTACAAGAGTCTGCAAAATGAAATAATGAGACCACTGTTCTGGGCCCAAAAAGGGGTGTTTTGCCCTTCTCTCTACCCCATCCTGCCTGCAAATCTCTTACTCAGTATGAGTAGCTTGGCATATGAGGTCTTTTTTCTTGTATACAGTTTCTGGGACCTTGAACTCTCTGCTCCTCCCTAATTAAAATGGCCCCCAGAAGAAATATGGTTCCAGGCAGCACTCTGACAGTACTGGGAGGTGTCTCTAGTCCAAGTTGCTTTAACATGCTTCTCATTCCTGTTGCTGGCTGGTAGCTCATTGGTGTTGGCTGAGCTTGTTGCTTGTCTCCCTGGCTGAGAAACAAGTGGCAGAGTGGAGAGGAGAAGGTGTTGAATGCTCTACTCTGTGGAAAAGTGAGCATCAAGAAGAATTAAATTTCTGCATACACCTATAATTGAGTACCCACAGAGCAGTTTGGTGATGTGCTTTGAAGTGCAAAGTATTCCCCATAAGAACACCTGGGAAGGCTGACATTAGACTGTAATGTTCAGCAGTTTACAGGGATGTCTGACTTTTCCATTAGGGCTTGCTGCTGTGAATTGTATGCTTAGAAAAATGGTCTTGGGACACTGAGAAAACACCCATCTCGTTCCATCTCACCATAGCTGCTGGCTTCTTTATGGTTGTTGTTCAGTCTTTAGGGCACCTGGTGTCTGGGGAGAAAATGAGGAAGCCCACTGACCTTTGTTCTCATTGCAAACAGAGTGCGTGGGATGGGGAGCTGTGAAAGAAGAGATATCCTGGATAATAATTTCTGCTTCCTACTCTCTGCTTTCTGTCTGTGTGCTCGTAGCTCTGTCACACCACCTCCTTCCCCCTGCCCCCTCCCTCTCCTTCAGGAGTTCCCCTCTTGCTCACACCTGATATTCAATCCCAGCAGAGTTATTGCCTTTTGCTGAGATCAGACACGGCACTGGGGAATCATGTGGCTGAGGAAGGTTGCTATAAATATAGTTGAACCCTTTGGGCAGGAAGGGAAGAAAGTGAGAGAGGCACAAGGAGGAGGAGGAGGGGCAGAGTGAAAGAGAGTGCAGGAACAGGACAAGGTGGAGTGGTCTGAGGAGAGAGAGAAAGGAAGGATCAGCAGAGAATGCGGAGGCCATGCTCTCTGCCAGAACATGAGGTGCTTCTAGGTAAGGCCCAGAGCAGCAACTCAGTTACAGAGGAGCATGAGGAGGAGTGGAGGAATGGAGAGCTCAGAGAGCAAGACAGAGGATCCCAGCTGGAAGCCAGCTTTGTGGGGGGGCACACCGCAGTACGACTATGTCTGCTTTGAGAAATGCACCCGGTACGGGATTCCCCTGGAGGCAGGACACGAGGCCGGGCCCACAGGGGACAACCTGCGCTCCCCGGAGAACTCCCTCAGCTACCCACAGGTAGGGCTGGACAACGGGATGGTTTGTGGCAGCACAGGTCTCCCTGGGATCACACAGGCTCTGGGGCTCTCAGAGCACACATCCCTGTCCATCCCCAGTGCCACCAGCTCTCCCCCTCGCTTGCTGACTCCAGGTCGGGCTTTGACGTTCATGGCCATACTTGCACCAAGGATCCCACCAGTAATTCAAGTCAGAGGTTCTTGTCACCTGCCACGGATGCAACGAGACTTGGAATGGGCAAGCTGGGATGGGGAAAATTAACCAGAGCATTAGTGTGTTTGTAACAGCAAAGAGAAGCTGCAGCTGCCTTCAGCTGTGTAGTGATGTTGAATAAAGCACAGGAGTGAGTAAAACCAAAGAGAGCAGTAATGTATGTATATGGGTATCTGTACAGCTGCGTAGATGAAGTAAAGCTCTCTTATGACTTTTCTCTGACCATAAAGCCCTTCATGGTCATAGATCCTTACATGTATATTGGTATATTTTGATAACTTAGTTCAACTGTAAATGAGGGGTTTTCTAACCCTGAAACCTGACCTGACTCTTGCTCTGGTTTGTACAAGCACTAGCTCAGAAAAATATCTGGGACATAAGATGTACTCTGGTTATGGCTTTTTGTTCATTATGCTCTGTATGTCCCTTACCTCTTCTTTTGGGACAGCCTCCTGCAAAGGGGAGGGTTTACAGCAGAGTCCTGGTGTCTTATTTCCTACCACTCTGTTCTGATTAAGATGATCTAAAACAGCTTTGGTGCAATGAAGGATCCAGTCAAATTATGAGGAAGAGAGCATGCGAATGTGAAATTCCTGAAGTGGATGTTTCTCCTTAAATGAATACAAATCCTCTTACATGGATGGCGAGTGATTGGAGAATGAATGAGATTGCATTAATTGTCTCCTAAAGACTTATGTGATTTAATGATAGGAAAACAGGCACATTTGCCACCAAGATCTTTTCCAGTAGATAAGCATCCCAGTGAGGATAGTTATGTGTCACATATTGCCAAAGATGAGAGAATCAGTTCCATGGCCATGTTCAGGAATTTCTCTTCTGAAACTGCCTACAGCATCTGAGAGTTTGCATGTCTCCTCCACTAAAGTCTTCCCAAACCACTCCACTGGCTTACTTGAAGCAGCAGCCCAGATGGACAGAGGTCTGACTGGAGCAGTTTAGGCTTTATTTACACCAACACAAGACAGAGCTTTGGCTGCAGCAGCCACACTAAGAGGGTGAGCAGGGGGAGTGGGATGGGGTGGAGAGGTGTGTGTGCCCACCTTAGGCTGAGCTCCACTGGGGTCATGCCTGCCCCATGGGGTGCAAATGGGGCTGGAGAGCTGAGGTGGGTGAAGGAAATGCACCTTAGTGTGTGTGCCATGAACCAGGAGTGAGCTGGGGTGTGTGGAGTTGCTGGATGCAAACCCTTTCTCCAGTAAAGCCCATCCATGCCCAGAAACATCCCAGCTCACACAGATCCAGCAGATATGTCCAGTCCCACACACCTAAAACCACTCTCCAGTAGGCACAGATGACCCTGTGAGGCAACACCACCAGCTCTGTGCTCTTGCTCCCTGACACCAGAGTGTCTCTGTGCTCAGTTCCAGAGGCCTGATGGTCAGTGCATGTAGATAGATGATCTCACATACAAACAAGAAGGCCATCAAACCCATTCGCATGCATATCTTCAGGCAGAAACATCCCCATGCAAGCATGCATTCATGAAGGCAGTTTGTAATCTAAAAACCAGACAGCTGTATTTACAGTTTCCTGAAAAATATGTTCTAGAAATATTTTATATAAGCAGTCATGTACACGTGTGCATGTACATTTATCATGGAACTTTGCGTGCAAACATATTCTAGCTAAGCCAGGTTTGCTGTGGATGTGTATATTTTGCTGGTCATTCATGCACATGCAAATAAATTATAAATATGCACGAGTACTTTGTACAAACATGCACACTTATTATCATGTAATTAGCATGAAAAACGACCCCTTGCACAAGTTTTCATACATTTCCACACAGAGTAAGCATTAAGATTTCTTTCCCCACTGTCATATGAAAAAACATTTGACAGAGATTTTGATTCTGTTGAGCTCTTTTTTTGCTACCTGTTGCCTTCTGTTGGACATGTGATTTGGTTTGGCTTACACAGGCCCCAAAATAGTGAAATCTTGGTCCTTGGCCTTGGACCTTCAGATAACTGATAGTCAAAAACCATATAGTGGTTAATAGATAATAACATAATAGTAGTAGGATGATGATAATAATAATAATGATTTTGGACAATTAATATAAGAGACAGTAGACATATAACAGATGATGTAATATACCTTGTTAAAAATATACATTATCCTACACTGTAGGATTTTGTATTGTTTTATTTCTGCATGAGAAAGCAATTACAGCTGGTGAAGTATTTAATAGCTGTGCCATTTGTGACTATAGAAAGGGTGTTCCTGGCAGAGAGCTCACTCAGCAACACACAGATGGGGGTAGTGGGAGGGATGTGCAGTAAGAAATCAGGCAATGCAGTAATACAGAATAACAGGCTTACAGAGAGAGGTAGGTGGGAGGGCCTCTGGAGCTCTCCAGCCCAAGCCCCTACCCACAGCAGGGCTGACTCCAAAGGTAGGTCACATTGTCCAAAGCCTTTTCCAGGCATGTTCTGAACATCTGCAACACTGAAGATTCCCCAGCCCCACTGAGCACCTGCTCCTGTGCTGAACTACCCACAAGTGGGGCTGGATGGGGAAATGTTCCTTTGCAGGGGCTTTCCTTTCTTGCAAGCTGTGCTTTTTCCCTTTTTGTCTATCTCTGTGCCCGATATCTTGCTCTGATATTTACCTCCAACACCTCTCTCCCTTTAGGTAGTGGCACTGCTGTTAGATTTCCCCTTAGCCACCTTTTCTTAAGGAACAACTACTAATTTTTTGCTGTCCCCTGTCCCTTACATGTGCCTCATTTGCTTTGTGTCTAAGCAGTGGACTGAGATGTTTTACATTTATCTTTATATATGTGCTGCATTTTGGGAGGTTTCACCTTTGAGGTCAGACACGGCTTCTCCTTGGTGATGCATCAGGAAAAAATCACCTAAGGAAGATAATTTTAGGAATAGCAGGATGGCTACAAGGCAGGAGTGAGAGGGAAAGGAAGTTCAGGCTAAGGCTGCCTCAGTGGCTGGGAGCAGCAGATCATAAACAGGATACACTGGCAGAGCTGGGAAAGGGATTTCAGGACTGGAGTATTCAATACATTGTTCAGTCTGAATGGCATGGGAAATAGCTTGGGCTTTGGACTGTGTGAGGAGGGCAGTTTCATACATGTGCTGATCCCTTTGAAAATAGCTCCCAGAAAAGTCTTGAGATTGTGATGTATTTTTTCCCCTGAGATTCTGTGCAGTTTTTCCTCTGTTACTCAAACAATGAAATTTCCCCAGTTTTCAGAAAGATAAAAGATCATTTGCATAGATAAGTGCTTCATCTCTGAAAACAAACTTTGCCTTGTTTTGCTTTCTCCTTGGATGGTTTGGTTGTGGTTTATTTTTTGGGGTTGTTTTGTTTTGGTTGGTTTGTTTGGTTTTTGTTTGGTTGTTTGGGGGTTTTTTTGGGGGGGGAGTGTATATTCCTCCCATCTATCCTGAGTGGTGTTTATACCTTCAGCTGGCTTTGCACCATTTTGGTGGTCTCCCTCAGCATTTAGCCAAGTAGGCATGATAGCACCTTTTCTGGTTCAACCCTTAGGTGGTAATTGAGAACTTATAAAATTGTCTTCATTTTTTCTGGTGCTCAGAAACCCTGTGTTCCTCGTGCTAGAGAGTCAGAGTTGTACTGTGTTATATTTTTAGTTTTACATCTTCTAGTGGGTGGATATTTCTTGCCTAACCCAATTTTGCTGTGAGGTCATCCTCTGATTTCTGGATTATTTCTCTGTCCCACAGTCTCCTATCATTTTAGATACTCCCAGAATCCTGGAGAAGCAAAGCACATCTGTGAAGCATTCTTTAAATGTATTGAGACTACCTGGTTTGCCAGGACAGCAGTTTCTTTTTTATGTCTGTGGACTAACTCCTTTTTTTCCCATATCCCAAATGCACCATTTTACAGCCAGGCAGAAGCAGTGAACTAAGATACCATATGAGGACTTTCAGCATTCATACTATTTTACTGTCATGCTGTTCCATCTGACAGATGGAAGATTCTAATTTGAATCTCATACTTGACATGGGTTTGAGTTGTATTTGACATAAACCCATCTCTCATGACCATTTAACAGCAATGAAACACTGGCTGAGGTGATGTGAAGATGCATTTGTCTAAAATCTGCTAGTATTTGGCATTTCTGTCTGAAAGACACAGTAAAAGAAAAAATGAGCAGTTTGCTAGGCAGGATTGCATTCTGTATGTGGCAGCCACCCTGTAGATGAAATTCTTCAGCCTGATGTTTCACTGTCCTGTCTGTTTTAAGGGGGTCAGAGCATGGCCATTATTCCCTGCAAAGAGTCTGCTTAATTTACGTAGAATATGTTGGTAATCATGGTTAATAATTGCATTAAATTTGTGTAGCATCCAATACCGTGATGAATGGAAGAACACTTTCAGCTGTTCAGACAGGATCAATCTGTTTAAGAGGCAGCAGGTGAGCCATCTTTAGAACAGGATGATTTAAAAAAGCATGGATAGGGGTTCTGTGAAGAAAAAAATAATCCACTAGGATTTCCAAAGGGAGCTATGACACATGGTTCAAGTGTCTCTTGAGGAATTTGTGCAAATAAATAAAATACTTAGGGCCTTCAGTCATATTTGTTATGTTCAAATACTAGTTGGTAGAGCACTGAAGCAAGTGCTCAGAGAAGCTGGGTAATTTCTACTCCTGTAGTTGTTTAGGAGTTGCCTGGATAAGGTCTTGAGCAGCCTAATCTGGCTTACCTGGCTTTGGAGTTTGCAGGCTGTGGGCAGAGGCTTGGACTAGAGGTGCCTTCTAGTGTAAATCTTTCAGTGAGTCTCTGTATCTATTTTATCTCAAGGGAACAGGAACATCAATTTTGTTACCCTGAAAGGAGGAGGCAAGAACTGTCAAATAGAAGTGTCTCCTAAGAGTGTGGTAGTGCTTTATCTCTGTCATATGTCCTGTCATTCTCCAGCTTAAGTGTCTGATTTTGCTGACCAAGACATGGCTCATTCTCCTCCTGCCTCTCAGAAAATCTTAGAGAAGCAGATGTTGTGCTGGGGAGGGAGCAAAGGGTCACCTTGTCACAGGTGGGAAGTGCATCAGGTGGTGACCTGGTCCAGAGTAAAGCCAACCCTGGTTCACTGAAGGACGTGCAAGGAGAAGCAGCTTATTCTCTGCTTCTCAAATGCACACCTTCCCCACCTATACTCTGAAAGAGTGAGGTGGGATAGCTGCTCTTCAGGGAATTTGGTAAACACAAGGCACGGTCAGGGTTCTTCAAGCTCCCTTAAGATGTTGACGAGACAGCACAACTGCCCAGTTTACTGTAGACCTGTGTAAGTGTCCTTAGTGAGCACCTGCAGCTGATTGTGAACTGCATAAAACCAACTGCTTTTCAAGTTTAGTATCTGAAGAAACAGACTAGCTTAAGCAAATAGGAATTTCAGAGGAATTGGAGATACAGGAGCACTTAAAATGCTGATTTGGGTAAATAATGGTTGGAGGTGTGCAGCAGCTTGTGATATTTTTGACATGATGCTGCTTCTTTTCCTCCACAAGCAGCACCAGTGGCTGTGTGCCCTGTTAAGCATTCCTTGGCAGCAGGAGGAACAGATGCAGGACATTCCTGCAGCCTGTTTGAGAGTGTAATGCCTCTCAAAACCTTCAGAGATGTTTTACAGTGCTGCTGAAATCTATGAGACAGCCCTGAGGATGGCGGCCTCATGTGAACTACTTTGACCTTCTTTTGTACCTCCAGAAAGCTGTCTCTTAATGCTCAAATGCTGTCTCTTAATGTTCAATCTCTCAGCCATCTTTTCCCCCAGGACATTAGAAAATAATGAATATTCTGTGACCATATCTTGTACTCCCAAAAAGGGGGTGAAAAGGTTTTGGAGAGATTGGAAAGAAGAAACTAGAAAGAAAAAGAAGAAAAAATAAATGGGCTGCATCTGTCTGAGAGTTTCTATGTCTCAGTCTCCCTGCTTGGTACACGTGGGTCTGTACCTCAGGCTGTTGGTAGATCTGGCTTGTCATCCTTAATGCTATTTATGAAGGAGCATTTGCCTTGCCTTTTCCTGGTGATCCCTCTTGTTTTCTGCTCCTCTAGCTGTATGGCCGATACACAGACCGGATAACAGATAACATTTCAGACAAGGAAGCAGCAAAGCTACTGAAGAAACAGGCCCAAAGGAACAATGGAAGACCCGTGAAACGTGACAGTCAAGTACAGATCAAAGAAGAGCACTATTCCAAATGTCAAGGTAGGGACAATTCATGTTTCATTACCTATTACCAGATATTGGGTAGGCCAGCAAGAGAGATGGGATTTAAACAATTATGACTGGGGAGAAGCAGAGAGGGAAGGGAAAGGAATCGAATCTCATTGGGTTGAAAAACCTTTTCTACATGAGCTTTCATCCTAGAAAAGATGTTTGGAATATAAAAAAGCAATCCCAAGTAAATAATTTTTTTCATAACAGAGCTCTGTAATGGGAGGAAAAGGACTTTCTTGTATTAGACTTTTGCTGCCAGTGTACAAGATGTTAAATTCCACCCTGTGTGTCCTGTACATACCCCCCCCTCCTTTTTTTAAAATGTTTTTTAAACTACATTAGATGTTACAGAACTGTGTGAGAGAGGGATGGGTATCAGTCCTTCAACCTGAAGCCCACGATGCCTCCAAATTAATCCTTGTTTTAGTCAGTTCTCGGCACAGGAGAGACAGACACAGCTTCATCTATGTTCACTCAGTTTTTCTGGTTCACTCTTCCCTCCACAGACTGTGCTAAACGCATCCAGAAATATGTCACCAAGAAGCTTGGAGAGGACTGGATTTTCTTGGTTCTGTTGGGTCTGGTCATGGCGTTGGTGAGCTGGGGAGTGGATTATGCCAGTGCAAAGACCGTACAGGGTGGGTCCCATTCAGGTGTTGCAAAAACAGCCAGTAAAGGATAGGAATGTGTTACAAAGCCCAGTGACCAGTGTTGCTCCTCCTTTGGCATCATTGTCCCATCCTCAACCCTCCCTGCTTGGGAAGTTTGAAATTCTGGCAACGTAGTAAAGGGTGGCGAGGGAGACGGTTCTTTAAAGGGATGGTAGGGCAAATTTTGGAAGTAAGTGGGCAGAAACAAGAGATGTGTATGATGAGTCAAAGACAAACAATTATTTTTAATCCCTTTTCTTTCTGCTCCGAAAGAAAAGGGAGCACAGGGAGGTGTTACTGTGGCCTTTCCTGTTCTACTGCTAACCTTTCTCCCCAAGAATATTAGGAACATGGGTGATGGGCGGAGGGGGCTCTTAGATGCCCTCCTGGCACTTTTTCTGCTTTTTACCTTGATTTTGTTCTTTCCAATTTTTACTTATACAGTGCCCTAATTTTTTTTTTTCCATCTGGGCATATAGTGCCCTCTCCTTTTGCCCTTTTCACAAAGATCTCCTATTCCCTGTCTTATATACCTTCCCTGCATTTTTCCTGTGGTCTGACTCCCTTTGCCATCAACAAAAATTACAAGATCTTTCAGCCCCCATCTCAGTGTGCACATACAAACACCTCACCCCCTGCAACATCCTGTTAACTGCACTGTTCCTTTGTCCTTACTCTCATGTTCCAGTCCTGACTGGCCCACACATACTCCAACCTTTTCCTCTTGGCTGCTGCAATTCCTCAAAGCTCCCAACATTTCTTCAGCCTGGTGTTCCTCCCTCCAGAGCTTCCCCATCTACCAGGTGACTGGTATAATCTACTCTGAGGGTTCCTGTTCTTTAAACTCCCTGCAGCTGAGTCCTTTGGGGTTCTTCTTCCTTTTCCCCTGCCAAGTCTCAGCCTCTGCTGAGCCTGTGTGGGGAGCCAGCTCAGGCAGAGAAGATGCAATTGCAGAGGAGCTGCAGTTCAATTTGGATTCTCAGCAGCTCAAGTTGTTGTACCTGGCTGAGCAATGGTAACACTGCTGTTCTAATAGCTGCTGGCACAGCTTCCATTCTGCTGCTCTAGAAGGGAAATCACAATCAGAGCTTATAAACTAGTTTTTTATGAAGGAATGGTTAGTGGACCGTGTTATTGTCCTTCAGAACCCGCACAAGACCCTCAGACTGCCAAATGAAGGCACTGCACAGTGATTTGTTCTCACAGCTGTATGTAACATGCTTCTTTTTATGCCACACTTGTGCACAGGTATTAATAGTATTTTCTATCCATCTCTGAAGAATGCCTGCTTTATTGGGGAACTCATACTCAAAATAAGGCTTGTCTTAGAAAAGGATATGAGGGTACCATTTCTGATGGAGCTTTAGCATGGGCACATTTAGCAAGTGTGTGATTCTCTGATGTCCACCAGCCTGTTTGGAGCAGCTGTGGGTACTGATGGGTTCTCTGTTTGTGTGTTGCAGCCTACAAGTGGATTTATGGAGCACTGCACCCCAATGTCCCCCTGCAGTATGCCGTGTGGGTGGCTGTCCCGCTCGGCCTGATCCTGTTTGCAGCCAGCTTCTGCCACTTCGTGTCTCCACAGGCTGTTGGTGAGGGCAGAAGGCAGGGAAAGATCTGTTTCTGTCTGTCTCATTTTTCTTGTTCCATTTGTCAATGGGTTTTGTTCATCCCTGGCTCTGCTGTTGATTTCAGGGTCTGGGATCCCAGAGCTCAAGACCATTATGAGGGGAGTGGTCCTCAAGGAGTATCTCACTCTCAAAGCTTTTGTGGCCAAAGTTGTGGCCCTCACAGCTGGGCTTGGAAGTGGCATGCCTGTGGGGAAAGAGGTAAATATTGCTGATTGTGTGTGCAGCAGTGACCATGGTCTGGAAGGTGGGAGTTGTCTGTGAAAGAAGAATCTATAAATGTTTTCTTACTTTCACCACCATTCCTCTTCTCAAAGCTCTGCTCTTTCCAGCACCTATTTTTCACTGGCCATTTTCCTTCCACTTTCAAAGACATGATATAGGAAACATCAAAGAACACAAGTCAGGTAGTCTTTGTGAGGGAAAAAATTAAATGGAGATAAGAGAACTAAGGAAGATTGGAGAGTCTAAAGCACAAATCTTATGAGGATTGGCTGGGGGAAATGAGGTTGCTTAATCTGGAGGAAAGGAGCCTCAGGGGAGACCTGTAGCCAGGTGGGAACCAGTCAGTTCTCCTAGGTAACCAGTGACAAGACCAGAGGAAATGGCTTCAAGTTGCACCAGGCAAGGTTAAGATCGGGTATTAGGAAAAAATTCTTCAATGAGATGGTGGTCAGGCATTGAAAAGGCAAGTGATGGAATAAATATCCCAGGAAGAGTTCAAAAGGTGTTCAACTGGCTGTGGCAGTCAGGGACATGATTTAGTGGTGAACACAGTGATGCTGCATTAAAGGTTTGATTCAATAACTGGCTGCACTCATTTCCAACCTTGATGGTTGTATTACTGGCTGAGATGGCAGAGAAGCTATGAGGCCTGCAGTAGCTAAATGGTTGTCAGTTAGCAAAGGGCAACCCTCTCTGATTTTCTCCTCCTCTTCTCTTGCAGGGTCCTTTTGTACATATTGCCAGTATCTGTGCTGTGGTACTCAGCAAGTTCATGTCGATCTTCTGTGGGGTGTATGAGGTAAGGCACATATCTCTGCATACAGTTCTTCCACAGGCTGAGCTCCTGACACACCCAGGGTAGTATGGGTAGGCCATGGAAGACAGAGGAAATGCATAGATTGAAGTTTACTCTACTGCTTAGAGCAGTAAAATACAGGCTGAACAAAAGTAGTGCAAGGCCAGACATACAGGCCAAATAACTGTGCAGGACCACCAATGTTACCCAGAAATTACACAGAGACTGGTTAGGAGTATGTGTTTGACAAGTTTTCAATCTTGTGACTGATGCCTTTGCACTGTGATCATTGACTGTATAAAAAAGTAGCTGCAGACAAAGATCAATTTGTCTTTAAGCCAAATTTATACAGCATTGCTAATTATAGACACTGACACTGTCTCTGTGCTTCTGCTATCGCCAAACAGCCTCTGCAGGCTGATCACCATATTGACTAGTTGTATTAAAAAAAATCTATTAACTGCACATATGGATAAATGTAGAAACTCCTTTATGTGCAGGCTCTTAGCAGAAAGTGACTGTGTAATACAGCTGGAGGTGCTGTTCTCCTTGAGTAGGTCCTGTCTGTGCACAAGGAGCAGATGTCACTGCTGGAGACCAGCTGACAGTACTAAAGACTGCACTAAAGTGTGTAGAGCCTGCTATTTGTAATAGCAGTGGCTGACTGTGCTGCTGGCTGTTGCTTCTTTTCATTGTTCTGGGTCCTAACCCCGTGGCTTTGCTCCCTCTAACCCCAGCATGCCCGTCTCTGGCTGCACTCCCTGTTCCAGAATGCGCATAGGCAGCTCGACCTCCTGGTGCCGGCTTGCGCAGTTGGAGTCGGATGTTGCTTCAAGGCTCCTCTTGGAGGCAAGTGTCTTCCTATATGTGACATTTCATGTACAGTTCCTTTGACCTCTTGCTGTGAGACTTCCTGCTCTCATGAAAGGTTCTCCACAGATACCTCTCCACTGCAGCAACACGAGTTCTTGTTTTTCACACATAACTGGTGGCAGCGAAAGGAAGGGAAGGTTACAGGAAAAGGGACACCTATTTAAGTGCTGATTTATAATGATGCAGCTTGTTCAGTCCCTGCCAGCCATTAACACTGCTCCACCTGAAGAGTACCAAGGGCAATCCAGAAAGTCAATAAGGATCGAGTAGAGAACAGAAGTAAAAAATAAAAGCCAACCTTGCAAGAAGCAACAGGCACAACTTGCAACGAGGGAAATTTTGACTCTGTTAAAGGAAATTATGTTATTTTCTCACAAAGATGGTCCAGCACTGGCATAGATGTTCAGAGTATCCAGGGAAATTCCACCCTTGGAAATGTGCAAGACTCACCCAGACAAGAACCTGACCTAGCCTTGGAATGAACAGAACTAACAGCTCTCTGAGCAGGGATACAACTCCAGTGGTCCCTTCACAACTTTCCATGATCCCACTTGGAGGAAAAATTTGGAAATTTATGTCTCCCCCATGCATTTGTACTACTCTTCTGATTCACTGAATTTCTTTAAACAGAAGCACAGGTACAGAGGCCTCTTCCTAAAGCAGTGGAAACATATCAATAAATAATTTGTCTTTCATTTCACTTGCCCCTCTTCCCATGTGCTGCCCTGAACCTCTTTGCATGGTTATTGTGCCCAGAAGTATAAGGAGTTTTTAAATGCTATGGTTTTTTCGAAGATGGCTTTAGTTCTTCCATACACTACTTTCCTGTTAGTCTTCAAATGGATGAGTTAGCTGACAAATGCAACATGGTCTTGCATCAGCAGTAATACTGATCTTTACTCTGGCTGGCTATTAAAACAAAAAAAAAAAAAATCAAGGAAGGAACATTGTTTGTCTAGCTACAGATCAGAAGTTCTTCAGTTGATAACTTGAGAAAAGATGCCAGAAAGAAAATCAGGCTAAGCAAGAGAGAGGCTGAGAACTGTGCATATGTGGGCAGTCCAGCAAGATGTAGACAGCCTGAGCTGAAGCCTGAGGCTTCAAGGCAAAATTTGTCAGTCTGCCAAAAGTCTTGAGAGAAAGCAGTTTCAGAACCAAGGATCAGACCTCAGTCAGGTGGAACCACTGGAAGTATACAGGAGAATGGTATCTGTCTTAACAGTAAAAAAATAAAGCAAAAAAAACCCAACCCCCAAAAAAATCTCTGCAGAAGTCTAGAATTCCTGTTTCTTTCTTTGTACCTGGAATTAACATAATCTCAGAGACTCCAGAATGCATCATACCTAGGTGACTGGGAGGTGCTAGAGAAGAAAACAGAAGGCTAAACAGGGACTGATCTAACTGCTGCCTTTGGTAGATAAAGGAGATGTCAGACAAAATAGCCAAAGTCTTCTCAGAGGACAGTGAAAGGACAAAGAGACAGCAGGCACAACTTGCAACAAGAGAAATTTCACCTACACATGAAAAGAACTTCTCCCCTTATCCCAAAGGTGGTTCAGGGTGGCACAGGCGTCAAGAGATGCTGGGGAATCGCTGCCCTTGAAGGTGTTCAGGGCTACCCGAGCAGCCTCATCCTGAGCACCCTGATCCCATTACCGTTGATCTAACCTTGCAGTTAGCCCAGTTCTGAACAGAGACATTGAGAGGCATTCAGAAACACAGGATTAAAACTTGCTGTGAGTCTGTGATAACATTGTATTATGGGAACAAACAAAAAGTTATCATGGTTTCTGTAGCTCTAGTTCCTCTTTTGGATTTACAGCAAATTGCCAAATGTAATTTCCATTACCTGGGAGTCATATAATCTTCACCTTGGTCCAGGATATACCTTGCACTTTCACTTCATATTGCCCTAATGTGTAACTTCTTGGTGTTGTTGCAGGTAAATACTACCCTGTGTATTAAGGAGGATGGATTTGAAAAGCCAGTTTAGCCCTTGACAAGCAAATGGTACCCAGTCTTTTAGAAAGACTCTTCCTTTTATACCTTCCAATTACTTTTTTTATTATTATGACCATTTTTGCCAGGAGAACACAATGCTTTACTGGGTGATCTGTCACCCACTCACCTACCCAGCATGCAAGAACCTTCAGCATCAGTCCACACTCTGCTCTGGACGTGCATGTGCCTTGTGCACACTCAATCACAGGGTAGGTTTTTTGAGGCATTCTGTGGCACATATGCATCCTGAGATTCCCTGCCAAAGTAAAAGAGATGGAGTAAAACCTACTTATGCTCCTTCAACCCTCTGGAGGATTTTCCAGGAGATATTTCTTCCACAGTGACAGAAATGTGTATGTTTCAAAGGAAAGTGAGGTGCTGCCTTCTTCATGTTTCTCAAATGTGTGATTCCAGGTATATGCCTGTGCTGTGCCAGGTCTTGCCTTTTCAATATTTTGAAGCCATCCAGAAGGGAGAAGTAAGATAAACATGGCTATAACTCTGAGACTGGAGACAGAGCTGGGTGACATCATGCAGACATACCTGCCAATTTTGTTACTCACTCTCTGTTTTCTTTCCTTCTTTCTTCTGTTTGTCTGTCTCTCTTTGTCTCTTTCACCAGTAGCAGCCCTATTATTACACGGATGTCCTGACTGTGGGGTGTGCTGTGGGTGTTGGCTGCTGCTTTGGGACACCACTTGGAGGCAAGTGGCTGTTCTGTTTCCTTTTTCTCAGGTACCAAAATCCTCTCCCGCCTAGTCGTCTTCTCCTCTGCCCCTCTCCTGCACCACATTTTTGATGTGACATTTACTTTGGACAGAGATTCCTTTAGTGTTTCCAACCTCCCCAGCATCTCTGACAGTCTCTTTTCCACATGTTGTCCACTTTCTGGAGGCAAGAGGAGAAGGCTCTCTAGAGCAGTGGTCTCCAAATTGGGGTGTGCATATCCCAGGGGGTGCACAAGGTGATCTGCTGGGTGTGGGAAGGAAATGCCAGAATTTCTATTTTTTTTAATATAATAAGTAAATAGATTAAACTTCACTAATATTAAGTATTTGTATTGGCAGTGGTGCCCTAATATGTCACATGGCCACTTGTCACATGCAGTGCATGAGGTGTAGAGTTGCTCCCAATGTGGGGGGTTGGCCATGGTGCCTTCAATAATTTATTTTCTTTCAGCATATTGCAATGAATTGCAATTGATGTGTGCCCACACTGGATTAAGTGGATTTATGGATTATATTATCTAGTGTTAACAAAACTAATCCTCACAAATTGGAAAAGTGGCTTTTAAAGGTTCCTGCAAAGAGGCTATGGATTGAAGATAATACTAATAATGTGAGCACAGAGAAATGACAAGAAATGGCAGAACTGACACTTTTAGCACAGGCCCTTATTCAGTCCCATTATGAGGTACAAACAATGGCCAGCTAATCAGATCTGAGAGGAAGTCAGATAAAAGAAGATTAAAATTATCAAAGGTTATTTTAAATATGAATTTACAATCTGCTATTGTTAACGATGAACTTTACCCTGTGTGTGTTTTGTGCTTTGAGAAGTTAAGTAATGAGGGTATGAAGCCATCAGAATTAGCAAGACATTTCAAATCTAGGCATCCAGAGCATGAAGACAAACCTCTAAAGTTTTTTCAGTGATGTTTCAAGCCGTGTGACATTCAATCCAATACTTCACAAAATTCCACCCAACCTAATGACAAATGTGTAGAGAAACCTCCTTTGAGGTCTCTTGCTTCACAGCAAAAGAGAAAATGACACATAGCACACGGGAAATGCTTGTTCTTCCTGCCATAAAACGTAAAAATGGCTGTGATCGTACACAGAAAGCAATAGGGCAGCAAGCTAAAATGTGTTCCTTTGTCAGTAAACACTGCTGAAAGATGCACAGCAGACATTGCTTAAGGTTTGAAGAAACAAGGTTCTGTACAAATTGCACAGTAGGAGAGGTTTCCTGTGCAGCTGGATTAGAGTACAGATGTTTCTAAAATGCCTCAGATGATGGTATTTTCCAGATTCTGTTTCAGTAATGAAATGCAGAACTTCTTTCTGTGAGACACTGAAAGGAATATCTACCACAGAAATTGTATTCCCAACAGTAAATGACTTCTTTAATAAAAACTGTTTCATGGAAGAGCTCTGCACATGTAACAGTTGGTGGAGCAGAATAAGAGAAGAATTGGGGGGGTAAGGTTACCTAGACACCACTATACATGGAATTCATGCACTGCAGTGTTCACAGATGAGCTATTGCAGCAAAGAAATGGGAGCCAGACATGCACAAAGTGCTGCAGGATGTTGTTGATGTGGTTCATTTAATAAAAACAAGACCCTGAAAGAGTAGAATCTTTACAATACTTCATTACAGGATGGGAAATGACCATGAAAATCCTACAGGCATTTGCTGGTTATCTGATAGCAACCTTAGAGAAGAAGAGAATTTAAAGTCCAGTTGCATCTTTTTCTTTTACAAAAAGACGTGTGTTCTGAATTTGCTGATCTTGTCTGTGATGACAAGTGTCTGTCAGTGGATTGCTACCTAGCAGTTATTTTTGAAAAAGTAAACATACTTAATGTACTTCAAGGTGAAAGTGATGTTCTAACAGTGGGTGAGAAACTGCTTTTCAAAAGAAATTTGTGGAGGTTTTGTGAATCTGTTGCCAAATACAATGTAAATGTCTCTAGCTACAAAAACTGTCACTTTATATATACTCAAAAAACTTGAAAACAGAAATTTCTGCCTTTTAAAAAATCTTCAAGATTATGATTTTCAGTGGGTTTTGAAGCCACTTGTTAAAAAAATAAAAATTCAACATCATCTGATTATTTTGCAACAACAAATGATTGACATCAGGGAGGATGAAAATTTACTACCCAAATTTTAATAAAAATCTTTGCATATGTGGTGGGTGGGATTGTAAAAATAGTATCATGACTTATCCAGCACAGCAAATGATACATTTCTTGCATTTGGATCTATGTGTTTTTGTGAGATATTCTTTTTAGACCAAGTATCAAAATAATTGAACATGGAACCAGACCTTTGAATCCCTTTGTTACAAAGTGTTAAACCCAGATTTTTGAAAATAAAGAATATTACTGTTTTAGTGAGAACAAATTTTTTGTTCCATTAATAAATAAAACAAATTATTTTAAAATTATGTTTATTTCATCTTTATCTCATCCTTGCTTATTTTCTATTTTTGTGCATGTTTGATATTGTACACAATATTTTAGTACAGTAGTACATGTGCATTATTTTTAAATAAATAAATACACATATGGGGGGAGGGTACATGCTCAAAAACCTTTTATTGGCAGGGGTGCATGATGAAAGAAATGTGGAGACCACTGCTCTAGAGAGTTATTCAGAACCCTCTCTCATGCTTCTAGCATGACACTTGTTATTTTAACTTTACTCCCTTTCCAACTCTTTCTAGGGGTTCTTTTCAGCATCGAGGTCACCTCCACTTACTTTGCTGTGCGCAATTATTGGAGAGGCTTCTTTGCAGCCACCTTTAGTGCCTTCGTGTTCCGAGTCCTGGCTGTCTGGAACAAGGATGCAGGTAAGATAAGAGCTGTTCCTGCTCTCTTTGCACAGAAGTTGCTCTGTTAATGCATTATTTTCCATCTTTCTCAAAACCACAATGTTTTTATGATGTTTGAAGCTTCTGCCACAACACATGACTTCCAATGGCACAGAAGGAAGGAGAAAGGGAAGTATCTTGCCATCTTGTCAGCTGTCTAGCCCAACCTATTCCAAGGAGAGCTGGGGTGTATCTAACTCATAAATGACAGAATATGAGTCCTCAGCAAGCAAAAGACCCCCTGAGGTGGGATTTTTTTTGCCTCTACTCAGAACAGCATCCAGGCTGCAACACAGAGATATCCTGTCCCACAGGATGTAATCCTTGCTGGAAAACTCATGGCCTGCTTTGGTCATCTGTTGACTAAAAACAGATAATCGAGAAAATTGAGATGATTGAGTGATTAGGAGAGTATAGGATTGGTAGAATCTGACTGAAGGTCCTGAAAAAATAGTGTCTCAAATAACTGAAAAGCATGAGAGTGACATTTGTTGCAGACAGAAATTGCACAAGTCAGGCTTGTTCAGGAGAGCATCTCAACCACTGTGGGAATAGAGTTTTGGTGCAGAAGGCTGCCATTTCTATGTAAACTTCTTCCTTATAGTGCCTTCATCTTTTATTCTTACAATTACATCTATTTTATTGAGCTCCATGAGGGCAGTTTATTTATTTATAACTGCTACAACATGTCTCTCTTGACTTCAGAGGACTGGATTTTTTGGGGGTTTGAATATTCTCTGAAATATAGAAAATGACTACACTTTCTACCTGAATGTAGAAAGTGACTACATTGTTCTTTGTACAGCACTGCCTAAAAGTCAGCTGTATTTAACCATTGGGTCTGTCACAAAAAAACCAGAACCCCTATCTTTCTGTTCTTTCCAGAGAAAAATATAAGAAACTCAAAGACAGATAACAAGAGATAATTTCCTGTCCTTCACTTTGTCTTTTCTGATTCCCTTCTTGGTCTCTCAAATCACTAGAAATTAGCTTAATCCTGAATCATCTTGACTCCTGTCCCTTCTTCAAAATCATCCAGACAGCTTTAATACCCATATTAATGGCTCCTTAAGTTCTTCTTCATTGACTGTCTAGGTTAAAAAGTTCCATGATTCAACTGGCTATGAAAAATCATTCCTTTTCGCAGTTCTGCATTTTCTTTGTGTTGTCAGTCTGCTTGTCCTTGTATTAAGGAACTAGGAACTTCTATCTAGCTAAGTCATTCATTATTTTATGATCTTTTATTATATCTGCTCTAACTTGCCTTTCATGTCTTTTCTTGCTCATTTATTTCCCTTCAAAAGTTACACACCCAGTCTTTTCAGTCTCTGTTCATGTTCTATTATGCTTGCTACCAGGAAGAATGAGGTAGGGAAGTGATCACATCAGAATGACACATGCAAGTAAGTTGTGTAGCATCTCACCAAAATTCTTTTATTTCTTAGACCCACAGAATCTTTGCTAGATTCGTGATACTCATGGCTTTGTTGGCTAGCCTTACACCGTTATCTGTACTTTCCAAATAACTTCTGGTTATTTGTCAACCACTCTGGTTGGCTGCTGAAGCTTGAGTTCCTCTTTGCAAGTCATGGAAGGCTGGAGTTCTGCAATTTGCAGGATTTCTGTTTTACCATGTCCCCAGCTTTCATCTTACTTACCATAGGATTTCATGCCTTGCCTTCCTTCTGCTCCTTCTGGTTCCTTCTGTACATGGGTCAGTGTTATCTTAAAGTTCAAATCTATTTTTAATTAAATGTTCACATTAACTACTCTCCCATTCCTTTTTACTTCTAGCCTTGTAAGAATTGGACAGATACTCTAAAGTAGTACATTTGGTAGCCAATGGAGAAAAAAGGGCTTAGACATTTAGTTTCAGGATGGCTTAGTCACTCAGGAAAGAGGATGTAGACAGGAGGGATGAATCTCTCCGTGGAAATCTCTTTCTCACCTGTGGGAGTAGAGATGCAACTAAGAAAGACCCAGACTAAATGCTGTGCCTGTTTTCCTTTCCTCTGGTCATCTTTGCCATTCTGTAGCAAAACTCTTTGAAAATGAGTTCACTATACTTTTTAATGCTCTGCCATTTAGTGGCATGGACTATTTCCTAAAACTGAATTGAGATGATCGCTTTCTTGGGCTGATCTAACAAAAGAGAGGGCACCCTGCTTTTCACCATCTTCCATCCCTGAGTGTTCTTCTAAGCCTCACTGGTGCCACCTGGGTCTGTTGTTCCCCTCGATTCAGCTCACTTCCTTGGCAAAGGAGTAATCCAGGGAAAGAGCAGATAGGTTTTCTGGCAGGTTTTAATGAGGCAAAGGAGCTCACAGAAGGCTGTGATGTGTCAGAGTGGGCCCAATGGGAGAGGGGAACAATAGTACAGCCAGGAGGAAAGGAGCAGGGGGAAGAGACAAGGGAGCAAGATCTTCCCAATTTGGATAGTAGAATACAGTTTTAGGCTTAGCTATCTTAGGTAACATAATCCACTGAGACCTCATTTAATTAATACTCTAAACCTAGTTCTGTCTGACCAAATAAAAAGTACTTAATTCTTCCTGTTATTATCATATGCTAGATTTTCACTGCTTCTTTTATTTCCTCATTGAACAAATAATTCCTTCATCCAGGACAAGTGGGGATTTATAGCCCTCCTCATTCAGCTGCACTTCCACTCTGTATTAAATTGCTGATTTATCCTTCACCTGTTGGCACACAGATGTTTATTGTTTCCCCATAATAATGCACCTCCAGAAAAAAGCAGCTCAGTTTTGAACATTGCATTGTAGCAGAGCAGCACTACCAGGAGGGGTGAGCTGGAGAACATGGGGCTTAGTTGATCTTTTACATCTCTGATTTCTAAGCTTTTCATTTTTAAGTTTTGGTACCAGTCAAAAATTTTGAAGCTGTAACTTCAGTGAATATCTGAGTTTTGTTTCTGGAAGGCAATCCCAACTGTAAGAAGGGATACAGCTTCCTCAGCTATGCAGGCACTGCCTGCCTCAGCAAAGAGACCTCTCAGTCAGTAAGGATACAGGAAGAGCTTTTTTTTCTTGTAGTGGATGGATGATAGGAGACAATAAAGAAAAGAAAACCCTGTAAAAATCAGGGATTGTTGCTAAAAATAATGCATACATTCTCTGAAAGCAAACCTAGACCATCTAGAGTGCTAGGGTTGCAAGTGCTCAGAAATAGAACCTACTAAATCAGAGCAGTCTGCCAATCTGTAATAATGTATATAAACACACAGGAAAACCACACAGGAGCATGTATAAACAAGTTTCCTTGTCCCTACCCTAGCTTTTATTGTGTTTAACTTCTCACCTCATTATTTTCTTTCCTCCTCTACCTTTCTTCTCTCACAGTTACCATCACAGCCCTGTTCAGAACAAACTTCCGCATGGATTTCCCCTTTGACCTGCAAGAGCTGCCAGCATTTGCTATAATAGGGTGAGTTCCTGGAAACTGACACCTTGCTCTACAAAGGTTACAATATGATCTGTGTTAGGAATTCTTCTGCCAAAAAGTTACAAACATCACTTTTAGTCACTTTTGTTGTGGCAAATAAGGCTTCTATTTGTTGGAATTCTTCCTTCAGAAATGGTGCCCATGTATCACAATTGCTAAGGAAAGAAAGATGGGTATTATTAAAGTGTTTTTTATTTCCTTTCCATGTATCTTTTCCAGAAATTAAGCTTGGAGGTAAAAAAGAAAAAGAAAAAAAGTAAGTCTAACTTGGTCAAAATTCTGGAAATAAATTTACTGAATGGCCCTTTAACTGTTTTCATATTATCCCCAAATGAACTGATCCAACAAGTATGGCCATTTCACATGACAAAGATGGAACAAAAGGTTTAACCTGAAGTTTCCTTTTCACAAGCTCAGACTGATTATCCTTTTTGAGAGAGGTTGGTACACCTGGCATGGTGACAAGGGTGATCAACAGTAATTGGATTCAGTGAGAATAATTTGGTTAATTTGGAGGAAATGAAAGAATAAGCTTAAGAAAAATGAAAATTGGGAAATACTAGAGAAAAGATGAATTTGGAATTGCTGTGGGCAAAAATCTGTGGTTAGAGCTTGAGGGAGGCTCCAGGGAAATCAGAGCAGTAATGAAAGGAATACACTGTAGGAACAAACGCCTGTTCTGGTGTTGTGAACATATTCTCTTGCAAGACCTCCATCCAAGACTAGAAATTTGAGGTTTGAGGTTTTCCAGCCTATTTTAGTAGGCTGCTCTCCTACTAATTTACTTGAATATGAAATCAAGTGGGGTTTTTAAAGACATCAGCTATAGTGAAAAATCTGTGAATACATAGGAGCTTTTGCTAGCAACATGTATTCACTTTGTTCTTCCCCTTAAACAGACTTGCCTAATGAACTTGGAGGAATCTACTGGTTTAGATTGGCAAGGAAAAACATAATTCTTGTGGTTTTACAGCTGGTTGTTAGAATACAAAACTTCTTGTCACTATGTTTTGGACAGAGTTGACAGAGCTGGCTTTTTTCAGCATTGCACATAAGCTAGGAAATAAATATATGTCAAGTGCAAAATGCTTTCAATGCCTGGGTGTCCAGCGTGGTCTCTAAAATAAAAAACAACCCCAAAGGCTTGGATAGTCTTGGATAAAGTCTACCAACTTGGAATGCTCCAAATTCTCTCAAGTCTCAAAGTTGAACATTCTTTCTACCCAACATATTTCTTCACTTTCAGGTGGGACAAGCACTATCAGTGGGTAGATCTTGTTTTTCTGTGTCACCAAATGTTAATTTGCATAATCTGTACAGAAGGAGCACTTCCTGTTTATTGATAAAATGATAGACAGGAATGGAGAGACCTATATTTTAATATAAAATATTATAGAGCAATTCAGTTGAATGTGCAGTCTTTAGGCTTATATTGCCTAAGGGACTGGTCTATTTTAAACACTGTTTTAATCAGTGCTGGCTTAAAATATTGAAGAGTAATTCATTGAAAATGTTTGTCTGTGAAAAGATTTATATTTAGTTTAAATGTGTTTCTCTGCAATTTTTAAATGATAAAGCAGGATTATTTTCAACGTACAATGTTCTAAGTATACTAAATAATTCATTGAATGAGATTTGGCAAAAGCATGCATAATATATAACAAAGCAGAAGTCCATTAATTTTAGAAATTAATAGAATGAAAATATTAACTGTTTACCCTCAGTATTATGTGGATGATTGCTTGCCACCTAAAAAAAGCTTCCCCTTACCAATTCTAAATGCAGTCTTTTTTCATTCTTCCTTTTCTTTTCATGTTCAAGTATTAGGTCCTATTTATCCAAGTCTCATTAAGCTCCAGAGCCTTAGGATCACACCAATTCTTAGACAACTACACTTTTTTTCTTACTTTATTAAAATCAGGAGCATAAGCCTAAGTTATTAGGATCATAGAGATGATATACTTTGCTTTAGGCACAAGAGTTCCTATCACTATTAGTAATTGTTGTAGGTGTATAATTTTACTGAATCAGACTCAAAACTCCCCTCATTTTTACTATTTTCTGTTCCAACCTGATGTTTAAATTCTGACAATATTGCTCTTCGCCCCGTTGCTCTTCATGAGCCCCCACTGAGAACTGTCAGTTTCTTTTTATAAAGTATTTTATAGATTTTCCCCTGTTAGCAAGAGAGAATTGGTAAAATGGTAGTATGCATGACAAAGGTCCAAGATAATTTCTCCTCTTTCATCAGGGAGTCAATATCTTCAAATGAGCTGCTGCAGGAGTAACCCTCCAGCTGACATTCAAAAGACTACACGAGCAGCTAAAGATTAAACCACTTAAACTCATTTTCTTGGTTGATGGTTTGTGTATTATCTGTTTTTTGGCATGATTTTGTTTCTTTTTCTCCATTTTAGCATATGTTCTGGATTCCTTGGAGCCTTTTTTGTTTATCTCAACCGCCAAGTGGTCCTGGGCATCCGACGTCATAAAGCCCTGAGCCAATTTCTCACCAAATAGTGAGTACTTGTGAAGATATTCTCTTTAGTGACCAGATTCTTACACCCTACTGGTACTGGATAGTAGCAAATGCTTTCTGGAAGACAGCAGACCTATTTTATGTGTAAGATGAAAAATATGAGAAACTGCTCCTGTATGAGAGAAAGATCTCTGCAAACATCAAGAGAATTTTTCCTGCACTGGATTTTCCTTTTGCTCAGCCTCCATAGTTTCAAATAGCTTCTTGATTTGGAAGGGAGAGTCTGCAATATTTGTTAAGAGGATAAGGCAAACTATTCATTGGACGGAAAATATTTTTATTTAGAAAGTCAATGATCATGCTTTTTAAAATCATGCTGTTTCTGGTTTGTTTGGGATTTTTAGGATCTGTGAAAAATTCAACATTATTTATATTTTAGGAAAATTACACACAACTGAAATCTAACTATGTTTTTAAAATATGTAATTTCGTTTTTAATCAAAGTGTTGGCATAAATGTAAGGAATGTGCTCCATTCTTATCAGGCAAAAGCTGAAACTGATAGTAACCAAATGGTGTGGAATGCAGCATGGAAGAGAAATGAAAAAATGAAATAAAAGTCTTGACAATAAAGTTTTTACAGGACACTTGAAGATACTGTTTTCCCCTCTCTAACAGAGTCCTAACCTCCAAAGTTCATAAATTGAACAAGATAAGAAATGGTGGCTAGCTGTAAATGTCTTCAGTCTCTTTACAGAAAACTATCTGATACTATGAGAATTTTTGAAGTTGAGAGGCATGGAGGACTTTATTTCTTTTCCACTCACAGGCCTGACCAG
Source organism: Molothrus ater (assembly GCF_012460135.2). NCBI lineage: Eukaryota > Metazoa > Chordata > Aves > Passeriformes > Icteridae > Molothrus > Molothrus ater. The sequence continues at coordinate 88,498,306 of NC_050479.2, forward strand.
AAGAAAACCACTAAATAAACAGAAGTTCAAATTAGCTTACTTTCTTACATGGAAGGAAAAATGTCTTTCCTCATCATGTAGCCTTACCCACAAACAGCTGCAGGGCTATCAAATCAAGTTAATACAGAAATAGAGCAAAGCCTGAAAAGTGGGAATTACTTTTCACTGATTTCTCAAAATTTTTAGGTCCTTAGACTGAATCAAATTAAAGGTTATATTTTGTCTTCCCAAATCTCAGCCAATGCTTCCTGTAGGAAACAGTAACTTGCCAAGGGACACATGACAGGATTAGTCCAGCACGGGGAAGCAGTTAAGGCTCATGTTGTCTCAGTGCTTGTGAAGTGTCACAGTGGAGCAGGGCATTGAACTGCTGCTAACAGCACTCCAAAACAATGGATACAAATACAGAGAGCTTCACAGAAACAGCATTCCTAGTCCTGAAGTGATAGTGCTGCAAGAACAGAATGTGAGGCCACATTGTGATAACTTTCTTCCTTTGCAGCCGACTGATATACCCTGCTGTTATAACCTTCTGTATAGCGTCTGTGACGTTTCCTCACGGATTTGGGCAGTTCATGGCGGGAGAGGTGAGACTGGAAACCCTATTATCAATTCTGTGCAGTTCTTTGGAACGTTATCTCCTTATCCTCTGCCCCAATAACCTTGTGTCAGGGAAAAGGGAAGAACGATATGGGAGGAGTTTGGACTGAGGAGGCACCATATGATCTCTGCTACCTCTTTCATAGAAAACTTGAAAAGGTGCACTCTTCTAAGCAAATAATAAGAAAGATGTTACCCCATGTGTAAAAGTAATTATCCACTCCTCTAAGCAAATAATAAGGGAGATGTTACCCTGTGTGTAAAAGTAATTATCTCTTCACCTGTTGAGTAAAGTTCTGTCTCTCTTCCTGCAGATTAGAAATGTGAATTAAGTCTCATAGTCATGAATTCCTACAGTAAAAATCTCCTCCACTTCCTTGCAATAGAGATAAAATATTTACTCCATCTGATCTCATGACTCATACCTGTTTTTTTGCTGTTTAGTTGATGCCACGGGAAGCCATCAGCACTCTCTTTGATAACTATACCTGGATCAAACACTCTGGGGACACCCAGATCCTAGGGAAATCAGCTGCCTGGATCCATCCTAAAGTCAGCGTCTTTGTCACCATCCTGCTCTTCTTCCTCGTGAAGGTAGGAAGCCCAGCTCACCATAACCCTTCTCCACTCAGACTCAATGTCCTTTGAATGTCCTTCCCTTCTGTAAAGCAGTTTGTGAAGCGCCAATGAGGAGTTCCTGGGTATTGAATGAAGCACTACAGCTGCAATGGATTCCTACATCTTCTGATGTGATGTTTGTCCACCTTGAATGACCAAAATTATTAGGGAATAGTTTCCTTAATATAGTGACCTTTTCTGCTCCCTAGGTCATTCTCCTCATCCTGCTGAATGACCTTTGGTGTCCACTGTGGAGTAGGTGGTAGGGAAAACTAAATCAGGAAAGATTTCTCAATTTCCAACAGAATAAATACTTGACTAAAAAGCTCTCAGATAATTTATGTTTTATCTACATGAGGTCTAAATACAGTCTATTTGATATTCCTGACTTCATATAGGAGACAAATAGGAATATGCAAGCACAATCTATAGCTGTGTGAGACTCAAGGATTTGTTAGCAGTCCATCAAAACTTGATGGAGAAATTCAGTTGGAAACAGTTTTGCTCACATCCCCGACAGCAACAGCAGATTAAAAATTCTGAGCTGACATCATCTGTGGAAGTTGCAACTGTTCAGCCTTGAAAGGATCAGCTGTGTAATTGGCATAGGACAGAGCAAAAAAAAAAAGACACTTGAAAGAAGGAAACATCATTCCAATGTTCAAAACAAAAGTACAAGAAGGAGGTTTTCCTAAGATGAAAGATACATAGATAGATAGATAGATTTAAAAATATCATAGAATAAGTGCTAATTCTTTTATTATTTACTTATTGCAAAGGGGAAGAAGAGCTGAGGCCACCTTGCAATGTCAGTTGAAAATTTCGGTAGATCAAGAACAGCTATCAATGACTGATTGACAGAACTGTTTCCACCTAAAGTAAAACACTCTATCAATTTCTGACAGGTAGTTAAGGGTTCTCCTTCTGTGATAATTCTTATTACAGTGTACCAAGCAGAAAAGGTCTTGTTTACTTGAAGAAAAGAGGAGAGGAGAAGAGGAGTGGACAGGGTATGTCTGAGTCCATCTGTTTGCCTTTGGAGGAGCTGTACCCTGAGTCACTAGATTCATTGGCATTGTCCTGCTAACTAAAGGCTTTCTCTACTCACTAGATAAGATGCTCTTGATTTTCTTCTGGATAAATTCAGCATTGGGATAGACCACATAAACAAGAAACTGCTATTATGACTCTGGGCAAAGGCCTGGCCTGATTCTCCACTGAAGTATAATCAGTTTTCAGCTGTATTTGGCCAGGTTTGGTACTGCAAAGACAGTGCTCAGTTAGCAGTACTACACCTCCACAGCCTTTTGGTCTCTGTAGCCAGGCTGGGCACAGAGTGGGGCAGCAGGAAATGCTACTGCTGCTCAGTAACAACTGTACCCTCTGCCTCTGTTCTAGTTCTGCATGGCTGTTATTGCCACCACGATGCCAATCCCCTGTGGAGGCTTCATGCCTGTTTTCGTATTAGGTGAGTTTCAATTTTGTTTTGCAGCACATTCATCTGACAGGGGGAGAGAATAGGAGAGACACTGCCTACACACCCAGCAGGGTTCATCTAGCATATGAGGAGTCATCACTTGCTGTCGATGACAACCTGATTAGCAGTCCATAGACCAGCCTCTGGGTCTGCTTTTGACATTTCCTCAACCCCCCAAAACCAAATGCCAAGTAGGTAATCCCCACCCTTTTCCATAAGGAAGGCCACACTTGGGGATACATGCTGAGCCATGGCCTTCTTATCTCTATGCCTCTTCACTTATATCCTATAATTAATAGTAGTTGCTCCTTTCACCCTTGAAAGCCAGCCAGAAGAGATAACCTCAAAACTAGTACCTGCAATGTAATCTAACTCCTTTTTTCTGATTGAAATGTGATAGCATAAAAAGTTTATTGACTTTTAACTGGTTTTAATTCCAATAACAACAAAAAAATCACAATAACGTGATGTTAATGTCTAGAAAGAGAGGCTACGTTAGACTGAGCTATACAAGCTCATGATGTTCAGTATTCAGTACCCATAACTCTCAAATGAAATAGGGTGCTCTAAGGACCTCCGAGTTCTGGCAGGCAGCAACTGAACATGAGGCAGTAACCATGCCCTTGCAGTGATGAAGGCTAACCAACATCAGGGCTGTATTAGGAAAAGACCTAGACAGCAATGCAAAGAAATTGTCTGTTTCTATGCATTCAGCATTTTGGATACAGTTCTGGAACACTGTACTGTTTTGTGTCCACCAGTCCAAGAGATCCTTGCAGACTTGTAACCTGTCTGAACAAGACATGGTACTACATCTCACTTTGAAATCAGCCCTTTTCTGTGCAGGGGTCAGAACAAGACCTCCTGAAGTCCCCTCCCACAAAAACTCTTCTGTGAGCTGGGATTCTAATGCTTAGACATTCACAGTATGAGAGTCTAAAGGGCCGTAACTGTGATCTGGACTGACATTGTACACAGCCTGAGAATATGCCCTCCAGCCTGGGAATCACAGCTACTGCTGTGCCTGGTGTGCCCAAGTGAATGAATGAGGGGTCAACTGTATTTACCAATCTTAGTACCCTTTTTTCCTCTTTTAGTCTAACTTCTGTATTTTGTAACTGAGAACTACTCTTCAGTTACCAATGTCATTATAATGTAAGTTTAGGCTTCGTTTCTGTTAGAAAATACCCAAGTGCTTGCACAACACAGACTGGATGTTCCTTAAATGTTAACTCCATAACTGTCAGTGATATTTTTCAGGTGCTGCATTTGGACGTCTCATTGGGGAAATCATGGCATCGCTTTTTCCCAACGGGATCCTCTTTGACGACATTCTCTACCAAATCTTACCTGGAGGGTATGCTGTCATTGGTGAGCCTCCACACCTTCCTTTTTCCTCACCTGGTCCCACTGCTGTAATTTTCCTCGTTGACATGACATGCTGTTTCTATATGACAGTCTTCTTCTCTCCCTATTCCTTTTCCTACCTGGGAAAGGTGCAGCAGCTTTGACAGGAGCGGTGAGTCACACTGTCTCCACTGCTGTCATCTGCTTCGAGCTGACGGGTCAGATCTCTCACATCCTGCCCATGATGGTGGCTGTCATCCTTGCCAACATGGTGGCCCAGAGTTTGCAGCCCAGCCTCTACGATAGCATCATCCAGGTGAAGAAGTTGCCCTACCTGCCAGACCTGGGCTGGAATCACATAAGGTATAGTAGCAAAACAGGCAAGAAAATACAGCAGGAGAGGGTTAAGACCACAGGGGAATAAAAGGTTATGAAAAGGGTCCAGTACTACAAAGGAATTAAGAAGGCCTGCAGTAAGAAAAAAACAAGTGTTGGGGTAGAATTAGGTTTCATACACAAAAATGGAGAAAAGTCCTCTTCTTTTTTTCACTGAAAGCACAAGTTTGAATGACCTGCAATGTTACTGAATTTGTATTAATACTTCCAAGTTGCTTCATCTTAAAAATTTAAAATTCAGGAGTCTCATTTATCTAAATTCAGTGGGGTTTGGATATTTTTCCTCAGCAAATGAGCAAATGTTTGAAATACTTTATTTGGATATTTTGCTTGAAGCAAAACTCAGTTATTCCTATAAACATCTTCCCCTCTCTAGTATATATCATACACATGGGTATGTATATAAAAACCATCTATAAATACATGTTTGCATGTGTGTATGTTATGGGGAGGGGTAACGGAGTGAAATACAACTGTAATGGAAATCCAGTTAAGCTGTATTTATCCTCTTGCAAAGTCCTCTGGTTACTCTCACAGAAGATCATTTGGCAGCTGTATTTTGAGCACTTTTTAAAAAAGTAGTCATTTGGGTATTTCTTTAGAGAATTTATGTGCTTGGCATTTTAATATGATAACTCTTCCTCTTATTCTCCCCAAATGCGCAGCAAATACAATATCTTTGTTGAGGATATTATGGTCCAAGATGTGAAATTTGTTTCCTCCAACTGTAAATATCGAGACTTGCAAGAGGTACTCCAAAGCACCACAGTGAAATCTTTGCCTTTGGTGGACTCGCCAGGTAGGCAATGTGGAGAAACTGGTCCTTCCTGAAGACTGTCTCAGCTTGGAGAAACTAGCTTTCAAATTACATGGTGTGAAGCAGGCAGTGTGACCCACCACATTAAAAAAAAATCCCAAAAATCTCCCACTGTGGATGATGTATGGCAGATGGCTATTTCAGCTGGCCAGACAGGGAAGCTGGAGTGTGGGCAGTGAAGCAGATCCAGCACATAAGGGAGGTGTGTGGGAAGTCTCCAGACTGAACTGTGACAACAGGGCCCACCTGGGATCCTGCATGAGCCAAGAGCATGTGTGGGGTGGCACAGCTCAGGACAGCAAGGTCCCTTCCCACAGCCCCACAGCCTAGGAGCCACCACAGGGCAGGTCAGTCACTCTGGTACAGCTCTAGATAGTACAAGCCTAAGCACCTAGAAGAGGCTGGAAGGAAGAAGGGGTGATGTGTGGAAGGGGAATTTCAAAACCTGGGCGTGGTTTAATGGCTTCCCTGCTCTGTGTTGCGCAGAGTCCATGATCCTGCTGGGGTCCGTGGAGCGGTCGGAGCTGCAGGCTCTCCTCCAGGCACACATCAGCCCAGAGCGGCGGCGGCTCCTCAACAGAGAAAGGCAGCAGAAGCTGAACGAGGCACCCTACAATGGACCCTGGGCAAACCTGCCCAAGCTGAAGCACGAATCTTTTGCTTATGTCGATGAGGATGAGGATGCAGAGAAGGGAGAGGTGAGGGAGGGAAGTGGAAGACTGCAACACAGAGACTGCTTGGAAGCAGTTAGGCATTTGGGGAGGCTGAGAAATAGAGGGCACAAGGTGGACTTTATTTTCTCTCCTTTCTGTAACAGCTGCCTCGGCCTCCAAGTCCCACTCCCAGTTACCCAGAGGAGCCAAATGGCCCAACAAGTCCTCTTAAACAAATGCCTGAAACCTTGGAGCCCCAGCAGCATCCAGGTATGGTAACTTCTGTCATGGCTCAACCACATCCCAGCCAGCTTGGGGAAGCTGTGTGTATCTGCCTGTGTGAGGGGCTCGCTTCCCAGAGACTGAGGAGGAGCTTTCTCTGCTGTTCCTGAAGGACACTTTGTTAGTGCACCCCAACATCAGTGTAATGTACCAGGAGATACCTTCTTTTGTGATCGCTCAGGCAGCATGGAATAATTAGGCCCACTAAGGATGGACTCTCTCTGTCTCCCCACTCCATTCTTTGCAATAACAACTCCTTGGACATTTTCTGCAGTCTGCATAGAATGGTCCCATCTTTTGCTCCTTCACTACGTGAGTGAATCTCCCTGGGGAAAGCAGCCTGAGAGCTAAACATGTTTTGCACTAAGTTTTTGAGTAGCTTAGGCTGTTACTCACCCATCTCCAAAACTGAAAGGCTCCTCCCTTGGACACACATCTCTTTGATTCAGCTGCATCAATGTGATGGACAAACATTGATGTATTGTGCTCTTCTGCGTCACACCCAGCTCTGTATTAGCTTTGCTTTTAAGACTGTACTCATAGCTCATTGCTGATTTATTTTTCATGTATATGTGATGCAGGATGGTGGGTTGTTTTTATCCTTTATGCATCCTGAAATATGCAAAGAGTGAGTAAGCACAGTGATGTAGCCCAGTCTTGAGAATGAGTACAGAGGATAGGGCTTTAGCTCATGCTTTTAGGCACCCAAGCATTACATGTACTAGAACATATAGCACATTCTGGTTCATTAACACCCCTCATGTGTGACTAAACCTTTAAGGCATAGAAAAATCCACTTTATGCTTCTAGAGCAGGGAAGTGGTGGGGTAGCCATCCACCTATCCTACCAAAGCAGAAAAAGAACCACAAATGAAAACCAGGACAGTGTGTGAAACATTTTACATGAAACTAGAACTGGGTGACCCAGGAATGACAAAGGAAGTGGAACAGGAATGAATTCATGAGACCTTGCTTTTCTTTTTTTAGTTTGGCTCACAGCTATCACTGTTTCTGACCAAACTTCCTCTACAGCCTTGCTCACAACAGCACCAGGCCCTGTATCCTCCTCTTTGCTTACTCCTTGGCTGGGAGTATAATTCTGATCTTTTCTATTCCCATCATTCCACTTCTGGCAGAACGCATGGACTCCTCACCCCTTGGCACCTGTCACATCCAGTTTGTTGAAACGTTTTGTTGCATGGTAATATTCTTTCTGGAATGTCCCAGACACCATCTTACAAACTGAATGCCAGATTGTGACCAGCCCAGCTCTATCATGTCCCTCATAGCATTTCCCAGCCTGCCTTGGCTAAGAGGATGCATTAGGTGTGGGGCTTTGTATTTTTGTCTCTCACTTGTTCTTCTCTCTTATCCACGTGTTTGTTCTCATCCTTCAGGCAGTTTCAGGAGTCTGAGGAAACTGATCCAGCAGCTTTTGTGCCATTGCAGCCGTCCACAGGAAACAGAGAGCACCATCCAGGTTAGGGCTACACAGAGCCTGGTAGTACCTCAAAGAGGGAAGGGAATGCAATGGAACTAGAAACTTGAGACATTCAGCATTTGGCTAAGGCATGGACACAGATATGGTCCTGCACTCTGACAGCATCAGTGGGGAACTCCCTCCAAGGAGAAAGGGTGTGATTACTGTAAAGGAGTGTGCATCTTCCTAAAGAGTCACCTGTGCTCAGGTCTCAGGCTACCATCATGATTGAGTTTGGACATCTTTTCTCTGTGAAAAAAAAAAGATATTTTGGCTAACATGCAATAAAATGCAGTTCTATTCCATTTGGCAAACAGTTTTGGACAGATGGAGAAAAATGAAAAAAAAAAAAGCTTTTGGCTCTTGCCACGTTAAACTTGCCCTTGGTTATCTGACACATCTGCACAGGGTTTGGGGATAACAGACAGAGCTTATGGGAGACCCATCCACTCCAGGACAGTGGTTGGACCCTATGTGGGATATCCTGAGAGCATCTAAATCAGTATTAGATGGCCATATTTAGGCACCTGAATTGCTCCAGCAGAACTCCATGGTGAACTGTCATTGGCAAGGGAAGCACAGCAAGGGCAGAATACACCATATAATGGATGAGTATAAAGAAAATCTAAGCACTTGGAAAATCTAATACACCATTTGGAACAAAAAGGGGACCACATGGGGTGAGGAGGCTGTGCAGATTTTCCCTTTCTGTACTCTGTGAAACTGTGGTTTCTTTGGCTGTCCTGAAGAGTGTTTTCTCCTACAGGAGCCAGTGGAAGTCATTGAGACAATGACACCAGAAGAGGTAAGATGAGGTGCAGAAAAAGAGTGAGGTCATGTGAGTGCTCCTTGTACCCATTTCTTATCACTTGCAATACTCCAGGAACCTCAGTGACTGGCAGATAAAGCCATAGCCAAAGTAAATTTCTCTCTTGGAGTGGCACAGTGGGCAAGTCTCACCCATAAGAGAAGAGATTGGCTAGATGTGCTGGTAAGACTCTGACTAATCTGATCTAGCTTTGAAGTTAGCCCTGCTGGAGCAGGGTTTTGGACTAGAGGCCTCCACAGGTGCCCCCTCATCTAAATCCTTCTGTGGGCCCATGTTGTTCCTTCATTTCTTACACAATGGATCAATTATCTTGCAACAACAAGGGGAAGATGTACTCAGAAAGGAAAGCTAAAGATGTTCACTCCCTCTTTAAGAAGGAAAAAACAAAGCCCCGTCTTCTCAGAAAATCTCTGAATTGCCCTGTTTCCACAGGGACTTGACATCTGGCAAGAAAGGGACAGGAAACCTGAGGGGTGAGATATTACAGAAAAGATGAATGCTGTACATTGGAAGGAAGAAGCACTAACAGGAGGGGACTAGTTTGGGTACACAAGACAGCAATGCTGCAGGTAGCTGTAAGAGTGACTCCCCTTCTTTCCTGTGTCAGATAGATGCCTGGGAACAGGAGGAGCTGGACAAGAACGTGTGCTTTGACAGCTGCCGCGTAGATCCCTCCCCTTTCCAACTGGTGGAGAGAACCTCCCTGCACAAGGTGAGTGCAGATGTCTCCCTGAGGCATACATCACTTTTCTCCACTCATTCCAAGTGCAGTTTATGACTTATTTTTTCTCCTTGTCTTCACCTACAACTACTATCACCAGCCACTTTCACATCGAGCTACAGAAGTGAGCTTGTTCATGTAATCTTCTGTGTGTATCTCTAATCTCCTGCAAAATGAAAGCCTTTGTGATAAGAAGTCTGAGTCCATTTATTTAAAAAGCTTTTGGACAAAAATAATCTGCTACATTAACAGCAGCATTGTGTGCCTTGCTGCTGGGTCATTACACTGAGATTGACAATCTGCCCTGTCAGTGTTTAGCACTGGAATGAGCACTCCTGGATTTCTCAGGGTGTTTCTCAGAGGGTTTTCAGAAACCCTCTACTCAGGGTGTAGAGTCTGCCTGTGTCACAGGCTCTTCATGGAACTGAAGCACAAGGAAAGAGGAAGCTGGATCATGCAGCATCTAGAGTCAGCATAGGATGACTGGGGAGTAAAGCAATCATTGTATGTCAAGAGGAAGGTAGGACTGAGCTTTCACTCAGTGGAAAGGGAAAGCAGTCTACTGAAGCAGAAGTGCACAGTGCCTGCTTTTATCAATATTTAATGTGAATGGTTAGCATAGGCCTTGTACTAAATTAATTAATTACTGTTAAGATCTCAGCCTTGAGCAAAACAAGAATAGGCTAGCATATAGTTCAGATGAGTTTTCTGAAGGGGTAGGTGAAGTAATCTGAAATCCACTAGCATTTATCTTTGAGAAGATAGGATTACAAAAGAAATACACTTGAAGGCTGATCATGGGGAAAGTTTCGTACGTGTCATACAAAAGAGCAAGTGAGAAACTCTGAAATAACAGACAAATCAACTTAACTTGGACGCACCAAAAAAACCCAAACAAACAAACAAACAAAAAAAAAACAACACCAAAAAACACAAACAAAAAACTACCCAGGAATAAATAATAAATAATCAAACGATGTGAAATATGCATAGAGCTAAATGTGAGACTACTGACAATGAAAAGAATACCACAATTTATCATGAACAAGCTATATTTAACCAGGTTTTCTTTTCTTTGGTTTTCTTTTACTTTAGAGTAAAATGTCTTGTTCTTGAGAAATCAGATTTTTCCTAGTTTACACTTGAACGTGACATTCAGTTTCTCTTATGATGCTAAAAAAAAGGTCAAACACTAGCTATGACAGAATGATTTCATGGTAAAGGCCACAGGTAAAGTCCAGCTAGAGCTCAGCTTCAAGAACCTGGAGGTTGGAAATATACCAGAGATGAGGACTGAAAAAGTGGAAAGTTTTAGAAACTCAGATCTGTGAATAATAGTAAAATAATGGGGTATATTTAGGCTGAAGAAAAGAAGACAGATAGCAGTGTGATATCTGTCCTTTCAAGGAGACTTTGTAAGAGAAAGGGAATAACTTGTTCTCAGTGTTCTCACTGCACTGGATGAGCAGCATCAAGCTTAAGCTTTCACAGAAAATATTCTGGGACAGGAAAAAAGAAATCCTCCATTGATAAGGAAAGCACTGCAATAAATAACCTAAGCAGCTTTCGACTGTACATATTACTATACGGTAGTTCAGTTTCCAGCACCAAAAAGAAACAGGATCTTCACAGGTCTCCAAATGCACAGCAGGGGGTTGTATGTGAATCTCCACCAGCTGCAGGACTAGAATGACCTTGAGAATGTGCTCTCCATCATCAGCACAGTCCCAACTACACCTGCACAGCAGAAGGAGCAAAGAGCAGTATTTGGCAGATGCAAAAGGGCAAGAAGGGAAGACGTAATTTCTCACTGGGATAACTGCAGTTTTGTGTCTTTGTGATTGCCATTTCTAAATCCTGAGTCCCAGCTCTAGCACCAAGTTCTGTGTTGCCCATTTCCAAAACCCCTGAGATGGTCTTTTGTGGTTTTCCTCCTAGACACACACACTGTTCTCACTGTTGGGCCTCAGCCATGCCTACGTAACCAGCATGGGGAAGCTGAGGGGAGTGCTGGCTTTGGAAGAGGTGAGTACACATCCTCTGCCATCCTCTTAAATAACTGCAAGTGTCCTGTGGATCACTGGAGTAACTCACAGGTGCTGCAGGTTCCAGCTGGGAATATATATAACTGCAAGTGCTACATTTTCAGTCCAGTGTTGAATTCTGAGTCTGCTATTTGGAAGCCATGTAAAGGAATGGATGACTGCATTTCAGAGGAGGCAGCAGGTGCTGTTTACAGGGATGTTAACAGGTTCATCTTTTGCATGAGTGCAGGCTTAATAGCCACTCTTAACTGAGTGGCTATTACTGTTTCTGAAAGATGTGTGGAATTTGTTGTTTACCACGGAATTTTTCATGGCATCACCAGTGTAAAAGATTATCTCCACCGGCCCCAGAGGCAGAGCTGTGACTCTATTTGTGATCCCTTTACCCCGGGGAGTAGATGAACTTCTGCTGGGTAGGGCTGGGCTGGCCTCCCTTTCACATTTTTTATTTCTGAAGTGTTTCTCTTTTTTCAGCTCCAGAAGGCAATAGAGGGTTCCACCCGCTCTGGGGTCCGTCTCCGACCTCCCCTTGCCAGTTTCCGTGACATCAGCCGGACTTCCAGCACCGCCAAGGCTGGGCAGGGCGCGCAGGCGTGGGGCCGGGAGGACAACGGCACGGTGGCAGCAGAGGAGGCAGCAAACCTGGGCACTGAGAGCCCTCTGCCCCCCTGCTCACACTCCCCCCAGCCCTCACACTCACAGGAAGAGGGGGAAGTCCCCAGCTCCGCTTATGCCACGGATACCGAGTTGGAAGAGATGGAGCTGACAGGGCGAGTTGCTGAAAACATCTCAGACATCCTCAAGGACATAAACCTACGTACCACTGACCTGGATGAAGATGAAGATGAGGATGAGGATGTTCCCTTATAGCTGGTGTGAGGGTAGCAGTCCATCACACTCTTCAGTGAGCCAGTCTTCTTGTGTTTGCTCCTCCAGGAGAAGCTTTTGGATGTTCTTTGCAATCCCCACAGAGGAACGATTCAGCTGGGAGGAGGGACATCAGACTGACCCCTTCTTCTGATGCTTTCCCTCTGGGCAGGCTGTTGGGCTGCTGGACTATTGGGGTGTGTGCAGGTGTCAGATGGGGACTGAAGGAGCCTGAGTGCAGGCAGAGCACACTGTAACAGGACATGGATACTGCTGACACAGCCAGGATGCCCTGGGTCAATCTGCCATGTGGAAAGGGAAGGAGGATCAGCTTTCACTCACCACTGGTGCCATCCTTCCAGCCACACCAGGCCTGCATGCAGCAGTGTACCACAGCCAGACCTCCAGCCTAGAAGCATACTGCTGCTTCTGACCGCCACCCTGTCATGCTGCAGCAGCTCCTTTTCACTGGCTCTTATCTTGCACCCCCCCAAACATTCCCATGTAGAACATTTTAATTCTTTCTCAATTTTTACTCTGGGATTTTCCTGGATGGGGATGCAGTTAGGAGCTTCTCCTCTGTCCTATAGCTGAGCCATGCCCTAAAAACAGATGGGAGGAAAGTATCTGGTGTATGTCTCATGTCTTGAATTCAGCCAAGGCTTTAGAAAACGCTGGAAGAGAAAAAAGCTTCTTTGTTTTCCCATCATCTCTGAAATTTTAAAACAGAATGGGAAAATCTTAAGTGAGGGCATCCTCAGTGCTGGGGGAAGAGGAGTAAAACAGCATGTATGTACCTATATTTCAAAAAACTGTTTGTCTTTCTGAATCACTGTTCACAATTTTCCACAGTTATAGTCTTAAAAAATAAGAACTCAAGAAAAAAAAAATAATTATGGAGTGTTAGCAGGCTGCCAAGAAATACAGCAGAGGGAAGACAAATTTTCTACACTTTGAAAACAGGTTTCTTTCTGAAAAATCTTGCTCTCTTTTCCTGGTAATTCTACCCTGCCTACTTTCCACATATTTCTGCATACCTCAGATCTGAGAATTCCAGCTCTCACTTTTGCCAGCTTGTCTCTGTTGTGACTAACAGCAGAGACCTCAACCCTTGTCTGCAGCATCCCTCTCTATTCCAGTTCTAAATCTGGAGCAGATCTGCGTCTTGCAAAAAGACGTCTTGTCAGTTCGTGTCATGCATGCAAAACCTTGGCATCCAAAGGTAAGGTGCTGCTTTGTTTAATTCACTGCTCTTGTGAGGTTTTCTCAGTAAACAGGCAAAACCAAATTCTGTGTATTCTGCCCCTTCTTCTAACAGTCTACATAGTTTTCTACCATATTTTTGGTGTCTCATACCTCTTAGATACAGCCCCAAGCAGTCTATTAGATGTGTTTCCACTTATCAGCAACAGAGAAGAAATCCAGGCTCTGAAAATACGTTCTTGGGGGTAATCTCATTCGCCTGCCTGATATTAGTAAAGCATTATCTAACTTAGAGTGACCAGTTCTACTTTAATACATGATTTTCCATAAGCTGTCTCAGGAGCAAGTCAAAAATACCATTACTTCTAACCCAGTCACTAAAGGAAAATTCCCTCCTGGCTTTAATTCCAAGGATTGACCTTGCACCAATTGCTCTCTGATGATGCTTATGGGTGGGAAAGTCTGTGACAAGCTTACAGTAAAAGGAAATCTTCCCTGCTAGTCTCTTGCAGAGAGAGAAATTTATTCCTGCTGTCTGGAGTTCAGAGCCCACCAGGTCTGCTCTGTTTCAGGCACAAGATCACCCTTGATAAGCTAACTGGGGACAGCCTTTCCTGCCTTAATGATGTGCTCCAGGAGCCAGCCAGTCCTTGTGAGGAGACAGTGGTGATCTGAGGGCAAGTCCCTTGCACACAACAGCTGCTTGGCTCCACCAGAGGGGCACCTTTGTGTCTGCCAGGCATCAGCACAGCCTCCCCACTACCTTTGTGTCACCTTCTGCTGCCTGCAGGGAAGAGGCAAAACAACTGCTGCTTTTTTTTTTCTCCTCAGGGAATTGTGATAGTCCATTATATAAGCAGAGGAGGAAGGACATTTCTTTTACAAAAGTATAAATATTCAGTGAGTGACAACACTGAGACCAAATGTGGTCTGAGAGTGCAGGCACACCCAAGAAGGATGAGTTTCTCCAAGTCATCCCCAGCCTTACTCTGCAGGCTTATATTTTACAGCTTAAGCACAGGCTTCCACTGAGACAGATGAGACAAGGAGAAACTTTGAGGCTGGAGTCAGCACACCTCCCCCTCCTCTCTCCTGAATGCAGAGACATGCTCTGCTCCAGTCCCACACTTCTCCTACAGTGTGTTACAGAAGAAATGGGATGTGACTGGCTGAGAAAGCAGATGGGAGTCTAAATCAAAGCCAGCGAGTGTGTGAGTCATGACAGACAGATTGTGAGCTGGGGGAGATGAAGCTGGAACAAAAAATTATGCACATGGAGAGGCCAGGGGAGTGAAACACTGGCTAACCTGGAAAGCTTCTTGAGGCTCATCACTTGAGATTGCAGGAGAACACACGTGTGCCCACACATGCACACCCAGGTACCTCTCCACTCCTGTTGCCTTTAGCTGTCCCTGGGTTACTGTGAGGAGCAGGATTGCTCTCTGGGGGGGAGCTGAAAGGTGGCTGTAACTGCTGCTCTTTGTGGACACTACTCAAGATCCATTCCAGGTATTGCCTCCACCCATGGAACAGAAGCAGCATCCATCGGCACCATTTTCTCACCTTTACTCATACATGAAAATGTGTAAGGAGCCAGGATGGGACAAAAAACACTCTGCAAAGATGGTCTGCAAAGGCTGAAGTTGTTTCCACTTCCATCTTATCAATAAAATCTTCACTGAGCTGATGCCAAGTACATTAATAGGTGCAAAATGTGCAGTAAAATAATACTAAGCCTACCTTTGTCAAGGAACTTTAGGCTTGTGCCCTGTCAGGCTATCTCACTACATCCCCTCAAAGTTTGAACTTGAAATCTTTGTCCAGCAAACAAAGTCACACTGATCTGTCACTCTAAAACCTGCATCTCCCATCCTATCCAAACAGCAGAGATTTGATTAGCTACAGGGAAAAAACATTTTTTCCTCAACCCAAAATATTCCCAGAATTTGTATCAGCTGTGAGGTCTTCCCATCCAGAAATTCATATATAGCAAGAAACTGAACTCTTCCTTCACATGGCACTTCAAGGTGAAAGGAGAGTCTTGTTTTTAAATGCATCAATATAAAGAATTGAAAAAATAGGGAAGATTTAAGGTTGGTAAGACAACAAGTGGGGCTTTAGGTAGGTATGACATGGCTAAGAGACTTGGCCATGAGCCAAATAAAGGAGAAAACACATGGGGATGAACTACTGAACAAGAAGAAAGATTTGCCTCAACAAAGTAACATTTTTGACTACCACTTGAGACTAAAGAAATTGTAGTTTTCTAAGCCTATGGACAAAAATAATTAGTACAGGCAGAAACAGAGAGATAGAGTCCATAAAAACAACATCCCCTTCTGCCCAGTTATGCAGATACTGTATAGAAGTGTGTGTTTTGTGGCCAAAGAGTAAAAGACCAGCAAAGACCAGCTGAGCAAGAGAAGATCCTTCTTTGCCAAATTAGTCCAAACCCAGGAAGGGTATAATTAAAAACACACTATTAAAAATACAGTCACAGCAAGCACTAAGTTGCTCATGGCCACATAAGCAGATACCTGGGCACAGCTCTTATAAAAATATAATCAACACTAGAGACCAATAATTAAAATTTACACATAAAAGCCATGCCTGAGCATTAGGGTTAGGGTCTTAAGATGTGATGCAAAACTTTTTAATGCTGTGTTTGTGGGAGACAAGCTTCAACTGGTCCTGACTGTGAGCCACAGGCTATTCTTGTGTGTCTTCCCAGCCACTGGACAGACAACCCTGTGCACGTGCACTCAGGCGCACACACACAACATCACCTCTGTCAAATCGTGGCTGTGCAGTAGCAGAAAACTCTTCAACTCAGTTTCCTGTGCCTTGAGCCACATCTCTCCTTCCCTCAGCTTGCTGGATGTCACCAAGTCCCAGTGCAGCTTTGTCGTAAGACAAGACTCTGCTGGGGACACTGCTGGGATTACTGTGATGGCTAAATGAGGTAGAGTCTCACCCAAACCTATTGCTAGTCCAAGCACTGGATTTTCAAATGAGCATTTGCTTCCATCCCAGCTTTTCAGTGTGCTGCTAGTGCAAACACCTTGTGTGTAGTAAAACCAGTTACAGAAACATATCTAGCCAACCTGAAGAATTGCACCTGATATGCAGGACAATGTCCAGCAGAGGAAAAGTCCAGTAGCAAATTCATAAATGAAACAGAATGCAGAGAAATGAAAATATGAATTGCCTACTTTAGAGGAACAACAAGCTAAGTACTGCTAGTATCTGACTCTTTACTGAATGGCTACTCAATTGGAAGAACAGAAGGGAAAGCTACAAGGCATACTGAGATATACTCAGAATTAAAGCCACATAAACTCAAGGTAGAAGCTTTTCAGTTTTTTCCACACAGAAACAAATGCAAAAAACAGTAATGGAAGGTTTATGAGAAATACATTTGAAATGTAAAATAATCTGCTTTTTTCTCCCCCCTTAAAGTTCCATAGTGCACTTAAGCAAACAGGCTGTGAAAAGAAATGGGAGCCGGGATGGCTGGATTGTGACCAAACATGTCACAGAATCCTATGCTTAACTCAAACTGGCAATTTCTCTGGCACAGAAGATAAGATCTGTCTGAGAACCATGCAGAAAGTACCCTTGCAGCTGGCAAAGTGCAGATCCAGTGAGGTGTACAGCAAGAGTGCTCTTATGCCCTTTTTAGTTACCCTTCTCATTAATCACTTAGAAATTACATATGAGGTATTGTAAAACAGCAACGTGAGAGAAACATATGGCAGGTTTGCCATCTAATCTAAACAAAGAAATAAGCAGAAAGTGGAGCTGAGAGCCTCAGGCAGATAGCATAGAACAAGGTTCATGCTGGGGCTAAGCAGCTAAATCCAGAGAAGATGAACTGAACTGAGAGGTAAGTCTAATCTAGTATGATGACAAAAGAGTTCTTTTAGGTGAAACATTCAGCAGCTGGACAGCATCTTCGCAGCATAATGTGAAATTAAGGAAAAAATATGTTTTTGCTATGCAGAGGTATAACTTCTAGGACCAGAGACATTTTGTTTTCCCAGGGACTCAAGTCTTAAAACATATGTGGAATAACTGATTTCATTTGACACACTACATTTCAAAAATAAAGTAGTTTAGAGGCCATTTGGGGAAAGAAAAAAAAAACAACAAAAACTGCAACATCAACAACATCAACAACAAAAACCAAAACAAACAAAAACCACACACAAAACCAGGAGAGAGCACAGGGGAGACTTGCAAGGATTGACAAAAATAAAATTAAAAAAAACCCCTCTAAAACAACTAACAAAAACCTAAAGCAGTTAAGTAAGTGTGTCTTATGCAAGTCACAATTAATTCTATGAATGTAGTTATGCAGACATACATACCAAGTGGTGGGTGGCAACCTATTTGGTAGCAAAAGCAGGTAAACTGGAAAGAAGCAAATTAAATTCAAATAGAACACAGAAAGCAAAAGTCAGTGCAATAGCTCTGGTTGTAAAATGTGCTATGCCTTGAGCAGGGCAAGAAACATGGCTTAGCTCCTGGAAGAAACAGAGTCTGAAAAGCAGAAGTATCTTGACAAGGAAATAATACCTTTCATGGCTAGAATTTAGAAGTCTCACATGGCAAACAAACTATGGCAAACAAGCTACTGGATCTACCTTATGTCCTGCATCAGAAGACACAACAATGTTGGAAGTGCAGAGATGTTTCCTTCCCTCTGGGTGGACCAATTCCCCAATTTGCTATGAGGACAGCGAGCTGAGAAACATTTAAAACTGAAACGTGAACCCAGAGTCGTGCTACCCAGTGTCAGTGCCTTATACAACCTAAGCATCAGACACCTTTCTGTGTCCTAATGGGCTGTTGTGAAATTTCTGTCCAACTCTGAGTCAGATGTGTCTGCATCTCACCAGTATTGGGACAAAACTTGTGTGTATCACCTGGAAAATGCTTGTTCAGTAGAACAGGAAAACTCACTCTGTGCTAAATTAGAGGATTGTGTTGATGTGATGCTTTCTATCTTCAAACCTGGCCTAGGATACGTGTCCTGGTAGTCATAGACACACATCAGATTTTAGCCCAGTATAGTCAAACATGTGATGTTCTTTCTTAATGAGAAATCAGATACTTCCTACTCTGGGGTGCTTCTCCAAGCCACCATGGATCCTTTCCAATGTGCTCCATCAGACTGTCTCCTTGAAACCCACCCCCTCTTCCTAGGATCCTCCTTCCTGAGACGCAAGTCCCCTGGAACCAGTCCCACAGAAATAAAACACTTCCACCAGCCAGGAGGGCAAGACCACATTCTGTTTAATAACAACTCCATAAAGGACTGTACATGCTATTTTGAGCTACCTCCCCTCCTTTACTGTGGTTGCTGCCACGTACAGGCATGGAGGTGTGTAGTGCCATATAGTTCTCTAAGTCTATATGTAATGTGTGCACATGTATGCAGGTGGTTGCACATGGATGTATTTATATATAGCTTTGTAGAAGTGTTTATCTCGTAAGTCACATTATCAAAACATGCGAAGTATATCCAACAAAAATTTTCAGGCAAACATGTTTTGGAGCTGGAAGACCAAAGGCAAATCAGACTCATTTTAGTTATTAAGGGCTAGTGTGGGACAATGTAAGGATGAAAGCTTTCAGTAGTGGGTCCCTCTCCCTTTTTGTTTTACTTGCATTCAGTACCTTCTCCCCAAACATCAATGCACCTCTGTAAACACTAGCTGAAAAGGATACAGACAATCCCCATGCAGCCTCCCCTCTACAGAAAACATGTCCAGGTTTGGGGGAAGCCCTTGAAAACTGCTTTGCAGCAACCTCCATTGTCCCATACACTTATGCTAAAGGAGTTTCAGATACTGAGAATACAACATTTGCAGACCCGAGCCTTGAGATATTTTTACACATGCTTCAGGAATCCATTCTGCATGCCACCCCTGAGACTCCCATCCACCACCCTCATACCTCCCAAATCCTCTGCCTGTACCTACCCACGTCTGAAAAGAGCTGAAACAAGAGGAATCTTGTTCCCTGTAAAATTACTTTTGAATTCCAGTTTTATAGTGTAGGGATTCCCAGAGACCTCCAATCATGCACAACATCCAAAAATCAGAGAAGAAAAATTAAAGCCAAACAAGAGTATATACCTGCAAAAGAGCTTTTGGCTTGCTACATTGCTCAAGCATGCAGAATCTGAAAAGAAGGGAAATCCACCTACACTTGCCTCATGGGAACATGGCAGAGCTCTGGAAGAGGATTCTTAACCTTGTGGCCTCCAATCCAATCATGACTGGATTTCCATGCCCAATGAAAATTAATCCAGAAGGCCAATGAATCTGGACTACATGCCTTTATCTTATTAGAAGCAAATCTTGATTTGCAACAATCTTGTTTCCATAATGGAGAAAAGCCTTTTTAGATGTTTTTGTCTTGCAAGCATGGACATTTGATCCCTTATGGGAAAGCGAAAACAAGACTAGGTTTCAGAGGGCATTTAAAATGTCCCCAGCTGAAGGAGATGAGGAAGATCCTAGCAGGAGCATTCTTTCCACAGAACACTGCAACCCCTCTCTTCCCAGAAGACAGCAGCTCCTACACATCAGTGGGTAGGTCCTGCCCAATGCAGAGGGGTTGGGCTTGATGGTCCCTTTCAACCATTCTGTGATTCTGTGGTATCTGCACTGAAAACATTATTGAACAAGTCTTTACAGCTTCAGTAAACATGCTCTTTCTCAGAATCACAGCCTGACTACATTTTTCCTCTTCCAACAATGTGTACCTGCACTGGAAAAATACAGCACATATTTCTTTTCTTTTGTGCAGACCAACACTGACAATCATAGAGCTTCTCTTCATTTCCAAGGAAAAAAATAACACTTTGGTCTGCCTATGCTGGGGAAAATGTCAGTGCAAGGATGTAAATAGACCCTGATGTTGCAAGCGCAGATCTTCCATGTCCATTTGTTAATATCATAACCCTCACGCCTTATCCCAGCCAGTCCACAGAGCTGGTTGTGCTGCTCAGGGAGCACAGTGCCCCCAGGCTCCAGGACATATTCTGAGACACACAGAGACACTGATCTGGCACAGAAGTGCAGCTCTTCTGCTTATGCACAGGTCCACCACTACTCAGCCTGGGAAAAGCCCATGGTACAAAAGAGGCACCTGACATTGACTTTGCAGCTTGCAATCGAATTTGAGACTGTGCTTTAATGACTGTAGGCTGTCCTACACATACATTTAGTTCTAATAGGCACCATTTTACTCACATTTTCCCTGTTTATTTTTCCTTTCCCTGAGCCATGGCATAGAAATCTTTCCCTGTCAGATTGCTACAGGGGAGGAAAATCAAAGATGAAAGTATTACTTATTTACATTTTTCTAGCTGTAAGCTGCTGATAATCTCTGTATTGGACTTAAATTTTTTTTCTTTCCTTTCTTTTCTTTTTTTCTTTTAGAAAAAGTCAAACAGATTGTTTAAAAGATGTGCCAGAGTTGTCCGAACAAGGAACACTGGAAAATCCACCTGGGAGAAATTAGAAGGAAGAGCTTAGACTTTGCCAACATTGCTCTGCTTTTTATAGCATTTAGAGGCAGGTTATCTGAGTTTGCTTCTCCTTCTAGGCAATTAGCAGTACAACAGTTAAGGCAAACTAAGCTGAATTTAGGTATTTTGGCTTTCCAGTGAGATCAGAACTCACACTAACTTCATTTGGGCAAGGAGTAAATTCTTATTTTTTGTATTTCTCATACGATTTCCCTGAAGAACAAAACACACTGTGAGCTTTTTTTTGAAGACAACGAAGAAGAAGCTAGCAGGTACCCAAATCCAGGTAGGTCTCTTTCCTATCACTGTCTTAAAAAAAAAGTGTGCTTTGGACTAAGGAGTACCATAAGCTGCAACAATCCTGGACTTACAGCTTGTTTAGCAATTCTGTACCTCAGTCCACTCCGCTGGGAGTCTGCCATGAAGCTTCTTACCAGTGTTGTGTAAACAAAAGACATCAGGCTTTTCTGGACTTTTTCCCAAGCCTTTCCCTCCATGTCTTTCCCTCTCTGCCACACACAGTGGTGCACAGGCCTGAGCTGTTGCACACAACCTTGCCTCACCACAACACCTCCTACCTCTGTCAAACAGAGAGATGACTTTCCTTCTCCAGTTCTCCAGGGCTACAACTAACATTTTTCATTGCTGCTGTACACAGTACAGCAGGCACAGGCTCTGCCTAGGTGTGAAGTACTCTTCTGTATCTCACATTGGACTGGAACTGGCCTGAAAATAGGGATAAATAACCCTTCCAACAGCTATGCTTCACTCTTAAACAAGTCTCCCCTCTTGCAATTACAGGATAAGACTTGTCAGTATCTTTAGCTGCCATGGAGTTTGATCACTGAGTGCATACACGATTTGTGCATGTTAATTTTATTAATTTCATGCATATATCAAGTTACTCATGTCTTCCTGCCCAGTTTCCAGGGTTTACCTCAAAGGGGCCTGTGGAAGGGAACAGTGAGGGAAACAACAGGGCATAAATAACAAAGACCAAATCAAGTAAGAGCATACTAAAAATTCCAAGGAAAACACTAAGGAAGAAAATGGGGAATAATGTCCTTCTTGGTACCCCAGCGGGTCTTATTCTTTTCAGATAGACATACCACAATCAGCTTAAGCCAACTTAAGTTGCATCTGCAACCAGTCTTCCACACGACCATCTACACATTTCACCAGCCCTCAGTGATGCCTGCCTCACCAAGAGAAGCAATATGAAGAGTTCACCTCACTGAAACCTTTATTTAGGTAGGGGACTGGGTTAGTTTTCAATGGGGCCAGTTCCTGAGCAGCCAAATGAGTGTTAGTGCTGGTGCTTTTTAGGCAGTAGAAGTACAGAGCTGGTGGTGGTGGAAGAGAGGAGGCAGGACAGCTCCTTTGAGCAGCTTAGACTCATAATGAAGATGCCATTTCAAAGTGCACTTTCCCAGTTTCTCCAACCTGATATAAAGGAAGGCCAGCTGCTGAGAACAGCACTCTCTCTTCCTCTGCTCACAGCTCTTCCATCTTCACTTTTATAGCAGGGTAAAAGTCGCTGGCTTGGTGTGGGCCAGCTGTGCATCAGCACCTGCCCAAAGGTTGTGGGAGGTGAGCATGGTCAGAGCAGAGCTCCTCTTTCTTCAAAGCAGCTCACCACGAGATCAGCTTAGAAGCATGGCTAAACTCGTTCTCTGCAGCAAGCCTGTCCTGAAAGGTGATGGTACCATTTTTAAGGGGGAAAAGTAAGTGCATGACTTGTCAGCAGCTCTCCAGAAGATGATGATTTAGAGGCACAAAAACTGAAAGAAGCAGATAAACTTCTCTGTCCCAGAGCCTGAGGTAATGGAATTGAAGAGAACCCAGAGGGCTTGTAAAGAAAACTTCGGATTTATACAAAAGAAAAGCTTATGAAAGAGTATAACTAATCAGGTATGAGCAATCATGGGAGAAGGAACAAGAGAGAATTTTCTTCCAGCAGAAGATTTTAAATCAGGGTCACTTCTGGTTAAGCCTTATTTCATGTTTAGCACAGTAATTTCAACAAGTTCCTACTGAAGAACAAAGGCTTGGAGGAAAGATGGGAATCTTCTATCTCCACTACTTCAAGAATATCCAAATTTTTCTGTAGTGCAGCTTTGCTTCATAATGTGTTTGTGGCAACAAACAGCAGAGCTCGGTTTCTTAGTAACTGCAGATCAGGGATACTGAGCTCACCTTTCCTTCTTATTTACAGCCTCACAAACACAATTTGGGCTCTGACTACTTGGCTGGACTCTCTCCAACTCATCCCTCCTCACCAGGATAAAGGGACTGCAGGCCAAATTTTGCTCACAGAGCACCTGTGCCTCCCATATGCTTGAATAGGTGTATCTATATAATAACAGCTTTTCTGGGAAATGTACAGGAGGTTCCAGGTCTCTCTCGCTGGTATTGGATACACACAGGCAGCAGGCCTGTTATGTAAGAAAGGGCCAGATTACACAAACAATTTTCCACTTTCAAAGAGATTCAAACTGCCTTTCCAGTTCAGCTCAGGCTGCTCACTCGGGTGGCAAGTGTGAACTGGAAGACCTGCTCTCTCTAGTCAGACTCCTAGCAATTAGCTCTTTTGGACTGTGGAGAGGTATGCAAAATAGCCTTTTTCTTTCTTTCGGGAAAAGGCTGAAATTTTCTTGTTCACAGAATGTTAAGTCATTTAAGGAAAAAAAAATTACAGAATTTAGTAAGCTGGAAGGTTTTTACAGAGAGTGGTGTTCAAACCAGTCTGCATTCACAGAGAATGAGGCTCTCTACCAGTTTCTAAGACAGCAGGTTATAGGACAATAAAGCAGGGTATAATTCTTTATCCCAATTCCACAGAGACTAGAAGAATCTACAGATTTTCTCTTCCTATTGGACTCCACAGAATTTTCTATATGGTCAATTTTTTTCACACTTTTCCTTATGCAGATAACTCCCTGTCACTGCTTTCCATGGAGATAAGGTATATCTTTTAGACATCAATCAGACATCTTAGTAAATGTACCACATGACCATCTTAAAGAAAAAGAAGCCCTGGACAAGTTGACCCACTTGTCCCAGTCCTGTAAACAACACAAAGGGATGATCAGAAGCTACTCTGAAAGTTACTGTAAACATCCAGATTGGTCCTGGAGAGGCACATGGGAACAAAATGGTTTGGAGAAAGAAACAAACAAGCCACCCAAATCTCCCACAAAGGTACACGCCCAACCATTTTTGTTTCCCTAAAGACCTTTTAAAAGAGAAATAAAAATAAGCTTAAACTTACTCATTTACTCATCTGCTGAAGTGCTCTTGGCACTTGCCCCATCTCCTTTTTCTGGCTAGTGTGATTTCCCAGGCCCTGCTCCACAGCTGGACCCAAGCCAGTTCAGGACAATGAGCTACCACTGGCCCTGCAAGAACTATAGGAGATGATTTTTATCAAGCTTTTCTGCCCAGGGGAGGTTAGTACCTGAATGTGTAAACATCTCTGAAGAGATACTGAAAGCTCATCACTCAGGAGAAGAGCGACCTCCTTAGAAAGAAAGGAAGCAAGACCAAGCAAACAGGTAAAAAAAGATGGGTCACAAAAACTTTTCTCTCTTACCTACACCAAATTACCAGTGTAACTTCAACATCCCAGAGGTCTTTCATTTAGAGGTGCAATGGAGAGGGAAGACAGATCTGCTTGAAGTGGACTTGGCTGGAAAGACCTGGGTATTGAAAAAGGAGTCCCTCTTTTTGCAGCTGCCCATGTCAGTGGGGAAAAAGCTGATTGGGGTAAAGTTCTTCCTGAGAGTCCCATTCCTACTTTTCACAATTCCTGGACATCATTTGCTTTGCTTGCCAGGAGCTGTCTAAACTCTGAGACTTGATGATATTCCTTCAGTGACATTTTGCTTGCCTTAGACATTCTTCCCTGAAAATATGCAGGAACTGAACCTGAAGCAGGAAAGAAGCATGTATCACTCTCCTGTCATCCAAAAAACACACCAAGCCTGAAGAGGAGGCAAAGAAGAGACAAATGTATCATGAATTAAACAGAGCAAATATGAGTCAGAGTAAGTGAGAAAAGAGTTGCTCCTGGAACAGTATGGCAGTGTCCAGGCAAATTCCTTTCTATAACTCATCAGATCCAGCATCTGATCTACACCCATGCTCTGCTGATGCTTCCTTGCAAGAGGTCTTGCAATTAAAACTCAGCACTCGGGTAATCTCTGCTGGTTCTGTTCAGTCCTCCAGCAAAATCAATAACCTTATATAATTTTTGCTTTTGTCCCTGTTTATTTTCTGGTGAGAGCTGAAAGGGAAACAATTTCCTTTCAAAACCTCTCCCTCCCAAAAGGAGGTCTGTGAAAAAAATGGCGAGGAATCGCAAGAGACCAAATTCCCCCTAATCAGAGAATCGTGTTTTTTTTAAACAAAAAATATATACCCCGTACAAATACGGGAAACTCCTGAAATCAGATTTCTCCACACCTAAAAAAGAGATGGGAGGGAAAAACAAACAGACCAACTATTGAGCATTATTTACACTGCTTGGGGGTAGGAAAACAAAAGAAGAAAACATAGGCAGGAAGAAGAAGAAGACAAATAGGAGGAGAAAATTTCCTCTCACCCCTTTTCATCCAGCTATATTTGGCACTGCAGGAGTGGCAGAAATGGGAGAGGTGCAGTATTTCTGTTAAGTCATGACTGGAGTACAGGCCTTTCCCATTACTAACTGCTTTGTTATGAACACTTATCCAGAATATAAAAAGGTTAAAAAAAAGTGCAAAAACTGAAAACTCTAATGTAAACTAGGTATCTGTGATCTAATAGCTGTACACACTGTTCCTGGACCTGCTGCCTACTCTCTGGGTCTCCCCATTCTGCTGGCAAGGAAAAGACAGAAGGACACAGCAGCAGCACCAAGATGGGCATGTCCTCAAGCCCCCTGCAAGAGTCAGCTTTTTATGACTGTCTCTGTTGCTGAAAATGTCCTTTCCACTGGCTTCCAGTGCCCACTGCCAAAAGGACACACCGCTCTTGCCAGCTCCTGGGAAGGCAGAAATGTCAAAGAGAGAAACAAACAAACAGAAGAAACCAAAGCATGAATATCTGAGAGCAGGGTTAGGTTTGTATCTGCACCCATTTTTCCACGCCACAGCAGAGCCATGACCACAGAGCCACTCTGGCAGCACAGCCCAGGCTCTGGGAGCACAGCTCGTACCCATCAACCCTACAGCTTGTATCAAGGTGCTACTGAGGATCTGGTTACACAGCACATCTTCCATGGCCTGATCCTCTGCATCAGCCACAATCCCAACGCTAGTGCAATCTAGATCTGCAAAGCCACAGCTTCATTTTAAACCAGTTTATATTCATATATTCTACAAAATAGAAGGGGGCCATGTCCACAGAGCAACGTCCATTCTGCCAAGATGAATTCTAGCCACAAAGTTGCTCCCTAAACCAAGCCTGTCTCATCAGCCACATCCCCAGTACCAGAAGAGTTTGTATCCACAGCCAAGACTTTGTATTAAAAAGACTTAGAAATTATTTACCAATCCAGATCTCTCCAAGCACATCACATGTTGCCCAGAGCAATGAAAATCCAAAATATGTGTCCATGGGGGAGGGGAAGAAAAGGTTTTTATGTGTCAATCACTTTGACATTTTCCTCGTTTAAAAAAATAATTAAATGTCAGGAATGGAAGGTGTGTCTGCCTGGAAATATGGGGAGCTGGAGAGAAGAATCCCTGTCATTGCATTCCTTGCCACCCCTCTCTTTGTTCAGCAATGATGAGTATTTCACAGAAAGCATCAGTTGTTTGTTTCTCCCTCTTCCTCATCAAAGGACTGCACCCCAGAGGAGGTGACATCTGAGACTTTGCGGCTCAGTGCAGCATGTTCCATCTCCTCTCGAGGAGACAAAGATTCCAGGTCCCGGCACACTGCATCATCCTCCTCTGGAGAGGGCTTCTTGTTTAGGAGAGGAGCCTTCTCCAGCCGTGGGTTCCCTTCATCCTCAATGTGGTCCTCCATGTATGTGTTGGACTCAGCTCCACCCCCACCCTGAGCAGTCTGCAGGGGCCACACGTGGACCAGCCCCGTGCTCTGGATGAAGTTCTGCTCCTGCCGCTGTTGCTGCAGCTGCTGCTGCTGGAGAAAGCTGCTCTGAAGCAAAATGCTTTCCTGAAGGTTTGTCTGGGACTCATCAAAATTCTGGCCTAGGTAGGAGCCAGTGGCTGGGGAGGCGATGAGGGACTGGTCACTGGCCTCCCAGGCGTCGGAGGAGCCTAAGCAGTACATGCCCTGCGAGACGTAGGAGTGAGGCCAGCTGTCATACTGCGTCTGGGCCATGTGCTCTGCAAGCAAAGGAGGCAAACAACACACAGTTAGACACTCTCCCTAGGCCAGGCTGGCTCATCCTGGTAGCCTGTGTGCCTGAGCATGGCACTGTACTGCACAAGGTGGGTGAATCCACCTTTAGAGGCAAGGAGGGCAAAGAGAAAACACAGTTCTGGGCAGTTGGCAGGTGACCTTGATACCCACAACTGACTGCAAGAGCTGGTAGTTTCCCACAGATGTGCTCCAAAAAGGCAAAAGGAACTGGGCTTTGGAAACTCTCTGCTAAGATAGATTGCTTGGACAGCTCCACAAACAGGGATGACTCTAGGAGATCTGACTGGGGCAACAGAATAAAACAGAGTAGAGCAAAAGAGAGCAACCAGAGCAGGAAGCGGGTGTCTAAGATTAGCAAGAAGCACTAGAACTCACCTTGGCTCTCCATCAGCTCCTGATAGTTCTCAGAGTAGTTGCCTGCTGGGTTGTCCTGATTTGAGTTTACACTCATATCCTCACCATCCATGGAGGACCAGGCCATGAGAGTCGCTTCAGAAATAGCAAATTGTTCCATCACCCCTGGGCCAAAGGAGACAGGGAAGGGAAGCAAAAATGCATTAAAGTCTCCACTTCTCACCATCATCCTTTACCTCATCTTTTGGTCACACTGTCCCACTCTGGTCCTATCTCAGCAACACCCATCACCCACAACTGACCCTCACCCTCTCCACCTTGCATTCCACTGGCAATATCCCAACCACCAAAGTCTCTCTCTACTTCAGCCTCTCCCGAGTGCTCTTCTCAAGCTTCTGCATTTTGGAATCTCTCAGGGGTTCCCCCCTGGGGGCCCCCCGACCGACCCCAGGCAGGTGCCAGGAGGCAGGCACGGCTACCTGCGAGGAAGCGGGCCTCCTTCTCGCCGTCGCTGAGGTCCGAGTAGGCGTCGGCGTCCTTGCGCGCGCTCTCGTGCGTGTGCTGCTGCTGCTGGCTGTGCGCCTTGCCCCAGCCCTGCCACTCGATCATGTGCGCCACGCGGCCCTGCCCCATGGCCGTCGGCTTCGTCACGTGGTCCTTCATGCTGCGGGATATCCCTAAGGGGCCAGACATTGGGAAACAAGGCAGGGCTATTACACAGCTCCGGTGCTTTCCGACGGGGATTTTACTTCTCTCAGAAGTGGAGCTTCTCCCCTCCTGTCCTGACAGGATGCGTGACTAGGGTTGGGTGTCTCCCACCTTTCACTGCGTCACTCTCCAGGGGAGTTTCTCCATCTTTCCCTGGACAAACTCTCAGAAGGGGGAAAAAGGGAAACCCCAAATATGAAAGACCATTTCCTTCCTTGCCTAGAATCCATTTAGGATAGAGCTGGGCATGAAGGATGAAGCCTGGAAGTGAACAAACTAAGAAACAAAAAAGGGGGTTAAACCCAAGACTGAGGGGAAGCAATTGAAGATGTCTGAGCAGGGGTGCACAGTGAGAAGCCAACAAGAGTAAGACAAATCTGTTCTTTCAAAAGGGCAACAACTGTGAGATTTCTGTATTTAGAACCATGGTGTTGGAGACTCCTCTAAGGCCATGAAAAGGTGAAAGCCAGAAAGGAGCAGTTGTGAGAGTGACAGAGATATGGGAAGAGGCACAAAGGCCTGTGGAGAGAAGCTGCCAAGGATAAAGTCAAATTCTGAGGACCTCACCAGAGAAAGATGATTTAGCCAAAGCCCCAATCCCATAAGCATTGGAGTTGCGTTTCAGCTTGGGAAGGATGGAGGTCGTATCTTCCATGGAGAGCTGAAAAGAGAGAGAATATGAAGAAATGATATACAGGAAGGA
This sequence comes from Molothrus ater, assembly GCF_012460135.2. NCBI lineage: Eukaryota > Metazoa > Chordata > Aves > Passeriformes > Icteridae > Molothrus > Molothrus ater. Next base: position 88,527,321 of record NC_050479.2, read on the forward strand.
GAAAAGGAAGTGAACTGAAGTGAGAAAACAGCAGGTAGTTGGAAGATGAGGAGCAGAAGCAAGCAGTAAGAACAAAAGAAGGGAAGGAAAATGAGAGGCTGTTTAACCAGGACTCGATATTGCACAGCACTGGGACTGACTGAGGCAAGGCCAGAGGGAGAGGCAGAAAGAGGCTGTGAGAAGCCTCTCCCTGGCGGCTGCCAGCCCTCCACAAACATGCTGCACCATTCCCAACTCTTTGTTAGAGACGCAAGACATGGCTGTTGGACAATTCAGGGATCTTGCAGTGGGGAGCTGTCAGTGCGATAGGCATGCCACAGTAATGTATCATATATGCATTGTACTACCAATTTTTTGGTACTTTGTTTTTTTTCTTCTTATATAGTCTTAATAAAATGATCATGACTATATCAGTGATGGGTCCTGTTTCAAGCACCTCAATCTGTAAAGAAATTTGGTCTACAGCTCTACAGCTCTGCTTAATTTTCTTGACTGCCTTTTCTGTGTTTATCCTCAGTCCCTGAATAACAAGGACAGGGCACTGTTGGGACAGGCAGCCGTCACAAACATCATCACAAAAATAATCTCTCAAGATGAATTCATCAGGCTTCTTCAGAGATGCCAGGCATTGCATATGAGGCTTAACTTTCACAAGGGCTAAATAAACATTGCTTCTGCTCTTCATTTCAACCTCTCTGAAAATCAAGGCCAGAATGTTTCAAACACAAGGATACTCAAAAGTAGTGACTATGACACTGAAAATTTTAAATCCTGACAGAAAACAACCACTTGGACCTCACAAAAAGTGAGTGGAGCAGTAACTGGGCAGTGAAATAACTGGAGGCAAAGGAAGGCATTGTAAAGATCTCACACTGTGTATAATTCCAGTCAGTTGCCAAAATATGAGAGGTGAGATTTTCTGGAAACTGAGTGTAAATGCAGCAGCTAATGCATCCTGTAACTGTGGAGGCAGGAACATGCTGTGTGTGCAATGTGAGCTGAAGAAATCAGAAAGCAGAGGAAGAACAGTAAAAAGTGAGAGCACAGCCCTTGTTCCAAGAAGCATTTCCTTTGGTGATGAAGCTTGTTGGAGGAAGTCCATCTATGCCCCACTGGTCATTCCTCCCCAGGTGCTCCTGCTCAGTATCCACCACTTGTTCCAGGAGAGCCTGGGGGCTGTGCTGTGAGCTGCCTCATGGAACCCATCAAAAAAAGAAGGTAAATTGCAGAGGGCTCCCACTACTGCAAGGTTGAAGAGCTGTGACATGAAGGCAGGAATGAATGGGAAGGGAAGGAAATTCATGATCCAGCTTCGGTACCAAAGAAGATCTATGGAATTACCCTGGCTAAGAGCTGCCTCATGAAAGAGCTCCATGGATTCTGTATGGGTTGGAAAATGGGAAACTGCAAGTAAGGAAACTGTCTTCTGTGTTCTTTAAGGAAACACGACCTTGTGTACTTTGCTCTCAGCTAGACATAGGTGCAGTGAGGAAAAAAAAAAGGACAAACTTCTTCTAGATAGTTCCTGCATGCACCATTATTTTCCAACACAATTTGTTTCTATAATTGATTCTAGGCAAAAGATCCCAAGCCATAAGTGCCACAATGAAAGAGGTGAGAATTAGTTAAAAATTATATTCAATGTCCCAAGTGATTTCAAATCACAGTAAAGAAGAAAGCTACAGGTATTTTAAAAGTTTTGTATTTGAAAACACTTATACTACTCAAAATGGGGCTGCTAATCCTGGCTTTCCAAGTGCACAGAACTATAACGTTAATTTATGTGAAAATATTTTATAAGTACCCTTTAAAAAAGTCCTGTAGAATAAATATGCATTATTCCTTTTTCAGGATGCTGTTTCTGCATTAGTGAAAAAGAAAAAAAAATTTTTTTCATGGCACAGGTCTTAAGAGCAAAAGGAACATGTGTAATTAAAATGTTTGCTTCTCATCTGCTTTTTAACTGAAGTTAACTGGTACTCTCCATCTACCCTAGGAGACATAAAGAATTCTGTTACTTCTGTGTGCAGCTGAAAATGAGGGAGACATTTCTCCCAATCTTCTCCCCGGAGAAGATCCAGTGATGCTCTAATCAAGGACTACTATTTTTTTTAAATATGCTGGATGGACACCTTTCTTTTGTAGCAGTGCCCAGAAATCTCAAAAACAGAACATATGAAATGGCACACATTTGTCCCCAAAAGGATGAAAGCAATTCAACAGCCACCTACAGATCAAAATATCTGCCAGACAGCAAAAGACTCAGAAGCAAACAAAAATCTATCACCATCCTCTGAATTGGAAACAACTCCCAGAATTTCAGCAGCACGAAGGACTTTCAGCCATGTTCCCATTCTGGCCTCCGCTGTATCCAATGTCAGACAAACCCTGGTCTTCCTATGACTAGAAATTTGAAAAGTGACTCAGTGCATACTCACATTGATACCATCCCAGGAGAAATCCGTCCGTGTTTGCTAAAGAAAGCAAAGAAAGGCACCACGTCAGTGTAACAAACAACTTGCAAGCAGCCAAGCAACTCCAGTAGTTTGCCACAATCAACAGGCACTACTTTATCTGGTGTGTTCTAAAAACTTGTGTCTTTCAAGATGGTTTCATTCCTTGCTGGTGCCTGTAAGGGTCATGGTGTTTCAAAGTGAAATAGGGAACAGAGTGACAGAGTAGGAAAGAGAAAAGCACCTTTTCACAAGGCTCTCCTCCTAAGTGTGGGTTGCACCACTTTGAGGTTAACACAAGGAGGAGCTACACCACCTTTGTATTTTGAGTATCCTATAGCAAGCTACTCAATTCTGCTGAAATTATTTTCTTCTGCAGTGTTTTGGTTTGTCCATTCTGACTCACTCGCCCCTTGTGAGCCAGAATCATTTCCCACATCATCCATCACAGCACCAACTCAGAGTGTGCTTCCTTCAGCTGGGAGGACTCATCTCAACATCCTGGGTTTGGGGATGGAGACATTCAGGAAAATTTAGATTACTCATGTTACACCTATGGTAGCCTTTCATATAAATCAAAATGTTCACTGAGGTGTGGATTATGCTCATTGACTTTTAGATCTGCTTTGATTTGACTGAATTCTCCATACAAGATTGGGCCCAACAATTTCCTGCAAGGACTCCATGAAACTCTTAAGTGTCTTGAAGGTGCTCTCCAAGCCAGCAAGGTACACAAATAAAATAAAAATACTACATATATGTACACCTATTAACATTTTTCAAGGTTTTGCAAACTGTATATTTGTTAAGCTTATTTGTGAACATTATTTGCGATTCTTCAAATATTATGCATTTAAAATAGATTTTATCTTTCTAATCATCATCATTGCATACTCTGAACCTTACAAAACTGAAAATTCAGGTATCCAAGAATGCAGAAGCTGCAGTAATTCAATGAATCAGCCCTTAAAATACTGCATGGTAAGTCGATTGTCTGTGAGTTATTAGTGAAAGCATCTCTAAAATTCAAAATGCAGACAAATGTGTTTCTTCAAAAGATTTCATGGCTGTGCTGCAGAAGCTGGGACAGACACAGTGCTGGACATTCCAATGTGAATCCCTTATTCAAGGAATGCAGACCTATAGGCTTGTCAGAACTGTCACTGTTTTTCTCATGTTGTGTTCCACTCCCATCATGACTGGTTAAAAACCACTTTCATTTGCAAATTCTTACTCACCATGGATCTTGTGAAGGGAGTGACTCAATTCTGTTCAAAGCAAGCCAAACTGCCCAGGTATGATCCTCAGGAGCTCACTGCCATTCCAGCCCTCCCACAGATGATGCCTCAGTGATGCACAACACCCATTTCTGAACTCAGAATTCAAACTTTCTCATCCCCTTGGCTCATTAGCTCTGGGCCAGGCACTCACCTCAGTGGAAGGTCGATGGAAGCTGCTGCCATGCAGTGAACTCGTGCTGTCCATATTGATTTGGTCCACATCTTTCAGTCCCTTCCAGTCTACTGCAATCACCTCGTTTCCTGTGGGAACACATCTGCTCAGGCTTCTGAATGCCTCTAAAATTTGTTCTACCAGTCTTAAGCCAACTCACCTAAACAAGCAGGAGAATCATTGAGTTTAAGGCCACAACAGACTCAAATCAGATATTCCATTTGTAATCAGACCACCTGTACCTCATCAACTATTACATTTCTCACAGCTTTCTCCATATGAACACAAGTCACTTGTGTTTTTCTCAAGCATGATGTATGCTTGGCTAAAGTGCAGATTCATCTAGTCATGATGTGTGACTGGGAAAGAATCAATTCCTTTAACAACCCCTTTCAATATTGAACCATCATCCCTGAAAAAGGCATTTCACCATTATGGCTTGAATTGGTTGCACATCAGCTTAGAGCTGCAGAAGCCTTTGCTTTGTCACCCTCAGCAAGATAAAAGACCTTTGTAATACCTGCCATTACACTTCAATTTTAAATATCAACAATACAAAATACACATGATAAAATTTTATTAAGATTTAAAAATTAAAAAAATATTAAATGTAAAAAGTGAAACTAAATGCTAAGAAGCACATGTTAGTAGTCAGCCAGGTAACCAGGACTGCTCTGTGCAGTCAGCAATTTACTCTATCTTCAGCCTGTGTGCCATCCTCAAATTCTGCTTGAAGTTATTTGCTCCCATGTCATGGAGGAACCATTGTACTATCCTTAAACCTGAGCCTCCTATAATCTGTCAAGAAATGTAGCTGTCAAAATGATCATCTATTACTGGGATCAATTCAGCAAGGTCTAGTCTGGTTGGATTGAATGTGAATGGTTCTACTTTCATGATCTTCTAAGTTTTGGGTTTTTTTTTACTCTTTATAGCAAATTTTTCCTCCACAGACATATGCAAAGCCCCTTGCTCATTCTAGCAGCTCTGGCACATTTTATAGAGTGCTCATCACTGCATTTCCCCAGTACAAATCTTCTCACAGGAGAGAGATGCTGCAATCTACCCCACACAGGCCTGCAGGGGCCATGGAGGCACTTAAGGGTGGGGAAACCTGAGGCATTCATCACCAAAAATTCAAAATGCAAAAAACCCCTGATTTTGTCCCCTAAAAAGGCTAAACATGGCAATATGAAAAACAGCAGAAAGACAATGCTGTTTGCATATGGTGGTGTCCACCACACCTTCACATCTCAAATTTCTGCTGTGCAGGAAGGTCCATTTCTGAAAGAACTAAGGGATATTTTTCCTTCACATCCAAAGGATGTTTCTGTTCATCAGAACCAAGTGCTTTAATAGCATCCCCCATATGTTCCTAATTAGGCTGAGTAAAGCTGCTGTTCTCTGAGTTGCAGCTCCTTGCAACTCAGGGAACTCAAACAAAAAAAAGGATTCCTGTACTGCATGTTACAAAGGTGAGCACAGAGGTCAGACACAGCCACACCTCTGGAGAAGGCAGGAGAAGGCAGGACATGGCTATGACAAGCATGACAAACACCACCCTTCAGGGCTGTGATCCTCTTAACTGGTTCTCCTGACAAGCACATCCATATATTGGGCCTCACTGAGCTCTTGCTGACTGCACTGCCACAGACTGGATGAGTCCAGCAAAGCAAGAGAGGGAGATCTGGGGATTTCTGAACTCAAGCAAGAGGAGCAAGGTTTAATGGGCCACTTGTGAGTTGCCTGTTGCCACCACAACTGGGAACCTCTTATATCTGGGGTCCAAGTAAACCTTCTAGGGCTAGAAATCTCTCTCTTGTAGCAAAGGGAAGTTGCAGGCAGAGCTGTGAAAGCCCAGCTGACAGACCCAGGCATCGTCAGCTGTAAGGTCTGGCTTAGAAAGGAATACATCTGTCCTCAGTCCCCCTGAACAGGGAAGGGGTAAAGGGAAGAAAGAGGGAGCACTGCCAGGAAGAGCAAATCTAGAGAGGAAGGATGGAGGGTGGACTGTGATCAGGGTGGACTGAGGGTCCAACAGAGGTCAGTGGAAGGATGAAACCGGTGCAAAGAGCAGAGCAGGACCCTGCCCCTGCACACTGGGATCCAGCTGCCTTTTCCTGTCTGTGCTCCTTCCCTCCACCTGCAACCATGCACACTACAAGGGGAGAGCTGGGGCATTCCTGCCACAGAGCTGAACGAGACAGGGATGCTGGAGAGCAGGAGAGACATCACCTCTCCTGAGCAGAAGGCAGCTGTACAGAACCCTTCAGTGCAGGTAACAGTGTCTCACCTGCTTTATCTCCATTTACCCCAGGTCTTTTTCCTGTACTGTCAGCTCTTTCTGAGCACAGTGCTGTGGCCCTTCTGTGAGTCTGAGCCACCCTGGCACACACTGCAAGCAGGCTGCAGCACCATTCTGGGCACACACTGCAAAGACACCTCCGCCCCAGCCAAAGGAAGAGGAGCCTCTTGCTCAGCACATGTCACTTGACAGCCCCAAAGTTCCACAAATGACACTCAGCCTTTGCTCTCAATGCTGCAAGCCTACTGATCATTTTCTTGAAGTGTTAGAATATGGAAAATATTCATAGAACCACTCAATGATTTGTGTTGGAAGGGACCTTAAAATCATCTAGTTTCACCCACCTGACACAGACAAGGATACCTTTCACTAGATCAGGTTGCTCAGAGCCACATCCAACCTGGCCTTGAACACACCCAGGGATGGGGCATCCACAGCTCTTCTGGGCAACCTGTGCCAGTGCCTCACCACCCTCACAGTAAAGAACTTCTTCTTATTATCAAATTTAAACCAACCCTCTCCCATTCAGAAGCCACTTCACCTGCACTATCCCTCCATGCCCTTGTAAAATGTCCCTCTCCAGCTTTCAGGCCCCCTTTAGGTCACAGAAGGTGCTGTAAGGTCTCCCAGGAGCTTTGTCTTGTCCAGTATTAATACTATTCTGGCAGATGGCAGCATCAAATGGTTGAAGAACATCAAACAATTATTTGACTCAAAGTCCATACCTGTTCTGTGATAGCAGAACTGAAGATCTACAGTATTCATTTACTACTGTTTCTCTCCAGTTGAAACAGCTCATCAACCCAGTTCAGGGAAAAAGAATGAGTAATATGCAATTCTGCATGCTCTATAGAGACTGAATAATTTTTGAAAATAAATTCTTGGTCTAAACAGTTTCACAGGTACTAAGAGAGAAATATATTGAGAGAAAATAACTCTTTAACATCTGTTAAATGGTTTTAAATGCAGTCATATCTGCTGAAAAGCTACAGCATCACACACTGGTTGAAAAGAAAATGTCTAACTGATGTTGGGCCTGGGGCAACATTACTTTCTCTTATTGAAAGTTGGATAAAGGTTAGTGGGTTTTTTTTCTCTCCTGCTAGAAATAGCAAGAGCAACATTAACTCATGTTAGATCAAGACATGAAAAAACAAGTTCTGCTCTGGCAAATGGAAGGAAAGAAACATGGAAAATCAGAAAAAAAAGTATGGAGAGTGAAGTGGGAAAACAGAAACTGAAAAAGCAGTACTTTGTAAATTAGTGTTCTTTTTATCCAGTCTCTTGTCAACTTCTTTCTCCCTGCAATTAGTAGAGAGTTCTTTTCTTTTGTAATGGTATGTTTCTTCTCCAGTATAATTTCTCTTATCCATCTCCCATTCCAGCTTCTGCTAATTATCATGACTATTCCATTTGTAATTCTATGATCAATATCCTCTTACAGAATAGTATTTGGTCTTCTCCATATAGAGCTGATAAGAACTTTAAAATGAGTGGGTCATAAAGCTAATTTTAAAGTGGAATTTTTACAAACATGCTATCATTTTCGTTCAGATGTTCTGAAATGAGGTGATGAAAGTTGAAAGATAACTGGGTTTCTGACCTTGTCATTGTTCCTGTATAGAAAGGATATAGAGGGGATTCATTTTCATTGAACTTTTAAAAGTTGTCTTCATTTTATTTAGAAATTTGTTATTTGGTTTGGGGTTTTTTAACATCACAGATTTCATCCTTGTTTTGGAAGACTCAGTAGATGGCTGAAGAAAAAGTAGGAAGCTGATTACATGAAGCAGAGAGGGGAAAATGAAGGCTGTCGAACTACATTAAGCCACATTATTTCAGATCATGGCTGCTTTGTATTTTTTAACACAAATTAGATAAAAACAAAGTCTGCAAAAACACTCATAAGAAAAAGATGTCTCCATTACAACTGACGTAACCTTCCAACTCAAGTAATTTAAGCTTTAGGGGGGAATATATCATCCCTCTTTCTCTTACAGTACTGTTAAGGTAAAAAGATTTATTTTTAAGTCAACCCTATCTAAATAATAAAGATGAAAAACATTTAAAGGGGAAAAAATGTGAGGGAAAGAAAATATCCTTTTCCCCACTTCTTGCTTTATTTTGGGTTTTTTGAGCATCATAACTTTGGACTCTCAGGAACTAGGGAATACATGTAGTAAGCATTCCCAAGCAAAGTGAACATTTTGATGAATGCACTGGAAAAATACAAAAATCATCTGGATGACTGCACCTCACCTTGCTGATCTATCGCTACTACTTTTTTTACTATTTCTGTAGTTGTTTTGCCTCATACCTTAATTTACCATGAAGACGCTGAGTTTCTCAGTTGATCATATTTTCAGTTTCTGTACATTCTATAACCATAAGAAATTCACCTTGTTTTGAATTACTCAAAACTTAATCTAAACAAGCCCATTCTCCCTGGGTTTCCTCTTGACATTTTCTCAATTGCTGTTTCCACTGTGCATTACTTGATTCTGTATTTGGTACCTGTGCCTGCATTTTGTTTATTTACCAAGGTCGATGCTTAAATCAGGCTTCTGCATCTATGACTTTAATCTGCATCTACTGCCTTTAATAATCTATTGTGTTGTAACTTTTGTGCTGGATGTTAAATATCATCTCCAATTTGTCTTCTCTATTTTGTGCCACACCAAATAGATGAACAGAATTTGAAAGTCTTAAATTTTGTTTTTCCCTTCCAAACATCATGCTGGTGAAGATCTACCATAAACCAAATAAGTATTTGTGTTATTTACTTTCTGATGTGTCATGCCAATTAACACAAGAAACAATTTAATTAAGCAATGACTTTCCAGCACTGCTATTATCCCCTGTTAGCACACTTTCTTCTGTTTCTCAAATGTTACTTTCCAGCAGAGAGCAGAAACCTTGTCATTTGATACTGGTAGCCAGCATTAATGTTGGTAAAGATGAATATTTAGAGTAAATGGTTCAATTATTCCTTTCCATTCCCTTTTTTTCCCCCCGAACAACTAAGAAAACAACAAATGTAATTGCAGTAATTATGATCAGTCTTTAAATTGTTCTTTCCCTGATACCAATTTTCATGATACTCGTGGGAGTGTGTATCTTTGTCAAACACAACATCATCGCGTCTTGTCAAATGAGGTTGAAATTAAAGCAGTTGAAACTACTGGGAAGGACTGACAGATGGGTGGCTAGAATAACCATAGAAACCTTCTCCCTCCCTGCCTGCTTTAGACAGAGCCAATCAAAGCTATCCAAAGGGTCATAAAGGAAAGGAATAAACCTCTGTCACCAGAGCTGTCCCTGAGGTGAACCTCGGAAGGAAGCACTCGAATTCTCTCAGGTAAAGCTGAGAAATCCATCAACCGAAGTTATTCACCTAACTCTGTAGGAATTCTAGCTTGTACTGCATAAGAAAGCATAAAAATTAGTTATCTGCTGCTGGCACCTACCAACAGGGTCAGTTGTGGAAGAGAAACAGAAAAAAAACCCATGCTTAGGTGGAGGAGACAGAGCAGAACAGTTTGGTGCTCATCAAGGCAGAGAAATGTCTTGGTGTCCACAGATGCCTTTCAAATTTCTGATAAAAAATGGAAACACCTACAGCTCTGACCTGTCTCTAAGATTAGGAATCAGATGCGCAGTTCTCAGGATCTTTGCTTTGAATTTGGATAATTTGAGTACTCTTCCAGACCATTCTACAGCTTCCTGCAGGCAGATGCCTTTTCAGAGCTGTTTAGGAGACAGAATTAATGAACAAAGACCTAAGACCTACATTTTTCTTCTTGACTGGAAACACTGTCAAACCAATACTAAAGGCTACTGCATACCTTTAAGTAAAAGATGAGCAGAGAGCCTAATGCTAGACACAAGAAGCTCTGCTCTTAGAAGCCATCATGTCATGTGGGCTAGGGAGGTACTGCAAAACAAAACACAATTGGAAACACATCCAATTAACACAAACTCCAAAAACACCAAACCTCAGAGCACCGTCTCATTTGCAGAACAAGTATCAGCCAGCAGGAACAGCAGCGATGGGTTTATCCTCATTCTTCACTGCTTCTCTGAAGTGCAGGGAATGTGTCCCCAGGGCCCTCACTCAGCACAGCAAGTATGAAAACGTCGATATGAACCAAGGTAGCAGCCCCTTCTGCCTGGCCTGCAGCCAGCCTTACAGAAGTAATATGCAGCAGGCAATTGAATACGTTGCTCTCCATAGGTGTTTAAATTTTAATCCCCCTGTAGCCAGCACGTCACGTGGGCGCTGTCCTGGAGCACAGGAATACTATTAGATGTGCCATCTTTGTGCTGTAGTTTCATCCTTAGCAGTGGGGAAGAAGAACCACCCCCAGTGCTCCTCAAGAGTCAACCAGCAGATCACAATGCACCTTTCCCACCTCAGGGATGTTCCCGGTCCCTCTTCGTGGAATGGACAAAACCAGAGCCTGCTCCAAACACCAGCACAGGGGGGCAGTGGCAGCCTGAGAGTTTCAGGCTCCACCCTCCTCACCTGCCCTGCCTCAGCTGTGGGGTGTCACCCTGGCAGCCCCAGGGTTTACAGCCAGGTGGCTACACCCTTCTCCATCACAGCCATCACAAACTTGGTCACAGTCCCCACAAAGCATCTGTTTTTGGGACAGCAGCAGTGGTCAGAGCCAGACAGGAAGCACTGAGGCTGCTGACTCCCTGCCACCACTCTCCCCCAAAAACAAAGTGTATACCTCAGCCTTTTTCTCTTTTTTTCCCATAATATTTTCCTCCACATCCAATAAAGGATGAAAATTCTCCTTAGCCCTCCATCGGCTGCTTATGCATTTGCATAAACCTTTTTATTGCCTTTTATGGCAGCAGTCAGACTAAATCCTGGTTGCTCTTTGGCCTTTCTAACTTTCTCTCTGCACAACCTCACAACACCCTTGTAGTCTTCCTGAATGACCTTCCCCTTCTTCCAAAGGTGAAACACTCTCCTTATTCCCTGAGTTTCAGACTAAGCTCTGGTCTTTTTCCTCACCAGCTCATCCTTCAGCACATGGGGATTGCCTGCTTCTGCACCTTTATGATATCCTCTTGAAGAATGTCCAGCCTTCCTGGACCCTCTGCCCTTCAGGACTGCCTCTTAAGGGACTCTGCAAAACAGCCTCCTAAACAAGTCAAAGTCTGACCTCCTTAAGTCCAAGGTGGCAGTTCTGCTGACCCCCTCCTTACTGCTCTGAGCATCAAAAAGTCTCTCATTTTGTGATGGCTATGCCCAAGACAGCCTCCAACCACCACATCACCCACAAGTTCTTCCCTGTTCACAAACAAGAGGTCCAGCAGGTGCCTTCCCTAGCTGGCACACTCACCAGCTGTGTCAGGAAATTCTTACACACACTCCAGGAAACTCCTGGTCTAATTCCTCTCTGCTGTATTGTATTTCCAGCAGATATCTGGTAAGAGAAACTGTTCCCAATCCGAGAAAGCCACCAGCAGGGCTTCAGGTGTCTTCTCCAGACAGAGCTCCACAGCTCCCGAAGCAACTGCGGAAAATGACCATGAGCTGCTGGCGCTGGGACTGCAGGGGCTGAGCTCACCAGGCAGAGCTGCAGGCACTGAATGCCCAGCCCTGCACCTGCTCAGGTGAGGCCACATCTCACCATCACAAACACCATCACATCGACCCCTAACCCCACCCCATGATTTTCCCCACTGTCCCTGAGGGCATCCACACCTACACAGGTACCTACTGTTCAAGAGGCCCCTCTGATCTCCACCTCAAGGGAACAGTCATCACTTTCTGCCAGGTATGCACATCATTTGTTCTACCTTCTCCTCAAATCCAAACACAGTTAACAACCCCTTAGACCCATGATACGTGGTTGTAGGACCACTCATTGTCAGAAGAAAATTAAGAACCCCGGTGGCCAGTTTCTACTTTGAGCTAATTCAATGGCCAATTGGGAACATCATCTGGGAAAATCTTTCATCAAGCAGAAGGTTCAAGTTTCTTCAGAGGACTCCCCAAGTCAGGCCTTTTCTGCAGTCAGAGGGAAAACTGGCACACCACACATGCCCATCTTCTGTCTCCTCCAAATCTCATTATTTTGATTCTGGCTGCACTTGTCACATCTTTATTGTACAGTTTCTATCCCAAGACTTACTAAATTATGGGTGTTCTTTATCAACTATCCTGTTTCTCACCAAGCTGGATATGTCCAGCTCCAGGAAGAGGAAATCCCAGAATCCCAAAAAGTAACAGTGCCATTTCTATTCCTGTGCTCTGGGCAGGGCATCACTAGGCAGCATCTACCAGTTCCTGGATATCATTGGAAATACAGGGGTATTTCCAGGTATCCTCACTGTTCCCCCTGTTCCACTGGTTCCCAGTTTTCCAGGTTTTAACCTGTCAGTCTGTTCTCTTTTCTTATTGCTTTCTCTTCCCACCCCTCACTCCTCAGCGATTGGGGTTTTTTTCCGCACCAGTTTCTTTTCTTCATTCTCTTCTTCTTTTGGGAAGTGGTGGGAAAGGAGGTATTTAGTATTTGTTTGGGATGGGTATCAGCTTGTCCTTAAAGTGGGAGTGGATGTGTAAGAAAGACAGGGAACAATTCAAACAGGGGAAACAGCAGCGATATTTTCCCAGAATATCTGTCCTAACCTGTCACAATTTACACCTCAAGTAGCTCCCAAGACAGACATAGTCTCTGTATTTAGTCATCTTTAAAGGATTCATCTGTTCACTTCTAAAATAAAAAAAGGCCTTTTAGTACCCGTACCATCCTACATCAAGTACTTCCACAATTGAATTCTGTGTTACATGAAGAAGTGCTGACTTTTATTTGCTTTAAACTTGGCACTTGCTAGTTTGGTTTGATGTTTAGACTCTGTTTTAAAATTGATAATTAAATAGTCTTCCCTCATCATTTTCTCCATGCTGTTCCTATCCCAGAGAAAATTCATGATTTTTTAGATATCTGTCATATCCTTAACCATCTCATTTCCATACTTGAGAAATCCTTATTTAAATGGCTCCTTTCATTTTAGCCACACAATACCTTTGATTGTCTTTCCTATCCTTTTCTGAATCTTTTCCAGTCTTTGATTATGGCCTTTCTGAAATGGGAATAGACCATTAGGGTCAATGCATTATAAAATATCAAAACAAGGGAACCATATGGATAAATGCATAGTATAATGCTATTTCTCAGTTTATTCTCTTATTCTTTTCCTAATTGCTAACATTTGACTGGCATTTTTAGTGGTACTAAGCATTAAGCCACACATTATAACCTCAAGATCTCATTCCTGCGTGGCAACAGTAAACTCAGAACCTCCATCGTTGCAAATGTAACTCTAGAATTGCTTTGCCTGTGTGCATCATTTTACATTTATCCACATCAAATTTCACCCATCATTTATGTCATTTGATATTGTGAAATCAAATGACCTAGTAATTTGATATTGTGAAATCCTTTCCCAAATCACTCCATGCAGTTTTCTGTCTGCTCCCCCAAATGATTGATTACTTTATTGCCATTGCTTGTTACCTCATTATGTAGCCCTTCCCCTTCTTAATGTCATTTTACAGATATGCACATATCTGAAAAAATATTAATATCATTTATGGATATGCACAAATCTGAAAAAAAATCCCAGTGAAAAATGGACATTTCCTGCTAATCCTTGTTTCCTATCTTTACCCAGCTACTTAAGAAACTTCTCTGATTCAACAGCAGATTTATGTCTTTTAACAGCCTGGGGTGAGTAACCTTTACAAATGTGCTTTGCAAATCCAAGTGGACTACTGCCACTGGACGTCCTTTGTCAATATTGCTTGCTGACCCCTTCTAAGACTTATAAATTGTGATATCAACTAACAACTGTAGGGTTAACTCTTTCTCAGTACATCTTATCTCTCCATGCTTACACTAATTCTGTTCTTCAGAGTAATGTTTATTAGCTTGCCTCCTAGGCATATCTTGTTTACTAGCTTGCAGTTCTCCAGATCTCAAAATCATTTTAAAAACTGGCATCACATCATCTACCTTCCAATCTTCTTGTACCAAAGCAACTGGAAAGCATTACAGATAACAATCTGCAGTTCAGCTCCTCCAGCCTCAAACTTCTCCAGAAGTCTCACATGAACATCATCTGACCACTTTTTTGTCTACCTGCTCTACAACCTCACTGAGGCTTTGATCTGAAGCTGATGTGATGCATCTCAAACAAGAAAAGGTTTCACAGGATGAAATTCCACAACTTCTTCCACAATGAACAGATACAAAATTGTTGGGGTTTTGAGGCTGGGGGCGGAGGGTGGTGATGTTCTGCTATGGTCTTAATCTCTCTGAGTCACCTGAAGCCTCTTTAATAGTAACACCACGCACTAATCCTCCTAATCATTGCAAAAGGCAAGTTATTTGCCTTTTACAGGCTCTTTGAATAGCTCCTGAAGTAAACATTTAATCTGCAGCCAGCCGAGCTTCCTGCCTCCACAGCCTCTTTGATCCTCCTCTGCCCGTCACAGCTTTTTGTCACCATCCTGGCCAGTGAACATAAATGGGCAGCAGTATAAACCCTAAAACTCTTTTTCCCATGTGGAATGTCAATCCATATGCTCACCATTTGGATCACCAAACTGTTTTCTCCAGGGCACTTTAGAAATTTTGAACTGAAACTTTCCCCATGACCCATGTCTGATCAGCATCTGCAAATACAACACCATTCATTTCAGGACATAAAAATTATGTTTCATTTAAAAGTCTGGTATACTCCTGGACCTGGGAATGTGTAGCTTAAACTCATGGAGAAACATACTGATCATTTAATCTGACCTCCTTAAAATAAGAGAGGCTAAATGTACTCCCTTTGTTAATTATACTTTCTGTTGCTGTGCTTGAATGAGGGCATTTTTTAAAATCTTGATTTTATTATGTTCATGTGACAGAGGGCTCAGTACAACTCTCAGTAAATTACACCAATAGTTCAGTATTTTTACTGTTTGATTTTTGCCTCATTTCCAATCTGAATGTATCTGCCATCCTTCTCTCACATCTTAACAGCTTTCTACTAGGTTGAAGAGTCAGATGACTTGGAGGTCGTTTTTTTCTTCAATCAAACACTTAAGGATTGTCATCAAGTCACTTCTGTAAGTTTTTATTCACAGTTCTATGTTTATTTTCTTGTCATACTTCAGTTCTGCAGTACTTCTCAAAGTGATAATAATAGAATTAGACAAAGTAGATGAAAAATAATTTTTTTCACAAGTGCCAAGTGCAGAGAAAATATGCTTTTCTCTCCTCCTATTCAATATTCAAGATCAAAGAAGCACATCAGCTTCCTTGGCTGCAGCATCTCAGTAGTAGCTGTTGACCTACTGATTACCAGTTCCAATATCTATAAGCTTATTTAGTGTGACTGCTCACAAAATAGAATTCTGGTCCTGTAAATAGTATTCACAGTCTGCCATTAGATATTAAGATTAACTCATATTTGGTTAGATTTAAACACACACTGTCTGTCAGTACTTAAAATGAATCAAACTGTTCCCTATCGGTGATTTATCCCTTCCATTTGTTACTTTCATTTTTAGCAGTTCTTCTAGTCATTGCAAATACTATCAAGCTTATCAGTATTTTAGATCTCCCTAAGGATTTTGAGCATTATGTAAAAATCACACGGTTCTTGGCAAAATTAGAGCCACAGGTTTTTCAACAAGGATTCTTTCCTTGTTACTATTTTGCTATCTATTGAATTTAGATGCACTTAGAATGTACTGTACTCATATATTAACTAAGAATCATGTGGTTCTAAGATGATTGCTAGCTTATTAGAGGTTGTATCTTTTACCAATCTCATATTTTACCTCCATTACAATGATTGTAGGTAAAGTACTTCAGAGAACTACTTGGCTGCAGGGAGTCTCATAAAGTCATGAAATTAAGTTAGCTTGACAGGCTCTGTTTTGTATAAGCCCATTCTCACTGATATATTTGCCTTCTAATATTTTATTGGAAATTTTAACTAATCGATAAAATAAAATAGATAGGTCATCTCACAAAACTTTTCAAGTTGTGCTAACATCCTAGCTTTTCACTTGAGATCTTTTTCACCATTTCAAGACCTTATAAAATAAAGCTTTGACTTTTTATCAAAGTGCTTAAAAACTCATGAGTGTGAATTATCTTGAATTGGTTAAGTATCAGTCTAAAATCACAGTTGTTTGCTGTTGGAGAACACAACCTTATTAAATGACCTGAAAACTATATTTTCTATGTCCCCCCAAGAAAGCAGGCCTAAAACACTTATTGATTAGCCCACTTCTTCTGCTTCAATACACATCAGTCTATAGAATTAAGACTCCCAGCTTTATCATGCCAATGAATTCATTACTTCCATTTTCCATCAGCTCCTTGGTAACTTCTCTCATAATTCTTGCAATATTACTGTCCACAGGAGTTCACAAAATGAGTATGCTCTTCCTCAGTTCTGTTCCTCAAATCACATCTGTTGCACGGTACACACACAGAAGTCTTACATCAATCAGCAACATGCCAAAGACTGTTTTCTGTTACTAATGACTGTTTCTGACACACACTTACCTTGCACATGTATTTTTTAGGACTGTTTCCTTATAAAGCCAGGCTTATGCAATCATGCTCTTTGCCAGCCTCCCCCCACCACAACTTTGAAACCACCCACCTGTATTTCAGAAGCCCTGGCGAGAGAGGGAGGTCTCAGAGATCACCTGTTCATACACCCTTCAGGACAACTGGCTGCTAGGTCTGGGAGATGCTCTCTGTTCTGAATCTTACTGGGACAAACAAGTTCTCATCCCTGAGCCCTCTACTTGAGTTTCTAAAAGTGATCAGATTGAGAACTGCTTGAAAGAGGAAAAGCCACACTGGGAAGAAATACAAGTAGTGAAGTGAGACCAACCACAAAGCAGTCTGGTCTGGAAGGTGTCCCTTTGTCCTTCTGTTCTGTCTGCCTCTATCCCAAATAAGGGAGGAAAAAGATATCCAGATGCCCCTTTTCATGTATTCCCACTCTTTTACTCAGATCACCTACAGTTTCTACACGGAGCTCTGTGCTCCTTCCCCTTCCACCTGTGTGAATGCAACTAAATGAAATTATTCCTACTTCCATGACTCAGTTTCCTTCTGCATTACCATCTCCTTTCTGAAGCTTCTCCTCTCTTTATTCCTTTTCACTGACTCACTCAGATGTTGAAGGTGAAGGAGGTAGGCACTGGACACCTTGATACATACTTGGTGTGTGTGAGGTATGCCTGCAGAGTAGATGTCTCACTTTTTCACACTCCAAGTGTGTAGACCACACTTGCCATTCCAGATCTCACTTCACACACCTACAGATCTGTGGGGGGGAATAAGTAAGGAGAAAAATGCAGGGAATGTTCATTGCTTTCTCCAGCTGCTTTACCCCTCTCCTGTCAGCCTCCTACCCTGCTCCCACTCTGCTGAATCTAAAGTGGCTGGATTAGGAGTGGGTGGTCTTTGGCTCCATTTCTCCTGCTGTGGGTGCTATGAGCCACTCGTTTACACCTAGCAGGGATCATCCAGTGGGAAAGCAACAGACAAAGTACATACTCCTGCCTCTGACAGGACACCAACCATTCCCAGTTAAGGGGAGCCCAGCAAGCCAGGGTACCTGGCTTTGGCAGGTCACACCTGACCCAGAGCCTGAACAGTTCATTAACAATGGAGAGCACTGCCTTTTCCAGCCTGATGCTCCATGCACCAGCCAGCTGTCACTTGGGCTGCTTCTTCCAAAACTGCCACACCAAAAACACACAGAGAGGAAGGGCTGCAGCTGATAGCTGGGGCTATCATGGGGAGGAATTCTGTGACACATGGCACTCCCAGGAGTTAAAGGAAAGTGGTGATGGGGGCAACATGTAGGAATGTACTGATGGCATGTGGAAGACCTGGGGTCCTCTAGCAGAGCAAGACTGAAGCAGTGAGTCCAACCTGACTCAGAGAGGCAATCACTCCAGGGTTTAGACCCTAAGCATAGGATCACAGGATGACTGCGTTGGAAGGTGCTTCCTGAGGTGAAAACTCCAGTTCAAAGAGAGTCAGCTATGAGGTTAGACCAGATTACTCACGGCTTTATCCAGTCTGGTTCTGAAAACCTCAAAGAATGGATACTGAACAATCTGTCTCGGAAGCCTGTTACAGTGCTTGACACTTCTCACAGTCAAAAAGTTTCTCCTGACCCTCAGTGTGAGCAACTCTAGTTTCTCTTCTCCCACATTCCAAAAGTACTATTAGTTTGTAATGTCTTGGAATATTTTCCCACCATTTTACATCACATTCACAAAACATGTTTGCTGCAGGCTTCTGTGCAAAGATATGACCAAAATCAGAGAAATCACTGGAAAAAAAGAGACAGCAATCTTGAGCTTCACAGGCTTGATCTTTCTATTAATTTAAATCCATTCAAGGAACTAAGAGAAACCCTGCCACACTAATCAGAACAGCCAGTGTTAGGAGATGTCTAAGCTGTAGTCAAAGGTACACTTGCAATGCATTCAGACACCTATGCCAACCTGAAACCCTAAACTTGGCTCAGTTACTGATAACAACCAAGCTAATCTTTGGCATTTAGCTGGTTGGCACTCAAATATCCACAAGTTCCTAGGTGGATTTTTTAACTGTCTAGCAACCTCAGTGAAAATTCTCCTCTACATTCCTGAAACTGAGACCCAGCTATGATGAGAGTTGCTACGCAGCTCTCTAGGAACTATGATGGGGTATCCCCAATACACAGAGACAACCTGCAGCCAATTAACAGAGGAAGAAGCCACTTCTCATTGTGTAATTGCTATCATGCCATGTTACACAAAGCACATGCATGACATTGAGATGTGACTGTGGAGAAGGTGACTGGATATCAGGTTAGCCTTTTAAGATCACTTTTCAGCTTTTTCCATACCTTAGGAAATCATAATGTGATCATTGCCATTCTGGTGTCCCCTGTAAAATTTAAATATACTCTATGACGCTATTTCAAATTATCACATATGGAGCTGCTCTGTTATGACCCACTCAATTACTTTTCCCCAGGGAGAAATAACCAGAAAACTCATATTTAGGAAAGAAAATGTAAAGTTGCACATCACTAAACATGTGCAAACTATGACATCTAACTAGATCATAGTAAAACATCCCTGCGGGAGATGAAGAAATCATGTGGCTTGCTTAAAATTGGAATGGAAAAAGGCCCGGAGCAAGCTCAGGGCACAATCCTGCACTGGCCCTTGTGTGGTGAATAAACTAAATGTGACTGATTATGAGCTTTCTATCACTAATTAAAACCTCTTGAATTCTGAGTTCAAAATCTGCTCCATGTAAATTTCAAGGTAAAACCAATACAAGCAAGCACTCCCTTCTCTGGGACCTACCTGGTCTTGGGAAGGCAATATAGAGGCTGTATACTGAACTAATTCTGAAAAAATCTAACCAGATAGACTTGGAAGAGAGAACACAAAGCTCTGCTCACGCTAGGATGTTAGTTTCCAACCACATCCTAGAGCTCAGACCTAGTACTTCAAAGCATTGATTTCCAGCTCGACAGAAAATATGTCTGAAGAATCCTCTCAATAACTCCAGGAAGGCTGGAGCCAAAAATCTAGGCTGCCAAGTAAGAATTGTTCTAAACGAAATTCCTTAGGAGGAGTAGTCCAACTAAAATTCAAGGATCCCACCTTCACTAAATCCAGCCTCTAGGACTGACAGGAGAATTAGCCCCTTCTAAAGCACAGCAGTGTAAAAGTTTCACATGAAGCAGGCATCAGACAGTATTACTACATTCATATCTGACTCCCACAGAGACCAGAATCATAGCTGTGCAATCCCCCTTAGCACACGCCTTCATAACACCAGGGCAAGAAAAGCTCCTCAGTTAACTGTATAAATAGGTCCCTAAAGTCCACTGAGCTATCACCATCAAGAATGAACGTGTATCACACTAACCAAAAATTGCCATCGTATAAGAAGTCAAACATCTGTACCATTAAGGTCTGTATTGGAGGACTGCAATTTGCAAAGTGAATTTTCAGCTATCATTATCCCATCGACATAGCATAGATGCTATTCTCTGTTTTCATCTATGCCCACACAACTGTATGACACTTATAAATATATATACAAACATATACACAATCTCATATGAGAATGATACTTGCAACAGCTCAGCTATACCAGGGGTTTTTTTGTAACATAGACTCCAAGTCACAGATCATAAAAATGCTGCCACACAGAGGAACAAACACCTGTAGTTTGTACAACAGCTTAACCACATTTTGCAGTGGAGAGTGGATGTTACTAAATGCATGTTTGTTATTTCAACAGCATTGTGGGAAGAGAGACCAAGAATTAACGCTGCCAGTTAGACAGACATCGATAAAAGGCGTACCAATAATTACCCAGCTAACAGAATAATAATGTCCTCGGCAACGTGGGTGTGTGGAGGATAGGGGCAAGGCAGGAGATGGAGGCAACACATGTCCTGATATGCTATAGAGACACTGATCCAGGTGAGCTTGAAGAATCTCAAGGGAAATATTGCAGTGATCTTTGCCATGTAGACACGTAAGAGATTTCTCTAGGTCATAAGGACATTTGAGACCACTGAGAGACATAGGCTAGGTACAGGAATTAGTTCCCGAAGTACAAACTGGATTCTGTAGTTTAAAGTTTGCTGCTGCAGGAGTAGATGGTTCCTTGCAAGTGCTCACAAAGGGCTTTCCCACTGAGACAAGAAGCGTCACAGCATCAGGCTTTGACATAGTCCCTCAGATTTACTCTGGAGTGACACAGTCCCTCCATCTGGGGCGGTGGTGCAATTCTCATGTCCTCAGAGGTCTCCTTTTCCCACAGATGCCCGCGTGCTCTTGGGAGAGACAGAGCCGACGGCTTGGGAGCGAGATGTACTGCCAAATGAACTCTGGTTTGTTCTCAGAGATTCTTTTGGCATATTGAATTATATATCCCCACGTAACTGATAGAGCTGTACCTGCGGTTTGCACAGAAAAAAAAAATTCCTGAAGGCAAGAAAGTGTGCCCAGAACGCTGTGTTTACCTGTAGATACCCTTGCTTAAAGATCAAGGGACCTTTTGGTATCTGCATGTGTGTAGGAGGGGAGAGATGGGTTACACAGCCTGAAGGCTTGGGATCCTCTGGTTAAAAATGTGCATGGCGTGGCCCAGCGGAAGGATGCGGTCCCTCCCCGTGTCCCCTCGCAATAGCTCTGCGAGAGGGAAGGGATTCAGCTTTCTTTGCTCTTCTCCATTGAAGTCTACGCAGGGGGAAGGGGAAGACAAGAAGACGTGCAGATCATGCAACGTTATGTATCCTTGGATAACAATAAACCCTTACCGAGCAAAGGAGCCAGCCGCCGGCCGCCTGATCCCGCTTCGGGAGGCACGACACGGCACGGCACGCCCCGCACCCACCCCCTTCTCCGGAGGCGCCGCACTGACCCACATGTTCGGCGACCTTTCGTCACGGGTGACACGGGCAGACGACCCCCGGCCCCGGGCACGTCCCGCCGCCCCGCTGCCAGCACCTAGGCCAGCGGCTCCGCGCAGCCCCGCCACGCCACGGGAGACCGAGGTGGGGAAGGGTCGCACGCAGCTAATGGCGCTGCACGGGCAGCAGGGAGGGGGGCTGCGAGGGGCGACCTGCCGGGGGCTGCCGTGCGGGTACCCGGGCGGGGGCCGCGGCTGCCCGAGCATCCTCTGGCGCCGTCCCCGCCAACGCCTTACCCACGGTGCGGGATCCGATGCAGCCCATCACTCCGGCGGGGCTCCGGGGAGAGGCGGCAGCCTCAGCAGCGAGTAGGCGGAGAAGGCGGGGAGCGGCGGAGGTCGGAAAGGAGCCGGTCCCTTCAGCGAGAAACGCCGGGGTGGCCCAGCGGGGACCGGCGCGGGGTCATGGTCAGGTAGGAGCGCGGGGTGCCCCCGCCGGGGCGAGGCGGGCGGGCGGGCGGGGAGCCCGCGGGCCAGGCTGGCATCTGCCCCCGCCGCGCCTCCGCGCTCTGCGCCGCGCCCCGCGCGGCTCCCCGTCCGCTGCCGCGTCCCCGCCGGTGCCGCCGCCGAGCCCCCGCTGCCCGCCCGCCCCCCGCTCCCGGCTCCCCGACGGGGGGCGGGCTGAGATTGGGTAAACAGCTCGGCCCGGCAGCGCCGCGCCGATTGGCTGCCGCCCTCCGCGGCCCGGGGAGGGGAGGCAGCGCCGGCCGGGCCGGGCCGCCCCTCTGCCCGCGGGGAGCGCGGGACTGGCCGGCGGCGGGGCGGAGGCGAGGGACCCCGGCGGGCGGGCGGGCAGGACGGGACGGGACAGGTGCGGGCGGCGCGGGATGCGCACGGAGCGGGGGGGACGCGGGGCCCCTCCCGCCCGCCGGGGGAGCGGGGCGGGCACAGGTGAGCGGCGGGCGGTGCCGCAGGCTGGGAGCGGCGGGGGGAGGCGGGTGGGCAGCGGGCTTGTCCCTGTAAGAGTAAAGCAAGTGGGGACGGGGGGAGGTGGGTGAGCAGCTGGCGCGTCCCCGTAAGAAGCAGTAGCAGCGAGGGGCGCTGGGGATGGATGCATGGATGTATGGATGGATGGATGGATGGATGGATGCATGGATGGATGGATGGAGGCGGGGCGGGCGCGGTTTCCCGGTAACTACACTTGCGGACCCGACTCAGTTACCGGCAGCCCCCCAGCGGCCGCACCGCGTCTCCCCCGGGGCGCGCCCGGCGCGCTCCCGTGCGGCTGAGCCGGCCCGGCGCGGTGCCGGTGCCGGTGCCGCCGCCGCCCGGCCCGCCGGGAGTGCGGGAGCTGCCGAGGGGCAGGCGGCCCGCGGAGCCGCCCCAGCAGCCATCCGGCGGGAGGACGGCCGTTCCCCGCGGTCCGATCTGCCCCCCGAGCGGGCCGCGGGGCTCAGGCGTGCGGCGCCGCCCGGCTCTGCCCCTGGCCCCGCATAACCGTGAAGGATGAAGCGAGCCTAGCCTTGAGGACGCTCGCTGAGGCCTGTCCCAGGTCCTCCCCGCTAACACGGCAGTGAGGAGGGATCTCTGCAGATGGAGAAGGTGTGGTTAGGTCAGTTCCCGTCACAGCCCAAATTCTTCTCACCTGATGGCACCATCAACAGGCAGTGTCCTCCTGGGCCGCTTCACCAGCACCACGGACTCTCTCCAGTCTGGTCCGTCCATCTTCAATCTCTGAAATGCTCAAAATTTCTCCCTGGCCCTTTGTGTCTCCTTCGCCCAAAAAGCCTCTCTGATCTCACCAGCATCCTTCCACCCATCTCTAGTAATGGCAAATTGAATTTTGCTGATCCCATATGATCCATTTTGATCTCGTCCTCGTGCTTGGAGAATTCAGTTTTTGTCAGCATTGCCGAGAAATCATTCAAGACAGCTGATCATTCTTCATTAACAGCAGTACCAAAGAGTAGGTAAGTTCATTCATTTTTCCATTCACACCTTACAGTCAGCCTAAGGAAGGAAAAAAATAAGGAAAAAAAGGGCTTCAGACAGAACATATTTTGCCTGACCCTCTGAAACAATAAGCAGGAAGTCTACCCAGATAAAGTCAATTTACAGAATAAAATCTATGTGGGAAAGATAAAGGCAGAGAAAAAACCCCAAACTACGGTCTGAATATAGGCAGTTATTTTGTCTTTTTCCTTCTTCATGATATTGAAGGTATTACTGTGTATGGTGAACATGACGCTGCTGAAGTGTAATAAGAGATCACAGTCCCCTCCTCTCTGGTGCCCGAGGCCAGTCTGCTCTGCTGCTACAATGCTTATCACTGGGTACAATGCATTAGATCCCTGGTGAGGATGAAGTTTTTCCACAGTTAGAATTCTTTCCCTATTTCACTCCTTCCACCTCCCCCATATATTTCCAAACCTATCAGTTTTCATCTCGTTTTTCTGAATGACTTACTAAAGATACTTTTCCCGACATGTCTGCACTCTCCTAACCTAGGTTGTAAAAGCACTGGGAAACAATGGGTCTGGCAGTATGTTAACCAAGGTGTTTCACCATCTCTAAAAAGTAGATCTCTAGGGCTAAAAATGTGAGGAAAGGGGAAGCAAAAGCAGATTGCAATGGGAAGAGTGGTATATTAAGACAAAAGTCCTGTTTTGGGTAAATGTTTTTTAAGTTGGTGGCTGCCCAGCCAGCTGCTGTCACCCACAGTCTCCTATGGACTGATTGATCAGGACAGCTGTCCTCAGCAGTTTCACCAAACCCACCAAACAGCATTTGCACCTCACCCTGGCCTAAGAAGATGTATTACTGACACAGCTGTGGACAATTTCTTTTCCTCTGTTCAGAGAGTCTGGTTTCATTTTAATCCCCTTCTCCCTCTCACCCACCCACCAAATCTAAATCTGTTCCTCTGTGAATCTTTTTTGTGCACTGTGTGAACTCTGCTGTGGTTTCCTTTTCAGTAAAGATTTCAGACAAGTCACATTGACTCTTCTTTCTTTATTCCCCCTGAGCTTGTCTATCGCTTTATCTCAAGCTCAAAGTCATATCCCAAGTCCTAGCAAATGCACATTTGGCTTTCCTTTCATTAAGCTACAATATCATCTACATCAACCTGCTCTGACTTCTGCCCCAGGGTGTGATTCCACAGGCAGGTGAGCAAGTCCTAGCACTTACCCTGCCTGAAAAGCTGCTTTGCAGTTCTTCATGGGTTTGTCTGCTGCTGTTTTGGTGAGGTGGTAGTTTACACAGGATCTGGCAAGCACCCATGCTGCTGCCAGACATGCACAGCAGAAAAAAAAGAACTGGAAAGAAGGATTATACCCAAGTGTCCGTTCATTCACTCCACAGAACTATTGGTCTGTCTTGTGGCTGTCTCACATGTCCTGATGCCACCAGCTCCCTCATTTTTTTAATTTGAAATCAATATCACTTAGCTGCTGGAAGCAATACCTGTCTTGGCACCTAGAGCCATGCTTCATCTCTCATTTCTAATATAGTCAGTTTAATGAAAGGATAGACTCTTCACCATCTTTTGGTTCTTAATCACACCTTTATTTATTATGTTTACACAACATTATGCATTATTTATATTTACATAAATCTCCATATTTAAAGTCAATTTCATTCTCATTAGAAGTTGAGAAGATTTTGTTAAGATTCAGCTTTCACCCAGTTGCTCAGCTCTTCTGTACAATAGGTTCTATGCAATAGGGAATTCATCATCAGTGAACAGTTTCTAGTTTTTATCAAGCTAATAACAAACTTTTTAAAATCAGTAAAAATGTTTATCATATAGCACCAAAAGAAAAGTAGGTATTTTACATTTTGAAGAAATACATGGTTTAATAAGAATGTGATTTCATAAGAATTATCTCGTAGGAGGGAAGTGACAAGACTGAATCTCTGAACAAGGGACTGAAACAGAACATAAATCTAACTGTCCCCCACAGTTTTTGTCCTTGCACTTTCATGAGCAACAGCATCCCCACTGCTGCTTCAAGGAACTGGAGGTAAATGACAGAACATAAACAGTTTTGTTTTCTTTGAAATACACTTTCTGACAGGCTGTGGATATTTTCTCTGAGCATTGTGGGTTAGTTCTTAAACAATGAAGCTGCAATTTCATGTAGGAAATTGTGTATAAAATTTTTCTGATAAGTGCTGATTTAAATGCTGGTCTGAAAGATCTTCACAAATCTAAGTTTTTGTACAGGTTTGGGAGAGGGAGGTATTTAAATATCTAGAGAGAAACATGGATAGATCTTTTTACAAAGCTGGGTACCTCAGAAGAAAGGAGCAGTAGGAAGCAGCCTCTTGCAAGTTCCTAATTTATTTTTATGATGGGTGAAATTATGTGCCCCTCTGTTTATTGCAGATCTGAAAATCTCCCTCCACAGCCCCTGTTGTGAGGGCCTGTGCTGGCAAAAGGGAAGGCAAGTTTGACCTGTTGTGTTCTGTAGGTCACTGCAATTAGCAACTTCTGTTTGCAAAACAGAGCTTGAGTGCTGCCCAAACTAGGTCAAGGATGCTGCTGGAGGAAGTGCCACGTAAAGATCCCTTGACTTTCTTCTTCCTCTGCTCCTGCAGTTTTGCAATGAATTCAACAGAGAAATTGAGATACCATAATCAATAAGCATGTGCTCCTCGGTGAGGACCACCTATTTCTGGGCTTGTATGCCAAGGTGAATTGGGAACAGACAAGCATCCATGCCTCTCTTCCCCCATGCCCTGCACACAGGGGTCACTGTAAGTCTGGGCAGGGATGAGTGGGGAGGAAAACACAATTTCAGCAAATCTAAAAATAGTCACCTTGTGACTGATAGAGTCACTAGCCTGATAGAGGGGCTGATAACAGCACAGAGCAAACAGTTTTAGAACTAGTCTAGTTCTTAGCAACTTGTTCTAAACTACCCTGAGGCTTCCATCATATCCCTGAAGACCAGCTTATGCTGTAAATTAACTGTTTGTTTGTGTTTTAAGAGACAGCTGTTCATATTTTCTATAAGCCATTGATGAATCTATTAAATCTGTTCTACCAGATTTTCCCTATATTTCTACATAAATATAAAGATCTTATAAATTATAAATACAGGAACAGCATCTTCCAAAGAAACACTGCTTATAAACTACAAAGCTATTGTCACTGTCTTACCTGCTGAGTAAATATATTCTTTTCATCAATTAATTATCACGGATGCAGATTATATCACAGTAGGTAATGTGCCCCTGTCATCTTCCTTAGCTACCACTAAAACCAGCTAAAATGAAAAGAAAAAACAATATATATCTTGCCAACTAATGTCCCACTTTCAAGTAAACATCACCAAGCACCAGATAATGCAAAATGTCTTCCTTTTGCCTATTCCTCAGAGGTATCATTGGCAACAATGTCTGTTGTCCCATGAAAAGACTCTGGAAAATGAATGTCCACCTTCTCCTTCTCTGATCCTTTTTAAAATCCTTATGTAATACCTTGTGACCAGCTACTATCACAGAAGACATGGAGAAACTTCCTACATGCTTCTTGCAAGATGTGTCTTCAGCTGTGGAAAATATGCAGAGGCCTGTGAAGTTCATGAGTAGGAGATGTTTACAAAAATAGTATCTGTATCAGATCTATAGAGGCAGGAATCGTCCTGCAGGGGCTGTTGCTCCAGTGTGCTTCAGTGCTGGCCTCCTGCCACTGGCAGTTTGGATTCCCCAGTAAAAGCTACTTCTGGCAGAGATCTCAGTAATTGCTTCATGGAGGTAATGTAGTAGATGCCATAAGAGTTAATTCTACATCAAGCTGTATTAGCTACTGATAGGATTTTCGTGTGGACCGAAAAGGAAATGAGATAGCAAAATGACTCATGCAGTTCTTCTTTCTTCAGAGCTCCTTTGCTGCAGAAGACAAACAGAAAGGTTTTTTATGAGGTTTTAAAGAAGGAAAAAAAGCAGTGCCAGTGTATTTCAGATCCTGAAAGTGCTGCAACTTATCTCACATAAGTGAAAGGCTGGGTCCTTTCAAGCTGGGAAAATATTTGAGGCTGTGTGAATCAACTGAAGGGATAACAGGTGGAGAGAGGTAGGATATGTTTGCATTACATATTGTGATATAAGCTCATGCTTACCTACACTCACACCCCAGAAAGTTTGATCTTGTTCTTCCTGCACCCAGAGACCATAAAAAACTTTAGGGGAGCATATTAGTTCAGTGCTGAGATAGAACTAATCAGTCCACACCCTCAATAGTGCATTTATCAAAAACTCCTCCTGAGTATTTTATCCGATATTGCTGAAGAGATGTAATGGTAAGCACCATTATTTTTTCCTCTTTAACCATAAAATATTTTCTCTCTCTTCACAGTGAATTCTCAAATTGGCCTATGCTGCCACAGTAGAGACATATGCCTGGGACATCCTGGCATCATCTATTGGAAACTGAACATCTGGCAGAGTGTCCCAAATTGAGGACAGTCTTACCCAGAGGAATTAAATACTTTGATGTCACAAGATACCTTAAAAACACACTTACTTCAACACAAGGTGAAATTGAAAAAAAAATTCTGAAACAAATTAGAATTTCTGCAGTGGGGAGATCTTCCCAGCACATAAAGCCCTGGCAAGGAGTGGGCCACCTGTAACTTAACAACAGACAGGACTCACATATGTGCTTTGCTGCAAAGATCCTACTGTGTGACCTTGCTTAGTTTGGCAGTATTTTATTAAAATGCAATCAGCTTTCTGTATAACACCTGGGTTTGAAGTATTGGTACAGAAATAAATGTTCAATACTCAAGTGTTCACCATTCTTTTCTCACCTTACATTGATATTTGCCTTCCATTAGTTTTTCTTAAGAATTTGTAGCTTCATGGTTTTTCAGAACAACAGTCCTGGTTTGCAGTTTTTTGGAAGTGTAATATTCTCTCAGCATCTTCATCCCTTTTTGTTTTTTATGCAGAGTCATGCAGAAGTGTCATGCTGAGTTCTAGATATATTAAGATCTCATTTTTGTACAGTTCCCATTTCAAGGCTTTATGGAAGACATAGGACAGAAACTTACCATCTGGAGCTGTGGTGGTGCAGCTTGCTCTGGTAGCATCTCCCCCACGCCTTCGTAGCACAGTGACCTACTGCATGTGACCATGCATCACCTGCCACTCCAGCAGGAGACCCAGCACTCTCTGGAACTGCAGCTCAGCACCAAAGAATTAGCAAGTCTAGGCTGCCTCATCTGTCACAAACTTCACCCACTCAGCAACCCCCTCCTGGCAAGTGTCTTTCATAAATCCATTCTGCATCCTCCTGTGTCCTTACCTTGTGTCTGAGCCAGCTAAATGCCTGCTCACACAGAGTGAGACCAGAGGTAGGCTGGGCCAGGCTCCAAAATTCCAGTTTCCTCTGCCATGGCCTGTGGCTTTTCCAGCAGCAAGTGAAATGGGAAGATCAGTGAGTTCAGATAAGGGACTCTTTCCCACTCCCTGCCTGCCAGGAAGGGCTCAGCAGATGCCAGTGAGTGAGGAGGAGAAAAGAAAGGAACTTCTAGGAGTGTAAAAAAGGAATTTGTTGAACCTCTGGCAGTGACACTGAGACTGTGAAGGCTCCTCATCATCAGGTAGGTAGTGACAAGAGGGGATGTCTGAGGAGGTTGCTTTGGAAGGTCAAAAAGGCTACTTGATATGCATTCAGAAAAGAGACACCCCCCCAATGACATAAATGTGAGATGTATATTAGGGTGAAAACATCTTTGGTGCAGTCTGAGTCTTATTTTGCCTTTTTTTAAACATTTACTTCATCCTCTACTGAATGTCTCATTTCCCAGCAGTGAAGCTCCTTCTCCTAAATGTCAGTTGAATCTATACTAGTGGTGTTGCTCAAACTGCATTTTTAAAAATAATCTGCAAGCAGTTAATGTGCTTTTTAAATTCCCAGTGTTATGTAAAAAGGCACAATATTTTTAGCCTTACAAAATATCAGTTGTCATCTCCTCACTCTCTCCCTTTGATATATTGGAGATGGGGGCCTAGAAGCTCAGCAAAACTGTGGATACAAACTGCTTTAAAAATAAGGTGGGGAGTTTCTTTCTGCAATGTGGTTTTGTAATTTTACAGATCTTAATAAAAACATACAAAAATACCCCAAACTGTAAAAGCAAGCCTGAGCAAAGAAAAGTACTTCTTATTTTAAAAGCTACTGATTCTGTCCTCGCTGCCGAATTTTAATGTCTGGAATAATGACAGTATTATGTATCCTGAAGCAAAATATCGAATTAAAACTGTTCACTCATGCACTGGCAGAATGGCCCTCCTATTTTAAAAAAATCTCCAGAAATTACTCTCTAGCATAGAGCACACAGCTGTTGTGAGTAGGCTCTGGCAAATCAACATTGACTCAAACTATTTTTGGAATCAAGTCAGGCCTGCTGCTGTTTCTGGAAGATGTGAATACATCTACCTGCTTTGCTCTGCTGTGCTGCAGTCCATAAGGAATATGGTGGGATCCAGGATGCTTCCCTCTGTGCTTATTTGGAGGTGACCTTTCCATTCCCATCTGTTTACAAGTCTTCTGAGGTCTGATGTTTTTACCTGCTGGCAACCACCTTGATAAGCACATTTGGACCTTGCTGCTCTCTGTGTTCTCCACTGAAATTTGAGGAACAAGGTCTCAGAAGAGGCTGCCTCACTGCTTTTTCTTCTTGCTGTCTTGTAACACTTGACATCCTGATGGCACTTCTGGCAAGAAGGCATCACCTATCAGAAGCAGCTCAGGAAAGAGCACCCCATCCTCAGACTTGCTGGGATCATAGCTGATTCTTGAAAGAAATCCACCAGTGCAATTCAAGAGATGGCTACTAGAAAATCTTGGAATGATAATGTCTGTTGTTGCACCACACGGTCTGTGCAGGTGCTATGTACCAATACTGGGCTAAGGCAAAGCCTCTTAGCTTTTATCTGCTCTCATAGAAGGCTGCTTTTCCTTTCTATCTCCCCAAAATTCATCTTAATCTGCAATAAGTAAGATAACATTTATAATTTTTTTTATATTTACCACTTCTTCCTCAGTTTACTGTCAGCTGGGAGAAAGTCGAAATGACTGCACATGAGGAGAGTTCTGTTCTCATGGTCCCTGGAGTCACATAAATAATTGCTATGTTTAGGAGAGTGGAATTCTTCAGGCACCAACTATGTAGCTTGAAATTCCATTCCTTGCTTGGAGGTGCAGGGGATTTGGAGAACAACAATTTCTGAGTCAAAAGCAAACACAAGTGGAGACTCTTGGACTCTGGTATAATCTGCTAAGACAGCAAAGCACGATGCAGCATACTGTAGGCTTCTCATCAGTGTAGACTGAAAGACAAAATGAATTCTGAGTCTAATGAGGGAGTCATTCCAGCCTCAAAACCAAGCTGGGGGCCTGAGAATATGCAACATTAAAGAGTAAAAAAGTCTACAATTTAGTGTCCCTCTAAGCTTGACCGCAAGCTAAGGTCATTAAGTTGAATTTAGGCTTTTGGCACCAAAGGGCTGATATCTGTCTGCACTGATGTCATCTAAGAAGTTAGAGGCAATGAACAGTATCAACCAGATCTTCATCATATTCTTCACAGATGAACTGTACCCTCTACCTTTCCCAGTCTCCTTCCTCAAGAAGACTCTCTGGCAGTGTGTAGTCTAGCCCCCGTGGAATGCCTCCTTCTGAAACTTCAGAGGGAGACAGTATCCCATATGTGCGTTTAAATTTGGACCTCTCTGCAGATCTCCTCTTTCTTGGATCAGGAGAAAATAGGAGCTGTTTTACTGCATTGGAGAAATGCAGGCTGTCCAATGTGTCCAGAGCGAGTGACAAGTGGAACTAAGGCAGCTCCTTCCCTTTCAGGGTGATATATCTGAGGTTGCAGTGCTTGTCTGTACATTGACTGGATGTAATATGTGGCTCTTGCACTGCTTCAAATTTGACACACTCTTACACAAATACACAGTATTTTCTCATTTACTTCTAAACCAAATATAGCCCTCCTTTTTACCAGATCTCTCTTTTTTTTTATATTCTTTAAGATAGAGGCTTGATGACCACCTTGGGAGGACAGAGTTTTTGGAAAGCATGGCCACAAAGGCTAAATAAACAGGAAGCAAAAGGATTAGTGCTGGTAGGACTCAGTAATTCTTCTCATGGCATTGAACACTGTGTACCAAGGTGTTGGAAAGAAAGCTGTTGGTGGGAAGCCCAGGAAAAGCTACACTGAAATAGCTTTGTAAACATCCCGTTCATTTCCTCTGGCAGCAGCAAGTCTAGCACTGTCTCTGAAACCATCAGTCACTGCAGAAAATGTTTCATAGGGCTCTCCTCATAATCTGAGCCTATTTTCATTAGCACCTTGGTGAGATTCTGCTGGCTTAGTTTCCAGGCATCTTTCACTACTTGCTGCTCCCTGCCTTTAGCCAGCACTGTCACAAACATTACCTGGGACTCAAGAATCCCAAGGAAAAAGTATATTTGCAGATGAAGCCTAAATGCAATGACCTTCATGTAAATTGCATCTAAATGCAATATCTAAAGTGGCTTGTAGGGAAACTGAAGTGTTTTGGGTAAGGTTGAAGGTTCCAAATGACCTTTTTTTTCATGAGCTATGAAAGCAAAGGGTCAGGTTTGCCCAGTACCACAGTCATCATATTGACCTTCATCAAGGCAACTGAAGAATGCCTTCATTGAAGGAAATGCACCTCCATGAGACTACAGAGTGCAGATGGTCAATGACTCAGTAATACAAGATGGAACACCTTTTGAGGATCTCTCCTGCCTTTTGAGCAATAGCTGTGGCTGCTGATCTCTCAATATCACTTCGTCACCACTGGCACTGGTGGTCTGTAACCACTACCACCCTGTCTTCCATTCAGTGGCTTTCATACCATGCTTGATCACTTTGCTGCATACAGAAGGAACTTAGCACAGATCTTCAGAAAGGCCTCTTACAGTTTATATTTTCAACCTACTGAAAATCATACTCTGCTTGAAAAAAACCAGCTCTCTCCCGTAAGTTATCACTTGTCACAGACTCCTAGCTGCCACTGGAAGGACAGTAACTCTACTGCAAGGCTCTGCTGATTTTCCTGAAAACCCCATGAAATAGTCAAAGATTTTTGTCTAGTCGTCCTTTTATTCTGTCAGTAAATTCACTAGCAAAGGCACTAGTAGCCACATGCACTAAACCTGGGAACTGAAAGAAATTTCATATACCCCACACTGTTTCTTTTTTTTGATAACTGGACAGCAAGGGCTTGAAGGGCTGCACCTCTTAAAGCTGTACTCAAATGGTGTTTTACTGTGCAGCTCATGGAAAACATTTGGATATTTTTTAAAATTATTTTTGCAAGCAGACTGTTGGACCATATGCCTGTATTGTCTGTTTGGTTGGTCTGTTGCTTTGCTCCAGGGCCTTGGTTCCGTGATCATCTACACTGTGTACATACTAGATTTTGCCAGGACTCCAATCTGGAGTTAAATAATTACTTGGTTTTTATGAGAGGCTGGTTTGCTGCAGGATCCACACCCTGTAGATAATGCAGGCAGAGACTATATCAAGCTTCATTCTTCCTCACCAGAGCAATCTGCTTGTGTCTTCCTAATGTGCTCTCAAGTCCAGCATGCCCTGGCAAATGCATGGCACATCTTTGTGGGCACACTTCAAAGCACAGAGTTAGCAGTCTCCAGAGCCTGTCCCTGCTTATTTGGCTAGCTCTTATGCAAGAAAATAGTAGCACTGGGACAGACTGGAGTGACTAGGATCTTTTCCCAGGTTAATGTTACTGGGACTGTAGCTTGGCATCTCTCTCCCTCCAGTACCAAGCAGCTGCACCAGGTGCTGCCCAGGAAAGCCACAACAGAACTTCTACTGCATCACATGGGAGGAGGCTCAGTATGAGATCAAGAGAGCTGAGCACCTGCTTTGTGTCTCAGCTATGTCACAGGGAGGATGGGGTGAAGAACCCTTTTCCCAGGAAACAGTGCCCTTCCCCTGACACAGACACACTCTGGAATTACTCATGGGAATTTCTGTCTAAATCCACCAGGTTGCAACATCCAGGAGTACCTACATCTGACGAAACTCGTTTGTAGAAAGGAGCATGGGTTGTTTGTGCCATGCTTACAGCTCTACATAAGTGAAGAAAGGAGACTTCTACCATGGGAGCGTGGTACTTGGGTGGAAAGAGGCTTGCAGCACACACAGGAACTCTTTAATAAGCAGGCTGACAGATGTGTTTCTTTGACAGTTCTGACAAGCAGCAATATTTGCCACAGAACAGCCAAATACGTCGCTGCTTGTCTTGCTGGTGGCAAGAGGTGGGGCATAGAGCTGAGGGAATGGCAAGGATGCCTTGGAATGTGGAAATGGCAGCTTTCCAAGCAGAATGGGCTCTGGCGGCCATCCACACTCAGCCACACACATGGGCATGCCCCAGGAGCCATCTCACAGCTCTCCAGAGTTGCAGAACAGGTCATGCAGCACCTGAGGGAAGAGATATCCACTGGGAAAACCTGCTTGCATCTCCTTCTTTGGGCACAGAGCCCAGCAGCAGAGCAGGAGGTGTGGGAGGGCTGTGTGAGGGGAAGGAAGCCTGCCAGTGAGCCAGCCCCAGGAGCCACAGAATTGCAGGCCGCTGCCTGCTGAGAAGCAGCAGGAAATTTTGGTGGAAGGAGATAAGGAAACAGCAGTGGTAACTCATCTGGGAGCTGCCCCAGAGCCCCTGTCATGGCTCTGTCTAGGAAAGACCTGCCAGCTTTGCTGGAAAGAGAGCTTCTTCCTTGGACAGACATCACCCCAGTCCCCTGTTCCCCTGGCTGCTCCGATGGCCAGTCACATCCTGGCATGACCAAGGTCATACCACAGGGATACTTTGCTTCCTCTTATGTGTAAATGCCTGATCTGCCCCACTAAAGAAGTGTTTCATGACACAGCAAAGGTTTGAGGGGTTATTTTTGTGTTTACAGCTTTTGGCCTATTCTGGTGTTTCAGTCAGGAAAATCTAACTGTATGTGTGGGTGGAATGCCTTTTGAAATGTGGACATACATGCATGTGCACCATGCAGCACCTTCTCAGTGGGATTTGAGCACCTACAGTGGCCCTTCTGAGAGATCACAGAGGCTCTCTGTGCCTGCTGAGCAGCTCCCCTTCTTGGGGACCCACACTTCTGATGTGTGCTTTGCACAGCAGACCTGGTTCTGAAGGGAACCAGCAGAGAGATGCTCCAGCTGTATGTCCTGGCTCGCTGGTCATCCAGGGACGTCTCCAGAACTCATGACCTTTGCAAACAGTGTTCCTGACTGTATGCCAGCTGCACAGAGGCAGGGAGATGACAAGGCTTGTGAGGACTGCTGTCTCATGAGGCTCTGGTGTCCCCAGCACAGCTCTCTGTGTGTGCCACCCAGCTGTCAACACGCAGCCCACAATGGCACTGAGGCGCTCCAACTTGAAACTGCTGTTTGGTCAGAAAAAAGACAGCTCTGCACACATCATGGCCTCCACAAGGGGTGTGAGCAGCAGCCTGGCAGGGAACAATGGGGGCCAGACATAGTCTTTCACACAGAGAACACCCTGTTCAAAGGAGAGAGCGAGGAGCACACCAGGAGAGGCTGTGCCGTGGGAGCACAGCAGATCCCGGAGACCTCCTGCCAGGGTGAATTACATAGAATCACAGAATTGTTCAGTTCAGAAAAGAACTCTAAGATGACCCAGCTGTAACATCTGTTGGCCCATGTGGATGCAGGCAGTTTGCTGCAGGTGGCCCTGCCCTGGACAG
The DNA here is from genome assembly GCF_012460135.2 of Molothrus ater. Taxonomy (NCBI): domain Eukaryota; kingdom Metazoa; phylum Chordata; class Aves; order Passeriformes; family Icteridae; genus Molothrus; species Molothrus ater. The sequence continues at coordinate 88,562,811 of NC_050479.2, forward strand.
TGCAGTCCCAAGTACGTGGCCTGGAGACCAAAGCAGATCCATTACATATTCCCAACCCTTCCAGTTGGCCCAGATGTAGCCTTTAATACAGCATGGGGAAAGCTGATTAAGTAGCAATTTAACATTAATCAATAAAACGTGGTTAGACTAAACAGAAGTTATGTGATTAAAGAAGCATCAGAGATTCAACATAGACATGAGTCAGAACTTTTCGTTGCTTAGGAAGAGCATGGGCTCCTGCGTGGCGTCACTAACTGCTAACTAACTCACGCTGAGATAAAATGGCACTAATTGATCTGTTGATATGGATGGAAATTATACAGATGCAGACATTTTGCATTTTTAACAGAAGTAAAGCACCCTGTCCAGATTCCAGATTGCTTTCCTCTGACCTTGAACACGTATTTAACACAAAGATTCCCATCTGCAGCTATCCAAGCCATACCTGGCTATCAAAAAAGATTTTCTGCCCGATAAGTTTAATTCCCCAGTAGTGTTCTTGCAAATAATTCTTCATTTTCTATTCAAGGACTTCTTTTTTTTTCTTACATCTATTCTTCTTTTCATTTTATAGGCACCTAACCAGTGCTAGCACATACCTCATCCCATTGCAGTACATGAATTTGCCACACCACTCCTGTGTGGACTTATTCTTTATTTACTCATTGTGTTACAGGACTGAATTGCCAGCAAAGATTCTCTATAACTATCTCCATTAAAACTTAGTCTTCCTGAGATGGCTGCCTTGAACTCTCAGCATTTCTAAGCTTTGATTTGATGACCAGTAGCAGGGCTTGCTTCCTGTCACTTGCCTCAAAAGAAGCACCCAGGCAGAACTGCGTGTTCTAAATCCCTCCAGCACCTGCTTTGTAGTGGGCTGTCACTTCACCCACGGTGACAGTAGCATTCACACCACAATAAACTCCAAAAGACCAGATCACTTTTATTCATGGCATGGAAGAACCAAAGTTACTTATGCAGAGGACAGCTGCTAATTCCAGAAATAACAAGGTCTGGCACAAGCCATCTCTGTACCCAGGTAGCTAAATGCCTCTTCAGGACTAAGATTTTGCTTCAGCTAATGAATGTCAGTACAACTGTGCGCCTCTCAAGGCTCTAATTTTCATTTGCAGCAGAAAAATGCCTACTTTTTCAAGCCAATAATTGCATGAAGGAAGACTGCTAGCATAAGGAGATTGTTATTTTCTTTCTGGAGGAATCAGAACTAATAGGGAAGTTAGTTAATTTTCATTTCCAGTTACAAAAGCACAAACTTTAAATTCACTATGTGGCAAGCACAAAATCAGATTAGTTTCCCCCTGTGTATTCTATGTATTCTGATTTGAGAATTCTAGCTTTCACACATGCAACCTGGAAAACATGTGTTTTGCATTTGTTTCCTGTAGTGAGGAGTTCATACGAAATGTCTAAGAGGGCTGCTTTTCTTTTTCTTATTCCCACTTTCCTTGATCTGCCTTCCTGAGCTTTTAACATCAACACACTGGTAAGAAAATGCAAGCATCTGGATTTATGGGGATGTGACCAGAAAGTATGAAAGCATAGTTTTTTTTTTTTTTTCATATTCACTCAGCACTTTTTTAATCTCAGTCTGAGACATTCTTTGTTTTCTCTGAAGTCAGAGCTAGCCGAGGGAACAGTGGCAGAGTTCTCTGACGTCTGGCTCATTGTGTAGGGTGTGTTGTGATGTTCCAGAATTTGGTTCACAATTACGCAGTGAATTCTTTTTAGCTCTGCACTGACATCTTTACCTGAACAAGAGGGAAGGTTGTCTGCAGTAGAAAAGTGACAGTTGCTAGAAGACCCGTCACAGAGATACATTCTTTACCCTACATAATTACTTTGTGCATTAATCATGGGAGATAACAGAATTGATGCCATGCCTACAAAAGCAGCAGTAAACAGGGTTATTTAGCAGCCACAGAAGACCTATATTTCTCTAAGAAATTCAGAGCTATAGATCAGTGGTTCAGTGGTTGCAGCCATGTAAGGAGTGAGATGGTCAGTGCTGGGTGCTGCTATGGGTGGCATTTTCAAATGGTATGTAACACTGAAAAACCTCAGAGAGACTTTTCCCAATTGTATCACCTGGTTAAATAAAAGGTACGACCTCTTTGTACAAACTTTACGTGTAAAATTAAAGATTTGTTTACACTGGATTTAAACCTTGGACAAATCTCTTTGCATAGCTCTCTAATTGTGAGAGTTCTGCAGCAGTGCAGACTGGGAGTATCACTGGTGTGGTTTGGGGCTTACTCCCTCAACCTGCAAGTAAATTAGCAGTATACTGAAAGGTACCTGTGTTGTAAGTCTTGGGAGCAGACAAGCCCCAAGTCCCCTGAGCATTACCAAATACAGTAATTCTCCAGGGAACTTGCAACAGTGGGTGTATTAACCCCAAAATTAAGGCCAGATTCCAAAGTCAAATGCAATGATTGCACAAAGCACAGGAAATACCTTTATTGGTGTTCCTCCTTCATGAGAGGCTCTGAAGCAAGGAGAAGCAGCAAAGGCTAGGGTTGAAAGTTACGTTCTGTTGGGCTGGGTCAGGCTGCCCCCGTTCTACAGCGGGTTGAGCCCCAAGCGAGCATTGGCATAAAAATAAAACCGATGTGCAGCGCTGGCAATCCAACAAAGCAATTCGTGTGGATAGTGTTTGATATAAACCAGCTAATAGTGTTTGCCTTGCAGCCAGTACGAGGAGAACAAGTCGCTTTTCTGCACGGTGGAGTCATCTGATGTGTGCTTTAACTTCTGGCAGATCGGGGCAGCGTGAGTCAGATGCTCTCACAGCTGGCTCGGGCGGGGAGGAGGCCAGCAGGGACCCTGACTCACCAGAGCCGCCGCATTCCTTCCCAAAATCCAGCTCAGCGACTGGAAGTGAAATCGCGGCCTGGGGGCAGCTCCAAGGTTAGGCGAGGCGGGAGGAGCGGGGCTCTCCGTGCGGGGGGGAGGCAGCGAGCCCGGCCCAGGGTGGGCGCCGGGGCAAAGCGCGACAGACGCGTCTCGCTGGCGGCTCCGGCGGGCACAGCGCTCGCCCCCTCCCCGCCGGCGGCAGGGCCCAGGGCCGCTGCCCCGGCAAGCCCCGGCCCCCGTTACCTCATTGCCACATTCCCCAGCGAGTGAGCTCAGCTGTGCCGCGGCCTCGCGCCTTTTATGGTCAAACAACTTTGCCTGGGCGAGGCTTTTTTCGCGAGTTGGGAGGAAGCGCGGGGGCTCGGCAGCTCCTCCGCCTCTCGCTGCTGCTGCTCCCAGCGGGCGGGCCGGGCCAGCCGAGCCGCCCGGCCCCGACAGCCGCAGCTACTGCTGGGGCGGCACTTCCCGCTCCCCCTGAGGTGAGTCTTTTCGCTCGGCTGGGCGACAAAGCCCTTGCCTTCTCCCGGGGTGGCGCGGAGGGTGCGGGTTTCCTGCCGCTCCCTCCCGCACGGCTCTGCACCTCGGACACAGCCCTTCGCTCCTGGTGCTGGCTCGGGGGTGAGGTGGTGCTTGGCCCTCCACAAAAAAAGCAGGTTCGTGTGTGTGTGTGTGTGGTGACTTTTCTTCCCTGCCGGTGGAATGGAGGTGGACTCGGCGCTCCCGCACAGCCCCAGCAGCGGGGGAGAAGGAGGGGGTGCTGCTGCCGGGCTCTGCTCGGGACAAGCTCTCTTTTGTGTGAGCTTGGATGACCGAGACACCTCGCGAGCCTTTTTCCAGATGTGCTCGAGAGAGGAATCTGGGGCCCTTTGTGCATGAAATTTGCCTAATTTATGAGTTTCTGGCTCCCTGGGAGTGGCCTGAGAAAGTGTTTGCAAAGTCGTGGAACTTTCTAACGTTTTAAATATGTTTGCATAGCTTTTTGGAGTTTTTCTTCCCGGTTTTTCTTCCCTCCCTTGCATAGGGAGGAGGCAAGCCCAGCATCTGTGAGAGAAGTTAGTAGCTCCGAATTACCCCCTCCCCCAGCCCGGTTGCTCTGAGGCTTTACCTTGCAGCTTGCATAGCTGATAGACTTTGCTCTCTTTGAAGCTTTGTAACTTTGGGGCAGGCTGGGAGAACTTTCTGGATGAAAAGCAGCATAACTCCTGAATCCGTTTAATCTGTTCTTAATGTTCTTGTTTGTTTGTGGGGATCTTTTGTTTTGGTGGGGGCTTTTTGTTTTGTTTTTTTTTTTTCCCCTCTGACTCCCCTCAGTTGGGAGGAAGTTGGCCGATGGGGAAGTGCTGATGTGATGTGTGGAGCTATAGGGGCTCCCAGCGTGGCTGGAGCCAAACTGTTCTTACCAACAGAAGTGAAAAATGTCACTTGACTGTCTGCTTCTTCAGGTTCCTCCTGCTTTTGCTACCCCAGGAAAGGAGCAGAGCTGTTGAGAGTGGTGTCATGGCATCAAAGTGAAAGCTGTCTAGATGTATAACTGGTGGCAGACGCACCACGAGACCTGGGAATTGACCCTCTTGCTAAAGGAGGTGTCCCTTGGTTCTGTCCTCCTACTTCTTCCTGCTGTCAGAAAGAAACGGTGTATGAGTCAACTTAGGTATCCTGACTGTGGCCTTTGGGGGCATCTTTCTTCATAGCTGCACTTGAGTCATCCTAAATGCTGTTAGAGCAGGTAGAAAAATCTCTCCCCTCGGGGCAAATGTGAGGATGAGAAAGATTTGAGGTTAGTTCTGTTGGCATGACACTCCCTCTCCCACAGCTCTCACAAACTGTGCCACAGGACCCGTGTGAGCTGTGTTTCTGGTAAGGCTTCGATGGCATTGGCAACACCCAGGGCTGGAGGGGGTGACTCTCTGCAAAGCCAAGCCTTCTCAGCCGGTTTGGTCTGTGTGGGTGGTCTGATAGCCAGCAGTGAGGATGAGCAGGGGCAGCTGCTGGGTGGAGACAGCCCTGAGCAGCAAGTGCCCTAAGTGCGAAACAAACATCGTGCCGGGAAATGGGCTGCTTTGGGTTCGGGGAGATGGCAGCTGCTGGTTGCAAAGCCAGTGGGTTTTTTGTGAAGCAGCCAATGTCCCCAGACTGTGTGTTGACTAACCCCGTGATTAGAAGTGACATTGTCACTGTAGTGTTCTGCTCATAATCCTGTCAAATCTGGTAGAGCTACTGCCAAGTGGTTCATTACACCCTAGTGAAATAATGGAGAACGAGGCAAGTCTCTAAAGAAAGGCTGGGAGTGTTTTTAACAGCTTCTGAAGCTTGGTGGGAACTGCAGAATGGAGGGAGTTGGTCAGTCCCTTCTGACTGGCAACTCTCTTGACCCCTGAAAGTTTGGTGGAATGAAGACAGACCTTGCAAATTACTCTTCTGCCTTGGCCCTTTCCAGTTCTGAATCCCGGGGGAATGCTCAGCACAGCTTTTTGGCTCCCGCTTATTGTTGCGGCCTCATTCTCCTTTTGGAACTCCCAGAAGAGTTGTCCAAATGCATGCATCTTATCAGCACCGCACAAAGGGAAGGAAGAGTTCAGCAACATGGACTTTGTTTGTCTGTGTTGCCACATGCTTGTGACCTGGGGAAGGCTGGGACAGGTTGCTGCTATATTGTGCCACACTGCACCGAGCCGTGGGAGCGCTTAGAATGGGGCAGGCAGTTCTTAGCAGCAGCCAGGGGTTATCGGGGCCGGGCGGATGTTTGTGGCACCAGGGCTGTCTGTGGCAGCAGCTGTTATTGTCCGAGGCAGAGGCCGGCAGCGCGGAGGGGCACTGATTCGGACATGCCGACGCGGAAAGCTGGCACGGAGCCCCTGTGCTGACGGCAGCCCTATTGTGCTGGGGTGTTAGGAGGGCTGTGGGCATGCCAGGCTTTACAACAAAGCGTCTGGCTCCGTGGGGGCTGCTACCACGGGTGAGCTTGCTGGTCTGGATCGCAGGACCGGGGCAGTCCTAGGGATGCGCCTCTCCTCGGGACAGCCCCGTTCCCCGCACAGCCGGCCCGGCCGGGCATCCTGCGCTCGCTGGGCCCGGGCCCAGCCGGGGCTGCCCGCGGGCGGGGGGCGGCGGCATCCGGGGAGCGCTTCCTGGCGGGGGCGGAGCGGAGCGGGCGGCGGAGCCCGGCCGGGGCAGGCAGGAGACACAGGCTGGCATCGCCCAGCTCCGGAGAGCCTCTCCCGCCCGGCCGTGCGGCTCCGGCGGCATGGAGGGGCCTAGAGGTAAAGGTGTGGGGTACCGGGGGAGAGGGGGCATTGCTGGCGCTGTCACAGGCTGAGCTCGAGAGGAACCGGCTGGCGTTATCGGGTAAAGGGGGAGAGGAAATGCTGATTCCCTTTCTGGGGACATCCTTTGGGGTGCGGGGGATTACCCTGCTTCGGGTCACCACAGGTGCAGGGCTGCAGTGCAGTGGAAATCTGGGTTTTCTCTGTTGCAAGAACCCATTTGTGGTTAATGCCATCCTGAGTAGAAATGGTGAAGTGTGATGGCTCATTCGAGCCATCTGCAGAAACTGCAGTCTGCAGTTTCTGTTCTTCCTTTTTCCTGTGCTGCTCTTGTAAGTGCACTGCTCAGGCACCTCAGCCTCTGGCCTGAGTTAAATTCCTGTATCCCTTTGTTTCACATACTCTTCTCCATTAATTTCCACTCTGGCCCAAGGATGACTTCATGCGGGTTTCCTCCCTTTTCTCTCCTGCCAGGTGCTGAGAAGATGGCCTCCCCAGGAGCCCCAGGGACCCGCATGACATCCACAGTCAGCATCAACATTTCTACCCCTTCCTTCTACAACCCACAGAAGAAGTTTGCACCTGTGGTTGCCCCTAAGCCCAAGGTGAACCCCTTCAAGGCTGGGGGTGCGTCAGAGTCGTCACTGCCTCCACCTCCTGGTCCTGGTGCCCAGCGTGCTCAGATGGGGAAGGTGGGGGAGATTCCATTACCACCCGTGTCCATGCTGGCAGAAGGTAGGTCAAGGCTGGCATGGCAGATGTGAATATGCATTTCTGACTTCTCAGGGTGGGAGGTTTGTAGCTGGGCTGAATATGAGAACAGGAACATAACTGCTGTATGTAATGGATATTCTTGCTGTAGAGACTAGGAGGTTCCATAACGAGATAAATGGATTGGAAAGAGATCTCAAAAGTACAGAGTGTCTCCATTAGGAAAGGAGGGGGGAGGCTGTCCTGCACTGCACTGATGCTGGAGGAATGCAGTGGATTTTTCACAGTATTTGCTGGGTGCACAGTTGTGTAATTGCAGTCAGTTTTTGGCCAGCATGTCTGAGAGCAAGTATGTTGCAGAGAAGTTGACCCTGATAGTGATGAATCACTCTGTTGTCCTTCTTGTTGATTGGTCCCAGCTCTTAACTTAACCAATAAGCTGGTTATCTCTGACTATTCCTTCTTGTGGACTCTGCAATTGCCACTTTTGATGCTGGAAAAGAGAAGGGAGAAATAATTGTGTGAAAAAATAGTGGCAGCAACGATAAACAGGAAGTGAGACTCAGAGTTTAGTTTGTATGGCTTGTACAGTTGGTACTTTTTCCTAGTGGTTTGGGTTGGGTTTTCCTGTGTAGAGGGACTTCTTGTTTCACTGTGGTTTTCTTACTTCTTTCTTTCTTTTTTTGTATGGCTTTTTTTTGTTTCCTGCAGTGGTAGAGTGGGTTTTTTTTGTTCCTTGTTTTGTTGCTTGGTTGGTTTTGTGTCCTTTTAGATGCAGTTTAGAGGCTGGTTTTGTTACTCTGTAGTTTGAACGTTTGATCAACATGGGGCCACCAGAAATTTCTGTAGGGACCCTTTGCTAATGCTTGATACGGCCTATTTCCCCAAGGCTCTGTCAAGTAAAGGGTGTGCCTCAGGACACACATGTTCAGAGAATGCTAGCTGCTGGTTTAAATTTCTTTTCTTTCACTGTTTAACAGAGACTTGCAACACTGATATTTTCCAGGTTAGTGTGCTAAGTTGGTGGGCAGCTGACCTGATGGTAGGAAGACTGGTCCTGTGCTAGAGGAGAAGAATGATTAAGCCATTTTTCCCATTTCTGAAGTCACAAGGACATGCTAGTGCTTCTGCCTCCTAAAATTGTACCAGCTAAGTGTATTTGTTGTATGTTCTTGGCTGGAATCTTGTGTCTGTGGAAACCAAGGTCCCGTCTTAGGACTTGTCATTTTCTGCTGTAGTTGTCTGGATTAGGGGATGTGTCTGTTAGAAGGTCTCAAACTGACACAAATACTACCTGAAGCAGACAGATGGATGTTAAAAATTACTTTTCAATATACAGTATGAGTGGAGTGTTAGGTGCTGCTTGCTCTGCTTCTCCTGTTGTTAAAGTGGGCATTATGGAGTAACTAGACAGAAAATCTAGCAGAAGAGCCATTTGTCATAAGCTGCTGTGTCATCATTGAGTAAGGGCTGCCAGCAAGACAGGTGAAGTACAGATGAGCCACCAAAACTCAGTCATGAGAGAAATGCATCTGATTTGATCCTCCTCTGGTGAATATCTTCAGTACTTCTGTGCCTTTCTTATACTCTCCCCAAACAAAATGTACAGAGCTGTAGCAGTTGGACTTTGTCTTAAATGATAGGATGGCTAAGTTAGTATTGCTGTAGGAATGTTATATTTAGTATTGATTACTCTGTAAATCTGGTGTAACAACTTTGTGGGGAACTTTCTTGTCCTGTGAATAATTCATAAAACAGGCTTTTAGTGCATCTGGAACAATGTGACAACAGATCAGGGTTTTGTTTCTTATGGTTTTGATAGACCAAAAGGCAAGCATGTACAAGCTTGATCCCAAACTGTAATTTCAAAGAAAAAAAAAAAAAAACCAAAACATAGTATTACTCCCTCCCCCCAGAAGAATTTCTGCAGCACAAGAAGGCTTGCTTGGAAGAGGTGTTGCATACCAGGGCAGTTTATGCATTCCAGAGGCTAATAAGATTTTGCCTTTCATTTTCTAAAAGGGCAGTATCGTCTCCCTTAGGTTACAGATGAGAAGTCCTTATAAAGCCTGTTGACAACAGCTGGATATAAAGATGAGACAATTTGATTACTGCTGTTAAAAGTTGCACTTGGAGTAGCTGGAGTGAAAAACTTCATCTTTCACCCTACTGCTCATTGGGGCTAGCTGGGAAGAGAGGTGGGTGTCTGGAAGAAGGCATGTGGAAGTTACACCTCCTCCTCTTCGATGTTCTTTGCTTTGTGGTTGATAAGAGGATGCTTTCTTCCCTGCGTGGTGAAGGGAAGAGGATTCTCATTTATTTGTCCATGTTGTAGTAGAAAATGGTTGGTTTTGCCTGTTGGTCATCTTTGGCAAATATGAATAGGTAGAAGCAATGGGCTTTTCTAGAAAACTGAGGTGCTCTGGTGCCTTTCAGCCTGCTTAAAAAGGTTTTGGAAAATTTCTCATGTCATTATGTATATTGAGTGTGAAGACATACTAGCCTCAAAAATCAAAGTTGATTTTACCCCCCAGAAAAACAAAGGCATTTCAAAGATTCTTCATACACATAAGGGGTAATTGGTCCAGCTTGCTTTTTTTCCCCCCACTTGTTTCTTGTAGCGTTTACTATGCTGCTGTGAGATACCAGCTTATTTTTGTGTGAAAACACAGGCTCTCCAGGGTGCTGGGTTGTCCACTGGCATTCCATGTATGCTACCCTGTGTTCAGTAACCTGAGCCAGTTAGTGGCAAGAGAAGGGTGTGCTGGGGACCAAGGAGTGAGACAAGGAGCAAATGAGACAAATGAGGAAGGAATGAGACAAAGAGCATAGCAAGATATGTTTCCCAAATATACAACAACTCTGCCCAGTGACTAGTAACAGCAGCTACTGAGGACAGATTAAATGATTATGAAAAGCTTTGGACAAAGTGAAAAACAGCCTATGGAGTTCAGTTGTCCTTGATGCCTGCTGAGATCCCATTACTACAGGGAAACCAATCTGCACTCCCTGCCCAGAAGGCTGATGGAGTCCTGAGCTGCATCGAAAAGGGTGTGACCAGCAGATGGGAGAGAGATTCTGCCTCGCTGCTCCACTCTTGTGAGACCCCACTTGGAATGCTGCATCTGGCCCTGGGGTCCTCAGCACAAGAAAGACATGGACTTGTTGAAGTGAATCCAGAGGAGACCACAAAGCTGATCCTAGGGTGGGAGCACCTCTTTTAGGAAGACAGCCTGAGAGAGCTGAGGTTTTTCAGCCTAGAGAAGAGAAAGCTCTGGGGAGAAGTCATTGTGTCCTACTATCTTAAGGGGGTTATAAAAAAGAGGGGGATGGAGATTTTATGTGTACAGATAGCAAGAGGACAAGGGTTTTAAACTGAAAGAGGGCTGGTTTAGATTAGATGTCTGGAAGAAATTCTTTACTCAGAGGGTGGTGAGGCACTGGAGCAGGTTGCCCAGAGAGGTGGATGCCCCATTTCTGGAAGTGTTCAAGCTCACACTGAATGGGTGAGCATCCTGATCTAGTGAGTGGTGTCCTTGCCCATAGCAGTGAGGTGTGAACTAGATGTTCTTTAAGGTCTCTTCCATCCCAAGCCATTCTGTGATTCTGTGATCCTGCTTGCTGCAATACCCTCGAGAACCCTCCTGGTTAGAGAAATGATCTGAAGTCGCCTTTGTTCTCATTCTTCCCCACAGACCTGCCTCTGCCGCCGCCTCCTCCACCTGGGGAGGATGCAAGCTTCTCCTCAAACTGTGCATTTCCACCACCCCCACCACCCTTTGAAGAGCCTTTTCCACCAGCCCCAGATGAAGCTTTTCCTTCTCCTCCTTCTCCACCTCCTCCTCCTCCACCAATGTTTGATGAAGGACCTGTGAGCAAGGTTCCCCCCCCACAGGTGAGTGAGGTCCAAGGAAGTGTGGTTTGTGTGTGGTGCTCTGTGAGTTGGGACAGCTTCTCGCTCCTGTCTGAGCTCAGCAGCAGGAAGCCCTGAGAACCTGGGAAAGCAGGAAATGCTACCAGCCACTGGACCAGCACAGGTTAGGGTCAGCTGGCTGGGCTGCAGCTCTGAGAGGAAGGACCCGGGGTTCCCTGTGGACAGAGAGTTGAATGCAAGCCAGCATTGCTCCCTTGTGGCAGTAAAGGCCAGCCACACGCTGGGCTGCACCTGGGAGAGAAGGACAAGGACAGTGAATACTCCTCCCTTCTGTGCTGGTGAGGCTGCATCTTGGAGGACTGCATCCAGTCAGGGCTCTTCAGTATAACCACCCCTCTGGAATACTGAATGAGATGCAATCCAGTGAAAGGTCACAGAAGCCTTTGGGGTTGGAGCAGAAGAGGCTGCCAAGGCAGGGGTCTGACTGGAGTCTGCAATATCTAAAGGAGGGCTGGAGAGAAGACAGATTCTTCTTACTCGGGCACAACAAGGGACAATGGACAGAAGTTGTGGCAAGGGAAATTCCCCTTGGACAGAAGAAAACCCCGTTCCACTCCAAGGGTGGCTCATTGCTGGCACGTGTGCCTAGAAAGACTGGGGAACCTGCATCATTGGCAATGTTGTGAAATCATCTGCATGAGGCCTTGAGCAGCCTGGTGTTGCTTGGGAATTAGCCTTCCTGTGAGCAGAGTGTTGGACTACAGATGTCCAGATGTTTTTTCCCACCTAAATCTGAGAGCTTCCTTGGGCTGTGCATTTTCCCACTGTTTGTAGACCTTTGAGACTGTGTCCTCTTCGTCCTCACCAGCTTTTTATCCATTGAAAGCAAGGAGCAGATCTGTACCAAAGTCCAAAGTATCAAAATATACTATTGGAAAGAAATAATACACCCATTTCTGTGGCCGGTCCTGTAACATGCTCTGCTCCCTTTTTCCTCACGGATGGCTGTGTAGGTACGTGGCAAGATGAGCAGCGTTGATCTTGAGATTGAATCACTGTCTGTAATGTTGGATGACATGGAGAAGAATGACCCCTTCAAATCCCGGGTGAGCTGTCCAGAGTGTTGCAGGTGGAAGAGGAGGTGGCTGGTTTGCTGAACAGAGGTAGTGAGAAAGGTGCTACTGAAGATTAAAATATGTGGATAAACCATAGTATGGAGGTGTTGGTGAAGGACTGGAAAACGTGGGTCTTGCAACTTGTCAGTACTGCTAAACATGTCATTGTGGAAACCCCTTGTGTCCTGGGTCTGGGATAGCTGCTGGCTGATTCACTGCTATAGATGGCATATTTTCTTTCCCACCTTGCTGATACCTGCCTGTTTTCTCTCTGCTGCTTCTCTTTACAGATAACTCCGGGATCCACAGGTTCTCTGGAGAAACCATTGGCCCCAAAAGCCCCTGTGGAAATACCGTCTGCACCCAAAGATGCTCCTCCTTCCTTTCCTTCCAAGTTCACACCAAAGCCAAGTGGAAGCTCATCTTTCAAGCCCCCTGGGGTGGATTTGAACCCCACCCCAACCCCATGGGCAGCCCCACAGCAACGTAAAGAGCCCCAAGCACCAGTCCCTCCACCCCCTTCTCTCCCTTCTGCTCAGCCTATCCCTAAATTCACCCCATCTGCTGTTGCTGGCTCTCCTAAGTCTGTGTCCAAATCAGGTGACAATGTTCCAATGGCTCCCTCAAATTCTACAAGATACCCTACCTCCCTTCAGACTCAGTTCACAGCCCCTTCACCTTCAGGCCCCTCCTCTCGACCACAGCCCCCCAATTTCACCTATGCTCAGCAGAGGGAAAGACCCCAAGTGCAGGAGAAGCCACGCCCAACAGAACAGCCTGCTGCGGCAAGAGACACGGTGAGGGAAAGAGCCCTGGGACTGGTGTCTTTGGGCAGGCACACTGGGAGTGAAAGTGGGAGGATGAGGGTGGATCTGCCCAGGCCGTAGGGAGGCTGTTACCCCTCTAAAGGAGAGATGTAACTATAGAGATTGTAGTGCAGAGGGAGAGGACTTCATGTGAAGGTGGGAAGAATCAAGCACAGTGGATGGCAGATTGTTCCTAGAGGTGAACAGAGAGGACCTGTAAAGGCTGGGGAAAGAGGTTAGTTAGGGACAAGGTGGGAGGGAGTCTGTCTTTTGGGATTTAATGTTTCCTCTTCCTGCAGCATAGACCCACAGGTTCCAGTGCAGATCCACCTAGGGGGAATTCCTGTCTGACAATGAAGGAGGTAGAAGAGCTGGAGAAGTTGACCCAGAGACTAATGAAGGATATGGAGCATCCACCCCCAGCAGAGGCTGCAACTTCTGGTGCGTGCTTTCAATGGATAGAAGTAGGATCAAGACTGTGATGGGTTTTCATCTCTCCTGATCCCTTTCCTCTTCCATTGACAGAGCTCTGTGGCTTCTGCCGGAAGCCCCTGTCACGAACCCAGCCAGCTGTGAGGGCCCTGGACCGCCTCTTTCACGTGGAATGCTTCACCTGTTTCAAATGTGAAAAGCAGCTGCAGGGGCAGCAGTTCTACAATGTGGATGAGAAGCCCTTCTGCGAGGACTGCTATGCTGTGAGTCACTGGGGTGAAAGCTGCTGGAGAGAACTGAGCTCGCTGTGGTTGTTCTCTCTTGCTTTCCCTTCCTCCTTCCGTCTTTGCTTTCTGTGGTGTAGCCTCACAGAGGTGGATTCATGTGTCTTACTTGTTTTCTTTGGGCCTAGAGCACCTTGGAAAAGTGCAGTGTCTGCAAGCAGACCATCACAGACCGGATGCTGAAGGCCACTGGTAACTCATACCATCCCCAGTGCTTCACCTGCGTGATGTGCCATACCCCCCTGGAGGGGACCTCTTTCATTGTGGACCAGTCCAACCAACCTCACTGTGTGGATGACTACCACAGGTATGGAGAGAGCACGTGCATGTGGTGTATGAGAGAGGGCAGATTCCTTCACACCTGCTTCTCTTTGCTGCAGCATGGGGTTGGGTTGCCCATGTCGTCTGTCAGACATGAAGTTAAAAATGAGTCAGCAAAGTATGAAGATGTCTTTCCACCTAAACATTTGTTATTCCTCTGCTGCTAATGCCACTGAACAGCACTGAGAAGCCTCCCTTGAGTGTCACCGTGGTGGTCATGGTCTCCTCCATGGTTCTGTGTTGCAGGAAGTATGCACCACGTTGCTCAGTCTGTAGTGAACCTATTATGCCAGAGCCTGGAAAGGATGAGACAGTGCGTGTTGTTGCACTGGAGAAAAATTTCCACATGAAATGTTACAAGTGTGAGGTAAGCCTGGTGGCCCCATTCCTCCCATGTTTCCTGTGCCCATCAGCAGCAACTGGACACCTTTGTTGTCTAGGCTGACCAAACACTGAAGTTGTTTTGAAGGAATCTGGAGTGTTTTTGAAGCATGTTCAGAAAAAGATTAGACATTCACAGGCATGAATACAGGGACTGTGCAGGGTTGTTGCATTCCCTAACACCCCAATGCATCAGGTGTTTTATAGGAGGGGAACTTGATGGGATTGCTCTCCCCTCAAAACAGCATCTCCCATTAGCACAGAGCAGTGGGCTGTGAGCGATTGTCCTGACCCTGTGGGGGCATTTCTTATGTCCTTGAATGCCTTCACCCTGTTCTTGGCCGTCACTGAGCTTCCTCTTCTTTTCCTGTTTAGGACTGTGGGAAGCCCTTGTCCATTGAAGCAGACGAGAATGGGTGCTTTCCTCTGGATGGGCACGTGCTGTGTATCAAGTGTCACACCGTCCGTGCAAAAACAGCGCGCTGAGGAGCTCGGAGGGGGCATTCCCTCAAGACCCCTGCACTCAGTACTCCTCCCCTCCCTGCAATTGTCCTGCCCCTCTGCCTGACAAGGCGGACTGCTACCAATGGAGACTATGCCAGCACAGTTTTTCACTCATGTAGGATTCACTGCTCCTAAACTTCACTCTGCACACCCACCAAGAAAGGACCTCTTCTGCCACTGCTTCCTGGCCACAGCATATTCCAGGCTGGGGGCTGTGATCAAGGTGAGTGCACAATCGCTGTTCCCTCAAGACTCTGGAGGAGAAGGATCAGCCCTCCACCACCGCCTGGTGGAAGAAGCAAGAAGGGCCTGGTGGCAGGTGCTGGGAAGGGCTGAGAGCATTCTTCAGTTCCATGGAGCCAAGAATGATTATTTGACTTGAGAAGGTGGAAGCCTGCATCTCGGCACCACTTCTGTCTTTTATTTTATATCTAGTGACACCTCATTATCAGGATGTCTTCCTCTGCCTGTTCCCTTACCTGGGTTAGAGTGTGGAGGCATATAGTAGTGGGAATCTGTTACTGTTGCTGGAAAAAGCTAACCTGCTCTAGCTTTTCTGTCTCTAATGGATTTTACTGGTTAACTGTCTTGTCTTCTTTTCCCTTAGCCAGATTAAACTGGCAGTGTTTGAAATACTACTCTGTTTCTGAGTTTGGAAACTTTTTAAAAAAAAAATCTTCTTCCCCTTCCCAAAATGAATTGTTTCCCAGTGTGGTTTCTGGACAGCCAGGCTGGGAACCAGAGTAGCAAAGCAGTCCAAAGAATGCACGTTTACAAATAGAGACCGTCAGAAGGACGGGCAGCACATGGTGAGGAGGCGTCTCAGTGCGTGGATGAGGATTCAGCAGACTGAGGAATGTCTCCTGTTCCAGTAGGGTTTCTTTCACTGCTGTCAGTGAAAGCCGCAGTGTAATTTGTAATTGCAATGTACTGTCTGGCTCTGAGCGTTACTGCATCGAGCCCCATTTCCTGGACTAGAAACTGTCTCAAACTGAACAAACATTTTGAATAACAGCACTGTCCAACCACTGTTTGCATTCAATAAAATGTGTGGGTTTTTTCCATTAACCTGTGTCTGCTGTGTTTGTTCAGCCACCCATGGGAGTTGCTGTCTTTGGCAGTAGAACTGCCATTGCACAGCTTTTTTATGCATTGCCAAATGTATATAAGGCTATTCCACCCAGCCTCCAGAGAGCAGGAGTCTGAACATGGCCTTTCTCTCTCCACCTCTTGGTCTCCTTTCCAGACTTCTATTTTTCTGTACCTGAAGAGTAGCTCTCATTTAAAACAGTGCAAGACTACAGTTCAGTACAGCAATATTGTAGTCTGCTTTACGTATCACTCAGAGGTGGGTATTCCAGTGAGATGGAAGTGGATTGTAATAAAAGTGCACTTTGTTTGCTTTGTCCCTAACTATTGCCTCTCAGAAAGTGTTTGTGCTTGATGTTCATGGTTATAAGCATGGTATTGTGATGGACACTGCAGGTGAAACTTCTTTTGTGGTAAGCACCAATGTTTCTACACTTCAGAGACCTGAAACCTACTCTTGATCTCTTGCCAGTTTGGGGAAGATCTTTAATGACTCCTTGTAAATTGATCCAGTAAATGTCTTATGTTTTCTATAGAATGAGTAGAGAATAAATCATCCATTTATTTTTCTTACTGTAGTTGTTGCTAGTTTGTAGGCATTGTTGTGAGAGGTTGTTTCTAGACCATGTTATCAAAAGTTTGTGCCCACAAACACCAAGGAGTGCAGGGAAGAACAATGCTGGGATAGAGAAGCCGTAATTCTGCTCCTCCCAGAACTATCAGAGGACCACAGCCTTGGTGTCTGTGCATACTTCTCTCTGTAGGAGACCTATCCACTGGAGTGAATAGGACAGGGATTACCTTGTGGGTTAAAGGGACGTTTCCCCTCTGAGGGGCATGGGATATGTAGGGGGGAGATCAAAGGCAGAAAACAGGAGTGATCAAGGATGGGGAGTGCCATGGGGAAAAACTGACAGGAAGAAGGCACAGGAGGAGGTGGCTGCACATACACAATACACTTGTCTGGCCATGCCCTGTGTGTCATCAGTGCAATCTGTCCTGCATTCATAGTAGCGTTTTTGTTGTTCTCTGTATGGGATCTGTTCAGTGCAAGTGGATCTGAATGCCAGCAACTGGACAGACCTGAGTGCATGTATCCTGTGTGGGTGTGTATGTCCGTTATTGCCAGCAAAATCAAGTCAGAGTAGCTAGTGAGTAAGGTAGGAGTTTGTGAGCCAGGACATGGCATGGCTGTGGGTCTGGCTAAATACTGTGAAGACGTGTGGGAGTGAGCTGCTCAAGCTCTTGGGAGCCACTCATAGGTCTGGAGACCAGCTGAAAGAGTAGAGTTTGCATCTGAGTGTGAGGACACTGGGAGACCATGGAGTCCAGGAGCCAGCCGCTGGTTAGAGCCGATGTCTGAGGCTAATTCCTGGAGTGCTCCAGGGTGTGTGTGCATGTCTGCATGCCCACCGCTGCAGCAGGGCTGCAGGCCTTGAGGATTTGCTTATCCTGGTGCTGGCAACTGAGGACAGCAGCTCAGGCTCCAGGGCTTGGAGCCAGCTGCAGGATGGCTGGTCTTGGGCACTAGAGGGATCCATTGTGTACTCGTATGTGTTTCCCTCTAACAGGTTCATCCTGATCAGCCAGAGCCAGGAAGGGGATTAGGCTGTTTGTGCTGTGCTTGCATGTCTGCTGTGCTCTCTGCCTCCGGCCAGTCATGCACGGTGTGCGCATTTAAAGACGTGCAACCATTATAGACTTGGGGATTTTCTGTGCATGAGTGCCTATTGGGAATACATGCTCAGGCTTGCTACTGGCCGTACCCTGAGGACATGGAACTGAACAGCCTTTTCACTACCTGGCCAGCTGATTCAGCAGCTCCTAACACTTGAAGTTGGAGGGACCTCCCTGCTCAGAGCAGGGTCAACCACAGCAGGTTGCTTTTTAATACCTTAAAGGATGAGATCTGGATAATCTGTTCCAGTGTTAACAACTCTCACTGTAAGTTTTTCTCACCTTCAAAGAGAATGTACTGCATTTTGGTGTTTTCTCACAGCTGCTTTCACTGGATACCACTGAGGACTGTCTGGCTTCTTTTTTACTCCCATCAGGTATTTATACACAATGATAAAAGCCACCCAAACAGTCTTCTCTTGAGGCTGAACAGCTTCCAGCTCTCTCAGCCTCTCCCTGTTTGTCAGATGCTCTAATCCCTTCAAAACCACAGTAGCTTTTCACTGGACTAGCTCCATTAAGTTTATATCCTTTTTTGTACTGGGAACCCCAAAATTGGACACATCACTTCAGGTGTCTGACCAATGCTTAAATAAAGAGGAATAATTGCCTCCTTCCAGCTACTGGTGGTGCATTAGTTGAAATGCAGCCCAGGTACTGTTGTCTTGTTTTGCTAAAGGCCTCAGGTGCAACTTGCTGTTCACAATGACCAGCATGTCCTTTCTTCCAAAGTTGCCTTTCAGTCCCCAGATTGTACTGGCGCCTGAGACTATTTCTCCCCAGTCGTGAGGCTCTGCCTTTCCCTTGGTTCAACTTCCTGAATCTCCTCTCTTCTCATTTCTCTCCTCTATTAAGGTGCCTCTGTGTGGCAGCACAAGTATCTGATGGATCAACCACTCCCACTTCCCTATCACCTGCAGTGACAAGCCAAAGTTTACATGTGCGTGACACAAGCTCATAATCTTGTGCTAGCCTGGGTATCTGCAAGGTAGCAACTTTACTGGCTACCTGTACTTCATGTTAAAGACATCTATTGCTAAGACTGATACACTAACAACTCAGAGCTTTGCTTTTCAGCTCTCTCTCTTACTATAGTTACAGTGACTTGAGTAGCCATGGTCTGTGTTGAATAGAAACCAGCTTTCTTGCACCAGATTGCAGTTCTTTGGATCTCTGCTTCTCAGCCCTCCTGTCATCTATGGTTAAGCAAGGCCTTAATTAAGAATTAATTCTTAATTAAGAATTTAGAGCATTATACAGTTATGGAAACACTGTTATCTCTAGCAAGTCACATTGCTGAATGTGTAGCACTCACCTTCACCAACCTAGACTTGAAAAATAAATCTTGAAGTAGCTATTCTTCCCGAGTGGGAGAAAGAAAAATTCTCACTGATGTTCCTGAGACTTTCTCCTGGACAGTCTAGTCTGCAGGAGAAAGAAGTACTATTCACATGTATTTCATCAAACACAGCAGTAGTTGCTAATATTTATGATTTAGGAATAATCACAGGATCTGTAAAACAATGGACTCAGATAGATATGCCTGTAAATGGGTTGAAAAACAAATCTGAAGTGATCAGCTGCAAAGGTATCCTTTAATCCTAATGCAATTGCACTTCCATGTTACATCTGCAATTAAATGGACAAAGATCATTGGCTGAAACAACTAAACATGTATGTAAGGACCCGGCTGGGACTTATGATATGTATGCTAAAGGTCTCAATCACATTTGAAATAAGCCAAAGAATTCCAACACACCCTGCTCTGCCACAGGTTTATTTACAAAATATTATTTACAGACTATAACTGTCTTGAGATCTGATAAATAATAACATTTCCTCCACAGAGAAGGAGTAAGACAGACCACCTACACATTTTTCTGTTACAAATACCCTATTCCAGCCAAACAAGACTAGTGTCTCTTTTAAAAAGGGGCAGAGAAAATGATATGTATAGGGTTTTCTGTCCATGGCATAAGAAAAGGTATTAAGCAGTTTGGAGAGATGTAAATCTCCCCACTGAAGTGTGCATGTGCAAAACAGCAACATGCTGAGGTGATGTGATCACACAAGTTACAGCGGGGTGTGCTTCTACTCCCAGTTTCTCCTCCAAAGAAAAAAGTACACCACAAGGCGGTGTTCAGGCAAGAACAGCTGCATTAAAAAATATATGCCTTACCAGCAGCCTTGTGAAGACTGAATAGTTTGTTCCTGATGCAAAATAAGAAAGACAGAAGGGTGCTGAAGTGAGAAGGAATGTATGCCAAGGAGTGCATGAGCCCTGTCTCTACCTGTCTGTATTTTTGTGCCTGCTCCCTGAATGTCCCAGTCTATCTTGAGCCCTCATCTCCAATCTTAAAACATTATCCACCACTCTCTACCCACTTCGTATTCCATGTGATACACTGAGGGTCTGAAACTCCAGTATGAGGACTACAGGGCCTACTTAGTCCTGCACAAAGTGGACTGCAGAAAACAGAATATTTTCTAAGACCAGTACTCTGAAACGTACTGATGGCTGCTGTAGAGCTAAAGCAAGGGGGAACAGAAATGAGAGCAGGTGGTGTTGCCTCACGAGCTTTTTCAGTTCTGGTTGTTTTGCTTTGCTTGTCCAGTCACTCATTTGGAAGCAATTGCCATAGGAATTATTCCAAGTGATATCTGGTAAGGATGGGCATTTTTCAAGCTTAAGAATGCAACGACTGATCACTCCTTAAAGCCTTGGATGCTGCACAAGATCCTCTTCTGGTGGCCTGGAAGTGACACTCCCATCTGTTTCAAGTCCCTGAAGGAAATGTGAAAAGAAAGGAAAAAAATGAATTGCTATTCTTGCTCCTTAGGGACAAGAGTGTGGTAAGGGCAGAAACAGTTAGCAAGCATTAGTTCAGAAAGCTTCCTGTTCCTCAGTGCCTCCTAGTGCACCTACCTTTTCTCTAGAGGGAAGAAACTTCTAGATATTCCTTTCCTCCCCTGACTATCTCTGCCCACCCAGTCAACTGACCTCTTCTACCTCGTGGCTAGGCCTGTGCTCCCAGTAAATCAGGACTTGTGATTACATCAGCTTTGTGATAGGGGCCATGTCTCAACCATTCAGCAGGTCTGTGCCTGCTCATTTGTTTCATGTAACTGCCCTGGTTGGAGTTGGCTGAACATCCCTGACAAAATAACACAGCTGTGTTCTGAGTCCTTCTGAGGAGCCCAGAAAGACTTTGCTCTATGATACAACAGTGCCTGGCTGATGGAGTGAGGGGAATATCACTAGTCTATATGGAGTTTTTGGCAAGGAAGTTATCCTACAAAGTCCTGTGGGAGTGGGGAGACGGTCAGGTTATAGATCTGTTTGCCATCTATTCTTTCCCTTTGCTGTTTGTGTCTCATGTGAGTTCAGAGCAGCTGAAGACCCCTGAAGAGCCTCAAGCATGGACATGGATAATTGGGGAATTTGTCTCACAGTTTGGGCTGCTCCCAGTTCAGGGGTGATTCTTCCCTTTTAGGTCAAGAAGCCAGTCTGCTTCCACTTAACTGCATGGAGAAGGAAGGACAGAAGCCTTCCAAGTAAATATGAGTGCCTGCTCAGATCGCACAGGGATGAGCACAGCAACTTGCAGCCAGCCTGAGTTGCCCTGTGGAAGCCCAGCCTGCACTTACTCAGCAGTGAGCTCCAGAATGGACTCCATGGTGTCCAGGCCGGCAGTGCGGAAGTTGGAGATGTAGCGCTTCATGCGAATGGATTCCAGCCACTCGGGGATGGACCGGTAAGGGATCCCATCAGATCCACTGCAGCTGGGGAGACGGAGCGTTACCCTAGGGACACAGAAACCCTTCGTTAGCCAGGCAACCACCTGAAATGGACAGCACTGCGAGACAGTAACCAAAGGGGGAGCAAGCACCCCCTGCCAGGGCTGAGCCAGCTAATCTGCTCTCTGCACAGTGAGGCTCTGCCCTCTGTCACCAGGAGACAGAGATGACCACTACCTTCTGCACACGGAGCACACAAGGCGCATCTCTCCAGTCTGCATGGGGACAGGGAGGTGAAGTATCCCAGTTAACCCCTCCTCCTCTGGTGACAGCTTGCTTACCTGGGATCAAAGTCTGCAACAGGCCGGAGGAGCTGAGGACTTGAGATGAAATGTTGCAGCTGTGCCCGAATTTCCTGAAAATGAGGCCGCCTCATCCGATCGTGTGACCAGCAGCTCTTCATGAGTTCGTAGAGGATAGATGGGCAATCCACAGGCGGGGGGAGCCGGTACCCATCCTCTAAGCTTTTCATCACCTGCACAGAGGAAACAGAGAAATCTGGCCAAGAGCAGAGAGTGCAGAAGAGAAGCCAGAGACCTCTGGGAGCAGCCATTCCCCACTTCACAATGTGCAGCCAGGGAGGGGTTTGTGGAGATTACATACGTATGACACACGGTATGGGCAGCACAGCACAGAATCAAAGCACTTAAGGGATGCCAAAAATTTAAGCGGCATATGCATGTGTTTTCAGTCCTTGACTAGTTTAGCTCCCATTTGCCACTCAGGACATGTTCATGAGAAGTGAGGAAAAGTGAGGACCAAATGGTCCTGGCACAGTGAGAGAAGGGGAACCAGGCTCTGAGGAATAATTTTAACAGCATGTGCTGAGCCTAGAATAAGACCAGATATAATGCACCAGAGCCAGAAGAAGGACAAAACAAAAGCAATAGAAAGTATCCCCAGATCCAAATGCCATGGCTGATTTAAACTCTCTTTAATTTAGCTTCTTGCTGTTGTTGACACCTCAATATTCATCACCCTTGACTTGGTTGCACTGATTTTAAGCAGGGAGGGAAACACAGTAGTTATGTGTTCAAAAGGAAGTCAAGACTGCAGACTGAGGTAGATCTACAATAGTTTTTCCCACATGCCTCATTTATCTTTTAAATCAGCTCTTGAACTCAATGTCTGTTACCTCTTGATTGGTCATGTGCCCATATGGCTTGTCACCAAATGACAGCACCTCCCACATGACGATTCCAAAGCTCCAGACATCACTAGCTGAGGTGAAAATGCGATGAGCAATGGCCTCTGGGGCTGTCCATCGGATAGGAATCTTACCACCCTGTAAAACAGCAGAAACATAGTGTACCCAGCATATATCATTGTGTTGTATTTCTCCAGTGTTTTCATGCAAGGACCTTACAAAGTGGTTCAGAGATTGAGCCCACTTCATTTGAAGTGACATGTAACCACCCCAGGGAAATTTCTCAAAAGGAGAGAAATATTCTTGGAAAGTATATGAGTTTAAGCCCTCTGTTCAGTTGAACGTGACACAAAACCTCTGCTGTGGGAGTAAGAGTCTGACACCAGTCACAGCCCTGCTTTGAAGGACACTATGCATTAGAATTACTGGAACTTACATCGAAAGAGACATGGAGATGACTCTAGTCCAAAACTCTGATCACAGCAAGGCTATCTTCAAAGCTAGATTTAGTAACCAAGTCAAAGAGATCAGACCTCTTATTTTGCTTCTCATTTTAACACCACAATCCCTCTGAATTTCTTAGCAAACAAAATCAACCTGGACTCCAGAGACAAAAGCACCACCTTCTGAAACATCCACACCATGACTTGCAATTTTACTACAGATTTTCCTCAGAGCCTACAGTTAATTCACAAGGCTGAAAGATTGGGTTTGCATTACCTTGGTTTCATAGGTTCCCTCTGCATCATTCTCCAAAATTCGGGAGAGACCGAAGTCAGACACCTTGCACTGGAGACTGCGTGTTACCAGGATGTTGCGAGCAGCCAGATCCCGGTGCACGTAATTGTGTTCTGAAAGGTAGGTCATGCCAGAGGCTATTCCCTGCAGCATGCTCACAAGCTGCACAGGGCTAAATTTTTCCTCATTCTCCTGCATGGAAGAAGAAGAAGTGAGAGAAGTGACATCGATCCGCTTGGTTTCTAGTCTCTGACCTTATCAACATACAAAAGTGGGCAGTGGTGAACAAGCAAAAAGGCAATGCTGCAGCCCAAAGGCCCCAACAGGTTCTTACTAAGGGACTGGTGATGGTCTCCAGTCATCATTAAGCAGTTGCATTTCAATTACCAAGGACGCCACTCTTGTCACTGGACAAACTGGATGGCATTAAGCTTCTGCTGCTGACAGTGGAAATGTCAGTAAGCAGAAAGTAAGCGGATGTCTGGATCTTCTAGTTTTATTTTAGGGCCCTAAATCCAGGTCAAGTGCAAGTTCTGGCAGTACACAAGCCTATTAGAGATTGGACTTTCTCACCCGGAGGAAGGTATCCAGTGCTCCATTTTCCATATATTCAGTGATGATCATCATCGGCCTCCCTTGAGGAAGACAAGAGGGTTTCAGCCTTCTTCAAATTCTCCTACTCATGCCTTTCAATGCTATCCATATTCCCCAACACAGAGAACAATGTCCAACCCCAGCTAACACCCCCACTCCATTGCCACAGCTGGCTGCCCTTCTCCTTACACAACTCCCAATGATCTTGTACTCTTCCTTGTATTGCACATATGACCCTGCAGCATACCTCCCTATCCAGACTTCTCATCTACTCACTGGCCCTGAAAGACCTCTCCTAACACTGCCGCAGGACTCTGTTGGAAATCCATACCTCTCCTCCTTTCCTCATTCTCTGACATGACAATGCCTATCTTCTCCCAGAACAGCCTCTCTGACAGCAAATTCTCTAAGGCCTGAGAAATGTGCCAGTTTCTGCTCTCATCCCAGGACTCTCTCCCACACACTCTTACTTACTTTTGGTGACAACTCCCTCCAGGCGCACAATGTTCGGGTGATTGAACTGCCCCATAATTGTTGCCTCACGCAGAAAGTTCCACCACTGTGAGTCTGAATATGTTGACTTCAGAGTCTTGATGGCAACCACAATACGTTCTTTCCCTGGGAGTCGCAGGGACCCACGATAGACCTCCCCAAACTCCCCTGAAGACAACCAGAGGTAAAGTGTCACAGACGAACTCAAAGATAGGCAGCAAAACAAGTGTGGGGAAACTGAAAGATGGGGAGAACAGTAACTCACCCTCTCCAATCACATTCTCCATAGTGACGCAAGAGATATCCAGTTCCTTCGTGAATTCCAGCACGCCTCTGCTGGGGTCATCATATGGTTGCAGGTCTACATAGGGTTTCAACCAGACTTTCTCTGTGGTAAAGGAAAACAAATGAGCAAATTAACCTGTCACCTCTTTGGACAACCTTTTTAAAGCATAACTACAAAGGCAGAAGTGAATCCATGGGCTTCTGACAGTGGCAGTAAAAAAATTTACCAAACCAAGATTGAAGATTAGAACTGTTGTAGGAAGAGGCACATTACATCAGAAAAGCCATGCCAGTGTCTGGTTTCAAACTAAAGCTTCTTTTCATTCCTTCCAACACATTCTAGGCTTCCCCCTGGTTTTATTACCCCTTTGAACCTCACCTCGCTCAAAGCCTGAAGTACTGTATTCCGGCCGTGCGTGTCTCCGACGAGCCCTCCTGGAACATCAAAAAGAGTCATGAAAATAAAATGGTCAGCAGATAGCAAAGGGAAAAGCAAGACTTCCAAGGTGTCTGCCCTAGTTGGTTAGGAACAGAGTTTAGGGTAGCACAGAGCAAAGTGGGACCAGACACTGCACCTACTTGGAACAGTACAGCTGACGATAAAATGTGATGCTTCATTAACATTTAGAAATAGAGCTTTGTTTTCAGAGGGAGTTTTGTGCTGAGTTACAGATGAATTTCTGTTTATTTCATGTTTTCTGTACCCTTTCAGGAAAATATTTGATCTTCTTAAAACCAAGCAACAGCAGCCTTTTATGGACACTGAGGAGGAAAGTAGAATTCTGTATATGGGTAAAGGACCCCAACAGTAATGGTATATGGAAAATGGTTTGACATCACAGGATACATGTATTACCACTCAGCTGGTCAGCAGCTATCGAAATGACTGTACGATAACAATGTTTTCATTCCTCTGCCATGACAACAATATGATTCTGCTGGATTATAACAAAACTGAGAAATCACAACATATTCCTCTGTTCACAACAGCAAACATTATCTTACAATATCAATCCCTCCAATCCTGCTAATCTAAATTATTTACTGAGACCCCTTCCATCTTGCTGCAGCATGCTGGTGTTTTTCTTCTCTAATTAACCTCTACCTATGCAATATCCTGTGAGAAATCCAGGCCTCCCTTTCTCAAGCTCCCATAGCTCAGCTATTCCTACACCTGTACCTTTTTCAATACCAAAATTCAATACTTACTTTCGCCGAAACATGAGAAATCCCACAATTAGACCAATAAATAGGAGAACTCCAAAGATAATAGAGACTATGACTCCACCAGACAGAGCTCCGGTGTCTGCAGAAACAAAGAGAGGCCATATCACTTAAAAGACCACTATGTCTGGAACATACCACCCAGCTTCTACCAGCCAATGGCATAAGGCAAGTTACAGCCCCTTGTCTTCCAGGCAGCAGAGCCACCAGATGGGAGTCCTATCACATTGTTATTCATGTGCATGGAGCACCTTCTGGTGGTTATCTGGTTGACTCTTATCTACAATCTTGGTCTTCCAGTTGAGTGATTTATCCCTATATCTGATTTCTTACTTAAATTCCACGACACTTTCAAAAGTGAAGAACAGACATTCCTTCCCCATCCCCACTCCTCTCCAACAATCCTTTCAGATCAGGCCCTTCTTCCAGCTCAGTAGCTGATTTAAACTATGGCAACAGTCTAAAGTGACTCTCTTCTGTTTATGAAATTAATTATATGCTCCCCTCCCCATCAATATCTGGGGCTGATCCCTTGCCTAACTACCCTAACAAAAGCCCCTCACTGCTTAGGACTCCTGAAACAAGTACTGACTTACAAACTTGCAGTCTATCATATTCATATTTTCTCAAAACTGAGCATCAGGTGGTTTCCTTCTGTGATTGGATAGCTTTGAGAGAGCATTCACATAACACAGGTGTCTCCTTCCATTTAGGTTCTCAAGCTAAAGCTAGGAATTTCCACAAAGTACATTTGAATTCATCAGAGAAAATGCTACATTACCTCTGCTGGTCTTTTTAAAACTTATTTCTCATAATTAAAAAAAAAACCAACCAAAATTAAGAACTTAAAATGCATTAATGGAGAAGTAGTGAGAATCTACATATGTTTAATATTTTCCCAAAAGAGATTTAGGAAAACATCCAGAATAAAGAAAATCGCCAAATAATTTTTTTTAATAAACTAGAAGATTTTAAAGCAAGGAACAAATGATACACAGTCCTGTGTGGGGAAGTGTTTCCTAACATCTAGTTGAATGGCCAGCATCCATAAAGCCTAATTAACACTAGTTATTCTTCCTCTGACTCATCCCACTAAAATTATTAAAAATCATCAGCTTACTTAAGCAGAAATCAAGAGACAGAGCTAATGTCCTTGTTTTGTTAAAATCAAAAAGCTAAGATTTGGAAGATGAAATAGTATCTTTATTAATAAAATGGAGAAGCATTTAGATACACAGGACTTCTGCAGGAATTTTAGGCATCTAAATTATCAAATTCAGATTTAAATACAAAATTAACACTTCTTGCAAATCCTGCTACACTAATATTCCTAGACTATAATAGCTAAAAAATGCTCCTAGTATTATTAAACAAGAAGTCTCATCAAATGAAACCTTGCTGGCACTTGTTTTTAATCCCTTTCATATTCAAAATACCTTTGTCTTGACATGATAAGGTGATCAACTTTCATTTGAAATAAAGCATAATATTGATGAAAGTATTTTCTAACTTATTTTTTCTTAATCAAAACAATTTTGCATGGTAATTTACATCTTTTTCACAGGGCCTGTGTAGTACATTATTTAATTGGTTAAACATCATTTTTGTTATCATCATTTGTCACTGTGACTTCATGAAGATTTTACCAAAAGCTCCTGGTGCCAAAAAGGGTCCAACCTTTACATTCCAGTAATGGTGTCCCAACTCCTTTTCAGCTTTTACATTAATTAATTTAACTGTTAATTTAACTATTTAGTTACATTAAGGTATGCCTTAGCTTTCTTCCTCCTTATTTCATTACAATAAAACTAGTCTTTCAAATGCAGCACTTCAATACATGTATTTCTAAAGTTATCCATAGGGTCAGTAGGAGTCTGTGGAATGAAGAGAGAGCAAATTCCATTACAGAAAACTTTAGATTAAGGGGAAGCTTCTGAGTGACCCAGGGAAAGAGGAGATTGGGTTACAGGCCTATATAAGTTATTCTTTGACACAGGAGAGAGGTCTTCTTGTGGCCCTGACAGCTTGGCCTTCTACATATTGTACTTTGGTGAATAACTTTTTTCAGTGGTACATGCCATCTCTTTGGGCAGAGTTACATTCAGGAGCTGGACTACATACAGTGGAACTGATAAAGCTGGAAAAAATAGTGCTGAGGTCCTCTGAGTTCTCATTCTCACTAGTAACTGGCACAGAAAAGGAGGCATATGGTAATTATTTGACCAGCACTCAAACTTAGAAACATTAGCCAAAAGTAAAATGTCTTTCAAGAACTAAATGAAGGTCTGGTTAAGTATTCTGCCAGTACAACACAATAAACTGAGACTGATCAGGTCTAAGGGGGAAAGTGTAAGCAAATTTTGTAAGATGGCAAGGAAGCAAGAAAAATGTCTTGTCTTTACAAAGCAACAGGCTTAGCTCTGGTGACAAGGAACTCAGGAGAGTGGTGTCTTGTGTTCTGCTGTCTGTTACAGCCAGCAGAACACAGAAAGAGATCCATGTACCACGAGAATATACCATCTGATGGGGAAGTGAGTTTCTCCCAGGTGAGATACCAGTGCTTGCCCTTTACCTGGTGGAAGGGTGCGAAATTCCTGCTCTGGGGAGTAGGGCCCAGGCCCCAGGGGTGTGATGGATCTCACACGGAGCAGGTAGGCTGTGTCTGGCTGCAGGTCTCGCAGAGTGACATTTGGCTCAAGAAGGTGCTTCACTGTGTAACGTGCCTCCTCCCCCTGCAGGAACCAAACAGGATCAAGTAACAAATGCACACTGAACAAGAGGACACTTCCAGCCCTTTGGGTGAAAGGGGGAAGAGCAAATCAGGCAGGCCTTACCTTCTCAAAGAACATGACCTCATACTCCACTGAGGTCCGGCTGCGTTGCCGTGGGGCAAGCCAAGAAACAGAAAGACTGCTGTCATCTCTCTGTGTCAGAATAAACTGGGATACTGTCACTGGAGCTGCAGTGGGAGAGAACAGAACATGAGGGGGAAATACAAACAAAATGCAAACTATATCCTCTCTCTACCAGAAAGAAGCTCTGGTTATACCATGCAACTGGAACTGAGTCTCATTGCCACTGTCATTTTTCTCTTGTGTGGCGAAAGGGAAAGGAGGTCTCTGGTTGCAATTAATTGCTTTCTGTGCATAGTGTGCTTCTGCCCAAACAGTGGAAGCATAACTGTGTTTGGCCCTCAAAACAAAATCCATGTTCCAAGAAATTACATTTATTCCAGGACTGCACTGAAAGTGTCCAATTTGAAATAAAAAATGTTAGGATTTTATGCTCCTACAGCAGCAGTAGCACAGCTCTCCTATGTAATGATTTATGAATGCAGCTGCATTGCATAAGGGTACAGTGAAACTCAATGCTCAAAATCTCTCAGCTGACTGCAAATGCATGCTGTTCATGAATAAAAAGATAATTCTCAAGAGCCTGCAAGGACTGAGGAGTTAAGCCTGGTTCTCTCCTTGTCCTTCATCATCATCAGGAAGTGATGAGGCAAGCCAAAAGTAGCTCTGCTTTTCTAGCTTAGAGTTGTGCTGCCCCCGCATAGCATCAGGAAGAAAAGTCATATTTTGTTACTAAATTAGAACCCAGGGAATGCACCAAGGGCTGTTGAGCGCTGTGATGTCACCTTTCTATAATCACATTTCATGGTGCTCTGGAAAGTATTTACAGGACAGCCAAACTAGCCAGATTGAAGCTAACCTACAGAAACGTGTCAAGATTTAACATCCTTATCCCTCCATGCTTTCAAAACCTTTTCTTTTCCAGTTACACCACGGTTTCTGTTGTGTTTGGTGTTTTGCAATATCTGAGTCATGGGAAATATTTCATGACACAGCCCTCATTCTTCCTGTCACACAGGTAATAATACTTAGGCTGTGTGACAGGGAGGGCTTCATCCTCCTCACCTCTGTTAAGTTCTTGGTGGATTCATAGCTCTTGATGGATAACGATTACTGCTACATTGATTTGCAAGGAATATGACTAAAGGACTTTACATGTCAGAGGCAGAGGTACTTTAGAACCCTTATCATACCATACCAACACATGTGTCAGGCAGAAGGAGAAGATGGAGAAAGCTTAAATATTCACAGAGATTCCTCTTCCTTTTCATGATGAACAGGAAGAAATTCTCTCTGCTTCTGCTAACCTGCATGTCCAACTGAGACCCAGACAGCTGGAGCAGTTCTCTGTGGAGCAGGTCCCATTCCTGAGACACCATTATGGGCTTCCACAGTGAATGTGTAATTGGTGTAAGCTTCTAGGCCATCCACGTCCACTGCAGGTTTCGTGAGACCAGAGGCACTGGGGGAGAACACCACGGCAGCCTCACAGGGCTCACAGGACAGGAAATGACAGCGCTGGCAGAAGACTGTGTAAGTCAGGTCCTTCCTCCCACCGTGGTCACTGGGCGGCTGCCACCACAGACTCAGCTGGGTGCCAAGCAGGGAGAAGCTGACATTGCGAGGAGCCGAGGGTGGGCCTACAGGGAGCACAGAAGGAAGTGTTAGATCCAGCTGTTGGTGCCCAAAGTTCTGCGACAGCTTCCCATCTACAGATGCATTTCAAATGGAGCCCTCTCTCCACCCCAGCCTCTCCCTCTCTCATCTCTCATCCCCATTTTCCAACCTTTTGTTTTCTCCCCCATATCATTGTTCATGGAATCATAGAATGGTTTGGGTTGGATGAAACCTTAAAGATCTTCTAGTTCCAGCCCTCCCACCATGGGCAGGGACACTTTTCACTAGATCAGGCTCCTCCAAGCCCCATCCAACCTGGCCATGAACTCTTCCAGGGATAGGGCACCCACAACCTGTTCCAGCATCTTATCACCCTCTTCATAAAAAATTTCTTCCATGTGTCTCATCTAAATCTACCCTCTTTCAGTTTAAAACCTCAGTTTACCCTCTTTCACTACAGGCCTTGGTATAAAAACCCTTTCTTCATCTTCCTTGCAGGCCCCACTAAGTATTGAAAGGCCACAAGATGATGTCCCCAAAGCTTTCTCTTCTCAGGCTGAACAACGCCAACTCTCTCAACCTTTCCTCATTAGAGAGGTGTTCCATCCCTACAATCATTTTTAGGGTCCTCCTCTGGACCTGATCCAATAGGTCCCAGTGTCTCTTGTACTGGGTGCCCCAGTGCTGGATGTAGCCCTCCAGATGAGGTCTCATGAGAGCAGAGTGGAGGAAGAGAATCCCCTCCCTCACCCTGCTGGCCACATGCTTTGATGCAGTCCAAGATACACTTGGCTTTCTGGGCTACAAGCTCATGCTGCCAACTCATGCCCAATCTTTCACCCAGCAGTACCCCCAAGTTCCTCTCTGTGGTGCTGCTCTCAGTAAGTTCACCCCCCAGGCTGTTTGGATATTGTTCTTTCTTTCTGTGTGCAACTACTCACGGGTACAAGCAATGTTCTGGCCCTCTGAAGGTGCTCGGTAGAAGCCTGCATTGCAGGGACAAGATGTGGCCCCTGACTCGTTGGACAAGCTGTTGGGGGGACACTTCAGGCAGCGTTTAGCATCCAGGGAGTGCCGGTAGAACCCTCGCTGGCAGGCTGTGGAAGGACAAACATAAGCCAACATAACATAACCAATAAACCCAGATCAACAAAGCTTCTTGAACGCTCCTTTATCTGCCTCCATTTTTTAGTTCACAGAAATATTTAGGTTGGAAGGAGCACCTCGACACCTGGCAGTCACCTAGATCAATCATCTCAGGGCAGACAGAGAGAAGATGCGAACTCAAGGTAGCATCAGTACTACGACAGGACTTGCAGACTGAAGAAGAGGGATCTAATCTTCAAAGAGGCTGCATGAATACAGAATCCAGTCAACCTCAGAATCTTCCTCCAGTGTAAACCCAGACTGGTCCCCACCTTGTCCTTCAAGCTTTCCACGCCATAAATAAGAACCATAAATAGTAGCTACAAATCCTTGTACTCCTCAGAGTCTTCTTGCTGACTCCATATGAGGTAGCCAGTAGGCTTTTTGGCAGAAGCATCTTTGCTGGTTTCAACTGTTGTACCAGAGCATCACCCTGGCAGGGCCCTGGGGAATATATAGGAAGCTATCAGTTCAACTCACAGCATCGAGTGAAACTGGCTATGGAGCCAATACAGACTGCAAGAGAATAGGTGTCACAGCTTTCTACTTCCAGTCCTACAAAAAGGAGCAGCCAGACTCTCTCAGTATAACATCTAACCACCTGTTTTTGATGTGTTACTATTAGTTCAATGCACAGAAGCACTGGTCAGTTTACCAGTTGTCTCAAGGTCAATGATTCACCTCTATAGTTGTATAGCAAGGAGGTGAAAATCAGTGACAGAACTTAAGGCAACCTGCGAATTTAATGGTTTGCCAGCCTGCGCTAAATGAATCAAAAGTTCTTTAGCTAAAGAAACAACCAACCTATTGCTAATCAGATGGTTGAGAAATGCATACACTAATTTTCTGCCAGAGCTACCACTTTGCATTTAACTTGCACATTGAGGGAATGACCCTTTTTATATTGCACTATAAAAGCAACAATATCCTGTGTAATCCTCAGGAGATCCCAATGGAGAAAACCATCTGTTCAGCAGCTTCACACAAATGGCTTACAAAAAAAACCAACCCAGCCATGCCTACTATGTGACAAAGAGGAACATCTGAGGTACCTTGAAAACTTTCCACTAACACAGGCCAAACAAGACAACTCATCATTACTCTGCAGAAGAGACGCTTGAAGAGCCCAGAAAAAAGAAATAATCACAAGTAGGAGATACCAGCACCTTCTGATTCTGGGAAATGACAGAACCACTCAGGAAAATCTATCATTCTGAGATACAATGATGCAACTATGTGATTAATGATAGCAAAGGCCATTGAAAATAATTACAAGGCTCGAGTATTGATTGTCACAGCCCAAAGAGATTCCATTTATACTCCAGATCAAATCATCCCTTTGAGAAACAGGCAGTAAAAGTTACTTTGATCTTCAGGCTGCTAACAACTGAGAGCACTTCTACATGCTGGACTGAAGATGAAAGTTTTGAGGCCTCCTGCCACTTTGCTCCAGCATAAGATTTGAGAGTTCCTGACATTGGATCAGTTTGGGCCAGGAGAGCTTTGACATGAAAAACAAAGGAAGCACACGGCCACATTCTTGTATAACACAGAGGTTCTGATATTGCCTGTATAATACTAGCTGCCACAGATATGACACAATATAGATACACTCTTATCAGGCTGAGACCATCTGCAAGTAAATGATAGAAATTTGGGGTTGGGAACCTTTGCAAGAATCATGGAATCAATTAGGCTGGAAAAGATCTCTGACATCATCGACTCCAAGCTGTGACTGAACACTGCCATGTCAACTAGACCATAGCAGTAAGTGCCATACTCAGTCTCTTCTTAACTACAGGGATGGTGACTCCACCACCTCCATGGGCAGCCCATTCCAATGTCTAATCACCCCTCCTGTGAAGAAATTCTTCCTGATGTCCAACCTAAACCAGCTAAAGACTATGTCCTCTTGTCGTGTTACTACTTGCCTGGGAGGAGACTGATCCCTGCCTGGCTACACCCTCCTTTCAGGTGTTTGTAAAGAGGGATAAGGTGTCCCCTGAGCCTCCGTGCTCAACACCCCCAGCTCTTCCAGCCACTCCTCATAAGACTTGTGCTCCAGAACAGGTAACTCCGACCCCAGAAGTGCCTCTGCTCCTCCAGCTCTGAGCGCCACTCCAGCCCGCCGCCCACACCTGCTGTGCCACCGGCGGTGCGGAGCCTCTCCAAGCAGGAGGTGCCCTGCAGGGAGCCCACAGCCTGGCAGAGAGGCGCTTTGCAGGGAGCCCACAGCCTGGCAGAGAGGCCGCAGCGGCACGGGGTGCTCGGCTCGAAGGGACACATTCAGGAGGCGAGGGCAGCAGCGGGGACACGAGCTGGCGGCGGCCGGCAGGGGGCGGGAGCGGCCCGCGGAGCCCGGCCCGGCCCCGCCCCGGGGCGGCGCGGAGCGGCCCCGGCCCCGGCCCGGCGCTGGGGCCGGCGGTGCGGAGGGGCCGGCGGTGCGGAGGGGCCTGCCGGTGCTCCCGGCTGCCCCCGCCCTGCCCTGGGGGTGCGGAGGTGGAGGGGCGGCTGCCCGCGGCCCTCCCGGGGGCAGGGGAGGCGGGCGCACAGCCAGCAGCCTCGGCCCCCGCCCAGCCCCGCTAGCCCCCGGTTTGCCCGGGCCTTGGGCACCCGCTCCGGGCTGCACGATGGGAAAAACGAGTCTGGGAAAGGGCCTGCTCACCAAGCACCAGAGGGCAGAGAGGATGGCTGGGGCGCTTCCTTCATTCCTTATTCCTGCAGGTGCCCCTCGTGAGCTGCCAGCCAGGCCGGGAAGGCTGCAGGCACCAGAGCGGGGCTGGCGGGGAGCTCGGCTCACCTGCCGCCCTGCAGAGCCCAGCAAGGAGCCAGAGCACAGGCCGCGGCACAGCAAATTACACAGTTGAGGAAGTTAATCACGAGCTCTGCATTTATGGGCAGCAAAGTCTGAATGCTTTGGGGCAGGCACAGCTTTTCTGGGACTGTGGGGTGGCTGAGCCATTCTGAATCCAGCAGAGCTTTATACAGCAGGGAATTCACTGAGAGATTGAGGGGACCTGATCCTCTGGCTGTCTCTTGTCTCCTGTCCTGTAACAGAGGTCAGGTTCTTTTCCCTGTTAAAAAGTAAAGGTGCAGCTTTCCCTTTTTTTTTTGCTCCCTATTCCAGGCAAAACTCAGAATCAAACTGACAGTGCCAGGTCTTCCATCCTGTCACACTTTACATGTCTGAAGAAGTCCTCCTCTGTTCTGAGGACAAAGTAAAATCTGTGATTTCAGTCTTTATCCTGAGCTGGATTACTCCCAGTCCATTGCACAGACTGGTCTTTTCTGCTGAGGGAGCAGATCCTAAGATATCCCCCCCTGCATTCACCTTCTCCCCTGATGCTCCAATAAGACACTATTCTGGTTGTGAAGTACCTCTCCCTACTCCTGCTAGGTTCTCCCCTCTTCCCTTCCTCTCCTGGGAGACCTCCCCAGTCCTTACTAATCCTGCAAAACATACTTCTGGCTGCAGCTGTACTTGGGCGGAGTGGGATGAAAGCACAGATGTAGAATGAACCTGTGCTGCGATAGCAGTCAAGGCTTGTCCAGACATGACAGCTTCCCTGCCCCTTCCCAGAGGAGTGCTCTCAGGAGGGCGGGGAGAGCTCTGTAGCACCTAAGTGGAAAAACTGGCTGGGCTGTGCGAGGAGAGGGGATTGCTGGAGGAGGCCAAGGATCTTGTGCTTCAACCTTCTCCAGCTCCCCAAGCAAAATGAGCAGCAAGCAGTGCTGCTTCATAGAGACACCAGCTCCCTGTAGCAGAGCAAAGCAGAGACACGGGGCACCTGCTGAATTTGAGAGCACTGCGTGGATCCCCCTATGGCCTTAGCCTTGTGCCACACAGCTTTGACAACAAGAGCAGAGATCTGCTGTCTTTAACCTCTCTCCCTGCAGTAATACATATCCCCCAAAAGAACACACATGTCAAACTAAGTTGCCTTAAGAAGCTGAATCTTGTCCCCTCTGCAGCCAAGGCAGAGCCTTGCACTTCTTACTCCAACAAACATTGCTTGATGTGACTCCAGCACTCTGGTGACTCTTTTGCTTACTAATTGCTCTTCTTCAGAAGAGCAGGCACCACACTATTGCGCAATATGCTTTACAAGGTTTCCCATGGCAGAAGAGCCATCCCTGTCCAAGAAGAACGAGGGACAGAGGAGAAACCTGTCCCCTCTGCCTCTCAGCTTTCTAGTCACGGGACACATACCCTGCTCTGTGTGTCTGACCCATCTGCCCTGAGAGAACAAGGCTGCTGTTCAAGGGTTGAGAACCAGTTGTTGAGTGAGTCAGTGTCAATCACATAGTTACAGCTCGCAGAAACTAGCTCCAGAGCTGAAAGGTCCTGGATGAAGCCCAAGAGGGAGTGGAGAGGTGTGTGCAGGTCTTACACCTGACACATGAGGAGAAAAATCCCAACTGAAAAAGAGAAGCTAAGGAGAAGGAAAGGAGAAGGAAAGATATAAGATACAGAGGGTAGGCAAGAGACAGGTAGACCACACTAACTCTCCTGATCCCACTTTCTGCTTACAGATACTCTGATCTCTAGCTCTCTGGAACCTCTCCCATGGCCTACAGCTAGTGTCTGCATACTCACCTACGCAGCTCCCATCGACTTCCTCAAACCCCACAGCACAAAGGCATCGGCCCACTGGTACCAGCCACTCCCCGTCAGTGCTGCAGTGCATCCTGGGGGGAGAGCCCACTTCTTCAGCTGCATCCTCCACGCAGACCCCAGGCACTTCTGTCAGCCCCTCTGACCCTGCCAGCGTCTCTGGAAAGCGGGCCAGGCCCCGCACCGCCTCCGGGCAAGTCTTGTAATACACTCGGACAGACACCATGGCTACACAAGCCCCAGAGTTCTGGAAAGCCAGATAGAAGCCCCGGCGAGAGAGCTTCCCAATGGGGCACACTTCTGTGTTCAGCTGCATGGCCCCCGACTCGATGTCTCTGCTTGTGAAACTCCGATCTGCTGCCACAGTGTTGAGCTACGTGAAAAAGAGAAAGACAACAGCTTTACCATCTGAACAGGCCACCGCAGCTGAGATACCTGTTCCTCTCAGGCCTTTTTTATACTAAGGCCTTTTAGAGGCTGTCTAGTCAACTACTTCTAATGCCACTGCACTGCATGCTTTCTTTGCACTTGAAAGATGTGTTAAAAATGGGGTGGGCATATTTTCCTGCCTCTGTACTTTCCATCTATCATCTCCTTTAACTGCTTTGTAGTCATTCACTGGTCTTCTACAGTACCCTGTGTTCCAAGTCTCTGATTTCAGAGGTCTTCAGGAACTGCCCCTTTTCTGTCATAAAAATTTTGTTTGCAAATTGCATGCAGTAAATCCACAACACCACTCAAGAGCTGTACTTTGAAACCGACCAGGGAATTACAGCCACTTGTTTTTAGGCTGTAGTTGCTGCAGTTCAGATAATCTACTGTAAGGTGCTCCTTGTGCAGCACTCAACATATTTCAGCACTGTAGGTACTTGGGTGAAAAATGCTCCCATGCTTTTACATTCCCACTGCCTTTGCAAACAAAGGGTAATAGTGAATGAGTGAGTGAGGGTATTTTCCATGCTTGAGCAAATGGGAAAGGCCTCTGTGACACCCTGTGACTTGGAAGAGCTGGACTGCAAGTGGGGTAGCCTTTCTTCTTGGTGGGAGAGCCTAATAACTGATCCTCTCCTCCGCAGGCCCCTTCCCATTATACAACACCACCCACTCCTTGTAGCTGGATTGGAGATGAAAGGCTCTGTAGAGCAGCTGCATTTGGCAGGGATCATAAGGCATGTTTAGGAGTTGTGGAGGTATCGCACAAATTCATGTTGTAGGCTGCAGGGGAGGTGGAGGAGCACTGGGGAGGGAGGGGAATCAGTTACCAGAGTTCTGCTCTGCCTGTGGTGGCCTTTACTACTCTTTGTTTCCATCACATCCCATTTAAACTGCAAAGGAAAAGGCATCAAATAATTCAGGTCTGTGGCTTCTATTAGAACAGAATTGAGAGCTTAGAGAATTTACTCTGAAAAAAAAAGCAGAGTTTCTCTATTCTGCAATTCCAGTGTTTCCATGGCAAGAGAGCACAATGTTGAAGAAAACAGCAGGTAAAATACAGCAGTGCTAAATACCTTCACACCAGGGAGAACTTCACTGTAGCAAGCCATCACCTCCAGTGATGAAACAAGCCCCTATACCTCATGGCAATCAGAGTAAATAATCAGGACCACTGAGACCTGAACTGGATTCTGTTCTCTGCTTGGTCTAATCTTGTTTTATTCTGTAAAGCAAGCAAAATTCCTTTGGTCTCTGCTTTACTATTTCTAAAAATTGGTGTAACCATCCAGCCCTGTCACAACCCTTTAGAATCCTTACCTACATGGTGTCTGGTTAAATAAGAGGTTACACAGAACACAGGTCTGATGTCATTTGAAACCTCCTATGCCTCCTGTGGCAAAGACTGCTCTGAGCACCACAGAGGGCACCGGGGGTAAAGTTTACTCTAAGGACAACACTATCCATGCCCTTCCCCACATGCTGGTTCTCCTGGCCTGTCCCAGCCAGCAAGACACACCTAGCTTAAGCTGAAAGATATGACAAGTTTAAGCTGAAAGATATGACTCAGTTTTCACCCCCAGCAATACAGACCTTGGTGAACAGTGGGCGGCGAAACTGGATCCCAACATCTTGTTCAGACTCCATGTAATAGAGATTGAAGGTCTCTTTGCAGGTCACCACTTCACCTTTGAAGCTCTTGCAGTCCCTTACAGTAAACTTTAGCTCCACATAAACGCGGGAGGCTGCCTCACCCCGATAAATCCAGTTGGTGCGAAGCCAGTGATCGGTGTCACCCTCGGAAAGCACACTGCAGTCCTGGTACATGTAGATTGGGGTACCATTTATCATCTGCTGCACTTCACTCCACTGCTCCCAGGGGAGAAGAAAGCACATACTGTTAGACAGGTGTGGGAAATAAGTTTCACTTCAAATATGACAAAAATCTTGCCTAAAAATCAGTTCTTACACAGGGTTCGGGGCTCAAAGCCTTACCAGCCTAAAAGTCTCTTACACTCAGCAAGAGCTGCATCTGGTCTAGAGCCCCTTGGCTGCCTAAACTCTGTACATAAGGAGCAAAGAGGATCCTGCAATTAGAATCTGACTTACACAGACCTTTTTACATCCCTTTCATCCTACCTTGGTTCCAGTTTACTTCTTTCATGCACTGCCTTATCTTGGAGATTGAGAAAAAGACCCACTACTTCCATGTGTTGGCCACTTCTCTCTGCCACAGTTTACATCCAGGGTGTACAGTAGGACCTACCAGACCAGTACTATT
This sequence comes from Molothrus ater, assembly GCF_012460135.2. Taxonomy (NCBI): domain Eukaryota; kingdom Metazoa; phylum Chordata; class Aves; order Passeriformes; family Icteridae; genus Molothrus; species Molothrus ater. Next base: position 88,601,363 of record NC_050479.2, read on the forward strand.
ATCTGCCCCTGGAAATAATGCACAGCATTTGGGACTAAGAGAAAAGATGGCCTGGCATAATGGAAAGGTAAATTGCAGAAAGACTGTTCTAGAGCAAGCACTCATTAACTTGGAGTTCATGCTTCTTTAAGTGGGATATTTTGCAAAACCTAATTTAACTATTAAAACTCAGTTGCTTTTCCTGACTTCATATTGCATTGAGGTTCTGCATCTTCCCCAAGCAAATAATGGCCGAGAGGAGGACACGGGCCCAGCTGGTTATATGACCTTACTAATACTATTTGCATGAATCTAATAAAGTTTGATACTGATTTTAACATATGCTTTTGCCAAATTTTAGGTGGCTCTAGTTTTTCTTTCCTTACCACAGGTCAGATACAAAATGCAAAGAACATTCTCTTTTGAGTAATTCACATATGAGAACTGAAAAATTGGAAAGCAAGGTCTTGTCCACAGGGAAAATAACTTACATCCTTTTTCCTCCAATGCTAAGACTGCCTTTCTCATTATGCTTTAAACGTTTAATCAAATTAAATTGAAACAAGTGCCCACATAAGTACTGGCACAAGTTTAAGCATCTTGGCTTTAAATCACACCCCAGGTTAAGATGCAATTTAAACAAGGCCTCAGTCTCTGAGTTACTCCAGACCTGTCAAATCTCATGGGCTGAGCATGAGATTCACACATTTCTTCAGCACCACCACCTCCTGTGCTCACAGCACAACAGCTTTTCTCCCTACAGACCAGGTCACTCTGCTAGTGGAATACAAGAGATGGACCCACAGAGTGCCAAAGAGGCTCTGCTTTTATGCCATGACTTAGAATATACTCCTACACAGCCCCACTCTGAAAAGTATTGGAGAGCCTTCTCCAAACTAGCAAGTCCTACTGATAGCAAAAGCTCCTATCTGCATGATTTCAGCCTTTTACCTAAGTGCATACTAGCAGTCTCCTCCCAAGAAGTTCTGGGGATGGTATCTATGTGTCCCTTCTTGTTCCCTTTTTTCTCCACATAATTAATCCCCAGTGTTACCCCACCCTCTTAATCTGATCCAGCTGGCGTAGACCTGCAGCACACAGGATTTACACTTATTTCACTCACTGGAGGTCAAAGGATTTATGATAGCAAAACAAAGAAAGAGACGATGGATCAATCACAATTGATCAAGCAGAAGGGACAATCACTTAATGACCTCTTGCAGTCTTTAACTGAAAACCTTCCAGAAAATGTTACAGAACTGAATTTACAATGCATCCTGAAATAGAAGAAAAGAAGTTAGGAAGGAGAATAAGAGCAAACTGGCTTTCATATACTGCCAAAGTTAGGACTGGCTTTTAGAAGCATTTTTCAATGTGCGTCTGCCTGGGGAAAGCATAATTGCATTTGGAGGCTGAGAGTTAGACTACTTTCCATTAGCAGTTTATCCCAAGGCAGTACCACAGACAAGTGTCACCAGAAAGTGGTTTTTGCATGTCTCACTGAAAGCTGTTGTGGTGCCTGTCAAGAAAATACATTTTCAAAACTTACATGATACAGGATCAAAGTTTTATTTTCAGTGGTGGCAACTCCAGCAACAACAACAAAAAAATTCCTTTAAACTATACTGCTGGAAAAAAAATCCAACTGCTAACTCCTGTATTTCTTAGCGCAGCTCAGCCCAGCTTCTTCCAGACTCAGTTCTTCAGGGCAAAGATGCTTGGCACTGACAATTGCACAGTTTCATATGCAGTGTGGTGCAAAGAAATAACAAGGGAGTCAGACATGTTTTTTCTAGACTCTACTGCTGATGGGTAAAGGAAGTAAAATGAGGATATTATTTATGCTAACAATACAGAACTATTGTTAAATATGCTTCTGACTTCTTTTCATTATTCAGTGAAGCTTTTAAATTCAAAGTAGTAGAGGAAAACTGTTACATACAACATTTAATGAAAGGGTGATGAGACCAGAAGTTGCCAGGCAACTGTCTCCCATCCTCAAAGAATCTGCTGCAAAATCAAAATGTATGCCTCTGACTTTTAATGTAATGTTCTTAATAAACATGTGTGGTAAAGTCTGGCTCAATCAATATTAATTACTTGACTCTGCAGTTTGTCTGCTAATGACATTGAATCAACCTCCTTTGATAATATAACTTTTTACCCACTTCATTCCAGACACTGTTGCCTTACTCCAGTTGACCATAGAATAGGTAACATTCTTCTAGAAGTGGAGAACAGTGTTAGTCAGACTTCCTTATTTTAGCAGTGAGTGAATTTGTGGTTTTTTGATGTGAGAGAAAACTTTCTCATGAGATTCAGAATCATAGAAAGATTTAGGCTAGAAAGGACCCTTGAAAATCATCTAGTCCAATTCCCTGCTCCAAGCAAGCTAAAGAATTCTTGAAGTCTTTGCATGTTATTCTTTAAAATGTCTTTTAAACTCTCTTATTTTTTAAGTTAGAGTGTAAACTGTCCTTAAACTAGTCTTCAAACTCTTAAAATCTTTCAGAATTCTTTAAAAGTCACTAAGAAAACAAATGCCAATGCGTTCAGGAGAGTGCCATAGGTTAGTAGCTTGGCTTCCTAAGAAGTCTAAGTACACAGCCATTGTGTACTTAGAACACAATTCGAGAACAAATGGGTTTCCTGTGCTTCTCAGAAACCCATATACTAACACAGGCACCTACTTCCAGAGGTTTGTTCTTGAAAATCTTGGTGTGGTGGTGTAATACAGAGCAAAATTATTCCAGCACAGCAATTAGAGTCAAGTGAAAAACAACCTCAAAGCAAAGGTACTATGTCAGTAACCTCAAAACACTGCAAGTTCAGAAAAAAGAAAAGCAACTTTCCTCTTATTGGTTTGATTCCATATAAAGAAAGTTGTCTTTATAAAGGCCATTCAGAATGACTTCAATGTCAACCTGAAAGGGCACCAATAGATATTTGTAGTAAACAGTATTGGTTTGGTCTGCCATGTGAGTAAAAATCCAAAGATAAGATAAAGTATGTGCCTTTTAATATCTGCCTTTATTGACTCTGAAATGATTATACAGTTTGAAGATCTGGAGCCTATGAAATACTTACTCTGCTTTTTCTGTATAATAAGCCTTCTCTAGATTAGGTTTGTGTCAAGGATCCTATCTAGGACAAGCAGTGATTCCTTCATCACAGGAAGAGTACCTGTGGGCTACTCTTCCTAGGATTTACCATCAGGTATAAGAGACAGTTTGCACACCTTGGAGCCATTGTCTCAGGCTTTGCAGGCATCAATGAACTGGTATCTTTTGGTTTTAGCCTTTTTAGTAGGGAAAAAAAGGAAGGAAACAAGCTTTTAACATTGACAAGTACAAATTTCATCCCTGCTAATGGAGAGGTAGGCTACCAGTGGCAGAGGCAGCAGACTGTGACAGTATTGCAAATTGTAGGCTGAGACTGGAGTCATAAGAGCTTGTGACTCGCAGTAAGAATACTGTCTCGATCTCCAGCTTGCCAGGGACTTGCCTTGTCTCCTTTCAAAAAAGAGCCTGCCTGCCTGCTGTGACCTCTATCTCATTTGCTTTCACATTACCTCAGCACAGTGACTTCCAATCTGTGGTCTGCAGCCCCCCAAGGAAAGGCGCAGTGATACTTTTAAGAGACTTACAGAAGCAAAAGCTAGGGAAGGCTAGCCAGTAGGCTTAAAGTTACTAAACTAAGATGCATGTCTCCACTGGAAAAGTTAATAAGAATTCCTACTGGAAAAGTCAAAGAGTTCATATGCTGAAATCTAATGACTTGTTTAACTTTGGGTTAGAAAATTTCATGAAGACGAAAAGACCAGCTATGTTAATAAAGCCAGCTACAGTGTACCCGTGCATAGTAAGTGTGTCTCAATCTCATTTAATTTTCAAGAGAATTGAGAGGCCATTAAATCTCTTCCTGAAGAAAAATTGCAAGGCCCCAAAACAGCAACCTTTTTCAGCAACAATACATCACTGGTGTGGCAAGCCTAAAACCACCTAGGAAAACATGTGCCGCGGAACACTCTTTATCCCCTTTCCCTGGCTGCAATCTTGCCTGTGGAGTGTCTTGATTTTTGTATAGTATAGCATTTGCATGCTACCATGACCAAATAACCTTCCTGGAACAGATTCAGCATTGAAGGTAATTACAGCTGTGCTACAATCATAGTGTAGTTTCCTCAGAGGAAAGCCGGTGACAAGAGAGGCACCTTGCTGGCACCTGTTTTAATACATGAAGATCTTCTCTTCAGTTGAAATACATCTGACAAAAATTTGTCAGGAGGCAAGCCAGACCAGCCAACCAAAAATAGCATCACCACAGTGGTGTATTCTAGAATTGGAGCTTCTATGACCCTTTACTGAAAGTTTCTCAATAGTCTTTGAAGTTCTTTTGCTGGTGTGGAAGACAATTTAGATGACGATGATGAAAGAAGCGTGGTGACATCTAGACACTTCATGAGTCCTGTAACTTTAAATCTGAGAACAGCTGAGGCTGCTCTTATTTCTTTGATCATTTGGCTATGGTCAGGCAATTTTAATTTCATCACATCATCACGGAGCCTTTGACACAACTGAACACAGAAGAGATGTTTGCTTATCTACACTATCTTTATGGGTGGGATGATACATTTTTTCCCCACAATGATCCATTGGTTATTTTCAGGGAGGAGTAACTCCATTATGTAATTACTCGTTCTTTAGGGCACTAGCACACAGGTCTCCATCCCACCCATGTCCTTTCTATTTAACTGGTACTCATGCTCTTAAGGGAAGATAAGGTGTTCATGTGGGACACCGAGCGCCAGTGCATCGATTACAGAACCTGTTTATCAAACCCAGGTTCTGCTGTCTGCTCATTCTCTGAACTGCCTGACCACATTAAGGTCTTGCATAAAAACAGTTCTGGTCATAACAGATGGTGCTAGATGAGTGATAATGATACTCTAGTCCAACATTTCACCTAGCTGGTTTGGAACACTTCTTTCTACTACCACTCACTAACAGTACCAATAACTACAAAAAGGACAGGAGTGAAAAATCAGATTGTGCATCTTAAGAGTTCAGAATTCATGGCTAAAACCACATTACCAATAAAGCAAATGTTAGCTCTTGTGTTATTTTTGCATTACATTGCATAGGATCCATTGTAAATGGAAGAGATTTTTTTTCATTTTTTCAAGATTAAGGGCTTTATATTGTGAGCTGTGGTTTTGTATGGTGTGTCAAGTGTACTTCTAGTATTTACAGAGAAGCTGGAAATTAGTCTGATGGTGATGGGCAATACTTGCTCTGTTTGTATAAGTTCCTTTAAAGATGGATCAGGTGGAATCCCACACAGGGATGGGGTAATTATGCCTTGACGATGATGATCAAACCTGCCTGGAGAAAAGAAGCTGCAGGAGATGGCAGCCTGAAAGTCATGTGAGGAGTTGGCAATATTCAGGTCAAACAAAGAGAAGCCAGAAACTAGGCCTTGGAAACAATGGAAATAACCTTTTGAGAAATAAATAATGGGAATATTTTTCTGCAGATCTGCCTCTGAGATAGTGAGAATCACAGTTCAAAGCATAGGTTCATCCTTCAAGGACACAACAGGCAACAAAAGATGTAAAGCTTTTTCTTTCTAATTGCTTGCCTGCAAACTCACCAGTATTTTAGTTGGTATTATAATAGAAGTTGTTTTGTCTGGGTTTTCTGTTTGTTTGGTTGGTTGGGTTTTAATATTATTATTATTTTAAATAGCCTGTTAGTCTTCTTGGAGGACCATGCAATAGGCAGGTTAATCTCCAAGCTCCAGCTGACTTGTGCTGCTTTTGTGTTGACATGAGGAAGTTCAGTGAACTTTGTCCACTCATTCAACAGCTATAAAAGAGTGAAGCAGCTTTCTGAAGCTGCCAGGCAACAGGGCTGTCACCACCCCAGTGCCTGAGCAGCGGTGGTGATGAATGTCGTGGCTGTACAGCATCTTCAGCTCACAATGTGCTCTTTTCTGCCCTTCAGGTCACAACGCTGAGTGCACTGGCCAAGACTGTTACTTGGGTCTCTGGCAGTGACTCCTTCCTAGGCTGCCTAGTTGGTGGCTCAACTGGCCTTCCCTACAGCTATTAATTTACACTTCACTTGTTCTCATCTCACTGGTTTGTATTCTCTTCTTCTCATCCTTCTGAGTAAAGCATATCTGGATATGCATAACAATTTTTTTCCTCCTCTCCCATATTGACACAAAATAATTAATTTTCAATTAACAGGATATCATTAACAAATATCTCTCCACCAGTCCACAGATCAACAGCAGCAGGTCATGTCAGGATACAACCCTGAAGCCAGAGTTGTTCCCATTTCCAGGTAGTTGTTGACTTTACTAAGCATATTTCCCTTATTTCTAAACAGATCCTGTTCACTCAGGGGAGCTAATCCCCTACGCCTGATACTTAACTGAGAGCAGTGAGGTGTGCACTGCTACTGTACTCCAGCTTCAGAGGTGATGGCACTCCTCTGAGTTAGCTCCTAAAGGACATGCATGAACAACGTTGTGGGAAGAAGTGTACAGAACAGCTTTTCTGATGGCTGTTTTTCACACCACCTTTGGATGCTAAAAGAAGCTGACTGGCTGAGACTCTTCCAAGTAAGACTATCTGAGTAAGAGATCATCAAGTCTGACTAAGTGATCACTGAGTCTGACTCAGTGAACTGCCCAGGTTTAACGAGATAGGAGTGCTGTGCTGGAATTGCTTGCAGGTTGAAGGCTGTGTGCCCCATAGCACCATTTCCTTCGTGACCAGGACTACCTGTCTGACCAAGACACTTCTTGGAACTGAAAGCAGCCATCAGCTGATACTGAAATCTGGGACCGCTGAGTCTGGTGGAACACAACCTCACCTTGCTAGAACCTGAAGGCATGCAAATGTTATGGTGTGGTCAGTGATATAGAAGTTGCTGACAGGTCACAGGTACTTGATCTAGTCTATTACCTAAAATTTTATCAGCGTAGAATTTGAACTATGCCTGGACTTTAATAGGACAACAATAGCATAAAAAAAAAAAAGAAAAAAGAACTGATTTTTTTGGCTTAATCAAATTGTATTCACATAGCTTTGGCAGTTGCTGTGGTCATAATTAAACTTTCCATGGAACATGAGGTACAGAACTCAGAACTCTTTTCCTGAACAAGAATCACATAATTCCCAATGTTTTCAAGTGGTTTTGGAGCCCCAATAGTTGTAGTTAATGGCTATTCATTGATAGCCTTTGGTATACTAATGCAAGTTAGGCCACTGGCGTTACTGTCCTTAATCTTGTTTGAAAGTAGACTTTGGGAAAGCTGAGCAGATCAAGGGCTGTGCACACTGGGAAACTGGTAGAAAGCTTGAAACTGATAGCAATGCTTTGAAGTATGTGTGGAAGCAAGCAAGAGTATGGAATAGGCAGGAAAATAATTATGTCCTCCTCCTCACTGTGAATAAAAGACTGAGAACAATAGCAGCCTGGAAAGGAGACTAAGAAAGTCATTGGGAAGCTTTAATAATGCTATGATCCAAGCAGGAATATAAGTTGGGAAAAATAGGCTCCACAAAGCAGCTACCAGCTGAGAACTGAGCCTTGCCAAACTTTTTAATATGTAATAAATATGGCACAATTTGGCAGCAGTGGAGTTCATGTGATTCCTGAAATAACATACATCCAAGTTAAAAATGAAGTCACCGTGAAAAAGGACCCTTTTACAAGCAAAGACTGGTGAAAGCACATCTCCCAAGAAAATGTAGTAGCTAAAAAAAATGAAGTGTGTTTAATTTACAATTCATTCAACAATATAGAGAGAGAAAGTCATATTGAGAAGCCCAGTGTGCAGCATTCTCCAGCACAAATAGCTTGGAACTTAAATAGTCACACATACTTATGGGAGTGTGACTGGATTATGCAAATACTATTCACATACACAAAAATTGGAAATTGTGGATAAAAGGAAAATTTCAAGATAGGCCCACAAGCTGGGAGTGAGGTAATCACAGCATTAAAGACAAATATTGGATCGCTCAGTATGTTGTATTGTAGGTGTATATAAACTGATACAGGAAATCTATAGGAATAGATAGTACATAAAATCATGACAAATAATCAAAACATAAAATCATGAGGACCTTTTGTGCCTCGGCTAAAAATTTAAACTCAGAATTCTTATGAACAAACAATTCTAAATTATCACAAAAACGCAAAGATTTAGGTGGGAAAGGACCTTTGGTTCTCTACTCCAATCCCCTGCTCAGAACAAGGCTGACTTCAAAGCCAGGCTGGGGTGGCTTAGGGCCTTGTCTGTTAAAATCAAAATGCAAGAGGAAAGCATAATTCCTTATCACAATCTGTTCACAGCTGATGCAATTATCTTTGAAAGCAAATTAGGGATTAATAACTTTTTATAATGTCATTTTGCAAACTGCCAAGAAGCAGTGCCACTATGCCTGATAAGTGAATTTGTTCATGATTGGATTTGAGAGGTCCTTTTTGAAGTTTCAGTGGTATCTGAAACCAGTTCAGGTAGCTAGGCTATTTGTGCAGCATGAGGAGTCTTTAAGAAATATGAGAGTAAGCAAATCCTGTACTCCTGCCACCTTCAAAGTGGCCATCATTGGCTCTCTTATGTATGTTAAAAGGTGGAAATCTTCCACTAGTACTGTAACACACCTCTCTATGCCCACCTGGTGTTGCTGTGGCAGAACTTCAAAGCCAAAAAAGAATTATCAAGGAATATGTTAGAGGAGGGGAGTGGTGGGTGGGTAAGGTAGATAAAAGGGGGTTGTAGGAACTACGGTGTGCTGTTTAAAAGCCTAGTTTCCAATAGTAGCCTAAAGTGAATGAAGCCCTTTCTAAATAGCTACTACAAAGCAAGCTAGTACAAACCTTTTAGCAAACAAAACTCTACAGACCCTTTACTCAAAGTACAGAGACTTTCACTCAAAGACTACCCTTAAGCTTAGGCAAGATGCTGGCTAATGTGGTGCAGAAGTTCTGAAGTACAGAAGCGCAGCCCAAAACTGAGTGGTGTTCTCAGGCTGAGCCCGTGTGTTAATGGGAGCATTGTCTGCCCCGGATACAGCCATGGTCTGACCATGGAACAACCACACCTGGCAAGCCACTTCATCCTCTGTCATTGGCTACAAGTGAAGAGAAAACAAAGGTGTAGTTCTGCCTCCACAGACTTAGCCAGCCTCTTCTGAGCTATGCCTCGGGGGCCTTGTCCATATAAAGCATGAAAATTCCCCACAGCAAATTCCTCCTCTGTGCGATAAGTATATTGACACAAATCCAGCTCACTGATGGGAGATCTCCGGCATCTGAGGTTAGCTACAAGTAGCAGTGTTACATGAAGTACACCCTTCAGCTCTGTGTGCAACACAGCTCAGACATTTCCAGCCTGTTACTAATCAACCTAGTCAGATTATTCAGTACTAATCTTGGCCCTTTTTTGTCAAAAAATGTTCTGAATTCATTTCCGTTCTTTTTTGAACATACTTAATTCTTCGTTTTGAAGGAATGGTTTCAGAAACACCTGTTCAAAGCTCTCACTACAAGAGAATCAGCCATTGTTCCCTTTTTGCTTGTGGCAATTTGTCGGACTTCCACCTAACAGTTATTGGGAAATTATGTAATTAGACAAATCTCCTCAAAAGACTTGCTTATGAGAAGTCAATGGATCTATTCTTCATCCTCTGTTGTTTTATCAGCCATCCATATCCTGATCTGTTAGTTTTGATTTCTCTCAGGCCATGTTCCCCTTAATTCCAACAATTGTCAGTAACAATTTCATTGTGAATATACATATTTTAAAAAGTATGTAGCACAAGCAGAAGGATTTGCCAACTCTGAACTTCCTGTGCAACACTCAGATGTTCTGTAATAAAGGTTTTATTTTCTATCAGATTTTGGTTTCAGAACACAACTTTCAGTTGTTTTGTTCAATCTGTTCAAGAAGCAAACTTCTTCCTGAACATGCCTGGAGCCTAGAACACAGACAGCTGATGAGACAACAAAGGGAACAATGAGCAAAACATGATCTACATGTATGTCTCACTAGGGCACCTGTTTTGAGCAGGGTATAATAATACTACTAATAATAACCAAAACAGCTTTTCTAATGAAGCAAATGCAGCTATGCCAGTACAGGAGAACCTCACTGTCTGCCTCTACTTCACCCAGCAATGCTGCTGGGAAGGAGGAGGAGGCTGGGGTGGATTTAAACCAGGCAGAGCACATTACAGAGGAAAGTCACGGAAATGAGTTAGGAACAGGCTCTACCCAGGTCTGCTTTAGAGCAGGAAGGGTGAAGACTCTCCATTGGAAAGCTTGGGACTTGCTACAAACACAAGAGCACGGATGAAGAACTGAAACTGCGTATCAACATATGTGCTAACTACCACAGCATAGTCCCTAAATTCCCTTTTCTTTATGCCTTCCTTCCACCACTCCCACAGCACCGCTGCTACAGAGGAAGCACCTTCACTGATGTAGGTTGTGACCTCAGAGAGACTGCCCAACTATGCTTCATACAAAATAGCTGTACTAGCACAAAAATAGCTGAGAGTTCAGCTCTTTTTTGTGGTCCATTGTTGCAGTGGTTTCAGGAGTACGTTTTGAAGCACTTCCATCAACTCAATTTTACAGTCACAAAACAAAGGGAAATTCTCATTGTCACCTGTGTGGACCAAACACCACAGCTCGGTGTAAAGTCCGAGAATCTTGCAGCCCACCCATGCAGGCAGATTACTGCCCTGTGAGTTAACAGTTATTTCTTCAGCCAGCTGCTGAATTAAAAAACCTATAATGTGTTTCTAATTTCTTGAGAGACTGAGACAGAAATACTTTTGTTCTGCCTATTTTCCTGGGGAAAAAAGAGACATTGGATTTATGTGCAGCATGACAGAATGAAAAACTGGGGGATGATTTGATTTTTTTTCATTTTTCTTCATTGCTTTATTACTTCATGAAAGCAGTATATTTCAAGGTTATGTTTAATCATACTGGAAGTCAATAGGCATCAGTCCTTAAAAAGCTGGCTAGGGGTGAGGCTGCACAGGTGAAGGGCGAGAGACTTATAAAGCCTAAAATGTCCAGGAGGGGGTGGGGCCTCAGAAGCTCAGTTTCCAGAGGTAGGTTGAAATTTCAACACGGATTATATTTTTCCATCATTTAGTACTGCCAGTGGCTCCCCTTCCTTGAATGTGGGTACTCACCCCTACTTCCGGAGGGTCGGGAAGCCAGCCCAGTTCACCCTGTGCAGTGCTTGTGTCAAGTAGATCCACTGAAAACCAGAAGAGAGGGAAAAGATAAATCGGTGACCCAACTCATATAGCCCACAGAATGGTTTCATCCTTGTTTTGTCAAAGAAGGTAAAGCCTGCATTTCCTTTCTCAACCCCCCCATCCTTTGAAACCTTTCACGTTCAAAAAGCATGACTAGAGGAGGGAAGGAAACATAGGAGACAGGGCAGTTAGTCGGGAGTTAAAAGTTTTTACTAATATATGAGACCCCCTCCTATAAACATCCAAAAACCTCAACCCTGACAAATTTTATCACTTCCTAAAACTGTCCCAAAAAGGAAGAAGGAGGCTGAAGCCTATTCAAATGGGTACCCGGCATTAGCAGCTGAACACATATCTTTCCTTGAAATAGGAAGGCAGCAAACTAAACGGCTGAAGAGGAAGGCAATCAAATAAATTACCAACACAAAAGATCAATCAGTGTCGCCTCGAGGGACTATTCAGTACTTGAAACACAGGGGGAAAGTACAGAGGCAGTGTGAAGTTGTAGAAGGGACTTTCCATTGTCACGGTACCCAAAAGCCCGGAGATGCACCACTTGTGCAAATTGATGAGCCTCCTACTTCTAACTCAGACTGTCCACCAGCTGACGATGGCCTGGAAATCGTTTAACCCTCTCCCAACCTTCCGATTTTTTTGGCCGGGACATCAAGAGAGAGTAATGGCTCCGGCCATAGCATGGCCACTTCCTGCGGAATTGCACGGCTGCTTTAAGCCTCGCTCCTGGAGTCGTGTGACAAAGGAGAAAATCATTGGTATGTTCATTTTTAGCCCTCAAAGGAATTTGAAAACGCGATCACAGTTTGGCCTAAAGTCTTGATCTGAAGACACGTTTAAAAATGTGTCACTTTGTAGGCAAACATTGAGAAAGCAGAGGAGTTAGCATAAGACACACTGTGGGATGTGCAGCTTCGTGTCTGCCTTTGGGTCTGCCGGTGCTGCCAGAACAGACTACTGGCTTCTGTGCACCTATCGAAGTCCCAGCTTGGGAACATAGGAAACAGGAAAAATTCTGTGGATTCCCTTTTAGATTCTTGTGGGTGTATTCAGAGGGGTCGTTTCTGAACATCTCAGGAAAGAATCTGGGGGTGAAAGGTAGGAGTGAGGAGGTTTTAAAATGGCATTTAAATAACCAGGTTTCCTCCCCCTCATCTGACTGTTTTACAAATACTCCCTGCCAACTATAAGTAATAGTGTAAAGTGCAGATCAGCAAGAGTCCCGTGGAATGAGGAAGCAGGCTGTGGGCCCAGAATGAGAGATAAGAGGGATTGCGCTGCTGTTCTCACCTCTGAAACACCCTTTCAGGATTGGGAGAAGGGAAAAGCAGGAATCCAGGTTTTGCAAGTTCCAAGTGCTCACAGTATGGTCATATGGCAAAACCTTCCTAGCCACAGACTCCCTGTCCAGACAAGGCTCCTCATTCACTTCCCCCCTACTCTCAATCTCTTTATTTGAGATAATATTCTTCTGTGGTTAGCTCCAAAAGCTCAGAGGGTGAGGTAGCCTGTCTTGCCAGAACCATCACCCAGATAACATCTATGCCATCCCATCCTCTTCAGGACTGAAGCAGCAATGTGGAAGTGAGAGGGGCTGCATGGCAAGCTCTAGCAGAGCAAGGGGAAAGGAACTTGGAAGTGGCCAGGACAGGAACCTGGCAGAGCCCTTGTGCCATGCTCTGCACTGCCAGCAATGGCAGCTCCTTCAGCTGCTGAGTGCCCACTGGAGGGACAAAGCCCATCGCCAAGAAGTACTTCTCAAAGTGAATCGCACAACAGGATTCTCCACGGAAAGGATGATGGAGTCAGTAAGACTACAGAAGCAGAGGAATAAAGTCCTCGGGGACTACTAAATCTCTGCTCCACAGCTTTGCTGCCAGGAGCCTCACGTGGCTGTCCAGCCACAGGGGAGGAGGAGGTGTCCCCAAAAAGAAGAGAGGCTTCAGATAAGAGAGGACGCCTGGAAAATGAGCTGTTTCCCTGACAGACAAGTTAAGGGAGAGTGGATCACAGACACAGCCCAAATGAGATGGCTGAGATAGGGGAGAAGCAGGCAGACAGGTCCCTGACTGTTACTGCCAACTACTGGTCACACGCTTCTGGAAACCGAAGCCTGCGCGGTGCCACCCGGTGTTGCTTCTCACCCAGGCTGGCCTTCTCCACTACATCTGCCAGCTGCATCCATCGCGTAGCTGGATCCTTAGTGAAAACGTGTTTGTCAAGGACCCTTTAAAAGATCACTGAGCACTCGCAGAATCAGAGCTGAGCCCATGGCTGAAGTGCCAGTTATGACAAAGTCCCCTCAATCCAGAGCCTAGAGAAGTGAAGGAGGACTGTCCTTGGGATGGAAAGTCCCCAACATCTCTTGCTGAACAAACCAGAAGTCCCTAATCAGGAACTGACTGCAGGAGGAGGTAGGAAACAGAGCCGAAACACTTCCCTCACCTCTCTATTAAAAGTTACCATTCTCCCACATTTCATAACCACTGTGCAACTACCAAGATGGAAGGAAAAAAAAAATCACTACATTTAATAAAAGGGAGTGAGTGGTACAGGGAAGGGAAACATGGAAGCCTAAAGAGGTGGAAGAGGAAATTTTAAAGCCCAGCTCCATCTTTCAGCAGTAGGGTAGATAAAAGACTCTGATAAAATGACTGTCCGCTTGCTCATAAGGGTTAACTCCTAGGAGGGCTTCCTGAGGAAACTGCGGGGGTGTTGCCAGAGGAGGGGAGAAACTTTCTGAGTTTGTGTTTAAACTTGTTATCTGCAAGGCCCTTGTCTGAGGGGAACAGGGGCAGAATTCTCTTGGATCACTGGATATGCCGAGGCATTTGTGTTTCAGATAGGAGGAGGTGAAGGAGGACGAGAACATAACCTGGGCTCGTTCACTGAGCCACCGAGATTCGGATGGCATTTGCCAGGCCGTGGTCCCCCCACACGCGGCTGCCCTTCCCTGACCCCCCAGTCCCTCGGATGTGTTCCCGGAGCCCCAGACGCGTGGGCCAGGTCCCGTTCCCTGCCCCTTAGCGAGGTCGCTCTCGCTGCGCGCCCCAGCCCAGCCCTCCAGGCAGCGGGACCGACGGCGGGTCCCACGCTTACCTTCTTTGCCGTGCGCCTCGGGAGGAAGGAGAGCCCAGAGGAGAAGGAGCCCGAGGGAGGGCTCCATGCCGCCGCTGCAGGTGCTCAGCCCCAGGCTGGCCGGAGAGGGGGCCCGGCTCGCAGCCCCCTCCGGCTCCGGCCTCCGTGCCCGGGCAGCTGCGGGCAGCGCATGGGCCTCTCCCGCAGCCTCCCGAGCGCGGCGCGCACGTTGCACAAGCGCCCGCCTGGCCCACGGTGGTGATGAAAGATCAAGGCGAGTGGGTGGAGAAGCCTTACTGCCTTTACCTGTTCTAAGGGGCTGGTCACAGACTTCCCATCTGGCAGGCAAATAAACCCACCTTAAAGGCAGCCACCTCTTTTCTGGGAGCCTCCCTCCACCTTTGCTCCACTCCCGTACGAGGCTCCCGATTGCCACCTCCTGGGCGGCCCTCGCCATCCTTCCCGGTCCCGACGGCCCCGGCAATGGCTTTAAGTTGAAATTTTAGGAAGAAATTCTTCAGGGTGGTGCAGTACTGGAACAGGTTGCCCTGGGAGGTTGTTGCTATTCCACCCCTGGAAGTGTTCAAGGCCGGGTTGGATGGGACCCTGGAGCAATCTGGTCTAGTGGAAGGTCTAGTTCCAACCCCCATGGCAGAGCAGTTGGAAATAGATGATCTTCCAGGTCTCTTCCAAGCCAAGCCATTCTGTGATTCTGTGATCTGTGATAATGAGGCTAAAACCACTGAGCCATCCTCACTTAATATGTTTAAGAAATCCATCTGTACACGGGGACAGCGGCCTGTTTCATTCCCAAGTATGTCACAGAACGACAGCGATACCACTTTGTCTGGCAGAAGTACTGTTTTTCATTTAGTATGCTCCTCTGCATTGATGGACAGTGTCTGCTTTTCAGCAAAAAAGAAATCATGGGAGAGGAAGCAAACTAGAAGGATTCTTTCTCTGTGTAAGAAGACCTCATGGGATTTTTCGTTTTCTTCCTGAGGGACATAAATATGAAAGAACTTGCCTTTGTTCTGTCTCTTCTGGCATCCATCAAGGATGTAACTCCCATCCATACACAGCTATTACACCCCTCCCCGTAAAATACAGATGGTATTATTGCACTTACACTTGCTGTACGGCTGCATTCCTCATGCTCTCTTCCTCCTCCTCCCCAAGGAAGGCTAAAGAAAGGACCTTGTCAGGTTGCTTAGAGAGGCTGGGGGATCTCCACCCTTGGAGATGTTCCAGATTTGCCAGGACACAGCCATGAACAATATAACCACCTCTGGAGTCAGCCCTGCTCCGAGCAGCATTTGGGACTGTGAACTCTCTGAGGGCCCTTGCATCTAATCTTTCAATGAATCCTGTGGTTCTCAAAGCCTACATCTTGAGAAAGCAAGATCTATCCCAAGATGTCTGAACATAGGCAAGAGAAATTTCAGAACAAATGGTTACAATACTAAGCTTTAAATTTTACGTAGCACATGAAGTAAAATATAGGTGCAAATAATTCAAATGTAAATGGCATTCAGAGTAGTTGTACATTAAATTTGTTACAGTTTAATCCTGTCTAAAGTTCTCTTTATCAGTCCACAGTACTAAGTCCCAAACTTTTATGCCTATGTTTCCCCCACAGTTGAATGACTCCCATTGCAGGAGTCATGTAAGATTTTTTGGTCCACAACACATACTTTGAGTTTGTAGTGGGGGAATGTGTCCATTTAGGGCTTCATTTGGACAGTTCTGTGCCTTCTTCAGTCTATGATGTAGCAGTGGGGCAGACAGACCCACAGCTAACTTCTCTGTGATGGGACGACATAGGCAAGGCCTAAATAGACATGAAATGGGGAAGAACCATTTGCAACTGGAGGATAAGGCTCTAGGGCAGGCCAGGAGCTCATGTCCTTCCTCAGGAAAAAAAAATCAGTGTCGAGGTCTGACATTTGGCTCCTCAGGGCTAACAGTTTGCATCTGTAAAATCCCAGAAGTGACAAGTTCTGGAGTGAAGATCCTTGGGAAGCTCTATCTCCATTTCACTGGTGTGCAGATACTCGGAACATCTGATCTAAGGAGTAGGCAGGAAGCAATTTACTAGGGCTTACTGGAGAACGTGGCCTAAAAAAAATTCCTTTCTTTTTCTCCCCCTCATAGTGTGGGCAGAGGGGATCAATTGGGGTTTTCCAGATAATGGTGGTCAGAAATTGTATTTATTGCTTTGTGTTTTTTCAGATTGGAGATCACCTAGGGCAGCTGACAGTCAGAATGTGTACAATGATAGTGAAATAAAATACAGTCTAATGTTTCAGCAGGATCAGGATCTGAAGAAAATCTATAAACAAGTGGGAGCGCACAGAAGTAAAAACACGAAATGCATAGAACTTTGCTGATACCTGTAAAAGCTCTGCAAGATTGCTTTCCCATGTGTCCTCTGCCCCAAAATGCAGATCCAAAGGGAAAAAGAGGGAATATCCACAGAGGCTTTAGCCAGAAGAGTGAGTACCACACATGCATTTTCATACTCAGTATTTCATTGACATTGTTATTCTGTTTGTGCATCACAAGCTTGGATTTTGTATTTGGAAATCGTTGGGCAAAATTAATTCTCTGACTGTAAAAAAAACACAAACAAAACCACCAACAACAAACAACTAAAACAAACAAATCCCAAACAAACAACAAATAAGCAAAACTGAAAGAACTTAATTAAAAAATCTTTTTATGTCTTGTTTACAATCATATTCTATGATTCTATGATTTACATCTCCACAGCCTCTCACTCTCATGGCTTCCCAGTGAGCATCCCATCTCTGGCATGCCTCTTGTGTTAAGAAGGTAACTGTGTCTTTTCAGCTCACTCTCGGCATGTCTTTGGGCTGATTCTCATCCTCTCTTTCTTGGCCCTCTGAGTATTTCTGAATTGCAGGGCACATTTTTTCCTTCCATTCCCCAGAATCTTGTTTTGAGTATCACTGTGATTAGGTATCCAGCTGGAAAATATCACCACACAACACACCTGGGCTTTCCTCCTACAGCTATGTGGGCTTGTGGTGAGGGAAGTGAGGAGGAAGGCTGTGCACCAGGTCTTGTTTTGATGTGCTGTTGGGAAAGTCAAAGGGCGCTCCCAAGGCTGAGTCGGGACGTGCTTCTTTTGAACTGCAGTTCAGACAGAACTGTCTCATATGATTCTTACAAATTGTTTACTGTGTTTGCTGCTCCTCATATTTTAGAATGAGTTTCACCATTGTGCTGTTAAATGTCCTTACAGATGATGAATGAAACAGAACCTAGAAATAATCTCTGGAGTTCCTCACTTGATATGACTTCCCTAATTATCAAAGCATCCCTTTGGTACTGATAACTTGAATCTGTGCATCCTGAACTGGCTTTCAGTAAGGTAGCATAGTAACATACATTATAGGTCTTCCAACGCCTCAAATCCATTTTGCAGCTTCAGTTAGAAGGAGGAACTTGCTCTTGTTCTGTGGTCTCTGATTCACTCCTTTTATCCACTATTTCTACAACTCTAGAAATAATCTATGACAGCTCTGTAGAGCCTAAGATATGCTCTGTATGAATGTCTTAATCTCTGTATAAAAAATTGTGCTTTCTGTCCCTTATTCTCACCTGCATGACCACAGTTAAATATTCTAGTGTTTTCATGTTTATCTTAGAAGGTTTTCTGGCTCTACTCCACCAGCAATTATCTAAGAATATTTCAAACAGCTGACTTCAGACTGTTTTTCTGCAGAAAACAGACTCGTACCATTTAGTGGTTTAAGCTGTTAAATTAGTTTTGTATACAGACATTTTGCATTCAGAAACTCAGATTTTGTTTTAAATAGATATTTTAAACTCCTACGAAGAAGCACAAGTAGCTCCTCTGGATCACAGAGCAGCCACCCTTGTGTTAGAGACCTGAGGATCTGACTGCACAAGTAGTCAAGCTGGTTATCTTTCTCCCTTGAGAAGAACAAGGGCAAGGGCATGAATGAAGCTGATAGAGACAAGGCGTAGATCTGAGTTTTCATACACAGAAGAAGCAGGGGACACTTCCTTATTCTTCCTCACATATGTGAGATAAACACCCTTGGAGATGTACAAGCTTTGCCTGAAAGGCCCTGAATAACCTGACATAGTTTTGGTGTTAACCCTGCAGTGCGCAGGTATTTGGGCTAAAGACCTCCAGTCATCCCTCCCCACATCAATCTTTTGCTCATTCAGTTCATCATTGGTGGATGAGCAATCGCATCTTCTTCCACCAGGAATGTAGACAGTTCCTTACTTGGGCTGCAGTCAAAACAGGAGGGTAGCCTCCCAAATATATCTTCCACCTGACAGAGATGTCATACAGTACATGAACTAGAAGAAGCCCAGTATTCCTGAATAAAACTCCACTTACTTGATCATCAGCAACACACTAAATAGGTGTTTCTCTACCTGCTGATGCCCTGGTTGGACACCTGATCAGGCAGGGAAGCGTGTTTGCACTGCTGCCTGAACTGCAGGCTTGCTGGCTTTTGTCTCTGGATAAGCTTATCCTGCCATGGTCTGCCATGCTCTTATTTGGCTTGCAAAACAGGGCTCAGTTAAATTATTACACCATCCTGCAAATGAGGGGGAGGACCTTGCTTTTCCGCAGAAATTACCTGAGATAACTCTCTTGCCGTGTTAGCCCAGCTCTGCTCCCCCTCGTGGTCCAGCGGCTGTGGAGCCCCAGATGTGTCCCGGCTGCCTCCGGGAGAGCGGCCAAACAGGGCTTCGCCTAGGCTGAGGTGTGACATTTTGTATGGACAAGAGGAAACCAATGAAAACCAAGTCATAATAGAATCTGATTCATTCTCCTAATCATAAAACTTCCCTAAGTGATACAAATCTGGGTCACAAGAGTTAGTTACTTTCTATTATACTATTGCAGCACATTATAGAATTAGAAATCCAAAAAGTGCAGTTCTACACTTAACACTCCTCTTGGAGAGCACATTCTTCTTGGCCACCTTTAAAGACATTTATTCATCTTGGTGGCATTAAGATTTCATGAGAGGATTCAATTTCTCTTTGAGCATTACTGACACAACAGAATATGTGTGATAAACATAAAATCTGACCCAGATAAATTTGATTTCTAGTAGAGAAATTACTGATTACTTATTTCTAGTAGAGAAATGCTGATGACTTATTCCACTACATTATAGAAAAGTAAGATTATAATATTTTTAGTAGCTGAATCAAAGCTCAAAATATAGCAATGGTAACTTCTGCATGGCAAACACATACCTCCCTGTAATTTGTAATTTCTTCATATTTTCCTGCTGTTCTTCCCCTCTCCTGGATTAATTATGTTCAAGCATGGAATATCTCACTGACACTGAAAAGGCTTTACTAATATACAACAAAAAGCCATACCACAAGTCACTTAGATAGTGTGATTTTAAATTTATTTTTTCTGCTCTTACAGTTGAATGTGTGAGTTAATAAATCTTTTCTTTTTCTGGGGATTTACAACAAAATATTTTAAAGCTTTTATGTCTATTTCTAATATGTTTTTTCAAGATATTTTTATGGTCCTCTTCTTAACAAATTACAGTTGCCTCCACAATGTAAACACAAGAAGCTTGCCCATATTTGTTGCTGTTGTAGCTTGATCCTGATGTTGAAGAGTTACTGTCCAGTGCAGAAATGAAATAGTTTCCACTGTTCACTGTGTTAGCAAGCAGCATTCTCCCTGAGAGGTGTCAAGGTGGACACCAGGAGAAGATATTTGAAGCAGACACCTTGCAGGTGGAAAGAGGGCATTGAACATGTTAACATCTTCCCGACTCACTGCCAACTCTATTCTCAGTTCAGCCTCCCACTTGATTTTTTGAAACTTGAACTCATTAATTAAATCAAAACATGAAAACTGAAATGAATGCTGAGAGCAACTGTACAGCAAAACCACAATGAAACACTACACAGATTTTAGGAGACCTGATTTTCAGCAGTGACTAGGCTAGAGGCCATATGCTGCTGAGCCATCAGGTCTTCCCTCAACTTTACATGCCAATTTGTAGAACCAGACGGTCTTACATCCTCACATACCAATTTGTAAAACCAGACTGTCTCATATTCTTGCACTTATGCAGGTAAAGCCAAAGGTACACACTGGGTGGGTATCGACCTTCCCATTCTCTTTTTCCTGGACTTGCTTGGAAGACAACTGAGCACAATAGGATCTTTAGAGCCAAGAGCTTTAGGTTAGGGATACAGTGCTGGAATTATTAATAACACCTTCAGTCAGCTTTTTGATGTGGAGGTACTTGTAGGGCAAGGTGAAACTAATTCTGAAACCAACCAGCTGGCAGGAGCTTCACCTCATTCTTCAGCTCCACTTTGGTCTCCTGATTAGTTTTTGTCCTATATTCCTGGTTGCTTCCTGAAACAATCCATTAAAGGAAACTGAAGGCTTGTGCAACAGCTAAGTTGATAAATAAAAAGCTTGTAGAAATGTTTAATTCTGTGGAGAAATGGCAGATTATTTAAGTATATTTAATTCCCATTAGCTTCTTTACGGGGGTGTGGACTATATTTGTTTTATATCATATAGAACGTATTGGATTTTATATGCTGAATACATAATTTCATATAATAGTAAAAAACAATCTCAGGAAGGACTCATCTCTCTTCTTTTGTAAATCTTCTATCTATAAATATCTGCAAGAGAAACTCCTATAGCTTTCTAGCCTTTATAATAGTAAAATATGTTAATAGTAAAGTAATAACACTAAATATTGCTCCTTTGGCATATTCATAATAAACATCAAAACCAGAAGCCTTTTCTTAATAAAGAAAATCTTTGACAACTTTTCACCCTCATGATATTAACATCTATTTTCTAGGTTTGCTACAAGCCCACATCCATTTCATTTTACAACTCCATTATCGTAAATAGCTGTATTAATTTCACCTTCCTGCTTCAGATCAAAGGATAAAAACCATCTATTTGGGTAAATATAGGATTATTTGCAGGTTTTCTAAACTTTTAAGGAATGTGAAAGAAAGAAAGAAAGAAAGAAAGAAAGGCTGGTGGACTCACTTTCCATGTAAGCCAAAACAGACAGAATGTTATAACATGACTTTGTCAAGGGAAAATAAATACACTGAAATGTCTTCCTAGCTCTTAAAACTGGACTTTTGCCAAGTTTTCAACTTTCCTTACCCATAATAGAAACAAATCCCCTAGATAAACTTTTTGTATTTATACTCCTAGGAAAATAAGGATTTTGTTTTAATGCAAGTGCATTTATTTCTTTTAGGAGATTGATTATTTATAGGAACAACTTTTAGGAAATGTCTTACCTGGCTTGCCAGCAAAGCATAATGGTGTGCAAAAAACCCCCCAAAATGAAACAAAAAAACACCAACCAAACAAAAACAAACAAACAAAAAACACCAAAGCATTTTTCTCTGGTTTCTCTCTATACTGAAAGGGAGGTTTCCCTTGTATCCTCCCAGTATGTCTGGTACTGGTAGTAGCTCTCAAGGAACCACCTTGAAGTATCGCCTTAAATGGAGGAGCCTTTCAGTGGCATGTACCATTCAAGGTGCTGGACCTTGAGCATCCTGAATGCTGCCCAAATCTGGCCCATCATCCTCCAAACTCTCTTCATTTTTGAGAATGTGGACAGCTGATCACTGATGTGATCTTACAGGTTGAACTCTTACAGGCTGGGCTCTGGTGCTCCACCACTGATAAGATCTCTGTTCTTACACAGTGCTTGCTCAGGGCCGCCTTTATGAAATTAATTGCAAGGGTGAATACTCTGTTTGTATGGCTGTGTAAACCATAAAGTGATTCTTAGTGATGTCCTAATTGGTTTCACTGGAAAACTTCATGACATCTATGTTTGCCAGATCTCAGGTCTCAGCAAATTTGGGAATGCAAGCATTCCTCTTCCAAGAATGGACAAGACTACTTGTGAAATGCAGGTATCCAGCTGTACTCATTCACTGGGGAGTCTTGAATCTCTACCCAACCCAAAAAACTACAACACCCATGGAAAGATCTTTTCCATGCCCATCTTTGTTTGGAGGTGGAATGTGCATTTGTCAAAATCTGCTCTGCCTGGCTGAATCCTGCTGTTCCCTATGAAGGTCTGAAAATAGCTTAGAAATTACCTTTTAAAAATTATTATTCTGTGCTCACGCCTACATCAGGGATGGTGCTGCCTTACTTCACTTGAGCACTCTCCAGCTCTCAGCACACAGTGTGCTGAGTCAACAGGACTGAAACAGCCACTTGTTGAGTGGAAAAGGGACCTCAGGCAGGTCCAGTCAATTAAAAGATAACATTTTAGAAAGGAAATGGGTGTGATATCTCTGATACATTGCTGCTGCTCTTACCTCATACTCTCTACATATCTGTACAGTGCCCAACACAGCTGGCATGGGATGGGGGGAAAGGGTGCTGTGAATGGGTGTGGGAATACTGATAGGGCTAGTCTTAGACTAGTGGATGTGGGAATACTGGTGAGGATGGTCTTGGGCTCTAGGATATCTCCTCACTCTGTTCATCTGCAAGAACATTGGGTAGAGAAAGCGTCTTCTCAGAAAGCCCCCACTGCTTGTCGTACTTCCCACATGTATCTCAGGCTGGGAGTCTAACCTGACTGCTGTTTAGGTCATTTCATCCCTTCCAAAGGCATCATCTGTATCCTTGCGGTGAGGAGAGGTCTGTCCAGGTGCCTCTGTTCTGCAGTGGTTTGTGAGGAACATCCTGGTTCAGGGGAGAGCCCTGCTATCTTCCCACAGCAGGTCACAGTTCTCTCTCTGCTATCTCACACCCACAGCTGCCAGAAATATGTGAGGGCCTCTACCAAGGCTTTGAACAGTGTTATAAACCTCAGTGTCTTTCTGTCCTTCAGTTTTATTGCCAGGCATTTGGACAGAAGGCAGGTTAGAAACCTCTGATGCAAAGTCCTGCTAATCTCAGGAAGGACCTCTGGCCACCTCAAGTCCAGCCAACTGCTTGCAGCAGGATTGACTTCAAAGCTTGATTTGACTTGACAGGATTTAGAATTGATGCTTCCTCTTCTGCTTGTGCTCATTACAGTTACTTAATAGTATTTGATGCCAAGTACTTCTCTAATGTAATTCTGAAGTACTTCTCTATTAGTAGATAGTGTTCTCTCATTGAGACCCTCTCCTTCTCACTTTTTGGAAGAGCTGGTAGGTGATTAAAATGTTCTCTGCAACTTTGATAATTTTAAATAATGCAGCTAAGTGTTTGCCCACAGAGTAATTAGGTATTCATTGACTTGAGAGCCAATATTCTGTGTTAATGTTTTAGGCAGGCTAGACTCTGATCTTGAAGACAGCTTTTAATGTCAGTTTTAAATTCCACATTTCTCTTTTGTCAGAAGGCTCCAAGTTAACTTCCTTAGTTACAGTGCCAATTTCTTACATTTGTCAAATCCACTTACCATAATTTTTAATGATTGTAGCCCAGAGAAAACAAATACCACTCTGCTTTCTCAATCTGCCCAGCGAGAGAGTTGAGGGCAGCTGGGGTGCTGAAATTCCTTTGGATTAGGCAGAGGAACAGAAGCAAACATTTTAATTTTTTTCTCAACTATTTTCTATGTAAGAGGTGGGTTCTGAATCATGGGGTCTCTATGGCCTTTAAAGAGACATGGGGAAGGGAAGTATTAAATAAAATAATTAAGTTGGTTCTTTCGCCCCCTCTTCCTGGC
This sequence comes from Molothrus ater, assembly GCF_012460135.2. Taxonomy (NCBI): domain Eukaryota; kingdom Metazoa; phylum Chordata; class Aves; order Passeriformes; family Icteridae; genus Molothrus; species Molothrus ater. The sequence goes on from NC_050479.2 coordinate 88,625,465, forward strand.
CAAAACTGATCTTCTCTAATTTGTCTGAATCATCCTGTTCCTCCTACACATAGGAAACTCATAAAATAGCACTGCTTTGCACCTTTCAGACTCTTATGTCTGCTGCAGTATCCAGCCTATGCTGTAACTCACTGGTTTTGCTGAAGAAATTGCAGTAACTGTGGCAGCAGTATTATTACTTTAACAATTACAGATCTCAACACTCCCCAGGCGTTCATATTTATATGATGCAGTCTTTGGTGGTGAAAGTCACATGATAAAACAAGTATCTTAGCCTTTGTGTTGCCATAGGAACAATCCAAACCTAAAGCATCTCCCAATAAAAGGAAATATGCTTTGCTTCCTGCAAAATAGGCATAGCAAAGTCATACTCTTGTTAGACTGTTGGCATTTTAACTTTCAATATGTAGAATAATTCAATGTTAGATGAGTTTACGCTATCAATCTTTCCATTTGTCATTGGATGCCAGAGTGCAGCCTTCTACTAAATTTGGAGAAAACCACAGCTATTTTACCCTTCTTTCTAGCCATGGACTTTCTTCTTCTAACCTTCCTTTAAGCCCCTACAGATTTATTGTGCTGCTAAACTTACCAGTCTAAAATTTGTAGTGATTACCCAATTTCTACTGTCATCTTGATAGAAAAATAACAAAACCAATACTTTAATATTGGTTTATTAGCTTTAAAAACTTTTGTGTTGATTTTCTGATTGTGCTGGCATGACTATGAATGTAAGCCTGAATATGTATGTGATCAGAGAAGCGAGACCAGTGATTGATCAAAGCTCCTCATCCTCACAACTCACTAAAGCATTTTCCTTTAGATCAAGTGTTGGGGATTTTTTTGAGCAGAGATATCTTTTTCTCATAAATGTAGTGATGCACGTAGAATTCTGCCTGGATATTTGCCTAAGTGAAGTCTATGGTGATCTGGTTATAGGGCTGTTTCCCAACAAGAATGTGTTTGTTCTACTAAAATTTACCACACACAGACATCACAATTCTGATAGTATCCCAGTTCACCTATTTTCTTCTTCCTCAGCATTTTCCTGAGGATCCCTCTGATTTCCTTGTTCCTCAGACTGTAAATGAGGGGATACATTAAAGGAGTAACGTTAGTGTAGACCAGAGACACCACCTTGTCCTGGCCCGGTGAGTAATTGGACTTGGGACGAATGTAGATGAAGGTGGCACAGCCGTAGTGCAGTAAGGTGATGGCCAGGTGCGAAATGCAGGTGGAAAAGGCCTTGCCCCTTCCCACAAGGGAGGTGACACCTAACAAAGCCACAGCAATGCAGAGGTACGAGGCCAGGATCAGGAGGAAGGGGAGCAGCAGGAGGAGCACGCAGGCCGCCAGCAGGGCCAGCTCGGCGGCGTAGCCCTGTGTGCAGGCCAGGCGCAGCACGGCAGGCACGTCGCAGAAGAAATGGTCGATGCAGCAGGGCTGACAGAAGGGCAGGCGGAACACAGCCACCGTCAGGCCCAGGGCCACAGTGAAGGCTCCCAGGGCGCAGGCCAGAGCCAGGCGGAGGCACAGCCCCTCGCCCATGAGGGCCGCGTAGCGCAGGGGCTGGCAGACGGCCACGTAGCGGTCGTAGGCCATGGCTGCCAGCAGGAAGCATTCGGCACCACCAAGGGCCACAAAGAAGTGCATCTGTGTGGCACAGCCCAGCATGGAGATGGGGCTGCCTGCCCACTGCCAGGCTGAGCAGCGCCTTGGGCACGATGACTAAAGTGTAGCACAGCTCCACAGCCGAGAGTTGGCCGAGGAAGAAAAGCATGGGAGGACGTGAGGGTTCCATCACCACCGCTATGAAGATCATCATATTCCCTGCCAGTGTGACCAAATGAACAATGAGGAAGGTAAAGAAGAGCAGGACCCGTAGATGGAGCAGCTCAGGAGAAGCCGAGCAGGATGAACTCCATGGTTGCACCACTGCTCACATTGTCCCTCTCCATGCAGCCTTCGCATGGCATCTGCAGGAGGGAAACAGAAGGGAAACAGCTGAATTCAATGCCTGGCAATCAATTCCAGATAGGAAATAATGCTGCAGTACTGTAGAACCAGCTTAGTGTGAAAAATGCGTATTTTATGATTGGCTTTTCGCAAATATTAAAATGTGTTTTGTTTGAAAGTTATACTGCATTAATTCTCTTAAGTAGTGTGCTAAATATAGTTTTAGGTTATAACAAAATGTTAAAATAGAAACTACGCTATGTAAGATACTTTTTTAAAGAAAGGACTCACAGCAAGATAGCAGTCACAGGACACCTAAATCTTTCAGAGAAAAAGAATTTATTGCTATCTTATCAGAGGGACTGAACTTCTTCCCACCTTGCTCAGGCTTGAAAGTGCCATTAGGATTATCAGAAAGAAGTTGAGGATGACCAGACAGAATCCTGTGTTTGAATGGAATTTATACATCATGTATGAGGTGTATGAATATGCAACAGGCTTTTGTTTTTAAGGGTTAATCCTCTGTTAAAGAGTGTCCTTTTTTGGGCCCATAACTCTTTGTATCTATTGTCTCATATTAGCCTAATTGAAATTGTCCAAATTATTATTACTCTAATTGTATTACTGTTTTTATAACCATTTCATTACTATTAAACTTTTTAAATTTTAAAAACAAGTGATTGGTGTTTTTCGCAGTAGTAAAGCTTATTGGGTAGGGAGGAAGGCAATTTCATTTAAAAATAAAAACCCCAAACTTCAAACCTGATTTCACTCAGCCACTCTCAGCATACTCTCAGACCCATATTCTCATAACCACCAAGGTTCTTGTGCCAAAACAATCAGTCTGGGATTCTTTGTCATGACATTGGTGACAACGACTGTCAATCATTGGGTTTTCATCACTTCTTCTCAGTTGTTCTGAGATTTTTGACCATGTGCAGGTTTTGAACATGCATCCTTTAGGAGTTGGCACTGATTAGTCTGACTTAGCTGTCCTGCTTTTGAGAGTCTTCATTGGACTCTCCCTCCTGATCTGCATGTCCTAAGAAGCTGCAGAGGTGTTTGGGTCTTAACAACCATCAGCTCCTAGGTCTCACCGAAGCTGCTGCTGTTCATTGCACCTCTACTCCCAGGCAGACCTGTTAATTCTCTATTCACAGCACTTCTGCAGTCCCCTACATCTGTGTCAGAGATGTGCAAGGACAACCAGACAGTGAGCTGGAGCTTCTGTGCCACAGCCTGACTCCATGAGTGGGTATTTGAATCAGTTCTCTGACTGGCTTTTCCCTTCTCCACAGTAGGTCTGCCATAAGGTTCACACAGAAAGAGGGTTTCAGTGATTAGACGTGAGGATTTCAAAGTTAGGGCTGACATTTTGGCTGCTCACATCTTTGTGTCTGGCTCAGCCCTGTGGCATCAGGGTTAAAGTAAACAAACTTCCACTCTCAAAACCAAAGATGTCCATGGCAACATACATACTCTGTAACTGTTTTTTAAGGAAAACACAATGCTAATATCATGGACTTGGAGACTGAGATCTTGCTTTTCACAGGAAGAACAGAAATTTCCTAGGAAAGTGAAGTGATACAAAGCTATTAAAGCTGGAAAATTTATGAAAGATAAGAAGGTAGAGAGACGAACAAAAATAAAGTATATATACTGGTCATGGTTGAACAGAGTTCATCGTTCATATGTTCATCAATACAGTATTAACCACAAGAAATAATTTCAACTCTTTCTACACTTTGCCATAAAACAGAAATAAAATCAGAGATTCCTTGAAGACTTCTGCTTATATAAAAATCTCAGCAATATTTAAGTGTAAAACAAACTGGAAAACTACATGAAATATCATCAAAGACTAATAGAAGGAATGTGAAATTGGTGGAAAAGCTATTAGTGGGGATGAGATTTTCTTGGAAATAGATGTTTCAAAAGAACTCCAGAAAAAATAATCAGTACAATTGAGGAGGTGAATCTGCTTAAAGCCTACAGACCTTTGCCTTTTTATTTTTTTTTTGCCCCAAGGTTTCCTTGTGATTCAGTATCGCAGCAGCATTCAAAACATCTGGGAACTCAGGTAAACATGAAAATTCCCACAATTATATTACTTCAGGTGCAAAACCAGGAATTTAATCAGTCTGCCTCAGAACATAAGTCAGCAAAATTAACAAACTAGGAAGAAACTACCATAAATTCCAAGACTAAAACATAATGGACAGTCAGTGAAGAACAAGAAGGAGCACTTTAGATAACATAGACAGAGCAGCAATCCTGCAAAAGCAAGTAAAAATACTACTGCTGGACACAGTTTCCAGCAGTTATAAACCCATAGTTATCTCCTACATCTACATTTTGCTGCTGCAAGACCTCTCCAAAAGCAGTTCTAAGCAGTCTGGCTGTAAATCTTTCACGCTCTATGCAAGTAGAAGGTATTCACTGAAAACAGGAGTAATGGGTTGGTACATGGCTGTGGATTGAGTCACTGAGGACCAGCTGGGGCTCCCCTCACTCCAAGTGCTGAGACTTTAAGAGGATTCAACTAAACACAACAGGGCTAAGAAGTGGGGAATAAACAGGGGTTTCCCTTCCTTTCATTTGGAGCTGTTTGCTTCAGTGGCAACATACCTTCTCTGGGTTAAAAGGTAAGAAAATAGACACTTCTTTCTCTTGATGATGTGTGCTGTTCAGTCTGGGCTGAGATTCTGTTTCTTGCCCAGTCTGGGCTCCCTCTGTCTGTGGGTGCCCCTAGAGCCAATGTTTTCTTTCAGCATCTCCTGGCCATCCTCTCTTCTCTGCAGGACTCAGTTCCTTATATGCCATATGACACAGAATTCTGTCCTGTTCCTGCTGCCTCCTCCCTGCACCCAGGGCAGGCAGTTCCATTCCTCCCAAGAAAGGGGGGGTTGCAGGTTTTCTGTAAATGAGCAGTAGGATGTAATTGCATCTTCAGAGGATGGCAGAGCTGCAGCGCCCTCGTCGCTTGTTCTCTTCACTGAAGCCATTGAAAGTAGCTGATTATTGATGGGGCTGCTTTGTACCTGGCATGGCAACATTTTAAGTAACAAAATGCATTGCTGCTCTTCTTAAATAAAAATAAAGCTATGGGTCTTTAAGTAAGTTTAAACCAAACTAACACTTAGAGGCAAAGCAAAACAGATATAAAGACCTGAAACACATCCTGTGTGTGGAGTTTTCACCAGTTCAGGTGACCCATTATTTCTTACTGGCTCAGATTAAATCACCATTCAGCAATTGATAGGACTGAGATTATTTGAGCCCAATTAATTTTTATTGCCATGGTTACATTCATTCCTGGCCACTTACACTGAGATAATGAAAGAGATCTGTAGCCTTATGTGAGTAGAAAAGACAAGCAAAGTCAAGATTTTTGACTGCTAAAATGGATCTGCTCAGTAGAAACATGTAAACATACTACCTCAAGACTTTCACAGAACCTGGTTTAGAAGGAACCCTTTCAAAATGTTCTTGTCTCATATTTTATCTATGTGGCATAATAATTTTGGAACAAAACTGCCTCATGCATCGGTCCAGTCTCTGACTAATTGTGCTGGAAAAAGAACCCGGGCTTCCAGTGGACAGCAAGAAACAGGAGCCAGGAAGAGGCAACAAAGACCATCCACTTATTGGGCTGCAATAGTAAGAATGTGTCCAGCAGGTGAAGGAAAGTGATTATGCCTCTTTTATCTGTCACACTTGTAGCTACCTCTGGAATACTGGCAAAGTTGTATTTAAGTATTTTTACTCTATTTTATTTTTTCATTTAACTTCTTGGAATTACAGCTACGACAGTGAGGTCTATCCTTTTAGTTTCTCGAGTCACTTCCTTAACTTTCAAATTTATTTTTTTTTAATTTCAACTCCTTTCCTTACACTTCTTATTGTTTAAGATTCTGCAAATAATTCAGCACACAGAATGTTTTTAGAGCATTTACAAAACTGAATTCTGAATCTGTCTTGAATTCTAGGTAGTGTTGTACAATACTGAACAAAACAGCAACCCTGAAGCCTCTCTTGGTGACATGTTGTCTCTGCAGCTGTAACAGGAGCAAAATCGAGGTGCTGGTTATTTTCTAATTACACCTGGCAACTTGGGTGGATTATAAATGGAAGGAAATCTTTACAGTGAAGTCTACTTTAGTCAAATGCTTTAGAGAGTAAAACTGCTCCCTCTAGTAAACTCTGTTAGAATTTCAGGACACCAGCTGATTAACTCATGTAGAGTTTATCTTTGTGTTACAAAATAAAATTCAGGGCCTCTGGTGCTATTTCTTACTTTGTCCTCTTCTCTGACCCAAACTGCAGGAGAAAATCTGCTGCCTCAGTAACAATGCAAAAATAATTATCAGGAACTACTTTGACAAGTCTATTGCAGCTTTCTCATCTTCAGATGGTCCTTTCCTCCTGCTGGACTGGAGGTGAACTGAGGTGAGTCAGCACGTACCCAGTAACCAATACCACACAGTCAGCAGTTATATGCACTAATTTTTTTTTACCATAGTGCCCAGCCTTACACTGAAATAAATCAGGCAAATTACTGTTTCAGTCTGTGTGTGTGCAGATAAGCCATCATTTATTAACATGCAACTTACACCTCCCCGCAACGTTTCAACACACTCCCACACCTTACCTCCAAAACACGGCTCCCCAAGAGGGGAGTGCTAGCTGGAGTGAGCAGTGCAGCCCAGTGCCAGAACACACAGCAACCAGACAAACAACAAGCAGCAGAGGATGAGAATATGCATGTCAAAGCGACTCTGTACTTCCTCCTCTAGCCCACACCTTTCAGGTTCCCAGCACTTCCATTGCATCAGCTTACAGCCAAATTCATAACAGATTATTAAAAGCTGCACGTTGGCATTAGTGTTTGCATGTCTTGAGTCTGCAGCATGTAACAGAGCTGTACTTTCTGCCTTGCTGCAGAGTTCAGCCCTGCTCTCCTCCCCCGCACTCTTGACTGTGTGATTTTTTTTCAGTACGTGCCTGCAAGGCTTTGGGACTGGCCTGCCTTAGCTCGAATTTGTATAAAGGGTTTCTTGGAATCCAGCTACAGTTAGTGAATCACATGGTATCAGCTTCTATCAGCAATTGCAACATACTTTAGAGGATATTCCCCTTGGTCTTCAGAAAAAGGGCCAGTACTGGGCTTGCCTCTCCACACCCATGAATCGCCAGCCTTCTCCAAAGAAAGCAAGAGAAACTGGGAAGCTCAGTGTAATGTGGAGCTATCTGGGCAAAATGGAAACAACTGAGAGAGGTACCAGGAAACCTGGAGGAGAGGGACAGCCAGTGCCAGCAATGGCCAGGGAAATGGTGCTCTCAGCCCAGAGGACACAAAGCTCTGCAGCAGGCTGCAAGCGATGTTCAAGCAACACGACCTACCTAGCCAGTGGTAAAAGAGAATAAAGAGGATAAGAAAGACTGCACATCTTTGTATGCAAAAGCACACTGATATTGATCCTCTGGGGATGTCTTAGCGCTGTAGAAAGCAAAGATTTTGGCTGTCATAGCTGCACTGATTTTTCACAACTGATGTTCTGCTGCAGGAATGTTCAGTAGCAGAAGCTACTGTGTTATTCAGAAACGTCACGGTGACTTATCTGATTAGAGAACTTAAGGCAGTTTTAAGGTGGATTGCTTGAATTGGTTTTGGTGGTTGATGAAATGTAAGATTCACTCAAATGAAAATGTTAAGAGTGGCAATATAAAAATAAATGCCAATATCTTTTGAGAAAGTGCATTTTTGGATCCAGTATGGCTGATTAGGATCATAACATAGCAGGGCCAAGGGCTGAAAATTACAGCATCCTGACAGATACTTTCTAACAGGTATGGGATCCCCATTCTGTAGTAAACAGGAGTCAAGAAATGTTGTCTCCCACAGAGGCAAGACACTGAAACAACTGGGCATAGCCTTTAGGAGGAGCAGTGTATCCTTATTCCCACAATGTTCAGAGCTTTCTGGAAACCAGGAACTGAAACTGGCTGGAGTGGGAACAGCAGGATGGTTGGCATCAGTTTGCCTTGGTGAGAAAAATCATCACTCTGCCCTCCTCGAGTTTCTGTTGTTTGGCTTGATAAACCGTGCCTGGGAACTCAGTCTGGGAAAGATGCTGAACCATAAACCAACCAAAACAGAGTTTTGCAAAAAAAGGGCAGGCAACCTGGCAGCTAAATACTCCTCATGATTTAAGGGTGGGGCATTTCTTTCACCTGGTTGTACTTACTCATAGTCTAACCCAGCCAAAGGCATTGTCCTGTGTCTCTGCTAAAAAAAGTTTGTACAGATCAGTTAATAGTATCATAAACATGCAAGCTTTTCCCATTTGGAATAAAATGGAGTTACCAGAAGAAAGCTCATTTAGAACTAGAGAGAGAAAGGACAAATCTAAAATAGGGATTCATGAGTAAAAGGATGAAAGTATTTTACCTGAGAACAGCAAGTGAAAATGAAAAAGACAGACTGAAAATGAGGGCTACAGGCCCTGGAAAAGATTAACTAGAACTCTAGCAGTTAAGACAAGAAAGAAGGTGAGGATAGTAGGAAAGACTGATATTCTGAAGACAAGTCTAAGTTTTCTTCTTGTATCTGAAGTTATTTTCAGATTCATTTGGACAACTTTGTGGATGTCTCTGTGGATCCAATTAAAAGTTTGGGTTTTAACTACCTTCAGCCTGAAGGGCTCATATGGAAAGAAACAGAATAGCTGCAACTCTCATGGTCTCTGAAGGACCTCAGCAGTGTTCAGCCCTTCCTGGGGCAGGGATGATAGCACTCTGGGGCCTTGCTGAGAATCACTGGTGTTGTCTTCCAAAAATCGTGTATTTATTGTTCCCTGTGCAGTAGTAAATGAGGCATTGTCTCACCTGAGCTCTTCCTTGGGATGGCAGTGACTGAGACACTCCACCTGGGGACATAATTTGGTTTTGCTTAATTTGTTCTGATGCAACTACAGCCATTGAGAGAAAAGCCAGAAAAACTCATTGTCTTATGAAGTTCTCCACAGGAGACATCATCCCAAGCTGATGCTGCACACACTTCATCCCCAGTGTACTCAGCTACTACTCATTTCATCCTCCTCCTCCCATCTCATGTTTGGTCATCTAGAGTAACATTTTTCATCTGTGTCTCACTTAGAAATCCAAAGCTCATTTTCAGAGTAGTGAGGTAAATAACTATTAAGCCAACATGCTTTTCTGAAGAAGCTTATTTCAGAAAATAAACTCTGGAAACCATCATCCCAAACTGAATATACAAACTCCAGGTGAACTGGAGCTTGTTTCAACAGAAGAACTGTGGTAGACAGTCAATATGTGTGGTCAGAGACTGCAGATGGGATGTAGGATCCATTCTAGCACCAAACTCTCAAGTTTGTTTCAAGCTGTGTTTCAAGAAAGTCAGTGGAGGTGAAAGAAAAGAGCAATCTGTCCCTAATTGTGGAAGAATCTATGTTTTAGAAAACATACATACAGCAGCTTGCTGGACTGGATGGCAGGGGAGCAGGTGCTCAGTCAAAAAGCCATCCAGCTGTTGCCTTCAGCATTCTTTAGCATCATTTCCATTTATTGTCTCACACAATGATGTGCTTATTATCTACTTCTATTATTTTTTTCTTGTGTTCACAACATCTCTAAATTCTTACATAGCATAAGAGCAAATGCTGAAACAACTCAGCGAGACAACAATTCTCAGTGAGAATTCAGCAAACTATTCTTGGTACCAAGCCCAGCATTGCATCACCACTGCAGAATACAGGATGAGATGCAGTAAAATGTTACTAGTCCAGATGTCCAGGAACACAGAATTACAGGAAATAGTTTCAAGACAAGTGGATGCAAGAGAGAAAGACTTCAAAAAGCTTTTCTGCATGAGGACCTGCTAGAGATGGGGGAGAGACTTAGCCTACAGGGATCCCTGTCCATAGATATGTCATATATTTAATTTTTTCATTGTGCTTCTTGGGTGACCACAGCCCTTATCTGAAAGGAGACATCACATGGCACACCAGAATCATGAGCTGCTTGGAGGAACAGGAGAAAGAAGAGGACAGTAGGTCACAAAGGACAAAAAGCTTAGGCCCTTACCTACTTCTGTGAATCTCAGTGAAGATCCGGCAGTAAAAGAGGACTCATGCTTGGCCAAGGTCTCTGGAAATCCCAGAAGCTGCACTTGATCCTTGTGGGGTCCCTTCCAACTCAGGATATTCTATTCTATTCTATTCTATTCTATTCTATTCTATTCTATTCTATTCTATTCTATTCTATTCTATTCTATTCTATTCTATTCTATTCTATTCTAGTGTGGCACCTTGCATTTTACTGCTGGCAAATGCCCTTCAGGTGTCAGAGTCCTGAACCCTGTCCTGGGCTGTGGAACTGTGGGCACACCTAGAGTTATCAAGAGACCACACTCATATTTACTTGTTGTTTGACCAGTGCAACAGATGTAGGTCTTGGATGGCTGATCTAAAACCTGCTACCTCTGGTGCCCCTAATGATTTCCAGTCTCATGGATCTATTTGGTGCAAAGGCTTTTATTCTGAAATAAGCTGCTTGTTAGAGCACATGCTAGCTGATCTGCATATTTATGCCTTTTCCTTTATATTCAGACACTGAGAAGAGCTTCCTCCACATTCAGTTTTAGCTACTTTCTTTTATTAGCAAAACCTAATTTTCCCTGATTAGGGAACACAGGCTGAAGACCCTGTGACAGCCTGAGCAACAAACCAAGCTAAGTACTGTGCAGTTCTTTCAGGCTGATGAATGGGAAAAGTAATGATGAAACTGCATCAAGTGGATGTGGTTCCATAACATTCTCCAGGTGCTACAAAAGGTCTTCACTGAGTCACAGAAACATAAGAAACCAGCCTGGAACACCCAGCGTCCTGCTCAGAGCCTGAGTATCACTAACACTGCATCCATCATGATGGATTTTTCTTACTGGGAGCCTCCAAGGCTGGAGACTCCTTCACCCCTCTACATGTCAGTTCCACTGCTGGGCTGCCTGTTGGTGAAAGTTTTTCTGAATTTCCAATCAGAATCCCCTGATATGTGATTTACAGCTGCTGACCATTACTGTTGGTTTAATGGAGCTGTAATAAACCTCCTGTATTTGGGACTGGAAGTAGGGTGTCAAAGGGAAACAGGACAGGAAGGAGGAAAAACAAGATCAGTGCATCAAGAGAATGTTGGAAACAGCCTCTTAGCACAGCATAAAGGTAGGGTAGCTTCACAGAGGTTACTAGATGTAACTTCACAGAGGTTGCATCTTCAGAGTACCACAGCAGACAGTTCAAATGGGCTGCAGATATGAAAATTCATCATTTTAAATGCCAGCTGGAAATATCCGATGAAACTCTTCAATATTCGCATGTTCTTAAAAACTGATTTGATTTGTTCTAGACATTGATGAGAAGAGGTGCCTTTTGCTGCCCAAAATTTGGAACAATATTAATATTGCATAAGGTAGCTCACTGAGACAGGAATCTTGATATGTGTTTCTCAACAATACCACTGGACACTAAAATCAGAAGAACAACTTAATTGGAATTAAGTAATGCATATTGTTGTGTCTAACAATTAAACTTTTTTTCAAGATGCTCCAAACTAAGGTTTTACCCAGCTTTTACACAAGATGGAGAAAAAATATCCATATTTTCTGAAATCATTACTATGGCTTGGAGAACCACAAATCTCATTTTGGAAGCTCTATGACTATTCCCAGAAGCACAGTTGCTTTCCCAGACAACAACCTTCCTACAGATTTTTCTTTTCAGGCATTCATATTAGACATAATGATATCCTTTTTGTGCACAAAAATTGAAGACTGTGGAGCAATGGAAATGCCTGCATGGCAGGTGGGATGCAAGATGGAGAATACAGCTCTGCTGGTCAATTAGTTACACATGCCAGGAAAGTAAAGAGAGCACAAGGCCACCCTGAAAAGACTGAAGTCACTGGTGATAAAGATTTTTCATAGTCCCACAACATTAGGCCCTAGTCAAAAGTGGGAGCAGAACAAGCCTGCTACTTGTCTCATGGAGTATTTCTTTAGAGGAGAAAAAAATTGTGGAAAAACATTAATTTTGAAAACCCTGTTGCGGTGGAAGGTCAATTGTCTGGACAGTGTGCTGATATCCAGGCAGATAAATGGGATAAAAGCACTTTTCACTACACTGAAGAAGAAAACATAAGTCTGAAAATTCAGATTATAAGACAAAAACAGAAATACTTCCTTGTAGTCAGCTGTGTCTGTGATGTTTGATGTACAGTCAACATTAGGCCAGCATTTACATCTCTACCCAGTAACAGTCTCCTCTGTTGCGCTGAAGTTTTCTGAGATTTCCTTCAGTCCAGGAATGGCTTTGAAAGAATATTTTACTTAAAACTGCAAACACCAGCTTTTTATCCCCAGTAAAATTTAAAGACAAACTGAGGATGGCAATAGAACTGGAAATTATCTCAGCCACCACTGCAGAATACATATACACTGTCCTTGATGTCCTTGCATTGCATTCAGATGAGGAACTTGGCTGTCTCTCCTTGTTTTATGGGAGTGCTGGTGGTGTCAGCTGTGGGTGGCTGAGGGCAGCCCCTGGTGTGTGCCAGCCGGTGCCGTGTCCGTGTCCTTTCCGTGCCCAGGTACCTGTCCCTGGGTCACACAGCCGAGCCCAGCACGGGCTGCCCCTGCAGCCTGGCCAGTGGCACTGGGAAAAGCAGCCCTGGACAGAGAGCCTGCAGCCTGGGCTCCAGCAGCTGAGCAGGAGGAGCTCCTGGGGCTGAACTCTGCTCATCCTGAGCTATCCCTACACATGGCACTCAAAAAGTGACTTGGTCAAAATAGAACTGGGACTTTCCCCACAGAAAAAAGAGCTTGTGTAATTTTACTGTTCTTTCCTCTTACTTTCTGTCCTTCTTCTATGATATATTTTTACCCTTTAGTTTGGGTTGGAAAGGAGGTTTAAAGATCATTTAGTTCCAGCCCTCTGCCATAGGCAGGGACATCTTCCACTAGAGCAGGTTGCTCAAAGCTCCAATCAACATGGGCTTCGGCACTCCCAGGGATGGGGCATCCACAACTTCTCTGGGCAACCTGGTCCCATGCTTCACTACCTCCGTTGTAAAAGATATCTTATGTCTTCTGCATATCCCATCTAAATGTATTCTCTGTCTGTGTAAAACCACTGACTTTTATCCTGACACTACAGGTCATGGTAAAAATGTCTCTTTCTATCTTTCTTATAAACCCTTTTTATCTATTGAAAGGTCCCGATAAAATCTCTCCAGAGTCTTTGCTCCTCCAGGTAGAACCACCACAAGTCCCTCAGATTTTCTTCATAGCAGAAATGTTCCAGACCCCTGACTATTTCTGTGGCCCTCCTCTGGACTTGTTGTAACAGGTCCGTATTTTTCCTGTGCTGGACTCCAGAGATGGACACAGAACTCCATGTGGAGTCTCTCTTGAGCCAAGTAGAGGGGCAGAGCCATCCCCATGACCTGCTGGCCTCACTGCTTTGGTTGCAGCCCAGGACACAGTTGGCTTTCTGGGCTGCAAGTGCTCACTGTCAACTCACGACCAGCCTTTCATCTACCAGTATTCCCAACTCCTTCTCAGCCATGCCACTTTCAGGTCCCTCAGTTGGTCTTTACCCTGATCTTTTCTGATGATGGGAGAGACTTCATTCCCCCAGTACCCTGTCCTGAGTTTCAGAGGCTTTGGAGATGTGGGAAGAGGGAGCTGCGGCAAAAAAAAAAAAAAAAAATTGTTCAGTACCTCAGCCTTCTCCATATCAGTTGTCATGATTTCCCCTGTCTTATTTATTTGGGGGTGGGGGCAGTGGGATATGACATTTTGTTTAATCTTCCTTTTCTGGTCAATGTACTTATGAAAGTCCTTATTATTATTCTTTCTAAATTAAGTTCCAGCTGTGCCTTGACTTTCCTGATCTCATCCCCTTGTGTTTAGAGCACAATTACATCAGTTAGGAACATGAAAAAACTCAGGAGACTCCTGTCTCCCTGAGTTGCTGAAGGAAATAGCTTTTTTATACTTTGTACCTCCCTTAGGAGGAGCCAAAAAGGCTACATCTTCTTAGTCATTAGTACTGTAGAAAATCCTTAACAAAAATAATGCATTACTGTCATGTGGACAATCCACTGACACAAAGTCAGTGCTTACACACAGGCTTCCACCAACGTGCTCACCATAACCTCAGTACATATTCAGTGTCACTCAACAATCTCACCCTTTTGGTATTTGCACCTCTTCATCCATCTTCATAACTGTCCTGACACAAACTGTGATTTTGGGAGGTTTGGACATGGCATTGAGAGGAACTTTTTCACTAGGAGTGGCTGCAGCACTGGACCAAGTGTGAGATGGTGACTTCTATATCAATATTTTCAGCACTTGGCCAGATAAAGTCACAGTGACCTGATGTGGTATTGAGGATAGTCCCACTTGAAGCAGAATTTCTGAACAATGCACCACCCACTCGATGACATGGATATCCATGAACAACTGATAAATAATAAATGAACCCTTACTTGCGCTTACAGCTCTGGCTTCTCACACAGAGGGTATCTTAACGTGCTTCCCTTCCCAGTTTGGCTGGGAGCTATTTCCATCAGCAATCCTTTCTATTCCTGTCATATTCATTCACTGTCAGGTGAGAGCCCTGTCCAGTGGTAGATTGAAGTTCAAACCACGTCATCTTTGCTTAGTCTCAGTCCTTGACAACTTGTTAATTGTAATGACAGTGCAATAGAGTGTTCTGATTAAATTCCAGGCAAGTATAGCAGTTTTCTTCAAATACTGCAAGGATGGATAAAAAAAAATCCAACTGATAAAGACCTTCTCCTTTTTATTCTTTTTAGGCTATCCAGGAGCACAGTAAAAAAAAAAAAAACAACAAACAAACAAACAAAAAACAACCAAACAAACAAAAAAAAACCAAACAAACAAAAAAAAACCCCACAAAAATCATGATGTTAGTGATTGCTATAATTTATTTTTCTAGGAAGCAGATATTCAGGCTGTAGTGACCACAATCATCTCATAATGGCCACTATATTCTGCAAGTAATAGTCCAGCTAAGGATTAGTTACATCAACCATGCATATAACTATATTCTTGATGTGTTTGGTTTGCATTTTAATTTCTCTTGCAAGGACTTTGAATGAAAGGAGTTTCTAGTTTTAAAGTCTTTCCTCTTTCTCTAAAACCCTCTTGCTGCTGGCACTGCTGCCCCAGGCCAAAGGCACAAGGCTGCTACATGATGGCAAACAGCTCCTCAGGCACACTGGTCCCAGCTTTGTTGCCCACATCTTTCCAGTCACAGCCACCATACTACAGTGTCCCTTTCCCTCTCATGGCCCAAATTAAGGCCAGGTTTTGTTACTAGCAGCAAACCCACCCAGCCATAGAGAGGAAGCCCATTTAGGGTCAGCTCACTAGAGCTGCACCCTGTCCCTCTCCAGAGGATGGCAGCAGAGCGCAAGCAACCCTGAAGGATCTTTTTCCCGACCCTGGCTTATAGAATCACAGAATGGTTTGAGTTGAAAATCATTCAACCCCTAAATGTTCTGTCTCTGCTAAGCTCCCTGCTATTTTCAGGCTTGACCTAAGCAAATTTTCCAAGGGATCCAGACATGACCAGATGAAGTAGTACTCACAAGTACAAAAAATCTGGATGGGAGTTCCAGGTAACATCAGGAGATATTAAAGCAAGCAGCACTAGAGAAGCAGAAGCTCCTCCAGCCAAATGTCTGTACCAGTGGGTGCCCAGGGTAGGGGGGGTCCTACCTGGATCCCATCTGGTGTGCCCTGTCCTGCAACTCCCCAGGCTCTGCAAGGAGAGCCGCTTCCCCACTTTTCTTGTTTTAAAAAAATAGGATTTCAAGGGTTTGGAAAAGCTCACCTGCCACACCACAAAACTGCCTGCTGAAAATACAATGTATTTATTTCAACAAGCTATGGAAAGTGCATTATGGATGATTAGACCAGCATGAAACAGGGGCTGGGAAAATTTGTGAGGTAAGGAATTTTCAGTATTAAATAAAGGTGAACGTGCCTTGTACTAGCTGTAGATCGTTTGCCTTAAAGTTATCCCTTTTATGGTAAGCTATTTCCAGAGTAAAATGAAAATGCTATGTTTATAAATAAATATGTCTATATCTACAAAAAATATGTCTATATCAACAAAAAATATGTCTGCATCAACAAAAAAATATATCTACAACAGGGTTGCAGCATTGGTGGATGGGGAAGCATTATCTACTTTTCTTATGGAAAGCATTTGAAGCTGTACAGCATGACATCCTTATCTCTAAACTGAGGAGACATGAATTTGGACTGCTGGTGGATGGACTGCTCCAATGGATAAGGATCTGGCTGGATGGTCACACTCAAAGAGTTGGGGTCAATGACTAAATGTCCAAATAGACACCAGTGATGAGCAGCGTTCTTCAGGGGCTGGTATTGGGACTGGACTGTTTAACATCTTTGTTGGCAACATGGACAGTGGGATTGGGTGCACCCTCAGTCAGCTGGCTGATAACACCAGATCTGCAGTGCTGTCAAGATGTTGGAGGGAAGGGATGCCATCCAGAGGAGTCTTGCCAGGCTGGAGTGGTGACCCTATGTGAACCTCATGAAGTTCAACAAGGCCGAGCGCAACATCAGCCTGCGCCAAACACAAACACGGCTGGACAAAAAAATGGACTGAGAGCAGCCATGCAGGGAAGGACTTGGGGGGCTGGCTGACAAGAAGCTCAATGTGAGTTGGCAGTGAGCACTCACAGCCCAGAAAGCCAAATGTGTCCTGGGCTGCATGACAAGCAGCATGGCCAGCAGGGCGATGGAGATTCTGCCCCTACATAAGAAGAACATGGACCTGTTGGAGAGAGTCCAAAGAAGGCCATGAAGATGGTCAGAGTGTTGGAGCACCTCCGCCATGAAAATAAGCCAAGGCAGCTGGGGCTGTTCATCCTGGAGAAATGGCAGCTTTGGGGAGACCTTACAGCAATTTCCAGTACCTAAAGGGATTACAAGAAAGCTGAAGAAGGACTTTTTAAAAGGACATGCAATGATGGCACAAGGTAATGGCTTTAAACTGAAAGAGGGTAGGTTTAGATATTAGTAAGAAATTCTTTACTGTGAGGAGGTGACACACTGGAATACGTTGCCCAGAGAAGCTGTGGATGCCCTTTCCTTGGAAGTATTCAAGACAATGTTAAATGGGGCACTGAGCAACATGATTTAGTGAAAGGTATTCCTGTCCATGGACTAGAGGATCCTTAAAGGCACCTTCCCACCCAAACCATTCTGTGAGTCTATGATTCTATTGGTTACACACTTATTTAGCCAAGGTACCCTTGCCTTTGTCTTCCTCAGTCATCTTGACCTCCTAATGCAGCAGTTTTACTTCCCATATTCAACAATCAGCACTTCTCCCCAGCCAGCACTTCTCCCCAGCCAACAGTGATTTTCCAGAGTGTTCCTGTCACTCACACCTCCTGAAAGATGGTGTTGGAGATCTTTGCAAGGCTCTGAGTCCATCTGATGCTTCATGGGCATTTCCAAGAGAGGACGTGCTGAGTACAGGATTCCCAGCAGGATCCTCATTGCCTGCTGTGTACGCTTGGTGGTCACTGACTCTATTAATAATCTCCTGCCTTGGTTCCTGAGTGAGCACAGGAAGAGGGGGAGCATAAAGTGACAAGTAGACACCTGCTGTGCTGTCACTGGTCATCTCTTAAACATGCTGAAGATTTTCCTCTGGTATATACATTTGCTGTGATTTCCTGTGGGGAAGAGCCTGGCTGGTAGGCTCTGGCTTAACTGATACTGATAGACAGTTTGTTCCCAGCCTTTTCAAATACATTTGACTAGGTTTTGCTGCCTTGTTTGTCACTCTGTCAGATTTGTGAGGTCTGGAAGTGCACATGAACAACAGCTCGTTCCATCTTGTGCTGCTGCTAAGGACATCTCAAGCTGCATTCTCCTTGGGCCCGGGTGGGACCTGCACTGGGAACTGCCCTAGATCAATAAGCTGCTGTATTCCCTTGTGTGTGGTGTTGCATGACCTGGTTTTTGGTAGTTAGAGGGCCAGATTCTGTGAGAAGCTGCTGGAAGCTTCCACCATATCCAGCAGAGCCAATCCCTGATGGCTCTGAACATGGACACGCTGCTGGCCAAAGCTGGGCCAATGAGAGATGATGGTAACACCTCTGTGATAATGTATTTAAGAAGAACCAAAAAAAGGTGGGGGCACAATTTTCATTCCAGATGGAGAAGAGGAACAGGTGAGGACATGTGAGGGAAACAACATGGGGACACCAAGGTCAGTGGAGAAGGAGGGGAGGAGGTGTTCCAGGCACTGGAGCCGAGATTCCTCTGCAGGCCGTGGTGAGGCCATGGTGAGGCAGCTGTGCCCCTGCAGTCTGTGGGGATCCATGGGGAATGCAGAGATCCACCTGCAGCCTGTGGGGGAAGTGCCCACGCCAGAGCAGGTGGGTGCCTGGAGGAGGCTGTGGTCCAGTGGGTGGCTTGGCGGAGGGAAAGGGCCCCTACTTCCAGGCTGGAGCAGCCTGTCCTTGGAGGACTGCACCCCAAGGAAGAGTTACCCACGCCGCAGCAGTTTCGGGAGGGCTGCTGCTCGTGAGATTGGAACCACACTGGAGAAGTTCACAGAGAAATTTCTCCTTTGAGAGGGACCCCACAGTCTCACAGGGAAACAACCTGTCTCCCTGCACAGGGGAAGAAAACGTTGGGTGATGAACTGACCAAAACCCCCACCCCCCATCTCCCTATGCTGTCAGTGGGATGGACGGGCTGGGGGGGGAAAGGGGTTTTTGAGGGCTTATTTTACTTCGCATTATCCTGCTGTGATGCTGATAGTAATAAACTAGCTTTGTACCTCTAAGTTGAGCCTGTTTTGCCTTTGGAGTGTTTCCTTCTGGTCCTTATCTTAGCTAATGAGCCCTTTGTTAAATTTTTCTCTCCTCTGTCCAGCTGTAGCAGGGGAGGTTGAGTGAGTGGCTTTCATGTGTGCCTGGTGTTTGGCCAGTGTCAAACCATGACATCCCCACAGGTGACATTGCACTGGGAAAGTGTCTCAGAGCACCAGGTCTAGTTTGAGTGCACTTGCCTCTGGGGCATAGAGAGCATAAACAGGCCAGGGGCCCGGGGGACCCGTGGTGAGTCTGTGCTGAGCTCTGGGGCTGATGGTGTTTACCTAAAGTGAACTGCACTCTGCCAATCCATGGGACTGTGTGAACAGGGCTTTGGGACCACACAAATGACAAAGGCAAGTTTGCTCCAAGGAGGGGAATTCCTTATAGGAATAATCTGCTGCAGCTGTGCACATTTGACCGTGCCACATTTATTTTCCTGATTACCTCTACAGATCCCTGAAAGAAGGTCTCTCATTACTGCTTTTGTCAGCAATATGCTTGGCAGTTTTTGAGATTTGATTTACCAGGATAGAGAATCTCATTTAAGTTTTGCCATAGTATTGCTCTGTTGAATTCAAAGGTCAAATAAGGCACTGCCAAGAAAACACATCAGCATAAGGGGGAAGAATACTATGACAGAAAAAAACAAGAAAAAATTAAATACTTAATAATTTAATTGACAGTGAGGCAGCTGTTTAAAAAAATCATACAAGTTTTACCATTGGGACCAAGCATTCAGTCAATTCAAATTTGTGAGAACAGTGTGTTTGATTATGTAATTTGGGCAGTAAAAGGCTATATCATCAGTGTGATCAACGTCTAAAGACACAATCAAATATGTGATACTTATGTACAGGCTGCAGGTGAGAGTTTGGCCAGGATCACAGCAATTATCAATGGTCTCACCAAGACTTTAGCACTGGTTGAGTTAAGCCTGAACCCACTGTAACTGAACAGTGAAACTGGAAGGAGATAAAATCTTACAGGAGATATCCATGAAAAAGGCTCAAAATAACTGCAGGAAACATTCTCTGGATACACAGAGACATCATGAAAGGGCAATATTTATCTACACTAAACAGTACATAAAACAGACCCACTGTTGCTTGCAAGAGTTTATTTAATGGCATCAACACAAAATGCATTAGAGAAAATAGCAGAAGCCATGGCATCACAGGGGCATTTTAAAACAAATCACAAAGAATGTGACAAAAGCAGAGGCAGAGATCTAGGTCTCAAATTTCTTGCTGGGGCTGCATCTTTCCTCAGCTTTGGAGGATTTGCATTCTAATAAGAACGGCCAGCACGAAGGGGACGCAGGAAGGAAAGCTTGTCATTGAAATTGATTGCCTTGTAATTTGGAAGGTTTTCACGTTCTCGAGCAAGGTATTGAATTCCACTTCCATCACTGTTTTCACACAGCAGCCAGACACCTCTTTGTACTTTGTGGGAAGACATGATGTCATTGTCATGTCCCGCAGCCAGGTTGGTTGCTTCTCGTACTACCTTGCTTTTCCCTTGATAGTTGGCATCCTCATAGAGAGTGATCTCCGGATTGCTCAGGTCTTCAGTGATCATCTGCAGAGAACTGACCTTATTATTCATCTTTGAAGTAAAAAGGCTATGGTCTCCCTCCTCAAGTACCAGAAATTTGCCTCCGTAGTTTGAATGCTCATAAAGCACCCAAGGCTGGCCAATTACTTTTGCCGAGGAGGCAAGATCATTCCAATCTACATCTCTTAAATTGGCAATATCAGAGGTGAATTCTTTGGACATGCCCTGGAAATTGGCACGTTCATAAAGGATGATTCTTCCCATCTCTGTAGGAATTCTAGAGTTTGAATTTCTTCCTCTAAGAGCTGGATGACAGCCTGAACAAAAGGAAGACAGAAAACAAACAATGCTTGTAAGAAGCCTTTTGGACCTTGAAACAAAACAATGGACACCCAGAAGGGAAAAAGGGGAAAAGGAAAAATTAAGCATTTTGAACAAAGAATAAACATAGATGTAACTGGAAAAGAGTGAGCTCATGACACATGTGTGTTGGTTTAGGTGCATACCCAAGATTAAGCTGTAAATACTCTCACATTCACCCCCCACAACTGTGTGTCACTGGCCCCTCCAGCCTCTCCCTTGGTGAGTTTGTCTCTCCTGCAGCAGCCATCCATCTCCTCATGCCCTGAGAGATGCCTTCAGTCTCTGCACACACACACACAGCAGACCCTCACAGCTGTGCTGCAGCTCTCAGCCCTGCACTAAAGCCTCCTGCCCTTGGCCTGCATTTCACAGCAGCTGCCCAAGAAACCCTTCCAGCTCTCCTGTGCCAAGGGTGCCTCTTACCTTGCTGTCAGCTGCAGGGCTGGGGAGAGCTCTGGGCAATTCCTCCAGGGCAGGGCTGCGGTTTGAGCAGGGTCTCTCACCTCCCTGCATTTATACTTGCACAGAAGCCTCGAAAAGCACCCCAGTCAACAGAACTGAAAGTGTCCAATATTACCCCCTGGCATCAAAACTCAGTATCCATTATATTTTGCTGTCTATTGTCCTACAACCAGACATCTTCTTCCTTCTTGTACAAAAGTCCATTGAAGCATGAGTGACTTGATGAAATGGGGGAAGTTCAGTTCTTGTTTGTCCTTCTCCTCTAGAAGAAAATGGAATCACAGTAATAAAAATGTATCAAAGTATTTTGTGACACATGTGCTGTAGAATGTTTCTGCCTGTTGGAGTTTGCATTTTTGCTTTTCTGGGAAGAATATTGAATACACAGCCTTAGTCTTACTAAGAGGTTTTTTGGGGGAAATATCCAGGTAGCAGAGAGGACATTTACATCGGGTTTTTTTCTTTTTTCAGTTGTCTTTTGTCCTTAGGATCACAGTATTATTATATGTAGGAAAAGGCCTCCAAGATCCAACCTTTGACTGAATGCCACCATGCCCACTAAACAATATTGCAAATGTCACTTCTACTTGTGTTTTGAGCACTTCCAATGATAATGACTCCACCACTTCCCTGGCCAGCCCATTCCCAATTTTAACAATCTTTCGATGAAAAAATGTTTCCTAATATCCAGCCTGAACCTCTCCATGCACAACTGAAGGCCATTTCCTCTTGTTCCTCCCTTGCCTGGGACAAGGGCCAAACCCCCACCTTTGCCACAACCTCCTCTCAGGTACTGTCAAAAGTAAACATATCTGCCCTGAGCCTCCTTTTCCCCAGGATAAAAACCCCCAGTTCCCCCAGTGGCTCCTCATAGGACTTGTGCTCCAGGCTCTTCACCAGCCTTGCTGCCCTGGACTCACTCCAGCACCTCTGCTGGAGTGTTTCTGTTCTTGTCTTTCTGCTAGTGAGGGGCCCAAAATGAACACAGCATTCCAGGTGTGGCCTCACCTGTGCTGAGTACAGGAGGACAATCCCTGCCCTGCTCCTGCTGGCCACACCATTGATGATACAGGCCAGGTGCCATGGGCCTTCTTGGCCACCTGGGAACACTGATGGCTCATGTTCAGCTCTCTGAAGGTGTGGATGACCCATCCCTCAAAGGGTTCTTTAGGGTCCCTTGCAGCCCAAACCATTCTCTGATTCTGTGATATATGTATTCATGTATATATTTATGTATAGTAATAGATGGGCATGGTACTATGATAGATAATAATCAAAAGCACCAATGTTGTTGTTTCAAAACCAGACAGAAGAACACAGTGTAGAACCCAGAAACAGGATGTAAATAGAGACCTTCTGGAATGGTGTAAAACCAGCTTTAAAGTCAGAATTTTAAAGCAGAATCTTGGCAAAAGAAATGTAGATATTTGCAGACATTTATTTTGCATTCAATACTGTTTTATTTTAAATGGTGCTTTATACTTTCAGTTTTGAAATTAAACACTTGAATCTGGTTAGCCATGGTGTTTCTTTCACAAACAAGCCAAGCAGCAGTCTCATTATGCTAAATATGACCCTAAACATTTTTCCAATTCAGGCTGAAGTAAATGCCTCAGATAATACTTCTTTTAAATGTTTTTCCTCTATCAAGTTTTTCCATTACTGTATGTGGACCAGTAATATTGTTTCTCCTCATTTTCCTATCTTCCTTTATTTTCTTCTCCAGATGAGTACAAATAATTTCCTGCATCAAGTTATTGGTTCTCCTGGATGCCACACTATGCTCTCAGTGACTCCTGCCGGAACTCTGCTTTGCAGAAAACAGCATCCCATAAACTCCTCTGCCGGGAATTCTGCAGTGTGTGTCCCCAGAACTCAGCCCATCCTGTCTCTGGTCACTGGTCTTTCAAGGTGCTTTGATCTGACTTGTTCTGCTCTGGGGTTCCTGACCAACTTCCAAGCACCAGAAACACCATCTAATGAGTTACTGAATTGAATTCAACTAACAATAAATTGTAGAATCAGCTCTATTTCTGCATTTTTAAATAACTGCCTTTGGTCACTTATAAGGAGCTTACTTTACAGGCTCATGCTGTTGGAGGTTGTGCTTCCTCCCTGCTGGTTTTGGAATTAACTCACAGGCACTCTGGACAGCATTAAAAAGTCATCACTAGAACACTTCCCAGAATCAACTCTGAACCCTTGTTTCTTTGTCAGTTGTTTAAAATATTTCTGGTTTATATTTTCACATTTTCAAATATTTTATGTTGTCACTTTAAATTCTCATAAAAATCTACATTAGCATAAAATTAATTTTAGTACAAAAGTAACAGGATGGGAAGATGCATTCTCTGTTTCTTTGATTGGTTCTTAAATTCTGCTTGCATTTGTGCTGAAAGAAACTATGATATCTGCTCAAGGGAAACTGTCTGCAGCAGCCCAACCACTATCACAAACAGAAGGTAGGGAAAAGTTAGAGAGTACTCTGAGACTTGGGTCACTGGGTGGTCACATTGGGTCTAAGAATGTCTTCCCCAGGCTTTGAGCACTGCATGGCACAGAGCAGGGTGTGGTGCTTTGGCAGGAAAGCCATGGCTGGACTTGCCTTAACACCTCAGTTACAACAGAGGCAGGACAGAGAGGCTGCTGCAGGGCATGGGGTCTGCAAGACCAGATTGAAGAGGCATCCTGCACTGGCCTGAACCTCAATGGATTGCTCTGTTCAGCCTTGGTGTCTCTCCTCCTTCAATTACCAGCTCTACAGGTGTCTCCTGTCCTGCTGAGACACATCTTACTCCACAGTCTTCCATCACTTGTGATATTTAAAGTGTGGGAAGACAAGCCTGTAAGGGTATGTGGAACATGACAGCCTCTGTTTCATGAACTTTATCAAATAAAGACATTTTTGGTTCAAGAGAAGTTATAATGGTGTGATTTGCCAGCAAAGTTTGAGCTGGAGCAGCCAACAAGCAGGGCATGGATATAGACAGGGATTTCAGACAGGCAGGAGACTTGTGCTGGGATTCAAGGCACCCACGACTGCCAGAACACCAATGAGAACAGTGTCTGGTGTGTGTGGGCTGGCTGCAAGCACCAAGCTGCACTAGCCAGGAACTAGGAGACACCAAAGTGTGTTCTGCTCAGAGAGCCCAGAGCCAGGTGTGAGACTCGACAGGCTGGGGGCTCTCAGTCCCGTTGGGAGCACGTGTGCAGCTGCTGGTGGCTGTGGAGAGTGAGGGTGTGCAAGTCTTCACTAGAGGGCTTCCATGTGGGTGGGCTGCAGAGCAGGAACGAGATGGGGCTGTCTGTCTTCCACTCCATTCAGTGGGAGTGCTGGTGGTGTCAGCTGTGGGTGGCTGAGGGCAGCCCCTGGTGTGTGCCAGCCGGTGCCGTGTCCGTGTCCTTTCCGTGCCCAGGTACCTGTCCCTGGGTCACACAGCCGAGCCCAGCACGGGCTGCCCCTGCAGCCTGGCCAGTGGCACTGGGAAAAGCAGCCCTGGACAGAGAGCCTGCAGCCTGGGCTCCAGCAGCTGAGCAGGAACCCTCCTCCCTTGACCTCCTGAGCACACCCTTGGCAGCCCAGGATAGGCTTGGCTTTCCAGGCTGCAAGCTCAAAGTGCTGGGTCATGTCCACTTTTTCACCCAGCACTGTCCCCAGTGCTGAACTGGGGCTGAACTCTGCTCATCCTGAGCTATCCCTACACACAGCACTCGAAAAGTAACTTGGCAGACAGAAACCCTGGAACTGGGGGTTTCCCCACAGAAGAACCACACTCATGTAACTTTCATGTTCTTTCCTTTTACTCTCAACCCTGATCAGCAGTTTGCAGGAAATATCACAGGCTTTCTCAGACGAGCCTCTTGTGTGTTGAAATCCTACACAGCTGCAGATGCTCTCTCAGTTCTCTTTTTCTTGCACTTGTGCTTGGATGTGATTGTACTTCTACTCCCTTGAAAGCAGGAGAGCCACATCATGAAAAATTTCCCTCCAAAAATACCCAAATTTACCAAGAAAGCCCCAAACACTAAACTGAGGGCAGACAAGTTGCAGGGACACATTCATTGCTGAGTGCAAGGACAATGCAAAGGAGCTCATTAGACCCACTGAGGCAATGTCAGTGCTCAGAAATCCCCATCAGGACAGCATTGGTCTGACAAGGCTGAATGAGATGGACAAGGG
This sequence comes from Molothrus ater, assembly GCF_012460135.2. Classification (NCBI taxonomy): domain Eukaryota; kingdom Metazoa; phylum Chordata; class Aves; order Passeriformes; family Icteridae; genus Molothrus; species Molothrus ater. Next base: position 88,650,957 of record NC_050479.2, read on the forward strand.
ACATGGATCATCTTTATTTATAGCAGGATTCCTCAAGAGCAATATGGCTCAGGAAATACTGGGATTTGCCTGCGTTGGTCCTTATGTGATGAGTTTGAATGATCCAGGGAACCAGGAAGATTGTAAGTTTGTAATTGAAGTTGGAAGTGACCTTTGGTTGCCATTGTGTCCAGTCAGCTGCTTGACACAGGGACAGCTGTGAGGTGAATTATGGTTGCTGTTGGCTTTATCCAGTCAGGTCTAAAAAACTTCTGAATATGCAGACTACACAACATTGCCCTATGAGGAACACAAGCCCTGTGAGGAACAACTGAGGGAACTGGGGTTGTTTAGCTTGGAGAAAAGAAGACTCAGAGGTGACCTTATCCCTCTACAATTTCCTGAAAGGTGGCTCTTGTCAGGTTTGGGTTGGTTTCAGACAGCAGCTGGAAGAACAAGAGAACACAGTCTTAAGCTGCACCAAGGGAAATTTAGGTTGGGTGTTAGGAAAAAGTTTTTTATGGAAAGAGTGATAAAGTACTGGAATGGTCTGCCCAGGGTGGTGGTGGACTCACATCCCTGGATGTGTTTAAAAACTGACTGGATGTGGCACTTGGTGCCATGGTTTAGCTGAGGTGTTTGGGCATGGGTTGGACTCAATAATCTTAAAGTTTTCTTCCAACCTAGTGATTGTATGATTGTGTGATTCTGTGATCTCTAGTGGCATGATTTAAAATTGGCTGACCTCATTGAAAAAATGTTTCTCAGACATGGAAGAGAAAAGGCTAAGGGAGTAAGGGAGGTGCATGCAAAAGGACACCTGGGAAAGAGTCCTTTCTGGGAACAGGGAAGCTCTGATGGAAAGTAAGGAAAAAAAATGACCCTAAGGGGGTTTCAGGACTGACGGAAGAGCCAGAGACCCTGGGGAATCTCCACCCTCACAGCTGTTCAGAAATCACTTGAAGATGGCCATGAGCAACTTGATCATGTTTGAAGGTATCTCTGCTGTAAACAAGGCCTTGGACTAGGGAGGTCCCTTCTACATTAAATCTTTCTCTCAGTTATTCTAAGGAAGATTTAAAAGCCTTTGTCATTCTCTGCCTGATTTCATCCTTTGTTCAATTTGAGTAAAAAAATATCATCATCAAGTCATGTGTACAATGACTTAAATTATTTCTTGTACCTTTATAAATACCATTTCCCAACATCAGACTTTCCTCCCAATTCCTCTACAGGCTCTTAATCATTACAAATGTTTCTACAACCAAGAAAAGACAAAAGATTACCTGAAGGCACATACATTACACCTTAAAGTGAGGCATTGCAAGAATCTGCAGGTCATAGTGTCAGAAACAAGGAAAGAACATCAACAAGGATGTTCTTACATCTTTATTTTTTTTCCAATGTATGAATCCACTCCAGAATCTCAAATTCTTTCCATATATGTGTTGTTTTGACATCGTGCTTCACAACATTCAGGTGTTATCCCCTGCATGCCTGAGAAGCAGCCAGAAAGGCACTGTTCTTCTACCCTTTCATGCCACAACCATAAACCATCCAGCCTGAGCTGTAAACATGCTAAAGCTTTAGCAGACACTTCTGTCTACACAGCCCTACACAGTAGGATAGGGTAGATTTCCTCCTCAGTCAGCCTTGCAAAGCACAGGATTTTGCTGGGACATGGAGCCATACAGGCTCATTATGCTGATATTCAAAATTTATAAGTGCTGCTGGAAAAAGAGGTACTGTAGATGTAAAAAGCGGAACATGAAACTGAGAGACTGGGACCTGAAACCACAGCAAGGTTGACTGTATTGCTGAATTTGCACGTCCTAGAATCACAAAATGACAGAATGATTTTGGCTGGGAGAGCTCTTAAACACCATCTAGTTCCAACCTCCTGCCATGAGCAGGGAGATTTCCCACTAGACCAGGCTGCTCAAAGATGCGTCCAGCCTGGTCTTGAACACTTTGAGGGATGGATCAACCATGGCTTCTCTGGGCAACCTGTGCCAGTGCCTCACACCCCTTACCACAAAAATACTCTTCCAAATGTATAATTGAAATCTCCTCTCTCTAGGTTTCAAAGGCCCCAGTAAAAACCTGCAGAGCTGCACGCCGTACTCCAGGTGGGATCTCGCCATAGGGGATTAGAGGGTAGGAACCCCTGCCTTGACCTGCTGAGCACACCTTTGGCATCCCAGGATAGGCTTGGATTTCCAGGCTGCAAGCTCAAAGTGCTGGGTCATGTCCAGTTTGTCATCCAGCACTGTCCCCAGTTCCTGGGCTGCTCCCAGTGCACTCATCCCCAGACTGATCTGATCCCACAGATCAGGAGGTGAAGGCTTTGCTGAAGCTGTGCTGGCTGTCTCCAATCACCCCCTGTCCTCCATGTGCCTGCAAATCCCAACACAGCACTGGAAAATGCAGGAAGCAGTTGGAGCTATGGAATTGTTAGGCACACACACATGAAGGGCCTTGTCAGGATCAATGGAAACCAGTCACAAATGGGGTCCCTGAGGATCTCTTCTGGCACCAGTAGTGCTCCCTGTGTTCATCCATGGCACAGGCAGTGGGATGGAGGCACCCTGGGCAGGTTTGCAGATGACTCTGAGCTGAGGGGGACATTTGATAGAGCTGAGGGAAGGGACCATGCCCAGGGACCTTGGCAAGCTCCAGCACTGGCACCGTGTGCACCTCATGAGGTTCAAAGAGGCCAAGTGCAGCTCCTGCCTGTGACCAGGGCAAGGAAATCAGGGCCCACAGCAGGCAAGCACAGAGGGAGATGAACCCTGCAGGGCAGAGCTGCCCTGGGACAGCTGCCACAGTGCCCAGCTCAGGGGTGCAGCTGCCATCAGGCACTGCTGCAGGAGGGCTGAGACTCTGCACTTCCAGCTGAACTTGCACATGGCAAAACAGATCATGGAATTCCTTGTCATCCCTCCTCCCTTATCAAGATACTACAGGTTAAAAAGCACAAAGCAGCTGTTTCCACTGGGATCAAGGAACCAATCAATTCAAAGTTATGAGAACTTACTGTTTGATTATGTGATTTGGGCAGTGAACGACTGTATCACCAGTGTGATTCATCTGTATGACTGATTGTCCACAATACCATCAAAAATGTACTATTTATCTACACTGCACTGGATAGTTTGGCCAGGATCACAGCAATAACCAACATGATCACCAAGATTTTAGCACTGGTTGAGTCAAACCCAAACCCACTGTTACTGGCCAGTGAAACTGGCAGGAGACAATGTTCCAGGAGACATCCAGGAAAAATATGCAATGACTCTATGAATCATTCTCTGGATACACAGAGACATTCCACCATGAAAGAGCAATATTTATTTATTTATTGTAAAGATGCTAAACAGGCTCACTGCTAATTGCAAAAGATTCTTTAACGGCACCAATGCAAAATGGATTACAGACAATGACAGAAGCCATGGTACCTTTGTAAAGCAAATTTAAGAGAAGGTGATGCTGGCCCTACACTTATATTTTCTGTTTCACCTAGCAACAGAGACAACATGCAATGTTTCAGCATTCCATAGCACAGGATTCTGGAATTCCAGCCGAGGGTGTATGAGGTTACACATCCCTGGCATGTTTCTTAGCTTGAACACTCTTTCAATATGATCAAGCATGATAATACTTTCATTTATGGGGCTGAAGAAGCATGCAAGGCAGGATAGAGAAGTACAGATCTGCAGTGCAGCACAGCAGAGAGCTTCCAGGGAAAAAAGGCTACACAAGCTGAAGGAGAAATCTAGATCTCAAATTTCTTGCTGGTGCTGCATCTTTCCTCAGCTTTGGAGGATTTGCATTCTAATAAGAGCGGCCAGGGCGAAGGGGACGCAGGAAGGAAAGCCTGTCATTGAGGTAGATTGCTGAGTAATGTGGAAGGTTATCTTTTTCTCGTGCAATGTATTGAATTCCACTGCCATCACTGTGCTCACACAGCAGCCAGGCACCTCTCTGGACTTTGTGGGAAGACACGATGTCATTGTCAAATCCTGCAGCCAGGTTGGTTGCTTGTCTTATTACTCTGCTCCTCCCATGATAGTTGGGATGCTCATAGAGAGTGATCTGGGGATCATGCAGATCTTCAGTGATCATCTGCAGAGAGCTGATTGTGTCATTCATGCTTCTACCAACATAGTCATGTTCCCCCTCCTCAAGTACCATTAGCCTGCCTGTATAATTTATGTGCTCATAAGCCACCCAAGGCTGGCCAATTACTATCACTGAGGAGATAATATAATTAAAGTCCAAATGTCCCAGATTGGAAATGTCAGAAGTTATTTCTCTAGACACCCCCCTGAAGTTGGCATGCTCATAAATGATGATTTTTGCCATCTCAAGACTTCTGATGATTTTTCCCATCTCAAGACTTCGGAGGATGAAAGTTCTTGCTGTTGGCCTTGGATGACAGCCTGCACAAAAGGAAGACAGAAAACAAGCAATGCTTGTAAGAAGACTTTATACAAAATGATAGAGAGCATAGGGAAATAAAGAAAATGTAAAACATTTTGAACAATGAATAAATGTAACAACAGCTGGAAAAGAGGGAATGCTTTACATAGTAGTTTGTATTTGGAGGGAAAAAATAAAATTAAATATGTGCCCACAAATGCCCACTTTTAATTAGCTATGTGTTGGGTTAAATATACATCCAAGATGAGGTTTTAAATTATCTCACATTCACCCCCCACAACTGTGTGTCACTGGCCCCTCCAGCCTCTCTCCCTTGGTGAGTTTGTCTCTCCTGCAGCAGCCATCCATCTCCTCATGCCCTGAGAGATGCCTTCAGTCTCTGCACACACACACAGCAGACCCTCACGGCTGTGCTGCAGCTCTCAGCCCTGCACTAAAGCCTCCTGCCCTTGGCCTGCATTTCACAGCAGCTGCCCAAGAAACCCTTCCAGCTCTCCTGTGCCGAGGGTGCCTCTTACCTTGCTGTCAGCTGCAGGGCTGGGGAGAGCTCTGGGCAATTCCTCCAGGGCAGGGCTGTGGTTTGGGAAGGGCATCTTACCAGCCTCCCTTTATAGCTGGCTCAGAAGTCTTGTGAAACAGCCAACTGCACAGAACTGGGAAGTGGTACCATGCCCCCAGGCATCAAAAATCATTAACTATCCTGTCCTAAATTAGATGTTCCTACGATCAGACATCTTCTTTGTCTCATTCAAAAGTCCCATGAATTGCAAGTGACTTGATACAACCTGGGAAGTTCAATTCCTGTTTGTCCTTCTCCTCTAGAAGAAAATGGAATCACAGTAATAAAAATGTATCAAAGTATTTTGTGACACATGTGCTGTAGAATGTTTCTGCCTGTTGGAGTTTGCATTTTTGCTTTTCTGGGAAGAATATTGAATACACAGCCTTAGTCTTACTAAGAGGTTTGATGGAAGATTTCCAAGCGACAGTGGTGACATTCAAGTAATATTTTTCTTTTTCTTTTCCCTTTTCCCCTTACAATCACAGTATCATAAAATAGGCCACCAAGACCATCAAATCCAGCCTTGAACCAAATGCCACCATGCCCACTGAACCATATTGCAAAGAACTATTTCTACTTGTGTTTTTAATATTTTCAGGGATGGTGACCCTACCAATTCCCTGGCCCGCCCATTCCAAACCTTAACAATGTTTCAATGAAGAAATGTTTCCTAATATCCAGCCTGAACGTCTCCATGCACAACTGAAGGCCATTTCCCCTTGCCCCACCACTAACTGCCTGGAGAAGAGACAAACCCCCACCTTGCCACAAGCTCCTCTCAGGTACTGTCAAAAGTAAACATATCTGCCCTGAGCCTCCTTTTCCCCAGGATAAAAACCCCCAGTTCCCACAGATCTTCCTTATCAGACCTGTGCTCCAGACTCTTCACCAGCCTTGCTGCCCTGGACTAACTCCAGCACCTCAATGTCTTTCTGCTAGTGAGGGGCCCAAAACAGGATTCCAGGTGTGGCCACACCTGTGCTGAGTACAGGAAGATAATCCCTGCCCTGCTCCTGCTGGCCACACCATTGCTGATACAGGCCAGGTGCCATGGGCCTTCTTGGCCACCTGGGAACACTGATGGCTCATGTTCAGCTCTCTGAAGGTGTGGATGCCTCATCCCTTGAAGGGTTCTTTAGGGTCCCTTGCAGCCCAAACCATTCTCTGATTCCTTGACATATGTTTTCATGTATATATTTATGTATAGCAGTAGGTGGGCATGGTACTATTGTTGGTAATAAACAAAAGCACCAATGTTGTTGTTTCAAAACCAGACAAAAGATCGCAGTGGAGAACTCAGAAACTGGGGGTAATAAGGGACCAACGAATATGGTGTAAAACCAGCTTCAGAGTCAGAATTCTAAAGCAGAGGCATGGCAAAAGACCACCAGAGATCTTTGCAGATATTCATTTTTTGCAAAATACTGAATATTTTAAATGGTGCTTTATACCGTCGGTTTTGAATTTAAACACTTGAATCCGATTAGACATAGTGTTTCTTTCCATATTATTGTGCTAAATGTGACCCTAAACATTTTCACAATTCAATCTGAACTAAATGCTTCAGATAATACTTCTGCAGCTTGGGCTCCAGCAGCTGAGCAGGAGGAGCTCCTGGGGCTGAACTCTGCTCATCCTGAGCTATCCCTACACATGGCACTCAAAAAGTGACTTGGCAGACAGAAACACTGGAACTGGGGGTTTTCCACAAAAAAAAGAAACACCCGTTAACTTTAGTGTTCCTTCCTTTTACTTTCAATCTTGATCAGCTGTTTGTACAAACTGCCATGGGCTTTCTCAGAAGAGCATCTTGTGTGTCGAAATCCTACAGATCCACAGATGCTCTCTCAGTTCTCTTTTTCTTGCACTTGTGCTTGGATGTGATTGTACTTCTCTCCCTTGAAAGCAGGAGAGCCACATCATGAAAAATTTCCCTCCAAAGAGACCCAAATTTACCAAGAATGCCCCAAACACTAAACTGAGGGCAGACAAATTGCAGGGGACACATTCATTGCTGAGTGCAAGGACAATGCAAAGGAGCTCATTAGACCCACTGAGGCAATGCCAGTGCTCAGAAATCCCCATCAGGACAACCTTGGTCTGACAAGGCTGAATGAGATGGACAAGGGACATGGATCATCTTTATTTACAACAGGATTCCTCAGGAGCAATATGGCTCAGGAAATACTGGGATTTGCCTGTCTTGGTCCTTATGTGATGAGTTTGAATGATCCAGGGAGCCAGGAGGATTGTAGGTTTGGTGGGTAATTGAATTTCCAAGTGACTTTTGATTGCCTTTGAGTCCAGTCAGCTGCTTGACACAGGGACAGCTGTGAGGTGAATTATGTTTGCTGGTGGCTTTATCCAGTCAGGTCTAGAACACTTCTGAGTATGCAGACTATCCAGCTTCTCTGGGTGGCGTGATTTAAAATTTTCTGACATCATCATGAAAATTTTTCTTACTATGCCAGTTGAATACTCTCTTGATTTAGTTGTCTTTCACATTTTCATCCTCCTACAATATGCACTCTGAAAAGGTTAGCTTCATCTTCTCAGTAACTTGCTCATAAATATTGGGAAGCTGCTATTAGGTCTCACCAAAACATTTTCTCCCATCTGTACAAGGCCTATTCCCCAGCTTTTTCTCCCAGGGCAAGTGCTGCAGCCCCCTGACCTTCTCCATGGTCCCCCATTGAGCTCTCCCAGTTTACCAACACCTTTTTATGCTACATCACCCAGAACTGGATGCAATGTTCTAAATGCTGCCAAAGAAGCAATGAGCCCCTTAATTTGCTGACTTAGGCTCCTGTAAGTGCAGCCCAGGATGCTGTTGGTCATTTTTGCTGCCAGGGCAGATTTGGTTCATGCTCAGCTTGTGCCTACAAAAACCACAAGGTCTTTTTCAGCAGAGCTGCTCCCCAGATAGTCAGTGCCCAGCATATGTCATTGCAGGGGGTTCTTCCTTCCCAGAGGCAGGACTTTGTCCACTTCCAGTTTCATAAGAGTCCTTGTCAGCCCATTCCACCTGCCTTCAAGACCCTTTTGGATGGCAGCTCCGTTGTCAAGGGGTGTCACAGGTAAATTTGTTAAACAAGTTCCCCCTCACCTCCTGCAGCATATGTGTCTCAGTCATAAATATATGGGGACTGCAAGTCTCCATCTTAGGTGCATGAGGAGAAGTGTCCTGGTGAAAAAGCAACCAAAAAAGTGATATCTATGGAGCTGGAAAAGAGCAGTCCCGAAAGGGTAATGATCCTGTATGCCAAGAGAGGGAGACAATCTGCAAGAAATAGTGTCAGCACTCTGTTGTTTCAGTTCATGGGTGACCAATCCTTTTTATGTTAAAGACTGAATAACTGAAGTGTCTGAACTATTTTAGCAGCAGAGGAGATCCTGCTGATTTATGGAGTAACAAAGATGAAAATCCAGGTGAAAAAATGCAGTAGCCTGGTGGAAGAGCATCGCTTTTTATTTTGACAAACCTGACACTCATCCATAGTTATTAGGGTCATTAGGGAGTTTCTCAACTGATGTGATTATCAGTAATAAGACCTCAGGAGAAAGATATTTCATCCATGAAATTCAGAAAGAGATTTTTTTTCCAGATGTCTTCTCTCAACACCTTCTTTAAGGATAAAGGTTCCCTCTCTTACACGGCAGAAGTGAAGAACATTCAAAATTTTGACACTAATGCTAATGAAAAATAAGATTTATTAAGACTAGCATTTGAAAAATCCAATTGTTGAAAAGTGACAACATTGTCAAAATAAAACCTTCTGTGACTTGGGTCTACACCCAAATGGGGTTAAGAGGACTGTGACAAGCTTTAGGTGCATTCTGTTGCCTCACTCCAGCGAAGAGTTAACATGTCAGTCACCCTGTTCCCCTGCCCACCCAAAGAGTATCCACACAGCCTCTGTGCACATTCTTGTGTTGATCTGATGTGAAAACTGCATATTAATATTTTGCAAATATTAACATGAATATTATATGTGTTGTGTTAGAAAGTTATGCTGTATTAATTTTCTTGAATAGTGTGTTAAATATAGTTTTGGGTTATAATAAAATGTTAAAATAGAAACTATGCTATGTAAGATACTTTTTTTTAAGAAAGGACTCGCAGCGAGATAGCAGTCACAGGACACCAAATCTTTCAGAGAAAAAGAATTTATTGCCCTCTTATCAGAAGAAACGAACTTCTTCCCACCTTGCTCAGGCTTGAAGATGCTGTTAGGATTAAGAGGAAGAAGTTGACGATGACCAGACAGAATCCTGTGTTTGAATGGAATTTATGCATCATGTATGAGATGTATGAATATGCAACAGGCTATTGTTTTTAAGGGTTGATCCTCTGTTAACGCGTGTCCTTTTTCAGGCTTATGCTGCTCAGAAAAAGGTACCCAGACGTCCATAACTTTTTGTTTCTGTTGTCTCATACTGTCCTAATTCAAATTGCCCAAATTTTTATTACTCTAATTGTATTACTATTTTTATAACAATTTTATTACTATTAAACTTTTACAATTTTAAGAACAAGTGATTGGCATTTTTCACATCTGACAAGGGCCAGCACGAGCTGCAGTGTCTGTAGGGCACAGCCCTGCCCCAAGGAGAGCTGTGAGCCTGGGCCCCAGCGCTGTGTGTCCGCGTCCATCGGGAACAGTCGGGAACAGTCGGTGTGCTTGGAGCAGCTGATTCACAGCAGGATCCATTCATTCAGGTGCATGTTGCATTGCGATTTCAGGGTTTACCTCAGAACCTCAAGTCCCTCCCCTGATAATTCCCTCCCAGGTGTGTCAATCCCCTTTCCCTCCCTGAGCCCTGCTGAGCACTGTCTGTCAATCCTGGAATTCCAGAAGGGCATCGAGTGATTGGCAGATTCAAAGGATGCCCTCTACCCCTGGGGAGGCATTGGGCCATCCAGGTGTCCTATGTCCCTTAAGACCTCCTCCCATGTACCTGGTTGGTGGGATTCCTACCTCTTCCCTCCCCCTCTTCCCCAGGTAAAAAGGAACAGCAGCCACGCAGTTAATGAGTTCTGTTGGAGCTGTTGATGCATTCAGAGGCCTGTGGGCCAGAATAAAGCTCTGGATTGAAACCCTCCATCAGAACCAACTTCTTTCCTTCACCTTGCCTTAAAGCTTCTCCACCAGAGGTAAACCCGAGGAGCAGACCCTGTTGTGGGGGAAGCTCCATCCGCAGCCACCGGAGCTCCTGCATGCCTGGACTTGCCTTCAAGCATCCAGCTGCAGCATCCTAGCTAGCCAAAAGTATCTCTGGGGTGAAACCACCACAGTTGCCACTATTTGGTTCAGCACCAAGAGCCAGACAAGCACAGGCACATCCCGTCCTGCTTTATTGGTAAATATTCCAATAGGTGCAGCCTCATGCTGGCACCTTGCATCCCTTTAGACTCCAGAGCAGTTTTCTGTGCCATGCTGCACTGCCATGTGGAAGCCAACCCACTGGCACCGCTGAGGCTGGATTCCCAAATTGTGTGGGCTCTCTGGGCTGCAGGGCTGCCTTGGCTGAGTCAGGAGAGTGCCTCTGTTGGTGCCTTAGCAAGATAAGTCTTGAACGTGTCTGCCCTGCAAAGCCTGTAAAGCACCCTGCAGATAACCTGTCCTCAGCAAGGTGATAAGAGGAATTACTGTTCCACACACAGAAACAACCACAGAACAAGACCAGGCTGGTTTAGCTCACTGCCAAATGTACAAATTAGGCTCCAGGTCAGATCTTGTCTGCCAGGAAACCAGATGACAAGCAGGCATACCTGCTTCTTGTGTTCTGTAATACATGTGCAGGATGCTAACAGCAGGCTGCTAAAGGACAAGATGTACCCAAAGCAGTGCTCCCTTGTCACTGAGCTGGTTTTAATGCCAAGGTTCCACCTGCAGGCATAATGAAGGCTTCACAACCATTTAATGACTAAAGCACGGTCAGAACACAGCACTGAAATGCCTGGTCACCTGTTATTGTTCCCTATAATTTAAAACTGTGTTTCAGTATTTAGATTATTTCCTTCTTAATCTGAAAAATTCATTTTGAGGTATATGTGCCACTTTGTTTTGACTCATTTGCTGAACAAATGGTATTTCAGAAAGCCTCTTCTGAACACAATTCTTTGAAACAGTTTTTTTTTGTGTGTGAAACGGGTTACTCAGACAATATTTGTTCGCAGTTCAACAGTTGAACTGACACATGATAACTGAACCCCCAGTATATTTTTGGCAGCAAGATCAAATTTGACAACACAAGTTGACAAGTGACAGTGTTGTGAATTTGGAATTAAACTCCACCCTTCCGCATCATGTTTGGGCAAACACTGATTAACTAGAGGGATCTTGAGACAGAGGAGCTGGTTTTGAGAGGAGCAAAATTCCCACCAAATTTTTCTACCATAAAAAAACTCAGGTTTCCCAGATATCCCAGTCTTGAAGAAGAGAGATTGCAGAGGACCAAGTTCATAAGATTGATATGATATGATATACACATTGTATGTTTCATATTTTATATTACATACCATGCATTATAGAGAATATACGATGTATCATATATAAATCATCTATAATGTATTTCAGATATCATATATTTAATCTGTTTTATGTGGCATTATTCACACCCTCCACAGCAGGGTGCACTGCCTGTTGTGAACTGTGGCAATGGGGTCTCAGAAATGTTGGTATCTGCTGTGAACATCTCAGCAGACCTGATCCAGTGACTTAGGGATGGGTGGAGGATGAGCATAGGCTTTGGCTGGCTTCTTCCCCCAGCCTCTTCTAGTAACTGAATCCTTCTCTACAGGTAGAAATGCACACGCCTGTGCACTGATTTGCCCTGAAAAACCCTTCTTTCCCCTACATTGTTTTTTTGGAATATTTCCAGTCTCATTCTCTGAGGTGTGATGCCACACGTAACAGCACATCAATTGTTCTCTTAATTTACAGGCAGGTGTTGCTATCAAAGTCAAGCTACAGCACAAATAGGGAAGAAATGCAAAGCACATCCTTATTAAGATTAAATTAAATGCTCATAAAACGATCTTCCCTCCAAAGCAAATGGTCTGCTTTTCCTGGAAACATGGAAGAAAGGGGACAGCTTGAAAAACATTCTGTCCTGCTAGCATGCCTATGGGAAATTCAAGGGTTTCATATGCCTAATCCCTACAGAGCAGGTTCTCCAGCTAAAGTGGAGCCAGTAGATGGCCAAAACGCAGCTCTCTTTACGTACCATAGCCTGAAAAGTCTTTGGTGTAATATAGTTGAGCAAGAAGGGAGCCTGTAGTTGGGACAAACCAGGTAATCTGAAACAAGTGGAAACACTTTATTGCTTTTTTTTCTGAAACACTTAGAAATGTGCTAATTGGCTCAATAATGCAGTAAGTTTTCATTCATCACTAAACAACAATGTCAAAACTCAAGGATTACCTCTTGACATGTTTTCTTTGCAACTGCTTTCACAGCCTCATGCAATCATTGCTGTGTCAAGGTTTCTCTTCCCAATAAATCAGTTCTCATTCTATCCATGAGATATCTACAAACAGGTGATAGGCATGTGGGAGAATTCACACAACTTTGCTTTCATTTATGGTTTTATCATTCACCATGGCAAGATTTAAACCGAACTATATATCACATAGATTACCATTTTTTTGTTGCCCTTGAAGTTTATCTTATTATATTTTCTGCCTAATAATACAAAATTTCCCAAAGCAAACTGCTCCTGTATTAAGACAATAAAGAATTTCCATTCTGACCTCAACTGATCTTATCTTGACTGTACTGTACAGATGATTTCTGGATGCCAGAGCTGGGTACATCTTCCTTCATCCTGAGACTGCATCCTTCATCACAATGCATGAAGTGAGATGAGAATTATAAAGGTCACAGGGAGCCATAACAAAACCCTTCATCATATCTTAGCAGAGTTCAGACACTTCACAGCAACGATTTCCCTGCATCTCCTTCTCAAAACATGCAGAAACAATAACTGAATTTCTACTAACCATTTACTGAATCCACAAAGAGTCCCTCGGTGGATGTCACAAATATAAAAGGCAGAGCCTCAAAATAAACCCTCATCTCTTTTTTTTTTTGATGTTTGAAACACTTTCCCTCTATTCAGGATCGTGCAGGGCACCCCTGTAGTGCCATCAAAACAGATTCCAGATGAGTTCACATTTGTCTCAGTAGCAGTCTTACCATACAGAAACAGAAACCCTATTTAAATTGGACCACATGATTTTTGTGGCACTTACCTGCTACCTAAAGAAATACCATTATGCAAACTTTCATGCTACACTCCATGTGTGATAAATCCTTGGTGTGTCCTAATTTCTTAAAATCAAAAATATGATTATTCAGTTAAATTTTGTATTTTATATATGGTCAGACTGCATGCCTGTAGTTATATACAGTACAGAAAGTTACTGAGAGAAATAGCTTAGAGAATATTCATACTTTGCTATTTAAGGGTTATTTTACAGAAGTTGTTCACAGAAGCTGTTTTTACAGGTATTTTCACCAGCCTGATGAGATACAGGGACTCTTTGTTAAGGATGAGGTGTAGGGGCCATACAGCCCCCATAAAAGTCTTGCAGGACCAATGCCTGTAGGTCGTCCCCTCTTGTGTGAACATCTGAGCTCTGGAGCCTCTGGAGGAACACAAGTCTGGTGTCAGATGCATTTGATCATTGTTGCCATTTCCTGATCCAAAATAAATTGTAAAGCACTGTGGGGCGAATTGACATAACAGCATAAGGATCCCAGCTTTGGAATATGCAAGCTTGTCTTTGGAAGTGGTCTGCTAACAAACCTGAGTGCAAAACACAACTTTGGAAAGCAAAGACTTTGATGGAATTATAAGTGTGAAGCCCAGCACTTTGCAAAGGACTTGTGTCTGACAGCACACTGCAGCCGTGGGGGCTTGGTAATGAACAGCTGGACACTCAGGAGGTTTTCTAAATTTGGGGACTTCTTCAGTTAAGAGAACATAGGGTGCAAGGTTGCACACAAGGCATGGCAATTTGTGGAATGCTGCTGACCTGGGTGAAAGCTTTCTGGATTACCCTTTGCAGTTATTTTTCCTTAGAAAGGAAGCAACATGTGCAGTTAAAACTAGAAAAGCTAAAACACAATCATCAGACCATCAGACCTTTTTCTTTTTTTAACTTCTCAATGAGATTTTCAATTTAGAGATTCTGGAGAAACAGCAAAGGCAGCTGGCTAGATGGAAAATTGTCATGCAATCAGTCAGAGGCAAATGTAGAGTGTGCCACTTGCTCTGAAAAACCTCCTTAGATGGATGATATTAAGTGTTCCCAGGGTTTATGAGAAGAGGAGGCCAGGGTGGGAATTGATTGCATACCACACTCTCCAGGAAAACCTTCCCCTCTGGAAGCACATACCTGATGCCAACTGCACATTGCCAGCCCTGCAATGACACAAGGTGAACATCTTCACACTCATGTATTTGAACCTGACCCAGCCACAGCAGGGTTTCAGTTGGATATCTCACATTACAGATGTGCATGCTCACAGCAGATTTATTGGCTAGTCTGTTCTGGAAATACCTCTCTCTTTCCCTCCCTCTTTCTCCACAGCTTCTCAGGAAAAACACACAAGCACCTCCCTCCCACAACACACATCCTGCTCACAGTATCTTCTGGATTTCTGACTCATTTCGAGCAAGAATCATGTCTAGGACACCTCACAGGTGCTACCCACATTTTCATCCCTGATCCATGCCTTCTTTCAGAATTCCTGAAAAATTGTCTATCACGGAAAGAAAATCTTTCTGCAAAAGAAACTCAGAGTATTGTGAAAGGATCAGAGAAAAGAGCACCTGCAGCCTCTCACAACAAACTTCTCTGCTTTCCCCAAACAGAAAAGGTACCATATTTCTGTGTGCATACAGCAGATTTATTACTCATTTAACTGCAGAGAATAATTGTTTGAAGCACTTGAGATCCAACAGGTCTGCCCCATTCTTGACTTTCTTTCTCCTGCCTCATCAGTGATTGACTTCTAAGCAAACTTTCACTGTAGGTTTGCCAGTCAGGAGAGCAGTTTGCTGCTAAGCCACGAGAAGCACAAAAAGATTGCAAATTGATTCTTTCAGGAGGTGCATTTGCAGGAGTGATCAGTTGTTTCATTGATGTCATCTCACATTGTTGCAGTGTGATTTCCTGTTTCACCTATCCCAACCCCCTCAGGTGTGCCAACCTTTCCCCCTCCCCCTTTTGCCCACGTGCCTAAGAGCTGTCCATCAATCTTAACATTCCAGCAGGGCATCATGTGGTTGGCAGATGCCCCTCAGGTCTGGGCTCATTGGCCTGTTCAAGTGTCTGTATGCCTTGACCCTTCCCCTCCTCACACCTGGTTGGCCATTACCTGTAGTAAACTCCATAGATTTAGGAAAAGCACCATAGAGGATATGAACAATAGGAATGCTGAAACAGCAAAAGAAAATTCCTGTTTTCCTGTCCTCCACCCCTTAACCTACCTCTGTAACCCTATAAGGCAATGTCATGTTAACCCCTTACCCATTGGTCAAGCTTGGATCCTTTCCAACCCTATAAAAGAAGCATACTGTACCCCATTAGTTGAGAAAGAAGAAGAGCAGAGACCCTTCACGGACCTCCCCAAATACAGCCATCTTCGTGGAACAGCCTGCGCCTTCTCCTTCTCCTCTCTCTCCGTCTGCTGCAGCCTCCAGCCCAGGGCACCACTACCTAGCAAGCAGAGCTGAAATCCTGAGAGCTTGCAATCACTATAGAGCTGATAATCACCATGCTTGCTAGATGGTAGCCCCGCGGCCTTGGCATGAGCGAGCTAGCTTCGGGCACCCGGTCCCTACCCAGGGACTGAGCTCCTGAGCCCTACTGCTCTGCTTTATAATAACGCCAAATATGAGGCTTTATTAATTACCTGTTCCGTCCCCTCCCCCTGTCCCCAGGGCTTAAAAGGACATGAGACCATGTGGCCGGGGTCTATCGGTGAGCTGTTACCACATTCAGAGGTCTACCATGCTGAAATAAAACTCTGGATTAAGACTCTACGATAGAACCCGCTTCTTTTCTCTTCACTGTCGCTTGAACCTTTTCCACCAAAGGTAAACTGAGTTCCTACTTTGCCTGGATTTGTTCCGAGTGCCCAGCTGCAGCACCCAGCTGGCCAAAGGTATCTCTGCGGTGAAAACACCACAGCTGCAGCCTTTGGTCCAGCAGCGAGGCCAGACGAAGCCAAGCAGGACACTCCTGGAAACATCGGGACTAATATTCAATATATTGGCGCCCAACGTGAGGCTGCACGGACCTACAGTCCCAAAAGGAACCTCAGAACCTTGGAAAAGCGTTACGCAGCTTTGCTTCCGCTGGAAGAGCTGTGGTTGCACAGCTCTCCAGAGAGACTTTGGGACTGATCCCACAAGAAGCCCCGAGGAACGCATGGCACCTCTGGAAAACCACAGCTCCTTTCTGGTGAGCGAATTTTCCAGGGGAGAATAGGGGAGCCCCTCCTGCCCAAGGGGTCCTATTCAGTGAAGAGACCAGCCTGCCTGACCTTGCCAGCAACAGCTTCGATTTTGGTGAGTATTTCTGCTCCTTGAGGGGGTAGAAGCTCAAAATCCATCTTTGCCATGAGATGTGTCCTTTTTTGCTCTTGCATCTAGGCTGTGCAGCCCTGCGGAGCTAAGGTGATTCATTCCCTGTGTAAAGCTTTAACTCTGCGGCATGTTTTCACGGCTTTTAGATTTCACGCCAGCTCGGAGGAGTGGGACAGCTCTGTCTGCCCCTCCGCCCGGCCCGGCAGCGCAGCGTGCTCTCTCTCGGCGCGGGGGAGGCTTTGTCTGTCTCTACATGCGCGGGGGCGGCCCCGGTTTCGGCTCGCCACATGGCATGGGGGGGAGAGCTCTCTCGGCGCGGGGGGGGCTGCATTCTCGCGGGCGGGAGAGGCTTTGTCTGTCTCTCCACGCGGCCAGGGCGGGTCCCAACTCCCTGCTGCTGCTGCTGCCGCGGCAGTTTTAAAAGCAGTGTATACAGCTGCGTTGTGAAAGCTTTCGTCTGATATCGCTTTTTAACCGTGGTCTTTTTAGAAATCGGTAGCTGATTTTGGCTTTGTATTTGGTCGGCGGGACTTTGTTCTGTGCCATTTACATCTAACATGGGCTTGAAATTAAGCACAGCACAAAAAGGAGTGTATTATCATATTACTGGAATTTTAGTTAGTGCAAATGTAAAGTTCTCTAAAGGAAAATTGAAACAGTTTATAAGGTGGCTTTTTCTGCACTTCCCACAAACTTCTGAGGAAGTCCACAATCTTCAATTTTGGGATAAAGTAGAGCATTAATTGATAACCTTGGGACAGTCTGGGAATACATCTTCAGTTAAATTTGTGTTCTGGAGTCTACAAATTCAGACAGCTTTACTCAAACAAAGGGAATTGGAGAAAAAGCCAAATATCAAGCCATGTACCTCTGCTCTCTCTGTTCCTCCCCCCTCCAGCCCTAAACCTCTTACCCCAAAACTTGGTATTTTAAAGAGAGAAAATCCTGCTCATGCGCTGGGAAGTCGACTCCCAGAGCAGGTTAAAATGCCTGAGTTCCCTTGTCCACAAGGCCCTGGCCAGGTCTCGTGGAAAACTCTCCAAAACCCTGCTTCCCCCGCTCTGAAACCCAGAGCACATGTTAGCTTTTCAGAGAGCAGTGATCCCCAAAATGGCCCCCAGTGCCTAGAGGGTACCCAAGATGGAGGATGCCACGTGGCACCCTCCCAAACCTGGTCATCTTCTTCCCAAGGTCCCCTTGAGCATCCCAAAATTCCTTCCCCATCCCCCTCTCCTCCTGTTCCTCGTGACACCTTCCCTCCCCCTCCCTCACCTGCAGTACCCTCAGCTCCGCCCCTCTACTCCTCCCAGGGGGCGTTTGCCGATGTGATGTCACCAGGTGTCCCCGCCCCCTGTTCCCACGGTATCCCCACCCCCTGCCTTCCCCCTGCCTCCGCTCCCTGTTCCCATTGCGTCCCCGCTCCCTCCCCGGGTTCCCTCGGTGGGGGCACGCCCACTGCATGTCCCCAAACCTGCTTCTGTTTTCCCAATAATTCCAATTCAAGGGATACAGGGCAGGAAGCTGCAGACCCAATACAGGGTCCCACTTTGTCATTCGCTCCTGTTTCGTATCAGCCTGCAGCACAAGGAGGAGCAGCCCAAACTGCTAATTGGAGTTCCTTTGGATGACAATTGATTAAAGAGATCTGTAAATCCCACAAGGAGTATGGCCCACACAGTCCATATTTCTGTGGAAAATGGAAATTTTAAATTCTGAATTCTGAATTAAATTCTGAATTGAGTAGGACTGTAGTAATCCCGCATGATTTAAAACAGCTTTTCTCATGCCTCATGACCTCTACAGAATTCAAATTATGGGAATTAGCATGGAAACAACTGTTAAAGGAGGCTCTCCCAGGCTTGCATGCTGATCCAAACACAGCGAAAGATGCCAACGGCATGCCAAATACCACTGAGCACCTCTTCAGTGAAGGGCAGTGGTCTTCACCCTCAATCCAAGCTACTGTAATTCCTGTAGTAGCACTAGAAAAGGTAAAGAAAGCTGCTGAAAAAGCATTCTTTTCCCTCCAACCTGAGGGGCCTTTTGAGCCCTACAGTAAGATTAAGCAGCTGCCATCAGAGCCTTTTCTGAAATTTGTGGAAAGGTTAACTAGAGCCATTGAAATCCAAGTTAAAAAAGAGAATGCAAGGGAAGAGGTTTTAGAGTAAATGGCATTTACAAGTGCAAATGAACAGTGTCGAGCGGCAATTTTGAGCCTTCCTCTAGAACCTCCCCCTACACTAAAAGATATGCTTCTAGTCTGTAACAGGAAAGTGCCTCTGATGAGTGTTGCTGACGACACCAGACCAAGGCTGCTGCCAAGACCACCACAGCATGTTGCCGTTGCCAGCCCTGTGCCCATTCCCTCAGCACAGCAGTACCCTGGGCAGCAGCGACAACCAGCAATGGTTGACCCCACAAAGCCATGCCTGCTTTGCAACAACCTTGGGCATTGGAGTAACCAGTGTCCCCTGAAAAAGCAATTTGATGACTTTAGAAATGGCACGGGAGGAAAATTACAAGTACTCCCAGGGGGTCAAAAACAACAAAAAAACTGGAAGGGGAGCCCCGGCCTGCCAGGCGTGCAGACAAAAAGAGCAGGCCAAGGGAATAAGGGAACCAAAACAAACCAATTGCGCAGTAATATTACTATTTCTGTAAGTGAAGCAGATGCTTCAAAGACCACGTCTGCTGGTCCATTGTTAAAAATGCAACAGAATAACCTCTGTTATGATTTAAGTGAACCTATGTTAACCACGTCTTCTGTCAATGAGCCTTACAGGTTGCAGCTGACAGAATCACTCCACCTGAAAGATACGGACTGGTATTTTGTCTCTGTCAATCCAGAACAGAAGGGTACTTGGCACCATATTCGTTGTAAGTACATCGTCATTGGGGACACCAAACACACACCACGTGAGATTGAAATTGCTCCAGGAATGACAACATCAGATCCTGAGCAATTCGTTCTCGGGCTGCACTGTTTCCACTCACCCCTGTTTCTTCCCAAAGGACAAATTGTTGCCCAAGCTATCCCTGTGCCGTTTTTGCCTGAAGGCACTGAAAAACAAGGGCCCACAGTCGCCCGGGTCCAAGTTATTGGGAGAGACAAACCCAAATTATGGTGCAATGTCAGTGGGGGTGGGGAGTCAAAACGCATTGAGATGCTTGTAGACACGGGTGCAGACTGCACAGTGATCCCAGTACAAGACTGGCCAGCACATTGGCCTTTGCAAAACGTTGCTGGTCACGTTCAAAGTGTAGGAGACCTGCAATTGGCAAGACAATCCAAAAGCATCATCCAAATCGAGGGACCAAACGGACAATTGGCAAATATCCGTCCATTTGTGTTAGATTATTCGGAACCTTTGTTAGGGAGAGATTTGATGGCCCAGTGGGGTGTCACAATTGATATTCCAGACTCCCCACAGGATTTTTGTACAGCGGTCGTTGAACAACAGCGCCCCACCCAAAGACTGAAGTGGAAAACAGACAAACCAGTTGAGGTGAAACAGTGGCCCCTCAGTAAACAAAAAATCAAGGCACTCGAGGAGCTAGTGGAAGAGCAACTGAAAAAGGGTCACATTGTGGAGACCACGTCCCCGTGGAACTCTCCAGTGTTTGTCATTCAGAAAGCTGACAAAAAGAGATGGCGGCTCCTCCATGACCTCCGACAAATTAATAATGTCATTGAAGATATGGGCTCTCCCCAACCTGGTATGCCATCCCCAACAATGCTTCCCCAGGATTGGAAATTAGCTGTTATTGATATAAAAGATTGTTTTTTCCATATTCCCCTGCACCCTGACAATGCATCGTGTTTCGCATTCTCGGTCCCCACCATCAACATGGAAGCCCCTATGAAAAGGTACCATTGGACAGTTCTCCCTCAGGGCCTGAAGGTCTCGCCAGCAATCTGCCAGTGGTATGTCTCTTCCCTACTTTCCCCAGTGCGTGCAACTGCAGAAAAGGCCATCATCTATCATTATATGGATGATATCCTTATGTGTGCCCCCAGTGATGATCTACTCACACATGCGCTTGACCTAACGATCAATGCATTGATTGTTGCAGGGTTCGAGCTCCAGGAAAAGAAAATTCAAAAGATGCCACCTTGGAAATATTTGGGCCTAGAAATTGGAAATAGGACCATTGTTCCTCAAAAACTAGAAATCAATCCAAGGATCAAGACCCTTGCAGATGTCCACAAGTTGTGTGGGTCTTTGAATTGGGTAAGACCATGGCTCGGTCTGGCTAACGAAGACCTTGCCCCTCTTTTCAATTTATTGAAAGGGGGAGAGGACCCAGGTGCTCCTAGGTCTATTACCCCAGAGGCCCAGAAAGCTCTAGAAAAGGTTCAGTTTGCAATGTCCACAAGATAGGCCCACCGATGTCGGCCTGACCTGCCATTCAAATTTATCATCTTAGGTAAGTCGCCACACCTCCATGGAATCATTTTCCAGTGGGAGGAAAAACAAACACCTAAGGCAAAGGGCACACCTAAAAAGGGCCAGGACAAGAGGGACCCTCTCTTGATCATAGAATGGGTTTTCCTCAGTCACAAAAGGTCCAAGAGAATGACAAAGCCTCAGGAGCTGGTAGCAGAACTCATCCGGAAAGCAAGAACC
Organism: Molothrus ater; assembly: GCF_012460135.2. Lineage (NCBI taxonomy): Eukaryota > Metazoa > Chordata > Aves > Passeriformes > Icteridae > Molothrus > Molothrus ater. The sequence continues at coordinate 88,672,173 of NC_050479.2, forward strand.
CGGATCAGGGAGTTAGCAGGATGTGACTTTGAGTGCATTCACATTCCAATTGAGTTAAAATCGGGTCAAAATTCTATGCAAATATTAGAACAATTGTTTCGAGAAAATGAAGTGTTGCAGTTTGCTCTGGATTCCTGCTCAGGACAAATTTCTGTCCACCGGCCTGCCCACAAAATATTTGAACAAGATGCTCAATTTATTCTGAAATTGAGAAGTGGTCAGAGTAGGACACCTTTAAAAAAGGCTCTGGCTGTTTTTACAGATGCGTCCGGGAGGTCCCACAAGTCTGTTATGACTTGGAAGGATCCTCAAACCCAGCAGTGGGAGACGGACATTGCTGAGGTGGAAGGTTCACCTCAGGTTGCTGAATTGGCTGCTGTTGTTAGGGCTTTTGAAAGGTTCTCAGAACCATTCAATCTGATTACGGATTCTGCATATGTGGCAGGAGTAGTGTCCAGGGCAGATCAAGCAATACTGCAAGAAGTGTCTAACATCACACTTTTTGAATTGCTCTCAAAACTCGTAAAGTTAGTCACTCGCCGGGAGCAACCATTTTATGTGATGCACGTCAGGTCACACACCGACTTGCCAGGGTTTATCGCTGAAGGCAACAGAAGGGCAGATGCTGTTGCTGCACCTGCAGTGATGGCCACTCTCCTAAATGTTTTTGAACAAGCAAAAATCAGCCACCAGCTTTTCCACCAAAATGCACCTGGCCTAGTTTGTCAGTTTCACATCACTCGAGAACAGGCCAAAGCGATTGTGGACACATGCCCCAATTGCCAACAACATGCACTCCCTAGAGTGAGTACGAAAGCAAACCCAAGGGGGTTGAACAGTTGTGAACTGTGGCAAACAGATGATACACACATACAGTCATTTGGATGGCAGAAATATGTTCATGTTAGTGTAGATACCTTTTCTGGAGCAGTCTATGCCTCTGCCCACACAGGAGAGTCATCTAATGATGCCATTAAGCACCTCTTACAGGCTTTTTCTTTCATGGGCATCCCCAAGGAGTTGAAAACTGATAATGGGCCTGCCTATAAATCCAAGGAGTTCAGGAGCTTCCTGCAGCAATGGGGAGTAGGGCACAAAACTGGCATCCCCTACTCCCCCACAAGTCAAGCCATTGTAGAAAGGACTCACTGCAATATTAAAAGAGTCCTGGACCAGCAGCAACAGGTTCTGAAGGTGGAACCCCCCCACATCCGGTTGTCCAGGGTGCTGTTCACAATAAATTTTCTGAATTGTTCCTTTGACAGCCTGAACCCGCCCATCCTGCACTACTTTGGGGGGAGCAGTCATACGATGTTGAGAGAAAAGCCTCCGGTTTTAGTAAAGGACCCTGAGACTTGGAAAACGGTGGGACCTTACAAATTGGTTACTTGGGGATGTGGATACGCCTGTGTGTCCACCCCCTCTGGGTTAAAGTGGGTTCCTTCCAAATGGGTAAGGCCCTATGTTCCCAAGGTCTCAGAGAAATCAACAGAAGCGCCCCAGGTTGCCAATGCTGCCTGGAGAAGGAAACGCTGCATGCTGTTCTCTGGAGGAAATTCCATTTAAGCCTCCTTTCTGGAATAGTTTGTAATATGTTTGTCTTAAGTTTCCTTGTACCAGTTTAGATCCCACGGTTCGTGTGTAGCCTCAAGACGCCATGAGATCAAGCCTGCTCCTTGTCCTACTCGTGATCTTCCCACCAGCGATCTCCTGGATAGTCCCTCAGCCCAAAGCACGTATGGACTACCTTGGCAAAAGCCCTCGGACATCAAGAGAGAAACTGATGACTGACTGAGTGGACTGTTCAAAGGCTGGGGACTCTCGGGCTGGTTGGGATCTATTCTGAAAACTGTAATTTTAGTACTGTTTATATTAGTTTTTGTTGTTGTAGTTGTTAGCATTGTTTTTAGACTAGTCGACCACATGTTTCTCAAGTTGATTTCAAGCTCATCTCCCCCTCCTGAAGTTTACCATTTAGAAGCCCTTAGTGCTCCAATGAATGACATGGAACCCTCAGTGGAAAGCACTGAACCTCTTGTAGAGGAGGAACCGATTTACCAACCATGGATTGGCAAGCATTCTGCACCACAAACCCAGTCCTCTTCTTTTTAAACAAAACTAGGGGGAGATGTTGCAGTGTGGTTTCCTGTCTCACCTATCCCATCCCCCTCAGGTATGCCAACCTTTCCTCCTCCCCCTTTGCCCTCCTGCCTAAGAGCTGTCCATCAATCTTAACATTCCAGCAAGGCGTCGTGTGGTTGGCAGATGCCCCCCAGGCCTGGGCTCATTGGTTTGTCCTAGCGTCCACATCCCTTGAGCCTTCCCCTGCTCCCACCTGGTTGGCCCTCACCTGTCCCTCCCCTCCCCCTGTCCCCGGGGCTTAAAAGGACACAAGACCATGCGGCCGGGGTCTGTCTGAGAGCTGTTACCACATTCAGAAGTCTACCATGCTACAATAAAACTCTGGATCTAAGCTCCACGGCAGAACCCGCTCCTTTTCTCTTCACTGTCGTCTGAACCTTTTCTACCAAAGGTAAACTGAGTTCCTATTTTGCCTGGACTTGTTCTGAGCGCCCAGCTGCAGCACCTAGCCAGCCAAAGGCATCTCTGGGGTGAAAAACACCACAGCTGCTGCCTTTGGTCCAGCAGCGAGGCCAGACGAAGCCAGGCAGGACACACCCCGAAACATTCGGGGTTTAATATTTAATAGAGGAGTACCTGAAAGGGGCCTTCAAATTTAGGCATTAATGGTCCCGTATTCCATGATTTTATCAAAACCAAATCTCCTGGGCTGATGTTATGAACTTTCGTGTCAAGAGGGGAAGTCTGGGGGAGGTATCCTCTTTTTCTAAGTCCTTCCAGAGTTCTTCCAATTATCTCTAAATACTTTCTGGTAGCCTCTTCTCCTTCCAGATAGTCTCCTGTGCTATAGGGTGTTAACAAGAATGGCAGTCCAAACATCATTTCATAAGGTGAAATTCTTATGTCAGACCGAGGTCTTGTTCTGATGCACAAAAGCGCTAGGGGCAAACACTTTAGCCAATTCATTTTTGTTTCTTCAATCAATCTAGTTAATACATTTTTGAGAGAACTCTGGGGGTGCCATGGAGTATGTAATCTCCATTTTATTCCTAAAGCTCCAATTATATTTTGCAATGTTTGGGACACAAAATGTGGACCTTGGTCTGAGTCTATGGTGTTCACCATTCCATATCTGGGGATAATGTTCTCTAGGATTACTTTTGCTACAACTTGAGCTGTTTCCCTTCTAGTCGGGAAGGCTTCTACCCAATGGGTGAGATGATCTACTATAACTAGTAAATATTTGTATCCTTGCACTGGGGGCATCTCAGTGAAATCTATCTGTATGCTTTGGAAAGGTCCTCAAGCTAATTCTCTCCCTCCAGGTGCTACTTTTTTCATGACTTCTGGTTCACTTTTTGACAAATGACACACCCTCTTGTAATTGCTTTGGCTAGGCCATATACACCTATGCATAGGTTATTTCTTAAGAAATGATCACAGAGTCCTTGGACTCCCCAGTGAGTTAATTTATGTAGTTCTGTTAGCACTGTCCGAGCCAGTGCTTTATTCAAAAACACCCGTCCATCTGAGGTTTACCACTCCGCTTGTTGCCCTTGGAGTAACTTTAAATCTTTTATAGCCTCTAATTCTTTTTCAAGAAATACGGGTTCTTCTCTTCTTTCTCCTTCCTCAGGTGTCGTTCCTGCTTTAAAAATTTTTACTGGATCCCCTGGTTCTAAAGCTGCTTCTTTTGCTATCTGATCGGTCAGTCAGTTTCCTCTAACTTCAAGACTGTCTCCTCCTTCGTGCCCTTTTATATAGACCACTGCTATTCCTGTTGGTTTCTGTAGAGCTTCTAATACTGATCTGACTAGGTTCTCATGGGCTAAGCTTTTTCCTTTTGAGCTTAAATACCCACACTCCTCCCATATTTTCCCAAATGTGTGAACTATCCCAAATGCATATTGGAAGTCTGTATAAATGGTTCCCCAGTCCCCCTCCAGTAAGTCTAATCCCCTTTTCAGGGCATATATTTCACAACTTTGGGCTGACCAATTCGGAGGTAGTTTCCCTTTTTCATCAACTTGTAATGTTTCTCCATCTATAATGGCATAACCTGAAGCTCTTTTTCCATCTACTACCCTTGAAGAGCCATGTATGAATAAGATTCTTTCAGTTGCTAGAGGCTGATATTCTAAATCTTCTCTTACTTTTGTTTGGAGGTTACCCAATTCAAGGCAATCATGTTCTAAATTCTCTATTGGCTCTCCCATTAGGAATTGTGCTGGATTGAAGGCATTGGATGTGATAAATTCTAAGTCCTCTGTGTTCATTAGTATTATCTCCTATTTTAATATTCTGGCATCGGTTAGCCACTGCTGAACCCTCTGTCTCAGTACTGCCTTAAGGTCATGAGGAGTATGTACTTTAATTTTTCCTTGTAAGGTCAATTTTTGGATATCCTCTATCAGGATTGCAGTTGCTGCTACTGCTTGTATACACACTGGCCAGCCTCTAGCCACTGGATCTAACAATTTGGAGATGTAAGCCACAGGTTTTCTGCAGCCTCCCCACTCCTGAGTTAGTACGCCATAGGCTATACATCCTTCCGCACTCACAAACAGGTCAAAGCCCTTCTTGAGGTCTGGTAAGCTTAGGACTGGGCCAAAGACAATTTGTCTTTTAGGTTCTCCAATTGTTGGTCATCTTCAGCTGTCCAAATTAGGGGATCTGGAGCTACTAATTCATTGTATAAAAATTTTACACTCTGTGTATTGATCTAACCATAACTTGCAATATCCGAACAGGCCCAGGAGTTTTCTCACATCTCTTTTTGGTTTTGGGGCTGGGAGAGCTAAAATACCTGAAATTCTGTCTGGGCTTAACTTCTTATACCCCCCTCCTATTAAGTGCGCCAGGTATGTTACTTCTGATTGCACGAATTGTAGTTTTTCTTGGGAAACCTTTAGTCCTTTCTCCCCAGAAAATTCAAAAGCTTAATGCTAGTTTTTCTGACCTGATCATTTCCCTTCCCTGACACCATCAGGTCATCAACATACTGCAGGATCTGCACTTCTTCTTCAGGGACAAATTGTTCCAACAAACTCTCCAAGGCTTGTCCAACGAGGTTGGGGGATTCCATGAACCCTTGTGGCAATCAGGTCCACCTTAGCTGTTGTCTCCTTTTTGTACTCGGGTCCTTCCATTCAAAGGCAAACCAATCTCTACATTCTGTTGCCAAAGGACACGCCCAGAAAGCATCCTTCAAATCTATAACAGTGAACCAAGCATGTTCTCTTGGAATTCGGCTTAGGAGACTATACGGGTTGGGCACAACTGGATGTCTGGCAATGGTCTTTTTGTTGACTTCCTTCAAATCTTGTACCATCCTATATTTCCCTTCAGCTTTCTTAACTGGCAGTATAGGGGTATTATGCAGTGACATACAGGGTTCTAAAATTCCCTCTTGCAACAGTTGTCCAGTAACTATGGCAAGCCCCTTCTTTCCTTCTAGGGAAATCGGATACTGTTTAACCCGTATGGGTGATGTATCATCTTGCATTTTTATTGTTATCGGTGGAATGTCTAATAAACCTCGCTTTCCCCCTTCAGCCCATACCTCAGGGTTTATGTCTGCGATATCTCCTTGGGGTAACTTCATCACTTGTACTACCATCCTTCCTTCTCTTGGAACAATCCCAACCCCCAAATGAACTTGCAGATCTCTTCCTAACTAACTTTTTCTAGCTTAGGCAGATAAATAAAATTAGCTTCACACTGTCTTGAGTTTTCAATTATTTTTGCATCTTCAAACACTGATGCTCTAAATGGTTTCCCTTTAGCACCTAACACTTCACAAAATTTTCTCCCAGTTTCCATACCTTTTGGTACTTTGTTGAGACAGGACTTATCTGCTCCTGTATCAACCAAAAATTCAAATTCTTCATTTAGGGCTCCCACCTCAAAATTTACCAAGGGCTCTTCTAGATGTTGCATCAGGTCCCCTAAAGTAGAGAGCCCTTGACACCCCTAATCGTCACCCCTAAGGATCCTCCCTAAATTATCTTGTTCCCTGGCTATTGCCTCATCGAGACTGAGCTTTCTATAAAACTTCCTGACATGTCCTGCCTCTCCACAATAATAGCAGTGTGGTTCACTCAAAGGGACTTGAGGTCTCTCCATCCGTCTTGTACCTGACAGTACTGGCCTATCCTTGCCTCCTTCTGGTGGTGGATTCTCCCATTCTTTTGTTACCTTGGATTGTGGTATAGAATTGCTTGCCCCTGCACTTTCTCTAGCTACGGCAACCGTGCTCCTAGCCTTGGCCTTTGCTTTTTCTTCTTCCCTCCTTAAATACACCTTCAATGCCTCTCTTAATAACTCATTAATGTCCTTTTCTTGCTAATCTTCAATCTTTTCCAGTTTTCTCCATATATCTGGCCAAGATTTGGTAACAAATTGGACTTTTAGTCGCACTTGACCTTCTGTGGTGTCTGGGTCTATTCTAGACTACAATTGGAAGTTCCGCTTTAGGCGATTAAACCAAGTAGCAGGAGCTTCATCGTTCTCTTGTGCACCCTCAAATGCCAATTTGGTAATAGTTCCTTTGGGAACTGACTCTTTGATCCCCCAAATTATCAAAGATCTATATTCCATCATGGCCTTCCTCCCTTCTTCCTGATTAGAGTTCCAGCTGGGATCCATTAGTGGCAATTTTTGTTCACCTGATGGCACCTGGGGTCCCAGACGGTTCTCTTTCTCCCAAATTCTTATGCCAGCCACCCTAATAATCTGGACCTCTTCTGGGGAAAATAAGATATTTAGGATGGAATTCATCTCCCTCCAAGTGTAGATATATGGACCTAAGAATTGATCCACTTGGTTAGCTATGCCCACTGGGTCCCTAACTAAAAGCCCTAACTCCTTCTCGAATCCTCTCACCTCAGAAGCCGTCAGAGGAGCATTCACAAAGCCAACACCTCCCACTACTCCTCCCATAGGAACTTCTCTGAGGGGAAAAAGTCTCTCTGCCTTGGAGGTCCTGGATCTGGTACTACAGTATGGCCCATCTTCAGATGCCAAACTACTAGTTTGAGGGATATCTGGGTTACCCTGAACTTTCTGCAGATCAGCAGGTGTATTTGGTGATAACTGTTTCCCAGGCAAGGAGGTATTTGTGTCCCAACTAGGAGGAGGTAAAGGGACAGCAATAGGAGGGGGAGAAGAGCTTGAGTACATATTAAGGGGAGCTGGAGAAGGGGTGGAGAATGCAGCAGGTGGAGTAGGCAGTTGCGGTGGTGCAGAAGGAACTGGAGGAGCCAAAGGGGGTGGTGAGGGAGTGGTTACTAGGGGAGATATCGGATCTACCACAGAGAAAGATGAAAAGGTAGAAGGAGGAATTTGAGTAGGCAGAAATGAGATGGCAGCCGGGGGAAGAACTGGACCTGCCACTTGAGGTGCCCAAGGAAGAGGATTAAAAGGTGGAGGGGCAGCAGGAGGCAAATATTCCAGGGGGTCCCATCTTTTACCAATTCCAGCATCCCCTCCTTCTTTCCCCTCTTTCTTCTTCTGTACCTTACAAATTTGCACACCTTCATCCCCAGTAGCACTCCTTAACCAGCAAGCTACATACAATAATTGCTCAGGATCAGTATCCTCCCGAGCTGTCAGATAATGACTCTGTTGTTGGCACATCCACTTGTCCCTTGTCCCACACCAAGGCCATCCTCCTTGCACCTCTAATTCTGGCCAGACTTCTACACAATAGTGGATCATCTTCACCTTATTTAATCCCTCCGTGGCCTCTGTAGAATCCCATTTCTCTAACAGTTCCCCTAAGGGGCTATTGGGAGGTATATTCCTCAATCTCTTGCCTGTCTTCTTATTAATACACACTCCCATTTTTCGGGTCTCAGCAGAAAAAATCCCTAAGATGCCTCTACTGACAGGTAATCTCAAGAAAAATCTTGTTTGAGGAGCTTCAGCCTCCTCCACCAAATTTCAAGTTTTTACCTGATGCTCAGGAATTTACACTGAAACAACTGCCTGATCTCTTGATTGCCCAACTTTACCAATGTCAGGTCTTATATCTATCAGGACTTAAAAACACAAAACCCCAGCATAAGAAGCCAGTTTGTGCCTGACTCCCCTCTGTCAGGAAAAACAGCTGCCTGATGTCTAGTTTGCCTAACCCTCCAAATGTTAGGCCTCACCGTATCAGGACTTAAATACAAACCCCAGCTTCCTTCGCTGGGATTTGTGCCTGACCCCTTTGTCAGGACTTAATTTGCCTGCAGGGCTTATGAGCTTGCCCGAACCCTCCTCGGGACTTGCAATCTGCCTGACTTCCCTCTGTCAGGACTTTTGGGGGTGCGTGCCACTCATACAAGTATTTCCTCCGCACGCCCGGAGGGAGGGCCCTCTTTCCCCCTTAGGAGAGAACTCACTCTCGCTAATTCCACTCGCTTTCCCCTGTTCCCAGCTGGCTCCCTCGCGGGGGTTCGGAAACACGGTACTGAGGGGTCCACTCTTGCTCCGAGGGTCCGAGCTGCCAGACCTCGTCTCGCTCAGACACACACTCACTCGTCTCCTACTCCTGCCACCGGATTTCTCACCAGTCTGGTGCTCCTCTGTGTCACTGGTCCTGAGCCGATCTTCTCTGGTCCTGATAGCCAGCAGTCCTGAAGATCCAAGACGGCCAGTCCCGGTGTCCTCTTCATGCGTGGCTATTCTGGATGACCGCCCCAGCTGAAATAAATAGGCCAGGAGACTTTTTCTCCTTTTAATGCCTTTATTACAAGTGATCAGCTCAACATTGGGAAGCCCTCCGTCGTCTCTCCCTGGGTGACTCTAAGGAGGAGGATAGCGCAGCTTTGTCCACTGGGGGCAGAGCTGGGGGTCCCGTCCTCATGGGAGCCTTGGGCGTAACCCCCATCTCCACTCTCCATTGACTCCTGGCTCACGGTCTTGGTTTCAGATGATGTCTGTGCTCAGGGTGAGGGGCAACAAAGGTATTCTGCATCTCTGCAGGCTCAGCACTCTGTTCCTCACGTCCAGACATCACTCTAATTTCTTAATTCTGTATTGGCCCGTTGTCTTTTCAGTAAGTTTGACACTTCCCGTGGCATGCTGGTCCCGAAGTTATTTTGCATCTTCTGATGCCCGCCTCCCACATCTCGTCCCCTCCCCTCACTGTCCGGGGAGAAGAACCATTAACTTAGCCCTAGCCAGGGCCTTTACTGATACAAAAGGAGCCATTGACTACAACAACTTGTGATTATAATAACAAACAGGTAGAACTGTAGCAACAGTTCTACAACTGTTGCCACAGTTCTAGCAACTGTTCTACAACTGTAGCAACTCAACAACTGGCATGACTGGTTTGCAACTCTTTTTTTTTTTTTTTTTCCAAAAAAAATTGGCAGATTTTTTTATTTATAACATGAGGTATAATCAAACATCTGATATTTTGAAACAGTCTGCATGGGAGAGTTTGGCCAGGATCACAACAATAATCAACATGCTCACCAAGATTTTAACACTCATTGAGTCAAGCCTGAGCCCACTGTTACTCAACAGTGAAACTGGAAGGAGATTTATCCTTTCAGGAGAGATCCACAAAAAACCTCTCAAAGTGACTACACAACACATTTTCTGAGCACTCACAGACATCTCTCCATGAAAGGGCAATATTTATCTACATTGAACAGTCGATAAAACAGACCCACTGTTGCTTGCAAGAGAGTCTTTATTGGCACCAACCCAAAAGAGGTTACAGACAATGGAACAGGCCAAGATACCACAAGGGCTTTGTAAAGCAAATCACAAAGGAAGGGACACAGGCAGAGGCAGAGATCAGAGATTTCCTGCTGGGACTGCAACTTCCCTCAGGGTCACAGGCTCTGCAGCCTAACAGTCACGGCCAGGGCGCAGGGGGCGCAGGAAGGAAAGCTTGTCATTGAAGTCGATTGCCTTGTAATTGGGAACGTCCTCATGGGCTCGGGCAAGGTGCTGAGGCCCACTTCCATCACTGTGCTCACACAGCAGCCAGACACCTCGCTGGACTTTGTGGGAAGACACGACGTCATCATCTTCTCCCCCTGCCAGGTTGGTTGCTTCTCTTACTATTCTGCTCCTCCCTTTATATTCAACGTGTTCATAGAGAGTGATCTGGGGATTATGCAGATCTTCCCTGATCACCTGCAGAGAGCTGATCTTGTCATTCATCTCTTTACCAACAGAGCTATATTCTCCCTCCTCAAACACCAGAAACCGACCCTTGTACTCAACATGCTCATAAGCCACCCAAGGCTGGCCAATTACTTTCACTGAGGAGACAATATCATTCCAATCACAGCTGTTAGGTTGGGAGTGTCAGTGGTGAATTCTTTGGACATGCCCTGGAAGTTGACATGCTCATAAATGATGATTTTGCCCATCTCTGCAGGACTTCTGGAGTTTGGATTCCTCCCTATAGGAGCGGGATGACAGCCTGCACAAAAGGAAGACAGAAAACAAGCAATGCTTATAAAAAAACTTTACATACCAGATACAAAATTATGGAAAATGTGGAGTGAGATAAAAGAAAGAAGGGAAAGCAACACACTTTGAACAAAGAATAAACATAGTGGCAGCTGGAAAGGAGTGAGTGCATGATATAGAAATGTTCACTTTGAAGAGAATGTAAAATGAGTTACGTACCCATAACTACACAGCTTTAATTAGATATGTGTGTTGGTTTGCATATATCCCCCAGAGTAAGTCATAGAATACTTTTTGACAGTCACCCTCCACAACTGTGTATCACTGGCCCCTCCAGCCTCTCCCTTGGTGAGGTTTGTCTCTCCTGCAGCAGCCATCCATCTCCTCATGCCCTGAGAGATGCCTTCAGTCTCTGCACACACACACACAGCAGACCCTCACGGCTGTGCTGCAGCTCTCAGCCCAGCACTAAAGCCTCCTGCCCTTGGCCTGCATTTCACAGCAGCTGCCCAAGAAACCCTTCCAGCTCTCCTGTGCCGAGGGTGCCTCTTACCTTGCTGTCAGCTGCAGGGCTGGGGAGAGCTCTGGGCAATTCCTCCAGTGCAGGGCCTGTGGTGTGTGCAGAGCGTCTCACCTGTCTGCATTTATAGCTGGCTCAGAAGTCTTGTGCAACACCCCAGGTGACAGCATGAAAAGTGACCAAAACTCTCCAAAAGCCAGATCAGCAGCAGTAATTCAGACACACCAAAGTACATTGTGACACAGGGACTGTGGAAGTTTCCTGCTTGCAGCAATTTGTAATCTTGCCCTCCTGGGAAGTGCTTAGAATGCACAAGGACTTTTTATGGGAGATACCCGATCGGGATATCCGGGTCACCGAGATGATATTGGAGCACCAGATTTTGAAAAAAAAAAACAAAAAAATCCCTTTTGTCCTTAGTATCATGGAATCATTACTTTTGGAAAAGGCCTCCAAGATTATCAAGCCCAACCTTTGCCGAAATACCACCACGCCCACTAATCCATACTGCAAATATCACTTCAACTGCCCTCCCCTGGCTTCATAACCAGCATGGGACAATATCTCCACATTCTCTATCCTGCCATAAGCAGCATCTTGAAGTAGAGATCCCTCAAAGATCCTTCCAGCTTAAATGCTTCAAGGAGTCCATGCACTCTCCTTGGCCCGTCATGGGGACAGCTACCTGTGCACCAGAGATGAGTACAAGCCTACAAAACAGCAAAGAAATGGTTCAAGGAGGGATATGGATGGAAATGGTAGAGGAAATTTGCATTTGCTCTTGCCGAGGTTTGTTTTGGGGTGTATTTAATCAAAGACAGAATCTGAACAAATGAGGAAGTGTCACATCCAAAAATCTAACAAAGGATTCTTGAACATTTTTCAGTGATAAGAGGATGAAGTAAAGGTGGAGAAGGACTTTGAGCCTTCAATAGAGGGAATTACATTTGACAAAAGAGCAGGTGAGAGCCTGTGGAGGAATGGGGAGGGAAGTCTGACTTTGGGGAAATAGAGTTCATAAATGTCCATCAAGTAAACTTGAGGTTGTTGTACACCTGACTTGATGATGACACTTTTTCATTGAAATTGAAAAATGGATGCAATTAGGCAGAAAGTGACAAAGGCTTTTAAACCATCCTTAGAATACTGACAGAAAGATAGATTGTGGAAGTCCAAGGCCGTGTTCACAGCAGAGCAACTTCCAAACATGACCAGGTTACTCGTGGCCATCTTCAAGTGATTTCTAACAATTCCTATGGTGGAGATTCCCCAGGGTTGCTGACCTTTCTTCCACTGCTAAAAAACTCTTAGGGCTATGGCTACTTTCCTGATTTTCAGTCAGAGCTTCCCTGTTCCCAGGTAAGACCCTCTCCAGATGTCCTTTTGCTGAGCCCTTTTAGACTCCTTAGCCTTGTCTCTTCCATGGCCGAGTAAAATTTTCATGATGATGTCAGACAATTTTAAATCACACCACCCAGAGAAGCTGGATAGTCTGCATACTCAGAAGTGTTCTAGACCTGACTGGATAAAGCCACCAGCAAACATAATTCACCTCACAGCTGTCCCTGTGTCAAGCAGCTGACTGGACTCAAAGGCAATCAAAGGTCACTTTGAAATTCAATTACCCACCAAACCTACAATCCTCCTGGCTCCCTGGATCATTCAAACTCATCACAAGGACCAAGACAGGCAAATCCCAGTTTTTCCTGAGCCATATTGCTCCTGAGGAATCCTGTTATAAATAAAGATGATCCATGTCCCTTGTCCATCCAATTCAGCCTTGTCAGACCAAGGTTGTCCAGATGGGGATTTCTGAGCACTGACATTGCCTCAGTGGGTCTAATGAGCTCCTTTGTATTGTCCTTGCACTCAGCAATGAATGTGTCCCCTGCAATTTGTCTGCCCTCAGTTTAATGTTTGGGGCTTTCATGGTGAATTTGGTTTTTTGGAAGGGAAATTTTTCAAGATGTGGCTCTCCTGCTTTGCCAGGGAGTAGAAGTACAATCACATCCAACTACAAGTGCAAGAAAAAGAGAACTGAGAGACCATCTGTGGATCTGTAGGATTTCGACACACAAGATGGTCTTCTGAGAAAGCCCATGGCAGTTTGTACGAACAGCTGATCAAGATTGAAAATAAAAGGAAAGAACACTAAAGTTAAGATAAAGAGAGTTTATTTTTTTCATGGCAAACCCCCAGTTCCAGGGTTTCTGTCTGCCAAGTCACTTTTTGAGTGCCATGTGTAGGGATAGCTCAGGATGAGCAGAGTTCAGCCCCAGGAGCTCCTCCTGCTCAGCTGCTGGAGCCCAGGCTGCAGGCTCTCTGTCCAGGGCTGCTTTTCCCAGTGCCACTGGCCAGGCTGCAGGGGCAGCCCGTGCTGGGCTCGGCTGTGTGACCCAGGGACAGATACCTGGGCACGGAAAGGACACGGACACGGCACCGGCTGGCACACACCAGGGGCTGCCCTCAGCCACCCACAGCTGACACCACCAGCACTCCCACTGAATGGAGTGGAAGACAGACAGCCCCATCTTGTTCCTGCTCTGCAGCCCACCCACATGGAAGCCCTCTAGTGAAGACCTGCACACCCTCACTCTCCACAGCCACCAGCAGCTGCGCACGTGCTCCCAACGGGACTGAGAGCCCCCAGCCTGTCGAGTCTCACACCTGGCTCTGGGCTCTCTGAGCAGAACACACTTTGGTGTCTCCTAGTTCCTGGCTAGTGCAGCTTGGTGCTTGCAGCCAGCCCACACACACCAGACACTGTTCTCATTGGTGTTCTGGCAGTCGTGGGTGCCTTGAATCCCAGCACAAGTCTCCTGCCTGTCTGAAATCCCTGTCTATATCCATGCCCTGCTTGTTGGCTGCTCCATCTCAAACTTTGCTGGGATATCACAGCATTATGGTTCCTTTTGAACCAGAAAGGTCTTTGTTAAATAAACTTCATAGAGCAGGTGCTGTTTATTTCACACACCCTTACAAGTTGGTCTTCCCACACTTAGAATTTCCATGTGCTGGAAGCTGCAGACACAAAGAGCACAATAGATCTCAGTGGGACAGGAGGAGACACCTGTAGAGCTGGTGAATGAAGAAGGGCACCCCTACCACAGGATTCATTGCCCCAGAGTTTATGGGATGCTGTGCTCTGCAACTCTGCAGAATCCCAGGAGCACTCAAAGCATGTGATCAAGTAATGACACTCTCCACACTACAACAAACTGTTTTTCTTCAGTGCTCCCTGTAGATTTTTCACCAAGTCCAGCAGGTTTCTGGAGAAGCACCACTGAAAATGGCCATCCTGGGTGTTCCACAGTCTCAGATCCCAGGAATCACAGAGGCAGAGTTTCCAAGAGCACACCAAAGGTTTTGACACCTGTGTGATCACAGAAGAAATTATTTGCTCTAAGACCTCTGTGTCAGCATCAGTTTGGATCCTGTGACCATGAGATCTTTCAGTGCACTGCAAAGAGCTCTCATGGTTGACAGCAAAGTCTGGCATCAGGGAGAATAACTTGAGGTAGGACATAATTTGTGCCCATGTAGTGAAGAGAAGAAAGGAGGATCAGGAAGTGAGGAGAACCAAGATGTCTGGATCAAAGATTTCAAAAGCACAAATAAGCTGGGGCAGCACAATCTATGCTTTCTTGTTCCATAGAAAGAAAGAGAAACAGTTGGTGCAAGAAAAATATTAAAAAGAAACATTATCTGAAGTGTTTATTTCAGCCTGAACTAGGGAAATGCTTGGAGTCATGCTTAGCACAAGATTGCGACTTGGCAAGTGTGGAACACCATCCCTAAACATATGCAAGTGTATAATTACAAAACTGACAGTATAAAGCACCATTTACAATATTCAGTATTTTGCACAAAATAAATATCTGCAAAGATCTCTGGTGGTCTTTTGCCATGCCTCTGCTTTAGAATTCTGACTTTGAAGCTGGTTTTACACCATATTAATTGGTCCCTATTTACCCCCAGTTTCTGGGTTCTACACTGTGATCTTCTGTCTGGTTTTGAGACAACAACATTGGTGCTTTTGTTTATTATCAACAATAGTACCATGCCCATCTATTACTATACATAAATATATACATTAATGCATATATCACAGAATCAGAGAATGGTTTGGGCTGCAAGGGACCCTAAAGAACCCTTCAAGGGATGAGGCATCCACACCTTCAGAGAGCTGAGCATGAGCCATCAGTGTTCCCAGGTGGCCAAGAAGGCCCATGGCACCTGGCCTGTATCAGCAATGGTGTGGCCAGCAGGAGCAGGGCAGGGATTGTCCTCCTGTACTCAGCACAGGTGAGGCCACACCTGGAATGCTGTGCTCATTTTGGGCCCCTCACGGCAAGACATTGAGGTGCTGGAGTCCAGAGAAGGGCAGCAAGGCTGGTGAAGAGTCTGGAGCACAGGTCTGATAAGGAAGAGCTGAGGGAGCTGGAGATGTTTATCCTGGAGGAAAGGAGGCTCAGGGGGGACTTTATCACTCTCCACAACTCCAAATAGGAGGATGTAGCCAAGTGGGTCTCTCTGTTCTCCAGTCAACCAATGATGGAGCAAGGGGAAGTGCCTTCAACTTGTGTATGGAGAGGTTCCGGTTGGTGATTAAGGAAAACGTCTTTCCTGCAAGAGTAGTTAAGCTTTGGAATGGACAAAGCCAGTGAAGTGGTAGAGTCATTATCCCTGAAAATATCCAAAACACAAGGAGAAGGGACATTTGCAATATTGTTTACTCGGTGTCCTGGGTTGACTATATGATGCTTTTATCCCCAGTAGTCTTGTTCTGTTTATGCTGAATAATAAGCTTTGCACCTTTAGGACTTGTTGCAGAGAGTGAAGGGAGAGAGAAGAAGCAGCAGTTTGTTTTCAGACACTGCACTCACTCCTCCACCTTCCTGCCCCTGGACTGTGTTGTCTGCAGATGGACAGACAGCAGGACAGAGCTCTCCTTTGCTTTAGTTAGTTTTGGCTAGCTGAGGCAAAGAAGTTCCCTGGACTGTGGGGTTTTTTTCCCATTTTCTTTGATCCTGTTCAAACCTGCTCTGGCCTGAACACCAGCAGGGCACTGGCAGCTCACACCTGGGGCCCACCGGGCCGGGCCTGGGCCGCGGCATTTCCAGCGCCTGAGGGACTGAGAAGAGACTGAGTGAGCTGAGCTGCAACCCGGGGAGGGGCCTTTTCTGAGTTGGTCAAATCTTTTGGAGCAGCAAGGGGTTTTATTGTTTAACATTGTTTAGGTTTTATTGTTTATTAAACAGTTTTTCTCCACTTTTCTCCAAGGCAGTATTTCCTCCTGAACCAGTTGAGGGGAGGGACCAATTGAATCTGCTTTCCTAGAGGGGCCCCTTTGGGGGTTCTCTGCAAAATTTGCCTTGAACCAAGACACTGGGCATGGTGGTTCACAATCAAAGATTGGACTAGATGATCTTGGAGGCCTTTTCCAACCTTAATGATTCCATGATACTGAGGACAAAAAGGAAATTTTTTTAAAAACCTGGTGCTCCAGTGTCATCTCTGTGACTTGGAAATCTCATAAAAATCCTTGTGCATTTTAAGCACTTCCCAGGAGGGCAAGATTACAAATTGCCGCAAGCAGGAAACTTCCACAGTCCCTGTGTCACAATGTACTTTGGTGTGTCTGAATTACTGCAGCTGATCTGGCTTTTGGAGAGTTTTGGTCACTTTTCATGCTGTCACCTGGGGTGTTGCACAAGACTACTGACTGATGCAGACAGGTGAGATGCTCTGCACACACCGCAGCCCTGCCCTGGAGGAATTGCCCTGAGCTCTCCCCAGCCCTGCAGCTGACAGCAAGGTAAGAGGCACCCTTGGCACAGGAGAGCTGGAAGGGTTTCTTGGGCAGCTGCTGTGAAATGCAGGCCAAGGGCAGGAGGCTTTAGTGCTGGGCTGAGAGCTGCAGCACAGCCGTGAGGGTCTGCTGTGTGTGTGTGCAGAGACTGAAGGCATCTCTCAGGGCATGAGGAGATGGATGGCTGCTGCAGGAGAGACAAACTCACCAAGGGAGAGGCTGGAGGGGCCAGTGATACACAGTTGTGGGAGGTGAATAGGAGGGTATTTACAGCTTAATCTTGGGTATGCACCTAAACCAACACATACAACTAATTTGAACTCAGTAGTTGTGGGCACATGTCTTATGTTTTCCCTCAAAACTGAAATTTCTGTCATGCTCTCACTCCTTTCCCTCCTTGAGGAGGGAGAGCACAGCATTGTTGGTGAAAGATGAAGGACAGGATCAGCTCTGTGCAGCTGATTGCTGAAAATCTGCACTTTATCTCCTTACAGTTTCACTGTCCAGAACCATTGCGACCAGACTAGAGAGCTTGGTAAACATTTTAATTATTGCTGTGATTAAATTATTGCTAAGCCAACTTTCACCTGTACCCTGTATTTAACTACCCTGTGTATCTTAAGGCATTGATCATAAAATCCCAGAATCCTACGAACTCTGAGGCTGGGAGGTGCCTTAAAGATCATTCCAACCCTCCTGCCATGGGCAATGACACCTTCCACTACACCAGGTTGCTCAAAGTCCCATCCAGCCTGACCTTGAATACTTCCAGGAACAGCAAATCCACAACCTCTCTAAACAGCTTGTTTCAGTGCCTCATCATCTTCATAGTAAAGAACTTATTCATAACATCTAATCTAATTCTCTGCTCTTGTAATTCAAAACCATTCCATTCTCACCTTATTACTACTTCCCCACTTAAAAAGCTGCTCTTTCTTATAAAGCCCCCTTTAAGAGCTGGAAGGCTGCAATGAGGTCTCCCTGGAGCTTTCTTTTCTCTGGGATGAACAACCCCAGATTTCTCAACCTGTCTTCATAGGAGAGGTGCTCCCAGCCCATGACCATCTCCCAGTCTGTACTCCCATGTCTGGGATTGCCCTGACCCAGGTGCAGCACCTTGCACTTGGGCTTGTTGAACTTCGTGAAGTGAGTATGGAATCACTTCTCAAATTTGTCCAGGTCCCTCTGGAAGAGATCCCATCCTTTTATTGTGTCAGCTGCACCCTTCAGCTTTGTGTCATTTGCAAACTTGCTGAGGGTGTCATTGATAAAGATCTTAAAAAGCACTGGTCCCCGAACAGAGCTCTGATGGACACCAGCTCTGCTTCTGGACACAGAGCCACTGACCACAATGCTCTGGCTGTGTGGATATTTCCCAAATAGAAATGTGTATCTCACTTTGGAGATAAGGATGCCACGTGGGACCATGCCAGAGTTCTTAAGGAAGTCGAGGTATGTGAGTGACATTGGTTGGCTTCCCCTTGTTGATGGCTGCAATCCCTCCACCACAGATGGCCACCAGATTGGCCAGGCATAATCTGCCCTTAGTAAAGCCATGCTGGCTGTTTTGGATCACCTTCTTGTCTTGCATGTGCCCTAGAATTTCTTCCATGGGGATCTGCTGCATGATCTTCACAGGCATAGAGGCAAGGCTCACAGGTCTGTAGTTCCCCAGATCTTCCTTTCTCCCCTTTTTAAAAGGGGAGAGTGATATTTCCCTTCTTCCATTCACCAAGGATTTCACCTGAAGGCCATCACTTTTCAAATATGATGGAGGATGGATTGATAACAACACCAGCCAGTTCCCTCAGGACCCTGGGATGCATGTCATCCAGTCCCATGAACTTGTGTCTATTCAGCCTCATCAAGAGGTCTCAGACCTGCTCTTCACCTACAGAGGGAGGGACTTCACTCCCTCAGTTGCCACCAGCAGCTTCAGCGACCCCAGAGACGTGGGAAACCTGACTTCCAGTGAAGAGAAGGCAAGGAACACACTGAGTACCTCAGCCTTCTCCACATCCATTACCACCAGCTCTTCCTTCTTGTTTACTGGGGGGGAATGGGCATCACACTCCACTTGGCCTCATTTTTCTGCCCAGTGTTCTTGCAGAAGCCCTGCTGTGTCAGTCAACACAGGCAGGCAACTGGGACAAGTATAAGCTTGTGGCTGGAACACAAAGAGTAAAGCTATTTCCATTTCCATGGGCTTATGAGCACCCAAACTCTACAGGCCAGTTACTCTGGTGCTTGAGGAGGGAGAGCACAGCATTGTTGGTGAAAGATGAAGGACAGGATCAGCTCTGTGCAGCTGATTGCTGAAAATCTGCACAATCTGCACATGAAGCCGTGAACATGCTGTGCTATCAACTGCTGGGCTTTGTCCCATTTTGAAATAAGCACTGCAGGCTGTGCTGACAAGTCAGCCACTTGTGCTCCTCTACTGGGCTCAGGTGGGCAGGTGCAATGGGGATGGCCTAGAATCCATGTGTTTTAGGGCACTTCTTACCGCTTTGCAGCCAGTTTCAGGTTTCCTTGCTCTGTTCACCAAAGTGGGATTTCCCAATTCAATTCCAAGAGCATCTGTCATTCTTCCTACTCTAGAGCACCCGTTTTATAATGGCAAGTCAACTGGCAAATGTCACCTTCTGCCCAAAAGAGTTTGTGGAAGAAATTGTTTTGGAAGTCTTATTGAAGTTCCTTGGTCATGTCTGAGAAATCCCTTTCAGAATCTCAGCATGATAATGATGTTACTTAGGCACTGTTAATAGGAGAGGGATTATTTTGGATGACTCTAGTTATATTTCCTAGGAAATACACTTAAAGATATTTCCTTTTGGAAAACCACCATTTCTTAGAGAGGAAAGAAGGTATTATCTTATTTTCTTGGCATAGGTAACTGCGAAGTTCCTTACAGCCAGGAGGTCTCTGAGCCAGATTTCTCGGAGTTTTCCCTCTGTTTCTTTTGGGCAAAGAAAATATTACATTGCCTCCCTAACCTGCTGTTACTCTGATTTTAATCAGTGGACATTCCTGTCTGGCTCTGTCTCTCCTGGCCACCAGAGAGGGGATTTTCTTCACTTTGGGGGCTGTGAGGAGGTGGTCTAGTTGCCCTTGGAGTGCAGTGCAGTGCAGTGCAGACCAGCTGGCAAGTTCTATGCTGCTCAGTTAGCAGTACCCTTGGAATCATGTTCTCTGGTCATCCTCACCCCTCACCCTCATGGCAGATTTTAGGAGGCCTCTCAGGAGGAGACATCAGCAACCATGGCATTCCCTACTGTACTTCTCACATGAGGTTTACCCTTATAAAAGCACACTGTGCAATACTTTTGCACAGTAAAGACTAAAGCATTGCCACGTCTGCCTGCAAATCCGGGAATAAACTGTACCTGGAAGTCCCAAACCCTGCTAAATTACACATGGTATTAAAAAGAGTAAAACAACAACTGCTTGCAAAATCAACAGTCAGCAAAAAACCTTCACATAGGGGATTATTAATCTACAGTGCAAATGGACATTTGAAGAGAATGCAGCATAAGGAAGGCTTGTGGTATTCCAAAAATAGATGTCTAAACAAGAAAGCTTAGACACTATTGCTGTGACAGAGAGGTGATATATACACAGACTCAATTTTTCTTGGCTTGATCAGAAACATCCTCAGAACAGGTTCAGGTGTGTTTGGGTAAACATGGAATATAAAGCGTGGGCTTAAGGTCATATCTTGTATGCCCAGTAAAAGGTGATGTTACACATTAACCACTTCTGTTATTTCCTAATGATGCTGTGTTTGTTTCTGTGTTTCAGGGCTCTGGCACAGCTCCTTTGGGTCAGCTTTGTGAAGGAGCCACTGTGACTCTGCACCTGCAGGGCAGCTCCATTGCCCAGGCAGCCTCCATCACAGGAGTGCAGGACACCAGCAGACAGGATGTTCTGCTGCACATGCCATAACCTATGGGTTTTTGGCTAGAAGATTTATCATTCACTTGGGGGAACTCTAGCTCTTTTCCAAGTACAGAATTCTCAAACTTGCTGTTTGCAAGCTAGACGGTTTTTACTGTGGCTTTCTTCCCTACTCATTTCATCTGCTACTGGAATTCCCACAGCATGAATTTACAGCATCTTTCAATGTATTCAACACTGAAAAGCCTTTGTGGGAAGCAGGGCAGAAGCAACTTATTTTTTTCCCCAAATGCATCTTCAAACACATCTTCCCTTTACCCAATAACAGAGCTGCCCCACTTTCAATTCAGTTCCTGATGCTTCCTTTAATTTTTTCTTGGTTTCCTTGTCAGACTATTCCTCCCCCCTATGCTGCTGTGTTTTCCTGGCAGTGCCTTATTGACTCTGTGTTAATCGGAGCAATCCTACAGCAAAGCTCAAATGAGATTCTCCATCCCTGTAAATCAAATCTCAAAAAATGCAAAGAGCACTGCTGACAAAAGCAGTAATGAGACACTTTCCTTCAGGGATCTGTAGAGGTCATCAGGAAAATAAATGTGACACACTGAAATGTGTGCAGCTGGTTGTTCCTATAAGGAATTCCCTTCCCTGGAGCTAACTTGGTTTTGCATTTACCTGGCCCCAAAGCCCAGTCCACTGAACAGTCTCCTCATCAAATCTCTGTGCTTCCACTTTAGAAAGAAGGAAGTTTTAGGGACCATGTCAGAGGCCTTGCAGAAATCCAGGTAGATAACATCTGTAGCCCTTCCCTTTTACACTGAAGTTGTCGCTCCATTGTAAAAAGACCGTAGGTTATTTGCACTGGGCTTTCCTTTGCTGAAGCTGTGCAAATCACAAATCACTTCCCTGTCTTTCATGTGCCTACAAATCCAGAAAATGAGAAGCAGGAAGCAGTTTGAGTTACTTAATTGGTAACACATCTTCTTGCTGAATCACCCTAACTAAGCAAGTTAAGTGAGTAGGTGAATACTCTGATAAAAGAGAAGAAATCTTTCTAGGTCTCTTTTCCCTTGAGGAAGTACCATCTCTTGGAGCAGAAGTGCTGCGCTGCTGGCACCTAAATGCCTGTGCTGTCATTCACACAGTGAGCTCATGATAAACCTTATCAGGGTCAATGGAAACCATGAACAAATGGTGACCCCCAAGGGTCTGTCCTGCCACCAGTGCTATCAAATGCCTTCCTTGATGTCACAGACATGGGGTCAGGTGCACCCTCCCTGAGTTTGCAGATGACCCCAAGCTGAGTGGTGTGTGGCCATGCTGGAAGGAAGGGATTGTTAAGAAAGACCTTGAGAAGCCTGAGAAATGGCCCGATGTGAATCCCATAAATTTCAGCAAGGCTGAGTGCAAGGCCCTGCAGCTGGATGTCAGAGCAATCACCAGGGGCAGCGTAGGCTGAGGGATGAATGGGCTGAGGGCAGCCCTGTGGGGAAGGAACTGAGAACGCCGGTGGATGAAAGACTGGACATGACCTGACACTTGCCACCTAGAAAGCCAAATGCATCCTGGGCTGCAGAAAGTGTAGCTTGCAGGATGAGGGAGATGATCCTTCCCTTCTAATCTGCTGTGGTGAGACTCTAGCTGGAGCACTGCATGCAACCCTGGGGTTTCCTGAACAAGAGAGACACAGACCTGTTACAGCAGATCTAGTGGTGGGCCATGGAAATGGTCAGAGGGCTGGAGAACCTCCTACAAAGAAAGGCAGAGATACTTGCAGAGAGACTTACTTCAGCCTAGAGAAGACAAGGCTTCTGGGAGACCTTATTGCAGCATTTCAAAACATAAAGAGGCTTATAAGAAAAGCAGAGAGAAAGAGTCTTTTTACTATGGCCTTTCAAGCTGAAAGAGCATAGGTTTAGGCTAGACATTTCAAAGGAATTCTTCACTGTTGGGGTGGTGAGGCACTGGAAGAGGTTCTCTAGAGAAGATGTGGGTGCCCCATCCTTGGATCTCCCCCCTTAGTCAGTTTGTAGGCAACACCAGCTTGGGTGAGTGTTGTGTGCTGGAGGCTAAGAAGGCTCTGCAGAGGGATCAGTGGGCTGAGGCCGATGGAATGAAGCTCAGCAAGGCCGAGGGCTGAGTCCTGCCCTGCAGTCACAAAAGCCCCACACATGGTTGCCAGCAGCTGAACATGAGCCAGCTGTGCCCAGGTGGCCAGGAAGGCCAGTGGCACCTGGCCTGCATCAGCAATGCTGTGGCCAGCAGGAGCAGGGCAGGGATTGTCCCCCTGTGCTCAGCACTGGTGGCGCCACACCTCGAGTGCTGTGCCCAGTTCTGGGCCCCTCACTGCAAGAAAGACATGGAGGGGCTGGAGTGAGTCCAGAGAAGGGAAATGAGCTGTTGAAGGATCTGGAGGACAGACTCTTGAAGGATCTGATGAGGAGTGACCAGAGGAGCTGGGGTTGCTCCAATTAATGTGTGCCAGTTATTGTGGTTCAGACGGTTTCGGAATGGGGACGGACATGAAGTACTAAGGTTATGAGGTCACTCACACTTCAAGGAACTTTTGAACCAGAGCAATGAGATGTCTGGTTGTAGGGCATCAAAACCAAGATAGAATATGAATGATCTTTGATCCCTGAGCATGATATCAACCACTCCAAGTTCACTGGAATTGGGTGATTCTCACTTTCACTTCTGTGCAAGTATAAATGCAGACAGGTGAGACGCTCTGCACACACCTCAGGCCTGCCCTGGAGGAATTGCCCTGAGCTCTCCCCAGCCCTGCAGCTGACAGCAAGGTAAGAGGCACCCTTGGCACAGGAGAGCTGGAAGGGTTTCTTGGGCAGCTGCTGTGAAATGCAGGCCAAGGGCAGGAGGCTTTAGTGCTGGGCTGAGAGCTGCAGCACAGCCGTGAGGGTCTGCTGTGTGTGTGTGCAGAGACTGAAGGCATCTCTCAGGGCATGAGGAGATGGATGGCTGCTGCAGGAGAGACAAACTCACCAAGGGAGAGGCTGGAGGGGCCAGTGATACACAGTTGTAAATTTACATTTACAACTTAATCTTGGGTGTGTACCTAAACCAACAAACACAACTAATTTGAACTCAGTAGTTGTGGGCACATGTCTTGTTTTATGTTTTCCCTCAAAACTGAAATTTCTGTCATGCTCTCACTCCTTTCCAGATGCTGCTATGTTTATATTCTGCTAAAAACTCTCTACTTTTCCTTTTCTGCACCACACTTCCCATAATTTTGTGTCTGGAATATAAAGTCTTCTTACAAGCTCTGCTTGTTTTCTGTCTTCCTTTTGTGCAGGCTGCCACCCAGCTCCTATAGCAAGAAATCTGCACCCCAGAAGTCCTGCAGAGATGGGCAAAATCGTCATTTATGAGCATGCCAACTTCCAGGGCATGTCCAAAGAATTCACCACTGACATTTCCAATCTAAAAGATGCAGATTGGAATGATATTGTCTCCTCAGTGAAAGTAATTGGCCAGCCTTGGGTGGCTTATGAGCATGCAGACTACAGAGGTCGATTTCTGGTGTTTGAGGAGGGAGAATATAGCTTTGTGGGTAAAGAGATGAATGACAAGATCAGCTCTCTGCAGGTGATCACTGAAAATCTGCACAATCCCCAGATCACTCTCTACGAACACATTGATTATCAAGGGAAGAGCAGAATAATAAGAGAAGCAACCAACCTGGCTGCAGGATATGACAATGACATCGTGTCTTCCCACAAAGTCCAGCGAGGTGTCTGGCTGCTGTGTGAGCACAGTGATGGAAGTGGCTTTCAATACCTTGCCCGAGAGCACGAACACTTTCCAAACTACAAGGCAATCGATTTCAACGACAAGCTCTCCTTCCTGCGCCCCCTGCGCCCTGGCTGTGGCTGTTAGAATGCAAATCCGGCAGCGCTGAGAAGAGATGCAGCCCCGGCAAGAAATTTGACACCCGGATCTCCGCCTCTGCTTGTGCTGCCTTTTCCCCCAGTGTCACAGGACCACCGAATGTCAGCGCTCTCTGCTGAGCTGCACTGCAGAGCTGCACTTCTCTATCCTGCCTTGCACGCTTCTCCCACCCCACGAATGCAAGAATCATCGGGCTTGATCCTATGAAAGAGTGTCCAAGCTAGAGGAGGCATGCCACATGTGTGAAACCTGTTGTACGCTCAGCTGGCATTGCAGAGTCCTGGCCTATGGAATGTAGAAGCATTGCATGTTGTGTCTGTGGCTAAGTCAAACAGAAAGTGCCAGTGCAGCACCGGCATCACATCCTTTGTCATTTGCATTGCAATGCCCTTGTGCTACTGTGGCCTCTGCCACTGTCTCTAATCCTATTTGTGTTGCTGCCATTAAAGAATCCTTTGCAATCAGCAGTGGGTCTGTTTTGTGCATCTTTGGAATAGATAAATATTGCACTTTCATGCTGAGATGTCTCTGTGTATCCAGAGAATGGGCCCCACAGTCATTTCCAAACCGTTTTTCCTGGTTGTCTCCTGCAGAATTTTGCTTCCTTCTGGTTTAACTGCTCATTAACAGTGGGGTCAGGCTTGACTCAAGATGTCTTGGTGAGCCTGTAGATCATTGCTGATCCTGGCCAAACTCTCACCTGCACATTGTACCTGGCTATCACTTGCTTGGTTGTATCTCAAGGCAGTGATTGTAGCGATGATGCAGTCTTCCACTGCCCTAAATCACATCATAAACAGAAAGGTTTCAGTAATTTCAATTCTTTAATCCTAATGGTAAAACCTGCCTTGTTTTTTAAACCTGTACTAGCCTGATAAGGAAGGAGGAATGACCAGGGATATCAGGACCTGGTCAGTTGTGTGCAAGTTCAGCTGGAAGTGCAGAGTCTCAGCCCTCCTGCAGCAGTGCCTGATGGCAGCTGCACCCCTGAGCTGGGCACTGTGGCAGCTGTCCCAGGGCAGCTCTGCCCTGCAGGGTTCATCTCCCTCTGTGCTTGCCTGCTGTGGGCCCTGATTTCCTTGCCCTGGTCACAGGCAGGAGCTGCACTTGGCCTCTTTGAACCTCATGAGGTGCACACGGTGCCAGTGCTGGAGCTTGCCAAGGTCCCTTTGGATGGTCCCTGAGGACAGTTCTGTCTGTCTGTGTGTCTGTGGCTGCCATGCCCAGCTGAAGCTGTGCTCCTAGTGCTGAGACTCAGTGCCCCTCTCAGCTCCCTGTGCCTTCCTGCAGCCTCTCCTCCTGTTCTCACCCACTGACACAGCCCTGGCCACTTTCCCAACGCTTCCTGTTCCCTCAGCCCCCTGCTGGAAATATTTGCACAGCAGTGCAGTAACAAACCTTGCTGTCCCACACTGCTGCCTCTGCCCTGGCTTCATGACCAGCATGGGACAATATCTGCCCATTCTCCATCCTGCCATCAGCAGCAGCTTGAAGGAGAAAACCCCTGGAGCTTCCTTCCAGCCTAAATTGTTCCAGGAGTCCATACACCCTGCTTGGAATGTGACAGGCACAGCTACCCCTGCCCCAGGGAGGAGTGCAATCCTACAGAACAGCAAAGGAAAGGTTCAAGGAGGGGTATGGATCTGGTGGTTTCAGGAACTTTTACATCTGCTATTGCAAAGGGGGGTTTTTTTGTTGGTTTTTGTGTCAGATTTTTTTTTTTATAGCAACAGATACTTGTAAGTTTTTCAGTAATCAGAAGATGAAATAAAGATGGAGAAGGTCTTTAAGCCTTCATTGGAAGGGATTACATTTGACAAGAGAGCAGGTAAGAGCTGCTGCTGAATTGGGAGGGAAGTCTGATGTCAGGGAAATGGAATTTATAAATACACAACAAGTAATCCCCAAGTTATTGTACACATGACTTGATGATGACATTTTTTCAAGGAAATTGAACAAAGAATGAAGTCAAGCATAAAGTGACAAGGGTTTTTGAATCTTCCCTGGAATTACTGACAGAAAGATTTATTCTGGAATGGACTTCCCTAGACCAAGGCAGAGACAAAGCAGAGACACCACCAAAGGAAAACAGATTACACAGGGCCATCTTCAAGTGATTTTTGAGAAACTGCAAAGGTGGAGATTCCCCAGGGTCTCTGGCCTTTCTGCCAGTGCTGAGCAATCCTTGGCATGAGTTGTTTTTTCCTTATTTTATGTCTGAGTTTCCCTGCTGCCATCTAAGACTCTTTCCAGCTGTCCTTTGCTGGGCCCCTCTGATAACAGGGAGCCTTGTCTTCTGCAGGCTGAACAGGACCAGGCCCCTCAGACTCTCCTGGTTCATGGGATGCTCCTGTGCCATCCAGTGGCCTGTATGGGCCTCAATCATTTTGTTCACATTGACCTTTTAATAGGGCATCTGAAAGAGATGCAGTATTCCAGGTGAGGCCTCTGTTCAGAGGAAATGGAATAAACTCTTCCCTTACCCTGCTCCTCCAGCTGTCATGCTGTGCAGGATGCAAGTGCCCTTCAACTTCTTATCCACTAACAGAAAGGAGAGAGAGAGAGAGAGAGAGACAGAAGCCATTCTGACAGGACTGGAATTAATCTCTCAGGGGTTGGATATCCTCAATACTGTTATGCCTGAGGTAGGGTAAAACCTGTACAGAAGGATTGACTAGAACAGCTCCTCTTCAAAATGAACCTAAAAAAGGAGTTTGTGGGATTGAAAAGAACAAAACAGGAAAATCCTTTGCTGACAGACTACAGGAAAGTTGGAGTTAGGTGACCAGGATGCTTTTCTCTCCCTCTGACTATGTTCCAAAGAGTTGAGATGTGTGAGTCAAGTGAGCTAACTCTGTCAGTGTGAGAGGTCATCTGGCTGAAATCATCAGGAAAGCAACGATGGCCGAGCAACCTCAGTGTTGAGAGAAGCATGTGAGATAACATCAGTGAAACACCTGATCACTCCTGCAAATGCACCTCCTGAAAGAATCAATTTGCAATCTTCTTGTGCTTCTCATGGCTTAGCAGCAAACTGCTCTCCTGACTGGCAAACCTACAGTGAAAGTTTGCTTAGAAGTCAATCACTGATGAGGCAGGAGAAAGAAAGTCAAGAATGGGGCAGACCTGTTGGGTCTCAAGTGCTTCAAACAATTATTCTCTGCAGGTAATGAGTAATAAATCTGCTGTATGCACACAGAAATATGGTACCTTTTCTGTTTGGGGAAAGCAGGGAAGTTTGTTGTGAGAGGCTGCGGCTGCTCTTTTCTCTGATCCTTTCACAATACTCTGAGTTTCTTTTGCAGAAAGATTTTCTTTCCGTGATAGACAATTTTTCAGGAATTCTGAAAGAAGGCATGGACCAGGGATGAAAATGTGGGTAGCACCTGTGAGGTGTCCTAGACATGATTCTTACTCGAAATGAGTCAGAAATCCAGAAGATACTGTGAGCAGGATGTGTGTTGTGGGAGGGAGGTGCTTGTGTGTTTTTCCTGAGAAGCTGTGGAGAAAGAGGGAGGGAAAGAGAGAGGTATTTCCAGAACAGACTAGCCAATAAATCTGCTGTGAGCATGCACATCTGTTATGTGAGATAATCAGCTGATTTAGACCCTTTCTTTAGAGCAAGATTCCTCAGGAGCAATATAGCTCAGGTAATACTCGGATTTGCCAGTCCTGATCCGTAAATCGTGAGCTTGAGGGATGCTGCAAGGCAGGAGGATTGTGGGGTCACAAGACAATTCAGGTTGAAAGTGACCTTAGGGTGCCCTCAGGTCCAGTCTGATGCTTGATGAGGCCAGAGACCCTGGGGAATGTCCAGCCCTGTGGTTGTTCAGAAATCACTTGAAGATGGCCATGAGTAACCTGTTTTCCTTTGGTGGTATCTTTGCTGTGAAAAAGGCCTTGGTCTCGGGAGGTCTTTTCCAGAATAAATCTTTCTGTCAGTAATTCTAAGGAAGATTCAAAAACCTTTGTCACTTTCTGGCTAATTGCATTTGTTCAATTTCCTTGAAAAAATGTCATCATCAAGTCATGTGTACAATACCTTGGGGATTACTTGTTGGACATTTATGAACTCTATTTCTCCAACCTCAGACTTCCCTCCCCATTCCTCCACAGGCTCTCACCTGCCCTTTTGTCAAATGTAATTCCCTCTATTGAAGGCTCAAAGACTTTTCCACCTTTACTTCATCCTCCTATTACTGAAAAACTTACAAGAATCTTTTGCTGGATTTTTGGTACCCTACACTTCTACAGTTGTTTGGATACTGTCTCTGATTAGAAAGAAAAAAACTGTGCAAGAGTAAATGCAGAGTTTTGGACACATTCCCATCCATACCCCTCCTTGAACCTTTCCTTTGCTGTTCTGTAGGATTGCACTCCTCCCTGGGGCAGGGGTAGCTGTGCCTGTCACATTCCAAGCAGGGTGTATGGACTCCTGGAACAATTTAGGCTGGAAGGAAGCTCCAGGGGTTTTCTCCTTCAAGCTGCTGCTGATGGCAGGATGGAGAATGGGCAGATATTGTCCCATGCTGGTCATGAAGCCAGGGCAGAGGCAGCAGTGTGGGACAGCAAGGTTTGTTACTGCACTGCTGTGCAAATATTTCCAGCAGGGGGCTGAGGGAACAGGAAGCGTTGGGAAAGTGGCCAGGGCTGTGTCAGTGGGTGAGAACAGGAGGAGAGAGGCTGCAGGAAGGCACAGGGAGCTGAGAGGGGCACTGAGTCTCAGCACTGGGAGCACAGCTTCAGCTGGGCATGGCAGCCACAGACACACAGACAGACAGACAGAACTGTCCTCAGGGACCATCCAAAGGGACCTTGGCAAGCTCCAGCACTGGCACCGTGTGCACCTCATGAGGTTCAAAGAGGCCAAGTGCAGCTCCTGCCTGTGACCAGGGCAAGGAAATCAGGGCCCACAGCAGGCAAGCACAGAGGGAGATGAACCCTGCAGGGCAGAGCTGCCCTGGGACAGCTGCCACAGTGCCCAGCTCAGGGGTGCAGCTGCCATCAGGCACTGCTGCAGGAGGGCTGAGACTCTGCACTTCCAGCTGAACTTGCACACAACTGACCAGGTCCTGATATCCCTGGTCATTCCTCCTTCCTTATCAGGCTAGTACAGGTTTAAAAAACAAGGCAGGTTTTACCATTAGGATTAAAGAATTGAAATTACTGAAACCTTTCTGTTTATGATGTGATTTAGGGCAGTGGAAGACTGCATCATCGCTACAATCACTGCCTTGAGATACAACCAAGCAAGTGATAGCCAGGTACAATGTGCAGGTGAGAGTTTGGCCAGGATCAGCAATGATCTACAGGCTCACCAAGACATCTTGAGTCAAGCCTGACCCCACTGTTAATGAGCAGTTAAACCAGAAGGAAGCAAAATTCTGCAGGAGACAACCAGGAAAAACGGTTTGGAAATGACTGTGGGGCCCATTCTCTGGATACACAGAGACATCTCAGCATGAAAGTGCAATATTTATCTATTCCAAAGATGCACAAAACAGACCCACTGCTGATTGCAAAGGATTCTTTAATGGCAGCAACACAAATAGGATTAGAGACAGTGGCAGAGGCCACAGTAGCACAAGGGCATTGCAATGCAAATGACAAAGGATGTGATGCCGGTGCTGCACTGGCACTTTCTGTTTGACTTAGCCACAGACACAACATGCAATGCTTCTACATTCCATAGGCCAGGACTCTGCAATGCCAGCTGAGCGTACAACAGGTTTCACACATGTGGCATGCCTCCTCTAGCTTGGACACTCTTTCATAGGATCAAGCCTGATGATTCTTGCATTCGTGGGGTGGGAGAAGCGTGCGTGGCAGGATAGAGAAGTGCAGCTCTGCAGTGCAGCTCAGCAGAGAGCGCTGACATTCGGTGGTCCTGTGACACTGGGGGAAAAGGCAGCACAAGCAGAGGCGGAGATCCGGGTGTCAAATTTCTTGCCGGGGCTGCATCTTTTCTCAGCGCTGCCGGATTTGCATTCTAACAGCCACAGCCAGGGCGCAGGGGGCGCAGGAAGGAGAGCTTGTCGTTGAAATCGATTGCCTTGTAGTTTGGAAAGTGTTCGTGCTCTCGGGCAAGGTATTGAAAGCCACTTCCATCACTGTGCTCACACAGCAGCCAGACACCTCGCTGGACTTTGTGGGAAGACACGATGTCATTGTCATATCCTGCAGCCAGGTTGGTTGCTTCTCTTATTATTCTGCTCTTCCCTTGATAATCAATGTGTTCGTAGAGAGTGATCTGGGGATTGTGCAGATTTTCAGTGATCACCTGCAGAGAGCTGATCTTGTCATTCATCTCTTTACCCACAAAGCTATATTCTCCCTCCTCAAACACCAGAAATCGACCTCTGTAGTCTGCATGCTCATAAGCCACCCAAGGCTGGCCAATTACTTTCACTGAGGAGACAATATCATTCCAATCTGCATCTTTTAGATTGGAAATGTCAGTGGTGAATTCTTTGGACATGCCCTGGAAGTTGGCATGCTCATAAATGACGATTTTGCCCATCTCTGCAGGACTTCTGGGGTGCAGATTTCTTGCTATAGGAGCTGGATGGCAGCCTGCACAAAAGGAAGACAGAAAACAAGCAGAGCTTGTAAGAAGACTTTATATTCCAGACACAAAATTATGGGAAGTGTGGTGCAGAAAAGGAAAAGTACAAAGTTTTTAGCAGAATATAAACATAGCAGCATCTGGAAAGGAGTGAGAGCATGACAGAAATTTCAGTTTTGAGGGAAAACATAAAACAAGACATGTGCCCACAACTACTGAGTTCAAATTAGTTGTGTTTGTTGGTTTAGGTACACACCCAAGATTAAGTTGTAAATGTAAATTCTCCCAGTTACCTCCCACAACTGTGTATCACTGGCCCCTCCAGCCTCTCCCTTGGTGAGTTTGTCTCTCCTGCAGCAGCCATCCATCTCCTCATGCCCTGAGAGATGCCTTCAGTCTCTGCACACACACACAGCAGACCCTCACGGCTGTGCTGCAGCTCTCAGCCCAGCACTAAAGCCTCCTGCCCTTGGCCTGCATTTCACAGCAGCTGCCCAAGAAACCCTTCCAGCTCTCCTGTGCCAAGGGTGCCTCTTACCTTGCTGTCAGCTGCAGGGCTGGGGAGAGCTCAGGGCAATTCCTCCAGGGCAGGCCTGAGGTGTGTGCAGAGCGTCTCGCCTGTCTGCATTTATACTTGCACAGAAGTGAAAGTGAGAATCACCCAATTCCAATGAACTTGGAGTGGTTGATATCATTCCAATTCCAGTGAACTTGGAGTGGTTGATATCATGCTCAGGGATCAAAGATCATTCATATTCTATCTTGGTTTTGATGCCCTACAACCAGACATCTCATTGCTCTGGTTCAAAAGTTCCTTGAAGTGTGAGTGACCTCATAACCTTAGTACTTCATGTCCGTCCCCATTCCGAAACCGTCTGAACCACAATAACTGGCACACATTAATTGGAGCAACCCCAGCTCCTCTGGTCACTCCTCATCAGATCCTTCAAGAGTCTGTCCTCCAGATCCTTCAACAGCTCATTTCCCTTCTCTGGACTCACTCCAGCCCCTCCATGTCTTCTGTGCAGTGAGGGGCCCAGAACTGGGCACAGCGCTCGAGGTGTGGCCCCACCAGTGCTGAGCACAGGGGGAAATCCCTGCCCTGCTCCTGCTGGCCACAGCATTGCTGATGCAGGCCAGGTGCCACTGGCCTTCCTGGCCACCTGGACACAGCTGGCTCATGTTCAGCTGCTGGCAACCATGTGTGGGGCTTTTGTGACTGCAGGGCAGGACTCAGCCCTCGGCCTTGCTGAGCTTCATTCCATCGGCCTCAGCCCACTGATCCCTCTGCAGAGCCTTCTTAGCCTCCAGCACACAACACTCACCCAAGCTGGTGTTGCCTACAAACTGACTAAGGGGGGAGATCCAAGGATGGGGCACCCACATCTTCTCTAGAGAACCTCTTCCAGTGCCTCACCACCCCAACAGTGAAGAATTCCTTTGAAATGTCTAGCCTAAACCTATGCTCTTTCAGCTTGAAAGGCCATAGTAAAAAGACTCTCTCTCTCTGCTTTTCTTATAAGCCTCTTTATGTTTTGAAATGCTGCAATAAGGTCTCCCAGAAGCCTTGTCTTCTCTAGGCTGAAGTAAGTCTCTCTGCAAGTATCTCTGCCTTTCTTTGTAGGAGGTTCTCCAGCCCTCTGACCATTTCCATGGCCCACCACTAGATCTGCTGTAACAGGTCTGTGTCTCTCTTGTTCAGGAAACCCCAGGGCTGCATGCAGTGCTCCAGCTAGAGTCTCACCACAGCAGATTAGAAGGGAAGGATCATCTCCCTCATCCTGCAAGCTACACTTTCTGCAGCCCAGGATGCATTTGGCTTTCTAGGTGGCAAGTGTCAGGTCATGTCCAGTCTTTCATCCACCGGCGTTCTCAGTTCCTTCCCCACAGGGCTGCCCTCAGCCCATTCATCCCTCAGCCTACGCTGCCCCTGGTGATTGCTCTGACATCCAGCTGCAGGGCCTTGCACTCAGCCTTGCTGAAATTTATGGGATTCACATCGGGCCATTTCTCAGGCTTCTCAAGGTCTTTCTTAACAATCCCTTCCTTCCAGCATGGCCACAAACCACTCAGCTTGGGGTCATCTGCAAACTCAGGGAGGGTGCACCTGACCCCCTTGATGTCTGTGACATCAAGGAAGGCATTTGATAGCACTGGTGGCAGGACAGACCCTTGGGGGTCACCATTTGTTCATGGTTTCCATTGACCCTGATAAGGCTTATCATGAGCTCACTGTGTGAATGACAGCACAGGCATTTAGGTGCCAGCAGCACAGCACTTCTGCTCCAAGAGATGGTACTTCCTCAAGGGAGAAGAGACCTAGAAAGATTTCTTCTCTTTTATCAGAGTATTCACCTACTGACTTAACTTGCTTAGTTAGGGTGATTCAGCAAGAAGATGTGTTACCAATTAAGTAACTCAAACTGCTTCCTGCTTCTCATTTTCTGGATTTGTAGGCACATGAAAGACAGGGAAGTGATTTGTGATTTGCACAGCTTCAGCAAAGGAAAGCCCAGTGCAAATAACCTACGGTCTTTTTACAATGGAGCGACAACTTCAGTGTAAAAGGGAAGGGCTACAGATGTTATCTACCTGGATTTCTGCAAGGCCTCTGACATGGTCCCTAAAACTTCCTTCTTTCTAAAGTGGAAGCACAGAGATTTGATGAGGAGACTGTTCAGTGGACTGGGCTTTGGGGCCAGGTAAATGCAAAACCAAGTTAGCTCCAGGGAAGGGAATTCCTTATAGGAACAACCAGCTGCACACATTTCAGTGTGTCACATTTATTTTCCTGATGACCGCTACAGATCCCTGAAGGAAAGTGTCTCATTACTGCTTTTGTCAGCAGTGCTCTTTGCATTTTTTGAGATTTGATTTACAGGGATGGAGAATCTCATTTGAGCTTTGCTGTAGGATTGCTCCGATTAACACAGAGTCAATAAGGCACTGCCAGGAAAACACAGCAGCATAGGGGGGAGGAATAGTCTGACAAGGAAACCAAGAAAAAATTAAAGGAAGCATCAGGAACTGAATTGAAAGTGGGGCAGCTCTGTTATTGGGTAAAGGGAAGATGTGTTTGAAGATGCATTTGGGGAAAAAAATAAGTTGCTTCTGCCCTGCTTCCCACAAAGGCTTTTCAGTGTTGAATACATTGAAAGATGCTGTAAATTCATGCTGTGGGAATTCCAGTAGCAGATGAAATGAGTAGGGAAGAAAGCCACAGTAAAAACTTGCTAGCTTGCAAACAGCAAGTTTGAGAATTCTGTACTTGGAAAAGAGCTAGAGTTCCCCCAAGTGAATGATAAATCTTCTAGCCAAACACCCATAGGTTATGGCATGTGCAGCAGAACATCCTGTCTGCTGGTGTCCTGCACTCCTGTGATGGAGGCTGCCTGGGCAATGGAGCTGCCCTGCAGGTGCAGAGTCACAGTGGCTCCTTCACAAAGCTGACCCAAAGGAGCTGTGCCAGAGCCCTGAAACACAGAAACAAACACAGCATCATTAGGAAATAACAGAAGTGGTTAATGTGTAACATCACCTTTTACTGGGCATACAAGATATGACCTTAAGCCCACGCTTTATATTCCGTGTTTACCCAAACACACCTGAACCTGTTCTGAGGATATTTCTGATCAAGCCAAGAAAAATTGAGTCTGTGTATACATCACCTCTCTGTCACAGCAATAGTGTCTAAGCTTTCTTGTTTAGACATCTATTTTTGGAATACCACAAGCCTTCCTTATGCTGCATTCTCTTCAAATGTCCATTTGCACTGTAGATTAATAATCCCCTATGTGAAGGTTTTTTGCTGACTGTTGATTTTGCAAGCAGTTGTTGTTTTACTCTTTTTAATACCATGTGTAATTTAGCAGGGTTTGGGACTTCCAGGTACAGTTTATTCCCGGATTTGCAGGCAGACGTGGCAATGCTTTAGTCTTTACTGTGCAAAAGTATTGCACAGTGTGCTTTTATAAGGTAAACCTCATGTGAGAAGTACAGTAGGGAATGCCATGGTTGCTGATGTCTCCTCCTGAGAGGCCTCCTAAAATCTGCCATGAGGGTGAGGGGTGAGGATGACCAGAGAACAT